>NC_140776.1:178767519-184175032 GCF_044657685.1 Stegodyphus dumicola | reverse complement strand
AAACAAGGAAAAATATATATATATAAATCCATTCAAACGTATGCGGCTTTATTTTTTTTTTAACTGTATGTAGTACAAGTGCAAAGAAAATAAAGCTAAAATAAAAAATATAAAAAACGGAGGTGGGACTAACAGGAGTGAGTGTAAAAGCAGACTGGCAGACTCCGAGCTCAACCGTAAAAAAACTTAACAAACCCTTTTGAGCAATCATTAATATCTGAAAGATTTCAGATTTCATTTTATAAGAAAAATATAAAAAATACGTAAAGATAAATTATAATTTAAATTAGCAACGTAAATTAATTTCCCCTCTGTATTCTATTTGCATTGCGTCATTTCGAGATTAATCCATGTTATATGACTCTTACATAATTCTCATAATGTAAATGAAACTAAAATTCAAACAGCCAATAATAATTTTACAGCAGTACTAATTATCCAATTAATAAGCATTGAGGACTAAAACTAACTCTCTGAATTAAGATTTCACCCTGAATACAGAGGCTGTTCGCACATTTTTTAGACGATTTTGGTAAGCGGTAATAAAAAATCGTTTGCTGCAAAAGAAGTAATTGCAATTGTACTATGTTTTTAAAAGTCAAAATTATCGTCTGTGGCTTGAAAGTTTTGTTTTTGTGTAAAATGGCGAATTTAACAAAGCAGTGGTTCGAAGGCTACATTTATGCTCTTTCCGAAGGGAAATATGCATACTCCGTTATCCAAAAACGATGTGAGAGTCATGGTTTGAGGATATCTAAAACGTCGATAGGTAATATCATCAACAAGAAAGGAAAAAACGTCAAATTGGAGCCTCAAGTGGGACAAAAATTCCAGACATGTATCCAAGGAAAAAACGGACATCTTCGATTATTGCAAAGGTACGTTGTTTAATGTTAAAAGAAAATCCCCTTAGTCAAAGGACAGTTGGAAAATCATTAAAATGCTCGGTGTCCACTGTAAACAAAATGATAAACGTTGATTTAAATCTTAAGAAAGCGAAAAAACGCAATGTGCATCGTCTTCTTCCAAAGCATATCGCTCAACGCAGGACACGCTGCAGAATTCTATACGAGAAACACTTATCCAAAGAAAAATGGAAAACAATTGTCACACTAGATGAAGCATGGGTGTATTTAAAGGATTGTAACAAAAAAAGATCCATTTATTATCATAAAAGGGGAGAAAAAAATTAAGTACATGGTTCAAAGAATCGAAAGAAAGTTTTTCTAAGGGATTCATGATTGTTGCTGGTTTTTCTTATATACTATCAGGAACATATTTTATCTCCAATTTTTCTGAATGAAATACCATCGCTTTACCCACAGTGCCATCCATCTGTGAGACTCCATCAGGACAAAGCTAGCAGTCACACATCAAAATCCACTGTAAATTTCCGAAAAGAAATGGAACAAAAAACTGGTATCAAGGCCATACCCTTCACTGATATCCCTACTAAAGCTCCCGATGTGTCACCAATGGATTTTTGTGCTTTCGGACTTTTAAAAACTGCATTATCCAAACGTTGTCCCCAAACCCTAACAGGACTCTGGAAAGCTGTTCGGGAGGAATGGGATAGAATACCTCTTCTGCCACTTCAAAAGGCATTATTATCCTGGAAACTGCGGTGTCGAAAGATAGTTCAGAATAAGGGATGTCAAACAGAACATTTAAAACACAAGAATTTTATGTAATTTAGTTTTGTGAATACAATATACATCGTCTAAAAAATGTGTGAACAGCCTCTGTATAACACACTTGCTCGCTACTTTTCGGCCTGGCTGGACTGCTCTTTGCTGCTTCCTTCTTGCTAAAAGAAAGTTATCAAAAATGTAAACCTCTCGAAATAGACACAACTAATGTGTCTTTTAACATTTTGTCTGTTACCTTTATTTATTAAATATCACGTTCTTCGCACTTGAACCATAAAATTCACTTCAAGAGCAATATTGCAAAATAGTTTTAAATTGAGCATATCTATAGAATTTCCGATACAGAGTCTCGCACGTTGGAGATAAAAATGTTTTTTTCTGTACAACGTTGCCATGGCTCGCTTTGAAATGCTTGAGTTTGTTAATCCAAAATTCGTTAAAGATTTACAAAATACGAAATCGATAATAAAACAAATTCCAAATTTGGGCATCCACATGCCCATATTCGCAGTAGGATGACGTCATTCAAAATTCGATTGTTCTATGTACCGTTGTTTTATCACAATACGAGAAATATACATACATTTATGCAGATTTTTCATTATTTAATTTCTTCAAATATAATGCAGGAGTCTAACATTCGGTGGCAACAGTTTGAAAAGTGAAACGCGCATTTATAGTGAACCAACGCAAAATCGCAAAACGAAAACAGTAGTCCTTCAGGGACAAAGCCCCTTTGGACTAAAAATAAAAAATGCGTACATAAATTATAACGAAGTTTAATTTTACTTAGCTCGGAGAGAACGGTTAAGCGATCCGGATAACCGAAGACTAGAAAGTTGGATTTCTAATGCATTTTAAATTGCGAATAACATTCGTTACAGAAGAGAGCACTGTGTACATGAGATAAGGGCTCATCGCGTGCTCTGTCATAATTAATTACAACCAAGCGAGTACAGGCAATTTTGGTTATGTTTTGTAGAAGGAGAAAAGAAAAAAAAAATAATAATAAAGCGTTTTGGATTGAAAACTTTACTCTAGTTTCTTAAACATTTTGGTATAAATTATGTTGCGTGCGTGTTATCTTTTCATCGATTTGATAATTCAGTTTTTGATGGAATTGTGCTACGTTACCTATAAGTAAATGCATTTTAAAAATAATATTCACTATTTTAGCAGATCATTTTACATGCTTCACTCAGACGAAAATTAATACTTCGGGGAATACAACTAAGTGTAAAAGATTCGAAAAATATGGGAGAAATTATGCCTAGATCTATCCGTAATGCACAGCTGTTTTCCAAATTAATGTGAACTAAATTATAACTAAAATGCACTAAATTTGGACTCTATTCTTTAGTCATAGATTCCTCTCCCCAAACGTTTACACAGAAACTCGAAATTCAAAATGCAAGATATCAGGAATTGAACAAATGCAATACATTGCACTAAATATTAAGATTTTTCAATATATAAAGTTATAATTATGTACAAGCGGCCTTTTTTTTTAAGCCCTAAGGGGCGTTAGAGCCAAACGGCTATTAGTCCCAAAACGGCATTTTGCGTCGTTTCACTTTCTACGTTGGTTCACTTTTCAAACTTTTGCCATCAAATATTATTGCCATGTATTATATTTAAAGAAACTAAACAATGAAGTGTATGTGTATTTGAATTTTAATTATGGCAGAGCACACTAGGACTATCTGCCTAAGGGGAGGGATGCGTTCGTGGAGGACTGAAAGGGAAACTGGCTCGTATACAGGTTACACACGGGGAAAACCACGAAAACGCCCATGCAGCCAGACCGTTCGCGGGATTCGAACCTCAGACCGAACTACCAGTGTTCAGCGACTTTACTGTTCGGCCGCTGGTGGGCAAACTGCACTGGATACGTTGCTTTTAAACACAATTCAAATAGTATATTCCCATTGGAATTGATTAGAAATTGATTTTGATTGAAATTTCTAATCAATGTCAAACTAAAAATTTTTGAATATTTTGATTTTCATCAGCATGTATTGTAACACTTTGCAATTTTCCGACATTGCTGATAATTGTTTAGCGAAGCGCTGAATATGCGATTACGTACTCCCAGTGGTACGCGTACCCACAGTTTGGAAACCGCTGCAGTAGAGGATGAAGGCATATTATTACTGGGTTGGCAAGAAAGCAATTTCGGTTTGCACAAATAGATAGCGTTTTGTTCGTTTTGTTATTCTTCTGTCAAGTTTATAATTATTTTTTCCTTTGAGATTTGGCAGCTGACACTTTTAGGTTACTTACTGAAACAAATTCCGTGCATTTTTGTTTACAACTACTAGATGACAGTCACTTTTAACACGGGTTGGAGGGGGGAAAGAATTTTCAACACATTTGACTTTTTTCACAATGGCAAAAAATCTGATGTGTACACCACATGACTTCCTTGTACGGAATACTAAATTACACGCACTTTTTCTTGCATTTCATTTAAACTTATTGGATTGAATTAAATCTACTTCGCCGACAGCGCATAAACCACAATAGAATAAATGCATTCTTTAAAATTCACTCTAGAATTTCTTTACCATAGCGACACTCTGGCACTAGGTTCACTTAACAGTGTTATATTTCGTTCATATTATAACTCAGAATGCACAAAATTTATATCATTTAAAGAATTATCTAATCGTTGCCACACATAATTAAAGATAAAGTTCTAACTTTAACGATGTATAAAAGAAATTAAGCAAACAAAACAAAAAAGAAACAGTTTTTCACAGACGATTGAGTATTTCTCATTCAATTAATTCAGTTCTCACTTCGCGACAAGGAAAAATACATAAAAACTTAAAATATCTGTATTAAAAATTAAGTAAATCTTAAACACTTATTTCCTCGAAAAAATTCCAGAAAGGATTAAGCATGATTTAATTGGCAATAATAAATGAAGGCGTTATCTTTGTTGTTGCGAAGCTACGTTCCTCTATATTGGCAACAAATCCACTACTCTGCTGTTCAAATGTAAACAAGCAATGGCCGCCATCAAAAAAATGATTAGGCTTAGCGGCACTTAAACAACTTTAAAATTGTTGATAATTCTAAAAATACTGCATACAGATTTACTAAAGGCATAAAAACCTTAACCGGGAGATAAGAACAACATAATTCAATCATTTTTAAAGCAAAAAAATGTACAATTTACAAACATATAAGAGTAAAGAAACTGAGATCACTGAGCCGGGTAACAAAGTGCATATATATATAAATATATTTATATACGGTTGGTGCGGCCGATAGCAACCAAAATACGAGGTGCACATCTACATGTTATGGTAGTCCTATATACAAAACTTCAACGTTCTGAGGCTACTCGATTTTTGAGATTGCGAGATACGTACGTACGTAGATACGTTAGTACAGACGCCACGAAAAATTGTCTTCAGAATTCATTTTAAAGCAGTTTAATAATTTTTTTGGAGGAAAAGAGTCTTTTATTCTGTCCTTACGTACAGATATCACGCAAAATCATCGTTACATTGCATTCGAAAGCGGTCAAAATGAATATTTTCGTCGAAAAATGCTGCCTGAAACTTTTCGCGATTACAATACTTCCTTTTTACTTCGTACAAGGAAGTAAAAAGTGGCGCAGACTTACAAAGAGATATGTGAAGTTTATGGTGTTGTGTCAGAATTAGTTTAAAGAATGTCATTCTGGAGATGTTTCACTTGAAGTTGCCCAACGTTCTAGTCGACTTTACGTTTGATGATGACAAAATTAAATCCATAATTGATCGAATCGTCATATAACTGTGCGAGAGACTGCAAAAAGGTTAAATGTATCATCCACAACAACTGAATACCACATTCAGATGTCTTGGACCCATTAAAGAAGCTCGATATTTGGGTTCTGCAAGACTTGAAAGACATTGACTTAACACAGCGAATCAATACTTGTGGCGACCCTTTTTTGAAACGAATAATCAAGGGTGATGAAAAATGGATCGTCTACAATAACATTAATCGAAAAAGATAATGGTCCAAGCATGATGAATCAACATAAATCATATCGAAAGCTAAATTGCAACAGGAAAGATCATGCTGCTAATATGATGGGATTGCAAAGGTGTTGGGTATTTTGTGCTGCTTCCAAGCAAACAAACGATCAACTCAAATGTGTACTGCCAACAACTTATGAAATCGGATGAAGCAATCAGACAGAAAATGACAGAATTGGCAAATCCGCAGGTTTCGTGTTCCAGCAAGGCAAGGCGTCACACACATCTTTAGCAAAACGTATGAAATTACTGGAGCTTGTTGCTGAAGTGATGTAGCCCCCCTCCCGCATATAGCACCATCTGATCATCATTTATTTCAAAGTTTACAAAACGTTTTAAATGGCAGAAATTTCAGTAATAACGATAACCTCAAATCTCACTTGGTTGAGCTTTTTGCTGATAAAGACCAAAAGTTCTAAGAGATAAAGTTACCAGAGAGATGATAAAAGGTCATCGAAAGAATGGAACATATTTGACTGATTAAATTCATGTTTTGTATACAGAAAACTTGAGTTTTATTTCACACTAAAGGACAGAAATTACGTTCTTACCAACCCGACTGATATCGCAGATTGATCTTATATAGCGGTATAAATACCTGAACATAATTTTTTGAGTACTACTTTTACTATCGAAAACTTTATAGCGGTTTCCCCCCCCCCTCAGGACACATTTTTTTCCGAGCGTGGTGCAACCTAGCTCAAAAATGAAATGACAGATTCACTTAAAATTCCACACAGGTATTCTTTAAATTGCTGGCCTCTTAAACCTAAAATAGTGTCAAAATTCAATAATAAATATTGTTTATAAGAAACTGTTTGTGCAAAAGCTGTTTGTGTGGATGTGTGTTTTTTCCTTTGTGTTTTTTAAATTTAAATTGAAGATCTGTGCAAGATCATACTCTGAATGAAAAATTTTAGGATTTTTGATTTCAGATAATTAAAACGCCTCCCCCCCCCGAAAAAAAAAAAGAATCGGTTTCCAGCAGCTGTGGCGCCGCTATTTTAAATTTTCATCGGGCACAATTTTTTTAGCATTTATTGTCAATACTATTACTTTCTTCCCCTAAATAATAAAGCATTTCATTTTTAATAGATGAATTCGTAAAAAAAAAAAAAAAAAGAAAAGAAAAACCGCCTGTTTACTTGATCCGCCAGCCTTAAATTTGGCGAATCAATTTTTTAAACACTTTTCTATGCCCCTCTCTCCATAGGCGCCGAAAACGTATTTCCAGCAATATAAGTAAGCGAATTTGTTTTCCCGTCACGTTTTCCCCCCAACACACATTAGACACAGTCAACATAACATGTTTTTAGTAAAAAAACATACAGTCTAGCCCTCATTTTGGTAAATCAGTATGGCACATTTTTTATCGTCAAAGTAAATAATTAAATTATTTTATATAAAATTACACTTTCAACCCAACTCTACTGAAATAAATTAATGAAATTTTCTTTTAATACCTAAACGTTTATGCTGTCTTAAAACTAAACATATAATTTCGTTTTCATTTTTAATATGATTAGAGTTAAATAACTCAATTATATTTTGTCTGCTTATAAAATAATCGACAAAAATATATTCACGTATATTTTTAATCATTAATGTTTGTACATCACATTTTCAACATGCAAGAAATAATTTGTTAGCCATATGAACCAGCGAAATAAGGGATGCGACCACCTTTAGTTTCAATACAAGCTTTGCAAGTTGTGACCAACGACCTCATATAACAGGTACATATCTCGACTATTATATATCTCGTTGATTGTGACTAGAGCTGTGCACATTGAATTTAAGGTGCACACTGAAGAGGGAGCCCGGTTTCGATTCCGGCATGGGACCCACACTTTGTCCCGAATGGCGACTGGAACACTTGACGTTTCGAATATCAAAGACTTCTTCATTAGCAGTTTCTAAACAAATTAACCTTGCTTTGGTGCGAAAAAATTTTAACGACTACACTTTTTTTATATTTTAATGAAACACATCAACAAGATACATCACATTAACACAGCAACAATGCACCGGCGCTACCACTGTTAGACAACGTAAGTACATAGAATATTCTCTTTTGGCGCAACAGTACCCTCTTGCGAAGAAAAGATGCAACACAAGTAAATAAGGCACTCATCCACAAGATATCCCGCGAACATAGAAATGCGTTGCCATCAACAAGAATAAATGCTCGCTCAATAGGGAGTCAAGAGCTTCATTCCAATACATTTTAGCCGTCCTAATACCAGTAAAAACGGCCTTGCCTGTGCGACAGTTCATAGAAAAACCAGGCCACAGCATTACACTGCCAGGTCTGAAACGCGGTGTTCAATATTACACAAGGCGGGCTGTTAAATACGTTGTTTTGTTCAATTTCCTTACCTTCTCCAGATTCTCACAAACTTTAGCTTCCAAAGCAAAGCTTGACTGATCCATGAACATCATGATATACTATTCAACTGTCTTTCAATTCACTTGCTGATGCATGCACTTCAATCTGCTCCTCTGATTTTGCCGCACTGTAGGACATAAATTCGTGGTAGCTGGGTACAGACCTTTTTTTTTTTAAATATTGTCAGGACTCGTGTTCCTCTTGATTTGCGTTGGAAACATGAATGATCCTGAATAGGAACAGGGAGCTTACTCAAGCTATATTCAAGAAGGTGTGAAGTAGACAACACAAGCAGGAAGGGTATACGAAACCCTTTATTTTCAATCTTTTTGCAGCTGATCTACCCATACTTTTACCTGTACCTGTACCAGTTGCTTCAAACTTAAATAAATCGGTCAATGTGGAGGAGAGAACCGCGAACGCATATAAGCGTTAAGTAAGAAGTTTCTTTTATCATGCCTATGAAACAGTTCAAGATCATTAATATGTCGGAATAAAAGGATGATCCGTAGCATAGCAGCGGCGACAGACAAAGCAGCGCTCAGAGGTTTAATAACAGCAGTGCCATCGACAACCAGAATGATATCTTACAGCATTTAGTGCGAGTTCTAAATTCTGCCGCCCGGTTTCTTCCCCAGTTTGAAAAGTTTTGCGCCCCTGAATTCTGCCGCCTGCTGCGACTGCATTTATTGCACAGGCCCTGTATAAGAATTAGGAATTTATGCTCGCTTTCCAGGTTTATGTATAAGAACTACAACCGCCGGTTTCCACTTGTACAAGAAGCACTGCAATTTCAGCATACAGTTGATGATTTTTGCAACTTTTAGCCCCTTGACACACAAATAAGAGATGGGGGACATAAAAAACATGATATTTGTTGAGAGGGGAAAAGCACACAAAACAGAATCAAGGCACGACTGCAGCAGTTAAGGAACCTAATAATATACTGCGCGGCATGCGCCGAAAGAAGTTCTTGCCGTCTCGGAGACTTCAAAATCTTACAATGGCACAAGAAATGAATAACGTCTCCCACACGCCATTGTACACCTCAAGGAAGTCCCCTCCCGGGGGTTGAGTCAGGCGAACGCCTGGGAAGTACTGGTTAGGATCTGTACCTAGGCAGTCTCAACCACGGGAGTATAAAATCAGACTTCACAGAAGGCTTGAGGGCTCTCGGGACAGAGTAAGGCTCGGCAGGGGCCGTACTGGTACTGCCTTGTCTGCCCTTGCTCTGTGGGGTCGCTACATGGTTGATTGTTTTTGGTGTATGATGGCATCTAATCTGAATGGCAAAGTAGCCGGGGCGGAGCCGTCTCGCACTATGAGTTGTCAAGGGAGTCCCCCCCGGGGGTTGATTCAGGCGAACGCCTGGGAAGTACTGGTTAGGATCTGTACATAGGCAATCTCAACCACAGGGGTATAATAACAGACTTCACAGAAGGCCTGAGGGCTCTCGGGACAGAGTAAGACTCGGCAGGGACCGTACTGGTACTGCCTTGTCTGCCCTTGCTCTGTGGGGTCGCAACATGGTTGATTGTTCAAGGGCGGGGCGGCACTTAATTCCGATAGGCGCCTATTAGGCCGCATTAGGACGGAAGCGGTCTCATTCCATCAGCGTTGTATGTCAAGGGATTAATAGCATGGTGTGACACATTTCTCTAATCATTTTATTGCTAATTTTGTCGAATCAAAGACTTTTCTTGATCTTTCGTTTCTCGATATATTCAATAACCTTCCGAGCGTTTGACTGTGGGTATATTGTTCTTATGCATTTGTAAGAAGTATTGCGAAATTGTACAGCTAACTGAGCGTTTTTGTGTCTGGGTTTCACATGTTGTTATTACAAAAGTGAGATGCATAGTTGTACAGACTCTCACAGACTGCGGGTAAGTCGTTCTCCGTCGTCACTCATTTGTTTGTTTATACTCAGAACGGAGATACTTCACATAAAGGCGTTCTGGATTTTCGAATGCGCGAACATTCGGCTGTGGGTTTGAAAGTTTTAAAGCAATACCGTCTGTATAAAGAAACAAGCTGTTGCTAGTTTCAGAGTAAAAAAAAATGGAGAAAATTCAGCAAGCATTTCAGCGAAGTTCACAGTTCAAAATTAGCCATGAGCTTGTAATCTTTTAACTCACTTTTGAACACTTATACGAGAAAAAATGAAACTCAATACGAGTGGAACATTTTTTACCTGGTTAGAAATTCTTTCTTTCACAAACTATCGCTACATGAAAAGCTTCATTCTTTTTTAATAAATTTGTACAATAACGAGGATTTGCGATCACTTTCTACACTGAAGCTTTTGATGATTCAAACATTTAAATAATATTTTCCAATCATACAAACCTGATGTATATGTGATATGACCTCCGTATGGGTACAGTTGTCCAGTGATCGTCCATTCACCTCTAAAATTTCGTCCCCTACTTCCAGATCAGCCCGGTCCGCCGGCGAACCTGAAAAAAAGACAGAAAATTATGACTTAACAGGGAAATAAAAGTATAAAACAACTAAAAAAGTTATTTAAATACTGGAAACAACATGAAGTATGTTCGATAGATTTCTGAATTTGTTTATTGGAGAAAGACAGACCACAATCAAATAAATATTTACATTTTATTTAATATAACATAGTCATTTCCAAAGGACTTCGGTTCACAGGACTGGCTTTTGCCGGCGAAATCTTTCCAGGTTAGTGGACAGTTTATAAGGATTCATTGAATCCTCCGTAATCTGCTTCCCTTCCGTATGCCTGCGTGGTGTAAGTGGAATCACAAGAACCATAATCAGAAGAACTTCGATTTAGAGAGCATTTTAGTAGCTTCAGTTTGACAGTTTAGTGCAGAAGGATTATTAACACAAAATAGGCTTCTGAAGGACGAATGATGAACTCCATAATTTAGAAAGACATAATGCACAACCTTCTGAAGAGAATTCAACACGATAGGCCTGATATAAAGCTTAATCGAATTCTGTTAAACAACAATGCACCATCATATTTCCATTTTCGTTGAGCAGTTTCCAGCAAAGAAAAACGTAATTCTTAAACGATCTTCCTTATTCATCAGATTTAGCACCTGTGGGCTATTTTCTATTCTCAACATTTTAGGAGTTCCAAGAACGAATAAAGCAGCCAATCATTGTATAAACTTACACGGATAGTTTACTGAAATTTTAAAATGGTAATTCTTCAAATTACGATTTTGCACGAATTTAATCTTAAAACCCTGTTAAAAGTAATAAAATTAGCGATTTTTTTAAAGGAGATATTTCCATCTAAAAACCGAATAAAAATATTATAACTCCAATTTAAAAATATAATGCATTAAATAATACCAAGCAAATCCTAAAAAATCACCCAAGCCTATTTCCCTTTCTGTTTCTTCGGCCCTGCTTCAAATAAAAAAGAAAAAAATATATATATAACTCCAAACTACTTAAATTAAAAACTTTAAAACCAAGCTCACAAAATTTTTATTTTAAACTTTTTACTTTAAGGAAATATGTTCACTATAAAATAAATTAATTAAATTAAAATCTAAAACTCTTCAGAAAAGATCAGAAATTTAAGAAATATTTTTTATATAAACGCTGTTCTAATAAAGCGTGAGAAAACAATGTAAATACAGTCCAGGTTAATGTCATTAAACATATAGTATTTCAATAAACACAATTTCATCACAACTCAAAATGTATACATGCAATCTTTTCACGAAAAGTTTTCTCAATGAACGCTAGTAATCAATAGACAATAGCCTTCAAAAAGGACCTTCCATAGCAATCGTGCTGCCATCTATGAGTAAGACTTCAAACTAAACAAAATGTTCTCGCTCAGATCTTCCACGATTTTCACGCTACTATTTTTTCTTCAGAAATCCCCAATTAATACACCAGCGTAGGAACGGCTTCCTTTTTTAAAACGTTTTCTTCCATCTGATACTATAACAAACAAAACTAAACGGGGCGTTCGTTAAGTTATATCAATAAAAGAACAGAAAAACATAGAATGAGTTACAGTACGCCTTCTATGCTTTTTCTGCACTTGGAATCTTTTTTTATACTCAAATAACCGGTTTATTTAACTGTTCGCTAACAGTTCAACTTATCGAATAGCGCAAAAGGGGAGGGGGGGAAACGCCAATGTTAATGTGCCGAAGTGAGCCACTTATAAAAAATACGATCAATATTTTTATACATAAAATGTCCTACAAAACTACTGCATTTAAAGAAATAATTTTTATCGCAAATGCAAACCCAAATCTAACTTAAAAAAGCAATCTGAAGGCTTTCAGATTTTACATTACGCCCGAAGGGGCGTTTTTTTCACGTTTTGTGCGTTACCTTTATTTATTAAATATCATGTCATGTCACTTAAACATAAAATTCTTGCAACAGAAAATTGAGCGAAGGCATATCTGGAATTTTAAATCGATTTCTGAAAGAGATTATTAGTTTTACCCACTGTAATGATTTAGCATTTGATGCTTTATATAAATTTGGAATTTTATAGCTATTTAAGATAATAATGGCGAGCTGAAAATTATGTAAAATAAATTATAATGATTTTTTTGTCTCGTTTTTAATTATTTAATCTTTAACAATCAATGTTTTAGATTTCGTATGATTAATAAATTAAGAAAAAGTACGTGCGTACTCAAAAATATAATGCCTATTTCTATTGGTTTAAATTATCTCTTTTGAAACGATACTTCTCAATGCCTTTCAAAATTGGAAATTAATTATCATAATTTAAAGAAAGGTACTTAAAATTAAAAAACTTTTTCTGAATTCTCCCATAGAATAAATATTTCGGGATTTTGTAAACATAATCCAGTACGTGTTTTTTAGTGCATCATGCTTTATAGATATACGTTTCAGGGAACTCGCGAGGTCCACAAAAAGGCGGACAGAGAAAAGAATTTCTGAATTTGTATTAAGTTAATTCCTTAGATGGAAAATATATAATGAAATAAAATCGCCTAAATAATTTCAAATGAATCATCTTTGATGAAAATACTTAAATGCAAACACGTGAAACAGCTTCCTTTTCGAAACAAAATACTTAAGCGAAGGATAATTATCCGGTAGTAAATTAGTCTATAAAATATTACATATATAGGAAGATTACGGAATAACAGCTGTCTATATAAAAACTGAAACTGTGTAAGATTTTAGTCATGATATAAAAAAAATCACGTTTATTTCAAATATGTAAACAACCGAATTCGGATCCAAGCAAATATGGCATCCACATAGCGTATGTATCGATAATAAATATAGTGCAACTAATTGTAGCGACAATTTTTTAAAAGTGAATAGTATGTACTTAAAGAAAGCATAAAAAAACACTGGTGTTAAAGATAACCGAAAGTCAAATTTTCTACATCTCTTTATATATTATTTATATCCCTAAAAATATTTTTTATATCTAACCGACAGTCATATTTTCTATCACTCTCTCTTTATATATATATATATATATACTATATTTAATCGACAGTCATATTTTCTATATCTAACCGATTGTCATATTTTCTATATATATTTTTCAATATCTAATCGATAGCCATCTTTTTTATAAATGTTTGCTATATCTAATTGATAATCACATTTTCTATATCTAACCAATAGACATATTTTCTTTTTCTCAAAATTTATTTTCTATATCTAACCTATAGTCATATATATATATATAATTTATTTCCTAAACAGTATCAAGCAAGGTAGTAATTACAATTTTGAAAAACAAATTTTGGTCTAGAAAACATCTTGCGCAATATGCTGCAAAAAAAGTAAAATATAAAAAAATGTAGTAAGCTCGCCTAAAAGAAAAACTGAATAAAACCAAGAGCTGCTGCTCCAAAAGGTTCAACACGTTTTAAAAAATAATACATATGAAAATCAAACCATTAAACATGTAAAACATTAAAAAAACAGAATCAGATAAAAAGGTAAGCGGAAAACGGTAAATTAGGCCAACTCGACTTCCAAACTGGCTTTTCAAGGGAAATTTAATTTATTTGAACGTCGAATTAAGCTAACCCCATTACGCGTTTCGCCGAAACAGACAATTGAAACTTTATATATATATATAATGTAGTAAGCGTAGTAATTATAATTTTACTTATCAAGCAAGGTAGTAATTATAACTTTTAGACGAGCTTACTACAATTTATATATATATATATATATATATATATATATATATTCTATATCTAGCCGATACTCATATTTTCTGGGTAGCGCGTCGCGCAGCAGCAACTAAAGGTCCGAGGTTCGATCCCCAGGCTGGGCAAGTTTGACTCAGTCTTTCATCACTGGAGTGGGTCGATAAAATGAGTATCAAGTTCGCTTGGGGACTAAACAACGGGGCCTGCGACAAGCTGACCACTTGACCAGGCAAAGATGCACAAGCACCCTGGAGCCCACGGTCTCGATGCCAGCCATGGCTCTCTAAAGGCTCAGACTCTAATTACCATGGCTCAGGGCCGTTCCCACTGGGATTTATCTGAGCTAACGGAGACAACAGACGTAGCTGACCCATCACCAAAACCAGTCCCCCCCCCAATAGGGCAACAAGTTGAAAAATCTGTACTGCAGGCATAGCAGAGCTAGTCGACGCATGAAACTGACTCCATTAGCTCAGATAACACCACTGGGAACTGCCCTTATGGGCCGTTTGTGCCGCCGAATTTAGTTTAGTCATATGTTCTATATTTTTCTATATATTTCTATATCTAATCGATAGTCATAATGTCTATATTTATTTCATTTCATACATTCCAAGAGGTTTCAAAATTTTGCGAAGGTGATTAGAATTTTTGAAACCCCAAGGAGTTGTAAGATTTGTTCGACTGGTTTACTGTCTGCAAGTGCGCATTCGAGGGAGGGGAGATAAGTATATAAATTGTTTGAAATAAAAGGATTTTGCTTCAAACAGTTTGCCCCTCAATCTGGAGGACAGATCTCTTCCCCGTGGAAGCTAATCTTATACAACCAGCTCTTTCGGCACACGTAACTAAAACCACAGATGAGCTACCAGCATTTCATGACTTCGATCACTTAGTCATTGGTAAGACAATATAATTCCTACTGAGCCCGCCATGTCATAGTAAAGGTTCAAAGCATTTTAAATCTGCATAATACTTTTTAAGAGTTTAATAGTGATATTTTAAGAAAAAACAAAAATTAATCCACACCTTAAAGAAACGTCAGACGGAAAGATATTTATATTTCTGACAATGTTTCTTCCATCTTTTACTGTACACATAATCCTTTCAACTAAACCGTACAAAAGTCTACAAATTTGGCTCTCATTGCTTCAGAAGATCTGAAAGCGCTTCGGACGGATGATTTTTCTGCTCGGTGACACGCGAGAGACAACGAAGGAAAGCGAATGGTTCCCATGTCTCGATCCATCCCAGATTATGTTTTCCTATACTACACCGCCTTCAGAGAAGTCTCTTTTCTTTTCGCCCCACTTTCCTGCTTTCACCTAGTAAACACGGATCGAAGAATCGTTTCGTAAGCTAGCGATGGCAAAGTCTCTTGGGTGTCACCGGGAGGAATCGATACCAAGATCCCTTTCCGATGAAGTAGGTATCTCAAAAATCAACATGATTCGAAACTACAGATGCACGAAATTTGTGTTTCGTGAACTCGTCAGAAGTATTTCATCTGATCCGGGCAAGAGATGTGTGCAGTTTAATTACATGAATCTTCATGAATTGTATTGATTCCGCTGTCATTGGAATCAAGTTAACTTTATGCGTCCGATTGAATTACTCAATTGTGGCAAAACACACTAAGATCCAAACCCGGTTTCAATCGATTAATACCCCGTGAACCACAAGAAGGAAAACTTGCTAACCATGTCCACCTGCGGAAATATTCACACTGTTAGTCACACCAGATGATGGCTAGAATGGCAAAACAGACGGCGTTGTTTGCTACACTAAAGAACTTGCACAATATATCGGCTTGGCAAAAAGTAATTTCGTTTTTTAGGGTGGGGGAAAACTCTATTTTTTTTTTTTCAAAAAAATTAACATTAATCAGTCAAATATCTTGCATTCTGTCCGATGACCTTTCTGGTAACTTCATGATTCCGCGCTCATAGAGCTTCTGGTCCTTATCAGCAAAAACTTCAACCAAGTGGGATCTAAGGTCATCGTTACTACTAAAATTTTTACCATTTAAGAAGTTTAGTAAACTTCTAAATAAATGACAATCCGATGGCAAAAGATCAGGACTATATAGGGAATGCGTCATAATTTCCCAACCAAGCTCCAATAATTTCGTACGTGTTACTAAAAGCGTGTGAGGCCTAGCTTCGTCGTGGTGGAACACGATTCCTTTGCGATTTGCCAATTTTAGCATTTGGGGGGGGGAATTACTTAATCAGGTTTCATAAGTTGTTAGCAGTAAACATCCGAGTTGATTGTCTGGTTACTTGGAAGCAGCTCAAAATACACCAAACCATTGTAATCACACGAAAATGATAGCATGATCTTTTTCTGATGCAATTTAGCTTTCGATATGATTTGCGCTGATTTATCATGCTAGGATCATGATCTTTTCGATTAATGTTATTGTAGATGATCGATTTTTCATCATCAGTGATAATTCGTTTAAAAAAAATTTTGATGTGTACACCACATAACTTCCTTGTACGGAATATTAAATTATACGCATTTTTTCTTGCATCTCATTTAAACTTATTGGATTGAATTAAATCTACTTCGCCGACAGCGCATAAACCACAATAGAATTAATGCATTCTTTAAAATTCACTCTAGTATTTGTTTAGCATAGCGACACTCTGGCGCTAGATTCACTTAACAGTATTACATTTCGTTCATATTATAACTCAGAATGCACAAAATTTATATCATTTAAAGAATAGAATTATCTAATCGTTGCCACATGTTCCATTCAAATACTATAATAAAGCTAGAACGATGTATAAAAGAAATTAAGCAAACAAAACAAAAAAAGAAAGAGTTTTTCACAGACGATTGAGTATTTCTCATTCAATTAAATCAGTTCTCACTTCGCGAGAAGGCAAAAATACATAAAAACTCAAAATATCTATATTAAAAATTACGAAGTAAATCTGAAACACTTATTTCCTCGAAAAAATTCCAGAAAGGATTAAGCATGATTTAATTGGCAATAATAAATGAAGGCGTTATCTTTGTTGTTGCGAAGCTAAGTTTCTCTAGATTGGCAAGAAATTCACTAGTCTGCTATTTCAAATGTAAACAATCAATGGCCGCCATCAAAAAAAAAAAAAAAAAAAAAAAAAGGTTTAGCGGCACTTAAACAACTTTAAAAATGTTGATAATTCTAAACATATTGGATACAGATTTACTAAAGGCATTAAAACCTTAACCGGAACATAAAAACAACATAATTCAATCATTTTTAAAGCAAAAAATGTACAATTTACAAACATATAAGAGTAAAGAAACTGAGATCACTCAGCCGAGTAACAGAGTGGATATATATATATAAATATATTTATATATGTTTGGTGCGGCGGATTGAAACCAAAATACGAGGTGCACATAATACAAAATTTCAACGTTCTGAGGCTACTCGTTTTTGAGTTATGCGAGATACGTACGTACATACGTTCGTAGAGACGCCACGAAAAATTCTCTTCAGAATTAATTTTAAAGCAGTTTTATAATTTTTTTTGGAGGAAACGAGTCTTTTATTCTGTCGTTACGTACAGATATCACGCAAAAGCATCGTTAAATTGCATTCGATAGCGGTCAAAATGGATATTTTCGTTGAAATATGCTGCCTGAAACTTTTCACGATTACAATACTTCCTTTTTACTTCGTACAAGGAAGTAAAAAAGGGTCAACTGCCTTACTTTTGAAATGCGTATCGCAAATATTTATTCGTTCTGTTAAGTGTATTTCTTTCGATTCATGCCGGAAACAAAATTGTCGAGCTTCGTAATGAGTCTAAATATAACATGCAGTTTTCAATTCTAAGCGATACATTTAATTTTTTTGTGATCTTTCACACAGATATAAAACAATTCGACTCAATTACGGCAGTTTGTCAGCATCGCGTCAGAAGGTCGGCCAGAGCGTTGGACACCTTCAAGAGGAAAATCTCCAAAACGAAATTTTTTAACCAATTCTGATATATATGTTCTGTTAAGCACTCAACTCCATAAACTTCACATATCTCTTCGGGAGCCTCAGCCGCATTCTTGCCTTTATAAAAACAAAAACGTAAAATAAAACGGAATTACTATAGCAACCTAAAAGCGTCAGCTGCTAAATCTAAATAGAAATAAAAATTATAAGATAGACAAAAGGAACACAACGCTATCTATATGTGCAAATCGAAATTACTTTTCTTGACAACCCAATAGTTACATGAGAAGTCTACAAAAATTGATGAATTTCAGCATGTGAATTACATACGAATTACATGCTGCAAATATACTGTATTACGCCGAGTGCTAGCACCTTTACGAGGTGCCGGCAGATCCATGTAGAAAATTTTCAAGACAGGAATTGGCACAAAGGTGCCTTATAGTAAAGGCGGCTACATCCATGAAAAAATCAGCATTTAACTTAACTTTCATAAATATGTAGGCACCTATATGGCGGTGCTGACATCTTACTTGACGTCACCTTTATTGAGACGTTGTCATTCATGGATTCGCATTCATGGATGAGGATTTTAAATCCTCCTTTAACTTGCTTCAGATTGTGTAATCTATCTGGAATATCATACTAAAGAAATATTTATGGTTTGGGAGTACCTTCAAATAAATAGTTACTTCGAACAAAGAAAAATTACTTGTTGCCTCTAGTATTCTACAATCTAATACCAACTTTAAATGTAACGCCCAACCTTAAAAAAATGGATTCATTTTACAAAGTATGTTATCTTCATATTCAGACCAATTTTCAAACATGTAGTCTTCTCATATGTAAGACCTCTTATATTCAGAGCAACTTTCAAATACAGTCAAATGTCTTTAATCCTCACTCGTCGGGACTTCGGCGATTCCGGATTATAGATCATCAGTTTAAATCTCGTAAGATGGCAGGCAGAAATTATAAAATTAAAAATATGAAACCGTAATTTATGAAATAAAGAGCAATTGTGATTTAAAGGGTATCAAAATTTACCAAAAAAAAAACAGCTTAATATTTATTTGTTTACTTTATTAAACATTTCTTTCAACACGCGCATGCGTAAAGCACACATTACGCATAGTCGAAATTAGAAAATTGCAACCAGAAAACTATTTGATGTGTATTCGTGATATTTATAATGACAGGGAATTTAATTTAAATCATATCAAAGACGGAGTACATCGAGATGAAATACTACATTTAGTAAGGAATTATAAGCCGAATAAAATAAAAACATCGGCCCTAAAGATAAGGATAGTGACGACAGATCAACTTCCAATTCATTGCGCGCCGCGACGTCCCCCCCCCTCCGCAACGCAGCGTGAAATTGATAAACAGATTTCGGAATGGTTAGAGAAACAAAGGATATGCCTTTATCCATTTTTTGCAGCAATTCCACTTTTTGTTTGATGGACATCGAAACATGCTTTCGCTTCGTAGATCCTTGGCAGCTCCAGAATCGGAAATTCTTTTTGACATAATCGAAAGTTCAAGCTTACATTTATAAAATTGCTCTCACAGTCTGCAAAAAATAATAAGCCGGATCCAATTAGAAGATTAAGGAACAACGCATTCTGCAACATTAACTGAATTAGATAATTTTAGCTTAGCTTATACCATCCGTTATACATTAAAAGCGGATACGTAAACGTATTATGCGCATGTGTGAACGCATATGCGCATGCGATGCGTTTACGCATGCGCAGAAAGTTTGTAGCTTTGAGGTCCGGATTATAGATCATTCCGGATTATGGACGTCTGGATTAAAGACTTTCGACTGTATTACGGGGTTATCTTACAAGGTTGGCTTCGCGCCTATCGTCATATATATCATCTTACATATACATTTTACATATGAAATTCATTTTCGAGCCAACCTTCAAAACTGCAGTCATCTTACAAATAATGCTCTTTTTTTATTCAGGCCAATCTTCAAAAATACAAGTAAGGCTATATATTCAAGCGAACCTCCAAAAAATGCAGAGTCATCTTTTACGGGAGGTCAACTTAAGTTGCGAACCAACATTAGAAAATGCACTGTTTGTTGTCTTATACCAGCCCCTTTTATATACGGGCCCACACAGATTTAATTATTTTTTTACTAATATTTATTTCTGCAACAAATTATTTGTTAAATGTATTTTGTTTCAATGTTAATAAATCCATTTTTTACATAAAATTATTTTAAAAAAATTCTTTCATAAATATTTCCAAACAGGAATAATGCTAAATAAACGGCAATAAATACCAAACAATGAAACAAAATTTAATCATCCACACATTACTAGCAGTAAAGAAGCTGGAATAAGTACAGCGTAACAACTAAAAAAGACACTAAAAGGCGAGAACTACGAGTTGAGAATAAAACTCACCAGTTCTCTTTAAACATTCGTCATGAAAAAGCAATGAAATTGCTTCAAGATTCAATAGAAACTCGGCTGCTTCTGAAATAATTTTTTTAAAAAAAAGAGTGGTATAGCTATCTTCGTCTGAGAAAAAGGTCATTAAAGAATTCATGAAATTTGGCAGAAAGAATCGTTTCTGAAGACGATAACAGTTAGGCCAAAAAAGGCAATGAAAGAACTGTCGTGGTGTCTTTTTAGTTTCTTTGTAAGTTATCTCTTTGCGAGTAAAAGATGTCTTTCCGCGTTGCTAACAGACACTAATAGCTATGTACACTGAATGAAAACAAATATAGGTTTCTTTCTTAGTGTCTTAATGATAACCAGTAACAAGAAAACATAACATGGGCATCAGAAAGATTTGGAAGTTATTTTCTGTTCTTTCAACCTCAGAAATGCAAGTTTTTTAACACCTCGAAAGATGCGTTACTGTTTTATTCTTTAATAACACCTCATCGTTAAATAGACATTATTGCCAATCGACAATGACTAAAATCTTTATTAAATTTTAAATTATTTAAAACTGCACTGCTGAGTGCAGCACCAAGTTAATCAACTAAAACGTTATTTTACATGGACTCGTTAACAACATTTTACAGTCATTGATAATTCATACTAAAATTATCTTTCATGAAAGTCAGCAACTGAGTTCTTTTTTCGTGAGAAATACCACCAGCATTCCACGAGAAAACTCTCAGACGTTGCAAATCCTTAGATGGACGGTAATAGAATGGTTATAATAGCAGTGAAATAAGTTTCTAGCATTCTATAATAGGCCTACTGAAAAATTTCGAACTCGACTTTTAGCGTACATTATCGACTGCAAGAAAACTAAAATGTAATGATTGTGATGACGTTTTGCAGTAACACACAGATTTGCTCTTTACACCTTTACTTTTTTAAAATGGTAATATTTTTACTTAGCACCATTCTACGTTAAAAAAAAAAAAAAAAAAAATGGAGAGAATAATGGTTAGGCTAGGTGATTTGAATACAGAGAAGCACACGAGGCTACTTGCTTAGGAAACTCGATCGTATGCACATCATATACGAGGGAAAACCATGGAAAACATCCACGCAGAAGTCCATTCGCTTGGGTTCGAATCCGGGTCGTTTTACCAGTATCCAACGGTCTTAATGACTCCGCCACTGAAAGGGCTACAGAAGGTGGGAGGGTGATTTTTAAATTTAAATTATTAATAAATCGAGTTTTAATGTTATGCAGTGGTAGTTATTAATTACCAAAAATGTTGTTTGAATTTTTTCTATTTTTTAATTAATTTTTTGTTTGTTTGTTTTTGTTTTCTTTTTTGTTTAAGGATGTTATACCGTAACCGGAAGTTCAGATTGCAGTTCTACCCCAAATGGAATTCAAGCGACCCGCAAGAAAAATAATGTGAAAAAAAAATTTTCATTTCTATTTAAACTGCGTTTTGTATACCTGGAAAAATGGACAACACAATTCAATCAGTTATAAAATATGTAACAGACCTTGCTGAAAATGGAACAATAACAGAAGGCAGAGGAAAGTTTAAGCTTGGTAGGAATACATTTTGGCGAATGTGAATTATTTGATATCGCATTCTTCGACAAAATATATTTTAAAAGTTTTGTAACAACTGAAAAAAATTCAACAATATTTTGAAAAAAAAATGAAACCCTTTTGAGTAATGAACCAACATCCGACTCTTCCCTTTTGTCAGCAATCTTGTTCCTATCAAATTTGTAGAATTAGTAACTAGTTTAATTATAACTGTGCTTAACAACAATACAAGACAGAGTGCCATCTGCCATGGTGCCTCTTGTCTATCCTGAATCTCGCGCCCGCTTTTGTTGTTGTTGTTCACTGCTACTCCCTCCTGTCGTCATTTAATACTGCTAAAACTGATGTCTGTGTCGTCTGCTAAAGCCTGCAATTGTCGTCATGGTCACCGTTGTCACCCTTCAATATCTCATGCCACGTGCAATGATCTTTAGAAGCATCAAACCCCGTTTTCTTGAAGCCCATCATTATTGCATCATAAATCAGAGCCCATGTACCCAAAATTGGAACTTCAAGAAACGTCAAGCCCCGTTTTCTTGAAGTCCTTCAATACTCCATCATAAATTAAAGCCCATGTACTCCAAATTATATCTTTAGAAACATCAAGCTCCGTTTTCTCGAAGCCCTTCGCTATTGCATCATAAATCAGCCCCATTTTCTTGAAGTCCTTCACTACATAAATCAGAGCCTATGTACCCAAAATTATATCTTTAAAACACTAAACCCAGTTTTCTTGAAGTCCTTTACTATTGCATCATAAATCAGAGTTCATGTACCCAAAATTAGATCCTTAGAAACACCAAACACAGTTTTTCTCGAGGCCCTTCGCTATTGCATCATAGATCAGAGCCCCTGTACACAAAATTATATCTTTAGAAACATCAAGCCCCGTTTTCTTGAAGTCCTTCAATACTCCATTATAAATTAGAGCCCATGTACCCCAAATTAGATCTTAAGAAACATCAAGCTCCGTTTTCTTGAAGCCCTTCACTACTGCATCATAAATCAGCCCCGTTTTCTTGAAGTCCTTCACTACTGCATCACAAATCAGAGCCCATGTACCCAAAATTGTATCTTTAAAACACCAAACCCAATTTTCTTGAAGTCCTTTACTATTGCATCATAAATCAGAGTTCATGTACCCAAAATTAGATCCTTAGAAACACCAAACACAGTTTTTCTCGAGGCCCTTCGCTATTGCATCATAGGTCAGAGCCCCTGTACACAAAATTATATCTTTAGAAACATCAAGCCCCGTTTTCTTGAAGTCCTTCAATACTCCATCATAAATTAGAGCCCGTGTAATCTCCATCATAAATTAGATCTTAAGAAACATCAAGATTCGTTTTCCTGAAGCCCTTCACTATTGCATCATAAATCAGCCCCGTTTTCTTGAAGTCCTTCACTACTGCATCACAAATCAGAGCCCATGTACCCAAAATTGTATCTTTAAAACACCAAACCCAGTTTTCTTGAAGTCCTTTACTATTGCATCATAAATCAGAGTTCATGTACCCAAAATTAGATCCTTAGAAACACCAAACACAGTTTTTCTCGATGCCCTTCGCTATTGCATCATAAATCAGAGCCCATGTACCCAAAATTCACGATCAAATCAATTAATATGTTGAAAACAACCACAACGTAAACGAATTCATTTTAAAAGTTTAATGGCGTTCGCTTTCTGAACGCCTTGAAAAAGTTGAAAATTGCATGAATATTTAAAAACACTTTCAGAGCCTTTTACTAAAACGTTAAGAAAAAAATTACGTGACTAAATAAACGTATGTAACATTTTAATTCGTTCTTTAGTCGGAGATTATACAGATTTTAAATTAATTTTTATTATCACTATAATTAATAAAGTGCCAGCATAACCGAAAATACACAAACAAATTCAAATTTCAAATGAATTTGTCAGGGGGGGGGAATCAAAGAAACGAATTTTAAGTTGTTTTCTTGCCCTTTATTAAATTTTTTTAAAAAAAGAATACTAACTAGTTTGCGCGCGAAAAATCTAGCTGTCTTGTTTACAAACCACTCTTCTCTAACTCTCTAAAAAAAACGAAAATCAAGACCAATACAGAATGA
The DNA here is from genome assembly GCF_044657685.1 of Stegodyphus dumicola. Classification (NCBI taxonomy): domain Eukaryota; kingdom Metazoa; phylum Arthropoda; class Arachnida; order Araneae; family Eresidae; genus Stegodyphus; species Stegodyphus dumicola. Next base: position 184,150,745 of record NC_140776.1, on the reverse strand, counting down.
CACTTGCGTGAAGGAGTTTGACACATTTAAAAGTGAAAGAAGTGCATTAAATAACAGAAGAGCCTCAGAGGTGAATGATTCTTTGTACAACTTGGTACTCATCCAGAGGCTCTTACGGATAAGTGGAGAAGCCACTTTTTTTTTTTTTTTTTTTTTTTTTTTTTTTTTTTTTTGCATGTGTTAAAAAAGACGATGCAGCATAAAAAGAAAATTTTCATTGGATTTTTGCCAATATGCAAAAAGCTAAATAATCTGCTTTCAGGAAGTCGAAAATAAAATGGGACTGTATACACAGACGATAGGTTTGAATTGAAAAGAACTTTTACTTTCAACGTCACTCTATTCTTAAAAAAAATTACGAAAGCAATTTAAAATATCTAGTTCGATGTATTTTTAATTTGCCATGCGCTAGAATCAAATAACAACTTCTTGTGTTAAATTGTTTAAGAAGTAATAAAAAATAAAATTTTGCCCTGGGAATACAGAACATTCTCTAGCTTTTAGAACACCGTAAAATGTATATTATTAATTGCACTAATGACATTGCCTTTAAATCACTGTTAGATACAAGCATTATTGTACAACTATACATTAAGGAAAAAGTAAAATTCCACGAAAAATGAACGGCAAAATCTCACACAGGTGGAATTAATTGGTCAGCTTTATATATTACGAAAAGAGTGTGCAGTGTTGTGGTAGCGTAGCATAACGCTGATATGAAAAATGGAAAGACTAGGCTATAGATGTTTGTAGGGTTTAAAGTTAAAGTACTGATTTCCTAAATATGTGCTTAAATAAGAAATAAAACCAGTTCCACCCTAAAAAAAATTCTAGATTACATCCACTTACAAGTGACAAACGCAAATATATAACGTTACCTATATACATATATTCGTGTGTGCAAAGTTAAGAGAATTTGCCCATCGGGTCAAATTTCTTAAAAACTAAAGCATGTGTTAAATTTAGTATGGTTATAATACCTAAAAGAGAAAGTACCATACAAAAGTCTTTCACGTGCGCATGATTATCAGTAAAGCTCACAGTGCAAGGATATCCACAATTACCGTTGTAATATCGAAGTGAATATGAGTCTAACAATGAAGTATGGCCCCCCTCTCACAGCCAGACTGGTCGCGCAGAGTGACGGCATACTGGACAGGAGGGAGTTGAGGAGTTCCTGCGGCAGTCGATTCTATGCTTGCAGCAAGGCAGTTTTTCACACATCGAGATGGTTCTCGGATGGGGATGGCTAGATGAAACTGCTCTCCCAGGAGCGTCCCAAACAAGTTCTATAAGGTCAAGATATCTGGCTGGCGAATATCCTCAATTTCCAAGTAATTGTCGACCAGCTGACCCCTATATGCACGAGCGTTGTCGTTTATTAACAGGAAATCAGAACCAACTGTGCTCCTTGCAAGTAGAACGTAGAGCGTTAAAATCCCTCTGTACCTCGTAACAGTAAGGGAACCTTTGTCAAGCACATGCAAGAGTGTGCGGCTGTCCAACACAATACCTGCCCAAACTATTATACCTCCACCACCATAATGATCCTTTTTCCTGATGAGAGAGGGACAACATATTCCAGCCTCTCTCCAGATGAGGTATGCCGAAAATCAGTGTCCAGGCTGAATTTCTACTCATCTGTGAAAAGCACGGTGCTCCAATGAAGTCTGGTCCAAGGCGCATGTTTTCTGCACCATGCTAAACGTGTGCTCTTTTGTGCGCTGCAGTGAGACGGAAGCAAAAAGCGAATCATCTGGCCTATAACCCTATTTCAGGAAGCCTTCGGGCAACAATGGACCATGAAACTCGGGATCCAGAGGCAGCTACTGCTTACGTTAAGAGTTGTGAAGCTGTAGCAATGTAATGTCGCCGCGCTGAAAGTGGCAAGTAACAATCCTTATTCGTGGTGTATCTTGATCGTCCATGTCCAGGGTCTTCTCGATATGAAACCAGTGTCCTGAAACTGTTTCCACAAATTTCAGACGAAAGTGGCCGTTACATCGGGCACTGCAGCCACCTGTGCTCGCGACTGGCCTGCCTCCAGTCTCCAACAATTCTAAATCTCATTACGTTATCCATACGTTTGTGGCTACAGAATTTTACTTGATACTTTATGAAATTTACCCAAACTCTTGCGCGAAACACGGCGAATGTCATGAAAGAGTTATGGTACACGAACGACCTAAAACCCATCGTGCGCTTATATCCCTCAACAATCACAGCACGTGTATACTTACATACTCGACTCTGAATACATGCATAATTCTGCGGAAGCATTATTAGTACTTATGATTTAAATACTTTTGTAAAAATAGATATAATTTGCAAATTCTCTTAATTTTGCACGCGAGAATATAAATCCACACACGTAGGTTCCGTTAAAAATTGTAAATACACTTTAATTAAATGAAATTCTTTACTGTGTGTTAGTATCGAACTTAATTACACGTTAATATAACTATACATATAATTATTCTACAGACGTCGATCAACAGACATCTACAGACAGATCTACAGACGTCGACGATATACAATCTTTCCACACCTGTACTGCTGAGTTTAGTGGCCATCAATAGCCAGACACATAGCACAACAACGAGCAGTTGTTTGAAAAACACTGGTCAGAATGTTCACAAGGATTGCTACACCTACTGCTATAATTTTGGATGAAGGCCCTCCATCCAGTATAACAGATTTTCTCCGTTACACGACGTCTTCAATGTCCCTCAAAGCCATTTTGCTTTACTATCATATGTCATTCGTTACAGTCATGAGAGTAGCGAAATGTGTTGAGGAAACATCATGCTACATATAGGATAATTCAATTTCGACACTAATACGTATGTACGATTCTAAAACAAACGCCAAGAAAGCGAATTTCACCAACTGCGGACACCAGCGCGGAGGCGCTAGACTTCGCCCGAAAGAAACAGTAGATAACGCAGACAGAAAGAGTGGGCGGTGCTGTCGGCGAATTATTCTGCGAATGTTTTAATATGTGAAATTCATTTGTGTGTATAAAAGTATGTTCTCGAGAAGCCAGTTATCTTCCTTGAGTTGATGCTTTGATCGACCCTTAATTTACAGATTATTCAGTTTTCTACAGCGTTAAGTGGCACAGTCAGATTGGAAGTGTACGTTAAAGAAGGTTATTGCAGAATATACAATATGCATCATTACCTCCCAATCCTTATTTCGCAGATAATGTCTGTTAAAATGTGCACACATTTTTCTCGCGGACTCTGCAGTTCATGTTAATAAAAAATTCATAGACATAATTTAATCTTAAATGATTATGCTTACTATTTAAAAAAAAAAAAAGTTTTACGGGCTCTTGGAATGCGTAGCCCTATTAATCTTTTCGGTTATTAATTAGCTCAAAGGGGCAATTTGCCCAAAAGGGCTATTAATTTCGGTTTGACATTTTGCGTTGGTTCACTATAAAACTTTGAATCACTTTTGAAATTGTTGCCACCATATATTAGAGCCCTGCATTATATTTAAAGAAATTAAATAATGAAGAATCTGCATGAATGTATTGTTGCGTGCGTACGGGTTCGTTAAGAAATGAATGCACAAGTCCGATGAAAAATGAACAAAAATTTATTATTATAACAACAAAAATGCTTAAATTTTCTCAAATTATCACGCAGTATTACAATATCTCACAGTAGTTTTCTTTTAACTACTCAAATGTCCAATAGAACGTAATTCAAAACAGCTAAAGAACGCTAATCCGCGAATTCGCTACAATCAACAAGAGCAGTTTTCTAAACAACAACAAACTAAGCAACTACTAACTACAAACTGAGATGTTTTCCTCCTTTTATAAGATTTTAAAATCACGCGCTAGAATTTTCCAGTACTTTCTCGAAATCAAAAAGAGATATTTATTTATTTAATGCACGCGCTCTTGTATTTTCAATTTTCCGGCTTAGCTTTCTTTTAATATTCGTCACGCGCTGCACTGCACGAGAAATAAAACCATTTAATTTATAATTGAACTAACATTAGCTTTTTAAATACCAAATTCGTAACAGTATGTATGTTTCTCGCATTGTGAAAAAAAAACAACGGTACCTGGAGACATCGAATTTTGAATAACGTAGTCCTCCACTCGAATATGGGCATCTGGAAGCTCAAATTTGGAATTTGTTTTATAATCTATTTCATATTTTGTAAAGCGTTAAAGAATTTTTGATTAAAAACTCAACGATTTCAAAGCGTTCCATTAGCATCAGCATCGCGTGCATCTTCGTATTTTATGCGCAAGGTTTCTTCACATTTCTTACTGATATTACGTTGGCAGCGTAGCAAAGAGATTACAATATCTAACGGTATTTTGCGTCAAACGACTTTGAATGTCTGTATGAATTTCCAAATCCCGTTTTGAATCCCCCGTGAAAAAACGCCCCTCGGGGCGTAATATAAAGTCTGAAGGCTTTCAGATTTTCAAATTCCATTGGAGGTAAATAAATATATCTATTAAAGCATTAAAAAAAATATCGCACCTTAGAGCTACCAGAAAACGAATTGAACTTCACCTAGACCCGTGAATTATAGGAGTAGGGGATCACGTAGTCGTTCTACAGCACGCGACATCCAAAGGAGAAACATAAATAACTAGTTCTTCAGATCGAAACGGAAACCCCAGTTCCGACGAAGAAATCAATAACGGTTTCCGGCTTTCAAGAGATTTGCGTTCTCGAGACGCACCCTTTAACCTCGTTGGTCAACTCGATTTTAAATTCTTCCTTATCACTTAAGAAAATTATGCTTGCAACATTGTTATCCAAAACATGTAAGCCTACCACGATTCCCCACCTTCAATAAAATTAAGAAGACATTAAAAAAAAAAAATAAATAAATAAAAATAACAAAACAAAATCTGATAAATTACGTCCAAAGGGGCGTTTTTTAACATTTTGTGTGTTACCTTTCTTTATTAAATATCATGTTCCTCGCACTTAAACCATAAGATCCAGTGCAACAGCAATATCGCAAAATAGTTTTAAAACGAGCCTATCTTTAGAATTTCCGATACAGAGACTCACGCGCTGGAGATAAAAATGTTTTTTCTGCACAACGTTGCCATTGCTCGCTTTGAAATCCTTGAGTTTGTTAATCAAAAATTCGTCAAAGTTTTAAAAAATAGGAAATCGATCATAAAACAAATTTCAAATTTCAAATTTGGTCTTCCACATGCTCATATTCGTTGGAGGATTACGTTATTCAAAATTCGATGACTCTATGTACCGTTATTTTATGACAATGTGAGAAATATACATACATTTACGCAGATTTTCATTATTTAATTTCTTCCAATATAATGCAGGACTCTAACATTTTGTGGCAACAGTTTGAAAAGTGAACCGACATTTATGAGTCCGACGCAAAATGCCAAAACGAAACTAATAGTCCTTCGGGATTCAAATCCCTTTGGACTAAAAAAAAACTATTCCAATTTACACAGAAACTATAACCAATCAAATAATTCCCAATTCTAACAAAAAAAAAAAAATATTCCAATTTACACAGAAACTATAACCAATCAAATAATTCCCAATTCTAAAAAAAAAATTCCAATTTACACAGAAACTATAACCAATCAAATAATTCCCAATTCTAACAAAAAAAAAAAAAATATTCCAATTTACACAGAAACTATAACCAATCAAATAATTCCCAATTCTACCAAAAAAAAAATATTCCAATTTACACAGAAACCAATCCAATCAAATAATTCCCAATTCTTAAAAAAAAAAAAAAAAAAAAAAAAAAAAACCCACTATTTCAATTTACACAGAAACTATAACCAATCAAATAATTCCCAATTCTACAATCCAAAAAAAATAATAATAATCATAAGCATATTGCTCAATGCTCCGAAATATTAATGAAAAGGGCGACAGAAAATTACATTTTTAAAAGAGAAGAATGAACGGCAGCACACTAAGAGGTAGAAAGAGAAGTTATTGAGTTGATCCTTAAACTTTGGCAGATACAAACGCATGGCCAAACTGCGGCTTCTTCGGCCAATAAATACGGCGCGTGTTGTAACACAGTGCTACGAATTTTGTATATACGTAAATAATTTGAGTGAAATTATATGTGAAACGGTAGTACTTTTTGTACAATGTACATGAAATGCTTGAAAGAGACGAAACTGTGCCGGAAAAATAAGAATACAGGGACAAATCTATTTTCACACTGACGTAAATGATTACCTCGTTAATTTGGCGAGATATCGCCAAGCTCGTGATGGTTCTGGTGAGTAACTTTTGTCACCAAAGCTTATCAGAAATCACCAAAAGTCACCAAGCTGTCGACCATTTGACGACATTGTGGTCCGGTTTCTGTATAACTGTAATTGGTATTGTAATTGAATAACTGTCATTGATCACTATATATAACTGTAGCCGTATCCGGCCCTCATATGCCTTCAAGTAATTTCAATAAGGTACTAGAGATTTCTCGGCAGCCGAGGGAAAACTATATAAGACCAGACAGGCCATTAGTTCTCAGCTGTTTAATTCGGCGTTGAGTACGGACTGTTCAAAGATCTCCGTCTAAGCTTCGCTCTTTATATGCACTTTGCACTGCTTTGTGCTTAACGTTCTTAGTAATTTGAAGAACTGTAAAATGTGTCTTTTGGGAAAATAAATTTTATCAAGCTATCCTCGGTTCATCAACTTCACGGCATACTTAAATCATGGCTTCTGCAAAACTAGCGGTCAATTCGGATTTGCAGCAAAATGTACTGCAGTGTCCAAGGCGTATAACATTTCCTGGCAGTGAGAGGAATGATATTGAACTCCTCACTTCCTTTTAATGACACTTCTTGCATCTGTTTGCATATCAAATTCTACTGTAAAACACACGGCGTCGTCGTGATCTGTACTAACAAAATTCTCAAAGCACATCTTTGACGCGTAATGGCAGACCGCACATTGAGTTGAACAGTGTTAAACAAATGTCGCATACTGCGCATGCCCAGAAAACAATTTGGCGTGATTACTATGTTGGCGCGATTTGAAAAGAAGATAAATACGGTATATGGTAGATGTATCGCCATCTAATTGTAAACAAATTTGGCGTTTAAATCTTCGTAGAGTATAATGTAAATGTAAATTAATTACTGTGTTAAAATACTATTTTTTGCTATACTGCTCAAACAACTAGAAAGCTGAAATTATTGCGAAGTAATGTGAAGCAGTGTTTACATTCAAAATGTAAAATATAATACTTATGAAATTCTGCACATTCCTTTGGAACTGTACAAATTTTCGTTCAGAAAAAGACTGAAATTTAGGATATATTAGTTGAAAATTTATTCATTATACTTTTAAGCAATAAAAACTATTCAGGATTTACCATACGTTCCATTCGTACATACATAAAGAAACATTGAGGAATATAACAAGTGCTTGCAAATAACACTGAAGAAATTTTACAATTCTTTAATGCTAGTTATTAAATTCTTTGAAATGAGAAAATAAAAGCGCGAATATACGCTAACAAACTAAGCGAGATACTCCAGTTTACAATTACTGAATTGCAACATGTAAACAAATAACATTTAAGTAACGAATTATTACGAACATATGTTAACAAATATTAAATGCACTGTTATTGACAAATTAAAATGAAACATATATTAGAAAAATAAGCAAGTGCAATCGGCATGAACGTTAAAATAACTAATAAGCAAAGTTCCACAACATTGCAGTTTTAAACATCACTCGAACCTCGACAGCCATGGAGATCACGAATAAGCTACCGTAGGGTTGCTTAGTCGCCAATATTTCTCCCCGCGCCAAAGGTACAGCATCAAGCATGCGCAGTAAGCGAAATTCGCTTACACTGTTCAACTCAATGTGCGGTCTGCCATTACGCCATCTTTGACGCAACGATAGCGATTGTCGAGTAATGTTACTCATTCTGTCTGCGTTTTACAGAATTCAATGTATTGCGTGAAGTTTTCAATTAAACGGCACGAAACATTTCTGAACGCAATCCTAGCACAGAAACAACGAGGGAAAAATATGCAAAATTTTGAAAATTCATGTTAAATGATAAAATCTAACGACGCCCATGGAGGTAGGAAAGGGAGGAGGGGCCATTCCGCGCTAGAAGTGAAGCACTGCTTTGAAGCTTGGGTCACCAGACGGGGTGTTTTTGTTTACATTCAGAAGCTCGCTTGACAAAATTCTGATAGTATTTCGACACACGACAGTTCCATAGAAATCGAAAAGGGACACTCTCGCATGAAAGAAACATTCATAGTGTGATGGATAATAGCAATTTGTATAGTTTACTGACATTTACGCAAAAATCACATCTTGGTTATTTTTCGATAACTAACAACAGCGATTTTGATTATGAATTTGTTTTATAAAATTCTAAGCTGTTGCACTACAAAAAAGTAGATTTTAAGAAAATTGCTAAAAGAGATCTGCCAAAATTTATTTTCTAGAAGATTTGAAAAGTTTGAAACTTGATGGCTAAATGTAAATATAAAATTATGTATGTTAAAATATTTGTAATTAGGCACATAGGTCAGATTAAGTTTTTATTAAATAGAGTAACGCATGCAAGGGCTATCTGCCTAAAGAGAGAGATGCCATCGTGAAGGAATTTTGAAGAAAAACTGACCTTTGAGTGGGTATTAAAAATAATACTTATAATTTTCACTCAAATTATATTCATATATATTTTTTATGTAAAACTTTCGGGTCTATGCTAAATTGGTGTAAATTACTTTACACGAAAAATATAGTGAATGCGCAGAAATTAAAGATTTGCACATGCCAGAAATGATAAATAGGAAATATGTATGGGTATTTATGCATGTGCTTGCAAAAAGCATGTATCTGCCTTTGACAAAATACTTAAATATTCATTAAATTATTTATAAATGTATTTGAAATGAAGAATTTATTCACTTATAAACAACTGCGATAGTACTGTGAAGAAATCTAATGATTAAATGTATTTAATTTATAATGATTATAAATGTTATCTAAATATATAATAACCTTAATATTGAATTGTAAACATAAATTGAAATCCTGTTGACAAATACGTTATAAAACTATTTAAGCAAGATTTGTTCGTATTGGAAAGCAATCTGTTAAAAGGTATTGTAAAGCAAATGCTATGAGATGCGCACTTAAGAACGTAATAAAGAGTTTTGGAATATGTATTGTTGAAATGAAGGGTAAAAAAAAATCTGATAAGTATAATTAAAAGAATTATTCCCTTTACATTTTATAATAACTCAGTTACAAGTTTTAAATAATACTTTAAAAAAAAAAAAAAAAAAAAAAAAAAAAAAAAAAAAAAAAACCTTATTTTATTCCCTTTCAGAAATGTTCAGAGAAAGTCAAATACTATTTTCCTAATAATTCTCTAATTTAAAATTAACTGAATAGAGCATTAATTATAAATTGACTTACATTTTTCGATTTAAAAGAAGCCAAAAAATCATGTCATATTTAAGAAAATATTTTAGGAAGAAGCTCTATAAATAGAAAAGAAATAATGCATAATTTTAATATTAATAATACAATAAACTTTGATCTTAATTTTTGTACCTTAACCGAATAAAATCGAACTACCTTATTTTTTTTTTCTAATGTAATTAACGAAAACTTGTGAAAATATTTCATTCAAATTAAACCATTCTGAGAAAACTGTCCTGTGAAAAGTATAGCATTTAATTCCGTTCAGAATGAAATGTTGTTTAAAAATATGTTGTTTTCACATACTTAGGACTCTGAAGTGTTGTAGAAAAAGAAAATATATACATTTATATGTATATTTGCGATGTAATTACAAAATATTTACACCCGAACGCGTCAAATCCCATAGAACTCAATGGTAAATGACCCAATGTTTTGGTCACCACGTAGGGATCGCCGGTGCTTCAGAGCAGGGTACGGAGAAACTTGTTTAGGGCGACTCCTTCTTACTTCCTACCTCCATGACGACGCCACGGACTGAAAAACAGTTCGCAATTCGTATTCGTTAGCCGATAAAACTTCTTACAAGATCATGTGCATCGCCGCCGGGGCCGAAATTTTATTCATGTTAGCAGAGTATTTACCTTCAGCGAGTTCGTGTTCAGAGGGGTTTATTGCATACTTTCCTGAATACACATGAAAAGCCTTTAGAGCTAACTGTAAATAAACAAGATATTTGTGTTTGTGTGTGTGTGTGTGTGTTTGTTTTCCCCATTTATGTTTTAGTTAAAAGGTGTAAATAAACAAAATAAGCATGGCATTTGTACATGTAAATGAACAATTCTTGTTTACTTATACCGATAAATAACGATTACATTTATTAAAAAATGCAATTTCCTTGCAAATTACTCGCATTCCCCCCCCCGTTCAAAAAACTGTTTTACTAATTTTAAAATTACATAAATATTTAATTGCGGTTCTCGAGTTTTACCGAATTTAACTTTTTGGCTCTTCTTGACATGAAGTTTGGCCACCCCTGACATACTTGTATAGGATGAGTGATTTTAGAGTGCAATAATTTTTATCAGTTGTGAAATCCTGCACCTTTGTTAATGATTCCCGTTGCAGCCTCGAAGGTCCCTTCAAAGTCTTTTCATCAGGGTCAGGAGTATGTTATGTATGAGTGAAAGAATCATTCCTCCCTGGGAGTTCAGCGCAAGTAAACACAGGGAGATATATAAGGTTGTTTCCTGAGAAGAAGAAAACTTTTCTGTCTAGAGCTATGGGCATGTTGGCCTGCTAAGAACGATCACTCCTCGTGTATAATGCGTTAAAGCTTTTTCCCTGTAACAAAATTCTGAAATTACGGGAATAAATATATCCAAGTCCCATATTGTCAAGATATGCAACTAATTAAGGTTTTCATCTTATTAAAATCCATGTTACTGTTAAAACTTGAGTTAGAAGTTCATTTCAACCCGGTGTCACAACCCAGGGTTTGCGTAGCGGTTTTGGCCACTACACCACAGTACAGTAAGTGTTATAATCTAAAAATGCCTCGTTGATAAAAACTATAAATTTCACAATAAGTAACTAAATATGTATAATGAAATATACTTTAATATTTTGATGCGAAATTTACATGAAAATTCATGCATTCATAAATAAAACACTTACGAAAGAAAAACAATCCACCAATATGTGGTGCAAACAGTATTCGTACATTATATATTGTGGAGGTGGCTAGTTAGAAATGGAAGAACCACGCGTTTCGGCCTGTGTGCTTGCCTCGGCAAATTGTTAATCTTTCAACGTAATATTCAGAGTTTGCTGAATTATCAGCGATATTGTAAAACGCGGTGAGGTTAGTTACGTTTAGAGAGCCTCGTAGTTAGTCGCTTGTTATTATCTCTTTTTAGTTTCTTATTTTTATTTTACCGCCGGGTCGGCGTAGTTTGTGAGCGTCAAGAGCACGCATTTGTAACTTCTAAAGTTGAATAAAAGGGACTTAAACCCTTCTCAAGACTCTGTCTAATTTCCAGTTTTCAGCAGTCACCACTTTGTTGCGTGCAGGTTGGAAGCGCGCAACTTTACAATATAAAGCTGAATATTTTCATGAATATATTTAAATTAATACGTTGTAGAATATTCGTTACGGTGAATAACGGCTTCGAGTCTCTTTGGCATTCATTCAATCAAATTTGCTGTTACTGGGCTAGATATGGACTCCCATTATTATTTAACAGCAGTTTTTTTAAGTCATTTTTATAAGAAATATGCTTGGATCTAACATTTTTATCACGAGTTTTCAATGAGATTGAGATCGAGTGACTGAGGAGGAAATTTCATAAACTTTGCGGAGTTATATAACTTATAACATAGCCGTTTAGTTAACCAGTTAACTGTGATTGACGAGTATACTCGTTATGGAGAAGCGACACGCTATTTTGTATTGACGAGTATACTCGTCATACGTATATTATGTTAATGAAATAGAAAGATAAGAGGGAGGTTTATTTAGAAGGTACTGTACATAATGACAACGTAATAGAAACAGAGAAAAGAAAAATAATAACAAATAAACCGGAGCTAGTGATTGATTGTAATAAAAAAAATGGGTGGAGTGGATATGAGCGATGGAATTATCATAGCCGTACTCCACAGCAAGAAAACGACTCAAAAAGTACTACAAAAAGATATTTCTCCATTTCTTTGATATTATGTGTCTGAATGCATTCATATTATATAAAAAAAAATAATGGAACATTATCGCGCATCAATTTTTTGCTCAAATTTATTGAAGACACTTTTGCGACGTATTTAATTGAAAGAAATAAATCGACACAAACGCGAACATTTAGACCTGATATAAGCCAATTAGGCGGGAATCTTGTTCCGGATTATAGACCCGGAACATCGAAAAATAACAACCCTACGCGAAGGTGCTCGCATTGCTACAAAAGTAAGATCAGGAAGGAATCGCGTTACTGGTGTTCGATTTGCAAAGTCCCATTGTGTATAGTACCCTGTTTCGCTGAATATCACTCCACAGCAGGAATTTAAATTCTTACTTTTATATGTATACTATTTAATTTAATTGATTGCGTTTTGAGTTTAATATGTATGTAATATATGCTTACGTTAATTAAATAAGTAATTATTAGTAATAAAATTTTCAATTTTATAGAATAAACCCATCTTTTTCATCCAATATCTTACCAGCGCAACGTACTCTGTGATGGACGAATATACTCGTCATGGCTCGATTTTGGCGACACAAAACGGTGCGCATTTTTAAACGACAGCGCCACAGTTAATTGGTTAAGGCTGTATGTTTGAGGTCATTATCATGCATGAAAACATATTCACTATCCAAACACATTTTTGTCGCACTAGACCGTAAATTATTTTTCAAAATATCAATGTATAGCAGATGGTTCATAATGCCATCGATGATGACTAAATTTTACCTACACCGAAAGCACTCAAACAATCCCAAACCAACACACCTCTACCTCCATGTTTCAACCCCCTGTTGATGGTAAACACCTTGGATACATTTCTGTATTTCATTTCCTCCACACCATTCGCCTCTTATTCGATCCAAATACTATATTGAATTTACTTTCATCTGAAAAAAATATAATGTTCTTCAGAATGCTGGACTTTCATTCACGGATTTTTTGGTGAGATTATCGTAACTTCCGACTGCTGTCAATTAAAGAATTTTCGTCTCGAGACACGGCCATGAAAACCTTATTTTCTTGCATGCATTTCGAATTTGTATTTAAGGATACAGCTATTCCCATGTTTCTTAATTCTGCAGTAAGCTTATGAGCATTTACTTTCGGATCTTTCTTCAACAAACGTACGAGATTCTGTCTGTCAATGGTTGTAAGTACACTGTCGTCCTGAACGAGAACTATTTTTTGCACTTTCTAGGGGGAATAAATTTTTTAATAATTGACTGCACAGCTGAACGGGGTCTGCCGACTGAAACTGAAAATTCTTTGTATGATGTACCGCCTTTACGAAGTTTTAAGATTAATTTTTTTGGGAAACACTCGTGTTTACATTTCGATGTTCGAATGGCGCCGAAATGAAAAAGGTAATTTCGATTTTAAATATCTTTAATAAATTCAACTACTCTCGGTTTATTCAAACCAAACCAAACTGTAAACATTTAATAATAAAATATCCATGCGTAAACATCTAGTAAAAATTCAGTAGCACAGATAAGTTTTAAAATAAGAATTAGGTCAGCTACGTTTTTAGCGATCGAATTCTTCCGACGAGAAATCCAAAGCGTGTTGCCAACGCAGTGCAACGAAAAGTTGCAAGATAATTCGAAAGGCATGAAAGTAGACAACTCGTTTCTTTACCTTTACGACCCATATTAAAACTTTACGTTTCTTATCACATTTTAAAGTTACACCGGTCATTTTATTCAACCCGTAAGGTAAATGACGTCAGTTATACACGAAACACAGACTAAACAATTACGAAATGCTACCAAAATTTTGCATTTGTTTGAAAGTAAAATTTTGGTAATTGTATGTATTGTTTGTTGAGTGTATGAATACTTTTTATGCGACAATAAATCCCCAATTTTTAGTTTTCCGTATATTTAAAAGCTAATTCAATATTTTTTCTGTATTGATTTTTACACTATTACTTATTCTCTTTTGAAGGAAATTCGAAAGAATTAGCAAGCCAAAACAATAGTTTCTTTCGAGAAACCACTCTTGTACGAATAATTTTTACACTCACTGTATTTTTCAGTTGAGCAGAAATTCTATTTGGCAACTGTTAGAACATAAAAGAAAAACGTGTTGTACAAGTTAATTGGATCAAGAAGTTTTGACACTATTTTCAGAAACTAAAAAAGTCCGATCACTTTAATGAAACAATGCATATTCTATAATTCAGTAGAGAATCGTTTAGCTTTTTTGCCCATTAAAATAACATCTTATTTGATCAAAACTGCACTTTTTACCTGTTCCCCTTTTCGTGCTCACCAACCGTCACCTTTCGAGGAGGTACCCAGATGGGTGCATTGAATAAGTAAAATCTGAATTTTCGACCAGTTTATGCGCGATATCAGGTGGAAAATATAAAGGCGGTATAGCTTCCCTCCCCTCTTCCTCTCCTTCGATTCCCCCCCCCCCAATTCCCAGAGATAATTTCGAGACAGCGAGAGCTGTTTTAAACCGGAAATCAGGTAAAGGGGGAGGGGACAGAAAACGAACGAGAACAGCTTAGGAGAAAAAGTGTACGACATCTGAGCAAACAATGACAGAGTATATTCTGTTCTAATGTAGACAAAAAAGTCAAAACCACCTGTTGTCGCTTTCGCAAGCACCGTAATACCAAATGTTTACTTCAAGAAAGGTGGTGAAGGCCGGGAGGAGGTGAATAATTTAACCTGTCTTCAAGTCGTTGCCATTTTCATTTGTACAAGTACCTAGCTTCTATTTTTGTCATTATTTCACTAACTCTGAAAAGCTAGAATATGTCTTCAACAGATATAAATTACAGCACTGAAATATAGGATGACACGCTTTCTATAAATTTTACGATTATATAGAATTATGTAACGAAATTGACAGCATCGACAAAAACGACTGAGCTATCCTTTTTTACTTCCTTGTACGAAGTAAAAAGGAAGTATTGTAATCGCGAAAAGCTTCAGGCAGCATATTTCAACGAAAATATCCACTTTGACCGCTTTCGAATGCAATTTAACGATGTTTTTGCGTAATATCGTTACGTACGTATCTCGCATAACTCAAAAACGAGTAGCCTCAGAACGTTGAAATTTTGTATATAAGACTACTATAACATGTAGATGTGCACCTCGTATTTTGGTTTCAATCGGCCGCTCCAAACGTATATAAATATATTTATAAATATATCCACTCTGTTACCCGGCTCAGTGATCTCAGTTTCTTTACTCTTATATGTTTGTAAATTGTACATTTTTTGCTTTAAAAATGATTGAATTATGTTGTTTTTATCTTCCGGTTAAAGTTTTTATGCCTTTCGTAATTCTGGAAGCAATATTTGTACAATTATCAACAATTTAAAAGCTGTTTAAGTGCGGTTAGGTTTTAAATAACATGGCGGACATATTTGTTTACATTTGAAACAGCAGAATTGTAGATTTGTTGCCAATCTAGAGACACCAAGCTTCGCAACACAAAAATAACGCCTTCATTTATTATTGCGAATTAAATCATGCTTAATCCTTTCTGGAATTTTTTCGAGGAAATAAGTATTTAAGATTTAATACAGATATTTTGAGTTTTTATGTATTTTTGCCTTGTCGCGAAGTGAAAACTGAATTAATTGAATGAGAAATACTCAATCGTCTGTGAAAAACTGTTTCTTTTTCGGTTTGTTTGCTTAATTTCCTTTATACATCGTTCTAGCTTTGTTATAGTATTTGAATAGAACATGTGGCAACGATTAGATAATTCTTTAAATGATATAAATTTTTTGCATTCTGAGTTATAATATGAACGAAATATAATACTGTTAAGTAAACCTAGCGCCAGAGTGTCGCTATGGTAAACAAAGTGAATTTTAAAGAATGCATTTATTCTATTGTGATTTATGCGCCTTCGGCGAAGTAGGTTTAATTCAATCTAATAAGTTAAATGAAATGCAAGAAAAAATGAGTATAATTTAATATTCCGTTCAGGGAAGTCATGTGGTGTACACATCAGATTTTTTTTTTTTTCGGGAGGGGGAGTCAAAGTTAAAGCATATATGTGTGTACAACATAATTTCCAGTCATTTTCGCTGTCGTTTATGAAAGATATCCAAATTCCACATAAAAACAATCAAATCAAATCTGAAATGAAATTTCGGGATTCGATATAGATTAAATTGGAAAAAAAAAAGTTAAACACTTATTATTTTGATGGAATTTCAGAATCAAAATGTTCCAAAATCGCCAAAATAAAAGCAATTATTTTAATTAGTTCTCTGCATTGTTTTAAATAAAATTACACTATCAATTATTTTTTAACATTTAAAACTATTCACATAGCTAATGTTTCATAATACTTACGCAGATTCCCAAGGTTAATATTGAAGCCAAAAATACATGTGTCAATTTTAGCTATAACCAAGAAATAAAAATTACAATAATCTTCACTTATTCTGATTCTCCACACGCCCTGCAAATCTTGTGGCAATACGCTCTTTCACTAAAATAAGCAACCCATGATACTGCCAAAATGCATTCATGTGGCAACCCAGGTAGGCCACTTTTCAAATTGTTACCACCAAATATTATTGCCCTATATTATATTTAAAGAAATTAAATAATCAAGAATGTGCATGAATGTATGTACTGTTACGGATTTGGCACTTAAATAGCTAATGTGGTAGAATTATAAATTAAATTGTTTTATTCCCCGTGCAGTGCAGCGCGTGACGAATATTAAAAGGAAAGCTAAGCCGAAACATTTAAAATATAAGAGCACGTGCATTTAATATTTAATAAATAAATATGTCTTTTTGATTTCGAGAAAGTGCTAGAAATTTCTCACGCATTTAAAAAGCTTATATAAGCGGCAAGAAAACCTCTCAGTTCGTTGTTAGTTATTTAGTTGTTGTTATTTTAAGAGTTTGTTTAGAAAACTGCTCTTGTTGACTGTAGCGAATTCGCGGATTAGCTTTCTTTAGCTGTTTTGAATGAGATACATTCTGCAAGAGAACAAGAGGAAGAATGGCCTTGCTTGTTTGCATTAGCTGTACATAAGTCACGTGAACTCTGAGGTCATCTGCATTGTTTTTTTAAAAAGGTATACATAAATCACGTGATCAATGAGGTCATCGGAATGTATCTCATTACGTTCTGTTGAACGTTTGAGTAATTAAAAGATAACTACTGTGAGATATTGTAATACTGTACGAATATCTGAGAAAAATTTAAGTATTTTGTTTTATTTATTTGTGATAATAATAAATCTTATTAATTTTTCATCGGACTTGTGCATTCAATTCATAACGAACCCGTAGGCACGCAACAGTATGTTTCTCGCACTGTGATAAAACAACGGTACCTAGAGCCATCCAATTTTGAATAACGTAATCCTCCTGCGAATATGGGCATCTGGAAGCCCAAATTTAAAATTTGGAATTTGTTTTATTATCGATTTCCTATTTTGTAAAACTTTAACGAATTTTTGATTAACAAACTCAAGGATTACAAAGCGAGCCATGGCAACGTTGTACAGGAAAAGCATTTTTATCTCCAAGCACGCGAAACTCTGTATCAGAAATTCCAAAGATATACTCAGTTTAAAATTATTTTACAATATTGCTCTTGAACTGGATTTTATAGTTTAAGTGCGAAGAGCGTGATATTTAATAAATAAAGGTAACACACAAAATGTAAAATAACGCCTCTTTGGACGTAATTTAAAATGTGAAACCCTTCAGATTTTTTTTAATTTTATTTTTACTTTTTAATTACCTAATCTTTTACTTTTAATTACCTAATCTTTGCTTTCTGTACAAATTCTTTGGTTCGTACACCAGGAATTCGGTGAAGTGTTGTTAACAGCACTATGGGGACACTGGGCAAACCAATGCCATGTCCGACAAACCCGAGCCATGGGTCCCTTACACAACCAGCAACTTAATAATGGGAAGTCACGTAACATACGCAGTTAGCATGGGACCTCTAAGTTCACAGGACCCCAGGGAAGTGCCCGGGGGCTCATGCGCTAACACGGCCCTGAATGAATAGCCATTTTTTAGGAACATATTGATCGTGTTAACGAGGCATACGTGTTTTTTCAGTGCTTCCAGTTTGTGTCATTTGCGGTCGCAGGTACGCAGGGATGGGACAAAAATGCTCAAGGTTATCATGCCTATCTATGGTATGATGAAAAAAAATCTACTGTCATTACTTCACTTAATGCTCCACCCAACAAAGAAAATTTACCGGTTTATGGCTGTGGTTTTTATGCAGTCGTAAAATCTAAACAGCCATTACTGAAAATGGAAATTTTTTAAGTCAAATATCACATGCTGCGAATTTCACAAGACGTTCAGCATACAGAAGCAGGTAGCATACTTCTAAACTTAAAACTGCAGTAGTTTTTGTCAGAAAAATTAAAAATACCCGTAAGGTGGAAAAGAAAAGGAACTCAAGCAGAAAATTAAATAATAGGGAAGCAACTTGCGGAAGACAGCATGACATTTAATGAGATACTCTAATACAAAATAAGATTTTAAAAAGAGAAAAAAAGAACGGGTGAATAAGAGACATAAGATCGGATTACGAAAATTAAGCTAGCGAAGCATTTACAGAATACAGATGCGAAATAAAAATAAAGAGAATATTAAAAAAAACATAATAAAAAGTTCCTTAAAATAGCAAACGCATGCATGCAATTCTGATATAAACGAGAAACAATTTTAAAATACAATGAATGTAGAACTTACATATCCGAGTGGGCTAGGATAATTTTTTGCTTGGGGTTGCAGTTTATGCAGAAACGTTTCCCAGACAAGAGTGATAGGCAAAACATATAATGAAAAATGTGAAACATATTGACGCAGATCTCCAGCCATCCGGATACTACTGGGAACGCAGCATAAATCGGATAAAACAAGAAAAATCCGGATAACTCAATTATGTATTCATATGCCTCCCACCTCTGTTAAGAGTCATAACCAGAATAATTTTTTTAAAAAAATTCAGAAAAAAGCGCAAAGTGAATTTTTCGGAGAAAATGAACATTAATGCGAATATTTTGAAGCAATTGGAATTATCATAAAAATGGAAAATTAGACAAATGAGATTAATATCAGTTGTCTAATTTTCCAATAATTAGACAAATGAAATTAATTTATTATTATTAATGTAATCTAATTTGTAAATGCTGCATATTTACAGCAGCTTTTCTTTTTATTTTGGTACCATTATCCGGGAACCGGCGATACATCGTCAACAATAATACCCATAACAACTTGTAGAGTTGCCGTAATGTTCAAAAGAGAGCAGAATAATGGATGGCGTTTTTAGAAGTGTATCGGTGCCTGAGTACCTTCATTCTTGCCGAAAATAATTCGGAAACTGCGTTTATAACACTTATTATCTTTTTTAAACTAGACATTAAAAAGCCGCCCAACGACGCTAACTGCCGTACCGAAGGGTCTGAGCTGAAATCCCGGAGATGCCACGGATTTTGCAAATGCATAGTTGCATAGTGTCTGTGCGGTATGGGGCACTCTTAATACGCGGCGACACGAAAGTTCTCTCGAGTAGTTGGTGGTAGGGGAAGATGGATGTGAGACCCACGGATCCGTCCTCTCCTTCAAATACGAGCCCCAGGCGGAAAATTAAGGGGGTGGGGGAACTGATCAAAGGCGTACTTTCATGCAAACGACAGGCGCACTCTTGCCTCTTTGGACGCCACGATACATTTCGCGGGCTTGCTCTGATATCAGACAAGCGATATTAATCACAACAACAAGGGCAGACGTTGAAGAACTGCTGAAACAGAAAATAGAGACATTTTAAAACACGACAGAAAAAAATAAACGCTTTAAAATGCTGTTTAAAGTTATTTTTCTTTATAGAAATCATTTTGTTAGGGTTTTGTTCTATTAACAAAACTGCAAGACTGTTACAATATTTGTTTAAAAGATTCAATTCGCAACTCAAACGATCAAGCATTTTGAATTTCGCATGCAAGATCGCAAAATAAGAGCAGTTTTTGTAAAAATTATGAACAAATTCGCAAAAATTGGCAGATATTTGAAATGTTACGTAAGGCATTCTACAATCCATCATCATAAGCGTACCTAGGAGGCGGCAGCAATGCTTCCATTGTCACAAAGCACACTTCCAAGACGTTGGGCCCACCGAAAACCTAGCAGGAAAATCGTTGAACACTGGTAGTTCGACCCGAGTTCGAGTCCTGGCGAAACGGGTTGAGTGCATGGGAGTTTTCATGCTTTCCTTCTTTGTGTAACGTGGATATGAACTAGTTTCCCCTAAAATATTGTTGCGAAATGCCCAGCTGCGGTAAGAGATAGCCTCCCCGTAAAAGCGGGTTTAGGTTTGCCAGAATTGAAAGGCAGGGTTTCCAGATTTGGCACGAAACTGTCCATTTGGCGACAAAATTGGCGATATGCACTGGTCGCAAACACTTTGGCGTCATTCCTGTCAACATGCTAAGGGTACAGTGAAGTACTATTTAATTTTGTTACGAAATGCCCAGCCGCGGTAAGATAGCTTCTCCGCAAAGCGGTTTTAGGGTTGCCAGAAAACGACAAAGCGATGCAGGGTTTCCAGATTTGGAGCGAAATCACCCATTTGGTGATATTAGCGGCAAAATTGACGCTATGCCACAGACGGTGCGAGAACATTCAAGAACGAATTCTTACTGGTTTCCCCCAGAATGTTCTTGAAGGCACGTCGGAAGTTATATAACCCTGCTACGCGGAGTAGCAGCATATTCATCCTGAGAGTATCTAGAATACAGTGAATTCAGTAGTAGTGTCCTGAGCTCCAAGAGCGATCGAACCGGGTCGGGAGTTGTACTTTAGTGTTTTGCAGTGTAGTGTCTTCATTGTTGTAGCCTGAAGGTTGTGCTGCTGATTTCTGAGCGTGTTTATCCTAGTTTTTTTATAACTGTAACGCGTCTTTGGAACTGCCTTGTATAATACTGATGTATAAACTGTGTTTTGATTCTTCATCTAGTGTTGTCATCAATCACTCCAAATCTACGAACCCGTAGAACTCAAAATATTCTGTAGGAAGACATCTCGGGGGAAGATGGCCCTCGAGTTGCTTTGCCTTAGCCAATTAACCTAACCTAATCTAACGAAACTGTTGGATTGAAGGACTGTTGATACAGCACTGCAAGGGAGAAACAAGGAAAATTTCCGTGTTTCAAAATCAAAAATATTCAAAGGAAGCCATTAAAAAAAAAAAAAAAAAACACTGAGATTTAAAAAAGAAACTTGATTTAAAAAGAACTTGAAACGTAATGATTTCGCGAAAGATAATGGTATTTTATTTTTATTTTATTTTACGCTTTTATTGAATACCTGGAGCAATGGATCAATACGTTAGAGGAACTGAAAATGCATTGCTTAAAGGACTTTGCCGCCCCCCCCAAAGAAAAGAGCTCGGTTTTATTTTTGAAAAATCTACTCCAAATGTAACTTGCCTTTAAGGAAGAAGAGTTGATACTAAAAAATGATAACGTTTTTGATCGAATCCAAGTTTTAAATTCCCTTTGATCAAAAGAAAAGAAAACGTGTATTATTTTAACGAGTTGATACATTTTCAGAGAGTAGTTATCTTTAAAGCACTCTGAAACTTCAGATTGCTTTCTAAAATTATTAAGACATTTGTGGCCTTTTCTTTAACTTATGAAATTTCAACTCTAACGAACACAAAGTAGCTTCTCTTCAGAACGTGCATTTCAACATGAACTGATTTAAATGTCGAATCAGCGAACGAAATAATATCAATGACGTATAGTTTTTAGAAATAAGCATAACATAAATTTCTAAGAGTAAAATTTGAGATCATTTCTTTTATAGAACAACACGCGCCAAACAATTTTCCCTACAGCCAGGTTGACACTTCGAACGAGAAACGAATGGAACTGTGCAATCCATTCCGTCAACAAAATGGATGGCTGCTAATTATCCGAACTCCGGCTATCCAAATTGCTGATTATCCGAATCGCTTTCAGAATTTAAGAAAAATATTAAGACTAAAAAGATTAAGAGTGTGGCCACACGCAACTTCTCATTGCCAAGCGCTAGCAATGGCTTTCAGCACTTGTAAGTACTCTACAGTATGCTATATAACATGTATGTAAAAGTGTTGCCTTTTCATTTTAGAGCCCACCAGTGGCCGAGCGGTAAAGTCGCTGAACACTGGTAGTTCGGTCCGAGGTTCGAATCCCGCGAACGGGCTGGTTGCATAGGCTTTTTCGTGGTTTTCCCCATGTGTAACGTGTATACGAGCCAGTTTCCCTTAGAAAGTCCTCCCACCCCTTAGGCAGGTAGCCCTAGTGTGCTTTGCCATAATTAAATACACCACACACCTTTTCATTTTAATTAACTAAAACCACTTTTTCTTTAAAAAGAGTTTTTTTTTCTGCCATTTCCAACATACAGTACATACAGTAATTAATTAATGTGTACGTAGACTCTTTCTTCGGAAAAATTCAGTTATTCGAATTCCTGATTATCCGAATGGGGTCCGGTCCCAACTGATTCGGATAATTGGAGTTCGACTGTATTTATTAGATGCGGGTTATCTGCCAAATGCGACGAACACCTTCGTGGAGGGTTTTATAAGGAAAATTGGCTCGTATTCACATTACACATGGGGAAAAACACATGCATATAGCCCGTTCGGCTGGATTTAAACTCGAGTCGAACTATCAGTATTCAACGATCTTAAACGTTCGGTCCTGGAGGAAAAGAATGAAATGAGAATGAATGAATGACCTCTTTACAAAACTTTTTATTAGCAATACTTACTTTGAAAACTAAAACAATACATTTAATTATATATATAAATTTAAACAAATTTATTTAACAAACACGTATAAAAGTAAAAAAGCAAATTTAAAGCCTAAAAAAAGAAAGAAATCCGTGGTTCGACTCCCGGCGAAGGCGTTGTCAATTTTCCATCTTTCGTGCTTCCAAAAAATACCTAATGTCTCTACAGAGTGATATAGTATCCTAACCCCCACATCAAGTGTAAACGATTAATTAAATAAGGAAGCATAAACCTAACAAATGATGCATTACAGTTTACCATAAAAATAACTTTGATGTCATCAAATTGGAAATGTCACAAATCACAAAAGGTAGAAAACGCTTTAAAATATACGTCACTTCGATTTTAAGTTCATCTTTTTTAACTTAAAAATAAAAATTAATTTTCTAGAATTTTTTTTTTAAAATACCTTGATTTGTGTAATATATAACATATTTCAGTTCGACAGTGAAATCAACACATTTTAGTGGTCGCCTAGCTAAGCAAAAGACCTGGCTGTTCTAGAAAATAATATAATTATCAATATTATTTTTTTAAAAAAATTTTAAATACAAAATATTATCATTTTTCCAAAATTCGTTTTGTAAAACCAGTTGCAAGGATGAAAGTTTAATGTGTCCAAAAAGTCAAAGAAAAATAAACTGTACATTTTCAAAAATCCCGTTGAAAAGGTGTTAAGCTCACTTTGTTAAATAAATTCCTATTTGATCGATTTATTGACACACGAAATTTATTTAAAGTTCGTAAAATAGCTAAGTGCCTACGTTTCATGACGAATGGAAATGAAGTGTGTAGAGTAAAATCTCGCTTTCCTATAGCCCACTATGTCTCAAAATGACGCGATTTCATCACAAAACATAAAATAAAAAACTTCCAATTCGAATTTCGAAAAAATCGCTTCGAGGTGCACTGGCTCTTGTCTAGATGCACCCTATGTACCAAATTTCGTAGCCGTGGGTCTATTAGCTTACGCGCAGCGCGAACGAAAGACACACACACACTGACACACAGACAAACTCTTTTATTATATGTAGAGATAATGATATTATAATAATTATCAATAATGATTATTTATATTCTCAAAAACACTGTTTAGATTCAGAACTCGCCGTTTTCAGGAGGTAATTTTCATGAAAATATTCGAATATTCTCGTAGCATACACTATATTATTGTTACGAATTTCGTATATATGTAAATAATTTTAGTGACATGATACGTAAATTGTATCTTGTATAGCATAATATAAAATACCTCAAAAATACTAAGCTTCGCCGGAAAAATAAGATAACAACGGTCGGTTCAATTAGCACTGAGATAGCTGTCTCGCCAATGGCTAATTTTTGTCGCCGAATTTGGTGAGATAACTTCACACTTGGCGATCATTTGGCGACATTTTGGTCTAATCCCTGTATGTAACTGTATCCTCCGGTATGTAGCTGTAACTGTGTACGACTTTCAGCAATTTCGAGAGATAGAAGATACTAGAAATTTTTCTGCGGTCGAGGAAAAAATATATAAAACAGGAAAGAACATAAGTTCACAAATTTTAGTTTAATATATAAAGTAAGAAATTTAAAACTAATGTTTCACAAAGACCAGAAATTGAAATTCATAATTAATAAATTTCAAATACAGTCAAAAGTCGTTAATTAGGAATGATATAATCCGGAATGATCTATAATCCGGACCTCAAAGATAAAAACTTTCTGCGCATGCGCCACGTTGACACATGCGCACAGGCGGTTTACGCGTGCGCGTAAGACTTTGACTACTGCGCATATGCGTGTGCGCAAGTGCAGAATACGTTTTCGCCTGCGCGTTTAATGTATAACGGACGGTGTAAGCTAAAATTATCTAATTATCTATTTCAGTTAATGTTAATGATTGCGTTGTTCCTTAATCTTCGAATTGGAGCCCGCTTATTATTTTTTACAGACTATAAGAGCAATTTTATAAAAGTAAACTTGAACTTTCGATTATGTCAAATAGAATTTGCGATGCTGGAACTGCCAAAGGATCTACAAAACGAAAGTATGTTTCGATGTCCAACAAACAAAAAGTGGAATTGCTGCAAAAAATGGATAAAGACATGAAGAATGTGACAGAGAGGTTAGTAAAAACGAAAAAATTTCGATTGACAAGTTAGTCGGTATTCTCGGCGCAGCAATTAACGGAACTTGAACAGCGGAACTTTGTAACTGAACAAGAAATTATGTCTGCTTATAGAATTAAAGAGAAAGCATTATCACAGAAAACGAAGCAACTTAAATAACTTACATTGAAAGAAATGTTTAATAAAGTAAACAAGTAAATATTAAGCTTTTTTTTTTTTTTTTTTTTTTTTTTTTGTAAATTTTGATACCCTTTAGATCATAATTGCTCTTTATTTCATAAATTGCCGTTTCATATTTTTAATTTTAGAATTTCTGCATGCCATCTTACGAGATTTAACTGATGATCTATAATCCGGAAAAATCGATAATCCGGAATCGCCGAAGTCCCGACGAGTCCGGATTAACGACTTTTGACTGTAATTATAGAAATGTAACAACAACCTGAAAAATGTTAAAACCAAAACATTTCAAACAAGCAAAACCCCTCTTCAAAAATTATGAACTTTGAGCTAAATAAATAACTGTGATATTTTAGCAGCCGTGGTGAAGCTTGGCATGGCTTTTGCAGAGCGGTACAGCGGAATTCAAATGACGAGACAAGTTGATTTAGCTTTTAACTACACATTTTTATTTTAATCCAATTAGCAGATCATTTTCCTTTCAGATAAAACTCTCTAAATTACATATCCATAGTGATTTTATCTAAGTATGATTGAATTTAAACTTTATGCGTCATTACTATTTCTAACAATGGAACGGAAGATGAACAGAGCAGCGCAGAGTCTTATAGCAGTGATATTAGGAAGCAGCCTGACTGAAAAATGGCGCGTACTCAGTATTTATAGTAGCGGTTACGTAATAGGCTGGCATATTCTAGAAGGTTCTGGTGTAGGAGGAAGATCCTAAATTGCAGAAAGTTAATTAAAGGCTGCTGGTTAGCAAAGACCAAAGCTATCGTATTTGTTTATATTTTACATATATATATTGCGATTTAAGAGTTTCTAAGTAGATTTTTAAATAAGAAGTTGAAATTGCTTTTTAAAATACTAATTTAAATTCTGACTATTTTTTTTTTTTTTTTTTTTTTTTTTTTTTTTTTTTTTTTATTCATGGTTTTAAATTGAATTTGTGTTCCTTGGAGATGATATATGGAAAGTTTTCTTATTATTATAAATTATTAGTTTATTACTTAGATTGCGCTAAACTTGCAGCTTTAGCGCAAGTCATGGGCTTTTTAATTTACTTTTAATTACTTTATATATACAGTGGTGGCCAAAATTGTGGACACTTTTGGAAATTTTTATGTTTTTGAACTTTGTATGCTTATAGAAAATGTTACGTTTCGCAAAATGCAAACTTGTATATATCATTTTAAAGAGAATTTATTACTGAATTCAATACAAAACACAAAATTTAATTATTTGCAATACATAAAAAGTTATATGTACTTTAATATAAATAAAAAACACAGTTATGAAGTGGTTTGTAATGTCTAGCTTTCCTGGCCAATCATTGTTCTTGTTCTGAGAACCAATAAAATGTTAGTAACTGCCAGTAGAAGCTGACATCATGTTTACACTTAAAACAATTCATTATTTTGCTTTGTTCTGTAGAAGGAGGACCTGTTTCTTATACACTGATATTACAAGCAGGAATTTTTGTAAAAATTTTTAATATTTAGTCAAGAAGCGATGACTTATAAAATAAAAGAGCAGATTGGACACCTAGAAAGAGATGTAATATTATTGTGTTACGAGAAAGTGGTCTTTCCTATGCTGAAATTGCAAGACAGGTGGGTTGCTCAGTGACTACATCTGGAGTCCGAAAGTTTTGTTTACGATATCAGGAGACAAATTCAATAAAAACAAAGAAGGAAAAGGTCGAAAAAGGTGCACCACATCTATTGATGACAGAAGAATAAAAAGACTATGTCTCCAAGATAGGAAAATGTCATCAGCGGCCATCAGAAGTGATCTGAATGATGCTGGTGTTTCTGTCAGTTCAAGAACAATCAGGAGAAGATTAACAGATGTTGGACTGAGAGGTAGAATTCCACGAAAAAAGCCTTATCTTAATTTTCAGCAACGAAAAAAAAACAAAAGACTACAGTGGGCAAAGGAACACACTAATTGGACACATTAATTGAACACATTAATTGGACAGTGGTCACAAGTTATATGGAGTGATGAAACTAAGATATCGTTATTCGGTAGTGATGGGCGAAAATATGTAAGACGTAGAATAGGAGAAGAGCTACATCCTGACTGCATTCAAGCAACTCTGAAGAACCCAGTTATTGTTATGATTTGGTCATGCATGTCAGCAGATGGTATTGGTCGCCTTCATGTCATCGATGGGACACTGAATGCCAGAAAATACATTGACACTATTCTAGAACCAAAATTTCTACCTTCCATCAGAGATCTCTTTTCCAACAATGCTTCGTTTATTTTTCAGCAGGATTCTGCTCCTTGCCACACGGCCAAAATATCGAAAGAGTGGTTTCGTACAAAGAGCATTAAATTGTTGCCATGGCCAGGAAACAGTCCTGACCTCAATCCTATCGAAAATTTGTGGCACCGTTTGAAAACTCTTGTCCAAATGAGGCGCCCATCAAATAAAAGGGAACTAATTGAGGCTATAATTGTTTCCTGGCATCATGTAATAACGAAAAAAGAGCTTAAAACTCTTGTCAGCTCAATGAAACGTCGATGTGAAGCTGTAATCAAAAATAATACCCTACTAAGTACTGATAACTCACTGCAATCATCACTATCTAATGTATATCGATAACTATTATCGTTTAACTTTTTTTATATTGCAAATAATTGAATTTTGTGTTTTGTATTGAATTCAGTAATAAATTCTCTTTAAAAATGATATATACAAGTTTGCATTTTGTGAAACGTAACGTTTTCTATAAACATAGAAAGTTCAAACACATAAAAATTTCCAAAAGTGTCCACAATTTTGAACAAACACTGAAATTTTGTATATGAAACTGCTATAATATATATATACAAAATTTCAGTGTTTGGAGGTACTCGTTTCAGTCTTATACATACGTACCTACGAACGTACAAACGTCACGAAAAAAATCTCTTCTGAATCCATTTTAAATCTATTTCACAATCCGTTTTGGGAAAAAGAGTCCTTTATTCTGTCCGCATATACAGATGTAACGTAAAAACATCGTTCAAATGGAATCGAGAGCGATCAAAATGGATATTTTCGTTGAAATACGATACCCGAAATTTTTCGCGATTACAATACTTCCTTCACTTCGTACAAGGAAATAACAAGTATACAACAATACAAAACAAAAATAGAAAAGTGCAACAAAACAAATCACTCTTTCGTTCCCTAATGCTAGACGATCATTCCCCCCTCCCTGCCAAATATATATACAGTAATGGTGTATGCCGAAAACATCGCAGAACGAAAACGTCGCGGAGAAAACAACCCAAGGCGAAAACGTCGCGGTACAAAACATTGCTAGGAGAAAACGAAGCAAAAAGAAAACATCACAATTCTAAAACATCGTGGTACAAAATATCGTCATCGAAAATAAGGCGATTCAAAAACTTCGCAGTTTAAAAACATCGTCGTCGAAAATATAGTGATAAAAAATACCTAGAAGTACCTAGAAACCGACGTTTTCGCTTTGCGTTGTTTTCTCCGCGACGTTTTCTTCTGCGATGTTTTTGCCGCGATGATTTCGGCTATAACCACAGTAGCATGGAGGTCAGAATGCACAGTAGTACCACCTCCCAATAAAAGACAACGATGCGTTTTGTCCCTTAAATAGAGGTGTCCCTTATTAAGAGTTAAATTCGTGCCTAATTCAAAGGGCCAAGAACCAACAGAACTGTCCCTTAAATAGAAATGTCCCCTGTTCGGAGATGTCTCTACAGGAGGTACTGTTGAACATTTATTTAAATTTAGAATATTTTTAATGTGTTTTACAAATTATAACAAGCACAGAAAATGTAGATAAATACCAAAACTTGAATAAAAGTAGCTTTTACATTCATAAATTAAAACTAAATACTTAATAGGGGAAAAAAGGCTGTTCTCGCCCCCAACGAAAACTATCAAATTCTCCTCGGTGGGAATTAACCCCTGACTGAGAAACCTTGGTTTAGAAAGAAAAACAATAAACTGATAATTTGAACTCCAGATATCCGGAATCCAAATAACAGAATTTTTACTCGAAGACAATCAGCCCGAAAGCGATTAAACCATAAAGATCTAATGAACTGTCAGAAATAATGCGCAAAGTTTGGTCTTACCTCAGGTCACAAAGAACTCTTCTTAAATCCAATATGGAGCCTTACATGATCAATATTTGCTGCCAAAAGCGGCGATCTTACGAGATCAATACCCTGGCCTATCGCATTCGATTTGTTCTTGGAAAAGGCTAGGAACAAGAGCGGGAAATTTTATCTGCAAGAATTCGAATACACGCACCATGTTACCAAAACAAGAATTGAATTTTATTCCATAGCTATCAGAATTCTCTACGACTATGTTATATTTAACGTGGCAACACATACAGGTTTGAACCACACAGTACCTTATTTTTTGACGTTGAGGTCGGGTTGTTTTGATATATAATCAATCAATTCCTCACTTTTAATAAAAGCTATAAATATGCCTAGTCGATCATAAATTATTGTTCATAACTTATAATCGTACATCAGACATTTAAGCGTGTTTGATATGCTTTGTTCTCATTTTCTTTCTCAATAAAAATGCCTTATTATCTATCTGGAGACAAATGTTTGAAGATTTATGCCTGGAATCGTTAATGCCATTTAGAAAGAAAATGAGGGGGGGAGTTGTCTACGTACAGCGCTGTAGAAGGGGCGGGGGGAATTACGTCAGGCTACTTGAATACGGCAAAGCGAAGGATGCCAAAGGAGAGGGATGCCTTTGTGGAGGATTTCTAAGAAAAACTCACTCGTATACAGGTTACACATGGAGAAAACCATGAAAACCTACCATGAAGCTAGCCCATTCGCTTGTAATTGAATTCGGGCCGAATCAGAAATTAGGGAAGCCACATTCTATAAGAAGGCCCGCTTCAGGTTGTTTTTTGGTTTCTCTACTCTTCTAGCCCAAAAAAGGCTATCCTCCTTGAACTGGATTTTGCGTTGGTTACCCATAAACGGTGCATCACTTTTCAAATTGCTGCCACTAAATATTAAAGTCCTGTATTATATTTAAAGAAATTAAATAATGAAGAATCTCCATAAATGTATGTATGTTTCTCGCGTTAGGATAAAACAACGCTACCTAGAGCCATCCAGTTTTGAATAACGTTATCTTCTACGGAATTTGGTCATCTGAAAGCCCAAATTTGGAATTTAAAATTTGTTTCGTTATCGATTTCATATTCTGTAACACTTTAACGAATTTTTGATTAACAAACTCGACGATTTCAAAGCGAGCAATGGCAACACTGTACGGAGAGGGCGGGAACATTTATCTCCAGCGCGTGAGAACGTGTATCGGAAGTTCTAAAGCTTTGCTCATTTTAAAATTATTTTGCGATATTGTTGTTGAATTGAATTTTATGATTTAAGTGCTAAGAAGAAGATATTTAATAAATAAAAGTAACACACAAAACATTAAAAAAACGCCCCTTTGGTCGCATTGTAAAATCTGAAAACTTCCAGTTCCCCCCCCTGCCCGTGGGGGGGGGAATCACAGGAAACTTGACTCGGGCACCAGTACGTTTTTTATACACAAAGTTGTTCACAAGTTAAAATAATCAAGTAGGAAAACATTAAAAAGATAAAGCTTAATTAATTAGTAAGAAAGCTACTTTCTGAAAAATATTTTAGGTATAAGATTTGCTTTTATAGTGCCATAATAATATAATTTATACATTAAAATCTGATTAATTACGGCGTTAAAACTGAAACCTTTCAAGATTTTTTTTTTTTTTTTTTTTTTTTTTTTTTGAGGGGAGGTTTTTAAGAAAAACGAAAAATGTAATGTTTTTTTTATAGTTTTAAAATTTTTACGCACTTTGGTTTAATGGAAAAAAAAATTACAAGTGCGTTGCATAATGAAATTTTCAAAATCCAATTTTAACTTCTCTTTATTTCCTTTTCTTCTTAATTTAGGTGCCCACCAGCGGCCGAGCGGTAAAGTTGCTGAACACTGGTAGTTCGGTACGAGGTTCGAATCCCGCGAACGGGCTGGCTGCATGGGCGTTTTTGTGGTTTTCCCCATGTGTAACGTGTATACGAGCCAGTTTCGCTTAGAAAGTCCTCCAAGATAGGCAGGATCCCTTAGGCAGATAGCCCTCGAGGCTTTGCCATATTCTCACACACACTTCTTAATTTAGATAAAGTTAATGCAAACGCATATCAGAGTTTAACTACTCACTTTACTTTAAAATTATACAGAAATTTAGCGTGATAAACTCTAAAAAAAATTAAACTATATTTAATCAACTAAACAGTACTAAAGAATATTTTTATATTAGAAGCGGACAGTGCATATTTGTAAACAGAGTTCCTTGGCAGGAACTTTTAGTCTACAGAATGAATGCGTTCTCGAAACTTCTAATTTAAAACCAAGTTTTAATGAGAAACAAAACAGATTTTTCCTCTCGCTTAATTGAAAATGTGAATTTCTCGGAAAATATTTTGCATGTAGGAAAGTCCAGTCACGCATGGGCAATTAAAAGAACTGTTCAAAACTAGTTGGGGCAACATTTAAGTTTTCACAACTAAAGAAGTGAAATCGATTTTTGAATGAACAAACTAAAACACGATGCAGAGGAGTTTAAAATAACTTTAAATCCGATTATTTTTAAACAGTGCCATGGCATACAACTTCTAACCGAAAATTAATCTCTTTAGCAAAGAGATGCTGCTTTTGTCAATATTTTTAGGTAACTGATGTTAGTCATTACACTGCCAACAAAATACTGAGCCAAATGGCAACGAAATACGTTTTCGAAGCCTGAAAAAGTCCCCCCCCCAGAGGGTATTGTACGGGTACCGCATTCAAAATCGCATCAGACTACTATTGGTCTCATCCAAAAAATCCCAGTATATTGTTGGCAGTGTATGGATATTAGTCCATATACTGTCAACAATAGACTAGGCCATTTGGCGATGAAATACATTTTCGAAGGCAGAAGACCAATGAAAAAGTCCCCGCTCCAGAGGATATTGTACGGGTATAGCATTCAAAATCGCATCAGACTACAATTGGTCTCGCCCACAAAATCCCAGTATATTGTTGGCAGTGTATGGATATTAGTGCATACACTGCCAACAATAAACTGGGCCATTTGGTGATGAAATACGTTTTCGAAGGCAGCAGACCAATGAAAACGTCCCCCCCCCCCTCCAGAGGATATTGTACGGGCACCGCATTCAAAATCGCATCAGACTACAATTGGTCTCGTCCACAAAATCCCAGTATACTGTTGGCAGTTTATGAACTTGCGCCATTTGGCGATGAGATACGTTTTCGAAGGCAGCAAACCAATGAAAAAGTCCTCCCCCCCCAGAGGGTATTTTACAGGTATCGCATTCAAAACCGCAACAGACTACTATTGGTATCTGCAATTTGTCTCTATACGAACTCAGCTAAATATGAAAGCAAGCGACTTCTTTCCTAAACCAATTCCCAGTTCTTCTTTAAACACTTCGACGACTGCATTTCCACAGCAGATCTTCCGTTTTGTAGTTTCAACACAATCGTAATTATTTTCTCAAAATACCACACGTCTAACAATAATGGATAGCTTGTGCTGCATTTCTCGGCAAAGGTAGAAAATGCAGGACGCCAAATGTAGTAATAATTAACACGAGACAAAACACCATAGCGAATCAGCAGCCAATAGTCCCGTCGAGTTTTCTTAAACGTCATCTCGGCCTTTTCTTCAATAACTCCTGCTAATTAGTTTCGATTAACAGAACACTACTTTTGCAAAATTGACTCACAGTTTACGCATTTGCTGTTCCGTTTCTCGAATACCATTTTTATGGGTAAGCGTCCTTGCTAAGCAAATTCAAAACAAATTTCGTCACTTCCGAATAAAGATTGAAATGCAAATGGCGAATTCTCCGAGACGAGTGTTGAAAGTCACGTGCCAAATTCATCGGTACGAAATTTGCTTATTGATGCAGTTGTCCATTTGAGATATGTTATTATGGATCTTTGCGTCGCTAAAACTACATGTGACCAAGGATATTTTCTGAACTTGATGAAAAAAATATGGTATTTGGTTCTGCTCAGGCCTTGTGATTGGATGTAGAGGCCAATTAAGTGATCACAGATGGCCTCTGCCCATATACTAACAAAGAAACGCTACAAGTGGGGCCGGTGGACCCATCCTTTGGCCTCTTAGATCTCCGGATCTCTACCACTTCGATTTCGTTCCCTCGGGACATCTGAAAAGCCTCGTTTACGAGATAAAAGACTGAATCTTCTGTAAACTCTGTTGCCAGAACTAGCGTCGTTGCTGCAGAAGTACGTCATATGACGATTACCTTCTTAAGCATAGGCCAATCACTTTGCCGCTGCTGCGATGTACGTATTGCAATTGGTAGACGTTCCTGACAAAAATTCGCTTGTGAATATCAAACATAGTTTCTTGTAAATATCCGTAATTAAAATAACTTTTCGCTTCCCATGTTCCTCGTGCCCAATGTGTGCCCACGTTCACATTTCCCATTCTACTACGTATTGTATTGCGAAAATTATTACGTTTGCATGCTTTATTATAGCTTAGAGTTATGACTATATTTTCTGTAACATCCTGTACAATAAAATGATGAAAGATCTTGGGCATCATCAATGGATTGGGGCGCTTTCCTAATGATGACCCATCCTGAAGTTGCCAGCAAGTATACGACTATTTAAAAACACAGAAAGCTTCGTAAAGATGCCTGATGCAGATTAGTTTCTAATTTTAAAGGGCAACCATCAAAAAGAAGCAGACACTATTAAGCTGCTATAACTATTTGCATGCCGAACCGGAATAGTGGTTACTGACTCTGACTGCCGTACCGAAGGGCCCAGGTTCGTTCGCTGCACATATGGAGTGCCTCCATGCCGCAGAGGTACTATACATTTACAAATATCCACGCCTTCTCCAATCTTCGAACCTGGGCCCTTCGGTACGGTGGGTACGGTACTTAATGAAGGTTGCCTTTTTAAATTAGAAACTAATTTGCATAAGGCACCTTTATGAAGATTATGGCCTTTTTCATATAGGGTAGTGGAAGACCCTCGGATCCGTGGCCCCCGGGGTGCTTGCTTTCAAAATTGGGAGCGGAAGTGAGCTTAAGTCGGGCTGCCACCTATATGGTGCGCAAGGCTCTCGCCAACAACAGACGCATTTGACACCTTGTCACGCAGGAGCGTAACTAGAGGGGGGCAAGGGGGAGCATCTGTTCCCGGGCGCAGAATCCAAGGGGCGCCAAACTGATGTTAAGACATTTTAGAATTAAATGTTTTCCATCCTTGGCAAACAGTAGGGGGCGCGAAATCTTCAGTTGTCCCTGGGCGCTGAAAACCCTAGCTACGACTCTGTTGTCACGATTAAAGTGGTTTGCTTGTGTTGACCTTTGTCAGACAAGTGGTTTGGTTTGGTTTGGTTTGGTTTAAGTAGTACGGCACAGCCTCCAAGTCTATCTGCCTATGAGAAAGGATGCCTACGTGAAGGACTTTCTAAAGGAAACTGGCTAGTATACACGTTACACGCTTATTCACAAAGCCTACAGACCGTTTCTTCTGCTGCTTGCTCCCATTGGTTAAAAGAGGTATTGTATTGTAGAGGTATTGTAGTATCCCATTGTAGTGCTTGGCGACTTTTGGTTCATCGCCTTTACAATTTGTATCTCAGCGTCGTGTACCAAAAAGTGAGCATAACCCACCGGAGAAACCGCAGACCAATGGTAACGAGCGCGGGAATAATTCTGAGACCTCTAGGGCGCAGGTTCTATCCCCGCTTGTAGCTTTCATAAACTCTGCTCTATACGGATTTATTTCTATTTTAACTTTATTGAATGACTTTGTCATTATTTGTCTTTTCGCCTTCGGGTACGGTGTTAAAAATTAAACGCCTTTATTTTCTCTATTTTTGTTAATGTTAATTTTTCTTATTTTTATTTACTTGTTTGTACTCTTTGTAGTAGGTACCAGTAAGCAAGATTACGATCCAAGATCCCGAAAAGCGTTTCAATAGAAATAGCGCATAATGGAATAAAATATAATTTTATCCGACACCCTTAAATGTTTACTGAATGTTTTTATTTGGTTAATTTTTTAATATGCCTTTATTTGTATAAATTAATGCGCTATGGAAATTTACACAACAGACTCTTCCTAAGTGAAATAACGAAAAAGTGCATATGCTGTCTCCATATAAACACCTTTTCTTGTAAAACAATTACGTGCTTTTAAAAGTTTAAATTCAAATACAAATAAACTATTAATAAGATCAGTAGGTTATTTAAGATATGTATATTTCACACAATTTCTCTAAGCTTTCATTCATAAACTAAAAAAATATTGAATGAAATAAACGCTGTTTCCGTTTGTTTGGCGTTAATTACCATGCCTACAGGGCGATAACTCGCCATTCCAAATATGACCGCCAAGCAGATGTTTCCTCCAATGAGAGCAGCCCGTAGCGAAATTGTCCGTAGGCTTTGTGAATATGCATGTCACACATGGGGAAAACCACGAAAACGTCCATGCAGCCAGCCCGTTCGCTGAATTCGAACATCGAACCGAACTACGAGTGTTCGTCGACTTTACCGCTCGGCCGCTGCTGGGTTTGTCAGACAAGTGTGATTGGCAACAACAACACTATTTGCATGGCGGTGTCCCAGCATAAAGGTGCTTCCACCTTTATAAGTATTTATCTAAGTTACTTCTTATAAATTTGAAGGACTCGTTGCACTTTTAACGAAATTTTTAAGAAATTTTGTGGAAATTCTTATGATTCCTTTATGAAGTGATCTTATTTGACTACAGCGGTTATTTAAAACGGATAGACGTAGCTTAAAATTTTTTAAATTTTGATAAAAATTTAAGTCTCTTAATGTAAATTGAAGAAATAAACATAAATGGCTTCTGAATTCAATTAAGATTAGAATTTTTTGAACTTTCCTCGCTAAACCAAATATGAATTTTTCTTTCTTCACACTTATCCCGTTACGCAACGACCATGGCTAATCCTGCTAAATAAAGATGACAGACTGCTGACTTTTCCCTCAGACACGAAAACAAGCGCAAATATCAGCTACAACATTAATGACACAAAAGAAGAAAAATGCTGTCAATAAAAGGGAAAATCGACTTATTACCGAGATGCCAGCCAGTGTCGAGAATTATTCCTGCTTTGTTTCAACAGCAACGTTAAGGTATCTGCCTACGTTCGGAGCACTTTTTTTAAAAAACATAGAATCTGATGAATTAAAAAACATAGAATTCTGATGAAATATATATTTATTTAGTCAAAATATGATATCAAATCATGAAAATAGGTAAATTTTTAGGAATATTTTCATAAATTTTTAAAATATATGCAATTTTATGCACATTTTTAGGAGAATTTAACACTTACGTTAAATGCCGTATATTTTTTCTCACAGCATATATTTCAATTTTTTTTTTATACTGTATACTACTACAACACTTATCTGTGTTTTGATCTAAAATGTTTATGATATTTCTAAAATTTACTAAAATATGTGTAATTACATGAAAAAACACAGTTTTTTGTAAAATATTTCTTATCGTTTTATATAGAAATACTTATAAAACAATCAAATTAATAAATATAACTTAGATTGTAGCTTAAAACCTAGTAAATAATATAGAAAACACTTTAGTGAAATTTAATAGAGATACCTTTAGAACATCTTGAGTAATTACATTTCTTGTATGTAAAAACACTAGAAAAATTAGTTTTCCAGAAAACGCATTTAAAGATTCCACATTAACAGAAAAACTGTTCTGTTGTATTTACACACTTAAAATTCTCCACATTTGTACATCACACCCTCCATATCTTTAAACTTAAGTAATTTTGATTTCCTATTTGATTTTAATTTTTTTCTGGCTATTTTCGAAATGAGCGGCGAATTACGTTTCGAGTTCTTTATTCTTTCGTTATCAATTCCAAAGTAATTTTTAATCATTTCTTGTTCAATTGATATGCCTAAATGTTCAAACACAGGAAGTAATCCAAGATACCCTGAATTAAAAATTAAAACGGCTATATATGCACCCAGCAACATAGTCTTTATACCTAATCGCAATGTTGCCAAACCCAGTTAAAAAAACCGCAATGTTGCCAGTCCCAGTTCAAAGAATTAAGGCAAATAATTATTGCCAGAAACAAAAAAAAGTACCCAGAATTAAAATGAAATGTTTTAGCACAATTTTACACACAAACAGTTAAAAAAAAAAAAAAAAACACGGATAACAACATTGTTTACCTTTAAGTTGAGCCTTTTAAATGGCACTTCCGGTCTTTCTGCTTTCACTTCCAGTGCAGTTAATTGGCTATACCTTATCTTCTAATTATCGCAAACGTAAAAATGAACCATTTTCGGAATCCTACAAAATTGACCTTTCAAATTGGGCAATAAAAAAAATTGAATTTTTTCGCCGAAATCGTTTTTTTAACGTAGGGCCTTAACGACAGTAGAAGAAACAAGGCAGCAGAAAACGGATACCTCCCTTAAAAAGAAAATTTGAAATTTATGCAAAATTGCAATATTGTTTTTTTTTTCGGGGGGGGAATAAAATCCAACGTCATGAAATTAATTTTTGTGACTACATTTTATTATTAGTTTAGTAAAATTACCGAAATGGTTTTCCAGCTGAAGTAACTGGAACTCAGGGTTCCATGTGACTCCAATGCGTATTCCGCAAGTCAAAACTAACTTTGGGTAAGCGGGGAAATGTTTCAGTTACAAGAGGAATGCCAGTGAACTCGGGCAGAAATGACGTACAACCGAAATAATGCGTCATATAAATAAAACAATTTGCTGTAAAAGCAGTTACAAAAACTGAGCGATTTTCGGAAAATCGCCAAAAAATCAGAAATTAAAGAAATTTCATACAAAGTTTATTTGAAATAATTTTCCTCGGTCATTCCGATGGTGCAAACAGTAAATTTCTGACATTTTTAATTTGTTCTTTAATCAAAGATACAGTCAGACCCCGCTTAACGCGGGGGATACGTTCCATCAAAGTAGAGCGTAA
This sequence comes from Stegodyphus dumicola, assembly GCF_044657685.1. Taxonomy (NCBI): domain Eukaryota; kingdom Metazoa; phylum Arthropoda; class Arachnida; order Araneae; family Eresidae; genus Stegodyphus; species Stegodyphus dumicola. Next base: position 184,112,348 of record NC_140776.1, on the reverse strand, counting down.
TGCGAAACAGCGCTAAACGAGGCTATCTTTACATGTAAATATTGGGGTTAGGGGAAGATGGCTAGGAAATTGGTTAGGTATTAAATTTAAAAAGTATGTTTTTTTAATAAAAATAAAACCAAACATTTATTTCTTAAAGCCCAAATTAATACCACATTATTATTTCTTGCAAAAATAAAAACAAAATATAAATAACAAAACGAATATTCTTAAAAAAAACAAATAAAATTCTAAGTCGGTCATATTTAGTTAGCCTTCCGCGTTTTCAGTGTTCTGCCTTTTTCTGACAAAAGCATCTAATGTTGTTTGCCTTTTTCTTTTGCGTTGTTCTCTTAAAAGTTCTTCATAAACGGATAGAGCATCTCTAACACGCCTTACTTTTGAGCTCCTGTCAAAATTCGGATCATTTTCAATGAATTGATCCATTATTTCAGTTATGGTAGACAAACTCCTTTATACAAACGTCATCGAAAGTTCTTTTTGTTGTTCTTCTGATCACTGCTGTCAACATTTTTGTTTACTTCTTGTTCAGTTAATTCCTTGAGCTCATCATTAGAAAGACTAGCCGCTGCTTCTTGAATTATTTCTTCGACATCTTCCACATTTACCCCTTCAAAATATGTCTGTACCATACCGCACCAAACAAGAAATACAAGTACACTCTTTCGGATATGTCTTTGAAACCTATCGCTGCATAATATTTCGGGGAATCCCCGTATGCTGCGAGCGATTTCGTGGAATCCCCGGGTTGAAATAAAAGAGCGCTAAACCGAAACAGCGTTAAGCGGGGTCTTACTGTATGTACAAAAAATCAATTCAACGCTAAATAATAATAATAAAAATAATAATAAATTTTAAAAAAATTGAAAGGTTTCAGATCTTAAATTACGTCCAACGGAGCGTTTTTTTTTTTTTTTTTTTCTACATTTTATTACGTTCTTCGCACTTAAACCATAAAATTCAGTTCAAGCGCAATATCGTAAAATAATTTTAAACTGAGCATATCTTTAGAATTTCCGATACACAGTCTTACGAGCTGGAGATAAAAATGTTTTTTCTGTACAACGTTGCCATAGCTCGCTTTGAAATCCTTGAGTTTGTTAATCAAAAATGTGCTAAAGTTTTACAAAATATGAAATCGATGATAAAACAAATTCCAAATTTCAAATTTGGTCTTCCACATGCCTATATTCGTAGGAGGATGACGTCATTCAAAATTCGATGGCTCTATAGGTACTGTTGTTTTATCACAACGCGAGAAATATACATACATGTATGCAGATTTTTCGTTATTTAATTTCTTCAAATATAATGCAGGACTCTGACAGTAGGTGGCAACAGTTTCAAAAGTGAAACGGACATTTATAGCAATTCAACGCAAAATCGTAAAACGAAAACAATAGTCCTTCAGGGACAAACTGCTTTGGACTAAAAATATTTATTTCGCTATTTAATTTAATTTTAATACTCTGGCCCGCTGGAGATAAAAGTGTTTTTAGTCCTAAGGGGCTTTGTCCCTGAAGGACATTGTTTTCGTTTTGCGATTTTGCGTCGGAACACTATAAACCGCGTATCACTTTTCAAATCGTTGCCACCAAATACTATCGCCCTGTATTATATTTCAACAAAGTAAATAATGAAGAATCTGCATAAATGTATGTATGTTTCTCACATTGTGGTAAAATAACGGTACCTAGAGCCATCCAAATTTGAAAGACGTAATCCTACTGCGAATATGGGCATCTGAAAGCCCAAATTTGAAATTTGGAATTTGTTTTATGATCGATTTCATATTTTGTAAAACTTTAACGAATTTTTATTAACAAACTCAATGATTTAAAAGCAAGCAATGGCAACACTCTACGGGGGTAGGATCTCTTATCTCCAGCGCGCGGAACTGTGTGTCGAAAATTCTAAAGGTATGCTCATTTTAGAATTTTTTTGCGACATTATTGTTGAACTGAATTTTATAGTTTAAGTGCAAAGAATATGATATTTAATAAATAAAGGTAACACACAAAACGTTAAAAGAAACCGCCCCTTTGGACGTAATTTAAAATCTGAACGCATTACAGGTTTTTTGTGGTTGTTGTTGCGCAGTGTTGCCATTGCTCGCTTTGAAATCGTTGAATTTGTTAATCCAAAATTCGTTAAAGTTTTACAAAATAGGAAATAGATAATGAAACAAATTCCAAATTTGGGCTTCCAGATGCTAATATTCGGATGGAAACGTACGTTATTCAAAACTTGGTGACTCTACGTACCATTGTTTTTTCATAAAGCAGGAAAAATAGATACATTCATGCAGGTTCTTCATAATTTAATTTCTTTAAATATAATGCAGGACTCTAACATTTTGTGGCAACAGTTTGAAAAGTGAACCGACGTTTATAGGAGTCCGACGCAAAATCGCAAAACGAAATTAATAGTCCTTCTGGGTAAATTGCCCCTTTGGACTTATAAAAAAACGGAAAATAAGGGGGCAACATATGGGGCTGGGAAGCAAAATGCCAGCGACGCCGCATGAGAATCGTTTATGAAATGAGCTACAGTGAAACAGGAATCCGTCCCTTCATGACTTTGTCACTTTTCTATCCTCGCCTCCAGGTGTTGGTCACAGTGTGGTTTGGCTTTATCACATCAGTCGTGATCCGACGCTTTTTCTTCGAGGAAATACGTGGTTCTGCTATTCATACCGTCAGTGTGACGGGTGCGAGGTACGTTGATATTGATGTACGTGTGAGTAACACGTGCATACGAAAATATCCCTAACATTAACTAGGAAAGCCGAAATCTTAGTTAAGATAGACATGTTACAATTAATAATCAAATTTAATAAGGAAAAGTAACAGTTGCCGGGTACATTATAACGGCTTAAGAAATTCAGAGCACAGTACAGATGCGAGTACACAAGTTCACATATCTCGGCGAAGCAGAGACGCACACATTTGTTGAAGTAGTTCCACTTGACTGCCGGGGAAAATTCTTCTCTCCCCGTCAGCCTGTAGGTTTGCCAAACGGGTTTACTGTTTCGCCAATTGGCGCTTTTCTGTACAGTTTTTAAGTCCGTATCGCCTGTTTGGCGCTGCCGCTGCAATATGTTAACTCCCAATCACATATGTTTCCGCTACGAGGGACTGATGCCGAAACGGACAATTCTGAGAAACCGCACATTTTCCACGAAACCCACGTAGTTAGGTTAACCATTTTCACTTACTACAAAGACTTGAACGCCAAACACTAATCGATTATCGCTCGGATTGGGATCACGTGATCCTTCAGAAGCAGAACTTTCGTGTGGTTGATTGATCTGTACCCGGGACGGAGCTGCAGCCGAAACATTTTCGGCGAGGTTTTAAAAAGCTCCCGCGTAGCCGGTACATCGTTTCCGAAGCTAGGCGGGACTTCGCTTCTAGGGGAGCTTTTTTTTTCTAGGAATCCACCCGTTTAAACCAGTGCTCTCTCTTTTCTCAGAAAAGTACCGTCTGGCAGGGACCGTCGATAGATGTGATAACCTCTTTACAGAACCGCATCTTCCCTAGTGGGGTTGATAAACACGTGTTGGAAGATATAACTTTTATGTAGGATGGCGCTCCACTCCATGTTTCTACCGTGTGAAAGATCTCTTGCACACATCGTGGTGAGGATCGCGTGCTAAGCCGCCGCTTCCATCATGTTTGACCTCTCAGGTCCCCAAATTTCAGTCCGTGTTGATTGTGGGGGCGGGTTACCTGAAATCGCAAGTTACCACAGTCGTCCGACCTCATTAGGGATGCTAAAAGACAACATCTGACGGTAATTTCTCACCATACCTACAGATATGTTGAAAATTTTTTGCAAAGTACATAGTCTTTGCTAAAAATCAATTGTTATGCTAATTATTGCTTTTGTTACACAATACTTACAGATATGCTGCAGACATGTTGAAAATTTGCTATAGAGAGCATAATCTTTGTTAAAAAATCAGTTGTTATCCTAATTATTGCTTTTGTTACCATATGGAAGCGCTATCTGTTGGCCGTTTACAGCACTTTTTTTTTTCCTTTCAATAAAATCTCATGATATTTCAAGCATGTGTCTCCGTTTTTACCTCTTTACCTACATTACTCAGTGTATTATTGAATTTTTAAATGTTAACGTACTTTTTTGGGGATTACCCGACACTTAGGAAAGTGGCAACAATGGCCAGCGATCTCTGGCGAATTCGTGAAAACAGTTCCGTGGTTTTATCGTTCACTAGAAAAAACAAAATTCTTTTCTCAGTTTTCTGAAATTTGAAACCACGAACAAACACTCAGCAAGGGCTGTTATATATATATATATGTAATAATAAAATTCCATAAGTACGTGGAATTAAATGCACAGCCCCGTAGTCAAGTTGTTTTTCCCGCCTTTTCCGACACGTACAATTAGAATGTTCTGGAGATATTTAAAGAGAACTGGAATGGCTGACGAGGCTGACGTCATTTCTTGGAAGCTCCGCCTTTCCAGAAGCTATAAAAGAACTCGCAAAGGAATATCGGGGTCTTTTCTTTAATGTAACGATGCAGTAAACTTCATACAAAAAGTTATTAGTAGTTCTTTTTATTTACTCCGGAAATATTGTTTTTGTAACTGCTATTTCTCCTGACCAATAATAAATGGATCCTGTTTTTTAAACTTATCGTCTGATAATTTAAGCTACGACTACATCTATGATTCTTCACCAATCTATTTATTGCGGACAAAAGCTGGTACATCACACACACACACATATATATATATATATATATAATAAGTATTTATTTTTGGACGCTTATTCTTACAAATGAAAAATAACAGTTTTTGACCTGCACTCTTGAAAAAAAAAAAGACCACGATTTCAAACAACAAAATACTCATTTTCTTCAACATCTGTATAAAGAGCAGCGAACATACATTCAATTTGGCTAGTTTATGCGATGTTCTAGAAATATTTCAGTTTTCTAAAGCATCCCCATTAGCAGTTTATTCATTTGCTAATTACGTAAAGAAAAAGAATAGTCACTAACGCTACAGTAACACGACTCCTTTAAAAAATGGAAACCATAAAAAGAAGCCCCTGCCAGGTTCCAGTCGCATTACGAAAAATGAAGAAATGAGCATGAAATAAAAAAGAAGGGAAGAAAGGAGAGGGAAGAAGGGAAAATTATTTCGCTTAATGACTTCTTGCCGTTTAATGTCTTTTTATGCTCAGTGTCCTTTTAGTAATACCTCGTTTTCATTTCCAAAACTATTTTCATCTCATGTTAATATTGTAAAGTTTTATGCGCTTATTACGAGCTCGTGTGACAAGACTTTGATATATTTGTTCATTTACATAATACTCAAAAATACAACGCATGGACTTCTTACAATCGCTTATGAGCACTGATTTCATTTACATTTCTGCAGAACATTAAATTAGGAGCATTTAAAAAAAAAAAAAAAAAAAAAAAAAAAAAAAAAAAAAGAAGAAGAAGAAAGGAGGGGAACTAATGATTGACTTTTATTCAAAACCAGTTTTCACAATTAAGATCGAAGTAAAACTTCTGAATAAGTATATATTCCCCGCTAAAATTGCCCTACATGAAAAAAAGTGCATTTTTTAGTATGTTTAAATTATGCAAAATTCAATATTAGGTTGAATTAGTTTACACACAAAAAAAAAACAACAAAAAAAAAACTTCATTACATTTTAAAATAATCATAATAAGACCTTCAAACAGAAGAAAAAAAAAAAAAAAAAAACTTTCCTCTATCACAGGGTTTTTTAAACTGTGGGTTGCGACCCCCATGGGGTCGCCAAAAATTTTAGCAGTTTCGATATTTCTTCAACTTATTACAATAATTTTACAATTACCAAATACTTTTCCACAATGCATCTAAAAGTAGATAAAGTTAAGACAATACAGACAAAGAAAAAAATGAAAACGTTTCGACGCATTCTTTTTATAATATAAACGTTCATTTTACTTGCTTTGCACGTGACGCTGTCATTTCGTCTGTTACTTACTTAAAATTTTCACATTGTTCTACGTCTTAAAATTATAAATTTAATGACCTAAAACTGCAATAGTATATTACAGTATAAGTGAAAAAATTAACAGTTTCACTGACGCATATGTCGGATTTGCGCAATGCTTACGGGATCCCACAAAATTTTTGTATATATATGAGGTCCTGGGGGTCGTGAAAAAATCTCAGTGATAAAAAGGGGTCGCGACTGAAAAATGTTTAAGAAACCCTGCTCTATCAGATAGTTGAAGCAAAAGAAAGTGAAAAAGAAAGAAAAGAGAGAAAAGGAAAAAGGAAAACAAAAGGGGGAAAAAACTGATGATTGACTTTCATTCAAATCCAGTGTTTCCAATTCAGATCGCTGTAAAAACTGTATTACATTGCAAAGACATCTAAATGGGACCTTCTTCAAGCAGGAAAGAACTTCCTTTACCCCATTGTCAAAAATATGTTACCCAAAGAGATGAGATACAAATAAATGCATAAATAAAAAACCTGATGTAAACACCACATCACTTCCTTCTACGGCCTGTTACATTATGCACATTTTTTGTTGCACTTCATTTAAACTTATTTCCTCGAATTATTCTAATTTACTTAACCGATTCCTTAACGCAAATTGAAAATAACATTCAAAAACGCAAATTTTGAAATTAATAACCCCGATCAATTTTTGTCGTACGGGAGTCAAACTTTTGATAATTTTATTTTTCCATAATAAATATAAATCTTTTCCAAATATAAGTATACGAACCGGCAGACAGCATTCAAAGTAAAATTACGTTTATTTGTCGAAAATTAATTTTTAGCCCAAAACGGTGTTACCCCGAATGGGCTATTAGTCTAGAAACGGGATTTGGCAGCATAATCACTTTAAATCTCTGAATCTCATTTCAAACTGTTGCCACGAAATACTATCGCCCTGTATTCATTTTAACGAAATTAAATAATGAAGAATCTGTAGGTATGTCTTCCCACTGTGAAAAAACGACGATACTTAAGGCCGTCAAATTGTGAATAACGTAATCCTCCACCCAAACATGTGCACGTAGAAGACCAAATTTTGAATTTTGTATTTCGTATTTTACAAAATTTTAATAAATCTGTGATTAACAAACTCAACTATTTGAAAGCGAGCAGTACGGAGTAAAAACATTTTTAACTCTAGCGCGGAAGACTATCTATCTATCCGAAATTCTAAATGTATGTTGTTTTTAAATATTTTGTGATTTTGCTTTCGCCGAATACTTGTGCGAAAAGGCTTGTCAAAAATATTACCTGCAAAAAGAAAGATCGTCAGGTATATTTTCTGCAAGTGAAATGGCAACGTTTATTACTTAGCCATGTCACGAAATCCGTATAGTGAAAACCACTCCACTTACAGGAAAAAAAAAAAAAAAAAAAAACTGAAAGCTTTCAGACTTTATATTACGCCCAAACGAGCTTTTTTTTTTTTTTTTTTTTTTTTTTAATAAAACGTTTTGTGTGTTAACTTTATTTATTAAATATCACGTTCTTTCCCCTTAAACCACAAAACTCAATTCAACAGCAATATCACAAAATATTTAAAAACAGCATATCTTCAGAATTTCCGATACACAGTCTCACGCGCTAGAGACAAAAATGTTTTTTTCGTATGGTGTTGCCACTGCTCGCTTTGAAATCATTGAGTTTGTTAATCAAAAATTCGTTAAAGTTTTACAAAATATGAGCTAATAAAACAAATTCCAAATTTGGGCTTCCAGATTACCATGTTCGAGTGGAGGTGTGTGTGTGTGTGTGTGTGTGTGATTATGGCAAAGCCTCGAGGGCTATCTGTCTAAGAGGAGGGATGCCTTCGTGGAGGACTTTCTAAGGGAAACTGGCTCGTATGCACGTTACACATGAGGAAAACCACGAAAACGCCCTTGTAGCCAGCCCGTTCGATGGATTCGAACCTCGGACCGAACTACCAGTGTTCAGCGATTTTACCGTTCGGTCGCTGGTGGGCTATTCGAGTGGAGGACTACGTTATTCAAAATTGGATGTCTCTAGGTACCGTTATTTTTTCGCAGTGCAAGAAACATACATTCCTGCAGATTCTTCATATGCAGGACTCTAATATTTGGTGGGAACAATTTGAAAAGTGGAACGCTGTTTGATAATGGACGACGCAAAATGCCAAAACGAAATTAACAGCCCTTCTGGTAAAAGTGCCCCTTTGGGCTAAAAAGAAAACTAACAAAAAAACTCCCATCAAATACATCGAAAAATGGTTTAAAACTAGGCTTCAGTTACATGAGTTTTGCCTTTTTCTGAGAGTTCTTACTTTAAAACAAAAAAGGAGCAGATCTCTGTAACCTTTAAAGAAATACGCTTGCCAGCACCTTGCAACTCTGTTTTTTGCAAGTCTGTTTACAGTCCTTTTAACCTGATTAATATAATCGATAAATAATTCTATGGCATTACTCACAGAAGTCAGTCAAGAGCTCTCAGTTTTCTTACTGCTACTGGATATGAAAAGTTGCTCCGCTGACTATTCCGGACAGGTTATTTAAAAGATAATTAAAGGGTGGTCAATCACGCTCACTTCCGGGATTTCCGCGTATGGACAGGAACTCTCACCGCACACTGTAATGTGCCGAGGTTATGCGGTTGTGATTTATTAGTAACTTTTCAAAGAGAAACAGTCGCCTACGGTATGGCAGCTGAAGCGATAACATGCACTAGTTTTGCAAATGTTAAATTTTGATTAATGAAGTACCAAAATAAAAATTCTCAGATATTTAATGTTTCGTTCAGATAATTAACCAGTTATTTTATGTTAATGCGCCTTCCTGTCCTCATTTATCATTTTCCTGCCAAAATTTTTAACTCGCGTTATATTCAAATGATATAGAAAGGGGATATAATTTAAAGGAAGGTTAGGGTAGAATGCTCTACCAGCTGAAGGACATGTTGCTAATTTGATTCCTTTGCAGGCAGTATTTTGCGCCACTGCGTCGTGTGTACGAGCCAGTTTCTCTTAGAAAGTCCTCCACGAAAGCACCCCTCGAGTATTTTGCCATAATCAAATAAACCCCAAACTCTGCGGTATTGTGTTATTCTCGTCATTTGGCTTGTCACGCCGTTTAGGTTACTTTACATAAGTAAAGTAACTTGCGCGTTACTTTACTTATGTAGTCGTTAGACTTAACTTACCTTCTATTTAGTTAAGTCAAATTCTTTATCTTTGATTTAAGCCATAATTGCTGGCTATATTTGTAAGCACCAATAGTGCCCTATAGTGTTAATTTTTAATCAAGTTAAGCAAAGGGCTCTTTACACGCTTTCTCAGTCACCTTGTAGAGACATTAGATTATTTTTGAAGCGGAAGACATGAAAAATAAGCAATGCCCTCGCCGGGACTCGAACCACAGACCTCTCGAATACGCGTCGAGCGTGCTGACAACTACACCACGAAGACATGCTAAGGAGGTGGGAGAAATATCTTATATGCTGTCCCTTTTAAAGGGTGACTGGGGTTCAGGGGACCCAATCGCCAAATCCCGATGGTGAAGAGTCATCATTCATCACCTTTTAGTTCGGGCGCCACTGTAGAGTTATTGGGTAATTTCGAAGCAGAAGAGATTTATTTATTTATTATTCCGCCTGCTTCACCCCTCAATGGGCACTACAGGTCAGTCATACTATTCTGATCGTTGCTACAGCAACCTTGGTTGCTTATCTTTTCAACCTTATTATAGATAAACAGATTGAACAATAGTTATTACATTTATTGGGTGCTCCAACTTACAATTTTTTGGGAATGTTAGTATAAAATTAGCAAAAAGGGTTAGTTAGCTTAGAGATATTTACATATATACATGAGTAGAGGCTTGCTGCTTTTACATTTCGTCAGGTGCCTAGACCTGGTTATCTGCTATGATTATGTTTCTCTTAGAATAGACATACTCTATGATAGTTCTGACGCCCCGCTGTCCGTAGTAATCCTGAAGAAAGTTTTTGAGGAAGGAGAAGAGATAAAAAATAAGCAATGTCCTCGCCGGCACTCGAACTACGGACCTCTCGAATACGCGTCGTGTGTGCTGACCACTACACCACGAAGGCATGCTAAGAAAGCGAGATATATACCTTATAACCTTATAAGACATAGTGATAATTTACCTTTAGACGTTTCGTACTAAGAACAGGAACGTCTTAATATAATTTTAAGGTAATTTCTCTTCCAATGAATCATACCTGAGAACTGCGAAATTAATTTGAATACACTACAAAATTACTGAAAAATTATAAACAAACAAAAGAGCAGTAAGAAAGCTTCAAATATGATCCTCAACAAAATTTTCCATTAAAAGTTTGGAAAAATTTGTAAAATAATTTTAAAATATAAAAATAAATCATACAAAATAATTCCCTTCTGAAATAAAAATAACGATTTCTACTGCCAACTTATGAAACTTAATTTTATTAGCATTTTTTCCTTTAAAAGTGATTAAATTATGTTGTCCTTATGTTCTAATTAAGGTTTTTACTCCTTTACTTAATGTGCATGCAATAGTTGTAGAATTACCAACAATTTAAAAGTGGTGCTAAGCCTAACGAGGCCGCCATTTGTTGACATCTGAAACTCTTAGTAGAACAGTGAATTAAGTCAATTGGTGCACCAATTTCAGCGTCTCTTTGTGTAGTTTGACCGAAAGTTAACTTTCAATTTTGTGCACCGAAAATTTGTCTTCCTTCCCACTGGCCGCATTGCTGGTTTTTGAGTAGAAACTTTAATTGCAAAAAATATTTTTTTTTAATTGATTTTAACTGAATTTGGCGTATTAAGTTTTTCTGTATTTTACAATTTTTAACGAAAACGTTTTGAGTTTTTATGTAAATGAAGTGCAGGAAAAAAATGCGTATAATTTAATAGACTGTACAAGAAAGTTCATGTGATGCCCACATCAGATATTTTTACTTTCTTTGTCATCCTGCAACAACTTTTGAAAAACACTGCATGTAATTTTTTTTACTGTGTGCGTAATTTAAATAGATAATTCTCGATAAGTTTTGACCACAGAACTAAATAACCATAAATATTCTCAACCGTAATTAAAAATACTAAAAATTTTTTTAAAAAAAATACCCATAGTAATAATATTTTATTCTTCCTAATGACTACGAAGGAAACTCTGCTTTCTCGCAATCATAAAAACACTCCTAACTTATTAGCATTTTTATTCGCGAATAACTGCCAATAATTTCAAAACCAGGAAGAGAAAATAACGTCATCTGTCTACCACCTTCCGATCGATAAGTCCCATCACGATCGAACTCATCGCTCATTTAAAGTCTCCAATTTCTCATGTTCCCTACGATCGTACATCGCATTAATTTCTACCGAAGATATGGGGGGAGGAGGATTCTGCATACTTTTCTTCTTACCTTTCTCTTTAATAATGGTCTCAGAGACATACTCTTGGAGAAGGGGGGGGGAATTCTATGTCTGATCTTTTTAGATCCTCGGCCAATAACTAATTATAGGAGTTTCTCAACAACTAGAATCATAATTAAGAAAATCCACGCTAGCATCAAGCTAAGAAATGCTACATCTGACACGCTTCAATAGGTGATAATAATTTCACCTTTACTTAGACAATGGTACGATGAGGAATATTCCTGTTTTCTTTGCATATTTAATCAATATTTTTTTAGACAAATGTTTCCAATTCATTGTTGAACTATGGAAATAACTAAACTTCGTAATTCGCGAAGTATTTCAAAACTTTTCATGACGTACGTATAAATTAGGGTTTAGTTCGGTTTTATGTGATTACAGCAAGGGCTCTCTGCCTAAAGGAAGGATACCTTCGTGGAGGATTTTCTAAGAGAAACTGGCACGTATACATGTTACAATGAAACACCGACATCTGGAGAATGTCGTCTTTCACCGGTGAATGTCAACATTCACGTAGTCGTTTGGTGTATGTCCGAAATATTTTCCAAATACTCTTATTTCTGACTTACACCGGTAAATGTCGACATTCACCATGTACTAATGGTGAATGTTGAACATATAAGAATATTATATTTCCTTCTCTGTAATTCATTCGCAAAAAAACGCACTTGAGACTCAGTATAAGAACTAAAGAACATAAGAACTTAAAACACACTGTACATTCAAAATGGGAAAGGAAAATAATAGAAGTTAAAAACTTACTAAATTATGTGATTCAAATCTTATTTATTGCAACAACTTAAACTATTATGACACTTAGAATTGCACAAGAGACCCTTGCTTTTACAACTGCATTTATTTGTGAAACATTTCCTTTTGCAATGACAGCGGGTACATATATTCCTCTCTTTTCGACCGACACCAGAGCATAGCTGTGATTGTCGACATACACCGGTGAGGGTCCGAATGTACAAGAATGTAATGAAATATTCGATCTTTCACCGACGTATTTGGTGAATGTTGACATTCTCCGGTGAAAGTCGACATTCTCCAATTTTGGTCTTTCACGGTAACATACACATTACGCATGGGGAAAACCACAAAAACGCCCACGCAGCCAGCCCGTTCGTGGGATTCAAACCTCGGACCGAACTACCAGTGTTCAGCGACTTTACCACTCGGCCTCTGGTGGGCGAATATAAAATCGAGAAAATGAAATGCGTATAAATATATGAAATGCATTCATGATTAAACGCGTGTATAAATTAATGAAAATTGTAACGTACAAATTCAAGAAAATGAAATGTCCAACGTATAAATTGGAATCTGATTTTAAAAGGGGGCGAAAAGAAATTGCTGCCGCTCGGTCGATGTGGTGGTTAAGGGATGTAGATTCTATACTAAATACAGCCATCACAGCGGCTGAGCGGTGATGTCGCTGAACACTGGTAATTCCGACCTGGGTTCGATTCAAGCTGTATATGAGAACGTTTTACTCAGCAAGTCCTCCACGAAGGCGTCCCTCCCCTTAGGTAGTATAGCCCTAGCATGCTTTGCCGCAATTAAGTAAACCAAACCCAACATACACTCAATAACCGATATTCAATATAATATATGATAATAATTTGAATATATAAATATAATTTGAATATGTTTACTATAATGTATGAATGCTTTGACTGCTTTGCTTACGCGGAATAGGGCACCTAAAATCAGTCAGAGCCCAAGGTTCTTTCCGGCTGCTGAGATCAACAACCCTCCCCCCTAAAAAATCATCGAAAACAAGGTGTCAGTCAGTTAAATATGAGTAAGATATATATGTTACGGTGAAACACCGAAATCTGGAGAATGTCGACTTTCACCGGTGAATGTCAACATTCACATAGTCGCTTGGTGTATGTCCGAAATATTTTCCAAATATTTCTCAAATCTTTTTTATTTCCGAAATATTACTCCAAATACTCTTACACCGGTAAATGTCGACACATAGTCGCTTGGTGTATGTCCGAAATATTTTCCAAATATTTCTCAAATCTTTTTTATTTCCGAAATATCTCTTACACCGGTAAATGTCGACATTTACATAGTCGCTTGGTGTATGTCCGAAATATTTTCCAAATATTTCTCAAATCTTTTTTATTTCCGAAATATTATTCCAAATACTCTTACACCGGTAAATGTCGACATTTACATAGTCGCTTGGTGTATGTCCGAAATATTTTCCAAATATTTCTCAAATCTTTTTTATTTCCAAAATATTATTCCAAATACTCTTACACCGGTAAATGTCGACATTCACCATGTACTAATGGTGAACATATAAGAACATTATACTTTCTTCTCCGTAATTCAATCGCGAAAAAAACGCACTTGAAACTTAAAATAAGAACTTAAGAATATAAGAACTTAAAACACACAATACATTCAAAATGAGAAAGGAAAATAATGGAAGTTAAAAACTTACTTAATTATACAGTACGTTCTAATTGAGAAAATAAAATAATAGTAATAAAAACTTACTAAATTGTGCGATTCAAATCTTATTTATTGCATCAACTTAAACTATTATGACACTTTATGACCTCTCTTTTCGACTTACACCACAGCATATCTTTGATTGTCGGCATACACCGGTGAGGGTCCGAATGTAATGCAATATTCGATCTTTCACCAAAGTATTTGGTGAATGTTGACATTCTCCGGTGAAAGTCTACATTCTCCAATTTCGGTCTTTCACGGTAACATATATATAAAGTAAGAAATTTAGAACTAATGTTTTCACAAAGACCAAAAATTTTGAAATTCATCATTAATAAATTTCAAATAATCGTATAAATGGAACAAAGAATTTAATACATGTAAAAACCAAAACTTTTAAACAAGCAATACTCTAATTCAAAAAAATTTTTAATGAAATTTAAAGAAAAAGAACATAACAGAAGAGGAATTCAATCAACTTCAATGCCACTTCATCGGGGGGGGGGGAAATATTGAAATCTCTCTTCTACAAAAATCCTTGCTTTTCTGTATCCAGAATTAGACGACGAACCGTTTCAATGTATTTTAATTATAATAGTTCGGTTAATCTTTGGTTTATGGTAACTTAGCGATTTTTTTCGCGAACCTTTGGCGACCAACCCTGCTACAGCAACCTGCTAGTTTTTGTTTGGACGCCATTTTGTTTTCACGAAGTAAAGGTTTTTTTTTTTTTTTTTTTCCAAATAATCTGCTAGCCGAATTACGCTTATGCTAGAACTTTTATGGAACAAAAGTGCTTAATCATGACGAAGATTAGGTGCGAAATTGGGAGAAAGTGCAGAATCGCCCACTGCTTGCCGCGTTTTTAAGAATTGCACATACACGGTGTCATCCATGTACACGTCGACCTATTTTAACTTAAAAAAACATCCCAGAATTGCACAAAAATGGCATTCCGCACACTCTTGAATTTATCCATGTACACTGTTAAAGTCCTAGCTAGTAATCTTTATCGCCTTACCAAAATGTCGCCAAACTACCTGTTACCGTATTCCAAAGATTAGCCAATAGTTCACCCGAAAATTCTGGCCCTTCCCCAAAGAAAGGAAAAAACAAAGTAAATTCTAATTAGAATCTTGTACCTTAAACAAAGAGAATTATATTTTGTTTAAAGAATTGAAACCGAAAGTGAAAAAATAAATTTCTTACAAATGATTTAAGCAAATTTTCGTTACCGGTAGTTAAGTATAGAAGCCGTTGTAGGTAGTAATCTCAAATTCAAACTGCTTCCGAGCCGAATTTAACACAGTAGACTAAAGTTATCCGAATCAACTGGGACCGGACCCCATTCGGATAATCAAAAATTTGAATAATTGAATTTTTTCAAAGAAAGGCTCTACGTACACTTTAATTAATTACTGCATATACTGTATGTTGAAATTGGGAGAAAAAAATCTGATGTGTACACTACATGACTTCCTTGTACGGAATATTAAATTATACGCATTTGTTTCTTGAATTTCATTTAAATCCACTTCGTCGACAGCGCATAAACCACAATAGAATAAATGCACTCTTTAAAATTCACTATATTTGTTTACTATAACGACACTCTGAATGCACAAAATTTATATCATTTGAAGAATTATCGTTGCCACATGTTCTATTCAAATACTATAATAAAGCTAAAACGATGTATGAAAGAAATTAAGCATACAAAACAGAAAAGAAACAGTTTTTCACAGACGATTTAATATTTCTCATTCAATTAATTCAGTTCTCACTTCGCGAGAAGGCAAAAATACATAAAAATTCAAAATATCTGTATTAAAAATTACGAAGTAAATTTTAAACACTTATTTCCTCGAAAAAATTCCAGAAAGGATTAAGCATGATTTAATTGGCAATAATAAATGAAGGCGTTGTTTTTATCGTTGCGAAGCTTAGTCTCTCTAGATTGGCAACAAATCGACTATTCTGCTGTTTCAAATGTAAACAAATATGTCCGCCATGTTATTTAAACTTGGCGCACTTAAACAGCTTTTAAATTGATGATAATTGTACGAATATCGCTTCCAGAATGACGAAAGGCATAAAAACCTTAACCGGAAGATAAGAACAACATAATTCAATCATTTTTAAAGCAAAAAATGTACAATTTACAAGCATATAAGAGTAAAGAAACTGAGATCACTGAGCCGGGTAACAGAGTGGATATATATATATAAATATATTTATATGCGTTTATAGTGCGGCCGATTGCAACCAAAATACGAGGTGCACATCTACATGTTATAGCAGACCTATATACAAAATTTCAACGTTCTGAGCCTAAACAAAGCATTTTTAGCTAAATTTTAAATTTTATTCACTAAATATTTATCAAAATATACTAATAATGATGCAAAGGAAAAAATTTTAATTTGTATGTATTTTCTGTCTGAAATCTAAAGGTTGTTATCTGCAAGAAATTTCTGTCGGTTAACTTTGCAATTCAAACAAACTGACTTCAAAATATAAATTTTCAAATTACCGTTTATTTCAAATAGTTCTAATATGTTGATAATAATAATTAATAATTTACTTTTAATTTAAACTAAGAGTCAACAACTTTCAAAGACTTTGCAATTGGGGGGGGGGACTTGAGAATAAATTGGAATAAAACTTGAGAACAAATGACAACAACCTGTTCTGGCTTTATTAACTAAATTTTTCTTTGGCACATACAGAAAAATTACATTTGTATGCAAATAATGATAAATTTGATTTCTTACTACAAATTTTAGCTAAAACACTTCATGGTGTTTCAGTTTTAGAAAAATTTCTCGAGACTGTCTTCATCACAAACTACAAATGATCATCAATCAAAATGGTTCTTTTCTCAGACTTCCTAATTTTAAATTGCCAGAAAAACACTGTTCACACATAAATGTATTTCCAAACAATGCGATTATTTTTATTGCAAATATTCGTAATTGAAGATATTTATTTTTTTGACAAGTACTAAAAAAGTTAATTAAAAATCTTAATCTTCAAATCTTTGAATAAGATTTATAGCCCAATGTAAATTAATTAGCTCCATTTGTTGATTCTCTGGAGCTTTACACATGCTCACTTTTAATGGCAATAAAAATAATGCATACTGAACACCAAATATTAAATCTTACACTTTTTCTTCAAATTATTGTCATAGTATTGTTAATTAAGTTCTGAGAAATGTATTCGCTGATCGTGCAAAATTGCTTCGGCGGCCGCCAGCTTGAGATCAGTTGTAGAACAAGACGTTTTACCTGTATAAAAGCAATACGTTGTTTGTCGACTAGCAATGGTGAAGGTTGTCTTTTGCTCCCGTATTATGACTTCAATGCGCGAACTGATATTTTTTGTTTTACGACAAATAAATTGGTAACCTTAAGCAAAGTACTGCAGCTGGATCTTCTTATTTCGTGTCACAGGTCAAATATGGACGTGATTAAATCTGCACTTCCATCCTAGATCTTACCACCGCAGACCGTCATGAAATGAATATTGCTGTTACGGCACTCAGTCTTTTTGACAACCGCCCGTTAACCACCTTTTTCTGTTAAACGTCTTACTCACTCGTGTGAGTGGTTTTCAAGACTGACCGTTTCTGAAGTTCCCTTGTAGCTCACTAGATGGCAATCAAGAAACATAAGCCAGTAGTTGATGCAGCAATTAGTCGTCAAGAAAATAAGCATCAGCCATCGAAGACAACATCAAGACGATGTGCACTCTGCAGCACCAAGAAGAAGGCCCGTAAGAACAATGAGGGAATGCAGCACATGCAAAGTTGCACTCTGCTTGAAAAATAAAAACTGTTCCATAGAGAGTAATTTGCACGGATGTGTTCTGTGGACGCTGGTCACTGACACCAACCACCAGAAGAGGTCATTTTTTTTCACGCGTCTTGGACAAAATATGTGCAATTGTTGCAAATAATTTCATTGTAAAATCTGATATAATAAATAAAACAAGAGTTTTGCCGAAAAAGTTAATTGCCTTTTCCTGCCCCTCGAAGAGTTAAACGAAAGAAATCTGATCAAAGAGAAAGACTGCACTCAAGGAATTATTTATGATTAGAAATTTAATACAATTGTCTGAAAAAAAAATAATGAACGATACCCGACTGATTAGTCTAATGTTGCACCTGTTTAACGATAGCAAAACCTACTACTGCTACCCCCGACCAATAGGAAAAGCTGGAAAAAAAAGTCGCGAAGGTAGTAGCGATCGAAATCCAGAATCCCGCAGTGTATTTGGACATAATTTAATTAGCCTTGGAAGAAATTACCAACGAAGCCGCAATGCAAGTTGATCAATCGATGGATCAGAAAACAGGAAAACTATCCCTCATTCTGTGCCCCAGACCTGCCGACTCGTGGAAAGAAATGAAGGATACTTTTGCGTGTTACAAAATTGATGACTGCCAAGGTATCCTTACCAAGGACTGAGTTAAAATCCTATTTAAATCTTCCTCACAGCGAGATAAAGCTATCGCCTTTCTCAGCAACGAGGAAATGCTGTTCAGTATATTCATAGCTGCCAAGCAGCCTCGTATCAAAGCTACCATCAGAGATCTTGTCCCATCCGCGACAGAAAAAGCAGTCAAAAATGAGCTCGTAACGCTAAAAGTACCACTGACTAAGGTAAAGCAGTTTACCAAAAAGCAAAACGAAGTTTCAACAAAGTTTCCGATTTTCTCAGTCGAATTCAACAAATACGATGAAGGAAACGGTATTTAACATCAGGAAGACATCTTCTCTTCAACTCAACATATTCTATAAGAAAAGAAAACATATGGCGATACGTTTCGGATGGGAGTATTTGCGTACACGCAATTTGGATATTTTAATCATCCACGTTGCCTCAAGTCTGCCCAAGGCTATCATACATATACGTGCACCCTGTCAAAGGAAGAAAAAAGGACGAGTACCATTTCACCATCAACAGTGGTTCTAGACACCAGCTAATGCGAAGAGAGGGGGGACTAGTTATCGTCACCAGAACGTCCAGGAAACTGATTGCTATAAGCCGAGGAGTAATTGTATGGTCGCAACGGCAAAACTCCTCTTCAAATCTTTGACGAAGGTACAGTGATATCACAAGACTAATTGCAACGAAATTCTCCTGGTTAAGTCCGTCTTTTCCTTGACGCAGTTGGTCCAGACTTTCTGATCATGAATAGCAATGCTCACCTGTAGAGCACAACTGAAATGTAAGACATAATAGATGAGAAAGATATTGAGCACATGGCATAGCCTGAATATTCTCCACACCTAAATCTCTTACAGTATGTCTGAGATGCCCCGGGTAGATACATTGTTCAACCCTCTTCGAACTGTATAGGAACTCAGAATCGCTCGAGAGACGAATGAGACAGAATTCCACCAAGCTTTCCTCAACAGTTTAGTGACGCCAATTATGCCTCAGAGTCGGAAGAAGTCACTTTCCCTACTGTGGACTTATATCTGTTCTCATTACAAATAGAACAAGAATTCTTTAGAATTGTAAAAAATAGCTGTAAAACGCAATATCTGTATTCTTTTGCATAATAACAGTAAATCAGGACCTCCATCATATATGTCTCAGGTCTCAGTTCTTTAAACGATATCTATTATTATTTATGACGAAACCTGATCCGATTCCATTGCAACTGCCAAGACTGTAAATGTCACGTTAAATTTTAGGTAGGTGAAGACCATGTGCAAAAAGCAAATAGTTCTAGCACTGAAGAGCTTAACCGTACCGGGAGACAAGTTTTCAAGTACCTTCATCATACACTTTTGCCATTCATCTGCTGAGACACGTAGTTACTATCTGTTGGTACTTTTCATTCTTTTCAAAACACTGTCCACCAAAATCTGACCACTGTTCAGGACAAATTCCAGCTACAGCCAGGATGGCTGTAGCTAGAATGGAGTCAGGCTGTAGCCAAGATGACACAGAACATAGGCACGCATTTAAAGCGATATGACGCCAAATCCCGTTTAGAGAATAACGTCCGATTCGGGCTAAAAAAACATTAAGTCCACTTTTTAATAATTAATCCTGTAGTACTTTCTGGACGTGCTCTGAATCTGAAAGCTTTCATATTTTATATTACGCAAAGATTATTTTTTTAACGTTTTGTGTGTTACTTTTATTTATTAAAAATCATGTTCTTCGCATTTAAACCATAAAACTCAGTTCAACAGCAATATCACAAAATATTTAAAAACAGCATAGAATTTCCGATACACAGTCTTGCGCGCTGGAGATAAAAATGTCTTTTTTTTTTCCGCACAGTGTTGCCATTACTCCCTTTGAAATAGTTGAGCTCGTTAATCAAATATTCCTTAAAGTTTTACAAAATATTAAATAGATAAAACAAGTTCTATAATGAAAATATGAAATAGATAATAAAGTTTCAAATTTGAGGGGGTTCAGATGCCCATATTGGAGTGGAGGACGGTAATCGAAATTGGATATTTCTAGGTAAAGTTGTTTTTCGTAATGCGAAAAACATGCCTACATTCATGCAGAATCTTCATTATATTTCTTTAAATATAATACAGGGCTCTAATATTTTGTGGCAACAATTTGAAAAGTGACATGCCGTTTATTGTGAACTAACACAAAATGCCAAAACGAAATTAATGGCACTTTTGGGCAAATTGCGCCTTTGGACTAAAAAGGAAAGGGTAAGAAAGAATGAAGACATCATGACTGAAAATCAGACGCAGTCGTAAAGAATTACTGGGAAAGTTACCTAGCAGCGCAGCAATGCAATCTGCAACCAAGTCTCCCTTCCCCCCTCCATAAAGAAGAAATATTAACTTTTGTAAAGTCATGCAATAGTCAAATTAAGTGTGGGTAAAATAGTATGAAGGTAAGTACTAAATAAAAGAAAGCTGTAGAATTTTTTTTATGTATGTTAGACAAATCCATGTAATTTTCAGTGAAGGAGTTGTTAAAATCTCATTAATACTGGGCACATATCTAGATATCGAAATTAAACTGATTCCACCGTACAAAAAAAAAAAAAAATGTTTAAACACAAGCTTCCAGTTTTCCTATTAAGTTGAAAAATTTATCATTAATCGGTAAAGCTAATGATAATAAAACAATATCCTATCTTAAAAGAAAATTATTAATGCGTAATCAACAGACTGAAATACACAGCACATAATTTGACTGAATCTTCCAAACCATTTACTTCCTTCCATGAAATAAAGGAAGTATAGTAATCGCGAAAATTTTCGGGTACCATGTTTGAACGAAGATATCCATTTTGAATGCTCTTGTATCCATCTGAGCTATGTTTTTGGCGTGACATCTGTCCGGACATAATAAAAGACTTTCTCTTTTTTTTTCCAAAATGAATTGTAAAATGGATCCAGAAGACGTTTTCGTGACGTCCATTTGTATCTCGCATAATAGAATAACGAGCAGCCTTAGAATGTTGAAATTTTGTACATGGGACTGCTATAACATTAAGTTGCGCATCTCCCTTTTTGGTTGCACTCGGTCGCCCGAAAAGCATAAAGATTTACCTCACTCTGTTAGCCGGCTGGTTGAGCTCAGTTTATCTATTCATATATGTTTGTAAATTGTGTATGTTTTGCTTTGAAATTAATTGAATTACGTCGTTCTTATGTTCCGGTTACGGTTTTTATGCCTTTAGTTAATCTGCATGCAATAGTTGTAAAATTATCAACAATTTAAAATTTGTTTACGTTCTACTAAGCCTAACAACGACGCCATTTGTTTACATTTGAAACTTTGTAGCATAGTGAATTCAGTTTTTCCACCAACTTCAGTGTCTTTTTGACGAGTGAGGCCAAACGTTTTGTGCACCAAAAAATCTTTCTTTCTTCCTAATTATATTAATTTAAACCCTATTTTTAATTGTAAAAATTTTTAACGGTGTTTAACTATATTTAGTGTTTTTCTGTATTTTACAATTTTTAATGAACATGTTTTGAGTTTTTACGTATCTTTTCCTTGCCGCGAAGTGAGAACTGAATTGATTGAATGAGGAATATATCTCTAATGAAATTCGAGGAATTATGTTTAAATGAAATGCGACAAAAAATGTGAATAATTTTAATAGGTCGTACAAGGAAGTCTGATGTCCACATCAGATATTTTATGACATCATTTTCATGATGTTTCGGTTTTGATAAAGTTCGTAACGATGGTGAAAAATTAATAGAAACTATCTTCATCACGAACTGCAGATGCTTTTTCATCGGTCAACTTCACATCCCCCCCAAGACTTTAATTTTTAACTGCGGGAAAAAAAAAATCTGTTGAATATAAATATGCTCCCAATTAAAATATTATCCTTAATTTGTAACTGAAAGTATTTATTTTTTCACAAGTACGAATCTTTGAATGAAATTTATACAACAGTGGAAATCAATTAACTCCGCAAAATTGCTTCGGAAGCCAGTTATATAGCAACAGCTTATAAGGTATTTCTCTCGCCCTCTTAACGTGCCTTCGTGGTGTAGCGGTTCCGTACGCTGGGGCGGTATTCCAGAGGTGATTCCCGACGGAGGGGTTGCTAATTTTTCGTCTCTCCGGCTTTTCCAATGAACCTAATGACTCTACAGTGCCGCCCGAACTAAAAGGGTGTTGGATGATGATTCTCCTCACCCAGGATTTGGCAACTGGGTCCCCTAAAAACCCCAGTCGCCCTTTAAAAGGGGGAGCATATAAAGTATTTCTGCCGCCTTCCTAGCGTGCCTTCGTGGTGTAGTGGTTCTGCACGCTGTGCCGGTATTCCAGAGGTCCGTGGTTCGATTCCCGGCGGAGACGTTGCTTTTTCAATTCTCCTGCTTCCAAAAAATCCTAATATCTCGACAAGCTTAAAAAACATTTTCTTTTTCCTCAGACCATATAAATGTAACTTAAATCGTGTAATTAAAAAAAAAAAAAAAAAAAAAAACTTTATATACAGGTGTCCGAATCAATCTACTTGACAGAAAGTTTAAAAGCATAATTAAATTGCAAAATTAGATACCAATACTCACAAAGTTTTTATTAAACAATCAGTACAATTCCACGTGAGCTCCCTTAGTAAACCTGAGAATGTCCAGCCGGTAGTCCAGTTCCTGCCATATCCGGTGTAGCATTTCCAGAGTCACAGTAGCAATAGCCGCGGTTATGGAGGCACGATTAGATCTTCAATATCACGGATGTTCCCTGAGCAGACCGTCTTTCACGTAGCTCCAAAAGATGAAACCGAGAGATGTCACGTCGGAAGATGTTGGTGGCCAGGCAATTGGGCTACCGCGTCCTATCCATCGATTAGAGAAAGTTGTATCTAAAAATTAACAAACATGCTTGCCCCAGTGAGGACAGGCACCATCTTGTTGGAAGACAATAGTGGGTTGCAAATGCCGCATTTGGGGTATTGTGTAAATTTGTAAACATGTCTAGGTAAATGTTTGCCGTCACGGACGCCTTAGCAAAGAAAAATGGTTCTATTACTGTAACATGTGATACAACATACCAGACATTGATTTTTGGGCTGCTCCGTTCCAATTCGTGTAGTGAATGGGAATTTTCTGAGCCCAAATTCTGCCGTTGCGTTCATCAACATGAAATGTAGCTTCATCTGGAAAAAAGATGCTGTTTAGAAAATTGTGTTCATTTTCGATGCGAGATAACATCTCCACAGCAAATGCTGCACGCGGTGGCCCATCATTTGGTTGTAGTTTCTGCATAATCTGCATTTTAACCTGTTTTTGATGCAGCACATCATGAATAGTTGATCGTGGTACAGATAATACAGAAGCTGCTTGCCTGATCGACTGACGTGGGCTCCGAGCGAAAGCTTGTGGAACATCTTCCACAGGTCAATCAGAATATGAAAGGCGATCACCTCCGGATCTTTTCCGGACACTTCCCGTTTCGAGAAACGTTTTATGCCACTTTTTTATGCTCTTAGCTAGGGGTGGAGGTGTTTTTTTTTTTATATATAAACTGCTTGAAACATTCTTTGCACTTTTACAACGAATTTGTGTTCTGCATACCAGAGAACAATTTGTGCCTTCTCTTGCGGTCACGCCATTTTTCCGTTTGTCGGCTCAGCAAAAGCGCAGACGCGTTAGACGCCAGAAAAAAAATATTGTCACCAAACTCTACGAATTCAGCTCCCATATGTGGTCAATATCGCCCTCGTAGCGCTAAAACTTTGTTTTTAATCAACTGTTCAAAATCGATACATTTGATTCGGACACCCTGTATTTTATTTAGGCTAAAAATAGAGAAAAAGAATAAATAAAGAAAAATACAGCCTCTTAAAGTTCAAAGATTATTTATCCTAACGAGCACTGTGACTAAGTGTGTATGATGTACTTATTCGCCCTCCTTCCAAAGGTCCTCTATTCTATCCGATGTCGTAAATTTACAGTCAATTCATTTAATTTTCAGCGTGATTTAGAAATCCCTACTCATTCCTCACTTGGGGGGGGGGGGGTCTGCTAACAATGAAGAACGATATCTTTCGACTTGAAACTGTCATCAGCTGCCCAACAACAAAGAAATCGAATAATTTTTTGGAAAATTCGCACAGAAATTCCGAAAAAAACTCCATTTGGAATTTGGAATATTAATTTTTTTAATTTATCTAATAGCACAAAAATAAAAGTCATTAGATGATTAGCTTGACCACCAAACAAAGATACGTGAGAAAAAATTCAACATTAAAATGGAAAAAAAAAAAAAAAAAAAAAAACATGAAATATAACAAAAATTTATTTTCGCGGAAAATATTCTCATCTCAAATACGTACGCGCGAAAAATTTTAAGAAAATACGGTCAGTAAGAAATATTAATCACAAGATTTAATAAATTTTTATTTTAAGATTTGACCCAAATATAAATTTTAAAAAAAAGTTATAGAATCACTACATAAAGTTAAAAAAAAAAGTTACGGAATTACTACATTTTACCAAGTTAAGAGTTGCCAACTTCGCTGCAAATTACTAATCCGTATGCAAACTTAGATTTGTAATGAAGATACGCGCAACCGCGTCTAAATTTTGGCAGGTAGCCAAAGGTCACTACAGAACAAACGAAAAACTTAACACCCCCTCAAAACGTATGAACTCCATTTGCGGACTCGTAAGTCAGTATCTTCAGGCTGCTCTGTTAAATCATACTTTTATTATTCCGATTCTGATCTAAAAATAACGACTTGAATAGCTACGTCTGACCACCAAGTGGTATTTATTACTTCAGAGAAATTATTTCACATCACTGATGAGTAAATTAAAGATTTTTATAGAGAAAGCTTCTTTAACCTTTCTCTTCTTCTTTTTAATATTTATGCTTAAAAAAAAAAAAAAACTGATATTTTTCAGATTTTAAATTACGTCCAAAGGGGCGTTTTTTTAACGTTTTGAGTGTTTTAACGCAAAGAACATGATATTTATTTATTAAATATCATGTTGCACTTAAACCATAAAATTCAGTTCAAGAGCAATATCGCAAAATAATGTTAAATTAAGCATATCTTTAGAATTTCCGATATACACAGTCTCGCGAGCTGGAGATAAAAGTATTTTTTTCTATATAACGTTGCCATTTCTCGCTTTTAAAGCATTGAGTTTGTAAATCAAAAATTCGTTAAAGTTTTACAAAATATAAAATCTATAATAAAACAAATTCCAAATTTGGGATTTCAGATGCCCATATTCGCAGTAGGATTTCGTCATTCAAAATTCGATGGCTCTATGTACCATTGTTTTATCACAATGCGAGAAATAGACAATCATTTATGCAGATTTTTCATTATTTAATTTCTTCAAATATAATGCAGGACTCTAACATTTTGTGGCAACAGTTTGAAAAGTGAACCGACGTTTATAGGAGTCCGACGCAAAATCGCAAAACGAAAACAATAGTCCTTCAGGGACAAAGCCCCTTTGGACTAAAAAAAAAGGGGGGAAGATTTTAGCCTACTACTTCAAGCACATAATAATTAAAGCCGGACTGAAACTTATGCATAAATAGGATCTTTCCCATTTTAGACAGCACACTTTAATTTACAGAAATAGATCTTTAATTTTATAAGGCTGCACAGGATCAGTTAAAATCTGTTGTTCAGGGTTAGCTATTAATTTTAAATCATACTTCTTTAATTCGGGTTTAAAAATAGCAACTTAAATAGCTACATAAAACCACTAGGTGTTAATACCACCAGGTCTTCAGTAAAATTATTTCACTTCACTAACGGACAAATTTAAGATTTTAATAAAGAAGGCATATTTAACATTTTCTCTTCCTCTTTTTAATATTTATATTTAAAAAAAAACTACCAATTAAAAAAAATCTGAAAGGTTCCCATATTTTAATGGCTGACACATTTAATGTTTTTTTTATGCTCTTGCTGAACTCACCATCTTTCAGTCTACTGTTATATTCCCTTCTACAACCCCCCCCCCTTTTTTTTTTTTTTTTTTTTTTTTTTTTTTTGTCTTTATACTTTTATTATTTAGCATCATTTTCTTTTTACTTATGCCATATACAATTTAACAGCAAAATTACAAAAATTTTAAAAGCTGCATATGTTTAGAATTCCCAAAGCAGAGTTAAATGTTAGCATAAATTTTTCTTCCCTCACCCTCCCCCCAGTGTTTTCTCAGCTCCTCTTATCAATGTTCAATTTTCTTACTAAGATGGCTTCACAAAAATTCTTTTTGTCTTTTTCTTATTACTGTTTTGTTTACCACAAAACAAATCAATTCAACAGCAAAATCAAAAATTCCACAATTTTAACTTTTACAAATCTATTATTAATTTTCAGTATTTAATTTCTTTAATACAGGGTGATAATATTTGGTGGCAACAATCTAAAAAATGACAGGCCATTTATAGTGATCCAAAGCAAAAGCTGTTTCGAGTCTAATACCCCATTCGTGACTAATGTCTCTTGGGCAAAAAATATTTTTTTCTTAGTGATACTTTAATTTTTAAAGCAGGTGTCATTGCCTAATGTCATTCCTAATATTAAAAAGTATTAAGAAAATTTATTGTAATGGTCTACTGGAAAGTGTCGAATGTCAATTGGCTAGATGATTTAATTAACAATAAAAGGGCATGAATTCACAGAGAAAATTTAAAAGAAATCAAATTCGTAGCCATGCTACAAATGAAACACCATGTAAACTCCCAGCAAATAGCTCATTTATGCAACACAGAACCCATTATGAAGAATGCAATAGCATCAGCCACTTTCCCACTGATGGATTGAAAAAAAAAATGCATGGAAAAACATACTAATCTCACATTTTGCAGTGTGTTACGAGAACACACAAATGCGTCAATTGGTAGGAGTGGGTTAATAGAAGTTGAATATGCACTAACGGACAAATTCGTGTTTTTCTCTTGACTCAAAACCCAGTTAAGGCACAAATGTGTGCAATCAAAAGCTGTTTGTCTAAAAGTCATTCAGATATGTTGAGCCACCCAAAAGGGATAGCAGTTAAGGATGCTGACTGCTGCATCGGGCTAGGGTTCGAATCCCAGAGAAAGTACAGATGTTTGTATGCGGGCATGAAAATACTCTAAATAGGTGACAAGCCAAAAGTCCTCTTGAGAGGCTGAGTGCAAGGGAAGGAGGGTGAGAGACCCTCGGACCTGTCTCCCTGGAATGCTCTCTTCCAAAATTAGAGGCGGAACTGGCCACCATGTAAGTCTTACTGTCACCTGTATGGTGCCCAAGGCTCTTGCCAACGACAGGCCATGATGAATTTCGTGAGCTTGATCTGATTCAGATAAGCAAATTAGTAACAACAGAAATGTTGATGGTAAATTCCCTCCTATTAAGCATCTCAAAAAGCCAAGTTGATGCTAGGGAACTTCAAATGGATCATTTATAAAATGAAATCTACAGAATTTTCAGTTTATATAATTAGGCAGCAGGATCGCTGGGTAGCAGTGCCGATACCTTTACGCTAATCAGCCAATGCTTGCAAAAACAGAAATCTTCACAAGGTTGCCTGGGTCACAAAGTTGCTTACAACAGGAGGTACAGGAACCTTTACACCAGGTGATTTCTCTACCAAGTAGAATTTTTATTTGCTGTATTAATCAGAGTAGCTGATCTTCCTATGGATGTAGATGGCTTTATGCTGAGGTGGCAAACAGCGGCCAAATTGCATAAAGGCGTCATACTGTTCACAATAAGGTATTATCAACAAGCTGTTCCTTCAATAGCAAGTACTATCACACCAAAGCATTTATGATTTATGAAACTTACGATGTTGTCTTTGTACATAGTTCTGGAAGGGGAAGTGGCTCCTATTCACATTATGCTTGGATAAAAACTATGAACATTTCATTCAGCAGCCAGGAATTAAATCAAGACAAATAAGCCATCACTGTTTTACTTCGGCGACAGCAGACAAATCTTCAGTCTTGCAAAACTAGATCACTGTGCAATGCAAATTTAAAAGATTTCATGTAAATTTTTCAGTTTACAACAGCATTTGCAAAATTACTTTCTGAAATTCTTTTAACTACACTCCAAATAAAGCTCTAACTCCTAAAAACTGTTTGCAAAGCATTAAAAATTTACTATCGTTTTGCATACGAGTCATCTAAACAAAGACTAATATAAAAAATAAATATATTGACATAAAAATTATGCTGTGCTAGCAATCCTAAAAATGCTGTTATTTTATTCATACATTTAAATGAGAGAACAAGATGAACTGAATATCCAATATGAGCATTTCATATAAATTTAAAAACATAGGCAAATGAAATCTTGTCTAAAGAGGAACTATTAAAACTGAAAAATAATAATAATAGGTAAATAGGCACCTCCGAATTCAAGCCACAACAGAATTTTTAAACTAAATTTTTTTTGCGGGGGGGGGGGGGGGGGGAGCTGCATTCCACCAGTAGGATTGCAAAATTAGAAAAGAAATCAGAATGACTTCATAATAGATTAAAAACTAAGAAATATTTTAATTTTTTAAATAGATACTAATGTAAATGCAGCTTAAATTTGAAGTAATATAGTAATTTGCGATAATGGATAAATACCTCAAGTAAATATCTAGGATATCTGGATGAATGCCTCAAACCTGAAATAAATTTTTAAATGTACATGAAAATTATTTTCAATGAAAGTTGAACAACAAAGACGTAAATTTCTTTTTCTATGACCTAATCTGCATAGATAATTTCCTTCGTAGCAACTCAAAGAACACTATAACAAATATAAACACAACAAGCCAGGAAATTCTTATTGATAATAAGCAGCTAAAAATCTGTGTTCTTCATTCACTAGATACGTCTTTCTATTTTCTAATATGACAGACCTAACCATTAAGGAAAAAAGAAAAAAAATTATGTGACAATTTTTATGCAGAGTATTCTCAATGTAGAGACAGCATTAGAGACAACATAAGACCCAAATGTAAAGACCTCATGAAGGTGTTTGAAGCACTACCTTAAAATAAATTTTAAAAACGATATTTAACAATAAAAAATAACTAATATTTGACAAGCAGATATTACAACTTTTAAATAAATGACAAAATTCAACCTTCAATCTTTCACCTACTAAAAAAATTTTTAATAGGCTCTCTGATTGGTGAATGGTATGTGGAAGAAATTATCTCAAAGCTCAGTTTGAATCACAGATACAAAGGCTTCAGTTTGAATCACAGATACAAAATAATTTTGATACTCTTCATTTATCGGGACCTGGTTCAGAAATGTATGTATATATAGATTTATGTGTTCATGTATGCATGTATATATGTACAAACATATGTATGTATGCATATACATACATACACACACACATATATGCACATAGGAACATACACATGATATACAATTCATTATACATACACATAGAACAATTGATTATAGAGCTTGTTTTCAAGCTCTGTAATTAAAGTAGACACATATCCTATGGTTACTCATATTACTCAGTTCAGAGCAGTTCACCAACGGAATATTTATTTTCTATTAAGACTATAATTATTTCTCGTTACAGTCGCAAAGAAATGTTTCCTTCTTCTAAGAATATTTCACATATAACTCATGTAATACTGCCATTATTTTTGTAAGGACTTAAATTAGTTTTCTTCAGCAACTTTTTGCAGAATGTTAGCAAGAACGGGAGAGAGTACAATTTAAAAATAGAAACAGGCCCAAAAAGGTTAGGAAATAAAATTCTATAACAATGAAGGCAAATATGCAATTCATAATTTAGCATCTCTATTATTATTGCAGATTATTACACATTTTATGCAAGGAAATTTTTAAATCACATAATTAAAAAAACTGTGTTTATTAAGGATTGCATATTATGAATTTTCATTTGGTACTACTGTTCATAATGAAATCTACTGGAAGGTTTCAAATTTGATAATAAAATTATTATTGATATTTAAACCACTTCATGCTCATTCATCTTTTGAAAATATCTCTATCAAATGAAGCGAATATTTTTAATAAATATGTTTTAATAAATATATATAAAAAATAATGGTACAGAACTTTTAGAAGATTAATCCTAGCACTTTGAATAAAACTATTAAATACTATTTAATTTTACTTACAAAAATTTTATTTTTCAAAACGCACAAGCTATTTTTCTAATTTAACCATACATAAATTTAATTCTGTGACAAATTATTACCCTCCCCCCAAGTGGCATGACTACTTTATTCAGTCATGAGATTTTTTGTTACTTAGCATCCTTGATATTAGCTCATAATTTTAGTTTAATGACACAAATATCTTAATGAATGGAAGTTTGTGAAAATGGAGAAAGAAAGAAGTAATTATAGAAATTTGGAAAATAGAAACTGTTTAAATACAGCTCATCAAAAAAGTCATGCTATTCAGAGGGTTAATCTTCATCTGAATCATTATTTTATATAAGCAGTTTTAATTATTATCATTTTCAATTCTTAAAACTGTTGACATTTATTATTTCCATTACACTGCATATCCTCACTTCAAATTATTGTCATTTCTAGTAAAAGAGCTGTATTGAAGTTAAAGATTTTAGTAATATACAAATATACAACTTAGTCCTGCAAAGCTGAAATTTTTGTCTCTTATTGTCTTAAACATATATATGGTGCTCTCTCTCTCTTCCCCTTCTTTCTCTCTCTCTTTTTCCCTTCTTCTTCTTTTTACATACACTTCAGAAAAAGATTACAAAACAATATGGAAATTTTTAATTTTAAAAATATAACAGAAGAATGTCTATGTGAATCTTGATTTTCATTTTCAACAAATTTAGCTAAATATACGATAAAATTTTTCCACATTGCTGTAACTTCAAAACTTTAAAAACAGTTTTTAACTCAAAAATTAAAAAATAGTAGATATTCTTGTTTTAAGCTGAATACTTACAACTTGTAGCAGAAATAGTATTTCTCAAACAATTTTAAAACAATTCTTATTTATTAAAATACACAGAATTAGCAGTGTTTTTACATAAATACCATGACCAAATAAAAAAAAAATCAAAGCCAAAATATTAGCCCTTTAACATAAAGCATTTATTTATACCCAGTAATTTAGCCCATTTAAAAAATAAAAAAACTAATTTCACATATTTGATGTTTTGAAAATTGCAATAAAAATTTTTAAATAATTGCAACTAGTTTTAATGTACATTTTTAATGAAACCAATTAATTAAGAACTTAATATATTAAATTAATATCATAAATGCTGGATTTTTTTTTCCAGGAGAAATAAGGATTTTTATCAAAAGCATGATGCTAGCGGGAAAAGAGAAAAAAAAAAAAAAAAAACCGCCATATATTAGCAGCGAGGTAGAACAACTCATCATCTAACATCACCGGATGCTATGTTACGATTCTGATTCTGAATAAGAAAGTAGAGAGAAAACAAAACTCAGCTTACCGTAAAGCTTGATCTTTTTATCTGTAGTCTCCACAAGAATTATAACGTAACCTCCAAGGTCAACCATGACGAAAACCCTTAGGTAATTCGTCAGCAGTTTATTTCGCGAAACAGCCTGTTAAGATTCAACCTGGTTTGCTCATCACCTCCACATCCAAAGCCGTAAAAAAAACTCGTGTAAAAATAAGATACTTTGATGGTGCCGATCCATTATTTCAACTGTTACTTCACTATTCTCTTTTTTATTTCTATTCTCACATAGCAGAGCAGGCAAGACTATTTAAACCACATGGATTCTTCACGGCTTGTCCAGTGTTTCACTGTTTACTTTAGGCAGCGGCGTTTCTTCGAAAAGGCTTAAATGTTTTTTTATTTATTCATCCCATTAACCCATATCTTAGTGTTGATACCAAAGGCAAATTCCTTAAATTAGACAGGACTGAAGACGTAAAAGTACCGCACTAGTGTTAGGACACGACGAGCTGCCTTCTCCGTTTGGAGAATCGATGGCGGTCTAGCTAATCCACTGCCGAGATGGCGCACGCGTTTGCCAGAAAGATGGGAGATAGAATAAAAACAGAAAAAAGTCGCCATTTCGTTGCAGGTTGCTCGAATTTGGCGACCTTTGTGAACACGCCAATTGCTAAACGGTCGCCAGGTGGGAGCAGCCCCTAATTTGTAACAGCAGGTCACTGGAGCTTGCAGGATTTAAACAGGGATGGCGGGAAATGTAATTTTTTTTTTTTTTTTAACTCTTGATCTAAAATCATTTTACAGTTTAAGGTAACAGCATTTAAAATTATTTCTTCATACCTATGCACTTAACAGTAATTAATTTCCTATCTGTTTTTATTAAAAATTCCCCTTTCATGTATTATTTAAATATTTTAAAACATAGAAACCTATTCGTAGATTGGCGGAAAAAAAAACTTTCAGATTTTAGATAACACCCAAAAAAGGCGTTTTTTTAACGCTTTGTGTGTTTCCTTTATTTATTAAATATCATGTTCTTCGCAATTAAACCACATAAAATTCAATTCAACAGCATTATCACAAAATATTTAAAGACGGCATATCTTTAGAATTTCCGATACACAGTCTCGCGCGCTGTAGATTTTTCCCCCTTACAGTGTTGTCATTGCTAGCTTTGAAATAATTGAGGTTTTTAAACAAAAATTCGTTAATTTTGCAAAATTTGTAATAGCTAATAAAACATATTCGAAATTCAAAATGCGATTTTCCAAGTGCCCATGTTCGGTTGGAAGACTACGTTATTCAAATTTGATGGCTTTACAGGTCCCGTTGTTTTTCACAATGCGAGAAACATCCATGCATTCATGTAGATTATTCATTATTTAGTTTTTTTTTTTTTTTTTTTTTAATATAATACATGACGATAATATTTGGTGGCTACAGTCTGAAAAGCGAATCAACGTAGAAAGTCAAACAACGCAAAATGTCATTTTGAAACTAACAACCCTTTGGGCCTAACATCCTTTTGGGCTGGGGAAAAAAAAAAAAAAAAAAGAAAAAAAAACTTCGTAATATATTTAAAGGTGTTTTTGATGATTATTTAAATGTATTTTAGACCTTCCACCTGGTACATTAAGACCGAGATTTTTCCAGATATCCAATTTTCATGCTTTAAAAATGATTAACTGAAGTATAACAATTATTCTCAACTATTACGCCATTTATCATTCTAAAGTCACCAGCAATTTATTTTTGTTCGGTCATAATACATGATGTATTTAATTTCACAGTTGGGGCTTATATTTCACTATAATAACCATAAAAATTACTTTTAAGGGGAGTTTAAATGAAAATACCTTCTTAACGGAACTCTTAAATGAAAATACTTTCTTATGGCAATGTTTATATTACAGCAATACAAATAATAAAAATGAGATATTCAAAAAATTCGCGAAAAGGGTCTTGTCATGCCCATGTGGGGAAAAAAAATTCAAGAATTTCTTTATACAAAAATTCAATAAATTTTCTCAAGAGAAAAATGCACAAAGTGACTTGATCCGGGTCAGCGTAGTTCGTGTTGTAGCACAAACCAAGTTAAAGCATTTTTTCGAGCATTCAGCACGATTTTACATTTTGAATAAAGAAGTTTCAGGTAAGAAGCTTGCGTATCTTTGATCAGAAACGCATCCCCCGGGTCATGCGCCAAACGCCTTATTTGCCCTATTCTCACCTTGCTCTTCTCTTTTATCAACAGGGTTCTAGGAATCAAAAAGGCAATTCAAGCTATCCAAAACGAAGCAACAGCCTATCTATTACAGATTTCAAAAAAGGTAATGCTTCGAGGACTATCAGAAGCACTGGAGCAAGTACACATGTTTTGACAGATGTTTCTTCGAAGGTGACTGGATAATATTTTTTGCCTTTGAAACAGAGAGCGTACGAGCATTTTCCGCAAACGTTTTGAACCAGACGAGAAAGCAGTTAGTGACTGACTGTCGTGTCGAAGGGCTCGGATTCGAATCCCCGAGAAGACATGGATGTAAATTGTCTGTCCAATCATAGGAGGCAACAGTGGCCCACCTATTAGGTGTCTCGATCATAAAGTGGCCACCGCTTCCGGCCTTAGTAGTGGTAAACGACTCTAATAACTAAGTCTCTGCCACTGAATATATATACATATGTTGTATGATCTTAAATTCACTTAGTGCAAAATCGAGTTGACTTACATCTTCATGTACATTCCCTTTTCTTATTATATATATTTTAAATTTCAATTTTTAATTTTTATTTTTTGATTTGTTTTTGCAAAGATTACATTATATTTCTTATATTTCGTAATTTTCTAATGTTTATTTCAATTACTTTGAGTTCTATTTCATAATGCCAATTTCCAATGTTTAATTTTTACAAATAGATTTGAATTAAAATACATAAACACGAGGGTGTCGGAGAACAATTCCTCGAGTAATTTATCAATTTTACTGCAGAAATTGCTTTTCACTCAAAATTGAATTAGCGAAAATGATTAAATCGGAATGAGTTCTTTGGTGCTCTGCATTGGTTCTTGATCCCTTCTAATGTTTGGCCTAGCTTGAATTGCCGGTTTAGCATCACATTATTACTGGAGTAAAGGACGAAACACCTTCGTATTTATTTCTTAATTATTGTTCATTGAACGGGAGTTGGTTTGTTCCCCTTGAAAAGTCAACTAATTTCCGATCAATGACAATGATTACATGTTTTAATTTTTCCTTTTACAATTGAAATATTATTCTTCGTGATGATTTAACTCCAGTCCCCGTTAAAACATTATTAACATTTTGCTTTCAAATTACTTCAAAACATCTTTCAAAATATAACTTACCAGTATGGATACACACTTTTAAAATAATTCTACTTTAATTAAACTTAGGAGATAATATAATCAATTAATCAATACTGTTTAGGAAATAAATTATATATATATATTATATGCACCCACAATGTTTGGTAGTTTACGTCTTAAAATAATGGATGAAAAACCGAAATGAGCTGCAAACTTGTTAGCAGCGGCCAAGCAAGTATCTTATACAAATGTATATATGCGTGTGTCTGTGTTAGATACTTGCTTGGCTACTGCTAACAAATTCAGAATGAGTTAGCTTCGATTCTCAGTTCATTTGACTAGATAATTAAAATGCTGTAAAATTATTACTGGCTGTTTTAATTCCATTTACATCACAGCGAGAGTCGTATGTACGGATTAGTCTGGAAATGACGCAGTGCACAAGATCACTAATCACTATTTTTAGAATAGAAAGGGAAAATACCAAACTAAAACTAAGCATTAAGGGGCTATTGCTAGTTTAAATTATAATTTATATTTACATATTTATATTTTATATATATATATATATATATATATTTGTAATAATAAAATTCCATAGTCAAGAATACACTTAAAATTCTAACTGTATGTTCTTTTCATTTTTAATGGCGACGTTCTCTTATTTGAAAGTACGTGGCATTAAATCTACAGCCCCGTAGTCGAGTTGTTTTTCCCGCCTTTTCTACACGTACAGTTATAGAATGTTCTGGAAATATTTAAAGCGAAATGGATTGACTGACGAGGCTGACGTCATTTCTTGGAAGCTCCGCCTTTCCAGAGGCTATAAAAGGACTCGCAAAAGGAATATCGAGGGCTTTTTCTTAAATGTCACGATGCAGTAAACTTCATACAAAAAGTTATTAGTAATTCTTTTTATTTACTCCGGATATCTGATTTTATAACTGCTATTTCTCCTGAATAATAATAAATGGATCCTGTTTTTTAAACTTATCGTCTGATAATTTAAGCTGCGACTAAAGCTAATACATCATATATATATATATGCAAGATAAAAAAATATGAAAATTAAAGTATTATCTTTCAAATCATTTCATATACAGATAAAAATGCAAAATCGTTTTATTTACGATGTTTAGAAAGCGAAGTATTAATTTTGCAAATGTATATAATTCAGAAGGCGAACTCCATAGTGAGATAATTCGAAGTACTTAATATATGAAAATTCAATTAGCATAAATGCATTATGGGAAAAAACAAAGACGCCATTAGATTTCCTCAAAAGTACAAAGCTATTCTATCTATAAAACAAATGTCAGTCTAACATCGAATTTTCTCTAATTTTAGCTTTTCTACTGGCATGTTATTCTCCCTTTTATTATGGGAAATATACCTTTTTAATTCTATCATTAACATCGCTTATTTATTGGTAAAAATTAGGATCTTTTGATTGGCAACAAATAAATTCCAGTGTTTAAAGCACGTTGGCAATGTTTTAACACGAGTTCCGGTCTTCATGTTCCAGTCTTTAAGTGAGAAAAACCTTTTTGCCAATTTTTTTTTTTTTTTTTTTTTTTTTTGTAAGTGATAAGAAAAGAACAATTTTATACCGCAAAGCTGAAATCTTTTATTTTGAATGCATTTTTGTGCAAACCTAAACAACAAATAAAAGTAGACTTATTTAAGTATTATGAAAAGCATATTGGGATGCTAAGCCTTGTTCAGTAACATGTATTCTTGCAGTTATGCTGAGAGAATAAAAGGTTCATATAAAAAGAAATAAAGAAAACAAAGATTGAAATAAAGAAAAAAGAAAAGCACAATAAAACTTTTATAGTCCTTTTTACACTAAGTGTCCTATTGTTTCTAGAAGCTAAGCTTAATGAAATTCTTTGTAAAGCAACAACGTAGTAAGAACATGTGTTTTCAGCGTAGTTTTGTGTGTATTTTACGAGACATAAATGTAGAAATTATTTTTGGATACTTACACGTCCTCGTTTTGCTCCAAATGTAAATATAAATCCTCGATTATCCGAAGTATCCGATGTCACATTTAAAAAAAAACTGATGTGGACATCACATGACTTCCTTGTACGTCCTATTAAATTATACATATTTTTTGCTTCACTTCAATTACAATTATTTCTTCGAATTATTCTAACTTAATTAACCGATTCCTCCAGGCAAGTTGAAAATAACATCAAAAATTGCAAATTTTAAAATTAAATACCCAGTCAACTTTTATTGTACGGAAGTCAAATTTCTTATAAATATAATTTTTTCATAACGAATAAAAACTTTCCCAAATATAAGCACAGAAAATGGGATATTGCATTAACAGTAATTTTTTTTAATCAATTCTTTTAATCATTTTTTTTTTTTTTTTTTTTTTTTTTTTTTTTAAGTTTAACGTTGCCAAAACATGCGAGTATTGGAGTGAGTCTATATATATGTGTATGATAAAAACAAACTTAGAAGTAATGACCAGCAGGAATTTTGATGGCGCAGAATTGTTGATCCATAATGAATATGAAATCGGAGGCGAAAGTACATTAAATCTTCATTTTTTACTTCCTTGTACGAAGTAAAAAGGAAGTATTGTAATCGCGAAAAGTTTCAGGCAGCATATTTCAACGAAAATATCTATTTTGACCGCTTTCGAATGCAATTTAACGATGTATTTGCGTGATATGTGTACTTAAGGACAGAATAAAAGGCTCGTTTCCTCCAAAAAAAATTATAAAACTGCTTTAAAATGAATTCTGAAGAGAATTTTTCGTGCCGTCTGTACGTACGTACGTACATATCTCAAAAACGAGTAGCCTCAGAATGTTGAAATTTTGTATATGGGACTACTATAACATGTAGATGTGCACCTCGTATTTTGGTTGCAATCGGCCGCGCCAAACGTATATAAATATAATTATATATATATCCACTCTGTTACGCGGCTCAGTGATCTCAGTTTCTTTAGTCTTATATATTTGTAAATTGTACATATTTTGTTTTAAAAATGATTGAATTATGTTGTTCTTTTCTTCCGGTTCAGGTTTTTATGCCTTTAGTAAATCTGTATGCAATATTTTTAGAATTATCAAAAATTTTAAAGTTGTTTAAGTGCCGCTAAGCCTAATAATGTTTTTTGATGGCGGTCATTGCTTGTTTATATTTGAAACAGCAGAGTAGTGGATTTGTTGCCAATCTAGAGAAACGTAGCTTCGCAACAACAAAGATATCGCCTTCATTTATTATTGCGAATTAAATCATGCTTAATCCTTTCTGGAATGTTTTCGAGGAAATAAGTGTTTAAGATTTACTTCGTAATTTTTAATACAAATATTTTGAGTTTTTATGTATTTTTGTCTTGTCGCGAAGCGCGAACTGAATTAATTGAATGAGAAATACGAAATCGTCTGTAAAAAACTGTTTGTTTTTTGTTTTGTTTGCTTAATTTCTTTTATACATCGTTCTAGCTTTATTATAGTATTTGAATAGAACATGTGGCAACGATTAGATAATTCATTAAATGATATAAACTTTGTGCATTCTGAGTTATAATATGAACGAAATATAATACTGTTAAGTGAACCTAGTGCCAGAGTGTCGCTATGGTAAACAAATAAAGTGAATTTTAAAGAATGCATTTATACTATTGTGGTTTATACGCTGTCGGCGAAGTAGGTTTAATTCAATCCAATAAGTTTAATCGAAATGCAAGGAAAAATGCGTATAATTTAATATTCCGTACAAGGAAGTCATGTAGTGTACACATCAGCATTTTTATTTCAGAAAACATGATGTGGCCACAATCAGGTTGGCTCATAAATTGTGCCTATTCCAAAAAGCTTGTATTTTAGATAAATTTTGAAGTAAGATAGAAAGAGGAGACAGACAGCAGTCCAGCTAGGCCAAAGTGTTGAAAGCAAGTGCTTATGTTCATTGCAAAATCTTAATTCAGACTGAGTTAGGTTTGGTTCTCAATGTATTTTGATTGGATAGTTAATATTGCTATAAAATTACTATTGGCTGTTCGAGTTTTAGTTCCATTTACATCATCACGCTTACGTAAGAATCGTATGACATGGATGAATCTCGAAATGAGGCAGTGCAAACAGAGGTTACTATTATTAGAATACAGAAGGGAATTTAAGCTGCTAATTTGATCTTCCTTTCTTTATTATAAATTACATTAACCTGTTGGCGCCCGCCAAATCGCCAAACTCATAAATCTGTCATATTACATAAAGTCCTTAAGAACACTCCTGATGAGGAGATAGCGTCACCTCGTGATTTCAATTAATATCGCTGATTGGATGAGCACCATGAAGTACACATATCTATAAATAGGGTTTCTCCTAAAGGTACAGGAGGATGTTCATCCAGGAACCTTTCAACACCATCCCCATTGTGGATTTCCTTAGGTTTACAGGGAAGTACTGCGAATGCAGTAGAGCCCCTGTATAACTAACTACCTCTGTATCAACGTACAGGCGGATGAGAAATTCTTCTCTAAAGCTGTCCAATGCGACTATGTGAACTATTCCCAAGTCTTCAACTACGAAATACTCAATGAAGATCGCAACATACGACCACTTGCTGCTCACACCTTCTTGGGATGAGGCTTCTGCTTCTTCTCTTGCTTCTCAATTGGAGGCTTTAATTTCTTTCATTTTATCTGATAAAGATAGTGCTGTACTCTAAGTTGTTTGGATTGCTAGTGTGATGTTGTAATAGTCGTTGTGTGTTGATTTTCTGTTATATGGGTTGAATTTGTGTAGTTTTATAGTAGTATCGAACTTTTGTTGTTATTGTACAGCATTTTGAACCATGTTTTGCATTTGCCGTTTCTCTGAATTGTCAAGGATCCGTTTGGATTTTCTTCATCTCGTCAAGTCATCATCAAGTCATTTTCTTCATCCTTTTTTTTTCTTTTGGTAATTCTCTCACTTTTCCTTTCTCCGTTTTCTCATCTGAGATGTTTTCCTTTTTCTGAATTCATTATGTCATGTGCCCTTGGGCTTAATTTAAGGAACCGGCAACGTTGCACCTGCAATAGCTCGGTAATATAGAACTGTCTAAGTTTAAGGAACAAGGGGAACGCTTGTGAGATGGATGCCAAAATAAACGTGTCACTTTAGAATTCCAAAATTTGTCTCATTCCTGTTACCCCGGCTGCACAACACAAATAATGTATGAGAAAATACATTTCATATATATGTGTGTGTGTTTATAGTATGTTTGGTACCTCCAATTGCAATAAAAAGGCGAGAGTCACAACTAGATGTGATGGCAATCTCGTTTACAAAATTTCAATGTTCTACGGCTGATCGTTTCTGAGATATGGACATACCTACATACATACAAACGTACGTATGTACAGAAGTCAAGAAAAAATTCCTTTTGAATCCATTTTAAATCGCCCATTTTTTTTTTTAAATCCATCCATTTCACAATCTTTTTTGGAAACAGAAGCCTTTTTTACATCCGTACTTACAGATATCACACAAAAAGATTCCTCTAAATGGATTCAAGAATGCTCAAAATGGGTTTTTTCGTTGAAATATGATAACCGAAATTTTTCACGATTACAATACATATATCACTTGGAATTCCAAGAAAGGAAGGGAAAAAGAAGGTTAGTCTGAAAACGTTTAAATTCTACCAGTCGCCCAAAAGGTCTCCTTTATCTGTAGAGATTATCAACAGAGATGGCCAAAGTCGAGAATCAAAACATTTTATAGTCTACTAGCGGGCAAGCTGGCAGATAAGCGGGCTGCTGCCAAAGCAAAATTTATAAATTCTATGTACCCATGAAAAGAATAACCTTATATAATAATAATAATATGTTAAAGTTTGGCAATGCTATTTTTATTTCGTATTTTGTGAAACTTACAAATTTTTTATTAAAAGTCTACGATTTGAAAGCGAGCAGTGGCAACAATTTTCAAGTCTAATAGTCCTTTTGCGCTAATGGATGGACCAAAGTAAACTGTTTATTTTCAAATAAATAAAGCCCCAAGCGTTTTATTTTCATAATACGTAGCGTATTCGGAAACTAAGTACCGTTTCATTCTAGCGCCGTCGCAGCGCTGTGGTAGGCGTCCCGCGCATGCGCGCTAGTCTTTCTTGTTCACTGACTTTCAATTGTCGCCATTTTGGTTGCTCATGTTGTGTTTTCAGTTTGCTGTGCACATTCAAAATGGTTAAGACAATTAGTTCTCCCACTGACTGTGAGATTCGTGCCGTGATTAAATTTTTGAACGCGAGGAATGTTAAACCGGCCGAAATTTATCGTCAAGTGACAGAAGTTTACGGTGAATACGCGATAAGTGATGGAATGGTGAGAAAGTGGGTAAGAATGTTTAATGCAGGTCGAACAAATGTCCACGCCGAGGCTCGGAGTGGTCGGCCTTCTGTTGTCACCGATGATTTGGTAAGGAAAGTTGATGAAGCAATTCATGAGAACGGACGCTTCACAATGACAACTCTTTCAGAGGCATTTCCACAAATTTCACGTACTGTTTTGTTCGAAATTGTTTCTGACCGCTTGAATTATCGCAAACTGTGTTCCCGATGGGTTCCAAAAATGCTCACTGGTGTTCACAAAACAAAGCGACTTGGTAGTGCCCTGACATTTCTCACGCGGTACAGTGATGAGGGAGAAAACTTTTTAAACCAAATTGTGACAGGTGATGAAACTTGGGTGTGTCATTTCACACCAGAATCGAAACAACAATCGATGGAGTGGAGACACACTCATTCTCCGAAAAAACAAAAAGTTCAAAGTTCAAAGTTCAAAGTGACAATGTCATCACAAAAAATCATGTGCACTGTCTTCTGGGATAGGAAAGGCGTTTTGCTTACTGAATTTCTTGCCAGAGGTGAAACCATTAATGCGGCACGATATTGTGAGACTTTAACAAAACTAAGGCGTGCCATTCAAAAAAACGAAGAGGAATGCTCAGTAAAGGAATTGTGTTGCTCCATGACAATGCTCGGCCCCATACTGCTGGTGTCACTCAATCGTTAATTCGACAGTTTCATTGGGAGCAGTTCGATCACCCGCCGTACTTGCCGCCGTCCGACTATCACTTGTTCCTGCACATGAAGCGCGAGCTTGGTGGCAAGCGCTTTGGATCTGACGATGACACGAAAAATGCTGTGGAGTCGCGGTTATCGAAACCGGCGGGAAATTTCTTTGACGATGGTATACAAAAACTGGTCACCCGCTATGACAAGTGTTTGATCATTGGCGGAAACTATGTTGAAAAAAAGTTTAGGACATGTATTTTCATGTAAAAATAAAATTGGATTCGAAAAAAATTGTTTTACTATTTTTTTTTTTTTTCTTCAAAACGGTACTTAGTTTCCGAATACGCCTCGTAAATTAGAATTTTAAGCAAAACGAGCAGGATAGATGAAGAAAATGTAAATTATTCCCGCAGTAGAATCCTCAGCTAACACTTTCTTTTTCAGCTGATAATTATTCTCTATATATCACTGATATCTCTCTTTAATTGAAGGCTATTTTTAAACATTTGAAGGTATAATTAAAAATAATTAACTAACGAAACAAATATCTTTCTCCAGCCATAAAAACTAAAGCATCTAAATGAAAGAAAGAAGGTGGGAGTAAGAGAAGTGGAGGCAGGTTAGGTTATATGAATATAGGTATATTGCTTATAGAAGAGTTCTGAAATCCAACAAATAAACTGTTAAATATAAAGCAAGTGTTGTAGAAATATCTTACAGAACTTCCCTTACCGCTCCTGTACCTATATCCAAACGATTGCCGGAATCTTTGCTGACAGTTACCGAAATAAATTTAAGTGAATTCAGATAATCCAGACGATCGAGTGAAAACGGAATCAAAAAGAAATCATTGAGTGGAAGAATTGTTATTGGGTAATATGGAGAGATTCTTCCTATGTGCACAGCAATGTGCTTGCGTTTAAAAAACATCATAGAATTAAATTATTCCCTGTGAAAAAGGAACGAATTTTTTTCACCTTGCCTTTCCATGCACATTTTTTGGTAAATTTTACTCTTATTCTCATTTCATTTATCTTTATAAGTTTACCATACTTACACTATAAATGGTTAAATTTTTAAGAAAATTTCCAGAATAGTTTGTAGAGTTTGTTCCCGAATAGTTTTTAACGCAGAAGGGATGAAAAATGAGAAACGCCTTCGCCGGGACTCGAACCACGGGCCTCAAGTATACGCGCAGAGCGTGCCGACCACTACACTACGAAGGCATGCTAAAAAGTCGAGGAGAAATACCTTACATAATCCTCCTTCTAAAGGGCGACTGGGGATTAGAGAACCCAATCGCCAAATCCTGGTTGTGGAGAATTATCATCCACCACCCCAATTTTGATGGAAAGCACCCCGGGGGGACATGGTCCAAGGGTCTCCCACCACTCTTTCCCTACCGGCGACCTCTCGAGAGGACTTTCGGCTCGCCACATATTTAGAGTGCTCACATGCCGCATGGACACTATACATTTACTAACATCCATGCCTTCTTCGGAATTCGAACTAGAGCCCTTCGGCAAGGCAGTCAGCGAAGAGTGCCGCTTAACCGATTAACCATTACAAATGGAGTGCCGCTTAACCGATTAACCACCATATCGGTTAAGCGGCACTCCATTTTTAATAACCCTGGACTGTCAGCTATCCCAGTGTCTTTTTTGTTTCGTCAAGAATATTTTATTAAACAAATGGCGCAAAATTGAAACCTTGCGTGAATTTTGGTACACCCTTTAGGGTATTTGGTACATCTAAAAATGTTTTTAAATATATAACACAATATTAACCGAATTGCTTTGTCGTTACTGACTATTTGTTTAATCCACTGTGACAAAATACGCTAGTGCCTAAGAAGGATGACTTCGTGTTGGACTTTATACACGGAATATTAAATTATACGCATTTTTTCTTGCATTTCATTTAAACTTATTGGATTGGATTAAATCTACTTCGCCGACAGCGCATAAACCACAATAGAATAAATGCATTCTGTAAAATTCACTCCAGTATTTGTTTACCATAGCGACACTCTGGCGCTAGATTCACTTAACAGTATTATATTTCGCTCATATTATAACTCATAATGCATAAAATATATACCATTTAAAGAATAGAATTATCTAATCGTTGCCACATGTTCTATTCAAATACTATAATAAAGCTAGAACGATGTATAAAAGAAATTAAGCAAACAAAACAAAAAAGAAACAGTTTTCCACAGACGGTTCAGTATTTCTCATTCAATTAGTTCAGTTCTCACTTCGCGAGAAGGCAAAAATACATAAAAACTCAAAATATCTATATTAAAAATTACGAAGTAAATCTTTAACACTTATTTCCTCTAAAAAATTACAGAAAAGATTAAGCATGATTTATTTGGCAATAATAAATGAAGGCGTTATATTTGTTGTTGGGAAGCTAAGTTTCTCTAGATTGGCAACAAATCCACTAGTCGTCTGTTTCAAATGTAAACAA
Organism: Stegodyphus dumicola; assembly: GCF_044657685.1. Classification (NCBI taxonomy): domain Eukaryota; kingdom Metazoa; phylum Arthropoda; class Arachnida; order Araneae; family Eresidae; genus Stegodyphus; species Stegodyphus dumicola. Next base: position 184,067,705 of record NC_140776.1, on the reverse strand, counting down.
TCAATGTTAAAGCTTATCGGCACTTAAACAACTTTAAAATTGTTGATAATTCTAAAAATATTGCATACAGATTTACTAAAGGCATAAAAACCTTATCCGGAAGATAAAAACAACATAATTCAATCACTTTTAAAGCAAAAAATGTACAATTTACAAACATATAAGAGTAAAGAAACTCAGATCACTGAGCCGGGTAACAGAGTGGATATATATATAAATATATTTATATACGTTTGGTGCGGCCGGTTGCAACCAAAATACGAGGTGCACATTTACATGTTATAACAGTCCTATATACAAAATTTCAACGTTCTAAGGCTACTCGTTTTTGAGTTATGCGAGATGCGTACGTACGTACATACGTTCGTACAGACGCCACGAAAAATTCTCTTCAGAATTCATTTTAAAGCAGTTTTATAATTTTTTTGGAGGAAACGAGTATTTTATTCTGTCCTTACGTACAGATATCACGCAAAAACATCGTTAAATTGCATTCGATAGCGGTCAAAATGCATATTTTCGTTGAAATATGCTGCCTGAAACTTTTCGCGATTACAATACTTACTTTTTACTTCGTACAAGGAAGTAAAATGGCTCGTGTTCATATAATACATAAAAGATAATAATTCAGGCAGTCAGCCAGTTTGGCCAGCAGTCTTTATCCGCTCCGCTATCTTATTTGTTACTTAATATAGCATTATATTCATCCTTTTTGATACTAATAAATACATTTGATAAATTGTTCTTTTGTGGGTAGAAAACGATTAGATATGACACAATCAAGAATCTTTAAATTGTGAAGAATTTAAGTAGATATAATTCAGAACATCTTATGAAAACAGAATTTTAAGGATGTGTGCCATATGTACTCGAGAATGGCAACAAACAGGGCTTCGGGTTTAAATCTGGGATGTTGCCAAACAAATGTCAATTTATATTTATGACACTCAATAAAATGTTTCCGCAATTCTTATGGGCACATGCGTTTGTGAAATAGTTAAATTATATAAAATTATAATTATAATAAACTATGTAGTAATAACATTAAATGATACAATTTGTAATTTGTTATTATTAAAAAATCCCTGTAATGGTTTTTTTTTTTTTTTACTCACGAGATTAATTTTTATTTTTTTTTTCTCTCTCTCATTTCAAAACAGTGGTGTCATAGTTTTCATTAAAGGTAGCGATTTCTTTGAAGTGACGTTGATGTAAAGCATATGGTGCTCTGATGCCAATTACGCAGTTTTTAACTAGGCGGCTCTGTTTATTTTTTGTTTGAGTCAAATTTTTAAACTAATTTTTGACTCCCTTCTACGGACTTGGATTTCTTGAAACTTTTCACTCGTATATCTTGCACACACACACAAGCACAAAAATATAAATAAAATAAAAATAAAAATTAATAAAAACAAAATCTGAAATGTTTCAGATTTTAAATTACGTCCAAAGGGGCGTTTTTTAACATTTTGTGTGTTACCTTTCTTTATTAAATATCATGTTCCTCGCACTTAAACCATAAGATCCAGTGCAACAGCAATATCGCAAAATAGTTTTAAAACGAACATATCTTTAGAATTTCCGATACAGAGACTCACGCGCTGGAGATAAAAATGTTTTTTCTGCACAACGTTGCCATTGCTCGCTTTGAAATCCTTGAGTTTGTTAATCAAAAATTCGTCAAAGTTTTAAAAAATAGGAAATCGATCATAAAACAAATTTCAAATTTCAAATTTGGTCTTCCACATGCTCATATTCGTTGGAGGATTACGTTATTCAAAATTCGATGACTCTATGTACCGTTGTTTTATCACAATACGAGAAATATACATACATTTATGCAGATTTTTCATTATTTAATTTCTTCAAATATAATGCAGGACTCTAACATTTTGTGGCAACAGTTTGAAAAGTGAACCGACATTTATGAGTCCGACGCAAAATGCCAAAACGAAAATTATAGTCCTTCGGGATTCAAATCCCTTTGGACTAATGATGATAAATTTAAAAAAAAAAAACGAAAAGAAAATTTCATTATTATGCCGAAAAGGGCGCTTTTTTAACGTTTCGTGTGTTATTTCATTTATCACATATCATGTTCTTTGCTCTGAAACCATAAAATTCAATTCAACAGCACTATCACAAAATATTTAAAAATAGCAAAACAACATGTTTTTGGAATTTCCGGTACATAGTCTTGCGCCCTGGAGATACATTTTTTTTTTTTTTTTTTTTTTCGTACAGTGTTGCCCTTGCTCGCTTTGAAATCGCCAGATTTTAATCAAAAATTCGTTAAAGTTTTACGGAATTTGAAATAGGTAATAAAACAAATTCGAAATTCAAAATTCGGGCTTTCAAGTATCCGTGTTAGGTTGGAGGACTACTGGATGGCTCTAGGTACCGTTGTTTTTTCACAGTGCGAGAAAAATTCATGCGTTCATGCAGATTCTTCATTATTTAGTTTCTTTAAATATAATACATGGCAATATATTAATATTTGGTGCCAACCGTTTCAAAAGTGAAACGACGAAAATGCTGTTTTGAGACTAATAACCCTTTGGGCTAAAAATATCTTTGTTGTAGTTAACTGTTTAAATGAAAAATCTAATGTATACACCACGTGATTTTTTTGTACGTAATATTAAATTATACCCATTTTCCCTGCATTTAATCTAAACTTCTTTCCTCGAATTTAATTAGAGATATATTTCTCATTCAATTAATTCAGTTCTCACTTCGCGCCAAGGCAAAAATACATAAAACCTAAAAATATTTTTATTAAGAATTGAAAATATAGAAAAATATAAAGCATAAATACAGTTAAAACAATTTAAAGAACAACTTTTACGATTAAAATTAAAATTTCAACGCAAAAACAAGCCAATCGGCCCGCGGGCAAGAAGGCAGATTTTTTGGTGCACAAAGCTAATCGTTTACTTTTGGTCTCATCACGCAAAAAGACACTGAAAACGTAGAAACTGACTTAATTTCTTGTGCTGAGTCAACATATGGGATAATTTAATAGCTTAAATGTTAATTCCAGAATGGATTAAGGATGATTTAATTCGCAATAATGAAAGAAGACGTTATCATTTTGTTGCGAAGCTTAGTTTCTCTAGATTGGTAACAATTCCACTATTCTGCTAAATTTCAAACGATACTCTGGCGTTAGGTTCACTTAACAGCGTTACATATCATTCATTTTATAACTCAGAATGCAAAAAAAATTGTATCATCTGAAGAATTATCTAATCGTTGCCACCTGTTCTATTCAAATACTATAATAAATCTAAAATGATGTATAAAAGAAATTAAATATACAAAAAAAAAATAAATAAATAAACAGTTTTTCACAGACGATTCAGCGCTGCTTACCTAATCTAAACTTAAAACAGAAATTCCGGGGTTTAATTATTTTATTCTAAATGGTAATCCACAAATAATTACTGCCGAAAATTATATTTACAAAAAATAAGCTATTTTTACTACAGAGAACGTTCGTTATAAAAACAGCTCATTTTAACGACCGCTTCATTACAACGACCGGAGAAAATAGTTCCTGATTGGTGACACTAAATCCACTTTCGTTATAGCGATCACTGGTTATACCGTGTGGCCATAATTAAACTGACTGTGCTCACAGTATTCTGTAGCGCAATCTATTTGCGAGAATGACGCCAAATTTTGTAGGAAGATTAAACAAGACGAGGGACGAATGATTCGCGAAAAAAAAAATTAGTTCCAAAAGTCACCGCTAGGGGAATATTTGGCGCTGTGTAATACAAAATAAAGTGTTAACAAATGCAAATTAATACGGAATAAAATTTATCGTAGGTCCATTCTTCTATGAGAACATTACCCAGACAGGACCGGAAACCTGTTCTGTTACCGGAGAGAAATATCGCCTCACGTTGAACAGCTTTGTCATTCCGGCACTTCAGCAAAGACAATGCCTGGGGGAAATCATTTTCATGCAAGATGGAGCCCCTCCACGCGTTGCTGTACGGGAGCAACAGACGCTACGACAGAAATTCACAACAGAAAGAGTCATTAGCCGCTACTTTCCAACTGCATGGCCACCTCGGTCGCCCGATCTTACCCCATGCGACTTCTGGCCACGGGGTTACCTTAAGTCCAAGGTCTATCAAGGAGTGGTCCAGGACCTGGCTATGTTGAAGGATAACATATCACGGACTGTACGGGAGATTCCTGCAGGCATGTTACTTTCTGCTGTTGGGCATACTGTGCACAGAATTCAATATATGGTCCACAACAACGGCAGCCACATTGAACCTCATTTGAATGCAAAGTAAAAGGTAATTTCCGTATTGATTTGCATTTGTTAACACTCTATTTTCTATTACACAGCGCTAAATATTCCCCTAGCGGTGACTTTTGGAACTAATTTTTTTTCGCGGAATCCTTCGTCCCCCGTCTTGTTTAATCTTCCTACAAAATGTGGCGTCATTCTCGCAAATAGATCTCGCTACCGAACACTGTGAGCACTGTCAGTTTAATTATGGCTACCCGTTACATCCTTTTTTTTTCGGGCGTAAAGAATCGTTATAACGAACGTCAGCTCTATTTTATGAAAAAAAAAATTTTTTTTTTAATCATAGCTTATTCCAAACAAAAGAAAAAAAAATTGCGGTGTTATCCGAAACACTCTGCCCCAGTGCGTTCGGATAAACGGTGTTCCGTTCTATGCATAAGCGAAATGAACGCACTCGTACAACTGCTTCGCAACTTACGTAACGTTTGCAATTCGGTCAAACTCTTTTTACTGTGCCGTAGGGTATCGCATCTCACAGCGAAGCATGAGAACCTTCATCATTTGACCTCGAAATCTTTTCTTCTTCGCCAGTGCGTCTGAAACAAAACACTCTCTGTTTTTCTTAATCTTACAGTTGCGGTGACAAAAGCGCGTTTCGGGACCTGTCTTAGCCTTGGTTTGGAACTCCTCGACATTAAAACACGTAACTCGCTTCCTGAGAATGATAAAAAAAAAAAAAGAAAAGAAGCAGAACTTCTATTTCAGAACAGTGCAGGTCAGCAGACATAGAAATTGATTTCTGGAGCGCTCGAGGATGGTTTATGCAAATGAGAAAGAATGGTTTTTGAGTGTTTGTCTTAAAGGAGCGTCACGCTTCTCTTTGCGTGATTTATTGAATCTTTAGTCAAATTATTTTCATCTAACAGCAATCCTTTTTTTGAAATGAATTCAATTTCAGTAGAAACAAATTGAAATGCACACAGACCACATACAGAATATCTTTTATAAGACTGCCATCTCGCAATTTGTACTCCTTCATTTATAAAGGTTTCTTTATTTGCTCATCATGGATCAGAATGAACATAGCAAACTTAGAAAAATTAGACTTCTGCAGCGCAGTTTCCAGGATATTGGCCGCCCGCTTAGTTTCCAAAGACTGCCGCCCCCAAATTTATACAAAAAAATCTGATGTGTACACCACATAACTTCTTTGTACGGAATACTAAATTATACGCATTTTTTCTTGCATTTCATTTAAACTTATTCGATTCAATTCAGTCTACTTCGCCGACACCGCATAAACCACAATAGAATAAATGCATTCTTTAAAATTCACTCTAGTATTTGTTTACCATAGCGACACTCTGTCGCTAGATTCACTTAACAGTATTATATTTCGTTCATATAACTAACTCATAATGCAGACAATTTATATCATTTAAAGAATAGAATTATCTAATCGTTGCCACATGTTCTATTCAATTAATTAATACTATAATAAAGCTAGAACAATGTAAAAAAAAAGAAATTAAGCAAACAAAACAAAAAAGAAACAGTTTTTCACAGACGATTGAGTATTTCACATTCAATTAATTCAGTTCTCACTTCGCGACAAGGCAAAAATACATAAAAACTCAAAATATCTGTATTAAAAATTACAAAGTAAATCTTTAACACTTATTTCCTCGAAACAATTCCAGAAAAGATTAAGCATAATTTATTTGGCAATAATAAATAATGAAGGCGTTATATTTTGTTGCGAAGCTAAGTTTCTCTAGATTGGCAACAAATCCACTAGTCGGCTATTTCAAATGAAAACAATCAATGGCCGCCATTTTACCGCTCATGTATCATAAAACTTCACAGGGTAGCAGCTTCTTTAATCTTTTCTCACTTTAAGATCAATCAGAAATGCAACTTAAATTTCAGTTCTTTGGAATAACTAGATATACTTTTCACTTCATTGTACTAAGTAGAGGAAATATTGCAACGGCGAAAAATTTAGGGTATCAAATTTCAACGGAAATATCCAGTTTGACCGTTCCCAAAAGAACTATTAATTTCGTTTTGGCACTTTGCGTCGAAATCTTTAAAAAGGCTGCATCACCTTTCAAATCGTTGCCACCATATATTACCGCCCTGTCTTATATTTGAAGAAATTAAATAATGTAGAATTTGCATAAATGTATGTATGTTTCTCGCATTGTGATAAAACAACGGTACCTAGAGCCATCAAAATTTGAATAACGTAATCTTCCGTAGAATATGGGCATGTGGAAGCCCTAATTTGAATTTGAAGTTTTTTTTATTATCGATTTCATATTTTGTAAAACTTCTACAAATGTTTGATTAAAAAACTAAACGATTTCAAAGCGAGCAATGGGAACACCGTACAGGGGGGGGGGGAATTATCTCCAGCGCGCGAGACTCCGTATCGAAAATTCTAAAGATATGCTCATTTTAAAAATTAATTTGCGGTATGAATTTTATAGTTTGAGTAGGTAGAATATGATATAAATAAAAGTAACACACAAAACGTTAAAAAAAACGCCACTTTCGACGTAATTTAAAATCTGAAACCTTTCAAACTTTTTTTTTTTTTTTTTTTTTTTTTTTTTTTTTGTGACGTCTGTACGTACGTACGAAACAAGCAGAAGAATCTTTCTATTTCTTCCAATTCCTTCAAGAAATATTATTTCCTCCAATCGTGCAATAACCTTTGGTTTTACGCCACATGGTGCTTTTTTCTGCATACCTTATAAGGTATTTCTCCCACCTTCTTGGTGTGCCTTTGTGGTGTAGTGGTTTGCACACTGTGCTGGTATTCCAGAGGTCCGCGGTTCGATTCCCGGCGAAGGCTTTGTTAAATTTCCATCTGCCCTGCTTCCAAAAAATGCCTAATGTCTCTACAGTGGCACCCGAATTAAAAGGGCGTTGGATGGTGATTCTCCTCACCCAGGATTTGGCGATTGGATCCCCTAAGAAAACTCAGTCGCCCTTGAAAAAGGGGGAGTATATAAGGTATTTCTCCCATCTTCTTGGCGTGCCTTCGTGGTGCAGTGGTTTGCACACTGGGCCGGTATTCCAGAGGTTCGCGGTTCGATTCTCGGCGAAGGCGTTGTTAGTTTTTCAACTTTCCTGCTTCCACAAAATACCTAATGTCTCTACAGCCTAAATAGATTTGGTCTACATCATACAAACCGGTACATTTGCGCACAAGAAGGTACCATTGATCATCACAATTGAAGACAATTGTGAAATTACCAAGGATCTTCACTTCAAGCCATACTTTACAATATCAGCTCAACTCTGGTTTAAACAAATTCTGAAAAATAACTTCCTTCGAAATAAACTGGAAACTCTCATCAACTATTTATCCATTAATAGCGATAACCTAAAAGCATCATAACAAAAATCTTATGACCTAATTAATTATAAACCTATTGACTTTTCGATATATTGAAGTTCTGAAAGAGTCTATGAACTCAACGACTATTATTTATCACTATTGACTATCTACTATCGACAGTGACTATCAACTATGACTATCGACTCTTATTCTATTGACCCAATACGGACTATTATGAACATAAAATTATTTACTCTTATTCCATTTTCTAAATACGGACTTTTATTCTAGCTTCAAAATTTAATTATGCAATGTAAATTCAAATGTAACTATTTTTACATATTTATATATTCATTGTAATCTTGATGTAACATACATTCATTGTAACCATTTATATATTTATTCTAATAAATGCCTGGCTGGTGGTAGATAGTATCCATCAATACAGCATAAAAGCTGAAAGTCTAAACGATGAAGTGGCTGCTCTATTGATGGTCTCCTGTCTCCTCCTGTACGTACAGATAGACTTCAGTCTGGGACGGTACAGTAACTCATCACAGGCCACGTACAGATAGACTAAAGGACTCTCTTTCCAAAACGGATTCTAAAATGTATTTGGAAGGAAATTTTTCGTGCCGTTGGTACGTCCATACATACGTAACTCGCATAACTCAAAAATGATTAGCTGTAGTATGCTGACCTCTTGTATATTGGTCAGCTATAGTATCTAATCTTTACGCTCCCACGCATTTTTTCCCCCAATCTGCAGTTCCAAAAGCTGATATACCCTCCCCTTTTATCCGGCTTAAAAGTCCTTCCTTACCCGACCTTTATTTTCGCAATCGTTCGTCGTAGTCATATACTTCCAGTTACAGAAGCGTTTTAAAAGACGAAAAAATTCATGTTATGGCAATGTCAAATTTTAAAAAATAATAATTTTCGACAAATAACGGTAAGTAGTCGCCAAAATTGGCGACTTTTGACGATTTCTTGCCAAAAACCGTTGTCTGCTTGGCGATATCTTGCCAAATTACCGAGATACTCGTTTATGAAAGTTAAATGCTACTTACCCCTGTATTCTTACGTTTCCGGCATAGCTTCTCTCTTTAGATTTTTCACGTTAAATTACAAAGAAAATACAACAATTTCATTTATAATTGCACTGAAATCATCTATCTATGTGCAAAATTCGTAATAATATATATATGTAACCGTGAAAGACCGAAATTGGAGAATGTCGACTTTCACCAGGAGTCATATCTGTGATTGTCGACATACAGCCGAGTGATTGTCTGAAATATACATTCTTGTATATTCAGACACTCACTGGTGTATGTCGACAATCACAGATATGCTATGGTGAAAGTCGAAAAGAGAGGTCATAAATTGCCATAATAGTTTAAGTTGTTGCAATAAATAAGATTTGAATCACATAATTTAGTAAGTTTTTTATAACTGTTATTTTATTTTCTTATTTAGAACGTACTGTATCATTAAGTAAGTTTTTAACTTCTATTATTTTCCCTTCTCATTTTGAATGTATTGTGTGTTTTAGATTCTCATGTTCTTAAGTTCTTATTTCAAGTTTCAAGTGCGTTTATTCGCGACTGAATGACGGAGAAAATATAATATTGTTATATGTTCAACATTCACCATTAGTTCATGGTGAATGTCAACATTGACCGGTGTAAGTCAGAAATAAGAGTATTTGGAAAATATTTCGTACATACACCAAGAGACTATGTGAATGTTAACATTCACCGGTGAAAGTCGACATTCTCCAGATTTCGGTGTTTCACCGTAACATATATATATATATTCGAACAAAAGTACGAAGTATTGTCATATTCGAAATAAAAATCATGGAGCTGTGTGGCTATGTTTGAAAACAGACGTGGACTCCGAGGAGGATTCTACAGACTCTTTTAAATTTTGAAAATCTACCTTATGTTAATAAAACTGACTTTATAATCATTCAAAATGTGCATACACTTTTGGAACACCCTACAACTGTTTCTATAAGTTGTCTCATGGTATTAAAACTGAAAATTAATTACCTAAAGTTTCACAGCTTAATCACTTCCGTAAAACTTCTCTCAAAGTTCTCTATAATTTCTTTCCTGCCCTCACGGCTTTAAGTTTTACCAAAATAAAGGAACAGATAAAAAGATTTGAAATGTTTCATTTATGAACCCAGAGGCACATTCATATTCAGATACTGAAAAAGCAGATAACAGCGGAGAAACCAAATTCTCCATTTAACATTTTTGAGCAACCGTCACGTGCCTCTAATGAACTCTGTACAACAGACTGTTTACAGAATTCCTCAAAAAAAATCTGAAACAATTGATATACGAGTCACGCAACTGGTTGGCTGTTCCATTGGCCTTGTCGTGTTAGAAGTCTATGACTTGAATATTTGAATATCTATGAAGAAAACATATGGGAGAAAAACTGACATACAAGAATTTAACTTGTTTTATCATAAAATAAATAAACAGCGGTCAAATATATCGCAGCAAATGATCTGTTCGGATTCTGAAAGAGGTTTAAAAAACATGAAAGTCATTGCACAGTTCTATGCTGGGTGCTCGAAGAATGAAATATATAGATTTAAATATACTATTGTGGTTTAAAAAATTGGAAATGATTCCATAAAACAAAAGATTTCAGAGTAATCGTTAATATTTATTACATCCTTTTCAAAATAATCCTCCAACTGAAATACATCTATGCCAACTTTTTTTGTCCGGTTTTCGGAATATGTTTTAAATAGATTTTAGTGAAACCCGTCAAGGACTCTCAGCGATTTCTGCATCAAAAGACCCAAAATGATGATCAAGAAGAGGTAATTTCAGCTGTGGACAAGAGGAAAAAGTCTTACGATATCATATCAAATGAATAAAGCTTGTGTGGAGGTTATTCGCTGCATTTTGGACCGAAAATTCACGAACAACAAGAGCATTGTTGGCGCATGCTGTCCTATAACAGAAAAGTTCTATAACATCCATATTTCTTAAAAACTGTGAAAATAGAGTTTGATGACTTTTACTTCCTTGTACGAAGTAAAAAGGAAGTATTGTAATCGCTAAAAGTTTCAGGCAGGATATTTCAACGAAAATATCCATTTTGACCGCTTTCGAATGCAATTCAACGATGTTTTTGCGTGATATCTCTACGTAAGGGCAGAATAAAAGACTCTTTTCCTCCAAAATAATTATAAAACTGTTTAAAATGTATTCTGAAGAGAATTTTTCGTGGCGTCTGTACGAACGTATGTACAGTAAGACCCCGCTTAACGCTGTTTTGTTTAGCGCTGTTTCGGTTTAGCGCTCTTTTATTTCAACTCGGGAATTCCACGAAATCGCTCGCAGCATACGGGGATTCCCCGAAATATTATGCAGCGATAGGTTTCAAATACATATCCGAAAGAGTGTACTTGTATTTCTTGTTTGGTGCGGTATTGTACAGACATATTTTGAAGGGGTAAATGTGGAAGATGTCGAAGAAATAATTCAAGAAGCAGCGGCTAGTCTTTCTAATGATGAGCTCAAGGAATTAACTGAAGAAGAAGAAAACAAAAATGTTGACAGCAGTGATTCAGAAGAAGAGCAAAAAGAACTTTCGATGGCGTTTGTAAAAAGGAGTCTACCATAACTATATATACCATTCATTGAAAATGATCCGAATTTTGACAGGAGCTCAAAAGTAAGGCGTGGTGTTAGAGATGCTCTATCCGTTTATGAAGAACGTTTAAGAGAACAACGCAAAAGAAAAAGGCAAACAACATTAGATGCTTTTGTCACAAAAAGGCAGAACACTGAAAACGCGGAAGGCTAACTAAATATGACTGACTTAGAATTTTATTTTATTTTATTTATTTATTTATTTATTTTTTATTATTATTTTTTTTTAAGAATATTCGTTTTGTTATTTATATTTTGTTTTTATTTTTGCAAGAAATAATAATGTGGTATTAATTTGGGCTTTAAGAAATAAATGTTTGGTTTTATTTTTATTAACAAAACATACTTTTTAAATTTAATACCTAACCAATTTCCCAGCCATCTTCCCCTAATCCCAATATTTACATGTAAAGATAGCCTCGTTTAGCGCTGTTTCGCATTACGCTCTACTTTGATGGAACGTATCCCCCGCGTTAAGCGGGGTCTTACTGTACGTATCTCGCATAATTCAAAAACGAGTAACCTCAGAACGTTGAAATTATGTATATAGGACTTCTATAACATGTAGATGTGCACCTCGTATTTTGGTGTTGTTGTTATCTTCCGGTTAAGGTTTTTATGCCTTTAGTAAATCTGTATGCAATATTTTTAGAATTATCAACAATTTTAAAGTTGTTTAAGTGCCGCTAAGCCTAATAATTTTTTTGATGGCGGCCATTGTTTGTTTATATTTGAAACAGCAGGATAGTGAATTTGTTGCCAATCTAGAGAAACTTAGCTTCGCAACAACAAAGATAACACCTTCATTTATTTTTGCGAATTAAATCATGCTTAATCCTGTCTGGAATTTTTTCGAGGAAATAAGTATTTAAAATTTACTTCGTAATTTTTAATACAGATATTTTGAGTTTTTATGCATTTTTGCCTTGACGCGAAGTGAGAACTGAATTAATTGAATGAGAAATACTAAATCGTTTGTGAAAACTGTTTCTTTTTTTGTTTTGTTTGCTTAATTTCTTTTATACATCGTTCTAGCTTTATTATAGTATTTGAATAGAACATGTAGTAACGATTACATAATTCTATAAATGATATACATTTTGTGCATTATGAGTTATAATATGAACGAGATATAATACTGTTAAGTGAATCTAGCGCCAGAGTGTCGCTATGGTAAACAAATAGAGTGAATTTTAAAGAATGCGTTTATTCTGTTGTGGTTTACGCGCTGTCGGCGAAGTAGATTTAATTCAATCCAATAAGTTTAAAAGAAATGCAAGAAAAATGCGTATAATTTAATATTCCGTACAAGGAAGTCATGTGGTGTACACATCAGATTTTTTTTCTTTAGTTTTTAACATACATTTTAGCAACTTCATTATTAAAACTTTATAAGCAAAATAATGCTTTTTTCAACGGTTTTATTACCAATTTTTTTATTTCATATGCAATACGTTGCGTTTAATCATTTATCTGAATTATTGTCTTTAATAATTAAAAAAAAGATGAATATTTATGATTGGGCAAAACTCTCGTTTACGAATGCAACATTTGAAATGAATACCTCTGGAAGATTCTTCAATCCAGTTGAAAACCACTTTATTTCTCTTATTCAGTGGTCGTCTCCCAAACTCACCGTTCACGTTCGGACACCTAATCGATAGTATGGCCTTCTTTCAACAGACATTTATTTTCTAGTAAAACTTACACCGCATAATTACTATGTTGCCACTGTATAAAAACGTAATAATTACAGATTATTTATTATTTATATCATTTATTTGTGAGCATGCAGATTCGTCTAATTCCTAAAATAAATGTATGGTTTTCGAAAGTTTTTAAAAATTAGGCTTAAATAACGGGAAAATATATGTATGTAATGGGATGGGACGGTTTGATTTGGTAGATTATCGCAAAGCACACTCGGGATATCTGCCTAAGGGAAGCGATGCTTTCATGGGGGACTTTCTAAGGCAAACAGGTTCTAATGCACGTTACACAAGGAAAAAAACCCCGCAGCCAGCCTGTTCGCCTGGAATCGAATCTAGGTCGAAACTACCAGTGTTCGGCGATTTTATCCCTCTGCCGCTTTCGGGCGGTATGATTTGGAAAATAGTTGCAATGGTTCTTTGCGTTGAAATAATTTAGAGAGGCTTTACTGCGCAATTAAGGTAAAATTGCTGAGATGTACAACGAAGAAAAACCAGCAGTCGTGACAAAAATTAACACGACACAATTTATTCCTCAACATTTAATTCTTCTTTACACATTTCTATATTACTCATCATTTTGGGAGCCAGATTCACCCGACAATTTCGTGTCTCTTGTATGTCGTGAAACAATAAAAAAAGCAGAGCGAGAAACCACGCGTTGCCAGTAGCAAGCCAAGGGAAGAAAAACGGGCTTTCGCAATAGTAGCACGGAATTTATCGAGAAAAATTTCTTTAATCTGGTAAGCTAAAAGTTCACAATATTGCAGCATGATTACATACATAAGAAACAGATTAATTTTCAAATGACGCACTTTAGATTCATATATTAGTATTTTTAAATCAGGAAGGGGACACAGCCAAAATAAAGTTAGTAATTTTTAGTTTAATATATATATGTGATGTACAGGCTTTTGTCCGGAATAAATAGATTGGTGAAGAAATATAGATGTAGTCGTAGCTTAAATTATCAGACTATAAGTTTAAAAAACAGGATCCATTTATTATTTGTTAGGAGATATAGCAGTTACAAAATCACATATCCGGAGTAAATAAAAAAATATTACTAATAACTTTTTGTATGAAGTTTACTGCATCGTTACATTAAAGAAAAGACGCCGATATTCCTTTGCGAGTCCTTTTATAGCCTCTGGAAAGGCGGAGCTTCCAAGAAATGACGTCATCCTCGTCAGCCAATCCAGTTCGCTTTAAATATTTCCAGAACATTCTATAACTGTACGTGTAGAAAAGGCGGGAAAAACAACTTGACTACGGGGCTGTGAATTTAATTCCACGTACTTTCAAATAAGAGACGGTCGCCATTAAAAAATGAAAAGAACATACAGTTAGAATTTCAAGTGTATTTACGACTATGGAATTTTATTATTACATACATATATATATGTATATTTTAATTTTTCATATCCCCCCTTCAAAGGAAAAAGGCTTAGCGATAGAAAAACTTTCTCAGAAGAAAGCATTAGAGCGTTGACGAAACAAGAAAAATACAATTTGGAGAGGGAGAAAATTCATAAAATTTTTATCTAAATTTTGAATATAACCTTTTTGATCAATAAATATAAATTTTAGAGTTCTAATGAAAATTTCGGCACAATTTTAAGAGTTTGCGAGAAATAATTAGAAAAGTTCACAATTCTTAAAAATCTTTGCTTGAAATCATAATGTAAACTTGCTTCAAATCCTTGCCTTCAAAGTCTTTTTGTCGAAACTTTTGCATTCAACATAAAACCAAAACGTTTTCTTATTGTAAACCAACGTAAAATGAACATTAGACTTTAATAACATAAAAAATTAACAAAATACAATACAATAACAGAATAAAGTTGATTAAAATGGACAGGTCCTCACAAAGCAAATCAGCGCAACTACTAGCTGATGGCTGAGGAATGCTTAAATACAACAGGACATTAAAACCTACTTTCTTTATACAAGGTAACTGGCTTTTAGCATGTATAAAGACATCAAATTACACAACGCATTGCATAATAGAAGAATGAAAATGGAATAATCGGTAAAGATTAGAAATTTAACGATAAGGGAAAGGGAAGCATAATTCGTGTCGTAGTTGAGACTAAACAGAACCAAGCAGAATGAGCCACAGAAGATCCTTATGCCGTATGGAACTGTGGTGCAGTCGGTAACATATTTATTTCCTGAATAAATGCATTTTGCTTTACTGAACACCTAGCTTTGTAACTGGGTAAACATACAAATCATATACTTTGGCACCACTCAAACCGGGTTAGTGAGTCTGACTACCATACCAAAGTGAGTGGGTTCGAATCCGGGAGAAGATACGGAAGGTTTTCTTTTCGTACAGTGTTGCCATTGCTCGCTTTGAAATCGTTTTGTTAATCACAAATTCGTTAAAGTTTTACAGAATATGATATCGATAATAAAACAAATTCCAAATTCGGGCTTCCAGACGTCCATATTCGAGTGGAGGTTTACATTATTCAAAATTTGATGTCTCTAGGTACCGTTGTTTTTTTCACAGAGAGAGGAACATATACACATTCATGCGGGTTATTCCTTATTTAATTTATTTAAATGTAATACAGGGCAACAATATTTGGTGGGAAAAATCTGAAAAGTGAAACTCCGTTTATAGTGAGCAAATGCAAAATGCGAAAACGAAATTAATAACCCTTCTCGGCAAATTGCCCCTTTGGGCTAAAACATTTCAGGATTGAATGAATGTGTGTGAATATTATTCCTTTTGCAGTCGATTTTTTATAAAAATAGAATATTCTGGAAGTTTTTAATTCCAAACTGTAGTTACAGTACCATTGCAACCACTACAAAAAGAAAAATCTGATGTGTACACCACATGACTTCCTTGTACGGAATATTAAATTATACGCATTTTTTTCTTGCATTTCGTTTAAAATTATTGGATTGAATTAAATCTACTTCGCCGACAGTGCATAAACCACAATAGAATAAATGCATTCTTTAAAATTCACTTTGTTTACCATGGCGACACTCTGGTGCTAGGTTTATTAACAGTATTATATTTCGTTCATATTATAACTCAGAATGCACAAAATTTATATCATTTAAAAAACAGAATTATCTAAACGTTGCCACATGTTCTATTCAAATACTATAATAAAGCTAGAACGATGTATAAAAGAAATTAAGCAAACAAAACAAAAAAGAAACAGTTTTTCACCGACGATTGAGTATTTCTCATTCAATTAATTCAGTTCTCACTTCGCGACAAGGCAAAAATACATAAAAACTCAAAATATCTATATTAAAAATTACGAAGTAAATCTTAAACACTTATTTCCTCGAAACAATTCCAGAAAGAATTAAGCATGATTTAACTGGCAATAATAAATGAATGCGTTATCTTTGTTGTTGCGAAGCTAAGTTTCTCTAGATTGGCCACAAATCCACTAGTATCCTGTTTGAAATGTAAACATCAATGGCTGCCATAAAAAAAAAGGTTTAGCGGCACTTAGACAACTTTAAAATTGTTGATAATTCTAAAAATATTGCATACAGATTTACTAAACGCATAAAAACCTTAACCGGAAGATAAAAACTACATAATACAATCTTTTTAAAGCAAAAAATGTACAATTTACAAACATATAAGAGTGAAAAGACTGAGGTCTCTGAGCCGGGTAACAGAGTGGATTTATATATAAATATATTTATATACGTTTGGTGCGGCTGATTGCAACCAAAATACGAGGTGCACATTACTTGTTATAGCAGTCCTATATACAAAATTTCAACGTTCTGAGGCTAGTCGTTTTTGAGTTATGCGAGATACGTACATCTCGTACGTTCGTACAGATGCCACGAAAAATTCTCTTCAGAATTCATTTTAAAGCAGTTTTATAAATTTTGAAGGAAAAGAGTATTTTATTCTGTCCTTACGTACAGATATCACGCAAAAACATCGTTAAATTGCATTCGATAGCGGTCAAAATGGATATTTTCGTTGAAATATGCTGCCTGAAACTTTTCGCGATTACAATACTTCCTTTTTGCTTCGTTCAAGGAAGTAAAAATGATAATTATTTCAGATGCGACCTAAAATAATCATTTTTATATTTCCCTTTCTTCTTTCTTTCTTTTCTCCCCTCCCTCCCCTTGGATATATGCACGTATACAAATGAACGCATATAATTATCTTTCTGTCTCTTTAGACACTCTTGTTTGTATAGTATCCGTTTTATCTGTATTATAACTTTCATTTTATATTCCGATGCATTATGATTCTGGTTTTTCAAACCTAATTATTTTTCTCTTCTGGGAATTTCATTTGATATATTTTTTCTTGAATTGCTTTTACCGCAGTACTTTTTACTGAGCCGGACACAATGTGCACTTTCTCAATATTCACGTCTTAACGTGACTGACTGAAACTTGTTAAAATATCTCTAGAATTTAACGTTTCGCGATTTGGGTTAGAAATAATAAATTCAACTGTACTCCTATTTCTGTTTTTCTCCCGCTCTTTCTCTTGTCTCCATTGCAGAATGCATGATCTTTCCATTTATGAGACTTATTATCTCAATTTAGTGCATCAGACACTGAAATAAAAAAAAAAAAAACAGTTTTTAATTACGCTTTTACGAGAAGCGGAGAAAAGAAAAGAAAAAAACTGCAAATGCGATTCACGGCCAATTACGAGAACCCATCCGTGAATGGGAAGCTCGCCTAACGAGCTTTGGCGAAGAGCGCATGTGCGCCAAGGCGGGGAGGAAATGCAGCTCCGAAATCATCTCAAGAGGTGCAGGCAGGATACAGGTGGGACGAAAGATTAGCCGCAAAGCTCGCGACAGCCGAAAAATCAATGTTTCTTTGCCTAATGAACAAAAGTATGACTTCGAAATGAAAAGCTAGTCCCATTACCACCTGTAGCGCAAGGCCAAAGTGCCTTTTGCCTTTTATGGTTATCTGAAACTTCACTTTTTATTCATTACTAAAGAAGCTGGCAGGACATTAAAAAGCACAGGTTCTAGAAATATACCTAGTGTTATTCTTGATATAATGTTAACTTTCAAACACAGTAATGTTTATGAAAAATGTACCAAACATTCCGTCGCAGAACGCGCACCTTTAATACAAGAAACGAAACCGAAATTTATGGGCTCGTTTTATACGTTGGATGTAAAAATGATAAATTTTAAAATAATGAAAAGGTCAGGATACAAAAAGTTGATTTCTGCATGTACCTAAATGCCGTTACTGGTGATTTTCTAGAACCGACTTTGCAACACTTTCTTCTGCTATAGGCCATTTCGTTACTCCTTTCAGCAAAGCACATCTATTTTTTGCCATAGTAATTATTGTGATTTCAGTTTTCTTCCACTCACGTAAGCAGCCTTCACCAGTACCAAACATCCTTGCTGCATCCTAATTTCTTTCGCAGCCAGCACTGGGTTTGTTTCGTTTCGCAGGGAGCCCACCAGTGGACGAGCGGTAAAGACCCTGAACACTGGTAGTTCGGTCCGAGGTTCGAATCCCGCGAACGGGCTGACTGCATGGGCGTTTTCGTCGTTTTCTCCGTGTGTAACGTGCATACGAGCCAGTTTCCCTTAGAAAGTCCTCCACGAAGGTATCCCTCTCTTTAGGCAGATAGCCCTCGTGTGCTTTGCTTTTCCTCCTGCGAAACGAATTGAATCCAATCCAATCCAATTCGTTTCGCAGGAGCTATATTTACTACGAAAAGGAACACTGGATCAACTATATTTCAACTATAGCAAATGCGATTTACTAAAGCCATAAATGCTCACTTCAGAATGACGGCAAAAATGACTATAGAAATGACTATAGAAAGATAAAAAATAAAGATGACTATAGAAATTTAGTCAAAGTGACTATAGAAAGATAAAAAAATGACTATAGAAAGATAAAAAAGACTATAGAAAATGACTATAGAAAGATAAAAAATGACCATAGAAAATGACTATAGAAAGATAAAAAAATACCTAATTTCTTCTAATTCCACGAATTCATTCGGGTCGGAAGTATGTTCGCATCCCAAATTATTTCCCCCTTTTCCTCAAAACCCTAGAATAACATTCTTATGTTATTATTAGGGAATAACATTCTTATGTTATTCTAGGGTTTCTAGGGTGCACAAGGGTGTCTTCCTGTTTCCATGGTTGTCAAAAACGTTCCTGTTTCCGCGAAATCATCAATCTTCATTACCCTCTTCTCAAAAGGGTTTCATGTGGGGGGGGGGTGGCGAGTGGACCTTGGCCTGCGAAATGTAGAAGAACAAAAAAATTATAGGTTTAGAAAAAAGAATTCTTAAAACAAATAAGTCGAGAAGTATTTACGATCCCAGTATTTACGATACATGAATGAAGCTAATACTGTATTTAAAAGGAGAGAAAGATAGTCAAACTCTGCGACGATTTTGGTAATGAACTAAAAAATAGTTTCCCAAATTAAAAAATATTCCCAAAATTCTGCATAAAGGTGAGTTATAATAAAATCCTTCAGAACAAATATTCGTTCTAAAACGATATTCTAAAATGACGTTCGTTCTTTTAAAACGACTTCAGCTTTGGTTTTAATTGCTCCTTTGCAGCTTTTAATTCTTTCATTTATGCAAATCTAATAAGCTGCACATTTTTCTTATTTCTATTCCGAATTCGATGTTGATAACTTTTATAAAGGGCTAAAGATTTTTTTCATTTTAGTTTCAGTACTGCCTAAAACATCCATATTGGTTAACATAAGATATGAAAATTACAGCTAATATTGTAGCACAATTATAAATAGAATGAAATTAAAGATTTCGAGAGCAGCCTAAACTTAAACGAAGGCTAACTTATTCACAAAGAAACTGCCCAGCTCTTCTTAATGACTTATCGTGACATCCCCTGAGGAGCTGTGGGAGAAGGGGGCCGTACTCTCCCATTCCGCGGAAACAGGAAGAATCTTGAAAAACGCGGAAAGAGGAATCGCGGAAACAGAACTAATTCGTGCACGAGAGTGCACATCTGCGTTGAATAGAACCCACCCTCTTTTTCAGAATTACTCTTTTTCAGAATTATTTACTCCCTCAAACATTCCCCACCACCACCACCACCACACACTCATATTGTTCCTCCTATCGCTTTTCAATTCTGTATACCATTAGTCGAAAGCTTGAGAAAAAACTTTGAATGAACGACTATCGCACATGTACCTTTCAGGGTTCTTCGTAACGAAAAGGATGCGCGATATATGGCGAATATACCTCAATTTTTTTTTTTAATTTGAAAGTACAGATGCGCATTGTACGCCGGCATATACGGTATATATTTTTTAAAAATCACGTTGTAGAGACATTAGGTATATTTGGAAGCAAGAGATATCAAAAATAAGCAACGCCTTCGGCGGGGCTCGAACCACGGGCCTCTCGAATTCGCGTCGAGCGTGCTGACCACTACACTACGAAGGCATGCTGAGAAGGCGGGAGAGATACCTTATAACGTTTACTGCGGATCAATTCCAGATAAACGTCATGAGTAGCGTAGCCGTTCGGAGTTCCATTACTTGGGACCTTATTTTTTTACTTATAAGTAGTACATCAATGATGCTCCGAAACGTACTGCAATAATCCACGCATAAATATACTGGTCAACTTCCTAAGTCTGCAACATGGCTTCCTAAGTCTATGTCAAGCTTCCTAAGTCTGCAACATGGCTATCATAAAACAGCAAGGTGCTGTCACTGTCACTTTCACATGTTTTGACCGCTGAAGCTGACACTTTAATAAGCAATGGTGCTTTCTTCAGGAAAATATTCCACGTACAGGAATTAATATTCTTATTTTAAACAGCGAAATAATATCAAACGATAAAGGCACAGATAAAAGAGGGCGGGCCACCAGAATTTCACCATTGCTTGTACATGGGCTTTTCTTACATTATATATAGGCTCTCTAATTCGACAAAATTTGAAAACCACTACTACAGTTCAGCACCTTAAAGAGGAGTTCACCCATAATTTTTTTAAAAAATTAAAATGTCTATATATGAGGAGTGTGATTACTTACAAGTGGTTCAAAGATATGTGCCAAATGTGTTCTCCCCCCTCCTCCTACACCTAGGCAAAGTCAAGAGACTAGAGTCTCCTTCTGGTAGCCCAGTACAGTCCGGCACGGTTGAAATAATTATCCACGCGGAAGTGCTTGTCGTGAAGAGCAGTGCATGGTAAAAGATGGTCCCCTCCGAACACAGAGGGCAGTCAGGAGAATGAAAAATATCGATACGGTAAAGGTGACCACGTAAAAAGTCATGTGAAGTCAGGATTCTAAAATTAGTAATAGCTACATGTCTGGGGAGAATACCCGGGGAAAGAATGAACGAAAAGCTTCCACCAGGGCATGCCTGTAGCCCGAGTCGTCCAGTAATTGTTAACTGCATTGTTAATCTTATGCCTTATTTCAGTACGAACAGAAGAATAAGATGGTTGAGGTAACAATGACTTGAGACCCACTGCAGGGTATCGGTCCAACCATTATTTTAAGAGTCTATGAAGGATTTTATGTGTTTTAATCACCCTGGCAGTATCACCTTTCTGAAAGGATCGCAAGATATGTGGCAAAATGTATGCACATTTTTATGTATGTTTTTGTATACAGGTATGTTTTTGTACATAGTATGTCACTATGCGTAAGTAAAATGTATACACTTTTCACATTTTTGTACATAAGAGATACATAAACGGAGAAGATCGAAATAAGCAAATATTGTTATGGAATGTGGATGCAGAAATGGCGCGTGGAAGCGGTACAGGCCGCTGTTGAAGGTAGATAAAAGTGTTCTGCTAGCGTAAATTGTCATTCTCCGTGCGAATATTGAGCGGTACGCATCGTTACACGTAGGTTAAATTCACTGATATGCATTTTACCCATTGGGCTGGGGACAGAGGAATGGAGAATCTACTCAAAAGAGGTAGAGAGCCCGGTTCTGTAGTCCTTTGAGCAGTTACTCCATTTGCCAGAGCCTCATGAATAATACGCATATCGTCGAGTTCAGCGTTCGTGTCGCGATGCATATCGCCCGAAATTCGCGCGAGAAATGGCAATTTACGCCAGCATAAATATTTTATTTACTGCTCAAGAGAACTCCGTACCACTTCAACGCGCCATTTCCGCGCATACATTATTTTTGGTTCGCATGCGAAAGAAATAATTTTAAGCTTGTACTCTTCTACAGCAAAGTGATTAAATTTATTCCCATATGAGATATTTAAATGCGTTCTATAACGAAAACTGGTAATACGCAGAATAAATCTGCGGTTAGAATCCTCCATTAAACTAAGCTACAGCATGTTATGCGATATGCTGCGTCACGATCAAATTCCATGAGAGGTAAGTTTCTCTGTTCCTGAATGGCAACGAGAGAGAGATCGTCGTTGGAAACTGGATGACCGAATTCAGTTGTAACGTTTATTTTGTGGATGTTACGTATTGTAAATGAACCTATTACACTGTGCTTAAAAGTATTAAAGTAATATATATTAAAAGCTCTTTCATCTAATCTAATTTTTAACAAACCGCTTATTATTTTCGCTTAAACTAACGATGATGTTCACGACACTATATCAGACGCATATACATATTACAAATAATTGCGTACATGGAAGTAAATATTGCATCAAACTGTAGACTTTGATGTTAAATATTTCACCTGCACAGCACTTTTGTGCGCTCTTTCACATCATCTGATCGTCCAAATCCCATCGTACTGAGAAAAGCTGTTTCGAATCTTCTAGAGATGCAAATGTCAGCAAGTTTTAGCAAATTCATTTCTTGGTACATTTCGAGAGGGCAATATGTGTTTCAGCTCCCAAAACAGCAGCGGCAGAAGTCCGACGGAGAATTATTACTTTTCATTTTGGATGTTTGAATGATGCCCTCACGCTCAGGCAGAACTGCGAATTCTGCACTTCTTCAGGAAGCTTCTCCGAATTTTAAGATCTCATTATTAACCCAGAAGACGAAAAGTTGCTTTCTCTGCATAGTTGCCTACGTCATTAAAAGAGAGCGCTGTTGTCGCACTTTTCCGTTTTAACCAAATGGAGCATCTATTGTTATTTCGTTAATACGCGGCTTAGAATATTTTCCTTGTAATCCGCGAAATTATGAATATTTAAGTGGCAAAAATAACAATCTTTAAGTCTTTCATTGTTCGTATTTTATTACTTCCGTTTTCTTCGCTAAATAAATCAATTCAGAAATGTTCAAGTGTTATAAATGAGTGACAGGGGGGGGGGGACCAACTCAGCCAAACTTTTACGGGATTTATTCTATTTTCTAATCTGACGTTCTGTTATCATGCATAAATAAAGTTTCGCACTCAAGTAATTATTACAGCAGCAAATTTATTGCAGCTTGGATTTTCACGCTTATTTTTTCGAATTTTATGGGATTTTCACGAACACGAATAAAACCCCGACCTTTACATTTCTTCCTATTATTTTTAAATATCTGTTATACGGCCTGTTTTTTATACTTGAACAATTTTTGTGCTATTTATCTTTAGAATTTCTTCAAAAATAATCATATTCCAGAATCTAAACCAAACATTTGAACCCCCCTAAGTTTTCCTGGCCTTCTGGAACACGAGAAAAGATTGTTTCTTGAAATAACAAAATAGAATCACAATAATGTGACCACCAGCTAATATCCAGAATAACCCCCACGTGCGGCGCAAACAGCAACTAGATGAGCTGAGGAAGATTCATCAAGGCTTTGGATAGTGATCATAGAGATGCAGATCCATGCTGAGTGCAATATGGTTAACTGCTCTGGAGAGCGGCATGGCGGAGGATCCATACAATAAACATCCCGATAACAGGTTCTTCCACAGATTCAGAAGCGGGTTTAAGTGTGAGGAACATGAAAGCCAGATAAATACAATAAAAGTCTTTGCACACTCTTTCAACCACTTACTTACAGTTCTTCTTCGTTGACTCGACAACCCAAGATGGATCCTAGTCTTCTCCAAAAGTCTTTTTCAGGCATCTCTGCTTTTGACAACTGTTTTCCAGCTGTTTTTCCAGCTGACTACTGTTTTCCTTGCCAACTGTTTTGACCTGTATAATGTTTAGGTCATTTTCAACACAATCGATACACGCCTGGTTCCCATGGGCTTTGCCAGAAAGATTTTGTCACAACACCGATCTTTATGCATTCTGGCCAGATGACCAGCCATTTAAGTCTCTGTAGCTTGAAGAATTTTATTACGGCACATTTTCTATAGATCTTGTATAACTCTAATTTATATCTCATTCTCCAAGGTCCATTCACACGGACCCCACCAGATATGCAATGGAATATCCTTCTCCCAAAAGTCCTCAAAGATTCCTTATCAAGTTGTAGGATTTCCCACTGTGTAATTCTAAGTTACTGTTGGAAGTGAAGAAGAATCTTAAGAACTGATAAGCGAATAATCGCTTGAGTTCGTGTGACAGAAAACAACAAGATAGAAGGGTAAAATAACCCTCTATTATTATTATTAAAGTTTAAAAAAACTCCGTCTTGGAGTTGTACAATAAAGCCGACACTTGGGCTTGAACTTAAGAAACACAGAATTGAACTAAACTAATTTTAGCTAAAGAGATATAGCCAAAGCTATCAAAATTCTAAGAGTTGGCCCCTTAACGCTAATTGACTGCGAAGCTATCAAGGGCCTGAAGTACGGCCGAGCATAATAATAGCTTACGAGGGAGTAGCTTAAAAAGGCGGACGCGTGCAGCCAGAATATTCATACCTGGTATCTCTCTCCCTAAGACTGTAGAACTTCAATCATTATTCATTTCACAGCGATTTTATACAGCTCTCATTTCACTGACTGACTGGACTGACTGTTCCTGTATTGCCGGAATACCGCACAGAGTGCAGTGTGTCCGGCTCTATAAAATAATGTCACAAGGGCGCATCACGTGGTACAGTCCGGGCGTAGTATTCCCGAAGGTAGCTAGGCAGGTAGGAAAGAAAGGCGACCGATACATCGCTCAGTCAGGAATAATCCGATCATGGACAGCAAGGCGTGTGGAGTAGTATCATAAAAATTTTGAAATCACAAGGGAAAAGAAACATGATGCAGAAAACAATTAATTTAGGTATACAAACAGATACCTAAAACGCTAAATAAACATATGTACGGCTATATACAAATTTCAATCATTTCAGATCGATTATATACCGTTCTTCCTCATTAATATTCAGAAGTGATTCTAAAACTACGTTCTGGCCGGAAGTGGTAAGTTGAAGTTAAGAATCGACAGGAAAGGGACTTTAACTTAAAATTTAACTGTTAATAAAATTAACATAATCCTTACAAAGTAAAGTCAGCCCCCAAGCTTCCGAAGCATAAGTTAGAACAGATCTTGAAAGCTGGATTTTAAATAGCTCTTCAGGCCATGAAAATATTTATTTTCAGCAGAGATTCTAAGTATTTCGGAAGTTATCTCATATTTACAGCTCGTTACGCACATTTATAGCTGTGTGAAATATCACACTGTCGTGCTGGAAAATGCCAGCATTCGCCGAGGAAAAATCTACATATATAGGTATGCATGGTCTACAAGGATCGGTACCATCCCCATTGATGACTGGTCCCACAGAATACCATGAAAATATTCCCCATTATGAATGTTCCCCATAATGAAGACAAAGCGGGAATGAGTGGGAGAATTTGATAGTAAAAGAAAAAGGACTTGATTAAAGTATTGTTTTTTGGGGTACCTGCGCAGCATTATAAGGTATTTCTCTCGCCTTTCTAGCATGCCTTCGTGGTGTGGTGGTCTGCACACTGGGCGCATATTCCATATGACCTTGGTTTGAGTCTCGGCGAAGGCGTTGCTCATTTTTCAACCTCTCTTGCTTTTAAGTAACCTAATTACTCTACAGCATCAGCATCTGCTTATGATCGACACCGCACAGCATCAAAAGCGGTTTCTGAAGTGATCTTTTGCCCATACAGAAAGTGTGCGCCGATCGAGGCTGTTGATAGTGTGTGCATTACTCAGATTTCATGAATGTTGCACAGAATTATTTCTTGTTAAGAGTACTTCATTATACGTATTAAAACAGAAATGAACATTTTTCATAACTGTGCTTTTAAATGATAGCCGTTAACGATAATTTTATGACAATAAAGTTCTTATCAATGAGTTGTCGGTTGAATCTCAGTCAAGCTAAATGATTTCGCTTATACAATTTAAAGAAAGAAAGAAGAGAAAACAAAAACATAATAAGAAACTAGATCCGTATAATTGTATACAATTTAAAGAAAGAAAGAAGAACATAATAAAAACCTAGGTCTGTATAATTGTTTAAAGAACATTTTTTACAGATTCGATGATATATATTCAAATATATGTTTTCGCAATCTTGAACTTCCAAAACTTTCTCGAAATTCGAAAATTATTCTCTGCACGCAAACCACAAACGAAGTTTATCTTGTTGACGATTTTCCGATATCCATCTACTGGAATTTAAAACAAAAAAAATTCTTGTGCTTTAAAATTCTGCGCTGCATTCTAAGCAAACTTCGCGAAATATTTGTACATTTTTTGGAATAGTTAACAGTGAAGTTTGTTGAAGTTACAGAAAACTTATTTTAGGAAGTAATTATTACACATCTATTAGCGCAGCAGAAATTTCGGATTTTACAGTTACATCTTAGTTAAAGAGTAAATCAAAAACGCATTCTTTCAGTACTATTATTTGAAAAAAAAAAATGAATAGTTCTTATTTTATCTTCTAAAATCATTATATTTATAAATAATTAGCAAATATTTTTATTAATAATTGCATATATTAATATATCACTAACACAAATACTATGATATGTGAACATAATCAAATGTATGGCAATTTATTTGCTTTTATTAAAAATTATATTTTATTAGGCAGTTGATTAACATACAATTTAATTTGTTTTTAATTAAAGAAAATGAAATGTTTATAATATTGTAGCATTCTGAGAGTTCATGGATTTGGAGTTATTGATGACAACACTTGGTGAAAAACCAAAACGTAATTTATTCGTCAGTATTACACAAGATAATTCCAAGTCTTCGAAATAGTCGTTACAATCGTTGAAAAACTACGATAAACACACTGAAACAAAGCACTAAAGTACAGTCTCCAACTAGGTCGATCGCTCTCAAGCTAACTCTAGGCTCTAAGTACTACTATTGAACTTAACACACTTTAAGATACTCTTTTCGATAAATTCCTAATCCGCGTAAAAGCAGGTTTATATAGCTTTTGACCTGCCGTTGAGAATATTCTGGGGAAAACTGGTAAGAATTCGTTCTAGAATGTTCTCGCTCCATCTGTGGTATATTTTGTCGCCAAATGGGCGATTTCGCACCAAATCTGGCAACCCCGCCGTCCCTTGCCATTTTTCTGGAAACCCTAAATCTGCTTTGCGAGGAAGCTACCTTACCGCAGCTGTGCATTTCGCAACAATATATTTAAAATAAATACTTTCAAAAGAATATCATAATTTAATTTTCTTCTATATTATCAACAAACCTAAATTCACTGATCCGCACGTATTTCCAGCGATATTTAAGTATCAGTACACAATATTCGATTAGTTTTGGGAATTACAGCTAAATAGCTTTTTGGTATTCGTAGAGACCCGGACTCACCTCATGGCCTCTGTGGCCGATTTTAGACCAGACACGATGCCTTTAGTTAATTTGCATGGAATAGCTGTAGAATTATCAACAATTTAAAACTTTAAGTGGGAAGTTAAGTCTAACAAACCGCCATTTGCTTACATTTGGAACTCGTAGAACAGTAAATTAAGTCAACTTCTGCACTTTCAATGCCTTTTTGTCGAGTGCGACCAAAAATAAACTTTCGGTTTTCTGCACCGAAAAATCTACCTTTTCTCCCGCTGGCCGAATTGCTTGTATTTGCGTAGAAATTCTAATTTTTAATTGTAAAAATTTTCTTTTTGACTCCTTTAACTGTATTTGGTGTTTCATGTTTTTATGTATTTTGCAATTTTTAACGACGATGTTTTGCGTTTTTATGTATTTTTGTTTTGCCGCAAGTGAGAAGTGAATTAATTAAATGAGAAATACATCTCTAATAAAATTCGATAAAAAAAGTTTAAATGAAATGCAGCAAAAAATGTGTATAATTTAATAGGCCATACAAGGAAATCATGTGGTGCCCACATCAGATTTTTGTTATTTCTTTCGAATATTATATGTGTATATGTTTTTGTTTACACACAGTTATATATACAGAAACAGTTATCGAAATATAACTGTTTCTGTAGTTTACATATGTTACCCTGAAAGACCGAAATTGGAGAATGTCGACTTTCACCGGAGAATATCAACATTCACCAAATACGTCGGTGAAAGACCGAATATTTCACTACATTCTTGTATATTCGGACCCTCACCGGTGTATGTCGACAATCACAGATATGCTCTGGCGAAAGTCGAAAAGAGAGGTCATAAAGTGCCATATACTTTAAGTTGCTGCAATAAATAAGATTTGAATCACATAATTTAGTAAGTTTTTTATTACTGTTATTTTATTTTCTCATTTAGAACGTACTGTATAATTAAGTAAGGTTTTAATGGTGAATGTCGACATTGACCGGTGTAAGTCAGAAATAAGAGTATTTGGAAAATATTTCGGACATACACCAAGAGACTATGTGAATGTTGACATTCACCGGTGAAAGTCGACATTCTCCAGATTTCGGTGTTTCACCGCAACATATATATATATATCTCCGTGAAACTGTAATTTTTGTTTTCGTAATTTACTTAAAAGTCTCAGTAATTCAAATCTTTATTATTAGTCCAAAGGTGCTTTGTCCCTGAAGGACTATTGTTTTCGTTTTGCGATTTTGCCTCGATTCGCTACAAATGATGAATCACTTTTCCAACTGTTGCCACAAAGTATTATCGCCCTGTGTTATATTTAAAGAAATTAAGTAATGAAAAATCTGCATAAAGGTATGTATGTTTCTCGCATTGTGATAAAACAACGGTGCCTAGAGCCATCGAATTTTGAATGACGTAATCCTCCTATGAATATGGGCATGTGGAAACCCAATTTGAAATTTGGGATTTGTTTTATTATCGATTTCCTATTTGATAAAATTTTAACGAATTTTTTATTAACAAACTCAAGGATTTCAAAGCGAGCAATGTCAACGTTGTTCAGAAAAAACAATTTTATCTCCAACGCGTGAGTCTCTGTATCAGAAATTCTAAAGATAGGCTCATTTTAAAACTATTTTGCAATATTGGTGGTGAACTGAATTTTATGGTGTATGTGCGAAGAACTTAATATTTAAAAAATAAATATAACACACAAAATGTTAAAAAAAAAGTCCCTTTGGACGTAATTTAAAATCTGAAAACATTACAGATTTTTTTTATACGAATTTTTTCTACTTCTTTTTAATCTTCGTTTCCTTTGTAGCTCCATTATATAATCATACGTATTACAAAATAAATAGATTGCAGTCAATTATTTAAATGTTAATAGGTATGCAACTTCAAATCTTCTTAAAAGCTGAATCGCAGAAAATGAGCCGATTATTTTATTTTTACTTTCTTGTACGAAGTAAAAAGGAAGTATTGTAATCGCGAAAAGTTTCAGGCAGCATATTTCAACGAAAATATCCATTTTGACCGCTATCGAATGCAATTTAACGATGTTTTTGCGTGATATCTGTACGTAAGGACAGAATAAAATACTCTTTTCCTTCAAAAAAATTATAAAACTGCTTTAAAATTAATTCTGAAGAGAATTTTTCGTGGCGTCTGTACGAACGTATGTATGTACGTATCTCGCATAACTCAAAAACGAGTAGCCTCAGAACGTTGAAATTTTGTATACAGGACTGCTATAACATGTAGATGTGCACCTCGTATTTTGGTTGCAATCGGCCGCACGAAACGTATATAAATATATTTATATATATATCCACTCTGTTACCCGGCTCAGTGATCTCAGTTTCTTTACTCTTATATATTTGTAAATTCTACATTTTTTGCTTTAAAAATGATTGAATTATGTTGTTTTTATCTTCCGGTTAAGGTTTTTATGCCTTTAGTAAATCTGTATGCAATATTTTTAGAATTATCAACAATTTTAAAGTTGTTTAAGTGCCGCTAAGCCTTTTTTTTATGGCGGCCATTGATTGTTTACATTTGAAACAGCAGGATAGTGGATTTGTTGCCAATCTAGAGAAACTTAGCTTCGCAACAACAAAGATAACGCCTTCATTTATTATTGCCAATTAAATCATGCTTAATCCTTTCTGGAATTTTTTCGAGAAAATAAGCGTTTAAGATTTACTTTGTAATTTTTAATATAGATATTTTGAGTTTTTATGTATTTTTGCCTTCTCGCGAAGTGAGAACTGAATTAATTGAATGGCAAATACTAAATCGTCTGTGGAGAACTGTTTCTTTTTTGTTTTGTTTGCTTAATTTCTTTTATACATCATTCTAGCTTTATTATAGTTTTTGAATAGAACATGTGGAAACGATTAGATAATTCTATTCTTTAATTTATATAAATTTTGTGCATTATGAGTTATAATATGAACGAAATATAATACTGTTAAGTGAATCTAGCGCCAGAATGTCGCTATGGTAAACAAATACTACTAGAGTGAATTTTAAAGAATGTATTTATTCTATTGTGGTTTATGCGCTGTCGGCAAAATGGATTTAATCCAATCCAATAAGTTTAAATGAAATGCAAGAAAAAGTTCGTATAATTTAATATCCCGTACAAGGAAGTCATGGGGTGTACACATCAGATTTTTTAATATTAACTCTCTGTGAATTCATTTTATTGTGCAAGTATCTTCCATACAGCATTGCGGCCTACTGGCATCGAAGTGTCTAGGTCAGATATCACAGCTTTTAAATCACCAAAGACACGTGAACTAGTTCTTTCTTATTTTACTATCAAATCTCCCGGTCGAATGACCATCAAACATACCCTTGAAGTTCAACTTAAAGATACGATTGCGGCATTAGTTATCTTTAGTTACGATTATACTTCAAAGTCACCAGGAAAAATACAAAGAAAACACTGATAATGAGTCATACTCTCCATCATCTGAGATCAGTATCCCTTCAGTACTTCGCAATCGTTCCCGCTCGATCTGGAGATCGCCTTTTATTCCGGTTGAGTTGCAATGCAACTGGATGACATGCTCTTAGGAAAAGAGACTTGCCCTCCAAAAGGATTCCGATTGTTCGCTGTCTCTCTAATTGGAGCCCGATCTTTTGTCTTCCGCGAACTGTTCTTCTTGTACGGCCAATGGACCGGCAGTACGTTTTACCTGTCTTTCCTTGGAAGAAGCGGAAATTGCGACTAAAAGTGACTTTGACCTTCACCTTTTTTATCATACGATGTTTACTGCGTGATTTTAGGCAGAACTGGCAAGGTGGGATATTTTGGAAACGATTTTTGTGCTCGTTTCTTATTCGCTATTGTGTAATCCCCAGCCTACCATTTGAAAGGCTGATACTTGATTTGATTAAGGTTTATTTAGATGCCCTTGCTCGAAAATAACAAAAGTAGTAACAAAAATAGTTTTTGTAGGGAAAAAACAAAGTTGAACGTAAACAGATCTTTGAAAATTTTCGAACCACGGTTTTTTTTTTTTTTTTTTTTTTTTCTTCCCGTTGTCAATATGAAGGCAATGACCTTTAGTAACTCCAAAAAATTTGCTGGCTTTGTTTTTTAGCCTAAAGCAGCGTTAGGACAGAGGGGCTATTAATCTCAAAACGGGATTTTGCGTTGAATCAAAATCTGAATCACTTTTCAAATTGTTCCCACCAAATATTATCGCCTTGTATTATATTTAAAGAAATTAAATAATGAAGAATTTGCATGAATGTATTCATGTTTTCCGCACTGTGGAAAAACATCGGTGCCTACAGGCATCTGATTTTAAATACAAATATAGTCCTCCATCCCAATATGGACCCACGGAAGCGCCCGAATTTTAAATTTCGAATTTGTTTTATAGTGTATTTCATATTTTGTAAAACTTCAACGAATTTTTCGTTACCAAACTCAATGATTTCAAAGGGAGCAATGGCAACACCGTACGAAAAAAAAAGTCTGAAAGGTTTCAAATTTTAAATTACGTCCAAAGAGACCTTTTTTTAACATTTTGTCTGTTGTCTCTATTGATTAAATATCACGTTCTTCGCACTTAAACCATAAAATTCAGTTCAAGAGCAATATCGCAAAATAGTTTTAAATTGAGCCTATCTTTAGAATATCCGATACACAATCTCCCGCGCTGGAGATAATTTTTTTTTTAATACGACTTTCAGATGGCTCGCTTTGAAATCGTCGAGTTCTTTAATCAAAAATTCGTTAAAGTTTTACCAAATAGGAAATCTTTAATAAAACAAATTTCAAATTTCAAATTTGGTCTTCCACATGCCTATATTCGTAGGAGGATTACGTCATTCAAAATTCGATGGCTCTAGGCACCTTTTTTTTATCACAATACGAGAAATATACATACATTTATGCAGATTTTTCAATATTTAATTTCTTTAAATATAACACAGGGCGATAATACTTTGTGGCAACAGTTTGAAAAGTGATTCGCCGTTTGTAGTGAATCGACGTAAAACGAAAACAATAGTCCTTCAGGGACAAAGCCCCATTTGGACTATTAATATATATATATATTACATATATATATATTTTAAGGACTTCATTTCAAAAAAATTTTGGGAAATTTTACTTTAAAACTTTAATATTAAAACATTTCAGTTTTTCTTAATTACTTTAATTTTTTGCATTTTCACAAAAAATATCTTTCACTTAAATTTTTCTAACAATTTTCACAATTTTTCAACAGAACACACATTTTAATTTACAAACAGTTTACATTTTTTTCACATACCACTTCACTTTAATTTCCTTCAAGCAAACATACATCTCTTGATTGGCTCAGTTACTTAACTCCCTAAATAATTGATATTACTACCTTTAGGATTTTTAATTTAATTTAATTTAATTAATATTAATATTTACAAAAAATTTTTTACTATAACAAAGATAGCAGCTTGACACTCAACTTTACCTACATAAGCGCCATCTATATAATTTGAAGAACACACTTACTTCACTTTCACAACACTTTTGCAGACCCCAACACTCATATAGTAGGTAAGTTAGAATTAAAACTTAACTATTTACTTGCTTTAAGTATTTTTTTTTTAATTTTTTATGTAGTATCTAAGTATTTTCTAAAAATGAAATTATATTTTTAAATATATATTTATTTTAAAAATTGTGAATTAGTTCTTTTTGTTTCTTATTTCTTATTGGTTTATATGGATTTTGTATAGTTCTTTTATAGTTTCTTTTTATTGATATGCATATTCGTGTAGGGGAAGTTTCTGTAGACAAGGATTTCTAAAATACATTGGTTTCTAGATTTTTTTTATTATTTTATAAAGAATTAATTTTTAAAAAATTTAATTTAATTTTTTAAGAAAAAGTTTAATTCCTTACTTTACTTGCTTGTTTCTCAAAAGACTTAATTAGTATTTTCCTTTTTGAACTTTAATTCTTAAATGTTAATACTTAAATGTAAATTTCTAAGGATACCACTTTATTGGAATTACTTTTGGTTTTGACTTTTACCCTTGCCTGCATGAATGACGAAACACGAATTGAATGAGTGGAGAGTTAGGTTTGGAGGCAATCTCCCCTTGATAAATCTGTCTCCTGCCTACTCTACGATCATTCACATATGCATTTTTTTAAAAAAATTGTTTAATTTAATTTTAATTTATTAAATTTTTATTAAATTAGTAGATTTATTTTCGTGGATAGATTTTGCACTTGATTTGCTTATGCTTCTGAATTTAAATGATATTGTAGATTAGTTCGAGAATTAAATCTTTTACATGTTTGCATATTTTTAAATTATTTTTGGCTTTTTCCTTTTTTTTTTTTTTTTTTTTTTTTAATTTAAATTTGCTTTTTTACTTTTTTACTTTTATGTGTATTTGTTAAGAATTTAAATTTGTTTAAATTTAATATATATATATATATATATGTGTGTGTGTGTGTGTAATAATAAAATTCCATAGTCAAGAATACACTTAAAATTCTAACTGCATGTTCTTTTCATTTTTTAATGGCGACGGTCTCTTATTTGAAAGTACGGGGAATTAAATCCACAGCCCCGTAGTCAAGTTGTTTTTCCCGTCTTTTCTACACGTACAGTTTTAGAACGTTCTGGAAATATTTCAAGCGAACTGGATTGGCTGACGAGGCTGACGTCATTTCTTGGGAGCTCCGCCATTCCAGAGACTATAAAAGGACTCGTAAAAGAATATCGGGGCTTTTTTTCTTAAATGTCTTAAATGCAGTAAACTTCATACAAAATGTTATTAGTCATTCTTTTTATTTACTCCGGATATCTGATTTTTGTAACTGCTATTACTCCTGAATAATAATAAATGGATCCTGTTTTTTAAACTTATCGTCTGATTATTTAAGCTACGACAACATCTTCACAAATCTATTTATTCCGGACAAAAGCTGGTACATCACACACACACACACACACACATATATATATATATATATATATATATATAGCGACTAAAGCTGGTACATCACACACACACACACATATATATATATATATATAGCGACTAAAGCTGGTACATCACACACACACACACACACACACATATATATATATATATAGCGACTAAAGCTGGTACATCACACACACACATATATATATATATATGTGATGTACCAGCTTTAGTCGTGTGGTTTTCGCAGACGGATTTCTCCGTCTCACTGAAGGCGCATTCGACTTCTATCGCCTTTAAATGGTAGTTTTGTTTAGGTTAATGTTTCTTAAGGACATACAACATGTTAAACCCGTGTAACCAAAAGGTCAAGTTATATTCCGACCCTTATTTCGTTTAACAATATTGCTTACAGCGCCATTTTGCCCTGGTGGTGAGTTTTGAAAAGTTTTTTTCCGCGGAAAATAAATTCCCACGTCCTCCTTTACACAATTACCAAGTTTGATTACCATTTGGTCCAGCAGTTGTCCTTTTATGACCATTTCAATGTGGAACTTTAATTATAACCACCCTGTATATACTTTATTTAGGCAGTGTATCTAATACCTAGACATTCTTTGGAATGACAAATGCTCGTCAGAGTATGTAAAAAAAGTCATAATAAGGTTATTATTTAAAAAAAAAGTTCATTCCTCAAAAACACAAATGTTATTTTGAAAAAATAATGAAAGTCTGCGATTAAAAACTTTTTATTCAAAATATGCAGCAAAAACAAATTTGTGAGATGATCTTGGTACACCATCTCAGATACAGAATACCATAATAAATTAGTATTCTGTATCTGAGACTGGAAATCAATAAGATCTGCCTGACAACGAGAATTATAAATTCAGAAAAAATCATAGGTTTCACGACATTGCCCTTTTTAATACATTTTTTTTTTCCTAGCAGAGCTCACACAGGTGGATGTACAATCCAATATCATTATATGTAATGTTTTAGTACTTGGCTGGAAGTTCTTTCAACATTTTGTCACGTCCTCCGTGTCCAATAGACAAATGAATTTCAAGAGATAAGCGAAATAACTCAATGTTCGTGACGTCATACTGTATAATACATGGACCTTATAAGAAATAGACTAACCCAGTGGGCGGGGCGCGCGTCACGAACATGTCGGCAAGAAAGAGTAGGGACGATCTGCTTTACTTTAACACTGACACCTATGGCGTTTGTATCCCATAACTCTTTTTAATTATTAAATGTGATACGTTGTATAGTGATGAGATTATGAAAGCCAGAGGTTTTTCCAAATAGGATGTAATACATCTCAATAAAGCACTTTTTACTGCATTTCGCGCATTTTTTTTCACGCGTACTTATTGTACAAACATCTTTACTTCGATAAAACGGTAAAAACTCTAAGCACAAAATTTACGAACTTAATTTTGCGTAAAAATACGAGGGCTATCCAGAAAGTAGATTACGTTTTGGAATAAAAAAATAAACAAAGTATAGGAAACAAATTTTATTATATACAGATGAAAGCCACACTCAAATACTACTTTTCTACATAGTCACCATACAAATTAAGGCATTTATCGTAGCGATGTACGAGCTTGGAAATTCCTTCGTCGAAAAATTCGGCCGCCTGCGCCTTCAACCACTTCGTTACCTCTTCTTGCAGCTGTGCGTCGTCATCAAAACGCATTGATTGCAATTTCGTTTCACAGTTCACATGTTTCACCCATGTTTCGTCACCAGTAACGATGCGATCGAGTAAAGAGTCACCATCCTGATGGTAAGCGTCCAAAAAGTTCAACGCTGCAGCCATTCGCTGATTTTTGTGGTCTTCTGTCAAGATTTTTGGAATCCATCTTGCACAAAACTTGTGGTAACCAAGCTTTTCGCTGATGATTTCGTGCAACAAACTTCGCGAAATTTGTGGAAAACTCAAAGAAAGTTCCGTTATTGTGAAATTTCGATTTTCACGGACTTTAGCATCGACTTTTTCGAGAAGTTCGGCGGTCACTATGCTGGGTCTCCCACTTCGATCTTCGTCGTGAACATTGGTTCGGCCATTTTGAAATCTTATGACCCACTGACGCACTCCACCTTCAGTGATAATGTTGTCCCCATACACTTCACGAAGCTGCCGATAGATTTCTATCGGTTTACAGTTTTTTGCAGTCAGAAACCTTATTACTGAGCGCACCTCGCAGGATTTTCAATTAACGCAGACATTTCAAACCGTCACAGTATCTGAACGGAGCACAGCACGAACCTCTCACTAGCACGGCTAGATGCAGACTGAGCTGCGCAACGCTCTGACCCCAAGATGGCCGCGCTAGCCCCGCCCCTAGCGGACACAGACGGAAACGTAATCTACTTCCTGGATGGCCCTCGTAAATAAGATTGATAGTACGCGATGCTTTGAAATAAATAAGGTAAAATTAAACAAGATCTGATAACTTTTTTTTTTTTTAATTTAATGAACATTTTCAGGCAGTGATTTTCGAAACTATAATAACGTTTCAAAACGATAATATTTATTTGATTATATGATCATTAAATTATTAACATAAAGGGGATTAGTTATTTTAATAATTCATAAAATTCGGTGCATAA
This sequence comes from Stegodyphus dumicola, assembly GCF_044657685.1. Taxonomy (NCBI): domain Eukaryota; kingdom Metazoa; phylum Arthropoda; class Arachnida; order Araneae; family Eresidae; genus Stegodyphus; species Stegodyphus dumicola. Next base: position 184,030,472 of record NC_140776.1, on the reverse strand, counting down.
AATTTTCTGAGCGTAATGAAGGAAAAAAAATGATAAAATAAAATCTAGAAGCAGTCTTTTTTTAAAGTTTTATGTGTTACCTATATTTATTGAATATCATGTTCTTCGCCCGTAAACCACATACATTTGAAAACAACATATCTTTAGAATTTCCGCACGGGAGATAAAACTGTTATTTTCCGTACAGTGCGCCTCGCTCTGAACTCGTTGAGTTTGTTAATCGAAAATTCGTTAAAATTTTACAAAATATGAAATAGATTAAAACAAATTCGAAATTCGGCCGTCCAGATGCCTATGTTCGGGTGGAGGATTACGTTATTCAAAATCTGAGTCATCAAATTTTGAATGTCGTTTTTGTCACAGTGCGAGAAACATACATGTATTCATGCAGATTCTTCATTACTTAATTTCTTGACATATAATACACGGCGATAGTATTTGGTAACAACAATTTCACAAGGAGACACGGACATTTATAGTAAAACAGCGCAAAATGCCGCTTCGAAACTAACAGCCTTTCTAGGCTACCGCCCCTTTGGGGTAATAAATTAAATTAACAGTAAATAAAAAAAATCGTATGCAGAACTAAAAATAAATTTTAAAAAAATAATCACTATAAAATACAAGCAAAATTAATTATTACGGTTAAATACAATTTTAATATTAGAATTAAATGTATAAAAATTTTTAAGGAGTCAAAAGTCTTTATCACTATGATGTATTATGAAATATAATTGAAAAAATTCCTTTATAGAAATTGTGCTATAATACTCATCTATAATTTTAAAAAAGCAGCACAATTTAGAATTTTAAAAAAACTTTCAAAAATTCGTTTTTAAATATTTTAGTACTTATAAAAAGCATAAGAGAAAATTGCTTGTTTGAAATTTTCTATTAATTCAGATTTAAAATATTATTTTCTAAAAGAAGTAGTTACAAATTTCCTTACAGCATAAGAAAAGCTAAAAAAATATCCAGTCCTGAAAGCATGCAATAGCTTTATAATTATTTGGAACGTTAATTATGCTTGATAAATATGCTGAATTTTTAAAAATCAATCTCAGTGTCAAAAATAAAAATATGTAGAAATTCTAATTTGTGAAATGAGGCGCTAGAACCAGCTTTTTCTTGACAAATTATACACGCTGCAACAGGCAACCAATGTTAAATTTCTGCAAGTCGTCCCTACTCCTCCGGATGTGATCAAGGTGACAGCCGGCAACGCCTCAAACGAGGGAGAAAACCCGTTTGGGTTAGTCTATTTCTTATAAGGTCCATGGTATAATACTGACGCCGTCTTTAACAGGCTTAATGAGTTTACTTTTGCTTTCCACAAACATGACGTCACATCGATTCAGCAACCAATATATCCGTCATTCCTTCTTAGCAGTCAGTTTGGTTCTTTTTAACATCATTTATTAATTTCTGGTAAGTAGGTTCGGTTATTCGAAACGAAAATGGAAATGTATTTCATACTTTTCCGGTTTGTCATTTGGCATTCTATGGACTGCCTAGATAATTTGTGTGAAATATTTAATCTTTTCATACATTGCCGACCAGTTTCATGCATTCTATAAATGCCTGGGTATTCTATAGAACGCTGGATTTCATACTTAGCCGGTTATACAGGGTGGTTACAATTAAAGTTATCTTATTCAGACCCCTGTAGAACCCGTTCTACATATCCGATTTTGACGAAACTTGGTACATACGTTATATGGATTATGGGGAAAAGATTTCTGCAATAAAAAATACTTGAAATTTTGACCACCAAGGGGAATTGTGGAGCCTAAAGAAAGACACACACACACAAAAAAAAAAAAAAAAGTCAGAATCATTAAAATTTATTCAATTACACAATACGCTCAATGTGTGTTCCACTGACATCAATTACGCGTTGAGAGCACATTATAGCGTGTTCAATGGTAGCTCGAGGTAACTCTCGAAGATTTCAGCAAGATGGCGTGTAATGCTGGCTTTTAACTCAGATAAAGTCATAATTCCTCCTCCATAAACACGAACTTGTAGGAATCCCCACAACCAGAAATCACAGGGATTTAAGTCGGGTGAACGTGAGACCAGGTATCCGCAAAAGATTACACGATTATCTCCAGAGTTAGTACCAAACACATCTTTGACTTGGCACCCAATGTGGGAAGTTGCTCCATCTCGCATGAAAACAGTGGTCTGATAAATTTTTGAATTTTTGAAAACTGCCATCTGGTGGTCAAAATTTGAACTATTTTTTATTGCAGAAACCTTTTACCCATAGTCTATATGACATATATACCAAGTTTCATCAAAATTCAATATGTAGAACAGGTTCTAAAGGGTCATTGTCATTACCTGTACTTTTATAATATCTAAATCAAAATATTTCGACTTCCAACTTTTCAAACATTTTATCTGGTGTGAACAACTTTGAAATATCTTACAAGAGAATCATATACAGTACTTCCGATTATACGGGTGCAGATTATCCGGTGTGCGGATTATCCGTGGGTGGCAGCGCCTACGCAAGGACACTCAAAGCTATGCGCGAGAGAGTGAAAAAAAAAAAAAAAAAAAAAAAAAAAAAAAAGACATTTGTCCGATCGACATTTTCGAAAAAAAATTAAATTGTAAAATTCTTCGAAAATATCGATCGGATAAAGCTCGAAGAGTGCTTTGATGATGATTTGACTAAGCTGGACTTTCAATGCATATATCGTTTCAAATGTCACAAGAAAAGAACATCCAGAGAGTGATACTGAAAATACAAGCAAAGAAAATGCTGAACATACATTAGTTCCCAGAGAGTCCCCCCCCGGGGTCGACGTAGAGAACTCTGCGAAGTTATTAGCTAGGATCTGTACCTAGCCAGTGTTGGCCACGGGGGTATAAAATTCATGAACCTAGTGGTTCTGGAGGCTCTGGAAAGGTCACTTATTGGCCGGAGCGGAGTCTGGCAAGTCCTGATGCAGATGGCTGTAGTAACCCGGGGTGGCGCCCGGGGACGCTGGGCAATGACCTTCTGCAAAGGGCAGCCCGAATGACTGGCAGGTCGCAAATCAGAGTCAAACGACCGGTGTCCCAAAAGGGATGCGTCCTTTTTTTCTCTCGAAGGTTGTACCTCTGTGCCTGGTTGTACCGTCTTTTTCTGAAAATAAGACATCCTCCGAAAATAAGCCCTATCGTGATTTTCGGAACTTTTTGTAAAATAAGATATCCTCCGAAAATAAGCCCTATCGTGATTTTCGGAACTTTTTGTAAAATAAGACATCCCCCGAAAATAATTTCTAGTTAAAATAATATGACAAAAAGGATTCGTTAAAAAATGCTGTTGATTTATTAAGTAATAATATGTTTAGTTTTCTTAATACTCGTATTTCAGAGAACTGTTTGAAACAAAATATTCCGAGAAATTAATTGTTTACCTCTACAGTTCGTTTCAAATTAATTCTTGGAATTTATCTTAACCAGTTCACCGTTTTCTCCGAGAGAGATACGTTCACAGGAAAGGCATCGTCATCCGTTAGCGTCGGCAGACTCTCGTCGGGGTGAAATTTGGGCTGAACCGTAACCCCCGAGACACATACGACGCAGCGACCTTTTTCCAACCCCCACAGAATGAGCCGCAAATCAAAAGGGGTGATTGATGGGTAAAAAATTCATGGGACAAAATAACTGATAGTGATGTTTCCAATGCACTACGAACAAGCTACTTCGACAAGAAGTATTCATTCAACAATAGCTATATCGCAAGACATGAGAGATTCGGACCAATGATTCAACAGAAAATGGATTTAGAAGAAAATCAGAATATAATTCAGAATTTTATTTATGACGATGTTTCAGAAGAAGATGACATGACTGTAATTGAATAAATTTAAATTTCTGTATTCTGTGTAAAATAAATATTAAATAAAAATATATAAATATACTTTTATTTTTGCCCTCCCCCGAAAATAAGCCCTAGCGCGTATTTTGGACCAAAAAAGAAAGTAAGACAGTGTCTTATTTTTGGAAAAAGACGGTAAGTGGCAAACAGTGCGGTTTAGTCTCGCGGAGTGAGGAATGCCCCATATCTATGCCAGACAACCTTCTACTGAAACTGTCGTCGTGGAATAAAATAACAAAATAGCACTTCGAAAAATTATCAATTAAATTCGACAAACATTTAAACATTCTCAAAACCAAAGTTATTCAGACCTCTGGATAACAATAAGAAGTACCTTCTACCATTTGTTATCCAGAGTATATCGCAGTCCTTTTGAGAGGGGCATAGTACTGCTGCGTACGTACGGGTTCGTAAAGGATTGAATGCAGACAGAACCGACGATAGGTTGATAAAATTAATTTTCCCAAGAAGTTCAGGAACTTTTCACAAAAGTACTTGTACATTCTTAGTATGAAGAGAGCACAATCAGTAGTTACCGTTTCCAATTACAAAAAAAAAAGGCTCAAATACTCTGAGTTAAAATTTGAACTCAACTCTGATATAACTAAACTGATGCTCCGTCAGGTTTTTCGAAACTGCTGATAGGCATTGTGACGTTACAGCTACTAGCACCCCCCGCGGGCACAGGTGCTGAATTATAACCAAAGAATCTCTAAGAGATTCCTTAGAGATTCTTTGTTATAACTTCCTGTTTTGTTCGCGGACGAAATGGACCATACCTGCAAAAAGCAGGACTGCAGATAAAACCCCCTGGGAGTTTCCGGACACTAGGAACTAATTATGTTTCTCTTCGCAGATAATAAAACGAGTGAAATCTTTGTGTAAGAGTTCTTCATGTGATTCTGAGGTGACAGGAAGCCTCTTTTACGTTCTAAACCACGCCAGTGGTTTCTGTAGAACAATAGTTTTTTTTATGCTGTAACTACAGTAAAAAGGACGTCTTTTTGCGTCCAATCTGCGTTAGCGGATGTTGTATGATTTAGGGCTGTAATGATCAGTTTATTTTTATGTTTTAATCAAGAAATCTATTTTAGTTTATCAAATAAATAATTTAAAAGACAACCTGTCTTTCTTTCACCCGACACGGGTGTCCTGACGTTACAGCATCCACAATTACAGTTACTTACAGGTCGGACCAAAATGTCCCCAAATGGTCGCCAAGTTTGCCGACTTTTGGCGATTTGTTGCCAAATTTATCGAGGAGCCCTTATCACATTTTAGCGATGGTCCCTGCTAAAGGGAACTGTTCTGAGAAACGAGATTCTGGTAGCACTGGTTTAAACGAAAGGATTCCTAGAAAAAAGAGCCCTCCTTAAAGCGAAGTCCGGCCTAGCTACGGTAACGATGTACGGGATAACGTGGGATTTTTTAAAACGTCACCGAAGATGTTTTGGTTGCAGCGCTGTCTCGCGTAGAGAACAACCAATCAGACGAAAGTTCTGATTCTGAAGGATCACGTGATTACAATCTGAGCGACAATCGGTTACTCTTTGGCGTAGCGGAAACACAACGTGATAGGGGTTTTAGTAGCCGAAACCATCGCCAGCTTCGTGCTGTTTCACCAGTTTGGTGAGATAGCTATTTATCTCAATGTAAAATGAACTTATTCCTATAACCTTGTTTTTCCAGCCAGGCTGCGACTTTTGAGGTTTTTGATGTTACATTGTGCAAGAGATAGTAAAATCTACATATAATTTCACTAAAATTCATAACAGTATGATATTCTGATACGAAGTGAAAAGGAGGAATAGAGCATAAAATATTCAGAATCGCTACCCTAATATGCATTTGCGATGACATTAAATGCAAGGAAATCGTTCCTAGCAATAAAACAAATCGATCGTAACAGTGCTAAGAAAATAGATCATAACAATGAAATAGTATATGAGAAACTATAGCAAATGCAATGTAATAACAATAAGCTACGAAAATGACTGTCACGCACGATCTGATAAGCTATAAAATAACAAAAATACTCGGCAAAAATGGCTACTTTACTTACTTTCCATCAGGAAATCAAGTCTTTGACTAAGCTTCATCTTCCCTGAAAATGATTCCTCGGGATAATTAGGAATCTTACTTCTAATCATAGTCTGTTAAGCAAATACTGAACTTATAGTCTGATTTCCACTTGCGAACGGTATCACCAGAAGAAATAGCTTTTAGTCATCTTCTGGAGGTAATCGAAAGAGAGGATCAGCTTATCAAATGTGTACGGCTACTTTCCTCTGTTTAATCAACCTTCATTTCTCGTATGGAAGAGAACATATATGGAATGGGAAATCGTTAGCAACCAGCACTAAACGAACAAAGGGAGGGGGTGGATAAACAGTCGCGATTCAGCTTTAGAAAGTGCAGTAATCTGGGCTTGAAGCATTCGAAACTTCAGTTATCTGAATTGCTTCCCCCTTTTTATAAGACCAAATTTAGCTTTTAAAATTAGGCAAAATATCAGTTTTAGATTGGCGTAGATTTTCAATAATACTCTATCTATTTCGAAGTTCTTTATTTTTAGCAGGGTCCCCCCCCCCCAAAAAAAACTTTTTCGAAGGTGCGAGGAGCAAAAAAATCACACGCATGTGTAAATTAAGGGATGATATAAAAAGATAAGGACATCTCTTTTATATATAAATTGTTCACCTAAACTTCTTTGGAAACCCTAAACTCATTCGAGACTCACTGCGAACGTAAGCGACTCGTCGCTATCTCTAGTAATCAGACACAAAACATAAGAAGAGTTAAAAGACCCTTTTATTAAACTCAGATAATTTAAGAGAGGCCACCTCTTGTGCTTACAGAATCAGCCAGCATTTATGGCGTAACTCAAAAGTAATGAATTTAAATTGAAACTAAGCTAAATCCTAAGTTAGCCAAAGGGTACACAGAATGAATAACGCACAAGTTGGCTCAAATCAAATACTGGTTACGATGTCTCACTAATCGCCGCGTGAAGCGAACAGCACACAAGAGAAGGTGAAAGTCGCTACTGAATAGCTATCAAATACTGGTGTGACAAACCTAATGGCGAGAATAATGCAACGCAGCAGGCAGACTACTATCTAAAGGGCCATATCACACGGCGTTTGTTTCATACGAACAACTGTTTCGAACAATTTTTCTGCCTGGTTTACTATTGAAAGAAAGACGCGCGACTTTTTCCTTCCTTTCCAAAAAAATTGCAGCTTGTTCGTTTTCAACCAATCAGCTATCAGCTTGTTTGTAGTGAGGAACCAATTAACCCCAAAGCGATCTGTTTTGATTGGCTGTTGTGACAAAGCAGAAAAATTGTTCCAAACAGTTGTTCTTCCGAAACAAACCGACGTGTGATAGCAGCCTAAGAGCATCAGTTATTAGCGTGGCTTTCAGCAGTTTTAAGAAACACTGAGAAACTTAGTTCTCAGATCTCAGTTTTAAGATCTATACGAATAAAAATCAGTATCGATTTTTTAAAATTTTATTTATTTATTTATTTATTTTGTCACTTGTTATTCGAATGCACCTTTCATGTTATGTATGTATCAATGTAATGGACATGTGCATGTGTTATTAATGTATAATGTATATAGCTATAAGTTACGTAATGCGCATTGGTATTGCTCTCCAAAATGTCTGTAGAGTTTAGGTAATTTTTTTTTCCCGATTGTATGGTTTAAATCGAGTGCACTATTAATGCATAGTGTATCAATATATCGAATGCACCTTTTATGTTATCTGTGTATTATTTGTATAGTATGCATGTAATATTCAAATATTTTTTCTCCTCTTTCACACTTTTCATAGTAACTAAATATGCTTATGTTGGAGTTTTCTCGGAGCCACAGTTTTTGGTAACTTTTTGCGTGCTTACTAAAATTTATCTTCTTATTTCCTTAATTTTGCAGCAGAATGAGCAAAATTTTGACCTAAATTGGTCTTTTTTCGTTAGTTCTTACAACCTTACTTATAATATATATTAATGTATAATATATATAGCTATAGGTATTGTATAATATATATAGCTATAGGTATTGTATAATATATATAGCTATAGGTATTGTATAATATATATAGCTATAGGTATTGCATAATATACACTCATGTCCATAAATTAAGGATAATTCGGAGTCACGCGGAAATCGAACTCTAAAATAAATATATCACGTGTAAAATCACTACACACATCTTCAAGAATCACATGCAAATTTCAGGAAGTAACCAGATGACGCCGACGGTACGTCACAATGACGAGAGTGTAAGAGAGTGATATATAAGGAATACAGGCAAAGAAGTAAAATTTTTCGCAGGCGCTTTATAAGCATTTCAGTGCAATAACCGAATAGTTATGACACAAAGGAAGCATTGGGATGATTTTTTACGTGGTAGAATTATCGGCCGTCTGGAATGTGGGCGTACCCAACTGGAAGTATCAGACGAACTTGGAATGCCCAGAGTGTCATCTTCAGGCTTTGGCAACGATTCCAAGATCATGGTAATGTGAGTAGACGTTACAGCACAGGTCGCCCCAGAGTTACAACGCCGAATGAGGACCGGTATTTGGCAGTTACTGCCAAAAGAAACAGGCGAAGCATAGCCTCAGACCTGTCTCGTCAGCTCTCTTCAGCCACTGGTACGACAATTTCAAGGCAGACCGTGTACAGACGCTTAGGGCAGATTGGTCTATATGCTCGTAGACTTGTCAGATGCGTTCCACTTACTGCAACTCACTGTCGCCTGCGGTTAGCCTGGAGTGGAGAGCATGCATTGTGGACACCGCAACGGTGGGCTTGTGTGATGTTTTCCGACGAGTCCAGATTTAGCTTGCAGTCTGATTCTCTCCGGACTTTCATATGGAGAGCTCCAGGTACCCGTTACCACCAAGAAAACATCATTGAACGACACCGTTACGGTGGTGCAGGAGTGATCGTTTATGGTGGAATTATTCTGGGTTCCAGAAATTACCTGCATGTTCAAATTGGAACCATGACAAGCCAAATCTATCGGAACGTCATTCTGGAACAATATGTACGTTTGTTTCGGGGCGCCATGGGCGTACAATTTGTGTTTATGAATGACTACGCCCGCCCTCACCGTGAAAACATCGTAAGCGAATGTCTTCAATCGGAGGATATCACCCGTATGGACTGGCCAGCATTTTCACCGGATTTGAATCCAGTAGAGACGTGTGGGACATGCTTGGCCGACGAGTTGTAGCCCGTCAACCTCCTCCTACATGTCTACCGGAACTTCGGAGAGCATTGCTTTTTGAGTGGTGTAATATCTTCCAAGATCAGATCGATAATTTGATACTCAGAATGCCTAGGCTTTGTACGGACTGTATTGCATCGTCTGGGAGACATACAATGTATTAACAATTGTACCAACCATGTAATATTGGTTTTTTGTATATAGGTTTTTTTTGTAATTTGCTCCAGGGGGAAAAATCGCTAATTTTTTTAATAATATCAAACATATAGCATCTTTGTTTGCTCTTTACCTTTTGTTTAATAAATAAGCTTTAGAAATAAGTCAAATCTGTTTTGCTTCTAACTCTTCCTTTGCCTGGTTTTGCATTATCCTTAATTTATGGACATGAGTGTATATAGCTATAGGTATTGTATAATATATTTAGCAATGCGCATTGATACCGCTCTGCAATGTCTGTAGAGTTCAGAAAATTTTATTGTTATACGTATTAATTTATCGTCCATGCAACGACTACTATAATAGTGCACTGTATAATATAATACGATGTACTACTATTGTGGCAATTCAACATAGTAACAGCACTTTTTGATGCAATTATCTTTTTTATTGTATAATAAGCACTGTTATTGTAGGAATCCGCAATACCCCTGTTTTCCTCCATCTGCCCCTGTTTGCAATATTCTTTTTCTGGACAGTTGCGTGATTCGGACGATACCCGAATAGTCGGTGAAAGCCGGCCAGGTGTCCGGACCCTGCTGTCACCTGTCACCTGTTATAAATTAGATTATAATTTAAAATAGTTTGCTTTCTTATTTTCATTAATAATATAAATGCATCTTGATGAATGTAAGTTTATATTGTAGAGTTCATCACTTTGTAAATGCTAAGTTATAAGGTATTTCTCCCACTTCCCTAGCGTGCCTTCGTGGTGTAACGGTAGCACGCTGGGCCGGTATTCCAGAGGCCCGTGGTTGATTTCCGGCGAAGGCGGTTGCATATTTTTCATCTTTTCTGCTTCCAAAAATATGCCTAATGTCTCTACAAAGTTACAGTTGAACGTGAAGAATCTTAAGAACTGATAAGAGAATAATGGCTTGAGTTCGTGGAACAGGAAACAACAAAATAGAAAGGTAAACTAGCCCTTTATTATTCCAACTAAAGTTTAACAAACTTCGTCTTGGAATGTACAATAAAGCCGACACTTGGGCCTTTGAACTTAAGAGACTAAGAATTAAACTAAACTAATCTTAACTAAAGAGTTATAGCCGAAGCTATCAAAATTCTAACAGAGTTGGCCCCTTAACGCTAATTGACTGCGAAGCTATCGAGGGCTTAAAGTACGGCCGAGTGTAATAATAGCTTACGAGAGAGTAGCCTAAAAAAGGCGGACGCGTGCAGACAGAATACCTGGTATCTCTCTCTCTCTAAGACCGAAGAACTTCGCGGTTATATACCGCTCTTCCTCATTATGTATTCAGACGTGATTCTAAAACTACATTCTGGCCGGAAGTAATAAGTTGAAGTTAAGAATCGACAGGAAAGGGAAACTTAAAATTTAACTGTTAATAAAATTAACATAATCCTTACAATATAATAAATGGAGACTAAAATATAATAAAATAGAGACTAAAATAGGTAAATGCTCGTACATATTTAATAAGGGCTGTTTAAATACAGGTCTTCATGAGAGAACCAAAAACGCGGGACGCTCAGAGGGTTAAATCGTTTTTCAGCTGCATACATAATCTTCCTGAATTAAAATTCGGTAAATTAAAAATAATCATTGCAGTAACTGCATATTTGGCTTCAAGAAAAAACATGAATAACCAAACATTCAAACGGTATGTTGTCTATTTTATCTGGGATGTTTGGAGGTCGGCTGTAGTATGGTTTGGACACTTATCTTCATCTCTTGAAAATACAAGTAGGCTTTTTATCCAATATTTTCGACGACACGTGTTTAATAAAGACATTACATAAAAACGAGAAATGACAGCAGCCAGACTTGTATTGCGTGCTGATGATTCGCGTGATTCCTCTTTCATGCTGTGAAAGAAGATGGTCAATTTCCAGCCACTTCAGCAAAAGAGCGCTTGCTGCACTTATACAAAAAGCTCTTGGAAAAAGAGAAAAATCTTCCCTTTTCTCTCACACAACTCTGGTAAGAGCCAGGACGCTCTCAAATGCTCTTCGATTTCGTGCGTGGCACTACTGCAATTTTGCTCGCCTTAAACTTCCTTTCTTCTCCTCTTTTTCTTTCTTCTCCCCTCTCCCCCTGCTTCGATGTCTTCTTGGACAAAACAGACTTTCTTTTCGTCCACTGCTAGTTAATAAATAGGTTTTGGGATTTAAAACAACACATCCAAAGAAAGTGCAATAAAATTTTAATGCGTTGTTTTCGACTACGCTTTCTATTAGAAGATCGTTCATTAAAACGAGATTTAGCAAATCATAACAGAACGGGGGAAAATTGTGGAATATTTCGGAGCGTCAACATAAACAGAAAAACCTTTAAAAAATACAATCTGGAAACGTTAGATTTCAGTATAATACTTAATGTACCGTTAAGAGTTAGTTGGAAGTGCCGGAAGTGGTTAATATTAGTATACGAATACCTATTCTTATCGAAGAAAGCATCCTGATGATGATCATCATCGATATTAGACACAAAATTCTTCTTATGAAACATATCTTATAGTTTGTGTGTGTATTGCATAGTAATAAAATGTGATTGGACAATGGATGAATATAATTTTGATTTAAAAGACTAGTAAATACAATATATTAATCTATCATGTGCAACAGAATTCAATATCTGTGTTTTTGTAATTAACTATGCATTTATCTTTAAGAGTACTTTTTTTTTTTTTTTTTTTTCCCCCCAGGCTTTGAAAGCAAATTAAATCTCGACTTTTAGATTTAATTCAGGAATAAAGTTCATGGCTTTCCTTTTTTCATTTTAGTTCCTGCTTCGGATTGCGATTACTATTCGGCATATTAGTGTAAGAAATCCTTAAATGGAATTTTCTTTCTGTTATTAGAACTTGATGACTGAAATCAGCATGAAACTGCCATCCGATTGGTGAATCTTAAGACTAAATCGCCGTAAGTATCCGAACAGACATTTCGTTGCCGTCGTTTTTTGATTTGTATTTGAGCTACACTTTGACTTTTACATGTTCGATAATTGCTCAATTATGAGTAAGATGAGTATGTATATAAACTCAGAACTATTTAAGAGTATTCGTGTAAGCATGTTGGGTGTCCGCAGGTAATTTATAAAAGATTTTCCTCTTCTCACTGCTTTCGTTTGTAACGTACGGCCCGCATTTCTATATCTCTACATCGAAATAAATTTTATTAACTTTGTTTAAAAAGCTTTTGATTTGTTCAAGTATCTCTTTGATACGAACACTATCCGCGGTGAATTAAAGTGGGAAACCTGAACCAAGATTTCTTCAATAGATATCTCTAAAAAAATCTGAAGAAGGAAAAAAAAAAATCTGGAAGCTTTTTCAGATTTTATATTACGCCCAAAAAAGGCGTTTTTCTTCATTTACAGACACATACACGTTTCGAAAGCATTTGAGCTAAAAATATTTAAAAGCAGCCTATCTTTAGCTAGAGATAAAAATACTTTTTTTCCCCCGAGTACGGTGTTGCCATTGCTCGCTTTGAAATCGTTGAGTTTGTTAATCGAAAATTCATTTCAAAAGCTTTATAAAATGTGGAATAAATAATAAAACAAATTCAAAAATTAGCGCTTCCAGGTATCCATATTCGGGTGGAGAATTACGTTATTCAAATTTTGATGGCTCTAGGTACTGTTGTGTTTTCACAGTGAGAGAAACTTTCATGCATTCATGTAGATTCTTCTTTATTTAGTTTCTTTAAGTATAATACATGGCGATAATAATACTTGGTGGCAACAGTTTGAAAAGGGATTGAAACTTTTATAGCGATTCAACACAAAATCCGTTTTGAGACTAATATCCCTTCTGGGCTAACTCTCCTGGCTAAAAAAACAAACAAACAACAACAACAAAATAAATAAATAAATAAACTTTACTTTTTCTATTCCACAAGCTATATGCATTTGCAACATATTGTAACGATTTTTGTATACATGTAAATCATTTTAGTGAAATTGTAGTATTTTTTGTATAATGTCACGTGAAATGCTTGAAAAAGATGAAACTCTGCCGGAAAAAATAAGATGATAGATAAGATAGTGATTAGATAAAATAAGACTTGCTGGGTAAGAGTTAAGCCACTGGTGCCATCTATTGATGAAGCGAGAACTAAAACATAATTTCCTTAAATGCTAAATTCAAAGATGGATTAAAATTAGGGTCGTTAACTAGAACAGAAAGATTTTTTGAATTTTAAACGCCTCTAGAAAATCTAATTCACTAATGGAAGATGTTATTTGAATAATTTTGGTGCAGAAAAATTCAAAGTGTGATTTTCGGACCAACAATGCTCGGCAACAGAGGACTTCTGCATTTCCTTTTTTCTAACATAACAAAAGTAAATTAAGCCACATTGGCAAGTAATCCTGTAAATGTCCCAGGAATTCATATCCGGAATGGGGTCCTTGAGTATGGAACTCAGAATTTTATTGATAGGAGAATAAACGACCCGAAAGTTAACATTCAACTGCAGTACTACTGTTTACCGTAAATCGTCATCGGTTTACCATCCACCACATATTAAATCATGTCATTCGACTAAACAAAAGTTTTTATCAGTATATATAATGTTTTCGCCAAATTTGGCCACTAATTGATAAAAGTCGCCAAATTTGGCGACATTTTGGTCCAGTTCCTGTATAACTGCAACTGAAAAACTGTAAGGGATATTTGTATGTCTTTAACCGCATAGGCCTTCTAGTAATTGAGAAATGGAAGACACTAACGATTTCTTAGCGGCCGGGGGAGGAACTATATAAAACCGTAAAGAACCTCAACTGTCAGTTATACACTCGATCTGATGGCGTAATGGCAGACCGCACATTGAGTTGAACAATGTTAAGCAAATTTCGCTTACTGCGCATGCTTGATGGTGTACATTTGGCGCGGGGAGGAATATTGGCGACTAAGCAACCCTACGCTAGCTTATTCGTGATCACCATGGCTGTAGAGTGTGTTCGAGTGATGTTTACAATTGCAATGTTGTGGAACTTTGCTTATTAGTTATTTTAACGTCCATACCGATTGCACTTGCTTTTCTAATATATACTTCATTGTAATTTGTCAATAACAGTGCATTTAATATTTGTTAACATATGTTCGTAATAATTCGTTATTTAAATGTAATTTGTTTACATGTTATAATTCAATAATTGTAAAGTGGAGTTTCTCGCTTAGTTTGTTAGCGTATACTCGCGCTTTTATTTTCTCATTTCAAAAAATTTAATAATTAGCATTAAGGAATCGTAAAATTTCTTCAGTGTTATTTTCAAACACTTGTTATATTCCTCAGTGTTTCTTTATGTATGTACGAATGGAACGTATGGTAAATCCTGAATTGTTTTTATTGCTTAAAAGTATGATGAATAAATTTTCAACTAATATATCCTAAATTTCAGTCTTTTTCTGAACGAAAATTTGTACAGTTCCAAAGGAACGTGCAGAATTTCATAAGTATTATATTTTGCATTTTGAATGCAAACACTGCTTCACATTACTTCGCAATAATTTCAGCTTTCTGGTTGTTTGAGCAGTACAGCAAAAAATAGTATTTTAACCCAGTGATTAATTTACATTTACATTATACTCTACGAAGATTTAAACGCCAAATTTGTTTATAAACAGATGGCGGTACATCTACCATAGGCCCACCAGCGGCCGAGCGGTAAAGTCGCTGAACACTGGTAGTTCGGTCCGAGGTTCGAATCCCGCGAACGGGCTGGCTGCATGGGTGTTTTCGTGGTTTTCCCCATGTGTAACGTGTATACGAGCCAGTTTCCCTTAGAAAGTCCTCCACGAAAGGCATCCCTCCTCTTAGGCAGATAGCCCTAGTGTGCTTTGCCATAATTAAATACACCACCACCACCACCACCACCACATCTACCATATATCGTATTTATCTTCTTTTCAAATCGCGCCAACATAGTAATTACGCAAAATTGTTTTCTGGGCATGCGCAGTATGCGACATTCGTTTAACACTGTTCAACTCAATGTGCGGTCTGCCATTACGCGATCTGATGTCCGTTCTCTCTGAGCTACACTCATGTGAACTTCATCACCTCTCACGTGAACTTTACCACCACTCATGTGAACATCACCATTCAATTCATCAACAGTTCTGATTCCCAATGTGAAATTACGCGAGAGTAATTCCTTATTAACCGAATTTTTCTTAATATAATTTTTTTGCTGTATGTCGTTAATTTTTTATAATAAATTATGAATTTCTTCCTGCTTATCAGAAGTAATTATTCAAAGGGGCAGTTAGGAACTCATAGCTGCAACTATATGTTATTGATGTTCCGCGTAAATATTGATTCCTTAGATTATTAAAAAGACTGTCCAGACGGGAAAATGTTTAGTGACTTTGACTGCCGTATCGCAGGGCCCGGGTTCGAATCCCGAAGGATTTATGGATGTAAACTTCTGTCCCTTCATAGGAGGCAATGGTGACCCACCTATTATATGACTCCATAATAAAGTGATTACCGCTTCCAGACTCAATAGTGGCTAACGCCTACAAAGGCTAATGCCCGCCATTAGAGAAAGATAAAGAGAAAGATAAAAAAGATTATTAATCATTTTTAGCAAATATTTTAATGCGAAAGTTTTATTTAAATGCAACATCATGCAATGTCAGCAATCATGATTTCAATTCCTTTTAAATTAGTATTCAAAAGTTCATGAACTGTTAAAAAATTCAGCCATTTGCGATTACGAAACTTAATGCTGTTTCTACAATCTTAGCCACGATCCAGCTATAACAATTCTGAACATCCAAAGATTTGCTAAAACATTCTGTACATCCAATACCAGTGTGTAATCCTCCAAAGATTTGCGCAGACACGAAAATGCTCGGTAAGAGGCATTGCGGAGACGGAAAGTACACGATTTTGAACCAACGAAATGACGCACGTGACAAAAAAGGAAAGAGCCTTTAAGTTGTGGGAGTCCTTTTGTCTCAGGTGTTTGGGTCTGTGGAGCGTGGAAAAGTTGCGACTCGTTCAGACATTTTCGGTTTATTGTTATCGCTGTCATCCATCGCGTCGCTTACAAGGTTGCCAGATATCAAGAAAGAGATATTACTCGCTTTTTAAAACTGGTTGCGAGTTAGAAGTATGGAAGTGAAATCGAATACACACTCAAGTTCTGATTGTCCAAGCTCATTAACGTTGGAATAATAATAAAATATCTGATGGGGACACCAAATGACTTTCTTGTACGCCCTATTAAATTATACACAATTCTTGCTACACATTACTTAAACTTATTTCCTCGAATTTCATTAGAGTTATATTTATCATTCAATCAATTCTTTAAAATTCGCTCTAATAAAGGTAGAAATCTAAGCTTATCGTCGATCGTGAAACAGCGTTGCTGAATGTAGCGTATAAGTTAACCATTATTATAACTATTTTTTTAAATATAAAGATCATAACAATTTGTGCAACAGTTATTACTTTATAATCGTGAGTATCATAAATAAAATAGATTTCTTCTGAAAGAAATAAAAAAAATTCGGGCCAATGAATAAGAATTTTTCGTCCAAAATTGAGAAATAAAAAAGTTTTTGATAGCTAATCATAACTGGAAACTTAATCCCAGTCTGTAAAAATTACCTAAAAAGCTTCTTCAGTTGGTGAACTGGAATTCCTTATGCATTTCCTTATAGCTTTTCATAGTCATTAGAAACTTAGCCTCTTTAGTTAACGACATTACCTCTAATCCAGTCCTTCCGAACAGTTTAACAATCCTAATATCTTAATTTTTCACGTTTCATTACTATTTTTATCGACAGATGGCGTTACGTTCGCGCTAGCATTGCTCTGCTTATTGCTTTCAACATAAATACGGTCGTTGCTCTTTCCATTTTACATAATTCCCCCCCCCCGTCTGAAGTAGAGGCATCTGCGTGTGATCGCCATCGATATCAATAAAGTTTTATTCAAAATATACATCAAAATTAGATTGCTGTTTTTCTTAATTTGAAACTCTAAAATATTTCTATGTCAAAATTTTCTTCTTCTTGCATAAGCTATTATTTGCAGCAAAAATAAAAGTCTAACGATTATAATGAAGTTTTCTTGCAATGTACTGCTTTGTAAACTTATTTTAATATTTCTTTCACTTTTTATTTATTTTTTCTTTTGTTATTGTTGAATTGGTGAAATGGTTTTTAAATATTTTTCTTTTTACACCATTATAAATTTAAGAAAGAAATAATACACATAAATTAAAAATTTAAATCCTTTGAGTTGAGTTTTAATAATATATTTGACAATAAAGATTTATATTTTTGAATTTGCAACAATAGTATAATTTTTATTTAAGAAGAGAAGCGAAAATATGGAATATTTATTCATTTATTTCAGGATTCAGTGAAAACTATTGTATTTATTGAGTTTTTTAGTAATAACATTATTTCAATAGGAGGAACGACATATTACTTGCAATCACGCAGCGAAACACATATTTAAATTTCATATTTTTTTGCATGTTGTAAAAATACTTATTGCTCATATGTTACAAATAATAAACTCTTTTTTTTTTTTTTAATCCAAAGAGGCTTTGTCCCTGAAGGACTATTGTTTTCGTTTTGCGATTTTGCGTCGATTCACTACAAACGGCGAATCACTTTTCAAACTGTTGCCACAAAGTATTATCGCCTTGTGTTATAGTTAAAGAAATTAAATAATGAAAAATCTGCATAAATGTATGTGTATTTCTCACATTGTGATAAAACGACTGTACATAGAGCCATCGAATTTTGAGTGACGTAATCCTTCTACGAATATGGGCATGTGGAAGACCAAATTTGAAATTTAGAAATCGTCTTATTATCGATTTCTTATTTTGTAAAACTTTAAAGAATTTTTGATTAACAAACTCAAGAATTTCAAAGCGAGCCATGGCAACGTTGTACAGAAAAAAACATTTTTAGCGCGCGAGTCTCTGTATCGCAAATTCTAAAGATAGGCTCATTTTAAAATTATTTTGCGATATTGCTGTTGAACTGAATTTTATGGTTTAAGTGCGAAGAACGTGATATTTAATAAATGATTGTAACACACAAAATGTTTAAAAAACGCCACTTTGGACGTAATTTAAAATCTGAAACATTTCACAAATTTATTTATTTATTTTTTCCATACTGGAAGGAAGAGTGCAAAACTAACTGAACTACTTCAATATTAGATAGTTTGGTGCCATGAAATAATTCAAAAAAATATTGGCGAACCACGTTATTGGAACTCTCAGTAATTTTTACTCAAGGCGGATTTACGTATAAGCTGCATAAGCTATAGTTTAGGACCCCCCCCAAAAAAAGAAATTAAAATATTTTATAAATAGTATTAAACTATATTATAACAGACTTATAAAGGGCACCATATCTCTAATAGCTAAGGGTCTTATCAAGTCTAAATCTGCCGCTGTTTTTATTGCATAATAATAATATAATGTAATAATAATAATAATTCACATCAGTGCCATAAATCAGTCTTTTCTATTTATTTTATGCGTATTCTAGCGTGCATTTAAATTGGAATTATAATGGAATTATTTCATTGCATATGAATGGCGAGGAAAATTTCGGCATAAATTTAAATTCTTTATTGCAGAGGTTGATGAGTTGAGAACATTTCCATAACGTATTTAAATTCACTTTTTTTATATTATAATCCATTCTTTTTACTTCTGCACATGATAAATAACACGTTTCATCTGAGAAAAAGCTAATAAGATAGTATACCCATTATCTGAGCGTTTTGGTTTTCGCATTAAGAAGACCTATATAAAAAATATTTCAGAACTGCTTTTCTGTTTTCCATAATCTACTTAAGAAAATTCCGGGACGGATTTTCTGATTTTTGCTTTTAAAATTTGTAGCAATGTTTATTTTAATAAACAAATTCTTATGTTAAATCTTACCTGCACTTTTATTTTTTGTCTATTCTACTGGAAATGTGAATGAAACGAGCTTTAAGTGAATAAATTTAAATTTAAAATGTGAATAAAATGAAAATTTAAGGCTTGGCAGAGTCAGCCAGGCGGAGAAATTGGTTTGAGCGCTATTATTGCCACCTGGCGAATTTGAATGAAAGTTAAGTCAGTAGCTGTGAAATAGCACAGCCATGTTATTAGACTTTAAATTTAAGCTTCTAAATACTGTTTGAATTATTGTGTAAGTACCGTAAACACAAATTATTTATTTAATTTTGATGATTTTAAAGCTAAATATGATAACCGTTTGAGTTCTGTAACTTCACGCTGAAGTTCAAATAAGTTCTTCAGTGATTTTACATTATTGTAGTAATTTAATATTCTGGTACTGAAAGGTAAAGATAGGATGATAATTCGTCAGGCTGGGAGATTTGGTTTACGTGATTATGGCAAAGCCTCGAGGGCTATCTGCCTAAGGGGAGGGATGTCTTTGTGGAGGACTTTCTAAAGGAAACTGGCTCGTATACACGTTACACATAGGGAAAACCATGAAAACGCCCATGCAGACAGTCCGTTGACGGGATTCGAACCTCGGACCGAGTTACCAGTGTTCAGCAACTTAATCGCTTAGCCGTTGGCGGGCCTCCTCCGACTGGGAGAATGTTTAGATTATGATAGAGTGAGCTAAGATTATAAGTGACTGAGTTTAGATTAATGTTTAGATTATGATTGGCTGAGTTTAGGTTAATTTTTTTGATTACGACAGACTGAGTTTAGAGTAATGTTTAGATTATGACAGACTGAGTTTAGATTAATGTTTAGATTGAGTTTAGATTAATGTTTAGATTATGATTGACTGAGTTTAGGTTAATTTTTTGATTATGGCAGACTGAGTATAGAGTAATGTTTAGATTATGACAGACGGCAAGAGTGGAGTATAGAGTAATGTTTAGATTATGACAGACTGAGTTTATATTAATGTTTAGATTATGATAGACTTAGATTATGATTGACTGAGTTTAGATTAATTTTTTTATTATGACAGACTGAGTTTAGAGTAATGCTTAGATTATGACAGACTGAGTTTATGTTATAACTGTTATAACAATAAATTTCGCAGCCTGTTACAACAATAAATTTAGCAGCAGCAATTTAAAATATTAAAAAACAATAAATTTCGCAGCCAGAAATACTTGTTAGGAATTCGAAGCCATTTTTGATAGTTCTAGAAGAAAGAAGTAAGAAATCGATAAGATTGAGGAACAGTGACTGGAAGAGCTCAGATTACATTTTCTCCTTCCCTAGATTTCTTATGAGAAAGTGGCAAGAGTGGAGGAAAGTTTAGAGAAGGAAAACTACGAAGTTTTATTCGAAGGAAACCTTTCCGTGGGAGTAATAAACAAAATATGCTTGAACCAGTCCCCCCTCAAAGAAAGATTTGACTCAAAATCTGAAATGGTTGCCTTGAATGAAAAATAAAAAACATTAAAGTTGGCCCTGAGGGCCAAACTTTATTATAAATGCTCTCTTCTTTCACTCAATATTTATGCATAAAAGGAAGTGCAAAATGAAATAAATAATTTAATTTCAGATCTCAGAATCGTACCAAATGTAATTCTCGTACATAGCCAAAAATAATGTTTGTAAGTAGATGATTATCTTACTACGTGAAAAAAGTATCAAAATTTGTTACTTACCGTGAAAGACCGAATATCGAAATTCTTCGGTGAATGTCAACGCATATCAAATACGTCGATTAAAGATCGAATATTTGGTTGTATTCTTATACATTCAGACCATCACCGGTATATGTCGACAAACACAGATATGCTCTGCTTTGGGGGGGGGGTCGAAACGAGAAGCCGAGAAGACAGATATAAAGGAACATATAGACGTTGTTAAAGCAAGGACTCTTGTGCAATTCAGTGCCACAACAATTCACCTTCTTGCAATAAATAAGACTGTATAATGTCAATCACATTAATTAAGAAAGTTTTTTATTGGTGCTACTTTCTTTTCTCATTTAGAATATATTGTTCGTTTTAAGTTCAACAGTTTATTTACATGTGCTGCTACTTTCTTCTATTTTAACATTAGTATATCATGTTTTAACAATAAATTAGGACTTTAAAACTTAAATACCTTTATTCAAGATTCACCATCAGTGCATGAAGAATTTCGACATTTGCCTGTGTAAGTGAGAAATAAGGATATTGAGCAACTCTTTCTGACGTACAAGAGTTGTGATTATGTAAATACTGACCAAGTGATTATGTAAATACTGACATTTACCGGAGAATGTCAACGTTCACCAGATTTTGGTCTTTCAAGGTAACAACTACAAAGCAACAAAAACAAGATAATTTAGTGGAATGTTTCTGAGAGGGGGGTAAGTAAATGGACTTTTAAAAGAAGCCAAAATATAGACACAGACAATAGACTAAATTAGTTTAATGAAATAAAATATCATTCGTCAGTATCGTGCATATGGTCAAAAACATTTATTTATAAAAAAAGCTTTATTTATAATACTGCACATAGTTTTCGTTTTTAATTAGGTCATTTTTAAAATAGGACTTTTAACTCATTTGTAATTAGGAAATTCCCTCTTCCGGTTACAGGTCGACGCAGATATCTCTGTGAGACTAATGGTTAGGATCTGTACCTAGGCAGCCTCGGCCACGAGGGTATAATATTGTTACGGTGTTTTTTTTTTTTTTTTTTTTTTTTTTTTACCTGAAACCAGTTGTTACATTATTTTCTGTCTTCACACGTTCGTACGGGGTTCGTGAGGATTTGGAGTGAATCATGAGACGACAGCACTTGATAAAGTATCGAAACACACTTTATTTAGCAAATATTAATCAAGACAGCTCCAAAGTCATGTTTTACAGTAGTCGAAGAACTACTATACACTCGCTGACACAATCAGCGACACAGCCTTCACACTATCAGGCTTTAATGATGGAGACAGCTTTACTGCAAAGCACCGGAGTACAGCTCCAGACTCTGCTCGGTCGTCCTCGGAACTCCACGTACTCTCGATACTCTCCACGCTACAACTCGCGATGCACTCGACAACACACAGAGCACAGCTCCCGACTCATTGGTTCAGTCATTCCCGGAGCTTAACACACTCTCTCGACGATGCACTAACCGCGATACACTAAGAGACTTTTCGATACACTCGACGACCCATTCGGCACTCGCTGGCCGGCTGTCAACTCGATCGACTCCGCACGGACTAACTAGATGAGAGACACACTATCTCGCACTCTAGACGAGGTACGCACTCCAACTCGATACTAACTGACTGTGGACCAGCTGGGTTTATATAGCTTTCGGTTTGTGTTCGAGAACATTCTGGGCTAAACCGGTAAGAATTCGTTCCAGAAGGTTCTCCATCCGTCCATGGCATATCGCCAATTTTATCGCCAAATGGGCGATTTCTCACCAAATGTGGCAACGTTGCCTTATTTTGCCATTTTATGGCAACCCTAAATCTGCTTTGCGGGGAAGCTATCGCACCGCGCCTGGACTTTTCGTAACAATATCATTGAGCTTCGTGGTTCCACGTGTCCTTCCGGGAGGTACTCGAGTAAAATCGTGGCCGGCTAGGGCGTGACCTTCCAGAGGGTCACGCTAAGGTGGGTCGGGGGTAAATCCGTTCCGTCTAACGGTTGGCCCGCGTAGTACAGTTGGGTAGCAAATTAGCGACCAGTCAAATCTCCAGGCGAATAGGTCACCCCCCATGAAGTAGCACTGAGACCAGGTAGTAGTGACCCCTCGGGCAAAGCCCCCTAAAGATATTTCAGGGGCCCCGGGATTCGGTAAATGAGACTTCTATACCTTCCAAGATGACTTCTGGCTGGATGACCGCCGCCCCCCTTCTGCCTGATATAGGGGCTCTCAGTTGGATCTCCCATCCACGTAGTGCCCAATTAGAGGCGGAACACGTACAAAGTCTTATTTTTATTATTCCGTCTACATCTAATTCCTATTACATGCCGTGAATGCCTATGTCCTATCTTAATACTTTAATTAAATATAACTTGCAGTCATTTAGTAGTGGTAATTACCACTAGCTAGAAAAATATTTTTAATTACTGTATAAGTACTGTCCTTGAAATTTGGTCTTTAACTCGTGAGAAATATATATACATTCTTGGTGGTAGTTTAAGAGTCATCAGACTCTCATCTAATTCTTTACAGGCAGATATCACAAATAACTAATAACATAATTCCGTAATAACCCCCTCTTGCTAGCAAGTTCAGAATCTCGAATTCATCTGTCAAATTTCGAAATGGAATGTGTCCCTTTTAATGCTTCCCTTCGCCAAGTAGGTGGTGATGAATTGCAACTATATGTACAGTGGTTATGAAGTTAAAAAGTTTGAGAAAACAATGGCCTAAGACAGTGGTTTCAAACTCTAATTGCATGCGAGTCTAATGCATGAATGGCAGCTGAAAGGCTTATTCTTTTTAACGCAGACTTAAGTTCCTGCATAAATGTCTGTGGAAAGAAAAAATTATGACGCTTTTGCCGGCTACGGAAACGCTTAGATGTTCGCAGCTACAAAATATACAGCTGGTTTACGTTAGGTTGGATAGATGAAGGTTTACAAAATGCAGAAAGAATTTTGGAATTTGGAATTACGGTTCAGCCACAGCTGAGTGACAAAGTTAGCGATAGTCATTGGGATTCTGAGTTACTGAATTATGTTTACTGTTTCTCGTGTTATCGTCCCTTATACCGCACAAAATAATTACACACCCAAACTATATAGAAACATGAATAAATATTACTTACATTTTGTAAATTTTTGTCAGGAAAGGAACATTAAGTCTATGCATTATACCACAGAAACCGTTTGGAACAGACAACCCCTCTCAAATATTTGGGAGGGGGGGGGAGCAAAATGAAAAGTTTTTTTTTTTAATAAAAGAGAAAAAAATAACTGAATTTTAAATTCCATGTACAGTAAGACCCCGCTTAACGCTGTTTCGGTTTAGCGCTCTTTTATTTCAACCCGGGGATTCTCCGAAATTGTGCGCAGCGCTAGGTTTCCAAATAACATATCCGAAACAGTGTAGTTGTGTTTCTTGCTTTTTATCATTTGAAACAACATTTGTTGACATTATTGTAAGTTTAAATTTGTATAATACTATAACGATTAATACAGTGACAAATATTATGATCTTTAGTTTTTATCATGGGTGATAATAAAAAACAAGAAAAGAAAGCAACCAGAAAAAGCATTTCACTGGAAACTCAAATGCAAGTGATTAGAAGATTAGATTCTGATGAACGTCAATCTCAAATTAGTGCTGCATTGATTTTGGCAACTTCAACAATAAGGACAATTCTTAAGAATAAAGAAAAAATACTGTCATCGGCAACTGCAACTACGTCAAGCTCTGCAACTAGAATTACCCTTTTTAGAAATAACATTTATAGAGGAAATGGGAAAACGATTGTCTATATGGATTGACGACGAAATTGAACGCAATATGCCATTAAGCCAATCTATCATAATGCCTTCTTGACAAAAAGGCAGAAAATTGGAAACCGAGAATAGAC
Organism: Stegodyphus dumicola; assembly: GCF_044657685.1. Lineage (NCBI taxonomy): Eukaryota > Metazoa > Arthropoda > Arachnida > Araneae > Eresidae > Stegodyphus > Stegodyphus dumicola. The sequence continues at coordinate 184,005,632 of NC_140776.1, read as the reverse complement.
TGAATGATCTGACTGAAAATTTTATTTGTTTTTAAAAGTATATGCGTTTATATTGTTTTTATTTTTGTAAGAAATAAATGTTTGATTTTATTTTTATTAAAAAACATTATTAAATTTAATGCCTAACAATTTTTTATCCGTCTTCCCCTAACCCCATTATTTACATGTTAAGATAGCCTCGCTTAGCGCTGTTTCGCATTACGCTCTACTTCGATGGAACGTATCCCCCGCGTTAAGCGGGGTCTTACTGTATTTAATATTTACTAGAACATACTTAAACAACAATATAATAACGCAAAGAAAAAAATTATTTCAGTTAATATGGTTCATATTCTTTTTATTAACAATTATTTAAATTTGTTAGCCTTTTCTTTCACTCTTTGCTTCCCCGCCAGGATGTAAATGAGTGAATAGTATTTAAAATTGAGTGAATATTTAAAATGAAGTAGAGAAAAGGCTATTGAGTTTCGCTATTGAGTGCTCACGTTGTTGTTTCTAGCAGCTGTTTAAATTCTGAATTTCGGCTTCGCATTCTTGCCGCCGAAATTTAATATCATGCCGGTGTAGGTTTCTCAGTCAACCCGCTAGGCTAAATTAATTTGTGTAGTTCTGAACTACTAACTTAACTTTAAATTTAGTTTGTTATTATTATCTTTCACAAGTGAATGCTGAATTTGTAAGCAAGTAAGACTCTGCCGCCTGTAAATAATTCAATTTAATAAAAGGGTATTTTACACGCTTTCCTTGCTGTATTCATATTCTAGTCTTAGAGAGAAGTCGCTAAACAGACTTTTAAGTAGGTCTGGTAGGCTGTAGAATTTCCGATATACAGTCTCGCGCGCTGGAGATAACAACGTTTTAATCCATACAGTGTTGCCACTGCTCGCTTTCAAATTGTTGAGTTTGTTAAAAATTCATTAAAGTTTTATAAAATATGAAATATAAAATTCAAAATTTTGGCTTCCATATGCACATATGCTGGTGGTGGTCTAAGTTATTCAAAATTTGATGGCTCTAGGTACTGTTGTTTTTTTCACAGTGCCAGAAATATGCATACATTCACAGTTCTTCATTGTTTACTTTCTTTAAAACTAACACAGGGGGATAGATAGTATTTCGTGGTTACAATTTGAAAAGTGATATGCTGCCAAATCCCGTTCGGAGAGTACTAGCCGATTCGGGCTGATGCCCTTTTGGTGCAAAAATAAAATAATAAATAAATAAACTTGTTCAATTGCTTTATATATTAGAGCTCTTCTGTTTCTTTTCCCAAAAAGTATCAGTAAATCGTAAAAGTCTATTTTCCTATAACAAAGCCTTTTTATTTGCTTTCTCTTTACAAAATTGCTCAGAAATAAAATAAGAACCACAAAAAAATGGTCAATGCTTGTTTGGAAGACAAAACACCAAACGCTATTTTCTTAAAGAATAAAATTCGAGCGCGGGAGGATGTAAACTGAAACGCTCTCGTCGCAGTTGAAGGTCATTTCGCCGACGACGCTTTGTTTACAGTCGGTTGATTCCGTTGTCCAACATTTCAACCTGTTGCGCCATCTGTTATAATCTCACAACATTATGAGCAACTGAATGATTGTGCTATTTAATGTTTGTATTTTATATATGAACATATGCAAAACATTCAGTTAGACGTAAGTTGCTACGACTAGTAGTGGAAACATGCCAAGATCTCCGTTTTTAACCAAACGTCGTTTTGTTTCAGTCACATTCATCAAACACTTAAATTGATACCTCAAAGAGCTACACAGAATCCTAAAGCCAGTTATGGTTAATAGCCATTGCTTAGGTAATAATTTCACTTTTTCGCTGTCATCTTTTCATTGGCAAAATGAAATAGTTTTATTAAGAAAGCTTTTTTTTTTTTAAAAAAAAACTTCGTTTTTCTTAAGAAACTTCTTTCTTTTTAGTCCAAAGGCGCTTTGTCCCTGAAGAACTATTGATTTCGTTTCGCGATTTTGCGTCCATTTACTACAAACGGCGAATCACTTTTCAAACTGTTGCCACAAAGTATTATCGCCCTGTGTTATATTTAAAGAAATTAAATAATGAAAATTCTGCATAAATGTATGTATATTTCTCGCATTGTGATACAACACCGGTACATAGAACCATCGAATTTTGAATGGCGTAATCCTCCCACGAATATGGGCATGTGGAAGACGGACTTTGAAATTTGGAATTTGTTTTATTATCGATTTCCTATTTTGTAAAACTTTAACGAATTTTTGATTAACAAACCGAAGGATTTCAAAGCGAGCGATGGCAACGTTGTCCAGAAGAAACATTTATATCTCCAGCGCGTGAGTCTCTGTATCGGAAATTCTAAAGATAGGCAGGCTCACTTTAAAACTATTTTACGATATTGTTGTTGAACTGAATTTTATGGTTTAAGTGCGAAGAACGGGATATTTAATAAATAAATGTAACAGACAAAATGTTAAAAAAACGCCTCTTTGGACGTAATTTAAAATCTGAAACATTTCAGATTTTTTTTCTTTCTTTCTTAAATTTCGTTTTCTTAAGAGAAAGCAGTAAGTCATTTGGTAAAGCACTCTAGAACTATCTGTCTAAGAGGAAGGATGCCTTCGAGGAAGAGTTTCAAAGGGAAACTGGCTCGTATACACGTTACTGTTATGCATGGGTGACGCCAACCAACAAGATGCATAGAGGGCGCTAACTCTCAATCCGAGAGGGGCCAAAGGTTTAGTTTCCAGAAGGAAGACCTACAGAGAAGTCCTAGATAAGGGGAGGGCTGATGGGAGGCGAAAATTGTTTTACTTAATGCATATATTTCAATTATTAGTAGTGTAGTTTTAGTATTTAGTTTTGTGTGTGTGCAATAAATGCTTAAAATACAAGGTGGAATTATTCCTCTATGAGACGGTGTACGACGAATGAGTGACATCACATCCAGTGATTATTTGATGACGGTTATACACTCTAGGACTATCTGCTTTCTAAACTAAATTCCGCCTGTATCAATAACTGCATGTTTCTAAGAAGCTGTGGCGGGAGTTAAGGCCTTTAGAAAACTTTGTACTCTTTACCGCGAAACATTAAATGAGTTGCATCGACACTGTCCTAAGCAAAAATTAGTAGTTATTAAAAAAAAATAATTGTGTCATATATCTGCCTATTCAGAAGTAATAGAAATCCTTTCAGTTAACGTATGTTTCATATTTCCTTATTAATTATAACAATATTTAAGTTGTACAAATTATATATTGCTAGCAGCTACACGGCCAGCCTTCGTCTGGCTTTTAAATATACGGGAAAAATGCCTAAAAAGAACACCAAACATTAAATTAAAAAACTGCGCAGAATTTTACTCTGCTGAACAACTTCATATTAAGAAAAGTATTACATATAACAAAATTACAAAGAAATAAGCAATATCTTTTAATACAAATATTAATTATCCTATTAAATAAATTAACCAACTTTCCGTTGCAAAATCTTCGAATTCAAATGGTATAAGGGACTAAAACAATCATGCAACACCTTTTATATAATAAAAAAATATATAATTAAAACATAATATAAAAAATACAATAAAATAAGCAATAAATCTCATATATAATAATCTCATATCTCATATTTTTAAGAGACAGCAGTCCAGTATCCGAAGCAATGAATGAAAAACTGTTGCCAAAACCACATTTCTAAAAGAATGAAACTATCATCAAAAAGCAATAAAAAATCAAAATTGTGCTTTTTGGATGACATAATTAAAATTATACAAACTTCTTTGCCATTAGCTAATAAAGAAGAGGGGATTCTTTCTGTTGTGCCTCGCGAGACAGAAGCGCGTCAGAATAAAAAGATTGCGATGTGCGTGTTGCGTGTCCAAAAATCAAAAGAAAAAAATCTGATGTGTACACCACATGACTTCCTTGTACGGAATATTAAATTATACGCATTTTTTCTTGCATTTCATTTAAACTTATTCGATTGAATTAAACCTACTTCGCCGACAGCGCATAAACCTCAACAGAATAAATGCATTCTTTAAAATTCACTCTAGTATTTGTTTACCATAGCGACACTCTGGCGCTAGGTTTACTTAACAGTATTATATTTCATTCATATTATAACTCAGAACGCAGAAAATGTATATCATTTAAAGAATTATCTAATCGTTGCCACATGTTCTATTCAAATACTATAATAAAGCTAGAACTATGTATAAAAGAAATTAAGCAAACAAAACAAAACAGAAGCAGTTTTTCACAGACGATTGAGTATTTCTCATTTAATTAATTCGGTTCTCACTTCGCGAGAAGGCAAAAATACATAAAAAGTCAAAATATCTATATTAAAAATTACGAAGTAAATTTCAAACGCTTATTTCCTCGAAAAAATTCCAGAAAGAATTAAGCATGATTTAATTGGCAATAATAAATGAATACGTTATCTTTGCTGTTGCGAACCTAAGTTTTTCTAGATTGGCAAAAAAACCACTAGTCTCCTGTTTCAAATGTAAACATGAATGGCCGCCATTAAAAACAGGCTTAGCGGCAATTAAACAACTTTAAAATTGCTGATAATTCTAAAAATATTGCACACAGATTTACTAAAGGCATAAAATCCTTAACTGGAAGATAAAAACAACATAATTCAATCATTTTTAAAGCAAAACATGTACAATTTACAAACATATAAGAGTAAAGAAACTGAGATCACTGAGCCGGGTAATAGAGTAGATACATATATAAATATATTTATATACGTTTGGTGCGGCCGATTGAAACCAAAATACGAGGTGCACATCTACATGTTATAGCAGTCCTATATACAAAATTTCAACGTTCTGAGGCTACTCGTTTTTGAGTTATGCGAGATACGTACGTATGCACGCACGTACGTACATACGTTCATACAGACGCCACGAAAAATTCTCTTCAGAATTAATTTTAAAGCAGTTTTATAATTTTTTTGAAGGAAAAGAGTATTTTATTCTGTCCTTACGTACAGATATCACGCAAAAACATCGTTAAATTGCATTCGATAGCGGTCAAAATGGATATTTTCGTTGAAATATGCTGCCTGAAACTTTTCGCGATTACAATACATCATTTTATCTCATATTTTCAACTGTCCAGTATAAAAAGCATTGAATGAAAAACTGTTGCCAAAATCACATTTCTAAATGAATGAAACTATTCAAAATGGTGCGATAAAATCAAAAAGGTAAAATAAAAAAATCTGATTCGAATTTTGAAAAAACGCTTCGAGGTGCACTGGCTCTTGTCTAGATACACCTATATACCAAATTTCTTACCAAATTTCTTAGCACGTAAGCTAATAGATAGCTAATAGTTCGAACTATTAGCACGAACTATTAGCTATCTATTAGCTTATGTGCAGCACGAACGAAAGACACACCGACTCTTTCTTTTATTATATGTAGAGATTTCTTAATATCCAACCCGTTTTTCCCATAATAAGTTAATTTTGTGGAAAGCGATTTTGAACTATGCGTTAATGACATAATCCTCGCATTCGGCACGTATTTACTATATTATATGGTCAAATCATTATTACTTAGTATTTCTTAATTACGAGTAATGCCATTATGGTAGTGGAAGTTATTCTGTTATAAGATTTAGAATACGTTTATTGATTCCTAACAAAATTTTATAAAAGCTTTTTACGTAAATTATTAATTAAAAGAGAGATTTTTAAAATAAAAAAAATAGTTCATTTTAAAATGATTTAAAATAGCTTAATTTTATTAAAATTTTTATGTTAAGCAAAAAGGAGTGGCAAATTTTAGGGCCTTACGAAGAATTAATTACACCTATTACTACCATCCTAGTTACTTTCCCATACTTAATTTATAATTCCTCATATTCAGGCCTCGATTTACAAAACTATAGGCCAGGGATAATAAAGAGTAAACTGTTAGAGAAGTCTTCTCTAACAGTTTACTCTTAGATGTACAGTTCGTGTGCGAAATGATGCGATAAAATTGAAAAGATAAAATAAAGAACTGTTGCCTTTTCGATATTTTCAGTGTAGCAGATATCCTTGAATTAAAAATAAACACAATATTTTGCATTTTTAAATCATATATGAGAAACTGAAGGCTCCTTGAAAGTGAAAGCTGGGGGTACATACTCTGTTCGCGCTTCAAAAGTCAGGAACTGATCACATTAAGAAATCATGCCTAGAAATTAATATGAATTCCTTTTTGACAAATTATTTTTTCTAAATTAATTATTTCTTAATAAATGAACTTGTAGGCACATTATGAAAAAAAAAAAAAATGTTGAAGCTTGAAAAGAAATTAAAAAAATATTTTAAAAAAATTGAAACTTTAAATGGGGAAAAGTATGTAAGTTCATTAGAAACCAACAAGACATTTTTTAATACAAATAAACTTGCATTGTGTTCATACACTACGAATAAGATAAAGAATAAATGGCAACCCTTTAACGTCTAATAAAGAGTTTATACCTTTGCCAACAGATGGCAGCACTAACCGATTCTTCCCGGAAACTTTTCACAAAGTTCCGAAACATTTTAAATGGGAAACAATTAATTAAAATTTCATTGTGGTGTAAAAAACTGTTCATGCAGCTTTCATTCAATATTGTAAATTCTTAGCAAAATGCTTCAGGAAAAATAACAATTCACTACGCTGAAAAAATTAATTTCTTATTTACGTTATAAACAAAAATTCAGGTTTAAAAAAAAAAAAAAAATCGCAAATCGTCGTATTACCTTTGTTTTCTTTAAAGATAATCGAATTAGACAAATAAATATGAACTTACCAGGAGTTATGTTCTCAATTCGGGGACCAAAGCCTTCGTCGCAACCTCCTACGACAGAAAATCCAAATCTTTTGTCAGATGGACCAAGAAATATTTCTACACAATCTTCGTCTGTGGTCCCACCATTTTTCTCAAGTTCCTATTTTGCAAGAAGAAAAAGTAGAACATTAAAAGTGAAATTCAAACATTATCTTGTGAGAAACATTATGGAATCAAAATTTGAAATTCTGCATTTCCTATCGAACCATAATTAGATTAGCATCACTAGCAGTTCATCCAATTTGCGTCTTTTTTATATTTTTGCCGTGTTGTGGTGATAACATTTGTCAACGCAGTTATATATTTTTGTAAAATTAGACGCGTTTAAAATGACAATAGCAACTTATAATGCGCTTAATAATCATACTTAAAATAAAGAAAAATTTATTTATCTAGTAGAGAATAGCGCTTGCCGGGCAAACGCGTCTAAAATATATATATATATAATGACATAAAGAATTGTTTTTATTGCTTTTAAATCACTTAATTTGTTAATCAATAACAGACAAATTACATTAAAAAAATACAAATAAATAAATAAATATCTAACGTTACCGAATGGCAACACACTGAAGTATGGAACACAAAAATATTTTATTTCGGTCTATGGAAACGCATCTCTTTTATAACGCCGAATTTTCTGATCAAGTTTGAAACAAAATATCTTACACATTGCCGTGTGGCAACAAATTGCTTTCAGATCGTTTAGTTTGTTTATGATGACTTGATTAAATTCCCATAAAACACGAAATTAATATATATATATATATGTGTGTGTGTGTGTGTTCAAAATTTGGTGGCTCTAAGTGGCGTTTTTTTGCGACGCGAGAAACACATATAGATTCTACATTATTTAACCCTTTTCGGCACGCTACTCTTCAAAGTTGGCATTTTACCAAAAAAAAAAAAAAAAAAAAAAAAAAAAAAAAATTGTAGGCAGTCCATTTAGGCCTAGGAGAGTATTGCAGGTATAATTTTACAAAGATTGCAGAAACCGTTTCCATTTTGTGGGTGTGTCCGAAGCGAAGACACTGAGCCGCACGCGCTGCGATAGGTGAGCATTGCTGTGAAGTACGTATTACAGTAAAATACTTTGCCTATGATTTAAAAACAGCAGAATCTGATCTCTGTAGCAGATTTAGCATAACCCAGAGTGCACCACGGGGAGGCCTGCTACTCTACACCCCCCAAAAAAAAATACCGGAGGGGGGAGTAAACTCTCATTGCTTCGGCAATACTGAGGCCTATCGGAGCCATTTACAAAATTTAAAAATTTATAAGAAAAATAATTAAAATACTATAATATTTACAATTAATTATTGACTAGAAAAAAAAAATAATTATTAAATATATATACAAATAAAATCTACAGAAATCAAAACTAAGGAAACTACGCACGATGAAAGCAAGAGGAAAAAAAGGGTCTGCTCTCGCTGAAAATCAAATAGCTAACTGAAAACCGGGGTCTTCAATACAAAAAACAGAAAAGAATAAAAACAAATATAAATAAATCTGCGCTCTCAGCCTCCGCCATGTTTGATGCACGAGACCAGATTCTGTGACTCACTCCCACGTGACAGGCGCTAGAAGTACAGTGTGTTCAGTCCGAACACACCATACACTGAAGGCTTCACTATACACAATATTTCAAAGATAAAAATTAAAAGTAATACAGAATAGACAGATTAGCATAAAGATTTCTTTTCATTGATATTCTTTATATATATATATATATATATATATATATATATATATATATATTAAAAAAAAAAAAAAAAAAGGGAAACATTTCTTTGAAAAATCAGTGTCTTTAAAAACAGAATATATCTCAATGTTAAAGATTTGCTTGTGTGGTGCGACCATCTATTATTCATAAAAGAGATTAAAAGTAACCATTAGTGTAGTTTTCGTGATATTTATCGATTATTTTCAGTGTCTAAAGAGGGAATATTTTTGGTGTGTTCACACCGAACACACTGCGCCGGAAAGGGTTAATAGCCCACCAGCGGCCGAGCGGTAAAGTCCCTGAACGCTGGTAATTCGGTTCGAAACAGGTGGATGCATGGGAATTTTCGTGTTTTTCTCTATGTTTGACGTGTACATGAGTCGGTTTCCCTTAGAAAGTCTTTCAACGAAAGCATCATCCCCCTTAGGCAGATAACCCTCGAGTGCTTTGCCTGAATCAAATAAACCAAACCATTATTTAATGTCTCCTTACACGTAAGAAAAACCAAGCAAATGCAACTAACTCGTTCGATGCAATCTGAATTCAGGCGCAACTACTAATGCTATTATAGCGATTTTATCCGACCAGCTGCTGGTAGATCAAAAGTACTTACGTAGTATTCGAGTGCTTGGTAACCACCACGAATTGTTGACTGCAACGGTTGACAAAGAATGCATAACTTCCTACGATACATCTAATTACCCGAGAGAACTTAAAAAATTAAAAAAATTCCTTTTTAAAGATCATGATTATTTCAGTTTCAATTTACCTAAATTAATATTAATAACACTAACTTTTATTAAATTTTTTATGTTAAATAAAAAAGTAGCGAAAAACTCCAGAGCTGACGGAGAATAATTATTCTTATTACCGCAGCAGTTTCGTGTGCAGTTACTTTCTTTTATTTGTTTTTTATAATTACGTACATTAGAAAATGATGTTTGGATAAATAATAAATAAATAAGCCGGATTTTTTTTTAGCTCAAAAGACTCAAAGATTTATATTTATTAGACTCAAGGATTTATATTTATTAGCTCAAAGGGGCCATTTGCCCTGAAGGGCTATTAATTTCATTTTGGCATTTTGCGTTGCTTCACTATAAACGGCGTTTCACTTTTCAGATTGTTGCCACTAAATATTAGAGTCCTGCATTATATTTAAAGAAATTAAATAATGAAGAATTTGCTTGAATGTATGTACGTTTCTGGCATTGTGAAAAAACAACGGTACCTAGTGACATCAAATTTTGAATAACGTAGTTCTTCATTCGAATATGGGCATCTGGAAGCCCAAAGCCCAAATTTGAAATTTGGAATTTGTTTTAATATCTATTTGATATTTTGTAGAGCATTTATGAGTTTTTGATTAAGAGATGCAACGATTTCAAAGCGAGCAATGGCAACACTGTAAGAAAAAACATTTTTATCTCCAGCGCGCGAGACTGTAAATCGGAAATTTTAAAGATACGCTCATTTTAAAATTATTTTGCGACAATGCTGTTGAAGGCTTAGGTGCGAAGCATATTTACACAGGCGCCTAGGCTAAAACCCTCATCCTGCATGTAATGCATGGCGAAATGGCATAACATGAGAAATGTTGGCAGAGAATTCTAAAATAAAGAATTCTCACAAGATGTTGCGATGGTGAGAGCCTTGTGTATACCAACTCCGGAGAAAAAGGTAGACTGCATAAGAAATATACGCGAAATTAAGTGCAGAAGGTAGTCGTGAGGATTTCCTGCTTTCCTATTGGTTAGTCATGGGGGCGTTTCTACATCTTTTCTAATCTTCTGATTCTGCGAATTTTATGAGAAGCATGGCTGCTTGAAATCCTGTTTGTAGCTTTTCTGCTGAATTTTTTGCCGCTCTGATTTTGCCAATACATGCTATGATGGAAGTTAGGAAAGAGTTGATTTTTTCATCTTGGATCCAATTAAGAGCATCGTTAAGGTCTTTCGGTGAAGGGGTGATTTTTCCTTGCAGTTTCTCTCTGTGCGTAGCTTGAAGGAGGTTTTTCTTCGCTGGGATTGAGGAGCTGGGAAGTTTTCTTCGGAGAATTTTGGAGCTTTAGGCTGGGGGTGGGGCGGGCTGCTTTTCCTTTCAAACCTTTTCTTATATTCACCGCAGCCTCTCATTGCTGTTGAACTGAATTTTATGGTTTAAGTGCGCAAAACATGATATTTAATAATAATAATAATAATAATAATAATAATAATTAATATAATATCTGAAATTTTTCAGATTTTAAATTACGTCCAAAGGGGCGTTTTTTTAACGTTTTGAGTGTTACCTTTATTTATTAAATATCATGTTCTTTGCACTTAAACCATAAAATTCAGTTTAAGAGCAATATCGCAAAATAATGTTAAATTAAGCATATCTTTAGAATTTCCGATATACACAGTCTCGCGAGCTGGAGATAAAAGTATTTTTTTTCTATATAGCGTTGCCATTTCTCGCTTTTAAAGCATTGAGTTTATAAATCAAAAATTCGTTAAAGTTTTACAAAATATAAAATCTATAATAAAACAAATTCCAAATTTGGGATTTTAGATGCCCATATTCGCAGTAGGATTTCGTCATTCAAAATTCGATGGCTCTATGTACCATTGTTTTATCACAATGCGAGAAATAGGCAATCATTTATGCAGATTTTTCATTATTTAATTTCTTCAAATATAATGCAGGACTCTAACATTTTGTGGCAACAGTTTGAAAAGTGAACCGACATTTATGAGTCCGACGCAAAATGCCACAACGAAACTAATAGTCCTTCGGGATTCAAATCCCTTTGGACTAAAAAAAAAAAAAAAAAAAGCCCCTTTAGGCGCAATATAAAATCTAAAAAGATTCAGATAAATTTTAAGTTAAAGAGTGAGATAAACAAAAGAATTGTGACGTGTGTTCTTTTGAGTGCTAATTTAATTTACATAAGCAAATGAACGGGATTCTATTCTTCAGATTAAACTGCTTTAAAACACGGGTAAATTATCAGTAGTATATTTCTGTTTGTCGTAATAAAGATTATCCCTCTATCTTATGTGCTTTCGAGTGCTGTTGAATTAGCAGTACTTTTGAGTTAACCTTAGACCTCAACAAAATGATGAAGTCAATCGTCAGCCTGAAACTATGCGATATTGTTAGTATAAATCCAAACTACGGGGGGAGTTTCGCATATTTTCATTCGCCGCAACCAAGGCGTCAATTTTGCCTTCTTTTTACACGATAAAATGCGCCACCCATGTATAATATGAGTACGAGCTAATTTCCCTTAGAAAAATCCTCCACGAAGAAGACTTCCCACTCGACTAGTCTTCGAATTTCGCTTTTTTTTCGCAATGAAGTTTTTACCCTAGTTATAATTTACTACTTGATGCCCCCAGACGGGAAAGTAGTTAGTGATTCTGACTGCCGAAGGCGCCGGGTTCGAGTTCCGGAGAAGGCATGGGTGTAAATTGTCTGTCCTTTCACAGGAGCCAACGGTGGACCACGTTAGGTGCTTCCATGATAAATACAGCTACCGCTTCCGGCTTTAAGTAGGGGGCAATGTCTATAATAGTTAATGCCTACCAGCGGAAAAACAAAATACTTTATTTAACGGTGTAACACTCTTTGTCTGCCGCCCAGACGGTATAGTGGTTAGTGGAGCCTACTGCGATACCGAACGGCCGGGTTTGGAATCCCAGAAAAGGAATGGATGTTTGTAAATGTATGGTGCCTTTGCGGCATAGGGGCACTGTAAATACATGGCGAATTGAAAGTCCTCTCGAGAGGTTGGTGGTAGGGGAAGAGGAGTGGAAGACCCTCGGACCCGTTCCACCGGAGTGCTCTCCATCAAAACTGGGGCGGAATTGCGCAAAGTCATCCTTTCACCTGTATGGTGCTCAAGCCTCTGGTCAACGTAAGGCGCAAACTTGGTCTTCTTGTCGCGATGAATTTCGTGGGTTTGTTCCGATGTTACTGTCAGGCAAGTGAGATAAGTCACAACAACAGCGACGCGTCCTTTTTCTCAAGTAACGCAGGGACAGGACCCTGTTGGAATTTTAGTCGGTCATAAATTTTAACACTGATAAGTACTTTGTGCCAACATCAGAAGGTGTCTTCCTTTTTCCACGATTCCTGTTTCCGCCGTTGTCAAAATCATTCCTGTTTCCGCGAAATCATCAATCTTCATTACCCCCTTCCCAAAGGGATTACCTAGTGGCGGGCCGAGTGGACCTTGCCCTCTCCCGAAAAGTAGGAAAGCCAAAAAATTTTTAATTTAAAAACAAGAATTTTTAAAAGAAATAATCGAAAAAAATTTACGATCTCAGATCTTTGCATGAATGAAGATAAATTTGTATTTAAAAGGAGACAGAGAGATGTTCAAACTCTACTGTGTATTTCTTAAATTTTCTAGTTTTATTCACATTCTACACTCATTTTATGACTCCCACTTAGTCACGCCTTTACCGGGCCGGTTACTTGCTTGTGAGCTCTTGCGTTGCTGGTCTTCCTATTCTTTATCCGTCTTTCTCCTCCTTACTGCGGACATTATGTGAAGATAGTTCTATGTTATTGTGCCCATCCGCCATAAATTTGATTGAGCCAGATAAACTACTGATCTCAGTGGTATTCTGGCTATAAGTTATCAGTCAGTCAGTCAGTGTTCAAACTCTGCGATGATTTTTGGTAGTGAACTAAAAGATTGTTTCCTATAGTAAAAAATCTGATGTGTACACCTTATGACTTAGTAAAAAATCTAATTAGAATTACTAATGGAATGAAACTTAAGATTTCAAGAGGAGCCTTAACTAAGACACGTCTGTTGTAAAGAGAGAAGTAGAGGGCGCTGCTTGGCAGTAGCGCAATGCATGTAAGTAGAAACGAAATATCGTTTGATTAGGCAATATGATTTCTGTAAAGGTAGTCCGCCTAACAATAGGACAGTTGTAAATATGTAAATATAACGGATAATAAATAGCATTAGAAAAACTGAATCACCGAATGCTTTGTGATTGCTCTTCGGGCCGCCATGGATAAATGCACGTTCGTTACAACGTCTTCAATCTAACGAAGACAAGAGATAAATAGAATAGTCCTGACGAAGACTAATTTATTCACAAAGAAACTGCCGAGCTCTTCTTAATGACTCATCATGACATCTCCTCAGGAGCTGTGGGAAGGGGACTGCAATTTTCGATTTCGCGGGAACAGGAAAAATTTCGAAAAACGCAGAAAGAGAATCGCGGAAACAGAACTAATTCCATTAGAAAAGGGGCAGAAAAATATTTCCTCCCTTCTGCCGGTAGGGGGCCGGACATTTTCCCAATCGTAGGTGGGAGTAAAAAGAGGAGATTGGAATTCGAACGGAAAGAACACGAACACTTCGCTCGCTGTAGACAGAATGTAATTTAAAATTTCTTAGATGTAATTACGGTCAGGGCTTAATTTCCAAGATTAGAAGTGCCGGAGCCCTATGGAAGACCGTCAGCAAAGAGGAACAAGAGTAAATGAATAAATAAAATGACTATTAAACTCATTAATAATTTTAAAATTAAATGGTTAATTATTATCAAATTAATTAATAGCTATTTAATTAATGTTTATAAATTGCTATTTAATCAATAATTGTTCTATAATTAAGTAATTATAACTTAATTGACAATTATTAGATAAATAATTAATTGAAATTTAATTGATAATTACTAGATGATTAACTATTATCTATTGAAGTAAATAAATAATTAAAATTAAATAAAATGTAAAGAGATAAATTGAAATTTAATGAGCGATTTTTAATATAATTTTATTGTTAAAATAAAATTTTCGAGATAAAATTTCTACTGAAATTGTTATTCAATTACATAAAAGAACTGCCGCAGCATTCTTATTCAGGGCTCCGGTGCGTTCCGGCTAGAATTATATTTTATTACAAAAACTAAGAAGCACCGTAGCCGATATCCGGTGGGGTCCGGCCCAATTTAAGCTCTGTTCGTAGGGGGGGTGAAAAAGTTCTTTTAACATCACAAAAATTAAACATGCTTAAAGTATAGCTGATGAAAACTTCAGGGCGAAAAAGAATGAGGGTATGAGTGGGTGGAAACAAAAAATGAGGGGAATCTTGGTGAGAGAGAACGTTCTCTGCTGATATAATTATAGCCATCAAGCAGATATGTATCAGGGGTAAAATGAGTCCTGAATATGACTCCTAAGGATGAATGCAAAGTTGCTGTTTACGCTTTCCCCAACGTTAGTGGATACTGTGGGAAGACGATGTATAGGACGTGCTTGAGCTGTTTTATCTCAGTATTTCACTCTTATTGTACTCGCTGTCACTTAACGCCCATTTAAGAACACAAATTTTCCATCCTGCGAGGATAATTAACCATCGATAACAATACACTAGATACGATGGCATGGCGAGAAATTTACGCGTTCCTAAACAAATTCCCCCAAATTTATTGCCTTTCTTAAAGGGAAAGGTTTTCGCATGTGAGTGAGGGGACTTTACTTGAACGTCTCATGTTCTCATGAGTTCGTATTTCTAGGGAAATAGAGTATTGCAAAGTCTGCTTATTGTTAAACTAAAACTTTAGGAATTCTAAATTTTTTTCCCTTTAAATTGTGGTTCAGTTTTATAAAAAGAAGTACCGGAGCTCATCTTATTTAGGGCTCCGGTGCGCTCCGGCTAAAATTGCAATTTATCTTAAAAATTGAGAAATACCGAGCTCCGGTGGGCTCCTACGCAATTTAAGCACTGATTACGGTACATAGTTTTATATATAATTAAATTTATCTATCCAAAAGCAGGTCTTGACTGTCAGCTGTGTTACAGCGGACACGATAAATATGTGTACCATAGCTAGGACATCTATCTGTCATCTAATCTTCTCGGGGGTGGATACCCGATCAATTATCAACTACTGTTACTGTTAATAATGTTTGTACGGGATTTGACATAAAGAATATCATGTATCTGAACGCAGAAATAATTATTAAAGTGCTTAAAGCAGTGATTTATTAAAATGAATAAAGCCTTAAAGCAGATTTTAAAGTCATTTCCCACATTCCTCTTTTATTATTTTTTAAATTAATTTCTGTCCCCTCTTCCTTTATCATGTCTTTCAGATATCTGGACTGCGAAAAGATGACCTACTAACCGTTGGTTGTTGTGGTAATCTTCGGAAGCGCCAACAAAAGGCGTACCTTCAGCGAGAGAGAAATTAAGCACATGCGTGTTTCACGAGGAATCTGGCCGATTCTCAGCGGGGTGACCTCAAGGTATGAGATAATGAGGAAAGAAGAAAAAAAAGATGGGTCAATATTGTCAAACGGTGAAGACCGGTCACTGACCGTTTCGATCATTTACCGGAAAATTCTATGTTTCAAATTTCCGAAATGATTTCTCAGAATCTCTATCAGCAACTTGTAAATCTTTTTGTGATGAGTTTGTTTACAACAGCAGTCTCCTTTAGAATTATTCTAAGTAGGGAATTAGAACACATTTGAACATATTTTTGATCAAAATGTATCGGAAAGGATTCCCGACAGATGAAGGGACAGACAACTTTATATCCATGCCTTCTCCGGGATTCGAACTCGAGCCCGATCACAGCCAGACTCCTCTAACCACTATACTGTCTGGGCGGCACCCCTTTACCTTATTCCTTCAATTAGATAGTTCCTGCAGTTGTTCTACTGATAATGCTTCTACAATTCCGCTAGAACGATTGGCAAAACTTTGGCGGGACCTCCTGCCAACTTTCATGGTCGACGGAATAATACGTAAGTACCAAAAATATCATTAAAAATTTATCTGTTGTTTGATTTGGCGAATAAATTCACTCGGCCAAATACATAAAAATACGCATTCAAAAGAAGAACGCACTTCAGAGCAGAAAGAATAACGTTTTTATTTATATTACTTTTCTATATCGATATAAGCCAGAGGGAAACAGATTATTAGGTGCTAACTTAATTTATTTTAAGATTCAGCATATTTTTAACGGATGATTTGATGATATTCGCATATTAACGCTACCACTTTCGCGCAGTTTGATGACTTTTGCGACATTTTAGACATTTTAAAAATGATTCACAAGCTATCGATATTTATTGTAAGCCGGCAAACATTACCAACATACCAAACGAAAACACACTTATAAAATTTTAAATCAAAATCTTAATTAGTATATGTGTAAAAAAACGCTGGCTAATCTTTGGAATATGGTAACAGGTAGTTTGGCGACATTTTGGAAGGGCGATAAAGATTACTAGCTAGGACTTTAGCAGTGTACATGGATATAGTCAAGAGTGTGCGCAATGCCATTTTTGTGCAATTCTGGGATGATTCTTTAAGTGAAATTAGGTCGACGTGTATATGGATGATACCGTGTATGTGCAATTCTTAAAAACGCGGCAAGCAGTGGGCGATTCTGCATTTTGTCCCAATTTCGCACCTAATCTTCGTCATGATTAAACACTTTTGTTCCATACTAGCATAAGCGTAATTCGGCTAGCAGATTGTTGGAAAAAAATGTTGAGTAAAAAACAAAAACATGCCTTTACTTCGTGAAAACAAAATGGCGTCCAAACAAAAACTAGTAGGTTGCTGTAGCAGGGTTGGTCGCCAAATTTTCGCCAAAAAATAGCCAAGTTACCATAATCCAAAGATTAACCAAAACGCTTTTTTTCGAGGTATCTTCTGTAATATTTTTGCGCTGTTCTTCTTACCATGTGCCGCAGTGATCTGTTTTCACATAAAAATTATCGAAGAATTGCACGAATATCTGCTGACGCATCTCATAATTGTTCTCATTAGCCATTTTACGACAAAGCACTGATAATCCTGCGGACATTTAACCGCAGTTTTTTCCTTTGCTGGCAAATTCCACAAACATGTATTTTAAAATTGAGTTTATGACTAAAAGTACAACAATTTGTCTGTAAAAACCGTTGAAACTTGGACTACGACAAAAAGAACGCATCTGAAAATGGCGACGTTGCTTGACTGAAGAATTGTTAGCGCATGGTTGCCTGAAGAATGGTTATTCGTATGGTTGCCACATTTTGGCACATTCTGAAAATTTGACAAGTTTACTAAAGTGGTTGCGATAATATGTAGGTACCGATTAAGTAACATTTATATATTTTAGATCATGTACTATTTAATTACTATTTATTCTGGAAAAAAAAACGTTTTTACATTTTGTGATATTATCTGCTATTACTGTGTTTATTTAGAGCGTTTTCGGCTAATCTTTGGAATATGGTAACAGGTAATTTGGCGACATTTTGGTAAGGCGATAAAGACTACTAGCTAGGACTTTAGCAGTGTACATGGATAAAGTCAAGAGTGTGCGCAATGCCATTTTTGTGCAATTCTGGGATTTTTTTTTAAGTGAAAATAGGTCGACGTGTACATGGATACCGTGTATGTGCAAATCTTAAAAACGCGGCAAGCAGTGGGCGATTCTGCATTTTCTCCCAATTTCGCACCTAATCTTCGTCATGATTAAGCATTTTTGTTCCATAAAAATTCTAGCATAAGTATCCGGCTAGCAGATTGTTGGAAAAAAATGTTAAAAAAAAAAAAAAAAAAAAAAAAAAAGGCTTTACTTCGTGAAAACAAAATGGCGGCGTCCAAAACAAAACTAGTAGGTTGCTGTTGCAGGGTTGGTCGCCAAATTTTAGCCAAAAAATCGCCAAGTTACCATAATCCAAAGATTAATCGCGTTTTCTAAATCTTTTCGTATTTTCCATAGAAATTTTACTTTACTTTGATGGTTTATGATAGCGACTTTTTCATCATTCTGCAAGATGGGAAATTTTTCTTTTAGACAAAGCCTGGCTAATCGGGAATTGATTGAACAAAATTCATTCTCGAATACAAACGATATTCGATACCCGTACAGTAACGTGATTAATCAGACTTTAACAACGGAAACATAAACAAAAGTGCGTAACGTCCAGAAAAAAAAAAAAAAAAAAAGTAACAACGATAAAAAAAATCTCCATCACAGTCCCAAGACTTAGAAGAGGACTCTATTTATCCCTGTCACAATCCGTTTTCATTCAAGCGGAGAATCAGCAACAAAAACTAAAAATGTGAAAGATGCCGGGAAAAAACATTCCGAAAGCAGAACAGACAGGGGGAAGGGGGGCGGAAGCACCTGTTAAAGGTCAGCAGGTTGGAATGCGAGAATAAGAGTTGACTGACGGGTCCTTTTGCATGTTGTGGGAGGCCAGAAAATTACGTTGGTCGCAATTGTGGGTTTTGAGTTGGCACGAGTCGTAGACAAATTTTTTTTTTTTTTTCTTTGGTCTCGGTTGAAGACGCAAAACAATAATATTAACCTAAAACTTTCTCCGACGAAAAGATGAAAAGGTTGTTTTATGCAGCAACTGGTTAAAAAAAAGTTATTACAGTTTAAACATTGGCTATAACCATATGCTAGTGTAATATTTAAAACTTTATGTTCGAAGAATACTAGTAGTGTTTGTTACACATCCTGATTTACGCAAGTCAAAAAGAGATCCGTGACTCTTAGCAGACACGGTCATTTAGCCTACAGCACATTTAGTTAACAACGTGTATATTGAGAAAATATTTGATGTGGACATCACATGACTACCTTATACGGCCTATTAAATTATCCACATTTTTGCTGCACTTCATTTAATTAAACTTATTTCCTCGAGTTTCATTAGAAGATATATTTCTAATTCAATGAATTTAGTTCTCATTCCGTGTCAAGGCAAAAAATACATAAAAACTCAATCTTCATTAAAAATTGCAATATACAGAAAACGCCAAAACACAATACAGTTAAAAAACAATTTTTAGAATTGAAATTAGAGTTTCTAAGCAACGGCTGCTGAGAAAAAATGTCCGTGGTCCTCCAATTTCCTAACATCCCCTCGTTCCTTCCAAGACATATGACTCCTTATGATCGTGAATGAGGGAAGAGTTACTATAACTTTAAAGTTATTTAAAAGCAACAGACTATAGCCGGATGTGCTTTCCGATCACACGAAAGCACGAGGTAAGGAGGGAGAAAATACCTTCTAACGCTGACAACAAGGCCCACCAGTGGCCGAGAAGCCCCTGAACAATGGTAGTTCGGTCCGAGGTTGTAGTCCTGGCGGACAAACTGGCTGCACGAGCGTTTTCGTGGTTCTCCCTATGTGTAAAGAGGTTATCACACATGACTACAGTCACTGGGTAGACGGGACTTTTATGAGAAACGATATTTCTGGTAGCACTGGTTTAAACGGGAGGATTCCTAGAAAAAAAGAGCCTCGCCTGAAGCGAAATCCCGCGTAGCTACGGAATCAATGTTGCAGATTTTTTCAAACCTCAACGAAAATGTCTCGGGTCCCGGGTAGAGACAACCAATCAGACGAAAGTTCTGCTTCTGAATGATCACGTGCTCCCGATTTGAGCGATAATCGATTACTGTTTGCCGTTCAAGTTTTTGTAGTAAGTGAGAATGGTAACCTAGCTACGTGTGTTTCATAGAATTGTGCGGGTTCTGAGAATTTCCCCTTTCGACATCAAATCCCGCGTATCCAAAACATAATGTGATTAGGACCTAAGTGAAAATGGTAACCTACCTACGTAGGTTTCCTGGAATTGTGCGGGTTCTGAGAATTGTCCCTTTCGACATCAAGTCCCGTGTAGCCGAAACATAATGTGATTGGGACCTAAACGAAAATGGTAACCTAGTTACATGGGTTTCTTGGAATTGTGCGGGTTCTGAGAATTGTCCCTTTCGACGTCAAGTCCCACGTACCCGAAACATAATGTGATTGGGACCTAAACCAAAATGGTAACCTAGTTACATGTGTGTCTTGGAATTGAGCGGGTTCTGAGAATTGTCCCTTTCCACATCAAATCCCGCGTAGCCAAAACATTATGTGATTGGGACCTAAGTGAAAATGGTAACCTAGCTACGTGGGTTTCCTGGAATTGTGCGGGTTCTGAGAATTGTCCCTTTCGACGTCAAGTCCCGCGTAGCCAAAACATAATGTGATTGGGACTTTAAGTCGGTACGAACCAGCTTCCCTTAAAAATTCCTGCACTGGACATCTTTTCCTTTGTCTAACACCGGAACACATAATAAATTTAAAAACAAAAAGCTAACCTCAAAAAGTTTAACATATCTGAAAACCCACAGGAAAATTAATGAGCTTCCCTATTGATAACGCTTCAGCTTTTAATGGTGTCAAAAAGGTTCCATTGCTTTAGGCCTAAAGCAATGAAACTATGACAAACGCGCATGACTCATTTTTCTGCTGCTTTCCGCTCACCATGAGAAAATAATAATTACACTAGATTAATAAAATTGGAATTTCGCCCAATACTGAGGCGTATGTACATGGTCGATGCCAAAAATGTTTCTTTAGACGGTTTGTTCACAAAATTATTTTCCCAACCGATGGTGAGAATGTGATAGCCCGTTTGCGGTTGCAATTAACAGAAATTCAGTGCCGTTTAATTCTAAAAGTAAAAATTCAGTGAAGAGGGTATTTCGAATTTTTACAAACGCTAGCGACCATGCAGTTCCTAGAAAACTGAAAATCTGCATCTTACATGATCCTCATGTTCGGTAGTGCCTATCACTGCGAAGTTTTTTTTCCACTAATGAAAAGGAAAAAAAGTTCTCAGCGACATCCAGGCCCCTATTCTAAAAGTTGCTAGCGCGAATAGCATGTTTCCAAGCATCCCCAAGCCAGATCTAAGAAAAAGATGCCAGGTGAATGCTAGGATAACTACGATTTCCTTTTGTATCATCTGTTTTTTTAAAGAACTATAGCATTAGATAAGAAATTATATACGTACTTCCTTTTTAAATACGTCGCAAAGTATGAAATGTGTAATCCACCCCTTCTTTTTCGGGCCATACATATGTTAGAACAATGCTATAGACAAATCTAATATGACTTTTCGCGATACATTTAAAAAAAAAAAAGAGAGAGAGAGAGAGAGAGCAATATTATTTACTTATTTATTTTTTTTCTTTTTGTGTTTTCTTGTGTTTTTTTTTTTTTTTTTTTTTTTTTTTTTTTTTGTGCAAAGTATACATGTTGAAAACTTGTAATTCCAATCGAAGTCCGCAATTTACAAATGCAATAAGGAAAGTTATATATATCTTTCTTGTGATATTAGGAACAAGAAACACTAAAACAGAACTTCAGTAGAGGGTAATCATAGCACTAAAAGAATTAAAATTTGGCAAATATTACAAACTTACTTTTCCGGTGGGCAAATTATTTTTATTCTTTCCTAATGGTGATCCATCATCACTGACAGAGTTAGAATGATTTTTCTCGAAACAACGTTCTCCGCTATTTTGAAGAGCACCGTTGCTCAAAACACTTCCAAAAGACGTCAAAACTTGTTTGCTCCTCGGCGTGCTACCACTCAAAGATTTGATTTCCTCATCACCACCTCCAGATTTATTATTTTTTATCTTTTGCTCGAAGCTCAGAGGGGGTGTAACAGTAGGATTGACCAGTTTGCCAAATTTAGGGCTCGTCTTCAGTTTCATAAAAGAAGTTCCGAGGTTCTTTCGCGCAGAACCGTCGGGGAATCTGGCATCGAGCTTGAAGGGCGCTTTGCCATTCTGCTGAATTGTTCCATTTGTCTGGAGACCGATGGCGTCTCCATTTACATTATTCTGTGATCCATCGTTTATTTCTTTCGACCTTGATCTTGCGTGAAAAGACGTTTCAGCGAAAGTCCCATTGTTGTTGCCATTTGATTGATGAAATGTTCGAAAAGTGGTCAGGCTTCGTGGGTCGTCCCAGACATCAACCTGCAGGAGAAAAAAAAATGAAACTATAAAATAACTAGCGAGTACAAAGCTAAAAGCAATTTTTTCTTTTTTTAGCTACTCGCAGCATTCTTGTATTGAATTCTATTACCTTAAGGGGAACTTGAATACATAATAAATAAATAATCCAGTGTCGGCCATCTTTTCTGTATGCAAGGGTCAGTTTTAGATGTGTATAGACATCACAAGCTGCACGGTACTTCTTTTTTACTTTAAGTTACCTTTGAAAATAAATTTGTAATTTAACTTTGCAATTTTAAGTTATAAGGTATTACTCCCACTTCCCTAGCGTGCCTTCATGGTGTAACGGTAGCACGCTGGGCCGGTATCCAGAGGTCCGTGATTCGATTCCCGGCGAAGGCGGTTCCGTATTTTTCATCTCTCTTGCTTCCAAAAAAACTAATGACTCTACAAGTGGCGCCCGAACTAAAAGGGTTGTGGATGATGATTCTCCGCACCCAGGATTTGGCGACTAGGTCCCCTAAAACTCTAGTCGCCCTTTAAAAAGGGGAGTATATAAGGTATTTCTCCCACTTCCCTAGCGTGCCTTCGTGGTGTAACGGGAGCACGCTGGGCCGGTATCCAGAGGTCCGTGGTTCGATTCCCGGCGAAGGCGGTTGCATATTTTTCCTCTCTCTAGCTTCCAAAAAACCTAATGACTCTACAAGTGGCGCCCGAACTAAAAGGGTTGTGGATGATGATTCTCCGCACCCAGGATTTGGCGACTAGGTCCCCTAAAACTCTAGTCGCCCTTTAAAAAGGGGAGTATATAAGGTATTTCTCCCACTTCCCTAGCGTGCCTTCGTGGTGTAACGGGAGCACGCTGGGCCGGTATCCAGAGGTCCGTGGTTCGATTCCCGGCGAAGGCGGTTGCATATTTTTCCTCTCTCTAGCTTCCAAAAAACCTAATGACTCTACAAGTGGCGCCCGAACTAAAAGGGTTGTGGATGATGATTCTCCGCACCCAGGATTTGGCGACTAGGTCACCTAAAACCCTAGTCGCCCTTTAAAAAGGGGAGTATATAAGGTATTTCTCCCACTTCCCTAGCGTGTCTTCGTGGTGTAACGGTAGCACGCTGGGCCGGTATCCAGAGGTCCGTGGTTCGATTCCCGGCGAAGGCGGTTGCATATTTTTCATCTCTCTAGCTTCCAAAAAAACTAATGACTCTACAAGTGGCGCCTGAACTAAAAGGGTTGTGGATGATGATTCTCCGCACCCAGGATTTGGCGACTAGGTCCCCTAAAACCCTAGTCGCCCTTTAAAAAGGGGAGTATATAAGGTATTTCTCCCACTTCCCTAGCGTGCCTTCGTGGTGTAACGGGAGCACGCTGGGCCGGTATCCAGAGGTCCGTGGTTCGATTCCCGGCGAAGGCGGTTGCATATTTTTCCTCTCTCTAGCTTCCAAAAAACCTAATGACTCTACAAGTGGCGCCCGAACTAAAAGGGTTGTGGATGATGATTCTCCGCACCCAGGATTTGGCGACTAGGTCCCCTAAAACCCTAGTCGCCCTTTAAAAAGGGGAGTATATAAGGTATTTCTCCCACTTCCCTAGCGTGTCTTCGTGGTGTAACGGTAGCACGCTGGGCCGGTATCCAGAGGTCCGTGGTTCGATTCCCGGCGAAGGCGGTTGCATATTTTTCATCTCTCTAGCTTCCAAAAAAACTAATGACTCTACAAGTGGCGCCTGAACTAAAAGGGTTGTGGATGATGATTCTCCGCACCCAGGATTTGGCGACTAGGTCCCCTAAAACCCTAGTCGCCCTTTAAAAAGGGGAGTATATAAGGTATTTCTCCCACTTCCCTAGCGTGCCTTCGTGGTGTAACGGGAGCACGCTGGGCCGGTATCCAGAGGTCCGTGATTCGATTCCCGGCGAAGGCGGTTGCATATTTTTCATCTCTCTAGCTTCCAAAAAACCTAATGACTCTACAAAGTTACTTTGTATTTTATCTTTGCAATTTTAAACTATTTTTATTCTAAATATCTCTGTACCGAGAGAATAGCATTGATATTAAACGTAAAACTGCAAACATAAATATTCAAAAAGCCATTATGAATACATTTTTAATTACATACATTATTAAATTGTAAGGCTTAAAATGTAATGCAATTAGAGAGAAATGTTGGCGAAAAAGAAACGTTTATAGTAATGAATTTTTAATTGCACATTA
Organism: Stegodyphus dumicola; assembly: GCF_044657685.1. Taxonomy (NCBI): domain Eukaryota; kingdom Metazoa; phylum Arthropoda; class Arachnida; order Araneae; family Eresidae; genus Stegodyphus; species Stegodyphus dumicola. The sequence continues at coordinate 183,981,082 of NC_140776.1, read as the reverse complement.
TCAGAAATCCGCATGTGTATTGTACGTCTGCTTACATTAGCGTGAAAGTTTTTATAATAGGAATCATATAACTGCAGAAAATTCTCGAAGAAAGTATTGAAATTTTTTTAATGCATATTGTTATTCGCAGAATCAACTGTTTTAAATACTTTATGCAATCCAATTGAATAATTTAAAAATAAATAAATGAAAAAAATCCGAAGGCATTTCAAAGTTTTATATTATGCCCAAATAGGCCTCCCCCCATTTACACACATATACACATTTCGAGAGCATTTAGGTTAAAACTATTTAAAAAGAGCATATCTTTGAAATTCCCGATAGACATTCTGACGCGCTGGAGATAAAAGTGTTTTTTACGTACAACTTTGCACACTGCTCGCTTTCAAATCGTTGTTAATAAAAAAATTCGTTAAAGTTTTACAGAATATGAAAAAGATAATACAAAAAAATTCCACATTCGGGCTTCCAGGTACCCATATTCGGGTGGAACTAACTAACTAAGATTTATACCGCAGCTCGTGAACCCAATCACATTCTGGGAACGGGATAAATCCCGTAAGCGTCACCCACCGATGACATGAAACACTCCTGCTGGGCCCAGGGTCCCACACCCCCGAGACACCAACAAATTTATGGTACCCTCTATTGATAGCTCAACGATCAAAAAGCCCACCGCTAAACACGGGCCGGTCAAGACCACCGTCCCGGCCGGACCGAGACCACGGTGGGGTGGGCGATGGAAACTTAGGGTCGATGACCGGCCGTTAATTTGGGCTACCTGCCAGCACTACACGGGATGCCCCTTTCTTTAGGCTTTATATGGAATTCCAAGGACAGCAGTGACCAGACGCTCAATGGCCCAGTTTGCTATTTGGCTACCAATACCCTGGTGGAAAGGACTTACACCTCCCGGCCCATGAAGAGCAAGTATAAACTTACCCCATGGACCATCGGGAACCGCCAAGTTCAAAAATTTTATACCCCCGTGTCCGAGACTGCCTAGGTACACATCCTAGCCAGTAGCTTCGCAGAGTTCTCTACGTCGACCCCCGGGGGATATTCGGGTGGAAGGCTACGTTATTCAGAACTGGATGGTTGTAGGTACAGCTGATTTTTCCCAATTACGTTTGTAACAAAGTACCAAAATTAGTTCATGCAGTTTTATAAACAATGCTCCCATGCCTGAAAAGAAACTTTTAAATATCACTATTTTATCAAATAAAAAGCAATTAAAAAAGTTCTTTTTGATGTTTTCATTTAAAAATAATAAATTATTACATGCACTGACTTTCTGACAATATAAATCTATAATTAAAATGGTATAAGAAGTTTCGCATGATTTAGTGTAACTACTTTTGCTGAATATAAATGTATACAGATACAGTTAATTTGAGTGCATATAAGGACGGGCATTTATCACTTTGGCTCAGGCAAAAATATACTTAAGGCACGGTACTAAAAACGTAAAACATGAAATAGATGGGATGCTTTGTGTCAGTACTTCAAGTGAAAAATGGATCGTGAATAATAAACAATTCTTTACCACTGTGCTGTTTAAAAAATTCCCATTATGTCTAAGCTGAGCGTGAAATAATTCAGATTAGAAATAATAATAATAAAAAAAAAAAAAAAAGAAAAAGAAAAATTAAAATCTCTGGACACTGACCTGAAGATATTATTAAGTAATATCGATTTAAATGTGTTTATTTGCAATAAAATTAGTAAACTGCAAATTTTGGGTCTCGGAATTGCCCTTTATTCAGTATCAGCTTCGCATAATGAATACTCTTGATATAAGAAATGGGGTTAATTAACAACGGTTCATACATATTTCTGCAGATGGAAATTAAGGACTTCTAAAGACCATCGATGAAACAAATTAAGAGCCTATTAGCAAATAGGAATTGAATAAATCAAAGCCCTTATCTCTGCCCGAGGTTCACTTTTGAAATATCCTAAGAATAAAACAGATCTGCAACTAACTAAGATGCATTATTATTAAACATAATCTAATATTTAGCATAATTATAAAACAAACTCGAGAATAAAAACAATCTCATAAAACTAATCAATTAATTAGCATTAAGGAAGAAAATTTTCTGGAACATTTTTATGTTACATATATATTTGAATTTCCTGAACATAAAAACTGATGCCAAGATTTAAGCATATGAATTTCCTAAGCACAATGTATAAAAATTTCCCCAAACATTTACATTTATTAGCTCAAAGGGGGAATTTGCTCAGAAGGGCTATTAATTTCGTTTTGGCATTATGCGTTGCTTCACTATAAACGGCGTTTCACTTTTCAGATTGTTGCCACCAAATATTAGAGCCCTGTATTATATTTAAAGAAATTAAATAATGAAGAATCTACATAAATATAATGTTACGAAATGTCAAGGCGCGGTGAGATCGCTTCCCCGCAAAGCAGTTTTAGGGTTGCCATAAAATGACAAAGGATGGCAAAGATGCCATATTTGGCGAGAAACCGCCCGTTTGGCGACAAAATTGGCGATATGCCATGGACGAACGGAGAACCTTCTGGAACGAATTCTTACCAGAATTCTTCCAGAATGTTCTCGAACACCAGCCAAAAAGCTATATAAACCCTGCTGGTTCGCAGTCAGTTAGTGTGTGCCTCGCCTAGCGAGTTGATAGAGTGTGCCTCGTCGAGAGGGCGAGTCAGAGTGTGCTTCATCTAGAGGACGAGTGAGTGTGCCTCGTCTAGTCAGCATCGAGTTGGTGTCTCGTCTAGCGAGTGAATCCCTACGGAGTCGATCCGAGTTGACAGGCGGGCAGCGAGTGCCGAGTGGGTCGTCGAGTTCACCGAAGGAGTCTCTTAGTGTATCGCGATTCGTGCATCGTCGAGAGAGCATGTTAAGCTCCGGGAACGACTGACCCGAAGAGTCGGGAGCCGTGCTCTGTGTGTCGTCGAGTGCATCGCGAGTTGTAGCGTGGAGAGTCTCCAGAGTACGTGGAGTTCTGAGAACGACCGAGCAGAGTCGGGAGCTGTATTCTGGTGCTTTGCAGTGAAGCTGTCTCCACCGTGATAGTCTGATAACCTGAAGGCTGTGTCGCTGATCGTGTCAGCGTGTTTATAGTAGTTCATCGACGACTGTAAAACGTGTTTTGGAGCTGTCCTGACAATACTGGCAAATAAAGTGTGTTTCGATACTTCATCAAGTGTTGTCTTTATTCACTTCAAATCTACGAACCCCGTACGAACGTGAAGGAAGAGAAAAACGCAACAACTGGTGTCAGAAGAATTGGAAAAAAACGCAGCAATATGTATGTTTCTCGCACTGTAATAAAACAACTGTACCTACAGCCATAAAAATTTTGAATAACGTAATCATCCTCCACCCGAATATGGGCATCTGGAAGCTCAAATTTGGAATTTGTTATATTACCTATTTCATGTTTAGTAAAACTTTAACGAATTTTTGATTAACAAACTCAATGATTTTAAAACGAGCAATGGCAACAATGTACAAAAAAAAAAAAAAAAAAAAAAAAAAAAAAAAAAAAAAAATCCCCAACACGCGCGTGACTGTGTATCGGAAGTTATAAAGATACGGTCTTTCTAAATTATTTTGTGATATTGCTGTTGAATTGAATTTTATGGTTTAAGTTCGAAGAACATGCTATTTAATAAATAAAGGTAACGCCTAAAACGTTAAAAAAAGCCCCTTTGGGCCCAATAACAAATCTGAGAGCTTTAAAATTTTTTCCCTTAATTTAAAAAACTGAAGCATGATCATTAATAAAAAATAATGATCACGCTTAATTTCGATACAATCGATAAAAGATTTTGAAATATTCCAAGACTTCACCGTTTGTACATCAAATACCTTACAGATTATCGTACAGCTATCATCATATCTGCTACTGATCTATCATCATATCTGCTACTGATCTGGTGCAGCTATCTGAAACATACCAGGAATTCATTTTAAACTTGCAATTCTGGTGACCACAATATAGTAACTCCTGTAACTCCACAAGATCTCTTATTTCTCATCTCTTTCATGCTTTATTTTACACTATCAATATGTTGTTTTGAGTTCATAATATAATACAAATGAAAAATTTCAAGTACTGCAACAGTTAACTGAAAGTGACTTAGAGACAGTAGACAAAAGCAACAGGCAAAACAAGACACACTGGCCTGGTGTAGAATCACTATAAAATCTTCAATTTTCAAAAATGCATCTTTAAAACACTATAAAAGAAGGTATACCAGAACTGGATTATAATGTTAATGAGTACCATAACTGATTTCACTTTTATCCATTTGAAATGCTGTTACATCATTACATTTTTGGGAGGGTCACAATTTCATCTCAGAACTACAGTAAACGCATTTTCGAAACTTCATAATGAGCACAGGGAGAAGTCCACCGATGCCTTCCCATGGACGATAACGACCTTTTAGAGCCCTCTTGCTAACGAAATTCGAGGTTGAACGAGCACATAATTTATTCGTCTGTTTGTGGGTGCACATACAATGGCCATTGTGGAACACAATTACTGACAACCTGCACGTGTGTGGACAGAATATGTGACACACGGGAAGAAGAAAAGGGTTACACTTCTTGGAGCCCTGGATGATTCGAAGGTTCAAAAATATGTCACTGACAGGCTAAGGAGACACACTTTCTGGATTCTTGCTTCATTACCGAAGTCTTACCGGAACAATCGATATATTCAAGTCGTTGCACTTGTCAAGGATGGCTAATTATCCAAAGCTCATTGACATAGAGAGTGGTCGTTTGTACCCTTTCTTAGACAGCTTTTATGTACATAAATGCTTCTTTTATTTAGATAGAACGCTTTCTCAGCACTGCAGAAAAAGTCGTTTAAATCAAAGCTGTAGCGGTATTCTAATATTTGAACTGCGATATAAAAGCCATAAAAGCAATAATTTTCTTCAACTCAAATACATAGTTAAAAGTCTTCCTTATACTTAATATTAAATTATAAGCAATTTTCCTGCATTTCATTGTAACATAATGAATTAACAGTTAACGAATTTTGAATTAAATCTACTTCGTCGACAGCGCATAAACCACAATAGAATAAATGCACTCTTTAAAGTTCACAATATTTATTTACATAGCGACACTTCGGCGTTACGTTCACTTAATTACGTTACATCTTATTCAATTTATAACTCAGAGCGCACAAAAATCATATCATCTAAAGAATTACCACATGTTCTATTCAAATATTATAATAAATCTAAGGTGCTACTTTGGTAGACGGTTGCACGGATTTTGGCGATTTTCCTTTGGCGAGTAATACAACTTATGGTAAACCCATTGCTGGATAAGTTATTTATGGTAACCGATACTTTGTTGCCATTTTATTAAAAAAATAGTGCGTTTTATTGTGCATAAATTCCGTGTTTAAAATATTATTTATGGCTTTTAAATATTAAAAATCAATTTAATTTTGCATTTTTATTTGAAATAAAAATTTTATTGTTTATCATATTTTATGAAATTTTATGTTGTGGATGATGTAATCAATGACGTCACCTTACTTTAAAAGTAATTCGTTTTAATATGTATAAATTTAATCTAATGTTTTAAACATTATTTATGGCTCTTAAATATTAAAATACAATTTAATTTTGCATTTTTTAAAAAATGATTTTATTATGTATGAATTTTTAAATAATTTTAATTCTAGCCGTGATGTAATAAGCTCTCTGATTGGTTATAGAATATTTGTGCATTAACGAGCTGTAATCAGCTCCCTCATTGGTTACTGACAATTTGTGAATTTCCGCGCCGTTTTAAAATTTAATTTATATCTTCGAATTCCTTCAAAGATGTTATCTAAATTATGATTTTGATTTTTTATTGTGGGACTTATCAATAAACAACAGGTTAAACACTCAAAAAAATGTAAGTACATATTTTTCTTTTATTTTATAATTGTATACTTCAATTTTTGTTAAAAAAAATTAATACACTATTTTCAGAAATTGCTGAGATAATTATTGTCCATATGTTTTAATGTTAATTATATTCTATATAACGTATTTTAAAGTATTTGAATTTAATAATATTGTAATTCTTTTAAATGTTGGTATGATGGTTTTTAATTCGATATTCAATTTCAGTAATATTTTAATCTAATTAAACGTTGGCCCAATGTTTTTATAGCGGTGCTTTTATTCTCTTCTTTGCTATATGAAAGTAATAATAATCTTACTTTAGTATTTTATACTCATAGTAAATGTATTTATTTACACTTGCCTGCCATCTTAAAAAATGACATTTTCAACAAAAAATTAATCCATTACTTTTGACGATATTTATTTATTTATTTTTTAAGTTTCGAATACTTTACTATGCGTAAAAACAGCGTTTTTCAAGATGGCTGACGTTTGTAAAAATCGCGCCAACAATTCGGCCAACGTAAATCGCCAAAAATCCGTGCAACCGTCTACCAAAGTAGCACCAAATCTAAAACTATGTATAAAAGAAATTAAACAAATAAAAAAGAAACAGTTTTTCACAGGCGATTCAGCGCCGCTTACCTAATGCGCATGCGCTACTAATTAATGCAGTTCTCACTTCACGGCAAGGCAAAAATACATAAAAATTCAAAATATTTTCATTAAAAATTGAAAGCTATAGACAAACATAAAACACCCAGTACAGTTAAAACAATTAAAAAAAATTACGATTAAAATTACAGTTTCTATGCAAAAACAAGCTAATAACTTAAATGATAATTCCAAAATGAATTAAGCATAATTTAATTTGCAATAATAAAAGAAGACGTTACTTTGTTGTTGCGAAGCTTAGTTTCTCTAGATTGGCAACAAATCCACTATTGTGCTAAGTTTCAAATGCAAACAAATATGGCTGCTATCGGAAACAAAAATTAGGCTTAGCCGCACTTAAAAAGCTTTAAAATTGTCGATAATTCCACAATTTTTTATGCAGGTTAACTAAACCTTAACCCGAAGATAAGAACAACATAATTCAATTATTTGGTAAAGCAAAAAATGCATAACTTATAAACATATAAGAATAAAGAAACTGAGGTCACTGAGCCGAGTAACAGAGTGGATATATATATGTGTAAGAAAAATAAAGAATATGGAATATGTAAGAAAAATAAAGAATATATTAAAGATTAAATTAGCAGCGTAAATTAATTTCCCTTCTCTATTCTAAAAATAGCAACATCTATTTGCACTGCGTCATTTCGAGAAAAATCTATGTCATATGACTCTTACGTAATTCTGGTGATGTAAGTTGAACTAAAACTCAAGCAGCCAATAATAATTTTACAGCAATATTAACTATCCAATCAAAATGCTTTGAGAACCAAAACTAACTCAGTTTGACTTAAGATTTCATCCTGAACATTACGCACCTGCTTTCAACGCTTGCACTGCTGTCTGTCTGCTGCTGCATTTTCGCTATCAAAGTTATAAAAAATGTAAGCCTTTTGGAACAGGCACATTTAATGTTCCGCGCAATATGTTGCTGAAAATAAAACTGAAGATTTAATCTGCATTCGCCTCCTGCTCCTGAATATATTACATACATATTTATATACTTTTGGTGAGGCTGATTGGCAACCAAAATACAAGGTGCACAGCACAGCTACGTATTATAGCAGTCCTATATAAAAAATTCAACGTTCTGAGGCTACTCGTTTTTGAATTACGCGAGATATATACATACATACGTATGTACGTACATACAGACGCCACGAAAAAATTTCTTCAGAATTCATTTTAAATCAGTTTTGTAATTTTTTTTAGGGAAAAGAGTCTTTTATTCTGTCATTACGTACGGATGTCATGCAGAAACATCGTTAAATGGCATTCGATAGCGGTCAAAATGGATATATAATGATACCCGAAATTTTTCGCGATTACAATACTTTCTTTTTACTTCGTACAAGGAACTAAAAATGCAATAAAAATTTAATAAAGATTGCGAAATGAGCAAAATTATTTTTCAGAAAGTACCGTCCTTCTTCCTGCTGTGCATCCTCGGCAACGTTCTTGACAAAGGACAGCTAAATGACCGATGGGTTCTGCCATTCCACACCAATACTTAACGAACAAAGGTTTGGTTTATTTAATTCTGGCAAAGCACACTAGGGCTATCTGCCTAAGGGGAGGAATGTCTTCGTGGAGGACTTTCCAAGAGAACTGACTCGTATACACGTTACACATGGGGAAAACCACAAAAATGCCCATGCAGCCAGCCCGTTCGCGGGATTCGAACCTCGGACCGAACTACCAGTGTTCAGCCACTTTACCGCTCGGCCGCTGGTGGGCCCTTAACGAACGCAATGTTAAGCCACTTAAGAGAGAGAGACGAGGGAATTCTGAAATTTTTTTCATTTAATCTTCAAAAGCTATTAAAGAACACTAAGTTCTGCACCTAAGTATGATGTAATGCTCGTGGGATGGCAAATCATGGTGAAATGATTCTAAATTTCAGCATATCAGATTTTTCCGAAAATATAGAAAATAAACTTATAATATCAGGTTTCTTCCTATTCCCATTATCCAATTATTTTGCTACTTCACAGTTGCTGCAAAAATAGAATGCGCATTAAAAAAAAAAAAAAAAAAAAAAAAAAAAAAAAAAAATTCTTGTTATCTTGATCTCAAATAAAGAGTGTAAAACATAAATTTTCATAAAATGTTTTATTAATTTTTTTTCAAAACAACGTAAACAGTAGCATTAATTTTGAATCATTTTTTATATCAATTAGATTCTTTAGTTACTATCTTATTCGATATGTTTAAAGCCGACAATACTCAAAACGCCGCCTATTAAAAACTCAACCGAAAACATGACTGAATCGATAGTGATTTTTAATTACGGCATATGCTGTGAAAATGTTACATGCATAATGTCAAATTTACTTTGTTACGTTCTAGTTACGTTACAGTTTCGCTTTTACAGAACGGGGGATGTAAATAATATACATTTCCCCTCCCAGTGTTAATCTAATTTCTAATTCCTCTGCCGCAAAATGTTTTGCGAAATAGTTAGTTCAACTGAATGCTATTAACACTAGGCATGGTAATTGTAGTTAAAAATTAAATAATTTTAAGTAGTTTTGTATAGTTAAGTATTTTTCCCTAAAACGTGTCTCATAAATCGATTTTTTAAGCTCGAATTCAGATTTTTGATCTTGTGAAGCATCGGAAGACAATTTTGACTTAGCTGTTTAACACGTCATGAAATCATGCATTCTAAGCATAGAATCCTGTTTTCAGAATTAATTTCAATTCCATTTAATAAATTATACATTATTTTAAAGATAATTTTAAACAGAAGTCAGATGTTTTTCCGCTTCAGCATTGTTTGAAAAGTTATGAAAGAAAAAATTGGTTCGTAAAAATATAATTCAGCACTAAACTGATTTTTCAACTCAATAGTTCTCTCTTACGTCTGAATTCTATCTATATATGAATGATTATTACTCGATCAAAATCATAAAAACAACCTTGTATTTAGCGCAGGTATAATGAAACACTCAATCGATTTCGAGGGCAGCTAAAGGTCCCTCCTCATCAGAAGAAAAAAAATACCTAGAAAGAATAGAAAGAAGAAAATAAAGGAGAAGGAGTCTCAGAAACACGTGGTCCTTATCAGCACTGCACATGGTTATAACTGGATTTTTAATCAGAATTGCACTGGCCGCCTACTTTTACTGAGCCAGGCTATCTGATCAAGCATAAAGGACAAGAAAAATTAGCGAAGTTAAAATAGGGAGCGAGGGGCAAATGCACCTTCACGCTCAAAATCTGAACTTCAAATAATGGAAAGCAACCACTGAACGGATTTTTATACCCTCTGGTAGTACCAAACGCGAGGAGGTAACGTCATCTATCGGCAAAAGTAACTGAATTAAGCTAGTAGAATTTTAAAGGCATTAGGAAGGACTGGATTGGACTTCAAATCATTAACTAAACCTGCTAAATCTTTGTGAATATGAAAAGCCTCAAGAAAATCCAATTCACCTATGGAAGAAGCCTTTTGGATAATTTTTGCAGACCCAAAGTCAAAATTATGGTTAAATGTCCAACTATGATACGCTATTGAAGACTTGTTAATTTCGCCTATTCTGACATAAGATTCATGTTCCTTGATACGAAACTTCAACGCTCTTTTTGTTTGGTCAATATATCTTAAACCACACTGACACGATATACTATAAATTCCCCAAGAATTCAAGACAGAAAAGCAATCTTTTAGAATCGAAGGGTGAATTTTATTAATAGGGAAGAAACCGACTTGAAAATTGAATTTCTGGAGAATCCGTGCAATTTTATAGCTAACAGAAGGATAAAATGGAAGCACGACAAGGTCATTAATATTATTTCTAACAGTGGAATGTCTTCTTTGATGGGAATCTGAAAATTTTTTAACGGCTTTATCAATAATCACGGGAGAAAATCCACGGTCAATAGCAACTGCTCTCAAATAATTAAGTTCATTGGTAAGCAAAGATTCAGAGGAACAAACTTTAAACGCGCGGAATACATAATAGTAAAAAGAAGCTCTTTTTGCTTAACAGGGTGGCATGACTTGGCATGGGGTGGTAAACAAACTGCAAAGGTTTTACGGTACACAGTGGTGCTAAAATCAGTTTCATTGCGGATGATAAGAATATCGAGGAAGGGGAGGGAATTGTTGGATTCAATTTCAAGAGTGAATTGGATGGCTGGATCAATTGAATTCATAATAGATAGAATCTCGGATAAATCCTCTTTATAACCGTCAAAAAGTGCGAAAGTGTCGTCAACATACCGAATCCAAAGACGAAAAGATGGTTTATAAAATAATTTCATCTCAAAATAGTGCTTATAAATGTCAGCAAGTACCGGGCTGAGAGGATTACCCATAGCTAATCCTTCAACTTGACGAAAATATGCATTTTGGAAAACAAAGTGGGTTTGACTTAGAGAAACTTTAGTAAGCGAAACCAACTCATTAATTTCAGTATGTGTGAAGTGAAATTCCCGAAGCCTAGCTTCAAGACAATTTAGTGCTCCTTCGACCGGAACATTAGTAAACAGTGATTTGACATCAAATGAAACCATAATGGAACGAAGTGGAGAAATATTTTTAAGTTCATCAATGACTTCAACAGAATTTTTTACAGTGTGAAGATTGTTAGCAAGTAGAGGAGAAAATCTGGAAACTAAATATTTGGCCAAAGGATATGAAGCAGTACCTATGTTGGAAACAATTGGTCGAAAAGGAATACCGGTTTTGTGGACTTTTGGAAGAGCATAAAGCTTAGCGCAATTAGTAATAGGTGGAATAAGTGATTTCTTCAACTGAGTTGGCAGAATGTGGGAAGATTTAATAGCACTTTTAACTTTTACTAGGTCCGAACTTGAAGGATCTTTAGGGATCGAGCAGTATGGGCCTTCATTTATCAGTTTAGAGACTCCAGTAATATATGTGTGTTTGTCCATAACAACGATCTGTCCGCCCTTATCAGCTTTAGAGATAATGATATTAGTATCAGAATGAATTTCACGTAAGATCTCATTTTCCTTTTTGCTAAGATTCGAACCCAAAGATTTGTTGTTAAAATTAACGTTATGAGTAATTAGGTGGCGGATTGTAACCTTCTGCGTTTCCGAAATTTTGGAGAATTTAAAGGCTTTCTCTATAGGGGCGATGATTTGAGGAATTGAAGGTTTAGATGTCTTTGAAAAGTTGAAATTATATTTTAATACTTTTAACTGATCCTCCTAAAGATTCCTATTGAAGATATTAACGATGGGGTTAACGTTTACAGTGGGAAGATCAGCTAGATAGGTGGGACTATTCGACTGGCGTGTGAGTTTAAGGAATTTAGAAATAAGCACATTTTTATGCCGTTGACAAACGGTATCGGTTCTAGACCAGGATGTATCTTCAAATGAGGAAAACTTTTCAGTGGAATTACCAATTTTTAAATGGAGGTAATATAATTGAAATTCAATTTTAGATAAACGTTTGCGCGTGTCCCTTATAATATGACGAAGAAGTGCCAATTGGAATTTATTCAAAATTTTTTAAACGTGAACGGAAGATTTAAGGCTACATTTTCCACATGTATAAATTTGGGAATGATATTTTTATGTTTGCATTTAAGTAGAAACTGTAGATGATTCAAGAATTTCGTACGCTTAAAGCGTAACTTACAAAATCGGTTCCTGTCATTGGACCTATTGTGAAAAGGGTACAAGCAAGAAACAAGTGAACAAAAGAAATATAATTCCGAAAGTCCAAACAAGTAATTACTTATAACATGAAAAAACACCAATAAATAATGAAGACAATTTTCATCAACATATGACAGAAACATTCCAAAAGGAGAGAAACACCCAATACTGAAAACCAATAGCAGCCACGTGGAAAAAAGCAACGAAAGTCAAAATCGTGCACGTGGTAAACCGATAAAAAGTAGAATTTCCTCGAAAATGCCGGTTGATAGCATAAACCAAATCCGAAAAACTAATGGCCACGTGGAAAGAAGTAAATAAAATGGTGCACGTGGTAAAACAATAAACAGTAAAATATTCTCGAAAATGCCGGTTGATAGCACAAACTAGACTAGAAGAGAAACACGCTAATGTGACAATCAAAATCGTAAAAACAACCTTGTATTTAGCGTAGGTATAATGAAACACTCAATCAATTTCGAGGGCAGCTAAAGAACCCTCCTCATCAGGAGAAAAAAACACCTAGAAAGAATAGAAAGAAGAAAATTATTACTCGCTTTAAGGTTTGTGATGTTCAGAACTCTACACTGGAATTATGAATTTCTTTTACTTTAAGTTAGAAGTCTTCATGCCGTGGCCCGCTGAGAGCATTTTAGTGGCCCCATATTTGAATTTGAAGAAAAATTGAAGAATTTTAAGAAATTTTCATTTTAAGAAAAATTGCCTTATCAGCTTTTTGTCGTAAAAAAACTTTGTTTTCTCTTATTCTTGATATTCGAAACATTTTATTGACATGCCTCATATGTTCGCTTACGCGTCAAATTATTACGCTACCACTATAGTAGTCTCTTTAGAGTCCTTGATACGCTGGTAGCGTAATAATTATTAAATAAGTATTCATTTATTTAATAAAACATCACTCAGGTATATAATATACAATTAATCTTCACTAAGCCTAACGAACTACAGAAACATGTTTACCTAATTCTAAGAATTGCCCTGTTGCCACTCTCATGAAACCAAACAAACAACAATTATTAGTGGCCAAAAGGTAAAAGTAATAAGTATTGTAAAATTATAAGTATAAAATTAAAGTAAAGTAAATACAAAATACAAACTACATTGTTTTGAAATCCAACATCATATTACTTGAGATAAAATTTTCTCAAAATGACGAATTTTTCAAAAATTTCACTTTATCTTATGTAATTTAAAAAATAAAAAAATTCACTACGCATAAAATCTCAATTCCATAAATAGAGTAGATTTTTATCTCTAACAGGTTTGCAACAGATGTCAATCTTTCGTCAATTCTTCGCTAAAGGTTACCTTGAGCGTGCCGCTGAAGGTGCCGCGTGAGTTTAGTGATGGAAAATGGCTGAGAGACTTTGCATTTCTTGTCGATATTACAGGTCATCTCAAGGGTTTGTGGGAAAAGATCTAATCTGGGAAAAAATTTACTTGTTCATAATCTTTATTGCTTTGTGAAAGCTTTTGAGACAAAATTATTCCTGTGGAAAAGTCAGTTGCTAAGTCCACTCACTTTCCAAAATGGATGGAGTGTGTGAAGAATTCTACAACATGGAATTCAAATAATTATGTGCAATGCATTTCAAATTTGAAAGTGGAATTCAAAAGCAGATTTTACTAATTTTTATGAGAACATTCTCCTTGCCATTTTCAGTAGACGTTGGAAGTGTTCCACCTGAACTTCAGTTAGAATTTATAGATTTTCGGTGTGACTCTGCAATAAAATGCAAGTTTCTTGAAAATCCTACATTAATCGATTTTTATTCGAAGCACGTGACCAAAGACTCCAGGAATTCGTAAACATGCACTCTTCATGTATTCTATCTTTGGCAGTACCTACATATGTGAACAGATTTTTAGTAAAACGAAAGTCCTAAACTTGAAAACAAGAACACGGCTGACAAACATTTGGAGGAAACTTTACGAATTGCAACAAAACAGATTAAAACTAAAGTACCATCTCCCATCATCAGTAATGTCAGTTTTTTTTTTTTTTTTTTTTTTATTGTAAATGCATTTTGTAACATTGTTCTGTACAATCATTTTTACTTTTTTTTTCCATAGTGGTGGTGGTGGTGGTGGTGGGGAAATAAAATTGGGAAACATTTTAATTCGATTTCCATTTAACTTTTCGGAACCAATGTGTAACACTATCTCTTCGCTTAGAATCAACTGTAGTCTTGCAAAACAAACCTTCCTTTTTACTTCCTTTTACGAAGTAAAAAGGAAGTATTGTAATCGTGAAAAGTTTCAGGCAGCATTTTTCAACGAAAATATCCCATTTTGACCTCTTTCCAATGCAATTTAACGATGTATTTCCGTGATATCTGTACGTAAGGGCAGAATAAAACACTCTTTTCCTCCAAAAAAAAAATGATAAAACTGCTTTAAAATGAATACTGAAGAGAATTTTTCGTGGCGTCTGTACGAACGTATGTACGTGCGTACGTACGTATCTCGCATAACTCAAAAACGAGTAGCCTCAGAATGTTGAAATTTTGTATATAGGACTGCTATAACATGTAGATGCGCACCTCGTATTTTGGTTGCAATCGGCCGCACCAAACGTATATAAATATATTTATATATATATATCCACTATGTTACCCGGCTCAGTGATCTCATTTGCTTTACTCTTATATGTTTGTAAATTGTACATTTTTTGCTTTAAAAATGATTGAATTATGTTGTTCTTATCTTTCTGTTAAGGTTTTTATGCCTTTAGTAAATCTGTGTGCAATATTTTTAGAATTATCAGCAATTTTAAAGTTGTTTAATTGCCGCTAAGCCTAATAATGTTTTTGATGGCGGCCACTGCTCTTGTTTACATTTCAAACAGCAGGGTAGTGGATTTGTTGCCAATCTAGAGAAACTTAGCTTCGCAACAACAAAGATAACGCCTTCATTTATTATTTAAATCATGCTTAATCCTTTCTGGAATTTTTTCGAGGAAATAAGCGTTTAAGGTTTACTTCGTAATTTTTAATACAGATATTTTGAGTTTTTATGTATTTTTGCCTTGTCGCGAAGTTAGAACTGAATTAATTGAATGAGAAGCGCTCAATCGTCTGTGAAAAACTGTTTTTTTTTTGTTTTGTTTGCTTAATTCTTTTATACATCGTTCTTGCTTTATTATATGTAGTATTTGAATAGAACATGTGGCAACGATTAGATAATTCTTTAAATGATATAAATTTTGTGCATTCTGAGTTATAATATGAATGAAATATAATACTGCTAAGTAAACCTAGCGCCAGAGTGTCGCTATGGTAAACAAATACTACAGTGAATTTTAAAGAATGCATTTATTCTATTGTGGTTTATTCGCTGTCGGCGAAGTAGATTTAATTCAATCAAATAAGTTTAAATGAAATGCAAGAAAAAATGCGTATAATTTAATATTCCGTACAAGGAAGTCATGTGGTGTACACATCAGATTTTTTATATAAATTTTCTGACTACAGTTTTTTTTTTTTTTTTTTTTTTTTTGACAGGCATGTGGCCCGCGGATCTTTATGAATTTATTGATGTGGCTCTCGAACAGGAAAGTTTGCACACCCCTACGTTTAAGACCTAAGTTAAAGAATTTTGTTCACAAACTTATTAATTAAATATGCTCAAATTATTTTACTGCATAATGGAGGATTATCTTGCCGACTATGATAACTATGAAGTCTAGCTGTCTGGCTTTTCCGTGTGCATCTGAGCCCGAATTTTGAATTTCGAATTACTTCTTTATAAATTTCATATTTTGTGCGAATTTAATGAATTTTGACAGCGAAATGATGCATTAATAATTTCAGTTTAGATGGAAATTTGGAAGATCTGAACAAAAAGGGGAGTGCCAAGAAGTACGAAATAATCGAAGTCTAATTTCTTGCAGAGCTCGTTCAGATAATTTTGAAAACTGAACCATGAGGGGCAGATACGCTGTTCAGTTCATATTTCCAGGTAGACTGAACATTAGAAACTGGAAAAATAAAATTGTGCTCAAGCTCTCATTAAGTCTGTGAGGAAACCTTTCGTCTCTTCTCTAATATTAAGAAATGAAGAATTTGTATGCATGTAAGTATGCTTTTCTTCGCAATGTGGAAAAATGGCGACGCCAAAAGCAAATTTTGAACACACGTCGTCCACCGTATGAACGTGTGCATCTGGGCCCGAATTTTGAATTACTTCTTTATTAATTTCATATTTTGTGCGAATTTAATGAATTTTTTATTAACTAATAAATAAAAATGAATATTTTAATGAGTTATTTTAGGCTTTTGAAAGCAGTCTGTTGCCACTTTGCAAAAGATAAGATATTTATATTTCAAATTCAATCAGAAAATTCCTCGATTTAAAAGAAATGTATCGCCAATCAGCCAAGCATAAAATATTTGTCTTTCAAAAGTGTTGTAAATGTTTTATGCCGGCAATTCTTATCATGTGTGTATTGTTACACAATGGATTCGCGAATGTCTTTAATCGTTAACACTTTTATTCTCATTAGTTTTACACAGTTCATGACCAATCGCAGCCATGAATTCTCCCGAAACTATTAGCACACACTCTCACATAACAGAAAATATCCAGAAGTTCAAGATGCGTGCATAGACTGGAAATACGCGCGGAAAAGAAAAAAAAAAAAGACAGACAGACGGAACATGTTTCGTTCCAACGCCCCCGGTGATGGTTTTTCAGTGAGCTGATCAGTTTTTCTCAGGAAAACATTGGGTGCTGCCTTTCTAAAATTTCGAATTTTTTTTTCACTCTAACCGTAACTGTGACAGCTCTATTGTTTTAAATCATCACAATCTCGAGCATATGCCTTCAAATAACAATATCGGAAAATGTATGTCGATTGGTTGAGCAGATAGACCGCTAGAGGTTCATACACCGTTAAAATTATTTTATGACCACTCTGTATATGTTGATGAAATGAAACTTTATTTACACATTTTTTTTTTTTTTTTTTTTTTGATAAATAGGCATTTGAAAATGTCTACAAGTTAGCAAATGAAGAGGCATTTGATAAATTTTTGGCAAAATAACATTTGATATGCCAATCATATTCTTGATGTAGTTCATCTGATTTGTAAAGTATGTTCCGTCTTTTTGGTAGATAGGTGGCGCTCTTGATGCGCGCCGATGAAAAATATATCACTTGACGCTTGAACATGAAGAATGACGCATGTCATATATATTTGATGCTTGATTATGTTTCATGGCCGCTATAAGCGGAAGTAATATAAGTTTATCGTTAATAAATGTTATTTCTATGTTCCGTGAACTCTTGAAATTTTGATTTGAAATTCTAATGCTCTCCCAACCTTGACTCCTGAAACGAAACGATCTTTGAATTTATGACTCATGAAGAGAGACACCACAAAGTACTTACTAATAAAATGGCATTTATGTGGTAGATATATGAAAGGACAACTGATAAGCTCCTGTCTTAGTGGATAATGCTTTTTGAAAGACAAATATTAATAAATATTAATAATAAAGGTTTTGAAAGACACATATATGTTCACAATCTGATTATTTCTAATACGTACATGCTGACTGATGAAAAGCATATGATATGCCTGAAGTGGCATATAGCATATAAATACATGGTTACAAACTTTCAGGAAAGATAGGGAACGCCTAAATGATGGAAAATCACTAGCAACGCATGATCGGAAACGCTTTCCTGGCGCGGAAGCACAAGAAAGGAAAGGCAAAAACTGGGTGAGAAAACATGTTTATTATGCTTAATACAGCTAAAATATTGGGTCGACTTTGGCTGGCATACGAGGTACCTGATACGTTGATACAGAGGTATTTATACAGGGGTTCTACTGCATTCGCAGTACTTCCCTGTAAACCTGAAGGAAATCCACAATGGGCATGGTGTTGAAAGGTTCCTGGATGAATCCCATGGAGGGAGCTACGAGGTACCTGTTGTAACAGGATGAACTTACTGACCCAACGTCTGGCAGGAGCAACCAATCTCATCCTTCTCCAGCAAGCATTGCCAAAGCTATTGGACAACACACGCGTAGCACCAATGATGCGTTCTGCCACATGGTTTTAGCATGATGGGGACCATTCACACTACAGCCTTGATCCTCCAACTGAAAGCAACGTATCCTCAACATTGGATTCCTCTGCACTGGCCAGTATTTTACAGAACATCAGATCTTCCATACTTCGGAGATGTTTAATTTGAAATTTCTTATTTTTGAGTTACGCCGTAAATGCTGGCTGGTTTTGCAAGCACCAGGAGTAGCTTCTGTTCAGCTATTTGAAATCTCAAAAGGGCTGTTACATCCTTCTTAAGTTTCTGTTTGCATTCTAAACATAGCGATAAGTCGTTTAGTTCAATTTAGAGTCTCGACTTAGTGTATGTTACCAGAAAGAGTGAGACTCTACAACGTTTAAATGAAAGTAACTAAATACCTACGCAATGCAAAGACTTTTACAACAGGTTATATCATATAGAAACTGATTGCCAAGCGATTATTAAACTATCATTCTGTAATCAAGAAAACTTAAATTACTAGAATTTTTACGTAATATATACATATAATCAATTCTTGTAAAAATATAAACTTTCTAAATTAAGTGATATTCACAAAAATATTTTCTTTGAAAATATTTTTAATAACCTAAATTTGTTTGCTTTAATTCCCTTAGTTCAATGGAGAATACTTATGTTTTATATTTAAGTAGCCTATGACATTCCAACTGATATACACTTAACCATATCGAACCTTCCTTTTTAAAATATAATGACTTTAATCATTCATTATTATTGGTATTTATATAAAAAAATCTGATGTGCACACCACATAACTTCCTTGTACGGAATATTAAATTATACGCATTTTTTCTCGCATTTCATTTAAACTTATTGGATTGAATTATATCTACTTCGCCGACAGCGCATAAACCACAATAGAATAAATGCATTCTTTAAAATTTACTCTAGTATTTGTTTACCATAGCGACACTCTGGCGCTAGATTCACTTAACAGTATTATATTTCGTTCATATTATAACTCACATTGCACAAAATTTATATCATTTAAAGAATAGATTTATCTAATCGTTGTCACATGTTCTATTCAAATACTATAATAAAGCTAGAATGATGTATAAAAGAAATTAAGCAAACAAAACAAAAAAGAATCAGTTTTTCACAGACGATTGAGTATTTCTCATTCAACTAATTCAGTTCTCACTTCGCGAGAAGGCAAAAATACATAAAAACTCAAAATATCTATATTAAAATTTACGAAGTAAATCTTAAACACTTATTTCGTCGAAAAAATTCCAGAAAGGATTAAGCATGATTTAATTCGCAATAATAAATGAAGGCGTTATCTTTGTTGTTGCGAAGCTAAGTTTTTCTAGATTGGCTACAAATCCAGTAGTCTGCTGTTTCAAATGTAAACAATCAATGGCCGCCATAAAAAAAAAAAGGCTTAGCGGCACTTAAACAACTTTAAAATTGTTGATAATTCTAAAAATATTGCATACAGATTTACTAAAGGCATAAAAACCTTAACCGGAAGATAAAAACAACATAATTCAATCATTTTTAAAGCAAAAAAATATACAATTTACCAACATATAAGAGTAAAGAAACTGAGATCACTGAGCCGGGTAACAGAGTGGATATACATATAAATATATTTATATACGTTTGGTGCGGCCGATTGCAACCAAAATACGAGGTGCACATCTACATGTTATAGCAGTCCTGTATACAAAATTTCAACGTACTGAGGTTACTCGTTTTTGAGTTATTCGAGATACGTACGTACTTTCGTGCAGACGCCACGAAAAATTCTCTTCAGAATTCATTTTAAAGCAGTTTTATAATTTTTTTGGAGGAAACGAGTCTTTTATTCTGTCCTTACATACAGATCTTTAACACTTTAATGCAATTTATCACTTTAATGCAATTTTTTATCACTTTAATGCAATTTTTTATCACTTTAATGCAATTTAACGATGTTTTTGCGTTTTCGTTTAATTGCATTCGATAGTGGTCAAAATGGATATTTTCGTTGAAACATGCTGCCTGAAACTTTTCGCAATTACAATACTTCCTTTTTACTTCGTACAAGGAAGTAAAAAGGATTTTTTCTTTATTTTAGTTGGCTGTGGCAAAACACATGCGAGCTATCTGCGTCTTCATGGAGGACTTTCTAAGGAAATTTGGCTCTAATCTCGGTAAAAACAAGGAATATAATAAGAAACAAATGTATTGTTACTAATTTTTGTAAATATGTAAATTTTAGCAAAATTATGTTTAAAATTGTGGCATCTCTTGTATAATATAACATAGAACATCTCAAGAGTGAAGTTTCGGCTGAAAAATAAGGTTACAGAGCACGCACATTTAACAATGAGATAAACGGCTAACTCGTGCGAGATAGCACCAAGCTAGCGATGGTTTCCCCAACTAATTTTTATTGCCAAAAATGTCGCCAAACTTGGCGACCGTTAAGCGAGATTTTCACCCATTCTTTGTGTAACTGTAAATAGTACTGTAATTGAATAACCAAAATTAATCGTTGTATGCACCTGTAACCGTATCCGTGCCTTATATGCAAAGTGCTGAAAATTTCTCGGCTGCTAGCGCAAAAACTATATACGACCGCAAAGAGTATCATTTCTCAGCTGTTCACGAAGCCTAACTCTACTTTTTCGGCTAGCTTCCCAGATGACCTAACAGATGGCAGCACTCTCAACCGGTGATGTTTGCGGTACCTTCTGTCGCCTTCCCGACTCTCCTTGGTTCTCCATGGATCGGACTATTTCAGGATAGCTACACGTTAATGCGCCCATTAGGCATCACTCTCATCGAGCCAAATAAACTGCCATGTTTCGGCGGTATTCTAGCAAAAAAGCTTATCAGTCAGTCAGTCAATTCTCAGCTGTTGTTTAGTTGAGTTGACTTCGGAGTACTGAGAGATTTTCGTGCCAGCTTCGCTCTTTGGATGCGCTTTGGACTGCGTTGTGTTTAACGTTCTTAGTAGTTTGAAGTGGTAATTATTGATTGTGCTCTATCATACTGAGAATAGCTATACGAGCACTTTTGTGGAAAGTTCCAGAAATGTTCTAAAGTATTTTTGTCTGCTTTCCACATACCTCCGTGGTGTAATTGGAAGCATACTCGACGCGTATTCGAGAGGTCCAAGGTTCGAGTCCCGGCGAGGGTGCTGCACATTTTCACGTCTCCTGCTTCAATAAATTCTCCACTGTAAAGGGTTTCTTTTGTGAAAATGAATGTTATCAAGCTGCCATCGGTTCTAGGTGCATTTAATCCAGTACGAATTTATAAGCATACAACACACAGTATTATATCAGAAAACTCAAATTACTACAGCAAGATATATCTGACGTCCGTTACGAAATGCTGCGAATGTTTCCAAATAGCATATGAAATAAACCGGTCTTCATTTTTAATATAAACCATTACCATTTCGTAAAGCACAAGGAAAAAGTTCACAAAAGAAAGAATTGATTGCAGTCTGACAGGCAGAAAGCTATCTCATACTTGACTGCGCGGACACAATAAGAAACGTTTTATAGAATAATGCGGCATGAATTCTATCGTTCTACACTATCAAAACATAGCGTCAAAAAAGGGGGGCGTTTTTATCTCTTTCCAGCACACTCTCCTCCCCCTGGTCGTCATATGTGTAATTTTAAACTTTTTATACATTTCGTCTATGCATTTGTACATAAACAGCAACTTTACATTTTTTCTCTCGGCAGTTTTACTTTTTTTCCCTCTGTAACAACATTTCTGGGGCAGAATATTATTACTAACAAAGAAGGACAGTGTAAGTGCTTTTTTTTTTTTTTTTTTGCGTCCGAGCAAAATAGAAAGCGAAAGCTTTTGTCAGTTTTCGCAGCATAACATTTTTATTTTCTTATCCAACGTTTCGCAATTGAAGAGTTCCCCAGAACTGTATTGTTCCGGGCGAAATAGTTGGAGGCGTAGGTAATTTTATATAAATGTATTTCTAAATCCTTTTGTGTGTGAATTTCCTTTCGTAACTAATTTACTTTCTCTTATTAACTGTTATTAATTACCTTATTTATTAAATAATAAATTTTATTAATTACTGCGGTTAAATGAAATTACCCTTAATTATTTTGATTTATCTTAATCCTTTTCAATATTGCCAACAAAATGTTTTATTGATGATGATGTCGTGTCTATGACAAAGGGCAATTACAGTCAAAAGTCGTTAATCCGGACTCGTCGGGACTTCGGCGATTCCGGATTATCAATTTTTCCGGATTATAGACCATTAGTTTAAATCTCGTAAGATGGCATGCAGAAATTCTAAAATTAAAAATATGAAACCTTAATTTATGAAATAAAGAACAATTATAATCTAAAGGGTATCAAAATTTACAAAAAAAAAAGCTTAATATTTATTTGTTTACTTTATTAAACATTTCTTTCAATGTAAGTTGTTTTAAGTTGCTTCGTTTTATGTGATAATATTTTCTCTTTAATTCTATAAACAGACACAATTTTCTAGTTCAGTTACAAAGTTCCGCTGTTCAAGTCCCGTTAATTTTTGTACCGAGAATACCGACTAACTTGTCAATCGAGATTTTTTCGTTTTCACTAACCTCTCTGTCACATTCTTCATGTCTTTATCCATTTTTTGCAGCAATTCCACTTTTTGTTTGATGGACATCGAAACATACTTTCGTTTTGCATGATCCTTTGGGAGCTCCAGAATCGGAAATTCTATTTGACATAATCGAAAGTTCAAGTTTACTTTTATAAAATTGTTCTTACAGTCTGCAAAAAATAATAAGCCGGATCCAATTCGAACATTAAGGAACAACGCAATCATCAACATTAACTGAAATAGATAATTAGATAATTTTAGCTTATACCGTTTATTATACATAAAACGCGCACGCGAAAACGTATTCTGCGCTTGCGCACACGCAAATGCGCAGTCGTAAGAGGTCTTACGCGCACGCGTAAACGCCTATGCGCATGTGTCAACGCGGCGCATGCGCAGAACGTTTTTAGCTTTGAGGTCCGGATTATAGATCATTCCGGATTATGGGTGTCCGAATTAACGACTTTTGACTATATATAGCTCCGAAGCTGTCAAAGACAGCTTTTGCAACCTCGGCAGCTCTATCAGTATAAAGTAGGTCCACTGGGTCTTCAATGCCGATGTTAAATAGTCTGGCCTGGATTGCTGGGCAGCTGAAGAAGTGATGGCGAGGCAGTGGGATGTCATCTGGGCAATGAGGACAAATGTTGGTGTAACTACGCTGCCCGTCTGCAGAAATCATCATCCCTTTTAAGTGGTTTGTCCTAAGTTTGGTTATGATAGTCGATATGGCTCTG
This sequence comes from Stegodyphus dumicola, assembly GCF_044657685.1. NCBI lineage: Eukaryota > Metazoa > Arthropoda > Arachnida > Araneae > Eresidae > Stegodyphus > Stegodyphus dumicola. The sequence goes on along the minus strand of NC_140776.1, from coordinate 183,957,449 downwards.
TCACAGTTCAATTCCGGGATGGAATTTCCTTTAACTTTCCTTGATTTTATTAAATGAATACATTAGTTCTATTCATGTGTGTTAAACAATGACGTTGGACTTTATTTCGTATATTCTTAGTAAAAGGCAACACGTGGTCAAAACTGCCGTCATGCGGTTATGACTAGACGTTCAGAAGGTGTTTAGCAATGTAATATGTTTTAAACATCCTTCGGTACTCTTCTGCAATCGGAAGTGGTTTCATAAATATATGTATGCATGCACGTGTATATATATGAATATGCGCACATGTGTGTGTGTGCGTATGCACGCACATACATACGTCCACTACGGGAAAAAAATTTTTTAAAAAAAAGGGGGGGACACTTCTATATCTCTCGTTCTACAGGGCCGATTGGCGAAATTCAACTTGCGTTTTTCATGTCCCGAAAGCGCGACTTAGGATATGTATTAGATTTATATATAGCATTGTTCTAATATATGTATTATGGTATTGCCTATTATGGTACATCGTTGCAGCCCCACCGTACACCCCGCATCCAGTATTTATTAAAAATAATGATTTAGGACATAAAGTGATTACAATATAGTTTCAATGCAATTTGAAATTCCCAAATTAAATTCAGGACATTTGTTTTGATGTAATAAAGTAATAGACAAACAGGATATAATATAATTTGCAGACAATATTCGTACAATTATCAACAATTTAGTAAAAGTTTAAGTAGCGCTAGGGCTAACGAAGCTGCGATTTGTTAACATTTGAGACTTCGTAGAATACTGAATTAAATCACTGGATGCTTCAACTTCAGTCTCTTTTTGCCAAGCGGGACCGAAAGCTAACTTTCAATTTTGTCCAACGAAGAGTTGGCCTTCCTGCCAGTTGGCGGAATTGCTTGCTTTCGAGTTTTTTTTTTTAAATTTTAATTTTAATTGTAAATTTTCTTTTGTTTTTTACTTCCTTGTACGAAGTAAAAAGGAAGTATTGTAATCGCGAAAAGTTTCAGGCTGCATATTTCAACAAAAATATCCATTTTGACCGCTAACGAATGCAATTTAACAATGTTTTTGCGTGATATCTGTACGTAAGGACAGAATAAAAGACTCGTTTCCTCCAAAAAAATTATAAAACTGCTTTAAAATTAATTCTGCAGAGAATTTTTCGTGGCGTCTGTACGAACGTATGTACGTACGTACGTATCTCGCATAACTCGAAAACGAGTAGCCTCAGAACGTTGAAATTTTGTATATAGGACTGCTATAACATGTAGATGTGCACATCGTATTTTGGTTGCAATCGGCCGCACCAAACGTATATAAATATATTTATATAAATATCCACTCTGTTACCCGGCTCAGTGATCTCAGTTTCTTTACTCTTATATGTTTGTAAATTGTACATTTTTTGCTTTAAAAATGATTGTATTATGTTGTTTTTATCTTCCGATTAAGGTTTTTATGTCTTTAGTAAATCTGTATGCAATATTTTTGGAATTATCAACAATTTTTAAGTTGTTTAAGTGCCGCTAAGCCTTTTTTTTTTATGGCGGCCATTGATTGTTTACATTTGAAACATTAGAGTAGTGGATTTGTTGCCAATCTAGAGAAACTTAGCTTCGCAACAACAAAAATAACGCCTTCATTTATTATTGCGAATTAAATCATGCTTAAGCCTTTTTGGAAATTTTTCGAGGAAATAAGTGTTTAAGATTTACTTCGTAATTTTTAATACAGATATTTTGAGTTTTTATGTATTTTTGCCTTGTCGCGAAGTGAGAACCGAATTAATTGAATGACAAATACTCAATCGTCTGTGAAAAACTGTTTCTTTTTTGTTTTGTTTGCTTAATTTCTTTTATACATCATTCTAGCTTTATTATAGTATTTGAATAGAACATGTGGCAACGATTAGATAATTCTATTCTTTAAATGATATAAATTTTGTGTATTCTGAGTTATAATATGAACGAAATATAATACTGTTAAGTGAATCTAGCGCCAGAGTGTCGCTATGGTAAACAAATACTAGAGTGAATTTTAAAGAATGCATTTATTCTATTGTAGTTTATGCGCTGTCGGTGAAGAAGATTTAATTCAATCCAATAAGTTTAAATGAAATGCAAGAAAAATGCGTATAATTTAATATTCCGTACAAGGAAGTCATGTGGTGTACACATCAGATTTTTTTAACTGTTTTAACTGTATTTGGTGTTTTAGGTTTTTCTGTATTTAAAAATTTTTAATGAAAATGTTTTGAGTTTTTATATATTTTTGCTTTGTCTCGAAGTGAGAACCAACTTGATTGAATGAGAAATGTGTGTCTAATGAAATCCGAGGAAATAAGTCTAAATGAAATGCAGCAAAAAATGTGCATATTACAAGGTAGTCATGTGCTGTCCACATCAGATATTTTTAACACAGGAATGCCACTGTTCGAAATGTACAGTAATATAATTTTACGCATTTTATACGATTATTTCATTTCAGAATGAAATTAGATTTAGTATTTGGATTTTATTAGATGCACGTATGCTTTTACTTAAAATGAGTTTAAAACTGTTTTCATACGTCAATACACAAGAAAACGAGTAAATATATCGCTCGATGATAAGAATAAAATGAAACAAAATATTTTCTAGCATCAGCATTGGCTATTCATTGCCATTTTCTAGATCTATATTTACGAGTCCACAAAAATGAATGACACACAAGTTTTCGTCGTCGTATTTCCTATGGGAAGAATATTTTATTTGTCTTTTATTTCTCTCTTTCGGAACGATGGCTCGTTTGCAGAAGATCTGTCAGATGTTCCGCTTCACGGATAGTGGAAGTAACACCCCACCCGAATTTTTTTCGGAAGGATATCTTGTATGCGGTACAGGAAGAATATCTCCTTTCTAGAACAATGGAAATGAAGGGCAGCAGGCTATCTCAGCATGGAAATGGTATTTTCGAATCTAGAACACAAGATATTTGCATATTTTTCGTTCACGACACGAGGCTTGGGGGCAATCGGTTGCAGTAGATAAATGAAAGAATGTCGACATATATTTTATATTTTTCCACTCTGATTTACAGATATACTTCTTAAAACGCAAGAATTTAAGGTATACGATCATCAGTGTTTAAAATAAATATAGGTACTCCCTTTTAGTTCTCATGTCAGGTACTAGAGCAAGAGTAGCCAATTTTTTTCCTATAAAATAAATATAGGTACTCCCTTTTAGTTCACATGTCAGGTACTAGAGCAAGAGTAGCCAATTTTTTTTTTTTTTTCTATAAAATAAATATAGGTACTCCCTTTTAGTTCTCATGTCAGATACTAGAGCAAGAGTAGCCAATTTTTTTCTATAAAATAAATATAGGCACTCCCTTTTAGTTCTCATGTCAGGTACTAGAGCAAGAGTAGCCATTTTTTTCCCTATAAAATAAATATAGGTACTCCCTTTTAGTTCTCATGTCAGGTACTAGAGCAAGAGTAGCAATTTTTTTTCTATAAAATAAATATAGGTACTTCCTTTTAGTTCTCATGTCAGGTACTAGAGCAAGAGTAGCCAATTTTTTTCCTATAAAATAAATATAGGTACTCCCTTTTAGTTCACATGTCAGGTACTAGAGCAAGAGTAGCCAATTTTTTTCCTATAAAATAAATATAGGTACTCCCTTTTAGTTCACATGTCAGGTACTAGAGCAAGAGTAGCCAATTTTTTTCTATAAAATAAATATAGGTACTCTCTTTTAGTTCACATGTCAGGTACTAGAGCAAGAGTAGCCAATTTTTTTCTATAAAATAAAAATAGGTACTCTCTTTTAGTTCTCATGTCAGGTACTAGAGCAAGAGTTGCCATTTTTTTTTTATATCAGCGGTATCTTAGTATTCAAGAAAATAAAGAGCTGCTATTAGATTTACCAAAAGCCACAAATAAATAGACACACTGCGGGGGAAAAATTATATATATCTATGAGACAGTTCTATATCTCCCGTTCTACTGGGCCGATTGACAAAGTTCAAATTGCGTTTTTCATGTCCCGTAAGCTTGACTTAAAAAACATATATTAGATTTATAGATAGCGTTGTTCTAGTAATATAAGTATTTTGACATAAAATCGGACTTTTTCTGAGATAACATGCCAATTTTTTTCCATAATCAAATCATCCACGACTCAAATTATGTCAAACTGCCATATTTTGTAAAAATCGCACGAGCAGTTTTTAAAAAATTAACTCTCAAAATTTTAGCTCCTCAGTGTTAATTGAATTTGATATATATTTATTAGTATCTCTTTTTTATTAAACTTATTTGATTCTTTCTTTCACATTTCGAAATTTAGTCACTCCAAATAAAATTTGCCCATTTTTTTATGATTTACTTTTAAAATTTGTATTTAAAAATAATTTTTATAAGTTTTCGACAAAAATTTTGACTTATAATTTATAAAATTTTTAACATCATCTTAAAGTAGATGTATTTCTAGACACACCTGCAAAAAAATTAGAGTTTTCTATTCAAAATTTTCGAAGATATGCGTGAATTTACATACTGGAGCATTTTAAAATTTAGCACCTTTTGATTGACACTAGGTCTATCTTCTTAGGAAGGAATGCCTTCGTGGAGGATTTTCAGAGGGAAACTGGCTCATATCCGTATAAGACTTGAGAAAAATCACGAAAACGCTCATACAGCCAGCTCGTTGGCCGCGATTTGAACCTTAGTAAAACCAGCAGTGCTCAGCGACTTTACCGCTCGATTGCTAGCGAGGTATAATAGGTGACAGTTTATTTTTTCTATACAATTAATATGAAGACACACATCTGGGGAATAAAACTAACTCGAAATCGTTTAATTAATTCGTAAAATGTAAATTACATCATCAGATAAGTTTTATATCTTCTAATATGAATTATAATTAAACATATTCGTGATGCTACTACTTATTTAATGTGAAACTGTTGTCTTTTCTTCTATCATGGGAACTATTTGGCCTGTTTTAGGCTAGATTATTCAAATGTGACAAAACTCTCAAGGGAAATAGTTGTCTTCATGAAAGACTTTTTGAGGGAAACTAGCTGTCATTCACGTTACAGGTCAGGAAAACCGAAAAACACAACCATGCAGCCAGCTCATTTTTCTGGGATGTGGTGGTGTATTTAATTATGGCAAAGTACACTAGGGATATCTGCCTAAGGGGAGGGATGCCTTCGTGGAGGACTTTCTAAGGGAAACTGGCTCGTATACACGTTACACATGGGGAAAACCACGAAAACACCCATGCAGCCAGCCCATTCGCGGGATTCGAACCTCGGACCGAACTACAAGTGTTCAGCGACTTTACCGCTCGGCCGCTAGTGGGCCACTTTCCTGGTATAGAACCTAAACCGAACTCCCAGTATTTAACGGTCTTAATCGCTCGGCTACTAGTGGAGGTTTCCTATTCTAGAATAGTACCGTTAGAGGTTTTAAGAGAAAATGGCTTGTACGAGGGCCATCCAGGAAGCAGATTACGTTTCCGTCTGTGTCCGCTAGGGGCGGGGCTAGCGCGGCCATCTTGGGGTCAGAGCGTTGCGCAGCTCAGTCTGCATCTAGCCGTGCTAGTGAGAGGTTCGTGCTGTCCTCCGTTCAGATACTGTGACGGTTTGAAATGTCTGCGTTAATTGAAAATCCCGCGAGCTGCGAGGTGCGCTCAGTAATAAGGTTTCTGACTGCAAAAAACTGTAAACCGATAGAAATCTATCGGCAGCTTCGTGAAGTGTATGGGGACAACATTATCACTGAAGGTGGAGTGCGTCAGTGGGTCATAAGATTTCAAAATGGCCGAACCAATGTTCACGACGAAGATCGAAGTGGGAGACCCAGCATAGTGACCGCCGAACTTCTCGAAAAAGTCGATGCTAAAGTCCGTGAAAATCGAAATTTCACAATAACGGAACTTTCTTTGAGTTTTCCACAAATTTCGCGAAGTTTGTTGCACGAAATCATCAGCGAAAAGCTTGGTTACCACAAGTTTTGTGCAAGATGGAAGGCAAGAAGAGGTAACGAAGTGGTTGAAGGCGCAGGCGGCCGAATTTTTCGACGAAGGAATTTCCAAGCTCGTACATCGCTACGATAAATGCCTTAATTTGTATGGTGACTATGTAGAAAAGTAGTATTTGAGTGTGGCTTTCATCTGTATATAATAAAATTTGTTTCCTATACTTTGTTTATTTTTTTATTCCAAAACGTAATCTACTTTCTGGATAGCCCTCGTATTTACGTTACGCACAGGGAAAACCATGAAACCTCTCGTAAAACCATCCCGTTAGTTGGTGTTTGGTCCAAGGTCAAACTGTCCAATATCGGTAGAGAGACAAGGTTAGTCTTTTCCCAACGCGCGAGTTCAATGACGTCACTTCGCTTGTAGCACAGCCAACTCTATAATGGCCTTGAAGCGCAAAAGTCACGTGATCAAGATGGTCGATTTGTTCTGACCAAGGAGGTCAGAGGTCTATTCTAACCCCCTTGGTTCTTATGGTAGCGTGTGGCTACGAAACTGTGGTCGTGAATTTTGTGGATATATATTTTGCCATTAGTGTTATGTAAGTAGATTATTTTGGTATTCTAAGTGATTTTAAATAACGTGAGCTTTATGTAATGGTAAATAATAGTTTTATCTATATTTCGTTTTATATATTTTTAATTTTTAGATTTATTTGGGAAAATATGTAGCTGTTTTCAAGCCTATGCAAGTGTTTCGTTTTAACAGCGAATGCATTTACTTTAGTTTGAACATTTTGAGTAGTATTGGTTTGACTATTTGTTTGGAAATCAGGAATTCTTTATTATTTTTGATTATTTGTTTCTAATAACATATTGGAATACAGAATGCCTCGACATTGCAGTGTATTTGGCTGCAAATCCAATTACGACAAAAATGAGAATGTCACTACTTACTCTTTACCTAAATCACCTAAAAGAAGAGCTCAGTGGTTAAGGAAAATTCCGAGAGATTTAAGCAAATTAAAAAACCCCGTAATTTGTATAAAGCATTTTGATGAATCACAGATAATAAGAAAGGACTGTGTAATCTATAAAAATGAATATAAAGAATATGACAGAAAAATCCCTGGTCTCATTCAAGGCGCTGTGCCATGTATATTTGAAAATGCTCCCTCATATTTAAGTACAAATAAATCCAAACCTCGCAGACTTGTTGATGTAGAAGAAGTAAATTATAAGAAAGCCGTTCAGGAAATGTTTACTTCAGCAGAAAGCTGATTTAGAAAAAAGTGCATTAAAATGTCCTCAAGATGTGGTCAATTACTTTCGGGAAAACATATGTAAATATAAAAATAAATGGTTTTACTTAGATGAAGATGATGATGATATAATTCGCTAATGTTTATATGCAGCTCATGAAAATTGTCCAAAAATTTTAGGATGCATCAATATAAGTACTGACATGAATTTTGAAGTATACATTGAAAATCGGAAAGAAAGTAAGAAGAAATTTTCAAAATCACCCGTTGTTGATACAATTTCAGTATTACATGATTTAATGAACAATGTTGAAACTTCTGTTACTAATACAACATTTCCATCTGTGTTAGAATCAGCAATTACATTACTAAATTCTGTTGATTGTAATTTAGATAATTCTGAACATATTTCTTTTATAATAGAGTAATTAAAATTGTTAAGAGTATCAAAAAATAATAGGCGTTACAGTAATAGAACTTTAATTTTAGCTTCAACATTATTTGTGCAATCTTCTTCGGCATACAATGCTTTACTAAACTGCGACTATTTGTGCATTCCAAGTACTCGAGTCTTACGCAATATTATGAGTAGTTATTCGTTGTCAAAATTAAGTTTGGCTGGTAGCATTAATTATTTAGAGAGGAAAAAATGTTTTCTTAATGAACAAGAACTTGTAGTAAATGTTTTATTAGATGAAATTTACATTCAGCCTATGCTCAACTTTAAAGGTGGTTCTATTTATGGAGGTTCTCATGATAAACCAGCACTTGCTGCCAAAACAGCTCAGGTTTTCATGATAACATCAGTTTTTTCTTCATATAAGGATGTAGTTAGTATTGTTCCAGTTAATGGATTGCAAGCTAATGAGCTACAAGATATGATTCAGCAGATTTTAATAGCATTAGAAAATATAGGATTTAAAGTTGTTTGTTTGATTTCTGATAATAATGCTGTGAATAAACGCGCATTTGAACTAATGACCCCTAATAAAACTTTGCAGCCATATATTAAGCACCCTTTAGATGATTCAAGGCTTCTCTTCTTTCTTTTTGACACAGTTCATATGTTAAAATCAGTACGCAATAATTGGTGCAACAAAAAATTAATTACATTTCCTGATCTAGAAAATAAGGATATTTTAAAGAAAGCTAACTTTAAGCATTTGGAAATCATGTATGATATAGAGAAATCTTCCATTGTTAAATATGGCCATTTACTTACAAATAAAGCTCTTTATCCTTCAACAATTCAGAAACAAAACGTGAAACTAGCACTTCAAGTCTTAAATGAAAAAAACATAGCAGCACTAAAATGTATATCAAAGGATCATGCAGATGTTTTTGTGAACTCAGATGAAACTTGTGATTTTATTTCAGGTGGAAAATTGTAAACTGTAAAAGCAATTTTGAAAGTAAGCGCTTTAATGATAAATTTCGTGGTGCTATTAACTCTCAGAATGTTGAGCAGATTAATTTCTTAAAGAAACTAGTATTGTGGCTTAAGATATGGAAACAGTCTGTTCCAATAAAAGAAACTTTATCACCACAAACATTTCAGGCATTGATAATAACTAGAGATGCATTCATTCAATTGATTCCATATTTGTTTCAAAAGTATGAGGCTGAATACATATTATTAGGAAAATTTCAAACTGATGCTCTTGAATCACGTTTTGGAATGTATCGGCAAATGTCAGGTTCAAATTATTACATAAATTACCTACAATTATTAGAAAGTGAGAAGAAGCTTCGTTTTAAAAGCAATATTATAATTTCATCATCAAATATCAATATCCCTTTAACTTCTCTTTTACCAGATTATGATAAGGATTCTATCTTTACCTTTGTGAATATTGATGATTATTCAAATTTACTAGTTAATGATTTTTCTACAGAAAATGTTCCTTCTGATATTTTACCAGTGCTAGTTTATATTTCAGGTTATGCTTCCATGAAAGAATTAAGGGTGGTAAAATGCAGTATTTGCCAGGACTGGTTGCAAAGTGTTCATTCGGTAGATATAGCAGATGATATTTTTGGTTTTCTTAAAGAATTAGATAGGGGGAAATTAACTTTACCGTCTGAAGTTGCTTTACTAACATCTTCAATTGCACATTTCTTATTTGGTGGAATTCTCGAAAGCATGGAAGATACATTTCTTATATCAGGAAAGCAACTGGGTATTTTATATAAGTTATCTTGCATACAGTTAGGTAGAATTAACTTTAATTTAACAGATTCTTGCATTTGTGGAATGACTTTGCAAACCCGATTAGAAAATATCTGTTTGATAACTTGTAAAATAATGTTAAATAATTACACAAAATATAAAAATGACAAAATTAATATAAAATGTTCATATAAAAAAGTTAAAAAATTTACCAGTTAATTTTAGTTAATAAGTCACAACTGTTTGTTTTTATGTATGCTTCTGCATAAATGATGTATGATATGTAGGATGTGTGTATATGGCACAGCTCCAAGTTTTATGAATCTATTTTTGATAGTGGAATAGGCCTGTAATTTGGGGACACCACTGTAAAAAAAAACGAGCCTAATCACTTACCTCTTCGGTGGTTTGGAAAAAGTGATACAACATAAAATTGGAGCTGGCACAAATAGAAGGTTGTCCTTTTTATGAATGTAATTAGCATTTAATTTGCCAAAATTTTCTTGAAAGATTTATTTATAGCATAACATGCATGTAAGTTTGTTTTTATACACAAATTTCCTAGCATTTAAGGAATTTTTAATTCATTTCCCTGTTTTGATAAAATTGTGATATTTAAGTTTTTATTAGTGAATGAAGTGATGAGAGATGACTATGAATATTTGCATTCTAAAAATTTATTTAGCTGATGCGATGGGAGCGGCATGAATTTTTACAAAATATTCTGCTCTTAATATTTATTTTAGTGTTAAGAAAATCTAAATAAAATTTACATCTATAAACCTATTGAATTTTCCCCCTTTTGTGGATTTTATATTATTTTGGGAACAAATTTGATTTAGATTACATAAATGGATTCCATTTTTATTAAAATTGCAGAAATAAAATTTTTATCTGGTGATTCTCAATGATATTTTTAGTTACATAAACAAAGTACAATTGTTTTAAAAATTATTGAAGATATTCATTTTACCGGCTGTGAAAATATTACACTATGAAAAATTTAATGCAAGTCATGCGACCTAGTCACGTTTATTTATTTTACTTATATTTATATTAAGAGAAAACTATTATTTTTGGCAAGTTAAATTTCGCGCTTATAGCGAAGAGAAAAAGATCGACTATTTTGATCACGTGACCTTGCGAAACTGATTTCGCTTCAAGGCCATGATAGAGTTGGCTGTGCTTGTAGAAGTTGGAGAAAGAAGACAATCACATTTAGTTCCCAAGGCAGTAGCTGCTTTGGAGCAGACTATGAGACAGTGGCGTCACACGCTTAAATATTTCTGGTCAGAAGAGCAAACCTTGTAGTATCGTAAGTAACCTTGGAACTAAACTAGTGTTTAGTGATTTTACTGCGGCCACTATTATCCCATCATTAAAATCAGGAAGGGCAAAGCTAATCTGAATACGAAGAGAAATGCATAGTAGCTAAAGCTAAGAAATACAATACATTTTGTAAAGATATTGTAGCAAAAAGGCTTTAGTTACTACATCTGTTTAAAGAAATGTTAACACACGTAAGCTATAGAACAGACTGATACTGAAATTTATAGCTGTTCTATTTCACTGCGACTCACATTCATAAAAGTTGACCACTCGCCACTGAAATTTTTTTACTTTAATTGACAAATCGCGTAGCTAATTCATTAAAGCAAAGTTACGAGAGAAAAAGCGTTTTTTATTGTTTAATGCAAAGTTGAATCCTAAGCTTGCGCCTTTATTGATAAAGGAGCGTTAGTAAAAGATTATAATGACGTAATTTTATTTTTTCTATTAAATTAGGAAAAACTGGTTTATTTTTCGTCTGTATTCTTTTATCCTAATTTAAAACGGGTTAAATAGTATAATTTTTCAGTGCATCCTGAGCTTTAAACAAAATACACTCTGTCTAAAAAAAAAAAAAAAAAAAAAAAAAAAAAAAAAAAAACCACTCAGAAGGGCTAAGCGATCTACTATACAAATTCCGAATAAAATATCGTTTTATTAACCTTTTAATTGTCATGCCCCAGATATATCTCGGGCACAGCACTAGTGTTCGAAAATGTCACGCCCGAGTATTACTCGGGGTAATTTGAGTGCATCGTATTGTTATACCCGAATATATATCGGGAGACGTTTATTTCGGCTTCATCTCTTTGTCAAACCCGACTATATCTCGGGAAAAGTTAATGTGCGCTCAGTTCAATAGATGACAGCACTTTACTGAAGATTTCAAAGGTTAGAGGTTATTTGGTTCAAGGTGCATGGGATCTTTTTGTTGTAAAATAGCGTCCAGTTCTTTGAAACGTTATATAGATGATTTAGATTATTCTTCAACCGAAGATGAAGGATGTGTGTTTGATGAGCAGTATTCATGATACTTCCATGGTCAGCCTCAAAAATAAAAAATGGAGATATACTCAAGCCGAAGATTGTTTCTAATTACGGTCTAACTATGGGTGGTGTAGATCGCTGTGATCAGGAAATATCCTTTCATCCAACAATCCGAAAACGTCAGATAAAATATTATAAAAAGATATTTTTACATTTACTAGACAAGGTACTCTGGAACTCATATTTGCTCTATAAAAATGTAGTTGGGAAACGTATTACATTTTTAGAATTTCGAATCCAAGTTGTAGAAGAGCTTTTACATAAATATGATGATGCAGCTTCTGGACAAAAGAATGTTGGCAGACCACCTACAATAGATAACCCTGCACGTCTTACTGAACGACATTTTATATCCCATTTTCCTCCTATTCCTGCGAAACGTGAGCCTACAAGACAGTGCAAAGTGTGTTGTTCGAAAAAGGGTAAAAATGGGGAAAAGATAAGGAAGGAATCACGATTCTGGTGTAGTGATTGTGGAGTTGGTTTGTGCTTGGAAAAGTGTTTCCAGTTGTACCACATAAGACTGAATTACTGAACTACTAATAGGTATTCACTTATATTTATTTATGTTTTAGAAAATAGTTAATTTTTTTTTTTATTTTTAGAAAATAAAAAATTTTACCCATGTACGTCAAAATATCAATTTTTAACTACTTAAGTATATTTTATTTTGTACTAAACATTTGGTTTTTGCAATAAAAAATTTGACAATTTGTGTATCCAAATCATCAAAATAACTTGACAGTTAAAGGGTTAAGAAGTTATGGCTTGAAAACTGTTACAAATCACCAAGTAGTATAGCCACATCTGGCAGTTATACAAGCCGAAAGACAGCGTGGTATCAAATCAAGTAGGCCACCTATGGCTCCCTGCGGAAGACCATACCATAATCTTCGCAACTGGGGAGTGATTCATCAATATTCCGAGACGGCTGCAGTTGCCTTCCAAGCATGTTCTAAACGTGCTCTATCGGCTAGAGGTCTGGTGCCCAGGCATGTCACGTAAGTACGTCATATCCTTGAAGAGATTGTTGAGAGAGTTGCGCAGTATGTGGACGCACGTTGTCTTGCTAAGATATAAGGCGTTAAAATATCGTCTACGTAACTGCTAGCCCTCCAAGTGCCCTTGAAGGATGACTAGAGGTGATCGCCAGAGCCTGACTAAGGCAGGGGCATACGGCGCAATTGCCCCGGGCCCCCACATCAGAGAGCCCCAAATTGAATAGGAAGTTTATTATTATGAAAATGTAAATACCTTCAAAAAGATCGCTTGTTCATTACTGAAGTAGTAAAGCAGACGGAACCCCAAGAACTTTTTACCCCGGGCCCCAATTAGGCTACGTCGGGCCCTGGTGATCGCGTGGCCCAATGAATCGCTGTCCACACTGTCACACCTTGTGTAATCGCCGTATGACACTCGACAACAAATGCCGGATCGGACCGCTGACCTGTCCACCTCCACACGCGTGTGCGTTGGTCATTAGCACTGAAACTGAATCGGGATTCAACGCTGAAGATCACACACCTCCAGTGGGTCACACTGCAGTCGGCAAAAGTCCGATCGACACTGCGTATGATGTTTGGTCAATGATAAGCGTCTTAATGGACATCGACAGCATATGCCAGCGTCGGGCAGTCGTCTCCAAATGCTTTCGCTTGATACCATTGGATGCCTGGAAGGAGGTAAATGGCGTCGAATAGATGATAGCAACGTTGTTGGCGCGGAAGTGGCCGCTCTTATGATTGCGCGATCCTCGCGCTCACTTGCGTTCTTGGAGCGCCCTGACCCTCCGCAACAACAGACTATCCCTTCGGTGATCCATTTTCGCCAGTATGGAGCTAGGTATCACATCGCTCTCACCGATGTGGCGGCTGATACCGCCTGTTCGACCCTCTGAAGTCTACTAGATGCCACTTCTTAAAGTCCGGCAATTGATCGTGCTGCCGTCGGTTACGCCTCAGAGATATATTTGTAAGGATCTTAAGTTTACTGTTTATTTTGTTTTAAAACTATAATATCCTTTCTTATTATCACTTCCAGCCAAAATTAAACGCGTTAATTTGTTTATGCAAATTTATGCTTGCTAGCGCCTAAGTATTTAAGTTGCGGCTTTTCGCCAAGAACAGAGTTAGTTACATAAAAAGTGAGCCGCCTTGCCACTGCATTTCACACGAAGTTTTCAATCAGCTGCTGTCCGCCTTTGAGGCCAGAGATTTAGTCCTCTCGATACTTAAAACGTACTGTAGTTTTCGGCAGTTTGCGTATTACATACGTAATAATTTAAAAGGCCAGTCTTAGTGTTAGGCATTTGTGTAAACTATTCAAAGTCAGCTTTTATTTTAATTTAGTTAGTTAGTAGTTTTAGATTTTTACTTTCAGATCACGAGTGGTTGGTCTCTGTATCCCAAAGTGCGCGAGCGCCTGTAATATTGTGGAAAATAAAGGGTACAGTTAACCCTTTCTTCTTGTGTCGTCCATTCCACACATATTTGAACGTAGCCTGAAGGAAGCTCCCTGTTCCCATTCAGGACACGTCATGTTCCCAAAGCAAATCAAGAGACATACAAGTTCTGATATATTTAGCGACAATCCATCCAAGGCAACATACTCGTTTGAATAGCCCCACGGCAAGAGCAATTGTGCTTTTAAACTCTCCAAACTGCGCATTTCATATGTGCATACCCTTGTCTCACTGGCGTCGAAATTTAAATCATTTGCATATATCTTACCAGCCAACATTCTTGCCGAGTTTCGTGACTATGGCTTGATTTCTTCTGACTACATATATATATATATATATATATATATATATTTTCTACCTACTACGATTATTTTATATATATATATATATATATATAAATATATATATTTCTGACAGAGTGTGTAGATACATTCTTTATGTTACTAGATTTAAGAGAAACTCATTGTCTTTAAATTCGACCCAAAATTGTTCTTCTTTTAAATCGCAATACATGCACAAGCATTTGAAATACTTTAAAGGGTACTTACGTATTATCTCAAACACCTTGGCGCAGTTTGGCGAATTTTACGGAAGTAAACGAACAATAAATGCAAAAAATTACATATTATATACGTGCATATTATTACATACATATTTTATATTTCAACTATACTTTTATTGCAAAAGACAATTAGTAAACCTAGTCATAAACGGTCTTAAGCGCTGCTGTTTTAGCGATACTACGACAAAATAACGTATTCCTGAAGAAATTTCATCTCTTCTTTTTCCTGTTACAGAAAAATTCTACAAGCAGAAATTTTAAAATCGAGTTTAAGATAAAAAAATAATCAGAATTTTTTTTTTTTTTTTTTTATAAAAGCAGCTGAAACTTGGAATACAACATAAAGAATGTAAACAAAAATGGCGACATTAGAAACTGAATATTTGTCATACGTAAAATGGTTGCCTGAATAATTTTATGCGCGTGGTTACCAGAATTTCGTACATCAGGAAGCTCTGGCCATTTCTACATAGGTCGTTGAGATACAACGTAAGTATCCTTTAATGCTATTAATTACTTTAAATAACGTACACTGAAGTGACAAAAGTCATGGGATAGCAATATGCAAATATACAGATGGCAGTAGTATCGCGTAGAAAATGTATAAATGCGAAGTGCTTTGGCAGGGCTTTCATTTGTGTTCAAGTTATTCATGTGAAGAGGCTTTGACGTGATTATGGCCGCACGACGAGAATTAACAGACTTTGAACGCGGAATGGTAGTTGGAGCTAGACGCATGGGTCATCCCATTTCGGATATCGTTAGAGAATTCAACATTTCGAGATCCACAGTGTCAAGAGTGTGCCGAGAGTATCTAATTTCAGGCATAACATCCCACCATGGACAGCGCAGTGCCGACCATCTGCACTTGACTACCGAGACCAGCCACATCTGCATAGAGTTGTCAATGTTCACAGACAAGCAACACTGCGTCAAATAACCGCAGGAATCAATGTGGGACGTACGAGGGACGTGTCCGATAGGACAGTGCAGCGAAATTTGTCTTCCTTGGGCTATGCCAGCAGAAGACCGACTCGAGTGCCTTTACTGACAGCACGACATCGCCTGCAGCGACTCTAGTGGGCTCGTGAGCATATCGATTGGTCCCTCAACGAATGGAAAACCGTGGCTTGGTCAAATGAGTCACGATTTCAGTTGGTAAGAGCTGATGGTAGGGTTCGAGTGTGGAGCAGACCCCACGAAGCCATGGACCCAAGTTGTTAACAAGGCACTGTTCAAGCTGGTGGTGGTTCCATAATGGTCTGGGCTGTTTTTACATGGCATGGACTCGGTCGTCTGGTGCAACTGAACCGATCATTGACTGGAAATGGATACCTTCAGCTACTTGGAGATCACTTACAGCCATTCACGGACTTCACGTACTCAAACAACGATGGGAATTTTATGGATGACAATGCGCCATGTCACCGGGCCACAATTGTTCGCGATTGGTTAGAAGAACATTCTGGACAATTCCAGCGAATGATCTGGCCACCTAGATCGTCCGACATGAATCCCATCGAACATTTATGGGACATCATCGAGAGGTCAGTTCGTGCCCAAAACCCTGCACCGTCAACACTTTCACAATTATGGACGTCTATAGAGGCAGCATGGCTCAATATACCTGCAGGGGACTTCCAACGACTTGTTGAGTCCATGCCACGTCGAGTTGCTGCACTTCGCCGGGCAAAAGGAGGACCGACAAAATATTAGGAGGTATCCCATGACTTTTGTCACTTCAGTGTATTTTTCTCTGAAAGTAAGCAAGACATAACTTACCGTTCCAATCGAGCTGATGGACGGAGTTGCAATCTCACTCGACGTTGTATGCGGCATGGTAATCATTTCCAAACCATATTTTCGCACATTGCTTCATCTGTTTTAAAAATAAGAATACAAAAGACCAGTGAGAATTTGTAATATTCTCCAGAATAAATCATAATTAAATGATTTTTCTATGATATTAAATGACAGCAAATAAGTAATTGTTGAATGCAAAGCATGTCTGCTTGGTGATTAATTATGAACGAATAATTTACTCCAGAACGAAAAACTGTCATATATAAAAGATAGTACAAAGATTGTACCTGTTTGAAGAACAACAGGAAGAACTAAAACCATGTTAAGGTCTTAGAATTAAAACGTACCTTCAACGTACGCTGTTAAAAGCGCTTACATAAACCTTAAACAGAAAAATTTTAAGGCCAAAAATCAATAAATTATATTTGACTGAGTAACAGTTCGAAAGTAATTTAAAAGCAGACCGTTAAAGCAGTCTTCCTACAATTTTTATCCTCGAAATTTAATCTGCAAAATTTGTAGCGAACGAAATTATGATTTAAATGGCTATATGAAAACATTTGATGGTACTTTTCCGTTTCGCCGCCGCAAATCTCGCCAAGCAGACTTTATTGGCGACAACATACAGTGTGTGTGTGATTATGGCAAAGCCTCGAGGGCTATCTGCCTAAGAGGAGGGATGCCTTCGTGGAGGACTTTCTAAGGGAAACTGGCTCGTATACACGTTACACATGGGGAAAACCACGAAAACGCCCATGCAGCCAGCCCGTTCGCGGGATTCGAACCTCGGACCGAACTACCAGTGTTCAGCGACTTTACCGCTCGGCCACTGGTGGGCCGACAACATACAGTATACACATAAAAGAATATTAAAAAAAATGTTAGTTCTAAGAATTCTTTTTTTGAAGGCATAAACATTTTAATATCGCTTAAAATTTTATAAAAAACCGATAAATAAAGACAATAAATTTGTAAAAAGACATTAATTTAAGAATTTATTACGCTTTCATGGTTCAACATCCTGATTCGCCGGTTCATATCACGTGATCCCAAGCGATCTCATCTCACGTAAATTACTCTCTACAAAAATCTAATGCTCTCAGTAATTATCTACATTAATTTCAAGTTAAATCTTAATTTGGAAGCAAGAAATATTTCAATTCGTACTCAGAAATTATGTAAAACTGCAGTGCTTTACTTCGCTAATGCATTCTCATTAGAATTGATGAATTTAACCCTTGACTTTACCTTATCTATATTTTCGGCTTCGGGTAAGCGCTGTGATTGCAACCTGATTGACTTAATTACCGAAAATGGCCTTGGACATAAAACTGAACTATCTGATAAAAATTCTATGTAATTATATGTCAGTATTGAAAGAAACAATCAATCTGATAAGAAAAAGCTGCGACTTGTTTTGAAAATGAGGCGTAAAAGGTTACCAGCGAGAATATTCCGTTTGGCATCGGTTGTACCATTATTAGCGACTTTATCGCTTGCGCCGGCAAAACGGAAAAGTACCCATTTGATTAATGAACACATATGACAAAAACATACTAAAATAAAGTATTATGAACTTTATATTATTAACTTACTAAATAAGCAGATCTTAACATAAAATATCTGCAGCCAATATAAATTATCAATACTGAGTTAAAAAAATTTCCAAATATGGTCCTTCCAAATATGCACGCAGGAAATTATTTCTATTATACTCTGAAGAGTATTTTGTACAAATTAGATTGGTATGATTTACTTTGCACAAAATATATATGAGATTTTTGGACAGTTGAAGATAACGGTGCAGAAGTTGCCAGACAAACGTAGAAGAAACAATCTGAGAAACGAGACTTGTTACAGACTTCATTTTTTGATAACTCACAAGTAGATAAGATATCAAACGGAAAACCGTTAAGTACTTTTCATCGCTTGCTGTTTAGTTTCTTTTCGCATTAAAAGTAAAGCAAAAAATCTGATGTGTACACCACATGACTTCCTTGTACGGAATATTAAATTATACGCATTTTTTCTTGCATTTCATTTAAACTTATTGGATTGAATTAAATCTACTTCGCCGACAGCGCATAAACCACAATAGAATAAATGCATTCTTTAAAATTCACTCTAGTATTTGTTTACCATAGCGACACTCTGGCGCTAGATTCACTTAAGAGTATTAATAATTATATAACAGTTAACTTATATATTTCGTTCATATTATACCTCATAATGCACAAAATTTATATCATTTAAAGAATAGAATTATCTAATCGTTGCCACATGTTCTATTCAAATACTATAATAAAGCTAGAATGATGTATAAAAGAAATTAAGCAAACAAAACAAAAAAGAAACAGTTTTTCACAGACGATTGAGTATTTCTCATTTAATTAATTCAGTTCTCATTTCGCGACAAGGCAAAAATACATAAAAACTCAAAATATCTGCATTAAAAATTACGAAGGAAATCTTAAACACGTATTTCCTCGAAACAATTCCAGAAAGGATTAAGCATGATTTAATTCGCAATAATAAATGAATGCGTTATCTTTGTTGTTGCGATGCTAAGTTTCTCTAGATTGGCAGCAAATCTACAATTCTGCTGTTTCAAATGTAAACTTCAATGGCCGCCATCAAAAAAGGCTTAGCGGCACTTAGACAACTTTAAAATTGTTGATAATTCTAAAAATACTGCATACACATTTACTAAAGGCATAAAAACCTTAACCGGAAGATAAAAACAACATAATACAATCATTTTCAAAGCAAAAAATGTACAATTTACAAACATATAAGAGTAAAGAAACTGAGATCACTGAGCCGGGTAACAGAGTGGATATATATATAAATATATTTATATACGTTTGGTGTGGCCGATTGCAACCAAAATACGAGGTGCACATCTACATGTTATAGCAGTCTTATATACAAAATTTCAACATTCTGAGGCAACTCGTTTTTGAGTTATGCGAGATACGTACGTACGTACATACGTTCGTACAGACGCCACGAAAAATTCTCTTCAGAATTAATTTTAAAGCAGTTTTATAATTTTTTTTTTTTTTGAAGAAAAAGAGTATTTTATTCTGTCCTTACGTACATATATCACGCAAAAACATCGTTAAATTGCATTCGATAGCGGTCAAAATGGATATTTTCGTTAAAATATGCTTCGTTAAATATGATATAAAAATAATAAACTTTTCGCGATTCAATTAAATCAGTTCTCACTTCGTGGAAAAGTAAAAATACATAAAAACTCAAAACATCTCCATTAGAAATTGTAAAATATAGAAAAACACAAAACACCAAATACAGTTAAAAAAGTTAATTTTTTTTAACAATTAAAATTAGAATTTCTACGCAATTCAAGCAAGCAATGAGGCAATGGGTAAGAACGAAGATTTTTCGGTGCAAAAAACTGAAAATTAAAACTTTTGGTCCCGCTCTGCAAAAGACACTGAAGGTGCGGAAACTTAATTGATTCACTATTCTACTGAGTTCATATATGAACAAATGGGATTCCTTAAGCTTAACTCGCCACTTAAACTTTCATATTGTTCATAATTGTACAACTATTGCATGCAGATTAACTAATGGCACAAAAACCTTAAACGGAACATAAAAATCACATAATTCAATAATTTTTAAAGCAAAAAACGCACAATTTATAAACCTATAACAATTAATGACTAAGCTCACCGAGGTGCGTAGGAATATATATATATATATATATATATATATATATATATACATATATAAATTTAAACAAATTTAAATTTTAACAAACATTAAAATATACGTAAAAAAGCAAATTTAAAGTTAAAATAATTTTAAAAAGTGCACATATATAAAAGAATTTAATTTTCGAACTAATCTACAATATAATTTAAATTCAGATAGCATAAGCAAATCAAGAGCAAAACCAAACCATGAAAATAAATTCACCAATTTAGCAAATTAAAATTAATCTAAAAAAAAAATTGAGTGCATAAGTGAATGACTGTTGAGCAGGCAGGAGACAGACTTATCAAGGGAAAGTTGCCTCCAAACCTAACTCTTTAATCATTCAATTCGTGTTTCGTCATTCATGCAGGCTAGGGTAAAAGTCAAAACCAAAAGTAAAGAGTGAAGAATGTCCAAAAAGAAATACCAATAAAGTGGTACCTTTAGAAATTAGCAATTAAAAATTAAAGTTCTAAAAGGAAAATACCAATGAAGTTTTTTTGAGAAATAAGCAATGCAAAGTCAAGTATTAAATTAAACTTTTTTAAAAAATTAATTTTTCAGAAAAATGAATTTAGAAACTAATGCATTTTAGAAACCCTTGTCTACAGAAGCCTCCCCGACACGAATATGCATATCAATAAAAAGAAACTGAAAAGGAACTAGACATAATTTATATAAACCAATAAGAAACTAAAAGAACTAATTCATAATTAAAAAAACAAATATATATACTTAAAAAAAGAAATATAAGAGGCTAAACATTAAAAGCAAATTTTTATACCCGTCCTGCGCTATAGATGCCAGATTTGAGCAATATAAACTTGAAAGCATATTGGAGACAAAGCAGGCCAATTCCTCAACAATATTAATAATTGCAACCGTGTATAGAAGGTTTAACTCAATATCAAAAACAAATCAAAATTAAAATAATAATTCACAGTAGTGCAAACTCTAAAAATAAAAATGAACACTCAAATATATTCAAAACCTAAACTCAGTGGCGTAACAGGCCTAATGGGCCAAGGCCTAGAGTGCCCGAAATCTGCTTGACCGTGGGCCCCGGGTTGCGTAAGCATATGCCCTGAACATGTGGTCAGCTTGGTCGCAGGACCCCCAGTGTTTAGTCCTCAGAACTTGGTACTCATTTTATCGACCCAAGGGATGAAAATCAAGGGATGAAAGGCTGTGTCGACCCTACCCAGCCCGAGAATCGAACCCCGGACCTGCGGTGCGTTAGCCACTGCACCACTGGGCCTCATTCAAATATATTCACTTTTTGAATATATTTCATGCAAATATATCCAAAGAGGGTGGGTTGTATTCAGCGCAGACGGGCACAAGAATATTATTCTAAGATTTTGAGAAAAGGGGGACAGAATTTGGGGTAAGAATACTCTTCTGAACAGAATGAATTCGCGGAAGTTTAAGAGTCAGTTGTTTCCTCTTTCTGTAGTCATTTGAAGCCGTGATTTTGGAATGAACATCGAAGGGTTTAATAAATCGCATTTGCTTTATTTGAAATACTGTTGATTTAGTGTTCTTTTTAGTTTTAAATATGGTTCCTGTCAAACTAAACAACACAGTGCTGGTTTCAAATGCAAAGCCATTTAGTTTGACAAAGAAAATGGAAATCGTGCTGCAGCAAGGTTGCTTGGTGTTATTGAAAGATGGAACGGATCATGACTATTTACTTCAGGATCAGAGTGATAATGTGGTGTAGATGAAACAGAATCAGATCATGTGCCTGAAGATTAACGTAGATGAACATGACTTTATGTTATCTGATAAAGAATATTTTTAGGTTCATAAGGTCATTCCTTTTAAATAAATAGTATTTAGGTGCATGGAAGAATATTAATTCTTCTATAGTGATTTCTTTTCCTTATTTTTAATCTTATCATTTTTATATACGCGCACCTGTAAATTTCGATCTTATTTTTTTCGTATTAAAAGTGCGCTTCATACACCGGAATATACGGTATATTGAGTTTTGATGATAAAATTGAAAACATCAAATAAGATAACATGAAATTTTATTCTTGTGATGGTACCTTAATTAAATGTCTCTTCATTTGTGCTAGCGATGCATCCGAGTAACGAATATAATGAAAGTGTACGAAAATGTGCAAGGAATTTCCACCACACGCATCTATTGAGAAAATAATGATTTACCGCTCGCATTAATTTCAGAAAACTGTTCTTGCATGAAGAAAACAATTTAGATCCAATGTTATTGTCTTTCCTTCTCCTGTATTTTTGGAGAAGGAAATCCAACGATCCATGTCGACCTCTGCTTCCGACAGCTGCTTGGGTGAAATCTAAACCGAGTTCTGTTTCTATTCGTAAACTTCGGTTCGCTTTGCCAGTAATCCGGTCTGGAAGCGGATGGCAAAGCTCATTGTTGTTGTTGTGATTCAGACGGAAATGAATCACAGTCGACTTGTCGCAAGCGATACAAACAGCTTATCTTTAGCATTCATTTCATGTACAGTCAAAGCAGATTGTTCAGACTATAACACAGAACATCACAGCTAACTACCTAAGGAAAGGAATGCCTTCGTAACGGACTTTTTTAGATCAATTGGCTCGTATTTACCGTATTTTTCGCCGTATAAGACGCACCGGGATATAAGACGCACCCAATTTTAAAGGAGGCAAATCTAGAAAAAAAAGATTATGAACCAAATTCTGTAGTAAAATATTTTATATCAACTGTATAAAGTTAACAGCAGTTTAAGAAACATTTTATGTCATCCATGTAACATACTAAGAGCTATCTTTACTCTCATAAACAGTCAGCAAACAGTGAAAGTAACAAAAATAAGGCTGTCATGTTTTTATTCTAACCCCAAGAATTCCTCTTCTTCGCTGCTATCAGAAATGAGGAAGGACAGATCCACGCAGTCATTGTCATCACTTTCTTCCTCATCCATGTTCCCAATCTGGCTCATTTCAAAGTTATTCTTCTTCCTCGCATCAGTAACAAACTTATGAAAAGACAGAATCTTTGATTCGTATTCCTTTGGCATTTTTTGTGCAATTCTGGTTTTGGTGCGCATAGAAAGGCCAGATCTCTTCATAAATCTATAGCACCACGATGGTGATCCGGTGAAATCCTGAATGCCTTTCTCCACAGCAATGCGTTTGGCCTCATAGATTATCATTTTTGTTGAGACAGAAAGTCCATTTTGCCGGTGACGTGTGATCCACTCCTTTACTTCTACCTCTAACTCTGGCCACTTTGCAGTTGGTCCACGCAAGGTGTGCTTGCTTTTATCCAACTTTTGGAGCTGATCCTCCTGTTTCCTCCACTCTCTTATCATTTTCTCAGTTGGAGGTGGCCCAAAGTGTCTCTCCGCTGCTCTGTTTCCATGCTCCTTAGCAAATTTTACTTCCAGCATGAATACAAAATTTTTGCCAGTCTCTTCTGCTTCGACATCTTGATGGGGTGGTATGAAATATGATATATTTCATTCAGATATACCATACTACATATATCACAGCTCATAGCTATCCGCGCCTCCGCTTGCTCCCGATTGCTCCCGCACTGCGATTGGCTGAGCGAAGAGACGCGTGCCTTCACCCGCTCCCGCGCGCGTAATGGCAAACCGCACATTGAGTTGATCAATGTTAATGAATTTCGCTTAGTGCGCATGCTTAGTGGTGTACCGTTGGCGTGGGAGGAAATACTGGGGACTAAGAGGGGCAACCCTACACAAGCCTGTTAGTCATGTTGGTTTTACTGTTTTACAATTGCAGTACTACGGAAATTTGTGTGTGCTTATTGCATGTGCTTCTGTTTCATTTCGTTCTGTTTTATTTTGTTCATAAACATTTAATTTATCACCAGTTATTTGACTTTAATTCATTTAAATATTCATACATAGTAATTTAATCTGGATTTATTCCTTAATTTTTGACAGGATATATGAAAGCAACGTATAGTAAATGCTCAGTTGCTTTTATTCCTCAGAAGTATAATCAATAAGCATTCAGCTAATATATCTTGTAATGTTTCTTGTTTTGTGATCCTTCTTAAACGAAAATTTGCGTAGTTTGCAATCGATAATTATAATCAAAGTAATGAAGCAACTTGCAATCTAACAAATTTTAAAACCCCGAACTGTTTACGCGTAGATAACACAATATCAACCATATACCGTGTTTATCGTCTTTTAAAATTGCGCCAAATTCTATTCTGGGCATGCGCAGTTAGCGAAATTCGTTTAACATTGATCAACTCAATGTGCGGTTTGCCATTTCGCCTCCCGCGCTGGCTTACGAGACTCTAAAAAGTGCACAAAGCCAGCGCAGGAGCGAGCGAAGGCACGCGCCTCTTCGCTCAGCCAATCGCAGCGCGAGGCAGAGACCGTCCAAATACAGTGCGAGGCAGAGCGGGGCTTCCTGGTCTCAGACGGCGCCAAGAGGTGGAAGGGAACGGAGTGGCCGAGTATTCCTGCGGTTAGGTATGTATGCAGAGGTGGAGGGGCAGCGGAGGGCCATGGTGGGCTTTTGTATTTGCCGTATAAGACGCAGGCACTTCCCCCCCTGATTTTGGGGAGAAAAAGTGCGTCTTATACGGCGAAAAATACGGTACGTCCCACATGGAGAAAAACCAAAAAATGTCTATGCAGCCGGTCTGTTCACCGGGCTTTGAATCCCAGTGGAACTACCAGTGTTTAGCGGTTTCACCTCTCGACAGCTGGTGAACCTCATACATAGTTACATCCTTCATGCATACTCATATAGACGAAAGTTTTTATTCTACTAGTGCTTAACCTTGACAGGATACTGGAATTCTCAGAAACTTATCGACCTTGTCTTCAACTTAAAAGACTAAAAAATATAAAATTTGCATAAAAGAAAATCTGAAAAGTTTCAGATTTTAAATTACGTCCAAAGGGTTTTTTTTTTTTTTTACATTTTGTTGTGTGTTACCTTTATTTATTAAATATCATGTTTTTCGCACTTAAACCAAAAAATTCAGTTCAAGAGCAATATCGCAAAATAATTTTAAACTGAGCATATCTTTAGAATTTCGGATACGCATCCCAAAATAAAACAAATTCCAAAATTCAAATTTGGGCTTCCAGATGCCCATATTCGCAGTAGGATTACGTCATTCAAAATTTGATGGCTCTAGGTACCCGTTGTTTTATCACAGTGCGAGAAACACACACACATTTATGCAGATTCTTCATTATTTAATTTCTTCAAATATAATACAGGGCAGTAATATTTGGTGGCAACAGTTTGAAAAGTGAAACGGACATTTATAGTGATTCAACGCAAAATCGCAAAACGAAAACAATAGTCCCTCAGGGACAAAGCCTCTTTGGACTAAAAACTAATTTAAATTAAAAAAAAAAAAAAATGACGGAATCTGTTATATTTTTTACAAAAGGCCGCTGTGTTTAGATGCTAGGATTAGGACTAGTTCTTAGATTTAGGCTCAGTTCCTAAGACATTTAATATTTCTTAATTTTTATTTTACTGATTAAGTGTTCTTTTGTTTACATGTTATTTTGTTACTTTATACAATGAATGTGTAGAGTCATTATGTTATTTTGAAGCAGCAGATGTGAAAAATGTGCGATGCCCTCGCAGGGAATCGAAATTGGACCTTTGGTATATGCACCGAGCGGATGTTATACTACGAAGGCATAATTGTATTAATTACTCGTCCACCACTTTTTTGGGTGCCATTTATAGAATCACTGGGTTATTTGGAAGCAGGAGACATGAAAAATGTGCAGTGTTCTCGCTGGAACCCTGGACCTCTCGAATACGCGTCGAGTACGCTTCCAATTACACTTAGGAGATGACACACAATGCTTCGGGAAATTTGGAGAAAAATAAAATGAAACTATTATTAATGCATCAATTATTTAATTCTTAACATTATTCCTGAATAAACAGAGTAATTAAAATTTTATGTATAAAGGGTCGGTAATACGAAAACTAACAAATAATTCAATAGTTCCCCATTAATGTTTCTTGTAAAAGTAAGATCTGTACATTAATTCTCGGATAACTGGTTGTTACCATGTTAAGATTAAAGTGCTGTTTCAAAAAGCTGAAAGCTTTCTCGTTTCTTTAATAATGATTGGTATCATCACTAGTGTTGGTCACTGATTAATAATCATTGGTACATTCTTGTTTTTTTCTTTCCAAACTGGCAAAGAGTTGGTGATAGGGCCGGAGCCTCAATTCTTAGTAAACTTAGGCAGGTCTCGTCACTCTGTGAAGTGCATCTTCAGTGGATTCCTTCCCATGTTGATATATGGGGAAATGAAATGGCAGACAATATGACGAGGGAGACTTCTGAAGAACCTTTGCTAATTATCAATTCACTGACATATCTTGAACTGCATTCCATTAGAAGACATGCTGACGGGCAAATTTGGCTCGTTCCCCCGAGTCATCCCTGGTATCAAGCTGATTGTCCTGGAACATCCCTTGCTATGGATTGCGAAAGTTAAGCAGGTCTCGTCACTCTGTGAAGTGCATCTTCAGTGGATTCCTTCCCATGTTGATATATGGGGAAATGAAATGGCAGACATTCTGGCGAGGGAGACTTCTGAAGAACCTTTGCCAATTATCAATTCACTGACATATCTTGAACTGCATTCCATTAGAAGACATGCTGACAGGCAAATTTGGCTCGTTCCCCCGAGTCATCCCTGGTATCAAGCTGATTGTCTTGGAAGATCCCTTGCTATGGATTGCGAAAGTTAAGCAGGTCTCGTCACTCTGTGAAGTGCATCTTCAGTGGATTCCTTCCCATGTTGATATATGGGGAAATGAAATGGCAGACATTCTGGCGAGGGAGACTTCTGAAGAACCTTTGCCAATTATCAGTTCACTGACATATCTTGAACTGCATTCCATTAGAAGACATGCTGACAGGCAAATTTGGCTTGTTCCCCCCGAGTCATCCCTGGTATCAAGCTGATTGTCCTGGAACATCCCTTGCTATGGATTGCGAAAGATGTGTTCAGACAACACTTTCCCGATTCTTCAGTGGGCACTTGAGGGGACTTACTTTTGAGAGTGGTATCAAGATGCACCCAATTTGTTCTAAGTGTCACAATGCACCCGCATCACCGGCACATATCCTTGAGTGCCTGGAGTTGTCTCTTGTGGACCTTTAGGGGTCTCCTAAGCTTGGTTTCGATTTTCTAAAGGTGAATGGACTCGTGGACCTCGTCTAGTATATTCCTAGGCATGGAGATTAGTAACAACAACAACACATTCTTGTTGACTCCCGCTGCAAAGAAAAAATTTTTCATTTTTACCGGCCGGTGTTCTGCTTTTTATAAACCACAGTCTGTCATAAACGTTGCAAGCATACCCAAACTCATTGTCTTTGAAAATTTTGACAAAATATTGTGTACACAACTGATAAATTTTTTAAATTTGATAAACATCGTTGCAGAATCTCTGCGCTATTATATGTTAAAGATGCACCCAAATTTGAAACTTTATTATTGGTAGCAGTAAACGTTGAAGGCCCCTTGATTTATCTGAAAACTACTAACCTAGTCGATTTTATTTTCTTATTATTATTTTCGTAATATCGTTTGTTGCGTTCTTTCCTTTTTACAGCTAAATATGCTTAATATCTTTTTTTTTAAATAAATCTTTTTTATCTTCCGCTTTCTCCTGCGCTGTACTCTTAGGACATCTTAATTTTTCGGCATTTTATATTTATTTTTGTACAAACAAAATCAGCACGTCGCTCCCACACCCGCTTGCCGTCGACTCCAACGTAGAACTGAAGGGCGTTAAAACCTAACTCGTGAGCGCTCGCTTGTGAAGTCATCAAAATATTCTGTAGTTTTGCCTAATTTTGAGACTCTACTATGTCTAAACCACAATTCTAATTTTCATTTTTTTGTGTGTTTTTGTTTTGCAATGGTTTCCTTTAACTACCAAATAAACCATAAATGAAAACTATAGTTTTTAGGGTTATTGAGATACAAGCGTTCTACTAATACACGTTTTGCCTCTTAAAATTATTTGGTCCTTAAGTATCTAAGACCGTCATTGAGGAACTAACTAACTATATTTGAGCATACACGTTCCGTTGACTAAACGACACTACGCGGCCAATCCAACCGCTGAACCAGGCCCAGGAGTTCAACTCCTGTCCTCGCATATTGGAGAGGATTGGCACCATCGCCATTTGGCGACATTTGCCGTCAAATATGCCACGACGGTCAATCACACGAGCTGCCCGTCGCCCAAAGACATTACCCAGTAAACCCGGGCGCCATCCCCAGGCAGCTACCCGGATCACCTCCCCGGGTGACTAGAATCTTAAGCTCTAGGACCTGCCAGACTAAACTCACTGGCCGACCGATAAGTGATCTTTCCGGGGCCTTAAGAACCACCAGGTTCGTTATTTGTATACCCTCGTGGCTGAGACTGCCTAGGTATAGATCCTAGCTAATAGATTCGTAGAGTTCTCTACGTAGACCTACGTTAAAATAAACCAAACTAAGTGTTTATAACTCGGCTTTTAAACCACAAGCATGATCTCTAAGCAAAACCACTACCTAAAGCCAAAAGACTTTCAGGGAAACGACTATGTAGTACATATGGGTAGAAACAGAACCTCACTTCCATATCACATGACTTTAAATGACAAATATGACATGATTTTTTGACAAAATATCTTATTTACCCATTTATATAACTACATGTCCTTTCTTTTCTTCTACAGGCGTGAAATGGAGTAGATATTTGAGTTTCATGCGCTTAAGCACATGAGGGCTAGCTGCGTAAGAGAGGAACATCTTTTCATGGAGGAATTTTTAAAGGAAGCTGGCTCGTATTCATATTACACAAGGGAAAACCGAAATATGTTTTAAGAATTGCCATAGAAGTATCTTCAAAATCTCAATACACATACTAAATTTGACACATTTTCATATTACTTCTTAGGCTATATCAATTCATGCGAACTTTACAGACATGTTAAGCAACTAGGTTTTTTTTCACGAGTTCATATATTTCCTGAAATTTTCCAAAAACAGATGTTTATATTTCGTATATGCCAAGAGTTAGGTCGAGTCAAATTTTATTCTTGTATTAATTAGCATTTTTACTTCCTTGTACGAACTAAAAAGGAAGTATTGTAATCGCGAAAAGTTTCAGGCAGCATATTTCAACGAAAATATCCATTTTGACCGCTATCGAATGCAATTTAACGATGTATTTGCGTGATATCTGTACGTAAGGACCGAATAAAAGACTCTTTTCCTAAAAAAAAAAAAAAAAAAAAAAAAAAAAAACTATAAAACTGCTTTAAAATTAATTCTGAAGAGAATTTTTCGTGGCGTCTGTACGAACGTATGTACGTACGTACGTATCTCGCATAACTCAAAAACGAGTAGCCTCAGAACGTTGAAAATTTGTATATAGGACTGCTATAACATGTAGATGTGCACCTCGTATTTTGGTTGCAATCGGCCGCACCAAACGTATATAATATAAATATATTTATATACATATCCACTCTGTTACCCGGCTTAGTAATCTCAGTTTCTTTACTCTTATATGTTGGTAAATTGTACATTTTTTGCTTTAAAAATGATTGAATTATGTTGTTTTTATCTTCCGGTTAAGGATTTTATGCCTTTAGTAAATGTGTGTGCAATATTTTTAGAATTATCAGCAATTTTAAAGTTGTTTAATTGCCGCTAAGCCTTTTTTAATGGCGGCCATTGATGTTTACATTTGAAACAGGAGACTAGTGGATTTGTTGCCGATCTAGATAAACTTAGCTTCCCAACAACAAAGATAACGCTTTCATTTATTATTGCCAATTAAATCATGCTTAATTCTTTCTGGAATTTTTTCGAGGAAATAAGTTTGAGATTTACTTCGTAATTTTTAATATAGATATTTTGAGTTTTTATGCATTTTTACCTTCTCGCGAAGTGAGAACTGAATTAATTAAATGAGAAATACTCACTCGTCTGTGAAAAACTGTTTCTTTTTTTGTTTTGTTTCCTTAATTTCTTTTATACATCATTCTAGCTTTATTATAGTATTTGAATAGAACATGTGGCAACGATTCGAGAATTCTATTCTTTAATTGATATAAATTTTGTGCATTATGAGTTATAATATGAACGAAATATATAAGTTAACTGTTATATAATTACTAGATTATATAACAGTTAACTTAGTTTCCGTTATATAATTATTATATAAGGTAAATCTTATATAATTATTAATACTGTTAAGTGAATCTAGCGCCAGAGTGTCGCTATGGTAAACAAATACTAGAGTGAATTTTAAAGAATGCATTTATTCTATTGTAGTTTATGCGCTGTTGGCGAAGTAGATTTAATTCAATCCAATAAGTTTAAATGAAATGCAAGAAAAAATGCGTATAATTTAATATTCCAATGGAGGGAGTCATGTGGTGTACACATCAGATTTTTTACTCTGCAAAACTATTTTAAGTGTCCTGTTCGATGTTCATAATTACTCTTAACAGCCACCAGTTCCGCCTAATAACACATAGTTGCACAACGCGAATTAAAAGAAAAACAGAACATAAACCAGAATTATCAAGAATTATTTAAAAATACATTCAGTTGTTGAAAAAATAACAGCATTTTATATAATTATCTATACATTTCATATATTCAACACATTTCTCAAAACATATTCTCACTTAGTTAGAGAATTTTCTAAGGAAAAATAATAAAACATGAGATAATTAATATTCAAATTATCGGTAATGTTATTATACTTAGAGTTTGTTAATTATTTTATCAAAGAGATGATGTCTGTTCTTACACAGCAAATAAATATGCAATGCATATCGACCTTCGCGTAAGTCTGATGATTTTGTGTAAGTCTATAAAGTATTTTTTCCCCTGCTTCCTACATGCCTTCTTGGTGTAAGGGTAGCACACTCGGCGCGTACTCGAAAGGTCCAGGTTCGGGTCCCAGCGAAGGCATTCCTCATTTTTCACATGCCTTGCTTAAAAAAAATCCTAATGACTCTATCAGTCTTACGCGGAACAGAACAGTTCATCATCCCAAGGTAATATCATTATTGATCTGATTTCATTCCTTCATCACGTATTTAGTATACCCCCCCCCCATCTAGATACGTTCACTTTCCAGGACTAGAAGATAAATCTGTAGACATGGTATCACAATTCCACATGATTAAATAGGACGAAGTGGAAGTATTCCAGTGGTACGTGAATACCTTCCTTCGTCTTAAAAGTGCCGGTACTTTTATACGAGCAGTCCACTGTTCGAAAAGAGAAAATCCTTCATCAAAGTGCCCAGCATAGTAAGGTATTTTTTCTCTCCTTTCCGTATGCCTTTGTGGTGTAACGGTAGCACACTCGGTGCGTATTCGAGAGATCCAGGTTCGAGTCCCGGGAATGGCACAGCACATTTTTCATGTCTCCTGATTCAAAAAATTCTAATGACTTTACAACTCTTAGGAGGAACATTTTTCAAGTTTTATATAAAAAAAAAAGTAGCGTTTATAAAGGTGAGGAAACCTTAATGCCGATGCCACTATGCAAGCAGAAATTTCATTTACTTTGTTAAGCAGAACAGCAATCTAAATCTCTATTTGTTCAGCCGTATCTCAGCGTATAGGCGCAAGCAATACTATGAAGTTTGATTTTACAAGAAACCGATCTCCGTAAAGTGTGGACGCTTTTTCTCAGGAAGATTTCTGTCCTTTCGAAATGTGCTCACAGGGCATTACGATACCGGCGCTTTTATGATGGGAAAACGTTGTGAAGCGCTGCTACCATATATTATAGCAGAACCAACTTTCTGATGTACAGTTCAAGTTTTTATTTTGTTTCCTCGGGCAAACACCATAAAATATCGTTTCGTTTACTGTAGGAACGTATTATTCCAGTACCTCCATAAAAGTTATTATTGCTTTTATGAAAGCAGCCTATCAACATGGATTCTTTTGCAATCGAATGGCCTGTTCTTTCCTAACAAGCAGATGAACTCTGTTACTAATGATACATTGATGAAACTTTCGATGTCATAATGATATTTTCTACGCCCTCGAGGTTTCAGGAATATATGGTATTTCACAACTTTCGTGGCTTAAGAGAAGAAATAAGGAATCTTTCCTTCATACCTCGATTTTATTCAACCGGCAGAACCCGGATAGTTCTTTGAAGAAAAAATAATATACGAGTATATGCATGACATAATAAAAGCATGGAAAAGACGGAGCACTGTTTGATGCGTAGTTATCCTATATTGAAGAGGAATTACTCTGGTTGCGTCGTAAGCTAATGTATTGACTTCGTAAATAAAACTCGGCAGTCGAGGCGATTTTAATTCTATTTCTATTTCCAATTGACATTATGTGGCCACAGATCACTTGGCACCCTAATCGTGCCTTTCCACAGAAGATTTATATTTTTGATATTGTTGAGATAGAAAGCAAGCCAGCGACATTACATCTTAGCACAGTAGAGAGCAAAAGCTGAAGTGCGTAGTTATGAAACATGGAGGCACGGCAAAGAGAAAAGTTTTGGTTTACAATGGTAGTTTCAGTTCCCAATGATTACGTCATCAGAGCTGCGCAGGTCATAGAATGATCTAGAAATGACGCAATCCAGAGAAGTTATTGCGATTTTTATTATAGAGAGGGAGAATTAATGTTTCACCGTTAGTTTAAATTATAATTTTGATTCACATATTTTTTATCTTACATGCATAGGATCTACTAAATTAAGGACTGCATCTTTAAAAACGTTCCAGTAGGCCTGCAAAATAATAACTAGTGCAAATGTCTACTAACTTATGTTAACTATTTTGTCTTTAATATGTCGTTTCCATATGTAAGATAAGTTTAAGTGAAATTATTTTGTTTAAATTTATGTAGCCAATGTCTGTGAAAGCCAACCATTGGTAGAATGGTAAAGTCGCAGAACTCTAGTTGCTCGACCTAGGTACGATTCCAGGCGAATGGGCTGGCTGCATGGGCGTTCTCCTCATGTGAAACATTGATACGAGCCAGCTATCCTTAAAAAGTCTCCACAAAGGCATCCCTTCCGTTAAGCAGATAGCCCTCGCGTGCTCTGCCGCAAACGCAGTAAAACGAAAAAACTCTAAAGGTTTGATTGATATAACGCATAATAATCTTGAGCACGATTTAAAAAAATTATTATCAGTTATACTGGCGTTTTACTTATAACTCAAAGGCAAACACATGGCTGTTAGGATGAATAAACGGATCATAAAAAGTGGGCGCGGCATCAGAATTTCACAACTAGTTGTGTAGGTATAGTCCCATCGTACTAACTGTACAGCTCTTGACACGTACGCCACAATTTTGACAAAGAACATCTCGGGAGACAGATGCAAGCGTCTCCCACTCCTGTTCTACCGTCAAGAACCTGAGAGAAATTTCGGCTCGCAAGTATTTAAGTGTTCCTATGCCTCACAGACACTATACACGTAGAAAACTCCGCATTTTCTCCTGTATTCGAACCCAGGCCAAACGTTACAGCAACTAGCATCGCTAATCACTGTACAGATAAGGCTGGCGGAATGAATAATAGAAAGTTCATCACGGCCCCCAGAGAAATTTTCCTTTTAGACGTTTCGAATAAAATCCGTATCCGTATTTTTTGCAATTGCTTGTTTAATATTTTGTTTAAATATTTCTTGCAACAAATTTGGTTTAGGGGAACATGAAATTTCGATATTGAAAATACTAACTTCTTCGAAACTGTCCTTGGTCACTCTTCAAAATTCCAGTTCCCGCAGTAATCTATAAAGTAAAGAACTTAGCCAGTATGAAAACACCTGCAAATATATTTGCAATGAAAGGAATTTCTAATCGTCTTACGAAGGAATAATTTTTTCTTCCACTTAGTACAAACGAATTCAAATTACTTCCACAGCTGAATAAAAATAAAGTTACAAATACAGAAAGAATAAGTTGTTTTTCTCTTAAGGGGTATCAGAAACCCCTATACCGACAATGTTAAATTGGCCATTTTTGATGTACCTTTTCTCAAAATCTGCTGTAGATACAAGCTTGAAATTTTTTCTGTAATTAAAGTATACATATCTGATTATACTGAAATGAGCTTTTGAAATATTTTGAATTTTAGAGTAAATTACAGAATATTTTGTTAGGCATAGTAAAATTTAGCACTTTTCTCACACAAAAAAATTAAAAAAAATTTTTTTAAAGTTTATTACAAAAAAGGAACTTAATAAATAAGCCATAAAAAGTTTAGATACCTGTGAACAGTAGTTCCTGAGAAAAGGTACATCGAGTATAAAAAAATCACGTTTGGAGAAAAGCGCGTTTTTATGAAAAAGTCCTCATTGATCAAAGCAGTAGATGACAAATTAAAACTAGATTTTTTACAGTTCTAATTTTCATAGAGATTAAGGAATGGTATTTTTAGAAAGATAAAAGTATAGAGAATTTGAAAATGCAAAAATTCGAAATTACATTTTTTTGAAAATTTTGGGGTTCCAATACCCCTTAAAGAATATGCATTTAAATTAGAACTGTTTTGAATTCCTGAAATTCATATTTCTCTAGATAGTCAATTATTTCAAACACAGCTGACAGTAAACTGTGGAATATTATGACTAATACGTCAAATTTTGATGAGTTGAACATGGCATTTCTTGGGGAATAAGATGGCTTGCATATCTGAGATTAAAAATTTTAAATGCCAGAGCATGAATACTTGTGTCATTTAAAACGCTTTAATATTAACGTATATACGTGTTTTAAATGAAGCAAGTATATAAACAGAAAAGCCATTACATTATGATTCTCCCTCACCTAGAACAATAAGCTCGCCCAGAGACAAAACCACGAGACACACGTGGTTGATATATGAGTACATAAAAAGCTAAACTCAAATTACTCTTACATCACGTGACAAACTGGTCACACCCCTTTCCCATCTTTTAAGCTGTCCCTGGACCCAACGTCAAGCATTTACTCTAACTCTAGTGACACACCTCATGACAGCCACACACCTCATGACAGCCAGACCACAACATGCAAGTTACTCGTGTCTAAACAGCGGAACTAGGATTACTCTTATACTGCCAAATTGGCAAATTACGATCCCACAGTTGAACAGCCATCCAAAAGACCTAGTACGATTTTTCATAATCCAGCTTACTAGATTGATTATCTAATGAACCCACTGCTGATCCAAGTTTTTCAACGATGAAATTAAAGCTTTCATAAATCCTAGCAGGGCAGTAAAAGGCCTTTGAGTAACTGCGTACATATTCTGTGAATACGATTATTTTCATTACTTTTGTACTGTCTGTATCATCCATCTGTAAATTTTATCATCAATTTGTTTGTATTTGCATAACATGTATCCTCCACCGCTCCTGTGCTGTCTGTAATTTTCATGTCATTAATTCATCCTCTCTGAATAGCTCTAGTTGGCTCCACAGAAATTTGGCTTCTCCAGAAATTTGACTTTCTGCCTGCACCTTCTAAGTTACTCACCACTTCAAACCAGCATTCGGTCCATCGTCCACATTCGGTCCATCGTCCTCGCACGTGTAGGTTGCGTGTCATGAGCGCTCCGACGGAAGCGAGTACCCCAGCCGAAAATGGCGCACGGATGGATACTAGTGATTCATCAGCGGCGACTACCACTACGGAGAGCTGCGTTGGACTTCCCTCGCATACTCAGATCGATGAAACGAATATGGAATATTACCGTGAAAAATTAATTGATTTGGAAAAAGAAATAGATGGAATTAAGACAGCGATGAAAGCGTGCCAACGTCTTCGACCAGTCTCGGATCCTGACACCATCACGGATATTATGAAGAAGAATCTGCTAACTCTTCAAGCACAAGCGGCGGATATTAGAAGTAAGTGCGATTTTTCTTGTTTTTCAGGCATTGTCCCCCCTGTTAACCCTAATCTTAAACGGAAAAATTTTGAAAACAAAAGGAGAAAATAATAGTAACTCTGCTTTAATGGATAGTGATGGCTTTAAAATTCCTAGTAAAACTGCTAAACAACAAAAACTTGAAAAAAATTCCTGTTGTTATGGAAAATGTGAATAAATTTAATGTACTTAATGATAATGCTGAGATTGATAATGTAAACATTATTGCTACCCCACATGAGCAGGTAGTGCAGCAGCAGCCGACTAATAATCACACCCAAACTATCCCCCCAATTATGGTTAACCCAGGGAAATTAACTCACGAGGCTTTTCTAAAAGAATTATCTTTGAAAACGGAGGCAAAATTCTTAGGAAAAGTGAACGGAGAACTTCTAAAAGTTCTACCCAGGACAGCTGACGACCATCGGATGCTTACAGCATTATTTCTGGAAAAGAAAGTGGAGCACTATATTATAAATGCAAACTACGCTAGACCCATAAAAGTGGTTATTAGGGGTTTATCCATAACCACAAATACAGATGATATTGCCGGTGCCCTTACTGCTAAAGTATTTGGAATTAGCAAAATAACCCAGCTTACACGACGACGAACTAAAGCCCCAATGCCTCTCTTTTTGGTACAGGTTATTAAAAATGAAATTGCAGAGGAAATATATAATGTTAGTGATTTATTATTTTTCGCGGTCACGGTGGAAAAATACATCTCAAAAAATCAGGTGCCACAATGTTATAATTGTCAAAAATGGCACCACTCATCAGATAATTGTCATTTTGCTCCACGTTGTGTGAAATGTTCAGAAGAGCATAAAACGATGGACTGCCCAACGAAAGGAAAAATGGAGGAACCGAAATGTGCCAACTGCCTAAAAAACCACGTGGCTTCCTACCGTGGCTGCGAAAAGTTTCCCAAAAATAAAATCAATCCCCCAAGAAAGGATAATACGGTAAAAAAAGGAATCTCTTTCGCAGACATGCTGAAAAACCAGGCGAATTTATTCGCAGAAAATCCGGCTATGTCAGTCCGAAAATCGGCTTCTGCTGCACATAGTAAAAACAGTGAAAACATTAAGTTAACTGATCTTAGTAACGCATTAAAAAATTTAAACATGTCTAATGTAAACAAATCTATTGAAAATGTCTCAATTGATAATCAAGAGAAGCCACAAGGCTCCGAGTTTTTGTGTTTCATGAAAAATATTTCCGAATTTAATAGTATTTTAGGAATTAACAATATAAGATTAATGAACAATGTGTTCAAAACTTATTTACCAAAGTTAAAAGAATTAAGTGACCCTGTTGATAAATTATTTATGTTTTATGAAATAGTAAATGAAATTAACAACAATGTATCAGCAAAACCATAACATGCATTTAACTTGTGTTACCTGGAACGCAAATGGATTGCTCCCAAAAGCTTACGAGCTTAAGGAGTTTTTACATGAAGTTTCCCCTGATATTGTATTCCTACAAGAACACATGCTTGGCCCCCAAAACTACTTCAGAGCTTGCAACTACGTGACGCATCGCTGGGACAGACCTACAGAAGGCAGATATGCTCCAAGAGGCAACGCAAGAGGAGGGCTGCTTATTTTAATCAAGCGCTCCATCCCTCATCATGCTACAACATTACCACAGCTTTTAGCAGTTGAAGCCCTAGCTATTACACTCACGCCAAACACTTCACGACCAATCACAGTCATCTTCAGCTATTTCCCCATACACTCACCTACAAATTCTGTCAAGACAGATTTACAAACCTTATTAAACACAAACAATCGAGTCATTATAGGTGGAGATTTTAACGCACACCACCGCGAGTGGAACTGCTGGGATTTTAACCAACACGGAAAAGTCATTCACACCATTACCCAAGCGGCTAATATTCACCTCGCAGTTCCGGAAAACCCAACACACTATGGGATAGGTAGACCGTCAGTCATGGATTTCTTCATCTTAATAAATATCAACCCACCTAGTTATGTAGAAAGTCTGACGGAATTATCATCAGACCATAACCCTGTGATGATGGAAATTACTACCGACTCCTATAGTACACCACACAAATGAGCCCTTATTACAAACTGGGCAGGATATGCCAAAGCTCTCAGCAACACTCAGTACCCTATCCACACGATACAGTCGAGACGCTTTCACGGAAGAATTCACAGAGGAACTGCATGATGCTTTGCTGAAAAACAGTAAAACTATGAGAGCAGACAAACGGTACAAGAATAAGATACTTAGAGAAATTATAAGACGAAGGAAATTATATTCCGTAAGCAGTGGCAGAAATTCAGATGCCCTACGGACAAAGCTCTATTAAATCAACTGAACCAGCAAGTCAGGACTCTACTCAAAAAACATGCACAACTTGACTGGGCCAAACATTTGGAATCACTTTCCACGGATGATAATTCACTGTGGAACGCTGTTTCTAAATTTAAAAGACGCAACACTAATATTCCGCCCATTAATGGCCCCAACGGGATCGCATACACTGATTTTGAGAAAGCTGAGTCTATTGCAGATCACTACGCTTCTCAATTTCGCACTCACCACATATCTAACCCCCAAACAGAACTCGCAGTCGCATCACTCATCACACAATTCCAAACAAAACCACACACAAACAACACTCCCATAATCATGCCATCAGAGGTTATTAGTTATATCGAGAAGAGAAAAAATCGAAAAAGCCCTGGACTGGATAAAATTAGTAATAAAATGCTCAAAGAGATGGGAGTGAAAATGATATGCAAATTTACAAAACTACTGAATGCCATGCTCCGCCTCCAGTATTTTCCGACCAAGTGGAAGACAGCTATCATATCGCCAATTCTAAAACCAGGAAAAGATCCTACCCTGGCTACCTCATACAGGCCGATTAGCTTGCTATCAACTTTCAGCAAAATTGCAGAAGCAGTTATCATAAAAAGAATAGAAGACTTCTTAACAGACAACAACGTCCTCATACCACAGCAATATGGATTCAGAAGGAAGCACTCAACGACGCACCAACTCTACCGAGTCACTGAGATGATTGCTGACGGCTTCCAGAGGAGGCAAATCACAGGAGCTCTCTTTCTCGATATTTCGAAAGCCTTTGACTGTGTATGGTTACAGGGCCTCACTTACAAATTACTCACTCTGGGATTCCCAGACTACATCATAAACATCATCAATTCCTATCTATACGATAGACACTTTGTCGTTCGATATAACAATACGCACTCCACACGGAAAGTAACTCTAGCGGGTTTACCTCAAGGAAGTTTACTTTCGCCCACATTATTTTCAATTTATACGAACGACATCCAACACCACCCCAACACTACACTCGCACTTTATGCAGACGATACTGCGATCCTATACCAAGATGCGTCCATGGCCTCAGTCGTACATACACTACAAGAACACATCCATGCATTAGAGTCCTGGATGATAAAATGGAAAATTAAAACGAATGTGGAAAAATCCGAAGCAGTTTACTTCACTAAAAAAAGAATCGTCGATCTGAATATCACCCTTCAGATGTATGAAGTCACCATCCCCTGGGCCAAGCAAGTCAAATACCTTGGTGTCATTTTGGACCAAAAACTCACATGGGCCCCACACATCACACATATCCTGAATAAGTTTCGGGGAACTAAAGCATTACTCAACCCCCTAATTGCCCGAAACTCTGTTTTATCTATTCATAACAAACTTCATGTATTCAGATCCATGCTGCGACCAATTGTTACTTACGCCTGTCCCGTCTGGGGTTATGTTTGTAAAACGCATATGCAAAAAATCCAACAATGCCAGAATATTACCTTAAGAAGA
Source organism: Stegodyphus dumicola (assembly GCF_044657685.1). Lineage (NCBI taxonomy): Eukaryota > Metazoa > Arthropoda > Arachnida > Araneae > Eresidae > Stegodyphus > Stegodyphus dumicola. The sequence continues at coordinate 183,917,351 of NC_140776.1, read as the reverse complement.
ATTACTAACAGTCCCTGGTATTTCAGAAACGAAGCCATCCACAACGAATTGAATGTCGATGGCATAAGTATTTGTATTGCCAAAATTGCAAAAAAATTTTTCAACAATATTGAAAAAGTTAACAATAGCTCCATTCCCAGGCTGACCTACGACTATACGATCGAGGAAAACAAAAAGAGACCAGGAGCTGTTCTCCGGCATTTATTGTAGTTTGTTAACCAAATTTTAATTTAACTTCGCACACTATATCTCATAAAATCCCAATTATATTGTAATACTTCTACTATGAATTTTTAGGACTCACATAAGTGTCGCCATCTATATGCACACACACGAATTTCAATTTATATCTTTCCACTAGTACGACCGTATACAATAGTTATTTAGGCCACATATTATCTCAGCACATGGTCCTTTCACTTTATTGCATTCTGCATAATTTTAGTCTTATATTTTTATTCTAATTATTTTTGTATTCTGATATCTTATTCCTAGTGCTGACATTAAAGCATACCCCCAATAAGTTTCAACTTTAGCTTAGCCCCGCCCCCCAACCAATGCCTGACAAACAAGATTGTGCACTTTCCTTACAGACCAACCATTGGCGCACGTGACCAGTAGCTCCTCCCTTCACCTCCTCGACCATCTCTATGCCACTCCATCGACATTTGAGCGCCGGACACCGTAGAAGCAGCAACATTTAGGCCTTGCTCCCCTGCCATGAACGCGACTAACTGCCCGTATCGTTTATGCGAAAGGCTCATCCATCGACCATCACGCCCACTGCTTATCATGAGGAATTCTCCTCTCCTAAGTAATTTGCCATGATATGCCAACTTTCACGGGATATACACAGGATACGGCTTTTCAGCCGAGGAGCCTGAAGAAGTGCACAGCACCTGAGCCTTCAAACCAGCCCCAGTCCATTGCCGTTTAACGGCTGCACATCTTAGCGCTTATTTTCCATGCACCGCCACTAGCTTGGGAGCAAATTCAAAGATAGATTAAAGCCCACAGTGGCTAAATGCCTGTACACCACTACGATCTACGAGGGTTTTCACACGTAGAATGTTTAGCGACATAATGGAAAAAGCAGCTGATTTATTAGATTTCCATAAAGGTGAAATCGTTACGCCTCGGCACCTGGGAACATCGATTTCAGAAACGGCGCATTCGGAGAGCTGTTCATGTGCAGTCGTTGTGACTACTTATCGAAAGTAGTGTATGGATGACGAAACGACAAGTCGTCGAGCAGCGGTTTATTGGCACGGCGCATTGATTCCACAGGACCGCGGAAACTGTTAAGCATTATTCGCCATGACCAAAGGGCTACAGGTGCCGAAATCACCAGCAGCTACAAGACTGGCCACCTGGATGGTGTGTCTCAACACGCAGTGCAGCGTACAATGCTGCGTATGGGCCTACGCAGCCGGCGCCCTAGTCGTGTCCCTGTGATGACCGAACGTAATCGCACACAGCGCCGTGGGTGGGCCAAGGAACATGGGCATTGGATGATAGATGAATGGAAGAAAGTTGCAATTTCTGCTAATCACGTTTTCTGGTCAAAAATATTGATGAGCAAATGCAGATACGCCGATTCCGACGGAAACCCTGGCACATAGGTGCACATTTGTCTAGATACAAGGGGTGGTGGCGGCGGTATTATTCTATTCGCGACCCGTTTGCGTGGGCCACATTTGGACGCATCTTTCCCATAGAACAATCCTTGCATCTGTTTGAACATCACGGCAGACCATCTGCAGCCCGTCATGTTAAGAGTGTTCCCGGCGAGTGATGGCGTTTACCAACAAGAAAATATACCATGTCATAAGGGCTGAAGCGTCAGAGAATGGTTCGAGGAACATTCTGGTGAATTGCAACTCATGTCTTGACCTCCAAATTCATCTGATATGAATCCAATCAAACATTTGTGGTTCCACCTAGAAAACCGAAATCCTGCTGCCACTCTGCCACCCCGCAATCTGTGAGAACTGAAGGATTAGTGAGTTAGCGCTTGGCACAAAATTCCTCAGATTGTTTATCAGACCTTGTCGAGTCAATTCCTCTTCGGCTACTGGCGGTTTTGAAGGCAATAGGTGGTACTACTTCATATTACACAGGTGGTCATAATATATTGGTGCTTCAGTATGTGTGTATACATATATATATATATATATATATATATATATATATATATATTTCGCGTGTAGGCTAATTTTTCACCCTTCCATGTTAATATTTTTAAAAATACTGCGTTGAACTATTTCTTGGAGCCACAGCTCCTGGTAACTTTTTGGCGAGCGCACTACAATATTTCTTCCTATTATTTCATAATTTTTGCAGCATATTGCGCAAAAAATTTTTAAGACCAAATAGGTCTTACATCACAATACTTATTAGCTTTTCTATTTCAATTACATATACATATATATATATATATGAGTTATAAAGCATTTATACAAAATTACAAATGTTAAAACTTAATTATTTTAACATTTATAATATTAAGTTAGATAGAAAGCTACGTAGTATATTTTCTATTTAAAGTAATTTTACATTAGACAGAAAGAGGAATCGAAAGTGAAAGTTTCAAAGATATGGTAAGATACAATAAAAAAGCAGCAAAAGGACAGGCTCAAATATACAAACTTAATTGCGACCGTAGGGTATACAGTTATAAAAAAATGTTGATAATTAGGTTTTGTTGTTTATACAAGCCAATGATATGCAGCTTGCAGCTTTAGCAGCCCATTCAGGTGAATCGTATTGTAAAACTGCAAAATGAACAAAAGTATGAGCACTTGAAAATGATAACCGGTTGGATGTTTTTTGATGAATGTGATGGCTTATTTAAATGAGCTGAATACATGGCCTGAAGAATAAGCAGACAGTAAGTGAAAGTTTAAAAAACAGCAGCCATCTAAGCTAAAAGCTCAACTTGTTGCAATCTCACATTGAAAGTAACGAATTAATTGGCTCTGAAACCTTAGACAAAACTGGCTCGTATATGCGTTACATATAGGTACAGTTCATGAAGCCTGTTTTGCAAAGCATATACGTAGCGTATTCGGAAACTAAGTACCGTTTCATTCTAGCGCCGTCGCAGCGCTGTGGTAGGCGTTCCGCGCATGTGCGCTAGTCTTTCTTGTTCACTGACTTTCAATTGTCGCCATTTTGGTTGCTCTATGTTGTGTTTTCAGTTTGCTGTGCACATTCAAAATGTTTAAGACAATTAGTTCTCCCGCTGACTGTGAGATTCGTGCCGTGATTAAATTTTTGAACGCGAGGAATGTTAAACCGGCCGAAATTTATCGTCAAGTGACAGAAGTTTACGGTGAATACGCGATAAGTGATGGAATGGTGAGAAAGTGGGTAAGAATGTTTAATGCAGGTCGAACAAATGTCCACGCCGAGGCTCGGAGTGGTCGGCCTTCTGTTCTCACCGATGATTTGGTAAGGAAAGTTGATGAAGCAATTCATGAGAACAGACGCTTCACAATGACAACTCGTTCAGAGGCATTTCCACAAATTTCACGTACTGTTTTGTTCGAAATTGTTTCTGACCGCTTGAATTATCGCAAACTGTGTTCCCGATGGGTTCCAAAAATGCTCACTGGTGTTCACAAAACAAAGCGACTTGGTAGTGCCCTGACATTTCTCACGCGGTACAGTGATGAGGGAGAAAACGTTTTAAGCCAAATTGTGACAGGTGATGAAACTTGGGTGTGTCATTTCACACCAGAATCGAAACAACAATCGATGGAGTGGAGACACACTCATTCTCGGAAAAAACAAAAGTTCAAAGTGACAATGTCATCACAAAAAATCATGTGCACTGTCTTCTGGGATAGGAAAGGCGTTTTGCTTACTGAATTTCTTGCCAGAGGTGAAACCATTAATGCGGCACGATATTGTGAGACTTTAACAAAACTAAGGCGTGCCATTCAAAACAAACGAAGAGGAATGCTCAGTAAAGGAATTGTGTTGCTCCATGACAATGCTCGGCCCCATACTGCTGGCGTCACTCAATCGTTAATTCGACAGTTTCATTGGGAGCAGTTCGATCACCCGCCGTACTTGCCGCCGTCCGACTATCACTTGTTCCTGCACATGAAGCGCGAGCTTGGTGGCAAGCGCTTTGGATCTGACGATGACACGAAGAATGCTGTGGAGTCGCGGTTATCGAAACTGGCGGGAAATTTCTTTGACGATGGTATACAAAAACTGGTCACCCGCTATGACAAGTGTTTGATTATTGGCGGAAAGTATGTTGAAAAATAGTTTAAGACATGTATTTTCATGTAAAAATAAAATTGGATTCGAAAAAAGTGTTTTACTCTTTTTTTTTTTTTTTTTCAAAACGGTGCTTAGTTTCCGAATACGCCTCGTATATTTGAGAGGGGTATTTTTCTCACACAATAAAAAAAAAGAGTTTTGACAGCAGTTTCACAGCCAAGAACAGTTACATATGGGACAATAGGTGCGCATAAAAAGTAATTCACAACAAACAACAGCACCGGTTTTAGTAAAATCACGCATTCTGGAACCATCAGTATACACTCGCAACCATTCTTCTTCCAGGTTTAAACCGCAGAGCTGGCTTCCGCCCCGGATATATCTGGGTATACCCATACGGAATTGAGTGCCAACCCAGCAGGGAGATGCCACAGAGGACCATCCCACGGTAACACAACTTTGTGGAGACGGCAAATTTAATGTTCTATTTCTGAAAAAAAAAGGGGGGGGTATCACAACATGGGCACGGTTACGGAGCCCTTGAAGAGTTGCTAACTTTTTTTTGTCATACTGCATAAAACAAGTAATAGGCGATTACAACTGAATATGGGGTGAGTGAGTGAATGAGTGGGGTTTTTGGCGCAAAACCAAAGATGATTATGACGCGCCAAACACAAGGTGAGATGATCATATTTATGAAATTAAAATGTAATAAATAAAAACAAGTGGACAAATGCACCAAATCCAGAGGATGCAGTCATACAACTGAATATGGAAATACACTGTTGTTGCATTACATATGGTTAAGATATACAAGTGAGTAGATTTACATAGAGTTACAAAGTTAAGAGTAGACATTCATATTGTTACGAAATGTACAGACGCGAGAAGATAGCTTCCCCGTAAAGCAGCTTTAGGGTTGCCAGAAAATCGCATGAAAATGCTGGGTTGCCATATTTGGCGAGAAATCGCTCATTTGGCGACATTTGGCGATATACCATGGACGGTTGGAGAACCTTTTGGAACGAATTCTGACCGGTTTAGCCCAGAATGTTCTCAAACACCAGCCGAAAGCTATATAAACCCTGCTGGTCCGCAGTCAAGAAGAGGATGTGCTTCGCATAGAGTGCGAGAGTGAGTGCCTCGCCTAGCGAACTGTTAGAGTGTGTGCCTCGTCAAGAGGGCGAGTCAGAGTGCCTCGTCTGGAGTGCGAGATAGTCTCATCTAGTTAGTCCGTGCGGAGACGATCGAGTTCACAGCCAGCCAGCGAGTGCTGAGTGGATCGTCGAGTGCATCGAAAGAGTGCCTTCGAATATCGCGGTTAGTGCATCGTCGAGAGAGCGTGTTGAGCTCCGGGAACGACTGAACCGAAGAGTCGGGAGCCGTGCTCTGTGTGTCGTCGAGTGCATCGCGAGTTGTAGCGTGGATAGTCTCGAGAGTGACTGTATTATTGGTAAGAGTAAAGAAGGGCGAAAAATAACAGATATTGCTAGGGAATTCTATGTCAGCCACAGAGTCATTGTCAAGCCACTCTATGGTGAAATGTATAGCAAACATCCCGGCGGATGTCGTGTTCCCAGTTCGATGCCTTGCAGAAGATACAGATAGTGCTATCGACAAAAAAGAACCGGCGTAGCATAGCTACTAAGGTAGCAAATCAATTACTTTCTGCTACTGGCAAATAAATCCCCCGAAAAACTGTAGCCACACGTAAACTGACTTAATTCACTATGCTACTAAGTTTCAAATGTAAACAAATGGTAGCATCGTTAGGCTAGTAGAAATTGAAAACTTTTAAAGTGATGATAATTCGTTCAAATGGATTCGAGAGCGGTCAAAATGTATGCAGATTATATAAAGGCACGAAAAACTTAACCGAAACATAAGAAAAATATAATTCAATCACTTTTAAAGCAAAAAAATTCACAATTTGCCGACATATAATAATAATAATAATAATAATAATAATAATAAAAGCTCACCGAACGGGTAATAGAGTGGGTGTATGTATATATATATATAATTCATAATACGCTCATGTCCATAAATTAAGGATAATGCAAAATTAGGAAAAGGAAGAGTTAGAAGCAAAACAAATTTGACTTATTTGTAAAGCTTATTTATTAAACAAAAGGTAAAGAGCAAAAAAAGATGCTATATGTTTGATATTATTAAAAAAATTAGCGATTTTTCCCACTGGAGCAAATTACAAAAGAAACCTATGTACAAAAAAACAATATTACATGGTTGGTACAATTGTTAATACATTGTATGTCTCCCAGACGATGCAATACAGTCCGTACAACGCCTAGGCATGTTGAGTATCAAATTATCGATCTGATCTTGGGGGATATTACACCACTCAAAAAGGAATGCTCTCCGAAGTTCCGGTAGACATGTAGGAAGAGGTTGATGGGCTGCAACTCGTCGGCCAAGCATATCCCACACGTGCTCTACTGGATTCAAGTCCGGTGAGAATGCTGGCCAGTCCATACGGGTGATATCCTCCGATTGAAGGCATTCGCTTACGATGTTTGCACGGTGAGGACGGGCGTTGTCATCCATAAACACAAATTGTGCGCCCATGGCGCCCCGAAACAAACGTACATATTGGTCCAGAATGACGTCCCGATAGATTTGGCTTGTCATGGTTCCAATTTCAACATGCAGGTCAGTTCTGGAACCCCGAATAATTCCACCTCAAACGAGCACTCCTGCACCGCCGTAACGGTGTCGTTCAATGATGTTTTCTTGGTGGTAACGGGTACCTGGAGCTCTCCATATGAAAGTTCGGCGAGAATCAGACTGCAAGCTAAACCTGGACTCGTCGGAAAACATGACACAAGCCCACTGTTGCGTTGTCCACAATGCATGCTCTCTATTCTAGGCTAACCGCAGGCGACAGTGAGTTGCAGTAAGTGGAACGCATCTGACAGGTCTACGAGCATATAGACAAATCTACCCTAAGCGTCTGTACACGGTCTGCCTTGAAATTGTCGTACCAGTGGCTGAAGAGAGCTTTTGGCAATAACTGCCAAATACCGGTCCTCATTCGGCGTTGTAACTCTGGGGCGACCTGTGCTGTAACGTCTACTCACATTACCATCATCTTGGGATCGTTGCCAAAGCCTGGAGATGACACTCTGGGCAATTCCAAGTTCGTCTGATACTTCCAGTTGGGTACGCCCACATTCCAGACGGCCGATTATTCTACCACGTAAAAGATCATCCAAATGCGTCCTTTGTGTCATAACTATTCGGTTATTGCACTGAAATGCTTATAAAGCGCATGGGAACAATTTTACTTCTTTGCCTGTTTTCCTTATATATCACTCTCTTACACTCTCGTCATTGTGACGTACCATCGGTGTCATCTGGTTACTTCCTTAAATTTGCATATGATTCTTGAAGATGTGTGTAGTGATTTTACAAATTATATATTTATTTTAGAGTTCGATTTCCGCGTGACTCCGAATTATCCTTAATTTATGGACATGAGTGTAATTTATAATAAGACAATTCCTTTATTTTGAATATATATATAAATATACATACATTACTCTCTATGCTCTTAATTACTTTAAGCAAAGTACGTTTAATTAATAATTTTGTTTCTTAGTCGATTTGCTTACTAATTTTCTCGAAATTCTTTTATAGTTAAATTTCTTATTTAAGCAATTCACTAATTTTGGCTTTACTTTTGGTTTTGAATAATTCTTTACCCATACCTATATGGATGACGAAACACGAATTGAGTAGTTGAAGAGTTAGGTATGGAGGGAACTTCCCCTTGAAAAGATATGTCTCCTGCCTGTTCAACAATTATTCACTTTATGCAAATTAATTTAGTCTTAAAAAATTCTTAAAAATTTTTAGGATTAATTTTTTGGATTATTAAATGTTTTTTCATGTTTTTAGATACTTGCACTTAATTTACATTTGCTTTCTGAATTTGAATGATATTGCAAATTAATTCGCAGCAATATTTAAACTTTTATTTGTTTATAATTTAATTTTCATAATTTAAAATTTAAATTAGCTCTTATGCGAAATACACACATACGTACGTAAAAACGCCAAGAAAAAATTTCTTCTGAATTCATTTTAAATCTATTTCACAATCCGTTTTGGGAAAAAAGTGTCCTTTATTCTGTCCGTACGTACAGATGTCACGCAAAAATATCGTTCATATGGATTCGAGAGCGGTCAAAATGTATATTTTCGTTAAAATACGATACCCGAAATTTTTCGCGATTACAATACTTGTTTTACTTCGTACAAAGAAGTAAACATAATCATTATGAGTTTTTTAATATGCATTTCCTTTGTTTTCATACCCTTTTTATTTAATCAGTTACATTAGTGTAAATTTTATTATCTATATAAAAAACCGGTTAAGTTTCTGGTAAGCGTTTAAAAAAATTGCATGAAAACGTCCCTCATTTTACCAAAGTCGGAACCGAAGTCAAATTTCAAAACAAGAAATTAGTTTACGCAGGTTAAGAGTTGATGCGTGGGATGAGTTGGTGATTTCATTTCCTAAACTGGAAAACAGAAAGGCGTAGGAAATGATACTAAACGGTTGAACGACTGCTTTTGCACGCACGATTTGTTATTTTCACATCGAAAAAGGGAAAGTGAAATAAAACAGCTTTTCGTATAGTGTATACCCAATTTAAAGTTTCCATGAAAGTAAAATATTCAAGAAAACTTCTTCTGCGGACTACTGATGAAAGAATATAAAACCAGATGAAAGATAAATAACAGATACTTTGGTACTATAAGGTATCTCTCCCGCCTTCTTAACATGCCTTTGTGGTGCAGTGGTCTGCACACTCGGCGCATATTCGAAAAGTCCGTGGTTCGAGTCTCGGCTCACTTCGAGCTCCTGCTTCAAAAAACACCACGATTTGGAGACTGGGTCCCCTAATCCCCAGTCGCCCTTTAAAAGAGGGAGTATATAAGGTATTTTCCCGCCTTCTTAGCATGCCTTCGTGGTGTAGTGTTCAGCACACTTGGCGCATATTCGAAAAGTCCGAGGTTCGAGTCCCGGCGAGGGAAATGCTATTTTTTATCTCTCCTGCCTTCAAAAATACCTAATGTCTTTACAGTACAATAAAATGAAAATGGATAAATGTACTTGACAATATTGATGAGGAAGATAGATCGTAAATAAACATATACTGGTATTCCAAAAATAAAATTAAAAAATCTGACAAAATCTGACTTGGTCACCACAGGACTTCCTCGTAAGTCCTATTAAATTACACCTTTTTTTTTTTTTTTTTTTTTTTTGCTGCACTTTAGACTTATTTCCTCGAATTTCATTAGAGATATGCTTCTCATTCATTCATTTCAGCTCTTATTTCGCGTCAAGGGGAAAAATACATAAAAACTCAAAACACCTTCGTTAAAAATTGTAAAATAGAGAAAACCTAAAACACCAGGTACAGTTAAAATGAGTTAAAAAAAATTGCAATTAAAATTAGAGTTTCTAGGCCAAAATAAGCAATTAGGTAAACGGGCCGAAAGACACAATTTTCGGTGCACAAAATTTTTAAACGACTTCTGGTCCCACTGGGCAGAAAGACCATGGTAAGTCAGTGTACCAACTGACATAAATCACTATACTATTCAAAACCCCAAATGTAAACAAATAGCTGACACTTACAATTTTAAACTGTGGATAATTCCTCAACTGTTGCATACGGATTAACTAAAGGCAGAAAACTTTAACCTAAAAATAAGAAAACATAATTCAATCACTTTTAAAGCAAAAGTTGCGCAATTTACCAACAATTAAAAATAATTAAAAAAAAACAGAGCTCTCCAAACCGGGTAAGAGGGTGTGTATTTATGTATGTATGTATATTACATGTATGTAAGATGTAAGAAAATACGATAGCTACTTTAAAAATAATTGGCGACCTCAAAATTAACGATTCTAGGTTTGGTTGAAATTTCAACGTTCTACTGCGAGATACATACATATGTACGTAAGTAAGTACAGATGTCATGAAAAAGATCCCTTTTGTATCTACTTTAAATGCATTTTGTAATCCGTTTGGAGAAAAAAAAGACCTTTATTCTGTCCGTACATACAGATGTCGGGGGGGGGGGAAAGAAAAAAAGAAAAATCATTCAAATAGCTTCGAGAGTGGTCAAATTACAATACTTCCTTTGCTTCGTACAAATGAGTAAAAATTATTGACGATAATAAAATCGGGGATTTTCATTAGTGCCGATATCAGAATAGAGGCAGCAATTTTTGTTGTACTTGATGCTTATGTTCAATTGTCTGCGTAGTCAGGCCAAGCCCAAGAAATTCCTCGTGGCTAGAAGCGCAAATTTGGCGTTGGCGTCAACAAAAGTCGCCAAACGCCGAATATTTGGCAACATTTGGGTCCTGTCCCTGTATATCTGTAATAGGTATTGTAATTGAATATCAGTAATTAATGCTATATGTAGCTGTAACCATATCTGACCCTCATATGCCTTCCAGTCATTTCGAGAAGTGGAAGGTACTAGAAATCTCCCGGCGGCTGGGAGAAAGCTATATAAGGCCGGGTAGAGCATCAGTTTGTTTTTTAGTTGTTAGTTGTTGTTTAATTCAGAGTGAGTTCGGAGTATTGAAATATCCACGAGAGCTTCGGCTTTTAAATGCGGCTTTGCATTGCTTCGTGTTTAACGCTCTGAGTAGTTTGAAGAGTAACTACTGATTGTACTATGTGACACTGTGAAGAGCTGTGCGAGTATTTTTGTGGAATGTTACAGAACTGTAATTGGGGGGGGGGGAGGTAAAATAAATTTTATAAATCTATCATCAATTCTATGTGAATTCAATCTGTTATGAACCCGTACGAAAGCAACAATGTAATTAAAAATATAATAATAAAAGTCGGCTAATCTTTGGAACATGATAACAAGTAGTTTGGCGACATTTTGGTAAGGCGATAAAGGCTACTAGCTAGGACTTTTAGCAATAATCTGAGAAGTACACAGTTCGAATCACAGATTATTTTGTCTCAAATGAGAGATCATGAGACATGTAATTTGACATTTTCCGGAAAATTCCAATCGGGATTTTAACTAATAAGCACTTAGAAACAATTTCGTTGCTAAAGTGCAGAATCGTCCACTTATTTGTTTGGCGCTTTTTACAAGGTGTAGGTGTAGGTGTATTTAATTATAGCAAAGCACACGAGGGCTATCTGCCTAAGGGGAGGGATGCCTTTCGTGGAGGACTTTCTAAGGGAAACTGGCTCGTATACACGTTACACATGGGGAAAACCACGAAAACGCCCATGCAGCCAGCCCGTTCGCGGGATTCGAACCTCGGACCGAACTCCCAGTGTTCAGCGACTTTACCGCTCGGCCGCTGGTGGGCGCTTTTTACAAGGATAAGAAGAATTGGGTTTTTGTCAATTTTCTTTGACTTTTTAAGTGAAAATAAATCGATGTGTACATGGATAAAGTCAAGAGTGTGCGCAATGCCATTGTTGTGCAATTCTGGGATGATTTTTAAGTGAAAATAGCGCAGTGACGATTCTACACTTTCTCCCAATTTCGCACCTAATTTTCGTCATGATTAAGCATTTTTGCTCCATAAAAGTTCTAGCATAAGCGTAATTCGGCTAGCAGATTGTTATATATATATATATATATTCGTATATTGCACATATATAGATCGTCAGTAGAATGGGCGTGTTTCTAAACTTAGAAAAATGAATTATTCCGTACCGAAACTGTTTGCCAGTACTAAAAAACTATTTTAACTAGCAACATTTTGAAAATAAACTGTTCTCTAATATTTCAGGAGTCTAACAAAACTAAGGGGTAATAATTTCAAATTCGAAGTTTCGGTTCTTTCTTTGCAGAATATTTTCGCATAAATTACAGTGAATGATCATTTAAAATTTATTTAAATACAAAAATTAATCTAATGTTGTTACAGAAATTTTAAAGAAAAATCCGAACAAATTAAAAATTCGGTTTATTCGGCATTAGCGGAAAAGTCTGGTATTTGTGAAATTTTAAAAAATCTAAAATTCGAGATAATAGTAGCTGAAATTAGAGATAACAGTCATACATATATACATGATTATATTAAAGTTTTAATTCCTAATAAATTTTTTCAATATGTCAGGTACTTTCTATATTAAAAGCGCGAATAATGTTTTTCCCTTCTGTTATCTTTATATTTTAAGTTGTATTTCAGAAGTCCACTTACTGTTATCAACCAAAATGGATTAGTATTCGTATGCTATTAGCTCTCCCGTATTCAACTCATACTAAATCGCATAAACATGATCTAGTTCCCCAGTATTACTAGATTTTATCACATTATTGGCCTAAATACGTGTAAGCGCCATTTACACGGTATTTGCACACGAAGTTAAAAAAAAAAAAAAAATAGTAAAAAAGTGAACTTTTGCAAATGGTACGATTTGTCGAACGGTTTCTCAAAACAATACGATTTCTTTTGACGTACAGACTTCGTACGGCTTAAAAAGAAGGTCGATTACACTTTATAGCAACGAGTTTCAATTCGTTAAAAAGGCATGCTTAAAATAATCTTAAACAGAGCTCTCATAAATGAGAATTGGGAAACGGTTTTGTATTTTAGCAAGATAACGATCCAAAGCATAGTGCTTTGAATACCAGACTGTGGCTTTTGTACACCGAGAGCAATCAATTCAATACACTTCCTTAGTCTGCAGATACATATTCTATGGAACATGTGTGGGTATATTTGCAAGAAAAAAAAAAAAATCTGAAGTGTTTCAGATTTTAAATGACGTCCAAAGGGGCGTTTTTTAACATTTTGTGTGTTACCTTTCTTTATTAAATATCATGTTCCTCGCACTTAAACCATAAGATCCAGTGCAACAACAATATCGCAAAATAGTTTTAAAACGAGCATATCTTTAGAATTTCCGATACAGAGACTCACGCGCTGGAGATAAAAATGTTTTTTCTGCACAACGTTGCCATTGCTCGCTTTGAAATCCTTGAGTTTGTTAATCAAAAATTCGTCAAAGTTTTAAAAAATAGGAAATCGATCATAAAACAAATTTCAAATTTGGTCTTCCACATGCTCATATTCGTTGGAGGATTACGTTATTCAAAATTCGATGACTCTATGTACCGTTATTTTATGACAATGTGAGAAATATACATACATTTACGCAGATTTTCATTATTTAATTTCTTCAAATATAATGCAGGACTCTAACATTTTGTGGCAACAGTTTGAAAAGTGAACCGACATTTATGAGTCCGACGCAAAATGCCAAAACGAAACTAATAGTCCTTCGGGATTCAAATCCCTTTGGACTAATAATTTGAACAATATACCAAAAATCTGGAAGGTTTCAGATTTTAAATTATGTCTAAAGGGGCGTTTTTTTAACGTTTTTTGTGTTGCCTTTATTTATTAAATATCACGTTTTACGTGCTCAAACTATAAAATTCAGTTCAACAGCAATATCGCAAATTAATTTTAAAATGAGCATATCTTTAGAATTTCCGATACACAGTCTCGCGCGCTGGGGGGGGGGAGAAAAAACACTTCGTACAGTGTTGCCATTTCTCTGTTTGAAATCGTTTAGTTTTTTTCAATCAAAAATTCGTTGAAGTGTTACAAAATCTGAAACCGGTAATAAAAAAAAAAATTTTCAAATTCAAATTAGGGCTTCCACATGCCTATATTCTATGGAAGATAATGTTATTCAAATTTTGATGGCTCTAGGTACCGTTGCTTTATCACATGCGAGAAATATACATACATTTATGCAGATTCTTCATTATTTAATTTCTTTAAATATAAGACAGGGCGATAATATATGCTGACAACGATTTGAAAAGTGATACATCCTTTTAAAGTTTTTAACGCAAAATGCCAAAGCGAAATTAATAGTCCTTCAGGGCAAATTGCCCCTTTGGACTAATAATACTTCCATCGCACATCAAACTAGAGCTATCCAAAGGTTTCGGGGATTATTCAAAGCATTTGAAAAATGTTTTACAAAAGGAATGGGACAAAATTATACCAAAGTTTTGAAAAAAAAAAAAAAAAAATTAATTGAATGCCTAGAATATTAACAGTAGTCAAGTAAGCTAAAAGCTGTCCGACCAAATAATTAATTAAATTAAAAATCAAGAAATTAAACGTAGTTAATTGTTTTGAATCTTGCGTGTGAATGTTATATATGTGTTCAGTCAAAACAGATACTTATTTTTCTATTTCAAGTGGACATAAAAAGAACTCTTTTTTTTTTCTTTCCATTTTACGTCATTGTGTATTACTACATGTCATTACTAGTACATGAAAATAATATTAAAATCTCATTACATCATTTTCTTGAAAATAGCAAAGGGTTTTCAACTTTTTTTAGACTAACGTATGAATACTTTTGACGTTAACTGTATAGGATGCTTTCTTAGACTAGGACGAATTCTGTTAAGTTCTATCCAAAATATCTCTTGTTAAAATAATCTTCGAACAACAGTACCTCGAGAAAGTGAGTATCAAAGAAATGGTAATTTCATATTTAATTGACAAGTACTAACGCTTTTAAACTTTTCTATTCTGCAAAAGAAATATTCTTCAAAAACAGGAACTGATTTTATTTATTTTTATGTTATATCAAAATTATTTACATAGTTTAATCTTCTACCTTTCCATCAAACAGCAATAAACAAACAAAATCATGCTTATTTTCAACTTTAGTTTCATTACTATAAAACTGTCCCCAGATATGGCTAAAATTCTACTTATAAAGTAACTAAATTCTTCGTGCTAAAAAAAAAAAAAAAAAAAAAAAAAAAATTATACTAAAACTCCTACTGTCAGTGGAGCGGATTAATAACCGATACTGTTATCGGTCACCTATCAATAACCGATACAGCGGAAAATTTCATACGTCTAACGATTTTCAAACTGGCAACTTACTTACTCAACAGTTACGGAATAGATAAAATCCAAATATCCACTTGGCCTTCGAATTCTACAACTTGTGGAATGTTCGATGTTCGTGATACGCTTGCACCACTGAGACCAAGGACAGCTGTTTCCGGAAAGTATAAATCACGTTCCTACCTCCACCAAGCGGGATTAAAAATAATAAAAAAAGTCAATTCAGCTTCGGTATTTCTTTTCGAATTCGATCACGTCTGACGTCTGATCGCGTCACGAATTAGGAGTTCGCGCCGTGATTCATAATCAGAAACACGATTCGCCATTTTGAGACTAGTAAATTCGATCCGTGATTTTTATTGGTTTTGAGAATCACGCCACTTTCCCGTGTCATTTTATTTTATTACGTTGCCGTAGGTATTTCCAATAATTTTGTGTTAACAACAAAGACAAAGAAAGGAATAAATTACGACACACACACAAAAAGAACTTCAGTTCTTTTCAATTCATTATTTTTTTATTTGATCCAAAGGATATGTATGGTGATCACGAGTTTTATGAATTTGTTTTCAATGATTTAAAATATTAATGCATAAAAAGAAGCACAAGAATAGAGGATGTATATTATTTTATACATCTGTTCAATATCCTTTTGCTTCTATATTCGTGCAAGTACAAAATGCAAAACATAAAAATTCAATAAAATAATTTATTACAATAGGGAACAGCAATTTCGCTGTCTTAGATCTGTTACTCATTTTTCACTAACCTTTGGCCCCACTTGAATCCAAAAATAACCTCAGTTTTTGTCTATCATGTGAACATTTTAAGTTACATGATACCCACTCTTTGTCTCGAAAGTCATACAAAATATGTCTGTAAAAGAAAATAAAGGGAAATCTTTCCAAATATACTGTTCGCAAAGAATAGTTTTACTCATAAAAAGCCTATGTAATGTTACTAAAGTTAAATTTTGCTCATACAAATAGTAAAGTTTTTTTTTTTTTTTTTTACCAAACTGTAAATACACATATTGAGATAAAAATAATCGCTTATGGCTTCTTCTGGAATGTTTAATCTGCGGACATCTTGCTTGATGTTCCAACGATAGTCAGCCATCATATTTACACCTCACTGTCCTCCATCCATCCAGCCATCATATTTACCGTCCTTCCATTCAACTACAAATCTTAGTAGAATCGCTCACCCTGGGAAGTTATTAAGATGGCTATGTACGAAATGCAATTGATGTTCATGCTGCAACCAAGCATTTTGAAGCTTTCAAAAAGTTGCTGGATAATTTCGATGTAACTCTGTGCTTGTATATTTACAAGAAAGTCTTTGACAATGTTTCTAAATGCCAACCAAGCATTCTTTTGAAGTTCTGTCATTGTTCCAATGAAATGTTCATATTTTAGAAGCTGCCAAAATCTGTGGACCATCAAACACACTGGCTTTTATCTTTTCATTTGACAGGCTAGGAAATGGCGAAATGAGATACTTGAAACAGTCTCCCTCATTTGACAAAGCTTTACAAATTTGCTTGCTGAGACCCGGTTTTATATGCAGACAGGAAAATATAATGTTCTATTCGTCGACAAGTAGTTGATGTAGAATGTTTGGATCACCAGGTTTCAGGTCAGATCTTGGTGGCCAGTTAATCTATATCCAATGCATCTCCACGATCTCTGCTGTCTCACATACATATTGTTGCGTTTTTCTCTTCCTTCTGTTCTGACACCAGTTGTTACGTTATTTTCTTCCTTCACGTTCGTACGAGGTTTGTGTGGATTTGGAGTGAATAACGACGACACTTGATGAAGTATCGAAACACACTTTATTGGCCGGTATTAATCAGGACAGCCTCCAAAACACTTTTACAGTCGTCGAAGATCTACAATAAATACGATGGAACAATCAGCGACACAGCCTTCCCACTGTCAGGCAACAACGGTGGAGCCAGCTTTACTGCAAAGCACCAGAGTACAGCTTTCGACTCTCCTTGGTCGTTCTCGGAACTCCACGTACTCTCGAGACTCTCCACGCTACAACTCGCGATGCACTCGACGACACACAGAGCACGGCTCCCGACTCTTCGGTTCAGTTGTTCCCGGAGCTGAGCACGCTCTCTCGACGATGCACTAAGAGACTCCTTCGGTGCACTCGACGACCCACTCGGCACTCGTTGACCGGCTGTCAACTCGATCTACTCCGCAGGGATCGACTCGCTAGACGAGACACCAACTCGATACTAACTAACTCGCACTCTGACGAGACACACTCTCTATCAGCTCGCTAGGCGAGACACACATTCGATACTAACTATCTCGCACTCTATGCAAGGCACACACTCTCGCCCTCTCGACGAGGCACACCCCAAAACTGCTTTGCGGGGAAGCTATCTTACCGCGCCTGGACATTTCGTAACAATATAAAACAGGGATACTTGGTATACCAACGTTGCTGGCCAAGGTTGAAGCAGATCATTTTAAGGTCAACACAGATGATCCTTATAGTGCATGTGAAATTGCAATAAATCAATGACTCGCTTTATGTTTTTATATTCTTTACACAAACCATTTGAATGGCCTCTTGGTACTGCAAATAAATTTTCATTGAGGAGGAGGACACACTTTAAGCTCCGGTTTGAGGTATCGATCAACAATCGCCACTGAGTTGCGTTATAGGCCGAAATGTTTCTGTTTCGGTTATGTTTCATATTTGGAAAATAAGCAATGAAATTAAATCATCTGAAGTATTTTAAATGGATCATTTTTGAAAATATGATATTTAAATCAAATGGAAGAAAGAATATTTGAGGGAAAATATTTTGGTGATGGATAATTACCCAATAACAAATTATTCAAGAAAATATTACATTTAAAAAGGTATAAAATCCCGGAAAAACTGAGCTGTTGCCGCAGCATACAACTGAATCTGAGCAAAAGAGATAGAAAGAGATTTTTTGCCATAATAAAAAATTATCACGTTTCTTTCAAATTTATTGTACCACTATTTTAACATGGTTCATTTCGATAACAAATACAGTGTAATTTTCTATCGCGACCACTTCTAAAATTAGATGGTATTTCTAAGATTATGAATAAACTGTACTTTTTTTGTTAACAGGAGCGCCACTTAGCTCCAAATAGAAACGTTGACGCCTAACTAAACGGCAACAACTTACGTATATTCATAAGGAAATTTATTTGTAATAATAGTAATGTATCATAGAATATGTGTTATGTTAATGTGCGCAACGTTGAAGATGTGCGAGATGAGAATTGCACAAATTCGGCATTGCACACAGACTTGGCACTGCGCACATTAAACACTGCAGATTCATGCTGCGATACAAACAGGCTAGCATATTTCGCGCCAAATAAACAATTGTACTGAATATCACCGGTACCCATATTTTTCAACGTGATCGTCTTCAAAGAGCATTTGGAATTGCGAGATATTTTGGGGTGTTTCACTGTAACAGGTTTAGTTTGGTTCATTTACTCATGGCAAAGGACTCGAAACATATCCGTGTAAGGGGAGGGATGTCTCGTGGACGGTTTTTCTATGGAAGCTGACTCGTATACGCATTATACATTATACCACGAAAACGCCCATGCAGTTGGCCCATTTTTCGAGATTCGAACACGGGACCGCATTATTTGAACCCGGGTTTCCGAGATTCGAACCCGGAACTGCTGGTATAGCAGTGAGCGACTCGACCACTGTTTGGTCATCCCTGTAACACGCGAGTAGTTCAGTTAAACATAAGCATTGTCTGACTGGTTTGTTTGATTATGGCAAAGCAAGTTAGGATTATTGGACTAAAGAAGGGATGTCTTCGTGGAGAACTTTTTAAAGGAAATTGGCTCGCATCGATGTTATAAATCGAGAAAACTCTAAAATCCCCATTTACTTGGAATCAGCGACTTCTCGACCTCTGAGGAGCCTCGAATTTTTTCAAATAATAAAATTTGAAATAATAATAATAATAAAAAAATCTTCCGTACTGGCTTCCGTACTGGCTTACGTACTTACATTACGTATATCTGTACACTTTATTTTTTAGTGGAAAATGCCTCTGCAGTGCACTTATTTAAAAACTATAGTCACAATTTTTTTTTATTTTTATTTTTATTTATTTACTTATTTATTTATTTATTTTAACCAATGGCGGGCACTTGTCTATAACGGCATTGGCCAGAAGTGGGCCAGAAGTGGTGGCCATTTTATTTCAGAGGCATCCAATAAGCGGCCACCGTTACCTCCTATAAAAAGATATCCCTTCTCAGGGATTCAATGTGTGTGTGTGTATTTAATTATGGCAAAGCACACTAGGGCTATCTGCCTAGGGGGAGGGATGCCTTCGTGGAGGACTTTTTAAGGGAAACTGGCTCGTATACACGTTACACATGGGGAAAACCACGAAAACACCCATGCAGCCAGCCCGTTCGCGGGATTCGAACCTCGGACCGAACTACCAGTGTTCAGCGACTTTACCGCTCGGCCGCTGGTGGGCCTCAGGGATTCAAGCCCGGGCCTTTGGTATCGCAATTAGGCTCCCCTAACCACTATACCGTCTGGACGACTAGTCACAATAGCTTACTTGCAGATTATTCTGCTTTTCAAAAGAAATTTCACCCGAATTTTCAGCATTTTTATGTGCCAAATATGGTATTATTTAATGACAGATTAAATGTCCGACTAGTGTCCTATAACGTCGGGACACAGCATTGGAAAACAGTGAACTCCAGAATAAATGCCAGCACCTTTAGAAAGTCCACCTTTTTTCAGTCTTAAGTGTTTTTGTCCCTGAAGGATTGTTGCTTTCGTTTTGCGATTTTGCTTTGAAAACTTTTAAAGGCTGTATCACTTTTCAAATCGTTGCCACTAAATACTATACCACTATATTATATTTGAAGAAATTAAATAATGAAGAATCTGCATAAATGTATGTATGTTTCTCGCATTGTGATAAAACAACGGTACCTAGAGCCACCCAATTTTGAATGACGTAATCCTACTGCGAATACGGGCATCTGAAAGCCCAAGTTTGAAATTTGGAATTTGTTTTTACTATCGATTTCATATTTTGTGAAACTTTAAGGAATTTTTGATTAGCAAACGCAACGATTTTAAAGCTAGCAATGGCAACACTCTACGTGGAAAAAAACATATTTTGTGAAACTTTAACGAATTTTTGATTAACAAACTCAACGATTTAAAACTTAGCAATGGCAACACTCTACGTGGGAGAAAAAAAGAAAAAAAAAACTTTTTATTTCCAGCGCGCGGAACTGTGTATTAGAAATTCTAAAGATAGGCTCATTTTAAAATTATTTTGCGACATTGCTGTTGAACTGCATTTTATGGTTTAAGCGCAAAGAAAGTGATATTTAATAAATAAAGGTAACACACAAAACGTTAAAAAAACGCCCCTTTGGACGTAATTTAAAATCTGAAAACTTTCAGGCTTCTTCTTTTTTTTTTTTTTTTTTTTTTTCCAGTTGCTCATAAAATTTAGCTCTTTCCGAAGAGGCATTATTATGAAAATTCCTGCCTTCCCGATCAGTGTCCTCTTTGCATAAAGGTGTTGACAGCGTATCTTTATAAAAGCGTCTCCTATTCTATAGCATCACCCCACAGACTAACATCACATTCCACCAATCTTTATCAGGAACTCTGTACCATATAATTATTATCAAGCGTCACTGCTGTAAATACAAAGATACACTAAGAAATTTCAGCTATCATCGTCGTAGCTCTATTTAGCTCTACAAATATACAGCCTAAATTTATTGGTTACTTCATTATAACGTTGTTGAATTCCATTCATTCGATTTGTTGGTCAGGGGAAGGAATCGATAGCCAAATATTAAGAGTGGAACAGTTTCTCTAATCTAGTGTGGGTTAATGCAATTAGAGCACTAGGACAGTTACCTCAGTTTAGTCGGTTACGCCTTAGAAATAAGAAATCTGATGTTTGCAATATTAAATGGTGACCTAACAATGTTGTTACGAATTTTTGTATGTATGTAAATAATTTACTGAAATTATATGTGAAATTGTAGTATATTTTGTATAATTTATTATATTTATATATATATATATAAAGTTTTCGACTAATTTTAGTCTCCAAATTTGGCGAGAAATGGCCGAAAGTCGCCAAACTTGGCAATCATTTGGTGATATTTCTGCCCGTTCCCTGTATAATTTGGTACTGTAATTGATCTCTATATGTAATTGTAAATGTATCTGGAACTTAAATGTAACTATATAACCGTATGTGCCTTCGAGTAATTTCGAGAAATGGAAGGTACTAGAGATTTCTCGGCGGCCGGATGAAATCTATCTAAAACCGGAAACTAATACTTAAAGCTGCTCTATATTTCTGGTTTGAATACCTCTGGAGAAAACTGGAAATTTTCTCTCATTTCGGAATTACATAAGAGACTCTGGTAATACCTCTTAGGTATATTTTGAAACTGAAAATTTTATTTCTTTTTCAGATTTCCTATTAATGTATGATTTAGAAGAGGCTGTAAATTAATCTAATTTTTAAATAAGACAAAAGTATGAATTTTTATTTCAAAGACATCGTTTCAAGAAATTAAGGGGGCCCACCAGCGGCCGAGCGGTAAAGTCGCTGAACACTGGTAGTTCGGTCCGAGGTTCGAATCCCGCGAACGGGCTGGTTGCATGGGCGTTTTCGTGGCTTTCCCCATGTGTAACGTGTATACGAGCCAGTTTCCCTTAGAAAGTCCTCCACGAAGGCATCCCTCCCCTTAGGCAGATAGCCCTCGAGGCTTTGCCATAATCACACACACACACACACAAGAAATTAAGGTTTTATTTATCGGGATCGCAGAGAAAATTTTGCAAAATTGTTGTTGCATGGGCAAGTTATGTTTGTTTTTTTACATCTCCTACAACAATTTCAACAGAAAATTACATCATAAGTCCGCAGTGGCCGAGTAGACAAGCCTCCGGAATGGTTGTAATTCATTACAAATTAAGGTATGTTTAGTTTATTACTCTAACGTTTAAAGCATGCAAAAATTTTACTTGTATAGCGTGCCCCAAGGAAAAGGTGCTGACAGTGAACTGCAGTTTCCAATTTCAAAACGCTCAAGAAATTTCTGGCGCCTTTCCTTATGTATACAAGCACATAAACGCAGTTCTTGACCAGTTGCGTTGCATTACTGTTACGTTTCTTTACGTGATGTATTGATGTTATAGAGGACAGTGGAATAAAAAGTTATCTCGATCAACTGCCCCACTTTTTTTTTTTTTTTTTTTTTTTTTTTTAAGTCCAGAGGGGCAATTTGCTCCGAAGAACTATTAATTTCGTTTTGGCACTTTGCGTTATAAACTATAAACGGCGAATCACCTTTCAAATTGTTGCCACCAAATACTATCATCCTGTATTATATTTAAAGAAATTAAATAATGGTTAGGTTAGGTTAGGTTATTTAATTACGGCAAAGCCTCGAGGGCTATCTGCCTAAGAGGAGGGATGCCTTCGTGGAGGACTTTCTAAGGGAACTGGCTCGTATACACGTTACACATGGGGAAAGCACCCATGTAGCCAGCCCGTTCGCGGGATTAGAACCTCGGACCGAACTACTAGTGTTCAGCGACTTTACCGCTTAGCCGCTGGTGGGTCCGAAATTAAATAATGAAAAATCTCCATGAATGTATGTATGTTTCTGGCACTGTGATAAAACAGCGGTAACTAGAGCCATCAAAATTTGAATAACGTAATCTCCCACTGAATATGGGCATGCGGAAGCCCTAATTTGAATTTGAAATTTGTTTTATTATCACTTTCATATTTTGTAACACATCAACGAATTTTTGATCAACAAACTCGACGATTTCAAAGGGAGCAATGGCAACACTGTATAAAAAAAAAAAAAAAAAAAAATATATATATATATATATATATATATATCTAAAACGCGCGAGACTCTGTATCGGAACTTTTAAAGATAGGCTCATTTTAAAATTATTTTGCGATATTGCTGTTGAACTGAATTTTATTGCTTAAGTACGTAGAACATGATATTCAATATATAAAGGTAACACACAAAACGTTCAAAAAACGCCCCTTTAGACGTAATTTAAGAGCTGAAACCTTTCAGATTATTATTATTATTATTACTATTATTATTCTTTCTTTTCTTTTTCTTTATAGTACTTTTTGCACTTGTCTTTGGGGTTTCCGCCATCTAAATTCATCAACGTTCAGTTTAGAACTAAGCGGTGCCTTGTTGACAGAGAAATGTCATTATAAATATTGTATATTTTGTAGTTTATGTATTAAAGCAATAAACTTAACTTGTTTACTGTGATCAGCTGGATTTTTTTCGATCACCCCTACATAAATCCTCGAATGCGAAATTTTTCTTAAAGAATATTCCGTACTTGAAAATCCTAGGCTGCGAAAAGTATTCGAATTTTCACAACTTAACCGTCGGCCAACTCAAAAAATTTTCTTTTTCTTCCTTACGATAAAATTATTACTAAAGTTATCATTTACTCAAAAATATCAAGTGCACTTTCGTTGAACTTTCGTTTGCAATTTCGTTATTGATATATTTCTCGTTCAATCAATTCAGTTCTCATTTTGCGGCAGGGCAGAAGTACATAAAAATTCAAAAAATCTCCATTAAAAATTGTGAAGTACAGAAAAACCTAAAACACTAAATACAGTTCAAAAAACAATTTTATAATTAAAATTAGAATTTATACGTAAAACTGAACAATTTGACCAATGGACAGGACGACAAGTGCACAAAACTGAAGGTTTATTTTAATTTCATTGAGCAAAAACAAACTGAAGTTGATGCAGCGACTGAATTATCTATTCTACTAAGAGTTTCAAATGTAATGGTGGCCTCG
Organism: Stegodyphus dumicola; assembly: GCF_044657685.1. NCBI lineage: Eukaryota > Metazoa > Arthropoda > Arachnida > Araneae > Eresidae > Stegodyphus > Stegodyphus dumicola. The sequence continues at coordinate 183,893,290 of NC_140776.1, read as the reverse complement.
TTAGGCTTAAATCGCAACTTTTTAATTGTTGATAATTCTTCAACTATTGCATGCAGATTAATTTAAGGCATAAAAACCTTAACAGGTCTAACATAATTCAATCATTTTTAAAGGAAAAAATGCACAATTTACCAACATATAAGAATAAAATACAGAACTCAGACAGCCGGGTAAAAGAGTGGTAGAAATTTTTATAAAAAGATATAAAATCATTTTAAGAATTTTCGCGCATTATGATGCTAAAAATTTATCAATAAAGAAATAAAGAAGGAAATTTAGAACCAATTTTTTACAAGACCAAAAATTGATATTCAAATAAATAAATTTCAAATTTAAAAAAAAAAATGAATTTTTTTATATTTATTTATTTGAATTTAAATTTTTCGTCGAATATATATATATATGTTTACTGCTCCCGGGGAAAAGGTAAGTGTACAATTACATATTATAGTCATCCCATATACAAAATTTCAACGTTCTACGGTTAATCGTTTTTCAGTTACGCGAGATGCGTTCATACGTTTATACGTAAAAACGTCACAAAAAAATCACTTCTGAATCCATTTTACAATCCGTTTTGGAAAAAAGTTTTTTTATTAGGTGCATACGTACAGATAACACGCAAAGCATCGTCCAAATGGATTCAAGAGTCGTCAAAATGGATATTTTTGTTGAAACATGATACCTGCAATTTTTCGCGATTACAGTACTTCCTTTATTTCGTGCAAGGAGGTAAAAAGTATTAATCTGTCTTTATTTCGCAAAAGAATATTTTCTGCAAAATTTAATTAATGCAATTCACCCTCCCTCCCTGATATACTACCTCATATATTACCTGTCTTAAAACTAGCTGAAATCGTTTTATTAATATTATCACTCTGCCGCCATCCAGTGTGTTATGATCAACCCAGATGTGGACTTGTTTCTTTCTCATGGTTATGTCTTTATGTTCGGTAGGTGGTTGGTTCACAGCTAAATGGTGTCGAACGGAGGTGTTCAAACGAAACGGTGGAACGAAATCTGAGTAGATTATTACTAGTTATTTCATGGTAATCAGGGTTAACCAAACCTATAATGTCAAGTGCTCATGAATCCGTTTCTTTCTGAACATCAGATTATCATCTTCCTCCATTAACCCAGTAGTATCTTTGGCGTCATCTAAAACACGTATCGGCGACAAGGAAAGCGTTTAAAAGCGGTCAACCAACTACTGCAGCATAACAAGAATAACAACATCGAACACAGTAAGAAAAAGAACGCGTTTTGACATATCATTACGCAAATGAGCCTTTTTTTTTAGTCTCTTTATTTCTTCCACTACCCGTGGAAAAGTTCTCCGTAGGTCAACGATTCGAGCGCATCTTGTTCTTACTACTTCCGTACTTGTGAAGGAGTTTGGTAAGGCTTTCAGAAAAACAATTTCTTGATTACAATAATCTTGGTGAAAAGCTGAAAAGGGATTCCATTCCGTTGCATACGAATACAAATTTATTACCCGTCTAAAAATACGAAACTAAAAATTATCCAGACATACGCCAGCTTGATAATACAGCTTGATTTGGTTTGCTTTGTTTAATAATGGCAAAGTACTCGAGAGCTATGTGCCTGATGGGAGGAATGCCTTCGTGCAGAACATTCTACGGCTCGTATTGATGTTACACACAGGGAAAACATAAAAACTTCCACGCAGTCAGCCTCCGCCGATATTTGAACCCGGGTAGAACTACCAGTGTTTAGTAACTTTACCGCTCAGTCACTAGTGAGCCATTTGATAACATTATACTAGTTGTATTTTCATTGATTTTTATTTATCTGAACTCGTGTGGAGGTGCTGGAATAAAAATAAAAATCCCTTTGAACGAATCTTAGCCTATACTGTTACCCGTCGTTATGTTTAAACTAAAGCTTTGCTTTTATCTTTTCTAAGCGTATATTCATCTTCAACTTAAATATTGCTAATAAAAAAATTGGTACTTACTTACTATCCCTTGGAGCGGCCAATTAGCGCGATTTAGCCCCCAATTATGGATGACCATGTCCTTAAGAATTCCGCAGAAATGATTAGCAACTGACGACCAATGTTGAAATTTCCGCCATTGGTCAACGAGATAATACGTAACTACCAAAACGTTTGTCAAGGTTTGGTTACTCGAATATGGCAAAGGATAAATGGGGTATCTGCCTAAGGATCGCGTACTAAAATGAATTTAAGCAAATAGCTAACCTCCTCAAAGGCAACCCTCCTAAAGCAGATAATCCTAGTAAGTTTTGTCATGTTCAATTAGACAGCTAACCATATTTCACGGAAGCATCTTAGTAAAGGAGACAGCCCTCGCTTGCTTCACTAAAACCAGTTAATAAACAGTTAATCTTCATGAGCCTATCCCTTCTAAGGCAGACGGCTGTCGATTTGCCATATTCACTTGCGCAGCTATTCAACCTCTATGCTTTGGTTTCTTAGATGGTGGCAAAGCATGCCAGGGCTTTTTGCTGAGGAAAGGGATGCCTTCATGCATGACTTTTTAGGGAAAATTGACTCGGATCTTCGTTACGTACGGAAAAACCATGAAAACGACTTTGCAACCAGCTGATATAGCAAGGCTGGTTTGTGAAAAAGTTCGACTGATGGTAAGCAATAGTTTTTCGTTGGTGCCCTTTCAAACATGGAAAGGGAAAAGAAGCATTTTCGGTATATTTTCCTTTTTTACTATCGAAAATGTTAAACACTACTGTGTTTATTGTATATAAATCTATGTTTATTGTATATATATACTACTGTGTTTATTGTATATAAATCTGTATTTAAGTATTAATTGATGCAAACCGGCTAATATCAATTCGTGAAATCGCTGAGAGATTTAATTTATCGAATTCGACAGCTTATGGTCATTTGAAATGCCTAGTTTGAATCTCAAAGCTCGACATATGGATTCCTCGTGTTCTTAAGCTTTCTGTCAACTTCAATTGACCTTCCAAAACGTGGTGCATCTTCAACATCAAAATTGCCGGATCGAAATTTTGTTAACCAGTTTTGGCACTGGCGTTCTGTCAATACATTTATTCCATATACATCGGATAATTTTTTTCTTACTTGAACAGCATTTTTAACTGTTAGGTAAAAAAGTAAAATATGCCGAAAATGCTGATTTTCACTTTCTATATTTGAAAGGACACCAACCAAAAACTACTGGCTAGAATTAATCGAATTTTTTCACAAACAAGCCTTGCTATATCTGTCAAAATACAGAGACTGTTCACACAATTTTTAGACGACGTATATTGTATTCACAAAACTAAATTACATAAAATTCTTGTATTTTAAATGTTCTATTTGACATCCCTTATTCTGAACTATAAGAACCCTTATTCATAGTTCATAGTTCAGAATAAGGGAACTTCAGAACACTTATTCTGAACTATGAACTTGTTCTGAACTCTTTCAACACCGCAATTTCCAGGATAATAATGCCTTTGGAAGTGGCAGAAGAGGTATTCTATTCCATTCCTCCCGAACAGTTTTTCAGAGTCCTGTTAGGGTTTTGGGACAACGTTTGGATAATGCAGTTTTTAAAAGTCCGAAAGGACAAAAATCCGTAGGTGACACATCGGGAGATTTAGTAGGGATACCAGTGAAGGGCATGGCCTTGATACCAGGTTTTGTTACATTTCGTTTAGGAAATTTACAGTGGATTTTGATGTGTGACTGCTAGCTTTGTCCTGATGGAGTCTCACAGATGGATGGCATTGTGGGTAAAGCGATGGTATTTCATTCAGAAACATTTTAGATAAAATATGTTCCTGATAGTATTTGGAGTTAATCTTGACATTTTTTTGCACACTCTTTATTTTTAACTTGCCATTATAAGAAAAACCAGCAACAATCATGAGTCCCTTAGAAAAACTTTCTTTCGATTCCTTGAACTATGTACTTGAAATTTTTCCTCCCCTTTTATGATAATAAATGGCTCTTTTTTTGTTACAATCATTTAAATACACCCATGCTTCATCTATTGAGACAACTGTTTTCCATTTTTCTTTGGATAAGTGTTTCTCATATAGAATTCTGCAGCGTGTCCTGCGTTGAGCAATATGCTTTGGAAGAAGACGATGCACATTGCGTTTTTTCGCTTTCTTAAGATTTAAATCAACGTTTATCATTTTGTTTACAGTAGACACCGAGCATTTTAATGATTTTGCAACTGTCCTTTGACTAGGGGGATTTTCTTTTAACATTAAACAACGTACATTTGCAATAGTCGAAGATGTGAGTGTTTTCTTTGGATACTTGTTCGGAATTTTTGTTCCACTTGAGGCTCCAATTTGACGTTTTCTTCCTTTCTTGTTGATGATATTACCTATCAACGCTTTAGATATCACAAAACCATGACTCTCACATCGTTTCTGGATAACGGAGTATCCATATTTCTCTTCGGAAAGAGCGTAAATGTAGCCTTCGAACCATTGCTTTGTTAAATTCGCCATTTTGAATAAAAACAAAACTTTCAAGCCGCAGACGATAATTTTGACTTTTAAAAACATAGTACAATTGCAATTACTTCTTTTGCAGCAAACAATTTTTTATTACCTCTTACCAAAATCGTCTAAAAAATGTGCGAACAGCCTCTGTATATAATGATTATTTAAGTGCAAAGCTGGCTGTGAAAAAAATACAATTAAGCCTTCTCTTGGGAATGAACGAAATTACTTTCTGAACAACCCAGTAAATGTGTCTTTATATTTTCTTAGTTAATAAACACTAGTCAACTAGCGTGAGTAATTTATAATTTGCATTCTGATAGTAAAACGGAAGGGAGAAGTGACAGTAAAGATCTAAATCATAAATCATAATAACTGATTCAATTAACAAAAAATAACGTTACAAATCTGTAAAATATTACGTCAAGTGATTGATATTTAGAAATTGGGGGGGGGGAGAACTGCCAATACTATAATCAAAATAATAATAATAATAAAAAAATCTGATGTGTACACCAAATGGCTTCCTTTTACGGAATATTAAATTATACGCATTTTTTCTTGCATTTCGTTTAAACTTATTGGATTGAATTAAATCTACTTCGCCGACAGCGCATAAACCACAACAGAATAAATGCATTCTTTAAAATTCACTCTAGTATTTGTTTACCATAGCGACACTCTGGCGCTAGGTTCACTTAACAGTATTATATTTCGTTCATATTAAAACTCAGAATGCACAAAATTTATATCTTTTAAAGAATAGAATTATCTAATCGTTGCCACATGTTCTATTCAAATACTATAATAAAGGTAGAATGATGTATAAAAGAAATTAAGGAAACAAAACAAAAATGGAACAATTTTTCACAGACGATTGAGTATTTCTCATTCAATTAATTCAGTTTTCCCTTCGCGACAAGGCAAAAATACATAAAAACTCAAAATATCTGTATTAAAAATTACGAAGTAAATTTGAAACACTTATTTCCTCGAAAAAATTCCAGAAAGAATTAAGCATGATTTAATTCACAGTAATAAATGAAGGCGTTATCCTTGTTGTTGCGAAGCTACGTTTCTCTAGATTGGCAACAAATCCACTACACTACTGTTTCAAATGTAAACAATCAATGGCCGCCATAAAAAAAAAGGCTTAGCGGCACTTAAACAACTTTAAATTTGTTGATAATTCTAAAAATATTGCTTCCAGAATTACGAAAGGCAGAAAAACCTTAACCGGAAGATAAAAACAACATAATACAATCATTTTTAAAGCAAAAAATGTACAATTTACAAACATGTAAGAGTAAAAAAACTGAGATCACTGAGCCGGGTAACAGAGTGGATTTATATATAAATATATTTATATACGTTTGGTGTGGCCGATTGCAACCAAAATGCGAGGTGCACATCTACATGTTATAGCAGTCCTATATACAAAATTTCAACGTTCTGAGGCTAGTCGTTTTTGAGTTATGCGAGATACGTACGTACGTACATACGTTCGTACAGACGCCACGAAAAATTCTCTTCAGAATTAATTTTAAAGCAGTTTTATAATTTTTTTTGAGGAACGAGTCTTTTATTCTGTCCTTACGTACAGATATCGCGCAGAAACATCGTTAAATTGCATTCGATAGCGGTCAAAATGGATATTTTGGTTGAAATATGCTGCCTGAAACTTTTCGCGATTACGATACTTCGTACAAGGAAGTAAAAATACGTCAAATAAGTCAAATAAAAATCCCAGCATCTTTTTATAACGATATGTTTTTCTTTTTATAATGATGCAAAATCATTTACAATTTTCTTAAAATTTACTCGATTATTATTACAGTATGTCTCTGTTGCACGTCTTCTTTTGAAATATGTAGTAATTGTAACGCATACAAATGAATAATTAATCGCAGGTAGATTTTAGGTATAAGATATAGTTTTCTCTGAAGTAATTTTCTAAAACATTTTTATGTAATATATTCAAAGAACGATCCTTGCAAGATAAATTATAATTCATATGCCTTGTGAATACCCACTCAAGCATTTTTGTTGAGCAAAATTGCTGTGCATATTAACATTATCGATATTTTTTTAATATCTAATTCTGCATATTTGGAGCATTAAGTTTCAGATAATACAAAATCTGCTGCATGCTTTTCATTGCATAATCCCTTCCTTGTTCTTGCATAATCTATGAATGTATAATCTTTCCTACAATATTAAATAACAAGATTTTGCAGGCAAAATCCTGCGTCGAATGTTTTAAAATGTGCCCCAGTAAACTTCTGAAGATTCCTTCTGCAGTCGTTGAAACACTGCACCTAAACAAAGTGCATAGGATGGCGATAGTGAAAGTAGATAAACAGATAAATTAGAAAACAAACTTTTGTTTTTACCAAGGTTTTTCATAATAAGAAGCATTTGTAACTTACTCCGAGATGTGTTAAATGTTCATTGTCGCATAAAATTGCGAAGTGTGAAGCAAAATTTATTGGAAAACTGATGTGTTGTAACTGCGGTGGTGACCACGCTGCCACTTTCGTTTTTGTCCCTAAAACCCAAGTGATTTGAAGAACAACTCAAATGTTAAGAAAGAGAAGGTGAACACTCACTCAGAGCCACATGGGGGAAATATTCCCTCCCCCAGGACTCAAAATGATATTCTTACTCAAAAAAATCCTACCGTGTCACATATAAATGATAGGAAAATTCGAACCGATATCAATACAGTCAAAAGTCGTTAATCCGGACTCGTCGGGACATTGGCGATTCCGGATTATCGATTTTTACGGATTACAGATCATCAGTTTAAATCTGGTAAGATGGCATGCAGAAATTATAAAATTAAAAATATGAAACCGTAATTTATGAAATAAAGAGCAATTATGATCTAAAGGGTATAAAAATTTACAAGAAAAAAGCTTAATATTTATTTGTTTACTTTATTAAACATTTCTTTCAATGTAAGTTGTTTAAGTTGCTACGTTTTATGTGATAATACTTTCTCTTTAATTCTATAAACAGACATAATTTCTTCTTCAGTTACAAAGGTCCGCTGTTCAAGTCCTATAATTGCTGTGTCGAGAATACGGACTAATTTGTCAATCGAAATTTTTTCGTTTTCAATAACATCTGTGTCACTTTCTTCACTATCGGAAGCGAATTATAATTACGAGGAATTTGATTTAAATCATATCAAAGACGGAGTACATCGAGATGAAATACTACATTTAGTAAGGAATTATAAGCCAAATAAAATAAAAACATCTACCCTGAAGATAAGGATAGTGCTGACAGATCAGCTTCCAATTCATTGCGAGCCGCGGCGTCCCCCCCCCCCGCCGCAGAGCAGCGTGAAATTGATAAGCAGATTTCGGAATGGTTAGATAAACAAAGGATATGCCTTTATCCATTTTTTGCAGCAATTCCACTTTTTGTTTAATGGACTTCGAAGCATACTTTCGCTTTGTAGATCCTTTACATATTAGTAAATATATATCGGAAATTCTATTTGACATAATCGAAAGTTCAAGCTTACTTTTATAAAATTGCTCTAACAGTCTTCAAAAAATAATAAGCCGGATCCAATTCGAAGATTAAGGAACAATGCAATCTGCAACATTAACTGAATTAGATAATTTTAGCTTTGCTTATACCGTCCGTTATACATTAAACGCGCATGCGTAAACTTATTATGCGCATGCGCACATGCATATTCGCAGCCGTAAAGGTCTTACGCGCATGCGCAGAAAGTTTGCAGCTTTGAGGTCCGGATTATAGATCATTCCAGATTATGAGTGTCCGAATTAACGACTTTTGACTGTACACACTCACACTCAGTTTCCACCGCTTCCTAGAGCAACCAAACTCAACATTAGAAATCAGAATAAAAACTCTAGAAATAATATTTTCTCCACTTTTGCAGGACTTTTTGCAGGTTATTCGTGAAGTAAACAAAATCTTTAGTGAATTTTCTATTTTTGATGTAATTAAAATAACCACGAACCGAATGAATGAAATTTATGCTGCACTCACTCCCGTAGACAATTTTTTTTTTGTTTTCTTTAACTATAGAAGAGATTTAAAGTGGAAATTTATTCAGTATGAAGGGAAACTAGACTTTTTGTATTTTCAACTCTTTTTCGAACCATCTGTCGATGTGTGTACAATTTAAATGTTGTGCTGGAATTTTGACTACTTTGGGCTATTAGTTTATGACGTAATTTTTTCTTTATTATGTTACAATTCTTATATTATGTGCTCTAAATTTTCGTAACTGCCTGTGCTTGTATTTTTCTCGTGTTCATCACATGTCGCCAGCTCGATACTTTTACTTGCAGCTCAGTATTCACGATTACCTTATTTGAACTTGTAACTTTTATGTATTTTTCCCTACTTCTGTGGACTTTTGCATTAACCTTAGAATTTTTATATTTGCATTTATGTTGACATACTCGAAATAATATCTTGTTTCGATGGAGGTAAGGTCATCGAATGTAGGCGCTCCGGTGATGCACCATTCTATTCGGGAGAAAAGAAGCATTTCTCATTTTTTTCCCCCATGTAAAGATTAATGTATTCACAAATAATTCATATTCAGTTTTTGAAATCAGTGTTGCTGAGCTCTTCCACGTTCATTTTGTTAAATGAATGTGTTTAATTAAGTGTTTCCATACTGAACTGAATGTATAGGATATCACACGAAATTGATTCAAAACCTGAAGCATTTATCTTAATGCAAGATAAATGTATGTGTGTCGGCATGAGTAGCAGGCGATACATTAAAAGTAAAGCTTATTTATTCCCAACATACTGACTGGTGTCAGCTTGGGGGAGAGTCCTTATTTTTAAGGTAGCATGGGTTCTAATTTCCGTCGTGTAGCGGGCTAAAATATGACTTCATGCTGAAGCAGAAATGCTGCCAAGGATTTTCATGCTTGGGCGAAATTAATCAAAGCGCTGGAGTTAAGACCTTGGAGCTTCCCAAGGACTCAAAGGTGGGGATGAACATCGTGGATTAGCATATGAATGAAGAGAAAGTCATCTCGAACTGAGAAGAATGAGAAAATTGTTTACAATAATATGAAGTTCAAACACCTAAGTAATGAAAGACTGTCATGAATTCGAGTACTCAATATGTAGATTGTTCTTTATTAAAGAGCTTTACCATGCACTTTTTTAAAAATTAATTAATAAATATTAGTATAATTTTAAGAATAACAGATGCTATTATGGATTAATACCAAATGTATTTTAGTACAAATGTAATTTAGTTTTACAAGTAGTAAAAATAAAATACATTTGTACAAGACCTTAGTAAGTCCTGTGGTGTTTTATGGAAGTGAGTGTTGGACATAAAGCAGACGAGAATTGAGTGATGACATTGAAATGAAAGATTTTGAGAAGAATTTTTGGAACAGCAAGGGAAAAAGGAATGAGGAGAATAAGATATAATTTTCAACTGTAGCAAAAATTTAGAGAACGAAATATTATAAATGCTATTAAAGCTTCTCAACAAAAATGACTAGGCCATATATACATGTGTGGAGATTTAGAGATGAAAGCCCAATGAAGAAACTGACATTCCAAAATCCAGAGAGAAAGAGAAGAAGACGACGGACGAGGTGGCTAGACAACGTGGAAAAGTGGTTAAAGAACGTTGGTGTCAACAGGTGGAGGACTATGGCGTTGGATGGGTCAAGATGGCGGAAGCTGACTGACACAACCTTGGCCGGAAATCGGCTGTAGAGCGTAAGAAGAAAAAGAATTTTAAGGAATAATGAAACTGATAACACAGAAATGGTATATAAAATGATAATTACATTCAACTTATTTCTCTTTGAAAAGTTGGATTTAAAAATATGTCATTATTAGCAGCCTTGTGATTTTGTTTTCAGTCAAATGTCATGTATTTGCTTTCACTCTTCACAGGTGCAAATGGACGAATGGTAAGATCGCCGAACACTGGTAGTTCGACCCGAATTCAAATGCCATGTGTCAGTGAAAAAGTACTCTACAAAGCCATTCCTTTCCTTAGGCATATAGCCCCATTAATCCAAATAATCCATCAGTCCTCCTGCGTATCCTCCCCCCCCAATGGTGGGCACTAGCCATTGTAGGCGTTGGTCACTACTAAGGTCGGAAGAGGTAGTCACTTTATTATGAATGCACTTAATAGCTGGGTAACCGTTGCCTCTATGAAGGGATAGACAATTTACATCCATGCCTTCTCTGGGATTCGAACTCGGGCTCTTCGAAACAGTAGCCAGAGTCACTAAACAATTTTGCATCTGGACAACCTTCCTGTGTGTCCTTGTTGTAAGCAACTGGAAGACCCATAGTTGCCTTGTCAGGACTTGTGTTTCTCTTTATTTGCGTTGGAAACATGAATGATCCTGAATAGGAACAGGGAGCTTACTCAAGCTATGTTCAAGAAGGTGTGAAGTAGACAACACAAGCACGAAGGGTATACGAAACCCTTTATTTTCAATACTTTACAGGTATTTCCGAACTTCGGAATACAGAGACCAACCACTTATGGTCTGAACGTAAGAATATAAAAACTACTAACTAAAACTCTAACTAAAAGCTAACTTTGAATTAGTATACAAATGCCTAGCATTAAGACTGGCCTTTATTTAAAAAAAAGGTACGTATGTAGTACGCCGAGCTGCTAAAACTACGATACGTCTGCAAATATCAAGAGGGCTAAACCTCTGGCCTTAAAGGCAACCAGCAACCGAGTGAAAACTCGTAAAACTACAGTGGCAAGCGGCTTGCTTCCTAAAACTCCTTCTCTCTCTCTCTTGGCAAAAAGCCACAACTTAAATACTTGGACGTTAGCAAGACAATTTGCATAAACAAGTTAAAGCATTTAATTCTGGCCGGAAGTAGAAAATAAGAAGGGATAGTACAGTTTTAAAATAAAATAAACGTTAGTAAAACTTAGGATCCTTACAGCCTGGCAGCTTGCAATCGGAAGAACTAGGTCTAGCTAAAAACTGGAAGAAACCTGGCGAGATTTTGGCTTGACGGCATAGTTGATTTTTCCTGTTTCACGCTCCGAAAAGCCTAATACTCCCTGCATTAAATTTATTATACAATATTAGCTTTAATCTCGATTTCTAATTAACAACCTGTTGTGTAAATAAGCAACGGTAGGATTGTATATTGCTGGTGTTAGCCGACTAAGTTATATTCTTTCAGATGAAGACGAGGAGTATTCGTTGGTTTTAATATCATTCTTTAGACCTACCATGCCTCCTTTATACTGTTGTTTACTTACGAAGAACTGATACAAAAATTTGGTTAAGGGGTATCAAAAACCGCTATACCGACAATGTTAAATTGGCCCTCTGCTGTAAATACAAGCTTGAAATTTTTTCTGTAATTAAAGTATACCTATCTGATTATACTGAAATGAGCTTTTGAAGCATTTTGAATTATAGAGTAAATTACAGAATATTTTGTTAGGCATAGTAAAATTTAGCACTTTTCTCACACTAAAAAATTTAAAAAAATTTTTTTTCTAAGTTTATTAAAAAAAAGCTCATTTCAGTAAATATTAGGAAACCTAATAAATAAGCCATAAAAATTTTAGACACCTGTGAGCAACAGTTCCTGAGAAAAGGTACATCGAGTATTAAAAAAATCACGCTTGGAGAAAAATGCGTTTTTATGTAAAAATCCTCATTGGTCAAAGCAGTAGATGACAAATTAAAACTAGATTTTTTTACAGTTCTAATTTTCATAGAGATTAAAGAATGGTATTTTTAGAAAGATAAAATTGTAGAGAATTTGAAAATGCAAAAATCCGAAATCATAATTTTTTGAAGATTTTGGGGTTCCAACACCTCTTAAACTGCCCTCCTGGAAAATATTAAATCTTCTTTTAAAAAAGGCGAAAGTTCCGTTGTTCAATTTGACTTCATTGTTATAGAACACGCAGCTCGGACATATTTTCGTAAAAGTGTTCGAATCAAAATTTATTGTTTAATTGAAATCCACATCTGACAAATCGCCGGTTTTCGGGGCACTTGATAGAATGCCGAGTGTTTTCGAATAATCCTTAAAAATTAAAAAAAAATTAGTGGAAAAGTGAAGTCTCCAGCGAATTCGAGGGTGATTTGACAAAGCTATTTTCAAATAGACGTTTAATTTTAACGTTGGCACGTTGGCATTCCTAGCTAGCATGTTCTTCCAGTTAAACTTTTACGAAGCTCAGATCTGATTAAGTGTTAATTCTTAGATTGATGGATAGCTCGCCAAGTCAACTTTGAGCGACTCTAAAAAAATCCGGATATAGCATTGGTGATTTTTACTTTTTAGATTCATAACAAAACGTTCCCTTTTGAAAGGTGGAATTCCTGCAGCATCTGAAAGAAAGGATTTGTCCCGCTTGTCGTCAGATTGTTTCTACTGTATATTAAGCGTATGTTATTGCAATATCAGCAGCCACTGTCCCTTTCTGAAGCGATCTGCAAAACTCCTCTTGAAGGGATTCACGGGGAACCTGTATGTATTCATTTGACACTATCAAAAATCACACTATCAACATCTCTTTTGGAGTAGGATATGGCAACCATTCTTCCAGTAATATGGACACGACAATAACATCAAAAACACATGATTAAAAAAATGACAACAAATGACTTAACAAAATCTCCTTCCTTACACTTTCCTAACAAGAATTTATTTTAAAATGTATGAAACAAATAAGGAAGTAGAGCGGAATATGAAACTATTATTGGCCTTAAAAAGCGATAAAAAGGTGGAATTTTTTGTTATGAAAGAGCTTAAACCTCTTAAAATTATCCGAGCATTGTTTAAAGCTAGATTTTAGAGTGTTAAAAAGGAAAAGTTCTTTTTCAGGTGGACAGCGATGTTGGTGGAAACCGGTTTGACTCGTCGTGTCTTTGGAAAGTTGACACTGCAATTTTTGTTTCCCTTTCTGATAGTGCAACCACGCGGACAGCAGTGCAGCTGTCAAACACTGTACTTACTCGGTTTTGAAATGTCAAAGCATTCCTTCACGCTGTTTCCGATACCACAACTATTTAAAAAAACCTCCACGTCTTATTCTTAATCTGTTACCTTATCGTCCATTTGTTTTCCTTTTTCTTCTCTCCTCTTAAAAAACTTCTTACATTTTAGTCTTTCGACATTAATTTATATTTCTTTTATGTTTATTACAAAATATTGCACAAGTAATACATGTATTTGTTGAGCAAACTCAGTTAGAGGCTCACTTGAGGTCATGTCGCCGATTAGTATTGCAATTAATTTTAATTGAGCCTTTTGTTTAAGTAAATAACCTTTGGTTGCTTTGGCTAATTAATTAGCCAAGCAATCATTGAACGAAATCTTTTACTTCGAGCTAATAACAATACTGAACAATTAAGAACCATTTTCGCTATGTCAAGATTGCTTGTAATTACCCGGATGTTTTCTCTTTCTTCGGAGCAGAAGCTCAGAAACGTAACTGATAGGGAACTTCAGAGAATAACTTGAAATATTCTTGGAATGGGGACCAAAACTCGAAATTCAAATACCATACTCATAATATAGTATTATATATAATATTATATAATATAATTATATATAATATTTCCACAGAAGAGGAATGTTCAAAATAGCTAATGCTATAAAGCGCATTTGATACTGCAGTTCCAGAGTAAAAATGTTATACCAAGTATAAACAATAATATAATACTAAAGCAGTAAAAGTTATCGCGAAAAAGGCCTATAGTAATAACTACGAAACGATATAAACTTCAAAAGCAAAAAGGGATTAGAAAAGACTAGAAAATTTTCATATTATGAACGCAAACATTCAAAAACATTTCAAAGACAAAGAACTTATATACAAAGAATTGCAATAAATGGTAAATTAGCCCAACTTGAGGTTTCATACGGACATATCAAGGGAAAAGCGTGAGAAAACTTGAATCTAGCTAATACAATAAGCGTGTTTCGTCAAACATAAACAATTGAGACAGAAAGCGGAAGTTCATATAATATATATAATTAAATAGAATTAATTTGGTAGCATTTTTTTAATATGGACTTTGGCAAACTATGAGATTGCAACGAAAGAATACAAATTACAAACTCTTATGTAATAATAATGCTACAATGTAAAAGGAATCCCTTGCAAGAAATGTAAGCATCACGGAACTGTCTGAAAGAACTGTAGAATTACAACCCACAAAATACTGAATCACACAAACCTGTGAACAACCATATTCCATATGATTTCACACTTTCAACAAATTTGTAACTAACATGTAAAATCAGTTGTATCACCATGTTGCAGTAATATTCATATACCACCATGCATAATGTAAATTTTCTTAGATGTAAATGTATATACGAAGCACTCGGCACACGCGGACGAGCCCCCTAAGGCACTGCTGGTAGTGGTAAGGCCAGAGGATTGCGTGAGGCGGGCATCTTTTGTTCTAAGTTTAGGCTATTCGAGTTAGGAAGTTTAGGCTATACGAGTTAGGAAGGGACAATACCTGGATCACCTGTTGGTAAATATCTGATGTACCCCCTACTTTTACCTATACCTATACCATACTAATATCAAGCATGCAAACTATGAATGTATTACTTAGACCTATGCTAAAAAAAGGAATTTGAAGCTCATGAAGTACTAATTCGATTAACAGAAAATTTGCACTTCAGTAACTTCGCAATTTATAAATCTAAAGCATGTGGGTCATGATTATTATTGCAGAGTTTTGCCGCCCAGACAGTATAGTGGTTAGGGAAGCCTGACTGCGACACCGAAGGGTCCAGGTTCGAGTCCCGACCAAATGTAAAATTGTCCTTTCATAGGAGGTAAAGGTTTTACTGTGGAGGCACCTATTAGGAGTGCCGAATGCTGTTATAGGCAAGTACCCGCCATTGGAAAAAAACAACAACCTCTTTTTAATGTATCGCGTGATCTTTATTTAATAATTCAAATATGTATTTTAAATTGCTAAAATACATTTTCTTTTCCTATGTTGAAAAAGTTGACCGATTTACGATAAACATCGAAAGTTTTGGAATGTTTTTTAAAAAAAGAAAAAGAAAGAGAGAAAACACGAAAACCAACTTGCACCCGATAAGTCTTTTTAATCTGTAAAAAATCGGGGGGGGGGAATGGCGGTTGCGTTAATACGTAAGTACCTGAAGGATTTCCTAACCCATAGCAAATATCATTTCCCTCAAATAAGAAATATATCCGTGAATTTGGGTCATTTCCTCTGTAATTGTTTAGAATTCTAGTATAATTATGATACTTATGTTTTAATTTTATTATAATTGTTTTAGATTTAAATAATTCCTTTTCAACTTTCCGTTGTAACTTCACCAAAAACACAGCAAAATAATCCTACTCCAAAATCTAGTTGGTTGATTTATTTCATTATGGCAAAGCACTCGAGAGCTATTTGTCTAGAAGGGAGGGATGCCTTCGGGAAGGGGGAAGGACTTTAAGGGAAACTGGCTCGTATACATGTTACACATGGCAGAAACTATGAAAATGCCTATGCAGCCAGCGCTTTCGCCGGGAATCGAAACCCAGGCCGAATTATCAGGGTTTAGGGACAACCGCTCGACCGCTGTTGGGCGTACTCCAAAATCCGAGTCAGACTTTTAAAGTACCTAACACTTTGTTGGTCTGCAGAAATAGGAATATGGACTCTAGAAAATATTGTTTCCTGAAGTTACGCAACACCAGCGGGTCAAGTGATTAAAACCGTTGTATACTGGGAGTTCGACCTGGGCTCGATACCAGGAGAATGGACTTAATTGCATGGTTGATTTTCGTGGTTTTCCTCTCGTATAACGTCAGTGCGAAAAGGTTTCTCTTATACAGGCCTTAACGAAAGCATCCCTTTCTTTAAACAGATATCTCTTATGGGTTTTACCATATCCGAATAACAGTGTAATCTTCCGTACGTTACATATAAAAAGTCATCTTCGGTTGCCTTCCAAATATGGTAAACAATTTTCACGCCAAGCTGTCAATCTGTATATGTCCAATATGAAGCCTAAAAACACCATCCAGTCAAATGATGGTCTTAATCTGAACTGATAATTCTGAATGCATTTCTAAGATTTGAATTGTTTCTAAATGTAGATTTACATTACAGAATGCATAAGATAATGCATTTTTAGTTATTCGTGTAACTATTTCGTGTTTGGTAAATCGAAATACTAATACGAAATCTTGACGGAGATTGGGATTTGCATTTAAGAATTTTTGTGAAAGTTTTGTGAATTTTCATTAATTACTTCGACACCGTGTCGTGAATTTTGCCTTTTTTCCCAGCGATAAAATTAGTGCCGTAATTATAAATATGGATTTTCCGAAAATAGGTTATGAAAATGCAAATCATGGACATCATGTGATGCTAATCATGGAAAAGTCAAGTACTAGACTTGACGCATAAATTATTCATGATTTTTTTAATATCCTTCAATAATTCCATAAAATATTCGAGGCTGCATAAATTTAGTTCAAACGTGAGCAATGCACATTTTGTAAGTTACAAACAATGTATTGTTGGTGAACCAATTATTATTCTTGCCGCTGTTGAACTAAGAGCTTGGATTTTCATTATAAGTAGTCTTAGGCTGCATATTTCTTTAAAGAAATCAGGACAATGAGCAGGTGTAAGAGAAACAATGAAATTCTATTTTCGTTGATTTTCTCCATTCACAATTTTATAATTTACTGAAAGACTGCTTCCTTTTGCTTTAGAAAACCCAACCCGGCGAAGAATCTGACATTCATCAGTTATTTGGTATTATTCATCAGCTATTTTGATTATTATGATATTACTATTTTTCAAAAGAACTTGCCTATGCACAATAAATCCTTTTTGTACAGAGTAATGATCTTAAAACTTTGCTCACTATAGGAAACCACAAAACTATAATTTTTATTTTGCGGAATTTCTAAGGGACTCACTAGACTAAACGTTAAAAAATAATAATAATTAACAATTTATTAAAGTCTGCGTATAATTTGTATGGAAAATTAAAAGAAAATTATTTCTAGGAAGAGATATTCGAATTCTGGAAATCTTGAAAAATATTCTATATATAGTACACTGACTACCAATAAGTATTTGGACACCTGTGATAGAAAAGAAAGACTAACTTTATTCAAAATCAATAGTTGGTAGAGCCTCCACGAGAGGTATTTACAGCGTGGACCCTCCGGGGCATACTTTCCACAAGTCTGTGTATGACAGTTAGTGGTATTTTCTTCCACTCTGCTTGGAGAAGACATAAAAGTTCCTTCCCCGATTTTGCAAGGATAGTGCACCCCTGAATTCGGCAATGCAACTCGTCCCAGAGGTTCTCGATAGGGTTCAGGTCTGGACTCTGGGAAGGCCAATCCATTCGATGAACTCCATTGGCACCATACGAAGCCTTGGTTAACGTCGAAACATGACAACTGGCATTAACTGTCCTGAAAGTAACAGGGGCCCAACCCGTAAAACTGCCACAACGTAGGAAGCACATTGTCATCTAAAATAGTGCAGTAGGCATCGGAGTTGAGCTTACCATGAATGGGGACCAAGGGTCTCAGCCCATACCAGGAGAAACACCCCCAGACCATAATTCCCACTTCGACGAACTTGACTGTTGGCACAATGCATTCTGGCAGGAGACGTTCTCCAGGTAGACGCCAAACCTAGACCCTGCCATCCGAACGGTAAAGGGTGAACCTTGATTCGTCACTCCAAAGAACCCGTTTCCACTGATCTACGGTTCAATTTCGATGTGCTTTGCACCCCATTAACCGAGCAGTGCGTTTGGACTTTGTGATCAAAGGCTTATGGGCAGCAGCACGACCATGAAAACCAAGCAGATGTGTTTCCTTACGGATGGTATTCATTGAAACAATACTCCCGGATGCCTGTTGAAACTCCTCGCGGACGAGGGCCATCGGTTGGGTGCGGTTCTTCCGAATTTCTCTGAACAGCACTCGTCGGTCTCTACCCCCCCCCCCCAGTTTCGTTGGTCTGCCGACTTGGGGCACATTCCGACAATCACCCCTCACCTTCCACTTCTTAATCACATAGGCCACTGTCGATATTGGGTACTTCAGATCGCTAGATATGTCCCTTAAGGATCGGCCACATTTGTGATACCCGATAATTATACCTTTCTCGAAATCAGAGAGCTCCGAACTGCGAGGCATCTTGCATGCGACTAAAGCCGAAGCTGTTTCCTACACGATATATACCGGCGGAGTCCGTGGCGTACCTTGGGACCGCAGATATCGTCATTTGCATAGGTGTCCAAATACTTATTGGTAGTCAGTGTATATATATATATTAGTTATACTATATTATATATAAAAATATATACTATATTGTATATATTTTTATATATAATATTCTCTTATATTGTATATATTTTTATATATATTATTCTCAGCACGCAATTTAATTAACTGCAATTATATTTTTGAAAGTATAAATTATCGTCTGCTACTTGACAACTTTGTTTCCATGCAAAATAGCGCTTTTAAAGAAGCAATGGAATGAAGTTTATGTTTATGCTCTTTCCGAAGAAAGTTATTCGTATTTAGTTATTAAAAAATGCAGTGAAAAACATGAGTTTTTGGTATCTAAAGGATCATAGATAAATCAATAAGAAAAGGAAAAAACATCAAAGTTTGGCTTCAAGGAAAAAAATTGTTCAAATTGCAAATCCAAGGAAAAATGGACTTTCGAATGTCGCAAAGATAAGAATTTTAATGTTAAAAGACAATTTGCGAAGTCAAAGGACAGTTGCATAATCACTAAAATGCTCAGTGTCAACTGTAAACAAAGTGATTAATGCTAATTCGAATCTTGAAAACGATAACCAGGAATCTATTTTCTACCCAATTTTTCAAATATGAAACACCTTCTCTTTACCCACAATGCCATCAGTCAGTAGAGCAGCCTCACGTCCAAAGCTACTGTTAATTTCCTGGAAAAAATGGAACAAGAAAGATGTATCAAAGCCACACCCTTCACTCATATTCCACCAAATCTCCTGATGTATCATCCACAGATTTTTGCGCTTTTAAGATTTTTAAAAAGCGGATTGTTCGACCTACAACCCAGGCCCACGAGCGGCCGAGCGGTCGCTGAACACTGGTAGTTCGGTCCGAGGTTCGTATCCTGCGAACGGGCTTGCTGCATGGGCGTTTTCCTGGTTTTCTCCATGTGTAACGTGTATACGAGCCAGTTTCCCTTAAAACGTCCTCCACGAAGGCATCCCTCCCCTTAGGCAGATAGCCCTGGTGTGCTTTGCCATAATTAAATAAACCAATCAACCTACAACCATCCTTGGAAAGCTGTTCAAGAGGAATGGGTAAAATTCATCTTCCATACCACTAAAGGCTTTAATTACGTTGTACAAAGATAGCGAAGAATAAGAGGTGTCAAATGAAACATTTAAAACGCAAAAATATTAGTTAAAATATTTCTGTAAATATTGTTGCGTTTTTCTCTTCCTGACACCAGTTGTTACGTTATTTTCTTCCTTCACGTTCGTACGGGGTTTGTAGATTTGGAGTGAATAACGACGACACTTGATGAAGTATCGAAACACACTTTATTAGCCAGTATTGTCAGGACAGCTCCAAAACACGTTTTACAGTCTTCGATGAACAACTAAAAAAACGCTGACACGATCAACGACACAGCCTTCAGGTTATCAGGCTATCACGGTGGAGACAGCTTCCTGCAAGGCACCCGACTCTGCTTGGTCGTTCTTGGAACTCCACGTACTCTTGAGACTCTCCACGCTACAACTCGCGATGCACTCGACGACACACGAGCACGGCTCCCGACTCTTCGGTTCAGTCATTCCCGGAGCTCAACACGCTCTCTCGACGATGCACTAACCGCATTACAGTACGAGACTCTTTCGGTGCACACGACGACCCACTCGGCATTCGCTGCTCGGCTGTCAACTCGATCGACTTCGCAGGGATTGACTGGCTAGATGAGACACCAACTTGATACTGACTCTCTCGCACTCTATGCGAGGCACAAACACTAACTGACTGCGGACCAGCAGGGTTTATAGCTTTCGGCTTGTGTTCGGGAACATTCTGGGCTAAACCGGTAAGAATTCGTTCCAGAAGTTTCTCCAACCGTCCATGGTATATCGCCAATTTTGTCGCGAAATATTGCCAAATGGGAGATTTCTCGTCAAATATGGCAACCCTGCCCTCCTTTGCCATTTTTTATGGTAACCCTAAAACTGCTTCGCAGGGAAGCCATCTTACCGCGCATGTACATTTCGTAACAATATAATGACAATCGTCTAAAAAATGGGCGAATAGCCTGTGTAGAAAGCGAATACTGCAAATTCAACCGACCTAACTTCTTGGTTGCTCTGCTTACCAAACAGTTTATTTTCTAGAGAAGAATTAAACATTCCATATTTCATGTTTACCTATTTTTTCATATTTCATGTTCTTGGCATAATCCAGCTCTCCCCCAGATACTTGCTTTGATTTAAAATGATTCCGGAAAATGTAAAAACTCTGAAGTATCAGTCAAATATTTTTATCGAATTAAATATGCTGAACATGAATCTCAAGCTTCGAGGGTTTTTATTATGTATCGTCTTTAATACATTTCATTTATACTTTCTTAATAACTGCAGATATATTTTTGAAAGCTGTATTCCTAAATTTGTTTTCCATTAAACGCATTTTCAGCTGTAGTAAAAATTTTTGGTACTTACGTATTATTTCGTCGACCGTTGGCGGAAATTTAGGGAACGGTCGCCAATCGTTACTGAAAATTCTAAGAAATGGGGTGACCTATAATTGGCGCTAAATCGCGCCACTTGGGCGGTCGTCAGGAAAATACGTAAGTACCGAATCCTTTAATATTAAGTATTTTTCTTCCCTTCCTTCTTATTGTCCTTGTATGAGAGATGCGAAAGATTTGACAAAACTTTGGCATTTGAGAAAAATTTAAGTGTCGTCCTACCTCCAATCATTTCACTACAGTTTTACTAATAATCGTCTCCTTCCTTTTAGTTTAAGTAACGACAACAAATAAAATCGAAATATTATTTAATTAATTATTTTAGAGGTTTAGTTTTTCTGTCTGTGAACAATTCTTTCGAATTTTGGTTATGGCTTTCAGAACCCCTACAGAAGTTGTATAGAGCCTTAGGGTTTCGAGGAAGTTAAAGACCGCTGTACAAAGGCAAGCACGGATATTGGCCCCCCAGCCGCCGAGCCGTAACGTTCCTAAACACTGGTAGTTCGATCCGAGGTTCGAATCCCACGAACAATCTGGCTGCGTGGTCATTTTCGTGGTTTTCCCCACGTTACACATGGGGAAAACCACGAAAATGCCCATGCAGCCAGCTCGTTCGCAGGATTCGAACCTCGGACCGAACTATCAGTGTTCAGCGACGTCACCGCTCGGCCGCTCTGGTGGGACCCTTGTTAATACGAACCAGTTTCCCTTACAAAGCCCTCCATTAAGGCATACCTTCCTGCGGTTGCCTTAGGGCGGAACATATAAATAATTGAAGAGTTGCAATGAGTGTGAACAGTCCCTAACGCATAAATAATACAGAACAGAATTGCTTAAAAGGCGTCCTTAAAGAAGTATATTAAATAAATTATTTCGGTCTACATGTAAAAATATACGACACGAAACAATCTTCATGTAAAATAAAACAGTTTTATTAGCCTTCAAATGAAGGACAAAATAATTCCAAATTGTAAATACGAAACGTTAATGCAATATATTATAATTTTATTATTTTACGTCAACGTTAATGCAATATATTATAATTTTATTATTTTACGTCAACGTTAATGCAATATATTATAATTTTATTATTTTACGTTAACTTTATTATTTTACGTCAATAAAACGTAATATCATAATTTTAATCGAATAAAAATAAATTTGTTTTGTTTTATGCAAACAAAAATAGTTTAACTTAAAAAATGTCAATTCTAAAATTCTGCTTGAATTCTAAAACTAAACATAAACATTAAAAATGTTTAAGTTTAATTTTATTATGAAAAATAATGTTCAATAATAAAACAATGTTTAATTTTATTATGAAAAATAATGTTCATATCCAGTTTTAGAATCAATATAAAAAAAAGTTGTCCTTTCTGTCCTCTTATTTTAATCGTAATTGAAATTGTTGATTGATTTTGGAAAAGAGTTGTAATTTTAAGCAAATGAAAAAAAATAAAATGTAATTGATTAATTATATCGAAAAAGTGTATTTCGCATTAGCTCAGCATTAGCTTTATGGAATTAAAAATATTTTACTTTTCACTGTATAATCTTTCTGGTGAAATAATATACCACAAAAAATTGCGTCACAGTAAATAAATTATTAAGGGGGGGATAAAAGGCAATCCTTTTGAAGAAATTAAACAATGAAGAATCTGCATAAATATATATGTTTCTCACATTGTGATAAAACAACGGTACCTTGATCCATCAAATTTTGAATGATATTTAATAAATAAAGGTAACACACAAAACTTAAAAAATGTCTCTTCGGACGTAATTTAAAATCTGAAACCTTTCAGATTTTAATTATATATATATATTTTAAGTCAAAGGCACAATTTGTCCAGAAGAGCTATTAATTTCGTTTTGGCATTTTGCGTTGGTTCAATATAAACGACATTTCACTTTTCAAATTGTTATCATCAAATATTAGAACCCTGCATTATATTTAAGGAAATTAAATAATGAAGAATCTGCGTGACTGTATGTTCATGTTTGTTGCACTGTCTGAAAATAACGGTACTTACAGACACCCAGTTTTGAATAACGTAATCCTCCACTTGAATATGCGAATCTGAAAGCCCAAGTTTGGAGTTTGTTTTATTATCTGCTTCATATTTTGTAAATCTTTAACGAATTTTTGATTTACAAACACAACGATTTCAAGACCAGCAATGCCAAAAACAGTTCCAAAAACAAATTAATCTCCAGCGCTCGAGACTGTGCACCGGAAATGGCAAAGATATGTTGTTTTTAAATTACTTTATGATTAGTGCTGTTGAATTGAATTTTATGTTTTAAATGCGAAGAACATGATATTTGATAAATAAAGGTAAACGCACAAGACATTGTAAAAGCGAAGCTTTGAACTTAATATAAAATTTGAAAGCTTTCTGATCTTTTAGCCCAAAGGGGCGTTAGATCCATAGAGCTATTGGTCTCAAAGCATATTATCCCCCTGTATTATATTTAAAGAAACTAAATAGTGAAGAATCTGCATGAATTAAGGAATGTTTCTCGCATTGCTAAAAAAAAGCGATTCCTAGATTTAGGATAACGTAGTTCTCCAAC
The DNA here is from genome assembly GCF_044657685.1 of Stegodyphus dumicola. Classification (NCBI taxonomy): domain Eukaryota; kingdom Metazoa; phylum Arthropoda; class Arachnida; order Araneae; family Eresidae; genus Stegodyphus; species Stegodyphus dumicola. Next base: position 183,869,450 of record NC_140776.1, on the reverse strand, counting down.
TGAACATGGGCGCTTGGAAGCTTTTTTATTATCTATTTCAGATTTTAGGTTAGGTTAGGTTATTTAATTACGGCAAAGCTTCGAGGGCTATCTGCGTACGGGGAGGGATGCCTTCGTGGAGGACTTTCTAAGGGAAACTGGCTCGTATACACATGGGGAAAACCACGAAAACACCCATGCACCGTTCGCGGGATTCGAACCTCGGACCGAACTACCAGTGTTCAGCGACTTTTACCGCTCGGCCTCTGGTGGGCTTCAAATTTTAGGAATTTTTGATTAACAAACTTAACGATTTCAAAGCGACCAATGGCAACACTGTGCGGAAAAGAAACATTTTTATTTCCAAGCGCGCAATCGGAAATCGGAAATTCTACAAATATTAAACAAAATAACAAATATTATTTTTTAAATATTTTATAATATTGCTGTTGAAGTGAATTTGTTGTGGTTTAAGTGCGAAGAACATGATATTTAATAAATAAAGGTAACACACAAAACGTTTAAAAAACGCCCTTTCGGGCGTAATATAAGATCTGAAAGCTTTCAGATTTTTTTTTTTTTTTTAAATCGGAATAACTGTAATCTTTACGTTTGAAGGTATGTTATATTACAAATTTGATTCAAAAGTAAGCAATAAAAATTTTAATCTGCAGGTATTGCTCATTAGCATTAATTAATTGTTAATTGTCACAACTGTGAACAATTTCTCGTTACCTAAGTGTAAGGAGAAAATAAAGTAAACATACAAAGCATCCCTACCTGTGGTAAAGTAGTTCCTCTGTGGTATATCCAACATGTCCTTTGCTAGACAGTAACACTTATCCATGTATTGCATTCATAACACAGTATCCAAACAGTCTGCCACAATCTCGTTAATCACTCCTCATTACTCATTCAAAGACATCCTTCATCTGACTTCATGTGTCTATTGTAAGACACGACACGGTTTGATGATAGCATCTACGAACGCTGTATCTTTTCCAACCGAGGTGGGTTAAGAAAAAGAGACGGACCCTTGCCGGAAATTGAGACACAATGGTTTTGCGTAGCGTACGAATTTTCTCACGCAGGAGCTAATGGACAGGTGGGAGCGAGGAGTGTATCCTGCGGGGTTTACTTGTTGACTGGTCCAAACCGAAGAAGTGTACTTTCTCGATGGTGCTTATACGAACCGGCTTCTAGGGTTGCTGTTGCTGAATTGGGTACGGCAGTCTTCGGGGTTATCGCCAATTAAGTCGCATTTTTTTTTTCTTTTTCTTTTGCTGCTTTTAATATTTTCTGTCCGTTTTGCAAAGAACTGGTATGTTCGAGACAAGAACAACACCGTTTCTTCAACGAACTAGAGATGAATTTTTTTTTTTTGTGTGTGTGTCCTTGGCTTTTAACAAAAATTTGCCCCAAAAGTATAAATGGCAAGTGATTGGTAGTATTTTTTTTTTAATTTATGCTTTAGAAAAATTGATAACCTTTGTCATAAATAAGCCAGCAGCAATAGCAGTAGAATCGTGACGGCTGCGTTACTCGCAACTCACGTGAGCTTGTTTATCGTTTTTTTTTTATAGTGCTTCTGTCTAAGCACTTCTAAATATGACAAATGGTTTCGGTTGTGTGGATATGCTTTCCGTATTCTTAAAAGAATGATGAAAACTATAAACAATGCCCTCCTAACATAAATTTCGTGACCAAGGAATTTATAGATTTAGCGTGTCCTTGATGCGTTTTTGCCTATTGGCATGCCCAGTTTGATTTTTAACGAGTGATGTATTTTGATAGAAGTTCGTTCAGCTGAAAATTCATTCAAACTAAACTTTCTACCAGGGGTTCTCGACCGGTGGTACGCGTGCCACTGGTAGTACGCAAAAGAAAAATGGATGGTACGCAAAGAAGTATTTTTAACTATTAAATTCAAAAATTTAAACCCCAACATCCTGATTGAGTTTTTTCTCTAACAAACGTGAATTTATGCGATCTGAGCTTTGTTCATGAGTGGTGGTACTACAGGTTTTCAATTTTTGTTTAGATGGTACGCGTTAGTCAAAAGGTTGAGAACCGCTGTTCTAAACCATTCTACTTGTTGTTGTTGTTGAGAGTCTTGTCTATGTATTTCATAGAAGAATGGCCAGAGCATAAAGGAGGGTGCGAGGATCTCCCACCCCTTTTCCCTACCACCAAACGACACGAGAGAATTTTCGCCTGGCTGTGTATTTAGAGTGCCCACATGCCGCAAAGACACTATACATTTATAAACATCCATGCCTTCTCCGAGATTCGAACCCGGGGCCTTCGGTATCCCAGTAGGCTCCTCTAACCACTCTAATAGCAATTACATGACGTATTTCCTCACTGGTCATGGGCCCTTTCCTTCATACCTCTGCCGCTTTGGCTTGAGAGAGAATGGTAACTGTGAATATGGGGAGGAGGGTCATCCAGATCATTTTGTGTTCTCCTGCCCACACACAGCACTCAACAACCTCAAGCAACCAGGAGCCAGATTCTGGCTAAATTGGTTCCAGAATCTACAAAGTAACAGAGTTGCCCAGCGGAAACTGAAAACAATAATTGAGTACTGTACTAGCAATTACTCTTCTGACACTGGAAGATAGTAGTCATAAAAGTCTATATAAGCTAGTTCAATATGTCAGCAACAGAGTATGTGATATGTATGTTCAATATGTAATTTTGTATTTATGCTGTGCCAGGTTCTCATACATAAAGTTCCTTCTGTATCTGAATGATGTAATGTAAGTCTACATGTTTATACTTTTATTTATGGTACCTAATTCATACTAAGGACCACGCGTACCTCAATGGCATGCTTCTTGTACACTTTAACTATCATGATAACGTATATGTATAGGTGTATATATCAATATGAGTGAGAGTATGTATACTTTTATTTGTTTCGGAATATCTATGTATGTAAGTGTGTACTATATATCTGTATATGAGTTTGTATTTATATGTATATGTTACCGTGAAAGACCGAGATTGGAGAATGTCGATTTTCACCGGAGAATGTCAACATTCACCAAATACGTCGGTGAAAGATCGAATATTTCTTTACATTCTTGTACATTCGGACCCTCACCTGTGTAGGTCGACAATCACAGATATGCTCTGGTGTAGGTCGAGAAGAGAGGAGTATATGTACACGCTGCCATTCCAAAAGGAAGTGTTCCGCAAATAAATGCAGTTGTAAAAGCAAGGGTCTCTTGTGCAATTCTAAGTGTCATAATAGTTTAAGTTGTTGCAATAAATAAGATTTGAATCACATAATTTGGTAAGTTTATAACTTCTATTATTTTCCTTTCTCATTTTGAATGTACTGTGTGTTATTCTTAAGTTCTTATTCTGAGTCTCAAGTGCGTTTTTTCGTGAATGAATTACGGAGAAGGAAATATAATATTCTTATATCTTCAACATTCACCATTAGTACACGGTGAATGTCGACATTCACCGGTGTAAGTCAGAAATAAGAGTATTTGGAAAATATTTCGGACACACACCAAGCGACTATGTGAATGTTGACATTCACCGGTGAAAGTCGACATTCTCCAGAATTCGATGTTTCACCGTAACATATATACATATATTTTGATTGTACTCTTCTTCAAGTGCCTTGTATATATTTCTTTGTACATTGTTGTACTCTTCTTCAAGTGCCTTGTATGCATATGTATATCTCTTTTTTGCATTTTAAAAATGTCGTCTGCTCAGCCGGGGCTGCGGCCTGGTAGCTAGTAGTTGACTCCCGCCGAGTTGGTAACCAATTCTGCATGGATATATCTATACCTGGGTCAGAAGCCAACTCAACGGTTTACCTCCTCTAACCACTATACCGTCTGGGCGGATAAAGCCTCTGAGCACTTTGAAATTCTGGTTTTTTTAGAATTCTGGCGAAATAGCTTGCTACATGAGTGTTTTCGCGGTTTTCCTCCATATATAACTTGAAAATAAACTAAATTTTCACTTAGAAAGTATTCAAAGAAAATATGTGTCTCGTTAGGAAGGAAGCCCTCATATGCTTTGCTGTACTCAATTAAACAAATGAATAAGATTAAAATTGTGCGTTTAATACTTTTCTGCTTCATCGCAGTTAAGAGCAACCAGTACTGAAGAAACGGATTTAGATTTATTGGATTATTGGCAAAAGCCTATAAAATGTCAATACAGCCAGGCCAATTATCGGGACTTGACTCTGGGTCGAACTGTCTTTCAGCAGTTTTACCTATCCGGAAACTGGTAAGCCTCGCGTGTTTTGTCGTTATCGAATAAACAAAAACCCTGCATAAATTATGCCGGGAGTATCTGTGTATAAATGTAAAAAATCGGATGTGTACACCACATGACTTCCTTGTACGGAATATTAAATTATACGCATTTTTTCCTTGAATTTCATTTAAATTGATTGGATTTACTTCGGCGACAGCGCATAAACCACAATAGAATAAATGAACTCTTTTAAATTCACTATATTTGTTTACTATAACGACACTCTGAATGCAGAAAATTTATATCATTTGAAGAATTATCGTTGCCTCATGTTCTATTCAAATACTATAATAAAGCTAAAACGATGTATGAAAGAAATTAAGCAAACAAAACATAAAAGAAACAGTTTTTCAGAGACGATTTAGTATTTCTCATTCAATTAATTCAGTTCTCATTTCGCGACAAGGCAAAAATACATAAAAACTCAAAATATCTGCATTAAAAATTACGAAGGAAATCTTAAACACTTCTTTCCTCGAAGAAATTCCAGGAAGGATTAAGCATGATTTAATTCGCAATAATAAATGAAGGCGTTATTTTTGTGTTGCGAAGCTTAATCTCTCTAGATTGGCAACAAATCTATAATTCTGCTGTTTTAAATGTAAACAAATATGTCCGCCTTGTTATTTAAAACTTAACCGCACTTAAACAGCTTTTAAATTGTTGATAATTGTACAAATATTGCTTCCAGAATTACGAAAGGCAGAAAAACCTTAACCGGAAGATAAAAACAACATAATTCAATCATTTTTAAAGTAAAAAATGTACAGTTTACAAACATATAAGAGTAAAGAAACTGAGATCCCTGAGCCGGGTAACAGAGTGGATATATATATAAATATATTTATATACGTTTGGTGCGGCCGATGGCAACCAAAATACGAGGTGCACATCTACATGTTATAGCAGTCCTATATACAAAATTTCAACGTTCTGAGGCTACTCGTTTTTGAGTTATGCGAGATTCATACGCACGTACGTACATACGTTCGTACAGACGCCACGAAAAATTCTCTTCAGAATTCATTTTAAAGCAGTTTTATAATTTTTTTGGAGGAAACGAGTCTTTTATTCTGTCCTTACGTACAGATATCACGCAAAAACATCGTTAAATTGGATTCGATAGCGGTCAAAATGGATATTTTCGTTGAAATATGTTGCCTGAAACTTTTCGCGATTACAATACTTCCTTTTTTCTTCGTACAAGGAAGTAAAAAGGGTTGGTATCAATCAGACTAATTTGACCTATTAATGTGTTTTGGGACTATTGTGAGTTGATATTTATTAGGAGAGAAGTTGAAAACGTCGAGCTAAGTTTTAAAAATTTGGTTGGCCTTGACCGATTTATTTTTGTTCAGCAAGGTACATAAAATATTCCACTTAGAGTCCAATCACAACATATTCTAAATTATTCTTCTATATTTCATGCAAACTAATAGCTCTTGCTGATATTGGAGTTTCCTTTAGGTTCAATAGCCGGCAGTTCATGGGATTCTTGCCGTTTTGTTGACTGACGAGCAAGGATGTTTTGCTTACTTCTTAAAATGCGACATGAATAATGCATTCAAGTTTAACAACGTGAAAACCATGTATTACAAATGATATTCTAGCAAATAACAGATACTTTTTTTGCAAGGAGTTTTATGATTTTATGGATCACAAGGTTTCGAAATTGAAGGACAAAAGAAGGAGGCTAATGTCGAGAATGCCAGGGAACAGCAGAATACTGAAATTTTCGCTGGATGAATGGACAGATTGACAAATATCTGAAAAGGTGATAAAAAAGCGCATTCACTGAAGATGATACTACTTGAAAATAACGCCAAAAAATGAACTTGCAGTCTGAAAAATTGTATTGCTATCACAACTTTCCATTAACCAGTTATTTATAACTTTATCTTTTACTATCACTTTTCCTTTTCCGTTTCCTCAACAGAAACGTAAATGAGTTAGAGAGTGAGTGAGTGAGCGCCACCAAGGAAGACCACTGACCTGGCCTTAGCCTCACAGTATGTTATCTTCCTGGCAGAAACCATCTACTCTCTGCTCCATCCTGCTCCGGGAAAGCAGCCGAATAGACGGCTAAGAGCCTCATATAGTCTACATATAAGCTTGGATGTTGTTGTACGGGGAAAGAGTATCCTGTTAGGAACTACTTAAAATTAAGCAAAGAAGCAATCAAAAGACTGTTAAGAATCGCTATTAGAATAGACAGAAACTTGTGTTAGATAAAGTAAAGATAGAAGGACTTTGCCTGAAAAATTAACTGCCGTGGATTTTCTGGACTTGCTAAATGTCTACATGTGGGTGCTTATCGTGACACAACCGTCATATCTTTATGGGGCTTCTGTTAAATCGTTGGTCCTGCATGGAGGAAAGTTGTAACCTATTAAATTATTGCACATAGTAAACTTTAAAAAAAAAATAAATAATAAATAAAAAAATAATAAAGAGAGAGATTAAAAGATGATTAAAAAAATCCTAGCGCCCAAACATAATTTAACGCAGTTTACTTTCCATGTGCCTGACTCTTATGTAAGAAGATTTAAAAGATTGTGTACCTTTTATCACTAAGATAACAAATTCCTGCATAATTTAGTTCTTTGCGCATACTTAAACTGTAGTTGTTTTACAAATTGAACCATTCACCTACATTTTCTTTCGTAGTACTTGCAGACAGGATAATACATACATAAGTACAAAACTGAATATTAAAGTGAAAAACTAACATGATACTGAGTACAGAAATACAGAAAGCTGATCCCTAATGCCTGCATACATAACACTTAAAAATGCATACATAATACATGAAAACTAAAAATAAAACTGATAAGCATAATACATAAAACTGATCATTAAGTACTGCTATGTAGTCTAAATCCTAGCCAAGTACGAACTGACCTTCATAGTACATGCTGAGAAGGAATAAATACAGACTTGAGTACTTTAAAGTGAACATAAACAGAAAAGTACAGTACCATACTCAGTAAAACTGATATCTGATTCCAAACACTTGAATACATAATGCTGATACATAATTACAAAGAAAAACTTACCTACATTAATTCCATAGTTAGTTTTATCACCTTAGAACATGCACATAATTTATACAAAACATAATTAAGCACGTAATGCTGATCACTAGGGAAGAGATTCAAACATGCAATTGATCACATAAATACAGATATTTCTTCCCTAAGATTTGCATAAAAAGTTGAATATTTATTAAAATTAAGAAGGCAAAAATGCCATACCAATAATAATATCATTCATAAACTTGAGGTGATAACATAAGTTGACCTTGCCCTTCTTGAACCTATTTATCACAAACTTGTAATTTAAATACACGATTAGTAAGTGTAAGAAAAACTCATTGCTGTTGAAGATTTTACTGGCACGATCTGGTCTTGCGAGTCCTAGACCTGTACATTAATTGCAAAAGTAAACATTATAAAGAATATAGGCAGGTTGTTGCCATAGTCCTAATTATCTAAGTTAGTCTTGGATTGAGAGGTTCGAGGTGTGTGCCCAGATTGATTTAGTGTGATTTATACATTTTATGATTCAGAGCGCTAAGCACTTGATTATTTCTATTTGGGGACACTTATCGTCGTATTAGAGAATACTTTCTCTGACAATGGCTGATTACCGCTTGTAGCTTTTTATTTGCTGTTTTGTTTGTTCTCATATTTGCCGCCCATTGTGGCCAGTAAGCTTGACTTGGCTTTCTTATATGGTACTGTGCCGTGTTTGTGCAGTGGAAGACGTAGTGGTCTGGATCCCCCACCTCTCCACATTGACATCTTTCTGTGTCACTCAGGCTGAATCTATGCAGATAGGTCAGGAATGGGCCATGACCTGTATAAAACTGTGTCTGACTACCACTATTGCAGTTTAACTTTAGCGTTGTTTTTGGGAAGAACATATACGTTCTCCTTCCTGTATTTGCTGTGTCCCATCTGGCTTGCCATCTGTCTATCAGTTGTTTTAGAGTGATCTTTTTGAGATGAGACCTAGGTAATTTATCTGGCAGTTCTGTTCTTGAGACCTCCTTTGCCGCTTCTTTTGCCAGGGTGTCTGCTTCCTCATTGCCTTTAATGCCCACGTGAGCCGGAACCCACGTGAGGCATGGCCTTTCTGATGGTGGAAGACTGAGGAGGATTTTTCTAATTTCTTTGACATACTGGCTTCTACTTTTGTAACCTTTGATTGCGTCAAGGCTAGAGGCAGAATCACTGTAAATAGTAATGTGGAGAAGTCTGTTCCTCTTCACATAATTAATTGCTGCTTTAAGTGCTGCCAGCTCAGCTTGGAATACTGAGTTCCTACTGCCAAGTCTTCTTTTCCATTTATACACAGCTGTATTACCTTTTAGAACGCAGAAGGCACTGCCAGTACCCGTCTCGGTTTTTGAGCCATCTGTAAATATAGCTGTGTGGTTATCTTTTGGTGTCACATAGTGGCCTAGAATACACTTTTTTAGATGTGTTTCAGCCGGATGTCCTTGAGTCACTGGCTTGTGTTTTTCAAAGTCTTCAGCAAAGTGGTGTTGTTCCCATAGAACTCCATCCTCACCTAGCCTTAACACTCTTGCAATTAACGACTCCCTTTCCGCTTGCAGGTCTAGCGGAGGAATTCCTGCTAGAACCTGCAGAGCTGTCGTTGAAGTAGTTCTGTAGCCCTTGCAGATGAGCAAGAGTTGCAGCCTTTGCATGGACAGAAGTAATCTACGCATGCTTACGTTGAGGGTATTTCCCCAGATCGCTACGCCGTAGAGAACAATTCTTTCTGTTATTGCTTGGTACCACCTCTTAAGCACCCATGGTGGTGCTCCCCACTGCAGTCCTGTTGTGCGTAGCATTGTGTTTGTGAGTGCAATACATCTTTTCCTGAGTTCTTTTAAGTGGGGAATCCAAGAGAGATTATTGTTGAGGATAAATCCTAGGTATTTTATGTTTGAAAAGCATTTTATTGAGCTACCGTTGAGTCTAATGGTAGGATTTCTTTTCATTACTCTTTTACGCCCTATAAATAGCATGGTAGTTTTTTCTGCTGAGATCGTAAGTTTATGTGTTTGTGCCCACTCTAAGAACCTATTTAGTGCATTTTGTGTAATTTTCTCGATATTCTTTCTTCCCGAAGTTACTAGAAGGAAATCATCCGCAAAAGCCTGCAGATGTATTTCGCTCAAGTCGAGGGTTTTGGTTTATTTCTGCCTCTCCAGAACCTGTTACTAGTTTTCGCTAGCTCTGATAAGATTGAAATTACAAGCCGCCGAACTGATATAGGGGTTAGCGTCGCTAACAGCCGTGCCGAAGGGCCCGGCTTCGAATCCGGGGGAAGGCATGGATGTTTGTAAATGTATAGTGTCTGTGTGGCATGGCGGCACTCTAAATATGAGGCGAGCCGAAAGTCCTCTCGTGTGGTATCGTGTGGTATTACATGGGCGTGGTTTGGCTACGTCAGACAAGTGAGCATAAGCTGCAGCAACAAAAACAACAGATTGACATTATTTGGCTTTGCGTTATGGCTACTGTCAGTTAAACTGTTATGCCTGGCTAGAAGTTCTGAGCCAATTTAGATTTAAATTAAGTAGTGTAGTTTTGGACTACTAGGTTAAGATTAAATTTGAATTTGACTGTGTAGAGACATTAGGTTATTTCGAAGCAAGAGACATGAAAAATGAGCAACGCCCTCGCCAGGACTCGAACCGCGGACCTCTCGAATACGCGTCGAGCGTGCTGACCACTGCACCACGAAGGTATGCTAAGAAGGTAGGAGAAATACCCTATAACTGCACTGTTCCCAAGAATACATATCAAGAGCTCTTTAAAGAAATAAAGAGTGGAGAAAATGAGTGGAATGAGGCACAGCAGCGAAGAAGAGTATATGGAAATGTATAAATTCCCCTCGCATGGCATCTCTTTAATGAGTCTATTCGTAACGGGACATGGCCCTTTTCGCATACACTATTTTGCTCGAAATCTAAGCGAAACAGACGTAATCACACGTGGGGAAAGGGGTGATTCCGAACAATATATATATTTAGCTGTCAACTCCAAAAAGAAAACATTCTCAAATTTCAGTCGTTGATTTCAAATACAGCGATAAGTCGCTCCAAGTCTGTTAGGAGTTTGACGGGGTGACCCCGGGGTGCGGGGTGACCCCGGGGTGAGCGAAATCGTACTCTCACTGGCTAAGTCTCTTGCCAACGACAGGTGCAATCTTGCACTCTTAGCCAGGTGGAGTTGTTCTGATGTTACTGTCAGACAAGTGAGAAAAGTCACAACACAACAAAAATATTATTTAATTAGTTATTTCTCATGATTAATTTTGCAGTTCACATACTAATACTCGAAAATTCTTTCCAAGTGCAATTTGGACTGCCGATTCTTGAAAATATTTACACTGAACTCCAGAGTTACGTAGAACACAGTTCGAAGACCAACTGTTACGATAACATAAAAATTCAAAAAAATAATGTTTAAAAATAACAAATAAATATTTCGCTCCTCTTCTTAACTAAAATTAAAATTTTAATCAAGTACACATTTAAAATCCTTACACAGCCATCGAAATTTTATTCGTACTCATATGGCTTTTACATATGACTGCTACAGCAACCAGGTTGAAATTCTGACGAACGGGCTGATTGGATGTTAAGTTTCCCCGTTATGCAGTGTAACACGAGCTGGTTTTTCCCTTAAAAAGTTGCCCCGACAATCGCTGAGCAGCTAAGACCAAGACCATCTTGATAGATCTCCTCAAGATGGCCTTGGATTGCCCTCACTCGTGACGTCACAGCAGGGGAGAACCCCTTTGGATTGGGCCTTCTCCTCAAGATGGCCTTGCTAAGACAGCCATCTACGGACAGTTCGATCTGGGTTTGAGCTCTAGCAAACTGGCTGAAACCCATCTGAAACTTGAATACGAGCTAGTTTCCCGTAGAAATACACCACGAAAGCTTCCGCACTTTTAACGCAGATAGCTCTCGTGCGCTTTGACGCATTCAAACAACTCAACCTTTAAAAAGGTCATGAAATGTTCTCCACGAATGCATCAACCTCCTTAGACGGAAGACTTCTTCTGCTTTTCCGTAATCTAAATAACCCTGAAAGAATATTTATAATTGCCAATTTGCGGACCTAAATATTTACTCTTTATTAACATTAAAACTCATCCTGGCAGAAGGTTCATGTAGAAAATAAAAAAGAATAAGAGAAATCTGAAAGCCTTCAGATTTTATATTACGCCCAAAAGGGCGTTTTTAAACTTTTTGTGTCTTACCTTCCTTTATTAAATAGAGGGTGATTATAATTAAAGTTGCGATTTCAAAACGATCTAAGACTACTTGTCAGAATGACTTGATAGTTTACTAGAACAATCGGGAGGCAATGGAATTTTGTTTGGAGAAGGAAAAAAATAGTTTCAAACTATACCGAGAGATGGCACTTTCAGGGTTCACATTGCTGTTGGTATGCAAATTACTAAGACGTAACATGCGCACTGCACACATGACTAAGATAAAAATGCAGAGTACTAACGGCAGGCACGCATAACATTTTGCCTGAGTTCTTCATCATGACTCTAACGAAAAAGAATCCTGCTCTTTTCGTGAAGCTTTCCTATCAGAATGGTGAACGTGCGTTAACAGCCGTCAGGAAATTCCGGGCATTAAAAGGCATAAAATCCGGCCCATTGACCATATATAGCCTACGAAAAATGATAGATAAATTTAATCCTGCTGACATGGGAACACGTGAATCGTTTGCACTACAGTTTCTTGCAAGGATGGAAGTGAATAATGAATGGCCTTGGAACATTCTGTGGTCTGACGAAGCTCATTTCCATTTGCAAGGTTCTGTAAATACGCAAAATTGCAGAATATGGGCGACCGAGAATCTATTCACTCTACAGCCATTACCTCTTCACTCTGAAAAGGTCACTATGCGATGCGTAAGAACAGCAGCGTTTGTCTTTGGTCCGTTCTTCTTCGAGGAGATTACACCAGCGGGTCCCGTTACCTGCAAGCGGTATGAAAGCACTTTTGCGTAACCATGTCCTTCCGGCACTTCATCAACGTCAATGTGTGGATAGCACTATACTCATGCAAAATGGCGCTTCTCCGAACATTGCTATTCGTGTGAAGCTGCTGCTGTAACTAATTTCGGAGATGATAGAATCATTAGGCGCCATTTTCCAACAGCGTCACGCTCTTCCGACTTAAACCCGTGTGACTTTTGGCTTTGGGGGATATCTGAAATATGTTGTTTACAGTGGGCGAATTGCGAATCTGGCCCACTTGAAGGCAAGCATCACGCACCAGATTCATAGCATCAGCACAGATACCCTCCGATCTGTTGTGGAACATGCAGTTCTGCGCTCTCATTTAGCAGCGGAACAAGGAGGAGATCATATCGAGCAGCTTATGCATTAATCACCCGTAAGGTGTTTGTTTCGTGAAGCTTCTCTCGTCACTATCGCTGTTTTCTCTGTAAACACGTATCAACACCTATCTTAAACACTTACTGTTTCTCATAGCCAGATGTAGAATCTATTCTTCTCCTTAACTCTTTCGCATCGAAGTCGCCCGTAACGCCCGTTCATTCAGGCAACGGCAAACCGCCCCACCGCCTCGTTTATTTTCTACCTAGTTCCTTCCTCTCCACGTTAGTGTATGGCTCATTGGTTTCGCGAGTTGTTAAAAGACATGTCAATCATTCTTTTGAAGCAAATAAAGGAGAAATACGGAAAGCTATTGACGTTCGCAGGGGCAATCCGGACCTAAGGTGAAACTGCACACAATGGATGAAACCTCAGGGGGGAAAGGAAACTATTCCAAGACAAATTCGTAAGCACGGGCGTTTTCGATGTTTGTTGAAAACAGATTTGGTGGTCTCTCGATGCGAAAGAGTTAATGTTCAATGTTTTCTCATTTTAACTGTTTAACAATAGCATTGTACTTTACTTTTTTTTTTTATTATTCTTCTAATTTTTAACATCAGAGTTCTGTAACTTTGCTAGATATGTTAAAATAGCTTCTCTTTTCTTCTAGTTCCTTTATGAAAATTTTGTCAAAATAGGTTTATTCACAAATCATATGCTCTTTGCTTGTGGTGTATATGCTAGTTCTTTAAATCAAAAATCTCAAAGTCCAAATTTCCAATAACCATGTGTAACTTTCATATCAATGCTTTTTACATTTTCCCCTCAAGATATAGTTTTCATCCCAAATCATTTTTTTTTTTTTTTTTTTTTTCTAATCGTACAAAGCACCTACTGCACAAGGCACAATAGTCTTCGTAACAAAAACTTTCATTTTCTTTATCGTTCAATTTACCACATCTGATCCGCCACCCGGCCCTTCGCTGTGCTGCGCTGATAGTGGTTTCTTCCTTCTCTGGGATGGTATCATCCTGTTCGTTGTCCTACAGGACAGCTTAGGTCAGAAGCCGTCTCGTCGGGTTAGAGCTGTAAACACGTATCCTTGTCTTTTCGATAATAAAATAATCTTAAACTCTTGGAGTCTATAGTTTTCCTTTCGGCTCTGCATCCACAACAGCAATGTGAACACTGACAGCGCCATCTATCGAAAAATTTTGAAACTATTTTTTTTTCCTTCTCCAAGCAAAATTCTATTATCTCAGGATTCTTCTGGTAAAATATGAAGTCATTCTGACCTGTAGTTTTAAAGTTAGAGAGTTTTGAAATCGCAACTTTTATTATAATTACCGTAAACTATTTGTCAGAATGTGTGGATATCTATCATGGTCTTCGCACTTAAACTATAAAATTCAATTCAACAGCTATCTTACAAAATATTTAAAAACAGCAAACAGTATATCTGTAGAATTTCCGATACATAGTTTCGCGCACTGGAGATAAAAATGTTTTTATCCGTAAAGTGTTATCATTGAAAATCGTTGAGTTTGTTAATAAAAAATTCGTTAAAGTTTTACAAAATTTGAAATAGATAATAAAACAAATTCGAAATTTAAAATTCGGTCTTCCGAGTGCCTATGTTCGGTTGAAGGACTACGTTATTCAAAACTGGATGGCTCTAGGATTGTTTTCCACACTGCGAGAAACATTCATGCAGATGCTTCATTATTTAGTTTTTTTTAAATATAATAGATGGCGAAAATATTTGTTGGCAACAGTTTAAAAAGTGAACCAACGCAGAAAGTAAAACGACTCAAAAATGCCGTTTTGAGACTAATAGCACTTTGGATCTAAGGCACTTCTGAGCTAAAAAAAGAAACAAGAACAACAAAAAAAAAAATGATGCAGCATTTTTACTTCCTTGTACGAAGTAAAAAGGAAGTATTGTAATCGCGAAAAGTTTCAGGCAGCATATTTCAACGAAAATATCCATTTTGACTGCTATCGAATGCAATTTAACGATATTTTTGCGTGATATCTGAACGTAAGGACAGAATAAAATACTCTTTTCCTTCAAAAAAATTATAAAACTGCTTTAAAATTAATTCTGAAGAGAATTTTTCGTGGCGTCTGTACGAACGTATGTACGTACGTACGTTCGTGCGTACGTACGTATCTCGCATAACTCAAAAACGAGTATCCTCAGAACGTTGAAATTTTGTATATAGGACTGCTATAACATGTAGATGTGCACCTCGTATTTTGGTTGCAATCGGCCGCACCAAACGTATATAAATGTATTTATATATATATCTACTCTATTACCTGGCTCAGTGATCTCAGTTTCTTTACTCTTATATGTTTGTAAATTGTACATTTTTTTCTTTAAAAATGATTGAATTATATTGTTTTTATCTTCCGGTTAAGGATTTTATGCCTTTAGTAAATCTATGTGCAAGAATTATCAGCAATTTTAAAGTTGTTTAATTGCCTCTAAGCCTGTTTTAATGGCGGCCATTGATGTTTACATTTGAAACAGGAGACTAGTGGATTTGTTGCCAATCTAGAGAAACTTAGGTTCGCAACAACAAAGATAAAGCATTCATTTATCGTTGCCAATTAAATCATGCTTAATTCTTTCCGGAATTTTTTCGAGGAAATAAGCGTTTGAGATTTACTTCATAATTTTTAATATAGATATTTTGAGTTTTTATGTATTTTTGCCTTCTCGCGAAGTGAGAACTGAATTAATTGAATGAGAAATACTCAATCGTCTGTGAAAAACTGTTTCTATTTTGTTTTATTTGCTTAATTTCTTTTATACATAGTTCTAGCTTTATTATATGTAGTATTTGAATAGAACATGTGGCAACGATTAGATAATTCTTTAAATGATATACATTTTGTGCATTCGGAGTTATAATATGAATGAAATATAATACTGTTAAGTAAACCTAGTGCCAGAGTGTCGCTATGGTAAACAAAGTGAATTTTAAAGAATGCATTTATTCTATTGTGGTTTATGCGCTGTCGGCGAAGTACGTTTAATTCAATCTAATAAGTTAAAATAAAATGCAAGAAAAAATTAATATAATTTAATATTCCGTACAAGGAAGACATGTGGTGCACACATCAGATTTTTATTACTGGAAAACGAATTCTTTAACTCTTATGATGACTGAAAAAAATTTAAATAAACGGAGACTATTTTAAAGGAACTTTTTCGTATTCATATTACCCATGAGAAAAATAACAAAATTCCCATACCGCTACTCCGTTCACCATAATTTGAACCCAGGTCGAACTGCTTACACTGTTCAATGGTTTTACTCTTTGGCAATCGGTGACCTTGTGTTTCCGAAACTTGAAGACTGCATTTCTGAAAATGTTAATAAATTGATTCAGTTTGCTGATTGCAAATGGTGTAAAACAGATTCATGCAGATTCTTCATTATTTAGTTTCTTTAAATATAACAAGTGACGATAATATTTGGTGGCAACAGTTTGAAAAGTGAATCGATGCAAAATGCCGTTTTGAAATTAATAGCCCACTGGGCTAAAAAAGAAAAGAAAAATAAATAAATAAATAAGTAAAAAATAAAAATTGGACAAAGGGTATATGCATATTTTTAAAGTTTTGTCATTTTGGTACATGTGTCGTCTACACATTCATCGAATCATTTGATTAAGTAAACATATTCGCATCGATTGTGAAAAGCCGATTCTACAATCTAGCTGGCGTCGATGTTCCATAAATTTGTTTCTTTTAGTATGCGAGTCTTAGGTCTTAGTAAAAGCGGTCACCCCAAAAGGTTTTGGTGGTCCACCGGTCGATCGCGATGGACTTAATGCCCACCTCTGCCCTAGGATGACTAAAATATCACTCATCTTTCCACAGAAAAATAAGTTTCCCAAGGAAAGGAAGGATTTTTTAAAGTGTGTTACCTCATTAAGAAAAACCCAAATTTAAGTGCTTGCAAACTGACTGTGGACACAGAGCAGCATTTTGGAAAAAGAGCTAATTCAGAAACAGTAAGAATTATTCTACTAAGAGGAATAATTTCCGCGGAGAATTTTCTTTGTTAGTAAGATCAATCGTTTGAAAAGACTTAAATTTGCAAAACTTTATGAAAATAAATATTTTTAATTAACTGGAGAGTTTTATTTACGGTCTAATGCCAAACATAATATCTCTTGTTCGAATGGACAAACATATGTTTGAAAGAGGCCAAATGAAGATAAACTTGGTGATAAATCCGCAATAAAAAGGGAATCAATATCATTCGCTAACATTTGAAGGAATAGCGAATCCGCACAAATATTTACTAGTTCTAACAGAAAAGGTTGTAGAGACATTAGGATTTTTGGAAGCTGCAGAAATGAAAAATATGCAACTGCCTTCGACGGGAATCGAACCACGGACCTCTGGAATACCGGCTCAGCGTGCTACCGTTACACCACGAAGGCACGCTAGGGAAGTGGGAGAAATACCTTATATACTCCCCTTTTTAAAGGGCGACTAAGGTTTTAGGGGACCTAGTCGCCAAATCCTGTGTGCGGAGAATCATCATCCACAACCCTTTTAGTTCGGGCGCCACTTGTAGAGACATTAGGAGTTTTGGAAGCCGGAGAGATGAAAAATATGCAACCGCCTTCGTCGGGAATCGAACCACGGACCTCTGGAATACCGGCCCAGCGTGCTACCGTTACACCATGAAGGCACGCTAGGGAAGTGGGAGAAATATCTTATATACTCCCCTTTTTAAAGGGCGACTAGGGATTCAGGGGACCTAGTCGCCAAATCCTGGGTGCGGATAATCATCATCCCCAACCCTTTTAGTTCGGGCGCCACTTGTAGAGTCATTAGGTTAACTGGAAGCAGAAAAAATGAAAAATATGCAACCGCCTTCGCCGGGAATCGAACCACGGACCTCTGGAATACCGGCCCAGCGTGCTACCGTTACACCATGAAGGCACGCTAGGGAAGTGGGAGAAATATCTTATATACTCCCCTTTTTAAAGGGCGACTAGGGTTTTAGGTGACCTAGTCGCCAAATCCTGGGTGCGGAGAATCATCATCCACAACCCTTTTAGTTGTGGCGCCACTTGTAGAGACATTAGGATTTTTGGAAGCAGGAGAGATGAAAAATATGCAACCGCCTTCGCCGGGAATCGAACCACGGACCTCTGGAATACCGGCCCAACGTGCTACCGTTACACCACGAAGGCACGCTAGGGAAGTGGGAGAAATAACTTATAAGGTTAAAGAGAATGTTTAAACATTAGATATAGATGATCATTTTACTTTTTTTTTTTTTTTTTTTTTTTTTTCAGGATAGCGATGGAAAGCATAAAGACTTAAAGATTAGACTATAATTGTTTTATAAATCCACCGTCCTCAATCTCCAGAAGTTAATACAAATGGAAATTTATAAGCATAATTTGGAAGAAAAATTAAAAAATCACGCCATGTCCAATTCAAAAGGTATTAAAAGAAGAATGATCAAAAATTGCTTTTAATTATTGAAAAAAATTAGTGTGTTCAATGCCGGATAGATTAAAGAATGTTAATCAATCAATTACTAAATTTCATTTAAATAATTTAAATTATTTAAAACAAGTTTGATTGAATTTGATTTTGAGATTACTTTTCATTGTTCATTGAACTTTTATTTTTCCCAAAAGATTTTGTTTTGAATCTGTATGTGCTTTAAAAAAGAGTAAATAAAAGTAATTTATAATTTTTTTAAAATTCTTTTCATTTTATTATAAATTATCTCATAAAGCGTAGGTGTTCCAGTTTCGCATTGAGCTGCTATAGGATTACTTTGCATTTATTTTTGCGGAAATTCTGACAGAAAATAGATATTATAACAGTAACTTAAAATTAATCTGACAATTATTCGAGGAAATAAAAAAAATATACTAAAAAAAAAATTTCGCGTATTTATACTACATTCTAGGAAAAAATGTGATATTGATTCATTTGATGTCTTAAAAATCTTAGGAAATCCTCTAAAATTTACAGAAATGCGCGTCGAATTTATGTTCCGCTTGTGATTAAACAAGGTAAATACTGAGATATACACTGGATGATACAATAGTTTTCACGTTTCTGGTTAAGGAATGATTTCTGTTTAAATTTAAAAAAAAAAAAAAAAAAAAAACCGCAGTGCATAATTCGAGAACTTCTACTGAAGATAATACAAATATCAAAGAAGCTTCATTTATGAGCAGAATAATCTACAATCAGTGTTAAATTTGAAAAGCACAAATTATGCCAGTTGTCTATCAAAAACATTATATTTAAACATAAACATATGGTAATGTTACATATCAAATCAGT
This sequence comes from Stegodyphus dumicola, assembly GCF_044657685.1. Lineage (NCBI taxonomy): Eukaryota > Metazoa > Arthropoda > Arachnida > Araneae > Eresidae > Stegodyphus > Stegodyphus dumicola. The sequence goes on along the minus strand of NC_140776.1, from coordinate 183,850,450 downwards.
TACAATCTGAACGGTTTTTTACTTCCTTGCACGAAGTAAAGGAAGTATTTAAATCGCAAAAAAATTCGGGTATCATATTTCAACGAAAATGTCCATTTTGACAGCTCTCGAATCCATTTAAACGATGTTTTTGCGTGACATAAAGGACTCTTTTCTTTTCTAAAATGGGTTTAAAATGGATTTAGAAAAGATTTTTTAGTGATGTCTGAACGTACGTAGGTGCGTATGTACCTCGCATAACTCAGAAACGAGTAGCCGTAGAATGCTGAAATTTTGCATATGAGACTGCTATAGCATATAGTTGTGCACCCCTCTTTTTGGCTGCGATTGGCCCTACCAAATATACACTGAAGTGACAAAAGTCATGGGATAGCAATATGCAAATATACAGATGGCAGTAGTATCGCGTAGAAAATGTATAAATGCGAAGTGCTTTGGCAGGGCTTTCATTTGTGTTCAAGTTATTCATGTGAAGAGGCTTTGACGTGATTATGGCCGCACGATGAGAATTAACAGATTTTGAACGCGGAATGGTAGTTGGAGCTAGACGCATGGGTCATTCCATTTCGGATATCTTTAGGGAATTCAACATTCCGAGATCCACAGTGTCAAGAGTGTGGCGAGAGTATCTAATTTCAGGCATAACATCCCACCATGGACAGCGCAGTGGCCGACCCCCTGCACTTAACGACCGAGACCAGCGACGTCTGCGTAGAGTTGTCAATGTTCACAGACAAGCAACACTGCGTCAAATAACCGCAGAAATCAATGTGGGACGTACGAGGGACGTGTCCGATGGGACAGTGCGGCGAAATTTGTCTTCCTTGGGCTATGCCAGCAGAAGACCGACTCGAGTACCTTTACTGACAGCACGACATCGCCTGCAGCGACTCTCGTGGGCTCGTGATCATATCAGTTGGTCCCTAAACGAATGGAAAACCGTGGCTTGGTCAGATGAGTCACGATTTCAGTTGGTAAGAGCTGATGGTAGGGTTCGAGTGTGGCGCAGACCCCACGAAGCCATGGACCCAAGTTGTCAACAAGGCACTGTTCGAGCTGGTGGTGGTTCCTTAATGGTCTGGGCTGTTTTTACATGGCATGGACTCGGTCCTCTGGTGCAACTGAACCGATCGTTGACTGGAAATGGATACCTTCAGCTACTTGGAGATCACTTACAGCCATTCATGGACTTCACGTACTCAAACAACGATGGGATTTTTATGGATGACAATGCTCCATGTCACCGGGCCACAATTGTTCGCGATTGGTTAGAAGAACATTCTGCACAATTTCAGCGAATGATCTGGCCACCTAGATCGCCCGACATGAATCCCATCGAACATTTATGAGACATCATCGAGAGGTCAGTTCGTGCCCAAAAACCTGCACCGTCAACACTTTCACAATTATGGACGTCTCTATAGGCAGCATGGCTCAATATTCCTGCAGGAGACTTCCAACGACTTGTTGAGTCCATGCCACGTCGAGTTGCTGCACTTCGCCGGGCAAAAGGAGGACCGACAAAATATTAGGAGGTATCCCATGACTTTTGTCACTTTAGTGTATATATATATATATATGTAATGTGTTCAGTTATTCCAACATATCGTGGGTGAATGGTGAGGCTATTCCATTTCACGTTTTGGCAGATGGTTGACGGAAGCTGGGATGATTGCACCACGGAGAAAAATGACTACTCAGGACTTTTCACTTTTAACAGCATATCTTTATTTTATTAGAGAGCAGAGGATTTTTTCTAGATGAAGTTACTCAAATAACTTATTCAGTAATTGAATTATTAGATGCGACTGACTTTAATAAGTTATAACGTTCTAACAAAGAAAGGAGGAGCATAGCGGAGGCGTTAGCAGAACGAAGGCGAGAAGGCATCTGGGTAGGAGAACTTATGACGCAGCATTTATATGAAAGGTTATGTAGCAGAGTAGCTTCTAGAAAAATGTAGAAAAACTTATGACGCAGCATTTATATGAGGAGGTTATGTAATAGGCGCGAATGTTCTAGAAAGTACTGGTCTAGGGGAAGATCCTGAATTGCAGAAAATTAATTAAAGGTTGCTGATTCGCAAAGAGCAAAGCCATCGTATTTTTTTAATATTTTACACATATATATTCTGTTACCCATCTCGCCCTCTCTCTATATATGTATATGCACTATGTTACTCGGCTCGGTGAGCTCAGTTTTGTTTAATATTATATACTGTAAATTCTGCATTTTTTGCTTTAAAACTTACAACGTATTTTTCTCACTTTCCTAGCATCCTTCGTGTTGTAGTGGTTCTGCACGCTGGGCCGGTATTCCAGAGGTCCGTGGTTCGATTTCCGGCGAAGATGGTTGCTATTTTTCATCTTTCCTGCTTCCAAAAATATACCTAATGTCTCTATAGTGGCGCCCGAACTAAAAAGGTTGTTGGATGAGGTTTCTCCACACCCAGGATTTGACGATTGGGTTCCCTGAAAACCCCAATCGCCCTTTAAAAAGGGAAGTATATAAATTATTTCTCCCACTTTCCTAGCGTGCCTTCGTGGTGTAGTGGTTCTGCACGCTAGGCCGGTATTCCAGACGTCCATTGTTCGATTCCCGGCGAACGCGATTACTCATTTTTCATCATTGCCTGCTTCCCCCCCCAAAAAAACCTAATATCTCTACAAACTAATTGAATAATAATATTATTATGTGTGTTCCAGTTAAGGTTTTATGCATTTAGTTACTCTGCATGCAGTAGCTGTAGAATTATCAACAATTTAAAAGTGGAGCTAAGCCTAACGAGGCCTCCATTTGTTTACATTTGAAACTTAGTGGAATAGTGAATTAAGTAAGCTGCTTCACCAAATTCAGGGCCTTTTTGCCCAGTGGTACCAAAAGTTAACTTTCAGTTTTGTGCGTGGAAAAATCTACCAAACTGTAATTTTAATTGTAATTTTTTTAAAACTGTATTTCATGAGGTTTTTAACTGGATTTGTTAACGGATTTCGGCTGGGGTTCTATTAAAAAATTTTGGCATTTATACTTACTTTGCTCTTTTATCAAAGATTAAGTTTGCCATGAAAGAAGCGATAACTTTGACGACCTCAAGGACAAGAAACTGTAAGCTTCACACTATGCGTTCTCATCAGAGTTATGGGCCGAAATAGGATACTATGATGTAGTTGGTAGTGTTAATGGTGCAGATATTTATTAATTTTTTTTCGTTGTTCTGTTGGGAGACTGAGTTAAATGAAAGAGCTTTCAATCCATTCTTCATAATTCACATTTCACATAGATCTCTTGAAATCCTACCATTTCCTTCACCGAGAACCTGTATTTTACAAGGGGTGATCAAATGAAAAGGCACGAAACGACACGGTGGGTACAAATGTAGACTTTATTCAAAATATATACCAGTGCTGAGCTAGTGCTGAGCACAATGATCCCACTGATGAACAAGTCGCAGAGTTCATTTTTCCCAGAATTCCTTTGGCCGTGACGAGACCCAGTCCTTCACAGCATCCTTGAGTACGCCGTCCGAGTTGAAGCGCTTCCCTTTCAGGTGTTTCTTCAGTGGACCAAACACATGGAAATTGCAGGGCGACATGTCCGGACTGTACGGCGGATGGTCCAACGTCTCCCGCTTGAACTTGGCCAGTTCCATGTGTGTGACTCCGCGCATTATCATGGAAAAGAACCACACCCTCCGTGAGCAGCCCCGGTCTTTTGTTCTTGACGGACCTGCGTAGGCGTCGGAGTGTCTCACAGTACACATCGGAGTTAATGGTTTTTCTGGGCTCGAGGAATTCCACAAGTAGCGAACCTTGAACGTCGAAAAAGACGGTGAGGAACACCTTGCCTGCTGACGGCACGGCTTTGAACTTTTTAGGGGGAGGTGACGACGCATGTTTCCACTGCATGCTGTCTCGCTTTGTCTCTGGCTGGTAGTGATGGCACCAGGTCTCATCACCTGTGATGATCCGCTCCATGAAAGCGGGGTCTTCCTGATACCGAAACAGATGTTGCAGTGCTAGCCCCATACGCAGTTCCTTTTTCTAGTCGGTGAGCTGCTTCGGAACCCAAGCGGCACACACCTTCCGATATCGCAACCTGTCGTGAGCAATTGCCCACACGGTTCCATAGCTGACATCCCCCTTCTTCACCGCCAATGTGACACGCCGATCACTTCTCACTAGGTCGTCCACCTTGTCGCTCGTCATGGCAGTGTTTGCCTGGCTTGGTCTCGGGTCATCACCCACACTCTCACGGCCTGCACGAAAACGCGCGCTCCATTTTCTGACAGACTTGTCAGAGACACATTTCTCCCTGAAAACTGTCACCATCCGGCGATGAATAGCTGCCGCTTTCTCACCTTCCGCTGTCAGAAATCGGATAACACTTCACTGCTCCTCAGTCGTCGAGTTTTGCAACGCGAACGCCATCCTGTCCTCATACGGACTGCCGCATCATTTGGACGCCGCTTTTGATAAGAGCCTGCGCTGTCTCCTGCGCATGCGGGCGGCCGCCCACGCTCCGATCCCAGTCAGAGACTCCAATCGCATCTCGAGATGTCTCGCTACGTTCTCCCATGGCGGAATATGCAAATATTTAACTGTTACGTTTTTACGTCGTTTCGTACCTTTTCATTTGATCGCCCCTTGTAAATTAGACCAGAACCTGTGCTGAACTAAGCTTTTAGTCCTTGTTTATTTACCCTTTTATCAGTATTACTTATTTTTATCCTCTGAACACTCTAAGCTAAGTTCGTTAGGTTTAAAGTTATGCCGTTAATCAAAGAACTTGTGATTATCGGCATAACTTGTGGCCTATTTTATTCTCTCTTAAGCCGAACTTATTTTTTTTTCTTTCTTTTCTTTTTCTTAATTGTTTGCTCCAGTCTTTCGATTTAGATGAAACCATCAGTTTTGTCGATGCATTACCTATAATTCTAGTAAGAATCTTAAAAATAATATTATATATATAATATAGAGAAATTTAAATACACTGAATTTAACCGTTCTTGCCATTTCTGTAGTACGACTTCTGCTGTCCCTTAAATTTTGTTAATATTCGAATACAGTTCTTAAGTGCCCGGCTCAAGATTTTAATTTTTGTCACGTTGTAGAGACATTAGGTATTTTTGAAGAAGGCAAGATGAAAAATGAGCAACCACCTTCGCCGGGAATCGAACCGCGGACTTCTGGGGAATCGAACCGCGCCCAACATGCAGACCACCACACCACGAAAGCATGCCAAGAAGGCGGGAGAAATACCTTATGTACTCCCCCTTTTAAAGGGCGACTGGGGTTTTTAGGGGACCTAACTGCCAAATCCTGGGTGAGGAGAATCATCATCCACAACCCTTTTAGTTCGAGCGCCACTGTAGAGACATTAGAATTTTTTGGAAGCAAGAGAGATTGAAAAATGAGCAACGCCTTCTCCAAGAATCGAACCACGGACCTCTGGAATACGCGCCCAGCGTGCAGACCACCACACCACGAAGGCATGCCAAAAGCGGGAAAAATACCTTATAACGTATGGTAAAAAATATTGTGCATCTAAAACTTATTTTTTGCTTTTCAATGCCTTTAAATTAAAAGCTGCGATTTTTAAGCCTTTCATGCCTTTTAGTTTACACTTTTCAATCCACAGAAGGGTAAACAATAAGAACAAAATCATACTTAAGGAACTCCTCCGAAAGTAGGAAAATCGTTTCTTCTAATTAAACATGGCAACGACATACCTGCCATTACTTTTATTTCAAGGTGTTCTGATATATTCACAGGTTTAGGATTATATTCAATTCATCTAAATTCCTTACTAATTTGAAATGCTATCCTTAATATACGTGGAAGCTGTTAACAATGATGTGTCATTTTAACAGCCTTATCGTAAGTAGAGCTGTTAACAGTGAGTGAAGTGTCATTTTAGCAGCCTTATCGTAAGTGGAGCTGGTAACAATGATGTGTCATTTTAGCAATCTAGCGATACTAAATAATTTTAATAATGTTAATAAATAAATAAATATATGATACTAATAATAATGATGACGATGAGTTTTAAGAACATTGCCATCAACTGGCAAAAATTATATTACATATGCAGAAGAAGCTTCATCTGGAAGTTTAGTTTTCCATATACTAGAATATGTAAATAAGAGTGCAGAGATATGATTGATCCTTAAGAAAAGGTAGTTGTGAAAACTTCAACTTCAAATGAAAGAAGTATGTATCATATTTTGAAGAAAAGGAGTCATGATGTATTAAATTTCCATCGTAAATACGCATGTACGCAAAATTTCAAGAAAATTGATTCGGTAGGAAAAATCAAAAATTAATTTCGAGCTTTAACCGGGACCTACACGTAGAGAAACCAAACAAAGTGAAACTGTGTAATAATATTATTTAATGACGAAATGTAACATTTAACGCTGCTCTATTCTGTACCAGGACCATGATAGAAGTTTCGCTGCCCTATTCTGTACCAGGACCATGATAGAAGTTTCGCTGCCCTATTCTGTACCAGCTGCCATGATGTTCGGCTGGGGCTCGAATTCCGAAGAAGGCAGGGATGTTACTAGTTGGATCGGTCCACCCCCTGCAGTATAACCTGAGCATCATACTCGGTAAGGAGTAGGCTAAAGCAGAGTTCAAACGTTGGTTTAATAGTCACAGTTGTCATAATCGTACAAAGTCATTATGTTCCTTTACACCTGTGAAACGGGGTCTAAGCATTAGCCAATTAGTAAAGGTAAATATGCGCATGTGTGAATGTGTCTACCATTAAGCTTGCTCGCTTCGCTGTAATTATCCATTGCTTATACCATCTTGGCACAATATGAGATGTTGCAACATTTAAATAAAATCCTTATACCAATCGTAATGATATTTCAAGGTTTAGTTTCCTAGCAACCAAGTTCTTATGCCATTGGCGACCTTTAAACCATCGTGTGAATGTTCCCTTAAGCTGCCAAATCTTAGATATATTCAAAAGTTCAATCGTGGTATCTTAAATTACGCAAACATGCATCTTGAAATACGTCCAAACAGTTAAAATATTGTACACGTTAGAATGAGGGATAAAGGAATGAAAGTAGAAATTAGAAGACTCGTTTTAAATTTAAAATCTAGAAAATACCTTGGTATTGAGGGTCAAACTCTTGGCGACTTGAACGGTTAATGACCGATGGTTCGGCTATCCCTGATAAAGTAAAGATTGTGTGTCCGGCCACTAGAAGGGGGGCAGAGGAACCTGTATTGTCTCCAATGCATACAGAAGAAAAATCGAGGTACTTTTAAAAAGACCATCTTGGCAATGCATATAATCTTGACAGGCCCATTTCTCATTCCAGAATCAAAAGAGAAAGGAACAGTTAGATAAAAAATGTCCGTCACTAAAACCTTTCATCTCTATCTGAAAACTTAACATTGGGCAACTTTTCCTTCAAATGGTTAGATGACCATCATTTCAGTCGACATGCTTCGGTGCTTCTTTTGAAGAATGAGTTGTGGTGGAGATTCCACCTTCTAAATGGAAAAATATTTTCCTCTTTCAGAACAGTTAACGATACGTGAAGTATAATATATCTAACTTACACATCAGTTGGCAGTGGTTTGTATCAACAAACGGGATCTTGGGATTTTGATCTTCTGGATGGGCTTTGGAGATTATAATCGCATCGATGGTAACTGCAGGATTTTGATAATTCGGATACTAATCGCTCATGTTCATGTGTGTGTGAAATATTTTAAGACTGTAAAAGATTTTTATAAACATGCAATATTTTACACTGTTTTTGCTCAGATGGATATTTTGTTATCTACGTAAAATTACTTCGGTGCCGTTAAACCTTAAAAAAAAAAAAAAAAAAAAAAAAAAAAAAAAAAAAAAAAAAAAATGAAGAATTTATGAAAGCAGATATAGTCAAGGTTTGGTACGCACATATAGTCAAGGTTGGTAAATCGAAGGGATGAAAAAAATTTCAAATAAAAAAATTCAAGTTGATAAGAATTTCAGGAAAACGCCCCTTACAGACAACTATAATTCTATAATAAAATATGTCCCTCAATTTCTAGTGAAGTGTAAATATTCATATAAATATATTTAACCAGATAAGACAGGAATAATGTATGCCCTGGTGTTGATGAAAATTGTTTTGGCGCATAATAATGCGTTAAAAGGCAATTAAAGTAATTCGTTTCTTAATCGCTTATTTCCATTAAAAGTATCTATATAAAGTACTGTTAACATTTCACTTTGGGGATAAATACCGTAGCATATATCCACTCCCAATAGCTAAATATAAGTGTTTTCTTTCATCAATAGAATATTTATAAATAAAGTTGTAGAGTTTCTCACTTTTTAAATGCTAAGTTATCGTTGAACGTGAAGAATCTTAGGAACTGTTAAGCGAATAATCGCTTGAGTTCGTGTGACCAGAAACAACAAGATGAAAGGGTAAATAACCCTTTATTATTCCAACTAAAGTTTAACAAAACTCCATCTTGGAGTGTACAATAAAGCCGACACTTGGGCTTGAACTTAAGAAACTAAAAATTAAACTAAACTAATCTTAACTAAAAAGGTATAGCCGAAGCTATCAAAATCCTAACAGAGTTGGCCTCTTAACGTTAATAGACTGAGAAGCTATCAAGGGCCTAAAGTACGGCCGAACGTGATAATAGCTTACGAGAGAGTAGCGTAAAAAAGGCGGACTCGGGCTGCCTAGAATATCTGGTGTCTCTCTTCCTAAAACCGAAGAACTTTGCGGTTAAATACCCTCTTCCTCATTATGTATTCAGACGTGATTCTAAAACTACGTTCTGGCCGGAGGTAGTAAGTTAAGAATCAACAGGACAGGAACTTTAACTCAAAATTTAACTGTTAATAAAATTAACATAATCCTTACGAAGTTCATTAAATGTTTTCTTTTATTTGCTGGTACAGTCCATTCTCGATTAAAAGAGAAATAATCAACTTTGCCGTGTCTAAAATAAAATAAAAAATGCCACCCTTATCGTTAGCGACGCTGGCTGCCTTATTGACGGGCCTACATTCGAAAGCCGGAGAAGGCATGATAAGTGTATAGTGTTCCTGTACAGTCATTTGGTTATTTAGAAGCAAGAGACATGAAAAATGTGTAATGCCCTCACTGTGACTCGAACCCTGGTTATGCTTCCAATTAGTATAGCACTTATAAATGCAGAAAGGAGGGAGAAAGTACTTTATAGTCTGTAAAGCAGGGGAGCACTTAAAATATTGGCGAACCGAAAATCTTCTGGAACGGTTTGGTGGCAGAAGGAGAGAGATTGGAGTCCTTCGAAACCATTCCTCAAATTTTTTTCTATCACTGATGTAATTTAGGTTGCGTATTTCCAGATTAAACTGCTTGAAAATCAGGAAACCTGCTAACAGTATATTTCTGTTAGTTACGATATTCGTTATTAATTTTATAAAATTAACTGTTTCCGGAGGAATCGTGATTTTGAGTTAACCGTCGAAGACGATTCCGGAATTACCCCTAAAAGAGTGAGTTCATTGCAATTAAAATTAAATAATTAGTACAGCAAGAACTGCATAATAAGCTAACGGACTTATTATCGTCTTTCACCGAGACATTTCTTCTAAGATTCTAGCAGCAGTACTATCACTCAACATATTTTAAAATTTAATTCCCCCCTCCTTAACAAAAGAGCGCACAGACTAAAACTGATCGATTTCGCTCTTGCTCCACATAAAGACTTTAAAAGCACATATAGTTTTGAAAATGCAGAGTGCATCATTTAGATATTTCTAATGAAAGCAATGATTTCATGAGATTTAATCTCGAATCTCGAGTAACTTTTTTAAATCGAAAGCTCGGTTGGTGTTATGATTAAAATGTAAAAGCTGTAAATGGATGTTTTCAGATCTGTTAGCCAATTTTATATTCAGTTATTATAAAGCCGTTTAACATGATTTACTTTTGTAAAAAAGTATTAATGAAAAAAATTAAGAAAGAAAAGACGCGCAAAAACTAAAATAATATATGAATAAACGGTGGCATCATTCCCATAGTTTTCCAGGCAATTTTCACCAATAAGGATGATGATGAGGAGGAGGATGATAAAAATAAACCTGTCATTTTTTTTTATCACTCATGAAATTTCAGGATAGGGTGCAATTTAAATTCATTTTTTCATAAATCCTCAGCTTTTTCAGCCACGCTGAAATCAGCCCGATTAGTATCAAGGTTATAAAAGATAATTTTTTATCAATGCTAATAAGTTCCGTTTTTCGATTGATTTTGAAATAAAATGCATTAGGAAAAATTCTAAATAGGGCTTCCCGCCAGATACTTACCTCTTTCGGAGAATATTCTTTACGGTTGTATCAAAAGTCAAGCCCTAATGGGACTCTTTTAATAACTGCCAAAAGTAGGGATCATTATCACGTGCTGCAGGTCAGTATACCGACCAAGCATCAAAGCATCTAAATAGGGAATTAGTTAATATTTATTCAATGTATCTTCTATTAACATATGTTTATGTTTTAAATGATTTAATGGCAAATGTTACCAGCTGTATGAAAATGTATAATAAATTAGAATAAAATTTTTAAAATATTTCTCTTTAGAGAAATTTGTGTACTGTTTTGTATTTTGCAAGCTTCCAAAGTATTTCTCATGAATAAATTTAATTTTAAGACAAAAATAACATTGAAATAATAACGGGAAGAAAAGTCTGAAACTCTATAAAAACAAACATATTTTGTTTTTCTTATATTATTTCGCAAATTGAATTTTTTGTTTAATCAAACGGTGGGCACTTACCTTTCTTCTTTCAGCATTGGCCAACTTATGTTACATTACTTCTCCTGGATTCAAACCCGGGTTTTCGGTATCGCAGTCGGTTTCTCTAACTACTATACCGTCTGGATGGCAGCACAGTGAAAATAAGTACAACAAAAAACAAGTACGAAGAGACTGTTTTTAAAAACAATTTTAAAAACAGTTATAATTATATTATACAAATTCATCCTTTTATTTCGAGAATTATGAATAAAGTTTGAATTTCTAATGCAAACTCTTTAAGAATGGCAGCACGCAGAATCCTCTGTATAGTTTACTTGCAGTCTGTAGCAACTGTTCCTTAGTGTTATAATTCATGGTTGTATATCCACCTATATATTTATTTGAACTATTTTTGTTTTGTTTCCTGGGACATTCTTCAACTTTCCGATGTTTCTGTTTCTCATGTTATGCCTCTGATTACTGGCCTAAGTACTCTGGATTCCCTCCTCCCTACCCTAGTTAGGTAATTAATTACATGAAGGTAGAAATAAAAGGAGACGACATCCTCCGACTACGGCTGATGCACTGTTGCCGAGCTTTGGTAGCCAAAGGCAGTGTGGTACTTCCAGAGCATGCTACATTGACAGCGGTTTGGTAGTACTTCCACGGCAGTCCCGCACAAATCGAAAAGGGGAGACACTTCTGCACATTTATTGTTGGTTGGACTATTTCCTACCTCCTTGGGTAATTTAGCTGTTTTCTTACTTTGCAGAAAAGCTTCCCTTCCTAGCGGTGCACCGAGGCACACAGTATGAGCTAATTTGCAACCATCATGGATCGTGGTCGTGGTGGTGTCAGCCACTGTGGTGGCCACTGTGGACTGCCTTTCGATTTGCTTCTAGGCAAGTGGTGCTATATGGAGAATAAGTGCTAAAATGCGCTGCCGTTAAACCACGATGGAATGTGGCTGGTTCAAGTAACTTAGAAGGTGCAGGCAGGACATAGATGTTAAATTTCTGCGAATCCAAAACTGGAGCAACTCAGAGAAAATGAACTATTGACGTGGAAGTTACAGCATATGGGTGGTGAAGGATGCATGCTACGCAAATACTAATAAAATTTACAGATGAAAGATACAGACAATGTAAAAGTAATGAAAATAAACACGAAATGCGCATGACTGTATGGGTTACAAATAGCAATTAAGGCTAGCGGTCTTGATCCATCCTATGGTTCAAAGATTTATTCAAAACTTTAGCTATAAATTTAAGGATTCGCTTATGCAAAACTGTTAGAATTAAGTTTTTTGCATAATGAACTCGAAACCTTCGATCAAACGTGCTCCAGAAAGTATAAAATGGGCTATACAGGAGCCTGAGCCATTTCGGCCATTGCAATCCGTTTTCGGAAATGATACTGCAGCAACGATGTCGCTTAAAAGGTAAAACTGCTGTTACATTTTAAAACGACTAAATTAGCTATGTGTCTTTTGAACGTTTTTGAATTATTTATTAATTTTAAATGTTTCTGAAATTTTTAACTCATTTTGTTTTGCGGAAACATAAGTAATATTTCTTTCTTCTTAAGTATAGATTTCACTCTTATTGTAACTCATTACATGTTTGCTCGAGGATTACTTACTCAAACGCCCTAGTGCTATGTTGCTAAAGTTTGTAAGGATTTATTTATTTTTATTCATCAGTTATTTTATGTTAATCGGCTTGTATTTCTCGCTTCCCGTTTTCCTGCCAGAATTAAAATTTTAATTCGCGGGTATTCAAACAAGGTAGAAAGAGAGAGTATTTAAAGGGAAGTTTCTTAGATTGTTGAATCAGAGCGTGTTCCTCCTGCTGAAGACCGCGTTGCTAGTTGAATCTTGATTGCAGTCTGTCTGCGGCGTTGCGTTATTCTGGCCACGCCGATACGTTTGAGCCAACCTGTGCGCATTCTCTTTGTGTTGACTTTCTTTGACTATTTACAATTGAGCTTGTTTTTAAACTGGATTCAATACAATTTGAATTAGGCCATAAATGACGGCTGGTTTTGCAAGCACAAGAAACGCCTTCTGTTAAATTATTTGAGTTTAATAAAAGGGTCTTTTACAGCCTTCTTATTTTCTGTGTCTTCTTACTGAATATAGCGATAATTCGTTTAGCTTTCAGATTTGAACCCCAACTTGTTATATTCCCAGGTCAGCAACCTTTTAGCAGTGGTGTGTCAAATCAGTCTACACAGTAGCAAATATTTGAAACAGTTTGATTCCCGCAGCAGTGCATGCAGAGTTAGGGAACAGAGGATAAGAGTACAGATTTAGAGTTTTATTAAATATTAATTATACATCATTTAAAGATATTTATTAGCATAAAAATAAACAACATAAACTATAACTCTTTCTTCAGCGTAAGTAAAAAATTCAAATTATGCATATATTATGTATTATGTATCTTTTAAACATATTCATTGAAATAAAAAATCTGATGTGTACACCACAAGACGTCCTTGTTCGGAATATTAAATTATTCGCATTTTTTTCTTGTACTTCATTTAATTTCATTCGATTGAATTAAATTTATTTCGTCATTAGAGCATAAACCACAACAGAATAAATGCACTCTTTAAAATTCACTATATTTGTTTACCATAGCGACACTCTGGCCCTAGGTTCGCTTAACAGCGTTAAATTTCATTCATTTTTTAACTATGTCTATGTCTTATCACTTAGTAAGAGGCAATCGACCATTAACGGCCTTTACCAATATTTTATACTTGATTTTAAATGCTTGAAGAATCGAGTAAGTGGTATCCAATAATATGGAAGTACTTGTGCACATGCTGTGCTAGAACTCAGAGATTACTAACGACGGAGGCTCCTGTGCCGCCGTCCGTAGAATAAGTAAACTTTGAATAAATGAGGCCCTCGTGTGGCGCCATCTCTAAGTAGTGATGAAAAGTATTTTAGTTGACTGGAGCTCTGGTGGCGCTATCTCTATGCAGGATGTATTGTAAGGTATTTTTAAAATTTCATAAAAAATATTCTTCTGATAAGCAATAATTGGAAAGTAAAATGATGAAAAACACAATTTTCAGTACATTGAAACGTTTCACAAGAGTAAAAACTATTTACACACGAAGTCTACCTGCTTTGGCGGAAACAAAGTCCATATCGCTTTGTAATTTGATAAGTAAAACTATAAGTAAAGAAAATGAAGTAAAATCTTGGCTAAATAAGAAGAAAACGAAAATATATACATTACCACCGACTATCATGGTGAATAGTGTGGGGCCTCCTGTGGCGTTGCTCAATTGTGAAATCATAATTTCGTTTTTTGATTATATTCTTAGGATAACTGTCACATTTCATAAAAAAGTTATGAGAAGTTTTTAGAATTTCAGAATCCGTGGGTTTAATTTTAAAGTCAATTTGAAGAGTGCTGTTTCGTACGAATCAAGGCACATTTATAATTATTCGGATGGCGTTGTTTTAAATTCTTTGTATTTTTTCGCGATGAGTTCTTGCAGTTGCAACCCACGCTGGAGAAGCATACAGTAAAATCGAGCGGATAAGCTTGTAGATAAACAACTCTTTTTGTAGCGAGACTAAGTTTAGAATTTCTCCCTATGGGTGCATAGATACTGCCTATTGCTTGGTCACTGAGAATTGTATCGCGTGCCAAATTTGCCACTCGTGCCATAAGTTGTCAGCGTCTGCTCTACAAGTTCCAAATACTCACACATCAAAAGTTTATTCTACTTTGATTGTAACGCTTGGTTCGGAAAGAAATAAAATTTTCATGATTGCTGTTACTTTAAAACATGTGAACAACATAAAACTGCAAAAACTTGTCGGAAATTGTGGCCAAATGCCACGACAAAATTCTATCGAAAAAGGCGAAAATATTATTGATACAACTTAGAGTCAACAATCATGCTCAGTTGTTGAAAATAGCTGAAAATCTTTTTTCTAACAACCCATTAAATAATGCCTTCAAAAATATAAATTATTGTACGAGGTAATAATAATAATAATTTAAAAATTGTTAGCAAAAGAAATGAAGAGTGACAAAAAAGAGAAAATTCAGATAAGATCACTTGTCTGAATTTTCTCTTGGCAAGAGTGAAAATTTGTGAAAATCGTCGAAAAATAAAAAATAAAATTCCGGAAATAATAATCCATTGTAATGAAATTTTAAAGAAATCTCGCCATTTTTGAACGAACAACAAACTTTATTAGTCAAAACTTACAGATTAACTGGAAAAACATTTTTAAGCGCACGCATCGTCTGCGGATATGCTTTGCAGATAATCGTCTGCGGTAATTTACATTTCTTAGTGGAATTATGTTGGTAGCATAGTAACGCAAATACATTACAGTCTTACAGTCTTAAATTCCTTCCCTCACGGGGAACTTTTCGAAGTAAGTTTTTTTCTTAATTCATTATTATTATTATTTACAAGTGAAAGATGTTTAAGCATATCTGTAACAAATAGAATTATATACCTGACCAAATGAGTACAAGTGCTTTCAAAGAAGCATTTTAAATAAACATTTAAAATGTAATATTCTAATATTAACGTAATAAATTTGCCATTATAATACAAGAGCTCAAATTTTATAATATAAATATTCTAATATTAACGTAATAAATTTGCCATTCTAATACAAAAGCTGAAATTTTAAAAGAACGTTAAATATTTTGACGCTTTAATCCAAAAGCTTAAACATAAATATCGTTCTATTAGTTTAATTCAATAATAAGTTGCAACATTTTCATACAAAATGCCCCAGTATTCATTAAAACTTATACTCACACGTACTGTATTTTCTTTTGTTTTAAATAAACACTGGTTTCACCTATCGATCCCAACGACTACCACCAGATATTTATTCTTGTATACATCTGTAATGAAGTTTTAAAGAAATCTCGCCATTTTTGGACGAACAACAAACTTTATTAGTCAAAACTTACAGAATAAATGGAAAAACAATTTTAAGCGCACGCATCGTCTGCGGATATTCTTTGCGGATAATCGTCTGCGGTAATTTACATTTCTTAGTGGAATTATGTTGGTAGCGTAGCAACGCAAATACGTTACAACATACTTATATTCTATGGAATGATATTTTTGGAATAAAATAACTGAATCTATGAAGTAAATGAAAAAATTTACTGAAAAGACTTCACTCAGGGCCATATAATGATAACTTCACGCCCAAATCTGATTAAATATAATTAAACTATTCAATATGTTTTATTAACTTATTAAATATGTTGACATTTTTTTCATTCCTCAATGCGTTCAATAATGGGAAACAATTTTAGTCCGATAATCTGGCACCACTAAATTTCCGAACGTGGCGAATTATGGAACACTTGCTGCATTCGAACATTCTTAAAGAGGTACATCTTTAAAAAACAGGTCGTTCAGTGTTGACATACGTTATATACGGCATTAAAAACACCTTCTGTTTATAGCAATAATGCTGAAAATAAGCATACACGTTATCAGTTTGATATAAATTAAATATCTTCAAAATTATATCTGTTAGATACAGTAACCAAAATAATATTAAAATTTAAACTATTATTAAGAATCACCATTATTATGTTTAAATCTCTTATGTTAGCTTATTTACTATATATACGAGTATATAACCATTATTATGTTTAAATCTCTTAAGTTAGCTTATTTAATATATATATATAAAAGAAAAAATCTGAAAGGTTTCAGATTTTAAATTGCTTCCAAAGAGGCGTTTTTTAAATATTTTGTGTGTTGCATTTATTTATTAAATATTATGTTCTTCGCACTTAAACCATAAAATTCAGTTCAACAGCAATATCGCAAAATAGTTTTGAAACGAGCATATCTTTAGAATTTCCAATACAGAGACTTGCCGCGTTGGAGATAATGCTTTTTCTGTACAACGTTACCATGGCTCGCTTTGAAATCCTTGAGTTTGTTCATTAAAACTTCGTTAAAGTTTTACAAAATATGAAATAGATAATAAAGCAAATTTCAAATTTCAAATTTGGCTTTCCACACGCCCATATTCGTAGGAGGATTATGTCATTCAAAATTCGATGGCTCTATGTGCCGTTGTTTTATTACAATGCGAGAAATAGGCATACATTTATGCAGATTTTTCATTATTTAATTTTTTCAAATATAATGCAGGACTCTAACATTTAGTAGCAACAGTTTGAAAAGTGAAACGGACATTTATAGTGATCCAACTCAAAATCACAAAACAAAAACAATAGTCCTTCAGGGACAAAGCCCCTTTGGACTTAAAAAAAAAAAAAAAAAAAAAAAAAAAAAAACTTTGATAGTTAAAAAAAAGGGATATATTAAGCATCACAAATATGTGTACAGTAAACATAAAAAAAAAAAAAAAAAAAAAAAAAAAAAAAAAAAATCTGCAAGAAGTTTTTTTTTTTCAAA
Source organism: Stegodyphus dumicola (assembly GCF_044657685.1). Taxonomy (NCBI): domain Eukaryota; kingdom Metazoa; phylum Arthropoda; class Arachnida; order Araneae; family Eresidae; genus Stegodyphus; species Stegodyphus dumicola. The sequence goes on along the minus strand of NC_140776.1, from coordinate 183,833,250 downwards.
ACTGTTAGCACTGTGTATTTTTTCTTTCATACCTTTGCTAATATTTATTATATATTAAGATAAATAATGAAAAATAAGAATGATTAAAGTGCTGAAGGAATATGACATGTAAGTTCATCTTCTGGTTACGTAATTGTCTTTACTATTCACAGAGAAATTTTTTCAAACAGCAAGCAAATTAAGATTGTTTTCCTACTTCTACAGAAGATGGCGCCACTATAGATGAGCTACTTTATGTAGGTCGTAAATGTTTGATATAAAGAATTCTCTCGTTCCAAAAACAGATAATAAATCCATTAACCAAATTGAAGATTTGATCTTTCCATGACAGAAGCTAACAGCAGGAGGTTGTCGGAATTCAAATTATACTCGCAGAAGAAAACAGGTTAATGAGAAACGGATGAAAAAAAATCTTTTCATATTACAAAGCATTTGTATAACCGAAATATTTATTGGAATATTTTGGTTTTAAGAAAGAAAAATATTTCGCAGCTGTAATAATAAGACAGGATTCTTAAGGTATTCGATACTAGCAGAAAATTTACCAAGCATAACTTTTTTCTGTGCCGATAAAATGTAAGAAGGAAAATAAGTAAAGCATAATGAAATAAATAAGAAATAACAAAATATAAAAGGAGAAGGGGATAAACAATAAAAATATATTTAACGAAATAAATAAATAATCAACTCCTTTTAAAGATGCTAGCTCTATTTTCGAGAAGATGGAACTACAACAAGCTGACAATACTAGTATAGCAATGGAAAGAATCATTCGAAAAACCAGAAGATTTTCTTCGAAGTTACCGAATTTGATATAATGCTGGAATGCAGAACATAACCTTAATTAACATGCAAAACTACTAAACGTTCATTATTAAGGGTTTTATAAAATTTTATTTTCAAAAGAAACGAAAATTTGTTTGTTTGTTGAATCGAATATGGCAAAAAAGAATAAATATATTTTTTCTTACGCGAATGTTCTCGAAGAATTAGACTGTATTGTTAGGAAATGCCCAGCTGCGGTAAGATAGTTTCACCTCAAAGCGGGGTAAGGGTTGCCAGAAAGTGAGAATAAAAGGCAGTGTGGCCTGGTTTGGCGCGAAGTCGCCCTTTTGGCGACATTTGGCTATGTGCCATAGACGAAACGAGAACATTCTAGAACGAATTCTTACCGGTTTTTCCAAGAATGTTCGCGAAGGCAGGTCGAAAGCTATATATACCCTACCTGTTCGCGGATTAGGAGAGTATGCTAAGTTCAGTAGCAGTGCCTTTAATTCCAAGAGCGATCAACCGAGTCGGGGGCTGTACTTCAGTGCTTTGCCGTGAAGCTGTCTTCGCGGTTATAGCCTGATAGCCTGAAGGTTGTGTTGCTGATTGTTTCAGCGTGTTTGTTGTAGTTTTTCGACGACTGTAACGCGTCTTTGGAACTGTCCTGTATAATACTGACGAATAAATTGTGTTCTGATTCTTCATTAAGTGTTGTCATCAATGATTCCAAATCCACGAACCCACAGAACGGAACAATATATTGAGCCCTTTTCTGTCAATTAGGTGTGGTGATTTCTCATGGAATGGATAGTATTGGAACAAAGCAAAACGCTGATTTAATTCCGCTATAGCTCTGTATTTACACAGCTAACACAGCAGTTTAGAAGGAATTACTCAACCATGCAAAGCACTACCATTCTGAAATCCTAGCCATTTGCATATCATATTCTGTTACATATTCCTTTTAGGCTTCATTTTATTCACATGATTCCTTCACGATATCGCAGTTTTCACAAAAAAAGAGTCTATGCATAAGCTAATTATTGGGAGAGTTGGCTATAAGAAAGAAGGAAATTATTAATCAGGTGGACATATGACATTTCAAATTAAAGCTTTGGTAAGCTGAATGTGCGAATTTAGAAATTAGGATTCTGTTATATGTTAAATATATGCTAAAATGGGGATGAAAACTCAATAGAAATTTTCTTTTGAGAAAATAACATAAAAAGAAGGAAAAAATATAGTAATGTGGAACTGGTTTTGCCTTTATCGTGTATGTTATTTCAGCCAAAATAAAGTCTTAATGTTTAAATTAAAATTTCCACTTTTTTTTTTTTTTATTTTATTTTATTTTATTTTATTTTATTTTATTTTATTTTATTTTTTTTTTTTTTTTTTTCTCTGGAAGCGATTTTTTTTTTTAGTCCAAAGGGGCTTTGTCCCTGAAGGACTATTGTTTTCGTTTTGCGATTTTGCGTCGGACTCCTATAAACGTCGGTTCACTTTTCAAACTGTTGCCACAAAATGTTCGAGTCCTGCATTATATTTGAAGAAATTAAATAATGAAAAATCTGCATAAATGATTGTCTATTTCTCGCATTGTGATAAAACAATGGTACATAGAGCCATCGAATTTTGAATGACGAAATCCTACTGCGAATATGGGCATCTGAAATCCCAAATTTGGAATTTGTTTTATTATAGATTTTATATTTTGTAAAACTTTAACGAATTTTTGATTTACAAACTCAATGCTTTAAAAGCGAGAAATGGCAACGTTATATAGAAAAACAAATACTTTTATCTCCAGCTCGCGAGACTGTGTATATCGGAAATTCTAAAGATATGCTTAATTTAACATTATTTTGCGATATTGCTCTTGAACTGAATTTTATGGTTTAAGTGCAAAAAACATGATATTTAATAAATAAAGGTAACACTCAAAACGTTAAAAAAACGCCCCTTTGGACGTAATTTAAAATCTGAAACATTTCAGATTTTTATTTATTTTATTTATTTATTTATTTATTTATTTATTTTTTTTTGTCATTTTAAGAATATGTTTTATCTTATTAATGTGTTTATTTCTTATAGGGTAAGTTTATTGCTATGCAAGCAAGAAGCTTCTCCTGTAGGATATTAAAGGAAATTGCGTTATGTCAATCAAATGAACAGAAAAGTGTGTTTACTTTTACTGCCTTCTGATACAAAGTCTAAAATATTGTTTTTTGTGTATTATCATTGATGGTAGGAATTAAAACTTATTGAAACTATCCTCCAAGATAATGTTAGAAATGCGTTGCGAGGCATTACAGCAATAGCAAAAGGTGTGCACTAAAGATATATTTCTAAGCCTCTTTTCTTGTCATCAACCTTCGCTTAACGCGTTAACTGCCATGGGGGTCACCGGTGACCGGCACTCGACTTGGCTACTGCGCCGTGGTGGCCACCGACACAGCAAATAATAAAAGTACATAATTATAGTAAATATGGATACTGATAAATTTTTCAATAAAACCATTGTTATTATAATAGTTTGAAGAAATTAATGCAATGTAGAACATGCAAAAATAATTTTATTAGTACATGAAAAATATACATTTTATCAGTGCATATTGCGATGAGTCAAATTGAAACATTCAAGGCAAAGAAAAGGTGAATCAACGCAATCGGAACAATATGTCGTCACTTTTTTAGTCGAATTCTTTGCTCTAGTTCTTCCTAGCTGCTTTGAATTTTTGTTATAGCATGCTTTACAAAATCGCGTTACATTTCGTGCATTTCCTGGCATTTTTTTTAATTTTTTTTTTTTTTAAATTCATGACGAGGTTTGCTCTGTAAGCTTTTTTTGGGGGGGGGGGAGAAGTACAATCATTATCAGAGCATTTCATTAGATACGTTGCTAATTTCATCCTAAAATCAGGAATTGCAATATTTTTCCGAGTTACTTTTTTCGCTGTCTGTTAGCAGTCGCAATATTTTTGAAGATCTTGGTAAAACTGCACCGTCAGATGATGTACTTGATGAATAATCTTCATTCGAAGCTATATTTTTAAGGGCTAATAAAAAATTGAATGAAAGATATAAAATGCAAAAACGTATGTAGAATGAAAAAATATAACAAACGCACTTACTTGCTTGTAGAACACACCGAATAAGATTGAAGAATGAGAGTCATCACTTAGCAATGGAAGCATGATTGTTTGAAAAAAGGACAATCGTAACAATTGCCTACCGCGCCGTGGGGTCACCGGTGACCCTCACCACGAAAACTGCTTCAAGCATGATTTTATAACTCTTTTTATCTGCTGCAAATAATATTTCAGCATAATATGAATCGCATATTGAAAAGTTCATGTCGCCGCCTTAGACGAACCGTCGAAAACGCGTCTGGCAGTCAAGGTGTTAAGAAAGACATCCATATTATAGTGCCATGGCAATCCGGATTTCCAATACACAATGGCTCACGCACATGCCCAGTGGCACGTCAGGAGTGTGCCCGTTCTAAAGCTGAATTCTTGAAACATCATGCTGAGCAGTAGGGACATCTCATATAGCAGCATGCTGATGGCAGTTAGAATACAACGTATACGTGCAGTGGATCTTGAACCTACTAAAATGTGGACTTAGATACCAGTGCCAGATGAGACATCGAAGTAATGCGACACCAGATGAGGTTAGCATGGTGCCTTTAAGAGCCAGTAAAAACATTATTTCCGCGTCAATCATCGTCTCCAGGCTGTTATAGAAATTTTGAAGGGACTACAGTTGTCTCGGCATTAACACATTATGATCAAGAATGCGGGGCTACTTGCATTGGGAGGATTATTTTTTTCCCATGGACTTTTAGGATTTCTAAAAGTCTTAATCCGGCTTTGCTGCTCTCCGTTTGTCTTACTTCTGACTTTTCAAGATGTTCAAGATATTAAAAGGTGGATTATTGCAGTCTTACATATGTACTCGTGTGCAACATTAAGAGAATTTGCATATTATATATATTTTTACGAAAAGTATTGAGTTGAATATAGTAATTATGTCGCCAAAGAATTATGCAAATATTTGTAGTCGAACTCGCATGCATGTTTGGGGAGATGTGATTCTGGAGGTGATATAAACGCAAGAGGGTTTTACGGCAGTTTGTATGCTCGTACTCCTTCAAGACATTCACCTTGTTTGTCGCAGGAGTTGGGTAAGTTTTACCAGAGCATATGGATGACGGAAACAAATGGATAATTGTCGGGAGACTGGAGGCAGGTCAATCCCAAGCGCTAAATGTAAGGCTCAGAGTCGTCTGCAATTTGAGGAAATAGTTTGAGGATACCGGATCCATATCGAGAAGATCTGTGCAAGGTTGACCAAGAACACAGAAATGAAAGAGGATCGTTTTTTGACACTTTCAAAGCAGCGAAAAGTCTTAAAATCTGCTTCTCGATTGCTGAACTCAGTTCTTAGTTAATCGATTACATTTTTACTCATTATATTGCTACGAATTTGGTACATTTGTAAATAATTCTGGTGGAATTATATCTGAAATTGTAATATTTTTCTGTATAATGTAAAGTCAAATGCTTGAAACAGACGAAGCTCTGACGGCAAAATAAAATTACAGGGGCTTCTCTATTTAACATTGAGATATATGGCTAGCTCGCTAAATTGGCAAGATATCACCAAATTGGTTTTAGAAACTAATGTTTATCGCCAAATTTGACGAAAATTCGCCTAACGTCGCAAAGTTGGGCGACATTTTGGTTCAATGTCTGTAAAAACTGGAATTGTAACTGTAATTGATCCCTACGTGTAACTGTAACTGTACCCGGCTTTTATATGTAGCTTTAACCGTATATGTCTTCCATTTATTTCGAGAAGTGGAAGGTACTAGAGATTTCTCTGTGGCTGGTGGAAAATTGTTTTAGCCCGAGGAGAGAATCATTCTCAGTTGTTAGTACATAGCTGACTTCTGAGTATTGAGATATCTGTGAAAGCTTCGCCTTTTAGATGCGCTTTGCATCGCGTTGTGTTTAACGTTCTCAGTAGGTACTAGAGATACTAGAGATTAAAGAAGATTATTAGAAGGTATTAGAGATTTCTCGGTGGCTGGGGGAAAATTGTTTTAGCCCGAAGAGAGAATCAGTTCTCAGTTGTTAGTACATAGCTGACTTCTGAGTATTGAGATATATGTGAGAGCTTCGCCTTTTAGATGCGCTTTGCATCGCGTTGTGTTTAACGTTCTCAGTAGTTTGAAATGTAACTACTGATTGTGCTCTGTGATACAGAGAGGAGTTGTAAGAGTGCTGTTGTGAGAAGTTATAAAACTGTAATTTTTTTTTTTTTTTTTTTTTTTTTGTGAAAATAAATTTTATCAAGCTATCATCGGTTCTGAGTGCATTCAATCCATTACGAACCCATACCCACGCAGCAATATGTATTTTAACAAATGCAATATCTAGTTATACCTCTGCATGTTTTTAACGAATCAACTCTAAATAGTGGTTTATTAAATCGCCATATAAACTGTATGAGATCACGGTACAGGAAAAATGGTGCGGAATTCCCAACCATTCGGTTTACGCTATTGATAACCAATAACTGGTATAGTGGTTAGCGTCTCTGATTACCGTGCCGATTGGTCAGGGTTCGAATCCCGGAGAAGGCAGGGATATTTGTAAATGTATAGTGTCGGTTCGGCATGGCGGTATGAATGACGAAAACAAATGGATAATTGTCGGTAGACTGGAGGCAGGCGCAATCCCAAGCGCTAAGTGTAAGGCTCAGAGTCGTCTGCAATTTGTAAGGCTCAGAGTCGTCTGCAATTTGAGAAAATAGTTTGAGGATACTGGATCCATATCGAGAAGATCTGTGTAAGGTTGACCAAGAACACAAAAACGAAAGAGGATCTTTTTTTGACACTTTCAAAGCAGCGAAAAGTTTTAAAATCTGCTTCTCAATTGCTGAACTCAGTTCTTAGTTAATCGATTATTTTTTTACTTATTATTATATTGCTACGAATTCGGTACATTTGTAAATAATTCTGGTGGAATATAATTCCACCAGAATATTCCACCAAATATGCGGCGAGCCGAAAGTTCTCTCGTGTGGTTTGGTAGAAGGCCACGAAGAATATCCTGGGCTTAGGTTGATGTTACTGTCAGACAAGTGAGCATAAGTAACAGCAATAACAAGAACAACAACAATATAACCAATAGCAGTTAAGGCTGTGATTATACTGAAAAAAAAAAAAAAAAAAAATCTTAGAGTTGTACAGAAATTCAAACATTTCCAAACTAAACGGTTTACTTTCCCTTTTATTTAAATGCATTAACATACAACTCTTCGAGCTTTCCCAACTTCGATAAGTCAAATTTACGTTAGTTGGATAACTGTATGCGTGAATTACCAAAATTCGTTTACGAAAATGTAGGAAACTGACAAAATATCTTGCATAATCTCTACATATAATAAAAGAAAGAGTCTGTCTGTGTGTCTTTCGTTCGCGCTGCGCGTAAGCTAATAGACCCACGGCTACGAAATTTGGTACATAGGTGCATCTAGACAAGAGCCAGTGCACCTCGAAGCGATTTTTTCCAAATTCGAATTCGAATTTTTTTTTATTTTATGTTTTGTGACGAAATTGCGTCATTTTGAGACATACTGAGCTATAGGAAAGCGAGATTTTGCTCTACACACTCCATTTTCACATCGTCAAGAAACATAGCACTTAGCTATTTTAAGAACTTAAAATAAATTTCATGTTTCAATGAATCGATTAAATACGAATTTATTTAACAAAGTGAGCTTAACACCTTTACAACGGAATTTTTTCTAAAAAAGTTTATTTTTAAAAATGTGCAGTTTATTTTTCTTTGATTTTTGGACACGTTAAACTTTTATCCTTGCGACTGCTTTTACAAAAAGAATTTTGGAAAAATGATAATATTTTGTATTTTAAAAATTTTTTTTAAATGAAGCTTCCGAGTACACTTCTCGCATCTTACATCTTTAAAAATGTGATTTTGGCAACACTTTTCCCGTCTTATTGTTGATAGATTTTTGATGAAATCGCATCATTTTGAATAGTTTCATTCTTTTAGAAATATGGGTTTGGCAACAATTTTTCATCGTATTTCTTATGTCACTGTTTTTAAGAGATTAGCATATTTCATTGTCATTTTTATACTATATATAATAATACATTTTTATTGATTTTTTTGATAAAGTTATTCTGCAGAGTAAAATTCTAATACGCGGAATTTTATGTTTTTTGAGTTGCTTTCATGTTATTTTTTGCTTATTTCACTGTTTGTAAGATATTGAAAAGTTTTGCATGATTTTTTTTTTCTTCAACGGAAAGTTGGTTGATTTTTTATTAGGATAATTAATATTTATATTAAGGGATATAGCTTATTTCACTGTAATTTTTTTCTCTTGAAAATATAAGATAAAATATCATTAATTATGCTTTGCTTTTCAGAATTTTTGTTTTTGTATTCTTTTATGTTATTTAATGCTCATTTCACTGTTTTTAAGATATTGAAAAGTTTTGAGTGATTTTTTTTAGGAAACAAAGTTCTTAACCTCCTTTATACCATTTGATTTCTTAAGATTTTGCAAAGGGAAGTTGGTTAGTTTATTTATTAGGATAATTGATATTTGTATTAAGGGATATTGCTTATTTCATTGTAATTTTGTTATACGTAATAACTTTTTTTTTATGAATTTGTTCTGCAGAGTGAAATTCTACGCAGTTTTTAAATTTAACGTTTGGTGTTCGCTTCAGCCAATTTTCCGGTACATTTAAAAGGCAGATGAAGACTGGCAGCGAAGCTGCTAGTCATTTGATAAAAATTCGTTCAATGATTCTATCATTTTGCCGCACGCTAAATACCTGGCACGTTATCTAATGTTTAGAAACAATTGCGATATCTGCTAATCTGAGTTACGGTTCAGGCAACTGAAATGTCTCAAAGAGAATTGAAATTTTCAAGGTTACTGAAGCGTATAACTAGACAGAATGAGGCTCCCGAGAACTTTAATTTGCACTTTCCCACTTTCGAAGCCGTTCACGAACGGAGCTAAGTGCAGAAAATTAAAAACAGGGAGCTACTGCGAATTCTACGGCTCGAAATGATGGATTGAACCTGAATGTGTAATCCCTCGCGGACAGAGACTGATGTCGGTGAAAAGGATCTTCTTGAAACGATGCGACGGGCGCATGGACACGAGTTACGGACGTTTCATTAACGTAATTGGCCACGTAAGCAGCGTAATGAGGGCAAACTGTTTAACACGATTTACGTGTTTCGCATTAGAATGAGGTTAATTTAGGAGTTAGTAGAAGCGGGAATTCTGTCCTGTGCAGAGATTGGCCGCAGAGAATTTCCGATAATGTTCTGACTACGCCCAGCGGTCGCCTCCTCCAGATTTCTGTTTGCTGAAGTAACTAACGTCTTGTCAGGGGAGTGATAAAGTAACAAAAACGTAGAACAAAAGTCATTAACTTTTTAATATTTCATGAGATTTAATGCCGTTCATCGTACTTGATGATAAATGCTTCTTTATGTTCGTCACTTATCAATAATGCGTAAACTCATGGAGGAAGCTTGATGAATAATATCGAAATGGCAGATTTATGTTCGAATATAAAGCAATGCAAAATTCGTTATGTATAATTTCACAGATGTTGCCAGGTTCTGAAAATAAATTTAATGTGAACAGCATATGGGTGGCAAAATTTAGATTAAAAGGTACTTTCGGATTATCGTAGCCATCTTGGCTCAGTTTGGCTATTTTCTGAAGAAGGAAAAGAATGGTGATTTCCAATCGGAGAAAGTTATTTATTTCATATTATACATGTTATTACGTACATTATAAGGTGTTTCTCTCGCCTTCTTAGCATGCCTTCGTAGTGTAGTGGTAAGCAAGCTTGTCGCGAATTCGAGAGGCCCGTGGTTCGACACCCGGCTCATTTTTGATCTCTCCTGCTTTCAAAAAAATATCTAATGTTTCTAAAATGACGCCCGAACTAAAAAGAGTTCCCCCCCCCCATGATTGCTGATCCAAGGATGATGATTCTCCACCCCCAGGATTTGTCGAATGGGTCCCCTAACCCCCAGTCGCCCTTTAAAAGGTAATAAGGTATTTATCCCGCCTTCTTAGCATGCCTTCGTAGTGTAGTGGTCAGCATGCTCGGCGCGTATTCGAGGGGCCAGTGGTTCGTGTCTCGGCGAAGGCGCTGCTAATTTGTATCTCTCCTACTTTTAAGAAAATACCCAATGTCTCTCCAATATTATTTAGCAATTCGATATTTATATCGTAAAACTATTTAGAAAACGATATATCCCGCGTGTTTGTACCAGTCTACCACAGTCTTACCTATCACTTCTAATTCTCCCAAGCAAAATCTAACACTCATTAATTCTTTATTCCAGCAGTACATAAATCTCACTGCTGTAGTTAAGTAGCAGACGACTATTCTCGTACCAGTTACAGCTTCGAATGTCGACGTATTCGTTACATTCATTCTACAATACAACATCATCAAATGCGAATTCGAGATCCCGCCTATGTGGCAATAAATTATGTTTCTACAAAAATTTCACAGGCCTTTCTTCGTTTTCAAGCAGATCCCAAAAGCTCATATTTAAAAATTCTTGCCTTTAGAGCTTTTTTAATCGAATTGAAACAGCCTGTACGAAAATGGCGATATTTCTTATACAAACGTACAGTTATCGATATGATTAACTTAAGAATTGTTATGCTCCATACGCTACAGTTTGGCGACTTCAACCAAAGTGGTTGCGATAATACCAAAATTACTCATTAAAATTAACACGTGTGTAATCATATTTATTTTCCCTAATGGATAAAAGAATCCTTATTTTTACAAAGACCGAATTCGATTAAAAACTGCTGCTACCACCTGTCAGCCTGATCGGTATAGCGATTAAAGACTTGTATGGGTATGGATGGACTCAAGTTTGAATCCTGGAGAAGGCATGGCTGTTTGTAAGTGTATAGTGTCTGTGCAGCATGAGGGCACTTAACGAACTGGCCAGCCGAAAGTCCTCTCGATTAATTTGGCGGTAGGAGATGTTCGGACAGTTCCCTTCCCCGGGTGCTGAAAAGTAGATCGAAGTTGCACAGTCAGTGCGGTAGGTCTGTGTCTATACAGTTAATGGAAAATTTCTGGTGCTCCAATACACTTGTACACTTTGAACAACAAAAAAGGGGGTACAGTTCAATATCTCCCGTTCCACTGGGTCGATTGACGAAATTACGTTTTTCAAGTCTCGAAAGAGCGACTAGGATTTATATTAGACTTATATAAAGCATTTTTCTAACATAGGCTTTCTGACAGAAAATTTTTCTGAAATCACATACCTACTTTTTTCCATTCGTTACAACCAGATATTAATTTTATCGCAGTGTTACCTTTCGAATATACTATGCACATTAGCGCGTAATTTTATTGGAAATAGTTTCCGTAGCACGTTAAAACATAAGCTAAATTCGCTGAAAATATTTCATGTCATGTGACTACTTTACCAAAAGTGCCAGCAAAATTAAATTTTTTAAATATAATTAATTTAACATAACAAAATTGGCAGCCAAAACTTAATTTTTTAATAATCTGAAATCGAGAGGCGAGATGTGCTTTCGGGTAACGAAGCATAACACTCGAAACTCGCACAGGTCATGATAATTTACGCCAATCGAACACTTCTATTTGCCGCTCAATAGCGCTCTGTATTACCTCAATGTGTCATTTGGACATTACACGTTTCATTACAAAATCTGTTTATTTTAATCCCTTCTACCTGCATTTATGTTTTTGCTGGCTATTTTCCAAGGTGTCCGCCGAAAACACCGTGGACGAAAATGTCGCCCCCCCAAAAAAAACAACGCAAGGTCTTTTAAGTCTTAAACCGTTACGATGTAAAAAATGTTTTAACTTATTTACTTTTGAATCACATCACATGACCATATATGCCACAATTTACCAATCATTTACGTTAGAATTAAAATGACTATTTGAACTGAATTCAGTGCTTAAACTATTATTTGCGTCAAATCCATGAGAAATGTAAAATCTATGACATGTGAAATCATTTACGCAGTCTTAAGCAATTTCCCCCCCTCAAAGAAGTAATAAAAATTAACTAAAACAATAAATTTTAAAAAACAGTACTAGCGTACTGTTGAGGATAAGGAAATATTAGAGTTACGCCCTAAAACGAATTTTGATAACAAGAATTTGAGCAAAAAATGCATTGATAATGGGAAAATTGCGTTCAAGAAGCAGAGAATAAAGAATAGATTATTTTATTCATAAACCTGGAACACAAATAATTCATTCAAAAATTTAATTGACAAATTTATCTGATCTAATGTATGTGTAATATTATGATACATTATTATCTTCTAATTAATGATAAATCAATTCAAATAAACGGGATTTAATTTTGATTTTAATTAATCAAATTTTAATGATGTTATAGCTGATTCGTTAAATAAATTTGAGTAAGGCTTTATTCTGGGAAAAATAGTATGTATTTTTCTCCCAGATGTAGTTAATATGCTATTTTATTTTGGAAAAATGTTTTGCATGCTAGCCTTTTCTATATTATTTACATTTATTACTTTACAGTACAGTGATTTTAATATTACATGAATAAATTTTTAAAATATTGCAATACAAACTAATGGGATCATTGCCTATCCGGATATTCGATTATTATTATTATGGTAGACCAACTATATATTTATTGTAAATGAGTGAATGCTATTTATTGTAAATGAGATGAATGTTACAGATTATACAGTACATTACTTTACAGTACGGTGATTTTAAAATTATATGAATAAATTTTTAAAATATTGCAATCCAAAGTAATGGGATCATTGTCCTTCCGGATATTCGATTATTATTATTATGGTAGACCAACTATGTATTTATTGTAAATGAGTTAATGCTATTTATTGTAAATGATTGATTTATTGTAAATGAGTGAATGATATTTATTGTAAATGTTAGGTTAGTTTAGGTTATTTTAATTGCGGCAAAGCCTCGAGGGCTATCTGCCTAAGGGGAGGGATGCGTTTCGTGGAGGACTTTCTAAGGGAAACTGGTTCGTATACACGTTACACATGGGAAAAACCACGAAAACTCCCATGCAGCCAGCCCATTCGCGGCATTCGAACCTCGGACCGAACTACCAGTGTGCAGCGACTTTATCGCTCGGCCGCTGGTTGACCATATTCGCAAGCAAACACAAGTTACAGTAACCAGTTACATAAATGAAACGTAGACATCTTTGCACTTTTGTGCGACGTGCGATTAAATGCATGTAACGCTCATATGATTTGCTGCAGCGAAGGATACCTTCAACTATTCAGAATTAACATAAAAGAAGAGTCTTATGAAGGTCAAAATAGTCATTTGTGCAGTCTTTTAAAAAAGTAGTCCAGTTAATATTCATGAAAATCTATAAAAGGTCCAAAAAATGTTCATAATAAAAATCTAGATGAAACTTTGTATAGTTTAACTCATTTAATGAGAAACTTTGTTTAAATGAGATGAATTTGAATTTGTAAATGAGATGAATTTGAATGAGATAATGTTACAGTTTATACAGTATATTACTTTCATTCATTTTTCAGTACATTTATTTTAATGTTATATGAATAAATTTTTAAAATATTGCAATCCAAACTAATGGGATCATTGTCCTTCCAGATATTCGATTATTATTATGGTAGACCAACTATATATTTATTGTGAATGAGTGAATGTTATTTATTGTAAATAATTGATTTATTGTAAATGAGTGAATGATATTTATTGTAAATGATTGATTTATTGTAAATGAGTGAATGATATTTATTGTAAATGAATGATTTATTGCAAATGATATGAATGTTCCAGATTATACAGTATATTACTTTCATTCATTATTTTTCAGTACAGTTATTTTAATGTTATATGAAAAATTTTTTTAAATATTGCAATCCAAACTAATAGGATCATTTCCCCTCAGGATATTCGATTATTATTATTTTGGTAGACCAAATATATTTATATTAATGCAGGTGAGGAAGTTTTATATAAACGTCTTCTAATGTCGTAAAAGATGCAATGTAATATACTAAAACTTTTCTATAAATTCATTCAATTACGTTATCCAGACATTATTTTGTGTACATAACAGTTGATGAAAGCTAATAACTGCATTAAAATTGTAAATATTTTTTATTATACAATGTTCATTTCTTTACAAAATAATGGTTAATGTTAGTCTTAAAAGTACAATATTGATTTGATGACAAATATTTAAAAATATACATAACTGCTTCCAAATTCAAGTGCATTATAACTATTGGGAAAAATAAGCATAAATTAAAATGTGGCAAAACTTAAAAGCATAACCCCGCTTAGCCAAAATTCTAGTTCGATCAAAATTGTAAACAAAAATCACATTGAATCAGTGAATTTCTACCAATCATGTGAAATTCTTTCAAATCGGTTTATTTTCGTTGTTTTATTCTTTAGAGATGAATGCTACAGATTATACAGTATTATTTCAGTATAATGCAATATAGTACAGGTGATCATTATTAGGGTATAACGCAGATAATTAATCTTCACATCATATGCAAAAACAGGGAATTCTGTGCTAAATATAATTCAGAAGACGAGTTTAAGTATCTGCATTCTCCGATAGCTAGTTTCAAATAAAATTTACTTTTACCAGAGCTTTATTCGTTCCTGTCCTTTTCTAAATAATTTAGCAATATGTTTCTTTTTGGACAGTGTTTGTTTACATTTTCATAATAGTTTACGCAATAAGATGTATTTCTTTCGTTAATATAATATAACTTAATAGGGTGGTAAAGCAAAAAAGGTATTAAAAGCCTGAAAAACGTGGCCAAAATTCAGCGAAGTTCTAAAAATCATCTTACTTCAGAAAATTGCTTTATGTTATATTTTCAGGCTATGCTAATGATTTGTGTTACATGTACTATCTACTATGCTGATTAGGGAATAAATATATAATACAGCTTCAATTAATTACAACTTCAAACTTTACTTCAAAGAATAGACAACAAATTTTGGTGAAACATGCAAAGAATAATTTCGATAAAACAGTGGAATTATTTATATCAATCTGAATATTATGTTTTGCATAAATATACTAAAAGAATTAGTTGAAAAATCGATATAAATTGTGGGTTAAAAATAAGTAACTGCATTTAGCGATACGGCGCTGTTTTACAGCTTCCGGGAATTTCAAAATGCTGCTAATTTTCGTTAGACAGTTCGTTTAAAAAACGTATATTATAACGTTTTCTGGATTATCAATAAAACATTAACAGCAGCACTTAGCTGATAATGTTACTTTTTAACACATAAAATTAGTTCTAATTTTTAAAAAGCAATCTAAAATTCAAAATCAGCAGATCTTCCTTATAAATAATAACTGAAAGCTATTTATCTACCAGAAATAGCAACATAAAAGATTACAACAAATTCAAGGATCATCTTAATCCGAGGGATTTGTTTTCACATTCGTCTGTGGAAATTTGTAAGTGACCAAGAAGAAATGCTGACAGTATTCCAGAAGTGGGTTTATGGTTTAAGTGGAAGTCTTGTGATTATTTACGGTTATAACGAATTTTTTTTATTGTCTTCGACAAGTGTCTATTCTTCTAAAAACTCATACGTGTAATCTACAGTACTATTAATTTTCATTATAAAGTATTATTCCTTGACAGCTTCCAAATTATTTTAATAAAAGTGATAAGATTTATAAATAAATAAGTAAACATTTAATATAAAATTAGCAAAAGATTTTATCAATAACTCAATCGATTTCGAGGGCATACAACATACACGTCCCTTTTCATCAGGAGCATAGAAATCTGCAGGACTAGAAAACAGCAGGAGCAACGTCGTATATATATTCTACTGCAGTAAAGCGAACGAGAAGGTAGAGCCATCTGTCGAAAAAAATAGTAACGAAATTGAAAAATTCAGTTAATACAATTTTAAAAATGTTAGGAAGAACTGGTTAGACTTAAAACCATTAACTAAACAATATAAATCTTTGTGAATGTGAAGGAAAATACTATTCACGAATCGCAGAAGCTTTCTGAATAATTTTTGCAACCCACTGTTTTCGAGTCTTGCAGATTTCCTTACTCCTGATGAAGAGGGATCTGGACATGTTTGCCTTCGAAATCGATTGCGTCCTTAACATCAAACACAAGGTTTTTGCTTTGCTAATTTTATATTTCACTTGGCATGTTGTTTATTGGCGTGTTTCTTTTCTGTTTTAAACACTTAACACCCATTCTTTACCAAAAGCAATTATGTGGTTTAAACGAAAATAACATGTTTAAAATGAAAATATTAAA
This sequence comes from Stegodyphus dumicola, assembly GCF_044657685.1. Lineage (NCBI taxonomy): Eukaryota > Metazoa > Arthropoda > Arachnida > Araneae > Eresidae > Stegodyphus > Stegodyphus dumicola. The sequence goes on along the minus strand of NC_140776.1, from coordinate 183,817,071 downwards.
TTTAATTTAAACAAAATAGCTTCCAGAATAACATTATCGTAAAAACTGTTGTGTATAAAAATAAGACCTCTTTAACATGCATGTGGAAATGATCTTGATGTGGGATATAACAGTGCGGCGTGTAGTACCTGGCGCATTGCTATCAAGGGCTGCTGAATAGAAAGGGGAAAAAAAAAAGAATCTAACGTATTATTGGAAAAGTCAAACAACAAGAATCAGCGTGTATTTGTAAATTTTGCAAGACTAATTTTGATGGTCTAACTACAGAACCATTATCCTCAACTGCCGAAGTGCAAATGAAAGAGATAAGATAAGAATGGCTGTACAAGAGTAAAGCTACTGGCGCCATCTATTGATGAAACAAGAAAACTAAAACATAATTTCCTTAAAGGCTGAAGGTTATTATGGATTTGAATTAGGGTCATTAACCAGAACAGAAAGATATTTTTGAATATGAAATGCCTCTAATCTAATTCAGCAATGGAAGATTTTTTTTTTTAATAATTTTGGTTGCCGAAAAGTGTGATTTTCGGACCAACAGTGCTGGGCAACAGAGAACTTCTGTGTTTACTTTTTCTTAACATATGCCTCACGTTCTTTAACGCGAAATGTTAAGGCTCTTTTAGTTTGACCAATGCAAATTAAACCACACGGCAAGGAATCCTGTAAACACCCCAGGAGTTCATATCCGGAATGGGGTCTTTAAGTATGGAAGTGGGAAATGTATTAATAACACATTAATTTGAATAATAAATGTATGTGAATAATAAATGCATATGTAAATATATTACAATGCATACTTTTGATGAACAGAGCTAAATTTATATTCTTTAACCTTTAATAACAATTAACTGTCATAAATAATTTCCATGTGATTGGCTCCCACCCCCTTTTGGTTTGGATAAACGGGGTTATAATGTAATGCTATAGTTTATTTAAGCGAATCATTGAAATAAAGTTCAGCAAACAAGAAAGCATGCATGGTGTATACGTTATAATATTTACATTAAAAATCAACAAGAAATCATTACAGTTATGTCACAGGAATCATTACAGTTATGTCACAGGAATCATTACAGTTATGTGCACAAATTTCCTATGCTGATTGATGCAGCTGAAAATTGTCATACGGATTTATTATACAAAGATAAATATTATATATGTATATATATATACAAAGAAGTTTTGATTTTACATACAAGCAGAAGTGAGAATAGTACAAGAAAAATATGAACAGTTAAAACAATATTTTTATGGTTTACAAATATAAGCATGTGATTACTATATTAGTCAAGATTGAAAGTGTATTCACGGAAATAGTACAAAAATTGTAGTTCGAACCAACAATGTAATTTAATATATTTCAAATTTTAGAAAATTGTAAAAGTATTCAATGAAAATGCATCAAGTTTCAGTTTGGATATTGTTTAGAAGAACATGGCTAATGATGATTAAGCGAATTTTACGGAATTTGAGAATATTTTCCAAAGATGTTAATGCAACGAGCATTTTCATTTAAAAAATGCGTGCATACCAACATCGTCATATTTGTCAATCGCCATCTATTTCCTTATTCGAAAACTGCATTAAAAGATTGCCATCAATGCCAAAGGACACCATTAACTAAATCATTTCTTTCTGAAATGACCGTTCACGTTAAGACGTAACTCCTTAACAGGCATAAACAAGCCAAACCGATTTTTCATCAAGACGAAATCATTCAAAAATAGTAATATATTTCAGAGAATTCCATAATCTCTGCGGCATTACTGGCTTGGCCTCTGTTAAACTGGTGAAAATGGAAAGTAATACCGTCAACGGTGTCTTCTTTCTTGCGGTTCCTCAAGTTTGGAATGACCACATCTTCGGCTAGCATAGAATTCACATGCAATTCCAGCTCACATTCAATACCCTTCCTGACATAGTATGTCTTTCGAAGCCGCAGTCTGACGTCTTTGTCTCTAGCCAAACTGAAACTCACTGACATATCTTCCCTCTCGATTTTATCCTCTTGTATCTTGTACAAGAAACGGAGGGAACCGTCGAACTTCGGCTGCCTAACGGAAAAGTAATTCGTGTCCAGTCGGACTGGAAATCCTACGCCAACGAGGAAGATGTCATGGTTGGTGACAGTAAAACGAATACCACACACACGAATAGGTCGTACTGGAGAATGGAAGCCAGTCGGTTTGAACCGAGTGGCAATGAAAAAATCTGGCGGGACAGTCCTTTTTGTCATATCGGAAGTTAGTCCCTTGGGCATGGGAACGATTCCCGGAATTGCAAGGTTCATAAATATTGCGTAACATTCGTCCTTTGAAAGCAGTCCATTCTTTGCTGGCCCTTTACAGAATTCCTCTGCTGTCATGGCGAGAAAACGTACATGTGGCAGGACACTGTCTAGAACGATTCTTAAGTTTTCCATCTCAATTTCAACATTTCGACGCTTGCATTCCTCTTCTGCCCAGAGATGGACAGCAGAATATAAGGAAAACTCAGAATAAATGTTCAGGTAGGGTCTACTCACGATGGTTTCCAGCGTTGAAACAGAAATGGAGGGAAATGTGGAACACGTAAGGACATGGTGCGTTTGTCTGTCTATGATGTTGAGGCATTCGTAAATGAGATGGTGGGCTTCGAGTACAGTGGCGAACTCATACACTTGACAGACGTTCTTTGGGGACACGTGGGCTTCAATAAAGACAAAGCATTCTCTAAGAAGATGCGGCAAAAGGTACTTTTTGGCGGCATAGGCAGTCAACATGGCATCTTCCACAGTTGAAAGGTTTAGAGTATCTGTATAGGCATACCTAGGAAATAGAACAATTAATCAGAAGCGTTTGAGTTTTACATATTACAAATATAAATTAATTATCGACTAATCTTGGGATGAAAAACAGTAATTATGCATCTGAAAATAATAACATTCTTAAAACTAATTATATAACTTCCTAAGACAACTGCTTCTGAAAAAGACAATTTTTTTCTGAGAATATACGTAATAGGAACCTCGTGAACAGGAAAGGGAATATTCGCTTTAGTTCAAAAACAGATACGTAAAACTCAAGAAGGGTTAATTACCCTTTATTTCTTAAAAAAAAAAAAAAAAAAAAAAAAAAAAAAAAAAAAAAAATTGACAGATGGTCCTTTTTCTCAGGACGTACAGCAAAGCCTCCACTTGGGCTTGAACTCAAAGTCATAATAAATAAAACTTAGCTAAAGCAAGATATAGCCGAAGCTATCCAGAATTTCTAAGTAGTTGGCCCCTAAATATCAACTAAGCTGGAGAAGCTATCAAGAGCCTGAGATATGACCGACTGTAGTAATAGTTTAGAGAGAGTGTAGCCAGGAAGCGAACGCGCGCTAGTAAGAAACTCTGGCTTTCTAACGAAGTCAGTGGAACTTCGACTTAAATACCGCTCTGACTCATCTGCATTAACTGCGATTCTAAAAATACATTCTGGTAGGAAATTGTAAGCTGAAATTAAGAGGGACAGGAAAGTAGCTTTAACTAAAGGTAACTGTTAAAAACTTAGGATAAACCTTACATTGTTATCCTGATGAAGTAGTAGTAAGCCGTAGAATAAATATTTGCAATAACCATGTCTTGCCTTAGAAATATTTTAAAGTATTGACAGATTTGAGTCATAGCGGCGATCCTGTAGAGCATCCCATTTCTGACACCAAAACCTGTTACGTGCGTATGGATTCATAGTGGATTGAATGGCCACAGAACCGCTGATAGCTAGATATTTTCCCAAAAGAAACATTTTATAGTTTTGGACAGTTTCACAAAAGTACTCTTACACTTCTTCTCAGTAGAGCACAAACAGGAGTTACCACTTCAAACTTCTAAGAAGATTAAACACAGGACAATATAAAAGCCTTAAATGTTTGGCGAATTGTGATAATTTATCGCCAAATTTGGCGACAAAATTCGTTACCAAAACCACCGTCAGCTAGCCATTTATATGAAATAGATTTGCCATTGTAACCTTATTTTTCCGTCAAAGATTTGCAGTCTTGAAGCGTTTTATGGTTACATTATACAGGAGATACTACAATCTATATATAAACAGTAAAATTATGTACATATGTACAAAATTCGTAACACTATTATGTATGTGTTATATTTAATGAATTGCACAGATGTTGCTTTACGAAATTATTGGGTCAGTCCATGAATTCGTGCGCATTTTTTGGTAAATTTTTAAATAATATAAAAAAACACAATTTAAAATTTTAATCAATTATATATTTTCCTCCATTATCTACAATGTCTCGTCATCTTACAGGCAGCTATTTTATGCCTTTGATGTAGAAAGACTCAGGTTTTGATGCAAAAAAACGTGAAAGTTCATTGTGTACATCCTGTTTAGAATTTAATTTTTTTCCCAGTAAACAATTTTTAAGGCACGAAATAAGTGAAAATCACTAGAGGCAATATCTGGGGAGTAAGCAGGATGTGGCAAAAGCTCGCAATTAAATTCACTACCTTTTGCGGCATTGTTCGAGCCGTATGCGGTCTAGCGTTATCCGGATGAAACAACACTTTCTTGATATTCACCCATCGTGGGCGTTTTTTGATCCATTCTGAGCTTAGACGGCAAAGTTGTTCACTATATACTTCCGAATGAATCGTTTGATTTGGTTCTAACAGTTCAAAACGTTCTGAACGGGGTTCATCACCAATGCTGCTTTTTCAAACTTTAAATTTTTTAAACCATCTCTGGGCAGTCCTTAAACTAATAGTGTGTTCACCGTGCACACTATTAATTTTTATCTCTGCAAACCTGGCAGATTCACCACACGAAAATAAAAAAAAAATGTAACTCGGCACGTTTGTACAGATTATCTATATTCATCTTCTATGGGTATTAAAATGCGTTCGATATTTACGAATGGTGATGAACTGAAAAATATGTTAGTCAAACGATGACAAGTTTCAACAGGCTAAAAATTGTATTGTTTTAGTAAATGCTACATAGTGAAATTCACGCATACTCTTAATGCGCTCGAACTTATGGACTGACCCGATATATACAACTTATATTTCAAAGCGATTATATGCGATCTGGGAATGGATTATTTCATTTCAAATTAATTCCTATAGGAAAATTGTTTCAGATGACGAACTGTATTTAGCAACGAAAGGTTTCACTGTATGTCATATTTATTTTATTCATTAAAAAAATCTGATGTGTACACCACATGACTTCCTTGTGCGGAATATTAAATTATACGCATTTTTTCTTGCATTTTATTTAGACTTATTAGATCGAATTAAACCTACTTCGCCGACAGCGCATAAACCACAATAGAATAAATGCATTCTTTAAAATTCACTTTGTTTACCATAGCGACACTCTGGCGCTAGGTTTACTTAACAATATTATATTTCGTTCATATTATAACTCAGAATGCACAAAATTTATATCATTTAAAGAATCATCTAATCGTTGCCACATGTTCTATTCAAATACTATAATAAAGCTAGAGCTATGTATAAAAGAAATTAAGCAAACAAAACAAAAAAGAAACAGTTTTCCACAGACGATTGAGTATTTCTCATTCAATTAATTCAGTTTTCACTTCGCGACAAGGCAAAAATACATAAAAACTCAAAATATCTGTATTAAAAATTACGAAGTAAATCTTAAACGCTTATTTCCTCGAAAAAAATTCCAGAAAGGATTAAGCATGATTTAATTGGCAATAATAAATGAAGGCGTTATCTTTGTTGTTGTGAAGCTAAGTTTCTCTAGATTGACAACAAATCCGCTACTCAGCTGTTTCAAATGTAAACAAGAGCAATAGCCGCCATCAAATAAGGCTTAGCGGCACTTAAACAATTTTAAAATTGTTGATAATTCTAAAAATATTGCGTACAGATTTACTAAAGGCATAAAACCCTTAACCGAAAGATAAAAACAACATAATTCAATCATTTTTAAAGCAAAAAATGTACAATTTACAAACATATAAGAGTAAAGAAACTGAGATCACTGAGCCGGGTAACAGAGTGGATATATTTATAAATATATTTATATACGTTTGGCGCGGCGAATTGAAACCAAAATACGAGGTTCACATCTACATGTTATAGTAGTCTTATATACAAAATTTCAACGTTCTGAGGCTACTCGTTTTCGAGTTATGCGAGATACGTACGTACGTGCGTATGTTCGTACAGACGCCACGAAAAATTCTCTTCAGAATTCATTTTAAAGCAGTTTTTTAGTTTTTTTGGAGGAAAAGAGTCTTTTATTCTGTCCTTACGTACAGATATCACGCAAAAACATCCTTAAATTGCATTCGAAAGCGGTCAAAGTGGATATTTTAGTTGAAATATGCTACCTGAAGCTTTTCGCGATTACAATGCTTCCTTTTCACTTCGTACAAGGAAGTAAAAAGTTACGGTGAAATTGATATTTCAAGAAAAACCAGTTGGCGATTTATTTCTACGACGCCCACGTTTGAGCATATTGTTAGGGATCTTCAAAATTGGGATTAATAGACAATTCAAACAGACATATTATCCGGCACACCAACATTTATAAAATTTTGTAATTATTAATTCCACATGGCAGACGTTCAATCTAATTAGAGAAAAACCCTTTTGAGTTGTTGTATTAGAAGCTAAAAGATGAGATTGTAAGATCTTTTGAATTTGTATTGCCTCAGCTATAAACATGATAGTTCTACGTTATGCGTTAATTTGAATAATTGTTATACAAATCTGAGCCTGTCATCAAAATGCTTTGCAACTTTTATACTAATTTAAATTTTGAAAGAATTCTATTAGTTGTAAATCAAAACAAAAGCGCAGAAAATCAACCATGGGGAATTCTTAAAAGTCTGGTACTATCGATTCGCTACGACCCAAATCCACCTTTTCAGGTGGGCAAAACAATGGTTGCCAAAAAACCAATAATACTTAAATATTAAAAAATTGTGACGTAATGCGGAAATGGCCCACACTCGAGAGGGACGCACATCACTGCACTTGGCCCAAATATAAGCATATGGAGATTTCGATTCCAAAATATTTCCTAATATGAAATGATTCAGCTTATTTTTATCCGAGAATGATGGTGATCTATTTTAAATGAGATCTGATGAAATCGCTTTTTTTCGTTTGGGTTTTAAATATCGCAATGAAATTTTAATCGAAAACACGAATAAAATTTGCATCAAATCCTTTTGAATACACATTGTTTTGTTTTCTGTTTAGTTATTCTTTCATTCTTAAAGTTTTGTTAGAAAAGAAATTATTGTGGGAAAATATGTTAAATTTCACGTGAAAATATTGTCTTTTTCCGTAAGCTACTCTCAGAAGAAATTTTATTAAGTTAGTAATTTTGAAACACTTGAATTTCTTAATTAGAATTTTGTAATTAGAATTAGATTAGATAATTACACAAGAGTTGCAATAATAAAAATAATATAGATATATGCATATATTTATATAATTACATTGTAAAGACATTAGGTATTTTTTGGAAGCAAGATAGATAAAGTTCTTGCAGGAAATTGATGTTGACAGGGCATGCATTTTCCCTCCCAGAGTTCCTGGTTTTAGTTGAGAAATTTTCCTATAGATCGCGCTGCAAGTCTCTCCTTCTGCTTGCTAGGTTTTAATTCATGCAAATCATCAAAATACGCATTCCTAGAAGGGATTGATATTTTGACTTAAAAGGAGTGTTATCTATGATTAGACGAACAGTAGAGAACTGAAAAGTGGATTCTGTCAGAAAGTGTTGAAAATGACGTTTTCTTTAAAAGAAAAGATTTTTTTTTATATAGAATATTCCACCGACTGGAGGAGTAACAGGAACACGAAGAAGCTTTCAGTGCTAATTCCAAATCGCTAATGGTCCACAGCAGAATGCAGTTGTAACAGTGTACAAGAAATTCAAACTAACAGGTAGTTTTGCGGATGAGAAAGTCGGCGCTGTTAGACGAATGAACAAATAATCAATGAATAACAGACATTGAACAAATAATCAGGAACGAATGTGCAGCCATTCCATTCACCACTATACAGAAAATGTCAGCTAATTTCGTCTTCCGATTACGATATGTGATTGCAATTGATGGTGGACATTTCAGAAATATTCCAATGTAATAATAAATTAATTTTTTTAAAAAATTTCCTTTTTTAATAAATTTTATTTAATTAAAAAAACTTCGAAAATTTTTTATGTGATTTTCAGTTATTTTTCTTTGATTTGGAGATTTACTACTGCAGCGTCTTCTGTCGGAAAATATTTAAACTAAAGCCAGGAACTCTGGGAGAAAAAAATTATGCCCTATCATATGAATTTACCGCAAGAATTTTTTTAACCTTAATTGTTTTCCTATTACATATTTTTGAAAACCGTCAATCCATTTTACATCCGGTATATTGCAGGTCAGTAATTTATTAAATATTTATAACCTATCAAGCAAGCTTATAAAATAATGTTTATTTAAGTATTATAAATCAATCACCCATGTGCTAACTTTAAAATTAAGTTAAAAAGTATTTCAAAATAATCAAAGTGACAAACATTTTCTTAGGAAATCAACAATAAAGAAGAATAAGTTAAGTGTCTGTTCATAAATTTGTTACAGATTTGCTTTGAAGGCGGGGGATATTTAAGAAATGTGTTGTTGTGACTAATCTTGCTTGTCTGATATCACAGCAAGCCCGCGAAATTCCTCTCGACAAAGAGGCAAGATTGCGCCCACCATAGAGGTGGCAGTATGACTTTGCTCATTTCTATCCTGAGTTTTGCGCATATTTAGAGCACCCCATGCCGCATAGACACTATACATTTATAAACATCCATGCGTTCTCGGGATTCGAGCCCTTTGGTACGGCAGCCAGAGTCACTAAATACTATCCCGGTTGGGCGGCTATGTAAGACATCAAATTTGTAGCTATAAAATTACTAGCTTTAATTTAGCAATAGTCCTTTAAATTTCTCATTTTAATTTGGCTACGTCCCCTTTCTGGAATCTCATCACAAATTATCAATCCCTTTCATTGCCATTCATTTTATTATGCAACTTTGAATAAACACAGCCCTACTGGATGATGCTCTAAAATCTTTATACTGGCCCTTTGGTGCCGCAAATATATGAGAAAATGACAGATTTTACGTGTGGTACTCTCCTTTCTCTCCTAAGATGCTTCTAGAGAATATTGTAGAAGATCACAGTTGGAGAAAACTGTAATAACATTTCATTCTTACCAATGAACAGAAAATAAGAGGGTGTAAAACTCATGAAGTTATCCACAGCCATGGATTTGTTGCCTCCATAAAAAAATAGCCCGTGTTTTAGTACACTAAGCACGTTTTGAATAGAGTAGCTCGCGGAAATATTGCTTGAAAAAGTGAGGTCATATACTCCTTTTGACCTTCAGAAGAGATTCACAGTGGCCTTCTAAAGAAGCTGTGGTTGAGACAAAATAATCGCGGTAAAAAATAGAGCAATAGAAAACATTGCAGAAATGCCCATTTTATACGTCTAAGAAGTTCAGACCCGATTGAAGTACTATCTTGAGCATTTTAATTCATTAAGTTGTAGAGACATTAGGTATTTTGGAAGCAGGAAAGAGGAAAAATGAGCATTGGCTTTCGCCGGGAATCGAACCACGGACCTTTGGAATACGCGCCCAGAGTGCAGACCACCACACTACGAAGGCATGCTAAGAAGGCGGGAGAAATACCTTATATATTCTCCCTGTTAAAGGGCGATTGGGGTTTTTAAAGAACCCAATCGCCAAATCCTGGGTGTGAAGAGTCATCATTCAACACCCTTTTAGTTCGGGCGCCACTTGTGGAAACATTAGGCATTTTGAAAGCACGAAAGATGGAAAATGAGCATTGGCCTTCTCCGGTAATTGAACCGCGCGCTTAGCGTGCAGACCACCACACCACGAAGGCATGCTAAGAAGGCGGGAGGAATACCTCATAAAGTAAACATAAATAATTTTAAAAAAAATTCTGGAGTTCACATATTTTTAGCGGGCAACCGAAAAATCATTCTTCAGTAACTTTTTATCTCTCGGTATGTATATGTTACCGTGAAAGACCGAAATTGGAGAATGTCGACTTTCACCGGAGAATGTCAACATTCACCAAATGCGTTGGTGAAAGATCGAATATTGCATTACATTCTTGTACATTCGGACCCTCACCGGTGTATGTCGACAATCACAGATATGTTCTGGTGTAGGTCGAAAAGAGAGGAGTATATGTACGTGCTGTCATTGCAAAAGGAAGTGTTCCACAAATAAATGCACTTGTAAAAGCAAGGATCTCTCGTGCAATTCAAAGTGTCCTAATTGTTTAAGTTGTTGCAGTAAATTAGATTTGAATCACATAATTTAGTAAGTTTTTAACTTCTATTATTTTCCTTTCTCATTTTGAATGTACTGTGTGTTCTTATGTTCTTAAGTTCTCATTTTAAGTATCAAGTGCGTTTTTTCGAGACTGAATTACGGAGAAGAAAATATAATATTCTTATGTTCAACATTCACCATTAGCACATGGTGAATGTCGACATTGACCGGTGTAAGTCAGAAATAACAGTATTTTAAAAATATTTCGGCCATGCACCAAGCGACTATGTGAATGTTGACATTCACCGGTGAAAGTCGACATTCTCCAGATTTCGGTGTTTCACCGTAACATATATATTATAAATCAGTAATTTATTAAATATACCTAAATACAGAGGTTTTTTTTCGGGGGGGGTAACATACACTACAAGGACTGTGCCTAAGACTTAAGTGACTTATCACTATGAAATTACGACAGAAAAGTATGAAAGCTTTTACAGCTTTCATACTTTCATACATACTACCTTTCATTTAATTGAAACAAAAGGTTAATTCAACAAACTGATCATAAGATCGAGAGGTCTTTTCTCTCTACTAAGAGAAAACTATCGTTAAGAATCCTTTTGTTGTAAGATAAAAAACGTAAGTAACACATCCACATTTAATCCCAAAATGCCAACCTGATTTACTTTTCGTTATATTGTAAGGATCTTAAGTTTTACTAACGTTTATTTTATTTTAAATCTTTACTATCACTTCTTATTTTCTACTTCCGGCCAGAATTATAAGCGTTAACGTATTTATGCAAAGTTTGTCTGGCGAGCGCCAAGTATTTAAGTTCTGGCTTTTTGCCAAGCGAGAGAGAGGAAGCAGTTAATCGAAGCAGGCCGCTTACCTTAGAAGTTTTACTCAGTTGCTGGTTGCCTTCCAGGCCAGAGGTTTAATCCTCTTCATAATTTTTAAACGTATTGTAGTGTTCACAGTTCTCTGTACTACATACGGCTTCCTGTTAATATAAGGCCAATCTTCCACGTTTAGTATTTCAAAGTCAAATTAGAGTTTAGTTTTATTTTTATATTTTTACGTTTAGACCACAAGTAGTGGGTCTTTGTATTCCGAAGTACGGAAGTTATTGTAAATAGAGAAAAATAAAGGGTTTTGTATACCCTTCTTGTGTATCCTGTCTACTTCCCACAGTTATTGAACATAGCTTTAGTAAGCTCTCTGTTCCGAGTCAGGTCCTTGCATGTTCCCGAAGAAAGTAAGACGGAACATTGAACCTGATAATATTTGCATTATATTTTTATATAAACATGCTACCATGCATTCAGTTAGGTTCAATGATGTAATAGCAGTCTCCAATAAGGAGCATTGCGATCTGATAACGAAACACAACTAATAAACACAAGGCACCCTCCACAATTTGACAAAAGACATCATAATCAAAAATTATAATATGAACAATTTAACCACAAGATCAAACCACTAACAAAAGATACTATTAAAATTTGACTTAAGCTGTTCTTCAGGTCAAAATACGTATATGAGATAAAAATGAGAAACCTGAAGTAATTCTATAGCTTGCCAAGTAATATAAGGTTATATTCGCAACGGTTTTGATTACTTATTAATTCTTCATGCACGTACTTTTAACATGTGGAGGAATTTATTTGCTTGTGATCTGTAAATTATTAAAATTCAGATAATCATAGATATTCACGTAGAAGAGAATGGAAATGAAATTCCCAAACCAAGTTCTAAAATAGGATTTTTACTTTCACACTGAGCTTTGATGAAATGCGTTAATACACTGACTACCAATAAGTATTTGGACACCTGTGATAGAAAAGAAAAACTAACTTTATTCAAAATCAATAGTTGGTAGAGCCTCTACGAGAGGTAATTACAGCGTGGACCCTCCGGGGCATACTTTCCAGAAGTCTTTGTATGGGTATTTTCTTCCACTCGGCTTGGAGAAGACATAGAAGTTCCTTCACCGATTTTGCACGTGTAGTGCACCCCTGAATTCGGCAATGCAACTCGTCCCAGAGGTTCTCGATAGGGTTCAGGTCTGGACTCTCGGCAGGCCAGTCCATTCGATGAACTCCATTGGCACCATACCAAGCCTTGGTTAACGTCGAATCATGACAACTGGCATTGTCGTCCTGAAAGTAACAGGGATCCAACCCGTAAAACTGCCACAACGTAGGAAGCACATTATCATCCAAAATAGTGCAGTAGGCATCGGAGTTGAGCTTACCATGAATGGGTACTAAGGGTCCCAGCCCATACCAGGAGAAACACCCCCAGACCATAATTCCACCTTCGACGAACTTGACTGTTGGCACTATGCATTCTGACAGGAGACGTTCTCCAGGTAGACGCCAGACCCAGACCCTGCCATCAGAACGGTAAAGGGTGAACCTTGATTCGTCACTACAAAGAACCCGTTTCCACTGATCTACGGTTCAATTTCGATGTGCTTTGCACCCCATTAACCGAGCAGTGCGTTTGGACTTTGTGATCAAAGGCTTATGGGCAGCAGCACGACCATGAAAACCAAGCAGATGTGTTTCCTTACGGATGGTATTCATTGAAACAATACTCCCGGATGCCTGTTGAAACTCCTCGCGGACGAGGGCCATCGGTTGGGTGCGGTTCTTCCGAATTTCTCTAGACAGCACTCGTCGGTCTCTATCTCCCAGTTTCGTTGGTCTGCCGACTCGGGGCACATTCCGACAATCACCGCTCACCTTCCACTTCTTAATCACATAGGCCACTGTCAATTTTGGATACTTCAGATCGCTAGATATGTCCCTTAAGGATCAACCACATTTGTGATACCCGATAATTATACCTTTCTCGAAATCAGAGAGCTCTGAACTACGAGGCATCTTGCATGCGACTAAAGCCGATGCTGTTTCCTACACGATATATACCGGCGGAGTCCGTGACGTACCTTAGGACCGCAGATATCGTCATTTGCATAGGTGTCCAAATACTTATTGGTAGTCAGTGTAGTAATATAAAGTGTTTTTATAAATAAATAGGTACCTATCTGAATCTTCCTTGCAAAAAAAGAAGTTTACTTCTCTATATCCTTAGCATGTTGACAGGGACGTTGCCAGAGCGGGTGCGACCAGTGCTACCGCACCTGGTGGCAGAATTTAAGGTAGGAAAAATATTTAGAATTTGGAGTACCACCAAGCAGCAGATAAATAAAAAAAAATTAGAATTTAAGGATATGTTTGGAATTTAGTTTAGAATTAGAATTTATTTCCTGCATTTGCTGATATTTGCAAATAAAGAATGAATATTATAAATTCATGGTCGAGGATTTATATCAACATTTTGAAAAATAAAAAATAGAAAAAATGAATGAATAAAAATTCTAAAAAATTGAAATTTATATTTATAAATCATTGAAATTTTTAAAACAGCGAATTCAACAGCCTTTTCTTTAAAAAAATTTAAGGTAATTAAGAGATCGGTTTTCTAATTTGGATGTTGGAATACGGCTATTTCTTTGCAAGCAAATGAGGCCTGGTGGCTCAGCCTGCGTCGCGCAGCAGCGCCACAGTTCCACCTTGTGATATAAAATTTATGCTCTTCAAGGTATTTACTGAAATTGTTTGGTGTCATTTCATTGAAAGAATCTTAGTCGAAGTTAATTCATCAAAAGTACAAACAACTAGTAGCTTGAAATTTCCTTTGCGGATCGTTTAGTATCCTTCTGATACTTCAATTTAAAGCATTTTCCCACAGTGAAAAGAGCATACATACATAAAGATACTTACCTATTCAATTTTTTAAATAATACATCACGATAAAATTTGATAGCAACAACTTGGAAGGTGATTCGTATAAAACTTATATGAACAAAAAGTTAATTTCAAGATTAACAGCACTTCTGGTGCTGAAAAGTTTTTAAAAATTTATAACACATTAATTATGAGTTATAATCACTAAGAAGTTTATTTCGGCTCCGCAAAAACTATTAAATTATTCCCGAATTAGGGCCATGTACGGGGTTTGGTAGATGAAAAGAGCTTTCAGATTTTAGAAATCCTAACTTAATATGAGATGAATAGAAAAAATGTCTTTTGAAGTACGAAATTTTCCAAGAAGTTTTCTTAAAATTTAGAAATTCTAAATTATATATATATATATTAAAAAAAAAAAAAAAAAAAAAAAAAAAAAAGAAAAGAAAAGAAAAGAATTCTGTAACAGCGAGCTCAAGATTTTCTGTAAATTTCGAGATTTCTCTCGAAATGTTACTCGAGAACAGTAATTATTTTTTATTTGCATTGCAATCAAATTTATTCCACGAATTAATCTGTCATGTAAACAGTGGCTTAAATAGAGGTATGCAAGGAATCAGTGGCGTAGCTAAGGCGGGGGTAGGGGGGACATCTGACCCCGGGCGCAGCATTCAATGGACGCCAAATTGATGCTACGAAATTTTTTAATGAAATGTTTTCCATTCTTGGCACACAGAAAGGGGCGCAAATTTTCAGTTGTCTCCGGGCGCTGGAAACTCTAGCTACGCCCCTGCAAGGAATACAGCTACATAAGGGCCCAAGGCCTTAGAGGGTCCTTCAGTATCCTGCTGAATTAGATTTACAATGTTTAAATTCTAAATTCAGAGAGAAAACAGAAATAAGCTGGTTATTTTTCTTCCATAAAAACATATATACATATTGCTTTTGCAGAAGCAAAAGCAGTGATTTCAGTAATTATAAATATAAGGTCCCTTAAGCTGTTTTCATTTCAGCTCCTTAACCCTTACGTGGGCCATTTATTTCTCTTTTGAATTTCTCCCGTTTTTTTATGTTTTATTATCAACTAAACAATAGCGTTTAAGGAAATATATTTTATTTTGCCAAATTTTTTGTTTACATTTAAATTCTAGGGGTGGGAAGTATACTTCCCACGGGATCTTTTATGGTCATAGAGAAAATGCAATGTAAAGGCGATTATTTGCCGTGAAAATATGAGAAACATGTTGCAGTGCACAAGGTTACATCACATACTGCACACATATAGCGGGTCCTCTTTTCTTGGGCCTTTGTGCTACATTTCCTACATCGTCTATAGTTGGAAGCCATCTTTGGCCTATGATTTCCCACATTGGCTAAGCGTATATCATCCGGAACTGCACACCGTTTTGCTTGGAAGCTAGCAGGACAGCCTTTCCTTTTTCGAGGAATATTCGTCTGTTAGTTGACGAGATAATGCTATACGGAATGTTAGCTGGTCTAAACTTCTGCTTCTCTTGCTTACTTGCCACAGTATAAAACTATTTACGATGCCAAGATCGGTAAGAAAATAGGAAATACGACGCCACCATTCTACAGATCTTCTTCCTATTTGGTATCTTTCTTTTCTTTGATCGAAGCAATCAACCCCTCCCATGATATCGTTATATACGGCAACAGCTTTAGGGCAAGGTACTTCAGGTTTAGTACCATCCTTTTTTGTACGATTTACAGATGTAATAATCGCTGAATTGTTTGCAGTAGTCACCAATGTAACAGCCTTTTTGTACATCCACTTTATTGCAGCAACACCTTCCTTAGCTAGGAATATTGATTTCTCCCTTTGTAGTTTGTTATTAGCCTTCAGTATTAGTGGAAGATCCTTCCTTTGCGGCCTCACAGTCCCCACAGAAAACAGACCACTTATAAGCAGACTTTTTTCAAGCCTAAAAGGTGTCAAATAGCTATCATAGGCTATAAGATGACCTATATGTTTCACATCTTCCGTTAGTTTAGTTATTAGTGTTTTCCCTAAGCTCAATATTTTGTCCTTATTGTCAGAAGTTTCTTTTCCACAATAAATTTCAAATTTTTGAATATATCCAGTCTTAGAGTCTGCTAAACACCACACCTTGTAACTTCTTTTTATAGTCTTCATTGGCATATACTGCTTTAATGAAGTTCTCCCTTTGAAAGCTATCATACGTTCATCTATTCATAATGTTGACGAAGGTTCATAGACTTTAGGTATGGATTCATTGAGCTGTGAGAGGATTGGTCTGACTTAATTTATCATGCCCAAGTTGCCCACATGGATTTGTGCTGTTATCGTTTACATGTAAAGTCTCAGTTATTTTTTGAACCTCTTTGCGATTATTATTCTTGCTACTGATTGAACATTGAGAATAGGGTCTGTGCTTCAGTATTTTTTCAGTTCAGGCAATTGATGTATACCCATGAGTATATGCATACCTACTCATGCTTTCAATTCTTCTGATGTGATTTCTTTCCAGTTCAGGATAATGTCTTTTGTGGTATGACCCAATCTCTTCCTTTTCTTAGGCTGCTTTGCGTATGTGTTTCGTCAACAATATTCTGTAAAATTTCCTCGGTAAAAATCATGCCAAAGTAATCCTTTTCTTTTTCAGTAGAATTGAATGATAGTTTCAAATGTATTTTCAAAAATATTCTAATTTTTTCACCATACCTATTGCACATGGCTTTCATACATGATGCAATAGCATTTTCACTTTTCACCCATTATTTATTATTCAATATTACACAATTACTGCAGAAATATAGAAAATAAGAGAACGTTATTATAATAAAAACAGTGTTTACTTACATTTGTAGCAGAATCGTATAGCAATGCAAATGTCAAATCAAAACAAGTATCTCAGTGGAACAGATCTCACACAATGCGTTCGAACCTTCAAAACAAATGTGCTAATTCTGTTTTCAATCAATTGAACACAGATTGCAGCACAATACTGAAGTGGGAATTAGTTTCCAACGTTATAATACCAAAGCCAATATATTATAGTGAGTTTTGCGCTTCCCACAGGTGTATTTCCCAGGATCACGTAGGTAGGAAATAACCTTCCCACGGCCCACGAAAGGGTTAATATTCGTTTCAGCTTCTTTTATTGCGCAGTTTCAGATGGGTAACATCAGGAACTGCCTAAGAAAGAAGCTGTGCAACTGTCATTTGAAAAAAAATTCGAATACAAAAAAAGTTGCATTTTGTTATTCTCCTTCCCTGCGACCCGGATCCACCAGTGGTCTAGTGGTAAAATCGTTGAACACTGGTAGTTTGGTCCGGGGTTCGGTATTCGGCCTGCTTTTCAAGGTTTGAGCTCCCACAAGAGAAATACTTGAAATTTAAAAAAATGGTTTCATATGAGAAAAAATACTAAATTATTCAAATGTTTCTGTTCTCGGGAATCGAAAACAAATGCAATTAAAAACATTCAGCAACTCTTCTTGCTCAAAATTCAATTTTAGGCGAAATGGCTGGCTTGTTTATTTCTTTATGTGTAACGTGGATACGAGCCAGTTTCTCCTAGAAATCCTCGACGAGAACATTTCTTCCTTTAGGAGGAGGGCCTTCATGTATGTAACAAGTAATCCAATCTAGTCGTAATCAGCCACCGGCTGCTATGCAACTGGCAACGAAGCAGCGGACCTGCTTGCGAAATCTGCTGCCAATGACTCCAGTAGATTGGAAAACGCAGTAAGTGTTACGCAGTCCTATTCAAAGAAACCAAGCTCAATAGCTTTTTACAAGAATGGCAGAAAAGATGGGAAAGGGAAAGTACAGGGAGAAGAACCTACAAGTTCTTTCCGAAAGTCACGTGCTCATTTAATACATACAGCGGAGCACAAACTCAATTCTACACTGGCCATGGTCCCTTCTCACATTATCTTAAATGATGCGGCATACGAGCATCAGAATTGTGTAAATGTGGTGCGGTAGGTGATGCAGATCACTTCCTCTTCAACTGCCCACAAAACCGATAAACTGCATTTAAAAATGCCAAGCAGTGAATACTGGCCGCAATGAGCGAAGAATACCTGCGGCAACAAGCAGACGAAAACTAAAATAGAGGAGGTAATCAGGCTATGCTCAGCAAGGTACTAAGAAATTCTCCCCCTCCCTTGAGAATTGTATCTTCGTTTAATAGCAATTCAAAATACTACAACAATTGAAAATCAACACTAGAAAAATAGCTCACCCCGTAGAATAATAACAGGACGGTAAGAGCAAAACTATTGTAATGTAAGCATATTACTATCCAGTTTGTATGTACTTGATAAAAATGATATTGTAAAGCAGTTTAAATGATATCGAAAATCCAGTCAATGTGTAAATGAATTACAAGTTTAATTTGATTATCTCAGTAAAAGTATTGTAAATATGAATTCAGATAATGTTTAAATGTACACATAACTGTCATGATTTTATGTAACTATCATATGTAACTTGTACAAGACAATGACTGTAATCAACATATCTATGCTTATACACAGGCCTTGTATGCTCATATAATATTTATATTTATATTTTTACACTGAGGAAATATTCCCTTCTGCCAGGATGACTATTAACACTGTAAGGCTTTTACAACAAAGTCAGTGGTTATCTCAGGCGGCGCTCGGCTGCTATGCAAACTAATGGTCTGTAAAGTGAACTAAACAAGAAATGCACAAAAATTAAGTTTAGCTATCTTCCAAAGGGAAGAAATGCCACTATGAGGTCTTTCTAAGGGAAACTGGTTCATATTCAAGTTACACATGAGGAAACTGCAAAAACCGACCATGCAGGCAACCTGTTTGTTCCCTTGGGACCGAACCTAAGTCGAACGATTTTAACCACGATATTCAACAGTCTTAATCACTCTAAATACATAAAAGGGTTTAATTTTATTCTCTTACATATTTTATTTCGCTCAGTCTTCACTTACTGCTATGCGTTTATGTTCAGATGATTGAAAAGTGGAGGACGTACAGAGAAATAATAAAGGATTTTGCAGAAAATGAAACTATCCAGATGAAAATTTTAATAAATCCAGATTCTTTTAATATTTACTTATGATGACTTTTCATCATCAGTTTTCTCAGTTACTCTATAGAGTCGTCAGGTTTGTCGAAATAGGCAGTATGAAAAATCAACGATGTCCTAATCAGAATTCGAAATCCGTATCTCCTGATGATAGCCTGACATGCTTTCCACAAAGGCACTGATAAAGAGAGAGAACCTTACAATATTAGTCAACCACAGTATTATCTTATTTAACCCATCCCCCCAAAAAAATAGATTTGATGGAAAGAAGAAAATTAAGAACGTAGAGTAAATGAATGGACAAAGAGGGGAAAAACTTCAAATGTGTCCTTTATAAAAAATAAAATATGCAGAGGCTGTTCACACATTTTTAGACGATATATATTGTATTCACAAAACTAAATTACATAAAATTCTTGTGTTTTAAATGTTCTATTTGGCATCCCTTATTCCGAACTAGCTTTCGACACCGCAATTTCCAGGATAATAATGCCTTTTGAAGTGACAGAAGAGATATTCTATCCCATTCCTCCCGAACAGCTTTCCAGAGTCCTGCTAGGGTTTTGGGACAACGTTTGGATAATACAGTTTTTAAAAGTCCGAAAGCACAAAAATTCATAGGTGACACATCGGGAGATTTAGTAGGGATATCAGTGAAGGGTATGGCCTTGATACCAGTTTAGGAAATTTACAGTGGATTTTGATGTGTGACTGCTAGCTTTGTCCTGATGGAGTCTCACAGATGGATGGCATTGTGCGTAAAGCGATGGTATTTCATTCAGAAACATTTTAGATAAAATATGTTTCTGATAGTATTTGGAGTTAATCTTGACATTTTTTTGCACATTCTTTATTTTTAACTTGCCATTATAAGAAAAACCAGCAACAATCATGAATCCCTTAGAAAAACTTTCTTTCGATTCCTTGAACTATGTACTTGAATTTTTTCCTCCCCTTTTATGATAATAAATGGCTCTTTTTCTGTTACATTCCTTTAAATACACCCATGGTTCATCTATTGTGACAATTGTTTTCCATTTTTGTTTGTTTTCATATTGGTACCCTACAAGCGCGTGCTTATGATAATTAATAATCAATTCAGCCCCGACCAAAATCATCATTACTGTAAGGCTATTGATTCCACCCTTTTTTGGGGGGGGTACTATAAATCATGGAGAGGGGGGCCCAGAAATATATTTTTGCATAGAGGCCCGTGAATTTTACTTACGCCGCAGCCTATTAAGATAAAATTACAAAGACGTAGATTGAAACTATAAATATTTTTGTAAAAGAAGAATGAAAGTAATAATGAACAACAATTTGTCCAAAACAATGGTAACAGCTAACAGCATGAAGAACTGTGTGCCTAATGTGGTGTAGGAAAAATTTGGCCAATTCGTCCAAAACAATGGTAACAGCTAACAGCATGAAGAACTGTGTGCCTAATGTGGTGTAGGAAAAATTTGACCAATTCGTCAAAACAATGGTAACAGCTGACAGCGTGAAGAACTGTGTGCCTAATGTGGTGTAGGAAAAATTTGGCCAATTCGTCCAAAACAATGGTAACAGCTAACAGCATGAAGAACTGTGTGCCTAATGTGGTGTAGGAAAAATTTGGCCAATTCGTCCAAAGCAATAATAACAGCTAACAGCATGAAGAACTGTGTGCCTAATGTGGTGTAGGAAAAATTTGGCCAATTCGTCCAAAACAATGGTAACAGCTAACAGCATGAAGAACTGTGTGCCTAATGTGGTGTAGGAAAAATTTGGCCAATTCGTCCAAAACAATGGTAACAGCTAACAGCATGAAGAACTGTGTGCCTAATGTGGTGTAGGAAAAATTTGGCATCCAAACTTCTTGAAACTGTTTTGGAATAGAGGCATACAACTTCTGAATGGTATTAATGGTATTTCATTTTACTGTCAGACCTGCTCCAAGATGCCGGAGATGCTGGAAGATACTGGGGGGGGGAATAAAGCGGGATCTTACTTTACTTTCCAGCCCATATTACACTGGTTCAATGATTTTTACATCTGATGATCCTGCAGGCCAAGAAAGATATATAACTTCGTCTTAAGGTTCTTTAATACGACTGAATTTGACTGAAGAACATGAGACATTTTGAAAGATGCGATTACTTGTAAGAAACAGTGTCAGAGCCATAGAATGGACATGATCACTTAAATATTTGTGTGTCACTGGTATATATTCTTCTCCGTAAAATCATATTTGGGTCTGCAGTAAAGCCCGATACACTTATCCAAAGTTTAACTAAATCACCGCCATGTTTTAGTGTAGGAAGCAGACAGTCTGAATGAATCGTGATCTTCTGCTAGTATTCTCCGGACGTAAAAACTGACACAATACTTGTTTTTACTGATCAGCATTTTATGTGTCATGTTCCCGTTACCACTGTAGCTCCCATTTTTTTTATTTATTACTGAAACAAGAAGTTTGGTTTTCAATAGCAATTCTACTGTAAATATTCCTCTTACACGACTGCTTTTTGTTGTATACATCAAAATTGGGTTCTTTAGATGCCCTTTAAAGTTCAACAATCAACTTTTTTTTCTTTTTTTTTTCACAGCAGATAGATTTTCCTTTTTATGTAATTACCTTGTAAGATATTTTCTTTCACCTTCCCGCATGCCTTTGAGGCGTAGCTGGAAGAACAATCGGCGTGTCAAAGCCAGCAATGGCAACACATTATACGAAAAATAATATTTTTAGGGCCAGCCCGAGAAACAGTCTAGCGGAAACTCGAAAGATATTATAAGGTATTTCTCCCGCCCTCATAGCATGCCTTCGTGGTGTAGTGGTCAGCACAATCGGCGCGTATTCGAGAGGTCCGAGGCTCGAATCCCGGCAATGACATTGCACATTTTTCATGTCTCCAGCGTAAAATGACTTAATGACTCTACAAGGGGTGTCCGAGTTAACAAGTGGTGGACAATCACCACCAGGATTTGGCGGTTGAGTCCCCTCTTCCCCAGTCGCCCTTTGTAAGGAGGATGTAAGTATTTCCTTTCTTCTTCTCGCATGCCTTCGTGGTGCAACTGGAAGCACACTCGACGCCCATTCGGGAGGTCCGGAGGGTACTGCACATTTTTCACGTCTCCAGCATAAAACAACCTAAGGACTCTACAAGCTTGTTTAACATCCTTTTGGGTCTGCATCCTCAATTTCAACCCACAACTATGTCTGGCAGGTGATGTTTTCAGAGAATATCGTATGTTGTTATAACTTTAGGACCGTATTTCCAATAATTTTGTGTCTGATGTTACACATGTGCTAATGAGCCGGATATTAAGCATCTAACATTTTTGGAATTCATCCGTCTTTGCTTTTTTTTCCCTATAACCTAAGCTTTCCAAACATAATTGGACTTTGAAGCTTTACACAATCTCTAAAATATATATAAAATAATGACTTTTCCCCAAAAGGCGGGGATTATTTTTACGGTTTATTGTGTTAGTTTTATTGTCTATAAAAGTGCAACATTAAGTTTTTAAGCCTGATGTTTCCATTACTTTGGACAAATCCTGTATGTTGTTGACTAGTATATATTCATTTTTATTCTGGAATTTCATTGCTGAAACATTTTTCTTTCTTTTCTCAAAGTATTAGCGGTTTAATCAGTTTTAAAAGTCTAAAGAAAACTTTCTTAAACGAATGATTTGATGTTTAATTACGAATTCTCCATTGAAGTTGAATAAATTTAGAAAGACTTTCTTAGCGTATGGAGATCTGAGTTCCATTTAGACGCGTGCGCATTTTTATTTGTAAGGAAATTTTTGAAATAATAATTTAAAATTTTTTTTTATTTGAAGGGAAGGAAAAGTGTATAAAATACCCTGTCAAACTAAAATGGATAATGTAATTAAATTCTGATAGATAAACCTAATCTGCCTATTTTTATAATTAATTTGCTATTAGATCCAATCAGAATTTCACAAATAAAAACACTTTTTTGGATTTTGCTACTTACCTGAGCAAATTCTCGAATCCTATCGGAGCCAAGTCGGTAATCCTAATGACTTTCGATTTGTCCGCCATGTCCCCGTAAAACATGGCTTCGAAGACAGGCGATGTCATAGCCAGGAGAACTCTGTGGCCCACATACTTCTTAGAAGCCGAAGGAGGGCCCACTATGAAAGTCACGTCGCTCAGTGCCGTGTTCTGAAGCAGGGACGAGGTCCGCTGCAGCACTTTCTCGCTCTCCATGACGATTGGTCAATGTCGATTCCTCCTAAATCGCCATTGCCTGCAAAAGACATCAAAACAGAAGGCTAGAAAAAGGACAGCACTATTAATTCCCTCATCGTTGTCGACCCACATCGGACAACGAGGCTTTCTATTTCCTTTTTACCGCAGACATGATTAGAGGTCTGCAAACATCTCGAGCGAGAAGCAATTTGGGTATGGACTGTGATTTTCGTTTTGCATATGGAACGGGGGGATCTTCCCTAATCGCTCTAGTGACCTAGATCCAGAGTATTTCGTTTAATTGCGTTTGACACATACCACCCACATTTCGCTAAAAGCTTGTTCAAACAATATGATTAAGTTACCAAGAAGGATCGGCTTCCCTGCAATTAAAGCTTTGTTTGCACCAATTAGCATGCAAAGTATAGATTGTTTCATTTGGCAGTATTTCATGTGCATGTGCCAGGAGATTAAAATTCCACATTCGTAACTCTATAATGTGAAATCCATTAATATTCTTTGGGAGAATAACGTAAAAATTATCATTCGCTCGAAATGAGGTTATTTAAAGAAGGGTTAAAAAAGAAAAACTTTCGCAATTTACTCAAGTGTTATAAATTACCGCTAGAAGGTCGAATTTTTAGTGGATGTTTGCTGATAGAATGTTTGCATAGAATATTTTAAAATCATTCCAATTCTTACTGTTATCATAGTCATCACGTATTAAATAATTGAAAATCCAAATAGGCATTAATTAATTCGATTCTGTATTAATTTTTTTTTGTACAAACCTAATTTTCGAAAGCATTTTCTTCAAAAATTTATTTTAACGATTTTGAATTTTACATAATACTTCTGAGATATTAAATTTGTGAACCACACTAACTTGATCTGATAAAGAATTTGATAATTCGTTATTAATTCAAACTACGCAAAAGATGTTACAAAATTTCGTGACTAAAATTTGTTATAATGAATTTAATATGGTATGCATAAAGAATTTGACATTATAGTGCACATACGAGTTTCAGTCGTCATAACACACATGAAGAGTTTGCATAATATGATACATGCATAAAATGATTTGTGAAATATATTACGTTTCCCGCACTGACATAAGGATGATATTACTTTTCCCATCGCAGTAAAAATTTTGAACATTGCTATTCATTTTATTGTTTTTCTTCTGCAATCTTATCTTTGATTTCTGGAGATGAAGACAGAAATGTCAGAAATCTAAATTGATGAATAATGGCGAGTACCTTTGTAGATTGTTTTTAAAGCAGGAAAGATGAAAAATGAGCAACGATCTTGCCGGGAATCGAACCATGGACCTCTAGAATGCGCGTCTAGCGTGCAGACCACTACCCCCGCGGTTCGATTCCCGGCGAAGGCGTTGCTAATTTTTCAATCTCTCTTGTCTGCTTCCAAAAATACCTAACGTCTCTACACTACCGCCCGAACTAAAAGGCTGTTGGGTGATGATTCTCCACACCCAGGATTTAGCGATTGGGTCCCCTAAAAACACTAGTAGCCCTTTGAAAGGGGGAGTATATAAGGTATTTACAAATATTCAAGCTTTTAAAAAATTCTTAGTAAAGCATAAACACATTATAAGGAAAACAACAATGGGCAATGGATATTTTAACTAAATTGGGTATAGATTTATGCCAAGTTGCATAACATAGCTCAGAGATTATTGAAAATAATAACTATCCTATTGAAAATAATGACTATTGTGAAAGAGTAAGAAATAATGTCTCAAATAATATAAATATTTAAGACTGTAATAAATAAGAAAAAATAAGATTTTATCAGGATTTATATATACAGGAAAGTAAAAGATTGTGAGGAAGCGTTATTATATTTTATAGATTACATTTATTACATATAAGATTTTATTTATTATATATAAGGTATTCAAAATTTTCTATTTAGGTATTCAAAGTAATTCAATTTTATATTTAGGTAATATTTTACATTTAGGTATTCAAAATTTTCTATTTAAAACTATTGTTATAAACCAATATTGTTAAACAAATATGTATATGTCTTATGTCACAGATTGCCACTGTTTGACCATGTATAAATTCTTTATTGTTTTACAATAAATTCGAGACGAAGGGGAAAAGATGTTGCTGTGACCCTCCAGTATTTTATTGGAGGGTTTCACTCGACAAAGGAGGATGTAATTTTTTTAACGGAGGAATATATAAAGCCGATTAACCATAATGGTAAAAGTATGTTGCCCACGTCCTCCGTTAAAAAAAAAAAAAAAATCGCTCTTGCCTGCTTCTAAAAATACCTAATGCCTCTACAAGACGCTGAAAAAGGCTTCTCCTTTTCTCCTTTTGAAGATGCGATTATAAGAAAGCTTCTTCTTTTCAAGATACTACTTTTTCTCAAAAGCATAACAGTTGATTTTACTTTGGACAATAACAAACTACCGATAAGCGTAGGGTTTTTTGGATACGCGCAAAGCTGTAAAATATGCTTACAAATAATACAGGAAATGCTATGAAATATTTATGCTATTTTTGATAAATAAACCATTTTAATATTTGGTAAATAGTTTTGAGCACAGTAAAATTACACTTGCGTTATTTTCAATTATTACTTTAGCGTCACTCTCTGTGTTCAAACGTTAACTAAACCAGCACCTGTTGCTTAAAGTGGATATTTCTGCAACAGGTTCCTGAATAATGAATCTACTAAGAGATGAGCGGATTATCTATCTCTAAGGAAGATTAAATGTTTTACCTTGTTTTTATTCGCTTTTGCTTTCTCAGCAGAAGAACTTCTATCATAAGTAAAGCAGTTTTATAATTACCATGAGGAATTTGAAATCAGTTTTGCTATTTTGCATTCGTTGCAACTCAGTTAGCGATAGCGGATTTCAGCAACATTTAGTTCAA
Source organism: Stegodyphus dumicola (assembly GCF_044657685.1). Classification (NCBI taxonomy): domain Eukaryota; kingdom Metazoa; phylum Arthropoda; class Arachnida; order Araneae; family Eresidae; genus Stegodyphus; species Stegodyphus dumicola. The sequence continues at coordinate 183,790,796 of NC_140776.1, read as the reverse complement.
ACTTAAAATTATTAAATATTTTCGGGTTTTTTGTTATAAAATATTTTCTGACGCGTATTTAATTTAATGTCTTTATGTAGAGATGTACTGTCTTTTGAGTTCTCAAGAGAGAGTGTAAGCTTGTTGCTGTTATTGCTGACGCTCACCTGTCTGACCTATAATCAACTCAAGCCAATGAAACTCCTCGGGGGAAGGAGCACAAGTTTATTCGCCTGTCGTTGGCAACAGCCTTGAGCATCTTACAGGTGACAGTGAGATTTAGCTCAGTTCTGCCCCCCCCCCAATTTTGATGGAAAGTACCCCTGGGGACGAGTCCGAGGGTCCCCCAGCCTCTTCTCTTACCACCGACCTCACCAGAGGTCTTTCGACTCACCGCATATTTAGAGTACCCCATGCCGCACGGATACTATACATTTACAAACATCTGTGTCTTCTCCGGAATTCAAACCTGAGCCAAAGAGTATGTATTGTTAAGAAGGAAAGCTTCGCAGCAGCAGGAGTGGCTCCCTCCGAACGAAAAGGGACACAACTGCGCATGCGTGAAATATCTGTCGCCAAAAAGCGCCAAAGCTCGAAGCTGATGTCGAAGTTCGAACAGTTTCGATGGTCACGTTTACCAAGAGTTTTAAAGCTGTGTGACTCCATTTTTTCCCTACATATTGACAGATATAAAATCAGACATCAAACTGCGATATGGATAATACAAGTTCAACTAGTAAAGCAAAAAAGCACGAAAATTCGAGTTTAAATTATAGCGAAATGTCAAAGAACGATTCATCTTAACCCATGTTCCTCAATTTCCTGTACACGTGGCCGGAAGTGGAAAATCTCGGCCAGGTACATCACAAAGGGGGAAATTCTCGCCAACAGGTTCCGTCGCCAAATCCCTTGGCGAATTTTCCCTCTTCTTTCTAGCGGCACGGTAGTCAGCGACGCTAACCACTATACGCAAGGTTGGGCGACTGAATCGAACCTTAAAAGAGAGAGTTTGCAAACTCAGTCTGTCGTGTTGAAACTCGTCCATTGCTGCCTTCCTTTAGCGCTGTGCTACGAGATAGACTATTTCTACTGTTTAAAATCGAGTAAATGGCTGTCACTCTAAATTGGCAAAATATCGCTAAGGTGGCGATGATTTTTGGCGACTAATTTTTATCGCCAAATTTGGCAAGAAATCGCCAAAATTCTTTAAACTTGGAAACCATTTGGTGACATTTTTGTCCAGTCCCTGTATAACTATAATTGGTACTCTAATTTTATTTTCCCGCAAAGCTTCGCTTCTTCATACCAGTAAGTTGTTCTCGCAAGTTACAATTGAATAAAGCTATATTTTGACTTTATTAATATGTTTATTTATGCGGAATGATCGCTGGACTGATAGCCTAGGGTGTGGAAAATACCAAAGAGGGACCTGCTTTTAGATCCCGCACACCAAACAACAAGTTAGAAATTTTTTGTGTTTTTTATAATAAGAATGACTACAGGTAAAATGGGAATACTGACTACTTTTGTTATGACGCAAACTTCAGTTTGATTACATTAGGGGATGATAAAAATACTATACTCGCTTTTCCCAGGAAAATGCAAACCAAAAGCACATTTCATTGCCCAGATAAATACAGATAGAAAGATTTTTGTCAACGTATATTGTTTAGAACCCTTTGTAATGATCCAAAGTGTCCAAACTCTCTCGATGTTAAAGCGAATTATCGTTAAGTACACCATAACAACTGAAACTTGAGAAAGGTGTAAAATACATTTTATTTAAAGTTAAATAAGAGCAAAAGGCACATTTTGTGCTTACAGATCAGCCAGACATTTGTGGGTAGATAACTTAAAATAACAGTAAATCAATTTATAAGGTATTTCTTCCGCCTTCCTAGCATGCCTTCGTGGTGTGGGGGTCTGCACGCTGGGCGCGTATTCCAGAGCTCCGTCGTTCGATTGCCGGCGAATGCTTTGCTCATTTTTCATCATTCCAGCTTCGAAATAACTTAATGTCTCTACAGTGGCGCCCGAACTAAAAGGGTGGTGGATGATGATTCTCCAAACCCAAGATTTGGCGATTGGATCCCCCCAGTCGTCCTTTAAAAAGGGGAGTATATAAGGTATTTCTCCTGCCTTCCTAGCATGCCTTCGTGGTGTGGTGGTCTGCACGCTGGGCACGTATTCCAGAAGTCCGTGGATCGATTGCCGGCCAAGGCGTTGCTCAATTTTCACATCTCCTGTTTTCCAAAAAATCCTAATGTCTCTACAAATTGTAAAAGGGTGACTATTCACTAAAATAAGGACTTGCACATGAGCGTACCGGCATTTTGACAAAGAATAACTTCTTCATGTAGTAAAATGAACTTTAAAAACGTGTAGGCACCTTTGTGTCTTAATATCGGGTCACACTGTATTTTGACGAGCAAGGGCTAGATTGCAAAAGGATGCAGGCATCTTTATGTAGGTTGGTTGAGCCGGTTATACCGAATCTCTTTGGCTGTGATTGTTACTATGGGTTACATTTCGTTTGTAGGAGACGATCCCCGGAGTTTAACTAATAATTGTGTAGAATTTGACCATCGTTAATCTCGGACGCATATGAAATGATCAGGTATTAAATGCTTTTACATAATAGCCATTTGCAAAGAGATACTCGGTTCAACCAAATTTAGCGCATAGAAATTAACCTATATGAAGCACCGAGAGGGGAGGGGAATAATAAACCATGACGTAATCGATGACCACGCCCATATGCTGGATGATTGACGCAGCGAAAACACTTTCCGTTTACCGGTTGGTTGATTACGCATCGCTCGCTCTCTTTACTGCAAGAGATGCCGCTGTGCTAGAAGCGCTAGAAATTGATGTCTTTTAGAATACATTACTGAATGATACACAAATAAAGAAGATCAAATAAATAACAGGATTCTTGATTTTGCACTGGTGTCCTAAATTGTTTTAACGCGAATACATTTAAAAACACCTGAAAATATATCGAACAGAAGAAAAATTTCGGGTTGTTCTGAATATTAAGGACGTTTTTTTAAAATGCGCTTCTGAAAACAATTATTTTATATGCACAGCTTAATATTTAGAAAATAGAGTGAATTTATTACTTATCTTTTAAGTCTCGTAACAAAAGAAAATATTTACCCAGTTTTACTCAATGGTATAAAAATAATTTAATATCCGCAGTGGAATTTGAAGTTAAATCTCGGTAATAGTTCAGGTAATAGTTCTGTTCAGGTAAGCAGGTAATAGTTCTGTTTTTGCTTCTGAAATCGTCTTAGAGAATTATGCAAATTGTTTATTGGCATACAACGGGAATTTTAATTTAAATTAGGATAAAGCAAGCTCATATTGGCGGAGTTTCGAATAAAATTTTAATTATTTTCAGGGTGATCAACCACATGGTTCATCTTCTTAAGGAGCAAGAAACATTTGCCAAGAAGGAGGGGGGATAGAAGAATAAAACTTTAAAGTCCAAGAAGGAAAGTTTTCTCGATCAAAGACAAATGGCGATATTCCACACAGAAAAGAAAAACTCCCTTTGTACAAAAGTTTAAATTTAACTTTTGTATACGCTTGGTTAGGTCGATATGATGATGATGATGTCGTGTCTATGACAAAGTGCAATTATATAGCTTCGAAGCTGTCAAAGACAGCTTTTGCAACCTCGGCAGCTCTATCCGTATAAAGTAGGTCCACTGGGTCTTCAATGCCGATGTCAAACAGTCTGGCCTGGATTGCTGGGCAGCTGAAGATGTGATGGCGAGACAGTGGGATGTCATCTGGGCAATGAGGACAAATGTTGTTGTAACTACGCTGTCCGTCTGCAGAAATCCTCATCCCTTTTAAGTGATTTATCCTAAGTCTGGTGATGATAGTCGATATGGCTCTGTCACAGTTCAATTCCGGGATGGAGTTTCCTTTAACTTGACCGATTAGTCTTTGACTGGCAACTGCATTGGCATCAACGAGGGTTAGGCACTTGGATGGCTGAGGAGAATCACGGGATGCCTTTGCAAGCTCATCGGCCTTCTCATTACCAAAAATATTTACATGAGCCGGTATCCATTGTAAGATGCAGGGTCTTTGGGCAGTAATGATTTTGTTTGTGAGCTCAATGATCTGATGACTGAGTTAATAGTTGCCCTTCTGGATCGCTTGCAATGCTGATCTGCAATCAGAGAAGATGATGATACCCTTGAATCTCTGGTCTTCTTTAGAGAGGTTAGGTCGATATAAAATTTCAAATTGATGTAAAATTCTGGCGTTCCAAGGCAAATAGTTTTTGAGTTATGCGAGGTACATACATAGGCATGTACAGACGTCACAATCACTTCTAAATATATTTCAAATCCATGTAACAATTCGTCTTGGAATAAAGAGACATTTTTTCTGTCCGCACGTACAGATGTCAAGCAAAAAAAAAAAAAAAAAAAAAAAAAAAAAAAAAAAAAAAATCGTTCAAATGGATTTGAGAGTATTCAAAATGGATATTCGTTAAAAATATGATACCCGAAATGTTTCCCAATCATTGTAGTTCCTTTACTTCGTACAAGAAAGTGAAAAGGATGTTGAAAAGTCTATCTTTTAGTTAAAAAAAATCTGGTGCGGGATACCACATAACTTCCTTGTATGGCCTACTAAATTATGTACATTTTTTTTCTGCGTTGCATTTAAACTTATTTCTTCTAATTTTATTAGAGATATATTTCTCATTCAGTTAATTCAGTTCTCACTTCGCGGCAAGGCACAAATAATAAAAACACAACATATCTTCATTAAAAATTGAAAAATAGAGTAAAACACAAAAAACCAAATACAGTTAAAACAATTTTTACTCTTAAAATTAAAGTTTCTACGCAAAAACAAGCAACTCAGCCAGCTTTTAAACTATCTTAAATAGTCCTAGCAAGATTTTATGACTCTATATATTTTGCGTGCGTACGGGTTCGTAATAGACTGAATGCACAAGTCTGATAAAAAGTTAATAAAATTTATTCTTATCGCAAGAAATTAAGCAAAATGCTGAATTTTTCCATAGAGATATTCGTACAATACCACAATATCACAAAGCAGTTATATTTTAAAGTATTAAAATGTTAAATAGAACGCAATGCAAAGTGCAGAAAAAGTTAATCCGATCTCAGAATTACAGCAGCTAGTAAACAACAACAATTGAGTAAGCAACTGAATTGAGATGTTTCTCTCCGGCTTTTTAAAGCTTTTTAATCAGTCACGAGAAGGTTCTGGTAATTTCTGTTTTCTTGAGGTTTCTGGAAAGCAAAAGAGTAGAATTACGAGATATCTAGGCTAATCTTTGGAATATGGTAACAGGTAGTTTGGCGACATTTTGGTAAGGCGATAAAGCTAGGACTTAAGCAGTGTACATGGATAAAGTCAAGAGTGTGCGCAATGCCATTTTTGTGCAATTCTGGAATGTTTTTTTTAAGTGAAAATAGGTCGAGGTGTACATGGATACCGTGTATGTGCAGTTCTTAAAAACGCGGCAAGCAGTGGGCGATTCTGCACTTTTTCCCAATTTCGCACCTAACCTTCGTCATGATTAAAAATAAATAAATAAAAGTTCTAGCATAAGCGTAATTCGGCTAGCATATTTTTGGAAAAAAATTTTGAAATAAAAATAATAAATAAAAAATAATAATAATAATAAAAAAATCTGAAATGTTTAAGATTTTAAATTACATCCAAAGGGGCGTTTTTTAACATTTTGTGTGTTACCTTTCTTTATTAAATATCATGTTCCTCGCACTTAAACCATAAGATCCAGTGCAACAGCAATATCGCAAAATAGTTTTAAAACGAGCATATCTTTAGAATTTCCGATACAGAGACTCACGCGCTGGAGATAAAAATGTTTTTTCTGCACAACGTTGCCATTGCTCGCTTTGAAATCCTTGAGTTTGTTAATCAAAAATTCGTCAAAGTTTTAAAAAATAGGAAATCGATCATAAAACAAATTTCAAATTTCAAATTTGGTCTTCCACATGCTCATATTCGTTGGAGGATTACGTTATTCAAAATTCGATGACTCTATCTACCGTTGTTTATCACAATACGAGAAATATACATACATTTATGCAGATTTTTCATTATTTAATTTCTTCAAATATAATGCAGGACTCTAACATTTTGTGGCAACAGTTTGAAAAGTGAACCGACATTTATGAGTCCGACGCAAAATGCCAAAACGAAACTAATAGTCCTTCGGGATTCAAATCCCTTTGGACTAATAAATAAATAAATAATAATAATAATAATAATAAACATGCCTTTACTTGGTGAAAACAAAATGGCGTCCGAAAAAAAAAAAAAAAAGAAACTAGCAGGTTGCTGTAGCAGGGTTGGTCGCCAAATTTTCGCCAAAAAGTCGCCGTGTTACCATAATCCGAAGATTAACCGTTATCTCTTTATTAAATGTTAAATTCACGTGCTCCTATATTTTTACTTTTCCGGCATGACTTTCTCTTAAAATAAGTCTCGTGCTGCATTGCACGGACAAAGGACCAGGCATTATTGTTACGGAGTAGCTGTGGAACTTAATGCAATAACCTCCACATCTTCGTTGTTATAAAATGAATTGGTTGAGCGAGAAGCATAAGCTAAGATGTAAGAAGGAAAGCCGATGGGCTAAGAAAGAGATCGAATAAGATAGTCCTCCATTACACGGATAAAGGGGTTACCTGTATTGAACCGCTGCGCGAGGCGCAAGGCCCCCCCTCCCTCGCGGCGGAGTAACAGAGGTAAAGAAGGGAACAATTTACATTTTCTTTAACAATTTTAAAACAATCTCTTTGCATGAAATAATAACAGCTCGAGTATTGGCTATTCAAAAAAATTATTTACACAGGGCTCAGCCTGGATTTGAACCCGGGACCTCTCACACCCGAAGCGAGAATCATACCCCTTGACCACTGAGCCGATAGGATTTCCTGTTCTTTCAGCAAATCATATTCTTGAGGATTTTATTTATCTAGGATGTTGTTTTAATCATAAATATTTTTTCAGTTCTATTCGCCTTATTTCATCTTAATATATTTCTCAATAAGGAAGACCAAACAGATTCACCATTTATTACGATATATATCGTGTTCCCTAAAATGGATTTAGTTTCATTAAAAGCCAGAAGTAGCATTGCAAGGGGATATAAAACAATTTTTATTAATTCTACCAAAATAGAAAACTAAATACAAAATCTGTAACAATAATGATCTTTCAAAACTGTGCTTCTAGCGATTCTTCTAAAGTAAACTACAATAATTTATTTTAACTCTTCGTAACCAACGAGGGCCGACCAGCGGCCGAGCGGTAAAGTCGCCGAACACTGGTAGTTCGGTCCGAGGTTCGAATCCCGCGAACGGGTTGGCTGCATGGGCACTTCGTGGTTTTTCCCATGTGTAACGTGTATACGATCCAGTTTCCCTTAGAAAGGTCCTCCACAAGGACATCCCTTCCCTTAGGCAGATAGCCCTCGAGGCTTTGCCATAATTGCACACACACACCTGTAACCAACGTGGCACTTCTGCAGCTGTTCACCTGTAGCACTTGCCTCGCCTTATCCTGGCTTTACACAGAAGAAAAAAATTTAGAACGATACATGTATAGAATATCTTTAGTTTGAATTTAGATTCAACACTCCACGATCCAATGTGTTGTACAATTTAACTCATTTCGTATTTCGTGAAATACGACTTCAAATATACAATTTTCGGTTTCAAAGACTGTTCATCTGTTTACTTATATTTTTTATTTATTAAAATTTTACCTGTGCGGATTTATGAAGCACGAGAGCACCTCAACTCAACTTTTAGGATCACATCTTAAGATGCATAGTTCGCTTACTATTCAAAAAAATTTTAATTAGCATAAATTGAGAGGCCTTTTGGAATGTGTGACTTCTCCCACTTGCAAGGAATTAGAGGCAGGTTTCCAAAATTAGAGGCAGGTTTGCGGGACTCCGCAAACCATCCTCTAATTTTTAATTTTGTTTCTTCATTTTGGGTCTCTAAAACACTCTAAGCGTTAAGTAGCTATACATGAATATGTTACGGTGAAACACCGAAATCTGGAGAGTGTCGGCTTTCACCGGTGAATGTCAACATTCACATAGTCTCTTGGTGTATGTCCGAAATATTTTCCAAATAATCTTATTTCTGACTTACACCAGTCAATGTCGACATTCACCATGTACTAATGGTGAATGTTGAACATATAACAATATTATGTTTTCTTCTCCGTCATTCAGTCGCGAATAAACGCACTTGAGACTTGAAATAAGAACTTAAGAACATGAGAACCTAAAACACACAATACATTCAAAATGAGAAAGGAAAATAATAGAAGTTAAAAACTTACTTAATTATACAGTACGTTCTAAATGAGAAAATAAAATAACAGTCATAAAAAACTTACTAAATTATGTGATTCAAATCTTATTTATTGCAGCAACTTAAAGTATATGGCACTTTATGACCTCTCTTTTCGACTTTCACCAGAGCATATCTGTGATTGTCGACATACACCGGTGAGGGTCCGAATATACAAGAATGTAGTGAAATATTCGTCTTTCACCGACGTATTTGGTGAATGTTGATATTCTCTGGTGAAAGTCGACAATCTCCAATTTCGGTCTTTCACGGTAACATACACTGGTGTGCAAAAATTAAGGACGAAGTCGAAAAATTAGCATATCAGCTGAACGAAGAGGTAGACCGGACAGAAAGACCAATCAGGAGATTAAGTAAGGTGATGTACGATAGCACATGCGCAGATATGCAGGTAGACGTAATGGGGGAGTGTCTGAGTAGTATAAAGCATGTTGTCGGTGTAAGATCAGTATTTCTGGCAAAGAGATTGCACGCCGTATAGCAGTTAAAATCACACCGAGTTGCTGCCTCAGCGAGAAATGGCGAATAATCAATCTGTTAGACGACATCTGGATGCTTTTACCCGAGGTCGAATCATTGGGAAGTTGGAGGAAGGCCGCAGTGTGACAAGTGTGGCTGCAGAGTTCGGAATTGCTCACAGCATGGTTTCACGACTTTGGAGACAATTTCAAACTACAGGAACGGCTATCCGGGGGTTTACTAGTGGTCGTCCACGAGGAACCACACCCGCAGATGACCGGTATATTGCCTTACAGGCCAGAAGAAACAGGCGGCAGACAGAGGGAGAAATCGCTAGACGCACGACACAGGCGACTGGACGACCGATATCGCGTTTTACCGTGGCCAGAAGACTGCACGGTAGTGGTCTGTTTGCACGACGCCCTGTACGATGTGTACCTCTAACGCCTGCCCATCGGAGAAGGCGTTCTCTGTGGTGCCGGGAACACCGGAATTGGAGAGACAATGAATGGGGACGAGTACTCTTTACAGATGAGAGCAGATTCAGTCTGAGCGATTCTCATCGCATACTCATCTGGAGAGAGCGGGGAAGCCGCAATCATCCCTCGAACATCATTGAATGGAACAGGTATGGAGGTAGCGGTGTTCTCGTTTGGGAAGGCATCATGCTTGGTAGTCGTACAGACCTTCACATCTTCGACGCAGGTTCAGTCAACGGTACTCGTTATTGTAACGAGATTCTTCTTCCATATGTGCGTCTTTTTAGAGGCGCTATGGGTCCGCAGTTCCTTTTCATGGACGACAATGCACCATGTCATCGCACAGTAGCTGCCGAACAGCTCTTAGAGAGTGAGGATATTGAACGTATGGATTGGCCGGCACGATCTCCGGATCTCAATCCCATCGAGCATGTATGGGATTTTCTAGGCAGACGCTTGGAAGCTCGTACCTTACCACTAGTAACGATTCCGGAGCTTCGATTGGCGCTGCAAGACGAATGGGCAGCAATGCCTCAACAACTCATTGACACCCTCATTCCCAGCATGGGCAGACGCTGTGAAACCTGCCTAGCAGTCAGGGGAGATCATATCCCCTATTAAAGACCAGATGTTTCTTGCTGGACACCCATCACAGGGATGTTTCGGCCTTCAGTCGCATTGCGCTTCATGCAACTTTTTCAATAAAGCTTCTTTTTATCCGTCTGATTTCTCTTTTAGTAAGTGTTGCTTACATTACTCATGTCCTTACGTATTGGGGATCTTACGGTATTAAATGTATTGATTTGGAAAGCTTTTGTACAAAGTTATATTGAAAAAACCGTTTTGTTCTTAATTTTTGCACACCAGTGTATATACCAAGAAAATTTTCATTTCGTGTAATGACTGAAATCAGTACCTAACAGACTTTTTTCTTCCGCTCTTTATTGTTAAAGTTATTTTATTACAGGTGTGAGGACATTTACTTCATTTATCACTCCGATTCTTTTCAGTAATAACATGAAAAGAAGTTGCTTTTTGTTGCGCACGCATTTTTCACGCACGTAAGAAAATCTGCCGCTTTATACCTACATTCTCACAAATTGAAAATTTGTCCCTTGCTTCACGGCATTGCAAGACTGACTCGGCCTCAGCTTATCATCTTTTGTCAGTTTTTTTTCCCTCATTTGCTATGGAAAACATTTTGATACGAAATGAAATAAAATCAAAGCAATTAGAGGTAATGCGTAAGTTTGCTGCTGTGACTAATCTCGCTTGTCTGTATAACTCATCATGGCAAGGAGACAAGATTGCTCCTGCAGGCGGGGGTGAGGGTCTTTCACAACCTCTCGAGAGGATTTTCGACTCGTTGCATATTTAGCCGCACAGCTACCTCCAAGCCGCACAGGTACTATATATTTACAAATATATAGTACCTGTGCGGTACTATATACCAAGCCGCACAGGTACTATATACTATTTCTCCGGGATTCGAACCCGGCTTCTTCGATACGGCCACGCAGACAAGAGTAAAAGGGTGCGTCAGTTGCTTGCAAAACTTATCTTGTTTCATGGTCACTGATTAAAAGAGTTGTAAGGAAAAAATGAAGTTCTGTGTCACTCTTTTTTAAAAATTTATTTAGCTTACTTCCTATTTACATGGATACGGCAGTTAGAGACACTAACCACTATCACGGTTGGGCGGCGTTATATAGGTCTTACTTGTTGAATTAACGTTAGTACTGAATTCGGGATAACTTACCTACTTAGATCGTACAGAAATGATGGACACAACGGCTCTCACAATGAAACTATTACACTATGCGAAAGGAAAACAAGTGAAATAGACGCAAGGGGGCGTGAGCTGCTCAGAATGCACAGAAGGAGCTGGCCGCAAGCGAACGGAATAAGTCAGCGCCCGTCCCTTTCACCGTCGTCATTGAGAGCGTGGACAACAATGCTGGAAGGTGATTATCACGGTCAGCTTTGGACAGCGTGGTTCCTATAGAAGGAAGGGATACAGGGTAGTGAGATCCATTGTCGCATGGTGTCGGTATGAGGGAACAAAGCACCCTCAAGGCGTTCCGTATTCCGTTGGTTGGCCAAGTTTAGCAGTGGAGCGGAGATTGCAGCCAAAGGTGTCAGCGTGGGACGACCAGCAACATCGCGTGCAGCAGCAAATGGGGCAGCCATGTCGGATTTGATCATGGCAAACAAGCACATGACGTTCAACAAGATGCAAGAAGAGGCGTTGACGTTGACGACAGGGCTTGTGAAATGAACATTGCAGGCGATTCTGCATGGGGATTTTGGAGATGACAAATGCGTGTGCAAAGTGGGTGGACCTTGGACTATCCCTTGCTTGACAACATGAAAGATGCAGTGAAGGGCCAACATGTTGAATCTTCTGCCGAATTGCTTGCAATTGTCCTTAGGTAGTGCACCAACACCCCCACAAACTGGTTTACCACAAACTGGACTACAAAGCCCTTCAGGATCTCCCAGCCAGATGGCAGAAGTGCATTGACATGGGGGGATTATTTTTAACTGATGTACTATTAGTTTTTTTTTTTTTTTTTTTTTTTTTTTTTTTTTGTTAATAAATTGTATTCCGCTCTGTGGCAGCATTTATGTCATTCATTTCTGTACGACCTAAATAGTTTCAAGATATATAAATTCTGTTTAGTGCTTCTGGGTTCAAATTTACCATTACGTAACTGCACTACTTTGCTATGATGACATCCTGAGCAAGTACTCGATTTTAATCAATTATTGCTTGTTTGTTTAGTCAGCCGGAAACAGAGAAAAACGCAATGCCTTCGTCAAGGGTTTTCTAAAGGAAACTCTTTCGTATTCACATAATGCATGAAGAAAACTACGCAATGATTTATTCAGGTAGCACGTCCATCGGGTCTGAAAATAGTGTGGAATTACCTTATAATCTCGTTCAGTGGTCTTGTTCTCTAGGCCATTAGTGGGGTGACAGTGGCGTATCAGTGAACGGAGTTCTTGGTGAACGGACTAACTGCATGTTCATGTTCAGCGGTCTTGTTCTCTAGGCCATTAGTGGGGTGACAGTGGCGTAGCAGTGAACGGAGTTCTTGGTGAACGGACTAACTGCATGTTCATGTTCAGCGGTCTTGTTCTCTAGGCCATTAGTGGGGTGACAGTGGCGTAGCAGTGAACGGAGTTCTTGGTGAACGGACTAACTGCATGTTCATGTTCAGCGGTCTTGTTCTCTAGGCCATTAGTGGGGTGACAGTGGCGTAGCAGTGAACGGAGTTCTTGGTGAACGGACTAACTGCATGTTCATGTTCAGCGGTCTTGTTCTCTAGGCTATTAGTGGGGTGACAGTGGCGTAGCAGTGAACGTAGCAGTGAACGGAGTTCTTGGTGAACGGACTAACTGCATGTTCATGTTCAGCGGTCTTGTTCTCTAGGCCATTAGTGGGGTGACAGTGGCGTAGCAGTGAACGGAGTTCTTGGTGAACGGACTAACTGCATGTTCATGTTCAGCGGTCTTGTTCTCTAGGCCATTAGTGGGGTGACAGTGGCTTAGCGAGCGCAAATGGTACCTGGGGCACGATATATTTTTAGCGACCCTACGAAAAACATATAGTAATGGAATATATAGAATATACTCGTAACAAGAATATAGATTAGTTTTAGTAATTAGGATATAATTAGTACTTTATAATAATATATTATAATACATTAATACAGTTAATTACTATATACACATTTTTCACTTGCCTTTGATGAAGCAAATTTGTCAACTTCAACAAAGTAAATCATTTCAAGTTTTTCTCTTTCCACACTTAAAAATACGAGGTCACTTAGGCGAGCACGTCCCATCGTTGATCATGGATGCGTCAAAATTAATTTTAATTTGTTGAACGAACGTTTACAACTAGCATTGATCCTCAAATAGTAAGGAGTATTTGAATTGTGACTCTCAAGTTTGGAAAAACATCTGCGAACGAGATTATAAGGGTACGAAGTTCTAATGGAGTTTTAGGCGCAGTTTTTTTCTTCTACTGCGGAGTAACATCTTGCGAACACACATTATTGCAAATTGCAAACAATATAGTAATAAAATTTGAATATTGTCTATCTCTTCAATTATTTTACTGAACACTGTTAATAATTTTACTCGTACATTATTCACTGAATAATAGAATAGTCGAGTAGATATTAAAAAGTAAAATGCATATCAAATATACAGGGGTTGGACAAAAATATGGAAACACCTTTAAAAAAACATGTTTCTTTGCTTAATATCGTGTAGGAAACCAGTTGGCATCCAAAACAGCTTGCAGTCTTCTCGGAATGGATAAATACAGTTCCTGTATGTTTGCCAAGGGAATATTATACCATTCTTCCTGCAAAACGGTGGCAAGTTCAGATAACGATGTTGGCGGTGGATAACGAGAACGCACTTTCCGTTCCAATATAGACCACAAAGGTTCGATAATATTCAGGTCTGGTGACTGTGGTGGCCAGGGGAGATGGGACAACTCATCCTCGTGCTCAGAAAACCAGTCCTGGACAATGTGAGCTGTGCGAACAGGGGCTTTGTCGTCTTGGAAGACACCATCACCATCGGGGAACAAAGTTTGTACCATGGGATGAACTTGATCGGCCAAAATGTTCACATAAGTCTTGGCAGTCATGTGCCCTGATGCAGTTATCATGGGGCTAGCAGAGAACCACGATGTGGCTGCCCAAACCATAACAGAACCCCCGCCATGTTTCACTCTTGGCAACAAGCAGTCTGTATTATAGGCTGGAGATGGCGTTCTCCAGACGTAAACTCGGCCAGAAGTGGGAAACAATGTGAAAGAAGACTCGTCAGACCCTATTACTCGCTTCCACTGCTCTATAGTCCAGGCTTTATGACTTAAACACCACCTTTTCCTGTTACGGGCATTAGCATCACTGATGAGTGGCTTCTCAATTGCAGCACGGCCAGCAATTCCCTGTTTATGAAGCTCCCTTCTAATTGTTTTGGTACTCACAGGGTTCGGTAACACAACATTCATTTCAGCAGTAATTTTTGCAGCTGTGGTCTTCTTATTTTTCGTCATAATTGCCCTTAATGATGGTCTGTCACGATCACTCAGGACACACTTTCGTCCTCGCTGTGATTTAGCAGATGATGTTTTTCCGCTTTTAAAATATGCGGAATAAATCTTCGATACAGTACCTCTTGAAACACTAAACACCTCGGCTACCTTGCTTACGGAAGCACCCACCATACGTGCTCCAACAATTTGCCCACGTTCGAAGTCTTTTAACTCTGACATAATGCAATGACAACCTCACATAACAGTACTCCGACAACAACTGAACTGTTTAGCACATTTACGAAGTTGTATAGGTGGCGTCAGTAGTCAAAAACGCCAGCGCCACCTACATATTTCATTAAAATCAATCTTTCTTTTCAAACATGCATTTCACAAGGTGTTTCCATATTTTTGTCCATCCACTGTATCTATAATTATAGTTCGGAAACCAAATGAATAATAGCCCAAGGTCGGAGGCCTTTGTTAGAATAAATTGGTGTCACCTTTACATAATGAATCTCGGCAACGTCAAAACCAAACGAGTGCCAAACGATACATGATTCAACTTATGTTCGGATGCAGAAATCTTAAAAAAGATTTTGTACTTGCATTACATATGTGTTTCATTCTTTTTCATATGTTACCTTCTTTTATGGAATACACTTCTGAGAATATTGCATAATAGGTAAGACTAAAGCTATTTAAAACTTATAAATGAGTATTTTATAAGTTCTGTATTTCGATACTTCGATTAAAATGCTTATAAAGACTGTTTACTTTGATTTGTATTCTATTCGTGTTCTATTTGAGCTAAGCAAACTCTTTAACTTGTTAAATAAAGATTTCATAGTTATTCTAACTTTAACTGATTTCATACTTATTCTACTTGTAACTGATTCTTTAATAAAACTGTGCTAAATAGAGGATAGTGTACTCAAATGCCTTAACTGTGTTAAATGCATGACATATCAGGCTTATAATACACTCATGTCCATAAATTAAGGATAATGCAAAATCAGGCAAAGGAAGAGTTAGAAGCAAAACAAATTTGACTTATTTGTAAAGCTTATTTATTAAATAAAAGGTAAAGAGCAAAAAAAGATGCTATATGTTTGATATTATTAAAAAAATTAGCGATTTTTCTCGCTGGAGCAAATTTAAAAAAAAAAAAAAACCTATTTACAAAAAAAACAATATTGCATGATTGGTATGATTGTTAATACATTGTATGTCTCTCAGACGATGCAATACAATCCGTACAAAGCCTAAGCATGCTGAGTATCAAATTATCGATCTCATATTGAGGGATATTACACCACTCAAAAAGCAATGCTCTCCGTAGTTCCGGTAGACGTGTAGGAGGAGGTTGACGGTCTGCAACTCGTCGGCCAAGCATATCCCACACGTGCTCTACTGGATTCAAGTCCGGTGAGAATGCTGGACAGTCCATACGGTGATATCCTCCGACTGAAGGCATTCGCTTACGATGTTTGCTCGGTGAGGACGGGCGTTGTCATCCATAAACACAAATTGTGCGGCCATCGCGCCCAGAAACAAACGTACATGTTGTTCCAGAATGACCTCCGGATAGATTTGGCTTGTCATGGTTCCAATTTGAACATGCGGGTCAGTTCTGGAACCCAGAATAATTCTACCCCAAACGAGCATTCCTGCACCACCGGAACGGTGTCGTTCAGTGATGTTTTCTTGGTGGTAACGGGTACCTGGAGCTCTCCATATGAAAGTCCGGCGAGAATTAGACTGCAAGCTAAACCTGGACTCGTCGGAAATCTTCTCACAAGCCCACTGTTGCGGTGTCCACAATGCAGGCTCTCTACTCCAGGCTAACCGCAGGCGACAGTGAATTGCAGTAAGTGGAACGCATCTGACAGGTCTACGAGCATATAGACCGATCTGCCCTAAGCGTCTGCACACGGTCTGCCTTGAAATTGTCGTACCAGTGGCTGAAGAAAGCTGAAGAGACAGGTCTGAGGCATTGCTCCGCCTGTTTCTTTTGGCAGTAACTGCCAAATACCGGTCCTCATTCGGCATTGTAACTCTGGGGCGACCTGTGCTGTAACGTCTACTCACAATTACCATCATCTTGGAATCCTTGCCAAAGCCTGGAGAAACTTACCATATTTTAAATAGTATTTAAAAAAAAAAAATGGAGAGTGAGAGAATTTTTAACTGTAATATCGTTTTGATCCTAATAATATAATCTCAAGTAATATAGAATAATAAATTAGTAATATAATCTCATCTGGGCATATCCAAGTTCGTCTGATACTTCCAGTTGAGTACGCCCACATTCCAGACGGCCGATAATTCTACCACGTAAAAAATCATCCAAATGCGTTCTTTGTGTCATAACTATTCGGTTATTGCACTGAAATGCTTAAAAAGCCCCTGCGAACAATTTTACTTCTTTGCCTGTATTCCTTATATATCACACTCTCGTCATTATGACGCACCATCGGTGTCATCTGGTTACTTCCTGAAATTTGCATATGATTCTTGAAGATGTGTGTAGTGATTTTACAGGTGATATATTTATTTTAGAGTTCGATTTCCGCGTGACTCCGAATTATCCTTAATTTATGGACATGAGTGTATAAGACTATGCAGTATTGTTTGTTATTGTTTCGAAATAATAAGCGTGAGCTGTACGTTCGTTTCATTAAAAAAAAAAAAAAAAAAAAAAAAAAAAAAATAGAAATATATCTCTATTTTAGAAAAATAAAATGTTCAGAAAGAAAGAACGTTTTGTGTACGGAAATATTTGATTGATTTACTGCAAGCATAATTATTTATAACATATTTTATCGGAGAAATCAAGAAAAGAAATAATTAATTATATAACAATATAAAGTATTTCTCCCGCTTTCCTAACGCACCTTCGTGGTGTAGTGGTTCTGCACGCTGGGCCGGTTTTCCAGATGTCCATGGTTCGATTCTCGGCGAAGGCGTTTGCTAATTTTTCATCTTGCCTGCTTCCAAAAATACCTAATGTCTCTAAAACAATAATTATTAATTTGAAATATATTTCCCAGAAATCTATCAAAATAAAAATTGAAATTTTCTGGAAAATTTACTTGTCTTGGGGACCATTTGGCGCCCATCTCCTCGCTACGCAACTGTGGGGTGGGTCAGTTATTGAACAGCAGATTAAAAGTTATTTGCCAGGATATAGCTACCTAAATTTTTGATCTTTTGACAAATTTACGGGTTTGTCATATATTGTTATATATAAATCTGTAAATGTCAGTTATTTCTTTTTAAATTGCAAGCCATGTCAATTAAATAAATTTTAAATCAACGAAATTGTATGTCACTTTCGAAAAACACTTGAGGTTTATACGTCGTATAAAGGGACTAACTGTACGGAATTTGGTATTTTTTTTTTTTTTTTTTTTTCTTTTCGTGTAACCCTACCGGAGCCAACCCGTAAACTCATTAAACACTGGTACCTCGGTCCAAGGTACAAATCTCGGCGAACAGGCTAGCTGCATGAGCCTTTTCATAGTCTTCCCCATGTGTCACGTGTAGACGAGCCAGTTTTTCTTAAAAAGTCCTCCACGAAGGCATCCTTCCCATTAGGCATATAACCCTCGAGTGCTTTGTCGTAATCCAAATGAAACCAAACCAAACCAACAGTTTATGACATTAGGTCTTTTAGTATTGGTGTGTGTATTTAATTATGGCAAAACACACTAGGGCTATCTGCCTAAGAGGAGGGATGCCTTCGTGGAGGACTTTCTAAGGGGGTCTTTTAGTATAAATGAGTTTAGTTTTCTTTGAAAGACGGCTCTGAAATATGGGCTGCGTGTAATGGATTGGAAGTGACTCTGTTTAATTACGTCATTCAAAGATATTGTGCATCGGTTTTTCTTGTGTATATCAGGGGTCTCATACTGTCGGCCCCGAAAGCAATTTCATGTAAAGCGAAGACATTTCAAGTATCTATTTGCTGTAGGTTACGAATTTGTTTCAAAGATTTCGCGATTTTACTTATTTTAAGTCTGATGTTTACATTATTTTCATTACCATCAAAAACTGCCGTGAATAACGCATCAGAAAATCTGTAAACAGAGCTAAACAAGTTACACTGGTTAATTAAATTAAATTTAATTAAAGGTCTTATTAAAAGCTTTGAAGATACAGATTTTATTAACATTTTGCGCACTTTTTGAAAAATAAATATGTTCAGTTACGAATTTTTGCACTAAGATTAATCGCTTTGTTGCAAAATTCATTTTTATGTAAACGGTGTTTTCCCTCACAGCTGAAAATTAAGAAAAAAAGAAGTCTGTTGTGGACACCACATATTCTTTGTACGGTTTATAAAATTATACACATTTTTTGCAATTTTCGTTCAATTAATAGACCGTACAAATTTCTTTTTTTTTTTTTTTTTTCAATTTGTGAGGTCTATTAAATTATGCACTTTTTTTTGCAATTTGCATTTCATTTAAAATTATTTCCCCGAATTTCATGAGGGATATATTTCTCATTCAATAAATTCAGTTTTCACTTCGCGGCAAGGAAAAAATGCATAAAAACTCAAAACATGTTCGTTAAAAATTGTAAAATACAGAAAAACCTAAAGCTCAAAATTTAGTTAAAAACCGTTAAAAAATTTTTACAATTAAAGATAGAGTTTAAATTAATTATAACTAGGAAGAAAGACAGAGTTTTCACTGCACAAAACTTTCGGCCCCACTCGTTAAAAAGACACTGAAAGTTGGTGGAAAAATTGATTTAATTCACTATGCTACAAAGTTTCCAAGGAAAACAAATGGCGGCGTCGTTAGGCTTAGTGGAACTTAAGCAAATTTTAAATTTTTGATAATTTTACATCTATTGCATGCAGATTAACTAAACGCATAAAAACCTTACCAGAACATAAGAACAATATAAATCAATCATGCTCTGAAAAAACTGAGAGAATCACCCGTTTAAATAAGCACTTCATTTACCTTTAAATTTACATCCTAGCGATAGAATGTGAGGAGAAGTTGAGAAGTTTAGTACAGGTATCAAACTTAAAATAAATTTGTTATGCAAAATAAGGAAAACCCTACAACATGTGTAAGGGCATCTGAGCTATATGTGATTATAGACATGGCGAGAGCTTATACTGCGCCGAAGCCGCACATAAAATGTGTCAGATACTTCTACGAAAGTGAACCACAATTCAGTAGATAAATTTTATTTTAATGATAAATAAACCTTAAAACTTTTTTCTAACTTTTAAATGCCTGCGTATTTTTCCCTGTGAAACAAATGTGATGAAAAGACTCCACCTACATATCAAAGCCTTATTCTCCTGAAAGTGCAATGAATTTATGACAGCGGGTTTGGTTCAGTTTATTTGACTATGCCAAAGTACTCGAGGACCATCAGTCTAAAGGAATGCCTTTGTAGAGGACTTTGTAAAGGAAACTTGCTTGTATAGACGTTAAGAGGTTATCACATATGGCTACAGTCCCTGCTAGACGGGACTGAGAAATGAGATTCTGGTTGCACTGGTTTAAATGGGAGGATTCCTAGAAAAAAGAGCCCCGCCTGAAGCGAAGTCCCGCCTAGCTACGGAAGCAATGTTGCGGCTACGCGGGATCTTTTCAAACCTCACCGAAAATGTCTCGGGTCCCGGGTAGAGACAACCAATCAGACGAAAGTTCTGCTTCTGAAGGATCACATGATTCCAATTTGTGCGATAATCGATTACTGTTTGGCTTTCAAGTCTTTGTAGTAAGTGAGAATGGTAACATAGCTACGCGTGTTTCCTGAAATTTTGCGGGTTCTTAGAATTGTCCCTTTCGACGTCAAGTCCCGCGTAGCCGAAACATAATGTGATTGGGACCTTACACATTAGGAAAACCATGAAAACTTCTATGCAGCCACCCTTTTTGCCGGGAATCGAACCCCGGACCGAACTACCAGTGTTCAGCGGCCTTTACCGCTTGGTCGCTGGTGGGTCCGTAAGACAGCAGATAAATTTTTCGTTCTCGAAAGTACTAAAAGTGACGACGAGTCGTCACTTTTAGTCCAATGCTATTGACTTCCTACTCCAGACAACCTGCATACATTTTGGAATGATGTTACTAAATAAGGAGGGCGAAAATTGTTATTTGTACACAGCCTTACATTAATTATCATGCTATTGTTGCTAGATTAGGAATTTGGGTTGGAAAATTTTCCCCCTGCCACATTGTACTTGACGCTAGAATTATATCAGCAGAAAAATCTGATCATTTTTCTCTTTTTGCTTTCGAAGCTACGGTTCTCTATTAAAATTTCCTTCCAGCCTCTTCATACTGTTTCTAACATTCTTTCTAATATCATTAGCGACGCTTGAATGGTTTTAACGTTTTTCTTTAGTGTGCGGAAAGCTCAAAAAAAGATTAGCTTCCGTTGCTATCATCCCTTGAAATAGTACATTATATTGCACATTCAAAGCTTAAATTTAGCTGGAGGCAGACTGAGTTATTTCTCAGTTTTCGAGTGAAATTTCGCTGACCGTGGCACCCCCTTGACACCTGTTATCAATGGTTTAGGAAGGAAGAAATATTAATCGCAACTGCAGAGTTCTTGCATATTATAAACTCACAGTGAGAACAAGGTTTAATGAAACACCTAAAAATCGAAAGATATGCTAGTGATAACTGTTTTATACTCATCGTCTTAATCACATCATTGTCAGATCGTCGGAGATTCATAATCGTTGGATCTTATTCTTTATTCCATGGCATAAATGCGAAAAATATTCATGTTCCGCCACCCTGACGTTTTCATAAAATTTCATAAAGATGTTGGCATCTTTATGGTCAGCGAGTGGTTGCCAGAAAGATGTTGGCATCTTTATGGTCAGCAACTGTTTGCCATGAAGATGTTGGCATTTTTATGGTTACCGACTGTTCGCCAGAAAGATGTTGGCATCTTTATGGTCAGCGACTGTTTGCCATAAAGATGTTGGCATTTTTATGGTCACCGACTGTTTGCCATAAAGATGTTGGCAACTTTATGGTCAGCGACTGTTTGCCATAAAGATGTTGGCATCTTTATGGTCAGCGACTGTTTGCCATAAAGATGTTGGCATTCTTATGGTCAGCGCCTGTTTGCCATAAAGATGTTGCATTTTTATGGTCAGCGACTGTTTGCCATAAAGATGTTGGCATTTTTATGGTTACCGACTGTTTGCCATAAAGATGTTGGCATCTTTATGGTCAACGACTGTTTGCCAAGGTAAGGGTCTTTACATGGATGTCCTGTTAGTTTGATGAAAGTTACTAGTTACTTTCCTTATTGTATAAACTGAATCTCATCAAGGGTACTGGTACCTTTACGGCCTTTATGCCTTGCTTTGGCAAAAAAAAAAAAAAAAAAAAAAAATGTTGCAAAAAAGTGCCCGTATACTTGTTCAAGTCGGCCACGCTAGTTAGAACAACCCCATTCGATGCAATACTTTGCACCTGTTGTTATTCAGAGACTTGATTAATCCAGGAAGTCTCATGGAGATTGCTCATCAAGAAGTCCGTTAGTTTTCCTTGTTAGAAATCCTGGCAGGAAGGCAACGCAACTTTTAGGTAGCTAGCTCTCCCTTTTTTTGTCACATAAAAGAAATAATAATACTATTTTTGGCGAAAGAATTAAGTGTTAATAAGCTAATGTAAGCTTTGTTACACTGTGTCTAGGGATGACAATGTGTAAGCATACTAAGCTCTAATGTAAATAGCCAAAATGCGTAAGCTTGTACCTTTATACAGACAAAAATACTTATATGAACAAAAAAGTAATCAAAATTGTTCAAAAATGTTGTAATTCTTTAATTAAACTTTTTTTAAGAATCAGTTTGAAGTATATTTACTTATTAATATGACAAATCATACCAGTGCTATCTCCATAAGAGTAGGAATGCATTCGTGGAGGCCTTTTTAAGAAAACTGGTTCGTATCTACTTTGCAAACACAGAATGCTACGAAAAGATTCATGCAGCCAGGTTGTTTGCTGAAACTTGAACCCTGGCCGAACTACCAGCGGTATAAACAGGAGTTAATTTACTGGCGGCATCTATTTTCCAGAGGGGTTAAACATTCCAAAAATTCTTTCTGTTCTAGTTAACGACCCTAATTTCAATCCACCTTTGTCTTCAGCCTTTAAAGGAATTATGATTTAGTTCTCATTTCATCAATAGATGGCGCCAGTAGCTTAACTCCTGTCCAACCTTTCCTATCTTATCTAATCACTATATCTTACCAGCAGTATATTTAGCGGTTTTACTCGCTCGGTCGTTTGTGGATGAATCAGTTTTGGTCTCAGAGGTGTTATTATAATGCATCATTTGCACAGCAGTGGAAGTTCTTTCTTCTTTCTGAGTTTTGAAATTTTAATATGGCTTTTATAATGCTTATTAATAATTTTTAAGCCGTTATTTCGAACACTATATCATGATGCTACAAATATAGTTTAAAAATTGTTTTTCACTTCATGCAGTAAAATTTAAAATATACGAAGCTTGATCTTAGATTGAATTAGAGAGAACAGAACGGTTTCATAGAAGACATTATACGCTTTCTTTAAGAGATTAATTCGAGGTCTTTTTTTTTATTTCAAGTAACCATCATATTCTTACTTCTTGAACATGAAAGACGTTTAGCGGTGTCCCTCCAAATCTGAAACTTTTAAGAAGTAGCATCAATTTATCATTGACTTGTGCCTGCCTTTAAATTTCTAACTGATATGTTTTTTCTATATATCGTAAGAAAAAATGATTAAAATTAAGAATAACGATAATTACCCTATCACTATGAGTTGGTCCAATCCCTGTATAACTGATTAGTACGGTTATTAAATAACTGTAACTGATTCATATATGTAACTCTAACCGCATTCAGCCCTTATATGTAACTTTAACCATATATGCCTTCTGCAGTTTCGAGAAGTGGAAGGTACTAGAGATTTCTCGGCAAACGGGGTAAAACTAAATAAGACCGCAAAAATAAAATAAGTTTGGTAAAATAAATTGTATCAAACTATCATCGGTTCTATGTGCATTTAATCTGTTACGAACCTGTTAGCACGGAACAGTACAATTAAATATTTTATTCATTAATTAAAATTCAGTTTTTGCCAGTTTATTGCGTTTACTGACAATTTTGCAGTTGTTCCTTCATAAGAACCAAGAACAGAAGTAATATCTTAAAAGATACTAAAAAGATTTTAAGGTTAAAAAAAATATAAAAACAATAAATATATAAAACAAAAAAATCTGAAATTTTCAGATTTTACATTACGCCCAAAGGGGCCTTTTTTTTAACAATTTGTGTGTTACTTTTATTTATTAAATATCATGTTCTTCGCACTTAAACTATAAAATTCAGCAATATCACAAAATATTTAAAAAGAGCATATTTTTAGAATTTCCGATACGCAATCTCGTTCGCTGGAGATAAAACTGTTTTTTCTTTTTCGTACAATTTTAGAGACATTAGAATTTTTTGGAAGCAAGAGACTTGAAAAATGAGCAACATCTTCGTCGGGAATCGAACCACGGACCTCTGGAATACGCGCCCAGCTTGCTGACCGCTACACTACGAAGGCATGCTAAGAAGGCGGAAGAAATACCTTATACAGTGTTGCCATTGCTCTCTTTGAAATCGTTGAGTTTCTTAATTAAAAAACTCATAAATGCTTTACAAAATATGAAATAGACAATAAAACAAATTAAAAAAAAAAAAAAAAAAAAAAAAAAAAATATGAAATGTTTCAGATTTTAAATTACGTCCAAAGGGGCGTTTTTTAACATTTTGTGTGTTACCTTTCTTTATTAAATATCATGTTCCTCGCACTTAAACCATAAGATCCAGTGCAACAGCAATATCGCAAAATAGTTTTAAAACGAGCATATCTTTAGAATTTCCGATACTGGAGATAAAAATGTTTTTTCTGCACAACGTTGCCATTGCTCGCTTTGAAATCCTTGAGTTTGTTAATCAAAAATTCGTCAAAGTTTTAAAAAATACGAAATCGATAATAAAACAAATTCCAAATTTGGGCATCCACATGCCCATATTCGCAGTAGGATGACGTCATTCAAAATTCGATTGTTCTATGTACCGTTGTTTTATCACAATACGAGAAATATACATACATTTATGCAGATTTTTCATTATTTAATTTCTTCAAATATAATGCAGGACTCTAACATTTTGTGGCAACAGTTTGAAAAGTGAACCGACATTTATCCGTCCGACGCAAAATGCCAAAACGAAACTAATAGTCCTTCGGGATTCAAATCCCTTTGGACTTAAAAAAAAAAAAAAAAAAAAAAAAAAAAAAAAAAAAAAAAAGAAGATGCCCATATTGCAGTATGTTTCATAGGGAAGAAAAAGGGAAAAATAACTCCATCAATTACGAACAACTCATTTAATGTCTTCATTCATCTGATATAATCCCCAGGTTTATATTCTTTTTTTTTTTTTTAAATTATCACCCGTATTCGAAACGTTATTTAAACGTTTATTAAACGTTATTTAAACTTATTTTAACTTGACTTGTATTTCGACATTTATGTTCCATTTTCAGCAAGGGCGGTAAATTACACCTCCTTGATCATTGATTATTCTGTCGCTGAAGTAAGTTATGAACAGACCGTCATGTAACTATCTCCCAGACACGCTTCACTTTATGTTCACTGTAAGAGAAATATACTGAATCCCTCTTCGTTGGATTGGATATAATTTAGCGACAATTTAAAAGAAAAAAATAATCGAGATACAGTTTTTATACTTCTGCATTAAAACTAAATGGAATAAGGTACGTGGGTCTATTGAAAGCTAAATTAAAACAAGAAGCTTAAAGAAACTATTGAGACATGAAAAATCATAAACTCTGGAAAAAATTTCCCATTTGAAGTTTCATGGGGGGGGGGACTTGTATATTCAATGTTTGCAATGAATTCAAAAACCAACTCCAGGGAAATTATTATTATTATTTTTTTTTAAAAAAAAATTCGTTACGTGCTGCGCGGTTTGGCACAACATTTGTTATAAGTTGACAGCTCGTACCGTTAGGTGGCGCTCCGAGCGTCTTATCTCTGTTTTTATTCTATAACTTAATTTGAGTTTGATGACAAAACGAAGGTGTTAAGCCTAATAATGATGAAGGCATGGGACTAATAATAATGCTTGTAACCAATGTATTATAATGTAAATAAAATTTTATGTATTAATAACGAAACGGAATAATCACTTACCTCTGGATCTAATGCTCTCTGAGTGGTAATGGAATTAGTTACCACAATTCTAAACGCCCCGTGGAGAACTTTTTAACTGGCTCGTATCTACGTTACAAACGGGAAAAAAGAAAACGCCCACGAAAACACCCATATAGCCAGCCCTTTCGCCGGGACTCTAACCCCGGACGCATATAAGCAAAATGTACACTGCTAGGATAACGGCTTGAGTTTGGCCAATGACAATCCAGATGAAGGTCACCATTAACTCCGCCCACATGAGTGATGTCACATTTCTGACGTTTGTTTACATTCTGCTGTTCGGCGTTACGAAGTGCACGTTCTTTGAATGAAAAACATTTTTACTCTGCAATGTAAATTTGCTCTAATGATGCTGTTTTTTAAAACATTTTTTTAAAGTATTATTTCCTTACTGTTCCAGAAGAAATATAAATTTATGTCTAAAATTTTACAAAACTTCTCTCTATATGCGTGTGTGTATATATATATGCGTGCGTGTGTATTATACGCATAATGCACACGTACATATATTTTCAATATATAAGCATGTGGATTATATGTATCAATACATGTGTGTATGCATATAAATATGAGTGAGTGTATGTGTGTATTCATTTTTCAGGATGTCAGATTTCCAGCGAATAATCTAGAAAGTTTTTTTTTGGTGGACAGGTTTTTTTTGGACGGGACAAGTTTTTTTTGGACGGGACAAGTTTTTTTGGATTATCAACCTAACCCCTTGTTTAGTTTGGTTAAATAAACCAAACTAAACATGAGGAATCGTACATTGTCAATCCCTTTTCTCACCTATACAATATCTAATGTAAAATTTAATATTAAGCAAAAAATAAATAAATAAATAAAATAAAAAAAGGCTTTAGTCTAGCATAGCTTTATCGATTTCGAGGGAGATCAGGCACAGATCCTTCTTCTTCAGGAGCAAAAGTATGCATTAAAAATTTTTCTGCTTCTAAGAAAAAGAATCCACTTTTTTTTGTGCCTAATATTACGTCATACTGTGTGCAGCTTTGCAAAAGGTTGTCGAATTCAATGATTTTTCATTCTGAACATGCTGTATTACGAAACAGGTGACTAACTTCTACGATTTGCATAATGTATATTCTTTCTGAATCTTTTCATTAATGTTTAAAAATTAATTTATTTTTTAACGTTGTAGAGTCATTAGTTTTTTTTTTTTTTTTTTTTTTTTTTTTTTTTTTTTGAAAGCAGCAGAAGTGAAAATGAGCAACTCCCTCGCTGGGTCTCCAACCACGGACCTCTCGAATGCGCGTCGAGAGTGCTGACCACTACACCACGAAGGCATGCTGAGAAGGCGGAAGAAATACCTCACATACTCCCCCTTTTAAAGGACAATTGGGGATTAAGGGACCCAATCGCCAAATCCTGGCGGCGGAGAATCATCATCCACCACCCTTTTTAGTTCGGGCGCCACTGTAGAGTCATTAAGATTTTTTTGAAAGCATGAGAAGTGAAAAATGAGCAACGCTGTCGCTGGGACTCGAACCACGGACCTCTCAAATACGCGTCGAGAGTGCTGACCAATACACCACGAAGGCATGCTAAGAAGGAGGGAGAAATATCTTAGAAATATGCGGCATATTGTGGATGCACACTGCATCAGCAAATCAGCAAAGCTGGTTTGAGAAGGACAGAAAGTAATACATACGGTAAAGCTTTTTCCCTTTAGTTTTATTATCATATCAGTAACAGGCAACGTGGAATGCTCGAAATTTCTTCCCCTTATTGGGAAAATAAGTTTGAACCTCTTTTCTCTTTTGAAATTTTATGTGTAAGAGGGGGAATGTTTCTTCACTGCTTTTAGGTAGACTCTAAAATTTATCAAGGCATGAAAAATAGAAGCATATACATGTATGTAGCCCCATGATTAAAGATTATCAGAAAGGATTTCATAGAGCAAAAATTTCGATTTGTTAGTCAATATTTTAGCCTCTTCAGCATTATTCCCTCTAACTGCAATGAACATTTTTACAGCTTTTTTGTTCAAAATCCCCTAAACATATTTAAAGTCACCAAAAAAGAAACTCTTTCTCTGGTACCCCTTCAGCACTCGCAGTAATTTTATCAGAAGATTAAACGGTTATCACAAAATGGCAGTTTTAACTGAGAAAGTGATAACATATTACAGGGTAGATAACATATCACAGGGTATCAGACGCAGCTCTCGGATCCATCCGTATTTGCTGAATTTTTGACAAAAAAATTATGAGCAAGGGGAACAAATGTATGATCTATGTGCATAATCCAGGAGTTATCTCGCACCCCAAAAAAAGAATTTAAAAAATGTGAAAGGTTTCAGATTTTAAATTACGTCCAAAGGGACTTTTTTTTTTTTTTTTTTTTTTTTTTTTTTTTTTTTTTTTAACGTTTTGTGTGTTACCTTCATTTATTAAACATCATGTTCTTTGTACTTAAATCATAAAATTCAGTTCAAAGCAATGTCGCAAAATAATTTTAAATTGAGCATATCTTTAGAATTTCCGATACACAGTTCTGCGCGCTGGAGATAAAAGGTTTTGTTTCTTTTCCTCCCGTAGAGTGTTGCCATTGCTCGTTTTGAAATCCTTGAGTTTGTTACTCAAAAATTCGTTAAAGTTTTACAAAATATGAAATCGATCCTAAAACAAATTCTAAATTTCAAATTGGGTCTTTCGCATGCCCATATTCGTAGGAGGATGACGTCATTCAAAATTTGATGGCTCTATGTACCGTTGTTTTATCACAATGCGAGAAATATACATGCATTTACGCAGATTTTTCATTATTTCATTTCTTCAAATATAATGCAGGACTTTGGTTTTGGTGGCAAACATTGGGTGGCAACAGTTTGAAAAGTGAAACGGACATTTATAGTTATTCAACTCAAAATCGCAAAACGAAAACAATAGTCCTTCAGGGACAAAGCCCCTTTGGATTAAAAAAAGTACAAGTCGTTTTGTATGAATTGCTCTACTCAAATGCTAAAAAGTATTCAAACAATATTCTTTATTAAGAAAAAATATTGAAATTGGGTTTGTTATCAGAATTTCGTATTACACAATACTACGACAATCGAAGAAAAGGGATAATAGAAAAGAAAACAGGTAGCCTACCTACCTAAGAGAAGGTGTGCATTTGTGGAGGTGTTTCTAAAAATTGTCTCCTATACATAATATTACACATGGGAAAAATCACGAAAACACGCACGCAGCCAGCCCGTTTGCCTGGAATCGATCCCAGGTCGGAACTACCAGGGTTCAGCGGCTTTACCGCTCCGCCGCTGGTTCCCATTTTAGAAAGCGCTAAAGGAAAATTATTTATTCGTTAAAAATGTAATTTATTTGTAAACAACAGAAGATAACGAAGTATAGCTTTTTGGCAGACGTCAAAGAAAATCGTAAACAACTTCTAAAAAACTTTGGAAATGATACCTTGCATGAGTGTATCTTCAATTAATTATTTTCCAATAATTTCAAGTCAGAACATTATGTATTTATTGCAGTGCAGGTGAGGAAGTTATATGCATTTTTTTTTAAATTTAAGAACGAGAATATAATGATAAATATATATTTTATACTTTGTGATGTTGCGTGGCCTCAACTTGTCAGCAACAGTAGTAGTGACTGCTATGAACTGGAAATTACACAAACTCTTAAGAAGGGTTTAACTTCCTTTTTGTTTCACTTTAGAAATCACAGTTGCGTTCACTTGACGCTCACAAACTACGCCGACCCGGCGGTTGAACAAACTAGACAAAAATGCAACTAAAAATAAATGACAGGATGAATAAATAACGAAGTCACTACCTACGAGGCTCTATAATCGTAACTAACTTAACCGCGTTCTAAGATACAGCTGAGATTCAGCAAACTTTCTGATTAAGAAGTTGAAAGATTCAACGAACTGTCGAAATAGGCACACAGGCCGAAACGCGCGGTTCTTAAACTTTCTACCAAGCAACCTTCACGCTCGTGATTCAAGAAGCACACTTACAATCTCGCTTCCCTTCCATTTAAACTCAAATTACTTCTGCTAAAATTTGAATACTCTGCGCGTTCTACTACGATTTACATACTCTGGCATTGGCAATTCTAGGGGAAAGTAAAGGCTTGACAGGAAAGATAGCTTAAAATAAATGTTACTTAAAATAAATATAAACCCTACAACTTGAAAAATTCCACTTCATCTTCAGCAACAATGGCAATAATTACAATAATAATGAAGCATTTATACGAAACAATGCGACGATCATCAACACTAATAGAAGAGACAGGCAATTCGTTGCAGAGAAAAGGAAATCACCTTATTTGTTTAATCCATTTTACTTCCTTATGCTAAAGTACTGCTGTCGGGGGGGAAGGGGGAATCTGATATCATATTTGCACGTAAATCTCCATGTTGACCTTTTCCGAATAGATTTGGATGATTTATTTGCTTGACGTCTGTACGTACGGACAGAATAAAGGACCCTTTTCTCAGAACGTGTTCTAAAATGGATTTAATGGATTCAAAAGCGATTTTTTTCGTGACGTCTGTACTTACGTAAGTACGTATGTTTATATCTCGCGTAACTCAAGAACGACTAGCCCCGTAAGAACGATGAAATTTTGTATATGGAACTGCTATTACATCTAGTTATGCACTTCCCTTTTCTATTGCAATCCGAAATAGCAAACGTATACATACAGTGCGTCCGTAAAATCATGGTGCACTTTTTGATCCGTCACAAGAAAGCAACAAAACAAGATAGAAATGTGAAATCTTCACCAAACAAAAGAAAACTTCTTAAAGTTTCATACCAATTCAGTGCAGTTTGATGTGGGGCTTCATCCATGCCGTCGCAGTCTACTCCGTAAAGAAAAATAGTCCTATCACTTTATCATGCATCAGGCCACACCACACGTTCACTTCAGGGCTGTTACGTACATACTCTACGCGGGCACGAGGATTTTTAGCAGCCCATATTCGGATGTTATGGCGACGAACATGTCCACTAACATGGAATGTCGCCTCATCGGCTAAACACAATCTCCTGCAGATATCGGTTATCATTGCCGATCTCATGAAGCTTATCTGTACCAAATGCAAATCGTTTGGGTCTATCCTCCATCGGTTTGATAGTGCGCAACAGCTGCAATTTGTAAGGGCTTCTTAGGTAGCTTTTCATGTGGCCTCTACAGACTCGTCACTGACCCGTGGCCAGCCAAAATGGTGTTTATCCAACAAACTGCCGGTATCCTTCAACTGCTTATCCCACCGATTAATGTTATTTCTGTGTGGTGGCTATTCGTTGTACACGCGACGATATTCACGTTGCACTTTGGTCACGGAATCGAATTTGGCAAACCACAGAGCACACTGAACTTTCCTCTTGTACAGTTCACATCTCGACTGGCGTGGGCGTGGATGGACTGATCTGCTCCTTCGCATTTCACAGTGCTGCGTCATCGCCTGTGTGCGCACATGCTTGCACATAATACTACGGGAACTTGTAGAGTTTTGCTTCTGTTTGGTGAAGATGTCACACTTCTATCTTGTTTTGTTGCTTTTCTGTGGCCGAACAAAAATGCACCATGGCTTTACGGACGCACTATATAATCACCTCCCCCCCCCCGTATTCGGCTTAAAAGTTCTTACTTGGACTTTATTTTTCCAATCACCGGTTATAGTCATGTACTTTCAGTTATATAGGTGTTTTAAATAACGGAAATATTCATGTTTTTTGGCAATTTCAAATTAAAAATATTTCGACGATTAATTAAATCTAATTTTTAATGCGATCTTCCGGTTCCTAAAAGGTAGTTTTATACGTTTTATGAAAAGTTCAAATTACAAGTAGCTTGATTCCTGTACGACAAAAATTGACTGGGATATTTAATTTCAGAAATTTGTCTTGTGGGATCGATTAAGTGAAATTAGAATAATTTGGAGAAGTAAGTTTAAATGAAGTGCCGTAAAAAATGTATATAACGTAATAGTACAAATCAGCCATGTAATGTCCACATTATATTTTTTTATTAACGAAGAGCTTTTTATGCTTAAGCATAGAGACACAGAATTAACAAAGCATAGTAGGCCTTCACTGTTGTTTGTTCTTTCAATTCAGATGTTTTTATAAAAGAAAAGCTTTTTATATTTAAGCAAAAACTTGCGGGATTGACGAAGAATAGTATGCCTTCACTGTTCTTTCTTTGTTCCAGGATTATTACGTAATTGCTGGTACATTAATGTTTATAGGATACTTGTTTACCAAACACTTCGGCCGATTTTGTACATACTCATATATATTAATAGAATAACTCTTAAAATATTTTATATATTTGATTATCTTTTAAACCATTTGTATCAATGGATAAATGAAAAAAAAGCATGTTAATAAATTATCAAAAAGATTAACTTTGTTTAGCTTATGTAAAAATAACACGTCGAACAAATATTAATTATATATTTGTTAACAAATATTAATTATATATTGTGTTATTATAAAATATAATTTAGAAGTTAAATAACAAAAGGTTTCAAAGGAAAGTTTGTTTAGCTTCCTAAAAATATATATAATATCTTTTTGTGTTATTATACTCGTATATAACTAAAATACATAAAAATGTTCGCTGTATTTAAAAGTTTTTAAATCTTTTCATCAATGAATTAAATACATATTACACGTTTCATACGAATTACAATGAAAGTGTTCGACTTTCAAATATTAGGGTCGCAAAATATAGAATAGAATTATATTAGAGGTTTCTACAAAATCATAATGCTGAAATTTTCCAGTCTCATAAATAATAAAAATTAAAAAAGAGAACGGAAAATAGAAAAAAAAAAATCTGAAAGCTATCAGACTTTATAGGGGCCAAAGGGGTATTTTTTTTAAGGTTTTGTGTGTTTAGCTTTATTTATTAAATATCATGTTCTTCGCACTCAAAACGCAAAATTCAATTCAATAGCAATATCACAAAATAATTTAAAAAGATATCTTTAGAATTTCCAATGCACAGTCTCGCGCGCTGGACATATAAATATTTCTTTTTTTTTTTTTTTTTTCCAATCTGTACAGTGTTGCCATTGCTCGCTTGAAATCGTTGAGTTTTTTAATAAAAAAATTCGTTAAAGTTTACAAAATAAAAAATAGATAATAAAACAAATCCCATATTCGGACTTCCAGATGCCCATATTCGAGTGGAGGATTACATTATTCAAAATTTAATGCGTTTAGGTACCGTTGTTTTTTCACAATGCGAGAAACATGCAAATGTTTATGCAGATTCATTTTCGTAAAGTAACGTTAAATATCTTAAAGTGTCAAATCGCTTTTATGGTACACAACTTTTATTGCATATACAAGTTTCTTGGCGTACAAAATTTCCAAGTTTTGCTTTTTGTCAAAACAACATTTCTCGACTACGATTTAATTTTCACATAATATTGAAATATTAATGTAATGTTAAAAAACTGTTATATTTATTTCAAGGCATTTTAATTAGTTAATTTTAAACTTTTATTTAGATAGGGCAGTTTTAGGAAGCTTGGCAAAAAGGAAGTTAATAAATTAGTATTAAAATTTGTCAAATCAAATTGAAATTTATTAAAACGAACGATTAAAATTAACAAACCTCTTTATTCTCCTGGGGTCCATTTTACTCGACTAATTTTAGTTAATATTAAAAAAAGTTATTTTCTACAAAAAATCAGCTTAATTTTCATATATTCTTTGTTATGAGCATATTATAGTGGAAACAGCAGATAAAAGAATTTGCTTATTAACACATTCTGAGAGATGCTTA
Organism: Stegodyphus dumicola; assembly: GCF_044657685.1. NCBI lineage: Eukaryota > Metazoa > Arthropoda > Arachnida > Araneae > Eresidae > Stegodyphus > Stegodyphus dumicola. Next base: position 183,757,335 of record NC_140776.1, on the reverse strand, counting down.
TTAATGTAATAATTCACAATTAAGCCAAGGAAGTTTTTTAAGCGTACATAAACTAAATCTAAAAGAATAAAACTATGTTATTACATACTGCCTCAGTTATATTGCATAAATACAATCTGTAAATTTTAAATGGAATTTTTAAAGTGATGAAAAGTTCCTGTTGCAAGAACAATTATTTCATAGAATTTCATTCAAGGCTTCGTGTAATTCCATCATAGCAACTGTCCTAATTTCCAGAATGAATTTTTTTTTTTTGTATTGTTCATTAATTTATAGAACGCATATGTGATAAGCTCAGGTTGATTCAAATGAAGAAGCAACAAAACAACTAACCTCTGTTTTAGCTAATCTTCGGCTGAAGTTGGAAGAAAAGCTGCCCCAGAAAATGCTGGACTTCCCCAAAGACTGCGAATATTCCAAGTTGCGAGCGAATGCTGCCGTCGTTAGAGAGATTGTGGTCAGCAATAAGGTGTAGCGGTAGCCACTCACACATCACTGGTCATGCTTGAAACGCCTCGTGGTCAAGCTGGCCGCTCGCTCACTACGGAAAAGATACAACGCCGTCAATAGCGCCCCCCTGTGGTGATGGAAGTTTCATCTACTATTTTTAATGAAAAGAAAATTTTCTCCAAGACTCAGTAACCGCGATTTCGGAATTTATTATCTGTCACCTATATTCTCTTACATAGTTCACCAGCTCGTCGGCTTCCCTGACCTGCAGCTATTTTTATTTGTTTATGTTAAATTGCTGTCTTCCACCACTTATTAGCTTTCTCATTTCTAAATTTATTACGTTATGCTTAACGTTTTGCCATTTCCTTATTTTTGCTATGACTAGTTATTTAACCTTATTCAAGCTCATAGCCTGGTTACTTTGTAGAGTTATTATTTCCATAATTTCATAGCCTGGTTACTTTGTAGAGTTATTATTAGGTTAATTGGAAGCAGAAAAGATGAAAAATATGCAACCGCCTTCTCCGGGAATCGAACCACGGACTCTGTAATACCGGCCCAGCGTGCTACCGTTACACCACGAAGGCACGCTAGGGAAGTGGGAGAAATACCTTATATACTTAACTTTTCAAAGGGCGACTAAGGTTTTAGCGGACCTAGTCGCCAAATCCTGGGTGCGGAGAATCATCATCCACAACCCTTTTAGTTCGGGCGCCACTTAGTCATTAGGTTAATTGGAAGCAGAAAAGATGAAAAATATGCAACCGCCTTCGCCGGGAATCGAACCACGGACCTCTGGAATACCGGCTCAGCGTGCTACCGTTACACCACGAAGGCACGCTAGGGAAGTGGGAGAAATACCTTATATACTCCTCTTTTTAAAGGGTGACTAGGGTTTTAGGGGACCTAGTCGCCAAATCCTGGGTGCGGAGAATCATCATCCACAACCCTTTTAGTTCGGGCGCCACTTGTAGAGTCATTAGGTTAATTGGAAGCAGAAAGGATGAAAAATATGCAACCGCCTTCGCCGGTAATCGAACCACGGACCTCTGGAATACCGGCTCAGCGTGCTACCGTTACACCACGAAGACACGCTAGGGAAGTGGGAGAAATACCTTATAACTTTTTGTCATCATTAGAATTTTTTAAAATGTTCTATAAGTGGTAGCGCCTTGGCCCAAGGACCCTGGTGTCACAAAACACCAATCTACCGGGGGAGGTAACTGCGGTTTTGCCTGAAAGTGGGATTTTTAGACCACGCTCCGAAATTCCCGATTCCGTTCATTATAGAGAACTGACAGTTTTTATAATAGAAACGTTGCATTTAATATTTTTTTTAATGTCTAGATGAAGAGTTTTCTAAGACATAACAAAGTGGCTGAAAATTGAAATAAATATATAAAATTAAAACAATCGCAAAAGAGTATTCTTTACGCCCTGAAAAAGTATTCGCTGGCTTATTTATGATAGAATACACAAAGGGAAAGAAAAATCTGAAAGGGTTCAGATTTTAACTATTGCCTAAAAGGATTTGTTAACAAGTTTCCTAAGTTTGTTTTCCATTTTCTGAAGGTGAATGAACTCGTGGACCTCGTCTAGTATATTCCTAAACGGGGACATTAGTAACAACAACAACAGGATTTGTTAAGGTTCTTTATGATCTCGCTGCGTTCCCAATCTACCAGGTTGTTATTGTACTTACTCCTGCTAATCATTTCTTTTCGTCTCTTTATCTCTATAATTAAACATTATCACTTACACCATATGCAATTTAACAGCAAAATTACAAAAATTTTAAAAGCAGCATAGCAGCATATGTTAAGAATAACCGATGCAGTGTTAAGTATTGACATACTTTCTTCTAATTAAGACACAGTAACACGCCGAATAAATACTAATTGAGCACGAATCAAAGTCAAACAACAGAAAGGTCAAAAAACAAAAAGTCAAACAACAGAAAGTCAAACAACAAAAAGTCAAACAACAAAAATCAGCATTATATTTACAAAAATGAGTTTTGTAAATATAACGCTGATTTTTGTTGTTTGACTTCTGAATTAATACTTTCTTCTATTTTCTTCAGCCTTTTCTCAGTTCATTATATATCAACATTCAGTTTTCTTAGTAAGAGTCCTAACAAAACTTTTTTTGTCTCCTTATTATATTTAAAAAAAAAAAAAAAACCCGCCTTTTAGTATTAAGGTTTTGTATATCAACTTTATTTATCAAATATCACGTTCTTCCTATTTACTATATAATTCTAAAGATATCCTATAACAATAGCATATCTTTAGAATTTCCCATATGACGTTCCGAGCACAGCAGATAAAAATGTTTTTATTCTGTACAGTGTTACTGCTGTTCCCTATCAAATCGTTGAGATTGTTAATGAAAAGTTCGTTAAAATTTTAGAAAATATGAAATATAAAATTCGAAATTTAAAGTTCCGATTTCCAGGCGCACATGTTCGGTGACCTATGGTACGGTCCTTATTTCACAATGCGAGGAACATACGTACATTCATGCAGATTCTTCGCTACTTAATTCTTTTAATTACAATACAGAGCGATAATATTTAGTGCCAACAATTTTAAAAATGATACAGCCATTTAAAGTGGGCGATGCAAAATCCCCTTTTCAGACTAAACGCCCATTCTGCTAACGCCCCTTTGGGCTAAAAAATTAATTCCTTGATATTTCCTTTATCTGTATCATTGGTTACAGCCGAAAACATCGCGGGCGAAAACGTCGCGGAGAAAAACAACGCAAGGCGAAAACGTCGTGATACAAAACATCGTGGGAGAAAACATCGCAAAGAGAAAACATCGCAGTTCTAATACATCGTGATACAAAATATCGTCGTCCAAAATAAAGCGGTTCAAAAATTTCGCAGTTTAAAAACATCGTCGTGGAAAATATCTTGGTAAAAAATAAAGTATCTACAAATCATCGCATGACGATAAAATCGCAGACATGCTTTTTTCAGGCTTTAATAATTGTAAAGGGATATTTCCAAAATGATTTGTGAGCGCAAGATGGAAAGAAGGATAATTTTTACTTTCACATTTTTTTTTTATTCACTAATAAATTTTTGCTGAAAAAGTAAGAAGGAAATTTAAGCATAGGAAATTAAGGCAACTTATAGCATTTAATGGAATTTTAAACTGACATAGTTAACTAACAAAGGTCATTAATAAATCATTTTTTATAAAGTTTTGACTGGTAATTTTTCATTAAAAGTATAATCTAAAAATGTTTAGAAAAAGGAAGCTACGTAACTGCATGACCTTATCTATAAAAAATTGCTAATTATGAGATTATTTTCTTCACTTTTGTCAATCTAATACTCTTATAATGAAAAATATTTCTTGTTCTGCTTAAGAATGTTAACTTAAGAATAAACTTGTTAACTTAAGAATAAACTGAAGTTTCCTTCTTAACTTTTTCAGCAAAAATTGATTAGTTAATAAAAAATATGAAAGTAAAAATTATCTTTCTTTCCATCTCGCTCTTACAAATCATTATGGGAATATCCATTTAAAATTATTAAAGCCTGAAAATAGCAGGTCTGCGATGTTATCTTCCTGCAATGATTTGTCGATACTTTATTTTTTACCGCGATATTTTCGACGACGATGTTTTTAAACTGCGAAGTTTTTGAACCGCTTTATTTTCGACGACGATATTTTGTACCACTTAGATTTAGAACTCGATTTTAGAACTGCGATGTTTCCTCTTTGCGATGTTTTCTCCCACGATGTTTTGTAGCACGACGTTTTCGCCTTGCGTTGTTTTCTCCGCGACGTTTTCGCCCGCGATGATTTTGCCGCGATGTTATCGGCGGACACCATATCATTGATGGCAATCTTTTGATAAAGCAAACACGCGAAAGATACTCGAAGCACTAAAATAACTAAATCGCACTAAAATCACCTCTTGGTATAATGCAAGGAAGTGTCAATATAACCATCTTTTAAGTTATATTGACAGAGAAGGATATATATATATATATAATCCGATGTTTACTCAGTGCGAAATAAAATTATGCATACGTGCATTTAAAACTGAACTTATAATATATTGTTGCGATTTTTTTTTTCTGACACCAGTTGTTACGTTATTTTCTTCCTTCGCGTTCGTAGTGGTTCGTTTGGATTTGGAGTGAATAATGACGACACTTGATGAAGTATCGAAACTCACTTTATTTACCAATATTAAACAGGACAGCTCAAAACACTTTTACAGTCGTCGAAGATCTACTATAAACACGTTGGAACAATCAGCGACACAGCTTCACTGCAAAGCACCAGAGTACAGCTCCCGACTCTGCTCGGTCATTCTCGGAACTCCACGTACTTTTCAGACTCTTTACGCTACAACTCGCGATTAGTGATGAGTCGGTACTACCGAACCGGGAATTTTGTAACGAGTATTTAGTTGTAAAGGGTACTGAAAATCGGTACATCCAAGTACCCGTTACTTCAGTACCGAAATCGGTACTTTTCGGTATTCGTTACTTCTGTACCGAAACGGGCACTTTTTGGTATTCGTTACTTCTGTACCGAAACGGATACTTTTCGGTATTCGTTACTTCTGTACCGAAACGGGTACTTTTCGGTATTTGTTACTTATGTACCGAAACGGGTGCTTTTCGGTATTCGCTACTTTGTAACGAAAATATGCGTCTCTTCTCGGTATTTCGGTATTCGTTACTGGAGGATCGATGAGGGTTCAGCTCACTTCGGTTTTGGTACGAGACAGTAGTATCAGGTTGTATTTGCGAAATGGTGATATGCGCTCCTTGTGTCCATGAATGGCCTGCTTCTCAGACACTTCCGTAGTTGACATGTTTTCTGATATTCAAAACCTTACTCCGTACAGATAAAATCAAACACGTGGTGACGTGGCAGAGTTCCTTCAGTGCGCAAAATCGTTAGCTGCGTATTTCGGTACTCCAAATCGTTACTAGGGCACTTCGGTACTCCAAATCTTTACTAGGGTACTTTGGTACTCCAAATCGTTACTAGGGTACTTCGGTACTCCAAATCGTTGCTAGGATACTCCGGTACAGCAAACCGTTACTAGGGTACTCCAGTGCAGCAAACCGTTACTAGGGTACTACGGTACAGCAAACCGTTACTACGGTATTTCGTTACTTCGGTACTCCAAATCGTTACTTGGGTACTCGGTACTTGAAATCGGTCTTAAGTACTTTTAAAAGTAATGGTTACTTGAGTAACGGGTATTTTGTATCGGGTACTTGTCTGTACCTGTTACTCTCGTACCGGGTACAAGAAATTACCGAAGCTGCCCATCACTACTCGCGATGCACTCGACGAAACACAGAGCACAGCTGCCGACTCTTCGGTTCAGTTGTTCCCGGAGCTTAACACACTCTCTCGACGATGCACTATACACTAAGAGACACTTTCGATGCACTCGACGACTCATTCGGCGCTAGACTTCGAGACACTCGCTCAATGACTGACTAGCTCGCTAGAAGAGACACGAACTCGCTGACTGCGGACTAGCGGAGTTTATATAGCTTGCGGATTGTGTTTGAAAACATTCTGGACTAAACCGGTAAGAATTCGTTCCGGAACGTTCTCCATCCGTCCATCGTATATTGCCAATTTTGTCGCCAAATGTGGCAATTCTGCCGTCCCTTGCCATTTTATGGCAACCCTAAAACTGCTTTGCGGAGAATATCTCACCGCGTCTGTACATTTCGTAACAATATATATAACCTTTTATTTAATTCTCTCATGGTGTTTGCCGCTATGGTCGAAAGTTATCCAGATTTTTAACCTACTTTCTGACAAGCCATCGAGTGTACACAGGCTGATTCCCAATGGCAATACAGTGCAATGAAGAGATTGTTTTGGGAAATTCGATTTAGACTTTGTTAAATTTAATGTTTAAACAATTTTTCACCAAAACCTGCGTTTAGGAAACATATTCAAAATTAAGAAATTTACTGTTTATGCTATCGTTTATAGAGGGGGGGGGGCTTTTGAATGACATTTTAGCGATTTTTTCTCCCTGGAGCAAATTACAAAAAAAAACCTATTTACAAAAAACAAATATTACATGGTTGGTATAATTGTTAATACATTGTATGTCTTCCAGACGATGCAATACAGTCCGTACAACGCATAGGCATGCTGAGTATCAAATTATCGATCTGATCTTGGGGGATATTACACCACTCAAAAAGCAATGCTCTCCAAAGTTCCAGTAGACATGTAGGAGGAGGTTGACAGGCTGCAACTCGTCGGCCAAGCATGTCCCACACGTGCTCTACTGGATTCAAGTCCGGTGAGAATGCTAGCCAGTCCATACGGGTGATATCCTCCGATTGAAGGCATTCGCTTACGATGTTTGCACGGTGAGGACGGGCGTTGTCATCCATAAACACAAATTGTGCGCCCATGGCGCCCGGAAACAAACGTACATGTTGTTCCAGAATGACGTCCCGATAGATTTGGCTTGTCATAGTTCCAATTTGAACATGCAGGTCAGTTCTGGAGCCCAGAATAATTCCACCCCAAACGAGCACTCCTGCACAACCGTAACGGTGTCGTTCAATGACGTTTTCTTAGTGGTAACGGGTACCTGGAGCTCTCCATATGGAAGCTCTCTATATGAAAGTCCGGTGAGAATCAGACTGCAAGCTAAACCTGGACTCGTCGGAAAACATCACACAAGCCCACTGTTGCGGTGTCCACAATGCATGCTCTCTACTCCAGGCTAACTGCAGGCGACAGTGAATTGCAGTAAGTGGAACGCATCTGACAGGTCTACGAGCATATAGACCGATCTGCCCTAAGCGTCTGTGCACGGTCTGCCTTGAAATTGTCGTACCAGTGGCTGAAGAGAGCTGAAGAGACAGGTCTGAGGCTGTGCCGCGCCTGTTTCTTTTGGCAGTAACTGCCAAATACCGGTCCGCATTTGGCGTTGTAACTACGGGGGCGGCCTGTGCTGTAACGTCTACTCACTTTACCATCATCTTGGAATCGTTGCCAAAGCCTGGAGATGACACTCTGGGCAATTCCAAGTTCGTCTGATACTTCCAGTTGGATACGCCGACATTCCAAACGGCCGATAATTCTACCACGTGAAAAAATCATAATAATGCGTTCTTTGTGCCATAACTATTCGGTTAATGCACTGAAATGCTTATAAAGCGCCTGCGAACAATTTTACTTCTTTGCCTGTATTCCTTACATATCACTCTCTTACACTCTCGTCATTGTGACGTACCATCGGTGTCATCTGGTTACTTCCTGAAATTTGACATCATTCTTGAAGATGTGTGTAGTGATTTTACAAGTGATATATTTATTTTAGAGTTCGATTTCCGCGTGACTCCGAATTATCCTTAATTTATGGACATGAGTGTATTTATCACTGTTTCATTTTAAGATAGTGTTACGGATTTGTTATTTAAATAGCTAATGCTGTAAATTAGAATTATAAATTAAATTGTTTTTATTTCCCGTGTAGTGCAGCGCGTGACGAATATTATGAGAGAGCCAAGTGGGAAAAATTAAAAATACAAGAGCACGAGCATCAATAAATTTATCTTTTATGATTTCGAGAAAATAAAAGAAAATTCTCGCGCATTTAAAACGCTTATATAAGTGACATAAAGACCTCTCAATTCGTTATTTAGTTAGTTGTTGTTTTAAGTTTGTTTAGAAAACTGCTCTTGTTGATTGTAGCGAATTCGCGATTAGCTTTCTCTAGCTGTTTTGAATTAAGTTCTGTTGAACGTTTGAGTAGTTAAAAGATAACTACTGTGAGATATTGTAATTCTGTACGAATATCTGAATCACCTCCACTTGCCAGCAGACAACCAAATAGCCTTTAAACGATTCATCGTTAATAACAAAGGCACAGTGAATATCTGCAGAATAATCAGCCAGATAACCGCCCTGGGGCAAGACTTATGCCAACCCCACTAATTCAGGGTCTTAAGTGAATGTAAGTACTCCTCTGCATCTAAGGAAATACAGTATCTTCCTTCTGCTAAGCGCATGTACCTTCTTTAGTAATAGTATTTATGTGTCATGTCATGTATGTGTTATGTTAATATTTTTTTTTCTTTTTTTTTCTTTTTCTTAAATGTGTAACCAGTATGTTATGTAACGTATACCTTGCAAACCTAAAATCTGTAATACAATATAAATAGCCAATGTATCTGTCATCTGCCCCTGTATGGCAATGTAATAAATCTTTTAAGATCTCAATAAACCCCCGGTAGATAGGGGAGGGCGCGGGACATATGCCTGTTTACCTCTTTTAAAACCAGGCGTCCCCGTCCTCCGTCACCTGTCACCTGTACGAATATCTGAGGAAATTTAGGCATTTTGTTTTATTTGCTGTGATAATAATACATTTTGTTCATTTTCCCTCGGACTTGTGCATTCAATTCATAACGAACCCGTACGCACGCAACAATATGATCTTCTTAGTTTTATTGCGGTATATAATATTGTATTATTTTACAGGATTCTAAAATTATAACATCCAACAATGTATCTATGTCAAAGATCTGAAATTTTAACATTCAAAAACGTATCTGTGTTAAAGATTTAAAATTTTAATTAAATAATTAATTTTAATTAATTAATTTTAATTATATTTGTTTATAGTATACAATTATAACATTTATTTTTAATTATGTATGCTTTTATTATATAACTATAATTATAACATTTTTGAATGTTATAATTATAACATTAAAAATGTATCTGTGTCAAAGATTTGAGCTTTTAATTAAACAATTAAATTTTAATTAATTAATTTTAATTACGTATAATTATAGCCATACCCACAAGCGCTCCAAAAAATGAAATCATCTAAATCTGGTAACCTTGCCCCTTTCTGGAAACCCTTAACCAGTTTTGCGGGAAGCTATGCAACGGCATCTGGACATTTCGCAACAGTATACAACTAAGTAGTGTTTTACAAACTATTTGGAAAAGTTATAAGGTATTTTTCCCACTTCCCTAGCGTGCCTTCGTGGTGTAACAGTAGCACACTGGGCCGTATTCCAGAGGTCCGTGGTTCGATTCCCGGCGAAGGCGGTTGCATATTTTTCATTTTTTCTGCTTCCAGTTAACCTAATGACTCTACAAGTGGCGCCCGAACTAAAAGGGTTGGGGATGATGATTATCCGCACCCAGGATTTGGCGACTAGGTCCCCTGAATCCCTAGTCGCCCTTTAAAAAGGGAAGTATATAAGATATTTCTTCCACTTCCCTAGCTTGCCTTCGTGGTGTAACGGTAGCACGCTGGGCCGGTATTCCAGAGGTCCGTGGTTCGATTCCCGGCGAAGGCGGTTGCATATTTTTCATCTCTCCGGCCTCCAACAAAATCCTAATGACTCTACAAAGTCACCTTTCCAGACGTATCACGACAGGTACTGATTACTGGCTGTGAGAACTGTGCTTCATTAAAACTTCAAAATGAAAATCAGAACTTCTCTTTGCAATATACAGTGCATTGCTATCATGTGTGCATCCAAATTTAGATACAAACACTTTTATGAACACTTTATATCAACTATTTTTATCTTTTAATCAGTTTGTGTATCAATAAAATACTTAGCCAATCCTATAAAAAATAAAAAGTGAATTAGAAAAACAATATCTGCCTGATCAGTAATTAGGATAACAGCAACACTTTTGACAGTTAATAATCAAGCAGCAGTTTTTTACAGCTCGTAAAATTTATCGTCTGTGATAGAATTATGGTTTAATATGACAGTAAAGCTCAACGAGACGGTGATGTTTGATCGAATTTGCGCTCAAACGGAACAGCAAGAACTGATATTATATTTACGTTCTGATGTTTTTATTTTTGAGATGAGAATTAATGGAAAGGTATGAAAACCTTTTTTAGATTTTTCATGCAAATATTAGCAAAAATTTCAAACCTAATCATCAGAAAATACTCCAAGAAGAAATTTGTATGCTATGGTAAAATTGGTAATCTGTTTGTGGAATGTAAGTCTGAATTAAAAAAAAAAAAAAAAAAAAAAAAAAAAAAATCTGAAATGTTTCAGATTTTAAATTACGTCCAAAGGGGCGTTTTTTAACATTTTGTGTGTTACCTTTCTTTATTAAATATCATGTTCCTCGCACTTAAACCATAAGATCCAGTGCAACAGCCATATCGCAAAATAGTTTTAAAACGAGCATATCTTTAGAATTTCCGATACAGAGACTCACGCGCTGGAGATAGAAATGTTTTTTCTGCACAACGTTGCCATTGCTCGCTTTGAAATCCTTGAGTTTGTTAATCAAAAATTCGTCAAAGTTTTAAAAAATAGGAAATCGATCATAACACAAATTTCAAATTTCAAATTTGGTCTTCCACATGCTCATATTCGTTGGAGGATTACGTTATTCAAAATTCGATGACTCTATGTACCGTTGTTTTATCACAATACGAGAAATATACATACATTTATGCAGATTTTTCATTATTTAATTTCTTCAAATATAATGCAGGACTCACGTATTAAATATTTTAACACGGAGACATCGATATTTCGCAACAATGGCTGCTCTTCTTTTATACGCTACTCCAAATAATTATTTTTTCATGATCTGTTTTTGACAGATCTGGCAACATGCAAGTTCTAAAGAATAACTGCAGTTTGAGGTAAAATAATGGGTTCCGAGTACGCATATTCATTTTTACCAACAACGCTGTCTGTAACAGATAAGCCATTAAAGGCGTCAGCTCGGTAAATTTCTGTGAAACCATCTTGTACGAAATTACATTCATCTTCGGAAACACGATTTCATTATTTGGATGCACTGCCATTGCTTTCACCATGGAGATAACACAACAGACGCATTCTTTGTAACTTAAACACACGCCATAAAATTCAGGTTAATTAGCCTATAAAGTTGCGGACCTTGATTCAGTTTTCGAGCGTTATGCTTCCATTTAGGAAGATTATGCAAAAGCATATTTTTCTAAAATATCTTCTTGATATATAAGGTCTAATATTCTTTGGAAGCATATCTCAGCACTTTAAAACAGTTTAGCAATCGTTAACTCAGTATATTAAAATAATATCCAATCCATCTGCAGTGAACAAAATTTATATTAATAACCGTGAACCACCGTAACGAATCACGGTAAATGATTAACATTACAATAGAATTGTTCAGTACTGTACAAATAAAAAAAGTTAAATAATTCTTTCTAGATATCATTTTTACAAAACGAAAGTTTTGTAAATATTGTAAAGAATACCAGATTTTTTCGTTTCAAAAAAATTAAAAATCAACTCTGCCGGTAGCAAAACTTGAACCACGTATCTTCTAGCTGGTTACCAGCATGCACGGAGGTAATGTGATAATTTCTCGTCCATATGAATATTTTATGGCATGCCAGCGTTCCAGAAAATTGGTATGATCTTTTGCAAAACATCTTAAAGTTTGTGCTTGGACAACTTGTGCTTGAATGGAAAATAACGTATGTTATTTGGAGAGAGAATATCTTCAACTTTTCACTTTTTTACTTGCTGTTTGGATTATTGTTATTGAGATCATTAATAAAAATAAATCTAAACAGCAGTTCCAGTAGTGGAACTCTGAAGATAATCTCTCACCAAGGAACATATAATAATTACCAGTTCACTCTTTGATTACAGGGTTCGTACGGTCCTTAAGAGTCCTTAAAAGTCCTTAAGTTTTTTGGAATCGATTTTTGGTCCTTAAAAGTCCTTAATTTCGGCCAAAATCGGCAGAAGGTCCTTAATTTTAATCATCGGAAATAGCTGTCTGTTTTTTACGACTGCCATTTTGAGTGTGAATTAGCATTTTGGAGGAATATTTTTGGTGATTCAACTGACAGATATGGTTATCTTTTGAATGGGTGAATGGGTTATAATTCGTTCCTATTTCTAATATAAATCGTGGGATTTTCGAGTTTTATAGTAAAAGAAGTGCAGCATAAGTATTTTGAAATGATTTCACTTTTTCTAATGAAGAGCTCTTAAGCAACTTTTGGCTTTTCGCGATGTGAATTCTTTTATTAAACGACTCTGAATTCGGCGACTTATCAGTATTTTGGCGATTTTAAGTTCAGTTTCTGTAGAAAATTTTTAATTTCGAGATCTGGGAATTTTTCGACATTTTTTTTTTAAAACATTGTAACATGGATAATTTTCATTAAAATAGTGGTAAAATATTGAAATTATGTTTAAAAAATAACATTAAAAAAAAAAATCTGAAATTTTTCAGATTTTAAATTACGTCCAAAGGGGCGTTTTTTTAACGTTTTGAGTGTTATTATTTATTAAATATCATGTTCTTTGCACTTAAACCATAAAATTCAGTTCAAAGAGCAATATCGCAAAATAATGTTAAATTAAGCATATCTTTAGAATTTCCGATATACACAGTCTCGCGAGCTGGAGATAAAAGTATTTTTTTTTTCTGTATAACGTTGCCATTTCTCGCTTTTAAAGCATTGAGTTTGTAAATCAAAAATTCGTTAAAGTTTTAAAAATATAAAATCTATAATAAAACAAATTCCAAATTTGGGATTTCAGATGCCCATATTCGCAGTAGGATTTCATCATTCAAAATTCGATGGCTCTCTGTACCATTGTTTTATCACAATGCGAGAAATAGACAATCATTTATGCAGATTTTTCATTATTTAATTTCTTCAAATATAATGCAGGACTCTAACATTTTGTGGCAACAGTTTGAAAAGTGAACCGACGTTATGAGTCCGACGCAAAATGCCAAAACGAAAGCAATAGTCCTTCGGGACTGAAATTCCTTTGGACTAATAAAAAGTTTTTAATTTTCGCTGTCATATTATAAAGTTTCATTTTGGCCACTTATTATTATACAATATTTTGAATTTGCGAAATAAGCAAGGTATACGAAACAATTAACGAAACAGTTTTAGCAAAAGCAAAATAGCTATGTAAATAATTTAAAATGTCTTTTTAAATTTTTTCATGGTAAGAGTTTTTCCAAAGTAATTGTCTCAGAGTATTCAAAATTATCAGAATATTCAGTTTCCTCTATAAAATTAATTTTACATCTTTTCCCTCTGATATTTTTTCTCAAAATATTTCTGGCTTTTTACTGTTACAGAATTTTTCTTTAGGATTTTAGACATTGCAGCTTAGAAAGTTTAGAAGGATTTGAAGGCAAAATTAATAGACCCAAGATTCTAGAAATTTACAGAAAAATGTCTCCATGCTATTAACACGTAACGAATGTATTTTGCAGAAAGTTTACAATGTATTTCTTACTTTTTGGAGAATGTCTGGAAGAACAAAGAAAACATAATATTTGAATGTTTTACTTCTGATACTAGAATCTTTTTCTTAACATGTTTATCTTCCCTTTATTTTCTCTAATTTTCACTAGACGCAGACATGGAAAATATCAAAAATGCTTCTATTCTTATCAGAAGGACAGGCATTATAGAAAGAAATCTTTTTCTTAGTAAAGAAATTGAAATTGACAATTTAAATGATTCATATTATATGTCTGAATGCATCATACACAGGGCTGGCGCTAGGCATTTTCCCACCTGATGCAATCTCTGCGGATTCTAAATTCTGCTTCCAATGCCTGCTCTAAATTCTAAAAGTTTTGCCATTTCTAGATTTTGTTGTTTGGTGTTTCACTAAATTCTAAAAATTCTGCCACACCGTCTCTGTAACCAGCCCTTACCATATATATTTCCTATTGCTTCTGAATGTTCATATTACTAAAGATATAAAATTAGCAGCTTTTTCTATGCTTTCTAAATTTAGTGTTTTTAGAATAACAGAAATCTTTAATTTAAATTCTAAAATTAAAAGGAAACGTGCTGAAGAAAGATTCTTCAAAGATATGTACTGCTATTAGTATGTACAGTTATTATTATGTAAATTACCCAGTTGTTTATAATTTCAGCCTTTACTATAATTTCCCATTTCTGTTTTCTCACCATAATGCAATTCGCTTAGATAGTTTTTAAACTGAGGTGTATGGAGTGTAAGACAGAGTGTGTTTCTGTTCTCCACATACTTGCTGCATTAGTTCCTGTCCAAAATGAGACATAAAAAAATCAACATAAAGCTAACTATTAATTTAGAAGTAAAACAACAATCTTACTGTCTAACTGTTAGTAAAACGTAAATAAAATGTCGCTTATCTTCTTTCTAATATGTCCAACTATTATAAGTGGAAAATATTTAATGCTACTTGATAAATTTCATAAAGTTTTATTTTATTCTATAACTTATTAATAATTATGTTAATTAAGTTATGTTTAATAGTAATGCATCCTACTTTTATGTTTAGGACGGTATTACAAAAATGAAGTTCAGGCACGGATAGTATTTTTAATTGAATTTGTTCAGTTCTCATTTGCTCATAGGTCCTTAATTTTTTCATTAATGGTCCTTAAAAGTCCTTAATTTCCGTGTGCAGAAAAGCGTACGAACACTGGATTATCATAAAGCTGCTTATGCTGATGTTCTATTAATGCTTTCAAGAAAAGTTTTTGACCAGCATTTTTTCATGTGCGCAATCTACGTTTAAGTTTCTCTTTCATTGGAAGCTTGATTGTAGGCCTAGGAAAATAAATTTGGGATACATCTGATAAAGAACCACCTATGCCTTTAATCTTTGCCTCTTGGTTGGGACGCCTTTTGATTTCGTACTTTCAAATCATTTTAGATATGTAATTGGTTTAATTGGATTGATATCGACAAAAACTCGAGGGCTGTTTACCTATGAGGAGGGATGCCTTCATGGAGAACTTTCAAGGAAAACTGGCTCGTATACACATGGGGGAAACCACGAAACGGCCCAAGTAGCCAGCCTGTTAACGGGATTGAAACCTCGGACCGAACTACCAGTGTTCAGCGATTTTACCGCTCGGCCGCTACTGGGCCTAGATACATTCTCAGGATTTGTGTTTCTCTTTATTTGCTTTGGAATCATGATGTGTCCTGATTAGGAACAGGGAGCTTACTCAAGCTATGTTCAAGATTTGTGTGTAACAGACGACACAAGCAGGAAGGGTATACGAAACCCTTTATTTTCTATACTTTTACAAGTACTCCTGAACTTCGGGATACAGAGACCAACCACTTGTGGTCTGAACGTAAGAATATAAAACTACTAACTAAAAGCTAACTTTGAATTAGTATACAAGTGCCTAGCACTAAGACTGGCCTTTATTTAAAAGGATACGTATGTAGTACGCCTAGCTACTGAAACTACAATACGTTTTCAAATATCAAGAGGGCTAAACCTCTGGCCTTGAAGGCAACCAGCAACCGAGTGAAAACTCGTAGAACTACAGTGGCAAGCGGCTTCATTTCCTAAAACTCCTCCCTTCACTCTTGGCAAAAGCCACAACTTAAATACTTGGGCGTTAGCAAGACAATTCTCATAAACAAGTTAAAGCATTTAATTCTGGGCGGAAGTAGAAAATAAGAAGTCATAGTACAGTTTTAAAATAAAATAAACGTTAGTAAAACTTAGGATTCTTACAACATAATTCAAATAGAAGAATTTTACTGAATACATTTCTACAAACGGCAAAAACAAACTACATGTCAGTCTTCGGATTGCCAAAAATATTTTAAGATTTTGCTGCGAGTTTTCAAAAAAAAAAAAAAAAAAAAAAAGAAGGGGGGCGTGGAATATAAATGTATCATATAAACATGGATATGTGCCATTTATTTCTCACGGATCTGGGGCATCTATCGACTTCGGAAAATACAAGGAAAATTTTTCTGCATATTTATTAGAGAGCATGGAATGTCTAGTTATACGAAGGGATATATACTATTGCAAAATTCTTTCCCATTAATTCGGGAGCCCACCAACGGGCAAACGATAAAATCGTTGAACACTGGTAGGTTCGAACCTGGGTTCAATTCCAGGCGAATGGGTTTGCTGCATTGGCGCTTTCGTGGGTTTTCCCACGTGTGACGTGTATGCA
The DNA here is from genome assembly GCF_044657685.1 of Stegodyphus dumicola. NCBI lineage: Eukaryota > Metazoa > Arthropoda > Arachnida > Araneae > Eresidae > Stegodyphus > Stegodyphus dumicola. Next base: position 183,740,886 of record NC_140776.1, on the reverse strand, counting down.
AGCCAGTTTTCCTTAGAAAGTCCTCCACGAAGGCATTCATCCTCTTAGGTAGATGGCCCTTGAGTCCTTTACCGTAATCAGATATACCATACCATACTTGTTAATCTAGAAAATGGATATAAGAATGAAATGCATGTTTCATTTTTAGAGGGTTTTTTTTCATGCACATTCACCTGCTTTATTAAATGATTATGAAAGCGATATTAAAAAGTACTTGTTTATTTCACGGATTCACAGTGCAGAAATGATTAGATCGGCCTTGCATTTGTCATTTATGAAGATGAATCTGAGCACTGCTTCGATAAATATAATATCTGTGATAAGTATACTGTTTTTCAAGCAAAAGCGCCCAGCTAACTCGCAATCAAATGGTTTAAAAGAATGCGGAAACCCTGTCTCAAGAATTTTTTCTTTTTTTCTGTAGTGATTCCCTTTCTCACTTATTTACTGAGTATACTTCAAATGAAGAACAGTAAGTTTTTCAGTCATTTGTTACTATTAGTTGCCCCTAACAGTAGAAATACTGAATTCTTTTGTGTTTTAACCGTGCATTTTGAAGTTTACAAGAATGAAATAGACGATGTTTTAATGTTTGGAAAATATGTCAGAAAAAAATATTCGTCATGGAAAATGACTAAAGAATTTACCTCATCTAGAAAACCTAATTTTATTAAAAGTTTTGATTCCAAAGGAGCGTTAGTTTTTAGTCTCAAGACAGGATTTTGCGTTGAATCACTATAAAAGTCTGAATCACTTTTCGAACTGTTGCCACCCAAATATTGTCGCCCTGTATTATATTTAAAGAAATATAATTTGCATAAATGTATGCATGTTTTTCGCGTTGTGTGAAAACAACGGTACCTTAAAGCCTTCAAATTTTAAATAACATATAATCCTCCACCCGAATATGGACTGGAATTCTGAATTTGTTTTATTGTGTATTTCATATTTTGTAAAACTTTAACCAATGTTTGATTAAGAAATGCGATGATTTCAAAGCAATGGCAACACTGTACGGAAAAAAAAACATTTTTATCTTCAGCGCGCGAGACTGTCTATCGGAAATTCTAAAGTGTATGTGTATGTAAATGAAGAAACGCCCCTTTGGGAGTAATATGAAATCTGAAAACTTTTAGAACTTTTTTTTTTTTCTTCCGTTAAGCCCAAACTTGATCTGATTCATTCTTTTTTACTTCCTTGTACGAAGTAAAAAGGAAGTAAGGAAGTATTGTAATCGCAAAAAGTTTCAGGCAGCATATTTCAACGAATTTTTTTTTTTCTTTTTTTTTAATTTTGACCGCTATCGAATGCAATTTAACGATGTTTTTGCGTGATATCTGTACGTAAGGACAGAATAAAATACTCTTTTCCTCCAAAAAAATTATAAAACTTGTTGAAATTTTGTATATAGGACTGCTATAGCATGTAGATGTGCACCTCGTATTTTGGTTGCAATTGGCCGCGCCAAACGTATATAAATATATTTATATGTATATCCACTCTGTTACCCGGCTCAGTAATCTCAGTTTCTTTACTCTTATTTGTTTATAAATTGGACATTTTTTGCTTTAAAAATGATTGAATTATATTGTTCTTATCTTCCGGTTAAGGGTTTTATGCCTTTAGTAAATCTGTATGCAATATTTTTGGAATTATCAACAATTTTAAAGTTGTTTAAGTGCCGCTAAGCCTAATAATTTTCTTGATGGCGGCCATTGCTTGTTTACATTTGAAACAGCAGAATAGTGGATTTGTTGCCAATCTAGAGAAACTTAGCTTCGCAACAACAAAGATAACGCCTTCATTTATTATTGCGAATTAAATCATGCTTAATCCTTTCTGGAAATTTTTCGAGAAAATATGTGTGTAAGATTTACTTCGTAATTTTTAATACAGATAGTTTGGGTTTTTATGTATTTTTGCCTTCTCGAGAAGTGAGAACTGAATTAATTGAATAAGAAATACTCAATCGTCTGTGAAAAACTGTTTCTTTTTTGTTTTGTTTGCTTAATTTCTTTTATACATTGTTCTAGCTTTATTATAGTATTTGAATAGAACATGTGGCAACGATTAGATAATTCTATTCTTTAAAGATATAAAATTTGTGCATTCTGAGTTATAATATGAACGAAATATAATAGTGTTAAATGAATCTAGCGCCAGAGTGTCGCTGTGATAAACAAATACTAGAGTGAATTTTAAAGAATGCATTTATTCTGTTGTGGTTTACGCGCTGTCGGCGAAGTAGATTTAATTCAATGCAAGAAAAAATGTGTATAATTTAACATTCTGTACAAGGAAGTCATGTGGTGTACATATCAGATTTTTTAATATTAAACATGACGTGATTTATTTCTGAATATAGTAATTTTGTTCAGTATTTGTACAAATATAACCTTCAATTAAATGATTTGCGTGAGCGATAAAAAAAAAGTAACCAGCAAGACTTGGAACGTTTGCTTTTCTGCCATAGGTTTTGCCTTCGGTACAATTTTGGGATGTCTTTTCATTTTGTAAATGTTAATAATATGCACTTTCCCTCTTGTTTTTGTTAACTTATTTCCGAAAGCCTATACTTTCACGGCCCATGGAAAGACTGGTCTCTCTCAGTAAAAATAAATACATAAATATTTCACATTTACCCAAAATTTAAGTTAATGTGTCTATAAATTTTAATTTAAAGAATGCAAAAGTATCGGAAAACTACGATAATTTTCTTTTATTTCAGCTAATAAGTTCGGTTTTAGTTTTATGTGCCTAGAGTGCGCCTAACCGAGATAGAGGTTAGTGACTCTGGCTACCGTGCAGAAGGCTACAGGTTCGAATCCCAGAAAAGGCATGAATATTTATAAATATATAGTGTCTGTGTGGTATGGGGGCACTAAATATGCGTCAATCCGAAAGTCCTCTCGAAAGGTTGATGGTAGGGAAAGGTTGTAGGAGATCCTCGGGCGCTCCCCGGAGTACTTTCCTTCAGAACTGAGCAAAGTCAGATTAAGCTTTAGCTAAAAAAAAAGTTTTCTCAACTGTTGGTAAGAGAGAATTTGAGTTTAAAAGTAAAAAATTAATTTTTTGTTAAGAAATCGTTCCAGTGTGAATGAATGATACTTAACTTTTTTTTTTTTTTTTTGTATATAATTAATGATGTCATTTCACTTATAGATAATTATTGCGTCGTGTTTAATCCCTTGCACAGGTTGCAAAAATTTTAGTTCCTGTTATTGAATGGTTCTATGTTATTAATTAAAAAGATAATTGCAGAATGTTAAGCTAGCAATTAAAAGGTCTTCCTTTTCTGTAAGTCATTTTGAAAATTTTAGTTCAGTGTGAAAACTTGTCTCAGAGGCTGCCTGCCAGAAGTAGCATAGCAAAGGGAAATTAGAAATCATATTAAATGATTTCAAACATTAAGATGACGAACGACATCGTAAACATTACTGATACATTCATATTTTGTATATTTGTTCTTTCCAATTTTTTTTCCCTCCCAATGGCCTGCCTACGTCGGCATCGGACACTCCTAAGGCCAGATGTAGTGGTCTCTTTATTAAGGAGGCCACTAAAAGATGGGCCACCTCTGTCTCCTATGAAGGGACAGACAATTACATCCATCCGTATTCGAACCCGGGCCTTCGGTATCGCAGTCAGGGTTCCCTAACCACTAAACCGTATGGGCGGCCTTTTTGCAAAAGTTCCGCATTCAATTCATTGGGCATGGAGTGCGTTTTTCCAGGTATTCGCTCTTATTTTCTTGGCTTACTTAACCCCTTCGAGCCGGGTAGCGAAAACGCGCGCTTATCGCTGAGGCCGGCAGTGTCTTACGCGAGCGTCTCTCCAGAGCCGGGGGCTTTTTTGCTACTAAGCCTAAATCCATGAAATTTCCGAAGTATTAACGCATTGTTTAATAATGCTTTATGGAGTATTTAAACGGCTTATGCTTTATAAATATTTTTATATATATACTTTAATTACCTTATTTCTTGTTTAAATGCATATTTTACACATTTTATTTTAATTACTCACCATTTTATGAATTTTTACATTACACATCTGAAAACTAAATATATTACTTAAAATTCTCTTTTCGTATGAAAAATTTTAAAACAGGGATCTACACACAGTCCTACGTTACATTCCTTGCACTCGTAATAACTCATTTGCAGTTTTGGAGGATTTTTCCGGGAATGTGAACAAACGAAGCATCGTCGTCTCATTTTCTTATCAGTCTCTTCTGAACAAAGTTTTGGAAAATGTCTTTCAGTTAATCTTTCAGAATCAGTATCAGAATATCAGAATTTTAGAATCAATATCTGAAATATTTTGCATCATTTCTGCTATTTCATGCTCTGTTAAACATTTTCGACGCTTCGACATTGCAATGGTAAAAACAAAGAATTCACGTCTAACAAGATCTAATTATTTTCTAAAAACTGAACTGCAAACCGAAATACCCAACGCTTTAGAGCAAATAAAACTTCTCTACTTACAGTAAACAACTACCACGTGCGAATAAAGTGCGATTTAAAGAGACGTCGTAAATCACGCCATTCGGAAACATTTATTTTCCCGTTTGTTTATATAATCAAAAACACGTGTATGTGAGTCATGCTTCTCTCATTTCGAGTAGAAGGTCTAATTTACATGTATCTGAAACCATATGGACATACAGTGCCATTTTGTGGCAGAAATTATAGTTTGAAAAACGTTCCAAAGTACTGGCACAAATACGTGACAGTCGGTAGAGAATGCAACAATCCTCTGGCACACCTGCGTGTCGGCCGGTAGGTAAGTGTGTTCGTTGCTGGCACGTATACGTGACAGTCGGCGCGAAGGAGTTAACCTATACAATGGTTTCTGTCGGCCAAACAACGTACGAACGGTAAAAGCCGCTGAACCCTGGCAGTTCGGCCCGGTGTTCGATTCACGCCTGGCTAGATGGGCATTTTCGTACTATTCCACATATGTAATGTGGATAACGAGCCAGATTTCCTTAAAATGCCTTCCAAGGGGAATCCCTCCTTTTCAGTGCAGAGCTTACTGGCAGAGCACGTAATAAAATTTTTAAATTAATTAATAAATAAATAGTCTCTCCCCCCTTTACCTATTTTCGATTCTGCTCTCAAGAAATTCACAACATTGAATGCCTAGACAGAACTGTAACTAAAGTTTTCAGTGCCCGGAGAGAACTGAATATTTCGCATCCTCTCTTCTTTGCCAAGAATGGGAAACATTTAATACTAAAAATTCCCGGATGCTATGCCTGGGAACAAATGTCCTCCCCTTGGACGCTCTAGCTACGTCACTCTGCCTAGAGTGGCTTATTTTCTAACTAGCTTATTACAACTCATAAGGCTAAATAGGCATATCCATAATAACATTGCTGGCGACCTCTGATATTGCACTGGGCTGTGATTTACTACATCTTCATCCTCCGATCGCCTGAATTAGCCTAAATAATTTTCGGTGCATATTAAATACCCAAAACAGTCTCCACTTCAATTTAGCAAGAATAATATGCATGCAGTATAGCATATTCATGAAATTTTTAGGTATTTTATGCTATGATAACTAGAACAGTGGGTTACAGCCGAAAACATTCCGGCAAAAACATCGCGGACGAAAACGTCGCGGAGAAAACAACGCAAGGCGAAAACGTCGTGATACAAAACATCGTGGGATAAAACATCGCAGTTCTAAAACATCGTGGTACAAAACATCGTCGTCGAAAATAAAGCGGTTCAAAAACTTCGCAATTTAAAAACATCGTCGTCGAAAATATCGTGGTAAAAAATAAAGTATCTACAAATCATCGCTTGACGATAACATCGCAGACATGCTTTTTTCATACATGCTTTTCGCAAACATGCGTTAATAACTGTAAATGGATATTCCCATAATGATTTGTGAGCGCAAAATGGAAAGAAGGATAATTTTTACTTTCACATTTTTTTATTAACTAATAAATTTTTTGTGAAAAAGTAAGAAGGAAACTTAAGCATAGCAAATTAATGCAACTTATAGCAATTAATAGAATTTTAAACCGACATAGTTAACTAACAAAGGCCATTAATAAATAATTTTTTATAAAGTTTTTACTGGTAATTTTTTGTGAAAAGTTTAATCTATAAGTTGCATTTAATTTTCTGCAATTAATTTAATTCTAATTATTTTTCATAATTCAATGCTGCAAAGAGTGTGGTACTGCAATTCACAGCAGCTTCCCAAAATACTCATTTTTGACATTTAATATTCTTGTATCACTCTGTAAATTTAATTGCTTTTTTGTATCATTGCTGCTTATGCGGACTAAATTTTATGCAATTTTCTTGAACCCTTGTTGCTGCTGAAATTTTCAAAGAGTATATTTAGTTTCTAATTTTACTATAACGTTTTAGCATATCAGAAAAAAATTGTGGTTTTCATTAGGTATTTTCTGACCATACAAATAAAAATCAGAAAGTATTGCCTATCGATAAAATATCTAAGATCTTTCTTATTATGAAAGTTCATTCCATTGCTTGTTATTGTGAATTATTTTAAAAATATTTCTTAATATAATTTTATAAATAGAATTATAGCATTAGTAGAATATATAAAACAGATATTTTAATACTGTATAATATATCTAATGCAAAATATAAATCTGCTCTGCTACTATCATCTGCATACAAATAACACCTAATGAAATTTTGTCATAACACACAGATTGAAATCTTTTCTCTTTCTCTCTCTCTCACACACACATACATTTAAAAAAAATTATAAAAATAATTTCTTTATGCAGGAATGTACTTTCTTAACTTTTGATATTTACCTATTTATTACATTATTTTCTATTTGAAAACGATATCCACAAATTCGTGCTCAAACTTACAAAACAGAAATTCTTTTCAATTCCGTTTAGCCATTTCCGGCACACCAAAAATATTCCCCCTTTAGACACTGAAAATAATCGATAAATATCACTAAAACTACACTAATGGTTACTTTTAATCTCTTTTATGAATAATAGATGGCAGCACCACACAAGCAAATCATCAACGTTTAGATATATTCGGTTTTTAAAGACACTGATTTATCAAAGAAATGTTTAATAAAGTAAACAAATAATATTAAGCTTTTTTTGTAACCCTTTCGATCATAATTGCTTTTTATTTCATAAATTACGGTTTCATATTTTTAATTGTGTAATTTCTGCTTGCCATCTTACCAGATTTAAATTAATGATCTATATTCCGGAAAAACCCCTAATCCGGAATCGCCGAAGTCCCGACGAGTCCGGATTATGGACTTTGTACTGTATTTGTTTTTATTCTTTTCTGTTTCTGGTTCTGAAGACCCCTGTGCTTTGTTTTCACTTAGCTATTTGATTTTTAGTGAGAGCAGACCCTTTATTTCTCTTGCTTTCATCGTGCGTAGTTTGCTTAGTTTCAATTTCTGTAGATTTTTATTTGTATATATATTTAATAATTAATTGTAAATATTATAGTATTTTAATTATTTTTCTTATAACTTTTAAAATTATGTAAATGGCTCGGAGAGGCCTCAGCATTGCCGAAGCAATGAGAGTTTTCTTTCCCCCCCCCCAGTTTTTTTTTGAGGGGGTGTAGAGTAGCAGTCCTGCCCGTAGTGCATCTTCGGTTATGCTAAATCTGCTACAGAGATCAGATTCTACTGTTTTTAAATCATAGACAAAGTATTTTACTGTAATACGTGCTTCACAGCAATGCTCACCTATCGCAGCTCGTGCGGCTCAGTGTGTTCGCTTCGGACATACCCTCAAAATGGAAACGGTTTGTGCAATCTTTGTAAAATTATATCTGCCTACTCTCCTACACCTAAATAGACTGCCTACAAATTTTTTTGGTAAAATTCCAACTTTAAAGAGTAGCATGCAAGAAAGGGTTAATCAGCAATGATTTAATTTTATCAGTCAGCAACATTAGGTAAACTTTTTTATTTAATGTAAAATCTATGAGTAATTAGATTTATTTATTTAAGATGTTAAGCACCAAACCTATTTACCTGCCAGCATACGGATTTCAAAAATATGTTTGTGGCCAAAGATTTAAGTTGAATTTGGTAGACGAATATAATTTTCAAATTATATCCGTCTCCATTTCAGGCACTCGCCCAACCAGATCATAAAAATTGACTGATTAATGAAATAAAAGACTTGTTTAAAAAAGCTAAATTACACTAGGTAAAAGTACAGAGAGGAATTGTCGGAAATGAAAGGACGAACACTCTTGCTAAAATGGCGGCACTTGGGGATGTAATCGATAATTTTGATATCCAAGATTCAAGAAAAATTACCATTGCTGAAATGGAAAACTAGATTTAAACAGAACGGAATTTTGGCTGGGAGTCACCTAATAAAAAAAAATTATGAAAATATTATATATATAATACAAGTTAAACAAGAAGATGAATATTATAAATAATCAGGTACTAACTGGTCATGGGCATTTCCCGGCTTATTTTAATGAGTTCCATCTACAGAATAATTACAAATACTCAATATGTGATAGGTTTGGAGATGCCAGGCACTTTGTTGATGAATGTACGCTTACTCGGAATGCAAGAGAGTTAAGCAAGATTTTAAAAGGAGCTATTCAAATTTGAAAGATTTTCCAAAGACAATAATGAAGATTATAAATACGAACAAAGACAACTGGAATTCGGCACCGAGATTCAGATTTCGGACTTTGAAAGTTTTTCTTATATTTGTATTTTTTTGGCCAGTCCCATTTTTTTTTTTTTTTTTTTTTTTTTTATCATACAGCCGGCTTGTGCTGGCTAGGAGGATCGAAGGGGGGGGGGCTGTGCCCTTTTAATGATAATAATAATTTTCAAAATTGCATATTGTCATTCAACAATGGCTTGAATAAAAAATCAGTCACCAATGACTGTTGCACTTTGAACAGGAAGCATAGTGTCAGTCATCAGTGACACACACGGTCTGAACACAAAGTAGTGAATGACATGGTACTTAATATGTTAATGGTAAAATCTTTTTTGCTGTGTTTGGTTTATCTGAAGGATCATTGATTTTGAGGAATTTGCTAACCAAGCAAAAACAACTTTGTTTTAATTGCAATTAAAAAATTTTAATTAATTATAAAGACTTTTTTTCAGTGCAGATAACTTCTACAATTAATAAAAACAAAATACATAATACAGGGGAAAAAGGGACTTTCACATAGAATTTAATTTTGTAAGTTCACTACAGTTAAAAGAAATGATAAACTGACTTTTTTTACAGATATTAATATTTTTAATACCCATGGTCATTTTTTATATCTAACATTTTTAAAAATAAGTATGACATCTTCCTGACTACTATGACATGGTAAACATTTTTCCTGAATAGAAAATAAAAAATAAATAAGAAATTAGAAGAGAACATGGTTTGTTTATAAGCTTTACCAGTATATCTAAAACTAGTACATAAATCTTTAAAAAATACACACTTTATGCCTACATTTAGTTTTTCTAAAAATTTAAATAATTAAATGAACTTTGTTTATCCTTCAGATGACAATATACACTAATTCATAATACAAAGTTCCTACACAAAATTATCTTAATTTTTGCATTTTTGTAAATTATTATTCAGTCAGAAGTATGATCTTTGAATACATTTAAGAGAATAATTTCTGTATCACTTAAAAAGCACAGCAAGATATTTTGTTTTAAATAAGAGCATAAAAATATCCAAACATTAAACAGCCATGTCCTTCACAGGGTCAATTAATTTCAAAATATATGAAAGTGATGTCATAAACAGAGACTCAGAAATATAAAATTATTTCATAAAATTCTGCCTCACTGTTAACTCATAAATTATTAAATTACAAGTTAACATTAATAATAAGATTCAATTAATACTAAAAAACTAATTACATTAACTTCCTGCTATAAAAAAATAAATACAAAGAATTATATACATTATAATACATACCAAATACAATATTCACATGGTCATAGCTATAAAATATACAATATTAGTCTTCATTTTCTTAAAAAATTGAAATTCAGAAAAAATTTAGTTTTCACAAATTTATTAAAGCGTGAAATATATGTCAAATTAAATGTAAAAAAATTAGTCATCTTTTTTTTCACTCCTTAAAAATTATATAAAAATACTCATATTTACATATACTTATGATTACAATATGGTATGCAATAAAACAAAACAAAACAAAAAAAAAATAATAATGAGAAAAACATCTTTTCGACCCCCCTGGCAAATCATTATCTTAAATAAATAATTAAAAAAATCACCATATAATAAACATCCATTTAAATTTGTTTCAATGTTCAGGAATGTAAAAGAAGACAGTCTTTCTCTTATAAGTACAAAACTTCACAGACCAAAAAGTTCATAAAAAAAGGAAGACATGATGAAAAAAATATTACATGCTGAGTTCTGCTGACCAAATTATTTATAAAACATGTATCACATTTAAAACACCAATTCAGTTTGTCACCGAAATTCAAATTCAGGTAACTGGTGGTATATGCAGTCATTTTGTTAATTCATGAAAGTGAAACCAAAAATCATCTCTTGTCCGATAAGAGAGGCGAAATTTCAGTTTTCCTCTCCTCATACTCTGATTCTGAAGATGAGCCTTCAATCACAGGAGGCAACTGGGCAGAGGGAAGTTTCCGTTCATTGCTGTTCCAGATACCATAGCCAAAGTAAATACTTAAACCTGTCAAAAAGTAAATGTTACCTTACAGTTATTACACAGAACTGTAAAACCATAAAATTAATATAATGAAAAAAGCTAAAAATTAATTTCATGTATTTTAACACAAAAGGAACAAGATCAAAATACTGTCAAACACTTAAAATGCGAAAGACTTACTTTGATCAAATTTTACAAGTACACAGATATGCAACAGGGGAAAAAATATCGAAACTTAAATGATTTTAATAACATTTTGGAAAATATATTCAAAATATCTGATGTAGACAATACATGACTTCCTTTTATGGCGTATTAAATTATATACATTTTTTTGCAGCATTTCATTTAAACTTATTTCCTTGAATTTCATTAGTGATATATTTTTCATTCAATCAATTCAGTTCTCATTTCGTGGCAAGGCAAAAATACATAAAACCTCAAAATGGATTCATTAGAAATTGTAAAATACAGGAAAACCTAAAGCACCACATAAAGTTAGTAAAATTTTTTAGAAACATTTTTAAAATTAAAGCTTCTACACTAAAACAAGCAATTTGGCGAATGGGCAAGAAGACCAAATTTCGATGCACAATACTGAAGTCGAGCAAAAAAATACTGAAGCCGCTGCACCGAATTAATTCACTATACTAAAAACAGTTTCAAGGATAAAAAAACCGCTGCCATGTTAGGCTTAGTCGTCACTTAAACTCATAAAATGTGGATAATTCTACAATTACTGCATGCAAATTAACTAAATGCATAAAAACTCGAACTCGAACGTATGTACAATATAATTCAACCTCTTTTAGAGCAAAAATTGCACATTTTAGCAACATATAAGAATAAAAATACTGAGCTTACCAAGCTCGGTATATGTATGTATATGTTTATGCAGTTGATTGCAATGAAAAAGGGAAGTGCACAACTACATGTTATAGAAGTATCATATATAAAATTTCAATGATCTACGGCTACCTATTTTTTGAGCTGTCTCTTCTGAATGCATTTTACAATTTGTTTTGGGAAGAGTCCTTTATTCTGTCCATATGTACAGATGTCAAGCAAAAAAAAAAAAAAAAAGGCTTCAAGAGAAATCAAAATGGATATTTTTGTTGAAATATGATAAAATTTTTCTACTACATACAAGAAAGTAAAAAGGCACCAAATATTGTTTATTATACAGTTGTGTAACAATATGCTGTGTGTACAGCTTTTGATAAATTTTATTCCTTCATCACATTTGGTTTGGTTTATTTGATTATGGCAAAGAATGCTAGTGCTGTCTGCCCAAAGGAAAGGATGCCTTAATTTTATGACAACTGGCTTGTATCCATTTTATCCAGTTTGTTTGCCTGGAATTGAACCCAGATTGAACTACCAGTATTTAATGAATCTACTGCTTAACTGCTGGTTGACTCTTTTATTATGTATTAAGCATATTAATATACAACTTCTGTAACATCAATGCAAAGTTTAAATTAATCAAAGAAATTTCAGTGAACGAAACCGAATACTTAAGGAATGAATTAAAAATTTTTAAAATAATTTTCCTTTTTTAAAGTAATATCTTTGCTTAATGAGGGGAAAAACTCTCTATTTGTTGGCCACTATTTAAGGAAATAAAGAAAATTAGAAAGTATTCCTTCATACAAAGTACAATGATCATGAACCAGGATGATCTGTTAAGATTTCAGATTTTCATTCCAGACTTTAGATTGAAAATTCTGGCCTTTGTGTTGTACAATTTATTAATTTTTGCATTAAAGGTGATATCAGGCTAAAACATCGCTTTTGTGTCCACATTACGTTTCAAATGTTACTACCGTATGTTTTCATGTATTATTTTTAAAGATATAATAAAGCAAATACAAAAAATGTATGGTAACATTTAAATTTTTATCAAGAAGTCTAAAGATAACTGATACAAAATATTCTTAACTTTCATCCCCCTAGTTTGCTGCCATCTGGCAAAACTTATACTTAATTTTTCTTTTAAAGTTAATTTGCCTGTTATTAATTAACAAACTAATTGATTTAAAAGCAATAAATGCAGTTCTTTATTTCTTTTATTAATTACCAGCTGGAACTGTGAAATTATGCTAGCTGGATTTATTAATAGTACTATATATAAATATATATATATTAAGACAAAGAAATTTAGAACCAATTTTTCACAAAGGGCAAAAATTAAAATTCATAAATAATAAATTTCAAATAATCATATAAATTAAAGAAAGAATTTAATAAATGTTAAAACCAAAACTTTTCAAAAAAGCGATATCCCAATTCAAAAATCAATGAAATTTAAAGAAAAAAGAACATAATAAAAGAGGAATTTATATATAATAGTAAATATTTTAGATGGCTGACTATGCCAGCGGCAATTTATTTGGAAAGTGAGACGGACAACGAAAGCGCCTTTGACAAAAAATGAAGGTTTAAGAGCAGAAGTCTTTCTGGGTTAAAAAAAATATATGGCAACACATTACAATGTATCAGAAATTCTAAACATACACCGTTTTTTAAAATTTTGCGATGTTACAGTTGAATTTTATGTGACGTAAATGTAAAGAAAGATATTTAATTTAGTTAATAAAAGTCGTGCCAGCAGGAGTAAGTCCAACAGTAGATAAACTAAAAGCTCACTGACAGACCTGAAAATCATTTCACGGCCAAGGTTTGGTAACATTTGAAATTGAATGGTTTACTGGATGATGCAAAATTTGTTCCGATTATAGACAACAATAAGTTCGTACTTAGTTTCTGTAAAAGACAATGTTTCCATCTTATTTATTCCTCCAAAATGTACGTCCATCATTCAACCAATGGATATCGGAGTTTCACTTGTGCTAAAATGTATGTATAAAGCAGCCTTTTTAAAATCTATGGTAAATCATCTGAACAATTGCAAAAAGATTCAAGATTTTTTTAAATATTTCAACATAAAATCTTCTGTGTACAGCATTGCAAGGCATGGGAGGATGAGTGCACATATATTTTAAAAATGCTTAACATAATTTATTGCCAGCTACCATATTTCATGATGATGATGACAGTCACAGAAATGAAAGCAAAAGGCAAAATGTTCTAATTAATGGAATTTGTAAAAATATGTGGAGTAATAGAAGTTTTGCAATCATCAATCAGTTAAAAAATGGTACAATCTGTAGTACAGTTTTAAATCCAAAAAATATTGTTACCAGTCAAGGCAAGTGGTAGATATTTTGCTAGATATTTTGCCACCTGATACAATCTCTGAAATTCTTAAATTCTGCTACCATATACACACCCATAGATTCTTATTATTAGATACTGCATGTCTTTAAAAACATATTTAGGTACACTCTAATTTCTTTTCTGAATAACATAGGTGTAGCATGCAAGGAGAATGTTTCCTTAAAAATATTATGAAGTATATTAAGATTTTAATCATCAGAAAAGCAATATGTGAGATGGAAAAATTAACAGCACTTTTGAGCTCATAAGAATAGATGAGTTTATGTAAACTATTAAGTCTCATTTTTAAAAGATAGTTTCATTGCTGTTGTCATTAACCAGTATAACTGAAAGACTAAACTAAGACTAATATCATTATATTTTACTTAAACGTTATGATTATGTAATACAAACAATGCACAATGAGTGACATTTTTATTTTCAGCAAGGCATTTCATGTCTCACAAGCTCTTTTAATCCAAAATGTATTTCTCTAGACTTAAAACAAAAATATGAGTTACGATCTTTCTAAAAATAAAAACAAATGGCAAAAACTTCCCAAATTTGAAATGTATTATATTATTCACTTCAACAAGTGACATTAGTAGCTCAATGACCACTGCCTATTTCACCTTACTTTTCATATTAATACAAAAAATCATAAAATTAATACAGTAACTTACCAGCAATCATCCAGTACAAGAAACGATACCACGTTGCCTGTGGCAATTTCAGCATCAGATAAAAATTTACAGATATGCTTAACACTGGAACTGTAGGAACCCATGGAACCTAAAACAAAATTACAATTCATTTTTTTTTTTTGGATTTATTGTGAACTTAAATTTTGAAAATTTAGAGAAATATAAAATATAATATAAAATATATAGAGAAATATAAAATTTAGAGAAATTTAATAGTTTTTACATGCATTAGAAACATATACTTCAGCCCAAATGTTGAAAATAATTTCTAAAAATCTGCACAATAAAGATTACCGTATTTGACGGCATATAAGACGCAATTTTTTTCCTAAATTTGGTCTAAAAAAGTTACCTGCGTCCTATACATGAAGGTAATTGCATTCAATAATTGTTTATTTGGCTTTTAAGAAACGTGAGAACTAAAAGAAACCATGCTATTGAAACTTTTTTTCCTTGTGTGTGGTCGTCTAAATAAGGGTGCATCTTATATGCCGTCAAACATGGTAATTAAAACATCTTAGATATTAGTACAGTCAAAAGTTGTTAATTCGGACATCCATAATCCGGACCTCAAAGCTACAAACTTTCTACGTGGCGCGTAAGACCTTTACGGCTGCGAATATGCATAATACATTTATGCGTGCACGTTTAATTTATAACGGACAGTATAAGCTAAGCTTAAATTATCTAATTCAGTTAATGATGCAGATTGTGTTGTTCCTTAATCTTCAAATTGGATCTGGCTTATTATTTTTTGAAGACTGTTAGAGCAATTTTATAAAAGTAAGCTTGAACTTTCGATTATGTCAAATAGAATTTCTGATATATAATTACTAATATGTAAAGGATCTACAAAGCGAAACTATGTTTCGAAGTCCGTTAAACAAAAAGTGGAATTGCTGCAAAAAATGGATAAAGTCATATCCTTCGTTTCTCTAACCATTCCGAAATCTGTTTATCAATTTCGCGCTGCTCTGCGGCGGCCGGGGGGGGGGCGCTGCTGCGCGCAATTAATTGGAAGTTGATTTGTCAGCACAATCCTTATCTTCAGGGCAGATGTTTTTATTTTATTTGGCTAATAATTCCTTACTAAATTAGTATTTCATCTCGATGTACTCCGTTTTTGATATGATTTAAATCAAATTCCTCATCATTATAATTTGCTTCCGATAGTGAAGAAAGTGACACGGAGGTTATTGAAAACGAAAAAATTTCAATTGACAAATTAGTCGGTATTCTCGACACAGCAATTATAGGACTTAAACAGGGGAACTTTGTAACTGAAGAAGAAATTATGTCTGTTTATAGAATTAAAGAGAAAGTATTATCACATAAAACGAAGCAGCTTAAACAACTTACATTGAAAGAAATGTTTAATAAAGTAAACAAATAAATATTAAGCTTTTTTTTGTAAATTTTGATACACTTTAGATCATAATTGTTCTTTATTTCATAAATTACGGTTTCATATTTTTAATTTTATAATTTCTGCATGCCATCTTACCAGATTTAAACTGATGATCTATAATGTGGAAAAATCGATAATCCGGAATCGCCGAAGTCCTGACGAGTCCGGATTAACGACTTTTGACTGTACTACATCCCAGTAATCCTACTGAAAAGAGTTGTTATCATTGAATGTTGCTACCAAATGGTTCAACAAATACAGAAGGCTGCCTTCATTTGCTACTAGCCTTAAAGACAATACTGTTAAAATGGATGAACACATTCTTGCAGAATTTAATTCCATACGTGAGTTTTCATAGTTTTATTTTTCCATTTTATTTTGTTGCTACCAAAATAATAATAGTGTAAAGACATTAAAAAATATGTCTTCTTGAAGAATGGAATAAAAAGCATGCATTTTCTTTCATAAAACTAAATTTTTCTATCTGATGAAACTAAAATTATTCCAAACTCGCTCTATTATTTATAGCACCACAGTGGTCTTTCACAAAGTTGTTGTTGAAAACTAGTTGAAATTGTTATTTATTTAAGCAGAGCCAAAAATTCGAACACCAACTCTCTAGGAAGACTGTGTGAGGACCTTTCAATAAAAACTACTATACACTTGTCTTCAAATAGGAAAAATTATGAAGGATAAAAAATTCAGCCAGACAGTTTTACTTCTTGGTGCAGTTTACTGCAGTTAAGAGCTTTCTGCAGTTTTAGCCACTTGGTTATTGATAATCTAACTGTGGCTGAAAATGTGACAGTAAACACGCAAGATATAATAGAATGGACAATCCAAGCTTAAATCCTGTAGCAATGGCATAATTGATTATGGAAAAGTATACTAGAATTACTGGCTTAAAGGAAGACACCTTAGAGGCAGACTTTCTAAGAGTAACCCACCCATACTTATACCGCATGTGAGAAAACATTGCCCCATATGGCTAGCACATCTCATTATTGACAATAAAACTTAAACTATGAAAGTTTCACAACATTAGTTTCTCAGCTACTTGTAAGCATTGTGAAACTTTTTTCTTTCCTCATCAGTATCACTGCTTAAAAGTGTAGATGCTGCAGAATATTATCATTACCCTTATGTGCTTTTGGGTTATCTTTTTTCTTCTTTTTATTTATTCAAGGCAGAGGACAAATCAAAAGAGAAAATATTACCCCAGAATCAATCCCCTTAAGACACTTACTTAACCCAACTTAAACACAGAATTGCAGTTTGAAGCAATTAATCACTTATTAATGCATTCCTTATTTTTCACACACAAATCTGAAGACAATTTATTAACTAGTATATAAAAAGTGAATGTGAAGATGCTGCACTTAAAATCTCAAAACCCACCAAAACAAATATATTAATAATCACATATTGAAATCAGTTTTTCTGCCAGTTGTAAAAATTAGTAAATGAAAATCTATTGAAACTTTCTTAGTTATAAAGAGAGATTACATGCTATTATGAGTTCTCAGAAATACAATATTAAACTTCAAAAATTATCATGCATTATATTATTCTCAAAAAGAATATTTTACAATTATTATTATTTATCTAATATATATATAGAATAAAATTTTACCCTAAAGGCGAGTTTCTGTTGATCAGATGGTTGTCGAGCCAGTGCACAGGTAGTAATAATCACTAATATGAGCATCATCAGTGCAGTAGCTGAAGCACCAACATCCAAGTTGAATAACTCATCTTCAAATGTTGCCAAGATAATATCCATCACAGTGACAAATACAACTAGATACAGGCATGGGAAATAGATTATACATTTCATTAACGATGCATTAAAAACAAATACTTTATGGCCGAAATTAAAAACAGCACTTGGGATATATTTTTTAAGGTAAACTTTAATGTAGTCTTTAACACAATAATGTTAAGTAATGTTGTTATTAATTAAAATAAATGCTCAAACTCTCAGGAACCTTGAACATCCTACCACATTTCCCTTCTGATAGCCAACAGGCAGTCCCTTCAAGCTCAACATTTCCATCAGATTTTACTCTGATAACGAACATAAGAGCAGCCAAGACATGTAGACATCCTACATTTTCTGAGCATGTTAGAAATCTTCTAATTAGAAAGTTTATAGCAATTAAAACTTTTGGATAATTATAATTTCATTTTGAAAATCCATTTCTAAATGAAACACAAAAAATTTTACTTTCATAAATATCAACATATTACATCAGTTTGCAATTTTTTAAACCAGTACAAGTTGATTCTTAAGACGTAACTAGATTCAAATAACAATACTTCCTCAATAATTTGAGGAAGTGATGTATGATATATTAGGCTGTTCCTATAATTTCTGCATGCAGCTACTTTGACACATTTATACTAACCTTTGAGGGCCAAACTAGCTCTGTTCATATTCCAGTTATGCACCACAATAGTACAAATGGCTACAGCCTACATGACAAATTTATGACTGACAGATATCACATGCAATTGGGAAGAAAGAGCTGCTTAATCCTGCAACCACCGAAGTGTTAACTTGCAATCTTATCTCCTATAAATTGTTTTCATCCTTTCCAATTATTATTATTATTTTTTTTTACAATGAATATTTATTCTTTCATACTCCTCAAAGTAAGGACAACCACACGATGCATTCTATTATTTAAAAAAAGGCAACAGTGCTAATGAAACCACAAATAAAAGTTGCATTGTTTATAGGAATATCATACATCTTAAGATAATTCACAATTGGTCTGGGAAGTTCTGAGTTAGCATTTTTGATCTTAAACATAACTGCAATGGCCACTTATCTACTAAACATGCCAGATTTCATGAAGGTCATGGTTGCCAAAAATCTTGAGACATATTGTTTTTAAATTGACAGTTTGCAAGGGAGTATGATGAAAACAATCGCTATGTGCATGAATCCATTTTAAAATTTAAGGAAGCTTGTTCTCTAATTGCCTTGAAAAAAGGAAAAATTATGCAAAGACGTTTAAAATTTTCAGAACCTGGTGCTAAAATACTAGGGAAGAAAATGCAAAACACAAGCAATACTCAAAAAACTTATGTACAGTTCTAAATGTATATTGATGTACTGAATATCTAACAGGAAGAACAAATAAACAGGTTGTATACGCCAAACATTATGAATGTTAACTTGTATAGCACCTGTGAAACTGGCCATCTAGCTAATAAACTAGTATATTTTGGAACTTTTCCGTTTTGCCGGCACAAATGATAAAGTCGCCAATAATGGTACAACTAATGCCAAACTGAATTTCTTCGCTGGTAACCTTTTACACTTCATTTTCAAACCAAGTTGCAGCCATTTCTTATCAGATTGATTGTTTCTTTCAATACTGGCATACAATTACATAGAATGTTTACTAGATAGTTCAATTTTATGCCTCAAGGCCATTCGCGGTAATTCGCGGTTTCACAGGTGCTATACAAGTTAACATTCATAAGTCAATTAGGATGCAATCACACTGCTCACTCGAAGGCAAAAATATAGAAAAGGCAAAATCAAGGGTTAATTTCATCAATTCTAATGAGAATGCACTAGCGAAGTAAAGAACTGTAGTTTTACATATTTTCTTAGTAAGCTATTCGTATGAATTGAAATAATTCTTGCATTTAAATTTGTATTCCAAATTAAGATTTAACTTGAAATTAATGTAGACAATTACTGAGAGAATTAGATTTTTGCAGTGTAGTTTATGTCAGATGAGTTCACTGGGGATCAAGTGATATGAAACAGCGATTCAGGATGTTGTACCATGAAAGCATAGTAAATTCTTAAATTAATGTCTTTATTTATTGGCTTTTTGAAAAATTTTAAACAATATTAAAATGTTTATGCCTTCAAAATAAAAATTTCTTAAAACTAACATTTGTTAATAAGTTCTCCCACCTTACCCTTGTTTTGCCATACTGCATATAAACATACAGTAATTTATACAGCCTATTCATTCAGTACTGTTTTCCTTCAGCAGGATTCATACACATAAGCCCAGTCATATCTCTATGTCTTTATGTGTATACTGTGTGTTGTTGCCAATAAAGTCTGCTTGGCGAGATTTGGGCCAGTGAAACAGAAAGTACCTATTTTTTTTCCTTTTGCCATCGACAGAACAGTTGGTTCACTGGGTCATCAAACTGTTGGATCTCATCGATTGGGGGGGGGGGAAGAAAAGAAAACTAGAGCTTAGTGTTATGTCCTGCAAGACTTCACTATGGAAAGTGATAAATACTGAAAGAAGGACTGGAACTAGAAAGAAAAGTGCATGGTGAAGAAACTGCTGTTGAGACTAAGTGGAAGATGTTGATAATGGCTTACTTTGAGTGCTGCAGAAATTCTATTACTTGCAAGGAGGCACTATAGCAGTGTCTAGCACGCATCTACAGTTCTAATTCTTACGAAAAGTTATACAATTAAATTTTAATGAAAGATTCTGTAGATGCTAAATTATCAAGAGCTTTGCAAATTTGCAATACACCACATAGTTATACTAATTCAATACATATTTTAGATACTTTTCATTATGACAGTCTATGCTGGGCACATAAATATAATTACTTCACGCTCTAGATAGAGGTACAGATGTAAAGATGAAACTGGTACAAGTATTTATGCACTACAAATCATAAAACAAGAAAAACTAAAAAAACTGAATTAACAAGAATGTACATGAATGCCTACTGAAGTTATATTATGCAAACACTAAAGGCATGTTATATGTGTGACACTGGAGGAATGAAAATACCAACTGAATAAAAAGGGGGAACACCAGAAAACTTAAGTGCAATTAACTGTGAGCTGGCAAACTATATTTGTTGATTGCACCAATAAATAAAATTCTCCCACCTTACCCTTGTTTTGCCATACTGCATATAAACATACAGTAATTCATACAGCCTATTCATTCTGTACTGTTTTCCTTCAGCAGGATTCATATGCATAAACCCAGTCATATCTGGCATGTCTTTGAAACTATATTACCATTTTTACAACAAGTACATAGCTGAGATGCATTTGCAGGCCATGTCGCCTGCAGGCCACCAGCTCAAGACCACTGACTTAATGACATGCAAATAATATACACAGTACAAAGTCTGTAATCCGGACGTCCATTATCCGGAATGATCTACAATCCGAACCTCAAAGCCACAAACTTTTTTTTGTATGCTTTACATGCGCGTTTAATGTTTACGCATGAGCGTTTAGCACAAAAAAACGAAGGAACTTGAACAACTTACATTGAAACAAATGTTTAATAAAGTAAATGAATAAATATTAAGCTTTTTTTTTTTTGTAAATTTTGATACACTTTAGATCATAATTGCTCTTTATTTCATAAATTACGGTTTCATATTTTTAATTGCATAATTTCTGCATGCCATCTTACCATATTTAAATTGATGATCTATAATCCGGAAAAACCCTTAATCCGGAATCGCCGAAGTCCCAACGAGTCCGGATTACAGACTTTGTACTGTATTCTCTTTTGTGCTTTTGATCTAAAGGGTAGTTTTAAAAAGTAGAAAATGCCACAATTTAAAAATGAAAAATAACTGAAGTATAACATAAGCAAAGTAATAACACACCTAAAACAACAAGTATCCACATGCTGACTTTTGATGACAGTGCAGTTTGTACTTCTATTCTTTCTATGTTGAAAATCTGTAACAGAACATCTTTACTTGAATAATGCTGAGTAGATGCCAGCATTGTGTTTGTAGATGAAGTGATGGCATTCAGATTTTTCTTAGCCATTCTTTTAATATAGTAAGGACTTTCAGTGACTAGAGAAGCATCTAAACTATCCAAATTCTCTGATCTAGAATAAGAACAACAGTATTAAAACAGTTCATTTTAATTTCAATTAATTATAGAAAAATATAAATTAATTTTGATTTCTTACCCTTCCATGATACTACTTTGTGACGGTATGTGCCCATTTAACATTAAAGGTGCTAATGGAATACGTTCCTCATGGATTTGATACCTGTTAAAAACAGAAAAAATAACCTTTTCCATTTGAATTATACAAATTTAAAAACTTATATCTCCAATTATTAATAATTGTTTCATGAATTAATATACTTTATCAGCAAATTAAATAATTATTAAAAAGACCATGTATAAGTGCTTTTGAAGCAGAACTATGAGGCTACTTCCAATGACAAATTTATGAAGTAAGCTGGGATATTCCCCTGAACTTTTAAGGGCAGCTCATATGCAGACACATGACAACTGGAAAGGCACAGGGGCATGATATATAAATAAGCCAAGAATATATGAATCCAGTAATTTGGGAATTAATGGCCAAATTTTATTCTGACAACTATAAATTTACAAAAATGCATCTAATACAGTCCATAATCCAAACATCCATTATCCGGAATAATCTATAATCTGGACCTCAAAGCTACAAACTTACGCATGGACGTTTAATGCGTGCGTCCACCACGCATGTGCGTAAAGCATTTACCTATGTTCGCTTCCGATAGTGAAGAAAGTGACAGAGAGGTTATTGAAAACGAAAAAATTTCGATTGACAAGTTAGTCGGTATTCTCGACACAGCAATTACAGGACTTGAACAGTGGAACTTTGTAAATGAACAAGAAATTATGTCTGTTTATAGAATTAAAGAGAAAGTATTAGCACAAAAAAACGAACCAACTGAAACAACTTACATTGAAAGAAATGTTTAATAAAGTAAACAAATAAATATTAAGGTTTTTTTTTTTTTTTTTGTAAATTTTGATACCCTTTAGATCATAATTGCTCTTTATTTCATAAATTACAGTTTCATATTTTTAATTGTATAATTTCTGCATGCCATCTTACCAGATTTAAATTGATGATCTATAACGGGAAAAACCCCTAATCCGGAATTGCCGAAGTCCCGTCGAGTCCGGATTACGGACTTTGTACTGTAACTTTATAATTATTTTTTGTATTGATTATAAGTTTTACAAATTTATAAAAAACAGGAACTGAAATATCCATTCAATTTTATACTTTAAGTGAATAATAATTAACTTAAAACAACTGAAACTAGTTCGTCTTCTGCACCACTAGAAAGAAGAGGGAAAATTCGCCAACGGATTCGGCAACAGAACCTGTTGGCGAGAATTCCCCCCTCTGTGATGTACCGTACCTAGTAGAGATTTTCCTCCTCCACCACGTGTACAGGAAATTGAGGAATTGAGGAAATTGAGGAATTGAGGAACAGGTTAAGATGAATAAGAAAATTAGGTGAAGTTTCACTTTCACTGGCTGTTGAAATTATCCATATCGCAGTTTGATGTCTGATTTTATATCCCTCAGTATGGAGGAAAAAAATGGAGTCGCACAGCTTTAAACTCTTGATAAATGTGACCGTCGGAACTTCGACATCAGCTTCAAGCTTTGGCACTTTTTGGTGACAGATGTTTCATGCATGCGCAGCTGTTTCCCTTTTCAATCGAAGAGAGCCACTCCTGCTGCTGTGAAGTTTTCCTTCTTAACAATACATATTCTTTGACTGGTGTGCGTTATCATGAGGAAGGGATACCACTGCTGCCAAAGCACCTTTAGATATATTCATTATAATGTACAAGATGTTAGTCATAATATTTAATGAAAAATCTGATGTGAACACCATGACTTCCTTGTGCAGAATATTAAATTAAATGAATTTTTTGCTGCATTTCATTTAAATTTATTTCCTCGAATTTCATTAGAGATAGATTTCTGATTCAATTAATTCAGTTCATAGTAACACAAAAATGCATAAAACCACAAAATATCTTCATTAAAAATTGAAAAAGATAGAAAAAAAAAATAAATTAAACACCGAATACAGTTAAAACAATTAAAAAATTTTTTTACAATTAAAATTAGAGTTTCTATGCAAAAGCAAGCAATTCAGGCAGCAAGCAAGAAGACAGATTTTTCGGTGCACAAAACTGAAAGTTTACTTTTCGTCGCACTCGGTAAAAAAAACATTGAAGGTGCAGAAACAGAATTCACTATTCTGTTAAATTTAAAATATGGCTGTTATGGTAAGCAAAAATTAGACTTAGCTGAACTTAAACAACTTTTAAATTGTTGATAATTCTACAACTATCACATGCAGATTAACTAAAGACATAAAAACCTTAACAGGAAGATAAGACTAACATAATTAAATTATTTTTTGCACAATTTACAAACACATAAGAATGAAAAAAAACAAAGCTCACCGAGTAACAGAGTAGGTGCAGCCAATTGCAAATAAAAAATGGAGGTGCACAGCTATACATTATAGCAGTCCTGTATACAAAATTTCAACATTCTGAGGCTACGTGTTTTTCAGTTATGTGAGATACATACATATGTAGGTATATGCATACAGATTTCATGACAAAAATCTCTTCTGAATCCATTTTAAATCAATTTAAAAATCCGTTTGGGGTAAACGAGTCCTTTGTTCTGTTCTTAAGCACAGATGTCAAGCAAAAACATTGTTAAATTACATTCAATAGCGATCAAAATGGATATTTTCATTGAAATATGATACCTAGAATTTTTTGTGATTACAATACTTTCTTTGCTTCATACAAGGAAGTAAAAATGAAGTTGTGAAACCAAATAAGCTTCCTTTAATACCTCCCAATGTAATAATGTAATCCCTCTCTTCTGTATGTACTTATCATTAGTTATTTGCATTTTAATGAAATATATATATTAATAAAATATACATTTTTGTATACAAATATAAATTCTACTTACCGAAGAATTAAAACAGAAAGAGCAACTAAGGAATATGCTAACAAAGTGCCAATAGACATCATGTCAGCTAGCATTTTTACATTAAACATCATTGCCATGACACCTGAAAGAAATAACAGGAAAAAATTAAATATAATTTTGCATAAATTAAAAAACAAAGAAAAAGTTCTAAATACATTAAAAATTAATACCAGCAAAGATTCCTGAGATAAAAGTAGCAATCATAGGTGTCTTGAACTTAGGATGAGTTTTTGCCAAAAATCTGAATATTAGGCCATCATTACCCATTGCATACAATATCCTAGGTAGAGGGAACATACCACCCAAAAGACTGAAAAGTAAAGGGAAATTTTTTTTTTTTCTCTTCCTGATTACAGATTATACATTTTTAAATATTCAGTTCCAATTTAAAACACACCATACTGAATATCATGACTGCTTTTACAATGCAAGTTAATAGCAAATACATGGAATTTCAGATATAATTCACCCGTCAATAAGCCTTCTAAGGCACAGCTGGAAAAAAATATCTGCCTAATGCCAGGTTCGTATACCTTCATGTAGAAATTAAATATTTTTAAGAACTTTTTGGGTCATCAATGAGAACCTATCAGCAAATGGGAATTAAGTAAATTAAAGCAATTATCTCTGCCTGAAATTTACTTTTGCACCACTGTTCTAAGAATAAAATAGATGTGCAAGTAAGATGCATTATCATTATTAAGCATAATCTAATATTTAACATAATTATAAAACAAATTTGAGAATAAAATTACAGTAGAACTCTAATCATCGGAATCAAATGGGACTGGACTCCATTTGGATAATTGGATTTTTTCTGAAGAAAGGGTCTACATGCACTTTGATTAATTACTGTATGGTGAATATGGGAGAAAAAACTGTTTTTAAAGAAAAAGTTTTTAATTAATTAAAATGAAAAGGCAACACTTTTACATACATGTTATACAGTACAAAGTCCGAAATCCGGACTCGTCGGGACTTTGGCGATTCCTGATTTGGGATTTTTCCAGATAATATCATCAGTTTAAATCTAGTTTAGATGGCATGTAGAAATTATTAAATTAAAAATATGAAATCGCAATTTATGAAATAATGAAGTATTTATGATCTAAAAAGTATCAAATTTACAAAAAAGCTTATTTGTTTACCTTGTGAAACATTTCTTTCAATGTAAGTTGTTTTAAGTTACTTAGTTTTTCGTGCTAATACTTTCTATTTAATTCTGTAGACAGAGATAATCTCTTGTTTAGTTACATTGTTGAAGTCCAGTAACTGCTGTTTCGATAATTCTGACTAACTTTTCAATCGAAATTTTCTCATTTTCAGTAACTTCTCTGTCACTTTCTTAACTATCGGTAGCGGTATTTTCTGGATCTAGAACCATACTACAGATTTCTCCGTTCATTAATTGATTGATAATTGAGAAGCACTGTCATCACAAAGAAAGACTTCTTTTATATCTTCTTCATTTATTACCGCTTCTCCACATTTCTTTACAAAATCCGTTAACTAGAAAATTTCACCTTTTTTCGTGATATCTGAAAACTTTTAAAATTAGCAGCTGCCATCATCAAATTTAGCTATCCTTTCATCATGAGCTTGGAGACTAACGACAAGTTTCATTAAATTTTATCTTGCTTATATTGTGACTGAGACAAACCTTTAGTTATTTATTATATTTATGTCTATTTCTTGCACATGCTTAAGGCTTATCAGATAAATAAATTCCCACATATACTTAAGTCTTATTGAAAGCTGGCACTAGATATCTAACCGCCTGAAGCAGTCTCTATGGGTCCTAAATTCTGGGACTCGGCACGGCCACACAAGCCCTGGCGCTGGTTCTGAGTTTATGCGAATAACAAATCAGTTACTCTTAATTCCAATAGCCCTAAATGTAATCTTTCAGTCTATGAGTATCATCAACAAAATCAATTTTTAGCATATGGAAAGAAATTTTTGGTAAATTTTTTCCTCGCCAACATTTTTTAGCACATTTTAACTTAAATCTGTAATCATTGTCAAGGGCAATGTCAACATAAAAGAATAAAACATGTAAACATAAACACTCCTTTATTATTAAATTACTAAAATAAAAAAAATTGTTTAGGCATCACTACATGAGTCATTACTCAAGTTATGTTTTGATAAACATGCGATGATGAAAGAAAAGTATAATAAATAATGATTCACCAGGTTGGCATCAGATCAACGATGTATCTGTGGAATGTTTCGGTTTGAGATGCGTGCCAAGCAAATACGCAGCAACAGAGCCAAATTACTGATCGTACAAATTTATGCTAAAATGATTGTTTCTCCAATAACAAAGTATTTTATTTAGCATTGAAGTGAAATTAAGGATCGGGACTCTCCAGATGTTTTATTATGCGCGGAGGGGAAAATTAAACGCGAATGTGTAAAGCCTTTTTTTTTTTTTTTTTTTTTTTTTGAAATTTTTTTAAAAATTTTGTTGGTGGTTTTGTGGTACAGATTTTAGATCATTCCAGATAATGGGCATCCAGATTTCAGACTTTGTACTGTATAACATACTGTACAGTATTTACAAGTGCTGAAAGCTATTGCTTGCTGCACATTTCAGTCAAAGTGAGCTGTTTGACTGTCTTCAGCCGCTTGACAATAAGTTGCATGTGGTCACACTCGAGTTGATGCTCCATCCACTTCAATGTAGTTTCAAGGCATGCAAATGCTTCACTAGCTGATGGTAAACTGTGTGCTTCAACTTCGACATTAATTCTTCATCTGATTGCACTAAAATTTTAGTTTATTCACTAATGATAACACATCGCCTTTTTTTTAAGAAGCCATGGTGAATGATGAAGGCAACGCACCAACACAAAATAGTTCTGTTACAATACTGTAGCAGGTCATTGACACTGACTGACTAGTAATCAAAATGAACAGTAATAGGTGGGCCCGGCTGGTCACCTGGTGGTGGATGCCAGTACGGTAGCCAATAATAGAACTGCACTATGAGACGGTGACTCATCATCCCAATAATGTTTGTGCTGCACCTACACTAGCTTTACGGAGTTCCCTCCATGAAGCTAGTGTACATTGGACATAGTGGACAATAGCGCACATTGACAAAATCATTATTTTGCGAATCACAGTATGTTTCTGTCTTAATTTTTTTCTTCAATTCTGACAGTGATTCGGATAGTTGGAGTTATACTGTAATTTTATAAAATTTATCAAGTAACTAGCATTGAATTACAAAATTTCTTAAAATATTTATATTTTACACTTATAGTCCGACATATTTTAAACAAGATAACTCACATTTTACTTAAGTATTAATGACTATTAGCTTTATGTTGATTCTTTTATTCCTTGTTTCATCATTCACATACTTAGTTAACTAAATATCATAATAATCATATATTGTACGAGTTCAGTCTCATCCCATTAATCATTAATCTTAATTTAATTAACTTACCTGGTTGATAAACCAGTTAAAGCTCCAATACTTATTACCCATTTGGCAACTGGATAGCCAACCATTTCAAATACATAAGGTAAAGGGGCATCCACAAATTGATCATAATAGGGCCACATTAATGTCTGTATCGTAGAGACACTGAAGTATGCACAGAAAACTATCATTAGTGAACTAACAATAGCTATAGGTATAGATCGCTGGGGATTTTTAGCTTCTTCACCTATAAAAAATAAATTTAAAAAATAAGAAAAATCACTTGAAGGCAATCAAGCAATACGAAATACACTTTCTTAAAAGTCACAGAAAATGTAAAAATAGCATTCAAAATTTTTGAGAAATGTAACAAATTGGGATGATCGAGTTTCTTACTGATAATGCAATGGTACTTCAGTATATATTATTAATTCATTCCAGGCCTTGGACTTATACCAAAAGTACTTTTCCAATACGAAATAAAAGGAAAATAATTAATCTGTTCTTAATAAAAAAACTCTACTGTTATTATCAAAACACTGTTTAATATTAAAATACAAATGTTGTGGATGAAATATATACTGTACATAATGAAATACTATGCATAAATGTTTTTCTGTTATCCAGATCAAAAGCAATTTCTCAACATGCTCTAATGCCTCTGATCTTTGTTTAGTAATCAATTTTACACCTTTTGCAATGTTAGTTACTAGACTCTTTATTTTTCAAAATCATAGATGCTGTCATTCTCAGCATATGATATGTAACAGTTATGTCCCGGTTGCATAAATCATCTTACCGTCATTCTTGGCATATAGTATGCGATAGTTAAGTTGCGGATGCATAACTCGTAAGTCATCAAATAAAGTGATCCTTCTTTTGTCAAGAAGGCAGTGAAACATATATCCTTGGCTTTTTGGAATGAAGGCATTTTTAATTAAGCCTCCTGTAAACAATTTGCCATGATGCAACAGTTCCAGTAGCAGCTATAAGCCCTGAAACTTAACTGCCAAGCAATGGACTTCTATTTATGATGGGATCTTGAGAAGTAGTTGTTATTTATTTGCAACCTTGTTAAACTCTCCTTATAACAGTTACAGAGTTCTGAAATTGTTGCAATAGCATACAGATTCTTTGTCTTGAAATATTCACACATCTCACTGTTTTCCTGATAGTCTGCCTCCTAAATGGCTGACGATTCACTACTTAAGATTCTTTCAAATGACACTTTGGAGCCATAACAAACTCTTTTGAGTCTTTATACACTGAAATAAAATGCTGTTTTGCGGAAATTCACTCCAATATTCACTTTATGGAAAGTTGATTCACCATTCAATGACAATGTTTTGACTTATTAGACATATTAGAAATCAACTGATCACTTTTGATTTAATAATGCTCATTAGGCTTGCCTCATACATTCCCTTCCAAATGGATTACATCAATTGGATATTTTATAAAAATATCATTACTTTTGGGTATGTAGAGATAAATTTAGATATGAGCATTTTTATATCTAAATATTTATGCACAATATTTATGCATATTTATGCACAACAATCTCATCAAAAAGTTATCTTCTCTATTGAAATAATGGGAAAATTTGTTCCATTCACCACTTCTTTTGTTCTGATCAAGCTCTACAATTTCTGCATCAGGCACAAAAACGTCTACTGTACTCGACCTAGTAACAATACTTCAATAAAATTAAACTGATTTCCAATAAAATTGCAATGGGTCAGAATTCTTTTTGTTTCACTTGAGATAAAATTTATAGTGAACATCTTCATTTGTTAAATTGCATATTAAATTATTTCTCTTCACTACAGAATTAATTACATTTAGAACTGTGCAAGGAAACTGTTCTGTAGCACCATATGAAGTGTGTCGAAAAGCAACTAAAACGTGCATTTACTTTATGTCTATGAAAAGATGTACCCAGAGCACATGTATCTGCTTTAGTCCTTAAATTGCTGTGTGGTTAAAATGAAACATCTTTGAAGATTCAATGAAAGAGTAAGCCTAATGTAAAACATTAAAGCCCTTCACAATACCATTGCAAAGTCAAAGCCATTAAATAAGACACCCTGAGCTTACATGTCAGACATCTCTTTACAAATACCAGAATTAGAACTTCATCTTCACTTCTCTTGTTATTTGCAAGAGAGAAACGTACATAAAAATTACATTTTAAAAACTGTTAATTGAATATAATTCACTATATGAGCTTATCGATAATCAGATTTCTTTACACATTAAGTTAATTCACAAACTTAAACGATCGGCACATACTTATTCTAATATACTTATTCTAAATATAAAAAATAATTAGCTAATAATGACTTTGAGAAGATTAATTTTTATAATGACACATACACTACATTTTATCAATCAATGTCTTTTTCTGAAAAAGAAAGTAAAACTGACATATGGATATTAGATATAAACCGCTTCATCCGTATGTCATCAAGTTATATAACTTATTTTTACCCTGTTTTTAAGCTTTGTTGTTTAAGCTTGATAAAGCATTTAAATAGCTAAAGCTTTTAATAAAATGAAGTAAGTTACATTATCAAAACTAACTTCCTTTGTTTATACTAAATAGTATTCAACAACAAAAATTATATATTTTAATATTTTGGTGATGCATTGAAATTACTGTAAGATCCCAAACCTGTTGATGCAATGCAGTCAAATCCAACATATCCATAAAAACATGTTGCTGCTCCAGTCATGACACCATGAAATCCAAATGGGAAGAAGCCTCCTCTTCCATGACCAGCGGGAACTTCACTCGGTTTCAATTTCCAGTTGTGTACATCTGCCTTAAAGCATCCCACAAGTACTGCATATGTAACAATTAAAAGGTTGATGACTGTGCAGACATTATTGAACCTGGTTGATTCTTTAACTCCAAATGCAAGCATCACTTTAAGGAAAGGAGAAACATTTATGTATTAAATAACAAAACAAAAATGTTAAATAGCACTACATATTTTTAGACTTTTAGATTACTAACACAAAATTCATATTCCATACATATTTGTCATACTCAACATTTTACATGTGTTGCTTCACATACATACTTCTAATAGAAACTTAAATAATATATTTTGTAGCTTAGTAATTAATATTAGGCACATTCTTAAGCTACTGATTCACAAACTACAGAAGGTACAGGCAAGTGGGTTATATTTTTTGATATTCTCGTAACATGTGACCTACAGAATCATATCTACAACAATAATGTGACGTATCCAGAATTTGTCTTTGGTTATGAATATGAATCTGTGATACAAAAACCTGATGGTAAATCGGACAAACTGCATTGATCCTGATATAATGCCAAAACTCAAATCATTGAATGTCTATAGGGTCACCTTAAACAAATAATTGTACAGAAGTATGACAGAAGCAACACACATGAAGCAGCCCCATCACCCAACTAGATTGTGATGGCAATCTGTCAACAATGCAGATAAATTTCAGGCCAAAACAGAGCAATATTTGTGTAAATTTAAAGTTGGGATGGTTACGAGTGCTGTTTTAGTAACACTGGAAAGAATGAATGATTAATTTCAATGAGTACATTTAACAACTTATAAGACCGAAAATATCTTGCAGCAAAAATGTCCAGAAATGAATCACAGAAATATTGAGTTCAACACCATGCCAAACACATATATTTTTAGTTACTCATCAGAAACTATACAGTTTGGGTTGAGATTTTTTATGTCTCCACATCCTTCACATAGTCCTGATATTTCCTTATCAAACTACAATTTGCTTCTTGCTCTGTAAAATACCTTCTCAGGTACAATGTTAAATTCTGATAATATCAAATAAAAGATCAGAAGTTCTTTGGAGGTTCTCAAGAAACTGTCTGGAAGATGACAAATCAGTTATGGAAATGATCAATAAATTACTAATTAAAGTTATTTCTTTATGCAAAAATGATACATTACCTTAATAAAATAAAATGAAAGCAGCATCCAGACAAACTAATCAATAAGATAGATTTACCATTTTAATCTCTTTAAAGTCTGAATGGCAGTAAATTACCTATATTTTTGCAAATTTTAGAACTGTTACAGTATTGACAGAAGAGTAGGAAACAATATTTGTCATATTGTTACATATGTTCATTTTTCATTGACTAAACAGCAGGGAGGGGGGTCAATTGCATTCCATTTCAAAATAAACTGGTCTGCAAGATGTAAAATTATATTTAATTTAGAGGAAGAATTCAAACTTCAACCCAATACAAGAGACTGCAAAATCAGACAATGTGGAACACTTATAAACATTACAAAGAATAATAGCATAAAAAAAGATTTCTTTATTAACTTTTCAAAAAGAACAAGACAGTAATAATTAAGAGAAAATGTACTAATTCATAATTTTATACTTTGTTATTCAAGATAACTTTATGAATTTGATATAAAAATGCATACCTGTCAACAAAAGTGTTATACCGAAAGCCAAAAAATCTGGGTAGGATGACAAGTAACTAACATGGATAGGCAAAGTGTGATTTAAATGCCGAGCAATAGTCCCATTAATCAGAGAATCGATATAATCACCATATCCTCTTGCTACTGAAGCAGTACCTAATTTATAAAAAGAGAATTGGTATTCATCAAAACCAGTACACAGACTGATAGCTATGACATAAACATCATTAATATAGTTCTTTAAAAGAAGGAAATGCATAAAACTCTCCCACTAACAGTGACATTAGTAATACAAATTTCATTTCTGCAGTAAAGGCCATAAAAAGGTTAAAAGTTTCAAATTTGTAAAAACTTTCTATACAACAAATTCATTTAAATAACAAATTCATATCAATCCTTACAGAATACCATATTTATTCTTACAATCATTAACTCACGTGCTTCCATCCTAGTCTTTCCAGCATATAACATAAAAACTTCCAATTTATGGTAACAACATACTATAACATACATGTGGCTTGCAAAGTACATGCTGTCCATAAAATTAACACTATTCACAATAAATGTAACTGGCCTTTTTTTTAAATACGTAGGTTGGGGCAAAAGTCATGGCAACTATTTTTTTTCTTGAAGCTACCAGTCCGGATGTAAAATGTGACATATACAGAAGAAGGGACAAAGTCTTAGCTACATGTGTGGACAATGAATAGCACTGAAATATCATAACACATGAATTTATTACGGTAGTATACAGGGCAATATGGCCTTCACGGTGCAAAAGAATGATAACACAATAGACATAAAGTTGACATGACAAACCTGGGCCTAAAGACCCTCAATGTAGTCCCCTACTACTGTCACCACACGCTGCCGACGATATGGGAGACGCTGAACATCATCAGCCTCAGCATCTGCCACACCATGTGTGAATCAGGTCATCTGTTAGCACACAGCATTAGAAATGTCCTCTCGTGTTTCAAACCGCCTACCATGCTTCCTTAATCTTGGGAATGGATCAAAGTCACAAGGCGAAATGTCAGGAGAGTACGGTGGGTGCTCCAATTCTTCCCATCCCCAACATCGGAGCAGCTGCCGTACACACTCTGCTTTATGTGGTCTTGTACTGTCATGCAGAATTACTGTACTGTCCAAAAGATCCGGACGTTTATCCCGCATGCCATGTCGTACCTGTTGCATCAGGAAGTCCCTGTGGTACTGTGCGGTCACTGTTCTGCCATGAGGAACAAAGTGGCAAACAATGACACCCCTAACATCATATGTGAGGATCACCATCAATTTGACTGGGGAAGGATTCTGTCGGACCTTCTGCTGCCTTGGTGATGCAGGATGTCACCACTCCGCGAATTGATGTTTCAGTTCTGGTTCGTATGCTCTTGCCCAAAATTCATCGATGGCGATTATTTGTGACAAGAATTGATCGCCGTCCTGTTGCCAGCATACAAAGTGATCGAAGCATTTTGCATAGCGCACCAACCTTTGAACTTCCATCAGTGCATGCGGTACCCACCGCGAAGCGATTTTGCATAGCTGTAGCTCATTACATAATATCCTGTGGACGGTGCGTTTCTCGATGCCACTAGCCCTCTCTAACTCCAGTAACATCCATCGTCTGTCTTCCATCCATGAGGTGCTTGATGATCGCACGTGCCAAGTCGGTCCGCACACTCACCGGTCGTCCCGAACGTTGCTCATCACTGGTTGACACACATCCTTGTTGAAACTTTCCTACCCACCGTTGTACAATATGGTAGGGCATTATTCCCAAGAGCTTCTAGTAATTCACTGTGACATTCCATCGCATTTCTCCCTCGGAGAACGGCTATTATGATGTAAGCACGCTGCTCAAAACGGGTTACTTCACTTTTGCACAACACTCACCAACTGACTGATTTCAGAGCCCTCGCTACCACAGAGCCAGCTATCACAGAGCCATCTGTTGCTCTGCATACATACTATGCCTGAAGAACTTCCACATGACACATATACGTTTTGTGATCTGTTCCCATATCTACAAGAAAAAAATAGTTGCCATGACTTTTGCCCCAACCCTCGTATATAATACATTAATATATACGTTCTCACATTTTTTTCAATCTGCTAAGTTTTTCCTTTAATCTTATTCTGAGAAATGATGCATCTTACGTAATTTTTCACTCTCAATATTTAAGAAGTAAAATTATCAAAAAGAGGAGAAATATGCATATAAATATAATATTCTACAGTCAAAAGTCGTTAATTCGGAGAGCCATAATCTGGAATAATCTATAATCCGGACCTCAAAGTTACAAACTTTCTGCGCATGCATCGCGTTTACACGTGCGCGTAAGACCTTTACGGCTGCGAATATGCGTGTGCGTATGCGCATAATACGTTTACGCATGCACGTTTAATGTATAACGGACAGTATAAGCTAAGCTTAAATTATCTAATTCAGTTAATGTTGCAGATTGCATTGTTCCTTAATCTTCGAATTGGATCCGGCTTATTATTTTTTGAAGACTGTTAGAGCAATTTTATAAAAGTAAGCTTGAACTTTCGATTATGTCAAATAGAATTTCTGATATATATTTACTAATATGTAAAGGATTTACAAAGCGAAAGTATGTTTTGATGACCATCAAACAAAAAGTGGAATTGCTGCAAAAAATGGATAAAGGCATATCCTTTGTTTCTCTAATATTTCCAAAATCTGTTTATCAATTTAACGCTGCTCTGCCGGGGGGGGGGACTTCACGGCGTGCAATGAACTGGAAGTTGATCTGTCAGCGCTATCCTTTTTTTCAGGGCAGATGTTTTTATTTTATTCAGCTTATAATTCCTTACTAAATGTAGTATCTCATCTCGATGTATTCCGTCTTTGATATGATTTAAACCAAATTCCTTGCCATTATAAATATCACAATTACACATCAAATAGTTTTCTGGTTGCAATTTTCTAATTTTGACTATGCATAATGTATGCTTTATGCGTGCACACGTTGAAAGAAATGTTTAATAAAGTAAAGAAATAAATATTAAGCTTTTTTTTTGGTGAATTTTGATACGCTTTAGATCATAATTGCTCTTTATTTCATAAATTACGGTTTCATATTTTTAATTTCATAATTTCTGCATGCCATCTTACCAGATTTAAACTGATGATCGATAATCCGGAATCGCCGAAGTCCCGCCGAGTCCGGATTAAAGACTTTTGACTGTATTATTATAAATAACATAATTACACAGAAAAACCAGATACTTTATTTAGAAAATCTGGTAATGATATAATATATGATCTACCACTTTTAGGTGGTTATTTCTTAGATGGTGTCTTACAAACTAAAAGTGGTAGATTGCATACTACATCATTATCAAAGACTTTTCTAGGGAAACTGAGTAAATATATGAATCAGTAACACAATCTGGCATAACCATAGCATGAATAAGAAGTAAAAAACAAGAATATCCATAACATGAATAAAATGTAAAAAAAAATTCTCCTTATCAGTTTAAGAGGGGGAAAATCCTGTGGTTATTTTAAAATTTTCTATACATTTTACCATCATCTATGGCTATCATAATGTATTCAGACAAGGCTGCATATTCAAAAGAGCATAAAAAATAAAGTTAAGACAAATGCCATATCTGGCTTTAATTTTAAGACAATACAGTACTATAAAATTTTTAGTTCTTGAAAAGAAAATTTTGGTTAGACCAATGTTCAAAGATAAAAGGGAATTTCATATTTAAAAGCAAATAAAAATTCAATGCAAAAGGAGTCAAAATGTCTTTGAACTGCATTTCGATTGGAACAGTTTTAAAATATACGGTATGACAAAGCAAGAAAAAGTAATTTCAGACACTAAACAGCCAAAATTTATTTCATATGCATCCCTACCATTTATACCTTGATAAATTTCAGAGTTTATTTAAAAGTAATGAATGTCTTTTTTGGATTCGATTATGACTAAGCACTTCAGAACTACCTGGATAAAGGGAGTAAAGACTTTGAAAGAAACTGGTTCATATTTGTATTAGACACAAGGAAACTGGTTTTTCTGGCGAGAGCAAGAAAATGTAGTTGCATAATTTTGAAAATGCAGTTCATTTCCAGGCTTGTTCAGTTATGATTTTACATATATAAACATGTGCAGTGAAGCTTTATAAATTGAGCAAAAAATAGAGACTCACTTATGTTGTTAATCATGGTACTTCACTACAATTTTTTCATTAAATTTCATTAAAGCTTTTACCTGTTAAGTATTTTATGTTATTAATCCGACTTACAGTTTTCATGCCTGTATTAGGTAAAGATATATGAAACAACTTTCATATATCTAAGGCTAACAAACATGCACATATACTGAAATTAAACTTCTCACTAATATTTACAACTGCTTTAGATGTAAATACGCAATTTCGGAAAATATTATCAATCTATTACACTTACCTATCACATACTCCAAAACAAGGTTCCAACCAATGACAAAAGCCATGAACTCTCCCACAGTAACATAACTATACACATAGGCAGATCCAGCTTTTGGTACTCTTGCTCCAAATTCAGCATAACAAAGTGCTAAAAGTAGATAAAGTTTAAAAGAAGGCATAACGTAGCATAGAAGATTCAGTTTAAAAACATGGAAGGAGGCAAGCAGAAAGATAGCTAGTCAAGTTATAAGGTACTTCTCCTGCCTTCTTAGCAGGCCTTTGTGGTGTAGTGGTCAGCACGCTCGACGCTTATTCAAGAGGTCCGTGGTTTGAGTCTCGGCAGGGGAATTGCTCAGAAGGTGGGAGAAATATAAGTTGCATATAAAAAAACTTTTCAGATCAAATTTCATTTAGTTATACTAAAAATATTAAACCTTTATGGCATAACATGACCAAGAATGTTCTGTAATCAAAAGGAAACTGAAACAGTTGAATAAAGTAAGATGTTCTGGCTTACTCTGATATATTATAAAATTAGAAGCAATTCCTCCCCCAAAATACACATTTTCAAGTTTATACCCAGGTTTGAAGAAGACCACATTATGTTGTGCATGTGCTGCATACATATGTGTTGCAAATGTAAAACACAGAATAAATACGCACCATTTATTATGAATGTACAAAATTTATGTTAACCCCATATATACCTCAAAAACTCTTAAATCACCATACGAAACCCTTTTTATTTTCATAAAGTATTTGAAATATCTATTTTACATGACGAAAAGACGAAAAATAATAACTTTAGTTTGCAAAAGAACATTGGACCAAGGAAAAGAGGCACACAGACCTAGCTAAGGAGCCATACACAGTTAAACACCCCAACCCTTGGAGATGATCCAAGGGGGAAACCCCTGATCCATCCTGGGGAACAGAAAATCACAGAGTTTCAGCATTATTACAATGCTTTATAACTATTGTACACAAGTCAAGGGGTCTGTTCTCCAGTGCTAACCAGAGGGTGCCAATCTCCCCCTTCCCGGACAACCTTGTAAATCAAACCATGTAGCATTCACACAACCAGAAGGCAGACAAGACAGTACCATGTTGTCCCTGCTAAGCCTGAACTTACCACCAAATACACAATGGTTCTAGTCCTGTGAAGACTGATTATTTACCCTAGAAGTTCTCTCTTGAGGTTGGAAGGACCCAATTTCCGAAACCAGCCATTTTATGGGAAGACACCCAGAGTTTGATTTGGACCGTCAGAGAGTGAGTATAGCTATAAAAGCAGTGACGTGCACCATATAGCCTCTCCTGTCCCTATCTGACATAGGCCTCCTCATGGCTCCCACTGGTAACCAGGTTCGCCTGGTCTGACTATGTCTGGATGGTATCCCTGGGGATCAACTGGGATTGACCATTCCAGTGTAATGGCTATATCAATATCTAGACAGTATCCACTTCTGGGGTAAATCATCAGTCTTCAAAGGACTAGAACCACTGTTTATTCAGTGGTAGGCTCAGCAGGGACCATATGGTACTGTCTTGTCTAACCCCTGGTTGTGAGGACATTACATGGTTTGATTTACAAAGTTGTCCTGGAAGGATTGGCTTCCCCTGGTCAGCACTGGGGCACAGGCCCCTTCACTTGCATTTTCTTTGTACAGCTGGGATAAAGCACGGTAATAATGCCCAGACTTGGTGATTTTCTGTTCCCCTGGGTTGATCAGGAGGGGGTTGGCCCCCTTGGATCACCTCTAATAGTTAGGATGTTTAACTGCGCATGGCTCCTTAGCTTGGTCTGGTTGCTTCTTCTTGGTCCAATGGCAAAAGAAAAACATACACTGAAGAACCAAAACATTATGACCACTTGCTCAATAATTCATCATGCAACCTTTGCCCTGCAAAACAGCTGCAACTCACCTCGGCATGGATGCCACAAAATCTTAGTAGATGACTGGAGACGGGTTGTACAAAATATCTAAGCAGCACTCTAGCAAAGTCAAGATATTCCAGCATGGTGGTGTTTGAACTCTCAGCTGCTGTTTTACGACACCCCAAATGTGCTCTATTTGGTTAAAATTCAGTTAGGTGCGCCAGGACATTAACTGGAATTCATCCTTATACTTCTCAAACCTTTCCAATGCAATTCAAGCCTTGTGACATGGGGCATTGTTCTGTTGGAAGATTCTATTCCCAGTTGGGAAGATAGATGCCATGTAAGGGTGCATCTGATCCACAGTTATGTTCAGATTAATCCACAGCTTTCATGGTTTGTTCTAGCACAACTAAGAGTCCTAGGAACATCCACGAGAACAACCCCCAAAGCATAATACTGCCACTACCAGACTCTGTATAACCTGCTATATGGAAGGGGGGGAGCAACTGCTTGCCAGTAAGACGAGATACCCTACCATGACCATCAATTTGATGAATGAGAAATCATGATTCATCCAACTCATCTTCCACTTATCCATGGTCTAGTCTCGATGTTTCCGTGCTCACTGCAGGTGTAGTTAACAAAGGCATATAAGTGGGATGTCTGCTGTGCAGTCCCATATCCTACAGTGCCCACCAAACTGTCCATTTCAAAACACTTGTACTTAGATCTGCACTGTATTGAGCTGTCAGCTAAGCTACTCTCTGGTGCCGCTTTTGCTGTACCAAGCGGGCCAGTCTCCAAAGTCCTTTTCCTTTGATGACATATAGACGACCAACACCTTGGTATCTACTGCTGGTTTCAACATCATTTATCCACTTTGAATCAATATTAACAACAGCAGATTGTAAATAACCTACTAGTCATGAAGTTCCAAGTCTTCGGGCCATTACAATCTGCTCTCTATCAAATTCACTTAGATCAGCAGCCTTTCGCAATCCTTTGCAAATATAAATGCAAGAATGATGCCTTACCTTCTACAGCATCAATTAAATACCATTCCCACTTAATCGCATGCTCTCCATGACATCCAGATGAGTTCATTGAAAAATATGGGGATGGTCATAATGTTTTGGCTAGTCAATGTAGATATAGAAGATTTCAGAGTAATAAAATTAGAATGGCAATTTAAAAAAAAAATAAGTTGTAGGAAACAAGGCCCCCCCCTACAATACAAATTTGAATCTTACCTTCAGAAATCATGAAGTTCTTGTAATTACACTCATAGTGATTAAAAAAAGTTTCTGTATAGAAGTTGTATGGCAGCATGGCAAGCCATTTTAATAAACTGCTGTAAGAATGAAAGCAGTTACTTCATTGATGAAAGAGTTAAGGATGCTGTACTCATCAAAATCCTTATTGACAGCATAGTAAAGTACAGTACAGTCCTTTTTAGAACATCGAATTGAAACAGATATCCTTTCAAGACATTAGTGAGTAAATATAGGGAGAAACATACAGCAAAAGATCTAGACTTCAACGTGGTAGCTCTTAGATCTTGCACCTTAAATTTCTTTCTATGACACTAACATAAAGTGCATTTTCACATGAGACATTTCATGATTTTATGTCAACTGCACATCTCAACCATTTAAGTACACAACAATATTATGGTTTATTACATTGTGGTACTAATTTTATGGAGAGAAAAACATGTATAGTCAGAACACTGTACATGTAACAAATATGACCCGTGCTATCAAATTAAAGTTGACAATCATGCAATTTTTAAAGTGGTAATATAATATGTAAAATATAAAACTAAATAAACAACTATATTTTAAACAGATATATTATAAACAGATAATAAACATATATATATTAAATGAAATATCAATTTACTAACGTTTCAGCACTAAAAATATAATTATGAAATGAATTACTAAATAATTTTTAGGTGACAAGTACTCCTACTTTAAAACATGAAGAAAAATAAATGAAACATCACATAAAAAATGCATACCACTATTTCGTTTTGGAGAATTTTAAAAATTGCAAACTTACGTAAGCATGCACTTGGCTTTTTACTGCATTATTTGGTTATCACTGTATCGAATTATATGGTTGAATGTGCATTGTATTGTATTATATTGATTAGTGACTTTGAATAACTAGCATAGATGATATTTTAATGATAAGGCCACATTATGAATCACTAATCTGAAAGCAGTGATTAAGATTTCTTAATCCAGTTTCTTTTACCAACTGACTGGATCTCAAAAACACAAAATTTAAAACAAAAACCATGCTTTCAGAATCAGCAAACAAAATTCTAAAATTGTGTGTAATTCAGATAATTACATACCAGCAAATACAGAAGCAACGGCAGCTATGAAATATGATAAAGCAACAGCAGGGCCGGCAGTTTCACTGGCTATTTGTCCTATTAAAATATAAATTCCAAGTCCTAATGTACTTCCAACACCTGTGAAAATAGAGGGATATTACTTCTATCATTATTATTTCCTGCATTTAACATTACTTTTTCAGAATAAATTTTAATTTTGCTAAGCTTGAATTTCCATATTTTTTATACATGTACAAACGATGTAACACTCAGCAAACTGAAGACAGTTTTTCATTTTATTATATGGCATACACATTCTTCACATACTGAAAGAAGTCAATGGAATGAAACAGTTATTAGTTGAATAGTATTAAAAAAATGACACAGTTAACTTATTTCTTAATATAGGGTCACAAGTTATTAAAATAATGGAAGAAAGTACTTCTATTTCCTAAAATGAAGCAAATCAGAAAGAATACATATTCAACATATAAAATTTTTTAAGACCTAAAGGGTGAAGATCAAACTAAAAAAAAAAAAAAAAAAAAAAAAAAAAGCTATTTCAAGTTAAAATAAAAATATTACCTTACTTGTATAAAATTCTAAGATTAAAAGAGCGAAAAGAAAAAAAGATCATTTTTAAACTTTACTTCAACCTAATCAAATCAATTATACCAGTCTTTCTATAAATGCATGGTGATTACAATTAAGCTTTGGTCTATACTCTAATTGTAACCAGTTAGCAGGTTGATGCCAAAATAAGTAATGATGTAAAATGCAATCTAAAAAGACAGTTATTTATTTTTGGATGAGATACTAATACTTAAAAGTTTTTAGATGGTTAATAATTTTTTTTAGATGAGGCAGAAAGTATTAATACTTAGCTGAATCATACTGGGGGACTCTGAAGCTAAAGATTTCATACAAAGAGCAGATTATCACACCACAAATTTTGTGATATCAAATTCTTTTTTGTTATGATGAAAATCCATAACTGATGACAAATTTTTGGCCATGCTGTACAATATTCGCAATGTATATGGCTAAACAGCTCATAAAAATAGGCCTTTTAAGGACTATTCTTGCTTTTGTTTTGTGAATTGGAAGGAATTTGAATTGAAGGAAATTAAAAATTTAATAGGTTATTAAATTAATTAATGGAATCATTTTATTTATATATTCTTAATTATTTACATTTATTTTCATATTTGAAAAAATTTCATATT
This sequence comes from Stegodyphus dumicola, assembly GCF_044657685.1. Classification (NCBI taxonomy): domain Eukaryota; kingdom Metazoa; phylum Arthropoda; class Arachnida; order Araneae; family Eresidae; genus Stegodyphus; species Stegodyphus dumicola. The sequence goes on along the minus strand of NC_140776.1, from coordinate 183,698,278 downwards.
TGGTGGCAGCATCCAAGAAATAACTAACTAAAGTGATAGATCACTGTGCCATTACCCAAAATGAAAAAAACCACTCTATTCAAATGATGCAGAAAATGATTTTGCAAGAAAAAGCATTAATTAAAAAAGCTATGCTAAGGAATGCTTTCATTTAAAATACAAAAAAAAAAAAAAAAGGGAACCTATTAAATAAATGCAGTAAAACAAACTAAAAAACTTTTAAGCATTTATTATAGCATTACAAGCATTACAAATGAAATTAGAGAAATAGATATTACTGAATTCTTCATGGGGGGAAGGAAACACCTAATGACCTGCATAAGCAAATTTTATCAGTTCTGTCTGCGCAGATAAATCAGAGAAAAAATTATAAAGTAAATGACAAGACCTTATTCGCAAGACATTTTAAATAATCTTGCACATGGTTTAAGGAACATTCATGTTTCCCAAAAAATATGTGAATATTTACCACAGTCTGATGCAAATTCACCTTTTCCATTTACTTTTATGCCATTTCTCTACAAGAAAGTTACTGCTTATCAGCTTATGAAACTGTACCAATAACACTATAGATTATTTAGCACTAATAGATGTTATCATGGTTTAAAGAATTTTTTAGTGTCTAAATTATTAAATTTCAAGACAAAAATAAATCTTTATAAAACTCTTATTCACTTAACCTATCATATTGTATGATACTGAATGTTGGCCATTAACATAACAGTCTTTATTTTTGAAAAAAAAATACTGCAAAAAATATATGACCCAATTAGAGAAAATAACAGATGGAGAATTTTTCTTAACCATGAAATATATAGAAGATACAAACAACTTAATATTATCCGAGTCATCAAATCTTATCATATTGGGTAGCTTGGACATATTTTTAGATGTGACAGCTTGAACCGTTAAAAAGATTACCTTTGCAAATGTGGAGGATACCAGGAAAAGACCTGACACAAGATGAGTATGCCCTGTGGAGGCAGATCTCAGGACTTTAGAAATCAATCATTGAGGGACCATAGCAACTAATTGGATCCATTGGAGGAAACTTGTTGATACGGCCTTGATCTATGATAGGCTGTAGTGCAAGTAACACTGCCCAACAACTATCAATTTCATGCAAAATGAATTACATGTTGGATACTGCATATAATAGATTTTGTATGCACAATTTCAAAATAAGCATGCCTTAGTCTTTCATTTCCACTGCCAAGCTACCACATTCACCAGATCTCAATCCTTTTGATTTTGGGCTGTATGGTGAATTAAATGTTTAATACAGAAGGGTTGGAACTTTGGATAATGAAGAAGCATATCCAACTACATAAAAGCAAATCATTGCTTGTACTAATTTCAAATCGCATGCAACAGATTCTTTAGTATGTTCTGTACAGATAAAATTGGTATTTGAATTACGTGTATAATATAAGTATGTACTGCTGCTTTGGTAAATCAGATTCTGCTAATCAGATAAGTACATTTAAGTACTTAAAGCTTTTTCTGATAAGTAAATTTTCTTTGCATAAAGTGTTTCTAGGGACATAAGGATTTTTTGAAGGAGGAGACATGAAAAATGAGCAATGCCCTCGCCCGGATTTGAGGTTATTTTTGATGTAGGAAACAAAAAAAAAATTAGCATTGGCCTTGCCGAATGCGAGCCTGGACCTCTTGAATACATGCCAAGTGTCTAACCATAACGAAGGCTCGCAGAAAAGAGAAAGAAAATACCTTATAACTTCGGAAACACCTATACAAATTTTGCAAAGCAAAAAATATCACGATTTGTTTATACAACCCACTGGAGCTTATAATACTGCATAAAAAATACATACAAAAATAGTGACACTGTTTGTCTGATGGATTGTTATGAGCATGGTTCCCTGAAGAATGATTGTATGCATGGCTGCCAGAGTTTGCCACATTCTGAAAATTTAAAGACTTCTGTGAAGACAGTTGCAATAACAAGGAAGTACTAAGGTTGCTTTTTAAAATTTATAAAATTTTTTGGTTGATCTTTACATTATGGTAACTTGGTGATTTTTTGGCAAAAATTTGGCGACCAACTCTCCTACAGCAACCCTCTATTTTTTTCCCCGCCGCCATTTTGTCTCCACGAAGTAAAGACATGTTTCTTTTCTTTTTATCTCCTGAACACTTCTTCCAACAATCTACTAGCCGAATTACACTTATGCTAGAAATTTTATGAAACAAAACTGCTTAATCATGACAAATATTCACTGCAAAATTAGGAAAAACTGCACAATACCATCCTCCTTACGCATTTTTAAAATAACACATACACATAAACCATGTACATGCCGACTTATTTTTACTTAAAAAAACATCCCAGAATTGCACAAAAACGGCATTGCGCACACTCTTCACTATATCCTGGTACACTGCTTTTTTCTCATAAATCAGAAAAATTTCACAAAAATACATGACAATTTTCTCAATCTTTAAACCCGGTAAAAAGAACATATATGAAATTACATGATCGCGAAAAAGTATTTACCCTTTACAAACATGAACATTTCCACATATAAAATAAATAAAATATCCAAAAACTTTTACCTCTAAATCATCTATTACATTATACACGTCACCAACGAATTCATACATGAAGCATTACAAATATTTAGTATCAAATATTTAAATTATTTCCATGCACGTTTATTTCAACTTAAACGTATACCAAATTCCTACAAGCATAAAATTCACAAAATAACTATCATTTCATTAAAATATCACTGAACCATGTACACGTCGACTTATTTTTACTTAAAAAAACATCCCAGAATTGCACAAAAATGGCATTGCGCACACTCTTCACTATTATATCCATGTACACTGCTTTTTTCTCATAAATTAAAAAAATTTCACGAAAATACATGACAATTTTCTCAATCTTTAAACCAGGTAAAAAGAACATATATGAAATTACATGATCGCGAAAAAGTATTTACCCTTTCCAAATATGAACATTTCCACATATAAAATAAATAAAATATCCAAAAACTTTTACCTCTAAATCATCTATTACATTATACACGTCACCAACGAATTCATACATGAAGCATTACAAATATTTAGTATCAAATATTTAAATTATTTCCATGCACGTTTATTTCAACTTAAACGTATACCAAATTCCTACAAGCATAAAATTCACAAAATAACTATCATTTCATTAAAATATAATTAAATTCAAAAACACTACTTAAAATATAAATGAGCACATACATTAAATTAATAAAAATTACCTTACAATCCTAATTACTTTAAACTAAATCATTGCTAATAACAATTTTCCCAATAATACCAAATTCCTTTCCACCTTACATTTATAACAATGCATAAAAATAATATCCTCAAATAATTAAAAATACTAACTTACCTAATCTTCTTCAGAATCTTGATTACGTGGCGGATACACTTTTCTTCCTTCTGTATCAGAATCTTTAAAATCATACTTATCTTTCAAAGCAAGATACCAGGTAAAATAAATAACATAATAAAACACCTTTATTTCTCTCTCGCACAACCTTAAAAAACATTTCTTACTATCCTTTTCAATACCACTAAATACCCATTTCGAATTCACTTTACTTACGGCCATGGGATCCAAAAATTCACAAACACTATTTCACACAACACAGAATAAAGCCAAATACAAAATTCCCAGATTTTTCCCGATTAAAGAACAGTAATTCGTCCATTAATATCACATGACATATTCCATGATCTCTCATTTCCCTCACACAAAATAATGCGTAATCAGAACTGAATACTATTCACATTCTTAACAAAGTCTAACTGACCTAATCTTCTTCCAAATCTTCCTTACATGGTGGATTCACTTTTATTATGGATTCAATAAAATTACTGAACGATTTTTTTTCCGAATTTGATAGAATTTGATAAAAAAAAAATTCTCTTTATCACATCTACAATTCACTTTAGACAGCGCCATACAATCCCAAAATTATTCAACCCTACTTCACACAACACACAATGAAGCTTAATACAAAATAATATACATCCACAGATACTTGTCCAAATTCCCCCCTTTTCCGATTAAAGAACCGTAATTCGTCCATTAATATCACATGACATATCCCATGATCTCTCATTTCCCCCACACAAAATAATGCGTAATCGGAACTGAGTACTGCTCACATTATTACCAAAGTCCCAGGTAGTAACCTTTATCGCCTCCAAAATGTCGCCAAACTACCAGTTACCATATTGTAAAGATCAACCAATTTTTTAGTTTCTCTACACAAGCTTAAGTTCAAATTTCTGTACTTAAGAAGTATTTTCTAGTTCCATAAATTCTGGGAAGAATTTCTGACTATAACACGCACTTTAAACAGCAATTTGTACTAATTTGAGATAGCAATGTTTAAGTATATTTCTATTTTAAAGAGGAGGGAAAATTACATAGTGAATATGAAACTGTATGGAACTTTGGGGTTGATATTAAAGATTTTTTTCTTTTACAATAAAGCCTAAATATTTAATTCTTAAACTTAATTTTCAGTCTATCAGTGATAAAATGGATAAGAACACCAGATTCTGATAATCTTACTGCAGTCACTAATTCATTCCACATTCATCCCATACCAACCACACTAGCTGCAATGAATTTGGTGGTTCTTAAGTGTACCAGCACTAGGTGGTTTTTCTGAAACATTCTCAACGACAGCATTCTCCCTCAGAGAGATAACCTTTAAGGTCTTTATATCAATACCAAATATATTTTACAGCAATATTTTAATCAGTACTCATCTGTTATCAGAACTGGATCCAGAAATGTATGTATGGATGGATGTGTTCATGTATATATGTAAGAATGAATATATACATATACACATATATGCACATACATACACAGGAACATGCATTTCTGAACCTCTCGATAACAGTACCTTTTAATCAAATTAACAATGAAAGTATAAATAAACAACTAGCATAAACATAACATGAATATAAATATCAAGCAGCAAATATTTATAAAGTACTGAACAAGAATGAAAAAAAAATTAATGGGTCCGTTATAGAAAATTATTAAGATAAAACACTTTTATTTTAAAACTTACGACTAAAAGAAAATTAAAACTTTAAAAATCTGCATTATATAATGCAGAACTTCAAACTGAATAAACAAATATCTTATATGATTATGTGATGTTAAATGTTGCTAAATATCATATTACTCTACAGCAGGGATTGTCAACCTTTTTTTCTCCGTACACCCTTTTTACCATTGCTAGACAATCACTGCCTTTCCCATTAGAAACTTAAAAAAATACACATATATTTATTTAAATTTAAGATTAATTTTTAATGTGCTGTGTGAATTAAAATAGAAAAAGCACAGAAAATATTGATAACTAAATATATTAATTAATTAATATAATTATTTCAAACCTTGAATAAAAATAATTTTTTATATTCACAAAATAAAACTAAATACTTAAGAGATAAATAAAAGGCTGAATACATCCACCTGAAATTATGAAATCCCCCCCTTGGTTGAGAACCTTTGCACTACAACAAAACTTTTGCTAAAGTTGGTAAGGTTGATCTTTACAATAACATTATCAAAAACCAGGCCTCTAAGACAAATAAATGGTATTAAATTTTTAAAGGCAGCTGCTTAGACTTCATCTTAAAAATAAATATTTTCACAGCTTACATTAGAGAATGTGCCAGTACAATAATACATACATATATTTTCAAAATATCAACACAAATATATTTTACATTAATTAAGGGTTTTGATTAATTAAGCATTTCAGTAAATTTATGAAAATATTTCCTTATTCCTGAATTTCACTTTAATAAAGGAATGAGGCAATTAAAATAAATTCTACGTAAAATTTACCTAAAAATGTAAGATCCCACGTTGATAGGCACCGGTTTAGCTCAGTTTTTTGCAGATTATCATCAGGAACAAATTTTTTCCGAGACAAAGCTTTACATGCAGTAGCTATACGCAATGGCATGGCTGATGGTATTAAGTACAGTTTCCTTTAAATTAATCGTAATTTTCTTCATACATATGTCTGTAAAAAAATTTTAATTGTTACTTGATAAAGTTTTTAAAACACTTTTTAAACGAAAACTATACACAATTAATATTTACAGTCAACCAAAGTTCAAAATGAAACGACAAAAGTTATCCAAAATCTCTTAACGAACTACTAAAAATATGCCAACTAAGAAATTAAATAAGAAAGTCATTTTTTATAGAAGTATGATATTTTACATTATGGCAAAATAAGCAAATTCAGCTCTGTACGTATCACGAAACTAAAACACACCTGTCAAAAAACATCTGTGTGTTTCTCTTTTCACTTCACTTAACTGAATGGTAAAACGAAAACCAACAAAGCAACAAACTGCAAAACCAAACAAAGATTCTTTGGTAAAATAGATTTGTATATACATGTGCACGAGTAAAGGTAAAACTTTAAAATATTGACATGAACTTATCTTACTAATTACTGCAAATTCAATAAATTTCGGAATATATGTCATAAGAAATACAGAGAAAGACAGACAGACAGACAAAGTAGACAGATGTCTTGTTTTGCACCCGCTAAGTCTTTCTGCACCGATGGGCGAAAGATCAAGCATAGGTGCGAAGGAAGGTATATAGAAAGAGGGGCAATTTCGTATTTGAGGAGAGTAAAAAGGAACTTCGTACATCTTGTACGAGTTCAAAAGGCCAGGAAGAAAAGATGGGACAAAATAAAATTTAAAATAAATAGCCCAAAAATAATAGAAGGAAAAAAAAAAAAAAAAAAAAAAGGCCTATAGAAAGAAAAGGAAAAGAAGTAGAAAATATCCTAAAATACGATTGTGTCCATGAGTGTAGTTAAAAGGAGAAGAAACTGTCTTCATTTACAATAAATAGTGTCTCACAGGTGTGTTTGTGTAGTGAGTGTGTTTGGTAATGGTGAATAGATGTGTTACTGGGGAAAAAAAAATATTGACGGTGTTAAAATGCTTCGTATCAAGGTATTTAGCATGGAATATAAAGTAATATGTACGTTTGCATCCTGAGATATCAACAAAGGTCATCAAACAAAAGTATATATTAATTTAACCAAAGTAACTTATGCTACTTTCATTCTCAACATTTTCATACATTTTTCAAAAAGCAACAGCAGACTAACAACATAGAACCATATACAATACAAGACCACAACCGCATACACCCAAATAAATAAATAAATAAATAAATAAATAAAATAATATATATATATATATATATATGTGTGTGTGTGTGTGTGTGTGTGTGTAAATTACTGAGTATATGTATTAAAAACACAAATTAAACAGTATTTATTAATTTAACTATCATAATTTGTTACAAGTCATAATTTGTTATTTTACTATCATAATTTATTACTAGTTAAATAATGTTAATATAACACAATGAGGCACACTGTTATTTATATAAGCTCATAGTTCTAAAAATTCATTTAAGGCGGTGAAGAATAAACCATCCCTTACATATGGACATTTAACAGATAGCAAAGAACAGTATGAGAAAAAATCGGTGAGGTATAATATTATTTAAAGGCGAAACTATATTCAAGCGATCTAGAAAGAAAAGAGAATCCAGAAGATCCGAGAGGGAAATAGCGCGATGCCCAAATTATCCCTCTCATCCCCAAATTTTCCCTCTCTCGAGATTCCTTAAGGGCTTTGTAAGTGTTGACAGACGTGAACTGATAACGCTGGCGTCTGTTTCGAGTTGATACACAAAGGAAGCCACAAGCAATGGCAATTTCAAGTATTTTTTAATGCTTTAAACTGATGAAAAATTAAGATTTATTGATTTAAAGGCACTTATTTATAGAAATTTGATTTAGTTTAGATGAAAGAAAAGTACTTATCTTAAAATTCCAGGCTTTTGGAGTATATCCTTACATTGTCCGCTGTTTTATTCTCGTCAACATCGGAGCCGAAATTCATTGGAATGATATAGGTTTTGTAGGGGAAAAATAAACGTTTTTCAAAGAAATTTAATTGATAATCATCAAGAGGAAAGGAAAAATTTTCACTTTTTTACGGAGCGCAGCGATCGTGCTGCCGCTTGCCTCGGTGATCACACAGCCCTTCGACAGACAAAGTATAATATTTGATGTATTTTTCAATACAGAGAAAACAAAAAGCTAATATTTCGGAACTAAGGCGGTTAGGAACCAATAATTATTTAAAAGAAAGGAAGTCCATGATATTGAAAAAGAGGCACCGCCTAAAGATTCAATTCACATAATTTTCATAGAATTACAAAATACGAAAAAAAGAAAAAGAAAAAAGAAAAAAAAAATTCTCACAAAGAGTTATGTTATACTATGTTACGTCACGAAGCTCTCCTGTGCGGTTGGATGACGTCTAAAACTACATCACTTCCTATTTTGAAGGAATGCAGCTGTGCTAAAGGATTCAGTAAAAATGGAATACTTTTTGTTATCTAAAGCTTTAAATTCTTCAACTGCACATATTTATTAAGTTATGTCGTTACTTTACTAGATAAAAACAAACAACAAAGTAAAATATCTTTTGAAGTTTGTTTTTATTTGGGCATGTGTGTCATCAGTTCCTTCCACTTATCATGGCTTTCATTTCTCATCACTCTAAAGATTACAGCATATGGAACCCCCCTTAAAAAAAAATTCTGATTCCAAGAAAAAACAACCATTTTAAGCAAAAGAACACATCAGTTTAGTTTCTATCATATCGCCCTAAACTTTCTTTACTTTATTCTTCCTATTAAGAATTAATCCGAAAATCCTTTTTAACCTTCTTGGATGCCTATTAGCACATGTTTAAAATACATTTAAAAGTAACCAGTTCAAAAATATTAGGGAATAATATTATATATAAGGCAAAAAGCGTTATAATCAAGAGTTTCATGCAAAAATGGTAAGTCTAAAATTGTGGTATGGCCGTGAAGTATTTTAATTCGGCACTTAATTCCAGGCATTGCTTCGAGAAGTTCTCGAACAAATTTCAACTCAGTCAAATTTTACAATGAAATGTTAATACTATAAAAGTTAATGGAAAAACGTTTCTGATTGTCCAATGGTTTAATAAATTAAACAAAATCACAGAATAAATTTTACAGTTTATTTCTCCGAATGAATATATAAACAGAAGTCAGGAAAACATTTAAGAAGCTAACGTTTACTTCTCTATTGCATTGTGAATATCGAGTGTAAAGATTACAACCATTCTTCCATATATCTTGCTAACAAATCTAGCTCAAATTTGCTTTAAACTTTTTAAAAAATATTCCATAACCGGGAAGGTTGCTGAAATACTTTTTGTCGTATAGATTGACAACAGCTCCATTTTAAACAACTTCTTGAAAGAAACTTCTTCTTTTTAGTTCTTTGATTTTGTGGCTTGGCATAATACAAATTGCAATTTAATAAGAGAAATATTTGTTATAAATTTCGTGCGCAAGCGATTCAGTGAAAGAAACGGAAAAACGTCATCAATATATTTTTCTTTATTAAATAAATGCCCATATCTCAAAAATGTGTTCATTTACAATGAACCAATATCATTACATTCACCCTCCCATTTACCTTAGCCCTTTTGAATAAGTCTTTGAAATATAAAATTGTATGTGTACTATATGTATCTTCAGAACTAATTCTTAAATTAGCTGTCCTATCGTAACTGCTTAGATCAAAATTGTTTCGGGCGCTAAACATAAATTTTCATACCAAGATCAGATTGCAATTTCTCTTTAAGCTTATAGTTTTTAAATATGCATATATTTTGAACTGTTTGAAACTTTACTGTGCAACTCTTGGATATGTTTGGAGTCAAATCTGAAGTTCTGAGAATGCAATCCTCCTCCCTCCCTCCCTCCTGTCATTGATTCTGAAGACGAGATGAGATATGAATGAAATGTAAAAATTAACAGCTGGAACAGTCCTTGCCATGTCAATAAAACATTATCTCACCTCAAGGAGTGTGTTAATGATCAAAACTGACGGGTTCGTATAACTCAAGAAAAATGGCCATGGTATACAGATTATGCAGAAGTACCTCAAAATCTGTTATGGAACTGTTATGGAGAAAGTGAAGCTGACCACATTGAATGATCATAAAATGACTTCGAAATTAGAGGGAAAAATTCTTTCCATAATTATTTCCAGTCAAAATGTATGTTGACTGGGAGAACTCCAAACGATGAAAGCAGTCAGCATCAATAAAACAAAAGAAAATTTAAGATCGAAAAGCTAAAACTCGAAACTGACAAGCTTTGGAGAGTTCTGAAATGTGGCTAAGGAATTAGCAGAATGGAAAATACCGCTATATGTCTACAAAAGAGAAAGGGAGACAAAGAGACACCTGGTTAGAGCCTGATAGTTATGCGAAAAATGTATTACGTTCGTAAATTAAATATGATCGAGTTAATTAAATCAGGTTTGTTATCGGCGTTAAAAACTACAGATATTTTCGACAATTGATGATGAAAAAGGCATTTCACTTATCTTTGATATTTTAAAAATGCGTTGCTGAAATATAGCTTTAAATTAATCATTAAAAATAATTTTTTTTGCATATATTAAAATAAATTTGCAACAACCATTAGATTGCAATATGAAGAACATATGTGAAACATTGTTACAAATTTTGTACATGATGTAAATAATTTTATTGAAATTATACCTCAAATTGCAGTGTTTTTTTTTTTTTTTTTTTTTTTTTTTTTTGTATAATGTATTGTTGCGTGCGTACGGGTTCGTTATGAAATGAATGCACAAGTCCGATGAAAAATGAACAAAAATTTATTATTATCACAACAAAAATGCTTAAATTTTCTCAAATTATCATGCAGTATTACAATATCTCACAGTAGTTATCTTTTAACTACTCAAATGTCCAATAGAACGTAATTCAAAACAGCTAAAGAACGCTAATCCGCGAATTCGCTACAATCAACAAGAGCAGTTTTCTAAACAACAACAAACTAAGCAACTACTACAAACTGAGATGTTTTCCTCCTTTTATAAGATTTTAAAATCACGCGCTAGAATTTTCCAGTACTTTCTCGAAATGAAAAAGAGATATTTATTTATTTAATGCACGCGCTCTTGTATTTTCAATTTTCCGGCTTAGCTTTCTTTTAATATTCGTCACGCGCTGCACTGCGCGAGAAATAAAACCATTTAATTTATAATTGAACTAACATTAGCTTTTTAAATACCAAATTCGTAACAGTATTATGAAAATGTAGTGAACATGAAAGAAGCGAAGCTTTGTCGGAAAAGTAAGAATATTGGGGCAAGTTCTATTTAACACTGAGTAAATGACTATTTCGCTAAACTGGCGAGATGTCGCCAAGCTGGCGATGGTTTTGGAGGCTAATTTTTGTGGCAAAATTTGGCGAAAAAACGCCAAAAGTCGCCAATCTTGGAGACTATTCGGAGACATTTTAGTCCAGTCCTTGTATATAACTGTATGGGTATTGTAATTGAATAAGTATAATTGATGCTATATGTAGCTGTAACCATATTCGGTCCTCATGTGCCTTCCAGGAATTACGAGATGTGGGAGGTACTAGAAATCTCTCTCCGGAAAACTACCTATGACCGGGTGAGAATCAGTTTATCAGTTGTTGTTGCTGTTTAGTACAGCATGAGTTCGAAATATTGGGATATCTCCGTGTTAGTTTCGCTCTCTAATGCGCTTCGCATTGCGTTATGTTTAAGTTATATTTATTAAAGAAGCGATAAATATAACTTAAACTATGCATTGCGTTATGCATTGCGTTAAAGAAGCAATAAATATAACTTAAACTATGCATTGCGTTATGTTTAAGTTATATTTATTAAAGAAGCGATAAATATAACTTAAACTATGCATTGCGTTATGCATTGCGTTAAAGAAGCAATAAATATAACTTAAACTATGCATTGCGTTATGTTTAAGTTTTATTTATTGCTTCTTTAACAAAATTACGTAAGGTCCACATTATTGTTGTGTGGGAATCTAAAATTTTATTTACTAAATTTATAAGATCTGACTTGAATATACAAATTATTAGTCTTAATTTGAATTTTTGTACATTTATGTTTTTATTTCAGTTATGTTGTTTTTGTTGCTTATACTCATTTGTCTGACGTAGTCAGCCCAAGCCCACGAAATTCCTCATTGCAAGGAGTGTTAGATTACGCCTGCCGTTGGCAACAGCCTTGAGCACTGTTCAGGTGACAGTGCGATTTAGCTCGGTTCCGTCCCCGATTTTGATGGATAGCACCCCGGGGGGGGGGAAGGGAACGGGTACGAGGGTCTCCCACCTCTCTCCCTCTCCACCAAACCACACGAGAGGATTTTCGGCTTGGCGCATATTTAGAGTACCGCCATGTCGCACAGACACTATACATTTACAAATCTTATCCATGCCTTCTCCGGGATTCGAACCCGGGCCCTTCGGCACAGCAATCAGTGATGCTACCCACTATAACAGTTGGGCGGCTTTGATGGAGAGCACCTCGGGGGGGTATCCGACGGTCTCCCACCGCTCTTCCGCTACCTCCAACCTCTCGAGAGGCCTTTCGGCTCGCCCATTATTTAAAGTGCCCCCATGCCGCAGGGACACTATACATTTACAAACAAATTCCGAAATTCGAACCCGGGCCCTTCGTCACGGCAGTCAGCGATGCTAACTATTATACCGGTTGCGCGGCATTTCAGTTATGTCACATTGAAGAATTTTATTTCACAATCAATCACTTTGATTATTTATACCATGATAACAGTCCATGATAACCATGATAACCATGATAACCTTGTATAAGGAATGGAGGGTTTTACGTGCTATAGTATTTAAGCATCCCACAGCCATCAGCAAGTATATACTTACGCTGATTCGCTTGTGAGGACCTGCCCATTTTTATCAAAGTTTATTTCATTATCGTACTGCATTTTGTTACTTTTCTATGTTTATTTATTTCAAAAGTCCATTTTACATTGCACTAAACTAAGAAAATGAGGATTGTTTTATAATGAATAAGTAATTAATTTTAATATAATTTCATGCTATGTTAAAGAAAAACATTGACTTGATATTAAATACAACAGTTTCGCAAAAGACTTTCCGGAGAAGGACTGTAAAAATTACATTAATGCTATTCAAGCAAGGATTACAGGAACTGTGAACTTGCAATTCTTTCTTGAAAAATTTAGGGCAATTTTTGTGATATTTTCACAGAAGACGAATGTAAGTTTTTAAAATTGGACTGTAGAGTTTAATAGGAGTCTCGAGCTTGCATTTATTATCAAAAGTGTTACATACAAAATTTTTTTATTTAAAAAAGTACTTACATAAAAATTTTATGATTGTTCCAAAATTATATTTATCTTCACTCGCTAACATTATAATACCTTTTTCCTAAAAAAAAAAAAACTTTTCTAGAGCTAAGACTTTTTACCTTTAAAAGGGAGGATATGTAAGATAAAAAAATATGTAAGTCAAAATTGTAACTTTAATTAGCAGTAACCCTGCAATACATCATTTTAATTGGTGTAGCTGCCCCTACGGCTCTAAAAGTATAAACTGTTATAAGAATTTTTTTGGACTGCGTCTTTCAAAAATTAATCTGTTTTATAATTTTTTGCGTAATCCTCCTGCAATGCAACAGCTCTTATCCAATCAGATTAAGAAAACTTTTGGCTATACACCTCACGCTTTGCCGTTTCGTACACCTTCTCTTACTCAAACTTATTTCTACTTAAAAATGCATCGCTTGCCTCTGCTGTCTTCATCCATTGTCTAAAGGCATACCAGCGGCCGAGCGGTAAAGTCGCTGAACACTGGTAGTTCGGTCCGAGGTTCGAATCCAGCGAACGGGCTGGCTTCATGGGCGTTTTCGTGGTTTTCCCCGTGTGTAACGTGTATATGAGCCAGTTTCCCTTAAAAAGTCCTCCACAAAGGCATCCCTCCCCTTAGGCAAATAGCCCTCGAGAGGTTTTGACATAATCACACACACATATCATTGTCTAAAGCAGAGTTTCTTAAACTGTGGGTCGCAAACCCCCCATGGGGGTCACGGCACCTGCAGCAAGGGGTCGTCAAACATTTTAGCAGTTTTGATATTTTTTAAACTATAATAATTTTATAATTGACAAATATTTTTACAGAATGTATCTGATAATAGGTAAAGATAAGACACTACAGATAAAGAAAAAAAACGAAAACGTTTTCGACGCATTCTTTTTATAATATAAACGTTCATTTTCCTTGCTTTGCACGTGACGCTGTCATTTCGTCTGTTACTTATTTAAAATTTTCACATTGTTCTATGTCTTAAAATTAGAAATTAAAGTTGATGACCTAAATCTGCAATAGTATTTTACAGACAAAGTGAAAAAAATTAACAGTTTTACTTCACGCGTGTGTCGGATTTGCGCAATGCTTATGGGGTCCCACAAAATTTTCGTAAATGTTATGGGGTTTCTGGGGTCGCGAAAAAAATCTCGGTGATAAAAAGGTGTCGCGACTGAAAAAAGTTGAAGAAGCCCTGGTCTAAAGAAATGTGAACTGTACAAAATTGGGGAAGGAGTGCATATCGCATCCATAATGATATGTGAATCAATACTGCGTCTCTAGAATTGCTTTATCCAGCAATAAAATTATGTTGAATTCAGCCACATCTGTCTGAGAATGTCATCTTATGTATCTACGCAGCTATCTTCTAATCATCAAGATATTTATTATTATTACTAATAGTAAAAAGAGATTAACGAACATGAAGACGGATATGATGCCGTTATTACAGCTTCCTTGAAGAACACTGCTAACTGCTGAAGCGAAAACGACATTTGGGGAAAGTATTGGAGGCAGGACGACATTCATTAAAAATGTCGTAAACTGTTTTTTGTTTTGAATATTAATAAATGCTACAAATTCAGGATGTTAAGATAACTGTACAAGATTGAAAATTAATATAAACCCAAGCTAGAATGGTAATATTCATGGTCTTTTACAATATGAAGCAATCACTGAAGACTGTTACTGTATTACGACAACACTGTCATAATAACTTAGCTTTCATAATCGAAACAAACACGTTCGACATTAAAAACAAAGATGTGCAATGATTATAAATAATAACACGTCTGTAACCTTCATCACGCATAAACATACCCAGAACTTTAATACCGCATCTAAACTTAGATTCAAAGACTTACTTCCACCGATAGTTGACAGCAAAAAGGCGCTACTGCTGAAATCAGATAAGAAAAGTAACGCGTACCATTTGCAAATCACGAGCGCAGTTAAAATAGCAACTTGTCATTGAGAAGATTCCAACCCGTCACTGTAGAATAAACAGTTCGAATCATATAAAATCTGTAATGTGAAAAATTAAATGTAATGACGGCCTAAAATGAGGACACCAAAATAAATAAAACGTGTTCTAAATTTCAAATAAAAAAAAAAAAAAAAGTTGTTCCAATACTTCAGTGAATATTTGAATACTTGATTAGTTGATAAGCCTAAGTAGCTGCGAAATTCATGGTCATTCACAGAGTCTTACATCAGCGTTGAATTCTGTAACCTAGTTATGTAAAGTTTTATTTACCGTACGAAACGTTTAGTTTAGTTTTTTTTTATTATTAGGTATTAAATAATTTTTTTTTTAAAAAAGTTTCACAGACTAGCACAGTTTTATGTTCGTCTAGCATAGCTTGATATTTTTTTTTTGTAATCGAATCGTGGATTAAAATTTCAAGTATTTCATTTGAATATGAATATGGTTATTTAATTTATCAAAAGTTGAAGGTCCCTTACAACTGTTTTGTTAAAAATCACGAATGCTGTCTTTCTATAGAAAAGCTTTAATAGAACACCGAAAGTTCTTAAATTCTAACTTTGCAAAGTAAACATTTTTATTATTTTTAAGCCGTCAGCGGGACTCTTTTAAAAGATTTATTAAATACTACTTACAAATAAATTCGCTTAGCAGAGGAGAATTTGGTTGAGTATTTTTATGCAAAAAAAAAAAAAAAAAAAAAAAAAAAATCTGATGTGTACACCACATGACTTCCTTCTATTGGAATATTAAATTATACGCATTTTTTCTTGCATTTCATTTAAACTTGTTGGATTGAATTAAATCTACTTCGCCGACAGCGCATAAACCACAATAGAATAAATGCATTCTTTAAAATTCACTCTAGTATTTGTTTACCATAGCGACACTCTGGCGCTAGATTCGCTTAACAGTATTAATAATTATATAACAGTTGACTTATATAATAATTATATAACGGAAACTAAGTTAACTGTAACTTATATATTTCGTTCATATTATAACTCATAATGCACAAAATTTATATCATTTAAAGAATAGAATTATCTAATCGTTGCCACATGTTCTATTCAAATACTATAATAAAGCTAGAATGATGTATAAAAGAAATTAAGCAAAGAAAACAAAAAAGAAACAGTTTTTCACAGACGATTGAGTATTTCTCATTTGATTAATTCAGGTCTCACTTCGCGAGAAGGCGAAAATACATAAAAACTCAAAATATCTATATTAAAAATTACGAAGTAAATCTTAAACACTTATTTCCTCGAAAAAATTCCAGAAAGAATTAAGCATGATTTAATTGGCAATAATAAATGAAGGCGTTATCTTTGTTGTTGCGAAGCTAAGTTTCTCTAGATTGGCAACAAAGCCACTAACTAGTCTCCTGTTTCAAATGTAAACGTCAATGGCCGTCATTAGAAACAGGCTTAGCGGCAATTAAACAACTTTAAAATTGCTGATAATTCTAAAAATATTGCACACAGATTTACTAAAGACATAATATCTTTAACCGGAAGATATAAAACAACATAATTCAATCATTTTTAAAGCAAAAAATGTACAATTTACAAACATATAAGGGTAAAGAAAGTGAGATCACTGAGCCGGGTAACAGACTGGATATATATATAAATATATTTATATACGTTTGGTGCGGCCGATTGCAACCAAAATACGAGGTGCACATCTGCATGTTATAGCAGTCCTATATACAAAATTTCAACGTTCTGAGGCTACTCGTTTTTGAGTTATGCGAGATACGTACGTACGCACGCACGTACGTACATACGTTCGTACAGACGCCACGAAAAATTCTCTTCAGAATTAATTTTAAAGCAGTTTTATAATTTTTTTGAAGGAAAAGAGTATTTTATTCTGTCCTTACGTACAGATATCACGCAAAAACATCCTTAAATTGCATTCGAAAGCGGTCAAAGTGGATATATTAGTTGAAATATGCTACCTGAAGCTTTTTGCGATTACAATACTTCCTTTTTACTTCGTACAAGGAAGTAAAAAGTTACGGTGAAATTGATATTTCAAGAAAAATTACTGTGGGTATGCCTTTAGTGCTGGTTTGGCTATGTAGATTCACTTCAAAAATACGTAACTATATCAGTCAGCTATAACTGCTTCTGCATTTTTATGCACCAGCACCAGTATTATCATCTCATCAGATCCAAAATTTTATATGTATTTTTCCTGAATCCTGCATTTATGTATAAATGAGTGTCTTGCATATGAAAATTATCTCTAGGCAAACATTTTACAAATTCACTGTTTTGCACTTATGAGTGAGATCTTTTGATTTCAGTAGTAAATGTACATTTATCACTGAAATTAAGAAAGAAAAAATTGATGTGTACACCATGACTTTCTTGTACAGAATGTTGAATTATATGCATTTTTTCTTGCATTTCATTTAAACTTATTGAAATAAATCTACTTTGTCGATAGCGTATAAACCACTATAGAATAAATGCACTCTTTAAAATTCACTATAATTGTTTACCATAGCGACACTCTGGCGCTAGGTTCACTTAACAGCATTACATTTCATTTACGTTGTAACTCAGAATGCACAAAATTTATATCATCTGAAAAATTATCTAATCGTTGTCACATGTTCTATTCAAATATTATAATAAATCTAAAACGATGTATAAAAGAATTTAAGCAAACAACAACAAAAAAGAAAGAAAGAAACAGTTTATCACAGACGATTTTGGTATTTCTCATTCAATTATTTCAGTTTTCACTTCACAACAAGGCAAAAATACATAACAACTCAAAATATCTGTATTGAAAATTATGAAGTAAATCTTTAACACTTAGTTCCTCAAATAAATTCTAGAATGGATTAAGCATGATTTAATTCACAATAATAAAAGGTGTTATCTTTGTTGCTGCAAACTTTCTCTAGATTGGCAACAAATCTACTATTCTGATGTTTGAAATGTAAACAAACATTGCCGCCATTGCAAAAAGGATTAGGCTTAGCTGCATTTAAACAACTTTTAAATTGTTAATACTTCTAAAAATATTGCATGCAGATTTGCTAAAGGCATAAAAACCTTAATCGGAAGATAAGAACAACATAATTCAATCATTTTTAAAGCAAAAAATGCACAACTTAATAAAAATGCACAACAAACATATAAGAATAAAGAAACTAAGATCACTGAGCCAAGCAACAGAGTGGATATATATATATATTTATATACTTTTAGTGTGGCCGATTGCAACCAAAGTAAGAGGTGCACATCTACATGTTATAGCATTCCTATATACAAAATTTCAACATTCTGACGCTACTCATTTTTTAGTTATGCGAGATATGTACGTATGCACAGACATCACAAAAATTTCTCTTCAGAATTCATTTTAAATCAATTTTATAATTTTTTTGGTGGAAAGAGTCTTTTATTCTGTCCTTACGTAAGCGTATCATGCAAAAATATCGTTAAATTGCATTCGATAGCGGTCAAAATGGATATTTTCGTTGAAATATGCTGCCTGAAACTTTTCGCGATTACAATGCTTCCTTTTTGCTTCGTAGAAGGAAGTAAAAACGACACTTTCATTTAAGGTGAACATTTAGTTCGGGAGAGGACTTACATTAAATACAATCAACTCAAGATTGCCCAGGAAGGGGAATTAAACGGATCCTGTATTAAAGTTTTTGTCTATTGCAGGAAACATTGCTATGCACAAATCATCCGCGTCCAATAAAAATTCTACAGAAAATACCAAAACGAAAATGCATTGTGTAATAGCAATTAATAGTAGGTAATGTCACAGTATTTGGAAGTTGTTTATATCCTCAACTATATGTGCTTAGAAGCTATTAATATTTCTTTAACGCTGACTCTTATCAAAATACAAAAGTAATATGAAACAAAAACAAATGGCACGGGGAACGTGAAATGAAGAAGAAATAAATACAAGCATTGACAGGAAGGAAAAGAAACAGGTTGTGCCCGAGGCAGAAAAAGATAACTTTGAATACTAATTTAATTTAAAACTAAGCAAACTTATTTTTCCGGATAAAACTGCTTCAAAATACAGCTAACTAGTTAAGAGTACTTTTCTTTTTAATTGTAATTCGCGCTGTTTCTCTTTTCTGTGTGTGCAAGCTTTTTTCATTGCTCTCGGATTAATGATAATTTTGAGTTAACCGTGGATGTCGTTTCCGGTATTATAGTGAGTTGACAGCAATTCACATCGGGTTTTTGCAGTAGAACTAGCATCATGGTTCAGCATTTGCTTCTCAGCAAAGCAGTCGTAGGAAATATAAATAACGTTTCAGTAAACGAAGAGATTGTTCCACTCTTTTATTCTTTTATACAAATTACCTAGGTTTTAAATATATAAGCTTTAAAAAGCCAATTTTCAGGGTTTATGTAATTTCTAGAATAGATATTTATGAAAATAATATTGTGGATATCGTCAAAGGCGTAAAAAATACGAATAGTACAGTTTAAGGACACTTTCGCCGCCCAACCGTGTAGCGGTAAGCGTCGTTGACTGCCGTGCCGAAAGGCCCGGATTCGAAAAGGCATGGATGTTTGTAAATGTACAGTGTCAGTGCGGCATGGAGGCACTCTAAATATGCGGCAAGCCGAAAGTCCTCTCGAGTGGTTCTGGTAGGGAAAGAGAGGTGGGAGGGGTGCTTTCCATCAAAATTGGAGACGGAACTGAGCTAAATCGCACTGTCAATCATATGCCTTGCTCAATTTTTTAGTACCTTTTCCCCTGTGCCTATTATAAGCCCACCAGCGGCCGAGCGGTAAAGACGCTGAACAATGGTAGTTCGGTCCGAGGTTCGAATCCCACGAACGGGCTGGCTGCATGGGCGTTTTCGTGGTTTTCCCCATGTGTAACGTGTATACGAGCCAGTTTTCCATTAGAAAGTCCTCCACGAAGGCATCCCTCCCTTTATAGATAGCCCTCGTGTGCTTTGCCATAATTGAATAATCCCTAATCCCCGTGCCTATTATGGGGGCGTTTTACATCCGTGTTTTTCTTTCACAAGGCAATTTGTTTACATTCGATTGCTTCTCCGCATAAATTTTCGGTTTTTCTAGATCACAGTAGCCCAATATAAATACTATACTCACTAATACATGGAAGTCAAACATATCTTTACGTTATATCCGTTGATGCTTCTTCATGCACTGAATGAATACGGATAATTTTTTTCGTTTCAAATTTTAAAATTAATGTATTTCCTTTAATTTTCAAAGGATGTTATTTGAATAAAATAAGCTAAATTATTACACTATCATTGACCGACCTCGAACGAAAATTAATAGCATAATTCAAATTAGCTGGAATGACAAAATTATAAGATCGCAAATAGCAGTGATTAAATTTTTGTTGAATTTTTAATTTGTGTATCACAAAAGGCTGCTTTTCAAGTCTTACATTTTGTTTGTATGCTTGGATTTTAGACATTTAGTAAATGCGAAGATCAGGATGTGTAAAGTACAAAAAGGTTTAACAAATGCAGCTAAAACTAATGAGTTTAACTTACAAAGAAATTGCTAAAGAATGAGTAGATTCTGTAAATTGAATGAGACAATGTAACACAAGTTAATCTAAGGTATTTTAACCGGAACATCAACTGGGCAATTTTCTAAAAATTCAACTTCAGTAATAGCTTAAATAAAACGAAGATAATTCAGTTTGAAGAATTTACAATAGTTTTGGAAAACAAGGTATCTGTAAATTATGGGGATTAGGT
The DNA here is from genome assembly GCF_044657685.1 of Stegodyphus dumicola. Classification (NCBI taxonomy): domain Eukaryota; kingdom Metazoa; phylum Arthropoda; class Arachnida; order Araneae; family Eresidae; genus Stegodyphus; species Stegodyphus dumicola. The sequence continues at coordinate 183,677,170 of NC_140776.1, read as the reverse complement.
AAAAGAACTCCTACCTTTCTACAGAAATTTTAGATTGCAGTCCTTCATTCAAGTTCCATTTCTTTCATTCAAGTTTTGGAATTTTTTTCCCTCGAAAATTCGGCAGTTGTTTCAGATAAGCAGTCAGAAACCAATATGACGTCGGACAACTGTTATGTTTTTGAACAAGAAACATCAAATGGTGCCTATAAAAGGCAAAAACACAATAAAATAAAGTTACCTTGTTACATAATTTAATTCATGTAATATGCAGGTAAATATAGTGCATTTAAAATTATGCAAAACAGCAGCTTTAGTCAGAGTCTCGCTTCGAATAAAACTCAGTTTATTTCAAAGGCTATCAGACATATAAATTATCTCTTTTTCAGGAGCAAAAGCGTTTAGAAATGATGGGAGAAACGACTACAGTTTTATGTTGAAAGCAATGGGCAGAGCAAAAAGAAATGAACGTAGCAAGCGTAACGAAAATCTGAATTGGAATTAATGTTACTAACTAAAGAAGATAAATTTTTATGAATGAGAAAAGTTTCAAAGAATTCAAATTCCTCAAATGAAGAAATTTATGGAGAATTTTTGCGGAATCAAAACCAAAATTGTGTGCAAGTGGCCAACTATAATTAGTTATCGAAGATTTGTATATTGCTTCTTTTCAAGCACAATATTTGTGTTACTGAAGTGAAATTTTAACGCTCTTTTAATTTCCACGATTATATAAAACAACCTGAGTGCGGATTTCTGGGTTGACCAGATATGCTAAAAATTCCTCAAGAATTAAAAATCACAGATGAGATCTAGAAGAATCGAACAACACATTTTACTGATATGTGAAAAATTACCCAAAAAGTCGAATTCCTGAAGAAATCGAGCATTTTAACAGGTAGAAGGACGAAATGGTATGACGAAGAGGTTATTAGTCCAAAGGGGGCTTTGTTCCTGAAGGACTATTGTTTTCGTTTTGCGATTTTGCGTTGGTTTGCTATAAATGTACGTTTTGCTTTTCAAGCTGTTGCCACCAAATGTTAGAGTCTTGCATTATATTTGAAGAAATTAAATAATGAAAAATCTGCATCAATTTAAAGATAGATAGATTAACTAAAACTCAATGAAGAGAAGCCTGCCGCGCTGCTTCGGATAATTTAACAGGGTTGTATGCCCCTAACAAAGCCAACTGCCATACTAATAATCTTCTGCTTATTCTTAAAGATTATTGCACAATAGAGAAAGCACATTCATAACATGTTAACCAGCAAAACATTTACTAGAGGATTACAAGGACTGCCTGAGAGCGGATTTCTGGGCCTTTACTTTTAACGACACTTTAAAAAGTGCGAATTCTCAAGTCATATACGAAGGTCTGCGTGCCGCCCAGCCGGTAAAGTGGTTAGCGATCCTGATTGCTGTAGAGATGGGCCCAGGTGCGAATCCTGAAGCAGGCGTGGTTGTAACTACCCGTTCCTTTCATAGAAGGCAATGGTGGCCCCCTATTAGGAACCAAGGGACCAAGGCGATGGCTTCCGGAGTACCTTTGCTGAAAACAGCAATTACCTCCACAACTTCGTTAAGAAAAACTGAATAATTAAGAAAAAAGCATGAATAAAGTAAAAGGAATGAGAACCGTTGAGGGTTTAAAGGTACGAGAGATCGATAAGGAGTCCACAAAGGGACGAAAACTTCTTTCAACTCTTAACCTCGCCTAGGTAGAAGTCAAAGACCTCCCGCCGCAGAAATTGAGGAGTGAAAGAGGTGAAAGCTGAGGTGATTACGGGCACGTGTCACGTGAAAGCAATATCCAAAGCAGGTCGGAAGAGCATGGGACGGGAGGCGAAATCCTCCAAGTCCCGGGAAAGGTTGTCATGACAACTCGAAGATCCGCGGAGTTCGCTAATGCCTTGGCATGGTTGAGGGGAAAGAGGTCGAGCGACCTAAATAACTGGTATTGTAAGGAGGAATAAAATTAGGTGCTTCCACAATAGGGGGCGATCACTTCCGGCCCTTGTAGTGGCATAAGGCTAATGGCTATTAAATAAAGCGCACGGACACCCCCCCCCAAAAAAAAAACAAAAGATCTTCGCGTTCGCGGACGACACTGCGTTGGCTGTTAGTGGCAGAACTGGAGATATCCTCGAAAAGAATGTGACATGTTCTCTCAAAGAATTGAATATAAAATACCACAGATTGAATCTCGGCATTTCTCAGGAGAAGTGCAAAGCTATACTTTTTAACAAACCAGAGCAAAAGCTTTTAAGGAAGCCCAACTTCATCTAGAAAAGAAGATGAAGATTACCCTAGTCTTGAAGTTTCTAGGTGCCCATCAACCAACTTAATTTTACTTATCATCTTAGAGATAACCAACTTAATTTTATTAATCTTACAGAGACGCAGAATTTAAATTGCTATAAAAAATACAAAGCAGCAACTGGAGATTAAGTCCCCATAATTCAAAAGAATTTATATACAATGGTAATATTGAGCATAGTTAATTATGGGGCCGCATTTTGTGCGGAGAATATGACAGAAAGGAAGAAAAAGAAACTTTTCCTCCCTATAGAATGACAGCTATTACTCTTTATGTATTCTTACTGTGATACCTCCGCTACATTTAACTGCGACAAAGAAAGCAGCAGGGGCCAAAATACTCCAGTTAAAAAAAGATGCTTACATGAATGACACCACCTATTATGGGTTAAAATATGAGCCTTCATCTATTCCACTTATTTACCATTTCATAGAGTGCTTAATAATCAATACGAAAGCGTCATCAGTTTATAGTCTAGATTATCCAAGAGTATATACGGACGACTCTAAAACTCATAGAGAAGTGGGTGCAGCATCGATAATATACTCACTTTCCTCGATTCCGTCAACATGGCAAAGAAAATTATCTCCAGAAAATTCGGTGTATTGGGCCGAACTTTCAACAATACAATTTGCAGCGAATAAGGCTGTTTCAAATAATTTCAGAACAATGGCAATACTATCTGCCAGCTTACCTTATACAGTCAGAGTGACCTTATACAGCCAGCTTAGCTTTATACGCTTTGAAGAACAGAAACAATAAGAATCGACTTTTGAAGAAATTCAAAATACCATAAGCGCCCCCCCCCAGAAATAATATTTTTCGTCAGTTAGGTGAAGACCCACAGTGAGAACGACGGTAACGATGCGGCTGACTTCCTTGCAAAGGATGCTACGACTAACATCAACAGTGATGTGATCCAAGACCTGTGGCCCAAACCTCATATAAAAGTTACCTTAAATGCAGTTGTCTACTCTAAAGTGGCAATAAGAATGGGACCTGGAGTGCAAGGCAGAAGAGTTCACGAATTTTTCTCGAGAACTGAGAAACAGGCACTTCACTATCACAGGGCATGGCTCCACTTGTATGACAAAGAGGCATATACCCTACGGCAGTGGTGCCCAACCTTTGGTCTCTCGCGAGCACATTTTGGCCAATGGCAAGCACATTTCCAAAACATCAACATTTTTAAGACATAATAACACGCCGAATAAATACTAATTCAGAAGTCAAACAACAAAAATCAGCGTTATACCTACAAAATTCAATAGATTCATTTGCGGTTTTGCAGCTGAAGATGATGGTTCGGTAAAACCATCGAAACTAGTCCTGTGAAAATTTTGTAGGTATAACGCTGATTTTTGTTGTTTGACTTCTGAATTAGTATCAACATTTTTGTTAAGCATATTTCCAATCTTATGTGATACATCTGAAATATTAATTCCGGCGAGTGGGTTTGAGATGAATAATAATATTGGTTGAACTGTATGGAAATCAGAGAAGTGGAGTTCAAAATTATTTTTCAGTGCATTTAGGTTTTCTGAGCATTTCTTTGTTTCAGTTGCCTTGTGTGGTTATTAATATGGCTTGATAAATTCTGAAAAATGGGTGAATTTTTTTTTTCTTTCATCTGATTTATCCGCAAATTTAACTTTATCTGAAAAGCAGTTACAGTTCCAGTCAATTAAAAAAGGTTTTTTTTCTTTACCCTGGAGATCTTCGTTCAGTTTGTTCAGTTTAGCTGTTATATCCGTGAGAAAATACATATCGGATAACCAATTATTATCGTCCAATTCTTTATAACTTTCGTTTCCGGATTCCCAAAACTGCTTTATTGGCGAAAGAAATTCTACAAACCGTTGAAGTATTTTTCCCCTGCTGAGCCATCTAAACATCGGAATGGAGCAATAAGATTCCATGTTTGCTATCAAGTTCATCGGTCAGCAATCAATTATTTTATAACGTCTTGCAAGATATCTCTTATGACTGTAAATACTTACCATATTTTAACAATTAAGAAATATAAATGAATGGTTATTTTAAAAATATTTTTTGTTCGTAGTAGCTAATCGGGCTGGCGAGCACATACAAAACGATCGGCGAGCACAAGGTTGGGCACCGCTGCCCTACAGATCTCTGCGTATGTAGGGAATGGGGTGATCCTGGTCATTACATTTTTTGATTATGATTTGACAGAGAGGAAACATGTGATAAGGCTTCGGATAATCTTATACCCTTTAGAAAACACGCAATAAAAATGGATATCTTAGGGCCAAGATCAGAGATATACTTCTATGTATCTAGAGGGCTCGGGCTGGATATTTTCAAGTCTAACATCACTGCATCTTTATTATTTTATTAAAATGTTTTAATATGTCTTTCGCAATATATAGTCTCAACAATTTCACTTTCTTTCGAAAGGTACAATTGGATCTAAATTGTTTTTTTGTTTTTCCCAAATGATCATTTCGGTGGCAATTCACACACTCCATAATGCATTGCTGATGGGCGAGACTTCCAAGGAGTTACCTTGTAGGGTTTATATTTATTTTAACTAACATTTATTTTAAGCTATCTTTCCTGTCAAGCCTTTACTTTCCCCTAGAATTGCCAGTGTCAGAGTATGTAAATTGTAGTAGAAAGCGCAGTACATTCAAATTTCAGCAGAAGTAAGTTGAGTTTAAATAGAAGGGAAACGAGTTTGTAATCTTTTGAATTGTTTCTTTTTGTTTCTTCTTGAATCGCGAGCGTGAAGGTTGCTAGGTAGAAATTTAAGAACCGCGCGTTTCGGCCTGTGTGCCTATTTCGGCAGTTCGTTGAATCTTCAACTGCTTAATCAGTATAAGCTTGCTGAATCTCATCTGTATCTTAGAACGCGGTTAAGTTAGTTACGATTTTAGAGCCTCGTAGGTAGTGATCTCGTTATTTATTCATCCTGTCATTTATTTTTAGTTTCACATTTCTGTTTTGTTAAACCGCCGGGTCGGCGTAGTTTGTGAGCGTCAAGTGAACGCAGCTGTTATTTCTAAAGTGGAATAAAAAGGGATTTAAACCCTTCTTACGAGTTTGTGTAATTTACAGTTCATAGCAGTCACTACCACTGTTGCTGACAAGTTGGGGTCTCGCAACACTATAACCTGATACACCTTCCGCTTTAGAAAGGATATTTGAACGAACACTTCGATTTTAGACGCCTCAACTGCTCAGGTTTTCAAGAACAGTCTCTTCTCTTTATTATTTTTCTATGCTACTATGCTTAAAACAGACCATCCATTATAGTGGTTAGTATAGTGGTTAATGACAATGACTGCTCTACCGATGGGCTTGGATTTGAATCCCGGAGAAGTTATGGATATTTGTGAGAATATAGTATCCGTGTGGTGTGAGGACACTCAAAATACACGGCAAGCTGAAAGTCCTTCCGAGAAGTTGGTGTTAGGGGAAGAGGGGTTGGGAGAGCTTTGGAGAGCCGTCGGAGTGTTCTCTCTCAAAATTGGGAGTAGGAGCTTAGCAGTTACCTAGGTTCAGCAATACAGTAAGACCCCGCTTAACGCTGTTTCGTTTAGCGCTGTTTCGGTTTAGCGCTCTTTTATTTCAACCCGGGGATTCCACGAAATCGCTCGCAGCATACGGGGATTCCCCGAAATATTATGCAGCGATAGGTTTCAAATACATATCCGAAAGAGTGTACTTGTATTTCTTGTTTGGTGCGGTATTGTACAGACATATTTTGAAGGGGTAAATGTGGAAGATGTCGAAGAAATAATTCAAGAAGCAGCGGCTAGTCTTTCTAATGATGAGCTCAAGGAATTAACTGAACAAGAAGAAAACAAAAATGTTGACAGCAGTGATTCAGAAGAAGAGCAAAAAGAACTTTCGATGGCGTTTGTAAAAAGGAGTTTGTCTACCATAACTGAAATAATGGATCAATTCATTGAAAATGATCCGAATTTTGACAGGAGCTCAAAAGTAAGGCGTGGTGTTAGAGATGCTCTATCCGTTTATGAAGAACTTTTAAGAGAACAACGCAAAAGAAAAAGGCAAACAACATTAGATGCTTTTGTCACAAAAAGGCAGAACACTGAAAACGCGGAAGGCTAACTAAATATGACTGACTGAGAATTTTATTTGTTTTTTTTAAGAATATTCGTTTTGTTATTTATATTTTGTTTTTATTTTTGCAAGAAATAATAATGTGGTATTAATTTGGGCTTTAAGAAATAAATGTTTGGTTTTATTTTTATTAAAAAAAAAACATACTTTTTAAATTTAATACCTAACCAATTTCCTAGCCATCTTCCCCTAACCCCAATATTTACATGTAAAGATAGCCTCGTTTAGCGCTGTTTCGCATTACGCTCTACTTTGATGGAGCGTATCCCCCGCGTTAAGCGGGGTCTTACTGTACTTCAATCACCTATGGTACTACAGAGGTGTGCGCTTAGCTTCTACTAGTACCCGTATTTTTCTAACTCTGCGCTTTTCACATTTGTCTATTCAAGTTTAGTAAATGACTTTAGATCATTAGCTGATAGAAACAACCCGGTGTAATGTTTAAGAGAAACTTGTTTTTGGTAACTAATACTAAAAGACAGATCGCCTAAATTTGTAAACGGATAATTTAGCACCAGTTGTATTTGTATGAGGCTGCATTTTTCATATATGCCAATTCGAGTTTAATGAATGCCTTTAAGTTATTAGTTGGTACGAACATGCAATTATAATACTTGAGAGGAACTCGCTATTGGTAACTATAATACTAAAAGGGAGATTGCTTAAACCTGCTAATGTTATTGTCGATAAGTTAATCAGCCTTTCCTTTTGAGTTTAACTTGAGTTGAACACACCAAAGAGCGGATAAAATGAAATGTTGTTTAGTTTTAATATATCTGTGGGTACAAGTTGATTTTAGCCCGGGTGGGGAGGGCGACAATTCGCTGCCAGCAAAATATGTAATAGATGTAACTCGTTGACATTGTATTACACATTTTGCTGATTAAGTAATATACATCGGCGAGCTACGCGCAAAATGATTAGGCAAGTTACATATACCGTATTTACACGAATCTAATGCGCATCGTTTTTGGCCAAATGTAGTACTCAAAATTGGGGTGCGCATTAGATTCGATGGCGCATTAGATTCGAGTGCAAAGTTCGCCGATGACGTCAACCAAATTTCTCGACTACATTTACCGTTACATTTATCGTTGACACATTATTGCATAGAGGATACAAACTGCAGAGTACGTAGTCACGAAATGGAGGGCAAACAGAGAAGAATATCATATGACGCTACTTTCAAACGTAAAGTAATTCTTTATGCTGAAAAAAAATGGCAATAGAAAGGCAGGGAGAGAGTTCAACGTAGCTGAGAGCAATGTTCGCTTGTGGCGGCAACAGAAATTGGCACTGTTTGCAACTAAAGCTAGTAGAAAGAAATTCACTGGCCCTCCCAAAGGAAGATCTTTGTAGATCTTTGAACATCTTTGATTGTAAAATCTTTCAAGAAATGCTGCATTTCAAATTCATTGAATGGCAGTCACGATGACGTACTCTGGAACGCCGAGGATGACGATGACGATGATGAGGAAAGAAGAAATGAATCTGCTTCTGACGAAGAGAGCTGCGAGGATTCCAGTGATGAAAACATTAGTGAGTAAAGACGTTTACTATTAAGCACTGATTGAAGAAACTGTTAGCTAGATAGAAATGTTACGATTTATTTCATGCTCATATTTTACGATAGGTACCGTATATACGGTACTAATAACGAAATACTATATACGGTGCTAATTAACAATGATTGTTTCACATGACAATAGCCCACTAATAGGTTAAATCTATGTTCTGCTACTTTATGTATAAATCCATTGTTGTATAAAATATTGTATCTAAATTTAAATAAAATTATCATACCATTAATTGATAGTTTATATACAAATCCATTGTTGTATAAAATAAGATTCAATAAATTCCTCATTGATGCGCATTACATTCGCCGACAAACAATTTTTTTATTATTTAAAGTTTTAAAATGGGGATGCGCATTAGATTCAGATTCGCATAAATACGGTATATCAAAATAAACTCTCTGACAGGAGATACAGAAATAGCACTGCATGAAACACCATATCTGCAAGAAACATTCAGTTAATGAGTTATTAGTTTATCACATATTCACGTTTAGCTAAACACTTATTGTTACAGCTCATAGCGAGAATTACTCTTGCTAAAAAATAAATAAATTCAAATTTGTATCCGTATCTGCAAAATAACAAATTAAAAGAAAACACAGGGCCTCCCAGTGCAACTTCAATGGCTGAGTCGAGACTACAGTACAATACAACTTCTCTCAAGACTCAGAAAAAGGGCTCAAATTCAAATGTTACTTTTAAGTCAAAAATGCTAACATGCACGATAGCTCTCAATAAAAATTAATTTTCTTAACCACTGAAGATTTTTAAATTTGACTTACCTAAATAAAGGTGCTGAATAAGTTACCACCTTCTCCAAATCTCGACAAAAATTAGAGTAGTGTGTGACGCATAGACAGTTGATGGGCGTTCCTAATCAATATAACCTCATTCCAACTTTTCTCTTTACTCGATTTTGCATATTTTTACACATTCGATTATATTTCATCTTCAGAACAAAGCTCAATTAAAATGTCAGCAATTACAGGAAATAAGAATATGAAATGAACAGTTAAATTTAAACTTTAAAATACGAGTATCGTTTCACTGTTCAATGACTTTGATCTCAAGATAACTAACTAACTGTAAGATGCCAATGACATAATACCGAAGCCGATTTATATCAGCACCTTCACTGATTTGACGATTCAATGATTTCCATTGTATTTTTTTATCTTAGTTGTCTTTAGGCCTTTTAGAATATTATTAAAGTTTGGCTAATCTTTACTTGCGAGTAATTTTCGTTTCGTAAGTTTTGATGGTGGAAATTGTGTTGGTGATAATGACAGCGAACTAGGAGAAATATACATTTAAAATAACGGTTGCCAAGTGGATGGTTCCAATTCAAATAACCGTTATCTTATACGTTCCATATCAGGTTTATGTAGCAGAGTGTTTCATTTGTCAGGTGATATTAATTGCAATATTGATCCTGAAAAATGGTAACTGAACTTGCATTCTCTGTTGTTTTCTTTGATCCATTTCATAAATATGTTTGATATGATGTTGCATACATAGAGTTGAGAATGTACACTCTGCACACACACACGAAATCCGATGCGGACACCACATGACTTCCTTGTACGGAATGTTAAATTGTACGCATTTTCTGCTCCATTTCATTTAAATTTATTTCCTCGAATTTCATTAGAGATAGATTACTCATTCAATTGATTGAGTTCTCACTTCGCGGCAAGGAAAAGATACAGTGGATGGACAAAAATATGGAAACACCTTGTGAAATGCATGTTTGAAAAGAAAGATTGATTTTAATGAAATATGTAGGGGGCGCTGGCGTTTTTGACTACTGACGCCACCTATACAACTTCGTAAATGTGCTAAAGAGTTCAGTTGTTGTGGAGTACTGTTATGTGAGGTTGTCATTGCATTATGTCAGAGTTAACAGACTTCGAACGTGGGCAAGTTGTTGGAGCACGTATGGTAGGTGCTTCCGTAAGCAAGGTAGCCGAGGTGTTTGGTGTTTCAAGAGGTACTGTATCGAAGATTTATTCCGCATATTTGAAAAGCGGAAAAACATCATTTGCTAAATCACAGCGCGGACGAAAGTGTGTCCTGAGTGATCGTGACAGACGATCATTAAAGGCGATTGTGACGAAAAATAAGAAGACCACAGCTGCAAAAGTTACTGCTGAAATGAATGTTGTGTTACCGAACCCTGTGAGTACCAAAACAATTAGAAGGAGCTTCATAAACAGGAAATTGCTGGCCGTGCTGCAATTGAGAAGGCACTCATCGGTGATGTTAATGCCCGTAACAGGAAAAGGTGGTGTTTAAGTCATAAAGCCTGGACTATAGAGCAGTGGAAGCGAGTCTTCTTTTACATTGTTTACCAATGGTCTGACGAGTCTTCTTTTACATTGTTTCCCACTTCTGGCCGAGTTTACGTCTGGAGAACGCCATCTCAAGCCTATAATACAGATTGCTTGTTGCCAAGAGTGAAACATGGCTGGGGTTCTGTTATGGTTTGGGCAGCTATATCGTGGTTCTCTGCTAGCCCCATGATAACTGTGTCAGGGCACATGACTGCCAAGACTTATTTTGACCGATCAAGTTCATCCCATGCTACAAACTTTGTTCCCCGATGGTGATGGTGTCTTCCAAGACGACAAAGCTCCTGTTCACACAGCTCACATTGTCCAGGACTGGTTTTCTGAGCACGAGGATGAGTTGTCCCATCTCCTCTGGCCAACACAGTCACCAGACCTGAATATTATCGAACCTTTGTGGTCTACATTGGAACGGAAATAGCGTTCTCGTTATCCACCGCCATCGTTATCTGAACTTGCCACCGTTTTTCAGGAAGAATGGTATAATATTCCCTTGACAAACACACAGGAACTGTATTTATCCATTCCGAGAAGACTGCAAGCTGTTTTGGATGCCAACGGCTTTCCTACACCATATTAAGCAAAGAAACATGTTTTTTTAAAGGTGTTTCCATATTTTTGTCCAACCCCTGTACATGAAAACTCAAAACATGTTCATTAAAAATTGTAAAATACAGAAAAACCTAAAACACCAAATATAGTTAAAACCCGCTTTAAAATACTAGTGTGTGTTGTCATGAGGAATGATATCACTGCTGCCAAAGCATATATATATAATATAATACATACATACAATTTTCTTCCTTCACGTTCGTACGGGGTTCGTGTAGATTTGGAGTGAATAACGACGATACTTTATGAAGTATGGAAATACACTTTATTTGCCAGTATTGTCAGGACAGCTCCAAAACACGTTTTACAGTCGTCGAAGATCTACTATAAACACGCTGACACGATCAGCGACACTGCCTTCAGGTTATCAGGCTATCACAGTGGAGACAGCTTCCTGCAAAGCAGCCGACTCTGCTTTCCGGAGTACAGTTCCCGACTCTGCTTGGTCGTTCTCGGAACTCCACGTACTCTCGAGACTCTCCCCGCTACAACTCTCGATGCACCCGACGGCACACGAGCACAGTTCCTGACTCTTCGGTTCAGTCTTTCCCGGAGCTCAACACGCTCTCTCGACGATGCACTAACCGCGGTACACAAACAGACTCCTTCGGTGGACTCGACGATCCACTCGGCACTCGCTGCCCGGCTGTCAACTCGATCGACTTCGCAGGGTTTGACTCGCTAGACGAGGCACACACACTCTCGATGAGAGACACACTTCCTCTCGATGAAGCACACTTTCTGACTGCAGACCAGCACGGTTTATATAGCTTTCGGCTTATGTTCGGGAACATTCTGGACTAAACCGGTAAGAATTCGTTCCAGAAGGTTCTCCAACCGTCCATGGTATATCGCCAATTTTGTCGCCAAATGGGCAATTTCTCGCCAAATGTGGCAACCCTGTCCTCCTTGCTATTTTATGGCAACCCTAAAACTGCTTTTCGGGGAAGCTATCTTACCGCGCCTTTACATTTCGTAACAATATATTTACATATATATATAATAAGGCACAAGATGTTAGTCATAATATTTAATGAAAAATCTGATGTGAACACCACATGACTTCCTTTTATAGAATATTAAACTATATGCATTTTTTGCTGCATTTTATTTAAATTTATTTCCTTGAATTTCATTAGATTTGTCATCAATTAATTCAGTTCTCACTTCGCGGGAAGGCAAAAATGCATAGAACACCTCAAAATATTTTCATTAAAACTTAAAAAAATGTAGAAAAAAATAAAACACCAAATACAGTTAAAACAATTAAGAAACAATTTTTGCAATCAAAATTAGAATTTCTATGCAAAAACAAGCAATTCGGACAGCAGGATTAATGCAGATTTTTCGGTGTACGCAACTAAAGTTTACTTCAGTCCTACACAGTAAGAAAAATATTGAAGGCGCAGAAATTCACGATTCTGCCAAGTTTCAAATGTAAACAAAGATGGCTGCTATAGTAAACAAAAATTAGGCTTAGCCGCACTTAAACAACTTTTAAATTGTTGATAATTCTACAAAATTACATGCAGATTAACTAAAGAAGTAAAAACCTTAACCGGAAGATAAAACTAACATAATTCAATAATTTTTAAAGCAAAAGACGCACAATTTACCAAAATATAAGAATAAAAAGAAATTGAGAGCACCGAGCCGAGTAACAGAGAGATCTCCTTTCTTTAATTATATATATATATGTGTCATAATAAAAGCAAAGGAAAAGACTGACCTCTGTAGATGCGTGATTAGACCCATATTGAAGAAGATTTTGATTGCGTAGTATGCTAATAATGCTAACTTGGTAATATCTAAAGAACTTGGCAGTCGAGGCAGTTTTAATTCCATTTTTATTGGCAAATGATGTTTGTGGCCACAATCACTTGGCACTCTAATCGTGCCTTTCCACAGAAGATTTACATTTTTGATATTGTTGAGATAGAAAGCAAGCCAGCGAAATTATATCTTAGCACAGTAGAGAGCAAAAGGTGAAGTGCGTAGTTATGAAACATGGAAGCACGGCAAAGAGAAAAGTTTTGGTTTACAATGGCAGTTTCAGTTCTCAATTATTACGTCATCAGAGCTGCGCGGGCCATAGAGTGACCTAGAAATGACGCAATGCGGAGAAGTTATTACGATTTTAGAATAAAGAGGAAGAATTAATGAAAATAAACTATAATTTTGATTCATATATTTTTATCTTATATAACATATATATATATATATATGTGATGTACCAGCTTTTGTCCGGAATAAATAGAATGCTGAAGAATCATAAATGTAGTCGTAGCTTAAATAATCAGTCGATAAGTTTAAAAAACAGGATCCATTATTTATTATTCAGGAGAAAATAGTAGTTACAAAAATCAGATATCCGGAGTAAATAAAAGAATTACTAATAACTTTTTGTATGAAGTTTACTGCATCGTGACATTTAAGAAAAAGCCCCGATATTCCTTTTGCGAGTCCTTTTATAGCCTCTGGAAAGGCGGAGCTTCCAAGAAATGACGTCAGCCTCGTCAGCCAATCCAGTTCGCTTTAAATATCTCGAGAACATTCTAAAACTGTAAGTGTAGAAAAAGCGAGAAAAACAACTTGACTACGGGGCTGTGGATTTAATTCCACGTACTTTCAAATTAGAGAACGTCGCCATTAAATATGAAAAGAACATACAGTTAGAAATTTACGTGTATTCTTGACTATGGAATTTTATTATTATAAATATATATTTCGTCCTTTACTCGAGCAATAAGGCGAAGCCAAACTGGCAATTCAAGTCAGGCCAAACATTTCTGTGAACAGAAGGGAACTAATGCAGAGATCCAAAGAACTTATTCTAATTAAGTATTTTAGCTAATTCAATTTTGAGTGAAAAGCAATTGCAGTAAAGGTGACATTGCTCGAGTAAGCATTCCCCGACACCCTCGTGTTTATGCATTTGAGTTCAATATTATTTGTAAAAATTCAACATTGGAAATTGTCATTATGAAATATAATTCAAAGTAGTTGAAATAAACATTAGAAAATTACTAAATATAAGAAAAATAATGCAATCTTTGAAAAAGCAAATCAAAAAATATATATAATAAGAAAAGTGAATGTACATGACGATATAAAGGCCAGAAAAAGCATTAATTAACTTACGTTCTTTCTAGTTGGGAGTGGGCAAAGTGTTCTCTTCGCGTCTGACTCAGAAGTGTTGTGTTCAGAAAATTCTTTAGCGGCAGCGGGGGCTTTGAATTATATCAGTCGGTAAGACTTGTGTAATTTATGGTGTGGGAGGGACTAGGAATTCTTGAGGGACGTTTACTGTAATCAATTTTGTTTAGTAGGTAAATTATATATATATATAGAAATGTTGTATGATCTTAAATTCACTTAGTGCGAAATCGGGTTATTCTATGGCATAGCTCGAAATGGCAATGATTACTTGCTTTTAATTTAATTTCTTTTTACAATTGAAATTTTGTTATTCGTGATTTAATTAAAGTCCCCGTTAAACACTTTTAACAATTTACATTTAAGTTACTTTAAAACAATTTTCGGAATTAAATTTGCTAACTATGGGTTCACTCTTTTTAGATAATTCTACTAAAATTAATCTTAGGAGATAATATAATCAATATTTCTTTAGTAAATAAATTATATATGCGATATATATATATCGATATATCGATCGATATATATCGATATATATATATCGCATATATATCGATCGGGGTCGATATATATATATATATATATATATCGACCCCGTTACACCCGCAGTCTGATGGCATGGTGGAGACGTTTAACCGCACATTCCTGAATCACCTCTCGCTTAGGGTGTCCAAGAACCAAGAAGACTGGGATTGCAAGATGCACGTGTTCCTGCTTGCTTACAGTAGTGCCGTCCACGAAAGCACCGGCTATTCTCCAACACAGATGCTCTTCGGTCGCGATCTCTGTCTTCTAAATGACCTGCTCTTCGGCCGCCCACCGGATGTACATTTCTTGCCTCAGGAGTACGTGTAAGACCTCCAGGCCCGGTTGGAAACAGTACACAGGTTTGCTCGAGAGCGGATCAACATCTCGACGAACAGGATGAAGAAGAGATACGACGCAAGAGCCACCGAACATCAATTCCAGGAAAACAAGGTGTGGCTCTGGAATCCGAGTCGTCGTAAGGGTGTTTCTCCTAAACTGCAGTCGCATTGGGAAGGTCCCTATACAGTCCTCAACAGACTGAACGACGTCGTGATACGGATCCGTAAGTTCCCCAGTTCCAAACCCAAGGTCGTTCATTATGACAGATTAGCCCCATACTATGGCCACAGTACTTAGTGCTTCTTAGGGGAACTCATGATTCTTGTGCATGAGTTTTCTTGCATGAGTTTATATATATATATATATATACGCACCAAACGTGTATATCTACCAAACGTGTATATATATACTTATATATATACACATTTGGTGCGACCGACTGCAACCAAAAAAGGAAGGTGCACGAGTACGTTATAGCAGTCCTATATGCAGAATTTTAACGTTCTGGGCTACTCATTACTGAATTATGTGAGATACATACATACATACGTACATACGTAAAGAACTCACGAAAAACTCCAATTTAAATAAATTTTACTATCCCGTTTGGGGAATAACAGTCCTTTATTCTGTCTTTACGTACAAATGTCACGCAAAAACATAATTAAAGTGCAATCGATAGCGGTCAGAATACTGATTTTCGTCGAAATATGACACCAGGAATTTTTCGTGAATACAATAGTTCCTTTACTTCGCACAAGGAAGTAAAAAGTATACGTACAACTATACGTACAAATGTCACGCAAAAACATAATTAAAGTGCAATCGATAGCGGTCAGAATAATGATTTTCGTTGAAATATGACACCAGGAATTTTTCGTGATTACAACAGTTCCTTTACTTCGCACAAGGAAGTAAAAAGGGGACAGTTCTATATCTCCCGTTCTACTGGGCCGATTGATTAAATTTAATTTGCATTTTTCATGGTTCGAAAGAGCTGTTCTAACATAGGTATTTTGACAGAAAATCGGGCTTTTTCTGAAAAGACATACCGATAATTTTCCAGATGTCAATCCTACGATTCAAATTATATCAAAGTGAAAGTTTCGCAAAAATCGCGAGTGTAGTTTTTAAAAAATTAGCTCTCGAAATCTTAGCTCCTCAATGTTAATTGAATTTAGTATATATTTATTAATATCTCTTTTTTATGAAACTTATTTGATACCTTCTTTAACAATTTGAAATTTAGGTTCAGTCCAAATAAAATTCGTAGATATTTTCGGATTTATTTTTAAAGCTTGTATTTTTCAGCAATTTTTATAAATTTTTCGAAAAGTGTTTTGAATGATAACTTATAAAATTCTTTCCATCACCTTAAAGTAGATGCATTTCTAAGCATACCTGCAAAATATTAAGAGTTTCAAATTGTTCAAAATTTCCGAAGATATACGTAAATTTATATACTGGCGGGTTTTGAAATTTGGCATATTTGTTATAATCTACTGGTATTATAAGCTATTAGATTAGGCACATTGTTAAAACTATTTGAAAGACTGAATAATGCGCCTTTTTTTCCCGATCGTGCACAGTGAAAGGGAAAGGAAAATAGGTTACCATAAATTAAGAATTTCACCAGGTGAATTATTTTGGCGAAAACTGAAACAAGTGCGCCAAGATAAATTTTTAAATTTCTCAGTAAGTTTTTCACCAAATTTTACGAAACTGAATATTTAGGCATAATTTGAGTCGAAAGTCGAAATATGGAAAATAAAATTGGCATGACATTTCAGAAAAAATCCGATTTTGTGTCAAAATACCTATGATTGAATAATATTATATATAAATCTAATTTACGCATATCCTATGTCGCGCCTTCAAGACATGAAAAACACAAATGAAATTTCGTCAGGCAGCTCTACAGAACTTCCCCACCCCATTTTTGTGTGCAGAGTGTACACATTTTATAAAGCGAGGTGCTAATTTTTGTGTTCATGACTTACCTTCTAAAATTAAATTTAAGCGAAACTATTACATAGTTTATACTTGGTTTAACTACTGAAAAATATATCATTGAAGCTTTCAAGAATAAACTGCTCTCAGAATCTGAATAATTAGATTTAATTATACACATAAAACTCGCACCAACTAAGGAACATACATGATTAATTACTCATATTTGAAACATTAAATGCCCAACACGAACTTAATACAGAACGTATTAATAAAGTATTGTAACTTTAATGTGCAAGAATACGGTTACAAAATAAAATATCTGTTAATTTAGAAAACATCATTTCTTTCATAAATGAGCAATTAGTTTCACATTCTTTACTTAAATGCACCAATGCGCATTTACGGTTTCAAATTCATATCTCCGGCAGATATTATCCTAAAGAAATGCACACTGAACTCAACGCACGCTTTATAACAAAACAAACTAAAAACAGAAGTAAAATTAAAAGATTTGTAATTATTCATACTGTATAATCCAAAATAAATGCATAAAACAATTTAAATGAAAACTTGCTGAAAATAGTGCTCAATTTAATTCTTTTGCTAGACTTATCCAATAGCTCCTTTCACACACAAACGTTTTTATACGTGTATCATTTAAGACAAAATTTCAGATCAATTATGTAACACGTGTAAGAGAACAGAACGTTTTCAACTTTTTGAAGTGCTATTGATAGCAAGGCTGGTCTTTCTGCACATGTTTAAAATCTCTTGCATATAACGGGATTCTGACGATCGTGAGATTGCCGCATTTCAAAACTTTTCACTTGAAGCGCCTGTCATTAACTTCCGCTATTAAGGCATCTCTCCTCCGGGTAACACCAAGTGATAAAATCCTTCAGCAACGTAGGTCGACCGGGACACGGCAAACAAGCTGTTGTAAGTGAGTTTCTGTAGTTTTCTCCATGTGGTTACAGCCGAAAACATCGCGGCAAAAACATCGCGGACGAAAACGTCGCAGAGAAAACAACGCAAGGCGAAAACGTCGTGCTACAAAACATCGTGGGAGAAAACATCGCAGTTCTAAAACATCGTGGTACAAAACATCGTCGTCGAAAATAAAGCGGTTCAGAAACTTCGCTGTTTGAAAACATCGTCGTCGAAAATATCGTGGTAAAAAATAAAGTATCTACAAATCATCGCATGACGATAACATCGCAGACATGCTTTTGTCAGGCTTTAATAACTGTGAATAGATATTCCCATAATAATTTGTGAGCGCAAGATGTAAAGAAGGATAATTTTTACTTTCACATTTTTTTTATTAACTAATAAATCTTTGCTGAAAAAGTAAGAAGAAAACATAAGCATAGCAAATTAATGCAACTTATAGCTTTTCCTGAAAACTTACCAGTAAAAACTTCATAAAAAATTATTTATTAATGGTCTTTGTTAGTTAACTATGTCGGTTTAAAATTCTATTAAGTGCTATAAGTAGCATTAATTTTCTATGCTTAAGTTTCCTTCTTATTTTCTCAGCAAAAATTTATTAGTTAATATAAAATATGAAAAACAAATTATCCTTATTTCTATCTTGCGTTCACAAATTATTATGGGAATATCTATTTACAGTTATTAAAGTCTGAAAAAAGCATGTCTGCGATGTTATCGTCACGCGATGATTTGTAAATTGATGATTTTTTACCACGATATTTTCGACGACGATGTTTTTAAACTGCGAAGTTTTTGAACCGTTTTATTTTTGACGACGATGTTTTGTACCACGATGTTTTAGAACTGCGATATTTTCTCTTGGCGATGTTTTCTCCCACGATGTTTTGTAGCGCGACGTTTTCGCCTTGCGTTGTTTTCTCTGCGACGTTTTCGTCCGCGATGTTTTTGCCGCGATGTTATCGGCGGACACCCTCCATGTATAACGTGGATACAAGCCAGATTTCCTTAGAAAATGTTTAGAAAAATTCCTTAGAAAATTTTTGAAAAAGACATCATCCTCGGCAGACACCACTCGAGAGCTTCGTCGAGATCTAAGTAATTCAATACATTATTCTGGTGGATTCTTTCTATCCTCTGCCAAACAGATTCTCTCCTAAGTGTAAATCTTGAGCTTGTTATCTTCGGTAACTCCTGCTCAGATACAACAATCAGTTTTATATTTCATGTTTTTTAATGATGACAAATCCAATATACGAAGTGATTTTCTAAAACGTTATACTGATAGCGCTATCGAATTAAGAGAAGAAACCGTGAAAAAAAAAATTGACGTGGACACCATGTCTTTCTTGTACGGTATATTAAATTATGCACATTGTTTGCGGCATTTCATTTAAACTTACCGGAATTTCATTAGAAATACATTTCTCATTCAATCAATTCAGTTCTCACTTCGCGGCAAGGGAAAAATACATAAAGATTCTAAACATCTTCATTAAAATCTGTAAATTACATAAAAACTTAAAACACCAAACAGAGTCAAAAACTGTTAAGAAAATAATGTTTGCAATTTAAATTAGACAAAAAGACAGGTTTTTTTTGGTGCACAAAACCCCACTGGGCAAAAAGACACTGAAGTTGGTGCAGAAACTGACTTGATTCACTATTAAGACACAATAACACGCCGAATAAATGCTAATTCAGAAGTCAAACAACAAAAATCAGCGTTAATTTACAAAATTTTCACAGGACTAGTTTCGATGATTTTACCGAACCATCATCTTCAGCTGCAAAACCGCAAATGAACAAGATAGGAAATAATGTTTAGATAAGATAAGAAAGCCTGGACAAGAATAAGCAAGTGGCGCCATCTGTTGGCGAAACCAGAACTAAAACATAATTTCTCTAAAAGCCGAAGGCAAATTTGGATTGGAATTAGGATCGTTAACTAGAACAGAAAGATTTTTATGAATGTGAAATGCCTCTAGAAAATCCATTTCTCCAATGGAAGATGTTTTTTGAATAATTTTGGCAGCAGAAAAATTGAAAGTGTGATTTTCGGACCAACAATGTTGAGCAACAGAAGACTTCTGTGTTTCCTTTTTTCTAACATATGCCTCATGTTCTTTGACGCGAAATTTTAAGGCTCTCTTAGTTTGGCCAATGTAAATTAAACCGCACTGGCAAGGAATCCTATAAATACCCCAGGAATTCATATCCGGAATGGGGTCCTTGAGTATAGAAGTTGGAATTTTATTGATGGGAGAGTAAACAACCCGAAAGTTAAATTTCTGCAAAATATGTGCAACTTTATAGCTAATTGATGGAAAGAATTGCTCAGTTAATTTAGTTTGATTTTCTGCATTGTTTATCATGCCTTCATCCGTTAATCGTTTCACTAAATTACGCCTGAAACGGCAAAAATTCCTGAATCATCTTGACTTTTTACTTAAATGTAAATGTAAAAAATTGATCCCCAATTTTATTCAAATCAAATCTAATCAAAAACCTTCGAGTCGCGTTTCAAGAATTCTGTTAAATTGCAAACTTGCCTTACTTCGGTCCGTGATAAGGGATACACGTCAACAATTGTCCAAAATTGAACATGAACTCTATAAGCTTCATCTGGAACTCGCTAAAACATATCCAAAATTCACTGCCCTTGAACAAAAGTCTTGGTCTAGAACGGAGAATGCAGTTAACCGTCATAAAAACACCCTTGCAGTTAAATTCGAAAAACTTCTTTTACAGTCTTCCAGTCCAAGTAGTTCAAAAAATCTTCCCATTGTAAACATCAAGCCAATAGTTAATATTTCTAATGTTAGTCTTTCAGAAGAACAAGAGAAAATTCTAAAATATAATTTTAACTTCTCACAAACCTGTAAACCCTCGATTCCAAAGATTTTGGCTCCTATCGAAAAAGCTTTCAAGTTCAGTAAAGTTTCAGATTCACAGAAAGAAATGATTAGGCATCTTATCGCTCATAATGTGAAATTCAATAATAAACCTTTGAAACCAAATCTAACTGCGAGAGAAAGAGCTACAATGCGCGAGATTCATTCTAACCCGGATATTGTCATTTCAAAGGCCGACAAAGGTGGCCAGATAGTCGTCATGGATAAGAACACTTACATCGATGGTGTCACTAAACTCTTAAACGAAGGACCATATAATCCGATCCCTAAAGATCCTTCACCTTCGGACTTATCCAAAATAAAAACTGCGATCAAATCTTCGCAAATCATTTCAAGCAACTTAAAACATTCGCTTATCCCATCTGTTGCGAATTGTGCCAGATTATATGCTCTTCCCAAAATTCATAAAAGTGGTATTCCTTTCCGCCCTATTGTATCAAATTTAGGTACTGCCTCGTATCCATTAGCTAAATATTTAGTTTCTAGATTTTCCACTCTATTAGACAATAACATTTACACCATAAAAAATTCAATAGAGTTTGTAAAAAAGGTTAAAAACATTTCTCCTCGTAATTTACTCATGGTTTCTTTTGATGTAAAATCATTATTCACCAATGTCCCAGTGGAGGGTGCATTAAGATGTCTAGAAACCAGACTTCGCGAATTTCATTTCTCTTTCATTTCGAAATTGATGAGCTAATTTCTCTCACTCAACTCTGTTTGAAACAAACACATTTTGTTTTCCAAAATAAATATTACAAGCAAACTGAGGGATTAGCCATGGGAAGCCCCCTCAGTCCCATCCTGGCTGATATCTACATGCATTATTATGAATCAAAATTATTTGAAACTTTAAACTTCCCGGCATGGTTCCGCTACGTAGACGATACTTTTACCCTGTTTGAAGGTAATAAAGATGATTTAAATAGAGTTCTTTCAACAATGAATTCTATTGATCCTGCTATTCAGTTCACTTTTGAACTTGAGACTTGCAATTCTCTTCCGTTTCTCGACATTCTGGTCACACGTAACACATCCAACTTCAGTACTACAGTTTACCGTAAACCTTCATCGGTTTGCCTTCCACCACACTTTAAATCATGTCATCCGACTAAACAAAAGTTAGCTTCATTTTATTCCTATGTTTTCCGTGCTCTTCAAGTTTGCTCCTCCAAACTAGCCCTTGATGAAGAACTAAATTATTTAAAAGCAATAGCTATTGACAGGGGCTTTTCACCCAACATTATTAATCAAGCAGTTAAAAAATTCTCATCTCAACACACTAAAAGCCACACTCTTATTTTAGGAGATTATAAAAATTCTGTTGTCATTCCCTTCTTTCCATCAATTAGCTATAAAGTTGCACATATTTTGCAGAAATTTAACTTTCGGGTTGTTTACTCTCCCATCAATAAAATTCCAACTTCTATACTCAAGGACCCCATTCCGGATATGAATTCCTGGGGTATTTATAGGATTCCTTGCCAGTGCGGTTTAATTTACATTGGCCAAACTAAGAGAGCCTTAAAATTTCGCGTCAAAGAACATGAGGCATATGTTAGAAAAAAGGAAACACAGAAGTCTTCTGTTGCTCAACATTGTTGGTCCGAAAATCACACTTTCAATTTTTCTGCTGCCAAAATTATTCAAAAAACATCTTCCATTGGAGAACTGGATTTTCTAGAGGCATTTCACATTCATAAAAATCTTTCTGTTCTAGTTAACGATCCTAATTCCAATCCAAATTTGCCTTCGGCTTTTAGAGAAATTATGTTTTAGTTCTGGTTACGCCAACAGATGGCGCCACTTGCTTATTCTTGTCCAGGCTTTCTTATCTTATCTAAACATTATTTCCTATCTTGTTCATTTGCGGTTTTGCAGCTGAAGATGATGGTTCGGTAAAACCATCGAAACTAGTCCTGTGAA
The DNA here is from genome assembly GCF_044657685.1 of Stegodyphus dumicola. Classification (NCBI taxonomy): domain Eukaryota; kingdom Metazoa; phylum Arthropoda; class Arachnida; order Araneae; family Eresidae; genus Stegodyphus; species Stegodyphus dumicola. Next base: position 183,654,453 of record NC_140776.1, on the reverse strand, counting down.
AATTTTGTAAATTAACGCTGATTTTTGTTGTTTGACTTTTGAATTGATTCACTATGCTACTAATTGTCAAATGTAAACAAATGGCGGCATCGTTAGGCTTAGGAAACTTAACAACTTTTAAGTTAATCATAATTCTATTGCATGCAGATTAACTAAAGGCAAAAAAAAAAAAAAAAAAAAAATTAACGAGAACATAAAAACAATATAATTCAATCACATTTAAAGCAAAAAATGCACAATTTACCAACATTATAAGAACAAAAAAACTTAAATCGCTGAGCCGGGTAACAGAGTGGGTATGTATACCCACTACATAAATGTACATACATTTATATAGTTTTGGTTTGGCCGATTGCAACCAGAAACAGGTGCACATTTACTGTTATAGCAGTCCCATATAAAAAATTTCAACGTTCTGAGGCCACTCGTTTTTGAGTTATGCAAGATACATACATACGTACGTAGATACGCACGTACAGACGTCACGAAAAAAATCTATTCTGAATTCATTTTAAATCCATTTCACAATCCATTTTGGGGGAAAAAAATCATTTATTCTATGCGTACGTACAAATATAATGTAGAAACATGGTTCAAATGGAACCCAGAGCGGTCAAAATGTATACTTTCGTTGAAATAGATACCCTAAATTTTTAACGATTACAATACTTCCTTTATTTCGTATAATGAAGTAGAAAGGGTGTTATGCAGGCGACTATAACACGCTTTTCAAGTAGATATTTTAAAAACCGGGTACTAATACGACAATTATAGAAAACGACCATAAGTTAACAAACTTTTTAGTATTTCGTTTATGATATTGGTATAGTCGTATCCATCCCTTTTTTGTATCCATTTTTTACGAGTACGTCCATCCTTACGTACCATCCTTACGAGGCTCAACCACCACCTTCCCACCTCTCATGCATTGCATCCTTACCAGTATGGTTTTCGAGCCGGAATGTCAACTGAAAATGCGTTGGAGGATCTAATGACAGTGCTTATCAAATAACAAGAGTGCAGACATGCACTCCCTCATCATTTCCATTGACATCCAAGGAACATTCGACACCATTTGGTGGCCAGACATTATCAGCAGTTTGTCCTCTCTAATCTGCCCTGGTGAGATAATAGATCTCATTAGAAGCTACCTGGAAAACAGAGAAGTGCAGATCACGATGAATAACGACATTATCACCAAAACAATTAGTCATGGATGTCCTCAGGGCTCGTGCTTAAGTCCGACCCTGTGGAACTTAGTAGCAAACACTGCATTCCAGCGCTTCAGAAACCTTCACCAAGTAAGATCCTGGCATATGCTGATGATTTGCTCATTATTGTATCGGGTCGCAGCGACATCCATCAAAGGTCGCAGGAATGTCTAGATCACAGGAATGTCTTTCCTCAATGAGACAGGGAGTATTAACTCGAAATAAGTGCAGAAATACACTAGCCATGACAATTTGACGCCGTTAACCTCACAGAAGAACATATCTAAAACAACAGGGACATTCAGTAAAAACAGTCTCAGAAATGACATACCTAGGTCTCTCCTTTGATAATAAACTTTCATGGACACCTCACCTTAAAATTCTCAGGCAGTGCATTAGCAATTTTATTAACAGTATGAAACGTACTGTAGGTATGAATTGGGGCATACCGGCAAATCTACTGAAATTTGGTACAAAACCATTTCAGAATGCGTTATTTTGTACGGAGTCTCCATGTTGGGCCACAACCTCCCTTCTTCTATGAAGAAAACTTTGCTTTCAACTTTTCTTTGCTAAAAAGTTAATTTCTGCTCATCTGTTGAACCTATCGCACTTCCCCAACATCTGCGCTACAAGTCATTGCGGGTCTTCCTCCTCCTGATCTCGTTGTCGAGAGGGAAGCTGCATTGACGAAAGCTACAAGGCTGAATAAAAAAACATCCCTGTGGAGACACAGCATAATCCACACGGACTATGAAAAATGCGAAGTTCGTTCACTTTGTCACACAGAACAATTTGACCTAACGGACACCATCCATCAGTATCAGTAGCGGGCGCAGCCCGACCCGCCTAACCAAACAAGTTGGTCTTATGGTCATGACAGGCCTATAAACTCAGATTTTCCGGCCCAAAATGATCATGCATTATACACAGATGGGGTCCAAGACAGAGGCTGGCACAGGACGTGGATTCTGCGAATTAGATAAGGGCAGCATAATCTTCTCCTAGAAACGAAGATTGAACGAAAGTAATTCAATATTCCAGGCACAACTGATAGCCTTGTAGCAGCAATCACCCACCAGTTGTCGAAATGGTCTTAATCACGTTTATATTTATACGGAATCTGCCTCAAGCAAGTACTCTCAAGCATGCACAGCAAGAGCCCTCTGGTTCACAAAATTCAGAGAACTCTCCTCAGCAGCCCTACCCCTTTTCGTCTTGTACAGAGTTGGGTGCCAGGGCACGTAGGAACTCTAGGAAATGAAAGTGCAGACGCAGTGGCTAAAGTAGCTGCCAATAGTGCATCATCTCGTTGCCTGCAAACTTCTCATAAGATAGTGGCAAACCCAGTGGAATGATGCCACAACGGGTCGACGTTACACATGCAATGTTCCCAAGTGTAAGCATGGATCTGCAGAGAAAACTCCCAGCATGTCCCATTTCCTAATAGGACATGGACCGTACAAAACATATTTGCATAGGTTTGGTCTTTCCAACATAGACACCTGCAAGTGTGAGAAAGTAGGCAGCCCAGGCCACTATTACTTTGAATGCTGCTTGACGGCGAAGTTCCATCTAAAAATGCCAGGACCAGCGTGGTGGAAAAATACTCAAAATAAAAATGTTGCCCTATCGAAACTATGACTACATATTGCGCTGCAAAGACGCAGTAATCTCGATCAGCTCTCATCCCAGTCATTCTCCAAGTAGCTAAATTTGGGTTTCAGCTCTTGTAATATAAGCATTTAATTTTTTTTATAAATTTTTTATATAGTTATTTAACTCTTTTGATATTAAAAATCTTTGTTCCATCGAATCAACTTCCTGACATATACATATAATTGTACTCATCCCGTGTAAAACATGGTTACATATAGTTATCTAACTCTCGTAATGTAAGTGTTGATTCCATTATTGTAAATATGCCAAGTTAACATATTAAATACAAAAACAGTGCTGAATAATGTCATTTATATATATCTGTAGTGTAAAAAGCTTTTTTTCACATTGATTGTCATCACTTAAATGTACCACATTCGACTTATTTATACACCAAATATAGTATTCATTTAATGCACTGCCACATGCATATTTATGTACATAACATATAATTCCCCTTATATATAAGTATTAGTAATTATGTAATACGAATGTTCATATGTAATAATGTGCTATTCAAAATATATTGTAACAAAAGGAAAAAAATATGTACTGAACAACAGGCCTTGTATGCCAATTTAACTGATTTCCGCAAAAATGACGAACGGTACGAACTAGACGGATGTCATCTTCGAGGTGTATGGTGTATAGTATTTCCTTTATGAATACTGCAAAAGTCAAGCCTAATTTTTATGCCTTTTAATTTTGGAATTTTAGCGCGGAAAGCACATTGCTAAACAGGCTTTCCAATAATTTTCTTCGCCACTCGGAAATTCACAAAAAAAAAAAAAAAAAAAAAATTCAGAGGTCCTTTAATAATTAAAAAAAACATCGAAACTTTTTTATGCTATTATGTTAAATCTCAAGTTGGAACAGCTTTAGTATAGCCCAAACAGAATTTTAACCAAAAAACATTGCCAAGAATGGCGATAAACGATATGATGTGGCAACCCATACTATTCGGCAAACGCAAATTTTTGATTTCTAAAGAAGATGGAATTACGGTTACAGCTAACATAGTGGTCAATTACATTTATTCAATTGCAGTACAAATTACCGAGATAACCATTTACTCAAAGTTAAGTGCATGTGCCCCTATATTCTTATTTTTCAGGCATAGCTTTCTCTTAAAAAATTTATCTCGCGCTGCATTGCATGGGGAAATGCAACATTTTTAATTAGAATTCTACTAAAATTAACTATTTAAACATAAATTCGTAACACCATTTTAGGCGATTGTTTAACGCTCAGATATTATGGAGAAAACTGTGTAGAGTTCCTCACTTTGTAAATGCTAATTTACAGTTGGACGTTAGGAATCTCAAAAACTGCTAAGCGAATAATCACTTAAGTTCGTGTGACAAGAAACAACACGATGAAAGGGTAAGTAACCTTTTATTATTCAGATAAGATTTAACAGAACTCTGTCTTGGAGTGTACAGTAAAAGCCGACACTTGGGCTTGAACTTAAGAGGCTAAGAAATAAACTAAAACTAATCTAAACTAAAGAGATACAGGCGAAGCAATCAAGATTCTAACCGAGTTGGCCCCTTAACGCTAATTGACTGCAAAGCTATCAAGGGCCTGAGTACGGCCGAGTACCTGCTGTTAGTGATGTCGTAATTTAAGTAACGGGAGATTTTTAAAGGAAAATTTAAGATATGGGAGTTTTCAAACAAGCGTAAAAGTTTGGGAAAGCCAGGCATTGCAAACAGATATTTTATGTATGAATTAACAAGAGAGTAACATATATTTTATGTATGAATTAACAAGAGAGTAACATATATTTTATGTATGAATTAACGAGAGAGTAACATATACTTTATATATGAATTAACAAGAGAGTAACAAATATTTTATGTATGAATTAACGAGAGAGTAACATATATTTTATATATGAATTAACGAGAGAGTAACATATACTTTATATATGAATTAACAAGAGAGTAACATATATTTTATGTATGAATTAACAAGAGAGTAACATATATTTTATGTATGAATTAAAAAGAGAGTAACATATATTTTATGTATGAATTAACAAGAGAGTAACATATATTTTATGTATGAATTAACAAGAAAGTAACAGATATTTTATGTATGAATTAACAAGAGAATAACATATATTTTATGTATGAATTAACAAGAGAGTAAGATATATTTTATGTATGAATTAACGAGAGAGTAACATATATTTTATGTATGAATTAACAAGAGAGTAACAGATATTTTATGTATGAATTAACAAGAGAGTAACAAATATTTTATGTATGAATTAACAAGAGAGTAAGAAATTTTTAGAGGATTTTTGATGTATTGTGGATTACTGAAGGATAAAGTTTGTTGTGAAAAATGTAAGATACCATATAAATGTATCTTACATTTGGGAAAGCCAAAGCAAAGGTGAGATTTTCCGACATTGTTTTTAAAATTACATCCTTTTAAACTTAACCATTTTCATTAATCATTCCTTAATATTTTTTTTCTTTTAAAATCGTGTATAATAGTCTTAAATTTATTTCTATTATTTACGATTTCTGGTGAAATCAAGATGGCCGCCATTTTTGAAACATGAAGTTTCGTCGAAAATCTCGATGGTAACCATTTTTCCAAATAAAATATTTCAGGCGCTTTGGCGCCAAAACAAATTCGCCAAACTTTGAAGGTGGGCTATACTGAAGCTGTTTCCTCAAGTTTTTACAAGCATTTTAAAACAATCCCCCTGTAAAAATTCGCTCTATAACCACTTGAAGAGCATACAAGTTAGGGTTCAAATAAGTTATTAAATTAAGAGTTTCAGAGAAAAAGTAAAGACGTGTAATCTGTTACTGCATCCTATAAAAAGGAAGCTTAATGTAATTCCATATCATACTCAATTTTGTTATGCCCTGCAGTAAGGCAAGAACTTATTAAACAATTCCTACCACTGAAGACTGAATCCAATCGCCACTGAAACCGGGCTGAGTAGATGAGACTACTAAAGACTACGAATTCGATCTGAATTCAAATCCCGGAGATTTATAGATTTTATAGATTATAGGCGTTTTATAGATTTTCTCATGGGTAATATTAATTCGGGCATTTTTCTTTGAAACTCTTCTACGAAAGCGTGCTCACCTTACCTAGATCCCTAGTATGTTTTGCCACAATCCAATAAACTCAATCCTATTCAGTCAAATCCTATTAAGATAGTGTAGGGCTCTTGGCACAGCGTTCTCGCAAAGGTCTCCAAACACCTTCCTTATTTTTATTACGGGAAAACAGGATTATAAAAAATTATATGAATCTGGGCGCCCTAAATCTTTAGGTTCTGGCAGTGATCAGGCTTTGTATTCAACTATGTCGTATCCATGTTAGTGCAGGATAAGAAACTTCGCTAGATAAAAGCACAGTGTTCCAGCATGCAGCCTGGAAATCTATATTATAGAGTTATCTTTTTTTTTAAAAAAAAAATCTGAAATTTTCGGCTTTACTTCCTAGTTCCAAGCCCTTTTCCAAGATAAACGAAGCTGCAATTTAGCAAGAAAAAAGACATTACGTCAATACAGATAATTTTTAAATTATGCCTGATCTTTCACAGTTCATCGACAGTTAACGAAACATATCAAACACTCCAAAACATATCAAACATTTTTGCGCCAATTATCCTTCTAATCTTTTAGATAAAAAGGATCACGTCTCGTGGCAAAAAATAAAAAAAAAAAAAGAAAAAAAAAAAGAAAAAGAAAAAGAAAGAAATACACAAATAAAATGCTGACAAGGCTCCGGAACATGAATTATGCTGACTTTTTTCCTACAGCAGTAACATGACAATACCTGTACATCACTGCAATCATGGGTAATGTTAACAGGACATCATCACTTAATACAGAATTAAATATTCCAATAATTCATCATATTAATCATAATTACGCGATCTCAGAACTCGGTTTATTTTTAGTTTATGAATGCTTGGAATACGTGTTACATTTCCTGCGAAATTTTTATTTATATCGACGCACTTAGAAGCGGTGTAACACCAGGGTGCCTCAGTCAAGCACCTTACCCATTCTCGAACACGTAGGTTGTTTCGAATGCTGTCATGAGTAACTCGCATAATTACTAGCATAGCGAGTTCCAATAAAGACCTGAAAAGGCCATCTGGGAAAGCTGAGAAAGGGAAAAAGAGCTGGCTTTAACCTGAGTCTAGAAATACACATAATACATACATACAATACAGATAGTGTGAGTCAACTGGTGCACTTAAAATCATAGCATAAGTCGTAAAGTACAGTACAGGTAAAGTAAATCAAATTAAACAATATGAGTACTAAGCATGGCCATAGGCCGTTTACAATTATTTAGGTCATTTAAATCATAACCGTAGACTCTTATAACAGAGTTGTTGATACTTGCGAGGTTAGCATAAAAATTCCGGGCAAGCCGGCAATAAAAATATTTCAATTCTTCAATGCCTAATTCATCATGAAGTTTTTGATTTCGAACGTACCAGACGAACGTTAATTATCTGTCTTAGGACACAATTTTGTGCCTGCTGTAACTTTTTCCTATTTTTCCTATATGATTTGTACGAATATGCCCAAACCGGGCAGGCACAACAGTTTTTATTTAAAAAGTTTTAAAGCATTTTATAAAGTTGACTCTTTCTTAATTATTAATATATTCCTGCGCAACATTTAGAGAATTTGCAATGATATCGATTATCTGACAACCTAATATAAAAATTTTATAGATATTTTGGTATGAACATACATTTGTATCAGAGAAAGATATGTACCACTCAAACGTTATTTTATGTACACATGATTCATGGATGCTCATAATTCATGTAAATGTAAAGCTCTTAATTCATGGATGTCTAAAATCCACGCTGTGATATCGAACTGAAAATGTGTCTAATATGGGGTATGGTTTTCTGTCATAGCCAGACAGGTCATGAAGCGTGGTGACATTCTGAACGGGGGGGGCAGTTGAGGAGTCTCTTTAACGGTCGATCTCCCCCCTGCAGGAGGCGGTTTTCAACTCCGGGATGGTTCTGGAAAAGAGATAGCAAAATGAGATTGCTCTCCCCAAAACGTCCCATAGAGTTGTTAAGGTCACGCGATCTGGCTGCTCATAAGATAGAAGTATCTTCAATATCCTCACTTTCTATGTAATCTTCGATAGCTAAGCCCTATGCGGATGAGCGTTGTCATTCATTAACTGGAACCTAGGACCAACTGCGCCTCTGAAAAGTCGAATACAAGGTTCAAAGATCTCCTCTCTGTACCTCATAGAAGTCAGGAATCCTTTGTCAAACACATGCAGGGGTGTACGGCCCTCCAACATAATGCTTACACAAATTATTCAAATTCAACCACTGTAATGATTCTTTTCCCTGATGAGGGAGGAAGGGTATCGTGTTCTAGGCTTTTACCAGATACAGGTACGCCAAGAATCAAGTGTGCATGCTGAATCTCGACTCACAGATAAAACTCACGGTGCTCCATACAAGTTTGGTCCAAGGCACATATTGCCTGCCCTACTGTGTACTGCAGTGCGCGGGACACAAACAGCGGGTCTTCTGGAATACAACCATTAATTCGTGAAGTCTTCATGCAACTGTAGGCCATGAAACTCAGGTTTCGGTGACAGCATACAGTTCATGTGATAGCTGTGAAGCAGACATTTGTCGCTGCACTGAAAGTGCCAAATAACCATCCTCATTCGCCGTTGTGGTGGACCTTGTCTAGATCTTCTCGATATAAAGCCGTTGTCCTGTAACTGTTTCCCAAATTGCAGACGACACCGGGCGTTACACTGAGCTTTATAGCCACCTGCGCTTGTGATTGGTCTGCACCCAATCTACCGACAATTTATAAGGTATTTCTCCCATTTTCCTAGAGTGCCTTCGTGGTGTAGTGGTCAGCACACTTGGCCGGTGTTGCAGAGGATGAAATTGAATAGGTGTATAGCTCATACACAGATAATAAAATGATTAAAAATCAAGGTCGTAGTACCTGCTCACGGCTCATAATCACCCACTGTGTATTCAAATTAGTAGTTGGTCGAACCGCCCCTGGCGGCAATGCATGCTTGAATTCGTCGAGGCAAGGAGTGGTAGAGGCAGAATGTGTTATCCTGCGACACATTCTGCAGACATTCATCAGCTGTCGCTCCAGATTTGCGATATTTTGTGATGCCTGAATCTGGCGGCCTACCATGTCTCATACATTCTCGATTGGTGAAAGGTCTGGTGACCTTGCTGGCCAAAGAAGAGTATCACCCGCACGGAGAGAGTCCAGAGATATGCGAGCGGTATGTGGCCTGACATTATCTTGTTGGAAATGGCCCCAGGATGAGGTGCCATGTAGGGTTATGCAACCGGCCAAAGGATGGTATCAACATATCGTTGAGCTGTTGGCCTGCTGTCATAAGAAATAGAGCCCCACACCATCCCACCAGGGGTTATGGCTGTATGCCTTTGCAAAAGAAAGGCTGATTGGGACCGCTGGCCTCTTCCTCTCCAGACACGAACACGGTGGTCATCTACTTCAAGAGTGAAGCGGGATTCATCGCTGAACACTATACTATGCCAGTCTGATCGCAGCCATGATGATCGGCTGCGACACCACTCCAGACGACTGAGGCAAACATCTTAAAGGTCTCTGTGAGCGTAACCCCGCCTCAGACAAGCGCCGTGAGATGGTAAATGGTACCACGGGAGGTATAGACGTGGCTGGTAGTGCGTTGAATAGTAGACAATGATATCGTTGGAGCGGTTCGGGCCTGGCGAACAGTCATCCTATCTTGTCTCGCATTTGTGCTCCTTGGCCTTCCAGAGTCTTCATTTCTTCGGCAATATCCTTGTAGCAACCATTGCTGCCAACATCTTTGTACATCAGTGTCTGTACGCTGCAAGTGGCGGCCTATTGCTCGGTATGACCACCCAGCTTTCACGCAACCCTACAATGCGACCACATTCGAAGTCGTTTAGTTGTTTGTAAGGTCTTCGATATCGTCGTAATGGCATCTTTAGTTGCTTCTTTACGAAACTGCAATGGCAGCGACAAAAAAAGATAAATTTTCCGCCTCTGTTTCTTATTTTATGCTTTGCGAATTGCGCAATTCTATGCAATTGCTATGATCGCAATTCCTCTTCATTTGCCTTGAAACTTTGATCATTCGCAAGTTCGATCAAGATGTTTTGCATACCAAATTTCGTCAAGATTACAAAAGTGCTTCTTGGTGCTTCGATTTTTTTGTAAAAGAGTGTATTTTATAAGGCCAGATCTCGCAAATCACGTATAGCTACTACCATTAAACCAGTTTCACTAAAGTATTTTTCAGTCAATTCAATTTCGTACAATCTCTTATCAGTCGAAATCTTATGGCCTTTAGAAATCTCAAAGCGCTGTTCTCACTGGGGTTCACATGAGCTAACGGAGTCAGTTCCATGTGTCCGCTGTGCCTGCAGTTCAGATTTTTCAACTTGCTGCCCTATGGGGAAAAACTGGTTTTGGAGATGGGTCGACTACGTTAGTTGCGTTCGTTAGCTGAAATAAATCCCAGTGGGAACTGCCCTTAAGAGTTTCTGAGAACATAGAATGAGGGAGAGGGAGTAACGCCCTTCACCACCTTCGCCCTTTCAATTCAACACGGCAGAGCATGTTCGCCTGTGTTACTGTCAGAGTATTGCGTAATCACTCGCTAGATTTCATGGTGGATGTTCTGACGTAACTCGTCGGTGGTGCGTGGTTTGTGCTTGCACGCATTACTTTTAAGGCAACCTCATTGAAAACCGTCAAGGAGCTCAAGTCTGACAAAATGATTCCACCACAGTCATACTCGCTATAGACGTGTGACATGCTTCCCCATCTTGCTGGTACCAGCCAAGCGTCAGGTACTCATCATCCAGTTAATCCATAAATCCATGAAACATTGCCTGACACACTTCACTGGAGACAGTAGTGTGAACAAAATTGGCCTCATAATGAATGCGTCGCATAGATAATGCAGAGAATACGCCCATCTTCTGCGAATGAAGGGGTTCCTCGACGACTGCATGCTGGTTGTCACTACTCCATAGAAGCGTGTTTTGTTAGTTCACGTATGTTGTAATGGCTTCGTGGTTCAATAAGGCACCACTTAAAAAGACGAAACAAACATTTATTAAAGCAATGGTTCAAAGCATAATAGTAAACTCAGAGCAGTACGTCGGTCCTACAGCATTGCGAAATCTACAACCTTCCTCTTCTGAGGCTAACATGCAACTCTCTTAAAATACATTAACCCTTCTTGGAGAAGAGGCTACACGCGCCAAGTACGCTGTGTTGATCGCCAAACAGTCGCCAGATACTACACCCCCGTCGTAAAAAGATTGGACCAGTGGAACTACGCTTCATCACTATATCTCGTGTACTCTGGCAGCAACATAAATAAAAACGCAGTGCCGTGTTGAACTGTGTATATCGAAGGGAGGTCACTTCCAGCACCTCTTATAATGTACTTTCACTTCTCCAACATAAAAGCATGTCATAAAAAAATTCGGATTTCATTTTCTCTTGTTATTATCAGTTTTATCACAGTTTTTCCGAGGCCCCTTTCGAGTGAGACAGCCTGTATTTTAGGAAAAACAAGTTGAAATGTCATTAGTATAATTGCTGTGAATTACCGTTTGGCAGTTTTGTTGAAATTTGTTAACAAAAAATGTGTGCGAAAATTTTTAGATATATGTCCTACAAATGATTTCTATGACCACTTTATTATTGTTACGGAATTTGTATTTGACTTGCTGTTTTTAGGAGAATTATATTTAAAATTGTTTCATGTCTCCGAGCACGAAATTTATTTTATGAGAAAGCTAAGCCGGAGAAGTAAAAATACAGAAGCACGCGCATTTACTCTCATGTCCATAAATTAAGGATAATTCGGAGTCACGCGGAAATCGAACTCTAAAATAAATATATCACCTGTAAAATCACTACACACATCTTCAAGAATCATATGCAAATTTCAGAAAGTAACCAGATGACACCGATGGTACGTCACAATGACGAGAGTGTAAGAGAGTGATATATAAGGAATACAGGCAAAGAAGTAAAATTGTTCGCAGGCGCTTTATAAGCGTTTCAGTGCAATAACCGAATAGTTATGACACAAAGGACGCATTTGGACGATTTTTACGTGGTAGAATTATGGGCCGTCTGGAATGTGGGTGTACCCAACTGGAAGTATCAGACGAACTTGGAATTGCCCAGAGTGTCATCTCCAGGCTTTGCCAACGATTCGAAGATGATGGTAATGTGAGTAGACGTTACAGCACAGGTCGGCCCAGAGTTACAACGCCGAATGAGGACCGGTATTTGGCAGTTACTGCCAAAAGAAACAGGCTGAGCACAGCCTCAGACCTGTCTCGTCAGCTCTCTTCAGCCACTGGTACGACAATTTCAAGGCAGACTGTGTACAGACGCTTAGGGCAGATCGGTCTATATGCTCGTAGACCTGTCAGATGCGTTCCACTTACTGCAACTCACTGTCGCCTGCGGTTAGCCTGGAGTAGAGAGCATGCATTGTGGACACCGCAACAGTGGGCTTGTGTGATGTTTTCCGACGAGTCCAGGTTTAGCTTGCAGTCTGATTCTCGCCGGACTTTCATATGGAGAGCTCCAGGTACCCGTTACCACCAAGAAAACATCATTGAACGACACCGTTACGGTGGTGCATGAGTGCTCGTTTGGGGTGGAATTATTCTGGGTTCCAGAACTGACCTGCATGTTCAAATTGGAACCATGACAAGCCAAATATATCGGGACGTCATTCTGCAACAACATGTACGTTTGTTTCGGGGCGCCATGCGCGCACAATTTGTGTTTATGGATGACAACGCCCGTACTCACCGTGCAAACATCGTAAGCGAATGCCTTCAATCGGAGGATATCACCCGTATGGACTGGCCAGCATTCTCACTGGACTTGAATCCAGCAGAGCACGTGTGGGACATGCTTGACCGACGAGTTGCAGCCCGTCAACCTCCTCCTACACGTCTACCGGAACTTCGGAGAGCATTGCTTTTTGAGTAGTGTAATAGCCCCCAAGATCAGATCGATAATTTGATACTCAGCATGCCTAGGCGTCGTACAGACTGTATTGCATCGTCTGGGAGACATACAATGTATTAACAATCGTACCAACCATGTAATATTGGTTTTTTGTAAATAGTTTTTTTTTTTTTTTTTTTTTTTGTAATTTGCTCGAGGGAGAAAAAATCGCTAATTTTTCTTATAATATCAAACATATAGCATCTTTTTTTGCTCTTTTGTTTAATAAATAAGCTTTACAAATATGTCAAATTTGTTTTGCTTCTAACTCTTCCTTTGCCTGATTTTGCATTATCCTTAATTTATGGACATGAGTGTAATATTTAATACATAGATATCTCGTAATTTATATTTAAATTGAATAAATGTAATTGACTACTGTGTTAGCTGTAACCGTAATTCTACTCTTTTGCTTTCCAGAAATCTCGAAAAAGTAGAAATTACCAGAACTTTCTCATGCCCGATTAAACAGCTTTAAAAAGCCGGAGAGAAACATCTCAGTTCAGTTGTTTATTAGCCGTTGTTGTTGATTTTAGCGAATTCGTGATGAGATCGGATTAGCTTTCTCTGAGCTTTGCATTGAGTTCTGTTTAACGTTTTAGTAGTTTAAAATATAACTATTGCGTAATAATGTGTGACACAGTAATACTGTAAGAGTCTCTTTGAGGAAAAATCCAGCATTTTATTATATTTCTTGTGATAAGAATAAATTTTATGAACTTTTTTTATCGGACTTACGCAGTCAATCTCTGACAAACCCGTACGCATATACAGTATATTATTTTGATTAATAAAATATGTTTTCGCAGTCACAGACTTTGTATCTGGCATAAAAATCATTTGAGTTTTGATTTACGATATATCGTAGAACGTAACCTCATCGCTAGGTAATGGACCATACGCATTATAGATATGCAGTATCTGGGAATGCATTGATCCTATTGACAAATTTCAATTTCTAACAGCATGGTACACTTAAAGCGCCTATTATTACACGACAAAAACTGATACCTGATAATCTGCAGGTCAGAGGCTATTGATGTAATTACTGATGTATGCATTAAAAATTAAAATTCTTTTCTTTTTTTATCGGTGAATAATGTCACTCCGGTTTAAAACTGAGAAGCTAAACAAGGAAATGTTACAGCTAGCGAAATAATTTTATTGTGGTGCAAATTTCCTCAATTTACGCGTCTGTTCCTCAATGCTATTTCCGTTAGAATTTCTCAGAAATAAGCTGTAAGGTTGTCCTAAACCAAAGTTCAAATCAGATGACTGTGTTTTGAATTTCAGCAAGTTTTGTGTATTTTTGTTACTTCTGGAATACGAGAGAAAATCGTTTCCAAAAGTTCGATAAAGTCACTCTTCGTTATCAGTCAATGATTGATTTCGTGACTGAACAATCCCTTTTTTACGTCCTTGTGAGAAGCACAGTAAATACTGTAACCGCGAAAAATTTCAGTTTATCATATTTCAAAGGAAATAACCATGTTGAATGTCCTGAATACCCTATAACTATTTTTCTGCGTGACGTCTGATATAGTCTGAGTATAGACAGAATGCACGATTCGTTTTTTCAAAACGGATTGTAAAATTAATTTAAAATGAATTCAGTGGGAATTTTTTCCTCCTGATGTCTATACGTACGCACGTACGTATGTATGTATCTCGCATAACTTAAAAAAGATTAACGGTAAAACGTTGGAATTTTGTATATAGGACTGCTATAACATCTAAATATGCATCACTTTTTTTTATCAGCCATACCAGACATACATATGCGTATACCCAGTCCTTTATCCTGCTGGGTGAGCACTGTTCTTTTATACTTAGGTTAAATTGTGCATTTTTTGCTTTAAAAATGTTTGAATTACATTGTTCTTATATTCCGCTGAAGTGTTTTGGCCGTTATTTAATCTGCATGCAATAGTTGTAGAATTATCAACAATTTACATGTTTGAGTGTTGCTAAGCCTAACGAGGCCGCCACTTATTAACCTTTAACTGCTGTCAGCGGTCTGTCAGACCGCGCGACATTTTCCATTAAATGCTTCCACCTCTTAGAATAATTAATGGGTATTGCCATTCTTAGTACCTTCCTAAAACAGTTGTCCAAGGTCACATACCAAGTTGCGTTTGGCTAGCTCTATTTATTCTTTTATTTTTTTTAAATTTTTCCCCCTCAGCGGTCTGTGAGACCGATCACAGCAGATACGATTCAAATTTCGGCCGATAAAGTTCACTTTTCGTTGTTGTTACATATTTCGCTTCTTTATAAATATTCTTGAAATGGCTTCAAATGCGTGCAGGAAACGTGCTATATATCTTACCCAAGAACAATTTCAATAAATAGTTCGAAATTGGTCTAATTTAGAGTTCTGTGATGAAAGTTCCCATGTTGAAATTATAGAGAGCGACCACGACACAAATTCAGAAATATCTGCCGATGAAAATGAAAATACATGTTCTCCTTCAGCAAGAGATTTTTTTATTGGAAAAAATTAATTCAAATAGTCTATTCAAGTGCCCAACAAGGGTGTTCGAACTCGTAGTCACAATATTATTCTTCGTTCAATCTATACAGCTGCTCGTAGAATCCGACGTTGGCCTATGGCAATATTCTTCAGAAACTTGGATATATGTGCAATAAATGCATTCGTATTATTTCAATCTTATCCCATTGGCTCCGAAAATTAAACGAAAAGATTTCATTAGCAATTCAGTCGGTGCAGTCTCATGTAAAACGGAGGATAACTTCATCATTTTTACCTGAAGAACTCAAAACTTACAATAAGAAGAGTTTTCGGAATAAATGATGATGAAGGAAACATTACGATCGAAGACGACAAATTAGATAAAAAAAGAAAGTGTTATATTTGTCCATCGAGCAAAAACACACACACACACGGAAAAAAAAAAAAAAAAAAGGAAAACAGCTTACAAATGTAAAGAATGCAAAGAAGCAGTGTGTCTACAATGTAGTAGAAAAGTATGTATAAAATGCAGCTCGAATTATAATTTTTAAAATAAAAATTAATTTTCTATATTTTTATTAAAGCATTCTTATCGCAAATTTTAATGCAAAATAAAAAAGTTGAATTTTAAAATTTACTTCTTCCATCGAGATACGTAAGCGAAGGAATTATTATCATAGTATATATATTTTATTCTAATGAACTGATTTAAGCATAAAAATTGCTTTTTATCTTCATGAAAAGTTAAATAAATGAAATTAAATAACATTTATTCAAAGAAAAGTAAAATAATATCTTATTTTGTTTTTAGCAGAAGCGGTCTGAGAGACCGCTCACAGTAATTATGCGACACAGTAGTTAAAGGTTAATATTTGAAACTCATAGTAGACTAGTGAATTAAGTCAGTTGGTGCACCAATTTCAGCCCAGTGGGGCCTGAAGTTTAAACTACCGTACATCGCAGATTTTTGTCTTTCTTCCCGCTGACCAAATTGCTTCCTTTTTCAGTAGAAACTCTCGCTTTAATTACAAAAATTGTTTCTCTTTAACTGATTTTTAATTGTATTCGTTTTTTTTTTTTCGGTTTTTCTGTGTTTTACAATTTTCAATGAAGATGTTTGGAGTCTTTATGTATTTTTGCCTTGCTGCGGAGTGAGCTGAATTTATCGATGAAAAATATTTGTAAAAAATTCGAAGAATAAAGTTTAAATGAAGTGCAGCAAAAAAAAAAAAAAAAGTGTGTAATTTAATAGGCTAGACAATAAAGCCATTTGGTGACCACATCAGATTTTTTAAAACATGCCATAGATAATTTGCATAACATAATGCATAAAGACACCAGGTTTAACAAGTAATCTTGATCTAAAATAATGGATTTAGACGAATACATCTCCAGAACTTCAAAAAAGTTTATAAAAGTAAATCCGAGAAGTGACACGAAGTTTCCCTATACACCTTGTGATGGATCCGCGAATATTGCCTTATTCAGGAGAGATAAAAATACTGCTCTAGTTATGACTGAAGTTATGTCTGTCACATTACGAAACGTTCTTGAGAATTCGACTTAATCTTTTTGGGTTACCGAAACAAGTCAAAGAACGTTCGCGAAAAATTTATGAAATATTTGATAATCGTAAAAGCCGTTTGATCTCTGACTGTTGTTTAAACTGTTGCTAACTGTGTACAAAAGAAAAAAAATGGCATATCTAACAACAATCTTTTTGGATCGAAACAGCAAGATAGTTTCGAAAGATAATAACGATATCAAGATAATCGCTAAATACTAATTTAGAGCTATTTAGATTTCGTTTTACAGAAAACTTTTGCTTTAGCTTTAATCTCGCAGGCATTTATTTCATAAATTTTCAAGTCTAGTGTTCCTTCTAATTGACTTGGGAAACATCAGTGCAGTCTTGAGGTGTGTGCTGGAACAGACAACAGAAGTTGAAAAGGGTTAACGTTACTCTTTATTTTTCACAGCGTACAGGCGCTTCACTTCGGGATACAGAGACCAACACGTTTGGTCTAAAATGTAGAAAATAAGAAATATTCACTTAATAACTCAATAAGAATTAAACTTAAATGCTTTACAGAATCTATTAACGCTAAGATTGGCCTTTTGACACTACGTATGTAGTGAGCTAAATGGAAATACTACAATACACTGGTGTGCAAAATTTAAGGACGAAGTCGAAAAATTAGCATATCAGCTGAACGAAGAGGCAGAGCGGACAGAAAGACCAATCAGGAGATTAAGTAAGGTGATGTACGGTAGCACATGCGCAGATATGCAGGTAGACGTAATGGGGGAGTGTCTGAGTAGTATAAAGCATGTTGTCGGTGTAAGATCAGTATTTCTGGCAAAGAGATTGCACGCCGTATAGCAGTTAGAATCACACCGAGTTGCTGCCTCAGCGAGAAATGGCGAATAATCAATCTGTTAGACGACATCTGGATGCTTTTACTCGAGGTCGAATCATTGGAAAGTTCGAGGAAGGCCGCAGTGTGACAAGTGTCGCTGCAGAGTTCGGAATTGCTCACAGCATCGTTTCACGACTTTGGAGACAATTTCAAACTACAGGAACAACTATCCGGGGGTTTAGTAGTGGCCATCCACGAGGAACGACACCCTCAGATGACCGGTATATTGCCTTACAGGCCAGAAGAAACAGGCGGCAGACAGCGGGAGAAATCGCTAGACGCACGACGCAGGCGAGTGGACGACCGATATCGCGTTTTACCGCGGCCAGAAGACTGCGCGGTGGTGGTCTGTTTGCACGACGCCCTGTACGGTGTGTACCTCTAACGCCTGCCCATCGGAGAAGGCGTTCTCTGTGGCGTCGGGAACACCGGAATTGGAGAGACAATGAATGGGGACGAGTACTCTTTACAGATGAGAGCAGATTCAGTCTGAGTAGCGATTCTCATCGCATACTCCTCTGGAGAGAGCGGGGAAGCCGCAATCATCCCTCGAACATCATTGAAAGGGACAGGTATGGAGGTGGCGGTGTTCTCGTTTGGGGAGGCATCATGCTTGGTAGTCGTACAGGCCTTCACATCTTCGACGCAGGTTCAGTCAACGGGACCCATTATTGTAACGAGATTTTTCTTCCATATGTGCGTCTTTTTAGAGGCGCTATGGGTCCGCAGTTCCTTTTCATGGACGACAATGCACCATGTCATAGCACAGTAGCTGCCGAACAGCTCTTAGAGAGTGAGGATATTGAACGTATGGATTGGCCGGCACGATCTCCGGATCTCAATCCCATCGAGCATGTATGGGATTTTCTAGGCAGACGCTTGGCAGCTCGTACCTTACCACCAGTAACGATTCCGGAGCTTCGATTGGCGCTGCAAGACGAATGGGCAGCAATGCCTCAACAACTCATTGACACCCTCATTCTCAGCATGGGCAGACGCTGTGAAACCTGCCTAGCAGTCAGGGGAGATCATATCCCCTATTAAAGACCGGATGTTTCTTGCTGGACACCCATCACAGGGATGTTTCGGCCTTCAGTCGCATTGCGCTCCATGCTACTTTTTCAATAAAGCTTCTTTTTATCCCTCTGATTTCTCTTTTAGTAAGTGTTGCTTACATTACTCATGTCCTTACGTATTGGGGATCTTACGGTATTAAATGTGTTGATTTGGAAAGCTTTTGTACAAAGTTACATTGAAAAAACCGTCTCGTCCTTAATTTTTGCACACCAGTGTACGTCTAGTATATCAGCAGGAACTGGCCTTAAAGGCAGACAAGAACTGATTGAAAAGCACGCTCGTAGCAGGGCAGCAGGAAGGCTCTTTTTCTCTTGGCTAGAAAGCCACTTCTTAAATACCTTTTACAGTTGCAAACTCATTAACATAAAAATCCTACTCGAGCTTATTCTAGCCGGAAATGGAAAATAAGAAAGAATAGCAAATTGAAAATAAAATAAACGTTAGTAAAACTTAAAAATCCTTATAACTTGTCATACCAAAACTCACTTTCAGTTTGTCGGAATGATTTTTCTGTATTGGTACATTATTAAGCACAGTAATTCTGCAAATACTTTTTAATCCATTAGACATGTTAAAAACTTAAAGATAAAAATTACCAAGATGTATACATACATCTTTTAAATCACTGAATTATATAGGCAATGTATCAGTTTAAACTGAAAAACTTTATAGCACATCGAATGGCGACACTTCTGAAAACTTGCTGTTTGTTCTTTCTGTAAAACCTAAAAACTGCTGCTTGGTGTCTTCTTAAAATTCTAAAAAATTTGCTGCACGGTGTGGCAACACTAATTGCACTGGCTGTGGACCGGTCCTGCTTACAGTAAACATTTATACTATATTGTGCGAATGAAGCGAGATACTTATATGATTTCTTATATTTTAATTTTTAATTTTTTACAAAATTTATTTGTAATTTTTTCTTTGGGGAGTTGCAATGTAGTTTGAAGTTTTCAGATTGCAGTTTTTCCCATAGTCCCCTACCATCCACTGCAACTTCATTTAATGCTTCAACAATAACGCCTGGCTTCGACAAGGGTATAAAATCTCCTTTGACTGATCACGTGACCAATAATGCACTGTCTCTTTTATTTCATTGCCAGTGCGCACCCTTTTACTAGCGAGTGCATCTTTGATGGTTCCAACCATAAATCTGTTGAAACAGTACAGAGGAGTCCCAAATGTTGCCTCTTCTTCCTCCGAAAAAGTTCAGCAATTTTGCACTTTCAGTAGATGAAGTTCCCTTAATTTGAATAACTAGTTATTTCATGTTTTGAGTCTGCACTGTCAGTTATCTCTTTTCGTTTTCCCGACAGGATGCAAATTAGTTCGCGTGTATTTATAATGAGGTTTATGAGATTGTTAAGAGACAGCGTTTCTGCCTCTTCAGGCCCCGTTACTAGGGTTTTTATTCTAGATAAGAGTTCTCGTCTTCCGCTTTGCATTATAATGGCTGATAATTGAAATAGAAGCCGGTTAAGTTCTGAGCCAACTTCGCGTTAAAATGCTTTGTGTAGGCCCGAGTTCGAATCCAGGAGAAGGCATGGATGTTTGTAAATGTATAGTGTTGGTGCGGCATGGTGGTACTCTAAATTTGCAGCGAGCCGAAACTCCTCTCGTGTGGTTTAGTGGAGGGATGGCAGACCCGTACCCCCCGGGATGCTTTCCATCAGAAATGGGAGCGGAACTGAGCTAAATCGTACTGTCACCTGAATGGTGCTCAAGGCTGTTGCCAATGGCAGGTGTAATCTAGCCCTCCTTACCGCGAAGATTTTCGCGGGCTTGGGCTGAGGTTAGGTTAGGTTATTTAATTATGGCATAGCCTCGAGGGCTATCTGCCTAAGGGAAGGGATGTCTTCGTGGAGAACTTTCTAAGGGAAACTGGCTCGTATACACGTTACACATGGGGAAACCACGAAAACACCAGCTCGTTCGTGGGATTCGAACCTCTGGGCTTGAGCTGACTACGTCAGACAAGTGAGAATAAGAAACAGCAACATCAGCAACATACTTTCCCCCATGCATAACTCTTATACCAGGCAATTTTCCTTAAAAAATCCTCCACGAAGGCATCTCTTCCCTTAGGCAGATAGCCTTCGAGTTCTTTGCTATAATTAAATTATACAAACCAAGCAAAGACTCTGTCAATTCTTCGTTGCAGTTTGACGCAGTATTTACACGTTAATGTCGCAAAAGAAAGAAAAGAAATTTTTGCGAAGGAAGTGAAAGAATTTTTACAAAAATGTGCGATAGTAATGATCTCAAGCATAATTTCTGGCTACAAAAGTCGTATTCGTAACATTGTAGTGATATCGAAAGCGAAAAGAATGGTTTCTTATCAACAAGACTAGAAAAAGAATTTCTGCTTATGTGAGAAAACTATACGATTTACACCTACTTGTCGCAGTTGCAACACAATAGTTCCCAAGCTATTGCGTTTATTTGTCAGATTTGAGCAAATATCACAGTATGCGTTTTCTTTGAAAAATGATAAAAATAAAATTTGAAGATAATGCTAAACTCATATCTGACTATTTCCTTCTAAACGTATATGTTAAATGTTCATTCACACAATGGAAATATATGAAATAGACTAAATTATAGTACTATGGCAATATATGAGATGAATTCCATCATTGACTAAGAGGGTAAACCATTTTGAGCATCCAAAAAAGCAGATAATTTTTCGGATTTTTCTCCCACTTTAAACTTTTTACACTTTTGAGATCTAGCTGGTAACAAAACGGAATTAAATTTGATTAGTAATATTTAAAAGAAACGTTAAAAATTTTTTTTTAAATCTGAAAATTTTCAGATTTTATATTACGTCTAAAGGGGCGTTTTTTTAACTGGTGTGCTACCTTTATTTATTAAATATCATGTTCTTCGCACTTAAACCGTACATTTCAATTCAACAGCAGTATCACAAAATAATTTAAAAAGAGCATATCTTTAAAATTTCCGATATACAGTCTCGAGCGCTGGCGATAAATTTTTTTTTTTTTTACAGTGTTGCCATTGCTCGCTTTGAAATCTTTGAGTTTATTAATCAAAACTTCGTTAAAGGTTTATAAAATATAATATAAATAACAAAACAAATTCCAAATTAGGGCTTTCAGATGCCCGTATTCGTGCGGAAGACTATGTTATGTCTCTAGGTACCATTGTTTTTTTACAATGCGAGAAACATACATACATTCATGCAGATTCTTCATTGTTTAATTGCTTCAACTATAATGCAGAGCTCTAATATTTGCTGGCAACAATTTGAAAAGTGAAACGCCGTTTATAGTGAACAAACGCAAAATGCCAAAACGAAATTAACAGGCCTTCTGGGTAAATGTCTCCTTTGGGCTAAAAATATAAATGGCGCTATAAAATTCGAAGTTACTTAAAAAATTTAGTTATGAACTTATACAGTTTGGTGTTCTTTGGTAGCATAAACTAAGTCCAAACTCTGTGCAGAAGTACAGAGAATTCTCGCTGTGTCTGAAGATTATGACAAAGCCTCACGAAGGTTTAACAAACCTTTTTATTAAATCAGAACTGGAATATAAATGCACCTGTCGTGCTTCAGAAAATCAGTCAGCCACTTGTGGTAGTGTAACTTAAAGTAACAATCAAATTCAAGCTTTAAAAGTACAGTGGATGGACAAAAATATGGAAACACCTTGTGAAATGCATGTTTGAAAAGAAAGATCGATTTTAATGAAATATGTAGGTGGCGCTGGCATTTTTGACTACTGACGCCACATATACAACTTCGTAAATGTGCTACACAGTTCAGTTGTTGTCGGAGTCCTGTTATGTGAGGTTGTCATTGCATTATGTCAGAGTTAACAGACTTCGAACGTGGGCAAATTGTTGGAGCACGTATGGTAGGTACTTCCGTAAGCAAGGTAGCCGAGGTGTTTAGTGTTTCAAGAGGTACTATATCGAAGATTTATTCCGCATATTTAAAAAGCGGAACATCATCTGCTAAATCACAGCGCGGACGAAAGTGTATCCTGAGTGATCGTGACAGACGATCATTAAGGGGCAATTGTGACGAAAAATAAGAAGACCCCAGCTGCAAAAGTTACTGCTGAAATGAATGTTGTGTTACCGAACCCTGTGAGTACCAAAACAATTAGAAGGGAGCTTCATAAACAGGGAATTGCTGGCCGTGCTGCAATTGATTAGCCACTCATCAGTGATGCTAATGCCCGTAGCAGGAAAAGGTGGTGTTTAAGTCATAAAGCCTGGACTATAGAGCAGTGGAAGCGAGTAATATGGTCTGACGAGTCTTCTTTCAAATTGTTTCCCACTTCTGGCCGAGTTTACGTCTGGAGAACGCCATCTCAAGCCTATAATACAGACTGCTTGTTGCCAAGAGTGAAACATGGCGGGGGTTCTGTTATGGTTTGGGCAGCCATATCGTGGTTCTCTGCTAGCCCCATGATAACTGTGTCAGGGCACATGACTGCCAAGACTTATGTGAACATTTTGGCCGATCAAGTTCATCCCATGGTACAAACTTTGTTCCCCGATGGTGATGATGTCTTCCAAGACGACAAAGCCCCTGTTCACACAGCTCACGTTGTCCAGGACTGGTTTTCTGAGCACGAGGATAAGTTGTCCCATCTCCCCTGGCCACCACAGTCACCAGACCTGAATATTATCGAACCTTTGTGGTGTACATTGGAACGGAAAGTGCGTTCTCGTTATCCACCGCCAACATCGTTATCTGAACTTGCCACCGTTTTGCAGGAAGAATGGTATAATATTCCCTTGGCAAACATATAGGAACTGTATTTATCCATTCCAAGAAGACTGCAAGCTGTTTTGGATGCCAACGGGTTTTCTACACCATATTAAGCAAAGAAACATGTTTTTTAAAGGTGTTTCCATATTTTTGTCCAGCCCCTGTAAGTTTAGTACTAAAAAATTTCACAACTGATTTAACGCAAAATTGGCTCAAAGTTCTCACTGGCTTAACAGTTTAAATCTCGGCAACTATGATGCAAAGCCGAAGAATACAATCATATTTGAGCTAGCAAAAACCTAGTAACATTTTCCTCGAGAGGCAGAAACACGTTTGTCTTACAGTGTGAAATCCTTATCTTAAATACTCTTAACCTAATTTGCGTTTTGGTAGGAAAACTGAAGGGAGAAATGACAGTAAATATGTAAATCATAGTAACTGATTAGATTAACATAATGGAACCTTACAAACTGTGTAAGATTTTTAAGAACACTGACATTAGAAAATACATTAAAGTCCGTAGAAAAGATTTCCTGATCATACTGCAAAGATAGACAAAGGAAAATTAGCGTATGCTAAACTTTTTAACCATAAAAAGGAAGTAAAATACCTGGAAGACCCATAATGAGATGGTTAGATGATATTTAAAATTATTTAAAATTTATAAATATTCAGAACCGAAATACCACGGTCAAAAGAAGAACATAACGAAAGAACGCTCTGAAGAAGGCCCTGGTCCACTAAGCCATTGCATCTCTGATAATGAAGTTAATGAATTCACAAGTAAAATTTCAGAATCTTTTTAGTCAAGCCTTTCTATGGATAGTAATCATCATTTTAACTTTATTATAAAATCATAAGTTAAAAAATTTCAGAACAAAAATTATGCATCGTTTTTACAAATTCCCGATTGTGCATATGAGGATTCTTCGTGTATAGTTTCGTACTGGTACTTGAAGAAAATAAAGTACTTGTAAGCGTTTGGAATAAATTCATGATCGCTGATGCAGCGATTCTTATGATTAAAGCTCAGGGTGAGGTTAAAAGGTTAATGCTAACTCAAGATTATGCATTTAAAAAAATAATAACATGATTCTTGATAACATTAAATATGAAGTACTTGTCGATGAAGAGATAATATCATCAGATCTGGTTTAAATTTATTTATCAGGGATTGTAAGCATAAAGTGGAAGAAAATAGACAAGAACGATATAAGATACAGAATTCTGTCTAGTCAAGAAATTCTTAATTGAGTAACTTAGCACAAGCCACTCACTATAAGAGCGCAAAGACGAAAATGAAAGAGAAGTACAGTATAGGACTGCTTAATGCGATCACGTTTGTGTGCGACTATTTTGATAGCATTAATTAAATGATAATCAGGGCTTAATTTCTAAAATCAGAAGAGCCGAAGACCTCTGGAAGGCCGTCAAGAAGAATGGGAAAAATAAATAAATAAAAAGAAAATCTGAAAGGTTTCGGATTTTAAATTACGTCCAAAGGTGCGTTTTTTAGCATTTTGTGTGTTACCTTTATTTATTAAATATCATGTTCTTCGCACTAAAACCATAAATTTCAGTTCAACAGCAATATCGCGAAATAATTTTAAATTGAGCCCATCTTTAGAATTTCCGATACACAGTCTCGCGCGCTGGAGATAAAAATGTTTTTCTGTACAATGTTGCCACTATTTGCTTTGAAATCCTTGAGTATGTTAATCAAAACTTGAAATCTATAATAAAACAAATTCCAAATTTCAAATTTGGGCTTCCAGATGCTCATATTCGCAGTAGTCATTCAAAACTGAATGGCTCTAGGTACCGTTGTTTTATCACAATGCGAGAAACATACTTATGTTTATGCAGATTCTTCTTTATTTAATTTCTTCAAATATAATACAGGGCGATAATATTTGGTGGCAACAGTTTGAAAAGTGATATAGCCTTTTAAAGATTTTAACGCAAAATGCCAAAACGAAAACAATAGTACCTCAGGGACAAAGCCCCTTTGGACTAAAAATAAGTAATAATTAAAATAAATTCTGGACTTACAATTAAAAAAAAAAAAAAAAAACTAAGAAACAGCTCAGCAGCCTCATTCTGAGTTTAGACTGTAAATATACAGTACAACGTACGATTTCAGTGAGGGTGGGAACTCCTTTTTCCAGCACTCCAATGGAAAAACGTAAAACGAAAGAACGTTACAAACAATATGTGAGTATACAAAGGAATTTTAATGGAGAATTGTAGCTCCGAAAATAAAGAGTCAAACGCTTTCTGACCGCGATGCCCTGCAAATATAATTCTAGCTGTTAAGCAGAATGCGACTGGGCAAAATAAAATTTCCCCCGAATCCGATCCGATGATAACATGCGTACAAATGTAAGATCTGCATAAGTGACAATTTTTGTACCCCGTATTTGGTTACATATTTCAAGTCAGCAGAAGCACTGCAATGAGAGGTCACTAGCACTGGACGTGAAAGGCCAAGGCAATCATTGTTAATACTTTCGGGAACAAAACATTTTATCAGCTTTCATAAATTTATTGCACTGACTGGAGAATGAGCCTTTGATATGCAGATGGGAGCTTTTCTTTCTTTAAATATCTTAACCTCCGTCAAAGTGTTTGTTCCCAGGCATGAATTCGGAAATTATAATCGATTTTAGAGTTATATTTATTTAAAATTAAAATTTATCTGCTGAAATTGTGTTTCACTTTCATAAAAGAAGTACTGGAGCCTTTTTATTTAGGGCTTCGGTGCACTCCGGCTTGAATTAAGATTTACCTCAGAAAGTGAAAAGTACCGGAGCCAGGCTCTGGTGGGCTGCGGCGCAATTTAAACTCTGACGTTAATATTTAATGACAAGAAAAATATCGTCCAAATCAACAATAGACTTTACCTAATTTAATGTAAGTAGAAATATATAAATATTTGAATACTAAATGACGAGAAAAATATCGTTCAAATTAGCAATATAATTTAGCTAATTAATGTAAGTACGAATATATGAATACTTAAATATTAAACGACGAGAAAAATATCGTTCAAACCAGCAGTAAAATTTAACTAATTTAATGTAAGTAGAAATGTATAAACACTTAAATATTAAATGATGAGAAAAATATCGTTCAAATTAGTAATAGAATTTAACTACTTAAATATTAAATGATAAGAAAAATAGCGTTCAAATAAGCAATAGAATTTAACTAATGTAATATTAGTAGAAATGTATAAATACTTCTTTTCACAACATTTTTAAAGATAGCTGTGGAGTCGGTAAGGAGAATGACCGACTCCGACTCCCTCATATATATATGTGATGTACCAGCTTTAGTCGTAGCTTAAATTATCAGACGATAAGTTTAAAAAAAAAAAGGATCCATTTATTATTATTCAGGAGAAATAGCAGTTAAAAAGTCAGATATCCGGAGTAAATAAAAAAATTACTAATAACTTTTTGTATGAAGTTTACTGCATCGTGACATTTAAGAAACAGCCCCGATATTCCTTTTGCGAGTCCTTTTATAGTCTCTGGAAAGGCAGAGCTTCCAAGAAATGACGTCAGCCTCCAGTTCGCTTTAAATATTTCCAGAACATTCTATAACTGTACGTGTAGAAAAGGCGGGAAAAACAACTTGACTACGGGGCTGTGGATTTAATTCCACGTACTTTCAAATAAGAGAACGTCGCCATTAAAAATGAAAAGAACATACAGTTAGAATTTTAAGTGTATTCTTGACTATAGAATTTTATTATTACATATATATAATAAAAAAATAACCATTCTGATAAAGAAAAGAATTCGTACAATATAGCTATTACACCCACCTTCTTAAATATCGCTTCTTTCACCATGGCTCAATTAAATGACTATTTATTATTCCATTTCTATCTCTTTTCTTTTTTCCCTCAAACAATTTTATTATTACATATATATAAACATATACGCATAGGTTACAGCTTATTTTTTAATATAAAAGAAGTAATAGATGCTACAGAAAAAAAATGATGGCATAGAAAATTATTTATATTAATTAGAATTTATTATTAAATGGAAAAACTGGCATTAGTTATTTCTAAGAAACAGTATAGCTTCGGAAGATATTCTTTGTTGAAGGGCCATAGATGGATTTGATAAACTTCAGAGCTGAGAAGAGTCTTTCCACACTAACCTAAGTAGGAAGAAGAGCTGTTACTGTTAGGAGTTAACTTTTCAGGATATATTTTTATTAAGTTCTAAAAGAGGTGTCTTGCAAGCGCAATCATATTTCTCTATTTCTTCAAAGGCCGTGTAGAAATCTTGTTTGTATTTTTTCATTTTTATATCTAAAGGCTCTTGGTTCTTTGTTTTCATTCGTTTTGCCTTAGCCTTTTCAATATTATCCAAAACTATTTCTTAAAATATAATTCATCACTAGAAAAGGATGATAGAGACTCAATTGCAATGTCTGCAGTTTGACTCTCCTGATTCGAATTTTCCAATTGTTCTGAGAATAATTTCATTCTTAATGAAAATTCATAGGTGGCTTTTTTTTTTTTTTTTTTTTTTTTTTTTGTCTCTTTAATTTGTTCGTCATCCAAGAAAATTCGGTGTTCAGGATCTACATATATTGAATTCAGCAAGATCTCATTGTCTAGCAAACTAGCTTCTCTTTTCTTTATTGAAGAAATGATTCCTTCTTCAATAAACCCTCCATTTCAGAAAAAAGAAACATCCTATTCTTCCATTCTCGTCTCCTGTCAATTCTTCAGATTGCAACTTTTTCGTGGTGTAGAAAGAAGAGTTTCCAATTCTGTAAGATCATTCCACAGTCTTTCTGTTAGTGAAACATTAGGATTATCTACTTCTTCTAAAAAACTTCTTAATTCTAAAAACTCTTTATCACAAAATATGTACTTTCTTATCGCGTTGCTTGATCAATAAATGCTCCTTTTCCTGCTCGCTTCCTAAGAATGGCCTCAATTTTGGGAGTTCTTGCTGCTATTGCTGCTTACCTAAATTTACCAGTGAGATTTGTTAATAAATGAATCAGTTTAATTGCTAAGGGCAAATATCACATTCGTCCTTATATTTATTTATTAATATGCAAATAAAATAGAAATTAATTATTTATTAATGTATACAGTCAGTAAATAAAAATAATAACACAGCTGTCATTAATTTTTTCAATTCATTTTAATTTAATTTCAAAAACTGGAGTCGGAGTCGACCTGTTTTTAGCGACTCCTTTTACCCCAAAATCTGCCCGACTCCGATTCCGACTCCACAGCCCTGATTTTAACTAGGAAGAAGGTCTTTACTAGTGGATGGTCTGGAAGCGTTATGCAAAAGTTCATTTATGAACTGTGCCTAAAGTTTCTAGAAATTATTTTCTTCAGAAAGATGCTTTAGAACTTTTTTAATGGATTAGTGGACGGTCTGGAAACGTTATGTAAAAGTTCACTCATGAACTGTGTCTAATGTTTCTAGAAATTATTTTCTTCTGAAAGAGAATTTGGAATTTTTTAAAATTTGGATTTGGAGTCATTTAACTTGGATTACTGAAAGCTGCCGGCAGATATCTTCTCAATGAAAAAGAAAGGCCGGTACCGGATCTTTCTCGAAATCAACCGAGGGATTAAAAATCTGAGTTAAACTAAACAAAAGTTTAATTTTTTGCCTAATTTTAAATGGTTAACTAAAATAAAAGAGAAGCAGCTTGTTGACTTGATCTCTTACTGGGTGACATTTTTCTGTTATCTGACAATTTTTAAAATTTAATTTGACCTGATTTTGAGGTTTCAAAAATGTATTCTGTAACTCTTTGATAACATTAATCGAACTGTTGATCACAATGAGCAGTTCGGCGAGTGAATTCGCTAATCATACTATAAAAATAATTTTATGAAAGGTGATCTATGATATCAGAATAATGAAGTATGGTATCACAATAAGCAATATGTTTTCATGCTTTCCTATGCAAGTGGGCTAAATTTCGGCAATTCGATAACAATATCCGGCTGATAACATTAACCACGATCAGGGGGGGGGGGGGTAAAGGCAGGGTATCGAAACATGCAAGATAAGCTTTTAATCTGCATGATTAATAGACTGAGTTCGAATAAAATGATATCATAGCTTTGTGCAGCATCTTCCAGGTTTAAACCAAAAATAAAAAAACGACTACATAGATCTCAGCAAACTGGGGAGGGGGGAAAAAAAGCATGAAAGGTTTTAGATTTCAAATTAAGTCTAAAGGGGCGTTTTTTAACGTTCTGTGTGTTACCTTTATTTATTAAATATCATGTTCTTCGGGCGTAAAACATAAAATTTAGTTCAACAGCAATATCCAAAATAATTTTAAAATC
The DNA here is from genome assembly GCF_044657685.1 of Stegodyphus dumicola. NCBI lineage: Eukaryota > Metazoa > Arthropoda > Arachnida > Araneae > Eresidae > Stegodyphus > Stegodyphus dumicola. The sequence continues at coordinate 183,624,438 of NC_140776.1, read as the reverse complement.
AGCATATCTTTAGAATTTCCGATACACAGTCTCGAGCTCCCTAGAGATAAAAATGTTTTTTTCTGTACAACGTTGAAGTTACAAATGCTGAAAGTCATTGCTTGCTGAACACCTCGGTCAAAGTAAACTGTTTGACTTTCCTTGCCCATTTTCGGGAAGCCAAGTCCCGCTTCCGCTTGGCAATGAAAAGTTGCATGTGGTCACATTCGGGTTGACGCTCCATCCACTTCAGCGCAGCTTCATGGCCGGCAAACGCTTCACTAGCTGATGGTCCCGGTGGCGTAATGGCAGACCGCATATTGAGTTGAACAGTGTTAAACGAATGTCGCACACTGCGCATGCCCAGAAAACAATTTGGCGTAATTACAATGTTGGCGCGATTTGAAAAGAAGATAAATACGGTATATGGTAGATGTACCGCCATCTGATTGTAAACAAATCTGGCGTTTAAATCTTCGTAGGGTATAATGTAAATGTAAATTGATTACTGTGTTAAAATACTATTTTTTGCTGTGCTGAAATTATTGCGAAGTAATGTGAAGCAGTGTTTGCATTCAAAATGTAAAATATAATACCTATGAAATTCTGCACATTCCTTTGGAACTGTACAAATTTTCGTTCAGAAAAAGACTGAAATTTAGGATATATTAGTTGAAAATTTATTCATTATACTTTTAAGCAATAAAAACAATTCAGGATTTACCATATGTTCCATTCGTACATACATAAAGAAACACTGAGGAATATAACAAGTGCTTGCAAATAACACTGAAGAAATTTTACAATTCCTTAATGCTAGTTATTAAATTCTTTGAAATGAGAAAATAAAAGCACGAATATACGCTAACAAATTAAGCGAGATACTCCAGTTTACAATTACTGAATTATAACATGCAAACAAATTACATTTAAATAACGAATTATTACGAACATATGTTGACAAATATTAAATGCACTGTTATTGACAAATTGCAATGAAATATATATTAGAAAAATAAGCAAGTGCAATCGGTATGGACGTTAAAATAACTAATAAGCAAAGTTCCACAACATTACAGTTGTAAACATCATTCGAACACACTCGACAGCCATAACGATCACGAATAAGCTAGCGTAGGGTTGCTTAGTCGCCAATATTTCTCCCCGCGCCAAAGGTACACCATCAAGCATGCGCAGTAAGCGAAATTTGCTTAACATTGTTCAACTCAATGTGCGGTCTGCCATTACGCGTCCCGGTGTCTGCTTCAACTTCGATATTAAGGTCGTCTTATTCCTCGACACTTTCATCTCTCACACTTTTAATAAGTTTATCACTCATAATTTCAAACCTAGGGTCTGACGAATCACACACCATCCATTCTGTTGTATCCTCAGCACTAACTTCTGAACATCCATACCATTTTCCAAAAGAATGTTTCCTAATCCCTAAAGTGATTCGTCATCCTCATCTCCTCCTGTCTCTTCCCTTTTCTTTTCCTGAGTTTTTCAGTTTTCTCCTTTTCCTTCTCTTCTTCAGTTGATTCTGAAAAATTCTGAAAACGATTCGGATAGTCGCAGTTCGGATAGTTGGAGTTGTACTGTATAATATTTTAGTTACAATATGGCGGTGATATCTAAAACGTGAATATACTTTTTACTTCCTTGTACGAAGTAAAAAGGAAGTATTGTAATCGCGAAAAGTTTCAGACAGCATATTTCAACGAAAATATCCACTTTGACCGCTTTCGAATGCAATTTAACGATGTTTTTGCGTGATATCTGTACGTAAGTACTGAATAAAAGACTCTTTTTCCTCCAAAAAAAAAAACTAAAAAACTGCTTTAAAATGAATTCTGAAGAGAATTTTTCGTGGCGTCTGTACGAACGTATGTACGTACGTGCGTACGTACGTATCTCGCATAACTCAAAAACGAGTAGCCTCAGAACGTTGAAATTTTGTATATAGGACTGCTATAACGTGGAGATGTGCACCTCGTATTTTGGTTGCAATCGGCCGCACCAAATGTATCCACTCTGTTACCCGGCTCAATGATCTCAGTTTCTTTACTCTTAGATGCTTGTAAATTGTACATTTTTTGCTTTAAAAATGATTGAATTATGTTGTTTTTATCTTCCGGTTAAGGATTTTATACCTTTAGTAAATCTGTGTGCAATATTTTTAGAATTATCAGCAATTTTAAAGTTGTTTAATTGCCGCTAAGCCTGTTTTTAAAGGCGGCCATTGATGTTTACATTTGAAACAGGAGACTAGTAGATTTGTTGCCAATCTAGAGAAACTTAGCTTCGCAACAACAAAGATAACGCATTCATTTATTATTTCCAGTTAAATCATGCTTAATTCTTTCTGGAATTTTTTCGGGGAAACAAGCGTTTCAGATTTACTTCGTAATTTTTAATATAGATATTTTGAGTTTTTATGTATTTTTGCCTTCTCGCGAAGTGAGAACTGAATTAATTCAATGAGAAATACTCAAGCGTCTGTGAAAAACTGTTTCTGTTTTGTTTTGTTTGCTTAATTTCTTTTATACATAGTTCTAGCTTTATTATAGTATTTGAATAGAACATGTGGCAACGATTCGATAATTTTTTAAATGATATACATTTTGTGCATTCTGAGTTATAATATGAATGAAATATAATACTGTTAGGTAAACCTAGCGCCAGAGTGTCGCTATGGTAAACAAATTGAATTTTAAAGAATGCATTTATTCTATTGTGGTTTATGCGCTTTCGGCGAAGTAGGTTTAATTCAATCTAATAAGTTTAAATAAAATGCAAGAATAAATGCGTATAAGGAAGTCATGTCGTGTACACATCAGATTTTTTTAACTAGAAATCCGTGATAACGGTTTCTCGAAATTTTCGATTTCCAATTAACAATCAAGATTAAAATATTTTGAGTGTCCTATACTTTAAATGAAAGAAAGGAAAAAAAAAAACAATAAAACACTTTTAAGGAGAGGAGAAGATAGAATTTTTGACGATAAATATAGCAACGAAATGTAATTCGAATAAAACATAATGCTCTAAATAATCCTGAAAATAGCTAACTGGTACTGTCATTTTCAATAAAATATATTTATAATTTTACTCACTAACTTTCTAAAAAATATTTATTACTAATAATTTGTAAGTTTTCCCTTTGTCACTGATAAACAAATATTCTGTTTAGCAAATGAGTAACATCAAATTTTCTTTCGTTTGCAGTATATTCCAGAATTCAGAAACATTTTTCTCTTCTATACAGAAATTTACACAGATCAGTACTTTGGCTTATCTGTTATCCAGAACCCTTTCCTCCTATGTCCTGGGCTTTGGGGTATAAAATACACGAGCCCTATTGCTACTATCTAAAAGGGTAGCCTATGCTGACCAGGACGGTAGTGGTGTCAGACATCCAAGTGGGTAGCTTAAATGGCCAGATTTTGAAAGGTTTAAAAAAAATTTCCGTTCTTCATGGTCTTCATGCACTTGGAAGTGGTGACCCTGGATGGCCGGTTCAACGATGCGGCATTTTAAAGAGATATCTTTAAAAAGTTCATCGCCTTGTTAGATTGGTTGCGGCAAGTGCGACATATGTTTTTCTTTCAGAAGTGCTTTTGATGCGATCCCACCTCCCTCCTAATAAAGAGGTAAAGGAGTAAATCCGTTTAAGCGCTATATGAATGGCAAAGCACGTATAATAATTGCTTACTGATCAAGCATAAATCCTGGTCGAGTGAGGATGTGCAGAACACGACTTCTTATATTCGCCTTACCTTAATTGCTTCCATGTAATTTTTCCGAAGTTAGAATTTTATTCATTCGCGGTCCAAGGTTCATTCATTAACAATGAGTGCTTACTGGCTTCAGCTTCAGGCAAAAGTTGTCAACAATTTTAAAGAATTTCCATCGACTAAAAATGAAACAAAAAAAAAAAAAAATCCTAAAATTTGCGAAATCAATTGAGGGCAGATATTTTCAGATATATGCTTCTTCTATATCTGAAAATATATTTATCGAGAAATCATGAATGAAAAATTGGGTGACCTTATAACACCAGTCGACAGTGAAGCAGTAATAGTGAAGAAGAAAAAGACCTTTAGCTTATAAAACAATCAAAGGAATTGTCGAAAGAGTGAGTGAGTGAGAGATTATGACGCAAAACCAAAGATGATTATAGCGCGCCAAACACGAGATGGGATGATTACAAATGATGAAATTAAAATACAATAAATAAAAACAAGTAGACAAATGTACCAAATCCACAGAATGAAGTCATATAAAAGTTAAAAGCACACATTAAAATTCAAGACACAGTCTTCAAAACAAATAACATTAGGTAATACAATCCAGTCTCTTTTTAAATAATAAAATAAATTACAATTGACCTCTCTTCCGATTAGGCGGTCGAGAGGTAACTCACAGCTACTAAAATATTTCTGGCGAAAACTATTAAAACATGGACACTCAATTAAAATATGACGAAAGAATTGTCGAAAGACACCCAGGAATCGTATGATTTTGCAATGGAAATCGATTGAAAGAAGAAAAAAACGCTTTATGAGAGGAACTGAAAAACTCCGCGTTTCTTACCGCGAAACTTCTAAAAGAGCGTTGATTCACGTACCATACATAAACACGGTGAAGCCCGAGTGATAAATTACAAATCAGAACACATTACTAACATTAATTAAATTAATAAAACGCTTCGCAGTTACTTTGAACTTCTTCTCTCAAACAGATAAAAATAAAGGAATAATGCAAATTTGTTGAATGTTTAAATACGCCATCATAAAGCAAAGGGTAGAAGATGAAGAATAGTTAGTTTTAATGCGTCCAGTCGGTTCTGAAATGAAATGTCTTCTTGCTCTGATTCCGTTTAAAGGAAGCATAGTCTAATAAATGCCAGCTTTGTTAGTCAAATTTCAGTTCGTTAGCAGTATTTCAAATTCGCGATGAGATTAATATTTACTTTAGATTTAGTCTCCCTCTTCTATCCACATACTCTCTTAAGCATGCCTGCATTCTTTGCAGTTTCTAGCATAAAGAAGTAGTAACTTAAAAAATCTGCGGATTAACCTTCTCTCTCTCTCTCTCTTTTTTTTTTTTTTTTTTCTTTTTCTTTTTCTTTTTTTTTTTTAGAGCCCAAATCCCTCATGACTTACTCGTACGGCTTGCTAAATTATACAGATCTTTTGCTGCACTTTACTTAAACTTATTTTCACGAATTATTCTAACTTAATTAACCGATCTTGCAAGGCAAGTAGAAAATGACATAAAAAACTGCCAATTTTGAAATTAAATATCCCGGTCAATTTTTATCGCAAGGAAGTCAAAGCTTCTTATTATTTTATTTTTCCATAACGAGTATAAAACTTTCCGAATATATGTGTAGGAATCCGTAGATCATATTAAAAGTTGAATTTCGCTATTTGTCGAAAATTTCTTTTAACTTGACTTTGCCGAAAATGAATATTTTCGTCATTTCGAGCACATTTGTAACTGGAAGTATATGACTACGACAGACGATTGCGAAGGTAAAAGCCGGGTAAGCAATTTTAAGCCAGATAAGAGGAATGTGTATATACATATTATACGCGTTTGGTACTGCCGATTGCAATAAAAAAGGGAGGTGCACAGCTAGATGTTATAGCACTTTTTTCAGTCGCGACCCCTTTTTATCACCGAGATTTTTTCGCGACCCCAGAAGCCCGTAATATTTACGAAAATTTTGAGGGACCACATAAGCATTGCGCAAATCCGACACACGCGTGAGTGAAACTGTCAATTTTTTCACTTGCACTGTAATATACTATTGCAGTTTTAGGCCATTAACTTTAATTTCTAATTTTAAGACCTAGAACAATGTGAAAATTTTGAATAAGTAACAGATGAAATGACAGCGTCACATGCAAAGCAAGCAAAATGAACGTTTATATTCTAAAAAGAATGCACCGAAACGTTTTCGTTTCTTTCTTTGTCTGTATTGTCTTATCTTTATCTATTTTCAAATACATAGTAAAAATATTTGGTAATAGTAAAATTATTATAATACATGAAAGAAATATCAAAACTGATAAAATTTTGGCGACACCCTGCTGCAGATCCCCCGACTCCAATGGAGGTCGCGACCCACAGTTTAAGAAACTGTGTTATAGCAATTCCATATACAAAATTCCAGCGTTCTACGGCTAATCATTTTTTAGTTATGCGAGATACGCACGTACAAAAGTCACGAGAAAAATCCATTTTGAATCCATTTAAAATCCATTTTACAAACCGTTTCGGAAAAAGTCCTTTATTCCGTCCGCACATACAAACGTCACTCAGAAAAAAAAAAAAAAAAAAAAAAGTGGATGTTCCCAGTGAAGTATGCGAAATATTTACAAAAAAAGGAAGTAACAAGAAGCACAAGGAACATTAGGAAGGATTTCGCACAAGGAAGTAACAAGAAGGCAATACATAGTTTGTCTTCAGTTGAGTATAAATAGACAAGATCGGATCAGATAATTTACTTTCTACAGAATATTACAACGATGAAAAAATAACACACACATGAGAAATATAACCACGGTTTGTTTCCAGAAGTTATTGGAAAAATACAAAAGTGCATCGAAAAAATTGTCTTTATTTACCTTTGGTATATAATAACGCAACGAAACAAAAAAAGCTTCCAATGATTCGCTTTTAGTTGTTTTGCTGTAGAATTATAGAAAAAACATCAAACAATTCTTTTATAATGATAATTCATTATTAATTGTAACAACATCTGAAAGTATTCATCATTCCGTATAACATAAACCTAATTATATTTTTAATTGAAAAATTAGAGAATTTATTCCTTTACTAATTAAGTAAAATTAATTACATACGGATATTTCAGATGGTTCAAAACAATGCACAAAACCACCAGTTGTTTTATCTCGCCCCCTTTCTGAACGCGCCCGGCAATGAGCGAATGTGTGTGTGTGTGTGATTATGGCAAAGCCTCGAGGGCTATCTGCCTAAGGGGAGGGATGCCTTCGTGGAGGACTTTCTAAGGGAAACTGGCTCGTATACACGTTACACATGGGGAAAACCACGAAAACTCCCATGCAGCCAGCCCGTTCGCGGGATTCGAACCTCGGACCGAACTACCAGTGTTCAGCGACTTTACCGCTCGGCCGCTGGTGGGCCAATGAGCGAATGAAATTTCCGTCTTTTCCTTGTAACTTCGTTCGCTAAAATACTACGTACAATTCTGATCAGTTCCATATTTACATGGACTCAACGTGAAGGACAAAATTTGCATTTTTTAAATTTAAACATTCAGAACAAAATGCTAAAAAGTTAATAGACATGTATTCTGTTGCATACAATTCTGTTAATTATTATTTAACGTACAATTCTGTTACAATTTCAGAACTGCACTTTATTTTTACTTGACAAAAATCATAAAAATTGCAATTTAAAGAAAGAAATTAATAATACATCCTGAATATGACGTTTAATATTATTCAAATAATAATGTTTTATTTTTTACATATTTATATCATAGAAATTTACAATTACTTAACATTTAAGTGGAAAGTTCTTTACTCTAATGAACTTAAGAAATTAAAAAATACCCTGATTTTGAAGAAAGAAAATCTTGTCATTTTATAAACAACGCTATTTCAGATAAATCACAAAAATATATAACACAGTTAAAATAGTACGCAGAAACATATAATATACTTCTCGTAATACACTAACGAATTTTACGAATTTAGCAAAGATTTCTTACCTCAAAGCTGAGAATTTTTGAACCATTAATGCAGAGCTAATTTTACTCACTGTATAATTTTTACACCACACACAATTAAATATACGATAATTAAATTTGATAAATGGTATTTAAGTATTTAAATTATAGATTGTTAAATTTACTCTTGCATTCGAAAGGAAACTTCTTCAAACATATCAACATGAATGGGAAGAATGATAAATCATACAGAGCAGACGAATTTTGACGCACGCGCGTTAACGGTCAGCACGTGACTCCCAGCCACAGCTTCGATTACGCAGCTTTCAAAGCTGGTTATGAAAGAAGGCATAATAACACTTTCACTGGCAAGGAAAAAAAAAATTCAAAATAACTCTTTAGTATACGAAGTTCGTCCCAGCTGAATTCCTCACTCATCGTTAACTCTCTGATACAGCTGCTCCTTGAGTCATACGAAAAATGTACTTAACCCAAATCTCAAGGCTGTTTCCTGTTCTGATATGAAAAAAGTGCCATCTGGCTGGAAGCGGTTTGTTCGTACAGGAAAAAGAATCATAACAAAAAAGATTACATAATAAAAGAAACAAAATTAAAGATAATGCGCAATTAGTATTGATTATTTACTAAAATCTTTAATGCAGCATTTAGCATTTCTTCATCCTTGCGTTTACGTAATGGCTCACAAAAGAGATCGGGAACTTTGAATTTTTGTATTCTTTAATGAACATAAAAACTAAAATAAATTAAAACAAAAAGAAAGGATTTAATTTTGATTATATATAAATTCAACATTTTTTATAGCAAATAAATTTTCGAAAAGATGAAAATTAAATTCAAAAATCAATATCCTATGTTTAATGAGGAAACCTAATCAGCACTTTTACTAACAGCCAAAAATGACAAAAAGTTAACATTATTTTTGCTTCTTAATATCTTGTAGGATTAACTTCCTACACTTGATCACTTCAATTAATCTTCTGAGCTACTCCACAAGTTTTTATTATTATTATTTTCGCACTTATGCCACTCCTCTTGAATCACTGCTTTCAGTTGCTGCCGCGAAGATATGCTCTTTTTTGGAATTTTCGATTCTAGTTCCTGCCAAATATGTTCAATAGAATTAAGATCTGGCGATTGGAGCTGTGACTAAATTACTTCTAGACATTTATGTAACAGCCAGAGTTCCTGCCAAATATGCTCAATAGAATTAAGATCTGGCGACCAAGTTACTTCTGGACATTTATATAACAGCCGGAGTTCTAGTTCCTACCAAATATGTTCAACAGAATTAAGATCTGGCAACTAAATTACTTCTGGGCACTTATATAACAGCCAGCGTTCTAGTTCCTGCCAAATATGTTCAATAGAATTAAGATCTGGCGATTGGAGTTGTGACTAAATTGCTTCTGGACTCTTATATAACAGCCAGAGTCTAACATCGTTAACAGTAAGGGTCATCAACCTTTCACGCCCGAGGGCCACGTCAATAAATTTACAGAGATCCGCAGGCCACATGTCTGTTAAAAACATAGTGTAGTCAGAAAATTTATATAAAAAAGGGAGGTTTGTTTTGCAAGACGTCAACTGATTCTAAGCACAGAGATAGTATTACAGATTTGCATATATATACATTGGTTCCCAAAAGTCAAATGGAAATCAAATTAAAATATTTTAAAAATATAAAATAAAAAGTATGAAGATGATTGTACAGAACGATGTTACAAAAAGTTACTTTAATTTTAATGTCAAATTTGACATTGTTTTTGCTTGATGAAAGCTTCGATATCCGGTTTAATCTGTGTTGTTGCAATTCGTAAAGTTTCCTTCAAATGTCTGTCTGTCAGCGGTGTTCTTGTTTCTGATTTTAGGATTTCCATTTTACTAAAAAGATGTTCACATATGTAAATACTGTCAAAGACGGAAGATATGAAGAGTGCATATTTACGAATTCCTGGATACTTGTCTTCGGTCACATACTTCGAATAAAAATCAATGAATGTAAGATTTTCAAGAAACTTGCATTTTACTGCAGAGTCACACTGTAGATCTATAAATTCTAATTGAAATTCAGGTGGAACACATATTACATAAGATAAATTACACAAGATAAAGTGAAATTTTTCAAAATTCGTCATTTTCAGAAAATTTTATCTCAAATAATATCAGGCATGTCAATAAAATGTTTTAAATATCAAGAATGGGAATAAAAAGTTTTTTTTTTAATGACAAAAGCTGATAAGGCAATTTTTCTTGAAATTAAAATTTTTTTAAATTCTTTAAATTCAAATGTAAGGCCACTAAAATGCCTTTACCGGGCCACCTGCGGCCCTCGAGCCAAGGGTTGAAGACCCCTACTTTAGAGTATGCTTTCGATCATTGTCATGGCAAAATTTAAAATTATTTAGTATGTTAGGTTTTTGTGCTGACGATGCCAAATTTCGCTTCAAGATGTCAAGGTATGTACTTATACTGATTCATTATACCATTTATAAACTCTATATTATCAACACCGGGAATGTGCCAGAGATCTCCATACCATAACTCCTTCTCTGCCGTGGACTCAGTTTTGCTTCCGAAATTTTTCTTTGGGTTTTCTCCATATCAACACTTGTCCATCTGAGTCGAAAAAGATGTTAAATTTGCTTTCATCTGCAAACAACACTTTTCCCCAGTAGTCGGGTATCTTTTGTTTCATCGATTTTGCAAAAGGGAGTCAAAGTTTTCGTTTTCTTTTTTTTAAATTTTAACTGACATAAAATTTTCTTATTTTTATTCGCCCATAATATCATTCGCATTATTCTTTCCATATAATTCACGAAGCTCCGTAACAGGTTTAGGAGAACCCAGTCTGGATTGTTTTTAATATTCCTTAGAATAAAATCTTTCATTCCATCAGTTAACTTAGAGGGTCTTCCAGGTCTTCTTTTGCTTCTTTTTTTTTGGTCTTCTGTCTCTTATAACTGTAGAAACTGTAGAATTGCTTAAGTTAAGTTTTTAAATAGCCAATTTTTATAATAGGTTTCCTTTTCTTTGATGCAAATCAATAACTAATCTGCGGGTTTCTAACGATGTTTCCTTTGTGACTGAGCCATTGCAAGAAAACATGGAAATTAGCGAATATTTTCTAAAAAGAAAATTCGAATAATAAAAGCAAACGATTTTTAGATTTTTGCTTAGCTTCTTTATCCAAACCAATTCCATAAAATTTCGCTTTTTATTTATTGTAGACGATTTTAATTAGAAATTATGAAAATGTCCGATTAATTTTGTGGTATCTTTTTCCTTGCCCGTCACCACCGGTGGTGACGCCTTGCCCCACCCTAGCTACGCCACTGCCTAGGTTGCATGGGTCCCAGTAAGCTTTCATGTGCGACCCTAACTAGATGTTATTTGCAGTTCTCGCAAACGGTTACAGCCGAAAACATCGCGGAGAAAACAACGCAAGGCAAAAACGTCGTGCTACAAAACATCGTGGGAGAAAACATCGCAGTTCTAAAACATCGTGGTACAAAACATCGTCGTCGAAAATAGAGCGGTTCAAAAACTTGGCAGTTTAAAAACATCGTCGTCGAAAATAGCGTGGTAAAAAATAAAGTATCTACAAATAGGCAGGCATGCTTTTTTCAGGCATTAATAACTGTAAATAGATATTCCCATAATGATTTGTGAGCGCAAAATGGAAAGAAGGATAATTCTTACTTTCATATTTTTTATTAACTAATAAATTTTTCTGAAAAAATAAGAAGAAAACTTAAGCATAGAAAATTAATGCAACTTATAATATTTAATAGAATTTTAAACCGACATAGTTAACTAATAATTGCCATTAATGAATCATTTTTATAAAGTTTTTACTGGTAATTTTTCATGAAAAGTATAATCTATAAGTTGCATTTAATTTTCCATGCTTAAGTTTCCTTCTTACTTTTTCAGCAAAAATTGATTAGTTAATAAATAAAAAAAAAAAAAAAAAAAAAAGTGAAAGTAAAAATTATCCTTCTTCACACTTAAGCTCACAAATTATTATGGGGATATCCATTTGCAGTTATTAAAACCTGAAAAAAAGCCTGTGAACGATGTTATCGTCATTCGATGATTTGTAGACACTTTGTTTTTTACCACAATATTTTCGACGACGATGTTTTTATACTGCGAGACTTTTTGAACCGCTTTATTTTCGACGACGATGTTTTGTACCACGATGTTTTAGAACTGCGGTGTTTTCTCATTGCGATGTTTTCTAGCACGAAGTTTTTGCCTTGCGTTGTTTTCTTCGCGACGTTTTCGTTTGCGATGTTTTTGCCGCGATGTTATTGGCGGATACCCTCACAAACAAAGCTTATTTTTCCAGAAAACCATATAATAACTTGTGGCCATTTAGCTGCCTTCTCCAAAGAATTTAAGAAAAGATTTCAAGATTTGAGAAATATTAAGAATTGTCTGTTGTTCATAGAAAACCCTGTCATACAGAAACAACAATTATTACAAAACTAGTTGCATTGGGATATGCTATTTGAGGAACTCATCGAAGATTTTCTTAAAAAGGTTCTACTGTTACGCATATTATATACACCTACACAGACAGTGTATAGGAAGCCTAAATTACCTGTGCTTAAATGAATCAGGTAATCTTGAGCCGTTCTTTTTCTTTATGACTTTTCCTTTATGACAATTTTTCTTATGACAAGCAATTCATATTTATTTTTGTAGAACGCTGCTTATTTTACAGCTAACACTTACAGATGTTTTAAAAACTTTGTAGCTATTTTTTAATACGAATGGTTTGTCTCGCCAGTATAATTTAAAAGTAGCGTATCTATTTATTCGAAAAAATCCTTATATTTTGATTGCCTTTTATTTCTCCTATGAGGCTGTCATCGTGAGGTGGGTTCTTGGCGTAGTAACATGTGAATGATGTGAGCAATTCCATAATCCTTATCGCTGGGCCCGGTTTCGGACCTCGGAGAAAGCATAAATGTTTGTAAATGTATAATATCTTTGGGGAACTTAGCTTTTTATGAGGATTATAAAAAGGTAATTGATGATTATCGTAGGGAAGGTATCATTAAGAATTCGTCGTCAGATACTGAAGTGTCATATTCTGAGCAGTCATTCTACTTACCCCACCACGCTGTCATCCGCGAGGACAAATCTACTAGTCGACTTCGAATCGTGTTTGATGGTTCTTCTCATGAAGGAGGACAACTTTCAATTAATGACTGTTTATTTAAAGGACTAAACTTGTATCCAAATCTATTTGAAATGATTTTAAAGTTTCGACAAAATACAATCGCCTTCACAGCGGATATAAAGCAAGCGTATCTACAAATTTTGATCGATCCTAGTGATAGAAAATTTACTAGATTCTTCTGGACTGATGATATTGGTTCTAATTCGTATCAAGAAATGAACTTTAGTCGAGTTTTATTTGGACTAAAACCAAGTCCATATTTATTAGCTGCAACTCTGAAATATCATTTTGATAAATGTAAAGAAGAATTTCCTGATACTTGCAAATTACTGTCAGAATGGTTTTATGTCGACGATTTGATTGGAGGCGAAGAAGACTTGCAAGCGGCTTTGAAAATTACGACTGAAAGTGTAGAGATTCTCAAAAGATGTGGCATGATATTACGAAAATGGAAAACCAATTCCATGGAACTGCGTAAGCTGTGGAAAGATGCTGAGTTCGAAATCGATGAGGAAAAGAGCTCAAGTACAGGACTTGACTCACCATCCAAGGTGTTGGGTCTAGTTTGGGATCCAGATGCGGACAGTATATCTTTTAACGTAAAAGAATTGTCAAAATTGGTCAAGAACGGAACTGCTTCAAAAAGGTTTATTCTTCGAGTAGTGGGTCGTATTTATGATCCTATCGGATTTCTTGGGCCTTTCATCATAAAGCTGAAGTGCATTCTACAGGAACTGTGGAGTCATGACATAGACTGGGATGATAAACTTCCATCGTCACTGGATCACAAGTGGCAGTTGTGGTGCAGTGAAATCGAACACTTAGAAGATCTCCAGATTCCTAGATGTTATTTTTCAAATTTGAACTGTAAATTTATTTCATTTGAAATTCATTCTTTTTCAGATTCATCTCTTTTAGCCTATGGAACTGTATTGTATTTAAGAGCTATATCTGAAGATGGGAGGATAAGTATCAGTTTTATTTGTTCTAAAAGTCATGTAGCTCCTCTGAAAGGTCTTACATTACCAAGACTGGAATTAATTGGAGCTTTATTGTCCGCAAGATTAGTCCATCAAGTAAGTAAATGTCTTAAATTTAATACTTCTAGTTATTTTTGGACCGACTCGATGATTACATTATGTTGGATTAAGGGACAAGCTAGTAAATACAAAACTTTCGTAAAAAATAGAATAGAAGAAATTCAATCTTTATCAGATACCAATAATTGGGCTCATTGTCCTGGTAAGGATAACCCTGCAGATATCTTGTCCAGAGGAATTTCTGCAGCAAATTTAGCTACAAACCATCTTTGGTGGAACGGTCCACCGTGGCTAAGCCAATCACCTGAATACTGGCCTACTGAAAGAGAGAACTTAAAATCTACAGACGTAGACTTAGAGCTAAAAAAAGAATTTGAAGGTACAGTGCAAAATAACTGTTTGGTAGAAAATTCGAAATTTATTTTAGATTTAAGGAAATATAGTTGTTTGTTAAAGGTACTAAGAGTAACTGCACTAGTTAAACGGTTTGTTAATAAACTTCAAAAACGACAAACGATTGCAGGTCCCCTCACAGCAGAAGAACTTCAAAATGCTGAAATAGACTGGATAAAACATGAGCAAAACATAGAGTTCAACTTAGAATTGCAGAACCTTAAAAATGGTAAATCGATTCCTAAAAACTCACCACTTTCGAATTTAGCCCCATTTCTCGACAGTTGTGGTGTATTGCGCATAAAAGGAAGGTTAGAACAAGGAGCGTTTACAAAGGATGAAGCTCATCCTATACTTCTTCCTAAGCAGTCTAAATTTACAGAGTTAATTATTATTCGAGAACATAATAAAATTTTTCATGGTGGAGTTACATTTACGCTAGTCAAAATTAGGTCTAGATTTTGGATTCCACGAGGTAGACAAATTATAGAAAGAGTATTAGGTAACTGCCTAATTTGTCGAAAGTATATGTTGAAACCAGCTAAACAAATAACTAGTCAACTACCTAAATGTAGAATTACTGAAAACCCTCCTTTTACTGTAACTGGCATAGATTTCACTGGCCCAGTTTTAATAAAATCAGGAAAGGATACGCCTCAAAAGGCTTACATAACATTATTTACATGCAGTGTTACTAGAGCTGTGCACATAGAATTAATCACAAATATGTCAACAAAAAATTTTATTTTGTCATTAAGGAGATTTTTAGCTAGGAGAGGAAATTGTAAAGTTATCATTTCCGACAATGCTAAGAGCTTTAGAGCCACTAATGAAATTCTTAAAGAATTTGCAAAAATTATAAGAGATTCAAAATTAAAAGATTTCATATCAATAAACGGCATAACTTGGCAATATATTGCGCCTCACGCGCCTTGGTGGGGTGGTTTTTATGAAAGGCTTACACCTGCCCATTTCTTGTTTCCAGGGCAAGAAAATATTTCTTATCCTGTACATTTCGCCGACCTTTTCAGGAATGAACCATTGAACAGGCAGACTTCGACTAGGAGAAAACTGTATCAAACTAATCTTTTGAAACAAATTTGGAAAAAGTGGAAGGAGAATTATCTCCTCGAATTACGGTCTGGGCATACTTTTCTAAATCCATCTCCCGAAAGGAATCTTAAAAAGGGTGAGGTTGTATTGCTGGAGGGGTCGACGAAATCAAAATTTTTATGGCCTATTGGAATTATAGAAGTTTATAAAGGTAGGGATGGGTATGTGCGTTCATGTTTGATTCGTACTTCTCAAGGACTTTATCGAAGACCCGTCCAATTAATCTATCCTTTTGAAGTTTAAAGTTATATATATATATGTTTGTTTCATGTATTGTATTTAATTTGCAATGTAGTTTTCAGTATTAATTTGTGCATATTGGTTTTGATTATATCTAAATATATTATTGATATGTAAATTTAATGTGCTCTTAAAAGAGCACAGGTGGGGTGTGTTGGAACTTTTCATAGTATAGAGGGCGCTGTTGCGCCAAAAGAATTCTGTGTTTTTAACATTATGTAACTGTGGTTCGCCATTGCGATGTGTGTGTATTACTGAGATATATTTTGGTGTTTTCATTAAATATAAATGAAAGATATCGTCATGAATATTTTGTATCCAAATCAAGATCAAATTTACCACTGATGCATATTCGTCGAAACAAAATTAGCGTTCGAACAAGAATCGTCAAGTTATTACTAGCCTTTCGAACTACGCATTAGTATCGTTATTCGCTTCGTAACACTTGCCATTCATCAGCTGCTCAAGGTCTTTGCCAGCGACAAATGCAAATCCTTTTGTCTTGGTCAGCTGAATATGTGGATTTGTTCAGATCAGGAAAATTAGTCAAAACAAAATCCTAACTTTTTACGTTATTTAAATGAACAAAATATCAAAAACATCCAAATAAGTTAAATACAAGTTTTATTTTACTTGATTCAGGAAGGTAAGAGATTCGTTATAACTAAGTTTTACAGCGTTTTATAAGTTTTACAACATGTTAAATGTGATATAAGCGAAATAAACTTTCTTGATTAAGCTAAAACAGAGGTAACCTACTTTAACTCAATTTACATGTCATTTTAGTCAATAAGAAACGTAATCTTATCTAATGGTACTCCTACCTTTGAGCAAATGATCTGCAATTTTATCACAGATTCTGTTTTCCTAGATTTTATTTTTCGTTTGTATACTTATCTTCTATTATTCAGAATCATAGCAAAGAAATTTTAGCGTGGGAATAAAATGTACTTTTAAATCAGTCCAAAATGTATAATTATCTTTAACTAGGTCATCATATCATTATCAATTTCCCTTTTACGAAAACTAAAACATGAGCATTTTTACTTCCTTTTTCGAAATAAAGGAAGTGTTGTAATCGCGAAAAATTTCGGGTACCATATTTCAATGAAAATGAACGACCAGCGGCCGAGCGGTAAAGTCGCTGAACACTGGTAGTTCGGTCCGAGGTTCGAATCTCGCGAACTGGCTGGCTGCATGGGTGTTTTGTGATTTTCCCGATGTGTAACGTATATACGAGCCAGTTTCCCTTAGAAAGTCCTCCACGAAGGCATCCCTCCCATTAGGCAGATAGCCCTCGAGGCTTTGCCGTAATTAAATAATAACCTAACCATATGAACTTTTTTTTTGTACTTTGCGTGACATTTCTACATATGGATAGACTAATGCACTCTTTTCTCCAAAATGGAGTGTAAAATGCATTTAAAATGGAATCAAAAGGGAATTTTTCGAGACGTCTGTACGTACGTATGTATGTATGCATGTATCTCGCACAACTCAAAAACGAATAGCCGTACAAATTTGAAAGTTTATATATCGGACTGCTTTAACATCTAGTTGTGCACCTCCCTTTTTTGTTGCAATTGGCAACATATATGTAATGATAGCACAAATTTGGAAGCATTGATGTAGGAACACTACGACGTGGAGAAACGGAGAAATACTAATGGCGTAGATACTTAATGCTTAGAGCGTCCAACCATTTTGAAGAAGAAACTGTCAAGCCGGATTAAATTCCTTTTTTTATTTAAATTCACATTTTGTGGCCACAATTCACTTGGCACTCCAATCGTGCCCACTTTCAAAATAATCACAATTTTGATATTATTGCCATAGAAGCGAATATAGTAACACATACATGATCGCAGCAAAGCATCTGGCCAAGAGGAAAGCACAAGCAAAAGTGAAGCATCAGTTCATAAAAAGAAGGGAGGGAGTCAAAAGTTTCAGTTTTTATTTTTGGTTTACAATTTGGTGATTGGGCAAGAGGTATCTGCATTAAGCTTTACGTAAGATCGCATGATTAATTTGAATGACGCAGTTTAGACTTATGGCGCTACTTCTAAGACAGAAAGAGGAAGTTCCCAAATTAAATAAGAAATAAAAGAGGTATAGACAAAAATAAGATAAGTTTGCTTTCATATTTTTTTTAATCTTACACACACACACACACATATATATATTCGAGGATAAGTAACCTCGAAAGATCTGACATATGCCAGATCAACTGCAGAAGGTTGTTGACCACCAAAAAATCAATAATAATAAGAGGACTGAATGTTAAATCTCCCTTAGAAAGTCCGATGCAGCTCAGAATGTTATTCGGTGAAGCTGGATGGTCACAGAATTTTGTACAATTGCGGTGGATTTTTCTGCCGCTATCAAAGGAAAGATATTTAAGCTGACCACTTGTTAGTCTAGCCAGAGCAGTCTGGGAACCTCTGTCACATTTTGATTTCCAGCAGACAGCCTTGTTTGCATTCTCTGTCACATTTTGATTTCCAGCAGGCAGCCTTGTCTGGCTGAAACATGTTCTTGTGTACCACTGATGCGTAGATAGAATACGCCATATTAAATTTAAATCTTTCATTTGAGTATAGTTTTTGGTAAGTAACCGAAGAGCCAGTGGCCGTTTCATTCTCACTACCCTCTTTGGCCAGTCTATCACAAACCTCATTGCCACCAATGGTGACATCTGTAAATGGACGTTGAGGGTCTGAGAGATCTTCAGATCTTTGAGCAGAATATATATGCTGGTTTCATCGTTTGCGAAGGAAGAGCCGCCAAGATGTTATAGTGAACTGCGACTATCCGATAAAATCCATAGCTTCTCAATATCACAGTCATAAGACATGATAGCATCAAGCCCTACATTAATCGCAATTCTCGCTCCTGAAGACAGGGCAAGTGCCAACGTTGCTTTGCTTTATTGTGGTCTCAAGGTGGGAGCTTCTAATAAAAATACCACTGCCAGTACGATCTTCTGTACGAGTACCGTCAGTATAGAAATGCATTGCATCTTTAGGAATGTAACTAATAATTTCCAGAACCAGCCGTCTAAGATGGTCTTCATGGGGAGTTTACTTGTTTACAGTGGATCTTCAGATCAAAGAGGAAGAAAACTTTCAGTAAACCCACTGAGGGATCAATACAGGATCTAGAGGTGCAACCTCCCGAGAGATCAGTTTCTGAGACTCTGACAAACTAAAAGAGCTGCATTTCTTGAGTCTTTGACTATTGTGCCAATTATGCAGGTACAAGGAAGTACGATGTTGAGGGCCGTAGTTCTATATTTTATTGAAGTCCTTAAATATATTGGCTCTTCTTCTAATATGCGATGGCTATAAGTTGGTTTCGAACAGGGCTATACCATATACACTCTTTTGCAAAAAAATCGAAGCAACAAGAAGGGCTTTTGCGATCGTGACGAAATTTGGTATGCAAAAACAGCTTGATCGAACATGCAAATGATCAAAGTTTCAAGGCAAATGAACAGGAATTGCGATCATAGCGTGCATTTCTAGTGCGCAATTCGCAGAGTATAAAGCCAGTAACAAACGCGGAAAATTTATCTTTTTTTTGTTGCTGACATTGTAATTACGTAAAGAAGCCATTACGACGATATCGAAGATCTTGCAGGTAGCTAATTGACTTGGAACGTGGTCGCATTGTAGGGTTGCTTGAAGCTGGGTAATCATACCGAGCAATAGGCCGCTCCCTGCAGCATACAGACACTGCTGTGCAAAGATGTTGGCAGCAATGGTTGCTACAAGGAAATTGCCGATGAAGTGAAGGCTCTAGAAGGCCAAGGATCACAAATGCAAGGCAAGATAGGATGATTGCTCGCCGGCTCGAACTGTATCATTGTCGACTATTCAATGCACTACAGCCACGTCTATACTTCCCGTGGTACCGTCCACCATCTCACGGCGCTTGTCTGAGGCGAGGTTATGGCTCACAGGGGCCTTTAAGACGTTTGTCTTTGACCCAACAACAACACTGGCGCTAGATTTTATATTTTACTTACACATATATATACATTCATACACATATATGCATTCCCACCCTCTCACCCATCTCGGTGAGCTGCGTGTTTCTAGTCTTGTATGTTGGTAACTGTGCATTTTTTTGCTTTAAAAGTGATCGAATTATATTGTGCTCATAGCCGGCAAAAGGGTGTACTTGGGTGGAACGGGCGAACTACGTCAGAAGAATAATCTCCTGGAAAGGCCACTCACGGGTGAAGGCCATTCCATTATGCTCAGCTAAGAACTGCAGGCAAAGAGAGACTTCTACCCTTGGACTTTGCCCAAGGGATTTCCAGTCTTTTTGACCAACAGAAGCTGCTCATTTACTCTTCGTTACGACTTTGTTGACTACCGCAGATGATACTGCATGATCCGTCGCACAGAATAATCGGGGACGCGTTCGGAGTTCAGGCTGACATATATATGTATATTGGCTCTTCTTCTAATATGCGATGGCTATAAGTTGGTTTCGAACAGGGCTATACCATATACACTCTTTTGCAAAAAAATCGAAGCAACAAGAAGGGCTTTTGCGATCATGGCGAAATTTGGTATGCAAAAACAGCTTGATCGAACATGCAAATGATCAAAGTTTCAAGGCAAATGAACAGGAAGGAACCCGTTCAAAAAGTAATCTACAGTCTCCTTATAAGCTAAAACCCCTGAAAATTCTACAGTGCAACATAAATAGACTTTCAATATTTAGTCGCAGAATTCTCAATGGTTTTAAAGTGGCACTAGGCCTAAATTGGCGGCTATTTGTGTACACTTGAAACTCCTATTAGTAGAGTAAAATAACTTGTAGTATCATATAGTAAATTAACAGTGACTTGGTGTACTAACTTTAGTATCTTTTTCCCAGTGGGACCAAAAGTTAAGTTTACATTTTTGTGGAAAATTTTATCTTCATTTCCGTTGGCCGAATTGCTTATTGTTGAGTAAAAACAATAATTTTACTAATTTTAATTGAAAAAAAATAACCGCATTGTGTAAGGAGCAACATACATACGGAGATCAAGCTTTTTTTCTTTTTTCCACTACTAGGTGGGAAGGGGTGGTCTCTTTATTATGGAAGTACGTAACAGGTGGGCCACTGTTGCCTCCTATGAAGGGACGAACTAAATAATTATGCCTTTTCCGGGATTCGAACCCGAACTCTTTCATCTGTTAGTCAGAGTCGATAACCACTTTCCTGTCTGAGCAGCACCGGGGATCAGGCACACCTTAAATAATTTAATTACGTAAATTTGTAGATGACAAATGGATTATGATTTTTAAAATTATAACTAAACACATTCATTTTTTAATTCATTTTGTTTTATCAGTTCTGTTACTCATTATTTCTTCTGAAAGTAGCATCAGTGCCGTTATAATTTTCTGTACATATCCGAGTCCATTTGATTGCATTGTTATAATATTTTGTACTGTTTTTATTTATTTACTTGTATATTTGTTGCATTTTAGGTACAAATTTTGGGATATACCTCAGTGTAATTGAAGTTGAGGCCATGTATTTTGCATATAAGAACTTATTGCTTATTTGTATAAAATTGTAAATTTTAGCGTTCTGAATCCAATAACATATTTAAATTGTGAAACTAGCTCAGTTAGAACCTAGGATATAGAAAGAACCCTGCTGATCGACCTTGGCAACAGTTCGATTTCTTGCCAACGTGAAAATCTTCTAGAAGCTTCGAGAAAACGTGCTTTCCAAAAGAAACCAAATTCTAGGAGTTAAATTTCTAGAAAGTTTGGCAACAGCATATACATGCTGCTCTAACAGTGCAAAAGGATTTCTGCCTAATTGTCTGATTTGAATTTTCAAGGTCGTCGATTTGAGTTTGTGCTTCAAGTATGTGCTACAGAAAATTATTCGCTCTTCCAGTTTTCCTAAATAGCATTTTGTCATCAGAAAACTCAAAATTTTTATCTTCGTCTGAACTTAACTAAAGTTCATTTTCCTATGAAGCAGAAGTATTAAGTTTGCTGCGGATATGTTTTGCATTAAAATTTTACATAAAGTTTCTACAATTTGATTATGCTGTTTTGCAAAAATATGAAGTTATTATTCATGCGATTTAACTTTTTAAAATTATGTGTGATAAAATCGCATAACGAATTTTAAGATCTTTTAAAATATTTTTAAGGAAAGTTATTAAGTAAATAATTATATTTTTGAATTTATTTTGAAAATTTTGAATTGTTGATAAGAATTTTTTTAAGTAAATGAAACAATTTTGAAAAATTAGTATAGAATGTGATAAAATAATGGTGTTTTGATTATTACTATAAAAATAATAAACGTTTCAATACAGAATAATGTGATAGCATATAAAAATATGAGTAAGAAAATTCAAGAAACTGAATACTTATAAATAGTATGGAATTGTGTTAACTTATTTTAAAATTTACGGATCATTATATGTTCTGATAAACTTTGAAGGCTTCTGCCATTTTTTTCATATAATTATTATATTATTATTTAATATAATGAAGTGTGGTTAAAATTTTTATGGAATGTTATAACACAGTTCAAAAAAGCCTGTTGCCTTTAAACAAGGAAGCCTTTATAAGTAACTGCGGGTCAAGTATACACCAATTCGTTAATGTGGATTTGCCCATAAATGGAAATATTTGGATTGAGAGAAAGCTGAGGGTCTTCCAGTTTGTACAAATAAGTTAGAAATGTCGACACAATTTTAGTAATATTATTTCAACTCATGTTTCAAATGAAAAATTAATTACATTATGATATTTTTAAATACCTTGTGATTTTCTAACATAATTAATAGTTGTATTTAAATTTTTACATTCGAAAAGTTTTAAAAGCCTTCATTAAACAGTTATAATTACAGAGTTTATTTTCTCATTTTATATTCTCAAAATTACATGGTCCATATTATTATTGTAGGGCAATGTAGAATTTTGTTATACGTCCTTAATTATTGTATATTGTTTTATTTCAGTTAACTAATTTGAAGAATTTTTATGGTCATAAGTTATAAATGTACACTTTGATAATTATACAATACTAGAAACCAGTTATCTTTTTTAAGGAAAGGAGGATTTTATGTTCTATTGTATTTTAAACATCCCATAGCGACCAGCAAGTTGTCATGCTGATTTGTCATTACATTGTAGAAGATTTGCTCATTTTTTATTAAAGTTTATTTTATACTATTGTATGAGTTTTGTTTCTTTTTTACGTTACATTGCTTTACAATTAAGAAAATGTGGTTTAAATTAGGAGTGTTAAATAATTTATATTAATACAAATTTTATGAATATGTAAAAGAAAATTCTGGTTTTATATTGACATTAATTTTTACGACAGGCTTTGAAGCTAAGAATTGCAAAATATCATGATTATGATTATGATATTCAAGCAAAGATTTTACAAAACTGTGATATTTTCCAATTATTTCTTGAAAAAAAAATTTGTACATTCCTTAGTGTCATTAAAAAAATGAACTTGCAGATTTTCAACGGAATTTTCAGTTAGCATTTATTGTTAAAATTGTAAAATATCTACATGACTTTTATTTAAAAAAATTCAGATGAAAATTTTATGATTTTTTTTTTCAAAATAGTATTTCCCTTGTTTCACTAATGCTTTCTTCTCAAAGGCTTTTCCATTGTAGAGACATTAGTTTTTTTTACTGAAGCAGGAAACGTGAAAAAAAAAGCAATGCTCTCGCCAGAACTCGAACCTCAGACTTCTCGAATACGCGTTGAGTGCGCATCTTACACTGTCAGCAAGCCTTTTTCTCTTTGAAGGGGGGTGAATATGTAAAATAAAAAATATATAAATCAGCTTAAGCGTCATTTCTAGATCAATCTATAATACATGGGTTGCATTACGCTGATGACGTAGCTAATTGGCAACTTGAATTCAGGATTTTGAGAACTGAAACTTTTTCAACCTAAACCTTCCACTTGGCTCTCTTCCATATTAGTTTAATAACTACGCATATTTAGTTTCAAATTCTGTGATTACTTGGATGCTTCACTATGCTCTATATAGACAGCACGCTACACAATAATATCAATATGAATGTTCTGGAAGTAGGCACAAATAACGTGCCAAGTTGTTTGTGGCCGCAACATGGTTACTGAAAATAAAATAAAGATTTAATCTACCTCAGCTGTCCTATTCATTAACAGTACACTTAAAGAAAAAAAGTAAGAACAAGGTGTGAATCAAAAGCGGTGTGCAAAAATTGAGCGAACAGTTAAATGAATCGAACGAAGAATGGGATCAGAGAAATCGATTTAATCGAATCATTAAATCCCTAAACTGATTTCTTTTGAGATTTCCTAAAACCTCCTTTCTATATAGAACTAACAATTCTTGAATAAAACATTCAAAAACTAGGAAATTATAAAAATTAAACCGATTCCTATTTCAGAAGAAAAACATTCTTTTCTCCTCTAAATGGGAACTGAAATTCCAACAAGAGTACAAGAGATACTGCTCAGTTTTAGTGTTCATTTGCTCAGTAAAGTGAATCGGTTCTTTGAATCAGTTGGCAAGCGGATCGTACATCTTTAGTGTCTAGACCATAAAATTATTTGATTACTGAACATATCTCTAATCTAATACCAGAAAAATACCTTCATCACAATTATATTGATTGTTTTCACTATCTGAAACAGATCCCAAATAACAAACAAACAAAAAAGGCAATTCTTTTTTCATGATATGGAATTGAGATCACAAGAACTGTAAGTATGCTAGTAATACAATTCCATATACAGTCAAAAGTCGTTAATCCGGACTCGTCGGGACTTCGGCGATTCCGGATTATCGATTTTTCCGGATTATAGATCATCAGTTTAAATCTCGTAAGATGGCATGCAGAAATTCTAAAATTAAAAATATGAAACCGTAATTTATGAAATAAAGAATAATTATGATCTAAAGGGTATCAAAATTTGCAAAAAGAAAAAGATTAATATTTATTTGTTTACTTTATTAAACATTTCTTTCAATGTAAGTTGTTTAAGTTTTGCTTCATTTCATGTGATAATACTTTTAAAGTTCCGCTGTTCAAGTCCTATAATTGCTGTGTCCCGACTAATTTGTCAGTCGAAATTTTTTCGTTTTCAATAACCTCTGTCACTTTCTTCCTTATCGGAAGCGAATTATAATGACGAGGAACTTGTTTTAAATCATATCAAAGATGGAGCATATCGAGATGAAATACTACATTTGGTAAGGAATTATAAGCCAAATAAAATGAAAACATCTGCGCTGAAGATAAGGATAGTGCTCATCAACTTCCAATTCATTACGCGCCCACTGCAGCGTTCCCCCCCGCCCAGCAGCGTGAAATTGATAAACAGATTTCGGATTTCAAAACATACTTTCACTTTAGATCCTTTACATATTAACAAATATATATCGGAAATTCTATTTGATATAATCGAAAGTTTAAGCTTACTTTTATAAAATTGCTCTTACAGTCTGCAAAAAATAATAAGCCGGATCCAATTCGAAAATTAAGGAACAACGCAATCATCAACATTAACTGAAATAGATAATTAGATAATTTTAGCTTATACGTCCATTATACATAAAACGCGCACGCGAAAACGTATTCTGCACTTGCGCACACTCATATGTGCAGTCGTAAAAGGTCTTACGCGCACGCGTAAACGCTTATGCACATGTGTCAACGCGGCGCATGCGCAGAAAGTTTTTAGTTTTGAGGTCCGGATTATAGATCATTCCGAATTATAGGTGTCCGAATTAACGACTTTTGACTGTACATAAGAAAGACTTTTTTATTAGCAACAAAAAAATTACTGGGTTTAGACACTTCTTTAGAGCTTGTAAAAGAATTTTTAATTAATATAAATTACCATTATAATATCATAGCAAAGGTGCTTTTCACTCTCCCCAATCTAGATAGTAAAACAAAATCTTAAAATTTCATTACAAATTAATAAAAAATGTTCAATTTCTTAAACAAGAAGCAGAAATGTTAGAAATACTGTAACGTGCAAGCGGAACACATGATATCCTAAGTGCTACATTACATATTAATTACTATGTACCTAGTTGCAACTCCAGAGGCATTACCAGATATCTTGTTTAGTTTCTCTCGAGAGGTTGACGGTAAGGGAAGAGGGATGGGTCCCCATGGGGTGCTTTCCTTCAAAATTGGGAGCGGAAATGAGCAAATTCATACCGTTACCTGTATGGTGCCAATAACAGGTACAATCCTGCATCCTTTCACAATGAATGTCGTGGGCTGATTCTGATATTAGACAAGTGAGATTAGTCACAGCAACAACAATCTTATTTGATAGTACTAATAGTATTTTGTATGAAAAATAATGAAAGACAAATGTGCTGCCTGAAAAGGCAGAATAAATCTTTAATCAGACAAATGTAGAGATATTAAGTCACTTGAGAAGTCAACTGATGTAAAGTAGCCATTCCCAGAAGAAATGACATGACAAGAGTGCAAGAAGATCCAAAACATCACTTGATGCAACAACTACAGCACTGATCTTCAACATTGCTAAGCCTTTGAAAAATTTAGAAGCGAGTTCAAAAGCAGTCTTAGGTTACATATACACAGACTCTGAATTCATGAAATTTAACATGGAGCTGTCAAAAGCATCAGAAAGAATTTAAAAGTCGATGTCTTTGTTGCTGAAGAAACCTATTGATTTAGTAGCAAAATCAGTTTTTTTTTTCAAGCAACCCTGTGGCATTTTAAAATTGAGTCACGCAAGTTCTTGCTACAGTAGCGTTTCTTTTGAGCATGTCGGTGAATGATCACTGTTAATCTTTTGAGTTATTCAGCACTTAACATATTAACGCCACCGCAGCTGCAGATTTGGCTTTTTTTAAGTACCACCAATCTACACCTAAAATTTTTGTGACAAATCATAAATTAAAACACTTTATTTAAAATCAAACACTTTCAAAAATCAAAACACTTTATTTAAAATCAAACACTTTCAAAAATCAAAACACTTTATTTAAAATAAAAGTAGTCAATTGGATTTCGGTGGAAAATGAGCCGATATAGAATTTAACATAGATTCAAAACAGTCTATTTCTTTGACCTGATGCTGTTGCCATATGAACTCTGCTAAATAAGATTCTAAATGATGTCTCACTGTTCCCTATGTCTCCCTCTCCTCCATTTAGCGCTGCCCCACATTCTCTCAACTGCTTGTGTATAAACTCTTGTATCAGAATCAATAAAATTGTATTTATGATTAACTTTAGCATGTGAGAATCCTTCTTTTTCTATTCTATTCTGTTTGGTAACCTTTCCAACTGTCAGAATAAATTTTTGTGCTACCATCTGCAATGCTTTCAAAAATTTTATTAAGAAAGGTAGAGCCAGTTCTATTAATAACAGTGACAACAAACAAATGTTTTTGCTTCTCTACATATACCACCAAACACTTACAGTTCCGGTAATACTCGACCACAATTATTTTTACACTTAGTAAACAAACTTTCATCAACTTCCACAATGCAGTCTGGTCCACCTACCTTCTTGTTTGTTTTATTCTCCATATCTAAGACACATAATTCACACATGTAATGTTCCAATCTATAACAGTTTTATCTGATAAATCATGTTGCTTTCCACAAAATTTAATCGATGTCAACTCCTTGCACCAGCAGTATATGAATCTCAAAGCTCAATAAAATGGAATTCTGCTTCCTTCAAACCTAAGTCTTTTCTAAGTCCCACTGTCTTAAATTACATTTCCAAAACGAATGTTTATCAAAATAAAGTTTCATATCATGCGAATTGGTACATTTTTGTTTTTTTTGTACAAATTTTGCTCCTGAAAAAAATAAAACTGCACTTCTGTGGCAAATCCCAAAGACGCATTTTCATAGCACTAAAAAATGGCGTCAAACATCAGCAAACAACAAGGCAAAAAGGAATCCAAAAGATAACTGCGTACGAACAACAGGATTGCTCTTTATTGGCGCATCAGGGCAACTTCTGCTGTGGTGGCGTTAATATGTAAGTAACAGTTATTCATCCAGGTAGTATTTTTTGGCTGGCAATGGACTGCATGCAAAGTTCATAGCTCTTATATATTTAAAAAAGGGGAGAGAAAGGAACTATAGAAATATTACTGGCAAATAATTTCCAAAGCACGCGAAAGAGGAGAAATAAAATACATTATTAAACTCCGTATAAAGTTTATTTTTACTTACATAAATAATAGCATCTTAAATCTTATCTCTTACCTCTCACTTTCTCCATTCCTCACCCCTCCAAAAACGTTATGCAAATGAAAAACTCTTTTAGAAAAATCAGAAATTAATGAAGATATTGTTCAGAAAGTTTGCCTTTAATGTTCCTACTCCTAAGCATCTGAGGATACTCCAGATCTAGTCCACTAATTCATCGTGGCCAAAAGGAAGAGAACTTTAATCATTGGCACCATGAGTACCTTAAATGTGACAACATAATTTTGCCCAATTCCTCCCAATTTTAATGTAAAACATTTTAATTTCTGGTCTCAGTTGTTCTCTCGGAGCATTACAAAGGCAGCCAGTTTTCTCTTGAAATTTTACTAGGGTTACTTGATGCCTGTTGATATTTTGTAAAAAACTGCATTTTAGAGTCAATAACTGAACACTCACATTTACAAAAAAAATTTAGTAAATTTCATGTTTACCAGTGAATGTAATGTTCTCCTTAGTAGCTTAATCAGCATAACAGAACCTATTCTAAGTTCACACTTGGACAGACTCCTTATGTAGTAATATGTAACTTTGTAATTGTTACAATTACTGTACTGTACACTTTTGAAACTCCAGACAGATGTATGAATCACTTGGTATATAGCACTACCGGATCTCTTTTTTCAATTTTACAATACTAAAATCTAAGTTAAAACACTAAACTTTTTTGTAAATTTCCTATTCAAATTTTTCAGTTCATTTTTTATTTCTTCAAACACAGAATAACTTACTGTTGCAGAGCTAAATGTATTAGTTAAAGACATTATTACAGAATTAAATATATCCTCAAAAACATTGAACAAAATAACCTTTATTCACATACTAAACATCATTTACACATTGTTATCTACGAGTATATGAATTTACGGTAAGTAAAAAATGTCAATAAGAAAAATTTTTTTCACATTTGAATTCATTAGAAAACAGTAAATAAAATATAAAATAAATACTTAATATCAAACAGTACCAATATATGCAAATAATTCTTAAATGAAAATATTCACATATTAAAGCCTATCATTAAATATGCCAGTTAAGAACAGATGAATATAATATACAAACTTTTAAATATACACATATTTTTTCCTCCTTGGCATTCAAAAATGTTACTCGTTCAATTTTTGACGTAAGGACACCGTACCCAAATTCTTCATACAGATGTTTCTTCATGTCACAAAAATTATGCTGCAAAAGGAAAAATGATATTGTTGCGTGCGTACGGGTTCGTTATGAAATGAATGCACAAGTCCGATGAAAAATGAACAAAAATTTATTATTATCACAACAAAAATGCTTAAATTTTCTCAAATTATCATGCAGTATTACAATATCTCACAGTAGTTATCTTTTAACTACTCAAATGTCCAATAGAACGTAATTCAAAACAGCTAAAGGACGCTAATCCGCGAATTCGCTACAATCAACAACGGTAGTTTTCTAAACAACAACAAACTAAACAACTACTACAAACTGAGATGTTTTCCTCCTTTTATAAGATTTTAAAATCACGCGCTAGAATTTTCCAGCACTTTCTCGAAATCAAAAAGTGCCTTCATACTAAATATGCCTTTATACTAAATATGGGAAAAGAAACAGAATTTGAAGAAATGAATAATTATCAAAAATTATACTAATGATTTTTTTAAAAAGCATGGTTCCTTCTTAATGGAATTTTAATTAATACAGAACCTAACTTACTGACCTAATGAAGGAAAATATCTGAATCAGCAAATCCAAAAATCAGTCACTCCTACTTCTTTACATCAACTTTTCTCTCTCTCTCTTTTTTACTTTTCACTTCCTTGTATGAAGTAAAAAGGAAGCATTGTAATCACACAAAACTTCAGGCATCCTATTTCAACAAAAATATCCCTTTTGACCGCTATCGAATGCAATTTAACGATATTTTTGCATGATACGCTTACGTAAGGACAGAATAAAAGACTCTTTCCACCCAAAAAAATTATAAAATTGATTTAAAATGAATTCTGAAGAGAAATTTTTGTGATGTCTGTGCATACGTACATATCTCGCATAACTAAAAAATGAGTAGCGTCAGAATGTTGAAATTTTGTATATAGGAATGCTATAACATGTAGATGTGCACCTCTTACTTTGGTTGCAATCGGCCACACTAAAAGTATATAAATATATATATATATCCACTCTGTTGCTTGGCTCAGTGATCTTAGTTTCTTTATTCTTATATGTTTGTTGTGCATTTTTATTAAGTTGTGCATTTTTTGCTTTAAAAATGATTGAATTATGTTGTTCTTATCTTCCGATTAAGGTTTTTATGCCTTTAGCAAATCTGCATGCAATATTTTTAGAAGTATTAACAATTTAAAAGTTGCTTAAATGCAGCTAAGCCTAATCCTTTTTGCAATGGCGGCAATGTTTGTTTACATTTCAAACATCAGAATAGTAGATTTGTTGCCAATCTAGAGAAAGTTTGCAGCAACAAAGATAACACCTTTTATTATTGTGAATTAAATCATGCTTAATCCATTCTAGAATTTATTTGAGGAACTAAGTGTTAAAGATTTACTTCATAATTTTCAATACAGATATTTTGAGTTGTTATGTATTTTTGCCTTGTTGTGAAGTGAAAACTGAAATAATTGAATGAGAAATACCAAAATCGTCTGTGATAAACTGTTTCTTTCTTTCTTTTTTGTTGTTGTTTGCTTAAATTCTTTTATACATCGTTTTAGATTTATTATAATATTTGAATAGAACATGTGACAACGATTAGATAATTTTTCAGATGATATAAATTTTGTGCATTCTGAGTTACAACGTAAATGAAATGTAATGCTGTTAAGTGAACCTAGCGCCAGAGTGTCGCTATGGTAAACAATTATAGTGAATTTTAAAGAGTGCATTTATTCTATAGTGGTTTATATGCTATCGACAAAGTAGATTTATTTCAATAAGTTTAAATGAAATGCAAGAAAAAATGCATATAATTTAACATTCTGTACAAGAAAGTCATGGTGTACACATCAATTTTTTCTTTCTTAATTTCAGTGATAAATGTACATTTACTACTGAAATCAAAAGATCTCACTCATAAGTGCAAAACAGTGAATTTGTAAAATGTTTGCCTAGAGATAATTTTCATATGCAAGACACTCATTTATACATAAATGCAGGATTCAGGAAAAATACATATAAAATTTTGGATCTGATGAGATGATAATACTGGTGCTGGTGCATAAAAATGCAGAAGCAGTTATAGCTGACTGATATAGTTACGTATTTTTGAAGTGAATCTACATAGCCAAACCAGCACTAAAGGCATACCCACAGTAATCGCAAATGTACTTCACACATATTTCGCAGCAAGACAGCTGAAGAGAAAGAGGTGCAGACTATGTGACAGTTAGATAAAAACAATGACAATTACAACATGAAAAAATTCAAAATTACAAAACTGATGTTAGATTAAGCATGGTGAAGTCAATTTATTTGTCAGCAGAGGGATCCACTACTGCTTTAAAACAACTAATTTAGCAACAATTTTGATTTAATTACAATGTCACATTAAAATGAATGTTTTATATTCAATTTAATCTATAGATCAGTAATTTATCATATTTTATAATAAATAATTATGGCATTTTTTTAAATGTATTACAAAGAATGCCATATTAAATTATTGATATTACATAAAATACTTACGGTATAAAAATGAAAACTTATGTAGTCTTCACACTCTCTGGAGAATCCAAAACATCCGTATAATGTTCACTCGACAGTGAGCCATTGATTATACTGACGTCATCCATGTCTTCAGCAGCAGATTCTTGCGATTCCCCTTCTTCCTTCGCTTTTGTTTCAGATTCAGGGTCTTCTTCAGCATTTTTTTCTGAATTCGGAAGTTGCCAAGCTGGTATGCTTGTGGTGAATTTTGGCACGGCAGGAAACTGATGCCTATATAGAATTACTTCATTAGCTCAACTTCTAATTAAATGGAGCAAATTAATGTATAGTTTACATTCAGGTATTTAAAATGACACTGAAGTAAATAATCTCACCTTAATTTTTATTCATGTTTCTCAAAGTTTTAAGTACTAACCACTTAAAAACCTCTCTGCCCAAAACAGAATACATACTTATTAAATAAAAAATACCAGCATTACTTATTTTGGGTATCTCGCAAGAAACAAAAGTAATGCTATTTTTCATAAAAGCATACAACAGTTTTATAATACTGCTGAACGCAGACACACTTCTTTTATATATGTAACTGAATGTTCAGTATATTACATTCAGTTACATATATAAATGAAGTATATTAGTACATGTACAATGAACTTCACAGTTCTCTGGCCTGAAGAGATATCTGATAACAGCACTACTGGGAAAGCTTACTGATTATTACACAATTAGCCCTATAAAAATGTATACGTCATATTGACAAATTGCTTGACAATACTGTTAAATGGGGTTTCAACGGGGGTTCCATAAGCATAATGATGATTGGAATATTACACGAATTAATGAAATTCTGCCCTGTAGAATTGTGCTCAGAACATCAAACAATGAAAAGCATAGAAAAAAGACAAAAAGCATTGTTAAAGCCTAAAGACAAAATGATAAATATTCATTAGACAAACTGACAACAGTACTAGACAACAAATTTGAACTTATCATCGGTATCCTTAATATAAAATGTTTTTATATAGACACTGGTGATAAATAGTTAATTATGGTTTTTTATGAATATTTTACATTTTTCACAGACATAAACAAAAGATTACAGTTTCTTAAACTGTTTCTGAGAAGCACATGAAACTTGCACTGCTCAGTGGTGAGACAAACGAAATAACAATCTATATCTAATAATATCTTGCTTTGCACTCATTGGCTAATATATACTAAATGACCCACACAGGTGCTCGGTTCTCAATGGAGAACTGAAGCATGATGTTTTTAGACACATGTTTCAAACTCTCACATACAAAGCAGAAACATGCCATATCTTACTGATGAAACAACTTTGGTTTTCTTTTACATGTATCTAGAGCGATAAGTGCTTCCATACAATAAGTCACTTTTTTGTGTGCAAATAACAAACTATTAAGCAAAACTACATAAAAAATTTTAGGAATAAGAGAAAAAGTTGGGAGAAATATTTGCAAATCAGGTTGGCAGGAGTATGGTCAGAAATTGAGAGTCTCCCGCCTATTTTGGGAGAGATGGCAACTCTGAAAGTGCATCATTACTTCTAGCAATGATAAGAAATTTGGCAGAGCATGGACTATTATTGCAGTTCATAGTACCTTTACCTCCTCTGCCTGAGAGCACTGGTATATATTGTATCAACAAAACAAGAAATGAATATCCTTAATATTGCACTGATTCAGTAATAAATCATAATTTTGGTTCAGCTTTGAAGACTACAGAATTCATATATAGATATGATTCTCATTCCAGTTATTTCACAGAACATATCCATCATACTTGGTGCTATTTTTTGTGGGGATATTTCCTGTGATACCAAGTCACATTCATGGATCTTTCAGCAATCTAGAGGGCCCAATAATACCTCAAACATTCTATGACCTACTATGCTGCTAAAACTGTTTGTACCTTGTAAGGATTATGTTAATTTTATTAACAGTTAAATTTTGAGTTAAACTTCCTTTCCTATCACTTCTTAATTTCAACTTACCTCTTCTGGCCAGGACATAGTTTTAGAATCACATCTGAATGCTAATGAGGAAGAGTGGTATTTAACCACGAAGTTCTACTGTCTTAGAGCGAGAGAGAACAGATATTCTGGCTAGCAAGCATCTGCCTTTTTAGGCTACTCTCTCGTAAGCTATTATTATGCTCAGCCGTACTTTAGGCCCTTGATAGCTTCACAGTCAATTAGCATTAGGGGGCCAACTCCCATTAGAATTTTGATAACTTAGTCTATATTTTTTTTAGTTAAGATTAGTTTAGTTTATTTCTTAGTCTCTTAAGTTGAAGCCCAAGTGTCGGCTTTATTGTACAACTCCAAGACGGAGTTTTGTTTAATTGGTATAATAAATGGTTATTTCACCCTTCTCACTTGTTGTTTTCTACCTCATGAACTCAAGCAATTATTCACATAACAGTTCTTAAGATTCTTCACATTCAACTGTAACTTAGTGGGGAATCCTACAACTTTTCAGAATCCACAAGATGATGCCTATATATGCTTGGCAAATGTCTCCAAGGCTGGTTTATGCAGTACCATAATTATCAATTTCCTATTCAGATTTTCCAATCATTCGCCCAATTAAACTCTATCAGGTATACTGGGGCATTTGATTACAATTATTTCATAATGTCTATGAATTTGCAAAACATTCACAGAACCTCCAGCAAGAAATTTTACAGAACGATGTTCACCATTTATATACCAATATGAATATCCTTATGCGTTATTGCCAAAGGCAGCTGCATAGCCTATTACTATGTAAAACTTTTAGAGCACATTTTTTGCTAAATAAGCAGATTTATCACTATACAATTTAAATCTATATTTTCTCTCCATGGAATGTACCTCAAATTCTCACATGCATTCCATGGGGGGAAGGTATCTCTAAGATACTTATTCATGAATTAAATTAAACTTGCAGAATTTTACACAAAAAATAACAATTTATATTTTTATGAGATATTTTTTCAGTAAATAACTACGTTCATTAAACTATGGTTCTACAATTCTATTTATTTAATATGTTATATCATAAGAATTTCTTATCTACATTTAACAGATTTTTTTCTGAAAAAAAATACCAATTTATATGTAGCACAAGGAAATATAATGAAATTGCAAATATTATAAAGATAAGATACCTGCTAAGAAGAATTGACTTAATGGTTGATATTTCTCCTTTCAGATCTTGTAATACTAAAGGTGTAGGTAAATACTCATTCACCTAAAAAATAGATATTATGATTGAAAGTATGCTATGAAAATATGTACTAAGATTTAAAGTGTGCATGATACTATATGCACTATAATAACATGCTATGATTAAAATATGAAAATATCATGACTTAATGAACAAATCAGTGAGCTTCTATCCAGGTATCAACTTTAATTTAGTAAAAGATAAATTATTTATGTTTAAAACCAAATAAACATTTATCAGATACATATACATATTAATTTAGAAATCAAACAACAAAAATCAGCATTATATTTTCAAATTTTTACAGGACTAGTTGAAAATATAACGCCGATTTTTGTTGTTTGACTTCTAAATTAATACTTGTTCGGCATGTTATTGTATCTTACATATGCATATGTTAAAAAGTCATTAAATATATTTCTGGCCACAAATTTCTATTAGCATTTGAAATAAAAATGAATTAATAATTATTGTCATTATTAACCTTTTGCACAAATTTTAAGTATGTTCAATAGATTTTATATCCATGTTCAATCTCAATGTATCATGACATATTTAATATTTAATTTGTATTAGGATAAAAACAAATTAAGTTTCTTGATAAGAATAAAACAAATTAAGCAATTTTATGTATATTAATATATTAGACTATTAAGAAATGCAAACATATTGCATTTATTCAATTTAAACGTTTTATCACAGGTATTCTTTTTAAAATTTTATTGATTGATTGCTCTTTTATGGAATTTTTAATTTGGTTCATTTTGAAAATGACTGTCGCTTGGCAAAAAATCAATCACCAATGAGTTGGACATTTTTCGAGAGGGGAGTGCAGATAATCAGAAAGTAATGAAAGGTTTTCCAAGTTGAACAAGCACAAACAGCAAAAGTTTCTCTGAACAATATTAGTTTCTAAATAAAATTATATTATGCATATACTATACTTCTTACTTACAATTTCTTCTGTTTCCATAGTTGTCAGCTTTATAAGGAAACACAAAATTATATTGGAAAAAATCAAGTTTAGACAATAAAATGTATGTAAATTGTATTATGTAAACCTGATTTCCATGTAACTAACCTCACTTTGAACAAATTTGTCAATTTTCCCTTTCTGGTTATTAATAGTTCCCTCTAAAACAGATATAGTTTCCCTCAGTTGAGCTATAGAAGAGTTAACTTCAGTAAGTTGCTTTTCCATTCGAATTAATCGATCTGCTTCGGTTTCTTTCCCAAAAAGCCAGGGTTCAATGTACAGCTAAAAATACAGCATTAGTATTCATAAACACACTTTTATTACAAAATCAGAAATAATTTTCAGATAATTGATCAATAAAGTTAAAACTATGATACACACAATGATGGCAAAAATTTAATCTAATACACCAAATAAATTATCATTTAAAGGCTAACTTACAAATACCAATCAAGAAACTAAATTTTAACTCTTTGAGGTTCGGTGCATAATTTTTTTTTTTTTTTTTGAAAAAATAACTTTACACATAGATAACTAGCTCCTAATACAATGTTATTTCATGCAAAAAAAAAGAACAGGTAAACCTTTAAGGACTTCATGACATGGTGGGATACCGCTTGTCCCTAGAGCAGTAAAATGCACCTTTGCCACAGCGTAAATTCTCCTAACATGCTTATAGTTAAATAGTTTATGCTTATAGTGCTAGTTTAAGCAATCAAATAAAAATGCAAGATATAAAAAACGTTTTTGAATAATTATCTAGAAAATATTGATCATATTCACAAAATAAAAAATATTTAAAAAAATTACATAATTAAAAAAAATCTATCTCTGTATAACTTTTTAGATATCTTTTAATGATTTCATAATAGATTTGAAACGGAGAAGATTTTCACTTCAGTACTTTATTTGCTGCATGTCTGAAAAAGAAGATATTTAGAAGGCCGCCATGATTTACATTTCACCTCTCTTTCCTCTGCTTAGGATATTTTTCTATGGTGAATCACACATACATATCCATTCAGTATTCAATGACATTTCATGTTACAGAGTTATATTTTCATTTCTTTTGGAAAAAATACTAAATATTTTTCAAGTTTTAATATTATTGCAATTTATTAAAAAAAATTCATTATAAAAATATAAAACGGACACGATATTTGAATTTAAAAATATTTGAATGGTGCTGCCATCTAGTAGCAGCAATTCCTACATGTGTGGTGGGACGTATTTGGTCCCACCTTTTAATTTCAACCATTCTTAATTAATATATATGAATTCAAATAATAATTTTTTTAGCAAAGGAAACTTTCACATAAAAATATTCATTCTAACACAAAAAGTTGTTGTTCAGAGGATTTAAATTGGATCAGAAATAAATAAAAAAAAACTGCTTGAAAATGAGATCTGCAAAGAATTTTTATTTTACATTATTTTCACAAATGAATATTAGTGCTGCTATCTGTTATACATTTAGAGAACTAAAAGGCATAATTGTATGTATTTTAAATGGAATTTTGCAGCTTTCATCTGGGAGAAAAAAACTGATAAAAAAGAGGTGTCCCGCCGCCCGTCAAAGGGTTAAACAAGGGAAAACAAATGAAACATTACACAAACAAGATTTTCAGGATATAGTAAGTTTTTTTTAATCAATATAAGATTGGGTTGGGTAAAAACTTATCACACAGCAGAAACGTGATCAGTATATTTAGCCTTTCATACATAATTTAAATAGTCTTTTATGTCTGATTTAAAGGGAATATTAATTATAACCAATCTTTCCTGAATAGTGATGATTTAATTCATACGTTTTACATAATTTGATACATTTCTAAACTTCAGTATGTCTTTCATAAAATAAAGAACATGCAAGTTTTAGAGTTTGTTGCATAATGCAGAAATGGATAAGCCCAGACCTATGAAATTTTGTAAACATGCTATGCAGACAGTAAAGATGTGCTAGTCTTTTTAAAAATGTAATGTTGAAGCAATTTTTTTGGGGATTTTCCACATGTATTCTCTATTTTTAGACAAACAACCAAACTTGTAATTTCATTGTTTGCATCATCAAATAAAGCAGTACAAATTATTTTAAAGAAAGTTTGTTCTGAATTTCCAATATAATTTACCGACTTTTCGCAATTTTTCAAAAACAGCTCTATTTTTCTGATAATTACATCTTTGTTAGCTCTTACAACTTATTTATTGACTCTCGCATAATTCAAAAATCTTCATAGATTATAAAAATCTCCCACTCCTTTTAAAACAAGAATAAACCAAGAATATTAAATGGGCATTTTTTTTTATAATCTCTTTGATAATGATTTTAAGCAGAAGTTGTTTACAGTCTTTGTAATATGTTGGTCATCCCATGGTCAAAGAAACAGTTTCAATCAAATGGAATTTTGATATTACATCACTTTTTTTTTTTTTTTTTTTGTTCTGCATTTACGCAACACTAAATTTTCTGTGCTAACATATTATCGCAACCACCTTAGTAGAAATCATCAAAGCTTCAGAATTAACCAAAGTCTAGTAACCACGTTCATAACAATTATTCAAGCAACCATGCACATGACAAACATTAAGTTTTCAACACTGCCATTTTCTCTGCATCCTTTTTATTGTATTCCAAGTTCCAATGGCTCTTGCATAATTTTTTTCTTCATCTTAAATTCGATTTTAAAATTTTTGCTTGTAGGATTTTCCTATAATAGAAGAAAGAGGTGAAATTTCTGCAGAAATACATTATTTTGTCACGAAATTACTAAATGAATAATGTTTTGAATTCTTTCTCAATTCTTTCTGCAACTGATTTTCCACCATAACAAAAACAAAACTTCAATTGTAACTAGGTTTATTGATTGTCTTTTGGAAAAAATATACAGTTGACATGTAGAATATGTATGTCATAATATGCATGTATGCAATGCCCAATTTTTTATAATAAAGCTTTTTAAAATTAAGTTGCACATTTTATTTAAATTTTTAAATCATCAAAACTAGGATATGACTTGTAGCCAAATTAACAAGCATTTAACTTATTTATGCTGAATTAATAATTAAATTACATTCCCTTTGAATTTTACATTAACTTAATAATACAACTAGGGAAATATAAATATATTCAAATGGTTTAATAATCAACAGAATATAAAATTCAAAGCAAATATCTTGACTTACTTCTGCTAATCTATCACTCCTCAATCAAGTCTTAAATAATTAAGGTCTTAAAATGATAACAGGTAGTTTTTGGTATCTATTATAAAATCATTTTGATCATTGTTTTAATTTTAAAATTGCAATGGATTTAAATTCACTGTCAAGCATTTATTTTTTCCAATTTTCTAATTTTAAAATCCTACTGGGGCTTATATTCAAATATATTCATGCAAGCTGCGAATAATTTGATAATTTGCCAAGAGATGGCAGCACTTATTAAGCTAATTTTGTTTTGTAATATTTGATTCTGGTTACTGAGTATATGCTATCTGTTAGAAGAAAGGCATCCATGAGAACAAACTCCAATGTATGTAAAGAGAAGTGTAAATAAATTATAAATAAGCTTTTTGTAAATTGAGGCTTTTAACTAATGCAACATATATAGCATATGTGCAGTCAGTCTACCAGCTATTTCATTTTCCTGACGGAGACCACATCACTGATCAGGCCAATAATGCTTTCTGTCTGAGGTGAAATTCATTATTTGATTACATGGCAACAACATTTGCACTGGTATTAGCTGACAATTTCAAAGCTCTTAGAATGTAAAATACTGATGACCTGGTTACATATTCATGGGTTCAGTAATATTTGGTTGTAATGAAAATTTTCCACTGAGAAACATTCTTAATAAAGCCGGGGGAGGAAGAGACATAAAAGAAGTAACTTTAGTGCAGGTGGTAATCACCTTCAAAATCTATGATTTTCTGCCATCATTTTGGTAGTTTTCCAAAGCCTTCAACCTAGAAACTTGATGGCCGCGAGTCCAAAAACAGATTAACCTCATTTCGGATGTCCTGTGCTGAATGGAAGATAGTACCAGCAAGACTTAACTGCAGGTGTGAAAGAAAATGTAGGAGTTCGAAGGAGCGATGTCAGGGCTATATGCTGGTTGTGGCAAAAGATCCCATTCAAGTTCGTACCAGTCCAGCCGCTGAATGCAGACACATGTGGTCCTGCATTACATTGATAGAACATTACCTTTTTGTGCTGGAACTCAATTTGATGTTTTTCCTTGATAGCAGTATCAAGACGGACTAGCACTTCACTGTACAACTTACTATCAAGCTTTTCTCAGATATTCTTTGTTGATAATACAGTAATAACACCAGATACAAAGCATGATCCTTTTATTAGTCAAATTGCACTTTGCGATGCTGCCGACAGGCTCACCAGGCACAGACCAACCCCCTTTTCATCACAAGTGATTATGTGGAGGAGAATTTTGTCTTTGCATTCATATTTGAGCAGATTAGAGCAGGCCCCAAAACTTATGTCCTTATCTGCTTGAGCCAACTTGTGTGGCACCCGTTGATTGAACATGTATGTCAAGTTCATGCGATGCATAGCGCAACTAATGACATGGCACTAACGTCTAACTCCTTAGCAAGCTCTCCAGTGGTTGCATACTGATCTTACACAAGGTCTCACAGCGGGCTTCATCAATATCAGTAGGCCAGTCACAGAGCTCTGCTTCTTGTATGTCATAGTTCTTTTTTTTTTAAACTTTAAGCACCAAACCTTCACAATGTCATAAAATACAGCATTAGTACCTAAAGCTGTACACATGATTTGGTGACATTTTGTAGCCAAAATTTTGCAACAGAACTGGAAGTAAATGATGGTTCTAATCTGGTAGCATAATACTTCCATTTCAGACACCTTGTACTTAATGATAACAATATTTTTTTAAAAATTTCACAACACAGTGTTCTAAAACAAGTCTCTTTCAAATGCCAAAATTCATTTGAGAAAATATGATTAAACACGGCAATGCAAACTGTTTGCGCAAAACGATTATTGCAGTGGCAGGAAAACTTTTGCTTAAACTCGATATAGTGAATTGTGAATTTCTCTGTCCCTTTCTTCACTATCGGTAGCAGTATTATCTAGATCTAGAACCATATTTCAGATTTTGCCATTCATTAATTGATAGATGATTGAGGAGCATTGTCATCACAATGAAAAACTTCTTTCATATCATCAATTATTACCACTTCTCCACATTTCTTTACAAAATTTGTTAATTGGAAAATTTCACCTTTGTTTTTCAATATCCGAAAACCTTTAAAATTAGCAACTATCATCATCAAATTTAACTATCCTTCACTATATATATTTGGCTATGCATCATGAGCTTGGCGACTAAAGAGAAGTTGTTCCGTTAAATTTTATCTTGCTTATATTGAGACAATTAAGCCTGAATTGTATTAGCTTAGTTATTTATTAAATTTATGTCTATTTCTTGCACATGCCAGGGGTGATTGTGAGACCCCAAAAAATCCCCTGAAACTTTTACGGACTTACTACTGACATTTTGGAGTTTCGAGAAGGATGGGGGGAGAGAAATGAAAAATTACAATTATGAAGTATTGAATGACCTAATTATAAAAGTTCAATGAATTACTTTTTTTGCAAAATTAATATCCATAAATTTTCAAACATATAAACTACTACATTTTATGTAAATATTTTAAATTGAAAGAAAATGGAGTCTCCTTTAAAGTTTTAATGATATTTTCCTTAATAGTTTTTGCGAGCCCATATTTCATCTTAGAACATGCAGTAGTCCTGGACATTTCCAACGAGTTTAGTGCCGTCTGATCGCGGCTCAACTGTTTGCAGAGTTCAATTAAATTGGGAGCTACATTGAAAGAAAGAGAATTCTAGGTGATACCTCTTGGCGTGCTTTTCTTGTCACTATATCCAATGGCCGAGCATCAGTCTCCAGTAAGTCATCAGTATTTTTTGAATTAGCATAATTACTTAAAGTCATTGAATGTCTAATGCACTTTGAATATTTTACGTGCGTCACAGTTTTAGAATGATTTGTGAAAGCCTTGAATCCTTCCCCACCATACTTCAGCAGTGAGTTACAAAAAACACAATATGCTTGTCCAGCAACATTTATTTTCTTGCACCATGTGCCGATGGTATCCCC
This sequence comes from Stegodyphus dumicola, assembly GCF_044657685.1. NCBI lineage: Eukaryota > Metazoa > Arthropoda > Arachnida > Araneae > Eresidae > Stegodyphus > Stegodyphus dumicola. The sequence continues at coordinate 183,582,433 of NC_140776.1, read as the reverse complement.
ATTACCATCTCTCCGTTCAATCCAATTCCACCTAAATGCATTCCGGACACCTTCTTCTAATTGTATAATATCACTATTTATATCGAGAAATTTTATAGTGAAATTCTCTTGCGTACATAAATAAAAAAATATTTCAATAAACGAAACGAAAAATTTACACGTCCATCAATAAATGAAACGAAAATTTTACACAGCGGAGAAAAAAAAGTTGAGAAGCGATCAATGACAAATAGCTAATACAGCGAAAAATCCCCCTTCTCTACTTATTGGCACCACGGCAGAAGAGATAAGACCTTTGAACCCAGAGTCACGTGATTGCACATCTGGTCGAACGAAGTCTCTCCCTTTTTTTTCTGCCGCGCCTACTTGCCGAAGAGAATCCAGAAGAGAATGTCCGAGAACCGGGGGAATGAGTCATAACTCGCAATAAGAAAAGAACAAAAAAGAGCTTTTCAACCCTTTTCACGCATTATCACTGCCTTTGGAGAAAGAAAGGAAAAGTTTTCACCACACACACTGACCTTGAGTTTTCTGCTTCCAAAGCAAACAAAATTACCCAGATCAAAATAAATAATTCATTATAATTCCTACTTCCCTTTGAATGACAATCCCCGGAATTTTCGGGTATCGAAGTTCAAAATCCCCGGAGCACAAACACCCCTGACATGCTTAAGGCTTATCAGAGTTCTAAATAAATAAATTCTCACCATATACTTAAGCCTTATTGAGGGCCAGCGCTAGATATCTTATCGTCTGATGATACCTTTGTGGGTCCTAAATTCTGCTACTCGGTGTGGCCATCTGAGCCCTGGCGCTGGTTCTGGGCTTATGTGAATAACAAATCAGTTATTCTTAATTCAAATAGCCCTAAATGTAATCTTTGGGTGTATGAATATCATCAACAAAATCTAGTTTTAGCATATGGAAAGAAATTTTTGGTAAATTTTTCCTTGGCAACATTTTTTAGCGCATTTAACTTAAATCTGTAATCATCGCCAAGTGTAATGTCAACATAAAAGGTTACCACACTCCTTTATTATTCAATTACTAACATAAAAAAAAAAAAAAAAAAAAAAAATGTTTAGGCATCTCTACATAAGTCATTACTCAATTTGTCATGTTTTGATAAACATGCAGTGATGAAAGGAAAATAAAATAAATAATGATTCGCCAGGCTGGTGTCAGATCACCAATGTCTCTATGTGGAATGTTTTGGTTTGAGATGTATGCCAAGCAGCTATGCAGCAACGAAAACAAATTACTGATCATACAAATTAATGCTAAAATGATTGTTTCTTCAATAACAAGGTATTTTTTTTTAGTGTCGAAGCGAAGAATCGAGACTCTCCAGATGTTTTATTATGCGCGGAGGGGAGGAATCAAATGCGCATGCGTAAAGCCTACAAGAAAACGGTGGTTTTGAGGTCCGGATTTTAGATCATTCTGGATAATGGACGTCCGGATTTCGGACTTTGTACTGTATAATGTATGCAAAAAGATAGGCAAATTATTTTTACTGCCAAGATCTCTTCTTCAAACATGCTTGAAAGGATGCCTCCATGAACAGAATATTTTAAGAAAAGTTAGTCTGTTTTACAAAGTGAGAAGAAACATTTTCCTCTTAAGAATGCTTTATAACACACACACACACACACACACACAAAAAAAAAAAAAAAAAAAAAAAAAAAAAAAACCACATATAGAGAAATACATTTTAAGAAATGAAGTAAACAACAAAAATATTTAGTGTGTTATAATTTTCCCAACTTCTCAAGTGAAAAAACAACACATACATGCACACAAACACACATACACACACAAAAGATAATGTGCGTATTAAAATCCTTACCTGATAAAATCGATGGAAACCAAATAAAGCAACACCTAAAATTAAGATTGAAGTACTAATTCTATTAAATTGTGACCAAAAAGAATAAGTCTGTACTGGAGGCAAAGGTGGGGGCAAAGGTCTATACGAAGCAAGTCGTTTCACAGTTTGGGCAGGATGATCTGGTGGATAACGATCAGCTTTTTCGAAAGCTAAAGCAATTTCAGAATCTGACATACCTGCAAGAAATTAAAATTATCTTTTAGTGATTAACAAATAAGAATCTAAAATACTTTAAATAATTTTACACGCTTCTGACAAAAATGAATAGAAAGTGATATACTGCAGTCCTTTAATAATTATTATAATCAGTAAATAGTTTAGATCCTGCATTTCTTCAGATCCATTTTTCTATTTACAGAAATAAGTAGTTTTTTAATTATCTCCTCGCAATATTTCCTATAATTGCCATTTCATGAAATACTTTGAAATTGAACAATGTAAGTCCACATCTTTTTTATATTTAAAATACACATATAAAAAGATTTTAAAATTATTTTGAGAAATATTATATTATAAGGAAACTTCAGTTAATGCTGGCATGAAATATAAGAAATTAATTTTTGATCTTTTACACTTTAATTTGTTTATATCGTTGAAGGGAAAGAAAAATATCAACTTCTTATATTTTTATCATTTAAATAAAGCAAAATATTTAAAAAAAACTACAATGATTATAAGTTTTGTGCACAGAGCTGTATTTTTTAAAAATAGATTGAATTTACTTTTTTTTAAATTGGGAATACAAATAAGTCTCCATGGTGGCACCAGTTAGTTATGGTTAAAACTGTCTGATGCAAAACCTCATTTCATAAGGTTGGCCATCTGCTAACAACATAACCTTGAAATATTAGCGATTTTGTATCAGCATCATATATTTTTTTGTGCGAAAATGTCGAGTTTTGAGCCAAATGAGTGTCATTTGCAGAAACTTTTGAGTTACTTCTTTAATTTGAAGAAATCTACAGCTGAGGTGCATTGATTATTTGTATGGTAAGGCTGCCTCATGTGAGAAAAGTTGTCATGAGTGGTTTAAGAACTGTGAATTTGATGTTGAAGACAAAGAATGTAATGGAAGGAGTGGACAAAGATGCAGAATTGGAAGTATTACTGGATGAAGATTCATGCCAAATGTAAGTAGAACTTGCACTTACATTAGAAGTGGCTACATTAGCAGTTTATTTGGTTAGAGTAGACTTTAAGGTACCCCTCGTATTATGGCGAAGTTATTGTTTCATTTATCACCAACTTGTTGTTTCATTTATGGAAGCCTGAGTAGTTGAATGTTATGGAAACCCTATTGTGATGTAATCGGGTGCATGATTCTGGGAAATTTTGAGTCTTGGTTTTGTAAGCACTTTTGTGGTGTGTCTTGGTTTTATTGTTTAGACGGTAGAATGGCTGAATGTAGTAAAATTAATTTGAAGTTTCTGTACGATTTAGAACGAAAGGGGAAAAGAAGTTAAGAAACACTGAATGCAATTTTTTACACCTGAAACGCTGCTTGCCAGACATAAACAAAAGGTTTCTTTTTTGTATCATATAGTCAGTGGTGATGAAAAATGGATCCAGTAAGCCAAAGAAATCATGGGGACTACCTGGCCACACTTCAACATCGACAGCCAAGCCAAATATTCATGAAAAAAAATCATATTGTGTATTATGGGGGATAATCTTGATGTTATGTATTATGAGTTACCCAAATCGAATAAAAGTGTTACTGGGGCTCTCTACCAAACACAATTAATGAGACTGAGCAGAGCATTCATAGCAAAATGTGCCCACTACGACTTCAGACATGATATTATTCTTCTCCTGCTCATCCACATGTTGCAGCACCAGTGAAACCTTAACTTGGAAATGGTCAAATGAGAAGTTTCTCCCCTCCTGCTACATTCACCAGACATTGCTCCTTCTGATTATTACTTGTTTCGATTGATAACTCATGATCTGTTTCAGCAGCACATTATATGAAGATACTAAAAATAAGGTAGATTTATATATAGCCTTGAAAGATGAAGCCTTCTTCCAAGGTGGTATCCATATGCTCTCAGAAAGATGTGGAAAAGTAGTGGCTAGAGATGGTCAATACTTTGAAGAAAACATAACGTACCATTTTTTTTACCATAAATGCCTAACTTTTGATAACAAACAGCAGAGATTTACTTGTTCTCCCAATAATTAATTTCACCACATCACTGTTACCATTAATATGAGATTAGATGGATTTGTTTCCATTCTGTAACACAAAATGTAATTAATTACCTTTAGTACTGTAGTATTGATTTATTTGTAATAATTTTATATTAATTCCAAAGGAGACTGAGTGAGCACAAAATGGGTACAAACCCCCCTCAATCAAATATTAGCAAAAAAAAAATTTGCAATTAATATAAATGATTGACGGCCTTGATAATTTAATGAAATGACAGATGATGCAATGAAATGCATGCATGAAATATATATACACACTGTGATGTACAAGTAAAACAAAATTAATTTGTATGTACCAGGGGTTCTGAGTTATTTTTGTCCCATGCACCCTTTCACCATTGCTAGAAGATCATTAACCCTTCCTTTACAAAACTTGAAAAATAAATATATACATTTATGTTGATTTAGATGATTTCTTAATGTGTTTCATAAATTAAACTATAAGAAATGTAGAAAATGTTGATAAATACCAATACTGGAATTAAAGTAGTTTTTTACATTCATAACCTAAAATGAAATACTTAACAGCTAAATAAAAAGCCGACTACATTCCCACCCCCACCCCCCCCACAAAAAAAAAAAAAAAAAAAAAAAAAAACTATGAAATCCCTTTGGTACGCAATATTAACGATGTGTAATGTTTCATAATAAATTACTAAAACTTACTTCATGATATTAAGTTATTGCCTGCCTGAAATACTTCTCAAAATTAACAGTATAATAATAAAATAAATATTACATAAACTTCTGGATAAAGTTCAAAAGTGTGTCAATGAAAGATGAATCATAATATAGGGAACTATAAAAGTTAAAACACATATAGTAGAAAGTCTGAGATCTCGACTCGTAGGGACTTCGATTCCGTGTCTGGAATTTTTCTGGATATTAGATAAAATAAAAATATGAAATTGTGATTTATGAAATAATGAAGCATTTATGATCTAAAGGATGTCAAAATTTACACACACACATACACAAAAAGCTTAATATTTATTTGTTTAGTTTATTAAACATTTCTTTCAATGCAAGTTGTTTAAATTGCTTTGTTTTTGTGCTAATACTTTCTCTTTAATTCTGCAGACAGACATAATTTCTTCTTCAGTTACATTGTTGAAGTCCTGTAATTGCTGTGGTGAGAATTCCAACTAACTTGTCAATCAAAATTTTTTCATTTTCAGTAACCTTTCTATCACTTTCTTCACTATCAGTAGTGTATTTTCAGGATCTAACACCCTACTACAGATTTTGTAATTCATTAACTGATTGATAATTGAGAAGAATTATCATCACAATGAAAAACTTCTTTTATATCATCTTCATTTATTACTGCTTCTCCATATTTCTTTACGAAATCCATTAATTGGAAATTTTCACCTTTGGTTTGCAATATCCAAAACCACTTAAAATTTGTGGCTACCATCATAACATTTAGCTATCGTTCATTATATATATTTGGCGTATCATGATAGTGGTAAAGACAAGTTGTTCCACTAAATTTTACCTTGCTTCTATCATGCACCAAGACAATTAAGCCTGAATTACACTGAAGTGACAAAAGTCATGGGATACCTCCTAATATTTTGTCGGTCCTCCTTTTGCCCGGCAAAGTGCAGCAACTCGACGTGGCATGGACTCAACAAGTCGTTGGAAGTCCCCAGCAATTGAGCCATGCTGCCTCTACACACGTCCATACCTGCCAACCTCTAAAGATAAAAATTCAGAAGATTTCTCCCCCAAATTCAGAAGAACACGAAGAATTAATATCATGCTTTGATATTAAAAAAATAACAATTTATACAAATAGAAAAAAGAAAAATTGTACTTACATTAGTAAATCTCAATTAAGTAGTAACTAAAAATTTTATTAGAAAACATAAAACAAGAACTTAATGTTATACAAAAAAATTATTGCAATGAATTTAGAGTGCATTTTTTGGCTTTAACCAAAAATTCTTTGGAAAATTTCTGTCATAACAATTAGTTTCCTCATAACATTTAGCAATTAAAATGTTTTCTAGAGTTTTTGGTGAAATTGAAGAACGAAACATAGTTTTGTTTTTCTTCACAATACTGAAGACTCTCTCGCACTCAGCATTACTGTGTGGAATTACAAGAATAGCACTTGCTAGTCTATCATATTTTGGTGTTCCATCATCTCTTTTTATTCTTTTTAAGGTACGAATGAGGACATCAAGTCTATCTTCTCCAGAACTGGCAAAGTCTTCAAACTGTGCAGCAGAAAATTGGTTCTGTAGTTCACTCATTTCGTAACAACGATGTATTAAGAAAATTCGTAGCACGTGCAAACAAAAAAAAAAACAGAATGCGACAATCCACGCTCGCTGAGTCATTCCCTTGCTACTGAAGCGAACGCGGGAAAAAAAATCTGGCGCCCACAAAGAAAAGAGCGGGAGAAAGAAGTTCAGCGCATTGGATTGGCTGGTTAAGCGGCGAGTTGGGAGAAACCGCAGGTTACTGGATTCGAAGTAGTCGGTAAAACACGATGCAATTGGCGTAAATCGCTGAACTGCCGAAAAATTCTAAAATTTTGACAAAAATCACTAAAAACACTTGAAAAAGGAAAAAAATCGTAAAAAATGGATTACGATCGTAAAATCGTAAAGACAAATGCATTTTCGTAAAAATTACGAAAAATTCGCAAAAGTTGGCAGGTATGCACGTCCATAATTGTGAAAGTGTTGACGGTGCAGGGTTTTGGGGCCAAACTGACCTCTCGATGATGTCCCATAAATGTTCGATCGGATTCAGGTCGGGCGACCTAGGTGGCCAGATTATTCACTGGAAGTGTCCAGAATGTTCTTCTAACCAATCGCAAACAATTGTGGCCTGGTGACATGGCGCATTGTCATCCAAAAAAATCCCACCGTTGTTTGAGTACGTGAAGTCCATGAATGGCTGTAAATGATCTCCAAGTAGCTGAAGGTATTCATTTCCAGTCAATGATCGGTTCAGTTGCACCAGAGGACTGAGTCCATGCCATGTAAAATCCCCAGACCATTATGGAACTACCACCAGCTTTAACAGTGCCTTGTTGACAACTTGGGTCCATGGCTTCGTGGGGTCTGCGCCACACTCGAACCCTACCATCAGCTCTTACCAACTGAAATCGTGACTCATCTGACCAAGTCACAGTTTTCCATTCATTTAGGGACCAACCGATATGCTCACGAGCCCACGAGAGTCGCTGCAGGCGATGTCGTGCTGTCAGTAAAGGCACTCGAGTCGATCTTCTGCCGCACTGTCCTATCGAACACGTCCCTTGTACGTCCCACATTGATTTCTGTGGCTATTTGATGCAGTGCTGCTTGTCTGTGAACATTGACAACTCTATGTAGACATCGCTGGTCTCAGTTGTTAAGTGCAGGTGGTCGGCCACTGCGCTGTCCATGGTGGGATGTTATGCCTGAAATTAGATACTTTCGGCACACTCTTGACACTGTGGATCTCGGAATGTTGAATTCCCTAACAATATCCGAAATGGAATGACCCATGCGTCTAGCTCCAACTACCATTCCGTGTTCAAAGTCTGTTAATTCTCGTCGTGCGGCCATAATCACGTCAAAACCTCTTCACATAAATAACTTGAACACAAATGAAAGCCCTGCCAAAGCACTTCGCATTTATACATTTTCTATGCTATACTACTGCCATCTGTATATTTGCATATTGCTATCCCATGACTTTTGTCACTTCAGTGTATATTAGTTATTTATTATACTTATGTCTATTCCTTGCATATGCTTAAGCCTTATCTAAGTCCTGAATAAATAAATTCCCACACATACTTATATCTTATTGAGGGCCAGTGCTAGATATCTTACTATCTGATGTAGTCTCTACGAGTCCTAAATTCTGCCAGGCGCTTCCTAAATTCTGCTGCCCAGTGCGGCCATATGAGCCCTGGCACTGGTTCTGGATTTATTCTTAATTTATATAGCACTAAATGTAATCTTTTAATCAAATTGGTTATTCTTAATTTTAATAGCACTAAATGTAATCTTTTGGCCTATGAGTATCTTTAACAAACAAACAAACGGAAAGAATTTTTTAAAAAATTATTCTTCATCAAAATTTTTTAGCGCATTTAACTTAAATCTGTAATCATTGCCACGCGTAATGTCAATATAAAAGGTTATTATCATACTCTTTATTTATTATTCAGTTACTAACACAAAAAAATTGTTTAGGCATTGCTACATGAGTCATTACTCAAGTTGTTATGCTGATAAACACAACAACTTGAGTGGTGATGAAAGCAAAATATAATAATGATTCCCCCAGGTTGGCATCAGGAATGTAAAATATTAGTAGGTATAAAATCAATGATGTATCTATGTAGAATGTTTCGGTTTGAGATGTATGCCAAGCAGATATGCATCTATAGAGTCAAATTATTGATCACACAAATTTATGCTAAAATGATCGTTTCTTCACTAATGAAGTATTTTATTTAGTGCCAAAGTCAAATTAAGAATCAGACTCGATCAAATGTGCATGCATTAAGCATACACAATAAATAAATAAAAAAATTTTTAGTATCTTTGAGGTCTAGATTTTAGATTATTCTAGATATATTGGACATCCGGACCTCGGACTTTGTACAGTATTACCATCTTCTCACAGCAATACTGCCCATAAATACAAATATGTACTTATTAAGACTTATATTTCTCATAGAGCACTGTGACCAAAAGCATCACATGTATTGTACTGTTATTGCTTGAAAATACATGCAACATAGTATATATACAATATTTTATTAGTGCTCTACCAGATATAGAGAATCAAGGTAATATATTAAGATACATTATTCTGATTTTTTTCAGTCAGCGAATAAGGGGAAAAGTTGTAAATGTCAATTCTCAGTGGATTTTATCATTTATTCTGGAATATCTTAATCTTGAATATGGAGGTACTAGTTAATACATTATCAATAAACACTATTTATTTTTATGTATTTATATGCAATTCTTAAAATTTACATTGCAGTTTTGATAACCAAATATTCCAATATATAATGTACACTTTTAATACAAAATATAAGATCAAAATTTACAGGTGTGTGTTATACATTGGAATAAAAATGACAGATTTAAAAATAATCAAAAGATCAGCATACAAAAATTATATTTTCACATGTATCTAAACGCTGTTTTTAAAAAGAAATGCATTCCATATGAAATTAAAATATTTCCTTATCTGATAACACAAAAAGTTTGCCATATTCGTCTTAGATCTTCCGCACATTACTGAATTCGATTTCATCTTCACCACTTCATTCTGATCCATAAATATAAAATCATCATCTTTTCCATCTAGATTGTTAGATATACTACATTTTTTAATGACATTTGAACTTTATTGGGTTTAATTTCATTCCATGCTTTTATTATCTACTTGCAATTATTACAGAAACTTCAAACCCTACACTTCAAATGATTACAGAAAGAGAAAACTATCTACACTTCACTAGACAGAAAACTATCTTCTAATTCCTCACATTCATTCGGGTCGAAAGTGCATTCTTACCTCAAATAATGTCCCCCTTTTCTCAAAACCCTACAATAATATCTTTGTGTACACCTGCATTAAAAACAAAAACAATTTGCAGAATTATTAATTCCCTTAAGCCTTCCCCCCCACACACATTTTGCTTCCCTTTTCAGTTTGTCAATTCAAAAACCATTGTTTGAAAGGCTAAGAAAATCATAAAATGAAAGACTTCAAAAGAAAAGCATCTTTCAGGTTTCTTCATAAAGAAAAGGAAATATGTTACATGGCAAATACACCTAAACATTAAAAAAATGTAGTTTGAAGTTATAGGTACGTACTATATACTGGTGTGCTGGAATAATATCATATTTTATACTTAGCTGTTATGACGTGATGATAAAGACACATGTTTGGTATACAATGCAAATTATAAAGCTAATAAATGATAGCTAATGTAACACAGCCAGTGGATTTCAAGTTCACATATTTTATGATAAGCATTTAATTACAAAAACAAAAAAAGAAAGCCAGAGTAATTTTTTATGGGAAGGGAACTTCTTAAAACCCTTTCCTACAAGAAATTTAGCCTATACTTTAGGGTGTCCCTTGGTTTACTGCCAAGTTGTTGTTTCATTTATGGTATGGACAAAGTCAAGTAAGTGTGCAATGCAAAATTTGTGCAATTCTCTGATGTTTTTTAAAGTGCAGATAGATCGAAGTGTACACAGACACCGAGTTTGTGCAATTCTTCGACTTCTTTTGGTTTTGTGTAGCAGCCATCTTGAAATTGTGCCTTCCTGGTGCTGATTTTGTCGTAAAAAAAAATCGCCAGAAAAACAAGGAGTGCCCAATTGTAAACTTTTATTGCTTGTTTTAATTATGTTTTGGAGGTAATTTTACTGGGATGGACATTGGATCAAAACAGGAATGGCACCAAAAAATTGCTTATATTTCATCTCAGAAGGAGGGAAAAAAAAAAAAAAAAAAAAAAAAAAAACTACCCATGCAATCAGTTTAATTATGCTGGAAAATATATCTCACACTCCAAATTATACTATAAAGAGCCTTTGCTTCAGATAAAATAGTGGCTATTAATTTATAAGGTACTATTATGGGTAATTATATAATTATAGTGTACCTAATCATAAACAGATAAAATACAATGTCAAATTAATGTATAAAATAAAAATTTACTAATCTGAATACTAATATTATGGAAAAATTAATTAATTACACAGAAAAATTCTGTGCACTTTGAGAAAGGTTAACAAGTACAACTCTGAAAGCCAAAATATTTCTTGATAAATATAATTAAAAGAACAACTTAATTGAAAATTATCTCTCCTCCTTGAAAAAGATGTTTTTGAGCCATCCTTAATACACATACATTTCATGTAAATCTGAGCTCAATCTGAATTTAAATTTTACTTAATTTAGCTTTCTTCTGTTGTTTGTAAAATTATACAGACTGCCATAATTTGAACTTGTATTTAGATTGAAATTACAACTATATACAGTAACCCAAACTTTTACATGAGCATATATTCCATATCACTGCTCTATAGTACACTGATGTTTATGTAATTGTTTTACCATTCATGAAGTATTTACATATGAAATTTTTATAAATAAAAATACACGAGAGTTCTCTATAATAAAAGTTATACTTATTTTACAAACTTAAGAAAACCCCTTACTGATTGAAATGCAAGAATTGCTCACATAATAATAATATACAATAATATATTTTGAAAAATTAAATTATTTTTACACATATAGTTAACCTTTGCTTTTCAGGAAGGCTACTTTTTTTTCATTTGGTTTAGAATACACTTCAGGATTCAGAAGAAAAATAACTGCTGCGTCCACCTGAAATTAAAGTATACAAATTATAAAAGAATAAAAACTTTTCAAGACAGAATTTGTTTTTCAAAAGTTTAATTATACTGCAGAAAGGATCAATTATACAACAGTAAACAACTGAGAACATAATAGTTAAAATACGTTCTTTAACTCCGCAGTTTGAAGTAATTATTTCCAATATAATACAAATCAAAAATTAATATAATTTTTATAGCTGCTGATGCATATATGAGGGATAAACATAAATTTTGTATCTACAACAAATGTACAGGCTAGTAAGGATATCTAGCTGGGCGCAATTTGACAAAATATTTTCGGAAAAACTGTAAATAGCAAAATCTAGAATTTAAAAATATTTTGATAATTTTCGTTCTTTTCTTCTTGCCATAGAATTATTACATTGTGAGACATAAATTCCATCCATTAACACAGATAAAATATTTAGATATTTTAATACTCGAACAACTGCTAAATATATGTACTAACCAATGACTGGCGTTTATGCTGCTCATCTGTTGTTTTATTCGCAGTCTCCTGCTTATCGGTCATTTTTTAAAAATGTGATCCTACGCTACGGAACGAAATTCACTCGATAATAATCACGGAAAACTCAACTTCACTGCAAACAACTTAACATTTCCGCGATCTTATACTGCTTGTCTATACTAATAATAATATTGTGGTGCACGTTACGAAAGACTTTTCACCCGATGAGATTTAATATAGGTCAAATTACAGTGTCGCTGTGGTCTAACAGATTGAAGCTCAGAATTTTTACAGTGACTGAGTAAAGGACACTAGTTGCTCATTTCCAAACTGATGTTTATCTCGCACGTTCCTGTTTTATCCAAAATAATTCTGACCATAAGTATTTGAATTAGTTTTGATAAATCTTCGAGTGAAATCTCGAGAAAATATTTTAGCGAAACTTGTTCAGCTTACGCAACAGCTGGGTAGATTCAACAAAAGAAGCGCGGCTTGTGATTGGACTATTTTTTATTATTGTCTTTCTTTTTTCTTTAACTGCGAACAAAACGAGGAAATCCTTTTTTTTTTTTTTAATCAGAATATGTATGTATAAGTTAAAGTAATGTAACGTACTCGCTCGTGTGAAATATCCATATTAAAACCTTGATATTGAATAATCTCTGCCGTGACTTTTTTTTTTCATCTGTAACCTGAGTTCCTCCTTCTCAACCGGAGTTGTGTACGTTGCAACCGGAGTTCCTCCTTCTCATAGCACAGCCTTTATACAAGCTGTTGCAACTCTCAGGGTTACAACGTGCAGGTTACAAATTAAATAATTGTTATTATTTATATGCAGGGATTATTAATATAAAGATATGGATATCTCACACAAACAGGAAACGGTGCATTAATCTAACAAGTGAGTGAAAACTATAACTATATAGTATGTATATATAACTCAGTTATATATACATACTATAACTGAGTGAAAAGGGAATTTCCCCGCTTAGTTAAAGGAAAAATAAGAATAATAAAAATAGTCCAATCAAAAGCGGCGCTCCTTCTGTCGACTTCGCACAGCCGTTACATAATCGTCTGTCTGGAGCAGCACATTCTCCTCCTCTTGGAGTCGACTTCATGTTGGCTCAAAGACATACAATACCAGGTCCAAGAGAATTAATTTCTGAGGCACCTTGATAACACGTCCAAATTTTTACACTTTAGCACCTTGCAGGATGTTGCTTGAGTCATTTGAAGAGTCATTAGAATCTGAATGCTCATCACTAGAAATAGAAGAAATAGGATTAGTAAAAGAGTTATCGGGTATGGGATCAGTGGGTGTGTCCGTTAACTGCACTTCCAATGGAAAGACTCGCTGAATGGGACGAAGCGGCGTACCAGCTTGAGCCTTTAGCTCTACAGTTCTCACCTTGTCATCTTTCCCAGAAATTAGTCGAATGACAGTGGTCTAGCTAATATTCCAACTAGCCAATATTCGGGGACAACTGAAGAATTTGTGCCCCTTTCTGTGTGCCAAGAATGGAAAATATTTCATTAAAAAATTTCGTAGCATCAATTTGGGGCCTCCTGGATGCTGCGCTTGAGGACCCCCTTTGCCTCACCCTAGCTACGCCACTGTCAAATGACCTTAGCTAAAGGCCAGTGCATCCGTTTTTTGATGTCCTCTCCTATTAGGACAATTTCACCCAACTGGAGCTCTGACGATGGACCCTTCTTATTTTGGACCAGAAGGCCTAAATATTCTTTCCTAAATCTATGTCTTAAATCCTTAAGTAGTTTTTGGCGATGTCTAGTCCGTTTTCGGAGACCTTTCGAATCGCAGAAATCAACATCGGGAACTCCTAAGCTACGATTCTCGATGAGAAATATGGCTGGGGGAAGTGGGATTAGATCATCCGGATTTTCGGACAGATATGTAAGAGGACTCGCAGTCGCACAATACTGTGTGCAACTCCTCGGTTGTAAGAACCGCGTTATCGAGTGTCCTTCTCAACAGTTCCTTTACTACTTGAACTAACCTCTTCCACCAGCCTCCTGAAAGCATATTCTGCCGGGTTTAAATCATCTGGAAGATGGCGCCAACACTGAAAAGGAATCAGACTGTTTATTTCTTTTATTCTGTTCGTAACAAAAACTGACCAATCACCACGGTTCTTAATCCACCAGATTACATCAATCAATCATTTAGGGACAGTTGATTTCTCTATCGGGCTGAAGCGTCGAACACTGGCCTTACCTTCATTGTCTGGCTAGTATGCTTTATAACAGGTCTAAGGAGCAAATAATAACTCAAATTATCAATTTCAGTTTCAGGAGCCTTTTCTATTACTTTTAGGTCTTCCCATTGCTTAAAAACTACCTTATAGTCATCTAACTGATTTTCCTCATTAATTCATTGACACGTTCTTTGATGCTTTTTAAAAGTCATAGACTAGGTAGTTGTTAGGTAACAGAATTTCAGATTTAAAGGGTGGTGGCAATTCATATCGGCCACCAAGAAGAACACTTAAATTCTCTTTAAATTGCTTAACGGTGTCAGAATGATCAAGTTTACGTTTAACATCTTCAGTTGAGTCTGTTATGCCAAAGGCATCAAAATTCAAGAGTTCGGTTATACTAAGATTAGTACAATGCAACGAAACTACATTATTGTACAAATTATTTTTTTAGTAATGCTGGAATAGTAGCTGAAGTAGGTTCTTTAGATAAGCTGTTTACCAATCACAGTGTATCCGAATTTAGTATCAACTACAGTTACATCAGAGTTCAGTTTCAGAGAGCTGCCAGTAATAATGCCCCAATGGCATCTGCTCCTAAAAGCAACTCAGTTCATATTCTTTAGCTTGCAATCCAGACAAGGTAATATTTCTTTCTCTTAATTCTTTTAGGGTATTGGGATGAACTACTTTTGGAACACATCGACATATTTTGTTTGAGAAAGTACTTCAAAGTTATGGTCATACGTGCCCTCAAAATTTCTTAAATTAACATCAAACACTAAATGGGAATGAGGACTTGTCTCTCTCCTCCCTGACAAACCGTGTATAATGGTTTGTTTCGATTTAGGACGCAGTTGCAAAAACGTTCCCTAAAAACGTATATAAGGTATTTCTCCCATGATCTTATCATGCCTTTGTAGTGTAGTGGTTTGCAAGGTGGGCGCGTATTCCAGAGGTCTATGATTCGATTCCCGGCGAGGGCGTTGCTCATTTTTCACTTTTCTTGCTTTAAAAAAAAAAAAAAAAACCTAATATTTCTACAGATACAAATATTGAAAGGTTTGAATAAAGTTACTAATATTTTTGAATTTTTTTATCGAATTATTTGTAAGTCATTTTAAACTTGTCTGTAACACGACTGCCAACGAGCTTCAGTGTCAAAAAATTCGCTAAATTTTCTCTTAAATACCTATTCGGCATTCATCTCTGTAAAATTTCACGATTCGATTTCGTATGAAGACAATAATATACAGAAGAAATAAATCTGAAGATTTTGTAATCGATATATATTGATAGGGTAACACTTTATTTGTCACACTTATGGCATAAAAAATAGTCTGGCAAATTACCATTCATAGAAAAGCAAATAAAATAACTTCTTAAATGGTTCTGTACCGATTTCACTCACCGTAAAAGACTTGGATATCCTGAAGTTTGAGATCAAAGCATGCCTTTAGAGTTTTTTTATCATACAGTGAAGTTTTATTATATGTACCTTAGTTTCACTGTATATGATATCATATTATAAATACGGAGGATTCAAAAATCGATTAACAGAGCAGCAATGTCGGCCTGAAGTGTTCTCTTACTGGGGTCATTAATTATTGACTGGAAAACCAGTTAACACAACCAACAATATATGTATTAATAATTAACATAATCGATATACTTGCAACTTGATATGAAAAAGATAAGATAAAATCTGATGCTCAGTAATAATAAGACAAAAATAACTGTAAACATTTCAGAGTATATATAATGAAATGAAACATAATGAGCAACTCGTTCATCGTTCAATTAGCTGCTTAGCAAAAATAACATTAGATAAAGAAATTGTAAGCTTTGCAGAAATAAACTCAGAATAAACAAGACACTTGTATTCGAGGTAAATTAAACGAAATTTACAATTTATAATATTAGGCAATTTAAATAATGTTCAATCTGAGTCGCACATAAGATAATAACATGAAAATACTGTTACGTGCGTAGGGGTTCGTAATAGATAGAATGCACAAGTCCCATAATAGGTTAATATTTTTTTTAAATCGAAAGATATACTTCAGAACTCTGGAATTTTCCACAAAAATATTCGTACAAGTGTTTACATTATCACAAAGTACAAAGTGTAGTTAAACTTCAAACTACTAAGAACGAAAAACACAAGGCAATGGAAAGCGTATCTAAAGAGAAAGCTAATCCGATTTCACCCTGAACTCATAACATTAAGAACAGCAGCTAACTAAACTACTGATAGCAGATGCTCTCTTTTCGGCCTTAAATAGTTTTCAACCGGCCGCGAGATATTCTAGTACTTTCTGCTTCTTGAAATTACTGGAAAGCAATACAAGGGCAGAATTACGGTTACAGCCAACATAGTGGTCAATTACAGTTTTTCAGTTTAAATACAAATTACCGAGATACTTATTTACTCAATGCACGTGCCCCTGTATTCTTACTTTTCCGGCATAGCTTTCTCTAAAAATTTGTCTCTTGCTACATTACACAGAAAAATGCAAGAATTTTAATTATAATTTTACTAAAATTAGCTATCTAAATACAAAATTTGTAACAATACATAACATTAGCTTTCAATTTCTGTTGTACTTTTTATAATTTTAAGAAGTCCTCTCTCGATTTGGACTTTGAAAAATAATCTCTTAAGATACTTTGTTCTTCTCAACTTCGGTAAATAAATTATAAGTTATTTTCCAAACTAGAACAAATGACAATGTGCTCTGCATCAGCTTCACTCATTCTACTACATTCTACAAGAAGAGAAGTTACACCTGAACTACGGGAAATACAATGACCTGGAACATTACTTTCCCAACCCCGTAGTTTAAAACATCCCCGAGCCATTACTTCTCTCGCCTTAACTATAAAAGTTTCTTGCTGTTTGACATCGTGAACGTCAGTGACACAATTGTCAACATAAAACGAATGATTTAATTTTTGGGTCACATCGTCAAACTCGGCAGGGAAATTATCCAAGAGATGCTCTACGATGCTGAAAGTTGGAAAGGAGACGAACAAACCCCGAACACCACTCTGCAGTGTCTGTAAATCATAGGTTCTTCAATAGTTGGAAGAAAAAACCCTCAAATAATCTCTGTGTTCTGGGATAATATTCAGCTGAAGAAACGCTTTCTCAATGTCCAATGATAAACCAACAGAATACAATCTAAACCTGTCAATTACATCAGGTATGAGTTCAATTAAATTCGGCCCTCTATTTAAACAATCATTTAGGGAAGGTTGACTTCTCTGATGCACAATTTTTAATATTAAAGAGACTGTAAGAGCTTGGGAGCACCCGTGATTTCCAGATTCGATTTATATATTTGTGCCCAAAACATCTTACCTAATTCACATTTGGAATGAATCAATAGGTATATCTCATTTTATTATCAGTCACTCAGCTATTCTGCCAACAAAAATTTACTTTTTTATTATTTACGGCTTTCAAACTATTACAAGGAGTAGAAACTCTAGTATCAATAGCGTAGTAGCTTTTTCAGGTAGATAATTCATTTTCAGCGTTACCAATGTGATCGTTTATCTAACATAAAATTACTGTTAACTTACAGAGTTTGACTTGCTTTAACAGCATAAACTAGTTTCAGACTCCTAACAGACTTATAAGGTATTTCTCCCGCCTTCTTAGCGAGCCTTCGTGGTGTAGTGGTCTGCACGCTCGGCGCGTAACTGAGAGGTCCGCGGTTGGATTCCCGGCGAAGGCGTTGCATATTTTTCATCTTGCCTGCTTCCAAAATAACCTAATGTCTCTACATACTTAAAGCTAATTATCTCTGTGTCTGAAATTGGCTATAAAGTCTTAGAAGGTTTTAAAATAGCCCTTTTATTTACAATCAAAGTTTGGACATAAATGCACTTTATTGTGCTTGCAAAGTCAACGATTACTTGAGGCGATGTAACTAAAATAGCAGTCAAATTCAAATACAGAACGTGGATTAGTAGTCAAAGACTTAAAATTAAATTTAAAGCGGAAATAGCTCAAAGCTCTAACCGGCATAAAAATTTAAAATGTCGGCAAAAAATAACGCAAAGTCGAATAACTTTAAGCCGCTTTAATGCCATATACAGTGCAATAACCTCGGCTTGAAACGCAAATGCATTATCAATAATCCTATAGAATCATTAGACCAGCGGTGCCCAACCTTGAGCTCGCGAGCACAAGTGAGCTCGCCAATCGTTTTGTATGTGCTCGCCAGCCCGATTAGGTACTATGAACAAAAAATATTTTAAAAATAACCATTCATTTATATTTCTTAAGTGTTGAAATATGGTAGGCATTTATAGTCATAAGAGATATCTTGCAAGACGTTATAATTGATTATTATTGACGTTATATTGACGTTATTATTGACGTTATAATTTATAAAATAATTGATTTATAATATAAAGAATTGGACGATAATAATTGGTTATCGATCTATATTTTCTCAGGGATATAACAGCTAAACTGAATAAACTAAACGAAGATCTCCAGGGAAAAGAAAAAGCCCTTTTTCTTTTCCCTGTAACTGCTTTTCAGATAAAGTTAAATTTGTGGATAAATCAGATGAAGGAAAAAAATTGCACCCATTTTCAGAATTTATCAAGCCATATTAATAACCACACAAGGAAACTGAAACAAAGAAATGCTCGGAAAACCTAAATGCACTGAAAAATAATTTTGAACTCCACTTCTCTGATGTCCATAAAGTTCAACCAATATTATTATTCATCTCAAACCCATTTGTCGAAATTAATATTTCAGATGTATCACACAAGATTGGAAATATGTTTAACAAAAATGTTGTTGTTTTGGAAACGTGCTTGCGATTGGCCAAAATGTGTTCGCGATAGGCCAGAATGTGTTCGCGATAGGCCAAAATGTGTTCGCGATAGGCCAAAATGTGTTCGCGATAGGCCAAAATGTTTTCGCGATAGGCCAAAATGTTTTCGCGATAGGCCAGAATGTGCTTGCGATAGGCCAAAATGTGTTCGCGATAGGCCAAAGGTTGGGCACCACAGCATTGGACTATTCCTATAGGTTTGACAATGCAGCTAGCATCTGGGAGATTCATGATTTGAATTTGGACGAGGGCTTAGCTGATTTCCCGTGTTTTCTCTTTCCAAAAGTCTGGCCTACCAGCGGCCGAGCGGTAAGGTCGCTGAACACTGGTAGTTAGGTCCAAGGTTCGAATCCGGCGAACGGGTTGGCTGCATGTGTGTTTTTGTGGTTTTCCCCATTTGTAACGTGTATATGAGCCAGTTTCCCTTAGAAAGTCCTCCACGAAGGCATCCCTCCCCTTAGGCAGATAGCCCTCGGATCTTTGCCGTAATTAAATAACCTGACCTAACCTTTCTAAAAGCCTACTTGTCTCTACCCGTAATTAAAATTTCAGCTGCATTTGAGTTAGAATTTCATGCAATTTGAATGCTCTTATAAGAGATTGTGTGGTTCAGTACTTTATAAATCTTTACATTTTTTTAAAAATCAAACAGAACAAGAAACAATCCTAAAAAATAAAGAAATGTGTTTGGTTATTAATATGAAAGTAGTGCAAGAGTATTTTCCAAATTTTTTTTCTGATGTAGCAAGATGCGGTTTCTAATTTTTCTGATGTATCTGATGGTATTGATTACATTAGCAAGGGAATAATTTAATTTATACTACTCTTTAGAATTCTTTATCTGAATTAGTTTTTTTAGTTTTCAAGAAAATTGTCTTAAACCCAATATCTTTTTCAAATGAAGATTTCTTTGTTTCTCTTGCAGTATATAAATTGGCTTGTTTAATTATTGTTTTATACTACAGTAAGGCATACATATGAAACATCAGTATTTGATAATTTTCTGAAACGTAGCTACACAATTTTTGAAAATATTTCATAAATGTAGAATTCATATCTAAATTTTCTGAATTTCAAAAGCTTGGGCACGAAATCCAAATCTACGTTTTTTTTTTCTAGTTTTGATTAAAGATATAACATTAGTGAATGAGCTTTTCTTTCTTTTGGTAAAATTTAAAATCCCTTTCTATGTAAGCATTATTAATTTCATATCATTTTGGAATTTATTTCACATCGCGCTTTCTGTTTCTACTCATGTCTGGCGGTTACGTTTATGCGGAATGGAATCGAATACTTGTCTTTCCAAACAAGCTGTTAGCTCGAATGGTAGCTGTTATCCTGTACTATTTCTTTATATTCTGTTACAGGTTTTTGAAATCTTAATAAAAATAGTGCACACTGCAGCGCCGAAGGGGAAAAAATAATGAGACTATTAACCATCTTTCCCAAGCAGCTCCAAAATTGCTGACTTTTGTTGGTGGCGTCATCTGTTAATTAGTAGGTGAAATAAAAATCAATATTTGTGTGAGAGGGCATCCCATATGGGTAGGCCACGGGTTAACGAATTAGGAATTCAGTTTTGAGTCAAGGGTCCACGAAATGGATATCACTTTCAGAAATTACTTCATGTTACATATGTTTCTTCATGATGTTTATGCTCTGCATAAGAAATTTCGTTCATAGAATTTGAAATTTTTTGAACATCAGCGAACGGCCTGGCTGCATGAATACTTACTTTGGTGTTTTTCATATAGAGCTTCATATGAGCTATTTGACTTCAGAAAATCCTTCACGAAAGCATTACTATTTTAAATAGATAAAATAATAATTTTAAATAGATAACCCTCGTTCATTTTACTTTATTTAATTAAACAAAGAAACAGCTCAAAATCGTAAAAAACAACCTTATATTTAGCGTAGGTATAATGAAACACTCAATCGATTTCGAGGGCAGCTAAAGGTCCCTCCTCATCAGGAGAAAGAAATACATAGAAAGAAGAAAATAGGAATCACAGAAACACGTGGTGCTTATCAGCACTGCACGTGGTTATAACTAGATTTTTAATCACAGTTGCACTGGCCGCCTACTTTTACTGAGCCAGGCTGTCTGATCAAGCATAAAGAAATATTAGCGAAGTTAAAATAGGGAGCGAGGGGCAAATGCACATTACGCTCAAAATCTGAACCTCAAATAATGGAAAGCAACCACTGAACGGATTTTTATACCCTCTGGTAGTACCAAGTGCGAGGAGGTAACGCCATCTATCGGCAAAAATAATTGAATTAAGACAGTAGAATTTTAAAGGCATTAGGAAGGACTGGATTGGACTTCAAATCATTAACTAAACTTTCTAAATCTTTGTGAATGTGAAAAGCCTCAAGAAAATCCAATTCGCCTATGGAAGAAGCCTTTTGGATGATTTTTGCAGACCCAAAATCAAAATTATGGTTAAAAGTCCAGCTATGATACGCTATTGAAGACTTGTTAATTTCCCCTTTTTTGACATAAGATTCATGTTCCTTGATACGAAACTTCAACGCTCTTTTTGTTTGGCCAATATATCTTAAACCACACTGACATGATATACTATAAATTCCCCAAGAATTCAAGACAGAAACGCAATCTTTTAGAATCGAAGGGTGAATTTTATTAATAGGGGAGAAACCGACTTGAAAATTGAATTTCTGGAGAATCCGTGCAATTTTATAGCTAACAGAAGGATAAAATGGAAGCACGACAAGGTCATTGATATTATTTCTAACAGTAGAATGTCTTCTTTGATGGGAATCTGAAAATTTTTTGACGGCTTTATCAATAATCACGGGAGAAAATCCACGGTCAATCGCAATTGCTCTCAAATAATTAAGTTCATTGGTAAGCAAAGATTCAGAGGAACAAACTTTTAGCGCGCGGAAAACATAATAGTAAAAAGAAGCCATTTTTTCCTTAACAGGGTGGCATGACTTGGCATGGGGTGGTAAACAAACTGCAAAGGGTTTACGGTACACAGTGGTGCTAAAATCGGTTTCATTGCGGATTATAAGAATATCGAGGAAGGGGAGGGAATTGTTGGATTCAATTTCAAGAGTGAATTGGATGGCTGGATCAATTGAATTCATAATAGATAGAATCTCGGATAAATCCTCTTTATAACCGTCAAAAAGTGCGAAAGTGTCGTCAACATACCGAATCCAAAGATGAAAAGATAATTTATCAAATAATTTCATCTCAAAATAGTGCATATAAATGTCAGCAAGTACCGGACTGAGAGGATTACCCATAGCCAATCCTTCAACTTGACGAAAATATGCATTTTGGAAAACAAAGTGGGTTTGACTTAGAGAAACTTTAGTAAGCGAAACCAACTCATTAATTTCAGTATGTGTGAAGTGAAATTCCCGAAGCCTAGTTTCAAGACAATTTAGTGCTCCTTCGACCGGAACATTAGTAAACAATGATTTGACATCAAATGAAACCATAATGGAACGAAGTGGGGAAATATTTTTAAGTTTATCAATGACTTCAACAGAATTTTTTACAGTGTGAATATTGTTATCAAGTAGAGGAGAAAATCTAGAAACTAAATATTTGGCCAAAGGATATGAAGCAGTACCTATGTTGGAAACAATTGGTCGAAAAGGAATACCGGTTTTGTGGACTTTTGGAAGAGCATAAAGTCTAGCGCAATTAGTAATAGGCGGAATAAGTGATTTCTTCAACTGAGTTGGCAGAATGTGGGAAGATTTAATAGCACTTTTTACTTTCATGATGTCCGAAGTTGAAGGATCTTTAGGGATCGAGCAGTATGGGCCTTCATTTATCAATTTAGAAACAGCTTTCTGAAGCGATTAATAACAAAATAATGATATACCATTTTATAGTTAATCTCCGAGAACTACCCAGACAAAAAAAGCTTAGAAATGTTGCTGATTGCCAGATTTCGTAGTTTACACAGTGAGAAAAATCGTTAATCTCGACAAATTTTTGACGAAGCCACTTTTCTCAGACAAATGCTTTTGGAGCGCTTTTATTATAAAATAACCTAACGTAATTTAAATAACATAGTTGTTATATCGTGGAGCAAAAACAATTTTACTTTACACCTGACTGCCACTGGCTCCGACATAGCAATGGGAATACTCTACATCTAAAATTTGAAAACATCATTCCAGAATTTTAAATGTTTATTTAATAGAATTCTATTCATATATTTGCAAGTTATACACTATAAACACAATAAACAAAATTTGAACTCATCTGCACCAGCGTGAATAAGCCTGGCATAATAATTTGAACTCGACGTAACTTTAGGAGGAAAAATATCGCAAATTCAAACACAAGGTTTCATCCTTTCCAACGCAGCTAATTTTCTAAAATATATTTTACTAATATCCGCAGCGGGACAGCGGATTCATTTCATTCACCCAAAACTCAAATGTTTTAACGCAATAGTATCGCAAAGGAAACATCGACTCAAAATCAAAATATTAAAAGCTATAGAATATCATCCGCTGTTGCCATTCCAGCACTGCCAAGTTTTTCTT
Organism: Stegodyphus dumicola; assembly: GCF_044657685.1. Classification (NCBI taxonomy): domain Eukaryota; kingdom Metazoa; phylum Arthropoda; class Arachnida; order Araneae; family Eresidae; genus Stegodyphus; species Stegodyphus dumicola. Next base: position 183,558,842 of record NC_140776.1, on the reverse strand, counting down.
CCTGCAGCTGTTGCCAGACTTATCCTCGCTGTATGTGAGAGGTAACAACAGTTCTGTTGCAGTGGCGTAGCGAAGGGGCAAGGGATTGTATGATGCCTCGGGCGCCGCTCGCAGAGGGGCGCCAAATGGTCTCCAAACAAGATTTTCATCATATCACTGTGTTTTTTTCGGGGGAGGGGGCGCCAAAAAGGCATTTTGCTCCGGGCGCCAGTTATGCTCGCTACTCCACTGTTCCGTTGAGTTAATTCTAACAACCAAATATGTATGTTTTCCCCTCCTGAATAGGAAACTCGTACAAATAACTCAATTCCCTTATTTAGCACTGTGGCGCACCCACTTAATATTAGCTATCCGATTTTGCTATTGTTAGCATTCGTATAATTAAGCAGTCATATTAAACACATACAAATAAAAATCTTTTAACTGAATTTTAATTTTAAAAGAATTTTGTAAAAATGAGGAAAATTTCTTTTGCTTCGTAATATAATACGCTAATAGTTTGTAATAAATTACTCCCACCGTATGAAATTGCCTTGCAATAATACCCGACGAAAAGTTCTAAGAGTATTTCAGAACGTTATGATTTTGCAGCAAAACACATTTTTATATAGAATATTGCCATCAGAAATTTGAAATATCTGTGTTCATTTATTAGTAGCCATTATTCTGTGTTTACAGCAGGAGGTTAGACTGGATTAGTTTACTGCAAAAGACTGTAGGGTTACCATGACACCAGAGGCGTAGCTAGGGTTATCAGCGCCCGGGGACAACTGGAGATTTTGCGCCTCTTTCTGCATGCCAAGAATGGGAAACATTTCATTCTAAAATTTCATAACATCAATTTGGCGCCCCCTGAATGCTGCCCCTGGGGACTGATGTTCCCTCTTGCCCCACCCTAACTACACCACTGCATGGCACCACGAGAAACGCGTTCATACTTTCTAAAGAAAGATAACTCTTACTCTCCGATGCATGGAAATTTTCTCCGAAGCCTTATGCAATCATCTCGTTTAGTTGCCAGGAGACTAAACGACTAATGTTCTGCGGCATCAGAAACACGGAGGTGGACGGATCGTTTATAATAATAATAGTTTGGTTTGGTTTCAAGATAAAAAAAATCAGCAACGTGGCCTTCAGCGGGCGAAACATGCTCTGCTTCTATCCTCTAAACCTTTTTTAAAATACTATCTCTTTTCTACCTCATTTAAACTCACGCGAGCTAGAAATGTACATTCTGGCAAGAAAAGGGGAAACGAGACGGCCAGAAAAGCAAATTAACGCAAAATAATTGCTCAGCGAAACTAAATGGTTTCGGTTTGGTTTATGACGGATAGCCCTCGAGTGCTTTGCCATAATGAAACAAACCAACTAAGCAGATTTTGGAATAGGATTATTTTGCTGTATTTTTTGTTAAGTTATAACGGAAAGTTAAAAAGGAATTATTTAAATCTAAAACAATTATAATAAAAATTAAAATGTAAGTATCATAATTATACCAGAATTCTAAAGAATTACAGAGGAAACGTCCCAAATTCACGGATATATTTCTTATTTGAGGGAAATGATATTTGCTATACGTTAGGAAAACCTTTAGGTACTTATGTATTAACGCAACCACTTTAGTTTTATTATTATTATTTTACAGATTGGAAGTTACTTATTGGGTGCAAAATGGTTTTCGCGTTTTCTTTCTTTTTCCTTTTTTTTAAAAATTTTTATTTTTTATTTTAAGAAACATTCCAAAACTTTCGATGTTTATTGTAAATAGGTAAACATTTTCAACATAGGAAAAGAAAATGTACTTTAGCAATTTAAAATACAAATTTGAATTATTAGCTAAAGTTTACGCGATACATTAAAAAAAGGTTTTTTTTCCCTCCGAATGGTGGGCACTTGCCTATAACGGCACTGGCCACTCTTAAGGCCAGAAATGGTGGCCATTTTGTTGTGTAGGCACCTAATAGGCGCCCACCGTTACCTCCTATGTGTGTGTGTGTGTATTTGATTATGACAAAGCTTCGTGGGCTATCTGCTAAGGGAGGATGCCTTCGTTCAGGACTTTCTAAGGGAAACTGGTTCGTATACACGTAACACACGGGGAAAATCCGAAAGAGCCCATGCATCCCGCCCGTTTCGGGATTCGAATCTCGGACCGAACTACCAGTATCTAGCGACTTTAACGTTCGGCTGCTGGTGAGCCTAAATGAAACCTTATATTTAACTATGATGTATAACTGTCTGAGAAAGAATTATGATGAACACAGTCACGACGACCATTTCTGAAAAGGACTAATCTTCCTGAGAACACAAACAAGGTTATATGCAAAACCTCATATCCCCAGTTCTTTCTGTAACAGTAAATTGAATTTTTAAGCGAAAACAAAAGTTAAATCATTCCTAAATGATTAAATGTGTTTTGTCTAAAAAGTATAATTGGTAACATGCTTATTTCCTCAATTTTAATTCTAAATAATTCCTCATTCTAAATAATTACATATAGTAAATTTTTCACTTTATAATTTGAGCTGATATAAGCCATAGCAAATTACCCATGCCATGGAACACGTCATTAATGCTAATTAATTATTCATCAAAACTCGTAAATCACAATCTGTGAGTCTCTAAAATATCTTATTCATCAGAGACTTACAATGATTGATATAATGGCATTTACTGATTCAACAGAACATGCAAATGAGCTAATTAGGAAAATTACTTTGATGGGTGTAATCGATGACATTAAAAAAACAGACCTGAAAGGCTTTCACATTCTATAATACGCCCAAAGGGTTTTTTAAAGTTTAGTGTGCTGTCTTTATTTATTAAATACCACTTTCTTCGTATTTAAACCATAAAATTGAATTCAACAACAATGTCATAAAGTATGACTCCCCCGCCCCCCCGTACAGTGCTTCCATTGCTCGCTTTGAAATCGTTGAGCTTGTTAATTGAAAATTCGTTAACGTTTTACAAAATATGAAGTAGATAGATAATAAGACCAATTCCAAATTTGGTCTACCAGATACCCATATTCGAGTGGAGGACTACGGTATTCAAAATTGGATGTTTCTAGGTACCGTTGTTTTATCACAGTGGGAGAAACATGCATGCATTTATGCAGATTATTCTGTATTTAATTTCTTTAAATGCAATACAGAGATCTAATAATTGGTAGCAGCAATTTAGAAAGTGATTCGCAGTTTATAATGAATCAACGCAAAATGCCAAAACGAAATTAATAGCCCTTATGGGTAAATTGCTCCTTTGGCCTAAAAGAAACGGATCACTCCAGATGAAAATATAATGAAGAAGTATTTAAAAATGGTATTAATCGCGAAGTGCTTGAAAGTGCAAGTAATAAACTTTAGTCCTGCCGTAAAATGAGACTACAGAACTAAATCAATTGTAAGTTATTAATATCGCCATGGACATGAAAGAATGAGGAGTTTCAAGATGAAGCTGAGTGGTAGAGAGACATTACTGAAATACATGTCAAAGCTTTATGTCTAGAGAAGCGAAAAAAAAAAAAAAAAAAAAAAAAACTGTGATGAACAAAGAAAGTGCAGTAAATCGGGCAGTTCACTGAGATTGGTGATTGATTAAATTAAGCCAAAGCATGTGAGAGTTATTTTAGTAACGAAGGGATACCTTCATGAAAGAGTTTTCAAAAGAAACTGCATTATATTTATTTCCTTAAACGAAGCTGTAATTTAGGTAAAACATATTAAAACAATTAGGTTGTAATCTTGCAAATAACAAGATGGTTGATTTATCTTTCGACGTTCAAACTGTTTGAAGAAGGAAATGCTTAATCAAGAGACAAACTTAATTTGTAAGGTTCCATTATGTTAATCTCACCAGTTATACTGATTTAGATCCTTGCTATCACTTTGTAAGTTTTTACTTTATTCTAACCAATTATTTTTAGTTTGACTTTCCTGTTTCTTCTAATTTTAGTTTCCTGCCGGAAAGTAAATTTTGTGTGACATAGATGTAAATTTTAAATGTATTCCAGAAGCAGTATTTAAGCTGCGTTTCAAGAGTTCAATAGAGTAAAAGCGGACTTAGTTCTGATGTTTATGCTGAGAGTTTAAAATTAGCTCTCTAGTTCGGTGTTCGACACCTTTTCAGTTTATACTCATATTTCTCTCCTCGGCTTTGCTGTGTGCAGACGATTTAGCGTTAGTTAAGCTAAGGAGCCAGTCATTAGATTATCTTAATTTACAATTGAACTGTTACATTCTTATTTTCTGTTACGTAGCCACAAGTGGTGGTGATTTGTGAGCAAGAAATGCGTGCATCTGTTTTAATTTAGATTTAAATAAAAAGGTTATTTAAACCTCATTTCTGCAGTATTTGTTCTTAAAGACATAGCGAGAATTCGCTACTTAATCTTCGACATAGGCTTTAAGTGTGTATGATCCCAAAGAATACACGAAGACTCTATAACTTCTATAACGTTCACAGGTTGCAAATTTGTTTGAACTGTTTGGAAAATTCTTGCGAAATCAAGATGTATGGTTTTCATTTCTGTCAAAGGCGACTGACTATACACCGTCAAAACAGCGAAGATCATATTTCAGTCATATTCCAGTTTCTTTAAACTTGTCTTCAAGTTCAATATTTTGAGATCAATCAAGTGAAAAATATTGTGATTTATATTAAATAATTACACAAATGGTTTTAATCACCTGGTTTAGCTTTTATTTCTATCAAAATCCTTTACCTTTGAGTACCAGGAAAACCCCGAAATTTTGCACTGAAAAAGCGGGAAATTTATATTTATAAAAACAACTAAAATCTATAAATTTTTTATTACCCTTTGATTGCTGGTAAAAATGTCAGTCATTCTTTCCGTTTTTCTAAAACCAAACACATACAAAAAAAAAAAAAAAAAAAAAAAAGTCTTTTCTGAATTAGATTTGTGGAGCCGTTTCATATTCATAAAATCATTCGATTTTGTTGATGATTCTAATTCAAATCGCTCTTTCTGCATCTCAGTTATGTTTCGTTCTATTTTCAGTCACTAGATGGCGTCGGAGGATTTTTTATATCTCGCTTAGCTAGACGTTTTCAAATTCCTGTTTGTTTTCACTTAGGTTTGGTTTGGTTCATTTGATGATGGCAAAGCACTGAACAGCTATATCCATAAGGGGATGGATGCCTTCGTGAAGGATTTGCTAAGACAGAGTGGCTCGTATACACGTTACATATGGAGAAAACATTAAAAAGCCTTGCAGCCAGTCTGTTCTCTGGGATTCAGCCTCGGACCGAACTACCAGTGTTTACTGAGTTCACCACTCGGCCGCTCATGGGCTGTTTTCACTTAGGCAAATCTTTCTTTTTTGTTCTTTTGATTTCCACCGGTTGAAGAAAAAGGTTTTCTATTTAACCTTTGAAACTATAATTTTGCAAATTTAATTAAGTTACGCCAATTCATGTTGTTTATTATCAGTGCCTTTAGCATATATTTCGATAGACTTACTTTTATTCTAATAGCATAAATGATAAGAAACTTCCTAAAACACGTTAATTGAAAAATTTCTTCTTATAATTACGAAGCAGAATATGTTATAATTCGTAAAAAAATAATTTAAGAAAATATACACATATTTTATTTTATTTTAGTTAGAACTGGTATGTAGATGTAAGAATGCTGACTAAGAAGTAAGAAATATTTTCTGACTCACTGTTCTTGAATAAAAAACAGAATATTTATTTTTATTTACTTTTATTAAAAACAGAATGTTCTTTCAAAGAAATAACAGTTTTAAATTTTGGAAGAGAAAAAAATAAATAGATTGAAACATGTAACATGAAAGGGTGCAAAGTTAGCTTTGATTTTTGTTATTATGAAGTTCTGTATTTTATTTCTTGTTAGATCGTTCTTCTCTGCAAACAATGTTCTGTCTTTGTTGTCGGTTGATTTATCCGCTCTCTGCTGATGGTTATTCTCTGATCCACACATCCAACGATTTAAAGAATATGATACATTTCAATCACCAGTCATCATTTCCATGAACTCTGCAAAGATAAACGGGTAAGTTAATACACACGAACTCTTAATTGTTATTAAAAAAGAAGTACGATAAAAAGCGTAACTTTCGAAAACAAATTAAATTCACAATGAAATTTATTTTATCTCTACATATAAAAGAAAGAGTCTGCCTGTGTGTGTGTATCTTTCGTTCGTTATACGCCTAACGTAATAGACCCAGGGCTACGAAATTTGGTACATAGGTGCATCTAGACAAGAGCCAGTGCACCTCGAAGCGACTTTCTCAAAATTCGAATCAGATTTTTTTTAAATTTTATCTTTTTGGATGAAATCACATAATTTTGAATAGTTTTATTCTTTTAGGAATGTGGTTTTGGCAACAGTTTTTCAGTCAATGCTTTGTATACTGGACTGCTGACTGTTGAAAATATGAGATAAAATATGTATTGCTTATTTAACTGTTTTTAAGATACTGAAAAGTTTAGCATGATTTTTTTTTTTGCAACGGGAAGTTGGTTAATTTATTAATTAGGATAATTAATATTACTATTAAGGGATAATGTTTATTTCATGCTGCTTATTTTCTTTTGATTTTTGGAAGTGCAACACACACATCGCAAACTTCGTATTCTGAGCGCATGTGTCTCGCAAGGCACAACAGAAAGAATTTCTTTTTTTTCCCCCCCTCTCTCTCACTTTGTTAACGAATGGCAAAGAGCTTTGTATATTTTGAATTATGTCATCCATGAAGCGCAATTTTGATTGGTTATTGCTTTCTGGTGACAGTTTCATTTTTTTACAAATATGCTTTTGACGACAGTTTTTCATTCATTGCTTTGGATACTGGACTTCTGACTGTTTTCTCTTAAAAATATGAGATTTATTCTTTATTTCATTGTATTTTTTTACATTATGTTTTAATTATATATAATTTTAGTTATATAAAAAGTTTTGCATAATTTATTGTAGAAAACTAGGTTCTTAACTTCCTTTATACCATTTGAATTCTTAAGATTTGGCAAAGTTGGTTAATTTATTTATGAGGATAATTAATATTTGTATTAATGGATATTCCTTATTTCATTGTAATGTTTTTAATGAATACATTTTTATTAAACTTTTTTTTGATAGTTCTGCAGAGTAAAATTCTGTGTAGTTATTAAATTTAATGTTTGGTGTTCCCTTTAGGCATTTTTACGGTACATTCAAAAGCCAAACAAAGGCTGACCGTGTAGCGACTAGTTTAACTGAAGATCTTTTTTCCTTTCAAATACTTAACAGTTTGCAAGCTCAATTTGCATAACTAACTAACTAACTAATTATCGGCTTCCCTGCCTCGTTAGACTAAACAACATTACAGGTCCATCCTCCCTTTAGAACAATTTGCAGAGGTTCAGCCTCCGCTATTGCCCCCTCCAGGAGAGCGGCGCACCACCTGTCTTTTTGACAGGCTGCGCTGGTCGTTTGATTTGCTACCTGCCAGTGGCTCAGGCTGCCCGTCGCAGCGGGACATTACCCAGCGAACCCGGGAACGCTACCTCCGGGCTACTAGAGCCACGCCGCTGTAGGATGTGCCAGACCACGAGGCCGGCCAATAAGTGAACTTTCCCAGGGCCTTCAGAACCACCAAGTTCATAAATTGTATACCCCCGTGGCCGAGACTGCCGAGGTACAAATCCTAGCCAGTAGCTTCGCAGAGTTCTCTACGTCGACCCCCGACTAAACTAACCGAGCCTATTCTGGCCGGAAGTGGAAACTAAGAGGGGACAATAAAGTTTTAAAAGAAAATAAACGTTAGTAAAACTTAAAATCCTTAAAAATAAAAACTAAAAGTACTTACCGTCGAAATCGACGGTACCGGAGCCGTCAGTGTCGATTTCTGCAATCATCTCGTCCAACTCATCCTCTGTCAGCTTGTCATCGAGAGCTCTCAGGATCTCTCGTAAGTCTCGAACGTGAATATACCCGTTCCCTTCTTTGTCGTACATACGGAACGCTTCCCTTAACTCCTCCTGCATGGCTTCCGAGTCTTCTTCCACCAAGAACCTCGCGGTTAGAGCCAAGAACTCGTCAAACTCTAGCTCACCGCTACCTGTAACAAACTACAGTTAAGAAACTCTTGAACCTTATGAAAGTAATTATGAAAAGTAATTAGGAAAGTAATTATGAAAAGTAATTATGAAAGTAATTATGAAAGTAAGTTAGTAAGCTATTATATATTTATTATTATTATTTATTATTTATATATTTATATTTATATATTTACAAAACAATTCTTTTGAAAACAAAACACAAAAATGCCGAGTTATTTTCGCGCATTAAGCTGCAGAAAATTATCATTAAAGATATAAAGTAAGAAATTTAGAACTAATATTTCACAAAGACCAGCAATTGAAATTCATTATTAATAAATTTCAAATAATCGTATAAATGCAACAAAGAATTAAAAAATGTTAAAACCAAAACATTTCAAACAAGAAAATCCCACTTAAAAAAATTATGAAATTTAAAGGAAGACGAACAAAAACAGAAGAGGAATTTAGTCAACTTCAATGTCCCTTCATAAGGGGGGGAGGAACTTTGAAATTGAAATCTCTCTTCTACAAAAGTTCTTGCTTTTCTGTATTTGGAATTAACCGATGAACCATTTCAGTGTATTTTAATTAAAATTATAATAGTTCACCCGAAAATAATGGCCCTTCACCAAAGCAAGGAAAAAAAAAACAAAGTAAATTCTAATTAGTAAAATAAGAATAATCTTAAATAAAGAGAATTCTCCCTTTTTAAAAGAACTAAAAACGAAATAGAAGAGAGATTTCTATTAATTTTAAAGTTCCTCTCCCCGATGAAATGTCATTGAGGTTGATTGAATTCCTCTTCTGTTTTTTTAAAAAATTTTCTTTAAATTTTATAAATTTTTGGAGTGTTGCTTGTTTGAAATGTTTTGGTTTTAACATTTTTAAATTCTTTGTTACATTTATATGATTATATGAAATTTATTAATAACAAATTTCAATTTCTGGTCTTTGTGAAATATTATTTCTAAATTTCTTACTTTTTCTCTACATATAATAAAAGGAAGAGTCTGTGTGTGCCTTTCGTTCGCGCTGTGCGTAAGCTAATAGACCCACGGCGACGAAATTTGGTACATAGGTGCATCTAGACAAGAGCCAATGCACCTCGAAGCGATTTTTTTCGAAATTCGAATTCGATTTTTTTTAATTTTATGTTTTGTGACGAAATCGCGTCATTTTGAGACATAATGGGCTATAGAAAAGCGAGATTTTACTCTACGCACTCCATTTTCACATCTTCATGAAACGTAGGCACTTAGCTATTTTACGAACTTAAAATAAATTTCGCGTTTCAATAAATCGATTTAATACGAATTTATTTAACAAAGGGAGCTTAACACCTTTTCAATGGGATTTTTTCTAAAAAAGTTTATTTTTAAAAATGTACAGTTTATTTTTCTTTGATTTTTGGACACGTTAAACGTCCATCCTTGCGGCTGCTTCTACAAAAAGAATTTTGGAAAAATGACAATATTTTGTATTTAAAAAAATTTCTTTTAAATTAAGCTTCAGAGTACACTTCTCACATCTCACATCTTTAAAAATGGGATTTTGGCAACAATTTTCCTTTCTTATTGTTGTTGATAGATTTTTAATGAAATCGCGTCATTTTGAATAGTTTCATTCTTTTAGAAATATGGGTTTGGCAACAATTTTTCATTGTATTTCTTACGTCACTGTTTTTAAGAGATCGGCATATTTCAATGCCATTTTTTTATATATATAATACATTTTTATTGATTTTTTGGATAAAATTGTTCTGCAGAGTAAAATTCTGCGCGGAATTTTTTGTTTTTTGAGTTTCTTTCATGTTATTTTTTCCTTATTTCACTGTTTGTAAGATACTGAAAAGTTTTGCATGATTTTTTTTTTCTTCAACGGAAAGTTGGTTAATATTTTATTAGGATAATTAATGTTTGTATTAAGGGATATAGTTATTATATATTTATTATGATTAAGATAAAAATACTCTAATTTAATTGAAACTTATTTTACAATCAAAGTTATAATTAAGAATTTGAAGCTTGAAATTTTATTGTAATTAAAAATACCAGCATACCAAACGATAAAATCGGGAGAATGCTTTTAAAGAAATCTTGAGAATTTTCTTAACTGTTAAAATACTTCTTAAATGATAAATCTCTACATATAATAAAAGAAAAAGTATGTGTGGCCTTCGTTCGTACTGCGCGTAAGCTAATAGACCCAGGGCTACAAAATTTGGTATATAGGGGATCTAGACAAGAGCGAGTTTTTCAAAATTCGAACCAGTTTTTTTTACTTTATATTTTCGATCATTTTGAATAGTTTCATTCTTATAGAAATGTGGTTTTGGAAACAGTTTTACATTCAGTTGTATACTGGATTGTTGACTGTTGAAAATCAGCACTGTTGCCACTTGGAAAAATGAGGTCGATAAGTCAGTGCAGTTTTTAAATTTAATGTTTCTCTCGGGTACTAAACATTTGTCGAGAGAACGCAAAGAGAATTTGGTTAATTTATTTATTAGGATAATTAATATTTGTATTAGGGGATATTGTTTATTTCATCGTAATTCTGTTATATGTAATACATTTTTTTATGAAGTTGTTCTGCAGAGGAAAATTCTGCGCAGTTTTTAAATTTAACGTTTGGTATTCCCTTCAGGCATTTTCCGGTACATTTCAAAGCCAGACGAATGCTGGCAGCGTAGCTGCTAGTATATTTATATATTTATATTTATTTTACAGAGTTTATAAGTTATTGTAAGTTTACGTTATTGGTGAAATTCATACAATTTTCTTAATGAGTTTTCTGTTATTTTTATGAAAACAAAGTTTATGAGAAGTTATTTTGTGCCACATGTAAAACCACTCATGCAATTTAGAAGCAGTGTTTTTCAGTATAATGATTAGAAAACATTGAGTACAAGGATATTTAGAAATTCAAATCTTAACATTGTTGATTGCAATACAGTAGGTGTAAAATGAATTGTAAAAACTCTTCCATCATAATTTTCAGATAAAGCATATAGTATTTTCCAGATTATGGTGTACATAAGCTAAACACCAGAACAAGTATTGTTAAAATGCCCTTTTGAAAGATAGCATTTTCTGTAGGAGAGGCACATATAAGATCTATGCAATTAGTCTTTTGCTAATGCCACTTCCAGTCTGAAGTAAACAGTAGTGACAGCATGACAGCAGGAATGAGATGTCATATGAATGGGAAGGGCGACTTTCAGTATATTTCCAAATTGAGACATCGATAGATTTATAGCTAACTACTCCCCCCAAAAAAACTGAATTCTATCAGGCCATGGTCAATTTTTTTACCAATGTTTACTCTAGATGCATTTCACCAAGAGATACTTGCATCTGCAGCGAATTAGAAGATGGTCCGCATTATCTATTCAAATCCCCAACAATAAAAGATCTCCCCATTCGTACCACAAATAAATCACAAATATGTAGCCTTCCTTATGAAAAGAGAATATTACAGAAAAACAACATAAAATATTTAATATAGTAGCAAACACAGGCACAAACTTTGGTCATCCCTAACGAAGAATTTTTCCATTTGAAGAAAAACTCCATTACATTATCAGTTCCTCTTTCAGGTCTTTTTGCACTCAAAACGCATATTAAGTCATTAACGTCCAAATATAAGATCCTCTTATAAGCTACATTCTATGAAAGAACTCATTAAAGCAGGAATTGTATCATTATAAATACAAAAGCCTTACATATGCTATGAAGTCGTTCTCACAATTTCGTTCAAATATTAATGTTAGAGAAGTATTAAACCTTAAATGAACATCTAACTTACAGAAAGTTACAGTCAAAGGATAGCACTTGGTGAACCCACGGTAAAGCACAGGTGTTTTCTTCTACTATCATCTATCAACTATTGTTTAACTGATACATTGCATACCATAAAATACCTACATTTCCTTTTAAAACATAAACATTTAATGCAGCTTGACCTTCAGCCTTTAAAATCATACATACTTAATAAATGAACTTTGAACTGATTTTAAGCAATGTATTATGAACTATGTTTAAATCTAGGAAAATAAAGGTCAATAAAATACCTATATTTCCCTTTAAAAATTTTAATGCAACTTGAGCTCCAGCCCTTAAAATCATACAGACTTAATAAATGAGCTTTGAACTGATTTTAAACAATGTATTATGAACTATGTTTAAATCTAGGAAAATAAAGGTCAATAAAATACCTATATTTCCCTTTAAAAATTTTAATGCAGCTTGAGCTTCAGCCCTTAAAATCATACAGACTTAATAAATGAGCTTTGAACTGATTTTAAACAATGCATTATGAACTTTATTTATATCTAGAAATGAAGGTTAATAAAATGTGTTTATGTATAGAGATAAAGGTTAATAAAATACCTATATTTGCCAAAAAAATTAATGCATATTCAGCTTCAGCCCTTAAAACCATACAAGACTAATATATGCCTTACTAAATGAACTTTGAACTGATTTTATTATGAACTGTGTTTATATAAATTTCAATAATATAGGATAAATTGAAGACCTTAACATACTATAAGAAAATTAGTAGAGTGTATACACATTGAAAAATCTACTTCCCTAATTGTTCGATATAACTTAGGTGTAAAAATGAAGTATTTATAAAGAATAAATACTAAAATAAATATACATTGTAGCGAATTTATAATATATAAGTAATTAAATATTGGTTAATAAAATCCTACTTATAAACTTGCTGTAAAAAATCAATACTTACCGTCTACGTCTATTTCTTGTATTAGTTCTTTTAGCTCGCTTTCTACGAACGTCTGTCCTAGTGTCCTCAGAATGGTGGAGACCATAGAGGTGTTGATGGATCCCTTCTTTTCTTTGTCGAACATGTCGAAGGCCTTCTTCAACACTAGAAGTATTTTAAGTTGTTTTTAAGTGCTCTTGTGAGTGGTAGGGAGCAATATTTAAGTCAGGAAATTACATAAAATGTCCAGATAAAACAATATCATCTAACACATTTATATTTTACAAGCACAGATGATGACATTAAGTGAAAAAAAGACCTTTATTATTCAAAATTGTGAACATACACATTTAAGTATCTTCTAGTGAGTAGCAGCCTTAAATTTTACAGTTTTTAATGTTGATTTTGTTAAAAATATGAACGCAATATTTAAATTTCTTATATAAACGCCATATATTCTTATCTACAGAGGTTGTTCACACATTTTTTAGACGATGTATATTGTATTCACAAAACTAAATTACATAAAATTCTTGCGTTTTAAATGTTATTTTTGACATCCCTTATTCTGAACTATCTTTCGACACCGCAATTTCCAGGATAATAATGCCTTTTGAAGTGGCAGAAGTGATATTCTATCCCATTCCTCCCGAACAGCTTTTCAGAGTCCTGTTAGGGTTTTGGGACAACGTTTGGATAATGCAGTTGTTAAAAGTCCGAAAGCACAAAAATCCGTAGGTCATCCATCGGGAGATTTAGTAGGGATATCAGGGAAGGGTATGGCCTTGATACCAGTTTTTGTTCCATTTCTTTTAGGAAATTTACAGTGGATTTCGATGTGTGACTGCTAGCTTTGTCCTGATGGAGTCTCACAGATGGATGGCACTGTGGGTAAAGCGATGATATTTCATTCAGAAAAATTGGCGATAAAATATGTTCCTGATAGTATTTGGAGTTAATCTTGACATTTTTTGCACTCTCTTTATTTTTAACTTGCCATTATAAGAAAAACCAGCAACAATCATGAATCCCTTAGAAAAACTTCCTTTCGATTCTTTGAAGCATGCACTTAAATTTTTTTCTCCCCTTTTATGATAATAAATGGTTCTTTTTTGTTACAGTCATTTAAATACACCCATGCTTCATCTATTGTGACAATTGTTTTCCATTTTTCTTTGGATAAGTGTTTCTCATATAGAATTCTGCAGCGTGTCCTGCGTTGAGCGATATGCTTTGGAAGAAGACGATGCACATTGCGTTTTTTCGCTTTCTTAAGATTTAAATCAACGTTTATCATTTTGTTTACAGTGGACACCAAGCATTTGAATGATTTTGCAACTGTCCTTTGACTAAAGGATTTTATTTTAACATTAAACAACGTACCTTTGCAATAGTCGAAGATGTCCGTTTTTTCCTTGGATACTTGTTTGGAATATTTGTCCCACTTGAGGCTCAAATTAGATGTTTTTTCCTTTCGTGTTGATTATATTACCTATCGACGCTTTAGATATCACAAAACCATGACTCTCACATCGTTTTTTGGATAACGGGGTATGCATATTTCTCTTCGGAAAGAGGGTAAATGTAGCCTTCGAACCACTGCTTTGTTATATTCGCCATTTTGAATAAAAACAAAACTTTTAAGAAACAGACGATAATTTGACTTTTAGAAACTTAGTGCATTGCAATTACTTCTTTTGCAGCAAACGATTTTTTATTATCGCTTACCAAAATCGTCTAAAAAATGTGCGAACAGCCTCTGTATAAATAGAATATTTCACATTCCTTTTTTATATCAGTCTTCAATTTTAGGATAAAACTCAGTTTTAACTCTGTAAGATGAATTTTCATCTCATTCAAAGCCTTGATTTACACATTATCGTTGTATCCAGATCTTTTTTCCCCAGCTTTAATTTCAATCCAGAAAATGTGAACGTATTCATAAATATTATAATTGCTGTTAGAAAGTTTTTCAATTCTATTTATTACTTAGTATTTGACAATAAGTTTTGTATCAAACCACCGAAAAGTGTGAAATACACAGATCGTTAAAACCAATAATCATCATGTTGTTAGCGTTTCAGAGTTATTTAAACATTTAAACTGATTTTTGTTTTAATTCGGTAACTGAACTGATTATTTCATAGTTTTAAGATTTACGCTAACTTAAACCTGATTTTTGAATATAAAATTTTATATTTTATACACTAATAACGCTTTGCACTGGTGGTATTAACTTTGTATTATCTTAACGCAATTTCAATAACAAAGTGAATTTATTAGACACTCCCATCCTGAAAAGAATATATCGTACATATTATTAATATTTAAACTTTAATTGAAGTATAGTAATTTAGTTATAACATTTGGAGGAAAATTTAATTATGCAATAAATTATTAGCATTATTAATTTGCATTTTTGTGTGTAAAACGTTATATTAAAATATTTTCAATAAATAAATTTTGAAACGCCTAAACGTTTGTTTCTCCTTTGCATTAAGGACTCAGCAGTAAAACAACATTTACAGTGAAAACGAAATTGCAAATTTGATCAAATATTTAAATTCTGTTATATGTAAACTATAGAAGGAATTTTAAGATGAAGTTTCATAATCAAATTCCAAGAACTATTTCAATATTTTTTAAAATTAAAAGGCAAGGCTAAATCATCGAATAAGTTATTGTACACTGAAATATAATGTAAATAAACTTAGAAAGGGATTAAAAAAACGTATACTTCTTTCCCCGATGTACAGATTTTCTTTACTTACTACAGATTAACATAACATACTAGAACACGATATTTAAGAATTTATAGATGTTTCTTAAAAACAAGGGCACTGAGAGAGTAATATTAGTTTTTTTTTTTCGAGATATAAAGAGTTTCGAGATATAAAGTTTCAGCTACCGTATCTGAATGATATTTCATAACATATTGTTTTATCTGAGTGATATTTCATAAAATATTGTTTGTAAGATAAGATATTGTATTATATGAATGATATTTCATAACATATTGTATTATTTTTGATTATTAGCTCAAAAGGGCTATTAATAATTTGTTAGTATATTATAAATGAGTCTTTTCACTTTTCATTCGAGTCTGTAGCCATTCGGCAAAATAAGGTATTTATCTTTCAGACTGAATCTACGTGTTGTTCAATAGCAAACTAAGTGACTTCAGAGAAATAGACACAATTCTTAGGACTGTTTGTTTTTTAGTCCAAAGCGACAATTAGCCCTGAAGGACTATTATTTTCGTTTTGGCATTTTGCGTTGGCTCATTATAAATGTCCGATTCACTTTTCAAATTGTTGCCACCAAATATTATCGTCCTGTATTATATTTAAAGAAATTAAATGATGAGGAATCTGCATAGATGTATGTATGTTTCTCGCATTGTGATAAAACAACGGTACCTAGAGCCATCCAGTTTTGAATAACGTACATTTACACCCTAATATGGGCATCTGGAAGCCCAAATTTGGAATTCGTTTTATTATCTATTTCATATTTTGTAACGAAATTTTGATTAACAAACTCATTAAGATCCAATAACACGCAGAACAAATATTAATTTAGAAGTCAAACAACAAAAATCCATCTTTGCCATCCAATCCATCATTCCAATCCATCTTCTGCCTTTAAAGAAATTATGTTTTAGTTCTGATTTCATCAACATATAGCGCCAGTACCCTATTTCCTGTCCAGGCTTTCTTATCTTATATTGTCATTATATCTTACTTCGTTCATTGGCTCTTTTTCAGCTGACGATGATGGTTCAGTAAAACCACCGAAACTAGTCCTGGTAAAATTTGAAAATATAACGCTGATTTTTGTTGTTTGACTTCTAAATTAAACTCAATGATTTCAAAGCTAACAATGGTAACAGTCTACGGGGGGGGGACCCTTTTAGCTCCAGTGCGCGAAAATTCTAAAGATATGCTCATTTTAAAATTATTTTGCGATAGTGTTGAACTGAATTTTTTGGTTTAAGTGCGAAGAACATGATATTTAATAAATGAAGGTAACACACAAAACATTAAAGAAATGCTTTTTTGGACGTAATTTAAAATCTGAAACCTTTCAGATTTTTTTAATTTGTGAATTGGATTGATTTAAGTAGTAAAAATATAATAATATTTGTTATTATTTATTTCATATTTTGCAAAATCTCAATTTTTTGTTTAACGACCCCAACGATCTGAAAGAGGGCAGCGACAAAACTGCACGGAATGAAACATTTTTATCTCCAGCGAATGTCTGTCTGAAATTCTAAAGATATGTTGTTTTTAAATATTTTGTGATTTTGCTGTTGAATTGTATTTTATATGACATATCTGCGAAGAACGTGGTATTTAATAAATAAATTTGATACTCAAAACGCTAATAACAGAAAGCAAACAAGTTTTCTAAGCCATCTAACTAAGAATATTGAACACTCATAATGACAAACTGAGAAAAGACATAAAAATAGAAAAAAAATATATGCCAACACTTAACACTGCATTGGAAATTTTAAATAAATGCTTCTATGCTGAATTTAAAGTTTTAGTGATTTTGTGTTGAACTGTATATTTCGTAAGTGGGAAGAAAAGGATGCTGAATAATAAAGCAAAAAAGACAAAAAAATAGTGTAATTCCAATAGCAAACTGGTAGAATGCGAGCTCTGCGTGGGCGTAAACAAACCTTAACAAACCCTTTTAGATGACCAATAAAATCTGAAACTTTCATACTTGTTTTATTTAAACTATCACATGATTTCGTAAATTATGAGCCGTGTGCTTTTATTAAAGAATATACAGAATAACAAAAAAGGAGAACAGGAACGTATTAAAGACTACAATACAATCGTATTAAAGACTCGAACAATCGTATTAAAAGGGGACTCATACGATAACCCATAAGATCTTCGAATCCATAAGATCTTAAAACCCATAAGATCTTCGAATATGTGACTGTTGCAAGACTTGGGATAATTTATTTATTTGAAAAGCAATTACTTCCAACTTTTTACAGCTGACTACATAATATAGCAGCTTTCTGAAATAGTCATCAGAAAGTTTGTGCTGCCACAAATATTTTTATAATTTAATCCGCTTTGTGACAACATTTTTTGTATTGTTTCCACCTTGCTCGCACAGTTTAAAACATTCTGCAAAAATTCTAAGAATTTCATGCTAAATTTTTACTTTATTCGGAGTTGAGTTTATAAAATGTATTTTATTATAAAATCTGTAATGTTTTCGGGCATAAAATTTTTTAATATTAAAATATTCATCCGATTTTTGGTTCAGTTAGAAAATAGTGCCCATATAAAGAATTCCATCCAATTTCAAGTATGTACCATTAGCCATTTTTAAAATATCATGAGCGCAAGGTAGAAACATGATGAAACATTTTGTCACAAAGCGGAATAAAATACAAAAATATTTGTGGCAACACAAACTTTCTGGCTACTAGTTTCCAAAGTAGCTACAATGTAGTCAGCTGTAAAATGTTGGAAGTAATTGCTTTTTAAATAAATAAAATATCCTAATTCTTGTAACAGTCATATAATCTGAAGATCATTAGGGGTTTAAGGTGTATGAGCCCCCTTAAAGACAATCGTATCAAAGATCGTCGTATACTACAATTAATTAAGGATTAGTTTTTACTTCTTAATGCTAACTGATTATTTACTGTGCATTATAACTAACTCATTGTGGATTAAAATTTAACAGTATCTAGTTATGCGTGGAGTCTGTCAGATTATAGGCATGTGAAATTTGCAAAGTCTATTCATTTTTTTAAAGCAGGAAACACAAAAATTAGCCATGTCTTCGTCGGAATTCAAACTAAGGATCTTTGGACAGCTGACCGGATGTCCTAGCAATTACTTCTCGAAGGCATGCGTTAAGGAAGGAGAAAATGTTTTATACATTAATTTACTTGAAGAGAACTGAGGAGTGAGAAGACCTAGTTGCCAAACGTAGATAGCGATAATTATCGTTTACTACATCTTAGCTTAGGCTTCGCGTCTCTTGTAGTGCCTTTTAATTTTTTTAAAAAACACGATTTTTTGGATGCATGTGTGTGAATGTGTGTACATGTATGAAAGCCAGATCGTATACATATGCCATACCATATATTTAATTTTTAATCACATGGTTATAAGGCCCATCAGCGGCCGAGCGGTAAAGTCGCTGAACACTGGTAGTTTGGTCCAAGGTTCGAATCCCGCAAACGGGCTGGCTGAATGGGTGGTTTCGTGGTTTTCTCCATGTGTAACGTATATACGAGCCAGTTTCCCTTAGAAAGTCCTCCACGAAGGCATCCCTCCCCTTAGGCAGCTAGTTCTAGTGTGTTTTCCCATAATTAAATAAACCAGACCAAAAACATGGTTATAAATATTTACTGCTTTTAGTTTCACTTTCATTTTCATACATTTTTACTCTCTTGTACGAAGCAAAGACAGCATCATAATAGGGAAACATTTTGGGTGTCATATTTCAGCTGAAATATCCATTTTGAATGTTCCCGAATGCATTTGGTTGATTGTTTTACTCGACTACAGTACATAAGAACAGAATAATGGACTTCTGTTTACAAAATGTATTATTAAATGGATTTAAAGTGAATTAAAAAGGGATATTTTTGTGACGTCTGTCCGTACGTACGTATGTATGGATGTATGTAGATATGCTACATACATCCATACATACGTAAGTCAAAAAGATTAGTCGTAGAACGTTGAAATTTTGTATGTTCTTGTTGTTTATTGCAATCTCATATACTATGTATATATGCATTTATATATATTTTTGTATAAAGTGAATTAACGTAGTCGTAGAACGTTGAAATTTTGTATGTTCTTGTTGTGCACCTACCTTTTTTATTGCTATTTCATATATATGCATTTATATGTATTTTTGTATAAACTGAATTAACAAGGGATTTTTGGTGACGTCTGTACGTATGTATGGATATATGTAGCATAACTCGAAACGATTAATCGTAGAACCTTGAAATTTTGTATGTTCTTGTTGTGCACCTACCCTTTTTATTGCAATCTCATATATGTATATATGTATTTATATGTATTTATATATATATATGTATATGTATTTATATGTATTTATATATATATATGTATATGTATTTATATGTATTTATATATATATATGTATATGTATTTATATGTATTTTTGTATATATATATATATATATAATATAAAGTAATAAAATAAATCTCTAATAAATTACTAATTTAATTAGCAATAGATTTTTAAATTTTTACTTTAGATTTTTATATGTTCTCTTCCTAACATCCTCAATGCATCAAAATACCCTCAATTCTAGATCAGTCTATACATATGACTTAATAACGCTGTAGACGTAACTAATTCGAAACTTAAATGGAAACTTTCTCTTTATGAGTAATTTAAACCGAAACCTTCTCTTGGTGAACTTCCATATTTGATAACTTCGCATTTTGCTTCTAATTTTGTTCTCGCTTGATGCTTTTATTCGTATCCCAACAGATTTAAAAATGTAATTGATCTGAAACAGACAAGATTAAAGTGCTTAGTGAATTGTTTCGTAAAGTAAGTAACGACAATTGAAATCAAGACGAGTATTTAATCTGGCTCGCCATGTTTACTCTCCATTATGGATTTACGTCAATATTACTATCAATATTGCTACGTCTTTTTTATTTAAGTAACGAAATGCCTTATTTCTCCATCTACGTCAACAATTGTCTCTACAATATTCATTACTTGTAAGACTGCTTCCATTACATATATATAGTTAGTTAGTTAGCAATTCAGTTAGCTAGTACATTATCAGAATGCTTTAACAGTTAGTTCATAATATAAAAGAAGATTAACGAAACAATTTTCGTTCAGTGGGCGTTTTATAAATTTAAATAAAATTCTGAAGTAAAATGCCTTAGCTTTCTGAAAAGTAATACTTATCAGAATTCCAGGAATTAGCCCTTAATGGAACTTTAAATCTTCCAATCTTTGAACAATTGGAATCTTTGGAAAATTTTGATGATTGGACAGTCCTTTCTTTGTCCTTTGTCTTTTGTCAATCTAATAATATTTACTGCAATGCCAGAGAAGAAATTTTATACATTTTTACACTTACCATTTTGTAAACTGACAAAGATTGCAAAGCTAAATAAAATAAAATATTTTTTTTTACCACGAAGCAGAATGCAAGGCATTATACTTCAAAATTAGACAATAAAATTATTGTTTTGTTACCTTAATTAAAACTCATATTTATTAGTCCAAAGGGATTTGAATTCCGAAGGACTATTAGTTTCGTTTTGGCATTTTGCGTCGGACGGATAAATGTCGGTTCAATTTTCAAACTGTTGCCATAAAATGTTAGAGTCCTGCATTATATTTGAAGAAATTAAATAATGAAAATCTGCGTAAATGTATGTATATTTCTCACATTGTCATAAAATAACGGTACATAGAGTCATCGAATTTTGAATAACGTAATCCTCCAACGAATATGAGCATGTGGAAGACCAAATTTGAAATTTGAAATTTGTTTTATGATCGATTTCCTATTTTTTAAAACTTTGACGAATTTTTGATTAACAAACTCAAGGATTTCAAAGCGAGCAATGGCAACGTTGTGCAGAAAAAACATTTTTATCTCCAGCGCGTGAGTCTCTGTATCGGAAATTCTAAAGATATGCTCGTTTTAAAACTATTTTGCGATATTGCTGTTGCACTGGATCTTATGGTTTAAGTGCGAGGAACATGATATTTAATAAAGAAAGGTAACACACAAAATGTTAAAAAACGCCCCTTTGGACGTAATTTAAAATTTGAAACATTTCAGATTTTTTTTAATTTTATTTAAGCTAATAGAGAGAAATTATTTTTTATTTACACAAACGCCTAAAATGAAATATTTTTTTACTCTACTAAAATTAAATAAAGCAATTGTTATTATTATTATTTGTAATACAAAAAGATAATTTATTTCTATGCAGTTTGAATTAAATAAGGCATTAGTTTTTTTTAACAGTAAAAGGATATAATTAGCAACAAAACAGACATCATTAAACTTTTGCATTTGCATTTTATACAAATGTTACGAATTTCACTGAAATAAAATTAAATCAGTCAGGCTATTTTACTGTGGCACTAAAGAAAATTCTAGGTCAATTTATATTTTTTGACATTGATATTAATTAATTTGATAATTTCTTAAAATTATTATCATATTAATTTTTTAATCTTTTATCAAGAAAAATAATTAGAATTCTCAAGTTAATAAAATTTAATTTTACTTATGTTGTAGAGAAAAACAAATAGTTCATGTAACTGGAATGTATGCAATAATCCTCGAACTTAGCTTACATATTCATTTAAATTGACTCAGTTTTACACTAATAAAACTGGAGCTTTACACTAATAACACTGGAGCTTTACACTAATAAAACTGGAGCTTTACACTAATAAAACTGGAGATTTACACTAATAAAACTGGAGCTTTACCTTATATATTCACTTAAATTGATTCAGATTTTCCACTAATAAAACTGGACTTTTACTTTAACTTAACTTTAACTTAAACTGACTTTAACTTAACTGAATCGGTAATTTACGCTAATAAAACTGGAGTTTTATTTTATATATTCATTTAAATTGACTTTAATATTTTACACTAATAAAACTGGACTTTACATATTCACTTAAACTGACTCGGTAGTTTATACTAATAAAACTGGAGGTTTAATTTATAGGTTAAAACTGACGATATTTTATACTAATGCATAAAGCATAGACAGAGAACTGAAAATAACATCCTGTTCTTAATGGATGCGGTTAATCGACTCCAAATGAAAACAATAATAAGTGCGCTCCTTTATTAATAACTGATTTTAAATTCAAGCTATTCGAATCATTTTCTCGATAAACAATGCAGGCAATGAAAAAATTCAAAACTGCGTAAAAAGAACTTGGCACAGATAAAAAACAAGTTGCAACAATTATTGTAGAAGAGACAATTGAAGAGCAAAGTTGAAAATAGTTTTCTACGATTCCATTCGTAACTCTAACCGTTTCCTCCAGGCGTCGCCAAATTTGGCCGCGCAAACGATTTCGGAGATTTTTATTTATATCCAAGAACTGCTGGAACAGCACCTCGGAACCGTGGAATGGGAATTGCACATCTACCTGTCACATGCCAAAGGAGACTCTTGGTTTTCTATGCATGCATTATTTCTTTTTTGGCTCTTCAGATACAAGACGACAAACCAAGACAAATTTTTAGTACATACACATTTCCGGATATTGGGTTTTACCTCAATGTAGGTGCAGATCTAATAATTTATGGAACTAGTGAACAGTACGAATTGATTTATGAAGGTCAGCCAATATTTTGCAGGAAATATTCCAACAATTATGGTGGATAACCCTGCTAAATATAGTAGTTATAATTCTAAATATTAGTATTAATTTGGCATTCTGATATTCGAAATTCAATTCAGGTATTTATAATTCTATCCAGATATTCATAAAATTACGGATAATTATGTTATACTCTTTCTTAATTCCAAGTAGGCATCTACTGTAACTTCAAATGAAAGAATTTTAATTTTCTCTTTATTGTGCTTTATTTCTACAAAAACTACGTAGCTAAAATTAAAACATTTTATATATTTATTTTTATTTAAACAAAGCATAAGTTACTTGTTTTTCCAATAAAAAATTAAACAATAAAATTGTTTTTATTTGTTGAAACACACAGCGTATATCTTGTTCAATTAAAATAAACCAAGGAGATTATTTTAACTGAAATAATCTTCTTGAAAGCTGTTTGTAATTTTATTACAAGCCGATTATTTTATAATAAAACTGTTTCAAAACTGATTATTTTATAATAAAATAGGAGATTATTTCAAAACCGATTATTTTAGAATAAGCCAAGGAAATTTCACTTAAAATAATCTCCCTGTTTTATTATAAAACAATCGGTTTATTAATAAACTTAACCCTGCTATATACACAATATAATTCTAAATAGTAGAAAATATAATGCTTATACTATACAGTTCCCAATATAATTCTACACACTACAGTTAAAGTATTTTTATTATTCTATAATGTTATAATAAAATTGCAACACTGTAGAATAATAAAAATATTTTAACTGTACTGTAATTTCAAGTAAAATTTTAAAAAGAAGGTAGAGTAATAAAAAACCCATTTTTCTGTATCAAAAGTATGTATGTAAGTACTCATAGATCAAATTACCATAAATACATTCTTTACATTTGAAATGAATTATAATTATGTATCAATCATTTTTTCCAGTCAAATTTTTCACGAACTGCTTAAGCAAGTAATCTTCATTTTCGTATCCTTACATAAGCAATGAAAACTAAACTCACACAGCATGTATTGTATTTGTGCTCATAGTTAGCACTGCTGTTAAAAGACAATGCACAATGTAATTTAGGCTGCTGTAGTTGAAGATACAAACAGGGTTATTTTTGAGGGAGAAATGGACATGAGATTTAATTTACAAACAGCTTATTCCATTAATTTACAAATGCCCAATTTGTTCTCGATAAATCGCGGATACTGAAGTATTGCTACTGAATAAATTGTTGAATCAGCGCATAAAAGAAGAAGATTGTAACACTTTTATTGAATCTTTCCCTTCAAATAGAAAGCTTCCTAAAACTACTTCAGAACGTTAAAATTTGAACTGGTGATTAAATGGTTCGTTCTAACGTAACAATTACTGTACACTGGATTTAATTTGCTGCAGAAATAAAAATGAGCATTTGAATGCACATTATTTGCAATTAAATTTCATATTACGTAAGAAATTCAAAAACTTTGCTTTAATTTTGAAAAAGTAAATCAGAATTTTGTTAAATTCCTCCCTTAAAGGTTTAATTACTCAGCGCATTTCGACATATTTACTGTAATATACGTATTACGCTATGTCTTCTCAATGTACTTCTGGTTTGGAACACACGTTATTAAGATCATCCAGCTTGTTATAGCCTCCAAGGAAAAATTATTCTAAGTTTGAGTTTTAGACATGTTTTGAGGTGACACTAGTTTGTTCTTTCAGAAATTCAAAGTTTCTTTGAATAGGGAAAAAAACGAGTAGTAAGACGAAGTTATTAAGGCGATGCAAGACCGCTAGAAGAAATGTCTTTTGAAAATGTTAGAATATTGGCCATACTGTATGAAGAAACACATTGAAACTGGATAACTATGATAATAAAGATGTGGTGATATTGTATGGCCTGAATAACTAAGGAAAAGAAAAGAAATTTAATTATCGGATACCTAAATTACTTTCACGAAAATAACTAAGCATTTTATCTTTCTATGTATGACTAAAAGAAAATGGTTGGGAAAACAGAGATATCTATCTTATTATAGCCTTTGTAGTTTAAAAAAGGATGTATTAGCATTAGGAGTGAGTGGTATTAAACGAAGAAGCGAATGAACTATCAAATACCTAGAAATTAATTAAAGGCGGACATACTTCAATTAAACAGTTACTGATAATTTATTTGGGGGCATTTTAAAAGAATTAAAACATATATACACTATTAGAAATTTTTTCCCCCAATGGCAGATTGTGAACAATTACAAATTTAACTCAGTCCATTAAGCTATACAATGGCCGGATGTGGTGGTCTCTTTGTTATGGAGGCACCTTACAGGTGGGCCACCATCGCCTTTCCTATGAAGGGACGGACAGTTACAACCACGCCTTTTCCGGGATTCCAACCCAGGCCCTCCAGCATCGCAGTCAGCTTCGCATCTGTATATGAGTTTGTATTTATACGTATATACATATATTTTGATTGTACTCTTCTTCAAATGCCTTGTATGCACATGTATATATTTCTTTGTACATTGTTGTACTCTTCTTCAAGTGCCTTGTATGCATATGTATATCTCTTTTTTGCATTTTATAAATGTCGTCTGCTCAGCCGGGGCTACTCAGGGCTGCGGCCTGGTAGCTAGTGGTTGGCTCCCCGTCGAGTTGGTAACCAATTCTGCATGGATATATCTATACCCAGGTCGGAAGCCAACTCAGCGGTTTACCTTCCCTGACCACTATACCGACTGGGCGGCAGAACTCTTTTATTTGAACGATGATAACAAATAAATTTGCAGAATTTAGGTATTTAATAAATACGATTTAGACTGAGTTCAAAGTTGAAAGGTGAAATTTAGAAAAATGTTAATTTTTCATTATTTTCATCGTAAGTCAAAACTAGTTTAGATACATCAAATAAAAATTTGAAGTCAGTTATAATTCAACAAAGAATGACACTTTTCAGAAGTCAGTTATAATTCAACAAAGAATGACGCTTTTCAGAAGCCAGTTTATTATGTTATTATTACACTAGTTATAAAAGCCTTTCAATATTACACCCAATCTTATGCAGGCATTTCACATACAGGAGAAATATTTAGTTTTCAGTCATAATTGAAACACCAAAAATTATATTTTACCTTTTCTTGAAACTCTTCCTTTTATGAAAAAAAGGTAATGATTATGCATAAAAAATTTAGAAGGGCTTTTAGTACTATTTACTGTAATTTACTTAACACATATAATATTACTGTAATTTACTAAACACATATCCTGGTTGGACTAGAGGAAGACTAGTTCCCCTTTGTTATGAAGATTATGACCAATGTTGGTCGCTTCGATCATACCAAGCTATACATATCCTGGTTTCTGACTAGAATTTGAAACCGAAACTTCTTTGTTTGCACATTTTTCCGTCCATACCTACACATGTTACGCAAAAATTCGTTCATATAGATTCGGGAGAGGTCAAAATGGATATTTTCGTTGAAATGTGATACCCAAAATTTTTCGGAATTACTACTTCCATTACTTCGTACAAGGATATAAAAAACAGAGAGAAACGAGTGCGATTTAATGATCCTGTATTTATTTTAATTTATATTACTAAATTATCCTTATTATTATACAGAAAATCTTAATGCGAAGATTTGTTTAAATTTTTATAAAGAAGATACAAAAATTTACAGAAAAGTTTTGTAACGACAGAATGTGTATTGTATGAAAGACATTGCAAGAATTTCAATTTTACTCTGCTATCTTTTTTGCACAGAGAAAATATAAAAAAATCGGAACATTTCTCGTGGGAATAGAGTTATGAACCTTTTGGATTGGAGAACTTTGAAAAAGCATAAATAAAGGAATGAAGTTTAAAGAAAATGCATTCAAGAATTTTATTAAAGACAGATATAGAGTAGGGGCTTCAATAACTCGTTTTAAACTTGTTCCCATGAAATTTTGAATTCAGAAACATACAGATAACCTATTTTTTTCTAAAGTAACCTACTAAGCTATACGTAAATATGAAGAAATTAAATTATTTTCTCAGATTTTGTTAGTGAAAGATTTGTTATTCCCTTACGTTAGTTTCGGCAGTAACAATACTAAATTTTAAATTGCTCAAAACTAAAAGAATGGGAACTTGGAAATAAAAAAAATAAACCTCCGAAATATGATTTAGAATTTATTTTTAAATAAATTCAGAAAACTTTTGAAGTTTCTATCATGTCATTGAGACACCAAGTTTATTTATAGAGTAACTAAATCAAAGTTTAATATTCCAGTTTTAATAATTTATGCCAGTCGGTCGTACTATGTTCCAGGGAACATTAAAGTTAGGGCTTAAGTTAAACTGTTAATTATTCACTAATCTGTTAATTATTCATTAATAGATTAACAGCTTCTGATAATTATTCATTAAAGTTAGGGTGGGTCAAAATCAAAATTCGAAAGATGTTTTGAATGCCATGTAGAATATAAAATTAAACATCCAAATTAATTAATTAAAAGGTATTTTTAAATTCTGAATAGTATGGTAACGTAAAATAATGCAACGTAGGTAAGTTCCCATGAGTAAAATGTTCCCACGTAAAATATACGCAATAATTATATATTTTCATTGCTTTTAAATAGTAATTTTCTATTTACAAATACTGCAGTTTTTGGGGTTTAGCGAGTCAGTAATATTTAAATACTACTTTATGTAAATATATAATCTGAATTAGGCATATCTCCCAATTCTTCCGTTATTCATATAGACAATCGAACAAATATTATTAGTAATTTTTCAAAAATTTATTACTGTAATTCTTTTTAGCAGAAAAATCTAATATAACCAGCAATTTAAGTTTCTGAATTTACGTAATATTAATTTTTACTTACTTGTACGAACATTAAGTATTGTAATCCGGAAAAATTTCGGGTATCTTGTTTCAATGGAAGTATCCATTTTGACCGCTCTCGATTCTATTTGGATGATTATTTTTTTGTGACATCTGTACGTAAAGAATAAAAGGCTCTTTTCAGAAACGGATTTTGAAATGGATTCAGAAAGGATCTTTTCGTAACGTCTGGACATACGTATGTATCTCGCATAACTCAAAAACAAGTAGCCGTACAACGTTAAAATTTTGTATATGGGATTGCTATAAGATCTAATCAAGTCAGTTGGTGCACCAACTTTAGTGTCTTTTTGCCCAGTGGGATCAAAAGTTAACTTCAAATTTTACTTCACCGAAAATTTTGTCTTCCTGCCCATTGGGCTAATAGCTTGTTTTCGTGCCGAATCGCTAATCTTAATTGCAAAAATTGTTTGTTTTAAACTCTTTTTAATTCTAAAACTCACTTGGATGTTTTTGTATTTTAAAATTGAAGATGTTTTGAGTTTCTATGTATTTTTGCTTCACCGCAAAGTCAGAATTGAACTGATTGAATGAGAAATATCGCTGTAATGAAATAAGTTTAAATTAACTTGCAAAAATTGCGTATAATTTAGTAGGCCGTGGAAGGAAGTCAATGTGGCGTCAACAACAGATTTGTTTTTATTACATGAGCATTTATATAACATACTTTAGGTAACTATTTCAGTTTGTTTCACTTAATGCATTTTAGAGGAACATTTCAAAACTTGCCATTTTGATGCGAAAAAACAAGAAATGTAAACGTGGGATTTAATATCGTGGTATCTCAATTGAACGCTCTAAAGATGATATTGTTTTAATGAAATGCTTTGCTATTTCTTAAGAAGTTATTCTCATAAAGAACTTTCCTGCTACTGAATTGATTTATCGGCTTTAGCTTTACTAGCCGCACTTGCTGCGTGTAATATTTATGGCCGAACCGAAGCTTATTTAGGCTCGTATCACTTTATATTTAATATTTTAATTTAACTAGAATACTTGTACATTTTTCGCAAGTAGCGGCTTTAATGCTTTTATTACATAGCTTGTATTACTATTAGATTGTGGTGTTAATAAACAGGTTTAATTTAATTTTTCCTCTGTGTTTGTGTTACGCTGTTTGAAAGGTTTGACGGGAATGTAAGTTGTCAGTTTGGCTTTAGGGTTCTAGGAGTTGACACTTAAAGCAACGTAGAACAGTAAAAACGGAAAAACGAAAAATTGCCTTCATTGAAAGCAAATCTGTTTACTTCCTTGTACGAAGTAAAAAGTTTCACGAAAAGTTTCAGGCAGCATATTTCAACGAAAATATCCATTTTCACCGCTATCGAATGCAATTTAACGATGTTTTTGCGTGATATCTGTACGTAAGGAAAGAATAAAAGACTCTTTTCTTCCCAAAAAATTATAAAACTGCTTTAAAATCAATTCTGAAGAGAATTTTTTGTGGCTTCTGTACAAACGTATGTACGTACGTACGTATCTCGCATAACTCAAAAACGAGTAGCCTCAGAACGTTGAAATTTTGTATATAGGACTGCTATAACATGTAGATGTGCACCTCGTATTTTGGTTGCAATCGGCCGCACCACACGTATATAAATATATTTATATATATATCCACTCTGTTACCCGGCACAGTGATCTCAGTTTCTTTACTGTTATATGTTTGTAAATTGTACATTTTTTGCTTTAAAAATGATTGAATTATGTTGTTTTTATCCTCCGGTTAAGGTTTTTATGCCTTTAGTAAATCTGTAGGCAGTATTTTTAGAATTATCAAAAATTTTAGAGTTGTTTAAGTGCCTCTAAACCTAATATTTTTTGATGGCGGCCATTACTTGTTTACATTTGAAACAGCGGAATAGTGGATTTGTTGCCAATCTAGAGAAACTTAGCTTCGCAACAATAAAGATAGCGCCTTCATTTATTATTCCGAATTAAATCATGCTTAATCCTTTCTGGAATTTTTTCGAGGAAATAAGTGTTTAAGATTTATTTCGTAATTTTCAATACAGATATTTTGAGTTTTTATGTATTTTTGCCTTGTTGCGAAGTGAGAACTGAATTAATTGAATGAGGAAAACTCAATCGTCTGTGAAAAACTGTTTCTTTTTTCTTTCTTTTCTTTTTTCTTTTTTTTTTTTTTTTCTGTTTTGTTTTTCTTTTATACGTCGTTTCAGCTTTATTAAAGTATTTGAATAGAACACGTGGCAACGATTAGATAATTCTTTAAATGATATAAATATGATATAAATTTTGTGCATTCTGAGTTATGATATGAACGAAATATAATTCTGTTAAGTGAATCTAGCGCCAGAGTGTCGCTATGGTAAACAAATAGAGTGAATTTTAAAGGAAGCATTTATTCTATTGTGGTTTATGCGCTGTCGGCAAAGTAGATTTAATTCAATCCAATAAGTGTAAATGAAATGCAAGAAAAATGCGTATAATTTAATATTCCGTAGAAGGAAGTCATGTGGTGTACACATCAGATTTTTTTACATAAAAGTACCATAATCAAGAGTAGTACACTCAAAGATCTTCTTACAGACAGAAGCGTTATACTATGTCAGTCTGAATGGCAGAAACAAATTTGGAGTCAGAAAGGCTGGAGAAAGAATAGGATGAGGGACTACAGGAATATGGATTACGTAAAAGGATCAAATTAGTAAGTACCATGAAAGTAGTTATCGGAAGATTTAAAAGAGTATCTCTTGACATACATATAATTTCGCTTTATGTTTCGTACCTTTGTCTATTCCTTCCAAAATAATAAGTTTGAATAACCGAATTTTCGGATAATTAATATTCTGCTGTAAGAGTGAATGCGATACTAGGACTGACATATTAAGCCACAACACTATGATTTCTCCGGATATTAATCTTTATCCGCCGTGCAAAGGATCAAGTGCTCATAAGGAGTAGAATATAGTAAGTGAGTTATTAATTTTGAAGCTATGTTTTTAGGAGCAGTGAATGCTGCTTACTTCACTAATTACAAAGATAGACTATAAATTATTTGAAGCTCGGATAACTGAACCTTCAGATAATCGACGTTTGCACAGTGGTAACTGATAATTAATTGATTGTAATTGATATATTTTTAAAATTTAAATCCATAAGTAAAGGAAAAAAATGAAAGTGAAAATTTGATAGTTAGTTAATAATATCTACCTTGTACTTATTTTCCTATTTCCTAATTATTGTACAAAAAAAAAAAAAAAAAAAAAAAAAAAAAAAAAAAAATCCATGAAGATGCTTATAGGCAAATAAGAAATCTTTTCAACCTTTTTCGAATTTGCAACTAAACATCTTTAATAATTCGCAAATCTGACATTGATTTTTCAGATTGATCTGTAAAGATAATAAGATAATACTTAATTCAACAGTTCAGACATCGAATGAAAAGGATCTTAATGGATATTTAATTGAAATCCAATGGAAGAGAGCAACATTTATGAATGAACGTCATGTATAACACTGTTGCAAGTTGGTTTGCTTTTCTGTTTGTTATATTATAATGAATCATTTAAACCAATTTCTTCCTGAAAGTTCCTTATAACTCTTAAAATTCTATGAAAATATTTATTTTTCAAATAATATTAAAATTCATTATAAAAGAAAGTATGTGAGAATTTGTAAATTTTAGTTTGTTAATTTTAAACTGCAATTTTTCTCTATTCCCTCGAATATCCGACGTGAAGCCTATTTCTACACATATGCATTATTTTTGCTGCGAAGTTTCAAGACCTGCGAAATAAATTTTCTCGATAGTTTTGTATTTATATATATATAAATTATGAGTATTCAACGTTTTAAAAAATTTTAGAATTACTATTTTGTTCTAATAATTATCATTATAAGTTTTTATTCAGCTTATTTTTTGGAAGAACTAAATTCAACTATTCCATTCCAGAACTATTTTCCAGGTACTATAAAATACCTCAACAATTTAATTTGTTTCAGAAAACTTAATGGAGGATTAAAAGTCTAAAGGCAAAAATTACAAATGCTATTTAACTCTTCGCTTGAACTGTAATTATATCATGGGTTATGGGCTGGGTTTTTCAATTATGGCAAAGCACACGAGGGCTAACGGCCTAAAGGGAGGGATGTCTTCGTGGAGGACTTTTAAGGGAAACTGGCTCGTATGTACGTTACACAAGGGAAAAGCCACGAAAACGCCCATGAAGCCAGCCCGTTCGCGGGATTCGAACCTCGGACCGAACTACCAGTGCTCAGCGTCTTTACCGCTCGGCCGCTGGTGAGCCGTAATTATATTATGAATTAGAAGCTTGGTTTGGTTTATTTAATTATGGATACACGCAAGGGCTGTCTGTCTAAGGTGAGGGATGCCTTCGTGGAGGAATTTCGAAGGAAAATATGCTCGCATGCACATTACACATGAGGAAAATCACAAAAACGGCTAGCCAAACCGTTCGCTTGGAATCGAATCCAAGTCAGAACTACTGTTGTTTAACGTTCGGCCTTTGCTGAGCCGCCATGAGTTGGAAGAAATTGGTTTAAAAAAATTAAGATTAATTTATGAGAATAAAAGAAGTTTTTTTTTTGCTTATTGACTGCCTGTATTAGTACAATTAGCTGACTTGAATCATAATAGATTAAAGCTTTATACGTACTGAGATAATAAATGTTTTTACAGCACTAAGGTTTGGTATGGTTAAATTTAATTATGGCAAAGCCCTCGAGGGCTATCTTCCGAAGGAATGTTGAAAACATTCAGTGTGAGTTGTAGAAACCTTAGGCATATTTTTGGAAGCAGGAAAGAGGAAAAACAGCAACCGCCTTTGCCGGGAATCGAACCACGGACCTCTGGAATACCGGCCCAGCGGGCAGAACCACTACACCACGAAGGACGCTAGGAAAGTGGGAGAAATACTTTATATACTTCCCTTTTTAAAGGGTGACTAGGGTTTTAGGGGACCTAGTCGCCAAATCCTGGGTGTGGAGAATCATCATCCACAACCCTTTTAGTTTGGGCGCCACTGTAGAGTCATTAGGTCAATCGGAAGCCGAAAAGATGAAAAATATGCAACCGCCTTCGCCGGGAATCGAACCACGGACCTCTGGAGTACCGGCCCAGCGTGCAGAACCACCTACACCACGAAGGACGCTAGGAAAGTGGGAGAAATACTTTATAGAGTAAAGCATAGCAAACCGCTGTAACAGTTGGATTTCAAGCAACTCATATACATTGAGAGCTAATAAATTAAAAACTTAAAGCTTGAATACCAGTATTTTAGCGTATCTACATTAATCGTAAACATTCTTTCCCAAGTAAGGCAAATGTGAAAAAAAAAATATTTTCAGTCTTCTCACAAAGCGTTTATAAAAGTAGAAAACTTCTAATTGGCCATAAGGATATAGTATATAATATATAGGGTGCCCACCAGCGACCGAGCGGTAAAGTCTTTGAACACTAATAGTTCGGTCCGAGGTTCGAATCCCGCAAAAGGGCTGGCTGCATGGGCGTTTTCGTGGTACGAGCCAGTTTCCCTTAGAAAGTCCACCACGAAGGCATCCCTCCCTTTAGGCAGATAGCCCTCGAGGCTTTCCCATAATCACACACACACACACATATAATATATAGGAAAAGAGGTGCGGGAGACCCTCGGACCCGTTCCTCCCCCCCGGGGTGCTCTCCATCAAAATTGGTGGCGGAAGTGAGCTAAATCGCACTATCACCTTTAAGGTGTTTAAAGCTGTTGCCAACGACATTCGTAAACTTGCGCTCCTTGCCAATAGGAATTTCTTGGGCGTAGGCTGACTATAGGTCAGACACACGAGTATTAGCAACAACAACAGCAGGCGATACCTGAAGCACAAATATTATTAACAATGTTATCAACGAGTAAATTACATTATTTTTTGTTAAAATACAGTAAGACCCCGCTTAACGCGGGGGATACGTTCCATCAAAGTAGAGAGTAATGCGAAACAGCGCTAAACGAGGCTATCTTTACATGTAAATATTGGGGTTAGGGGAAGATGGCTAGGAAATTGGTTAGGTATTAAATTTAAAAAGTATGTTTTTTTTTAATAAAAATAAAACCAAACATTTATTTCTTAAAGCCCAAATTAATACCACATTATTATTTCTTGCAAAAATAAAAACAAAATATAAATAACAAAACGAATATTCTTAAAAAAAACAAATAAAATTCTCAGTCAGTCATATTTAGTTAGCCTTCCGCGTTTTCAGTGTTCTGCCTTTTTGTGACAAAAGCATCTAATGTTGTTTGCCTTTTTCTTTTGCGTTGTTCTCTTAAAAGTTCTTCATAAACGGATAGAGCATCTCTAACACCACGCCTTACTTTTGAGCTCCTGTCAAAATTCGGATCATTTTCAATGAATTGATCCATTATTTCAGTTATGGCAGACAAACTCCTTTTTACAAACGCCATCGAAAGTTCTTTTTGCTCTTCTTCTGAATCACTGCTGTCAACATTTTTGTTTTCTTCTTGTTCAGTTAATTCCTTGAGCTCATCATTAGAAAGACTAGCCGCTGCTTCTTGAATTATTTCTTCGACATCTTCCACATTTACCCCTTCAAAATATGTCTGTACAATACCGCACCAAACAAGAAATACAAGTACACTCTTTCGGATATGTATTTGAAACTTATCGCTGCATAATATTTCGGGGAATCCCCGTATGCTGCGAGCGATTTCGTGGATTCCCTGGGTTGAAATAAAAGAGCGCTAAACCGAAACAGCGCTAAACAAAACAGCGTTAAGCGGGGTCTTACTGTATTTTAATAAAAGATAACGTACTTTTCTTTAATTGTCTTTACACATAATACCTGCAACATATTAATTCACGTTAAATATTATTTTAAGGTACATTTTTCTAACAGTCAGTTGTATTCCCCGAAAGCAGTTCTAAAGGTACCGTGAGTAGTTTTAAAGTAGTTCTAAAGTTCTAAAAGGGTTCTAAAGGGTTCCGTGAGTAGACAAAGTTTGAAGACCATTGACTTATATAACTAAATTTACCCGAGGAAATATTAATTTACATTTTGGGAGATATTTACTAATAAAGTATACAAATACTGAACAGACATCTGCGTATATAAGAATGAGACAACATACTTTTAAACGCTATTTTTTGGCATTTTTTTTACTGTTTAACAGGAATTAAGTTACTGTTTAACAGGAATTAACAGGAAACCATAAATGTGAAAGCACATATCTGAAATTCTTATTTGTAGAAATACTAAAATTAAAAAGTTTCTATTAATAGAGATTCAGCATGATGTATTTTGTTTTCTTTTTACTGTGTAAAAGGGGCTTAAGATATATAATTTTATTATTATATTACGACGATTTGTATACTAAAGAGTCATTTAAGTCAGAGATCTTTAGCGTAATAATGAACAGTTTACTAATTAGAACTTTATTTTAACTTACTTTACTGAAGTTTACGCCTTGTACATTTTTAATAAAATGAGCCAAGTGGAGGAAAATGTCCCAGTTCGAAAGCTAACTTTATTAAATTAATATCTTAAAAATGGACCTGTAACAGCT
The DNA here is from genome assembly GCF_044657685.1 of Stegodyphus dumicola. Lineage (NCBI taxonomy): Eukaryota > Metazoa > Arthropoda > Arachnida > Araneae > Eresidae > Stegodyphus > Stegodyphus dumicola. Next base: position 183,523,224 of record NC_140776.1, on the reverse strand, counting down.
TTAAATAGTATTAAAATCTTGTAGTTTAAATAATTTAAATAGATGAACATTAAGGTATTTGTGAATGGCAATATTTGAAACCAGACTCGAGTGCGACGTGCGACTCTGGCACGAAGAATGTAATTTATTTTTAAATGTTAGAATATGTTTTATCTTCTTGTTTGTATGTCGCCATTTTTTTGAGTGTTAAATAAAAGTTATTGCTGTGTTCCATCATTGGAGTTGCTTCATTTCGCCAAAGAAGCATCACAGTCTTAATTATTTTGGAGGCACCGACCAAGATCGAATAATCGTGCGTATTTTTATTTTATTAGTTCATCACTGAACGTAATATTAGTGATACCAGATTATTACTTCCTGTTGATATTAAATTGCCTTATTTTATTAGTTCATCACTGAACGTAACTTCCTGTTGATATTGAATTGCTTTATTTTATTAGTTCATCACTAAACGTAATATTAGTTATACCAGATTATTACTTCCTGTTGATATTAAATTGCCTTATTTTATTAATTCATCACTTGAACGTAAACTTATTGATACCATTTTAATGCCGTTTCTACTAGAGCTCAAAGGAAAACAAAAATAGCTGAAGAGTAGATGTTGGAACCGATGAAGCAAGAAAATAAAGCATCCAGAGATATCTTTGAAGAAGAAGTTAAATCACCAGAATTAAACGTGGAAGATTTTCACGTAAATTTGAAAAACGATAAAGAAATTAATATTGAGAATCATTTTGCAACGCAGCGTTATCATCATCTTTCGGCCTTCGATTTAATATCAAAGCCGCTACTAATAGACGAAGAAAACAATTGCCGAAACAAATGGCAATTGAATATTATCCGAAAGGCACAGAGCAACTGAGGAAAGGCTTTGCTGTGAATTATAGCCAAGGAACTGGTCCAACATGGAAGAGATCTAGAACATCAACTTGGAAGAGATCTGGCGCCGTCAAAAAAAAAAAAAAAAAAAAAAGAAAAAAAAAGAAGACACTGTCCATTTTCTTCCTGTTTAAATGTGGTGTAAAAATATTTGTTTAAAACTTAAAAATTTTGGCCTGAGGTTTGGAAACTTATCAGAGAAGTTACCTTTTCTCCTTAAGCAAATGAGCAAGCCGAGCTTATTAAACTGTCGAATTTTACAGAACTTTTCCCTTCGGAAAAAGCCTCTCCGTTGGGGGAGAGGTTGTAACAGCTTTAAATAGTATTAAAATCTTGTAGTTTAAATAATTTAAATAGATGAACATTAAGGTATTTGTAAATGGCAATATTTGAAACCAGACTCGAGTGCGACGTGCGACTCTCGCACGAAGAATGTAATTTATTTTTAAATGTTAGAATATGTTTTATCTTCTGGGTTGTATGTCGCCATTTTTTTGAGTGTTAAATAAAAGTTATTGGTTCCATCATTGGAGTTGCTTCATTTCGCCAAAGAAGCATCACAGACCCATGGATTTATAATGAATTATTAAAACGCACTTAGTCATGCTATTGTTTTCGAAATGTGAAAAAATTCGAAATTTCAACTATAAAGTGCTTCATTCCACATTGGTTTCTTTGTTTTGATAGACATGTAAATGAAAGTTTTAAGTTCTTGGAACTGCACATCGTTCATACTCTTTGGTTGATTAGTTGAGAGTCTGAGAACTAATTACGTTTAAAATGTAATTAATATCACAGGGACATTAAATAATTACACTTACTAAAATAAAATTACTACCATACGTATTGTGTAATTAGTACCATTTTTTACTATTAGAGTGCTAATTTCGTTTAAAAATCCTCAGTTTGGTAACTCGCATTCTATGCAAAGTTTTTCTTGAGCGCAGGGGTGTTAAATTCCGAATAAGTTTCCAGTGAAAATTTCTGATTGTTGAATGCTGTTTGACCAACCTAGCACAGGAAGTAATACATTGGCCGATAGATCAATCTTGAGATTATAAAGGCTATTAGAATGCAGAAGAAGTAAAATAAAATAAACTAAAAAAAAAATATGAAAGGGTTTAGATGCTAACGGTAGCTCAAAAGGGTTTGTTAAGGTTTTCTACGCTCTCGCTGAGCTCGCAGTGCAGTGTGCTGTTGCACTCACTCCTGCTAGTTTATTTCTTTTTGTCTTTTCAGCTTTATTATTAAGCAAAATTCCGCTACACTGTCCCGCACGCTGAAGATGTTTAATCCATACATAATGTTTTAATCCATACAGTGCTGCCACAGCTCGCTTTCAAATCTTTGAGTTTGGTAAAAATTCATTAAAAATTTACAAAATATGAAATATAAAATTGGAAAAGCCAAAATTTCGGGCTTCTGGGTGCATATGTTCGGGTGGAGAACTACATTACTCAAAATTTAATGAATTTATGCAGATTTTTCATTATTTAATTTCTTTAAAAGTAATTCAGGGCGATAATATTTAGTGGCAACAATTTGAAAAGTGATTCAGATGTTTAAAGTGATAAGTCGTCAAATCCCGTTTCGAGACTAATAACCCATTTGGGCTAACACCCTTTTGGGTTAACAGATCTTTTCATTTTGATCTCATAGTAACTTATCACATACAATGAAATAAATGCAGTACCTTTTAATGAATTAAATTAGAAGAGTTTAAGAATTAAATGTAATAGAATTTCCTAAATACAAAGATATAGTATTGTTACGAATTTGGTATTTAAAAAGCTAATGTTAGTTCAATTACAAATTAAATGATTTTATTTCTCGCGCAGTGCAGCGCGTGACGAATATTAAAAGAAAGCTAAGCCGTAAAATTGAAATTACAAGAGCGCGTGCATTAAATAAATAAATATCTCTTTTTGATTTCGAGAAAGTACTGGAAAATTCTAGCGCGTGATTTTAAAATCTTATAAAAGGAGGAAAACATCTCAGTTTGTAGTAGTTGCTTAGTTTGTTGTTGTTTAGAAAACTGCTCTTGTTGATTGTAGCGAATTCGCGGATTAGCGTTCTTTAGCTGTTTTTAATTGCGTTCTATTGGACATTTGAGTAGTTAAAAGATAACTACTGTGAGATATTGTAATACTGCATGATAATTTGAGAAAATTTAAGCATTTTTGTTGTGATAATAATAAATTTTTTTTTGTTCATTTTTCATCGGACTTGTGCATTCATTTCATAACGAACCCGTACGCACGCAACAATTTTTGGTGTCAGGAGTGGGGTTTGAATGCCAATAACAAGAGCGATGGAAGAGTAATTAAGGCAGTTAATATCAGCCTTTGTCTCATTTAAAGAAGAAATTAAAGAGGAAATGAAATTGGGCCAGGAATCCGTTAAGGAAGAAATGAAATTGGGCCAGGAATCCGTTAAGGACGAAATGAAAGCCGTTCAAGCTGGTCAAGAAGAAATGAAAAGAGAAATTACTTGCATAATAGAAAATAAATTTGAAGCTATGGAAGGCAGAATTGAAGCAGTTGAAAATAAAGTTGGACATATTGAAGAAAAGGTTTCTTCCGTAAAAGATCATATTGAAGAAAGAGTTTCTTCGGTGAAAGAAGAAATAGAAGAAAAAGTTTCTTCTGTAAAAGAACATATAGAAGGGAGAGTTTCTGCTGTGGAGGAACGAATTGAAGGAAGAGTTTGTGCCGTCCAACACCAAATCGAACAACAAATTGATGAGAGAGTTTCTGCAGTTGCCAAAGAAATGGATACTTTAAAGAAATTCGTAGCGTCGGCAGGGAGCAGGAGGGATGATTTTAAATTCTTACCAATGCCTGCTCGTCCACCTCTGAAGCTATCCACATATGATGGGAAGACCTCCTGGCAGGTGTATAAGACACAATTTTCTATCGTGGCGGATGCGAATGGATGGGATTCCCAAGCTAAGGCCTGTCATCTCGCCGCTTCTCTAAGAGCCGACGCAGCGGATATCCTTCAGACTCTTCCCGAAAACAAAAGGTTAGATTTCGAAGCTCTGTCCGGCGCCTTGGAGTTGCGCTTTGGGGAGAAGTGTTTAAAAGACTACAGCAGGCTCCAATTAAAATCTCGTCAACAGAAGCCTACCGAAACACTTCAGGAGCTCGCCGCGGATGTTGAAAGGCTGTCCCATCTCGCCTTTTCGGAATGCCCGACAGAAACAAGGGAAATCCTGTCCTTGCAATACTTTATCGACGGCATCCGAGATACTGAAATACAGAAAGCTCTACGAATGGCGGATGTAAAAGATTTAAAAAGTGCTCTAGTGTACGCCATGAAATTTGAGGCAGCCCAGCAAGCCACTCGTCGAGACCGCCACCCAGTCAGAGCTGCTCAAGTCCAGGAGCCAGGGGATCAAGTCACCGCTCGACTTGACGATTTAACTAGACAACTGAACGCCTTGAGACGGAATATTGGTGAGAAGAAACCGACCGTTAAGTGCTGGAACTGCGGTGCTGAAGGACACATACGACGAAACTGCAAAACACCCCAGGGTACTGATGTTAAGACCGCTTCTAACAAGCAGCAGGGAAACTAATTAGTGGCCATCTCGCGGGGCGGAGGTTGCCAGATAATGAAAAGCCCCCGTTTAAAGCGCTTCAGATTTCTGCAGTGAGAGGCGGCAGTAATGGACTTTTCATAATAGGACATATTAATGGAGTTCCGTGCAATATGACTATAGATACAGGAGCCAACGTCACCATCATCCGAAAAGATTTGGCTCAACAACTAGGAAACAAACTTATCTGGACGCCGCCCTGCGTTACCCTCCAGACTGTGTCCGGTGAGAAGATCGACATCGACGGAAAAGTAAATGTTAACATCACGTTTGGAAGTGCCGCTTACCATCACACGGCATATGTAGCAGAGATCACTGATTCTTGCATACTCGGATTGGACTTTCTAAGGAAATACAATTTTTACTTGGATTTTAAAAATAACGAATTGCATTCTACATCTGAGGACATAGCGTTATTTCTCGTTAATGATGAAGAAGTTAAATCTGTCCATAAAATCATAGCACAAGACTATATCACAATACCGGCAAGAACAGAAATTTTACTTCCTGGATCCATAGCCGAAAATAGAAATTTCCGCTACGGCATCATAGAATATCCCAATAACTGTAATATCCCAAAAGGAGTACTAGTAGCCTCAACACTCGTCGACCTATCCAGAACGGTTATCCCGGTGAGAGTCGCCAATGTAACTGAAAAGTCGAGAGTTATTAAGAAAGGTGAAGTGGTTGCAACATGTACTCCAGTAACCAGCGTTGAAAGAAAGAGTAACATCCCAGAATCCGTGTCCTCAGAGAGCATTACATCGGAGTTATTGCAGAATGCACAATTAAACGATAAAGAGAAAAATGCTGCCGATCGCGTCATTAAAGATCTTCAAGTTGTTTTCTCCCGCTCGTCTTCTGACGTGGGTCGAACTAGTTTGACACAACATAGAATAGATACTGGCGATCATCCCCCAATCAAGCAATATCCAAGACGTCTACCGTTTGCTAAACAGGAAGAGGTGCGAACACTGTTAAAAGATATGGAAGAAGGCGATGTCATCGAGCCTTCAGCGAGTCCATGGGCATCTCCCATCGTTCTCGTCAGAAAGAAAGACGGCTCAACAAGATTTTGCGTTGACTATCGCCGGTTGAATGAGGTTACGAAGAAAGACAGTTACCCTCTTCCTAGAATTGATGACATTCTAGACACTCTTTCCGGAAGCAAGTGGTTCTCAACAATTGATTTAAAGAGTGGGTATTGGCAGGTAGAAATCCATCCTGAAGACCGAGAAAAGACGGCATTTACTACGGGACAAGGACTTTGGCAGTTCAAAGTGATGCCGTTTGGACTGTGTAATGCGCCGGCAACATTCGAACGTCTTATGGAGACTGTTTTGAAAGGCCTTTCCTACGAAGCCTGTCTGATATACCTGGACGATATCATCATCGTCGGAAAGAGTTTTGAAGAGCATCTAGAAAATCTTAGAAAGGTGCTTCAGAAACTGAAAGAGGCCAATCTGAAGCTGACTCCCGCTAAATGCAAATTGTTTCGAAAGGAAGTGACTTACCTGGGACATGTCATCTCTGCAGAAGGTGTGCGCACGGATCCTGAAAAGGTATCAGCGGTTAAATCCTGGACGCGTCCCGAAAATGTCCATCAGCTGAGAAGCTTCCTAGGGCTTTGCACCTACTATAGGAGATTCGTGAAGAACTTTTCTTCCATCGCAAGACCACTTCACAAGCTGACAGAGAGCAAGCAAAGATTCTTGTGGACAAAGGAATGCGAGGATGCATTTAACAACTTAAAGGAAGCTTTAACATCTGCTCCAATCCTGACGTATCCTCAGCTCGACAGACCATTTATTCTCGACACCGACGCGAGCAATGAAAGTGTCGGTGCTGTTTTGTCCCAAGAAATAGACGGCCAAGAACGTGTAGTAGCTTACTGGAGCAAGTGCCTGTCTAAACCGGAGAGGAATTACTGTGTCACAAGGAAAGAGTTGCTCGCCATAGTCAAAGCTGTAGAACATTTCCATCATTATCTATACGGGAGAAAATTCCTCCTCCGCACGGACCATGCCTCATTGGCCTGGCTTTTAAATTTCAAAAATCCTGAGGGTCAAATAGCCAGGTGGATACAGAGACTCCAAGAATATGACATCACTATCCGTCATCGTAAGGGATCATCACACGGAAACGCCGACGCCCTGTCTAGAAGACCTTGCCAAGAAAGCTGCCGATATTGTTCCAGGGTGGAAGCGAAATACGAACTGCTGACTCCGGTCGCAAGACAAATTACAACATCAACATCGGCTGATCGAGACCCGTGGAGTGATGATGAAGTCAGGAAAGACCAGCTGGAAGACCGCGACATTAAACCCATACTTGATTTAATAGAGTCATCAAACAGAAAACCTACATGGCAGGACATTTCTATCTGTAGTCCTACAACAAAATAATACTGGGCACTCTGGGATTCACTTCACATTCGAAACGGCGTCTTATACCGGAAATTCGAGTCGGATGATGGGAAGACGTTCCGATGGCAACTGATACTTCCAAGATCCCGGATTCCTGATGTCCTCAAAGAACTACATAACAGCCCTACAGGAGGTCACTTTGGAATTATGAAGTTATGAAGACCTTACAGAGAGTTCGTGAGCGCTTTTACTGGAATAATGCAAAGAATGACGTGCAAAAGTGGTGCCGATCTTGCGATGCCTGTGCAGGTCGGAAAGGACCGAGGAAACGCAGCCGAGGCAGACTGCAACGTTACAACGTAGGTGCGCCTTTTGAACGTATCGCCTTTGACATCCTGGGACCTCTGCCACGAACTGCTGATGGCAACAAATACATACTCGTTGTCATTGATTACTTCACCAAGTGGCCTGAAGCTTATCCTATTCCTGATCAAGAGGCAGTCACAGTATCTGAGGTAATGATACAGCACTGGATTTCCAGGTTCGGAGTGCCTCTTCAGTTACATTCCGATCAGGGAAGGAATTTTGCCTCGGCAGTAATCAAAGAACTATGCAAACTACTTGGCATTGACAAAACTCAAACGACGCCATTGCATCCCCAGTCGGACGGCATGGTAGAGAGGTTCAATCGAACCATCCTTAATAACCTCTCATTAGTGGTTTCCAGAAACCAACAGGACTGGGACAAGAAATTACCACTCTTTTTACTGGCTTATCGCAGTGCTGTCCACGAGACTACCGGCTATTCTCCATCACAGATGCTCTTCGGTCGTGACCTTCGTCTGCCTTGTGATCTATTGTTTGGCCGCCCTCCGGATGCTCCTTCATCGTCTGAGGAATATATTCAAGATCTCCAGGCCCGGTTTGAAGTGATGCACAATTTTGCACGAGAGCGAGTCAACTTGGCGACGGAGAAGATGAAGACCCGATACGACACAAGAGCTACTGAACATCAATTCCACGAAGGAGACAAGGTGTGGTTGTGGAATCCGACTCGACGGAAAGGACTTTGTCCGAAATTACAGTCACCTTGGGATGGGCCGTACACAGTCCTAAACAGGCTGAATGACGTCGTGGTTCGGATTCGTAAGTCTTCGAACTCTAAACCTAAAGTCGTTCATTACGACAGGTTAGCTCATTACTATGGCCATAGTACATAATGTAAATAATTGTAAATAGTATAAGACCATGGTCCATTTTGTTTTTAAATGTGTATTTGATTTGTTTTATGTATTGCATTTATTGTTCATGTTGTTTATTATTGTAATGTAATGCTTATTAATGCATTTATGCCACAGTTGTAAGTTTAGCTTCCTGTCCAGGGATTGTACTGCCCGGGACGTGCAGTCCTTGGGAAGGGGGCAGTGTTACGAATTTGGTATTTAAAAAGCTAATGTTAGTTCAATTACAAATTAAATGATTTTATTTCTCGCGCAGTGCAGCGCGTGACGAATATTAAAAGAAAGCTAAGCCGTAAAATTGAAATTACAAGAGCGCGTGCATTAAATAAATAAATATCTCTTTTTGATTTCGAGAAAGTACTGGAAAATTCTAGCGCGTGATTTTAAAATCTTATAAAAGGAGGAAAACATCTCAGTTTGTAGTAGTTGCTTAGTTTGTTGTTGTTTAGAAAACTGCTCTTGTTGATTGTAGCGAATTCGCGGATTAGCGTTCTTTAGCTGTTTTTAATTGCGTTCTATTGGACATTTGAGTAGTTAAAAGATAACTACTGTGAGATATTGTAATACTGCATGATAATTTGAGAAAATTTAAGCATTTTTGTTGTGATAATAATAAATTTTTTTTTATTCATTTTTCATCGGACTTGTGCATTCATTTCATAACGAACCCGTACGCACGCAACAGTATTAATTAAAACTAAACACAATACCTAAATTTTATAATTTTGCAATCATTGCTGACGACTATATTATTTATTTTTACTTAATATTTCCAGTAAAATTTTCTAATAAAAATTTTGGAATTTTGACTGAGAAAGAAACAATTACTGAACATAATTCGCTATTCTTCTTTCTTATTTAATAAATATCCTTCCACCGAAAATGGATCCTGAGTTTAATACATGGCGTAAGTGGCACATATCTGGCGTAAGTGGGAAGAATATGATATTTCATTAATAAATTTAACACACAAAACGTGAGTAATAAAAAGACAAAAAAAGAAAAAAAAAAAAAATCTGAAGTGTTTCAGATTTTAAATGACGTCCAAAGGGGCGTTTTTTTAACGTTTTGAGTGTTACCTTTGTTTATTAAATATCATGTTCTTTGCACTTAAACCATAAAATTCAGTTCAAGAGCAATATCAGAAAATAATGTTAAATTAAGCATATCTTTAGAATTTCCGATATACACAGTCTCGCGAGCTGGAGATAAAAGTAATTTTTTTCTATATAACGTTGCTATTTCTCGCTTTTAAAGCATTGAGTTTGTAAATCAAAAATTCGTTAAAGTTTTACAAAATATAAAATCTATAATAAAACAAATTCCAAATTTGGGATTTCAGATGCCCATATTCGCAGTAGGATTTCGTCATTCAAAATTCGATGGCTCTATGTACCATTGTTTTATCACAATGCGAGAAATAGACAATCATTTATGCAGATTTTTCATTATTTAATTTCTTCAAATATAATGCGGGACTCTAACATTTTGTGGCAACAGTTTGAAAAGTGAACCGACGTTTATAGGAGTCCGACGCAAAATCGCAAAACGAAAACAATAGTCCTTCAGGGACAAAGCCCCTTTGGACTAAAAAAAAAAAAAAAGTTTTGCAAGCCATCTTAAAAAATCACATAATAATGTAAAATTAGATTATTTTTTGCAGAAGAATATCAGGTCAGTGAACTTATGGTATTGTGCCATATTTTTCGTCTGGTTTTGCAAATAAAAATGTGACGAAAATTTCAGTTTGGATTTCAGCCAAAAGAGTATCTGTGGGAGGGAAAAAAATCTGAAATTTGAATCATTTATTATTTTTTGTGTACTGCTGTCAAATACCTTTCTCAGGACACTAAACCTATTGTTAAATAATATTCTTCCAAATGGTAAAAATGGTCAAATTCTTCCTATTCATTATACAAAATTTTGGTTTGCCAATTATCATCTTACTTAAACTTTAATATTGTAGACCCCTACAGTAAAATATTAAATTAAAATAAATTTAGATGCAAAAATAAATAAATAAAGTCAAAATAAGCAGTATAAATTATTAGATTTTCAGATTTGCTGTATTGTAATAATAATCGAATATTTATTACATATTTTTTCCACTTTTTTATCTTTGCATTTGGAAAAAGATAACTAAAACGGCTCTTGAAAAACGTAAAAAAAATTAAAAATTTCGGAATTAAAAAAGTTACCTAGTGATTTAAAACATATAAGAAAATTTGAAAGCTTTCAGATTTTATATTACACCCAAAGAAGCTTTTTTTAAACATTAAATATCATGTTCTTCGTACTTAACCATAAAATTCAATTCAACAGTAATATCACAAAATAATTTAAAAGCAGCATATCTTTAAAATTTTCGACACACAGTCTCGCGCGCTGAAGATAAAAATTATTCCCTCTCCCCCATGCCGTTTTGCCATTGCTCGCTTTGAAATCGTTGAGTTTGTTAATCAAAAATTCGTTAAAGGTTTAGAAAATAAGAAATAGATAATAAAACAAATTCAAAATTTGGGCTTCCAGATGCCCATATTCGAGGGAAGAATTACGTTATTCAAAATTGGATGTTTCTAGATACTGTTATTTTTTCACAGTGCGAGAAACATACATACATGCAGATTCTTCATTATTTAATTTCTTTAAATATAATGCAGGGCTCTAATATTTGGCGGCAACAATTTGAAAAGTGAAACGCCGCTTTATAGTGGTGGTGTGGTGCGTGTGATCATGGCAAAGCCTCGAGGGCTATCTGCCTAAGAGGAGGGATGCCTTCGTGGAGGACTTTCTAAGGGAAACTGGCTCGTATACACGTCACACATGGGGAAAACCACGAAAACGCCCATGCAGCCAGCCCTTTTGCGGGATTCGAACCTCGGACCGAACTACCAGTGTTCAGCGACTTTACCGCTCGGCCGCTGGTGGGCCGCTTTATAGTGGACGACGCAAAATGCCAAACAGCCCTTCTGTGCAAATTTCCACTTTGGGTTAATAATATCTCCAACGTGTTCCAAGATAAAGATATCGGAATTGGTGCATTATTGAAAGAAGTATTATACAGATGAAAAAGGAGTTTAAAAGTTGGATTATTTTGATGTATTTTAGACTACTAATGGAAACTTCTAAAGAAACAGTAAATGAGGAGAACCAGAGTATATCTTTCTTAGGTGGGCCAAAAAGAAATATAATAATCAATTTACACATACACTTAAACTTAATTAAATAATATTGTGATGTAATTCTAAATTTTATATGGATAAAAGAAAGATAGTAATGAAAAGAATAAATTAGAGAAAGAATTAAAGAAAATATTTACACGAGAAAAAATGAATAGCATAGTGCAGTATTTTACTATACTAATTTAATTGAGAGGAATGAAGCATATATCTTTTGATTTAAAAGTTTTTTAAATGAATAAAGTTTTTCTTTAATGGATAAATTTAATTCTGTATCTTGAGGTTTTTCCTAATGCTTATAATTTTCCCGCTAGTGTTTAATTGTGTTTATCTTGAGGATCAAAATTAAACTTACGTTTCTGTCACAGACATTGCAAAAAAATTAATGTTTAAAGTAATCACACATATTTATCATTTATTCATTCAGGAACTAATTATTTGAATATGTACCTCATTTATAAAAAATAATGATGACTTTTCGAATTCATATTTGTAGTTTTATCGTTTGAAATAAAAAATAACGTTAAAATGTTAGTTAACATGAGCAATATCCTTTTACATACTGTTATTGAATTAAGAAAATTATAGTATTTATCTAATAATTATCGTTCAAATAATAAAACTTATAAAAAATTACGAAACAGCCAAAGAAAAGTGAAAAAAAGGCACTTTTTAAGTAAATTCATTTTGTAGCCTATTAAAACATTTACTGAAAGGAATTAATTCTACAGGAGACGAGAAAACACGTGTTTTTTCCCTTTAGAATAAGTCTTGAAGTATTTCTTAAATGCATGAATTTCATAATTAAAGATTGTTAATTAAATTGCGCAACATAGAAAAGGTTTGAAAATTAGTTGTGATAGTCAATGCTTACTTTCAACTTGTTCTTTGCTAAGTTCCTCAACCTAGAAGAATAGAAAAGATATTTTAATTTACATGAAATGTAATTAAAAGCAGAAAGGTTTTTTTAATAAGACATTTATGAAATGTATTTATTTTGGAAATGAATAATGCACTTAAATCATTGAACTGACATACATTTCAGTGTTATGAAATTCTCTAAGTGAGTTTTAAAGAAATGCATTCATATTTGGAGTTCTCATATGCAGTTTATGAAAGTTATAAAATAAAGGAATATGAGTTATATTCCTTTATATATAATTATTTATATTATGAGTTATAAAATAAAGGAATAAATATGATAAAGAATATATATTTCTTAAACTATTTTCTAAAGTATTTTAAGCTTAGTGCAAAGCATTCTGCATTTTTTAACATGCACATTTCAATAAGCTATTTCTTTTCATATATCTGTTCCTAAATTTAGTTATAAGGCAGTTTTGAAATGATATAAGGCAGTTTGAGTTTGCCTTATTTAAAAACTAAAGTTCTTTTTTAAGACAAATTGAAAAAAAAATCACATAAATGTGTTATTTGCATGATGTATTTTACTTTTAGTGCTCCAGGAAAAGGTAAATAGTACAAACTGTAAAAAATGTGATCAACATAATTATGCATGTGAAACTGTTGTGTTAATACGTATAATTAAAAGAAACTACGTACATATATATTTATAAAACTGACGAATTTAAAAATAATAAAATTTTTTATAAATAGTTACTAATCTTGTGATTTTTCCCATTTGTTTTACCTTGCTGTTATTAAGTAAATCTCCAGGAAACAATTTTAAAAATTATTGCCTGTGAATCAACATAAGAACAGGGATTTTATATGTTTTTCAAAAGTAATCAGCATAAGAACAGGGATTTTATATGTTTTTTAAAAGTATCTGAGCATTATTATTTGAAATGTTTTAAAGTTTAGAATTAGTATTTTTTAATTTTATTTCCTTGGGAGAATATTTTTTATCAAGTTATATTACAGCAAAACAAATGTCTATCTGAATAACATAGAATAACCTGTGAATAACATACAAATCTTTACTCATATTCTCAAGTGCTGTATGTTTCCTGGCAGCTAATATTTATACCTTGTCTGTTTTAAAACAAAAAAAGTGTTTTTCTGTAACTTAAAGTAATTTTTATAAAGTTCTAAAAAGGAAATACATAAATATTTTCCATATTAATTTGGTAGACTGATTGTAAAGAATAGTCTTCACTTCTTAACGAGAGGGATGCCTTCGTGGAGGACTTTGTAAGGGAAACCGGCTCGGATATACGTTACACATAGGACAGCCATAAAAACGCCCATGCTGCCAGCCTGTTCTCCCGGAATCGAACCCAGGAATTGCTGAACTACCAATGTTCAGCGATTTTGCCGCTCGGCCATTGGTTGGCTTAGGTTACAAACGAGTTCAAATAGTTTCGATTAATAAATAAACTATTTTTAAATGCATTTAAGCGACTTAAAAATTAATTTTTCTTAAGAAGTACGAAATCAAGAAATTATACATATAATATAATGTAAAATATAAAATACAAATTAGTTGAAAATTTCAAGACGGCTGTAAAAATGCGAAGAGCGAAAATATAACTTCTTTCAGTTAATACATCTTTGATCAATTCAAAAAGGTATAACTTAATGTCTAGCTATTCGAACAGGTGAAATAGATAATTACGCAATTAAAGGAGTATTATTAAGTATTAAGTATTAAGGAGTAAAATTAAGTATTAATTATAAATATATGATTGATTATAAAGTTATTATAAGATTAATTATAAATACATGCTTAAGAAAATTTTGTAAAAGACAGATTTTCTTTAAAAGGCCGATATTTATTTTTACATTACTATTTAATGAAAAGAAAGTACATAATTTGTTTTAATTTTCTCCAAATATTTGAAAAATAAAAATTATTTACAGATCGGAAAGTGTTTTACGACTTGCAATTAAGATATGTCCTTTGTTGTAGAAGGACAAAAGGTTAGCAATTCCATTTTGCTAGATAACGAATTAATAAATTAAACTGCTACCAATGTTATTACATTACGAAACAAATATATAAATAATTAGTTTATTCAAAATTTTGCAGTTTTATTTCACGTTTCAAAAAATTAAAAGACCCTAAGAAATTTTAATTTTAAATTTTTAAATAGAAAGACTACATAAGATTTGAGTAATGTTGTAAGGAATTATTTCCCTCTATCGTGCGTGTTCTTGTAGTGTAAATGGTGATTGAAAAATCCATGCTTCGAATCCCGGCGACGGCACAGGTGAATTTTCTTGATCTAAAACGCGTAAGAGTCTTTGCAGTGACTTTTGATTTAAAAATGATGTAAATTATAATTTGCCTCCATTTGGAATCGTTCAACTGGGTACAGTTGCTAGGGGCAATTACCTTGTACAATTGCTTTTTCTGTCAGGGAGTATCCAAGCAATTATAAAATCCCCTTGCGCCTGTTCTTCTTGTATATATATATATATATATATAAATGATTAGCATTTCTGTCTAATATTTCGTTCCAACAGCTTAGTCGTCACAATAACGTTAAATAACTTCAAAAGTAAAGAAAAATAACAAGCAAGATTTTTATCATTTAATAATAAAATAAACAACCCAAACTGACTTAGAATGTTCATATACAATTTAACCTTAATTTTCATTAACGAGTAATTTAACTGCTAATTGATATTTTCATTCGAAAAAAAAAAAAAATGGACTGATGATTCTCCATTTTTTGCTTTTGAATATCCTACTTGGGCAAAAATAAAATTTAAATGAATTCTTTTTATAATTTTCTTCGCAAATTTCGTTAATTACAAACGTTTTGTTGTACGTTTGGTCTTTCATATATCATGAAACGCGTATTTTCGTTAGAAATATGGCTAAAACTGTGCGACCTATATTGAAAAATTCTTCAAGAAACGTAAAACAGTAGCTCACCATTTTGGATGCTTAGAACGTCTTCCGTGTGGGACAAAGACACAAACCAGGCAGAGACGATAAACTAACGATTGCGACCGAGTTTGCGAATCCAAACTCGGTTCCGAATCGCAGGGGGAGACGGGAAGGCACGGAGCGTAAGAAAAGTCTTCCCACAGGAACACCCATTTTCGTCCAGGTCACGTGGTCCGCCACGCAAGGTCGTCTTGTGTTTCCGAATGCGAACGTTTAAATTTAGAACTGTTGGCCGATTTTTCTCTTCCTCAAGATGTTCCAGTGGGTTATTCTTCGTATCAAAAGCTGCCTGATGTGGTTCCTCTTCCAGGCAGACTTCGAGTGTGGGGGGTACAGAGAGTTCTTTTTTGATTCACAGGTGATACGCAGTTTATGACGCAGTTCGGATTCTTTGGATGACAGTCAAGCTTGTATTTTTTTGGAAGGGAGGAAGTATACGTTGTTTAGAAAATGAAATGTTAAAAGAAATTAGCATTAAGTATTAAATGTGATTCGCTTTCAAGAAGGATTTGCATTCTCAGTCTTTTTTCTCTTGGAATTTTACAGATCCTAGATATTTTGTAGAGACATTAGGCATTCTTGGAAGCAAGAGATTATTGAAATTGAAAAATTAGCAACGACTTCGCCTGGAATCGAACCACGGACCTCTGGAATACCGGCCCAGCGTGCAGAACCACTACACCACGAAGGTACACTAGGAAGGCGGGAGAAATACCTTAACCATAAGAGTTAACTCTGTTCAAGTGTCATGTATGACAGCAGCGGATGACGTCTACACCTTTGGGAGGCCAACTTGTATCTTCGTCCCTGACCCCACACAATTTATTAAGTTAATATTTAGAAATATATCTGGGAGTAATAAATATTATTATTTCAAGATTTGGTGAATCTTCGGATTATGGTACCTTGGCAATTTTTTGGCGACAATTTGGCGACCAACCCTGCTACAGCAATCTGCGAGTTTTTTTTTTTTTTTTTGGACGCCATTTTGTTTTCACGAAGTAAAGGCATGTTTTTTTTTACTCAACATTTTTTCCAACAATCTGCTAGCCGAATTATGCTTATGCTAGAACTTTTATGGAACAAAAGTGCTTAATCATGACGAAGATTACGTGCGAAATTGTTTCTAAGTGCTTATGAGCTAACATCACGATCGGAATTTTCCGGAAAGTCCATTTTTACCAGATTTCTTGCACCGCCATTCAAACTTATCTGTAATATCCTTCCTTTCACACAATCTCATTTCATTCCCACATGTTGGACACTCATACTTATCTGCAATTAATCCTACACTCATCTTATATTCGTTAACTTTTATGCAGGCTAAATATGTTATTTTTATTCCTCATAATCGTATAATTAGCCTTATTGCATGTTTTTCCCACAATACCACGTGATCAAGTGTATTGTACCGCTATTGCATTCTGTTACATTGTATTCTTTTATTTTTACTTCTTTTGGTATATCCTCTGTGTATTGCGGTAATCATTTACATTCATTATTTCACTATGTTCTCTATTTTTATGTTATATTGTCCTTAAGTCTAATTCTACTGTCTATATTTTATTCATTGTATATTATTGGGCTGCCCAACATCAGACTGTACTTTAGCTTATGTATATTCTATGTTTGTGTGTATTACACCTTTGTAAAATTTTTGCTTATTGTACAAACTCGCCCTTTTTGGCCCTGCATGCTTTTGTTATTTTATTTAATAAATGTGGGGCCTGGGCGGTTGTTGAGACTGTCTTTCGTGGGCATTTGGTCTGTTGGACTGCCCCCGGGTTGAATTTGGCTCTGGGTTTGGGCGCCCGGCGCGTGGCGTCTTGTGATTCCTCTTTAGGCTCTAGATATAGGTGGACGTGGTGCTATACCGATTAACCTTTTGGTAAAGGGACAGTGCCCACGTCCTCCGTTGCTTATCGCTTATCCTACACTCATACACCATTCAAGCAACTCTTTTTGGATGATCACATACATGCAATAAAAATTTGGAATTTACTTTAGAGAGGACCATGGGATCCAAATATTAAGCAACACTGTTTCACACAAGATACAAGATGGAATGTACTTCTCAGATTATTGCTAAAGTCCTAGCTACTAACCTTTATCGCCTTACCAAAATGTCGCCAAACTACCTGTTACCATATTACAAAGATTAGCCCAAGATTTTGATTGTCACATTAGCGTGTTTCTCTTCTAGTCTATTTTGTATAATATTAATATTAAATATTCTTTGAGGGAATAAGATAATCACTCCAATGTGATTAAAAATTGGCAAATATACATACAATTTTAAAATTCGGTCAGTGAAAGTAAATTTTGTTAGTCTGGTTTGCAGATAAAGCCCTCACTTACTGCATAAAGCTCCGGAGCTACCATTGATAAATGCAATTTAAGTTAAATGTCTGAATTTCATGGTAATAAGCTTCGTTTCTAAGTTAGCTTCAATAAATCTAAAATGATATTCGGAACACTAACGAATCTTATGCGACTATTTGAGAAAACTTTGTTATCATTTCAGATTTACATCAGTGCTTGATGTTTGAAAATTAAACCTAAAGCTCATAACCTATAAGTGCACGTATAAGAGACATCTATACGTAACCTATAAGACACCTATAAGTACGGCCAGAATAAAGATCTCTTTTTTCCAAATTGTAAAATGGATTTAAAATGCGATCAGAAGGGAATTTTTTGTGATGTCTGTACGTATGAATGTTGTTGTTATGACTAATCTCGCTTGTCTGACATCGCATCAAGCCTAGGATACTTATCGCAAAAAACAGGCAAGATTGAACCTGTCGTTGGCAAAAACCTTGGACAGCAGGCAGTTGACAGTGCGACTTTGCTCAGTTTCATCCCCAGTTTTGAAAGAGAGCACCCTAAGAGGACTGGTTTGTAGTCCAGGAATGTTTATTCAGTTCAATATTTCATTGAGAATTCTTCAATTCAAAATACTTAACACAAATCAAAAGCGCATGTTGAAATTTTTTGCCACAGCAAGTTTTTTTAAAAATTCCACGAAGAAGGAACAGAAATAATTGCGTTGTCATTGAAAAATATGAAAACTAAGTACGACTAATTTAGAGATATTTTTTACTTCCTGGTACTAAGTAACGGAAGTAATGTAATAACGAAAAACTTCGGATGTCATATTTCAAGGAAAATATCCATTTTGACCACTTTCTCATCCATTTGAACCCTGTTTTTGCGTGACATCTGTACTTACGGACAGAATAAAGAACACTTTTCTCCAAAACGGATTGTAAAATGAATTAAGATGAATTCAGAAGAGATTTTTTTTCATGAAGTTTATACATGTACGTAAGCATATATCTTGCATAACAAAAACGAATAGCATTGAAATTTTGCATATGGAACTCTATAAACTTTAACTGAGCACCTCTCTTTCTCATAGAAATCGCAGCACTAAATATATATAGAGATAAATAGATAAAGATATACAAATATTCTCTATTCGGATAAACAAATATAAAATTAAAATTTTAAATTTTATCAAGAAATTTTAGTTTCAAAGAAATAAAAATAAAAATAATTATAATTGCTGCGAACTAATTTACATAATCATTTAAATTCTAAGAGCATATGTAAATTAATTGCACTTATCTAAACCATGAAAAAATATATTATTCCAAAAAAAATAAATTTATTATTCCTAAAAATTGCATAAGTGTTGAGCAGGCAGGAGACAGACTTATCCAGGGGAAGTTGCCCCCAAACCTAACTCTTCAGTTACTCAATTCGTGTTCATATAGGCAAAGGTAAAAGATAGATATACATAGATATAGATATTGTTACGTTATTTTATTCTTTCACGTTCGTACGGGGTTCGTAGATTTGGAGTGAATAACGACGACACTTTATAAAGTATCGAAACACACTTTATTTACCAATAGTCTCAGGACAGCTCCAAAATCACTTTTTACAGTCGTCGAAGATCTACTATAAATACGCTGGAACAAACAGCGACACAGCTTTCACACTGTCAGGCAATAACGGTGGAGACAGCTTCACCGCAAAGCACTAAAATACAGTTCCAACTCTACTTGGTTGTTCTCGGAACTCCACGTACTCTCGAGACTCTCCCCACGATGCACTCGACGATACGGAAAAGTATAGCTCTCGACTCAGCACAGTCTATGACGAAACTCGACGATACACTAATTTGAGATGCACTAAAAGACTCTCTCGATGCACTCGACGACTACTTTGGCGTTAGACTTCGAGACATTCGCTCAATGACTGACTATCAGCTCTTTAGACGAGGCACACACACACTCGATGAGAGACACACCAACTGATTGCGGACCAGCAGGGTTTATGTAGCTTTCGGCTTGTGTTCGGGAACATTCTGGGCTAAACCGGTAAGAATTCGTTCCAGAAGGTTCTCCAACCGTCCATGGTATATCGCCAAATGTCGCCAAATTGGCGATTTCTCTCCAAATGTGGCAACTTTGCCTTCCCTTGCCATTTGATGGCAACCCTAAAACTGCTTTGCGGGGAAGCTATCTTAAAGCGCCTGTCCATTTCGTAACAATATATATAGATATGTAGATATTCCCACTCTGTACCCGGCTCCTTGAGCTCAGTTTTTTAGGTCCAACACCATTTGTTTACATTTCAAACTCTTAGTAAAATAGTGAAATAAGCCAGTTGGTGTGCCAACCTCAGTGTCTTTTTACCTAGTGGGAGCAAAAGAACTTTCGATTCTGAGCACCGAAAGTTTTGTCTTCCTGTCCCTTGGCCAAATTGCTTGTTTTTGTGTAGGAGCTCTAATTTTAATTATAAAATTTTTTTTTTAACTGTTATCAACTGTATTTGGTGTTTTAGGATTTTCTGTATTTTACAATTTTTAATGAAGATGTTTTGATTTTTTTACGTATTTTCCTTGCTGCGAATTGAGAAATATATCTCTAATGAAGTTTGAGGAAATAAGTTTAAATGAAGTGCAGAAAAAATTGTATATAATTTAATAGACCGTGCAAGGAAGTCACGTGGTTTTTGTTCACAGTAGATATTTTTGTACCTAAATGGCAACAAGCGAAAGATAAATGGTTAAACTGCGAATGAGAAGAGATTTTCCGTTAGCATTCTCTATTCTTCCTTTAATTTAAAACTATCAGCTATTATTAAAATTTGTACTTACAGACAAAAGTATAAATTGCAATTCATCAAATTAATGTTTGCATGCTCATGAGAATATAAAAAATATAAATTCTGCATATGAATAAACAAAATTTATTATTTTATGCTATTAATCTCTTAATTCATCTTGCTAAACTGGGATACATTGAAATAATATTTTACGAACACTGGATTTAATAAGTTTAAGGAATTTTTCTCAGACATGAAAAAGAAGATATATTATCACATATAAAAAGCACACATTATCACATATAAAAAATTGTGAATATATCCGTTAGAGATCTGAGCTTATTTCCCTTCACTGACAAAATCTGTCTTTTGGAGATTATCAGCTGTTTGTTTTGTTTATGCATTTCTTTGCTGTATATTGATGATATGTAATGGAAAAGAATGTTTGGCCTAAGAATTAAGTTATCAAGGAATAAGATTATGTGTGAAAATTATTGCTACGTCTGTATTCAAAACAAACAGCATTTTTCATTTCAAAGACAAATAGCATTGGTTTCATTTCAGTAGGCTGCATTAAAAACTACCAGCACGCTTTATTTTGAAACTGCATATTCGTTAATATTATTAAACAAGAATTTTTGTAACTTATTTTTAAATATCCCTCCCGCGGATAGTTATTGAGCTTCTTTAGCATTTATAACGCAACTGTAAATATTGACTAAAAATCTTTATCATCATGATTTTTTTAAATGCCAGAGTTAACTTAGTTCTGCGATATACGTAGTTTTGTCAGATTGTTTCTAAAAGAAAAATAAAAACATATTTCATGTTTAATTTTACGAGGTATATTAATGTTCTTTTCTATGTATAATTAAAAAATTAATAAACAGTTGGCTGAAAAACAACCCTTTCTGCATTTTTGTTGATGATTTGAGGGGTTTTAAGATAATATAAATTAAAACCACCAAGAATTATAAAATAAAATTTTTCTGTTAAAGAAAAAACATGTAGTATGCGTATAATAGAAGCGGCTGATTAAAAAATATATTCGAACGAGATACAGGGAAATTCACCTTTATTATCAACACCAAGAACATTTTCATAATTGGGAGGCAAGTAACGTCGAATTTCTCTGCAGTAATGATGTAACCTTTCCTTGATCGTTTTTGTTTCTTTCATGTTTTCGCAACCAATTCAATTAAGTCTGCCCCTACAATTAACTACATCAGCGTCACTGTCGTCAAGAGACATGCTCGTTACTCATCTGTTTATATTAAAAACGCCACAGCGATATTTTCGCTGTTATCTGAATGGCAACACTAATGTTTTGCTTTGTGCCTTCGGAACTTGATGAAATGAAACAAAAACCAGTCACCCATCTTAACAATGGGACGAAATTGAGCAACTCGCAGAAGAGAGAAGGATCATCTAGCTGAAGAAATAAAAGCCTGTCTATCTGTTTGGCGTTAAGTGGTCTAGGGTTTCGTAAGAGGCCTGTCTAGACATGCTGACAACGTGTCCTGAAGACTCTTGAGAGAAATGATGTGCTGCCACTTCAAAGAACAAGTGGGCTTCGCATAAAATCTGAGAAAATATCATGCTAGACATTGATAGATAACTATTAGAACTATGGATATCGACACCGAATAGCAAAGTAAAAGTTATTTTTATCATAATATGGAAGTAAAATGTAATTCGCCGAAAATAATACAGACTCTGCAGAAAAATAGAAGGGCTCTAGAAAGCAATAAGTGGTCATTCCATTTATTTTTCAAGAATTGTTAAAGTGCAGATGGAGGATTCAAGATACAAGATGCTATTACGGGACAACTTGGCTAAATCCTGGACATCAAAGTGCGATTTAATCTTTAAAAATATACAGAGGAGAAAGTGCCAATAAAATAAATCGTATAATTTTAAAAAAATATTTAAAAAAAGGAAAGGAAAGAAAATCTGAAAGTTTTCAGATTTTATATTACGCCCAAAAAGGCGTTTTTTGAACGTTTTGTGTGTTACCCTTTAAACTACATAAAAGTCAATTCGACAGCAATATCGCCAAAAATTTAAAAAGCAGCGAAACAGCATATCTTTAGAATTTCCGATGCACAGTTTCGCGCGCTGGAAATAAAAATTTTTTTTTTGTACAGTTTTTGTTGTTGCTAGTTTTGAAATCGATGAGTTTGTTAACAAAAAATTCGTTTAAGTTTTACAAAATTTGAAATAAATAATAAGACAAATTCCAGATTTGGGCTTCCAAGTGTCCATGTTTGGTTGGAGGACGACCTTTTTCAAAACTGGATATCTCTAGGTACCATTGGTTTTTCACAATGCTAGAAAAATTTATGCATTCATGCAGATTCTTAATTATTTAGTTTCTTTAAATATAATACATGGCGTTGGTGGCAACAGATTGAAAAGTGAACCAACGCAGAAAGTCAAATGACGCAAAATACCGTTTTGAAACTAATAGCCCTTTGGGTCTAACGTCCCTTTTGGGTTAATGATAACAGAAATATATATCAAGAAGAAAAAAATAATATTTAACTTACAATTTCCACTTTATTCATTTTTTACTTCCTTGTACGAAGTAAAAAGGAAGTATTGTAATCGCGAAAAGTTTCAGGCAGCATATTTCAACGAAAATATCCATTTTGACCGCTATCGAATGCAATTTAACGATGTTTTTGCGTGATATCTGTACGTAAGGACAGAATAGAATACTGTTTTCCTTCAAAAAAATTATAAAACTGCTTTAAAATGAATTCTGAACAGAATTTTTCGTGGCGTCTGTACGAACGTATATACGTACGTATCTCGCATAACTCAAAAACGAGTAGCCTCAGAACGTTGAAATTTTGTATATAGAACTGCTATAACATGTCGATGTGCACCTCGTATTTTGGTTGCAATCGGACGCACCAAACATATATAAATATATTTATCTATATATATATCCACTCTGTTACTCGATTCAGTGATCTCGGTTTCTTTATTCTTATATATTTGTAAATTGCACATTTTTTGCTTTAAAAATGATTTAATTATGTTGTTCTTATATTCCGGTTAAAGTTTTTATGCCTTTCGTAAATCTGGAAGCAATATTTGTACAATTATCAGCAATTTAAAAGCTATTTAAGTGCGGTTAAGTTTTAAATAACATGGCGGACATATTTGTTTACATTTGAAACAGCAGAATAGTAGATTCGTTGCCAATCAAGAGAGACTAAGCTACGCAACAACAAAGATAATGCATTCATTTATTATTGCGAATTAAATCGTGCTTAATTCTTTCTGGAATTTTTTCGATGAAATAAGTGTTTAAGATTTACTTCGTAATTTTTAATACAGATATTTTGAGTTTTTATGTTTTTTGCCTTGTCGCGAAGTGAGAACTGAATTAATTGCATGAGAAATACTGAATTGTCTGTGAAAAACTGTTTCTTTTTGTTTTGTTTGCTTAATTTTTTTTATACATCGTTCTAGCTTTATTATGGTATTTGAACAGAACATGTGGAAACAATTAGTCTTCAAATGATATAAATTTCGTGCATTCTGAGTTATAATATGAACGAAATATTAAGTGAACCTAGCACCAGAGTGTTGCTGTGCTAAACAAATATAGCGAATTTTAAAGAGTGCATTTATTCTATTGTGGTTTATGCACTGTCGACAAAGTAGATTTAGTTCAATCCAATACGTTTAAATGAAATGCAAGAAAAAATGCGTATAATTTAATATTCGGTACAAGGAAGTCATGTGGTGTACACATGAGATTTTTTAATTAAGAAAACAAATACAAAACTCCTCGTGTTCCACGAAGTAATCCACGAGGCTTACAGGTATAAGTAAATAACTCATAGTATAAGGAGATACAAATCAACAATAAAAGCATAATATCTAGGTCTGGAGCGAACACAAAAATATATAATAAAAATACTATAAAAAAATAAAATTTAATGAAAAAAAAATCTGAAATGTTTCAGATTTTAAATTACGTCCAAAGGGGCGTTTTTTAACATTTTGTGTGTTACCTTTCTTTATTAAATATCATGTTCCTCGCACTTAAACCATAAGATCCAGTGCAACAGCAATATCGCAAAATAGTTTTAAAACGAGCATATCTTTAGAATTTCCGATACAGAGACTCACGCGCTGGAGATAAAAATGTTTTTTCTGCACAACGTTGCCATTGCTCGCTTTGAAATCCTTGAGTTTGTTAATCAAAAATTCGTCAAAGTTTTGAAAAATAGGAAATCGATCATAAAACAAATTTCAAATTTCAAATTTGGTCTTCCACATGCTCATATTCGTTGGAGGATTACGTTATTCAAAATTCGATGACTCTATGTACCGTTGTTTTATCACAATACGAGAAATAGACATACATTTATGCAGATTTTTCATTATTTAATTTCTTCAAATATAATGCAGGACTCTAACATTTTGTGGCAACAGTTTGAAAAGTGAACCGACATTTATGAGTCCGACGCAAAATGCCAAAACGAAACTAATAGTCCTTCGGGATTCAAATCCCTTTGGACTAATAAAATACTAAAATATATAATGAAAAGTTAAACTATGTTAATACTCTTATAAAAGAAAATAAACCAACGTAATAATAATACAACAATAAAAATGAAATAATACCTAAAAACAATACTGATGCAAGGGGAAAATGATACATAAACAGTACAATACATCAATGCATAACCTTACTATACATAGAGAATACACAAAATAATATAATGACGAATAAAAGATCAAAATACAGTCATGTTAATAATAATAGTAAAAGTTCAAAGAACAGATAACTGCAAAGGCTTAGGAGCTCCTGCCAAGATCATAGAAAACAGGAGGCCAGCAAATAAACAGCAGCCTTAAACTCAATTTCAATGCACTTCTGACACTCACATACAATCTACAATGCAGTAAAATATGTTCCACGTCTTCCATAGCATCACTTGGTTTTTTAAAAAACAGCTGAGAATTTGTAAATGTGAAAGGTTTCACGTCCAATGAGGCGTTTTGTTTTTTGGACATTTTGTGCTTGACAATAATTTTTGATACGTGTTTCGCTTACCGTATGGCATTACACGGACTCGTTGTGATCGAAACCAAACCACTGTGATTGTTTCATTTGTGATATGACCTACTCTGTTGTTATGCTGCATTATAGCCTGAACCTTTCACTTTATTCTCAACTTACTTCATTTCATTCTGTACATATCATCTTCATGTTTATTGTTTCATTATTAAAAAAACTACAAAATGCCAGTACCTTCTGTGTTATTGAGGCTTATACGGACTTTTACATTCTCCCTAGCTCCCACTTTTGAACCGGGTCCGAAGGGTCACCACTCTCTGGTCTCGTTGCTACTCGTGGGACGTTGTGATGCTTCTTTGGCGATATGAAGCAACTCCAATGATAGAACACAGCAATAACTTTTATTTAACACTAAAAAAAATGGCGACATACAAACAAGAAGAGAAAACATATTCTAACATTTAAAAATAAATAACATTCTTCGTGCGAGGGTCGCACGTGGCACTCGAGTCTGGTTTCAAATATTGCCATTCACAAATACCTTAATGTTCATCTATTTAAATTATTTAAACTACAAGATTTTAATATTATTTAAAGCTGTTACAACCTCTCCCCCAACGGAGAGACTTTTACCGAAGGGAAAAGTTCTGTAAATTCGAAAGTTTATAAGCTCGGCTTGCTCAATTGCTTAAAGAGAAAAGATAACTTCTCTCATAAGTTTCCAAATTTTCAGGCCGAAAATTTTAAATTTTAAACAAATATTTTTACACCACATTTAAATAGGAAGACATTGGACAGTATTCAAATTAGTCTTCTTTTTTTTTTCTTGACGGCG
Organism: Stegodyphus dumicola; assembly: GCF_044657685.1. Classification (NCBI taxonomy): domain Eukaryota; kingdom Metazoa; phylum Arthropoda; class Arachnida; order Araneae; family Eresidae; genus Stegodyphus; species Stegodyphus dumicola. Next base: position 183,497,099 of record NC_140776.1, on the reverse strand, counting down.
CCTAGATCTCTTCCATGGTGGACCAGGCCTTTCCTCAGTTCATCTGTGCCTTTCGGATAATATTCATTTGTCATTTGCTTTCGGCAATTGTTTTCTTCGCCTATTAGTAGCGGCTTTGATATTAAATCAAAAGCCGAAAGATGATGATAACGCTGCATTGCAAAATTATTCTCAATATTAATTTCTTTATCGTTTTTCAAATTTTCGTGAACATTTTCAACGTTTAATTCTGGTGACTTAACTTCTTCTTCAAATACATCTCTGGATGCTTTATTTTCTTCCTTCATCGGTTCCAAGATCTGCTCTTCAGCTATTTTTCTTTTCCTTTGAGCTCTAGTAGAAAGGGCATTAAAATGGTATCACTAAGTTTACGTTTAAGTGATAAACTAATAAAATAAGGTAGTTCAGTGTTAACAGGAAGTAATAACCTGGTATCACTAATATTGTGTTCAGTGATGAACTAATAAAATAAGACAATTCAATATCAACAGGAAGTTACGTTCAGTGATGAACTAATAAAATAAGGCAATTTAATATCAACAGGAAGTAATAATCTGGTATCACTAATATTACGTTCAGTGATGAACTAATAAAATAAAGCAATTCAATATTAACATGAAGTAATAATCTGGTATCACTAATATTACGTTCAGTGATGAACTAATAAAATAAAGCAATTCAATATTAACAGGAAGTAATAATCTGGTATCACTAATATTATGTTCAGTGATGAACTAATAAAATAAAAATACGCACGATTATTCGATCTCGGTCGGTGCCTCCAAAATAATTAAGACTGTGATGCTTCTTTGGCGATATGAAGCAACTCCAATGATAGAACACAGCAATAACTTTTATTTAACACTAAAAAAATGGCGACATACAAACAAGAAGAGAAAACATATTCTAACATTTAAAAATAAATAACATTCTTCGTGCGAGATTCGCACGTGGCACTCGAGTCTGGTTTCAAATATTGCCATTCACAAATACCTTAATGTTCATCTATTTAAATTATTTAAACTACAAGATTTTAATATTATTTAAAGCTGTTACAACGTATGCGTGACCTAATCGCCTGGAGATTTGCCTGGTCGTCAAAGTGCTGCCCACCAGCCTACACGGGCTGACCAACCCACTCTAAACGGGTCGCGATTTTACTCGAGTATCTCACAGGGGACTCGTGAAGCTTCCAAGCTCAATGATTTTATACCCCTGTGGCAGAGACTGCATACGTCCAGATCCTAGTCAGTAGCTTCGCGTCGTAGCTAGTCTGCGTCGACCCCGGGGAAGGACGCTACTGGTAACGCAGCTTACTATCATTTGAAAGTACAGATAACGTATGCACCTATAATTTATCAGTAGTAGAATTTCCTAACTTTGAAGCCTCAGCCAAAGGCCAAGATAATCGCTCAGGCGGGCATTAAATGTGTCCAAGGACCTTGGCAAACGACTAATAAGTTACAGCTTAAGTATATACTCACGGGTGAAGACTAAGACAGAAAAGAAATTTAAAAGCAACAGTGTGCAACGCTTGCAAAACAAAATTAAAACATGCAGCAAAACCTAATGATGAACAAACAGTATGGCCATGTAACATTAACGTAAATGCATAGCATACCACAAGAGCAGAATACCCCTACTTGCAACTGAGGAACGAATCCGATAGTATTCTTTTTCCCAGCTAGCATTACCGTGGCCACACTCTACCTTAAAACGAGTGCTCCATCTGCAAGCACTCTCAAAGTGGCAGGCTGAGTGGGACATTGCTGAGACCAGCAGACGTACTCATTATCATCTTTTGTATGTTAATCCAGCCAGGCTCTACTCTAACCCGCACCTGGTCCGTTATGTTGCAGGCCATGGACCCTTCCCGGAGTACTTTTCCAGGCATGACTGACACAGACCAGTGCAGCTGCGGTCACCTGGGTACTCCGGAGCATTACGTCACTACCTGCTCTCTGACCAACGGGATGCACATACGGATTCCCACTACAAACACACAGGTATTCTGTAAGCTCATGGTCAAACAGAAGCACCTCTGCCGGCAGCTCATCAAAATTATGGAGAAGGTAGCCAGTCTCGGCACGGACCTCTGCGCAGCAGAATAAATGACCCTGCAGTGACCATTACAGCAGGAAGTATCCTCTTTTAATGGCAACAACTGGAATACTAATCGTTAGCACTTTACAGACTATCACTACATCTTTGTCTTTATCGTAACTTGTTATTTACACAAATGCAACTTGTTATTTACACGAATGCAACAATTTTACTGCCAAGGTATACCATAATTGTTTGCAATCAATCATTCATTTTCAATAATGTACTCGCGTATTTGAATTAATGTTGTCTTAAGGGTTCTCTAGATCATGGTAGACGTGGTGCTATACTAATTAACCGTATGGTAGAGGCATAGTGCCCACGTCCCCCGTTCCTTATCCCTTTTCCCTACCATCAAGTTCTCGAAAGAACTTGACAGTATTTTGAGTTACCCCTTGCCACAAAGATGCTAATAACCGTCTAAGCCTTCCCTGAGATTCGAGCTTGCCATTACAGTTTGCAGAAATTTATTGAATTCCGTAAAGTGTTAAGAAGGCGCCAGACTTTATTAAAGGATTATTTTTGCAGGTGGATACAATAGTTACTTACATTTATGCCATGCGATTTTATTTAGCTATACGATTTTTCTGCTATACCATTTATTAAACTTATAAGTATTTCTCCCGCTTTCCTAGCGTGCCTTCGTGGTGTAGTGGCTCTGCACGCTGGGCCGATATTCCAGAGGTCCGTAGTTCGATTCCCTACGAAGGCGCCTGCTTACTTTTCATCTTGCCTGCTTCCTTAAAATACTAATGTCTCTACAGTGGCGCCCAAACTAAAAGGGTTGTGGATGATGATTCCCCACACCCAGGATTTGGCAATTGGGTCCCCTAAGAACCCAAGCCGCCCTTTAAAAGGGGGAGTATATAAGGCATTTCTCCCACCTTCTCGGCGTGCCTTCGTGGTGTAGTGGTTCTGCACGCTGGGCCGGTATTCCAGAGGTCCGCGGTTCGATTCCCGGCGAAAACGATTGCTAATTTTTCAACTTGCCTGCTTCCAAAAATACCTAATGTCTCTACAAATTAAACGATTTTGTTTAGACCTTAGTAAAATATGTTTTGTTTAAATGTTTAAAACTCTCCTACCATGACGTTCCATTCTTTTACAATTTTGAGGTTCGTGTGTAGTACTATAAACAAGATTTTTCAATACCGAGATATTTATTTATGTTCTAAAAAATTCCTGCCACTTTTAAGATAGTTCGTTTCAGGGAGGTACGCAAAAGGGCTTGCTGTATTTAGATTTTTATAGTTTTAAAATCGTTATATACTTTTAGAGAATACTACATAAGTTATGTAAATAGGCAATGATTATAATAATTAAATGTTACTTGGACTTCCACAGATTAAGATAGAAGTAGACTGAAATTATGCTTATAATCATATTGCAGAAACTCAGCCACTGTAAGGGTTATTAGATATCCATAAAAGATAAAGAGAGAATCTGCAGTAAAAATGATCGTAATTCACAGTATTTACTGTTTTTCATTGCTTTCAAATAACCAGTTTCATGTATTTGGTACGAGAGACAGAAAAACAAACAGCAATGATAAGGATACTCAGCTGTTGTATCGAGTTGCATACCCACTCAATTACATGTGATTATAATAACATTTTGATTCTTAATAAATGTCCGCACCAGATGCGTTAAGCAACAAAGAAGGCGTTTGTGCCAAGAAATTCCCTGCTGGGATTTATTTCATAAAAAAAAGAGCTGCTATGAAGGCTTTATACAGGTAAATACCCCAAGACGAACTGAAAACAAACGTTGTTTTTTTCTCTCCATCCATGTAAGAGATTATTGAACAAGATTTCATTACGAACCGTTTTCGGAAATATTGCATGTTAAAAAAAAGTATTTAAATTTATCGACTTATGTAAAAGTGTTTAAGTTATATAAAAGCGTTAAAATTACTTTAAGATTTAAGTGGTAATACAGAGGCTGTTCGCACATTTTTTAGACGAGTTTGGTAAGCGGTAATAAAAAATAGTTTGCTGCAAAAGAAGTAATTGCAATTGTACTACGTTTTTAAAAGTCAAAATTATCGTCTGTGGCTTGAAAGTTTTGTTTTTATTCAAAATGGCGAATTTAAAAATGCAGTGGTTCGAAGGCTACATTTACGCTCTTTTCGAAGAGAAATATGCATACTCCGTTATCCAAAAACGATGCGAGTGTCATGGTTTTGTGATATCTAAAGCGTCGATAGGTAATATAATCAACAAGAAAGGGAAAAAAAAACGTCAAATTGGAGCCTCAAGTGGGACAAAAATTCCAAACAAGTATCCAAGGAAAAAACGGACATCTTCGACTATTGCAAAGGTACGTTGTTTAATGTTAAAAGAAAATCCCCCTAGTCAAAGGACAGTTGGAAAATCATTAAAATGCTCGGTGTCCACTGTAAACAAAATGATAAACGTTGATTTAAATCTTAAGAAAGCGAAAAAACGCAAAGTGCATCGTCTTCTTCCAAAGCATATCGCTCAACGCAGGACACGCTGCAGAATTCTATATGAGAAACACTTATCCAAAGAAAAATGGAAAACAATTGTCACAATAGATGAAGCATGGGTGTATTTAAATGAGTGTAACAAAAAAAGAGCCATTTATTGTCATAAAAGGGGAGAAAAACATTTAAGTACATAGTTCAAAGAATCGAAAGAAAGTTTTTCTACTGGGATTGATGATTGTTGCTGGTTTTTCTTATAACGGCAAGTTAAAAGTAAAGAGAGTGCAAACAATTATCAAGATTAATTCCAAATACTATCAGGAACATATTTTATCGCCAATTTTTCTGAATGAAATACCATCGCTTTACCCACAGTGCCATCCATCTGTGAGACTCCATCAGGACAAAGCTAGCAGTCACACATCGAAATCCACTGTAAATTTCCTAAAAGAAATGGAACAAAAACTGGTATCAAGGCCATACCCTTCCCTGATATCCCTACTAAATCTCCCGATGGATGACCTATGAATTTTTGTGCTTTCGGATTTTTAAGAACTGCATTATCCAAACGTTGTCCCCAAACCCTAACAGGACTCTGGAAAGCTGTTCGGGAGGAATGGGATAGAATAGCTCTTCTGCCACTTCAAAAGGCATTATTAGCCTGGAAATTGCGGTGCCGAAAGATAGTTCAGAGTAAGGGATGTCAAATAGAACATTTAGAACACAAGAATTTTATGTAATTTAGTTTTGTGAATACAATATACATCGTCTAAAAATATGTGAACAGCCTCTGTAGCTGAATAATCTTATAGTTTTTTAAAAATATGATGTGTACACCACATAACTTTCTTGTACACAGGCGAAAAAAAAAGCGTAGTTCTATAGCTCCCGTTCTACTAGGCCGATTGACGAAATTCAACTTCCTTTTTTTATGTCTCGATAGCGCGACTTAGGATATATATTAGATTTATATATAGCATTGTTCTAATGTAAGTATTTTGACGCAATATCAAACGTTTTCTGAAGTAACATAACAATTTTTTTCTATATTTTGATTCCACGACTCAAATTATGCCTCGATATTAAATTTTTCAAAACGAGCCAATATGTAAATTCACGTACATCTAGGAAATTTTGAATAAAATGCATAAATAATAAATGAATAAATTGAATAAAACTGTTGAAAAATTTGAATAAAATTGTAGGTAGTCTTAGAAATACATCTACTTTAAGATGATGGTGAAAGGTTTATAGATTATAATTGAATTAAAAAAAGATTATAAAAAATATTAAAAAATACAAATTAAGAAACATCATAAAAATTGGGGGAATTTTATTTGGAATAAACCTAAATTTGGAAATGTGAAAGGAAGAATGAAGTAAGTTTAATAAAAAAAAAATATATGTTAATAAATATGTACCAAATTCAATTAACACTGAGACCTAAAATTTTGAGAGCTATTATTTTAGAAACTATTCTCGCGATTTTCACAAAACTTGGCAGTTTGGCATAATTTGAGTCGTAGAATCAAAATATGAAAAAACAAAATGGCATGTTATTTAAGAAAACGTCCGATTTGTGTTAAAATAACTGTTTTTGTTTTGTTAGGGCGCAGCCCGGTCCACCTTGCGGAACAAATGACCCTATGACCACATACGGGCTACGCCAGCACAGAAATCACCAAATGCTTAAAATGAAACTGCTTAAAATAATGCATCTAAACCTTATGGTTAAAATTTTCTCTTTTAAATAAGCAAAGAATGAAGTAGTAAAAATACTTTAGTATTAAGATTTATATTTAAACATTTAAACGCCCTTTATCATAAAGCGTTTGCTTCAGTGGTTTAGTTCTCATCTTAAATTCATCCTTCTTGATAGCATTTGGTTATTACTTTATAAACTTGCAAACATATAAATAGTTACAAAAATACTTTTAATGCATGTAATTAAATATAAAGTATTTGTAACAATTTAAACAGGTCATAGAGATGCTTACGAGAAAAAAGAAGATTGTCATCTAAAACCTGTCTCAGATATTAAAATGGTAACTCAGTTTCTTTTAAATTTATTTAATTAATTTCAAAATAACCTAATTTTTTTTTCCATTTTTGCAGACAAATTCTACAAATTTTGAGATTTATATTTCTTGAGAATAACGATATTGTTTTTAAATCGAAATAGTATTGCAGCTTCGTTTATTATTTAGAAGCAGGAAAATATATTACCTTACTTTTTGTAGTTTTTCAGTGGCATTAAAATACAATTTGCATATAATTCCTGAACTTTAATAATTTTAGATTTAATAAAAAAAGAATAAGTGTTACATATCTTTTTTGGAAAAAGGAAAAACAAAACTATTGTCTCTATCATTGTAAGTTGGCAAGAAAAGTCAATATTCAAATAAGGATTATAAATCAAATAATAAATATTCAATGCATCTTCAAAAGGGTATCATACGAAATGCAAAAGGATGTTCTAAAGCAGCCTTTCTAACCGAGATTCACAGAAGCTTTGAAGGAGGTCCACAAGACAAAATTGTATTTTGGGGGCCCGTAATAGAGAAACTAAATACCTCATGAAAATATATTATTAAAAGAATAATTTAATAATAGTAAATTTATTTTAAAGTAATGCCATAGAAAAGCCTAGAAATTCTCAGTTAGAAGGTACTCAAATTTTCTGTAACCTTTAGTTAACGAGAAAAAAAATTCTGCTGTAGAAAATCCTCGAAGATTGGTTTGCTTTATTGAGATTACAGAAAAGCACAATAGGGCTATTTGCCTTGTAGAGTTCCTCACTTTGTAATTTCTAAGTTACTGTTGGAAGTGAAGAATCTTAAGAACTGATAAGCGAATAATCGCTTGAGTTCGTGTGACAGGAAAGAAGAAGATAGAAGGGTAAACTAACCTTTTATTATTCCAACTAAAGTTTAACAAAACTCTGTCTTGGAGTGCACAAAGCCGACACGTCGGCTTGAACTTAAGATAATAAAAATTAACCTAAACTAATCTAAACTAAAGAGATATAGCCGAAGCTATCGAGATGTTAACAGAGTTGGCCACTTAACATTAATAGACTGCGAAACTAAAGTAAAGTCTAAAGTACCGCCGAGCGTAATAATAGCTTACGAGAGAGTAGCCTAAAAAGGCGGACGCGTGCAGCCAGAATACCTGGTATCTCTCTCCCTAAGACCAAGGAACTTCGCGATTAAATACCGTTCTTCCTTATTACGTATTCAGACGTGATTCTAAAACTACGTTCTGGCCGGAAGTGTAAGTTGAAGTTAAGAATCGATAGGAAAGGAAGCTTAACTCAAAATTTAACTGTTAATAAAATTAACATAATTCTTACAGCCTAAAGAGAGAGATGCCTTCGTAGAGGATTTTCTAAAGAAAACTGGCTCGTATATACCTTACACATGCGGAAAATCACGAAAACACACATGCAGCCAGCCTGTTTGCGGAATTCGAACCTCTGATCGGACTACCAGTGCTCAGCGATTTGACCGCTCGGCCGCTGGTGGGCAAATTCTAGACGATATAATTATTTAAGCACTAACTTATCTAAAAAAAAGTAAGTTAGTCAGATGTAATCATTTTCTTCTATACCGATTAATCGGTATCGTTATGGTGAAACTGATTTTTTGTGTTACTGATCGCTGTTGTTCTATTGAATATGTTTCTGTAAGTACCTACAAAGGTTGGCGGCTTTTGGGATGAGCAATAGTGCAGCTGAAACCCTCCGTAAAATAAAATTAAAAATATTCATTTTCAGTCCATATTAAACCTTTTCTTTTATTTTATGTTTTTCCTTTCAATATTTAATTTTTGATCCATAAAGTTGAAGATAACTGCACAAATATTACTGTGATTATTCTCACGAAATTTGAACTAGATTATTAATGCGCCAAGAATCAGCTGCTGAATCAGCTCAATAGACGGGACTACCTGGTTAAGGGAATCCTATTTAACAGGCTTAGTAATAAATTGGTATATGTTATTTGGAATAGTACATTTAAATTTTTCTTCTGTTTTTGTAAGCAATATGCTTCAGTTTCATCAGTAAACATTTTTAAATTTTGAGATTTACATTTTTGATATTATACTGGAATTGTTTAATAATTATCTTTTAAAAATCTACAAATAAACATTTCATTTAGTAATTGCTTAACTGTAGCTTTTAATATCCAAAAAATAAATCTTTCGTTTAGAAATATTACACATGCATGTCCACATACTTAAAGTTAGGACTCGGAGGAACCACAAGCAAAAAAAGTGTTTCGAATTGCTTGCGAAAATTTTAAAGTTCCATGTTTCGTTGCATGTTGCTCCGTCCGCTGGCAACAGCTAGAAATGATTTACGGATCTGTTTAAATCATAAATTCTGTTAAAACAATCAGGCAGTTTCGGAAATAAATGAGTTTGCATCGATTTTGGAGTGAGATCTGCTCTTGTCACAACGAATAAATTCGATTTGTTCCTATTCAAAAGGAATAGTGTTTAGGAAATGAATACGTGGTGGCGACATCTATTGATCACATCGCGAAACTTTGCTTCAAATTTCAAGGGCACAGCCTTCTCTCGCTCATGTCTACCAAAATTAACGCTAATTGTATCTACAATTAAAGACGCTTCGCCCACGTTTAAATGAATTATTGCGGAGTAGAAACTTGTAGTTAGAATGAGATTTGATTGGATTTAAAATTTAAAATTTTTAAAGTACTTTTATTTTCCTTCTTTAAATCATTTCTTTACATCATGTTTATAATGATAAATTAATTAAAATAAACTGCGTTGTTAAAAAAAAGTGCTATGATATTCGTTCTGACATTTCTGCATATAATAAAAGAAAGAGTCTGTCTGTGTGTGTGCCTTTCGTTTGCGCTGCGCGTAAGCTAATAAACCCACGGCTACGAAATTTGGTACATAGGTGCATCTAGACAAGAGCCAGTGCACCTCGAAGCGATTTTTTTCGAAATTCGAATTAGAATTTTTTAAATTTTATGTTTTGTGACGAAATCGCGTCATTTTGAGATATAATGAGCTATAGGAAAGCGAGATTTTACTCTACACACTCCATTTTCACATCGTCAAGAAACGTAGGCTATTTTACGAACTTGAAATAAATTTCGTGTTTCAATAAATCGATTCGATACGAATTTATTTAACAAAGGGAGCTTAACGCCTTTTCAACGGGATTTTTTCTAAAAAAGTTTATTTTTAAAAATGTACAGTTTATTTTTCTTTGATTTTTGGACACGGTAAACTTTCATCCTTGCGACTGCTTTTACAAAAAGAATTTTGAAAAAATGATAATATTTTGTATTTAAAAAAAAAAATTAAATGAAGCTTCCGAGTACACTTCTCACATCTTTAAAAATGTGATTTTGGCAACCATTTTCCTTTGTTATTGTTGTTGATAGATTTTTCATGAAATCGCATCATTTTGAATAGTTTTATTCTTTTAGAAATATGGGTTTGGCAACAATTTTTCATTGTATTTCTTATGTCACTATTTTTGAGAGATTGGCATATTTCATTGTCATTTCATATATATATATGATACATTTTTATTGATTTTTTTTTGATAAAGTTGTTTTAGAGAGTAAAATTCTGCGAGGAATTTTATGTTTTTTGAGTTGCCTTCATGTTATGTTTTGCTTATTTCACTGTTTGTAAGATATTGAAAAGTTTAGCATGATTTTTTTTCTTCAACGTAAAGTTGGTTAATTTTTTAATTAGGATAACTAATATTTGTATTAAGGAATATAGCTTATTTCATTATAATTTTATTCTCTTGAAAATATAAGATAAAATATCATTAATTATGCTTTGCTTTTCAGAATTTTTGGTTTTTTGTATTCTTTTATGTTATTTATGGCTCATTTCACTGTTTTTAAGATATTGAAAAGTTTTGATTGATTTTTTTTTAGGAAACAAAGTTCTTAACCTCCTTTATACCATTTGAGTTCTTAAGATTTTGCAAAGGGAAGTTGGTTAATTTATTTATTAGGATAATTAATATTTGTATTAAGGGATATTGCTTATTTCATTGTAATTTTGTTATACTTAATAATTTGTTTTTAAGAACTTGTTCTGCAGAGTAAAATTGTACGCAGTTTTTAAATTTAACGTTTGGTGTTCCCTTCAGCCATTTTTCTGGTACATTAAAAAGCCAGACGAAGGCTGGCAGCAAAGCTGCTAGTATTAAATGTTTAAAAATGACCACGTGGGAATATACATTTAATTTGCTGAGTCTGAATGAAAATCATAAAAAAGCAGTACTTCAAATGTGTAACAAATTGTGATCTTGGATGTGAATAGGTTGAAAAGTGTGAACAAAATTATTTAAAAATATCATGCATAATGAGTTTAATAGATTGAAATAAATTTTATTCATGCATGATAGATTGAAATTAGTTTTGTTAAAAAATGAAATTTGAATATAAAATGCGAAGTGTTTTAATAAAAGTACAGACAATAAATATCTCCAGAGTAACTAGTCATACACCAACAACTCGAGTGTAAAACATTAACCTCCCCTCCCTCGAAAAGAAAAACGAGGTTTGGAACTAAACAATTTTCGTCGTTCCTTTTAATAAAAGAAATATACGAAACTGAAATTTTTGCATTTGCTTTCCACCGAGAATATTCCAATTATTAAATTTGTCCTCATATTCCAATTTGTCCTTATTCCTCATATTCCAATCATTAAATTTGTCCTAAGACCTCCTAAAGAAAACCCCATTGCACTAGTGGCCGAATGGTTAAGACCACTGAATATTAGTAGTTATACTCGGATTCAAGAGCAGGAGAATGGGCTGGCTGCATGATTAGGTTTTCATGCTTTTCTGCAAGTGTGACGTGAAAACCAGCTAGTCCAGTTTTACTTTGAAAATCCTTCACGAAGACATCCCTACACTTAAGTAAACAGCCCTTGAATGTTTTGCCATATTCAGAAACCAATAAGCTAAAGATCTTTTTTTTTAATGCCCTAATTCAACTTAATGTTACCAAACTGTGTGAGTTAAACCAGTTTTTCTAACGAAAAGAAATGGCGAAAATTTTAGGGGTGGGGGTCGTATAATATTAAAAAAAGAATTTTTTTTGCTAATCTTTGGAATATGGTAACAGGTAGTTTGGCGACATTTTGGTAAGGAGATAAAGGTTACTAACTAGGACTTTAGCAATAATCTGAGAAGTACACAATTCGAATCACAGATTATTTTGTCTCAGAGAAATGAGAGATTATGAGACCTGTCATGTAACATTTGCCGGAAAATTGCAATCGTGATTTTAGCTAATAAGCACTTAGAAACAATTTCGCTGCTAAAGTGCAGAATCGCAAACTTATTTGTTTGGCGCTTTTTACAAGAGTAAGAAGAATTGGATTTGGGTCAATTTTCTTTGCATTTTTAAGTGAAAATAGGTTGATGTGCACATGGATAAAGTCAAGAGTGTGCGCAATGCCATTTTTGCGCAATTCTGGGATGTTTTTACTTCCTTGTACGAAGTAAAAAGGAAGTATTGCAATCGCGAAAAGTTTCAGGCAGCATATTTCAACGAAAATATCCATTTTGACCGCTATCGAATGCAATTTAACGATGTTTTTGCGTGATATCTGTACGTAAGGACAGAATAAAATACTCTTTTCCTTCAAAAAATTATAAAACTGCTTTAAAATTAATTCTGAAGAGAATTTTTCGTGGCGTCTGTACGAACGTATGTACGTACGTGCGTACGTACGTACGTTCGTGCGTACGTACGTATCTCGCATAACTCAAAAACAAGTAGCCTCAGAACGTTGAAATTTTGTATATAGGACTGCTATAACATGTAGATGTGCACCTTGTATTTTATATTTTGGTTGCAATCGGCCGCACCAAACGTATATAAATATATTTATATATATATTCACTCTATTACCCGGCTCAGTGATCTCAGTTTCTTTACTCTTATATGTTTGTAAATTGTACATTTTTTTCTTTAAAAATGTTTGAATTATATTGTTTTTATCTTCCGGTTAAGGATTTTCTGCCTTTAGTAAATCTGTGTGCAATATTTTTAGAATTATCAGCAATTTTAAAGTTGTTTAATTGCCGCTAAGACTGTTTCTAATGGCGGCCATTGATGTTTACATTTGAAACAGGAGACTAGTGGATTTGTTGCCAATCTAGAGAAACTTAGTTTCGCAACAACAAAGATAACGCATTCATTTATTATTGCCAATTAAATCATGCTTAATTATTTCTGGAATTTTTTCGAGGAAATAAGCGTTTGAGATTTACTTCGTAATTTTTTAATATAAATATTTTGAGTTTTTATGCATTTTTGCCTTCTCGCGAAGTGAGAACTGAATTAATTGAATGAGAAATACCCAGTCGTCTGTGAAGAACTGTTTCTTTTTTGTTTTGTTTTCTTAATTTCTTTTATACATAGTTCTAGCTTTATCAGGTTCAATGTTCCTTCTAACCTCCTTCGGGAACATACAAGGACCTGACTAGGAACAGAGAGCTTACTAAAGCTATGTTCACTAATTGTAGTAAGTAGACAGGATACAGACGGAGGAGATTCCTTTATTTTTCTCTATATACAATAACTTCCGTACTTCGGAATACAATGACCCGCCACTCGGGGTCTAACGTAAAAGTATAAAAATAAAACTAAACTCTAATTTAACTCTAGAATAATACACGTGGAAGATTGGCCTTATAATAACAGGAAGCGTATGTAGCGCAGAGACTGTGAACACTACAATACGTTTTAATTTATCAAGAGGATTAAAACCTCTGGCCTGGAAGGCAAACAGCAACTGCGTAAAACTTCTCGGTAAGCGGCCTGCTTCGACTAACTGCTTCCTCTCTCTCGCTTGGCAAAAAGCCACAACTTAAGTACTTGGCGTTCGCCAGACAAACTTTGCATAAATACGTTAACGCTTATAATTCTGGCCGGAAGTAGAAAATAAGAAGTGATAGTAAAGATTTAAAATAAAATAAACGTTAGTAAAACTTAAGATCCTTACATACTTCCCGCCAGAATTAATTAGTTTGAAACTGAGGTCTAAAACGACCTTGTTGAAAACTTTTAGCTCTAGAATCTAACGCGAGGCCAATCTTTTACAAACATAACTTCGCTAGAAACTAGAAAATTTAAAAGAAAGAAATTTGTTACAATAGCAGCTCCCAGGATATACAACAATCTTTTTTTTCATCTGTACTGCATCTAAACAGGAGCTTTTATTCAATTCTGGTTCCTTCCAGAGATCTGGAAGGAAAACTAGTTTAATGAAATGTTACACAATGACATGGCAAGTAACATATACAATTATACTGCTCTTAACATTCTTATTTCATTCATGACTATTTTAATTATCTCTCCCCATGCTCTCTGACATGTGTTGTAAAAGAACACCAAACACGAATGTGTTTGGTGTTGTAAAAGAACACCAAACACGAATGTGTTTCTGTCTACGTGTGCCACACTTCCTCCTACAATCAAAACACTAACGTGTTAAAATTCAACATAACGAGACCTCTTAACACACCCTAATTTCAACTCTAAACCCTGAGGTACTATTCTAAAAGTGGCTAACTCTAAAGTGTAGCGTCAGAGAGCCTAACTACATCATTCAACCTTTAACACATATTCGCCATGATTTAGTCTTTACAGTCACACAAATAACAAATTTTTAACATTACTTTCACTTTTACCATACCACGGTATTTCTTAACATTTAAAATAACAGACATATCAACATGCCGTTAATTTTACAGATTTGAAAACATACATTAGTAGTACATTGTTAACTTCTATTCTTTTCAAAGCAAGTGCCAATTCTTTCTACATTGAAATAATACATTTCAAAAAGTCTTTCCGACTAAAACTTCTCTCTTGCTAGAATGTTTTAAATAAAATTTATACAATAACTTTTTACAATATTTAAGTTTTTACACAACGCTATTATACATCAACTTTAGTTTTACGCACGAGTAATTGAAAAACATAATACGAAAATCGGTCACAACTCATTTCTCGCCCTTTTGGCGATAAAGGTAGACCTCGCATGAGGTAAAACTTCTTGAAATCTGACACTTGCAGTAAGAATGAAAGATTAACTTAAGTTTGCAAAGTAACATAAAATTTTACTTATCTTTGTAATATTCGGACATCCTTTTCTGGGCCCAGTCTTTAAAGGTACTGCAGATAGTAGTTTGGTTTATCCTCCTTCTTGTACGGGCTCGCCCTTCAGTGCTTTCCTCTGGAAGCTTCCTTTTTTCACCAGTACGGCCACCCTTGAATACTTTCCTTTTCTCCTCTGCTTGTGGTCTTTGCCGTTTGATGGCAGCTGGTCTTGGCGGAACCGGGAAATTTCTTCCGTGTTCTTGCTTGGACCTCGTTGCTGGCCGTTCAAACTTTCCTTGTACTTTTTCCTCCGCCGCTGATGGCCCTTCCGCAGTTCGGCGACTTTTGCTGCGGAGAGTTCTGTCGGGTGAGTAGATCTTCCGTTTTAAAGCCGGGTTATAGTTGCCGTCATTTCTCCTGGTCCTCTTCACATACGTCGTCCTTCTCCCTTCTTCATTCTGGGGGTGTTCGTGAACTCTGTTTTCTGGACGGTGGAACGGCTTCTTTTTCTTGTTACCTTCAATTTTTCCGCGGGGCAATTTTCTTTTCACTTGCTTCTGTCTCTCATTGGCTTGCCCTTGTACTTGTCGTTTTTCCACCTCTGGAACTTGTACCTGCGGTGTCTGCCGTGCCGGATCCTGCAAAAGATCTGAAAAGATTTGCATTTTATTACGATCGAAGTAGGGCTTGATTTGATCAATGTATGCGGAACAGGTTTCATCATTTCTGGCTTTTAACACTACAACAGCGTGAGTTATTTTTTCTATAACATATGGTCCTTCAAATCGTGGAAAAAATTTGGCAGTTTTATCTTCTGGTGCTGAAGAAAGTGAATGCTTAATTTTTAAAACTTCATCCCCTACTTTATAAGTTACTCCCCGTCGTTTCAAATCATAATATAGCTTCTGTTTTCTTTGTGCTACTTCCGTATTCTTTTTTGCTTCTTTTATTAGTTTTTCTATATCACCCATTTTAAATTCTGGGGCTCTTTGTTGCACATAAAATAATTTATCTAACGGTGTTATAATCTTTCTGCCTAGAAATAACTCAGCAGGAGTTTTGCCCGTTGTATCATGTTTTGCGGTCCTAAGGGCGAAAGCAAATTCATTGACATAGTTATCCCAGCTTTTATGAAAATTTTTAACATAACAACGGATAATTTTCACTATATTTCTATTGACCCGTTCCGCTATATTTGATTGCGGCCGATACGGGACCATTTTTAAATGACGTATGCCCAGTTTTTGGCACATGTCTTCAAATATATTACTTACAAATTGAGGACCATTATCCGATATAACTTTTAGGGGCGCCCCGTATTTTAAAATATATTTATTTAAAATAGAATCAGTAACTAATTTCGCGGAGGCTCGTTTTAAGGGAACAATTTCGGTCCATTTACTAAAATGATCAACCATAACAAGGAGATAGCGACTTTTATTTAACTGACTTTTTGGGAAAGGGCCCAATAAATCGATGCCAATTATTTCATTTGGAAATTCGGATTTAATATTATTTAGAAACCCGGCCGGGCGGAAATTAATATAATTAATTGCTTGACATGTTGGGTAGGACTGGACATACGCCCTTGTTAACTTTTGCATTTCAGGAAAGTAGACTGCCTCGCGTACGCGTTGGATAGTTTTTCGAATACCAGCATGAGAAGCTAAAGGGCTGTCATGGAGCTCCTGCAGGATATTTAATCTAAGACTAGCTGGGATAACAGGTCGAAATTCGTTGTTGGAATTCGTAGTTTTTGTATAAAATAATAGACCATCTATTAGTTCGTAATGGGCCGCCCTATTTCTTATCGCCACAATATCTTGGTGGCTAAAATTTTCAGGATCCTTCAAATACTCATAAATACTTCCAAACTCAGGATCCTTACCCAGTTCGGTTATTACAGTTTCTGGGGAATTTATTGTACATGCTGTAAGCATTGCCATCTTTACGGTATTGCCTTGTTCGTCTATTTTAATCCTTGATAGGGCATCTTCTACGATATTTTCCTTTCCAGGGGTATGCTTGATTACCAGATTATATTCTTGCAGCTTGAGTGCCCATCTTATTAACCTTGGGGATAAATTTTTCCCTGAGTACAATCTAGTTACCGCCGCATGATCAGAGTATACTGTTATCGGCGCCTTTCCAAAATAGACTCGGAACTTTTGCACTGCTAACAGAACTGCAAGTGCCTCTCTCTCGGTCGCGGAATAGTTTCTTTGTGTTTGATTTAAAGTTCGGCTAAAAAATGCCACGGGCTGCTGATTTTGCGAAAGTACCGCTCCTACCGCATAATCCGAAGCATCCGCTGAAATTTCTAAATTTTCATCCTTTTCAGGAAATTTCAACACAGGGGCTTGCGTTAATGCTTGTTTTAATTTTTCGAAAGCACTATTGGCTTCGGCCGTCCACGAGAATCTTGCCTTTTTCCTTTTTAATTTTAACAATGGCTCAGCGATAGCCGCAAAATCTTTTATAAAGGACCTATAATATGAACAAAGTCCTAGAAAAGAAGAGAGCTTCTTTGCCGTGTTTGGAGTCGGATACTTTTGTACAGCGATTATTTTTGATTCATCTGTCTCGATCCCTTTTTGAGATATTTTGTAACCTAAATATTTTAATTCAGGGGCTGCAAATTTGCACCTTTCGACATTAACTTTTAGACCGACCTCATTTAATAAAGAAAACACCTGTCTTAAATCCTGTACATGTTGGTCTAGATTATCACTAGTAATAATGATATCGTCTAAATAGATAAATGTGGACTTTCCAAGAACAGGTCTTAACACAATGTCCATGCATCGCTGAAATGTTGCTGGGGCCCCACGTTGGGCGCCACTATCAGGTTCAATGTTCCTTCTAACCTCCTTCGGGAACATACAAGGACCTGACTAGGAACTTACTAAAGCTATGTTCACTAATTGTAGTAAGTAGACAGGATACAGACGGAGGAGATTCCTTTATTTTTCTCTATATACAATAACTTCCGTACTTCGGAATACAATGACCCGCCACTCGGGGTCTAACGTAAAAGTATAAAAATAAAACTAAACTCTAATTTAACTCTAGAATAATACACGTGGAAGATTGGCCTTATAATAACAGGAAGCGTGTGTAGCACAGAGACTGTGAACACTACAATACGTTTTAATTTATCAAGAGGATTAAAACCTCTGGCCTGGAAGGCAAACAGCAACTGCGTAACTTCTAAGGTAAGCGGCCTGCTTCGAACTCACTGCTTCCTCTCTCACTTGCTTGGCAAAAAGCCACAACTTAAGTACTTGGCGTTCGCCAGACAAACTTTGCATAAAATCCTTCACGCTTATAATTCTGGCCGGAAGTAGAAAATAAGAAGTGATAGTAAAGATTTAAAATAAAATAAACGTTAGTAAAACTTAAGATCCTTACAGCTTTATTATAGTATTTGAATAGAACATGTGGCAACGATTAGATAATTCTTTAAATGATATGCATGTTGTGCATTCTGAGTTATAATATGAATGAAATATAATACTGTTAAGTAAACCTAGCGCCAGAGTTTGGCTATGGTAAACAAAGTGAATTTTAAAGAATGCATTTATTCTATTGCGGTTTATGCGCTGTCGGCGAAGTAGGTTTAATTCAATCTAATAAGTTTAAATAAAATGCAAGAAAAAATGCGTATAATTTAATATTCTGAACAAAGAAGTCATGTGGTGTACACATCAAATTTTTTTACTTTTTAAAATTTTTTTACTTACAAAATTTTTTACTAGGTCGACGTATACATGGATACCGTGTATGTGCAATTCTTAAAAAACGCGCCAAGCAGTGGGCTATTCTGCACTTTCTCCCAATTTCTCACCTGATTTTCTCCATGATTAAGCACTTTTGTTCCCTAAAAGTTGTAGCATAAGCGTAATTCGGCTAGCAGATTGTTGAAAAAAATGTTGAGTTAAAAAACAACAACAAAAAAAAATACAACAACATCCCTTTACTTCGTGAAAACAAAATGGCGTCCCCCCCCACCAAAAAAACCTAGCAGTTTGCTGTAGCAGGGTTGGTGGCCAAATTTTCGCCAAAAAATCGCCAAGTTACCATAATTTGAAGATTCACCCAATTTTTTTCTGACGGCCATCACCACCTTATGAAGATCACTAAAGAAAATTATCATTACTTTTGAGAAAACAAATTTTGGTACTGAGCGTTACTGCTTTGGCAACCACCACCAGTGAAGACTGAAGTCGTCTGAAACCGCAGAACAAAATTTTGGAGAAGGTTCACTTTTCCACTCCTCGAATTCTAATTATGTTTTTCTCTCTTTTTCGCTTTCATAATTTTGCATAACCCTTAGACTTTTTGTATCTGAAGCTCTTCCCTCTTGTTAAAATAAGAAATGAAATAAATTCTGCAAGTTATTACTGTAGTATAGAGCAGTATTATCATTATTAACAGTATTACATTACATTAATAGTGCAGCATTATATTATTATTATCATCATTACGATTATTTGCTGTATGGATACTTATAAATGAGGGAACTAAGCTACTTCTCTCACCTTTTCCACCATTTTGCCCGCTCCTAAACGACCTGACAAAGGCACATTATACAATTCATTCAATATAATTAATCAATATAATATTCCCTTGGATAATCGATATTCTATTGCAACAATAAATGCTTTATGCAAGGGAAATTACGTTTTGGTTTCACATTAAGGAGAATAGCAGATGTAAGCAGAATTGAGAGAGAGTAAATAAAACCCGTAACTGCAGCCCGAAAAAGAACGGAAAAAGATTTTTCAGATTTGAAACATTGTTTTTATATTTATAAAAGTTTCCAAGAAAATTTTACTCAGCATTTTCTGGGGTAAGAGTCGGAAATTCCTTAAACCCCTACCGTTGCATTATTTCACGCATTTCGGATAATGTCCTTTGAAAGCTTCGCAGTAAAAGCGAAATGTCAAACGGGATATATCATCATCATGACTTTATAGGCACTTTTCTGCACTTTCAGAAATTTATGTATTTCAAGTTTTGAAATGGAATATATTTTTGTACGATACAATTTTTAGAGGCCCCTAAAAGAGAAAATAGTTCATAGCTAGTGAAAAACGCTACATAAAAACAGATAAATTTATTTAAGATAAGAGATTTAATTATCCCGATGCCAGATATACGGAATTCCGGTTATACTGTTGCGTGAGTACTGGTTCATAATAGACTCAATGCACAAGTCTGATGAGAAGTTAATAAAATTTATTCTTATCACAAGAAATAAAACAAAATGCTGAACTTTTCTTCACATATATTAGTACAATATCAAATATAACACAGTAGTTATATTTTAAACTACTTGAAACGTTAAAAAGAAAACAATTCAACGTTTAAACTACTAAAATGTTAAATAGAAAACAATTCAACGGACAGAGAAAGCTAATCCTATCTCACCGCAAATTCGCTACAATCATAAAAAAAAAAACTTATTAAACAACTGAACTGAGATGTTTTTATCCGGCGTTTATATGCTTTTTAATCAGTCACGAGAAGCTTCTCGTAATTTCTCGAGGTTTCTGGAAAGCAAAAGAGTAGAATTACGAGATTATTTATTAAACGCTAAATGCGCGTGTTCCTGTATTTTTACTTTTTAGGAGTAGCTTTCTGTTAAAATTCGTCCCGCGCTGCCTTGCACGGGGAAATAAAACAATTTTAATTATAATTCTACTAAAAATATCAAATTAAATAAAAAATCCGTAACAATGTCTTCGGATTTGTCTTTTCTGCTGCTCGTATGACGAATACCAGCTCTAACATGGTCATTAATGTAATTCGTAGAAACTGAAATTTTTGTCATTTCATCTGTTAGTATGACGATTAGCTTAGGATGAACAGTTTGAAATCAATTTATAACGTTGCGCGCCTCCAACTTGCACGCAACCAAGAGGTGACTGTGAAAACTTGTATAAAAGATAGAGCCTTGTGAAGGGTTTAAGTCCCTTTTTATTCAACGTAATAAAATTACAATTGCGTGCTCTTGACGCTCACAGACTGTGCCAACTTGGCAGTCAAATAAAAATAATAACCTGAAAAGAAAGTAAAGACAAGATTCTAACTACGAGGCTCTCTAAAATAACTAACTCACCGCGTTTTACAATACCGCTGCTAATTCAGCAGACTTGAAGCTCACTGGAACGATTACCACTACTTCCCGCCAAGCACATAGGCCGCAACGCGGGGTTCTTCAATTCTCGCTAACTACCTCCGCGCTCGTGCAGTAAGAATATCACACACCGAACTTGTTTCCTCTCTATTTAAATCAGAATACTTCCGCTGATAATTTGAATCCTTGCGCGTTCTACTCAAATTTACATATTCTGGCATTGGCAGTTCCAGGGGAAAGTAAGGCTTGACAGGAAAGATAATTTAAACTTAAAATAAATGTTAGTTAAAATAAATATAAACCCTACATTTGCCGCTGCCAGAATTTGGAAAACTTGGAAGCAGGTCCTACAAACGACCTGTTGTAAGTTTCTCTAATTCTGAACTAATTGGCGAGAACCTCGTTTACACAAAAAAAATATCTTATGTAACCATTTGTATACTAAAATTCTGTTGATCGTTACAAAGCTGTCTTCTTACAGCAACTTTTCCTGGACTTCATCAATCAATCTTGGTCTTTCCTTCCAGCATCTGGAAGGAATAAGTATCAGTATCTTTCTACATACATTATAATTTACACTTTCTTGATACAATAAATTTTTGTTTTTAAACGATTCGTTTTTCTTAGTTATTGCTTACTTCACATTCATTCAATTTTTCAAGCATTAATTTAACTTTACCCTGGCTCTCCACCGTGTGTGGTGTCAAACGGGAATATTCGTGTTTTAGTCTTACAACACTTCCCCTAACCACCATGATTTGTTAGAATTCAACGACCAAATAGACACACCTTACTCGACATTCTACAACTCAATGAGCTACTTTAATAGTCTTAAAAATTCAAATGTAGGTCGAGAACCCTACAAAACACATTCATTCTAACTTCCCCCTCATTCATCTTTAAACATGCAGGCTTTCGCTCTAAAGCATGACTTTACAGTTTAATACTTAAATTTTGACTTCATTGCTTTTAAGCATTCACTTTTAGCATCTACAATTTTATGCTTCTAGACTAAATTCTACTTTTACATAACATGCAAGTATTTACATACATTTACAAAAGTTTAATACATATGCTTTTTACAATTTACCATAAAATGAATAAGAGAAAATAAATTTTTACTTTACTCATTCTTCGCCAAGCTGGCGCCACTGAAACTAAAATTCTTATTAGTACAAGAATACGAAGTTATTTTTATCTTCGGCCAAATTTTGGCTTTAACATAACAGAATTAGTCTTTCGACCAACAGAAAATGCTTGTTTTTAGCTTTTACACTTAAAGAAAATAATACTTTTGCCTTAGCTAAATAAAGTAAAACAAAACTAAGTCTCAACCGAGACATATTGACTTTCGTCAAAACATAGAACTTCGTACCTATGCATAACATTTCGGAACAACAGAGAAAAAATAATTTATAGAAGGTTTTAACTTATCTTTGAATTTTCGATGCTTGAAACTCCGTCATCCGTTTTTGGCAGAATTGATCCCAAGTTAGAGGTTTCATGGATGTCAATCTTCTCCTTATTGATCTCCGAGTGTCGTCCACGTTGCTTTTTCTTTTGCGTCCTCTACATGCTGGCCTTTTGGCGGAGTAATCGTCTGGTTGTTGGCATTTCCGTTTCTGCCTGGGACGGCTGGTCTTGACGTCCTCCGGTCTGGAGTCCTTCTTGAATTTCTTCTGTTCCTCGTATTTTTGTGCCTCCTGCTGGCGTTTCAGTTTCCGGAACGGCGGCCTTGCTGGCACCTGACTCTGTGGCCGTGTGCGCGTTCTCCTTGATGTGTAATTTCTCCTGCTATCCTTTGTAGGTGGTGTTTTTCTCTTTACCACGGTTTCTTTACCCGGTGCATCTGTATTTTTGTTTTTCTTAAACGCTGGAGTTTGAAAATTATTTTTTCTTTTTGATACCGACGTCCGGGTTGTAGAAGTGCTAGGTCTCTCTTCAGTTCTCTGTTTCTTGGGTGCTGGAATAGTTGTTGTAGTCTCTGGACCTACTTCTTCGTTTAGACTTGAGTCCTGCAAGAAACTTTTAAGGATTTCAAAATCATTTGGATTATAGTATTTTTTCACCTGGTCGGGACTTGCTTTACAGATTTCCCCTCTCTCGTTCTTAAGATATAAGACTACTCCTTTGATTTCCTGAATTACATAGGGACCTTCAAACTTTGGAGCTAGCTTTGCCATAAAATTGTCTGGGGCACTTGATAAAGAAAATTTCCGCTTCAATACTTTATCCCCAACTTTAAAATCTGCTTCACGGCGTTTTCTATCGTAATATAGTTTCTGCCTATTTCTTGCCGTATCCGAGCTTTTAAGCGCCTGATCAATTAGCTTTTGCACATCTTTTTGTTTAAACTCCTGCTCTCTTTGTTGCACAAAGAATAATTTATCTAAAGGCGTAATTAACTTTCTGCCTAAAAATAATTCTGCTGGAGTTTTTCCCGTAGTATCATGATGTGCCGTTCTGAAAGCATAAGCTAATTCATTTATGTAGCCATCCCAGCGCTTGTGATGTGTGCTAACGTAACTGCGAATTATTTTTACAATGTTTTTATTAACTCTTTCTGCTATGTTAGCCTGTGGTCTATACGGAACCATTTTGATATGGCGTATGCCAAGTCCATTGCATATGTTTTCAAATATTTGACTAATGAATTGTTTTCCGTTATCGCTAATGACTTTTATCGGTGCACCGTATTTTAAAATGTATCTGTGTAAGAATGCATCTGCGACTGTTTTGGCTGACGCGCGTTTAAGTGGAACAATTTCTATCCATTTTGAAAAATGATCTACTATTACTAAAAGAAAACGATTTTTATTTAACTCGCTCTGGGGGAAGGGACCAAGGAGATCTATGCCTAAAATTTCATTCGGAAATGTAGCGCGAATGCTATTTAAGTACCCGGCCGGGCTGTAATTAATATCATTTATTAACTGACATTGATTGCAGGACCTGACATACGCCGTTACTATTTTGTATAATTGCGGGAAATATACCGCCTCGCGTACCCTTTTTATAGTCTTTCTGACCCCGAGGTGGCCCGCTGTTTTTTCTTCGTGCAACTCCTTCAAAATGCTTAATCGAAGCGAGGCTGGGATGACTGGTTTATACTCAAGATTTTCGTTTGTTGTTTTCGTATAGAATAATAAATTATCTATTATTTCATAGTTTTTTGCTCTATTTCTTATCGCATCGATATCTGTATGCTCAAAGCTTTCGGGGTCTTTCAAATAAGCAAAGATATTTCCAAATTCAGGATCAGCTTTCAGTTCAGTAATAACCGTATCTCTAGAATCTAAAATTTTTGAAGTCAACACAGCGCATTTAAGTTCATTTCCTTCATCGTCCAGTTTTATACGAGAAAGTGCGTCAGCTACATTGTTTTCCTTACCGGGTTTATATTTTATTATGATATTATATTCTTGGAGTTTTAAAGCCCATCTTATTAACCTGGGCGTTAGGTTTTTTCCCGAGTAAAGTCTACCAACAGCCGCATGATCCGAAAAGACTGTTACTGGTGATTTGCCGAAATAAACTCGAAATTTGTGTACAGCCATTAATACGGCTAATGTTTCTCTTTCTGTAGCTGTATAATTCCTTTGTGTCTGATTCAACGTTTTACTAAAAAATGCCAGCGGATGGTTATTTTGCATAAGAACCGCACCCACCGCATAGTCTGACGCATCTGCTGCAATTTCCAGGTTTTCGTCCCCCTCAGGGAATTTTAAAACAGGGGCATTAATAAGCGCTTCTTTTAATCTTTCAAAAGCTGTGTTAGCTTCCGCTGTCCACGTAAATTTACTCTTTTTTCTTTTGATTACTAAGAGTGGTTCAACAATATTAGCGAAATCTTTTATGAAAGATCGATAGTAAGAACATAACCCAAGGAACGAAGAAAGTTTCTTGGCGGTGTTGGGTGGTGGGAAATTCTTAATAGCTTTTATTTTTGAATCTTGCGTTTCTATACCCTTTTGCAAAATTTTATAACCGAGATATTTAAGTTCTTTAGTTGCGAACTTGCATTTTGAGGCGTTAATTGTAAGACCGGCCTCTTTTAATAATTTAAAAACTTGTTCGAGGTCATTAATGTGTTGTTCCAACGTACTACTCGTTATAATTATATCATCTAGATAAATTAAAGTTGATTTTCCTAGGACAGGCTTTAGAACAATGTCCATAGCTCTCTGGAATGTTGATGGGGCTCCACACAACCCAAAGGGCATGCGTAAAAATGCATAAGTGCCCGATTTTGTTATAAACGCGGTTTTGTGTATATCTTCGGGTCTCATAGCTATTTGATAGTAGCCAGACGTTAAGTCCAAAGTAGACATATATCTTGTCGATTTGATCTGTCTAATGATCTCGTCTATAACCGGCAAAGGGTAAACTGGAAATTTAGTAATACTATTTAGTTTTCTGTAATCGATAGCAAACCTCCAAGCCCTTTTATCCGAAGGAGGAAACTCGTTCTTTTTCCTACATAGTACGACTGGACTCGCGTACTCACTATTTATGGGCGTTATTATTTTATTCTTTAACATCTCCTGAATATGTTCTTCGATGATTAGGTCTTTTTGTTTATCATAACGATACGGTTTAGTCCTACAAGGGTTTTCGGCATTTAATTGAATCTTGTGAGTCAAGATTTGGCAGTTTCCTGCTTTTTCTGAAAACAAATGAGAAAAATTACTCACCACTTGCTGTATTGCTTTACTTTCATGGTCATTCAGATGGCTAAGGTCCACTTCAGATGTCTCCACAGATTCCACCACCCTCTGGTCCATCTCCAACACCACGGAACTATCTTGAAAATTTAATTTGGCCCTCGCGGCCCTTAAAAAGTCCATACCTAAAATAAGAGAGTGTTGTAGGTCTTTCACCACAAAAATTAATACTTTGAGATTTTCCTCTTTTACCTGTAAGTTTAATGATAATTTCCCGATGCAGTGACATTTTTTTCCTTGCGCCGCTATAATTTCCGTATTTCTGGTTTTAAATAGTCGTATCCTATAAAAATTCTTTTTGAAGAAATTTTCACTCATAAAATTTCCTTCTGCTCCTGTATCGATGAGGGCTTCTACTGGTACATCGCCAACTAGGACTTGTATAATTGGTAGCTGTGAGTTTTTTACGATGACCGTGTTTAAATGTCTATTTGAGGGTTTTTTTAAAACTTCCGGGGTCTGGACCCTCCCTTTCACAGGCCCCTCTAGTCGTTTAAAGCTTTCCTTTCAATCTGTGTCTTCTGGGTACGCGGATGTTTATTTTCAAATTTTCTGTTTGGGCCTTGACCATCGAGTTTCGATGCGTTAGCTTGATAGTTCTTTCCCCCATACGAGCGATTTCCATTTCTGGTTTCCTCCTTCCTTCGGGCACTTTGAGAATATGTTTCCCCTCTCGCTCTTTCCGCTATTCTGCGATTTTGAAACTTCACCGCCAATTCGAAAAGTTCCTGCAATGTGCTTGGGTTTCTAATTTCAAAGTAGTCTTGGACAGCGGGTAACAATCTTGGTAATATTATTTCAATTATCTCCACATCGGGTTTTTTTCCATACAGCATATCCGTTAGCTTGATTTTTCGTAAAATAAAGTCCGTCAATTGTGCTGTATGCCGTTGATAGAAACTATATAGTTCGGCTTCCAGCCGTGCGCGATTTTTCACTATGGGGAAGGCCTTTACTAACGATTTTTTGAAATTTTCAAATGTATATGTCTGGCTTGCAAATTCACCTAGTAGAAATTTTCCTATGGTTTTCCACCATAGCGCGGCCTGTCCTCTTAGTGCTGATGTGGCGATGGCAACTTTTTGTCTTTCAGGCACAGGGTAGAGCTGAAAGTGGTTTTCTAGACCTTCTAAAAATACCGCCACCGAATTTTTTCCGTCGAAATGGACGTTTGGCTTGATTGATGCTCTCAAAGTCTGGACCAGGTATCCAAATCCTTCTAACTGACTTGTCATTTCTTGGTGTTGTCCAGCGGCTTCCATCCAATTTTCGGCCATTTCAGTTCGATAAGTGTTCGGGCGCCAATATAACGTTGCGCGCCTCCAACTTGCACGCAACCAAGAGGTGACTGTGAAAACTTGTATAAAAGATAGAGCCTTGTGAAGGGTTTAAGTCCCTTTTTATTCAACGTAATAAAATTACAATTGCGTGCTCTTGACGCTCACAGACTGTGCCAACTTGGCAGTCAAATAAAAATAATAACCTGAAAAGAAAGTAAAGACAAGATTCTAACTACGAGGCTCTCTAAAATAACTAACTCACCGCGTTTTACAATACCGCTGCTAATTCAGCAGACTTGAAGCTCACTGGAACGATTACCACTACTTCCCGCCAAGCACATAGGCCGCAACGCGGGGTTCTTCAATTCTCGCTAACTACCTCCGCGCTCGTGCAGTAAGAATATCACACACCGAACTTGTTTCCTCTCTATTTAAATAAGAATACTTCCGCTGATAATTTGAATCCTTGCGCGTTCTACTCAAATTTACATATTCTGGCATTGGCAGTTCCAGGGGAAAGTAAGGCTTGACAGGAAAGATAATTTAAACTTAAAATAAATGTTAGTTAAAATAAATATAAACCCTACAAATTAAATTATTAAACACATAATATAATATAAGAAATAAACATACTACTTGATAGAGAAACGTATCGTTGTACCATTTCTATTTTCAGAAATAAAATTACTATCTGTTGCATGCGCATTATATTTAGGGGTCTAATAAACAACTGAACCGAGATGTTTTGCTCCAGCTTTTGTAATATTTTTAATCATGCGCGAGAACATTTGGGTATTTTCTCGAGATTTCTCAAAAACAAAAGAGTACAATCTATTAATTAAATGTTAAATGCGCGTGCTCCAGTATGTTTAGTTTTCTTGCTTAGCTTTGTCGTAAAATGAGTCTCGTGCTGCATTGCAAGGGGGTATAAAACAATTTTAACTATAGTTTAACTAAAAATAGCAAACGTAATGCAAAATCCGTAACAACACGAATCATTTGTATTTCTCTCTTGGCTAGTTAAAATTAAGCTCCATATTATTCATTTAATTACATAATTTTAAATCCTTAAGGAAACCCAGGAGCCGTGAAACACAGTTGAAAAATCACTGCGCTATAGGAACAACTGCAAAACTTTGAAAGACCCTAAGCGTGGTATTAAAGCAGCTATTGGTGAAAAAAAAACGATGTATCGACCAAAACTTTCTGTAGGATAGGGCAACGAGCCAAACGCTGCTGCGACAAAGATGAATATAGATGGAACATCCAATTGTATTGTCAATCTCCCGACAGCCCTTATAAGGTATTTTCTCCCTCTTTTTAACATGGTATCATGGTGTAATGGTAGCATACTCGACGCGTATTCGGGAGGTCCAGGTTCGAATCTCAGAAAGGGCATTCTACATTTTTTACATGTCCTGCGTCAAAATAACCTCGTGACTTTACACCCTAACTTTAATATCTTGGATTTAGGATTCTTTTCTAATTTTTACTTCCTTATACGAAGTAAAAAAGGAAGTATTGCAATCGCGAAAAGTTTCAGGCAGCATATTTCAACGAAAATATCCATTTTGACCGATATCGAATGCAATTTAACGATGTTTTTGCGTCATATCTGTACGTAAGGACAGAATAAAATACTCTTTTCCTTCAAAAAAATTATAAAACTGCTTTAAAATTAATTCTGAAGAGAATTTTTCGTGGCGTCTGTACGAACGTACGTACATATCTCGCATAACTCAAAAACGAGTAGCCTCAGAACGTTGAAATTTGTATATAGGACTGCTATAAAATGTGGATGTGCACCTCGTATTTTGGTTGCAATCGGCAGCACCAAACGTATATAAATATATTTATATATATATCCACTCCCGGCTCAGTGATCTCAGTTTCTTTACTCTTATATGTTTGTAAATTGTACATTTTTTGCTTTAAAAATGCTTGAATTATGTTGTTTTGATCTTCCGGTTAAGGATTTTATGCCTTTAGTAAATCTGTATATATATTTTTAGAATTATCAGCAATTTTAAAGTTGTTTAATTGCCGCTAAGCCTGTTTCTAATGGCGGCCATTGACGTTTACATTTGAAACAGGAGACTAGTGGCTTTGTTGCCAATCTAGAGAAACTTAGCTTCGCAACAACAAAGATAACGCATTCATTTATTATTGCCAATTAAATCATGCTTAATTATTTCTGGAATTTTTTCGAGGAAATAAGCGTTTGAGATTTACTTCGTAATTTTGAATATAGATATTTTGAGTTTTTATGATTTTTGCCTTCTCGCGAAGTGAGAACTGAATTAATTAAATGAGAAATACTCAATCGTCTGTGAAAAACTATTTCTGTTTTGTTTTGTTTGCTTAATTTCTTTTATATATAGTTCTAGCTTTAGTATAGTATTTGAATAGAACATGTGGCAACGATTAGATAATTCTTTAAATGATATACATTTTGTGCATTCTGAGTTATAATATGAATGCAATATAATACTGTTAAGTAAACCTAGCGCCAGAGTGTCGCTATGGTAAAGAAAGTGGTTTTTAAAGAATGCATTTATTCTATTGTGGTTTATGCGCTGTCGGCGAAGTAGGTTTAATTCAATCTAATAAGTTTAAATAAAATGCAAGAAAAAATGCGTATAATTTAATATATGATTGCCATCACAGAGAAATGTTTTAAAGGTGTTTATGCTTTATTTAATGTATTAAATATTGAAACATTAAATGACACATTTTCGACTTAAAATGACGCATTTTTGACAAGCAGTTCATAGCATGCACTAAGCAAGTTTGGTAGGGGGAAATAATTATAAGCTGTTAGACATGAAAATGGCAGTGGTCCGATCTAAAAATACGTTCTTAAAATGCATTATTTGCAGCCAGAGAATTCGTTAATGCCATTAGGGAATTTAAATTAATTCATTATTAAATTTAAATTAATTCATTAATAAATTTAAATTAATTCATTAATTAATTTAAATAATACTAAACATTAAATAATGCGTTTAATCTAATAAAAGTTAACTAAGCATTTATTATACTCATATAATTGTATTGTACTTGATAAATTATATTTACATTTTGAAATTAGCGACAGAGCAGGAAACAATGTTGTTTTTTTAAAATGGAATGGTCATTTCGACCCAAATAATTTATAAATAATTTATGCAACTTGCACAATAATTTAGGTACGTTTGGCGTATATTTTACGCATTTTATTGCATAAATTATAATTAAATTTAGTAAAAAGGTATAAGGTTATTTCTCCCGCCTTCCTAGCGTGCCTTCGTGGTGTAGTGGTTCTGCCCTCTGGGCGGGTATTCCAGAGGTCCTTTGTTCGATTCCCGGCGAAGGCGTTTGCTCATTTTTCATCTCTTCGGCCTCCAAAAAATACCTAATGTCTCTACAGTAGCGCCCGAACTAAAAGGGTTATGGATGATGACTTTCCATACCCAGGATTTGGCGATTGGGTCCCCTAAAAACCCTAGTCGCCTTTTAAAAGGGGGAGTATATAAGGTATTTCTCCCGCCTTCCTAGCGTGCCTTCGTGGTGTAGTGGTTCTGCACGCTGGGCCAGTATTCCAGAGGTCCGTGGTTCGATTCACGGCAAAGGCGTTTGCTCATTTTTCATCTCTCTGGCCTCCGAAAAATACCTAATGTCTTCGCAAGGTTACATTTCTGTTAGTTTCTGCACGTTTAGGTGACGAATTCGCCCAACTTATTCCAGTTCTTTTAGATGACGTGATTTTATCTGAACGTCCTGATACGAACCTTCAGTTAAATTTTTAATGCATCTACCAAAGTTCAACACATTTCCTACCGAAACCGTGAAATCCCTTTCAGAGAATTTCCACCTCCCGAACTATGTCATAGATGTCAGTTTCATACAATATCTCTCCTTTAAGATAGTGAAATGTAGATAGAGAAGAACAGAAAACAATTTCAGCTATTCTTGCGGAATTTTAGCTGGGGAATGCACGTGTTTCTCTTCCTTTTACGTTATTGCAACATGAACGAAGGATCTCGCGGATAACAAAGCAGGCGATTGTTAGCGTTTGGGACAGTTTCGTAAATTCTTCTGATACGGCTGACAGAGAAATGCGCTGCAACAGTGTGAAAGTTGTGATAACTTCATTATGTGACGCACAGCATACGTCACCGCAACGAAGTGGATGCAATTCTTAACGCCCCAAACTGCACTGGAAGACGCCATTTTTGACCTCCTAGAAGAGAACTCGGTGCTACTTTGGTAGACGGTTGCACGGATTTTTGGCGATTTACGTTGGCGTAATTGTTGGCGCGATTTTTACAAACGTCAGCCATCTTGAGAAAAGCTGTTTTTAGGCATAGTAAAGTATTCGAAACTAAAAATAAATAAATAAATATCGTTAAAAGTAATGGATTAATTTTTTGTTGAAAATGCCGTTTTTTAAGATGGCAGGCAAGTGTAAATAAATACATTTACTATGAGTATAAAATACTAAAGTAAGGTTATTATTACTTTCATATACCAAAGAAGAGAATAAAAACACCGGTATGAAAACATTGGGCCAACGTTTAATTAGATTAAAATATTACTGAAATTGAATATCGAATTAAAAACCATCATACCAACATTTAAAGGAATTAGAATATTATTAAATTCAAATACTTTAAAATACGTTATATAGAATATTAATTAACATTAAAACATACGGTCAATAATTATCTCAGCAATTTCTGAAAATAGTGTATTAATTTTTTTAACAAAAATTGAAGTATACAAATATAAAATAAAAGAAAAATATGTACTTACATTTTTTTGAGTATTTAACCTGTTGTTTATTGGTAAGTACCACAAAAAAATCAGAATCATAATTTAGATAACATCTTTGAAGGAATTCGAAGATATGAATGAGATACATTGCAATGACATCAGAGATCACGTGACTTATGCGTAGCTAATGTAAACAAACAATGCAGATGACCTCTGAGATCACATGACTTATGTATAGCTAATGTAAACAACAAGGTCATTCTTCCTCTTCTTCTCTTGCGGAATGTATCTCATTAAATTTTAAAACGGCGCGGAAATGCACAAATTATCAGTAACTAATCAGGGAGCTGATTACAGCTCGTTAATGCACAAATATTCTATAACCAATCAGAGAGCTTACTACATCACGGCTAGAATTAAAATTATTTAAAAATTCATACATAATAAAATCATTTTTTAAAAAAATGCAAAATTAAATTGTATTTTAATATTTAACAGCCATAAATAATGTTTAAAACATTAGATTAAATTTATACATATTAAAACGAATTACTTTTAAAGTAAGGTGACGTCATTGATTACATCATCCACAACATAAAATTTCATAAAATATGATAAACAATAAAATTTTTATTTCAAATAAAAATGCAAAATTAAATTGATTTTTAATATTTGAAAGCCATAAATAATATTTTAAACACGGAATTTATGCACAATAAAACGCATTATTTTTTAAATAAAATGACAACAAAGTATCGGTTGCCATAAATAACTTATCCAGCAATGGGTTTACCATAAGTTGTATTACTCGCCAAAGGAAAATCGCCAAAAAATCGCCAAAATCCGTGCAACCGTCTACCAAAGTAGCACCGAGAACTCTAAATGTTTTACGAATTAAGGTATGTGCCTACATACGAAGCACTTTTTTTAAATACATAAAATTTTAATTAAACACACATGTTTTTGTGTAAGATGGGATATAAAACTGTAAATTTAAATGGGATTTTACAGAAACTTTCTTTAATTTTTTTAAATATAGGCAATATTTAGTAGAATTTTAGTGAAAATTTTCATTTACCCCACATCTCCTATAACAGATACTAATAAATATACTTCAATAATCTTTGCACAATATATAAATAACATACTTACCCATGTTCTGTAGCAAAACATTTGCTGTACTTATAAATTTTTTGAAATATTCTAAACTTGTTACAAAAACTCAAAACGAAAAAAATTCTCTTTTCTTCAAAATACTGTCAATAAAATAAATAAATAAATACAAAGAGATCATATTTGGCTACAGAGCACAGCTAAAGATGAATAAAATATTTTGGCAAAATTTCATTTCAGTATTCTAAATACATTTTGAGAAATGAACGTAATCGCAATCAAAAGTAACGAAAAACACAGTTTTCCAAAAAATGCATTTAAAGATTTTAATACAGCACAAAACATTTTATAGTACTTTAGACCTTTAAAACTCACCATATTTCTATATTATGCCCTCTTTTGATTCATTCTTAACTATTTTTTATTTTCGATTAGCTTTTTCTGGATAATTTTGTTGCTTGTAGAGATTGGCGTTTCGATTTCTGAATTCGCTGTTTGCTCATTCCCATGTAACTTTCAAACATAATGGGATTAATTTCTATTTCCAGATACCTGAAAATAGGTAAAAGTCCTAAATATTCTGAATGAAATAATAATACAGCAGCATGCGCATTTACGACCATTTAAATGACAACTTCCGGCATCCGAAAATTCACTTCCGGTTCATTATTTATACTATAACTTTGCTTCTAATTATCGTAAAAACAAAAATAAAGCATTTTTGGAAACCTAAATGTATGGCCTATAAAATGAATAAATTAAAAAAAATCGAAAATTGTCACCAAAACGACGAATTTAGGGTAGGCACATACCTTAACTGGAGGTAATATGGGTAACGAAGAATATTTAGGTAAAATACTCAGTGCATTAAAAGCAAATGGCAAAATGACAAAATGTGTTAAATAAAAGTGTCTAAAATAATTAATGCTGATATTAATAATATCGTTTGGTAACATAGACAACATAATATTGTTGTTTGGTTTCGTTGGAATGATTTCGCTTATAGTCCCATACGCAACTTAGCGTTGAATCTGATAAACACTTGTGATTCGTCGCAGGTTGAACACAGGAAGATTCGTGGTTTACGTGGTCATATTAATGAAATTTTAATTCCCGTGGCTCTGCTCCAAATTTCAACAGAACAATACGAGGCAGCATATTGCCTGTGCTGTTCTATAGTTCCTTAATAAACAGGGTGTTCGACTTCGTCCTTAGCCGTCGTTTACTCTATAGACCAAGTGAAAACTCACCAACAGAAAACGTCAGGTCAATTATTGAAGATTGAAGAGAATCTATCCCGAAAACGTCCGTCGTCCGATACGATATACACTCATGTCCATAAATTAAGGATAATGCAAAATCAGGCAAAGGAAGAGTTAGAAGCAAAACAAATTTGACTTATTTGTAAAGCTTATTTATTAAACAGAAGGTAAAGATAAAAAAAGATGCTATATGTTTGATATTATTAAAAAAAATAGCGATTTTTTCTCACTGGAGCAAATAACAAAAAAAAAAAAAAAAAAAAAAAAAAAAAAAAAAAACTATTTACAAAAAAAAACCAATCTTGGTACGATTGTTAATACATTGTATGTCTCCCAGACGATGCAATACAGTCCGCACAACGCCTAGGCATGTTGAGTATCAAATTATCGATCTGTTCTTGTTTTGTAGTTTTTTCTGCACAACGTTGCCATTGCTCGCTTTGAAATCCTTGAGTTTGTTAATCAAAAATTCGTCAAAGTTTTAAAAAATAGGAAATCGATCATAAAACAAATTTCAAATTTCAAATTTGTCCTTTCCACATGCTCATATTCGTTGGAGGATTACGTTATTCAAAATTCGATGACTCTATGTACCGTTATTTTATGACAATGTGAGAAATATACACACATTTACGCAGATTTTCATTATTTAATTTCTTCAAATATAATGCAGGACTCTAACATTTTGTGGCAACAGTTTGAAAAGTGAACCGACATTTATGAGTCCGACGCAAAATGCCAAAACGAAACTAATAGTCCTTCGGGACTCAAGTCCCTTTGGACTAATAAATATATAACTACAATAGAAAACTTGCATTGCTCATTATGAGAGATACAAACTTGATTAGACAGTAGCAACATAAGTGATAATGCCAAATGTTTTGGCGCTTTTCCAGATTTCATCGAATATGAAATCATATTCAGTGCGCATCAAAACAGCTATATTCAATTTAAACTCTTTCACTTGGACCTGCAATTTCACCAGATAATTGCAATAATCACGTCTCCAGAAATAATTTCCTTTTAACCCAAAGTGAGAGGGAGAGAAGGAGCGAGAGAGGGTTCTCCTTTCCTAAATTGTATTCAGATAGCATTTTCCACTTCCTCGATCTGACTTCCGGAATATGGTCACAAAAGCATAGTTTCTGGAAACATGCCACGGCCATCTTGGACTGCAGAATTTCAATGCGGTAAGGATGCAGATTCTGTAGTTACAGACAAGAATACAGTTACCATAAATTCGACACAACTGCGCTGGCACCCTTCTCCAATATGAATATATAACTAATGTTTATTAACGACCTAAAGAATCTTTGTATCTGGAAACTAAATTATAATCTAATCTTAAAAAAAGTTTACCCCCAAACATTACATAATATCAAACGTATAAAACATTTAAAAATACAAAAAGGTCATACAAATACGTCTCTTCTTTTTACTTCCTTGTACGAAGTACAATACTTCCTTTTTACTTCCTTGTACGAAGTAAAATAGATATATTGTAATCGCGAAAAGTTTCAGACAACATATTTCAACGAAAATATACATTTTGGCCGCTATCGAATACAATTTAACGATGTTTTTGCGTGATATCTGTACGTAAGGACAGAATAAAAGACTCTTTTCCTCCAAAAAAATTATAAAACTGCTTTAAAATGAATTCTGAAGAGAGTTTTTTGTGGCGTCTGTACGAACGTATGTACGTACGTATATCGCATAACTCAAAAACGAGTAGCCTCAGAACGTTGAAATTTTGTATATAGGACTGCTATAACATGTAGATGTGCACCTCGTATTTTGGTTGCAATTGGCAGCACCAAACGTATATAAATACATATATCCACTCTGTTACCCAGCTTAGTGATCTCAGTTTCTTTACTCTTATATGTTTCTAAATTGTATATTTTTGCTTTAAAAATGATTGAATTATGTTGTTTTTATCCTCCGGTTAAGGGTTTTATGCCTTTCGTAATTCTGGAAGCAATATTTGTACAATTTTCAACAATTTAAAAGCTGTTTAAGTGCGGTTAAGTTTTAAATAACATGGCGGACATATTTGTTTACATTTGAAACAGCAGAATTGTAGATTTGTTGCCAATCTAGAGAGACTAAGCTTCGCAACACAAACATAACGCCTTCATTTATTATTGCGAATTAAATCATGTTTAATCCTTTCTGGAATTCTTTCGAGGAAATAAGTGTTTAAGATTTACTTCGTAATTTTTAATGCAGATATTTTGAGTTTTTATGTATTTTTGCCTTGTCGCGAAGGGAGAACTGAATTAATTGAATGAGAAATACTTAATCGTCTGTGAAAAACTGTTTCTTTTCTGTTTTGTTTGCTTAATTTCTTTCATACATCGTTTTAGCTTTATTATAGTATTTGAATAGACCATGTGGCAACGATAACTCTTCAAATGATATAAATTTTGTGCATTCAGAGTGTCGTTATAGTAAACAAATATAGTGAATTTTAAAGAGTGCATTTATTCTATTGTGGTTTATGCGCTGTCGACGAAGTAGATTTAATTCAATCCAATCAATTTAAATGAAATTCAAGAAAAAAATGCGTGTAATTTAATATTTCGTACAAGGAAGTCATGTGGTGTACACATCAGATTTTTTCAAAAAAGTTATCCCTACTATTGTCAGCGTCAGCTTATGAAACTGTGTCTTAACTGTTGAATAAAGTTAAAGCAGTTTTATTCGGCGTTTATTTGTTTTGCTTGTAAAATAGTAAAATTAGAAGAATATCAGAATATTAAAAATGCAAATAACCATCTAAAATTTGAACATAAAAAGAAAAAGGATGTGCAGGGAAAATTGAAATTTTTATATGGCTATAAATTTTCTTTTCTACCTTTAGATGCTCACCAGGGGGCAGAGCTGTGAAGTTGCTAATTATTGTAGTTCAGGCCAGGGATCGAATGGATGATTGGATGGGCGCATTCGTGGTTTCCCCATGTGTAAAGTGTACACGTGTAGTGTCATTAAGATTTTTGAAGTAGGAAACATGAAAAATGAGCAATGCTTTCACCGGGACTCGAACCTGGACTTCTCGAATACGCGCCGAGTGTGCTACCGTTACACCACGAAGGCATGCAGTAAGGAGGGAAAACATACCTTATACACTTACTCTTTTAAGGGGGCTCTACACCTTAAACCTCTTATGATTTTCGAATAGGTGATTGTTGCAAGAATTGGGATATTTTATTTATTTTAAAAGCAATTACTTCCTATTTTTACAGTTGACTGCATAATATAACTGCTTTGGAAACTAGTAACGAGAAAGTTTCTGTTGTCACAAATATTTTTGTAATTTAATCCGCTTTGGAACAAAATTTTTCGTCATGTTTCCACCTTGTGCGCATGATATTTTAAAAATGGCTAATGGTACGTACTCGAAATTTGATGCAATTCTTTATATGGGCACTATTTGGTAACCGAACCAAAAATCTGATGAATATTTTAATATTAAAAAATTTTATGCACGAAAACATTACAGATTTTTTTAAATAAAATACATTTTATAAACTCAACTCCAAATAAAATTAAAATTTGACATGAAATTCTTAGAATTTTCTGTTCACAGTAGTGTCCAAATGTTATAAAAGCTATATATTAAATATGTCAATTAAATTACGCGACAGAATGTTTTAAACTGTGCGCGCAAGGTGTAAACACGATGAAAAACCTTTGTCACAAAGTGGACTAAATTATAAAAATATTTGTGGCAACACAAACTTTCTGACGACTATTTCAAAAAGCAGCTATGTTATGTAGTCAGTTGTAAAAGGTTGGAAGTAATTGCTTTTAAAATAAATAAGTTATCCTAATTTTTGGCAACAGCCACATATTCGCAGATCTTATGGGTTTTAAAGTGTATGAGTCCACTTAAAGGCGACTGGGGATTAGATGACCCAAACACCAAATCCTGGTAGTGAAGAATCATCATCTACCACCTTTCAATCCTGGCGCCACTGTAGAGTCATTAGGTTATTTTGAAGTGGGTGACATGGAAAATGCACAATGCCGTCGCCCGGATTCGAACCTGGATCTCTAGAATACGCATCGAGTCTGTTACTGTTACACCACAAAGGCATGCAGAGAGCTTACCCTGCCGACTGTGTGCGGACTGAGAGACATGTCAGCGCTATTCACTATAAGAAATGTGCTTATTTCCAAATTTTATTTCGTAGTTCAGATAAACGACTTTCTTCTGTAACTGTTAGAGTCTCCGCAAGACTATATTCGGGATTGTTAAAGACTCCCCAAATCTTCAGGAAACAAATTCCTGTTTCCCTTTTCAAAACCAACACGTGAGGGAATTTTTTTCAGTTAGTGCCTATTGGTACATTTTTTAGATGTTAATCCCACAGTTGGGATACCAATGTGCATTTAATAAAATTCGCTTTCCAATTTTATTGGGCATAACCGGGAGTTAATTTAAAATACTCTTTAGAGGACACGATTTGTGATCCGAATTACATATTCGATACTTCTTAGAGAACTAATTAATACGTAGGTAAGTTGAAAAATAAGTTTCCCCTGTCGACTGCGGTCAGAGTTGTGTATGAAAGTCAAAAAATAGAATGAGATATTAAAGATATGACATATCTTTATTTTTCCACATAGGTACCAAGTACATCGAGACATTTGTCATATCGCTTGATAAGCTTCAAAAAGCCCTCCAGGAAAAAATCAGGGCTTTGCATATGGAAGAAGCGTTGAACGGCTTGTTTCACTTCAGTATTGCTTCCAAAGCGCCTTCCCCCGAGATTTATCCGCTATGAATGGGCACGTGGAGTATCAGGAACAGAAATTCATAACCGCCTCGTGGAAGTCTATGGGTCAGGTGTGATGTCGAAGCAAATGGTGCGGAGATGGTGTCGCACATTCAGTGATGGACGTCAGCAAGTGGAGGACATACCGAGAGCTGGACGGACGCACACGGCCACTACAGATGCAAATGTCAGGAAGGTGGATGACATGATTAGAGCGAACCGGCGTATCACCATCGATGAAGTAGCGGAAGAACTTGGAATCTCACATGAGCGAGCTCAAAACATCATCCACGACATTCTTCTATACAGAAAAGTGTCAGCAGGATGGGTGCCTCGACAATTGACCTCGACTCACATCTGGCGTTCTGCTGTTGGATGACAGTGCCAGACCACATTCAGCGACGGCAACGCAAAACCATCTTGCAATTCTTGGTTGGGAGCGCCTACACCATCCGCCATGCAGTCCTGATCTCGCACCAAGCGACTTCCATCTGTTTCCGGCTTTGAAGAAAAATCTCGGGGGAAGGCGCTTTGGAAGCATTACTGAAGTGAAACAAGCCGTTCAACGTTTCTTCCATATGGAAAGCCCTGATTTTTTCCTGGAGGGCTTTTTGAAGCTTATCAAGCGATATGACAAATGTCTCAATGTACTTGGTACCTATGTGGAAAAATAAAGGTATGTGATATCTTTAATGTCTCATTCTATTTTTTGACTTTCATACACAACTCTGACCACGGTCGACAGGGGAAACTTATTTTTCAACTTACCCTCGTAAATAATCAAAGATTTTAATTTCTGATATCCCAATAAAGTTTTATGGTAAACTTACATATGACATCTCGGACATTTACAATATAATACATCGCGATAAACATATAAAATAATCTAATTCCCCAATATCGAGAGCTGCAGACTGGTACCAAAACCAACAAAAAGACTCGCTAAATTTCTTTCGAAAATATATTTGCTCAAAACTGAAATGAAAAAATAGTTTGCTTTCTATGAAGTCCTTGCAACGACTAATTATGCTGTATTTCACTATTTTTCTTTGTGTGTGGAAATAAAAAACAGTAATACATACCACGAGAGGGGAAATTCTTGAAGGTAATTATTGGGATGACGTACAAAAAAGAAAAAAAAAGAAAGTAAAAGAAAGAACGTATCAAGGAACTTCTTGTAAAGTACAAAATGTATTTAAAATTACACAAACCAGCAACCTTACATCGGTATAAAAAGTAAGTTCCTCTTTTTGCTTGATTTTTAAATTTTGCATTTGGAACCTTCCCTTCCAATCAGGAGATTAAATACATTGATTCTCGACAGAAAACTCTGAAAGCTCTTCCGTCTACTTCTGATCCGGAATTAATGATGGATAATGCAAGTGACAGAGGCTGAGAAATGAAAGTTTATCTTCTAGTTCGTAAATTAGTGGTCTTAGATGTAGATGTTCAGAACTGCTTCTAAAGGTCTCCTCTAGTAAAAGACTCAGATTAGTGACTTTAAGTCTCTTTGGTTATAAATTATACTTAAGAAATCGTTAAGTACCAAAAATATGCGTTTGTTAAGATGTTATTTGCAGACGACTAAAATATACATTACTTGTAATCTTGTATAATAAATGCATTTGCAAGCTTTTTAGTGAAATAGTAATGTTTAAGACACAATAACACGTCGAACAAATACTAATTCAGAAGTGAAACAACAAAAATCAGAGTTATATTTTCCAATTTTCACAGGACTAGTTTCGATGGTTTTACCGAACCACCATCGTCAGCTGCAAAAGCGCAAATGAACGAGATAGTATATAATGATCGGATACGATAAGAAAGCCTGAACAGAAAATAAGCTAGTGGCGCCATCTGTTGATGAAACCAGAACTAAAACATAATTTCTTTAAAGGCCGAAGGCAAAGATGGATTGGAATTAGGGTCGTTAACTAGAACAGAAAGATTTTTTTTAATGTGAAATGACTTTAGAAAATCCAGTTCTCCAATGGAAGACGTTCCTTGAATAATTTTGGCGGCAGAAAAATTGAAAGTGTGATTTTCGGACCAACAATTTTGGGCAACAGAAGACTTCTGTGTTTCCTTTTTTCTAACATATCCCTCATGTTCCTTGACGCGAAATTTTTATTGTCTTAGTTTGGCCAATGTAAATTAAATCACACTGGCAAGGAATCTTATAAATACCCCAGGAATTCATATCCGGAATGGGACACTTGAGTATGGAACTCGGAATTTTACTGATGGGAGAATAAACGACCCGAAAGTTAAATTTCTGCAAAATACGTGTAACTTTATAGCTCATTGATGGAAAGAAGGATATG
This sequence comes from Stegodyphus dumicola, assembly GCF_044657685.1. NCBI lineage: Eukaryota > Metazoa > Arthropoda > Arachnida > Araneae > Eresidae > Stegodyphus > Stegodyphus dumicola. The sequence continues at coordinate 183,456,041 of NC_140776.1, read as the reverse complement.
ACAACAGAATTTTTATAATCTCCTAAAATAAGAGTGTGCCTTTTGGTGTGTTGAGATGAGAATTTTTTATCTGCTTGATTAATAATGCTAATTATTAATCATTAATGGGGAAAAAGCCCCTGTCAATAGCTAGTGCTTTTAAATAATTTAGTTCTTCATCTAGGGATAGTTTGGAGGAGCAAACTTGAAGAGCACCGGAAACATAGGAATAAAATGAAGCTAACTTTTGTTTAGTCGGATGACATGATTTGAAGTGCTGTGGAAGGCAAACCGATGAAGCTTTACGATGAACAGTAGTACTGAAGTTGGATGTGTTACGTGTGACCAGAATGTCGAGAAACGGAAGAGAATTGCAAGTCTCAAGTTCAAAAGTGAACTGAATAGCAAGATCAATGGAATTCATTGTTGAAAGAACTTTATTTAAATACCTTTGTTACCTTCAAACAGGGTAAAAGTATCGTCTACGTAAATCATTATATAATCTACCAGGAAGTTTCAAACAATTTTGATTCATAATAATGCATGTAGATATCAGCCAGGATGGGACTGAGGGGGCTTCCCATGGCTCAAGCTTTGCTATATCAGTGGTAAGATTATATAATGATTAAGTGTGGAGTTGGCTGTGAAAAAATACAATTCAGTTCTCTGTTGGGAAAAAACGAAATTACTTTCTGAACAGACCAATCAAATGGGAATATGATATAGTAGAATGTAATAGACAGCATTTATATAAAATATCGTAAGGAACTGTTGCAGTCAAGTACATGCCGAAGTACCAGTTCAAATGTTAATAACCTGTTTTCCATTTTCCATCTTTTTCATGTTAGGTTGTTTCGTCACATATCGCAGGTTGACATATTCTGTTCACGACATCCCCCCAAATTAAAATTTAACAACTAGAAACAAAGTTATCTGCAGTAAATGAAATTTGTAGTTAGTGACATCATTTTGTATGAAAACGAGTTATAAAGTATTTTCTCACTCCTTCCAGCGTGCTTTCGTGGTGTAACGATAGCACACTCGGCGCGCATTCCAGAGGTCCAGGGTCGAGTCCCGGCAAAGGGCACTGCATATTCTTCATACCTCCTGCTTAACGTTTTATTTTGTCTACAGAGTAACATCAAAAAACTGCGTTTTTTAAAATCTTAAGCTCCTTAGATTATGTGTTAGTTCCACGTTTTGTTATTCTGTCTGCTTTAAATAAGCATATGTGATTAAAAAAAAATCCTAAATCTTCTCCGACTTTGTAACTATTAAAATTAAAATATACCGGTAAAGTTGTTGAATTGCTTAGATTAAACATTTAGCAATTCTTGATATAATGAAATATAGGCAAGTCTATGAAAATTTAATATAAAAGAAGGCTAAGCAGGCCATTAACTTGTCCTTACGAAATACAATGCGGTATTGCCAAAACTACTTTATTACATAAAGATCCTAAAATTACAAATGAAGCTACACGTGCGTGAAACATTTTTTAATGCCGAGATTATTATAGTAAAAATACCTGATGTGAACACCAGATGATTTCCTTGTGCGTACTGTTAAATTATATACATTTTTTGCTAACTTCATTTAAACTTATTTCCTAGGATTCCATTAGAGATATATTTTCATTCAGTCAGTTCCGTTTTCATTTCGCGGCAAGACAGAAACTCATAAAACTCAAAACATATTCATTAAAAAATGTAAAATAAAGAAAAAAAAAAGCCTAAAACACCAAAAGCAACTTAAAACAGCTAAAAAAAAAACAGTTTCTACAATTAAAATTCAAGTTTCTTTGCTAAACAAGCAATTTAGTCAACGGGCAGTAAGACCACAATTGTGGTGCACAAAACTGAAAATTCACTTTCGGTTCCACTGGGCAGAAAGACACTGAAGTTGGTGCGCTAACTGATTAACTCTTTATTCTACTAAGAGTTCCAAATGTAAATAACAGGGGCCTCGTTAGGCCGTTTAAACAATTAAATTTTTGATGATTCTACAACTATCGCATGTAGATTAACCATAAAAGCATAAAACCTTAAGCGGAAAGCAAGGACAACATAAATCAACCACTTTTAAAGTCGAAAATGCCAATAAGAATAAAAATACTGAGCTCATTGAGCCGGGCAGCTGCTTCGGAATGCCTATATCTATGGATTGTGAGGCTGATTGCAACAAATATTGAAGGAGCACAGCTACATGTTATAGCAAACCCATGCACAAAATATCGAACATATACATGATATGAAAAAATCCCTTCTGAAACCATTTTAAACGCACTTTACAAACCGTTTTGAAAAATATACACTTTTATTTTGTCTAATAGGTGTACAGGTGTCACGCAAAAAATCGTTCAAATGGATTCGAGCATGGTCCAAACGGATATTTTCGTTGAAATATACTCCTGAAAACTTTTCGCGATTACAATACTTCCTTTAATGTGTACAAAGTATGAAGTAAAGTATGAGAAGGAAATAAAAATATAAATAAAAATAAAAATAAGAAATTTGAAAGGATGCAGATTTTAAAGGTCCCCTAAACGGGCTATTTTAAAGTTTAATGTGGTTTATTTGTAAAGTTTGTAATTACAGATCGCTTGAACATTTTGCAGGTTTTGTAGGAAGAGGGAAACATTTTGTAGGATTGCTAGATCAATAAACATTTAGAATAACATAGAAAGGTTATAAGGTGTTTCTCCAGCCTTTCTAGCGTGCCTTCGTGGTGTAGTGGTTCTGTACGCTGAGCCGGTATTCCAGAGGCCCGTGGTTCGATTCCCGGCGAAGGCGTTATTAATTTTTCATCTTGCCTGCTTCCAAAAAAATACCTAATGTCTCTACAGTGGCGCCTGAACTAAAAGGGGGTTGGATGATGATTCTCCTCACTCAGGAGTTGGCGATTGGGTCCCCTAAAAATCCCAGTCGTCTTTTAAGGGGGCTCATACACCTTAAACCCCTTAACACCCTTCGAATATGTGACTGTTGCAAGAATTGGGATATTTTATTTACTTTAAAATCAATTACTTCCAACTTTTTATAGCTGATTACATAATATAGCTGCTTTGGAAACTAGGAACCAGAAAGTTTGTGTTGCCACAAATATTTTTGTAATTTAATCCGCTTTGTGACAAAATTTTTCGTCACGTTTCCACCTTGCCCGCACGATATTTTAAAAATGGCTAACGGTACACACTTGGAATTAGATGGAATTCTTTATATGTGCCCTATTTTTTAACTGAACCAAAAATCTAATGAATATTCTGATATTAAAAAAATTTATGGATGAGAACATTACAGATTTTATTAATAAAATACATTTTATAAACTCGATTCCAAATTAAAAAAAAAATCTGAAATGTTTCAGATTTTAAATTACGTCCAAAGGGGCGTTTTTTAACATTTTGTTTGTTACCTTTCTTTATTAAATATGATGTTCCTCGCACTTAAACCATAAGATCCAGTGCAACAGCAATATCGCAAAACAGTTTTAAAACGAGCATATCTTTAGAATTTCCGATACAGAGACTCACGCGCTGGAGATAAAAAAGTTTTTTCTGCACAACGTTGCCATTGCTCGCTTTGAAATCCTTGAGTTTGTTAACCAAAAATTCGTCAAAGTTTTAAAAAATAGGAAATCGATCATAAAACAAATTTCAAATTTCAAATTGGGTCTTCCACATGCTCATATTCGTTGGAGGATTACGTTATTCAAAATTCGATGACTCTATGTACCGTTGTTTTATCACAATACGAGAAATATACATACATTTATGCAGATTTTTCATTATTTAATTTCTTCAGATATAATGCAGGACTCTAACATTTTGTGGCAACAGTTTGAAAAGTGAACCGACATTTATGAGTCCGACGCAAAATGCCAAAACGAAACTAATAGTCCTTCGGGATTCAAATCCCTTTGGACTAAAAAAAAATTAGCATGAAATTCTTAGAATGTTTGGTTCACAGTAGTTTCCAAATGTTATAAAAGCTATATATTAAATATGGAATTAAATTATGCAACAGAAGGTTTTAAACTGTGCTCGCAAGGTGGAAACATAACGAAACATTTTGTCAAAGAGCGGATTAAATTATAAAAATATTTGTGGCAACACAAACTTTCCGATTACTATTTCAGAATACAGCTATATTATGTAGTCAGCTGTAAAAAGTTGGAAGTAATTGCTTTTAAAATACATAAGTTATCCCAATTCTTGAAACAGTCACATATTCGAAGATCTTATGGTTTTTAAGGTACACGAGTCTTAAAAGGGGTCTTAAAAAGTCTCTTAAAAGGGGGAGTATATATAAAGTATTTCTCCCGCCTTCCTAGCGTGCCTTCGTGGGGTAGTGGTTCTGCACACTGGGCCGGTATTCCAGAGGTCCGTGGTTCGATTCGCGGCAAAGGCGTCGCTAAATTTTCATTTTACCTGCTTCCAAAAAAATACCTAATGTCTCTACAAGGTTATATATATTCTGTACATTTGAAAAGTGAAAAATATGCAGGGCAATTCTGCAAAAACTTTGAATCTTTTTAATTAGATATATCACGAATTAAATGCATTTTTACTGAGATCAATCAGATTTTTAAAAAAATAATATTCAGAAGAACTACAACTATTGGTGTTAAACAACTTAATTTATTAATCAACGACCGAAAGATTCAATTTGAAAGATAAATATCTTATATATTGCCAAATGGCAACAGAGTAAAATTAAAAGTGAAACAGCTCTTTGACAGCGGACGACGCTTAAATGAACTAACCCAATATCGTGTTTCGATACTAATAACACATTTAGGCTAATAACCCGATTTGCTACTAGTACTAATAAAGAAAAACAAGGTGAAATTATTTTACCGTGCGTATAAAAATGAGCATCTTTACACATCGATCTGTTTCTTTATCATACTTACATCCTAAACGTAACTAATCAAAGTGGGAACATTAGTGCTGTAATGCCTGGCAATGTTCCATGCCCGATGCTCGCTGATAGGCCACGGAATTTCCTTTGCCTCCTTTCTGTAGTCAGTCTATTGGAATAATACTTGCATTGATTAGTGGCAGGTGCCAAGTTAGGCTGTTAATGACAAATTTATCCTGCTGAGCTAGTTAACGCTATTCGCACTTAATTAATCTTTCGTGCGTGGGCGGCAGTAGTGGGAGCGTTTCCGAATGCCAATAACTCTTCTAATTTCTCGTTGACGTTTAGTTTTTAATTGTTGCCATCGGAAGTAGAAGAAATGTTCTCAAGATTAAAGATTTCAGAATTTTTATGTAAAGGCATAATAAATGTTTAAGATGTACGAAAGGAATTCAAAAGCTACGCAAAATTCGGCATTAAAACGCAGTCAGTTTCTGAAATCTTTTTTAAATTTTGATACCAAACATTAGTTTGTACATTAATAGACTTCTTTTTTATTAATTCATCAAATTGCACTAAGCTCTGAAAGAAGATTGCTATTATATTGTTATTTGTATAAGAAGAGTGTGACTGTTTATTAGTATTTATGTATTAGGCAATGAGTTTGTAAGTTTCCTTTTCTTCTTTTGGGAATTAGCGTCTTTATGTCTTCCCCCTTTTTTTTATCACAAACCATTTGCTTTAGAAACGTGTAAATATGAAATAATTCTTTAAAATATGCTTAGAAATTAATTTTAAATTCATGAACACCTTAGTGGTAAGCAGAAAGCGATAGACATTTTGTTATGTGAGAGTCATTCCCATCATCATAATTAAGAAAATAAAGTCGTGAAAAATTATATTTATAGTTGCTTTTCTAGGAAACATTTTTTGCAGTTATAAGAGAAAAATCTTGTGCCATACAATGCTTTATTTTTTATGCAATATGTATTAATATATATATATATATATATATATATATTGTTGTATATATATTCAGTATTATATATAGTTGTATATATATTCAGTTGTATATATATTGTTGTATATATATATATTGTGTATGTCGTTTTGTCTATATGCATATATATATGCATATAGACATATAGACAAAAAGTAAGATATTTAGGACCTGTTTTACAATATATATATATATATATATATATATATATATGCATATATATGCATATAGACAAAAAGTAAGATATTTAGGACCTGTTTTACAAAAAGATCCCCCCCCCCCCAAATTGAAATTCAGTATCAATAAATTTCAAACAGCATATTACGCAAAAATACTTTGAATAATTATGTTTTTAAATAAAAAACAATTTTTGTGATATTGTAGTATATATAAATATATATATATATATATTACAGTATATATATATATATTAGAAAGCCCCGCGGTCATACGGAATGACCGCAGTTCTAGATATTATAAATTGTACTTAAAATGATTTGTGCAAAGGTGTTCTGCTAATTTAATTTAAACTGAATTACCCAGGGCAGGCGGCGAGGACGCCCCTTTGCTTACTGCCCCGCGGCGTTTTCCCCTTCTACTTGCTTAATTGCTTAGAGTACAATAAAGGAAACCACTGGCGGTACATTTCTTAAGAGTCCACCGCTAGCTCAATCAATAAAGATGATTTAAATAATGAAATGTTAATTCACATGTCAAAGATCTCTTTTTACACAACATTTCTTGTGTAGATCTTTCCATCATTTTTAAGCTCGCCTTGCAGAGGACCATCCACTATTTTTAATTTTACGTCCGTTCTTTCACGAACTCTTGAATAGGCAGCATAAAGTTGACCGTGTCCAAATGCAGGCTCAGGTAAAAAAAATGCCAACGCGCTTAAGCGTTTGGTCCTGAGACTTATTGATGGTCATAGAAAAGGCAAGTTTTACAGGAACTTGTCTACATCTCAATTGAAACGGCAACCCTGTGCCTTGGCAACTTCATCCCATTGGCTAGTACAGTTACGCAAGCAGCCAATAAACTATCGGCAACAAATAGATACTTAAGCCGCATATATATACATAGGGGGAAGTAACATCATATCCTCCGAAACGGCTGGCTCCCGGGCTTAGCGAAGCACACCATTAGATTCCGCAGGTCCGTGGCACGCAATTTTGACCATTCGCGTCTTCTTAGGACTTTAATTAGCCGAGATATTAATTAAAAACTAAAAACTAATTTTCTCCTACGTTTTCCCTACATTTTCCACTTTTTCCCTTGGGTTTTCCCTATTAGAGGATTTGGCTACGTGCCAATTTTTTTTTTCTCGAATATCTACAGAACGGCAGCGAGTTGAAATTCGAGACGCGTATCCTCGGATTCCAAAAAATTCTCCGAATCCATCTATACCGTTCTCATCTTCGTGCGACTTTAATCGGTTGAGATATTAATTAAAAAATGCGGAAACGTTAATTTCCGCGCTCATTTTTCCGAGTGGCAACAATAAACTATCGGCGATACTCGCTTTAGCCGCTTATATATATATATATATATATATATATATATATAATAATTTATTTGCTAAAGAAATATTGATTATATTTTCTCCTAATATTAATCTTAGTAGAAGTATCTAAAAAGAGTAAACCCATAGGATATAGACATACACACATGTATGTATACATATATATGTATTAATTATTAATTCCAATATTCTGTTGTTGTTACTTATGGTCGCTTGTCTGACAGTAACATCAACCCAAGCCCACGAAATTCCTTGGGGCAAAGAGGCTAGTTTTAACACCTGCCGTTGGCAACAGCCGTGATCACCTTACAGGTGACGGTGCGGTTTAGCTCACTTCTGCCGCCAATTTTGATGGACAGCACCCCTGGGGGAACAGGTCCGAGTGTCTTCCTCCTCTCTCTCCTTCCACTAAACCACACGAGAAGACTTTCGGCTCGCCGCATATTTCAAGTGCCGCCATGCCGAACCGAGACTATAAATTTACAAACATCCGCGCCTTCTCCGGGTTTCGAGCCCGGGCTCTTCATCACAGCAATCAGCGGCGCTAACTGGTTGGGTAGTCTAATATTCTAACATTAATATAAATGTTCATTAGGTGAAACGACGTATAAACATAAAATATGTATAAATTATACATAGAAACATGTTTAAGAACAAAACTATATGTATTTTTAATAATTTCTTTGTTGGCTTCTAAACAGAAAGTGTATTACAATATTTTGTTATATAACTTTAAATTCTCTTTATTTCTGAGTTTAGAATTATAGCAACAAGCTCAGAATTATATCGACTTTTAAAACGTAACTTCATGTTTAGCAGTTGTTGAAAATTCGTATAGTTAGAAAATTACGAATAACAAATTAAACGAGAAAAAGAGAATAAAACTCAAATAATTACAACTTAAAAGATTCAAAATATGGACCTAAAATCTACGCTGTCCGACTCGAGCTGTATAATCACTAGATGTCCGGCTCGAGCTGTATAATCACTAGATTTTTATTTTGGTACGTTGTGGAAAGAAAGACAGTATAATCGTGTATGGGCTACTCTACGGTCTAGGTCTGGGTAACTTTCTCTCTGGTGCACTGTATTTACGATTTTCCTCATCGATATAAACTCAGTTTTCTGAGATAAAAACTCAACTATGATGCGGATAGAATTATGACGCAATATTCTGGCTCATTCCAAATCAGAGTGCATTACAATACCTTTGTGCATTATAATGAGGGTATGCTGCATCTTACATGGCATCGGAATTCACATTTTCGGTCAATCGTCTAAATCTTCATTCTGTTTTATTGTGTACAGTGTTTTAAAACTAAAATGTATTTTTAGGATTGCTCTCTAAAATTAACTAAAGTCTTTTAAACCATACTAAAATAGCAAGCCAGTTTCGCCTGGTGTGTAAAATTGCCTACTGAAATATGAGAACATTTAAACAAACACTTTTATTTAAAATTGTAAACTGAAGAAATGTACGACTCGTGATTACAGTTTAAATCTTCGTATTCGAGATATTAGTAAAAGAAAAATCAACATAACACTTAAATTAATTCGATGACGTAGACTACAGTGAAAAAAACTAACAAGAGTTTTTTCAAATCACCAAGAGCGCGATTTACTTCGGCTAACAAATTGGCTAATGTCGGTTAAATTAGCGGCAGAGATGGAGGGGGGAGAAACATACCACAGCCATCGTCGCTGCCAAGAGATCTCTGTCTAAAATACTAGTAGCTCATTTATATCCTAGTGAGAGCTAACAAAAAAAATGAGAGTATAGTTCATAATCATAAGAAAATAGGTTAATTAACATTAAAAGTACTTCTCACAACCTTTTATATCACGGCCGAAAGGCGCGTTTTTTTACGTTTTATGTGTTACCTTTACTTATTAAATACCATGTTCTTCGTACTAAACTTATAAGGTATTTCTCCCGCTTTCCCAGCAAGCCTTCGAGCTGTAGTGGTTCTGCACACTGGGCCGGTATTCCAGAGGTCCGTGGTTCGATTCCCTTCGAAGGCACTTGCATATTTTTCATCTCTCCGGCTTCCAAAAAATTCTAATGACTCTACAGTGCCGCCCGAACTAAAAGGGTTGTGGAGGATGATTCTCCACACCCAGGATTTGGCGATAGGGTTCCCTAAAAACCCCAAGTCGCCCTTTAAATAGGAGAGTATATAAGGTATTTTTCCCACTTACCTAGCGAGCCTTCGTGGTGTAGTGATTCTGCACACTGGGCCGGTATTCCAGAGGTCCGTGGTTCGATTCCCGGCGACTGCTAATTTTTCCTCTCTCTGGCTTCCATAAAATCCTAATGTCTCTACAAACTCAGTTCAACAGCAGTATCGCAAAATAATTTTAAAATGAGCATATCTTAAGAATTTCCGATACAAAGTCTGGCGCGCTGGACATAAAAATGTTTTTTTCCGTACAGTGTTACCATTGCTTGCTTTGAAATCGTCGAGTTTGCTAACAAAAAATTCGTTAAACTTTTACAAAATATGAAAGAGATAATAAAATAAATTCCAAATTCATATTCGGGTGAAAACATAAGCTGTTCAAAATTGGATGGCTCTAGGTACCGTTGTTTTATCACAATGCTAGAAGCATACATACATGTGATGTATCAGCTTTTGTCCAGAATAAATATATCGTTGAAGAAATATAGATGTAATCGTAGCTTAAATTATCAGACGATAAGTTTAAAAAACATGATCCATTTATTATTGGTCAGGAGAATTAGCAGTTACAAAATTCATATCTCCGGAGTAAATAAAAAAGAATTACTAATAACTTTTTGTATGAAGTTTACTGCATTGTTACATTAAAGAAAAAGCCCCGATATTTCTTTTGCGAGTCTTTTTATAGCCTCTGGAAAGGCGGAGCTTCAAAGAAATGACGTCAGCCTCGTCAGCCAATCCAGTTCGCTTTAAATACTTCCAGAACATTCTATAACTGTACGTGTACAAAAGGCGGGAAAAACAACTTGACTACGGGCTGTGGATTTGATTCCACGTACTTTCAAATAAGAGAACGTCGCCATTAAAAATGAAAAGAACATACCGTTAGAATTTCAAGTGTATTCTTGACTATGGAATTTTATTATTACATACATTTATGCAGATTCTTCATTATTTAATTTCTTTAAATATAATGCAGGGTTCTAATATTTGGTGGCAACAATATGAAAAGTTGACCGGCATTTATAGTGAATCAAAGCAAAATGCCAAAACGAAATTAATAGTCCTTTTGGGCAAATTGCTGCTTTCGACTAAAAAGAAAATCTGAAAGATTTTTAGATTTTATATTACGCCCAAAAGCGTGTTTCTTTAACGTTTTGTGTATTACCTTTATTTATTAAATATTACGTTCTTCAAACTTAAACCACATAAAATTTAATTAAAAGTCGCAAAATATTTAAAAGCAGCATATCTTTAGAATTTTTATCTCCCTCGCGATGGAGATAAAAAAAGTTTTTTTCTGTGTAGTGTTGCCATTGTTGGCTTTGAAATTTTTGAGTTTGTTAACCAAAAATTCGCTAAAGTTTTCAAAATTTTAAATACATAATAGAACAGATTCTGAATTCCAAATTTGGGCTTCCAGCTGACCGTGGAGGACTGCGTTATTCAAAATTTGATGTCTCTAGGTACCATTACTTTTTCAGAATACGAGAAACATACATATATTAATGCAGACTCTTCACTGCTATTTAATTTCTTTAAATATAATGCAGGACTCTAATATTTGGTGGTAAGCTGTTTTATAGGGGGCGACACAAATGCCAAAACGAAATTAATAGCCCTTCAGCTCAAGTTGCCATTTTGGGCTAAAAATGTAGTCCACGATGACGTTCGTTTCAAAAAAATTCTTTACACTTTGTTGAATTTAGTTGTCCCGAAGCGGTGTCTTTATTCAGAAAGTACTCCTCAAATGGTTTCTTTTTATGCAATAATCTGTTCCTCTACACAAGCGAAGCATGACCGTGACGAGTTTAGTTAGGTTAAGTCAAGTTTGTGAAGCTATTTTGAACGAAATTCTATTGATATAATGATTGGCTTCGGATATAATGGCAAAGTTCTCTTTCGAAAAATAAAAGCAAGAATAAAACTAAATTTTTTCTAAGTAAGGTATTAAAAGCATTCTTTCCATGTTCCCTCGTTGTATAATGGCCAACATTGCAGATCTAGTAGTGCAAAGTTAACCAGTTCAACTCTAAGCAAGGGTGGGCAAATTTAGAATGCTTGAAAAGTTACTGAAGTGTTTCGAAAAATTACAGTAAAATAACTATAAAAAATCTGATGTGTACACCACATGACTTCCTTGTACGGAATATTAAATTGTACGCATTTTTTCTTGCATTTCATTTAAACGTATTGGATTGATTTAAATCTACTTCGCCGACAGCGCATAAACCACAATAGAATAAATGCATTCTTTAAAATTCACTCTATTTGTTTGCCATAGCGACACTCTGGCGCTAGATTCACTTAACAGTATTATATTTCGTTCATACTATAACTCAGAATGCACAAAATGTATATCATTTAAAGAATTATCTAATCGCCACATGTTCTATTCAAATACTATAATAAAACTAGAACGATGTATAAAAGAAATTAAGCAACCGAAACAAAAAAGAAACAGTTTTTCACAGACGATTGAGTATTTCTCATTCAATTAATTCAGTTCTCACTTCGCGACAAGGCAAAAATACATAAAAACTCAACATATCCGTATTAAAAATAACGAAGTAAATCTGAAACATTTATTTCCTTGAAAAAATTCCAGATAGGATTAAGTATGATTTAATTCGCAATAATAAATGAAGGCGTTTATCTTTGTTGCTGCGAAACTAAGTTTCTCTAGATTGGCAACAAATCCACTATCCTACTGTTTCAAATGTAAACAAGCAATGACCGCCATCAAAACAATTACTAGGCTTAGCGGCACTCAAACAACTCTAAAATTGTTGATAATTCTAAAAATATTGCCTACAGATTTACTAAAGGCATAAAAACCTTAACCGGAAGATAGGAACAACATAATTCTATCATTTTTAAAGCAAAAAATGTACAATTTACAAACATATAAAAGTAAAGAAACTGAGATCACTGAGTCAGGTAACAGAGTGGATATATATTTAAATATATTTATATACGTTTGATGCGGCCGATTGCAACCAAAATTCTAGGTGCACATCTACATGTTATAGCAGTCTTATATACGAAATTTCAACGTTCTGAGGCTACTCCTTTTTGAATTATGCGAGATACGTACGTACATACGTTCGTACAGACGCCACGAAAAATTCGCTTCAGAATTCGTTTTAAAGCAGTTTTATAATTTTTTGGGAGGAAAAAGAGTCTTTTATTCTGTCCTTACGTACTGATATCACGCAAAAACATCGTTAAATTGCATTCGCTAGCCGTCAAAATGGATATTTTCTTTGAAATATGCTCCCTGAAACTTTGCGCGATTACAATACTTCCTTTTTACTTCGTACAAGGACGTAAAAACATAAAAAAATTACAACGCATTGTATAACATATTTCTTCTAGTTTGCATTCTTAACAGGCCTTTTCATGTGACTGCAGTGAATAAAATAATACGATGCAATATGGAATCAGATGTTAACTAGAATTTCCCTCTAAAACTGAGCGTTTGTTCTATCTTCCTATGCTACAATCAACTTATCGACATTGTCTTTAAATTAAAGTCCAAAACTGCTAATTTAAGACAAGAACAATAGAAGGAAATTAAGCGCTCATTTCTATGACAACTTGTAGACTACTGCTGAAAATATAGTAACTTGAGCATTACTTCTTGAGGTTCTGGAAATGTAAAACGTTGAACTGTCTCCAACTCCAACTTGCTTAATTTGCCACGATTAACCTGCGAAATCGCAGGTTGTGTTCCGGCTATCGAACTTTGGTGCTTCTAGGAGCGCTGCAGGTAAGGAAATGCCGAACGTAGTTCTCGTGGAGACAGGATAGCTGATGCACGTTGAACTGAGAAAACAAATAGTAATTTATATCCTAAGCTAATTCGTAAAACATAAGCAGATCCCTAAGCAAAAACACTAGAAAAAGCTAAAAGGCGTTCAACAAAACCAGTTTGAAGTGGACGAAAACGTAAGTTTCGTTTAGTTGATTACGAGAAAGCACACGAAGGTTATTTGCCTAAGGAAAAAGGATGTCTTCGTGGAGGATCTTCTCAGGGAAACTGGCTCGTATACACTTTACATGGGGGAAAACACGAAAACGCCCATTCAGCTAACTCGTTCCCCGGAATTCGAACCCCGGACCGAACTACCACCGTCAGCAACTTTACCGCTCGACCGCCGGCGGTCGCGAAAATAACAGAGAACTTGAATGATATTGTTGCTAAATCTGTCTTGCGCGCTTTGTACTTAACGCACTTAATTTGCATTTCTGACAGATTTGACGGAAGTGAGCAGGATTGCACGACGGATTTAAGATAAAAATAACGTGTTAATAAAAACAAACCTTGCAAATCTACAGATTTTTTAGCACAAATTGTTAGAATATTTAGATTTATTTTGTTGATTGCTTGATAGCAAGTGAAATTATAGTTGACATTCAGCAGTAAACGTAAGATTTACTGCATCTTAAAATTTAATGACTGTGAGATAGTTGTAATGTACAAAGACAATTTTGAAACAAAAGAACAGGCAAGATATTTCGTACATAGTGCAACAAGTACATAGTGGTTACTTTTCTGTACCAAATGAGTAGAAACATACCGTCACAAGTCTGAAGTCATCAGTGGGTGCAAAACTTCCAAAGATTCTCTATGCACCTAATGCTCGCCTTTTCTGCTACATTTGTTATAGCTATTGCAAATTAAATGTTAGAAAACTCAGAGTGGATTATGAATCACCTTGTATTTCACAATGATGTGCATGCATTATGCAGAGGTAATTCAGAAATGTATTTGTGTTCCGCATATGTCATGGACAAGGTCCCGAGTTTTACAAAATTTAACTCGAGAAAAGAAAATAATTTTTATTCCATTTAGTTAATCTTCTATCTGATTTTTCTAATATCTTCTCCATAGATTTTTGCTTTTCTAGAGTGCTGAAAAAAATTTCACGGAAGTTCTTCTATAACTCCAAAACATTTATGTTTCTTTTAAGTTTTTTAACTTGATAGTTAAAAAAGGTAACGTTAATGTACACTGAGCACAAAAAAAGGGGGGGGGCAGTTCTATAGCTCCCGTTCTACTGGGCCGATTAACGAAATTCAAATTGCTTTATCCATATTTCGAAAGCGCGACTTAGGATACATATTAGTTTTATATACAGCATTGTTCTAATATATGTATTTTGACACAAAATCGGACTTTTTCTGAACATGACATGCCACTTTGTTTTCCATATTTCAATTCTAATACTCAAATTATGGCAAACTGCCGAGTTTTGTAAAAATCGCAGGAGTAGTTTTTAAAAAGTTAGCTCTCATAATTTTAGCTCTTCAATGTTAATTAAATTTGGTATATATCTCTTTTTTTATTAAACGCATTTTAGTCTTCCTTTCACATTTCGAAATTAAGGTTCATTCCAAATAAAATTAGCTCATTTTTTATGAGTTATTTTTTAAAATTTGTATTTTAAAATAATTTTTATAAATTTTTCGAAAAAAGTTTTAATTATAACCTATACAATTTTTAACATCATCGTAAAGTAGATGTATTTGTAGGCACATCTGTAAAATATTACGGTTTTTTATTCGAAATTTCCCAAGATGTACGTGAATGTACATATTGTCGCGTTTTGAAATTTGGCATATTTGGTATAAGCGATAATAACGCCAAATGGGGTTTACGCACTTTTTTAAAGACTTAGGCACAAAAGTCACTTGATTCAGGTTCCTGGCCAAAAGCCGCAGCCTGAATGTAACAGGTAGCAGTCACATAACTTTTGTTAGCATAACATATCTAAATTTCATAGTTGAGAATAAAATTCTCGGTTGATGCGTGATTCTGAAAGACAGTCACTCCTGCCCATCATGGTTTTTCACACCCCTTAGTTGAGTTTATAAGTAGAAAACAAGAATATGGGAAAATAAACTCATGTCCATAAATTAAGGATAATTCGGAGTCAGGCGGAAATCGAGTTCTAAAATAAATATATCACCTGTAAAATCACTGCACACATCTTCAAGAATCATATGCAAATTTCAGGAAGTAACCAGATGACACCGATGGTACGTCACAATGACCAGAGTGTAAGAGAGTGATATATAAGGAATACAGGCAAAGAAGTAAAATTGTTCGCAGGCGCTTTATAAGCATTTCAGTGCAATAACCGAATAGTTAAGACACAAGGGACGCATTTGGATGATTTTTTACGTGGTAGAATTATCGGACGTCTGGAATGTGGGCGTACCCAACTGGAAGTATCAGGCGAACTTGGAATTGCCCAAAGTGTCATCTAAAGGCTTTGGCAACGATTCCAAGATGATGGTCTGCCAAAAGAAATAGGCGGAGCACAGCCTCAGACCTGTCTCGTCAGCTCTCTTCAGCCGCTGGTACGACAATTTCAAGGCAGACCGTGTACAAACGCTTAGGACAGATTGGTCTATATGCTCGTAGACCTATCAGATGCGTTCCACTTACTGTAACTCACTGTCGCCTGCGGTTAACCTGGAGTAGAGAGCATGCATTGTGGACACCGCAACAGTGGGCTTGTGTGATGTTTTTCGAAGAGTTCAGGTTCAGCTTGCGGTCTGATTCTCGCCGGACTTTCATATGGAGAGGTCCAGGTAACCGTTACCACCAAGAAAACATCATTGAACAACACCGTTACGGTGGTGCAGGAGTGCTCGTTTGGGGTGGAATTATTCTGGGTTCCAGAACTGACCTGCATGTTCAAATTGGAACCAGGACAAGCCAAATCTATCGGGACGTCATTCTGGAACCACGTGTACGTTTGTTTCGGGGCGCCATGGGCGCACAATTTGTGTTTATGGATGACAACGCCCGTCCTCACCGTGCAAACATCGTAAGCGAATGCCTTCAATCGGAGGATATCACCCGTATGGACTGGCCAGCATGCTCACCGGACTTGAATTCAGTAGAGCACGCGTGGGACATGCTTGGCCGACGAGTCGCAGCCCGTCAACCTACTCCTACATGTCTACCGGAACTTCGGAGAGTATTGCTTTTTGAGTGGTGTAATATCCCCCAATATCAGATCGATAATTTGATACTCAGCTTGTCTAGGCGTTGTACGGACTGTATTGCATCGTCTGGGAGACATACAATGTATTAACAATCATACCAACCATGTAATATTGGTTTTTTGTAAATAGGGTTTTTTTTTGTAATTTGTTCCATGGAGAAAAAATCGCTAATTTTTTTAATAATATCAAACATATAGCATATTTTTTTGCTCTTTAAATTTTGTTTAATAAATAAGCCAAATCTGTTTTGCTTCTAACTCTTCCTTTGCCTGATTTTGCATTATCCTTAATTTATGGACATGAGTGTATTACTCGGGTGATCCGTAAGTTCTTAAGACTCTAATAAGTGGAACGCAGCCCTGAGTATTCTTATCCTTGCCTCTCCACTATTAGTGTTTCATTAAACAGGTATATGCTTTGTTACATAGTTTAATATAAGCAAAATCACATAAAAGTAAATAACTGAATATTACAATCACTAAATGTTACTTTAAGAATATTTAGTAATAGATATTATAAGCAAATATGCCTTTCTTGTTCTTGTTGCTGTTGTTGTTCCACATGATCTAGCCGCAGGCTAGGCATGAGTCAAAGTCCACGAGTCAAAGAATCTTCAAAAAAGCATAAACAAGAAAAGGACTGACGGGTAGAACAAGAAAGGACTGAAGGTATTATGTATCAAGACCTTCACAGTTTAATATGTGATTGGGACAGGCCTGCACAGAGTTTCAGTTGGTACAAATCAGAAAGTTCTTTTATACCTGATCAAAGAAAAGAAACCTGATATATCCACTTGCGAGCCTGTTGATGATGGTGAAAGGAAAGGTGAGACAACTTCTGTGCATTTATCTTGCCGTCAAATGGATCCAGGATCATGGGACAACATCCTCAAAGTACCTTATTTGTTCTGATTCTCTTTCTTCTCTTCAACTTTTGAACAGTATTACCAGCTGCGATAAATTAGTTATCGAAACCCTAGTAACTGTTAGTTCACTTAGAATTAGAGGTATTGATATCTGCTTTGCTTATGTGCGTGCTCATCATGGTTTCTACGGAAATGAAAGAGCTGATTTCTTAGCTAAAGATGCCTTAAATTTACCCATTGATATCAACATTAGCATTCCAAAGAGTTATTGGAAGTCCTTTCATTATAAAAAGCTTTTAGCTATGGAATGAGGAATACATTTCATCTTGTAATGCGGAAGTCACCAAAACGTTCCTTCCTTCTATTTACCATAGACTGAATTCCGAGTCTTTCCTCTCGTTAAATTTTAAAGTGTCTCAGTTTTTATCTGGACATGGAAGGTTCCCTGCTTACTTAAAAAGGTTTCACCTCCAGGAAAATGATATATGTAAAGTTTGTAATAAATTCGGCGATTCAAAGCATTTCGTCGAGGACTATTGCCCGACTGGAAGTGTGAGAGGAAAACATAAATATGCGAAGTTTGAGGATTTATTTAGTGACCATAAATTGTTTAGAAAATTTGTAAGAAATATTATGCAAACTGTGAATGAGAATAAGAAGAATATTGGTATCGAGATATAACAAAGCAGAAAATCATACTGGAAACAGAAATAATTGAGGCAACTTATAAATTTAAGATGAATTTTGATAATATAAAGAATATTTGAATAATAATAACTAATTGAAAGTAAAACTTATAAAGATTTTAAACTTGGGAAGAAACACAAAAATGGAAACGACGCATCTCTTCACTATTTCACCGAGAGTGTTTGGAATGTATGTAACTGTTTTACGTTTTTAAAATTTTTTTAAAAACTTTTATGTTCGTTTTGTACGATTGTATGATCTGAACGTATTACCAGATGTTTATTAAGGGGACTCATACACCTTAAAACCCATAAGATGTTTGAATAGGTGACTGTTGCAAGAATTGGGATAACTTATTTATTTTAAAAGCAATTACTACCAACCTTTTACAGCTGACTACATAATATGGCTGCTTTCTGAAATAGCAATCAGAAAGTTTGTGTTGCCACAAATATTTTTATAATTTAATCCGCTTTGTGACAACATTTTTCGTCATGTTTCCAACTTGCGCGCACAGTTTAAAACATTCCGTTTCATAATTTAATTCCATATTTAATATATAGCTTTTATAACATTTGGAAACAACTGTGAACCTAAAATTCTAAAAATTTCACGTTAAATTTTTATTTTATTTTGAATTGAGTTTATAAATTGCATTTTATTAACAAAATTTGTAATGTTTTCGTCCATAAAATTTTTCAATATTAAAATATTCATCATATTGTTGATTCAGTTAAAAAATAGTGCCCCTATAAAGAATTTCATCGAATTTCAAGTATGTACCATTAGCCATTTTTAAAATATCATGCGCACAAGGTGGAAACAGGACGAAATATTTTGTCGCAAAGAGGATTAATTTACAAAAATATTTGTGGCAACACAAACTTTCTGGTTACTAGTTTCCAAAGCAACTATATTATGTAGTCAGCTGTAAAATGTTGAAAGTAATTGCTTTTAAAATAAATAAAATATCCTAATTCTTGCAACAGTCACATATTCGAAAATCATGAGGGGTTTAAGGTGTATGAGTCCCCTTAAGGTAGTTATTTTCCGTTGTGTTAACTTTTGTTTTGTTTCGTTATGCTTTGTGGCTTGGCCTGTCCCTTCATAGCCATATGGCAGGTTTCGCCTGCTAGGTGGGCTGGGAGCCAGTGTTTAGAACTAACTAACTAACCTCACATCCCCACATTGTATTACGGACTGATTATTATGTATTATGGCAATTTCTGAGGTCACAGAAAGCATATTTAATGTGCGAGCCCGTTTTTGCACACATACAAATTGATCAATAGCTGAAAAGCAGAACAAATACAACTGAAGTGAACTCAAAAACAACGACAAATTCTATTTTATTCAGATACAAATAAATCTTTATTTTTATAAATCGTTTACCTAGTTTTAATAACCTCGATTATGATTTTATTGCCTTTATATTCTGTCTCTCATTATGATGCGATATAAAAATAACACTATTATCTCAAAAAGGCGTTAGCACGAATACACTATTAATCTCGAAACGGGATTTGGTGGCGTACCACTTTAAATGTCTGAATCACTTTTCAAATTGTTGCTACCAAATATTATCACCCTACATTATATTTAAAGAAGTTAAATAATGATGAATCTGCATGAATGTATGTATGTTTCTCGAACTGTGAAAAAAAACGATGGTGCCATGGACCATCGAATTTTTAATAATGTAAAAATCAGAACATGCGCACACGGAAGCCCGAATTTCGAATTTTACATTTCGTGCTTTGTAATACTTTAATGAACTTTTAACAAACTCAGCGGTTTGAAAGCGAGCAGTAGCAATACTGTACGGATGTATATCGGAAATTCTTAAGATATGCTGTTTTTAAATATTTTGTAATTTTGCTATTTAACTGAATTTTATCTGGCGTAAGTGCGAAAAATATGATATTCAAATAATAAATTCAGTTGATAAATTTAACACATAAAACGTTAATAATTAAAACAGAGAAATTAAAAACGTTTTGCAAGTCATATTACTAGAAAACTGCACATTGATATGGATTGGATTGGATTATTCAATTATGGCAAAGCGCACCAGGGCTATCTGCCTAAAGGGAGGGATGCCTTCGTGGAGGACTTTCTAATGGAAAAGAAACCTGATGCATCCACTTGCGAGCCTGTTGATGATGGTGAAAGAAGAGACAACTTCTGTAGATCAAGGATCCGGAGCACCGAAACGCACAAGTCTGAATTAAATATACTTTTCCTAATTCAGTGCAACGATTATAACGATGTAATGCCTCCCTTTATGTATGATCTGCCTTTATTATTAGTAAAAGTTCTGTTCTGAATGTTATTACGTTAATATAAATATCCATTTATGTATACACTGCAGTTTTAGTATACACTCGTATACACGTTACACATGGGATAAACAACGAAAACGCCCATGCAGCCAGCCCGTTCGCGGGATTCGAACCTCGGACCGAACTACCAGTTTTCAGTGTCTTTACCGATCGGCCGCTGGTGGTCCGCACATTGATATGAAAAACTGAAAAAAGATTGAAAAAATTAGAAAAAATTATGTTAACACTTAAAACGTCACCGGAAATTCTGAACACATGCTGCTTTTAAATGTTTTGTAATATGGCGTTAAGTGCTAAGAAAATGATACTTAATAGTAAAGTTAAAAAGACAAAAAGAAATGCGTAGCAGGAGGGAGTGCAACAGCAGACTGGTAGACTGCGAGTTCACAGAGAGCGTAATAAACCTTAACAAACCCTTTTGGAAGACAGTTAAAATCTGAGCCCTTTCAGAGTATTTAAAAAATAGTTTTATACTTTTAATTAAACAAAAAGTCTATTATCAGTTAGATCATATTCACTCTATCCTAATTCATTCAGCGCGTCACGGAAAATCGTTTATTTTAGACATCTGTAATAGGTGACGCCGTCAGTTATATCCTCAGCTTTTAAGAAATACAGTGCAATGCTCTTTTACCTTTAGTTAACGTCCCTTCATAAACCAAACGGCAGAAATAAAATGAGTACAGGTGCAAAGTGAAAAAAATGAAATATGCCTTTCGGTACACCTGAATGAGTCAGAGAAACACCACTGGTCCGTGAAGATATTAATGGCAGAAAGTAACTGCTTCTCCTCCTAGGAATGAAGCTTTGTGTTGGAATGAGATACTAGCATTTGTACTTTTGGAAATCTGCCGGAAGATATTTGATGAATCAGCAATTTTTGTGCCAGCTGAGCATTTTATGTTAATGTTAGAACGATGATTGTTTGCAAAGAGACTGAGATAAAGTTGTAATACTATAATCAGCTTTACATCTTGCTGTAATATCCAATAGTGCTGGCATTATAAGTACCAGTCAAATTTCATTTTCTTCACAGTTAATGTCAATGATTTATAACATGATATGCAAGATTATATTTAATATAATTTTTATGAACTAGCTGATATTGAATTTTGCTATGAGGGTTTTAAACAGCCAATATGAAAAAAACAGACAGTTCTTTCTTACATATTATAGTGTTACCTTTTCCCTATTCTTCTGACATCAGTTGTTGTGTCATTTTCTTCGTTCGCGTTCGTAAGTGGTTCGTGGATTTGGAATGAATAACGACGACACTTAATGAAGTATCGAAACACACTTTATTTAGCCAATGTTAATCAGGACAGCTTTAAAAACACTCTTTACAGTCGTCGAAGATCTACTATAAACATGTTGGAACAATCAGTGACACAGCCTTCACACTGTCAGGCAATAACTGTGGACACAACTTCACTGCAAAGCACCCGAGTACAGCTCCCAACTCTGCTTGGTTGTTCTCGGAACTCCACGTACTCTCGAGACTCTCCACACGATGCACTCGACGATACAGAAGAGTATAGCTCTCGACTCAGCACAGTCTATGACGAAACTCGACGATGCACTAAAAGACTCCCTCGATGCACTCGACGACCACTTCGGCACTAGACTTCGAGACACTCGCTCAATGACTGACTCAATGACTGACATCAATGACTGACATCAGCTCGCTAGACGAGGCACACACACTCTCGATGAGAGTTACACACTTCCTGACTGCAGACCAGCACGGTTTATATAGCTTTCGGCTTGTGTTCGGGAACATTCTGGACTAAACCGGTAAGAATTCGTTCCAGAAGGTTCTCCAACCGTCCAAGGTATATCGCCAATTTTGTCGCCAAATGCTCGATTTCTCGCCAAATGTGGCAACTTTGCCTTCCCTTGCCTTTTGGTACTTTAGTTTTAGAACAGTCGTTTTTTGGTGAATAATAAGATAAATTTTATTCAGAAAATACCTGCAGTGCGCTTTAAACTTTAAACATAAAAATTAAAGTTATAATTTTAATTATTATATAAACAAACATACCGCCGCCCAACCGGGATAGTGACCACCATATCGGAGGACTGTGGTCCGACTTGTGGAGAAGGCGTGGATGTTTGTAAAGGTGTCCGCCGATAACATCGCGGACGAAAACGTCGCGGAGAAAACAACGCAAGGCGAAAACGTCGTGCTACAAAACATCGTGAGAGAAAACATCGCAAAGAGAAAACATCGCAGTTCTAAAACATCGTCGTACAAAACATCGTCGTCGAAAATAAAGCGGTCCAAAAACTTCGCAGTTTAAAAACATCGTCGTCGAAAATATCGTGGTAAAAAATAAAGTATCTACAAATCATCGCATGACGATAACATCGCAGACATGCTTTTTTCAGGCTTTCATAACTGTAAATGGATATTCCCATAATGATTTGTGAGCGCAAGATGTAAAGAAGGATAATTTTTACTTTAATATTTTTATTAAATATTAAATTTTTGCTGAGAAAATAAGAAGAAAACTTAAGCATAGAAAATTAATGCAACTTATAGCACTTAATAGAATTTTAAATCGACGTAGTTAACTAACAAAGACCATTAATAAATAATTTTTTATAAAGATTTTACAGGTAATTTTTCATAAAAAGTATAATCTATTAAGTTGCATTTAATTTTCTATGCTTAACTTTCCTTTTTATTTTTTCAGCAAAAATTTATTAGTTAATAAAAAAATGTGAAAATAAAAATTATCCTTCCTTACATCACTTGCGCTCACAAATCATTATGGGAATATCCATTTACAGTTATTAAAGCCTGAAAAAAGCATGTCTGCGATGTTATCGTCATGCTATGATTTGTAGATACTTTATTTTTTACCACGATATTTTCGACGGCGATGTTTTTAAACTGCGAAGTTTTTCAACCGCTTTATTTTCGACGACGATGTTTTGTACCACGATGTTTTAGAACTGCGATGTTTTCTCCCACGATGTTTTGTAGCACGACGTTTTCGCCCTGCGTTGTTTTCTCCGCGACGTTTTCGTCCGCGATGTTTTTGCCGCGATGTTTTCGGCTGTAACCGTTTGTAAAGGTACCGTATTTCCGAGGAAGAGGCATTGAAAGTATGTGGCGAGCGGAACGTCCTCTCCAGAGGGGTTGGTAAGAGACCTTCGGACCTGTCTTTTTGGGATGCACTTGTTTCTGATTTGAGGGAGAAAGGGAGCAAAGTCGTACTGTTACCTTTAGTGGGTCCAAGGCTCTTGTCAACGACGGTTACAATCTTGCCTCCTTGAATTTCGTGGGCTTCTTTTGATATCAATAGTCCTAACAATAAACATCACTAAATAAACTTTATTTTCTCTTCGATATCAATGGCTACCCGGATGTTGAACTTATGACGTCAACTTAGTCAAGTCTTGCGTGTAGTTAGTCATCATAAGACTTCGTCAAATATCTGTATTTTTAGTAGTTAAGCTGCTCTTGTGATGACTTAAAATAAAATTTCATATGCGGAAATATTTTCTCTCATTTATAATTTGAACCGAACACGGACAAAATTGTAAAGCCAGTTTTTTTTGAATTATGTGTTGCGGATCAAACTTAACGATTTAGCCTTGAAATTATATAACAATTTTTATTTTTTAAACATAAAAACGCATGTTCCTTACTGCAACTTTGTAATCAAACAAAATGTTTTTGTTATTATCTACTTTTGATTATACATTTTTATGTATTTTTCAAGTGTTCTTTTCATATTTATGTTTTATAATTTATTTTTATATATTATAATTTATTTTCAAAACTCAAGTGGGTCACTAGAAACTATTGTTAGCAATTACTACTTCCTGTATTCAAAAACATTTCCGTCAAACATTACCGTTCAAACATTACTTGTTAAATATTTGCTTTATTCAGAAACATTGCCGTCAATCACTTCCGTTCAAAAAAAAAAAAAAAAAAAAAATCTGCTGTTGCCAATCGGGAAAATACACTCACTTCCGAAAGTTAAGCAATGTAAAATGCACAAAAATCAACAAATACTGCTTTGATTGACACAGAATTCGGCAGGAAAGTATCATATATATTTATGCATAAAACAAAATCAATAATTATATACAGAAATGAAAACAATATTAAATTTTTGCATGTTATCAGATAATGACGTACTGGAGACTTAAACAGAATTATGTATAAAGTAAAAATAAACAGCATAAAATTTAAAAAAGGACATTAATAGTGTATGTGATCCCCCTCATCTGTATACAAAGTTTGCACCTTGTGACCATGCTTTCAATTTGATGGTCAACCACCGCAGAATTAAGCAATCGCCATTCTTCTTGTAGAGCAGTTTCCAGCTCAATAAGAGTGGCTGGAGGTGGGACACGTGACGATAACAGCACGGCCGAGAGCATCCTAAAGATTTTCAATGGGATTAAAGTCGGGCGAATATGCTGGCCACGCCATACGCGCAATCCCTTCACTCTCCAGGTAGACATCGACGATGTCAGCTCTATGAAGACGTGCGTTATCGTCCATTAAAACAAATTTAGGGCCAACTGCTGCAGCGTACGATCTCACAATGGGTTCTAGACTTCATCTCGATACCGGACCAGCCGTCAAAGAACCCCGTTTAAAGATGTTCAGGTCGGTGCGGTATCCTAACGAAATCCCTGCCCACACCATAATGTTTCCGCCTCGGAATGCAAGATGTTCGGTAATGTTTTGGGACTGATTGCGTGTTCGTTGTTCACGCCATATCCTTATACGCTTGTCATCTGGCTCCAGAGCAAATCTTGACTCAACAGTAAACATGACATTGCCCCAGTCAGACACATTCCAATTGACATGTTCCCGGCACCACTGTAATCGTGCCCCTCGGATAGAGGAACACAAACTCGAGGTACCCGGACGTACAGTCCACTTATATGTAATCTTCGGCGTACAGTAGCTGCAGATATCGCCTTATTATTGGGCGCTGTAACCATAGATGTAACATGTGTGGAGGTCACTCTGCTATTCCGCTTGGCTACAATAGCAATCTATCGATCTTCAGCGGGGGTTGTAACCCTTGGGCGACAGGCTACAGGCCTTCGGACAACTGTCTGTGTGGTTTGGAATTGTTTTCATAAACGTGAAATTACAGACTGATGAACGTCGAAGAAAAGAGCGACATCTGTGATTTACTGTTCTGCTTCAATGCGCCCCACAGCACGCCAGCGGTCAGAATCTTCCATTCGTCATCTGAAAGTCATAGAAAGACGTATGTCTTTAAAACAAACTTTGTACGAAAGTTTTAAACACCTTCTACCAGCATTTACAATCAACTTCTGTAACCCTTCATAAAGCTGGTTTCTTATAAGACTGCCTTTTTTGCGTATTTCTTGACATGAAAGCGCGATTGGCTGTTACCTAACATATTTGCATACTTCCATCTACCTCTGCAGCTAATTGCATCCTCTTCAATTCTGATTGGATTCCGGAAATTAGCATTTTCCTCTCCGTGCTTAACTTTTGGAAGTGAGTGTATACTTTTTTAAAAAACCGTTTACACTATAAAATAGTTCACTCGGTGACCCGCGTGTCATAAGTTGCCGATGTTTGTTAGATTATTGTCACTCATTTCGAGTCACCATATATGTGAAATCTGAGGATGATTTCTTTTAATAACTTACGTTTTGAACTTTAAGATAAACTTAGTTAAGACAGTATGCTTTTTCTCTTGCCCTAATATTTTCCTCCTCCCATTTGCCAGATATATGTATGCTAAGAATTAGTCGGGATTGGTTGGATCCACCTGTCATTTAGCCGTCTCATCCCTTAGAACGTTGCTCGTAGTGCATTACAAGGAATATTCCGATATTACGAGTAGAGTCTCGCGAATGAGGACAGAAAAATGCAAACATCCATGCCTTCTCTGGTTTCAAAACCAAGTTAAATGACACGACAGCCCGCTTTATTTCCAACGACGATGTTTTGTACCAGGATGTTTTAGAACTGCGATGTTCTTCCTTGCGTTCTTTTCTCCCACCATGTTTCCGCCTTGCGTTGTTTTCTTCTGCTATGTTTTTGCCGCGATGTTTTCGGCGGACATTGGTGAAACAGATAATTTCCGTACTGAACAGGCAATCTAGTTGCTTATAATAAAGGTTCGGTTATAAGGTATTTCGGTTAATCTTTAGATTATGGTAACTTGGGTATTTTTTGGCGAAAATTTGGCGACCAACCCTGCTACAGCAACCTTCTAGGTTTTGTTTGGACGCCATTTTGCTTTCACGAAGTAAAGGCACTTTTTTTTCTTTTTTTTTTTTACTCAACATTTTTTTCCCCAACAATCTGCTTGCCGAATTATGCTTATGCTAGAACTTTTATGGAACAAAAGTGCTTAATCATGACGAAGATTAGGTGCGAAATTGGGACAATGTGCAGAATCGCCCACTGCTTGCCGCATTCTTAAGAATTGCACATACACGTTATCATCCATGTACACGTCGACTTATTTGCACTTAAAAAAACATCCCAGAATTGCACAAAAATGGCATTGCGCACACTCTTGACTTTATCCATGTACACTGCTAAAGTCCTTTATCGCCTTACCAAAATGTAGCCAAACTACCTGTTACCATATTCCAAAGATTATCCGGTATTTCTCCCTCTTTCTTAGCAAGCTTTCGTGGTGTAGTGGTCTGCACGCTCAGCGCGTAATTGAGAGGTCCGTGGTTGGATTCCTGGTGAAGGCGGCTGCTCATTTTTCATCTTTCCTACTTCCAAAAATCCTAATGTTTCTAAAATGGCGCCCGAACTACAAGGGTGTTGAATGATGACTCTCCTCATCCATGATTTGGCGACTGTGTTCCCTAAAAACCCCAGTCGCTCTTTAAAAGGGAGAGTATATAAGGTATTTCACCCGCCTTCTTAGACAGCCTTCGTGGTGTAGTGGCCTGCACGCTCGGCGCATAATTGAGATATCTGTGGTTCGATTCCCGGCGAAGGCGTTGCTAATTTTTCATCTTGCCTGCTTCCAAAAAATACCCAGTGTCTTTACACGGTTTCGGTTTATTTGATTATGACAAAGTACATCAGGGCTTTTTGCCTAAGGGAAGGGATGCCTTAGTGTACGACTTTCTATGGAAAAACTACGAAAACGCCCAAGTAGCCAATCCGTTCACCTGGAATCGAACTGAGGTCAGTGAGATCGAAACTACCAGTCTTCAAAGATTTTACCATTCGGCCGCTTATAATAAAGAATGATCTCGTGGAAGATTTACAGACGGAATATCTAACATATTCTATAAGAAAATCAAAGAAAGTTTCAAAAAAATTCTGGTCTTGAGATAAGATTAAATAAATGTATTTTCTTTTATCTTCAAAGATAAAGAATAAATAATAAATAAACTATATTCAAAACAATGATCTGGACACTACAATACAGTACGCCTTATAAGAACTAAAAACATTGTTTGAAACTTTAGCGAAAATGATGCTTTATTAATAATCAGTATTAGACCTAAACATACATGTGCAGTTAATTAATTTCTGTAAATCGCACTTCATATGTATTAGAAGTAAAAAGGACTAGCTTATTATCACTCATAAAAACAAACAGTACGCAAAACACTTGCTCGTTGTCCCCAAACCATTACCAACGAAAGTAAATTCGGATAAGAATCTGCTGCCTAAAACTATCGCGTGATAGCTCATATTTATGAAACCTGTTTGGCATAATTTAGAGTTGTATATTTAGCAGAATTTAGAATCTTGCCAGGGCTTCGAATACAGATTTGCGTGAGAGAGTGTGTTCTATAAACAGAGTCCCAGATTAGCGAGTATAAATTAACATTACTTATATTTTCTGATGGTAAAACCAGTAACCACCTTTCGTGATTTGCTTCGTGTGACGTGAATTAAATTACCCGATTCCACAACTCGCTAGTGAAGGTAATAGAGGAATTTTGAGCACTCGTTCCTGTTCAACTTTTCTAAGACTGCTTTTGTAAAATTGAAAAATATTGGGTGGGTCAGAATTCATTTCATTCCAAGCGAATGGGTTGGCTGCACGGGCGCTTTCGTGGTTTTCCACATGTGTAACATGCATATGAGACAGTTTCCCTAAGAAAGTCCTCTACGAAGACGTCCTTCCCCTTAGCCCTAGTGTGCCTTGCCATAATTTCAATTAATCAAACACAATAAAACCAGAAATTTACGTGATATGCATTAGGATTAAATAAAATATGAACAGTGTTTGAAGTAATTATTGTATAATATCATTTTTGTGACTGAATAATGTGGAAATCCGTTTGAATTTAAAAGCTTCAGTAACAAAAATCTCTTTAAAATCAGTCGGTTTACACATGGAAATATACGGCAAGTTGTCGTTCTTAATTGTGAGGTTGCAGTAATTTAGAGTGAAGTTTCAATGCTGCCATTTTTTGAAACATTATTTATTAATTACTCGAGTCTCAGAAATGTTACTTTCTATTTTTATATACGAAAAGTTTTCAAACTTCGAAAATCAACAATCGAAAATTTTAATGTTCCACGCCTAAATTAATATACTAGTTCAATATTTTGAAAACAAAAATGAGAATTTATAGCAATGACAACGTTTCCCCATTTTCGAATTTCAACTGGCCATCGAAATCTGAGAATTTTTTTATCTTGAGTTACTTAAAATAAAATTTGTATTCAAATAACCGACAAGCCACAGAACAAATTTATTTCCAGGAGCAGTTCAAGAGTAAAAATTCGAAATTCTAAAAAGAATTATTGAGAATTCTCTGGATAGTGTACATCGAGTCGAAGCTAACGATAATCGATATTTTTTTAATTTATTTTTTAAAATCTAATGTAAACATATTTCCATAAATCGTACATATGAAGAACAGCTAAAAATAAATAATTGTTTGCAAGTAAAAAGCCTTTAAACCAGTTAACCATTTTCCATTTATAAATTCAGCATCGCATGTCTTCACCCTATTTGTTCTTTCTTTTTTTTTAGTCCGAAGAGGCTTTATCCCTGAAGGAATATTGTTTTCGTTTTGCGATTTTGCGTTGAATCACTATAAATGTCCGTTTCACTTTTCAAACTGTTGCCACTCAATGCTAGAGTCCTGCATTATATTTGAAGAAATTAAATAAAGAAATATCTGCATAAATGTATGTCTATTTCTCGTATTGTGATAAAACAATGGTACATAGAGCCATCGAAGTTTGAATGACATCATCCTCTTCCGAATATGGGCATGTGGAAGACCCAATTGGAAATTTGGAATTTGTTTTATTAACGATTTCATATTTTGTATAACTTTAACGAATTTTTGAGTAACAAACTCAAGGATTTCAAAGCGAGTATTGGCAACACTTTACGGCGAGGGGAAAAAACCTTTTTATCTCCAGCGGGCGCGGAACTGTGTATCGGAAATTCTAAATATAGGCTCATTTGAAAATTATTTTGCGATATTGCTACTGAACTGAATTTTATGGTTTAAGTGCAAAGAACATGATATTTAATAAATAAAGGTAACACATAAAACGTTAAAAAAATCTGATGTGTACACCACATGACTTCCTTGTACGGAATATTAAATTATGCGCATTTTTTCTTGCATTTCATTTAAACTTATTAGATTGAATTAAACCTACTACTTCGCCGACAGCGCATAAACCACAATAGAATAAATGCCCATTCTTTTAAAATTCAAACTTTGTTTAGTATAGAGACACTCTGGCGCTAGGTTTACTCACCAGTATTATATTTCGCTCATATTATAACTCAGAATGCACAAAATTTATATTATTTAAAGATTTATCGAATCGTTGCCACATGTTCTATTCAAATACTATAACAAAGCTAGAACGATGTATAAAAGAAATTAAGCAAACAAAACAAAAAAGAAACTGTTTTTCACAGACGATTGAGTATTTCTCATTCAATTAATTCAGTTCTCACTTCGCGACAAGGCAAAAATACATAAACTCAAAATATCTGCATTAAAAATTACGAAGTAAATCTTAAACACTTATTTCCTCGAAAAATTCCAGAAAGGATTAAGCATGATTTAATTCCCAATAATAAATGAAGGCGTTATTTTTGTGTTGCGAAGCTTAGTCTCTCTAGACTGGCAACAAATCTACAATTCTGCTGTTTCAAATGTAAACAAATATGTCCGCCATGTTATTTAAAACTTAACCGCACTTAAACAGCTTTAAATTGTTGATAATTGTACAAATATTGCTTTCAGAATTACGAAAGACATAAAAACTTTAACCGGAAGATAAAAACAACATAATTCAATCATTTATAAAGCAAGAAATGTACAATTTACAAACATATAAGAGTAAAGAAACTGAGATCACTGAGCCGGGTAACAGAGTGGATATATATATATATATATATATATATTTATATACGTTTGATGCGGCCGATTGCGACCAAAATACGAGGTGCACATCTACATGTTATAGCAGTCCTATATACAAAATTTCAACGTTCTGATGCTACTCGTTTTTGAGTTATGCGAGATACGTACGTACATCGTACATACGTTCGTACAGACGCCACGAAAAATTCTCTTCAGAATTCATTTTAAAGCAGTTTTATAATTTTTTTGGAGGAAAAGAGTGTTTTATTCCGTCCTTACATACAGATATCACGGAAATACATCGTTAAAGTGAATTTGAAAGAGGTCAAAATGGGATATTTTCGTTGAAATATGCTGCCTGAAACTTTCCGCGATTACGATACTTCCTTTTTACTTCGTACAAGGAAGTAAAAAACGCACCTTTGGACGTAATTTAAAATCTGAAACTTTTCAGGTTTAAAAAATTCTTTTTTTCAGTTATACAACAAAGGCATATCAACGGGCATTGAGATCTGCAAGGGGTTTGCAATGCATTGCAATTTTGATGTCCCTGTTAATACGAATATTCTAATGGTACAACTTCACAGTAAAAGCTAGCGACTTTCCCTTTGTTTTTAACTCTTTCTTGCTGTCGCAGTCAAACTTGGCAAAATGACAACGAAAGAATACAAAACGACATATATCAGAATTGCGCAATCAACTTCAAAAAAGTAACTTCATTTTCGTTTACAAGGCACTCCCTGATGTAGACATACATTTGATAGCTACTTTATTTGCGTCTCTGTCTGAGAAAAATTGCGCATTAAATTAAATGAGCGGTAACGGACAGCTGATCGTGCTCTAACTTAAGAACGTTGTGAAATCAATGTAATGCTAATATGTTGGCGAATATTATTGAATCACTTTTTATTGCATTATTTCATCTGATGATACATCAAATAATACAGTAAAAATTTACTTAATCGAAATGGAGACGGAGACTTAATTTCGAAAATAAAAATAGCAGAGCTTTATTAGTAAACTGTCAGAAACTACCGGGTGGCCGTACAGTGTTCTGTAGCGCGATCTATTTGTGAGAATGACGCCACATTTTGTAGGAAGATTAAACAAGAAGGATTCCACGAAACAAGAAGGATTCCAAAAGTCACCGTTAGGGAAATATTTGGCGCTGTGTAATAGAAAATAGAGTGTTAACAAATGCAAATTAATGCGGAATAAAATTTATCGTAGGTCCATTCTTTTATGAGAACATTACCCCGACAGGACCGGAAACCTGCTCTGTTACCGGAGAAAAATATCGCCACACCTTGAACAGCTTTGTCATTCCGGCACTTCAGCAAAGACAATGCCTGGGGGAAATCGTTTTCATGCAAGATGGAGCCCCTCCACACGTTGCTGTACGGGTGCAACAGATGCTACGACAGAAATTCACAACAGAAAGAGTCATTAACCGCTACTTTCCAACTGCATGGCCACCTCGGCCGCCTGATCTTACCCCATGCGACTTCTGGCTATGGGGTTACATTAAGTCCAAGGTCTATCAAGGAGTGGTCCAGGACCTGGTTACGTTGAAGGATAACATATCACGGACTGTAGGAAGATTCCTGCAGACATTTACTTTCTGCTGTTGTGCATACTGTGCACAGAATGCAATATGTGGTCCACAACAACGGCAGCCACATTGAACCTCATTTGAATGCAAAGTAAAAGGTAATTTCCGTATTGATATGATTTGTTAACACTCTATTTTCTATTACACAGCGCCAAATATTCCCCTAGCAGTAACTTTGGAACTAATTTTTTTTTTTCGCGGAATCCTTCGTCCCCCGTCTTGTTTAATCTTCCTACAAAATGTGGCATCATTCTCGCAAATAGATCGCGCTACAGAACAATGTGAGCACAGTCAGTTTAATTATGGCCACCCGTTATATAAACCTTTTTACAGTAACGATAAATAAGGAGAAAGTTAAATTAAATTTAACGTTGTACAATTATAAGGTATTTTCTCTCTCCTTTCTGCACGCCTCCGTGGTGTAAAGGTAGCTCATTCGGCGCGTATTTGAGAGATCCAGGTTTAAGTCCCTGCGAGATCATTGTTCAGTTTTTGTGTTTCCTATTTGAAAAGTCTTAATGTCTCTACAGTGGAGACCGAACGAAGAGATGGTGAACGATGAATCTCCACCACCAGGATTTGGCGACAGGGTTTCCTAATCTCCAGTCGCCCTTTAAGAGGTTATCACTTCTAGCAACAGCCGCTACGGGACTTTTCTGAGAAACGAGATTCTGGTAGCACTGGTTTAAACAAGAGGATTCTTAAAAAAAAGAACCCAGCTGTAAGCGAAGTCCTACCTAGCTATGGAAACGATGTTGCGGCTACGCGGGATTTTTTAAAAGCTCACCAAATATTTCTCGGCTGGAGCTCTGTCCCGGGTAGAGATCAACCAATCAGACGAAAGTTCTGCTTCTGAAGGATCACTTGATCCCAATCTGAGCGATAATCGATTGCTGTTTGGCGTTCAAGTCTTTGCAGTAAGAGAGAATGGTAACCTAGCTACGTGCGTTTCCTGGAAATGTGCGGGTTCTGAGAATTGTCCCTTTCGACGTCCAGTCCCGCGTAGCCGAAACATAATGTGATTAGAACTTAAAACGGGATTCTCCCCCCTTTCTGCATGCCTTCGTGCTGCAATGGTAGCACACTCTGTGCGTATTCTAATGCTCCAGGTTCGTGTCCCGGCTAGGGCATTGCTGATTTTTCGCTATATATGGAAATAATCGAACTATTTTATCCAGCGCCGTTGCCTATAAGCAAACAAATTATAGTCACTATATAAGGTATTTCTCCCACTTCCCTAGCGTGCCTTCGTGTAACGGTAGCACGCTGGGCCGGTATTCCAGAGGTCCGTGGTTCGATTCCCGGCGAAGGCAGTTGCATATTTTTCATCTTTTCTGCTTCCAATTAACCTAATGACTCTACAAGTCGATTTCCAGTTGGCATGAAGATGTGTTCTGAAGTATTATGTCCTGGTGACTTGAATGTTAATTCTAAATGTTAGGGGTTCCGTTTTGGAATATTTTTTTTTTTTTTTTTTTTTTTTTTTTTTTTTCTACGGTTCTTGTGCTCTGTT
This sequence comes from Stegodyphus dumicola, assembly GCF_044657685.1. Taxonomy (NCBI): domain Eukaryota; kingdom Metazoa; phylum Arthropoda; class Arachnida; order Araneae; family Eresidae; genus Stegodyphus; species Stegodyphus dumicola. The sequence continues at coordinate 183,422,109 of NC_140776.1, read as the reverse complement.
AATAAATACTTTTAGAGCTAGCTGGTACTTGTGTTCATAGAAGAATGGTCACAATCCTATATACCATAATTACATTGTTTAATTATTAAATAAACCACTTCGAAAACTACCAATAAGATTCTCTTTCTTAGAAAAACCTCAAAATATACACCCCTACTTTTATTTCTTATAATCTAGCCTAAAAGAAAAGTGTATTTTGTATTCAAAGGGGACACTTATTCTTGGGTAAATACAGTATTCTTTTCCAGTAAAACTGAAAATTAAAAATCTTAATTTTTATTTATTTAATTAAGACACAATAACACGCCGAATAAATACTAATTCAGAAGTCAAACAACAAAAATCCGCGTTATATTTACAAAATTTTCGCAGGACTAGTTTCGATGGTTTTACGGAACTACCATCCTCAGCTGCAAAACCTCAAAAAAAATTTTTTTTTTTTGTTTTTTGTTTTTGTTTTATTTATTTATATAAGAGTGGAAGTACCCGACGCCAGTTAAATTAGATTGAGACTCATGTATCTAACAACAGACAGAACCCATACCGCTGTAATCCTTCTCTAATGACGATGCAAAAAATACGATTCATCTTCATTCATTCATTCATATTCATTCATATATATTTTGAAAATATAATGCTGATTTTTGTTGTTTGACTTCTGAATTAAGTATGATAATATTAAGGATTTTGTTTATATATAAATAATTTTAGTGAAGTTACGTTTAAAATTGTAACTTTTTTTGTATAATGTAACACGAAATGCTTGAAAGAGACGTTGCTCTGTCGGAAAAATACGATTACACGAGGCAAGTCTATTTAACATAAATATGGCTACGTAAATGGCTATATCGCTAAATTGGCGAGATATCGCCAAGCTGGCAACAGTGTTGCCGACTAATTTTTGTCGCCAAAATCTGGCAAGAGCTCGCCAAAAGTACAACTCGGTCGGTGTACAACTGTAATCTGTATTGTAATTGAAAGAATGCAATTAATCTATGTAAACTCGGCGTCTAGGGGACTTCTACGCTGACGACACACTTTTAGGTGACTAAGTATTTATTTAGTTATTGATGGAGATACAGTGATGAGTATTTACAAATGAAAAAAGAGTTATAATTGAGAAATTAATCGCTTCGCCATCTATTAATACGTCTTAGTCGAAAACATGACTGTTCTCTTTCGCTTCCATCGTCCATCTCTCGTCTCACTGCTATGCCGTCAGTTGTGTTGAGTTGTTGAACTCCTGCTACTCACATCTATATGTGTAACTGCAACCGTATTCTGCCGTCATATGCCTTCCAGTAATTTCGAGAAGTGGAAGGTACTAGAGATTTGTCGGTGGCCGGGGGAAAACTATATTAAACCAGAGAGAGCATCGGTTTCTCAGTTGTTCGTTCAAAGTCGACTTCGGAGTAAAGATATATCTTCTTGTGAGCTTTGCTGCTTAGATGCGCTTTGCATTGCATTGTGTTTAACGTTCTTACTCATTGTGCTCTGTGATACTGAGAAGAGCTAGCTGTACGAGTATTTTGGAGGAAGATTTTCAGAAGTTTTACATTTTTCGTTCGGTAGAATAAATTTTATGAAGTTCTGATCAGGTCTGCGTGCATTATGAATCCCTAATCAGGCAACTATACAATAACCTATATGTTGCATTAAAGTAAAGCAAAAAGAGCAATGAATCTTTTTTTTTAATTAACTTTAGATTTAGGAAATGGCAACAGGTTTTACATTCAAGAGAAGCTGCACGTTTTTAATATTACTTCAAAAACTAGAGTTTTACTATCAAAAGCTGTAAATTCACAAGCAATACAGTGGTGGCCAAAATTGTGGACAATTTTGGAAATTTTTATGTTTTTGAACTTTGTATGCTTATAGAAAATGTTACGTTTCGCAAAATGCAAACTTGTATATATCAGTTTAAAGAGAATTTATTACTGAATTCAACACAAAACACAAAATTCAATTATTTGCAATACAAAAAAGTTCTATGTACTTTAATATAAATAAAAAACACAGTTATGAAGTAGTTTGTAATGTCTAGCTTTCATGGCCAATCACTGTTCTTGTTCTGAGACTCAATCAAACGTTAGTAACTGCCAGTAGAAGCTGACATCATGTTTACACTTGAAACAATTCATTATTTTGCTTTGTTCTGTAGAAGGAGGACCTGTTTCTTATACCCTGCAATTACAAGTAGGAATTTTTGTAAAAATTTTTAATATTTAGTCAAGAAGCAATGACATCAAATAAAAGAGTAGATTGGACACCTAGAAAGAGATGTAATATTATTGTGTTACGAAAAAGTGGTCTTTCCTATGCTGAAATTGCGAGACAGGTGGGTGGTTCAGTGACTACATCCGGAGTCCGAAAGTTTTGTTTACGATATGAGGAATCAAATTCAATAAAAACCAAAGACGGAAAAGGCAGAAAAAGATGCACCAAATCTATTGATGACAGAAGAATAAAACGACTATGCCTCGAAGATAGAAAAATGTCATCAGCGGCCATCAGAAGTGATCTGAATGATGCTGGTGTTTCTGTCAGTTCAAGAACAATCAGGAGAAGATTAACAGATGTTGGACTGAGAGGTAGAATTCCACGAAAAAAGCCTTATCTTAATTTTCAGCAACGACCTCAAAAAACCTCAAAAACAGTGTGCAAAGGAACACATTAATTGGACAGATGATCAGTGGTCTCAAGTTATATGGAGTGATGAAACTAAGATATCGTTATTCGGTAGTGATGGACGAAAATATGTAAGACGTAGAATAGGAGAAGAGCTACATCCTGACTGCATTCAAGCAACTCTGAAGAACCCAGTTAGTGTTATGATTTGGTCATGCATGTCAGCAGATGGTATTGGTCGCGTACATGTCATCGATGGGACACTGAATGCCAGAAAATACATTGACACCATTCTAGAACCAAAACTTCCACCTTCCATCAGAGATCTCTTTCCCAACAATGCTTCGTTTATTTTTCAGCAGGATTCTGCTCCTTGCCACACGGCCAAAATATCGAAAGAGTGGTTTCGTACAAAGAGCATTAAATTGTTGTCATGGCCAGGAAACAGTGCTGACTTCAATCCTATCGAAAATTTGTGGCACCGCTTGAAAACTCTTGTCCGAATGAGGCGCCCATCAATTAAAAGGGAACTAATTGAGGCTATAATTATTTCCTGGCATCATGTAATAACGAAAGAAGAGCTTAAAACTCTTGTCAGCTCAATGAAACGTCGATGTGAAGCTGTAATCAAAAATCAAGGGTACCCTACTAAGTACTGATAACTCACTGCAATCATCGCTATCTAATGTATATCGATAACTATTATCGTTTAACTTTTTTCGTATTGCAAATAATTGAATTTTGTGTTTTGTATTGAATTCAGTAATAAATTCTCTTTAAAATGATATATACAAGTTTGCATTTTGTGAAACGTAACGTTTTCTATAATCATACAAAGTTCCAAAACATAAAAATTTCCAAAAGTGTCCACAATTTTGGGCACCACTGTACATTGTAGAAAATCAGCATACGTGGTATATGCAAAGCAGAAGCTTACAGTGCAGAAAAATGAAGCTTGGGCAAAGTCATTTTAAGCATAAAATTATTAAAAATTTAGAAGCTCGCTTAAAATACTAATATAAATTTGTAGTTAGTTTCAAAAACAAATATGTTTAATTTATGTTTATTGATTTAAAAAAACTGAATTAAGGAAAATCAATTAAAAAGAACATCAGGAACATACAAAAAATACGTAATGAAAACAGGTGGGAATACTCTAAAGGATAGTTAATTACTTCCTCCTAATTAAACAGCATATTAGTCTCTTGATATTCACATAAAAACTGCAAATAAATTAAATGTGTTAGTGATAAAAATATGAAATTATTCAGTCAGGGTAAAAATGAATATTTCAGCTCGATAAAACTAAAATAAAAACTTCCTAATTAATTCCGAAATTAACATTTCAGAGATCAGCTACCATTTTTCAAATACCGTAAAATACTTTTAAGAAATGATTTAATTAATATTCTTTTTATGTTCTTCGTATTACCGCAAATTTTCTCAAATTCTGTTAATTGATTTAAATTAACTGCTAATTAAGCGCCTAAAAATGGAAAATCCGAAAATAAGCTAAGCACTCATGCGATCAATATCTCTTCAGTCTTCTTAAATTCTGGTTCAAATAAGAAAATCAGAAATTATGTACATCTATTTTTTATTCTTACTCAGTCCATTGAAGATTTAGTTCGAAGTGGTCAGGCATATATAAATGTAACAATGATTAATTATCTGTTAAATATGTGACTCCTAAATATAATAGACAGCCAGCTGTTTTGCTTTAACATCATGTGCATGTATGGATGAATAATGGGAAAGGAGGAAAATTATCTTTTTTTTTTAGAAGTGCGTTACGCTTCATTTCAGCAAAGCTGTTACCAGTAAGCTGGTTTTCGTTCTCACCTTTACAGCATTAAAATCAAGAAAACATGTTATTATGAGAGAAACAAACTATGAGGCTAAATTTCTTGGTATTCAATAAGCTCGTAAGTCGAGAATTAAAAATATTGTCATCATATTAACACATTTTACCTCGGATTGATACAGTGTAAGGAGTTTAACACGGTTATGTCGAACTTAAACGCCGTGGTATCTGTAAATAAACTCGGACGTACACTGCGGGAAAAAAAAAAATCTGATGTGTACACCACATGACTTCCTTGTACGGAATATTAAATTATACGCATTTTTTCTTGCATTTCATTTAAACTTATTGGATTGAATTAAATCCATTTCGCCGACAGCGCATAAACCACAATAGAATAAATGTATTCTTTAAAATTCACTCTAGTATTTGTTTACCATAGCGACACTCCGGCGCTAGATTCACTTAAAAGTATTATATTTCGTTCATATTATAACTCATAATGCACAAAATTTATATCATTTAAAGAATAGAATTATCTAATCGTTGCCACATGTTCTATTCAAATACTATAATAAATCTAGAAGGATGTATAAAAGAAATTAAGCAAACAAAACAAAAAAGAAACAGTTTTTCACAGACGATTGAGTATTTCTCATTCAATTAATTCAGTTCTCACTTCGCGAGGAGGAAAAATACATAAAAACTCAAAATATCTATATTAAAAATTACTTAAATTAAATTAAAGTAAATCTTACACACTTATTTCCTCGAAAAAATTCCAGAAAGGATTAAGCATGATTTAATTGTCAATAATAAATGAAGACGTTATCTTTATTGTTGCGAAGCTAAGTTTCTCTAGATTGGCAACAAATCCACTAGTCTGTTGTTTCAAATGTAAAATATCAATGGCAGCCATAAAAAAAAAGGCTTAGCGGCACTTAAACAACTTTAAAATCGTTGATAATTCTTAAAATATTGCATACAGATTTAATAAAAAAACCTTAACCGGAAGATAAAAACAACATAATTCAATCATTTTTAAAGCAAAAAATGTACAATTTACAAACATATACGAGTAAAGAAACTGAGCCGGGTAACAGAGTGGATATATATATAAATATATTTATATACGTTTGGTGCGGCCGATTGCAACCAAAATACGAGGTGCACATCTACATGTTATAGCAGTCCTATATACAAAATTTCAACGTTCTGAGGCTACTCGTTTTTGAGTTATGCGAGACACGTACATACATACGTTCGTACAGACGCCACGAAAAATTCTCTTCAGATTTAATTTTAAAACAATTTTATAATTTTTTTGGTGGAAACGAGTCTTTGTCCTTACGTACAGATATCACGCAAAAACATTGTTAAATTGCATTCGATTGCGGTCAAAATGGATATTTTCGTTGAAATATGCTGCCTGAAACTTTTCGCGATTACAATACTTCCTTTTTACTTCGTACAAGGAAGTAAAAAAGGAAAAAAAGAAGGACAATTCTATACCTCCTGGTCCTACTAGTCCGATTGACAAAATTCAACTCGAGTTTTTCATGTGTCGAAAGCGCGACTTAGGATATGTATTAGATTTATATATAGCATTGTTCAAATATAGGTATTTTGACACAAAATCGGACGTTTTTTGAAATGACATGCAACTGTTTTTCCGTATTTCGATTCTATGACTCAAATTATGCCAAACTGCCAGGTTTTGTAAAAATCACACGAGTAGTTTTTTAAAAATTAGCTCTCAAAATTTTAGCTCCTCAATGTTAATTCAGTTTGATATGTATTGTTACGTTATTTTCTTCCTTCACGTTCGTACGGGGTTCGTAGATTTGGAGTGAATTACGACGACACTTGATGAAGTATTGAAACACACTTTATTTACCAATATTCTCGGGACAGCTCCAAAATCACTTTTACAGTCGTCGAACTGTTATAAACACGCTGGCACGTTCAGCGACACAGCCTTCACACTGTCAGGCAATAACGATGGAAACTGCTTCACTGGAAAGCACCAGAGTACAGCTTCCGACTCTGTTTGGTCGTTCTCGGAACTCCACGTACTCTCGAGACTCTCCACGGGATGCACTCGACGATACACAAGAGTATAGCTTTAGACTCAGCACAGTCTAAAACAAAACTCGACGTTGCACTAATTCGCGATGCACTAAAAGACCCTCTCGATGGACTCGACGACCAACTCGGCGCTAGATTTCGAGACACCTGCTCAATGACTGACTATCAACTCGCTAGACGAGGCACACATACTAACTGACTGTGGACCAGCAGGTTTTATACAGCTTTCGGCTTGTGTTCGAGAACATTCTGGGCTAAACTGGTAAGAATTCGTTCTAAAAGATTCTCCATCCGTCCATGGTATATCACCAATTCTGTCGCCAAATGTTACCAAACGGGCGTTTTCTCACCAAATGTGGCAATCCTGCCTTCCCTTGCCATTTTTATGGCAATCCTAAAACCGCTTTGCGGGGAAGCTATCTCACGGCATCTGTACATTTCGTAACAGTATTTATTAATATCTCTTTTTTTGTTACATTTACTTGATTCCTTCTTTAAAAGGGCCCACCAGCGGCCGAGCGGTAAAGTCGCTGAACACTGGTAGTTCGGTCCGAGGTTCGAATCCCGCGAACGGGCTGGCTGCATGAGCGTTTTCGTCGTTTTCCCCATGTGTAACGTGTATACGAGCCAGTTTCCCTTAGAAAGTCCTCCACGAAGGCATCCCTCCTCTTAGGCAGATAGTTCTAGTGTGCTTTGCCATAATTAAAGACACCAAAAATACACACCTTCTTTAAAAGCTCGAAATTTAGATTTAGTCCAAATAAATTTAACCCACTTCTTATGGTTTATTTTTAAAATTTATACTTTTAAGTAATTTAAAAAAAATTTTACAATTTTTACAAACAAAAGTTTTACAATCATCTTAAAGTAGGTATACTTCTAAGCATACTTGCAAACAATTAGAGCTTTTTATTAAAATTTTCCGAAGATATACATGATTTTATATATTGGCTCGTTTTAAAATTTGGCAGATTTGTTGAAAACGATAACATCTAACGTGGTTTACGCAATTCGTTAAAATTATTTGAAAGTAGGAATAGCGCGATTTTTTCCCTCTCATGCACAATGTGAAATCAGAAAGAAAAATAGATTGTCATAAATTAAAATGTTCGCCAAGTGAATTATTCTTGGTGGAATCCGAAAAAAATACGCCAAGATAATTTTTTTAAATTCCTCCGTAAATTTCGCACCAAAGTTTGCAAAATTTAATATTTAGGCATAATTTGAGCCGTAGAATTGAAATATGGAAAAAAAAATGCCATGTTACTTCTGACAAAGTCCGATTTTGTGTAAAAATACTTATATTAGAAAAAGCTATATGTAAGTGTAATATATATTCTAAGTCGCGCTTTTAAGATATGAAAAACGCAATTTAAATTTGGTCATTCAGCCCTGTAGAAAGGGAGATATAGAACTGTCCTTTTTTTTGCGCAGTGTACCTAGTAGTAAAAAATTGAAATTTAAAAATTTATTACTACGGTATAATGTCTTGGAAAAGAGTTCACTATTAAAAAGTCTTGTTGTCGTATTTTATCTTACTTGTCCGCCAGTCACATTAGATAAAGACCACGTGACTGTTTATTAATTTTATTTATTAATTTTACTGTAGTCAAGAGGCAATAATGTGTCCTCGAAGATTGCACAACCTACTTCCATTCCAGTTTTGAAGAAGAATTTCCAGAAGATAGATCTGACGGTCTCTCCTCCTTTCTCCTTCCAACTACCTCTCGAAAGGACTTTACGTTCGACAGTATTTTAAGTGCGCGTGTGCTATTAAGACACAATACATTTACAGACATCCAAGTTTTCTTCAGGACTGCCAACATGGCGGCCTTAGAAAACTTCACAAATACACACACAGATATATAAACATCCCACGAATATAAATTATCATAGAAGTATCTCGGTTCTGTTTTAAATGAAAATAAATAAATAAATAAAATCTGTGTTGCGATGTAATGTAAAGGAACTAGATACCCGTCCTCGTTTTAAACACAAACTTATATTAAATAATTACACAATACAAGTATAAACAAGAAAATGACATATAAAACTTATAATACGAGAACAAAACAAAAATAGAGAAGAATAGACAGCATTCCAACTGCCTTGCGTATGCGTTCGTCTGAGTCTGACTGCTCAACTGAATTAAATGTTCTTTGGCATAATTCCAGAAGCGAAAGAGTCAGGTTGAGTTGTTCTGTTCCGGCGCATCGGAACAATCTGAAATGTTTCAGATTTAAAATTACGTCCAAAGGAGCGTTTTTTTAACGTTTTGTGTGTTACCTTTATTTATTAAATATCATGTTCTTTGCACTTAAACCATAAAATTCAGTTCAATAGCAATGTCGCAAAATAATTTTAAAATGAGCTTATCTTTAGAATTTCCGATGCACAGTCCGCGCGCTAGAGATAAAAAAAAAAAAAAAAAGTTTTTTTCCCCCGTAGAGTATTGCTATTGCTCGCTTTGAAATCCTTGAGTTTGTTAATCAAAAATTCGTTAACGTTTTACAAAATATAAAATCGATCATAAAACAAATTCCAAATTTCAAATTTGGGCCTCCACATGCTCATATTCGCAGTAGGATGACGTCATTCAAAATTCGGTGGCTCTAGGTACCGTTGTTTTATCACAATGCGAGAATTATACATATATTTAAGAATATTTTTCATTATTTAATTTCTTCAAATATAATGCAGGACTCTAACGGTGGCAACAGTTTGAAAAGTGAAACGGACATTTATAGGAGTCCGACGCAAAATGCCAAAACGAAAACAATTGTCCTTCAGGGACAAAGCCCCTTTGGACTAATAATTCCTACTTTTGCCAGTTCATAAAATTACATGATTAAATTTAAATAATATTTAAACTCGATTTCAAAAGAATTTCAATTTCAAAAGCTTTTTTTTTGTACCGTTTTAGCATGAAAATGCGTATTATAATCTCGTAAATTTTAAGATCGTGATTATATTTCTTTCTTTCTTTTTTTTTTTTTCCTTTTACTTACTTGTACGAAGTAAAGGAAGTATTGTAATCGCAAAAAATTTTCGATATCATATTTCAACGGAAATATCCATTTTGACCGTTCCCGAATCCATTTGGATGATTTTTTGAGTAACATCTGTACACACGGACAGAAGAAAGGTTTCATTTTCACAAAACGAATTGTAAAATGGATTCAAAAGGGAATTTTTTTTCGTGATATCTGTACGCACGTACACTTGTATGTATGTATCTCGCATAACTCAAAAAGGATTAGCCACAAAACTATATCATTATAACATCTAGTTGTGCACCTCCCTTTTTCAATTGTAATCAGCAATGCCAAATGTATATAAATATAAAGACTGACCCCCATTACCCGACCTTTGTTTTCACAGTCGTTTGTCGTAGTCATATGTTTCCAATTACCCGAAGTGTTTTCAATGACGAAAATATTTGTGTTAATGCAATTAAAAAATAAGTTTCGACAAATAATGAAATCTAACTTTAAATGCAATCACTCGGTTTCTCTACTTATAAGGTATTTCTCTCACTTGCCCAGCGTATTTTCGTGGTGTAGTGGTTTAGCACGCTGAGCCGGTATTCCAGAGGTCCGTGGTTCGATTCCCTTCGAAGGCACTTGCATATTTTTCATCTTTTCTGCTTCCAATTAACCTAATGACTCTACAAGTAGCGCCCGAACTAAAAGGGTTGTGGATAATGATTCTCCGCACCCAGGATTTGGGGACTAGGTCCTCTAAAACCCTAGTCGCCCTTTAAAAAGGGGAGTATATAGGGTATTTCTCCCACTTCCCTAGCGTGCCTTCGTGGTGTAACGGTAGCACGCTAGGCCGGTATTCCAGAGTTCCGTGGTTCGATTCCCGGCGAAGGCACTTGCATATTTTTCATCTTTTCTGCTCCCAATTAACCTAATGACTCTACATACTTAGAAAAAGAAGTTTCGACAATCATACGACAAAATATTGAGTGGGATATTTAATTTCAAAATTTCCAATTTTTAATGTCATTTTCAACTTGCCTGAAAGGATCAATTTATTTAATAGGGTGTAGAAGGATGTCACGGAATGTTTGCAAAACAATATGTACAATTTTAGGTATTAACCGGTAATAAATACCGCAAATTTATCAGTATCTTAAAAGTACTCCCCCCAATGGAATGATTTGAATAATCCTTTTTGTTGTTGTTCTTACCAATCTCACTTGTCTCACAAAGCTCAGGCGAAGCCCACGACATTCATCGCTGCAAAGAATCAAATGCGACTTTCATTGGCAAGAGCCTTGAGTACCATATAGATAACAGTCCGATTTTAGCTCGGTTTCGCCCCATATTTTGAGCACCCTGGGGGGGCACCGGGTCCGAGAGTGTCTCTTCTCTCTTTATCTACCGCCAGCCTCTCGAGAGGACGTTTCTGCTCGCCGCATATTTAGAGCGCCCCATGCCGCACATACACTATACTTTTAGGAGCATTCATGCCTTCTTCGGATCCTTCGGTAAGGCAGTCAGCTTCCGTAACCACTATCCTGGTTGGGCTGCTGAATCATTCTTCAATACATAATGATTGTAACCAAAATGATTAGCATTCAATTTTGAATGCTAATCATTTTGGCTAAGGATTTCCAATGGCAAATTGGTAATTGAGAAACGAAATTCATTCTAAGCAAGGCTGATCTGAAATTATAAGGTAAACACTAGTTGTGTTTAATCTGAACATTCCTCGAATGTTCTAGAGCGCAAAACTGTTGCCTTGCGGAAAAATCAAAGGTATTCAACTCTAAGTTTTAACTAATAAAATGGCTGTATGAAAGTAATGTGTTGCCACAGCCACAAATAAAGTACTTTTATCTTCCCCGCGCCAGGGTTTTGCCGTTCAGTAAAACACATAAGATACTTTCAAATTTATTCTGCAAGGTTATTGAGGAATAAACTAAACGATTTAAAAGTAATAAATATATATAGACATAGAAACAGCGTTTTCCTACATTTTAATATGATCGATTTATATCAAGTCATGAGATATCTAAATAGAAATAGTCAATATTTTTATGAAATGAAACTAGTTGGACTTATAACTGGACATTTGGTAATTTTTTGAAGCAGGAGTCATGAAAAATGAGTAATGCCCTCGCTGGGACTCGAACCATGGACCTTTCGAATACGCGCCTAGCGTTCCGACCGCTACACCACGAAGGTATGCTAAGGAGGCGGCAGAAATGCCTTATAGACTCATCACAATAATTTTTTACTTTGTTTTATGATAACTATATTAAGCAGCTAGCCGCACGAGCGGTTAGTTTTTAAACAAACTATATAGCGATTATAAAAATATGTATGGAAACCTCTAATACTCTATCGGGAATTATAAAAATATGCTGTTTTTAAATATTTTGCGATTTTGCCGTTCAATTGAATTTTACATGGATTAAATGCTAAGAACGTGATACTTAATAAATAAAGTAAACTCAGGAAAAGGTAATAATAAAAACACAAAATAAAAATTTTTAGCCATCTTATTAAGAAAACTGAATATTGATACACTATAAGACTAAAAAATGTATATAAATATTAACATTATATCGGGAATTCTAAACACACGCTGCTTTTAAAATTTTTGTAATTTTGCTGGAGAATTGTATATGATGTACGTGCGAAGAAAACGATGCTTAATATTAAAGCTTGAAAGACAAAAAGAAATGAGTTAGCAGGAGTAAGAGCAACCGCAGACTAGTAGACTGCGAGCTCAGACGGAGTGTAAAGAACCTTAACAAACTCTTTTGGGGTACCGTTAAAATCTGAAACCTTTAAGGTTTTTTTTTTTTTTTTCTTTTTTTATTTCCTTGTACGAAGTAAAAAGGAAGTATTGTAATCGCGAAAAGCTTTAGGCAGCATATTTCAACGAAAATATCCATTTTCACCGCTATCGAATGCAATTTAACGATGTTTTTGCGCGACATCTAAGGACAGAATAAAAGACTCTTTTCCCCCAAAAAATATTATAAAACTGATTTAAAATTAATTCTGAAGAGAATTTTTTCGTGGCGTCTGTACGAATGCATGTACGTACATACGTATGTATCTCGCATAACTCAAAAACGAGTAGCCTCAGAACGATGAAATTTTGTATATAGGACTGCAATAACATGTAAATGTGCACCTCGTATATTGGTTTCAATCCGCCGCACCAAACGTATATAAATATATTTATATATCCATTCTGTTACAAGGCTCAGTGATCTCAGTTTCTTTACTCTTATATGTTTGTAAATTGCGCAATTTTTTGCTTTAAAAATGATTGAATTATGTTGTTCTTATCTTCCAGTTAAGGTTCCAATAGCTTTACGAAATCTGCAACCAGTATTTGTAGAATTTTCAACAATTTAAAGCTGTTTAAGTGCGGTTAAGCCTAATTTTTAAATAACACTGCGGACATATTTGCTTACATTTGAAGCAGCAGAATAGTAGATGTGTTGCCAATCTAGAGAGACTAAGCTTCGCAACAACAAAGATACCGCCTTCATTTATTATTGCGAATTAAATCATGCTTAATAATTTCTGGAATTTTTTCGAGGAAATAAGTATTTAAGATTTACTTCGTAATTTTTAATATAGACATTCTGAGTTTTATGTATTTTTGCCTTGTCGCGAAGTGAGAACTGAATTAATTGAATGAGAAATACTCAATCGTCTGTGCAAAACTTTTCTTATTTGTTTTGTTTGCTTAATTTCTTTTATACATCATTCTAGCTTTATTATAGTATTTGAATAGAACATGTGGCAACGATTAGATAATTCTATTCTTTAAATGATATAAATTTTGTGCATTATGAGTTATAATATGAAAGAAATATAATACTGTTAAGTGAATCTAGCGCCAGAGTGTCGCTATGGTAAGCAAATACAGTGAATTTTAAAGAATGCATTTATTCTATTGTGGCTTATGCGCTATCGACAGAGTAGATTTAATTCAATCCAATAAGTTTAAATGAAATGCAAGAAAAAATGCGTATAATTTAATATTCCGTACAAGGAAGTCATGTGGTGTACACATCGGATTTTTGTTAATATATATAAGATTCATTCCATGCAAATTGTTCTGCGATCTCTAATAAAACCAAATAAATTATGTCTTTAATTAATGAAACACTCATGAGGTTATATATTTCATAGGTTAATGTATTTCTAGAATAGTACTACCAAATATGCCCACAGTGTGTTTTGAGTTATTCATATCACGTCTAAACACTAGAGCGTTTACCTAAGAGAAGGAATGCCTTCGTGAAGGACTTTTTAAGTATAAGCTGCTTATATTCACGCTACATAGCGAAATCTTGCAAAAACTCCTGTACAGCCAGTTTGCTTAGCAGTGGCAGTGCGGTAAAATCGTTAGTTTCCACTGTTTAGCGATTTTACTGTTAGCAGCTGGTGGGCGCTGCATGTTTTAAACAAAAATTGAATTTTTAATAGTAAATACACAAAGCTAATTTGCCACAGGAAATGTATTAGAATAGCAAAAGAGTAATTTAAAACATAATAAGCAACTAAATTTATGAAATTCTAAATAGTAGAAAGTTATGCGATTTAAAAGTTATGCTTCTTTTTTTAAGAAAATAAATTAGCCACATTTAAAAAATCTTTTCTTTTTCTAAAACAAAACGTCTGATAATGATTATATGCTGTAAGGGTTTTTTAAATTGTAGGATTCTCCCCTGTGTAATACTAAGTTACAGTTAAAAGTGAATAATCTTAAGAACTAATAAGCGAATAATCGCTTGAGTTCGTGAGACAATAAGTAAACTTAGGAAGGATTAAAAGACCCTTTATTATTCAAATAACAGAACTCCGTCTTGGAGTTGTACAATAAAGCCGACACTTGGGCTTGAACTTAAGAACTAAGAATTAAACTAAACTAATCTTAACTAAAAGAGATATAGCCGAAGCTATCAAGATTCGAACAGAGTTGGCCGCTAATTTACTCGAAGCTATCAAGGGCCTTAATTTACTTGAAGCTATCACTTAACGCTAATTTACTCGAAGCTATCAAGGGCCTAAAGTACTTTCGAGCGTAATAATAGCTTACGAGAGAGTAGCCTAAAAAGGCGGAGGAGTGCAGCCAGAATATCTGGTATCTCTCTCATTATCAGACAGAAGAACTTCGCGGTTAAATACCTCTCTTCTTCATTAGCATTCAGACGTGATTCTAAAACTACGTTCTGGCCGGAAGGGGTAAGTTGAAATTAAGAAGCGATAGGAAAGGAAGTTTAACTCAAACTTTAACTGTTAATAAAATATACATAATCCTTACAAAATGCATAGTATTAATTTTGTAAGCAAATTTCGAATTTCTACTAACTGATTTTCGTGCAGGATTCTCTCAAGGACCAAGTATACTTAAGTATCTTCAAAACAGACATATTTGCCTAAATATACAACACATTTCAATTTCTAATAAATGAAATTAGGTTTTTTTTTTCTGTGTTCTTAATACTAAGCAAAGAATTATCTACAAGCTTGCCAACAATACAAAATTGATTTTCCTTTAACTTGCGGAGAATGTTAATTTACCAAAGATAGCAGGCCAATTTAAAACCTAATTCATTCACCTAAATTAATATAATCGTTTCTTAAAAGTATATATGCTGTGTTATTTCATCTTCATATGCTGTTTATCTTAACAGAAAAAAAAATATTAAAGACAAATAAATTAACAGCAATTAATTTTATGTAGTTTATAAATTATCTGGATGATGAGCTACGCATTGTATATAGAAGTAGGACAGGAAAAAAATAAATAAATAAATGACACATGATTACCTCCAAGATGGATAGTTTAGGAAAAATAATGTGTCATGAAATGAGAATAATGCCAGTATTTGCATGGATTTTACTTGCACATCGAACCTTTTTATCGTCCTAAATCTACGTTCACGTTTTCAAATAAAGCAATTGCTACTGCTTTTAACATAATTTATTATTTTGGCTGTATGACCAAACATGTCTACGTAGTAACACAACTGTGTCGATCTCGAAAAAAAAAAAAAAAAAAAAAGACGAAAATGGCGACAACAGAAGAACTACAGACTCGCAAGTCAGAAAAAGAAAAGACAGGAGGAAAGGAAAAACAATAACAACAAAATGTAAAGCATTATTGGCAATGAGTTCTTAACGCTTCCAAATGCAGCCGCTAGGTGGCTAGCTATTTTGAGTGGCAAAAGTTATTGCGGCAAAAGAGTTTTCGAAGTCAACCGCTCGTAAAAAACTATTCTTTAAATCGTGCGACTTTTTGGTGTTCAAGACTAAAAACGTTCCATCTGGTTGATTTATAATAATTGTCATCAAGTGGTTCGCCACTGGGTATACGTCAGCAGGAGAAGATAATCAAAAATGGTAAATTTACTTATTATTTCTGTTTTATTCTTTTTCCCCAATAAAAAGCGTTCCATCGAAAGCCTTAATTTTTAACCATTAGTATAAGTGTTTGTTATTGCTGATTCGTCTTACTGAATTTCCAAGTAAATATGACTCGTAAAACATGCTTTCGTATTTGAAAATTAAGGAAAAAAGGGTAAAAGGCATTTTTAAGTCTGCCTTGAATCCGTTATTATAATTAATTAATAGTGAGAATGATTGTAGCATTATCTTTAACGAGCCTTACATTATTGTTGTAAGTAATTCTTATGGCAAACATATGTTAGGGTTAGTTATTTACAGAGAGAGGTGTAAATTGCGTTCTTTTTAATCTGCGCTAAATTTACTGTAATAATGAAAGGAATAATTACTAGGAATAACTCATAATTAAAGAAAAGTGAAAATACGTTATCTTTATTTTGCTTTAAATTTTTTGTCTAAGCTATTCATTTAGGGGAAATGATTACTGCATTATCTTTTAGCTGCCTTAAATCTAGAATACAGTTATAATTAATAATTGAGGAAATAATTATTAAAGTCAATTAAAAATCAGGGAAGATGCAAATTGCCATGTTTTTAAATCTACCTTAAATCTATTTTTACAACTAATAATTAAGAAAGGTAATTATTAGTCAATATAAAATAATTTGGAATGAAATAAATTACATTAACTTTAAAACTAACTTAAATATATTTTTTATAACTAATAATTTGTAGGTATGATTTAACAGAATTGTCATCAATTGTCTCAAATTTGTGGTTATAATTAATCATTATGAGGACTAATCGTTTAAGGCATCCTAATTGTTCCTTATAATTATCAAGTTAATTAATTATATGAATAGTGGGTAAATTGTATTATATTCAATCTCCTTTAAATCTACTGCTATAAGTTAATAATTATATGAATGCCTATTAAATTCATTTGATAATGATGTATAAACTTCCACAAATCTGCTGCTGCAATTAATAATTGCGGGGAATAATAATTGGAGTTACTGAATGATTAGGTAAATATGTAAATGCTGTTATCTTTATTCTATTGTAAATCTGTTGATATAATAGTTGTTTTGGATAATAATGATAAGGCTGAGTGATAGGTGTTCAGAAACTAAATAACTTTTACATCTGATTCAAAATCTAGGCCCACCAGCGGCCGAGCGGTAACACCGCTGAACACTGGTAGTTCGGTCTGAGGTTCGAATCCCGCGAACGGGCTGGCTGCATGGGTGTTTTCGTGCTTTTCCCCATGTTTAACGTGTATACGAGCCAGTTTCTCTTAAAAAGTCCTCCACGAAGGCATCCATCCTTTAAGGCAGATAGCCCTCGAGTGCTTTGCCGTCGAGATAGCCCTCGAGTGCTTCTAATAAACCAAATCAAACCAACCAAAATCTAGACTATTAGATATATTAGATGGGATTCATTATTACATCGGATTCACTACTACATCGGATTCTATAGATTCGGACTCACTATTATATCAGATTCTGTGGACTTGGATTCGAATGCTGGATAAAGCATGGACTCATGTATTGCGGCTTTTTTGGCGTGGGTAGCTTTAAAATCTGTCATGTCTGATGTCTCTTCGAGAGGCTAATTGTATTGAGAAAAGAGTAGGAGACGCTCGGATTCCGTTCCTCCTCTCCCTAGATACTTCCTGCCAAAACAGAATAGAGTTTCGCAAATAGCGCTTGCATGTTTTTTCTCATTTAACTAATCGAATTATTTCGATATAATTAATAATTGTAACAAAGAATTCCTTATATAATCATTAATCTCTTTTAATTAAAAATATTGTTATAATTAATAATCGAGGCAAATAATTAAGGACGATAATCGAGGCAAATAATTAAGGACGATAATCGAGGCAAATAATTAATAATCGAGGCGGGCTTAAGAAACCCGTACAGATACTGCACAGTTATTAATTTGACAAAAATAAATTATTAATTATAGGGAATAATTATTATAGTTAATGAATAACTAAAGAAAAGAAATAAATTAAAATACCAACAATTTTCCTAAAATTAGCTTTTTTTAATCTGTAGAGACATTAGGGTTTTTTGGAGCGGGCAAGATGAAAAACGAGCAACAGGGAATCGAACCGCGGATCTCTGGAATATCGGCCCAGTTTGCAGACCACCATACCATGAAGGCACGCTAGGAAGGCGGGAGAAATACCTTATATACTCCCCCTTTTAAAGGTCGACTTGGCTTTTAGGGGACCCAATCGCCAAATCCTGGGTGAGGAGACTCATCATTCAACACCCTTTTAGTTCGGGCGCCACTGTAGAGACATTACGTATTTTTTGGAAGCAAGCAAGGTGAAAAATATGCAACGCCTTCGCCGGGAATCGAACCGTGGACCTCTCAATTACGCGCTGACCGTGCAGACCACTACACCACGGAGGCTCGCTAAGAAGGCGGGAGAAATACCTTATAAATCTACTTACCGAATTCAATTATTGTTATTTCTACCTATTATTACAATGCAGATTAAGAAGAAAAAGGAATATTGTATTTATTTAATACTATTTCAAATATGTGTCTATATATGTAAAAGACCAATATTCATACCAAGTCACCGTTTGACGTCAGAGAAAATATTAAGACATTTCTCTTATTATGGTAGTTAAGTATATATATGTATATATTTATATATGCTGAAAATCTGGCCTGATCTTTCTGTAATGCAAATACAAATTATTTTTTCCTCGCATATTTTAACTAGTACAAAACTTATTTTGTAGACTCTAAATCCAGAGGGCGCGGCAAGAAAGGTAAAAGGAGCCAATAAGGATACATTAGCTTTTAGGCAGATATTTTCGCACAAATTTACAAAAAGAAATAAATGACACTTTAGCTAGAATTCTTTTATTTTCACACTTTAAGAAGACTTTAATATTCGTACTAAAATATTGATCCGTACAGCATTTATTGACCTAAAGATCCGAAAATGTAAATACAATGATTTTATACAGCTTGTATATTACCATCGATATTACCGATTTAGAACAAACAGATTGTCTGTTTGATTTAAAATGAATTATCTTTAAATAAATTAGGCAAAGTGCATGATATTCCTTTTTATTGTTCGAAGACTGCTTACATTTTCTTATTTTTGCAGAAGCTACTTTTAATTTAACCCTTTGAATACGAATTAAAAAAATCTGATGTGTACACCACATGACTTCCTTGTACGGAATATTAAATTATACGCATTTTTTTTTCTTGCATTTCATTTAATCGTTGCCACATGTTCTATTCAAATACTATAATAAAGCTAGAATGATGTATAAAAGAAATTAAGCAAATAAAAAAAAAAGAAACAGTTTTTCAAAGACGATTGAGTATTTCTCATTCAATTAATTCAGTTCTCACTTCGCGAGAAGGCGAAAATACATAAAAACTCAAAATATCTATAGTAAAAATTACGAAGTAAATCTTAAACACTTATTTCCTCGAAGAAATTCCAGAAAGGATTAAGCATGATTTAATTGGCAATAATAAATGAAGGCGTTATCTTTGTTGTTGCGAAGCTAAGTTTCTCTAGATTGGCAACAAATCCACTAGTCTGCTGTTTCCTATGTAAACAATCAATGGCCGCCATAAAAAAAGGCTTAGTGGCACTTAAACAACTTTAAAATTGTTGATAATTCTAAACATATTGCATACAGATTTTCTAAAGGCATAAAAACTTTAACCGGAAGATAAAAACAACATAATACAATCATTTTTAAAGCAAAAAATGTACAATTTACAAACATATAAGAGTAAAGAAACTGAGATCACTGAGCCGGGTAACAGAGTGGATATATATATATATATATATATATATATATTTATATACGTTTGGTGCGGCCGATGGCAACCAAAATACGAGGTGCTCATCTACATATTATAGCAGTCCTATATACAAAATTTAAACGTTCTGAGGCTACTCGTTTTTGAGTTATGCGAGATACGTACATACGTTCGTACAGACGCCACGAAAAATTCTCTTCAGAATTAATTTTAAATCAGTTATGTAATTTTTTGGAGGAAACGAGTTTTTTATTCTGTCCTTACGTACATATCACGCAAAAACATCGTTAAATTGCATTCGATAGCGGTCAAAATGAATATTTTCGTTGAAATATGCTGCCTGAAAATTTTCGCGATTACAATACTTCCTTTTTACTTCGTACAAGGAAGTAAAAATATCCCGTTTTCTATCCCAGTGAACAAAATATGTCTTAAATAAGGTAAATTTAGCATCTGGGACACAGCCGTAGTTAATGGTGGAATACATATGTCCCACAAGCAGCGATCGACTTAATATAAGCCCACCTATTATTCTGGAAAACATTATTATATGAAGTGGATTTTACATCGTATGGTAGAGAATAAAACATAACTTAACATTACACATTGGGCAACACATATGTGTTCTTTTATCTACATTCATTTGTGTACAACGATCACAGCGCCATCCTGAATTTCCATTGGAAGATGATCCTCAACATTCAGAAGACTCTAAGTACTTTTTAACCCATCAGTCGTTTTTAAACTTTAGTGAGACATATATGACCCGTAGTAGTCAAAGGTTTAATTGCCATTTTTACGTAAATTACTTTTGTTGATTCAAATTAATTACGCAACAAAATGTAAAACTGAAAATAAATTGGCATAAGCAATTTTATGTGCCAAAAATAATATGCATATAGCATTCAAATTCTATCAGCAACTTTACAAACTGTCGTCAAAAGGCGTTCTGAGCAAGAAGGATTGCCATAACATATGGCTCCCTTCGGGCACCACTATAAATTTCAAATATTTCATGATAAATGTGTTGTATTTGCATTTAGTATCATAATTTCTTTTGCTTTCCCAGAAGTTATTTCACAAGTAACCAAAGCAAACAAACAAGTAAATATTCCTGTCTCCTGTGCTTGTTTCTTTTTGAGGACTGTCAAAATCATTAGGTATTCCACGAGCTATTAGTGATGATACGTTCGTTCTACTTACTATCAATCATAGCCTGGTTCTTTTAGCTAAGAGATTAGTAAGGTTTTAGTGTAATAGCATGCATTTTCGATGTACAGAAAAGAATAAAGGCCAAAGGCTGATATTTCATAGCAAAACAACTCTTTCTATAACTCAGTCTTTTTATCTGAAGTGGTTAGTCGTGGTTCTGGAAAGCCATTTTTTGAAACAATCACTTTTCTCGAGATTATTGATATGTACAAACAGTTGCCATCACTTTGTTGTAGAATACATTGCTTATCTACTGCAGCACTTTATTGTAGATAACTGACTTGTTTGTCCGTTGCAGAGACTTCCAAGATGGTGTAACGCAATCCCTTTTAACCTTTGGCAGCATGTTAGCCAAAAGACGAAATTCGTCCAGAGGATTATAATTCTTTTCTTTCACTGAAAAAGTATTTAATATTTACTTTTGATTGAAACTTTCTGTCTCAAAGTTTAGTTATTCATTTGTTTTACGACATTTAGTGTAAAATGTTGTTTTAATTGTATTTTGATGATTTCTGTATGGTCGAGAAAATGCTGTTGATTGAAAAAATAATTGTACCGTATGATTTATTAATAAATATTTACAGGCATTGTAAAATTATAAAAAGAAATATTACGAAGCTATGAAAATATTTTGAAGGTGGTTAAATAAAAAATAACGAAGCAAGATAAAATAAATAATGAGCATTTGAAGGTTAGAATGTTTGATGATGCGCAAAAACCCTAATACGGCCTCCAGATAGATTATCGATGAAACTGTGCTACTAAAACAAATTTGCAATAGCAGAAATACTGGAAAAGTATAAAAGCTGCTATTAAGGGGATATCGATGTTTGTGGGAGTTACTTCCATTTAAGTAGAAAATTACAATTTTTTTACTGCCTGCCTTGAACATATTTTTAAATTTTTAATTATAAAATAACCATCTAAAGACTTTTTAAGTGATTTAAATAAATAAATATTTAAAATAATACACTATGAGCACATTTACGTCGACGCAATTAACAGCAAATTAATGATTTAGAGGTGAAAAGAATTATATCATAAGACCTCAGCTCTTTGTGACATCAGTTTCAGATATATATCCGAATAATATAGAAATTATAATATTTTGAATTAGTCTTAGCTGTTAAATTAATTTTAACTAAGATAATGAAAGAACAAAAATTCCATTATACTTTGCTTAACCCTTTCCGGCACGCTACCTTTTAAAGTCGGAGTTTTGATAAAAAAAAAAAAAAAAAAGTAGGCAGTCTAATTAGGCCAAGAGGAGTACACAACTAAAATTTTGTGAACTTATCGTTTTAATTCTGTAGGTGTTTATAAAGTAGGCACACTAATTGAATAGAGCTTCGAACAGAGTGCTGAAACGAGCATTGTTGCGAATGAACTGACTGATGAGATGCGGTGAAACAAAGAATACAGACTCTTGTCCTACATGATCGGTGAGCCCGGTCTGGGCACACCTAGGGTTCGCCGTTTGATTTTAGGCAAGATTTCAAGGTAAAAATTTAAAATTAATATAGACTAAAGAGATTAGCATACAGACAAAAAATAACATAGAAAGTTCTTTTCAAACAATTCCTTTTATACCCTAAACAAAATCTGGAAGATTTCTTTGAAAAATGAGGGTCTTAAAAAACTAAACATGGTTAAAATATATGGACTGGTTTGTGTTGAGTTGCCATCTACTATAAATAAAGAAGGTTCAGAGTAATCTATAGTAACCTATAAATCCTCTTTCATTCAATTTTTCTGTGCGTACAGAAGGAAATATTTAGGTGTGTCCAGACCGGACACATTGTGCCGCAAAGGGTTAAATGCAGACAGCAGCTCGAAAGTTTTGAAATTTGCCTAAAATAATCCACAGATATTTGTAAACATGCATTTATTGACATTTCCCACATACCACGTGATTCTCAGCCCATAAGCCACTGTTTACCAGTAGCCTTGATGGTTAATTATCTGTTAGATTCTTCACACTCTTATCAAGTCTCTCCTGGTTTTCTTTTCTCAACGTACGGCAGATTTATCATTGAGCTGGCAACATCGCACAGATTAGCGATATCCCGGCAATACTTGTATTGATTGATTGATTGGTGGTTAACAGTGTTCTTTAATTATTTTTTTTAAATAATCTATTTGCAAGTTTTTCTCTTTCCGACAGAAGTGACTAACAAATGTAACTTAAACACCTTAGCTATGATTTTATTTGAATTATATATGTAAATGATGCGATTTTAAATTCATTTAATTTGTGTAATGTAGTACAAGCAATTATTTTTCTACTCATTTCCAATATTACTTATTATCAATAAAAGTTATTTTAAACATCATGAATTTCGTAACTGGTATAAAATCATTCGCTTTTAATTGCTTATTCCTAATAATATTTAAAAATTTGCTATGCTACTTAAATAGAATCTTTTATTCGTGGAAATGAGCAAAAATTCCGTGGCCTGTGTTTTATACTAATAAATTCGTATCCGAAAATTTACATTAATATTTCGAAGGGGCTGCTTGCCGATAGGGAAATAGTAATGTAAATAATTAGTACGTATACTGCGGGAAAAAAAAACGGGGCAGTTCTATATCTCCTGTTTTACTGGGCCGATTGACAACATTCAAATTGCATTTTTAGTGTCTCGAAAGCACGACTTAGGATATATGTTAGATTTATATATAGCGTTGTTTTAACACAGGTATTTTGACACAAAATCGGACTTTTTCTGAAATAGCATGCCATATTTTTCCATATTTCGATTCTATAACTCAAATTATGTCTAGATACGTATTAAATTTTGTAAAATTTGGTGCGAAATTTACGGAGAAATTCAAAAATGTATCTTGGCACAATTTTTTCAGTTTGCGCCAAGAATAACTCGCTTGGCGAACTTCTTAATATATGGCAACCCATTTTCCTTTCCCTTTCATTATGCTGGAGCTGAGAAAAAGGTACCTCGTTCTACCTTTTTACATTCTGCATGACCGGAAAAAAAGTCACATCATTCCTACTTTCAAATAATTTTAGCAAAGTGTCTAAGCCACATTTGATGTTTTATCGCTTTCAGCAAATATGCCAAATTTCAAAACGCGCCAATATATAAATTCAGATATATCTTCGGAAATTTTGAATAAAAAAATTGTAATTTTTTGCGGGTATGCTTAGAAATACGTCTACTTTAAGATGATGGTAAAACTTTGATAGATTATAACTGAAATGTGTTTTGAAAAATTTATAAAAATTATTTAAAATACAAATTTTTAAAATAAATCATAAAAAATGGGTGAATTTTATTTGGAATGAACCTGACTTTCGAAATGTGAAAGGAAGCATCAAATAAGTTTAATAAAGAAAGAGAGATTAATAAATATATAACAAACTCAATTAACAACGAGGAGCTAAAATTTTGAGAGCTAATGTTTTAAAAACTACTCGTACGTTTTTAAAAAACTATGGTAGTTTAGCGTAATTTGTTCTGTAGAATGGAAATATGGAAAAAAATTGATATGTTATTTCAGAAAAAGTCCTATTTTGTGTCAAAAACCTATATTAGAGCAATGCTATATATAAATCTAATACATATACTACTCGTTCTTTCGAGACATGAAAAACGCAAGTTGAATTTCCTCAATCGTCCCAATAGAATGGGAGATATAAGCATTCAATTTTTATTTATTTATTATTCTTTTGGCGCAGTGTATATAAATAAACATTATATTACTTACTTTTTAAAAGAAATTTTCATTTAGAAAGCAAATAAATTCAATATCATGATTTTAGACCGAGATTGTTGTTTAAAATGAAGATTATCATTTAATTAGATGACATTTTTACACATTATATTGTACATGTTCGAGTGTTTACCATCAAGTTGCACATTTTTAATAAAAGATCTTTTGGCATCGAAAACTGTTTATTGGCAACGGACGGAGCATTTATTTGACTTTGGAAAAGGAATTCTTTCTCACCAAACGTAAAATAATACAAGGCAGCAAACGTAAAATAATTGCATTATTTACCAAACGTAAATAATGCAATTCTGTTTTGACTTTGAAATAGGCTTGATTACTTTACATGTTTTACAGAAATTTTAACGGGGAGTAACATTATATTATACAAATAAAAAAAAATAAAAAACTGAAAGCTTTCAGATTTTATATTACGCCCCAAAAGGCGTTTTTTAACTTTTTGCGTGTTACCTTTATTGATTAAATATCATGTTCTTCGCACTTAAAACACGTAAAATTCAATTCAACAGCAATATAAAAAAATATTTAAAACCAGCAAAACAGCATATCTTTAGAATTTCCGATACACATTGCGAGCTGGAAATAAAAATGTTTTTTTTTTTTTTTTTTTTTTTTTTCGTATTGTGTTGTCATTGCCCGCTTTGAAATCGTTGCGTTTGTTAAACAAAAATTCGTTAAACTTTTACAAAGTACTAAATAAATAATAAAACGAATTCGAAATTCAAAATTTGGGCTTCCAAGTGCTCATGTTCGGGTGGAGGAATAGGTTATTCAAAATTTGATGGCTTTTAGGTACCGCGGTTTCTTCACAATGCGAGAAACATACATGCAGAATCTTCATTATTTAGTTTCTTTAAATATAATACAGGGCGATAATATTTAGTCGTAACAGTTCGAAAAATGAATCGTCGCTAAATGCC
The DNA here is from genome assembly GCF_044657685.1 of Stegodyphus dumicola. Classification (NCBI taxonomy): domain Eukaryota; kingdom Metazoa; phylum Arthropoda; class Arachnida; order Araneae; family Eresidae; genus Stegodyphus; species Stegodyphus dumicola. Next base: position 183,396,496 of record NC_140776.1, on the reverse strand, counting down.
GATTTGGAATTAATAGCCTTTTTAGGCTAATAAAAATAAGCTAAATATGATTTTAGATAAAAAATGTATATTTTGCCTAAATATAAAATCAACACAAAATAACAGTAGAGATTGAAAAATACACTCATGTCCATAAATTAAGGATAATTCGAAGTCACGCGGAAATCGAACTCTAAAATAAGTATATCACCTGTAAAATCACTACACAGATCTTCCAGAATCATATGCAAATTTCAGGAAGTAACCAGATGACACCGATGGTACGTCACAATGACGAGAGTGTAAGAGAGTGATAGATAAAGAATACAGGCAAAGAAGTAAAATTGTTCGCAGGCGCTTTATAAGCATTTTAGTGCAATAACCGAATAGTGATGACACAAAGGACGCATTTGGATGATTTTTTACGTGGTAGAATTATCGGCCGTCTGGAATGTGGGCCAACTGGAAGTATCAGACGAACTTGGAATTGCCCAGAGTGTCATCTCCAGGCTTTGGCAACGATTCCAAGATGATGGTAATGTGAGTAGACGTTACAGCACAGGTCGCCCCAGAGTTACAACGCCGAATGAGGACCGGTATTTGGCAGTTACTGCCAAAAGAAACAGGCGGAGCACAGCCTCAGACCTGTCTCGTCAGCTCTCTTCAGCCACTGGTACGACAATTTCATGGCAGACCGTGTACAGACGCTTAGGGCAGATTGGTCTATATGCTCATAGACCTGTCAGATGCGTTCCACTTACTGCAACTCACTGTCGCCTGCGGTTAGTCTGGAGTAGAGAGCATGCATTGTGGACACCGCAACAGTGGGCTTGTGTGATGTTTTCCGACGAGTCCAGGTTTAGCTTGCAGTCTGATTCTCGCCGGACTTTCATATGGTGAGCTCCAGGTACCCGTTACCACCAAGAAAACAACATTGAACGACATCGTTACGGTGGTGCAGAAGTGCTCGTTTGGGGGTGGAATTATTCTGGGTTCCAGAACTGACCTGCATGTTCAAATTGGAACCATGGCAAGCCAAATCTATCGGGACGTCATTCTGGAACAATATGTACGTTTGTTTCGGGGCGCCATGGGCGCACAATTTGTGTTTATGAATGACAACGCCCGTCCTCACCGTGCAAACATCGTCAGCGAATGCCTTCAGTCGGAGGATATCACCCGTATGGACTGGACAGCATTCTCACCGGACTTGAATCCAGTAGAGCACGTGTGGGTATGCTTGGCCGACGAGTTGCAGACCGGAACTTCGGAGAGCATTGCTTTTTGAGTGGTGTAATATCCCCAATATCAGATCGATAATTTGATACTCAGCATGCCTAAGCGTTGTACGGACTGTATTGCATCGTCTGGGAGACATACAATGTATTAACAATTTAACCAACCATGTAATATTGGTTTTTTGTAAATAGGTTTTTTTTTTTTTTTTTTTTTTTTTTTTGTAATTTGCTCCAGGGAGAAAAAATCGCTAATTTTTTTAATAATATCAAACATATAGCATCTTTTTTTGCTCTTTACCTTTTGTTTAATAAATAAGCTTTAAAAATAAGTCAAATTTGGTTTGCTTCTAACTCTTCCTTTGCCTGATTTTGCATTATCCTTAATTTATATACATGAGTGTGGAAAAATTCCGAAAATCGCAGAAAAATCAAGTGAATTCCAAAATTAAAAAAAATATCCTATAATACTGCAAAAATTTGCATTGAGATAAATTTACCTTCTTAAGAATATTTTAGATATTCTTAAGAATATTTTAGATATTATTAAAAATGCATTGTTAGTAGGTGTATCTCAAAAGTCAATAGCGAATTAAGTATGTTCTTTATGGAAATATGTATTTCTCACAAGCTGCAATCATAATTTTCATGAAGGTGTTCTAAAATAAAATGCATTATTTTGTTTAAAAGTATAGATGATGACAGAAATATCAAAGAAACAAAGAGTTTTGCGTCTCAAAGAATTATACATTAAGTAGGAGACAAGCAGGGTACTTTTACACCCGGACGTAAATTAGCTTCTGCGCAGGAAACAAGCTCTCCGATATTGTGGAGTATCGCTCATTTTAAACAATTTAACTTTGTTTTGTAAAGCTGCTTCGCGATTAGGAAAAGTGCTTCAGAAATAGTTAAAACTAATTATAGGCTTTTCGGCATCTCTGAAAAGCGAATTAGGTGTATTGACAATGTAAGCAAGGAATTCGTAATTGGCTACTACACCGTGTTGTCGTATTTCAAAACCACCAATTCACAAATTTGATTCTAGCAGTAAAGTTTGAGGATAATGTACTTTGCGTTCGTTTGAAAGGGCCTGTAATAGATACGCAGTTTTAGTTCTGTGTTTATATTAGTTTCTGATTTAATGACATGATGGTCAAATTTTAAACGTAAAATTTTATTGTTTTAAAATTAGTTGGCTGTTTATGAATAAATCAAAAGAGTCAACATTTTTTAATTAAACAGCTTAGCTATAGATATGGGGAAAATAGTAACTCAGACTAAAGGTAACAAAAATTTTAAATAAAAATAAAAATAAAAAAAAATAAAAGAACTTTAATAACTTTGAAAGAACGAAGTTTAGTTAGAATTTATTTAAAAGTAAAAACCTTAGATATAGTAATACTATTATTACTAAAAACATTCGATGATGACCCATGCGGAAATGATTATTCTGTGAGTACAATAATACAAGGCGCAACAAAACACCATTTATTCTTTACAGCAATAAAATAAATCAGGCGTCCTCAATTGATGACCCGTGGGTCACCGAGTGACCCAAAGGGGTTCTGAAAATAAAGTATAATATTGTTGCGTGCGTACGGGTTCGTTATGAAATGAATGCACAAGTCCGATGAAAAATGAACAAAAATTTATTATTATCACAACAGAAATGCTTAAATTTTCTCAAATTATCATGCAGTATCACAATATCTCACAGTAGTTATCTTTTAACTACTTAAATGTACAATAGAACGTAATTCAAAACAGCTAAAGAACGCTAATCCGCGAATTCGCTATAATCAACAACGGCAGTTTTCTAAACAACAACAAACTAAGCAACTACTACAAACTGAGATGTTTTCCTCCTTTTATAAGATTTTAAAATCACGCGCTAGAATTTTCCAGTACTTTCTCGAAATCAAAAAGAGATATTTATTTATTTAACGCACGCGCTCTTGTATTTTTAATTTTTCCGGCTTAGCTTTCTTTTAATATTCGTCACGCGCTGCACTGCGCGAGAAATAAAACCATTTAATTTATAATTGAACTAACATTAGCTTTTTAAATACCAAATTGGTAACACTGCCCCCTTCCCAAGGACTGCACGTCCCGGGCAGTACAATCCCTGGACAGAAAGCTAAACTTACAACTGTGGCATAAACATTACATTACAATATCAAACAATATAAACAATAAATGCAATAACTAACTTAAACAAATCAAATGCTATCAAATACTAAATACAAAACAAATACTAAATACAAAACAAATACTAAATACAAATCAAATCAAATACACATTTATAAACAAAAAGGACCATGGTCTGATACTATTTACAATTATTTACATTACGTACTATGGCCATAGTAATGAGCTAACCTGTCGTAATGAACGACTTTAGGTTTAGAGTTCGAAGACTTACGAATCCGAACCATGACGTCATTTAGTCTGTTCAGCACTGTATACGGATCATCCGAAGGTGACTGTAATTTAGGACTCAGTCCTTTTCGTTGAATCGGGTTCCACAACCACACCTTGTTTCCTTTGTTGGATCTCTGTCTAGTAGCTCTTGTGTCGCATCTGGTCTTCATTTTCTCCGTCGCCAAGTTGACTCGCTTTCGTGCAGAACGGTGCATCCCCTCAAACCGGGCCTGGGCATCTTGGATGTGTTCCTCAGGCGATGAAGGCGCATCCGTAGGGCGACTAAACAGGCGGTCACAAGGCAGACGAAGGTCTCGACCGAAGAGCTTCTGGGATGGAGAATAGCTGGTAGTCTTGAGTTTCTTTTCGACCCTGGTATGATTTCGGCAGCTTCCCGAGCTCGATCTTTCGGACAAGGCGTCGACATTTCCAGGCGAGGATCCCTTTTGAGGATGCCATCAGATGCTGAAAGCAGCTTATTGTTTTTGAAATCTAAGGAAAAATTGTATTTCCTTAAAAAGTCCAATCCGAGTATGCATGGATCTGTAATATCCGCCACATATGCCGTGTGATGGTAGGCGGCACTTCCAAACGTGATGTTTACGTTTAACTTCCCAGTTATGTCGATCTTGTCACCAGACGCAGTCTGAAGGGTAACACAGGATGGCGTCCAAATAAGTTTATCTTTAAACTGTTCAGCTAAATCTTTCCTAATGATGGTAACATTAGCTCCTGTGTCAATGATCATATTGCAAGGAACTCCATCGATATTCCCATTAATGGACAGTCCGTTACTGTTGCCACTCACTGTATAAATTTTAAGCGCTTTAAAACAAGGTTTTTCATTATCTGGCAACCTCCGTTCCTCGATATGGTCACTAATTTGTTTACTGCGTCGTTGCTGAGAAATGGACTTATTTTCCGTATCTCGGGGTGTTTTGCAGTTTCTTCGTATGTGGCCTTCAACTCCGCAGTTCCAGCACTTTAGAACCAGTTTCTTTTCACTTCTGTTCCGTCTCAAGCCACTGACTTGTCTGGTAAAATCATCTGCTTTATATTCAGTACCCTGGGGCGTTCTGCAATTCCGTCTTAGGTGACCTTCACTACCACATCTCCAACACCTTGGAGCCACTTTCTTCTCGCTCCTACTTCGTATCAAAGCTTCGACATGTCTGGATAAATCATCTAAACGAGCCATCAATTGGTCCCCTGGGTCGTGGACTCGGACAGCTCTGACTGGGTAGCGATCTCTAAAAGTTGCTTGCTTGGCTGCCTCCAATTTCATGGCGTACAACAGAGCGCTTTTTATGTCCTTTATATTTGCCATTCGAAGAGCTTTTTGTATTTCAGGATCCCGGATGCCGTCGATGAAATATTGCAGCGACAGGATTTCTCTTGTTTCTGTCGGGCACTCCGAAAAGGCGTGATGTGACAGCCTTTCAACATCCGTGGCGAGCTCCTGAAGTGTTTCGGTGGGCCTCTGCTGACGGGATTTTAGTTGAAGCCTGCTGTAGTCTTTCAAACACTTTTCACCAAAGCGCAGTTCCAATGCGCCGGATAGAGCTTCAAAGTCTAGTCTCTGGTTTTCGGGAAGCGTCTGCAGGATATCCGCTGCGTCTGCTCTCAGAGAAGCGGCGAGATGACAGGCCTTTGCTTGGGAATCCCATCCATTCGCATCCGCAACGATAGAAAATTGTGTCCTATACACCTGCCAGGAGGTCTTCCCATCATATGCAGATAATTTCAGAACGGAACGAGCAGGCATCGATAAAAATTTGAAACCTTCAGAATTGTTTCCTACCGTCGCTATGCACTTCTTTAGGCTGTCAACTTCTTTGGCAACGGCAGCAGAAACCCTATCATCAATTTGTTGTTCGACGGCAGAAACTCTCTCTTCTATATGTTCTTTTACAGAAGAAATTCTTTCTTCTACTTGTTCTTTTACCGAAGAAACTCTTTCTTCTATTTGTCCAACTTTAGTTTCAACCGCGTCTATTCTGCCTTCCATAGCCTCAAATTTATTTTCTATTACGCAGGTAATTTCTCTTTTCATTTCGTCCTGACCTGCTTTCATCTCATTTTTAAGAGATTTCATCTCTTCCTTAACGGATTCCTGGCCCAATTTCATTTCTCCTTTAACGGATTCCTGGCCCAACTTCACTTGTTCCTGTGACGTTTTCATTTCTTCCTTGAGGGATTCCTGGCCCAATTTCATTTCTTCTTTAAAAGATGTTTGTCCAGCTTCCATCTTTTCTTGGAAAGCAGCAAAAGCAGTAATGAGCTGTCTCAATTGTTCTTCCATCCCTCTTGTTATTGGCATTCAAAATCCCACTTCTGACACCAAAAATTGTTGCGTGCGTACGGGTTCGTTATGAAATGAATGCACAAGTCCGATGAAAAATGAACAAAAATTTATTATTATCACAACAGAAATGCTTAAATTTTCTCAAATTATCATGCAGTACCACAATATCTCACAGTAGTTATCTTTTAACTACTTAAATGTACAATAGAACGTAATTCAAAACAGCTAAAGAACGCTAATCCGCGAATTCGCTATAATCAACAACGGCAGTTTTCTAAACAACAAGAAACTAAGCAACTACTACAAACTGAGATGTTTTCCTCCTTTTATAAGATTTTAAAATCACGCGCTAGAATTTTCCAGTACTTTCTCGAAATCAAAAAGAGATATTTATTTATTTAACGCACGCGCTCTTGTATTTTTAATTTTTCCGGCTTAGCTTTCTTTTAATATTCGTCACGCGCTGCACTGCGCGAGAAATAAAACCATTTAATTTATAATTGAACTAACATTAGCTTTTTAAATACCAAATTCGTAACACTATATAAAAATAAATGATAAAACGTAAACATAAAACAAAGCCCTGAAGAATGCATAAAAATATACCGAAAATACAAAATAATAATAACATTTTTTACTTCCTTGTACGAAGTAAAAAGGAAGTATTGTAATCGCGAAAAGTTTCAGGCAGCATATTTCAACGAAAATATCCATTTTGACCGCTTTCGAATGCAATTTAACGGTGTTTTTGCTTAATATCTGTACGTAAGGACAGATTAAAAGATTCTTTTGCCCCTAAAAAATTACAAAACTGCTTTAAAATGAATTCTGAAGAGAATTTTTCGTGGCGTCTGTACGAACATATGTACGTACGTACCTATCTCGCATAACTCTAAAACGAGTAGCCTCAGAGCGTAGAAATTTTGTATATAGGACTACTATAACATGTAGATTTGCACCTCGTATTTTGGTTGCAATCGGTCCCGCCAAACGTATATAAATATATTTATATATATATATCCACTCTGTTACCCGGCTCAGTGATCTCAATTTCTTTACCCTTATATGTTTGTAAATTGTACATTTTTTGCTTTAAAAATGATTGAATTATGTTGTTCTTGTCTTCCGTTTAAGGGTTTTATGCCTTTAGTAAATTTTTATGCAATAATTTTAGAATTATCAACAATTTAAAAGTTGTGTAAGTGCCCCTAAGCCTATTTTATGGCGGCCATTGCTTGTTTACATTTGAAACAGCTGAGTAGTGAATTTGTTGCCAATCTAGAGAAACGTAGTTTCGCAACAACAAAGATAACGCCTTCATTTATTATTGCGAATTAAATATGCTTAATCCTTTCTGGAATTTCTTCGAGAAATAAGTGTTTAAGATTTATTTAATTTTTAATAATTTAATTTTTAATAATTAGTAATTTTTAATACAGATATTTTGAGTTTTTATGAATTTTTGCCTTGTCGCGAAGTGAGAACTAAATTAATTGAATGAGAAATACTCAGTCGTCTGTGAAAAACTGTTTCTTTTTGTTTTGTTTGCTTACTTTCTTTTATACATCGTTCTAGCTTTATTATAATATTTGAATGGAACATGTGGCAACGATTAGATAATTCTTTAAATGATATAAATTTTGTGCATTCTGTGTTCTAATATGATTTTTAATTACAAAGTTGCATTGACGAACACGCATTTTTATTAAAAAAAAGTTTTAATACTATTCATAACAAATATCTGTTATCTATAGGAAATGATTGCTGAAGATTATTACTGAGTACAGAAATTATTCGATTATAATTAATAATTTTTAAGGACTTTCAAAATAGTTGTTGAAATTAATTATAATTCAATAATATTTATTGGAAAATAATTTTTACATGTCATAATATATCGCGTCATTCATAGCATGTACATAAATGTGTGTTTAATTATAATAAAGTAGAAAGCCCGGCGGTCATACGATGTGACCGCTGTTCTATATATTATAAATTGTAATTAAAATGATTTGTGCAAAGGTGTCTGCTAATTCAAACTGAATTACCGGGGGCAGGCGGCGAGGACGCCCCTTCGCTTACTGCCCCACGGGGTTTCCCCTTTCTACTTGCTTAATTGCTTAGAGTGCAATGAAGGAAACCACTGGCGGTACATTTCTTAAGAGCCACCGCTAGCTCAATCAATAAAGGTGATTTAAAGAATAAAATGTTAATTCACATGTTAAAGATCTCTTTGTACGCAACATTTCTTTTGTAGATCTTTCCATCATTTTTAAGCTCGCCTTGCAGAGGACCATCCACTATTTTTAATTTTACGTCCGTTCTTTCACAAACTCTTGAATAGGCAGCATAAAGTTGACCGTGTCCAAATGCAGGCTCAGGTAAAAAAAAATGCCAACGCGCTTAAGCGTTTGGCCCTGAGACTTATGGATGGTCATAGAAAAGGCAAGTTTTACAGGAAATTGTCTACATCTCAATTGAAACGGCAACCCTGTGCCGTGGCAACTTCACCCCATTGGCTAGTACAGTTACGCAAGCGACCGATAAACTATCAGCGACAAACAGACACTTAAGCCTCATATAATAAAAAACTATTTATTTATTTCATTTTATTTGTTTTTCATCGTTGTCGGTTTTTGCCGGTTGCATATTTCCGAATTCTCTTGTATAGAGATGTGTAAGGAATGAACAAAAGAAATGAAACAGGCATATTTTAAAACATCAAAATCAATTTCAGATTTTGTTGTTTGTCGAAAATGATTGTTTTTTTTTTTTTTTAATTTGAAATTGTCGGAACATGAATATTTTCATCATTTAAAACACTTCTGTAACTGAAAGTATATAACTACGACTAACGATTGCGGAAATAAAGGCCCGGTAAAGGAATGAGAATGTATACATATGCTATGTTATACCGTTTAAAGTAATAAATGAAGTGCAAAACTAGATTTTATAACACTTCCATATACAAAATTTCAATGTTCTACGTGTAATCGCTTTAGACTTATGCAAGATACATATATACATACGTAAGTTTAGACATCACGAATAAAATTCGCTTTGAAGCAATTTTAAATCAGTTTACAAACAGTTTTAGAAAAAAGAGTCCTTTATTCTATCCATACCATGGACATATAAGAAATAGACTAACCCAAATGCCTTTCCTCGCTCTTCTGACGCATTCCCGGCTGTCACCTTGATCACATCCGGAGGAGTAGGGACGACTTGCAGAATCTTACAATGGTTGGCTATAGCAGTTGGTATAATTGTCGAGAAAAAGTTGGTTGTAGCGCCTCATTTCACAAATTAGAATTTTTAGATATTTTTATTTTTGAAACAGAGATAGATTTTTAAAAATTTAGCATATTTATCAAGCATAATTAACGTTCCAAATAATTATAAAGCTGTTGCATGATTTCAGGCCTGGCTATTTTTTTAGCTTTTCCTATGCTGTAAGGAAATTTGTAACTACTTCTTTTAGAAAATAATATTTTAAATCTGAACTAATAGAAAATTTCAAACAAAGAATTTATAATAATTATTATTATATTATAATAATAATTATTATAAATTCAAATAATAATTATTATAAATTCAAACAAAGAATTTATAATAATTATTATTATATTAAAATAATAATTAATAATAATAATAATTATAAATTAGTATAATTTTTATGCTTTTTATTGGTGTAAATAAGTAAAAAATATTAAAATACGTAAAAATGAATTTTTTAAAGTTTTTGATAAAAATTTTAAGTTGTGCTGCTTTTTTAAGATTACAGGCAAATATTATAGCATATTTTATATAAAGGAGTTTTATTTCAATTATATTTCACAATACATCATAGTGATAAACACTTTTAACACCTTAATAATTTTTATACATTTATTCTAATGTCAAAATAGTAAACTGTAATAATTGATTGTGCTAACATTTTACAGTGATTATTTTTTAATTGAAATCTAATTCTGCATAAGATTTTTTTATTTACTGTGAATTTAATTTATTAGCCCAAACGGGTGGTAGTCGAGAAAGGCTATTAGTTTCGAAACGGCATTTTGCTCTGTTTCATTATAAACGTCCGTTTCACTTTGCAAATTGTTGCCACCAAATATTATCGCCTTGTATTATATTTAAAGAAATTTAATAATAAATAGTCTGCATGAATACATGTATGTTTCTCGCATTGTGAAAAAAACGACGGTATTTAGAGCCATCAAATTTTGAACAACATAATCTTTCACCCGAACAGCCGAATTTTGAATTTGTTTTAATCCATTTCATATTTTGTAAAACTTTAATGAACTGTTGATTAAGAAACTCAACGAGCTCAAAGCGAGCAATGGCAACACTGTGCGGAAAATAACATCTTTATCTGCAGCGCGGAAATTCTAAAGATATGCTGTTTTCAAATATTTTGTGATACTGCTGTTGAATTGAATTTTGTGTTGTTTACGTGCTAAGAACATGATATTCAATAAATAGAGGTAACACAAAATCTGAGCGCTTCCAGATTTTATTTATTTATTTATTTTCATTACACTGAGATAAGTTTGTGCTCCGAATTTTATGAATTATTAAAATAAATAATCATCGTATGATGTTAATAATTAATAATCATATGATCAAATAAATTATCGTCTTGTAATGTTATAATAATTTTATAAACCACTGCCTGAAAATGCTCATATAATTTAAAAATATATATATCAGATCTTGTTTAATTTTGCTTTATTTGTTTCAAAGCTTCATGTACTATCAATCTTATTTAATTTTACGTTATTCGTACGCAAAATTAAGTTCATAAATTTTGTGCTTACAGTTTTTACCGTTTTACCAAAGTAAAGATGTTTGTACACGAATTACGCGTGAAAAAAATGCGCGATAGGCAGTAAAAAGTGCTTTAATGAGATATATTAAATCCTATTTGGAAAAACTGTGGCTTTTATAATCTCATCACTATACAACTATATATTAGTCTATCTCTTATAAGGTCCATGATCCATACATGCTGACGTCAGACAAAAAATTGTCAAAATGGATTCGGGACTGGTCAAAATGGATCCTAACGTTAAAATATGGTATCCAAAATGTTTCGCGATTACAACACTTCTTTTACTTCATAGAAAATAGTAAAACTGTCTTAGATTCTTTTATCTTCAGCTATTTTCCTTCTAGCCTACTTTACTGCAAATGTATTGCTAAATAACACAGATTCGAAACAGAGCGATAAAAGAATCTTCAGAGAAGCATTTCCTTCGAATGGCTTCCTTACATTTTCCCTCCCCCTCCAAATACAAACAAGTTTGTGTTTACTGCAAAAACATCAAAATACAGTAGTAGAAGGCGAAAAAAAGAATGAGGAATGTTAGCACAAATCTGTCGTGCTCATCCATTTGTTCAGGGTGAAATTTCTTTTTACCGCAGAAACTCACGTTCAGATAACCGAGAATGTCGGATAACGCTAAGCTACTGGTGACTGGTTTTAAAATAAACTTACTGAAGAAAGAACAACATTTTATTAGAAAATCGGGACAACATATAAAAAGCATAATTGTATATCGAAACCAGTTCGTACTTTTACACTTTTTGTTTGAAATAAAATATATTAAAAAATAATAAATAAATGCCAATAAAACTATATAATTTTAAGAAATATAACAATAAAAAATCTGATATGTACACCACATGACTTCCTTGTACGGAATATTAAATTATGCGCATTATTTCTTGCATTTCATTTAAACTTATCGGATTCAATTAAACCTACTTCGCCGACAGCGCATAAACCCCAATAGAATAAATGCATTCTTTAAAATTCACTCTAATATTTGTTTACCATAGCGACACTCCGGCGCTAGATTCACTTAACAGTATTAATAATTATATCACAGTTAACTTACATAATAATTATATAACGGAAACTAAGTTTATATAACAGTTAACTTATATATTTCGTTCATATTATAACTCATAATGCACAAAATTTATATCATTTAAAGAATAGAATTATCTAATCGTTGCCACATGTTCTATTCAAATATTATAATAAAGCTAGAACGATGTATAAAAGAAATTAAGCAAACAAAACAAAAAAGAAACAGTTTTTCACAGACGATTGAGTATTTCTCATTGAATTAATTCAGTTCTCACTTCGCGAGAAGGCAAAAATACATAAAAACTCAAAACATCTATATTAAAAATTACGAAGTAAATCTCAAACAATTATTTCCTCGAAAAAATTCCAGACAGAATTAAGCATGATTTAATTGGCAATAATAAATGAATGCGTTATCTTTGTCGTTGCGAAGCTAAGTTTCTCTAGATTGGCAACAAATCCACTAGTCTCCTGTTTCAAATGTAAACATCCGCCATAAAAAAAAAGGCTTAGCGGCACTTAAACAACTTTAAAATTGTTGATAATTCTCAAAATATTGCACACAGATTTACTAAAGGCATAAAAACCTTAACCGGAAGATAAAATCAACATAATGCAATCATTTTTAAAGCAAAAAATGTACAATTTACAAACATATAAGGGTAAAGAAACTGAGATCACTGAGCCGGGTAGCAGAGTAGATATATATATAAATATATTTATATACGTTTGGTGCGGCCGATTGCAACCAAAATACGAGGTGCACATCTACATGTTATAGCAGTCCTATATACAAAATTTCAACGTTCTGAGTCTACTCGTTTTTGAGTTATGCGAGATACGTACGTACGCACGTACGTACATACGTTCGTACAGACGCCACGAAAAATTCTCTTCAGAATTAATTTTAAAGCAGTTTTATAATTTTTTTGAAGGTAAAGAGTATTTTATTCTGTCCTTACGTACAGATATCACGCAAAAACATCATTAAATTGCATTCGATAGCGGTCAAAATGGATAATTTCGTTGAAATATGCTGCCTGAATCTTTTCGCGATTACAATACTTCCTTTTTACTTCGTACAAGGAAGTAAAAATAAAAGCATAATAAAATACTTAATTAAATACATAAAAAGCAAAAAATAACTTTTCAGCTTTAACAATATGACATCGTATGTGACGGAATATAAAATCGCAGAGCTGGCTATAAATGACAGATTTTAAATGAAAACAGAGATACATTTAAGTGAGTTGAATGTTGTCATTCTTATTTATGATATTTCTATCCTATAAGTTCAAGCGTTATTGAAAATTAAGTTATTGTCTCAGCTCAATCTTTTCTTTTTCTGCGACCCACCAGCGGCCGAGCGGTATAGTCGCTGAACACTGGTAGTTCGGTCCGAGGTTCGAATCCCGCGAACGGGCTGGCTGCATGGGCGTTTTCGTGGTTTTACCCATGTGTAACGTGTATACGAGCCAGTTTCCCTTAGAAAGTCCTCCACGAAGGCATCCCTCCTGTTAGGAAGATAGCCCTCAAGGCTTTGCCATATTCGCACACACACACACAATCTTTTCTGCAAACCTAAGATTTAATTTTTGTCGTGTGTGACCAAAAGTATGTACTTTGGTATAACATTAAAAAGCTTTAAAATCGGTGGTCTGAGTCAGGGAGGAATGGAATTAGCCTTTTATTTAGCTGTTAAACATTTAATTCCAGTCTATGAATAATAAAAAAAAAAATAATGCAGACATCGCATGATTCGAAACATAAGAAACCAGAAGTCTATATATATTAGTACCTTCTGGTTGTATTTTATAATTTGTCTTTTGTTATGCTTTCTAATTTTTTTGTTTTGGTGGCTGCTGTTGTTTCAGACTACCTCTGGGCAGCCCATAAAAACATCATTGGGGGACGTAAATTGTGCTAGGAGGGTCGGGGTGTGATTTTTACATCACGGCACAACATGATTTTCTTGCACGCCTATTTAATTACACGTATTTTTTGCTGCTCTTCATTTAAACTTAGTTCCTCCAATTATTCTAACTTAATTTATCGGTTTATCAAGGCAAGTTGAAAATGACATCGAACATTACAAATTTTGAAATTAAATATCTCAGTCAATTTTTGTCGTACGACAGTCAAACTTCTACTATTTTTAATTCCATAATTAGCATAAAATGTTCTCAAATATAAGTATAAGAAACGAGAGATTAAAAATTAGATTTTGATGTTTGTCGATAATAATTTTTTTTTTTTTTTAATTTGAAATTGCCAAAACATGAATATTTTCGTCATTTTAAATACTTCTGTAATTAAAAGTACCAAGACTACGACCAACGGGTGGCGGTATATATATATATATATATATATAAACGTGTGTATATATATATATATATATATATACACACGTTTGCTTCTGCCCTATTATTGGTCATGAAAAAGGGAGGTGCACAACTCTAGACGTTATAGCAATACCATATACAAAATTTCAACCTTCTTACATCTAACCGTTTTTGAGTTATGTGAGATGCATGCATACATACAAGGATGTAAAAAATACTTTTATTACCTTCAGCTTCTGTTTGAAAAAGAGGGATGTGCACTTGTAGAAAAAAGAGGTACTTTTGGCGCTAACAGTTTCTTGTTCTCAGTGTTAACTCTTTCGCATCGAGAGACGACCAAATCTGTTTTCAACAAACATCAAAAACGCCCGTGTTTACGAATTTGTCTTGGAATAGTTTTCCTTTCCCCCTGCTGTTTCATCCATTGTGTGCAGTTTCACCTTAGGGACGGATTGCACGTGCGAACGTCAATAGCTTTCCGTATTTCTCCTTTATTTGCTTCAAAAGAATGATTGACATGTCTTTTAACAACTCGCGAAACCAATGAGCCATACACTAACGTGGAGGGGAAAGAACTAGGTAGAAAATAAACGAGGCGTTGGGGCGGTTTGCCGTTGCCTAAATAAACGGGCGTTACTGGCGACTTCGATGCGAAAGAGTTAAACATGTACATCATTTGGCATGGCGAATTTTACTTTCAATTCTCAGTTACGATAATCCTTCTCAAGCATTAAGGAGGCTATATACCTTCGAACAGTTTTTTTTTTTTTAATTTTTAAGTTTGTGACCATTAATTTTGTATTTTTGGAGTAATGTAAGAAAACAAGCCAAAAAACAGCAATATTTACAATAAATTAGAAACACTCTGTTAAAAAAAGTATAATATACATTTTCATATTTTGCAATATGTAAACCCATCATAATGATATTCTCAAGGAGGTAGACTATTATTTTAAATCTAGGAAGTTATTTAAAAATTTTTTAAGCTAGAATGTGTAATATAACAAACAGAAAGCATATTTTCTCATTAAAATTCATGTTTAACACAGAATAATAACTTTATAAAAAATACATTTATCAATTAGTAAATAGTCTATCTCCTGACACGAAGTGTTCTAAATATGTATACAAATTAATTTAAAGAATTCAAACACTGACCTACTTTTGGTAAGTTTGTAAACTTAAAATTTTGCTGATTTATAACTAATGCCCTCTTGGGTTTCAGAATTTAAATTTTTTTGCTTTCCAGCAGCTTTTAAAATTTGTCTCTGCTCTTTAAAGCCAAATCAGGGAATGTCGTTTTGCATTGTCGATACGGTTAACATCAAACCTTTCATATTCGTTTGCAGTGTAGTAACCAATATCTATATCTAATTTACTATATCTATACCTAATCTATCTATACCTATGAAAATTAATGAATATTACTCTGTAATAAATAAAGGTGCTACTTTGGTAGACGGTTGCACGGATTTTTGGCGATTTACGTTGGCGCAAGTGTTGGCGCGATTTTTACAAACGTCAGCCATCTTGAAAAACGCTGTTTTTACGCATAGTAAAGTACTCGAAACTTTAAAAAAAAATAAATATCGTTAAAAGTAATGAATTCATTTTTTGTTGAAAATGTCATTTTTTAAGATGGCAGGCAAGTGTAAATAAATACATTTTCTATGAGTATAAAATAGTAAAGTAAGATTATTATTACTTTCATATAGCAAAGAAGAGAATAAAAACACCGCTATAAAAACATTGGGCCAACGTTTAATTATATTAAAATATTACTGAAATTGAATATCGAAGTAAAAACCATCATACCAACATTTAAAAGAATTAGAATATTATTAAATTCAAATACTTTAAAATACGTTATATAGAATACAATTAACATTAAAACATATGGACAATAATTATCTCAGTAATTTCTGAAAATAGTGTATTAATTTTTTTAACAAAAATTGAAGTATACAATTATAAAATAAAAGAAAAATATGTACTTACATTGTTTTGAGTATTTCACCTGTTGTTTATTCGTAAGTACCACAAAAAAAATCACAATCATAATTTAGATAACATCTTTGAAGACATCTTTGAAGGAATTAGAAGATATGAATTAAATTTTAAAAGGGTGCGGAAATGCACAAATTCTCAGTAACCAATCAGGGAGCTGATTACAGCTCCTTAACGCACAAATATTCTATAACCAATCAGAGAGCTCATTACACCACGGCTAGAGTTAAAATTATTTAAAAATTCATACATAATAAAATCATTTTTTAAAAAAATGCAAAATTAAATTGTATTTTAATATTTAACAGCCATAAATAATGTTTAAAACATTAGATTAAATTTATACATATTAAAACGAATTACTTTTAAAGTAAGATGACGTCATTGATTACATCATCCACAACATAAAATTTCATAAAATATGATAAACAATAAAATTTTTATTTCAAATAAAAATGCAAAATTAAATTGATTTTTAATATTTAAAAGGTGCTACTTTGGTAGACGGTTGCACGGATTTTGGCGAGTTTTTGGCAATTTTTCTTTTGGCGAGTAATACGACTTATGTAAACCCATTGCTGGATAAGTTATTTATGGTAACCGATACTTTGTTGACATTTTATTTAAAAATAATGCGTGTTATTATGCATAAATTCCGTGTTTTAAATATTATTTATGGCTTCTAAATATTAAAAATCAATTTAATTTTGCATTTTTATTTGAAATAAAAATTTTATTCTTTATCATATTTTATGAACTTTTATGCTGTGGATGATGTAATCAGTGACGTCACCTTACTTTAAAAGTAATTGGTTTTAATATCTATAAATTTAATCTAATGTTTTAAACATTATTTATGGCTGTTAAATATTAAAATACAATTTAATTTTGCATTTCTTTTTTAAAATGATTTTATTATGTATGATTATTTAAATAATTTTAATTCTAGGCGTGATATAATCAACTCTCTGATTGGTTATATTTGTGCATTAATGAGCTGTAATCAGCTCCCTAATAGGTTGCAGAAAATTTGTGCATTACCGCGCCATTTTAAAATTTAATTCATATCTTCGAATTCCTTCAAAAATGTCTCCTTCAAAGATAAATGTTTTTTGATAAGTACCAAGAATTTTTGGTTTCGGAATCAAAAAATTGTCCTTTGAGACCTTATTTTCGCCAGCCTGGCTTTCCTAATCAAAGATTTATTTATAAATTCTTACAATGGTCAGAGGAAATTTATTTTAAATTTTTGGAGGAAACGTCGCTAATTGTTTCTTCAATGAAGTGCGAAAATGTAGATCACAGATGAAGACCGTTAGGAGAGCCGATTCTGAGAGGGCCGTATATGATATTGTGGTCATGTTGGAAGAAATAACCGCTGTAACGGTAAGAAAATTATTAGACATTCCTCCTTTTTTACCGACAATAAACTAATTGCTGTCATTTTAGCTCTAGTGTACGAAGCGTTCTTATTTACTTATTTTAAAGTATTTAATTTAAGTAATATTTTAATTCTTTTAAACGTTGGTATGATGGTTTTTAATTCGATATTCAATTTACGTAATATTTTAATCCGATTAAACGTTGGCGTAATGTTTTTATAGTGGTATTTTTATTCTATTTCTATGCTATATGAAAGTAATAATTTAACCTTTCTTTAGTATTTTATACTCGTAGTAAATGTATTTATTCTATATAATTAACGTATTTTAAAGTATTTAAATTTAATAATATTCTAATTCTTTTAAATGTTGGATGATGTTTTTTATTTCGATATTCAATTTCAGTAATATTTTAATCTAATTAAACGTTGGCACAATGTTTTTATAGCGGTATTTTTATTCTCTTCTTTGCTATATGAAAGTAATAATAACCTTACTTTAGTATTTTATACTCACAGTAAATGTATTTATTTACACTTGCCTGCCATCTTAAAAAACGACATTTTCAACAAAAAAATTAATCCATTATTTCTAACGATATTTATTTTTTTTTTAAGTTTCGAATACTTTACTATGCGTAAAAACAGCGTTTTTCAAGATGGCTGACGTTTGTAGAAATCGCGCCAACAATTGCGCCAACGTAAATCGCCAAAAATCCGTGCAACCGTCTACCAAAGTAGCACCATTTAAAAGCCATAAATAATATTTTAAACATGTAATTTGTGCACAATAAAACGCATTATTTTTTAAATAAAATGACAACAAAGTATCGGTTACCATAAATAACGTATCGTGCAATGGGTTTGCATAAGTTGTATTACTCGCCAAAGGAAAATCGCCAAAAAATCGCCAAAAATCCGTGCAACCGTCTACCAAAGTAGCACCTAAATAAATAAAGTGCTTATCAGCAATGTAAACACAGAATCAACACAGAGCGAAAATGCGTTAGTAAATTCATAACACGCAGCTTGAAAATATACTAGAACTTTCATTTGTTGCCATCATAAAAATAATTTTTGCTTTTTAAAATGCAATTAGATAAAGTTTTAAGCCTCGAAAATAAGAGTAATTATAACTCTGCCACTCCCACTTCGGCCTTTTAAATATTTAAGTCTTGTGCACTTCCGGTATGCTTTTCGAAGACAAGGTATCAAATAAAGTATCATAACTTCGGTTTAAATCAACGTAGGAACAAAATTCAAACAGTTTTGGAAACATAAGAAATAAGACTTTCATCGCACTTAAGAAAAAAAGAAGTTTTTTGACCAAAATCTCGATTTGTAAGGTATACAACCCCTTAACAAGATTATTTTCCCTTAGCTCCACATTGATATTATGAATAAAATACGATTTTTCATTTCTACTGTACGGTGAAAGGCAAAAGTCGACAGTGTAATTCTGCTAGTTTTAAATTAAAAGTTAATAGTGTATCTGAGCAAGTTCTTTTTTTAAAATATTAAGAATTCTAATTCCATGATATTTATTTTTTTGTTGTTACCAGTCTCATTTGTCTGAGAAAGGTCAGCACAAGTCCACGATATCCATCGTGGCAAGGAGTCGTCATATGTGCGTATCGTTGGTAAGAGCCTTCAGCATCATACAGGTGACAGCCTGTATTTAGCTCAATTCTGCCCCCCCCCGATTTTGAGAGAGAGCCCCCCGGGAGTACGGGTCCCAGGGTTTTCTACCACTTTTTTTCCTTACCACCAACCTCTCGAGAGGTCTTTCGGCTCGCCTCATATTTAGAGTGCCCCTATGCCGCACATAGACTATACATTTGTAAACAGCCATGCTTTCTCCGGGATTCGAGCCCGGGACCTTCGGTACGGCATTCAAAGTCACTAACCGTCTCGTTAGAGCGGCAATATTTACCGTAAAAATGAGAATACATTTTTTTCAACAGTCCATGTTGAATAACTATTTTTATTTCAGAGAGATCTTAACTGTATTTGCGAATTTAAATTTTTTTAAAGAAAAAGTGTGCAAGTTCATATGATATACCATTCGATTTCTGTTTTAAACAAAGTACTGCGAAATAGTCGAATTAAGTTCTTGAAACTTTTGGTCACCAGTATTGAGACAAAAAGCTGTTTCTGAGGTAAGCCAATGTAATGGATTTTATCATGGAAAAAGATGGCATTAATTATTCATTTTTTTCAATCCGTTTTCTTACATGTTCATACGGAGGAATTCTTTAAAGGATAAAAAGAAACATTGGTCCATAAATAGTAAAAGCAAAAGACTGCGTAATACATCGTATAAATGAAATAGTTAAATATTTAGTCTGAATAAATAGGAATCCGGACAGAGAAGATGAAACGACGTATAAATGGAAAATGCGTATAAATGACAAACGTATAAAATGTACTTTACTGGAGGGTTCCTTAAACTGTGGGTCGCGGCAGCAAGGGGTCGCCAAAAATTTTAGCAATTTTGATTATTATAATAATTTTACAATTACCAAATATTTTTTCACAATGTGTAGAAACACTAGGATTTTTTTTGAAGTAGGCAAGATGAAAAATTAGCAAACGCCTTCGCCGGGAATCGAACCACGGACCTCTCAAATACGGGCTCAGTGTGCTGACCACTACACCACGAAGGCAAGGTAGGAAAGTGGGAACCTTATATACTCCCCTTTTTAAAGGGCGACTGGGTTTTTTAGGGGACCCAATCGCCAAATCCTGGGTGTGGAGAATCATCATCCAACACCCTTTTAGTTCGGGCGCCACTGTAGAGACATTAGGATTTTTTTGAAAGCCAGAGAGATGAAAAATTAACAACGTCTTAGCCGGGAACCGAACCACGGACCTCTGGAATACCGGCCCAGTGTGCAAACCACTACACACGTTCATTTTCCTTGCTTTGCACGTGACGCTGTCATTTCGTCTGTTACTTATTTAAAATTTTCACATTGTTCTAGGTCTTAAAATTAGAAATGAAAGTTCATGACCTAAACTGCAATAGTATATTACAGTACAAGGGTCGTTACTGAGAAAGGTTTATGAATAAAATATTGAGTAAGTGGGTAAAAAAAAAGGATTTATGAAAGAATTACTCTTATGGGCACTAGTTTTTAAATTTGGCAATCAATTTCTCTTTAGTAATTTAGTGCACAACATGAAACACAGGCACAGAAAGAAAACTTCTACATTCGCTTGCAATTTCTCTACCGATGGTGTGGTCAGATTTCAAGCAAGATAGAATATTTATATATAAATAATGTGAGCATGATACATGTTACGTCGTTTATCGAAAAATGCTCCCCAAAATGAACACGTACACATATATTACATGCGCTATGTTTATGTTTTCATAGAGATCTTATTATGTATGTTGACTGCGGCAGAAAAAACGTTTTCTTGTTTTTTTTTTATTGTATTTGTAAGCACGTGTTCTGTATTTGTAGCTTGATGTTCTTATATTCAAGTACAAATTATTGGAAAAAAATAATATCAAAAGAACAAAGTGAGCTCCGCTTAGAGAATGTCATACTAGTAATTGATGTACTCTAAATGTCAAGCGGGCATGAACTAGTAATTATAGTTTGTATTCATAAAAGTTTTTATGACAATCTATAAAAAATAGTAAAATAGACTAGAAACAATTATTAATATTTGTATCATAACTTTTTGAATGTAAAAATGCAATTTCTACTTAAATTTGATTTAATTTGTTTGTAGGTCCCTAATTTGTTTGTAGGGTCTAGGTGGTTAACTTCCGCCTGGATACAGGAGTAGCAGGAAACTACACAAAAGAAGTGACTAACTCTTTAAAATTTACGATGCGTCAACTCGACGTTAACAAACTTCGCCTCTACTTGGACGGTTAATGAAAGTTGAATAATTGAAAATTAAAAGTTAAAATGTTTAACAAGTGCTAGACTAATCTACAGGGCTTAGAGAGATCCTGAACTTCAACTCCCTTCTAAGCTAGTGGCAGCAAAGCAATGCAAATTATGCCACTCGAACCGGCAATGAGTACGAACGGCAGCTAGAGCCCAACTCTTCCTTTGTCCTATTGAAACTCGGCTTTTAACTACTTTCTTAAACATAGAAAATTTACATGCGTTTACGCACGCTACAACATTTAACTATTCCGGCACTGACAGTTAGGGAAATGAAGGCATATTGAAAAGTCTGAACTTAAAATTTAAAATGTTAGTTAAAATAAATATAAATCCCTAAGTGTTAATACTTGGAAATAATAAAGTAAAATATTAAGTTTTGGGCTCAGTTAACAAATTAAATAGCAATTCAGAAGTCAAACAACAAAAACCAGCGTTATCTTCAAATTTTTCATAGGACTCGTTTCGATGGTTTTACCGAACCATCATCCTCAGCTGCCAAAGCGCAAATGAACGAGACTATTCTCCCATCAATAAAATTCCGAGTTCCATACACAAGGACCCCATTCCCCAACATTAACTTTTCACCCAACATTATTAATCGAGCAGTTAAAAAATTCTCATCTCAACATTCTTGTTTTAGGAGATTATAAAAATTCTGTTGCCATGCCTTTCTTTCCATCAATCAGCTATAAAGTTGCACGTATTTTGCAGAAATTTAACTTTCGGGTCGTTTATTCTCCCATTAACAAAATTCCGAATTCCCTACTCAAGGATCCCATTCCGAATATGAATTCCTGGGGGTATTTATAGGATTCCTTGCCAGTGTGGTTTAATTTACATTGGCCAAACTAAGAGAGCCTTAAAATTTCGCGTCAAGGAACATGAAACATATGCTAAAAAAAAAGGAAACACAGAAATCTTCTGTTTCCCAACTTTGTTGGTCCGAAAATCACACTTTCAATTTTTCTGCTGCCAAAATTATTCAAAAAACATCTTCCATTGGAGAACTGGATTTTCTGGAGGCATTTCACATTCAAAAAATCTTTCTGTTCTAGTTAATGATCCTGATTCCAATCCATCTTTGACTTCGGCCTTAAAAGAAATTATGTTTTAGTTATGGTTCCATCAACAGATGGCGCCACTAGCTTATCTCCTGTCCAGGCTTTCTTATCTTATCTAATCATTATATCATATCTCGTTCATCAGCGCTTTTGCAGGTGAGGATGAGGGTTCGGTAAAACCATCGAAAATAGTCTTGTGAAAATTTGAAAATATCGTTGATTTTTGTTGTTTGACTTCTGAATTAGTATTTGTTCGAAGTGTTATTGTTTCTTAATTAAAATAAATAGCTTTAGGCATACTTCCACCATTAGTATGGTGTGATTACCTTATATTATGTATAAAAAATCTGATGTGGACACCCCGTGACTTCCCTGTACGCCTATTAAATTACAGACCCTCTTTTTTTTTCTGCGCATTGTTTAAACTTATTTCTTCTAATTATTCTGAATTAATTAATCGAGTTCTCAAGACAAGTTGAACATGGTACCAAAAGTTTCAAATTTTGAAATAAAATATCCTGGTGAAGTTTTTTTCTTACGAGAGTCAAACCTTTTAGCGCAAAGGGGCAATTTGCTCAGAAGGGATATTAATTTCGTTTTGGCATTTTGCGTTGATTCACTATACGGTGAAACGCTTTTTAAATTGTTGCCACCAAATATTAATGCCCTGTATTATATTTAAAGAAATTAAATCATGAAGAATCTGCCTAAATGTATGCATTTTTCTCGCATTGTGACAAAACAGTGGTACCTAGAGACATCAAATTTTGAATAACATAATCCTCCACTAGAATATGGGCATCTGGAAGCCCAAATTTGGAATTTGTTTTATTATCTATTTCATATTTTGTAAACCTTTAAGGAATATTTGAGTACTAATTCACAAGTTAAACAACAAAAATCAGCGTTATATTTACAAAATTTTCACAGGACTAGTTTCGATGGTTTTACCGAACCACCATCCTCAGCTGCAAAACCGCAAATGAACAAGATAGGAAATAATAATTAGATAAGATAAGAAAGCCTGGACAAGAATAAGCAAGTGGCGCCATCTGTTGGTGGAACCAGAACTAAAACATAATTTCTTTAAAGGCCGAAGGCAAATTTGGATTGGAATTAGGATCTTTAACTAGAACAGAAAGACTTTTATGAATGTGAAATGCCTCCAGAAAATCCAGTTCTCCAATGAAAGATGTTTTTTGGATAATTTTGGCACCAGAAAAATTGAAAGTGTGGTTTTCGGACCAACAATGTTGAGCAACAGAAGACTTCTGTGCTTCCTTTTTTCTAACATATGCCTCATGTTCCTTGACGCGAAATTTTAAGGCTCTCTTAGTTTGGCCAATGTAAATTAAACCACACTGGCAAGGAATCCTATAAATACCCCAGGAATTCATATCCGGAATGGGGTCCTTGAGTATGGAACTCAGAATTTTATTGAAGGGAGAATAAACGACCCGAAAGTTAAATTTCTGCAAAATATGTGCAACTTTATAGCTAATTGATGGAAAGAAGGGAATGACAACAGAATTTTTATAATCTTCTAAAACAAGAGTGTGCCTTTTAGTATGTTGAGATGAGAATTTTTTTTAACTGCTTGATTAATAATGTTGGGTGAAAAGCCCCTGTCAATAGCTATTGCTTTTAAATAATTTAGTTCTTCATGAAGGGCTAGTTTGGAGGAGCAAATTTGAAGAGCACGGAAAACGTAGGAATAAAATGAAGCTAACTTTTGTTTAGTTTTTTGTGTTCTTCAAATTTGCTTCTCCAAACTAGCCCTTCATGAAGAACTAAATTATTTAAAAGCAATAGCTATTGACAGGGGCTTTTCACCCAACATTATTAATCAAGCAGTTAAAAAAATTCTCATCTCAACACACTAAAAGGCACACTCTTGTTTTAGAAGATTATAAAAATTCTGTTGTCATTCCCTTCTTTCCATTAATGAGCTATAAAGTTGCACATATTTTGCAGAAGTTTAACTTTCGGGTCGTTTATTCTCCCATCAATAAAATTCCGAGTTCCATACTCAAGGACCCCATTGCGGATATGAATTCCTGGGTATTTATAGGATTCCTTGCCAGTGTGGTTTAATTTACATAGGCCAAACTAAGAGAGCCTTAAAATTTCGCGTCAAGGAACATGAGGCATATGTTATAAAAAAAGAAGCACAGAAGTCTTCTGTTGCTGAAGATTGTTGGTCCGAAAACCACACTTTCAATTTTTCTGCTGCCAAAATTATTCAAAAAACATCTTCCATTGGAGAACTGGATTTTCTGGAGGCATTTCACATTCATAAAAATCTTTCTGTTCTAGTTAACGATCCTAATTCCAATCCAAATTTGCCTTCGGCCTTTAAAGAAATTATGTTTTAGTTCTGGTTTCACCAACAGATGGCGCCATTTGCTTATTCTTGTCCAGGCTTTCTTATCTTATCTAATCATTATTTCCTATTTTGTTCATTTGCGGTTTTGCAGCTGAGGATGGGGGTTTGGTGAAACCATCGAAACTAGTCCTGTGAAAATTTTGTAAATATAACGCTGATTTTTGTTGTTTAACTTGTGAATTAGTAGTTATTCGGCGTGTTATTGTGTTTTAATATTTGAGTAACAAACTCAAGGATTTCAAGGCGACCAATGGCAACACTACGAAAAAGAAAAATTTTTTATTTACAGCGCGCGAGACTGTGTACCGGAAATTCTGAAGATATACTCAATTTAAAATTATTTTCCCATATTGTCCTTGAATTCAATTTGATGTGATTTAAGTGCGAAGAACATGATGTTTATTAAATAAAGGTAACACGCAAAACGTTAAAAAAACGCCCCTTGGGCGTAATATAAAATCAGAAATTTTCTTCCTGAAATTTTTTTACAATTTTACTTTTTTGAAACGAGTATAAAACTTTTCCTAATATAAGTATAGGAAGCGGGTGACCACATTAACAGTTCTGGAAGATTGCTACAGTACTGGTAGTAAATGGCGGTTCTAATCTGGTAACGTGATAGTTCTATTTCAGACACCTTAATGATAGTTTTTACAAATTTCACAACATAGTGTTCTTAAACACTTTCTTTGTTTTAGAACACTTTGTCTATTTGTTTGTTTTCTAAAACACTTTCTTTGTTTTCTAAAACACTTTCTTTGTTTCTAAGTGTTCTTTCTTTTAAATGTCAAAAATCGTTTCACAAAATATATTTAAACATGGCAACGCGAACTGTTTGCACAGCCAATATTTGCGGGGGTGAGAAACTTTCATTAAAGCCGGATACATTTTTACTTAATTACAATAAACATAAAGTAGTATAACATTTAATAATAATTCTTTTCTTTATAGAAATTGTACTAAAATTAATTCTATTGAAGTTATTACAGTTGAAATAACTGAATTTCTATATAAAGTATGAAAAGTAATTTTAATAGTTTTTAAAACATTTCTTAAATCATTTATGGTAATTAATAATAAAAGCATTTTTAAAAACATTTCTTAAATCAATTACGCTAAATATAAACACTTTTTTGTTTCCATTTAAAAAAATTTCCTAAATGATAAGAACACTAGCAAATAAAAGCTTAAAGTTTCGACCACCTCAGAAAAATCCTCAGATTGTCTTGTTTTTATCTCAGAAATTCCGGATTAAATCGAAGACGACATTACGGTGGTACGAAGCCAACGTTTTTAATCTTATGATAAAATTTTATTTCTCTGTCAATACATTTGCGCAACCAAAAGAAAATCGACAAAAGGACCATTGTCCTATTAAATTCTCATTGTTTAGATTCCGATTAATCCTATTCTTCTAGGTTTACAGATAAAAGCTGGTTGTGTCAGGAAGTTAGTTGATAACAAATATTCTTTAAAAATTATATTTTTTTACAAATACAGCTTTCCACACGCGCGCACCCACAAAAAAATCATTTGTGTTTTTTAAATATTTCATTTATATTTTTCCTCGCTAATTGCCGCTAAGCTAACATATTTCTTTTTATTCTGTAATTACACAATATTAAAATTCGAAACCACTTATGCTTAAAAAATGGTAAAGACCAATAACATGAAATTCTGTTGACCAATAACATAAACATCTGTTGTAATTATTAATGAGTTTTAATGTAATGCTCATTACATGTTTTTATTCTCGGCAAAATAATTTTCATCTGTAACATAAAAGGAAAATAGGAAATTTTTTTAACTCGGAATGTTTTAACTCGAAATACGTGGTTTCAAAAGGTATGATAAAAAAGTACGTCAAAATCAGCTGCAAAATCCCCCCCCCCCACAAAAATTTGAGATAAAATAATTATTGTCATTAACAAAGTCCTATCAAGATTTGGCGCCTTTTCAGTGAAGTATTACTTTCGATGCTTTGTTTTGCTAACAAACCTTTGACCAAATTTACAACCCACGCTAAATTTTATAGAATTCAAGTTAAAATTTATAGAATTCAAGTTAAAATTTATAGAATTCAAGTTAAAATTGAATTCTATAAACGTCAGCGATTATTTAATGGTTAGCTATAGTCATACAGAAGACAGAAGAACATCAATACAGCAGCCACGCTAACGTTTAGACTTTCGGCTTGTGTGCTCTACGGATGGGTATTATCCCCCATCTGCAGCTTAGCGGTATTTATAATAATAATAATTGTAACAATTTAGAGTATATGTTATATTACAATTGGTTAATGTACAAAACATAAATAATTAGAAATTTTGAATACATAGCATCACTTTAATCTTAAATAACTTTAAAAATGTAAATAAAAATAAAAATTTAAAAAAATATTCGAAAGCTTTCAGATTTTACATTACGCCCAAAGGGGCGTTTTTTAACGCTTTGTGTGCTATCTTTATTTATTAAATATCATGTTCTTCGCACTTAAACCATAAAATTGAATTCAAAAGCAATATCGCATGAGCATATCTTTAGAATTTCCGATACAGTGTCTCGCGCACTGCAGATAAAATTTTTTTTTTTTTTTTTTTTTTTTTTTTTTCCGTACAGTATTGCCATTGCTCGCTTTGAAATCGTCGAGTGTATTAATCAAAAATTCGTTAAAGTGTTATAAAATATGAAATCAGTAATAAAACGAATTTCAAATTCCAAATTAGAAGTTCCAGATGCGTACATTCAGAGGAAGATTATATTATTCAAAGTTTGATGGCTATAGAAACCGTTGTTTTATCACAATGCGAGAAACATATATAGATTTATGCAGCTTCTTTATCATTTAATTTATTTAAATATAACGCAGGGCTCTAATATTTGGTGGCAATAAATTGAAAAATGAACCGAAATTTATAGTGATCCGACGCAAAATTCCAAAACGAAATTAATAGCCCTTCTGGGCTAACACCCTTTGGGCTAAATATAAAAATAAAATAAAAATATAAGGTCAATGTAGAAATCAACATGTAAATATATGTAAAAGTCCGTATTTTGTAGAATATAGAAGAATTTTTATATATAGAATGTCCATATGTAGGAAACAATGTCCATGTGTAAAATGCCCATATGGAGAATGTTCATATATAGAAGTCCATATACTTATATGTAGAAGTTTATTCCCAGAAATCCATGTCTTAAAGAATGTCTAACAATGCCTATATGTAAAATGCCCATATGGAGAATGTTCATATGGAGAAGTCTGTATCTTGTAGAAGTCCATAGTTTAAGAATATTTTAAATTAGATCAGAATACTACTGTTGAATCATATTTATGAAGCTTTTAAATTTTCACAGTTGGTGGATAAATAGTTTATTATATTTTGAAGTTTATTCCGAAAGAAGTTGCTAAGTTGCTTTATAGTGTTTTCTTGAATCAGATTTGTGCTGATGTTGTGGTAAATGGCTTGAGAGTTTGTGATTTCGCAGCTAAAGAGGTAGTGATCAAAAGTCTCCAAATGTCCGCAGATATCTAGGCTTCATGATGGAGGCTGAAGTGTCGTACAGAGTGCATAAAGAAGATTACACTGCTAAATTTGTTTTAAACTTCTGATCCTATTTGGAACCCTAAAGGCCTACCAGCGATCCAGGGGTAAAATCCCAAAGCTGGTAGTTCGACCTATGTTAAAATTCCCGCAAACGAGTTGGCTCCATGAAAGGTTTCATGATCGTTTTCTATGTATATGTTACGGTGAAACACCGAAATCTGGAGAATGTCGACTTTAACCGGTGAATGTCAACATTCACATAGTCTCTTGATGTATATCCGAAATATTTTCCAAATACTCTTATTTCTGACTTACGCCTGTCAATGTCGACATTCACCATGTACTAATGGTGAATGTTGAACGTAGAACAATATTATATTTTCTTCTCCGTAATTCGGTCGCGAATAAACGCACTCGAAACTTGAAATAAGAATTTAAGAACATGAGAACCTAAAACACACAATACATTCAAAATGAGAAAGGAAAATAATAGAAGTTAAAAACTTACTTAATTATACAGTACGTTCTAAATGAGAAAATAAAATAACAGTCATAAAAAAACTTACTAAATTATGCGATTCAAATCTTATTTATTGCAACAACTTAAACTATTATGGCACTTTATGACCTCTCTTTTCGACTTTCACCAGAGCATATCTGTGATTGTCGACATACACCGGTGAGGGTCCGAATATACAAAAACGTAGTGAAATATTCGGTCTTTCACCGACGTATTTGGTGAATGTTGATATTCTCCGGTGAAAGTCGACATTCTCCAATTTCGGTCTTTCACGGTAACATATACACGAAAACGAGAAAGTTTCCTTTAAAAAATTCTCCACAGGCATCCTTTCTCATAGACAGATAGCTCTTCTAGATAGATCTGTTGAGTACTGTATGATAATCTGAAGAATCCAATCCAGTCTTTGTTGCAATCCATAGTGTTCTTAGAAATGAATCAAATAAGTTAGATTTATTTATTTGAAATTTTTTAGTGAAAACAGACGAAAATTTTATACGAACGATATATTCATACTACGAAAGATCCAATTAGTAAAAATAGTTAAACATTTCTACGAACTTTACGCAAAGAAAGTTACAACTAATAAAATAGTTAAATATTTATACGAACTTTATACAAAGAAAGTTCCAGTTAGTAAAATAGTTAAACATTTCTGCAAAGAAAGCTCCAACTAGTAAAATAGTTAAATATTTATACAAAGAAAGTTCATACTAGTAAAATAGTTAAATATTTATACGAACCTTATACAAAGTTCCAGCTAGTAAAATAGTTTCTTATCATAGTAAAAATATTTTAAACGAGACGAACGGACTTGTAATATGCAAAATTATCAAAAATATACGATATTAAACACTTTTTATCCACAGAAAACTATTGAAAGAGACGCAAATTGTGTAGGCTACGAAAATGAAATTTCGTTGAAGACCAAGTCTCATAATTTAACATTTAAACAAATGATAATTTGAAACCCATAATCCTAAGTTCATGTTCTTTTAACACCTTCATTTAACTTTCTTAATATTCTTTTAACTTTTAATATGTTTTAGAATTTCACATTCGAAAACTTAACGTGAATTAAATTTAAGCCTCTTGTCATATTTGTACAGGATTTTGCCAAATTCTAATTAAAGATATATCGAGTTACCTTGATATACATGTAAAGTTTTTTTCTTTGACTAATTACGATATGGAAAAATGTTTACTCATTGCCATTTTCCATATGCAGTTCGCATACAGTTTTAAGTTTAAATACTTTTATGAAGAGGTATCTTGTCAGATGGTGAATGTTGAACATATAAGAATGTTATATTTTCTTCTCTGTAATTGAGTCGCGAAGAAACACACATGAGACTTGAAATAAGAACTTAAGAATATAGGAACTTAAAACACACAGTACATTCAAAATGACAAAGGAAAATAATAGAAGTTTATAACTTAATTTATTAAGTTATAAACTTCTATGTCATTCAAAATGTCATTCAAATATTATTTATTGCAATAACTTTAACTATTATGACACTTTAAATTGCACAAGAGAAATTGCTTTTATAACTGCATTTATTTATGGAGCACTTCCTTTTGCAATGACAGCGTGTACACATACTCCTCTGTTTCCGATCTACACCAGGGCATAACTGTGATTGCCGACATATTGCATTACATATATATATATATATATATATATAGATATATACGTAATGTAATATTCGATCTATCACCGACATATGTGGTGAATGTTGACATTCTCCGATGAAAGTCAACATTCTCCAATTTCAGTTTTTCACGGTAATATATGTTTATATAATTTTATATTAATTTAATTTTTTAATATTATACATATATATTTATGTATATATATATATATATATATATATATATATATGTGTGTGTGTGTGTGTGTGTGTGTGTGATGTACCAGCTTTTGTCAGGAATAAATAGGTTGTTGAAGAATCATAAATG
Organism: Stegodyphus dumicola; assembly: GCF_044657685.1. Lineage (NCBI taxonomy): Eukaryota > Metazoa > Arthropoda > Arachnida > Araneae > Eresidae > Stegodyphus > Stegodyphus dumicola. The sequence goes on along the minus strand of NC_140776.1, from coordinate 183,365,557 downwards.
TAGTCATAGCTTAAATTATCAGACGATAAGCTTAAAAAACAGGATCCATTTATTATTGGTCAGGAGAAATAGCTGTTACAAAATCAGATATCCGGAGTAAATAAAAAGGAACTACTAATAACATTTTGTTTACTGCATCGTGACATTTAAGAAAAAGCCCCGATATTCTTTTGCGAGTCTTTTTATAACCTCTGGAAAGGCGGAGCTTCCAAGAAATGACGTCAGCCTCCTCAGCCAATCCAGTTCGCTTTAAATATTTCCAGACAACTTGACTACGTTGCTGTGGATTTAATTCCACGTACTTTCAAATAAGAGATCGTCGCCATTCAAAATGAAAAGAACATACAGTTAGAATTTTAAGTCTATTCTTGACCATGGAATTTTATTATTACATATATATACAGAGAGAGAGAGATAACTCATTAAGTGAAAAGTTAAAAATGGGTCAAAAACAAAATTGTAGCAAACTGTATTTTATTCAAATACACGAGAGAGACGAAAGGCGATCATTTTTACTAGTTAATGGTGATTTAAAAGTGGAGAGAGACTAATTTCCCTTGAAAAGTAAGCCTTTTGCCATGTATTTTTATTCAAATATATTTTACTAAGCTTTTATTTCCATAGTTTAATCTCATGTCATAAGGAATTAACATTTAATCGTGTACTATACCAATAGTTTTTACTTACTTGTACGAAGTAAAGGAAGTATTCTAATCAAGAGAAATGTCGGGTACCAAATTTCAAAGAAAATATCTATTTTGGCTGCTCTCAAATCTATCTGAACGAAGCTTTTGCGTGATATATGTGTAAGTACGGACAGAATAAGGGTCTCTTTTTTCAAAACGGATTAAAAAATGGATTTAAAATGGTTTCAGGAGAGACTTTTACGTGACGTATATACGTATGTAAATGAATGCGCATGTACCCATGTATCTCATATAGCTCAAAAACGAGCAGCCTCACAACATTGAAATTTTGTACGTGGGACTGCTATAACATGTAATTGTGCATAGGGCCTAAGGGTCATTGGCTGCCCGGGTACTTTCCTAGAATTGCCGTCCCAAAATTTAAAAAAAGTACTGAATGATTAAAAAAAAAATGTTTATTTCATACTCACTAAATACTTACATATGATAAATTATATAAAAATTACTTACATATGAAAAGTACTTGTAATACATTAAAAATATTTAGTCGTGGAATCGCGAGAGTCTGGCCGCCTATAATTTTCGTCGCCCGTGTAATTCTACGGGCTGCATCCCCCGCTAGGAACTGCCCTGGTTGTGCATCTCTCTTTTTAGTTGCAATCGGCCGCATCAAATATATATATCTAAAGAAAGAAAGGAGAACAAACTAAAAAAGACCTGTGCGGTCAAGAATTTTGCGTATTGAGCTGCAAAATTTGAAAACAAGGTAAAAAGGAAACTGTTCATGCCATTGCTTAAAAGCAAATGTGATACTGTGGCTTCCGTGTAAAATTTTTTAACACTATGTAAAAATAAATCGTATTACAAAAGTTAAACTACAAGAAGCATGAAATACTTAACAAGAAAACTGACAAATAAAACGTGAGTGTAAAACTCAAATCAAATATGTCGATGAACATTTTAAAAACATTTTAAAATTACCACAAAAATTATTTAAAACACAAGCAAAACTACTAAGAAGCGGTAAATTAGCCTAATTCGAATCTCATTACGGACTTGTCAAGAGAAATGCACAATGAGTTTTGAATCCAGCTAATTCCATAACGCGTTTCGTCAAACATGAAGAATTGAGACTGAACTGATATATATATATATATATATAGATAGATAGATAGATAGATAGATAGGTTTATAGGTATATATAAATAGATATACATATGTCAATATGTACCAACTCTGTTACTCGGGTCGATGAAATCAGTTTTTTGTTCTTATATATTGGTAAATTGCGCATATTTTGCTTAAAATGTAATTGAATTGTGTTGTTCGTATGTTCCATTTAAGCTTTTTATGCTTTTAGTTAATCTGCAACTAAGCCTAACAGAGCAGCCATTTGGTTACATTTGAAACTTAGCAGAATAGTGAATTCAGTTTTTTCTTTTCAATGCCTTTTTGCCGAGTGAGACCAAAAGTAAATTTTCAGTTATGTGCACCGAAAAAATCTTCCTTCTTGCGCTCTGGGCGCATTGCTTGTTTTTGCGTAGAAACTCTAATTTTAATTGTAAATTTTTTTAAGCTGTATAACTGTATCTGGTGTTTTATGTTTTTCGGTATTTTACAATTTTTAAAGATGTTTTCAGTTTTTATGTTTTTTTTTTTTTTTTTTTTTTTTTTTTTTTTTGTGCTTTGCGGCGAAGGAAGAACTGAATTAATTGTATGAGAAATACATCTCCGAGGAAATACATTTAAATGAATTGCAGTAAAAATTGCGTATAATGTAAGTTAATAGGACGATCAAGGAAGTCATGTAGTGACCACAACATATTTTGTTTTGTAATATATTAACGTAAACTGTCGGTAGCAAATTGTTTTAAGAATTTGTGGCGATATATACGAAGTCAAGAAGCTTTGCGAAATTCCACCTCGCGACTCCACTAAAAATTCTGCTTTTCTTCCTATGCTGTAAAATTATTACCTCAGGCGGAATGAACAAGCACATTTAGGAGTACATAAAAAATTTAATTATGTTGCATAAAGGACAATTTTAAGTTCTTTGAATCGTTAAAGAAAAAGAAAACTCTGTGATAAATATGCATGAGGTGTGGAGTTTCTTGAACAGGAAATGAGGATTCTCCTAAGTTCCGCTATGCTGCATAATAGGTGAATCATATTATTAAAAAATAGCAAAAAATTCTTTTCTACTCATGCGCTCTTGGTAATTAACCTATCTGTTATCCACAAAAAGTATTTTTTCTCGGGTAACAAGGTATCAGAATATGACATCGTTATTGTAGTCAGCCCACCTTGCCATAACTTCATGAAAAATAAGTATCACTTTAACCTGTAATTAATTAGTTTAAAAGTTTTGCATCACATCAACGGAATCAGGTTTTAAAAAGTTGTTTGTCTGAAAACAAGGTCAAATATGACACTAGACGTATGTTGTACATTTCGTAAATGTAATTTCAAAATCTGTTTTATTGTTTTCTGGGTGTAACTTAGATTTGTGAGACCTTTTTCTGTCTCTTTTGGAACTTTCTCTGTTAAAATTCATTTACAAGATTTTTAATTGTCCCACAATTGGCTTTGTTTCGAAAATTTACATAATTTTAACACATAGCTTATGATGTACAATTAAGCGTCTATGTAACTTTATTAATTATTACTTAATGCATTTTCTATACGTTTACATTATGTAATTTTATTACCACGTTTACTCGCGTAATAATCGCACCTCCGTTTTGAAGAAAAAAAAAATAATCGTCAAAATATTTATTTTCCTCGCATAAAAGTCACAGTCGCGTATCTGAACTTCATCTAGAAAGTATGTTAGGTTATTTAATTACGGCAAAGCCTCGAGGGCTATCTGCCTAAGGGGAAGGATGCCTTCGTGGATGACTTTCTAAGGGAAACTGGCTCGTATACACGTTACACATGGGGAAAACGACGAAAACACCCATGCAGCCAGCCCGTTCGCGGGATTCGAAACTCGGACCGAACTACCAGTGTTCAGCGACTTTACCGCTCGGCTGCTGGTGGGCACCATCTAGAAAGTAGAAAATTATCAGCTGTATTCTTCCCAGAATACCAATTCATAACGGATTCGTCTGTTCTGTCAGTGTCATTGACATTCTCAATCTCTGTACAGACATTGAGTTTAAATGGAATAAGAACAGATGAAAAATGAGCAATGCTCTCGCTGGGACTCGAACCACGGACCTCTCGAATACGCGCCGAGCTTGCTGACCACTACACTACAAAGGCATACTAAGAAGGCTGGAAATGTCTTATATATTTCCCCTTTTAAGGGGTGATCAGGGGAACCAATCGCCAAATCCTGGTGGTGGAGAATCATCATCCACCACCTTTTTTAGTTCGGGCGCCACTGTAGAGACATTAGGTTTATTTGGAAACAAGAGATATGAGCGGCGAGAGCAATGCCCTCGCCGACACTCGAACCATGGACCTCTCGAATACGCGTCGAGCGTGCTGACCACTACACCACGATGCATGCTAAGAAGGTGGAAGAAATACCTTATAACTCCATAGCGAGGTGAAGAATTGCCTGCTTCTCCTTGGAAGATGGGAGATGTCCCTGGGGAGGATTTCTTATTCCCCTCATCATTTTAAAGCTTTCAACTCATTCTCCCTTATAGAATGTGTGTGCGTGCTCCAAATTTACTGGGATGCATGTATCTAAAGTTACAGAAAATGAGTCTTTGCCGATAGTTTGTTTTGCGGTGAATTTCGTGGTGGTGTGTTTCGGACGTCTTTTCTTTTTTTGCTTGAATATGCAAAAGTTTAGAAAGAATAATAGTTATAATATGGCGGTATATAAACTGAAGATTACTGAATATGCTGAAGAGAATGGTAACAGAGTTGCTGAAAGAGAATAGAATGTGCGAACTTAATAAGGGACTGGCGAAAATTCAAACAGTCGCTACAAGAAAAAAATATAAACCAAAGCACGGAATTTTGCCAGTAATGGAATATAAACTTGTGTTCTTGCATTACGAAATGATGGATGTGCGGTAACTACAACGCTTTGGACGGAAGCTAAAATGACATTTTATGGAATGACGGGAAATTCTTCAGACACCTATTCACATTACAACAGTGATAGTGATACCTTCAGTGAAAGTGATTGATTATGAATCATGTATTATGTTATTAGAATTTTTTGTCAAAATTTTCACATACATTATTTGTGAGTTTTGTGTCTATAAAACTACTACTAAAAAAGAAAAATGCTTGTACTTGTGTGCGACTGACGAAAAGGCTATTTAATAAACAGCACATAATCTGAAAACATTTGGTAGATTACTAATTGTTAGCCCGAAGGCCGTTGGCTTAGAAAGCCTATTAATTTCGTTTCGGCATTTTGCATTGGTTCACTATAAACGGCATTTCAATTTTCAAATTGTTGCCACCAAATATTAGAGCCCTGTATATTATTTAAAGAAATCAAATAAAGAAGAATCTGCATGATGTATGTTTCTCGCCCTGTGAAAAAAACGGTACATAGAGACATCAAATTTTGGATAACATATTCCTCCACTCGAATATGGGCATCTGGAAGCCCAAATTTGGAATTTGGAATTTGTTTTATTATTTATTTCATATTTTGTAGAACTTTAAAGAATTTTTTTATTAACAAACTCAACGATTTTAAAGCGTTCCATTAACATAAACACCGAATTAAAAAAAAAAAATTAGAACATCTAACAAAACGGAATAACTGGAGATCTCTTTTACATACATATATCGTGTTGAGAAAAAAATAATTTCGCTTTTTTTAATGTAAAATAAAACCGATTTTTTCTATGAAAAAAATTAACTTTTATCCGTCAGATATCTTCTATTCCTTTCGATGTCCTTTTGCCATCTTTCTGGTAGCTTGTTGATTCCGTGCTTTTAGAACTTCTGGTCTTTATCAGCAGAAACCTCAACCAAGTGAAAACTGAGATCATCGTTATTACTGAAATTTTTACCATTTAGAAATTTTGTAAATTTCAAAATAATTAATAATTTAGTGGGCAAGATCGGAATTACATGAGGAATGCGACATCACATCCCAACCGAGCTACAGTAATTTTGCACGTGTCGCTAAAGATGTGTGAAACCTCCCATTTATCGTGGTGGAACACGATTCCTTCGCGATTTGCCAGTTCTGCCTTCTTCTATTTGATTGCTTCCTCCAGTTTCATAAGTTTGTGAGGTTTATCTATTTATTTTTACCTAATAGTTAATTTTAAGTTGCAAGCCTTTCCTATCATTCACTTTTATTCCAAGCTTTTCATGCCAGAATGTAAATAAGATAGCGAGAGTTTATTCAGATTAAGGTAGAATGAATTGTTATTTAAGCAAAAGTTTCGGAAGTTAGTTTTAGAAAGTGTCTGTCTATTACAGGCCACGTTGTGCCGTGACTATTAGCGATTTGATTCTGTGGCGTTTAGGGCTTCTAGCCATTCGCCTTGTCTCGCCAGTTTTTCTACGAACCAGAGCCTCTTCTGCGCATCAAATTATTCTTCGAGTCGTTAGGCTAATCTACTGTATTTGAATTTGTTCAACATTATGTATTTCTGTTAAGCCATAAGTGTTTGGCTTCTGTAAACCCAAGTTGGGTCTTTCTTCTGATTTTGTCTGTATAAAGCTTAAAACCAGTGGATTATTCTTCTGCAGTCTTTCTAGAATTCACCATTATATGCTACCGAAGAAGGCCAACAACTTGTAGAGTCTCATCTACATTTGAGTTGCTCATTTCATTGCTTGGAAGCAGCTCAAAATACAAAACAATGCCCCAACAAATTGACAACATGGGATCTTTTCATGATGCAATTTCGCTTTCGAAACTATTTGTGCTGATTCATCATGCTTGCAATATGATCCTTTACTATTATGCAATTGTAAGCGATTCATGTGTCTTCTCCAGTGATAATTCGTTTCAAAAGGGGTTGATGGCATTACATTTGGAATGTGTATCGCGAATATTGATTCGTTGATTGAATTTCTCTCAATACACGAGAAACTCAAATACCGAGCTTCTTAAAGAGTCCAAGATATCTTTTGTAATTTTCAATTGTGGTGTTTTTATATTTAACCTTTTTTGAAATCTCTCGCAAAGTTATATGATGATACTATTCAATTATGGCTTTCATTTTGTCATCATAAGCTTTAGAAGGTCGGCCAGAACGTTAGTTGGCTTCAAGTGAAAAGTCTCTGGAGCGAAATTTTTAAACCAATTCTGACACATGCGTTATGGTAACCAATCAACAATGTAAACTTCATATATGTTTTTATGAACCTTAGTCTCTTTCTTACCTTTATGAAAATGAAAAAGTAAAATATGTCGAAAATGTTCATTTCCCCTCGCCATGTTAAAACGTGACCGTAAACTAAGAGGTATAAACAAAGACACACAGAATTTTTTCTGTAGCAACATAAAAGTGTCAGCTGCCAAATCTAAAAAATATATTATATGAGATACGAAGATACTAAGGTGTTTTTTGCTGGGTTTCTACTATACTGTGGTAGTACTTCTCTGCAGCGATGACAGAACTCCCGAAGAACCTGGCTTTGTGGAGAACTCAAGTGGATCCTGTAGCAGGAGATCATCAGGAGGAAGCTAGAAGAAAAAGGAGAAGAGAAAATACTGAGTTGGTCGCCTTCTGAGGCGGTAGATGATCAGTGGAAAAGATGAAGAAGCTTCTTGAAGATGAATGTAGAAACTGAAGTCGCTTGGGTGGCGCCATCTCTTGTCAGTTGCGGAAAGTAAGCCCAAAATCGAGGTTTAGGGTTAGCTATATTACCCTCAACCATACCATATTATATGGTATTCCAAACCATATTATATGGTATATATAGCGTTAGCTATATTACCCTAAACCATACCATATTATATGAGATGGTGGGAGAATTACCTTATATACTCCCCTTTTAAAGGGCGACTGGGAATACCCAGTCGCCAAATTCTGGTGGTGGAGAATCATCATCCACCACCTTCTCTCCACTGTGGAGACATTAGATATTTTTTGAAAGCAGGAGAGATGAAAAATGAGCAATGCCCTTCCCGGATCTCGAGCCACGGATCTCTGGAATACGCGCCAAGTGTGCTGACTGCTACACCACGAAGGCATGCTAAGAAGGCGGGAAAATTACCTTATACCTATACTTTTTCCCCTCCTTTAAAGATAAAGTCACGTTAATTTACATTTTCTGTCGTGTATAGCATTGAAAACCATTTTCATTTCCTTCTTTAAATCAGACTTTTCAGCAGAAGAAAAATTCATTTTTAAGAGACAAACTGAAATATACCAAATAAATTTCAGAAATCCGAGAATTCAAAAACTCCCGAAATTCTTTAAAGTAACGTTCATTTACGTTAAAAGCGAATGTAGCTTTCGAAAATCTGTTCATGGTTTTAATATTTAGCATAAGCAAATCATTTATTTCTTCTTATCCACTTATATTATTGTTGAAATTATCAAGAAATGCTACTGTTTATTCAAAATTTTGATTTCTTCAATTAACTCAGTGAGGATGAGAAATATTTCCCTTTTATTAACCAGTCGAATTTAGCTACAAAATCACTGAGGCTCGACAAGTAATAATTCCAAAGGCATGCACATTTGGGACACACGGGCAATTAATAATCATCTCTGGAATTAACTTGCACAATTCGCCATGTAGACGGGGGGCGGGCGGAGGGGGAGGCTCAGTGGTACGAGGATCAAAGTTAGTGGTAAAGTTAGTAACTTAAGACTAAGTATGACAGATAATGTGAGCTTTCCATCTGGTGAGACATTTCATCAGTTTGTTCAACAAATCGTTCCAGTTCAGTGCACTCATATGCTCAATAAATTCTGCGAAAAAGGCATTATAGTGGAAGTACTGAGGATTAAGGCTTGTCACGGTGATGTTATTTCTCTCACATTTGTGTTACAAAAATCAATTTATTAAACAGTGACAATTCGCTTAGAATACTAGTTAGGTAATTTGAAGGGAGACGTAATTTACCACTTGTGAGAGATTTATCCAAGGCACAAACAGAATTTTCACATTTGGTTGATTATCTCTAGAACTGATAATCAGATTTTAATGGCATTCTATATAGATATAAGTTAATATAATACACAAAAAGTATATCAAACAACAATTATGGTATTTACTCATGATTAGGCATAAGGCTCCTAATCGCAGGAACGTCTAAAATAAGAGTTGTAGGATCATACATGAAAGGAGGCTAAGAGTGGCTACAGTCCCCTCTATAACAGTCTTATACTACTCGTAATATAACTACAGATTTTAACGTTTTTCTTCTGGCACCAGTTGTTCGTACGGGGCTCGTAGATTTGGAGTGAATAACGACGACACTTGATGAAGTATCCAAACACACTTTAATTACCAATATTAATCAGGACAGCTCCAATAACACGGTTAAACAGTAGTCGAAGAACTAACACTCGCTGGAACAATCAGCGACTCAGCCTTCAGGTTATCAGGTTATAACGGTGGAGACAGCTTCGCTGCGAAGCACCATAGTACAGCTCCCGACTCTTCTCGGTCGTTCTTGGAACTCCACGTACTCTCGAGACTCTCCGTGCTACAACTCGCGATGCACTCGATGACACACAGAGCACAGCTCCCGACTCTTCGGTTCAGTGGGTCCCGGAGCTTAACACACTCTCTCGACGATACACTAAGAGACTCTTCGGTGCACTCGACGACCCACTCGGCACTCGCTGCCTGGCTGTCAACTCGATCGACTTCGCACGGAATGACTAACTCGAGACTAAGTATCTCGCACTCTAGCAGGGTTTTTATAGCTTTTGACTTGTGTTCGAGAACATTCTGGGCTAAACGGGTAAGAATTCGTTCCAGAAGGTTCTCCATCCGTCCGTGGCACATCGCCTTCTCGCCAAATGTGGCAATTCTGCCTTCCCTTACCATTTTATGGCAACCCTAAAGCTGCTTTGCTGGGAAGCTATTTTACCGCGTCTATACATTTCGTAACAATATTGAAAATGAGGCGGCGTACGAATCCCTACGGTAGTCGGATCTACTTCTACAGCAGCGCTGTTTACATGCTGTGAAGAGTTCTGTTAGAGGAGAGAAAAGTTACAGTTGCCCTCTGAAATCCGACCAAAACATATTTTATAGAATTTAGGTCCGGAGACCTGGTTGGCTAATACATCAAGCTAATACTCTCATTTCCCAGAAAATCATACCCCGATTAGTCTGTAAGGTTTATGCTAAGTTTATAACAGTTATTTTTAAGTTAAAGCTCCTTTTTGTATCTCCTAATTTCAGCTTACAAATTACTTACCAGAATGTGTTTTTAGAATCGCGTTAAAGGCAAATGAGAAAGAGTAGTATTTAAGTCAAAGTTCCACTCACTTCAAGAGCGAGAAGCATAGTTTCTGACTAGCACGCGTTTGTCTTAAAGCTGCTACTGCGCTTGGCCGTATTACGGGGCCTTGATAGCTTCGCCAGCTAATTCGACATTTAAAGGCCAACTACTTAGATTTTTATTAGCTTCGATTAAATCTTTTTAGTTAGTAATTAGTTAAGTTCTTACTTCTTATAATGAGTTTAAGCCCAAGTAGAGGCTTTGTTGTACGTCCTGAGAAAGGGGCCATCTGTTAATCTTTATTTTGAGCAATAAAGGTTCGTGAAGTTTACGTTTCTGTGACTGAACTTAAGCGATTATTCGCTTAGCTGTTCACTAGGTTCCTCCACATTTAGTTATTAGATAGAAGGGAGAAACACAACACATTTTTTTTAAGTGAATGAGCTCTGTCGCCCATAAAAATAAAAGAAGGGCCAACTGCATCCCTGGAAAGAAAAATATACTCTAAGATGTCTTCTCTATACGCCATAGCAGTCAGAAAACCTCTGTCGAAGACACAAAAGTCTGTGCGCACAGCCAACGTAATCCCTACCCAAATAGACCAATTTCACTCTCTTACTGGTCACTTGTTATAGGACAGGTAACAGGTACTTGATGTTCTCCAAATGAGGGTAAGTCGAGAACAGGTGACAGCAGGGCCGGACACCCGAACGGCTTTCAAAGACTAATCGGGTATGGTGCGGGACGCGTAATGGCAAGCCGCACATCGAGTTAATCAATGTTAAACGAATTTCGCTTACTGCGCGTGCCCAAAAGAAAATTTGGCGCAGTTACGACTTTGGCGCAATTTAAAAAGAAGATAAATACGGTATATGGTTGATATAGTGTTATCCTTGGGTGTAAACAGTTCGAGATTTTAAAACGTGTCAGGTTGTAAGCTGCTTCATTACTTGGAGTGTAAATGTCGATTGTAAACTACCCAAGTTTTCTTTTAAAAATGATTACAAAACAAGAAACATTACAAGATATATTAGCTGATTATACTTTTGAGGAATAAAAACAATTGAGTATTTACCATACGTTCCATTCGTATATACTTTAACAAATTAAGCATTAAATCTAGTTTAAATTACTGAATTAAAGGTCAAATAAATTACTGTAAGTAAATGAAATAGACTGTTGCAATTGTAAACAGTTGATAAAGACCTACATTACAAACAGGCTTGTGTAGTGTTTCTTATGCTTTGTCGTCAGTATTTTCTCCCACGCCAGCGGTACATCATTGAGCCTGCGCAGTAAGCGAAATTCGTTAACATTGGTAAACTTAACCAGTTCGCCGTTAGGAAAATCGTAAACATTTCGTGCTATTTTTTGCATCCAAAGGTAAACTTTTTGTGTCTAAAACTGGGTTCAGAATATTTCTTTCCCCCTTTCACCACCTGTGAAAGCCTATTTAGAAGTTCTGTTCAAATCAGATTGAACAGCGTACCTGTCACACTGAAGGATGGTGAATAACGACCCCCTAAGGAGCAACATAAAACACAAAGACTGGTGTAATCCTTAGAGCAGATATTTTTCCCTTTGCACCCACCCCACTTCCATTTCCTGCATCTAACCCCAAATCTATTGCAATGTAAATGTACTTTTTAATTGTCAAGAAAAAAGCTTTATATAAGGTAAAAATAAGGGCATTAGCTAGTATTTGAAATATCCTTGAATTTTGTTTTATTGTTTTCTTGATGGCCTGTAACAAAAGGGAAGAATTGAATCGTTAAGAATTGAAAGGATAGCATTCAAATCCCTTTGTCCGTTAATAGAAAAGGAGAAAGCCGTTGTGGATCCCATAAGATATGTTGAGGGGGGTAGCTTGTCGAAGAAAGTGTCCCCATCCTTTACTTTCCTGAAACAGCCCCGCTGTGATCCTAATGCAACACCGCTGAGAAGATAAGTAACCCATCAATCACCCCTTTTGATTTTCGACTCATTCTGTGGGGGTTGGAAAAACGTCGCTGCGTTGTATGTGTCTCGGGGGTTACGGTTCAGACCAAATTTCACCCCGACGAGAGTCTGCCGACGCTAACGGATGACGATGCCTTTTCTGTGAACGTATTTCTCTCGGGGCAAACGGTGAACTGGTTAATGTGCGGTTTGCCATTAAGCGTCCAGGACCCGCTCCATCTAGAGCATAACATGTTTACAACATAAAATACCTAGCATTGCATTACCTACACGACAGGTGGACATCGCAAGACGACATAACATAGCTCAGCATAGACATGACGTGGCATAGCATTTCGAAGTGACATAGTACAGAATATAGTCAACGTATAGCGACACAACATATTTACAACATTAATTACACAACGTAATGTAATAACTTACACGACAGGTGGACATAGTATAGCGACATGACATAGTTAAGCAAAGATAAGACATAGCATAGTATTGCAACATAGCATAGCATGGCATATGGACATAGCACAGCGGTACAACATATTGAGGTTACGTATTTACAACATACAATTCGCAGTGTGGCATGACCTATGCGACAGGTGGACATTACCTGGTGACATATCATAGCGTAGCGTAGACATAACATGACACAGCATTGCAACATAGTATGACAGTTTCTTTTGACAACGTTTGGCCACATGGGACTGATTTGGTTTCTGAAAAGTGAGGTTATTAAAGTGTCCAATCAGATCTCTAAGCCTAAATTCTATACCTTATATCTTAAGAGGGCTCGTAAAACTTGCCTTTTTCCTCCTTTTAACCTTCCAGGACCTCAAAAAGCTTTGCTGTGGGAGGAGGATTGATCAGCCCAGGAATTAATAAATTATCTCATTTCAAATGTTAAATCCTATTTTGAGAGCTGTCTGACTCTTAGCATTAAACTTGATAGGTCTGATAATTTGTGACAAAGTACACAACTGGTACACAAAGTACTTTTCACAATTCAGAAAGTCTAGTCACTCACAAAATCAGAAAACTTGAGGTTCATCTCAATAATTATTAATTTCATTTATTGCTGACACGCGAGCCCATCGGTGGCAAAGTGATAAGGCCGCTGAACACTGATAACTCAAACCGGGTTTAAATCCTCACGATTCGTGCATTGGCTGCATGAGCGTTTTTGTGGTATCCGCCATTTGTAACATGAATAAGAATACCTTTCCTGGGGAAAATCCTTCACGAAAGCATCCCTCTGCTTGAAAGACAGCCCTGGCATGATTTGTTGTAATCTAATAAACTTAATCTAAGGCTAGCACGGAATTCCCCTGAAGCAGCGCACAACTTTGAACGGTAGAAAGCAGTTTTATCAACAGTCGGCGATGTTCTGTATTTGGTTAACTAAATATAACAAAGATACATGACCTCTCTAAAGGAAAGGATGCTTTCGTGAAGGATTTTTAAGGAAAAATGTCCAGTATTTATGTTAATGTGAGAAAACCATGAAAACGCTTATGCAGCCAGCCAGTACACCGAAATACCAGTGCTCGGGGGGGCGGTCCACTCATCCACCAGTGGGTGCAATCTCTATGCTTCAGTATAAGACTGCAAATATAAAAACAGGACAACTATTATAAAAAATCTGATGTGTACACCACATGACTTCCTTGTACGGAATATTAAATAATATGCATTTTTTTTTAAAATTTCATTTAAATTGATTGGACTGAATTAAATCCACTTCGTCGACAGCGCATAAACCACAATAGAATAAATGCACTCTTTAAAATTCACTATATTTGTTTACTATAACGACACTCTGAATGCACAAAATTTATATCATTTGAAGAATTATCGTTGCCACATGTTCTATTCAAATACTATAATAAAGCTAAAACGATGTATGAAAGAAATTAAGCAAACAAAACAGAAAAGAAACAGTTTTCACAGACGATTGAGTATTTCTCATTCAATTAATTCAGTTCTCCCTTCGCGACAAGTCAAAAATACCTAAAAACTCAAAACATCTGCATTAAAAATTACGAAGCAAATCTTAAACACTTATTTCCTCGAAGAAATTCCAGGAAGGATTAAGCATAATTTAATTCGCAATAATAAATGAAGGCGTTATTTTTGCGTTGCGAAGCTTAGTCTCTGTACATTGGCAACAAATCTACAATTCTGCTGTTTCAAATGGAAACAAATATGTCCGCCATGTTATTTAAAACTTAACCGCACTTAAACAGCTTTTAAATTGTTGAAAATTGTACAAATATTGCTTCCAGAATTACGAAAGGCATAAAATCCTTAACCGGAAGATAAAAACAACATAATTCAATCATTTTTAAAGAAAAAAATGTACAATTTACAAACATATAAGAGTAAAGAAACTGAGATCACTGAGCCGGGTAACAGAGTGGATATATATATAAATACATTTATATACATTTGGTGCAACCAAAATACGAGGTGCACGTCTACATGTTATAGCAGTCCTATATACAAAATTTCAACGTTCTGAGGCTACTCGTTTTTGAGTTATGCGAGATTTTGAGTCCTTACGTACAGATATCACGCAAAAACATCGTTAAATTGCATTCGATAGCGGTGAAAATGGATATTTTCGTTGAAATATGCTGCCTGAAACTTTTCGCGATTACAATACTTCCTTTTTACTTCGTACAAGGAAGTAAAAATATATTAAATATTCATACATGTAATATAATATTCATTCATACAATATAAATAAATATTTAATATAATATATATTAAATATTCATTGATTCAATATAAATATATATTCAAAACAGGACATGGGTATGTTACAGAAATGATAGTAATTAAGTAAATACATTACATATGTTTACGTATAAGTCAAAAATTATCTAATATTTATTTAATCTTGTACATTAAATCAGACAAGTTCTATTAGACTTTTAACTTTTAAGTCAGTGAGAAAACTCTTATTTGGATTCACATTTTTCAAAGGCTTATGAAAGAATATTCTTTGAAAGCATGCTTTTATTTAGGGTACGCGTTTATTAAGAAGCTTTTGAGAATACTATTAAAAATATTCTGCGATTTGTTGCTTAACTCCGCGGGAAAGAATGTACCTCTTTGCTTGAAAAAAGGTCGATAAGACAAGGGTTGATCAGTTGTTAATTTAAATCATTCATTAAACTGTATGACAGAAAAGGGCCAAAAAGTTGAGGTGCTTCAAGCTATTAAAAACTAAAGTAACATTAACTCAATCGTTTATCAAGGGAATATTTGTGACACTTACAGGGGTTGGACAAAAATATGGAAACACCTTTAAAAAAACATGTTTCTTTGCTTAATATGGTGTAGGAAACCCGTTGGCCTCCAAAACAACTTGCAGTCTTCTCGGAACGGATAAATACAGTTCCTGTGTGTTTGCCAAGAGAATATTATACCATTCTTCCTGCAAAACGGTGGCAAGTTCAGATAACGATGTTGGCGGTGGATAACGAGAACGCACTTTCCGTTCCAATGTAGACCACAAAGGTTCGATGATATTCAGGTCTGGTGACTGTGGTGGCCAGGGAAGATGGAACAACTCATCCTCGTGCTCAGAAAACCAGTCCTGGACAATGTGAGCTGTGTGAACAGGGCTTTGTCGTCTTGGAAAACACCATCACCATCGGGGAACAAAGTTTGAACCATGGGATGAACTTGATCGGCCAAAATGTTCACATAAGTCTTGGCAGTCATGTGCCCTTACACAGTTATCACGGGGCTAGCAGAGAACCACGATATGGCTGCCCAAACCATAACAGAACCCCCGCCATGTTTCACACTTGGCAACAAGCAGTCTGTATTATAGGCTTCAGATGGCGTTCTCCAGACGTAAACTCGGCCAGAAGTGGGAAACAATGTGAAAGAAGACTCGTCAGACCATATTACTCGCTTCCACTGCTCTATAGTCCAGGCTTTATGACTTAAACACCACCTTTTCCTGTTACGGGCATTATCATCACTGATGAGTGGCTTCTCAATTGCAGCACGGGCAGCAGTTCCCTGTTTATGAAGCTCCCTTCTAATTATTTTGGTACTCACAGGGTTCGGTAACACAACATTCATTTCAGCAGTAACTTTTGCAGCTGTGGTCTTCTTATTTTTCGTCGCAATTGCCCTTAATGATCGTCTGTCACGATCACTCAGGACACAATTTTGTCCGCGCTGTGATTTAGCAGATGATGTTTTTCCGCTTTTCAAATATGCGGAATAAATCTTCGATACAGTAACTCTTGAAACACTAAACACCTCGGCTACCTTGCTTACGGAAGCACCTACCATACGTGCTCCAACAATTTGCCCACGTTCGAAGTCTGTTAACTCTGACATAATGCAATGACAACCTCACATAACAGTACTCCGACAACAACTGAACTGTTTAGCACATTTACGAAGTTGTATAGGTGGCGTCAGTAGTCAAAAACGCCAGCGCCACCTACATATTTCATTAAAATCAATCTTTCTTTTCAAACATGCATTTCACAAGGTGTTTCCGTACTTTTGTCCATCCACTGTATATATACAAGACAGAAATAACATAACGCAGAATATTGCCTGAATATAACATAACGCAGAATCAAGTTTTCGTTAAAATTCCAGACATTCGTTTTTAAAATCTAAAAACTGTCGCATATGTATTCGCGATGATGTTTTTCATACATTGCAAAATAAACATTTTTCAGATGTATTTTAGAAGGCTTTAAGCTAAATGGATTTACGTATCTTGAAAAGAATGATTTTTCTGCATCTGATGAAACTGAAATAAAATCTCTTAAGAAAAGAAAAAAGATGCTAAGAAAAATAACTGAAAAACCCATTGCAGCTTAACATAAATGTCCAATGGCTCTCAATGTGTAAATTTACAAGACTGACTACGTGAATAGATTTTATTATAACACGCGTGTGTGACAAAAACCTACCAGAAAAGAGAAACTTACATTTTCATATAACACCTTTTGATTTGTTGGAGTATTTTGTTCTTCTTGTTGCTGCTGTTAGCAATGTCACTTGTTTGACAATAGCACAAGCTCATGACAAGAGCTTTAAGCACCACAGCCCGATTTTAGCTCAGTTACACCCCAATTTTGAGAAAGAGCACCCCGGGGGACGGATCCAAGGGTTTCCCAGCCCTCTTCCTCTACACCCAACTCTCGAGAGTCCAATCTCGAACTCCAAAAATCTCGCCGTATGGGTATATATTTACGAATATATTTATGAATATATTCGTAACAGAATATATTCGCACAGTATATATTTACAAATATCCATGCCTTCTCTGGTGGCCCACAAGCGGCTGAGCGGTAAAGTCGCTGAACACTGGTAGTTCGGTCCGAGGTTCGAACCCGCGACCTGGCTGACTGCATGGGCGCTTTTGTGGTTTCCCCCATGCGTAACATGTATACGAGCCAGTTTCCCTTAGAAAGTCCTCCACGAAGGCATCCCTCCTCATAGGCAGATAGCTCTCGTGTGCTTAGCTTATCAGGTTCAGTGTTTCTCCTTACTTGCTTGGGGAACATTCCAGAACCTGACTCGGAACAGGGAGCTTACTAAAGCTATGTTCAATAAATGTGGGAAGTAGACAAGATACACAGGAAGGGTATACGAAACCCTTTATTTTTTACTCTTTACAATAATTTCCGTACTTCGGAATACAGAGACCAACTACTTATGGTCTGAACGTAAGAATATAAAAATATTAACTAAACTCTAACTTAACTTTGGAGTAATAAACAAGGGCCTACGTGGAAGATTGGCCGTATATTAACAGGAAGTCGTATGTAGTACAGAGAACTGTTAACACTACAATACGTTTAAAATTATCAAGAGGATTAAACCTCTGGCCTGGAAGGCAAACAGCAACCGAGTAAAACTGCTAAGGCAAGCGGCCTGCTTCGACTAACTCCTTCCTCTCTCTCGCTTGGCAAAAAGCCACAACTTAAGTACTTGGCGTTCGCCAGACAAATTTGCATAAATAAGTTAAAGCTTTTAATTTTGGCCGGAAGTAGAAAATAAGAAGTGATAGTAAAGATTTAAAATAAAATAAACGTTAGTAAAACTTAAGATCCTTACAAGCTATAATTAAATACACCACACCACACCTTCTCCGGAATTCGAACCCGTGCACGGCAGCCAGAGTCACTAACCTCTATTCTGGTTGGGGGGCGTTCGAATATTTTTGTGCTGGCAATATTGACCCAAATTTTATAATTAATCGTTACGTTAAAATTCTGAATTTTATGTGATTTTGACGCAACCAGCCTATTGAGAATGTGACGTGTTGACTTCTCCGATATTAGGAAGAGCATTGCATAGTAGGAAATGCATTACAACGTACATGACTATTGCCATGAGCATTCTGGGCACAAGACTATGTCCCTATGAGGTTTATAGTCTGAAGTATGCGCTGAGCATCTTGCCTGTTTGCTGCTCTTCATCAAGAACTAGTCAACTCCACCACACAATTACAGGTGTCACAAACCACGTACTGTCACTACAGATTGTACCACTTCTAATCCTGCTCAGTGCGTTTTATCAGGGATGCTTCCATTATACATCTAGGCAGAAAAAGAAGCAAACAGAACAACAATATTACAGCTGAAGCAGGAAACTAAAATGCGTGATGCAGCCTTTGCTCCGTAAAATTACGAATTTAAGTGGTCTCTTCAGCTGAGATATCCTGTGCATGGACTGAACTTTAGAATCATTCCTCAGAACACCAATCACGATTGTATCTTGCCATTAGTATTGTAAGGATTATGTTAATTTTTCTAACAGATAAATTTTGAGTTAAAGTTCCTTTCCTATCGCTTCTTAATTTCAACTTACCACTTCCGACCAGAACGTAATTTTAGAATCACGTTTGAATACAAATTTGAGGAGTAGTATTTAACCTCCAAGTTATACTGTCTTAGTGAGAGAAAACCAGTGATTCTGGCTAGCACGCGTCCGCCTTTTTAGGCTACTCGCTCTTAAGCTATTATTACGCTCGGCCGTACTTTAGGCCCTTGATAGCTTCGCAGCTTATTAGCGTTAAGTTACCAACTCTGTTAGAAATTTGATAGCTTCGGCTACATCTTTTAGTTAAGATTAGTTCTTAGGCTTTTAAGTTCGGTTACAGCCGAAAACATCGCGGCAAAAACATCGCAGACGAAAATGTCGCGGAGAAAACAACGCAAGGCGAAAACGTCGTGCTACAAAACATCGTGGGAGAAAACATCGCAGTTCTAAAACATCGTCGTACAAAACATCGTCGTCGAAAATAAAGCGGTTCAAAAACATCGCAGTTTAAAAACATCGTCGTTGAAAATATCGTGGTAAAAAATAAAGTATCTACAAATCATCGCATGACGATAACATCGCAGACATGCTTTTTTCAGGCATGCTTTAATAAGTGTAAATGGATATTCCCATAATGATTTGTGAGCGCAAGATGGAAAGAAGGATAATTTTTACTTTCATATTTTTTATTAATTAAGAAATTTTTGCTGAGAAAATAAAAAGGAAACTTAAGCATAAAAAATTAATGCAACTTATAGCACTTAATAGAATTTTAAACCGACATAGTTAACTAACAAAGGCCATTAATAAATCATTTTTATAAAGTTTTTATTGGTAATATTTCATGAAAAGTATAATCTATAAGTTACATTTAATTTTCTATGCTTAAGTTTCCTTCTTACGTTTTCAGCAAAAATTTATTAGTTAATAAAATATGTGAAAGTAAAATTTATCCTTCTTTACACCTTGCGCTCACAAATCATTATGGGAATATCCATTTACAATTATTAAAACCTGAAAAAAGCATGTCTGCGATGTTATCGTCATGCGATGATTTGTAGATACTTTATTTTTTACCACGATATTTTCGACGACGATGTTTTTAAACTGCGATGTTTTTGAACTGCTTTATTTTCTACGACGATGTTTTGTACCACGATGTTTTAGAACTGCGATGTTTTCTCTTTGCGATGTTTTCTCCCACGATGTTTTGTAGCACGACGTTTTCGCCTTGCGTTGTTTTCTCCGCGACGTTTTCGTCCACGATGTTTTTGCCGCGATGTTATCGGCGGACACCTTTAAGTTCAAGCCCGAGTGCCGGCTTTCTTGTACAACTCCAAGACGGAGTTCAGTTACACCTTATTGAATAATAAAGGGTTATTTCACTCTTCTTATTTGTTGTTTTCTATTCCACGGTCTCAAGCGATTATTCGCTTACTAGTTCTTAAGATTCCGCACATTCATTTGTAACTTAAAAGTACACAATACAGAATCTTACAGTATTTACCGACGTCTCAAAGCTGGATGATAAGGTGGGTTCTGCCTGTGTGAGTTTCATGTCAATGAAAGAATAGATCACGAGGAAAGGTTTCTTAAAGCCCGAGATCGATGTATTCCAAACTGAACCTTTGTATAATAAATTGTATAACAAAATCGACGGACTGTTTGTTTCCTGATGAAAAAGGAACAGGGAATAAAGAAATAAGAGCTAATAACGATATGCGAAAAGCTTTTGAATTGTAATGTTTCTAACTGCTTTGTCTATGCTTAACTTAGAAGAAACCTTGTTGAACTATTTAGAGACTTATCTCTGGGTCCAAGTGTGTAAATGAAAATTTTCAGAGTAGGGTTAAACTCACCCTTTATTATCTCAAACTAAGAACACAGATGGCTGCTTCCTCAGGCTTACAGAAAAGCATCCACTTGGGTTAAACTCAAGATAAGAAAATAAGAAACTAATCTATTGCTAAACTAAACTGAACTTAGCCGAAGCTGTACACAATTATGTAACATAAGTTGACCCTTAATTAACTTAACCGGCGAATATCAGGAGGTACGTTCAATACGGCCGATCGTAGTTAGCTTTAAACAATGAAACAGTCTGACGGCAGACACGTGCCACTAAGGACTCCTAAGCCAAAGAACGTCTACGTAAAGAAGGAAAGGCTCCATAGACGTAATGTAAACCAGTTTGTCTTCAACGCCGCTAGAAAGAAGAGGGAAAATTCGCGAAGAAATTTGGCGACGGAACCTGTTGACGAGAATTTCGCCCTCCGTCACGTGTTCAGGAAATTGAGAAACACGGATTAAGATGAATAAGAAAATTAGGTGAAGTTTCACTTTCACTGGCTGTTGAACTTGCATTATCCATATCGCAGTTTGATGTCTGATTTTATATCCATCAATATGGAGGGGAAAAATGGAGTCACACAACTTTAAACTCTTGATAAACGTAACCGTCGAAACTGTTCGAACTTCAACATCAGCCTCGAGCTTTGGCGACAGATATTTCAAGCATGCCCAGCTGTTTCACGTTTCGTTCGAAGAGAGCCACTCCTGCTGCTGCGACGTTTTTCTTCTTAACAATACACGTTATTTGCCTGGATCTCTCGACGACTCGAGTGTGCTACCGTTAAACCACGAAGACATGCATAAAGGAGGGAGAAAAATACCTTATGAACTACCCCTTTTAAAGAGTTAGGGGACCCAATCGCCAAATCCTGGTGGTGAAGAATTATCATCCATCACCTTTTAGTTCGGGCGATACTGTAGAATAATTTAGAATTTTTCAATAACGGGAAACTGAAGAAATGTGCCGAAAACCTCATTGGCGCTTTTTGGCGACAGATATTTTACACATGCGCAGCTGTTTCCCTTTTCATTCGAAGGGAGCCACTCCTGCTGCTGCGAAGCTTTCCTTCTTAACAATACAAATTCTTTGCCTAAGTTCTTCTGCTGAAGTTACAAGTTCCAAAGGTTCTATCACATGTAGGTTTGTTTCTGAAGAACAACTGTTTGGAACAATTTTTCTGCTTTGTCACAACAGCCAATCACCATAGATCGCTTTGGGAATAACACAGGAGAAACTAGTTCCCCATTACAAACAAGCTGATAACTGATTGGTTGAAAACGAACAACTTGCAATTTTTTTGGAAAGAAAGACAAAAGTCGCTCGTCTTTCTTTCAGTAGTAAACCAGACAGATAAATTGTCCGAAGCAGTTATTCGTGTGAAACCAACGCCGTGTCATATGGGCTTAAGCAGCGATTATTGTGCAATTTCGCACAACATGGTCCGGCTGTCATCAATTTTATGTCCAGACTGGCGCTTCAGGTAGAGGAATGCATGATTATGGGTCCAGAAGACAGAATTGTGCAGAGGGGAGTGTGATCAGTTGTTGCGCTGAAGTAAGCGAAATCTTCCTTTAGATACTCTTTCTACCTCATTTACATGTAAAGCGATACTAGATTTAGTAGGGATATTAGTGAAGGGTATGGCCTTGATACCCGTTTTTTGTTCCATTTCTTTTAGGAAATTTACAGTGGATTTTGATGTGTGACTGCTAGCTTTGTCCTGAAGGAGTCTCACAGATGGATGGCAGTGTGGGTAAAGCGATGGTATCTCATTCAGAAAAATTGGCGATAAAATATGTTCCTGATAGTATTTGGAGTTAATCTTGACATTTTTTTAGCACTCTCTTTATTTTTAACTTGCCATTATAAGATAAACTAGCAACAATCAGGAATCCCTTAGAAAAACTTTCTTCTGATTCTTTGAACCATGTACTTAAATTTTTCTCCCCTTTTATGATAATAAATGGCTCTTTTTTTGTTACAATCATTTAAATACACCCATGCTTCATCTATTGTGACAACTGTTTTCCATTTTTCTTTGGATAAGTGTTTCTCGTATAGAATTCTGCAGCGTGTCCTGCGTTGAGCGATGTGCTTCGGAAGAAGACGATGCACATTGCGTTTTTTCACTTTCTTAAGATTTAAATCAACGTTTATCATTTTGTTTACAGTGGACACCGAGCATTTTAATGATTTTGCAGCTGTCCTTTGACTAAAGGGATTTTCTTTTAACATTAAACAACGTACCTTTGCAATAGTCGAAGATGTCCGTTTTTTCCTTGAATACTTGTTTGGATTTTTGTCCCACTTGAGGCTCCAATTTGACGTTGTTCTGGTAAAGAACAGTAGGTGGGAAACGAGAATACGTAGTAAAGTATGATTAAAAATTAAAATAAATGTTAGACACTTAAAATAACCTGTTTAAAATTATCCGATTTATGCTGACGGTTGTTATGTTACACACCCCAGTGGCTATATATTCTGGTGAACGGACAGGCTGCTTGAAAATTTTCATGATTTTCCTATATGTAATATAAATATGAACCAGATTCTCCTAGAAAGTTCTCCATGACAGCATCTTTCTTTTTAAGCCTTTAACCCTAGTGTGTTTTTCCATAGTAAAGTGATCCAATACATTCCACAATAGCTAATGAAAAAATTGATTTTACTTCTTTAAAATGTTTGCAAATATTGATAGTGCTTAGAGCAAGGTAATTCTCTCTAAAGAAACAAAGAAATGCAAACAGCTGATATGTGTCAAGTCTTCGTTTTGTGAATAATATTTTTGGAAATTTAAACGTAAAAATTTACAGTTATTTCTTAAATATTTTTAATATTGCCAAAACGGAATGCAAAAGCTCTATTAGTCAATATATTTTGAAACATTCTTTTTATTAAGTCATACATTCCACAATTTTAAATTATAAATGAAGCGACAGACGATTTCCCCCTTTTTTTTTTAATTTCTAAGTATAATGCCTTTAAATAACTTTCATACACATGTATCACGAAATTGTAAGAAGTTGTTTTTCCGTTTGGAAGATTATTTCTTAACGCTGGATAATCCATTTTCGTTTCACGATTGAAGCGCCATCGTGCGGAAATTTGTATGTGTAGAAGAACATCTTTTTTTCCGCCCAGATAAGTTCATTCTAGAGAATGACACAAACGCAGCGAAGTGGAAGTTGAAGTTGTTGAACTGAAATATTCTTTTTATTATGTCATTCAAACTGGACTCTGTGTGTAACAAATTTCCTATAATAGTAGAGTTAATATTTTTATGTTTAACCAGTTACAACTGGTGCACTTCCTACTCGGAGCAATCAGAATTTAAAAGAAAAATTATTTGATTAAGCTATTCGGTTATCGATACTAGATGATGCAATTGCCAATAGTTGAAAACAATATATTAGTGCATGAAAAAGGAGAGAATTTTTTTATTTTAAAATTACGTAAAATTCAGTTTGTTACAGTCAAAAATTCGTTTATTGAAAATTAATACTTCCAATGTATCTATAAAACAAGTTCATATCTAAAAGTTGTTTGTACTTTGGTGAAGCCTTGCTGGCCTTTTTGGCTAAAAAAACAAAGATAGTTTTATATTTCCCATTCTACTGAGCCAATTAATGAAGCTTAATTTGGGTACTTCATGTGTCTAAAGCACGACATAATATACGAGGGCTATCCAGAAAGTAGATTACGTTTTGGAATAAAAAAATAAACAAAGTATAGGAAACAAATTTTATTATATACAGATGAAAGCCACACTCAAATACTACTTTTCTACATAGTCACGATACAAATTAAGGCATTTATCGTAGCGATGTACGAGCTTGGAAATTCCTTCGTCGAAAAATTCGGCCGCCTGCGCCTTCAACCACTTCGTTACCTCTTCTTGCAGCTGTGCGTCGTCATCAAAACGCTGCATAGCCAGCCACTTCTTCATTGCTGGGAATAGGGAATAGGTCACCCATGTTTCGTCACCAGTAACGATGCGATCGAGTAAAGAGTCACCATCCTTATGGTAAGCGTCCAAAAAGTTCAACGCTGCAGCCATTCGCTGATTTTTGTGGTCCTCTGTCAAGATTTTTGGAACCCATCTTGCACAAAACTTGTGGTAACCAAGCTTTTCACTGATGATTTCGTGCAAAAAACTTCGCGAAATTTGTGGAAAACTCAAAGAAAGTTCCGTTATTGTGAAATTTCGATTTTCACGGACTTTAGCATCGACTTTTTCGAGAAGTTCGGCGGTCACTATGCTGGGTCTCCCACTTCGATCTTCGTCGTGAACATTGGTTCGGCCATTTTGAAATCTTATGACCCACTGACGCACTCCACCTTCAGTGATAATGTTGTCCCCATACACTTCACGAAGCTGCCGATAGATTTCTATCGGTTTACAGTTTTTTGCAGTCAGAAACCTTATTACTGAGCGCACCTCGCAGGATTTTCAATTAACGCAGACATTTCAAACCGTCACAGTATCTGAACGGAGCACAGCACGAACCTCTCACTAGCACGGCTAGATGCAGACTGAGCTGCGCAACGCTCTGACCCCAAGATGGCCGCGCTAGCCCCGCCCCTAGCGGACACAGACGGAAACGTAATCTACTTCCTGGATGGCCCTCGTACATATAAGGCTTATAAATGGCCTAATTGCATTAAAAGAGATATTTTAACATAAAATAGAAATTCTTCTGAAATGACATACGAATTTTTTCCATATTTCGATTCAGCTACTCAAATTATGCACAAATAGTAAAATTTGGTGAGGAACTTAAAGAAATATTTAAAAATTTATCTTGACGCAATTTTACGTTTGTGTCAAGAATAATTCACTTGGCGAAATTCTTAAATTTTAACCTATTTTCCTCTTTCTTTTTACCTTGTACACGAGCGGAAAAAAAGATGTATCATTCATTCGTTCAAACAATTCTAATACAGAGGCTTTTCACACATTTTTTAGACGATGTATATTGTATTCACAAAACTAAATTACATAAAATTCTTGTGTTTTACACGTTCTATTTGACATCCCTTATTCTGAACTATCTTTCGACACCGCAATTTCCAGGATAATAATGCCTTTTGAAGTGGCAGAAGAGATATTCTATCCCATTCCTCCCGAACAGTTTTCCAGAGTCCTGTTAGGGTTTGGGGACAACGTTTGGATAATGCAGTTTTTAAAAGTCCGAAAGCACAAAAATCCATAGGCCTTCCATCGGGAGATTTAGTAGGGATATTAGTGAAGGGTATGGCCTTGATACCCGTTTTTTGTTCCATTTCTTTTAGGAAATTTACAGTGGATTTTGATGTGTGACTGCTAGCTTTGTCCTGAAGGAGTCTCACAGATGGATGGCAGTGTGGGTAAAGCGATGGTATCTCATTCAGAAAAATTGGCGATCAAATATGTTCCTGATAGTATTTGGAGTTAATCTTGACATTTTTTTGCACTCTCTTTATTTTTAACTTGCCATTATAAGAAAAACTAGCAACAATCAGGAATCCCTTAGAAAAACTTTCTTCTGATTCTTTGAACCATGTAGTTAAATTTTTCTCCCCTTTTATGATAATAAATGGCTCTTTTTTGTTACAATCATTTAAATACACCCATGCTTCATCTATTGTGACAACTGTTTTCCATTTTTCTTTGGATAAGTGTTTCTCATACAGAATTCTGCAGCGTGTCCTGCGTTGAGCGATATGCTTCGGAAGAAGACGATGCACATTGCGTTTTTTCGCTTTCTTAAGATTTAAATCAACGTTTATCATTTTGTTTACAGTGGACACCGAGCATTTTAATGATTTTGCAGCTGTCCTTTGACTAAAGGGATTTTCTTTTAACATTAAACAACGTACCCTTGCAATAGTCGAAGATGTCCGTTTTTTCCTTGAATACTTGTTTGGATTTTTGTCCCACTTGAGGCTCCAATTTGACGTTTTTTTTTCCTTTCTTGTTGATGATATTACCTATCGACGCTTTAGATATCACAAAACCATGACTTTCACATCGCTTCTGGATAACGGAGTAAGCATATTTCTCTTCGGAAAGAGCTTAAATGTAGCCTTCGAACAACTGCTTTGTTAAATTCGCCATTTTGAATAAAAACAAAACTTTCAAGCCACAGGCGATAATTTTGACTTTTAAAAACATAGTAAAATTGCAGTTACTTCTTTTGCAGCAAAAGAGTTTTTATTACCGCTTACCAAAATCGTCTAAAAAATGTGCGAACAGCCTCTGTATAACTACCAAGTAAATAAAATAATGAAACTAAATAAATAATACTATGCTATATTTGTGGTTATTATCGTTTAAAACAAATATGCCAAATTTCGAAACACGCCTATATAGGAATTCACGTATATCTTGGAAAATTATAAACAAAAACGCTAATTTTTTGTAGGCATGCCTAGAAATACATTTACTTTAAGGTGATGATAAACATTTAATAGGTTATATCTCAAATCTTTCGAAAAATTTATAAAGATTACTAAAATACACAAATTTTGAAAATAATTCAGAAAATATCTGCAAATGTTATTTGGATTGGACTTAAATTTCGAACCGCACAAAAAGGAATCCAGAAAGTTTAACAAAAAACGGGCATTTATAAATATATAGGAAATACAATTAACACCGAGGAACTAAAATTTTGAGAGCTAATTTTAAACTACTCGTGCGATTGTTACAAAACTTGGCCCCTTTGGCATAATTTGAGTCGTAGAATCGAAATATGGTAAAAATAGGTATATTATTTCAGAAAAAGTCCGATTTGTGTGTTAAAATACCTATATTAGAATATAAGTCTAATATATGTCACAAGTCGCCATTTTGAGAGATGAAAAAAAGCAAGGTATATTTCGTCAATCGACCCAGTAGAACGGGGGATACAGAAGTGTTCCTTTATTTGTGCAAGGTGCACATGCATTTAAAGAAATAAAATGTACAACTAACAACATTTAAACACCTTATACAATTTATTAAATCTTCATTATAAGGTACGCACATTTCCTTACAACCAAAGTTGTTAAAAACTGCTTAAAAGCTTTTCCGCTTTTGTTTAAAGATTTTAAACTTCTCAAAGTTTCAAAAGTCATGTTTAAAAGAACATGACATTGTTCAGAAGAGCCAAGAATGGTGATTTAAAGTTAAAACTTTTTGGTTACGGGCCTTTCTTTTGCCTTAGAACATCGCTTTCTTGAAGCCTAACTACTTAAGAAAAGACATCAAAAAGTATTTGGGAACGAAAAATGAATGGTTTTGAAGGTCAATTAAAAAGTGAATTTCTTGCGCTTTTGTTTCGAAGAATTTCGAACGTTTGCCCGAGATTTCTATGCTTCAAATGACATTATTATTGAAGATTAGTTCAATTTAAAAGGTAGAAAATCACGGAGAAATGATAAGCCATGGAAAAGAAGAAAAACGACGTCGTTATTTTCTTTTTTAAAACCGTCTGTACTCGAAACTCGGCTTGCTAAAACTGAGCGAAGGGAAAATCATACAATCAAAAGTTCGATATAAAGAAACATAGCGCAGATTATCGCCAAGAAACGTCTTTTTTCATACATTTTTTTCTTTCTCGAACGGTGCGCACTTGCCTTTTCAGCATTGGCCACACCTGAGTGGTGGCCTAATATGGTAGCTTTTTATTATGGAGGCACCTAATAAACGACCTCCACTGCCTCCTGTGACAAAACAGATAATTTGTACTTGATTATATAGTATATCCTCAATATATCTGTATGTCTAATATGTATTACACTGTGAAAAAAATCTGATGTGTACACCACATAACTTCTTTGTACGGAATATTAAATTATACGCATTTTTTCTTGCATTTCATTTAAACTTATTGGATTGAATTAAATCTACTTCGCCGACAGCGCATAAACCACAATAGAAAAAATGCATTCTTTAAAATTCACTCTAGTATTTTTTTACCACAGCGACACTCTGGCGCTAGATTCACTTAACAGTATTATATTTCGTTCATATTATAACTCAGAATGCACACAATTTATATATTTAAAGAATAGAATTATCTAATAGTTGCCACATGTTCTATTCAAATACTATAATAAAGCTAGAATGATGTATAAAAGTAATTAAGCAAACAAAACAAAAAAGAAACAGTTTCTCACAGACGATTGAGTATTTCTCATTCAATTAATTCAGTTCTCACTTCGCGAGAAGGCAAAAATACATAAAATCTCAAAATATCTCTATTAAAAATTACGAAGTAAATTTTAAACACTTATTTCCTCGAAAAAATTCCAGAAAGGATTAAGCATGATTTAATTGGCAATAATAAATGAAGGCGTTATTTTTGTTGTTGCGAAGCTAAGTTTCTCTAGATTGGCAACAAATCCGCTACTCAGCTGTTTTAAATGTAAACAATCATTGGCCGCCATAAAAAAAAGGCTTAGCGGCACTTAAATAAAATTAAAATGGTTGATAATTCTGAAAATATTGCATACAGATTTACTAAAGGCATAAAAACCTTAACCGGAAGATAATAAACAACATAATTCAATCATTTTTAAAGCAAAAAATGTACCATTTACAAACGTATAAGAGTAAAGAAACTGAGATCACTGAGCCGGGTAACAGAGTGGATATATATATAAATATATTTATATACGTTTGGTGCGGCCGATTGCAACCAAAATACGAGGTGCACATCTACATGTTATAGCATACAAAATTTCAACGTTCTGAGGCTACTCGTTTTTGAGTTATGCGAGATACGTACGTACGTACGTACTGTACATACGTTCGTACAGACGCCGCGAAAAATTCTCTTCAGAATTTATTTTAAAGCAGTTTTATAATATTTTTGGAGGAAACGAGTCTTTTATTCTGTCCTTACGTACAGATATCACTCAAAAACATCGTTAAATTGCATTCTACAGCGGTCAAAATGGATATTTTCGTTGAAATATGCTGCCTGATACTTTTCGCGATTACAATATTTCCTTTTTACTTCGTATAAGGAAGTAAAAAAGGGGGGGGCAGTTCTATATCTCTCGTTCTACTTGGCCGATTGACGAAATTCAACTTGCGTTTTTCATGTCTCAAAAGCGCGACCTAGGATATCTATTAGATTTAGATATAGCATTGTTCTAATATAGGTATTTTGACACAAAATCGGACTCTTTCTGAAATAACATACCAATGTTTTTCCATATTTCGATTCTACGAATCAAATTACGCCAAACTACTAAGTTTTGTAAAAATCGCACGAGTAGTTATTAAAACATTAGTTTTCAAAATTTTAGCTTCTCAATGATAATTGAGTTTGGTATTTATTTATTAATTTCTGTTTTTTATTAAACTTATTTGATTCTTTCTTTCACATTTCGACATTTAGTTTAATCCCAAATAAAATTCACCATTTTTTATGACTTATTTTTAAAATTTGTATTTTTAAATAATTTTTATAAGTTTTTCAAAAAAATGTTTGAATTATAATCTATAAAATTTTTACCATTATTTTAAAGTAGATGTATTTCTAAGCATACCTGAAAAAAATTACAGTTTTTTATTCGAAATTTCCGAAGATATACGTGAATTTATATATTGGCGCGTTTTGAAATTTGGCATATTTGTTGAAAGCGATAAAACATCAAATGTGGTTTAGACACTGTGCTAAAATTATTTGAAAGTGAGAGCGATGCAGCTTTTTTTCCCGCTCATGCACAATACAAAAAGGTAGGAACGAGGTGTCTTTTCCCCGCTCCGGCATAATGGAAGGGAAAGGAAAATACAGTAGATGGACAAAAATATGGAAACACCTTGTTAAATGCATGTTTGAAAAGAAAAATTGATTTTAATGAAATATGTAGGTGGCGCTGGCGTTTTTGACTACTGACGCCACCTATATAACTTCGTAAATGTGCTAAACAGTTCAGTTGTTTGTCGGAGTACTGTTATGTGAGGTTGTCATTGCATTATGTCAGAGTTAACAGACTTCGAACGTGGGCAAATTGTTGGAGCACGTATGGTAGGTGCTTCCGTAAGCAAGGTAACCGAGGTGTTTAGTGTTTCAAGAGGTACTGTATCGAAGATTTATTCCGCATATTTGAAAAGCGGAAAAACATCATCTGCTAAATCACAGCGCGGACGAAAGTGTGCCTGAGTGATCGTGACAGACCATCATTAAGGGCAATTGTGACGAAAAATAAGAAGACCACAGCTGCAAAAGTTACTGCTGAAATGAATGTTGTGTTACCGAACCCTGTGAGTACCAAAACAATTAGAAGGGAGCTTCATAAACAGGGAATTGCTGGCCATGCTGCAATTGAGAAGCCACTCATCAGTGATGCTAATGCCCGTAACAGAAAAAGGTGGTGTTTAAGTCATAAAGGCTTTGACTATAGAGCAGTGGAAGCGAGTAATATGGTCTGACGAGTCTTCTTTCACATTGTTTCCCACTTCTGGCCGAGTTTACGTCTGGAGGACGCCATCTCAAGCCTATAATACAGACTGCTTGTTGCCAAGAGTGAAACATGGCGGGGGTTCTGTTATGGTTTGGGCAGCCATATCGTGGTTCTCTGCTAGCCCCATGATTACTGTGTCAGGGCACATGACTGCCAAGACTTATGTGAACATTTTGGCCGATCAAGTTCATCCCATGGTACAAACTTTGTTCCCCGATGGTGATGGTATCTTCACACAGCTCACATTGTCCCCTGTTCACACAGCTCACATTGTCCAGGACTGGTTTTCTGAGCACGAGGATGAGTTGTCCCATCTCCCCTCACCAGACCTGAATATTATCGAACCTTTGTGGTCTACATTGGAACGGAAAGTGCGTTCTCGTTATCCACCGCCAACATCGTTATCTGAACTTGCCACCGTTTTGCAGGAAGAATGGTATAATATTCCCTTGGCAAACATACAGGAACTGTATTTATCCATTCCGAGAATACTGCAAGCTGATTTGGATGCCAATGGGTTTCCTACACCATATTAAGCAAAGAAACATGTTTTTTTAAAGGTGTTTCCATATTTTTGTCCAACCCCTGTAGGTTGCCATATATTTAAGAAGTTCGCGGAGTGAATTATTTTTAGCGTAAACTGGAAAAAAAAAAAAAAAAAATGTGCCAAGGTAAATTTTTGAATTTCTCCGTAATTTTCGCACCAAATTTTACAAAATTTAATATCTAAGCATAATTTGAGTCATAGAATCGAAATGTGGGAAACATTGGTGTGTTATTTCAGAAAAAAATCCGATTTTGTGTCAAAATACCTATGTTAGAACAATGCTATATATAAATCTAATATATATCCTAAATCGCGCTTTCGAGACATGGAAAACGCAGTTCGAATTTTGTCAATCGGCCCATTAGAACGGGAGATATAGAATTGGTCTTCTCCCTTTTTTTCGCAGTGTACCATATAGTGAAAAGTGTTCCCCATAGTCTCAGCAGTTCCACCATGCACCTTCTTTCCATGTTCTGGTCCTTATTTCAATGTTCCTCGTTTAGAGTGACCAATTCCAGGAGGACACTGTACTAAGCTCTTTATTTGTATTTATTCATGTATTTATGTTTAATTTCATCGACGGGATACAACAGGCTGATAAGCACCTAACCCAGTGGGCCAGCTGTTCCGTCGATGGCGAAAAGAAAAGACAATTTGCATCCATGCCTTCTGAGGGATTTGATCCCGGGCCATGCAGTATCGTAGTCGCCTTCCTTAACCACTAATACCGTCTGGGCGGCCTTTCTTCATACATAGATATATATATAGCTACATTTAACAAATAAGAGTGTGTGTGTGTGTGTGATTATGGTAAAGCCTCGAGGGCTATCTGCCTAAGGGGAGGGATGTCTTCGTGGAGGACTTTCTAAGGGAAACCGGCTCGTATACACAAGAAATAAGAGAAAAGTGATTTCACGCTTAATACTAAAACTTATTCTGACACTTAAGAAATTCTGAGTGGTAATTAAAATTAATAAATAAGTTCATAAAATATTTCCTTCAAAATTTATAATGTTTTTGGTATGTGAGACAAACATTTCAGCAAAAAATTGTATTTAACTTTTTTAATTTACTTCTTACTTAATTGAGAATAGTTAGAATGGCTTAGAAAGAATTTAAGATTAAAAAAAAAGTTATTTTAAAATATAGTGTATTAACCAATTGTTATCATTTTAAATAGTCAATCATATCAAATAGAAATCTGCTATATAAAATAAAGCAGTAATAAGTACTAGTATATAAGATAAAATTTGTTTTCAGATATCATTTGCGATTTAAATGTACGCAACCTTTGTTTAGCAAAGATTACGAAATAAAAATCTATCAGTTTCCAGAGCGACCAGATGCAGGTCCCTCTTCTTCAGGAGTAAAAAAAATATAAATGCCAAACTCTTTTTTTTTTTCTTTTCTTTTCTTTTTCTCTCCTACTGGAGAAAAGGACCTGCATCTCATCGCCACCCGAAATCGATAGAGTTTATACAAAATCTAACTCACACAAAGTTTGTTTTATTGCCTAATTTTAAATTTCACATTAACATGATTCTCTTTAATGTGCTTATTCTTCTTTACGGGAAAAAAACCATCAAAATGAGGTGTACTTTCAAAAGGTTTCGAAATATCAATCTTCGATGTACTAGACTGAAACGATAACTACTTACATCAGGAGCAAATTCAATGGAAGTGCAGAAATTCCGTATCTTCTCGTTTACTTCAAGGCGACTGGGGAGAGAAACGAGACCCAGTCCTCCAAATCCAAGTGCTGACTGACGAATGTTCTTCCACCACATATTAATCCAGCCTTCACCGTAAAAACCCTCAGACATTTTGGATCAAGAAATATGAAAAATCCATTTTGCTTTCGTTCGGTCTCTAACCGTGAGTATTCTATTTGCTACATAGACGAGCTAAGCACATTAGGGCATACGACAACCTTCAAAAGGGGCAGAATAATATTTTACAGCTTTGTCTCTATTATGAAAGTAAAATTATTTTTGCTTCAGTGTTTGTTATCTAAGTTTTCGAACTATGTTAACATTCTCAAATAATTCTGCCTCTGTTATTTGTACTCGTAATATATTGACACAGAATGCAAATATGATTATAATATTACACTCATTTAAATATATAGCAACGTTATTTCGGTTGAAAAGGAGAAAACTACTGTAATAACTAAGAAGGTAATATTTTCGGTATGCTGTAAATGGAAATTCCAGTAATGATCGTTTGGAGACTAATGTAAAACGTCTATAACAAGGAGAGGAATTGAAACTATCAAAGCGTACTGAAAAGGCAAACCAATCGAAATCATCCAGCCATACAAGTCATTTCGCATTAAAGAAGACCGAGTCATTCAAGTTCTATTTCGCAATCAAATGCTCCAAGACGTGCTTAAACCGAGAATAGCAATGATTTAGTATGAAAATTTTGTTGACTGGAGCATTTCAGTGATCATGGTAATATGGCGTTTGTTGAGGAACGCATACTATTAGGAAGTAAGCATTTATTTTCAGATATGTTCACATGCTCCGTATGGAATACCTCGACAAGGAAGCAATATAGAATTTCAAGGAATTTTATTTTATGTTCAGTGTATTTTATTTTAATAAAGATTGCGAATAAAATAACAAAAAAGAGTTCTGAAAGCTTTCAGATTTTATATTACGCCCAAAGGGGGGCTTTTTTGACGTTTTGTGTGTTACCTTTATTTATTAAATATCATGTTCTTCGCACTTAAACCATAAAATTAAATTCAACAGCAGTATAAAGAAATATTTAAAAAGAGCATATCTTTAGAATTTCCGATACGCAATCTCGCCCGCTGGAGATAAAGGTGTTTTGTTTTCCTTCCATACAGTGTTGCAATTGCTGGCTTTGAAATCTTTGAGTTTGTGAATCTATAATTCGTTTAAGTTTTACAAAACATAAAATAGATAGTAAAACAAATTCCAAATTTGGGCCCATGTTTGGGTGAAGAACTATATTACTCAAACCGTTGTTTTTTCACAGTGCGAGAAATATACATAAGTTCATGCAGTTTTCTGCATTATTTAACTTCTTTAAATATAATGCTGGTCCCTAATATTTGATAGTAATAATTAGAAAAGTGAAACGCCGCTTATAGTGAACCAATACAAATGCCAAAACGAAATTAATAGCCATTCTGAGCAAATTACCCCTTTGGGCTAATAATGAATTTTACTCTAACAGAAAAATCTGATGTGTACACAACATTGACTTCCTTGTATGGAATATTAAATTATACGCATTTTTTCTTGCATTTCGTTTAAATTTATTGGATTGAATTAAATCTACTTCGCCGACAGCGCATAAACCACAGTAGAATAAATGCATTCTTTAAAATTCACTTTATTTGTTTACCATAGCGACACTCTGGCGCTAGGTTCACTTAACAGTATTATATTTCGTTCACATTATCAGAATACACAAAATTTATATCATTTAAAGAATTATCTAATCGTTGCCACATATTCTATTCAAATACTATAATAAAGCTAGAACGATGTAATAAAGAAATTAAGCAAACAAAACAAAAAACAAACAGTTTTTCACAGACGATTGTGTACTTCTCATTCAATTTATTCAGTTCTCACTTCGCGACAAGGCAAAAATACATAAAAACTCAAAACATCTGTATTAAAAATTACGAAGTAAATCTGAAACACTTATTTCCTCGAAAAAATTCCAGAAAGGATTAAGCATGATTTAATAATAAATGAATAAAGGCGTTATCTTTGTTGTTGCGAAACTACGTTTCTCTAGATTGCAACAAATCCACTATCCTGCTGTTTCAAATGTAAACAAGCAAATGGCCGTCGTCAAAAAAATTATTAGGCTTAGCGTGAAGATGAAACCCAATTCGATGACGCGACTGAAAGTATAACGGAAGACGAACATGTCGAACTCTTCATGTTATCCGATAATGAAAATGTTTAATTTCATAAGGTATGTCATTTCTTTTAAATAAGCAGCATGTTGTTACACGTAAAAATATAATTTTTTCCTTATTTTTGAGCTATCGTTTTATCCGGCGTATAAAGCGCACTCGTAAATTTCCGTCCCATTTTTTTGTATGAAAAGTGCAGGTTATGCCCCGGAATATACGGTAAGTTTATCTTAAACAATATATCTTGAACAATGTTCTGTGATTCATTTGTGACTCTTTAATTTATGTCACAGGTATTCGCGTTGACTTGAAGACTATACAAATTAAAGCGTCCACAAAAGAGGGTTGCTAGCGAAGGTTAACAACAGTTCATGCCTTGTGAAGTAAGAGTTCGCTTCGCCCTTCGAAGGGCTGACGATGATCTGTTAGGAAAGAATAAGTATGGTTGCCCAGAGTTAATAAGATTTAGAGAATAAGTATAGTGGTTAGGGGAGCCTACTTGCGATGCCGTTGACAAGCAACATACTCACACCTCGACACACGCACCACGGAATGGGGACCAGATCTACACAGACGGTTCAAAGCAGGAGAATGGTGTAGGCAATGCTTTTGTGCACTATGAGAATGGCAAAATTGTACACGACTGGCAAAGACAACTTCGCACTCACAATAGCATCTTCCAGGCGGAAGTACTGGGAATTACGGCAGCAGTGCAACATCTCATAGATTACCAGATCCCACGAGCAAATATCTATACCGATAGCCTTTCAACTTTACTTGCACTTGAGAACCATCATCATGTCTCACCGCTCATACTCAGTCTCCAACATCTCCTTATGCAACACCCTCATTTCCATCTCAATCTAGTCTGGGTTAAAGCCCATGCGAATAATGAAGGCAACGAGGCTGCTGACGCGTTGGCCAAAGATGCAATTTCCAACCCGACAGCCCAACACATCACCTGACTGACTGACTGATAACTTATAGCCAGAATACCACTGAGATCAGTAGTTTATCTGGCTCAATCAAATTTATACCGGATGGGCACAATAACATAGAACTATCTTCACATAATGTCAGCACTAAGGAGGAGAAAGACGGATAAAGAATAGGAAGACCAGCAACGCAAGAGCTCACTAGCAAGTAACCGGCCCGGTAAAGGCGTGACTAAGTGGGAGTCATAGAATGAGTGTAGAATGTGAATAAAACTAGTGAATTTAAGAAATACACAGTACAATAAATGAGTAAGATACAAAATTAAGAATGCTAATAAACACATTGGGTACATTATTTACAGGTGGGCACTAGGTGGGAAAGTTCGGGTCCCTGATAAGGTGGGCCGCAAGTGGGCGCAGTTTGGCGTCCTCATTCAATATTTCGTAGGTAAAGATATCAAAATTTCTCATATGGTCACAGTTCAGAGCTTTCGTGAAGAATTTCCTGTTGATCTTATTCAGGTGCTCTTCTAGAGTGTCCAGTTTTAAGTCACAGTGCAGTG
Organism: Stegodyphus dumicola; assembly: GCF_044657685.1. Classification (NCBI taxonomy): domain Eukaryota; kingdom Metazoa; phylum Arthropoda; class Arachnida; order Araneae; family Eresidae; genus Stegodyphus; species Stegodyphus dumicola. The sequence continues at coordinate 183,328,557 of NC_140776.1, read as the reverse complement.
TAGCATTGCTCACAAAAAAGTGAGCGTGGGTGATAAGCCTTAAGACTTTGTTTTGCATGATTTGAAGTCTTTTTATATCCTCCTTGGTAGCCGTGCACCAGGCCGGCGACGCATAAGTCATCAATGGCCTAATTGCCGTGATATAAACTAGCCTCTTTTTCCTGAGGTCTAAGCTAGAATAATTACCCAATATAGGGATGACACTATTTACAACGGTGAAAATTTTTCTTCTGACCTCTGTTATATGATCTCCCCATTTTAATCTTTCATTTAGCATTACTCCTAAATATTTCGCCTTACTAACTCTAGGAATCTCTTCAGAGAATAAGAAGAGCTTGCTATTAATAGTCAACTGTGTATTTTTCCTCCTTATCAATAATAATTGAGATTTGCTGGCATTAATAGAAATTCTCCAAGTCGTACATTACTTTTCTACCACTGGTAAAAGCTCTTGTAATTTCTTGATTGCATGGTGTGTGTTTGCGGACATTACGGCTAATGCCGTATCGTCCGCATAGCACCCAAAAAAGTAATTTCTGCCAATGTGAGCCCTAGGGAAGTCATGAACATAAAATAAATACAGGACGGGCCCTAAAATGGACCCCAACATCACCGTACCTGCGCCCTGCTCTTATCTAAAGGTCCTCCTCCTACGAGAGCAAGGAATGCACCAATGGCAACGTGAGTGGACCCAATGCGAGACAGGCAGGTGACAGGTGACAGGTGAATGCAGGGCCCGGACACTTGCGAGACAGGCAGACGGACTTTCACCCACCTCCCGAAAGTTTCCACCGATCGACTCTTTGCCATAGCACCTCTCACCTACTTCATCACGATTCACGGCCTATTTCCCAGCTATTACAATCGCCACGGCATCTCAAATACCGATATCTGTGTCTGTGGATCAGAATGGTCACCAGACCATTACGTATTTGAATGTCCTTTGACGGCTGCACACCATCTCCCGCTACCTACAAATAATAGGAACATCTATCACCGGTTCCTTATAGCGTATAAAGGAGCGGTTAATTCAATCTCCAGCATCATGAAAATACCATCGCGGCATTGGGTACAGACCTTTGCCTACCGTGCTAAAATTACGTTGGTGTACTGACGATAAGCTCTAAGAGTAGTCCAATGGATTTTACAATATCTGGGCTTCACCACAACTGTGTGTTTAAGCTCCCGTGCCCACCAATCTAAAGTGGCAATACTAACAATTAGTAAATACGTGGCATCTCCTTGGTGAGATGTGTTATGCCTCCATAATGATACGTGTGTAATCCCTTCAAAGCATCTTCTTATGCAGTGTTAGTGAACTCTTGTGTGCCTCACGGTGCACTCATTGCTGTGGCACTGCCCAATAATTAGTGCTACAACATCCTCGTGCCTTTTTAACATTTTTTTTTTCTTTTTTTAAATTTATGTTTTTAGCGACGCTGCAACAATCAACGCCTTAGCAGTCTAACTGCTCTCTTTGCACACATGAGTATTCATGAACTCATCATTCATCATTCAAGATGTACCTGTATTTATATGCAACAGAACTGCCTTACACTAACATTGTGCTCTAGCTTTCATGTGACTTTATGTACTCCATTTGTATTTTTGTGCCTTAAGTAACTATGTGTATGTACCTGTTCTTTCTTCTTTTGTGCTCTCTGTTTATGCATTTTACTCATTGTGCTTTGTGTATTGTTGCCTATGCATTTTTATGTCTTTTTATGCGTACTTCTTATTATCCAAGTATTTTTAGTTTAACTACCTACTATCTGTAACACCACAGCTTGCCTCTTCAGTCTGTAATACAATCCTACTAATGCCCTTGTAAGGCCATGTACTTCCCTTTGACAACCTCAATAATCTCCTGGTGCAGCTTCGTGTGGCTCCAGGAGGCCTTTACCGTAGTTAGAGGAGGGCGTGGAACACATGCCTGTGTTTACCTCTGTTAGACACCAGGCGTTCCAGTCCTCCGTAACCTACCTACCTACCTACTGCGATGTCGAAGGGCCCGGACTTGAATGCCGGAGAAGGCATGGAGTTGTTAATTGTATAATGTGTTTGCGGCATGGGGGTACTTTAAATAGATGACGAGCCGAAAGTTCTCTCGAGAGGTTGATGGTAGAAGAAGAGGACTGGGAGACCCTGGGGACGGTCCTCCTGGGATCGTACTGGTCGTACTGGCACAAAAGTCTGGTCCTAAAGTCGTACTTGCACATGTATAGTGTTCAAGGCTCCTAGCCAATGACTAGCGCAATCTTGCTCTGCCACTTGAATTTTGAGGGCTTGTTCTGATGCTAATGTCAAACAAGTAAGATACGACGCAACACAAGAATTAGTATTCGTCAGTTAATTAATTCCCGTTGTTGTTTGATGTTACTCAGCATCCCTTTTATAGTGATTGGCTGAGAGTAAAATCCGGTAGACTTGTTTGAAAGAATTTGGTTCTGATATTTGTATATTGCATGGAAGCTCATCTGAAGTGTTAAAATTTAGTGAAGATAAGTAATGGACTTTTTAGTTTGTAAATTCTCGCTTTAGCTGTAATCCAAAATGGTCAAATAGGGCTCGTTGAATTTTAAATTTATGTTTGTGTATAATTTGGTTGCTGTCAGAACGATACCTCGCCGACATTTTGGGAATAACTTTTAGAGAAGTACCAATAATACGCAAGAAGAGTTAAGGTAATAATAATACCAATAATACGCAACGCCTTCAGAATTAAAAATTTTAAAAATAACGTTCGAAAGCAAAGCAACCCAAGAGGTTACTGAAAAATGACTAAATAGGAGTCAGAACTGACGCAACGTCCTCCTGTTTGTTTAGACCAATTTTAGAAACAGCACTTGTCAAGGCGAAGAATGACTTATGAGTAGACAAAGATAGGTAGGACATGTCTTGCATCTCCGTAATTGCTTTTCCATTAACGATAATAGGCTTTACGTTTGCCTAAGTATATATAACAGTACTGTTACGAAATGTACAGGCGCGGTGAGATGGCTTCCCCGCAAAGCAGTTTTAGGGTTTCCATAAAATGCAAATGAATGCAGGGTTACCACAATTGGCGAGAAATCGCCCATCTGGCGACAAAATTGGAGATATGCTATGGACGGATGGAGAACCTTCTGGAACGAATTCTTACCGGTTTAGCCCAGAATGTTCTCGAACACAAGCCGAAAGCTATATAAACCCTGCTGGTCCGCAGTCAGTTAGTGTGTGTGCCTCGTCTAGCGAGCTGATAGTCAGTCGCTGAGCGAGTGAATAGAAGTCTAGCGCCGAGCTGGTCGTCGAGTGCATCGCGAATGAGTGCATCGTCGAGTTTTGTCTTAGACTGTGCTGAGTCGAGAGCTATACTCTTGTGTATCGGCGAGTGCTCTGCGAGTTGTAGCGTGGAGAGTCTCGAGAGTACGTGGAGTTCCGAGAACGACTAAGCAGAGTCGGGAGCTGTACTCTGGTGCTTTGCAGTGAAGCTGTCTCCCCTCTCCCCCGTGATAGCCTGATAACCTGAAGGATGTGTCGATGATCGTGTCAGCGTGTTTATATTAGATCTTCGACGACTGTAAAACGTGACTTTGGAGCTTCCTGATCAGTATTGGCTAAATAAAGTGTGTTTCGATACTTCATCAAGTGTTGTCGTTATTCATTCCAAATCTACAAACCTCGTACAAACGTGAAGGAAGAAAATAACGTAACAACTGGTGTCAGAAAAGAAAAACGCAACAGTACTAATGTGCTGATCAAATTTTAAAAAATATCAAATCTTCCTTAATTTAATTTTATTTGTTCCAAAGCATCATGTACTATCAATCTTATTTAATTTTACATTATTTGTAAACAAAAGTAAGTTCATAAATTTTGAGTTTGGAGTTTTTACCGTTTTACCAACGTAAAGATGTTTACGCAAGAATTACGCTTGGAATTAAATGCGCAAAATGCAGTAAAAAGCACTTTCATGAGATATATTAAACCTTATGTGCAGCCACTGTGACGTTCCTAATCTCATCACTTATGCAGCGTGTCACATTTAATAATTAAAAACAGTTATGTGATACATCAGTCGTAAGTTTCAGTGCCAAAGTGAACCAGATCGTCCCCATTCCTTCCTGCAGACACGTGGGTCCCGCGCGCTCAGCTGATTGGGTTAGTCCGCTTATACGGTCCATGGGGTTTGTTACAACAAAAGAGTACATAAATAAAATAAATTGGAATGCGTTTTAATCTGTTTTTCACTTTTCTTAAACTTTGTATTAATTCTTTTATTTATTTATATATATATATGTATATATTAATTTTTTAATATTAAATTCCTTTTTTGAGCGGAGAGAGAGTAACTTTTGTTTCAGGATTGCAATTTTTAGTCCAAAGGGCGTTAGACCAGAAGGACTATTAATTTCCGTTCGGTATTTTGCGTCGATTCACTTTTCAAATTGTTGCCACCAACTATTACAGCCCTGTATTATATTTAAGGATATTAAATAATGAAGAATCTGCATAAATGTATGTATGTTTCTCGCCCTGTGTTAAAACAACGGTACCTAGAGCCATTCAATTTTTAATAACTTAGTCCTTTACCCGAATATGGGCGTCTGAAAGCCCAAATTTGGAATTTAGAATTTCTTTTATTATTAGGTCAAAGGGGAAATTTTCCGTGAAGGACTATTATTTTCGTTTTCGCATTTTGCGTTGGTTCACTATAAATGTCCAATTCCCCTTTCAAATTGTTGCCACCACATATTATTGCCCTGTATTATATTTAAAGAAATTAGATAATGAAGAATTTGTATAAATGTATATATGTTTCTCGCATTGTGATAAAACAACGGTACCTAGAGCCATCCAGTTTTGAATGACGTGATCCTACTGCGAATATGGGCATCTGAAAGCCCAAATTTGAAATTCGAAATTTGTTTTATTATCGATGTCATATTTTGTAATACTTTAACGAAGGATTTCAAAGCCAGCGATGGCAACACTGTACGGAAAATAACATTTTTATCTCCAGCACGTGAGTCTCTGTATTGGAAATTCTAAAGACATGCTCATTTTAGAATTATTCTGCGAAATTGCTGTTGAACTGAATTTCATGGTTAAAGGGCGAAGAACAAGATATTTAATAAATAAAGGTAACAGACAAAGCTTTAAAAAAACGCCCCTTTGGTCGTAATTTAAAATCTGAAACCTTTGAGATTTTTTTTTCTATTTCCTATTTTGTAAAACTAACGAATTTTTGATTAACAAATTCAACAATTTCAAAGCGAGCTATGGCAACACTGTAGGAAAAAAAGATATTTTTATCTCCATTGCGCGCGAGACTGTGTATCGGAAATTTTAAAGATACGCTCATTTTAAAATTATTTTGCGATATTGCTGTTGAACTGAATTTTATGGTTGAAGGGCGAAGAACATGAAATTTAACAAATAAAGGTAACATACAAAACGTTAAAAAAACGCCTCTTTGGGCGTAATGTAAAATCTGAAAGGATTCCGATTTTGATTTTGTTATATTTATTAATGAGCACTTATTACTTCACAAAAACCTTGCAAAGAAATCAAACATACAGAAAACTCGTGGAAGATTCGCTAATATATGACACTATTATCGCTATAATCATTCACTGTAAAATGATTCCAGACCGACTAACCATCTGCAGTGACGATGCAGACGGTGTGGAAAAACTTTTGTTTATTTATTTATTTATGATTTATTTAATATATTTTTATTTATTATTATTTCCTTTATTGGTATTCGAAAGTAGAAAGTAGAATTATCGTTATCCTTAAAAGATTAACTTCATAATAGCAAGCAACAAATATTTATGCAAGCTATCGTGCCGGGAACCTTAACGACAAGCTAGTACAATCTATATCGTCCTGCGGTTTGTTTGTCACGGTTAGGTATCTAGGGCTTTCATTCGAAAAAGAAAACATTCTACGCATATCCTTACTACAATAAACTAAAATAGCACTGACACGCAAAGAGCACACGCTTTCGTTTCAAGCAAAGATAGAGCACGAGGAAAAAACGACCGAAGGGCAAACAAAAGGCAAGACAGAGCTGTTAAGTTGGTGCCCATTTCAAAAACGCCTTTAGGTACGTTTGTCGCAATGCAGTGGTTTTTACTTACCACAGCGGCAGCACTTCCTTCACTGTCTATTTTCATTCTTTTTGTCATCGCCAGTTGGCAACGCCCGCGATGAAACAATGGAAGACATCGGGTTGAAGAATGTAGACAGTGCATCACTTAAGTGAATGTATGTCCTCGTAAAATGTAACTACAAACTGAAGAAAGGATGCACATAAATGAATGACTTTGACTATTGAAGTTCTGTTTGAGAAATTTAACTTACTTCAGTATTTAATAACTAAACTTTGGTTCTACATGTGCAAGAAGGTTATACTACTTACTTCACTTTTTAAATTTTTAAAATTAAAAAAAAAAAGATTTTTAAATAATTTTAAATTTTTAAATAATAAATAATAAAATTTTAAATAACCGAATTTTTTTTTTAATTTGGTCAATCCGATCTTCGGATTATGGTAACTTGGCGATTTTTTGGCGAAAATTTGGCGACCAACCCTGCTACAGCAACCTACTAGTTTTTTTTTTTTTGACGCCATTTTGTTTTCACGAAGTAAAGGTGGGGTATTTTTCCCCCCAACAATCTGCTAGCCGAATTACGCTTATGCTAGAACTTTTATGGAACAAAAGTGCTTAATCATGACGAAGATTAGGTACGAAATTTGGAGAAAGTGCAGAATCGTCCACTGCTTGCCGCGTTTTTAAGAATTGCACATACACGGTATCCATGTACACGTCGACCTATTTTCACTTAAAAAAAAATGCCAGAATTGCACATAAATGGCATTGCACACACTCTTGACTTTATCCATGTACACTGCTAAAGTCCTAGCTAGTAACCTTTATCGCCTTACCAAAATGTCGCCAAACTACCTGTTACCATATTCCAAAGATTAGCCAAAAATTCAATTTTAGATACCAACACGGAGTATTTTTTTTTTTAATTAAAAAGCACACACACACACACACACACACACAAAAAAAAAAAAAAAAAAAAAAAAAAAAAAAAAAAAAAAAAAAGAGAGAGAGAGAATCTCGAGCTTTCAGATTTTACATTACAACCTAAAGGGCTTTTTTTTTAACGTTTTGCGGGCTACCTTTATTTATCAAATATCCTGTTCTTCGCACTTTAACCATAAAATTCAATTCGACAGCAATATCGCAAAATAATTTAAAAAGAAGATATCTTTAGAATTCCCGATATACAGTCTCACGTACTGCAGACGAAAATGTTTTCTTTCCCGTACATTGTTGCCATTTCTCGCTTTGAAATCGTTGAGTTTGTTAGTCAAAAATTTGTTAAAGTTTTATAAAATGTGAAATAGATCATAAAACAAATTCCAATTTCAAAATTTGGGCTTCCAAGTGATCATGTTCGGTTGGGGAACTACATTATTAAAAATTCTATGACTCTCGGTACCGTTATTTTTTTACATTACGAGGAAATTCTTCATTATTTATTTTCTTTAAGTATAAATACTTGGCGGCAATATTTTGTGGCAACAGTTTGAAAAGTGATGCAACGCAGAAGGCAGAATGCCGTTTTGAGACTAATAGCCCTTTGGGTCTAACGCCCGTTGGGGCTAAAAATTTTGGATTTCATTCAGTAGGAACATTCAGGCCTTTAACATCACGTGGAATATGTTCAGTTTGTTTTATTTATTTATTTATTTATTTATTTATTTTTTGTTTCATTAGACCAACTGCGTAAAAGTAATGATTGGCCACCTTCAATAATGCTGATGGATTTCAAGCCTCAATAGGTATTACTTTTATCCTTTCATTTCCAGTTCTTAATCGATAGATAACAGCGCCACCTTTTGTCACATATCTCGATTTTAACTGCTGCATTACATATCCTGATTTTAGGTACACGAACATACACAAGAAAAAGTACACGGTTCCGATGGAACTTGGAAATAATATTGCTGCTTGTATCAGCCTAAAAGACCACAGTGATAGCATTCTACAGTGGCTAAGTGCACATTTTTTACTGTTTTATTGTAATTACAGAAGCATTTTCCTAAACTTATTATGCTTTAAATGTTCTATTTGATAACCATTATTCTTCAATATCTTTATACGCCGTAATTTCCGAGGCAATAAAACCGGATGTAGGATCAGAAGAGGTATTTTATCCCATTGCTCCTGAACAACTTCCCAGTCCTCCTCAGACTTGATTCAGATATCAAGTCTATGGAGGTTGCGGGTCGACGTTTGGCCAACCCGCTTTTGAAAAGTCCAAAAGCACAAAAATACATGTGTGATACATCAGGAGATTTAGTAAGGATATGAGTGGAAAGGTATGGCCTTGATACCCGTTTCTTTTTACATTTTTTCCAGGAAATTAACAGTAGATGTTGACATGTCGTTGCTTGCTTTGTTTTGATGCAGTTCTACTGATTGATTGCATTGTGGGTAAAGAGAAGGCATTTCATATTTGAAAATATTGGATATAAAAATGTTTTTGAAAATATGTGGAGCTGATCTTAACATTTTTCTCCACTCTATTTTTCACTTGCCGATGTATAAAAACCATCAACGATCATAAATCCCTTAGAAAAACTTTCTTTAGATTCCTTGAACCATGTTTTAAGATTTTTTTCCTCCTCTTTGATGATAATAAATCGATCTCTTTTTATCTCAGTCATTTAAGTACACCTAATATTCATCTAGTGTGACAACGTTTTTCCATTTTTGTCCGGATAAATGTTTCTCATAAAAAATTCTGCAACGCGTTCTGCGTTCGGCGATATGTCGTGGGGAAAAACGATGCGCATTACGCTTTTTCGCCTTTTTAAGATTAAATTAAGGGAACTCATACACCGTAAAACCCATAAGATCTTCGAATATGTGACTGTTGCAAGAACTGGGATAACTTACGTATTTTAAAAGCAATTACTTCCAACCTTTTACAGCTGACTACATAACACGGCTGCTTTCTGAAATAGTAATCAGAAAGTCTATGTAGCGAAAAATATTTTTATAATTTAATCCGCTTTGTGACAAGATTATTTGTCATGTTTCCACCTTGCGCTCACAGTTTAAAATATTATTTTGCATAATTTAATTCTACATTTAATATATAGATTTTATAACATTTGGAAACTACTGTGAACCAAAAATTCCAAGAATTTCCTGTTAAATTTTTATTTTATTTGGAATTGAGTTTATAAAATGTATTTTATTAAAAAAATCAGGGATGTTTTCGTGCATAAAATTTTTTATATTTAAAATATTAATCAGATTTTTGTTTCAGTTAGAAAATAGTGCCCATATAAAGAATTCCATCGAATTTCAAGTATGTACCGTCAGCCATTTTTAAAATATCATGCGCGCAAGGTGGAAACGTGACGAAAATTTTGACACAAAGCGGATTAAATTACAAAAATATTTGTGGCAACACAAACTTTCTGGTTATTAGTTCCCAAAGCAGCTATGTTATGTAGTCAGCTGTAAAACGTTGGAAGTAATTGCTTTTAAAATAAATAAAATATCCCAATTCTTGCAACAGTCACATATTCGAAGATCTTAAGGGGATTAAGGTGTATGACCCTTAAAGCCTAATCACTTTGCTTACAGCTGACAATGAGCATTTTAATGATGTTGCAACTGTCCTTTGACTTGGAAGATTTTCTTTTAACAACGAAGATCTTACTTTTGCAACATTCGAAACATTCCGCTTTTCCCTTGGAGACGTATTTCGAACATTTTTTCCACTTAACATTTTCCCTATTTTTTTTTTTTTTTAATTTAACAAATAAAAATCACCTAAAATGTCAGTTCTGTATGCATAACTCAGGAAAAAAATACTTTTATTTCCATTTTATTCTTTTTTAAGAAATGAATCTGTTATATGTTTTTACCAGAGGAAAAGATTGCTCAAAATGTGTTCTGAATAAATAAAACATCTGCATAACTGGATTCCGATACTAAGATTTCGGTTGCCAGAATATGGAATAACTTTTGGGAAATGATTTTGAACTAGTACGGTAATGAATTTAGAATGTTCTGAACCTTTAATTAGTGTCATTTATCATTATGGTATTGTTCAAGCGAAAATGATTTATAATCGCAGTTTTAATTGACGGCAGAAAATGGATGAGAGTAAAGTACGAGACAAATGCATAATTACTTTCAAATTCAAATAATTTTGAACACATATGTATCTTTCTTTTCGATATATATCTATCTCGTACAAATCGTATGGAATAATGCACCTATTTTTTAATGATTTAGTGAATAATTTTACTAAGCAGGAAATAAGTTATCTGTTTCAAATTATTTAAAATTCTATAATGAAAAATAACAGTTGCAAAAGAACAAACTATCTTTTTTGGTACTTTGGTATTAACCGCTCATTCATCCTCCTAACTTTATAGTCTATGTCTTTAATATTCGGATAGCACTGCGGTATTTTTGAAATTTTTGTAATGCAGAAGTCTATGAGGAATCTTCTCTTTTCTTTCTTTTTTTTTAAAGAATAACATCAGCTTTAGTGCAATTAGTGCAAGCGCCTGTCTACATTGCGCATACTTCCATTTTTTTGTTGACACTTTTTCCGTAGAAATTGCTCGGGACAACGTTTGTTCGTCTTGTTTACTTTTATTGCAATTTGCATTATGCATATATTACTTTCGCTGAGAGAAGCAGAGAAGTAATCAGTTATTTCCAGTCATATGGTCAGATCAAACCCACTAAATTCATCGTGACAAGGAGGCAAAATTGCACCTGTCGTTGGCAAAAACCTTGAGGTGACACAGGTGACACAGCCTACAGGTGACAGTACGACTTTGCTCCGTTCTGTCCCAATTTTGAAGGAGATCGCCCCCGGGGGGGCGGGCAAAGAATAAGGTGGAAATGTAACGTCAGCAATAGCTGACAAATTGTTAGAACAATAACTAATCTAGGCCATTTGAATGTAGCAAAGCACTGGAGGACTATCTACCTAAGGGGAGAGATATTTTCGTGGAAGACTTTGTACGGGAAACTAGCTCGTATTCAGGTGAATAAGAACTAGGAACGTGTTGGAGAGAAATGTTATTTAGCACAGCTCTTATTGAGGTTGAGGCAACTGCAGAGAATTGTAATCTCATGCGATTTATAGCTAATAATCTGCTCGGAATTCTAAAAACCTCCTGCTGAAGTCGAAGAATATGTTTCATCGCCAATAGGTGACAGTAGGTTGTTGGCGATATATGGAAGGATATCAGCTAAGCTGAAGTAAGTTTTAATTTAAACACCTATCGTAATTCAACCCCTTACATAGGTAACTTATGATTTAGCTGCCACAGATTATCAACCTTTAGGTCACTCATGATCAATGAACTTGATGGTCGTCGGTGTCCTACGATTTTATTTTATTTGAATAACACACCTAAATTTTTTTGAGGCACCTAACAGCAGTTATTCGTAGGTCTCTAATGACCAATGGGCCTACTAACGGCCGAGCGGTAAAGTCGCTGAGCACTGGTAGTTCGATCCGGGGTTTTCGTGGTTTCCAAATGTGTAACGAGTATGCGAGGTAGTTTCTCTGAGAAAGTCCCCCTCGAAGGAAGACCTCGAGTGTTTTGCCATAACTAAATAAACTGAAATAAATTCTAATGACAAATGAATTTCACGGTGACCATTGATTTCTTTTTGTTAACAATATTATAAGGTATTTCTCCCGCCTTCCTAGCGTGCCTTCGTGGTGTAGTGGTCAGAACACTGAGCCGGTATTTCAGAGGTCCGGGATTCGATTCCCGGTGAAGGCAGTCGCTAATTTTTCATCTCTCCGCCTTCCGAAAATATACCTAATGTCTCTACCATGGCGCCCGAACTAAAAGGGTGTTGGGTGATGATTCTCCTCACCCAAGATTTGGCAATTGGGTCCCCTAAAAAACCACGGTCGCCCTTTAAAAAGGGGAGTATATAAGGTATTTCTCCCGCCTTCCTAGCGTGCCTTCGTGGTGTAGTGGTCAGCACACTGAGCCGGTATTTCAGAGGTCCGTGGTTCGATTCCCGGAGAAGGCAGTTGCTAATTTTTCATCTCTCCGGCTTCCAAAAATATACTTAATGTCTCTAAAATATGACTAATACTTTAAAAACATTTAGTTTATAAGCATGGCAAAGTCATAATTTTATGAATATTAATAGAATACATTATTTTAATTAATTAAAAATTGTTTCAAAGAGGTATACAAACGAACCTATTATAAAATTGTTTGTTTTTAATGTAAAAAGTCAATTAACTGTGTAAATCGATTACTAGAATCCTAACTGGTTTAATATAAATAACTGAGGTTTTACTAACCAGTTCTTTACTACTACTATAAACGTGAAGTTCATACTTTCAGCTAAAAATAATTGTATTTTATCAAGAGGATAGCTAAAGGTTGTGCGTGTAAAATCGCACTAGAACGTAATGAGAAAAGCGCAAAACTCATTCAAAATTTCGAAGTCATTATGCTCTGTGAATAAACAGAAACCGGTCGAAAAAATGTATTGAAGTAAATTTAAGTTTATTTTCCCTCTTTCCCTCAAATAACAATGGAACTTTATCTGCCGTATTTTGTCTTCCATCTGTTGCTTTGTTTTTTTTTTTTTTCGCCAATAAGCAAACAGAGATCTCTAAAAAAAATTATCAGAAAAACACAAACAAGGATTTCGTTGGACTTAGCCAAAACAAATGCTCGAACTGAATAACAAAATATTAAAGTAAATATTGATAAAAATAAAAATTATATTTAAGAAATAGAGAGAACACTTTTATTATGTATAATATAGTAAGACTTAATAATGTTAAAAATAAATTTATTTGAAAGCCAGTCAACTAAGATGATGTACATCAACTTTAAATCGAATTACTAAAATCTTGTATAAGCTGTTAGCTATAGGGTTAAAAACTATATATCACTCTATAAGGTATTTCTCCTGCCTCCTTGGCATGCCTTCGTGGTGTAGTGGTCAGCACACTCGGCGCGTATTCAGGAGGTCCGTGGTTCGAGTCCCGGTGAGGGCACTGCGCATTTTTAATCTGTTCTGTTCTCAAAAATTACCTAATGTCTCTATAGCTGTTTCATATTTTTGTGAACTCAAGATTACGCAAAAAGAAAGAAACTCGGCCATTCTGTCTTATTTTTATAGTTGTATGAAAGAAGGAAAAATAGCTATTCTGCCTTACCTTTTATAGTGCTGATTTAATGTGTGTTATAATAGTTTTAGTAACACAATTATGTTAGCTTTAGTGACGTTCTAATACGAAAGTTTTGTGTCACAAAATAATGATAAAACATTAAAAAAATATGATAAAGAAATACACCATTTTGCAGTATGGAAATCTGTAGAACTGTGCGCACTTAAGCAATTAAGCTTTCGGGAAAAAATAACACTAACTAATAAAAACAAACGTAATCGAAACTCACTCCTATACAGAATGCATAATTAGCATAATAGACGACGAAAAATCAGAAAAAAATAGAAAATAATGATAGTAGCACAACTGCCCGTTCTTTGGGTAACGATGTTTATGGAAGGGGAAGAAATCACACAGGCAAGAAAAACCTAATAATTTTTATTCAAAATATTGGTTTATGATATTCAAAAATCTAATGTGTACACCACATGACTTCCTTGAACGGAATATTAAATTATACGCATTTTTTCTTGCATTTCATTGGATTGAATTAAATCTACTTCGCCGACAGCGCATAAACCACAATAGAATAAATGCATTCTTTAAAATTCACTCTAGTATTTGTTTGCCATAGCGACACTCTGGCGCTAGATTCACTTAACAGTATTATATTTCGTTCATATTATAACTCATAATGCACAAAATTTATATCATTTAAAGAATAGAATTATCTAATCGTTGCCACATGTTCTATTCAAATACTATAATAAAGCTAGAATGATGTATAAAAGAAATTTGATGTAAAAAAGGAAAAGATGTTTCAAATGTAAACAATTAATGGCTGCCATATAAAAAAAAGGCTTTGCGGCACTTAAAAACTTTTAAAATTGTTGATAATTCTAAACATATTGCTCACAGATTTACTAAAGGCATAAAAACCTTAAACGGAAGATAAAAACAACATAATTCAATCATTTTTAAAGCAAAGAATGTACAATTTACAAACATATAAGAGTAAAGAAACTGAGATCACTGAGCCGGGTAACAAATTGGATATATATATAAATATATTTATGTACGTTTGGCGCGGCCGATTGCAATCAAAATACGAGGTGCACATCTGCATGTTATAGCAGTCCTATATACAAAATTTCAACGTTCTGAGGCTACTCGTTTTTGAGTTATGCGAGATACGTACGTACGTACGTACGTGCGTTCGTACAGACGTCACGAAAAATTCTCTTCAGGATTGATTTTAAAGCAGTTTTATAATTTTTTTGGAGGAAGCGAGTCTTTTATTCTGTCCTTACGTACAGATACCACGCAAAAACATCGTTAAATTGCATTCGATAGCGGTCAAAATGGATATTTTCGTTGAAATATGCTGCCTGAAACTTTTCGCGATTACAATACTTCCTTTTTACTTCGTACAAGGAAGTAAAAAGGTTTTATTGTATCATTCTTCCTAGTTTTTAATCCTTCCAATGTGTTCTTCGAGGTGTTTTTGGAGTAGAAAAAGACTATCTCTTCTCTTTCGCAGTTTCTCATCATCTGAAACAAACGTAACTGATGATAGTGGTTAGAGGCGACTATACTTAGGTTACCGGATCTAGATTCATATCCCATATAATGAGCAGGCCGTTGTGGCTATGGTGTTTTTGCAGGCGTGAGGACGTTTAAAATTCGTCCAGGAGTCTTCTTGAAAGTCTCGATGTAGAAGAAGAGTAATATCAGACCCTCCGATTCTCCCTCCCTCCGGCACTCTCGTTTAAAGCAAAATTTGATTGGACTGAATTATTTTATTAAGGGACAGATCGAAGTAATTAATGGAAATAAAACACACGAGGCAGAAAACTTCAATTACCCTCAATAATTCAATCTAATTTGGCAAATTAAATGAATGATTAGAGGGATCTTCTGAAACTATTAACCTACTCGTACAATACATCTAAAAATCATTTCACAAGCAAAGGGATTCATGGGTATTATTTTCACACATTGACAACTTAGATACGTTTCCATCCGAATATATGGTTTTGCTTTGATTATTTGACTATCGCAAAGCACTCGAAGGCTACCTGCCTACGGAGAGGGATGCCTTTGTGGAGGACTTTCCAAGAGAAACTAGCTGGTATACACGTTACACATGGAGAAAAACGCCCATGCAGACAGCCCGCGCGCCGGGATTCGAACCCCAGATAGTAGAATTACCAGTTTTCAGCGGCTTTGCCGCTCTGCCGTTGGTCGGTCACGAATGTATGGAAATAAGTTCAGTGGTTGGGTTGAAAAATTATAGACACTGCTTGTAATAAATACTGTCAGCCAGAGTTTTAATGGTTCTTTAGTACAACTTAAATGTTTTTTTGTGCTGCATACTGAAATTCGTTGCGACAATCATGGGTATAATATATTGAAAGAAAGTGCATATTATATAATTTGAGTTAAGGTATCCGACCTCGTTCGGGTACCATTTTTTTAAAAATGGTTTTTATTTTAACTACAAACATATTAATTTGAAGATAAGCATATTAATGAGTGAAAACAATTTAAAACGTAATGCTAAGTAATTTTAATTTTGAAAAATAATGAAAAAAAGGATAATTTTTGCTTAAATTTTGCCTTTACGGCAACAACCACGGTAAACAATGTATATATAAATATGCAGTTTTTTTAATACAGTAAAACCCCGCTTAACGCTGTTTCGTTTAGCGCTGTTTCGGTTTAGCGCTCTTTTATTTCAACCCGGGGATTCTCCGAAATTGTGCGCAGCGCTAGGTTTCCAAATAACATATCCGAAACAGTGTAGTTGTGTTTCTTGCTTTTTATCATTTGAAACAACATTTGTTGACATTATTGTAAGTTTAAATTTGTATAATACTATAACGATTAATACAGTGACAAATATTATGATCTTTAGTTTTTATCATGGGTGATAATAGAAAACAAGAAAAGAAAGCAACCAGAAAAAGCA
Source organism: Stegodyphus dumicola (assembly GCF_044657685.1). Taxonomy (NCBI): domain Eukaryota; kingdom Metazoa; phylum Arthropoda; class Arachnida; order Araneae; family Eresidae; genus Stegodyphus; species Stegodyphus dumicola. Next base: position 183,312,389 of record NC_140776.1, on the reverse strand, counting down.
TTTCACTGGAAACTCAAATGCAAGTGATTAGAAGATTAGATTCTGATTAACGTCAATCTCAAATTAGTGCTGCATTGATTTTGGCAACTTCAACAATAAGGACAATTCTTAAGAATAAAGAAAAAATACTGTCATCGGCAACTGCAACTACGTCAAGCTCTGCAACTAGAATTACCCGTTCTAGAAATAACATTTATAGAGGAAATGGGAAAACGATTGTCTATATGGATTGACGACGAAATTGAACGCAATATGCCATTAAGCCAATCTATCATAATGCCTTCTTGACAAAAAGGCAGAAAATTGGAAACCGAGAATAGACTGAATGATCTGACTGAAAATTTTATTTGTTTTTAAAAGTATATGCGTTTATATTGTTTTTATTTTTGTAAGAAATAAATGTTTTAATTTATTTTTATTAAAAAAACATTATTAAATTTAATGCCTAACCATTTTTTATCCGTCTTCCCCTAACGCCATTATTTACATGTTAAGATAGCCTCGCTTAGCGCTGTTTCGCATTACGCTCTACTTCGATGGAACGTATCCCCCGCGTTAAGCGGGGTCTTACTGTATTTATTTATGTTTACACTTGTTTTGTATGCAATGAAGCAAAATAATTAAGAACTATTCATATATTCTTGAAATATGGCAAAATGTATAGTATTTACTGTATATTTTCCTATTATTGCATCCAAAATCTAAAAATAAAAAGTAACAATTCAACTTCTAATTAATATTTCTAAACTTTTTTGCTTCAGAGCATGCATCAGATTATATGAAACATATATAGAAAGTATCATTAAATTTTATCCATAAAATTTTGATTTATGGCTGTTACCATTGGCAATATTTACAGAAAAAACATTTTTCAGAAAACAATTTCTTAGTGAAAGAAGCATCCCTGATAATTAAAATTCCCCTGCTTTGTAACTTGACACCTTGTTTTTTTATTCCTACACTTTGCACCTTTTCTTTCGAACAAAGCGTAATTTTTTCTTTGGGTTTTTTAAAACTCGTGGAAGGCCACCAAAAGTCATGATTTTGCACTTTATCAAGTTTTCGAATTCCCTGCTTAGTGTAAAATTCAGGGCACATACCTAACCTTGAAAATGCTTCAAGCAAACCTATGAATCCATCATTAAATAACATTAAATAACACAGCACTTACATTTGCTCCAAACATTAATATTCGCAAGTTAATGAATGTTTGTTTCGGAACAATTTGCAATAAAATGCCATTAAAACGTTCCTTGATATTTTGAGTTTTGCCATGTAGACACTTTTTAATAACTCTTGTGTATGTAGTCAACTCCATATATGTAGGTTTAATTAAATTCAAAATATATATTGATATACCAGAGCTTTTGGCTAATTTTTTGCTTTCTGATTTTTTTCCTGATTTCTGCAATCACACACTCATAGTTGCACCAATTCATTGATTATTGAGCAGGGCATTGGCTTCGAAGAAGAGCTACAATGGAACAAGCAGTTAGTACAACCTGCTGCATCTCAATTAAGTTTTAAACATGACTTCTAATTGCAATCCCTAATTCTGCAGTTTATTAATAAAAGAATCAGTCAGTTTTCCTTTTCCTTTCAATTCAGGAGCGGAGGTTTTTACTTTTCGTATACTACCAACCCTTTTCTGTACATGTTTCATGCATTCCACTTTCTTGACCGAATCTTTACCATATATATCTTTCACAATTAAAAACCCCTTCCTCGTAATACTCCGTGTACTTCAGCTTTCGTAATGTAATAGATCATTCAAACAGGGGATAAGCACCAACTGCTTCCATACCCGAAGCTGCTTCTTTATAATTTGCAGAACAATTATGTTACGCTTTACATATGTCGTGCTGAAGATTGCATGCCATTCTGTTTATTTTGTTGCAAATGATGCAAAAATGTGACATAGCTTTCAAATCCAGCACTTTGTCAACGCTAATCGACAAAGCAGCAACACATCCATTAAACTTCGAATACCCTCTCCGCCAAACTAAATACGAAATTAAAGGAAAAAACTAACACCAGATTCTTAAAATGTATTACAAAATATCTAAACTTAGTGCGCAGGTTTATAATTTACAAAATCTTGATGATAAATAAAGTTTCTAAATAGGTATATCTATTTAAACGCTCACTTCCGCTCCAGAATATTGGAACTTCCGGTTTATTCAGTTACAGAAAAATGCTTATAACGTCAGTTCTAATTAACTTATCAACAAGCAAAAACTTGTATTTAATAGCTAAAGATGTATTCTTTAAGATAATGTAATAAAGTAAAAATCGAAATTTTGACCGAAAATCGTCTTTTGTACGGTTGCTCTAGAAAGTAAAAAGTATATTTTTAATTATTGTAATATTTTGGCCATATCTAACTAAAAATAAAGTCGTAGAACATTTAACACTAAAAGATTTAAAATCAAAATTGTTGAAGCGAAAGTTTGGAAAGCTGAACGCAATCATTCTTATATATGACATTTCCATACTCCTACTACAATATTATTTTTTGTACTTTTCTGTATTACTATATTGTTTCTTTAAGCCAAGTTTAAATTTTATCCAAGTAAAAAAGTAAATTTAATCTAAGTAAAATAAAGAAATCATAAAATGGTACAAATTCCTGTTGTAATTTTTCTTTCAGTAAATAGTGCAAGTTTCTTAATATATATCCTCATAAATATATCTTGCATCAAAAACATCAGTAAACATCAGTATCATCTGCTTCAGTAAACAAAGCTAGCATATTTTTTATACTTGTAACCGCATGAGGATAATTAATTAAAATTTTTCTTCTCGCTGTGCTTTAAGCATCTCCTCCATTGAAATTTTTTTATTAAAGAAATTCCATTGATTAAATATCTCGAAAGAGACGTTCCTGGTTTCCAGTAATGCGTTAGTAAAATAAAATCACTGACTCTTGATAAAAAAAAATTGTTGTTGCACGTCTCTTCTTCATGCGATCCAGCAAGATAAACACACAGCTGTATTTTGAATAAATATTTTTTTATTAAATAAATGTCCATTTTTTATGTTGATGCCAATATAAGACAAAATAATATCGTACAAAAACATTTGCAACCATTTTGTTCAGCTAGTATAACAGTTTATTTTAACTATAAGATATTATATTCTGTATGTTTTAACTCCTTCACCTAACAAGCTAATAAATTTTATTTTTCTAAACTAATAAGCGTAAAACTGTTTGAAGTTCTAAATTGAAATCTGTATATCTAGAGAAGATTATACTTTCTTTTAAATTTCACGAGTTTTTTTATTTTTAATTTTTTAGATGTTTGTAATTTTGAAATTTTAATTGTGAACTCTTCGAAGCGTTAGGAATGTAGTCTGAAAATATTAGATTGTAGTTTTTTTTTCCGTTGTGGGTGCTAAATAGGAAAAATATGATGTGTGTACCACATGACTTCCTTGTACGGAATATTAAATTATACGTATTTTTCTTGCATTTAATTTAAACTTATTAGATTGAATTAAACCTACTTCGCAACACCGCGTAAACCACAATAGAATAAATGCATTCTTTAAAATTCACTTTGTTTACCATAGCGACACTCTGGCACTAGGTTTACTTAACAGTATTATATTTCGTTCATATTATAACTCAGAATGCACAAAATTTATATCATTTAAAGAATTATCTAATCGTTGCCACATGTTCTATTCAAATACTATAACAAAGCTAGAACGATGTATAAAAGAAATTAAGCAAACAAAACAAAAAAGAAACAGTTTTTCACACACGATTGAGTATTTCTCCTTCAATTAATTCAGTTTTCACTTCGCGACAAGGCAAAAATACATAAAAACTCAAAATATCTGTATTAAAAATTACGAAGTAAATCTGAAACGTTTATTTCTTCGAAAAAATTCCAGAAAGGATTAAGCATGATTTAAATAATAAATGAAGGCGTTATCTTTGTTGTTGCGAAGCTAAGTTTCTCTAGATTGGCAACAAATCCGCTATCATGCTGTTTCAAATGTAAAAAATTGAGTCCTAAATCAGTTTTATCCTAAGTTTTATAAATCAAATTTTATTTGTTTGTTTATGTAATCAATGATATTTAAAAAAATTGAGTAAAACAAGAAATTTCAAAATAATAAATGATGGATTACGTCTTTTCATTAAATACAATTATCATTAATACAGTATTATGGCACTAACCATTAATGCAGTATTATTACAATTCTTTTCCTCTATGCTTTTTAAATTGGAAAAATTGGAAGTCCTGTTTTATAAATCAAATTGTTCTTTTGTTTATGTATTCAGTGGAATTTTAAATATGTTAGTAAAACTAGAAATTTCAAAATAATAAATGATTAATTACGTTTATTGATTAATTTGCGCTAACCATTAATACGCTATTATGAGTATCTTATTAATGGTTAATGACATTTAATCTTATCTTTTATTCTCGGATGAGTAATACGTTTTTACTCATGTAACCCATTTGTCACACGAGGAGGAATAATTATATTTATTTGGCAACTTTCATTAAAAAATACGTCAAAATCATTGTTTCTTTGTAAGTATTGATGTATGGTCATGCGAATCCCACGTAAACTGAGATTTTCGTAGAATAGTTTACTGGTTTCATTGATTTGTATTAACAATAATTCATTAACTCATGCCTCGAAGTCGAATTTACTTTTGAAATGAAATCAATGTAAAATCATTTCAGTTTTCCCTGTGTAGAAGAAAAGGTTATGTACTTTGGTCCTCTCGTTTTTTTTAATAATAAATCATTACTTTTGAGGAGTAGGTTTATTTACTGTTATCTTATTCATTTTTTTAGGTTCATTTCTTTTTGAGGTTTGACGTACATTCTGTTATTTTCTTTGTATTTTCCTGTTATTTTCTTTGTAAATGAACAGATATAGTTTACAAATGAAAACTAATTTGCTGAAAAAAAGCAACTCGCTGGAGTTTAGACTTTAAAGTTTTCATTTTTATATTTTTAAATGATTTGATTGAATGAAAGGACAGGGCTCCATTTAAAAACCAAAAGATCTGCCCTTTTGTTTTCAACACAAAATATTAAAAAATGCAATTAGATATCATTTCAATATTTTGGAACATTTCATTTGTTACGTAAATTAAAATAACATTTTTTATATTTTGCCTACTTTTGGTATATTACTACGTGATTTATGAATTATGCAGAAATGAATAAATGGATAAGTTATGAAAGAAAAGATAGCAAACAGCCTAATATCAGAAAGAATAGGTTATGGTAATAGGACCCAGAATTATACTCTTAAACTAAATGAAAAGAGACAGTATGATGCGTTTTGCCCTCCGTTCACCTTTGCTCTGCAGAATATCAGTGTGTATATGTTACGGTGAAACATCGAAATCTGGAGAATGTCGACTTTCACCGGTGATTGTCGATTTTCACCGGTGTCAACATTCACATAGTCTCTTGGTGTATGTCCGAAATATTTTCCAAATACTCTTATTTCTGACTTACACCGGTCAATGTCGACATTCACCATGTACTTATTGGTGAATGTTAAACGTATAACAATATTATATTTTCTTCTCCGTCATTCAGTCGCGAATAAACGCACTTGAGTCTTGAAATAAGAACTCAAGAACACGAGAACCTAAAACACACAATACATTCAAAATGAGAAAGGAAAATAATAGAAGTTAAAAACTTACTTAATTATACAGTACTTTCTAAATGAGAAAATAAAATGACAGTAATAAGAAACTTACTAAATTATGTAATTCACATCTTATTTATTGCAACAACTTAAACTATTATGGCACTTTAAGACCTCTCTTTTCGACTTTCACCAGAGCATATCTGTGTGAGCATATCTGCGACATACACCGTTGAGGGTCCGAATATATAAGAATGTAGTGAAATATTCGGTCTTTCACCGACGTATTTGGTGAATGTTGATATTCGCCGAAGAAAGTCGACATTGTCCAATTTCGGTCTTTCACGGTAACATATACATGTATTTGCATTGTATCATCTCCGATAATAAGTCGATCCATACTAATGTGTTACTCTTAGGACCAGGAAAAAGAGAGTATTACCGGAATGGTTTCTAATTTGGAGTTGTAAAAGTAAGCATTTTTTGGCGCAAATGAGACAAATGTTTTGTTTAAGTAAATATTAAAAACAAGTTTGAAAATTTTGATAATTAGACTAATTAAATATTAAAAACAGATTTAAAAACCATTTATACAAAAGAAAAATATTCTTAAGTTATATTTATTTTGTTTCCAATATTTGTTTTCATGTGTAACTATTTACTATTCCACTTCAGTAGTTTCAAACAAATATTCCTATCTTGTAATATAATATGAAATCTCAAGACAATTTCTTCTCCACTGAAAGGTTTATAATAAAAAATCTGATGTGTACACCACATGACTTCCTTGTACAGAATATTAAATTATACGCGTTTTTACTTGCATTTCATTTAAACTTATTGGATTGAATTAAATCTACTTCGCCGACAGCGCATAAACCACAATAGAATAAACGCATTCTTTAAAATTCACTCTAGTATTTGTTTACCATAGCGACACTCTGGTGCTAGATTCTCTTCAGTATTATATTTCGTTCATATTATAACTCAGAATGCACAAAATTTATATCATTTAAAGAATAGAATTATCTAATCGTCGCCACATGTTCTATTCAAAAACTATAATGAAGCTAGAATGATGCATAAAAGAAATTAAGCAAACAAAACAAAAAAGAAACAGTTTTTCACAGACCATTGAGTATTTCTCATTCAATTAATTCAGTTCTCACTTCGCTAGAAGGCAAAAACACATAAAAACTCAAAATATCTATATTAAAAATTACAAGTAAATCTTAAACACTTATTTCCTCGAAAACATTCCAGAAAGGATTAAGCATGATTTAATTGGCAATAATAAATGAAGGCGTTATCTTTGTTGTTGCGAAGCTAAGTTTCTCTATATTGGCAACAAATCCACTAGTCTGCTGTTTTAAATGTAAACAATCAATGGCCGCCATAAAAAAAGGCTTAGCGGCACTTAAACAACTTTAAAATTGTTGATAATTCTAAAAATATTGCACACAGATTTACTAAAGCCATAAAAACCTTAACCGGAAGATAAAAACAACATAATTCAATCATTTTTAAAGCAAAAAATGTACAATGTACAAACATATAAGAGTAAAGAAATTGAGCTGACTGAGCCGAGTAACAGAGTGGATATATATATAAATATATTTATATACGTTTGGTGCGGCCGATTGCAACCAAAATACGAGGTGCACATCTACATGTTATAGCAGTCGTATATACAAAATTTCAACGTTGTGAGGATACTCGTTTTTGAGTTATGCGAGATACGTACGTACGTACGTTCGTACAGACGCCACGGAAAACTCTCTTCAGAATTAATTATAAAGCAGTTTTATAATTTTTTTTAGGAAAAAAGTGTTTTATTCTGTCCTTACGTACAGATATCACGCAAAAACATTGTTAAATTGCATTCGATAGCGGTCAAAATGGATATTTTCGTTGAAATATGCTGCCTGAAACTTTTCGCGATTACAATACTTTATTTTTACTTCGTACAAGGAAGTAAAAAGGAAGCTATTATGGAAGGGTTATAATGTAAGCGTATGCGATTATAATAAAAAATACAACAGAACTCGGAAAATAGCTTCCTCTTTAGGGAAATGAGTAGCTTTGTCACATTTGTATGTGTTATCTATTGACAAATGCTAATTGATTTGACGAATTTCTAAAGGATGTAGCAATATGGGAAAAAATTAGACAAAAGAAACTTGTATTCATGTGGAGTATTAACAACTTTCTCCATATCATGAATCCGATTCTGACCTGTAAACAAACTGAGCATATGGAAAGGTGATTTTATAACCAACATACATGAAATGGAAGGAAATAGAAATTGATTCGGACGAAAATTGTCTAACGTATTAAGGGCAGTGACTTTCTGTACGGTGATGTTCTAATCAGCATTGCCTCTACTTTAATTAGAGGCTAAATGAACTGTAAAAGGCCAAATCCTTGCCAAACAGAACACTTCGAAATTCTGGATGGGAACCAACACCCTTTTGTTGAATCAACACAGTCTCTTCTATAGTCAACACAAAAATAGCTTATAGAGTTTGGTCTTCTTGGATTGCGTAAACTAGACTACAACTCTCATGAAGACTAGTGACGAATTATCGCTATGTCTTCTAAGTACCACAGAGAGAGAAATGGAAAGCGGTTAAAATGAGCCTTTTGTTAACTCTCATAAAGGTTAATAGATGGCACCAACTGGTGCTTATAGATGTCAAGAGTTATGGCCTAGTTATGGCCTGACGATGGATTAACTAAAACTAACGAAAATAAATTAGTCTAACGGCTTCACAGTTGGAATAACACGTAAGCTGGCACTGACCTAAGATAGCGCAACAAACCTACAAACCTAACGGCGAGAATAACGGAACGCCACAGAATATTATTCGCAAGAGAACAAAATTGGCAAAGTCGATGGACAGAGGCAGAGGTAGGACGAAGGACATTTCGCTTACTGCCAAAAGTTAACATGGAAATAAAGACCCACTGTGCTAGCCTAACACAGTTCTTGACAGGTCATGGACCATTCCCAGTATATCTGAACAGATTCAGACTTAGGGATACTCCTTTCTGCGAATACGGAGAGGAAGGCGACACGGACCATTATTACTTCCATTGTGCACATACAAGAACCTGGCACTTGAAGAAACCAGCGGACTGTGCCTGGGCAATGTGGACGACTAACACACTCAAAAACAGAATAGCCCTTGATAAAATAGAGAAAATCTCAGGACACTGCCTAAGCAGAAACAACCGTGGATAATATTATAATGTTTCAAAAGTTCAGAACTTAAAGCAGGTAACCAGAATAACGCTTAGTGCCTTGCAGTTAACAATATGTAAAAACTGTTATTAGTATATAATATTCAACCTTGTTACTCTGGAGTCTTCTCCGCCGTGATGGTATTTAATTCCGTTTGGTTCATGTCCGTGGTCGGAAGCCATCATAGCGGTGCACTCACTCACTCTGTCCTCTAAAGTCTTCCTTTTAATACACTTTTTGTCTACCTCATTTGAATATCACACGAGCTAGAAATTTACATTCTAACAGAAAAATGGAAATAAGAGGGATATGAAAGAAAATTTAAAAAACAATAACTGGTTAGAAACTTAAACTGGAACGCTACAGGCGATAATTTGTCTTTGAAAAGACTGGACGAATTCCTCATTTTAGAAATGCAGAATTTTTTGGAAATAATGGCATCTAAAAACGAAAGATTTACGTCAAAATTACTAAAATCAAAACAATTTTTTATTGTAAATATACAAAAACTTTTATATGATGTAAAGGCATTGTATATCATCATGCTCAGAACGGGGGGGGGGGATTGTTTCCTATAATTACTCAGTTTACGCAACGAATATTCTTTCTTCACTATTTTATTCCATAACTTTATCTTATAGTTGATCTCTTATTGATTCAATACTTGACATGAATGACTCCTTAGATTGCATGCTAATCATAATACAAAAATTATCAATTTCAGTTTTTGGCCTTAAAACGATGAAATATATAAAACAAAAATTAACAGAATTCGCTGCATGCGTGTGCTGTTACCAGAAAACACACAGTGTAAAAACTATTGACATCACAGAAAGGCTGGATCATGAAAAACACGTAAGTATTACTAACAGATATTTTCCTTGTTCATTTCGATCTTGGGCAGAGCATCTTCCCAGGAATACTAAACTAATTGATTGAATTACAAAATATAATTGACAAATATTTAAAATATAAAAGCAGGACAAAACCTGGATTTTTGCTAAAACAGCAGAATGAACCCATAGTAATAACAATACAGGACGATTCGGCCTGTAATGTTCAAACGTAACAGTTAATTAAAAACTACATGCTAAGAAACCTTAAGCACCATTAAAATTTAACAAATACCAATTATCATTACTTGCAGAGCTCTAATAATTCAAGTTTTTAAACTCGTATACTCTGCAAAAACACACAGACAAATAAATAGTAGAATAAAATAAATTAAATAGGACAGTTCTATACCTCCTGTTTTACTGCAACGATTGGCGAAATTTAATTTGCATTTTTCATATCTCCAAAGCGCGACTTATGTTATATATTAGACTTATATATAGTATTATTCGAATATATGTATTTTGACACAAAATCAGGCTTTTTCTGAAATGACATACCGACTTTTTTTCTCTTTTTCAATTCCGCAACTCAAATTATCCCTAAATATTAAATTTCGTAAACTTTGGTAGAGAAACTTACCTAGAAATTTATAAAGTTATTTTTGCACGCGTCATTTTGCGCCAAGAATACTTCCCTTGGCGAAATTCTTAATTTATCATAACCTATTTCCCTTTCTTTTTTCCCATTGTGCACGAGCGGAAGAAAAGGCACGTCGCACATTCTTTCAAATTATTTTAATAAAGTGCGAAAGTATTTATGGTGTTATTATCACTTGTAAAAAATATACCAAACAGCAAAAAGCGACAATATATATATTCACGTATATCTTAGAAATTTTGAATAAAAAACTCTAATTTTTTGCAGATATGCCTCGAAATACATCTACTTTAAGGTGATGGTAAAAATGTTATAAGTTATAATTCGAAACATTTTTCGAAAAATTTACAAAAATTGCTAAGAAATGACAAATTTTAAAAATAATTCAGAATATATTTCAGAATTTTACTTATACTGAACCTTAATTTCGGACAGTGAAAGTAGGAATCGATTCAGTTTTATAAAGCAAGGGATATTAATAGATATATACCAAATTCAATTAACATTGAGGACTAAACTTTTGTGAGATATTTTTTTTAGCTTTATAGAGCTTGGTCAGCTTTATAGAACTTGGCACTTTGGCATAATTTTTGTCGCAGAATCGAAATGTGGAAAAAAATTCGTATATTATTTCCCACAAAATACGATTTTGTGTCTAAATACCTATGCTTAAACAATCCTATATATAAATGCAGTATAAATCCTAAATAGCGCTTTCGAGATATGAAAAACACTACTTAAATTTCATCAATTAGCCCACGAGAGATATAAAACTGTCTTTTTTTCGTGTGTGTGTGTTTATGTTTAGTGTGTACATCAAAGCCGTGTGACTCGGTTCCATCTAAAGTGTATTTTAGCGTGCAGCTCAAGCAGATACATATTTACATACAAAATATACATGTTGGCTATAGGTGGACGTCTCAGAGTAAACAGCTTTACTGCCAAGGCCCTCTCGCCAGCTATAAATATGCTCGTTTTTTCTATTCTGATGATGATTGATAAAAGGAATATAAGGTGCAGAAAAGAATCAGCATAAACATAACATATTAGGTAGAATAAACCTTTCAAGTCTATAACTGCAATTACCATTTAATTTATAACACATTTATGGTCGACTAATTGTCTTTTATTATAAAAAGTGTATTTTCGAGGGATGAGACAACCGAATTTTTGAATCTGCGAGGAGAAAGTCACTGAAATTCAAAAACTGGATATCTTTTATTATCACTCTCTCGGATCGTAAACTAAGAACGTTTAAATGATTTAACTCAAAACTTTGGAAAAACTTCTTTATTGAGGTCTAAAGGAAGCATTCGATAAATAAATAAAATGGAATTATTGCAACTTCAACGGACTTGGATCACCAACATCACCTAGTGGTGGCTCTAAGCTCTAAACGTTTAATTTTCTAGCGAAAATGTAGCTTTTCACATTGAAGACTTTTCTTTTTTAGCTCTTTAAGTAATTCTGCCTCCTCTCTGTTTGCTTTGATGGGAAGTAATTCAGAACAAACAGAAAAAAAAATTAAACCCTTACTTAAAGATTTCTTGTCAAATTATCTTAAATAAAATTCAACGTTTAAAATTTTTTATTACTTATTTCATTTACTGAAATTACTTGTATATGTTTATGTAAGTGTTAGTATAAGTAAAAAATTTAATTTCGCCTTTAAACTCATATTTGGTTATGGTCAAACTTCTTTTAATATTAAACAAAAATCTTCTCCTTTATTTTCTAAATAGTGTAAGTAGCATGTGAAGCATTCGAAATATTCGAGATTTGGAAATTTCGACAAATTCGAGAAAATTTTAGGATTTATCTTGAGGAAATTTAGGATTCACCACAGTTCTACGATTCGTTTTTTTATTATTTTATAATTGCATATTATATTTCCTATGTGTATTACATTAATAAAGTAAGGTAAAATGATATGGCTAGTTTATTTCAAGTGTAAACAAAACGTATTACGTTTTACTTGATGTACTATTAGCGTTACTTTTTCAGTTTTAATTCATGTGTTAGCGTATAGAATTCTAAGATATTTGCCACCTGCAATATCTTTCTCATACCTTTAAAAGTAGGCATTAAGGGATATACTGGCCTTCCAGAAGAAATCAACCAACTCGCCAGATCTATCACTTGAAAACTCTTCGACAAGATGGTCTTGCAAAACTTTATTTACCCTAATTCGAAGAAAATGGAAAATATAATGAATATAAAATTTTGATCACATTTAGTTTTTGTTTCGTTTATTTGATTACTGGGAAGCCTCAAAGGCTATCTGCCTAAGGAAATGGATGCCTTCGTGGAGGACTTACTAAGGAAAATGGTTTGTGTACACGCTACACGTAAAGAAAATCACGAAAACGCCATGCAAGTCAGCCCGTTCGCGGGATTCAAACCTCAGACCGAACGACCAGTGTTCAGCGACTTTACCACTCGTCCGCTGGTGGCGCCTTGATCATGTTTAAGTAAACATCTATTCTAATTGTAGCGTTGTGAGAAAAAAAAAAGATACAGCGACATAATAAAAGAAAAGCTAGATTATTGCAATAATTTGTGTGTTCTTTTCTAATCAAATGGCGGGAACTAGCTTTCTTCAAGCTAAGAACAGAACTAGTGGCCATTTTACTATGGAGGCACCTAATGGAAGGCAACCGTTACCTCCTATGAGGGGAAAGACAATTTATATCCATGCCTTCTCCGGGATATGAACCCGGCCCCTTCGGTATTACAGTCGGCTTCTTCTTCAAGTGCCTTGTATGCACATGCATATTTCTTTTTTGCATTTTATAAATGTCGTCTGCTCAGTCGGAGATGCCCAGGGCTGCGGCCTGGCAGCTAGTGGTTGACTTCCGCTGAGTTGGTAACCATTTCTGCATGGATATATCTATACCTGGGTCGGAAGCCAACTCAGTGGTTTACTCCCCTAACCACTATACCATCTGCGCGGCATAATTTGTGTATAAATCTGCACAATAATACGTGTAATCTTCATATTTTGTCGTTATTTCTACTTTCTACTACTATTAGTTGTAAGCGTTGAAAGCTTTGGATCCATTTCGCATATTGTTATCGCATAATCATAGCAACGAGTTTGATGATGTTTTGTTTATCCAAAAACACGATTTGTTTTTCTTGCTGTGTAACTCGAATTTTAAGAACCATATGTTACTTTAAATTTAAAATATTGAAACTAACTTTCAGAGTACCGACTAAAATTCTTCTGTAAAGAAGTAGTTAATTCTGAAGTGCTAAATGTTACTTTAAATTGTAATTAAATTTCGGATCTGGCAACTACTTTATCATTATCTTACTAGTTAAGTTTCCTCTTAAAACTGCCATTAAAAAGATAAACGAAACGTTTTTAATTAAAGGGTAAACACGAGAAAATTAAGATTACGATGTTTTAACATCGATCTGTTTTTCTTTGTACAATGAAAACTCTGAGCTCTGAAGAGGAATTTATGCGGATAAGAAAAGAAGCTTAATTGAAAACACGTGATTCAGAAACAATTAACAAGCCCTGATTAATTGCCTTCCAGCTCCTTGGTGTCTCTTGCTAATAGTATTAAAGCGACATCTAGTGGTTTAGTTTAATAGATATGTGTATACTTTTTTTTTCAAAATTTCGAAAGTGCAAATGAGAACTTTTCTAACAGATAAGGGGAGCGCTTTGTAAATTAATGCACGTTATCTCTTTGGGTTACCAGGTTTCCTTTATTGTTGCAGAATAAGTACTTCCCAGCGTATTATCTTTTACAAAGTTACATCCTCTATTTATTTAATGAAAGAATATATATTATTTATTTTAATTAATTTATGTTAAAAACAATATATATTGCGGAATTGCAAGACAATTTCACCAATTACGTTTTCGTGGGAACATGCAAATACTTTCGAACATTTAATCGGGTAGCATTTATTTTTAAGGGCTAATATTTAGAATATGGTAAGAGGTAGTTTGGCGACATTTTGGTAAGGCGATAAAGGTCTAGGACTTTAGCAATAATCTGAGAAGTACACAGTTCGAATCACAGATTATTTTGTCTCAGAGAAATGAGAGATTATGAGATTTGCAATGTGATGTTTTCCGGAAAATTCCGATCGTGATTTTAGCTAATAAGCACTCTGAAACAATTTCGCTGCTAAAGTGCAGAATCGCCCACTTATTTGATTGGCGCTTTTTATAAGAGTAAGAAGAATTGGATTTTTGTCAATTTTCTTTGACTTTTTAAGTGAAACTAGGTCCATGTATACATGGATAAAGTCAAGAGTGTGCGCAATGCCATTTTTGTGCAATTCTGGGATGTTATTTTGAGTGAAAATAGATCGACGTGCACATGGATACCGTGTATGTGCAGTTCTCAAAAACGCGGCAAGCAGTGGGCGATTCTGCACTTTCTCCCAATTTCGCACCTAATCTTCGTCATGATTAAGCATTTTTTGTTCCATAAAAGTTCTAATATAAGCGTAATTCGGCTAGCAGATTGTTAGAAAAAATGTTGAGTTAAAAAAAAAAAAATGTTTTTACTTCGTGAAAACAAAATGGCGTCCAAAACAAAACTAGCAGGTTGCTATAGCAGAGTTGGTCGCCAAATTTTCGCCAAAAAATCGCCAAGTTACCATAATGTAAAGATTCACCATTTTAAGTTTTACTGATAGTTAATATCACAGGAGTTTCATCGCACTGAAAGGTTACACTATTTTCTTCCCTCCTTTCTGCATGCCTTCCGGGTGTAACGGCAGCACACTCACCGCGTATTCGAGAGGTCCAGGTTGGAGTCTCAGTGAGGCCATTGCTCATTTTCCGTGTTTCCAGCTCCCTAATATGTCTACAGTGGCGCTCGAAGTATAAAGTGGTGGATAATGATACTTTACTACCAGGGTTTAACAAATGGGTTCCCTAATCCCCAGTCGCCTTTTAAAAGGGAGAGTATATAAGGTATTTTCTTCCTCCTATCTACATGCCTTTGGTATAACGGTAGCACATCAGCGCGTATTCGAGAGGTCCAAGTTCGAGTCCCGGAAAGACAGTGCACATTTTAATGTCTCCTGCTTTAAAAAAAAAACTCTACATACTAATTCAAAGCATGAGAAAGAAAGTTTTTTTTTTTAATAAGGTCAATAGGATAAATACAACTCAAGCTAGTGGAGCGATAGCCGCCATGTTATCTCGGAGAATATAATGGCAGTTTGTATTCGCTGGAGGACGCAGTGTTTTGTAATACTGAAAGACACTTTTTTCCTCCAATGCCGGGTTGTAGCTGTCTGGCCACTACTAAGGCCTGGAGCATCACCGTTGCATCTTGTGAAGGGACAAAGAAATTACATCCATGTCTTCCTCCGGGATTCGAACCCGGACCTTTCTGTGCAGCAATCAGAGCGAATTTTCACTTCTGGAAGGTACACTGGAAGAATATCGCCTACGTTTGTAAATATTATCGTCAGTAAGTTAATCTAGCTTTTTTTTTTTGTGTTGTGCATTTTAACTTCAGTTGTAAGCTGCCAGAATGGACAAATAAAGTATTGAGTTGTAATCTGTCTGCATGTGCAAGCTGACATTCGTTAGAACGATAATTCGCTTGTAGAGTGCCTCACTTCGAATTCCAAGTTAATGTTGGAAGTGAAGAATCTAAGAACTGATAAGCGAATAATCGCTTGAGTTCGGTAAAAAGAAGCAACAAGATAGAAGGGTAACTAACCCTTTATTATTCCAACAAGATTTAACAAAACTCCGCTTGGGAGTGTACAAGCAAAGCCCGTACTTGGACTTGAACTTAACAGACTAAGAATTAAACTAAAACTAAGATTAACTAAAGAAGTATAGCCGAAGCTATCAAGGTTCAAATCGAGTTGGCCGCTTAACTTATTTGACTACGAAGCTTAGCAAGAGCCTGAGTACGGCCGAGCGTAATAACAGCTTTGAGGGAGAGAGTGGCCAAAAAGGCAGACGCGCGTAAATAAGAAACTCTGATTCTCTCTGACTCAGTAAGTAACTTCGTGGTTTAAATACCGCTCCTAATCATTAAATATTCAGCAAGATTCCAAAACTACGTTCTGGCCGGAAGTAGTAAGTTGAAGTTAAGAATTTGACAGGAAAGGAACTTTAACTTAAAATTTAACTATTAATAAAATTAACATAATCCTTACACGCTAAAACAAAATAAATAACTGGGGTATTTTATTAGGTGGACAGACTTATACTTAATTCAGTAGCAGAGTTAAAAGGGCTTCAAAGGTTCTACGGCGGCCGAGCGATAAAGTCGCTGAACACAAGTAGTTCGATCCGGAGCACGAATCTCGACAAATGGGCTAGCTGCATGGGCGTTATGAGGTTTTCCTATATGTGTAAAGTACGTACGAACCAATTTCCCTTAGAAATTCCTCCATGAATGTACGTCTTCTCTTAGGCAGATAGCTGTCGAGTGCTTTGCCGTAATGCAATAAACCAATCCACACAAAAACATTCCAAAGATAGGTAACATGTTTCTAGTATTGTGATTTTATATATAATCTTTAAAATAAATAAAATATTTTAATTCAAAAAATGGACCGAATTCTATTTGACACCAATGGGTTTCTTCCCTTAGAGCTTCCGCGAGTTACATGAAGAGCATTTATCACATTGGTCGCCATGGGGGGGGGGGGTCATCGGTGACCGACATTTGATTCTTTCATGGGAAAGTAAACTGATAATTGAGTTACCATTCAGAGCTGTCGGTCACACTTTCTGTTATTTCTCTATACAAAATGCCCGACGTGACACTTCTGTATATTGCTACGATTCAACAGGAGAATATTATTTGAAAAAAAAATATAATACACGCTCATTTTGAGAGAATGTGTGTAAAAAATAACTAGTTATGCTGTTATGCTGTAGCGACTTTAGGTTATTTCGAAGCAGGAGAGATAAAAAATGAGCAACGCCTTCGTTGGGACTCGAACTACGGGTCTATCGAATATGCGCCGAGCGTGCTGACCACTACACTACGTAGGCATGCTATGAAGTCGGAAGAAATGCCTTACATACTCCCTCTTTTAAAGGGCGACTGGGGAGCCAATCGCCAAATCCTGGGGGGGGGAAGAATCATCATTCACCACTCTTTTAGTTCGGGCGTCACTGTAAAGACATTAAGAATTTTTCGGAAGCAAGAGATGTGAAAAATGACCAATGCTTTCGCTAGGAATCGAACCTTGGATCTCTCGAATACGCGCCGAGCGTGCTCACCACTACACTACGAAGGCGGGAGAAATACCTTATGCACAAATGTGATTTTACTGATAAGAAATTGAATAGAAAATATCAGAATTGTTAACGTCACAAACATAATTATGGAACAAACGAACAGGGATATAAACCAATAACATTGTCTTTTATTAACACACATTAAAAAAAATGTGGGTGCTAAGGACCCATTGAGCGCAATATGTTGCCACTTTCTTGGTTTAATTTTTCGCATACTTTCTGTCATTACTCGTAACGTTATATGTATAATAACCATGGCACCAGCTTCTTGTCATCCTTATTTATTTTAGCTTGGTGACGGCCACTGGTAATCACACGCCAAAAAAAATACTAAAAAAATTGTCTCTGAGACGTTAGTACGAAGTTTTTTTGTTCACGCATTCTATAGTGTTTGAGCTGTCATTGCAATTCTAAGGCCAATCGACTCCGAATTAAAAGTTCTACAAAACAGCGCATGAAACAAACACATATACACACAGAAAAATACACCAAATCCAGGATTGAATAATATATGCAGTGAATAAGCAGAAATGTACCATGCAACGTAAACCTAATAAATAAATTAGTAAGTAAAAATAGCACTAAGAACATAAGTAAAGGAAATATGAGTAAATGAAAAAAATATTTGCAATAAAAGTACATTATTTTATCTGATTACTACCTGATACCTATTTACATCCTTGCAAATATCATAACATAACGTCCCTCCTACACATCGGCTTCTTGCAATGTGTTGGTTACACACAACCTCTAAGAAATACATTATTCTCCAAAAAATTGTAAATTTTCAAGTTCGTAACTCTTCTTCTACAAACACTAATAAAGTGATAAAAAGAAACTTTGGCAGCCTTCTTTCATAACTGCAGTAACCCAGAATTCGTCAGAAATTTTAAGCGCAGGAGATATCTTTTGCCAGCCGTTGAAAACATCGAGTCCATTAAGCCAGCGACGAGTTCAGAAAAAAAGAAGAAAGAATAAAAAAAAAAAAAAAAAAACATGCGACCATAAATTTTCCACAGGACGCTGGTGCCTACTTTATATTTCGAATTGTCGAGCGCAGCTGTTATTATGTAAAAAGAGTCCGAGAAAGAACATTAAGCTCAAAATTCTAGTGCTGCAACTTTTACAAAGTAGTTTTCGAAATGAATTTTTCGTTTCCTGTTTCCAGATTGAATTTCTTCGGCTGTGTTGGCAACAAGTTAGGAAGCAAGAATACGAAATTAGATTTTTTTCCTTTCGATTCGGAGATTTTCAGTGCTTACAGACGTACAACATACAGAAAATCTTCCTCCTCTGAGAGCATTTTCAGTATATAGGAAATATAAGTTTATGCTCTTTTTGAATGCACGCCTTTTTTTAAAAAATGGCGGCTGGTGGAAAAACATGTTTATTTGAGAGGAAGTGTTTGCCAGGAAGATGTCTACGAAAATTGCATTTGGAATAAAAAAATAAATCTATTTTACACTCTAATATCTTATATAGGTTGCTTTAAGAAATATTTTTAGTTTACTCTGTTTGTTGTAGACCCATAGTTCTAGTGTGAAAAAAGAATCAAATGAGCTAAACTTTTAAACTGAGATGGTTTCTGGTGCCTGTACCTTTTGGTAGAAATTCACGAATCTTAAGCCTTCATATCGGTTTTTGAAGAACTAAAAGTGTTTTGAACGCAGATTTCTGGAAGAGACCAAATAAATATAAGTATATAAAAGTCTGATGTGTACACCACATGACTTCCTTGTACGGAATATTAAATTATACGCATTTTTTGCTGCATTTCATTTAAGGGGACTCATACATCTTAAAAGCCGTAAAATCTTCGAATATGTGACTGTTGAAAGAATTGGGATAACTTATTTATTTTAAAAGGAATTACTTCCAACTTTTTACTACTGGCTACATAATATAGCTGCTTTCTGAAATAGTCATCAGAAAGTTTGTGTTGCCACAAATATTTTTATAATTTAATCCGCTTTGTAACAAAATTTTTCGTCATGTTTTCACCTTGCGCGCACAGTTTAAAACATTCTATTGTATTGCATAATTTAATTCCATATTTAATATATAGCTTTTATAACATTTGAAAACTACTGTGAACCTAAAATTCTAAAAATTTCATGTTAAATTTTTATTTTATTTTGAATTGAGTTTATAAAATGTATTTTATTAAAAAAAATATGTAATGTTTTCATCCATAAAATTTTTCAATATTAAAATATTCATCAGATTTTTGGTTCAGTTAGAAAATAGTGCCCATATAAAGAATTGAATCCAATTTCAAGTATGTACCATTAGCCATTTTTAAAATATCATGCGCTCAAGGTGGAAACCGGACGAAACTTTTTGTCACAAAGCGGATTAAATTATAAAAATATATGTGGCAACACAAACTTTCTGGTTACTAGTTTCTAGAGCAGCTATATTATGTAGTCAGTTGTAAAAGGTTGGAAGTAATTGCTTTTAAAATAAATAAAATATCCCAATTCTTGCAACAGTCGCATATTCGAAGATCATGAGGGTTTTAAGGTGTATGAGCCCCCTTAAACTTATTGCATGGAATTTAATCAGAGATACACTTCTCATTCAATTCATTCAGTTCTCACTTCACGACAAGGCAAAAATATATAAAATCTCAAAATATCTTCATTAAAAATTGAAAGATTCAGAGCGAACGTAAACACGTACATATCCCACGCTCTCTACTATTTAGAAGCAGCAACTCCCAAGAGTCCCAGAAAGTCTACCTTTGGAATTTAGGTTTGGTTTATTTAAGTATAGCAAAGCGTTCAAGGGCTATTTGCCTAAGGGGAGGGATGCCTCCGTGGAGGACATTTTAAGGGAATCTCTCTCGTATGCCCGTACAGTTGCACATGGGGAAAACCACGGAAACGCCCATGCAGCCAACCCTAGAATCCGAACCTTTAACCGAACTACCAGTGTTCGACGACTTTATCCGCTCGGCCACTAGCGAGCGCAACTCGCTAATGTACTTACGTCTCAGCGAAGTTACATGGCCACATAGAGGACTGGAAGATATTAGAGTAATACATTAGCTGCATGAATACATTAGCATTTAAATGTTAGAATACATTTGTGATGCTCTTGGGTGTTCGTTGCATTGATTTTTAATATATATTAAATTCTTACAATACTTTATTATATATGACCTCTTAATTGAATGCAATAATACATTGGAGACATGATTAAGTTGCATAAATATATTAGCTAAATATCTGAATGTTTAATTACAGTAAGACACTTGAACACTTTAATATATTAAACTTATTTACACTAATTATTTGAGTGCTTTACATGAATACTGGTTATAAATTTAACACTATTTATGTGCTTGAACTCTGGTTATATATTTGAATGCTAGTTAGATGCTTGAATACTTGATTACAATAAAACACTTTATAAGGTATTTCTCCCGGCTTCTTAGCATGCCTTCCTGGGGTAGTGGTCTGCAAGCTGGACGCGTATTCCAGAGGTCCGTGGTTCTATTCCCGGCGAGGGCTTTGCTCATTTTTCATCTTTCCTGCGTCGAAATAACCTAACGTCTCTACAACTTGAATATATTAAACTTATTTACATTCGTTACTTGAGTATTTAAATGTTTAGGTACATGATAAAGGTACATGAATACTGGTTATATGCTCGAATACTTGATTACAATGAAAATAGTTGAGAACGCGAATACTTTATATTATATACATTTGAGTCTATTAAAATTTGAGTACTTGGATACGGTAGTTGACACTTACATACATATATACGTCAGTTCTTAGATATATCAAATACTTGAGTATTATAGGTAACATTTGGATGTATAAAGGTATTTTAAATTCCTGAATACATTCATTACTTGTATATGTTACGGTGAATTACGAAATCTGAAGAATGTCAACTTTCACCGGTGAATGTCAACATTCACATAGTCTCTTGGCGTATGTCCGAAATATTTTCCAAATACTCTTATTTCTGACTTACACCGGTCAATGTCGACATTCACCATGTACTAATGGTGAATGTTGAACATATAACAGTATTATATTTTCTTCTCCGTCATTCAGTCGCGAATAAACGCACTTGAAACTTGAAATAAGAACTTAAGAACATGAGAACCTAAAACACACAATACATTCAAAATGAGAAAGAAAAATAATAGAAGTTAAGAACTTACTTAATTATACAGTACGTTCTAAATGAGAAAATAAAATAACAGTCATAAAAAACTTACTAAATTATGGGATTCAAATCTTGTTTATTGCAACATCTTAAACTATTATGGCACTTTATGACCTCTCTTTTCGATTTTCACCAGAGCATATCTGTGATTGTCGACATACACCGGTGAGGGTCCGAATATACAAGAATGTAGTGAAATATTCGGTCTTTCACCGACGTATTTGATGAATGTTGATATTCTCCGGTGAAAGTCGACATTCCCCAATTTCGGTCTTTAACGGTAACATATACAATAATTAAACATTAGAATACATAAATTGTGTAGAAATGTGAATACTTAAATAACATGTTTGCTTGAATGCTTAGATAAGTTAATATTTATTTATTTTAGTTAATTACAGTTTATTGGCACTAGTAAGACTGATTGGTCAGCTATGTTATATGTTTGCTCGTACAAACACTGTAGAGACATTAGGTATTTTTTAGAAGCAAGAGAAGTGAAAAATGAGCAATGCCTTCGTCGGGAATCGAACCGAGGACCTCTGAAATACGCGTCCAGCCTGCAGACCACTACACCATGAAGGCAGGAGAAATACCTTATATACTCCCCCTTTTAAAGGGCGACTGGGGATTAGGGGACGCAACCGACAAATTCTGGCAGAGAATCGTCATCCACCACCTTTTTTTTTAGTTCGGGCGCCACTTGTAGAGACATCAGGATTTTTTTGGAAGCAAGAGAGATTGAAAAATGAGCAACGCCTTCGCCGGGAATTGAACCACGGACCTCTGGAATACGCGTCCAGCGTGCAGACCACTACCCAACGAAGGCACGCCAGGAAGGCGGAAAAAATACCTTATAACACTACAGATGTGTTCTCTACACATCTGTACACTACAGATGTGTGAAGACGATTGACACAGATCTCTTGAAACCTAAAAAGCAATAATTTAATCAAATTCATTCTTTCTTAATTATGCATATTGTTAATTACAATCTTTGAGTACACTGTACCAATAGCTACTCTAAGTCCTTGTCGATTTTATACTGTGACGACCTCCACGCAGTGTCGATCTTATGACTGAGTTTGATAGTACGTCCAGTCGTCCCTATACAGCGTCAGTCGTCTGCTAGTAATTATCATATCGTAATAAAAATTTCTTTTTGATCGTGATAATCATATGCTGATAACTAGCATCGGTTGTATGCCGGTATCGATTCTATGTCAACGCCAACCAGTGTCGATTTTGTGAAAAGTGGATCCTGTGTTATGTCAATAACGTGCAGTGTCGATCCTACGATTCTAAGCAGGTAGCACGATGTAACATGAATCAAAGATTGAACAACTTTTCTACGACAAAACTTTTTCATTTCAGACGTTTCGAGAACGTGGAGATTTTCCAAAAGAATGCCCTCCTGCTTTTCTGAAGGCTCGTCCAACACATTATTACACGATCTACACAGTGCCAAGAGGTCATTCAACACACAATAATCGCTTTTACTCATTTACGGCGATCGCAGTCCGAACCAAATCTGAGATAAGAAGCAAGACAAAAAAAGAAAGAAGAAATAAATGACAACGTAGTAAAGAAAAAAGAGCGAGAGAATCTGTCTGAAACCGTAGTCGATCAACTTTAAGTGAGTGGCGTTCCCCCGTCGCATTCTCTTTTCTCCATTTCTCTGTGATCAGCGTTCCTTTCAAAGGAAGAAGGGGAGCTATCGGCGCGAAAAGAGTTTTCCGGAGAAGTTTTATTTGATGTGAATTGTGTCAATACGCTCGAGACAAAGAGTTACATTTTCGGAAGAGCGATAAAAGTTGCCTTCGTTCCGACGTTCAGCTGAGGATCAGTCAATCTCTGTGGACATGAAAGATAACCTTCTTCAGCCAAGGACCTACGGGTACAATCGATGGGCAATTATTTGGTAACGAACACTTATTTCGTAATGAACAGTTAAGGAGAAGAAGGTAAAATCTAAATGAAATTTGTGCCGCAATATTATTTGGATTCATTGGTACATACCCCTTTCCATTCGTTCTTAAACTGTTACACATGGGTAGCGCTTTCTTTAAACCGTAAGATTCCAACCTTTGAGTTACTACTAACTGTGTGGAGCCAATAATCGTTTAGCCCAGAGAGACAGAAACATAAACGTATGAAGCATTAATTACCCATTATTATTCAAAGTAAATGTAACAGACGATTCCTTCTTAGAGTTTACAACAAAGCCTCCACTTAAGCTTGAACTCAGGAATACTAAGAAGGAAGTAAAACTTAACTAGAAAGATAGCCGAAGCTATCAAGATTCTAACAGATTTGGCCCCTTAACGCTAACTAAACGACGAAGCTATCAAGGGCCCAAACTACAGCCCAGTGTAGTAACAGCTTAAGAGGACTCATACACCTTAAAACCCATAAGATGTTCGAATAGGTGACTGTTGCAAGAATTGGGATAACTTATTTATTTTAAAAGCAATAACTGCCAACTTTTTACAGCTGACTACATAATACAGCTGCTTTCTGAAATAGCAATCAGAAAGTTTGTGTTGCCACAAATATTTTTATAATTTAATCCGCTTTGTGACAACATTTTTCGTCATGTTTCCAACTTGCGCGCACAGTTTAAAATATTCTGTTTCATAATTTAATTCCATATTTAATATGTAGCTTTTATAACATTTGGAAACTACTGTGAACCTAAAATTCTAAAACTTTCACGTTAAATTTATATTTTATTTGGAGTTGAGTTTATAAAATGTATTTTATTAAAAAACCTGTAATGTTTTCGTGTGTAAATTTTTTGAATACTAAAATATTCATCAAATTTTTGGTTCAGTTAGAAAATAGTGCGCATATAAAGAATTCCATCAAATTTCAAGTATGTACCATTAGCCATTTTTAAAATATCGTGCGCGCAAGGTGGAAACATGACGAAATATTTTGTCGCAAAGAGGATTAATTTACAAAAATATTTGTCGCAACACAAACTTTCTGGTTAAGTTTCCAAAGCAACTATATTATGTAGTCAGCTGTAAAATGTTGAAAGTAATTGCTTTTAAAATAAATAAAATATCCCAATTCTTGCAACAGTCACATATTCGAAAATCATGAGGGGTTTAAGGTGTACGAGTCCCCTTAAGAGAGAGTAGCCTAAAAGGCGAACGCGCCCTGCTCAGAATATCTGGTTCTCTAACGAAGTCAGTAGAACTTCAACTTGTTCTTCCTTCATTTACATTAACCGCGCTTCTAAAAACACGTTTTGGCCAGAAATTGTAAGCTGAAATTAAGAAGTGATAGGAAAGTGCATTGAATTAAACATTAACCATTAAAAACTTAGGATAAACCATACATAACTAAAACTAGAAACCTCTTATAAGAGCACACACAAGTCAAGAACATTCTCGAATTTCATCTCAGTTTAACAAAGAATTTTTAATTGGATTTACTGATCAAAGACTCGTGAACACTTGCACTTCGATCAGAGTTCAGATACCTATAGAGGGATTGTTCAGTCATCTAGCATATCTAGGATAGAATGCTGTTATCTTTCGACTGATAGCTTTAAAATATCAGTAGTCATTTTCTTCTAGGAGATTCGGTGCAGCAGTTAATAATATTGTTACGAAATGTCCAGGCCCGGTAAGATAGCTTCCCCATAAGGCGGGTTTAGGGTTGCCATAAAATGGCAAAGGAAGGCAAGGTTGCCACATTTGGCGAGAAATCGCCCATTTGGTGACAAAATTGGTGATATGCCATAGACGAATGGAGAACCTCCTGGAACGAATTCCTACCAGCTTAGCCCAGAATATTCTCGAACACAAGGCAAAAACTATATAAACTCTGCTGGTACGCGAGCCCCGGGAACGACTGAACCGAGGAGTCGGAAGCTGTCGTCAAGTTCATCGCGAGTTTAGCGGGGAGAGTCTGGAGAGTACGCGGAGTTCGGAGAACGACCAATCAGAGTCGGGAGCTGTACTCTGGTGCTTTGCAGTGAAGCTGTCTTTACCGTTATTGCCTGATCGTGTGAAGGCTGTGACACTGAATTTCAGCGTGTTTATAGCAGATCTTCGACGACTGTTTACACGTGATTTTGGAGCTGTCCTGAGAATACTGGCCAATAAATTGTGTTTTGGTATTTCATCGAGTGCTATTGTCGTTATTCACTCGAAATCCGCGAACCCTGTACGAACTTAAAGAAAGAGAAAAACGTAACAATATGTAATGAACAGTTTTTTAAATATCACTGTGCGAACTATATCGAAATGACTACTATTTATTAGCCTTTGACAATATTTTTATAATAAAAAATGGATTTTCATACTTCAGAAAATATCGGAATGAAAATCATTAAAACGACAGTTTATTTATTTATTTTTAGTACCAGAGTTTCTGAGTTTCAATCTTCGCTTTTTTGTGCATACCATTTTTCAAATAAAGAATGCTGCTTCTATACGTATCGCCATAATAGCAAATGTAGTTGCATGGCAGCACTTGGAAGTTCTGCAGATGATGAATCTAAAGGTAAAGAAATTAGTGCTTAATAAATTAAATTAAAATGACGAAACGTTAATAATTAAAAGACAAAAAAGTTATGTAAGTTATCTTACTACGAAAACAGAGCACTAATATGGTGAACTTACAATTCTCAACATATGTTGTTTTTAAAAATTGTGTTATTTTGTTGTTGAATTTTATATGCAGTAAACGTTAAAAAAAAGTGATGTTTGATAACAAACTTTAAAAAAAAAAATGTGTGGGCCGTTTTGAGAAAATTGAACGTAATGTAGAAGGCTTCTTTTAGTTGATTATGGTAAAGCAAACGAGGGCTACCTGTTCAGGGCACAGATGGCTTTTTAGGATTTTAGAAGGGGAAGCCGTCTTGTACATACGTCACACGTGAGAAAAACCACAAAAACGTCCACGTAAACGAACCCGCTCTCTTCTCCGGTATTCAAACCTGAGTTCAACTACTAGTATTTAGCGATCTTTACCATTTGGTCATGAAGGTATTCAAAACAAGAAGTCGTTGCTAATTCATACGGTATAAAATCTTCCATTTGTCTTTATAATTAGAGCAATATATTGATTCCAACAAAAAAGTAATTTAAAAACAGTACGCCTTTTTTAATAATACTTTGAAACATTTCCATTGAAAAATGTATCGTTAGCAATTAATTATATCACATTACAATTAACAAAAACTAATTTTTGTATAGTATCTTATGGTATTCCGGGGAAGGTATAGAAATATTTTTCTTGGTTCTCGCTTGGAAAATCTTAACAGTCTGTATTTTAACTTACATAGTAACTACAGAAAGAATTCTTGCTTGCTTGCTACCGAGCGGAAAAATCGCTGAACACCGGTAGTTTGACCCGGGGTTCGAATCCTCGCGAACGGTCTGGCTGAATGGACGCTTTCATGGTTTTCCCCATCTGTACCAGTTTGCCTTAGTCCTTCACGAAGGCACCCTTCCCTTAAGCAGATAGCCTTCGAGTGCTTTGCCATAGTTAAAGAAACCGTACCAAACCCAGAAGAATTTTTCCTGTAGATAAAAAACTTACGTTGAGGTTTTTGAATATACCCGAAACGGTTATATTTTCATCTTCTGCAGCCAGTTTAAACACGCTGTTAAGGACACGAAGTTATGATGTATCGAAGTGGACAAGAGTAGTATTTACGTGAACAATGAACTTAACAAAAGTGTACTTCGAATTTATCAAAAGTTAACTTAGAATTCAGTTTATATGAACATAGAATAGCCTACACAACATCATATACTTTGGGCTATGGAACTATCAGCTGCCTGAACTGATGTGACTGCCTTACTCTGTGGATAACTGCAAAAATAATAAGGACACGCATCATTAGGTGTGTAACTGATAAGAATATGAAGTTATGACGTATTCAAGAAGACATAGGTTTAAAAACTGGTTAATATATAAGTTCCACTTTCCACAACATAGATCCTATCCAGACAATTATTAATTGATCGTATATTTATTTTTCATATGGATTATTATGTAATAATTATTGTATAGATGACATTGTTAATTTAGCATTGTAATATTACTATGATTGATTCAGTGAATGCCGCTGGCGGTGGATGGTAGATTCGTTTCCGTCGCATGGACATGTAACTCTGATTGGTGTAGAACCTTAGTTCGGAGGTCCATGCGACTGCGTATCAGTTTAAACACGCTGTTAACGCCCTTGGTTCAGCACGCTGTGACTCAGTAAAGCTCCGGAAAGACTTATAATTAATTGCTGTCACATGAGACTCTTTCTCAATTATGAACTATTCACGTTATGCCAGAAATGCCATTTTAATTGCCATCAAATTACACGTAGAATGGAGCTTACGCGAAGGAACCTGACAAAATATGTACACTGAGAGGGAAAAAAAAAAAAAAAAAAAAAAAAAACAGAGAGAGAGAAACAGTTCTATATCTCCCCTTCTACTGGGCCGATTGACGAACTTCAAATTGCTTTTTTCGTATCTCGAAAGCACGACTTAGGATATATATTAGATTTATATACAGCATTGTTCTAACACAGGTATTTTGACACAAAATCGGATTTTTTCTGAAATAACATGCCAATTTTTTTACGCATTGACATTATGCTTGACGGATACTTATAGACTTCGCTCGAATTGTTGAGGGGTTTGACGAAGAGAATTTTAACAGAAATCTTTTCAATATGAAAAATAAATAAATAAATAAATAAATTTGAGAGATGTTATATTACGCACAAAGATGTTTTTTTTTTTTTAACATTTTTCGTGTTATCTTTACTTAGTCAATTTTACAGCAGTATCACAAAATAATTTAAAAAGAGCATATCTTTAGAATTTCCGATACAAAGTTTCGCACGCTGGTGATAAAATAATTTTTTTTTTCGTACACTGTTGCCATAGCTCGTTTTGAAATCGTTGAATTTGTTAACCAAAAATTCGTTAAAGTTTTACAAAATGTGAAATAGATAATAAAACAAACTCCAAATTTGAGCTTCCATATGACCATATTCGAGTGAGGACTATGTTATTCAGAATTTGATACCTCTAGGTATCGTGGTTTTTTTCACGGTGCAAGATATATACATACATTGATGCAGATTCTTCATTATTTAATTTCTTTAAAAAGTATGCAGGGTGATAATATTGGTGGCAATAATTTGAAAAGTGAAACACCGTTTATAGCGAACGAACGCAAAACGCCAAATCGAAATTAACTCTTCTGGACAAATTGTTTCTTTGGGCTAATAAAACAAATAAATAAATATTGAGCTTTTCTTCTTTTTTCTTGTAAATTTTTATTCCTTTATAAATGCTTCATTATTCCATAAATCACTGTTTCATATTTTTTATTTTATAATTTCTACCCGTCATGTTACTAGATTTAAACGGGTGATGTAATATTCGGAAAAATTCCAAATCGGGAATCTTCGAAGTCTCGGTGAGTCCGGTTCTCGAACTTTGTACTAATTAAAGACCGTGCTAATTAAAATATACATGTATATATAACTTGAAATATTTTAATTAATTTTCAGGTAATTTCCATGTAAATTTTAATTAGCGTAAATACGCATAGAAATCGTTTGCTTTTGCTTTTACATAACAGATTATAGACACTGAACCTGGAAAGTGCTGCATTGACTGTCGAGCTCATTTTCGTAGTCAACAATTCAAACTCGATTTTCCTTTTTTGTCGCTAGATGGCAGCAGAAGTACGCATTTAACAATAAAAATATTCGGGGAGAAAAATAAAACCAAATCTGATTAATCTTTTCAATTATTTGAGAGGATGCAATTTATGTTCTACTCATAGAATATTTTTTTAATTGGCTGAGATGATCCAGTTTGTAAAAACGAAATATCTTGCATAGAATAGATTAATAGCTGTGGAAAACTTCTTGACATGCAAAGTTTATCATAGATTTTGCCGTGCCATTTCAGAAATATAAACTTTTGTTTTACAAAAGTTTTATAAATGAAACCTTTCATAGCATCTCATTAGGCGACACATTAGCGCCACCAAGTCACGAAACTGCAAATTTATTATTTTGCAAACACGTGCATCATTTATACTTTTAAAAAGAAAACTTTTATGAAGGATTTTTCGGATACAGCGCGCTTTCGTTATGCGAAACCCCACTGTACATCATATATCCCATTCTAGGATTTTAAAAAGGAGTTTAGGACGTATCCTCCATATTTAGGAATGATATCTTACTCTTGCCATTTGCATAAAAAAACAATAGAATTCATATCAGCGAACTCGGAAAAAATTAATCTTCTCAAATATTTCCATTAAAGAAATCGACCATTTCTTTATTGTTATTAATTAACAAGCTAAGAAAAATCAACATTAACTTTTAATATATATCGTCTGTGTCAGGTACAGATGATGTATGGAAAATTAGACGCATCGGAGAATTTTAATCAGTGAAGTTAATTGATAGAAAATCTACTCTGCATCAAATAATTTCTGACTCACCATTCAAATACATGATTCTCAGTTCGCATTCCCAGAAACTTAGGCACCTCTAGGGATAATGACACGCAAGTTGTGATCCACCAGAGGCTACCACTAGAACCACTAGAGGTTTTTCTCGCTATTCACATGTCAAATGAGAGTATGCCAAATATTCGTTAGTCGAAACGGCATAAAAGCAAGAAAATCACCATCTATTCTCACGGGAAAATGCTTTCCTCGCTTATGTGGTGAAAAAATAACCTTCCAAATCTTGTATATTAATAATTCATTAAATAATGAATATGTACCCTGAAAAAAAATTGTATATGCATGTTTGTATCAGTAATGTAACAGTCGTATATGAGTATTGTATCGGAGTATCAGTATCAATATTATATCAATTTTGTATCAGTAGTGTATCAGTCATATTTGCATCAGTAATATACCGATAATGTGTCAATAATGCATATGTGATGTGTTAATTCGAAATAGCTTGAGTCTTTGTAACGTGTTATTCAGTGGTTTTATTTACCGCGTTGTACAAAATCATTCCCGTTTACAATTAATCAGTATTAATCAGTATTGTATGAGTATTATACCAGTAAAGTATTGTATGAATATTAATATCAGTAAAGTATTGTATATGCATATTGCATGAGCAATATAACAGTCTTACATCAGTAAAAGTATTGTATCAGTATTATATCAGCCTTGTATCAGTAGTGTATCAGTTATATTTCATCAGTAATGCACAAGTAATGTAACAGTAGAACATTGATCTGTGATATTTTAATTCACAATATTTTGAGTCTCTGTAACGTATTATTTACTTCTATATCTTCAGTTCGACTGGACCTATTGACGAAATTCAAATTGCATTTTCCATGTTTCTAAAGCGCAACTTAGGATATATATATTATATATCGTTCTAACATAGGTATTTTGACACAAAAATTGGACTTTTTCTGAAATAATATACCAATCTTCTTCCATATCTCTATTCTACGCCTCAAAGTATGCCTAGATATTAAATTTTGTAAAATTTTGGCGAGAAATTTACGGAAAAATTTAAAAATTTGTCTTGGCACAATTTTTTCAGTTTAAGCCAAGAATAATTCACTTGGCGAAATTTTTAATTTATAGCAACCTATTTTGGTTTGCCTTTTTTCTTTGTGCACAAGTGGCAAAAAAGTCGTCCTTCATACTTTCAAATACTTTTAAGTGCGTAAACCCCATTTTCGTTATTATCGCTTATAATAAATACGCCAAATTTCAAAACGCCTCAAAATGTAAAACCATGTATATCTTAGGAAATTTTGAAGAAAAAACTCTAATTTTTTGCATGCATGCTTAGAAATACATCTACTTTGTTAAAAGTCGTATAGGGTTTCACTCACATTTTTTTTTCGCAAATTTATAAAAATTATTTTAAAATACAAGTTGCAAAAATAAATCATAGAATATGGGCGAATTTTATTTGGAATGAACCTAAATTTTGAAATATGAAATTTAAAATCAAATAAGTTTAATAAAAAAAAGGTATATTAATAAATATATACCAAAATTAATATTCAGGAGCTAAAATTTCGAGAGCTAATTTTTTTAAATTACTCCTGCGATTTTTACAAAACTTCCACAGTTTGGCATAATTTGAGTCGTAGAATCGAAATATGGAAAAAAAAAAAAAAAATTGGCATGACATTTCAGAAAAGTCCGATTTTGTGTCCAAATACCTATATTAGAATAATGCTGTATATAAATGTAATACATATCCTCAGTCGTGCTTATGAGACTGGAAAAATGGAAGTTGAATTTCGTCTATCGGCTAAGTAGAACGAGAAATATAGAACGGTACCCCCTTTTTTTTCCCGCAGTGTGCAACTTGCGATATCAATAAATACGGTGAATGTTTTGGTACGTGCGATGTAATTGGTACTGTTAAGTACAATTGGTTATTGTCCTGCCAACTCAAGACCGTGGTCTGTCAGTCGTTGGTCGTGAAGTTATATGCTTGTGCAGAAGTGCAGTTTGTGTGCACGCATTGTGGAAGTAAGATGTAATAGAGGAACGCTGTTACAGGTAAAATGGAGCAGCGTGCCAAAATAAAATTCTGTTTCGTACTCGGAAATCAAGACATGCTGCGCCCAGTGTTCGGACATTGACGACATCCAACGCAATGTGACCGTTGAATTCAACGACATCCCACATGCTACCTTAGCCGAAACCGTACACGCATTCTAGAGGTGCATAAACATGGCAGACAATTATTTCGAAGCGCAAAAAGCTGTATTCCTGCTTCCATAAACCGAGTTTCCTGCAAATAAATCATGAAGTCAATCATTTATCATGTTTATTAATTTCAAGTTGTTTGGATTATGCACAATTTGTTTTTAGCTTTGTGGTAAACCAAAATGACTCCTAAGAACCCCAAATTTTCAATACGCATGGTTCTCCTTTCAAACGTGTACACCCTGAATTTAGAATTTGAAAGTTCTCTTTTTTTTCTTCTTCTTTTTTTTTTTAAAAATTTACTTCATATTTCTGCGCTTTTAACCTTTTAATTCAATTAAGGGCAACATGTTGCTTTTGGGTTGGTTTAGGCGGCAACATGTTGCTTTTGGGCTGGTTTATGCAACATGGTGCTTTTGGGTTGGTTTCACGGCAAAGCCTCGAGGTCTATTTGCCTAAAGGGAGGGCTGCCTTCGCAGAGGGCTTTCTAAGGGAGCCTCGCTTGTATACACGTTACACAAGGAGAAAACCACGAAAACGCCCATGCAACCAGTCAGTTCGCAGGTTCGAACACCGCATCGAACTACCCGCGTTTGGCGACTTTACCGCTTGGCCGCTTGCGGGCGAAAAATGAGCAATGCCCTCTCCGGGACTCGAACCTGGATCTCTCGAATACGCGCCGAGTGTGCTAACCGCTATACCACAAAGGCACTGGTGTTTTTGAAGAAGTTTGTTAATTAAAAATATAATTATTTAAAAACAGTGTTACTACTGATCGAAATTTTAAAAAAATATCTCTAGCATCCCATACCATAAAACGTTAGGTATTTATTTTCCGAATTTAATCCAGAAACAGATATTTAAATGCAATGCGTTGCCACTTCCGGAAATAAAAAGCTCTTATCTTTCACTATGCAGCCATTCCGCAAAGCAGGTGATACTCAACGTTCAAACGCAATCTGTCTAATATTGACTAAGCTCACTAGCGGTCGAGAAGTAAAATCGTTGGAAACTGGTAGTTCGATATTAGGTTTGAGGCTAAAATCTTGGGAAACGGACTGGTTGCATAGGCGTCATTGTGTTTTATCTCATGTGGAAACGCGCTAGTTTCCCTTAGAAAGATTCTCCATGAAGGCATTCCATATTTAATTCTTGAAAAAATAAGAAGCTTGGAGATAGGTCTCAAAATACTTTTTAAGACCTATCTCCAAGCTTGTATAGTTAAAAGTAGTTATCATATTAGAGAAACAGTGCAATGAGTTGCAGTATAGACTCCAACTCAGTGTATAACTTGTATTGCATCTAAGGCATATAATTTATACTGGATTTAAAGCGTATAATTTATATTGCATGTAAAGGGTATAATTTATACTGCATCTAAAGCGCATAATTTATATTGCATGTGAAGGGTATAATTTATATTGCATGTAAAGGGTATAATTTATACTGCACCTATAGAGTATAATTTATATTGCATCTAATGCACATAATTTATACTGCATCTAAAGCTCATTATTTATATTGCATCTAAAGAATATAATTTATACCGCATCTAAAGCGTATAATTTAAATTACATATTAAGGGTATAATTTATATTGCATCTAGCGCAAATAATTTATACTGCATCTAAAGTGTATAATTTACATTACATCTAATGCAGATAACTTATACTGCATCTAAAGCGTATAATTTATATTACATCTAAAGAATGTAACTTATACTGCATCTAAAGAATATAATTTATACTGCACCTAAAGCGTATAATTTATATTGCATGTAAAGGGTATAATTTATATTGCATCTAGCGCATATAATTTATACTGCATCTAAAGAGTATAATTTACATTACATCTAATGCACATAATTTATACTGCATCTAAAGCGTAATTTATATTAATTTATACTGCACCTAAAGCGTATAATTAATACTGCATCTAAAGAGTATAATTTACATTACATCTAATGCACATAATTTATACTGCATCTAAAGCGTATAATTTATATTGCATCTAAAGCGCATAATTTATATTGCACCTAAAAATATAATTTATACTGCATTTAAAGCTTATAATTTATATTGCATTTAACGCACCTAAGGCGTTTGAATGCGACGAT
The DNA here is from genome assembly GCF_044657685.1 of Stegodyphus dumicola. Classification (NCBI taxonomy): domain Eukaryota; kingdom Metazoa; phylum Arthropoda; class Arachnida; order Araneae; family Eresidae; genus Stegodyphus; species Stegodyphus dumicola. Next base: position 183,277,766 of record NC_140776.1, on the reverse strand, counting down.
TAATTAAATTAGTGTAATCAAAAATGCAATACTCATGGTTTATTACAAAAATCATTGAATATTTTTATGAAATTACATTCGCTGGACCCAATGAAATCAAACTAAACGGACTCAGTACAATCAACATATAGTTTTCTTTTTCGTAATAACTGTTTTAAGCGACTGGCCGAGCAAGTGTCTAGTCATTAATGAAGAGAAGATCGAAGTTTTTCATATTCAATGGCTGATATGGAAAACATGAAAATTCAGGCATGTGAGCCTCAATCTTGCCTGCTTAGACATAACGTATTTTTCAATAAACAATTTATTTTAAGCACTCGAAATCTTCGTCAAACTACTCAAAGAATTTAATATATATCATCAGGATTAAAGCTGCAAGTTCCTTTATTTAAAAATCTAATCAAACGGTATTCTCTAATTCTACCTTTTGATTTTTAAAAAATAAAAACCGGAATTTTCTATATTTGTTTTGGTTAAAATAACAGGTATTGATGCAGATCATGCGTTAAAAAAAGATGGAATAAAATCAAATGTATCAAAGCAACGTATAACCTATATCCAGTTTGAATATGCTCTAAAGAGGTAGTTGAGCTGATATTATACAGCAAATGCTAAGTTAAAATTTTCATAAAAGCGTATGTGGAATTGTTTTATATCCTTAATAGCTTACGAATGAGAAGAAACACGGTTGAAACAGATTGTTACGATTGAAACAGGGTTGTAACGGATGAAAGCTGCATCGACCGTAGGATTGATTTCCTGAGCGATGATTATATTCTGATTGCGTCTGACTGATTGATTACGCTAATGTTGCCAAATACATCCAAAAAATGACATAAACGATGACGTAAAAATGGTGAGGAGAGTAACTGACAGGCCATTTTTTAGAAGCTGGTTATTTTTAATAAAAAATTTAACGTATCGTTTGAGATTTAGTCAATTATAATTAAACACAATTTGGTGATAAGTAAGCATGTTAAAAACCTTGACTTTTGCAAAGCTGATTCAAACATTTTTATAATTTACATTTATATTTGAATTTTATTAACTTATTAATAACATTTAAATATAGATAAGAGATATAAATATAGATAAATATAAATAATTTTTAATAAACTATTAATAAATTTAAATATTAATTAATTTTATTAATTTATAATTTAATTTAATTTTAATTTATATTTAAATTATTTATTTATTTTAATGTAACTGGCTGCGTTATATGCTTATATGGTTATTTTGCAGTTTTCTTGTGAAATACTATAAGTCGGTGTTGTATCTGTATAGTACGTTCACGCTGAATAGGGATTACTTACAGACTTCTTGCAAAAGAGAACGCACAAAAAGCATTCTCTCCTGCTTAGACTCCATTTCCACTTTTCAAAATTTCAAAACAGCTTAATGATAATAGTGCTGCCACCTATTGCGAAAAGACAATGTTGCAAATTAAAAAAATATAATTGTTTTGCTTTGCAATGACATATTAGTTATAATTTTCTGCTTGTAATTACGAAAAATATTAAATTTTGTAATCGGATTATTTCTTCTTGATAACCCTGAATAACGTGTTAGCTAGTTAGCTAATGGGAACTTTACAGTATTATACAATAATTTTCATATAAGGTGCATTGCTTCGGAAAAACAGAGAAAAATGTCATATGCCATTTGAATAAAATGCTGAACTGTTGGATATGTATCATAGAACTCGATTCCCTTTCATTTACTACAAACTCTCCATTTGTCTATCAAAGTCCAATATATACACTCTGTTTTGAAACTTACAGACAGAACTATTATCAGGCCTTTTGCCGCCTTCGTGGGGCCATTTTGATTGTACTAGTGCCACTGATAATTTGTCGTACCATTACGGCTGTCATATAATAACAATATCAATGTATGTGGTGACAAATATTCAATTACACCTAGTTTTATGTTTATTATTTTAACGTTCGCATCGTCTTCAGTTATTGCAATGATCATATGTTAACTTCACTTTAATTTCAAGTAAACTATTTAATTGGCATTTTTGTTGTTAATTCTATCCATTAAATTTCCTGTATGTTAGTAAAGATTTTGATGCATTTTCTCATTTTTAATAGCACTTCATACTAAATTCTCAAAAAGGGCAGACAAAAGAAAGGCTAACTTACATATTAGTTACGTAGAAAAAATAATTAATTTTTTTACTAGAAATAATTTGGCAAATGTCTGAATTTTAGATTACATTAAGTACGATGGCATAAGAGAAAAAATTGAACGGAGTGCCAAAAAGGTATCACATACTCATGAAATCTCTGTGTTGGCAAGTCTACAATAAGCGCCATTTTTTCTTTAAGTCACAAAAAACATTCTTTGGATAGTTCACATTCAAAACGGATTTCCTAGTGCCCTCAATTCACTTTCATGAATTTATGATTTCTTCAGCTACAAAAAAAAAAAAAAAAAAAAAAAAAAAAAAAAAAAAAGTTTTCCACTTGCCATTAACTAAAATGCCAAACAAAACTACGCTTTGAAAACTTTTCTCACAGTTTGCATCTTTACAACACTTATTATATGAAATAAATGTTTGGCATAAGATAGACACCTCTGTGCAGTGAACCCGAAAACATCCTGATATGAGAATGCACATCATTTTCAAGTCTCTTAGTACTTCCTTAGAATAGGCATAAAGAAAAACATCTGTGCAAAAAATTGTTTTTAAGAAATATTGCAAACATTGCTGGCCGTTCAAATTTCAGCGCCATCCAATTGACGTGAAATTTACTGACCATGATCAGCATTACATAAAATTATCACCACACATACACATAGTAGGCTAAATGTAACATCCCTAAAAATCAAATTAAAAGAAAAAAATCTGAAAGGGTTCAGGTTGTAACGATCGTCCAAAAGTGTTCTTTTAAAGTAAAATGTTTTGCTCTTTTGGACTGAAAAAAAGAAAATGGACTTTCCGTATGCTAATCATGATTCTTCCGTGTTTGTTTGACAAGGATGTGTAGATTATGCTGCCAGTACGACCGGTTTTTAGTTTATTTGAGCATAGCAAAGTACTCAACGGATATCTGCTTAAAGAAAGGGATGCCTTCGTGAAGGATTTTCTAACGGAGCATGGTTCGCATACACGCTAGATATGGGAAAAAAACAACAAAAGTGCCCTTATAGCTAGCCGAGATACAAACCCCGACCATAACTGCCAGTGTTCAGCGATTTTACCTCTCTGCTACCTCGCATCCACTCAGAAAATGGGATGTATAGCATATATGTTGAAAGAGAATCCCCGGAGAATAGCAGCATGTCGTGAAGACAAACTATCACACTGGTTCGCGTTATTAATAAACAAATCGCGTTGGTCGTAACTTCACTGACCAGGAAGGACGGGCGAAATGATATGCAGACTCAGAATAACCTCGTTTTACCAATATCCGAAATGATATACATTTTGTGCAAATGGTCGTCTGTGATGAAACACCGGTTAATGTTTGTGGTTATTCTATTCTTTCAGAAACATCTTGGAACCATCTACAAACAGAATAATGCATGACTACATGTTACGCTCAACGTTCGGCACTTCAAATGAAAAATAAAGAACAAGCCAACATGAAATGTAAAATTGGAGAGGGAAAAACACTTGGTGTAGAAACTGAACCACATTTTATCGACTTCGAGTGTGATTAGATACAAGTCCCCTTTCTTCAAGAGCAGAAAATGTTTACAATCGCTCATTTCACTGTTAAGCAAATGTCCATGGCTACAATTGCCCGAAAGCTTCGTGAGAGGCTGTAAACCAGAAGAACCGCTGTTTGCGTCCCACTCACTTCGGTACAGAAGATAACGCGTTTAACACGGTGCAGACCATACACGCCTTGGATCAAACTTCACGGAACACCGAGCGTTTTACAGATGAGACACGATTCAGTTTGGACACTGATTCTCAGTTTACCTGGAAAGAGTCTGGAACGCGATACCATCCCTCCCTCACTAGGGAAAAGGATCATTACGGTGCTGGAGACGTAATGGTTTGGATCACACAATGCTGGACAGTCGCACAGCCCTGCATGTGTTTGACAATGACTCATTGACTACTATGAGGTATAGAGAACTTAGAGTCCTGTGTTCGACTTTTCAGGGGCGCAATTCATCCTGAGTTCATGTTAATGGGCAAAAACGCTCGTCCGCATAGCGCTCAACTGGTCAAAGATTGCTTGGGAGGTGACGGATTGGCCTGCTATATCTCCTGACCTTAACGCTATACAACATGTCTGGGGTGCTCTTGGAAGGGGAATTCCATCTTACCATTCCTCTCCGATAAACATCCCAGAGTTGAAAACTGCCTTGCTGCAGGAGTGGGGTCGATTGCCCCAGGAATTCCTCAGCTGCCTCCTGCCCAATATGCCGTCCTACTGCGCTACCTGTCTTGCTGTGAGGTGGAACCGTACCCCATATTAGACTCATTTTCAGTTCTATATCAAAAAGTAGATTCTGGACATCTTTGCTGTATGAGCTTTACTGATAATCATAAATACATAAAATGACTTATGAATGAATGGTTAATTTCTTTCTCTATTATAAATGGTTATTCGTACTAAATTTCATTAAAATCTATGAATTACTTTTCCAGAAATTCGACATAATTTGCGATTTCTCTTAATTTTGCAGATAAGTGTATATGAACAAAACTTTTTTTTTTCATGTTTTTAAAATATTCCTAAATAAAAACAACAATAAAGGAAAAAATCTTATTTTAAAAGTTATTGTTGATAAACAATACACATACGATGCTAAATTCTCTCCAAAAAAGTAATTATGTGGAACTTAAAGTCTCCATAATGTGATATTGGTGTTCAAATTCACAGAAATTGCAACCCTCTTTCCTCAATGACCACGTCTCTCCTACGTAAGCAAACTTAATTTTTCCTAAGTTTAAGTGAAAATGTTTAACGAGTTTTTAACTTATCATTCAAAAGATTCGAAGGGTAAAAGTATGCAAAGAATCAAGTTTTCGAATTTTACGATCTATGTCAAGATTCGTGGGATTCAAATCCCTATTCGCAATTCGCTTGGCAAAAAAAAAAAAAAAAAAAAAAAAACAGGGTTTTTTTTTTTTTTTTTTGTTTTGTTTCTCTCAGTTTGATTTCAAATTTGCCGCAGAAAATAATCTAATATCAGATTTTCAGAATATTTTGTTAAGTTAGATTATTTGAATATGGAGAAGCACACGAGAGCTATCTGCAAGGGAAGAATGGCTTCATGGAGGATTGTCTAATGGAAACTGGCTAATACTCCCGTTACACATAGCAAAAAAACCACAGACACCATCTCTCAACTCAATTTAAACCCTAAATCTTCAAAAAATTGTGATTTCGGATTTTTGCATTTTCACATTCTCTACATTTTTACTTTTCTAAAAATACCCTTCTTTAATCTCTATGAAAATTAGAACTATAAAAAATTTTGTTTTAATTTGTCACCGAATTTGTCATCGATTGATGAGGATTTTTACATTAAAAACGCGTTTTTCTCCAACCGTTATTTTTTTATACTCGATGTACCTTTTCTCAGGAACAGAGTATCATAGGTATCTAAAATGTTTATAGCTTATTTATTAGGTTTCCTAATATTTACTGAAATGAGCTTTATGTGATAAACTTAGAAAAAAAATTTTAAAAATTTTTTGTGTGAGAAAAGTGCTAAATTTTACTCTGCCTAATAAAATATTCTGTAAATTACTCTCAAATTCAAAATGTTTCAAAAGCTCATTTCAGTATAATCAGATATGTATACTTTAATTACACAAACAATTTCAAGCGTGTATCTGTTACCGTGAAAGACCGAAATTGGAGAATGTCGACTTTCACCGGAGAATGTTAACACTCACCAAATATGTCGGTGAAAGATCAAATATTGCACTACATTCTTGTATATTCGTACCCTCACCGGTGTATGTCGACAATCGCAGATATGCTCTGGTGTAAGTCGAAAAGAGAGGTCATAAAGTGCCATAATAGTTTAAGTTGTTGCAATAAATAAGATTTGAATAACATAATTTAGTAAGGTTTTTATTACTGTTATTTTATTTTCTCATTTAGAACGTACTGTATAATTAAGTAAGTTTTTAACTTGTATTATTTTCCTTTCTCATTTTGAATGTATTGTATGTTTTAGGTTCTCATGTTCTTCAGTTCTTATTTCAAGTCTCAAGTGCGTTTATTCGCGACTGAATGACGGAGAAGAAAATATAATATTGTTATATGTTTAACATTCACCATTAGTACATGGTGAATGTCGACATTGACCGGTGTAAGTCAGAAATAAGAGTATTTGGAAAATATTTCGGACATACACCAAGAAATTATGTGAATGTTGACATTCACTGGTGAAAGTAGACATTCTCCAGATTTCAGTCTTTAACCGTAACATATCTACAGCAGATTTTGAGAAAAGGTACATCAAAAATGGCCAATTTAACATTGTCGGTATAGGGGTTGCTGATACCCCTTAATCACTGACAGGGGCTTCAAAATCTTAAAGAAATTTCAAATTCCAAATTCCTTTCTTTAGCTTTTGTTTCCTTGTTATTAAAATCTGAACATGCAGTCACGAAAGAAAAATAACGGAAAACCATTTTACTTGCAAAAACTTTATAAAAGTAAATATTGAAATTATCATTGTGCGCAGTGCAAGGAAAAATATGTTTTTAGAAATATAATAGCAAAAGCTTTTTACCGAGCGAAGTATGGAAAGTTTTGTTTTAAAAGGGTTCAAGTTTTAAAAGCGAAATTACAAATTCAACACCATAATGCCAATTTATATGCACGAAATGGTTTGCAATTTATAGCTCACATCTCATTAACACTCTTTGTCTTCACAATTTAAGCGCAACTTTAAGCTAGAATGTAAAATCTTGGCGTGTGAAAACGACCATCATTTCCGTTTTCCCTGTTATGCTAATGAAATCTCTCGAGAAATTAAAAAAAAAAAAAAAAAAAAAAATAGAAGCACTCCAAAGTATTCAAATTCAAATTCATAGCGAACTTTGTATTTGAATATTAATTCATTTCATGGAAATTCCGCTTTCAGTAGAACAAAATTAGCAGCTTTTTTTTTACCTTCCTTGTGAGAAAATGAATATTTTTCCAGTCCTTTGATTTAACGAGCAGATGGCTAAGAAATCTGAATTATAGGAAGGAGGAATAATTACCATTTTCTTGTTTTTTCTCGCGCATTTTTTTTTTCTTCCCAAGCATGTTGAAAATTTGGCTGAAATCCAAAATGTGCTGATAGAGTAACAGAAGTTTCGAATGTATCTGGGTTTAGGGCTTTTGGAGAAAGAATTTTAAATAGCCCCTGCTTTAGTATTCCGAACCGCTTCGTGGAACTGGAAAATTTCCAACATAGAATATAGTAGCATGGAAAGCTTTCTTTTGAAGTTAGGAATATTGAATATGGGGGAAGGTCAGAAGTTTTTAAACTGGATTCTGGTATCCATAACATACAGGGGGCGCAATATATATAGGAATGTCAAAAAGGAAAAATCGGAAAGACCATATCTATCTATGGCAGCCGTGTCGACAGGTTTTAACACCTAAGCCAAGTCTGAAAACGTAATACTGCAGCATTTGGATAAATCCTGCGAAAAGCGATTTGTGTCGATTTGTTGAAGTGGAATAAAATCTAAAAATAGTTTATTACAATTCATTTGATTTGCATGTAAGGATTGTGTTAATTTTATTAACAGTTGAATTTTGAGTTAAAATTCCTTTCCTGTCGATTCCTAACTTCAACTTACCACTTCCGGCCAGAACGCAGTTTTATAATCACGTCTGAATGCATAATGAGGAAGAGCGGTATTTAACCGTTAAGTTCTATTGTCTTAATGAGAGAGATACCAGATATTCTGGCTGCACGCGTCCGCCTTTTAAGTTACTCTCTCGTAAGCTATTATCACGTTCAGCCGTACTTTAGGCCCTTGATAACTTCGCAGTCTATTAACGTTAAACGGCCAACTCGGTTAGAATTTTGATAGCTTCGGCTATGCCACTTTAGCTTAGATTAGTTTAGATTAAATCTTAGTATCTTAAGTTCAAGCGGAAGTGCTGGCTTTACTGTACACTCCAAGACGGAGTTTTGTTAAGCTTTAGTTGGAATAATAAAGGGCTAGTTTACCCGTCTATCTTGTTGTTTCCTGTAACACGAACTCAAGCGATTATTCGCTTATCAGTTTATAAGGTATTTCTCCCACTTCCCTAGCATGCCTTCGTGGTGTAACGGTAGCAAGCTGAGCCGGTATTCCAGAGGTCCATGGTTCGATTCCCGGCGAAGGCGGTTGCATATTTTTCATCTTTTCCGCTTCCAATTAACCTAATGACTCTACAAGTGACGCCCGAACTAAAAGGGTTGTGGATGATGATTCTCCGCACCCAGGATTTGGCGACTAATTCCCCTAAAACCCTAGTTGCCCTTTAAAAAGGGGAGTATATAAGATATTTCTCCCATTTGCCTAGCGTGCCTTCGTGGTGTAACGGTAGCACGCTGGGCCGGTATTCCAGAGGTCCATGTTTCGATTACCGGCGAAGGCGGTTGCATATTTTTCATCTTTTCTGCTTCCAATTAACCTAATGACTCTACAAGTTCTTAAGAGTCTTCATTTTCAACAGCAATTTAGAGGCCCACCAGCGGCCGAGCGGTAAAGTCTCTGAACACTGGTAGTTCGGCCCGAGGTTCGAATCCCGCGAACGGGCTGGCTGCATGGGCGTTTTCGTGGTTTTCCCCATGTGCAACGTGTATACGAGCCAGTTTCCCTTAAAACTCCTCCACGAAGGCAACCCCCCCTTAAGCAGATAGCCCTAGTGTGCTTTGCCATAATTAAATACACCAAACACATTAGTAACTTAGAATTACCCAGTGAGGAACTCTACATGGAAAAAAGAATAGTAGTACTGTAGAATCATAAACTTTTTTCTTCTAAATGCTGAAAACGTGTAAAATGAACAATGGCCTGCTCGAGATCCGGATTCGAACTCAGGGCCTCCCGAACACGCGTTGAATAAGCTTCCAACAACACTACGAACGGTGGTAAAAAGCGGGAGAATGTACCGTACAGTACAGTCGCGACTGAAGATTCACAAACTTCAGAACTGCAAGAATTAAAGTTTTTAATCTAAATTTCAAAACTTCGAAATATGTACTAATATTTTTCTTAAATTGGCTTGATAGAAAGTGTCTAATAATGCTTGTATAAATAACAGCTGATTTTTATCTTTCGTTTTCAATACCAGTTTCTTCAAAAAAATGCTGTTGGGAAATTTTTGTACTCTTACAATTTGATAATTTTTTTTAATTTCTTGAGAATCTGGTGTGGGCCGTTTTCTTAGGCCGACACCGACTTAAATGCAGTAGGCATTTTTTTATTATAACAAGTTCTTCAGTTCAGTAGTCTTCAAACTGCGTTCTGGAGAATTCTAAGTTCTATGTAACATCCCTAGGGATTCCTTATCTCAAAAATTAAATTTTAATTTACATTTTGAATACATATGGACCGCAAAATTAAACACTTTTTATTTTCGTTCTTTTTATTACTTAAAATACCGTCACTCTCAATTAACAGGAAGTGGATTGGTCTCCAAACTGTATTCTGCGGAACATTGGATTCCATGCAACTCTTTTCCACGAGTCAAAATTTTTTTTAAAATACAGCTTACTACCTATTAACCACAATCTGACTGATCTTTATACTGCATTTCTACATGCAGCTTGTCTAAGGGTTCCGAAAATCAAAAAATCTTTTGGAATACTACGGACGGTAAAATTAAACATCGTTTTACTTTCATTGCTGCTATTACCTAAAATATAGCTCGCTCCTCATTAGGTAGGGGGCGTATTAACCGCATCATTTTAATTTTCTAGCTAAAGTAAGTGCGACTCACTCACCCTTCTTAAAACTCAGGTGGTAATACAAAAATGTATGTGACCATCTCCATAAAAATACTTCCAGCACTGCACCTGCGTCATTGCCCAAATTTTTAGAACTGGAATGTAAGCGTTTTGGAAGACAAAGAGAATATCATCCCATTAATTATATCATTGTTAAATGTCTAAATGTTCTAGATCAAGGATTTTTAATGGGTCGCTACTGATCTCCTGCGGGTCGATGAAATTTTGAGAAGTTTCAAAGAAATCAAGGAGTGGATTGGAGACTAATACTCAAATATGCATCGGTATTTGACTGGCCTACATAAGATTCCAAATGATTCCAAAAATTATTAATAAAATTGATAATTGTTCTAGATATAAAGCTATCTAGTAAGGAAGAAATCAGAAAATAAAGAGGAAAATAATCAAAATTTATTTAATACATTTAAAAAATCATTTATATATTTTTTAACATATCACTTTTTATGCAATGAGTGTAATATGCAATAAAAGACTTTAGGCCAAGCCGATAATTTATTACAGGAAACAAGAAAGAGGTAGAATATTTTTGAACGAGGGAATTTAGGAGTTAAATAATTTGTGAGTTTTTTTTTTTTTATTATTTTAATTAACTAGTTATTTTATGTTCTGACCAAGTACTGTTAGCGTGCGCTTATTTAAGTGAGGGTCTGATTATTTAAGTGAGGGTCTGATTGTTTAGATAGAGCATGTTCTGCCTGCTGAAGGCCACGTTCTTGTCTTCGGCCAAGATAATTGTTCTTGTCTTCGGCGTTGCTTTAGTCTTGCAGATAATGCTTTCACGTCGGTGCAAGCTTATGAGCCAAATTTCGCTTTTAAATGCTCTGCGTAGCCTTTGGCTATTTGATGCTTAGGTTTAATTTTAAGTTTGAATTCTTCTTTTAGTTCTCCGCATAACTGCTGTTTGATTTGTAAGCACCATTTGTGCCTTATGTGCCACTTACTTTAAATAAAAATGGCTTTTTTCTTGGGTTTCTATTTTCATTATAGACTTAGCGATAAATCACTCACAGTCTTAAGGCCCCTTTGCACTGCTGCGTATGCGTTTCTCCAATCAGCGAGCGAGTTCACTTTGATTGACATCTGCAACTTTTCTTCGTTCTACGTCAGGATCCATATCAAATCCAAAACAAATAATACTCTCTTAAGCGGGAAAAATTCAAATGTACAGCGTCGTAACTCGCGAACTGGTTATTTGGAGCCAAAATATTACAGTGACACCTAGCGGTGGAAAATGAAATTAATCTACGGATACGCGGCAGTGGAAACGCTTGTACGGATGGCTGTAGGTGTGTCTTCAATTGGCGCAACCCGTTCGTACGCAGTAGTGGGAAACGGGCCTTTATTGATGATTTGCCAGAAGTTGCATTTAGCAAGAAGTCATATTCCTTGCAAATTTTATGCCAAATACTAAACAAATTGCATCAATACCTCAGTAGCAACAATCACATTAATTAAAAATGAGCCTTAATGCAGTTATATTATGTGATTTTGTTTCTGAGAATTTGTTTATACCTGATACTTGTAAAATTAATAGTAACAATAAAACAATTTTATAAAGCGTAATCTATCAAGCCATATTTTTCAAACTTTTTGTTCGTATTCTTAGCCTAATTTTTACCTTAGTTATTTATGTTCAATTATTCGTATTATGATTATGTTATATGCTGCCTCTTATAGATAAAAATATGAGGAGGAGATGGAAGAAAAAGAGTTGGGAATACCTGGTCTAGATACTCTCCCTGCTTGCAGATATTTGAATTTTTGACTGTAAAAATTAACTATGAACCAAAAATTAGAGATATTAAGGTTAGTTAGTACGCTGAAGCAAAGAGTGCAAGATGCATTCACCTAAGAGAAGTGTTTGGTTTGGTTAAGGGGACTCATACACCTTAAACCCCTTATGATCTTCGAATATGTGATTGTTGCAAGAATTGGGATATTTTATTTATTTTAAAAGCAATTACTTCCAACCTTTTACAGCTGACTGCATAATATAGCTGCTTTGGGAACTAGTAACCAGAAAATTTGTGCTGCCACAAATATTTTTGTAAAATAATCCGCTTTGTGACAAAATTTTTCGTCATGTTTCCACCTTGCGCGCATGATATTTTAAAAATGGCTAATGGTACATACTTGAAATTCGATGGAATTCTTTATATGTGCACTATTTTTTAACTGAACCAAAAATCTGATGAATATTTTAATATTAAAAGATTTTATGCACGAAAACATTACAAATTTTTTTAATAAAATACATTTTATAAACTCAATTACAAATAAAATAAAAATTTAACATGAAATTCTCCGAATTTTTGGTTCACAGCAGTTCTCAAATGTTTTAAAAGCTATATATTAAGTATGAAATAATATTATGCAACAGAATGTTTTAAACTGTGCGCGCAACGTGGAAACATGCCGAAAAATTTTCTCACAAAACGAATTAAATTATACAAATATTTGTGGCAACACAAACTTTCTGGTTACTATTTCAGAAAGCAGCTATATTATGTAGACAGCTGTAAAAAGATGGAAGTAATTGCTTTTAGCATAAATGAGTCATCCCAATTCTTGCAACAGTCACATATTCGATGATCTTATGGGTTTTAAGGTGTATGAGTCCCCTTAATGTAATTATGGGAAAGCTTCAAGGGCTATCTGACAAAGGGAATGGATGCCTTTGGGCAGGACTTTCTAAGGGAAAACTAGCTCATTTATATGTTACACATGGGGAAATCACGAAAACGCTCATGCAGCCAGCCCGTTCGTGTTATTCGAACCTCAGACTTAACTACCAGCGTCAAAGCTCGGGCGCTGCTAGGCCCTAAAGAAGGGACGCTTTCGTGAAGAAATTTTTAAAATAAAATGACGGGAATTCATGAAATACATGAGTAAAACAACACAACCAACATATTCATCGGAGTTGAAGTTATATCGAGTTATAAAGTTCAGTTATCTTATGCACATTGTTCATGATTTATATGGGAAAGCTTAGGTGGCGATCTTCAAAATTTAAGGGATTCTAAGAAATTTGGTGAAGGATTTTCTAAGAAAAACGTCTCCATTGATATTTTGCATATTGTTTAAGGGGACTCATGCACCTTAAAACCCATAAGATGTTCAAATAGGTGACTGTTGCAAGAATTTGGATAACTTATTTATTTTAAAAGCAATTACTACCAACTTTTTACAGCTGGCTACATAATATAGCTGCTTCCTGAAATAGTCATCAGAAAGTTTGTGTTGCCACAAATATTTTTATAATTTAATCCGCTTTGTGACAACATTTTTCGTCATGTTTCCAACTTGCGCGCACAGTTTAAAACATTCTGTTTCATAATTTAATTCCATATTTAATATATAGCTTTTATAACATTTGGAAACTACTGTGAACCTAAAATTCTAAAAATTTCATGTTAAATTTTTATTTTATTTGGAGTTGAGTTTATAAAATGTATTTTATTAAAAAACATTTGTAATGTTTTCGTCCATAAAATTTTTCAATATTAAAATATTCATCAGATTGTTGGTTCAGTTAGAAAATAGCGCCCATATAAAGAATTCCATCCAATTTAAGGTATGTACCATTAGCCATTTTTAAAATATCATGCGCGCAAGGTGGAAACACGGCGAAATATTTTGTCACAAAGACGATTAAATTACAAAAATATTTGTGGCAACACAAGCTTTCTGGTTACTAGTTTCCAAAGCAGCTATATTACGTAGTCAGCTATAAAAAGTTGGAAGTGATTGATTTCAAAATAAATAAAATATCCCAATTCTTGCAACAGTCACATATTCGAAGATCATGAGGGGTTTAAGGTGTATGAGTTCCCTTAAACCCAAACATATCTTGAAATGAGCTCAATCAACCACTGAGAATAACATCCGGGACAGACTACCGATATTTTGCTGATTCAGCCACTCAACAACTGGGCATTTCGGGAAATAATTGGGAAGAGAACGCTCTTATGAAGAACAAATTTTTTAAATTGATCTAAAGTTTGCAAAAGCAAATGTAAGTTTCTCGGTACTAGTGAATGCGAAAATAAGAAAATAATGCATGTCTGAATCAACAGTTTCAAATATTCCAGCAAGTGATAAATATTTGGGCTTGAGACCTTTTTAAACTAAAAATGTAATATATTGATTAAACTGGGAAAAGATGTGTAAATCTACTTTAAAACTTATCTTTTTACATTTGAATTCATTCAAGACCCAGATGCGAAATTTAAAATGTAGGAAACTTATGAAAACGGATAAAAGCAATATCCGAAGATATATGAAAATGCAGATCATAAATATGCTGACTCTGTACGCTGGCGCTATGAAATCCTATCTCTTCATTCTACAGACGGAAATTGAATAGAAAAGAATGAAAATAGGAACGCGTTTTCTTTCAATTTGTCTAAAAGGAGCAATATTACGCCCACAATGCTTATTGTTTGTTGTTTACATGCCGAATCACAGAAACCAATTCTTGCAAAACATGAGTTTCGATTAAATAACATAAGAGTTTTGTTAAATCAACTCTAATCAAGAGTTCCTGTATTTGAAATCTCCAGTAAACCTTTTCTGGCTTTTTTATTACAGTATTCATTTTTGAAGCAATTTTTGTATTCTTTAGTTTATGAAATTTATTTATTTACTTGTTCCTTCATTTATTTATTTCTTTTTATCTTTAATTTATCAGAAACAGAAGTATAGAAGCAAACAGTTATCCGAATTGTTCAGTTATCCGAACCCAAAATCAAACAGCGAGCTGAAGTCATTTAAACTAGTTAAAATATTTATAATAAATAAGTCTGGGAAATAAATTACCGGGATTTTTAACAGAGGGAAAAATATTCAGTATCCGATACAAAATACATATTTTTCTCAATTTCAAAATTAGGAGGATTGGCTTTTCCCAAGGCTATCTGGAAAATATGCAAAAACTGATGATGGAACGTTTCGTGCGAAGGCCAAAGTGTGTGGTTTATAAATTCCTGAGAATGTAATATAACACTCAGCATAAGGCTTTGAAATATTTTTTAAAAGAACGTAAGGCTCTAAAATATTGGCTTTAAAATAATTTTAATGAATAGTTTAATTATAATAATTAATAATAAATAGTAATAGTATTAATGAATAGCAATAATTAATAATAAATGATAATAATTATTAAATTAATAACAAATAATTATAATAAAAATACATAGAATTATCAATTAATATAATAATAATTAATAAACAGTACTAATAATTAATAATGAATAGTTTAATTAATAGCGGAATTTTAAAACTAATTCTAAAATAGTGACCTGAGAGTAAGCAAAATATTTTAAAAGAAGGCTTGCCTTCAGAAAGGCTCAACGGATCAAATGAGGACGTTTTGAGGACATTCTCGAACACGTTTGCAGTGCTCCCAAGAAAATGGTTTCAAGCGCTTGTAAGGTATTTTCTCCTTTCTTATCGACCATGTTTTTGGTGTAATTGGAAGCATTTTCGGTTAGCAAGCGAAAGGTCCAGAGTTCGAATCCTGACATTTCGTGTTTCCAGTTGCTGCATATTAATTTAATAAGTCTTACAAGTGACACTCTAACTTAAATGTGGTGGACGATAATATATCCTCAACTGGATTTGGCGACTGTATCCTCTCCTTTCCACTTACATTTAAGTGGGGGAGTATTTAAGGAATTTTCTCTTGCCCTACGGAATACCTTCGTGTGTTTGTTGGCTACCAGCGGCTGAACGCTAAAATCATTGAACATTGCTAGTTTGGACCGTGTTTGATTTCAGATGAACGAAATGGTTGCATGGGCGTTTCCGTAGTTCCATGTGTAACATGGGTACAAGCCAATTTCTCTCATAAAGTCCTCCACGAAGGAGCCCCTTAGCTTGGCAGATAGACTTCGCATGTCCATTATAGTTACCCCAAAAAATCCCATCCAACCGTGTGTAACTAGAAGCACTTCCAGCTAACATTCCAGAGATCAGGAGTTCGAATCCGAACGATGAAACTGCGACTTTTCCTGTTTCCTGCTCCGAAATGTGTCTATTGACTCTATAAACTCACTTTGACCTTCCGCGATGTGCTACTTTGATGCTGTATATATAAAAATTTGCGAAAAGTAAAATAATAAAATAAAATACATTAAACTGTATAATTAAATTTGGCATTAATGCCTAATTTAATTGTATAAAACCTATGTAGTGTGTGTGTATGAGTGTCTATTAAAGGGACTCATACACCTTAAAACCCTCATGATCTTCGAATATGTGACTGTTGCAAGAATTGGGATATTTTATTTATTTTAAAAGCAATTACTTCCAACCTTTTACAGCTGACTGCATAATATAGCTGCTTTGGAAACTAGTAACCAGAAAGTTTGTGTTGCCACAAATATTTTTGTAATTTAATCCTCTTTGTGACAAAATATTTCGCCGTGTTTCCACCTTGCGCGCATGATATTTTAAAAATGGCTAATGGTACATACTTGAAATTGGATGGAATTCTTTATATGGGCGCTATTTTCTAACTGAATCAGCAATCTGACGAATATTTTAATATTGAAAAATTTTATGGACGAAGACATTACAAATTTTTTTAATAAAATGCATTTTATAAACTCAACTCAAAATAAAATAAAAATTTAACATGAAATTTTTAGAATTTTAGGTTCACAGTAGTTTCCAAATGTTCTAAAAGCTATATATTAAATATGGAATTAAATTATGAAACAGAATGTTTTAAACGGTGCGCGCAAGTTGGAAACATGACGAAAAATGTTGTCAGAAGCGAATTAAATTATAAAAATATTTGTGGCAACACAAACTTTCTAATGACTATTTCAGAAAGCAGCTATATTATGTAGTCAGCTGTAAAAAGTTGGTAGTAATTGCTTTTAAAATAAATAAGTTATCCCAATTCTTGCAACAGTCACCTATTCGAACATCTTATGGGTTTTAAGGTGTATGAGTCCCCTTAAGTGTATAAAACCGACGAATATCCGAATAAGCCACATAGTATCGATCCTAGACCGTCGGCCGCCCTCGTGCAAATTAAAACTGGCTGCCCTTTTTTACAGATATATAATATATTTGTTAATCATTTCGCCGCCCTTAAATTTGGCCGTCTATGTGCTGTGCACCACCTTGCTCTCCGCTAGGATGGGCCTTAAATCCATTATCCGAACCCTGATTATCTGAATCCAAGCACTGAGTATTTGAATTCATTATCCGAACACCGAGTACCATTACTCTGAACTCTTCTGAAAACCTCTCATGCTCGTTCATATAAAACTGTTCATAGTAAATCGTACAAAAGAAAAAAAAGGAGAGAGAGAAAGAAGGTAAAAGTTCATATTAAAACAGTCTGAAAGCTTTCAGATTTTATATTACGCCCAAACGGACGTTTTTCTAACTTTTTTGTATGTTCCCTTTATTTATTAAATATCACGTTCTTCGCGCTTAAACCTTAAAATTCAATTCATCAGCAATATCGCAAAATATTTAAAAACAGAATATCTTTAGAATTTCCGATACACTGTCTCGCGTACTGGAAGTGAAAATGTTTCTCTTTCTGTACAGTGTTGCCATTTCTCGCTTTGAATCATTGAGATTGTTAATCAAAAATTCGTTAAAATTTTACAAAATAGGAAATAGAAAATAAAATAAATTCCAAATTCTAAATTAGGACTTACAGATGCCCATATTAGAGTGGAGGACTACGTTATTCAAAATTTGACGTCTCTAGTACCGTCGTTTATTCAGAATGCGAGAAAAATGCATACATTCATGCAAATTCTTCATTATTTAATTTCTTTAAATATAATGCAGGGCCTAACATTTAGTGGCAACACCTTGGAAAGTGAAACGGCGTTTATAGTGAGCCAACGCCAAATGCCAAAATAAAATTAATAGCCCTTCTGGGCAAATTGCCCCTTTGAGCTTGAAAAGAAAGTGTCAGTATATATTTTTGCTTTGAGGTGTTAAAGAATAATTAAAATGTTTATTTCTTGAGAATAAATAATTGCTTGAAATAAACGTTTTAAAACATTGAAATAGATTATCAGATCAAAACCATTACTTGAAATTATTGTTTTCCTCCTTAATTTGCTTATCGAAATAATTCTATTTAAATATATGAAATATATTATATAGAATTACTTTTTTCATGATGTATGTATACCATTTATTTAGTGTACAACGTGCTTCTTAAATTTATTTTTGTTAAGTTTAACACCATGCGAAGGAAGCGAAAAACCTAAGCTCATAATTAGAACTTCTGTCACGTTTGATATAACCTGTATGAATTCTCTGTTTTTTCCTGTGTTTGTCACATGACTATTTGTAAAACCTAATCAAAAATTGCGCAAGGTAAATACAAAAACGAAAGCGGCGAGAGCATTTCGGCGGTCGCAAGAAAGTGACTTCAAAATAATTCTTCTCGTTTAATTTTCTCTTTAAGAAACGGGTCTCTTCGCCACAACAAACAACAATAAGCAATATCAAAAACACTATCCAAACACTAACATTCACGAAAAAATGAGGGCCTATCTATGTTAGTTTTGGCCGGCATCCAAAATCTGAAACGTCAATCATACGTTGGCGGGGGTGGGGCCAAGACCGTGACGACGCAAGAGCAAAACGGACCAGTAGAGACTGTGCCGAGTAACGGGACAGAACGTAGGTTATCATAAAGTGTGTTTCTGGTTGTCAAAACTTTTCCAAGACGGACGATGCTGCACTTCGTCGTACATTTGGTGAAGGGTGTTTTTGCTAGGCTCGTACACTGACTACCGTTTCCCCGATTCCCAGTTTTAAAACAGTAATTCTTCTTTCGTAGTTTATAACAAAATATAGAGAAGTATAGGAAAGAAATCTGGAATACACAAAGTGGATGGACTAAAGTTCTCGTCTTTGTGCTTGCCACATGGAAGAGATTAAAGTATGTTATTTTGATTTTTGATTTGCTCTTACTCGATACTTAATTTGACTTCTTAAAAGTTTACTTTTTAAATAATTTTCCCCCATATTTAAAACTCATGATGTTTTTTCTGAAAAATTTCTATCTAAATTATTAAACTACTGCTTACTACTATTACTACTACCATATTAAATATTACCATTTTAGAAAAAAGTAGTATTTTAAAAATATTTCAAACTAGTAACAAGTAGCTAAAAATTTATGAAGTATTTTTAACTAGTAATTAGTAATTTAAAAATATTAGTTACTACTATATTTCTAAAATATTTTTTAAAACTACTATTTTTAATAGTAAGTAAACTGTTGAAAATAGTACCGGTTTAAGTAGTATTTGAGATCATTTTGATTCACTTGATTTGATTTTAATTTATAGTACTTTCTTATTTAAGAAGTGGTGTAAGAATTAAATCCACGTGATAATGAAACTGCAGGATTCCTTAACGAAAATTCGAATATTTCTTCAGAATAAAGGAATTATTCTTATACCCTTAAAAGGGTATACTTTTTTAATACTTTACTTCAAAAATATTTCTATGAATTCCACTCAAATAAAAACAAGGAACGTCACAGAAATGCTCAAACATTTGTTTGGTATTGCTTCACATTTAACGATGAAAAAATCCTGAGAAAATTTTTAACTTCTTTCGTTAGAATTTCTGTCTCATAAGATAATTTTTTTTCCAGATAACGGATATATTTAAAACCGCAGTTATGTAGTTCTTACAGTAAAACTTTACACATTTAATTTTGGAATGTTTACTTGTCGGTACACACACTATTGTCAAGATATGCCGGCTATAGTACCTTTATAATAGCAGCATATAAACTTTCCAAAATAAATGTGCTAAAATTCCAATATATTTCTTACCTGAATTTTTTTTTACTATGTAACGTATATACATTTTACTGTTCATATAGAAAGCTGTCTCCTATCGGAGGAAAAATACTAATTAAGTTATTAAAAGTTTCTAGCAACTAGTTAATAGTAACTAGTAATTTAAAAACACCAGTTACTACGATATTTCAAAAATATTTTTGAAAACTACTATTTTTAATACTTAGTAGTAATTTTAACTAGTAGATATTTTAACCAGTAGCAGAAAAATAAAATATTGTGATTCTGAGCTAAAATTTCCAGACTTTCCAGACCGTGCGAGACAGTTTCTCATTTTCAAGTGCAGATTTTCGCTTCGAAATATGTCCGGAAATATATTTTGCATTTTGTAAATATCTCCAAACTTTGTAAATAGTTTTCAAATATTAAATTTTTAAACTATCAGATAGTTATCAGAAGTTAAAAAATTTTAATCTCTCACAATTATATATTTATTTTTTTAAGAATGCATTTAAATAATGTGCTTGCGTTTAGACATTTCGAAAGGTACTTTTAAGGATCGCTTTTAAGGATTACTTTTAAAAGCTGGAAAAAATTCGCTTAAGTTTTTTTCCCTTGTATTTTAAGTAAAACGTTTTACAAGTATCTACGCATCAAAATTGGAAATTATCTTCAGATCTTTCATATGTTCCATAATATCCATTTATAAATTTCTGCTGATAAATATATTGCCTGTATTTCACGTCTATGCTTTATCTATAAAAGATAATTAAGGTTACGCATTTTAGTTTTAGATGAGCAAAGATAAATATGATTGTGTATTTGTTAATTCCGAAATTCTAATTAGTATTTTTAGTAATAGAATTTTTAACTAGTAACCAGGGGAAATTTAAAAATATTACTACTGCTTACTACTACTACTATTACTATATTAAATATTACCATTTTAGAAAAAACTAGTATTTTAAAAATATTTCAAACTAGTAACAAGTAGCTAAAAATTTATGAAGTATTTTTAACTAGTAATTAGTAATTTAAAAATATTAGTTACTACTATATTTCTAAAATATTTTTTAAAACTACTATTTTTAATAGTAAGTAAACTGTTAAAAATAGTACCGGTTTAAGTAGTATTTTAACTAGCAGTGGTTTTATCCAATAGCAGAAAAATAAAATATTGCGTTTGTGAGGTAAAGTGCCAGACTTACCAGAACGTGCGCGGGATAGTTTCTCGTTTCAAGTGCAATGTCTCGCTTCGAAATATGTCCGGAAATATATCTTTCCTTTTGTAAATATAGTTGATGTGAAATTTGTTGGTGTATCTCCATACAGTTGTTGGTGTATCTCCATACAGTATTTTTTGGGATTTAGAAATATATTCACAAATCGGATAATCGGGCTTTCTAGATATATGCTTTTAGGGGAATCCCTGCCCCCAAAAACAAAAACCGATTTGTGAAAAACTTTCTGGATTTCTAATCTAACTGCGTTTCATACATAAAAAATAGACTGAAAATTAAATCGTTTTCAGGATGATTTAATTTCACTGTCTAATCATCTGAGAGATTTTTAAACAAAAAAAAAATATTGTAAAAACATGAAAATATTGTAGATTGTAAATACCTGAAAAATAAGGAAATATTTTGATGGAGATAATAGTTATCTGATTTACCAATAAATAATGGTTAAAGTGAAGTATTAAGGGCAAACCAAATATAGAATTTGATGTTACGTAACAGTTTTAATCTGGCAACCTTACCTACTGGTGTACAGTGCCAAGTTTGTTCAATTCTGTGATGATTTTTTAATCGAAAACAGATCACTGTGTACAAGGAGATGGAAATAGTAACATATTATATTATATAATATGTATGTTATGGGAGATATAAAATAGGTAACTCAAAATTATTAACTTTAATTTGGCAATTAGTCCTTTTAACTAGTTAGTCCTTTCTATTAATTAATTAATCCTTTTTATTTCTTATTTTAATTTGGCTGGCTATCTTATACCTAAAAATTAAAACATGTAGCTTGAAATTATAAATGCGCGTTTTATGCCAGAAAATGCGGTAAATTAGGATAATTCTTGAAAATAAATTTGAAGCAAGCACAGCAAAAAAAAAAAAAAAAAATGTGTATAATTTAATAGGCCGTACAAGGAAGTCATGTGGTATCTGTCCACATCAGATTTTTTATGGTAATGGTCAGATAAAGTCAAGGTTGTGCCGAAAGTTTTATCTTTTTTTATATTAAACTAAAACGTAAGTTTTAGTCTATTTTACATTGGCTACCACGTAGAATCTTAACGTCTGATATTAAAATTCATAAACTGCATAGATTCAGTTTAAACACCCAGAAATTATATACTTCGGAAACTGAAAATATATCACTACAGGTTCATTGTTTCCATTTTAATACATACATCTTCGCAATGTAACTTTCGAAAGTATTATAAGTATAGAAATAAAATGCATATTATTAAATTCTGATAGTATAGAGTCATTAGGTATTTTATGCTGGAGACATGGAAAATTAGCAATGCCTTCACCGGGACTCGAACCTGGACCTCTCGAATACGCGCCCATGTGCTAACGTTACACCACGAAGGCATGCAGAAAGAAGGGAGAAAATACCTTATATACTCCCCCTTAGAAAGGGCGACTGGTGATTTGTGGACCCAGTTGTTAAACTCTGGTGATGAAGAATCATTATCCACCACCTTTTCGTTCGAGCGCCACTGTAAAGTCGTAGTGCCAACGCCGGGACTCCAACCTGGATCTCTTGAATACGCGCCGAGTTTGCTACCGTACCACGAAGGCATGCAGAAAGGAAGAAAGAAAGTACCTTATATGATTTGAACAACTTGTTTGGTTAGGCGGGGGCGGCTGCGCCCACTTCTGGTGCGTTATATATTTTAACGCACGTGTATATACACCGGTGTGCAAAAATTAAGGACGAAGTCGAAAAATTAGCATATCAGCTGAACGAAGAGGCAGAGCGGACAGAAAGACCAATAAGGAGATTAAGTAAGGTGATGTACGGTAGAACATGCGCAGATATGCAGGTAGACGTAATGGGGCAGTGTCTGAGTAGTATAAAGCTTGTTGTCGGTGTAAGATCAGTATTTCTGGCAAAGAGATTGCACGCCGTATAGCAGTTAAAATCACACCGAGTTGCTGCCACAGCGAGAAATGGCGAATAATCAATCTGTTAGACAACATCTGGATGCTTTTACCCGAGGTCGAATGATTGGGAAGTTGGAGGAAGGCCGCAGTGTGACAAGTGTGGCTGCAGAGTTCGGAATTGCTCACAGCATCGTTTCACGACTTTGGAGACAATTTCAAACTACAGGAACAGCTATCCGGGGGTTTAGTAGTGGTCGTCCACGAGGAACCACACCCGAAGATGACCGGTATATTGCCTTACAGGCCAGAAGAAACAGGCGGCAGACTGCGGGAGAAATCGCTAGACACACGACACAGGCGACAGGACGACCGATATCGCGTTTTACCGTGGCCAGAAGACTGCACGGTGGTGGTCTGTTTGCACGACGCCCTGTACTCTGTGTACCCCTAACGCCTGCCCATCGGAGAAGGCGTTCTCTGTGGTGCCGGGAACACCGGAATTAGAGAGACGATGAATGGGGACGAGTACTCTTTACAGATGAGAGCAGATTCAGTCTGAGTAGCGATTCTCATCGCATACTCATCTGGAGAGAGCGGGGAAGCCGCAATCATCCCTCGAACATCATTGAAAGGGACAGGTATGGAGGTGGCGGTGTTCTCGTTTGGGGAGGCATCATGCTTGGTAGTCGTACAGACCTCCACATCTTCGACGCAGGTTCAGTCAACGGGACCCGTTATTGTAACGAGATTCTTCTTCCATATGTGCGTCTTTTTAGAGGCGCTATGGGTCCGCAGTTCCTTTTCAATGACGTCTATGCACCATGTCATCGCACAGTAGCTGCCGAACAGCTCTTAGAGAGTGAGGATATTGAACGTATGGATTGGCCGGCACGATCTCCGGATCTCAATCCCATCGAGCATGTATGGAATTTTCTAGGCAGACGCTTGGCAGCTCGTACCTTACCACCAGTAACGATTCCGGAGTTTCGATTGGCGCTGCAAGACGAATGGGTAGCAATGCCTCATCAACTCATTGACACCCTCATTCTCAGCATGGGCAGACGCTGTGAAACCTGCCTAGCAGTGAGGAGAGATCATATCCCCTATTAAAGACCGGATGTTTCTTGCTGGACACCCATCACAGGGATGTTTCGGCCTTCAATCGCATTGCGCTCCATGCTACTTTTTCAATAAAGCTTCTTTTTATCCCTCTGATTTCTCTTTTAGTAAGTGTTGCTTACATTACTCATGTCGTTACGTATTGGGGATCTTACGGTATTAAATGTGTTGATTTGGAAAGCTTTTGTACAAAGTTATATTGAAAAAACCGTCTCGTCCTTAATTTTTGCACACCGGTGTATATTTTAATCTAAGGTTTTGTAAAAATTTACGCAAGAAAATTTATGAAATATGTAGAATAAATAAAAATAAGAAACGCTGAATATGCATTTTCTCCATTTTTAATTCTATGAGAAGTATGTGTCAGTTAAAATAGTTAATAAGTTTTAATATTTTAAAGGCTTCGTAAAGCATTTTTAATGCATGTTGCGAAGGGCAAAAAAATGCTTTACTTAATTCCTGTTGCTGTTTTTCTGTACATAATTATATTCAAATGCACACGACAGAAAAGTATGTTTTCGAAATGGAAAGAAAACACGCGACAAAGTCGAGTCATTCTAGAAACTTTTATGAAAAGGAAATATTAGCTTAAAAATATTCTTTTCAGCGTTGTGGCTTTGAATACAAATTAAATTTGTGATAAAATTTTATTCACGCCTAGTGAGTGCGTTTCCCTGGCTTTTTATTACCTCTCCGAGAATGCAAAAATCTTGAATTAGTTATTATCTTGAAATCTTGAATTAGTTATCAAATAGTTTAGCAAAAATCTTGAATTAGTTATAGCTCAAGATACGATCTTTCCTTTCGAAAATTTTACAGTTTTTTAAAACAAATTCTCAGTTATACCTATTTTATTGAGGAAAAAGTCTAAACGAAGCGGGGAAATTACGAGAAATAAAAACAGGAAATATTAGGTTGCTTTATGTTTGTCTCTTTTTATCCTTTATTTATTGAATCTTTCAGTAGTTATATTGAAAAAAAAAATTTTTTTTGAGTGCTGACGGATTGTGTCCCCTCTAAGAAATAATGTCGGCTAATCTTTAGAATATGGTAACAGGTAGTTCGGCGACATTTTGTTAAGGCGATAAAGGTTACTAGCTGGGACTTTAGCAGTGTACATGGATAAAGTCAAGAGTGTGCGCAAGGCCATTTTTGTGCAATTCTGGGGTATTTTTTTAAGTGAAAATAGGTCGACGTGTACATGGATACCGTGTATGTGCAATTCTTAAAAACGCTGCGAGTAGTCGGTGATTCTGCACTTTCTCCCAGTGTCACACCTAATCTTCGTATTTTTGCTTCACTTTTAAGTGATGCTTTCAAATAAAACAGTTTCTCAGTATCATTTAAATCATTATTATGACCAATCATAGACATAAATTGCACTTTAAAATTTTTAAAATCTTCATATTTACCATAAAATTGAGAAAGAGGTAATTCAAGCAGTTTAAAATTTAATTTAGAAACAGTTTTGGTTTCAAATTTATCTTTATTATTTGTTTCACAATTAGAAAGAAAAATTCTAAATCTTACTTCGAAATCTTCGATTCTTTCTTCCAATTCTTGTGTAATGCTTAGATTATCTTTCAAATCAATTTCCTCTGGTAAATTGGTGTATTCCACTATGAGTTGTTTAACACGAGATTTTAATTGCAACAAAGAATCCAATTTAGTCTTCATAATAACATCGCACTTTTGTTCCATAAAAGTTCTAGCATAAGCGTAATAATTCGGCTAGCAGATTGTTGAAAAAAAATGTTGAGTAAAAAAAAAAAAAAAAAAAAAACATGCCTTTACTTCGTGAAAGCAAAATGGCGTCCAAAAGAAAACTAGCAAGTTGCTGTAGTAGGGTTGGTCGCCAAATTTTCGCCAAAAAATCGCCAAGTTACCATAATCCGAAGATTAACCATAATGTCGTTTATTATGCTCGTTGAAATCTTTAATTAGAAGGCGTTGGCTCTGGGGGGATACTAGGATAGAAGTTCATACTTTTGCTTCTGTGCTTAGGTAATTGAAAGATCTGTTTTCCAGAAATGGAGCAAACGCTGGCTTCCGGCTTGAGTCGGAGTTCGGACTCAAGCCGGACTAAAGTTATATTTTCTACCTCTAAAAGGAAGCTAGTTTGCCGAAACCTGTTTTTGTTTTTGCCTTATAAAGAATTAACTGGAAGGCCGAAGTCCCATACCTGCTCTGATCAGGTGTGGGTAGGAAAGATACTGTTATTATTTCACATTCCATAGATTTCAGTCGCAGACATATTCAGTAAAATTATGCATTTTTATTAAATACTAGTGTAATACTAATACAAGATTTAATTTAAATATTACAATTTAAAAAATTTAAAATAAAGAGTTTCGAAAGGAAACTGGCTCTTATTCCTGTTACACATGGAAAAACCCATGAAAACCAACCACGCTGCCATCTCGTTCGCTTGAGATCAAATCTGAGTCAAATTTCTAGTATTTAGTGAAGCGTTCGGCTATTGCGGGCAGATTCTCGGTTAATCGTTATAGTTAATTGATATTGCGTCGCGTTCAATATCGTCGCGTTCAATATTGCGTCGTCGTTCAGAGAGCCCCACTCAAGCGGGTTGCACCAAACGTCGAGACCCAACATCTGATGCATGGGCCCTACAGCCAGCTGTCCCTAGCGGTAATTTATTGAAAATTTTGATATTATCATATAATAGTTATACAATGGCATACATACAGTTTTATAGCTGAAAACAATGAAATACATATACATATGTACAATAGTATGGTGTGTTAAATTTACATGAGATTTTGGATAATAATTTCCTGGTTTCAATACACCTATAAATAAATATGTAGTATAAATGTGTATATATGTATATGTTGCCGTGAAAGACCGAAATTGGAGAATGTCGACTTTCACCGGAGAATGTCAACATTCACCAAATACGTCGGTGAAAGATCGAATATTGCGTTAGATTCTTGTACATTCGGACCCTCACCAGGGCATGTCGACAATCACAGATATGCTCTGGTGTAGGTCGAAAAGAGAGGAGTATATGTACACGCTGACATTGCAAAAGGAAGTGTTCCGCAAATAAATGCAATTGTAAAAGCAAGGGCCTCTTGTGCAATTCAAAGTGTCATAGTAGTTTAAGTTGTTGCAATAAATAAGATTTAAATCACATAATTTTGTAAGTTTTTAACTTCTATTATTTTCCTTTCTCATTTTGAATGTACTGTGTGTTTTAAGTTCTTATACTCTGAAGTTCTTGTTTTAAGTCTCAAGTGCGTTTTTTCGCGAATGAATTACGGAAAATAAAACATAATATTCTTATATGTTCAACATTCACTATTAATACATGGTGTAAGTCAGAAATAAGTGTATTTGGAAAATATTTCGGACATACACCAAGCGACTAGGTGAATGTTGACATTCACCGGTGAAAGTCGACATTCTCCAGATTTCGGTGTTTCACCGTAACATATACACAATTTAGCTAAATATTAGTTTTGACATTTTTCCTAATTTTAAATATAGTGTAAATATAGTTCATAAAGTTCGTAAAATTCATAAGTTCATGAGTTTATATGTTCATAGTTCATGAGTATAATATCAGAAGTACGTTTCATGAGTGTAAGATCATATAGTAAATGAAGTTCATAATGGTGATCATATATGATTCATATATTTCATAAGTTTATAATGTATTTCTCCCACTTTCCAAGCGTGCCTTCGGGGTGTAGTGGTTCAGCACGCTGGGCCGGTATTCCAGAGGTCCGTGGTTCGATTCCCGGCGAAGGCTGTTGCATATTTTTCATCTCTCTAGCTTTCAAAAAATCCTAATGACTCTACAAGTTCATATAGTAAATGAAGTTCATAATGATGATCACACGAAAGTTCATTGTGGTTGAAAGTTCGTGGAGAAACTTGTGGGCTATTAATGTTTCGTATGAGATCTTGAATCTTTCTTCCAGGAGACGGTAACGTTTGATGATTGAAGTAGTAGTCATTTTCCCAACCTGGAAAGTAATATACACTCATGTCCATAAATTTAGGATAATTCGGAGTCACGCGGAAATCGAACTCTAAAATAAATATATCACCTGTAAAATCACTACATACATCTTCAAGAATCATATGCAAATTTCATGAAGTAACAGATGACACCGATGGTACGTCACAATGACGAGAGTGTAAGAGAGTTATATATAAGGAATACAGGCAAAGAAGTAAAATTGTTCGCAGGCGCTTTATAAACATTTTAGTGGAATAACCGAATAGTTATGACACAAAGGACGCATTTGGACGATTTTTTAGGCGGTAGAATTATCGGCCGTCTGGAATGTGGGCGTACCCAACTAGAAGTATCAGACGAACTTGGAATTGCTCAGAGTGTCATCTCCAGGCTTTGGCAAAGATTCCAAGATGATGGTAATGTGAGAGACGTTACAGCACAGGTCGCCCCAGACATAGAACGCCGAATGAGCACCGGTATTTGGCAGATACTGCCAAAAGAAACAGGCGGAGCACAGCATCAGACCTGTCTCGTCAGCTCTCTTCAGCCATTGGTACGACAATTTCAAGGCAGGCCGTGTACAGACGCTTAGGGCAGATTGGTCTATATGCTCGTAGACCTGTCAGATGCGTTCCACTTACTGCAACTCACTGTCGCCTGCGGTTAGCCTGGAGTAGAGAGCATGCATTGTGGACACCGCAACAGTGGGCTTGTGTGATGTTTTCCGACGAGTCCAGGTTTAGCTTGCAGTCTGATTCTCTCCGGACTTTCATATGGAGAGCTCCAGTTACCCGTTACCACCAAGAAAACAGCATTGAACGACACCGTTACGGTGGTGCAGGAGTGCTCGTTTGGGGTGGAATTATTCTGGGTTCCAGAACTGACCTGCATGTTCAAATTGGAACCATGACAAGCCAAATCTATCGGGACGTCATTCTGGAACAACATGTACGTTTGTTTCGGGGCGCCATGGGCGCACAATTTGTGTTTAGGGATGACAACGCCCGTCCTCACCGTGCAAATATCGTAAGCGAATGCCTTCAATCGGAGGATATCACACGTATGGACTGGCCAGCATTCTCACCTGACTTGAATCCAGTAGAGCACGTGTGGGAAATGCTTGACCGACGAGTTGTAGCCCGTCAACCTCCTCCTATATGTCTACCGGAACTTCGGAGTGCATTGCTTTATGAGTGCTTTATGATCCCCCAAGATCAGATCGATAATTTGATACTGAGCATGTCTAGATGTTGTACGGACTGTATTGCATCGTCTGGGAGACATACAATGTATTAACAATCATACCACCCATATAATATTGGTTTTTTGTAAATAGGTTTTTTTTTTTTTTTTTTTTTTTTTTTTTTTTTTTTTTTTTTGTAATTTGCTCCAGGGGGGAAAAATCGCTAATTTGTTTAATAATATCAAACATATAGCATCTTTTTTTTTGCTCTTTACCTTTTGTTTAATAAATAAGCTTTACAAATAAGTCAAATTTGTTTTGCTTCTAACTCTTCCTTTGCCTGATTTTGCATTATCCTTAATTTATGGACATGAGTGTACTTGTGATCGGAAGTAGATCGGAAAATTCTCGGCGCAGTATATTTTCCGCTTTACAACTTTCCAAGAAATACTATTGTGTGTATTAGCTTTAAAACATTTTATTGTTTTTTAATTCAAAGCGGCTATTAGTCTCGGAACAGAATTTTGGTTTGAATCACTAAAAGCGCTGAATTACTTTTAAAATTGTTGCCACCAAATATTATCGCCGTGTATTACATTTAAAGAAATTAAAGAGAGAAGAATGTGCATGAATGTTTGTCTCTCATTGTGAAAAAACAGCGGTATCTACACCCACCAAATTGAATAACATATTCCTTTATCCGAAAATTTGTGAAACTGTAACGAATTTTGTACTAACAAACTCAATTATTTCAAAGCAAGCAGTGGCAACACTGTACGGAGTAAAGAAATTTTTTCCCCTGAGCGCGGAAATTCTGAAAATAGACCGTTTTTAAATATTTTTAGTTCGAAGGGTTGTTATCCCAAATGCTCTCAAAACATGTATGTCTGTGTAAATGAAATAAACGTCCCTTTGTGCATAATATAAAATCTGAAAGCTTTCAGAATTTTTTAAGGGGACTCATACACCTTAAAATCCATAAGATGTTCGAATAGGTGACTGTTGCAACAGCTGACTACATAATATAGCTGCTTTCTGAAATAGCAATCAGAAAGTTTGTGTTGCCACAAATATTTTTACAATTTAATCCGCTTTCTGACAACATTTTTCGTCATCTTTCTAACTTGCGCGCACCGTTTAAAACATTCTGTTTCATAATTTAATTCCATATTTAATATATAGCTTTTATAACATTTAGAAACTACTGTTAACCTAAAATTCTAAAAATTTCACGTCACATTTTTATTTTATTTTGAATTGAGTTTATAAAATGCATTTTATTAACAAAATTTGTAATGTTTTCATCCATAAAATTTTTCAGTATTAAAATATTCATCATATTGTTGGTTCAGTTAGAAAATAGTGCTCATATAAAGAATTCCATCGAATTTCAAGTATGTACCATTAGCCATTTTTAAAATATCATGCGCGCAAGGTGGAAACATGACGAAATATTTCGTCGCAAAAAGGATTAATTTACAAAAATATTTGTGGCAACACAAACTTTCTGATTACTATTTCAGAAAGCAGCTATATTATGTAGTCAGCTGTAAAAAGTTGGAAGTAATTGCTTTTAAAATAAATAAAATATCCCAATTCTTGCAACAGTCACATATTCGAAAATCATGAGGGGTTTAAGGTGTATGAGTTCCCTTAAATTATTTATTTTTTGTTGTTGTTTTGTTTCCCTTTTCCGTTTGCGCACGTTGTTATACATATGGCAAAGTCTATGTATAAATTTAGTAAGAGGATATAATATATAAAAGAGTTTAATATTTAATATTAAAAATTAGCCATAAGTGATTTTAATAATATTGTAATGGAGATTGAAATAGATAAATATGCTAAAAATATTCCGCAATAGGTTTTTATCAAGTAATTTCTTTTTCCTTTCTGCCATAATGAATATACAATTATGCATACTATTTTGCATCTTGACTTTTATCCTAAATCTATAGTAAAATCTAGCTTGTTATCTTTCGTGCTCGTCATCGTTGATCCAATCTGAAAGTCACGTTTCCTTATTATGTAATCCTTTGAAATATTGTTCTTATCGTCTGAGTTGTATAGCAAAGGATACGAAAAGGCACGAAAGATAGCGCCTCCACTTTGATTTTTCTTTAATTTACTCTTGTTTAATTTATATTGGGGAGGTGATTTGTGTACAATCGAACCAAACGATTTTGATAAATGGATAGATATCGTCTAAAACTTCTGAAAAAGTACTTTGTCGAATACGTATGAATTATGTAATGTTGTACATGTAATTTTGTCATGCTATAATGAACAAGGGCTACAAATTTCTGGTCCCTTGGTCAAATTCTTCATCCATAAAATTTCGGTGTCCACAATTTATTAAGAAAAACGTTCTACGTAAGATATCCTTTTCGCCACACAAAAGAAAGGAATTTTTTAATATAAAAGTCAAATGATTCTGTTTCTGATAGATAATTTCTGACGTTAGTAACAATTATTGATAATTACTAATAATGATGCAAATGCTTGTTAACATTATCAGTTATCCAAAGGGCCTAACATAAAAACTGAGTGTAAAAGTATTTAAAAATCAAGAGTTATAACTACAGCAAAACATTTGCTATTTTTTTTTTATCAAACTCAGATGATATGCAAAATTCCCCATCGTTCAAATCCTCTTTTGATAGTATGTAACAAAGACGTTTTATAGGAACTTCTCTGGCGAATTTTGCTTGTTCTTCAACTTAAGAAAATAATCAGAAAACTCACGGAGAGTGGTCAGGGTTGTAAGCAGGATGGCATGGGTTCGCACACTGTACACCGTAACAGATTATCAAATACGAGTAGCAACAGGTGGGCAGTAATGTCGTGGTGTAATATTAGTTTCTCTACAAATTTACATTGCGTTCTCGATATATACAGGGGTTGGACAAAAATATGGAAACACCTTTAAAAAACATGTTTCTTTGCTTAATATGGTGTAGGAAACCCGTTGGCATCCAAAACAGCTTGCAGTCATCTCGGAATGGATAAATACAGTTTCTGTATGTTTGCCAAGGGAATATTATACCATTCTTCCTGCAAAACGGTGGCAAGTTCAGATAACGATGTTGGCGGTGGAACGCACTTTCCGTTCCAATGTAGACCACAAAGGTTCGATAATATTCAGGTCTGGTGACTGTGGTGGCCAGGGGAGATAGGACAACTCATCCTCGTGATCAGAAAACCAGTCCTGGACAATGTGAGCTGTGTGAACAGGGGCTTTGTCGTCTTGGAAGACACCGTCACCATCGGGGAACAAAGTTTGTACCATGGGATGAACTTGTTCGGCCAAAATGTTCACATAAGTCTTGGCAGTCATGTGCCCTGACACAGTTATCATGGGGCTAGCAGAGAATCACGATATCGCTGCCCAAACCATAACAGAACCCCCGCCATGTTTCACTCTTGCCAACAAGCAGTCTGTATTATAGGCTTGAGATGGCGTTCTCCAGAGGTAAACTCGGCCAGAAGTGGGAAACAACGTGAAAGAAGACTCGTCAGACCCTATTACTCGCTTCCACTGCTCTATAGTCCAGGCTTTATGACTTAAACACCACCTTTTCCTGTTACGGGCATTAGCATCACTGATGAGTGGCTTCTCGATTGCAGCACGGCCAGCAATTCCCTGTTTATGAAGCTCCCTTCTAATTGTTTTGGTACTCACAGGGTTCGGTAACACAACATTCATTTCAGCAGTAATTTTTGCAGCTGTGGTCTTCTTATTTTTCGTCATAATTGCCCTTAATGATGGTCTGTCACGATCACTCAGGACACACTTTCGTCCTCGCTGTGATTTAGCAGATGATGTTTTTCCGCTTTTCAAATATGCGGAATAAATCTTCGATACAGTACCTCTTGAAACACTAAACACCTCGGCTACCTTGCTTACGGAAGCACCTACCATACGTGCTCCAAAAATGTGTCCACGTTCAAAGTCTGTTAACTCTGACAAGAATGCAATGACAACCTCACATAACAGTACTCCGACAACAACTGAACTGTTTAGCACATTTACGAAGTTATATAGGTGGCGTCAGTAGTCAAAAACGCCAGCGCCACCTACATATTTCATTAAAATCAATCTTTCTTTTCAAACATGCATTTCACAAGGTGTTTCCATATTTTTTTCCATCCACTGTATTTCCCTAAATGCTTCGTTAATTAAACTTAGTATGCAGCATTGACAGGGCTACTAGGAGGTGAATGATTAAATCTCTGAACACTGGTAGTTCGGCTCAGTTTCAGAACAGGGTAGCTGAATGCGTTTTTTAGTAATTGTTTTCTATGTTTAACGTAAATAAGAGCCAATTTCTTCGGAAAGTCCTTCAGGAAGGTGTCCCTTCCCTTAAACAGGTAGCTTTCGCGTGCTTTGCTGGAATCCAAATAAATAAATTCTCCGTGACAGCGTCATTTGCCTTTGGCAGATAGGCATCTTGTGCTGGACCGTTCTTAACCAAATCTACAGCATTGGCAGTAATCTGAAGGAACCGCTTCTTTGTAACATATAAAAATATGTTCTGGTCACCACATGATTTAAAACACTTTTGTACTTTTCTGTACCTCTTATTATTATTTGCTGCACTTCATTATACTTATCTCCTCTAATTAGTCTAGCTTAATAAGCAATTTGAAAATGACATCAAAAATTGTAAATGTTTTAAATGAATTACGTAGGTCAAATTTTGTTGTATGGGAGTCAAACATTTTTCTTTTTTTTCTTTTTTCATAAGGAGTAAAAAATTTCTCAGGGAATCAGGAGATCGCATTAATAATTAGACATTTCATTAAAAATTAAAACATTTCTGTACTTTTCCTGCACTTCGTTTAAACTTGTTTCCTCGAATTATTCTAACTTAATTAACCAATCCTTCAAGACAAGTTGAAAGTAACATCAAAAATTGCAAATTTTGAAATTAAGTGTCATCTTGTAAGGTATTTTCTGCCTCCTTTCTGCATGCCTTCGTAGTGAAACGGTAGCACACTCGGCGCGTATTCGAGAGGTCCAGGTTCGAGTCCTGGCGAAGGCATTCCACATTTTTCACTTCTTCTGCTTCAAAGCAATCTAATGATTCTACAATATAAAACACTTCTGTAACTGCAAGTATATGACTACGACCAAAGACTGCTAAAATAAAGCCCGGGCAAGGATTTTTAAGCTAGGTAAGGGGATAGGTATATATTTATACACATTTGGTTCTGGCGGTTGCAATAAAAAGGGGAGGTGCACAACTAGATGGTATAACAATCCCATATACGATATCTCAACGTTCTACGGTTAGTTGTTTTTGAGTTATGTGAGATAGATACATACGTACGGTCGACAGTCTCTTTCAAGATCTGTTTTGGATAAAAGTGTCCTTTATTTTACCCGTGCGTATAGACGTGATTCCAAAATATTACCCGAATGTCAAAATGTATATTTCTGTTGAAATATGCAGAGCCATAGTTAGTGTTTTCAGCGCCCGGGGAAAACTGAAGATTTTGCACCCATTTTTGTGTGCCAAGAATGGAAAATATTTTATTCTAAAATTTTGTAATATAAGTTTGGCGCCCTCTGGATGCTTCGGCCGGGAACAGATGTTCCCCTTGCTCTACCCTAGCTACGCCACTGGAAATATGACATATGAAATTTTTTGTTATACTTCTTTTTCACTTCGTACAAGGAAGTGAAAATGTTCATCGTTATTTCTCAAGTTGATTTAATGTTAACTTTATATTTAATAAACTAGCATTCTTGCGAATATATACCAGCTAAAAAGAAAAAAACGTGTGCAGTTATAAGTATTTGAATCATAATAATGATATAAAAAGATGCCTAGTATTTAAATGCGCTGTTTCTAGAGATTAAACTTTGCATATGCAAAAGTTCCAAATGTGATCATTGTGTATGATCATTGCCCAATGGTGGGCCCTCAGCCGACTTCGGCTTAGCCTCTAATAAGACCAGAAGTGGTGGTCAATTTATTATGGAGGCGGCACTGATAGGTCGGCGACTTAGCGTCTCATGAAGGGGTGGTCAGTCGAATACAATACCCAGCCTTGGGTATTGTATTCGCCTTGAGAATTATGTTAATTACTGATATGTAAATATTTATGTAAGCTAAAAATATGTAAATCAAAACTCTAACTGTAATTTACTATAGTGTCTTAACGCTTCTTTTTAATTTTGGTATTTCCCCTTTCCATTCTAAAAGTATTACTGCTTGTAATGAATCATTCTAAATTGCGCCATTTCAAAATTAATCTGTGATATATGGTGCCTTACAACCTTCTTCGGGTTTCGAGCCCGGGACCTTTAGTATGGGATCCCGGGACGTTATGGGAGCCCGGGACCTTCGGGTTTCGAGCCCAGGGCTCCCATAACGATTATACTGTCTCGTCGGCTTGTGC
The DNA here is from genome assembly GCF_044657685.1 of Stegodyphus dumicola. NCBI lineage: Eukaryota > Metazoa > Arthropoda > Arachnida > Araneae > Eresidae > Stegodyphus > Stegodyphus dumicola. The sequence goes on along the minus strand of NC_140776.1, from coordinate 183,242,189 downwards.
GTAATTTTTTTTTATAGGTCAAACGATCGCACGTGGAAAGACTGGAAAAAATGTCGAAGTTTTTTTGCAGCTATATTTTATAAAATAGCAACTATAAATAAAGTACTTAGCTAAAGATTTGCATGCATGACTCAAAACATATCTCTCAGATTTTTGTTGCTCTTAGTAAAAGAACAAAAAATGTATGCAGAGTTGTTTTATTAGCAGTAGTTTTTTATGGATATAAAATGAGAAAAATTATTAATGTTTATATTTTTTCCCTTCTCTTTTCAGGCAGAATACGGCCTTTCAGACGAACAAATTGCTGGTGAGTTTCTAGAATGTTACTTTTTTAAACCTTAGAGTTAATAATCCATTACAACATTTCCCCTCGGGAAAATAAATTTCATACAGTCATTTTTTTCTTATGAAACCCTGATTTTAAACATGCTCTTATCATTATGCAGCGCTTTTATGTTTAAGAAGAAGTCTTAAAGTAAAACATATAATTTTAAAATCGTTTGCTTTAATTATACTGGGAAATTCAAAAACAATGATGCCTAGGGGGTGCTTTGTAGATAAAAGGAAAATTAAGATAAAAAGGAAAACTATATGGCCAGGGTAATGAAAAACTTTTAATTTATGTGTCTTTTTAGTTTAATTAAAGTACTTACCTGACATAGTATAAAGTACCTGAGTCTCTATAGTCTAATTAATCTTGTATTCTGGAAACTGTAAAAGAAATTGGTTACTTTAATTTTCCATCGATTACGATAACGGTAAAAGTATTACGATAACGGTAAAAGGATTACGATAAAAGGCGTTTCAAAACGATTTGCTCAGTCGGCGCCCTATTACAGCGGGGGGGGGAGGGCAAATTAACCAGGCTATGTCTAAAAATATATGATACGTCCAGACGAAACTCTACCACCGATTCCATGTTTTAAATACCAACGATCTGCAAAGTGTAACTGCCGGTTGATCGTCTATAAACAAAATCTAATTTATTCTTTCAATAAACAGAAAGGTGTTTAATATAAAATTTTTGGATATATTTTATTAAATATGACTGGCTATGAAAAACTATTTTTTCTGAGTTTATATTAGCGCAATCAAATTTTTGACTTTTTTATTTATTTATTTTTGTTAAAAATTGTGTTTTATTGGACTGTTGAACAGCAAATAATTTAATTTGTTTTTCAATTAAATAAAAGTAAATATATATAAGACATTTAAAATAAATACTTTGAAATGAATCTATAATTTAATTTTCTTATATATTGTTCCTTAAGTACAAAAAAATCTAAAGTGAACAAACACCGCATGATGTCCTTATAAGGCCTATTAAATTTCGTACATTTTTTTGCTGCACTTCATTTAAATTCATATCCTCAAATTGTTTTGAATTTATAAATCGGTTCCCCCGAGACAAGCTAAAATGACAACAAAAATTAGAAATTTTGAAATTAAATACTCCCGTCAATTTTTATCGTACGAGAGTCAAATTTCTTGTTTTTCTTCTTTTCCAAAACGATGGTAAAATTTCTCAGATATAACTATAGGAAGCGGGAAATCACACTAAAAGTTAGATTTCGTTATTTGTTTGAAATTAAATTTTTTTTAAAATTTAACATTGCCAAAAAATGAATATTGTCGTCATTAAAAACAGTTCTGTATTTTTGCTGCACTCCATTTAAACTCGTTTCCTCGAATTTTTTCTATCTTACTTAACTGATCACTCAAGGCAATTTGAAAGTGACATCAAAAACTGCAAGTTTTCAAATTAAATATCACGGTCAGTTTCATGATTTAAAACATTTCTAGAATTGGAAATACATGACTACGACAAACGGCTAAAAAGGACGGGTAAGTGATTAGATATACATGTATATACATTTGGTACTGGTGATTGCAATACAAAAGGGAGGTGCACAACTAGATGTTATAACAGCTCCGTATACAAAATTTCAACGTGCTACGAATAACAGTTTTGGAATTATGCGATATATACACGTACGTACAGACGTCACAAAGAAATCCCTTTTGAATACATTTAAAATCCATTTTCAATCCGCTTAGGAAAAAAAAAAGTCCTCTATTCTGCCCGTACATCTAAGCGTCATGGAAAAAAAATTGGCCGAATGGGTTCAGGAACGGTCAAAAGGTTATTTCTGCTCAAATGTGATATCCGAAATTTTTCGCGAATACAATACCTCCTTTGTACTTCGTACAAAGAAATAAAAGTCTAATTTCTTTTTGATCTGCACGTATATCACAGCGATATTTAGGTATCAATGCTCGTTAGTTTTTGGAATATATACTGACTATAAGTGTAAGTATATAGTCAATATATATATATATATAGAGAGAGAGAGAGAGAGAGACAAAATAAAACGACGCACCAAGAAGGAGTTATCCGAATGGGACGAAAATCGGTAGAAGTGATGTACATGTACAGAAAAACAAATGATTACAGTTTGAGAAAAATTGGATGATTTATTGAAGCTCCACAAAAAGTCATTAACGCGTTTGTTCACCTCTGGCCCTTATGCAAGCAGTTATTCGGCTTGGCATCGATTGATAGAGGTTGCGGATGTTCTCCTGAGGGATATCGTGTCAAATTCTGTCCAACTGGCGCGTTAGATCGTCAACATCCTGAGCTGGTTGGCGGGCCCTGCTCATAATGCTCCAAACGTGCTCAATAGGAGAGAGATCCGGCAACCTTGCTGGCCAAGGGAATGTTTGGCAAGCACTAAGGCAAGCAGTAGAAACATGTGCAGGGGGTGGGCATTATCTTGCTGAAATGTAAGCCCAGGGTAGCGTGACATGAAGGGCAACACACCGGGCCTTAGAACTTCGTCGACGTACCTCTGTGCTGTACGTTTGCGACGGATAACAACCAAAGGGGTCCTACTATGAAATGGCATCCCAGGCCATCACTACTGGTTGTCGGTCTGTCTGCCGGAAGACAGTCAGGTTGGTATCACACTGCTGTACGGGGTGTCTTCAGACTCGCCTTCGCTGGTCATTGGGGTTCAGTTCAAAGCGGGACTCATCACTGAAGACTATTCTACTCCAGTCAGTGACATTCCAGTGGGAATGCGCCCGACACCACTGAAAACGGGCTTGACGTTGTACAGAGGTCAATGGTAGTCGGCGCAAGGGGCGCCGTGACCTCAGCCCCCTCTCTCTGAGTCGTCTATGAATGGTCCTTGATGTACAATCGATCATAATGATGCATCTGGAGCTGTGAGTGCCGCTCTGACGATTGTTCGGTCTTCAGGTTCTGTTGTTTCTCTAGGCCTACCAATTCCTTCTTGATGCTGTGTGCGGCCATGATTCACCCATTCCTGCCAACATCGTCTAATAGTGACATCGCTCCTGCTCAAATGTCGAGCTATTCGCCGATAAGACCAACCGGCTTCTTTGAACCCAACTACACGACCTGTTTCAAATTCTGACATCTACGCATATTGTTCACTCACCTGTATGCGAAACATAGTTACTGTCTACCAGAGTACATGGAATGAAATTCGTGAAAAATTTATGACCTGGAATCGTAATTTCTCCTCTTAAATATCCTGCCAGTTGCGCAGATTAGATGCGCTGTGGCGACAACCGTTCATTCATTGGCAGACAAAATGTAAAATTTTGCATTTTCCGTCGAAACCTGTATGCATAGCAATTTGTGTCCAATTTGCTTTATATCTTCTCGATGCGTCGTGGTTGGTCTTTTTTTTTTTTTTTTTTTTTTGTTTTTGTTTATCTAAGAGTGTATATACTGACTATAACTATATAATTTGCTATGTAATGACTTTGCTACGAACGTGCGCTGCACGTTTTCACAAAACTCTTTTCAAAACTTCGAAAGAAGTATCACTTCTTATCTGTCGATTTTAGTACAAATCTAGTATATTGTTACTATTTATTTAAAAGTCCTAAATACTGAAATTTAAAAGTTTTAGAGTATATTTTAGTATAGTTCTGCATTAAAAACTGTTACGAGCAAGAAATTTTCCACTTACGGTAGTCCATTAAAAAGCTTCAAGTGAAGTACTACTTCCGATTGTCCAATTTTACCCCAAAAATGTAATCAATTCTTTATAGGAATGCAGAAAACGTAAATGCGGAAAAAATTTCCGAAATTTGATATAAAAGTAATCGTGAGCCAAAAAAAACCCAACACAGGCAGGTAGACAGACATTGTAAAAATAGTCCGAACGTGTTGTGGGGATTCTAATTCATGCTTATTGAAAACTCACAATTGAATTTTCTGAAACACTACATAAGTTGGCGGCAGTAAGAAAACGAAATTTGTTTGTTGCAAAACGATGGAAAAATTATTATCACGATCCATCAGCTTAAAACAAAACTGTCTACGGTAATTAGAAAAAGAAAAATTGCGGGAGTTCGCTGTAGTCATAGAAGTGATGTACCAGAATTTGGGAGTCGTTTTAATCGGAGTACGCAATTTAATTGTTCGTGATCTGGAACACGTAACTGTTATTAAAATCAGTTTAAAGATCCTCTCCCCTCGTCAGGTTGGGCACTAGCTGTGTGGTTAATATGAGTCAGAAACTCATCAAAGTTCTCATCTAGATACGCAAAACTGCATTTTCTGAAAAATGAGAACCAAAAGGTATCCAGCATAGTAGTCGGAAAGACACAGAATACAGTACTTCAAGGAATTAGCGGAGACTACAGACAGATATCCAGATTTTTTTTTAAAAAAACTCTTTGGAAAATCTTACTGCATAATACTGTTTGGATGCTCCATCCCGAATAAATAAACCTGCAGAAACTCCTGATAGCGGTCGAGCGGTAAAGTCCGTGAGCACTGCCAGTTTTGTCTGGCCAACCGGTATAGTGGTTAGCATCGTTGACTGCCGGGCCGAAGGGCCTGAGTTGTAATCCCGGAGACGGCATGGCTGTTTGTAAATGTATAATGTCCGTACGGCACGAGGGGCGAGACGAAAGACCTCTTGTTTGGTTTGGTGGAAGGGGACGTAGATACCTTCGGACCCGTCCTCCCGGCGTGCTGACCATCAAAATTGAGAGCGGAAGTGAGCCCAGTCGCACTGTTATCTGTAAGGTGCTCAAAGTTGTTGCCAACGGCAGCCAAATCTTGCGCTCCTTGCCTCAAAGAATTTCATGGGCTGACTATTGGTCAGACAGGTGAGCATTAATCAACAACAAGAACAATAGTTCTGTCTTGGGTTCGAATCCCGCGAACAGGCTGGCTGTATGAGCATTTTCATGGTTTTCCCCATGTGTAATATCCATACGAGCCAGTTTCACTTGGGAAGGCCTCCACAAAGGCATCACTTCCCTTAAGCAGATATCCTTCGTGTGCTTTGCCATATTGAAATAAGCCAAACCAAGCCAGAAACGTTTGACTTAAGCTGATGCCTATCCTGTTTTGAAATTTTCTCATTCATTCGAGGGAAAAAAATTCTTTTGGAACTTTATTAATAGATTTTGCAGTAACTCTGCCCCAGATATTCTAAGATTCGCCCAGAATATTGGCAGCAGGACATGTTATCGTTTTTGCACAACACTGTTGTGCTCCTCACATTAGTGATGTCAATAATCCTGAGTTGCGTTCCGATTTCCTGGACAATTATTGCTCTTTATGCTTGCCATATTTATTGGTTCTACGATATTTACTATTCTATAAACCAAAAATAAAATGGATAGTAACCATTTTGGGATTTTTAAATAATGTCTGACCAGTTTCTGAATGGTTTCCTAAGAAGCATTATCAGGACTTGTGTTTCTTTTGACTTGCTTTGGAATCATGAATGGTCCTGACTCGGAACAGGGAGCTTACTCAAGCTATGTTCAAGAAAGTGGGAAGTAGACAATACAAGCAGGAAGGGTGTACGAAACCCTTTATTTTCAATCTTTACAGGAATTTCCGAAACTTCGGAATACAGAGACCAACCACTTGTGGTCTGAACGTAAGAATATAAAAAACTACTAACTAAAACTCTAACTAAAACTAACTTTGAATTAATATACAAGTGCCTAGCATTAAGATTGGCCGTTAATTAACAAAATTACGTATGTAGTACGCCGAGCTACTAAAACTACGATACGTCTGCAATTATCAAAAGGCCTAAACCTCTGGCCTTGAAGGCAACCAGCAACAGAGTGAAAACTCGTAAAAAACCACAACGGCATGCGGCTTATTTCCAATAACTCCTTCCTCTATCTTGCTTGGCAAAAAGCTACAACTTAAGTACTTGGCCTGGAATTCTGGCCGGAAGTAGAAAATAAGAAGTGACAGTACAGTTTTAAAATAAAATAAACGTTAGTAAAACTTAGGATCCTTACAGCATTGCTAAGAATTCTGCAGAACGTTGTATACGAATTTAAAATGTGTGAACCGATGCACAAGAAATACATATTTTGAATAATATTTGCTCTACTACTTGCTGGTAAAGAGATTTTCTTAAGGAGACCTAAAACTTATGAGACGCACTGTGTATTTCGCAGAGACATCAAACTTGTAGCCTTGGGTATTTATTCTATTTGTATGTTAATTACTGGTATGTAAATCAAATCTCTAACTGTAATTTACTACAGTGTCTTAACTCTTCTTTTTAATTTTAGTATTTCCACTTTCCATTCTAAAAGTATTACTGCTTGTAATGAATCATTCTAAACTGCGCCATTTCAAAATTAATCTGTGTTATATGGTGCCTGTATAACGCAGATATTTATTTAACGCTTCAATAACTAATAATAATGAACCTTAAAATTAGCAAATGGGAATGAATCTGAACTAAAACTAAATCATTCTGGACTAAGTTTTTATCTGGGACACGTGCCATTCGTGCTGTTGCTTGCCGTCCTGTGGCCATGTTACCTTATAAGGTATTTCTCTCGCTTTCCTAGCGTGCCTTCGTGGTGTAGTGATTCTGCACGCTGGGCCGGTATTCCAGAGGTCCGTGGTTCGATTCCCGGCGAAGGCATTGCTAATTTTTCATCTTTCTTGCTTCCAAAAAAATACCTAATGTATCTACAACCATTTACCTTTCTTTCGTCAATTGTATCGTCATAACGGTGTAAATAAATATGATGTGGATAGGACTTCCTTATAGGGCTTATTAAATTATACACATCTTTTGTTTCATTTCATTTAAGCTTATTTCCTCGAATTATTCTAATTTAATTAACCGATTCCTCAAGGCTAGTCCAAAATGACACCAAAACTTGCAAAATTTGAAAGTAATTATCCGGGTTAATTTTTATCGTATGGGAGTCAACCTTCTTGTATTTTTATTTTTTCATGATGAGTATATAATGAGAATAAAATTTTCCCAACAATAAATATAGGAACAGGGAAACTGCATCAAAAATACTCTTTAAAGGTTAGGTTTAATATTAAAGGTTAGGTTTCCTTATTTGTCGACACATAATTTTCTTTTAAATTTGACACTGCCAAAAAAAGAATAATTTCTTTATTCAAAACATTACTGGAATTGAAAGCATATTACTAGAACCAACGACTGCGGTTCGGGTAAGGTCGGTTAAGGCCTAAGGCCGGGTAAGGTATATATATATGTGCGTGTATATGTATGTATATATATATATATATATATATATATATATATATATGTAAAATATAACAAAATACGAAAACTGCTTTAAAAAAATAATTGGCGACCTCAAAATTAATATTCTAGATTTGGTGATCTCTCACTAAATTCATCTGTTCTCCCAAATTTGAGATTTGTCTACGTTACGTAACGCTGCTTGCAAAGGGTAGCCAAAACTAATATTAACCAATCATAGCTTATCTCTAGAATCGCACCCACTCTGGTGAATCTTAGAATGTCTTGCGAGATTACGAATTCTAAGATTAGAAGATTTGCGAGATTGAGACTTTGCCAACCAAATGTGTGCATTTGAGTTTGCTATTAAAGTCTGAGCTCGAATTTACACTCGAAAGCCAAGTTTTCAGTTTCATCCGTTTCGTGCACTCTCTGTGAGTTTTTCACTAAACTGATTGTGCAACTTTTGGTCTCTTCCCTTCGCTCTACCAACACTATTGTAAGTTCAGATTCGAATTCTAATATTCGTTTTTTTTCCCCTCTCAGAGTGGAATGCGATCCTATGTTCTATGGTAATAATTGCTCATCTGCATTAGTACTGTCAGCCCTCTTAATTTGTAAAAACAATTTAGCATCACCCTGTATATACGCATATGAAATACACAAAAGGGGAAGGATATATATTTGTAATAATAAAATTCCATAGTCAAGAATACACTTAAAATTCTAACTGTATGTTCTTTTCAATTTTAATGGCGACGTTCTCTTATTTGAAAGTACATGGAGTTAAATCCACAGCCCCGTAGTCAAGTTGTTTTTCCCGCCTTTTCTACACGTACAGTTTTAGAATGTTCTGGAGATATTTAAAGCGAACTGGAATGGCTGACGAGGCTGACGTCATTTCTTGGAAGCTCCGCCTTTCCAGAGGCTATAAAAGGACTCGCAAAAGGAATATCGGGGCTTTTTCTTAAATGTCACGATGCAGTAAACTTCATACAAAAAGTTATTAGTAATTCTTTTTATTTACTTAGGATATCTGATTTTTGTAACTGCTATTTCTCCTGAATAATAATAAATGGATCCTGTTTTTTAAACTTATCGTCTGATTATTTAAGCTACGACTACATTTATGATTCTTCACCATTCTATTTATGATGATGATTCTTCACCATTCTATTCACTATTCTATTATTCACCACTCTATTACTATATATATATATATATATATATATATATATATATACATTTGGTACTGCCATTGCAATAAAAAATATAGATGTTATAGCAGTCTCATATACAAAACTTCAGCGTTCTATTGCTGATCGTTTTTTAGTTGTGCGAGATACGTACGTACGCACAGATGTCACAAAAATGCATTTCATAGTTAGTCCTTTATTCAATCCATATGTACAGACATCATGCAAAAACCTCATCCAGATGGATTCGGGAATTATAAAAATGGATATTTTTGTTGAAGTATGGTACTCAAAATTTTTCGCGATTATAATATTTCATTTAATTCTTACATGAAAGTAAAAAAGCGCAAATCTTATCAAAGCGCTAGTTATAGGCTGAGACCAAACCACATGAAAGAAGCTCTTGCACGATTTAAAACCCAACTATCACTAGAACTATCCAAAGCCGTCCAGATGGTACAGTGGTTAAGGGAGCTTACTGCGATCCCGGAGTGTCCGTATTAGAATCCCAGAGAAGGCATGGTTGTAACAGTCCGTCTCTTCATAGAAGGCAACGGTGGCGTCCGATAGGTGCTTCCACAATAAAATGGCCTCCACTCCTGGACTTAAGAGTGGCCAGTGCTGAGTAAGCATAAGTGTCTGCCATTGGATTAAGAAAAAGGAATTCTTTAGGCTGCCCAGACGGAAAAGTGGTTTGTGATTCTGACTGTACCGAAGGGCCCGGTTTCGAATCCCGGAGAAGGCAAGAATGTAATTTGTGCGTCCTCTCCTAGATGGCAGCCGTGGCCCACCTATTAGGCGCCTCCATAGAAAACTGACCACCGCTTTCTGCCTTAATTGTGTGCCTCAGAAAGTCCTCCATGAAGCTATCGTTCTCTTTAGACAGACAGCCCTAGTAAGCTTTGCCATAATCTCAATAAACCTGTAAGGATTATGTTAATTTTATTAACAGTTAAATTTTAAGTTAAAGTTCCTTTCCTGTCAAATTCTTAACTTCAACTTACTACTTCCGGCCAGAATGTAGTTTTGGAAATTTTTTGAATATTTAATGAGGCAAATGTAGAGTTTCTCACTTTGGAATTCTAAGTTAATGTTGGAAGTGAAGAATATAAGAACTGATAAGCGAATAATCGCTTGCGTTCGGTGACAAGCAACAACAAGATAGAAGGGTAACTAACCCTTTATTATTCCCATAGGATTTAACAAAACTCCGCCTGGGAGTGTACAAACAAAGCCCTCAGTTGTTCTTGAACTTAAAAGACTAAGAATTAAACTAAACCTAAGATTAACTAAAGAAGTACAGCCGACTAGCGTCTACATCCCAAAACGGCAGCCTATGAGAGAGGCGATTCTATTATTTTCATCGGGGAGTAGGGAAGTTAGAATGCAACGCCAACGGCAGTGCACGATGTTTGGTTACATTAGGAAGTCCAGAAAATTGCAAAGGTTTAGTTTCTGCATTGCCACGCTTTAGTTTCTGCGGTTACTTTCAGGGAAATATTAGGCAGTTTTTTTTTTTTTTTTTTGGTTTGCTGATAGAGGGCAAATAAATAATTCACCTTTATAAATCCGCGTTTATCTATTTAAACTTCAGAAGATTTAAGATGGAGTGAATATATTTAACACAACAGAACGCAAACTTAAGACTTGTAAATCTTTTAAAAAACAATACATCGATAGTTCATTATTAAAAACGTTTTATAAATGCATAGTTATCATATAATTAACAATTCATTCATGCATTACCTCATTATTTATTATAATTAGAAGAGAAGGTATTTTTTACAGTAATGTTTAAAAATTTTCTGTTGTCTTTTAAAAGATTTACAAGTCTTAAGATTGTGTTCTGTTGTGTTAAATACATTCGCTTCATCTTAAATCTTCTGAAGTTTAAATAGATAAATGCGGATTATAAAGGTAAATTGTCTATTTGCCCTCTATCACCAAAACGAAAAAAACTGCCTAATATTTCCCTGTAAGTAACCGTAGAAACTAAGGCAATCCACCTTAACAATTTTTTTAACTTCCAAATGTAAGCAAACATATATAGTTCACTGCCGTTGCATTCCTCAGAAAACCATTCTAACTCCCCTACTCCCCGATGAAAATAATAGAATCGCCTCTCTCATAGGTTGCCGTTTTGGGATGTAGACGCTAGTAGTACAGCCGAAGCGATCAAGGTTCAAATCGAGTTGGCCCCTTAACTTATTTGACTACGAAGCTTAGCAAGGGCCTGAATACGGCCGAGCGTAATAACAGCTTTGAGAGAGAGAGTGGCCAAAAAGGCAGACGCGCGTAAATCTGAAACTCTGATTCTCTCTGACTCAGTAAGTAACTTCGTGGTTTAAATACCGCTCCTCCTCATTAAATATTCAGCAAGATTCCAAAGGTACGTTCTGGTCGGAAGTAGTAAGTTGAAGTTAAGAATTTGACAGGAAAGGAACTTTAACTTAAAATTTAACTGTTAATAAAATTAACATAATCCTTACAAACCAAACGTTATTTTTACATGCGTAGCTCACTGAATCCACCAATCAGTATTGGCTAATTTCACGTGAGCTCTGCTTTACCTATAACTTTGAAACATGAAATAATATTATTAGCATAGAAAATAATAAGTGCGTGTTTAATATCCACAACCCACGTTATTAAGTCGTAAAATCCTCTCATTTATATTAAGCGTAATTTGATACATTTATATTTCATGTAACAGATCATACAGCTAATGCAAATAGCTGCTGCGAAATCTCTCAACAAATGTCTTACTTAGGCGAATAACTTAACAGTTAAGAAGGTCTTCATTCGCGCAACGAGTAAGAGAGCGTGAAATTAATTTTTTTAATTCCTTTCATTACCTGCCCCTTTCCTCCAAAAAATAAAATGTCATGGATTTGTGAAACGTTTTTGATTTGAAAAAAATTTATAATTCGCAATTTCCAGTAATTAAATTTTTAGATCCAAGGGCATTAAATTTTGTGCCTAGGTATTGCATTAAAATGGAACACTTTCGAGGAAGGTTCTTTGTATATAGAAAGCACTCATTCGTCATTTGTATTGACTGCGTACTTAAATTAATGAAAAATGGCTTGGTTGAGGACAATTTCTTTCCTTCGACTTCCAAAGCCAAAATGATAAAAGAGTCACATTCCTTTTGTCATAATCTTTACATGAATAATTACTTTCCAACATTTTTATTACCGTTCTCATAAAGCATAATTACATTTCCGGCATTATATTTGTGACTTTAACTGCGTTTTATTTCTGGCCTTTGTGAAATAAATTCAATTATTCGATACATTTCGTACGCAGCTGGACTGTACTACCAGAGCAACATTTTTACTCATTGGAAATTAACAAATAATTTCGAATGGTTAAATGTTTGACGTGAACATTCAACGTTAATAACTCTACTTACAGACTATTATGTCAACTAGCTCATCTGTTCTTTATCGGGAACTTAATTAGATTTTATTTCTGGGACTGACATAGAAGTCAGTAGAAAATATGCCAGCGAATTTTTCTCGATTGAATAGAAGACATGTAACATCATCTGCAGCTTTCGTTCTTGATCTTTTGCTTGCTGTTAAAATCTTTCTATGGGGTTATAATTAGACAAAACTAATGAGCGATATATCGCCGAACTAATGACGCAGTATGCTATGCTATTTTTACATTCATTAGAAAGAGTTCTTAATGCAATTTTTAGTAGTTATATTCGAATATTCCAGTGTTCTTCAAACTTTGTTTCACGGAATCTTGGGGTTCCAGACAACATCTCCAAAGGTTCCAACAGTCAAAATTAAATTTGAAAATTTTTTAATATCACTGGGTTTCAAAAGACAAGCAAGTAAAATTAATAATTAAGCAGTATTTTTTACTTCTATCATTAATGTTACTTGAAATACGATGGCAATATGTTTTTAAGAGTAAACTGCGATGAAATAATGATTTTCTTTTAATTTTTCGCATCAGATTCTTGCAATATTGATATATTTTCACTGATTTCTGAACATTTAATTTTTTGAGAATCGTAAGGATTCCTTTAAAAGATTTTAATTTCCTTTAAATTTTCCTTTAAAAATTCTCCACGAAGACATCTTTCTCCTTAGACAAATAACTAGCGCTTGGCCTCAAGCAATTAATCAGTCAATAAACGTGTGGCGTCATTAGGATTTTTTAGAGACAGAAAAGATGTAAAATATGCAACCGCCTTCGCTGGAAATCGAACCACGGACCTCTGAAATACCGGCTCAGTGTGCAGAACCACTACACCACGAAGGCTCGCAAGGGAAGTGGGAGAAATACCTTATATACTCCCCTTTTTAAAGGGCGACTAGGGTTTTAGGGGACCTAGTCGCCAAAATCCTGGGTGCGGAGAATTATCATTCACAACCCTTTTAATTCGGGCGCCACTTTTAGAGTCACTAGGATTTTTTAGAGACAGAAAAGATGAAAAATATGCAACCGCCTTCGCCAGGAATCGAACCACGGACCTCTGAAATACCGGCTCAGTGTGCAGAACCACTACACCACGAAGACTCGCTAGGAAAGTGGGAGAAATACCTTATATACTCCCCTTTTTAAAGGGCGACTAGGGTTTTAGGGGACCTAGTCGCCAAAATCCTGGATGCGGAGAATTATCATCCGCAACCCTTTTAGTTCGGGCGCCACTTTTAGAGTCAGTAGGATTTTTTAGAGTCAGAAAAGATGAAAAAATATGCAACCGCCTTCGCCGGGAATCGAACCACGGACCTCTGAAATACCGGCTCAGTGTGCAGAACCACTACACATCGAAGGCTCGCTAGGGAACTGGGAGAAATACCTCATAAACGACAAGCAAATATTTTGACTTTTTAAAAAATGTCGGGTTATTAACAAAAGGTTCTGGCTACCTCAAATGTTGTCTGCGAAAACAGTTCGCGCTGGCGTGTTTTATCATATTTGGTGAAACGATTTTTGGCGTTTGAAAGAAAGAGACTTGATTTAGAACACTCCGTTGCGAAATCTGTAAAAACAAATATCATTATCATTAAGTAAAAATGCCTGAAATGGAACTATCAGGTGCCTGAAATGGAGCTATCAGATGCCTGAAATGAAACTATCAGGTTACCAGATTAGAACCATCATTTACTTCCAATTCTGTTGCAAAAAATCAGCAACAGAATGTTACCCAATCATGCGCATAGCTTTAGGTACTAATATTGTATCATATGACACTGTGAAGGTTTGGTACCGAAAGTTTAGAAACAAGGATTATGACATTCAAGTAGCAAAGCGCTCTGACCGACCTGCTGATGTTGATTAAGCCCCCTGCGAGAACTTGTGGAAAAAGATCAGTATGCAATTACTCGCGCTATACTTCGCATAAACTTGACTTACAAGTTCAATCGCTGGGTGCTGCATGAACTTTTTCAAGCAGATAAGGACAGGCGTGTTCGGGGCCTGCACTAATATGCTCGAGTATCAACGCGAGAACAAATTTCTGGACTGGATCGACATTTGTGATGTAAAGTGGATTTACTTCAACAACACAGACCGAAAAGGGGGATTGGTTTGCGCCCGGTGAGCCTGTCGGCAGCGTCGCAGATCGCAATTTGGCTAACTAAAAAATCCTCCTTTGTATCTGGTGGGACTGCCGTGTAATTAATTATCCGTAAAGAATATCTGGGAAAGGTGAAATTCTCGACAGTAAGAAGCACCGCGAGATGCTAGTCCGTGTTGACGCTGCTATCAAGGAAAAACGTCGAACTGATTGCCGGTGCACAAAGGGGTCTTTTGCCACACACACCATATAGCCCCGACACCCTCTCGTTCGGACTTCTACCTTTCTTTCACACATGCAGCTACATCTTGCTGGTGCTATCTTTCATTTTGCGCAGGATATCAGAAATGAGGTTAATCTGTTTCTGGAATCACGTCAAAGTTTCTGGGCCGAAATTTTTGGTTGCATTTTCTGGTCCGAAGTTCATTTCTATGCCAAGTTTCTGGGCCGATTTTCTGTTTTGAAAAACTACCAAAACTTTGGCAGAAAATGATAGATTTGGGTGGTGATTAACCCCCGCCAAAGGTATTACCTTCATGTTTTTTTTTTTTTTTTTTTTTTTTTTTTCTCTAACTTTATTGAGAACGATTTTTGGCGGAAAACTTTCGTAATAATTAGATATATGTGAGTACAAAAATTTATGAATTTTGGGAAAAGAAAATATTTCCTATTTAATGCGGCATGAGACAATCTAGCTTTTAAAATATTATTTTGAATGGCTGAATTAATTAAGCTTAATAATTTGAATTATTAAGCGTAAATATATTAGCACATTTTTTTTAGAAATATGCTTGGAAATTAAGAATTTACTAAGACTGGACATAAGTAATAAATTAAGCGATGAATTACAGCGCATCCGGTACTGACGATAAATTCGTATCATACACATTGCTTAGACGATAACTTACAGTACATTCTATACTGATGATAAATTCGTTTCAACTAATTAATACATATTCAGCTCAGTCAATCATACACATTGCTTAGACGATAAATTAATTACATTACATTCCATACTGATGGTAAATTCGTTTCAACTAATATATATCCAGCTCAGTCAATCATACACATTGCTTAGATGGTAAATTACAATACATTCCATACTGATGATAAATTCGTTTCAACTAATATATATTCAACTCAGTCAATCATATACATCGCTTAGACGATAACTTACAATACATTCCATACTGACGGGCTGGCTGCATGGGCGTTTTCGTGGTTTTCCCCATGTGTAACGTGTATACGAGCCAGTTCCCTTAGAAAGTCCTCCACGAAGGCATCCCTCCCCTTAGGCAGATAGCCCTCGAGGCTTTGCCATAATCCCACACACACACACACACATTCCATACTGATGATAAATTCGTTTCAACTAATATATATTCAACTCAGTCAATCATACACATTGCTTAGACAATAAATTACAATACATTCCAATGCTGATGATACATTCGTTTTAATTACGGTGCACTTGCATCGGGTACACGTTGCTAATATTTGATTATGTACAAATAAAGACCAAGCTGTGAGTAAAATGAAAATATATATTTTGAAATAAAATGCTTTGTAAGGCAAGAAAAATGTGACAGTTAATAATACTTAGACAATAAATGCAATTATTGAGTATATGCGATGCGAAATTAACTGGACCTGACTGGTTTATGGAATTTACGGAAGGACAGAGGAAAGAGCTTCTTTTAAAAGTTTATTATAGAATTTTAATCATTATAAAGGAGAGGACGTGACGCTCAATTAAGAATGACAGAAAAATGGAGAATTGCTGGGAAAATATGCTTGACAATGACGGAATGTGTGTATGACAAAAGAGTGGTGTTAGCCGGGTATAAATATTTTTCTACTGGAAAAAGTGCGTTCGTTTAAACAACAATGAGTGAATTTTGATGAAATTTGACAGAAAGATTACATTTAATTGCATTATTCTTGTAATCATTAACATACTCGATTTTCAAGACTTTAGGTATGATAAAGTTCTTCGTCTACCAGAAGCTGCTTGTAATTTATCGCAGGATCTTGTTCTGAAATGACGTGTACTTTGTGCGTGCTTGTTTTCACGGCATAACCTCAGGTAGAGGACGCATAAAGGAGAGCAGATCTGAGTACTGACTTGTACACGATAATTTTGTTGCTAGAGAGTTGACTGTGACGTCCGAAGAAAGATCGCATGCTGCAGAGATTGTAGTTGTATTTTTGTGCAACTTTCTTTATATGATGGCTGACGTTATTGTCTAGAATTTAGGGGGATTCCAAGATAGGTAATTTTTCTTTCCTAGGCCAAACTGGTCAAACAGGCTGAGTGCAGTCATATGATTATTTGAATTTCCTCTCTGGAAAATGAAGGCAGAAGATTTTTGCGTATTTACCAAGGTACAGGTGACAAGTGAATGCAGGGCCCGGACGGCTTTATATGACAAATCGGGTGTCGTCCGGTACCCGAACCTATCTAGAACAACACAACCCTCGCGGCTTCCCGCGAGGGCTACATCGGGAATTTCTTAGTGGAGAATATGAGGTTTTGACGTGGCCAAACAAGGGCGTATGCATATATGCTTCAGCATAGAATTAATAAAAAAATCATACATAAGTACATTGGCTGGTGTAGGTACATTGGATACATATGTGTATTGGCCTGGTAAACTATTATGTGTACGGATCTTCGAGGAGGTCCAAATACCTAAGTTGTTACCGTACTGTTTTGATTTTCACAGCTTGCATGAGTATGGCAATATAATCAGCATACAGCGTAAGTTTGATTTTGTGATTATGCGGGATGTCATGAGTGTAGATATTGAAAAGAATGCGGCCCAGAAAACTGCTTTAGGAAACCCCAGCATTGATATTGTTGTGTAGAGAATTTGTCTGATAGCGTTATAAAAACTAGGTGAATGATTTTCTGATTTATGGAAATCTTAATTTTATTTGATTCTGAATTATTTATTTTAATGCTTTAATTTTGGGGAAAAACAGATGCTTCTGGGAATATTATTTAGTTTAAAAGAATATTATTTATTTTTCTTTTATTTGCAATTTTTGTACAAGCTTTGATTCATTGTGAGAAGAAGCAGGGAAAGGGAGGCAATTTTTGCTAAGTCATGATTTCGCGCGCTTTGTCCTTTAGAATGTTCTAGAAGGAATTTCATTGTGTAGTTGACCTTAAGAGAGGAAGTACGTGACAGAAAGGTCAAAGGTTGCTACTTGACTTTCGATGTAAGTCATTCAGGTTTTTGGCGATTGAGGGTCCGGTTGTTGGCTAAGTGAAGAAGGGCGCGCATGCGCGATCACCCTTATTTCCGCATTCAGGGGTTGAAAACGCAAAATTTTGCCAAAATTAAGGGGGCGATAATTGAAGCCATAGTGGGAGCCCGCGTTTGTGAAGGAGACGAAGAAAATTTGAGTTGAATTACTTACTGGCTGGCTGGACTTACTTTTGGACGTTACTCTTGAAAACTGGGTTGAAAGCGATAGGCAAGATGTAATTTACGAAGAGAGATGTTTCCCGGCGGGGAGCGGCAAATATGCTCCCCGGCCGCGTTTTGGTTAAGAGGCGAGGTTGAAGAGGTATGAATATTTGCTGAAAGATTTAAGGACTTTACTCACTTACTCTTGGAAAGACTTTTTGGTGGTTTTTTTTTCGTGCGAGACTTGGAGAGACTTACTTGCTTGCTGAACTTACTTTTGGAGGTTACTCTTGAAACTTGCTTGAAAAAGATGTAATTTATGAAGAGAGATGCTTCCCTGCCGCGTTCTGGTTAAAAGGCGAAATTGAACCGGGCGAGTGACTTAAGACTTTCAAGACCAGGCGGATAGCCGTGCTGGGCAGCAGTGCACCTGTTTTCTGTTTTCCAGAGTTAAAGTAGCTTCGTCGTTATGAAAACCAGTTACCTGCGTGTGTGTTTCGCCAATAGTGCCAGGACAGGACGATGTCTTCTGAAACTTCCATTTGTGACCGTAAAAATGAGCCCCGCCGACGTCAACGCTTATTAGGAACTTCAAGACCAGATAAGTCAATTTTTTTTTGTGTGTGTTTGAACTTCAAGTAAGGTTTCAACGATTTTCCTTGGAATGTAAATAACAACGTTGAATGTTAATTTAATTCACAGGCTTTCAATTGTTTCCCTTTCCCCTTCTAAATTACCAAGACAAACCTTAATGTTTTTATATGAATTTAAATGTAAAAAAAAAAAAGTAAATGACAAATTGAAGAATTCCCCTTAGACTCTCTGATGAGGATAAGATTTTATTTTATTGGTGATGAATTCGAATAAACTGATATTTAATCTGGAAACCTATTACAGTATGTTTCTTTATATATTTAATATGTTTTTCCTATATATCTTGTATATGTTTTCTTATGTTTACGATCCTCTCACGGCGCGGTCCCGGGATGCAATTTTTACAACGTAATGCATTAAAAATTCACTATACGATCACTAAAAGTTTGGTAATTAGCAAAAATTCTTAAGAGTTTAGTTTCCTCCCTAAGAGGAAGTAGAAACCTCTCACGGCAAGTAGTTTCTTATTTAACAATAATGCCGTGAAGTAAGCTGCTATATAACAATATTATGAATAGCATAACGCTTTGACTTCATTTGGATACAATATTTGGGGTACTTGAGGAAAGCTGTCGTTGTCTTGATGATATAATCAGGCAGTTTGAGTTGAATGAGCGTATAGAGCAAGTAGTTGTGCCACACCTTGTCAAATGCTTTAGCGGTGTCTAAAAAGACAGCTCCAGTGAGTAATTTGGAGTTGAACCCCTCCGTCGCTGTATTTATGACTCTGAGGAGTTAGTGAGTGCTGCTGGGACTTGCTCGGAATCCAAATTGTTCAGAAGGAAAGGGCTTGGTGATATTGCAGTGGTGGAGTTGTAGATGCAGGATGACTCTTTGGCGTCGTTTGAAAGAATGTTGAGTAAGCTGATAGGCCTATAGTTTTGTGGGAGAGTTGAGATTTTTATTGGGCTTAAGAAACATAGCTATTGTAGCAGTTTTGCAGCTTTGGGAGAAGTAACCGAGCTGCTAACAGAACGCTCTGACTTTGGTAATATTGGTAATGGTTTTAGAAGATAGCATTGGTCAGAGCGTTATTAGTTATTTCCTCAGCGGTTTTTCTGTTTTTAAGTTTCTTGATGATGTTGACAGTTTGCGATGGAGTGGTAATCGGAGGCGAGTTATTCAGTCCGAGCTTTGTTTGCATGAATTTCTGTATTGATTTCAGTGATGGTATCTTCATTATATGGCCAGGGGGTTTGTATGGAAAGTGTTCTCCAGTTCATCAGCAAGACTGCTTTGTCAGCATCAGAATAAACTGTTCTCGTTGGGCCATGAAGGGGAAGGATTAAACCGTACCTTTTAGTAACTTGCCTGTTAAGGTCATATACACTGGTGTGCAAAAATTAAGGACGAAGTCGAAAAATTAGCATATCAGCTGAACGAAGAGGCAGAGCGGACAGAAAGACCAATCAGGAGATTAAGTAAGGTTATGTACGGTAGCACATGCGCAGATATGCAGGTAGACGTAATGGGGGAGTGTCTGAGTAGTATAAAGCATGTTGGCGGTGTAAGATCAGTATTTCTGGCAAAGAGATTGCACGCCGTATAGCAGTTAAAATCACACCGAGATGACACTGAGTTGCTGCCTCAGCGAGAAATGGCGAAAAATCAATCTGTTAGACGACATCTGGATGCTTTTACCCGAGGTCGAATCATTGGGAAGTTGGAGGAAGGCCGCAGTGTGACAAGTGTGGCTGCAGAGTTCGGAATTGCTCAGAGCATCGTTTCACGACTTTGGAGACAATTTCAAACTACAGGAAAAGCTATCCGGGGATTTAGTAGTGGTCGCCCACGAGAAACCACACCCGCAAATGACCGATATATTGCCTTACAGGCAGAAGAAACAGGCGGCAGACAGCGGGAGAAATCGCTAGACACACGACACAGGCGACAGGACGACCGATATCGCGTTTTACCGTGGTCAGAAAACTGCACGGTGATGGTCTGTTTGCACGACGCCCTGTACGCTGTGTACCTCTAACGCCTGCCCATCAGAGAAGGCGTTCTTTGTGGTGCCGGGAACACCGGAATTGGAGAGACAATGAATGGGGACGAGTACTCTTTACAGATAAGAGCAGATTCAGTCTGAGTAGCGATTCTCATCGCATACTCATCTGGAAAGAGCGGGGAAGCCGCAATCATCCCTCGAACATCATTGAAAGGAACAGGTATGGAGGTGGCGGTGTTCTCCTTTGGGGAGGCATCATGCTTGGTAGTCGTACAGACCTTCACATCTTCGACGCAGGTTCAGTCAACGGGACCCGTTATTGTAACGAGATTCTTCTTCCATATGTGCGTCTTTTTAGAGGCGCTATGGGTCCGCAGTTCCTTTTCATGGACGACAATGCACCATGTCATCGCACAGTAGCTGCCGAACAGCTCTTAGAGAGTGAGGATATTGAACGTATGGATTGGCCGGCACGATCTCCGGATCTCAATCCCATCGAGCATGTATGGGATTTTCTAGGCAGACGCTTGGCAGCTCGTACCTAACCACCAGTAACGATTCCGGAGCTTCGACCCCATCACACGGATGTTTCGGCCTTCAGTCGCATTGCGCTCCATGCTACTTTTTCAATAAAGCTTCTTTTTATCCCTCTGATTTCTCTTTTAGTAAGTGTTGCTTACATTACTCATGTCCTTACGTATTGGGGATCTTACGGTATTAAATGTGTTGATTTGGAAAGCTTTTGTACAAAGTTATATTGAAAAAACCGTCTCGTCCTTAATTTTTGCACACCAGTGTAGTCATATAAGGGATTGTTTCAATCATCAGCGATTACAAGAATTGTTTCCATTTCCGTTGTTTGAAGGTTTTCAACTCAATTTTAACGTTATTCTGTAACTGATGATATTGATGCTTCCAGTCCGAGTGCAAAGTGTTTTACCAGTTTTTCCAGGCTGTAGGAGGTCTTGTTAGTTCGTTTCACACTTTTATTGGATGTATAATTTGCCGTGTTAATATTTTCAGTTAGCTTCACAAATTCTTAATCCTATTTGGTGATGATTCTAGGATTTCCTTACACAATTATCTTGAGATGCTCATTGAATTTAGTCCAGTTTGTGGGAGGAATGAAGCTGAAGAGGTGTTATGCTGGAGAAGTTATCAAGGGAAAGGCATACAAGATTACGTTCAAATAACAGAAGATTATAGGATTCAGTACGAATGGATAAGGAATAGTGTTGCTGATAAAGAAGTCAATTTTGCTTGCATTGTGGGCCGAGTATCTTGTGGGATTATGAATCGCACTTGATAATTCCACAAGATACTCGGCCCACAATGGTATTCAAACCTTTGAGCCAGCTGAATAAAACTCTTCCTCAGTATAATATAAGAGAGAACAAATGACATTAAATATGTTCCGAAGGAATTTTAAGTTTTTAATTACTGTTGCTAATGTTGTAATGAAATAAAATCATAACGGATTCTAACAGTAAGAGTAAAAAATTACCGTGTTTAAATTGCACTGGAATAAAATTTAATGTCAGGAAAATCATTGAATAACTTTATATTTTACTTTGTATAAAAACCAATAGTAATTAAAATTGCGCATAAACTTACAATTTTGTTTTGTTTGTTAATTTTTATATAAAATTTTCAGCATGTAATTCTCGATCATTTTTAGGTAATTTAATAATACATAGAAAGGTAAAGTTTAGATCTTCCCACATATATTAGACTACGCAATTTTCCTCGAAATTGAAAACACATTCAGTTTCTAAGAATTGATTATTTTAAGCGAACAATATTTAATGAACTTGCTTGATGCAAGCAATTCCGGAACAAACTCTTACACCTACGTTGGTTGTTTAATTGGTTAAATAAACTTTCTCTCCGTTTTTCTGATAAATAGCTCAGACTTTTATCTGTTCCTGGCTTCAAAAGTTCCCTGAGGAGATGCTTCTTCTTCTTCGTTTTTTTCCTGAATAAAGCGTTTATCTGGGTTTATTTTAGTTTTATTATATTTCAGCTTTAGGTCTTCTTTTTTACAGACTCGCGCTTTTGCTAAACTTCTATTGAATTTGAATTGATTTGTTTTACTCTGGCTGCAGGCTTCCTCACCTTTGAACTATCCTAAAAGCTGTTCCCTGGCCGGTACCATTTATTTTATGGTCTTGTAGGAAGATAGCTTCAGAATTTTAGCATGGAAAACAGTAATCCTTTTTAAAAAAAGGAAATTATATATGTATATTAAACATGGAAAAAAGTGACTCGAACTTTTCTGAAGAAAGACCGAAAAACAAATGTGTTTCTGAGTAATGGAAGCTGAAATTTCTCACTTTTGCCAAATTCGACTTGCACGCACATTAAATGAAATAATACAAAACAAAATTTAAAAAAAAAAAAAAAAAATCTGAATGTTTTCACATTTTAAATTACGTTCAAAAGAGCGTTTTATAACATTTTGTGTGTTACCTTTATTCATTAAATATTACGCTCTTCGCACTTAAACCCTAAAATTCAGTTCAACAGCAATATCGCAAAATTATTTTAAATTGAGCGTATCTTTAGAATTTCCGATACACAGTCTCGCGCGCCCTAGAGATAAAAATGTTTTCTGTACAATGTTGCCACTATTCGCTTTGAAATCCTTGAGTTTGTTAATCAAAACTTGAAATCGATAATAAAACACAGATTCCAAATTTCAAATTTGGGCTTCCAGATGACCGTATTCGCAGTAGGATTACGTCATTCAAAATTGGATGGCTCTAGGTACCGTTGTTTTATCAGAATGCTAGAAACATACATACTGTTACGAAATGTACAGGCGCGATGAGATAGCTTCCCCGCATAGCAGTTTTAGGGTTGCCATAGAATGGTAAAGAAGGCTGGGTTGCCACATTTGGCGAGAAATCGTCCATTTGGCAACAAAATTGGCGATATTCGATGGACGGTTGGAGAACCTTCTGGAACGAATTCTGACCGGTTTAGCCCAGAATGTTCTCGAACACAAGCCGAAAGCTATATAAACCCTGCTGGTCCGCAGTCAGTTAGTGTGCGTGTGTGTGCCTCGTCTAGAGTGCGAGTTAGTTAGTATCGAGTTTGTCTCGTCTAGCGAGTCAATCCCTTTGGAGTCGATCGAGTTGACAGCCGGCCAGCGAGTGCCGAGTGGGTCGTCGAGTGCGCCGAAGGAGTCTGTTAGTGTATCGCGGTTAGTGCATCGTCGAGAGAGCGTGTTGAGCTCCGGGAACGACTGAACCGAAGTGTCTTGATCTATGCTCGTGTGTCGCCGAGTGCATCGCGAGTTGTAGCGTGGAGAGTCTCGAGAGTACGTGGAGTTCCCAGAACGACCGAGCAGAGTCGGAAGCTGTACTCCGGAAAGCAGAGTCGGGTGCTTTGCAGGAAGCTGTCTCCACCGTGATAGCCTGATAAGCTGTGTCGCTGATTGTTCCAGCGTGTTTATAGTAGATCTTCGAAGACTGTAAAAAGTGTTATTGGAGCTGTCCTGATTAATATTGGCTAAATAAAGTGTGTTTCGATACTTCATCAAGTGTCGTCGTTATTCACTCCAAATCCACACAAACCCCGTACGAACGTGAAGGAAGAAAATAACGTAACAACTGATGTCAGAAGAAAAGAAAACGCAACAATGCATTTATCCAAATTCTTCATTATTTAATTTCTTCAAATATAATACAGGGCGATAATATTTGGTGGCAACAGTTGAAAAGTGATACAGTCTTTTAAAGATCTCAACGCAAAATGCCAAAATGAAAACAATAGTCCCTTTAGAGACAAAGCCCCTTTGGACTAAAATTCTGAAAGAGCTCAGATTTTGACAACAGCCCAAAAGGATTTTGTTAGGGTTTTTTTAGGCTCTCGCGCTGAGTTCCCAGTCTACCAGTCTGCTTTTGTACTCACTCCTACTCGCTTTATTATGAAGCAGTATTTTCTTCGCACTTACGTCATATACGGCCAAGCCATATTCAACAGCAAAATCACAAAAAATTTAAAAGCAGGATATGTTTAAAATTACCGCGGCAGCGTTGAGTATTGGCGCAGATTTTTGTATTTTTTCCGTTTTTTCTCAGTTCATCCTACCAATGCTCAGTATGGGTTACAAACTTTTGGGGCGTCATTTATTATTAACATTTTGTGTGTTCAATTTCTTTATTAAATATCACGTTCTTTGCACTTGTATCACATAAACTTGAATTCAACAGCAAAGTCACAAAATATTTAAAAACAGCATAGCTTTAAAACTTCCGATAGACAGCCTCGCGCACTGGAGATAAAAGTTGTTTATTCCGTACAGTGTTGCCACTGCTCGCTTTCAAATCGTTTAGTCTGTTAATCAAAGATTTATTAAGGTTTTACAAAACATGAAAAATAAAATTCGAAATCCGAAATTCGGGCTTCCAGGCGCCCACGTTCGAGATGAAGACAATGTTCTTATTCAAAATCTAATGCCTCTAGGTACCGTCTTTTTTTCACAGTGCGAGGGCCACACGTACGTACATTCAGATTCTTTATTATTTAATTTCTTTAAAGTTAGTACAGGGCGATGATATTTGGTGGCAACAATTTGAAAAGTGATTCGCGATTTCTAGTGGACAACGTAGTGGCTAATCCCCCTTCGAGCTAACACCCTTTTTGGTTAAAAATATGCAGACACGTTAGACAGCTTTTAATACACTCATGTCCATAAATTAAGGATAATTCGGAGTCACGCGGAAATCGAACTCTAAAATAAATATATCACCTGTAAAATCACTACACACATCTTCAAGGATCATATGCAAATTTCAGGAAGTAACCAGATGACACCGATGGTACGTCACAATGACGAGAGTGTAAGAGAGTGATATATAAGGAATACAGGCAAAGAAGTAAAATTGCTCGCATGCGCTTTATAAGCATTTCAGTGCAATAACCGAATAGTTATGACACAAAGGACGCATTTGGATGATTTTTTACGTGGTAGAATTATCGGCCGTCTGGAATGTGGGCGTATCCAACTGGAAGTATCAGATGAAACATCATTGAACGACACCGTTACGGTGGTGCAGGAGTGCTCGTTTGGGGTGGAATTATTCTGGGTTCCAGAACTGACCTGCATGTTCAAATTGGAACCATGACAAGCCAAATCTATCCGGACGTCATTCTGGAACAACATGTGCGTTTGTTTCGGGGCGCCATGGGAGCACAATGTGTGTTTATTAATGACAACGCCCGTCCTCACCGTGCAAACATCGTAAGCGAATGCCTTCAATCGGAGGATATCACCCGTATGGACCGGCCAGCATTCTCACCGGACTTGAATCTAGTAGAGCACGTGTGGGACATGCTTGGCCGACGAGTTAGAGCCCGTCAACCTCCTCCTACATGTCTACCGGAACTTCGGAGAGCATTGCTTTATGAGTGGTGTAATATCCCCCAAGATCAGATCGATAATTTGATACTCAGCATGCCTAGGCGTTGTACGGACTGTATTGCATCGTCTGGGAGACATACAATGCATTAACAATCATACCAACCATGTAATATTGGTTTTTTGTAAAGAGTTTTTTTTTTTTTTTTTTTTTTTTGTAATTTTCTCGAGGGTGAAAAAATTGCTAATTTTTTTAATAATATCAAACATATAGCATCTTTTTTTGCTCTTTACATTTTGTTTAATAAATAAGCTTTACAAATAAGTCAAATTTGTTTTGCTTCTAACTCTTCTTTTGCCGGATTTTGCATTATCCTTAATTTATGGACATGAGTGTATATATCGCACCCCTTTCACGTATACGGGGGGTATTGCATCCCCCTGTCAGTGTTACCGTCTTTAAATCATTTGCACGTCGAGCTGGCATTTGGAAGCTTCGTGGTCTGAATCCGCGAGGGCATAGTTGATTTATTATGGTTTCGGTCACTGATAACAAAAATATAAAAGTATCCCTAGAGTGGTAGACTATAACTCATCGTCACCACGATTTGTGCTACCTGGATTTCGTAAGTCTTTAGAGGAAGGGAACGTAAGGATTTGCCGTATACATCCATGTGCTGTGTTAAGAAATAATATTAGTGATAAGGTCACATGGACAAAAACTGTATAAAATTATCGTAATCTTTAAAATAACTGTAATGCTATTATTAACGCAAAGGGCAATTTGCCTAGAAGGGCTATTAATTTCGTTTTGGCATTTTACATCTTCCACTATAAAACGGCGTATCACTTTTCAAATTGTTGCCACCAAATATTACAGCCCTGCATTATATTTAAAGAAATTAAATAATGAAGAATCTGCATGTATGTATGTAAGTTTCTTGCACTGTGAAAAAGACAACGGTACCTATGTAGAGCCATTAGGTTAATTGGAAGCAGAAAGAAGAAAAATATGCAACCGCCTTCGCCGGGGATCGAACCACGGACCTCTGGAATACCGGCCCAGCGTGCTACCGTTACACCACGAAGGCACGCTAGGGAAGTGGGAGAAGTACCTTATATACTCCCCTTTTTAAAGGGCGACTAGGGTTTTAGGGAACCTAGTCGCCAAATCCTGGGTGCGGAGAATCATCATCCACAATCCTTTTAGTTCGGGCGCCACTTGTAGAGACATTAAGATTTCTTGGAAGCACGAGAGATTAAAAAATTAGCAACCGCCTTCCCGGGAATCGAACCACGTACCTCTGGAATACCGGCCCAGCGTGCTACCGTTACACCACGAAGGCACGCTAGGGAAGTGGGAGAAATACCTTATACCTAGAGACATCTAATTTTGAATAAGCCGACTATGGGCATTTGAAAGGTCAAATTTGAAATTTATTTCATTATTCTCTATTTGTTTTATTATTAGTATCTATTTCATATTTTGTGAAACTTTAACGAATTTTTTATTAACATATAAGTCATTTCTCCGCCTTCTTTGCGTGCCTTCGTGGTGTGGTGGTCTGCACACTGGGCTCGTATTCCAGAGGTCCTTGGTTCAATTCCCGGCGAAGGCGTTGCTCATTCTTCATCTCTCCTGCTTCGAAAAATCCTAATGTCTCTACAAACAAACTCAAAGATTTCAAAGCTAACCATGACAACACTGTACGAAAAAAAAAAGTATCTCCAGCGCGCGAGACTGTGTATCGGAAATTCTAAAGATATGCACTTTCTAAATATTTTGTGATATTGCTCTTGAATCGAATTTTATGGTTAAGTGCGAAAAACTTGATATTTAATAAATAAAGTAACACGCAAAACGCTAAAAAAACATTCCTTACGTAATAGAAAATCTGAAAGCTTTCAGATTTTTTTTTAAATTGTTATTTTATTTAAGCGGTTATTTATAATTTCAGCTTTTACTGTCACTTCTATCTGGACCTTCTTGAACAATATACGTTAACTGTAACCGTATGGCAATCCTATGCTTTCCAATAATTTCGACAAGTGAAAGGTACTAGAGATTTCTCGGCGACCGGGGTAAAAATATAAGAGGCCAGCGAAAGCAACAGTTTCTCTGTTTTCTCAGTTCAGAGTCGACTACGGAATATTGAGATATCTCCGTGTGATCTTCGCTCTTTAGATACACTTTGCATTGCGTTGTATTTAACGTTCTTAAATGTTAAGTGTAACTACTGATTGAGCTGTATGATACTGAGAACAGCCGTATGAGTATGTTTGTGGAAAGTTACAGAATTGTAAAGTGTTTCTTCTGGTAAAATAAATTTTAACAAGCTACCATCGGTTCTGTGTGCGTTCAATCTATTTTTGCCTTCCTTTTTACTTCCTTGTACAAAGTAAAAAGGAAATATTGTAATCGCGAAAAGTTTTAGGCAGCATATTTCAACGATTTGTAAATTGTGCAGTCTTTGCTCTAAAAATGATTAAATTATGTTGTTCGTATCTTCCGGTTAAGGTTTATATGCCTTTAAGAAATCTGCAAGCAATATTTGTAGAATTATCAGCAATTTAAAAGCTGTTTAAGTGCGGTTAAGCCTAAATTTTAAATAATATGGCGGACATGTTTGTTTACATTTGAAACAGCAGAATTGTGGATTTATTGCTAATCTAGAAGCTTCGCAACAGCAAAGATAACGCCTTCATTTATTATTGCGAATTAAATCATGCTTAGTCCTTTCTGGAATTTTTTCGAGGGAATAAGTGTTTAAGATTTACTTCGTCATTTTTAATATAGATATTTTGAGTTTTTATGTATTTTTGCCTTGTCGCGGAGTGAGGACTGAATTAATTGAATGAGAAGTACTGAATCGTCTGTGAAAAACTGTTTCTTTTTTGTTTTGTGTGCTTAATTTCTTTTATACATCGTTCTAGATTTACTCTAGTATTTGAATAGAACATGTGGCAACGATTAGATAATTCTTAACAGGATGTAAATTTTGCGCATTCTGAGTTATAATATGATCGAAATATTAAGTGAACCTAGCGCCAGAGTGTCGCTATGGTAAATAAATATACTGAATTTTAAAGAGTGCATTTATTGTATTATGGCTTATGCGCTATCGACTGAGTAGATTTAATTAAATCCAATAAGTTTAAATGAAATGCAAGAAAAAATGCCTGTAATTTGATTAAAAAGGAAGTCATGTGGTGTACACATTAGATTTTTTTTTCCTCACGATCACATTGTTACGACAATGTTCCCCTTACGTTGTTTCCACTGCGACGATTTCGACCCGGATGTTTTCGTCTCGACTAACGTACGTAAGCAAGAGAAGTGTATTCTTCTGTTGAAGTTGCTTGGAAGTATGAGCAAACTATAGCTTTTCGGCTGCCCTGCTCCGAGTAACTCAATCTCACTACAGGTCGACTCTACCTTTGGGCACGTCGTGGAGGTTCAACCTCCACTATTACCCTCCAGTAGAGCCGCGCACCACCTGGATAAGACACCAGGCAACACCGGTCGTCTAATGCTCCTGCCAGTCGCTCGGGCGAGCCCGTCGCAGCGGAACATTACCCAGCGACCCCGGGGAAAAAACCCCGGGTTACTAGCACCACGCCGCGCTAGGACGTGCCAGACTCCGAGGCCGGCCAATGAGTGACCTTTCCCGGAGCCTTCAGAACCACCAAGTTCATAAATTTTATACCCCCGTGGCCGAGACTGCCTAGGTACAGATCCTAGCCAGTAGCTTCGCAGAATTCTCTACGTCGACCCCCGGGGGGGGAAGTATGAGCAAAGTGTGAACAGTATTTTTCGGCAAATTATATGACTTATTTCACTAGTCTGACCGTTAACATCAGAACAAGCCACGAAATTCATGGTGGCAAGGAAGACAAGATTGCGCCTTTTGTTGCTAGAGCACTATATAGGTGACAGTAAGACTTTGCTCAGTTCCGCCCCAATTTTGATGGAGAGCACCCCTGGAGGAGAAGTCCAAGGGTCTCCTACCCCCTCTTCCCTTACCACTAATTTTTCGAGAGGACTGTCAGATAGATATGTATTTAGACAGTCCCCATGCCGGAAAGACACTACACATTTACAAACATTTCTGCATTCTCTGGGATTCGAACCCGTGTCTTTCGGTATCGCAGTAGGCTCCCCTAGCTACGGGAAGCGGATTCTGTATACTTTCTGGAGGAGCTTTAACGTACGAGTGGAAAAGAAAGCTCGCTTCTGAAAACTCTGCCTTTCAGGCGGAGCTCATAGCTATCAGAGCAGCCCTTCTCCACCTGAAGAATAATCGAACAGTGCCCAATATCATCTGCACAGCCTCAAGCCTCTCTGCCCCCTTCGTTCTCGCAGCCATATCGTCAGCAGCATTAGAGACATTCTAACCCACATGCCTGCTTCGCAAAGACTCTCACTCTTCTGGGTGCCCGCTCATACGGGAATAGAAGGAAATGAGAGAGCAGATGTTGTCGCAAAGGAAGCAGCGGATTCATCCACTTTGCAAGAAGTCCCGACTCTTAAGCCAGTCTCGGTTCTAAAGAGTCGAACATTTCATCAGCTCTTAGGACTATGGCAAGAACGTTGAGATCAAGCCTCCACGGGACGGCGTGTATACAATCTCATTCCCAAAGCCAAGACAACAATCCAAACCAATAGCAACTACATGACGTATTTTCTCACTGGTCATGGGTCCTTCCCTTCATACCTCTGCCGCTTTGGCTTGAGGGAGAATGGTAACTGTGAATGTATGGAGGAGGGTCATCCAGACCATTTTGTGTTCCCCTGCCCACACACCATGGAGGTAGGAAGTAAGAAGGAGTCGCCCTAAACAAGCTTCTCCGTACCCTGCTCTGAAGCACCGGCGATCCCTACGTGGTGACCAAAACATTGGGTCTTTTACCATTGAGTTCTATGGGATTTGACGCGTTCGGGTGTAAATATTTTGTAATGACGTCGCAAATATACATATAAATGTATATATTTTCTTTTTCTACAACACTTTAGAGTCCTAAGTATGTGAAAACAACATATTTTTAAACAGCATTTCATTCTGAACGGAATTAAATGCTATACTTTTCACAGGACAGTTTTCTCAGAATGGTTTAATTTGAATGAAATATTTTCACAAGTTTTCGTTAATTACATTAGAAAAAAAATTAAGGTAATTCGATTTTATTCGGTTAAGGTACAAAAATTAAGATCAAAGTTTATTTGTATTATTAATATTAAAATTATGCATTATTTCTTTTCTATTTATAGAGCTTCTTCCTAAAATACTTTCTTAAATATGACATGATTTTTTGGCTTCTTTTAAATCGAAAAATGTAAGTCAATTTATAATTAATGCTCTATTCGGTTCATTTTAAATTAGAGAATTATTAGGAATTAGCGAAATACTTTAAATAAGTATTTCGCTAATTCCTAATAATTAAATAGGTATTAAATAGTATTTGACTCTGAACATTTCTGAAAGGGAATAAAATAAGTTTTTCTTTTTTTAAGTATTATTTAAAACTTGTAACTGAGTTATTATAAAATGTAAAGGGAATAATTCTTTTAATTATACTTATCAGATTTTTTTTTACCCTTCATTTCAACAATACATATTCCAAAACTCTTTATTACGTTCTTAAGTGCGCATCTCATAGCATTTGCTTTACAATACCTTTTAACAGATTGCTTTCCAATACGAACAATTCTTGCTTAAATAGTTTTATAACGTATTTGTCAACAGGATTTCAATTTATGTTTACAGTTCAATATTAAGGTTATTATATATTTAGATAACATTTATAATCATTATAAATTAGATACATTTAATCATTAGATTTCTTCACAGTACTTTCACAGTTGTTTATAAGGGAATAAATTCTTCATTTCAAATACATTTATAAATAATTTAATGAATATTTAAGTATTTTGTCAAAGGCAGATACATGCTTTTTGCAAGCACATGCATAAATACCCATACATATTTCCTATTTATCATTTCCGGCATGTGCAAATCTTTAATTTCTGTGCATTCACTATATTTTTCGTGTAAAGTAATTTACACTAATTTTGCATACACCCGAAAGTTTTACATAAAAAATATATATGAATATAATTTGAATGAAAATTATAAGCATTGTTTTTAATACCCACTCAAAGGTCAGTTTTTCTTCAAAATTCCTCCACGATGGCATCTCTCTCTTTAGGCAGATAGCCCTTGCATGCGTTACTCTATTTAATAAAAGCTTAATCTGACCTATGTGCCTAATTACAAATATTTTAACATGCATAATTTTATATTTACATTTAGCCATCAAGTTTCAAACTTTTCAAATCTTCTAGAAAATAAATTTTGGCAGATCTCTTTTAGCAATTTTCTTAAAATCTATATTTTTGTAGTGCAACAGCTTATAATTTTATAAAACAAATTCATAATCAAAATCGCTGTTGTTAGTTATCGAAAAATAACCAAGATGTGATTTTTGCGTAAATGTCAGTAAACTATACAAATTGCTATTATCCATTACACTATGAATGTTTCTTTCATGCGAGAGTGTCCCTTTTTCGATTTCTATGGAACTGTCGTGTGTCGAAATACTATCAGAATCTTGTCAAGCGAGCTTCTGAATGTAAACAAAGAACACCTCGTCTGGTGACCCAAGCTTCAAAGCAGTGCTTCACTTCAAGCGCGGAATGGCCCCTCCTCCCTTTCCTACCTCCATGCCACACACAGACTTAACAGCCTCAAGCAACCAGGAGCCAGATTCTGGCCAAATTGGTTCCAGAATCTACAAAGTAACAGAGTTGCCCAGCGGAAACTGAAAACAATAATTGACTACTCTACTAGCAATTACTCTTCTGACGCTTGAAGATAGTAGCCATAAAGTACAAACTTGAGTCGTGTCTAACACACATTAGGTTCTAACAACGCCATTTCTAATCACAGTTCTCTTGGTCGCACCTTCTGTATGGCATTAACTCTTCTTGAACTGGCACATTTATTAACATGAAGACCGATTACTTGCCCTGCAAAGCAAAGCAGTATGCACGTTAGAACTATATAAGCTAGTTCAATATGTCAGCAACAGAGTACGTGATATATATGTTCAATATGTAATTTTGTATTTGTACTCTGCCAGGTTTTCATACACAAAGTTTGTACTGTTTCTGAAGGCTGTACTATATCTGTACATGTTTATATCTTTTATTAATGGTACCTAATTTATACTAAGGATCACGCGTACCTCAATGGCATGCTTCATGTAAACTTTAACTATCATGATAACGTATATGGATGGGTGTATATATCAATATGAGAGTATGTATACTTTTATTTCTTTCGAAATATATGTGTATGTAAGTGTGCATATATATCTATCTGAGTTCGTATTTATATGTACAGTAAGACCCCGCTTAACGCTGTTTCGTTTAGCGCTGTTTCGGTTTAGCGCTCTTTTATTTCAACCCAGGGATTCCACGAAATCGCTCGCAGCATACGGGGATTCCCCGAAATATTATGCAGCGATAGGTTTCAAATACATATCCGAAAGAGTGTACTTGTATTTCTTGTTTGGTGCGGTATTGTACAGACATATATTGAAGGGGTAAATGTGGAAGATGTCGAAGAAATAATTCAAGAAGCAGCGGCTAGTCTTTCTAATGATGAGCTCAAGGAATTAACTGAACAAGAAGAAAACAAAAATGTTGACAGCAGTAATGCAGAAGAAGAGCAAAAAGAACTTTCGATGGCGTTTGTAAAAAGGAGTTTGTCTACCATAACTGAAATAATGGATCAATTCATTGAAAATGATCCGAATTTTGACAGGAGCTCAAAAGTAAGGCGTGGTGTTAGAGATGCTCTATCCGTTTATGAAGAACTTTTAAGAGAACAACGCAAAAGAAAAAGGCAAACAACATTAGATGCTTTTGTCACAAAAGGCAGAACACTGAAAACGCGGAAGGCTAACTAAATATGACTGACTTGGAATTTTATTTATTTATTTTTTTTAAGAATATTCGTTTTGTTATTTGTATTTTGTTTTTATTTTTGCAAGAAATAATAATGTGGTATTAATTTGGGCTTTAAGAAATAAATGTTTGGTTTTATTTTTATTAAAAAAACATACTTTTTAAATTTAATACCTAACCAATTTCCCAGCCATCTTCCCCTAACCCTAATATTTACATGTAAAGATAGCCTCGTTTAGCGCTGTTTCGCATTACGCTCTACTTTGATGGAACGTATCCCCCGCGTTAAGCGGGGTCTTACTGTATATGTTTTGATTGTTCTCTCCTTCAAGTGCCTTGTATGCACATGTATATTTCTTTTTTGCATTTTATAAATGTCGTCTGCTCAGCCGGAGCTGCCCAGGGCTGCGGCCTGGCAGCTAGTGGTTAACTCCCGCTGAGTTTGTAACCAATTCTGCATGGATATATCTATACCTGGGTTGGAAGCCAACTCAGCGGTTTACTCCCCTAGCTACTCTACCGTCTGGGCGGCTCTGTTAATTATAATATGGGTTATTCTTCTTTCCTGTGTTTTTAACGGTCCTCCGTTTAACCGTGGCTTTGATTTAACCGATACTACCCTGATAAACTGGGAGGTGAAAGTATCTAACCTCATTGGATGGAACAAAATCCACTAAGTTCTTCAAATTCTACCAGTTTAGAATCCTGACGATTTATTACAAAACTCCTCCTTATCGAAAGCTTTTAAAACCAACGAGACAGAAAGTAACAGAACAGTTCTCCGTGTAGCCATTTCCTTTTATGTATCGCTAATTATCGGATTAACGCTAATTAATCATTATTCTTACCACCTCAGCGTTCCTTTTACGCTCTTAGGATTCCCAGATAATTCTTCTCCGGCATTACGATTCCTGCTGATAAAAGAATCGGAGCTATGCAGAAACTTCCATTGGAAGCAGAATTATGACTGCGAGGCGAGCGACAAAAGGAAGAATCAGGAATCAGATAGGAGATTAAAAGCGCAGAGAGCGAGAGATTTTTCCGGTGATTTGCGCCGCCTTCTGCTGAGATGATAAGATTGTTCGAAGTTGCTCGGTCAGTGCATCGACGGTGGTCTATCGAAAAAGGGAAATTATCCTTAAGAATATGTATGGTGGTATGTTGAAGAAGGGAAGAATCATCTCCCTTTCCCGCAAGTCGGAAGATCAGGAGGGAAATAACGCTCTTGGTATCACAAATATGAAAAATAGCTTTTCCTTTTTGAAAAAAAGATACGATGGAGGTGATAGATATTTCTTTGGAGGACAAGGTCAGGATTCGAAAAGAAGTGATATATTTGTTTGAAACTGGAATTAATTCTTCCACTCTTTCAGTTCCAGAATATTTTCAGTCCTCATAGTTAGTATTCCTCCTTAAGCATACTTTCTCAAGAAAAAGATTAATTTCCTATTTACTATTTCTCGGAAGACAGTGTAGTTTCTTGAGTCATTCTCCAAACCATACCTTAGAACGTTTTCCAAAATTAATTTCTATGTTTTTTTTCGAATGAAAATGAATTATCACGTTGTAAATATAACACTGATTTTGCAACAATAAAAATTAAAGACGAGCAGGTCCGAAAACAAAACAATTATGCAACAACTGCCAGTATTCAAAAGATCATAAAAATAATATTTCGTCAGTCGTAATGTGTTATAAAACATGTAAAAGATGAGTGGTCGGTATTATACAAATTTAAGATTATTTTCGTATCGGAGTAATTAAAACATACGAGACAAACCGAGAGGTTTGATGGTAACGAAAGAGGAATGACAGGCGAAAGAGGAATGAGATCTTCCAAGCGATTTTCTTTCAAAATTGGGACAGAGCTGACCAAAGTCATGCTGTACAGTACAGTATGACAGACACAGTACTTTCCTTCTAACCGCTATAAAATGCAGAAAGTTGTTCTGATGTCAATATGAGACAAGTGAAAATTTTCTTTAAATAATTATTAAACGAACGTCACTTTTTGCAGCTTTAGGAAGACAGAAGCGGTGTGCTTCAAATAATAATGCACTCCTGAAGAAGAGTGGCCCTTATGTTTGTATCGCAGAACGCACTAGCCTTTTATTCATAATTAACTCCTAACAAAATTTGAAATTTAATTATTACCTCATACAGTGTGATTCTTTGAAAGTTTTACCATCCCGAAGGCAACGTGAAAGTTATAAGTTTAAAGTGAAGCGCTAATTTCCATAAAATCACGTCTTCAATGTCGCAATTTCGAGTCTCATCGTTAGACATATCATGGCAGTTTTCGAGTTTCGGACGGCTTAGTGAGTAAAAGCATCCTGTCTTAAAAAGAGGAAGGTTTAGTCGAGAGGAATACCTTAACAATGATATACAGATGAACAATTAAAATATTAGTATAAAAGACCGTCTTCATCATCACTTCACTTGGCTAAGACATGTTTCACTCAAAATGCAAGAAAAGAAGTGTGCAGGACTCCCTCCTATGGGTCCTGCACACTCCTTTTCTTGCATTTTCTTGCCTTTTTCAGAAAGGAAAAGCTTACATCAGCACGGTCATACTGTATAAAATGCATTCATAATTATAAAAATATCCAAACCAACTGACAGCTTTGGTTTCTTAGTGGGTTCTCGTCGGTAGAATAGGAAGGATCTCGGTTCAAATTCCAATGGCCTCAAATAGGGACCGAGCTGTCAAAGCCTGATGAATACTGGTAGTTCCTTATAGGCTCGAATCCAGAACCCAGTCGAACGAGTTGATTATATAGGTGGCTTTCGTGGGTTTTGACATGCGTAACGTGAGTACGAGCCAGTTTCTCTAGCAAAGTACTCCATAAAGGCATCTGCCCCCTGAGTCAGATAGCAACAATACTCTAATATGGCATTTATAACTGCGAGTAAAAATTACATCACTATAAAATTAATATTGCATCACTATAAGATTCAGTGTTAAATGAACATTTATATGTATTGTAATTGTTTATCTTATGTTTCTAATAGTTAATTTTTAATTAAAGCGGCTTTTTTGTCCTTTCTAATTTTCAGCTTACAATTTCCTGCCAGAACGTGTAAGAATTGTAAGAATTGGAGGCTCCCTTCAGCCCACCTGGACGCTAGTGTCCCCATAGCTCAAACGAAGGGGCCCCGTATCTCCACGAACGAGGACAGCCAGTAACCCAGCCACCCCCAAACAACAAACAAAAACACTAAATCAAAAATAAGTAAGCACACCTAACACAAAATTACAGACCAACAAACAAACCAAAAAAAAAATATCCATATACACAATTTCACAACATAGAACACCACAGATATCTAAAACCCATATAAATACGGAATTCAGTTTTAACAGAAGATTCCTACCAGCGCCCTATTTTCATTGATAAACTTCATTAGAGCAATAGAATATATTAAAAACTTTAAACCTAATGACACATTAAAATAGGTAATGTTAAAAATCTGTCTAATAGAGGCTGTTAAACTACAATCAACCACGAAATGCCTAGCATCACCATCAACCTGACAATTATTACATAATTTATTTTCCTGCAGATTAAATCGGTTGAAATAGAACGGAAACCTACCATGTCCATCTAAAACCTGATTAACATCAATATTGTTCAACCATTTCATTTTATTTGTGATTTTAATTAGTTCCATAAATCCTTTGTTTTTAGGTGAAGAGAGCCACGGTATTTTCCAGTTGTTAACGTAAAACTTTTTCGAATAGCAATTCTCTTCGAACCTGTTACTTCAATATCCATTGCATTGACATTTGAGACCGCCTGCTTGGCCAGGCTGTCGACCCTCTTTTTACCAATAAAGCCTATATGGGCTTTAACCCAATGTAGCTTAATAATTAAATATGAGCTGAAAGTTTCTAAATGACTGTTAATTTCGACACTTAATGGAATAAAATTGTCTGGGCGGGAGAGCGCATGGAGAAGTGACAGGTAGTCAGTGTAAATATTTACAGACGTGGGTATAAACAGGTGTCCGCCGATAACATCGTGGCAAAAACATCGCGGACGAAAACGTCACGGAGAAAACAACGCAAGGAGAAAACATCGTGCTACAAAACATCGTGGGAGAAAACATCGCAAAGAGAAAACATCGCAGTTCTAAAACATCGTGGTACAAAACATCGTCGTCGAAAATAAAGCGGTTCAAAAACTTCGCAGTTTAAAAACATCGTTTACGAAAATATCGTGGTAAAAAATAAAGTATCTACAAATGATCGCATGACGATAACATCGCAGACATGTTTTTTTCAGGTTTT
The DNA here is from genome assembly GCF_044657685.1 of Stegodyphus dumicola. NCBI lineage: Eukaryota > Metazoa > Arthropoda > Arachnida > Araneae > Eresidae > Stegodyphus > Stegodyphus dumicola. The sequence goes on along the minus strand of NC_140776.1, from coordinate 183,204,270 downwards.
AATAATTGTAAATGGATATTCCCATAATAATTTGTGAGTGCAAGATGTAAAGAAGGATAATTTTTACTTTCACATTTTTTTAAATAACTAATAAATTTTTGCTGAAAAAGTAAGAAGGAAATTTAAGCATCAATGATTAAATGCAACTTATAGCTTATACTTTTCATGAAAAATTACCAGTAAGAGCATTACAAAAATTATTTATTAATGGCCTTTGTTAGTTAACTATGTCGGTTTAAAATTCCATTAAGTGCTATAAGTTGCATTAATTTTCTATGCTTAAGTTTCCTTCTTATTTTCTCAGCAAAAATTTATTAGTTAATAAAAAAATATGAAAGTAAAAATTATCCTTCTTTCCATCTTGCGCTCACAAATCATTATGGGAATATCCATTTACAGTTATTAAAGAATGTCTCCGAAAAGCATGTCTGAAAAAAGCATATCTGCGATGTTATCGTCATGCGATGATTTGTAGATACTTTATTTTTTACCACGATATTTTCGACGACGATGTTTTTAAACTGCGAAGTTTTTGAACCGCTTTATTTTCGACGACGATGTTTTGTACCACGATGTTTTAGGACTGCGATGTTTTCTCTTTGCGATGTTTTCTCCCACGATGTTTTGTAGCACGACGTTTTCGCCTTGCGTTGTTTTCTCCGCGACGTTTTCGTCCGCGATGTTTTTGCCGCGATGGTTTCGGCTGTAACCGTATAAACAAGGTATTTTTAATCCATAATAAGGCTTGTTTGAACGCTTCACTTTCTGCCTGGAAAACTGAGTTATATGTTCAACCAGATCGTGTCAGAGCGCGTTGCCAGAACGTGTTTTCAAAATCGCAGTTAAATGCAAATGAAAGGAAGTGTAAGTATCTGAAGTTGATGTTCTACTGACTTCGTTAGAGAGCCAGAGATTCTGAGCAGCGCGCGTTCACCTTTTAGACCACTCTTTCTCTAAAGCTATTTCTACGCTGTGTCGTACTAGCGTTAAGAGGCCAACTCTTGTAGAATCTTGATAGCTTCGGCTATATTTCTTTAGTTTAGTTAAGTTTTATTCTTAGTATTCCTAAATTCAAGCCCGAGTGGAGGCTTTGCTGTAAACTCCAAGAAGGAGTCGACTGTACGTATTTGTCTTTCTGAACTAAGTATTCGCTCACCAGTTCCTGAGGTTCCACACATGAAGCTGTACATTCTAAGTTGAAACATTACAGTATTTCTGATCCTGTGAAATCTTTAAATTAACAAAATTTTACAGCGAGTTTCTACTCTTTGTAAACAGTGTTTACAAATCACACGAATTTCAATCAGAAATGGGTAATTTTATATTTTTCGAAATTTTAAATGCCTCTCCACGTGGGAGACTTTTATCCTCTGAGGAATAACATTTAAAAACAGCTTATTTTTTTATGTTCCTTCTGCTAACACAGTACAATATCGCATTATAAAAAAGGCACCACCCACGTGTTATAAAATATCGTGGGCTGCTTATTCATTTTCTTTCTAATCGTAATTTTAATCGATAACGCTTCGCATGTCGCTGAAAATCTCCTGGGACATATACCACAGAAAATTCCAATATATTCTCTCAGGTTAAAAATAAAGGGAAACGGAGATTAAAGAAATGTAAGTTCTGTTATTTTCTGATCGATAAATCTTAATTGAAAATAATACTCTTACTCCTTCCGTAAAACTTTCATTTTGTCTCAGAAATTCAAACAATTCTTTGATTGTAATTCTTAAATAAATTAAAATTTAGATAGCTATTTTCCGTATAGATAAGCTGAAAGAAGTATACTTTCAGTGTAAATATTGTTTGCACGAACCTTCATATTGATTATTATTCATATTTTATTTGAAAAACATGTAAAGTCATTGAATTTTTTACGTGAACAAAAAATAAAAGAAGTACTTGCTGGGATGTAAACCAGGGATGGCGAACCTTTTTCAATTAGTGTGCCAAGTTAAATTTCCATTTATTATTTTCTGGTGGCCAGAGTGCCACTTGTTATATTTTTTTTACAATCATCTTTAAGTCTCTGCTTTGATTTCAAACTATCTAACTGTATTTTGTAGCTATACAGATGGTGTTTATACATATTTGTAACGACTTTGGTTTTTTTCCTTGAATATAAATATTAATTTTAAAATACAAACGTGACTGGCATCCAATTGGAAAAAGGTTTAATTATCGTCTGCAGCACTAAAACTGTAGAGACATTAGGTACTTTGGAAGCAGGAAAGATGAAAAATTAACAACGCCTTCGCCGAAGATCGAACTGCAGACCTCTGGAATACCGGCCCAGTGTGCAACCACTACACCACGAAGGCACGTTAAGAGGGCGGGAGAAATACCTTATATACTCCCCCTTTTAAAGGGCGACTGGCGCTTTTAGGGGACCCAATCGCCAAATCCTTGGTGAGGAGAATCATCATCCAACACCCTTTTAGTTCGGGTGCCACTGTAGAGACATTAGGTATTTTTTTGAAAGCAGGCAAGATGAAAAATTAACAACGCCTTCACCGGAAATCGAACCGCAGACCTATGGAATACCGGCCCAGTATGCAACCACTACACCACAAAGGCACGTTAAGAAGACTGGAGAAATACCTTATAAAACTATTCTTTTCTTTAAAATGTTCCTGAAAAGGGAACAATGGATCGAAGGTTTTACTTTTGCGCTGCCCGAAGAGAAATACTGTTATTCAATTATTAAAATAATATGCAAAAAGCATGGTTTTACTATTTTTACACGTAAAATAGGCCGCAATCGGCCGTCCAAACTTATACACACACACCTATACAGCTCAGCCAGCTTGGTGCGCTCAGTATTTTTTTATTCTTATGTGTTGGTAAATTTTGCATTTTTTGTTAAATCCCATTGACAGGATCCAACAAAGCAAAGACCACCTGATCCAGTGGGCCAGCTGTTCTATGGATGGGAAAAGGAAAAATCTGATGTTTACACCACATGACTTCCTTGTACGGAATATTAAATTATACGCATTTTTTTCTTGAATTTCGTTTAAACTTTTTGGATTGAATTAAATCTACTTCGCCGTTCGTTTGGCGGTGCCGATTGAAACCAAAATACGAGCTGCACATCTACATGGTATAGTAGTCCTATATACAAAATTTCAACGTTCTGAGGCTACTCGTTTTTGACTTATGCGAGATACGTACGTACGTACATACGTTGGTACAGACGCCACGAAAAATTCTCTTCAGAATTCATTTTAAAGCAGTTTTATAATTTTTTTGGAGGAAAAGAATCTTTTATTCTGTCCTTACGTACAGATATCACGCAAAAACAACGTTAAATTGCATTCGAAAGCGGTCAAAATGGATATTTTCTTTGAAATATACTGCCTGAAAATTTTCGCGATTACGGTACTTCCTTTTTACTTCGTACAAGGAAGTAAAAATGAAAGAAAGCAGTATAGTGAATTAAATTAGGTGGTGCATCAACTTTAGTGTCTTTTTGTTTGCCGAATGTGACTAAAAGTAAACTTAAAATTTTTGGCACCGAAATATTTGTCTTCCTGCCCACTGGCCGAACTGCTTGTTTTGGCATAGAAACTCTAAATTTTATTCTAAAATTTTTTTAATTCTTTTTAACTGCATTTGGCGGTTTAGGTTTTTCTGTGTTTTACAATTTTTCATGAAGGCTTTTGTGTACTTTTGCCTTGCCGCTAAGTGAGAACTGAATTGATTGAATGAGAAATATATCTTTAAATGAAGTGCAGCAAAGAATGTTTATAATTTAATAAGCCGTGCAGGGAAGTCATATCGTGTCTACCTCAGATATTTTCAAAAAAATTACAATGGGTTGCATGGTGGGCAAATTTATTAAATTTCATAGAGCATTTAGGAAATTAATGCGGTAAGTTGAAAATCGAAGATAATATGGAATGATGTAGGTGTGTTACGGTGAAACACCGAAATCTGGAGAATGTCGACTTTCACTGGTGAATGTCAACATTCACATAGTCTCTTGGTGTCTGTCCGAAATATTTTCTAAATACTCTTATTTCTGACTTACACCGGTCAATGTCGACATTCACCTTGTATTAATGGTGAATATTGAACATATAACAATATTATATTTTCTTCTCCGTCATTCAGTCGCGAATAAACGCACTTGAGACTTGAAATAAGAACTTAAGAACATGAGAACCTAAAACACACAATACATTCAAAATGAGAAAGGAAAATAATAGAAGTTAAAAACTTACTTAATTATACAGTACGTTCTAAATGAGAAAATAAAATAACAGTAATAAAAAACTTACTAAATTATGTGATTCAAATCTTATTTATTGCAACAACTTAAACTATTATGGCTCTTTATGACCTCTCTTTTCGACTTTCACCAGAGCATATCTGTGATTGTCGACATACACCGGTGAGGGTCCGAATATACAAGAATGTAGTGAAATATTCGGTCTTTCACCGACGTATTTGATGAATGTTGATATTCTCTGGTGAAAGTCGACATTCTCCAGTTTCGGTCTTTCACGGTAACAGGTGCTTTAAATGATTGAAACATCGAATAAACTAAAACCTTTTGCCATTTCTACTTAGAAATAGTAGATATTGAGAATTTACATATTTTGTTTACATCATACAGCACGACATTTAAACTTCCTCTCTTAATATTAAATGTCGAGTTTAAAACTTCTTAAATCACTATATAAAATAAATAAATAATATCAAATAAAACTTCTTATTTCTTCAATACATCTTTTATTATATAGCTAATAAATCCTTTTGTAATTTAAGAATTGAGGAATAGATATATTTCAAAGTATTTTGACTTACAGAGAAATTTTTTTAAAAAAAAAGGGAAAACCAATCTTCAAGTAAAACATGCTATCGTTTTGAACTTATTGAAACATCATCTTTTTTTTTTTTTTTTTTGTTTTGTTTTGTTTTGTTTTCAAAAAGTTGTTCAATTTCAGTAAATGGAGCTAGAGTCCTGGTAGAATGCAGATTTCCTACTTTAGAAAAGGATACATTTGTTGCAAGTTTCGTGCGCGAGTGATCCAGTAAAGTAACTGTTGTGTCATAATTAATTGATTTTTTCTTTATTAAAAAATCTGATGTTGACACCATATGATTTCATTTGTGTGGCCTATTGTATTATACACCTTTTTGCTGAATTTCTTTAAATTATTTTCTCCAATTATTCTAACCTAATTAACCAATCTCTAAAGAAAATTTGAAAAATGACTTCAAAAATTTTGAATTTAAATGTCACGATCGATTTTGTCATACGGGAGTTATAATTTTATTTTTTCATAACGATTATAAAACATATCGTCATGTGTCAAAAATTAAGTTTTTTTTAAATTTGATATTGCCAATATATGAATATGTTCGTCTTTTAAAACACTTTTGTAATTAGAAGTATATATAACTGCGACCAGCGATTAAAAAAATAAAGGCCAGATAAAAACTTTTAAGCCAAAAAAGGGCTTATATATATATATATATATATATATATATATATATATATATATATATATATATATATATATATATATATATATACATATATACACATTCGTTCTGCCGATTGCAATAAAAGAGGGAGATGCACAAGTAGATGTTATAGCAATCCCATGTAAAAAATTTCAGAGTTCTATGGATAATTGTTTTGATTTTTACGAGATAGATATATACAGACGTACGTACATACGTACGTACAGACGTCACGGAAAAAAATTCAGAGTCCATTCTTAAATCCATTTTATAAACCGCATTGGAGAAAGAGTCGTTTATTCTACCCGTATGTACAGATTTCATAGAAAAACATCGTTCAAATGGATTCTAAAGTGGTCAAAATGGATAATTTCGTTGAAATGCGATACTCTAAAATTTCCTCGATTGCACTTCTTTACTTCGTACAAATAAGTAAAACGTATCAAATTTTCAAACTGCTTTTTTAAAAAAATCTTTTTTGCACTTTTGATAATTTTTGCATATTTCGTCTCACGATGTTATGAGTCGCCTCAATATTCAAATGTTATAATTTTTTTTCTTTTTTTGATTAAATATGAAAGTAATGCTCTAACTTAGGCCATCTGTACTAGAAGTTTTGCGCCATTTTCTGTGGCTCTGTTACCATCATACAAATATATGTAGATCATTTTGCAGGGCGAAATATTGGCAAACTTTATTTCTATCGTGTTTCCAACTACCAAATACCGTATGCGGGAAAACAACTTTAGTGACTTTTAGCACTTTTAATCCAAAAGCATTACTTTAGCCCATATTTTGAAAAACTGGTATTGAAATATTCTTATTACTATTTTTTTTTTTTATTCTGAAAGAAGCAGACCTAACATTCAATAAAGTGGAAACTTCCCTCAATGGGATTATTTAATATAACGTCCCTTTGAAACTTCAGCAGGAGAGAAGTTTTTTAACTTAATAAAGAGAAAAGGTTTGGAATTCAGTGTACGGATCTGGTCGGAGAATAATAGAATCGTGATTCTATTCAGTCATAACTTCTCAGGACGAGAGTAGCCACGTCACTGCAGTAGAGGTGTGATTGTAAAAGTTATTATGCTTGAGCACAACTTGTGCTCGAAAGCTTTTATTGCCCACGGGAAAAGAATTGTGGGTATTGCGAAAGCCTCAAATTCCATATGAGCCTCGTATTTTCATTCGAAAAGCTTCTGGCAGCCTTTTGTGTTCTCATCTACATAAAGAATTCATAGAGTTGCTGCATCTACTTGTAGGAAATATGGAAATACGTTTCTTTTTTCTGTTTTATGGTAAACTTTCTGCTAAAGAACTTGCGAAAACTGGAAGCTCAATGCATGTGTGTTTCTCGCATTCCTTCGAATTGTTTTAACTGAAAAAAATCCTCGGTATTAGTTGTGTGTGCAGACTGTTAACTAACTGTTATCAACAGACAAAAGTCATCAGAGGAAAAAATCATTAATTTAGTAAATTTTGACTATGAAATAATCATTTGAAATATTTAGCAAAAAACTAAAAAAAAGATCTGAAAGCTTACAGATTTTACATTACACCCAAAAGGGCGTTTTAGTAACATTTTGTTTGTTACCTTTATTTATTAAATATCATGTTCTTCGCACTTACACCATAAAATTCAATTCAGCAGCAATATCACAAAATATAGAAAAAGAGCATACCTTTAAAATTTTCTGTACACAGTATCACGCGCTGGAGATAATTTTTTTCCCTCTACAGTGTTGCCATTTTTAATCTGCAGTAAAATAAATTATGTAACAGTTGTCAGGTTGATAGTGATGCGATTCATTTCGTGGTTGATTGTAGTTTAACAGCCCCTATTAGACAGATTTTTAACATTACTGATTTTAATGTAAGTGTCATTAATTTTAAAGTTTTTAAATCATATTCTATTGCTCTAATGAAGTTTATCAATGAAAATAAGGCGCTGGTAGGAATCTTCTGTTAAAATTGAATTTTGTATTTATATGGACTTTAGATATCTGTGTTGTTCTATGTTGTGAATTTGTGTTCATGGATTTTTTTTTGTTTGTTTGTTTGTTGGTCTGTAATTTTGTGTTAGACATACTTTTTTAATTTAGTATTTTTGTTTGTTGTTCGGGGTGGCTGGGTTACTGGCTGCCCTCGTTTGTGGAGATACGGGGCCCCTTCTTTTGAGCTATGGGAACACTCGTGTCCAGGTGGGCTGAAGGGGAGTGTCCAATTCTTACAGTGTTGCCATTGCTGGCTTTGAAATCATTGAGTTTGCTAATCAAAAATTCGTTACAGTTTTATAAAATGTGAAATAGATAATAAAACAAATTCCAAATTCGGGCTTCCAGAAGCCCATATGCGGTGGAAGATTACGTTATTCAAAATTCGATGGCTCTTTCTACTGTTGTTTTATCACAATGCGAGAAAAATACATACATTTATGCAGATTCTTCATTATTTAATTTTTCTAAATATAATACAGGTTTCTAATATTTGGTAACAACAATTTAAAAAGGATTCCCCGTTTATAGTGATGCAACGCAAAATAACAAAACGAAATTAATAGTCCTTCTGATCATATTGCCCTTTTGGGCTAATTACATATATATTATATTTAGTTCATTTGAATTTTTGCTTTCTGGTTTCATCTCTCTCTCTCTATATATATATACATATACCGTATTTACGCGAATCTAATGCGCATCGTTTTTGGCCAAATGTAGTATTCAAAATTAGGGTGCGCATTAGATTCGATGGCGCATTAGATTCGAGTGCAAAGTTCGCCGATGACGTCAACCAAATTTCTCGACTACATTTACCGTTACATTTATCGTTGACACATTATTGCATAGAGGATACAAACTGCAGAGTACGTAGTCACGAAATGGAGGGCAAACAGAGAAGAATGTCATATGACGCTACTTTCAAACGTAAAGTAATTCTTTATGCTGAAAAAAATGGCAATAGAAAGGCAGGGAGAGAGTTCAACGTAGCTGACAGCAATGTTCGCTTGTGGCGGCAACAGAAATTGGCACTGTTTGCAACTAAAGCTAGTAGAAAGAAATTCACTGGCCCTCCCAAAGGAAGGTCTTTGTACATCTTTGAAGATCTTTGATTGTAAAATCTTTCAAGAAATGCTGCATTTCAAATTCCTTGAATGGCAGTGAAGATGACGTGCTCTGGAACGCCGAGGATGACGATGACGATGATGAGGAAAGAAGAAATGAATCTGCTTCTGACGAAGAGAGCTGCGAGGATTCCAGTGATGAAAACATTAGTGAATAAAGACGTTTACTATTAAGCACTGATTGTAGAAACTGTTAGCTAGATAGAAATGTTACGATTTATTTCATGCTCATATTTTACGATAGGTACCGTATATACGGTACTAATAACAAATTACTATATACGGTGCTAATTAACAATGATTGTTTCACATGACAATAGCCCACTAATAGGTTAAATCTATGTTCTGCTACTGTATGTATAAATCCATTGTTGTATAAAATATGGTATCTAAATTTAAATAAAATTATCATACCATTAATTGATAGTTTATATACAAATCCATTGTTGTATAAAATAAGATTCAATAAATTCCTCATATCATTGATGCGCATCACATTCGCCGACAATTTTTTTATTATTTAAAGTTTTAAAATGGGGATGCGCATTAGATTCGATGGCGCATTAGATTCGCATAAATACGGTATATATGATGTACCAGCTTTTGTTGGAATAAATAGATTGGTGAAGAATCATAGATGTAGTAGTAGCCCAAATTATCAGACGATAAGTTTAAAAAACAGGATCCATTTATTATTGTTCAGGAGAAATAGCAGTTACAAAAATCAGATCTCCAGAGTAAATAAATAGAACTACTAATATCTTTTTGTATGAAGTTTACTGCATCGTTACATTAAAGAAAAAGCTCCGATATTCCTTTGCGAGTTCTTTTGTAGCCTCTGGAAAGGCGGAGCTTCCAAGAAATGACGTCAGCCTCGTCAGCCATTCCAGTTCGCTTTAAATATTTCCAGAACACTCTAAAACTGTACGTGTAGAAAAGGCGGGAAAAACAACTTGACTACGGGGCTGTGGATTTAATTCCACGTACTTTCAAATAAGAGAACGTCGCCATTAAAAATGAAAAGAACATACAGTTAGAATTTTATGTGTATTCTTGACTATGGAATTTTATTATTACATATATACAGTGGATGGACAAAAATATGGAAACACCTTGTGAAATGCATATTTGAAACGAAAGATTGATTTTAATGAAATATGTTGGTGGCGCTGGCGTTTTTGACTACTGACGCCACCTATACAACTTCGTAAATGTGCTAAACAGTTCAGTTGTTGTCGGAGAACTGTTATGTGAGGTTGTCATTGCATTATGTCAGAGTTAACAGACTTCGAACGGGGGCAAAATGTTGTTCTGGGAGCACGTATGGTAGGCGCCTCCGTAAGCAAGGTAGCCGAGGTGTTTAGTGTTTGAAGAGGTACTGTATCGAAGATTTATTCCGCATATTTGAAAAGCAGAAAAACATCATCTGCTAAATCACAGCGCGGACGAAAGTGTGTCCTGAGTGATCGTGACAGACCATCATTAAGGGCAATTGTGACGAAAAATAAGAAGACCACAGCTGCAAAAGTTACTGCTGAAATGAATGTTGTGTTACCGAACCCTGTGAGTACCAAAACAATTAGAAAGGGGCTTCATAAACAGGGAATTGCTGGCCGTGCTGCAATTGAGAAGCCACTCGTCTGTGATGCTAATGCCCGTACCAGGAAAAGGTGGTGTTTAAGTCATAAAGCCTGGACTATACAGCAGTGGAAGCGAGTAATATGGTCTGATGAGTCTTCTTTCACATTGTTTCCCACTTCTGGCCGAGTTTATGTCTGGAGAACGCCATCTCAAGCCTATAATACAGACTGCTTGTTGCCAAGCGTGAAACATGGCGGGGTTCTGTTATGGTTTGGGCAGCCATATTGTGGTTCTCTGCTAGCCCCATGATAACTGTGTCAGGGCACATGACTGCCAAGACTTATGTGAACATTTTGGCCGATCAAGTTCATCCCATGGTACAAACTTTGTTCCCCGATGGTGATGGTGTCTTCCAAGACGACAAAGCCCGTGTTCACACAGCTCACATTGTCCAGGACTGGTTTTCTGAGCACGTGGATGAGTTTTCCTATCTGCCCTGGCCACCACAGTCACCAGACCTGAATATTATCGAACCTTTGTGGTCTACATTGGAACGGAAAGTGCGTTCTCGTTATCCACCGCCAACATCGTTATCTGAACTTGCCACCGTTTTGCAGGAAGAATGGTATAATATTCCCTTGGCAAACATACAGGAACTGTATTTATCCATTCCGAGAAGACTGCAAGCTGTTTTGGATGCCAACGGGTTTCCTACACCATATTAAGCAAAGAAACATGTTTTTATAAAGGTGTTTCCATATTTTTGTCCAACCCCTGTATATGTATACTTATACATATAATGTAATTTATTTTTAGTAGATTATTTAATATATTAACTCATTAGTATATTTACAATACAATTATTAAAATGAAATAGTTGTAGAGACATTAGGTATTTTTTTGGAAGCAGGAAAGATGAAAAATTAGGAAAACATTCTCCTGGAATTGAATCGCTGACTCCGAGAATACGCGCCTTGTGTGCAGACCTCCACACCACGAAGGCTTGCGAAGAAGGTAGGAGAAATACCTTATATAGTTAAAAGCGAATGTGTAACCAACAAACTAAGCAATTATCGTCATTGACCGGAAATTGGTTGACTTTTCAATGAGAACAAACTAACTTCCTATCAGTTAATAATAATTAATAGAAGCGAAAGTGTTTCGTCTTTTTCTCAAGTATGAATCAAGACTAAAAGATTATTTATAGTGCTAATTAAATATCAGTAAGAAATTGGCGGGTGCTTTAAATGCAGTCTTCAAATCGGAATATGTAATTCTTACAAGAGTGAGTTTAATTTTTTGTAAGCGCAAAATGTTTCTTTATTAAAAAAATATATAAAATCATTTCAAGAATTTTCACGCATTATACCCCAGAAAATTGATCAGTAAACTCATAAAGAAAGAAATAACAGAACCAATTTTTTACAAAGACCAAAAATTGAAATTCAAATTAATAAATTTTAAAAAATTCTAAAAATGTAAAATATGAGTTCTGTAAATGCTGAAAGAAAAATTAAAATAAATAATCATAAGAAAAACCAAAAAATAAAAGTAAAGAAAGTAAAATAGAACATAAAAGGAGAGGAATCCAATTAGACTGCGATAGAACATCGTCAGAAGGAGGATACATCGAAATCAATGACATTTCTTCTTCCATATCCTTGCTTTTCTGTATCCCGAATTAGATGGTGAACCATTTCAGTATATCTTTTAATCTTAACAGCTCACCCTCTGGTAAGGAAAAATGGCAAAAAGACAAAGTAAAATCATTATTGAAGATATTTCCTAATTTAAAATGTACCATACTTAAAATTGAAAACCTACCCTTAATACGTAAGAAAAAATGAAACCTTCGGTGAATAAATTTCTTAAAAATTGAAAGTAATCTATAATGTAGCAAACATTTTTTACAATAACTTTTCCAGAATCTCCTTTCAAGCAACCAGTTAGAAACAATGAAAATAACCGTTAGAATCCGAGACGCTTTGGGTTGCCACCTTGGCCTCTTTGGCAAACTAAAAACCGTAGTCGAGAAAGCCATGGCCCAAAAGGTGAATTTAAGGGGACTCATACACCTTAAAACCCATAAGATCTTCGAATATGTGGCTGTTGCAAGAATTGGGATAACTTATTTATTTTAAAAGCAATGACTTCCAACCTTTTACAGCTGACTACATAATATGGCTGCCTTCTGAAATAGTGAACAGAAAGTTTATGTTGCCACAAATATTTTTATAATTTAATCTGCTTTGTTACAAAATTTTTTGTGATGTTTCCACCTTGCGCGCACAGTTTAAAACATTCTGTTGCATAATTTAATTCCATATTTAATACGTAGCTTTTGTAACATTTGGAAACTATTGTGAACCAAAAATTCTAAGAATTTCATGTTAATTTTTTATTTTATTTGGAGTGGAGTTTATAAAATGCATTTTATTAAAAAAATCTGCAATGTTTTCGTGCATAAAATTTTTTAATATTAAAATATTCGTCATATTTTTGGTTCAGTTAGAAGATAGTGCCAATATAAAGAATTCAAATTTGAAGTATGTACCATTGGCCATTTTTAAAATATCATGCGTGCAAGGTGGAAACATGACGAAATATTTTGTCACAAAGCGGATTAAATTACAAAAGTATTTGTGGCAACACAAACTTTCTGTTTAGTAGTTCCTAAAGCAGCTATATTATGTAGTCAGCTGTAAAACGTTGGAAGTAATTGCTTTTAAAATATCCGAATTTTTGCAACAGTCACATATTCGAAAATCATGAGGGGTTTAAGGTGTATGAGCCCCCTTAATGCTACAAAGCAAAGAATTTTGAATTTTTAAGTGTGTGTGTGTGTATTTAATTACGGCAAAGCACACTAGGGCTATCTGCCTAAGGGGAGGGATGCCTTCGTGGAGGACGTTCTAAGGGAAACTGGCTCGTATACACGTTACACATGGGGAAAACCACGAAAACACCCATGCAGACAGCCCGTTCGCGGGATTCGAATCTCAGACCGAACTACCAGTGTTCAGCGACTTTACCGCTCGGCCGCTGGTGGGCTCTTGAATTTTTAAGAAAAACGTTTTATTCAAAAACATACTGACACTTAGAAATACCAACTAAACATAGGACTAAGAATTATTCCTAAGTGTAAAAATATCAAACTCTTCCAAAGCAAAACCCAAATTTAAATTAATAACAAAATTGAAATTAAAATGTAGAAATGTGCTGTGTGTGTTATATATAAATACAAACATTGTGATATACAGATAGCATACAGATAGGTAATACAGATGGCATCATTTCTGTAAAAACGTTAAAACGCTTTCAGTGAAAAACCGGAACACAGAGATTTAAATCAGTGTGAAGTTTGTCACTAGCTTTGCTAGAGCATCTGCACGTCGATATCAAGGTCTTGCAGGATCTTAATATTAACATGAATGTCAACAGCAATTAGTGTTTCAGTCTGTAGGATTTGTAGCGAAGGAAGAGAATCATTACATATTAAAACGCGCATTGATCTCAAGTCATTGCAAGGATTTTGAATCCATTCATTTCACAGCAATGTTGAAGCATAGCAACTGAGCTTGAAAAACAGAGCACTTGTACCCAATTCTGTAGTGCCTGAAGTCTCTTTCTTGTTTATCTTTATAAACCACAAAACCAAGGCCAACCTTATCGTTCATCTTACATCCATCTGTAAAACAAATCAGTATCGGTCCTCTTCAAAAATAGCATTGGAGTAATCAACAACTGGTATTGGATTCCAGTTCATCCAGACGATTTGACAAAGAAGAAATTTCATACATATTAATTACATATCGTCATGTACAGTGGGTACAAAAAGTATTTGCACACATGCATTTTTGTTCACAATTTATAAGAAAATGCATTAAGAAATACAAAAATTGGCATTTTAAAAATAGAATAAGCTTATTCATTTAAATTAATTACAAAAAAGTACAATAATATTAATAAAAAACATTTTTTTGCAACAATATTAAAATATCTTATGTCAAAAAAGTATTTGCACACTCAACTCAACTTTAGCAAATTTGCATTTTTAGGCTATTATTTGACAGTCATCCCGCAGTAAATAACATACGTAAGACGACTATAAAAGGAGGTGTTGTCGAAACGTTATCAGTTGATTGTCGATTTCAAATTGTAATGGCACCTAAGAAATCTGAATTGCCGATTTCGTTGCGAGAAAAAATTTTTTTCTCTACGTGAAAATGGCCTAAGTTATCGAGAAATAGGTAAAAAAGTACATGTTGGCTTCTCTACTGTTCGGTATATTATAAAACGTCATAAAGAAAGGGTACCTACATCAAATAACTTGCGCTCTGGACGCCAAAAGAAACTTTCACTGCGAATAAAGTGAAAACTCATAAGAGAAGCATCGAAAAATCCATTTGTTAGCTCAATTACTTTAGCCAATGATGTCGCTTCAACATCTGGAGTTCAAATCTGTGCCCAAAGTGTTCGAAATGTCCTGCACGATGCACACATTTATGGGAGATCTCCAAAGGAAAAACCTCTCATAACTGAATTAAATAGACTGAAGAGACTTGAATTCGCTAAGGAATATATCAATATGCCAATTGATTTCTGGAAAAATGTCATATTCTTCGACGAGAGTACGTTCAATATCTTTAAATCAGATGGCAGGAAATTAGTTTGGAGAAAACCTTGTACTGCTTTTCATACCAAAAATGTGTTACCTACAGTTAAACATGGAGGAGGTTCTGTTATGATTTGGGGTTGCATGGCTAGCAAAGGAGTTGGTAATTTGTGTTTCATTGATGGAAATATGACAGCTCGAGCCTATATTGATGTGTTGCGAGATAACTTGCCACAAAGTGCAATAAAATTGGGCATCAGTAATTCGTACTATTTTCAGCAAGACAACGATCCCAAGCACACTGCCGGTATAACACGTATGTGGTTGCTTTATAATGTACCCAGAAAACTTGCCACTCGACCACAATCACCAGACTTAAATCCTTTGGAAAATTTGTGGAATTCTTTGGATTTAAAAATAAGAAAAAAGAAGATTTCAATCAAATCTGCCCTTAAACAAGCTCTTAGTGAAGAATGGTCGAATACTGACCCTACTGTTACAGAAAATTTAATTAAATCAATGCCAGCAAGATTACAAGCAGTAATAGATGCTAAACGAATGCATACTAAATATTAGCTATTTGAAATTTGCTTATATATTTTATTTCTTTTGTATTCATTCAGGTGTGCAAATACTTTTTTGATACGAGATATTTTAATTTTGTTACAAAAAAGCATTGTTATTTATATTATTGTAATTTTTCTGTTTTTTTTTTTTTTTTTTTTTTTTTTTTTTGGATGATTAAACTTATTCTGATTTGGCAATACAATTTTTTTATTTCTCAATGCTTCTTTTTATGAATTGCAAACAAAAATGTAGATGTGCAAATACTTTTTTTACCCACAGTATATGAAAGCGAAGCAAGTCAATATTAAATTAAAATTAAGCAAAAATAAATTTGAGATTGATATTGACTTAATCGGAAACCCTGTTCATATCCGAGAAGGACGATATAAGGTCTTTCTTCATCAAGGAGAAAAGGTTATAGCGTGTGTGTGATTATGGCAAAGCCTCGAAGGCTATCTGCCTAAGGGGAGGGATGCTTTCGTGGAGGACTTTCTAAGGAAAACTGGCTCCTATACACGTTACACATGGGGAAAACCACGAAAACGCCCATGCAGCCAGCCCGTTCGCGGGATTCGAACCTCGGACCGAACTACCAGTGTTCAGCGACTTTACCGCTCGGCCGCTGGTGGGCCAAAAACGTTGTAGAGTCGTTCGTTTTTTTTTTTTTTTTTTTTTTTTTTTTTTTTTTTTTAAGCAGGAAACATGGAAACTCTGCAATGCCCTCGCCAAGTACTCTAACCTGGACCTCTAGAAACCTCGCTAAGTGTGCTTCCGTTATAATTCCGTGCTTCCTTAAAGAAAAAAAACTTTATTTGTCTCTACTTCGAACTGCATAGAGTTTATTAATAAACCCGATGCTAATCTTGATTAATTATCATTGTTAAAAAATGTTTATTTTATTCATTTGGTGTCCAATTTGGCATTTTTAATCCAGTTTTTTTTATCTTTGCCCCTGAAGGACTATTGTTTTCGTTTTGCGATTTTGCTTTGGTTCACTATAAATGTCCGTTTCACTTTTCAAACTGTTGCCACAAAATCAAAATGTTACAGTCTTGCGTTATATTTGAAGAAATTAACTAATGAAAAATCTGCATAAATGTAGGTATATTTCTCGCATTGTGATAAAACAGCGGTACATAGAGCCATCGAATTTTGAATAACGTAATCCTCCTACGAATATACGAATATGGGCATGTGGAAGACCCAATTTGAAATTTGTTTTATTATCGATTTCATATTTTGCAAAACTTTAACGAATTTTTGAGTAACAAACTCAAGGATTTCAAAGCGAGCTATAGCAACACTCTACGGGGAGGAAAAAACCTTTTTATCTCCAGCGCGCGGAACTGTGTATCGGAAATTCTGAACATAGGCTCATTTTAAAATTATTTTGCGACATTGCTATTGAACTGAATTTTATGGTTTAAGTACAAAGAACATGGTATTTAATAAATAAAGGTAACACACAAAACTTTGAAAAAACGCCCCTTTGGACGTAATTTAAAATCTGAAATCTTTCAGATTTTTTGTTTTATTTTTATTATTATTATTAAAACAAATATGAGTAATTCCTAGAAAATCTGCCAATGGCATTAATTAATTTACATTATAGGATATATCTTATGGAAAGATTTAAAGACGCAAATGTGATAAACCTTTTCTTATACTTGTCGAAAGATAAAAACCTTCAGTTAAGAAGTTTCTTCAATAAGAATTATCATTTTGTCGGGGAGCGCACTTGCATGAGTACATTACCCCCCCAACACACACACTTCAAAATTAATAAATTAAAAAAAAAAAGCAGATTGACCGATGAGCATCTGCAATTTATGATGAAGATAGTTTCTAGTAGTTTTTCTCCAAGGTTACAAATTTATCAAAAACGAAACGCCATAAACGGCTGTAAGAAATGAAGAAATTCATAAATAATTTATAGTTGATATAATTATAATATAGTTTTTATAGTTAAATATATGTTCTTTTTCTGTAGGCATCAAAGAAAAATTTACTAAATAAAAAATTAAGAAAATATTGTCATTATGTATTCCCATTGCTAAGTTTCCGTAATTTATTTATTTTTAGTTTAAGTATTTTATTTAGTGATTAATTTAATGTATTAGAATTATGTGAACTAAGTTTCAGTCTGAAAATTTAATATTTAAAAAAGTCAATAGATTTAAATTGGAAAGTGTAACCAACAGAAGTTTCTTTAGGTTGCAAACAGTAGAAAATAAATATAAAAGTGAAACTTTTTCCTTAGCGTCATTACTATTCTTTATTGTTATTATTGTTTTAATAAATATTTAGTAAGGAAGATTTAAAATTTAGCAAGGAAGATTAAAAATTTTGTTTCGTTACTAAACCTTTTTAATTTTATTCCCCCAAACATTTCGTCCCATCAAATGCTTTCAGGTCGTGCATTGGGCCAATGAAAGTTTATAAATGAAGAATTCGAGCAAAATTTAAAAAGAAAAGATTGGGTGGAATGAAAAGAAAAATTCATCCAACTTAATATCTCTCCCTTTAATAAATTACGAGTGGAGGAGTATCAAGATTTGACATTTTATTTACAATCTATTCCCTAATTCGCAAATATCATTGGTAGATAGAGATGGTGTTATTTCTGTGGTTATTAAGTTATGTTAGCCTAAATGTCCCAAATTATATAATCCCTAATAACCCCTGGAACCAGTTAAGCAGTAATATTTTATGTGGGGTGGAGCACGTGTTTCGGTACGGTACACCCACGCAATGTGCGTTAATAATGAGGTCTACAATTGGATCGTTGGACAACCTCGGAAAAGTAATTTCCGTTCCATGTCGACGGCCTTTTGTACGCGCATGTGCCCTTTCGATGAGACTTTGCGGTTTTCGATGAGTGCTTGGACCCGTGTGATTCTGAGGTTTTGATATGAATTATAAATGTGTGATTTCAAATTGATTTAAAAAGTGCGGGTTTTTTTTTGGGGGGGGGGAGTCCTTTCTAATACAAAGAAAAAATGGGTTTTTTGAACTGGATTTCATTAAGTGGTGAACTAAGTGTATTCCTCTAGATCAGTTTTTCCCAACCTTTTTTGTGCTATTGCCCCAGCTAACCTCTCTAAAATTCTTATGCTCCCCCTAACATATACATAATTTTTACTATTCGAAAACTGAAATGTTCAGGAAAGAATCTTGAATGATAGGTTTTAGGAAGAAATATCTAAGCCATAACTTGAAGAAATATCTAAGCATTTAAATGCTCATGTCTACAGCGAAAATTCTTTATAAAATATTTTAAATGAACCGCAATTTAAAAATTTTTTTACGTATACATCTCTTACATTGTTCTTTGAAAATAAAAATTAAAATTTCGACTTCTTCTAGAAGAAAATTTGGAAATTTGAACGTCCCTTGTCCCTCCCTTGTCCCTTGTCCTAAAACTCTGGATGTGTCTCTTTTTGAATTGAACCCCTTAACAATAGAATAGCCCCCCTGTAGGGCGTGGGCCATACATTGGGAAACAAGATCAACTTGCGTTTTCATGTCTCCAATTCACAGCTTGGGATATACACACAACATCGATTTTTTTCTGAAAGGACATACCGATTATTTTTCCATATTTCCATTCTACGACAAGTTATGGCAAAGTGCTCAATTTTAAAAAATCGCAGTAGTAGCTTTTTAAAAATTAGCTTGTAGAGACATTGAGTATTTCTAGAAGCAGGCAAGATGAAAAATGAGCAATCACCTTCGCCGGGAATCGAACCACGGACCTCTGGAGTACCGGCCCAGCGTGCAGAACCACTACACCACGAAGGCACGCTAGGAAGGCGGGAGAAATACCTTATATACTCCCCCCTTTTTTAAAGGATGACTGGGGTTTTTTAGGGGACCCAATCGCCAAATCTGGGGGCGGAGAGTCATCATCCAACACCCTTTTAGTTCGGGCGCCATTGTAGAGACATTAAGTATTTTTGGAAGCAGGCAAGATGATAAATAGCAAACCGCCTTCCCCGGGAGTCGAACCACGAACCTCTGGAATACCGGCCCAGCGTGCAGAACCACTACACCATGAAGGCATGCCAAGGAAGGCGGGAGAAATACCTTATAAGCTCTGCAAAATTTTAGCTTCTCAGTGGTAATTGAATCTAGCACATTAATACCTATTTCTTTTTTAATTAAACTTACTTGATTCCTTCTTTCACATTTCGAAATTTAGGTTCAATCCAAATGAAATTCGCCAATAGTTTCTGAATTATTTTTTTAATTTGTACATTTTAGTAATTTTTTATAAATTGTTCGAAAAGTTCCTTAAATTATAATCTATAAAATTTTTGCCGTCACCTTAAAGCAGATGTACAGGATGGTTATAATTAACATGATTCAATTCAGACCCCTTTTGAATCGGTTCTGCCTACAGGAGTTTGATGAAATTTGGTTTATACTTTATATGGACCGTGGGGAAAAGATTTCTACGATTAAAAAAAATCAAATTTTCGGCCACCAGATGGCAGTTTTGAAAAATCCCTTATGCAAATTAGTCAAACCTATAAAGAGCCTTGCAGTTAGAAATAGAAAATCATTCTGAGTGCCTTTGTCATCGTTGATCATGGCCTTATAGAAGAAAGATCGAGCTTCACCGGTAAAACTGTTTTATCAAAACAGCAGCAGTAGCTTAGCTGCACTGCGTGAATACCGTTGTTTAAAGGGATTGAGAAAAGGCCCCATGTCGAAGAATGGTTTGAAGAAGCTGATTATGAAGTTTGGGTACTATTCGGTTTCGAGGGCCGTAAAAAATCGCCAAACTATTGTTGATGCCAATACTGCCAAAATTAATTGCGGCAACCCTAATAATTGCGGCAAGAAAGGAAGTATAATAGTAAATAACTATCTAAGATGGATGTTTTAATTTAGATGAAAGGTTAATTTCATATAATACTTTATTGTTATAATTTATATGAAGAAGGCTGAACATGACTGAATGGAAGCATAAGAGTCAATAACTACTTCAGATCATTATTATAATTTATATAAAAATTGCTAAACTTAACTGAATGGATGCCTGCATCGCTATTTCGCTACCGACTTATCGCTAAAGCATAATTTCATCTGGTTGGTTGTTCAAACGTAATTTTCTATTATGAATGATGCCTTTTCTTTGAATATATTCTCGGTAAAGTGCAGAATCGCTCACTTATCTGTTTGCCGCTTTTTACAAGGGTAAAAACAATTGGATTTTTGTCAATTTCCTTTTACTTTTTAAGTGAAAATAGGTCGATGTGTACATAAATAAAGTCAAGGGTGTGCGCAGTGCCATTTTGTGCAGTTCTGGGATTTTTTTTTTTTTTTTTTTAAAGTGAAAATAGGTCGATGTGCACGTGGATACCGAGTATGTGCAATTCTTAAAAACGCGTCAAGCAGTGGGTGATTCTGCACTTTACCCAAAATTCTGTTGCCGACTTTTCGTCGTGGGCAATTCCCAAATTGTTAAATCCATAAGATATTAAAAAAGGATTTGAAAATTAAACTAGTATTTCAATGGCGTCTTAAGAAATATAGAACTATATAAATTTACGCAATTTGAAATCAGCGCGTACGCTAGATTTGGCTCACTGTTAAATGGTCGCGTTTGCTAGATTTGGCGCTTTTGCGCATACATTTTCGCTGCAATTTTTTAAGGTCCTCAAAACGGAATAGTACGGAAGTTTGAGGGTTTGAAGAGACCAGAGACAAGTGTGTGCTACCAGGAGGACGGCGAAAACCGCTTGCGAATGGAACTGTCGAAGAAATCGCTACCGCTCTGGTTAAAAGAGCCTCCAGTTCCCGCTGTTCTTCAGCAACTGCTCAATCGGCGTTACGTGAATTGGCGATTCCTTGGTCGACAGTGGGAAACATTCCGTGATCCATTTTACCGTATAAGATGGTACAAATGCTGCAAACTCAAAACCAACAGGTGGTAAAATAATCAGAATTCATTTTCCGATTTATTCTATTTATTTTTCATCACAAGCTACCTCAAGACCAACAGGTACGGGTAGAAGCTAGGCCATCACCTCTGTAGTACCACATGTAATTGAGGTATTGCTGAACCTAGCTAATTGTTAAACTTTCCACCCCAATTTTGAGGAAGAACACCCCGGGGGGTGGTCCGAGGTTCTCTTTTTTTACCATCGACCACTTGAGAGGACTTTCTGAGATAAATGAGTTCTGGTATTAATAGTGTACACAAATCATATTGAGAAAAGACTGTCCTTGAAAAGTTCAACAACCCATGCTTCCAAAAGCAGAAATGTAAGAATAAATGTCTTTTCTAAGACGGAAGGTGTAATAAGCAAGTCTTTGGAGCTCCCGTCCATCAGCATTGCGTAGATGAATGAAACGAATTTGCCTGCCGATGTTTGACGAAAATGGATGTTGACAACGCGTGGCGTTGGAAAATTCTGTGGTCAGACGAAGCGCACTTTTTTTTTAGATGCAGCTGTGAGTAATCAAAATTGCTCATAATGGGGTACTTCGCGTCCTAATGTCCTGCACCAACATTTTTTTTTTTTTTTTTTTTTTTTTTTTTTTTTTTTTTTTTTGTCCAAAAAAAGCATTTTTTGGTCCAAAAAGACATATTTTTTTGTCCAAAAGACATTTTTTTAGACAGGTTTTGATGAAAACGTGTGTTTATAAAAAGTATCTGTGTTCCATAGTGTGGGCATATGCTGTTCCTTGTATAATGTTACACACCATGCCTACCAGTCCGCACAAATTTTCACGATGATTGATCGTAAGCATAGCCTTCGAATTACAAAAAATGCTTTAAATGATGCAAATATTTATTTTTTGGTATTTGGTCAGATTAAAAGAGAGAAAAATCAATTTTATAAAAATAAGTAATTTTAATTTTTTATACGTTCCCTTTGTCCCTATATGTAATAGGGGGACCGGAACGTAATGTCGCTTTCTTACATTAAATTCAAACGAATACATTTTTAACAAAGTTTTTATTTTTAATCAATAACATAATCACCCTCGTTACCAACAACCTTTTGCCATCTAGTGTGCAGATTTTCAATCCCGGACCGATGAAAATTAATTGGTTTTTGAGTAAAATATCTCGAGAGGACATTTTGGACATCATCCAAATTTTCAAATTTTTTGCCACTAAGAAAGTGTTGTACGGATTCGAATAAATGGAAACCCAATGCTGCGATATCGGCCGAGTATGGTGGGTGAGTATGGCAGTACCTCCCCCCCCCAATTCATTCATATTTTCCAGTGTTCGTCTTGCACAGTGCGGTCTTGCATTGTCGTGTTGCAGAATGACGCCTTTTCTGTTGACAATTGATATTTTTCGATTAAAGATTGGGTCACTCTATCCAATTGTTCACAATAAAGGTCTGCATTAACAATTTGTCCAGTTTCAGTAATTTAAAATGAACAATTCCGCGAATACTAAATGAAACACCCAGAAGCGGCTTTTCGGGATGTAAACCCTTTGTAACCCCTATTAAAACTGCCTTTTGAGTTTTGGATTATCATATAATACTTATTTTTTTGTCTCTGCTCATCAAACGATCAAAAAACGGTTCTGTATGATGCCGTTGAAGCAATACGTTGCATGGGATGGAGAGGTTGGCCTTGTTCTTTTCGTACAGATTATGGGGGACTCAAACACCTGCTTTGCTTATTTTTCCATTCTGCTTTAAATGTTCTTGGATGGTCGACCAAGGTTGGTTAAGAGTGTTTGACATGGATTTGATTCCACTTCTGCCCTTAGCATGTTGTTGTCGACATGCGCAGAAACGACATTACTTTCCTGTCCCCCTATTATGTTTAGAAAAGTTTTGCATTCACTATAAAAAATAAAAAATAAATAAAATGTTTCCCTCCTACATAAATCGATCGGTGTATCTAACTTCAAAATATGTGATATTTGATCTCATTTTCACTTGCTTTCAGTGATTGGTAAATGAATAAATTAGAACAATTCAGGGTTGATTTTTTCCCATTAAATGCCGTACAATGATAATCTCTTGAGGTTTACTACTCTGTAATATTCCTTAATTTATAATTTTATTACAAGAAGTATTTATTTGTAATTTATTACTTTAAAATAATCTAATAATAATACAAAAAATTCATTAAACTAGAAGTTTGTAGTTTATATTATAATTATAAAATTAGCTAAAGCAACAACCGTGCATTTGGCATAGATTTAGTCAATAACTCAATCGATTTTGAGGGTAATTAGGTACAGGTCTCTCTTCATCAGGAGCAAAGAAATCTGCAAGACTGAAAAGCAGCGGGCGCAACGGTCATATTTATGTGACATTATTCTATTACGTACATTACAAATTCGTTATGTGCCAAGCCAATACTGAGTGTTTTCTAGAACACAAGTTATGTGAGATTCTTTGAATTATCACCAATTTAAAAGTTGTGAGATTTGTTATGTGAGATTCTCTATCTTTGAATGAGATTTAATTTTTTTTTAATTTATAATTGTCAGTACTTTTTACAACAGCTGGCATTAAGTTGGTCGTCACCTAATATGTTAACATCAAAAATCCTTTTTCTAAAGCGATTTTATTTTTAGTAGCGTAAAACTGTAACCAATTATTCAATTTATGTGTGGCCCCTGAATATGATGTTCAACTTTAAAATGAAATGCCTTGTCAATTTTTAAAATACGGGAATCGTACTTTTTTTTTTTTTTTTTTTTTTTTTTTTTTTATAGTGACTATAAAATGTTCTTATGTCTAAATACAGGGACAAGAAAAACGTATAAAATGTTAAATTTCGTATTATTAGTTAAAAAATGGCAAACCTCGAATATTTGTGTCATTTAAAACATTTTTATTATTAGACAACTAATTGCGAAAGTAAATGTTAGGTAGGTACATTTGTGGACATCATAGAGGTTTTTTTCTCATTAAATAGCAACTTTTTGAAAAAGAACCGTTCGTCATCGAAATCGGTTTCATTTGGTTTATTTTATTATGGCAAAGCACTTGAAGGCTATCTGCCTAAGAAGGGGATACCTTCGTGGAGGACTTTCTAAGGAAAACTGGCTGGTATTGCAGTTAACGAAAACGGCTTTGCAGCCTCCCCATTCTTCGGGTATTCAAACCCCGGACCAAACTACCAGTGTTCAGTGACGCTACCGCTCTGTTGCTGGTCGGCCTTGTCATCGAAATTAATCGTTGGTATTGATATCCAATAAGGGAAATTTCATCCACTTCGAGAAAGGAGCTTTTCTGACATTCTAGAAGTTCATTAAAACTTCAGGTATTTGAAAACTCTACTTTAGTTTCCGGTTTGGTTTGGTTTGGTTTATTTGGTTATGATAAAACAATTTAACGCTAAGGCTATCTGCGTAAGGGAGTGATGCTTTCGTGGACAATTTTCTAAGGATTCTCCACTGGGTAGTATCCACGATATACATGGGAAGACAAGGACAACCCTGTCTGTCTACCAAACATGTCAGCCAGTCTATTCACCTGGCATTGAACCCAGTTCGATATTCCAGTTCTCAGCTCGGCCGCTGGTGGTTTTAGCTGGTCGTTCGGGTGTAGTACGACGGGTTGTTACTTTACAATGTATTTTTGATAATACTTTAACTTAGCATAAGTAGTAGCATAAATTTTTCTTAAACAAAAATAATCTATCAGTTATAATAAAAATAAAAATTTACAGGGAAAAAATTCACAATTCGTAGATTTATTTGCCATTTCGGAATAAAGTAACATAGTTCTATAATAGAACTATGTTAGTTTATTCTAATAATTCTATAATAGAACTATTATAGAATTATTCAATTCTAATAGTCGCGAGGTTTTCGAACATCTTTTAAAGTTCGTGGAAGAAATACCAGACATATACGTCGTAAAGAGACTGTTGTACTTTACACATTATGGAAAATATTTTAAGAAGCAAAGAAAATTAAGTACAGAGCAGCTTTCTGGGCGACCCGTGTATATGTCTGTAAAAAAAGAGATTACAACTGCGGCAAAAGAACTGTTCGAAAAGGCTTAAGTTAGCGGTGTATGTATGCACGTATACATTTGCATGTTTAATAAAGGATATGACTTGCCATTTCGTAGCGAATAATGAAATGGATATTAATAATTCATTTCGCGAAGCGGTTGTTAATTTGTTTTATGCAAAAACAAAGTATAAAATTGCACCTGTAAATAATGTAAATGAGTCATTTATCACACTTGAATGAAAACAAATAAGCTAAAAAAGTGTTTAACTTGATGTCTTGTAAAACCATAAAATAAAATGATTCTACATGAAAAAGGCCTTTTAGTTCGTAACGTTTCAGATAGCGTCCATGAAGTTTAAGATGTGAAAATAATTTATCTTGATATATCTTATATTTAATTTCCTTATCGTTCTATCAGAGTATAAGTTTCTTTCAAATTTCCTGTATCTGATGGAAGTAAAATCTGTCAGCAGGTTTACTGACGATAAATCATACAAAGCCAATACCAGCTTCCCGTAACGATTACTGGGAAAAAGAAACGAAGAAGAAAAATATATATCTTGAGAATTTAGTATCGGATAGACCTTTGTTTAAAATTTTCTTGTTTACAACACTCGTTCTTTTGGCGTCATACAGACGATAAAAAATATCAGTTTACATTTTGGAAGTGGTTCAAAATTCAATTTAGATTTAATGAATTCAGCTGCTCTGAGTTCCTCAAAAGAATTCCTTCCATAGTATGAAGTTAAAAGGAAAAGGAAATCTAATGCTTACAGATATTATGATTTGTAATTCTGATTGTACTCAATTCTTGATTCAGTTACACTAATTGTTTCGTGTGAATATATTTCGTGTTAATGGAGAGTTTTGATTTCGTAGGTAATTGAAGAATATGTCTTTCTGTTACTATTTATGAGGAACATCTGAAATCAGAGAAAATATATGCATGACTGCTTTAAAATTTTCAGGGGCAAAGAAAGGATGTAGTTCTTTTTTTATTATTATATTGGTAAGTGAAATCTGATGGAGACACCACGTGATTTCTTTGTACGGCCTATTAAATTATATACATTTTTGCTGCATTTCATTGAAACTTATTTCCTCGAATTTCATTGAAGATATATTTCTCATTCAATTAATTCAATTCTCACTTCGTGGCAAGACAAAAGTACATAAAAACTCAAAATATATTCATTGAAAATCGAAAAATATGTAAAAACATAAAGCACTAAATACAGTTAAAACAATTTTAAAAAAACTATTTTTACAATTAAAATTAGAGTTTCTGCTCAAAAATAAACAATACGGCCAGCGGGCGGAAAAACATATTTTTCGGTGCACAAATTTTACTTTTGGTCCCAGTCGGCAAAAAAGCACCGAAGTTGATTGATTCACAAATTGATTTAATTCACTAGTCTACTATTAGTTTTAAATGTAAACAAAGAGCGGCTTTGTTAGGCTTAGTACCACTTAAATTGTAAAGACATTAGGTTAATTCGAAGCAAGAGAGATGAAAAATCAGGAGTGTCCTCGCCTTAACTTAAACCTCGGACCTCTCGAATATGCGCCGAGTGTGCTCATCATTACACCAGGAAGGCATGCTAAGAAAGCGTAAGAAATACCTCATAAAATAACTTTTAAATTGGTGATAATTCTACAACTATTGCAGGCAGATTAACTAAGGGTATAAAAGCCTTAACTGGAACATAAGAACAACATATTTCAAACATTTTTAATGCAAAAAATGCACAATTTACCAACATATAAAAACAAAAATAAACTCATTGAGTAATAGGGAGGTTTTATATATATATACTTTTGGTGCGATCGATTATAGCCAAAACGTTAGATGCACAACTATATATTGTTGCGTTTTTCTTTTCTGACACCAGTTGTTACGCTATTTTCTTCCTTCACGTTCGTACGGGGTTTATGTGGATTTGGAGTGAATAACGACGACACTTGATGAAGTATCGAAACACACTTTATTTACCAATATTAATCAGGACAACTCCAAAACACTTTTGCAGTCGTCGAAGATCTACAATAAACACTGTAAACCTTGAATTATGTATTTTGCCTTATTTTATGTATTGTTTTCACTGTTTTGCCTTTTTTTATTTTATGTATTATTTCACTTTTTAGTATTTTACTTCTTGTTATTTTTATTATTTGTAACCACCTATCCATAACTCTGTAAATATGTAACTGAAATTGTTCTTCTCACCCGCAATGCATCCTTCTTCCATCACTGCACTATCGTCTTCGTCCAGCATTTGTTTGCACTGCCCCCAGCAGTCGTCTTGAGCACAATATGTATTTATAAGTGTGTTATTTTCATCAAGTTATTTCCGTCAGCGGGGCTACCTGGCCGATATGCTAACTACCCAGTGGACCGGCTGCCTCGGTCGCTGTCGGTGGAAAGAAAGAAAGCAAAGCGGACACTGGAGGAAAATAGCGAATCCTGCAATGGGTTGTGCTTGAATTGAAAATTAGAAATTTAAAGATCTGTTATTAATTTGTTCCAGTTAGGTTTTTTGTTGTTGTGACTTATCTCACTTGCCTAGCAATAACATCAGAACAAGCCCACAAAATTCTTCGTGGCAAGGAGCGAAAACTACGCTTGTTGTTGACAGCAGCCTTGAACACCATACAGGTGACTGTACGAGTTCGCTGAGATCCGCCTTCAATTTTGATGTAGAGCACACCAGTGTGGGGACGTGTCGAGAGTCTCCCACCCCCTCTTTCCCTATCACGACCTCTCCAGAGGACTTTCGGCTCGCCGCTTATTTAAAATGCCCCATGCTGCACAGACATTATACATTTACAAACATCCATGCCTTCTCCGGGATTCGAACAAGGTCCCTTCGGTGCGGTAGTCAGCGTCGTTAAACACTATCCCTGTTGGGCCGTGAGCTGCCCAATTAAGTTTTAGTTTTCAAATAAATTTTCGTCGCAATTGTATGTCTTATATTTATATATATATACATATATATCTGATGTACCAGCTTTTGTCCGGAATAAATAGATTGGTGAAGAATCATAGCCGTAGTTGAAGCCCAACGTATCAGATGATATGTTTAAAAAACAGGATCCGTTTATTATTATTCAGGAGAAATAGCAGTTACAAAAAATCAGGTGTCCGTAGTAAATAAAAAAGAACTACTAATAACATTTTGTATGAAGTTTACTGCATCGTGACATTTAAGAAAAAGCCTCCGATATTCCTTTGCGAGTCCTTTTATAGCCTCTGGAAAGGCAGAGCTTTAAAGAAATGACGTCGGCCTCGTCAGCCAATCCAGTTCGCTTTAAATATTTCCAGAACATTCTATAACTGTACGTGTAGAAAAGGCGTGAAAAACAACTTGACTACGGGGCTGTGGATTTAATTCCACGTACTTTCAAATAAGAGAACGTCGCCATTAAAAATGAAAAAACATACAGTTAGAATTTTAAGTGTAATTTTGACTATGTAATTTTATTATAACACACACATATATATATATATTCAGGAGCAGGAATTTTTGATGGCATAGAAGTGTTGATCCATAATGACTAGGAAATTGGAGGCGAAGGCAGATTAAATCTTCAGTTTGATTTTCAGCAACATGTTACGGTTACACCCAAGTCGGCACATTAAATATGCCTGTTCCAAAAGGCTTACATTTTTGATAACTTTGTAGCAAGAAATCAGCTAGGCCAGTATAGCTAGGCCAAAGCTTGGAGAGCAAGTGCGTAATGTTCAGGATGAAATTTTAAGTCAAACTGAGTTAGTTTTGGTTCTCAAAGCATTTTGATTGGATAGTTAATATTGCTGTAAAATTATTATTGGCTGCTTGAGTTTTGGTTCAAATTACATCACCAGAATGACGTGAGAGTCATATGACATAGATTTTTCTCGAAATGACGCAGTGCAAATAGAAGTTGCTATTTTTAGAATAGAGAAGGGAAATTAATTTACGCCGCTAATTTAATCTTTTAATCTTTTACGTATTCTTTATTTTTCTTACATATATATGTGATGTACCAGCTTTTGTCAGGAATAAATAGATTGTTGAAGAATCATCAATGTAGTCGTAACTTAAATTATCAGACGATGGTTTTAAAAAACAGGATCCATTTATTATATTTCAGGAGAAAATAACAATTACAAAAAACTGATCTCCGGAGTAAATAAAAAAGAATTACTAATAACTTTTTGTATGAAATTTACTGCATCGTGACATTTAAGAAAAGCCTTCGATATTCTTTTGTGAGTCCTTTTATAGCCTCTGGAAAGGCGGAGCTTTAAAGAAATGACGTCAGTTTCGTCAGCCAATCCAGTTCGCTTTAAATATTTCCAGAACATTCTATAACTGTACGTGTAAAAAACACGTGAAAAACAACTTGACTACGGGGCTGTGGATTTAATTCCACGTACTTTCAAATAAGAGAACGTCGCCATTAAAAATGAAAAGAACATACAGTTAGAATTTTAAGTGTATTCTTGACTATGTAATTTTATTATTACATATATATATGTAATATGACCAAAAAATTATTAACAAAATACGTTTTATTTACCTGGGAAATTTGAAAATATAATGCTGATTTTTGTTGTTTGATTTCTAAATTAATATTTCTTCGGCGTGTTATTGTATCTTAAAATACGTTTTGTTAAATAAAATTGTGCTATTATTTTTTTTTTTTTTAATTTTTATTGCGACGTGTCAGCCAGGTTCAGACTGTGCATTTGCCCCGCATTTGAATTTGAAACTACTGCCGTAGAGTGGTTTTTTTGACGCAAAGTTTTTGACAGCCTGCCTGATCCACAAATGCAGTCAGAAATCGGGAAATGATAAAAAAAAACATCTTCGACAGTGCAGCCCTGGAGCTTATATTCCTAGACCACAAGTTTGAAATCCCCGTTCTTCGTCGAAACGTATCTTTGCGACTTCTGAAACAGTGTATTTTTATTACTACTGCTTTATTTTGTTACTTCCGAAGCGATGTATTTTTGCTGCTTTGTTCATGCAAGGCATTTCGCCAAATATAAAACTGAAACACGCAATACGTAACAGTTCGGTAAAAATGTATTTAATAAAACAAGAAATAAATGGCGTATGTTACCCGAAGTTGTCCACAACTCGCACAAATGCTTCCCAGTCAGGCGGAGAATCGGAATCGTTATGGTGCCCATTTACTTTTCGGCAAATATCAACATCCAAATTTATTGATTCTCAGACTGCTGAATTTCAAACAGCTCCAAAATCCGACAGCGCACTTTGTAGGTAGAATTCTCTCGGCGATCACGTACAGAGCGCAGAACAAATGGCCGCATATACTAGAAAATTAGGATCCCTGCCAAGAAGTATCTCATTCAACTCGCTAAGGGCATCGAGCATGTCAGGATGCAATTTATTTCGGTTCTGGCGTCTTCTTTAGCAGCTGCAGCGAACATCTATAAAAACTATAAGCTCTGTTCAGATACTCGTGATATCAGCTACACAAACAAACAATTGCATTTCCTGGGATTTAAGTGTATCCGTGCGGGAGAGTTTCACTTTCGAAAAATGTAGCGAAAAATGTTTGGGATGGCAGACTGAAACCAATGATTTTTGAATTTTGGTCCGCGGAACCCATGCAATCTGTGAGAGATTTGCAAAACTAAAATTTTATTTGTTTTTTATGTAGCTTCGTAATGAAAATCTGTAAAATACTTTGTTCCTACTGATACGTTTATTCGTCGTGTCATGCAAAACACATCCATCTACCTATCGGGAGGTTCGAATTCCCTTGAAGGCACTGCTAATGTTTCACGTGTCCTGCTTCGAAATAAAATGCCTAGTGGTCTGTACAAATTCCATAAAAAACACGAAAGTCGTAGCCTATCTGTTTGGCTTCGTATTCCACCACACAGATTCATGCATATACGGCTCATTCGGCCGTATACAGGTGAATGCAGGGCCGGATAGGTGACGGAGGACGGGGACGCCTGCATTTTAACAGAGGTTAACAGGCATATGTCCGCGTCCTCCCCGGTAGTTTATTTCAGAATTAAAAATGTGGATACATATCCATACAGGGGCAACTGTTGAACATCTCGCAGTTGAGGTACATTTGCATTAACTTGTTGATACAGGCATGGTTTAAAAAAAAATTTGGCCGGACACCCGGACGGCTTTGTATGACAAATCGGGTGTCGTCCGGTATCCGCACCTATCTACAGTAACACAACCCTCAGGCATCCCGCGAGGGCTGCATCGGGAATTTATTAATGTAGAATATGAGATTTTGACGCGGCCAAAGGACGTTTGCATATACGCTTCAACGTACAATTAATAAAAATTACATTCATAGGTACGATGGCTGGCATAGCTACATTGGATACATATATACATTGGCCTAAGTGGTTAGTGAGATAGGCAAACAATAAACGCTTATACATTAACCTTTTGTGGCACAGTGCGTCCGGTCTGGACACACCTAAAACGTTCCTTCTGTACGCACAGAAAAATTGAATGAAAAAGGATTTATAGATTACTATAGGTTACTCTGAACCTTCTTTGTTTATAGTAGACGGCAGCTCAACACAAACCAGTCCATATATTTTAGTCATGTTTAGTTTTTTAAGACCCTCCTTTTTCAAAGAAAACTTCCATATTTTTTTAGGATATAAAAGGAATTTTTTGAAAAGAAATTTTTATGTTATTTTTTTGGCTGTATGCTAATTTCCTTATTCTGTATTCGTTTTAAATTTTTACTTTGAAATCTTCTCTAAAATCAAACGGTGAATCCTAGGTGTGCCCAGACCGGGCTCACCGATCATCTAGGACAACTGAGGGTCTGTATTCTTTGTTTCTCCGCATCTCATCGATCAGTTCATTGACAACAAGGCTCGTTTCAGCACTCGTTTCGAAGCTGTATTCAATCAGTGTGTCACTTTAGGCACACCCACAGAATTAAAACGATAAGTGCTATCTTCAAAAAGTTTTACCTCTGTACTCCTCTAGGCCTAATTAGACTGCCTATTTTTTTATCAAAACTCCGACTTTAAAAGGTAGCGTGCCGGAAAGGGTTGAAAGAAATGATACGCTGATAATGTTACTTGCGCATTAATGCAGAAGATGACAAATAATGATTACACGTAATCGTGTATCATCCTATATGACTATACATAAACTACTATAAATGATGTACATAAACACTTATACATTAATAGCAATGATATTCTGACAATGACATTTGACATTTGAAAAATGATACATTTGAACATCTATACATTGACAGAAATGATACACTGTAAATGATAGCTGTACATCAGTGTGAACGATGACAAGGGTTACACATAATTGTATATTATCTTACGTAGCTATACATACAGGGGTTGGACACAAAATATGCAAACACCTTTAAAAAAACATGTTTCTTTGCTTAATATGGTGTAGGAAACCCGTTGGCATCCAAAACAGCTTGCAGTCTTCTCGGAATGGATAAATACAGTTCCTGTATGTTTGCCAAGGGAATATTATACCATTCTTCCTGCAAAACGGTGGCAAGTTCAGATAACGATGTTAACGGTGGATAACGAGAACGCACTTTCCGTTCCAATGTAGACCACAAAGGTTCGATAATATTCAGGTCTGGTGACCGTGGTGGAAAGGGGAACTCATCCTCGTGCTCAGAAAACCAGTCCTAGACAATGTGAGCTGTGTGAACAGGGGCTTTGTCGTCTTGGAAGACACCATCACCATCGGGGAACAAAGTTTGTACCATGGGATGAACTTGATCGGCCAAAATGTTCACATAAGTCTTGGCAGTCATGTGCCCTGACACACTTATCATGGGGCTAGCAGAAAACCACGATATGGCTGCCCAAACCATAACAGAACCCCCGCCATGTTTCACTCTTGGCAACATGCAGTCTGTATTATAGGCTTGAGATGGCGTTCTCCAGACGTAAACTGGGCCAGAAGTGGGAAACAATGTGAAAGAAGACTCGTCAGACCATATTACTCGACCATATTATTAGACCATATTACTCGACCATATTAATACTAGAAACGGTACGCTGAAGATGATACTTGTAGATTAACCCGCGAGCACACGCACCGATCCGACGTCCAGGCTTTATGACTTAAACACCACCTTTTCCTGTTATGGGCATTAACATCACTGATGAGTGGTTTCTCAAATGCAGCACGGTCAGCAATTCCCTGCTTATGAAGCTCCCTTCTAATTGTTTTGGTACTCACAGGGTTCGGTAACACAACATTCATTTCAGCAGTAACTTTTGCAGCTGTGGTCTTCTTATTTTTCGTCACAATTTCCCTTAATGATCGTCTGTCACGATCACTCAGGACACACTTTCGTCCGCGCTGTGATTTAGCAGATGATGTTTTTCCGCTTTTCAAATATGCGGAATAAATCTTCGATACAGTACCTCTTGAAACACTAAACACCTCGGCTACCTTGCTTACGGAAGCACCTACCATACGTGCTCCAACAATTTGCCCACGTTCGATGTCTGTTAACTCTGACATAATGCAATGACAACCTCATATAACATTACTACGACAACAACTGAACTGTTTAGCACATTTACGAAGTTGTATAGGTGGCGTCAGTAGTCAAAAACGCCAGCGCCACCTACATATTTCATTAAAATCAATCTTTCTTTTCAAACATGCATTTCACAAGGTGTTTCCATATTTTTGTCCATCCACTGTATATTAGTACAAATGATACACTTAAACACAACATTAAGAGAAACATTAATAGAAATGAAATACTGATAATGGCGATTGTATATTATACGATAGACGAAGAATAACGCTTACACGTAATCCTGTATCATCTTATGTGGCTATACATACATTAGTAGAAATGATACACTTAAGCATTTATACGTTAATAGAAATAGTACACTGACAAATAAATTTGCACATTAATACGAAAGATGACGATAGAGATGTTGCACTGAGTGTAATACTTGTGCATTATTGCGAAAGATGTCAATTAATGTATACACATGATCGTGTAGCATCGTACGTGGCTGTATATACATTAGTAGAATTGATACACTTAAACATTAATACTAGAAACGGTACGCTGAAGATGATACTTGTAGATTAACCCGCGAGCACACGCACCGATCCGACGAACACGAGAACACGCGCCGGGTATGTCATACCCGAATAAAAAGTTTGTAATTAAAAATTTGCCGAATAAAATTAATCGGTTTTTAAAAGAAATTAAAATGTAAAACCAAGTTAATACTTCATTTTAGACAAAATATGAAAGAATAAAGAGAGGTAAAATTATTTACTTACAATTTTTTGAACATTGTTTACAAAATGAGGTCATATGTTCCATACATATACTTTTGCTACAATTTTCACAAATGAATCTAGTCTTTCTATCTTTTTTCTTGGGGCACTCTGTACACCTCTTGTAAGTAATTTTAGATTTTTTTTTTGGGGGGGTGGGGGGTTCATTGTTAGCATGTTCATCGGTGGTTAGTGTTTGTCTAGAATCAGGAACTACAGATGCTCGTCGTCGTTCATTCTGAACACTTTCTATTAGCTGCATTCCTAAGGCTTTGAGAAACGTACGCCTGGTACGGTATTCCGTTGATGGTTCCTTCTTTGATAATAGAATTATTCTTGCATTAATGGCAGCCACGTTTAACACTGAAAAGAAAATCACCATAGGCCACGTTCACATGGGATGATTTATAAACTCCACATAAATACAGCAATCCAATTAAAGCTTTGCTTTGAGAAACGTACGCCTGGTACGGTATTCCGTTGATGGTTCCTTCTTTGATAATAGAATTATTCTTGCATTAATGGCAGCCACGTTTAACACTGAAAAGAAAATCACCATAGGCCACGTTCACATGGGATGATTTATAAACTCCACATAAATACAGCAATCCAATTAAAGCTTTGATTTGAGAAACGTACGCCTGGTACGGTATTCCGTTGATGGTTCCTTCTTTGATAATAGAATTATTCTTGCATTAATGGCAGCCACGTTTAACACTGAAAAGAAAATAACCATAGGCCACGTTCACATGGGATGATTTATAAACTCCACATAAATACAGCAATCCAATTAAAGCTTTGCTTTGAGAAACGTACGCCTGGTACGGTATTCCGTTGATGGTTCCTTCTTTGATAATAGAATTATTCTTGCATTAATGGCAGCCACGTTTAACACTGAAAAGAAAATCACCATAGGCCACGTTCACATGGGATGATTTATAAACTCCACATAAATACAGCAATCCAA
Organism: Stegodyphus dumicola; assembly: GCF_044657685.1. NCBI lineage: Eukaryota > Metazoa > Arthropoda > Arachnida > Araneae > Eresidae > Stegodyphus > Stegodyphus dumicola. The sequence continues at coordinate 183,168,672 of NC_140776.1, read as the reverse complement.
TTAAAGCTTTGATTTGAGAAACGTACGCCTGGTACGGTATTCCGTTGATGGTTCCTTCTTTGATAATAGAATTATTCTTGCATTAATGGCAGCCACGCTTAACACTGAAAAGAAAATCACCATAGGCCACGTTCACATGGGATGATTTATAAACTCCACATAAATACAGCAATCCAATTAAAGCTTTGATTTGAGAAACGTACGCCTGGTACGGTATTCCGTTGATGGTTCCTTCTTTGATAATAGAATTATTCTTGCATTAATGGCAGCCACGTTTAACACTGAAAAGAAAATCACCATAGGCCACGTTCACATGGGATGATTTATAAACTCCACATAAATACAGCAATCCAATTAAAGCTTTGATTTGAGAAACGTACGCCTGGTACGGTATTCCGTTGATGGTTCCTTCTTTGATAATAGAATTATTCTTGCATCAATGGCAGCCACGTTTAACACTGAAAAGAAAATCACCATAGGCCACGTTCACATGGGATGATTTATAAACTCCACATAAATACAGCAATCCAATTAAAGCTTTGCTTTGAGAAACGTACGCCTGGTACGGTATTCCGTTGATGGTTCCTTCTTTGATAATAGAATTATTCTTGCATTAATGGCAGCCACGTTTAACACTGAAAAGAAAATCACCATAGGCCACGTTCACATGGGATGATTTATAAACTCCACATAAATACAGCAATCCAATTAAAGCTTTGATTTCCAACTCATTTGTTGCTTTCGCATCTCGTTCACAAGTGAAATTTCCACGTACTGAATCAATATAAATATTTGTACTGTCGACTACATGTTTTAACATATCTTCATCGATAAGCAGTGACCAGGAATCTAAAGGTGTTGAGACGTCTTTAGAATACTTCGTATTTCCAGGGAGTTTAGTTATAATATTTTTGGCGCCAATTCTAACATTAGTCCGGAATTTATTTTTGTTCCTTTTTAGTCCATTTTTTTCAACATAAAACTCATTGCTACATTCCAAAGTTTCATTTTCTGTTTCTGTATCTGAATCATTATTCTCTATGGATGAATCATGATTACTATTATATTCTTCGTCATCAACATCTTCATCTTCTTCACTAAATGAATCCTCATCAGAAGAAACTGTTTCAAGAAGATTTCTTCAATATTTTCATCTCTTCATCGTAAGGAATATACGGCGCCATGCTTACAACTCAAGAAAAACCTATACTAAAAGCTTGAAAACGAGAAGTGCGAAGTGACTTACTGAGAAACGCGAGTACACGCGCGGGTATGACATGCCCGAACAACGCTGTTCCTAAAAAACCGATGCACCTGTCACCTCAGGAATTCCCCCCATTTAAGTATGTGACCTTGAACTCAGCTACACCAAGTTTCGTCCTTTTATGAAAGAATGGATGAGAAATATACAAAACGAAAAATGCACATGGGTATGACATACCCGTTGCGTGTGCTCGCGGGTTGATATGAAAGAGGAGGATTAATGAAAATAAATTATCCTACATGGCTATGTAATACATTATTAGAAATGAAACCTTTAGCACCTATACATTAATTGAAATGATACACTGAGTTGTGCATTAACGTGATAAATGACAATTAATGATTATTTATAATCGTGTGTTATGCTGCATGGTAATACATACATTTCCGGCCGTATACTTCTGAAAATGCTCAGGTTTAGATGAAATAACTCCAAAAGAGTGAGCGACTATGTAACAAACATAGTCGCTCATAACTGAAAACCTCCATAAACTACCTGGAAAATATAAAAGCAAGCTAAATTTTAAAAAAAACATTCAGCAAAGTCTTGACAGAGTCTCTTTAATAACCATAGGTCACAAATACCCATCTTCCAAAGTAACTTTTTGAATTGCGCTACAACTTTTAATATTCTACAGAGTTATTCGGCTAGGTCCATTCGACAATAGAATACTCCACCAATTGAGTAGAAATGCTGATAGTCATATAACAGGTGGTACAGCAACTCAACTGGTGGTAAGTAGGTAGACCGATAAAATATACATGATATAAGGTACACAAATTCTTTGAGAACCGTTGTTTTGAGGTGAACTTAATAATCTAACTGTTTAGTTCACGTAGCAGTTTTTGGTCTGAACTATAAGGGCAGTTACTGTATTCTCACCCTTCCTGATAAGGGCTGTTGAGGTGCAAATGATTAGCACATCCAGCCAGCAATTTGGAAGATCCTTAGTTCGAACTCCAGCAAGAGTACGGTTGATTTATCATGTTTCTTTTTTTTTTTTTTTTTTTTTTTTTTTTGAGGGGGATGAATAATTTAAACAGTGTTTCTGCTGACGCCTGAACTAAAATGTGGAGGATCATCAATGATTTGATTAGGTCAACACTCAACTTACTTTTTAAATAGAAGAGAATATAGGGAATAACCTCTATGTGGGCTTTTGTGATGTTAAGGATTACCGTAGTTAGCTAACAATTGGAAGATCAGTGATTCGAACCTCGACAAGTACGCAGTTACATTCGTGTGCAAAATTAAGAGAATTTCCACATTATGTCATATTTCTGAAAAACTAGTAAACAGATTTGAAATTTAGTATGAATATACATTTACGACAGAGAAAGAGATATACCATTCAAAAGTTAGTTTTTGTACGCATAATTATTAGTAAAGCTCATAGTGCAAAGATGTCCAAAATCCACATAGGTATATGGAAATGAAATTGAATCTAATGTGGAATAAGGCCCCCTCTCACAGCCCAGACTTTATACCTCATAGAAGTCACCGAACCTATAGGGTATTTCTTCCGCCTTCTTAGCATGCCTTCGTAGTGTAGTGGTCAGCACGCGCGACGCGAATTCGAGATGCCCGTGGTTCGAGTCCTGGCGAAAGCGTTGCTCATTTTTCATCTGTCCTGCTTCAAAATAATTTAATGATTCTACAGTGGCGCCCGAACTAAAAAAAGGTGGTGGATGATGATTCCCCATCGCCAGGATTTGGCGATTGGGTTCCTAATCCCCAGTCACCCTTTAAAAGGGGGAGTATATAAGGTATTTCTTCCGCCTTCATAGCATGCTTTCGTAATGTAGTGGTCAGCACGCTCGACGCGAATTCGGGAGGCCCGTGGTTCGAGTCCCGGCGAAGGCGTTGCTCATTTTTCATCTCTCCTGCTTCGAAATAACCGGATGACTCTACAAAGCTTCGCCAAATACATGGAGGGATGTACGGAGGCCACCCAACCGGTATAGCGATTAGCGTCGCTGACTGCGGGCGGAAGGATCTGTATTCGAATCCCGGAGAAGGCATGGATGTTTGTAAATATACAGTTTCCGTGCGGCATGGGGACACTATAAATATGCGACGAGCCGAAAGTCCTGTCGAGAGGTTGATGGTAGAGGAAGAGGGTTGTATCGTTCCCCAAGGGTACTTCCCATCAAAATTGGGGGCGGAAGTGAGCTAAATCGCCTAAACCATTACACTTGCCCTACAGCTTTTGATTGATAAGGGAGGGATGGTAAGTTTTTCGCTTTCCCGCCCGTTGAACTAGCACACTACGGGTCTACGCCCCTTTTGGGCACTTCGTGGAGGTTCAATCTCCACTATTACCCTTCCAGGGGAGCAGCGTACCATCTGGATTCGACACTGGTCGTCAATTGCTACTGCCAGTCGCATGGGCGAGCCCGTCGCAGTGGGCCGTTACCCAGCAAACCGAGGGGAACTAGCCCTCCGGCTACGGTTCCACACCGCTCAGAACATGCCAGATCCCTAGGCCGGCCAATAAGTGACCTTTCCCAGAGCCTTCAGAACCACCAAGTTCATAAATTTTATACCCCCCGTGGCCGAGACTGCCTAGGTACAGATCTTAGCCAGTAGCTTCGCAGAGTTCTCTACGTCGACCCCCGGGGGAAGGGAGGAAGAGTGTCGTTTTCCAGGCTTTCTGAAGACTGGACTCTGGCCCAAGGAGCATGTTATCTGCATTGTAACAGCTTTAAATAGTATTAAAATCTTGTAGTTTAAATAATTTAAATAGATGAACATTAAGGTATTTGCGAATGGCAATATTTGAAACCAGACTCGAGCGCCACGTGCGACTCTCGCACGAAGAATGTAATTTATTTTTAAATGTTAGAATATGTTTTCTCTTCTTGTTTGTATGTCGCCATTTTGAGTGCTAAATAAAGTTTTTTCTGTGTTCCATAATTGGAGTTGCTTCATATTACCAAAGAAGTATCACAGTCTTAATTATTTTGGAGGCACCGACCGAGATCGAATAATCGTGCGTATTTTTATTTTATTAGTTCATCACTGAACGTAATATTAGTGATACCAGATTATTACTTCCTGTTGATATTAAATTGCCTTATTTTATTAGTTCATCACTGAACGTAATATTAGTGATACCAGATTATTACTTCCTGTTGATATTAAATTGCCTTATTTTATTAGTTCATCACTGAACGTAACTTCCTGTTGATATGGAATTGCTTTATTTTATTAGTTCATCACTGAACGTAACTTCCTGTTGATATTGAATTGCTTTATTTTATTAGTTCATCACTGAACATAACTTCCTGTTAATATTCAATTGCCTTATTTTATTAGTTCATCACTTGAACGTAAACTTAGCGATACTATTTTAATGCCGTTTTTACTAGAGCTGAAAGGAAAAGAAAAATAGCTGAAGAGTAGATCTTGAAACCGATGAAGGAAGAAAATAAAGCATCCAGAGATATCTTTGAAGAAGAAGTTAAATCACCGGAATTAAACGTGGAAGATTTTCACGAAAATTTGAAAAACGATAAAGAAATTAATATTGAGAATCATTTTGCAACGCAGCGTTATCATCTTTCGTCTTTCGATTTAATATCAAAGCCGCTACTAATAGACGAATAAAACAATTGCCGAAAGCAAATGGCAATTGAATATTATCAGAAAGGCAGAGAGGAACTGAGGAAAGGCTTTTCTGTGAATTATAGCCGAGGAACTGGTCCAACATGGAAGAAAGAGATCTAGAACATCAACTTGGAAGAGATCTGGCGCCGTCAAAAAAAAAAAAAAGGAAGACTAATTTGAACATTGTCCATTTTCTTCCTCTTTAAATGTGGTGTAAAAATATTTGTTTAAAACTTAAAAATTTTGGCCTGAAGTTTGGAAACTTATCAGAGAATTTACCTTTCCTCTTTAAGCAAATGAGCAAGCCGAGCTTATTAAACTATCGAATTTTACAGAACTTTTCCCTTCGGAAAAAGTCTCTCCGTTGGGGGAGAGGTTGTAACAGCTTTAAATAGTATTAAAATCTTGTAGTTTAAATAATTTAAATAGATGAACATTAAGGTATTTGTGAATGGCAATATTTGAAACCAGACTCGAGCGCCACGTGCGACTCTCGCACGAAGAATGTAATTTATTTTTAAATGTTAGAATATGTTTTCTCTTCTTGTTTGTATGTAGCCATTTTGAGTGCTAAATAAAGTTTTTTCTGTGTTCCATCATTGGAGTTGCTTCATATTACCAAAGAAGTATCACAGCATTATGCTAAATGTGCTCGTGTTCTGCAGTCAGCGGGACGCTAACAGCCTGTCTCCTGGTATACAATCCTATCTCGTGAAGCCTTTGGCAACTGTAGACCATGAAACTCGGGATCTAATGGCAGTATATTTCCCTTGGAAGTAATATTTATTATATTCCTCGTATATATTTCCCTCTGAGGTAATATTTCAGCATACCAAAGACCAATACGAATGATTATTATAATGTCGATAATTTTAATTACCCAGTACCTCTTTCGACACTTTTGAATTACTAATTATCATTTTATGATTTAAGATATTATTTCCTTAGAACTCGATCAAGTTTTAAAACATTTGCTGCCGTCTTAGGTAGAAGTAACTCAAAATGCTACGTTAATTTAACCTTTGAATTGAATAAAACATTCTTCATGTAATTCCCAAACTAAGGAATCAATTAGAATTCTTTGCAGTCATTATCTCACCGCTGTAGTCTTAATTGCATACCGCCCTCCCTCACTGTTACTTGTATTGTTTCAAACATTAAACTACCTTTCGAGTTACTTTGTGAGACACTGTAATGGCGCACTCATTTATTTGTTTTGAATGATAGTGAAGAGGAAAAAAAAATCCTAGCTTTTAATCATTATTACCTCTTCCTTTTAAAGACTGGGGTGAATGAAGCCTGAAAATGAACGCCACGCAAAAACTAATTTTCTTGCGCCATTATGTAGGAAAAAAGTGTATTTTTAATCATTTACGTTCCAACGCTCCGAGTGCGTAAAATTAAAAAAAAAATTTAACAAATTTTCGTATAAAAAAGGGGTATTAATGATATTTTAAATGTCTTTTTTTAATTGGTATCTGCAATGGCAAGTCCTTTTTATTAAAAGCTAATGGTTTTGCTTTATAAAAGTTAATGTGTTTGTAGGCATCATTCAGAATGCAAGATTGTTTTGTAAAATTTAAAAATGTGAAAAGATTTTTGCTGTAGAAAAGAAACGAAGAAGAGTATTGTGATTTTTTTAAATTCTTTTCCCGTTAAAAGGATACTTTTAAAAGAAAACAGCAAATTCATGCTACGTAAAGATATATGTTTTGTGGCAAATGAGATGCAGATTGATATAAATAGCAACTTCTTTAATGATGTCCTCTTCACGTATTATAAATGTGAAACACTACTCGGATTGTATTTTATTTGCTCGACGAAAGGTTAAAACTACAAAAACTTCTTTATTGTCATTACAAATTAGAGTTAAATATATGAAAGATGACCTCTTCCGCTTCAATATAATTCTGATCTTCTGTGAAAATGGTCGTCTTGTTGAGTACCAAAGTTATCTTGTCAGAAATACCGACAAAATTGGCGATATGCCACAGATGGATGGAGAACCTTCTGGAACGAATTTTTACTACTTACTTACTAACTCAGAATGTCCTTAAACACAAGCCAAAAGCTATATAAACCCTGCTGGTACGTGGACAGTCTCCAGAGTACGTAGAAATTAAAGAACGACCGAGCAGAGTCGGGAGCTGTACTGTAAAGCATGAGACACATGCTCATGCTTTGCCGTAAAGCCGTCTTCACCGTTATAGTCTGATAGTCTGAAGGCTGTGTCGCTGATTGTTTCAGCGTGTTTATAGTAGTTCTTCGACGACTGTAAAAGCGTTTTTAAAGCTGTCTTGAATAATATTTGGCTAATAAATTGTGTTTTGATACTTCAAGTGTCGTCGTTGTTCACTCGAAAGCGTACGTAAGAAAAAAGAAACGTAACAATATATTAGGCTATTCAATGCCTTAACCATCATCTACCCCCTTTGAAATTTCATTCATCCCCAAGGAATCTCCGATTCCTTTAGAAACTCCTTCCTTAGACCATTGACTCAAACTGCGTTCTTCAAAACTTTTGTATTCCATTCCAATCTCAATTTTGGAACACTGTGCAATTCTTCTACGGGTCAAAAATCAAAATCGAAAAAAAAATTTTAATAACTGTGAACCAAGAAACCAAGCATCTAAAATAATAGCTTAAATATTTATAATTTTAATTGTTACCGTTACATAAAATCCAGATACATGTGGAAGCAAATCCGCCACATATGCATGCAGGTAGGCATATTAAGTATCGTCGGGCCTTTTTAACTGCTAAACTTCCCCCCCCCAGATAAAATTCAGAGGGAGGACACCCCGAGCTGCGGTGCGACAAAAGGAAGAAAAAATCGCTTAGGTTAAAATCAGTGATAGCAGATAATCTGCTATAATGACTCTGTATAAAAACAAAATGTTCTAGACGAATTTATACGCATTTTTGAACTTGACCGTGTTATTGGAAATACTGGTGCAACAAGAATCAGTGGAAGTTGCATAATTAGCGTCAAAGATTTGAACAGAACCTTCAGCTTCAGCTGCAGAGGTGAAAAGGTCAAAGGAGAAGCTTGTGCTGACACGATAGAATTGACGAGAAAAACAAAGCAACCGGCGTCATCTATTGACAAAACATGAAATAATTTCCTCAAAATGTGAAGGTAAAGACATTAAATCTGGAATCTTTAACCAGAATTGAAAGATTTTTATGAATGTCAAATGCCTCGAGAAAATCTAATTAGGCAGTGGAAAACTTGTATAATTTTGGTTCCAAGAAAATGGAAAGTAGAATTTTTTTGACCAGCAATATTGAGCAATAGAGGATTTATATGTTTATCTTTAGTGTGAAATTTCAAGGCTCTCTTAGTTTGACCAATATATAACAAACCTCATTGAGAAGGAATACTAAATAGACCCTAGAAGTTAACAAATGAATCGGAATATCTGGAATGGGGTCTTTAAGTATGGAACTGCGAATATATTTGAGGAAAAAAAGATGGTCAGGTCGTTTTGTCTTCTGTTTTTGTGGCTTTGTCTTATCGCGTGAGTACAGGCTTCTTTATCATTTTCATTTCTGCCTCTGAAGAAGAATGTTCTACTCAAATCTTCGAAACTTATTCTTCGGATTAACCGTGATTGGATGTATTACACTAATTAATCGAGAGTTTACTGTAGCATGAAAGAGATCCATTGTCCTTGAATGAACAATATTTCTGAATGTATTGCTTTGATTAATCAGGAATTAATTGTAGCACAAAATAGATCAACTCCCTCGGATTAACCGCGATTTTTAGTGCACCGCTTTGGTTAATCAGACGTTAACTGTATCAGGTTCAATGTTCCGTCTTACTTTCTTTGGGAACATGCAAGGACCTGACTCGGAACAGAGAGCTTACTAAAGCTATGTTCAATAACTGTGGGAAGTAGACAGGATACACAAGAAGGGTATACAAAACCCTTTATTTTTCTCTCTTTACAATAATTTCCGTACTTCGGAATACAAAGACCCACTACTTGTGGTCTAAACGTAAGAATTTAAAAATATAACTAAACGCTAACTTAACTTTGAAATAATAAACGTGGAAGATTGGCCTTATATTAACAGGAAGCCGTATGTAGTACAGAGAACTGTTAACACTACAATACGTTTAAAATTATCAAGAGGATTAAACCTCTGGCCTGGAAGGCAACCAGCAACTGAGTAAAACTTCTAAGGTAAGCGGCCTGCTTCGAATAACTCCTTCCTCTCTCTCGCTTCGCAAAAAGCCACAACTTAAGTACTTGGCGTTCGCCAGACAAATTTTGCATAAATAAGTTAACGCTTATAATTCTGACCGGAAGTAGAAAATAAGAAGTGATAGTAAAGATTTAAAATAAAATAAACGTTAGTAAAACTTAAGATCCTTACAACTGTAGTATGAAGTAAATCAACAGTTTTCAGACTTACCGTGATTTTGAACATATTGTTTTGATTAATCAAGAGTTAATTAAGTAGTCAATCAACTGCCCTCGCATTAATCATGATTTTCAGTGTATTGCCCTCGTTCATCGGAAGTTAATTTAAATTTGATGTAGAACAGTTTGTTTGAGTACATAATAAGTTTGAGTACATAATAAGGATTACACTTTCATTTCCCACATAAAATATGCATAGCATTAATGAATTAATTTTCGGGTAATGTTAGAAAGATTCCTGAAAAAGTTGCCTGAGTCGACAAAGTTTAAATACTACATCCTTTTGCTTAACTGCGTGATCAGACAGGCTTTGTATCTGAAGATCTCCACTGTCCAATTACAAGAAGGTAATAGTAAATTCTTATTGCGCAACAAAAGTAATTTTGCAGCATCTTGCTGAAATTTAGACTTTTATGTATTCTTTTGCGGGGTCAGCAACATTTGAAGTGATTTTATCCACTGCATACTTAAAATGCTTCAAAGCCATTCCTGAGGCGTAGAATTGAGTTTCTCTCAAGCATTCTTCAAAGTTGTTTCTTTAACTTCCTTCCGTGCGTCTGTAATTGTTTTATGCATCAAGTCTTTCCAGCTTTTAAAACATTTTTGGCACTGAATTTTATAATGTTAAGCGTGTGGGTTTGGATCCCCCATTTATTACAATAAGTGCGCTGTATGATGAAGAAATTCACATTTTCGATGAAACCAAACTGATGATATTTCAAAATTTATGTGTAAATAATCTAAGTTACATCGTTTCGTTTAAATGCGCTAAAATTTAAAAAATTAAATTTTTAGCTCTTATGACATTCGTGGTCTTTTCTGTCTAAAAAGAAAATTATGGGTTTACTAGCGAAATCAAAATTATCAAAAGGAGATTTTTGATAAACTACATGCAATCAATATCTCATTTGTATGCTATGACTATTGTTGCTTAAAATTCTGTGCCTCGAAAAATGCCGAGTGATTAAAACCGCTAAAAACTGGTAGTTCGACTCGATTGGAAATCTGCTTAAACGGGCTGTCTGCATGGAGGTTGTAGAGTCATTAGGTTAATTGGAAGCAGAAAAGATGAAAAATACGCAACCGCCTTCGCCGGGAATCGAACCACGGACCTCTGGAATACCGGCCCAGCGTGCTACCGTTACACCACGAAGGCACGATAGGGAAGTGGGAGAAATACCTTATAAGGTTTTCGCTTTTTTCGTCATATATAACGTGAATAAAAAAGAAATTCCGTTAAAACATCCTCCACGAAGACATCCCTTACGTTTTCCAGATATTCCAAGATTGCTTAGCCATATATTAATGAATCCCGATTTTTTAAAATTTCATGTGCCATTCTTGTATGAACCATGAATATTGTACTAACTGAAACTTACATATATTTTTTTACATTATAGTTCATATAGCTAAGATCATATAATTTGAAAATTTTAATTTTTGTATTTTATTTCATATTTTCTCGTCCGAAGAAGAAGAGATAGTTGTTGTTATTGTGACTAATTTCGCTTATCTGATATCAGATCGAGCCCAGGAACTTATAAGGTATTTTCTCCCTCCTTTCCCCATGCCTTCGTGGTGTACTGGTAGCACACTCGGCTCGTATTCTAGATGTCCAGGTTCGAATCTCGGCGATGGTATTCATATTTCCACTGTTCCATACTAATAGTAGCAAGTGAATATTTAAGCGGGTGACAAATGAAGTTTAAGTTATGTTGTAGCGTAATATGTCGAAGCTTTCAATCAAAACCAATGTTTCATGATATCTTTCATCTTTTCTACGCATCTTTCAATTTTTAGGTTAGTTTAATTATTACGAAAGATGACTATATTTCTAATTTCACCCGCTGATCAAAATCATTTGTTTTATTTCAGTTGAATATAAACCCATTGTAAAAATAAAATGAAAGAAAGTTTTCGAGCAGAGATCGAATTGTGATTGTCCAGATCTTGATGGATCAAAATCAAAACAAAAAACTGCGAAAAGGTGCGATTGCGTTAGCTTTTAAAACATGTTAAATGCAACAGAATGACAATATCAAGAATCTAGAAACTTGCTTCCGAAAATAATTGTGAAGGTGAATCTTACGCTAATGTTGATTCTTTGAATAAGCAAAACTGTGGACGTAAATGCACAGATTATGGAAACAAACCTTCCAAAAACCTAAACATCTTTCTTTCAGGAGAAGAGGTACCTCAGAAGCAATAAACATACTGGATAATACCTTTTTGGCACTCCAATATTTTCTGCTGAAAGCAATGAAAAACGATGGCTTTAATAATTTTTAACCACAAGCACAAACGGAAAGCAAAGCTTCACAGGCAAAGGATAATACCTGCAAGTTTAAAATGCAGAAACGAAATTATTGAAATATCCAGAAAAAGCATCTGAACACTCAAAATAAAAATTAGGAGTAATATTTTAATTTATTGCTTAATTTAGTTAATTTTGCTTCCTTGCACGAAATAAAAAGGTAGTATTGTAATCGTGAAAAGTTTCAGGCATCATATTTCAACGAAAATATCCATTATCATTGCTATCAAATGCGATTTAACGACGTTTTTGCATGACATCTGTACGTAAGTACAGAATAAAGGACCCTTTTTTCCCCAAGAAAAAATTATAAAACTGATTTAAAGTGAATTCTAAAGAGATTTTTTGTGGCGTCTGTGCGTAAGTACGTATCTCGCATAACTCAAAAACGAGCCTCAGAACGCTGAAATTTTTATATGGGACTGCTATAACATGTAGATGTGAATTTCGTATTTTGGCTGCAATGGGCCGCACCAAACGTATATAAATATATTTATATGTATATCCACTCTGTTACCCGGCTCAGTGATCTCAGTTTCTTTACTCTTATATGTTTGTAAATTGTACATTTTTTGCTTTAAAAATGATTGAATTATGTTGTTCTTATCTTCCGGTTAAGGTTTTTATGCCTTTAGTAAATCTGTATGCAATATTTTTAGAATTATCAAACAATTTTAAAATTGTTTAAGTGCCGCTAAGCCTAATAATGTTTTTGATGGCGGCCATTTCTCTTGTTTACATTTGAAACAGCAGACTAGTGGATTTGTTGCCAATCTAGAGAAACTTAGCTTCGCAACAACAAAGGTAACGCCTTCATTTATTATTGCCAATTAAATCATGCTTAATCCTAAAGCATATAAATATATATATATGTATATATCCACTCTGTTACTCGGCTCAGTGATCTCGGTTTCTTTATTATTATATGTTTGTAAATTGTACATTTTTTGCTTTTAAAAGATTAAACTATGTTGTTCTTACCTTCCGGGTAAGGTTTTCAAGCCTTTAGTAAATCTTCAAGCAATATCTGTAGAATTATCAACAATTTAAAAGTTGTTTAAGTGCGGCTAAGACTAATTATTTTTGTTATGGCGGCAGTGTTTTTTTACATTTGAAACTTGGCAGAATAGCGGATTTGTTGCCAAGCAGCTTCGCAACAACAAAGATAACGCCATCTATTATTATTGCGAATTAAATCATGGTTAATCCATTCTGGAATTTATTCGAGGAAATACGTGTTTAACATTTACTTTTAATATAGATATTATATTATATTATATTTAAGGGGATTTTAATATAGATATTTTTAATATAGATATTTTGAGTTTTTATATATTTTAGCCTTGTCGCGAAGTGAGGACTGAATTAATTGAATGAGAAATACTGAGTCGTCTGTGGAAAACTATTCCGTTTTTTGTTTGTTTGTTTAATTTCTTTTATACATCGTTTTAGATTTATTATAACATTTGAATGGAGTATGTGGCAACGATTACATAATTCTTCAGGTGATATCAGTTTTGTGCATTCTGAGTTATAAAATGAACGAAATGTAACGCTGTTAAGGTAACTTAGCTTCAGAAGGTCACTGTGGTAAACAAATATAGTGAATCTTAAACAGTGCATTTATTCTATTGTGGTTTATGCTCTGTCGACGAAGTAAATTTAATTCAATCCAATAAGTTTAAATGAAATGCAAGAAAAAATGCGTATAATTTAATATTGCGTAGAAGGAAGTCATGTGGTGTACACATCAGATTTTTTTATAATAAATTTTGCGTTTTATATTTATTTTCTTTTGATATGTTTATAGGACAAATTAAATTTATCAACAGCTATTGATGTTATGGGACAGACGGAAAACATATGTGCAGCTCTCATACCAGCATTTATATTCCCTGCGATATTTCAGTGAAATACGAATTATAGATCCTTATCAATATGTGTAACTTTGAACTTGCCAGTTTCCTAACGAATTTGGGTTCCTGTAACTACTATAAAAACCAAGCGAAATTCCTCACCAACTGGCGCACATGTCTTTATATGTCTGCCTTTTTCTTTCCAAAAATCACGTAATCCTCCAGGTCCTTTGACATGACGCGTAAAAAATTACCCCCGATCATCATCATCATCATCATCATCATCGGGAATTCTCCGCCGACGTATTGATTTGACAATTTGCTCTTTCAATCTTTATTTTTTTTTTTATTTGGCCTCTATATATGGGATTAGATTCGAAACTGCAGTTCGGCCGAGCTCCGTAATTTATTCAGTGGATATCACATCCACTAATGAATTCTTTTTGCTTCAACTTTTTTCCCTTCAACGTCCACTTAGTTTTGTACCCATACACCGCGAGTTCCTTTTATATTTTGATGCTGTAAAAGTCATTTGTCATTTAGAGAAAGGGAGGTATCCCCCCCCCCCCGATGAAGCACTTGCTCACTTTTTATAGTTGGGAAATAGATGATCTGGATTTTAAAGAAAGGAAAAGAGATGTGGAGTTTAAATTTGGCACTATAGGCTTTTAGAGTGGTCCTGCATATTAAACCGTTTTAAATAATGCGGATTTGCTAACACGCGGTTTAAATTGAAAAGTTTCGATTACATGCGGTTTTAAGTTAAGACGATTATGATTAAATGAGGCTTTCAAAATAAAGAAAGTTTATAAAGTTTCTTTAAGGGGGCTCATACACCTTAAACCCCTCATGATTTTCGAATATGTGACTGTTGCAAGAATTCGGATATTTTATTTATTTTAAAAGCAATTACTTCCAACGTTTTACAGCTGACTACATAATACAGCTGCTTTAGGAACTACTAACCAGAAAGTTTGTGTTACCACAAATACTTTTGTAATTTAATCCGCTTTATGACAAAATATTTCGTCATGTTTCCACCTTGCACGCATGATATTTTAAAAATGGCCTATGGTACATATTTCAAATTTGATGGAATTCTTTATATTGGCACTATCTTCTAACTGAACCAAAAATATGACGAATATTTTAATATTAAAAAATTTTATGCACGAAAACATTGCAGATTTTTTTAATAAAATGCATTTTATAAACTCCACTCCAAATAAAATAAAAAATTAACATGAAATTCTTAGAATTTTTTGTTCACAATAGTTTCCAAGTGTTACAAAAGCTACGTATTAAATATGGAATTAAATTATGCAACAGAATGTTTTAAACTGTGCGCGCAAGGTGGAAACATCGCAAAAAATTTTGTAACAAAGCAGATTAAATTATAAAAATATTTTTGGCAACATAAACTTTCTGATCACTATTTCAGAAAGCAGCCATATTATGTAGTCAGCTGTAAAAAGTTGGAAGTCATTGCTTTTAAAATAAATAAGTTATCCCAATTCTTGCAACAGTCACATATTCGAAGATCTTATAGGTTTTAAGGTGTATGAGTCCCCTTAAGGGAAAGTCCATAACATTTCCCTTTATGCTTTTGATTAAAAATGATTGATCTTTGATTAAAGGTATTTAATCGGATGAAAACTGAACTCGTACATAGCTTTGTAAACAGACTTGTTTTATAAGCTATATTTCTGGGATAACCTCTAAGCATATATTTACGGAAACCAGAGGAGAAAATGCACGTAATATCATCTGCTCAAGAAAACCGTAAACGAAACAAAATTCTTAGATAATTTTCGCAGAACCAAAGTTGTTTACACATTTACAATTTTGATTTTTTTTCTGTAAACATTATTCACGCTGCTTCTTCGGTCGCTGATTTGTATACAAGCACTTTCGCAATCATAAGCACTTCCTGCTTCTTCCATTTTGGTAAAACAGTTTGATCCTGAAGAAGAAGAATTTATATTTCATTCCCTGGAAATGATATTTATATTATAAGGTGTTTCTCCCGCGTTCTTAGCATGCCTTCGTGGTGTAGTGATCGGCACGCTGGGTGCGTATTCGAGGGGTCCGACGTTTGAGTCCCGGCGAGGACATTGCTCATTTTTCATGTCTCCGGATTCAAAGTAACTTAATGTCTCTACAGTGGCGCCCGAACTGAAAAAGATGGTGGATGATGATTCTCCACCACCAGGATTTGGCGATTGGGTCCCTTGAACCGCAGTCGCCCTTTAAAAGAGGAAGCATATAAGGCATTTTTCCCGCCTTCGTGGTGTAGTGGTCAGCACGCTCATCCTCATCTTCTGTCTCTTTCCTTTGCTTCAGCTTCTTTTTCCTAGCTCTCCTTTTCTTTCTCTTCTTCAGTTGATTCTGAAAAATTCTGAAAGAGATTCGGATAGTCAGAGATTGGATAATTGGAGTTCTACTGTAATTTAATGAAAGATTCCAGTACAAAGATGCGATTCGGAAAGGATGAAATATTATTCCATATTCCTCATATTGATATTATTTTTGATATATTTAAGCATATTATTTATATTTAAGCTAGCCAAATCGTGTGTATTTAGCGTATCATCTTCATTTCAATAGCATGAATTTAAGTATTTATTATAGGGTATATATATGTAATAATAAAATTCCATAGCCAAGAATACACTTAAAATTCTAACTGCATGTTCCTTTCATTTTTAATGGCGAAGTTCTCTTATTTGAAAGTACGTGGAATTAAATCCACAGCCCCGTAGTCAAGTGTTTTTTCTCGCCTTTTCTACACGTACAGTTATAGAATGTTCTGGAGATATTTAAAGCGAACTGGAATGGCTGACGGGCTGACGTCATTTCTTGGAAGCTCCGCCTTTCCTGAGGCTATAAAAGGACTCGCAAAAGAATATAGGGGTCTTTTCTTAAATGTCACGATGCAGTAAACTTCATACAAAATGTTATTAGTAGTTCTTTTTTATTTACTCCGGATATCTAATTTTGTAACTGCTATTTCTCCTGACCAATAATAAATGGATCCTGTTTTTTTAAACTTATCGTCTGATAATTTAAGCTACGACAACATTTATGATTCTTCAACAATCTATTTATTCCTGACAAAAGCTGGTACATCATATATATATATATATATAATGCAAATATAGTTCCCAACTACAGGCATCTGAAGAAAACTGTAAGTGAATAAGTTTAATGAGGGGAAAAATTGACTAAATTCCCAGTATTTCTTTAAACCAAACATACTGCAAATTCATCAAATAAGCTTCTGCTACATTCGCAGCACCGTTTGGGACAAACTAAGTAACTTCCGATTGCAATGTGAATCGATTAACGCCAAGAATGTATCGATCGCATATGGTGATACGATTTGTGCGTAAATATTTCCCGAGTTTCTTTGGAAAGGTAACCGAAGCTATTGCTGCGTAAAGTAGTCACGAGTCATGCGCCTGTCATTAGCAGTAATGGACTTTAATAACGTTTCTTTTGCAACAATCAATTCACTAAATGATCTTTAAAGAGAATTTAACGAGAAATCAATCCTCTTAGTCATTTCTCCAGTACTTTTTTATACTGTACTATGTTTTTTAAACGAATCTGAAATATTTTAAACAACTTTACAATGACTACTGAACATGATTTGGAAATAATTTTTAAAGCTGATAGACTTCGATATAATCCGCCATTTTGGCATGTAATATATTCCGGCGCATAACACTCACCTATAATTTCAAACTACTTTTTGTGGTATATTCGCCATATAACGCGCATCCTTTTCTTTACGAAGAAACATGAAAGATACACGTGCGATGCTCTTATCTTTTGAAGTCATTCGTTAGAAGATTTTCCCCACGCTTTCGAGCTATGGTATATTGAATTGATAAAAAGATAAGAGGAAACAATATGTGTGGGGGAAAAATGCTTGAGGGAGTATATAATTCTGCAAAGAGATGTCTTGTATTCAATGCAGCTGTTCATAAAAATGCTATTGTAGGCTTTCCAGAAAAGGGGAACATTATTTGAGATAATAATACACCAACGGCCCGAATGAATTTGCGGAATAAGTTGTTATATGTTTTCTCTTTCTGCAATCATTTGAAGCTTTGATTTGGAAGTAAACATCGAAGGCAAGGAAAGAGCAAGGAAGGTAAAGGCGGCCAAATGCGTCATGTCAGTGTAGAAATAGTGCGTGAGTGTCTAACAAAAGCGTGGAATGAGCTGAAACCCGATAAAATTCAAAAGCCGTTTAAAAAAAATAATATTTCTAGTTATCGAGATGGAACCAAAGACGATTATTTATCTGTGGATCAGAATAACAGAAGGCTGAAGATGAAATAGAATTCGTTGATGTGCCTGAAGATATAACCTAAGACGAATATGGCCGAACTTTTCACGTTAGCAGATAATGAATTTTTTTCAAGTTCATAAGGAATACTAATTCAGAAGTCAAACAACAAAAATCAGCGTAATATTTTCAAAATTTTTACAGGACTGGTTTCGATGGTTTTACCGAACCACCATTCTCAGCTGCAAAACCGCAAATGAACAAGATAGGAAATATTGATTAGATAAGATAAGAAAGCCTGAACAAGAATAAGTAAGTGGCGCCATCTGTTGGTGAAACCAGAACTAAAACATACTTTCTTTAAAGGCCGAAGGCAAAGATGGATTGGAATTAGGATCGTTAACTAGAACAGAAAGATTTTTTTCAACGTGAAATGCCTCTAGAAAATCCAGTTTTCCAATGGAAGATGTTTTTTTGAATAATTTTGGCAGAAGAAAAATTGAAAGTGTGATTTTCGGACCAACAATGTTGAGCAACAGAACACTTCTGTGTTTCTTCATAAGGAATGTCATTTCTTTTAAACGAACAGCATTTACCTACATATATTTAGAAATATAATTTTCGCATGATCATTTTTTCCTTATTCGAAATCAACCATTTTTATATCCGACATATAATGCGTACCCATAAATTTCAATCTAATTTTTTTTATAAATAACTGCGCATTGTACCTCCGGCTTTGTTTGGTTTTGGTGTATGTGATTACGGCAAAGTCTCGAGGGCTATCTGCCTAAGGGAAGAGATGAATTCGTGGAGGACTTTCTAAGGGAAACTGGCTCATATATACGTTACACATGAGGAAAACCACGAAAATACCCTTGCAGCTAGCCTGTACGCGGGATTCGAACCTCGGACCGAACTACCAGCGTTCGGCGGCTTTACCGCTCGCCGTTGGTTATACTCCGGAATATACGGCAGTTGAAATAGTAGTGAAAACTGATATTGGAAAAATTGAGCTCAAGTCGCATTTTTTAAATCTTTTTTTTTTTTTTTTTTTTTTTTCGTTGCAGCATTATTATTTAGAGGTAAATGCATATTTTAAAATTTAAATGAACGATCCAAATGTAAAATACGCAAACTTAGGGACATTTGTATCTCAATCTGCAGAAGATAACTTCAAATATCCATGTTCCTAAATGGCTTACGAGAAATAAAATTTACTTTACATTCCAACAGGGCAGATAAGCTACACAATGAGCCAAAATACGATTATTACGTTAAGTAAATGTAGTATGTTGTAAAATTGTAGTGTATAATAAATTGTAATGGAGTTTGGTATAGTAAATCTGAATTTTTTTTTTTTTTTTTTTTTTTCAAATAATAGTCACTGTTCGGAGCTCTTGTAATAAACCTAGATGACGCTGAACATATTGTAGGGTGGGCGATTGCATACCAGAATGATTGTGATACTAAACAGCCATCTCGTCGCTTGCGGGAAAGCTGAGAAAACGAGTACTCGAGATACGGGTTAATTCCTTCCAGAATTGAGTTCGTATAGCGAATTGCTCGTAACTAGAAACAAACTTCCCCATTGAAAATGATGGAAATTCAATTAATCCGTTCCGCACCCAAAAATATCAACATAAAATTAAATTTTTCTAAGAAATAACACTGGTAAACAATACAACCGCAATTTACCTTTATGATAGCTTCCGACACCAACATTTTAACTGCTTCTCGTTAATCCACACCAGCAGCAGCTTCTCAACATTTTCTAGAATTTTGACCGATGCTTCGAAGTAGCTGTAATTCCTTTGCCTATATCAAACTAGAAAGCCCGGCGGTCATACGAAATGACCACTGTTCTAGATATTATAAATTATAATTAAAATGATTTGTGCAAGTTTCTAGGTAATTCATATGTAAATATAGTTAAATGTATAATAAACAACAATTGTATGAATTAAAAAATATTTAAACGTTCTTAAATACTATGATAATTTAATTAAAACAATGATAACTGCATGTATGGTATTAGTGTATATGGACTATTTGAATGCCGTGACAACTTCACCCCATTGGCTAGTACAGTTACGCAAGCAACCAATAAACTATCCACGACAAACAGACACTTAAGCTGCATATATATCAAATTTCTTAATTTCTTTTCCTGCTTTCTCAGAACAGTGCAGATCGTCGATTTCGAAAGGGCCTAAATCTTCGCCAATTCCGTCACTCTTACACCACGCTTATGTATGATTTCTTTCCTAATTTCAACGGCCATGCCTTCCTTATTTTTGTTTGCAGCACTATCTGAGGCAATAATCTTCTTGGGAAGCATCGTGAAATATTTATTTTCACGTTAAATGTAATAAACAATTGACTCACAAGCGCACAAACGCGTAGACCAAAGAACAGTGAGTGATCTGACGAGGGAATTTCCCGAGTCGAGCCGGATAGGCAAATGGCGTCACGCATACCAACAGCCTGGCTCATTGCTGGTTACTCGAGTCAATACTCGTATTTAGAGACAAATTTGTCGCTCATACTTTTCTCGTATCTCGAATTTCTCTTATATAGAGGGGCTCGTATCTCGAGGTGCCACTGTACATACAACAGATCCTCCAGTGATCTCGCTTCATTGCATAGGTCCTGAGGGCCCTTACATGAATAACTCCCATCCACTAGAATGCAATTCACGCGCCCTCAACCTCGCGGTCGACACCGGTCTTTATACAGCGTCTAGCCAATATCGTTCGGTGAGACTCTTTCCAACCGGACACCACTCCCATCGATTCGGAAGACAGATAGGTTATCATTAACCACGATGTCAGTCATCCTCGAGAAGACCGAATGAGCCCAACCCCCTCCGAAGATCACAACTTAATATCAACCATGTAGTTATCACAAAGCCCTGGATAGACAAGACTTCACAGATGCTGTACCAACTCGGTCCCTGCCGAGACTGCACGGACCACCGAATTGTCGATGGTTCTAGTCACTGTGAAGTTAACCTATGTACCCAAGGGGCCGAGTCTACCTAAGTACAGATCTTAGCCAGAACACTGAGGGTTGTCTCGTCCAAATTGTTCTTCAGTTTGAAGATTTTACTTTCCAATAGTCTCACTTCCCTCAGCTTATAACACTGCCAACACACGATGCGATTAAATAAATCTAACCGCTCACAAACGGCCGAGTGTTTAAGAACGGAAAACACTGGTAGTTCGACCCGGATTCAAATACCAGCGAATGGAGTATTTTCGTTATATTCCCCATGTGCGAAATAAATACGAATTTGTTTCCTCAAAATGTTTTTTCACGAATATATCCATCCCTTCAAGCAGATAAACCTCGCGAGTTTTGTTACGTTCAAATAACCGAATCTAACCTTTATAATGTAGCGGTAATAATAATTATTATTACAGCCTGCTCCGCCTCTCATTGGGCACTACAGGTCGAGTCAAATCACTCCGGTCGTTGCGTTTTCATCTTAAGCTGCTTTTCTTTTCAGCTATCTTTTATTTAAAACTATTTACAATATTTATTTAACATCATTACGTCTTACAGTTATAATAATTATTAGTACAAAAGCTTATTAAAAGGTTAATTAATTAATTATGTTACACTATTTACAATATATACATTTGGCTTGCAGCCAATTACATACTTCAGGTTTTTAACAGGAACCTGGTTTTTAGCTTTCAGTTATCATATCCCTCTGATGTTCGTTGACGAACTTGATGATTTCTCGAGCTCCTCTTTGGCCGTAGTAATCTGTGAAGATCTTGCGGAGGTCCATGTCTTGTCCTAAGGATGAGAAGTGTCTTGCTCGCAGGTCTTTGGTGAAGGGGCAGATCGTCAAATAATGCTTGGCATCTGCTGCTGTTGCTGGAGAATCTTGTGAAGTAGTATGGAAACCGTCCGTGATTGGTGAGTCCCTGTAAGATGTAAAAATCGGACTTTAACCTCTTCAGCTTGACTTGTGGGAAGATGGCATGGGTATAGCGGCCGGTGTCGGCTGTGTCCCAGCGGTCTTGCCAGTAGTCCAGGAGTATTGTCTGAATCTTTTGTTTTGCTGCTTCTTCGGAGAGAGGAGTAGGGTAGTCTATTGTTGGGAAGTTGGTGGCGTCTTTAGCCAGTCTGTCAGCGTATTCGTTTCCGGCTGTGCCTTGATGGCCTCTTATCCAATGGAGTGTTACTTTGTTGAGGTCGCCTAGTGTAGAGAGGATCTCCTTGAGTGCTTCAATGTGGACGGGAATAACCCCAGTCTTATTGAGGCATTGGAGTACGCTCATACTATCTGTGTAGAAGTGGATATCCATCGCTCTGAATTGTCCTGCCCAGAAGGCGGCATCTTTGAGGGCGCGTGACTCCGCTTGGAAGACAGTAGCGTGGTCGCTCAATCGTTTTGCTGCTTTGAACAGTGGTTCATTGTTGTGGAGGGCAATGAATGCCGATCCTACCTTGTTTTGTATCTTTGATCCGTCCGAGAAAAGCTCAAGTGCTTTCCCAGTTGGAGATTGTTTTGTCCACTTGAACTGCTTCGCTTTTGTCGGGTGCCTTGAGTGGATATGTGATCTGGGCTCAATGCTTAGATCATCCAATCCAGTGTCCAGAATTTTTACGTCTTGCTTTTCATGGATAAGACGATAAATGGCTCGTTCCCCTTCAGCCTTGAGGTCCAGCGGCATGATCCCTGCGATGACCTGGAGGGCTGTGGTTGGGGCTGTTGTAAAGGCTTTTGTTATTTTGAGTAGAACAATCCTTTGTATTTGCAGTAATTTCTGTTGGATTCTTGCCGTTCCTGTCATCCATATTGGACAGCCGTAGAGTATCATTCGCTCTATGCCTCTAAGATAGAGGTCTTTTAATAGTCGGCCTTTTAGGTTCCAGTTTGAGTCGACTATGCGATTCAAGTTGTTTATTAGGATACTTGTTTTATTGCGGATCTCCGTCAGGTGTGGTACCCAGGTTAGCTTCTTGTCTATGACGAAGCCTAGGTATTTAATTGTATCATGCCTTCTCAAGGGATGATTTTCCCATTTTATTCTTGGGGGGTTGCTTATGAGTTTATTCCCTTTGGGGATTATCATCATCTTCTTTTTTCCGATGCTGAATTTTAACTTGTGAGTCTGGCTCCATTCGGTGATAATTTGAAGTGCCTTATGGGCTTTTCTTTCTATTGTTGTGCGGTTTCCCCCATTTATTACTAGGAGGAAATCGTCTGCGTAGGCCTGGATGTAGGCTGCTTCTTCTAGGTCTAGGTTAAGAGCTGTATTTGCTACTAAGTTCCACAGGATGGGTCCGATGTTTGACCCTTGTGGGGCTCCTTTGTTGTATGATCTGGTAATTTTGATACCATCTCTGGTGTAGGTTACTTTTCTGTTCTTTAAGTAACTACCGATTAGTCGGTAGAGATTCTTTGGACAGTTTAATTGTCTTAATTGGTCTCTGATTGTCGGCCACCACAGCTGATTGAATGCTGAGGCGACGTCCAATGAGATTATGCATGTATGCATGTTATTTTGTCGGTTTTCTTCAATCTTCTTCGTAAGGTTTGCCAAGGCGTCTATTGTGCTCTTGCCCTTACTAAAGCCGAATTGGGCTTAATTTAATAGGTTGTTACTTTCCAGATGGTATGTGAGTCTCTGCGTGATCAATTTGTCCAGGACTTTGCCCCATGCCGACAATAAACATATTGGTCGGTAGGCGCTGGGTTTTGTCTTATCTTTTCCTTCTTTGTGGAACAGTACCAGTTCGGCTTCTTTCCATGTCTCTGGGAAGTAACCCTTTTTGAGACATGTGTTGAAGAGATCTGTGAGATCTTGGGGATCTACTAGACGTAATTCTTCCACTAGGTCTATACTGAGGTTGTCAAGTCCTGGGGCCTTTCCCCTTTTGGTTTGCTCTATGACCCTTCTGACTTCCTCTTTTGTGAAGGGGAGGTCGTCTGTGGTGCTAGGCGGGTTTTGTGACCGTTGCCTAATTAGTCGATGTTGGGTGTCGTCATCTGTTTCCGAGTCTTCGGGAAAGTGGTAGGCTATAATTTCCGATATTGTCTCTTCAATTGTAGTGGTCTGAGTTCCATCTTCCTTCGTTATGGCGCATAATTTGAGAGGGCCTAGGCTTTTACCTTTGGCTACCTCGTAATATGTGCCAAATGGGGAGGTTATTTGGAGATTTTCCCAAAATGCTTCCCATGTTGATCGTTTTGCCTGGAACATGGCTCTTCTATAGATAGCTTGTTCTCTTTTGTATATTTCCCTGGCTGCTTCTCTTAGTTCTTGTGGAAGTCTTTGGAACCTTCTTCGGAGAGCTCGTACTTTGTTTCTGAGTACTGTAAGCTGTGGGTTCCACCACGGGTTGCTTCTGTGGCGGGTTTTCGGAGAAGAGTGAGTCTTCCTGGAAGCTTCATAAGTCTCTTTGATTAGTTGCGTATTGCTTCTTATATAATCATCTATTTCTTTGATTGAATTCATCTTCTGATGCTTTATGTAATTGGATGAGAGCATTTCTCTGAACTTCATCCAGTCCACGTGTCTTATGTTCAGTCTTTGATAGGTTTTTTCAATCTTTGATAGGTCTTTGATAGGTATGGTAGCTGACGTCTTGGACCTCATAGCTGATGTAGTTGTGGTCACTGAGGGTGGCTTCCTCCAGCACCTGCCAGTTCTTGACTTCTATTGTGCCTTGGCTTCGGAGTAAGGTCACGTCTATCCAGGAGTTACCTCTAACCCCTGTGAAGGTTGGAGGGCTTTGTGGATCGTTGAGGATGGTGAGGTCCGTGGCTGCTACGAAGTCGCATATCTTCAAACCTCTTGGATCGGTCTGCATGGGGCCCCATATCGGGTGTTTCCCATTTAGGTCTCCCGCTATGATGATCGGTATTTGATCATGCATATGGAGGAGATTTTCTAGTTCTAGTAGTGTCGGTTCGATGTCCTGGTTCGGGGAACTGTATGCCGATATTATTATACATGGCTTGTCTGCGTCTATCTTGACCGCGACAATGTTTTCTTGGCTGTAGAGTTCAATTACCGGAACATCTCTGTCCGTAATTATAATTGCTGTTTTTGCTTTTTCTATTGCGTAGAATTTCTTGTAGTTTATCGGGAAGCCTCTGAGTTGGTTTTCTCTCAGATAAGGCTCTTGTAGGCATGCTATTTGGATACTTCTTTTGTCTTCTAGATATTCTCTTAGATACGTTGTAGCACTCCTTGAGTGCTGTAAGTTAATTGGAGAATCTGGAGATTAACCATAGTCTATTCTTTGTTTTAGTTTTTGTAATTCCTTTTGGTAGCATGCACAACCAGTTTCTCTACTGCCATGATCTGTGAGGTATTCTGTATTGTATTTGTCATTTGATTGCGAACAATTTACGCATTTCGCTTTATTAGCCTTGCAGTCTTTCTTCTGGTGGTCCTCTGAACCGCATTTGGTGCATCTGATTTTGGCCGTACAATTTTTGGCCGAGTGGTTGAATCTGAGACATTTGGCGCATTGAGATACTCTAATGTATTCTCTGACGCTATTTCTCGTCCACTGGATATTGATCTTCCTTTGTTTCATGACTTCTTTGAACCTGATTGGGTCAATGGAGAGGACCCAATTGGTTCCGTATCTGCCATTCATGGGGAACAGGATCTCCAGTTCTGCGTCTTCTAGGACTGGATTCTGTGTCTTTATCTTGTCTATCAGGTCTGCTTTTTCAATGTCTTTATCAACGTTGTAAATGATAATTTTCGGCTTGATCTTCTGTGGTCTCTTGGTTTCAACTATATCCTTCAGCTTCTTGTTTTCTCGGATCGCTTCCTCGAGTAATTCCAGTTCTTCCTTCTCGTTTACTTGGATGAGGACGCCGCCTTTGTTCACCTTCTTGACTGCTTTGATTCCGACTTTTATCTGTGCGGGATCTACGTATCTGGTAACCTTC
Organism: Stegodyphus dumicola; assembly: GCF_044657685.1. Taxonomy (NCBI): domain Eukaryota; kingdom Metazoa; phylum Arthropoda; class Arachnida; order Araneae; family Eresidae; genus Stegodyphus; species Stegodyphus dumicola. The sequence continues at coordinate 183,142,965 of NC_140776.1, read as the reverse complement.
TCCTTCACCTGTTCTGATGTCATCTCCTTTTTAGGATAGACGATCGTGACGTGCTCAGGATTCTTTCTTTGCCTGCTTCTGTAACGCGCTTTGGAAATTGATCTGCCCCTTTTGGCCATGCTGGCGTAGGTGGGCTTCTCTGTGGCTACGACTCCTCTTATGAAGTCTTCTATGTTCGCTGTCTGCTCTAGCTGTCCTTCCAGTCTTGCTATTACCTGGTTTTTAGTAGAAACTTCATTAAGTACTTTAACAAAAAGCTCCTTGATACACTTAGATGGTTTCTTAGGTATCTCATATTGTGTAAGGATGCCCAGCAAGTCATCCATATAGTCAAGTGCCTCCTGCACACAATCAACATTGGAAGTTTGAACTTCCGGTGTCTTCCTAGCTGTATCGTCCCTAACTGTTGGTCGAGCCTTCGTCGCCGGGCCCTCCGTTTTCTCTTTGGAGGTATCAGCCCGACTTTCCAGCCCGGTGTCTTTTCGTCGTGCCATCTTGCCTTGTCTTGTAATTAGGCGCAAGACGACGTGTAGGGGATATGTAACCTAACTAAGGGACCACTGCATGAACCGTAAATGGGCCCAACTTACGCAGTGGCTGCGGTTCACAAGTCCGGTACCCTGGGGTTCACACCGGACCTGTTACTTGGCGAGTGGAAATACGTTAGACCCTCTTTCGAGGGAGCCCCCAGACTACGGCAAGGTCTATTTCCACACGGGAATGCGTATTGCAAATGACCGTCCAATGACCACGTTTAAACTCAGATAATCCTGGACGGCACCCGATGTTCTTTCTGAGATGGGTCAAACGGACTCGCTTTGAGTTCGACAAGGCTCTCGCGCAAGTCAAAAACAAAAGACTACAATAATGATCGCATTCCCCCTGGGGGAATGTAGCGGTAAGTCTGATTCACCTTATACAAAAATCTTATGTGTACACTACATGACTTCCTTGTACGGAATATTATACGCATTTTTTCTTGCATTTCATTTAAACTCATTGGATTGAATTAAATCTACTTCTTTGACAGCGTCAATAGAATAGACAACCACAATAGAATAAATGCATTCTTTAAAATTCACTCTAGTATTTGTTTACCATAGCGACACTCTGGCGCTAGATTCATTTAACAGTATTATATTTCGTTCATATTATAGCTCATAATGCACAAAATTTATATCATTTAAAGAATAGAATTATCGAATCGTTGCCACATGTTCTATTCAAATATTATAACAAAGCTATAACGATGTATGAAAGAAATTGAGCAAACAAAACAAGAAACAGTTTTTCACAGACGATTGAATATTTCTCATTCAAATAATTCAGTTTTCAATTCGCGACAAGGCAAAAAATACATAAAAACTCAAAATATCTGTATTATAAATTACGAAGTAAATCTGAAACTTTTATTTCCTTCAAAAAATTCCAAAAACCATTAAGCATGTTTTAATAATAAATGAAGGCGTTATCTTTGTTGTTGCGAAGCTAAGTTTCTCTAGATTGGCAACAAATCCGCTATCCTGCTGTTTCAAATGTAAAAAATTGAGTCCTAAATCAGTTTTATCCTAAGTTTTATAAATCAAATTTTATTTGTTTGTTTATGTAATCAATGATATTAAAAAAAAATTGAGTAAAACAAGAAATTTCAAAATAATAAATGATGGATTACGTCTTTTCACACAAAATTTATATCATTTAAAGAATAGAATTATCTAATCGTTGCCACAAGTTGTATTCAAATACTATAATAAAGCTAGAACGATGTATAAAAGAAATTAAGCAAACAAAACAAAAAAGAAACAGTTTTCCACAGACGATTGAGTATTTCTCATTCAATCAATTCAAATCTCACTTCGCGACAAGGCAAAAATACATAAAAACTCAAAATATCTGCATTAAAAATTACGAAGTAAATCTTAAACACTTATTTCCTCGAAAAAATTCCAGAAATTATTAAGCATGATTTAATTTGCAATAATAAATGAAGGCGTTATTTTTGTTGTTGCGAAGCTTAGTCTCTCTAGATTGGAAACAAATCTTCTATTCTACTGTTTCAAATGTAAACAAATATGTTCGCCATGTTTTTTAAAACTTTACCGCACTTAAACAACTTTTAAATTGTTGACAATTGTACAAATATTGCTTCCAGATTTACGAAAGGCATAAAAATCTTAACCGGAAGATAAGAACAACATAATTCAATCATTTATAAGGCAAGAAACGTACAATTTACAAACATATAAGAGTAAAGAAACTGAGATCAAAATGCCGAGTAACAGAGGTGGATATATATATAAATATATTTATATACGTTTGGTGCTTACGTTCAGATGTCACTCAAAAACATCGTTAAATTGCATTCGATAGCGGTCAAAATGGATATTTTCGTTGAAATATGCTGCCTGAAAATTTTCACGATTACAATACTTCCTTTTTACTTCGTACGAGGAAGTATAAAAGAAAAAAAACATTATTATCCCCAGCGCGCGAGACTCTGTATCGGAAATTCTGAAGATATACTCTTAAGTTATTTTGTAATACTGCTGTTGAATTGAATTTTATGGTTTAAGTACGAAGAACATCATATTTAATAAATACAGGTAACACACAAAACTTTAAAAAAAGTCCCTTTTGGGCTTAATATAAAATCTGAAAGAATATTCAGATTTTCTTTTTTTTAGTCCAAAGGGATTTGAGTCCCAAAGGACTATTACTATCGTTTTGGCATTTTGCCTCAGACTCCTATAAATGTCGGTTCACTTTTCAAACTATTGCCATAAAATGTTAAGAGTCCTGCATTTTATTTGAAGAAATTAAATAATGAAAAATCTGCATAAATGTATGTCTATTTCTCGTATTGTGATTAAACAACGGTATCTAGAGCCAACCAATTTTGCATGACGTAATCCTACTGCGAATATGGGTATCTGAAATCCCAAATTTGAAATTTGGAATTTGTTTTATTATTGATTTCATATTTTGTGAAACTTTAACGAATTTTTGAGTAACAAACTCAACGATTTAAAAGCGAGCGATGGCAACACTCTACGGAGGGGAAAAAACTTTTTTATCTCCAGCGCGTCGAACTGTGTATCGGAAGTTCTAAAGATATGCTCAATTTTAAAATTATTTTGCGACATTGCTATTGAACGAAATTTTATGGTTTAAGTGCAAAGAACATGTTATTTAATAAATAAAGGTAACACACAGAACGCTGAAAAAAGCCCTTTTGGACGTAATATAAAATCTAAAAGAATCTTCAGATTTTTTTTTTTTTTTTATGTATATAATTTTAATGAAATTTTTATTGGTAGGAACGCTTAAGGTATGTAAATATCATAAATGTTTTAGTTTGAATTACTTTTTGTATAATATACCGAGTAAAATATGTTTGTATTTCATCAATTCCTAATCGTACTTCATAAATACGTTGTTTCTCCTAAATCAATGAAATTACTTATAATTTAATTAGTTTAACAAATTTCTCGCGTAGGTATGTGGTATCCTATATGATAGGTTTTAATTTTGTCCTGAAAAATATTTAGTATCTTTCGACTCCAAATGGTTTTAGTATTAATAGCTAGAAGTCATTATTTAACAAAAAATATTTTACAAAATAAAATGTTTAGTACTTTTTCCCCTTCTATTATCTATGCTACCTTTATAAATAGAAATTACAAGAGCGTTCTTAATCCTGCATCTAAATTTAGAAAAGATTTTTACTTCTTCCTGGTTGTGAACAGACAAGTAGGCGTTGCCACGGACGCGGTGGTTTTACAAATGAGACAAACGACAAACTGAAAGATTTATGTTACTTAATATTGCGGTGAGTGCGCTTGTGACAAATGTCAGCTCTGAATATTGATCCGTTTTCTTGTTTAAGTAAAGTACATTTTCAAGCTTTGACCCGCATCGGCCTATAGATTGCTTGCGATTTCAGTCTAAAGATGGTAAGGTACCATTAAATGAAGAGCAGCATAAATACAAACTTAATCTTAAATTTAAATCTACAAACCACTACAAAAAACAAAAACAAAACAAAACAAAACAAAAAGATCTGAAAGGTTTCGGATTTTAAATTACGTCCAAATTGGTGTCTTTTAACATTTTGTCGGTTACCTTTATTTATTAAAAATCATGTTCTTCGGACTTAAACCATAAAATTCAGTTCAAGAGCAATATCGCAAAATAATTTTAAAATGAGCATATCTTTAGAATTTCCGATACACCAGTCTCGCGCGTTGGAGATAAAAATGTTTTTTCTGTAAAATATTGCCATTGCTTGCTTTGAAATCCTTGAGTTTGTTAACCTTTCGAAGACCGGATGGCCATTATAGTGGCCATAGAAATTATAGTGGCCATTATAGTGGCCCTCTTTGAAAAGACGGGGTTGTCCACTTTAGTGGCCATGTCTTTTTAACCCATTTTCCAGGCTGAAAAGTAGGGTGAAATGTCAAATTTGACGTCTCTGTGGTTTTAACCACTTATCTCTTTCAAAGGTCTTTCTTTTGCGACATAGATGCACCCCTCTGAGAATCCATTAAACTACACACAAGAATCTTTTGCAAATAGGAGGGGATTTCTTAAAGGGGGAAAAGCATTTGGTTCAAGATTCCCCGTCCTTTGGTAGCTTTTACTGCTACCAAAGCCCCGGCCTCAAAAGGTTAATCAAAAATTCGTTAAAGTTTTCCAAAATATGAAATGGATAATAAAGCAAATTCCAAATTTCAAAGTTGGGCTTCCACATGCCCATATTCGCAGTAGGATTACATCATTCAAAATTGGATGGCTCTAGGTACCATTGTTTGATCACAATGCAAGAAACATACATACATTTATGCAGATTCATCATTATTTAATTTCTTTAAATATAATGCAGGGCGATAATATTTGGTGGCAACAGTTTGAAACGTAATTCGCCGTTTATAGGTTTCCACACAATATGCCAAAGCGAAATTAATAGTCCTTCTGGGCAAATTGCCATTTTGGATTTATAAATTAGAAAAGATTGTATATTTAAATATTTTGATCACTGTTCAAGGGGATTATGAATATATACAGTTCAGAAAATTTATAGTATTTTAATAGCTCACTTAATTTTCCCTTCTTTCACGTTTAACTGGTTTGAAATAACGTTGGGAATTAGATTAAATTTTGAACAAAGACAATCTATGCTACTAAAAATCTTTGCCCGTCTGGTTTGTTTGTTTGTGGCATTATCTCCTCCGGAACGGCGAGGAGTTTAATTTCCAAAGAGGGTACCCCCAGATTCCAAAAAATCGTCGGAAGCCATTTCGACCATTCTCATCTTCTTATGTCTTTAATAAGCGGAGATATTCACTAAAAACTCGGAAAACGTTCATTTTCGCCCTCATTTTTCCGTGGCGACAGTCCCTCGCGCTGTAGATAAAAATAATGCTTTATTTCGAAAAGTGTTGCCACCGCTCGCTTTCAAATCGTAGAGTTTGTTTGTAAAGTTGCGCGCTTCCAACCTGCACGCAACAAAGTGGTGACTGCTGAGAACTGGAAATAGACCAAAGTCTTGAGAAGGGTTTAAATCCCTTTTTATTCAACTTTAGTAATTACAAATGCGTGCTCTTGACGCTCACAAACTACGCCGACCCGGCGGTAAAATAAAAATAAGAACCTGAAAAGAAAATAATAACAAGACTCTAACTACGAGGCTCTCTAAACGTAACTAACCTCACCGCGTTCTAAAATACCGCTGATAATTCAGCAAACTCTGAATATTACGTTGAAAGATTAACAATTTGCCGAGGCAAGTACACAGGCCGAAACGCGTGGTTCTTCAATTTCTAACTAGCCACCTCCACACTCGTGAAGCAAGAAAGCACCCTTTCGAACTCGTTTCCTTTCTATTTAACTTAGATTACTTCCGCTGATAATTTGAATCCTTGCGCGTTCTACTAAAATTTACATACTCTGGCATTGGCAATTCCAGGGAAAAGTAAGGCTTGACAGGAAAGAGAGTTTAAACTTAAAATAAATATAAACCCTACATGTTAACCAAAAATTTGTAAACTTTACAATGTGTACCGGGGTACTCTCATAAAGAATGTTATTGTATCTTTTCGAACATTGGCAGATTCACACAATGGTGCTAGCCTTTTTATGTTGGGACACTGTTATGAAGCGATCCCGTGTTTTTGTTAAATTTTGTCCAATTCTGATTACGTATTTTTTAGACTTCATCTTTTACGTGGAGCAATATAAAGTAGCAGAACTGTTCGAAAAGCTCGTGAAAATGTAACGAATAAATTGAAAAACAGTTCACGCGTGAAAGAGGTAGCATTCTTCTCATACTAAAATAAGTAGATCATCTGTGAAGAGGTTGTAGAAAAACTCAGGAAGCATGGACAGTTGTTTAATAGGAAGATAGATTTAAACAGAGATTTTGGAGATCGTCATGCAACTGAAAAAGGCTTTTATAAATGTAAATAACGCTACAAATGAGAAGAAATATTTTGCTACGAAATGTCCAGGGGCGGTAAGATAGCTTCCCCGCGAAGCAGGTTTAGAGTTGCCAGAAAATGGCAAGGGAAGGCAGGGATGCCATATTTAGCGAGAAATCGCCCATTTGGCGACATTTCGTGACAAAATTGGCGATATGCCATAGACGAATGGAGAACGTTCTGGAATGAATTCTTACCGGTCTGGCCCAGAATGTTCTCAAACGCAAGCCAAAAGCTATATAAACCCTGCTGGTACGCCTATTCAAGTCAGTTAAGAGTCAGTGAGGCAGTGTCTCTCTAGAGCCCAATTGGTCGTCGAGTGCATCGAGAGAGTCTCTTAGTGTAGCGTCGAGTTTTATCTTAGAGTGTGTTGAGCTCTGACAACCACCGAAACGAGTCGGGAGCTGTACTCTAGTGTATCGTCGAGTGCGTCGCGAGTTGTAGCGTGGTGAGTCTCGAGAGTACGTAGAGTTCCTAAAACGACCGAGGGTTAATCTTTGGATTATCGTAACTTGGCGATTTTTTGGCGAAAATTTACCGACCAACCCTGCTACAGCAACCTGCTAGTTTTTGTTTGGACGCCATTTTGTTTCCACGAAGTAAAGGCTTTTTTTTTTTTTTTTTTTTTTTTTTTTTTTTTTTTACCCAACATTTCTTCCAACAATCTGCTAGCCGAATAACGCTTATACTAGAACTTTTATGGAACAAAAATGCTTAATCATGACGAAGATTAGGTGCAAAATTGGAAGAAAGTGCAGAATAGCAAACTGCTTGCCGCGTTTTTAAGAATTGCACATACACGGTATCCATGTACACGTCGACCTATTTTCACTTAAAAAATCCCAGAATTGCACAAAAATGGCATTGCGCACGCTCTTGACTTTATCCATGTGCACTGCTAAAGTCCTAGCTAGTAACCTTTATCGCCTTACCAAAATGTCGCCAAACTACCTGTTACCATATTCTAAAGATTAGCCGACATTATTTCTTAGAGGGGACACAATCCGTCAGCACTCAAAAAAAAAATTTTTTTTTTCAATATAACTACTGAAAGATTCAATAAATAAAGGATAAAAAGAGACAAACATAAAGTAACCTAATATTTCCTGTTTTTATTTCTCGTAATTTCCCCGCTTCGTTTAGACTTTTTCCTCAATAAAATAGGTATAACTAAGAATTCGTTTTAAAAAACTCTAAAATTTTCGAAAGAAAAGACCGTATCTTCAGCTATAAATCAATAACTAATTCAAGATTTCTGCATTTTCGGAGAGGTACTAAAAAGCCAGGGAAACGCACTCACTAGGCGTGAATAAAATTTTATCACAAATTTAATTTGTATTCACAGCCACAACGCTGAAAAGAATATTTTTAAGCTAATTTTTCCTTTTCATAAAAGTTTCTAGAATGACCCGACTTTGTCGCGTGTTTTCTTTCCATTTAGAAAACATACTTTTCTGTCGTGTGCATTTGAATATAATTATGTACAGAAAAACAGCAACAGGAATTAAGTAAAGCATTTTTTTCCCCTTCGCCACATGCATTAAAAATGCTTTACGAAGCCTTTAAAATATTGCAACTTATTAACTTTTTTAACTGACACATACTTTCATAGAATTAAAAATGGAGAAAATGCATATTCAGCGTTTCTTATTTTTATTTGCTTTGCCGTGAAACTGTCTCCCCCCCCCCCGCTATAGCCTGATAGTCTGAAGGCTTCGACGACTGTAAACGGGATTTTGGAGCTGTCCTGGGTAAGACTGGCTAATAGATTGTGTTTCGATCAAGTGTCGTCGTTATCCCCCCCCCAAATCTGCGAACTCGTACGAAATAAAAAGATAACAATAAGATATGCGATATCTTATGTAAAATATAACAGGTCTGACCAAATTGTGGCAGGCAACTATTTGCTTCCCACTGGAGATAATCCATTTTCCGACTATTCAACTATTAGGCCTTAATTGGGAAGATTTCTGCAAGAGGAAAAAGTTATTTTCTGTATACCAGAATAACTCCAAAGTATCGAAGTGACTGACAATCCACACGCAGGTTTTTGACCAGTTAAATACAGTTCTTGAGGCATATTCGATTCAGTGGCTGGTGAAATGCTGGTAACAAGCAGTAGTTTTAACTGTACGCTTTTTGTAGAAAAGAAAAGGGTGGCATTTCTATATGTTCTACTGGGCCGGTTGACGAATTAGTTTGCGTTTTTCATATTTCGGAAACACAACTTAGGATATATACTAGATTTATATATACAGTCAAAAGTCTTTAATCCGGACTCGTCGGGACTTCGGCGATTCCGGATTATCAGTTTTTCCAGATTATAGATCATCACTTTAAATCTGGTAAGATGGCATGCAGAAATTATAAAATTAAAAATATGAAACCGTAATTTATAAAATAAAGGGCAATTATAATCTAAAGGGTATCAAAATTTACAAAAAAAAAAAAGCTTAATTTTTATCTGTTTATTAAACATTTCTTTCAATGCACGTATGCGTGAAGCGTACATTACGCATAGTCGAAATTAGAAAATTGCAACCAGAAAACTATTTGATGTGTGTTCGTGATATTTATAATGACGAAGAATTTGATTTAAATCATATCAAAGACAGAGTACATCGAAAACTATTTGATGTGTATTCATGATATTTATAATGACGAGGAATTTGATTTAAATCATATCAAATAACAGAGTACATCGAGATGAAATACTACATTTAATAAGGAATTATAAGCCGAATAAAATAAAAACATCTGCTCTGAAGATAAGGATAGTGCTAACAGATGAACTTCCAGTTCATTGCGCCCCCCCCCGGCCACAGAGCAGCGTGAAATTGATAAACATATTTCGGAATGGTTAGAGAATCAAAGGATATGCCTTTATCCATTTTTTGCAGCAATTCCACTTTTTGTTTGAAGGACATCGAAATATGCTTTCGCTTTGTAGATCCTTTGGTAGCTCCAAAATCGGAAATTCTTTTTGACATAATCGAAAGTTCAAGCTTACTTTTATCAAATTGCTCTAAGAGTCTGCAAAAATTAATAAGCCGGATCCAATTAGAAGATTAAGGAACACTGCAATCTGCAACATTAACTGAAATAGATAATTAGATAATTTTAGCTTAGCTTATACCGTCCGTTATACATTAAACGCGCATGCGTAAAGGTACGCATGCGCAAAATGTTTGCAGCTTTGAGGTCCGGATTATAGATCATTCCGTATTATGGATGTCCGGATTAAAGACTTTTGACTGTAGTGTGATCTTAACATAGCATCGATTTTTTTCCATATTTAGATTCTGCGATTAAATTTATGCCTAAACGTAAAGTTTTGTGCGAAACTTAGCGAGAGATTTAAAAATTTATTTTCGTGCACTTTCTCCAGTTTGCATGAAGAATTATTAATTCTCATAACGATATTCTTAAATTTATGGTAACCTATTTTCCTTTCCTTTCTGTTGCGTTCGAGCGGAAAAAAAGGAGCATCATTAATTCTTTCAAATAATTTTTAAAAAGGTGTGTAAACCGCATTTGTCACTATTATCTCTTATAAGAAATATGCCAAATTTGGGAACGCTGCTGTATATAAATTCACGTATATCTTGGAAAATGTTGATAAAGAAACTCGTAATCTTTTATACGCATGTCTAGAAATACGTATACTTTACGATAAGGTAAAACTTTTTTAGGTTATAGCTAAAAAATGGCTGCGAAAACTTTGTAAAAATTACAAACAAAAATGTGTGTGTGTGCAGAGCATACATTGTTCTAGCAACTGTAAATTGTGACACAATGCTTAATTTATGGGAAGCTGTGCCCTCGCAGGATGCCAGAAGTTTTTGTAAAATCAGAGGCCATATTTCTAATAAGATGAAATTCAGAAGCTGATCATACGATACGATAAGCGCCTTCATGTAGGTAGAAATTATGTTGAAAAATAGATAAGGTCCAGATATTCATATAAAGATAAATTTGTTAAACTGTTAATTGTTGCTTGTGTTTATATGTTACAACAAAGTGGTACTTAGTTAAGAAATATGCTTCATAAATATCTAGTTGTAGCTCTTAAAAAAATCCGGCTCTCTCTTAAAATTTCTGAATTTTAACTTACGGCTCTTACTGAATCACAAATGTTTCGGCTCCCTTACTACATTACAAACATTCCTACCACAGTATTACTATAAAGACCATAGCATTATTTAAAAAAAAACAGTCTTCTTTTCAGGTTATCATAAAAGTCAAACGCTGGCCTCCAATCGTCTTGGCGATCACCCAAATGACTAGATAACTTTCTAAAGTTTATCTAGAAAATACGACATGCTACCAGAAAGGAAAAAGAAAAAAGTCACCGATTTGCTTTTAAATAATAACTTTTATCCGACAACGTTAGATCTTAACATGTCTCCTAATGACTACCTAGAAATTTCCAAAATGGATCGTCCCTGGTAAGCAGAAAAGATCCATGAATTTCGGTGATATCCTAGGAATTTAATCATTTTGGGAAACTGGAAGTTAATGCTTAAAGTAATTCGCTAATGAGCTCTTACTCATTCTCTATCTGAGTTTAAATTTAAACAAAGTAACCTACTTCTGGAATCTGCAATATTTATTATTCTCGGGTTTTATTAATAGCAGATTGAAAAATTACTATCTTATTCTCCTGTACATAAAACAGTAAACTGTTTTTATAACAAAATCGGCTAATCTTTAGAATATGGTAACAGGTAGTTTGGCGGCAATTTGGTAAGGCGATAAAGGTTACTAGCTAGGACTTTAGCAATAATCTGAGAAGTAAACAGTTTGAATCACAGATTATTTTGTCTCAAAGAAATGAGAAATTATGAGACATGTAATGTGACATTTTCCGGAAAATTCCGTTGGTGATTTTAGCTAATAAGCACTTAGAAACAATTTCGCTGCTAAAGTGCAGAATCGCCCACTTATTTGTTTGGCACTTTTTACAAGAGTAAAAAGAATTGGATTTTTGTCAATTTTCTTTGACTTTTTAAGTGAAAATAGGTCGATGTGTACATAGATAAAGTCCAGAGTGTGCGCAATGCCATTTTTGTGCAATTCTGAGATGTTGTTTTTAAGTGAAAATAGGTCGACGTGTACATGGATACCGTGTATGTGCAATTCTTAAAAACGCGGCATGCAGTGGGCGATTCTGCACTTTCTCCCAACTTCGCACCTAATCTTCGTCATGATTAAGCATTTTTGTTCCATAAAAGTTCTAGTATAAGCGTAATTCGGCTAGCAGATTGTTGGAAAAAATGTTAAGTAAAAAAAAAAAAAAAAAAATGCCTTTACTTCGTGAAAACAAAATGGCGTCCAAAACAAAACTAGCAGGTTGCTGTAGCAGGGTTGGTCGCCAAATTTTCGCCAAAAAATCGCCAAGTTACCATAATGTAAAGATTCACCACAAAATCCTCTGTATTTTGTTATAGAACGCAGTTTACTGTTTTATGTACAGAAAAATTTATATCTTGCATTGAATGATTTAGCTAATCTAAAAGAAATTATCCCATTCCCTCTCGTGCACTCTCATGGGGTAAGTTGTTAGCAAACTGTCAGCATCTGGTCTCCAAGTGGAATCCATCAGGAAATTCATTCCGAAAACCTTATATTGTGACCTTATATTGTTATTTTGCTGTCGCACCTGAATCGATGAAAATTTGGTAGATGATAATTCGTCACCACCTGGATTTGGTCTACTGGGTACCATACTTCTCCCCAGTAGTATTTTAAGCGACCGAAAATATTGCATTTCTGTGTACATGTCATCATGACGGTTGGAGACAGCTGCACGTGGAAGACAAGTGGTTTGAATCTCGGGGTAAACTGTAGAGTTTCACACTATTTGCTCCAAAAACCTTAGTCTCTGCAACATATCCCCAAAACTAGTCTTAAGACTAAGTCACAGCCGAAAACATCGCGATCAAAAACGTCGCGGAGAAACCGTCGCAAGGCGAAAACGTCGTGGTACAAAAAACATCGTGGGAGAAAATAAAGCAAAGAAAAAACATCGCAGTTCTAAAACATCGTGGTACAAAATATCGTCGTCGAAAATAAAGCGGTTCCAAAAACTTCCCAGTTTTAAAACATCGTCGTCGAAAATATCGTGGTAAAAAATAAAGTACCCACAAATCATCGCATGACGATAACATCGCAGACATGCTTTTCTCAGGCTTTAATAATTGTAAATGGATATTCGCATAATGAATGATTTGTGAGAGCAAGACGGAAAGAAGGATAATTTTCACATTCATATTTTATTAACGAATAAATTTTAAAAAACAAAACAAGAAATTTAACTAAAACAAGAAATAATTTTCACTACAAGAATATCAGATTAACAAAAGTGAAGAAAGTAATCTCGCAATTAACTTAACAATTTTGTTGTAGATAAGGTCATGCAGTTACTTATTTTTCTTATTCTGGTCTTTTTTATATTATACTTTTCATGAAAAATTACCAGTGAAACTTTATAAAAAATAATTTATTAATAACCTTTCTTAATTAACTATGTCAGTTTAAAATTCTATTAAGCGCTATAAGTTGCATTAATTTTCTATGCTTAACTTTCCATTTTACATTTTCAGCAAATTATTAGTTAATAGAAAAGTATGAAAGTAAAAATTATCCTTCTTTACAGTTTGCGCTTACAAATCATTATGCGAGTTTTTACAATTATTAAAGCCTGAAAAACTCATGTCTGCAATGTTATCATCATGCGATGATTTGTGTGTACTTTATTTTTTTACCACCATACTTTCGTCGACGATGTTTTTAAATTGTGAAGTTTTTGAACCACATTATTTTCGACAACGATGTTTTAAATAGGAACTGCGACGTTTTCTCTTTGCTTTATTTTCTCCCACGATGTTTTGTACCACGATATTTTCGCCCTACGTTGTTTTCGTCCACGATGTTTTCGACGGACACCCTTAACACTGCAATATCACTTGCTCTTTCGAGAATTATTTTTTTATTGAAAGCGGATATAGGAATAGAGGTTTTTATCTGAAGCCATTAAATGTCTATTGTTATAATAAATTGTGTAAGTATCATAAATACATTGTTTATGCCAAATATACAGAAGGCTGTTCTCACATTTTTTAGACGATTATTTGCTTTTCTAGCTGTTCTATTAAAAAAATCGCTTGTTTAGAGAAATGTTTTTGACTACAACTATATTTTTGAAAGTGTAAGTTATCCTTTGCTATTTTACAACTTTGTTTTCATGCAAATGGCGCTTTTAAAGAAGCAATGGACGAAAGATTATGTTTGTTCTGTTTGCGAAGAAAATTATTCGTATTTAATTCTTAGAAAACGCTATGAAAGCCATGATTTTTCGCTGACTAAAGAAACAATACGTATTATTATCAATAAAAAAGGGAAAAAACGTTAAAGTTTGGCTTCAAGGGAAAAAATTGTTCAAAATACATACCTAAGGAAAAACGGAATTTTCGAGTGTTGCAAATGTAACAATTTTAATGTGAAAAAGAATCTTTGAAGTCAAAGTACAGTTACATGACCATTAAAATGCTCAGTGTCAACTATAAAAAAATTGATTAATGTAGATTTGAATCTTAAAAAGGCGAAAAAACGCAGCATGCATCGTCTGCTCCACTTCATATCCCCGAAAGCAGAGCGCGCTGCAGAATTCCCTATGAGAAACAATTATTCGGACAAAAATGGAAAAATGTTGTCACAACACATGAATCTTGAATATATACACTGAAGTGACAAAAGTCATGGGATACCTCCTAATATTTTGTCGGTCCTCCTTTTGCCCGGCGAAGTGCAGCACCTCGATGTGGCATGGACTCAACAAGTCGTTGGAAGTCCCATGCAGAAATATTGAACCATGTTGCCTCTATAGACGTCCATAATTGTGAAAGTGTTGGCGGTGCAGGGTTTTGGCCACGAACTGACCTCTCGATGATGTCCCATAAATGTTCGATGGGATTCATGTCGGGCGATCTAGGTGGCCAGATCATTCGCTGGAATTGTCCAGAATGTTCTAACCAATCGCAAACAATCGTGGCCCGGTGACATTTCGCATTGTCATCCATAAAAATCCCATCGTTGTTTGAGTACGTGAAGTCCATGAATGGCTGTTCACTTGCTCCAGAGGACCGAGTCCATGCCATGTAAAAACAGCCCAGACCATTATGGAACCACCACCAGCTTGAACAGTGCCTTGTTGACAACTTGGGTCCATGGCTTCGTGGGGTCTGCGCCACACTCGAACCCTACCATCAGCTCTTACCAACTGAACTCGTGACTCATCTGACTAAGCCACGGTTTCCATTCGTTTAGGGATCAATCGATATGCTCACGAGCCCACGAGAGTCGCTGCAGGCGATGTCGTGCTGTCAGTAAAGGCACTCGAGTCGGTCTTCTGCTGGCATAGCCCAAGGAAGACAAATTTCGCCGCACTGTCCTATCGGACACGTCCCTCATACGTCCCACATTGATTTCTGCGGTTATTTGACGCAGTGTTGCTTGTCTGTGAACACTGACAACTCTACGCAGACGTCGCTGGTCTCGGTCGTTAAGTGCAGGGGGTCGGCCACTGCGCTGTCCATGGTGGGATGTTATGCCTGAAATTAGATACTCTCGGCACACTCTTGACACTGTGGATCTCGGAATGTTGAATTCCCTAACGATATCCGAAATGGAATGACCTATGCGTCTAGCTCCAACTACCATTCCGCGTTCTGTTAATTCTCGTCGTGCGGCCATAATCACGTCAAAGCCTCTTCACATGAATAACTTGAACACAAATGACAGCCCTGCCAAAGCACTTCGCATTTATACATTTTCTACGCGATACTACTGCCATCTGTATATTTGCATA
This sequence comes from Stegodyphus dumicola, assembly GCF_044657685.1. NCBI lineage: Eukaryota > Metazoa > Arthropoda > Arachnida > Araneae > Eresidae > Stegodyphus > Stegodyphus dumicola. The sequence continues at coordinate 183,127,620 of NC_140776.1, read as the reverse complement.
TTGCTAATTCATGACTTTTGTCACTTCAGTGTACATAAATGACCGAAATAAAAATAGATCCATTTATTATCAAGAAAGAGAAGAAAAAAAATCTGAGAACATTGTTCAAGGAATCTAAAGAAAGTTTTCCGCAGGGATTTATGATTGTCGCTGGTTTTTCATATAACGAAAAATAAAAATTTTAAAAAAATGCAAAACCGTTAACGTTAACTCCACATACTAATAAGAACATACTTTATACACAATTTTCAAATATTAAATACCTGGCAGAACTGCATCAAGACAAAACAAGCAGGCACATATAAAAATCCACTATGAATTTGCTGCAAAAAATGAAACAAGAAACGTATATCAAAGCCATACCTTTCACTTATATCGTTAATAAATATCCACGGATTTCTGCGCTTTTGTACTTTTAAAAAGCAAATCCTCCAGACGTTGACCTACAACCCTCCTTGGACTTTGGGAAGCTGATCAAGAGGAATGGGATAACATACCTCTTCCTCTACTAAAAAAATCTGATGTGTACACCACATGACTTCCTTCTACGGAGTATTAAATTATACGCATTTTTTCTTGCATTTCGTTTAAACTTATTGGATTGAATTAATCTACTTCGCCGACAGCGCATAAACCACAATACAATAAATACATTCTTTAAAATTCACTCTATTTGTTTACCATAGCGACACTCTGGCGCTAGGTTCACTTAAGTATTATATTTCGTTCATATTATAACTCAGAATGCACAAAATTTATATCATTTAAAGAATTATCTAATCGTTGCCACATGTTCTATTCAAATGCTATAATAAAGCTAGAACGATGTATAAAAGAAATTAAGCATACAAAACAAAAAAGAAACCGTTTTTCACAGACGATTGAGTATTTCATATTCAATTAATTCAATTCTCACTTTGCGACAAGGCAAAAATACATAACATCTCAAAATATCTGTATTAAACATTACGAAGTAAATCTTAAACACTTATTTCGTCGAAAAAATTCCAGAAAGGATTAAGCATGATTTAATTCGCAATAATAAATGAAGGCGTTATCTTTGTTGCTGCGAACTACGTTTCTCTAGATTGGCAACAAATGCACCACTCTGTTGTTTCAAGTGTAAACAAGCAATGGCCGCCATCAAAAAAATTAGTAGGCTTAGCGGCACTTAAACAACTTTAAAATTGTTGATAATTCTAAAAATATTGCATGCAGATTTACTGAAGGCATAAAAATGTTAACCGGAAGATAAGAACAACACAATTCAATGATTTTTAAAGCAAAAAATATACAATTTACAAACATATAAGAGTAAAGAACCGGAGATCACTGAGCCGGGTAACAGAGTGGATATATATATAAATATATTTAAATACGTTTGGCGCGGCCGATTGCAACCAAAATACGAGGTGCACATCTATATGTTATATCAGTCCTATATACAAAATTTCAAGGCTTTGATTTGAGGCTACTCGTTTTTGAGTTATGCGAGATACGTACGTACATACGTTCGTACAGACGCCACGAAAAATTCTCTTCAGAATTCATTTTAAACCAGTTTTATATTTTTTTGGAGGAAAAGAGTCTTTTATTCTGTCCTTATGTACAGATATCACCCAAAAAGATCGTTAAATTGCATTCGAAAGCGGTCAAAATGGATATTTTCGTTGAAATATGCTGCCTGAAACGTTTCGCGATTACAATACTTCCTCTTTACTTCGTACAAGGAAGTAAAAGGCTATATTTTCTTGGAAACTATAATATAGAAAGATAACGAAGAATGGTATTATCAAATGGAATATTTAAAATACAAATATTTTAGGTAAAATATAATTGTAAATACAATGAAAATCGTCTAGAAAATGTGCAAACAGCCATATTAAAAATTTACAGCATAAATTTTGCTCCCTTCTTGGTCAAAGATAGATGATTGGCTTGTCATATAATTCGAAAACTGAAGACTTTTCACTGACTCATTCAAAATACGTAAGTTTAAAAGAAGTTTCAGTTTTTAATGGAAATGGTTTTCTTCTATTCATGTAGCAGAAATTCATTTCCGTCAGAAAGGACATAAACATGAAAGACATTAAGAATAAATGTGAGATTGCTTCGAAATATGCTTTGCGAAGATTGAATTTATATGTTGATTTAAAACAAATGGCATTACTGGTAAGGAGACGAATCTTAGAAATTTTCTCCAATCCAAATCTTAATATGTTCTCCAATCTCTCGGACCCTTCATAAGAAGAAAAAGAAAAAAGAAAAAATATCTTTCATTTAAAACATTGAAAATTTGTAATTAAAGCAAACTTTCAATCTTTGCATAATGAAACATAAGTTTAAGAATATTTTTTAAAATGTGCCTGCAGTTATTAAGAAAATACGAAATGAATATCAGCGAATACAATGCATAATTGTAATTCTAGAATCTCCTGTTCATTTTCTCAGTATAATTGGAAAACAAATACTTGAATAACATCTCAAAGTTTTTACTTTTTTTCAGTAAATTTGCAAGTAAAGCCAAATATAAAGGGGAAGCTTTATTTCAAGAATTAAAATGTATATACTCACTGTTCGTGAAATGCTAAATCATCTTTAGAAAATTAAGATATGGAACTCAGGACCGCAACGAGGTGACATTAATAGTCCAGAATGTAATGAAATTGAAACAAGTGTATCAATAAAACTCATCTTTCCAAAGTTTTAAGTTAAAACATTATCTTCTTTTGTTTAGTCCAAAGGGGCTTTGTCCCTCAGTCCAAAGGGGCCTAGCAGTTTGAAAAGTGAAAAGGAGTATAAATGTCCGTTTCACATGTGTAATAAATCACACACGTGTAATAAATCAGCAAGTGATACAAATTATTTTTTAAACTTTCTCGAGAGTAGGCTTGCAGCTGTCTGCTCTCTCGACGAAAAAAAAAATAAAATAAAAAAATAAAAAAACAAAATCTGAAATGTTTCAGATTTTAAATTACGTCCAAAGGGGCGTTTTTTAACATTTTGTGTGTTACCTTTCTTTATTAAATATCATGTTCCTCGCACTTAAACCATAAGATTCAGTGCAACAGCAATATCGCAAAATAGTTTTAAAACGACCATATCTTTAGAATTTCCGATACAGAGACTCACGCGCTGGAGATAAAAATGTTTTTTCTGCACAACGTTGCCATTGCTCGCTTTGAAATCCTTGAGTTTGTTAATCAAAAATTCGTCAAAGTTTTAAAATATAGGAAATCGATCATAAAACAAATTTCAAATTTCAAATTTGGTCTTCCACATGCTCATATTCGTTGGAGGATTACGTTATTCAAAATTCGATGACTCTATGTACCGTTGTTTTATCACAATACGAGAAATATACATACATTTATGCAGATTTTTCATTATTTAATTTCTTCAAATATAATGCAGGACTCTAACATTTTGTGGCAACAGTTTGAAAAGTGAATCGACATTTATCCGTCCGACGCAAAATGCCAAAACGAAACTAATAGTCCTTCGGGATTCAAATCCCTTTGGACTAAAAAAAAAGAAGTTTAATAATTTCCTCGTGACTATATTTAATCTCAACTAGTTTACAGAAGTAAACTAAAACAAATTTTGTAACATACTGATACTGAAGAGTACATTTTGGAAAATCATTAATGATATACTACATGTGCAGATATTTTACGTTTCTAATGCAAGGAAGACAGAAAACTTTCTGGGTTTAAAATCGCTGTTGCATAGCAAAGTGAACGACTTCAAAAATGTGAATATTTTTCCCTAAACACATTTAAAAAGTAGGTTTTGTAGTATGTTGATATCGAGGTGTGCATTTTCGAAAAATCATTGACGCCGTTTTCAGAAATTTTGTCTTTTCTAACTGAGCGAAGAAAGGAAAACTTCTGGCGTTTGAATCACTATTGCATAACAGAGTGGGACTTCAAAAGGGGCGAACATTCTTCTCTAATTGCCACTATCGAAGACTCAAATTTTTTTTCACGATGCCTCATGAAGTGATCTAGTCTTCTTCCCTTTGGCTGGCTCCTTGCCAGTAAATCGTCGACAAATGCATGAAAATATTCTGGAAAAACAGTGAATGTTTTTGTTTCTTCAAAGATGCTGAATTTTATTAGAATTTCAACCCGTATAATGTTTTATGCATTAGATGATTAAGTCGTATCTGCGCAACTGAAAAGATATAAAAGTTTGCTTCTGCATTTGTTTAAATAAGCAATGTGTTAAAATAAAAAATAAAAGTATTTTCTTCTTTACGGTGATTTTCCGTGATGAATATGTGAATATTTAGTGAAACTACCGAAATCGGCACAAAATATTCTCACTTATCTAAACGAAGAAGACAGATATTTATAGCAAAAAATTTACATAGTCGCAAGTTTTCCAATTGAGTTTTCATTATGTTTTCAATTAAAGTTTGATTCAAAGTCAGGTACTATAATAAAAAATCTGATGTGTACACCACATGACTTCCTTATACGGAATATTAAATTATACGCATATTTTCTTGCATTTCATTTAAACTTATTGGATTGAATTAAATTACTTCGCCGACAGCGCATAAACCACAATACAATAAATGCATTCTTTAAAATTCACTCTAGTATTTGTTTACCATAGCGACACTCTGGCGCTAGATTCACTTAACAGTATTATATTTCGTTCAGATTATAACTCATAATGCACAAAATTTATATCATTTAAAGAATAGAATTATCGAATTGTTGCCACATGTTCTATTCAAATACTATAATAAAGCTGGAACGATGTATAAAAGAAATTAAGCAAACAAACCAAAAAAGAAACAGTTTTTCACAGACGATTGAGTATTTCTCATTCAATTAATTCAGTTCTCACTTCGCGACAAGGCAAAAATACATAAAAACTCAAATTATCTATATTAAAAATTACGAAGTAAATCTTAAACACTTATTTCCTCGAAAAAATTCCAGAAAGAATTAAGCATGATTTAATTGGTAATAATAAATGAAGGCGTTATCTTTATTGTTGCGAAGCTAAGTTTCTCTAGATTGGCAACAAATCCACTAGTCTGCTGTTTCAAATGTATACAATCAATGGCCGCCCATCAGAAAAAAAGGCTTAGCGGCACTTAAACAACTTTAAAATTGTTGATAATTCTATACATATTGCATACAGATTTACTAAAGGCATAAAAACCTTAACCGGATGATAAAAATAACATAATTCAATCATTTTTAAAGCAAAAAATTTGCAATTTACAAACATATAAGAGTAAAGAAACTGAGATCACTGAGCCGGGTAACAGAGTGGATATATAAATATATTTATATACTTTTGGTGCAGCCGATTGCAACCAAAATACGAGGTGCACATCTACGTGTTACAGCAGTCTTATATACAAAATTTCAGCGTTCTGAGGCTACTCGTTTTTGAGTTATGCGAGATACGTACGTACGTACATCCGTTCGTACAGACGCCACGAAAAATTCTCTCCAGAATTAATTTTAAAGCAGTTTTATATTTTTTTTGGAGGAAACGGTTCTTTTATTCTGTCCCTACGTACATATATCACGCAAAAGCATCGTTAAATTGCCTTCGATAGCGGTCAAAATGGATATTTTCGTTGAAATATACTGCCTGAAACGTTTCGCGATTACAATACTTCCTTTTTACTTCGTACAAGAAAGTAAAAAGGCCAGGAAATTCCAGAAAATTTTTTATTATTTATGCCACATGAAAATGCCTAGATCTGGGTAATCATTCTTAGACTTATTAAAATAGAAAGAAATATTTGGCGAGAAATTTCATCGGATGTAAAGCTAAATATATTTAGCGGAGGAAACTAGTTGGCGAAAAGAGTTTGAAATTCTTACACCATTTGGTTCTACGAGTGACCCAGTAATTAACATTGCTGAATACTAAGAGTTCGACACTGCTTCGATCAAGCCAAGTAGGTGGCTTGGTGGTCAGCGGGCATTTATTGAGAATTTTTTTACATAAGCCTTTACGTGAATAATGATATACAGTTTCACATTAGAGAATGTGTACAAGGAAACATATATACAATTGTAACAGTAATACAATTTTCAGATGTGTACAGATACAGTTAGAAAATATGCATATAAATGTAGTTAAAAATGTAAGAATATAGGCATCAAAAAGCAAATTTTTAAATATATAAAAATAAAAATAAACCAATGAAATCAGGATGAAATTTAGAATTTTGACAAATATTACCTAGAACTCATTATAGATAGTCAGTAAAGTTTTTATCTCATAGAGTTCATAGAGAATTAGAAAAAGTCTAAATAGATATAATAATGTGTATATTAGATTACGGCAAAGCACTCGAGGGGGTTATCTGGCTTAAGGGAGGGATGCCTTCGTGGAGGACGTTTTAAGGGAAACTGGCTCGTATACACGTTACACATGGGGAAAACCACGAAAACGCCCATGCAGCCAGCCCGTTCGCGGGATTCGAACCTCGGACCGAACTACCAGTGTTCAGCGACGTTACCGCTAGATATAATAATGAAACAGAGTGTTCTTAGTTCTTTAAAAAGAAGTCCATAAGATCATAAGTTCATATAAAGTTCATAACAGCGGAAGTCCACGTATAAACGTGAATTTGAAGGTAAGTATATACAAAGTAGTCCTTAAAAAACAGGATTAAAGGTTTGTAAATCCGAGTGGCCAAAATATGTAGAAATCATAAAAATTTAACGTGTAAAGGATCAGAAATGTTAAAAATCCTTTAAGGAGTTTTACATAGTCCTTGATGAGTATTGTTCTGTGGAGATGATGATCATGTAGGAGATATTTCATCGTACAGAAAGGTACATCCATAAAATGTTGTAGGAAAGAGAAGGCTTCCATATATTCTTATTCTTTACGCCCAATCTCTTTTCTTATATCTTTATTCTTTATTCCCAATCCTTATGTAAGGCATTCTATAAGAATTGATTGAGAATAATGAAGATGTCTTTAAATGACAGTAAAATGTTCATGTTTATTAGAATTTACCCGGTAGCTTGCAGTCTGCGTTCGCTTCCTTTTTGTGGAAGTTGACCATTCTTTAGAATAAAATTTTCTCGGCGCATTCTTTATAGTCGCTTTTACCTCGTCAGTATCATCAAATCTTTATCTCTAAAGACTGTCTCTCAATAAGCCAAATAGATAAAAACCTTATATAAAGGCGCCATATTCGTGATGTACGGTGAATGGGGGGACAGCTTAATTTGTGGCTTGCGTAATGATGTGTGTACTCATGTATTTTCATTGTGAACTTGGATCCTTTCCAGATTCTTATTCGGTCTTTTTCTCCTTATAGCTTTTCTCAATTTCTGAAGTATCTTAATGTACAATTGACTGATCACAGTAGTCCAAGTTACAGAATATTAAGAAAAATGATGCCGTTGTAATCTCAAACAGCAGTCACCACGACTTCCGATGCTGATCACTTGGCTCTTAAATATTTTAGCTTTGAAGAAGAGACGTGACGCCAGTCCATGGGTTATGTTTCGTTTCCGGATAATATTGATACCCTCGCGTCTTCTCTCCTTCTACTCGTGTATGAACTGCCAAGGTATCCACTTTTGCACACGCTTCTTGATACCCTAAGTCATCCACCATCACTGGCTCTAAAACATTTTAGCATTGAAGAAGAGGTGTGACGCCAGTCCATGAATTATTTTCCGTTTCCGGATAATATTGATACCCTCGCGTTTCATCCTTTGTCTCCAGATAGGAAAAAATGAGTCTGCGTTCGCTGTATAGCTAGACCACCATGGCACATGCCATGGTGTTGCGTTCGCTGCTTAGCTAGACCACCATATGCCATGGTGGTCTAGCTATGCAGCAAGCTCAAAGATTGTGATCTGTCTTTCCACAGACCAGATTTATATGCCGTGGTGCTGCGTTCGCTGCTTAACTAGACCACCATATGTCATGGTGGTCTAGCTATGCAGCAAGCTCAAAGATTGTGATCTGTCTTTCCACAGACCAGATTTATATGCCATGGTGGTCTAGCTATGCAGCAAGCTCAAGGATTGTGATCTGTCTTTCCACAGACCAGATTTATATGCCATGGTGCTGCGTTCGCTGCTTAACTAGACCACCATATGTCATGGTGGTCTAGCTATGCAGCAAGCTCAAAGATTGTGATCTGTCTTTCCACAGACCAGATTTATATGCCATGGTGGTCTAGCTATGCAGCAAGCTCAAGGATTGTGATCTGTCTTTCCACAGACCAGATTTATATGTCATGAGGCTGCGTTCTCTGCTTAACTAGACCACCATATGTCATGGTGGTCTAGCTATGCAGCAACCTCAAAGATTGTGATCTGTCTTTCCACAGACCAGATTTATATGCCATGGTGCTGCGTTCTCTGCTTAACTAGACCACCATATGTCATGGTGGTCTAGCTATGCAGCAACCTCAAAGATTGTGATCTGTCTTTCCACAGACCAGATTTATATGCCATGGTGCTGCGTTCTCTGCTTAACTAGACCAGCATATGTCATGGTGGTCTAGCTATGCAGCAAGCTCAAAGATTGTGATCTGTCTTTCCACAGACCAGATTTATATGTCATGAGGCTGCGTTCGCTGCTTAACTAGACCACCATATGTCATGGTGGTCTAGCTATGCAGCAACCTCAAAGATTGTGATCTGTCTTTCCACAGACCAGATTTATATGCCATGGTGCTGCGTTCGCTGCTTAACTAGACCAAGACCACCATATGCCATGGTGGTCTAGCTATGCAGCAAGCTCAAGGATTGTGATCTGTCTTTCCACAGACCAGATTTATATGTCATGAGGCTGCGTTCGCTGCTTAACTAGACCACCATATGTCATGGTGGTCTAGCTATGCAGCAACCTCAAAGATTGTGATCTGTCTTTCCACAGACCAGATTTATATGCCATGGTGCTGCGTTCTCTGCTTAACTAGACCACCATATGTCATGGTGGTCTAGCTATGCAGCAAGCTCAAAGATTGTGATCTGTCTTTCCACAGACCAGATTTATATGTCATGAGGCTGCGTTCGCTGCTTAACTAGACCACCATATGTCATGGTGGTCTAGCTATGCAGCAACCTCAAAGATTGTGATCTGTCTTTCCACAGACCAGATTTATATGCCATGGTGCTGCGTTCGCTGCGTAACTAGACCATTATATGCCATGGTGGTCTAGCTATGCAGCAAGCTCAAAGATTGTGATCTTTCTTTCCACGCATCTTTTCTCCATCCATCTGTGCATATTGTTCTTGTAAATAGTGTCAACTCTGTACGTATTCGGTAGTCTTCTGTGGATGTCCCAGAGCCTGTATCGGTCTTCCATCAATACTTCAATGACAGCTCCTTACATGTCTTTGAAATTCATTATTTACTTGCAATGAAAAGGAAGGGATATTATAGATGAAGAGCTACCTACAAATATATTGAATGTGTACGACGCATATTAATTAATAAAACAGTCGTGCCAACCTTTGTATTACTTGCAGTACAACCCTTGTGCTTACTAAATTGTCCTTTTTAACATCTGAATAATTTAGAGTAATGCATTTCCAAGGAAAGATGTAAACGTGTGATTAATTTTTTAAGTTTTATTAACTTAAGTGAAACACTGTCCTATCTTCTCTTGGTTCACGTCACTCAGACCATAAGTAACGTTTCGTCTGGCTCAAGCCAGAAGGTTATACAAGCATGTGCAAGAGAGTTTAAAAACTAAACAGATTGCACATATCGCAGTTTATGCTGCTTCGGAAAAGGTAAGCGCCAGTTGCTTTGGTCGAAATCTTCGGTGCCATCCGTATTATTTTGGCTTACTGGGTGAGTAAGTAAATTATCTCAAATACTTACTAGTGGGATGTAAAAGTTTATTTATATAACCAATTATTTCATCTTTACTGTCATTTTTTCCTTTCCCTTTTCTTGCCAGAATGCTAATTTTTAGTTCGCTCGTATTCAGATGAGGTATAAAGAAATAATATTTAAAGGAAAGTTTTAGATTGTTTTAATCAGAGCGTATTCCGCCAGCTGAAGGCCATGTTGTTAGTTGAAATTCTAAGATAACAATCTGTCTGCGGCTTTGTTTTATTTTTGCCAATAGTACTTGTCACGCAGGTATACGTTTAAGCCAACTTGCGTTATTTATTTCTGTGTAGTCTTTGGCTAACTTACGACTTAGTTTTAATTTGAATTTATATTAATTTGAGTTACGGCATAAATGATGGCTGGTTTGTAAGCACAAGAAGTGCGTTCTGGTAAATTATTTTGAGTTCTGAATTAAAGGGTCTTTTACACCCTTCTTACATAAAGTTCCGTTTCATCTTAGGCAAAGCAATAAGTAACTTTCACGTCTATTCAGTTATTTACCAACACTTATTTGCAGGCACAATCCATAAAAGGAAAACAACTACATGCAGGCTTTGAAGTAAAAATTTGTTAATACATATTTACAGTTCTTAAAAAGGTTGTCTGACATTTCGTTATATCATTATTAATGGGTTATTGACTGTGTTTTGTGTTGTATATTTTCATTTTTGTTGAACTTACCAGAAGTGATTAAATAAAGTTCAGTTTAGTTTTAATATGTCTCTGTTCGAGCTTTCCAATTTAGGCCTGCTTGAAGATCGTTAAATTGGAAAAACTGAAAAAATAGCTAAAAAGTAAAGTTAAGAAACGAGTAATCGCTATATTTTATTTACCCTCTGGTTTTTAACGGAAAGGAATTTTAATGGATAGAGACATTAAGATTTTTTGAAGTAGGATGCATGAAAAATGAGCAATGCCCTCATCGGCACTCGAACCTGGACCTCTCGAATACGCGCCGAGTGTGCTACCATTAACACCACGAAGGCATGCTAAGAAGGGGGGATACCTTATATACTCCCCCTTTTTAAAGGACGACTGGGGAATAGGGTACCCATTCGCCTGGGTGGTGAATCCTGATGGTGAAGATTCATCATCAACCACCTTTCAGTTCGGGCGCCACTGTAAAGTCATTTTTGATGCAGGAGCTGTGAAAAATGAGGAATGCCCTCACTGTGACTCGACCCTGAACGTCTCGAATATGCGCCGAGTGTGCCACCGCTACACCATGAAGGCATGCACGAAGGAGGGATAAAATACCTTATAACACACTCCATTTACTTACTTTCATATATCTTGATAATAATATCAGGCGAAGAACGAAGGATCTTGGCGGGGGGTCTACGACTGTGCTCTCGCTGGGAGTCGAACTTTGTTTTTCATATTACCTGATTTTAACGCTGACTGCTACGCTGCAAGCGCATACGTAAGAGATGTTTTTAATTTCTTACTAGATTCTATTAGAATCTTACTGAGAAAAGCCTGAAAGTACTATTCTGGTAGTGTACATATTTCTTCGAATGAAGAATGAAATATCAAGTAACAGAGAACTCTGCGGAACTAACTACAGTTTTCCAGAAGTTGCTCCCCTACATGGAACATTAAAATGATAAATATGCTTCGACGGAAACGCAATTATCACTACATAACTTTTAAAGCACAAATTCAGAAGCTTTATTCTTATTTCTTCAATGAAAATGCATCTTTTCTTTGAGGAATGCAGCTTCTAGGAATAGGGAATGTCTCTTACGACCAGCAATTTTTTTTAAAAAATATTATCAGCAAAATGGGGAAAAAATAGCGCGAAAATGGTTGCAAATTTTCGCAGCCCATCAGCTAATATACTTTTACCGAAAACTACGCCATTAAGAGGTGCGGGAACATAAAACTTATGCTCATGGTTTGAGAGAGATCCTCCATTTATGGTTAAAGATTTAAAGAAACTAGTAAATTTTAAACATTTTAAAGATAGAAGAAGTTTACGAAAGATTTGAAAAAAATGTGTATGTTTGAATCACAGATCTTTTTTCATTGCTTTTATTTTTGTTTTCAGCAATATGATATATTATTTTATGTTCTTCTCCATTTTATTGCACTTTCGCTATGCTGAAATTGAAATTTAAAGACTATTGGATGTAAAATATTTTTTTTCCATCTCTCTTTACCGTTCGTCCGAATGATAAGTTCCCCCTTTTCCTTTCTTCCTCTTTGAAACCACGATTTGCTATACCGTAAGACCTTCTCTTTCGACGGACGTCACTGACTCATTGATTAACTGCTCAAATGTAATTAAAATCTACCTCTTTGTGTCTTTGTGTCTTTCACTTCTGTAAATGAAGCGGCGGGATTGAGTTCGAGCATTGGAAAGGGTATAACCTTTTTCGCAATTTGACCTTGTGAAGCTGGACACGTATGATCGCATTGATAACGGTAAGATTTTTTAGCTGCTCATGCATTTAAATACGATTAAAATAAAATACTAGACGATTTCATACATTTGGCTTATCTGTTTGTAAGGCAGCAAAAGCTGGTTTTCCTCGGGGTTAATTGAATTTGACATATATTTATTAGTATCTCCTTTTTTTATTAAACGTATTATTCTTCCTTTCATATTTCGAAATTTAGGTTCGTTCCAAGTAAAATTCGGCCATTTTTTATGATTTATTTTTAAAATTTGTATTTTTAAATAATTTTTATAAATTTTTCGCAAAACATTTTTGAATTATAACCTATAAAACTTTTACCATCATCTTAAAGTGGATATATTTTTAAGCATACCTGCAAAAATACTTTTTTTATCCAAAATTTAAGACATGCGTGAGTTTTGGCGCGTTTTGAAATTTGGCGTATTTATTACAAGCGATAATAACGAAAATGTGGTTTACGCACTTTGTTAAAATTACTTGAAATGATGAACGATGACTTTTTTCCCCGCTCGTGCACAAAGAAAAAAGGCAAAGGAAAATAGGTTGCTGTAAATTGCGAAATTCGCCAAGTGAATTATTCTTGGGGCGAACTGAAAAAAAAAAATGCACCAGGATAAATTTTTTAATTTCTTCGTACATTTCTCACTAAACATTGCAAAATTTAATATTTAGGCATAATTTTAGTCGCAGAATCGAAATATGGAAAAAAATGTGTATGCTACTTCAAAAAAGTCCGATTTTGTCAAATACTTATGTTGGAACATTGCTATATATAAATCTAATATATATCCTAAATCGCGCTCTCAATACATGGAAAACGCAATTGGAATTTCGTCAATCAGCCCAGTAGGAACGGGATACAAATAACTGTCTTTCTCCCCCCCCCCCGTAGTGTACATTTCCTACAGCATTCACCACTGAAACAACAACGGTTTGAAAATCTTTGGACTAAGTTCCCATGAAATACCAAATGGGATAAAAGTTTTGCTTATTTTATTAATTATTGCGTTCAGCATTTTCATTTTGTTTACGATTAAGCCGCACGATATTATTTTTGTGAAATATCCGGTAATTCAATGAACGTTGCCTGCATAAAAACAGAACATTCTAAAACGCATTCCCTGAATTTTAAAAATTTTAAAAATTTGTTTGTAACTAATGCACACCTTGCACATCCTTAATTTTGTTCGTTACAAATTTTGTATTATTCCTCTTAAGAGGAACAGTGTATTCGATTTGCTTATAGATTTTTTAATATATTCTTTGAGAAAGTTTATAATGAATTTTACAGTTTATATGTTAGAATAATCATTCGAGATGTTTGCATTTTATGATAGAGCTTTACGTATTAACTGCTTCCTCTCCTACTTGTTTATTCTTTCGAAGTTTAATGCGACATATTTTTTTTCTTCATGTTCTGCTGCATTTATTCAACCATCTTTTGAACTGTGTTTTAGTAGCAGTTCTGGAGATTATGAAACCGGAGACATAATTATTTCCGAATTATTTTCTAATCCAGCGTCTGCTCCTTTTTTAATTCTAGTTGCCCCGATAAAGGACATTTTTTAGTAATGCTTTACTTCTTTGTATAACTAATTCGCCAGAAACGTTTTTTGATAATACTCATTACCGAAAATTTTTATTCAAATATTTAATTTGCAGAACAATAATTTTTGCTTTTCCAGTCTTTGCGTTTGCAAATATGCTTAACGATGAAGGCGTAAAAGTTAATCGCAAAATAAAACTCGCCGGCTAATTTATTTCGTTAAAAGTAACTGTTCACTGGTAGTCCTGGTGTATTTTTGTATTTTCATTTCATAGGGTTTATTATTCTTTCATCAAAAGGGCATTTTGTTATAATATATTATATATTTTAATGCTAATATAAAGAAAACTCGACGTTGTTTCATTAAGGATTAACAACAAAATTAATTTTGAATGTAATACCTAAAGCAATAGTCTTCGCGCTCTATTACACGAAACCGTGGAATTCTATAAATCTCCTTTAAAAACTTTGTCTAACTGGAGGGAAGCCTTTATGTGAGGACTTTCTAAGGGAAATTGTTGTAGCGCTGATTACTTAGCAGTCGCTTTCGGGAGGGGAAGGAAAATATAGTTGCGTTCTACATTCGTGGATTTGAAGTGGTAGATGACAACACTTAATGAAGAATCCAAACACAACCAAACACAATTTATTCATCAGTGTTACACAGTACAGTTCTAGTGACGCGTTATAGTTGTCGAAAAACAACAATAAACACGCTGAAACAACCAGCAATACAGCCTTCAAGCCATAACGGTGAAGACAGCTTCACGGCAAAGCTCTAAAGTACAGCTCCCGACTCGGTTCGGTCGCTTTCAAGCTAATCTCTTGACTCAGAACACTACTACTGAACTCAACATACTCTTCTACTACTCAAGGTACTCCTCTCTCCGCGTACATGTACGCTATGTATAGCTTTTGATCTACCTTCGAGAACATTCTCGAGGAAACCGCTAAGAATTCGTTCCAGAATGCTGTCGCTCAGTCTATGGCATATCACCAATTTTTTCGCCAAATTTGAGATTTCGGGCCAAACATGGCAACCCTGCTTTTCTGGAAACCCTAATCCGCTTTGCGGGGAAGCTATCTTACCGCAGTTGGGATTTCGTAGCAATAATCGTTGCAGTGAAATTGGAGGTATTTACTTCTAACGTTCAGGCTAATGATATGGAGAGCATTTGAGGACACCGTATATAGAGTGTGTTAGATATTTTTAGAACATTTTTGGGACCGTTTAATTAGTGTTTAAAATGTAAAGAGCATTTTTTTAATATTCTGTCTAATAGCATCTTTTCTGGAATATACATCTGCATCGTGATTTTCACGGCAGATTGGCTTTTCGTAAAGGTACCAGGAATATTTTGCATGTTCGTAGGAAATACGTTGAAAAGATACACATGCAAAGCCTGTATCAGTCTTCATTTTTTCAAAGAATGTAATAGTATTTTTCGAAATATGTCTTGTTGCTCTGTCTTGATTAAGTTTCACTCTTTGGAATAACTCAGAGGGATAAAGGAATGGAATTTCGTCTGTAAATGTCAGACGTAAAACATTCTCTTGGTAGCATGCTAAATTGGTTTTAACGTGTTTTCTTTTTAAAAGAATGCTACGACAATCATTAAATCCTTCACCGAAACTTTCTTTGCGTCGATGGAATCAGATTTATACATTTTTTCCTCTTAATTTTCGATAATAAACACACCTTTTGTTTTGTTGCAGTCATTTAAGTAAACTCATACTTCATGGAGGGTTACAATGTATTTCCATTTATCTCCTACTAAATAGTTTTTATACAGGGCTCTACAAATTGCTCTGCATTGAGACCACCTGTCTGGGCAAAAGCTGTTGAATATTATGTTCTCGGCTTTTTTTATCTGTAAATGTTGGTTTATTATTTTATTTATTGCTGTTTCAGATGTATTTGAAGACTATGTGGCTGATTCTATAGATTTTCTTTTGTTACCAACGATTTGAGTTTAGAAACATTAGAAACAGTACGTACCTTTTTCGGGTATTAGTTTGGAGTCTTCTTTCCGGGTAAAAGTAATGATTGAGAGTTTTCCTTATCCGATTAATAAGGTCTTTTTTTTATTTTTCACTTAAAAATTTAATTACCGTGCATTTCACGATATTTTTGAATTTTTGGAATAGGAATATATCTGTTCAGAAAGCGCAAAAGTATATCCTTCAGTCCACAGCTTGTTTACAAGCGACATTTTGAAAGAGAAATAAAAGCAGCAAACCATATTTCTTATTTCAAATAATACGGTATTGCGAGAAATTTTTATTCCAAAACATTTGCTTTTTTTTTTTAAATTTTTCATCGAAATCGTTCAAAAGGTATCCAAACACCCTCTGTATATTATACTGTGCGATGGTTTTTCTCCTCCTGAGGTAATTCGAGCTAATCGTCAAGAAGTTAACTCGTCATAGCAGCTAACCACGTAAGAAATATCAAATATCAATATTAACGCAACCTTTTTTTTTTTAATTCCTTCTGAATATTATCTTATGAATGAATAAATGATTAGATTTCTTAAGGTTGTTATGGAATCTGTATTGTGTGGAAGGGATTGAAATTGCTTTTAATTAATTCAGTCATTGAAAAAAATTATGAACAAAATTTTCCGTATGTGCAATGGCTAACGCGTGACAGTGATGTCCAGTTTAGATGTACAGGGTGAATCTGAACAAGAGGGTAAAACCTTAGGGGGTGATAGAGGGCAGCTATACGAGCAATATTCGTCATAGAATGTATGATCGGAACGCAAAGGGCGAGCCGCTAAGTGGAATTTCGCAACCAACGGCATTTCCTAACCGTGGATTGCCAAGAGGATTGCTGGTTATACGAACCACGAAATTTCCAGGGTGACGGATTGATCGAAGTGATCCCAGAGGTTGGCCACTAAGATTACCGGATCTCTAGTGTTTGTACGTTTTCCTATGGGGCCATATGAAAAGCCTAACCTCCGAGTCCGCCATTGAAACCAATATGGATCTAGCGGCATGAAAAGACTGTGATTAGGCTTCGAAACTGTGATTAGACTTCGAGTCCGCCATTGAAACCAATATGGATCTAGCGGCTTGAAAAGACTGTGATTAGGCTTCGTGTGATTAGGCTTCGAGACTGTGATTAGACTTCGAGTCCTCCATTGAAACCAATATGGATGTAGCGGCATGAAAAGACTGTGATTAGGCTTCGTGTGATTAGGCTTCGAGACTGTGATTAGACTTCGAGTCCGCCATTGAAACCAATATGGATCTAGCGGCATGAAAAGACTGTGATTAGGCTTCGTGTGATTAGGCTTCGAGACTGTGATTAGACTTCGAGCCCGCCATTGAAACCAATATGGATCTAGCGGCATGAAAAGCTTAGTCTTTGAGTCTGCCATTGAAACCAATATGGATTTAGCGGCATGAAAAGACTAATCTCCGAGTCCGCCATTGAAACCAATATGAATCTAGCGGCATGAAAAGACTAATCTCCGAGTCCGCCATTGAAACCAATATGGATCTAACGGCATGAAAAGACTAATCTCCGAGTTCGCGATTGAAACCAATATGGATCTAGCGGCATGAAAAGACTAATCTCCGAGTCCGCCATTGAAACCAATATGGATCTAGCGGCCTGAAAGGACTAATATTCGAGTCCGCCATTGAAACCAATATGGATCTAGCGGCATGAAAAGACTGTGATTAGGCTTCGTGTGACTAGGCTTCGAGACTGTGATTAGACTTCGAGTCCGCCATTGAAACCAATATGGATCTAGCGGCATGAAAAGACTGTGATTAGGCTTCGAGACTGTGATTACACTTCGAATCCGCCATTGAAACCAATATGGATCTAGCGGCATGAAAAGACTAATCTCCGAGTCCGCCATTGAAACCAATATGGATCTAGCGGCATGAAAAGACTAATCTCCGAGTCCGCCATTGAAACCAATATGGATCTAGCGGCCTGAAAGGACTAATATTCGAGTCCGCCATTGAAACCAATATGGATCTAGCGGCATGAAAAGACTGTGATTAGGCTTCGTGTGACTAGGCTTCGAGACTGTGATTAGACTTCGAGTCCGCCATTGAAACCAATATGGATCTAGCGGCATGAAAAGACTGTGATTAGGCTTGGAGACTGTGATTACACTTCGAATCCGCCATTGAAACCAATATGGATCTAGCGGCATGAAAAGACTAATCTCCGAGTCCGCCATTGAAACCAATATGGATCTAGCGGCATGAAAAGACTAATCTCCAAGTCCGCCATTGAAACCAATATGAATCTAGCGGCATGAAAAGACTAATCTCCGAGTCCGCCATTGAAACTAATATGGATCTAGCGGCATGAAAAGCCTAATCTTCGAGTCCGCCAAGTCTCAATGCAGAGCAAATTGCTTTTTCCTCCGAGCGTTACCGGTTTAGCCGTGAAATTCCAAAGTTTCTCAAAATGTCATGAATAAGTGGTATTTTCTTTATATTAATTAAAAAATGACTCTCTCATTTTATATCTTGATTCCTTTTCTTCCAATATACAACGAAACCGAAATCAGATACATTAAAAGCTAGCAGAAATTTTTATATGTAATGAATATAGAAGGCAGCCTTCTATACGGAATTTTTTGGCCGTAACGATGAGAGAGCTTTAAAATAAATAAAATATCCCAATTCTTGCAACAGTCACATATTCGAAGATCATAATGGATTTAAGATGTATGAGCCCCCTTAAGGAAAAACTTATATATGATTTTTTACTTCTTTGTACGAAGTAAAAAGGGAGTATTGTAATCGCGAAAAGTTTCAGGCAACATATTTCAACGAAAATATCCATTTTGACCGCTATCAAATGCAATTTAACGATGTTTTTGCGTGATATCTGTACGTACGTATCTCGCATAACTCAAAAAACGAGTAGCCTCAGAACGTTGAAATTTTGCTGCTATAACTGCTATAACATGTAGCTGGACTGCTATAACATGTAGATGTGCACCTCGTATTTTGGTTGCAATCGGCCGCACCAAACGTATATAAATATATTTATATATATATATATCCACTCTGTTACCCGGCTCAGTGATCTCAGTTTCTTGACTCTTATATGTTTGTAAATTGTACATTTTTTGCTTTAAATATGATTGAATTATGTTGTTTTTATCTTCCGGTTAAGGTTTTTATGACTTTCGTAATTCTGGAAGCAATATTTGTACAATTATCAACAATTTAAAAGCTATTTAACTGCGGTTAAGTTTTAAATAACATGGCGGACATATCTGTTTACATTTGAAACAGCAGAATTGTAAATTTGTTGCCAATCTAGAAAGACTAAGCTTCGCAACACAAAAATAACGCCTTCATATATTATTGCGAATTAAATCATGCTTAATCCTTTCTGGAATTTTTTCGATGATATAAGTGTTTAAGATTTACTTCGTAATTTTTAATGCAGATATTTTGAGTTTTTATGTATTTTTGCCTTGTCGCGAAGTGAGAACTGAATTAATTGAATGAGAAATACTAAATCGTCTGTGAAAAACTCTCTTTTCTGTTTTGTTTTCTTAATTTCTTTCATACATCGTTTTAGCTTTATTATAGTATTTGAATAGAACATGTGGCAACAATAATTCTTCAAATGATATACATTTTGCGCATTCAGAGTGTCGTTTTAGTAAACAAATATAGTGAATTTTAAAGAGTGCATTTATTCTATTGTGGTTTATGCGCTTTCGGCGAAGTAGCTTTAATTCAATCCAATCAATTTAAATGAAATTCAAGAAAAAAAAATGCGTATAATTTAATATTCCGTACAAGGAAGTCATGTGGTGTACACATGAGATTTTTTTTTTTTTTTAATTTACGCCTTCATAATACTTCCTCCTGCTTCTGAGCCATTTATCAAGATAATGTACAAAATTCTCCATCGTGTTGTGAGGAGAAATTGTATGTTTTTATGCGTATTTGCAGCAGTTACAATGCTTTTGCCTACATAACACTGCTCTTCGTCTTATCAATACTTATTGATTCTAGAAGAATAAAATCGGTTCTCTTATATATAATTCAAGTGTAACTATTCATAACACACTAAATTGAACTTCTGAACTTCCGATTAGAAGTCCATCAGTCTGATGGAGAAAGCATTTCATATATGGAAGTGCTAGACATTTTCTCTCGTGCGTAACGTACGGCTAGCGCTTAACGAATGATGTGTGCCGGCTTTACTCGTGCACAAATGGTAGTAATAGAATCGGCTTGATTGGCTGCGGGGAAGCGACAGATAAAAGAATTTTTATTTTCTTTTCTTTTTGCATTAGTCACGAATTCTTTTAATAATATCTGACTTACTATTAAGGGTAGGAAATACCAAAAAAAAAAAATGTGATGAGGTTTTTCTTAGTTGTTCCCCGGAGGCAGCTTATTGGTAATTACGAATTGTATATATTACCTGCCGCCAACATATTAAAGAACAGAAAAGCGTCAAGCGTGATAAAATGGTGTACTGTGACCACATTTATTCCGTCTTCTGTCATTGTTGGTATATTGATCTATGTTTCATTGTATTTGTTCGAGAGAAACACAGAATTTTTCTTACTTCTTCATTGATTTCTATTTCTTGTACGAAAGATATGGATGGAGGGGGGGAAACTTGCTTTGTTATTGGCTGTTTAATACATGAAGTAGCTGTTGTGATTTCTGTATTAGTTTCCTGAAAACTTTTATTAATGTATTACTTCATATGTATTTTTTCTTACACATCATTAACTGTTACGTTTTGAACTGAAATATGTGTTATGCTGAAATGAGGAAAACATTATAAAGTCATAAGGATTCGTTTAGTTTTACTAGCCAGTTATTTTGCTGTATTTCTCGCTTCCCATTTTCTAATTAATGCAACGTTATTTAAAGGAAGGTTTTAAAGGTAGAATGAGAGCGTGTTCCGCCTGCTGAAGGCCGCGCTTATGTTAAATTATGTTCCGGTTGCGGATGTTAATATTGATAAGTTTGTAGAACCATCGGAAAGCATTAGAATTCCTTGGAACGTTTCGCAATTTTAACATTTCTGATGTTAAAATTATAGAATAGAAGCTTTAGAAAAGGAACTATTAAGGGGACTCATACACCTTAAACCTCCTCATGATCTTCGAATATGGGACTGTTGCAGGAACTGAGATATTTTATTTATTTTAAAAGCAATTACTTCCAACTTTTTACAGCTGACTACATAATATAGCTGCTTTGGAAACTAGTAACCAGAAAGTTTGTGTTGCCACAAATATTTTTGTAATTTAATCCTCTTTGTGACGAAATATTTCGCCATGTTTCCATCTTGCGCGCATGATATTTTAAAAATGGCTAATGGTACATACTTGAAATTGGATGGAATTCTTTATATGGGTACTATGTTCTAACTGAACCAACAATCTGATCAATATTTTAGTATTGAAAAATTTTATGGACTGAAAAATTACAAATTTTTTTAATAAAATACATTTTATAAACTCAACTCCAAATAAAATAAAAATTTAACATGAAATTCTCCGAATTTTTGGTTCACAGTAGTTTTCAAATGTTTTAAAAGCTATATATTAAATATGGAATTAAATTATTAAACATAATGTTTTAAACTGTGCGCGCAATTTGGAAACATGACGAAAAATGTTGCCACAAAGCGCATTAAATTATAAAAATATTTGTGGCAACACAAACTTTCTGATTACTATTTCAGTATTATGTAGTCAGCTGTAAAAAGTTGGTAGTAATTGCTTTTAAAATAAATAAGTTATCCCAATTCTTGCGACAGTCACCTATTCGAACATCTTATGGGTTTTAAGGTGTATGAGTCCCCTTAACTAATGGTCCGTGAAGGTATGCTAAGAGTACCAAGTAGACTTATCACAATGGTCTGCAGTCTACATTAGATATTATTTTATATCGTATTATCTATTTTGGGTAAAAGTTTACAATTGGGTGCCCTTTTAAGAAGTCAAAGAATTGCCAGACTCGATGTCCACGTACACATCAATCTATTTTCACTTGAAAAAAAAATCAGAGAATTGCACAAACTCGGCACTGCGTACTACCCTGATTTTGTTCATGTTCAACATCGGTCTGTTTTCATTTAAAAAAAAAAAAAAAAAATCAGGATAATGATGACGTCATATAAGTTTAAAACAAAGTTATCGTAACCCGAAGGTGACGGCAATAGAAGCTAAAACCATGTTAAAACTATCATGGTAACCAGAAATAATGGGGTTTCATCGCTAAAATTGAACAAAAATGTTTCGGCAATCGGAGGGGCATCCAATTCTACACTAGAGCCCTATTTTGTAATTAAGTATTTACTTTTCAATTACGTGTGCATCCTCAATGTGTATTCTTTTCTGTGTTTCAGAGTTCAAAGAGGCTTTCGGTCTGTTTGACCACAACGGAGACGGTTCCATAGAGGCTGCTGAACTGGGAGTGGTCATGCGGTCCCTGGGACAGAGGCCTACAGAAGCCGAGCTGGTCAATATGATTAGACTCGTTGACCAAGACGGTAATTCTCTATTTATTATCACACTTCAGTCATCTCCACTATTTCTTACGCTTTTACAAATAGTGACTATAATTCCATGAATGTACACTACGCAAAGAAAAAAAAATGGGTCAGTTCTATATCTCCCGTTTTACTGGACCAATTGACGAAATTCAACTTGCGTTTTTCATATCTCGGAAGAGCGACTTAGGATATGTATAAGATTTATGTACAGCAATGTTCTAATATAAGTATTGTGACACAAAATAGAACTTTTTCCGAAATGACAGGACAATATTTTTCCATATTTTAATTCTACGACTCAAGTTATGCTAAGCTGCCAAGTTTTGTAAAAATCGCACGAGTAGTTTTTAAGAAATTAGCTCTCAAAATTTCAGCTCCTCAATGTTAATTGAGTTGCCGCCCAGTCGGTATGGTGGTCAGGAAAGCTGACTGTGATGCCGACGCTCCTGGGTTCGAATCTCGAAGAAGGCATAGCTGTAATTGTCTGTTCCTTCATAGGAAAGGCGATGGTGGCCCACCTATTAGGTGCCTCCATAATAAAGACATCCCGCCTTGTATACATTAATCCCGCCTTGTATACATAAAGACATCCCGCCTTGTATACATTAATGGAGTGGGTTATATTTGTAATTGTTTACAATCTGCTATTGGGGGGGACTGTTAATTGAGTTTGGTATATATATATTTATTAATATCTCATTTTTATTAAACTTATTTGATTCTTCCTTTCGAACCAAATAAAATCCTTTCATTCCAAATAAAATTCACGCATTTTTTCTAATTTGTTTTTTAAATTTGTATTTTTAAATAATTTTTATAAATTTTTCGAAAACAATTTTGAATTATAACCTATAAAAGTTTCGCCAACATCATAAAGTAGATATATTTCTAAGTATACGTGCAAAAAATTAGAGTTTTTTATTCCAAATTTCCTGAGATAAACGTGAACTTACATTTTGGCGCGTTTTGAAATTTGGCGTATTTATTATGAGCGATAATAACGAAAGTGTGGCTTAGGTACTCTGTTAAAATTATTTGAACGTATGAACGATGAATTGTTTTCCGCTCGTGGGCAATGGAAAAAAAGGAAAGGAAAATAGGTTGCTATGAATCAAGAAGTTCGCCGAGTGAATTTTTCTTGGCGCAAACTGAAAAAAAAAATCCGCCAAAGTAAGTTTTTTAATTTCTCACCAAAAATTACAAAATTTAATATCTAGGCATAATTTCAGTCGTAGAATCGAAATATGGAAAAAACTGGCATTTCAGAAAAAGTCCGTTTTTGTGTCAAAATACCTATGTAATGGCAACGCTATAAATCTAATATATATCTAATATATATAAGTCGCTTTTCGAGATTCGAATTTCGTCAATCGGTCCAGTAGAATGAGAGATATAGAAATCATACTTTTTTTTTTTTTTTTTTTTTTTTTTTTTTTTTTTTGCTCAGTGTACATTTAAAACGTAACTTTGGAATTGCATACTAGTGGATACTATCGCTATCAAAACACTCCTTTTATATATTATATGCAGCTAAATTGACTTAAACGATAATGTTATGAAGTGTCAAGGCGCTGTGAGATGGCTTCCCTTCCCCGCAAAGCAGTTTTAGGGTTGCCATAAAATGGCAAGGAAAGGCAGGGTTACCACATTTGGCGACTAAATTGGCAATATGCCATGGACGGATGGAGAATCTTCTGGAAAGAATTCTTAGCGGTTTAGCCCAGAACGTGCTCGAACACAAGCCAAAAGCTATATAAACCCTGCTGGTTCGCAGTCAATTAGTGTCTCCGAGTGTGTGCCTCGTCTAGCGAGCCGGGCGGAGTCGATCGAGTTGACAGCCGTACAACGAGTGCCGAGTGGGTCGTCGAGTGCACCGAAGGACTCTTTTAGTGTATCGCAGTTAGTGCATCGTCGAGCGAGCGTGTTGAGCTCCGGAAACGACTGTACCGAAGAGTCGGGAGCCGTGCTCTGTGTGTCGTCGAGTGCATCGCGAGTTGAAGCGTGGAGAGTCTCGAGAGTACGTGGAGTTCCAAGAACAACCGAGCAGAGTCAGGAGCTGTACTTTGGTGCTTTGCAGTGAAGCTGTCTCCACCGTGATAGCCTGACAGTGTGAAGGCTGTGTCGCTGATCGTGTCAGCGTGTTTATAGTAGTTCATCGACGACTGTAAAACGTGTTTTGGAGCTGTCCTGACAATACTGGCAAATAAAGTGTGTTTCGATACTTCATCAAATGTCGTTGTTATTCACTCCAAATCCACACGAACCCCGTACGAACGTGAAAGAAGAAAATAACGTAACAACTGGTGTCAGAAAAGAAAAAAAAAACGCAACAATTCATTTTTAAAAGCATGTCTGAAGGTCTGAAGTTAATATTTTTTTTGGAATAATCTTGCGAACTAACGTCGCCTTCTGTTGGATATCAGTTATATCAGAAAATTATCCGTTCAGTACAACTTTTAACTTTGCACATAAGCCAAAAATCACAAGCTTTTTTCACACACAAGCTGCACAGGCCGGAAATCTTTCACAAGTACGTGAGAGGCACACATTTTGCTGAAATCTATCACATGTCCAAGTTGTAGGGAGCTGACAAGTTTTTATGCAGCAGGAAGCGTGAAATAATTTCTATGCCGTCGTTAGGATTCGAACAGTGGATCTTCCAGTTGTCTACTAATAACGAGACATAGGGCATACGAATGTTGCTTGCATTCTTTCCCCATTTACAGGGTATTAAGGAAAGGAACAAGGTCTCGTAGAAACATTAGGTTAATTAGAAAAGCCAGAGAGATGAAAAATATGCATCGCCTTCGCCGGGAATCGAACTACGGACCTCTGAAATATCGGCTCAGGGTGCTGACCAATACTCCACGAAGGCACGCTAGGAAGGCGGGAGAAATACCTTATATACCCCCCCTTTTAAAGGACGACTGGGGTTTTTAGGGGGCCCAATCGCCAAATTCTGGGTGAGGAGAGTCGTTCGTTCTTTCGTCGCCGACCAGGCTTCCGTCCTAATGTGAAACCAATCGAAATTAACCCTCTGACTGCTCAATTTGTAGACCGAAATCGCTTCCTTTTTTTTTTTCCATATTTTAAATCTATATATATTGGAGAATTGAAAAATGCACTTTTCTTTCTAGAAAATATTTTTATATAGATTTTTATCATGAGAAACTAAGTTGCCAGAAGAACCAATTTCAGATGTTATAACCAAAAAAAATCTTTTTTTTTAATAAATTTCAGTCGAATTACAGTTAATTTCTATTTATTGCATAATATCAAAAAGTAAAATGTATAAAATTTAAGAAAATATAAAGTGCTGAGGGAAAAATACCTTAGAAACGCAGTTCAGCACGACAGAGTTCAAAACAGGGTTGAAGGTAAAGTCCAACTTCACAGTCTTTGCACCAGATTCAATAAATCTAACTAATAATCAATCTAATTATTAATCTAATCAATAGATCTAATTAATAATTCAATAATTTAATTAAACAATTAAGATAATCGCTGAACGTTTTCTAGCAGCCATTTCTGTAAGAAAAAAGCGGCAAAAAGTGAAGTTTGAGCGCTAATACCACGTGTCTTCAAAATTTTTGCCCGTGGAAATTGCGGGATAGTCATCCTGATCAGCGGAGGCTGAACCTGATCAGCGAAGGTAAAATCTACTTGTACAACCAGCAGACACCATAACTAGGTGGACTACCAGATCAGCGACGCTTATTTTGTATCAGCCAAAGTAAATTGTTACAAAAATTAATGCCTTAAAATTAAAGAATATGTATCAATGACATCTTTGCACTTTGCGCGACGTATGTACAAATGATATATTACATAATTAAAATTTGCATATGGGAGCTAAGCAGTTACAACTGCTGCCTTCAACCATATTTATAAAAACAAATACAAGTTTGAAAGTTATTAGAAACCTCTTAAAATCAGTCTTGAATTCATATTTTGTTCCAAATCTTATTTTGTTCTTAGCTAGTTGGGAACGGCCATACAATTGAATCCCACTCAAAGCAATTAGATAGATCATAATTACATGAAAAATGCGGTCATTATTTAAATTCATTTTTCATAAATTCTCAGGTCTAAAAACCAAAACAAAAATAAACAATTAACAAATTATCAAATTTCGTTATTCATAATTAAGACACAATAACACGCCGAACAAATACTAATTCAGAAGTCAAACAACAATTTTGAAAATATAACGCTGATTTTTGTTGTTTGATAACGCTGATTTTTGCTGATTTTTAGTTTTCGTTATTCATAGTTATTACGAAAAACAAAGCAGTAAAATTTAATTCAAAGAACATTATCTATTTGTAATGATTCTGGTCTATCTAAATCAATTCTTATCTAGGCAATAATTTATCTTAATTATAGAATAAATGCCCTCCTAATTAACATATTCCGGTTTGAAATACAATTATTCTCAAACACTAAGAAAAGAAAAACAATCAAATAATATAGCAAGAACATTTAGTTTGCTATTTTAAGACATAGCCTTTAACTGAGAACGTAACTGTTTTTTAAAAACAAGGCAAGCATAAGAATTAGAAGTGTGACAAATGCTGTACTGTGTGTGCGTTTCTAAATTTGATATCATCCAACCCCCCTTTTTAGTTCGGGCGCCACTGTAGAGACATTAGGAATTTTAGAAGCAGGCAAGATTAAAAATTAGCAACCGCCTTCGCCAGGAATCAAACCACGGACCTCTGTCTCAGTGTGCTGACCACTACACCACGAAGGCACGCTAGGAAGGCAGGAGAAATACCTTATAGTCTGTTGGCCAAATCCTGATGAGAACGATTTATCGCCCATATATTTGTATTTCGGACGCTGTTACAGATAATTATAGGTTTCTGCGGAGCATAAAACGAGGAACATGTACTGCATCTTGTATGTAACCATTGTGTCCCAGATGATATTCGTAAACGTTAGTTACATAGTTGGCGTACTTAACTGCGAGAACATGCGCGAAGGAATGCAAAGACTCCTTAAAAATTCCGCAGCTAAAATTATTCAGTTTCTTGATTAATCTGTGAGTATCTTTAAGCTGTCTGTATTAATGTCTGTCTTTGGGCTTTGGGCTATCCGCTTCTGAGTCGGCCGTCTTGTCTTCACGTTCGTCTTTAACTCCCTTGTCCCACCCATAAAATCTTGAATTTTTCATAGCATGTTCATCAAGAGTCACTTGCAGTTGTTCTAACGTTTTTATTAGAGCTTTTTCCGATTTTCATACAAAATGTGATTTGTGTTATAAATCAGACTCTAGATTTGGATCGCCCATTTTTATCCCAAAATGTAACTTTATAATAATGTAAATTCCTGTAACTTTATAATATTGTTACGAAATGTACAGGCACGGTAAGATGGCTTCTCTGCAAAGCAGTTTTAGGGTTGCCATAAAGTGGCAAAGGAGGTCAGGGTTGCCACATCTGTCGAGAAATCGCCCATTTGGCGACAAAATTGGCGATATGCCATGGACGGTTGGAGAACCTTCTGGAACGAATTCTTACCGGTATAGCCCAGAATGTCCCGGAACACAAGCCGAACGCTATATAAACCCTGCTCGTCCGCAGTCAGTTAGTGTGTGTGTGTGTGTGTGCCTCGCATAGAGTGCGAGAGAGTCAGTATCGAGTTGGTGTCTCATCTACCGAGACAATGCCTGCGGAGTCGATCGAGTTGACAGCCGGGCAGCGAGTGCCGAGTGGGTCGTCGAGTGCACCGAAGGAGTCTGTTAGTGTATCGCGGTTAGTGCATCGTCAAAAGAGCGTGTTGAGCTCCGGGAACGACTGAACCGAAGAATCGGGAGCTGTGCTCGTGTGTCGTCGAGTGCATCGCGAGTTGTAGCGTGGAGAGTCTCGAGAGTACGTGGAGTTCCGAGAACGACCAAGCAGAGTCGGGAGCTGTACTCCGGAAAGCAGAGTCGGGTGCTTTGCAGGAAGCTGTCTCCGCCGTTATTGCCTGACAGTGTGAAGGCTGTGTCGCTGATTGTTCCAACGTGTTTATAGTAGATCTTCGACGACTGTTAAAAGTGTTATCGGAACTGTCCTGATTAATATTGGCTAAATAAAGTGTGTTTCGATACTTCATCAAGTGTCGTCGTTATTCACTCCAAATCTACGAACCCCCGTACGAACGTGAAGGAAGAAAATAACGTAACAACTGGCGTCAGAAGAAAAAAAAAAACATAACAGTATCAACATCTGTCAACGTGAAGTTTACACATATATTGGATGAGACTTCAAACACGAGGAAAATCCGTGGCTCGTATCCCAGTGAAGTCACATGCGATTTTCCATGATTCTTTGCTGAAAAGAAAATCTAATAGTCTCCACAGTGGCTCGTAAACTGAACATGTGGTGGATGCTAAGCTCTCACTGTGGGAATTCAGTAGATTGTGCCTTGTGCCATTTCCCGATCACGTTAATTGGGAGAGAATATAAAGAATTATCTCATTCCCCCTTGAGTGAGCTCTCGTAGTTTAAATGATCAGTATATCAAGCTGGAAAGTGGGATATCTGTGATTTAAATATCGTCGAAGATACAGCTCATTTTTCCCTTTTGCTGCTTAACCTATAATTAAAACTTCAAAACGGCTAACTGTAAAATTTCCAACAGTTCTTCTTATGCACGCTGTTATCTGCATTAAGAATTAAATCTAGTCATTATAATGAATTTTTATAACAACAAACATATTTCAAACATCTTTGTTTACAATAATGTTCAGATTTTAAGCATCTTTTTTACTCTTATTTCTATTTCTTAATTTTGTTTAAACAAAATATACTTTGCTAATATTCTTATATTTAATTTTTTATACCAATTTGCATTCCTAAACAAAATACAATGAGAACCCACAGAAGGCTTTAAAAATGAATCGGCAAAAAGTAGGTATTATTTTTATATAAGAATAGAAGCAATATACACTCATGTCCATAAATTAATGATAATGCAAAATCAGGCAAAGGAAGAGTTAGAAGCAAAACAAATTTGACTTATTTGTAAAGCTTATTTACTAAACAAAAGGTAAAGAGCAAAAAAAAAAGATGCTATATGTTTGATATTATTAAAAGAAATTAGCGATTTTTTCTCCCTGGAGCAAATTACAAAAAAAAACATATTTACGAAAAACCAATATTACATGGTTGGTATGATTGTTAATACATTGTATGTCTCCCAGAGGATGCAATACAGTCCGTACAACGCCTAGGCATGCTGAGTATCAAATTATCGATCAGATCTCGGGGGATATTACACCACTCAAAAAGCAATGCTCTCCGAAGTTCCGGTAGACATGTAGGAGGAGTTTGACGGGCTGCAACTCGTCGGCCAAGCATGTCCCACACGTGCTCTACTGGATTCAAGTCCGGTGAGAATGCTGGCCAGTCCATACGGGTGATATCCTTTGATTGAAGGTATTCGCTTACGATGTTTGCACGGTGAGGACGGGCGTAGTCATCCATAAACACAAATTGTGCGCCCATAGCGCCCCTAAACAAACGTACATGTTGCTCCAGAATGACGTCCCGATAGATTTGGCTTGTCCTGGTTCCAAGTTGAACATGCAGGTCAGTTCTGGAACCCAGAATAATTCCACACGCAAACGAGCACTCCTGCACCACCGTAACAGTGTCGTTCAATGATGTTTTCTTAGTGGTAACGGGTACCTGGAACTCTCCATATGAAAGTCCGGTGAGAATCAGACTGCAAGCTAAATCTGGACTCGTCGGAAAACATCACACAAGCCCACCGTTGCGGTGTCCACAATGCATGCTCTCCACTCCAGGCTAACCGCAGGCGACAGTGAGTTGCAGTAAGTGGAACGCATCTGACAAGTCTACGAGCATATAGACTAATCTGCCCTAAGCGTCTGTACACGGTCTGCCTTGAAATTGTCGTACCAGTGGTTGAAGAGAGCTGACGAGACAGGTCTGAGGCTATGCTTCGCCTGTTTCTTTTGGCAGTAACTGCCAAATACCGGTCCTCATTCGGCGTTGTAACTCTGGGGCGACCTGTGCTGTAACGTCTACTCACATTACCATGATCTTGGAATCGTTGCCAAAGCCTGAAGATGACACTCTGGGCATTCCAAGTTCGTCTGATACTTCCAGTTGGGTACGCCCACATTCCAGACGGCCGATAATTCTACCACGTAAAAAATCATCCCAATGCTTCCTTTGTGTCATAACTATTCGGTTATTGCACTGAAATGCTTATAAAGCGCCTGCGAAAAATTTTACTTCTTTGCCTGTATTCCTTATATATCACTCTCTTACACTCTCGTCATTGTGACGTACCGTCGGCGTCATCTGGTTACTTCCTGAAATTTGCATGTGATTCTTGAAGATGTGTGTAGTGATTTTTACAGGTGATATATTTATTTTAGAGTTCGATTTCCGCGTGACTCCGAATTATCCTTAGCCCACCAGCGGCCGAGCGGTAAAGTTGCTGAACACTGGTAGTTCGGTCTGAGGTTCGAATCCCGCGAACGGGCTGGCTGCATGGGCGTTTTCGTGGTTTTCCCCATGTGTAACGTGTATACGAGCCAGTTTCCCTTAGAAAGTCCTCCACGAAAGGCATCCCTCCCTTTAGGCAGATAGCCCTCGTGTGCTTTGCCATAACTAAATACACCAACACCAACACACACCGAATTATCCTTAATTTATGGACATGAGTGTATTTCTACGATAATTCATAATTTTATTATTTTTAATCTTTGATGGGAAATCTTTCTTCGAGGTATTATAGTGTAATCTGAAATTTCCAGACTTCAGATTAAAAAAAAAATTTTTTTTTTAATTTTTGTTTATTAAGAAGGCGTGATAAAGTCTCTTTAAAGTGCATTTAGCTTTTATTTGCTACTAAAATGTACATTTGGCTGAATGTTGTTTTGCAGTGCTTATTTCCAATTTGAATTTGCATATTTAAGTTCCCCGTTCTTTTATCCTAGTAATATGTTTCTTTAAATATATCACGATATCTTTTCTTAAGACTAGTGAAAGAAGTATAGGAAATAAATTAATAAAAATATCATAAGAAATATATTTGATATTAATATATCTTAACTTGTCATCCATCTTTTGATAACAAAAATATTATAATTTCTAGTGTGATTTATTTCACGTTGCCACCTCTGAAAGCAGAAGGGTAGATTTGAATAGGTTACAAAATCCATAAAATATACTAACCTTTATTCATTTTCCTCTTTTTCAGCTGAGTTATTTCGGTATTTGGTTTTCGCTCAAGGCGAACTAATTTGAATAAGTTGGAAAATTCTTTCCCAGGAGAGAAAGACGTGGAAATTTTTAATCTACCAGTATAAGATCCTTTTATATGTCCTGCTTCAAACCCATACATCTTATGATGCTTTTATCGATATCATAAACATTTTGATTCTATTTCTATAAATATACAGTACATTTTATGATGTCATTGAGGGATGTCTCTCTTTCTATACATACGTGAATTTTATTACAAATTTATGTCTTTTCAAGATGTTATTATGAATGACTATAATTTTTCGCTACATGGCAAAAATTCCTTATCGTCTGGCACTTGCAGCATAATTTAAACATCATTCGAAAGAAAGCACTTAAACGCAGTGATGTGTTGAAACATCTTACGTAGTTTTCTAGCGTAGAAATATTTCGAAGTAAATTGGCTCGCTTATGCATACGTTTGCTATTAAAATTCAATATAGGCGTTCCAAATAATTTAGAAAAATCTTCCAAAATAGTTCACCAGATATGGAATGCTGTGTATTTAGTCCGAATGTTTTTATCTTTCAACTATCTATGTAAACTTTATTTTATCTAACAGGTTATTCATATTAAGATACAATAACACGCCGAATAAATACTAATTCAGAAGTCAAAAAACAAAAATCAGCGTTATATTTACAAAATTTTCACAGGACTAGTTTCGATGGTTTTACCGAACCACCATCTTCAGCTGCAAAACCGCAAATGAACAAGATAGGAAATAATGATTAGATAAGATAAGAAAGCCTGGACAAAAATAAGCAAGTGGCGCCATCTCTTGGTGAAACCAGAACTAAAACATAATTTCTTTAAAGGCCGAAGGCAAATTTGGGTTGGAATTAGGATCGTTAACTAGAACAGAAAGATTTTTATAAATGTGAAATGCCTCTAGAAAATCCAGTTCTCCAATGGAAGATGTTTTTTGAATAATTTTGGCAGCAGAAAAATTGAAAGTGTGATTTTCGGACCAACAATGTTATAGGATTCCTTGCCAGTATGGTTTAATTTACATTGGCCAAACTAAGAGAGCCTTTAAATTTCGCGTCAAGGAACATGAGGCACATGTTACAAAAAAGGAAACACAGAAGTCTTCTGTTGCTCAACATTGTTGGTCCGAAAATCACACTTTCAATTTTTCTGCTGCCAAAATTATTCAAAAAACATCTCCCATTGGAAAACTGGATTTTCTAGAGACATTTCACATTTATAAAAATCTTTCTGTTCTAGTTAACGATCCTAATTCCAATCCAAATTTGCCTTCGACCTTTAAAGAAATTATGTTTTAGGTCTGGTTTCACCAACAGATGGCGCCACTTGCTTATTCTTGTCCAGGCTGTCTTATCTTATCTAATCATTATTTCCTATCTTGTTCATTTGCGGTTTTGCAGCTGAAGATGGTGGTTCGGTAAAACCATCGAAACTAGTCCTGTGAAAATTTTGTAAATATAACGCTGATTTTTGTTTTTTTTACTTCTGAATTAGGTTATTCATATGCTTTAATATTTTCCTGTAACTTCTGTTTCTTCCATCAGCCTTAACCAGAATGCAAATCATAGCGGAATTTAAATGGGCAGCGAATGTGAAATTTAGAAAGACAGCGTGGCAACCTTTTCAGAAAGCAGTTTAATTTCTCTGTCATTTGTGCTAAGAATCTAGTTGAATGATTTTCTGAATTTATTAGCATTTATGGCTGAGATCGCGGATACCTGGAGCCTGACGTATTAAGCTTTGAAGTTAATTATTGTATTGTAAATATTTAAAAATCTGTATTTCTAAGGCCGTGCAAGTAGCGATGGATACGTTTTGTTAAATTTTATTCGTATCTACAATGTAGTTTTAATAAATCGTTTTGTTTTACCCTTTGTTTATATATAAATAGACCTCTAGTTAATTATAAAGACATGAATTCATCGGAATCGTAAGAAAGTTAAACGAGGTGCAGTTTAAAGCGTAATTAGATTTAATCTTACATTTATTTTGTCATTAATCTATTTCAAATGCTTTAAAATATCATTTGAAATACTTTTCATAACGTGGAATATTCTGAATAATGAATCTAAAGGTTCATTCTTCTTTCGAAGCCTTTGGTGTTTCTCTCTATATTGTTTAAGGGGGCTCATACACCTTAAACCCCTTATGATCTTCGAATATGGGACTGTTGCAAGAATTGGGATAACTTATTTATTTGAAAAGCAATTACTTCCAACTTCTTATGGCTGACTACATAAAATAGCTGCTTTCTGAAATCGTAATCAGAAAGTTTTTGTTGCCACAAATATTTTTGTAATTTAATCCGCTGTGTGACAAAAATTTTCGTCATGTTTCCACCTTGCGCGCACAGTTTAAAATTATCTGTTGCATTATTTAGTTCCATAGTTTATATATAGGTTTATAACATTTGGAAACTACTGTAAACCAAAAAAAAACTGAGAATTTCATGTTAAATTTTTATTTTACTTGGAGCAGACTTTATAAAATGTATTTTAATAAAAAAATCTGTAATGTTTTCGTGCATAAAATGTTTTAATATTCAAATATTCATCAGATTTTTGGTTCAGTTAGAAAATAGTGCCCATATAAAGAATTCCATCTAATTTCAAGTATGTACTATTAGCCATTTTTAAAATATCATGCGCGCAAGGTGAAAACATGACAAAAAATTTTATCACAAAGCTGATTAAATTAAAAAAATATTTGTGGCAACACAAACTTTCTGGTTACTAGTTTCCAAAGCAGCTATATTATGTAGTCAGCTGTATAAAGTTGGAGGTAATTACTTTTAAAATAAATAAAATATCTCAATTCTTGCAACAGTCACATAATTCGAAGCACATAAGGGGTTTAAGGTGTATGAGGTCCCTTAACTTATATTGGATAGGGTTTTAACTCATGCTAAGCGTAATGGAGCTATTAACCTTGCAGAAAGTGCGGCCTTCGCTAAGACATTTCTAAGCGAAATTAGCTCGTATTGGGTTGGGAAAACCACTAAGAATGCGAGATGTTATTATCCTTTAAATCAGTGGTATTCAATCGTTATGCCAGCGCTAGAATGGGCAATCAACTTCAATCCAAAAATCAACTTCGCGACTCCATTCGGCGCGTTAACCCTTAGTTATAGGCTATCAATTCATATTTTTGGAATTTTAATCCACTTTGAGTCCCCAATATAAGTTTTCGAGACCCCCAAAGGAGTGGCGGCCCATAGTTTGAATACCATTACTCAGAATTGAGTAAACATTCTCTATCTGAGTAACTCAATCTGAGTAAACATTCTCAATCTGAGTAATCTACAAAAAGAAAAGCCTTAAATTGGCGTAGATTTTAAATAAAACGCTTTAGATTTCGATGACGATCAAACATAGGTCCCTCTTCTTGAGGAGTAAAAAGAATTGAGCATTCGAAATCATTAGAGTTTAGCTTAAAAAATCTACGCCAAAAAAAGAAGCTGCTTTTTCGCCTAGTTTGAATTTTGTTGTTGATAAGGCTTGAGATTGAAAGATAAACACTTAGACTTTGACTGTCTTTGATATGTGACTGAAAATTATTGATAACGTGCATTAATTTAAACGATTTGATAAACAGTTATTATACCAGTTCCTCTAAAGACATATTTAGAATTTCACTATATTCTCTCATATTTTCTAAAACTTGCATGTCGTATGCATTTGGAGGCTCTGTAGGCAGACACGCTCTAACACTAACTTCCAAAACTCTTTCTTAAATAGAGGGCCCACCAGCGGCCGAGCGGTAAAGTCGCTGAACACTGGTAGTTCGGTCCGAGGTTCGAATCCCGCGAACGGGCTGGCTGCATGGGAGCCTTCGTAGTTTTCCACATGTGTAACGTGTATACGAGCCAGTTTCCCTTAGAAAGTCCTTCACGAAGGCATCCATCCTCTTAGGCAGATAGCCCTCGAGGCTTTGCCATAACCACATACACACACTTTTTTAAATAGCACTTTTTTCTACTTCAATCTGAGTAAACGCTCGTTGTCTCATTTACATTCTAGCATGAAAAGCGTGGGTGAACAGAGAGTGATGGAAAAGTACTAAAAATTGAAATGAACTATTAGTTAAAAGTAAATAAATAAACCTCACAACTGCTATTCACGTTTAGGTATTTATTTATCGACATTTGAATCCCGAAGGACTATTAGTTTCGTTTTGGCATTTTGCGTCGGACTCATAAATGTCGGTTCACTTTTCAAACTGTTGCCACAAAATGTTAGAGTCCTGCATTATATTTGAAGAAATTAAATAATGAAAAATCTGCATAAATGTATGTATATTTCTCGTATTGTGATAAAACAACGGTACATAGAGTCATCGAATTTTGAATAACGTAATCCTCCAACGAATATGAGCATGTGGAAGACCAAATTTGAAATTTGAAATTTGTTTTATGATCGATTTCCTATTTTTTAAAACTTTGACGAATTTTTGATTAACAAACTCAAGGATTTCAAAGCGAGCAATGGCAACGTTGTGCAGAAAAAACATTTTTATCTTCAGTATCGGAAATTCTAAAGATATGCTCGTTTTAAAACTATTTTGCGATACTGCTGTTGCACTGGATCTTATGGTTTAAGTGCGAGGAACATGATATTTAATAAAGAAAGGTAACACACAAAATGTTAAAAAACGCCCCTTTGGACGTAATTTAAAATCTGAAACATTTTTATCTCCAGTATCGGAAATTCTAAAGATATGCTCGTTTTAAAACTATTTTGCGATATTGCTGTTGCACTGGATCTTATGGTTTAAGTGCGAGGAACATTATATTTAATAAAGAAAGGTAACACACAAAATGTTAAAAAACGCCCCTTTGGACGTAATTTAAAATCTGAAACATTTCAGATTTTTTTTTCGTAGTTGTTTAATTTATAAAACACGTTAAAAATTATTTAAATATAGAAAAATATGTATTTTTGTTTGAGTTAGAACGAGAGGGAATGATCTTCTAGCTATGATTAAATGGGTGCATGGGGCAACAAGGTTGAGAACCTTTGATTTATTAGTAACCCCTCTATTGTTCACTGAAGAGAATACTCACAAATGTAGTTGTGGAACACTCTTTTTGAACTTTTTGTTAATTGTAGCCCTATTGGAAGAACTATCCAGTGTAAAACATTAAAATCCACAAAAAGCAGCCTTAAATTGGCGTAGATTTTTGGGTTTCGATGACGATCAAACTTAGGTCCCTCTTCTTGAGGAGTAAAAAGAACTGAGCATTCGAAATCCTTAAAGTTTAGTTTAAAACTTCTACGCGAAAAACAGAAGCTGCTTTTTGGCCTAGTTTGAAATTTTACGTTGCCGTGTTTTTCTTCTTTTTTCAAGTGCATAATTCATGGAAAAATGGTTGCCAGAACCTCAGTGAAGTTGAACTTTTACTTCAAACCTAATATTGAGGGAAAATACTCCAGGGGGTCCGAGGATCTCCAACTCCTCTCCCATACCACCAAACCACATGAGCGGACTTTGAGAATTATCCCATGCTGCAAAAACAGTATACATTTATAAACATCCATGCCTACTCTAGGATTCGGACCCGGGCCCTCGGTATGGCAGTCACACCACTACCGCATATCAGCAGCTCTTTCTTCTATTTGATAGAAAAGAGTATCAAATATTTCAATGCAAAAGTATATATTTTCAATAACTTCATGCAAATATTCTTTTATGAGCATGAAATTCCTTCGCATGGCTTCTTTCAGAATACCAAAAGAGTAATGAACTTCCATGTGCACGCGAAGCATCACGTCCAATCTATTGTAATATCTAGCCGTCATGAAATGGGCCTTTCATCTTCAGGGTATCGATTTTGAAGCGATGCAACTATTAGGGTCATTGCTACGCGAAATCTGTCCATCTTATCACAGGAAATCTTTCGATCTTCCATGTTATTATTGATGCAAAATGAAACGGGATGCATTTCTTGTGGTGCTTTCAGAAAGAGACTGCAGACTTCTTTCAAGGTTGAGGAGAATAAATAGACGCTTTTCGATAACATCATTCGTGCTGTCGATACCATTGTTGACAGATCAGTGTTCAAATAAAGTAAATATAAGCGTTGATTAGGGTTATAGGGAAACAAACGGTGTTTTTTTAATTTTAGTTTTTGATATCAATTTCCAAACACCTAGTTCTGTGCACTTTTGTAGATATATGCATTTATTAGGCCTATAACGTATTCCTCCCGCCTTCTTAGCATGCCTTCGTGGTGTAGCAGGCAGCATGCTCTACGCGAATTCGAGAGGTCCGTGGTTCGAGTCCCGGTGAGGGCATTGCTCATTTTTCACATTATCTGCTTCAAAAAAAATCCTAATGTCTCTACAGTGGCGCCCGAACTAAAAACGGTGTTGGATGATGATTCTTCATCACCATCATTTGGCGATTAAACTCCCGTCGCCTTTTAAAAAGGGGAGTATATATGGTATTTCTCCCGCCCTCTTAGCATCCTTTGTGGTGTTGAGTTCAGCACGCTCGATGCGTATTCGAGAGGTCTGTGGTTCGTGTCCCGGTGAGGGCATTGCTTATTTTTCATTTTTCCTGTTCCAAAAAATTCTAATGTCTCTGCAGGCCTTTAGAAACGGGATTTTGCTCCGTCCACTATAAACAGTTGTATCACTTTTCTAATTGTTGCCACCAAATATTATCGCCTCGCCCTGTATTATTTTAAAAGAAAGTAAATAATGAAGAATCTGCATGTAAGCATGTATGTTCCTCACACTGCGAAAAAACGACAGTACTTATACTCATCAAATTTTAAATAACCGAATATGTGCACCTGGAAGCCGACTTTATATTTCATAGTTTGTAAAGTTTTAATGATTTTTTTTGTTTGACAAACCCAACGTTTTGAAAGCTAGCACTGGACACTCTGTACGGAATAAAACATTTTCAAATCCAGCGCGGAAGACTGTCTATCGGAAATTCTAAAGATATACTGGTTTTCAATATTTCCTTATTTTGTCGTTGAATCGAATTTTACGTGACATAAGTGTCAAGAGCGGGATATTTATTTAACAAGTTTAATACACAATGCGTTAATAGTAAAAAGAAAAAAGTCTTGCAAGCCATCTTACTAAGAAAACTGTAGAGACATTTGGTATTTTTGGAAGCAGGCAAGATGAAAAATGAGCAACCGCCTTCGCCGGGAATCGAACCACGGACCTCTGGAATACCGGCCCAGCATGCAGACCACTACACCACGAAGGCACGCTAGGAAAGCGGGAGAAATACCTTATAAAACTAAACATCGTTATGGTAAAATGAGAAAAGCCTGAAAAATTAGATAAATGTATGCGAATACTTGACACTGTATTGGAAATGCAAACCTATCCTGCTGTTCTGCTTTTAAGATTTTGTCATTTTTCTCTTGAAATATATGTGGCATAAGGGCGAAGAAAAAGATGCTTAAAGATAAAGATAAAAAAGAAATGAGTTAGCAGGATTGAGTAGTCTGATTAAACTAAGAGCTCGGCGAGAGTAAAAAAAAAACCTTACGAAGCACTTTTGGGCGACCATTAAGATCTGAACTCTTAATTTTTTTTTTATTTTTATTTTTATTTTTAGCCCAAAGGGTCAATTTGCACAAAACGGCTATTAATTTCATTTTTGGCATTTTGCGTCGGTTAATTACAAATGTCGGTTCACTTTTCAAATTGTTGCCACCAAATATTAGAGTCCTGCATTATATTTAAAGAAATTAAATAATGAAGAATTTGCATGAATGTATGTATGTTTAGCACTCTATGAAAAAACAACGGTACCTGGAAACATCGAATTTTGAATAACGTAGGCCTCCATTCAAATATGGGCATCTTTAAGCCTAAATTTGGAATTTGTTTTATTATCTGTTTCATATTTTGTCAAACTTTAAAGAATTTTTGATTAGCAGACTCAACGATTTCAAAGCGAACAATGACAACACTGTGCGGGGGAAAAAAGAGCATTTTTATCTCCAGCACGCGGAACTGTGTATCCGAAATTCTAAAAATATGCTCTTTTAAATATTTTGTGATATTGCTGTTGAAATGAACTGGTTTAAGAGCGAAGAACATGATATATAATAATTAAAGATAACACGCAAAACGCTGAAAAACGCCCTTTTGGAAGTAATATAAAATCTGAAACCTTTCAGAATTTTATTTTTATTTTTGGTTTGCAGTAATTTTTTTTTATATAATTTAATTTTTATGTTTACGAGTATTTGTTGTGTATTTTTTTAATTAAATTTGTGTGTTTGTGAATTTGTGAATTTTTATGTGTTTATTTCATGTTCTACGTTGTAGACCTTTAAATTCTGAGTCAACAAGCATATGTATTGCCTAGAATTAGCCGTAGATTACGGGCAGAAACTCTCTTATGTAACTGCTCATAAATATGTCATTTTAAAACTCTTAAATCTGTTAATTAAAATTGACAATGTGAGTGCTTTAATTGTATTAAGACAATTACGTTTGCTTGTTAGGATAAGTCAGCAGAAAATATAATGCGTCAGAGAACCCAACGGAATGTAACACGCCATTCAGCCTCATTTATGGGTTGTTTTTGATTAAAACATTTTAGGATTTCCTTTAATCTGTGGCGATTTTTTATCTGTTCAAATTAATAGCATAATCACAACTCTTAAAATTCAAAACCATGTTTTTATATTATTAAAAAATACATTGTAAAAAATTGTCGCATGTCCGCATGTGTATTCATGTGGTGTAAGTGCTTAGCACATCCAGCTAGAAAATGTAAAACCTGAGGTTCGAATCCCTGGAAAGAACAGCTCATATCTCCTGTTTCGTAGTCCGAAATATCTAATGTTTTCATATAATGGTTACCAGAACTAAAGTGTGATAATTCGTCAATATATGGATTTGATCGTCTGGATCTCGTACGTCTCCCCAGTTTGACTCATGCCTTTCTCCAGGAAATTTCTAAGTTAGAAAGATTGTAAAGGAATATCGTATTCTTCCTCAGTACTGTAGTAACTACGTAGCATTTCCAACTATCGTGGTTTGGGCTCCTGTGACAGCGCAGCTGATGTTTAAAGCTTCCCGATCTTTCATGTATTCATGAATCTATGCCAGTAAAAAAAAAAAAAAACAGTAGCTTAATAACTGAATTAAAGTAACAATTGATTTTCGTAATAAAAATGATTTTTTAATAATTTCTCATTTTGTTCTTCTTTCAACTCGGTATATTTAAGTAGAATTTCGAGTATCTTGATATGAAATGGAGTGTTTTCATGTTTTGTTGATCTTTCGAGTTCTGGAAGAACGGCTGAGAGAAAAACAGTGACAAGTAGGAGCACATGAATAAAAATAAAATGAAAGCATTGCGTCATTCAGGAATTCAAACAGAAGATTTGGAGCTTAATAAAAAAGATCCGATGAAGCAGCGCTGTTTGATGAATAAACAAATATGCAGAGAATGAAAAATGCAACGATAACAACGTTCTTTGTTTCCAGACTCCACCAGCTGTCTCATTTTATGTGAGATAACATTTCATATCTCAATGTAAAACACATTCGTCTGTCTTCCATCCCTTTCATATTCAACACGCGTTTAATGTGACGTATGTCTTTGTTTACTTGGTTAAGCAAAAGCGTATAAGCGGTCTGAAACAGAAACAACGTTTCAATGTTTATTTCACTGTCGAAATTGGCAGCAGACTGCGTTGAAATTCAAACAGTCTGTCATTCTGCGCCATGAATGGAAGTTAAAAAAAAAAAAGATATAGATATGCAAGTTGAGTTGTACGTGAATAAACATTTAAAAATTGTATTCCGATGAATTCACAATGTATAGTTACGAAATTTGTCATGTGTAGGTGTCACGTGTAGGTAATTGTATAAGGTATTTCTCCCACTTTCTTAGCGTGCCTTCGTGGTGTAGTGGTTCTGCACACTGGGCCGGTATTCCAGAGGTCCGTGGTTCGATTCCCGGCGAAGGCGATTGCTCATTTTTCATCCTGCCTGCTTCCAATTAACCTAATGTCCCTACAAACGTTATAAGATTCTAGTTAAATCTCATATAAGTTATTTGGAGGCTAGATCTTAACTCAAAATGCGAAGCGACTGTTTACTAAGTTAAATATGTATCAAAAACAACACATACGAAAGGTAAGAAGCCCCTTTTATTTTAACTCAAGGACAAAATGTGGACAGATGGCGCTCCTGGTGCATACAGTTCTTCGCCACCACTTTTGGCGGCAACTCAAAATAGGAAACGTAAAATTAAAACTAATCCAAAGTTTAATAGATCAGAGGGAGCTGTACAAAAGGAAAATGGGTTGAAAGTGACAGTTTAGAGGAAACGTTTCTTCCGTAATAAAGTACTGTTAACTTAAAATTAAATAAAACCCCACAACAATAAATTACTTTTTTAAGACTTTTTATTACCTTATTCTTTCAGTTATAGTTACTATATTTTTCGCTGTATAGGCCGACACAGCGTGTAAGTTTGTAAAGTTCTTCCTTCTTAACACCAAGAACCTTACCTTACATGGTATAAATCAAAGCACGTGCGGCTAGCAGTCGGGAGCTTCGGCTTTCAAATCCCAGAGAGGACACCGCACATTTCTCATGTTTCCAGGCTCTAAGACAAAATGACTAATAATTTCTACACTGGCACCCGAACAGGGACAAAGAATGGTGGATAATAATTCGTCAACAGCAGGAATTTGGCTACTGGGTCCCCTACGTAGTCTATATTTAAGCAGAAGAGAGCGTAACGTATTTTCCCCTTCCTTAAAATGCATGCATGCCTTCGAGGGGTGATTTGAAAGCACATCTAACGAGGAATCGGATGGTTCGGAGTTTGAATGATGACAAGAGCGCTGTACATTTATAAACTTCCCTTACTTGGCAAATTGTTGTCATGCTCAAGCTAATAGTCGGTGGACTATAATTCGTCACTACCAGGACTTGGCGATTGGAATCTCTCCTTCAAAGTCG
This sequence comes from Stegodyphus dumicola, assembly GCF_044657685.1. Taxonomy (NCBI): domain Eukaryota; kingdom Metazoa; phylum Arthropoda; class Arachnida; order Araneae; family Eresidae; genus Stegodyphus; species Stegodyphus dumicola. Next base: position 183,085,048 of record NC_140776.1, on the reverse strand, counting down.
CGCTTTACAGGGGTTGGACAAAAATATAGAAACACCTTTAAAAAAACATGTTTCTTTGCTTAATATGGTGTAGGAAATCCGTTGTCATCCAAAACAGCTTGCAGTCTTCTCGGAATGGATAAATACAGTTCCTGTATGTTTGCCAAAGGAATATTATACCATTCTTCCTGCAAAACGGTGGCAAGTTCAGATAACGATGTTGGCGGTGGATAACGAGAACGCACTTTCCGTTCCAATGTAGACCACAAAGGTTCGATAATATTCAGGTCTGGTGACTGTGGTGGCCAGGGGATATGGGACAACTCATCCTCGTGCTCAGAAAACCAGTCCTGGACAATGTGAGCTGTGTGAACAGGGGCTTTGTCGTCTTGGAAGACACCATCACCATCGGGGAAAAGTTTGCACCATGGGATGAACTTGATCGGCCAAAATGTTCACATAAGTCTTGGCAGTCATGTGCCCTGACACAGTTATCATGGGGCTAGCAGAGAACCACGATATGGCTGCCCAAACCATAATAGAACCCCTGCCATGTTTCACTCTTGGCAACAAGCAGTCTGTATTATAGGCTTGAGATGGCGTTCTCCAGACGTAAACTCGACCAAAAGTGGGAAACAATGTGAAAGAAGACTCGTCACACCATATTACTCGCTTCCACTGCTCTATAGTCCAGGCTTTATGACTTAAACACCACCTTTTCCTGTTACGGGCATTAGCATCACTGATGAGTGGCTTCTCAATTGCAGCACGGCCAGCAATTCCCTGTTTATGAAGCTCCCTTCTAATTGTTTTGGTACTCACAGGGTTCGGTAACACAACATTCATTTCAGCAGTAACTTTTGCAGCTGTGGTCTTCTTATTTTTCGTCACAATTGCCCTTAATGATCGTCTGTCACGATCACTCAGGACACACTTTCGTCCGCGCTGTGATTTAGCAGATGATGTTTTTCCGCTTTTCAAATATGCGAAATAAATCTTCGATACAGCACCTCTTGAAACACTAAACACCTCGGCTACCTTGCTTACGGAAGCACCTACCATACGTGCTCCAAAAATTTGCCCACGTTCGAAGTCTGTTAACTCTGACATAATGCAATGACAACCTCACATAACAGTACTACGACAACAACTGAACTGTTTAGCACATTTACGAAGTTGTATAGTTGGTGTCAGTAGTCAAAAACGCCAGCGCCACCTACATATTTCATTAAAATCAATCTTTCTTTTCAAACATGCATTTCACAAGGTGTTTCCATATTTTTGTCCATCCACTGTATGTGCGTGTAGGGAGGGGGATTTAAGGTATTTTCTTCCTTCCTGTCACGTTCCTTCGCGGTGTAATTGAAAAGCATATCTGGCTAGCAATCACTAAATCCAGAGCTCGAATCCCGGCTAGGGCACTGTACATTTCTCACGTTTCTCTGTTTGTAAACTAAAATGCTTAACGATGTCTACAAGTTGACGTCTGGATGTTACTTAAATAAGCTCTTCACTTGTGAACCTAAAATGAAATAACCCAAGGGTCGAATACCTCTGAACCAAACCAAATATTTATTAAACTTAACACAGCGTAACGTAACGTAACAAGGAAAAGAAAAGGAGTCCGGATGACGTGCCATTCACAGCAAACCAGTGCTGGGCTTTTTCTGAAGAGTAGAAATATAGTCATAGCGGTGTAGCTATCTGTAACACAGGTAAGCACCTCGGTCTCGCAGCTTGGAATCAGCTGCAGACGGAGATAGAGGCAGCTTTCCGAAGCGGCACTCCACCAAATCCCTAATTTTAGATATATATAAAAAATCATAAAAGTTCGTACTCATAAAAGTTCATAAAAGGCATAAAAGTCGATCTTTATCTTAATCATAGCAGCTATATTGTTTACATTTGAAATTTAGCAGAACAATTAATTCAGTTTCTGCACCTTTAGTGTCTTTTTGCCGAGCGGGACCAAAAAATAAAATTTCATTTTTGTGTGCACCGAAAAATCTGCTTTCACGCACGTTGGCCGAATTGCTTGTTTTTGCATAGAAATCCTAATTTTAATTGTAATTTTTTTTTAAATTATTTTAACTGTATTTCATGTTTCATGTTTTTCTATATTTTTGCAATTTTTAATTAAGATATTTTGAGTTTTATGTATTTTTTGTCTTGCCTCGAAGTGAGAACTGAATTATTGAATGACGGATCTATCTCTAATGAAATTCGAGAAAATAAGTTTAAATGAAATGCAGCAAAAAATGCGCATAATTTAATAGTTCTGTACAAGGATGTGGTGTGCGCATCAGATTTTTCAATATGTTATACTGTAATGTGAGAATTTCAAATAGGGATTCTTTTAATAGAGGTTTAAGTTTGCTTAACATTAAACTGCCGTTAACAATCCAAAGCTAATATTTATTCATTTCTTGAGGTTTTAAAATGCGCAAATTTTGCTGTTATCCCTTAATTTATTGTAAATGATCTCCCAAAGTGAAAACAATTATTCACCATTATCTGAAAATGTTTCTCCAGTCATGAACATTTTATAGCTTCAAGTCCCTTTCACTTACACACCCTTTTAGCTTGATAAACGGTTTTCATTACCCGAGAATATTATCTGAACTCTTAATACTCATGGCTCACATAAAGCTCCAGTGAATGATGGTTTTCCGAGACATTACTCGTTTAAGAAAAATACTCATATTTCTTTCTTACAAAAATAATGATTTTTCTTTCTCATTTATCGGTAAATGGGCCCGCTGGACACTTTTAGACAAGCTAAAATTCCCTGTACTTATATCGATATTGCTCTGTTTTCTTCCCCCCTCCAAAATATTCATTTTCTGATATAATTTTAGAATGGTAATATTGTTTGGTATTCGCTTATTATTATTCATATCGTTGGATAATTTGTATATGGTTTATAATGTTCTTCACTACTTGGGCTAAGCTTGTAAGGATCCTAGGTTTTACTAACGTTTATTTTATTTTAAAACTGTACTATCACTTCTTATTTTCTACTTCCGGCCAGAATTAAACGCTTTAAACTTATTTATGCAAATTGTCTTGCTAACGCCAAGTACTTAAGTTGTGGCTTTTGCCAAGAGAGAGAGAGAAGGAGTTTTAGGAAGCAAGCCGCTTGCCACTGTAGGTTCTACGAGTTTTCACTCTGTTGCTGGTTGCCTTCAAGGCCAGAGGTTTAGCCCTCTTGATAATTGCAGACGTATCGTAGTTTTAGCAGCTCGGCGTACTATATACGTATGGTTTCTTTAAATAAAGGCCAATCTTAGTGCTAGGCACTTGTATACTAATTCAAAGTTAGTTTTAGTTACAGTTTTAGTTAGTAAGTTTTTATATTCTTACGTTCAGACCACAAGTGGTTGGTCTCTGTATTCCGAAGTTTCAGAAATTCCTGTAAAGGTATAGAAAATAAAGGGTTTCGTATACCCTTCCTGCTTGTATTGTCTACTTCACACATTCTTGAACATAGCTTGAGTAAGCTCCCTGTTCCTATTCATGACCATTCATGTTTCCAAAGCAAGTCAAAAGAAGCACTAGTCCTGATAAGCTGACTACGTAGAAGAACCTTGTCTTATCGCTGGGTTTAAGGACAAAGTCTAGGGAAGTGTTTAAAATCCCCTTTTATTCACTCACAGAGGGCACCTTCACGGGCGTACAGGGAAGCCTCCACTCGGGCTTCAAATCAAGATACGAAAAATGAGAAACTAATCGTATGCTGAACTAAACTGGCTAAGCCGATGCTAGACACAATTACCTAACGTAGTTGGCCCTTAATTTAACTTAGCCGACGATTATTAACAGACACGTACAATACGGCCGAACATAGTGGGTTTAATGGCGAAGTAGCCAACTGTCAAACACGCGCCACTTAAGACTCTTAAGCTCTTCTGCTGAAGTAAGCTGAATCTTCCTTAAATACTTCTTCTAACTCATTTACATTCAACGCGACTCTAAAAACTCATTATGGTAGGGAGTTGTTGAAAGGAAAGGGTCGCTAAATTAAAAATAACTGTTATAAAATTAAAATGCACGTAACAGGGTTGGGAATGGGACTATTTGCTGTGGCTATTTCGTCCTTGCCGTTCGCCGTCAAGACATATTTTTCTTTACACGACTGTATTATAGCTTGCCGAATTATATTAAAATGATTTAAATTAATAACTCTGTTTAGTTTAATACTTTTAGTAATAGCACCCCTTTAGTAATCATTAAACTCGTGATGTTTAAATGGACAATTATTCTAGTGTTACTTTTTTTTTTTTTTCATTCTTCGGCTCAGGCAAACTTGACGAGTTGATCGCAAAAAGGGGTTCCCGCGTTACGACGCTATCCCGGCGTAGGAATTTTACGATTTTCGATTCTTTGTAAGACGAATATTTGGAGAAAAAATCGAATCAAAGTAGAGTTCATAACATAAGCGAACCGATGATAGAGTCCTGAAGAAACATACTCCGGCAGCTGTAGGCCTTTGGCGGAGATAAGTACGCATGGCATAGTGAATGGCATTAGTGAAAAAAGAAATTGCCTAACTCTCGCTGAATCAGAGTCCAAGTGTGACCACACAACATATACAGTTACAAAATTAATTATCTGCATTTACATAATTAAATATTGCGATATACAGTAGAAAAAATATAAACGTATACAAAAGGAAGAAAAAAAAACACTATATACAATATATACAATTAAAGCAAGAATATCAGGGAGAGTGCATAATTAATTTATGGTTAAAATTACACTAGGTACCTTAAGACCGAAAGCGGCAGTTTGCTGTTTACTTCATTTGTGAAATCATATCGTTGAAAAGGTATAGAGCTATGACACCAGTTGTTACGTTATTTTCTTCCTTCACGTTCGTACGGGGTTTGTGTGAATTTGGAGTGAATAACGACGACACTTGATGAAGTATCGAAACACACTTTATTTAGCCAATATTAATCAAGACAGCAGCAAAACACTTTTACAGTCGTCGAAGATCTACAATAAACACGCTGGAACAATCAGCGACACAGCCTTCACACTGTCATGCAATAACGCTGGAGACAGCTTCACTGCAAAGCACCAGAGTACAGCTCCCGACTCTGCTTGGTTGTTCTCGGAACTCCACGTACTCTCGAGACTCTTCACGCTACAATTCGCGATGCACTCGACGACACACGACACAGCTCCCGACTCTTCGGTTCGGTCGATCCCGGAGCTCAACACGCTCTCTCGACGATGCACTAACCGCGATACACTACGAGACTCTTTCGGTGCACTCGACGACCCACTCGGCACTCGCTGCCTTGCTGTCAACTCGATCGACTCCGCACGGAATGACGAGACACACTCTCAATACTACTGACTGACTGCGGAGCAGCAGGGTTTATATAGCTTTCGGCTTGTGTTCGAGAACATTCTGGGCTGAACCGGTAAGAATTCGTTCCAGAAGGTTCTCAAATTGCATTTGTCTATATACTGTCACATACTCTATTTATTTACTCTTAGTATTGTATTGTACCTATTGTTGTGTCTTGTATGCTAACCCTGTAAGCATGTTAATTTACCTATTGTATCACATATCTTACGTATTTGCAGTACATTATATTATATCGTATAACCGTATTGTATAATATATATATTAAATTGTGAGCTATGTATGGATGTGTATCATCTTATATGAAATTGCAATGTTGTGAGCATCGTATACATAATAAAATTGCACTATAAGTCCCCTGCAATACAGGAAATGTGTAGTTGGTATCGTAATATAAATAATTTTGCATTAACTTTTGTAATTGAATGATATAGCATCCATTATCTTACGTATTAGTTGTAAATCATATTGTACTGTATAATGTATTATATAATATATACATTAAATTGTGAGCATAGTATAGATATGTATCATCTTGTATAAAACTGAATTATAAGTTCCCTGCAATACAGTACTGTGTAATATATATTAAATTGTGAGCATCGTATAGATATGCGTCGTATAAAATTGCACTAATATCGGAAATATACAATTGGTATAGTAATATAAATAGTGTTTTATTAACTTTGCATTAACTATTGTATTGAACAATATGACTTATTGATCTTATATTGAATTATCTATCTTGTTTTGCATCTCGTACAGAATCATTAGTATCGTTTTACCTTGTATTAGTATATATCTGTATATGTGTATGTATGTATATATGTGTGTATGCGTGTATATATAGTTGTATAATGTATCCTCTTTACCTTGCATTGGTATTTATATAGTTGCATAATGTATTTATGTATTGTATCCTTGCTTTGTACACTAACTATTGTATTGAACTTACCATCAGTATTAAGATCATTACATCATCGATATCATGCTATCAGCATTATTATCAGCCTAGTATGTAGCAGCAGTAGCAGTTTTGTAATATTTAGCATTGTATCAGTTTGTAGTACTGTTTGTAAGTATTCTAGTAGTAGTTTTGTAGTATTGTAGTATGTAGCAGTAGTAGTTTTGTAATGGTGTTTACTCCTTTGGTTTTCTATTGTTATCGCTATCTGTATGTGTTTTGTTCTAATTATGTCTATGTGATTCTAGTATTTATTCAAAATTGGCACTTGCACCTTTGTAATCTTATGCTTTGTCAAAACTTCAAATGTACCCTTTATTTATCTATTTATTTATTTATTTTTATTTATTTATTTTTTTTTTTTGAGCCCTTGTCTGGCCATGTATTTGTTGAACTTTGACTCAATAAATACTAGGCCCGGGCGGTTGGTGTGAACATGCTTCTGGGGGCTTCTTTGGTCTTTTGGACTGCCACCTGGATGGCCTGGTCGCTGTGTTTCGGTGTATGGTGCGAGGCGCCTGTGTGGTCCATCTGGCTCAAGATAGAGGTGGACGTGTTGCATATGCCAATTAACCATTACGGTAAAGGGATGGTGCACACGCCCCCCGTCAACTATCAACTATCCGTCCATAGCATATCTCCAATTTTGTCGCCAAATGGGCGATTTCTAGCCAAATGTGGCAACCTTGCCTTCCCTCGCCATTTTATGGTAACTCTAAAACTGCTTTGCGGGAAAGCCATCTTACCGCGCTTGTACATTTCGTAACACTAGGTTTGAATGATCGCTGTAGATTTTAGAGGGTCTTTAATTGAATAGGACTTCAATCATGAAATCCTTTTGGGTCAGTTTAAACTCTTTAACAGCGAAGTCGCCCATAACGCCCGTGCATTCACACATCGGCAGATCTCCCAAATACCTACGGGCATTTTCTACTTGGCGCTTTTCCCCATCACGTTAGCGAATGGCTCATTGGCTTCGCTAGTCGTTAAATGATGTGCCATTCATTCTTTTGAAGCGACTTCCCACTTTCGCTATAGTGATCATACGTTACAAAATCCCTTTCTTTAGGATGCGAAACATTTTTTAATGAGCGTCAACTATAGTATGAATGTAGAACGTTCTCTAAAACTTTGCTTCGAATTATTAAAAGCACTGTATTTTAACTGCTGCTTATTTTAGACCAGGAATTGCATACATGTAACATGATTAATAACCAGTAAATATTTATTTGATATTAGCAGCGTCGCTGCCACTCTTCGCCTGTCTTTTAAAGTACAGGAAAATGCCTGAAAGGAACACCAAACGTTAAATTTAAAAACTGCGCAAAATTTTACTCTGCAGAACAACTTCATTAAAATAAAAGTCCTTTTAGAATTTCCAAAACACAGTCTCGCGCCCTGGAGATAAAAATGTTTTTTTTTCTGTACAACGTTGCCATTACTCGCTTTGATATCCTTGAGTTTGTTAATAAAAAATTCGTTAAAGTTTTACAAAATATGAAATCGATCATAAAACGAATTCCAAATTTCAAATTTGGCCTTTCAGATGCCCATATTCGCAGTAGGATTACGTCATTCAAAATTGGATGGCTCTAGGTACCGTTGTTTTATCACAATGCGAGAAACATACATACATTTATGCGGATCCTTCATTATTTAATTTCTTTCAATATTATGCAGAACTCTAACATTTGGTGGCAACAATCTGAAACGTGATTCGCCGTTCATAGTGATTCAACACAAAATCGCAAAACGAAAACAACAGTCCTTCAGGAACAAAGCCCCTTTGTACTAAAAATACAAATTTTAAAAAAATGTATTACATATAACAAATTTATAATGAAATAAGCAATATCCCTTAATAAAAATAATAATTATCCTAATAAATAAATTAATCAACTTCCCGTTGCCTTCTCTCAACAAACGTCCAGTATCCAAGAGAAACATTAAATTTAAAAACTGCACAGAATTATCGCCCTCATTTTCCAGGTGGCAACAGTGCTGATTTTCAACAGTCGGCAGTCCAGTATACAGTTGAATGAAAAACTGTTGCCAAAACCACATTTCTGAAAGAATGAAACTATTCAAAATGATGCGATAAAATCGAAAAGATAAAATAAGAAAAAATCTGATTCCAATTTTGAAAAAATCGCTTCGAGGTGCACTGGCTCTTGTCTAGATGCACCTACATACCAAATTCCGTAGCGCAGACAGACTCTTTCTTTTACTATATGTAGAGATTATTGTAATTTACTTATTGTTATCACATAACCAATTTTATGAGTGCAATAACATTAAGCGGGAATCACTGCATAGCGCTTACATAGAGCCATGGAACATTTGAATTGTGGAGCATATATGCAGCTTCATTGCTGCTCAGGCAGCTTTTGTCTCGAGAGTTGAATATGATTCAGTTAGATCACTGCATTGAAATGTGTGCCAGTGAAGTTAATCGAACTTCATTGAAATAACTTTGACTAATTAGTTCAACAATATACATCATACGGGAATAGGCCTGGAAACGGGGCTAATTACCATTTGTATGTGTATGTTAGTCTATACCAGCTGAGCTCTTTTATTAGGCGTGCATATAAATGCATCATCGAAAGAGAAGATACAATTCCTCTGTTAATAATGAGGTATTCACTTTGCAAGTAGGAAAAGCACTAAATTTTGAATGTTTTAGTTTTTAAAGGTAAATTTATCACGGATGTGCATAGCGGGAAAAAAAAAAAAAAAAAAAAAAAAAAAAAGATTTATATATAGCATCATTTGTAAAATTTGGTGCGAAAATTATACAAAAATTCAAAAATTTGTCTTGGCGTATTTTTTTTCAATTTTCGCCAAGAATAATTTACTTCTTAATTTATAGCAACCTATTTTCCTTTTCTTTTTACTTCCTTGTATGAAGTAAAAAGGAAGTATTGTAATCGCGAAAAGTTTCAGCCAGCATATTTCAACGAAAATATCCCATTTTGACCTCTTTCAAATGCAATTTAACGATGTATTTCCGTCATATCTGTACATAAGGACAGAATAAAACACTCTTTTCCTCCAAAAAAAATTATAAAACTGCTGTAAAATTAATTCTGAAGAGAATTTTTCGTGACGTCTGTACGAACGTATCTACGTACGTACGTATCTCGCATAACTCAAAAACGAGTAGCCTCAGAACGTTGAAATTTTGTATATAGGACTGTTATAACATTGAGATGTGCACCTCGTATTTTGGTTGCAATCGGCCGCACCAAACATATATAAATACATTTATATATATATCCACTCTGTTACCCGGCTCAGTGATCTCAGTTTCTTTACTCTTATATGTTTGTAAATTGTACATTTTTTGCTTTAAAAAGGATTGAATTGTGTTGTTCTTATCTTCCGGTTGAGGTTTTTATGCCTTTAGTAAATTTTTATGCAATATTTTTAGAATTATCAACAATTTTAAAATTGTTTAAGTGCCGCTAAAACTTTTTTTTTAAGGCGGCCATTGATTGTTTACATTTGAAACAGAAGACTAGTGAATTTGTTGCCAATCTAGAGAAACTTAGCTTCGCAACAACAAAGATAGCGATTTCATTTATTATCGCCAATTAAATCATTCTTAATTCTTTCTGGAATTTTTTCGAGAAAATAAGTGTTTGAGATTTACATCGTAATTTTTAATATAGATATTTTGAGTTTTTATGTATTTTTGCCTTCTCACGAAGTGAGAACTGAATTAATTAAATGAGAAATACTCAATCGTCTGTGAAAAACTGTTTCTTTTTTGTTTTGTGTGCTTAATTTCTTTTATACATCGTTCTAGCTTTATTATAGTATTTGAAAGGAACATGTGGCAACGATTCGATAATTCTATTCTTTAAATGATATAAATTTTGTGCATTATGAGTTATAATATGGACGAAATGTAATACTGTTAAGTGAATCTAGCGCCAGAGTGTCGCTATGGTAAACAAATACTAAAGTGAATTTTAAAGAATGCATTTATTCTTTTGTGGTTTATGCGCTGTCGGCGAAGTAGATTTAATTCAATCCAATAAGGTTAAATGAAATGCAAGAAAAAATGCGTATAATTTAATATTTCAATTTAATATTCCAATACAAGGAAGTCATGTGGTGTACACATCATATTTTTTTTACTGCAGATGAGTGAGAAAAAAAGTCATCGGTCATACTTTCAAATGATTTTAACAATGTGCATAAACTACATTTGGCATTATTATCGCTCAAAAACAAGATACAAAATTTCAAAACGCTCCAATATGTAAATTCCTGTATATCTTAGAAAATTTCGAATCAAAAACTCTAATTGTTTGCAAGTGTGCCTAGAAAAACATCTTCTTTAAGACGATGTTAAAAACTTTTATAGGTTATAATTCAAAACGTTTTTCCTAAAATTTATAAAAATTATTTAGAAATACAAATTTTTAAAATAAATCATAAAAAATATGCGTATTATATTTGGATTAAGCCTAAATTTCGGATTCTGGAAGAAGAAATCAAGTAAGTTTAATAAAAAAAAAAAAGCAGAGATTAATAAATATATAAAGTGCAATTAACATTGAGAGCTAAAATTTTGAGAGCTAATTTTTTTAAAAACTACTGCGAATTTTATAAAACTTTAAAGTTTTTCATAATTTGAGTCGTAGAATCGAAATATGGAAAAAAAATGGCATGTCATTTCAGAAAAAGTCCGATTTTGTGTCAAAACACCTATGTTATTGTAATTGCTATGTATAAATCTAATATGTATCCTAAGTCGCGTTACGAGAAATACAATTTGAATTTCGTCTATTGTCCCAGTAAACTGGGGGATATAGAACTTTTTTTTTTCGCAGTGTACATTATACCTTATTAGAAACGAATTTCATTTATATCAGTAAAGATACGAAACTTTATGGAGAATTCCCGATTTGGTGTACAGGGAATTTCATAAAAGAAGAGCAGGTTTTGTTTTCATGCAAAGTTTTTTTAAGTATGTAAAAAATTAAAATGCGTCACACAAAATAAATAGTATGAGAGATAATTTAAATATTTTGTTCCTTTTCTTAAATAAAAAACATTATATGCAGCTGCCGATTCCTTAAATTAAATCTTTACTATTGCATAACATCAAAACTTAACTTATGTAGTTCTAATGTATAGATGCAGTACGTAGTTCTAATGTATAGATGTAGTACATAGTTCTAATGTATAGATGTAATACGTCGTTCTAATGTATAGATGTAGATCTAAAATGTAGTTCTAATTTCAAAAATCCTTCATTTGTTCACGTATTCCCATTTGGAGTGTAAAATAGTATATAATATAGAAACTATCAAAATATTGAAAAAATACTACATTAAAAATACAAAATATAATTGAATGGAATATGAAGAGAGGCTTATAATATGCGTGTTGTAGCAAAAATTCATCATATATTTTAAAATTAAGCAATTGAGCAACTTAAGATTGGCGTACATTTTGAATGCCGCCGAACTGGGGTAGTCGTTAGTGACTCGGACTGCCGTATCGAAGGTCCCGGGTTCGAATCCCGGAAAAGGCATGGATATTTGTAAACATGTAGTTTCCTTGTGGAATGGGGGCACTCTAAATATGTAGCGACCCGAAAGGCGTCTCGAAAGGTTGATGGTAGGAAAAGAAGGGTGGGAGATCCTCGGATTCGTTCCTCTTTCTCAAAATTGGGGGTGGAAGTGAGCTAAAGTCGGACTGCTATCTATATCAATGTTTTTTGAACCGCCGGTCCGACAACACTATTCGGTAGTCCTTCCAAATTTAGAGCCCACCAGCGGCCGAGCGGTAAAGTCGCTGAACACTGGTAGTTCGATCCGAGGTTCGAATCCCGCGAACGGGCTGGCTGCATGGGCGTTTTCGTGGTTTCCCCATGCGTAATGTGTATACGAGCCAGTTTCCCTTAGAAAGTCCTCCACGAAGGCATCCCTCCCCTTAGGCAGATAGCCCTAGTGTGCTTTGCCGTATTGTCAATACACCAACATCACCAAATTTAAAAGTGTTATAACAATATACAAAAAAAGTATTGAAATCTGGCAAATTTATATGTTATCATGCATACTGCGCAACGCATTAGCTCAAGGTTCTCAGCGTCTCTATTGTTGTCTGTTTAATTTACTTTTATTGGAATTAGGGAACGTATCGTAGTACCACCAACGTGTATTTGCAGCTAATGGGTACTCATATTAAACGATACGTATTAGTTTTCAGGGAAGAAACGCTTATTATTCTTTGAAATCCGTTGAATAATGGCAACTGTATTATTAGTGTAATAAATAGAACGAACTTCTCTAAAAGGAAATGCCTGAAAGCTTTTAGATTTTACATTATGCCCAAAGGGGCTCTTTTTAAATGTTTTGTATGTTACCTTTATTTATTTTAAATATCATGTTCTTCGTACTTAAACCATAAAATTCAGTCCAACAGCAATATCGCAAAATAATTTTAAAATGAGCATATGTTTAGAATTTCCGATACGCAATCTCCCGCGCTGGAGGTAAAAATTTTTTTTTTTTCGTACAGTGCTGCCATTGCTCACTTTGAAATCTGTGAGTTTGTTAACCAAATATCCATTAAAGTTTTACAAAATATGAAATAGATAATAAATCAAATTCCAAATGTGGCCTTCGAGATCCCCATATTCGGGTGGAAACGTACGTTATTCAAAATTTTTGGCTCTAGGTACCGTCGTTTTATCACAATACGAGGAACATATATACATTTATGCAGATTCTTCATTATTTAATTTCTTTAAATATAATGCAGGGCTCTAATATTTGGTGGCAACAGTTTGAAAAGTGAACCGATATTTAAAGTTTTCAACGCAAAATGCCAGAATGAAATTAACCCTTTGTGGCACAGTGTGCCCGGTTTGGACACACCTAAAAATTTCCTTCTGTACGCACAGAAAAATTGAATGAAAAAGGATTTATAGGTTACTCTGAACCTTCTTTATTTATAGTAGATGGCAGCTCAGCACGAACCTGTCCATATATTTTAGCCATGTTTAGTTTTTTAAGACCCTCATTTTTCAAAGAAATCTTCCAGATTTTTTTAGGGTATAAAAGGAATTGTTTGAAAAAAAAATGTCTATGTTATTTTTTGGCTGTATGCTAATCTCCTTATTGTATATTAGTTTTAAATTTTTACCTTGAAATCTTGCCTGAAATCAAACGGCGAACCCTAGGTGTGCCCAGACCGGGCTCACCGATCATCTAGAACAACTGAAAATCTGTATTCTTTGTTTCTCCGCATCTCATCGCACAGTTCATTGACAACAATGCTCGTTTCAGCACTCTTTTCGAAGCTCTATTCAATCAGTGTGACCTCTTCGGGCACACCCACAGAAATAAACGATAAGTGCTATCTTCGCAAAATTTTACTTGTGTACTCTTCTAGGCCTAATTAGACTGCCTACCTTTTTTTTTATCAAAACTCCGACTTTAAAAGGTAGCGTCCCGGAAAGGGTTAATAGCCCTTCTGGGCTAACACCCTTTGAGTTAATAATTTTATTAACGATAAAACAGAAGAGAAGCAACGAAGTTTTTTAACCAAATTCATTTGTTATGAATTCCTATTAATTCAGTTGTTGCCACTTGAGCGAAGGAAAGATGGTGCTTCAGTGCGTAGTTGATTAGGGATTCTCAACAGCTTGCCCCTGCGGACCGTCTATAGTCCGCTGTTTTTATGTGCAATGATTTTGTGATTATTTTTTATGATGGCAGCATGTTTGATTCTCATAGTTTCTTTTCATGTGTTATGTAACCATAAGCCTGTTTCTCTTAAGACCTCCTTTACTTCGTCAGTCAAGATCAAGTCAGGCATCAGACCTTATTTTTAATGTGTATAACAATTCCTCTGTTTTAAAGCGCGCACGAAGCGACAGAAATTCATTTTATTCCTGACAGTAACTGCCGAACAGCTTTTTCAAAATGTTATTAAAAGATATCCAGCCTTTTTAAATGGTTAGGTTACTTTGTATTTTGCAACGCTGTTTGATAATATCAAAGATAAATTAAAGATCTTATTCATCGTAGACTGGCAACAAGGTATATTTCTGTTGTACTCGATTTTATCGAAAGGAAAACGAGTAACATCACATCGTGAGGTCAAAAAAATTGGTTATGTTTTACCCGAGAAATGCCACTTTCAAAATGATTTAATTAGATTATTTTATTATAACAAAGCACACCGCAAAATTCCTTGGAATCTTGCTGACAGGAAACTTCGCCGGTTATCCTAAGAACTAAGGAACCTTTATCTTCAGTTAGTAGAATTCATGAGAGAATTACTGTCTGACAAAATTCGAAGACAGGAGGATTTTGTTACTGTACTTAAGAATAAGTTACAGTAACAGAAGTTGAAATGGGATTACGCTAGGCCGTGTTTCGAAATATATTCGTCTAGAATGAGAAAGCTGTAATGAAATCGCAAGCTTGTGATGGAGATGAGGAAGAGAAATATAATTAACTTTTAAATTAAACGCATGAGGAAAATCTGAAAATGACTTGTCCCAGTCGTTGCCTCTACTAACATGACTTGCGAAGGAAAATGTAACGACTATTCGCTTTTCTGCTTACGGTTAAGGAATTATTCTTGACTCTTGTTAATTAGCTAGCTTTTGTTCGTACAGGACTGAACAATGATCTTCAAATTGTGTTTCGCGAAAACCTGGGGCTCCTTGCAGCTTCTCTACGGCGTCCGCGAGTCAGAATCAAAGTTCGAAACCTATTCTGGAAGACTATACATAAAAATAATTAATAAAACTCTTTTATATGTATCGTTATTATTAAATAAATAAAATAATAGGAGCAAATCAGTTTTCATGAGTAAAATGCCTAAGAAATTATAACTTTTGTTTCATTTTCCATATTTGCGCAACGTTAACATATTTTCAATGTTTTTTTTAACATTTATTTTCTAAGGAGCATGGAGTTACGTAAAACGCATCTATAGGGGACGTCACATAATTTCCTTGTACGGTCTATGAAATAATACACACATTTTGCTGCACTTTATAAGGTATTTCTCCCGCCTTCCCAATGTGCCTTCGTGGTGTAGTGGTTCTGCACGCTATTCCAGACGTCCGTGGTTGAGGTCCGTTCGGCAAAGCCCTTGCTAATTTTTCATCTCTCCGGCCTCCAAAAAACTACCTAATTTCTCTACAGTGGCGCCCGAACTAAAAGGGTGTTTGATAATTCTCCTCACCCAGGATTTGGCGTTTGGGTCCCTTAAAAACCCCCAATCGCCCTTTACAAAGGGGAGTATATAAGGTATTTCTCCCGCTTTCCTAGCGTGCCTTCATGGTGCAATGGTTCTGCACGCTGGGCCGTTATTTCAGAGATCCGTGATTCGATTCCCGGCGAAGGCGGTTGCTGATTTTTTATCTCCCCGGCCTTTCCAATTAACCTAATGTCACTACAGTGGCGCCCGAACTAGAAGGGTGTTGGATGAGGATTCTCCACAGCCAGGATTTGGCGACTGGGTCCCCTAAAAACCCCAGTCGCCCTTTAAAAAGGAGGAGTATATAAAGAATTTCTCCCGCCTTCCTAGCGTTCCTTCATGATGTCGTGGTTCTGCACGCTGGGGCGGTATTCCAGAGGTCCGTAGTTCAATTCCCGGCAAAGGCATTTGCTCATTTTTCATCTTGCCTGCTTCCACAAAAACCTAATGTCTCTACAACTTCATTTAAACATATTTCCTCGAAAGTCATTAGAGATATATTTCGCATTCAATAAAGTCAATTCTAACTTTGCGGAAAGGCCAAAAATGCGTAAAAACAGAAAACGTATTCATTAAAATTGTAAAATACAGAAAACCCTAAACACCAAATACAATTAAAAATAGCTAACAAAATTTACTGTAATTTTAATTTAAAAAACAATTTTTATAATTAAAATTACAGTTTCTATTTTAAAGCAAGCCATTCCACCAACGGGCAACAAGACAAAACTTTTGGTGCACAAAATTGAACGTTACCATTTGGCTCCACTGGACAAAAGAGACGCTGAAGTTGATACACCAAATGAAACAATTCGCTGTCTTACTAAGATTTGCAAATGTAAATAAATGGCAGCTTCGTTAGGCAGCCTAACGTCACTTAAACTTTTAAATTGTTGATAATTCTGCAACTACTGCATGCAGATTAACTAAAAGCATAAAATCCTTAACCGGTACGTAAGAAATGTATAATTAAATCATTTTTAAAGTAAAAAAATGCACATTTTATCAACATATAAGAATAAAACTCTGAGCTCTTCAGGTCGGGTAACAGAGTAGAAATATATATATATATACAAAGAGAGAGAAAAAGATCGTAGTTTAATCTACGATCAATGACAATAGCTACCATTTCAGTACTTTAAATTTTACTTTTTATTTTTCCTATTTAAAACTTCTACGGTTCAAAATAACAATATTTCTATATTGCTTTCAAATACAGTAAAAATCTTAATAACTTTAAATATCACTTAAAAAACTGCTTAAATTACTAACTAAAATTTATTCTAATAACTTATTGCTTTACCATTCTGACTAAAACTTATTCCAATTATTCATCGTTTTAATTAAATTTCTTTTCCTTCGAGGTGATATACGAAAAACGTTTTCTAATAATATGTATGTAGTCCCACTTTGTTATATAGCATATTTATATACTTTTAATATGTTTAGTGCGGCCGATTGCGACGTAAAAGGGAGGTGCACAACTACATGTCATAGCAGTCCCATATACAAAATTTAAACTTTCTACGAGTACCCGTTTGAGCTATGCGAGATACATACATACGTACACCTACAGGCGTCACGAAAACATCTCTCCTGAATGTATTTTAAATTCATTTTACAATCCTCTTTGGGAAAATAGTCCTTTGTTATGTCCGTATGTACAGATGTCACGCAAAAAAATCTTCCAAATGGATTCGAGAGCGGTCAAAATGGATATGATACCGGAAATACTTCGCGATTACAATACTACCTTTAATTTGTACAATGAAGTAAAAATGTGTCATGAAATTACTGGCTGATCAATATCAGTAACCTATTAACGATTGACGCTGATTAACGACTGATTGACGTTGACTATCATCGGTGACCAACAACATTGAACAACGTCGGTGGCCTTCGTTTCAAGTTTAATTTATATAAATTTGTCTAAATTTATTGGCCCCTCCGTATCAGTGATTGTGAATTGATTACGAGTCATCGTCAACTCGTAAGACTTCGAATGACCTTGACGCGCAACATTGCCCTTCGTTTAATTTAATTTTAGATGACCTTGACCAGCAACGTTGCCCTTCGTTTAATTTAATTTTAGTAATGTTCCTAAATGCTTTAATTTTAAATACTTCTAATATATAACATATTAAATTCGTAATTTTATGAGCATTTCTAATTCGTAAAATATGCTTCCAGTAATATATGTTATAATGTATTTTCTCCCTCCTTCCATCATGCCTTCGTAGTGTAGTGGTCAGCACACTCGGCGCGTATTCGAGAGGTCCAGGTTCGAGTCCCGGCGAGGGAATTGCACATTTTTTACGTCTTCTTCATCAAAAATCCTAATGATCTACAATATTGCGTGCTTGGTACATAATAGCTGGTTTCTGAAAAACCAAAATAAGTTAAAAGGACACAATTTTTAAGTTATTTAGAAAATTTAATATAATACCTCTGAAAACGCCGAGGTCTATTTAACTGGAGAAAGCGTATTTGAGTCTTGTTCTGGACAAGGGACAGTAATTATGGTGCATAATTTTGAAATAAACTGTTTTCTGACCCTGATAACCTGAGAATGCTCTCTGTGTGATATCTCATTTAGGTCACATATAAACAAATGTTCTGAGGCTCTCTTGTTAATTATTCAGTACGCAGGCAGAAACCGTTTTGACTCAGTTAGCATTTTCAGTGACTGTCGTTCGCATTCTTATGTATCACATATTTTGTAAAGAAACGTCATCTCTCTACTTGTGAAAATCATAGTTAACGGATAACAGAAGTTCAGATATGCACCATCCGAATAATTAGCTAGTTTTTATTTTTATTATTTTTTAATGTATATTTACTCTAATATTAAATGAAGAAATTTTGCTTTGTTTCTCTTGTTTTATTTCAGTAAAGACAATTAGTTCTAAAGATTATTTTTATTTCTGTAAACTATAATTCAAATTCTACTTTTTTCTTTGACAAAATTAAAGAATTAAATTGCTTTTACTTGCCTAAATGAAGGATCCATTTCTATTTTAACTAAAATTAGGCAATGGAATTGATTTTTATTTGCGTACGCCCTAACACTAATCGCGTGATCTTGTTTTTTACTTCCTTGTACGAAGTAAAAGGGAAGTATTGTAATCGCGAAAAGTTTCAGGCAGCATATTTCAACGAAAATATCCATTTTGACCGCTATTATAAAGCTGCTTTAAAATGAATTCTGAAAAAAAATTTTTCGTGGCGTCTGTACGAACGTATGTACGTACGTGTCTCGCATAACTCAAAAACGATTAGCCTCAGAACGTTGAAATGTGCATATAGGACTCCTATAACATGTAGATGGGCACCTCGTATTTCGGTTGCAATCGGCCGCACCAAACGTATATAAATATATTTATATATATATATCCATTCATTATATATATATATATCACTTACCCGGTTCAGTGATCTCAGTTTCTTTACTCATATATGTTTCTAAATTGTACATTTTTTGCTTTAAAATGATCGAATTATGTTGTTTTTATCTTCCGGTTAAGGTACCAAACCTATATAAATATATTTATATATATATATCCACTCAGTGATCTCAGTTTCTTTACTCTTATATGATTGTAAATTGTACATTTTTTTGCTTTAAAAATGATTGAATTATGTTGTTCTTATCTTCCGGTTAAGGTTTTTATGCCTTTAGTAAATCTGTATGCAATATTTTTAGAATTATCAACAATTTTAAAATTGTTTAAGTGCCGCTAAGCCTAATAATGTTTTTGATGGTGGCCATTGCTCTTGTTTACATTGAAAACACCAGGATAGCGGATTTGTTGCCAATCTAGAGAAACTTAGCTTCGCAACAACAAAGATAACGCTTCCATTTATTATTTAAATCATGCTTAATCCTTTCTGGAATTTTTTCGAGGAAATAAGCGTTTAAGATTTACTTCGTAATTTTTAATATAGATATTTTGAGTTTTCATGTATTTTTGCCTTCTCGCGAAGAGAGAACTGAATTAAATGAATGAGAAATACTCAATCGTCTGTGAAAAACTGTTTCCTTTTTGTTTTGTTTGCTTAATTTCTTTTATACATCATTCTAGCTTTATTATAGTATTTGAATAGAACATGTGGCAACGATTAGATAATTCAATTCTTTAAATGATATAAATTTTGTGCATTCTGAGTTATAATATGAACGAAATATAATACTGTTCAGTGAATCTAGCGCCAGAGTGTTGCTATGGTAAACAAATACTACAGTGAATTTTAAAGAATGCATTTATTCTATTGTATTTTATGCGCAGTCGGCGAAGTAGATTTAATTCAATCCAATAAGTTTAAATGAAATGCAAGAAAAATTGCGTATAATTTAATATTCCGTACAAAGAAGTCTTTTTGTGTACACATCAGATTTTTATTTATTTGGATTCAAATAAAATTTAATAAAGACATTTTTATTGACGTAAAATACAAAATGTATTAGCAGAGTAAACGAAAACTGCGCCTGCGCAAGATACGTAATTTTGTCTCCTTTTAATGTTTATAGACCATATATTTGCGAACGTTTTAGAGAAAACTATATACTGTACAAAATCTTCCAAATAAATTTCATATTATCTTAAAAATATGAATTGTTGCAAATTACTTTAATACCTTTTTTAAAGTAAAACATTTTGTAAAAACAAAAATCTGATGTGTACACCATATGACTTCCTTGTACGGAATATTAAATTATACGCAATTTTTCTGCATTTCATTTAAACACATTGAATTATCAATTAACGAATTTTTAATTAAATCTACTTCATCGATAGCGCGTAAACTACAACAGAATAAATGCACGCTTTAAAGTTCACTATATTTATTTACCATGGCGACACTTCGGCGCTAGGTTCGCTTAACAGCGTTACACCTCATTCATTTTCTAACTCAAAGTGCAAAAAAATTGTATCATTTGAAGAATTGTCACATGTTCTATTCAAATACTATAATAAATCTAAAACAATGTATCAAAAAAAAATTAAACAAATAAAAAGAAATAGTTTTTCACAGACGATTCAGCGCCGCTTACCTAATGCGCATGCGCTATTAATTAATTCCAGTTCTCACTTCGTTGCAAGGCAAAAATACATAAAAATTCAAAATATTTTCATTAAAAAATGAAAGATGTAGAAAAACAGAAAACACCAACTACAGTAAGCTAATAACTTAAATGATAATTCCCGGCTCAGTGATCTCAGTTTCTTTACACTTATATGTTTGTAAATTGTACATTTTTTGCTTTAAAAATGATTGAATTATGTTGTTCTTATCTTCCGGTTAAGGTTTTTATGCCTTTCGTAATTCTGGAAGCAATATTTGTACAATTATCAACAATTTAAAAGCTGTTTAAGTGCGGTTAAGTTTTAAATAACATGGCGGACATATTTGTTCACATTTGAAACAGCAGAATTGTAGATTTGTTGCCAATCTAGAGAGACTAAGCTTCGCAACACAAAAATAACGCCTTCATTTATTATTGCGAATTAAATCATACTTAATCCTTTCTGGAATTCCTTCAAGGAAATAAGTGTTTAAGATTTACTTCGTAATTTTTAATGCAGATATTTTGAGTTTTAATGTATTTTTGCCTTGTCGCGAAGTGAGAACTGAATTAATTAAATGAGAGATACTAAATCGTCTGTGAAAAACTTTTCTTTTCTGTTTTGTTTGCTTAATATCTTTCATACATCGTTTTAGCTTTATTATAGTATTTGAATAGAACATGTGGCAACGATAATTCTTCAAATGATATAAATTTTGTGCAATCAGAATGTCGTTATAGTAAACAAATATGGTGAATTTTAAAGAGTGCATTTATTCTATTGTGGTTTATGCGCTGTCGACGAAGTAGATTTAATTCAATCCAATCAATTTAAATGAAATGCAAGAAAAAAAAATGCGTATAATTTAATATTCCGTACAAGGAAGTCATGTGGTGTACACATCCGATTTTTTATGTAAATCATAGTAGAGAAATTTGTATTTTTAAAAACACTTCATAAAATGTAATATATGTCATACGTTGCCAGTTGAAAATAGTGAAATAACAACTAATCAGAACTGATACAAACTAAAGTATAGGTTCTGAAGTATTCAAACCATGTATGGGTTCAATGCAATATTAAAAGAATCTTGGTGAGAGGACATACACCGCGTAGAGTCGACGCCTGTTGAGTTGACACCGCGTAGAGTCGACTCTCATTAGTATCCAGACGATGTAGAGCTGACCTTTGCATAGGCAGCCACTACGGCCATACCACCATACAATCGACATAATAAAAAGATATTTTAAAATGATGAAATAATTAATTAGAGAATTACCACATACTTGTAACCTACATAGAGTCATCAGTTGCACGTACTGGTGAAAGAAACACCAAAATTTCGCCATTGGTCGTACAAGCATACTCCCACCCATGCAGCTGTGGCTCAATTTAGGTGGAGAACATTCAACTCCAACTGTCTGAGGGTCTTCTCACTCTTTCCATACCGCCAATCCACTCGAGAGAACCGTAGCTTAATTAAGTATCCAATGCCGCACAGACACCATACACCTACAAACATTCTTGAGCTCCTTGGGGATCCGGAAGCGGATCGATTTCATATTTTGTAAAACTTTAGCGAATTTTTGAGTAACAAACTCAAGGATTTCAAAGCGAGCAATGGCAACGTTGTACAGAAAAAAACATTTTTATCTCTAGGGCGTGAGTCTCTGTAACGGAAATTCTAAAGGATATGCTCATTTTAAAACTTTTTTTACGATACTGCTGTTGAACTGAATTTTATGGTTTAAGAACATGATATTTATGTAGAAATTATAAAAAATATTTAGGGAATCGCCATTTTGAGATTTGTCTCGGGAATCAACACTGCTGTGGGAATTGAAGTACTTGTGTGGTGATTTCATTCAAAAATGAAATCACCACACAATTTACTATGTAATAATATCTCAGCATATTTTATCCTATCACTCGGCTTTGACATTCTGGACTTTCATTTAAAATATATGATTTTAAGTTCCCTGGGAAAAGTATTCTTAAATTACAGGAGGTCGATCATGACTGGTTAGTTTAAAACTGTTTCAGGGTTTAAACTCAGAGTGCATTCAAAAAACAAATTTCAGATTTTTTTATCTTTACAATTTTTAATTTTTAAAATACATTTCAATCTTCTTTAAACTTCGGTGGTAATTTTTCAGACGTTAAACAATTATCTAAAAGTTTTACAAATCAGTTTTTTTGCCAAGAAATTACGAAAGCGAAATGGAGATTGTTTGATCCTGAGGGACAATTGTTTTCGTTTTGCGATTCTGCGTCGAATCACTCTGAATGCCTGTTCCACTTTTCAAACTTTTGCCACCGAATGCTAGAGTCCTGCATTATATTTCAAGAAATTAAATAGTCAAGAATCTGCATAAATGTATGTAGGTTTCTCGCATTGCGATAAAACAACGGTACATAGAGCCATCGAATTTTGAATGACGTAATCCTCCTACGAATATGGGCATGTGGAACACCCAATTTGAAATTTGGAATTTGTTTTATTATCGATGCTCTGTTTTGTAAAACTTTAACGAACATTTGATTAACAAACTCAAGGATTTCAAAGCGAGCAATAGCCATTTCTCATTTTGAAGCGTTGTACGTTGCACGTTGTACTGAAAACACTTTTTATCTCCAGCGCATGAGTCTGTGTATCGGAAATTCTAAAGATATGCTCAATTTAAAATTATTTTGCGATATTGCTCTTGAACTGAATTTTATGGTTTAAGTGCGAAGAACATGGCATTGTTACGAAATGTCCAGGCGCTGTAAGATGGCTTTCTCGCAAGCATATAAGCATTCTGTACCGCGCCACGAACATAGGCAAAAATCCCTTCTCGTGATTGGATATGGCTTCCGATCACGTCATTTCCTCTACGTTTAAGAACGCATTGACTTTGTTGGGGCTCGAGGATTCATCCCCATACCATTTGTTTGCATTTTGATAGCAGTAGCAAAGATAATTACGTGCGCTGTATTTTTGTTGCTATGATATTACACTTCTTACAACACATAAAAAATGTAGCCATTTTTGTTTTACTAGAAAGAAAAAGTATTATTCCTCCTTGTGCTAACTAAGTGTGTATTAATATTAAGTGCACATATTTTTAAGCTTAATTTAAAACCCTTCATACTAAAAGTGTTGTGTTTTTTAATTCATTAATTTTATGTTCATTATATATATCCATTCTCTACAGATGCAATCTCCAAAAGCATCAGACTTTCGGAAATAGCTAAAATAACGTTGGGACCTAACAGAGGGCACAATAAATTCACAATATTTATAATCAGTCTGAAAAAGTAAAATTTATTTTTGAAGTTGGGCTAATATGGACTTGAAACAGAGAAATAGCGATATGTATTTTAAATTGAATAATATTGCTTTATGAATATTGCTCATTTTTATTGTGCAACATCTTTTGTAGCTTTGTATAAAAATAGCGTTTGTCGGAAAAATTCCTTTCTTATGCACATATATTACATTCAATGACAATACTGAATGCATTTCATTTATGGCAACAGAACATTAGAAATGACATGGACATTGACATGGAAATAACATTTGCAGAGGAAATATTTTCTGCTATGTGAAAAAAACAGAATGCAACAAAATTACAATAATAATATACTTACTAGCTCACAATGCCTTTTACAGTTGGATCGAGATCGTGGTGTTTTGGTTTTTGCACTAAGTTCATGGACTCAGCTATTTATATAAGCTAAGCGCTTAAGACTTCTTCTGATATTAATAGCATCTTTGAAAGATTTTATGATTTCGTTATTCCATGAAACAGGAACTCATTTTCATCAGAACGCTTCGATGAATTCGAATTCGAATTTTTTTTCGAACCCCCCCCCCGAAAAAAAAAACAATAATTTTCACGTCTTAGTGTCACTCATGAGTGTCATTCAACGAAAACTAAACCGTACGAATGCCTCCTAAACGTCATTATGCTAAGATAAAATGACGTCATCGGAAAGTATGTCCAGTCACAAGTATGGGTTTTTCCTTGTGCGCGCGGCGCGGTACAGAATGCTTACATGCTTCCCACAAAGCAGTTTTAGGGTTGCCAGAAAATGGCAAGGGAAAGCAGGGTTGCCATATTTGCCGAGAAATCGGCCATTTGGCGACAAAATTGGCGATATGCCATAGACGGATAGAGAACATTCTGTAACGAATTTTTACAGGTTTAGCCCAGAATGTTCTCGAACACAAGTCAAAAGCTATATAAGCCCTGCTGAGCGAGTGCCGAGTTGGTTGTCGAGTGCACCGAAAGATACTTTTAGAGTATCGCCGTTAGTGCATCGTCGAGAGAGTGTGTTGAGCTCCAAGAACGACGGAACCGAGGAGTCGGGAGCTGTCCTCTGGTGCTTTGCCGTGAACCTACCGTGATAGCTTGAAGGTTGTGTTGCTGATTGTTCCAGCGTGTTTACGGTAGATCTTCGACGACTGTAAAACGTGATTTTGGAGCTGTCTTGAAAATGCTGGCCAATAAAGTGTGTGTCAATACTTCATCAAGTGCTGTCGTCTTTATTCGCTCAAATCCGAACGAACACGTACGTAACGTAAAAAAAAGGAAGAAAAATAACGTGACAGTATTTAATAAACAAAGGTAACACTCAAAATGTTAAAAAAGCGTCCCTTTGGACGTAATTTAAAATCTGAAACCTTTCAGATTTTTTTATCATTATTATTATTATTATTATTTGCAGATTTGTAATTCTTAGGCATCACTACAAATTTTAATTTTTAGCGGCTTGCAATTTTGTTTAATTTTTTATATCTAGAGCCATTCTGTCAAATTTTTCAAAATGCGAATTTCAAAAGTTTGTTTCCTAAATATTTTTATTACTCTTACACAAGAATTTAATTTATTATATTACATTTTTTACCTTATCTCCTGTTTTACCGGAAGCTTAAATCTATTATAGGCAGTTTCATTATTTAATGTATTTATAATCATACTAAATTATCATTTATCTCAAAGATTAGCCTAATATGGAATTCTTTTAAGTCTGTTAATAATATAAAAAATGGAGCCTCTCTAATCTCGGCCCACCAGCGTCCGAGCGCTAAAGTTGCTCAACACTGGTATTTCCGATCTGCGTTCGATTCCAGGCGAAAAAGCTGACTGCATGGGCGTTTCCGTGGTTTTTGTGGTGGATGTAACGTGTATACGATTCAGTTTCTCGTAGAAAATCCTCCACGAACGCACATTTCTCTTAGGCTGACAGCCCTCGCATGCTTTGCCATAAGGGGACTCATACACCTTAAAACCCATAAGATCTTCGAATATGTGACGGTTGCAAGAATTAAGATAACTTATTTATTTTAAAAACAATTACTTCCAACATTTTACATCTGACTACATAATATAGCTGCTTTCTGAAATAGTCATCAGAAAGTTTGTGTTGCCACAAATATTTTTATAATTTAATCCTTTTTGTGACAAAATTTTTCGTCAAGTTTCCACCTTGCGCGCACAGTTTAAAACATTCTGTTGCATAAATTAATTCCATATTTAATACATAGCTTTTATAACATTTGGAAAATACTGTGAACTTAAAATTCTAAAAATTTCGTGTTAAATTTTTATTTTATTTGGAGTTGAGTTTATAAAATGTATTTTATTAAAAAACCTGTAATGTTTTCGTGTGTAAATTTTTTGAAGACTAAAATATTCATCAAATTTTTGGTTCAGTTAGAAAATAGTGCCCATATAAAGAATTCCATCAAATTTCAAGTAAGTACCATTAGCCATTTTTAAAATATCTTGCGCGCAAGGTGGAAACATGACCAAAACGTTTGTCACAAAGCGGATTAAGTTGCAAAAATATTTGTGGCAACACAAACTTTCTGGTTACTAGTTTCCAAAGCAGCTATATTATGTAGTCAGCTGTAAAACGTTGGTAGTAATTGCTTTTAAAATAAATAAAATATCCCAATTCTTGCAACAGTCATATATTCGAAGATCATGAGGGGTTTAAGGTGTATGAGCCCCCTTAATTAAATAAACGAAACCAAATCAAACTTCCCTAAGATGACCATCGACGGTTCCACATGATTTGAGTCTTATGCAGAGATGGCCTCTTAAGAATATGACTATCGAAAATATTGAATATCGCTGTTTGTTTGCGTTCTTTAATACTGGCTAGTCTCAGAAGCGATCGTGACAAAAAGTTCACTATATCCGAAATCTTGTGGACAGAAATGGTGCCATTGTCTAGCTTGCGTAATCATCGATTAAAGATTTGGTATTGGTAATGGGAGGTAACCTTTCGCAGATGACTGGAAATGGGCGGATGCTTCTAGACCTCTGCATTTTAAATGCGATGTCCCATCTTCGGAATACCCCTCATGGGAAAGGAAGCATGAATACAATGTATTGATCTGGGAGACTCCCTTGGTTGAATTTCGTGACATTCTGGCGTATTTTGAATATGACAACCGTGTCATTGCCTAACTGCCTGCACACAGTTCACTTATTTTTCTAATAGGGAGGGTTCATTCATTCCTTCTTCTTAACTTCTGACAAGAGTTCACGCCCTTTGATTTGCATTTTTAGAGGATGTGTTTTGGTATAGTATGTTTATGACGCACGATTTCTCTCAGCATTCACTGCGTTCACCCAGTTTGAGCTAAAAACGTGAAGCGAAATACTCATAAAATAGTCACTGCAGAGAGTAGAGGTTAAGGAATAGCTATGAGGTTAACATAAAACATTATTTCATAAGCAGTCATCAATTTTTTTTTACTCTCTGGAGTTTAGAGAATTCATTAGTAGTTTATTTCTTAAAACTTTTTGAAAAAACAATAAAAGCAAAAGAAGGCAAAAGAATCGTGAAACTAGAAACTAATCGGTTGTTTCATGTTTGTATTTTTATTTAATCTGCTAACGAAAAATAATGGTATTTGCTTGATAATTGCTAAATGTTTTTACATGGTTAGGTTAGGACAGTTTAATTGAATATCTCAAAGCGCACGAGAACTATCTTAAAGTCCCGTATATACGAATTTTTATTGGAATGGATTTCATTCTCTCATGCCAATTAGAATGCTACAGCGTTAACCTACTTAAATGAAGCGATAACTTCTCTCTTGAGATCTTCATGCAGTTTCACCCACTCTATGCAGTTTCTCTTTAGAACAGTTTTGCAAGTGCGTGCATCAAAAGCTGAGCTTTGACGCTAAACAATGGTGCATTCAAATAACAGCTGGATGGATTTTCTAGGGAAAACTGGCTAGTTTTCAATTCACACGGAGAGAGATACTCATTTAGCTACTCCATTGGCCTGCGCTCGAACCCGGGTCGAGCTCCTAGCATATAGTGGCCTTAACCAGTCGGCCACTGGTGGGGCCATTTTTACATGAATAGCCTTTCAAAATACATTTAAGTATCTATTTATTTATCTGCTAAACGGAGGCTGTGTTTGAACACAAAAACTGCAGTTATGGAAAAGTACTCTTATCAATTTTATGCAGAGTTTGCTTTATTTCAAAAAACCCAAACTGAGTTATATATTGCATACAGTGTGTCCGAGAATGAATGGCGAAATTTTATGACGTCACTGCGAAGCATGTTAACTCACTAACTTACAAAAAATTCCGTGCAGGTGATTTTACTGTATGCTCAACATACTTTTGCTCGTGCCTTGAAAATCCGCATGTTAAATATGAATACTTTTGAGATCCTTTGGCAATTTTTTTTTGTACTTCAAGCGATATTTCAGAAGAAATGTGAAGTGATAATGTAACTTCATCGTATAACTGCGTTACTGTACACATATAACTGTATTGAACAACTGAACATGCATAACTGCGTACCTTTACAAAATGTACGAAGTACGAATAATATACTGTATAATATAACACTCAGTACGAATAAGCATTCTGCATGAATAATGTATTCAGTATACTTTATGAATAATTTACTGTATAATTAAGCAGACTGTTAAGTACCATGTAATGTTACTCCGCACGTATAACTGTACCTTTCAATATTATATAACTGTGTAACTGCGCATGCATAACGGTGCATGTATTATACCCTGCGCATGCATAACTGTGAACACAATGTATGGATACTGTAATACAATTTAACTTCCTGTACGAATAAGCATCAACATCGATGTAAATATCTACTGCCTATGTAATGACTAACGCATTGCGTTTTGTTCCGCATGTTAAACGTAATGTGCGTAGGTTCGTTCATGTTAAACATAGTGCGTTTTGATTCTCCCGTATTCTCATAAATTTTTCATTTTCTTATAGTAGTTTTATGTGTTTAATGTAATGTGCGTGTTTAACGTAGTGTTTATATATGTTTTATGCTGTTTAATGTCGTATTGTGTTGTACTTTGGATCGTGTACTGTTATGTTTTGTATATTTTGTGCTGAACTGTGTTTACTCTATGTATATTTATTTGTCATGTATTTCAAATGTGCATGCTTAAGCTGCATGTATAACTTACCATTAAGATGCCAAATCGTATGTCTACCAAGTATCCATTGTACACTTAAGACGCCCCTGTTTGGCCACGTGAACAAACTCATTTTAATATCTCAATAAACTCCCGGGGCGGGCTTCTTGCGGCTCCAGGGAGTTGTTGCCTCTAAGTAAGGGAGGGTGTGGGACACATGCCAGTTTATCTCTATTAAACATCAGGCGTCCCCGTCCTCCGTCACCTGTCACCTGCGGTGTACATGGAAAACTCGCAGATGCGAAACATCTTATCTGGGATTGTCCAATACTTTCTTCAAAACGAACGGAACGTCTCCCAAGATTCACTCATAAATTGCCGAAAGATAAACCTTTTCATAACGCAAATTGTGTAAAAGGAATAAAAGCGTTGATTAGATGAAGCGTTGATTGAAGAAAAGGAATCAGCAATAATTATGGAGTATACGTGACGGTAGTCTTTAGAATTTAACACCAATGTATCAAGTACGTGTGTAAATCTGAAATATTTGATTACATATAAGCACTTTTAAATTTTGGAAATATGTATATAATATTTTGTCTGTATAACATTTCTATTTTCAATAAAGAACCAGTGGGTACCCAGTTGACGCCAACAAATCTTAAGGTCAATGAAATGACTGCGAAAATTTTTGCCTCCCTTATTTTCTATTGATAAATAATATAAACGGTAACACGCGGCACGTATTCGAGATGTCCAGGTTCGAGTCCAGGCGAGGACATGGCTCATTTTTCCCGTCTCCTGCTTCCAAAAAAAAAAAACTAATGATTCTATAAGGTATTTCTCCCGCTTTCTTAGCGTACCTTCGTGGTGTGGTGGTCTGCACACTGGGCGCGTATTCCAGAGGTCCGTAGTTCGATTCCAGGCGAAGGTGTTGCTCATTTTTCACTTCTCCTGCTTCCAAAAATTACCTAATTCCTGATGTGATAAAATATCAGGAACGAAAATTGTTCTCAGCTAACCCCGCATTCGGACAAAAATTTTTCCCACCGTCACAATCTGCTTGACAGCTAAAATTACGGTGGCAGCAGATCGTGGTCAGAATGTGTTGGACAGAATGTGTCTTCCTTTGTGGTCTTACCGACACATCATCCGTTAGGATTTCTTCCATCCCCTGGTACTGGGGTAAGGTATTTTTCTCTATTATTTCTCTATTCTATTCTCAATAGTGTCCTTTAAACATTTAAACGTTAACCAGTTCATCAAAAAGAATATTTTTATCATCCCTTTAAATAGTACGTTAAACTGTATATTCAGGCTTGAATTCAGCCAGAATCCAGTTGAGCTGACTCTATCCAGTTGAGTTCTAGCTTTTGAGTGAAATTTTAATTCACTCAAATAATTTCAATAATTAAGATGAGTTCCTCACTTTATTTTATTACTTAACTATTTGCCGTTTACCTAAATTATTTGTCGTTTATTTAATAATTTATTAAATTTTTATTCATCGTTGTATATTTTATTGTTTTTTTTTAATTTAAATTTTTTAATTTTTTTAATTTTTTAATTATTGTATTATTTTAATGATCAATTATTTTGCTACTTTATTTATTTATTTAGTTTTGTTTCTCTTTCCTGCTTGTGTACCATTCCTGACAGCTTAAACTCTTCTAATTTTAGAAACTAAGTCCTGGGTTGCATTCAACAACATCCTGTAACAAAATATTTGCTTCGTAAAGCAATTAGCAGTCATGTTTAATGCCATTTCATTCCACAAATCTGGCATGAAACTTAACACATTCAGTCCATTAAGCATGTAATAAAGAACAACTGGATGGTCGTATAATTGCCGACGAATTTACTAGGATTTATCTGCAACTGATACTCTAAGGGGTGTTGGAACCCCAAAATCTTCAAAAATTTTTGATTTCGGATTTTTGCATTTTCAAATTCTCTACACTTTTATCTTTCTAAAAATACCATTCTTTAATCTCTATGAAAATTAGAACTGTAAAAAAAAATCTAGTTTTAATTTGTCATCTACTGCTTTGATCAATGAGGATTTTTACATAAAAACGCGTTTTTCTCCAAACGTGATTTTTTTTATACTCGATGTACCTTTTCTCAGGAACTACTGCTCACAGATATCTAAACTTTTTATGGCTTATTTATTAGGTTCCCTAATATTTACTAATATGAGCTTTTTTTTAATAAACTTAGAAAAAAAATTTTTTTTATTTTTTTGTGTGAGAAAAGTGCTAAATTTTACTATGCCTAACAAAATAGTCTGTAATTTACTCTAAAATTCAAAATGCTTCAAAAGCTCATTTCAGTATAATCAGATAGGTATACTTTAATTACAGAAAAAATTTCAAGCTTGTATCTACAGCAGAATTTGAGAAAAGGTACATCGAAAATGGCCAATTTAACATGTTTTTGATAGATTTTTAATGAAATCGCTTCATTTTAAATAGTTTCATTCTTTTAGAAATATGGGTTTGGCAAAAATTTTTCATCTTATTTCTTACGTCACTGTTTTTAAGAGACTAATGCCAGTCGGTATAGGGGCTTCTGATACCCCTTAATTTTTAAAGATCTATTAACTAGTAATTATATTAATTACTAATGGTTTAATTGGCAATAGGAATCGATCTTGGTACTCCGTTACATCTGACAGATAAATTAACGATTTTATGCTGTGGCGAAGAACAACGCTCTGAAAACTATTTGCGAAGCCATGCCGCCGTTCTAATTGTGTAAAATTGGGTGATAATGTAACTGCTGAAAACAGTTCTCATAGGTTATTCACAAAGACTGTATTCCAAAATCAATATTTCCCAGTTAGTTCAGATAAACACGATCTCAGTCGTTGGTTGTTGGAATGGTCATGTCAAAGAAGAGTCCACTAGCAAATTAATTGGTGGTTAAAAAGACGCGTAAGTTAATAAATTATAAAAGCGTCTTCAATGGGACATTGTCCGTCATTAAATAACGTCCTTTTAACGTCCCTAATACTAAAGCAGGATGTCTTAATTGCTGCAAGAGCGGACGCGTTTCCACGGCAAGGTTTTAATTTTCCGTCTGTGTGAGTGTTTGTTCAGTTTTTCTGATCCGACAGTTCTTTCCGTTCTAGAACACGCAAGCTGTTTGCCCAGCTCTTTCATAGACCGCTATCAAGTTTCTTTATTCCCTTTTGTTTAACTGTGGCATATGCTTTCTTTCTCGTTTATTCTTCTTCCCCTCGACTGCGTTTGTGATGTAAAAGAGATGCGGTGATCATATAACAGCGTGAAATATGCATCCGAGAAAGGTCTGAGTGCCCTTGGCATTTGGAGATGTCTTTTCTTCCAAAGTTTAAATGGCCTTTTTTTTTTTTTTTTTTTTTTTTTTTTTTTGGTTACCCATCATACGTTGATATGAGAAACGAATAGGAAGTGCTTAGGAGACTTGGTACCCCCACACCGATGAAATTACCCATTTTTCAGTTTTTTATTTAAAAAATACCTTAATACCCTTACAACACTGAAGAGAAATTTTAAAACGATCTGATGGCAATAAATCGTATGAAAAGGCTTTTAATAATTTTGATATCCCTTTAAATGCCACATCCACACAGTGTTTTTTTTTTTTTTTTTTTTTTTTTTACTTGTTTCGGTAACTTAATAAAAATCAGTGTAAAAGAGCAGGAATCTAACTAAATATGACTGCAACTATCATAATTTTTTTTTATTTTTGAACTGGTAGTTTTTTATATAATATATAATCGAAATAGAAATTCGCTACAATGTTTCTTCCTATTATATATATATATATATATATATATATCATCCCTTTAATATATATCATCCCTTTAAGTAGTACGTTAAACTATTATATATGCATATATAATTCCATTTTTATTTGCAATTGACATTTGTGGCCACAGTTCACTTGGCACTGTAGTTGTGCCTATTTTACAATATTTACAATTTTGATACTATGGCGATAACAAGCAAGCACAGCGAAATTACGTCCAAGCAGTGCACAGAGAGATGCTAAAATGCGTAGTTATCCGATATGAAAGCACACGAAGAGAAAAGTTTTGGTTTGAGTTAAAAGTTTCAGTTCCCAATTATTATGTCATCAGCGCTGCGCAGGCCATGCAAAATCGAATGTTCTGGAAATGACGCTATCCAGAGAAATTATTACGCTTTTTAAAAACAGAGAGGGAGAATTAATTTCCGTTAGTTTAAATTATAATTTTGCTTCAATTTTTTTATATTATATGTATAGATATAGATATAGATATGTGTGTAAGATATAACAAAATACGATGGCTGCTTTAAAAATTATTGTCGACTTCAAAATTCTAGATTTGGTACACCCCCCCTTAAATTCATCTGTTCTCCCGAATTTGAGATCTTTCCATGTTATGTAACATTGCTCGAAAAATGAAACTAAAACCCAAAATTAACCAATCATAACTTAGAATAATTTCCGCATCTACTCTGCATAAATACCGCTCGCAAATTTATTACGTCATTCCATTCCTTTCCCTAAGTGTTGCTCTGCCAACCTCGCGCCGCTTAGCTTCTCAGATGCCTACGTCTTACCTTTAAAATCAGCGTACATAAAAATTATCATATTGAAATTTGATTGGATAAAGCCTTTGTCTCCAAAAATGATCTGATATGAAGTGTAATGGAATAAAATTATATTTTGAAATGGCTACATCTCGAAGTTTGTGGTTTATACATCCATCTACGAGTATTTAACTACGTAGACCTCAAGCTGCAGCGCATCAAAATCCATCCCCGGCCATGACAACTGCAAGCTGATTCCTCCTACGCATTGAATAACATACATATATATATATATATATATATATATATATATATATATTATAAAAAAACTGCCAGTAAAAAAAAACTTTTCTACATATATATATATATATACATATACAGGGTGTCCCTTAAATGTTGTGACAAACTTTTGGGGGAGGTAGGGCACATCATAAGGATTCAGAATTGCATGAGAAACCGTGCTCAGGAACGTCACTGTACGCCGCCAGGGGATGCTATACAGGTAAGTGCTAGTGGAAAGTGAGGATTGCCTCATTCGAGCGGTAGACACTATACGAGGAGACGCAGGGCCGGATTTACGTGTTATCTCCACAAACTATAGCTTTTGTCCCCCACTTTCTTGGGGCCCCAAAAAAATTACACTATAGTATTAAAATATAGTATAACAGACTTATAAAGGGCCCCATATCTCAAATAGCTTAGGGCCTTATCAAGTCTAAATCTGGCTCTGACTGTACGGCATAGCTGAGGGTAATGGACGAGCCGCCGCATACATTTACCGAGAACGTTTCCCCGACGAACAGCAACCACACCACAGTTTCTTTGAGCGTCTGCATGAAAATTTGTGCGACTGTGGGTCATTAAGAAATGGCAGGACAAGTGAAAGCAGGCCACGATCGACTCGCTCAGTCGTTAACAATTGGATTGGATTATTCAGTTATGGCAAAGCATACGAGTGCTCTCTGCCTAAAGGGAGGGATGCCTTCGTGGAGGACTTTCTAAGGGAAACTGGCTCGTATACACGTTACACATGGGGGAAACCACGGAAACGCCCATGCAGTCGAGATTCTAACCTCGGACCAAACTACCAGTGTTCAGCGACCGCTGGTGGTCGGTCGGCCGCCGGTGAGTCGGTCGTTAAGGAAGAAAGTGCGTTGGATACGGTTTAAAGTAATCCAAGGACCAGCATACGTGCCATTGCTTCTCAATTAAGAATGTCTCGTACCAGTATCCAGCATACCTTGAACGCCGAGACCTTCCATACCTTTCGTCTCCAAAGAGTTCAGTTACTGCTTCTGGATGACCATCCTGAAAGTGTGCATTTCGCACAGTGGGAAAATACTCAAAAATAAATGAAAGAAGTTCTAAATCAAAGATAAATAAAAAATAAATAAATAAATAAATAAATCTGAAGGGTTTCAGATTTTAAATTACGTCCAAAATGGCGTTTTTCTAACGTTTTGTGTGTTACCTTTATTTATTAAATATCATGTTCTTTGCACTTAAACCATAAAATTCAGTTCAATAGCAATGTCGCAAAATAATTTTAAAATGAGCCTATCTTTACAATTTCCGATACGCAGTACCGCGCGCTGGAGATAAAAAGGTTTTTCTCCCCCGTAGAGTGTTGCCATGGCTCGCTTTGAAATCCTTGTGTTTGTTAATCAAAAATTCGTTAAAGTTTTACAAAATATGAAATCGATTATAAAACAAATTCCAAATTTCAAATTGGGTCTTCCATATTCCCATATTCGTAGGAGGATTACGCTATTCAAAATTCGATGGCTCTAGATACGTTGTTTTATCACAATGCGAGAAATAGACATACATTTATGCAAATTTTTCATTATTTAATTTTTTTCAAATATAATGCACGACTCTAACATTGGGTGGCAACAGTTTGAAAAGTGAAACGGACATTTATAGTGATTCAACGCAAAATCTCAAAACGAAAGCAATAGTCCTTCAGGGACAAAGCTCCTTTAGACTCATAACGAAATTTTAGTATCAATTAACTGCAATTATATTGTATTTATTTTATTGATGTTTTTTTTATGTTTATAAGAGTTATTTTTACTTTTTTAACTTATTTTTATTAAATCATAGAGACTTCCTTTATTAGACTAATGTTAATATTAATTTTTACTTAAAATGGAGACCGAAATACATTTTAACAATTACTGAGCCTAATTTATATCTCAAAATTCGATTCTGAAGAGTTTATAATCCTTATAATTTATTTTTAATTTCCAAGTAATACCTGTGTAGAAATTAAAAATTTCCATTATGTAAAAAAAAATGTGGATTTGATATACTCGCGAATTTTATTGCGAGAATATCGGATTTTAACGTTTATCAAGCTCAAACAATTTTTTTTTAATAATTCTTTTGGGCGGACGGATCTTTCAGTTTTTTATCTTCAAATACATTTTTCATAAATTATTCCAAACGCTAGGTGTGGTTCTCTTTCGCGATGAGTAAAAACTGATATTTTTGGTGCGTCAAAAATGCTTTAATGAGATAAACGTTAGTTTATTAATACATATAAAAAGAAACTTGCTAGAGTCCTGAAATTAAACTGAAATATTTTGCTTATTAGTGAGGCCGTGTTGTTGCCATTTACTATAAATAAAACTTATTAATTTGATACGCAAGTTGCGAACTTTTTTAAGCAAATACGGCCAATGAAATTAATTTCGCTAACAGCTATGTTTCTTAATACTGTTAATGCGTTTATTATCTTAGTTATTTTTAATTACAATAAATTAAGACTTTCATGATTATGCCAAGATTTTTAACTGATGATAATTACATGAAAATGTTTAAAAATTTTTAACAGCTTTCATTTTTTAACTGCTTGATTAATTCTGCTTGATAAAAACTGCTTGTAATAAAAATCAAAATTGTATCAAAATAACTGCTTGATAAAAAAAAAAAAAAAATTCTCATCTCAACACACTAAAAGGCACACTCTTGTTTTAGGAGATTATAAAAATTCTGTTGTCATTCCCTTCTTTCCATCAATTAGCTATAAAGTTGCACATATGTTGCAGAAATTTAACTTTCGGGTTGTTTATTCTCCCATCAATAAAATTCCGAGTTCCATACTTAAGGACCCCATTCCGGATATGAATTCCTGGGGTATTTATAGGATTCCTTGCCAATGTGGTTTAATTTACATTGGCCAAACTAAGAGCGCCTTAAAATTTCACGTCAAGGAACATGAGGCATATGTTAGAAAAAAGGAAACACAGAAGTCTTCTGTTGCGCAACATTGTTGGTCCGAAAATCACACTTTCAATTTTTCTGCTGCCAAAATTATTCAAAAAACATCTTCCATTGGAGAACTGGATTTTCTAGAGGCATTTCACATTCATAAAAATCTTTCTGTTCTAGTTAACGATCCTAATTCCAATCCAAATTTGCCTTCGGCTTTTAAAGAAATTATGTTTTAGTTCTGGTTTCACCAACAGATGGCGCCACTTGCTTATTCTTGTCCAGGCTTTCTTAGCTTATCTAATAATTTTTTCCTATCTTGTTCATTTGCGGTTTTGCAGCTGAGGATGGTGGTTCGGTAAAACCATCGAAACTAGTCCTGTGAAATTTTGTAAATATAACGCTGATTTTTGTTGTTTGTCTTCTGAATTAGTATTTATTCGGCGTGTTATTGTGTCTTAATTGCATCCTTTATATCTTGAAATGCATTCAGATTTTTATTTATTTATTTATTATTTAAAGTAATTTTGAAACTAGATAAGCTGATATTTGCTTTTCAGAAACAGCGGTTTGCACTGTGTTTGCGTTGTTGTTGTGAAATCGTGGCAAGGAGTTAAAGATTGCGTCTTTCGTTGGCAAGAGCCTTTGTTACCATACAGGTGAGAGTTCTAGTTATTGAAAACTAGAGTGGTGAATACAGTTGTAAGTTTGTTATTGTGACTTATCTCACTTGTCTGAGAGTAACATCAAAACAAGCCCACGAAGGTCATCATGGCAAGGAGTGCAAAATTGCTCCTGTCATTGGCAAGAGCCTTGAACACCTAGGTAACAGTACGATTTTGCTCAGTTCCGCTCCCAGTTTGGAAGGAGAGCATCGCAAAGGGGGGACGGATCCCAGGTTCTCCCACCCCTCTATGCCTGCCACCAACCTCTCGAGAGGACTTTGATTTCGCCGCTTATTTTGCGTGCTCTCATGCCGCACTATAGATTTACAAACATCCATGCCGTCTTCGGGATTCGAACCTGGAGCCTTCGGTACGGTAGTCAGAGTCACTAACCACTGTCTCGTTTGGGCAGCGCACTCTGTCTGTTAAACTTTCTTCCCAGAGGGAATTACCACAGTAACTATTATCATTCGATTTTAGAACCAGCATTATATCTATAAATGCAATATAATAGTTCCCGGTGCTCCATATCGTCATGGCACTTACTAGTTTGTGAACCATCGCCTTAATTTATGCATTTTTATACATAAGTATCCATATTATTTATATAGTTATTATGTTTCCTATTTATTTTCTAAATTTCAGGCTGCGCGCGCATACGAGATGGGTCGGATCTTCAGAAAAGCAGTTTGAGGGAAAACTCGTTTTATATTCTGCTGAATATGGATTAAAATTCTATGTTAAATCATGGTTACGAAATAAAAATGTGTGCATATATTCAAATATTTTGCTCGCCTTGTCCGGAAATTTTTTTCAAGGTAATAACATATTTCAAATACCATAAAAATAACTCTTCTGGACATTTACATCTCTATGATTTCCTTCCATTTATCCTTCAAAAATTTAGGAATTCAG
The DNA here is from genome assembly GCF_044657685.1 of Stegodyphus dumicola. Lineage (NCBI taxonomy): Eukaryota > Metazoa > Arthropoda > Arachnida > Araneae > Eresidae > Stegodyphus > Stegodyphus dumicola. The sequence continues at coordinate 183,046,643 of NC_140776.1, read as the reverse complement.
TCCTAAATTTTTATTTCGGAGAGTTTTAATTAGAATATAATTAAAACTATAGTTTTAATCTATACTATAAACTACAGTTATAATAATACATCTATATTAAAACTACAGATATTAATAATTAAAAACTAAACTATCGTTTTATTAATTAAAATTATAATTATCAGTATATATTGAAACTATAGTTATTATTTATAATTATTAGTTAATTATACTTATTATAATATAGAATAAAAGTATAGTTTATAATCTATACCAGGGCTTCTTAAACTTTTTTCAGTCGCGACCCCTTTTTATCACAGAGTTTTTTTTCGCAATCCCAGGATCCCATACTATTTACGAAAATTTTGCGGGGACCCCATAAGTATTTGCGCAAATCCGACACGCGCGTCAATGAAACTGTCAATTTTTTCACTTGTACTGTAATATACTATTGCAGTTTTAGGTCATTAATTTGTAATTATAAAACATAGAACAATGTGAAAATTTTAAATAAGTAACAGAAGAAATGACAGCGTTACGTGTAAAGCAAGTAAAATGAACGCTTATATTAAAAAAAAAATTGCGTCGAAACATTTTCGTTTTTTCTCTGTCTGGATTGTCTTATCTTTATCTATTTTCAGATACAATGTGTAAAAATATTTGGTAATTGTAAAATTATTATAAGTTGAAGAAATATCTAAACTGCTAAAGGTTTTGGCGCCCCCCTGCTGGAGGTCCCGCGACCCCCATGGGGATCGCGACCCACAGTTTAAGAAGCTTTGATTTATACTAGAAACTATAGTTTTAATCTATACTAGAAACTATAATTTATATATAAACTATAAACCATAGTTTGTCTATAAACTATATAACTATAGTTTATAGACAAAGCATGGTTTATAGTTTTAAACTATGGTTTATAGACAGAACACAATTTCCATTTTTATATTTTCATTTAAACTATGGTAAAGATAGTTTGGAATGATTTTTTATTTCTGTGTGGTGAGATAATACCCAACTGCGTATTTTTCACTTTCGTGATTTTCTCGGGGCAGTGCAGGAACTTTGCACCGGCATGTGGAAAAATGTCAAGATATGGCAGGTCGATGACGTAGTCATTTCTCAAGATAAAATGTGACGAGTAGCTTTCCCATCTGGAAGAGTCTCAGTAGCCCCTGATTCGGCGACGATAAAAACATAACCTTCGCCAGAAAATTCGCCGAGACCAGATCTCTCTCCAAGAAGCCATCTCTGCGGGATCTCCTAGGTAAAAATCCCTTCATCGTTGTCGCAATCTGTCAATGATGGCAATAACCGTTATTCAAACGGAGTGTTAGACATGTCAGTTTTCTCTCACAAATGATGATAAAAACCGTCGTTTTAAATTAATGAAGAGTTAAAGTGAAATGCTCTTTTACTTTATTTTAACACGTCGCTCGTTGAAAACTGGCAGGAGAAAAATTTTTGCTTCATTTTTTGGTCATTCATCACGAGTTTCTAAGCATTGCTGGAGAGTTGCCGAATTTTGCTGAAAAATGCGAATAGTTTGTTTTTGTGCGTAATCTGTGCTTGAACAGATATCGCCAGCTAAAGAATTTTCATAGTTTTTGGAAACTAGGGAACAAATATTTTTGCGATATTTTATGCGGTGTCGTAATATCCTCAAGGCAGTTTTCGTAATGTTATGAATCTCGTTCTTGGTTTCGCGCCAGTAAAAGAATGCATTTTCTTTTCTATTATGTGCATTGTGTTACTGGTTTCGTAACGGATAGCTATATGTGTTTTGATATATGCGATATATTCAGTGAAAATTTTATCAAAACATGCACTAAATCATAAATATAAACATGCACATATAAAAATAAACATGCGCATGTTGTCGTAAGCTAAGGCCTTGTTCACGAAGAATGTGTGTGTGTGTGATTATGGCAAAGCCTCGAGGGCTATCTTCCTAAGGGGAGGGATGCCTTCGTGGAGGACTTTCTAATGGAAACTGGCTCGTATACACGTAACACATGGGGAAAACCACGAAAACGCCCATGCAGCCAGCCCGTTCGCGGGATTCGAATCACGAAGATGGTTTTCCCCATGTGTAACGTGTATACGAGCCAGTTCCCCTTAGAAAGTCCTCCACGAAGGCATCCCTCCCCTTAGGCAGATAGCCCTAGTGTGCTTTGCCATAATTAAATACACCATACGAATCACGAAGAATGAAGGATGCTCCTTAAAATTGATTTCCCCCGATATCAGTATGGAAAGTGTGTGTGTGTGTGATTATGGCAAAGCCTCGAGGGCTATCTGCCTAAGGGAGGAATGCCTTCGTGGAGTACTTTCTAAGGGAAACTGGCTCGTATACACGTTACACATGGGGAAAACCACGAAAACGCCCATGCAGCCAGCCCGTTCGCGGGATTCGAACCTCGGACCGAACTACCAGTGTTCAGCGACTTTACCGCTCGGCCGCTGGTGGGCCCATCAGTATGGAAAGATTTGTTTATCTTCCAATATGTTGATGATTTTCACCGAAAAAGAATCACTGTATTAAAATCATGTCATAATTAGTTTTGTAAAACGTTTTGTAAAGGATATCAAACTGTATTAAAATCACATCGTAAATAGTTTTGTAAAACGTTTTGTAAAGGATATCAACTGTATTAAAATCACATCGCAAATAGTTTTGTAAAACGTTTTGTAAGGGATATCAAACTGTATTTAAATCACATCGTAAATAGTTTTGTAAAAATATCAAATTGTATTAAAATCACATCGTAAATAGTTTTGTAAAGGATATCAAACTGTATTAAAATCACATCGTAAAAACGTTTTGTAAAAGATATCAAACTGTATTAAAATCACATCGTAAATAGTTTTGTAAAACGTTTTGTAAAGGATCACAAACTGGATTAAAATCACATCGTAAATAGTTTTGTAATATCTTTTGTAAAGGATATCAAACTGCATTAAAATCACATCGTAAATAGTTTTGTAAAACGTTTTGTAAAGGATCTCAAACTGTATTAAATCACATCGTAAATAGTTTTGTTAAATGTTTTGTAAAGGATATCAAACTGTATTAAAATCACATCGTAAATAGCTTTGTAATACTTCTTGTAAACAAGAACGTTGCAAATGGCATTTGGGTCCTCATGTCAAAGTGTAATGAATTTCCGTGTTTATTATATCCATCAGATTTTTGTGTTTAAGATAGTTGTGGGATTTGAAATTAGACAAAATACCAAGTGTAAATTGACGTCGAATTTGAATAAACTTGTCTATTGAAGTTTCTCTTTTTTAACAGAAAGGGAACATTTCCAGAGGTAGGAAGAGCAAAAAGATAAATGTATGAAGAAATCAATAAGAAAAAACGATTATATATTTTTTATATGCTTCTGAAACCTTTGTAATTTTTTTTTGTCCTGAAGAAGAGGGGCTATGTCAGATCGACCTAGTAATCGCTATAGTCTAATTCAATATTTTTTCCAAATTTAAGTTGAATTTTACATTGGCGTATTTCGTTTCTAGTTAGATATTTTCGCAAGTTAGTTAATATGATTTGTGACAGACAATAATGTTATAAGGTATTTCTCCCGCCTTCTTAGCGTGCCCTCTCGGTGTGGTGGTCTGCACGCTGGACGCGTATTCGAGAGGTCCATGGTTCGATTCCCGGCGAATGCATTGCTCATTTTTCACGTCTCTCAGCATCAAAAATGTCTCTATAGTGGCGCCTGAAATAAAAAATGATGGTGGATGATGATTCTCCGCCACTCGGATTTGGCAATTTGGGTCCCTTAATCTCCAGTCGCCCTTTAAAAGGGGGAATATATAAGGTATTTCTCCAGCCTTCTTAGCATGCCTTCGTGGTGTAGTGGTCAGTACACTCGGCACGTATTGGAGAGGTCCGTGGATCCTAATATCTCTACATGGTAAAGAAATATTATATCAAAATACAGAGTAATATTAAATGTTAGATAGAAAAGGCCTGGGAACTGAACCATAAATCCATCTCACTGTTATATTTTAAAGTTTTTCGTGCTAATATTTTTAATGATTTGGAGTTATTTTTAAGACTGAAGAATGCTTAGAAAAGGTTTTCTATTTCAGTTTGTGGATTCTTTTCTTTTCGCCATTTTGGCTTGTAAAACGTTTCGCAGGAATGTCGTATTTACAAATAATGACTTTGTTTTTACTTCCTTGTACGAAGTAAACAGGAAGTATTGTAATCGTGAAAAGCTTCAGGCAGAATATTTCAACGAAAATATCCACTTTAACCGCTTTCGAATGCAATTTAACGATGTTTTTGCGTGATATCTGTACGTGAGGACAGAATAAAAGACTCTTTTCCTCCAAAAAAACAGCTTTAAAATGAATTCTGAAGAGAATTTCTCGTGGCGTCTGTACGAACGTATGTACGTACGTGCGTGCGTACGTACGTATCTCGCCTAACTCAAAAACGAGTAGCCTCACAACGTTGAAATTTTGTATATAACACTACTATAACATGTAGATGTGCACCTCGTATTTTGGTTTCAATCGGCCGCGCCAAACATATATAAATATATCCACTCTTTTACCCGGCTCAGTGATCTCAGTTTCTTTACTCATATATGTTTGTAAATTGTACATTTTTTGCTTTAAAAATGATTGAATTATGGTGTTTTTATCTTCCGGTTAAGGGTTTTATGCCTTTAGTAAATCTGTATATATATTTTTAGAATTATCAACGATTTTAGTATTGTTTAAGTGCCGCTAAGCCTAATTTGATGGCGGCCATTGATGTTTACATTTGAAACAGGAGACTAGTGGATTTGTTGCCAATCTAGAGAAACTTAGCTTGGCAACAGCAAAGATAACGCATTCATTTATCATTGCCAATTAAATCATGCTTAATCCTTTCTTGAATTTTTTCGAGGAAATAAGCGTTTAAGATTTACTTCGTAATTTTTAATACAGATATCTTGAGTTTTTATGTATTTTTGCCTTGTCGGGAAGTGAGAACTGAATTAATTGAATGAGAAATACTCAATCGTCTGTGAAAAACTGTTTAATTTTTGTTTTGTTTGCTTAATTTCTTTTATACATCGTTCTAGCTTTATTATAGTGTTTGAATAGAACATGTGACAACGATTAGATAATTCTTTAAATGATATAAATTTTGTGCATTCAGAGTTATAATATGAACGAAATATAATACTGTTAAGTGAATCTAGCGCCAGAGTGTCGCTATGGTAAACAAATACCAGAGTGAATTTTAAAGAATGCATTTATTCTTTTGTGGTTTATGCGCTGTCGGCGAAGTGGGTTTAATTCAATCTAATAAGTTTAAATAAAATGCAAGAAAAAATGCGTATAATTTAATATTCCGTGCAAGGAAGTCATTTGGCGTACACATCAGATTTTTTAACTGATTAAAGCAAAGTACTTTGCGGCTTATTCTTCTGACGGAAGAAAGGGTGCTTTTGTGGAGGTAGGCGAAACTAGCTCATATTTACATTATGTATGAGGAAAATCACAAAACAGACTTTTAATTTGGGTTTGACTAATTGGACAGATGGGAAATGTGTGAATGATTCTAATTCCTGTCATTTATGAGGTTAATTGTTAATGCATGAAAGGAAAATGTGAAATATTCGGTCTGAAATTCTTATATATCTTCTTCATTCGATGCATGTGAAAAATTTCGTTAACATCATTTTATTGTTTTTTTGCAGAACATACTTTTTCTAAGCCGCTTAATTAATAGCATGTGGCAGGAAAACATTCTAATGATATCCTTATACGTATGCTTGTGTATTAAGAAATCAAAAAACATCTGTCTCCAAAGCAAAAAGAAAATATCCAAAAAGCTAACGGAGAAAAAAACTTTTGTTATTGCGTTAAACAACCTTCTCTTTATTAGCTTTCGATCCTTGAATTCTGTCAGTGTTCTCAACCTAAGGAGGAAATAGAAAATCCAGAATAGTCATAAAAAATTCTGCAAAATATTTCTTTTGAGAACAACTCTGAGAAATTTCAATTGGGTGATTTTTTCCCTCCGAAGAACTCCCAAAAAAAACATTTTATTTGACATTTTATGTTTTATGCAAGCATTTCGTTTAAGAATATTTTAGGATGTTTGTATTCTTTCCTTGTAGCCCACAATTCCTTGTAAATTTCGTCTTTTGGATAAAACTTCCTTTTCAAGAAATTTTCTCAACTTATTTATTTATTTTTAGAGTAACCCTGTAAGTATGTTTTTTGCACAAAATCCCTGCGTAAAAATGCTATATCTGTACTGTAATGGTGTATTCGCCTGATTAGTTAATGGTTCCTAATAATCCAGCAATCATTTGCAGTGCTATTTCGAGTAAAGAATTTTTTCTCTGTGCCTTTGTTCAATAATCGATATTTATATATATATATACACACTGGTGTGCAAAAATTAAGGACGAGACGGTTTTTACAATATAACTTTATACAAAAGCTTTCCAAATCAACACATTTAATACCGCAAGATCCCCAATACGTAAGGACATGAGTAATGTAAGCAACACTTACTAAAAGAGAAATCAGAGGGATAAAAAGAAGCTTTATTGAAAAAGTAGCATGGAGCGCAATGCGACTGAAGGCCGAAACATGCCGGTGATGGGTGTCCAGCAAGAAACATCCGGTCTTTAATAGGGGATATGATCTCCCCTGACTGCTAGGCAGGTTTCACAGCATCTGCCCATGCTGAGAATGAGGGTGTCAATGAGTTGTTGAGGCATTGCTGCCCATTCGTCTTGCAGCGCCAATCTAAGCTCCGGAATCGTTACTGGTGGTAAGGTACGAGCTGCCAAGCGTCTGCCTAGAAAATTCCATACATGCTCGATGGGATTGAGATCCGGAGATCGTGCCGGCCAATCCATACGTTCAATATCCTCACTCTCTAAGAGCTGTTCGGCAGCTACTGTGCGATGACATGGTGCATTGTCGTCCATGAAAAGGAACTGCGGACCCATAGCGCCTCTAAAAAGACGCACATCTGGAAGAAGAATCCCGTTACAATAACGGGTCCCGTTGACTGAACCTGCGTCGAAGATGTGAAGGTCTGTACGACTACCAAGCATGATGCCTCCCCAAACGAGAACACCGCCACCTCCATACCTGTCCCTTTCAATGATGTTCGAGGGATGATCGCGGCTTCCCCGCTCTCTCCAGATGAGTATGCGATGAGAATCGCTACTCAAACTGAATCTGCTCTCATCTGTAAAGAGTACTCGTCCCCATTCGTTGCCTCTCCAATTCCGGTGTTCCCGGCACCACAGAGAACGCCTTCTCCTATGGGCAGGCCTTAGAGGTACACACCGTACAGGGCGTCGTGCAAACAGACCACCACCGTGCAGTCTTCTGGCCACGGTAAAACGCGATATCGGTCGTCCAGTCGCCTGTGTCGTGTGTCTAGCGATTTGTCCCGCTGTCTGCCGCCTGTTTCTTCTGGCCTGTAAGGCAATATACCGGTCATCTGCGGGTGTGGTTCCTCGTGGACGACCACTACTAAACCCCCGGATAACTGTTCCTGTAGTTTGAAATTGTCTTCAAAGTCGTGAAACGATGCTGTGAGCAATTTCGAACTAGCAGCCACACTTGTCACACTGCGGCCTTCCTCCAACTTCCCAATGATTCGACCTCGGGTAAAAGCATCCAGATGTCGTCTAACAGATTGATTATTCGCCATTTCTCGCTGAGGCAGCAACTCGGTGTGATTTCAACTGCTATACGGCGTGCAATCTTTTTGCCAGAAATACTGATCTTACACCGACAACATGCTTTATACTACTCAGACACTGCCCCATTACCTCTACCTGCATATCTGCGCATGTGCTACCGTACATCACCTTACTTAATCTCCTGATTGGTCTTTCTGTCCGCTCTGCCTCTTCGTTCAGCCGATATGCTAATTTTTCGACCTCGTCCTTAATTTTTGCACACCAGTGTATGTTAGTAATAATAAAATTCCATAGTCAAAAATACACTTAAAATTCTAACTGTATGTTCTTTTCATTTTTAATGGCGACGATCTCTTATTTGAAAGTACGTGAAATTAAATCCACAGCCCCGTAGTCAAGTTGTTTTTCCCGCCTTTTCTACACGTACAGTTATAGAATGTTCTGGAAATATTTAAAGCGATATATATATATATGTGTGTGTGTGTGTGTGTAATGAAACTGTGGTTTGAAGGTGCCAGAGTGGAAAGTATGATGACGCAATTTAGCTTTAGCACAACATATCTTGAAAAATCACAACCTTTATTTCTTCCATGCATATCAAATCATCTTTTTTCAGACAAGATATTTCTTATTAATATTTGAATAGAATAACTCCCATTTTGAAGTACGATAAAAAGCGTCTTACCAGCAGGACAGCTAACGCGGAAAAAGGGCAGGGTTATAGCACTTTCATAGCAAGAAGGCTGAAGTTTTAGGTCACAGTTTTGGTTTAGAATCAATTTGATTGGACGACAGGTATCTGCATTAAAACGTTACGTAAGATAGAGAACTCCTGTGAGAAGAGATGAATTTAGGGGCAGATTACCAAATTTAGAATGTTAATTTTGAGGTCGTCAATTATTTTTTTGAAACAGCTATCATATTTTATTATATCTTATATATATATATATATATATGTAAGATAAAAATATATGAATCAAAATTATAGATTAAACTATAAACATTAATTCTTCCTCTCTATTCTAAAATCGTAATAACTTATCTGCATTGCGTCATTCAAATTAATCATGCGATCTTACGTAACCATTTATTCTAGATGCCTCTTGACGACCAATCACCGAATTATAAACCAAAACTTTTCTCTTCTCCGTGCATCCATCTTTCATAACTACGCACTTCAGCTTTTGCTCTCTACTGTACTAAGATGTAATTTCGCTGGCTTGCTTTCTATCTCAACAATATCAGAAATGTAAATCTTCTGTGGAAAGGCACGATTAGAGTGCCAAGTGATTGTGGCCACAAATATCAATTGGAAATAAAAATGGAATTAAAACTGCTTCGACTGCCAAGTTCCTTAAATACGACGCAATCAGATTACTTCCTCTTCAATATAGGATAACTGCGCATCTACACTTCTCCGTCTTTTTTCTTTGTGCTTTTAATATTACAATTAGACCATTACCTTCTAGAACATTCGCACCTATTACATAACCTCCTCATATAAATGCTGCGTCATAAGTTTTTCTACATTTTTCTAGAAGCTACTCTGTTACATAACCTTTCATATAAATGCTGCGTCATAAGTTCTCCTACACAGATGTCTTCTCGCCTTCGTCCTGCTAACGCTTCCGCTATGCTCCTCTTTCTTTGTTAGAACGTTATGACGTATTAAAGTTTAAAGTCAGTCGTATCTAATAGTTCAATTACTGAATAAGTTATTTGATTAACTTCATCTGGAAAAAGTCATCTGCTATAAATTAAAATAAAGATATGCTTGCTGTTAAAAGTGAAAAGTCCTGAGTCGTCATTTTTCTCCGTACTTCAATCACCCCAGCTTCGTCAACCATCTGCCAGAACGTGTAATGGAATAGCCTCACCATTCGCCCACGATGCGTTGGAATAACTGAAAACATTACATATATATATATATATATATATATATATATATGGGATTAAAAACAAAATTTCCATCCGATCATCCATTACACCATAATGTCCAGTCGTCTACGCAGCAGTTTTTTTATCCATGACTAAACGTGAATTGTTTTCATCTTCCGCCAAAAGAACAATTATTTAACATATATATATCTTTATTATATGCGGCTTAAGTGTCTATTTGTCGCCGATAGTTTATTGTTTGCTTGCGTAACTGTACTAGCCAATGGAATGAAGTTGCCACGGCATTCAAATAGTCCATATACACTGATACCATACTTACAGTTATTTACTTACAGTTACTTACAGTTATTCCTCACCATTCGCCCACGATGTGATGGAATAACTGAAAACATTACATATATATATTTTCTTTTTGTAGATGACTGTCGTGGTGTTTTTCTCGAATGAAATAAACAATCTTTATAAATACTAATCTTTATGAATGATTTTTTATGTACTACTCCAACTCGGACAGTTCCATTCATAAAACAGGATAGAATTGCTTATCTGTAAGGCACAAAGATATCTGAAAAAACTTCATATGACTTACAGTGTTTTTTTTTTTTTATTGATTTAAAATATGATTACAGAAAATGTTTACCGTGCATTCTTTTTTAATTCTACATGTTCTAGAAAGGCCTGATCCATGAAAAATTGTCCAATACTGTAAAGATATTAGGTTATTTGGAAGATAAATTTAAAATAAAGACGATAAATACGATAAATTTAAAAAACAGGATCCATTTATTATCATTCAGGAGAAATAGCAGTTACAAAAAATTAGTTCTCCTGAGTAAATAAAAAAGAATTACTAATAACTTTTTGCATGAAGTTTACTGCATCGTTACATTAAAGAAAAGCCCCCCGATATTCCTTTTCGAGTCCTTTTATAGCCTCTGGAAAGGCGGAGCTTCCAAGAAATGACGTCAGCCATTCCAGTTCGCTTTAAATATTTCCAGAACATTCTATAACTGTACGTGTAGAAAAGGCGGGGAAAAAACTTGACTACGGGGCTGTGGATTTAATTCCACGTACTTGTAGAGATATTAGGTTATTTGGAAGCAGGAGACATGAAAAATGAGCAATGCCCTCGCCCAGACTCGAACCACGGACCTCTCGAATACACGCCGAGCGTGCTGACCACTACACCACGAAGGCATGCTAAGAAGGCGAGAGAAATACCTTATAACCTAAATAAGCTTCAATAATTTTTGCTCATTATTCGCTTAGTTTTTACTTCTTTGTACGAAGTAAAGGAAGTGTTGTAATCGCGGAAAATTTCGGGTATCATGTTTTAACGAAAATATCCATTTCAACCGCTCTCGAAACCATTTAAACGATGTTTTTGCGTGACATGTATACGGACAGAATAAAGGTCTGTTTTTTTCCAAAAAGAATTCTAAAATGAATTCCCAAGAGATTTTTTTTTCCTTGACATCTGTACGTAAGTATGCATGTATCTCTCATAACTCAAGAACGAGTAGCCGTAGAACATTGACAATTTGTATATGGGACTGCTATAAAATGTAGTTGTGCATCTCCCTTTTTCGTTGCAATTCGCTGCATCAATCCTATATATATATATATATATATTCCAATGGCAGATTGTGAACAGTTACATTGTAACACAGTCCGTTAAATGTATACAAGGCCAGATGGGGTGATCTCTTTATTATGGAGGCACCCAATACGTGGGCCACCATCGCCTCTTATAAAGGGACGGACAGTTACAACCATGCCTTCTCCGGGATTCGAACCCAGGCCCTTCGGTATCGCAGTCAGGCTTCCCTAACCACTATACCGTCTGGGCGGCATCGTGTGTATAGATACTTCTACTAAAATTAATATTAGAAGATAATATAAACAATGTTTCTTTAGTAAATAAATTATATATATACATTCCCATGTTACCTGGCTCGGTGAACTTAGATTTTTATTTTTATGTGTTGATAAAGTGTGCCTTTTTTGCTTTAAAGATGATTGAATTATCCAGTTTTTATATTCCAGTTAAGGTTTTCAATGCCTTAGAACCACTGTTTGTTTACATTTGAAAACTCAGTAAAATAGGGAATTAAGTCTTCTGCACCGTTAATGTCTTTTTGCCGAGTGGAACCAAAAGTAGACATTCAGTTCTGTGCACCGAAAAATCTGTTTTCTTGTCCGCTGGCCAAATTGTTTATTTTTGCGTAGAAACTGTCATTTTAATTGTAAAAAATAGTTTTTTTAACTGTTTTAGCTCTATTTAGTGTTTTATGTCTTTCTGTATTTTGCAGTTTTTAACGAAAATGTTCTGAGTTTTTATGTGTTTTTTCTTTACCGCGAAGTGAGAAATGAATTGATTGAATGGGAATTATATCTTTAACGAAATTCGAGGAAATAAGTCTAAAATGCAGCAAAAATGTATATAATAATTTAATGTTGCCGTACGGAGGAAGTCGTGGGTTGTCCTTATCAGATTTCTTTATAAAATATTTTTACTGTCACTGATTATAAGGTGTTTAGCTGCGGTTTTATTCTAATAATATATAACAAGTCATTGAATTTTAGTTCTTCTAAAATTACAATCCTTAAAAAGTATTTAATATTTTTTTTCCGAGTTCATGTCAGTTTAGTTCATCACTAATATAAATTCAAGATTTGTTAGGTATGACACTCCTCAATGATTGTCTTCTTAAGGGGACTCACACACCTTAAAATCTATAAAATCTTCGAATATGTGACTGTTGCAAGTATTGGGATAATTAGTTATTTTAAAAGCAATTACTTCCAACTTTTTACAGCTGACTACATAATATGGTTGCTTTCGGAACTAGTATCCAGAACGTTTGTGTTGCCACAAATATTTTTATAATTTAATCCGCTTTGTGACAAAAGTTTTCGTCATGTTTCCGCCTTGCGCGCACAGTTTAAAACATTCCATATTTAATATATAACATTTAGAAACTACTGTGAACCAAAAATTCTAAGAATTTCACGTTAAGGGGACTCATACACCTTAAACCCTTCATGATCTTCGAATTATGTGACTGTTGCAAGAATTAGGATATTTTATTTATTTTAGAAGCAATTACATCCAACATTTTACAGCTGACTACATAATATAGCTGCTTTGGAAACTAGTAATCAGAAAGTTAGTGTTGCCACAAATATTTTTGTAATTTAATCCTCTTTGTGACAAAATATTTCGCCATGTTTCCACCTTGCGCTCATGATATTTTAAAAATGGCTAATGGTACATACTTGAAATTTGATGGAATTCTTTATGTGGGCACTATTTTCTAACTGAACCAACAATCTGATGAATATTTTAATTAATGGACGAAAACATTACAAATTTTTTTAATAAAATACATTTTATAAACACAACTCAAAATAAAATAAAAATTTAACGTGAAATTTTTAGAATTTTAGGTTCACAGTAGTTTCCAAATGTTATAAAAGCTATGTATTAAATATGGAATTAAATTATAAAACATAATGTTTTAAACTGTGCGCGCAAGTTGGAAACATGACGAAAAATGCTGTCACAAAGCGAATTAAATTATAAAAATATTTGTGGCAACACAAACTTTCTGATTACTATTTCAGAAAGCAGCTATATTCTGTAGACAGCTGTAAAAAGTTGGTAGTAATTGCTTTTAAAATAAATAAGTTATCCCAATTCTTGCAACAGTCACCTATTCGAACATTTTATGGGTTTTAAGGTGTATGAGTCCCCTTAAATTTTTATTTTATTTGGAGTTCAGTTTATAAAATGTATTTTATTAAAAAAGTCTAATGTTTTCGTGCATATTTTTTTTAATATTAAAATATTCATCGGATTTTTGGTTCATTTAGAAAACAGTGCCCTGTAAAGAATTCTATCAAATTTCAAGTATGTACCATTGGCCATTTTTAAAATATCATGCGCGCAAGGTGGAAACATGACGAAAAATTTTGTCACAAAGCGGATTAAATTACAAAAATATTTGTGGCAACACGAACTTTCTGGTTACTAGTTCCCAAAGCAGCTATATTATGTAGTCAGCTGTAAAACGTTGGAAGTAATTGCTTTTAAAATAAATAAAATATCCCAATTCTTGCAACAGTCACATATTCGAAGATCATAAGGGGTTTAAAGTGTATGAAACCCCTTAAGAGAAAAACAATCACCTCTGCAGAGCTAAGGAAGACTGTCCCTGTTTTGCTTAAAAATGATGCAAGGACATTTTAGAAAAGATACTGAAAAACTCTTCGTCCCTCGCAGCGAGACTTTAAAATAGTTGCATCAGTCATTGCCCCAAGTAAAAATCTCCAGCTATAAAAAGTAAATAAACAAGTCATTTGTGTCACGTACTAAGCATTAATAAGAATCCTTTCCATTAACATTTATTTTGTTTGTATTTTTAATTAGAACGATTTTTAGTTCGTTTAATTATATCTACTTTCTTAATTTGAATTATACGAGTACTATAGGGTATTTCTCCCGCCTTCTTACCATGCCTTTCTAATGTAGCAGTCAGCACTTTCGACACGTATTCGAGAGGTCCTTGGTTCGAATCTCGGCGAGGGCATTGCTCAGTTTTCATGTCTCCTGCTTCGAAATAACCTAACCTTTCGCTCTACAGTGGCGCCCGAACTAAAAGGTGGTGGATGATGATTCTCCACCACCAGGATTTGGCGATTGAGTCCCCTAATCCCCAGTCGCCCTTTTAAAGTGAAATTATATAAGGTATTTCTCCCGCCTTCGTAGTGTAGTGGTCAGCACGCTCGACGCGTATTCGAGAGGTCCGTGGTTCGAGTCCCGGCGAGGGCATTGCTCATTTTTCATGTCTCCTGCTTCGAAATAACCTAATGTTTCTACAATACCTAACAAGTGTTTTCCATAGAACGTAACTTTGAGGAGTTAATTTTGCCGCAAGTTCAATATACTAGGGCTGTTCGTACATTTTTTAGACGATTTCCATTGTATTTCCAGAAATGTTTTACCTAAACTTTTGTGTTTTAAATGTTCCATTTGATAACCCTTATTCTTTGCTGTTTCTATACGCCGTAATTTCCGCGATAATAAAGCTTTTTTTTTTTTAGCAGCGGAAGAGGTATTTTATCCCATTCCTCTTGAACAACTTTCCAGTTGTGGCGCTGTGGGTAAAGAGAAGGTATTTCATATTCGAAAGTTGTGTATCAAGTATGTTCCTGATAATATGTGGAGTTTACCTTAACGGTTTCTGCGTTTTCTTTCATTTTTATTTGTCGTTATATCAAAAAACAATAAAAATCATAAGTCCGTTTCAAACGTATCTGCCGAAAACATCGCGGCTAAAAAACATCGCGGACGAAAACGTCGCGGAGAAAACAACGCAAGGCGAAAACGTCGTGGTACAAAACATCGTGGGAGAAAATAAAGCAAAGAGAAAACGTCGCAGTTCTAATACATCGTGGCACAAAATCAAGCGGTCCAAAAACTTCCCAATTTAAAAACAAGAAAATATCGTGGTAAAAAACAAAAGTATCTACAAATCATCGCATTACAATAAAATCGCAAGCATGCATTTTTCAGATTTTAATAACTGTAAAATTTAATAATTGTTTAATAATTGTAAAAACTCGCATAATGTTTTGTGAGCGCAAGATGTAAAGAAGGATAATTTTTACTTTCATATTTTTTATTAACTAATAAATATTTGCTGAAAATGTAAAATGTAAACTTGAGTATAGAAAATTAATGCAATTTGTAGCACTTAATAGAATTTCAAACTGACACAGTTAACTAACAAAGGTCATTAATAAAATATTTCTTATAAGTTTTACTGGTAATTTTTCATGAAAAGTATTACCTAAAAAAAGAATAGAAAAAGAAAGATAAGTAAAAAATTGCTAAGTTAATTAATGAAAATTACTTCTTGTCTTATTTAAATTTCTTGTTTTTTTTAAATGTATTAATTAATTAAAAATATGAATGTGAAAATTATCCATCTTTCCATCTTGCGCACACAAATCATTATGCGAATATCCATTTGCAATTATTAAAGCCTTAAAAATCATGCCTGCGATGTTATCGTCATGCGATAATTTGTAGGTACTTTATTTTTTACCACGATATTTTCGACGGCGATGTTTTTAAACTGCGAAGTTTTTGAACCGCTTTATTTTCGACGACGATATTTTGTACCACGATGTTTTAGAACTGCTATGTTTTCTCTTTGCTTTATTTTCTCCCACGATGTTTTGTATCAGGACATTTTCGCCTTGCGTTGTTTTCTCCTCGACGTTTTTGTCCGCGGTGTTTTTGCTGCGATGTTTTCGGCTGTTTCAAACCGTTATATTCTTTGAATCATGTTCTAAGATTGCTCTTCTCTTTGATGATAATAAATGGATCTCTTTTTATTGCGGTTATTTAAATATGCCTAAGATTCATTCAACATTTTTCCATTTTTGTTCGAATAATTGTTTCTTCTAGAGAATTCTTCAGCGCGTTCTGCTTTCGGCGATATGTCGTGGAAGAAAGACTGTGCTTATTAGGTTTTTTTTCCTCCTTTATAAGACTGAACTCAGCATTAATCACTCTGTTTATAGTTGACACTGATTAATTGAATAATTATACAACTGCACTTTGACTCCAAAGATTTTCTTTTAACATTAAAGTTCTTACCTTTGCAACATTCGAAACATCCCGTTTTTACCTTATATATATATTTTGAACAATTTTTCTCCTTGAAGCGAACTTTTCTTCTTTTCTTACTGATAATATTATCTATCGTATATTATCGTATAATATTATCTAGCATCTTTTCTTATTGACAATATTATCTATATCACAACGCTTTTTAATAACTAAATACGAATAATTTTCTTCGGACAGAGCACAAACAATAATTCCGTCCACTGCTTCTTTGAAAGCGCCATTTTGCATGAAAATAAAATTCTCAAATAGCAGACGATAATTTAAACTTTTAAAAATATAGCTGCAGATAAAAAAGAATTTCCGACCGGACGATTTCCCTTTTATAGCAAAGCAAAATCGTCTAAAAAATGTGAAAACAAGCTCTGTATTAACAATGCAGTACCCGCGTTTTGCGAGGGTTTATTTGTAATGTAAAACTCATCTATTACTCAATCTAACCAAGTATTAATGCAATCGCATCCTTTTCCGAAGTCTCGTTCCTAATGAATCCGATCGACTTCTTGTTCCCGGATGTACCTTTCTTCAGTCCTCTTTTTATGTTAATTAAGTGCAATTTAGTAAATTGAGAAATGGCGTGTCAGTAATTCTGAAAATAATTACTTCGAATCCGAGCAGAAATGGAGATGGATCTTCAGGCGATTAGTTACCGACGATGAAATAAAAGAAGAATCCTTGAAAAAGATCAGAAGTAGATAATAAACTTCATGAACACAATTACAAGCAATTAGACGGTAAATTACTTACTCGGAAAATGGAAGAGAAATAATCACTTAGAAAAATACTAATTGTAATTAAGAGAATCTTCTAATTTTTTTAAGCATCGAATAGGGAATTTCTACAAACATACGAAATGAAAAATTATATTATTTTTGTGTGAATTATACATTAAATATAAATAAAATTTTATTCGTTTTTGTTTAATATCTATAATATATATGTTACGGTGAAACACCGAAATCTGGAGAATGTCGACTTTCACCGGTGAATGTCAACATTCACATATAGTCGCTTAATGTATGTCCGAAATATTTTCCAAATACTCTTATTTCTGACTTACACCGGTGAATGTCGACATTCACCATGTACTAAATGGTGAATGTTGAACATATAAGAATATTATATTTCCTTCTCCGTAATTCATTCGCGAAACACGCACTTGAGACTCAGAATAAGAACTTAAGAATATAAGAACTTTAAACACACAGCGCATTCAAAATGAGAAAGGAAAATAATAGAAGTTATAAACTTACCAAATTATGTGATTCAAATCTTATTTATTGCAACAACTTAAACTATTATGACACTTTGAATTGCACAAGAGGCCCTTGCTTTTACAACTGCATTTATTTGTGGAACACTTCCTTTTGGGATGGCAGCGTGCACATATACTCCTCTCTTTTCGACCTACACTAGAGCATATCTGTGTTTGTCGACATACACCAGTGAGGGTCCGAATGTACAAGAATGTAAAGGACTATTCGATCTTTCACCGACATATTTGGTGAATGTTGACATTCTCCGGTGAAAGGCGACACTCTCCAATTTCGGTCTTTCACGGTAACATATACAATAAATGTACATCCAGGATATTTACTTTTTTAAATCAGTTAAGAAGATATTTGCTGTGATTCCTTGCTTTGTTGTAGTTTGTATTAAAACTTTTGCAAGTACATGTCGTATCGAATTATTGCATTTGCTCTTGCGTAGTAGTATAAATGTAGTATTTGAAGCATAACTGGTTAGCACATCCAGCAAGCAGTGAGATCTCTGGTTCGAAGCCCAGCGAGGGCGCAGTTTATTTTTAGTGTTTCCAGTTCCACAAAGCTAATTAGTCTCTATAGTGGCGACCGAACTAAAATTTTATTTACAGTAATTCATTACCATCTGGATTTAGTCACCTGGGTCTCATGTCTCTACCTAGTAGGAGAGACTGTAAGGAATTATCACATTTTCTGGTGCATGTTGTTCTATTGTAAGCGATTGGCACGTCGAGTTAGCAAATGAAAGATGCTTGATTTGAATCCCTGCGAACTTATTTTTAATGTTTCCTGATTCGAAATATCTAAAAACTGGCTCGGTATGATCTACTACGAAATTTGTGTAATATACGTTTGCAATGCATTAATGGCATCTAAAATTCTTTAAAATGCATGAATAATGCACATAGGTCTACTCATAACCAACTGCATGTAAAGCAGATAAGATGCTTTAGTGGTAGAGGTTCCGAAGGAAACTAGCACTTGTATCCCTTACGCATCAAACCAATATTAAGAAATAGAAGACCAAGGACTGCTTAAAAGGGCAATGCTATAACACACTATATCATCAATAAATGTATTTAATTGAAGGATTAAAGGATCATCCTTTGCATGTAACGCATTTATCCTAGCATTACAGTTACTTTTTTAATCCAAAGGGAAAATTTGCCCTGAAGCTGTATTAATTTCGTTTTGCTCTTTCGCATTGAAAACTATAAACGGCGAATCACTTTTCAAATTGTTGCCACCAAATATTATCGCTCCGCATTATATTTAAAGAAATTAAATAATGAAGAATGTGCATGAATATAGGTATGTTTCTCCCATTGTGGTAAAACAACGGTATCTAGAGCCATCCAATTTTGAATGACGTAATCCTACTGCGAATATGGGCATCTGAAAGCCCAAATTTCAAATTTGGAATTCGTTTTATTATCGATTTCATATTTTGAAAAGCTTCAACAAATTTTTGATTAACAAACTCGACGATTTCAAAGCGAGCAATGGCAACACTCTACCGGGGAAAAAAAACTTTTTTATCTGCATGAAAAATATACATACGGTAGAAAGAAGCAAAACTAATAAAGAAAAAAAAATATGGCAGCCATAGAGATAGCCATTTTTTTGTAAGTGACACCAAATAGCCTTGACGATAATAGTTAATATCCATTATTATACGCATGATCCTTTTTTATATAATCTAACTTAAAGTCGTCATAGTAACGTACTTCCACTGGGCACTGATGTGTGGTTATCTGTGCAGGTAATGGTACGATCGAGTTCAACGAGTTCTGCTTTATGATGTCGAACAAAATGAAGGAGAGGGACAGTGAAAAGGAGCTAAAAGAAGCTTTCCGCGTGTTCGACAAGAATGGCGACGGTTTCATATCTGCACCAGAACTGCGACATGTTATGACCAACCTGGGCGAGAAGCTGACAGACGAAGAGGTCGAGGACATGATAAAAGAAGCAGACCTGGACGGAGATGGCCTCGTCAACTATGATGGTGAGTAATACATAATAAATCTTAATTTATTTTTCCTCGTTTAACTGAAACACTAATCACATGTAAAAGTATTCATTTTACATGTTGTTATGTTTCTTGTAAAGATCTAGCCATCACTGAGTTCGCGAAATTCTCAAACAAATAAGCTGGACATTGCTGTTATTGGGGACTGTCAACACAATGACTAATAACTATAAGTAAATCAAAGCTTAAATGTACAGCATCCAAAATAATTTTTACACTCTATGAACTTTAAATAGCTGGGAAATTAAGAATAACAAATATTAACTTGTTTTGATGTCCCATATCTTAAAATTATAAATATTCAAAATGAAGAAAATGCTATAGAGCATTTTCTGAAAGAGAATATTTCAATCGTGGTTCACCCACGATTGAAATATTCTCTTTTAGCAGCAGAGATTACATCAGTTGTATGTTCCTTGATATCCAATAGCTACGGCTTTACAAACCTACCTGTAGAATATTTGTAACACCGCTCCCACGTTGTTATTCTTTCCTTGCTGCATCGTTCTTTCTTAGATAACACACAGCTCCTAGTTGTTTTCGTTTATGACGTAAGCTTGTAACTGTTAAACGGGAACTGTGCGCGGAATATCAAGTTCTATTTGTTGTCATCTTATCAGGTTCAGTGTTCCTCCTTACTTTCTTTGGGAACATGCAAAGACCTGACTCGGAACAGGGAGCTTACTAAAGCTATGTTCAATAGATGTGGGAAGTAGACAAGATACACAGGAAGGGTATACGAAACCCTTTATTTTTCACTCTTTACAATAATTTCCGGACTTCGGAATACAGAGACCAACCACTTGTGGTCTGAACGTAAGAATATAAAAATATTAACTAAACTCTAACTTAACTTTGGAATAACAAACAAGGGCCTACGTGGAAGATTGGCCGTATATTAACAGGAAGCCGTATGTAGTACAGAGAACTGTTAACACTACAATACGTTTAAAATTATCAAGAGGATTAAACCTCTGGCCTTGAAGGCAACCAGCAACCGAGTAAAACTGCTATGGCAAGCGGCCTGCTCCTAATCACTCCTTCCTCTCTCTTGCTTGGCAAAAAGCCACAACTTAAGTACTTGGCGTTCGCAAGACAAATTTGCATAAATAAGTTAAAGCTTTTAATTCTGGCCGGAAGTAGAAAATAAGAAGTGATAGTAAAGATTTAAAATAAAATAAACGTTAGTAAAACTTAAGATCCTTACAATCTTTGCATCTCGCACACACGAACGCGCGAGCTAAAATTTGGTCGATGCGCTTACCCATCGTCACTTGGATTTGACAACTAAATCGTTTCTTCCCAGTTGCCCTTTGGGTGGGGAAGAATATAATGTATTTTCTTCCTCCTTGCGGTGTGCCTTCGTGGTAAAATTGGCATCCGGTTAGCAATCGGAAAGTCCAGAGTTTGAATCCTAGCAAGAGCATCGTTGATTCCTGGTTTTAGAAAAACAACCTAATGCTTCTACAATTTTAGTAACATGTGATTTTCAGTCTATGATAAAATGTTAAAGAGTTACACAGACACTTTCACTTACTTATGGACATCTACAGAACGGTGGCTGTCATTTTTATGAATGTTGATCATCGAAAAAAAAAACAGAAATTATCATTATAATGCTCCCGCATAAAGGTGCTCACACCTTTATGAAGACTTTCTTTTTTAAAATTGCTAACTAATTCGAGTAATTTTAAAATTGGAAACGAATTCGAGTGCTTCGAAACCTTTGTGAAGGTAATATTCCATATACGCAACTACATCGTATGAAAAAAAAAACGAATTCAAATATTTTAATTTTTAAAGAAGTTACAAGCATTTAAAATATGTAAACTTTGCCCTCTAAATTTTGGAGAAAATGTAAAAAAAAAAAAAAAAAAAAAGTATTTCAACATTTATAATTTATATATTTGCCCAAAAGAAGTGTTTATTTCTAAAAAAAAGGCTAGAAATGTCAAGTATTGGCACCTATTAATGAATTTAACTTTGCTTATGTACACTCATGTCCATAAATTAAGGATAATGCAAAATCAGGCAAAGGAAGAGTTAGAAGCAAAACAAATTTGACTTATTTGTAAAGCTTATTTATTAAACAAAAGGTAAAGAGCAAAAAAAGATGCTATATATTTGATACTATTAAAAAAAATAGCGATTTTTTCTCCCTGGAGCAAATTACAAAAAACACCTATTTACAAAAAACCAATATTACATGGTTGGTATGATTTTTAATACATTGTATGTCTCCCAGACGATGCAATACAGTCCGTACAACGCCTAGGCATGCTGAGTTTCAAATTATCGATCTGATCTTGGGGAATATTACACCACTCAAAAGGCAATGCTCTCTGAAGTTCCGATAGACATGTAGGAGGAGGTTGACGGGCTGCAACTCGTCGGCCAAGCATATCCCACACGTGCTCTACTGGATTCAAGTCCGGTGAGAATGCTGGCCAGTCCATACGGGTGATATCCTCCGATTGAAGGCATTCGCTTACGATGTTTGCACGGTGAGGACGGGCGTTGACATCCATAAACAGAAATTGTGCGCCCATGGCCGCACCGAAACAAACGTACATGTTGTTCCAGAATGACGTCCCGTTAGATTTGGCTTGTCATGGCTCCAATTTGAACGAGCGGGTCAGTTCTGGAACCCAGAATATTTCCACCCCAAACGAGCACTCCTGCACCACCGTTACGGTGTCGTTCAATGATGTTTTCTTGGTGGTAACGGGTACCTGGAGCTCCCCATATGAAAGTCCGGCGAGAATCAGACTGTAAGCTAAACCTGGACTCGTCGGAAAACATCACACAAGCTCACTGTTGCGGTGTCCACAATGCATGCTCTCTACTCCAGGCTAGCCGCAGGCGACAGTGAGTTGCAGTAAGTGGAACGCATCTGACAGGTCTACGAGCATATAGACCAATCTGCCCTAAGCGTCTGTACACGGTCTGCCTTGAAATTGTCGTACCAGTGGCTGAAGAGAGCTGACGAGACAGGTCTGAGGCTGTGCTCTACCTGTTTCTTTTGGCAGTAACTGCCAAATACCGGTCCTCATTCTGCGTTGTAACTCTGGGGCGACCTGTGCTGTAACGTCTATTCACATTACCATCCTCTTCGAATCGTTGGCAAAGCCTGGAGAAGACACTCTGGGCGATTCCAAGTTCGTCTGGTACTTCCAGTTGTGTACGCCCACATTCCAGACGGCCGATAATTCTACCACGTAAAAAGTCATCCAAATGCGTAATTTGTGTCATAACTATTCGGTTATTGCACTGAAATGCTTATAAAGCGCCTGCGAACAATGTTACTTCTTTGCCTGTATTCCTTATATATCACTCTCTTACACTCTCGTCATTCTGACGTACCATCGGTGTCATCTGGTTACTTCCTGAAATTTGCATATGATTCTTGAAGATGTGTGTAGTGATTTTACAGGTGATATATTTATTTTAGAGTCTGATTTCCGCGTGACTCCGAATTATCCTTAATTTATGGACATGAATAAATGCTATAAGCGTAGAGTAGTAGGAAACAAACTCGTTTTCCCTATTCGTTGAAAAAAAACCAGGATCAACGTCGCTTGAACCAAAGTAAAACGAGAAGTTTACCTACTTGGAAAAAAACAGAAATAGTAAAAAATGCTGTAAAGCATTAAAAGATAATGTAAATGTGGCAAATGAAGTTAAAATATATAGTGCGGTTGAATTTTAAAAGTTTCATTGGATATAATGCATAAATTGTTTCTCCCCATAACTTTCAATCACATACCAGCTTGCGATATGTTTATATTTGTCATATTTAATATTAGGAGATTAAAAATAGTTAAATGATATGAAAATGTTATCTAGTGTTTACAAATTCATATTTAAAGTTAATTTGCTGTTTCTCATGATCATGTGCTAATGGTAAGTTTGAAGAAAAACTTTAAATTCGGTTTCCACAAAACAAATGTTTTCGCAGTTCGTATGTCTTGAAAATGCTCCATGCGACACATTTTCAGTTCAAAATGAATGATATTTGGAAGAAACTATCTTGTTATATGTTGCAGTAAAACTGTGTATGCATTTTTGGATATGAGGTTATTAAAAAGTTTGAAGCAACTTGTGATAATGCTTAACAAAAAGTGATATTTTTCCGAAAACTGGGTTGAAGTTCACAAAAATCCCTTTTAAAATTTTTTGATCCATCATATTGAATAACGGATACACTCAAACTTTCTTTAAGTCTTCATAGCTAACTCAAAGGAAAAATGAGGAAAAAATATTGAAAATTTAGAGCGCAGGGAGCATTTTTAATGTTTAACTAAAATAATTAATTATTTGTTTTCAAATTTTTTAATTTAAAATAAATTGAAATTTTGAACATATATTTTATAAACTTATGTTATAATATGTATATGTGTAAAATTTCTTGTTGAAATCACAAAAACTTAAAAAACTAATTTTTAAATTCCACCCTCCCCTTAAAGATATAGCAATTTTGAATCGAGATTTTTTATTTTCTAAGAGGATATTGATTAAGTTAGTGATTTCTTCTTGTAAGTATTCGATTTTGTTGACTTAATTCTATACATACTCAACTCTTATTCTAATGAGTTGAGTATGTATAGTGTTAAGTATTACTCTTTTTGAAATATTGGAGTTCCAATGGATGAGTTTTATAGTAGGGAAATTAAAATCTCTTCTTTTATCGTAGATTTTAATATCTTTAAAACTGATAATTTGCAAATCTAGGTAATTAATATCTTCTTGGTAAAAGTTAGTTTTATTAAGTTTCAAACACAAAGGATAAATGCGATCGTATTCTATTTTATTGTAGTTGTGGAATGTAATAATAGCATCCATGTATCTGAAAAAGTAGAGTAGTATGAACATATATACACTGGTTATGATAAATTAAGAAAAAATCACAAAAATCACGATTACTGAAAAAGTTACATGTAGGATTTTATAAAACTTACCCACAATATACAACACATAGTAAGGTATCAAATAACATAAAAAGAAATTACCAGACAATTATGATAGTATAGAAATTAGACACATGTATAGAATGAACAAATCGAAGATGTCAGTTTGCTATAGTAAAAGTACCTTCAATATGGAATATGATCGCCTCTAGGGGCAATACAGCACATACAGCGATGTGTGATGCTTTCAATTATGCGGTCTATCAGTTCCATAGGAAGCGAGAGCCATCGCTCTTGCAAAGCAGTTGCAAGCGCGACAAGGTTTTGAGGGGCGGGTTGAGAGCAGCTAGACGTCTTTCTAAAGCATCCCAAACGTGCTCGATAGGATTTAAGTCCGGGGATCGAGCTGGCCACTCCATGCGCATAATTGTTTCTGTTGGAGATAATCATATACGATGTGAGCCCTGTGTGGTCTTGCATTGTCGTCCTGTAACAGGAAAGCATCGCCTATTGCCCCGGCATATGGGCGCACATAAGCATCAAGGATGTCATCTCTATTCACGGTTCCCCTTGGAAAAACATGGAGGTCTGTGCGTCCACTCAAAGAGATGCCACCCCAAACACAGATACTACCTCTTCCGTATGCATCTCTTTCACGGATGTTTGACGGATGATAACGGGTTCCAGGTTCTCTCTATATCAAATAACGCCTATTATCGCTTTCTAGACTAAGCCTGGACTCATCCATGAAGAGAATAGCCCTCCATTGCTCAGGCGTCCAGTGGACATGTTGTCGTGCCCACTGCAAACGGTCCCTCCTACGGCGTGACTTGAGCGGCACGCAAATGGTTGTTTGCCTAGCCATACAGACCACCTTCGTGAAGCCTTTTACGCACAGTTGACGCTGACACCAACCTCCCGGTGGCTGCAGCAAGGGAGGATCTAAGAAGAATCGGAATAGCGGTTCTATTCCTGAGTGCACATAATGTCAAATATCGGTCATAGGCGCTCGTCCTAGCAGTTGGCTGTCCTTGGATGAACCTTCTAGGTGCCGAATCTGTGATTGGAAATTGCCTCCAAAGTCTTCTCCAAAGTCAAAGGACACACATTTAGCCATCTGGCCACTTCTGTTTGACTTTGTCCTGCCTCTAGTCTCCCAATGGCTCTCTATCTTAGTTCTGCAGGCAAATGATGCCGCCTGGAGGTCATTGTTATGAATCGGCTATCTCAGATTTCTGATGTCACTATCACAGTGAAATATGTGGGCTTGCTCTCAAACATGGACTTTTATGCTTCTCGCAGATGACGTATTCCGAGTGAAGCGCCACTAATTTGCATATTGGAGTTTTACTCAGCTACTCTTACTTGGCAACATATTCAAATTTTACACGGTTTGGCTTATTTTTGTAGTTTTTCCTTAATTTATGATAACCAGTGTATATATACTACATATAGCCCGAATTGAGTGAAGATTTTTATCTTTTTCTAATTTTCCTTACTTTTGGCCAATGTTTAGTACAGCTTTCATTAAACTTGTAAAAAGTCAGTTTTAATAAATTCAGACTATTACAAAAATTTCTTACTTTAGTTTTAAAAATTTTTGGAACTTAAAATTAAATTAAATTAATTTTACTTCAAAAAAATTTTTCGAACTTTATTTCAAAAACATTTTTTTCGATTTTTTACAATCCTTAGTAGTTTGCAACATCTGTTTTCACATGACCATGTCAACAGTTAGCAATTTTTTCGACTTTCTACATATTTTTACAATGCTTCACAGTTAGAAACATTTTACGTTGCATAAATGTTTGCAGAATAGTTTGATACAATAAATCTGACAGGTAGCAGCTTAACACTCAACTTTACCTTTTATTAGCGCCCTCTATTTATACAGTTAGCAGAAACATGCTGTTCAACCTCACTTAGTTTAGCAAATGCTACTACTCTACTTTCAAATACAAATGTATAGAAGGTAATTTAAATTAAAACGTACTATTTACTTGCCTTTATAGTATTATTTTAGTATTATTTATGTAATTTTTATAGACTGTATATAGTTTTTTTTTTTATTTACATGCATAATTCGTGTCGGGGAAGTTTCCAAATAGGCAAAGGTTTCTAAATTACTTTGGTTTTCTACTCTTTTTACACTGGCAATTTACATTTAATTATTATTTTGATTCTAAGTCAATATGCTTTCTAGATTTTTCAAAATTTAATTTGGCTACTTCCCCTTCCTGCCCTAAAAGTATTAATTGTTTATAATATATGAATCTAAACTGCATCATCTATCATGCCATCTCTCCGTAACACTGAGGAGATTTTTTTCCAATCACAGGTCAAAATTTCAACAAAGAACCGATTCTATATCTCTCGCTTTTGTTAATTCGTACTTACTTTCCTGCTTTGTCTTGCTACTAATAACGTGCATCGCTCTTTTCGCTGTGTTGTGCATTGTCTAAAGATGTGGTAAGCGATCCAAAATTGTAGGATGCATATTGCGCTATTGACGGAGGGAAGGGTGAAGAAGAATCAAGAATCTGTACGTCAAAGATTAGTTATCCGACAGTAAATTGTGTCTTGTTTTCGGACACGCTGTCTGTAAATGTCATCTTTATATCTACTCAGCTATTCTCCAATCTTCAAAGTATTTACAGTTCATATGTGTAACTATGATTATCGTAATAGAAATTGTTCATTGGTTTTATTTCATGCATACTAATTATTTCTTTTTGTATTCCATAACAGAATTTGTGAACATCCTGACGGGCAAGCAATGATCAACGGAAATCATCATTCTGTACATATTTTTGCCAACAAGATAAAAGATCACTTCTGCTCCAAGACTTCTGTTCCCCACCCTGGACATTGAAAAGCTATGATGCTCAATTGAGTCCCAAATTCCGAAGAACTTGGTTCGTCGTGCTATTTTTTTATGAGGACATGGACAGCACCGCTAGAATTCCTTAATACTGATCTTGGATTCCCTTCCCCAAGATAACACTCATTATGCTAGTAACTTGATCCAATATCATTTTCCTAGTTTTAGAAGCTATTAGATTATAATTTTTTTTTTTTTTTAAATTTATTTATTGCTCATTCGGATAAACAGTACCGTGATATGAGTTTAGTAAAATTCCCATCCATTTTGTTCAATCATTGATTAAATAACATCCAAAAATGTAACCAAAAAGTTTAAAAAATAGTACTTCTAAAAGTAGGCACATCATTACGCCAGTTCAAGAGAAGTTAAACCAAAATCCATACTGCTTTATTAAAAAGTATTTCAGTACTTTCCTGTGCTGCCTGCAAAATTAGATCTGTTTGGCTTTGGTCTGCGGGTTGGCTTAGTTGGCAAAATAAATACCAATACAAATCGTTTACTGTATCATATTATGTAGATTTCAAATAAAGTAATAATAAATATTGATTAAACTATGAATTATTAACTTTTGTATTTTATACTTTAAGTTTCTGGAGTGCAAAAAGACCAACAAGTAATGCCAATTAGAAGTACCAAAACTTTGCATATATATAAAAAAATATGAAATACAAAAAAAGAAATGATTTTTTTGATTGCTCATTCGGATAAACAATACCGTGATATGAGTTTAGTAAAATTTCCATTCATTTTGTTCAATCATTGGTTAAATAACATCCAAAAATTTAACCAAAAAGTTTAAAAAATAGTACTTCTAAAAGTAGTCACATCATTACGAAAATTCAAGAGAAATTAAACCAAAATCCATACTGCTTTATTAAAAAGTATTTCAGTACTTTCCTGTGCTGCCTGCAAAATTAGATCTGTTTGGCTTTGGTCTGCGGTTCGGCTTAGTTGGCAAAATAAAAACCAATACAAATCGTTTACTGTATCATATTATGTAGATTTCAAATAAAGTTTATTTAATAATAAATATTGATTAAACTATGAATTATTAACTTTTGTATTTTATACTTTAAGTTTCTGGAGTGCAGAAAGACCAACAAGTAATGCCAATTAGAAGTACCAAAACTTTGCATATATATATAAAAAAATATGAAATACAAAAAAAAAAGAAATGATTTTTTTAATTTTTTAATTCGTCTTTGTCTATTCTGGTTGTGGTGATTACTTTCTAAACAAACAAATATAAAATTT
This sequence comes from Stegodyphus dumicola, assembly GCF_044657685.1. Classification (NCBI taxonomy): domain Eukaryota; kingdom Metazoa; phylum Arthropoda; class Arachnida; order Araneae; family Eresidae; genus Stegodyphus; species Stegodyphus dumicola. The sequence continues at coordinate 183,018,044 of NC_140776.1, read as the reverse complement.
TTTTAGAAATTTTATGAATACTAAATTTTTCAGAAAAAATATAAGAACACCGTTTATGTTAAAAATGTTTCGCATCTACAGAAATACCATGTTACATAAAAAAATCAGTTTCGAAATTAATTTTTTATGAAACAAATTAACAGAAATTGCACTCATTTATCACTTATTAGGTGCTCAGTTATCCATAAATGAAAAATGGAACTTAAATAAATTAAAACTAATTCTTTAGTAGTTCATAAACAACTAATTTATAACTGTAAAAGCCAAAATAAATAAATGTTCACTTAAAAGAAGCCAATTTTTAATTCGTATGTGCGTGATCTCTCCTGCGATTCTGTTGCGTGTTGTCTGTTATTCTATAAAATTTTACTGTTGATATATATTTATTCGATATATTCTATTTATTTAATCTGTAAATTATACAGCTTTATTTATTCATGAATAAATTTACAATTTTTAAGCAAAACTAAAACTGCAGAATAGCTGTATTCAAATGAATAAATTCCGTGTAATTAATTAAATACATTAATTGATATACAATGAAATTGCATTTTATTCTCTAGAACTTATTTAATAACAGACGTACGAATGTGCATCAACTAACATAAATATATTATACGCAGTTCAGTTTTCAAACACAACTTTTTCTTTATCGTACTTTCTACGAGAAAGTGATAATTAAAAAAAAAATAAAATAAAATCCAAATTAGTTATGGATATAATTAGCATAATTTCTCTAATCATTAATCTGCCTTCTTGTAATTCTTAATATAATTACAAAATAAAAGAAAGAAATAAGTTGCCATTTAAATGCTATTAAAAATTCTCTTACACAAAAATCGAAAAGTATTATGAATGTCGACATATTTTCCTCTTCTCAGTACATGCAATTAAAACTAACTTTCATTAATTATGAATAGGAAAATGAATAAAAAGGTAAATGATATTATATCAAGTTGCTAAAAAAAGTTCCGGAAAAAAAAGATCATATCTTATTAAAACTTTTTGCAGCTTATGTATTGTTTGAGCATATTTTTAATGTACTTTTCTTTTTCGTATTATATCTCGTGTCCTTTTATTTGCAGTTTTAGTGTTTTTTACCCCTTGGGTAACATTTCCTTCTGTGAGTACAATCTAGTCGGTGACACCCAAGTTGTTTTTTTTTCTTTTGTACATAATAAATGTAATAATACTGAAATCCGACGTCTGTTTCTCTCCATGTTTGTTATTTTTTAATTTTTACCTTTCAAGGATTCTTATTTCCCAGCATTGCATGGAACTTGTACATAAAACTTCGCTTTTTTTTTACTTCTATAAAAGTAATACGTACTTTCTCGGAAGAAAAACTTCATTTAATTGAAACTACCTCGGTAAATTGTTTCCCCCCCCCCGTCATTTAAGGGGAAAAAATCTACGTTATTAAAAAAGGAGTGTTTTCATAATTCGCTTCATATGCTCAGTGCACCATTTTTATTAAATAAACGTTCGTTTTCTTCAGCAGCAATTCTGAATGAAACGAAGAGCACGTGGTTATTAAATATTTCTTATTCAGATAAACATTTTGATACTTCTTATTGAGTTAAAAATTTCATTAGTGTTTTTTAAGCAGAACCGAGTATTAATTTAGGTTTAAATTAGAAAAGAAATATTTACATAGATAGAAATCAGCGTACAGGATCTAAACAGAAATATCAGAAAGTCTTAAAAGTAATATTATTTGTATTAAATAAAATAAACAAATGAAGAACAATTTCACATTCACACCGAAAACGTCCATCTTTATTAACAAAATCTACGATAAAATTCAGTTCGTATTTTGCATTTTGTTCACTTCGTTTGCGAAACTGAAAGAATTTGAATAAAATTTTCATAACAAAAAAAGCGAATTGAGCGAAATTCTTATGGCAAATATTATTATGTATAGTTTAAGGAGTTTCATCTAGTTTTTCTCTCCCCTTAGGTACTCTTTCTTCTCTCTAACGTTTTCAGCGTATGATTTACACTCATGTCCATAAATTAAGGATAATGCAAAATCAGGCAAAAGAAGAGTTAGAAGCAAAACAAATTTGACTTATTTGTAAAGCTTATTTATTAAACAAAAGGTAAAGAGCAAAAAAAGATGCTATATATTTGTACTATTAAAAAAAATAGCGATTTTTTCTCCCTGGAGCAAATTACAAAAAACACCTATTTACAAAAACCAATATTACATGGTTGGTATGATTGTTAATAGATTGTATATCTCCGAGACGATGCAATACAGTCCGTACAACGCCTAGGCATGCTGAGTATCAAATTATCGATCTGATCTTGGGGGATATTGCACCACTCTAAAAGCGATGCTCTCTGAAGTTCCGGTAGATATGTAGGAGGATTTTGATGGGCTGCAACTCGTCGGCCAAGCATGTCCCACACGTGCTCTACTGGATTCAAGTCCGGTGAGAATGCTGGCCAGTCCATACGGGTGATATCCTCCGATGATATCCTCCGATTGAAAGCATTCGCTTACGATGTTTGCACGTGAGGACGGGCGTTGTCATCCATAAACACAAATTGTGCGCCCATGGCGCCCCGAAACAAACGTACATGTTGTTCCAGAATGACGTCCCGATAGATTTGTCTTGTTATGGTTTAAATTTGAACATTCAGGTCAGTTCTGGAACCCAGAATAGTTACACCCCAAACGAGCACTTTTGCACCACCGTAACGGTGTCGTTCAATGATGTTTTCTTGGTGATAACGGGTACCTGGAGCTCTCCATATAAAAGTCCGGCGAGAATCAGACTGCAAGCTAAACCTGGACTCGTCGGAAAACATCACACAAGCCCACTGTTGCGGTGTCCACAATGCATGCTCTCTACTCCAGGCTAACCGCAGGCGACAGTGAGTTGCAGTAAGTGGAACGCATCTGACAGGTCTACGAGCATATAGGCCAATCTGCCCTAAGCGTCTGTACACGGTCTGCCTTGAAATTGTCGTACCAGTGGCTGAAGAGAGCTGACGAGACAGGTCTGAGGCTGTGCTCCGCCTGTTTCTTTTGGCAGTAACTGCCAAATACCGGTCTTCATTCGGCGTTGTAACTCTGGGGCGACCTGTGCTGTAACGTCTACTCACATTACCATCATCTTGGAAACGTTGCCAAAGCCTGGAGATGACACTCTGGGCAATTCCAAGTTCGTCTCATACTTCCAGTTGGGTACGCCCACATTCCAGACAGCCGATAATTCTACCACGTAAAAAATCATCCAAATGCGTCCTTTGTGTAATAATTATTCGGTTATTGTACTGAAATGCTTATAAAGCGCCTGCGAACAATTTTACATCTTTGCCTGTATTTCTTATATATATCACTCTCTTACATTCTCGTCATTGTGACGTACCATCGGTGTCATCTGGTTACTTCCTGAAATTTGCATATGATTCTTGAAGATATGTGTAGTGATTTTACAGGTGATATATTTATTTTAGAGTTCGATTTCCGCGTGATTCTGAATTATCCTTAATTTATGGACATGAGTGTAGAATCTTCGCCAAAAGCATTGTTGCCGTTAAGCAAAAGAGAATGTATTTATTTTACATCGTTTCTGTCTTAAAGAATTTGTACTACATCATCACATAGGTCTGCCATGACGAAATTTAGTAATTTCACTTTAGCTGGATTACTTAGCAACGTTTTCGACAATTGATATTCTACATTCATGAACGTCAGAAATCAAATAGTTTTTAAACACTTGTAATTATGTAGATTGTAACCTTTCTACCTCTTACTCTCTCTACATTACAGAAGCTCTTCGCAGATTTTTAGACAATTTTGTTTTAAAATTCTGTTAAGAAAAAACATCTACTTCGAATTTTTTTAACTGCAACTATATTTTTGAAAGCATAAATTATCGTCTGCTACTTAACAGTTTTGTTTTCACGCAAAATGGCGCTTTTAAAGAATCAATAGTTGGAAGGCTATGTCTGTGCTCTTTTCGACGAAAATTATTCGTATTTAGTTATGAAAAATCTGTGTTTTTTTCAGTACCTAAAGAAACGATAGAGAATATGTGAACAAAAAAAGGAAAAAAACGTCAATGTTTAGCTTACACATATCCAAAGAAAAATCAGAAAACATTAAAATAAAATCCGGTAAGTCTAATGAAGTTAGAAATTTATTAAAATGCTCAGTGTCATTTGTAAACAAAATTATTAATGCTGACTTAAATCTTAAAAAGGCGAAAAAACATAATGTGCATCTTTTTTCTCCATGACATACCCCTGAACACGGTACTCGCTCCTTATGAGAAACTTTTATCCAGATAAAAATGGAAAAATGTTGTACAATACATTAATCGTGGGTACATTTAAATGATTGTAATAAAAAGAGATCCATTTATTTTTGTATCATCAGGAAAAAAAAATCTCAAAACGTGGTTAAAAGAATCTAAAGAATGTTTTCCAAAGGGATTTATGATTGTTGCTGGTCTTTCATATAACAGCAAATTAATAATAAAGAGAGCAGAAAAAAATGTTATTATTAGCTCCACATACAATCAGGAACATATTTTGTACCCAGTTTTCAAATATGAAAGAACTTCTCTTTACCCACAGAGTTATCAATCAACAGAACTGCATCAAGAAAAAGCAAGTAGCCACACATCAAAATATACTTTTAATTTCCTGAACAAAAAAATAGCTCGAAGACCGGATATCCCTTCAATCATACCCCCTACTAAATATCCTAATGTATCTATCATGGAATTTTGCACTTTCGGGCGTTTAAAAAGCCGATTTGTCCGAACGTCGACCTGCAACCCGTCTTGGACATTGGAATGCTGTTCAAGAGGAATGAAATAAAATACCTCTTCCGATCCATCTTTCCATCTTGGAAACTATGGTGAAAATTTGGCATATCATAGAGAGAAAACTGTAGTTTACATGGCAATGTACACTGCGAAAAAAAAAAAGGACATTTCTATATCTCCCGTTCTACTGGGCCGATTGACAAAATTCAAATTGCGTTTTTCATGTCTCGAAAGCGCGACTTAGAATATACAGTAAGACCCCGCTTAACGCTGTTTCGTTTAGCGCTGTTTCGGTTTAGCGCTCTTTTATTTCAACCCGGGGATTCTCCGAAATTGTGCGCAGCGCTAGGTTTCCAAATAACATATCCGAAACAGTGTAGTTGTGTTTCTTGCTTTTTATCATTTGAAACAACATTTGTTGACATTATTGTAAATTTGATATATAATACTATAACGATTAATACAGTGACAAATATTATGATCTTTAGTTTTTATCATGGGTGATAATAAAAAACAAGAAAAGAAAGCAACCAGAAAAAGCATTTCACTGGAAACTCAAATGCAAGTGATTAGAAGATTAGATTCTGGTGAACGTCAATCTCAAATCAGTGCTGCATTGATTTTGGCAACTTCAACAATAAGGACAATTCTTAAGAATAAAGAAAAAAATACTGTCATCGGCAACTGCAACTACGTCAAGCTCTGCAACTAGAATTACCCTTTCTAGAAATAACATTATAGAGGAAATGGAAAAACGACTGTCTATATGGATTGACGACGAAATTGAACGCAATATGCCATTAAGCCAATCTATCATAATGCCTTCTTGACAAAAAGGCAGAAAATTGGAAACCCAGAATAGACTGAATGATCTGACTGAGAATTTTATTTGTTTTTAAAAGTATATGCGTTTATATTGTTTTTATTTTTGTAAGAAATAAATGTTTGATTTTATTTTTATTAAAAAACATTATTAAATTTAATGCCTAACAATTTTTTATCCGTCTTCCCCTAACCCCATTATTTACATGTTAAGATAGCCTCGCTTAGCGCTGTTTCGCATTACGCTCTACTTCGATGGAACGTATCCCCCGCGTTAAGCGGGGTCTTACTGTATATTAGATTTACATATAGCATTGTTCTAACATAGGTATTGTGACACAAAATCGGACTTTTTCTGAAATAACGTACCAATTTTTTTCGATATTTCGATACTACAACTCAAATTATTCCTAGATATTAAATTTTGTAAAATTTGGTGCGAAATTTACGAAGAAATCCAAAACTTCACCTTGGCGTATTTTTTTCAGTTTGCGCCAAGAATAATTCACTTGGCGAACTTCTTAATATATGGCAACCTATTTTCCTTCCCCTTCCATTGTGCAGGAGTGGGAAAAAAACCACTTCGTTTCTACCTTTTTCCATTGTGCATGAGCGGGAAAAATGTCACAGTGTTCCAACTTTCAAATAATTTTAACAAAGTGGCTAAACCACATTGGCTGTTACTATCGCTTTCAACGAATATGCCAAATTTCAAAACGCGCCAATATATAATTTCACGTATATCTTCGGAAATATTGAATACAAAACTGTAATTGTTTGCAGGTACGCTTAGAAATACATCTACTTTAAGATGATGGTAAGAATGTTTTAGAATATAATTCAAATTTTTTTCGAAAAATTTATAAAGATTATTTTAAAATGCAAATTTTAAAAATAAATCATAAAAAATGGGCGAATGTTATTGGGAATGAACCTAAATTTCGAAGTGTGAAATGAAGAATCAAATAAGTTTAATAACAAAAGAGGTATTAATAAATATATAGCAAACTCAATTAACAGTGAGGAGCTAAAATTTTGAGAGCTAATCTTTTAAAAACTACTCGTCCGATTTTTACAAAACTTGGCAGTTTGGCGTAATTTGAGGCGTAGAGTTGAAATATGTAAAAACTTTGGCATGTCATTTCAGAAAATGTCCGATTTTGTGTCAAAATCTATCTATATTAGAACAATGGGTATTATTCGGTTTCGAGGACCGTAAAAAATCGCCAAACTATTGTTGATGCCAATGCTGCCAAAAATAATTGCGGCAACCCTAATGATTGCGGCAAGAAAGGAAATACAATAGTAAATACTATCTAAGATTGATGTTTTAATTTAGATGAAAGGTTAATTTCATATAATACTTTTTTATTACTATAATTTATATGAAAAAGGCTAAACATGACTGAATGGAAGCATAAGAGTCAATAACTATTTCAGATCATTATTATAATTTATATAAAAAGTGCTAAACATAACTGAATGGATGTCTGCATCGCTATTTCGCTACCGACTTATCGCTAAAGCATAATTTCATCTCATTGGTTGTTCAAACGTAATTTTCTATAATGAATGATACCTTTTCTTTGAAAATATTCTCGGTAAAGTGCAGAATCGCTCACTTATTTGTTCGCCGCTTTTTACAAGGGTAAAAACAATTAGATTTTTGTCAATTTTCCTTTACTTTTAAGTGAAAATAGGTCGATGTGTACATAGATAATGTCAAGGGTGTGCGCAGTGCCATTTTTGTGCAATTCTAGGATTTTTTTTAAGTGAAAATAGGTCGATGTGCACATGGATACCGAAGTATGTGCAGTTCTTAAAAGCGCGTCAAGCAGTGGATGATTCTGCACTTTACCCAAAATTCTATTGCCGACTTTTCGTCATGGGCAATTGTTAAATCCATAGGATATAAAAAAGGTTTTAAAATCAAAAAAGTATTTAAAAATTAAACTAGTATTTCAATGGCGTCTCAAGAAATATAGAACTATATAAACTTACGCAATCTGAAATCAGCGCGTACGCTAGATTTGGCGCGCTGTTAAATGGGCGCGTTTGCTAGATTTGGCGCTTTTGCGCGTACATTTTCGCTGCAATTTTTTTACGGCCCTCAAAACAGAATAGTACCGAACAATGCTATATATAAATATAATACATATCCTAAGTCGCGCTTTCGAGATATGAAAAAAGCAATTTGAATTTCGTCAATCGACCCAGTAGAACGGGAAGTATAAACTGCGTTTTTTTTTTTTTCCGCGATGTACTTTTGAATATTTTTTTATATACTTTTTGCACCATTTTACATTCAAAAAAGAATTACAGAGACACCGTCGAAAATGTTTCTATTGAAATTCTTGTTGTTCGACGTCTAAGTTTTATGAGCTGCCAGCAGGAGTGCTATTTTTTAATTAAAACCAATGAAATAATTTCTTAAGTTTTTTTAATTCTAATGGTAAACTCTTCTTCAAGGTGTTACAAATTTAATCCAAAATTCTCAGATTGTTTTTTTTTTTTTTTTTTTTTTTTTTTCTTTCTTAATATTTTTATGTAAATATATGATGAAAGGCAACATGATACCCTCAAAGACTTCAAACAACCAAAATAAATTCTGTTCATCTGCAACTGAATGGAAATCCTTCCACATTGCTTCTTGATAACGAATCTTCTCTGCACTGCAAAATTAGAACACAATTTGCCATCAAACTTGGCACCATCTGTTCAAAAGAATTGTGACCTTGACGTTACTTTCCGCGTCGTCCAATACGAAGCAGAAAGGAGGTGGGTCTTCAAAAATAGCACTTCTAGTTTTGGCTTCAAACTAAAATACAAATCTAGTCCCAACGCATTGAACAAAAGTGCAAATTCCAGAAGAAAATATCAACTGAAAAAGAAACATTAGCTTAGTATTTTGAGGAATTCTGCTATTTCATTGATTCTTATGGGCTGATATTTTTCTGAAAATCATTTTACAATGAAATTAGCGAAATGAAAGAATTACATATTCTTTCAGGAGTCTAGACAACTAATTAGGCTTAGCGAGTTCTTAAGAACGGTTAATTTCCAAGGACGAAGAAAATGAAAACGAATTATTTTATTAGATGATTCCCAAAGGGAAAAAATTCTTAAATGAAATAAAATAAACTTTCTTATTTATTTTATGAAATAAAGTAAACTTTCGCATGAGCAAAATAGTAACTTAATTCTTTCAATGCACAAAACTGATAAAGATAAAATGAATGCAACAAAATTCTTATTTTCATTCGATAATAGCAAAATAGTATTATGTTATTTTATGAAATACACTTGCACATAGACTAAATTATTAAGTATAATTTTAGGCTGAATTCATAAAAAGTCGAGATCTAAAAAAATTAATAAATTTTGATCTCCGTTTTTATTTCTAGAGTCATTAGGTTATTTTTAAGCAGGAGACATGAAAAATGAGCAATGCCCTCGCCACAACTCGAACCTGGACCTCTCGAATACGCGCCAAGCGTGCTACCATTACACCACGGAGGCATGCAGGAAGGAGGGAGAGAATACCGCATACTATATAGACGAGATCAGAGAAAACACTGGTGGAGATCTGTTGCGGTTCTTTGACGTGCAAACCTTATACTATTTATTCCTTCTGTGCATGTCTAACCGGCCCCGAGCGGTAAGATCACTGAGCATTGGTAGTTTGACGCGGCTCAAATCCCAGCAAACGGGTTGCAGGCATAGGGGTTTTCATGGTGTTTTCCCATCTGTAATGGGGATACGAGCGTTAGGCATTCCTTCACTTATATGAAAAGTCCTCGAATAATTTGCCTTTATCCAAATAATCCAGTTGTTCTGAAAGTATCGCTTGGCACGTTCATAGAACTGCGGGATATTGGCCAGAAATCACTTTCTGAATCCTCTGAATTGAAGTAGAACATCCAGAAGAAATTTCCTGGATTGCAGAAGTCACCTTTTAAAAAATCTTTCATCCTTTCATTACAGTTTTCAGAAATACTCTCAATATGTATCTTTTAAAGTAAGATTTCATTTCTGGGGAAACCAAAGTAGTCCTCGGGTTCCAAATCTGGTGAATAAGGGGCTTTATTAAGAAAAGCTGTATTTTTATTCGCATAAGCTGCTTGATGAAGAGGATTTTTCTTCTTGACGGATATCAACTACATTAAATTGAACAGTGCATTAAAACTTCTTTCCTTAAGTGGATAAGATTTAAATAAAGGAAATTTCCGATGTGCTAATAATTATTGCTATTTTCTATCTTTTGACAGCTTCGCTGAAATTGATTAAAATAATTCAGTCCTAAAACTCAATTTTCAGTCTCAATAACGGCAGATGTGAGCTACATGAAGTCAAACACTTGTAGGGTTTATATTTATTTTAACTAACATTTATTTTAAGTTTAAACTATCTTTCCTGTCAAGCCTTACTTTCCCCTGGAACTGCCAATGCCAGAATATGTAAATTTGAGTAGAACGCGCAAGGATTCAAATTATCAGCGGAAGTATTCTGATTTAAATAGAAGGGAAACGAGTTCGGTGTGTGATATTCTTACTTCACGAGCGCGGAGGTAGTTAGCGAGAAATTGAAGAACCCCGCGTTTCGGCCTATGTGCTTGGCGGGAAGTAGTGTTAATCGTTCAAGTGAGCTTCAAGTCTGCTGAATTAGCAGCGGTATTGTAAAACGCGGTGAGTTAGTTATTTTAGAGAGCCTCGTAGTTAGAGTTTTGTCTTTAGTTTCTTTTCAGGTTATTATTTTTATTTGACCGCCGAGTGGGCGCAGTCTGTGAGCGTCAAGAGCACGCAATTGTAATTTTTACGTTGAATAAAAAGGGACTTAAACCCTTCACAAGACTCTGTATTTTATCCAGTTTTCACAGTCACCCCTTGGTTGCGTGCAAGTTGGAGGCGCGCAACGCTACACACTAGACAACATAAAAACTTTTTTCTTAAGTGGATTTAATAGAAGTTATGAGGAATTTCTCTCTCCTTTCCACATACCTTTGGTGTGTAATTATTCGGGGAGGGGGGGGGTCCAAAGGAATTCCGGCGAGGGTAGTGCAAACGTCTTCAGTTTCCTGAATTCGAAAAAAATTTTATATGATCCTACAAGTGGTACTCGAACTAAGAAGGTGGTGTACGATAATGCTTCACCACCAGCATTTGGCGACTGAGTCATCTCCATTCGCCGCTTTAAAAGGGGGGAGTATATAAGATATTTTCTTCCTGTTTGGGTCGTGATGTAACTGGAAGCACACCCGATGCGTATTCGGAAGGCCCGGAGTTCGAATGCTGGCACTGCGAATTTCTTCAGCTTTCTGACTTCAAAAAAATTTCTTATGACTCTACAAAGTAAGTTGAGATGTGTAATAATTTGTTGCTATTTATAGTTCGATAACATCGCTATGATTGGCCAAAAAAAATCGATCCTAAAACTTGCTTTTTTGTCATTCAATCAGTAGCCGTGGATATGATTTGCGTAAAGCCAAACACCTAATTCCATACAAATTTCTCGCCTTAAGAGAACAATATTTAAACAGAAGCAAGTTTAGATGTGATAATAATTGTTCCTACTGTTTATTGTTTCGCAGAATGACAGGGAATAGATTAAAAAAAAATCCAATCATTAAACTTTATAAATGCACTAGCAGCTTCGCTGGCAGCCTTCGTCCGGCTTTTAAATGTACCGGAAAAATGGCTGAAGGGAACACCAAACGTTAAATTTAAAAACTGCGTAGAATTTTACTCTGCAGAACAACTTCTTAAAAACAAATTATTAAATATAACAAAATTACAATGAAATAAGCAATATCCCTTAATACAAATATTAATTATCCTAATAAATAAATTAACAAACTTCCCTTTGCAAAATCTTAAGAACTCAAATGGTATAAAGGAGGTTAAGAACTTTCTTTCCTAAAAAAACCACTCAAAACTTTTCAATATCTTAAAAACAGTGAAATAAGCCATAAATAACATAAAAGAATACAAAAAACAAAAAATTCTGAAAAGTAAAGTATAATTAATGATGTTTTATCTTTATTTATTTTCAAGAGAAAAAATTACAATAAAATAAGCTATATCCCTTAATACAAATATTAATTATCCTAATAAAAAAATTAACCAACTTTCCGTTGAAGAAAAAAAAAATTATGGAAAACTTTTCAATATCTTATAAACAGTGAAATAAGCAAAAAATAACATGAAAGCAATTCAAAAAATATAAAATTCCGCGCAGAATTTTACTCTGCAGAACAACTTTATCAAAAAAAATCAATAAAAATGTATAATATATATAAAAAAATGACAATGAAATATGCCAATCTCTTAAAAACAGTGACATAAGAAATACGATGAAAAATTGTTGCCAAACCCATATTTCTAAGAGAATGAAACTATTCAAAATGATGCGATAAGTGTACTCGGAAGCTTCGTATAAAAATTTTTTTTTAAATACAAAATATTATCATTTTTCCAAAATTCTTTTTGTAAAAGCAGTCGCAAGGATGAAAGCTTAACGTGGGAAAAAATCACAGAAAAATAAACTGTACATTTTTAAAAATAAACTTTTTTAGAAAAAAATCCCGTTGAAAAGGTGTTAAACTCCCTTTGTTAAATAAATTCGTATTAAATCGATTTATTGAAACACGAAATTTATATTAAGTTCGTAAAAGAGCTAAGTGCCTACGTTTCATGACGATGTGAAAATGGAGTGTGTAGAGTAAAATCTCTCTTTCCTATTATAGCCCATTATGTCTCAAAATGACGCGATTTCGTCACAAAACATAAAATAAAAAAATTCGAATTCGAATTTCGAAAAAATCGCTTCGAGGTGCACTGGCTCTTGTCTAGATACGCCTATGTACCAAATTTCGTTGCCGTGGGTCTATTAGCTTACGCGCAGCGCTAACGAAAGACACACAGACTCTTTCTTTTATTATATATAGAGATTAGGTATAACTTAAATCTTTTAAGGCGTTACAGAAAACTTTCTTTTCTTCATATAAAAATTGAATAACGTTCTGCGAAAAGATCCATATTTTGTTTTACAAGCATGAAGTTATGTTCAGGATTCTCTTTTCATCATTTATTAGGGGATACAAGATCTTAGCTTACGTTAGAACAAACGTGAAAGCTTCCTATATTAAATAATCGGATATTTGAATTTAATGAAGAATATAATTTATTCACGTGTTCAGGATTTTACTACAAAATCAGTTTCATGATTTGTAGTCAATACATTGCATTGACATATGAGGCGGGATTTTTCTCTCAATAAACGCCGGGGATCACTCGTGGAAGCTCCGCTCAGTTAGTCCTATAGTACAGTATATGGTTTTTGTTTTCATCAACATGTGTTACCTATGGAAGATCGATCTTGTCAGGGGCATGTGGCGTCCGTGAGAGCGATAAATAAGCATCGAATGCGTCACGCATAAAGAACTATCGTTAAATTAATAGTAATGACAGTAGTTCTGGAGATATTTAAAGTTCCCAAATTTTGAACATTCTTCGAGCACAATGTTTATCTTGTATAGACAAGTAGGACATACCGTCGCATCCCCCTTACAGCCCAGATTCACACTTCGCTGCATTCCCTAGAATCATCACAGCGGTTTTAGAGTAGATTCTCAACACCTTTTTTGAATGCGGGATAAAACTACTTCCAGAAGAGGAAGAGAGAGTAACTGTAGCCATGGAGGTAGGAAATAAGCATAGGGGGAATACTTTGAATAATGACATGCTTTACAAGTACGCAATACTTCCATTTTTACAGGCATTTTATTCGTTCGAGTAACATTTAAATCTGGTATAATTACTTTAATTTATTATTGTTGTTATTGTTCTAGTTACTGTATAACCGAAATTACAGAAAAGTCCTATCAGTATCATATTGTAACCTAAAATAACTTCGCAGCCATCCTCAACACTTTAAAATATCGGGTTGTAAAGACATTAGGTATTTTTTGGAAGCAGGAAAGATGAAACATTTGCAACGCCTTCGCCGGGAATCGAACCACGGACCTCTGGAATACCGGCCCAGCGTGCTGACCACCACACGCCGAAGGCATGCTGGGAAGGCGGGAGAAATATCGTAAATGGTTTTAACGAAAGTTTCCCGCCACCGCAAATATCGTTTGCACAAATTCTCGTTGGTGTGTTTAATCGTATTTTGTCAAACGATTTTTGGCATTTGAAAAACAGATATTTGCTTTAGAACACTAAGCTATGGAATCTGTAAAAAAGTATCGTTATCATTAAGTGCAAGGTGTCTGAAATAGAACTATCACGTTACCAGATTAGAACCATCATTTACTTCACGTTCTGTTGCAAAAAGTCAGCTATGGAATGTCACCAAATCATGTGTACAGCTTTAGGTACTAATGTTGTATGATATGACACTATGAAGATTTGGTACCGAAAGTTCAAAGACAAGAACTATGGCATTCAAGATGCAAAGCACTCTGGCCGACCTACTGATGTTGCTGAGGCCCGCCAGCGAGAACTTGAGCAAGAAGAATAGTATGCAATCAGCTCGAGAGCTTGCTAAGGTGTTAGGCGTTAATGCCATGTCCATTAGGCATAAACCTGACGTACAAGTTCAATCGCTGGGTGCCGCATGAGCTGACTCAAGCAGATATGGACAAACGTGTTCGGGCCTGCACTAATCTGCTCGAATATCAACGCAAGGACAGAATTTTCGGGCGAACTATTATAATTAAAATACACTGAAATGATTCATCGGCTAATTTTGGATACAGAAAAGGAAGGATTTTTGTAGAAGAGATTTCAATTGGTTTCAGTGCTCTTTCCCCCTCAAGTGGCTTTGAAGTTGATTGAATTCCTCTTCTGTTACGTTCATTTTTCTTTAAATTTCATTAATATTTTAAATGGGATATTGCTTGTTTGAAAAGTTTGGGTTTTAACATTTTTAAAATTCTTTGTTGCATTTATAGGATTATTTGAAATTTATTAATTATGAACTTCAATTTTTTGTCTTTGTGAAAAATTAATTCTAAATTTCTTACTTTATATATGTAATAATAAAATTACATAGTCAATAATACACTTAAAATTCTAACTGTATGTTCTTTTTCATTTTTAATGGCGACGGTCTCTTATTTGAAAGTACGTGGAATTAAATCCACAGCCCCGTAGTCAAGTTCATTTTCCCGCCTTTTCTACACGTACAGTTATAGAATGTTCTGGAGATATTTAAAGCGAACTGGAATGGCTGACGAGGCTGACGTCATTTTTTGGAAGCTCCGCCTTTTCAGATGCTATAAAAGGACTCGCAAAGGAATATCGATGTCTTTTCTTTAATGTAACGATGCAGTAAATTTCATACAAAATGTTATTAGTAATTCTTTTTTATTTACTCCGGATATATGATTTTTGTAACTGCTATTTCTCCTGACCAATAATAAACGGTTCCTGTTTTTTAAACTTATCGTCTGATAATTTAAGCTACGACTACATCTATATTTCTTCACCAATCTATTTATTCCGGACAAAAACTGGTACATCACACACACACATACACACATATATATATATTGTATGAACTTAAATTCACTTAGTGCGAAATCAATGTTTTATAACATAGAAAACATTGACGTATAACAAATTTGAATAAAAGTAAATTTTTATATTCATAAACTAAACCCAAAACCATGAAATTCCTTCGTGGTTGGAACCCTTGTGCTATTGTCTGGAAAAAACTAATTTGGTTTTTCTCCAGTAGAACAAAACAGCGAATAGCTAGGATATTATGATCTGCCTTAAATTCCAGTCTATCTTCGGGTAGGAAGCAACAATCAAAGGACTTGTCCAGACCTAAAGTTTCTAAAGTGAAGGTCTGCCCCCTCTCTTTCCCTACTATCAACTTCTCGAGAAGACTTTCGACTTTCCGCATATTTAGAGTGCTCCCATGCCGCACTGATACTGTTTATTTACAAACATCCATGCCTTTTCTGGGAATCGAACCCAGGGTACGGTAGTCAGGGCCACTACCCACTATCCCGGGCGGGTAGCAGTTTCTCTGTTACAGCCATCGGCTAATTATCAAAATACTACAGATTATATTACATATATACATACTTTTTTCCGCGATCAATATTGTTTACATTCAAAAATTTAAAACTATTTTTTGGAATTTTTTTCGCTTTGTTCAGAATATCATACAAAAATAGAAAAATAGATTTTAAAAAAATAGAGATAGTAAATACTTTCTTTGGAAAGCAATGTCTGTAGTTTACGTTGACAAGAAATTTAAAATAGTGCAGTGGCAGTCTATCTCTGAGAGGAAGAAACTGTATCAAATTTCATAAATTCACAAGGAACGTACATATTTTTTTTAATTCTAAAATTAAAATTTGCGTGTTTAGAGGTGCATATATTAGGGTGCAAAACTATATGTGTTTAAAATAAGGTGGTTCTGTGTGCCACCGTCTCTTCAGAGTGCGACGAACACATGCTCACTCACAGATTCATTTTACAGTAATAGAGATATTTTAATGGTAAATTCTTCTCCCCCCCCTTTCTTATTTTTCTTCTTCAGTGTGTTTTGCTATAGTCCAATGCTTTTGGTACTTACGTATAATCCCGTGTGATGCTTCTTTGGCGAAATGAAGCAACTCCAATGATGGAACACAGCAATAACTTTTATTTAACACTCAAAAATGGCGACATACAAACAAGAAGAGGAAACATATTCTAACATTTAAAAATAAATTACATTCTTCGTGCGAGAGTCGCACGTGGCACTCGAGTCTGGTTTCAAATATTGCCATTCACAAATACCTTAATGTTCATCTATTTAAATTATTTAAACTACAAGATTTTAATATTATTTAAAGTTGTTACACCCGTCGATCATGAAACCGCCGCCAAGTAGTGCGATCTAACACCAGTTATGGATGAGCCACCTAACATCTGTGCTTTTGTTTAATGTAACCCCGATTAATTCTTTACAAGCACCTTTTGTTTCTATGAATAAGGATTAATTGTTATTCGTACTTTTTTCCGCTTGCATTAAAAAAAATGAATTCGATGAATATTGAATACCATTTATAACTGCACTGCAGTTCAATTACAGCTATTTGAGAAAACTATTTTCTCTTAAATGATGAAAATAGCAGGTGGATATAGCCGACAAAACAGTAACAGATTGGAACAGTTACCTGCTAGAAGTTCGTACTCATAGCGTTTCTAAACAAAGCCTCCGGTAAAATTGGAGGGCTTAACAAAGTAGCAAAAAAAGACGTTTTACATAGCAAATCGAACACTTCCGCAGCAGCGACTATAATTCAGGGTTACAGCCGAAAACATCGCAGACGAAAACAACGCAAGGCGAGAACGTCGTGTTACAAAACATCGTCGTTGAAAATAAAGCGGTTCAAAAACTTCGCAGTTTAAAAACATCGTCGTCGAAAATATCGTGGTAAAAAATCATCAATTTACAAATCATCGCGTGACGATAACGTCGCAGACATGCTTTTTTCAGACTTTAATAACTGTAAATAGATATTCCCATAATAATTTGTGAACGCAAGATAGAAATAAGGATAATTTGTTTTTCATATTTTATATTAACTAATAAATTTTTGCTGAGAAAATAAGAAGGAAACGTAAGCATAGAAAATTAAGGCAACTTATAGCACTTAATAGAATTTTAAACCGACATAGTTAACTAACAAAGGCCATTAATAACTCATTATTTTTTATAAAGTTTATACTTGTAATTTTTCATGAAAAGTATAATCTATAAGTTTGCATTTAATTTTCTATGCTTAAGTTTCCTTCTTACCTTTTCAGCAAAAATTTATTAGTTAATAAAAAAAATGTGAAAGTAAAAATTATCCTTCTTTACATCTTGCGCTCACAAATCATTATGGGAATATCCATTTACAATTATTAAAACCTGAAAAAAACATGTCTGCGATGTTATCGTCATGCGATGATTTGTATATACTTTTTTTTTTTTTACTACGATATTTTCGACGACAATGTTTGTAAACTGCGAAGTTTTTGAACCGCTTTATTTTCGACGTCGATGTTTTGTATTACTATGTTTTAGAACTGCGATGTTTTCTCTTTGCGGCCCACCAGCGGCCGAGCGGTAAAGTCGCTGAACACTGGTAGTTCGGTCCGAGGTTCGAGTCCCGCGAACGGGCTGGCTGCATGGGCGTTTTCGTGGTTTTCCCCATGTGTAACGTGTATACGAGCCAGTTTCCCTTAGAAAGGCCTCCACGAAGGCATCCCTCCCCTTAGGCGAGATAGCCCTCGAGGCTTTGCCATAATCACATACACACACACACACACACGTTTCTCTTTGCGATGTTTTCTCCCACGATGTTTTGTAGCTCGACGTTTTCGTTCGCGATGTTATCGGTGGACACCATAATTCAGTGGATTGTGCAGGGAGATAGACGAATCGTAAAAGCTGTAGCCAAAAGTACGGCTCAGAACTGTACCCGAATGATTGGCGCAACTTTGCCCGGATCTCTGCAACTTTTTCGGTCGACGAGAAAACGCGTAAGTGCTTTTTCAAATTACAACTTTGGTTGTATTTATTTTATCGGGTCAGTCCATAAGTTCGTGCGCATTAAGAGTATGCGTGGAATTCACTATGACGCATTTACTAAAACAATACAATTTTGAAACTGTTAAAACTTTGTCATCGTTTGACTAAGATGTTACTCAGTTCATCACCAACTTTCGTAAATATCGAACGCATTTTAGTACTCACAGAAGATTAATATAGATAATCAGTACAAACATGCTGTGCTACATTTTTTATTTTCGTGTGGGAAATCTGCCAGGTTTGCAGCGATAAAAATGAATAGTGTACATGGTGAACACACTATTAGTGTAAGGACTGCCCAGAAATGGTTTAAAAAATTTAAAGTTGGAAAAAGCAGCATTGACGATGAACCCTGTTCAGGACGTTTTGAACTTTTAGAACCAAATCAAATGATTCATTCAGAAGTTTATAGTGAACAACTTTGCCGTCTAAACCCAGAATTGATCAAAAAAAAAACGCCCACGATTGGTGAATATTCAAGAAAGTGTTGTTTCATCATGATAGCGCTAGACCGTATACGGCTCGAACAACGCTTCAAAAAATGAGTGAATTTAACTGGGAGCTTTTGCCACATCCTGCTTACTCCCCAGATATTGCCTTAAGTGATTTTCACTTATTTCGTGCCTTACAAAATTTTTTACTGGGGAAAAAAATTTTAAATTCTAAACAGGATGTACACAATGAACTTTCAAGTTTTTTTTTTGCATCAAAACTAGAGT
This sequence comes from Stegodyphus dumicola, assembly GCF_044657685.1. NCBI lineage: Eukaryota > Metazoa > Arthropoda > Arachnida > Araneae > Eresidae > Stegodyphus > Stegodyphus dumicola. The sequence goes on along the minus strand of NC_140776.1, from coordinate 182,999,134 downwards.
CTTTCTACAGCAATGGCATAAAAAAGCTGCCTGTAAGATGGCGAGACATTGTAGATAACGGAGGAAAATATATAATTGATTAAAATGTTAAATTGTGTTTTTTTTTATATGTATTATTTAAAAATTTACCAAAAAATGCGTTCGAATTTATGAACTGACCCAATATTTTCTTTAAAAAAAATAAATCCCCCCCCACACACAGACATTAAAAATGGCGTTCCTTGTAATTGAAAATGTCTTAGAATATAAAATACTGAGAGTTAGTTACGTTTTAAAAAATATTTAAATAATTTTTCATAACGTGACGTATTACTTTCTATAAGAAATATCTCTGTTGAATACGAAATTTTATTTTTATTAAATTAAAATATTTCGTAACGCATTAACAGAAATCGTACTTGGCAGTGTTATTAACCACAAATATAGATAACCATAATTTCATGACTTAGCAGGGAAGAGAAGAGTACACAGTTCTAGATATCAAAACTGCACGTATACGAATACGCTGCATTTCAATAATTTCAGTATATTCTTTTTAGTTTACATTTCATGGAAATGTTTGCCCCTTTGCCTATTTTTAACTTTTATCTAGTTATTTCATCTCCGCACATACTGAAATGACATTTGTATATCCGTTAGTGTGCAAAGTCGCATCTGAAGTCTCAAAAGTTCCATGAAGCGAATATGAGAGATTTTAGAAGTTTTTCCTAATTACACTAGTTTAGCTCCACTTAAATGCAGTAAGCTTGTGGCGCCATCTAATGGCTTTTAGAAGAGTTATAATGTAGGTTATTACTGTGATATGATTGAAATTGCCAAAATTGAAGCCAAAGATTAACTTTACTTGAAAATACCGAATAAAATTCCTCTCAAAAAAAGCACTGTCGCATAAAATGCTTTTTAGTTATGCTTTCCCCGCAATTCAGAGGTACATTTAATTCAATTTTTGAAATAAATTTTCTTGTCGGATTTGTTTTATCCGAGAAGAAATATTCTTGTCTCTTCTGCAAATGTGTTATTACTGAAAGAATTTTTGCATACATTTCAAAAAAACGTTTACTTTGGTTTCACTACTCGAACTAGAGGCGTTCCGAAAGTTGTGGATTAAATTTAGTACACGTGAGGTACAGTGTAGAAATAAAGCAATAATACATTTCACAGAAATTACACATACCGAATGGAATAAAAACAACATACTGACTACTGTAAAATATATATCTTGCAATTAGCTTACTAAATGCCAATCAACTGCAGCAACAGTTTTATTTTCGTATTGTTTAACTAAATAAGAAACTAATATTTAAGTTAAGGAAATAATTACTACTATTAATAAAGCATAAACTGTACTTTTCTGTTATCAGGACTGAATTCAGAAATGCATTCGTGTATGCATGCTTGTATGTGTGTGTGTGTATGTGTGTGTACATACGCATATGCATATATACATGCATTACAAGATTAAACACACACATACATATATACGTACTATATACATATATACATGCATACATGAACACACACATCCATGCATACACCTATACGTTTCTGAATCCGGTACCGATAACAGAAGAGTATCGCTTAAACAAATCAATTACTTTATAAATTGCAAATTAGGTGAAATATTGAAGAATTAATGAAATTATTCGCGTCAATCAGAATATGATAAATTGGACAAAAACTGCAAACTATTCTACTCATTATACATAAAATTTCATACATAACGTTACAAAAAATACATATCGTAATACATGATGCTCACATATACTTAACACTAACACACATAACGCTCATGACATAAATATACACAACGCTCACATACTTAACGCTATAAAAAATTTAGCTGTAAAATCAGTATAAATTGTCTGTTGAACATTTGTGTGTGTCACGTTGACTGGATGACTGGACACGAAGCGATTATATCATTCTTCTGAGATAAAACTGTTTCGCGTAATATGTTTAGTTTGTGTGATTATGGCAAAGCACGCAAGCGCTATTTGCGTAAGAGAAGGGATGCCTTCTTGGAAGACTTTCTAAGGGAAATTTTTCGTACACATTTACACATTATGGAAAAACACGAAAACGCCCATGCAGCCAGTCCATTTCTTTGGAATCGAACCCAGGACCGCTTACTTGTGTTCAGCGATTTCACTGGTGGTCTTCACGTAGTAAATCATAATCATTTTGGAAGCAATTGGAGGTATCGTTGAGGTCATTCAGAAAAGTGTTATTGAGTGTTGGAAGTTTTCTTATAGATCACACAAGAGAATACATCAGTTGCAACCAATCAACTACGACTCGTGTATTGAGGAATTTTCACCATAATGGAACGGTTACCAAAAGAACCACCAGTGGTCACCTAGACACCGTCACATGACTAATGTTCTCATCTGACACTCATACGGGAACGATACGGATAATCTTAACCGATTGGACGGACGGAAAAGCAAGTTTAACACGTTGAGCCCGGCGCCGGTCCCTGGGGCCCGCCAGTGAGCTTTCCGTGTGGCCGGCGTCGATCCCTGAGGACCGGCACTGGAATTTTCGTTTGGTTGGCGTAGCGTCGGTACCTGGGAATTGGCACTGGAATTTTCGTTTGGCTGCCGCCGGTATTAACATTCGCGACCACGATCTTTGTCACGCACGGGCAGGGCTTGTATGTCGGTAGCCGACAATGTTCACCAACAGATAAGCTCTACTCAGTGCATGAAGTCTCGGATCACCCTGCAACATTGCACCGCTTGATCGCTTGCGCCGGCTGAACGGAAAGAACAGCAAATTCGGTGCCGGGTTCAACGTGTTTAACAGATCTCCAAGACCTGTTATAAAGCAGAGCTTTCAATGGATATAAGCATCACTACTGAGCTCAGACATTCGATATCAATTAGGTTCGTGGACCTCATTCGAGGAAGGCACTTTAGGATTATAGCAAAAAATGAAATCGTTTCAAACTTAAGGCTAAAAAAACATACGAAATGGACTACCACACAGTGAAAATTGTTACTTTTTCTAATAAATCTAAATTTAGCCTTAACGGTCTAGATAGTGCGCCGAAGAGTACGTGACGTCTACGCAACGTGATGGCTACAATGTAGAATTCGGCGTTTCCGATCATCTGGTGTGCTTTTCATACGCAACAACTGGGCGACTTTAATTTATCTATTAGCCTATCCCTACCAAGATCTACATAGACGTTCTACGACTAAATTTCTGACTTTTATTCAGTCACAGCTTGCACATGTACAAGACGACTCTGGTCCATGAAACAGAGCCCGATCGCTAGGTAAAAGATGAATGATCATTACACATCTGTAACAATACGAAATTGCTGATGTGTTTTGATTCTTATGCACATTTACCACTTCCGAAATAAAATTCAAATAAAGAAAGGCCTTTAACAGAAGATAATATTGTAGTTACTTGTCTCACTTGTCTGACAGCGCCATCAGCCCAAACCCGCGAAAATCCTCGTGGCAAGGAGCGCTCAAGATACGCCTGTCATTGGCAACAGCCTTGAGCACCTTACAGGTGACAGTGCAGATTTGCTCCATTCCACCCCCAATTTTGATGAACAGCGCTCCGGGGGAACGGATCCGAGAGCCTCCCATCCCTCTCCGCTGCCACGAAACCATACGAGAAGACTTTCGCCATGCCGCACCGACACTTTACATTTATAAACATCCATGCCTTCTCCAGGATACGAGCCCCAGCCCTTCGGCACGGCAGTCAACGAAGCTAACCACTATACCGATTGGGAAGCCAGAACAACGTTGGCGTATTTATGTGGCCTGTTAGAATGATGTATAAAAGTCCAAAGCGAATCTTCAGATCGCAATGGGTCAAAAGGTGTTGAAACTAAATGGCTTCTTTTGACAAAGGCTTTACATAGATGATGGTTTTTAAAAGGAGTACATTATCGATGGTCATTCTATCGTTTCGGAAACCATTTTAATATGGCGAATCTACGTTTTCTTTTTCCCAAGTAGCAGATTAGTCGGAGGTTTACCATTTTTCAAACTACTTGCAAACGCAATGGGCCAACCCAGCTGCAGGAATTCTTCGAGTTTTTTGCTGGGACTACCGAGAAGCTATAGGAATAACAACAGCTTCCACTATACACTTCCACACTCGACTGTAAGGAGCGAGCAGAGCAGTCTGTGACTTACAGGGAAAATGCTGTCTCCAGAAGACCGGCGAGAATTACAAAAAAAAATTCTGAAGTGAATTTTTTTTTTTTAGTCCAAAGGGATTTGAATCCCGAAGGACTATTAGTTTCGTTTTGGCATTTTGCGTCGGACTCATAAATGTCGGTTCACTTTTCAAACTGTTGCCACAAAATGTTAGAGTCCTGCATTATATTTGAAGAAATTAAATAATGAAAAATCTGCATAAATGTATGTATATTTCTCGTATTGTGATAAAACAACGGTACATAGAGTCATCGAATTTTGAATAACGTAATCCTCCAACGAATAATGAGCATGTGGAAGACCAAATTTGAAATTTGTTTTATGATCGATTTCCTATTTTTTAAAACTTTGACGAATTTTTGATTAACAAACTCAAGGATTTCAAAGCGAGCAATGGCAACGTTGTGCAGAAAAAACATTTTTATCTCCAGTATCGGAAATTCTAAAGATATGCTCGTTTTAAAACTATTTTGCGATATTGCTGTTGCACTGGATCTTATGGTTTAAGTGCGAGGAACATGATATTTAATAAAGAAAGGTAACACACAAAATGTTAAAAAACGTCCCTTTGGACGTAATTTAAAATCTGAAACATTTAAGATTTTTTTTTTTTTTTTTTTTTAAGAACTGGCGCAACGATGAGTACGTATATAGAACAATGACGTTAAGTAGGTTAGAAGTTTTTTTTTTTTTTTTGTTGTTGTTTTTGTAGTGATTGGGATACTGTTACTGTTTTGTGAAGTGTCCAATAATGTGATTCGTGCAAAATATTGTTAATTTTAGATAAGTATGAAATATAGTCTCCTTATGCGGGGGATGATGTGTTTTCCTGAAATAAAACGTTTTCCTAACTATTCATTCCCATCATCTTTTACTTGGCATAAATGACTTTATTTCTGATACATATAGAATACCCATGAATACTTCCGGCTTCGGTCCCTTAGGCTGCTATCACATATCCATTTGTTTCGAACGAATAACTATGTACTTCAAACAATTTTTCGAACTTATCTACCGTTGAAAGAAAGACGCACGATTTTTCTTTCCTTACGCAGAAAAATTACAAGTTGTTCATTTCCAACTAGTCAGCTACCAGCACTGAATCGCTCATCATTATCATTATTATTCATAATGGAGAACCAGTTTCCCCTTCACATGGCAATCACAATGTGATCTGTGGTGATTTGCTATTTGTATCATGTGACAAAGAAAAACTGTACTAAACAGTTGTTCTTCCGAAATGTTTTGAATATGTGAAATGCTTTTTACTTTTCTTGCATTTGCTTTTTGATCTTTCTTAGGGTTAAGGTCTAACAAAGTCGGATGCAAAGCATTCCTCCTTTCTTTCTCTTTTCTCTGCTTTGCAGTTTACCATGATTTTTAACATTTTCTTAACCTAGTCGATGCTTTTAAAATAGAGCTGCCTGAATTATTTCATCAATAACGGCTTGTACCAATGTTCACCATTTCTGCTGAGATCGCAGCATAAGCAGAAAAGAGATCCCAAGTGGCTTGCTCGAATAGAAATCTGATAAAACAGGATATATACTCTCTCCTGCAGGGAAATGATCACAATTTTAAAGGAACGCTTCCAGTGAATACATGAAGCATCCTCATTTGGCTGATGGAAGTAAGTTTCCTAGCTGTTATGAAAGACACAAAATCAATAATTATCTATTATTTGGCCTTGCTATTCCGCATGAGTTAATGGAACTACTTCCCTAGAGGATTATAGTCACTAAAAGCAGAAAACAGACGGCTGCCTTAAGTGTCGCTGATCAGTTTTTTTATTTGCAGAAGGTACACAAAAAAAAAAAAAAAAAGAGTACCATCATTGACGTTTTAACGTTTATTTGTATCGCAGCAGTTTGAAGAGAGTGGAATTACATTTATTAGATACTCCAGTGAAGCAAAAATAGCTATACCTTCTAACACACTATTATTAATATTTCCCATCCTATGCACTAAGTAGCTATGCAATTTCAGAAAACGTACTGATCGTAAAAGAAAACTATTTAGTTTGAACTTTGAACAGCTCTTGGTGTTATAAAGACCATGATGCAATCCGAAATTCTAGAAGATGAGTCATCAAAATGCTTATTTCGTCGATGCTTCTTGAATATGCGGAGAAGCAGATACTTTGGAACATCCAGTCCCTGTCCTACTTTTATACTATCAAAGTCTAACGATTCAGAGTATAAGACGTGTAAAGCTACTGCTAGGACTCCTAGAATTCTTAGCTGTTTTTTTTTTTTTAATTGTCCCACCTTCTTTGGTGCGGATATAAGTTCTTTACTCATATCCGCACCAAAGATCTCTTATATCCAGATATCTCATAATTTTTTTTTGCTTTGATATTTGTACATACTTTCTGTAATCTGTGCAGGTACAATTTGAGTTGATCTAGCAAAACTGGGATAAGTTTTCGTCGTGGCTTGAGAGATCTGTCGAATTCTTTGGCTTCTGCGTATGAAATAATTTTATTGACTTGTAAGAACTCTCTCCATTTTCTATATCGGGCATGTATAAGTGTGAGAATGTTCAATGTCTTCCATTGCAATTAACATATAATGACTACGTCAAGCAATTGCTGTGTCAGAGAATGCCTGGTGCATGCGGAATTACTAAACAAGGACATTTTAGTGACCATTGATAAATCACAATGGGTTGGGTATACAGTGTCTTACAGTGCAAATTCAGTATCCGAGGTTTAATGCTAATTGATAGTTCAGGTGTACTATTAACTTAAGTATATATATATATATATGTTATCGTGAAACACCGAAATTGGAGAATGTCGACTTTCACCGGAGAATATCAACATTCACCAAATATGTCGGTGAAAGACCGAATATTTCACTACATTCTTGTATATTCGGACCCTCACCGGTGTATGTCGACAATCACAGATATGCTCTGGTGAAAGTCGAAAAGAGAGGTCATAAAGTGCCATAATAGTTTAAGTTGTTGCAATAAATAACATTTGAATCACATAATTTAGTAAGTTTTTTATTACTGTTATTTTATTTTCTCATTTAGAACATACTGTATAATTAAGCAAGTTTTTAACTTCTATTATTTTCCTTTCTCATTTTGAATGTATTGTGTGTTTTAGGTTCTTATGTTCTTACTTCAAGTCTCAAGTGCGTTTATTCGCGACTAAATTATGGAGAAGAAAATATAATATTGTTATATGTTCAACATTCACCATTAGTACATGGTGAATGTCGACATTGACCGGTGTAAGTCAGAAATAAGAGTATTTGGAAAATATTTCGGACATACGCCAAGAGACTATGTGAATGTTGACATTCACCGGTGAAAGTCGACATTCTCCAGATTTCGGTGTTTCACCGTAACATATATATGTAAAATAAAAATATGTGAATCAAAATTATAATTTAAACTAATGGTAAATTTAAAAACCATAACAACTTCTAAAAAGTTATACTATACTATAAAAGATTTAACTATAAAAGATTGCTCATTTCTTTTATTACTCATTAACAAACGATGAAACATCTTCTATGAAGCTTCTACATGACATTTCTAAACTAATAACCAGTCACATTTGGCCTGCAACATACTTTATGCAAATGCATCACACATATTGTTTCTATGCATGCAATATAAAAACACTCAGTATTTGGACACCCTGCTACAGTGGATGAAAGAAAAACTAAATCGGTAGGAATACACATTAATTTTGATCTTAATGTAGTGAAACGACTCCATGCAGAAGATTTTGCCTACAAATATTCTCAGTAACTTCCAAAAGAGACATGTGGTACCATTTATAAAGTTACTAAAAAATATTTTCAGTTAAAATGCACAGAACCTATATATCTCAAATGCTAACTCTGGCTTTGTGATGACAGGCAGGCAATTCATCGAACAGAGAACACAACATACCATTTGTAAAGTCATTATAAAATACTTTTACTTATGTCATACAGAAGCTATCTTAAATGATACCTCTGCCTCCGTCAGGTAACTTAACCCCATCTTGTTCCTGTGAAGTAACACTGAACACAAATTTAAAATAAACCTTTTATTATTTCTTCAGCCTAACAATTTGCAAATACAATACATTAACAAAATAGTCTCCAGCAGTCAGTGATCACTGCCAAAAGCTCTCTTTTGAACTCCAGAACAAATGCATTAACTTGCATCCTGAGGTGTGCAACAGGAATAGAGTGTTAGTAAAAACTAATACAGTAACAAGTAAATAAGCAAAAACCTTACAGAGTCTCAACATATAACATAAACAGGGAATTTTTTTTTTTTATCATTTTATCCTAGGCATAAGCAGCCTATACCTTAGGCCTAAAAAATCATCAAATTCTTTAAAATAATTTTGAAAGAAATCAATTATTGGAAGGTTAAAACCACTAAGCATAAGGCTCCAAGCAATCTAAGACCAAACTGCACAGCAAATATTTGATCACATCTACAACTAAAAAGGCATGGAAATAAAAATTCATTCAAAACAATCACAATTTAAAATGAATGCCTACTGGACGCATTTAAAAATATGAAGAGAACAGTACTACACAACAAGTCATCTTTTCTGAAATTGTAATTCTCACAAAAATGGCCCATCAGCAGCTGAATTCTAGTAATTCTACCTGGGTTCAAACCCCAATAAATGGGCACGCTGTACAGGATTTTTGTGTTCTTCTTCATGTACAACTTAATCAACTCAACCTTTTGAAAATCTGGCACGAAGACATCTCACTCCTCAAGCGGATGATAGCCCCAGAGTGCTTTGCCATAACCTATTAATTCAATCCTTATAAAAAAAATAGAACTATCAATATCAGAAACATTCAGTCAGTTGGAGATATAATTACAATTTTTACTGCATTGAACAGAACATGATATCACTGTAGACATAACTTATCTTTCAATGAATGCCCTTAATGATATCACTAACAATTTAATACACTAATCTGTTAACAATTTAATAACAATCTGTTAAGCTTTAAAAAAATCTGATGTGTACACCACAACTTCCTTGTAAGGAATATTAAATTATATGATTTTTTTCTTGCATTTAATTTAAACTTATTGGATAGCTCATAAACCACAATAGAATAAGTGCACTCTTTAAAATTCACTATCTTTGTTTACCATAGCGACATTCTGGCCCTAGGTTCGCTTAACAGCGTTATATTTCATTCATTTTTTAACTCAGAATGCACAAAATTTATATGGTCAAGAATTATATAATCGTTGCCACATGTTCTATTCAAATACTATAATAAACCTATAACAATGTATAAAAGATATTAAGCAAATAACAACAACAAAGTTTTTCATAGACGATTCAGTATTTCTCCTTCAATTAATTCAGTTTTCACTTTGTGACAAGGCAAAAATACATAAAAACTCAAAATAACTGTATTGAAAATTATGAAGTAAATCTTAAACACTTATTTCCTCGAATAAGTTCCAGAATGGATTACACATGATTTAATTCGCAATAATAAAAGAAGCCATTATCTTTGCTATTGCAAAGCTTATTTTTTCTAGATTGGAAACAAATCTACTATTCTGCTGTTTCAAATATAAACAAACATGGCCGCCATGGCAAATATAATTAGGCTTAGCGGCACTTAAACAACCTTTGAATTGTTGATAAATCTAAAAATATTGCATGCAAATTTACTAAAGGCATAAAAACCTTAAACGGAAAATAACAACATATGTCAGTTTTAAATGCAGAATTAATAATAATAATTCAATAATATGTTTCTTTATTCTTAATAATTTATTATAAAGAAACAGATTACTGAGCAAAGTAACAGAGTGGATATATATTTATATACTTAAGGTATGGCCGATTGCAACCAAAATATGAGATACACATCTACATGTTATAGCAATACTACATACAAAATTTCAATGTTCTGAGGCTACTGATTCTTGAGTTATGTAGGCTACGTATGTACGCACAGATGCCACGAAAAATTCTTTTCAGAATTCATTTTAAATCAGTTTTATAATTTTTTGTGGGTAAAAGAATTCTGCCTTTACGTACAGATGTCACTGAAAAACATCGTTAAATTGCATATGATATCGGTCAAAATGGATATTTTTGTTGAAATATGATACCTGAAATTTTTCGCGATTATAATACTTCCTTAAAATCCAGAACATGAATTAAGAGTAAATATGTGTGGATACATTCTAATGATGAATAAATACCAAATGCGTACAACTCATTTGATAAAAACTTTATTTTCACAAACATACTGACAAGCATAAGCTTATACAAGTTAAAAATTTCAGTCGTAACCTTATAGTAATATATTTATGAATGTACAACACAGAGGTCTTTGGATTTTTTAAACCCAGCAAAGCATTAAAAATTATTAAACGAATGTCAAATTTTAAAGATAATTGAGGTATTTAGAGATAAATTCATCTTTCAAAGGTTAAAGGAGACACAATGCCCTCCTAACCAATTCAAAATAAACCGTGACTTACAAAGACTAGAACATTAAAAAAAAAAGAAAATAGTAAAATGTCAGCATAATGAAATCCATGACACGAGATTTATTAAAACAGTGATTCAAGATATATTATAATCAATGAATCTCTCTATATATTTATAAATGTGTCATACAAATTTAATTTTGAAATTTATGACAATTATTCATAATGCAGCCTCTGCCATTACTCGACACAGAAATATAAAGGCTTATAATTGCTTTTTAATACAATTATACAAGGTCATAAAACTTATGTAAGAATACATTAGAACTCATTAAAAAATTACTACACTTTAATGCTGCAATTTAGCTAGACTGTACATTTGACAGACTATATGATGAAAATTTTGAACAAGTTTTATCAATATTAAAATCAAAAAATCAAGAAAGATATTTATGTAGTTATTTGTTTCTATACTACAAAGCTAAAATTTTTATTACACAGCAAAATGCAGAGAGGAAAAAAAAATTCATTTAATGGAAATTACAAAAAAGAAAGTAATCAGTTTTAAAGATTGTTTCATTTTTTTTAATACTGATTGCACAAGTAAACCACATATACAAATAGCAATAAAACTTGACAGAAAGCAGAATTATATAGAGACAGACTTTTCAAAAATTACTCTGATGCACATCACACTGACATTTTACTATGTCAAGTTACAAATGAAAATTAACTCTTCTCTTTTAAGAGAAATATACAAAGTTTTAAAAGGCTTTTAAAAACTAACTCTCAGACTATAGAACTTTAACATACACCTGTCAAATTTTTACCTAGCACTTTTATGTAGAAAAAATATGGAACACACAAATTTTTGGTTATTTACAAAACGTTTTGTCACTCAGTAACAAAATGATTGACTTACTTACTTTATTTACAGTAAGCTAGCATCTATAAGTAATTGCATTCCAGGCACGAGCAAGTGATCATGAAAATAGTTATGGGAAAACTAGACATGCAGACATAATTAAGTTCAAAATAAAGAAATATCTGCCCAAAGAATCTCAAATACTTGCTCATTTAACATATAGCAAATATTTTAATGGAAACTGTTCTGAAATGTAATCAGAGTGAGTTTTTTTAGACAAATGTTCATAAATGTAACATTTTATATTTAATCTAAAAACATTTTAACATAACCTGATCTGAACCTGCACAAGAAAGTGCAGAAGGGTCAACTTTATAATGGTTTTACTTCCTCAAAAATTAATATCACATTATATAGCAGAACTCTGAGAAACCGCCAACCTTGGGACTAAGGGCTATGTAGAAAAAGAAATTTGGGGATTATTGTCATATTTTTCACAGCTTTGTTTACATGCTTTCTGTTCTAATTTTTACACAAAATTTGAATTATCTGCAAGAGTAAATACCAATGTACACTCATTTCATTAAAACGAGTTAAGATTTAAAGAATATAAAACTGACATATATTTTTAAAAAGTCATATAGAAAGAAAATAATACAAGGTAAGAAAACAATGGAGGGGGAAGAGATAAATGATATGGAAATATTTTAAAGGGCGGAAACTCTTATAAAAATTAGTAAAAATATTGATTGATGCACCCACTTGCAAAATTAGTTAAGACAATTTTTTATACTCTTAAACAAAATAAATAAAATGCATATACTGTTTACTAAAATGACTTTTAGAAATGTTCTAACACATTTTTTATTCCTACACTAATTTCATCATTATATTCTGTGCAGATGACATTGGATTCCCTACTGCAATTTTCTAAACATGCTGCAATTGCAATTTTAGATTTAATATTTTTACCTCATTTTCTTAATCAAGTTTTCCATTTTTAATGCCAAAAAATTCTCAAATCCTTTTTTAATAACTTGACCTTATTTGGCATCAATATACAAGCTTGTTCATTACACCTATATATAAAGTAGCTTGTTATATACAAACAATATATAAGCTTCTCCTCATATATAAAAATCTAGCTATGAGGCATATTCAAAGTGGAACTTGGTGTTTGAAAAATTGTAGGCAAATAAAAACTTTACAATTACCAAAGTCAAAAGCATATAATGCAAAATTAACTTTAAGAAACAGAATATATATCCAAAAAGAAGGGATTTCTCTAAAACAAAAAATTTCCAAGAGATTCATATCATTCAAATACACAAAATGAAAATGCTGACATACATGCAAAAAATACTGCATTATAAAATAAATCCACTGTTTCAAATCCAAGTATGTTTTAAATATAGGACATTTCTTTTAAAAGGTTGATATATATGCATATAAAAATATGCATATATTTATTATATTTCATAAGAATATTTTTATGAAATATATTACTGTTTCTTATATTCCATAAGAAAAAATTTACATTATACCATGCCGACTTTTCTGAAAAATGAAATTTTGTTCATTTACATCCAAAAATAAATCCAGATTAGAGACTTTTATATGGATTAAATGGTGGCGGACTACTGGAGTTCTACAGTAGTAAGTTACAGAACATAAGTTATATATCTGATATAACACAGAAAAAATTATTTGCAATTATACGAGATTTTGGCTTAAATATTAAGAGTGAAGGAAGACGTTACCTTTGCTCTTATAAGAAAATACTATACTACAGATATCAGAACTAACAACCTGAAAAGTACACTTTTTTTGCATAAAATTCTCCACACAGATAAACTTGTTTCACAAATGAACACTTAGTTTATACAGTAAAGTTCATCAATCATATTGTATGAAATATACCTCAAAAAGTTATCAAAAAGATAAAAAGGCATGTGTGTGTATATATATACATGTATGTGTGTGTGTATATATATATATACACACACACACACACAGGAATAGAATTTTCAAATTTTAAAGGAATATACATAAACTCACTGAAAAACGTTTTTATGGGAAATACATACAAAAAGAACTTAGAAACAAAAGTAAACTGCATCACTTTAAAAAAGATGTTAATTTTAATATATAAAGGAATTTCTTATACTAATAAACTGAAAAATATAAGATTATAGTTAACATAAAAAGCAATATCTACAACACTGTGCACCAATGAACTCCAAGAAAAATTCTAGTAAAGTAGAATATGACAAGAAATAATGTTTCAGCTTATTAAAGAGTTACATATTTTTTACTTACGATGATCACCCCATCCAGATTTACATAGAGAAATAATTTTAGCATTAAATAAATATCTGAAATAAACTAACACTGAATATTTTACATCTAAAATTATATTTTGGTTAATAAAACTCGTTTTAAAGTTACAAAATGGTTACATCTTATTCATATTAAAATATGCAGAACAAGACTTTTAAAATACGTTATAAAACTAGTTCAAAAAATTGTCACAACCTCGACTACATGCAAAAATACACACAGCTGAAACAGCAAATACGACAAAAGATTGAAAAGCAACACAAAGTAATTTTCTTTTTTCAGGTTAGCAAGTAGCAGGCTGTTAAGATGCAATTATAACACAATGTATAATGCAATTACTACACTACAGGTACAGGTAAGTTTTGAAGGACCCAAGGAACAAGAGACCATGGAACAGTAAAAGGAAGCAGCAAGAACAACAGCTCAAACACGTTTCTACTACTTTCTTCTACAACTGAACAGCAAACAGTCTTTTCTGTTTGTTAAACATAAGACTTGTAGAAATTCACAAATATGTGAACTCAAAAAATTCATAAGGACAATTTTGCTGCTTCAGTTCTGCTGAAAAAGGTCCAATGATTGTTCAACTAGCAGTTTTTATGCAAAAAGTATACAGTATACCACATCCACAAAAGCCTGGTAAACAGACATTTATGAACAAAATATACTGAAACTAGCGCTACCCTGAAAAAAATTTCCTTAAAGCTTTTGGTTCTTGTATTGTAAAACTATGATTCGTAAGTTGATTATGCATACATTTCTCCTTAATTATTAAACTATTGTTGGAAAGGGGTTATTGTGCATTACTTTTCAATCTTCTCCTGCACACTTAACAAAACATAACACAGCTTACTGAACATGAACATCTATGTGAATAAATACAAATGAGACACAATATAATTGTGTCTATTAATTAAATAGAAAATTATTAATGATGAAATCACATATATAACACCCCATACAATAATTTCTAAGAATTTTCTTTTAAATGATCCAAAAATATTAAAATGATATAGGAATGAAGAAAATTTAACATGAAGTTAATATATAATCTGAAAACAAATGGACAATCATGATAAAACTAAAAAAAGAGTGACCTAAAATCTTTGAAACATAGTTTCAATTAAAGTTAATATCTGTCCTGAAGTGTCATCTACTCTAATATCTAAATCACATATAGGAAAAGAATAAAGAAAATTAAATTTCAATAATTTATTAGAAAAGTGTGGTACATGAAAAATTTAATAGTAAGTATTTTACAACATATGTAATAATAAATATGATGCAATATGTCGCAGCGAATTCCTACATCAGATAATTAGTAAAAAGCTGATAAAATTACTTTTTCTTACTGTACAATAAATAAATACTTTATTACATTATAAGATAAGACAACCTGCAAATAGTTCTGTTAGGGAATTAATGCAGTGCTTATAACATACTTTTAATTTTATCATTCATAATATTACTGAGGCGTAACAAGTGGCATTTCAAATAAGTAAGATATTCTGCATATTTAGGATTTTAAGTAAATTAAGTAAGCTTAAACTATCAGGAACATGACTATGCTCATACAGCTCATGTACAAGCATATTCAAGTCTTACCTACCTATTTTAGAAGAACATTTCATTTAACATGAAATATTTCAGAATATTTATTTCTAAAAGCAACTTCATAAATGTGAAACAATCTTAGGTATTTCATCTTTGTACCATAATTTAATTTTTATTGTATGTTTTGTACATTAAATATTTGTGCTTATAGCCACATTTCATAAATATTTTTGTGGAACCATACTCTCTGTAGATGTCTTCATCGGTAAAAAATAAATACAGTCTCAATGAAATGTGATCAAATTTAGTTTTAATGAAATTTATTGAAACATTCTAAACAAAAATACGGCTTAGCTCGCTGCCGGCTGAACGGAAAGGACAGCAAATTGGGCGCTCCGCTCAATGTGTTAAGATAAAGACAACAGTTGTTCTACCAGTTTCTACCCCAAATTATTTTATACATATTTAAAATATACAGCTCAAAGCCTTGTCACATGTTAATGTACTTCACATGTGAATAAATACAATTCGGCATTTCCACATCAAAGGCAAAAAAAATGCAAGGGAAAATTAACATTACTTTTGAAAAACTTTCTCAATTTAATATTTTATCAGAATACTTCACTTCCCAATGTTCAATATCTATTTACCATTACGACTGATTTCTTTATGGGAATTCCTGCGAAAAACACAACTTACAGTTTCAAATCTGTCAGGAAATTTGGTCTTCCATGCTATAAAACTATGCTGTAGTTTTGTAATGTAGAATCTTATTTCCTTACTTAAACAATGTAAATTAACTCATTGTAGTCATATATCTAACCACTGCTACCACAGAATAGTATCATTAAATTCTATATTAATAAATCTATAAAGATACCTATAGCAAAGATTTATAAATTTTGTTTAAATGTGAAAAAAATATTTCCTTTCAATGAAATAATTTAAAAGCATTACTTTAAAATGTCAAAAGGTGGCATATAGATCATCACTTATTGAGAATGGAGATATGGACAATATATAGCCAGCTTAATCAGGAAAGAAAATTTCCCCAAAACATTTTACAATAATCAGCGAATCTACTACATAATGCATCAAACAATTTTGTAAAGAAAGATACACATGATAATTTGATATTTCTAGCAGGAAAATTAATTGGAATCAAAATTAATACTAAGTCTATTTGATCAATTATCACTATTATTTGTTTCAATTTGCATGGAAATGCCCATTTGAAAAGTTCTTAACAAATCCCATACAAATTGTTCTTAGCACACATTGTTACTTATTAGCCACCTTTAAATTAAACAGGTTTGTTCTCTTCTAGAGTAGAGTTTGTAAATGTCATGTAAAATGCTAAGTATATCCTTCTATTTCAGTTCTTTGTTTAGTCAAACAACTAAATTCAGAAATGTATTTCTTATATTTAAAAGTTTTACCACAATGTTTTTCTATTATGGAAGAAATCTGACTTTTGATTAGTGACTAGTCAGTGACATTTGTGCCAGAATACCTGCATACCAAGAAAACCATCATGCTCAAAGAGAAAAGGGACTTCTAGCCAAACTTTAATAAAGAGAAAGTAAAAAGGCGATTGCTGGCATATGCTAACATTAGGCTCCTATCACAAAGAAAACTCTCAACATGCAGTGTCTCCTAGAAATATAGTCCTGAGGAATTAAGATTATTCCACATGCATAATTTTGCTCAAAGATAAAAAATGTTATTTTTTGGAATGATATATGCCCAGCTCAACCAATCAAAATGAAGCTAAAAACAATGATTGGAAACTTTTGCCACCAATGAGAACTGACACAAATTTCTATTTGGCTTCCAAGCTAACCCTTAGTGATTGCATACAGTAATGATGTATACAAAATTCCTAAAATTGTTGCAGCTAATTATAAAATATTACCTATTAATACTAGCAAGTCTGAATACAAAAACAGATGTTGAATCAATTTTTAAAGCAATATCCATTTTCAATAACAAGGCCTTTATACTAGGAATGCTTTGTAAAGTAATATACAATGAAAAACTAAAAGCTGCAATGCTGAAATATTAGATCAAATATAGCATTTTTATTTTTAAATATATATATATAAAATGAAATAACATCCAACCCCTTATTTCACATAAGCTTAATATTCAATGTCAGTTCAGTAAAGAACAATTCCAGGTATTAAGGCACACATGCCTGAAACAGTTACAAAGAATTATTCAAAGTTGATTTAAGTTTAATCTGTTCAAATAAATACTAAATATGGTGCAATATTAATTCAGCATGAGTGAGTCTGACAAAAATAATACAGATTTCATTAACATCTCCGCTGAAGTTTAGGCATGTGAAAAAACAAATTGCAGCACTATGTGTAATTTAGAAGTATATTATGAAATAGAAATGCTTAGACATACTTATGCATCATTAGTATCCACATGGATTCAAAATATCACCAGAATTTACAGCCATAACTACAAATTCTGGATCTTGTTAAGTTTCAGATATAATTAACTTTTCCTTTATCAAGGAAATGTTATAAAATATTATTTGAGATATTATCTTATCTAGTAGCATTAACTGCTTGCAAAGACTGTTTTATTAAAGAGGATACAATATCCTTCTAGCTTTTTTTCACATTTGCAGTTTTATGGTGAAAACTGGTTTTTAATAATACATTACTACATAATTTGAAAAAGCAGTATTCTCCTTTTAAACAAAATGTAAAATTGTTCTTATAAATACACTGCTAATTTTTAAATATAAATATTTTTGCTGAATTTCTTTTTCGTTCCTTGATATATATGGCTGCCAACAAAAAATAAATTGAAAACAAATGAAATTTTAAGTTTTGATTAAAAGTATTGATCCTGTGTAAATTCCAAGCAGTACAAGCAAATCAAAGTAGTCAAAAATATCCTGTTAGGTTTTAAAAACATGAGTTGGCAACAAGGAAAACTCAGTAAATCTGTGTTACAATTTTCATTTGTATAAAATATCACTTCCGAATTATTTGCATTTAGTAAGAACTTCTTTTGCATATTTTGACAGCAAGAAATAATATAGAGGGATCCCTTTCTAAGGCAACCACTGAGAAATCCAGATGTTTGTGGCTTTCTGTGAAGATGAACTTAGAGGAATAATATTTAATGGCAATGTTTATTTCTGTTCTCACAAAAATGAACACTTTCAGAGGCCTCAGTCATGTTTTATCATTTTGACATTCTGTTAGGTTATGTCACTAGCAAAAGTAGACATTTAAAGGGGTAATTAACTTCTACCCTAAAAAAGCCTTAACTACTTTTAAACTATTACATTTAGTTGCATTAAAGGTACAACTTTTTTCCAATATTTATAAAGATTGCAACTATTAATTTCAGACAAAAAAAAATCAATATTTTGACCACTTTCAGGAGATTGTCTCTCTCTTTAATACCTTAATTAATCTAAATAAGATAGGAAATAATTTGTGAAAGCATTGAATAAATATTAACTATTTTGGAATCTTTTATATTAAGAATACTGGTAGAGACTGTCCTGATATGCTCATATTTTACAAAACTGAAAATGATAAAATTTATGCCTGCAAACTACTCATCTGTTTAAAAGTTATTTATCATTGACAATGAAATTCTCTATTATCACATCATCTCTTACATCTTCAACACTACATACATAAAAGAAATTTAATGAAATTTTTTTAATTAAATTTGTTATTATTTATTTTAAAGTCTGCCTTGATGTCAAGTGGCAAATTAGATATTTTGGAATGAAAAAAAAAAAAATGTGACTACTTTTCAATAAATAAAAAAAATAATCAATACATTAAACTCTCAAAATCAGCAAATTTTGCACAACCAGATTCAAATGGTGAGTACAAAGAAAAATATATTTGCAGGTTTCTAAAAGGCAGATTTGCATAGTCAGATTTATATGCCTTTTATATACATATGTACGAAATAAATATGAGATATTTTAATACTTATATTTATAGATTTATACCACAAGTTTAACAACTTTTGTACATATTTCGGTGAAAATTCTACTGTACAAAGTCAATTTTTATTTCTCCTTAAAATTATTCTGCACTCCCCATCTTTATGTCACATAAAACTTCTTGGTACACTACTGAGACAGCATATAGAAAACAATTGGTCTCATGTATAATTTTATTAAAATTACTTTGATATCTCCCATGCTATAATTAAAAGTAAAAATAATAGGTTTGCTTTTTACAACTTGAAAAAATGAAATACAAGGAATAATTTAATATTTTTATAGAAAATAATGTACAATTTTTAGTATTCAGTGTAATTCAATATATGATCATCAAATTAGATTTCAAAACAGTAAAAAATATATACTGAACATTAAGGAACATTTTGAATTCTCATACAGAAACATATAGAAAAGTCTATTTTTATGAATTCAAAGTAATTTTAAAATTTACACATTTTTATAGGTCTGGCATATAAATGTTGGAGAGATCATGGTAAAATATTAGCCATGTGGACTAGTATGGTACGACATAAGAACCACACTAGAAAAAATTATCACATTTTATTACAGTGGAAGTTTAATAGTACAAATCAGGACAACAACCATTTATATGAAAATATACATATATTTATAGTTACAAATGGATGCTTAAAATGCAGTGGCAACTTTAACTATAAAAAGTATTGTAGGCGGTCTAGTGTTATGCTTAGTAAAATATTTGCATAATGACTGGTGTTTATGGCCATAAAAATAATATTTCCTGAAATTACCAGAAATTGAATAAAAATTAAAAACTCCAATAAAAATGTACACAGCTTATTTATAAATATGAAATGTTTTTCACTACCAGCAAGAAAGGCAACACGTATCTTGATAAATTTACAGAACATATCCACAAGAGAACATAAATAATGATGTTTATCTACTTAAATTTTAATATAATTTAATGCAGGTTGGGATAAGTTTGTAAAAGTTCCATGTCCCAACACATTGTCTATTTATAATCAACCATTGAAAAACCTAAATTTGTACATTGCCTACTGCTACCGCTGTTGAAGAAAACCTTTTGTTCCATCTGGTCCACGAGGCATTCGCATAACAATAACTTCTCCATTGATTTTCCTTTCTGATAAAGCAAGAGAAACTGGATTCAAACTGCTAGAAAGTTAAATATCTTGTAAGAAATTTTAATAGCAATTTTTAAATCAATTTTTCAAAACTTTACTTCAAAAATATACAAAGAATTTTTAAAACCATTAATTTTAAAACTATACTTTACTAATAAGAACTTTTTCAAAACAACTTCCTTAACAATATTAAAATAAAACAATGTTCTTACTTTCTACTCTGTATTTTATGAAAAATTACATACCTAACATTTTGTTCTTCCTCTTCACTATGAGCAGAGCCTAATATCCTTAATCGAGCTTCCGCATATTCAGCTTCTCTCTGTTTAAGTGTCTTTACGGGCTGACGACTCGGTGACTTGTCACTGATGACACCAATTGTTTTTGCATCATTTGGACGTTTCAATATTTTAACCTGAGGGATATATGGAGTACGAGAACTGTCTTCTAGTTGCATTTGTGGATAAAAAGTTGGTTCTATGCTTTGGTTTTCAAAAGAGCTGAAAATTAAAACATTCAAGTTAAGAATAAAGCTTTCTTAGGAGGCAAGAGAAAAACTACATTAAAAAATAAAATACCAAAAACATAAATAGCTCTAAAAATATACAAAAAATTTCTAAACCTAGGGAAAATGCTTTAAAAATTAAATATACAAGCTGTTCCAACTTCTCTGGAATCATCTACCAATGTGAAATTAAATTACAGACAGACTAGTAATCCCTACTAAACCACAATTATAATTATTAATCGGCTCTAGTGTAGAATTGGGTGCCCCTTCGATTAGCGATAAATATTTCTTAAATTTTGGCGATGAAACCTCATTTCTGGTTACCACGATAGTTTTAGCTTCTTGATTTTTTTTAATGAAAATAGATTATTAATATGTATATGGACAAATTTAAAGCAGAATTTGTGCAATTCTGGGATGTTCTTTTAAGTGAAAACAGATCGATGTGTACATGGACACAGAGTTTATGCAATTCTTTGACTTTTTATTTTGTTTTTATGTAGCGGCCATCTTGAAATTCTGCCTTCCTGGCACCGATCTTGGCGTCAAAAAAGAATCGCTAAAAAACAAGGGGCATCCACCAAATTATAAACTTTTACCCATTAATTTTTAGCAATTATATAAGCAAGTAAAATGCTTGCGGCCCTATGTTTGCTACTCTGAAAATATTATTTAATGAATTGGCTGAAAGCTTTGCTTGCAGGTGTATACTCAGAAGGGTATTTTAAGACAGATCATCTAGCATTCCGGACCTGTTTTCTAACAACGAAAAAATGTGGTACTGAAATAATGAATTTTTAACAAGCTGGTATATATGAAATACATTATCCAAATGATACATCTATTTATATTTAAATGTATTTCTTTCCCGTATATTATGAGATTCCTTACAGCATGATGAGTCATGATGCAATGCCTTAACAAATAGAAGAATGGCAAAAATATAAAAAAAAAAATTTAAGAGTTTTTCAATTTGATTTGCAAATATTAAAGTTATGCATTGCATGCACTTGTAGCATCTTTTGACATGTTATAGCCATCAGTCTGCTTAACATGCTTGCTTTAAAATCAATTTCTTTTTGTTGTGAAGCTTAATTTCAGTTTTGTTTATTTTCTCCTCCATTAGATAATGCTGGGTGACAATACTTATTCAGACATATAAAAACTATATGTCCTCATTAAGAAGTACAAGAACTATGTGTCCCCAACAGATATTTAGTGACAATAAATGTACCATATCCAATACAAATTCTATTTTGGGATTCAGAATATTACGGAAGGATACAACAGGGATGTATCAATACTACATCCATATGAAGTGGAAGGAAGACAGTCACAAACTCCAAGTCTTTCTTATTCAAACCTTCACTGACTACAGTAAAATTACAGTAATTCACACAACTCAGGACAAAGGCATTATTGGCAATTACATACGTCCCCCCCCCAAGTTCTGTTAACATTTTCTTTTTCTTAATTTACATTAAACCTGGACAGCTTGAAAATAAATAACTTACTAAAAAATAAACTCATATCTAAAGAGTTACTTAATCAAAACATATTGAATACAAAATTATTTTTTAAAAATAATTACATACAAAGAAAATGTCAGTACAAATGAGAAACACACTGCAAAGGCACAACAGCGAAATTTTTGAGGAAATACAAGAGTTGAGGTTTGAGGATACAAGGTCCTTTATCTAAAAATTCATCTAAGAATTTTATGGACAAAAATGTGCTTCCACTAATGTAACTTCCTATAGATCTTATAATTTTAAACACGAAATAAATAAAAACATTATTTATGTAACATCCAATAACACAGATATCTCTAAACTGAATCTTTAACACTAATTCAGATATTACTTTCCATGCTGAATGGTGCTACAAAAAGTGATAAAACAGACAAAGTGAATTATAAGAAAATTTATGTTTTTAGCTTTCTTTTCTTTAGTTTTCCATTTGTAATGTCAAAAAAAAAAATTTTCACAAGTGATGTTTTAAAAATTCGGTATTTTTCTGTTAATGGGGAACTGGTCATGAAATATGCACATCATGAACAGCCATCAAATGATACTGTTTAATGTCAGCAATGTGAAGCTGTGAACAATGCTGAATTTACAGAATTCTGTTTTTTTTTTTTTTTAAGCAAAAACAGATTATGCACATGGAGAGAACAACAGTTTCGTTTGTGGCCAAGCTTATGAGGGCTGTCTGCCTAAAGAAAGGAGTGCCTTCATGATGAATTTGCTAATGAAAACTGCCTTGTATTCACATTACTAATGAGGAAAACAATTCAAGAAAATCATGATCCCAGCCGATTTGCCTGCGGTTGAGCTGTCGATATTCAGCGGTCTTAACCACTCGGCCACTTGTGAAGCTGATTTTCAAAGGGAATGAGTATGATAAAAACCTTAATTACTGGCACTACTGATGGGTACTATTCAAACAAAGCAGAAATAACATTCTAATTATCCACAACACCACGAAGAAAACGGCAACTTTTCATAGTATTGTTGATTTTCTGTTTTATCACTTTTTGCAGAGACCAAAAAAAAAAAAAAAAAAAAAAAAAAAAAAAAAAAATTGCATGTTTGGTTATTATTACAGCTTATAGGTATTGTCCGTCCTGTTCATAAATAATAATAAAAAGAAACATTTTGCAGGAAAATAAATTTTATGAGGAGAAAAACTCTATGACCAAGATTTAAATTTTTAATTCATTTTAAAATTCGGTGAATATGCTTCAGCTATGATCTTTAAAACACAGTTCATCCACAATCCATATGTTCTCTAACTATGCATTGTACATGCATGCTGTTGTCACTTACATACTCAAAAATATGGCAGTTCTGTCAAATGTCAAACTTGATACCACAAAACAGCTATTTTGATAGATTTATAGTTGTAATGTTAAACACATAGTGTTAGGTCACTTTACTATAGAAAGACACGAAAAGTGGGCCACCGTTGCCTTCTATGAAGTGACAGACAATTTACATCCGTGCCTTCTCCAGGATTTGAACTCTGGCCTTTCGAAATGGCAGTCAGAGTCACTAACCACTTACCCATCTGGGCAGTATACATACATATAAATATATTAAGGCATAAATTCTACATGGCAGTTAGTGATATAATCATTGCACAACAATATTTTAATACAAAGGCTGTTTACTCATTTTAGAATGATTTCAGGGTTTTTAACTAATGTTTAAATAAAAAAAAAATATTTTTTCAGTTTTCAATGTGATAAGCCTTTTCTAATGGATCTGCATGACGATTTCCACGATAGAAAGGCTATTCGTGAAATTTCCAGGGGTACTGATTTCCCTTCCTCTTTCATTACTTTTCAGAGTTCATTAATCATGGTGATTTGCACTTACCCTTTTCAATAGAGCAAAGGCATAGTAGTCCACAGTTTAAATGTCTTAAATATCGCAGGAATATGTTGAAAAGATATAAATGCAATACCTGCATCAGTCTTCATTTCCTCATGGAATGCAGTGGCACTTTTCAAAGTATGACTTGTAGTTTTATTTTGTGAAATTTCTTTCTTAGAAAGTCAATGAGATAAAAAAATGTAACTTCTTCCATAAATACTAAATTTTAAACTTTCTCCTGAAAGTAATATGAATATGAATTTTCTGGATAGTGTGTCTGGCTGTCATATAAATACGATAGTGATTACGTGGCGGTATGTTAAAGGCAGTATAAAATTGGTATTTCTGTTGTTCGAAAAAGCATTAATGGTAAGTGCATTTTATTTTATTCTTGTTCTTATTTTGTAGAATTTTATGTTCATTGTTTTTTTAGTATGAATTTCTGTCGTTATTGTTGTTTTTTTTAATTGTTTGAAATTTATTTTAGTTATTTTGTTGATTAGTGTGTACCGTCTAAATTATGCAATTCGTAGATGTTTTTTAAAGTTGAAACAGAATGCTGTGTACATGGTATTCTTTGAAATTTATTGTTGTTATGCTAATTTATTAAAGCGAGGTGTGCGTAGTTCGTAAATTCGTTCGTTGCCTAGATGGTGCCATTCGTAGATTTTTTTTAAGTTAAAACATATCGCTGTGTACATAGACTCTTGTCAAATAATTTTGGTTAGAAACTTCACGGTTTTGCTATCTAAAGTTTTTGTTTTTGTTTCGGATTTTTAGCTTAAATTGTGTGTTTGGTTTTTGCATTCGCGAAAACCGTGTTTTTTGAGACATTTTAGGTTTAAAGTTCGAAATGTAGACAAAAAATTTAGATAGCAATATGGCAGCTTGGAGTTTTTCGCCAAAAATATTTGGCGAGAAATTTGGCGCCTTGAGGGCGCATATCGGAGTAGTTCCGTTTTCTTCAGTGGTTGCAGTTTTTATCGTCTTGAATGCTCATAGTCATTCAAGCTGCTACGTCCACGTTTAAATTTTACCTGCCCAAAATTTCCCTGTAGTAAATGATGGTGTAGAGACCCCACACACTGTGTCCAACTCTTCTTTAATCTGAGTAGACGTATTACTTTTCAAAAACAGGTATCTAACGACAGCACAATACTCAATATTTTCAGTTTTTGCAAAAACGATCACCTCACGAAAGCAATTGTCAAACAAAAAATTCACATTTAGAATAGCTGAAATATTGATTGGAAGTTATCAAATGGTGGCCAAACAAGTCCCCTCCTTCTGTTGATTTGAGTTCCCATCTAGATATTGAGGTCGGAAACTTTTCACAGCCCTTGTATTATGTATCTTTTAAACATATTATTAAAATAAAAAATAAATTACATAAAATATAAGTATTCCTTCAATATACTTAAATAAAAAGCTTTTATTTCAACGCGAACCTCGTCCCTCTACCACTTTACTTGATATTGCAGTATCAGGGGGTAAAATTTTTTACACATATATTCGGCTGTTAAACAACTTCTTTGTAGACTCAAAATACTTTTCATTTGAGAAACGATTTATTCACATAGATATGAGGAACCAAATGCAGAACACATGCAATTTTCTTCAAACAATTAAATCTCTCTGGCATTGACATCCAGCAATTTAAAATACCGTTAGCTATCTTCCAGACTTATTCCTATTTCATAAATTTTACTTTCCATAATTCAGAACACTCAAAAATTGACAAATCAGACGAGATTATTAAATGCCTCAAAAACTGACAAATCAGATGAGATTACTAAAGGCCTATTAAATCTGGTTTGATGAAGAAGGAAAATATAGGCATACAAGTCTTTGCATCTTTTGAAAATTCCTCCTTAAGTGCTTCAATATAGGTCTTAAGTTCACCTTTATCTAAGGTTGTTGGTCTATTAGCAAGCACTTTACATTTGGGAAGAAGTTATACATACTAGTATTAATATCACGGAAAATATATTTAATTTTGTAACAAAGCCTTTCCAATATTCAAAACATTCAAGCACTGATTGGCCCTTTCCTTGCAATCCTTGGTATATTGAGATATTTAGGTATGTCAGTCAAAATCATTAACTGGCATAACTATTCTTTATCGTTCAGTTCGGGGAAATGTTCATTCTACCAGTGTTGCCAGAAATTTTCCAACTAAAGTAGCAAAAGACTAAAAAAATTCACAAATGACGTCCAAGATTACGTGATTGTGAAATCATAGATATACATGCTCACATGACCTCCGGCATCATCATAAATTTACTCACTATGGGTTCCGTAAGTTACAGGTTACAGACGTATTCGATTCTCAGTTGTTTTAATTACGTATCTTAACTAACAAAAATTTTAAAACTTTATTGCTCATTTTCAATTGTTTAATATCCATTTCTTTGAAAATCAATTTTCATTTAATTTAGGTTCTATTTTTAAATTCATTTCCGCATATCCATTCAAGAAATTCCTCACGTTTAGAGTGTTAGCGCTTTTGTACTAAATTTTTTTAGTTTGCAGTTAATTTTTACATTTTTAAAAATCTTTTTGCTTAATTATGAACATTTTAATTAAGGAATGTTTTTCAGTATTCTGCCTGGTGGGCTTTTTTCAAATAACGTGTTGTTATTTAAAAAAATGACGTTGCTTTGATTTTTAAGTCCTTTCCATTGCTTAGTTCTTAGCAATATTATAATCAGGAGAAGGAATTTCATTTTTTTTTTTTTTTTTCTCTGCTTGGGTACCCAATACATAACGCCCAAGCTAAAAGTTCCTTTGTTCGAGTCACCATAGAACTGGGGCGGGGTAAACAAAATGCACCAGGGGGGGAGGTGTGAGGTTCAAAAGCAGGGTTTTTTTTTTTATTATTTTCACTTTTTTCCCCTATTCCTTTCTCTTTATACTGACATCAGGCTGTGCAGCCTTAAAAATTAAAGCCCACATGTAAAACAGATTGCCAAATGCCAGATTAAGCCTTAATAAACTTTTTTTTAATATAAATTACTTTTATTTGATACTTGATTTTAACATGTAAGCATTCTACGATATATTAAAAAAACTTTGAAGTCACAAAAAGTGGTATACAGAAATGATGGAGCTCGCAAAAATTTCGCAAATACTAAAATTTTAGTAGCAAAAGTTTGTTAAAAGTCGCAAATTTGAGAAAAATCGCATGATCTGGCAATACTGCATTCTACTCCACTTCGTTAATACGTTGAGCGCTGCACCGTTCCCTGTGGAGCGGAATTTTCATTTGGCTGGCGTAGGACTGACAGTATTAAAGTTAAAAAATAAATATAGTCTCAAAGAAATGTGATCAAACTTAGTTTTAATGAAACGTATTGAAACATTCTAAACAAAAATACGGCTTAGCTTGCTGCTGGGTGAAGGGAAAGGACAGCAAACTCGGCGCCTCACTCAACGTGTTAAGAAAAACTTTAATGTGTTCCATGCATGACACAAACTTATTCAAGACATTACCTCAACTAAGCAAATGGACACGGCTGTATTGGGGTAGATCCACATATTCGCTTTTCATTTTTTCTAAAAAAGATTTAAATTGCCTGTAACCAATGAAGAAAGAGGTACTGTGATGAAATTTTGGCAACAAAACTTTTCTGGTAGCACAGAGAGGACAGGCAGGATGATTTATCGTTGATAACTTTTGTAAAATGGTGTAAAGTGCCACTGAAAATTGCACTGTGTGCCATAGGTTGCCGACGCCCGACATAGACTTTCCAATGAAATGCAAGGTCATTGTTCCCATTAAATGCATATTTTCTGTCAAAAAATATTATGATATCAAGCTTTATTTAATGCTGTAGCTAGCTTAAAACGACTCCTAAAACTAATCCTCCTTCTTAAGAAAAAAAAACTGTGGCTCTTAAAAAAAATCTTAATCATTGTACAGCTAATCTTTGGTTCTTTTGACTAATGAGTTTGCCAGCCACTGACCTAAGGGGTTTGAAACAACTATGTTGAACATCATTTCTATCATCTGTTAGGTAAATCAATATAATTCCCGCATACCTCAAATAACTGTACATAATGCCATCTTTTACCTTTAATTTACAACACAGCACTCTCTATGAGTCAATGTGAGAATTGGCTGGAAAATCTTTATACACTGAACATGTTTCAGATAATAACCTGGTATAAAAACTTTTAACAGAAATTATTAATTCTCCAAATACATGATTAGAGTTTCTGAATTTTCTTTATTCATACCTATTGACTTTAGGTGATTTCATTTGTAGCTCTTCAAGTTTCTTCTCCAAAATCTGAAATATATACAAAAAATCTTAAATTATGATTCCCCCTACACTTAAAAAGCATACAGAATCAGAAGCATGAATAAAAAACGAATTTAAACATAAAAAATAAGGTATCATATAAGTTGATTCCTTTGCATATATACACATGAAGATCCATTCAGAATTAAAGAAGAGTCCTTGATGACATTTAACAGTTGTACATATATTTTGTGAAAAAATGTTAAAGCTTTTCAGAAAACAATATTGTTCTTACAACGTAAGTTTGATGCAAATACTGAAAGATTAACTACAGTGGTATCTCGGCGTACAAGTTTAATTTGTTCCATGACTTAGCTCGTAAACTGATCTACTCATATCCCCAAACATTTTTTTTAATTGAAGTACATTTAAATATTATTAATCTAATCCAGCTCCCTAAAAAAAAATGCCTCATTTTGTTGCACTGCACTGTATAAAAGTAACACTAATAAAAGCTTTATAAAATATAATGCACATGTATAAAAAATGTAGAAATAAACTGGTTTTATAAAATTAAATTTCTGTACCTGCACACTGCGCAGAAAAAATAAGACAGTTCTATATCTCCCGTTCTCCTGGACAATTGACGAAATTCAACTTGCGTTTTTCACATGTCGACATTTTTTGTATTAAATTTATATATAACACTGTTCTAATATAGGTATTTTGGCACAAAATAAGACTTTTCGATTCTACAACGTAAATTATGCCAAACTGCCAAGGATTGTAAAAATCGTGCATATTGTTTTTAAAAAATTAGCTCTCAAAATTTTAGCTCCTTGATGTTAATTGAATTTGATATATAATTTTTAATTTCTCTTTTTTTTTTTAATTATTAA
Source organism: Stegodyphus dumicola (assembly GCF_044657685.1). Lineage (NCBI taxonomy): Eukaryota > Metazoa > Arthropoda > Arachnida > Araneae > Eresidae > Stegodyphus > Stegodyphus dumicola. Next base: position 182,969,595 of record NC_140776.1, on the reverse strand, counting down.
ACTTATTTGATTTTTCCTTTCACATTTCGAAATTTAGCTTCATTCCAAATAAAATTTGCCCATTACGATTTATTAAAATTTGTAATTTTATATAATTTAAAAAATTTTTTGAAAAATAATTATAACCTATAAAATTTATTACATCTTAAAGTAGATGTATTTCTAGGCAAACCTGCAAAATTTAGTTTTCATTCAAAATATTTCAAGATTTACATGAATTTATATATTGACATATTTTGAAATTCGACAATCTTATAAGAGGCAATAACTCCTTATGTGGTTTACACACTTTGTTAAAATTATTTGAAAGTATGAACAATGACTTTTTTCTGCTCGTCTACAATGAAAAAAGAGGGGAAGAAAATAGGCTGCTATAAATTAAAAAGTTCGCCAAGTGAATTATTCTTGCAGCAAACTTTAAAAAAATGCACCAAGATAAAGTTCTAAATTTCTCCATAAATTTCACACAAAATTTAATATTTAGGCATAATTTGAGTAGTAGAATCGAAATATGGAAAAAACTGGTGTGTCATTTCAGAAAAAATACGATTTTGTGTCAAAATGCCTATATTATAACAATGCCATATATAAATCTAATATATATCCTAAATCACACTTTCAAAACATAAAAACGCAATTTGAATTTCATTAATCATTTGAAATTCGTCAATCAAATTTCTCCCACCTTCCTCTAAGTCATGACGCATGACATAGAAGCATACAATGGGAAAGCCACAGTCCTAAAACTATTCATTCTTTTTTCTTTCAACAGCAGGCACACACATATGCTCAATACATCTCCAAAACTATAAGCAATATATTTGCAACAAATATAGATCGAAATGTATTCACGGGCTACATGAAACTGCTTTGGGGACCAAGAGTTTAAGACCTCGGTGCTACTTTGGTAGATGGTTACACGGATTTTGGCGATTTTCCTTTGGCGAGTAACACAACTTATAGTAAACGCATTGCTGGATAAGTTATTTATGGTAACCGATACTTTGTTGTCATTTTATTTAAAAAATAATGTTTTATTGTGCATAAATTCTGTGTTTAAAATATTATTTATGGCTTTTAAATATTAAAAATCAATTTAATTTTGCATTTTTATTTGAAATAAAAATTTTATTGTTTATCATATTTTATGAAATTTTATGCTGTGGATGATGTAATCAATGACATCACCTCACTTTCAAAGTAATTTGTTTTAATTTGTATAAATTTAATCTATTGTTTTAAACATTATTTATGGCTGTTAAATATTAAAATACAATTTAATTTTGCATTTTTTAAAAAAATGATTTTATTATGTATGAATTTTTAAATAATTTTAGTTCTAGCCGTGATGTAATAAGCTCTCTGATTGGTTATAGAATATTTGTGCATTAACGAGCTGTAATCAGCTCCCTGATTGGTCACTGACAATTTGTGCATTTCCGCGCCGTTTTAAAATTTAATTCATATCTTCGAATTCCTTCAAAGATGTCTTCAAAGATGCTTTCTAAATTATGATTCTGAATTTTTTTGTGGTACTTATCAATAAACATTAGGTTAAATACTCAAAAAAATGTAAGTACATATTTTTCTTTTATTTTATAATTGTATACTTCACTTTTTTTAAAAAAAAAATTAATACACTATTTTCAGAAATTGCCGAGATAATTATTGTCCATATGTTTTAATGTTAATTATATTCTATATAACGTATTTTAAAGTATCTGAATTTAATAATATTCTAATTCTTTTAAATGTTGATATGATGGTTTTTAATTCGATATTCAATTTCAGTAATATTTTAATCTCATTAAACATTGGCCCAATGTTTTAATAGCGGTGTTTTTATTTTCTTCTGTGCTATATGAAAGTAATAATAACTTTACTTTAGTATTTTATACTCATAGTAAATGTATTTATTTACACTTGCCTGCCATCTTAAAAAACGACATTTTCAACAAAAAATTAATCCATTACTTTTAATGATATTTTTTTTTTTTTTTTTTAAGTTTCGAATACTTTACTATGCGTAAAAACAGCGTTTTTCAAGATGGCCGACGTTTGTAAAAATCGTGCCAACAATTCCTCCAACGTAAATCGCCAAAAATCTGTGCAACTGTCTACCAAAGTAGCACCAAGACCTCTTGTATACAAGCTATCCTGCAGTCACTACCTGAATTTTCATGCAGTGCGAGAGTCTATCTTTCATGGGTTGGCATCTTTGTTTTTTCAACTATTATGTAAGTTATTCTTCAATACTTTTCCAGAAAACCCTGTCCTGTCATAGTTGAATTGTGCTTGAGCTTGTTGCTTTCCCCATGACTGATGATGGAGTGAATTCCAGTTCATCATTTTAAACTTTTCAAACCAGTCAAAACTTGTCTTAAATATCTTTTCAGGATTCATTGTTTGAGAGCCTGGGACCATCTTCAGCAAATTAGTATATAACTTGTTCCTTCTTGCACATGGTTGCCTTAATCATGATATCTCCTTTGAGCTGTTTTTTCTTCTGCCACACCAACAGCAGCTTCTCAATCTTTTCATTTAATCTATTATTTCGATGTTGTTGCACTACATTGGCTAGAAACTATAGCCTTTACTGCCTCCTGCTTCAATATCATAGAAATACTGGGTCAAGTCACATACACACCTTTCTCATGTTTAATAATGATTTTATGCTTTAATTCTAAGAATATCATTTGCTTCTTCATAATAATCACTTTCTTAAGATAAAATTTTATAAGTATATATTAAGGATAATTAATGCAAAATAAATTTAAACTAAATTAAAAAATAATGCATTTCAAATTCATCCAATGAATTTTAAACATACTACTTTTAAATTTATTTTGCATTACTACCACCACTTAATGCTTCTTTCAGCATGCAACTTGATTAGGCTTTGAACTGTTTTTATACTTTTAATACTTATTCATTAATGATAATTCTAAATACATATTAATATGTATAATAAATAATATCTTGATAATAACAGCAAAATAACTGCACGAATATGAGAAAGCAAGGGCTATATACTGTAAAGTAGTGTCTAATACAAGATAATCGTAAGAACTGAATGAAAGAGCTAGCTCTAGAAGCATTTCATTTCAGCAAATGGTTAATGCTTAACTGCCATTTGCTATATACTATTGGTGATGTATCATGAGGTATGTTACTAAAGGCATGCTATTCTGCTAAATTTGGTCTTACTTCCATCACACACTGCTAAAACATAGATTAGTACAGTTTAGTTACTTATTATGCTTAGTTGGTATGATTATGTTCAATAGTCTAACTGAAAACCTTTTGCATGTAACTTGGGTATGCACATGTTACCCAAGTACTTGGGTATGCAGAAGTTACATGCAATTAAATTACACTCATTTAGATGGAAATACGAATATGACATTACAATTACAAAATTTTAAAACGAATGAAAATTTTAAAAGGCTGCGAAATACAAAAAGACAGCGGCAGAAAATTTTTGTAAAAACTCTTTGAAAAGTTGCATGCGCAATTAAACACTACTCACAAAATGTTTACATGGCAAAATTAAACTGGTAACAGTATTATTAGAAATTATCACATTTCCAGCTACTATCATTCCTAGAATATTTACAACAGAGTCGACAAAATTTTGAAAAGCTATAGTTTCTTCATAAATTAGTAAATGTTAACTATACAGATATACGGATAAAATACTTGTTAGGCTTAGCAAACAATTATACACGGAAAATAATGCCTTAGCGACAGTAGTAAGGTAAAACAGGTGTTCCAGGCTCATTTCCTACTTGATTCAGCAATACATTTATAAGCATTTAAATCATTACCCCATTTTCAATCATATCTTCCCAACTGTCACAAACATCGTCAGCTACGTCTTGAGCCATTTCAGCAGCAGCCCCGTGGCCAGGTTCGATGTGGAATGTATTTATATTGCTTAAAAATCATGGTTCTGATTTCAAAAAATTTTTCAGTAAATCCCTAAAAATTAAACAAAAATATACTTATGAAAGAATATAATTCTGTGTTTAAAATGTGTGTAATAAAAGCTTTACATCGCGTGAAATTCAAAAGTAAATATGTTCCCGTGCATGCGTGAGTGATAAATATAAAAACAACGGAGCGAAAAAGACTCCTTAATCTTTTCAAAATCATTGAACCTAAGAACTTGCTTAAAGAAATACTCTTCAGAAGCTCCTTGATCAAATTCTTTGCATCTGTGTCGTAAAACCTGGAATCCTATTTCGATTCGACGGAAGACGTGAAAGCGTGTCTCATTTTCACAATTAAAAATTTTTTGGAAATTACATGGCCTCTGTAGAATTTTCTTTGATTTTATCGAAATCAAAAGTTTATAAAATAAAATTTAAACGAAAACGTTTAAAGTATTTTTTGACTTACAAACCATTTTAGAAAAGACTTCAAGAGACCATTTTAGACAAATCACTTTAGAAAATTAAAAATATTCTTCTGAAAAGAAATTCTTATCTTCGCTTCATATTGCTTTGAAATTAATTATAAAAATTAAGAAAATAAGGTTATCAAAGGTAGAGTACTTTTTTTGTTGTTGTTGTTTCAAAAAACTCCCTTTGATTAAAAGAAAAAAGACTCTGACTATTTCGTCCATACGTATATGTTTGTTTACCTTAAAATTTTTGATGTAATTGTAATTCGGTTCTCGCTAACGTTTTACAAAGTTAAACATTTTCATTTTAATTTTATAAAATGAAGTGATGTAATTTGTGATTAATCTGTGTGAATGACTTAACTGTATAATATGTTATATCTCTCATTTGCTGTCGCATATGTTTGGATGTTGGGATGCAGCTGCCGAAGAATTTATGAATTAGATGTTAGAGGAGAAGCTCGATATGGATATTACATTGCTGTTGAAATTGGAACGCCATCCCAGCTGCTCAATATATTAGTGGATACAGGTAGTAGTAACACTGCCGTTCTTGCTGTACCGTTTCAAAATGGCAGTTCGAAATATTTCCACAGCAATGAATCAAGAACCTTACATACGTTCACCAATAAAATTGATTTGCATTATAGTGAAGGGCTATGGAGTGGCTTCTTAGCATCAGATGTCATTCGTTTTTGTGCTGAACAGAACTGTTCATTACATTGCATTATCGTATGCATATCCTCTGTAAATAAAACTTTGGATGTAAATTACAAGTTTCAGGGCGTTCTCGGACTTGCGTATCCGTCTCTAACGAATCAAAACTTAGCCACTCATTCCTTTATGGATACTTTAGTCGAAGTGCAAAATGTGAGTAATATTTTTGCACTTGCACTGTGTGGGCCTTATTTTCATAGTAAGCAGCAAACATCTACTGCTTGTGGAAAGTTTCATATTGGTTACATGTCGGACAAATATTGTGATGTAGTGTATACACCACTTGTGAAAGAATGGTATTATGAAGTGGTATTAACTGATATGATGGTAGGAACAAATCACATTACTTGCTCTTGTTTGGAATTGAACAAAGGTTCGTCTATAATTGACAGTGGTACTACTGAATTGAATCTACCTGAAGTAGCATATAAATGGGTTGTAAGTGAAATTAAACATCACATTAAAGACCATCCAGATTATATTTGGGAGAATGACTCTGTTATATGTTCTAATGAGAGAGAATTTTTTATCATGAAGTTTCCAGTTCTTACATTATCTTTTCTGCATACTTCCAACAGTTCTTTTAATCTTGTTATACATCCTGAACTATATCTATTACCTCTTACATTCAAAAATTATGCCAGCTGTGTTACATTAGCAATTGGCAAATCCAATTTTGGTGTTGTGGTCGGTTCTACTATTTTAAAAGGTTTTTATGTCATTTTTGACCGCGTGAATAAAAGAATTGGATTTGCAAATTCTTCTGATACTTCACATTTACTGAGTAACATTGGGAGTGTTTCACTTCCAAATTATACAGATGGAAATTTTGATCATTGCAAAAAAGGAAAATCAGACGAAAGTGAAATTTCAGCTTTAACTATTGTTTTATTGTGTTGTTCTGTGGCTTGTGCTGTTATTTTATTATATACATTACTTACATGGATTTGGAGGCAGTTTATTTTACGCTCCTTTGATTCTTCAGAGACAAGCAGCTTGGTTGATGATGATTAAATATATATATTTTTAAACGTTTCCATTTCAGAATTTTTAATATTTTTAGAAAAAAGATATTTTTAGATGTCATATATGTAATTTATAGGAAAAGAATATGAATTAAATTATTTATAGCATGAGAATTTTATTTGGTACATGCAAAGGATTTCACATAAATAGCTTCTCTGAAAAAAAAAAAAAATTACACTGTGTACTGAAAAATGTCTACAAAATGGGGTGCTACTTTGGTAGATGGTTGCACGGATTTTTGGCGATTTACGTTGGCGCGATTTTTACAAACGTCAGCCATCTTGAAAAACGCTGTTTTTACGCATAGTAAAGTATTCCAAACTTTAAAAAAAAAATAAATATCGTTAAAAGTAATGGATTAATTTTTTGTTGAAAATGTCGCTTTTTAAGATGGCAGCAAGGGTAAATAAATACATTTACTATGAGTATAAAATAGTAAAGTAAGGTTACTATTACTTTCATATAGCAAAGAGAATAAAAACACCGCTATAAAAACATTGGGCCTACGTTTAATTAGATTAAAATATTGCTGAAATTGAATATCGAATTAAAAACCATCATACCAACATTTAAAAGAATTAGAATATTATTAAATTCAAATACTTTAAAATACGTTATATAGAATATAATTAACATTAAAACATATGGACAATAATTATCTCAGCAATTTTTGAAAATAGTGTATTAATTTTTTCAACAAAAAATTGAAGTATACAATTATAAAATAAAGGAAAAATATGTACTTACATTTTTTTAGTCATTTATTGCTTACTTACTTACATTTTTTTAGTCATCTATTGCTTATTGATAAGTACCACAAAAAAATCAGAATCATAATTTAAATAACATCTTTGAAGACATCTTTCAAGGAATTTGAAGATATGAATTAAATTTTAAAACGGCGCGGAAATGCACAAATTTTCAGTAACCAATCAGGGAGCTGATTATAGCTTGTTAATGCACAAATATTCTATAACCAATCAGAGAGCTTATTACATCACGCCTAGAATTAAAATTATTTAAAAATTCATACATAATAAAATCATTTTTTAAAAAAATGAAAAATTAAATTGTATTTTAATATTTAACAGCCATAAATAATGTTTAAAACATTAGATTAAATTTATACATATAAAAACCAATTACTTTTAAAGTAAGGTGACGTCTTTGGTTACATCATCCACAATATAAAATTTCATAAACTATGATAAACAATAAAATTTTTATTTCAAATAAAAATGCAAAATTAAAGTGATTTTTAATATTTAGAAGCCATAAATAATATTTAAAACACAGAATTTATGCACAATAAAACACATTATTTTTTAAATAAAATGACAACAAAGTATCGGTTACCATAAATAACTTATCCATCAATGGGTTTACCATAAGTTGTATTACTCGTCAAAAGAAAAATCGCCAAAATCCGTGCAACCGTCTACCAAAGTAGCACCCAAAATGGAATCAGTATTTACAAAGTATTAAAACTGGTACTTTTCAGTTATCAGAATTGGATTCAGGATGTACATATATGCATGCGCACATATATTTCTGAATCAGGTCCCAGTAACAGAAATGTACCTTAAAATTTATAAGAAATCTCGAACAATATTTGAAAATCAGGATGATGTGTAGATTTCCTCTGTATGGTGCAAGTCTGAAATTATGCCCTTTAAATGCTGCTTATGGTGCTGTCATTCTATATCATAGTCCAGCACGACCCTATTAAATATTGTGACATTTAGAATTAAAAAAAGTTGCTTTTGTGAAGATGTTGGCAATGTGTATTTTTATCACATTTTTCTATTATTAAAAAAAGTAGAGAAAAAAGTTATTTTTCTGTTTCATGTATTGATGGTATGGAGGTGCATGTTTTCATTAATGTGCTAACAATATTGGATAGTCAATTTTTGTCACTACTTGAAATTGAAATGACTATTTATGTATATTCAATATAAAAGTTTTTCAAGTATCCCTTATATAATGCAGGATTAAATTTAAAGCAGAAGGCTATATTACACAAGATGTGAATCATTAATAAAAGGATTTATACTCTGAAAATGATTCTTTTAAATCGAATCAAACTTTGCCTCGTAAATAAATAATATCATTCAAGAGGAAAAAATTCATTTTAAAAAAAAGCATACGCACTGTGAAACAAGTACACAGTTATTGAAATTTCAAAAGTGTGCTAATAACCTTTCATTCCATGCAAAAAAAAATAATTAATTGTTATCAGTGTGTCTTCCAGAATAACATTTGCTAATACCTAATGACTCTTTTGTGTTGTATATTTTCTTAGATGATTTTTTTTCTCAGAACTAGTAATTATTTAATATGCTTCATTTATTTTTTTACCTCTATAACTATGCAATTGTTACTGTGGGTAGGAAAACAGTTCCATTCAGCCTGACTTCCATTATCTAAGATTATATTTTTGATAAAAGGCGACTTTTTGATAAAGAAAAAAAAAAAAAAAAAAAAAAGAAATTAGTTTCATTATTTCCATCTTTCATGAAGAATGTTTATTTTTAACATACATGCAATTTGCTATTTTGATGTGCAACCAGTTACATAATATCATGTGTTTCTGACTTTAAGCCAAAAGTGTGTTTTTCCTTCAGAAACTTACTCAAAATTCAAATATAAGATGAAATGAAAAGAAGTCCTGTAACATGCAAACATTTTGCCATGTGGGCAAAAATGTTGCCAAGCAGGTGAAATATTTTCCAATCAAAATCCCTGTATAGTAAAATGTCAGATGGCAGTGATGATAGTTGTAACTTTGTTAATCCTGTCTGAAGTTAGCATATTTCCCCATTCCATTTGTTGCAGAGAATTTACAGGGTATGTTCTTTGTTTGTTGTCTTTTATACGATCTGTATGTTTCATTTTTTGTCTGAAAGATGAGCAGAAAGAGAAATTTTTATACTGCGAATTTCAAATTGTAAGTAATTGTATTTGCTGAAAACTCTAGCACCAGTTTAGCAGCTTAGCATTTCATCATAAATTGTAAGTGATTCAAATTGTGATTGTATTTGCTGAAAACTCAGTATAGCAGCTTGGCATTTCATCATAAATGAGAAGTTCGAGAGAGGAGAAAAGAAATGTTTTGAATTAGCAAACAAAGATGCTGAAATAAAAGAAGACAGCACTTGGCCATTGTCTGTTAGCCAGGTGCAAGTTTTGCCAACATCAGATTTTTTGTTTTGGCAACGATGCAACAAACCAGCAATTTAAAAAATAAAGCAACTCATTTCATTTCATTTAAAATTAACTTAAAAAATAAAAAAGTATTATATTTTATGATTTATGGCTTGCACCTGGCTAATAGAAAAATACCTACGTTTTTTGCGAGATTAGCGAATTCATATATAAGCCGGCCCAGGCAATTTGGCTTTTGAAAATATTTAAAACATTCTTGGCTCGTACATCGAAATATACAGTAGCTAATAAAGTAATGTCATACATGTAAATGTAAAGCACAACAGGAATTTCTGCTAGAAATGTAGTCTCACTAAACTAGTTTGAATGATATGTTTCTGTTTGCAGTATTTTTGACACTAGGGAGGGGGGGGGAATTGTACTTTACAGTGTGTTTCCCATAGATCAATCAATCAACAGAAAGAAAAGATTATGGGAATGAACTATGTAAAATTCCTGGCAACAAAGATTCATGAAAATTCTCCATTCAACGAGATGTTGAGGGAGTGTGTTTTATAGTTTGTATCAACTTAGGGACTGAGCTTTATAGAAGTATTATAATTACCTAGTCTGTCTTCATCCCTTGCTGCAGTTATTTAAATATAGATGATTTATGTCTTAAAGTGCAATGTGAAATCGCAAGGCATTTTAAAATTGTTTATCGAATGTATACTTGATGAAAAATACATTTTAAATCAAATATATATTAACTCTATTTAAATGGTTTTTGCAATGTAAATTATAGATTCTTAGAATTTATTGGTTTTTATTTTCTGCATGTTAAAGAATTTTATTTTCATAAATCTTTTATTATTGTGCAATATAATTACATTTCTTATTGAGGGATTAGGGAATTGAAACTGTAATCAAAGTATGCATCGATTAAAAGCAAACGTTTTACTGTTATATGATTGTAATGAAAGTTGCAATCTTGTTAGAGTGTGGAGTTCAAACTGATTCTAGGATATAAATGATTATATATTCACTCCTGAATTGGTCTAAGAAAAAGATTGTAGAAGACCAGAAAATATTCAGTATGTAATCAGAATAATTAAACAGAAAGTCCTTTGCTAATGAACAATTTTAGATCAAGATTATATTTAATAATTTGACAGATTTTTATTCTAAATAATCAAAAGCACACTGAAAATCTGGATTATTGACAGAATGTGTTTTTTTTTTTTTTTTTTTTTTTTTTTTTTTTTTTTATGTAATTAGCATTGTATATGATACCAGTATTTACAAACAGTGTACAGTGTTGAGCATGGAATTTTATATTTTAGTCCTTCCATTACATGTGATAAACATGATTTTGACAAAGTCATTAATTAACATTTGAGAGAAGTATTATTATTTCTGCTTAATGGATTTTGTCCACTATTTATAAAGATCTGAAGTTATTGCCAATCGCTGAAGCCTAAGATCTTTTATTTATAGTAAATTAAATCAAATTTATTTTTCAATTAATGTACAGAAGTCTCTTCTTAATCAGCGTAAAGTTAATCCTTCAAAAAGTAATTTTAATCTATCCTTCTTAAGAACATTTTGCCATAAATATTATTTTATACTGTTAGTATAATAAATGAAATCAGACTTGTCTTCTGCAGTGGCCTTAGCAAGAATGTAGATTTGGTTGGTGTCTGTGTTGGTGAAGAAAGAAATGCTTATTGAGAGATACAGAAATGATCTCTCAATAATTTTAATTTATAATAATAAATTAAAATTATTTAATTTTAAATTAATTAAAAAAATAATAAATAATTCAATAATTGCACTGTATCAATATAAGGATTTCTCTTTGTAAAATACTCATTTTTCTTTTTCTTTTCAAATGAAATCATAATTTTAAAGTACTTCATTTATTATAGTATACAGTTTTGTTAGCAATTTATTAAAAATATAATGTACAAACTTCAAAATTCATTTTTTACAAACTCTTCCTGATGGCCACTGTTCACCAGTTGCTACTAATAATGCCTCAAACACATTATCATGGCCAATTTGATGCCCGAACACGAACTCTGTTAGATGAGCTGCAGGTGATGGTGAGCCATACTTCTGTAGTTTTTGTTCCGCTATTTCGCTGATCGCCACAAGCATTCTACTTTCTGAGTATGACATTACTACTGACTTATTCAGTGTTGAATGATTTCTTTTCCAACATATAGTTGCATATTATTCCCATTTTCATAAATTCTTCCTTTTGATAAAATACCTTTTTATTTTCTGGTTAAAAAAAAGCTGTAGCTTCTTTATCAGTTGACGGAACTACTCTGATATGTGCTCTCAAATCGACAAATTTCTCGCCAAAAATGTTTGACGAGAAACTCCGCGCTGCCATATTACTATCTAAATTTTTTGTCTACATTTAATACGTTAAGCCTAAAATGTCTCCAAAAATGCGGTTTTCACACATGCAAAAACCACATTTTGAGCACACAATTTAAGCTAAAAATCTGAAACAACAAAAAATTTAGATTGCAAAAACGTAAAGTTTTTAACCAAAAATATTTGCCTTGAATCCATGAACACAGTAATATGTTTTAACTTTAAAAAAACCTACGAATGGTACAATCTAGATTCTAGACAATGAATGACTCTACGAACTATGACACCTCGCTTTAATAAATTAACATAACAACAATAAATTTCAAAGAATACCATGTACACAATGTTCTGTTTCAACTTTAGAAAACATCTACAAATTGCACAATCTACTACTAGATACTACGAATCAACAAAATAAACTAAAATAAATTTCAAACAATTCAAAAAAACAACAACAACAGAAATCCATACTAAAAAAACAACGAGCATAACATTCTACAAACTAAGAATAAAATAAAATGCACTAACCTTGAATTAATGCTTTTTCGAACAGCAGAAATACCAATTTCATACTGCTTTTAACATGCCGCCACGTAATCACTATCGTATTTATATGACAGCCAGGCACGCTATTCAGAAAATTCATACTATGGTTCACAAATAAATAAAATCACAAATCCCTACTTCTATCATACACAGCCACTAAAAATAATCTCCAGACCCTCTTTCCACACCTCCAAATACCTACTGCCCCTCAACAGGATGACCACAGGATGATATTTCCTTTTGCCGAACTTCAATTCAACAACTTCCACCATTTTATCTTTCCCCCTATTTTCTTAGATACGGAGCATGACACGAACCAACGAGCTCCAGCGAAAGATTTTGTCATACAACACGCAATCGCGCCAAAAACCAGCGCAGAACATTTGGTGAAATTAGGGCATATATCAGAGTTGTACCCAGTTGACAATAGATTGAAAATGATAAGCATAATAAATATTTGCTATGAAAAACTGCTGTAATTAAAAAAAAAAAAATTTCACTAAAGAAACATGAGCTACAAGCACACACTAAAACTGTTATATTTTAAAATCAAAGGTAGTAGAAATGTGCATGTGCACGTCAGTAACCTTTGAAAAACTGCTGTATTTTAAAAGCAAAAATTATCACTAACAAATGTGAACTACGACCATGCACGAAAAATTGTTGTTTTGAAAGCGATGCTTGGAGAAATCCATATGTGCAGATTGGTAACCATAGACACTTTCTCATGAATGTGCAAAAACGTGCTAAATCAACATTCTTGCCAAGGCCACTGCCGAAGGCAAGTACCGTAAAGTCTTTTTTTCAAACACTATATAATATATTGAGTGCAAAATGTGTAATAATGTATTTTTCTGTATACCATTGTGTGCATCCAAGATAAAATTTAGTTGTAATGATAAAATTTTTTAGTAATATGCAGACTGCAATCTTGTTTATAATTTTTTTTTTTATTGTACTGTACTCAGATTTGAAGCCTACTTTCGGAATTGTAATGCACATTTTACTATTTGATTTTGTCTTACAATTACAGTTAATTAAAATATATAATAGGTACTGACTAATATTCAGCTTTATATTAAGACAAAAGAAGGATAAATGTATTAAAATAGTGCTATTCAGTTAAAGAGGAAATATGTTGTCTGCTTATTTATAAGAGTGGATTGCTATCTGTATTGAATAAAATCTTTAATTTATCTTTTAAATTACAGCAGTCTGTTTTCTGTTAATATAATAGTATAGTAAGTTGAGGTAAAAATATGTTTACGGGTGCCTCTTGGTGATAATTGGCGATATCTGGAGAGTCTGTGTAATTCTTTCACTTTTTATTTTAATTGCACCAAAAATCACTGTTACACAAATCCAAAGTAACAAGTCAAGGAATTGCACAAACTCGGTATCCATGTACACATCAACCTATTTTCACTTAAAAAAAGGTAACAGAATTGCACAAACTAGGCATTGTCCACTACCTTGACTTTGTCCATGTACACATCGATCTATATTCACTTAAAAAATCAAAGGAGCAGCCAACAAAAAATATATAATCTCGGTAAATTACATTTTAAACTAACCAATGAAATAACATAAATAAGGAAATTCGTCTTAGCACTACACAAAGGAAATATCCACTTACCTTATTTGCAAATTTCCATGTCTTTAGTCAAACAAAATTCCTTAACGGTATCCAAAAACTTCCTAAAATTATCTGTATACTGGGGTCACCACATAAATTCACAAAAATAAGAGTAAAAAATATCCTCCGACGTTTGACCATACGCATTTCCTTCCTGCAAACAGGACACATGTAATGGCTACTAAGTAACCTTCGTTTACACACCAGCAATTAATGCTTTTATCCCTTTCATTCTAAATCATACAGAAACATCAAATTAATCTTACCACATTCAGCCATTTTACCGTGTAAACCACAAAATAACAATGCACTTCTTATCCAAAATCTGTCACACAAAGAAGCCTTTCTAAATCTTTTTCTGTCATTCAAATTCATCACAATCACGCAATCAATTATGTCATAATAGAGTTTCCATAGCATTCAACTTACTCAGGTTACCATAAATGAAACAACAACTTAGCGATAATCCTGGGGGCACCCTTAAATCTACTCTAACCTAAGTTGATTTTTTTTTTTTAAATTATATTTCTGAAATGCATTTTGATAACATTCTTATGGCAGCAGAATCATTATAGACTATTTACTGTTTCAAAGGATCAAATTCATGTATTATTTATTCTATTGTTATTTGTAAATATATTGTTGAGTTTTAATATCAGAAACATTGTTTGTGAGCAGAACCTTATATAGGATTTCGGCATCTAGGGTCAGCTGAATATTTCATGCCCTCTCCTATTTGCCAAGAGTGGAAAACATTTCATTCTAAATTTCATAATATTGATGTGGCACATCCTGAAAGTTGTGCCACGGTTTGTGAGATAATTCCAATTTTCTAAACGCAGCATATTTTTCTCAGCGTATGTTATTCTTCATTATTAATGTAATTGCTTTTTCACTATTAGTACCTGTGGCAATTATACAATCCTGTTTTGTCTAGCCTCATTATATGTGGCATGTGATCTTGAAAATCAGATGTTAACTAATTTTGAAGCATTATAAATGCTTATAAAATTTTAAGGTATTATACAGGGCGTGGCAGGGAAACTACCTTATTTTAAAAATGAGTAACACAAATAGTATAAGCGATATCAGTTTAATTTTCCAAGTTATACAGAGACACTTGAAGTTTTTTTTATTATGGTTTAAAAATAATATTATTAAGGTGCCCTTCGTTCTGGTCAGTGCATTGAGATAGTTGAGTTTTGAATTTTCTTTCTACTTTTACCAGCATATCAACGGGTATGTTGTCGATAGCAGCTTGAATATTGTTCTTCAGTTGAGCCAGGATCTTTGGATATTAGAGATTTCAGATAGCTCCACAAAAAGAAATCACACGGGGCTAAATCAGGCAAGCGCGCTGGCCACTGACGATTGCCTCGTAAGGAGATAAGGCGTCCATTGAAATGTTCTCCAAAAGATCATGGTCCATTGATGCCTATTCTGGGGGAGCGACTAAATTTCAACTCGGCAGGAAAATTTGATTGGTCAACGGTACACGTCACATGTGACGTCAAAAGCGGGGTGTTTTAGATTTACCCCACAGGATTACCTGCCATTTTCGGTTGCTTGTTTTCTGAGCTCTGCAGTGATATTTTTTGGCGAGCTAAAAGAATTTTTTGATAAAATATTTTAATTGGTAATTTAGATATTGTTTGCTTGTAATTAAACACGTGATTACAAATTATTGTAAAGTATTTATTTTTGAGACAAACTTTTTGTAATCTATTTATTTTTCATATATTGCCTTTTGAGAACAGAAAAATTTAGCGGAAATTTCCTTTGTTGAACAAAGGAAAATGAAAAATGTTTCAGAATAGCAAACCTTGTTAGTTTCAGTCAAACATTAAATATTTTATACCATTTTTTGTGTCAAACATTAAATATTTTAATATCATATGCTACCATTTTTTTGTGTCAAACATTAAATATTTTAATATCATATGCTACCATTTTTTTTGTGTCAAACATTAAATATTTTAATATATGCTACAGTTTTTATTCATTTTTTAATATTTCTGATGACAAAATAAGTTTTTTATTTTCTATTGTAGTACATAACTTTTTGTTATAACAATGGAATATGAAAAGATAGCAGTATTTGAATGTATGTACTGCTGCAAAAAGTACAAAAAGAAAAAGGTTTTATATTAACACATTCGGGAAGTACATAAAGTACCTGTTGTGGCTGAAGGAAATTTGAAATGTCCTATTAATGCCTGCAATTTTTCATGTAGAACGTTTGAAGAGTTAAGAAATCACGCAAGAGATCAACATGGATACACTCTTAACTCCGTTGAAATGACATTTAATACATATGAAGGTAAGATATTACAAATTTGCATTTTCTGCGATAAACGTTTTTAATTTGAATTACCCCAAACTGAGTACAAATTACTATTTTTGCAAATTCATTCATCAAGTTGGGGAATAAAATACATCTATTTTTGTGAGTATAATTGATAACAGAATAATTTCCTTAGCATCTTGCTTTTTTCTGTTAGCCTGATAAACCCCCATTATTCTTCAGTAAAAATATTTCAAATAATTATTATTATTAATAATATTAAGATTAAGTAATATTTCTCTTCCTCAACTATTTGAAATATGAAGTAAACATTTTCTAAATAATAAAAACATATATAGAGATGTACTGCTACATAATTATTTATACATGTAATTCAGTGCTTCATTAAAAAAAAAAAGACTATCCTGTTATTACACAAACGGATCTCTTAATGCATATGTATGATGAAGATATCAAAAATAATGTGGACCTAATAAAAAAATTGTTAAAATCTTTATTAAAGTGGCAACCTTCAATCGTAAGTTTAGTATCATAATGATAGACACTTATTTTATTATATGTAAATGAGGCTTAAAATTTATTATATGTTATTTTAAAACTACTTAAAAACATTTATTCAATGTCTTAAAATTTTAATAACCTATACACATTGTATCAGTTATCAAGAAACAGGCTACAATGTTTTTTTACTTTAGACATAGGCCAGATGACACTCATGCTATGGAAAATGTCTGATGACAATTTGTCTCTTAAGAATAAATTTCTTGCATTATTATACAACTTTGGGGAATATGTTTTAAGTCTAGTTTAGCTGGAACATGAGTACTAGTAACTGTCAAATAGGAAGAAAAATATGCCAATGTACAACTTAAAATAGAGTCGTAGCTAGGGTTTTCAGCGCCCAGGGACAACTGAAGGTTTCGCACCCTCTACTGCTTGCCAAGGATGGAAAACATTTAATTCTAAAATGTCGTAACATCAGTTTGGTGCCCCTTCGAATCTGCGCCCGGGGACAGATGCCCTCCTCTAGCTACGCCCCTGACTTAAAATTAGGCAACTTTATTTCAGTGTAGATTTTAAATAAAACTATCAGTTTTGAGAGCAATTAGACACAGGTCCCTCTTCTTGAAGAGAAAAAAAATTCTGCTAAAGTGACCAGTATCTATTTACAATCAGTGCCAAAATAAGATTTTGGTTAGTTTTAAATTAGTAATTTTGTTTTAAAAATTCACTAGTTCACAATTATAATGGGCTTTTATATTGTATGTAGGCTAATGTTTACCCTTCAAATTTAGATTTCTTACAATGGAAAAGTGAGAAGAACGAAGGGAAAAAATTTCTTACTTTTTGAGAAGTACAATAACTCTTAAAGAAGGTGGGAAAAAGAGTTACTTCCTTTGTAATTGATCTGGATTTTATAATTCTAAAAGTAAAGGTGTAAGAGCTATAAAATCACAAGGTACCTGCAAAATAGAGGGGCACTGTCCATCTACTATTGAAGTTACCAGTAATGGCATTATTAAGATTTTATATTTCCAAACACACGTGGGACACACAGTAGATCTAGAACATTTGCCGTTAACAAAAGATTTGCGAGAAGTGATTGCAGGTAAGTTTCTTTATGAACTTGATTGTGAAATTCAATATAAAACAGACATTATTATACAACATTATCATATAAATGCAATATTTTCAGGTAAGTTAAATGAAGGCATTCCACCACAGAAAATATTAGATTCCACAAGGAATAGTATTAAAGAAGACATTTACAGGGAGCATTTATTGACAAAAAAAGACATACATAACATTTCTAATTCTTACTGTATTGGTAATGATGAACAATATCATCCAACTGATGCTGTCAGTTTAAGGATCTGGATAGAAAAAAATGAAATGTTTAGATGATAATTCAGTTCCTTTTGTAAAATTCCAAGGAGAAGCAGCAGATCAGCACTTGAAAATTAGTGACTTCTGCATCATCATAATGACAAATGTTCAAAAGCATATGCTTTTAAAGTTTGGATCCGATAGCATATGCATCGATAGCACACATGGGACTAATGCTTACGATTTTCAATTATCGACAGTTTTAGTCATAGACGAGTTTAATTCAGGATTTCCTGCTGCTTTTTGCCTAAGCAATAGAGTAAATTTAGGTTCAGTGCAAAAATTTTTTCAGTGTATTAGGGACAAAGTTGGACTGCTGTCTGTAAACTGCTTTATGAGTGATGATGCACCAGTATATTATACTGCATGGACATCAGTAATGTGTGATGCCAAATTTAGGATTCTATGCACCTGGCACGTTAAAAAGGCATGGCTGCAAGCAGCAAATTCAATTATCCCCTCAAAGCGAAAGGAAGTTTTGAAATTTTTAAATTTAGTATCTGAATGTCATGATATAAAAGAATTTGAAGCACTGATATCTGATTTCCTCAGCAAACTCTTTGCTGATAGAGATACAGACAAGTTTGCTAATTATTTTGCTTCAAATTATGCAAACAGATGCGAGTTGTGGGCTAAATGTTATAGAAAAAGATATAGCATCACAACTAACAATCATCTTGAAGCACTGCATCGAGTTTTAAAATATTCTTATCTTGATGGATTGAAAAACAAGAGGGTTGATAGGTGCATTGCGAAGCTTATTAATATGGTGCAAGATAAATGGTTCCAGAGATTTATCAAAACAACAAAAGGGCCAAACACATCAAAGATCAACCAAACAAATTTACGACACAACAGAGCAATGAATTTTCCAGCTAATAATATCACAGAAATCAATGAGTTTTCTTGGCATGTGATTTCAGAAAGTGACCCTACTCTTGAATATACTGTTACTCAAATACATACACAATGCATTAATTGTAACATTGTTTGTAAATGGTGCAAAATTTGTAACGATGCATTTGTATGCACATGCACAGATGCCACGATTAAAGGAAGTGTCTGTAAACATATACATGCAATAATTTTAAAGACAAGATTACTTAATAGAGAACAGTCAGCTAAAACTAAAGAATCAAATGATGTAAAACCCTTTCTTGATCTATCAGCACAAAAATTAAAAAAATCAGGAACCAAGCACCATATTATAAATCAACTGAGTATCATATCAAAACTTGTAACATCAACAACAGTAAATAATATAACTTTGGGAGATATTGAAAACACACTGAATAAAGTGATTACAAAATTAAAGAACGAAAAGCCGAAATTGAAAATGGTGAACTATGAACCTACAAATAAAAAAGCAGAGAAACAAAAGAATTTCTTTTTTACGAGAAAGAAAAGAAAAAGTCCATGCAGTACTGAAAATATTGCAACAACTTCATACAAGAAAGCTGCTATAGATGCCATTGGAAATAATGAAACTCTTATAATTCATGATTCTTTTGATCATATATATTGATATCTCATCATGTAAATATATTGTATATAAAATAATCTCTAAATAGTTTATAAATTAAAATATGATGAATTAAAAACAGTATATAAATTTAAAATGCTCTTAATCTTGTCACTACTTCATCCTTGCTAGTTACACAAGTAATTTATTAATCAGTTTTTGATCTCATATTCTGTCGCAGTATTTCACTACTAAATTATTAGTGTAAAGTTCTCCAGTTGATGGTACACATACAGTACAGTTAGCAACATAATTTTACAAAACATCGACATATAATGTGTTTATTAGGACGTATCACAATATGTGCAAAAGAACTAAAAGTTTCAGCATGAAATATGCAGTTACAGATTCAGTCAAATATAGATAGTAACATCATATACAGATAGAGAACATAATAGGAATAACAATCGCACTTGATTATTACAAAGGAAAATCATAATTCAGTATCTGCTGACAAATCAGAGTATGCTGGTATTTCTTTAAATAAATGATTTAAAATGCCACAAAAATATAATAAGTGCTTTAAAATTCTTAAATTCATATAAGTGTAAATCTTAGTGTTTTTGAAAATGCTACTGTATTTTGTTATCGAGCATTTTTGAATCGCTAGTGATTACAATAACAATTTATGAATAGTGAAAACTTAAATTATTCCAAGAGAATTGATTAATAAATTTCATACAATAAATAAATCATTGGGCTGCAAAAGTATGCAGATATATGACAACCAATAACAGAAATAAAAATAAAATCTTTAAAAATTTTATAAAGTGGCGAAGCATGCAAGAGCTATTTATTTATCTTGTAAACAATACATTTTCAGTAGAATCAGTACTTTAAAAAATTGATATACTTTGGAAACATGCTCTGCAATGTAGTTGTTTTGTGATGAAACTGTTGATAGTGATGCTTTGATAATGCTTTTGTTGATTTGCTCCACACAGTAAAACTGTAGAATTTATGTATACATAGCTCTTGCTTTTATGTATGGATGCAAATTATACAGCTTTTAATTTTTCATGAAACTTGCATACATATTAAAGTCAAGCGACTTTTCAGAATATTACAACATTATAAATCTCACACCTTGAGATTACTAAGGCTTATACACAGATTTCAAAGGAAAGAGTTTGTAAAGTTGTATAAGGGCCTTATTATTATTGATATAGACACAAGTATATAGTTTTCATTAATTAACACATTGTTATTGATGAAGATCTCTTTAATGATTCTTACATAAAGCTATTTGGATTTTTTTCCAGAGGAAAAGCAAAGTTTCATTTAACCTGCGAGCACACGCACCGATCCGACGAACACTAGAACACGCGCCGGGTATGTCATACCCGACTAAAACGTTTGTAATTAAAAATTTGCCGAATAAAATTAATCGATTTTTAAAAGAAATTAAAATGTAAAACCAAGTTAATACTTCATTTTAGACGAAATATGAAAGAATAAGGAGAGGTAAAATTATTTACTTACAATATTTTGAACATTGTTTACAAAATGAGGTCATATGTTCCATACATATACTCGTACTTTTGCTACAATTTTCACAAATGTATCTAGTCTTTCTATCTTTTTTCTTGGGGCACTCTGTACACCTCTTGTAAGTAATTTTAGGTTTTTTCGGGGGTGGTTCATTGTTAACATGTTCATCGGTGGTCAGTGTTTGTCTAGAATCAGGAACTACAGATGCTCGTCGTCGTTCATTTTGAACACTTTCTATTAACTGCATCCCTAAGGCTTTGAGAAAAGTACGCCTGGTATGGTATTCCGTTGGTGGTTCCTTCTTTGATAGTAGAATTATTCTTGCATTAATGGCAGCCACGTTTAACACTGAAAAGAAAATCACCATAGGCCATCGACGTGCTACTCTTGCTGTAGAATACGCAGCTGCCATCTCATCTACAACATCGACTGCTCCTTTTGTCATGTTATATAATGTAATGATTTCAGGCTTTTTAGATTCCCCAGTAGATTCATCGATTTGATCGCCGGAATGCATTGTGGATAACAGGATCACACTCTTATTTTTTTTCGGCACATAAGATACAAGTGTTGCTTCTTTCTGAAAACCGAAAATTGAAGAATATACTTCTCTTTTCTCTGCCAGAAACTCAGGTGGGATTTCTCTCTCATTTTTACGCATTGTACCTACTATCGTAATTTTCTTCTTTGGGAGATCTTGAGATAATTCATATCCCATATACCAATTATCAACTGTTAAATTTCGACCAGAGTTGTATAAGGGCCTTATTAAACGTTTGACAACTTCGCTTGCACCATTTTC
The DNA here is from genome assembly GCF_044657685.1 of Stegodyphus dumicola. NCBI lineage: Eukaryota > Metazoa > Arthropoda > Arachnida > Araneae > Eresidae > Stegodyphus > Stegodyphus dumicola. Next base: position 182,947,726 of record NC_140776.1, on the reverse strand, counting down.
AACTTGAAATGGCCCATCTGGTTGTTTACCAGCATAAATTTCCATACTCCAGGTATAAAATACCCTTGCGTCTACAAGAGCAAATATTTTTATGCCATACTTTGCTGGCTTGTTGGGCATATTTTGTTTGAAGGAACAACGACCTCTGAATGATTCCAACTTCTCATCAATGATCACATACTCTGCTAAAGTATAAGCCTTTTGGCAATTTGTGACAAAATTTCCAAAAAATTCTCTGATCGAAGCTAATTTATCAACGTCTCTTCTACTGGGACGATCTCTAATGTCATCAAAACGGAGGCATCGTAAAAGAAAGAGGAATCGGTTCATTGACATTTATTCCCGAACTATGTCCATTCCCGTTCTGCCTGTTGCCCACAAACCTCTTACGTCCACATGGGATGATTTATAAACTCCACATAAATACAGCAATCCAATTAAAGCTTTGATTTCCAACTCATTTGTTGCTTTCGCATCCCGTTCATGAGTGAAATTTCCACGTACAATCAATATAAATATTTGTATTGTCGACTACATGTTTTAACATATCTTCATCGATAAGCAGTGACCAGGAATCTAAAGGTGTTGAGAAGTCTTTAGAATACTTTGTATTTCCAGGGAGTTTAGTTATAATATTTTGGGCGCCAATTCTAACATTAGTCCAAAATTTATTTTTGTTCCATTTTACTCCATTTTTTCCCAACATGGAACTCATTGCTACATTCCAGAGTTTCATTTTCTGTTTCTGTATCTGAATCACTACTCTCTATGGATGAATCATGATGACTATTATATTCTTCGTCATCAACATATTCATCGTCTTCACTAAATGAATCCTCATCAGAAGAAACTGTTTTAAGAATATTTCTCAATCTTTTCATCTCTTCATCGTAAGGAATATACGGCGCCATGCTTACAACTCAAGAAAAACCTATACTTGAAAAAAAAAAAAAAAAAAAAGCTTGAAAACGAGAAGTGCGAAGTGACTCACTGAGAAACATGAGTACACGCGCGGGTATGAGATGACCAAACAATGCTGTTCCTAAAAAACCGTTGCACCTGTCACCTTAGGAATTTCCCGCATTTAAGTATGTGGCCTTGAACTCAGCTACACCAAGTTTCGTCCTTTTATGAAAGAATAAGTGATAAATATACAAAAAGAAAAATGCCCATGGGTATGACATACCCATTGCGTGTGTTCGCGGGTTAAGAAAATAAACCATAGAATATTCTTAATTTTATTATAAACTTTGATTACATCACATGAATCTGTAAACACTGAACTAATCGTTTTCAATTTAAATCACAAATGTATTCTTCATATTGATTTATTGACAGTATGAATAATGACCAAAACTTAATATTATCTGTATAAATAAGAAATCATTGATACATAGGGTAAAAATAAGCATGAAGTTAGACTATATTAGCATGCTAATGGATCAACTAATGGCAAAAGACTTAAAAAACTTTACCTAATCATTTGTACAAGATTATTTAATGAACACAAAATGTATAGGAGTTACTCCAACCCTTTTTTGACCGCAGACACATTCTAACATATATTTTGAGATCTTGTACCCTTATGACTCAACATTCAAGCAGATTTCAGGCATGATAGACTTTTAAGTGCTTCTTTGTCATGAAATTATCTTATGATCATTTCATTCAACTACTACAAATCAAGGAAAGGAGAATTAATAACCAGTGTTTTATACTTTTAGCCACTTGATAACGTTACATAATATGGATTAACTCAAAGCAAATTCTACTGATTATAATCAGATAATTGCATATCTCTTCTGAGAATTTAGATTCTTCCGCATTCATTTCTTTGCAGATCTTGCTCTAAATGGATTTCAATACATATTTACCACTAATAATCGCAAATGATAATAAATAACAAATTAATTTTTATTCTAAACATGATTTGGGGTGGTTGCATAGGCGTTTTCGTGTTTTTCCTCATGTGTAATGTGTATATGAGCCAGTTTCCCTTAGAAAGTTCTCCAGGAAGCCATCCTTCCTTGTAGGCAGTTAGCTTTCGAGTGTTTTAATCAAATAAAAACATATTTTTAAACTACAATTTCAAATTTTGTATTTTGTCCTTATTTATTTCACTAAATAATTAAAGTCCTCTTTAGTACATACACATATCAGGCGCTATTTTATCTTCATTTACAAAATAAAACAGTTGAAGTAGTTTTAGGACTTTTCTCTCATGGGGAAAAAATATCTGCATTTAATCCATTTCCTTTATGAAAACTGAAGTTTTCATACCAAACGAACTTCTTACAATATAACCTTCCTTACGAACTCTCTTATTTACCATATAAACCATTTCGGATCTTTGCTTTGGTAAATGGTCTAAGGCCTTTTACCAGTATATGGCTGTCATAATCCCTAAGGAAGCATATTAGAAAAACAAAACGGTCAGCTATACGCAGGGTTTAATTTCAAAAATTAGAAGTACCAGAGCCCTATAGAAGACCTTCAGGAAAGAGGAACAAGAATAAATAAGAGAATAAGATGACTAATCAAATCATTAACAATTAAAAAATTAAATAATTCATTATTAAAAAAATTAACGGTTAAAGTAATTAAATAATTAAAATTTAATAGTATGCAAAGTGATAAATTAGAATTTAATAAGCAATTTTTAATATAATTTTATTATTAAAAATAAAGTTTCCAAGACCAGATTTCTACTGAAATTATTGTTCAGTTACATAAAAGAACTGCTAAAGCCTTCTTATTTAGGGCTCCGGCTAAAATTATGAATTTTTCCTAAAACTAAGAAGTATCAGAGCCAGCCTCCGGTGGGCTCCGACGCAATTTAAGCCCTGGCTATACGGATATCTTGGTAAAGCAAGAGAAGAACCCATCTTTGGTCATGACCAAACATGGCGCACGATGAGTTTTGATTGTAAACCACATGAGAGACGGAGTTTAAATACGTCAAAATGACGTCACCAAAGCCAACCAATCAAAATTTTCTGCCAAGTTGAAATTTAGTCTCACCCCTATTCTGGACAATGCACACCAAATAGTCACACGTTCTGTGCGGAGACGCTGCTCATGAAACTCTCAGGGATTCGTGCCACTCGATTATCGTATGTTTTGCTTAATGCATGCTGCAACTGGAAAGATGAAAATGAGCCTCATTGCTAAAGAAAAGAAGGGCATCATGAGGTGTATTTTCAAGAACGGCTTTGCATGCATTTTTTTCACGAAAGAAAATCGCATGGATTAAGTTTTTGCACCACTGCCAGTTTATAGGGATGAAAATGCCTTACAGTAAGACCCCGCTTAACGCGGGGGATACGTTCCATCAAAGTAGAGCGTAATGCGAAACAGCGCTAAACGAGGCTATCTTTACATGTAAATATTGGGGTTAGGGGAAGATGGCTAGGAAATTGGTTAGGTATTAAATTTAAAAAGTATGTTTTTTTAATAAAAATAAAACCAAACATTTATTTCTTAAAGCCCAAATTAATACCACATTATTATTTCTTGCAAAAATAAAAACAAAATATAAATAACAAAACGAATATTCTTAAAAAAAAACAAATAAAATTCCAAGTCAGTCATATTTAGTTAGCCTTCCGCGTTTTCAGTGTTCTGCCTTTTTGTGACAAAAGCATCTAATGTTGTTTGCCTTTTTCTTTTGCGTTGTTCTCTTAAAAGTTCTTCATAAACGGATAGAGCATCTCTAACACCACGCCTTACTTTTGAGCTCCTGTCAAAATTCGGATCATTTTCAATGAATTGATCCATTATTTCAGTTATGGTAGACAAACTCCTTTTTACAAATGCCATCGAAAGTTCTTTTTGCTCTTCTTCTGAATCACTGCTGTCAACATTTTTGTTTTCTTCTTGTTCAATTAATTCCTTGAGCTCATCATTAGAAAGACTAGCCGCTGCTTCTTGAATTATTTCTTCGACATCTTCCACATTTACCCCTTCAAAATATGTCTGTAAAATACCGTACCAAACAAGAAATACAAGTACACTCTTTCGGATATGTGTTTGAAACCTATCGCTGCATAATATTTCGGGAAATCCCCGTATGCTGCGAGCGATTTCGTGGAATCCCCGGTTTGAAATAAAAGAGCGCTAAACGAAACAGCTTTAAGCGGGGTCTTACTGTATGTTGAAATGTATGACTCCACGGAAAACGCGCACTCCTCTCTCGTCCACTGCATAATCAGTACTAAACCTACATGACATAAAATGATTTTCAGTGAGTGCCATTCCACCCTTCTCGGAACAAATGTCGCTAGATGGCGCGCGTTTCAAATAATGAAGTTGCCTTGCCGCATCCTGTATAAGTAGATGCTTAACTTTCCTATAGTGCTACAGTATTAAAAGTGTTGGTTATCAAAAGACATTATTTAATTCTGTGTTATGTGTTTTGTTATAGAATTTTTATATATATGTTTCTGCATTTCAGAATGTTGACAAAATGTAGAAATGTTAGTATTAGCTTCTAAAAGAGCTGATGTAAAAGAATTAGTGAAGAGGTTAGATTATACTTGTGAGCAGTGCTTAAATTGCGCGAGCTCAGCTCCGGTACTTCTCAATTTTAAAGATAAATTGCAATTTTAGCCGGAGCGTACCGGAGTCCTAAATAAGATGAGCTCCGGTACTTCTCAATTTTAAAGATAAATTGCAATTTTAGCCGGAGCGTACCGGAGTCCTAAATAAGATGAGCTCCGGTACTTCTCAATTTTAAAGATAATTTGCAATTTTAGCCGGAGCGTACCGGAGTCCTAAATAAGATGAGCTCTGGTACTTCTTTTTATAAAACTGAACCACGATTTAAAGGGAAAAAAATTTAGAATTTCTAACGTTTTAGTTTAACAATATTCTATTTACTTAGAAATACGAACTCATGAGAACATCAGACGTTCATGTAAAGTCCCCTCACTCACATGCGGAAACCTTTCCCTTTAGGAAGGGCAATAAATTTGGGAGAGTTTGTTTAGGAAAGCGTACATTTCTCGCCATGCCATCGTATCTAGTGTATTGTTATCGATGGTTACAGTTAGTTATCCTCGCAGGAAGGAAAATTTGTGTTCTTAAATGTGCGTTAAGTGACAGCGAATACAATAAGAGTGAAATACTGAGATAAAACTGCTCAAGCACGTCCTATACATCGTCTTCCCACAGTATCCACTAATGGGGGGGTGGAATCGAAACCAGCAACTTTACATTCATCCTTATTCATTATTATTATTAAAATGAGGCAGATTCAAGACTCATTTTACCCCTGACACACTGGCTATAATTATATCAGCGGAGAGCAGCGGTCAAAGAGAACGTTTTCTCTCACCAAGATTCCCCTCATTTTTTGTTTCCACCCACTCATACCCTCATTCTGTTTCGCCCTCGAATTTTCATCAGCTATAAATATATATAATTTTTGTGATGATAAAAGAACTCCCCCGCCCCTACAATTCAAAGCTTAAATTGGGGCGGAGCCCACCGGATATCGGCTCCGGTGCTTCTTTGTTTTTGTAATAAATCATAATTCTAGCCGGAACGCACCGGAGCCCTGAATAAGAAGGCTGCGGCACTTCTTTTATGTAACTGAATAACAATTTCAATAGAAGTTTTATCTCGAAAATTTTATTTAAACAATAAAATTATATTAAAAATCGCTTATTAAATTTCAATTGATCTCTTTACATTTTATTTAATTATTTAATTACTTCAATAAATAATAATTACTTATCTAATAATTATCAATTAAATTATAATTAATTTCTTATATAATAATTATTGAGTAAATAAGAGTTTGTAAACATTAATTAAATAGCTATTAATTAATTTGATAATAATTAACTACTTAATTTTAAAATTATTAATGAGTTTAATAGTCATTTTATTTATTCATTTACTCTTGTTCCTCTTTGCTGACGGTCTTCCATAGGGCTCCGGCACTTCTAATCTTAGAAATTAAGCCCTGCTTGTGAGATTGTTTATGTTGCACGGGCATTAGTGATAAATAAATCAGCTGAAGTTGTTACAATTCTTATGTATAATTCGTAAAACTTTTCATGCCTTCTTGGTAAGAACATTACAAAATCAAATGCGCTTAGCCAAAAAATGAACTTTAAATAAAGTTTTAAATATTAAATTCATATATTTCACATAAAAGTTATATAAGTAGTTTAATAACGTGAATTATTCAACATAATTTGATTTTAATTGTTCAATAGTGTTCTTTTGAAGTTGAGTCACTGTTTTAAGTGAAAACTTGCTGGTTTATTATATTTCAGTGTTGGCAAGTTATATTTTTAAATGAAAGTAAAATTTTGAAGTGTCTTGTATGAAAAATATATTTAAAAAATTACAAAAAATGTTGATGTGTCCAATTTTTATGAAAACTAGTGGGATCTGTTAGATCAAGATAGAGAATGTTGTGCTGTAATAAAAACAAAATCTGTAAATTGCATATTATTTTGAACAGTTTAGATAGGTAAATGTATATTTTGTATAAGTTTGTAAATATATTGTAACACATGCATTTTCTTAATGACATAGTAGATATTTATTTCCAACTTCAATGAAAGTACTTTCTGTGCGTCATCCCCTATCCTCTGATCTTTAAGTGGTCCTTTCACAGTTAATGTAGATAATTGGGATTCTTTTGTAAAATATTAATATAATAAAAATATTGCTAAAGTTATATATAGTAAACTGTTGGCTTTATTGATTCAAAGCTTGCATGAATATACACTCATGTCCATAAATTAAGGATAATTCGGAGTCACGCGGAAATCGAACTTTAAATAAATATATCACCTCTAAAATCACCACACACATCTTCAAGAATCATATGCAAATTTCAGGAAGTAACCAGATGATACCGATGGTACGTCACAATGACGAGAGTGTTCGAAAGTGATATATAAGGACTACAGGCAAAGAAGTAAAATTATTCGCAGGCGCTTTATAAGCATTTCAGTGCAATAACCGAATAGTTATGACACAAAGGACGCATTTGGATGATTTTTTACGTGGTAGAATTATCGGCCGTCTGGAATGTGGGCGTATCCAACTGGAAGTATCAGACGAACTTGGAATTGCCCAGAGTGTCATCTCCAGGCTTTGGAAACGATTCCAAGATGATGACAATGTGAGTAGACGTTACAGCACAGGTCGCCCCAGAGTTACAATGCCGAATGAGGACCGGTATTTGGCAGTTACTGCCGAAAGAAACAGGCGGAGCACAGCCTCAGACCTGTCTTGTCAGCTTTCTTCAGCCACTGGTACGACAATTTCAAGGCAGACCGTGTACAGACGCTTAGGGAAGATTGGTCTATATGCTTGTAGATGCGTTTCATTTACTGCAACTCACTGTCGCCTGCGGTTAGCCTGGAGTAGAGAGCATGCATTGTGGACACCGCAACAGAGGGCTTGTGAGATGTTTTCCGACGAGTCCAGGTTTAGCTTGCAGTCTGATTCTCGCCGGACTTCCATATGGAGAGCTCCAGGTACCCGTTACCACCAAGAAAACATCATTGAACGAATCCGTTACGGTGGTGCAGGAGTGCTCGTTTGGGGTGGAATTATTCTGGGTTCCAGAACTGACCTGCATGTTCAAATTGGAACCATGACAAGCCAAATCTATCGGGACGTCATTCTGGAACAACATGTACGTTTGTTTCGGGGCGCCGTGCGCTCACAATTTGAGTTTATGGATGACAACGCCCGTCCTCACCGTGCAAACATCGTAAGCGAATATGCCTTCAATCGGAGGATATCACCCGTATGGACTGGCCAGCAGGCCGACGAGTTGCAGCCCGTCAACCTCCTCCTACATGTCTACCGGAACTTCGAAGAGCATTGCTTTTTGAGTGGTGTAATATCCTCCAAAATCAGATCAATAATTTGATACTCAGCATGCCTAGGCGTTGTGCGGACTGTATTGCATCGTCTGGGTGACATACAATGTATTAACAATCATACCAACCGTGTAATATTGGTTTTTTGTAAATAGTTTTTTTTTTTTTTTTTTGTAATTTGCTCCAGGGAGAAAAAATCGCTAATTTTTTTAATAATATCAAACATATAGCATCTTTTTTTTTGCTCTTTACCTTTTGTTTAATAAATAAGCTTTACAAATAAGTCAAATTTGTTTTGCTTCTAACTCTTCCTTTGCCTGATTTTGCATTATCCTTAATTTATGGACATGAGTGTAAATAACGTCGATATAAATGCTGAAGTAGCAAGAGCCCATACTGTTGCTGCTGAAAAATTTCCTTTCATTACTGATGTATTTTCAAAACCATATAATTGCAAAAAAGAATGTGTTGATAAATTATTTACAATATATATCGCAGTGGCATTTCATCTTTGAATCAGCATTTGGTCGCTTTCTAAAACAGGTGACTTTAATTTTAGTAATTAGTTATCACTTTTAATTGTTTTGATAACTTAAAGGCTTCCTGTATGATAAAAGGTTGATAACTGAAGGCTATGACTGAGGTTGACTGTTTTTTATGATGACAAGTTCTAATGTCTTTGTTGCCAAACAAAAAGTCACATCAAAAATGTTACTCAATATTATGAAATAATTTTCATTGTTTATTACGCATCATTAATCCTCTGTTTCATAAAGAACAACTTAACAGATCTTAATTTTGTAACACATCTTAAGTAACTTCTTGTAGTTATAATACTAAATTATTACTTTGTAAGATTATATATATATATATATATATATATATATATATATATATATTTAACTTTTATGTATATGATCTTAGACTCAGTGCGAAATCGAGTTATTCTACTACTTGCGCAATTGCTGCAAAGTAAGTTAATAATAATTTATTTACTAAAGAAATATTGATTATATTATCTCCTAAGATTAATTTTAGTAGAATTATCTTAAAAGTGGGAATCCATAGTTAGTAAGTTCAATTCGGAAATTGTTTTAAAGTAACTTGAATGTAAATTTTTAAAAATGTTTAACGGGGACTCGAATTAAATCATTAATAACACAAATTCCAATTGTAAAAGAAATAAATTAAAAGCAAGTAATCATTGCCATTGATCGGAAATTAGTTGACTTTTCAAGGGGAACAAACCAACTCCCGTTCAATGAACAATAATTAAGAAATAAATACGAAGGTGTTTCGTCCTTTACTCAAGTAATGAGGCGATGCCAAAAATACAGACAAATGGCATACAAACAAATGGCAATTCAAGCAAGGCCAAATATTTCCGTGAATTGAAGGGATCAAGAACTAATGCAGAGCACCAAAGAATTCATTCCGAATTCTACTAAAATTAATCTTAGGAGATAATATAATCAATATTTAGTAAATAAATTATTATTACTTTTATGTATATATATATATATATAATCAATTAATCAATACTGTTTAGGAAATAAATTATTATATATATATATATATACACTTACACACACTACTAATGATACATAGTGACTTTGAAAAATGTTTTTTTTTTTCCTCCATATCCTATTGAATATTAGTATTCCTTGTAATGCAATTAAATAATAATTGTTCTTTATAATTCATTCATTCATCCTTTTTTAAAAATCAAGATGTCATGTAAGACTCTCAGGCTTCTCATACTATCCCTGTTGTGTAATGCAAATATCTACCTTGTCTTCTTCATGCCATCCAGTCTCGTCTAATTCATCATCAACCATTCTTCTCCAAATCAGTTTTAGATTTTACTTCTTATTGGAGGTCCATTTCTGTGCCATTTTTGGATCTTCCAGTGTTATATATCATTTGTGTTTAATTTTTTGTACTTTAGGTTTTGTCTTTTGTTTTTGCAGTACATTTTTTACCCTACTGCTTTTACATCAAATGTAGCTGCAGTTTTCTTGCAACATGCACTTTGAGGCAAACTAAGATACTGTTACGTTATTTTCTTCCTTCACGTTCGTACGGGGTTCGTAGATTTGGAGTGAATAATGACGGCACTTGATGAAGTATCTAAACACACTTTTATTTACCAGGATTAATCAGATAGCTCCAAAATCACTTTTACAGTCGTCAAACTGTTATAAACAAGCTGCCACGTTCAGCGACACAGCCTTCACATTGTCAAGCAATAGCGGTGGAGACAGCTTCATCGCAAAGCACCCGTGTACAGCTCCCAACTCTGCTTGGTCGTTCTCGGAACTCCACGTACTCTCGAGACTCTCCACGCAATGCACTCGACGATACACAAGAGTATAGCTCTCGACTCAGCACAGTCTAAGACAAAACTCGACGATGCACTAATTCGCGATGCACTAAAAGACTCTCGGCGCTAGACTGCGAGACACTCGCTCAATGACTGACTATCAGCTCGCTAGATGAGGCACACACACTCGCCCACTCGACGACGCACTCTAACTAACTGCAGACCAGCAGGGTTTACATAGCTTTCGGCTTGTGTTCGAGAACATTTTGGGCTAAACCGGTAAGAATTCGTTCCAGAAGGTTCTCCAACTGTCCATGGTATATCGCCAAATGTGGCAACCCTGACTTCCCTTGCCATTTTATGGCAACCCTAAAACTGCTTTGCTGGGAAGCTATCTCACCGCGCCTGTACATTTCGTAACAATACATTCCTCCAGCAATAAAATCTTAAACTATTATGTGATAAATCATATGATAATCTGATAAATTTATTTATTGCTGTTATGAATTATCTTAATTAAGTGTTTGAAAAGAGTGATTAAGTTTTACTTGCTTTCAGATGTGTTATTTCTTCAATATAAAAATGTACCCAAAAAGGATTTATATCCTTATGTTTATATCTACTCAGTATGTTAACAAAACATAACTGGCCTTTATCATTCACTTGATAAAAGGATGATTGCTTTGACATTTTGATAATCTGTGGGTATTAACAGATGAGTTTTCTACTTCATGACGACTTTGATATTTGTGGCCCTTCACAGAATGACCGCACTTTGCTGTCGTTTATCCTAAATGAATCTAAACATTCTGTGGTGTTTTTCCAGTAGTGTATTCCAGTAGAATTATTCCAGTAGTGTATTCGTTAAAGTCATGTATGTAGAGTTTGCATTGTATGAAAATGATTTTTAAGTTCATAGTGTCAATTTATGAAAGATCTATTCATAGAATACGTAACCTAGTAAATCCTTTATCTTTTTTTTTCTTTCTTTTCGAGGTAGCACATATTTTTGTATTGTAAGAAATAACAATTTTAAAGTGAAATCTGCTGCTTCATTTCCCTGTACATTTCACTTCTTGAATTAGACATGTTTTTACTTGATCAAATCAGAAATTTATTCTCACTAGTTCATGTGTGTTTTTATTTTCTTACAGTAACACCACACCTCTCTTTTAAAAATATATCACCCAATCAATTATTAGTCCAAAGGGATTTGAATACCGAAGGACTATTAGTTTCGTTTTGGCATTTTGCGTCGGACTCATAAATGTCGGTTCACTTTTCAAACTGTTGCCACAAAATGTTAGAGTCCTGCATTATATTTGAAGAAATTAAATAATGAAAAATCTGCATAAATGTATGTATATTTCTCGTATTGTGATAAAACAACGGTACATAGAGTCATCGAATTTTGAATAACGTAATCCTCCAACGAATATGAGCATGTGGAAGACCAAATTTGAAATTTGAAATTTGTTTTATGATCGATTTCCTATTTTTTAAAACTTTGACGAATTTTTGATTAACAAACTCAAGGATTTCAAAGCGAGCAATGGCAACGTTGTGCAGAAAAAACATTTTTATCTCCAGTATCGGAAATTCTAAAGATATGCTCGTTTTAAAACTATTTTGCGATATTGCTGTTGCACTGGATCTTATGGTTTAAGTGCGAGGAACATGATATTTAATAAAGAAAGGTAACACACAAAATGTTAAAAAACGCCCCTTTGGACGTAATTTAAAATTCTGAAACATTTCAGATTTTTTTAAATTTTTTTTTTTTTTTTTTTTTTTTTTTTTTTTTTTTGTGTATATTTGTTTATTTTTATATTTGGGCTTTTAATATACAAGGTTCTGTTCCGAAAGTAATGCTTCCCATTTTCTTCTGCCGAAACTATCCGTGGCACAGCGTTGCCGCTTGCCGGGAAGGATGGGTGGAGTCTTGGGAATACAGCACGACCAGCTCCAGTCAGTTCGAGCTCCTGGAGTGTCACAGTGCATGTTTCAGTGAATCCTTGTGTGAGTGCTCGGTCTAAATCAAGATGGAAAAAACTCTCGAGCGATAAATATGCGATAAAGTTTTGTTTCAAACGTGAGAAAACGTTGTCGGAGACTTTTAATTGGAGATTAAAAAAATCCCTCAAAAGACAGCATTTGGGGACCCTGGAAAACATCAAGGCAGTTACGACGAGGTTACTTAGGACGGACTTCCAGGACGCATATAAAGCATAGAAATGTCTTTGGAACGGGTATGTTAAAGCAGGAGGGATGTATTTCGAAAAATATTGAGTAATTGTACAAATCGGTTTAATAAATTTCTTTAAAAAAATGGACGCATTATTTTCGGGGTAGACCTTGTATTTCCCATATAGCAATTAGTCTCTCCTGACTTCCAATATAAATGTTTTATACGAAGCTTGATAATTTTTGCCTAGTTTCAAACAAGGAAATTGTCATATTGTAAAACGTAACATAACTCAAACTAAATTCACTATTAATCAATCAATCCATCCACTTCCACCAACATTTTGTGTACAAAGATTTTTTAAAACAAATCTCGCACTTAAACCACATAAAGCTCAATTCAACAGCAATATCACAAAATATTTAAAAACAGTATATCTTTAGAATTTCGGTCTCGTGCGCTGGCGATATTTTCTTTTTCTGTACAGTGTGGCCATTCCTCGCTTTAAAATCGTTTGAGTTTTTAATAAAAAAATTGTTAAAGGATGTACAAAATCTGAAATAGATTGTAGGGACATTAGGCATATTTTTTGGAAGCAGCCAAGATGAAAAAGTAACAACCTCCTTCGCCGGGAATCGAACCACGGACCTCTGGAATACCGGCCCAGCGTGCTACCGTTACACCACTAAGGCACGCTAGGGAAGTGGGAGACATACCTTATAAGATAATAAAGCAAATTCAAAATTCGGCCATTTAAATGCCCATGTTCAGTTGGAGGACTACATTATTCAAAATTGGATAGCTCTATGTAGCGTTTTTTTTTTTTTTTTTTTCACTATGCGAGAAACGTTCATGCAAATTGTTCATTATTTAGTTTCTTTAAATATAATGCATGGTTATAATATTTGATGGCAACAGTTTGAAAAGTGAACCAAATGCAGAAAGTAAAATGACGCAAAATGCCGTTTTGAGACTAATAGTCCTTTGGCTCTAATGCCCCACTGGGAAAAAAAAAAAAAAAAAAAAGGCTGTTAAGGAGTTATCTCTTCATTATGCCCTGTGTTCTTTGGAATTTCAGTAAATTTTAATATGTCCCATTTGATAATTTTTAGATTTTTTAATTCTTTCAGTGCTTTTAATTGTCATAACAGAGAAAGTAGTTAAGCTGAAACAAAACTTCGGGAAATAAATTTGAAATATCAGAAAATTAGGTTGAGAAGTCTGAAAAGTGTATCAAAATGCATTGTTTAGTACAGCTTGAATGCTTTCTTAATGTATAAATATTTTCACATGCATTAAAAATTTCTTTCGAAGTTTTCTTTTCTTTTTTTTTTTTTTTTTTTTTTTTTAACTCCTTGGGCATGCTTTATTTTTTGGTAAAATATGTACAAATGTGAAAATATGAAGCAATGTATTTTTCATACGTTTTTATCGTTGATACTATTAATCATTATGCTATGTATTTCTGCGACAGAATTTTCTTATGAGCTAATGCATATATAAATACGCTTGTTTTAATATTCTTGATAATTAGTTGTTGAAGATAAATCTTTAATATTCATGATAATTATTTGTTAAATATTTTAACAAATAAATCTTTCTGTTTTAAATTCCATAAATATGTATGTATATTTAATTAACACCTCTGTTCAAATCTTTTGTCTCCACAGATTTCTATGTTTGATCTGTTATTTAACTTAAAACGTCATGTAATTTATATAATGTAAAATTCATTTAAAATTATTACAATGAGATACATTCCGATGACCTCATTGATCATATGACTTATGTAAGCCTTTTGTAAACAAACAATGCATATGGCCTCAGAGATCACGTGACTTATGTACAGCTAATGCAAACAAGCAAGGTCATTCTTCCTCTTCTTCTCTTGCGGAATGTATCTCATTGCAAAAACTGAAATAATTCCACTAGCTACAGATCCATTTTATCTCTTATTTATTTTGCTTTTCTGTAAATTATAAATGAAACATTCATTGGCTTTAGAACTCAGAGCAGTCTATCTTAACTTTCATATGTATTATGAAAATTCTGATGAAATACAGATAGCAAACAAAATAGAGAAAACACGAGGTATGATCTGTAATGAAACAAAACAATGCAAGCACCAATGTTCGTTGATAGTTTGTTCTGAACAGAAGTAGATTATTGTGGAATAAATATTTAAATGGCTTGAATGTAAGGCAGTAATAATATACAGCGCCTTTAGCAGATATGGGCTGAAGCAAGGCCGGCATCTGTACATCCGAGTAGGCATATTAGTCAGTCAGTCAGTCATACCGGTATCGCAGAGATATCCGACGTGTCCTGCTCAATGATAGAATTAGCCGTATGGGCACATGACGGTAAAAACAGGACGGACCAAGGAGGCATCGGAGGTAGGTGAGAGGAGGTGACCATGCGTCACAAGGGGAGAAATGCTAAGGAGAGGCTGGTGTCGCGCAGTCTGACAAGTGTCTGTTCGTGACATATACATGTATAAAACAATACACAGAAAGTTAAAATAAAATAAAATTATTTACAGGGTACATAAATACACAAATAAGCTACAAAATAAAATACAAATCCAATTAAAATAAATATTTACATATGTACAAAGTGTTCGTGCGCTATCATAATTAAGTAGGGAAATTTGCATTCCTCGTGATATGTCCAGCGTACGGTCTTATTTTGTAGTCCTCTTGCAGAGGTATATAATCAAACGTGTTGAATTGAGCAAGGTACGGGCAATTGACAGCTCTATCGAAGAAACTGCTGTTGGTGCGGTGAAGAAATTTGTCAACAGGCTCAATTTTTAGGTCTCTGTGAAGCGTGTCATTAGAGACAAAGTAGTGTGCGTTTGTCATTAAACGCAGGGCTTTGTTTTGGAGAATTTGCAATTTATTTATATCTCTATGTGTGGCCGCCGCAGCCATGGCCTTACTTTTGGATTTATTCACATGGGTCTTTCCAACTGAGTTTATTATTCAAGGCGACACCAAGATAAACAGCCTTATTTACAATAGGCACATCTATGTCAAAAAGTTTTAAAGTCACATTTAAAGGGGTTCTAGGAGTCTTCTTACGGATAATGAGCAACTGCGATTTCTGCGCATTGATAGCAAAGGCATATTAGTTATCGCCCGACCGCATATCAACAAACTGTACCCTGCTAGGACAACCACTCTCAAACAATCAACCAATACGAATCAAAACGATGAAGATGTCACACGGCTTGAAGTTTGTTTACACTCTGCTACTGTCTGAGTTGTTACTAGATATTGCTATTACCATATGCGATGTGCGTAAACCGAATTCATATACTGTACTTTTTGCATTAAAAGACATATTTAATTTTGATTATGATGCATAGCTTACGTAGGCCTCACTTCCAGCCATGTGACATCATCACGGATGGCAGGGTTACAATCTACAACTTACTCTTATGAGATACATTCCGCAAGAGAAGAAGAGGAAGAATGACCTCGCTTGTTTGCATTAGCTGTACATAAGCCACGTGATCTCTGAGGACATCTGCATTGTTTGTTTACAAAAGGTATACATAAGTTACGTGATCAATGAGGTCATCGGAATGTATCTCATTGGGTAATTTCGAGCGGTTGTCCTCGCAGTGTACAGTTTGCTTGTGTACCGCCAGGCCTTGCTGACTGTTAAACTTCAGCATAACATTAAGGCCCCAATAGAGGATGTTAGAGTAGCTGTATGATTTCCTTCTTGAATTCAATCAATTTTAGATGTATTTTGGTATAGAGATAAGAATGTTATCAGTCTAAACACAACGCGTCTAAGCTATCACAAAGCTTTTAGAAATAAATGAAGATCTTAAAATAGCGCATAAATAGCTGACGGCTGCTCACAGCCTCTTATTATACGACTCCTCAAAGGAACTTCAAGAACACTTCTGGAAGCTTCGAGAGGGAAAAGAAAATTGCTGCCAGGGCCTCAAAAAGGCATTTTATGAAAACTTCCAAAATGTTAATAAGTTGGCAAGAAATCACCAGATGCGTTGAAGCCGGATAGGAAGAGTTTCTTCCCATACATATGGTTCCAGCTACTTTCGCAATCCAAATGTCAATCGATCCAGAATTAAAAGATCATTAACAAAATACATGAGATAAAGCATAGAGTTGCCCTCAAGAGCATGAAATGAACAAATTTAAATAAAATATACGATAAATAAACACAATGATATAAAATTGTTTCATAAGAATAAATTGAATTTAATTAAAAAAAAGTAATAAGAATAAACTGAATTTAACTATAAGAATAAATTGAATTTAACTTGCCTGCATGAATGACGAAACACGAATTGAATGATTGGAGAGTTAGGTTTGGAGGCAACTTCCCCTTGATAAGTCTGTCTCCTGCCTACTCTACGGTCATTCACATATGCAATTTTAAAAAAAAAATTGTTTAATTTAATTTTAATTTATTAAATTAGTAGATTTATTTTCATGGATAGATTTTGCACTTGATTTGCTTATGCTTCTGAATTTAAATGATATTGTAGATTAGTTCGAGAATTAAATATTTGTTTAAACATAATGATATAAAATATATATAAATATTTTATGAATAAAATGCAATAATAAATTTATAAATAACTTTTTATATAAATAAAATATTAATAAAATTTGCATATTAATATAAAATGAACTAAATGATTTTTTTAAAGCATAACAATGCAAAAATACATACAAACTAATATATACAAAAATTTGCAGCTATATAAGCAACTTTTATATGCACCATGAAATAAAAAATCTCATATAAAGGATTTATTCTTTTACTTTATTGGGCTAAGATGAACACGAGTCAATATTAAAGAATGAATTTATTTCCACGGTATGAGAAGCACTTTGCCTTAATTTTTATTTAACCAAATTCATTATTTAATAAAATTTAAATCAGGTCATTTGTTGACGCAATTAAAGAAAAGCATCAAGCTGATGATAAACACCTAATATCATAAAAGAATGTTTGCAGATGATTTTTATTATAAATCTAATTTACAATAGAATATTACTCAGCCTTCAGAATAAGTTATTATAAGATATCAAGTTTACATTTAATGAAATAATTCTAACGTATTATATATAGCGTAAGTACATTTAGCTACAATGTAAATGCCACGTCACTACTCAACGTAATAAACAGGAAATCATGTCTCATGTATTTTTATTGAAAAATGATTTATTTGTATAAATCTGTATTAGTTATATTTGTGTTTTTGTTAGCCAACAGAGGGCGACACGAGGTTTTGCTATAACGGTTCTTAAAGGTGATAAAAAGTACCTTACTTATCTCTATCTTTTTCTAACATTTCTTTGAAACAGCTTCGTACACGTTTTGATTTATGAACTTACAAAAACTTCTTATCTCACAAGTTTATAATTGCCTTAAGTCATTTTGCATGTAATCCAAAACCGACGATATTAACAATGACTTGTAATTTTGCTTGTAACCCAAAAATTGCTTCTGAAGTGTAAAATAAATTATAGCAAAGTTGATATAAAGGAAGATGGAACTTTTTATCGAATTTTTCGATTCAATATTATTTTTAGCTATCTTCCTTGTCAACCTTATTTCGTTACTAGGAAGCCCGGCGGTCATACGAAATGACCGCTGTCCTAGATATTATAAATCGTAATTAAAATGATTTGTGCAAAGGTGTCTGCTAATTCAAACTGGATTACCCAGGGCAGGCGGCGAGCACGATCAAATGCCTTGGCTATGTCAAGGAATATTGAAGCTGTATGCCTTTTTTCTTTGAGTCCTGTAGAAATTGTTTCTGTAACTCTATAAAACTGATAGACTGTGGAATGCTTGCTTCGGAATCCATATTGTTGTGTAATAAGAAGTCCTCGGCTTCCCAATACTGTTTTGATTTCGTTCAGCAGGATGAATTCAGCAATTTTGCTGCATGCAGGCAATAGATTAATTGGTCGGTAGGACTCGGGTTGATTCGGAGACTTTCCGGGCTTATGTATTGGGGCTATGACCGCAGTTTTCCATTGAAGAGGAAAATATCTCAGGTCGAAAATTAGTTGAATGATATGGGTTAACCTGCAGATCATCAAGAATCCCATTCTTTGAATCATGAGATTTGTAACCTTATCATGTCCTGGACTTTTCTTTATTTCATTTTTTCAACATAGCTAAAAACATCTAATGGTTTGACTCCGATGCTGTTGTTTGTGCGTGGTTTTGAGAGGAGTTGTGTGATGGTATCAGCAACAGTATGTTCAACAGGAATGTTGTTAATTGTAAACTGAGTAGCATAGTGATCTGCAAGAGACCGAGCTTTCTCAGTTTCTGTGTATGCGATCCCATTTTGGCCTTTAAGGGACGGAATATTTGTGTAGCATCTCTTTAGCCTCGAGGTAGCTTTCCAAATGGAGTTATCATATGTAGATAGCCCTTCGAGGTTTAGCTAGCCCAGCGTTTTTGTGCATGCTTTCAAGTTTGATCTCTGACTTCTTGATGTAAAGCATTGAGCAGTCGTTTATCATCCGGATGCCTTGATCTCTGCCATTGCTTTCTGGCCTGGTTTCGCTTTTTAATCAGATCTTTAAGGGCTTGATTTTGAACAAAGGTTTTGGTAGGAATCTGTCTGGTATTATTTTGATATGCGGAGGTTAGATCACTGGTAAATTTGGTAACTAAAACGTCTAACTCATCACTCGTATGTATTGTTTTGGCTGTGTGGTGAGTGTTGTTTAGAGCTTTGGTATAATTAGACCAATTTGTAATAACGGCTGTTTTGTCTGGTGTACTATGGCTTATAACATCCAGTTCTATGAAGACTGGATTATGATCCGAGGATAATTCATCTAACGTTTCAATGTTAGATGGTGCTCGGATGTTTTTTAACATGAAAAAGTCAATGGTGGTGGCTGATTTAGGGCCATAGCGTGTTGGTGAGGATGGAACTGCAATGTGAAGATTGGCTGTGTTAGCAAAGTTGTAGAGGTGCTAACACAGCCAATCTTCCAGCTGCATTATCAGAATTGCAGTTCCAAGATGATGTTTAGTGTTAAAATCTCCTCCTACTATGACTCGATTGTTGAGGTTGAATATCGTTTCTAAGTCTGCAACGATCTCGTTTACATGTTTTGCTGGTGGTATAGACTGGTGGTATATAGAAGGAGACTAAAGTGATGGGTGGTGTTGTGGGTGGTATGACGGTGATAGCTACGGCCTCAGAGGCTAAAAGCTGTGGGATTGTTAGTCTGTAATGAGCAATGGAGCGTTTAATTAACAAAATTACTCCCCCGCCGATATGTACTACTCTGGGTCTGTCATATCTATGCAAATCATAGTTAGCAATATGAAAAGAATATTGAGGGCCAAGGACGTGTTCATGTATGAAAACAGGATAACATCAGGACTATGCTCATTTATAAATTCTTTCAACTCAGAAATTTTCTGAGAGAGGCCATGCGCGTTCCATGAAATTATATTCAAGTTATTGGTGTAACTATTCATGATTGGTTTCGTTCAGTTCTTCTAATATAAGGTATAACATATATCCCTTACATACAGGTGAGTGCAGGGCCGGACCCCCGGGACGGCTTTGTATGACAAATCGGGTGTCGTCCGGTACCCGCACCTATCTAGAGCAACACAACTCTCGCGGCATCCCGCGAGGGCTGCATCGGAATTTTGTTAATACATACAGTAAATCCTGTCTATGGATCCCTTACATACAGTCAGTCCTGTCTAAGATGAGAATCCGGAGGATTTGGATGTTAAGTGGATGCTGTTAGTATTTTTCCATTTTGCCGGCGCAGGCGATAAAGTCGCCAAAAATGGTACAACCGATGCCAAACGGAATATCCTCGCTTGTAACCTTTTAAGCTTCATTTTCAAAACAAGTAGCAGCCATTTCTTATCGGATTGATTGTTTCTTTTAATACTGGCATACAATTACATAGAATTTTTACCAGATAAATCATTTTATGGCTAAGGCCATTCGCGGTAATTAAGTCAATTAGGATGACTCAACCGAAGGCGAAGATATAGAAAAAGCGAAATCAAGGGTTAAGTTCATCAATTCTAATGAGAATGTTCTACCGAAGTAAAGTACTGCGACTTTACATAATTACTGAGTAAGCTATTCATACGAATTGAATCAATTCTTGCATTTAAACTTGTATTCCATAAGATTTCATTTAAGATTTAACTTGAAATTAATGTAATTAATTACTGAGAGAATTAAATTTTTGTAGCGTAGTTTACGTGAGATGAGATCACTTGGGGTCACGTGGTATGAACCGGTGAATCAGAATGGTGAACTATGAGATCATCGTAAGTTTTTATATTAATGTCCTTTTGCAAAAAATATTGCCTTTATTTTTTTGTCTTTTTACAAAAATTTAAATGATATTAAAATGTTTATGCCTTCAAAATAAAAAATTCTTAGAACTAACATTTGTTAACATTTTTTTATGTGTATACTGTGTGTTTGTCGCCAATAAAACCTGCTTGGCGAGATTTGCGCCGGCGAACGAAAAATTACCGATAATTACATGCGATTCCGTACGATTTTGATGTTAAGTGGATGTTGTTATTTTCTAGAGGGGTGTTCAGTACCGATATGCTGTCAAAATTATTAGTTACTCTTAATCTAGAAGAGTTGGTGACAATGAGGAGTACACTATATTTATTTCGCCAGTAGATGTAAAAGAAATACGCTTCTCTGACGTATGTCTCTAAATTAAATTTGAAAGTTGTGTGAGTACAGTGCACTCAACGCACGTGCAAATTCGGAAAAAAAAAAAAAAACATTAAGAGACGGGTTTGTCGCAGACGTCAACACAAATGCTGGCGAGCCCCCCTCGCTTTGTTTCTTAGCGAAGAAAAATAATAGTGACACAGTTTTGCATCTGCTTGTCTCGTTAGCCGTGGCGCCCTCTATTGTCCGTCTAGGCAAACAGGGGAGTCATTGTCCGCTTAGTTTCAACACAGAGATAGCAACGATTTATTTAGGAAATGCTGCGTTCCCGGAAGTTGAGCGGTACAATTGTCGGGATAACTTCCCGGTTCCGGTAAGTCCCCTCTGCTTTCCTTTTTATTTGCGTTTCGTTAACGTCATTTTATTTTACCAGTTTGAAAGAACAAAGAAAAATATTTACATGTTTTTCGTCTCAGGTAATAGAAAACTAGAGCAACGGTGAAAGTGCGTCGTTAGGATTCATCTTCGGCGAAAAAGATGTGATATTTATTCTAATAAAAACTTGATGTATAAGAAATAAACAAAGAAATGTTTTGAGTTTCGAATTTAGAAATTGAAAAACTTTTTTTTACTTTCCCATCGAGCTATTTCACAGCCGTTACGAGAATGTAATCTGTATCCGTTATTCTTCGAATTTTGTTTAGAAGTCAGAATGCTAATATTAATTTCACTTCTAACGTCATTTGTAATTCAATGATAAGAAAACTTCGATAGTTAAATATTGTATTTTGTATCACTAATTCTGCATATTCTTCTACCTACGCAGCACTTATGGTTTATTTCTTACAACGCAACTTTAGAATAACGGGTTACTGCGCATTTGCCGCGCTTTTTTTCTACCGGCCTTCATCATTTCTGGCTAGCTGCGTTTACTGCGTCAAGAATTTTAAATTAAAATGAGAAATTCGTTTTAATTTAAATTAATGCAGGGAAATTTGAATCATTTTGGTGCACCTGTTTTAGATCGTATGCTTTCACAAATTAAAATTTATTTATTTCACACTTTTGTTTTCTTATATGATTTATTGCTGCATGTAAATTTTAATGTGCATAAATACAATTTGGAAACCAACGTAAACCATGCAAATTAATTATTCTGTTTGAGTAAGCTTTGTGTTCGAATATAAACAAATGAAGTAAGTACTTTCTCCTTCTGGTAAATTAGCATTTTGCATCGTTCGTTATATGCTAAATATATATTTAATGTTCATTTTGTACTTGCCTTTGCTAGTAAAGAATGTTAAACAATTATTAAAGAATGGAATATTTAATGTATGAACGATCTTGGGAAAGTGCTTTGGAAATATGAAAATGCATTCGAAAGGAAAAAGAGTTCTTTTAATTTCCCCTTGCTTACTCTTCTTTCCCCCCACCCTTTTATAAGTGTATGCATGTGTAAAGAAAATTAATTGAGCAAAGCAATGTTTGCATTTTAGTTCTTATTAATAATTTTCGAATTTCTTTTAACGAAAAAGAATCATAAATGAGCTTTTTTCTAATAAAATAAAATACATTGCCATTTATCTAGATTTTAATATGCTTAATAGTTATTTAGGAAAATGTTTCTGCAGTGGCTAAAATGTGATATCTAATTTGTTTTAATAATATCGACGCTTATTAAGAGGAATAACAGTAACATGCATTACATTAAGAGTTTCTTTTTTTTTTTTTTTTTGACACTCGAAAAAGTATCATCTAATTCATATATTAATTTATGTGTGATCCGTCTCTTTAGATACTCAATCTATAATTATTACAAAAGCAGAGATATTGTAAATATTTTTGTTTGGATGGTCTAGAGTTATCAACATACTTTTATGATTTATTGCTTTTTTTTTCTTTCTTAGAGCGTAAGAATCATTAATTAAAGAGCAAATTTATGGTCGCTTCTCATATCTTTGCAGCGTCCTGACTCAGGACACTTTAAAAATCGGCAGAGTTTTACTAAAAAACGACACTTAACATCAAGGAAGCCTTTTTGCAAAATTTATATTCAAAATTAGCCTGCTTCATCTGTATAAGTGACTTAAATACAGTATTATCAATACTATCTAAATGAAGAGCTATTAGAATTCGGTGCAGTAAAAACATGCCTGATATTTATTAATTTTGCCTTTTGTGTTGCAGTCTAAAAATTAAATCTTATCTTAAGCCATTTCGGCATTCACATATTATTAGTAGAATAAGCACAGTCTTTTTTGCGTTTTCGGTTGGTAAGAGAAGATACACAATAAAACATCAAACATACTGTGAATTAAATCTTTGTCTACTACATGAAAGTCAATTTAAATCGCTATCTTGCACGGAATAATAAAAAAAAGGGTTTTTTTTTTTTTCAAAGCACATACTGTTTTCTTGTAATTAAAACCCATTGGCGGCAAAAGTTCTTCCCTGGACTTTTTGAGCTAGAATGGCAACGATGAAGCCTATTCAAACAGTGCCATAGGCGAAGACGACTGACTTTGAAATCTGCAAAATATTGTCATCGTGGAGGTTCGGCCTCTTAACCCTTTCTGGCACGCTACCTTTTAAAGTTGGAGTTTTGATTTAAAAGAACGGTAGGCAGTCTAATTAGACCTAGAGGAGTACGCAAGTAAAATTTTGTGAAGATAGCACTTATCGTTTTAATTCTGTGGATGTGCCCAAAGTGGACACACTGATTGAATAGAGCTTCGAAAAGAGTGTTGAAACGAGCATTGTTGTCAAGGTACTGGCCGATGAGATGCCGAGAAACAAAGAATACAGACTCTCAGTTGTCCTAGATTATCGGTGAGCCCGGTGTGGGAACACCAAGTCACCTAAAACACCTAGGGCACCTAAACACCTAGGGCACCTTTACACACCTAAAAAATAACATAGAAATTTCTTTTCAAACAATTCCTTTTATAACCTAAAAAAATCTGGAAGATTTCTTTGAAAAATGAGGGTCTTAAAAAACTAAACAGGACTAAAATATATAGACTGGTTTGTGTTGAGCTGCAATCTACTATAAATAAAGAAGGTTCCGAATAACCTATAAATCCTTTTTCATTCAATTTTTCTTCGCGTACAGAAGGAAATTTTTAGGTGTGTCCGGACCCGACACACTGTGCCGCAAAGAGTTAAACCAGACCTCAATTTTGAACAATTCAGCAAGGATGGAGGACAATGAAACATGTGTGCATTTATCAATTCTGTATCCGGAGCCAGATTTAGACTTGATAACACCCTAAGCTATTTGAGATATGGGAACCTTTATAAGTCTGTTATAATATATTTTAATACTATTTATATTATATTTTAATCTTTTGGGGAGGCCTAAGCTATAGCTTGTGTAGCTTATACGTAAATACAGCTCTTTTTGTGTCCGGACAGTTACCACAGTTTCTGTAGGTCTTCCTACCCACTCTGTCCATCATCTAAAAGTCCCGAATTCAGAGAATGAAGTGACTCCCTTTATTAGATACGCTATCAAGAACATCCATCTCCGAAAAAATCATAATTATAATGAACTTCTTGTTCACAAGAGGCACTGAGCTATGCAGTACAACCTAGAATAATATAACAAAGCTATTCTTAAAACATAGTATGCAAGCAGACCTGGAGCTGCCATCCATAGTATGTAAGTGTGAAAGGCACCAATTGTAAAAACACCAATGAGAGAAAAAGAAAGGCACTGGCCGCGGTCTGGTAAAATACAAAGCATTGCAAGCAATGCCTGGCAGGATCCTGTGGGGTGTAATTTATCTGGATATCTAGTGTGGCTGGACAATACCCACATTGCTAATGGTTAAACAATGGGTGTCCACCACATTTCTTCATATCCATATCCATATCCATACCCACTCTGCCAATTTTCAGGTCCCTGTGATGTTCTTTCAGGTTCCCTGTTCTAAGCGTGACTATGGTTTTAGTTTTAAGTCGGTCTCCATTGATGTTGTCAAACTAGTGCTTTATTGGAATTGAATGTTCCTTCAATCTGTTTCTAGTCATGGCATTTGCGTCCGGAGGCATCATGGCATTTGCGTCCATTTACGCTATTATTATTGTTGAGATTTCGATCCTCTTTTACCAGTTTATTTGTGTTCTCGTTACCTGTGATGTTGACATGCGCCGGAACCATTGGAAAATGCAGCTCTTATCTAACTTTAGAATCTCGTTTAGAGGAAATTGGATCCCGTTGGTGATCAGGGAGCTTCCATCCAGGATTGTTTTGTAGTGAGTCACAGAACGCAACGAAGTCTTTTTGCTTGCTCAAAAATAGGAGAGGATCTATGTCAATCATTAGGCCCCTCATCATATATGCTTTCTCGGCATGAGCTGCAGCTGCAAGAAGAAACTTAAAAAACTGCAAAGTTTTCAAGAGTTCCTTTGGAAGACCACATCCTTTTATAATGTTATAAATATGCTTTTGCGTAAAACTTTAAAAACTTACGAGCTTTATGAATATGCTAATCACATTAACGCAAATTTCTCAACTTCCCACTTCCGCTATTGTTGATTATGCCGAGGATTTCAACTATGAAATTCTTGAAGATGACACTGTCTTAAGACTTAATTCTACCTCTTCAGAGCAACTGACTTTATTCCGAATTGCCTTATCCTTTTCCATCCGCTGTGCATACAAATTTTTATGGGTTTTTTCTGTGATGTTTTGTATCGTGTATGCTAATAAAGACAGTGTTACTTTTATTTTTTTATTTTCAGAGTTAGATTTCCCTATGGAATCTTTTGAATGGTTATGTGCAAGTGCATTTTACTGAATGTATGAAGTTCGTTCATACTAAAATATTAAAATACTAATCTGCATCAGTGTTCATAAAAATATGGGTTAAAATATTGAAGGAGAATAAAGATAACACAATTTTGTTACTTTTACCGTAATTCTTTTAACAATGATAATTTGGAGCTGTAAAATATATAGAAACTCAGCTATGCCTCTTTGTCGAAAAACATTCAAGAAATTGGCTAAAAATGGTACTGAGCTCATATTTTCTTGTTTATATATATAATGTATAAATAAATAAATAAATAAACTTTATAAGAGGCAAAAATAAAAAAAGAAATTTTTTAAACCCGTCCTGCGCTATAGCTGCAGGATTGAAGTAAAATAAACTCAAAAGCATCTAAAATTAAAAGTAAATTGGAGTCTAGCATGTAATTTTCATTGTGATACTGAATATTACTACAGTTTTTCCGACTAAACTGCGGAGATTTACTTCACTATCATTCAGAAACTTATTTCTTATCTACACTCATGTCCATAAATTAAGGATAATTCGCAGTCACGCGGAAATCGAACTCTAAAATAAATATATCACCTGTAAAATCACTCCGCACATCTTCAAGAATCATATGCAAATTTCAAGAAGTAACAGATGACACCGATGGTACGTCACAATGACGAGAGTGTAAGAGAGTTATATATAAGGAATACAGGCAAAGAAGTAAAATTGTTCGCAGGCGCTTTATAAACATTTTAGTGGAATAACCGAATAGTTATGACACAAAGGACGCATTTGGATGATTTTTTACGTGGTAGAATTATCGGCCGTCTGGAATGTGGGCGTACCCAACTGGAAGTATCAGACGAACTTGGAATTGCCCAGAGTGTCATCTCCAGGCTTTGGCAACGATTCCAAGATGATGGTAATGTGAGTAGACGTTACAGCACAGGTCGCCCCAGAGTTACAACGCCGAATGAGGACCGGTATTTGGCAGTTACTGCCAAAAGAAACAGGCGGAGCACAGCCTCAGACCTGTCTCGTCAGCTCTCTTCAGCCACTGGTACGACAATTTCAAGGCAGATCGTGTACAGACGCTTAGGGCAGATTGGTCTATATGCTCGTAAACCTGTCAGATGCGTTCCACTTACTGCAACTCACCGTCGCCAGCGGTTAGCCTGGAGTAGAGAGCATGCATTGTGGACACCGCAACAGTGGGCTTGTGTGATGTTTTCCGACGAGTCCAGGTTTAGCTTGCAGTCTGATTCTCGCCTGACTTTCATACGAAGAGCTCCAGGTACCCGTTACCACCAAAAAAACATCATTGAACGACACCGTTACGGTGGTGCAGGAGTGCTCGTTTGGAGTGGAATTATTCTGGGTTCCAGAACTGACCTGCATGTTCAAATTAGAACCATGACAAGCCAAATCTATCGGGACGTCATTTTGGAACAACATGTACGTTTGTTTCGGGGCGCCATGGGCGCATAGTTTGCGTTTATAGATGACAACGCCCGTCCTCACCGTGCAAACATCGTAAGCGAATGTCTTCAATCGGAGGATATCACCCGTATGGACTTGTCAGCATTCTCACCGGACTTCAATCCAGTAGAGCATGTGTGGGACATGCTTGGCCGACGAGTTGCAGCCCGTCAACTTCCTCTTACATGTCTACCGAAACTTCGGAGAGTATTGCTTTTTGAGTGGTGTAATATCCCCCAAGATCAGATCGATAATTTGATACTCAGCATGCCTAGGCGTTGTACGGACTGTATTGCATCGTCTGGGAGACAAACAATATATTAACAATCATACCAACCATGTAATATTGGTTTTTTATAAATAGTTTTTTTTTTTGTAATTTGCTCCAGGGAGAAAAAATCGCTAATTTTTTTAATAATATCAAACATATAGCATCTTTTTTTGCTCTTTACCTTTTGTTGAATAAATAAGCTTTACAAATAAGTCAAATTTGTTTTGCTTCTAACTTTTCCTTTGCCCGATTTTGCATTATCACTATTTTATGGAGATGAGTGTAGATTCAGCAAAGCGAGCATATATATTCACTTCGAAATCTTGTGGTGTGTTTATTATGCCATCCAAAACAAAACTGTTTGCGGGCAGTTAATAATAAATTAGTTTATAAAGCAGTCATCTGCTAACAACCATACTTCAGTTATTGTTGTCGTATCTACGATGAAGCCTGTTCAAATACTCCCATGGCCGAAGATGACGGACTTGGCAATCTGAAATATTATCATCGTGGAGGTTCGGTCTCTTAAACCACACCTCAATTTTGAACAATCCAGCAAGGATGGCCGGACAATCAAAAATGTGTCAATTCTGTGTCCATAGCCAGATTTAGACTTAGGCCCTAAGCTGTTTGAGATATGGGGCATTTTATAAGTCTGTTATAATATCATTTAATACTGTTTTACTTTTAAGTCGGTCTCCATTGATGTTATGGAGCTGGTGCTTTATTGGAATTGAAAATTCCTTCAATCTGTATCTAGCCGTGGCATTTGCGCATTGTTGAGATTTCGATCCTCTTTGACCAGTTTATCTACGTTCTCGTCACCTGTGATGGTGATATGCGTCGAAACCATTGGAGAATGCAGTCCTTATCTAATTTTAGAATCTCGTTTAGACGAAATTGGATCCCGTTGGTGATCAGGGAGCTTCCATCCAGGATTGTTTGTAGGAACACAATGAGTCTTTTGCTAGCTCAAATATGGGAGAGGATTTATGCATGTCAAGTGCCTCCGCTATTGCCAGAAGCACGCAAGTGAAGTTATAGATTATGACTCCAGCACCAATTTCTAATTCTGTTACATTTTGATTTAACCCCATTTTGCATTAATGCAGTATTTTGAGCTGTTTGAAAATATTTTAGATTTTAGTTCCCAACTAATTGCTTGGAATTGACATTAGAGCAGTGTACAGTACCAACCGTCTTTTAGAAACATTACATCATCATTGAGCAACAACAAGACGTTGTATTTTTGTTTTCTTCCTTTTTTGTTGTGTTTTTGTTTTCTTCCAACAACGAGACGTTGTGTTTTTGTTTTGATTTGTTAGTAATTTTATCGAGGGGCAGAGGGCAGAATTCGTGGAACAATCCCAAGACAAATCGCAACGTTTCACAAAATTCTCGCAGCCGAAGATTTGTATTAATGTTTCTGAAAACGTCTACCAGATACGGCCGTTATCAGAAAAAGTTAGCATTTAATAAGCATCATATCATATGAACTTTTATATTTCTAACTACATTTTTAAACCAATCGAATTTTAACAAAGTGATACACATTGGTATTCGAGGTTAAGATTCGCATTTAAACGCATACCATTTTGTTATATTATAATGTGCATGCGCAGATTCCGTTCCTTAATATACAGACTGTTTATATTGTAAGGTTATTATGATTTTGCATATGTTAGTTATTTAAGGATTTAGATTTTTACTATCACTTCTCCATTCCGCTTCTCTATCAGAAAGGAAAACAGTTTGAAAGCGTTTAAGTTGAGGTTTTTGGACTGTAAGACAGAACGCGTTTCTGCCTCTCGAGGCTACATTGCTAGGTTTCTGCTAGCTCTGATAAGATTGTGTTATTCGGCTTTGCGTTATAGCTGCCATCATTTAAATTGTTACGCCAGTGAGAGGTTTGAGCCTACTTCGCCTTAAATCAATTGCCTAGTCATTGACTACTAAGTTTGAATTTGACTGTTACTTTAAGTTACATCGCCACAAGTGGTGGTTGATTTGTAGGCACGAGGTTTGTATTTTATGTTCAAGTTGTGATTTAATAAAAACATTGTTTTAAAACCTTTCCAAGTCTCTGTAGTTCTTTCTAGATAAAGCGATAATTCGCTTAACGTTATACAGTCGTTAGGTTTTCCGATGCTGGACACAAGAAAAATGAGCAATTCCCTCGCCAGAACTCGAACCTGGACCTCTCGAATACGCCCCGAGTGTGCTACGGTCACACCACGAAGGCATAGAGAAGGAGGAAGAAAATACCTTATAAGGACTGTTAGGAGTTAGGAATTGCTTTATGCTACCAAAGAACGAATTGCTTTATGCTACCAAAGAACACTAAACTCTATAATATTTATTTCAGCAAACCAGAATATTACAATTTTGTTCACTATCGCATTTTTCAGGTCAACTCTTCTCTTCTTTGCTTGCTGACTTGACCATATTAAAGAATAACATTTAGAATATGTGAAAAAAAAAAAAAAAAAAAAAAATTCTGTGACCTGCTTCTCCGCTAGAACTGTTAAACATGAGGAACAAATCGACAGCTTAGCCATTCAACGATAGTGGAGAGTGAACTTGAAAGACAGTTGATGTGGATTCTTCAGCTGACTGAATGAAAAATCAGTCAGCTGGTTTCAGTGGCGGTAAATCAAGGTTCACAATTTTTGACTGGAATTAAATAGTACATTTAATATTATAATTTTGTGTAGAGTCTAATGAAAGCGGAGCCCACCAGCGGCCGAGCGGTAAAGTCGCTGAACGCTGGTAGTTCGGTCCGAGGTTCGAATCCCGCGAACGGGCTGGCTGCATGGGCGTTTTCGTGGTTTTCCCCATGTGTAACGTGTATACGAGCCAGTTTCCCTTAGAAAGTCCTCCACGAAGGCATCCCTCCTCCTCTTAGGCAGATAGCCCTCGAGGCTTTGCCATAATCACACACACACACACACACTAATGAAAGCGGAATTAAAAAAATTATTCAAATATAAAATAATAATCTAACGATTAAAACAGAAATGTTGAGGAAATTAGAAAAGAAGATTCAGAAATTTGAGAATGGGGAAGGGGGGGAAATTTATATTTATAAATTCTCAATAATTCCCTCAGAATTAGTAAAAATTATTGCTGAAATTCGCGAGCTATAAAGTCACTATCAAATCAATGAACCTGAATCTTTCAAAGAACTCAAAAAATGTTGTTCATGATTTATATTTTTTTCCGGTTACAGATGCTGATTGTAACGTATGGTTAATGTCCACATGAGCTTTGGTCCAAACATTTCTGTACAGAAAATCCTCCACGAATGCATCTCTGACATTCGGCAGATAGCCTTAGTGTGCTTTGTCGTAATCAAAGAGACGGAACGTTTCTGCCCCTGTTTTCAGTCCTTTTCTCTTCTTGTTCAAGTGCCCACCAGTGGCGGAGTAGACAAGATCGTTTAATACGTTCGCTGACGAGTGACATTTTCAAAAAAATCTACGCCTAACACAGATTGTTACTTCACTTTTATGATTCATTTGAGGGCGTGTTTCTCTTCTGTCTTAAGTGTATTCGTAGTTGGCGGTTGCTTATAACAAAGATTGATGATTTTTACAACAATTATTATAACAAAGATTATTATAAATTGCTTGATTAGTTTTACAATTCTCCTATGTTATTTATTTTATAATTAGTTATATTATACAGTAAGACCCCGCTTAACGCGGGGGATACGTTCCATCGAAGTAGAGCGTAATGCGAAACAGCGCTAAGCGAGGTTATCTTAACATGTAAATAATGGGATTAGGGGAAGACGGATAAAAAATGGTTAGGCATTAAATTTAATAATGTTTTTTTAATAAAAATAAAATCAAACATTTATTTCTTACAAAAATAAAAACAATATAAACGCATATACTTTTAAAAACAAATAAAATTCTCAGTCAGATCATTCAGTCTATTCTGGGTTTCCAATTTTCTGCCTTTTTGTCAAGAAGGCATTATGATAGATTGGCTTAATGGCATATTGCGTTCAATTTCGTCGTCAATCCATATAGACAGTCGTTTTTCCCATTTCCTCTATAAATGTTATTTCTAAAAAGGGTAATTCTAGTTGCAGAGCTTGACGTAGTTGCAGTTGCCGATGACAGTATTTTTTCTTTATTCTTAAGAATTGTCCTTATTGTTGAAGTTGCCAAAATCAATGCAGCACTAATTTGAGATTGACGTTCATCAGAATCTAATCTTCTAATCACTTGCATTTGAGTTTCCAGTGAAATGCTTTTTCTGGTTGCTTTCTTTTCTTGTTTTTTTATTATCACCCATGATAAAAACTAAAGATCATAATATTTGTCACCGTATTAATCGTTATAGTATTATACAAATTTAAACTTACAATAATGTCAACAAATGTTTCAAATGATAAAAATGCGTCCACCAAGCAAGAAACACAACTACACTGTTTCGGATATGTTATTTGGAAACCTAGCGCTGCGCACAATTTCGGAGAATCCCCGGGTTAAAATAAAAGAGCGCTAAACCGAAACAGCGCTAAACGAAACAGCGTTAAGCGGGGTCTTAGGGAATCGAACCGCGGACCTCTGGAATACCGACTCAGTGTGCAGACCACCACACCACGAAGGCACGCCAAGATGGTGGGAGAAATACCTTATATGCTTCCCATTTTAAAGGGCAACTGGGGTTTTTAGGGGACCCAATCGCCAAATCCTGAATGGGCAGAAATCATCATCCACCACCCTTTAGTTTGGGCGCCACTGGAGAGACATTAGGTATATTGAAAAAGTCAGAGAGATGAAAAATTAGCAACGCCTTCGCCGGGAATTGAACCACGGACCTCTGGAAATACCAGCAGCCTGCAGAACCACTACACCACGAAGGCACGCTAGGAAGGCGCGAGAAATACCTTATATACTCTCCCTTTTAAAAGGCTACTGGCGTTTTTAGGGGAACCAGTCGCCAAATCCTGGGTGAGGAGAAACATCATCCAACACCCTTTTAGTTCGGGCGCCACTGTAGAGACATTAGGTTTTCTTTGGAAGCAGGCAAGATGAAAAATGAGCAATCGCCTTCGCCGGGAATCGAATCACGAACCTCTGGAATACCGGCCCAGCGTGCAGAACACCACACCACGAACGCACGCCAAGAAGGTGTTAGAAATACCTT
This sequence comes from Stegodyphus dumicola, assembly GCF_044657685.1. Classification (NCBI taxonomy): domain Eukaryota; kingdom Metazoa; phylum Arthropoda; class Arachnida; order Araneae; family Eresidae; genus Stegodyphus; species Stegodyphus dumicola. Next base: position 182,914,991 of record NC_140776.1, on the reverse strand, counting down.
ATAAACTTTGACCTACGAGATAACTCGTGGTTGGCAGCAAACGTGTTAACATTGGCAGTTTCGACTAGGGTTCAGGTTTTTTTAAACCGACTGTATGTGCGTGTTCTTACTTTTCTTCTATTGTAACGCGAATACGAGCCAGTTTTCCATAGGAATTCCTCCACGAAGGCTACCCTTCTTTTAGCCAGATAGCCCTATTGTGCTTTGGCATAATTCAATGTTGGCTAATTAAGCTTTGGCATAATTCAGATTTCCTTCCAAAATGTTTTTTAATTTGAAAATTTTGGTGGTAGATGTAAAATGCTCCATGTTTAGCAAGACATGATTAGTTACATTTTGCAACAGATGGCTTACTTACCGCTTATATATTCTGCAACTATCCATACATACGACTTATATTCTGAGTTCATCTCGCAGTGGATTCGTTTCACATTCTTTTTCTATCATGTTCAGTATTTTCCTTCCAATATTGCTGTACATGTGCTTAGTCACAATAGCAGCTGATAAATCAAAAGATTTCTGTTTCTATTCCGTGGTCACTTCCAGACCCATATTCATTATTCCCTGATGCTCAATATCATTCCAATCTCTTTGTCTGAATTGGTAGAGGGGAATAGGTAGAAGAAGAAGATATTGAAAACATTTGACACTAAGTTTTAGAGCATGGAAAAGAATGCCGTAACTCAGTATAGTTGTTGTTCATCTTTAATTAAAACATAATTTACTTTGAAACATATAACGAAGCAGAGAAAAATTGAAATTTGAAAATTTACTTTTAAATTTGAAAATTTACTTTGAAAACTAACTAATTAACTTTGAAAACTAAACTAACTAATTAACTTTGAAAAACTAACTAACTAATTAATTGAAAATTTACTTTAAAAATTGTGATCATAAATGTGATAACTTTGTTGGAAATGTAAACACTATTCTTCCTTTCTTGAAAAGAAATATTTTTTCAAATTAAAATTCAGTGAAATCTTTCCTTTTAAAGGAGGATTTGAAATCAAAATAAATCGGAGGGAGGGGACGTAAGAAAACTAAATTAATTATTTAAATCATTGCTTGGTCTAGCCTAAACAATTAAAAAAAAAATTCAGTCAGAAATAAAACTAGATATGCATAATTTTGAAAAAAAAAACTTTGCAAAAATTAAAAAATTACAATCTGAAAACTTCAGACTGAGGTTTAACTTTTCAAAGAAATGTTTACCACTAAAATTATAAAAACTAAAAAAGTATGTATAAAAAAAATTAAACAGTTAAAAATAGTAAAAATTAAAAACTTATATTACAGTCTAACATCCCGTAGAAGAATCGCTTTAAGTTTCTTAAAAAATAGAGAAAATTTTAAAAAATACTATAAAAATATTTTTTAAATTTGCAATCTGATCTTCATATTTAGATTTCAGTGTAAACACTTGGAACAATTTTAAACTAAGCAGTTATAAGATGCCTTATTAGTTTAAGAATTAATCATTAGTTTAAGAACAGGGGTTCTCAACCGGTGGTACGCGTACGCAAGAGTGGTAAGCAAGAGAAATATAGGTGGTACGCAAAAAAGCAAACTATTTTTAACTATTAAATTCAAAAATTTAAACACCAACATCCTGATTGAGTTTTTTCTCTAACACTTGTAAATTTATGCGATCTGAGCTTTGTTCAAGGAGTGGTGGAGGTGGCGGTAGTAGTACTTTGTAGTGGTGGTACTAAAGGTTTTCAATTTTTGTATACAGGGTACATGTTAGTCAAAAGGTTGGTTTGGTTTATTAGATTATGGCAAAGCACTCGAGGGCTATCTGCCTTAAGGGAGGGATGCCTTCGTGGAGGACTTTTTAAGGGAAACTGGCTCGTATACACGTTACACATGGGGAAAACCACGAAAACGCCCATGCAGCAAGCCCGTTCGCGGGACTCGAACCTCGGACCGAACTACCAGTGTTCAGCGACGTTACCGCTCGGACTCTGGTGGGCAGTCAAAAGGTTGAGAACCGCTGTGCTCGTAATTCAAGGTATACAAGCAGACTGGCATTTATCTAATGAAGAGAAGAGTTATTCACGGTAAGCTGTGTATTTGTTTACACTGGATCGCTTACACACGAAGACAACTACAAATATATCCTGCAACTGAGGCTGAAACAATTGCAGCATTACGAGACACGAAATTCACGTAGCAAAAATAATAACACCCTTTTGGAGGAGATAAATACCCCCCTCTTATTTCGAGGTAAGTTATATAATTGCATGCATATATAAGGTATTTCCTCCTTGCTTTCCGCATGCCTGCGAGCACAGTCGACGAGTATTCGGAGCTCGAATCCCGGCAAGGCCGTTGCATATTTTTCACGGTCCTGCATCAATATAACCTAGTGGTTCTATATATATATATATTATTTAAATAATTTTTTTTAGTCCAAATGGGCAATTTGCCCAGAAGGGCTATTAATTTCGTTTTGGCTTTTTGCGTTGGTTCACTATAAACAGCGTTTCACTTTTCGAATTGTTGCCACCAAATATTAGAGCCGTGCATTATATTTAAAGAAATTAAATAATGAAGAATCCGCATGAGTGTATGTATATTTCTCGCACTTTGAAGAAACAGCGATACCTAGAGCTATCAAATTCTTAATAACGTAGTCCTCCACCTTAATATGGGCATGTGGAGGCCCTAATCTGGAATTTGTTTTATTACCTAGTTCATGTTTTGTAAAACTTTAATGAATTTTTGATTAGCAAACTGAGCGATTTCAAAGTGAGCAATGGCAACACTGAAGGGGGGAAGTGAGAAAAGAAAAACTGAAAGGTTTCAGATTTTAAATTACGTCCAAAGGGGCGGTTTTTTTTTTACCATTTTGTTTGTTACCTTTAATTATTAAATATCACGTTCTTTGCACTCAACCATAAAATTCAGTTCAAGAGCAATATCGCAAATTAGTTTTAAATTGAGCCTATCTTTAGAATTTCCGATACAGAGTCTCGCGCGTTGGAGATAAAAATGTTTTTTCTGTAGAACATTGCCATGGCTCGCTTTGAAATCATTCAGTTTGTTAATCAAAAATTCGTTAAAGTTTTACAAATGTGAAATCGATAATAGAACAAATTCGAAATTTGAAATTTGGGCTTCCACACGCCCATATTCGTACTAGGATTACGTCATTCAAAATTCGATCGCTCTAGGTACCGTTGTTTTATCACACTGAGAGAAATATAAATACATTTATGCAGATTTTTCATTATTTAATTTCTTCAAATAGAATGCAGGACTCTAACATTTGGTGGTAACAGTTCGAAAAGTTAAACAGACATTTATAGTGAACCAACGCAAAATCGCAAAACGAAAACAATAGTCCTTCAGGGACAAAGCCCCTTTGGACTAAAAAAAAAAACATTTTTATCTCCAGCGCGCGAGGCTGTGTGGCGAAGATATGCTCCTTTTAAATTATTTTGCGATATTGCTGTTGAACTGAGTTTTATGGTTTAAGTGCGAAGAACGTGATATTTAAATAAGTAAAGGTAACACATGAAAACATTAAAAATCCCTTTAGGCGTAATATAAAATCTGAAAGCTTTCAGATTTATTTATTTCTTTATTTTAAATATTTAATTTAAAGGTAACACATACATCTTTCAAATGGCATTGATTAAAACCATAGGAAAAAAATGGAAGATGGTCAGGTGAGGGTAGTGAAGGTGGGAGAGAAAACGCCGTTTCAAAGCAGGTGCGGATAACTGAACGGGAGTACGGCCAAGCTGGAAACGTAAACAACTGGCAGGATAGAAACATATTAAGGTCGTTATTTCCAGCGAACTCTTTGTTTCGGTTCTTCTTAAGAGAGAACAGAACTTGCTGTACGGGCAAAAGTATAATTAAGATCTTAATTTAGGGAACACATGCAATAGATAGCTACACGAATTACGTAATTTGTAACGTAAACCTTTCAGCCAAAGATTGGTAAGGTAAAATATCAGCCGAAAACACAACGTATTTTAGGAATGAGAATCCAGAAAGTGCCTGGACTGTGAATCTTTACTGGGAGAGGGGCTACTGGGAGTTGTAAGCTGGAATCGAGTAAGAATGTGTTGTTGTATTGATGCAATATTGTATAATATACTTTAACCCCTTCCAAATTAAAAAATAAAAAATTTGAAAGGTTTCAGGTTTTAAATTACGTCTAAAGGGGCGTTTTTTTAACGTTTTGTATGTTACCTTTATTTATTAAATATCATGTTCTTTGCATTTAAACCATAAAATTCAGTTCAATAGCTATGTCGCAAAATAATTTTAAAATGAGCCTATCTTTAGAATTTCTGATACACAGTCTTTCGCGTTGGAGATATACATTTTTTTTCTGTACAAAAAGTGTACAACGTTGCCGTTGCCCACTTTGAAATCTTTGAGTTTGTTACTCAAAAATTCGTTAAAGTTTTAGAAAATATGAAATCGATAATAAAACAAATTCCAAATTTGAAATTGGGTCTTCTACATGCCCATATTCGGAGAAGGATTACGTCATTCAAAATTCGATGGCTCTATGTACCGTTGTTTTATCACAATGCGAGAAATGTACATACATGTATGCAGATTTTTCATTATCTAATTTCTTCAAATAGAAGGCAGGACTCTTAACATTCGGTGGCAACAGTTTGAAAAGTGATTCGTCGTTTATAGTGATTCAACGCAAAATCGCAAAACGAAAATAATAGTCCTTCAGCGACAAAGCCCCTTTGGACTAATAAATTGTGTTGATTCAATTATTTGTCATCGATCCATTCTGTCGCTTAAAAATTTCCTATGGATGTCATGTCTAGGACATTATACAGAAAATTAATTTCAATAATTAGAAAGACTATAGCATCGAATATATGTCTAAAAAACTATAGCACCGAATATATATATAAAAGACTATAGCACCGAATATATATATAAAAGACTATAGCATCGAATATATATGACTTCAAATATCTCTCGAAGTCAGATGAACTTCACGGTTAAATACTTCTCCTCATTTGCAATCAAACGCGATTCTAAAACTACGGTCTGGCTGGAAGTTGTAAGTTGAAATTCAGATAGACAGGAAAGGAACTTTAACTCAAAATTTAACGGTTAGGTAAATTAACATAATACTTACAACTCCATTAACCTTCTTCGAGCATGGAAATCCGTGATGTCAGATACAGGACCCGGACGTGTTTTAAAATCAAGAGAAACTTCATCACTTGACTCGTTTTCTATGGACATGATCACAGGCCAGCATTACACCAACAGCGACGTAATGTAATGTTTTTTACATCTTCCAAAGCCACGGACTAAATAAATATGGCGTCTTTCAGTGTGAATTACTTCGGAAATTCTGAGTAATGTTTATGGACACTACATAATCACAAACACTCGAGATCCACACGTAAAGAGATAGGAATTTCATTTCATGTTTGGGATAACTTCTTGGTACATTGGTTGGATAACGATTGTTACATTGAGCGACAGAAACATTTACTACGTTTAAATCTTCAGGCTGTAAGATTTATTATATATATCAATCAGTTATATTTAATTTCAGAATTCGCTCTAACTTCTCATTTCCGTTTCCTGACCAGAATATAAATGAATTAAGAGTATTTAAGTTGAGGTTTTGGGATTGTAAGACACGGCCTGTTTGTACCTCTTGTAGCCACGTTACTTTAGTTCTGCCTTCTTTGATAAGTTTGTGATGAATCGGCTTAGCGTTATTTGTTGCCGACATTTAAATTGTTATGCCGGTTAGAGTTATGAGTCAACGTCAATTTAAATTGTGTAGTTTTTAAATATGAACTTGAATGTTGCTTTATTTTCATCGTCACAAGTGGTGGTTGATTCTGTTAGCACAAGAAGTGCATTTATGTTCTGTTTTAATATAAAAATATTCTGTTTTAATAAAAAGGTAGTTCCAACCTTTTCAAGTCTCTGTAGTTACTTCAGACACAGCGATAATTCGCTTTACGTGTGTTAGGACTTTGAAACTAGTCTAGTCCAAAGCAAGCCAAATTCTATAAGGTTGTTAGCCCATGACATATGTTTTATTTCATTGGTCTAAGTTTCGGATTTAAATTTAACCAATCAAAGGTGCCGTTATTTTGATATTACCATTTCATTCGGGGCTGGTTACGAGACATTTTACTATATTATTTTTAAGTACCTGTATAAAATGGGCAGCGGCATGAAATCGAAACTGGTTTTTGAGCTGCTTTGTCAACTGCAGTGGGATTTTCTTCTTCTTAAGAACAGCTTCGGTATAGCCAAAAGCACTTCATATGAGATTTATGGTGTTATGAAATGCCATATCTTACCCAGCCGCGGTAAGATAGCTTCCCTTAAGGTAAGGCGGTTTTAGGGTTGCCGTAACATGGCAAGGAGAGGCAGGATTGCCAGATTTGGCGAGAAATCGCCCATTTGGCGATATGCCATAGATGGATGGAGACCCTTCTAGAACGGATTCATACCAGTTTGTTCCAGAATGTTCTCCAAGGCTGGCCAAAACTATATAAACCCTGCTTGTACGAGGAGTAGCAGTCTATTGAGAGTATCGTCAGCCTAGTGTCGAGTTGGTCGTCGAGTGTATCGCGTGTTGGTGCACCGTTTAGTCTATCGAGTGTATCGTCGAGTGCATCGCGAGTTGTAGCGTTGAGAGTCTTGAGAGTAAGTTGAGTTCTGACAGCGACCGAACAAGTCGGGAGCTGCACTTTGGTGCTTTGCCGTGAAGCTGTCTTCACCGTTATAGCCTGAAGGCTGTGTTGCTGATTTTTTCCGCGTGTTTGTCGCAATTTTTCGACGGCTGTAAACGTATCTTTGGATCTCTGCTGTGAAATACTGGTGAATAAATTGTGTTTTCATTCTTTATTAAGTGTTGTCGTTAATCGCTCAAAATCCACGATCCCATAAGAAACGCAACAATGGTGTTATTTAAGGTTTACAGTGCTGCAAAAACGCAGTTAGATGCAATCGAGTGTGATAAGTACGTCGAACCACGCATGTTTCATTTGCAGCTGAAAGTGTTAACTATTCAACTAGAAGAGCATCTCGAGAAAGTGCGTTAATTCCTTATACTCTGCTCCCTTGAAGGGCGATTGGACAAAGGTGAGACCCAGAGGGGTAAAGAGTTAGTTTTTATCACATTTTAGTTCAGTTAACACTACAGGGATGATTAGGTTTTTCGAAGCCAGGAAACGTGAAATTAACTGTGCCTTTGCTAGAATTCGAACCACAGATCTTTCAGTTTGCCAGCCGATTGTCTTGACCACTTACATCACAAGAAAAAGCAAAAAGAAATGGGAAATTCCCTACAAGTTTACTGATTGACGTACAAGGTACTTCTCCCGTCTTCTTGCCGAGCCTTCGTGGTGTAGTGGTCTGCACGCTCAGCCCGTAACTGAGAGGTCCGCGGTTCGATTCCTGCCGTAGGTGTTGCAAATTTTTCATCTTGCCTGCTTCCTAAAGTGCCTAATGTCTCTACAGTGGCGCCCGAGCTAAAAGGGTGTTGGATGATGATTCTCCTCACCCAGGATTTGGGGATGGGTACCCTAAAAAACCCAGTCGCCCTTTAAAAGGGGGAGTATCTAAAGTATTTCTCCCGCCTTTTTAGCGAGCCTTCGTGGTGTAGTGGTCTGCACGCTCAGCCCGTAGTTGAGAGGTCCGTGGTTCGATTCCCGGCGAAGATATTGCACATTTTTCATCTTGCCTGCTTTCAAAAATACCTAATGTCTCTACAGACGAACTGTTTCATGTGAAGGTAACATCATATCAGTTCGAAGCAGATATCACGTTTTTAAGCACTTGAACTCATCTCTGTGGCAACAATAAAATTAGCTAAGAAATAGCTTGTTCAGATTCTTTATATAAGCAAACTCAAAACGCGAAATATCTGCAGGAACATTTAAGGTATTCATCGAGGTCTTCAATAGCCTATCATTGGGTAGAACTTTATAAAGCTACTGTCACTTATGTTACGACTAAGAATAGAAGACCCGGTATCCCTGGTTCCTTTTAATCAACGATAGCTAAGTTTTGTACATCCGAAGAATAAGTTAGGGTGTGTAATAACGCCGTAATTTGCAAAATATGCCTTTTAAACCCTTACTAAACAATATAGCAAAGTGTAATAAGCATGGATGTAATAAATAACATTTATTTTAAGTTATATTTGTAAATAGTTTTGCAGATGCAGTAACTTCACTACCGTATTTAAACTCACAAACATTAGAACCTGAAAGTGCCATTCTGAATAAAGTTTCCAGCAATATGTTTACCTTATAAGGATTTGTTTAGTTTCACTAACCAGTAATTTTATGTTAATTTTCTCTGCTGTCTTTCTCGCTTTACACTTCCCGCCAGAATGCAAATTTTTAGTTCGCGTGTATACGTATGAGGTAGAAAGTAGATAATATTTAAAGGAAGGTTTTAGAGGTTAGAATGGGAAAGCGTTCCGCCAGCTGAAGGCCACGTTTGTTAATTTAATCTATTGAGAACAGAGGTTAGTTTACTTTACTGTATTTATTGTTCATCATTTTCCTGCCAGAATACAAATTTCTACTTCTCGTGTATTCAAATGTGGTAGAAAAGAGACAGTATTTAAAGGAAGGTCTTAGAGGGTAGAATCAGAGCGTGTTGCTCCTGTTGAAGGCCACATTTGCTTATTGATTCTCTTCAGAACAGTATCTGCGGCGTTATTCTCGCCGTTAGGCTTATCGCGCCAACTTTAGATCAGAGCCAGCTTACGCGTTCTGTTTCCGTGTAGCTTTTCGACTAACTAAGTCATAATTTAGAATTCCTTACTTTTGATTTATGCCACAAACACTGGCTGTTAAGCACGAGCAGTGTCTTCTGTTAAACTTGAGTTAAATAAAAGGGTCTTTTACACCCTTCGTATGTTTCTGTCATAATTTCAAAGACATAGTGATCGTTCACTTTAAGTCTTGGAGTTCTGCTATATGCTGCCAAAAATGGCGGAACTCCTTAACCAGAAGAATAATTAAGATTTAAATCGTAGCAAACTTTAATGGAAACTAAATGAACACTCACTCAACAAATCATAAAGTTACAATAAATTTACCACCGTTAACCCTTTGCGGCACAGTGTGTCCGTTTCGGACACACGTCAAAATTTCCTTCTGTACGCACAGAAAAATTGAATGAAAAAGGATTAAGTTACTATAGGGATTAAGTTACTATAGTTCAGAGTTACTATAGTTTACTCTGAACCTTCTTCATTTATAGTAGATGGCAGCTCAACACAAACCAGTCCATATATTTTAGCCATGTTTAGTTTTTTAAGACCCTCCTTTTTCAAAAATATCTGCCGGATTTTTTTTAGGGTATGAAAGGAATTGTTTGAAAAGAAATTTCTATGCTATTTTTTAACTGTATGCTAATCTTAGTCTATATTAATTTTAAATTTTTACCTTGAAATCTTGCCTAAAATGAAACGGCGAACCCTAGGTGTGCCCAGACCGGGCTCACCGATCATCTAGGACAACTGAAAGTCTGTATTCTTTGTTTCTCCGCATCTCATCGGTCAGTTCATTGACAACAATGCTCGTTTCAGCACTCGTTTCGAAGCTCTATTCAATCAGTGTGTCCGCTTCGGGCACGCTCACAGAATTAAAACGATAAGTGCTATCTTCACAAAGTTTACTTGTGCACTCCTCTAGGTCTAATTAGACGGCCTACTTTTTTTTTTAAATCAAAACTCCGACTTTAAAAGGTAGCGTGCCGGAAAGGGTTAATTTTCATAATATTGTTGATATTTGCAAGTCTTACGTTGGCCCTAAGATGACCTAAACTATGAAAATATACTCTTATCAGATGACTAGCGCTACTAATAATAATACATTTTGTTAATTTCATTATGAGCTATAGGAGGCGCCAGCTGACTGCTTCTGTCTCTAGTCCAGAAGGAACAACTCGCAGTACGATTTTACGTAGACACTAATGAGGACGAAGAGTAGTTGATATAGGAGTAAGTGAGGAAGCTTTTGCTTTCCATTTCTGCGAAAATACTGTTCACATTAAAAAAGAAATATCCATCTACGTTTTTGTGGAAATTAGTATGCTGCATCGTGCACGAAAAAGGAAATCGCAGATGTGAAAACTCTTATTTAAAAACTTAGAGGAAAAGAAATGGCACATACAAGAACTAGTTAAACGACTGATTAAAAATTATTAAGTAACAAAATAAGTAAAGTAGTTTAACGGATTTGATCTTTATTAATGATATACATTGATTTCCTGATTCTTCGAATTCAGAAACAGACATTGGAACATACATCAACGTACTTGAAGTCGGATTAGAAGCTATCATGGAACCAAATTCCTTGCCAACTTGTAACCCATTTTAAGAGCAGTTAATTTTTCTTGCATTCACTTTCCAGTGTATCATAGAGTTTACAATTTTCTTTTCTTTTGAAAGTCAAGGGGTGAATACTTCTATAAGCTATTTTCGTAACCTATTCTAGTTAAATTCTACAAATGGTTAGATTTATCGTTTCCTGAATAAGACCTGCATTGTTTCAAATTTGTGCGAAACGTTTCATAGTCAGGGCCGGATTTCCAGAATCAGAGGCCCAGGAAGAGACCTGTTACTGTGACTCCCCCCCCAACAATCTAACGTTTTCAACGTAGTAACAAATTGCAATTTATATAAAGTACATTTCTTGTAAAATATATCGTGAAACAGAATTATAATTCAACATTTTCTGTCAAGTTATTTGACGAAACAAATACATTTCTGTGTCTTTTCTACGCTTTGTTTTCACGATTTCAATTTTCTGCCCAAATAGGATAGTGGTTAGTGATTCTGACAGGCGCGAGTTCGAAACCCAGAGAAAGGCATGGATGTTTTTAAATGTATAGTGTGTGCGCGGCATAGGGGCACTCTAAATATGCGGTGAGCCGATAGTCCTCTCGAGAGACTGATGCTAGGGAAATAAGTGTGGGAGACCCTTAGACCCGTCCTCCCAGTGTGCTCTCTTTCCAAATTGGGTGCGGAACTTAGCTAAAGTTGGGTCGCCACTTGTATGGTACGCAAGGCTCTTGCCAGTGACGGGCGCATTTAACTCTTTGCCATGATAAATGTCGTGTACTTGTGCCGATCTTTGTCGGGCAAGTGAAGCTGGTAAAACAACAACAAAAGAAACATAATTTTAATTTAGTATGTGTTGTATAAAGTATGAACTTAAAACGTCTTAAATCAATATCTTGGTCCTCTCCCCTGGAAAAAACTGAAAAACAATGGAAGAACCTAAAAATTTCTTTTTAATTTAAAAGACTTAGTATTTAAGGAATTATTTAAAAAATAATGTCATCTCGCTCATCATGAATCATAATTTATTAACTCAAACTCAAGTAAAAAAAGTGCTTCAGTGAGTTGAATATTCTAATAGATTCTAATAGATTGATTTTTAATATCGATAATGTTATTTAATTATTCCTAAACAAAGTTTAGATTAGAATTGAAGTTCTTTTTTTTACTTGAAAGTTTGAGTTAATAAATTATGATTCATGATGAGCGAGATGACATTATTTTTTAAATAATTCCTTATATAAGTTTTTAAGGTAGATAAGACAACAACAACAATAATAATAATAAAATCTTTCCCATTTTGTACGAAGCTGAAATTTTTTAATTCTAAATTTTACTTATGCACTTGATTTTTCAATTGACAAACAAATTAACTGCATTAATTCGGTCATATGTCTTTAAAAGTTTTTATTAAGATTTGTGGGGAAATTAAAAAGAAATTTTTATGTTCTTCCATTTTTCAACAACAGCAAGAAATTAATCGGATAAAGTTTAATCAAGAAATGTTGTGCTTTGAATATTAAGACGGAATGTTTCCTCAAATTAACTCATTAATGGTACGTTTCTCTTACTTCTTATTGTCGAATTTAATGTCTGATCGTAACTTAAAAAAATGGTGGACGGTCTAGGAAATTAACCCGTAAATAGGATGAATTAAGATATCCGTTTTGGGGAAATGAAGAAATACCTAATTTCGTTCGACATTATTATAGCAATTATCTTTACCTAAATTTTTCCTTCACTTGAAATTCGTTTAATGGACGTTAACGCCCCAAGTACGTTGAACAAGTTTCTTACAATTTATCAATTCATGTTTAAACTCAAAGAATTGTAAAGAAAATATTTATTATTTTGCATCTTCCAGGAAGGAAGTAAATGACAGGCGCTGTTAGATCATTGAAAAACCTGATGTTGTTAAATCACTGAAAAATTCAAAAAATTCTATTCCCCTAACCGCAGGAAAAGTAGTCAAGGACAATTGAAGCATAAGTAAATCATGGCCGTTAGTTACTTTAGTTGCTTTTTCTACAAGAATTATGTATAATTTCTAGCTCTGCAGGAAGAAATCATAACTGATGATTTGTTTTTGCTCTTTTGTTTCTTTAGATATACTGATATGTAATTTTAATAAAATGAATGTGCGAATCATGTAAGATTCAGCTGACACTCATACATATAGCATGATTCCGAAAATATACGTTTATTTTTTTACATATACAGTGTCTCGCAAAAGTGATGGGACAGTTGTGCTTTACACAAGGAAACTGTAGTAAAATAATTTAAAAAAACATGTAAAAATTTTTTGTGGGTGTTTTTCATACTTAAATTTAGTAACAATTATTACATAACATACATTTTCTCAAAATATTAAAATATTAATTTAATAAAAATACAATTGTTTAGAACGGAGCAAAAAATGGCTCACATAAGTGATGGGACACTTACTTTTCCATCAAATATTTAACCAAAAATTTTACTTTTTAAAAGGTTTTAATATTTTGTTGGATTTCCTTTTACTTTTAAAACATGATTTAATCTTCTTGGGATGGATTCGACTAATTTTTTTATGATTTCTGGAGCGATTTTACTCCATTCTTCTTGAAGCACCGATTTTAATTGTTGCTTTGACGAAATGGTGTGTTTGCGAATTCTTGATTCCAATTCTTGCCTAATATTCGCTATGGGATTTAAGTCTGGAGATTGTGGTGGTGTTTTTATTATTTCAGGATAGTTATACAGCAGCCAGAGTCTAACGTTCAAAGCAGTGTGCTTGGGGCCATTGTCTTGGTAGAATTTAAAATCGTTATGAAGGTTCAATTTTCGTGCTGAAGATTTCAAATTTTGATTTAAAATGTCAATATACTTGTATTGATCCATTATACTGTCAATAAAAACAAGACCAACTCCAGCGGACGACATACACCCCCATACCATAACTCCTTCTCCACCATGTTTTACTGTTGGCACCAAGTTCTGTTTGCGAAATTCTTCCCTGGGTTTTCTCCACACCAAGATTCTACCGTCAGAACCAAATATATTAAATTTACTCTCATCAGCAAATATAACTTCATTCCAGTAATCAGAATTCTTATTTATGTTGGATTTTGCGAAAGCCAGTCTGAGTTTTCTATTCTTTTCACTTACAAAGAATTTTTTCCCCGCTGCTCTACCGTGATATCCAGCAAATCGAATTACTCTTCCAATAGTCTCAGGATTAACAATTACTCCATATAATGCTTGTAAATCAGCAGCAACTTTAAGAGCACTCATTCTTGGATTTTTTTTTAATATTTCGAACGATAATTCGCTTTATTCCATTGGATAGCTTTGATGGTCGGCCAGGTCTTCTTTTATCCTGAATCATATGATTCTTTTTATATCGTTTAATGATATTGAAAACTGTTGAATGACTCAAGTTAACTGTTTCAGCAGTTTTTCTAATAGATTTTCCACGTTCAATATTCAAATTAATAACTAATTTTCGAATTTCAGGCAAAGTTTCTTTTCGTTTAGCATTCATGGCTGCACAGAGCTAAAAAACACAAAAATTCCAAAACAAACTGGAGAAAAAGACTGCAGACGATTTTATAAATTATTGCCAATTGCTTTTGAGTAAAAATAAAAAACCCAAAAAATATTTTTATTGTAGTACGCAGTAGTATCTAATGGTGTCCCATCACTTATGTGAGCCATTTTTTGCTCCGTTCTGAACAATTGTATTTTTATTAAATTAATATTTTGAGAAAATGTATCTTATGTAATAATTGTTACTAAATTTAAGTATGAAGCACACTCACAAAAAATTTTTACATGTTATTTAAATTTATTTTATTACAGTTTCCTTTTGTAAAGCACAAGTGTCCCATTACTTTTGTGAGACACTGTAAATGCATCATATTGTTGTGTGCGTACGGGCTCGTAGACTGGATGCACAAGTCCGATAATAGGTTAAATTAATTTTTATCCAAAGAAATATTTCAGAACTCTGGAATTTTCAACAGAAATATTCGTACAAGTGTTCGCAGTATCACACAGTATAATTTACATAGTACAGTTACACTTCAAACTACTAAGAACGTTAAACACAACGCAATGCAAAACAGAAAACATCTAAAGAGAACATCTAAAGAGAAAGCTAACTCGGATTTATCGCAGTGTACGAAAAACAACTCCCAACAACAGTCAATAAGCAACTGAACTCAGATGCTCTCTCTCTCCGGGTGTTTTATAGTTTTAGACCGGCCGCCGAGATATTTCTAGTACTTTCTGCTTCTGGAAATTACTGGAAAGCAATACGAGAGTGGAATCACGATTACAGCTAACATAGTGTAATCGTGATTAATTACATTTATTCATTTATTCAGTTACAATACTTATTACGTTGATACAGGGACCATACCAAAATGTTGTCAAATAGTTGTCAAATTTGGCGACAAAATAAGTCACCGAAACCGTTGTCAGCTTGGTGATATAGCGCCAGATTACCGAGATGCTGATTTACTTAATGTTAAATGCACTTTCCCCTGTATTCTTATTTTTCTGGCACAGCTTTCTCTTAAAATTTGACTCGCGCTATATTACGCAGAAAAATACAACAATTTTACTTATAATTCTACTAAAATTACCTATCTAAGTGCAAAATTCGTAACAATATATTTTTATTTCTCAGAACGTTCGTATATTTTTGAAACCACTGCGTAGAAATGCTGTCGACAAGCTCTTTGACAACTATTTCTTGACGTTAAAAAACGTAATTAATAATAAGATGTTGAAATATATGGAAAAAGACATTAAGATGCTGAAATTCGTATTAAAAATGAAATGTTGAAATAATAGAAAAGAATCTTCTTTATGTGCCATGGATTCAAACTTTTCATATTTTGTTTGTCTATGATATTCGAAATAAAATTCTCCGGGGCAACACACGGTATCGAATGTATTCTATTTATTTCCATTTCGATTTGTGCGGGAAATAGGGAAGGTCAACGGATATATCAACTATTTTGGACTGTAGTTGAGATTGTGGTAAATGTCGACCATAGTTTGAAAAAGGATGCTGAATATTTAGAGTGGATTGGCAAGAAAGTAATTTTGGTTTTCGTAAATAGATAGCGTTATGTTAGCTTTGTTATTCATCTCTGAATCTTATAATTCTTCTTTCTTATGAGATTTGGCAATTGACACTTTTAGGTTGCTATAGAAACAAATTCCGTGTATTTTTGTTTGCAGCTGTTTGTTGACGGTTAGTTTCAACATGGGGCTGAAAAATAAACATTTTCGACCGATTTTACTTTTTTATTTTTGTCATGCACATACTCTATGCTACCGACCAAACCTGCCGGAAGAACAGACTTATAGCTGAAAGGAGAGAGGAGAAAATCTGGCAACGAAAAGAAGAAGCGTGCTTGATGCGAGAAGGACGGCATGCTCGTGTGAAAAAACAGTTTATCTGAAAGGAGAGGGGAAAATCTGGCAACGAGAAGAAGAAACGTGCTTGATGCGAGAAGAACGGCATGCTCGTGAAAAAAAATTTGAAATGAGTTTTGCTGTATTCCGAGAGTAGAGTTAGCTTCTTTTTTTTTTTTTTTTTTTTTTTTTTTTTTTTTTTTTTTTTTGTTGTTGTTGTTGTTGTTGTTGTTGTTGTTGTTAAGAGCTGAGAGATGCAATGTATTACTTGTGCGTTTGATGTAAATGTGAATAAAAGCAATACTTTGTTAGTGTTATGTGTTACTAAGTTAATGTGTATTTACAAAATTAAAAATATAGCTCATGTTATTGTTAAACCTGCATAAGTGTCCCAGGTTATTTCCTGCAAATAGAGTTGACTAATAACATTCATAAGTGGATGGAAAACGAACCGACAAAGATGAATTGATCAAAGGATCGATTTATTACAGTGATCAAAGGATCGATTATATGACAATTTTCACAAAGGCGAGAAAACGAAAACGGCTAACGTTCACAAAGCGATGCATGAAGTATATGGTGTTTTGATTCCTTAGTAGAACATATGTATCAGAATTGGTTTATGAAATCTCTTTCTGGAGATTTTTCTCTTGGAAATGACCAGCGTTCTGGCCGACTTCTGAAGCTGATGAAGACAAAGGCCAAAATTCAATCGAATCTCCATATAACTGTGCGAGAGATTTCAGAAAAATTAAATGTATCACATATAACAACTGAAAATCACATAAGATGTTTTAGACTCGTCAAGATGTTTTAGACTCGTCTTCTGCATAAAATGAAAAATATTCTCTTAAAACAACGAATCAATATTGTTGAATAATAATCAACAACGGATCAATATTTGCGATACGCATTTCACACGTAAAGCAGTCGATCATTTTTTGAAACGAATTATCACTGGTGAAGAAAAATAGATCGTCTACAGTAGCACTAATCGAAAAAGATCATGGTCCAAGCATGATGACAATCAGGATATATCATATCGAAAGTTGAACTGCGTCAGAAAAAGATATTGCTTCAGTTTGGTTGTTATTGTTGTTGACTAATGTTCACTTGTCTGGCTTCTAGTCAGCCTAAGCCCATGAAGTTTCTCATGGCAAGGAACGCGAGATACTCCTGTCTTTGGCAACACCTTGATCTTACAAATGACAGTGCGATTTACCTCAGTTCCGTCCCCAATTTTGGTGGACAGCCCCCAGGGGCGGGTCCAAAGGTCTTCCGCTCCTCTTCTTCTATCACAACCTTTCAAGAGGATTTCTGGCTCACCGCATATTTAGAGTATCCCCATGCCGCACGGACAGTATACGCTTACAAACATCATGCCTTCTCCGGGATTTGAGCCCGGACCATTTCGGCACTATACCATTTGGGCGGCGCTTCAGTTTGGTGGGAATACAAAGGCGTTATTACTACGGTATCAACTCATGTGATTACAGCTATATTGCTTACGAAATTAGACGAAGCTATCAGGGTCTATGTTCCTTCTAACCTTCTTCGGGAACATACAAGGACCTGACTCGGAACAGAGAGCTTACTAAAGCTATGTTCACTAATTGTGGTAAGTAGACAGGATACAGACGAAGGGTATACAAAACCCTTTATTTTTCTCTATATACAATAACTTCCGTACTTCGGAATACACTGACCCGCCACTCGGGGTCTAACGTAAAAGTATAAAAATAAAACTAAACTCTAATTTAACTTTAGAATAATACACGTGGAAGATTGGCCTTATAATAGCAGGAAGCGTATGTAGCACAGAGACTGTGAACACTACAATACGTTTTAATTTATCAAGAGGATTAAAACCTCTGGCCTGGAAGGCAAACAGCAACTGCGTAACTTCTAAGGTAAGCGGCCTGCGTTGACTTACTGCTTCCTCTCTCTCGCTTGGCAAAAGGCCACCACTTAAATACTTGGCGTTCGCCAGACAAACTTTGCATAAAATCCTTAACGCTTATAATTCTGGCCGGAAGTAGAAAATAAGAAGTGATAGTAAAGATTTAAAATAAAATAAACGTTAGTAAAACTTAAGATCCTTACATACTTCCCGCCAGAGTTAATTAGTTTGAAACTGAGGTCTAAAACGACCTTGTTGAAAACTTTTAGCTCTAGAATCTAACGCGAGGCCAATCTTTTACAAACATAACTTCGCTAGAAACTAGAAAATTTAAAAGAAAGAAATTTGTTACAATAGCAGCTCCCAGGATATACAACAATCGTTTTTTCATCTGTACTGCATCTAAACAGGAGCTTTATTCAATTCTGGTTCCTTCCAGAGATCTGGAAGGAAAACTAGTTTAATGAAATGTTACACATACGCCCTTGTTAACTTTTGCAGTTCAGGAAAGTAGACTGCCTCGCGTACGCGTTGGATAGTTTTCGAATACCAGCATGAGAAGCTAAAGGGCTGTCATGGAGCTCCTGCAGGATATTTAATCTAAGACTAGCTGGATAACAGGTCGAAATTCGTTGTTGGAATTCGTAGTTTTTGTATAGAATAATAGACCATCTATTAGTTCGTAATGGGCCGCCCTATTTCTTATCGCCACAATATCTTGGTGGCTAAAATTTTCAGGATCCTTCAAATACTCATAAATGCTTTCAAACTCAGGATCCTTACCAGTTCGGTTATTACAGTTTCTCGGGAATTTATTGTACACGCTGTAAGCATTGCCATCTTTACGGTATTGCCTTGTTCGTCTATTTTAATCCTTGATAGGGCATCTGCTACGATATTTTCCTTTCCAGGGGTATGCTCGATTACCAGATTATATTCTTGCAGCTTGAGTGCCCATCTTATTAACCTTGGGGATAAATTTTTTCCTGAGTACAATCTAGTTACCGCCGCATGATCAGAGTACACTGTTATCGGCGCCTTTCCAAAATAGACTCGGAACTTTTGCACTGCTAACAGAACTGCAAGTGCCTCTCTCTCGGTCGCGGAATAGTTTCTTTGTGTTTGATTTAAAGTTCGGCTAAAAAATGCCACGGGCTGCTGATTTTGCGAAAGTACCGCTCCTACCGCATAATCCGAAGCATCCGCTGAAATTTCTAAATTTTCATCCTTTTCAGGAAATTTCAATACAGGGGCTTGCGTTAATGCTTGTTTTAATTTTTCGAAAGCACTATTGGCTTCGGCCGTCCACGAGAATCTTGCCTTTTTCCTTTTTAATTTTAACAATGGCTCAGCGATAGCCGCAAAATCTTTTATAAAGGACCTATAATATGAACAAAGTCCTAGAAAAGAAGAGAGCTTCTTTGCCGTGTTTGGAGTCGGATACTTTTGTACAGCGATTATTTTTGATTCATCTGTCTCGATCCCATTTTGTAACCTAAATATTTTAATTCAGGGGCTGCAAATTTGCACTTTTCGACATTAACTTTTAGACCGGCCTCATTTAATAAAGAAAACACCTGTCTTAAATCCTGTACATGTTGGTCGAGATTATCACTAGTAATAATGATATCGTCTAAATAGATAAATGTGGACTTTCCAAGAACAGGTCTTAACACAATGTCCATGCATCGCTGAAATGTTGCTGGGGCCCCTGAAAGGCCAAACGGCATACGCAAAAATGCATAAGTGCCAGACTTGGTTATAAAAGCAGTCTTAGGCACGTCCTCAGGCCTAACCCCTATTTGAAAATAACCAGTCGTTAAGTCTAAAGTCGTCATAAATTTGGTTGATTTTATGTTCCTTAAAATTTCTTCTATGATCGGTAACGGATATACCGGATATTTCGTTATGGAATTTAATTTACGGTAATCAATAGCGAATCTCCACCTTTTTGGATGCTCCAAAGGATAGTCATTATTTTTCTTACATAAAACCACCGGGCTAGCATAACTACTTGAGATGGGCGTTATGATCTTTTTACGTAGCATATCGGTAATATGCCATTCTATAATTTTTTCCTTATTCTTATCATACCGGTATGGTTTTTGACGAACTGGCAATGGATCTCCGGTGTCAATACTATGGTTAGTAACCTGAGTAAATCCTGGAATATCACTAAATAACGAAGCAAATTCACTTACCACTTGTCGGATTCTATCTTGCTCGTCATTAGGCAGGTGGTCAAGATTTAACCTTGGCGATTCAGCCTTTTCTACACGCACTGGTTTCATTGTCAGCTTAAGGGACGCTTCATTAAAATCCAGTGTAGCTTGTGCGTCTGAAAGAAAATCTATTCCTAAGATTAAATGTGCTTGCAGATTCTTTACTATAAAAAACATCACCTTTACTTGTTCGTCCTTGATACGGATATACAAAGGTACTTTACCTACGCACTTACATTTTTCTCCTTGCGCGCTAATACTGTCGTATTATCCGCATTATATATGCGGTATTTGCGAAAATACTTTCTAAAAAACTCTTCTGCCACACAGGAACACTGCGCGCCGGTATCCAGGAGTGCGGTGGCTGGGATATTATTCACCAAGACTTCAATCTTCGGAAGAGTCAAATTTTTCACCATTACTGTATTTAACTTGTAGGAAGAGGGGTTTTCTTGGCCTTCGGGTTTCCGCACCCTCTCGTCAGCAGAAATCCGTTTTAGTTTAAATTATTTTTCCTTTCCGTGCTTTCCTTCTTTTTCCCCTGGCCTTGAGACTTTTTTCCTGGGTTGCTATTGAACTGTCGACGTTCGCCGGCTGTTTTCGAATGCTCGGGTTTCCTTGCCCACTGATTCGCTTTTTCTCCGTAGCCATGTGCTTGAGTTTGCTGTAGTCTTGGCGTACCAAATTGGTTTCGCTGTTGATATTGGCGTCTTCTTTCGACGTCCGCCGTTCTTCTACTTTTAAACTGGATTGCTAGCTCAAATAATTTTTCCAGTGTAGTCGGATTTCTTAATTCAATAAAGTTTTGCACTTGGGGCAGTAACCTCGGCAAAATCACTTGAATTATTTCAGGATCCGGACGGTTTCCATACAAGAGCTTGAAAACGTGAATTTTTCTTAAAATAAAGCTCGAGAGGTTTTCGATTCTTTGTTGATATATACTGAAAAGTTCCGTTTCTAATTTCGCACGATCCCTTACAACAGGGAAGGCTCTTAGTAGGGCAGTCTTGAAATTTTCGTAAGTATAGGTGGGACTTCCTGCTTGACCCAAGAGACTTCTGCCTATACATTTGAACCAGTTAAGCGCTTGGCCCTCAAAGCGCTGGTAGCTAAGGTAACTTTTTGAACTCGTGCACGGGGTAGAGCATGAAGTGGTCATCCAATTTTTCAAAAAAACTGGTTACAGGTGAGTTTCCATTAAATGTTGTTTCTGGTTTCATCGAAGCGCGCATGGTCTGGACGATGTAACCAAATCCTTCCAGGGCGGCAGCTGGCATTTCTGGATTCTGGAGCCGTTTCTGCAGGCAGCACAGGTTCTTCTTGAAACTCGGCCATGGTTATTCTTCTTCGTTGGGCGCCACTATCAGGGTCTATGTTCCTTCTAACCTTCTTCGGGAACATACAAGGACCTGACTCGGAACAGAGAGCTTACTAAAGCTATGTTCACTAATTGTGGTAAGTAGACAGGATACAGACGAAGGGTATACAAAACCCTTTATTTTTCTCTATATACAATAACTTCCGTACTTCGGAATACACTGACCCGCCACTCGGGGTCTAACGTAAAAGTATAAAAATAAAACTAAACTCTAATTTAACTTTAGAATAATACACGTGGAAGATTGGCCTTATAATAGCAGGAAGCGTATGTAGCACAGAGACTGTGAACACTACAATACGTTTTAATTTATCAAGAGGATTAAAACCTCTGGCCTGGAAGGCAAACAGCAACTGCGTAACTTCTAAGGTAAGCGGCCTGCGTTGACTTACTGCTTCCTCTCTCTCGCTTGGCAAAAGGCCACCACTTAAATACTTGGCGTTCGCCAGACAAACTTTGCATAAAATCCTTAACGCTTATAATTCTGGCCGGAAGTAGAAAATAAGAAGTGATAGTAAAGATTTAAAATAAAATAAACGTTAGTAAAACTTAAGATCCTTACAAAGCGATCAAATAGAAAAGACGAGAGTTGGTAAATCGCAAAGAAATCGTGTTCCACACGACAATGCGAAGCCTCACACATCTCTAATTACGCGTACCAATTATTACACATCTTTAGCTATAAGTCTACATTATTACACATCTATCATAGCTGATCACCATTGAGCACGAAAAATTATCTAATGTGAAAGTCTCAAGTTTGGGGCCCTTCGAAGCTGCGAGTGTTGCGAGGCCACTCAAAAGTCCCTGCATGGAGTAATATAAGTTGCACCAGAAATGTAACTTTTTGCACATACAATAGCGTAAATTACAAGTATACATACAAAAAAGATATATTTTGCAGCTTACGAAGAAGAAGTATATTTTTGTACGCGCACTTGGTACAAGTTTCAAGAGAACGCTATTTTTTTGCAGCATAAAATGCAAAAGTAAAACTTAGTAACAATAACATCGCTGTTATTTGTGTGATGTATTGTAACACGGAGAAAATGTTTCTGAAAAATGTATGAAAGGAAAACTGAAAAATTCCGTAAGGATGGAAACCCGGCAGATTTGATTATGGTACATTATAGATTCCATTCCAGTTCCAAGGATGCTAGAAAATACAAGCACTTTGATGTCAATACTTATAAAAGCAGTGCTTTTTAGAAAACGGGATTGTTTCCCACGTGCGCATGTGAAAACTTCCTGCTCAGCTAAATCATTAATAAAATCACTCTTATCTCATGACCTATAGCTAAGCTCTGAAATTAGCTCTCGCTGTTTCGCAGAGTGTGGCAGAACAAACCAAAACACATTTAGCTTGATTATTTGCCTTTTGACATAGTGTCGAGAAAGATAAATCTCTGCGAACTGATCTGAACGTCCATTTAATTTCTCAAAAATATGGTTATGTGATTATTGTTAGGATTACTGTTTTCATAATGCCGGTTTTGTGTTCTTGCGAAATTTGAAACTGCTAATATTGTGCACAAGGTTTACAATAAATATTCCTACATTTCAAATGCAGGAAATATTTACCATAAACCTCGTATGTAATCACTGAATGAATCAGTGAAAAGTGCACACTTGGAAACACAGAACAGAAAATTGAAATTTTGAGAATTGAAACCTTTCTAACCTAAACCAAAACCTTCTCTTCGTGAGCTTTCATATTGGATAATAGGCACTTTTAGCTTTTACCTCTATGCCGCTTAGACGCCATTTCATTCTGCTCGCTTTCTATTGCAACAGTAACAAAAATGTAAATATTCTGGAAATAGGCACGATTGGAGTGCCAATTGAAAATGTGGCCACAAATATCAGTTGCAATAAAAATGAATATTTAATCTCACTCGGCTGCCAAGTTTCCTAGTCATGATGGATTCAACGTTTTAGCATTCTATGTCATCAGAATGCTTTCTCATCAGTATCTGTCTACGTTCTAAGTTATCTACGTGCTACACCATCAATATTGCTACTTGCGATGTCTTTTTCTCTTTTTGGTGCTACTTGGTAGACGGTTGCACGGATTTTTGGCGATTTACGTTGGCGCAATTGTTGGCGCGGTTTTTACAAACGTCAGCCATCTTGAAAAACGCTGTTTTTACGCATAGTAAAGTATTCGAAACTTAAAAAAAAATAAATAAATAAATATCGTTAAAAGTAATGGATTAAATTTTTTGTTGAAAATGTCGCTTTTTAAGATGGCAGCAAGGGTAAATAAATACATTTACTATGAGTATAAAATACTAAAGTAAGGTTATTATTACTTTCATATAGCAAAGAAGGAGAATAAAAACACCGCTATAAAAACATTGGGCCGACGTTTAATTAGATTAAAATATTACCGAAATTGAATATCGATTAAAAAACCATCCTACCAACATTTAAAAGAATTAGAATATTATTAAATTCAAATACTTTAAAATACGTTATATAGAATATAATTAACATTAAAACATATGGGCAATAATTATCTCAGCAATTTCTGAAAATAGTGTATTAATTTTTTTTAACAAAAATTGAAGTATACAATTATAAAATAAAATAAAAATATGTACTTAAATTTTTTTGAGTATTTAACCTGTTGTTTATTGATAAGTACCACAAAAAAATCAAAATCATAATTTAGATAATATCTTTGAAGGAATTCGAAGATATGAATTAAATTTTAAAACGGCACGGAAATGCACAAATTGTCAGTAACCAATCAGGGAGCTGATTACAGCTCGTTAATGCACAAATATTCTATAACCATCAGAGAGCTTATTACATTACGGCTAGAATTAAAATTATTTAAAAATTCATACATAATAAAATCATTTTTTAAAAAAATGCAAAATTAAATTGTATTTTAATATTTAACAGCCATAAATAATATTTTAAACACGGAACTTATGCACAATAAAACGCATTATTTTTTAAATAAAATGACAACAAAGTATCGGTTACCATAAATAACTTATCCAGCAATGGTTTACCTATAAGTTGTATTACTCGCCAAAGGAAAATCGCCAAAATCCGTGCAACCGTCTACCAAGTAGCACCCTCTTTTTTCAACATACACTTATGCTTGTACGTGTGAAAACAGAGTTCTTGAAAGTTGAAGAAAGAGCTTTGGCAATGGCCCTGACTGTAGGATAATTTCCTTTCCCGGCTGAGCGATTGCCATTATTCGACGTAGCCCTCTTTTCTAGCCGAATTATTAACGTATTTAGTTAAACCAGGGATAGGCAAACTTTTTCGGTCCCTGGCCAAAAATCGAAAAAAAAAAAAAGTTTGGCGGGCCAAGATAAATTTTTCTAAAATTTTAAAAATAATATACAAGTAATAAAATTTGAATATGTTCATGAGATGAATGAAATTAGGATTTCATTTTTAAAAGTTCCTTATAGTATTTAGGTTCGAAGTGAGATGTACGATTCTAAGGAACGAGGCTTAATGCTCATCTGTCAGTCTACTTCTGAAATAATTCTTTCTAAAATTCATAGTTGAAAAACACTTGTCCACATATATAAAATGAAGCAAACATAGCACTAATTTTCTAGGCGTGAGATATTAAATTTCGGAAACTTACTTTCGATAATGATTTGTAAAACTCTAATATATTTAGAAACAACTGCTTGAGATGATTGTCAGATTGCAACTCAATTAATTCAAGCTGCAGATCTGACCTCACTGCTCCACAACTTCAACAGGGTATGGTAAAAATATCCAATTCTGTTCGAATGGCACTGAAATCTTGAAATCTGCGTTTGAACTCAAAATGCAGTTTTTTCAAGCCATCTTCGTAATTCTTAAGCTTCTCTTCATTTACTGAGGGTATTGAATTTAACCTCGGGAAGTAAGATAAGTCGTTCTTAACTAGCTGCCCAGCAAACAGATAAAGTTTTAGTTTAAAAGCTTTGAGATGAGCTCTTATATCGCCGATAAATTGATTTTTTCTTTGCATCTAGAAAACGTAAAAAGATCATCAGTCCTTTGAAAAAAATCTGGTGTGTACACCACATGACTTCCTTGTACGGAATATTAAATTATACACATTTTTTTCTTCAATATCATTTAAACTGATTGGATTGAATTAAATCTACTTCGTCGACAGCGCATAAACCACAACAGAATAAATGCACTCTTTAAAATTCACTATATTTGTTTACTATAACGAAACTCTAAATGCACAAAATAAAATTCATTTGAAGAATTATCTTATCGTTGCCACATGTTCTATTCAAATACTATAATAAAGCTAGAACGATGTATGAAAGAAATTAAGCAAACAAAACAAAAAAGAAACAGTTTCTCAGAGACGATTGAGTATTTCTCATTCAATTAATTCAGTTCTCACTTCGCGAGAAGGCAAAAATACATAAAAACTCAAAATATCTGTATTAAAAATTACGAAGCAAATCTTAAACACTTATTTCCTCGAAAAAATTCCAGAAAGGATTAAGCATGATTTAATTCGCAATAATAAATGAAGGCGTTATTTTTGTTGTTGCGAAGCTTAGTCACTCTAGATTGGCAACAAATCTACAATTCTGCTGTTTCAAATGTAAACAAATATGTCCGCCATGTTATTTAAAACTTAACCGCACTTAAACAGCTTTTAAATTGTTGATAATTGTACAAATATTGCTTCCAGAATTACGAAACGCATAAAACCTTAACCAGAAGATAAAAACAACATAATTCAATCATTTTTAAAGCAAAAAATGTACAATTTACAAACATATAAGGGTAAAGAAACTGAGATCACTGTGCCGAGTAACAGAGTGGATATATATATAAATATAGTATTTATATATGTTTGGCGCGGTCGATTGCAACCAAAATACGAGGTGCACATCTACATGTTATAGCAGTCCTATATACAAAATTTCAATGCTCTGAGGCTACTCGTTTTCGAGTTATGCGAGATACGTACGTACGTACATACGTTCGTACAGACGCCACGAAAAACTCTCTTCAGAATTCATTTTAAAGCAGTTTTATAATTTTTTTGGAGGAAACGAGTCTTTTATTCTGTCCTTACGTACAGATATCACGCAAAAACATCGTTAAATTGCATTCGATAGCGGTCAAAATGGATATTTTCGTTGAAATATGCTGCCTGAAACTTTTCGGGATTACAGTACTTCCTTTTTACTTCGTACCAGGAAGTAAAAAGGAAGAGAAAAAATAATATTTAAACAAAGTAGAAAAGGATATGGATATATAATATATAAATATATATTTCTTTTAATTTGCCTCGGACCGGCAAATTAAAATTCCATACGCGGGCCGGATAGAACCTTCCGGCGGTCCTTAGTTGGCCCGCCGGCCGTTGTTTGCCCATTTCTGAGTTAGACCCAGCCAACGCTTTTTAAGATGTTTAAGATGTTGATCTTTATCATCACATTACTTTAAAATTTAAGTTCACATTTATGTTATCTAAAATTCCACAAGCTGCGGAGGTTTAAATTGTAAACTCAACCCGTGCATCTATTCAGCTTGAAGTTTTAAATAAGGAAGATGTTTGATTTTTTCTTCCGAATCTGTAGTTATTTTAACAGCTGGGTGGCAACTCGCCTCAGAGTCTTAGCAAGGCTTAAGAAATTAAATTAATTAAGGAGTGAAACACTACGCAGAGTATGTTACGTCATAATGTTCCGTTTAAAGCATGTGACGGTGTAATAAAATCTTTTGCTAGTTAGTAACATCTGTCAGACATCAGCTGCTTCTCCAAAAGGCCGAATGCTTGAAAAAAAAAATTAGCGCATTCGTAAGAATCATAAATTTATTTGAATAAAAGCTTTCGCTTTAATGAAGCGTTAAAAAAAGGCGGGACATCAAAAGATGGAAACGCTTGACCTCAACATAGATACGCGCAAAATTTATCCTCCTTTATGACTTTAGGGCGTTCGAAACTCACACCAGATTTTATGCAATTCCTTTCTTTTGTTTTTACGCTTTCTGCTGTAATACAGTGTTTCATTGTGTTATTCTTTTAGAAGTAAATATTCATTTTAAATTAAAACAATAATCTAAGCGTGTTGCAGGCATGCATAGAGAAATGTGAAATGAATTGCTTTTCAAGGATGGCTTCTTCTTTATTTATTAATTATTGTATTCTAAAGAATATTCGTTTTACTAAATGTAAACGTGTGGCAAATCCTCAGTAAGACTGCAAGCGACTTATCGGTATGTCTATGACGAAACAGAAACGTAAGAAGTGTATAAACGACTCTTTTATTTAAAACTTAATCGCTTGAGTTTGTGAGATAGAAAATAACAAGTGAGAAGGGGGAAATAACCCTTTATTATTCCAACTAAAGTTTAACAGAACTCCGTCTTGGAGTTGTACAATAAAGCCGACACTCGGGCTTGAACTTAAGAGACTAAGAACTAAACTAAACTAATCTTAACTAAAAAAGATATAGCCAAGGCTATCAAGATTCTAACGGATTTGGCCCCTTAACGCTAATTGGCTACGAAGCTATTGAGGGGCCTAAAGTAACGATCGAGCGTAATAATAGCTTAAGAGAGAGTAGCCTAAAAAGGTGGACGCGTGCTAGCCAGAATCTTTGGTTCTTTCTGACTAAGACACAAGCTGACAAAAGACCATCACCTCCCATGTCCAACCATGAACAGAGATGCGTACCACCGCTTTATCATCACTCACAAGCCAGCCATAACCAAAATCTGCAAAGCTATCACTCAAATCGGGGCAATGGGCCAAGATATCTGCTCACCGCAATAGACCAAGACCTATCCAGCAACTCTTTAAACACGATCATCTTTTCGTCCCCCCTACCGACTATCCAACCTTTTCAAAAGCTTTTCACTCAGAGGCCACCCCCACAAGTTGTTAAACAAAAGCTCCCCACCACCAAGCCTTCAACTTTATGTGCACACGTCAATCTTCTTTAGAACTTACCTTACCGGTGTGTTAGCAGAGTACCAACTGTGTCAACTCAAAGTGCCTTCGAATGCCTACATCACCTATCAGGTTCAATGTTCCTTCTAACCTTCTTCGGGAACATACAAGGACCTGACTCGGAACAGAGAGCTTACTAAAGCTATGTTCACTAATTGTGGTAAGTAGACAGGATACAGACGAAGGGTATACAAAACCCTTTATTTTTCTCTATATACAATAACTTCCGTACTTCGGAATACAATGACCCGCCACTCGGGGTCTAACGTAAAAGTATAAAAATAAAACTAAACTCTAATTTAACTTTAGAATAATACACGTGGAAGATTGGCCTTATAATAACAGGAAGCGTATGTAGCACAGAGACTGTGAACACTACAATACGTTTTAATTTATCAAGAGGATTAAAACCTCTGGCCTGGAAGGCAAACAGCAATTGCGTAACTTCTAAGGTAAGCGGCCTGCGTTGACTCACTGCTTCCTCTCTTTCGCTTGGCAAAAAGGCCACACTTAAATACTTGGCGTTCGCCAGACAAACTTTGCATAAAAACCTTCACGCTTATAATTCTGGCCGGAAGTAGAAAATAAGAAGTGATAGTAAAGATTTAAAATAAAATAAACGTTAGTAAAACTTAAGATCCTTACACACCTTCCAACCTATTGCAATGAATGGTACACCGCACGTCATGCACCAATTGACTATGCCTAAGCACTAGTGCACACATCAGTGAAGATCAGTACCTACACCGTACTTGTTCACAGTCATAGTAACTGTGCAACCATTGTGACTGTGTACTGAAATTACTGTGCCTAACATAGTGTCTGCGCTGTAGCGACTGTACCAACCTATAGCAATTGCATTAAAACTTAGTGACTGTGCCAAACTCCAAATTTAGTGCTATTAGTACCACAGTGTACACTAAACTTTAGTGTAGCCTGAACTCTTGCAAATTTGAACTATAGTGCAGACTGTACTTTAAGCGAACTCTAACACTAACTCCTGGCATCATAACTCGACATCCGGTACTAATAGCTTCATCTCTGTGTTTAAGTGCTCACAGCACATTTGCAACCATAAGGATACCAGCAATACACATATGACTCTATAAGTATTTATTACTCTTGTTTTTACTCTTGTATCTTACATATGTGTCTATCTTCATATTTATCTTAATATCAATGCATCCTTATGTTCGTATCTGTTAGTATTTGTTTGTTTTTGCCTGTATATGTATCTATTCTTGTATTTTTTTTTTGTATATTTTTATGTATCTGTGTTATTCCAACAGCCATGCACACCCACAAAGTTATTGTCACGCAACCATTGTCAAACAATAATCCTCAGCCCCTGTTTGGTCATGTATTGATCTTTAGATCTGTATTATAAACTCCCGAGGCAGCCTCACGGGGCCCCAGGGAGTTGTTATTCCTAGATAGGGGAGGGCGTGGGACACACGCCTGTTTACCTATGTTAAACACCAGGCGTCCCCGTCCTCCGTCACCTGTCACCCTGACTAAGACACAGTAAAACTTCGCGGTTAAATACCGCTCTTCCTCGATTTGCATCCAAACGTAATTCTAACTATTAGTAATTTCTGGTAAACAGTC
Organism: Stegodyphus dumicola; assembly: GCF_044657685.1. Lineage (NCBI taxonomy): Eukaryota > Metazoa > Arthropoda > Arachnida > Araneae > Eresidae > Stegodyphus > Stegodyphus dumicola. The sequence continues at coordinate 182,885,189 of NC_140776.1, read as the reverse complement.
CCCCCCTCCCTCCGCAAATGTTTCTATAAATCCTTGATTACGAAAATGCTTACGTAAATCCAAGCCCCTAAAATTTCGCAAATTTCAATTTCTTACCAGGCGAATTTTGTCTTTCATTCCACGATAAAATGACTGCCCTAATTATTATCTTAAGTAAATAAGCCTTCCGTTCTTCTTTCCATTTCTTAATTTCCGTCATTAATGCCCATTTACTTCTGATTCATCTATTCCTGATAAAGATGCATGTAAAATCCTTTCTGTGTATTCCGCCTTCGAATATCGATTCAGTTTTATTTTTAAAATGAAGCCTCCTTGTTTTCCTTTTCAGAGTTGTATTACCTCGTTTAAAAATTGGCCTATTGTGAGCACGTTGCGATACATTCGCATCTGTTCGAATTCAATCGATGGACGTTCAGATCTTATTTAATTCAGTCCTGCATCTCTTTGCTCGCTTCTTTTGTGGTGCAGTCAGTCGGCATTGAACAGTATGATTTGGTTTTCGAACAGGTTCTTCGTGTTTTGATGCTGCTGCTGTTTAATTTGAAACTTTTATGTGAAATGTTTTAAAATACCGCCCATGGAGAGATGAACAAACTCGTCTGTGCTGCATGTTATACCATTTTATCAATGCCACATGTTTAATTAAAATATGCTGTATTTTAGTTCTTGTTGTTCCTTGCGTTTATTTATTTATTCTGAAATATCAATTGTAATTATAATTTTAAAATTAATCTTAGCTCCTTCTCGAATAAGAAAATCTGATGCGTACACCACATGACTTCCTTGTATGGCCTAATAAATTACACACATTTTTTGCTGCATTTCGTTTAAACTTATTTCCTCGAATTTCATTAGACATATATTTCTCGTTCGGTTAATTCAGTTCTCACTTCGGTACGAAGCAAAAATACATAAAAACTTCATTAGAAATTGTAAAATAGAGAAAAACCTAAAACATAAAACACAGTTAAAAGCAATTTCAAAAACAATTTTTACTATTAAAATTAGTTTCTATACAAAAACAAGCAATTAGGTCAGCGGGCAAGAAGGCAGATTTTTCGATTCACAAAACTGAAAGTTTGCTTTTGATCCCTTTCGGCAAAAAGACACTGATGGTGCAGAGACCGGCTTAATTCTCTATTCGACTGAGTTTTCAAATGCAAACAAATAATGCCATTGCTCGTTTTGAAATCTTTGAGTTTGTTAATCAAAAATTCATTAAAGTTTTACAAAATAGGAAATCGAAAATAAAACAAATTCCAAATTTCAAATGTGGTCTTCCACATGCCCATATTCGTATTCGTAGGAGGATTACGTCATTTAAAATTCGATGGCTGTATGTACCGTTGTTTTGTCATAATGCGAGAAATAGACATAAATTTATGCAGATTTTTCATTTTCATTCAAGTTCTTTTAATATAACACAGGGCTATAATACTTTGTGGCAACAGTTTGAAAAGTGATTCACCGTTTGTAGTGAATCGTCGCAAAACGTAAACAATAGTCCTTCAGGAACAAAGCCCATTTGGACTAATAAAAAAACTAATTGTTTATTTCTTAACAATTAAAAGCAATATGTTTCAGTCTAATAATTTGTCTAACTGCACTAATTATAACGCACCTAATTGATTTAATTGAAACTTTTATGTACATTTTACAACATTCGGATAGCTGTACATTACATACTTCGATGCAAAATAATTAACTAGAAAGGAAATTTTTATATTTTTATTACATGGTTATTTATATCACATCATATGAAAACTTCGTAGAGTCATTAGGTTACATCGACGCGGGAAAGTAAAAAACTGTACATTGTCCTTGCCGAGTTTTGAATTCTGGAGCTTCTGAACACGTGTCGAGGGTGCTTGCAGTTAAACCACGAAGGCGTGCGGAAAGGAGGGAAGAAATACCTTATAACTCTATATAAATGTTGTACTAAGCCTTATTTTGCATTAAGAAATTTTTATTTTCACTTCTGGAAGAATAAAACTTCTTCCCTTTAGTTTGATATTAACACACTTGATTAAGAAGTATTGCAAAACAGCGTTGTAGTTTTATCATTTATTACGTTTACTTATTTCGTTTATAATAAGTATCGGAGACAGACTGGAAAGAAGTTACGAAACCATTGTTGAAGGTTTTTCAGTACTTCTCAGCGGGGATTTTCGATTCGCAAAAGGTGGCCGACTGCACTTCCTATGTCGATACATTTTTGTAACGACTTTCGAGTTATTTTTAATCGCGTTATCTCTTCTGATTGTTGCCAATACAGATTCCTAATCTTTTGGTAAATCACAGGTGCGTGATGCATGCATTGACGATAAGGGAAAACTGATAGAGTTTCGAAATTTTTAGAAAAATGTAATGGAAGTAACAGCGTGATTTTGCTTGAAAAAAAAACTTGGATTATTAAAAGTTTATAATATTCCGCTATTAATTAAAACTAGCTCTAGTTGTATGAATTCCTAATATCTGGAAATCCAACAATCAAAATGGCCTGCTTTATTTATTTGAAAAAGATAAAATTAAGCTTTGTGTTAATTTATTGGTTTCGTTTTAATTTTTTTAATGTTTTAAATATTATAAAAAAAAAACCTACGTTACAATGTACATTTGATACAGTACTTATTTGATAAATTATTCAATTAGTATAGATAATTACGTAGGACATGTAAATTGGCCTTCACTTCGGCGAATAATTTATAAATCTTTTTACATATACCATACGCAGGACTGGCTTTCTCTATAAAAGTATCCAAATGTAAAAAGTATTCTTGAGCCTCAAATAGTTTTCGGACTTAAAGAAATAGAGCATTTTTACAGGAAAATGGTAATTTTAACAGTAAGAGAGAAAATAAAATAACCAATTAAACATTCGTGTACTTAATTGTAATTTACTTAAGTCAATGATAGTAATTTTAAAAAATACAATTCTTACAAAGTTAAGAAAGTCATTTTTTTTCGCGCAAGTGGTGGATGTACCTCATGTAGCGGGCACGCTCTGTCATCTATTGTGCAAATTCCGCAAATGTATTGTTGCGCGCGTGAGTAGTGGTTCGTAATGTTTTGAATGCACACAGAACCAATGATAGCTCGATGATATTTATTTTAACAATGATACACTGTCAGTTCTACAACTTTCCACAAAAGCACTCGTACAGCTCCTAAGTTTTACTTACGTTTATTTTATTTTAAAACTGTACTATCACTTTTTATTTTCTACTTCCGGCCAGAATTAAATACTTTAACTTGTTTATGCAAATTGTCTTGCTAACGCCCAAGTACTTAAGTTGTGGCTTTTTGCCAAGAGGGAGATTTAGGAAGCAAGCCGCTTGCCACTGCAGTTCTACGAGCTTTCACTCGGTTGCTGGTTGCCTTTAAGGCCAGAGGTTTAGCCCTCTTGATATTTGAAAACGTATCGTAGTTTCAGTAGCTCGGCGTACTATATACGTACCCTTTTAAATAAAGGCCAGTCTTAGTGCTAGGCATTTGTATACTAATTCAAAATTAGCTTTTAGTTAGAGTTTTAGTTAGTAGTTTTATATTCTTACGTTCAGACCACGAGTGGTTGGTCTCTGTATCCCGCAGTTCGGAGTACTTGTAAAAGTACAGAAAATAAAGGGTTTCGTATACCCTTCCTGCTTGTGTCGTCTGTTACACACAAATCTTGAACGTAGCTTGAGTAAGCTGCCTGTTCCTATTCAGGATACATCATGTTTCCAAAGCAAATCAAGAGAAACACAAGTCCTGACAAGCTTCTTTCAGTATCCACTCGTACAGTTCCTCAAGTACAGCGCAATCAGCAACTACACTTCAACCTATAGTTCCCAGCCAATGGCAGACTATGAACAGTTACAGTTCCTGTAGCACAGTCCATTAATCTATGCTATGGCCAGATGGGGTGGTCTCTTTATTATGGAGGCAAAAAAGAGATATACATATGCATACAAGGCACTTGAAGAAGAGTACAACAATGTACAAAGAAATATATACATGTGCATACAAGGCACTTGAAGAAGAGTACAATCAAAATATATGTATATACATGTAAATACAAACTCATATACAGATATATACACACTTACATACATAGATATTCCGAAACAAATAGAAGTATACATACTCTCACTCATATTGATACATACACCCATACATATACGTTATCATGATAGTTAAAGTTTACAAGAAGCATGTCATTGAGGTACGCATGATCCTTAGTATAAATTAGGTACTATAAATAAAAGATATAAACATGTACAGATACAGTACAAACTTTGTGTATGAAAACCTGGCATAGCATAAATACAAAATTACATATTGAACATATATACTCTGTTGCTGACACATTAAACTAGCTTATATATTTCTAACGTGCATACTGCTAGGCTTTGCAGAGCAATTATTCTGTTTTCAGGTTAATAAATGTCCCAGTTCAAGAAGAGTTAATGCCATACTGAAGGAGCGATGTCTATTTCTAAGAGAACTGTGCTTAGAAATGTCATTGTTAGAACTTAATGTGTGTTAGTTACGACTCAAGTTTGTAATATATGGCTACTATCTTCCAGCGTCAGAAGAGTAATTGCTAGTACAGTAGTCAATTATTGTTTTCAGTTTCCGCTGGGCAACTCTGTTACTTTATAGATTCTGGAACCAATTTGGCCAGAATCTGGCTCCTGGTTGCTTGAGGCTGTTAAGTGCTGTGTGTGGGCAGGAGAACACAAAATGATCTAGATTACCCTCCTTCCCACATTCTCAGTTACCATTCTCTCTAAAGCCAAAGCGGCAGAGGTATGAAGGAAAGAGCCCTTGACCAGTGAGGAAATACGTCATGTAATTGCTATTAGTTTGGATTGTTGTCTTGACCTTGGGAATGAGATTCTAAACACGTCTCCCTGTGGAGGCTTGAACCCAACGTTCTTGCCGTATTCTTAGGAGCTGATGGAATGTCCGACTCTTTAGGTCCGAGACTGGCCTAAGGGTCGGGACTTCTCGCAAAGTGGATGAATCCGCTGCTTCCTTTGCGACAACATCTCTCTCATTTCCTTCTATTCCCTTATGAGCGGTCACCCAGATGAGTGAGGGTCTTTGCGAAGCAGGCATGTGTGTTAGAATGTCTCTAACGCTGCTGACGATAGGACTGCAAGAACGAATTCCAGCTATCGCAGCGAGGCTTGAACCTAATAGGTGGGCCACCATCGCCTCCTATGAAGGGACGAACAGTTACAACCATGCCTTCTCCGGGATTCGAAACCAGGCCCTTCGGTATCGCAGTCAGCCTTCCCTAACCACTATACCGTCTGGGCAGCTCAACCTACAGTAGAGTTCCAATTATCCGAATCAATTGGGACCGTATCCCATTCGGATAACCCAAAATTTGGATTTTTTCCGAAGAAAGTGTCTACGTACACTTTAATTAATTACTGTATGCACTGCATGTTGAAAATGGAAGGAAAGAACTATTTTCAAAGAAAACAGGTTTTAATTAATTAAAATGAAAAGGCAGCACTTTTACGTATATGCTATATAGAGTACTGTACAGTACCTATAAGTGCTGAAAGCTCAGTCAACGTAAGCTGTTTGAGTGTCTTCGTCCGTTTTCGAGCAGCCAAGTCGCGCATCCCCTCTTGACAATGAGAAATTGCATGTGTGAGCTGAGACATGGGCGGACGCTCCTTCCACTTCAAGACAGCTTAAAAGGCCAGCAACCGCTTCACTAGCTGATGACCCGGGTCTGCTTCAACTCCGTCATTAAGGTCTTCTTCACTTTCTTCTCTCACACTTTCAATAAGTTCATCATCATTTGGAATTTGTAACCCAGGTTCTGACGAATCACACAGCTTCCATTCTACGGTATCCTCAGCACTAAACTTCTGAACATCCAGGAATTTTCAAAAGAATGTTTAATTCCTCAAGTGACACGTCACCTTCATCTTCTCCTGTCTCTTCCCTTTCCTTTTCTTGAGCTTCTTTTTCCCTTTTCCTTCTCTTCGTCAGTTGATGTACCTTTTAACTTGTTCCACGCACGTTTTAGTGTGACTGCTTTAATCAAGCTCCAAGCTTCCGCCACCATGTAAGCGCAATCTTTCAAAATAATTTTTGTTTCTGGCTAGTCAACATACCTTCTTCGTCTTCGCTCTCTACCAAAAGTTTCCTTCAAAGTTGCCTTCTGTAATGGCGTTTCGTGGTTTCGATAGCAGACTGGCCTATTGGTTGCAACAAGCTTGTAACGTTTGGCGGTAAAAAGATTGCAGATATAATCATTATTTTGCGAATCACAGTACGTCTCCGTCACAATTTTTTTCTTAAATTCTGAAAGCGATTCGGATAGTCAGCGATTCGCATAATCGGAGTTCGGATAAATGAAGTTATAAGAAAGAACGTGAAACGCAAAGCAATGCGAAGCGCATCTAAAAGACGAAACTCTCACGAATAGCTCAATGGTCCGAAGTCAGCTCTGGACTAACAACTGATAAGACTTAAATCTCTGGTACCTTCCATTTCTCGAAACGGTTAAAGTTATATATAAGAGCTGGATGTGGTTACAGTTACATACAGGGATCAATCACAGTTATACAAGGACCCGACCAAAATGTCACCAAGTTGGAGACTTTTAGCGATTTCTCTCCAAATTTGGTGACAAAAATTAGCTGACAAAACCTCGCCAGCTTGACGATATCTCGCCGGTTACAGCCGAAAACATCGCAGACGAAAATGTCGCGGAGAAAACAACGCAAGGCGAAAACGTCGTGCTACAAAACACCGTGGGAGAAAACATCGCAAAGAGAAAACATCGTCGTCGAAAATAAAGCGGTTCAAAAACATCGCAGTTTAAAAACATCGTCGTCGAAAATATCGTGGTAAAAAATAAAGTATCTACAAATCATCGCATGACGATAACATCGCAGACATGGTTTTTTCAAGCATGCTTTAATAAGTGTAAATGGATATTCCCATAATGATTTGTGAGCGCAAGATGGAAAGAAGGATAATTTTTACTTTCATATTTTTTATTAATTAATAACTTTTTGCTGAGAAAATAAAAAGGAAACTTAAGCATAGAAAATTAATGCAACTTATAGCACTTAATAGAATTTTAAACGGACATAGTTAACTAACAAAGGCCATTAATAAATCATTTTTATAAAGTTTTTACTGGTAATATTTCATGAAAAGTATAATCTATAAGTTACATTTAATTTTCTATGCTTAAGTTTCCTTCTTACGTTTTCAGCAAAAATTTATTAGTTAATAAAATATGTGAAAGTAAAATTTATCCTTCTTTACACCTTGCGCTCACAAATCATTATGGGAATATCCATTTACAATTATTAAAACCTGAAAAAAGCATGTCTGCGATGTTATCGTCATGCGATGATTTGTAGATACTTTATTTTTTACCACGATATTTTCAACGACGATGTTTTTAAACTGCGATGTTTTTGAACCGCTTTATTTTCTACGACGATGTTTTGTACGACGATGTTTTAGAACTGCGATGTTTTCTCTTTGCGATGTTTTCTCCCACGATGTTTTTTAGCACGACGTTTTCGCCTTGCGTTGTTTTCTCCGCGACGTTTTCTTCCACGATGTTTTTACCGCGATGTTATCGGCGGACAATCGGTGGACAATCTCTCCAGTTTAGCGAGATAACCATTTATTTCAATGCTAAACAAACTTCCCCCTGTAATCCCATGTTTCCGGCAGAATTTTGGATCTTTGAAACATTTCTTGTTACATTACATAAAATATATTACAGTTTCGCGCATAATTTCAATAAAATTATTTACAGTACAATTCCAGTTATCCGAAATCTAACTATCCGAATCGCTTTCAGAATTTTTCAGAATGAACTGAAGAAGAGAAGTGAAAGGAAAAAGAAGTTAAAGAAAAGAAAAGAAGAGACAAGAGAAGATGAGGATGGCGTGTCACTTGAAGAAATAAGAAACGTTCTTTAGAAAATTTCTTTATGTTCAGATGTTAGTACTGAGGATACAAAAGAGTGGATGGTGTGTGGTTCGTCAGACCTTAAGTAGCAAATTCTAAACGATGATTAACTTACTGAACGTGTGAGAGAAGATGATCTTAATGTCGAAGTTGAAGCAGACACGGGACCATCAGCTAGTGCAGCGTTTGCGCTCCTTGGAACTAAGGCTGATGTGGGTAGAGCGTCAGCCCGAGTGTGACTACATGCAACTTCTCCTTGTCAAGCGAATGCGCTACTTGGCTGCCCGAAAACAGGTGAAGACAATGATCAAGATGTTCAACAAGCAATGACTTTCAGAACTTGTGAGTACAGTACGCTATATAACATGTACGTAAAAGTGTTGCCTTTTCATTTTAATTAATTAAAACCTCTTTTTCTTTAAAAAATAATTCTTTTCTCCCATTTTGAACATACAGTATATACGGTAATTAATTAAAATGTACATAGACCCTATCTTCGGAAAAAAATCCAATTATCCTAATTTTTAATTATCTGAATGGGGTCCGGTCCCCATTGATTCGGATAACAGTACAGTTCTACTGTACATATATTTTAAGAGCTGACCTTTTCTTCGAAAGATATTGTGTATATTCTTCTCCCAATCATACAGCAATGTTGCAATTTTTCAGGTGTCCATTTTTCAGCTGAGCCTTTAAATGAGAGCTTGGTCGTAACACATCTTGTGTGCGTGAGTTAAGCATAGTAACTGCAGCTGTAGCAGCCATAACCTAAATACTTGCAATTGTTTGCATTTTGATGGTACGTAGTTGGAATTGTAAGACGATTTTAAAATCATCTTAAGCATGGGTTTACAATTTTTGCTGAATTATTGCTTCAAAAATCTTATCTCTCGGCTTTACACGGATCAGTTTATCCGTAAATTTCTTTCTCATTTATGTGTCTTTTCTGAATGATTACTTGAAAGACGTATAAATGGTACTTTATTATATTGTTATGAAATGTACAGGCGCGGTAGGATGGCTTTCCCGCAAAGCAGTTTTAGGGTTGCCATAAAATGGCAAGGAAAGGCAGTGTTGCCATATTTTGCAAGAAATCGCCCATTTGGCGACAGTTGGTGACAAAATTGGCGATATTCCATGGATGGATGGAGAACCTTCTGGAACGAATTCTTACCGGTTTAGCCCAGAATGTTCTCGAACACAAGCCGAAAGCTATATAAACCCTGCTGGTCCGCAGTCAGTTAGGGAGTGCCTCATCAAGAGTGCGAGTTAGTTAGTATCGAGTGGGTGTCTCGTCTAGCGAGTCAATCCCTGCGGAGTCGATCGAGTTGACAGCCGGGCAGCGAGTGCCGAGTGGGTCGTCCTGTGCACCGAAAGAGTCTGCTAGTATATCGCGGTTAGTTCATCGTCGAGAGAGCGTCTTGAGCTCCGGGAACGACTGAACCGAAGAGTCGGGAGCTGTGCTCGTGTGTCGTCGAGTGCATCGCGAATTGTTAGCGTGGAGAGTCTCGAGAGTACGTGGAGTTCCGAGAACGACCAAGCAGAGTCGGGAGCTGTACTCCGGAAAACAGAGTCGGGTGCTTTGCAGGAAGCTGTTTCCACCGTTATAGCCTGATAACCTGAAGGCTGTGTCGCTGATCGTGTCAGCGTGTTTATGGTAGTTCATCGACGACTGTAAAACGTGCTTTGGAGCTGTCCTGACAATACTGGCTAATAAAATGTGTTTCGATACTTCTCAAGTGTCGTCGTTATTCACTCCGAATCCACACGAACCCAGTAACAACTGGTGTCAGAAAAGAAAAACTCACCAATATTATATAAGAAAAAATCTAAGGCTTGAGCTTTTGAGCAAACTAAATATCTGCAATGCTGTTTTCCATCATCTGACATAGTTTAAAAATAATATAGGGAGAGTCGTATTATCAGCGCGTTCATGAATGGGTGTGTTAATAATCTTGTTCAGGCTCAGTTTTCACGTATAATAATCCATTTATCATTTATAAACCTAACCATAAACCTAAATCATTTATATTCACAGGATCACCGTTGATGTTATTTTCATTTATATGCATAAGGTCACTTGGGGTTAATTTGTTTTCCAAATTATACTTCAGCGTGATTTACCGTTTCTTTTATATGAATTTATTTTATAGTAATTTATTCTGGAATTCAATAGCTTTTGCTCACTATTGATATATTCTAATTGCGCGTTTGCATACTTTCTTTCTTTTTTCCCCCCATTTATTTGTCTGATATCGAGTAGTTGAGCTAGTTTCATTATTATTAGATTTATTTTGCAAGCCCCGAAACAGTTGTGGTTGTGATTTTTTGAATTTTTGCTTCATCTCCTCCTTTGCTTTCGGTCAGTTTATTTTCTGAAGTCTACAGTTACTTTCTGGGCATCGACTTAATGAAACGAGTAAAAAAATATTTAAAGAAAATATTCATATAATTATCAACGAATTACGCATACTTATTACAACTATAGATAGCCCCTATCAGTAGTTTAAATCGCTAATCTAATAGTGATTGCTAACTACATATAATATAATCATTAGACAGATAATAAATAATTGCGGGGAATAATTCCTGTATATAAGATAGAGCTTTCAGAATATAAATTGCGCGTGATTTTAAAAACAGCAAAAATGAAACGTCAGATAGAGTTTCAATAAAATTATCGATTTCTAGGACGATGAGACATAGGTCCCTCTGCTTCAGGAGTAAGCATTTTTGCAAAGGTGAGAGGAGTAACTAAAATAATACCCATATTTATAGGAAAATCAATGAGGAAAGTAAGCGCCATCTATAGATCAAATCAGTAATGAAACGCGAAAAGCTAAGCTGTTAAAATTTTGAAAGCTTTGGAAAAAACTGGATTGGAATTGATGTTTTTAACTGAAGATGGTACAATTTTAGGAATGTCAAAGACCAAGAAAATCCGATACATTAGCTGGGCTTTGTCAGTAATTTTCGCAAAAACCTAAATCATTTATATTCACAGGTTACAAAATTAGTTATAATAATTTTAAAATTATAGTAATTATACTATTTTGACTTTCGAAATTATTGAAATTATTTGTATAATTACTACTATTTTGACTTGCGAAATCATTATAGTAATTTTCGCAAGTCAAAATAGTAGTAATTATACTTCAGCGACCCTGCAGGATTAGCTATCCTGTAGGGTCGCTTAGGATCCTATAGGACAGGATTAGCTATTCTGTAGGTAGGATTTTGGTACAGGATAGATACGCTACAGGATAGCTATCCTTTAGGACAGGATTTAGATATCCTGTAGGTAGAAGTGACCTTATAGGTTTAGCTTATAGCTTACAAAATAAAAATTAATTAAGCGTTACATACATTAGTAAAGCAAACAAAAATAGAGAATAATTGTCGACACTTCACAAATAGAGATACTTTAAAATTTATAAAGAAGAATGTCTCTGAATTTTAACTGCAGTTAATACCAGGAAAACATTTTATGTCGTTTCCAGCATTACAAGATGAAGTGTTTGCTTCATTCCACTTAGATAAAAGCTTGTTCTAATAAAAATACTTCCACCAACCCTTTGGAATACTAATATTGGTGTCGATGGGTAACTTTAAAGCATCTTTAGCTGTGGAAATCAGCTCCCTTATTTCCATAAATGCCGTGACGACCACGCAAGTAAGTAAATCAAACACCAGTTTCCCAGTTTCTAAATGAACTGACAGATAAGAAAGTTTCAGTTAGCAATTACTCATCTTGTAATATCGTTAAAAAGGTGAAGAGATGAAAGAAAATCAGAACAGATAAAATGCATCTGGCACGCACACACACACACACGGAAAAAAAAAAATCTCAAATGTTTCAGATTTTAAATTACGTCCAAAGGGGCGTTTTTTAACGTTTTGTGTGTTACCTTTATTTATTAAGTATCATGTTCTTTTCATTTAAACCATAAAATTTAGTTCAATAGCAATGTCGCAAAAGAATTTTAAAATGAGCATATCTTTATAATTTCCGATACACAGTTCTACGCGCTGGAAATAAAAAGGTTTTATTCTCTCGTAGAGTGTTGCCATTGCTCGCTTTTAAATCGTTGAGATTGTTACTCAAAAATCCGTTAAAGTTTTACAAAATATGAAATCAATATAAAACAAATTCCAAATTTCAAATTTGGGATTTTAGATGCCCATATTCGCAGTAGGATTATGTCATTCAAAATTGGGTGGCGCTAGATACCGTTGTTTTACCACAATGCGAGAAATATACATACATTTATGCAGATTTTTCATTATTTAATTTCTTCAAATATAATGCAGGACTCAAAATAACATTTTGTGGCAACAGTTTGAAAAGTGAACCGACATTTATAGGAGTCCGACGCAAAATGCCAAAACGGAAGTAATAGTCCTTCGGGTCTCAAGTCCCTTTGGACTAAAAAAAAAAAAAAAAAATCAAGAAAAAGAAAAAAAGAAAAGAAGAAAAATTGAAGGCTTTCAGATTTTTATGTTACGCTCAAAGGGGCGTTTTTTTTAACGTTATGAGTATTACCTTCATTTATTAAAGACCATGTTTTTCTTCGCATTTAATCCATACAATTAAATTCAACATCAATATCACAAAATATTTAAAAGAGCATATCTTTAGAATTTCCGATACAGAGTCGATGAAGTTTCGCAGATAATTTTTTTTTTCCCCGTACAGTATTGCCATTGCTCGCTTTGAAATCGTTGAGTGTGTTAATCAAAAATTCGTTAAAGTGTTATAAAATATGAAATGGATAATGAAACTAATTCGAAATTCCGAATTTGGGCTTCCAGATGCCCATATTCGGGTGAAGACGTACGTTATTCAAAATTGGATGGCTCTAGGTACCGTTGTTTTATCACAGTGAGAGAAGCATACATGCATCCTTCATTATTTAATTTCTTTAAATATAATAAAGGGGTCTAATATTTAGTGGCAAAAATTTAAAAAGTGATTCGCCGTTTATAGTGCATGAACGCAAAATGCCAAAACGAAATTATTATCCCTTCTGGGCAAATTGCCCCTTCGGGCTAAAAATCTTATGTGGACACCACATGACTTCCTTGTATGACCCATTAAATTATACGCATTTTATTGCTGCATTTCATTCAAACTTATTTCCTCGAATTTCATTAGAGGTATATTTCTCATTCAATTCATTCAGTTCTTACTTCAAGTCAAAATAAAAATACATAAAAATTCGTTAAAAATCGTCATTAAAAATTGTAAAATACAGAAAAATATAAAACACCAAATTCAATTAAAACAGTTAAAAAAAAACAAGTTTACAATTAAAATTAGCATTTCTCTGCAAAAACGGCCAGCGGGCAATAAGAGAGATTTTTCGGTGCAAAACTGAAAGTTTACTTTTAATCCCACTCGGCAGAAAAAGACATTGAAAGGTACAGAAACTTCACTATTCTACTCTTTCAAATACAAACAAGTGGCGGTTTGGTAGGCTTAACTCGCCATTGTTGATAATTCTACAACTATTGCATGCAGATTAACTAAAGGCATAAAGCCCTTAAACGGAACAAAAAAACACATAATTTAATCACTTTAAAAAAAAATACACAATTTACCAAAATTTAAGAATAAAAAGTGTAAGCTCACCCAGCCACTTAACAGAATGGGAATTTATATATTTATATATGATTATACGATTGATGAAGCCGATTGCAAAGAAAGATGGAGATGCGTAACTACATGTTATAGCAGTCTCCTATACAAATTACAACGTTTAACATGAGTTATGCGAGATACAAAAGTACATACGTACAGACGTGAAGAAGAAAATCTCTTCTGAATCCATTTTAAATCCAATTTACAATCCTTTTTAGCCGAAACAGCTCTTTATTCTGTCTGTACGTATAGATGTCACGCATAAACATCGTTCAAATGGTTTCAAGAGCGGTTAAAAAGAATATTTTTATTGATATATGATAACCGAAATCTTTCGCGGTTACAGTGCTACCTTTATTTCGTACAAGGAAATAAGAAGGGAGCGGGACTGTTCTATCTCTCCCCCGTTCTAGTAGGACTATTGACGAAATTTAACTTTTTTTTTCAGTGTACTTCTTTCGTAGTGCGAGCGTCTGATTAACTCTCGAGATGGCCTTTTTTTTTTAATCACTTTTCTATCAAGAACTAGTCCTAAGGATTTTGTTTGAGAGAGAAATTGCCTAAATTTCTTCTAACTTCTCTCGTAGCACATATTTCTATTCGATTTATTTTTGCAGGCGTACCTGAATTTGTTTGAACTTCGAAATTATAACTTTGACAATTTTACTTCCTTTATATCATCTTCTATCAATTTTTTTTTCATTCGTAATTTCACCTAGAATCTATATTCACAATGATTGACTTCGAGAAAATGTTCATTGTCCTGAAACAGTTACATGAAAACTGCTAAGCTTCCAAATTCGGTATTCCTCCAGAACTATTTCGTTTATACTATCATAATTTCAGTTATACGTTGCTTATCCCCAATATTTTCATCCACATTTCTTCCCGCTATCGTGTAGAAAGCTCAAGAAAATTTTTCTAAAAATCATTTCTCTCTTTGGAAGAAATTTCGTTTTTCATTTCTTTCTTTTTTTGGTCTGGAAGTAGAACTTTAGGATACCAAAAAGTGAATGTTAAGATATAAAATCTTTTAAACTGGAAAAGAAGTTCAAAACCGGCTGGAGGATGAAAGGGGGATGCGCTGGAGGAACAGAATAGTTAAAGAAGTCTGCTAATCAGATAAATTTGCTGATGGTGGATGCTTCATTTTTTTTTCTGATTTGATAAGCACGTGTTAACTGAGCCAGGCATTCTCAAACGTATAAGGTATTTCTCCTGCTTTCCTAGCGTGCCTTCGTGGTGTAGTGGTTCTGCACGCTGGGCCGGTACTCCAGGGGTCCGTGGTTCGATTCCCGGAGAAGGCGTTGCTAATTTTTCATCTTGCCTGCTTCCAAAAAATACCTAATGTTTCTACAGTGGCGCCCGAACTAAAAGGGTAGTGGATGAAGATTCCCACACAGGATTGGGCGATTGTGTGCCCTAAAAACCCCAGTCGCCCTTTAAAAAGCGGAGTATGTAAGGTATTTCTCCCACTTTCCTAGCGTGCCTTCATGGTGTAGTGGTTCTGCACGCTGGGCCGGTGTTCCAGAGGTCCGTGGTTCGATTCCCGGCGAAGGCGGTTGCTAATTTTTCATGCTTCCAACTAACATAATGTCTCTACAAAAGTTTAATATTTTGTACTATATAAACAAGAATTAAAAATACAGTAGAAATACGAACACCTCTATATACCAGAAATTCGAGATACGAGGAAAGTATGAGCGAAACATTCGTCTCGAAATACGAGCATTGACTCGAGTAACGAGCCAGGTTGTTGGTATGCGTGGCGCGTTTTCCGATCCGGCTCGACTCGGGGAATCCCCTCGTCACATCACTCGATGTTCTTTGAACTACGTGTTTGTGCACTTGTAAATTAATTGTTTTTTACATTTAATGCGAAAATAATTACATCGCGATGCCTCCCAAGAAGATTGTTGGCTCAGATAGTGTTGAAAGAAAAAGAAGGAAGCCATGGCCATTGAAAGTAAGAAAGGAATCATGGATAAACTTAAGCGTGGCGTAAGAGTGACGGAAGTGATGAAAACTTACGGCCCTTCGACATCGACGATCTCTTTTTTCTGAGGAAGATGGAAGAAATTAAAAAACTTGTTGTGGCCAAAGGAATAACCGCTACTTTCAAGTACAGTCCAAAACTCTTAGAAGATGCCGAGAAGCTGTTGTTGATGTGTATTAACGAGAAGCAGTTAAAAGGCGATTCGGTGTCGGAAGCTATCTCCAGAAAGGACTGCATATTACCATACTTTTGCTTATTCACTCACTGGAGAGTTTTGTTACAAACTTTTATGGATTTGAAAATCATTTAATTTCTGTTACACCGGCTTAGTGTCATCCACGGGTACCCAAATGTCAGCGAACGCATTTCGCTTGAGCCGAAGATATCGTTTGCGCTAAGGTTAAGAATCTGTACTTGGACCTTCTCTGAAAAACACCAGTTGCTTTTTACTTCCTTGTACGAAGTAAAAAGGAAGTATTGTAATCGCGAAAAGTTTCAGGCAGCATATTTCAACGAAAATATCCATTTTGACCACCGCTATCGAAAGCAATTTAACGATGTTTTTGCGTCATATCTGTACGTAAGGACAGAATAAAAGACTCGTTTCCTCCAAAAAAAAACTATAAAACTGCTTTAAAATGAATTCTAAAGAGAATTTTTCGTGGCGTATGTACGTACGTACGTTCGTATCTCGTATTACTCAAAAACTAGTAGCCTCAGAACGTTGAAATTTTGTATATAGGACTGCTATAACATGGAGATGTGCACCTCGTATTTTGGTTGCAATCGGCCGCACCAAACGTATATAAATATATTTATATATATATCCACTCTGCTACCCGGCTCAGTGATCTCAGTTTCTTTACTCTTATATGTTGGTAAATTGCACATTTTTTGCTTTAAAAATGATTGAATTATGTTGTTTTTATCTTCCGGTTAAGGATTTTATGCCTTTAGTAAATCTGTATGCAATATTTTTAGAATTATCAGCAATTTTAAAGTTGTTTAATTGCCGCTAAGCCTTTTTTAATGGCGTCCATTGATGTTTACATTTGAAACAGGAGAGTAGTGGATTTGCTGCCGATCTAGAGAAATTTAGCTTCGCAACAACAAAGATAACGCCTTCATTTAATATTTAAATTATGCTTAATCCTTTCTGGAATTTTTTCGAGGGAATAAGCGTTTAAGATTGACTTCGTAATTTTTAATATAGATATTTTGAGTTTTTATGTATTTTTGCCTTCTCGCGAAGTGAGAACTGAATTAATTGAATGAGAAATACTCAATCGTCTGTGAAAAACTGTTTCTTTTTTGTTTCGTTTGCTTAATTTCTTTTATACATCATTCTAGCTTTATTATAGTATTTGAATAGAACATGTGGCAACGATTAGATAATTCTATTCTTTAAATGATATAAATTTTGTGCATTATGAGTTATAATATGAACGAAATATATACGTTAACTGTTATATAATTATTGGATTATATAACAGTTAACTTAGTTTCCGTTATATAATTATTATATAAGTTAACTGTTATATAATTATTAATACTGTTAAGTGAATCTAGCGCCAGAATGTCGCTATGGTAAACAAATACTAGAGTGAATTTTAAAGAATGCATTTATTCTATTGTGGTTTATGCGTTGTCGGCGAAGTAGATTTAATTCAATCCAATAAGTTTAAATGAAATGCAAGAAAAAATGCGTATAATTTAATATTCCAATTTAATATTTCAATACAAGGAAGTCATGTGGTGTACACATCAGATTTTTTACCAGTGTAATTTATTAGGAAAATTGATTTTTATGTTGATATTTTCAAGGGAGCGGAACGGAATAACTGGATTTCCATTATTTTCAATGGAGAAGTTTGTTTCTAGATGCGAGAAATTCGATATACGAGCTCAATGCTGGGACAAATGAAACTCGTATCTCGAGGTTTCACTGTACATGTAGCGTCATGTGCCAAAAAGGAGCGCCATTTTGCGTTTATTTTCAACATCGATATAAATCTTTTGTGAAAAAAATTGTACCACGGAAAATAATGCAATGTACCATTAGTGGTAGGTGTGCCATAATTTGAGAAGCCCTGGACTGGACTTGTGACGTTTGCGCTGCTAATATTTGATTTAAAGTTCATTAGAAAGATTAGAGATATAATTCTAAAAGATTAGAAGATTTTTGTTTAGATAAAATATGTTAAACTCACTTTAAAATCTTTCTCAGAGGGAAAAAAAATATTTATTGAAGATTTGCAGTTGAAATAAAGATAAATTCTTTGGCATTTTTATATTAAATGCAATGCAGTTTGAATTCTTACGATTTTAAAATTAATTTTTTTAATGGAGATTTTTAAAATTTTGAAAGAACGATAAAATTGCTTGACGATAAAATTAAAATTTTATATCATAATAATGGTATAGTAGTAGTAGTAGTAGTAAATTCTACAATTGAAACAAACGTATCGCATGCATGAACTGTAGTTTCAATTACATATCTTTCTCATTCATACGTCTTTTCTTATCTATCCCTTAAACGACATATAAAGAACGCTTTACTGTAGTAATTGGTATTCTAGAGCAGTGCTCCGCAACCGGTGTGCCGCGGCACACTGGTGTGCCATGAGTAGGATATAGGTGTGCCTCAATCAAATGCATATATTTGACATTTTGCAATTTTTTATCATGTATTTAATACACAATGACAATTTTTTTTCCTTAATAATGTCTATTTTAAATGTTTTTATATATTTCACTGTTCTGTGGTTGTGTGTGTGATTGTAAGTGTGTCAGCATTTGAATTTTTTCGGCACTTCCTTGATAACTCGGAACTCAAAAATATATAACTTTTTTTAAGCGCAGGTATTACATTGATAATTATTATGATTGCATATAAATAAATATCTTATGGTTTTATAATTGTATATTTTTCATATTAAAAACAAAAATTTATTGTAAATTTTGTGTATAAATCAATACATATATACATTAGCTTTTGGTGTGCCACGAAATTCCAGAAAGATTTTTTGTGCGTCGCAGGTGAGGAAAGGTTGCGAATCACTGTTCTAGAACATGTAGAAAGTGCTAGAGACGCTGCAACCAGTAAAAATTCAAAGAATCATCTCTTCGAGGATGTGGAGTGAAAGTCTTTTACGAACTGAATTTACGGGGGAAAAAAATACCCTCCGGATATGCAATAGCTCTCTATAACTGCTCTGTTTCTATTGAGATGTAAAACTGAAATCCCACATATGTAACACTGAAAAAACGCAGTAGTAAACAAGATTAAACCCTCATAGACAAAAGAGATACGAGTCTCGTTTACTGGGTCAGGGCTACGCGGCAAGTAAGGGCCCAACTACGCAACTAAGTTACACACTCTACTTCTAGACAAGAGGGGCACACACATGCATATTACGGCAACTTAAAAAGGTCGTCTTCCGGTTTGTGAGATCACCAGCATTGAACGGCAAAAACCGCGGCGGATTGCATCATTTTGTTTTTGCCGATTCCAAGAAAAGGTATGGAGGTCAAGACAGTGAGTAATCTCACACCGATGGATTGTTGCCATTCTTTCATTTGCATTCGGATAAAAATTTCAAAATGAATGAATCTCCTGGCCTTTCTCTTGAGATCTACTTCCGGTGGATCTCTTGAGGTAAGTTAGTTTGATTTATGTTTATACTGAAGCATCGCTTGGAATAGTTATAGGAGTGGACACTCCGACTTCGCAATCATCAGTTTTCCCTTTTCTCGTAATTTCCATCTTTATCATTAAATGAATTCAGGAAATCCAATGTGTAAGCTAATATATCTCAAATTTAGACAGCTGATAAAGCGGCATACAAAGGGCTAAAACACGGTTGTTCTTTCTTCCCAATAAGAGAAATCTTTCAAAATTACCTTCCGATTAATCGAGCTGTCGATCACCAACTTAGCCTTGTCAAGAAAAAGTTAAGTTTGTTTACTGTGAAACGATGAAAAAATTGCTATTATAAACCATTCGCGTAAAAGAAAATCTATGTACTGAAAATACAAAAAGAAAAATTGTTCCTTGCGGAACGATGTAAAAATTACTGTCATAAACCATTCGTGTAAAAGAAAACTATCTGCGAAAAATACAAAAAGAAATATTGCGGGAGGATTACTATCACAAACTGTTCGCCTAAAAGATAATTATCTACGGCAAATAGAAAAACAAAAAGAGGAAAAAAACTGTTTTATTGCGAACAATGAAAATATTGCTATAACAAACAATGCGGATAATAGAAAACTATCTGTAGACAACTTTAGAGGAAAAAAAGTAGAGGGGAAAAATGTGAAAGGTTTCAGATTTTAAATTACGTCCAAAGGGGCGTTTTATTAACGTTTCGTGTGTTACCTTTATTTATTAAATATCATGTTCTTTGTACTTAAACCATAAAATTTAGTTCAATAGCAATGTCGCAAAATAATTTTAAAATGAGCTTATCTTTAGAATTTCCGATACACAGTTCGACGCGCTAGAGATAAAAAGGTTTTTCTCCCACTGTAGAGTGTTGCCATTGCTCGCTTTTAAATCGTTGAGTTTGTTACTCAAAAATTCGTTAAAGGTTTACAAAATATGAAGTAGATAATAAAACAAATTCCAAATTTCAAATTTGGGATTGCAGATGCTCATATTTCCAGTAGGATTACATCATTCAAAATTGGATGGCTCTAGATACCGTTGTTTTATCGCAATGCGAGAAATAGACATACATTTATGCAGATTTTTCATTATTTAATTTCTTCAAATATAATGCAGGACACTTACATTTTGTGGCAACAGTTTGAAAAGTGAACTATCATTTATAGGAGTCCGACGCAAAATGCCAAAAGGAATGTAATATTTCTTCGGGACTCAAATCCCTTTGGACTAATTTTGGTTGTTGATTTAGTTTACGTAACCCATATACGCGCCATATATTTGTTTGCATTTATAAATTAAACCGAACCGAAACAACGTTGTTGAACAAAATGGCGAAGCCAAGTTTTAGGAATTATGGATTACGGATCGGCTTCGCCAAATTTATCGATTTCTCCTTAAAATTATATTATAATTTTTAAATTGTAGAGACATTAGGTATTTTGGAAGCAGGAAAGATGAAAAATTATAAACTCCTTCGCCGGGAATCGAACCGCGGACCTCTGGAATACCGGCCCAGCGTGCAGAACCACTACACCACAAAGGCCCGCTAGGAAGGCGGGAGAAATAACTTATATACTCCCCCTTTTAAAAGGCGACTGGGCTTTTAGGGGACCCAATCGCCAAATCCTGGGTGAGGAGAATCAGCATCCAACACCCTTTTAGTTCGGGCGCCACTGTAGAGACATTAGTAATTTTTGGAAGCAAGAGAGATGAAAAATTAACAACTGCCTTCGCCGGGAATCGAACCCCGGACCTCTGGAGTACCAGCCCAGCCTGCAGAACCACTACACCACGAAGGCACGGTAGGAAAGCGGGAGAAATACCTTATAAAATATGCATGTTCTTTACTGCACTTTCGTAATCAAACAAAAATGTTATTATTTATTTTCGATTTTACGTTTTTATGTATTCTTCAATTGCTCATTTCATATTTATATTTTATAATATACTACTGAACTATATATACTACTGTGTTACAAGAAACGGCTAATCTTTGGAATATGGAAACAGGTAGTTTGGCGACATTTTGGTAAGGCGATAAAGGTTACTAGTTAGCACTTTAGCAATAATCTGAGAAGTACACAGTTCGAATCACAGATTATTTTGTCTCAGAGAAATAAGAGATCATGAGACATGTGACATTTTCCGGAAAATTCCAATCGGGATTTTAGCTGCTAAGCACTTAGAAACAATATCGCTGCTAAATTGCAGAATCGCGCACTTGTTTGTTTGGCGCTTTTTACAAGAGTAAGAAGAATTGGATTTGTGTCAATTTTCTTTGACTTTTAAGTGAAAATAGGTCGATTTGTACATGGATAAAGTCAAGAGTGTGCGCAATGCCATTTTTGTGCAATTCTGGAATGTTTTTTTAAGTGAAAATAGGTCGACGTGTACATGGATACCGCGTGTGTGCAATTCTTAAAAACGCGCGAAGCAGTGGGCGATTCTGCACTTCTCCCAATTTCGCACCTAATCTTCGTCATAATTAAGCACTTTTGTTCCATAAAAGTTCTAGCATAAGCCTAATTCGGCTAGCAGATTGTTGGAAAAAATGTTGAGTAAAAAAAAAAAAAAAAAAAAAAAAAAACATGCCTTTACTTCGTGAAAACAAAATGGCGTCCCAAAAAAAAAAAAAAAAAAAAAAAAAAAAACTAGCAGGTTGCTGTAGCAGGGTTGGTCGCCAAAGTTTCGCCAAAAAGTCGTCAAGTTATCATAATCCGAAGATTCACCCAAGAAACCTTTAATTGCTGGTGCCTATTTAATAAAATGACTTTTTTTGTAGTTTCATCTACAGTGAAAGTTAACTTAAGCTACTGATGATATCCTAAAGAATTACTCTTTGTAGCTGTATCTTCAAGATTTATCTAAACTAAAATATGTGCTTGTAATTTCTCCCTTTAGCCAAAATTAGTTAGTGATATTCCTTTCCATTTTCCTGAAGACTGCACCCATTGCTATCAGTAATTTTTTTCTTTCCTTATTCTCTCATTTCTGGTTGTTATCCTCAGCCTTTCTGCAGGTGCTGTCTCTAGATACGTCCAGATATTTATCAGTAGAACCCTTTGAATTTAAATGTTAAATAAAATCACAAATTAATCAGTTGAACGGATTCCCATTTTCTTCCTGATAAGCAGATTGCTGTCTGGTACGGTACAGTTACGTATCATTTTTTGCTGCATTTTTCTGTAAATTGCACTCCGTTTATCTTCAGAAATTATTGTAAATCCTTTAAGAAACATCATGCGTAATTATGGATACGATGAGGTGTGTTAAATTTAAGGCAGTTTAAGGACCTTTGTAAATATCTGGGAAATATTTCATTCCCGCGAACAAAAACCTAAAATGAAAGCGGTAAGGACGCTGAACACTAGTAGTTCGGTCCAAGGTTCGAATCCTGCGAACGGGCTGGCTGCATGGGCGTTTTCATAGTTTTCCCCATGTGTAACGTGTATATGAGCCAGTTTTCTTTAGAAAGTCCTCCACGAAGGCATCCCTCCCTTTAGGCAGATAGCCGTCGTGTGCTTTGCCATAATTTCCAATGTTTTAAATGTACTGGAATGTCGAATCCTACTTTTAGTTTGAATTTTCAGATAATTAAAATTAGCTTTTAATGAGATGTTTATTGGCGAAACAGTGCGTAATAAATAAGTAAATGAGTAAATGAAAAGAAGGGAAACAAATGCTGCAGAGGAAAAAGTAGGAAGAAAGTGGAGGTGTTATGAATTACGACGATAATTCTGCGAAATCTACGACGATAATTCATTTTTGCGAAAATAGTTTTATTTTATTAGAGTGAAAAAATAATTTATTTAGCCTTAATGAAAGAGGGTACTTTATTTAAAAAAAGAAGTTCATTAAATTCATTAAAAAGAAGGTTTACAGAAAACACCTTTCAACTTTCTTCTTAGTCTTTTTGACACCTCTCACCCATTCAAACAAAATGTCAGCTACATAAATGTGGGATGAGGTTAGGATTAAAATAGAAGAAGGCAGTGGCATTTTAAAGGTATTTAATGATGAAAGAATAAACATGATTATGGTATGTACAGAGTGAAAAGAAGTAAAATAAAAAGCTCTATCCATCATGAAACGGAATTAATCATCAAGCAATATTTTCGAGCGGCATAGTTCATTTGCATCCATCACCACGTCATAACCTCATCGGAATGGAAGTCTGTCCATTTCCTCACGCAGCTTGAAGAAGTATCTCGCTGCTGTAGATGTTGCCAGATTTAGGAAAAGGCTGTTGAGTTGTAAGATCGAATGTCCACATAAATACTTTTTCCTTTCGACATTAACTAAATATTTAGCAAGAGGTAATTTATTTTGTAACCTTTCCCTTTGCTAAGGGCTCTGAACCACCTCAGGGTAAGTATTAACATTCGTTATTGACGAATTTTTAAAAAATTTAAATCCATTATGTTTTGCCATTCTGAAGGCGTGGTGAGAAGAAGCCGTTTGCCATAACGGTGGTGGTTCGGACTCTTAAGAAAATACAGATGTTTGTAAATTTGTAACGTCTTGTATACTTGAACATCATAAATTAAGCTCGACGACGAAATACTATCTAGTGAACAATTACTGAGTCTTAAAGTATTATGAACTGAAATAAAGTTTACAGATGCCACCAACAGCCAACACTTTGGGCTTAATTTAAAAGGTAATGAGTAACTTAAAATTAAATGAAGTTAAGTTTAGCCTGACCGCTTCACAGGTTAATTATCGTGCAAGGCTCTGACTTGCAAGGCGTATCGGTATGACGTGCAAGGCGTATCGGCTCTGACTCGAAAAGACGACGTAAACAAACTTAATAGCAAGAATATCTCAACGCCACAAAAATCTAATCGCTAGAAAATCAAAGACAGCAACGTGATCTTCTAGAACACGCTCTGATTCCCCTTCCTTTAAATACTAACTTCTTTCTATCTCATTTGAACACACGCGTGCTTCACGATTTGCATTCTGGCAATAAAGTGTGAGTAGAAAAGTCTTGCTTTCAAACAACAATTTAAAACACTGTTCCCTGGGGGATCTCGTAAAAACTCTTTAAAACACTGTCCCGTCGATGGGATAGGTAGGGGAGGAGGGATAGAAGATCGCTCGAGGCATTCCTCAAAAGGGTGGCACAAAGTTGGGAAACTCATACTATCACCTGTAAAGTGTCCAGGCTTTAGCCAAAATGAACTAATCCATCTACAGAGATATTATGCATAAAAAAATTTGACGAAATAAGACAAACTCATATATTGTAACCTATAAGGTACCCTGGCAACAGTCCTCATCCTTCGTCTCTTGGTCACGATGACCTGAACCATTTCCCGAGGTATTCTGCATGAAAAATTTGATGAAGTAAGGCAAACTCATATATTGTAACGTAAAAGGTGCGCATGGTCTAGCCAGCAACAGGATGAACCATTTGTCTGTTAGTCACGATAAATTGATCTATAGTTCGACCGTCTCAAATGCAGCCATGGCTGGCATTCTGCCAAAACACTTAGACTCGTCCAAAAGGGGTGTTATTACTTGCTGCGACGTTGAAAGGTCACGTGAAAGCCTTCTCTTCTTCGGAAAGGGATATGCTGGAGAGAAAGAAAGTTCCCATCCTTCCGCCCTATTTTGAGAATAATTCGGTCTGAATGGTGCATGCGTGTTTGCGTTCATGGTTGCGGATGAGACGATCGAACTATGTCTCCCTTACATATTCTGCATAAAAAATTTGACGAAGGCAAATTCATGTATTGTAATCTATTAAATGTCCAGACTTTAATCAACAACAAGTGACTCCTTTTGTCTCTTGGCCACTATGAATTGGCTCTTCTCCTGAGGTAGCCTGTATTAAATTGGGAAGAAGTTGAGTAAACTCATGTTGTCTTCTGTAATGTACCAAAATCTAGACAATGATCAAAGTAGGAGGATCAGTCACAAAAACAACAAAATATTGCAACTGTCATTTATTTTATTTATGCTTATTCGCTGGACTGACGGACTAACTGCTTGTGAAAGTGCAGGCAAATAAGATTCAAACAGTATTTTTCATTTGAATACTATAATATTAGTTATACCTCTCCTCTTGCGGTTTTCTACCTTCGGATTAACAATTATTTTGAGTTAAATTTAGATGTCGTCTTAAGTTTTTACCGCAGCAAATCGGGAATTGACCGTCTTTTTTATGTCATAACAACTTCAGTTTGAGTAAGACTCTTCTGAAGCGCTTTGTGAGCGAGTATATAGCGTCTTCAAAGTTCTGCCTTCTCTTACCTTCATTTTGTGCGCATCTATGGATAAAGGAGAGCATATGAATGATGTAAATGATTCTAATAACTTGGAGGAAGTTCAGAGTATTGTAAAGGCCAGCAATAATGAGGATGTAAATCAGGCATGTGCCACACATGGTCGGAGGACCGAATCTGGGTCAAGTCCTGATTTTGAACGGCCTACAAATTTCGAAATATAATTCAAAATTCCAAATATCGTTCCAAATTCAAATCAATACTAAGTTACAAACTCAGGAACAGTTGATTCATGATTTTTATGTACATATCAGATCATTTCAGAATACGTTTCGACTCTTGGAAAGGTCAATGATGATGGAAGTAGGCAAGATGAAAAATAGCTACGCCTTCGCCGGAAATCGAACCGCTGACCTCTGGAATATGCGTCCAGCGTGCAGACCATCACGCCACGAAGACATGCTAGGAAAAGCGAGAGAAATACCTTTTATACACTCCCTTTCAAAGGGCGACCGGGGTTTTTAGGGGACCCAATCGCCAAATCCTGGCTGTGGAGAATCATCATCCATAACCCTTTTAGTTCGGGTGCCACTAAAGAGACATTAGGATTTTTTGGAGGCAGGCAAGATGAAAAATGAGCAACGTCTTCGCCGGGAATCGAACTGCGGACCTCTGGAATACGCGACCAGCATGCAGACCACCACACCACGAAGGCATTCTAGGAAAGCGGGAAAAATACCTTATACTGTTAGCGAGTGAATTCAAATCTTTGATTCAACATTAGGTTCAGGGATTTTAAAAACTAATAAGCAAACTTGCGAATTTTCTTTTTTCCGTTTGATGTTGATGGCGAAATAGCATCACTTTCTTTACAAATGGAATTAACAGAACGACGAGAGAACCTTGTTATGAAGACAAAAATCAAGGATAGTACACTAATTGGCATTCATAAAAACTATTTCCCTCGTGACAAGTTTCCAAAACGGAAAGCTTTTTATTTTGAAGGATGAAATAGTGAAATTCACGACAAAAACTCTAATTACTGATGCTCGCTTGGAAACAAACGCAACTAGTTTCAGCGTGTTTTCGGCATTTTACGTTGAAACTTTTAAAAGGCTTTATCACTTTTCAAACCGTTGCCACCATATATTATCGCCTTTTTTTATATTTAAAGAAATTAAATAATGAAGAATCTGCATAAATGTGCGTATGTTTCTCGCATTGTAATAAAACAACGGTACACAGAGCCATAAAAATTTGAATAACGTGATCTTCCATAGAATATGGGCATGCGGAAGCCCTAATTTGAATTTGAAATTTGTTTTATTATCGTTTTTATATTTTTGTAAAACTTTAACGAGTTTTTGATTAACACACTGAGCGATGTAAAAGCGAGCAATGGCAACACTGTACGAAAAAAAAAAAAAAAATTTTTACCTTCAACGCGCGAGACTGTATCGGAAGTTCTAAAGATATGCTCACTTTAAAATTAATTAGCGATATTGCTGCTGAACTGAATTTTATAGTTTGAGTACGTATAAAATGATATTTAATAAATAAAGGTAACACACAAAGCGTTAAAAAACGCCCCTTTGGATGTAATTTAAAATCTGAAACCTTTCAGATTTTTTTTTAATTTTGTATTTTAGATGTTAATAGATTTTATCATGAGGCTTTATATGAAGTAAAGGAGAGATTAAACTATTTAAGATGAGTTTATTTACTTTCCTGATGTAAGTAATAATATAAATGGAAATTTAGAAAATAATTATGAAGATAACGTTGAATTTAGAGTGAAGTACGAGAAACACAAATACAGCACACAAGAAGGAGACAAATAGGAAGAATGACAGTGACAGTCAAATCGAAAACTGTTCCATTTGAATAATGCCACCTAAAGCAGAAAACACAGTAACCTCAAACCCTATACTAGTCTTATTCACTAATCTGGAATAGAGTGAGTGAGTTAGTTCTTCAGTATTTCCCTGGATATTTTTATACATTGTTGCTGATTCTATACTATATAATCACGAAGTCATTCTTCAATATTTCCCTGGATATTTTTATACGTTGTTGCTGATTCTATACTATATAATCACGAAGTAATTCTTCAATATTTCCCTGTATATTTTTATACATTTTTGCCGATTCTATACTGCATAATCACAAAGTAATTCTTCAGTATTTCCGTGGATATTTTTATAAATTGTTGCTGATTTTATACTATATAATGATGAAGAAATTCTTCAATATTTCCCTGGATATTTTTATACGTTGTTGCTGATTCTATACTATATAATCACGAAGTAATTCTTCAATATTTCCCTGTATATTTTTATACGTTGTTTCTGATTCTATACTATATAATCACGAAGTAATTCTTCAATATTTCCCTGTATATTTTTATACATTGTTGCTGATTCTATACTATATAATTGTTACCGTGAAAGACCGAAATTGGAGAATGTCGACTTTCACCGGAGAATGTCAGCATTCACCAAATACATCGGTGAAAGATCGAATATTGCATTACATTCTTGTACATTCGGACCCTCACCGGTGCATGTCGACAATCACAGATATGCTCTGGTGTAGGTCGAATAGAGAGGAGTATATGTACACGCTGTCATTGCAAAAGGAAGTGTTCCAGAAATACATGCAGTTGTAAAAGCAAAGGCCTCTTGTGCAATTCAAGTGTCATAATAGTTTAAGTTGTTACAATTAATAAGATTTGAATTACGTAATTTAGTCAGTTTTTATCTTCTTTTATTTTCCTTTCACATTTTGAATGTTCTGTGCGTCTTAAGTTCTTAAGTCCTTATTCTGAGTCTCAAGTGCGTTTTTTCGCGACTGAATTACGGAGAAGAAAATATAATATTCTTATGTGTTCAACATTCACCATTAGTACATGGCGAATGTTGACATTTACCGGTCTAACTCAGAAATAAGAGTATTTGGACAATATTTCGGACATACACCAATCGACTAGTATGTGAATGTTGACATTCACCGTTGAAAGTCGACATTCTCCAGATTTCGGTGTTTCACCGTAACATAATCACGAAGTAATTCTTCAATATTTCCCTGGATATTTTTATACGTTGTTGCTGAATCTATACTGTATAATCACGAAGTAATTCTTCAATATTTCCCTATATATTTTTATACATTGTTGCCGATTCTATATTATATAATCACGAATTAATTCTTTCAGTATTTCCCTGTATATTTTTATACATTGTCGCTGATTCTATACTGTATAATCACGAAGTAATTCTTCAATATTTCCCTGTATATTTTTATACATTTTTGCTGATTCTATACTGTATAATAACGAAGTTTGTCTGAGGGTATTCATTTTTTAAAAGTAGTGCAATTATCCTTTTAGTAGGTTAAAAATTATTAATCTTACTAATTAATGAACATGATTTGATGCTAATTATTACTACATACTTCTGGATGTTTGCAATATTTCATTCTACAGTATGAACTACCTTGTCGGTATTCAATTGCGATTGATGAAGGGTTAAAAATCTGATTATTCAGCAGAAGGATAGACTATTAGGCATCGGCCTCTTTTTCCAGATTTATTTCAAATGTAAGTAGTTTATTTGGTGATTTTTGTACTCTTCTTTTAATTTAACATCAACAGACCTCACTGAAAAGGGTCTCTCAACTCTATGAGTTCATTTAATTTTGAATGAAGTTATTTAGTAATCACAAATAACGGTAGAAAGTTCAATGCTTGAAATTCTCCACTGGCTAACTATTTTTCTGCTTAACCTTGATGTTGAATAATAAGTTTACAACTAACCTACCTAGTTTCAGAGCTCAACCGGAATTTAAAGGACAGACATTTGGAATATTGTTTTCGTGAAAATCTGGTTACCCTACTCGAAGAGCTGACGTCACTTTTGAAAACTGAATCTGGAAAAAACCGGATCCTTTACGGCATGCGTAGGCATCCATTTAAAAAATACTTTGTTACACATTGATCCGGAGAACGACAAAAGACGGGAGGGGAAAAATAAAGGCCTCGCGGACGATATTTTCTGCATAGGTTAACGCTACGTCACGCAACCACGTGCTTTCCCGAAGGTCGTATAACAGCACTTTCATGCGTACGCGCGTCGCGAATAAATTTGGATATTTTGCTTCTGATGTTCATTGGATATTTCATTTGAAACCGTGTTTACAGATTTCCAGTTTGTCCTTCCACCTCTTATTCATCAGCCATTTTTGTTAACATAGTAATTATTTTCTTCAGGGAAGGGAAAGTGCGTGTCAGAACTAGTTACATATAAACGTGGTTAGTGCGTTGTTCTTCATCCGTGTATTCTAATTGCAAGCCGAGGGTGTTGGAGAACGTATATCACTTGTGGTGGTACGGTGCCAAATTGGTCTCAGGTATTATGGCACAAAGCGATGCAGTCTGGAAACTACGCAAGGGGGAAATAAGTATTTCCTGTTTACGTATAGGTTTGCTTTCTTATTCAGTGTCAAGAAAGGAAAAGTTTATAAAACACTTTAAATCTACATATCACCATACTCACATAAATGTTAAGTGTGCTGCCTAAAAAAACATTTGCAGTTACAGTAAACCCTTGGCGAACACGAGGGTTATGTCTGTAATACATTACGTGTATGGCAAAATGGCGTTTCGCAAAGTTTAACTTTCTACAAGAAAAAAAAAATACATAAAATGTTATGTACAGTTTAAACAAACCTAAATGTTATTTTACTTAAAAGAAAAAGGAAAAAAAAAAAACGAAGCAAATGTTACTTGAAAGTAATTTTATTACTGCTCGATTAAGTACGCGATACAATTAATTTTTGAAAACTCTAATGTGAATACCACATGTCTTCATTATACAGCCTCTTAAGTTTTACGCATTTTTTGCTATAATTGACTTAAACTTATTTCCTGTAATTATTCTAACTTGATTAACTAATTCTTCAAGGCAAATTGAAAATGACATCAAAAATTGCAAAATTTTGAATTAAATATTCTGGTCAATTTTTACCGTACGGGACTCGAAAGTTTTGTATTTTTATTTTTTATAACGAGTATATAATTTTTATAACCTCTTTCTTTATATTATATTTTCTTTATATTTTATTTTCTTTATATTTCTTTTTTTCTTTATAATATTTTTTATAACTTCTTTCTTTGTTAGAACGTTTCTATAGGAACCGAAAAACTGCATTAAAGGTTAGATTTCGTTATTTGTCGAAAATCATTATTATTTTTTAGTTTGAGATTGCCAAAACATGAATATTTTTGTTATTTAAAACATTTCTGAGATTGAAAGTATATGATTATGACCAACGATTGCGAAAATAATTTCAAGTAAAGGGATGGGTGGTATATGGTGTATAGACAATGATTACATGCTTCTAATTTTTCCTTTTACAATTGAAATTTTGTTCTTCATAATTATTTAATTCCAGTCCCCGTTAAAACATTATTAACATATTATATTCAAGTTACTTCAAAACATCTTTCAAAATATAACTTACCAGTATGGATTCACTCTTTTAAAATAATTCTACTTTAATTAAACTTAGGAGATAATATAATCAATTAATCAATATTGTTTAGGAAATAAATTATTTTATATATATATATGTGTAAAATATAAAAAAAATACGATGGCTTTGCTCTTTGCGAACCAGAAACCTTTAATTAATTTTCTGCAATTCAGGATATTCCCCTAAACCAGTACCTTCTAGAACATTCGCACCTATTACGTAACCTCCTCATATGAATGCTGCGTCATAAGTTTTTCTAAACAGATTCCTTCTCCCCTTCGTTCTGCTAATGCTTCCGCTATGCTCCTCTTTCTTTGTTAGAACGTTATGACGTATTAAAGTTTGAAGTCAGTCGTATCTGATAGTTCAATTACTGAATAAGTTATTTGATTAACTTCATCTGGAAAAAGTCATCTGCTCTAAATTAAAGATATGCTTGCTGTTAAAAGTGAAAAGTCCTGAGTCGTCATTTTTCTTCAATCACCCCAGCTTCGTCAACCATCTGCCAGAACGTGTAATGGAATAGCCTCACCATTCGCTCACGATGCGTTGGAATAACTGAAAACATTACATACATATATATATATATGGGATTAAAAACAAAATTTCCATCCGATCATCCATTACACCATAATGTCCAGTCGTCTACGCAGCAGTTTTTTCGGCCATGACTAAACGTGAATTGTTTTCATCTTCCGCCAAAAGAACAATTATTTTACATATATATATCTTTATTATATGCGGCTTAAGTGTCAATTTGTCACCGATAATTTATTGTTTGCTTGCGTAACTGTACTAGCCAATGGAATGAAGTTGCCACGGCATTCAAATAGTCCATATACACTGATACCATACTTACAGTTATCATTGTTTTAATTAAATTATCATGGTATTTAAGAACATTTAAATATTTTTAATTCATACAATTGTTGCTTATTGTGCCTTTAACTATATTTACGTATGAATTATCTAGAAACTTGCAAACGTTGAGAAATTAAAGGAGACGAAACCAACTAACGAGTTGTGCGTAGTACATCTCATCAGGTAGGTTTAGCCAAACTCCTATGCTAAATATCCTTTCGCTGAAAGAGTTTAAAATTTTGCCCGATTTTATTCCGACATTGTATTTTAATTCAATTTTAAACTGGATTTTCAGCTGAACGGAAATTGAGCCTGTCAGGGGGAACGTGAACATTTGTTTGCATTAGCACTCATCTATTTTTGAAATGGTTTACAACTGAACGCAAATTGAGCGTGTCAGGAGGAAGGTGAACATTTGTTTGCATGTTGTGTACAAAGAGATCTTTGTCATGTGAAATTACATTTTATTATTTAAATCACCTTTATTATTGAAATATACCGCCAGTGGTTTCCTTCATTGCACTCTACTTTAAGCAATTAAGCAAGTAGAAGAGAAAACCCAGTGAGGCAGTAAGCAAAGGGGCGTCCTCTCCGCCTGCCCTGGAATTAGCAGACACCTTTGCACAAATCATTTTAATTACAATTTATAATATCTAAAAAGTGGTCATTTCGTATGACCGCCGGGCTTTCTAGTATACATGTTACGGTGAAACACCGAAATCTGGAGAATGTCGACTTCCACCGGTGAATGTCAACATTCACATAGTCACTTGGTGTATGTCCGAAATATTTTCCAAATACTCTTATTTCTGAGTTACACCGGTCAATGTCGACATTCACCATGTACTAATGGTGAACGTTGAACATATAAGAATATTATATTTTCTTCTCCGTAATTCAGTCGCGAAAAAACGCACTTGAGACTCAGAATAAGGACTTAAGAACTTAAGACGCACAGAACATTCAAAATGTGAAAGGAAAATAATAGAAGTTAGAAACTTACTAAATTATGTGATTCAAATCTTATTTATTGCAACAACTTAAACTATTATGACACTTTGAATTGCACAAGAGGCCCTTGCTTTTACCACTGCCTTGATTTGTGGAACACTTCCTTTTGCAATGACAGCGTGTACATATACTCCTCTCTTTTTGAAGTACACCAGAGCATATCTGTGATTGTCGACATACACCGGTGAGGGTCCGAATGTACAAGAATGTAATGTAATATTCGATCTTTCACCGACGTGTTTGGTGAATGCTGACATTCTCCGGTGAAAGTCGACATTCTCCAATTTCGGTCTTTCACGGTAACATACATACACGTAATGAAAAAATCTTAGAATTAATGATGACGTAGAAGCGTTGATAGTGTAATGCAGAACTACTGCATTTCCTAGATGTTCGGCAAGCGGGAAGGAAGAATAAATTTTTGGGCGCACAAAATTGAAGGTTTACTTTTGATCCCACTCGGCAAACTGATTTAATTCGCTATTCTACTAAGAATTTCAAATGTCAAAAAATTTCCGCCTCGTTAGGCCTAGCACTTAAAGTTTTAAGTTGTTGATAATTCTACAACTATTGCTTGCAGATTAACAAAAGGCTTAAAAACCTTAACCGGAACATAAGAACAACACAATTCAATCACTTTTAAAGCAAAAAGTTGCGTAATTTATCGACATAATAAATAAAATGACGTATAAGAATAAAATGATGAGCTCACAGAGCCTCATGTTATAGCAGTCCCATATACAAAATTTCAACGGTTTAAGGCTACTCTTTTTTAGAGTTACACGAGATACGTACGTACAGACGTCACACGAAAAAAATCGCTTTTGAATCTATTTTACTTCAGTTTTACAATCCATTTTGTAAAAGTCTTTTATTCTGTTCCTACGTACAGATGCCAGACGAAAACGTTTTTGAAATGGATTGGAGAACGGTCAGAATGGATATTTCCTTTGAAATATGACACACATTTTTCGCGATTGCAGTGCTTCCTTACTTCGTACAAGGAAGCAAAAATTACCAACCTATTTACTTACTTCGTACAAGGAAGTAAATAGGTTGGTAATTTTTGCTTGGAAAAGTGACTGGGAGGGGCGCAAAATTATTGTACAATCAGACAGTGGCTATGCCTTTTTTAACAGTTTGTTTAACTTCTTTTAAGTTAAAGACGTTTGAACAGAAAGATTTTTATGAATGTGAAATGCCTCTAGAAAATCCAGTTCTCCAATGGAAGATGTTTTTTGAATAATTTTGGCAGCAGAAAAATTGAAAGTTTATCTATATTATTGATCTACTGTACAAGTGCTATGGCAAAAGAATTACAAGCAGTATGTCATAATTTCAAATGGTCTTCAAATGAAAAGGAAAAATGAGACGAAATCTGCATGTGTATGGCCGTGTCACTCATTTTCCTATACGTGCTCTCGTACGTAAGCAATTACCACGTTCCCCGTCTTGAAAGATCTTGCACATTCTCTACAGTTGCGCCGGAACTGTAATGTGATAGACGATGATTCATAGCTACCTGAATTTAGGATTATCCCCCGCTCCTTTAATGCAGAAGAAAGATATTATTACATCTCTTCACACGTGTTCTCGTGGTGTGCGTGATAACACGTGCCGTGGTTCGAATTCCTGCGATACCGTAGTTGATTTCTCGCGTTTCTCGTTCCAAAAATTCCTTTTAGTCCCTGGAGAGTTTTTTGTGAATTCGTATTCGTGGAATTTTTATCGGTCTTAATGCAATCTACTGAGAATACTTCTTCGTTTGATTTTCCGATTTCTGCCTTATGAAAATACATTGTACATGGAATGATTATCGGCTAAGCTTTCGAAGCCCGGGCATAATGATTCGAAAATCTCTCAAATCATTCTTCCAAATATTAATTCTTCATAACCCCATTTTCTCTGAAGAAATCAACAAAAATGAGCGTCGGGGGTTTCTGGAAAAACTCCATACCTGAGACTCAGATTGGCTTAATAGACCCTTCATATTATGTTTATCTTTCCAAACCCTTTAAGAAATAATCACAAATAAATTTCTTACAACGATTAACACGTAATATATTTCATTATCACGCTTTTAAAATAATAATAAAGCCTCGGAATGGAAATTTCCTCGTTCCTAACGGTATCCCATCTCTATTCTTTCGAACGAAGAATTCCAGCTTCTGCCCGGATAAAAATAAAATTACATTAAAAAAATAATAATAAATAAATAAAAAATTTTAAAACAAATCTGAAATGTTTCGGATTTTAAATTACGTCCAAAAGGGCGTTATTTTAACATTCTCTGTGTAACATTTATTTATTAAATATCACGTTCTTAGCACTTGAACCATAAAATTCAGTTCAACAGCAATATCACAAAATTGGTTTAAAATGAGCATATGTTTAGAATTTCCGATACAGAGACTCACGCGCTGGAGATAAAAATGTTTTTTCTGTACAATGTTGCCATGGCTCGCTTTGAAATCCTTGAGTTTGATAATCAAAAATTCGTTCATGTTTTTACGAAATATGAAATCGATCATAAAACAAATTCCAAATTTGGACTTCCACATGCCCATATTCGTAGGAGGATAACGTTATTCAGAATTCGATAGCTCTAGGTACCATTGTTTTATCACAATGCGAGAAATATACGTACATTTATGCAGATTTTTCATTATTCAATTTCTTCAAATATAATGCAGGACTTTAACATTGGGTGGCAACAGTTTGAAAAGTGATTCGCCGTTTGTAGTGAATCGACGGAAAATCGCAAAACGGAAACAATGGTCCTTCAGGAAAAAAGCTTCTTTGGAGTGATAAAGCTGACGGAGCGCTTACAAAACAGCAGTCGGCGACAAATTTTATGTTTTTCGGGGTAAGGTTGAATTTCTTATTATTCATATCGTATAGTGTTATTTTCCTCGGAAAGTTGTTTATTTCTACCTTGAACGGCCGGAAACTGTTATTAGATATTATCCGGAGTAAAGATGGGTTCTTCTATATTTGTGTTTGCGGTGCTACTTTGGTAGACGGTTGCACGAATTTCGACTTTTTGGCGATTTGACTTTTGGCGAGTAATACAACTTATGGTAAACCCATTGCTGGATAAGTTATTTATGGTAACCGATACTTTGTTGTCATTTTATTAAAAAAATAATGCGTTTTATTATGCATAACTTCCGTGTTTTAAATATTATTTATGGCTTCTAAATATTAAAAATCAATTTAATTTTACATTTTTATTTGAAATAAAAATTTTGTTGTTTATAATATTTTATATAATTTTATGCTGTGGATGATGTAATCAATGACGTCACCTTACTTAAAAAGTAATTGGTTTTATTAATATCTATAAATTTAATCTAATGTTTTAAACATTATTTATGGCTGTTAAATATTAAAATACAATTTAATTTTGCATTTGTTTTAAAAATGATTTTATTATGAATGTTATTTAAATAATTTTAATTCTATGCGTGATGTAATCAGCTGCCTGATTGGTTACTGAATATTTGTGCATTACCGCGCCATTTTAAAATTTTATTATTCATCTCTTCGAATTCCTCGGATTTCAAATGGAATGGATATCTCCGTTTCGAAGACGAATGTTGTTATTGGTATTGGAATAAAAAAAATTGCCCTTTGAGACTTTATTTTGGCCAACCTGTCTTTCCTAATCAAAGATTTATTTATAAATTGTTAATAGCGTCAGAGAAAATTTTGGAGGAAACCTCGCTAATTGCTTCTTCAATGAAGTGCGAGATATTTGGATAACAGATGAAGATGGTTAAAAGATCCGATTCAATTATGATTTCGATTTTTTTTTGTGGTACTTATCAATAAGAGGTTAAATTACTCAAAAAAATGTAAGTATATATTTTTCTTTTATTTTATAATTGTATACTTCAGTTTTTGTTAAAAAATTAATACACTATTTTCAAAAATTGCTGAGATAATTATTGTCACATATGTTTTAATGTTAATTATATTTTACATAACGTATTTTAAAGTATTTGAATTTAATAATATTCTAATTCTTTTAAATGTTGGTAGGATGGTTTTTAATTCGATATTCAATTTCAGTAATATTTTAATCTAATTAAACGTTGGCACAATGTTTTTATAGCGGTGTTTTTATTCTCTTTTTTGCTATATGAAAGTAATAATTGCCTTACTTTAGTACTTTATACTCATAGTAAATGTATTTATTTACACTTGCCTGCCATCTTAAAAAACGACATTTAAAAAAAAAATTAATCCATTACTTTTAACGATTTTTTTTTTTTTTTTTTTTTTTTTTTTTTTAAGTTTCGAATACTTTACTATGCGTAAAAACAGCGTTTTTCAAGATGGCTGACGATTGTAAAAATCGCGCCAACAATTGCGCCAACGTAAATCGCCAAAAATCCGTGCAACCGTCTACCAAAGTAGCACCGTGTTTGCTGTCATTAGTGACATCTTCGCTCATAAAGACCTGTCTTTATTGTTGATTTAATTTTTCCTTCTTTAAAAGTGGCTCTAGTGTAGAATTGGGTGCCCCTTCGATCACCGACAATTTTTTGTAAAATTTTGGTGACGAAATCTCATTTCTGGTTACCATGATAGTTTAACTTTGTTTTATCCTGCTGATTTTTTAAAAATAAAAATAGATTGATGTATACATGGACAAATTTAAAGCAGTGCGCAGTACCTAGTTTGTGCAATTCTGGGATGTTTTTTTTTTAGTGAAAACAGATCGATGTGTACATGGACACAGAGTTTATGCAATTCTTTGACTTCTTATTTTGGTTTTGTGTAGCGGCCATCGTGAAATTTTGTCTTTCTGGCGCCGATCTTGGCGTCAAACAAGAATCGCCAAAAAAACAAGGAGCACCCAATTGTAAACATTTACCGTTTGCTTTCTGATACTAAAATTAAACATTTTTGTGAATTTTTAATTTCTGTGCTTGTGGATTTGTATTTATATTTCTTTACGTCACAATTAACGGCATTAATATCCGATTGCAACGAAAGTTTTCCGCCAAAAAAAAGTTCTTAATATAGTTGGAAAAAAAACTTGAAAGCAATACCTTTAATGCGTTTAGTAATCACAGCCCAATTCTATGAATTTTTGCCAACGGTTTTGTAGGTTTTCAAAGGCTTCGGCGCAGAAACTTGGTAGCCAGGGGTCTAAAAACAGTTCAATTTCATTTCGGACATTCTATGCAGAATGGAAGATAGCACCAGCAAGTTGTAGCTGAGGAGGTAGGAGTCCGAAAAAGCGATGCCGAGATGGGTGGAATAAATAAATTGTTGATTAGGAAAGCCAGGTGATGGGTGGAACAAAAGATCCTATTCGAATTCGTACAGAGTCCAGTCGTGAATGCAGACACATGTGGGTCTTGCATTATCTTGATGGAACATTACCTTTTTGCGCCGGAACTCAGTTCGACGTTTTTCCTTGATAGTAGCATCAACACGGACTAGCATCTCTCTTACTGTCGAGGGTTTTACCTATTTTTCAGATACTCTTTATGGACACAGCAATCTAGCTAATCTTTGGAATATGCTAACAGGTAGTTTGGCGACATTTTGGTAAGGCGATAAAGGTTACTAGGAGTTTAGCAATAACCTGAGAAGTACACAGCTCGAATCACAGATTATTTTGTCTCAGAGAAATGAGAGATCATGAGACATGTCATGTGACATTTTCCGGAAGATTCCGATCGTGATTTTAGCCAATAAGAACTGAGAAACAATTTCGCTGGTAAAGTGCAGAATCGTCCACTTATTTGTTTGGCAGTTTTTACAAGAGTAAGAAGAATTGGATTTGTGTCAATTTTCTTTAACTTTTTAAGTGAAAATAGGTCGATGTGTACATGCATAAAGTAAAGCGTGTGCGCAATGCCATTTTTGTGCAATTCTGGGATGATTTTTTAAGTGAAAATAGGTCGACGTGTACATGGATACCACGTATGTGCAATTATTAAAAACGCGCGAAACAGTGTGCGATTCTGCACTTTCTCCCAATTTCGCACCTACTCTTCGTCATGACTAAGCACTTTTGTTCCATAAAAGTTCTAGCATAAGCGTAATTCGGCTAGCAGATTGTTGGAAAACAATTTTGAGTAAAAAAAAAAAAAAAAAAAATGCCTTTACTTCGTGAAAACAAAATGGCGTCCAGAGGGAAAAAACTGGCAGGTTGCTGTAGCAGGGTTTGTCGCCAAATTTTCGCCAAAATATCGCCAAGTTACCATAATCCGAAGATTCACCAGCAATCTCAACAGATACAAAGTTATGATCTTTCTGTTTGTCCAATTGCGCTTTGCGATGCTGCCGACGAGCTCACCGGCACAGACCAATTCCCTTTTTGGCCTGTGTTGTTGAAGTAAATCCGCTTTTCATTACAAGGGACCATTCGGTCCAGAATTTTGGCGTTCTGTTAATATTCGAGCAGATGAGTACAGGCCCGAACACGTCTCTCCTTATCTGCTTGAGACAGCTCATGCGGCATCCAGCAATTGAAATTATACGTGAAGTTTATGCCATGTATAGCGCGATTAATGAACATAGCACGGTGCTACTTTGGTAGACGGTTGCACTAATTTTGGAATGGTTTTTTTTTTTTTTTTTTTTTTTTTTTAGTCCAAAGGGATCTCAGTCCCGAAGGACTATTGCTTTCGTTTTGGCATTTTGCGTCGGACTCATAAACGTCGGTTCACTTTTCAAACTGTTGCCACAAAATGTTAGAGTCCTGCATTATATTTGAAGAAATTAAATAATGAAAAATCTGCATAAATGATTGTCTATTTCTCGCATTGTGATAAAACAATGGTACATAGAGCCATCGAATTTTGAATGACGAAATCCTACTGCGAATATGGGCATCTGAAATCCCAAATTTGGAATTTGTTTTATTATAGATTTTATATTTTGTAAAACTTTAACGAATTTTTGATTTACAAACTCAATGCTTTAAAAGCGAGAAATGGCAACGTTATATAGAAAAAAATAATTTTATCTCCAGCTCGCGAGACTGTGTATATCGGAAATTCTAAAGATATGCTTAATTTAACATTATTTTGCGATATTGCTCTTGAACTGAATTTTATGGTTTAAGTGCAAAGAACATGATATTTAATAAATAAAGGTAACACTCAAAACGTTAAAAAAACGCCCCTTTGGACGTAATTTAAAATCTGAAAAATGTCAGATTTTTTTTTTTCCCCCGAGCGATACGACTTATGATAAATCCCATTGCTGACGAAGTTATTCATGGTAACCGATACTTTGTTGTCATTTTATTTTTAAAATAACGCGTTTTATTATGCATAAATTCCGTGCTTTAAATATCATTTATGGCTTCTAAATATTAAAAATGAATTTAATTTTGCATTTTTATTTGAAATAAAAATTGTATTGTGTATGATATTTTGTATAATTTATGTTGTGGATGATGACGTCACCTTGCTTTAAGCGTAATTGGTTTTAATATGTATAAACTTAATCTAATGTTTTAAACATTGTTTATGGCTGTTAAATATTAAAATACAATTTAATTTTGCATTTTTTAAATGATTTTATTATGTATGATTATTTAAATAATTTTAATTCTAGGCGTGATGTAATCAGCTCCCTGATTGGGTACAGGAAATTTGTGCATTAACGAGCTGTAATGAGCTCCCTGATTGGTTACTGAATATTTGTGCATTACCGCGCCATTTTAAAATTTTATTATTCATCTCTTCGAATTCCTTAGATTTCATAAGAAACGGATATGTCGCTTTCAATGAATGTTGTTATTGGTAAGTACCAAGAATTATTGGTATCGGAATAAAAAAATTTTCCTATGAGACCTTATTTTGGCCAACCTGGCTTTCCTAATCAAAGATTTATTTATAAATTGGTACAAGGGTCAGAGGAAATTTATTTTAAATTTTTGGAGAAACTTCGCTAATTGCTTCTTCAATGAAGTACGAGAAATGTGGATTACAGATGAAAATCGTTAGAAAAGCCGATTCTGAGAACGGCCGTATATGGTATTGTGGTAACGGTGGAAGAAATCACCGCTGTAACGGTAAAAAAAGGTATTAGACATTCCTCCTAAAAAAGGAAGGAGGAATATATAATTTTAGTTATTGCAATTAGTTTATTGCCGGCAAAAAAACCGGCAATAAACTAATTGCTGTCATTTTAGCTCTAGTGTACGAAGCGTTCTTATTTACTTATTTTAAAGTATTTGAATTTAAGTAACATTTTAATCTTTTTAAACATTGGTATAAGTGTTTTTAATTCGATATTCAATTTACGTAATATTTTAATCCGATTAAACGTTGGCGCGATGTTTTTATAGCGGTGTTTTTATTCTATTTATTTGCTATATGAAAGTAATAATTTAACCTTACTTTAGTATTTTATACTAGTAGTAAATGTATTTATTTACATTTGCCTGCCATCTTAAAAAACAATGTTGTCAACAAAAAATTAATCCATTATTTTTAACGATATTTATTTTTTTTAATGTTTCGAATACTTTAATATGCGCAAAACACGTAAGCGTTTTTCAAGATGGCTGACGACTGAAAAACCGCGCCAACAATTGCGCCAAGTAAATCGCCAAAAATCCGTGCAACCGTCTACCAAAGTACCACCCATGGCACTAACGTCTAACTCCTTAGCAATCTCTCGAGTAGTTGCAAACTGATCTTCTTCCACAAGTTCTCGCAGGCGGACTTTATCAACATCAGTAGGTCAACCAGAGGGCTCTGCATCTTGAATGTCATAGCCCTTCTTTTGAACTTTCCGGTACCAAACTTTCACAGTGTCATATAATACAACATTAGTACCTACAGCTGTACACATGATTTGGTGACATTCTGTAGCAGAGTTTTGCAACAAAACTGGAAGTAAATGATGGTTCTAATCTACTAACATAATAGTTCATTTCAGACACCTTGTATTTAACGATAACGATGTTTTTCAAAAATTTCGCAATACAGTATTTTAAAGCGAGTCTCTTTCTTTCGAATGCCATAAATCGTTTGACAAAATATGAATAAACACGCCAACGCGAACTGTTTGCGCAGATGATATTTGCGGTGGCGGGAAATTTTCGTTAAAGCCGAATATTTATATAATTACCACTTTTGAGAAATTTTCATGTCATAAATATTCATGTCATAAAGTTGCAGTTCTTTTTCGGTAATTTTTATTTTACATCTTAGTTACGGGGACTCATGCATCTTAAAACCCATAAGATCTTCGAATATACGACTGTTGCAAGAATTAGAATAACTTATCTATTTTAAAAGCAATTACTTCCAACCTTTTACAACTGACTACATAATATAGCTGCTTTCTGAAATAGTCATCTGAAAGTTTGTGTTGCCACAAATATTTTTATAATTTAATCCGCTTTGTGACAACATTTTTCGTCATGTTTCCACATTGCGAGCACCGTTTAAAACATTCTGTTGCATAATTTAATTCCATATTTAATATATAGCTTTTATAACATTTGGAAACTACTGTGAACCAAAAATTCGAAGTATTTCATGTTAAAATTTTTATTTTATTTGAAGTTGAGTTTATAAAATATATTTTATTAAAAAAAATCTGTAATGTTTTCCTCCATAAATTTTTTTAATATTAAAATATTCAACAGATTGTTGATTCAGTTAGAAAATAATGCCCATATAAAGAATTCCATCAAGTTTCAAGTATGTACCGTTAGCCAATTTTAAAATATCATGCGCGCAAGGTGGAAACATTGCGAAAACTTTTGTCACAA
The DNA here is from genome assembly GCF_044657685.1 of Stegodyphus dumicola. Taxonomy (NCBI): domain Eukaryota; kingdom Metazoa; phylum Arthropoda; class Arachnida; order Araneae; family Eresidae; genus Stegodyphus; species Stegodyphus dumicola. Next base: position 182,842,541 of record NC_140776.1, on the reverse strand, counting down.
AGCGGATTAAATTACAAACATATTTGTGGCAACACAAACTTTCTGGTTACTAGTTTCCAAATCAGCTATATTATGTAGTCAGCTGTAAAAAGTTGGAAGTAATTGCTTTTAAAATACCCAATTCTTGCAACAGTCACATATTCGAAGATCATAAGGGGTTTAAGGTGTATGAGCCCCCTTAACGGAAATATTCATCTGCTATTTTTATAAACACTTCTGAAACATTTTGTGAAGTGTTAACTTTCAGTAGGGAAAATATATCAAAACATTTTCTAGAATGAATAATTAAAAGAAATGAAAAATGGAAAGGAAGTAGAGAGAGAAATAATAACGTTTAAAACCGTTTGCATTTTTAGAAGCTTCAAAATTTATCCCACTCATAAATATTCCTAGAAAAGATTGCGCTTATTCGAATTGGCAACATAACTAAATTTTAAGCGTATTACATAAACTGCGGACAAGGAGATAAACATATATATTTTCTTAAATTTACAAGCAAACTGTTGTAAAGCTCGCTTTTCCTTGCATAACGAAAGTATGTGGGAAAACAAACATTCAAAAAGTTAATCCTTAAGTCGAATTTTCGTTTTTGTTACCGGTTTTCGCATCTGTAGGACTAAATTTATACAAATTATACTGACTAATTATTTACATTTTGTGATTCGAAAATATATTAAATGTAACATATGCTGTCATAAAGATTTTTATCTTACAAAACTTAGGAGAAAACTTGTTAAACTATAAATGGTGAACCCGTCTAAATGAAAACTAATTCATGTAACTGAAAAATAAATATATAAACTCTGCGTTTAACCTAAGTTTAAATACATATTTAAGTAAGTAATACAGTACATAATACATTCTTAAATTTGAAATAACTCTTTGGCGTAATAAATAGGATGCCAAATCTGGAGGTTAAGGATATTGGATAAAAAAATGATTACACTTTTGATTTAAATAAACTATTTGGTATCTAGTGCATTGTGCCCATTTTGAATTAAAGTAGTAATTGTCGTATAAATTTGCTTAATTACTATTAAATAGTTATTTTTAGTATTAGCGCATGGTCAATTTGCTTTAAATAAATTACAATTAATTCGATGTTTTTAGTAATTCACATCATCTTATATGAAAATTAAAGAAAAAGTAAATTTAACGTATTTATCTTAACGAATATCGGGTTTTACATTACGTAACTATTTATGTTAATGAATATTTCGTTAAATAACAGCCTTCTTTAGCAGTATTTCAGGGTAAATTAGCACGTTTTGCCACCTGATCATAAAATTAATCTTTTATATCAGAAAATAAAAACTAATTCGAAAATTATATAAATAGTATAAAAAGTATAAAGTTTATGAAATAAAAGTATAAAAGCTATGAAGATAAACGAGCATAATCTGGGATAGATTTCTGAAAACGAAGTGTAGCCTTATGCAAATTTAAACGTTAACGGCTTCGCTTATATGTGATCTATAAATGTACAACTCTGTACATAAACATTTTTATTTCTAGAATTTTTTTCAATGCATCGTCTATTTTTATTCATACATTTCTCATCCGTGTGCAATGCATATTCCATCTATCTATGTGCGAAGCATCTCCGTTCTGTATGACCACCCTCTTTCATAAATATATAAAGGACTAGTTCTTCCATCTTACTGAAAACGCAAATAGAAGATGCCCAGTTCGAATCCTGGCGAACGCACAGTTAATCTTAAGGCTTCTAAAATACCTTTTCTGGAAATTTTTAGAATATCGCCATGTCGTCAAGACCTGTAAAAAGGTTTCTGCCGATATCTTCAATTCTGCTTGAGCTATTTTCGCAATTCAAGCGTTATTCGATTGAAATTTTAAAAAATTTACAACATAATACATGCTAAATTAGAAGTTAAACAACAAAAATCAGCGTTACATTTGGAAATTTTGACACGACTAGTTTCGATGGTTTATACCGAACCATAAACCTCAGCTGTCAAAGCGCAAATGAACGAGATAAGGTAAGATAAGAGTAACTGGGATGTTAAGCTAGTGGCGCCATCTATTGATGAAACGAGAACTAAAACATGATTTCCTTAAAGGCAAATCTTATGCATTCAGGAAAGATAATTTCCTGAAGGCAAAGATGGATTGGAATTAGCGTCGTTAACTAGAATAGAGAATATATTTAATATGAAAAGCCTCTAGAAAATCTAATCACCAATGGAAGATGTTTTTTGAATAATTTTGGCTGCAGAAAAATTTAAAGTGTGATTTTCGGACCAACAGTGCTGGGAAACAAAGGACTTCTGTGTTTCCTTTTTTCTAACATGTGCCTCATGTTCCTTAACGCGAAATTTTAAGGCTTTCTTATTTTGACCAATGTAAATTAAACCACACTGGGAAGGAATCTTTTAAATGCCCAATATTGTAAGAACGGACAAAACTACCACATGAAATCCACTAATTAAAAAAGCAAACAAATAAATAAATGAAAACATATGCATAGCGATACAAAAATGCATGAAATAAATTATACACAAATAAATGCTAGTTATTTATAAAAAAATGTTCCACAGTTGTTTTTTACGTAATTCGCTAAGAAGTTCGAGGGACGATTTTGAAGTGATTTATTTATTTTCAAGTAAATAAAATGATTTTAATGTGACAAGAATGCAAAAAACAAAACGGTGTGAGAAAAACGTGAAAAGACTGTTGCGACCTTGGTAGATAATTGCTTTGATATGAGAACGCAAAATATTCTAATTGAGCCAATTAAAATGTTGGTTCCATGTTCAATTCAGAAGTATAGAATGGCCGAAGAATTTGTTTAGTCTTACCACCGATCGTTTCGTTTTATTCACGTCTCACAAGTCGGGGATGTTGCATCCACTCAGCTTAAGTTTAGAAAGAAAAATCACACAAAATGACGTTTACGTCCTAATGGTCATAATTTTTGGAACTATTTTAGATTATTACTGAAGCTATCATATAAATTAAAAAATAGCAATATATATATAATGTTGTATGATCTTAAATTAATTTAGTGCGAAAACAAGTTACTACTGCTAGCGCAATTGCTGCAAAGTTAGTTAATAATAATTTATTTCCTAAACAATATTGATTAATTGATTATATTATCTCCTAAGTTTAATTAAAGTAGAATTATTTTAAAAGAGTCCATACTGGTAAGTTAGAATCCATACTGGTAAGTTATATTTTGAAAGATGTTTTGAAGTAACTTGAAAGTAAAATGTTAATAATGTTTTAACGGGGACTGGAATTAAATCATCATGAAGAACAAAATTTCAATTGTAAAAGGAAAAATTAAATTAAAAACATGTAATCATTGTCATTGATCGGAAACTAGTTGACTTTTCAAGGGGAACAAACCAACTCCCGTTCAATGAACAATAATTAATAAAAATACGTAAATACGAAGGTGTTTCGTCTTTACTCTAGTTATAAGGTAAAGCCAAACCGGCAATTCTAGTCAAGCCAAATATTTCTGCGAATAGAAGGGATTACGAACCAATGCTGATACTCAAAGAACTTATTCTTATGAAGCATTTTAGCCAATTCAATTTGGAGTAAAAAGCAATTTCTGTAGAGAAATCCGAAAAAATTCGAGTAACCGTCCCCGACACCTTCATGTTTATGCATTTGAGTTCTATATAATTTGTAAAAATTAAACATTGGAAATTGTCATTATGAAATAGAATTCAAAGTAAAGTTGAAGTAAACATAGAAGATTACAAAATAAGATAAATAATGTAAACTTTGTACAAACAAATCAAAAATAATATAAAAAATATAATAAGAACAGTGAATGTACGTGAAGATATAAAGGTATTAAGTAACTTACATTCTTTCTAGTGGGGAGTTGGCAAAGTATTCTCTTCGTGTCTCACTCATAAGTGTAGGGTGTCCGAAAATTCTTAGCGGCAGTGGGGGGTTTGAATAATATCAGTCGGTAAGACTTGGGTGAAGTAATTTATGGTAGTGGGGGGGGAACTCGGAATTCTCGAGGGATGTATTATGTGGAGTTCTTATTTGAGTGAAACTGTCTGTTAAGATTTTTTTTAAATACTAGTGAATGGAAATTAATTAATTTCTGGCTAATTGTCGTGTCGCAATGATTAAGAATTTAAGAAAGGAAAAAAGGAATTTTCACTGTCCAAGAGCTATTAGATAGACTAAAGTCAATGAAATAGGCCTATTGTTTTAGTAACTGCATAAGTCTGAAGACAATTAGCTTTTTACAATATATACAACTGTATAATCAATTAATCAATATTGTTTACGAAATAAATTATATATATATATATATATATATATATATATATATACTTCGTCTGATAAATAAAGGCTTGCATGCTATAATAAACTGAAGTCAAGGCTTTTTGAAATAAAAAGGGAAGTACGCGAAATATAAGCAACAATACATAATTCCACATAGTAAACATAAAAGATCTTACAAAGTAGCAAAAAAATAAAGAAATGAAGAATTTTAAAAAAATCTGATGTGTACACCACATGACTTCCTTGTACGGAACATTAAATTGTAAGCATTTATTCTTGCATTTCATTTAAACTTATTGGATTGAATTAAATTTTGTCATTAGCGCATAAACCACAACAGAATAAATGCACTCTTTAAAATTCACTGTTTCTTTACCATAGCGACACTCTGGCCCTAGGCTCGCTTCACAACGTTAATTTCATTCATTTTTTAACTCAGAATGCACAAAATTTGTATCATCTTAAAAATTATCTGATCGTTGACACATATTCTATTCAAATACTATCATAAATCTAAAACCATGTATAAAAGAAATTAAGCAAACAAGAATAACAACAACAAAAATAATAATAATAATAAATAAATGAAAAATAAATAAGGGTTTTTCACAGACGCTACAGTATTCCTCTTTCAATTAATTCAGTTTTTGCTTCGCGACAAGGCAAAAATACATAAAACTCAATATTTCTGTATTGAAAATTATGAAGTAAATCTTAAACACTTATTTCCTCGAATAAATTCCAGAATGGATTAAGCATGATTTAATTCACAATAATAAAAGAAAGATTTTTGCGAAGCTTACTTTCTCTAGATAGGCAATAAACCTACTATTCTGCTGCTTCAAATGTAAACAAACAATTCCGCCGTTGCAAAAGGCTTAGCGACACTTAAACCACTTTTAAATTGTTAATAATTCTAAAACTATCGCATGCGGATTTACTAAATGCATAAAAACCTTAACCGGAAGATAAGAACCACATAATTCAACCATTTTTAAAGCAAAAATTGCCCAATTTACGAATATATAAGAATAAAGAAACTGAGATCACTGAGCCGGGTAACAGAGTGGATATACAGTGTCTCAAAAAAGTGATGGGACACTTGTGCTTTACAAAAGGAAACTGTAATAAAATTAATTAAAAAAACATGTAAAAAGTTTTGTGGGTGTGTTTCATACTTAAATTTAGTAACAATTATTACATAACATACATTTTCTCAAAATATTAAAATATTAATTTAATAAAAATACAATTGTTTAGAACGGAGCAAAAAATGGCTCACATAAGTGATGGGACACTTACTTTTCCATCAAATATTTATCCAAACATTTTACTTTTTAAAAGGTTTTAATATTTTGTTGGATATCCTTTTACTTTTAAAACATGATTTAATCTTCTTGGGATGGTTTCCACTTTTTTTTTTTTTTTTTTTTTTTTTTTTTTTTTTTTTGTGATTTCTGGAATGATTTTACCCCATTCTTCTTGAAGCACCGATTTTAATTCTTGTTTTAAAGAAATGGTGTGTTTGCGAATTCTTGATTCCAATTCTTGTCAAATAGTCTGCATGGGACTTAAGTCTGGAAAGTGTGGTGGTGTTTTTATTATTTCAGGACAGTTATACAGCAGCCAGAGTCTAATGTTCAAAGCAGTGTGCGTGGGGTCATTGTCCTGGTAGAATTTAAAATCGTTATGAAGGTTCAATTTTCGCGCTGAAGATTTCAAATTTTGATTTAAAATGTCAATATACTTGTACTGATCCATTATACTGTCAATAAAAAAAAAGAGTACCAACTCCAGCGGACGACATACACCCTCATACAATAACTCCTCCTCCACCATGTTTTACTGTTGGCACCAAGTTCTGTTTTCGAAATTCTTCCCTGGGTTTTCTTCACACCAACATTCTACTGTCAGAACCAAATATATTAAATTTACTCTCATCAGCAAATATAACTTCATTCCAGTAATCAGAATTCTTATTTATGTTGGATTTTGCGAAAGCCAGTCTGAGTTTTCTTTTCTTTTCACTTACGAAGAATTTTTTCCTGGCTGCTCTACCGTGATATCCAGCACATCGAATTACTCTTCTAATAGTCTCAGGTTTAACAATTACTCCATATAATGCTTGTAAATCAGCAGCAACTTTAGGAGCACTCATTCTTGGATTTTTTTTTAATATTTCGAACGATAATTCACTTTATTCCATTGGATAGCTTCGATGGTCGGGCAGGTCTTCTTTTATCCTGAATCAAATGATTCTTTTTATATCGTTTAATGATATTGTAAACTGTTGAATGACTCAAGTTAACTGTTTCAGGAGTTTCGCTAATAGATTTTTCACGTTCAATATGCAAATTAATAACTAATTTTCGAATTTCAGGCAAAGTTTCTTTTCGTTTAGCATTCATGGCTGCACAGAGCTAAAAAACACAAAAATTCCAAAACAAACTGGAGAGAAAGACTGCAGACGATTTTATAAATTATTGCCAATTGCTTTTGAGTAAAAATAAAAACCCCAAAAAATATTTTTATTGTAGTACGTAGTAGTATCTAATGGTGTCCCATCACTTATGTGAGCCACTTTTTGCTCCGTTTTAAACAATTATATTTTTATTAAATTACTATTTTAATATTTTGAGAAAATGTATGTTATGTTATAATTGTTACTAAATTTAAGTATGAAACACACACACAAAAACTTTTTACATGTTTTTTTAATTAATTTTATTACAGTTTCCTTTTGTAAAGCACAAGTGTCCCATCACTTTTTTGAGACACTGTATATATATATATATATATATATAAATATATTTATATACGTTTGGTGCGGCCGATTGCAACCAAAATACGAGGTGCACATCTACATGTTATAGCAGTCCTATATACAAAATTTCTACGTTCTGAGGCCACTCGTTTTTGAGTTATGCGAGATACGTACGTACAGACGCCACGAAAAATTCTCTTCAGAATTCATTTTAAAGCAGTTTTATAATTTTTTTAGAGGAAAAGAGTCTTTTAGTCTGTCCTTACGTACAGATATGACGCAAAAACATCGTTAAATTGCATTCGATAGCGGTCAAAATGGATATTTTTGTTGAAATATGCTGCGTGAAACTTTTCGCGATTACAATACTTCCTTTTTACTTCGTACAAGGAAGTAAAAAATGAAAGTATTTCGACGCACTCTTTTTATAATATTAACAAGGTTCATTTTACTTGCTTTGCACGTGACGCTGTCATTTCGTTGTTACTTATTTAAAATTTTAACATTGATCTGTGATTAAAATTAGAAATTAAAGATAATGACCTAAAATTGCAATAATATATTACAGTTCAAGTGAATAAATTGACAGTTTCACTCGCGTGTGTGTCGGATTTTGGGTAAATGCCCCAACATTTTCGTAAATATTATCGGGTAGTGGGAACTTAATAAAATCTCAGGGATAAAAGGGGGTCGTGACTGAAAACGTTTACGAAGCCCTGCGTTAGATAATGTATAATTTCAAATACAGAGCCGAAAATTATTTCGATGTGGAAATATTAACGCATGTTGCGAACGAAACCCATTATATACTCTCCCCATTATATATCTTATAGAAAAATACATAATATATTCTCTGGTTTCAAGGACGACTGGGGATTACGAGACCCAGTAGCCAAATCCTAGTGGTGACGAATTATTGTCCACGGCCTTCTAGTTCGGGCGCCATTGTAAAGCCATTAGGTTATTCTGAAGATACAAACATGCAATACATGCAGTGTCCTCGTCGGAACTCAAATCCTGGACTTTTCGAATACGCGTCGAGTATGTTTCCAATTAAACCACGAAGGCATGCGGAAATGAGGGAGAATATGCCTTCTAAAATTTACAGAAAATAGTTAAGTTACAAAAGGCAATGTCATTTCATTCGAAGGTTAAGGAAAGTCAGAGCTAATCTTTGGAATATGGTAACAGGTACTTTGGCGACATTTTCGTAAAGCGATAAAGGTTACTACCTAGGACTTTAGCAATAATCTGTGAAGTACACAATTCGAATCACAGATTATTTTGTCTCAGAGAAATGAGAGATCATGAGACATGTCATGTGACATTTTCCGGAAAATTCCGATCGTGATTTTAGCTAATAAGCACTTAGAAACAATTTCGCTGCTAAAGTGCAGAATCACCCACTTATTTGCTTGGCGCTTTTTACAAAAGTAAGAAGAATTGGATTTGTGTCAATTTTCTTTGACATTTTAAGTGAAAATAGGTCGATGTGTACATGCATAAAGTCAAGCGTGTGCGCAATGCCATTTTTGTGCAATTCTGGGATTTTTTTTTAAGTGAAAGTAGGTCGACGTGTACATGGATACCGCGTATGTGCAATTCTTAAAAACGCGCGAAACAGTGGGCGATTCTGCACTTTCTCCCAATTTCACACCTAATCTTCGTCATGACTAAGCACTTTTGTTCCATAAAAGTTCTAGCATAAGCGTAATTCGGCTAGCAGATTGTTAGAAAAAATATTGAGTTAAAAAAAAAAAGCCTTTACTTCGTAAAAACAAAATGGCGTCCAAAAAAGAAACTAGCAGGTTGCTGTAGCAGGATTGGTCGCCAAAGTTTCGCCAAGTTACCATAATTCGAAGATTCACCAAAGTCAGCGCCGGTATCAAAACCGGTGCATCTAACACCGGGCGCAGTACTTGATGGTGACAAGTAGCTGGTAGAATTTAAGAGCGGCAGAAATTGAGCTTTTGACAAAAAGGCCAAGCGTCGGTCTGAAGAAAACTTTATTCAAAACAACAGCATAATTGATATTTTTCGTTTTGTTCTTTATATATAATTTTTTACAGCATTTAATCTTCATTTTATTGTATTCTAGTGGTATCCTAGTGCGAGGTCGTAGAAGGAGAGAGTGAAAGTAGCACTTGACTTTGACCTCTTATCTAATCTACGCTTTTTTTCGTTGTCAGTGTTCACCTCGAGTTCGAAGTCCGAAAATTTACTTAATTTCAACTCGTTATCGGTCATTGGCTGAGGAAAGATAAGCGGAAAGTTAGTCAGAGAGCTATATCAGAACTGTGGAAGTTCTGGCAATTCCAGAACATTTATCTTTATTTTTGTTACACTCGTTTATTTCATTTTCGCCGCGCCATACATCAGGAAAGAAAGTAAGATGCAAAATTAAACATAACCTTTTTTTTTTAATTCTAGCGTTGGTTTTTCCTGTTAAATGTGCGTTGTTTCTATTCTGATCAGCACGTGTGACGTCATTATGTTACGAGAACCGTTCTTTCTCGCCGCTTCTGCCGATTCCGTGTAGGGGAATCAACAAATTAAGTGGTGCTGCCATCTGGTGGAATAATTGCAATTCATTTTGTTGATGCAATAGAGAGTTGTTATATAATACATAGCTATATAATTTCTATACTTTATATAACTATACTGAAATTTGTGAAGGTTCATTATAACATGTAACATAGCGTTAATTAACAGTCCATATTGATGTCTCTGCTAATTAAGAATTAATTTTAATTCTAGCATTATATTATATATTTTTCGTTATCATGTTCATGTCACTATATCCAGACCGATGCTGAATTTAAACGCATTATAATAGAATTGAATGAGTGTATTAGAATATGCATTCGTAAATTTAACTATTTATTTAGAAATTTTAAATTATCGCATTTTGAAATAGATATACATACGTAATTTTTTCAGTTTCAATTGAATATTCAGAAATCTTTGATGACAAAAGTTAATAAACGTACTAATAATGTGTATTTTACATTTTTATAGATAAAAAAGATACATTTTAAAGCTTTAAATCTTGAATATACTTGTAGTTCCATACAAAAGAGTTATTATTTCTCATCTTCTAAATTATTTTTTTAATGTTTAATATATCTGGAGTTCCTTATCATTATTCATTCCGTTTGGATTTATAATTAATTACCTCTAAAAGTTGGTTCAAATGCGCAAAATTTTTGCGAATGACTGCAAGCTTTCCAGTACATTGTATTTCTTTTTTAACAGGTGCAAACAGTAAAAGTTTAAAAAAAATTCTGAAAGTTTTCATATTTTGATACTATTCTCAGAGGGGCGTTTTTTCACAGGGGATTCAAAACGGGATTTAAAAAGTGACACAGAAATTCAAAGTCATTCGACACAAAATACTGGTAGACATTGTAATGTCTTTGCGTTGCTACGTTACCAACATCATACCCGTAAGAAATGCAAAGAAACCTCGCGCATAAAATATCCGTGCTTGAAGATTCGCGCGTTGTTAATGTTAATGGAATGCTTTGAAATCGTCGCGTTTGTTAATCAAAAATTCACTAAAGTTTTACAAAATATGAAAGAAGTAATAAGACAAATTCCGAATTCCAAATTTGGGCTTTCAGAGGCCCATATTCGAGTGAAGGACTACGTTATTCAAAACGTTATAACTCTAGGTACCGTTGATTTTTCACAATGCGAGAAACATACATACGTTCATGCAATTTCTTTATTATTTATTTTTTTTTAATCTAATGCAGGCCTCTAATATTTGGTAGCAACAATTTGGAAAGGATTCAGACTTTTATAGTGAACCAACGCGAAATTAATAGCCCTTCTGGGCTAACGCCCATTTGGGCTAAAAAACTTCTAATTATAGTATATATAACTAAGGCTTAATTTATAAAATTAGGAGGTACCGAAGCCTTAAGAAAAGGTGAACAAAAATAAGTAAATAAGGTAATAAATAATTAAACTTAAATAAAGTGTAAAGAGATATATAAAAATTAAGTCAAATTAAATTAAATGACGAAAAGCTAATAAATTAATTAAAATGCCTTAGCTTACGTTATTTAAGTATCCAGCTTAAATTACAGTTTCACTCAAAAACTTATAAGTAGTGATGGGAAAATTCGGTACTTTCTTGTACCCGGTACGAGAGTAACGGGTACAGACAAGTACCCGGTACAAAATACCCGTTACTCAAGTAACCGTTACTTTGAAAAGTACCGAGTACCCAAGTAACGACTTGGAGTACCGAAGTAACGAAATACCGGAGTAACGGTTTGCTGTACCGGAGTACTCTAGTAACGGTTTGCTGTACCGGAGTACCCTAGTAACGATTTGGAGTACCGAAGTGCCCAAGTAACGATTTGGAGTACCGAAATACGCAGCTAACGATTTTGCGCACTGAAGGAACTCTGCCACGTCACCACGTGTTTGATTTTATCTGTACGGAATAAGATTTTGAATATCAGGAAACATGTCAACTACGGAAGTGTCTGAGGAGCAGGCAATTCATGGACACAAGGAGCGCATATCACCATTTCGCAAATACAACCACATACTACTGTCCTCGTACCAAAAGTGAAGTGAGCTGAACCTTCATAGATCCTCCAGTAACGAATACCGAAATAAAGAGAAGAGACGCATATTTTTGTTACAAAGTAGCGAATACCGAAAAGCATCCGTTTCGGTACAGAAGTAACGAATACCGAAAAGTACCCGTTTCAGTACAGAAGTAACGAATACCGAAAAGTACCGATTTCGGTACTGAAGTAACGGGTACTTGGACGTACCGATTTTCAGTACCCGTTACAACTAAGTACCCGTTACAAAATACCGGTTCGGTAGTACCGACTCATCACTACTTATAAGGTATTTCCCCCGTCTTCTTAGCATGCCTTCGTGGTGTAGTGGTCAGCACGCTCGACGCGTATTGTCCGTGATTCGAGTCCCGGCGAGGGCACTGCACATTTTTCATCTTTCATGCTTTCAAAGAAAAGAAAAAAAAACTTTTGGTCTGTATAAACTGAATAGTATCATAGTCGGGGTCCGATGGGCTGCGGATGAATTTGAGTGAAAGTTTGTGTAAACAATCGCATATTCACTCGTTTATAAAAGCTTGGACATAGCAATCGGTGTGAAACTCATCAAGTCTACATTTTCTTTTGTGGTTTCCGTTTTTCTTAAACATGATAGAAATTGAGTGGGCGTTATAGTTTAGTTCATGGCTTCTTCATTCATTCAGTGCATACTAGCAGTTCACTTTATGTTCGCGTTAAAAAATACATCACATATGTAAGCCAAGAACTATTAAATAAAATAAAAGCTTATATAAATGAACACTTAAAAAAAAAAAAGAATCTTGACGAATTTTCATTAAAATACTAAACATTTCCTAAGAAAAATATTCATAGATCTAGCAACAAACTAAATGAGTTGGTTTAATTGGAAGAGAAACAGGGCAATTTAAAATTAGGAAAAAAGTAGCTCTATAGATTACCAAGGTGGCCTGACGTAGGTCCTTCTCCGGAAGCAAGAACATTTTGCAAAGGTGGGAAAAGCAGAATTGTAATTTATAGGGAAATGAATCACGGAACAAGAGAAAACGTGTTAACCCGCGAGCACACGCACCGATCCGACGAACACGAGAACACGCGCCGGGTATGTCATACCCGAATAAAAAAGTTGTAAATAAAAATTTGCCGAAAAAAATTAATCGGTTTTTTAAAAGAAATTAAAATGTAAAACCAAGTTAATACTTCATTTTAGACAAAATAGGAAAAAATAAAGAGAGGAAAATTATTTACATACAATTTTTTAACTTTGTTTACAAAATGAGGTCATATGTTCCATACTTTTGCTACAATACTTTTGCTACAATTTTCACAAATGAAATCTAGTCTTTCTAACTTTTTTCTTGGAGCACTCTGTACACCTCTTGTAAGTCATTTTAGGTTTTTTGGAGGGCAGTCCATTGTTAACATGTTCATCGGTGGTCAGTGTTCGCCCAGAATCAGGAACCACAGATGCTCGTCGTCGTTCATTTTGAACATTTTCTATTAGCTGCATCCCTAAGGCTTTGAGAAAAGTACTCATCCCGTTCACGAGTGAAATTTTCTCGTATTGAATCAATATAAATATTTGTATTGTCAACTAAGGACTCCAAAGGTGTTGAGAAGTCTTTAGAATACTTTGTATTTCCAGGGAGTTTAGTTATAATATTTTGGGCGCCAATTCTAACATTAGTCCAAAATTTATTTTTGTTCCATTTTACTCCATTTTTTCCCAACATGGAACTCATTGCTACATTCCAGAGTTTCATTTTCTGTTTCTGTATCTGAATCACTACTCTATATGGATGAATCATGATTACTAATTATATTCCTCGTCATCAACATCTTCCTCTTCTTCACTAAATGAATCCCCATCAGAAGAAACTGTTTCAAGGAGATTTCTCAATCTTTTCATCTCTTAATCGTAAGGAATATACGGCGCCATGCTTACAACTCAAGAAAAACTTATACTAAAAGCTTGAAAACGAGAAGTTGCGAAGTGACTCACTGAGAAACGCCAGTACACACGCGGGTATGACATGCCCGAACAATGCTGGTCCTAAAAAACCATTGCACTTGCCACCTCAGGAATTTCCCCCATTTAAGTATGCGACCTTGAACTCAGCTACACGAAGTTTCGTCCTTTTATGAAAGAATGGGCGAGAAATATACAAAAAGAAAAATGTACATGGGTATGTCATACCCGCCGCATGTGCTCGCGGGTTAAGACCATGTGTAGCGTCTTGCAATTATTCTTATATTGCAACTAAAAATAAAGAAACAAGTAGCACTAAAGCTGACGACAGTGCTTAAGTAAGATGATAAGGCAGATTTAGCATACTGACCGATAAGAAATAATCGATTTTTATAGTCATATGAAGAGTGTGATATCGATATTTTAAACCATCTTTGTCTCTTTTGTGTCTATCCACTGCCCCGGCAGCGTTTGTTATACTGGCTAGGATCTCTGCCTTGACACAGGGGACTAAGACACCAGCCTGTCGGTTCCAGAACCTCAAGGGGAGATCGTCCAATATGGCTGGACCAAGGGATGGGTGACAATTTCCAAACTGGTGGTTTCGATAACGGTCAAACAAGTAGCATTAAAGGCTGACGACAGTGCGTAAGTAAGATTATGATGTTGCGTGGCCCCAACTTGTCAGCAACAGTAGTAGTGACTGCTATGAACTGTAAAGTACACAAACTCGTAAGAAGGGTTTAAATCCCTTTTTATTCCACTTTATAAATCACAGTTGCGTTCACTTTACGCTCACGAACTACGCCGAACCGGCGGTTTAACAAAATATAAAAGTACAACTAAAAATAAATGACAGGATGAATAAATAACGAAATCACTATCTACGAGGCTCTATAATCGTAACTAACTTAACCGCGTTCTAAGATACAGCTGAAATTCAGCAAACTTACTGATTAAGAAGTTGAAAGATTCAACGAACTGCCGAAATAGGCACACAGGCCGAAACGCGCGGTTCTTAAAATTTCTACCTAGCAACCTTCACGCTCGCGATTCGAGAAGCACACTTATAATCTCGTTTCCCTTCTATTTAAACTCAATTTACTTCTGCTAAAACTTGAATACTCTGCGCGTGCGTTCTACTACGATTTACATACTCTGGCATTGGCAATTCTAGGGCTTGACAGGAAAGATAGCTTAAACTTAAAATAAATGTTAGTTAAAATAAATATAAACCCTACAAGATGATAAACCAGATTTAGCATACTGGCCAGAAATAATTGATTTTTATAGTCATATGAAGAGTGTGATGTCGATACGTTTAACCATCTTTGTCTCTTTTGTGTCTATCCACTCCCTCGGCAGCGTTTGTTGTACTGGCTAGGATCTCTACCTTGACAGTCTTGGCACAGGGAAATAAGAACACCAGCCTGTCGGTTCCAGAACCTCAAGGGGACCTGGTGGTGTCGGTAGCGGTCACGACTGGCTGTTCTATCCGAATTCCATTGAGGTGGGAGTAGCGGCGCACGGGCTAGTCCGATGTCCACCGAATTCTGTGTAATGCCTACAGGCCGGGGCTGCTCGCGTAATACCAGCAGGAACATTTTGACGACCAGGCGAAACGTCAGGCACATAGAACCGCTCCCCATGTTGATCTCTGGTCGCCGAAAGTGGTGACTTTGGGCGAACTGTTCAGCCACGGGTTTGTGAGATATTTTTAGAACCCGTAGCGGTGGCGAGATTTCCCTGACAGACCTAACCTCCTGCCTAATATGCAGGCCCTAAGTTGGACCTGTACCTGGTTGTACGTCTCTGAGTTCACGGTACCAGCATTTAACAAAACTAGTTATGTCTATTCAAGAAAAACAAGAAGCTGGCTTTTAGTAGTTTTTACACTCCAAAAGGGCAATTTCCCCAGAAGGAGTATTAATTTCGTTTTGGCATTTGGCGTTGATTAACTACAAGCGTTTCTTCACTTTTCAAATTGTTGCCACCAAATATTATCGCCCTGTATTATACTTAAAGAAATTAAATAATGAGTAATCTGCGTCAATGTACACTGGTGTGCAAAAATTAAGGACGAAGTCGAAAAATTAGCATATCAGCTGAACGAAGAGGCAGAGCGGACAGAAAGACCAATCAGGAGATTAAGTAAGGGGATGTACGGTAGCACATGCAGGTAGACGTAATGGGGGAGTGTCTGAGTAGTATAAAGCATGTTGTCGGTGTAAGATCAGTATTTCTGGCAAAGAGATTGCACGCCGTATAGCAGTTCAAATCACACCGAGTTGCTGCCTCAGCGAGAAACGGCGAATAATCAATCTGTTAGACGACATCTGGATGCTTTTACCCGAGGTCGAATCATTGGGAAGTTGGAGGAAGGCCGCAGTGTGACAAGTGTGGCTGCAGAGTTCGGAATTGCTCACAGCATCGTTTCACGACTTTGGAGACAATTTCAAACTACAGGAACAGCTATCCGGGGGTTTAGTAGTGGTCGTCCACGAGGAACCACACCCGCAGATGACCGGTATATTGCCTTACAGGCCAGAAGAAACACGCGGCAGACAGCGGAAGAAATCGCTAGACACACGACACAGGCGACTGGACGACCGAAATCGCGTTTTACCGTGGCCAGAAGACTGCACGGTGGTGGTCTGTTTGCACGACGCCCTGTACGCTGTGTACCTCTAACGCCTGCCCATCGGAGAAGGTGTTCTCTGTGGTGCCGGGAACACCGGAATTGGAGAGACAATGAATGGGGACGAGTACTCTTTACAGATGAGAGAAGATTCAGTCTGAGTAGCGATTCTCATCGCATACTCATCTGGAGAGAGCGGGGAAGCCGCAATCATCCCTCGAACATCATTGAAAGGGACAGGTATGGAGGTGGCGGTGTTCTCGTTTGGGATGGCATCATGCTTGGTAGTCGTACAGACCTTCACATCTTCGACGCAGGTTCAGTCAACGGGACCCGTTATTGTAACGAGATTCTTCTTCCATATGTGTGTCTTTTTAGAGGCGCTATGGGTCCGCAGTTCCTTTTCATGGACAACAATGCACCATGTCATCGCACAGTAGCTGCCGAACAGCTCTTAGAGAGTGAGGATATTGAACGTATGGAGTCGCCGGCATGATCTCCGGATCTCAATCCCATCGAGCATGTATGGGATTTTCTAGGCAGACGCTTGGCAGCTCGTACCTTACCACCAGTAACGATTCCGGAGCTTCGATTGGCGCTGCAAGACGAATGGGCAGCAATGCCTCAACAACTCATTGACACCCTCATTCTCAGCATGGGTAGACGCTGTGAAACCTGCCTAGCAGTCAGGGGAGATCATATCCCCTATTAAAGACCGGATGTTTCTTGATGGACACCCATCACAGGGATGTTTCTTGATGGACACCCATCACAGGGATGCCTTCAGTCGCATTGCCCTCCATGCTACTTTTTCAATAAAGCTTCTTTTTATCCCTCTGATTTCTCTTTTAGTAAGTGTTGCTTACATTACTCATGTCCTTACGTATTGGGGATCTTACGGTATTAAATGCGTTGATTTGGAAAGCTTTTGTACAAAGGTATATTGAAAAAACCGTCTCGTCCTTAATTTTTGCACACCAGTGTATGTATGTTTCTCACGTTGTGATAAAACAACGTATCGACTAACGATATGCTCATTTGAAACTTATTTTTATTGCTGTTGGATTGAATTTTATGGTTTAAGTGCGAAGAACATGATATCTCTACATATAATAACAGAAAATGCCTTTTTGTGTGTTTCGTTCGTGCTGCGCATAAGCTAATAGACCCAAGGATACGAAATTTGGTGCATAAGTGCATCTAGACAAGAGCCAGTGCACCACGAAGAGATTTTTTCAAAACTCGAATCAGATTTTTTAAAATCTTTTTTGATGAAATCGCATCATTTTGAATAGTTTCACTCTTTTAGAAATGTGGTTTTGGTAACAGTTTTTCATTCAATGCTTTGTATACTGGACTGCTGACTGTTGAAAATATGAGATAAAATTTTTATTGCTTATTTCACTGTTTTTAAGATACTGAAAAGTTTAGCATGTTTGTTTTCCCTTTTTTTTTTTTTTTTTTTTTTTTTCAACGGGAAGTTGGTTAATTTATTTATTAGGATAATTAATATTTGTATTAAGGGATATTGCTTATTTCATTGTAATTTTTGTTAATATGTGATACAGTTTTATTGAACATTTTTATGATAAAGTTGTTCTGCAGAGTAAAATTCT
Source organism: Stegodyphus dumicola (assembly GCF_044657685.1). NCBI lineage: Eukaryota > Metazoa > Arthropoda > Arachnida > Araneae > Eresidae > Stegodyphus > Stegodyphus dumicola. Next base: position 182,824,711 of record NC_140776.1, on the reverse strand, counting down.
GTTGCAGGTTTTAAACTTAATGTTTGGTGTTCCCTTTAGGCATTTTTACGGTCCATTAAAAAGCCAGACGAAGGCTGGCCGCGTAGCGGTTAATTTAATAAATAAAGGTAACACACAAAATGTAAAAAAAGTCCTTTGGACGTAATCTAAAATCTGCAGCCTTTCAGATTTTTCAAAATTTATGTTTATAATATTCTGTCATAATTTCTTCAGTAATCATTATCTTAACTTTCTGTTTTAACTTTTTTTTTCTTTGCAGTTTACCAGTTGTTAATCCAATTATTCTTGTATAAGCTTCTCAAGAAAAATAATCTGCCAGGTTTTTTTTTTTTTTTTTTCCCCCAATGGCAGATTGTGAACAGTTACAGTGTAACCCAGTCCATTAATCTATACAAGGCCAGATGTGGTGGTCTCTTTATTATGGAGGCACCTAATAGGTGGGCCACCATCGCCTCCTATGAAGAGACGGACAGTTACAACCAAAATTACAGTTACAGGGATTCTAAGAAAATTACAGTTTTCAGAGAGGCATTATAGTTTTGAGAGTTCCGCTAAATGATTATAGTTTCAAGGGTTCCAAAAAGAAAAATTACAGTTACAGGGATTCTAATTATACTTTTAGGATTTCAGGAAAAGACAGTTACAGTTTTAAGAGCTGTACAAAAGAAAATTATAATCCTGGGGGTTCCCCGAAAGAGGGATCCGAACCCAGGCCCTTCGGTATTGCAGCCTGGCTTCCCTAACCACTATACCGTCTGGGCGGCAGCTGCCAGATATATATATATAATGTCGTATTTAAAGAATTAATATTTATGAATTAAATCATCGTATCTTTCATTTCTTGATTAATTTTAAGGTGAATTATAAAAGTGATGTGATTTAATATTGTGCTAAAACATTTTGATATTTTCCAGCATAAAATTCATTGAGCAGCTTATAGAGTCATTAGGTTTTTATGGATGCAGGAAACGTTAAAAATTGGCAGGACCCTTGCTCAGATTCGAACACTGGACCTCCCGATTGCTAGCTGGAAGTGTTACCCAGTTGCACCCCAAAAGTTCACAGAAAAAAGGGAAAAAATACCGTACCTTCTAAGCTTTCTAAATTATTTTACCTCCGTTCTAGTTTAGTTCTAGTTTTGTTCTTTTTCAAAGTTATCTACAATGCAAAAAATAAGCTGTAGAGACATTAGGTATTTTTTGGAAGCAGGCAAGATGAAAAATGAGCAAACGCCTTCACCGGGAATCGAACCACGGCCCTCTGGAGTACCGGCCCAGCGTGCAGAACCACTACACCACGAAGGCATGCTAGGAAGGCGGGAGAAATGCCTTATAACGCTTTAATACTACAATTGAATTATATTGGAGAAAGGCATGCTTGTCTTCCGACCACAGCGATAACTATACATATTTGCAACTAGCAAAGCAATCAATGCCTTTTGTACTAGAATGTAACAGCACTGTTATTTTCTCTGTAATCATCTCCTGGAGCGCTTATTATTTACAATCATACATAACACTTCGCATTTGTTTACTTCAAAAATAGAAATCTCAGAACTTGAACGGTCTTGGAAATTATAATATTCTTTGCATATGTCATTTCTCATGTCGTGAGTTTATTTCCCTTTTTTGCTGCTGATCCGTAAATAGCTTTCGGAAAACGAAGTAAAATTTTGAGGACATGCTTCGTCCGTTTTTTCTCTTTGTTTTTCTTTACTAACACTTCTTTGGTTTTGCTTTCTTTGATGAAACTGAACTGTAACTAGGTTATCGCGGCGTTTCTTCTTCTTGGAGATTGTTCTCCTCCGTAACGGCTCGTTCCACGACTATTGTCTGGGGATCAACCGAGACTTCATAAGCCACACGAACAAGCGCTGCAATGCGGGCATTTTTCACTGCTTGTCTAATCTCTGAATGTCATCTATTGTTTTGTTACCCTAGCAAACAGAACAAGTTCGTCTCGCTTAGAACAGAATAAACCGGAGATAGATACACAGGATCCGAACCTTGGTACGGATTCAAATGATAATTTATGTACTGTACTCCAATGATAATTTATGTACTGTATTTTATAGAAAAGAAATAATAACTTCACACGTAATTCAAAAACACGACGAAAAGTTCTCATCGTTTAAATCAGCAGTCATCAAACTTTATAGACTGAGAAAACTTCTAAAACTATAATTTTATACTGCGGAACTCTTAAAACTATAATCCTTTTGTAGAACCACTACAACTATAACTTTCCTTTGTGAAACCCTTAAAACTATAATCTTTATCTTTTTTTCTAGCCTCCAAAACTCTTTTTTTTTAGGGGGTAGAAACACTAGAATTATAACCTTTTCTTGAAATAACTAAAACTATAACTTTGTTTGGTGGAACCCGTAAAACTATAATTTTCTTTCCGGGACCCCCAGAAACTTTTGTACAGCTCTTAAAACTGTAACTGTCTTTTCCGGAAATCCTAAAAGTATAATTAGAATCCCTGTAACTGTAATTTTGCTTTGCGGAACCCCTGAAACTATAATCTTTTAGCGGAACCCTCAAAACTATAATCCCTAAACTTGTAGTCTTTTTTTTTTTTTTTTTTTTTTTTTTTTTTTTTTGTGTGTGTGTGTGTGTGTGTGTGTGTGTGTGTAACTCTGAAAAGTGTAATTTTCTTAGAATCCCTGTAACTGTACTTTTGCTTTGCGGAACCCTTGAAACTATAATCTTTTAGCGGAACCCTCAAAACTATAATCCCTAAACTTGTAGTCTTTTTGTGTAACTCTGAAAACAGTAATTTTCTTAGAATCCCCGTAACTGTAATTTTGCTTTGCGGAACCCTTGAAACTATAATCTTTTAGCGGAACCCTCAAAAGTGCAATCCCTAAACTTGTAGTCTTTTTTTGTGTAACTCTGATAACTGTTATTTTCTTATATGGAACTTCTAAAGTGATATTATTTTTGGGGAGCCCTTACGGCTATAATCCTTTCATGGTAATCTTAAAACTATTTTCTTTTTAACCCTATCACTTCAGAAAACTTATAAGGTATTTCTCTGGCCTTCTTAGCATGCCTTCGTGGTGTAGTGGCCAACACGCTCGGCGCATATTCGAGAGGTCCGAGGTTCGAGTCCCGGTGAGGGCAGTGCTCATTTTTCATGTCTCCTGCATTAAAAAAAATAATAATAAAAACCTAATGACTTTACAGTGGCGCCCGAACTAAAAAAAATGGGGTGGATGATGGTTCTCCACCACCAGGATTTGGCAACTGGGCCGCCTAATCCCCTGTCGCTCTTTAAAAGGGAAATTATATAAGGTACTTCTCCCGCCTTCTTAGCATGCCTTCGTGGTGTAATGGTCAGCACAGTCGGCTTGTATTCGAGAGGTCCGTGGTTCGAATCCCGGCGAGGGCATTGCTCATTTTCTACGTATCCTGCTGTAAAATAACGTATTGTGTCTACAAACTAAATACTTAAAATGTCCCGAAAATACAATTTTGCATATACTTCATATGGAAAACAAAAAGAAAGTCATTATTTCAATAAAAGTTTACTCACAGGAAAGGTCTATTTTATATTATTTAGGTAATAATAACACTGGAAATTAAAAAAAAAGTTTTTAATTAATTTAGTTGGATAGATTTGCGGTTCTTAATTCTTTTGGATGGATAGTTAGTTCTCTGGTAATTTTTTTGAATTTTTATTTTAACTTGGTGAACCCCTACAGGAGCTGCTTGGAAGTCGATGGTTCCACCAAATATAATTTGAAAACCGCAACTCGAAAGAGTTAAAAATATATACTTTGCATATAATTAATCCTTAGTAGTAAATGCTATCAAAAAGTAAACGTAATTATTGTTTTTACTGATTGATAAACGCTAATGGGATTGCAAAATGCTTCAATAACTTTTGGCATAATATCCACTACATTCAGTGCAATGTTAGAATTTCAATAACGGTTGGACCTGCAAAAATGCAGTACAACTTCAGCTATCCGAACTCCTTAACGCTGGTTATCCGAATCGCTTTCAGAATTTCAGAATTTTGAAGAATCAGCTGAGGAAGAGGAGGAAAAGGAGAAAAAGGTAAAAGAACTTCAAGAAAATGAAAGGAAAGAGACAGGAGAAGTTGAAGATGACGTGTTACTTGAAGAATTAGGAAATATTCTTTTGAAAATGCCTGGATGTTCAAAAGTTAGTGCTGGGGATACAGCAGAATGGATGGTTTCAAATTCTAAATGAACTTATTGATAGTGTGAGAGATGAAAGTGTCGAGGAAAAAGATGACCTTAATATTGTTACGAAATGTACAGGCGCGATGAGATAGCTTCCCCGCAAAGCAATGTTAGGGTTGCCATAAAAATGGCATGGGAAGGCGGGGTTGCCACATTTGATCCATCGCCCATTTGGCGACATTTGGCATCACAATTGGCGATATACCATGGACGGATGGAGAAACTTCTGGAATGAATTCTTACCGGTTTAGACCAGAATGTTCTCGAACACAAGCGAAAAGGGAACAGCTTAAGTATAGGACCCCATTGGCGATTTTTTGGCTTGGCGACCAAAAATGTCGCCAAGCCATGGAAAAGCCGTTAAAATTGAAAACACAAGTTAGAAAGCACGTTTTAAGCAGAAAAAATTTTAGAATATATGTTTAAACAGCAAATTTGAAGGTATATAAGTAAGTAAGGGCACATTTTAAGTAGTAATATTGAAAATAGATGTTAGAATGCACATTTTAACAAGAAATATTTTGAATAAAAATTTAAAATATATATTTAAACAGTGAAACTGAAAATAAATAAATAACGGCATATTTTTAGCAGTCGTACTGAAAATACAAATTACAAGCTGTAAAATTGAAAATAGGAGCTCAGAATACATGTTTAAATTAAAAATATGAGTTAAGAATGCATGTTTAAATTAAAAGTAAAGAAAAGTTTGAAAATACACAAGTACATGGAGGCATATTTTAAGCAGCAATATTGAAAATACAGGGTTGCCGAAGTGGAGTATTCTAGAATTTGCTGGGTTACCAGAAAAACAACCGTCCAAAAAGTGCGCCAAGCCAAAAGTCGCCAATGGGGTCCTATACTCAAGCTGTACCGCCAAAAGCTATATAAACTCTGCTGGTCCACTTCCGACTCTGTTTGGTAGTTCTTGGAACTACACGTACTCTCGAGACTCTCCACGCGATGCACTCGACGATACACAAGAGTATAGCTCTCGACTCAGTACAGTCTAAGACAAAACTCGACGATGCACTAATTCGCGATGCACTAAAAGACTTTCTCTATGCACTCGACGACCCACTCGGTGCTGGATTCGAGACACTCGCTCAATGACTGACTATCATTTCGCTAAACGAGGCACACACACTAACTGACTGCGGACCAGCAGGGTTTATATAGCTTTCGGCTTGTTTTCGAGAACATTCTGGGCTAAACCGGTAAGAATTCGTTCAAGAAGGTTCTCCATCCGTCCATGGTATATCGCCAATTTTGCCGCCAAATGGGAGATTTTTCACCAAATGTGGCAACCCTGCCTTCCCTTGCCATTTTTATGGCAACCCTAAAACTGCTTTGCGGGAAAGCTATCCCACTGTGCCTGTAAATTTCGTAACAATGTCGAAGTTGAAGCAGACACGGGACCATCAGCTAGCGAAGCGTTTGCCCACCTTGGAACTGCGCTGAAGTGGATGGAGCGTCAGTGTTTCCTTTTTATTTTAATTAATTGAAACCTCTTTTTCTTTAAAAATAGTTTTTTTTCCTTCCATTTCAACATGCAGTGCATGCAGTAATTAATTAATGTAGACTTTTTCTTCGGAAAAAATCCGATTATCCGAATTTTTTATTATCCGAATGAGGTCCGGTCCCAATTGATTCGGATAATTGGAAATCTGCTGTATTTCTTCTTTCAGTGATAGTATAACGACTGGTGAACCAAATTTTTTTCTCATTGCCTGAACTGAATTATTATTACTAGCTAGTATTTTCAATATGCCTGCCTATCAGCGCACTGAAACCATGCTTCGATATCCCCATTTCAACCTGTTTTGGGCATAATACTGTTGTAGAATTCGTTCATGATTCTAGACACCATTTTCTGTGTGACTCTTTCTCTGTGACAAATATGTACCTCTGCTTTAAAAAGAATAACAACAGGAAGAAAGAAGTAAAACAGCATTTTCTGATTTAACATTTTCCGCGTCTTTATTCTTCAAAATATTTTCTTGCTTAGGAAATGAGTAATTTGAAAATTATTGTTATAAAAAAGATTCTTTTTATCGGCTATTAATAAAATTCTGTTGCCAGTAGAGAGAATACTCTGAAATTATTAGTCGAAAGGGGCTTTCTTCCTGAGGGACTATTGTTTCGTTTTGCGATTTTGCGTTGAAATACTCTAAATGGCTGTATCACTTTTCAAACTGTTGCCACCAAATACTATCGCCCTGTATTATATTTCAAGAAATTAAATAATGAAGAATCTGTATGAATGTTTGTATGTTTCTCGCATTGTGATAAAACAACGGTACATAGAGCCATCGAATTTTGAATGACGTAATCCTACTGCGAATATGGACATCTAAAAGCCCAAATTTGGAATTTGTTTTATTATGGATTTCATATTTTCTAAACCTTTAACGAATTTCTGATTAACAAACTCAATGATTTCAAGGCGATCCATGGCAGCGTTGTTGAGAAAAAACATTTTTATCTCCAGCGCGTGAAACTTGGGCATCTGGAAGCCCAAATTTTGAATTTATTTTATTATCTGTTTCATACTTTGTCAAAACGAATTTTGGGTTAACAAACTCAACGATTTCAAAGCGAGCAATGGCAACACTGTTCGGGAAGAGACATTTTCTTCACCAGCGCGAGAGACTGTGTATCGGAAATTCTAAAGATATGCTCAATTTAAAACCATTTTGCAGTATTTCTCTTGAAGCGAATTTTATGGTTTAAGTACGAAGAACATGATATTTAATAAATAAAAGTACCACACAAAATGTTAAAAAAAATGCCACCTCTGGACGTAATTTAAAATCTGAAACTTTTCAGATTTTCTTTCTTTTTTAAAAAAATTTCTGTGTTATTGATAAAATTCGTCGTTCCGTTCTCAGAGACCTTATTTTGGAAATTTTGTAGTACTTCTGTCGTTATAATTTAACACACATTGTCGAAACAAAAACGCATTAAAATTTAATAAAAGTAAAGAATATGTTTGCGTGCGTACAGTCTGGTAATAGATTGATTGAATGCAAGCAGAATTGATGATAGCTTGATAAAATTGATTTTACCAAAAGAAACACTTTATAGTTCTCGAATTTTCCACAAAAATAATCGTACAACACTTCACAGTATCTCAGAGTACAATCAGTAGTTACGTCTCAAACTACTAAAAAAGTTAAACACAACGCAGTGCAAAGCGCATCTGAAGAGCGAAGCTAACCTGGAGATATCTCAGTACTTCGAATTCACACTGAGCTATCAACTGAGAGCAGATGCTCTATCCGGTCTTCTGTTCTATCTAGTTTTTATCCGGCCGCCGAGATATTTCTAGATGATCTATTAAATTCCAGTTATTTGATTACAATATCAATTAGTATGCAGAGACTGGATTAAAATGTTGCCAAACGGTCGCCAAGTTTGGCAATTTTTATCAATTTATCGCCAAATTTGGTGACAAAATCAGTCGCCAAAACCATCTTCAGCTTGGCAATAAACGAGATAACCGTTTACTCAATGTTTAATAGACTTGCCCTTGTATTTTTATTTTTCCGGCAGTGCATCATCTCTTTAGATTTTCATGTTACAATTTACAGAAAAATACAATTTCACATATAGTTTCGCTAAAATTATCTATGTACAAAATTCGCAACAATATGAGTGTCATGACAGAAAGGGAGAAATTAATAGCTTTCTCGTAGCTAAATCATTGTTGCTATCATAATCATTGAATTAAATTTTGATAAAATTATCCAAAAAAGTTGTTTTAGTTGTTGAATTAAATTTTGATAAAATTATCCAAAAAAATTGTTTTAGTTGTTGAATTAAATTTTGATAAAATTATCCAAAAAAATTGTTTTAGTTTTTGAATTAAATTTCCTGGAAGTTTACCCCATTTATAAAAATCTTTCAATTCTACTAGATAATTTTCACTGCAGTGCAGCCTATCCCGAAGTACCTTATGTCACAAATATTTTATATCTTATTTTATATTAATTTACGCTTATATCGTAAATTTTTCATGCAGAAAATTTGTTACCTTATTTATTGCTTTACTTAACAAATTTGTTACTTTATTTATTACTTTCAAATTTGTTACTTTATTTCTTACTTTACTTACAAATTTGTTATTTGCATTTTCGCAGATTTGTTACTTTTAAAAATTTTGAAAAAGACGTTTATTATCATTTCTTTTGCTTATTCTACAGCTGGTCATGTAATCAAAACATCCTTTTTGTGTTATTATTAAAAAATCCTCTACGAAGGCATTCCCTCGAGTGCTTTGCTATAATCAAATAAACTAAGCCAAACCAGCTTTTTTATTATGCATTTGCTTTAATTATTTTCTCACTTAAGTACATAAAGTATTTCCGCCAGAATGATATAGAATATTTTTCTTTGTCGAAGAAGGTGAATATTTCAATAGCCATAAAAGTTCTTTGAACTATTCTATAAAACCGACTACCTAATGTTGAATTTTGTCTGATTTAAAAATTCAAATTTAGTTTTATTCCGCAATCATAGGGAAGCATTATTTTTTTTATTAGTCCAAAGGGATTTGAATCCCGAAGGACTATTAGTTTCGTTTTGGCATTTTGCGTCGGACTCATAAATGTCAGTTCACTTTTCAAACTGTTGCCACAAAATGTTAGAGTCCTGCATTATATTTGAAGAAATTAAATAATGAAAAATCTGCATAAATGTATGTATATTTCTCGTATTGTGATAAAACAACGGTACATAGAGTCATCGAATTTTGAATAACGTAATCCTCCAACGAATATGAGCATGTGGAAGACCAAATTTGAAATTTGAAATTTGTTTTATGATCGATTTCCTATTTTTTAAAACCTTGACGAATTTTTGATTAACAAACTCAAGGATTTCAAAGCGAGCAATGGCAACGTTGTGCAGAAAAAACATTTTTATCTCCAGCGCATGAGTCTCTGTATCGGAAATTCTAAAGATATGCTCGTTTTAAAACTATTTTGCGATATTGCTGTTGCACTGGATCTTATGGTTTAAGTGCGAGGAACATGATATTTAATAAAGAAAGGTAACACACAAAATGTTAAAAAACGCCCCTTTGGACGTAATTTAAAATCTGAAACATTTCAGATTTTTTTTTTTAATTATTCATTTTTTTAAAATTTTTAATAAATTGTCCAGGATGCATAGTTAAAAATCGCTTTAGGCTGCTATTGCATATCGCTTACACAAACGACGCATTCGACGAAAATCTTTCCATCGACCTCCAAACGATTCAAAGATTAAACTCGTTTGTGAAGGGAATTTATTCGCAACTTGTTTACCACTCTCGCCGTGCTGACCGCGTTCCATTTTAGAGCAATCACACTCTGCAACCGTAACGGTGGTTGCATCATGGACACTGATGACGAGAAGAATAAAAACCGATCACCTCCCCTCCTCCGTCCCCCCCTTTTTTTTGATTACTTTATCCATTCATTTTTTTAAAATCGAACATTAATACCGCTTGTCAATAGTTTCTTTTCTTTTATTTCTCCCCCTTTCCAGAAATGTTATTCCGGTAATTAAAAGTTTTGCTACCGTCTGTTATTTTTCCCCATTCTTCCTTGCGCACAGCAATCAACGTGCAATTTTTCTCCCGCATTTTTTTTTTAAAACGTGACTACGTCAAACTTCTTTGCAACGACGACCAGTAGTTGCAAAATGTGAGTATAATTGAAATCTATTATGAAACTGGCAAAGCGGATGATTGAAAACCGTAATTGTTAACTTGATTTCTTTCGACTCTTATTATATAACAGCTTTATTGAATACCAAAATGTGTTCAAAAGGTTCAAAAATAGATACCTAAAGCTCTTTTGTTGGGAAGATTGAAGTTCCACGACCATTCGGTCAAAGAAGCTTGGTTTGACATCTATATAGAACTTTTGGTTGATTCCTAGTGGAAGATAACATAGAGGTGCAATTTCTAACATCAATAAAAACAAAAACAAGTATTATAAAAAAAAATTTAAAGTCAATTCCTACTTAGGTCAACAACGAAAATTTTTATTTTAGTTACTTTTTTTACTTCCTTGTACGAAGTAAAAAGGAAGTACTGTAATCGCGAAAAGTTTCAGGCAGCATATTTCAACGAAAATGTCCATTTTGACCGCTATCGAATGCAATTTAACAATGTTTTTGCGTGATATCTGCACGTAAGGACAGAATAAAAGACTCGTTTTCTCCAAAAAAATGATAAATCTGCTTTAAAATTAATTCTAAAGAGAATTTTTCGTGGCGTCTGTACGAACGTACGTACGTACGTGTCTCGCATAACTCAAAAACGAGTAGCCTCAGAACGTTGAAATTTTGTATATAGGACTGCTATAACATGTAGATGTGCACCTCGTATTTTGGTTGCAATCGGCCGCACCAAACGTATATAAATACTATATTTATATATAATATTTACTCTGTTACTCGGCATAATGATCTCAGTTTCTTTACTATTATATGTTTGTAAATTGTACATTTTTTGCTTTAAAATTGATTTAATTATGTTGTTCTTATCTTCCGGTTAAGGTTTTTATGACTTTCGTAATTCTGGAAGCAATATTTGTACAATTATCAACCATTTAAAAGCTGTTTAAGTGCAGTTAAGTTTTAAATAACATGGCGGACATATTTGTTTACATTTGAAACAACAAAATTGTAGATTTGTTGCCAATCTAGAGAGATTAAGCTTCGCAACGACAAAAATAACGCCTTCATTTATTATTGCGAATTAAATCATGCTTAATCCTTTCTGGAATTTCTTCGCTGAAATAAAGATTGACTTGTGACAAGCTGTACCTCATATACTTTAGTTCGGGTTATTTATATCGTTTTTTGAGGCAAGCCAAGATAGGTAAGAAATTAACCTCTCTATCTCCAGGATTTATTTTTAATGTAGATATTTTGAGTTTTTATGTATTTTTGCCTTGTTGCAAAGTGAGAACTGAATTAATTGAATGAGAAATACTTAATCGTCTGTGAAAAACTGTTTCTTTTCTGTTTTGTTTGCTTAATTTCTTTCTTACATCGTTCTAGTTTTATTATAGTATTTGAAAAGAACATGTGGCAACGATTAGATAATTCTTTAAATGATACAAATTTTGTGCATTCTGAGTTATAATATGAACGAAATATAATACTGTTAAGTGAACCTAGCGCCAAAGTGTCGTTATACTAAACAAATATGGTGAATTTTAAAGAGTGCATTTATTCAATTGTGGTTTATGCGCTGTCGACGAAGTAGATTTTATTCAATCCAATCAATTTAAATGAAATTCAAGAAAAAAATGCGTATAATTTAATATTCCGTACAAGGAAGTCATGTGGTGTACACATCAGATTTTTTTAAACACATTTTTGTTTGTCATTGGCAGCTATGGAATAAGAAATATATATAAATAAGTAGAAATTGTAGTGGTAGTAATATGTAAAAAAACTGTATTAACATTAAGTGTCATCCACTACAAGTTTAAAAAATATGTATTTGAAATTGAGTGGATGAATAAAAAGCATTTTATTAACGATTGAAAATTTTAACAAGATATAGGAAGAGTGTGAGCTAATAGTAGGAGTTTAAAAATAAAAGGAATGAATAAATTGCAAGCAAAAGACTGTTGCCATTCACTGTGTGATAAAAGTCTAATATATGAATGAATAGGAGTCTAATATATAAACTAATGAATATTTTCTCGTTTAAATAAAAATAAAATTTGTGTGGCCAGAGCAATATATTTGTAGCTTTTCAGAATTTTATTCTCAGTTTAAGTTTTTTAAATACTTGAAGTGTTTCTTTAAATATTTTTCATCCAACCTTTTTTGGCAGTAATTTTGTTCTTTATTTATTATGTTATGTACTATTATATTAATACATCTTTCGTTAAGCTTCAGTGATATATTATTTAGATCTTAAAGAGACAAAGTTAGGGTTGACAGAAAGAGTGGGGGAATCTCTACTAGAAACTTTCTGAAATAAAATAATTGTAAAAAGAAACTGAACATGTACACGATTACAGTTTACATATATTGTTTTAGAATTTTATAGGCCCACCAGCGGCCGAATGGTAAAGGCGCTGAACAGTGGTAGTTCGGTCTCTGATTCGAATCCAGCAAACGGGCTGGCTGCATGAGCTTTTGTGGCTGCTATTCGTGGTTTTCCTCGTGTGTAACGTGTATATGAGCCAGTATCCCTAAGAAAGTCCTCCACGAAGGCATCCTCCGCTTAGACAGATAGCCCTCGAGACTTTTCCATAATAACAAAACGAAACCAGAATTTTATAAATTATCATTCATATTTGCTCTTGATGCAGACGATACTGCAATAATTTTGATTACGTGACACATTCAACAGAATAAGAAATTTAGAACTAATTTTTCACAAAGACCGAAAATTTGAAATTTATAATTAACAAATTTCAAATAATCTTATAAATGCAACAAAGAATTTAACAAACGTTAAAACCGTATAAGGTGTTTCTCCCGCTTTCCTAGCGTGCCTTCGTGATGTAGTGGTTCTGCACGCTGGGCCGGTATTCCAGAGATCCGTGGTTCGATTCCCGGCCAAGGCGGTTGCTAATTTTCCATCTCTCCGGCTTTTTCAGTTTACCTAACGTCTTTAAAGTGGCGTCCGAACTAAAAGGGTGTTGGATGAGGAGACTCCACACCCAGGGTTTGGCGATTGGGTCCCCTAAAAACCCAAGTCGCCCTTTAAAAAGGGGAGTGTATAAGGTATTTCTCTCTCTTTCCTAGCGTGCCTTCGCGGTGTAGTGGTTCTGCACACTGGGCCGGTATTTCAGAGGTTCGTGGTTCGATTCCCGGAGGAGGCTGTTGCTAATTTTTCATCTCTCCGGCTTTTCTAGTTAACAAAATGTTTCTACAACCATAACAATGCTCAAAAAGCGAAAATAATAGTATGCTTATGTTTTGTTTTCAAAAGAATTGTTTTGTGATTATATATATAAGAGTAAAACTGTCATTTACTGGTTGCCGTTTAAGATCTATTGTTACAATAGCAAAAGACAATTAATTCACTGGAGTCCTGGGGAGTATGAAAATGATTATGAAACATGGCTGAGGAATTAGAAAAAACACCGCACAAAACTTTTGCAGACAGAGAGGATTACTTTAAGTAAATAAGTGATAAAGGTATGTAATAAATATTGAAAAATAAACTGAAAGCTCCCCTGTTATCGAATCATTTCCGGTACTTATTACTAAGTAATAATATATATGCTGCTCTAATATCTAAAATGAAGGCGAGTCTTCCCAGTTTCCACATCTGTGTTACAAATTCACAGGAAGTTTCAGGGTGCTCGTTTCTCACACATATCACAGCTTAGTGATGAGATTGCGTTCTGTCATCGGCGTGGACTACGATTTAATGCGTCAAATTGTCAGTCCTGCTTTAGAAGCAGAATCAAAAGTGCTGGATAGTAATTTCAGAGAAGGGAGCGTACTGCAATGTATTAAATATTAACTTTGCTTTGCACTTGTTAAAATATTAGAAGCAGCAAGATATTAAAATCGCTGATGAAGTTTTAGGACAGAAGGACTGTTGCCAAGTCATGCGATTTTTCCGAAATTTGCTACTTATGACAAACTTGTATTAAGATTTATCTTTATGGAATTTCACAAATTTTTTCGCCGCTCTATTATTTTTTTCCGCTAATATTTGCCATCCTAAAAATCTTTCACATATCATAAAATGCGTATATATTAATATAATGTATTTATCATAATTAATTTCTAATTTTTTCCTAATCTAACGTATGTTGTTACCTGTGTATCCCGAAGCTTCACTTTCAAGGCGGTTTCAGATCTTCCTATGGTATTTAAAAATTTTTTTATATGCTTATATTTTTTTTCCGAAATTTTTGTTTTAAAAGGTCAAAGCAGAAGCAAGAAAAAAATATTAAACTTAGTTTTACATAGGTTTCTTCAAAACTGGGCCATAGTCTTGAACTTTCATTGGCAAGCAGTATCTTTAGGTTACTGTATATTTTTATAATTTTTACAGCAGGAAGCACTGATCTTTCTTCTATGGAGAAAAAAAAGGGGAAATGGTTTCTTCGTGTTAGGAAGAACCTGAATGTTTTAATTTTACATTTTATTCATAAACTGTATTATTAAATCGACAAATAACTCAAATGCATTCATTTAGTTTTATTTCCGCAGTTTCAGTATTTGTTTTTAATCAACAAAAAATTTTTTAAGTTCTTGTTGTTGTTTTTTTTTTAAAGTTCGCAGGGTTTTTTTTTTTTTTTTTTTTTTTTTTTTTTTTTTTTTTTTTCGGAAAAACAAACAAAATCCTGACATTTTATACAAAACACTGTTTCAATTCATTGTGTTTTGTATAAAATGTGAGTTTATATGTTTTAACTGTAAATAAAAAAATAATGAATTGTTAAGTAGTTTCATGAAATACTGTACATAATTAACGTCAGCATTATTTCAACCTGTGATACTGAAAAATAATGTCCTGATGTGGACACCACGTGACTTCCTTGTACGCTTTATTAAATTAGACGCATTTTTTGCTGCACTTTATTTAAACTTATTTCCTCGAATTTCATTAGATATATATTTCTTATTCAATCAACTCATTACTCACTTCGCGTCAAGGCAAAAGTACATAAAAACTCAAAATATCTTAAACATAATATTTGTAGACACATTAAGTAATTTTTTGGAAGCACAAAAGATGAAAATAATGCAAGGCTTTCGCCGCGACTTGAACCACAGACCTTTGGAATACGTGCGGGCGACTGGGGTTTTATGGGGGACCCAATCACCAAATCCGGGGTGTGGAGAGTCATAATCCACAACCCTTTTAGTTCGGGCGCCACTTGTAGAGACACAAGTTATTATTATTTTATTATTTATTTATTTATTTATTTTGGAGGCAGGAAAGATGAAAAATATGCAAAGGCCTCGCCGGGAATAGAACCGCGGACCTCTGGAATACACGCCCAGCTTGCAGACCACCATACCACGAAGGCAGGCTAAGAAGGCGGGAGAAATACCTTAAATGCTATCCATACGTACAGATATCATGCAAAAAAAATCGTTGAGATGGATACGAGAGCGGCCAAAATCGATATTTCTGTTGAAATTCCTGCAGTTTTTTCGCGATTGCGATACTTCATTCATACTTTCGTGCAAAGAAGTAAAAATGTCAAGAGACGAGAACCACCATTTAGCCACGAACCTCTAGTTCTTGTAAATCGCTTAAAAATTTATTAAATATCTTTTTTGCAAAGTAGCCTATTTAGCCTTGCTAAGAACATTTTATCCCGTCTATTATTCATCATAACTGTTTTACTTTTATGAAACTTATTCTGCAAGTCATAGTAAATTCATGTTTATTAGTCCAAAGGGGCTTTGTTCCTGAAGGGCTATTGTTTTCGTTTTGCGATTTTGCGTTGAATCACTATAAATGTCCGTTTCATTTTTCAAATTGTTGCCACCCAATGTTAGAGTCCTGCATTATATTTGAAGAAAATAAATAATGAAAAATCTGCCTAAATGTATGTATGTTTTTTGCATTGTGATAAAACAACGGTACATAGAGCCATCGAATTTTGAATGACGTCATCCTCCTACGAATATGGGCATGCGGAAGACCCAATTTAAAATTTGGAATTTATTTTATGATCGATTTCATATTTTGTAAAACTTTAACGAATTTTTGATTAACAAACTCAACGATTTGAAAGCGATCAATGGCAGCACTCTACGGGAAAAAAAAAAAAAAAAAAAAAAAACTTTTTATCTCCACCGCGCGGAATTGTGTATCGGAAATTCTAATGATAGGTTCATTTAAAAATTGTTTTGCGACATTGCTATTGAACTGAATTTTATGGTTTAAGTGCAAAGAACGTGATATTTAATAAAAAAAAAAAAAAAAAAAAGGTAACACACAAAACGATAAAAAAAAAAAAAAAACGCCCCTTTGGACGTAATTTAAAATCTGAAACCTTTCAGATTTTTTTTTTAGTTATTTTTAAAATATTACTAATAAACTTTGTTGTTTTTTTAATCAATTTTACAACTTTATCATTAGTTCTGCTGTTTTTGACTGTAATCAAAAGTATCCATAAAACGTAAACATGGTATTCAACCAGCGGATCGCAAACGTATGTTTATCCTCTGGTCTCTTCCATGTTGCATCTGGATCCTGTCACCGCAGATGGCTCTTAAGAGAATACAAGTCACTCTTCTGGACTTACCTACGTGACGTCAACAATAAACAGCTCCCTCAGTGTTCAACAACGGTCAATAACAACATGAGCTGTACGCTTCTGCCCCCTACCATTCAACATCTGCCCCTTTGCAAGTATCCAAAGGTCTTCCCGCCAGGAAGTGCGCCAGTGGATACTAATAGCTTGGGAGGAAGTAAGAGCCCGGGATCTCTATGGCCCTCCGACAAAGCCAGAAAGGCACGAGGCATGTTATTGTTAAATTGCAAACTTAGGAAATATGTAGTTGGGCGCTTTGGAAGGAAATCGCTGGCGCATGCTCCCGTATTCTTCCGTAAGAAAGTAAGTCTTTCCGAGGAAGCAGACGAGAGACTTTTCGGTAACTTTATTTGTCACGTGTTTACAAAGGTCATCCTATCTACCGTGTTGAGTATGTTGAATCAGATTTAGTTATTTCTCTTACGATAGAAGGAAGTGAAATAACTCGTGAAAAAGCTCAAATTATTCGCCTGAAGAAAAAGTGAAAATTTCCATCAAAGTCAGTCAAAATTTTTGGTGGTTTGTAATAACACTGTAAGGATTATGTTAATTTTATTAACAGTTAAGTTTTAAGTTAAAGTTCCTTTCCTGTCAAATTCTTAATTTCAACTTACTACTTCCGGCCAGAACCTACTTTTGGAATCTTGCTGAATATTTAATGAGGAGGAGCGGTATTTAAACCACGAAGTTACTTACTGAGTCAGAGAGAATCAGAGTTTCTGATTTACGCGCGTCTGCCTTTTTGGCCACTCTCTCTCTCTCTCAAAGCTGTTATTACGCTCGGCCGTACTCAGGCCCTTGCTAAGCTTCGTAGTCAGATAAGTTAAGGGGCCAGCTCGATTTGAACCTTGATAGCTTCGGGTATACTTCTTTAGTTAATCTTAGTTTTAGTTCAATTCTTAGTCTTTTAAGTTCAAGTCCAAGTGCGGGCTTTGCTTGTACACTCCCAGGCGGAGTTTTGTTAAATCTTATTGGAATAATAAAGGGTTAGTTACCCTTCTATCCTGCCGTTTCTTGTCACCGAACGCAAGCGATTATTCGCTTATCAGTTCTTAAGTTCTTCACTTCCAACATTAACTTAAAATTCCGAAGTGAGGAACTCTACAACTTATGAAAGTGTTGCATCGGTGGAAAAACGAACTTATTAACTATCGCTCATGAATGCATTTGAGCAGTAGTCTAGCCACCCAAACGAGGCTTTTTCGAATCGCGTGAACGGGCTGCTGCTTGGGCGTTTCCGTTGTTTTTCCCATGTGTAACGTGTTAATACGGCCCAATTTCCCTTAAAACGTCCACCACGAAGGCAGCCCTCCTTTCCGCGTAATGCCTTAGGACGGAACACGTAAATAATAATAGCTACTCAACCGGGGTAGTGGTTAGTTACTGTAACTACCGTACGGAAGGGCCTGGGTTCGAATTTTGGAGAAGACATGGATGTTTGTTCATATATATTGTATATGCGGCATGGGTACCTTCTAAATATACGATGAGCCAGAAGTCCTCTCGAGTCGTCGGTGGAAGGGGAAGAAGGGTGGGATACCCTCCGACCCGTCCCTTCCCCGGGGTGCTGTCCTTCAAAATTGGAGGCTGAACAGAGCTAAAGTCAGGCTGTCACTTACATAGTGCTCAAGGCTCTTGCCAATGACAGGCGCTTGTGACTCCTTGTCATGAAGAATGTCGAGGGTTTGTGCTGACCTTTGTGAGAAGGCACATTTATATTATACATTTATATAGTAAACAGCTGTCGACGGTAAATGATGTAAGATAATGCAGTTATAAAATCTAGGGACTTGGAGCATTCGAAATCAGTTTACCAATTGTCTTGTATCCGATGAATATCCGTACTTTATTTTTAAAAATATTCCAAAACATGCTTTAATTAGAAGTGGCATTTTGAAGTGCACTAGAAAGTTAAGTGTCCGGAATAACTGGCTGGCCTCACCCATTCAGACATTCAAGAAATTCGGATAATAGTGCTGTCTTTTTCTTGTAGGCTAAAGTCGTTTTTGCCAAATGGGAATGAAGGAATTTCAAAGCTTGGTATCTTATTTTATTCCAACAAAAACTGTAGGACTTAAAAATACACAAATGCGTGCACAGAAGTTTTAGGATTGTAGGTATTTTCTCAGCGAAGTCCAGTGAAGCTCAGAATTATTCTGACAAATTACCAATTACCGCATCATCCCCTTGTGTGTTTTCGTGGTGTAAGCAGTTAGCATGTCTAGCTAGCAAGTGCAGAATCTGTGGTTGAAATTTCGGCGTTCGAAGAATTCTTACGTTTCTTGCTCGTAAAATTCTAAAATTATACACAGAACTAAACTGTGGTAAACGATAATTCGTCATCAAATCGATCTTGTGCCTGTCCCCAGTCTTCCCTTTAGATGGAGAAGACTGTAAGGAATTGCCATATTCCTCTAAACGTGCTGTCACGGTGTAAATGGTAACGCTAGACTCCCTGTTGTACTCCATTTCTTTAAAATAAGCGCTTGAAGGTTATAAGAATCCCGTCTTCATTTCAATCGTAATGTGTGTCTTCATGACCGTGTATACAGGATGAGCGGATTTTAGGAAATTGGACCATTGGACCGTCTTCCGCAACATTCGTTACCATGGCTAAGAGGTAAGTCAGAAGATAGAAGGGGAGAAATGATCTTGAAGTGCCTATTCTAAAGTAATAATAGAAGATGCGTTGTTCCAGTACTGGCGAGGGTAAAATAATATGTAATTCTTCTATGTATTAAAACTTGTAGCTTATAGATATTATATAGGATGGTGAAAAAATGCAAAGCCTGGTAGAGGGGATCGAAATAAGCAGATTTTTCAATGGAATGTGTGCGCAGAATGCTAAAGGCCGGAAATCAGTTTAGAATTTGATAGATGAATGTAATTTTTTAAATTGTAAGTATCCTGAGTCAGTAGTGACTGACGCGGGCTGAATAAAATATATACTGACAGTTACTGGTGGCGATCCGAAACGGATATAAAGCGTCAGTCACCGGTGACTGACGCGGTTCGAAAGGAAAGCATAGTGTCAATCACCGGTGGCTGCCATGGTAATTAGCTTGTTACGTTATATTATAGATTATGTGTTACATATATTATACAGCATAGCTGCAAATTTGCATGTAAAAATAGCATTAGTCTTGAAAATGATGTACATTGAAACGAGAGATTTTTGCGAAAATTGTACTGTTTAATAGATTACGACAAGGTACTTAGGAGGAGTACTTAAGAAAATTGTATTTAAGAGGAGGGAGTGCCTTTATGGAGGATTTCCCAAGAGAAAATAGTTCATATTCAGAAGGGAAAATATGAAAACGTACATGCAGCCAACCAAGTGGCAAGTTTTGAACCCAAAGGAAGATTAGGATCAGGGACAGTTGATGTTAAACTGCATTTAAGGCGCAAAACAGAACTAAAATAATATTTAAAAAAATTACTTTAAGTAAATAAAAAATACATATTGTAAGGTGTGAAGGAAACAGGAACGGATAGGAGTCTTATAACTGAATATATATTTCGTGAATAATTGAATATATATTTCTAGAACTTACTTGTTCAGATTTTGCGATGCCAGCTGTTGAAATTGCACCATGCGAAGCTCGTCGATTGTCTTCTTTGAACTATCGACCACAATTAAATAAATATATCGGAAATCGTACAGAATATTTAAAATTAAAACACGCTGACACGTTTTCAGAGAAACAAAATTAAACAACATTTTTAAATTACCATTTATTATCACATGAAAGGTACGGACTTCTTAGTGTGGTGACATATAATTTCGAATGTCTGCCTACTTAGAAGATTGTTGCCATAGTTTTAAAAATTCGCTGTGTATACACCGAAGCTTCATAATATCATGTGCTGATATAGGTGAGCATTTTTCAACAAAATTTATAAGAATTTGCAATCCTTCGCAGCGTCCTTCCACGTACCTTTCGGTTCTAGGAAAAAAGCCCACAAGAATAATGCTCACAGGTATAAATTCTCACAGGAAAAAAGCCCACACAGAAAAAAGCTCACACGTAAAAAGCTCACATAGATATATGCTGACATGGATGCTCGGTCTGAACATCGTACACCTAATTCAGAAGTCAAACAACAAAAATCAGCGTTATATTTTCAAATTTTCACAGGACTAGTTTCGATGGTTTTACCGAACCACCATCCTCAGCTGATGCTCAGCTGCAAAAGCGCAAATGAACGAGATGGGATATAATGATTAGATAAGATAAGAAAGCCTGCACAGAAAATAAGCTAGTGGCGCCATCTGTTGATGAAACCAGAACTAAAACATAATTTCTTTAAAGGCCGAAGGCAAAGATGGATTGGAATTAGGATCGTTAACTAGAACAGAAAGATTTTTTTGAATGTGAAATGCCTCTAGAAAATCCAGTTCTCCAATGGAAGATGTTTTTTGAACAATTTTGGCAGCAGAAATATTGAAAGTGATTTTCGGACCAACAATGTTGGGCAACAGAAGACTTCTGTGTTTACTTTTTTCTAACATATGCCTCATGTTCCTTGATGCGAAATTTTAAGGCTCTCTTAGTTTGGCCAATATAAATTAAACGACACTGGCAAGGAATCCTATAAATAGCCCAGGAATTCATATCCGGAATGGGGTCCTTGAGTATGGAACTCGGAATTTTATGGATGGGAGAATAAATGACCCGAAAGTTAAATTTCTGCAAAATATGTGCAACTTTATAGCTAATTGATGGAAAGAAGTGAATGACAACAGAATTTTTATAATCTCCTAAAACAAGAGTGTGCCTTTTAGTGTGTTGAGATGAGAATTTTTTAACTGCTTGATTAATAATGTTGGGTGAAAAGCCCCTGTCAATAGCTATTGCTTTGTGTCTTAATCGTACACCTACTTAATTTTTAAACGAAAAATTATTTAATCATTTGAAAAAATTATTGGACAAATGCTCACATCAACCTTTTCAGAGGCGGTATATAAAAGAATGAAAGCTATAGTAAACTTTTGCATGTACTGTAATATTTTATACCACAGCCCCTGTACAACATCTTTATTCTTGTAACTGCCAATAGTTAAGTTTTTTTTTTACTCTATTTTTGCATACTTTTGATGTGTATCTATAGGAACTGATGTTTGAATGTAGTTATTTAAGTTTGGAACCAAAAACGTTCTAGAAGACCACAGTTTCCAATCGAAGTGTGGAATCATTATGAAGCAGCCTCAGAAAGGTCTCCTTAAACCATAAATCGTTACGAAAGCTTTCATAAGGTACTAAATTCATTATTTAATTGTAGCCATCCCAGTATGTGGATTTTATTTGACGGACTGAAAAAAGATTTAGCTCGTCAACGTTTATTATTAGCTATTGTAAATACAGGCCGTACTGAAGTTAAAAAAAAAAAAGAAAATATGAAAACTTACATTTAGTAATCGCGAATCATGTAAGAAACTATGATGAAATCGATGATAAAATTAGATATTTACAGATATTAGCCAATATTCAGTAATTTTATGTATTTATAACTTATTGAAATATATGTTTATGATTTATGTATGATAAGGTATTTTACGTAATTTAAATAAAATAATTATTTATATTTGCTATTCTTCTAAATGTTTATATTATAATAAGTGTAACTTATATTTACTATTATTTTATTTTTTTAACAATTAAAATTGTAATAATTTTTCACTGTATGTTCTGTTTCATTTTTCTTCCTTCCTCCTCTCTTTTTCCTAATTCAAAACAGTCCATTTGTTAATCTTATATAGCAACTGAATCTACACATAAATTATACATACACATAAGTATATATAGATGTTTTCATAGATGTTATATCTATGAAAACATCTATATATACTTATGTGTATATAGATGTTTTCGTAGGATGTTTTCGTATACATCATAGATGTTTTCGTAATTTAAATGATTTTTCTTTGAAAAATTCAAGTAGGTGTACAATGTTCAAATCGATTAATTTATTGATTGATTAATGTAAGGATTTTACTACGTATTTTATTTATCAGTGGGCTTATTTCCATGTGAGCGTAAATCTATGTGAGCATTTTCCCGTGTGAGCATATATCTATGTGAGCATTTTTCCAAGTGAGCTTTTTTCTGTGTGGGCTTTTTTTCTGTGGGCATTTTTTCGGTCATAGTACCTTCCTAGCTCTGAAAGTCGTCTCGATCTTCAGCCTCCCTCTCCGCTTCGCCAACCTTCTGCTGTCCCAGAACAAATCCCATTATTTCGTCATCATCTTGACAGATTGTGACGGAAGCAAAGTTATCTACATCCATACGAATCTACACTTCCTTTTCACTTAAGCTAACCTTCTCTTGAACATGTACTAACTAAATCGAAAATGCCGACTACGGGCGCCGAATAGATTTTAAACCGAGCAAATCTTCGTGACTCGTCTCGTTATCTGCGAACATGATCATAAACCACAATTTACGTCACCAGAGACGTAATGTAATGTTCTTTACATCTTTCCAAGCAAGAGATAAAGTTAATCTAGCGTCTTTCAAGTATGAAGTTTGGTTGAAAATCATTGTTCATCTTCAATATTCACACATCAGTGCAAGTTCGTCTTTATATTCTAAATAACTCCTTGATCCATTGGTTGAATAAAGCTTGCTGCGTTATAATTCCTTGATTCATTGGTTGAATAAAGCTTGCTGCATTATAATTCTTTAATCCATTGATTGGATAAAGCTTGCTATGTTATAATTCCTTGATCCATTGGTTGGATAAAGCTTGCTACGTTATAATTCTTTCATCCATTGGTTGGATAAAGCTTGCTGCATTATAATTGCTTAATCCATTGGTTGGATAAAGTTTGTTACGTTATAATTCCTTGATCCGTTGGTTGGATAAAGCTTGCTACGTTATAATTCTTCGATCCATTGGTGGGATAAAGCTTAAGACGTTATAATTCCTTGATCGATTGGTTGGATAAAGCTTGCTACATCATAATTCCTTAATCCATTGATTGGTTAGGTTAGGTTAGGTTATTTAATTACGGCAAAGCCTTGAGGGCTATCTGCCTAAGGGGAGGGATGCCTTCGTGGAGGACTTTCTAAGGGAAAGTGGCTCGTATATACGTTACGCATGGGGAAAACCACGAAAACGCCCATGCAGCCAGCCCGTTCGCGGGATTCGAACCTCGGACCGAACTACCTAATCCATTGATTGGATAAAGCTTGCTACGTCATAATTCCTTGATCCATTGTTTGGATAAAGTTGTTACGTTTGACTTCGGAAGCATCATATAAATGTTTGCCACATTTAAATCTTCAGATTTTTAAACCATTATATAATTTTTATCTGTTATTAGGCCGTTATTATTTAAATTATTATTCCGTTATTATTTAAATTAAGGCTTTCAAAGGGACGTTATTTTGATATTACCGGTTAACCGGATACAGGCTATGAGAAATTTTCCTTTACTTGTTTGCACCTTAAACCGGCCGAAAAATAATTATCATTGATTAACCGGTGGATAGCATTATCCGAAATGGTTTCATCACGATAATTTCGGATAAACGAAATTTTGCTTCACGTATCAAATTAGCTCGTAAAATTTCACTTCTAATTAAAAACTGAATAACTAAACTGACAGCAATTTTACAGAAAGACTCTGTAAATGTTGAGGAATTATTGCATACATCTTTCTCCTCCACAACGCAAATGTTAAAGAAAAGGTTAGAATATTTCTACTCGCTGATGAACAGGGAATTTATAAAACGTTCTCTCGAAATGCATTTCAGATTTTTGTATAAAACGAATGTGATTCTAAATTTCTTTTGCGTTTTACTTGTTAAGAAAGACATTTTAGATTCCTTCATGTATCTGCAATAATTTGTGCACCAAATTTAGTTCAGATGAAAGCAGCTAACTATGCATTGAAATACAAATATTTTCAAGGTGCCCTTAAGTTTAAAATTCTAATTACGTACGCAGAACAAAATTTGGTTAGGCTTGCTTAATTGATCAAGCCAATAATCTTCAAACTTTCTCAGCTCAATAAACTCAAAAACTATAAGTTCTTCCCCCACCCCACCCCCAAGATTTCTTATGTCGTCAGAAAAGTAAGAATAAAAAAGTATTGGAAATGTACCAATGTTGAGTTCAATTATGTAGAAAAAGAGAAAAAAAAAAAAAACATTTTATTATTATAATTTTCTGTATAAAAGCCTACTTCATAGTGATTAAGGTAAGAATGGGAAAAAAAGTGTATATTATTTAATTTATTGTTTTAGATTTTGGATTTACGAGACATTGAAAAATTTCTCAAAGTTTGATTTTAACTTGCGCGGAATTTCCAGAGAAGTAGCATGGAACCTTAGGTCCCCACCAACCACAATTTGAAGACCACTAAAACAATGCGAAGCACAGGCTATGTGGGGCTAGGGAAGGGAGGGAGGACTTTCTAATGGGAACTGTCTTATAGTTGCGTCACTTATAATGCATTTGAAAAACTACGAAAAACCGTACAACAGCCCATTCCCCGAGATTTCATCCTGGTTCGAATTATCAGTGTTCAGCGGTCTTATCCGCCCAGCTACTGGTTGATTCCAGAGAAAAATACTGAATAACTCTAAATACCATTGAAATTTATTATTATAGTACTCACTTAACTATGGTTGTTGTTCCAGATGTAATTAACATATGGAATTACTCAGAAGTTAATAAAAAAAAATCTTTACTGTGATTTATTTATAAGGAATGTCACTCAGGAACATTCCTCCTCCCCTAAACTCAGCAGTGCAGCAGAGCAGAACTCTAATTATCCGGACTTGAGCTATTTGAAACACTACTTATCGGAATCGCTTAATCAGCCAAATAAAATTAAATTGGTTGCTAATTTATTTACTCTTTTTAATTTTATTCGTTAGCATAAACACTACAAGAAGATAATGCGCTATAGTACGCAGTTTCTAAGAAGCTGTTATATTAATTCGCATGCAAGTACTAAATGCATATTACTTTGTCTTACTAATTCTTATTATCTTTTAATTTCACTTATAAGATAATAATTAATATTACTTTATAAAGATGATATATTAAAAATGGGTACTTTTCCGTTTTGCCGGCGCAAGCGATAAAGTCGCCAATAATGGTACAACCGATGCCAAACGGAATATTCTCGCTGGAAACCTTTTACGCCTCATTTTCAAAACAAGTCGCAGCTGTTTCTTATCAGATTGATTGTTTCTTTCAATACTGGTATATAATTACATAGAATTTTTATCAGATAGTTCAGTTTTATGTCTAAGGCCATTTTCGGTAATTAAGTGAATTAGAATGCAATCACAGCGCTTACCCGAAGCCGAAAATATAGAAAAGGTAAAGTCAAGGGTTAAATTCATCCATTCTAATGAGAATGCATTAGCGAAGTAAAGCACTGCAGTTTTACATAATTTCTGAGTAAGCTATTCGTACGAATTGAAATATTTCTTGCATTTAAACTTGTGTTCCACATTAAGATTTAACTTTAAATTAATGTAGATGATTACTGAGAGCATTAGATTTTTGTAGAGTAGTTTACGTGAGATGAGATCGCTTGGGGTCACGTGATATGAACCGGCGAATTAGGATGTTGAACCATGTAACATAGTAAATTCTTAAATTAATGTCTTTTTACAAATTTATTGTCTTTATTTATTGGCTTTTTATAAAATTTTAAGCGATATTAAAATGTTTATGCCTTCAAAAAATGAATTCTTAGAACTGACATTTTTTAAATATTTTTTATGTGTATACTGTATGTTGTCGCCAATAAAGTCTGCTTGGCGAGATTTGCGCCGGCGAAACGGAAAAGTACCTAAAAATGTTATATTGTTACGAATTTGGTATTTAAAAAGCTAATGTTAGTTCAACTATAAATTAAATGGTTTTATTTCTCGCGTAGTGCAGCGCGTGACGAATATTAAAAGAAAGCTAAACCGGAAAATTGAAAATACAAGAGCGCATGCATTAAATAAATAAATATCTCTTTTTGATTTCGAGAAAGTACTGGAAAATTCTAGCGCGTGATTTTAAAATCTTATAAAAGGAGGAAAACATCTCAGTTTGTAGTAGTTGTTTAGTTTGTTGTTGTTTAGAAAACTGCTCTTGTCGATTGTAGCGAATTCGCGCATTAGCGTTCTTTAGCTGTTTTGAATTACGTTCTATTGGACATTTGAGTAGTTAAAAGATAACTACTGTGAGATATTGTAATACTGCATGATAATTTGAGAAAATTTAAGCATTTTTGTTGTGATAATAATAAATTTTTGTTCATTTTTCATCGGACTTGTGCATTCATTTCATAACGAACCCGTACGCACGCAACAATATTAATTATTATATGTTTTAGAATATTATATGATCTTTCTGACTTTGATCTCTCTTTATCTGATTTCTGATTGAATATTACTTTATCAATGAGCTGATTATCTTATTGGATGATTACTTAGTGGTTCAATATTAGTTTTCTCAACTATTTAAGCTAAGCGAAGTTCGGTTTACAAGAATTTTACTGTTTTAGTTCAGGTTTCGCCAACAGATGGCGCCACTTCCTTATTCTTGTCCAGGCTTTCTTATCTTATCTAATCATTATTTCCTATCTTGTTCATTTGCGGTTTTGCAGCTGAAGATGATGGTTCGGTAAAACCATCGAAACTAGTCCTGTGAAAATTTTGTAGGTATAACGCTGATTTTTGTTGTTTGACTTCTGAATTAGTATTTATTCGGCGTGTTATTGTGTCTTAATTTTACTGTATTTAATGATTAAGGGAATAAATGTTTTAAATCGTTTGCAGGTGCCTTTATTATGCCTGCTCTCCACAATAATTATTTCTTCTTCTTTCACGTTAGTCAGTCGCTGCATAAACCCATTTCGACCATGAACGTCATCTAAAAGTATGAAGTATAATAATGGATTAAGTTAATTATAATGAACTGGAATAAAAATGAGCATTACTTTCGATGCCACGACCAGTTCATTAGCCGAGTAATTCATGTTATATGAACGCTTCCTGTTTCGAATTCAAACTGCAAGAGTAGGAAACATTTGCAAATTACCGCAAAATTCCACTACAGCGAATCACTGCACAGTTTGGTGTGTCAATCGTTTCCGCGTTGAAAGAGAGCGTTGTATATTGAAATGAATATCGTATCAAATGAACGTATGTGAGTTATTGCAATTTAAATAGCGTGTTTATCTGCTTTAAAAAACCTTGTACAAGACGTTGATTGCTCTCTTTTTATTATGCCTGCCGATTTTATCACAACCTGTTTAAGGCCTGATGCTGATGTTTGCATTCGGCAAACATTATTTCTCTTACTTAAACATTCAGTTTTTGTGGTTAAACAAAATAAATATTCAAGGAGATACGTGCTTCTGGATTCAAAAGAATTCTATCTAATTTTTTCGGCAACTATACATTCATGTATGAATCGTTTTAGGCGAGATTTGTTTCGTTTTAGGCGAGATTTGATTTAGATTGTCCTACAATGAACTCTAAAATAGTGCTCAACGTGTTACAGCCAGGCAATAAAAAGAAGTTGATTGATATCATTAAATTGAAAGGGATCCCGACCGTTGCACAGTTACCCCAAAAGAGAACACACGCTTACACAGATGGTTCATCTGATGAGACTCCCACCATCGGTTCCAGACGTTCGATTCCACGCGGACGGGTTAGCTGTATGGGCGTTTCCGTGGTTTTCCTCATGTGTAATGTGTATACGAGCCAGTTTTCCATAGAAAGGTCCTTCACGAAGGAGGCAGATATTCTTAGGCAGAAAGCCCTCGCGAGCTTTTCTGTAATTAAATAAACCAAACGAAACCATCTGATGAGACACGTCACTAATGGGGGTTCTGGAGTGTTCTCAGGCGAGTCTTCTTATCAACACAAAATTGGCGCTGGAACCACAGTCTTTTTAACTTCACTAGCGAGCTTCTGGCAAGAGCGGAGCACTGGACATGTATAGATCTTTTCCAATGTCTGAGCAAGCAAAAGGTTCTCGTCTTCGGTGACTTGCAGGCATTGGCTCAAAGGTAATCCTGGATGGAAGCTCCCTGATCACCAACGGGATCCAATGTCACCTAAACGAGATTCAAAAGTTAGATAACGTCCGTATTCTTCAATTTTTGCAACGCATGTCAGCATCACAGGTAACGAGAACGCAGATAAACTGGCAAAAGAGGATCGAAACGTCAACAGTAGTAATGACGTAAATGCCACGCTCTCAGACGCAAACGCCATGGCTAGATACAGATTGAAGGAATATTCAATTCCAATATAGCACCAGCTCCATAACATCAATGAAGATCCACTTATAACTAAAACCTTGTCAGGCTTAGAAATGACCATTGCAGAGCAGTAAAACTTGATAGAAAGGGTAGGAAAACCTGCAGAAACTCAGATAATTGTCTAGACATAGAATTGACAACTGCACACGTTTTTTGATTGTCCAGCCATCCTTTCTGAATTGTCAAAAATTGGGGTCTTGTTTAAGGCCCGAACCTCTGCATGATAATATTTTACAGATTGCCACGGCTGTCGTCTTCGCCCATGGCACTAATCGAACAGCCTTCATCATAGACACAACAACAACAACGTTACCATTTTGAAGTTGTTTTATAGCTACAACCATTTTTGTTTCGTTGATATAACTTGAAAAATTTTTTTATCTCCTTTGAGAGATAAAATATGTTTTTCCGTACATGTTTTATAACTCTTCAAATCATTTACCCATTATAGTATATACGCTGAAGGTAAAGTTCTAGTTCATAAGGTATTTCTCCCGCCTTCTTACCAGCCTTCGTGGTGTAGTGGTCAGCACACTCGGCGCGTATTGGAGAGGTCCGTGGCTTGAGTCCCGGAGAGGGCATTGCTCATTTTTCATGTCTTCTGCTTTCAAAAAATACCTAATTTTTCTACAGTGGCGACCGAACTCAAAAAGGTTATGGATGATAATTCTCCACCACCAGGATTTTTCGATTGGGTACCCTAACCTCCAGTCGTCCTTTAAAAGGGGAATCATATAATGTATTTTCCCGCCTTCTTAGCATTCCTTGGTGGTGTAACGTTCAGCACACTCGGCGCGTATTCGAGAGGTCCTTGGTTCGAGTCCCGGTGAGAGCATTGCTCATTTTTCATCTCTCCTGCTCCGAAATTACCTAATATTTCTACAGTTTTTTTAATTATACTGCCCTATTTTTACTTCCATAATAACTATTTCTTTATTATCTTTTTTCAAAATTTTTCTTCAAATATTCTTTTTTGGATAGTTGCTTTTTTTTTTTTTTTTTTTTTTAATTTTGTATATTTTCCATTGCATAATTAAGTTACGCTGCTACCGAATTATCACATTGCGCTGCGATTACTGTCCAGGTTTAATACGTATATATATTGTTGAGTGCGTTATTATTTGTTACGGATCGAATGCACGCAGAATAAATAGCTTGATAAAATTTATTATAGTTCTGGAACTTTCCTCAAAAACACTCGTACAGCTCTCCTACGTATCACAGAACACAATCAGAAGTTACACTTCAAACTACTAAGATCGTTAAACACAACGCAGTGCAAAGCGCTAAAAGACGAAGCTTTCACGAATACCTCGCTACTCCGAATTCAACTCAACTAATAACTACTCAGACACTGATGCTCTCTCCGATTTTATATAATTTTCCCACAGTCGCCGAGAAATCTCTAGTACCTTCCGTTTCTCGAAATTACTGGAAGGCATATACGGTTAAAGTTGCATCTAAAGGTCTCTATACAGTTACAAGTTATTCGAGTAATATAAGTTATATCAATATAAGTTAGTAATGTAAGTTATATCAATATAAGTAGTAATATAAGTTATATCAATATAAGTTAGTAATATAAGTTATATCAATATAAGTAGTAATATAAGTTATATCAATAAGTTATACAGGAACCGAAACGAAATGTCTGCAGATGGTCGTCAAGTTTTGCGAGAAAAATTTCTTGCCAAAACCGTCGCCAATTTGGCGATATTTCGCCAATTTAGCGAAATAGCCATTTGTTAATGCTAAAATAGAGCTGCCCCTTGTAATCTTACTTCTCCGGCAGAGCTTCGTCTCTTTTAAGAATTTCATGTAACATTATTCATAAAAATACTACAATTTTACTAAAATGATTTACTTATGTACAAAATTCGTAACAATATTATATTGCCATTTATCACATTGTTGAGTGCGTACGGATTCGTAATAGATTGAATGCACATGTCCGATATAATATCACAAGAAATATAACAAAAAGATATTCGTACAGTATCAGAACATATCACGCAGTAGTTATATTTTAAACTACTAAAACGTTAAATAGAACGCAATCCAAAGCGCAGAGAAAGCTAATCCGGCTTCACCGCGAATTCGCTACAGTCAACAACAACAACTAAGTAAACAACTGAACTGAGATGTTTCTCTCCGGCATTTTAAAGCTTTTTAATGGGACACGAGAAAGTTATGGTAATTTCTGTTTTCTCGAAGTTTCTGGAAAGCAAAAGAGTAGAATTACGGCTACAGCTAACATGGTAGTCAATTACATTTATTCAGTTTAAATATAAATTAAGAGATATCTATTTATTAAATGTTAAATGCGCGTGTTCTTGTATTTTTACTTTTCCAGCTTAGCTTTCTCTGAAGATACGTCTCGTGCTGCATTGCATGAGGATATAAAACAATTCTAATTATAATTCTACTAAAAATAGCTAAATAAATACAAATTCGTAACAATATATTATATATTACTGCTTTCAAGTAGTTCTGTTTTGTCTTCTACACTGGTAATGCAGTTATCAGCATAAAATCTATCTTTCCGTTTTTCTATAACGAAATGTGACCAGTGTCATTCACCTTGCTCAATAATTCTTAAGTTTCTTTCGTTAAGTGGTGATTAATAACTGCTACTAATAAAAAAAAATAATATGTAATAAAGAATATATAATCGCCTTCACCGTTACTTGTTTTCGGTGTTTAAATGGTTAGCACGTCCAACTATTAAGTGGGAGAGCCATGACGCGAATCTTGGCAAAGGCACTCTTAGTTCTGCTTGTAACAATTGATAGTATTTACAATAATACAATAACTAGAATGTGGGCGTTCATTATTCGTGAACACCTGCATTTTGGTCACCTCGATCTCATGCCTCTTCGCATTTGCTCCATTAAAGGGGGTAAAGAATGTAAAGAATTATCGCCTTCTCCCCTTACTTGCTTTCGGTGTGTAAGTGGTTAACACGTCCAATTACAATTGGAATATCCGTTGTTTAGAATTGCGGCGAGGGCATAGTTGACATTTCAGATTTCCGGTTTTGAAATGTCTAATGATTTGTACATACATACAGGTTGGTTAAACAGTTGTAAACATCTTTTAACAGTAAAATATGGTAAGAATCGAAAATGAATGTTGGTGAAGATGACCCGGACAGACAACTCTAGCTCGCAGTCTAGGCTTAGGAACAAATCCATTTGGACCCATGTATTTGTGGAGGATTCTGTTCAGTGTGGTAACTGAACAGAATGTTCATTCTTTAACGGAGCTTTCTACCTTGTGAATGATAAAATTAGCAAATAAAAATAAAGACACTAGTAATACATTTATCCGTTATGGAAAGATCCCACCAAAACTATGATGCCACTTTCGATTTTATAAGGAAGCTCTCAGTTTGTTCTTGAATCATCTTGTGGCTCTCTAGATTTCTACAAGCGGTTGAGCGGTAAATTCGCTGAGCACTGGTAGTTCGGTCAGGGGTGAGAACGTCCCACACCAAGGCATGCCTCTCCTTAAACACATAGCCCTCGAGTGCTTTGCCATAATTAAATAAAAACCGTACTAGATTTCTTTAATGAAGATACAGTTTTGTCTGTTCTTTAATGAAGATACAGTACAAAGTCCGTAATCCGGACGTCCATTATCCGGAATGATCTATAATCCGGACACCTCAAAGCCACAAACTTACGCATGAGCGTAAAGCGTTTACTCATGTGCGCTTCCGACAGAAAGTGACAGAGAGGTTATTGAAAACAAAAACAAAAAAAAAAATCGATTGACAAGTTAGTCGGTATTCTCGACACAGCAATTACAGTACTTGAACAATGGAACTTTGTAACTGAACAAGAGATTATGTCTGTTTATAGAATTAAAGAGAAAATATTAGCACAAAAAAGGAAGCAAATTCAACAACTTACATTGAAAGAAATGTTTAATAAGGTAAACAAATAAATATTAAGCATTTTTTTTGTAAATTTTGATACCTTTTAGATCATAATTGCTCTTTATTTCATAAATAACTGTTTCATATTTTTAATTGTATAATTTCTGCATGTCATCTTACCAAATTTAAACTGATGATCTATAATCCGGAATCGCCGAAGTCCCGAGATGTCCGGATTAAAGACTTTTGACTGTACATACTCTGTTTAAATCTTTTTAAAGTTTTTGTTTGAAAAAGTAACACTTTTATTTATACCTGAAGTAAACTTTGATGTGCTGCAGTGCTGTAAGTGAAAGATGTACAACCACCAGATTTAAACTGATGATCTATAATTCGGAATCGCCGAAGGTCCCGACGCGTCCGGATTACGGAATTTGTTCTCTATAATGTGTCACTGACAGCCCATTCTCTTGAAATTCTTGGATCATTATCTCCATAACTAATATAATTACCAGAAAGGTAACTATATTTAAGTTTTGGGGACAATTATAATTTAAATACATGTATCACACGTTCCTTCGCCGAAATGACGGGTACTCGATATTGCAGCATAAAGCATATTTCTCCATCCAACGAAACCGTCTGAAAATTGCAAGGAAAGTTCAAAATGGCCATCTTTTAAGAATATGACCATAATCTCTCAGCAGGAACACTTTCTGAAGAGTTTCCATTTGTAACAGTTTATAGGTAGATTTATGAGTAGGGAAATTGTATTGATATTTGAAAATGCAATTGCGCATTTATATAACTAAGAGCCTATCACTAAATATTTTAATGCATTGCAAAATATGTATTTATTCTTTAAATGTCTCAGGTAAGTTCAAATTAATGGCGGCACTTAATTCTTTTGAAGAACAATCAGTGTTACCAATTAGGCTCAGACCGACATTTTAGAAGGAAACGGAATCACCTTCTAACTCCTCATAATGCTATTATTCTCGCGTTAAAAAAATAAGGAACGTGAGCTTCGAGAGCCTTTGAAAGATATGTCTGCAGAAGGCCACAGATTATCTTAATCGAACTCTGAATACATTATAACTTCAAGTATCTGGTCTAATGGAGATCAAACTCATCCCAAAAAACTTTAAAAAATTCGGGTAATTTCACGTAGGCTAAAATATTCCGTGACTTTTATCGCTATAAGCTTATAAATTTTAAATCTAAAAAAAAAAAAAAAAAAAAAAAAAAAAAAAAAAAAAAATCAGATTTTACTTTATGCCCAAAGGGGCGATTTTTAACGTTTTGTGTGTTACCTTTATTTATTAAGTATCATGTTCTTTGTACTTAAACCATAGATTTCAATTCAACAGCAATATCGCAAAATAATTTTAAAATGAGAATATCTTTAGAATTTCCGATACACAGTCTCGGGCGCTGGATATAAAAAAAATTTTGTTTTTTTTTTCTTTCCCGTACAGTGTTGCCATTCCTCGCTTTGAAATCGTTGAGTTTCTTGATCAAAAATTGTTTAAAGTCTGACAAAATATGAAATAGATTATAAAACAAATTCCAAATTCCAAATTAGGGCTTCCAGGTGCTCGTATTTGCTGGACGATTACTTTATTCAAAATTGGATGGCTCTAGGTACCGTTTTTTTATCACAATGCGAGAAACATGCATACATTTATGTACATTCTTGATTATTTAATTTCTTTAAATAAAATACAATTCTGTAATATTTGGTGGCAACAGTTTGAAAAGTGAAGCATTGCAGAAAGTGAATCGACGCAGAATGCCGAAACAAAATTAATAACTGTTCTTCGTTAACGCCTTTGGGCTAAAAATTTGGTATCTTTTTTTTTTTTTTTTTTTTTTTTTTTTTTTTTTTTTTTTCATTTTGCTAAAAGTTGTATCTGGGGCAGAAATAATTTCTAGAAATTTCAGATTGCAATAACACTTCAAAGAAGGATTTACCTTCACATTTTTAAAATATATTTTAAACATTTGAATTTTTTTAATTTAAGATTTCATGGAAATAACTGTAATCTGATCTTCGTATTCAAATTCCAGTTTAGCATTTGAACGTCCTACAAGATTAAGAATTTATTCACAGAAACTCACGTTACAGAAAACATAAAATATCATCTATTTCTATAGATCTGCTCAAAACTGCACTGCCAGATGTCAAGAAAAAATCGTAATTAATAAATTCCTTACATTCTTCCCCAATTTAAAGCTGACTGAGACGATAACGCAGTCACCAAATCCAGGTAATGATAAATTATCGTCTACCACATTTTGTTAGCACGCCACGTGTAAAGACATATAGAATTTTTCGAAGCCAGAAAGTAGTAGGGCTAATCTTTGGAATATGGTAACAGGTAGTTTGGCGACATTTTGGTAAGGCGATAAAGGTTACTAGCTAGGACTTTAGAGTGTACATGGATAAAGTCAAGAGTGTGCGCAATGCCATTTTTGTGCAATTCTGAGATTTTTTTTTTAAAGTGAAAATACGTCGACGTGTACATGGATGATACCGTGTATGTGCAATTCTTAAAAACTCAGCAAGCAGTTTGCGATTCTGCACTTTCTCCCAATTTCACACCTAATCTTCGTCATGATTAAGCATTTTTGTTCCATAAAAGTTCTAGCATAAGCGTAATTTGGTTAGCAGATTGTTGGAAAAAAATGTTGAGTTAAAAAAAAAAAATAGATCGACGTGTACATGGATGATACCGTGTATGTACAATTCTTAAAAACGCGGAAAGCAGTTTGCGATTCTGCACTTTCTCCAAATTTCGCACCTAATCTTCCATAAAATGTTTCATAAAAGTTCTAGTATAAGCATAATTCGGCTAGCAGATTGTTGGAAAAAATGTTGAGTTAAAAAAAAAAAAAAAAAAAAAAAAAACCTTTATTTCGTGAAAACAAAATGGCGTCCAAAACAAAACTAGCAGGTTGCTGTAGCAGAGTTGGTCGCCAAATTTTCGCCAAAAAATCGCCAAGTTACCATAATCCAAAGATTAACCAGTAGTAGCAATCAGTAAATGTCTTCTTTGGGATTCGAACTCTGGACCTTCCAGTTACAATCGAATAGGCTTTGCCAGTAGATCTTTTGTTAATGAAGTTTGAAGCACATATTTTACACGAGTGAAGTGACAATTTTTTATTTTGCTAGGAACTTGAATTTCGCATGTTCATGAAGTTTGTTAAAGATAGTTTACTCAAATGAAGTGGCAACAATTTTCTATTTTGCTGGGACATGAAGTTCGCATACTCATGAGGTTTGTTACATATGCTTTACACAAGCGAATTGGCAGCAATTTTTTATTTTGTTAAGGACACAAAGTTTGCGTAGTAAAAAAAAAAAAAAAAAAAAAAAAAATCTGAAATGTTTCAGATTTTAAATTACGTCCAAAGGGGCCTTTTTTAATATTTTGTGTGTTACCTTTCTTTACTAAATATCATGTTCCTCGCACTTAAACCATAACATCCAGTGCAACAACAATATCGCAAAATAGTTTTAAAACGAGCCTATCTTTAGAATTTCCGATACAGAGACTCACGCGCTTTAGATAAAAATGTTTTTTCTGCACAACGTTGCCATTGCTCGCTTTGAAATCCTTGAGTTTGTTAATCAAAAATTCGTCAAAGTTTTAAAAAATAGGAAATCGATCATAAAACAAATTTCAAATTTCAAATTTGGTCTTCCACATGCTCATATTCGTTGGAGGATTACGTTATTCAAAATTCGATGACTCTATGTACCGTTGTTTTATCACAATACGAGAAATATACATACATTTATGCAGATTTTTCATTATTTAATTTCTTCAAATATAATGCAGGACTCTAACATTTTGTGGCAACAGTTTGAAAAGTGAACCGACATTTATGAGTCCGACGCAAAATGCCAAAACGAAACTAATAGTTCTTCGGGATTCAAATCCCTTTGGACTAATAATACCGCCTTTAAGATGTTAAAAAAAGTAGCTGGGAATCTACTATCGTAAAATCTTTTAATTGTCTTCGGAATAGCTTATCGCTGTAATCAAATTTTATCGCTTTCACCTCAGAGAGATTTAATCACCCGCGGTAAATCATTTTGCCTTCTAAACACTTTTTTCATCGTTTTCGCATTAATTTAGTAATTTATTATATTTTAATTTGCCATAATCGTCTCGTTTATTAACCTGAGGCAAATGCTTCACTTTCTCCACCCTCTGCACCACAGCCTTTGAACTCACTACACTAGTTTCAAGTTTATTGCGTTTTAAAACTTAGGTTTATTTAGGTTTATTCATTAGCTTAATAGTATCTTTATTTGTTATTATGTTTATTTATTAAGAATGACTGTTTCTTAAACTTAATGAAATGATGTATTTATTCTTTAATGAATAATAATATTATTTTTTTACAATCCAGCTGAACGCGTTATCAGCTGTTTCAGGTAATTTTTACCAGCTTCCAGGTTTCGTTAAATAGTACTAGACACGCGGAAGTTCTAATTTTGGGATCTCTGTCATTTTTGATAGCTTTTATTTTTAGCCTACTACAATTAAGACGAGCATCTC
Source organism: Stegodyphus dumicola (assembly GCF_044657685.1). Classification (NCBI taxonomy): domain Eukaryota; kingdom Metazoa; phylum Arthropoda; class Arachnida; order Araneae; family Eresidae; genus Stegodyphus; species Stegodyphus dumicola. Next base: position 182,787,495 of record NC_140776.1, on the reverse strand, counting down.
CATCTAAAATAGTCAACTGTACCACAGAAAAATTTCCAGTTAGTGTGGCATAAATCTTTCATTCATCTTCCAAATATAACAATATTAAAAAAAAACTGAAAGGTTTCAGATTTAAAATTACGTTCAAAGGGGCGTTTAGTTAACGTTTTGTGTGCTACCTTTATTTATTAAATATCATGTTCTACGTACTCAAACCATAAAATTCAGTTCAACAGCAATATCGCAAAATACTTTTAAAATGAGAATATCTTTAGAATTTCCGATACAGAGTCTCGCGCGCTGGAGATAAAAATGTTTTTTTTTTTTTTTTTTTTTTTTTTTTTTAGTACAGTAATGCCGTTGCTCGCTTTGAAATCGTTTAGTTTGTTAATCAAAAAAAAAGCGAGCAATGGCAACACTCTATGGAGAAAAAAAACCTTTTTATCTCCAGCGCGCGGAACAAACAGTGTATCGGAAATTCTAAAGATAGGCTCATTTTAAAATTATTTTGCGACATTGCTGTTGAACTGAATTTTATGGTTGAAGTGCAAAGAATATGATATTTAATAAATGAAGGTAACACACAAAACGTTAAAAAAGAAACCCTCTGTACGTAATTTAAAATTTGAAACCTTATATATATATATATATATATATATATATTGAATTTAAAAATTCAATACTCAAGGTGTACATAGTGTAGAATTATATGCCGCCGTTTTTCGACAATGCGAAGAACATACATACATACGTACATATACATACATGCATGTATACCATACAGACATAAAAATGGAATATCCGGTCTGCACCTCAGTTAGAAGAGGTATTGGAGTCTCAGTACAATAATAAATTACTGTAATACCGTGATGATATGATACTATATTTGGAATCTTGAGAACAGTTTACCATATGTACAGTTACATTTTATTACAATTCAAAGTAAAATTAAGGATACAATTCAGCTTCTTTTAAAAATATACACTCCATAATATTCTATACAAGATAACTATTATTCGTCAATATCGAATTAAAGTACTATTCTAAGATTTTCTAAGACAACTACTTGCACCTTTGTTCAGCATAATGAAAAAAAAAGTGATTTTGTTGCAAAAGTAATATATATTATTATTGCTAAGCAGTTTAAAAACATTCCATCGATTAGAAATATTAGAAAACTGAGATAAAAGTAGATTTAATCCCAAGGAATGAAGAGCGAGAGAAAGAGAAATCCCTGCGGATTAGATCTTCCTAAACGAGAGGAAACATAAATATGCAGATTACCCCTTTTATTCCAGATCAGGCAACGAGTTGCGCATGATGGAAAAAGAAAAAGAAAAGAAAAAAAAAAAAAAAAAAAGATGAACTCTCACACAAACACTCGCTAGCAAGAGAAGAAAAGCAAAAAAAAAGAAAGAAAAAACTCGAATAAGAGAGAGTCCAATGTAGGCCAGGCGGTCACTAACCTCCTGGTGAAAACTGTCGGCCCGCTCTCATTGGCCGTGACCGGGCCTGGCCTAGTTTGGCCTTACCGCGGCTGCGAGTCGAGCGCAGCGATTGGAATATTCCTACCGTCCCGTGGCAATGGAAGAACCTTACTACAACCTGCGCGTGTGGTGAGTCCTAAATTTTGCATTTTACGAGAAAAGAGCCAAAGGTGTTTTGTTTGCATATCCTCCCCCTGTGCTGTATTGTTTAACACTATGTGAAAATTACATTTATATAATTGTTTCTTAGAAATATACATAGCGGTGCTGCAGTCCATGGACTGCAGCTGATTTCTCTAGTCTACATCAGACACAAGAGTTGGGAAGAATTTAACAATTCCTGTTGCCACCTGAAACCAAACTTGTGATTGAATATGTATGTGCTCCTGTTTCAATTTGTTGGCTACTTGGGTTAGATTCGAATGATATTACCAAATTGCGATGATTTTATTCGATGCCACCACAGAAATCAAAAGTCACAAAATAGTTTTGTGGCCATCTTGTCCGAAAATGCCCACAGTGAGTTGATGAGTTGATGTTAAAGGTTTATGATTCCAGTAATTACAAATTATCCAAATAAGATTCATGATATAAGGCAAATGGAACCGACAATTCAACGATTTCTCAGTACTTTAGAACTGTAATATTGGGAGCTTCAAATGTCTTGAAACCGATCGCCTGTTTTTCTCTCTTAGAATATGTAAAATTAAGTTTGTTGTTCATTTACGTACATATTTTTAATATTTTTATCAATTTCAATCAATATAAATATTTACTTCATCGATAAATAACGTAGAAAATAATGTAACAGAATAAATATTTTTTAAGAAATTAAAAAATGGACGTATGCAGCTTAGCATATAATGTTCCGGAAGAACGTATGTTAAAATATTAAAGTAAAAGTTATTTACGTGTTATAATATTACAGACTTACTGTTTATTTTTTTAAATCATTTCTTTGAAACATTACATCTTGGTTAATTTTATTATTTCGTTATTTTGCGTCAATGAAGTAATTCCTTATTTCGCTTTTAGTTGAATACAAACTGGTTATGCGTCATGTTTTACATAAGTAAAAAGTGATTTCATTGTTTAGTTTTAGTGGAGTAAAAATAAAAATAAAATTATGTGTTTAGTTTTAAAGCTTAAAAATATTTTCATGGTTTTATTTTAGTTCAAATAAAAAGCTCGATTTATGGGAAAAGTAAATTTATTTTTAATGTTATCAAAAAAGGTATGCTTTGCTTTACATAAAAAAATATTTTTTTAACTGTATAATATTTAGTGGTAAACAGATGAAAAAATTCAATGTTAAAGTTAGCACATATTACAGTTTTGCTGGAACCCATTCCAGCATTACTCAAAGGGTGGTTGTTACGAAGATCACTTGGAGTAGGAACCATGCTTATTTGTGATAATTTTTATTTTGAATCCTGCTTATTTATGCTAATTTGTACGCTGAATCATGCTTATTTGTGCTAATGTTTACACTGAATCATGTTTGTTTACAGTAATTTTTCCTTGAAGTTTTCATTTTTTTAAGCAGGTGAACTATTAAAATGCTCAAAAATATTTTCCCCCTAGTAATCTTATATAATCTTTTTTCAAAATGCATATATATATATATTGAAACTCTTTGTGAAAAAAATGAATTCAGTTACATCGTGGTACATACCTTGTCTTACTTCCCCCCCCCCACAAAATAATAATTCATCCGGACTTTTTTTAATATCCGGATGTTAATTCATGCCTGTTCGTTAATGCCCATGCTAAACGAGGAAAATCTAATCACTGGACATTTGATTAATGAGTCCATTTTTTAACCGTTTAATTCGTTACGTGGCTCTTCCATTGTTCTAATTAGCCACAGTAATTTCAAAGTAAATAAGAATTGAAGTCAAGCCATGCCAGCGATATCTGTATTTTCCTATTAATTATATTCTTATTTGAAGAGAATTTTAGAATTATATGTTTGATATTTTAACCGTTTTTCTGCTGGTGTTTCCAGCATGGAACATTAATGAAAATTTTAAATGAATTATCTTCGAGATTTAGAGAAGTAATTCATATATTTTAATGATTATTCGAATTAAACTTCTATTAAAACAATTTTTCAGTGAAAAATAATATATATTATTACTTAATACGGAACAGGCATTTCGAGTATTTCTACTTTCAAACTTCTTAATGTGAAAATCATAGAAATTGAAAATAATTAAATTAAAAATTCGCTAATTTTTCTGTCTTAATTATTAAATATTCTCTTTAACAAAATGGGAGTGGGACGAAAAATTAAAAAATATCAAACTCTGCTTGTAACTGAATTTGGCGAATAGCCTTTTAAAATATTTAATCGAACAGAGCATTTCTTGAAAACAGGAAAAAAAAATTGCTGACAGTAATTTATAATTTCACGCGTACAGCGAATATTTTCAATTTGTTTAAAAAGATGTGAATAGATGAAATTTTCATTAAAGTAAACAAATTTTTATATTTTGACGTAAATTATCTGCGAAAATATTTATAGGGTTCTTAGACACTTGTGAAATCATGTTAGTGTTATGATTAGCTGTTACGAAATCTTTATGAAAAGCGTATGTAGTTTGGATGTATGAAGATCTAAATTTATTAAGTATTTTGCTTGAAGTAATTCTTATTTTCTAAAAACTTTCGCAGAATTTCAAATAAATTTGAAATATTTTACTCTTGATAGAGAAATATACCATTCTATTTTTTCCCATACATGTTTTTTAATTATAAAATATATAAGCATAGACAATTAATTCTGTGAATTTGCAAAAGCATTTCTTAGACTTCCGGGAAGCTTTGGAACCACCCGGGAATTCGCGAGAAATCTTCGAGAAGAATAAATATACTTAAATGGTGAACCGTAATTAAAATTTCTCCTGCCTTTAAAAAAATATAAAGAGGTAGTATGATATTCTTATTACCTGTTCTTATTTAATTGAAAAAGAATTATTTTTAATCGCTATTAAATTAGAGTACGAAAGAGAATTGTGTTTTATACCTCAGCTTAAAACTTAAGACTATGGAGGTTTAATTTCGAAGAACAAAATCAAAAGTAAAATGAAAAATTAAGAAAATGATGCCAGCTTACAAAGGCAAAAGGCAGAAAAATAAATGAAAGATTTTTTTTTTTTTTTTAATTCTTGTAACATAAAACTGTAGCGTACTTTATTAAAGTAAATTATAGAAACTTTTTTTTTTTTAACTGACGTGAAACTTTCAGTTTTTTTTTTGTTTTTTGTTCTGGTAAAAGTTTTACTGTATTAAAATAGCAGTATAAATTTGAGCTCGTAAAAATACATTGTAGAAATTCATTTACTTGTTTAATCTGAACTAAAATGTGCGGGCTAATTTCAGGTAATACATCCAATCGGTTAAAGAATTTTAACTATTTTCATGAAGCTAGAAGTCGATATCTATAAACTGATTAAACAAAAGCATATATTATCTAAATTTCTGTGATATTGCAATTACAAATTTGTATTACTAAAATAATGAAAGATATTCTTTGCGATGACTTGAAATAAAAGGCGAAAATTAATCATTATTTAAAAGGATAAATGCTCCACTATTTAAATAATGAGAGGCCCTTTCTTATATCTGTTTCAGATCTTGACCGCAGTACAATGTCAACTGGTATGTTGAGTTGTTTTAATAAGGAAGAGCACATAGGGGCTCTGTACCTATTTTAGAAAAGCCCCTTTCATTAGTAGGGGGGCCTGCAGGATGGGAGTCTCTCAAGAGGACTCTCTTCTCGACTGATTTTAAGTACCCCATTCTTCAGAAATGCCAAATTCAGTCTTATCCGGGATCTCAACCCGGAACCTAATGATATAGCATAAACCCGTTAGCCTATTATATAATCAGGGGTCGTCGTCAGCTACTATGTATTCAGGTGTGGTCGTTACCAGTTATGTCCGCATCCGTTAGGATTGTTTTCATAAAAAAAAAAAAACAGAAATGGCGTAATTTTCCCGCATTATTTTTGATAAAACGTTATTTTCGAATACATTTTGCGTAAACTAAACTAAGTCCCTTCTAAACATTTTGTTTTTCATTTAAATCGCATAAAAGTCCTGATGAGCCAAAACGAATTGTTATATAATTAGTTTATAAAGGAATTGGCTCATGCCATCAAACCAGAAACTTGCAAAACAGATTTCAAGAGGAAAAGCAATTTCCACTTCCTCTTCAAGAATGTATTTCTAGCTGTATTGTTTTTGCCAAGACAGCCTGGTTTAACTCAAAAAAAAAAAAAAAAAAAAAAAAAAAAAAAACAGTAGCGGGGACAGCAAATACCTCTTACCACTTTTTTTCATGAATTAGCAGTTTTTTTTTTTTTTTTTTTTTTTTTTTTTTTTTGGTAAAGGCCACACTTGCTGCTTGAGGATAGGAGAAAAAATGGTCCCTTACGCAAGGGACGAAAGGGAATTTACGTGAGAAACAGTGAAAACAACTCCACCGCCAAAAATGCAATATCAATAGCTTTTAACAATAGTACTGATTTAAGTAAGTGTTATGTGATGTTCCTTCCTCCTTTATTTCTCATAACGCTTTTTTATTTATTTACAGTTTAACCTCGATTTCGCGAGTCTCTTTTAACTTCATTTTAACCCGTAATAGAGAGAGAAGCTGTATGCAAAAAGTGTTTTTAAAGAAGGTGCATTTAGAATTTAAAGAATTTGGAAAGTACTTTTTTAAACCCCTTCAAACATCATTGAGAGAATTTCCGGCATTTTTTGCTTTTTAATCTGAATGCCAAACTCTGATAAATTTTCTTCTGGAGGTTTAATTGTTCTTCAGAATATCAGTATTAAAATAGTAGTCCTTTCCTAAAAAGTGTTATGGTCTTCCCTACATGAAATCCTGTCCGGGCAAAATAAAAATTGCTGTCCACGGTGTTGGTGTTATAAGTCTCATACGTAAGTCCAATAAAAACGATTGCCTGGTTATTTCTTGAATAGTACTTTTTCTTATTAAATAGATCCTATAGCCTTTTAATGCTGTCGTTTTGAACAGCTCGTTTGAAATATATGGTTTTATATTCTGCCTTTAAATTTTTGGCGATTAATTTTTAAACTAATAGACTTATGATTAGTTTTTAGTTTAAAATTTTCTCAATTGTTAAAGAGGAATCTGAGTATAAAAATCCTGTTGAAATTTTAAAAATTTTGATGGTCTTTATGCATATTTTACTTCTTCAATATTCTTTCAGTATTTTGAAATTTTTAATGGCAAACTCTTGTTCGAAATGTGACTATATTCAGAAATTTTGAAATTGCAGAGTTTTCCCCCTTGCCATATAAAACATACTAAAAAAAAAAAAAAAAAAAAAAAAAAAAAAAAATCTGAAATGTTTCAGATTTTAAATTACGTACAAAGGGGCGTTTTTTAACATTTTGTGTGTTACCTTTCTTTATTAAATATCATGTTCCTCGCACTTAAACCATAAGATCCAGTGCAACAGCAATATCGCAAAATAGTTTTAAAACGAGCATATCTTTAGAATTTCCGATACAGAGACTCACGCGCTGGAGATAAAAATGTTTTTTCTGCACAACGTTGCCATTGCTCGCTTTGAAATCCTTGAGTTTGTTAATCAAAAATTCGTCAAAGTTTTAAAAAATAGGAAATCGATCATAAAACAAATTTCAAATTTCAAATTTGGTCTTCCACATGCTCATATTCGTTGGAGGATTACGTTATTCAAAATTCGATGACTCTATGTACCGTTGTTTTATCACAATACGAGAAATATACATACATTTATGCAGATTTTTCATTATTTAATTTCTTCAAATATAATGCAGGGCTCTAACATTTTATGGCAACAGTTTGAAAAGTGAACCGACATTTATCCGTCCGACGCAAAATGCCAAAACGAAAGTAATAGTCCTTCGGGACTCAAGTCCCTTTGGACTAATTATTTTTGATTGATATTTATTGCGTTTCTGTTGTGAAACTAAAATAAAAAAAAGAAATGCTTTTTAAAGGCTCAGAATATGATTAAATGGATGATAAAAAATTTACTTACGTAATTTTGCATAATTTATCTAATTTGTCACATGATTAAACTTTAGCTCATGAAAAAAAAAATGTGGCACGGTCAAGACATGTTTTTCCTATCTCTTTACGATTGTCTCTTAAATGTGAAGCGACAGATTTAGTCAAAAATAATAATTTTTGCTTTAATGAGTTTTGCTTACAATAAAACATTTCAGCTAAAGCTTTACTATATTATACTTGCGCGTAAGTTTTTGTTATGCAGATTTAATTAAACTTGATCTCTTCTTCTGTCTTTTAGAATTTTACGTGAAAAAAATTATTGGTAGATTTCCTACCGTTATCTTAAGTTACTTGACTTGTCGAATAGAGAAACACAATGGCAATTTTACCTGTTGATAGAACATTTGTCCACCAACCAGGACCGGCCTTGCTCTATTTACTGCCCGGGAAGTAAATTTTTTTGCTCCCCAAAAATATTAAGATCATGATAGAACGATTCACAAAAGATACTTTCTGGTGTTCTAAAAAATTTTGATTATTCGGCGGGACTTCTGTCTGCATTAAGTGGCCTGGGTGGTTGTTTTACTCTACGCCCCGCCTCCCTCTACGCTTCTTTTACCAACCTTCTATCAAATTATAAATAAAAAGTTTTTTTTTTCATATATTTATTGCTATATTATTCCTTGTTTTTCAGTGGCTTTTGAGATGAACATTCTACATTCTTAGCGATCGGTTTTTGCCAAATTATGCCGTTTTTTCATTAAAACAGAAAAAAAAAAATGAGTTTATTATTCGGATTCAAATGTATTTGTATTTTACTCTTTCTTAGTTATAAAAAAAATTCTATTATTGTTTGCCATTTATGATAAATGCAATTTTTTACCTGCTTCAAAAAAAAAGGAAATAACGAAACGAAAATTAATTTTTGGTTTCTTTCCGCTAAAAAAAAAAATAAATATTTTATTCTCAAAGAACAGGAAAAAAAAAAAAATCGCAAGGAAGATTAATTTTGGGTTTCCAAGTTTTAAATGTGATTCTTGTTGATACAGTTTGCTAAATTAAACGTTCAACGAAAAGAAAATTTGCTTTCGAATTTCATTCACAGAATGGTTTGATGAAGCCAAAGCTCTACGGTTTACTTCTGAATTCTTTCAGTATGTCTGCAGAAAACAATAGGAGCTAAATTTAATATTTCGTACGCAGGAAACTGCAAGGAGTCTAAAACAGCGTATGTTTTTCATTGAAGACTTTTTATAGACACGGTGGATTTCGAATCTGCAGAACTTGTGGCTTTTTGAGGTTAAAATTGTATTGTACGACGTGACGTGTAATTTTTAACGCTCATTCTTAGAATAGTCGTCTGACGTGAACTTGTTGGCTCATAGAATTTTTGCGAAATGACATCATTGGCGTGCAGAATTACACGGAAAGGTTTTTCAAGCGTTCTAAAATCGCATTACTTGTAGTTTATTTCACCGAAATTAATTTCACTTAACGTAGTTAAATGGAAGAGAACTGTATTTTTTCCCTTTTTTACACTATTTTTCGCAGATAAATTAAGATGAGTAAATATTACTCCATAAAAATGCAAGTTTATGCCATTCTAATCAGGTTCGCTAATATATTTATGCTTCTGTTCATAAGTGTTATTCTTGTTGCTGTTTCCACATTTTGCTAGTCAAGGTTACCGAAGAGATTTTTTTTAAGTCGCTTAGCATTTTAAATTTGAGATATTTGGATAGTATCTCGAGGTATCATATGCCACCTTTTTGTACCTTCAATCTTTCTAAAGAACTTTAATCTCCGCTGGTTAAAGTACTCTTTAAATCCATGCTGGGGACTCGAACTTTATTTTAACTACATGTGTTATAACACTTCTCTCATCAGATTTCAGTTTTTTCCATTTATATTATTCTTAGAGTTTATGAATGCACTTTTTGTTATGCCGAAAATTTAAGTCTAATTATAGCACATGAAAAATATTATTATTTTCATGTAAAAGGAAGATATTATTTATGCTCAATCTAGTCTATTTATAGCACCCAAACTTAGTGCCTTACTTGGAATATAAATCTTCATAACAAATTATTGAGATATAAAATTGTAATTCCTGTGTCTTTATTCTCTGAAACTTAACAAGAGCAATTTTTACTGTGTTAAAAGTACTCGCAATAAATAAGTTATGATTGTAGTATTTCCGTTTGAATTGTTGTTAAAGTGTTGTTATGTTAATCATTGTATAATAGCTAATCTAACATTAACAAACAGCTGTTATCATAATACAAGTGGATTCAAATATCCTATGTGTATCCAAATATAAATATGTGTTCAGTTGTTTAATTAAACGTTAGGGTTACCTGATGGAATATTAGTAATCAAATATGCTATTAGCATGTAATAGCAAACAGTAAAAAATGCTTTAGTATTACATGGTATTTTTTAATATTATAACATTTGTGAATATGTAATAATTTTTATCATTTTGAGTTATTTTAATTATTTTGTAAAAACATTTGCTATTCATTGCTATATTAGTTATCGAATGTCTAACAGAATATTATTCCATTTATAATGGAGACGGATTTTTAAAAAAATCTAACAGAATATTATTCGATTTTTAATGGAGACAGATTTAAAAATCTAACAGAATATTTTTCGATTTATAATGAAGAGAAATTTAAAAATTTAACAGAATATTATTCAATTTATAATGAAGAGAAATTTAAAAATTTAACGAAATATTATTTGACTGATAATGAAGACAGATTTAAAAATCTAACAGAATATTTTTCGATTTATAATGAGAAATTTAACAAAATATTATTTGATATATAATGAAGAGAGATTTAAAAATCTAACAGAATATTATTTGATTTATAGTAAAGACATATTTTAAAATCTAACAGAATATTATTCAATTTATCATGGAGACAGATTTAAAAATCTAACAGAATATTATTCGATTTATAATGAAGAGAGATTTAAAAATCTAACAGAGTATTATTCGATTTATCATGAAGACAGATTTAAAAGTCTGATTAAATTCAGTAGAATGGCATTAGAATTAATTAATAATCCATCAGTTTGGTGACTATTTAAGCTGCTGGATACGTTTATTCTGCTTAGACTTTGATGAAGGTAATAAAATACTAGATTTTAAAAGCACTGTGTAATCGAATATAATAAAAGTCCAGATCTTTGAACTTGAATTCAGTTGTGCCATTCAACCAAATATAAATGGCCTCCTTTGCCGTCTTCCATTGAAGAAAGCTGTTACCTAATTCACTCCATGTTGTCAGCGTAAACAGGAAACTAAAAAATCTGTCCCCACATGAGGACCCTCGATCTGCCAATGATTCGACCTTGACCTCCACAATTGCTAATTCCTCGTGGCACACATCCTTATCCTTCTTTATCTGGACTGGATGCCTTCATTTCGGCTGTCTTAAAAATGACCAGATGTTCTATATTTAATACATTTTTTTTATTCCTTTTGTACTTTGCGGTTACTTTTGAAAAATACAGCAAATAAGATTTTCGTGATGAAATAATGGCATAAAAATATTTCTAACGAACGTTTTTCCAATTTTTAAAATTTTGATGAGGTGGTCGCGATAAAGAGACAATGTTCAGTACTGACATTCATTTACACTCATGTCCATAAATTAAGGATAATGCAAAATCAGGCAAAGGAAGAGTTAGAAGCAAAACAAATTTGACTTATTTGTAAAGCTTATTTATTAAACAAAAGGTAAAGAGCAAAAAAGATGCTGTATGTTTGATATTATTAAAAAAAATTAGCGATTTTTTCTCCCTGGAGCAAATTACAAATAAACCTATTTACAAAAAACCAATATTACATGGTTGGTATGATTGTTAATACATTGTATGTCTCCCAGACGATGCAATACAGTCCGTACAACGCCTAGGCATGCTGAGTATCAAATTATCGATCTGATCGTGGGGGATATTACACCATTCAAAAAGCAATACTCTCCGAAGTTTCGGTAGACATGTAAGAGGAAGTTGACGGGCTGCAACTCGTCGGCCAAGCATGTCCCACACATGCTCTACTGGATTGAAGTCCGGTGAGAATGCTGACAAGTCCATACGGGTGATATCCTCCGATTGAAGGCATTCGCTTACGATGTTTGCACGGTGAGGACGGGCGTTGTCATCTATAAACGCAAACTATGCGCCCATGGCGCCCCGAAACAAACGTACATGTTGTTCCAGAATGACGTCCCGATAGATTTGTCTTGTCATGGTTCCAATTTGAACATGCAGGTCAGTTCTGGAACCCAGAATAATTCCACCCCAAACGAGCACTCCTACACGACCGTAACGGTGTCGTTCAATGATGTTTTCTTGGTGGTAACGGGTACCTGGAGCTCTCCATATGAACGTCCGGCGAGAATCAGACTGCAAGCTAAACCTGGACTCGTCGGAAAACATCACACAAGCCCACTGTTGCGGTGTCCACAATGCATGCTTTCTACTCCAGGCTAACCGCAGGCGACAGTGAGGTGCAGTAAGTGGAACGTATCTGACAGGTCTACGAGCATATAGACCAATCTGCCCTAAGCGTCTGTACACGGTCTGCCTTGAAATTGCCGAACCCGCGGCTGAAGAGAGCTGACGAGACAGGTCTGAGGCTGTGTTCCGCGTGTTTCTTTTGGGAGTAACTGCCAAATACCGGTCCTCATTCGGCGTTGTAACTCTGGGGTGACCTGTGCTGTAACGTCTACTCACATTACTATCATCTTGGAATCGTTGCCAAAGCCTGGAGATGACACTCTGGGCAATTCGAAAGTCGTCTGATACTTCCAGTTGGGTACGCCCACATTCCAGACGGCCGATAATTCTACCACATATAAAATCATCCAAATGCGTCCTTTGTGTCAGAACTATTCGGTTATTGCACTGAAATGCTTATAAAGCGCCTGCGAACAATTTTACTTCTTTGCCTGTATTCCTTATATATCACTCTCTTACACTCTCGTCATTGTGACGTACCATCGGTGTCATCTGGTTACTTCCTGAAATTTGCATATGATTCTCGAAGATGTGTGTAGTGATTTTACAGGTGATATATTTATTTTAGAGTTCGATTTCCGCGTGACTCCGAATCATCCTTAATTTATGGACATGAGTGTATGTTCAGCAAAAGGAATTACTGGTCCCTTTCAACCCTTATGCAAGTACCCCTATTTCAACCGTTATTGCAAGCACACTCCGCTAAGTCTTAGAACTCAAAAGTCATCCAAGAGAAATATTCCGAAATAAAAATTATTACCCAACTGACATTACTACTGGCTTTTCCCGCTTCTTACCTACTGGAAGCAGGCTTTAGTCAAATCAATAATTTGCTATGGGAAAACAAGGAAAAAAAGTTTAATAACTTTTAGGTAATTTAAGAATTAAGCAGTTTTATGCCAAATATTAAAAAAATGTGCATCGATACGTCACAGATTAAATAAAATCGAACTTTTATACAATCTGCGATTTTGTTTCTGGAAATTTGCTTATATTTGTAAAATTAAAAACGATATAACATGAATCAAATACATTTTTACTAAACTGTTGTTCATAGCTGTTGTTATTTTTTAATTTACTTGAAGTTATGCCCCCATGCGACCAGTCTTCCCATGCGAAACCTCCCATGAGGCCAGCCCAAAAATCTGAACTTGGCTGGAACTACTAGAGTCCAGTGAGCTTATTCTCTCTGCCGCTGCGGAACTTGTCGCCTTAGAAAAGTGGTCACTTCGGGGGGGGGTGGAGGGTTTACTGTAATACATGTACATTTTATTTTAGTTTTGGATAAGGTAAGATTTTATTGTAAATTATTTTTTCCCATCACATATTTGCTTAGGCTTTAAGATATATATGTATATCTCAGTGCGTATTATGGTCGTCGGCAACCATTTTTAGCTGTGGATAATAATCATCCAAAATATGTGTAGTAAGATGTTTCGGGTTAGTGGTATTTTTCTTTTAGAACAGTGCTTGTTGGCGAATTATACGATAGATTTTATTGAGAAAATAACTGCAATATGATTTAACTATAAAAATTATAATTATAATTATTATAAAAGGAAACATAATTGAATGAAATTTATTTTTATCTTCGATATCGATGGCTGTCCTGATGCTGAACTAGTGACGTCAGTTTCGTCAAATCTGGCTTATAGTTAATCATCTTAAGACGAATACAAGCATCTGAATTTTCGGTATTAAAGCTTCTCCTGTTCTTACGTAAAATAAATTTCATGTGTGAAAATATTTGCTCGCATTTATAACTTGAACCGAATGCGGACAAAATGCCAAAGCCAATTTTTTCCGCTATTGAATTAGTCTTATGCTACAACTCAGAGTGAACTAGGAAAACATGTAGAGTCATTAGGTTAATTGGAAGCAGAAAAGATTAAAAATATGCAACCGCCTTCGCCGTTAATCGAACCACGGACCTCTGGAATACCCGCCCGGCGTGCTACCGTTACACCACGAAGGCACGCTAGGGAAGTGGGAGAAATACCTTATATACTCCCCTTTTTAAGGGCGACTAGGGATTTAGGGGACCTAGTCGCCAAATCCTGGGTGCGGAGAATCTTCACCCACAACCCTTTTAGTTCGGGCGCCACTTGTAGAGCCATTAGTTTTTTTTTTTTTTTTTTTTTTTTTTTTTTTTTTTTTAAAGCAGACAACATGCAAAATAGCAAACGCCTTCGCCGGGAATCGAACCACGGACCTCTGGAATACCGGTCCAGCGTGCAGAACCACTACACCACGAAGGACGCTAGGAAAGTGGGAGAAATACCTTATATACTCCCCTTTTTAAAGGGCGACCAGGGTTTTAGGCGGCCTAGTCGCCAAATCCTGGGTGCGAAAATCATTATCCACACCCCCCTAGTTCGGGCGCCACTTGTAAAGACATTAGGTTTTTTTTTTTTTTAAGGCAGACAAGATGAAAAATAGCAAACGCCTTCGCCGGGAATCGAACCACGGACCTCTGGAATACCGGTCCAGCGTGCAGAACCACTACACCACGAAGGACGCTAGGAAAGTGGGAGAAATACCTTATATACTCCCCTTTTTAAAGGGCGACCAGGGTTTTAGGCGGCCTAGTCGCCAAATCCTGGGTGCGAAAATCATTATCCACACCCCCCTAGTTCGGGCGCCACTTGTAAAGACATTAGGTTTTTTTTTTTTTTAAGGCAGACAAGATGAAAAATAGCAAACGCCTTCGCCGGGAATCGAACCACGGACCTCTGGAATACCGGTCCAGCGTGCAGAACCACTACACCACGAAGGACGCTAGGAAAGTGGGAGAAATACCTTATATACTCCCCTTTTTAAAGGGCGACCAGGGTTTTAGGCGGCCTAGTCGCCAAATCCTGGGTGCGAAAATCATTATCCACACCCCCCTAGTTCGGGCGCCACTTGTAAAGACATTAGGTTTTTTTTTTTTTTTAAGGCAGACAAGATGAAAAATAGCAAACGCCTTCGCCGGGAATCGAACCACGGACATTAGTGCTGCGAGATGTCTGTCAAGGAATTATAGATCGGTGTTGCCAAACTTATCGATTTTTCCTTGAAATTATGATACAGTTTTTATTTTTTTAAATACCGCTACTTTGTTATCAAACAAAAATGTTATTGTTATTATTTATTTTAAATTTTTTTAATGTATGTTTCAACTATTCATTTCATATATCAGCTTTATAACTTATCTTTATATATTATACCTTATTTTTGGAACTGAAGTGAGTCACCTGAAATTATGAGGTGGCGGGTCCTGCGTTGCCGGGGCCTGTGTTACAGTACGAAGATATGAAAGTGTAAAAAATTCATATACAATCACCAGTGCGTCGTAAGTCCAGAAAATGCGTCATCGAAATGTCTACCTGAGCATTGAAAGTTTAAGAATCATAGTAACAGTATTCGGTGTGTTGCGGTTAAGCAGCGAAATAAGGGGAAAGTCCGGCAATTTGGATGATTAAACCTCCTACGATCCGTTACCGGACTTTCCGCTTACCTACCGGATTATTGACATTTCGTTTCTAGGACCAGGGTCCTTCTGCCTTTTTCTGATATATTCCCAGTTTCGGTTGCAGTGAGTGACTCAGCATAATCTGTGTTTTCCTACCGCCTTTTGTCTGGGTTTTTACTACGAAGTAGTAGTTGCAAGAGCGTTGTCGTTTGGGCGTTTTCGAAGAAAAACACTCAAAAGCGAAGGGTGTTCGAAAGGTTTCCCGCACCGCTCCGGAAGTGTTCCTTCTCCCCTCTGCTCTTTCTTTTAAAGAAGACATGAGTAGCATTTGGTATCGTTTTCTATGAGTACTCTGACCGAGTTTCTTTTTGATATTTGTCAACTAAGTAATGGAAGCTGAATTCTTTAAACTTTAGATTTATCGACGATAATGACTGGTATGCCCCAAGAACTTGTGACCGAATTTCTTTGGATCATTTTCAACCTAGTAATGGAAATTCAGTTTTTCAAATTTTGGATTTATCGACGATGACCAGGTCTATTAATGAACGGTATGCCATGATTATTTACATGAATCCATTTATATATCTATTACAATGTTTTTCTTTCAAATTTTCTGAGATCTGTTGACAGAAGTATTATGCAAATAATTCCTTCCTTATTTCAAAAAGGAATTATTTATTTGCGTAATATTTAGAACTCGACCAACTACAGGTCAGTGAAAATTTAGCAGTGTACTGACTGGACAGTAAAAGCGACGACTGTAACATTTCGAAAGAACTCTCATCATCCAGGTTCTTTCGAAGTGGTACTCTCCCCGCTTTTACTGTAAATCATTTGGTGTCCGCCGATAACATCGCGGCAAATACATCGCGGACGAAAACGTCGCGGAGAAAACAACGCAAGACGAAAACGTCGTGCTACAAAACATCGTGGGAGAAAACATCGCAGCTCTAAAACATCGTGGTACAAAACATCGTCGTTGAAAATAAAGCGGTTCAAAAACTTCGCAGTTTAAAAACATCGTCGTCGAAAATATCGTGGTAAAAAATAAAGTATCTACAAATCATCGCATGACGCTAACATCGCACACATGCTTTTTTCAGGCTTTAATAACTGTAAATGGAAATATGGTTCTCATAAGGATTCGTGAGCGCAAGATGTAAAGAAGGATAATTTTTACTTTCACAGTTTTTTATTGACTAATAAATTTTTGCTGAAAAAGTTACATTATTGCATTAATTAGTTAAATGCAACTTATAGATTTTACTTTTCATGAAAAAGTACCAGTAAAAACTTTATAAAAATGATTTATTAATGGCTTTTGTTAGTTAACTATGTCGGTTTAAAATTCTATTGAGTGCTATAAGTTGCATTAATTTTCTATGATTAAGTTTCCTTCTTATTTTCTCAGCAACAATTTATCAGTGAATAAAAAATATGAAAGTAAAAATTATCCTTCTTTCCATCATGCGCTCACAAATCATTGTAGGAATATCCATTTACAGTTATTAAAGCCTGAAAAAAGCATGTCTGCGATTTTATCGTCATGCGATGATTTGTAGATACTTTATTTTTAACCACGATATTTTCGACGACGATGTTTTTAAACTGCGAAGTTTTTGAACCGCTTTATTTTCGACGACGATATTTTGTACCGCGATGTTTTAGAACTGCGATGTTTTCTCTTTGCGACGTTTTCTCCCACGATGTTTTGTAGCACGACGTTTTCGTTGTTTTCTCCGCGACGTTTTCGTCCGCGATGTTTTTGCCGCGATGTTTTCGGCTGTAACCAAATCATTTTCCCGTGCGTCTTGTTGCCACTGAGTTGATTCTTCTCTGCGAAGCAGCTAAAGAAGAATGTGCCCAAGCGTAATGCGAAGGCGTAGGAGTGAAAATATCATAAACAGCTCAGAAAATTTTGCAACGGATTGTATATAATATTATTTATGATAAAGCCATTAAAATTGCACGCTGAATTTTCGGATTCCATGTAATTTCCTGAACTGCACGCGAGACCAGATGGCCTCAAGGTTTTTCAGAATCCTTTGTTTATTCTCTACACACTCTCTCCTTTAATTACTCACAATAAAAAAGTGTATTCGTGAAAAAAACCATGCATATGTAAAATTGGGAAATCTGGATCCCGTTAAGTCCTAAGAAATAATAAGATGGTCCTTTATGAATAACTTGTATGTAAGAGATTTTGTGGTGCTTTCTTCGATTTCTGAACGAATGATGACTTCGCTGTACATCCCTCATAGAAATATTGTGCAAAGATTTTAAATTTATGGAAGTTTGAAAAAGCTGCATTTATTACATATTCGTCAGTTTTAATGCTTTTGTTTGATAAATATTTATTCAAAAGCCCTTTAAGAAATTTTGGATTTTTTTCGCGCAGTCAAACATCATGTTTAAGTGATCTGCCTAAAATGTTCCCTAAATTCTTAATTTCTTTTTATTTGTAGGGTACGGAGTGTCCTTTATTTTATCTATATATCTTATTTGGGATGGAAGATCTGCAATGGATTTCAACCTGTTTTGTCCCATGCACTCTTTCACCATTACTAGAAAATCACACCCACACTCTCCTTTCCAAAACTGGAAAAATACATATACACATTTATTTAAATTAAGATTTTTTCAAACGTGCGTTATAAATTAAACAACGGAAAGTACAGAAAATGTTGATAAATGCCAAAACTTCTACAATAACAAGCAAAAAATGTGTGGGCTTATGGAGCTTCAGTAAGTCACGTGAGTTCTTTTCTAGGCGAACGGGCAGCCTGCGGGGGCGTTTTCCCAATATATAATGTGTAAATGAGATAGTTCTCCTTAGAAAGTCTGTAGAGTCATTAGGTTAATTGGAAGCAGAAAAGATGAAAAATATGCAACCACCTTCGCCGGGAATCGAACCACGGACCTCTGAAATACCGGCTCAGTGTGCAGAACCACTACACCACGAAGGCTCGCTAGGAAAGTGGGAGAAATACCTTATATACTCCCCTTTTTAAATGGCGACTAGGGTTTTAGGGGACCTAGTCGCCAAATCCTGGGTGCGGAGAATCATCATCCACAACCCTTTTAGTTCGGGCGCCACTTGTAGAGTCATTAGGTTAATTGGAAGCAGAAATGATGAAAAATATGCAACCGCCTTCGCAGGGAATCGAACCACGGACCTCTGAAACACCGGCTCAGTGTGCAGAACCACTACACCACGAAGGCTCGCTAGGAAAGTGGGAGAAATACCTTATAAGTCCTCCCTTCCTTTATGCAGATAACCCTAGTGTGATTTGCTGTAATCTAATAAACCGAACCAACAAGCTACTAAATTGGCGCAGTAGAGACCAAAAGATGGAAAGCACGAACAACCATAGTTCGTTCCGGATACAGTTCCCGGCGACTTAAAGAGGCTGATTGTATGGGGCTTATCTCACGTACATATAAATTGGTTTTTATTAATCCTGCTGAGTTTTTTACTTGACTAAAGATTTTTATACGGTGATTAACATTACATTAAGTCATTTACTAATTTTAGATTCAATTTTGGTTGCTTTTTATTAGCTGAAATTAAAACAAAAAAATTTACTTAGTTAGTAGAATTAATTACTCGTATGTTAGCGAATTGCTATAAAACTAGTATGCAGTAATCTCTACCCAGATTTTCATGTTTAAGATTTCTTTTGAAAAGGCAACGGAAAAGGTTAAGTTAGATTATTTGAATATTATTTCAGAACCCACGGAAGTTAACTGCCTAAACACATAGATACCTTCCTGGAGAATTTTCTGAGGAAAACTAGGCTCATATTCACGATACACAAGGGGGGAACCACGAAAGCACCCATGCAGGGTGATCGTTTGACGAGGTGCAAACCCGGTCGAGCTACAACTGTTCAGCAGTCTTGACCACTCCGCCGTTGGTCGACAAGCGACGTAGAAAGCATTTTAGGTTAGATGCGGATTGGAAAAAATGAGAATGTCGAACGTAACCCATATTTACTTCTTTTATGTATTCTAGGATTAAACGACTGTTGCCATCCAGTTGCGATGATAGTAGCTATTTAGTCGAAAAATCTAGGCTCAAATCCAGAATGACTGAATGTTTGCAAATATCAGCTGCATGGAATTATGAGACGTAAGGTTTAGTAATTGGAAAGTCTTGTCGTGTGTTTGGTAGCTGCGGAAGAGAATGCGAAACGCGTCTTTCAGAATGTCACGGTCAAGGTTAGCTTGAAAGCTGTCTTCTTTAAGAGAAGAATTTCAGAAGAATTCGGAAATCAGCTATTCATATTCTACACGATGCTTATCTATATATGACTGCTGTTTCTATTGTTTATTTAGTTGGCTGGTAACATATTTTATCATTATTGACCTCAGACATGCTACTGCTTGTCTATTTTTTCATATTTTAAACCTTTTTGCAGACACAATTAGGTTTTTGGACATGAAAACGGGAAAACCTAACTGTGTCTTTGCCAGGAATGGAGACATATATCTTCCAGTTTCAAGCTGGATGCGCTAAACTCTAAACAGCAAGGGCATTGACAGAAAAATGTCGTAATTCGTTAGAATGTGAGGACTGCATCTTCGGGTTTATTAAATACCAATAACAACCATCTTCGGAAACTGACTTTATTGAACTTCTGACCGTACAGGACCTCATGAACTTGCTTTATGCGACAATCCGTTAAATTCAAAGGTACAAATATTTTGCTTCAAGATGGTGGTTTGATTTTTTGTTTTTGTATTATCTTATAATGATTATATTATCTCCTAATATTAATTTTAGTAGAAGTATCTAAAAAGAATGAACCCATAGGTAGTACGTTTAATTCCGAAAATTGTTTTAAAGTAACTCATGTTTATAACTCACTCATGTTTTAAAGTAACTCATAAAATTTATTCATGATTTATAATTCAAGTCCCCGTAAAACATTTTTAATAATTTACATTCAAGTTACTTTAAAACAATTTTCGGAATTAAACTTACTACCTATGGGTTTATTTACTAAAGAAATATTGATTATATTATCTTCTAATGTTAATTTTAGTAGAAGTATCTAAAAAAAGGGAAAACATAGGTAGTAAGCTTAATTCCGAAAATTGTTTTAAAGTAACTCATGTTTATAACTCACTCATGTTTTAAAGTAACTCATAAAATTTATTCATGATTTATAATTCAAGTCCTCGCAAAACATTTTTAATAATTTACATTCAAGTTACTTTAAAAAAATTTTCGGAATTAAACTTACTACTTGTGTTTTCCCTTTTTTTAGATACTTCTACTAAAATTAACATTAGAAGATAATATAATCAATATTTCTTTAGTAAATAAATTATTATTATCTTACTTTGCAGCTATTGCGCAAGTATTAGAATAACTTGATTTCGAACTAAGTGAATTTAAAATTATACATATATATATATATAGGTCCGGTGGCGCTGTGACTAGCGCATCGCGGAGCAGCACAGGTCCGGGGTTCGATTCCCGGACTGGGCAAGGTCTACTCAGCCTTTCATCCCTTGATTTCCATCACTTGGGTCGTGAGTACCAAGTGAGTACCAAGTTCGCTTGGGGACTAAACACTGGGCGTCCTACGACAAGCTTATAAGGTATTTCTCCCACTTCTCTAGCGTGCCTTCGTGGTGTAACGGTAGCTCGCTGGGTCGGTATTTCAGAGGTCCGTGGTTCGGTTCCCGGCGAAGGCGGTTGCATATCTTTCAACTTTTCTGCTTCCAATTAACCTAATGACTCTACAAGTGGCGCCCGAACTAAAATTGTTGTGGATGATGATTCTCTGCACCCAGGATCTGGCGACTAGGTCCCCTAAAAACCCTAGTCGCCCTTGAAAAAGGGGAGTATATAAGGTATTTCTCCCACTTCTCTAGCGTGCCTTCGTGTTGTAACGTAGTACGCTGGGCCAGTATTTCCAGAGGTCAATGGTTCGATTCCCGGCGAAGGCGGTTGCATATTTTTCAACTTTTCTGCTTCCAATTAAGCTAATGACTCTACCAAGCTGACCACTTGTTCAGGGCATATGCTTACGCACCCCGTGGCCCACGGTCAAGAAAGCAGATTTCGGGCATTGGCACTGCAGGCCTTGGACCATTAGGGCTGTTATGCCCCTGAGTTTATTATCTTATATATGACCTGGTCTGTTGCATACTCAAAGCTATTCTACAAGGATAGTTTGAAGTGCTGTTTGCAACAGCTTTTGTTCGAGAACGTGTCTTCAACTACGGCCATAAAGCATTGTATGCCATCCAAGACGCTAATACAAATCTTAAATTGAATCTTATTTATTTAATCAGATGTTGGCCATTACTTCTTTAAAATGCTAAAAATCCCTTAAAAGTAAGAACGTTTGATCGGCTTTATTTGGCCCAAAATTTCCAAAGAAAACTAAACGCATTTTTCAATTAATTGAAACTATCACTTATTCTTCGCACTCACCAGCGGTCATCTGCAGAGTAATGAAAGGCTTAAACTTTACTTTCTCTGTCAAGAAGAATAATATTGAGCTTTCATGACTGTTTCATTTTTTCAATCATTATTCGCTGTCATCATCATCGCCGCCATCATTGTCCGATCAATCTTTTATATTTTACTGGGTTAGGTTGACTTTCGTTATGGTCACAGTTGCCTGTTTGCTGTTTCGGGTCAAAAAGGAGGAATTTCTTCAGCGTTATTTGAATAGATAATCTTTCGTTTCCTTTTCTCTCAAGTGCCCTACTAATCGTCGATCTCGCCCTTCAGTTCTTGGAAATGAGTTCATCTTATCCCGAACAATTGAAAGATTCTTTCAATTTTAAAAATTTAGATTTTGTTAGAAAATGCTCACTTTAAAACTGGGACGCGTTATCATGAGATCCGCTTTGAAAAGAACGCAAATATGTCTATAAAAGGAAATTCAACGAAAGATCTAAGATTATTTATGAAGGATAGGTGACCTTTGATACAATGGTTTTGTTCATTTGCCTCGTGTCCAGGAAAAATTAGATAAAATATATATACTGCATAGCTATTTTTTGTTCGGACTTGGATTTACAAAAGGCCGATAATATAATTTTGATTGTCTGTTATTAAAACATAAACAGTGTTGCTTTAAACACATATACAACGCGTGATTATAGTAAAGTGTAGTGTGTATATTGCGTACGTAAAAGTTGTTGAACAGCAGAAAATATGGTTTACCGTGTGACGAAGCTTTATGCATGAAAGATGTTAGTCGCAGTGGCCGCTATAAAACTTTTTATTCTTGAAAAGCACATTCTTAATAAAAATTACACAGTGTAATGGGTGTAAGCTCGCCTGTTCTTGCTCACATTTGTGCCTTTCCTGCATCTTTGTACCAATTAATTTCAATGGAGTAAAATTTCGAGCAGCAAATAGTAAGTGAGCTGATGGGAGAAAAAAGAGAGAGAGAGAATGGGATTGAGATGGAAGCTCGATTCGGAACGATTTAGTTTGGGTTAAGCTTTATTTTTATTTGTTAATTTTAAGTTTTGGTTCCTAAATTTGAAATTATTAGTGGCTGAAGTATTATGTTATTAGCGTTTACTTTAACTTTTGTTATTTACTTATAACTTATATATTTTGTTATTATAATAACTTTTGTTATTTACGTCATTAGCGTTTTAAAATTAGAATTTTAGTTTACATATATATATAACATACATATATTAATTGAAAAAGAAAATGTAAAGCTAACTGGTAATTAGACGTAAGACCTATCTGGTCTCAAAAACTTTTGCTCATAATGCTGCAAAAAGATTTGAAAGAATAGTAGTAGGTAAGAACATTGCAGCGAATTTGCTAAAAAGTTACTTAAAGCTAAAAAGTTAGCTCCACGAGATATTGTAACACAGTACTACATAAATAATAAGAAATTTGTCTGGAATAACTGGAAAAAACTGTAAACACGCGATAAAACTGCCAAATTTAGTGCTGGAAGACGATGCACGAAAAAAATTAATGAATCTGACCGTTGTGAAATGTGAAAAGTTAACTCACATGAAAAAATAGATCGACGGAAAAAAAATATATATATATATAAGGAAGGTACAAAAAACATGGATTATAAAATGTCAATATATAAAATGCCTATACATCAAAAATTAAAATTAAAATTAAAAATTGCCAATATATAAAATGCCTATACATAGAAAATTAAAATTAAATTAAAAAATAAAATGAAGACACAAAATGCATCAATACAATTTACAATAAACAATAATTAAATAGCGGAAAAATGGTTAGAAAACCCGGCGGTCATACGAAATGACCGCTGTTTTAGATATTATTAATTGTAATTAATATGATTTGTGCAAAGGTATCTGCTAATTCAAACTGAATTACCCAGGGCAGGCGGCGAGAACGCCCCTTTGCTTACAGCCCCACGGGGTTTTCCCCCCTTCTACTTGCTTAATTGCTTAAAGTAGAGTGTAATAAAGGAAACCACTGGCGGTACATTTCTTAAGAGCCACCGCTAGCTCAATAAATAAAGGTGATTTAAATAACAAAATGTTAATTCACGTGTCAAAGATGTACATTTCTTGTGTAGATCTTTCCATCATTTTTAAGTTTGCCTTGCAAAGGACCATCCATTATTTTTGTTCTTTCACGTTCTTTCACGAACTCTTGAACAGTCAACATAAAGTTACCGTGTTCAAATACAGGTTCAGGGTAAAAAAACACCAACACGCTTAAGCGTTTGGTCCTGGGACTTACGGATGGTCATAGCAAAGGCGAATTTTACAGGAAATTGTCTACGTCTCAATTGAAACGGCAACCCTGTGCCGTCTTAACTTCACCACATTGGCTAGTGCAGATACTCAAGCAACCAATAAACTATCGGCGACAAACAGACACTTAAGCCGCATATAATAGATATTTATTTATTTCATTTTATTTGTTTTTTCATCGTTGCCGGTTTTTGCCGGTTGCATATTTCCGAATTCTATTATATATATATACTAAATTTTTTATTAAATGTTAAATACACGTGCTCTTGTATTTTTAATTTTTCCGGCTTAGCTTTCTCATAATATTCGTCACGCGCTCATAATATTCGCACGGGGAATAAAACAATTTACAGTTACGCAAGCAACCAATAAACTATCGGCGACAAACACTTAAGCCGCATATATATGTAAGATGTGTGTAATAATAGATTTAGTTGAGGATGTAAAGGAATAAAAATGAGACTGTTGATGACTTTGTTTCAATAACAGACAGTTCATGCGCACAAATCCGTACTTCTGTAATCAGTAACTGCTGGACCGTGAACACAGCCAGACTACGTATCGTCCTGTCATAACTTCTAAAATATAGCAAAGCAAACTCTGTTAAAGTTTTAATATAACTTTTCTACTTACGCCACAACAGAAAGTGAAATCTCCGAAGATTGCGGAAAATTCGGAACAAATATTCAAGTAAAATGTAAATATTAAACGCAAAATAAAGCACATGGACTAAACACCCTAAATTTTTCATGACGCTGTTACGATTATTACAAAGTAAAAATGAAAATTGTTTCTTACATATATGCATATAGAGCCATAAATTACAAAATTAAATTGCTTCCATGGATCAAACGATAAGATTTATGAAAACTGCATCGGCACATTTTTAGCAAAAAGACTGCTTATGTCGGAAGTGCTTTAGTAATAACCTTTTAAATATAATTTAAAATACCTTTAAAATTCTACATTCTATTGGGTTACAGTAACTCAATAGAATACTTGAAAGACTCAGATTTTCTTGGTGAATGCTGAATTTCAAGATTTCTTACTCGAAAAAAATAAAATAGCACTGAAATTTTACTAAATCCTGCAACGGATTTTCTTTATGAAAACCACACATGGTTCTTGGATTGAAAATCTTAAAGAGTTAATGTTTAGTACCAATATTTGAATATATTGTCAAATATCTTGTCACTTTCAGAGGTGGTCGTCTACGGAAGATACTCGCTACGAGAGTATTCACTACATTGTGTAATTTCAACTTCAGAGAGGCCAGTAGTGAGAGTGGGAAAGACAGGTGACAGGAGGGCCGAACACCCGGACGGCTTTCAAAGACTAATCGGGTATAGTCCGGGACCTGCTCCATCCAGAGCATAGCATAGCGACATAACATGTTTACAACATAAAATACCTAGCGTAACATTACCTAAACGACAGGTGGACATTGCATGGAGACATACCATACGTCAGCATAGACATGACATGGCATAGCATTTCGACATGACATAGTATAGAATATAAAGAAAGTGTGGTAAAGACAGACACAGACACACCGGACGAAGAACCTCCGTTCTAGGTCCTCATTATGTGGGACCCTTTCAGAGTTTGGGGTATCCCACTGGGACTTCGTTCTCGCGGGCGCAACCCCCGCAGTCCCCGCCCGGCTTTTACAAGCATTGGGCAATACAAAATCGTTGCAAAATAACACGCTGTCACCTTGCCGCCGGGAACCACTCCGTTGGCAAAACCACATTGTTAAAGGTGTACTGTCCGCATTGTCAGTCCCCGCCACGAGAACTGAATGGAATCAAACCCCGGGAACTCAATCGACAATATGCACCATATAGCTCCACCACAGCCGGAGGAACAGACACGACAGTACCAGTGCGGTCCCTGCCAAGCCTGAACCAACCTGAGTGCAATATTCGGGCTCTACTCCTGTGAAGTCAAATTACATACCCCCATGGTTGAGACCGCCTAGGTACAGATCCTAACCAGTACTTCCCAGGCGTTCGCCTGAGTCAACCCCCGAGTGGAAAAGACACCTGAATTTGACTCGAATTCGAATTCCGGCAAACAGACTGCATATAAACAAACTGTACATTGCTAGGACAACTGCCTGGAATTGGCCAGTAACAGACAAGACAAGCATTACTGTGAACTCCGCCCAGAAAGGTGATGTCATATTGCCAGAAGTTCATATGTTACAAAGCATGTCGGCAAAATATGTTACAAACCAGATGGCCAAAAATATTTCAGTTGCCCTTCGACAGGATGCACAACAAGCCGATTTATCGAAACGCTTCAGTCCGAGCTATGATGTCTCTTAAGAAGTGTGGAGCTTCTCAGCGGTAATACTTCAAAATAATTTTACCAATACCTGAATGTAAGAAAACATCAGGCCTCAGGACATCATTATTGTGAGCGGAGTTAATACTAATGCTTTTCCAGGCTGACGTTGGCCCGTTTAAGCAATTATTCAGCTTTACAGTGGAACATCGAGATAAAAGTTTAATTCGTTCCAGAAATGAGCTCGTACAGCGAATTTCTCGTATTTAGAAACAAACTTTTCCATTGAAAATAATGGAAATCCAGTTAATCTATTCCGCACCCCCAAAAATCTCATTGCTATCTCATCTTCAGTCGATGTATCTGGTGTTTTTCGGAGAAGGTCCAAGTACAGATTTTTAACCTTAGCGCAAATGATAGCTTCCGACACCGAATCGCCATTTAACTGCCACACCAACAACAACTTCTCAGCATCTTCTAGAAGTTTTAGACGGTGCTTGGAAATAAAGGTAACTCCTTTGGCCACATCAAATTTCTTAATTTCTTCCTTCTTCTCCCGAATAGTGCAGATTGTCGACGTCAAAAGGCAGTAAGTCTTTACCAATTCCATCACTTGTACACCACGCTTATGTTTATCTATGATTTCGTTTTAATTTCAACGGTCATGGTTTCCTTCTTTTTCTTTGCAACACTATCTGAGGCAGCAATCTTCTGGGGAGGCATCGTGAAATAATTATTTTCACGTTAAATGTAAAAAGCAACTAACTCACAAGCGCACAAACACGTAGATCAAAAAACGTTTGAGTGATCTGATAAGGGTATTCCACGAGTCGAGCCAGTTCGAGAAACGCGCCACGCATACTAACAGCCTGGGTCGCTGCTCATTATTCGAGTCAATACTCGTATTTAGAGACGAATGTTTGTCTCATACTTTCCTCGTATCTCGAATTTGCGATTTTTTACCAAGAACTGACAAAGAGGCACTGCACTATGATCATGTTCTGAATCAGTATATCACAGGGCACGGTCCTTTCCCCCACCTACTTCCATGACAGAGGCATGTGACCCACGGATCTCTGCATATGTGGCGAAAGGGGTGACTCTGATCATTACATTTTTGTCTGTAATCTAACAGACGGCAAACATCTGATTAAGCCTAACAATAATCTAATACCATTTAAGAAATATGCAATAAAGAACAGACACCTTAGGGCCAAAATCAGAGACGTTCTTATACATATCCAAGGACTCGGACTGGATATATCTAATGCTTATTCATCTCCAGATATTCCTAAAATATATTTATTTAATTTGTTTAATTTATTGTTCCAATAATTTCATTTTTCTATGCAAT
Source organism: Stegodyphus dumicola (assembly GCF_044657685.1). Classification (NCBI taxonomy): domain Eukaryota; kingdom Metazoa; phylum Arthropoda; class Arachnida; order Araneae; family Eresidae; genus Stegodyphus; species Stegodyphus dumicola. The sequence continues at coordinate 182,759,618 of NC_140776.1, read as the reverse complement.
GCTGATGGATGGGATCTCCAAAGACTTGCCTATTACACCTTCCGCCTTAGAAAGGACATTTGTTCATACATTTAGACTTTTCGAAGCGTCAGTTGTTGAACTTTCCAAGGACAGTCTTTTCTCAGTGTACACTATTAATACCAGAAATCAGTTAACTCAGAAAGTCTTCTCAAGGGGTTGATGGTAAGAAGAGGGGCAAGAAATCCTCCGGGGTGTTCTCCCTCAAACTTGGGGTGGAAAGTTTAACAGTTAGCTAGGTTCAGCATACCTCAATTACCTGTGGTACTACGGAGTAGCTGGCCTAGCTTCTACCTGTACCCGTATCTCGAATTTCTGGTATATAGAGGTGCTCATATCTTAAAGTTCCGCTGTACAAAACTTTTATATCTTAAGCATAGATCATTTTTACTCTTGGAATAATAGTCGGATTGTGGTGTCGAAACTAGGATCTTCTTAATCAAGTAAGTCATCGTTCTGAGTAATTGAACCTATCACATTGCGCCGAGCATATTTAAACAAGATTGCGGTGTCGAAACTAGGATCTTCTTAAGCATGTAAGTCATCGTTCTGGGTAATTGAACCTATCACATTGCGCCGAACATGTTTAAGCAAAAATTAATTTCGCGTAGCAGGTAATCAATCGCAATCGATGACAATTTAATCCCGATTGTTTGTCACTTGTCCGAGGCCGAATACTTAATCTAACTAAAACCTTCACTTTCACTATTTTGCGAAACAGGTTGCCCCGGGACAGGAAATTGCTACGCTCGACTGCAACCTCCCGTTGTTGGATCCGACATGCTATGGTTAGTCACGACTGGTTGGAGTAGGCTTCACTGACCCACTTTCCAGTAATAGTTAAAAGTAGTTTGAGGGCTCGCTGACCTCTCGCACTCTTTTTCTCACCTTCCCACAGACGATTAGACGAGAAGAGAGGCACATCGTTTGCAAGGTACAACCCGCGATGCCTCCGAAGGACAGTGGAGTTCGAACCCCGTGTCTTTGGTCTGAGATCTTGTTCGTTACATTCTTTCTTGTTCTGTTCGGACAGTTCCCATCCGTCGTCGTTAAATTTCGAATTTAGGAACGTGTATTATGCAATAGACAACTGTGTACATCATTCTGAAATTACGTAAGCTTCATGGCAGTAAAACGTTCAAAATAACAAATTTTCCTCAAACTATTCCATTCATGCTAAATTTATTAATCGAGGTAAAAACTATATTCCGATTCTGAAGTTAAATCCATCTTACAATAATATTCCATTCATATAAAATATTTCTAAAACAACCCAACTGTTTTTGTTAATTAATTGGAATTAAAGATTTTCTTATAATTTTGTTATAAGTAAACGTATTAATCAAAGTAAAAAATGCCATTTACTTCTTTTGAGATTTACAATCGATTACTCAAGTAATCATCACTCGAAATTTCAAGATCTTAATCTGTTTTAAATAAACTTCTTTAATTAAATTAAAAATCACTTTTGGGATAAAATCCCTCTTCATTAATCTTTACAATTCTATTCAATATAAACTTTATTAATCGAATTAAAACTACCTCTGATTTGATTGGAAGTAAAATTATACTCTTTGAAATAAACTTTATTAATCGAAGTAAACGCCATCTTAGAATTATTTTTGAAACTTAATTGATTAAAGTAAAAATTATCTTCTGATTTTGTAGTAAATAAGATAAACTTCATTAATCGAAGTAAAAAAGACTTTCGTACAGTTGTGTTTGAAATAAATTTAATTAATCGAAATAAAACATCTTACATTTTCATTGGAAGTAAACTTCATTAAAATCCATCTTAATCTTCTATTAGAGAAAAGCTTACTTAATTGAAGTAAATTCTTTTTTAAGTTTCTATTCGCAATCGGCTTCATTATTCAAAGAAATATTACCTTCTGATTTTAAATTAAATTTCAAAATAAAAATAATAAAAAAAGACTTTATAAAATAAGCTTTTGGTAAAAACTCATAAAATAATTCATAAACTAAAAGGAAAAAATAATTTATCATATAATTTAATTGGAATGAGAAACTAAATAATTGTCTTTACAAACTTCAAGTTTACTATCACAACTAATAAAAGCATGGAACACTTTTGATAAATTTCTAAAAATAATGATTTGTATCTTTGGCAGTTTCAAGTATTATACTTTACTTAAACGCTCATTATTTATTATTCGTGATATAAAATTGCAGACGAATTTTGTAAAGAGAATTAATTATTTAATCTGTCGTTCCCATTAAGCTGTATGATAAATTATATTTTTTTCCTTTTAGTGTATTTATTAGTTTTTTAGTTTTAAACGAAAACTTATCTTGTAACAAATTCTCTTTATTTTCCTCATTTTAATGTCAATGACATGTTATTAATAAAATCGTTCAATTTTAAAAGTATTTTTCAACAATCAACTCTTTTACTTCTGGCAATTCTATTTATTATTTACAACCTTGCAATTAAATATATTATTTCTATTTTTAAATTTATATGTATATTAGCTGCGATATCTAAGCTTTGAGTTACCTGTCTTACCTGTCTAGCAATATTTTTGGATGTTAGAATTTTAATTATGTTAGAAGTCCCATAAAAAATATAAAGTTGCATCTCACATTAAAATTAAGAAAATTAGCCTTTAAAATGGAATGCTGAGAATAATGTGTATATAAACTTATAAAATGAGAGAAGATTATTTATTTATTAGTCCAAAAGGCTTCGTCCCTGAAGGACTATTGTTTTCGTTTTGCGGTTTTGCGTTGGTTCACTATAAATGTCCGTTTCACTTTTAAAACTGTTGCCACTAAATGTTAGAGTCCTGCATTATATTCGAAGAAATTAAATAATGAAAAATCTGCGTAAATATATGTCTATTTCTCGCATTGGGATAAAACAATGGTACATAGAGCCATCGAATTTTGAATGACGTAATCCTACTGCGAATATGTTCATGTGGAAGCCCAAATTTGGAATTTGTTTTATGGTCGATTTCATATTTTGTAAAACTTTAACGAATTTTTGATTAACAAACTAAAGGACTTCAAAGCGAGCCATGGCAACGTTGTACAGAGGAAACATTTTTATCTCCAGCGCGCGAGACTCTGTATCGGAAATTCTAAAGATATGCTGCTTCAATTTAAAACTATTTTGCGATATTGCTCTTGAACTGAATTTTATGGTGTAAGTGCAAAGAATGTGATATTTAATAAATAAATGTAACAGACAAAATGTTTAAAAAAAAAAAAAAAAAAAAAAAAACACGCTCCTTTGGACGTAATTTAAAATCTAAAACCTTTCAGATTTTTTTATTATTATTATTTTCCCATTTTCATTATATTTTCCCTCCCTCAAGGCATATTTCACTGCAGATATTTGTAAGCTCAGCTCATATAATCAGCCTTTGAACTCCGTTATGTTTGAGATCATTAAAATGAAATTAACGGCAAATGTAAACTCTAAGCATAGAAAGGAGGGAAGAAATAACTTTTATAAAATGGCAGAAGATTTCTACAAAAAGCTTAATTTCTTTGCAAGAAAACGAACAATATAAATAAACAAAATAAATATTAGAGCATGTATGGCATTAAATAAATCACGTGATTCAAAAGGAAGAAACAAAACTTTCCCTTCTGTTAGGACGACATATTAAAAAAATGTAAACAATCGACCAATTAATATCTTTCATATCAGTCTTGTTTTAAAAGAAGGCGGAGAGTTTGTATTATAATCTCTGAAAATTTCGAAACTTTAAAATAGATGTATTTCTAGATGTTAAAGTTTCAAAATAATGGACGATAAGTAGTTGGAAAAAAAAAGCTCTTATCGAAATTTCGCCAAAAATTAGAAATTATATTAAAAATTTCGTATAAATTTCATTTAAAAGACTTTTTCCCACTCTTTCTGATGGTGCAAATAGCAAAATTCTGAGACTTTTAGCTTGTTCATTAAACAAAGATATGAACGAAAACTCGTTTTAAAATTAAATTTTAAAAATTTTAAATTCGAATTTTGAAAAATTCTCTTCACCGCGTTTATTATCATCCATAAACAGTGTGTGTGAAAGTTTCAGCTGGATAACTTGTCAAAAAATAGCTTAAAAATAAATGACAATCTTTAAACCATAGCGACAAGCACCATGAATAAACTAAAGTTCGAAATTTCGAAATAAACAGCATCTTAAAACTCTTTTCAAAATGAATTTCATTTATCAAAATAAAACAAAAATATTATAAGCTTATTTTAAATAAACTTTATTAATCGAAGCAAAATCCATCTTAGACTTCGGTTCGAAATAAATTTGTGCCGCTTAGTGTCGAATTATTAACTTAAAATAGTAAACCTAAGAATTGAGTTCTGGTTCTGAAGTAAAATCCTTCTTGAAATTCTATTCGAAATGAATTTAAAATCCTTTAATTAAAAGTAAAAATAATCTTGTAATTCTAAATCAAAGCAAAAATTATCTTTTGGCGTACTATGAAATTTGCAGTTATATTCTAAATGAAACTTATTAATGAAAGTAAAATTCATCTTACTGCGATTAATATGGATCTTCTGAACAGATCTTATCTGTAACCGTATACATGCAAATGTTGTTCATATTTATGTTCCTTATTGCGCTCGTTTTTGAGGAAAACCAGCCAGTCAACAAACTCTTTTAATGTCATTAGATCATAAAACATGAATAATTAGCAGGTAATGAAAAATAAAATTTTTTGAATGCTTAATTTGTAAAATTGTAATGTAGATAGTAGAAACTAATTCTAATTCTAAAAGAGTATTAGCGAATGATTATTATTGAACTTATTGTAAAGAAGGTAAACACGTAAGAAAATATTAAGTGAACCATGAAAGTGTATTCTTATCTAACAATAAACGTCGCATGTAATTTCTAAACTTACTTTCGTTTGTTGAATGTTGATATTTCTTTCACCTAAATAGGTTGAAAAGCTAGACTGAAACACATGCTATGCAACGTGAGGCGGAAATGGTCAGGGTTATATTTGTAATCAAGGTATGTAATCATGGCGTTAGAAATGTTTTTTATTAATCATAGTAATCTTCACATTCTGGTAGAATTTCACGAAGCTTACCTAAGTTCATTAGCCTACCGTGTATTCCAAAGTATAATGCGCACATGTAATTTCAAACTACATTTTAAAAATTTTAGGTATATTCGCCATATAACGCGCACCCTTTCCTTAAAGAAGAAACAAGAGAGAAACGTGATGCCCTTATTTTTTAAAGTTATTCATTCGAAGATTTTCCCCAGACTATAAAACTATGGTATACTGAATTAAAAAGTGATAAGGGGAACAATATGTGTGAGGGGGAAATGCTTTAGGGAGTGAATAATTCTGCAAAGGTGTTGGGTGGTATTCAATGCGGGTGTGTACAAGAATGTTATTCTAGGGTTTCGAAAAAGGAGAGACATAATTTTGGGTAAGAATGCACTTCTGACCCGAATGAATTCGCGGGGTTAGGAGTCAGATGTATTCTCTAAATGAATGCACAATAATTAATATGCTTTACGTGAAGGAAATTATCCGATAACTGAAAATTATCCGATAATGAAAATCTAATTTCTATATGCTCTTCTTTTCATTATTTTTAAATGTATCATTTATATATATATATATAGATAAAAATTGTAGAAAGCTCGCCTAAAAGTTACCAAGAGCTGTTAAAATTCCATAGTCAAGAATACACTTAAAATTCTAACTGTATGTTCTTTTCATTTTTAATGGCGACGTTCTCTTATTTGAAAGTACGTGGAATTAAATCCACAGCTCCGTTGTCAAGTTGTTTTTCCCGCCTTTTCTACACGTACAGTTATAGAATGTTCTGGAAATATTTAAAGCGAACTGGATTGGCTGACGTCATTTCTTGGAAGCTCCGCCTTTCCAGAGGCTATAAAAGGACTCCCAAAAGAATATCGGGGCTTTTTCTTAAATGTCACGATGCAGTAAACTTCATACAAAATATTATTAGTAGTTCTTTTTTATTTACTCCGGATATCTGATTTTGTAACTGCTATTTCTCCTGACCAATAATAAATGGATCCTGTTTCTTAAACTTATCGTCTGATAATTTAAGCTACGACTACGTTTATGATTCTTCAACAATCTATTTATTCCTGACAAAAGCTGGTGCATCACATATATGTATTTAAATATATTATTTTATATATATATAAAAAATTTATATATATATTTTATATCGTGCACCCGTAAATTTCGATCTATACAGTAATTAATATACTGAACATTGTTTTAGTAGCTAATGAAAATTACATCTTTCATTGTTTAAACATCCCATTGCGCACAGCCGCGCATGCTTAAGTTAGGTTAGGTTAGGTTATTTGAATATGGTTAAGTACACGCTGACTTAAGGGAGGGATGTATTCGTGAAGGACATTCTAATGGAAATTGGCTCATATACACGTTACAGAACCTGGTCTGTCGAGATGCCAGCCATCCCTTCAAACAAATAATAATATTACTTCGTCTCATCCAAATTCTGACAAAGAGTAATAGTATCTGTGTACCTGATACCTCAGTTCCTCTATAAGCAATTACAAAAGATACTTATGAGTTAACCGATCTCACGTGCACTTTTCCACGTAAGCTCGAAGATTACAAGCAACTGTTATCCCGATTTCGAACAGCAAGATACGCCGCCTCGAGAAACCTCCGCGCTGACCCGACGACTTCCTGTCTTCTTCTTTCTGGAAAGTGAGAGCGAAAAAACAGAAAGGTCGGAAAAGGTCAGAGCGAGGTAGAGCTGTTATTAACCAAATAAAATAAATCTTAACACTTCGCAAATCTCTCCCTTATTTGTTAATGTTTCATTGAGGTGTCGTTCGTGTATGTTATCACGCTATCAGTGTGGAATGTTTTTCACGCTTCTTTGTCATTCATTTTGTGGTCATTCCCCCTCGTCGACGGCAGCCGCTCCGTTGCTGGACCAGACTCCAAAAAGTAGGTTAGCAGACGCGTGTAATGAAAAGTGTAGTTAAATTAGTTCGCTGGAACATTCGACTGGTGGAGCGGCGAGAAAAAGGTCACGAGGTGGGCGGACGCGATGGCTGCGGTCAGTGACCAGGTATTGACACCGCGGGGGAGCACCTTTTTTAGTTCGACCGACCGATGACCGGATACCTGTTCTCGAACTTTCATTCCATCTGTTATCTATATATATTGCACAGGATGATACATAGTTATGCACTTTTAATAATCTGTTGTCCACCAATGGGCGAAATCGGCTGTAAACTCTGATTGACACCGAGGCTTCGAGTCTCAGATTTTCTGGAACTTCAAAATCGTCTTGCTTTGTCTCATTACCCCTGTTTTTCCGTATAAAAACAGAGGTATCGCGGCTCCCGATTTCTTGAATTAACACCTGGGATGAAGTCCACGCCTAACTAGACGACAGTTTAACCCTTTGCGGCACAGTGTGTCCGGTCTGGACACGCCTAAAAATTTCCTTCTGTACGCACAGAAAAATTGAATGAAAAAGGATTTATAGGTTACTCTGAACCTTCTTTATTTATAGTGGATGGCAGCTCAGCACGAACCAGTCCATATATTTTAGCCATGTTTAGTTTTTTAAGACCCTCATTTTTCAAAGAAATCTTCCAGATTTATTTTTAGGGTATGAAAGAAATTGTTTGAAAAGAAATTTCTATGTTATGTTTTTGGCCGTATGCTGATCTCCTTATTCTGTATTAGTTGTAAATTTTTACCTTGAAATCTTGCCTAAAATCAAACGGCGAACCTTAGGTGTGCCCAGACCGGGCTCACCGATCATCTGGGACAAATGAGAGTCTGTATTCTTTGTTTCTCCGCATCTCATCGGTCAGTTCATTGACAACAAGGCTCGTTTCAGCACTCTTTTCGAAGCTCTATTCAATCAGTGTGCCTGCCCACTTTGAGCACACCCACAGAATTAAAACGATAAGTGCTATCTTCACAAAATGTTACTTGTGTACTCCTCTAGGCCTAATTAGACTGCCTACTTTTTTTTTTTTTAAAATCAAAACTCCGACTTTAAAAGGTAGCGTGTCGGAAAGGATTAAAAAATCTCAGAGGAGAATAACAAACATGTGATGTTAATGAACAGAAATATACTGTTAACAATTTAACTGTACTTTCAAGCAGTATACCAAAACCAAGATATAGGCAGCTGTTCAGAAAAGAATAACCTGTGTTATTAGTGAAAAGGAAAATACTGTTAACAGTTTAACTGTACTTTCAAGTAGTATACTAAAACCAAGCTATAGGCAGCTGTTCCGCTACGGTGTGGTGTTTTGGTGGTGTATTTAATTATGGCAAAGCACACTAGGGCTATCTGCCTAAGGGAAGGGATGCCTTCGTGGAGGACTTTCTAAGGGAAACTGACTCGTATACACGTTACACATGGGGAAAACCACGAAAACTCCCATGCAGCCAGCCCATTTGCGGGATTCGAACCTCGGACCGAACTACCAGTATTCAGTGACTTTACCGCTCGGCCGCTGCTCCGCTATGAGCTATCAGTTTTACCTGCCGCCCAAACGGTATAGTGTTTAGGGAGCATACTACGATACAGAAGGGCACGGTTTCGAATCCCAAATAAGGTTGTAACTGTCCGCCCCTTCATGGGAGATAACGCTGGTAGCCTTGTTAGGTGGCTCCACAATAAAATGGCCACATGGTTCTGCTCTCGATTTTCTTATTCCTGGAGAAGAGTACGGCGTGAGTTTTGTTGACATTCGCTTGAACTTCCATTTTAAAAGCCAGGTCTCTAGTGCATAGATGTAATTTTGCAATCGTTGGATGACTGGACCTTTGAATACACTTTGGGTAAGGATCGCCGTGTCATCTGCATACGTAACTTTCGGCAAAGAAATACATTATGTAAGGAAAATGAAACCATCACAGAGAATAAAATTAACTGTTCTTTCTCTCTCGCCTCAAAAACATGTAAATTTAGGTAGTGTTAAAACACGCGAGAAAAGGATGATTGAAGATAACTTTATGTTTAAAAAAAAAAAACTTATGATAATCGCTTTTAATATGATGTACTCATGGGAAATGACGGTTCTTCTGTAAAAGAGATTATTTCCAGAAGGAAGAAATGAATGCTAAATATACAGAAAAGAAGGAAGGAAAGGAAGGGGAAAGAAAGAAGAAAAAAAATTCCGAAACAAGACAAGAACAATAATTGCCGTGATGCAAAGTGAAGTCACGTGGTCAAGTGACCCCATTCGCCGCGGCCGTTAACCTTTCCTTCTAGCGCCAGAAGTGGAGTACGCACGTGGAAAGGGAAAAAGGAATTTTTCCTTCTCTTGCGCCGGGGAACAATGCGTATCATTGTGCGGTAGGGAAAGGGAAAACGAAACGGCGACCTTCCTACTCCTCTCCCCCCCGAATCCCCCGTCACAACCCTTTTTCGCTCCCCCTTCTCACCGACTTTGCATTCGCGATATTGGGAATGGGTTGCGGAAGAACCGTGTTGCCAACAGAGTTTTGTTAATCTAAAATTTTTCATTACTGTAACCTCACGTTTTTCTGCTCTCCCGTTTTGGAAAAATTTAATATTGTATTTTGACAATGGCAACGTTAAGTAGTAAAACAAAAAGTTTTTTGCTTTTTGTTCGAAGACTGGTATTTTTCTTTGGCTATTGTTTATATGTATATGTACGTGCGTGTGCGCCTTTTTTTTTTTTTTTTACTTAAATATTGAAAATAGGGTTCGAACATTTTGACAGATGTCATCACTGTTATTGAATCCCATAATTTACTAAATTTTGTGGAGATTATGCAAGCGTTTAATATGCTTGTGCCTGTTTGGAATTAATTTCTAGAAGGACTGTACGGAGGCAGAGATCTGTCTGCTTCCTGTGTACTGTCGATGAGTTTCCTTAGCTACCTTAGACACTACTGCAAATTTTTCAAGCTACGATTGTTTGACCTCGGTTCGAAGTCAGATGAACGAACTAACTGCATGGTTGGTTTTCTTGGTTTTCCGTATAACGTAAATAAGGAACCACTTTTACTTAGAAAGTCCTCTACGAAGGCATCTCTTCCCTTAGATTATAAGGCATCGTGTGCTTTGCTATATTCGAATAACCTAAATTACACCTATGTGTAAAGGAGATCCGAGACATTTTTCTTTGGGAAATCCTCCACGAAGGAATTCCTTTCGTTATGCGGATAGTCTTCACGTCCTTTGCCATATTCTCTGGAAAAATAACTGGAACTGTTTTCTACAAAGGTATCACCCTTCAAAAAGGCATTTCCCAGCGCTTTAATAAATTGACTTTTGAATTATGATAAAGGAATGGAAGAGCTGGGTTTAAGAAGTAAATTGTATTCTTCGAAGAACGCTAACGGAAACTAATTTTTATTTACGTTATATTTCGGGGGAGCTACGAAAACCCTTTGGAACCAACCTTTTTAGCCAATGGAAGCAATCAAACCCTTTCAAAACGATAGAGCTTAGTCAATGGAAGCCGAGTCCATGTCAACAGTCAGTATCAGTGACCTGTTGTCTAAAGCAACAACCTCCAAACTTTTTTGATCGTGTCGAAGACGAAAATAATTATAAATTGTACCCCATTTAATTTCATATTATATTGTGCGCATGCGCTTTGAAGTCGGTGCATTTATGATGTTGAGCACCACCCCTCGACGCTGGTGAAAATATACACAGCGACCAGCGAGAGAACCTCACACTCACGTGATACACGATCATGTCGTCGAGGAAATATTGTTGTACATAATCTCACTTGTTTGTCCTCATCAGAGCAAGCCCATGAAATGCATCATGGCAAGGAGTACAAAATTAAGCCAGTCGTTGGCAAGATCCTCGGGCAACATATAGTGACAGTACGATTTTGCTCAATTCCCTCCCCCATCCCAATTATGAGGAAGTAGGTCCAACGGGGAGTAGGTCCAACGGTCTCCCACTCCTCAGTACCACCAAACCACACGAGAGAACTTTCGGCTGGCCATATGTTTAGAGTGTCCCTTTGCAGCCCTTGCATACATTTAGAGTGTCCCTATAGTAAAGACACTATACATATACAATCATCCGTGCCTTCTCCGGTATTTGAACCCGGGCCCTTCGGTACCGCAGTCAGAGTCACTAATCACTGGTCCCGTTTGGGCGACACTCAAGGATATTCCTGAGATTACTTCTTTAGCATCCGCAAGTTTCACTGTGCATCCACTGAGATACGCGTACGCCATTTTGGAGACCACTGGTTTTAAAGCACCAATGGCTTTAGGCAATGGATCAGTGGTACTAACCCAACCACCGTCGAATTTTTATTTACGCATAGGAATCTAAAGTTTTGTGAATCTATACCGAGAAGGTCAAACGAAATGTGGCATAAATTCAAAGCATTTAAAATTCCAGCTATCATGTTAAGTTTCTCTTAAACTATCTTTGCCCAACGTGTTATCGATTGTGTGTTGGATGCTACTTGTAGAGAATAATAAAGGAAATATCAGTTTAAATCGGTTTGCTAGCGATATCAGTTTCCAATCGGACGTTTTAGTAGGTTGTCGGGCGGGCTAGACATAATTTGGGGTCATCATCCCAGAGAAAGGAAGTCAAGCGAAATCATCAGACTTAATCAAATCCGGCGAGTCTGCGAACCCGAAGAGGGATTAATTTGAAATGATGGCCATGTTGCAATTAAGTGGGGCGCTAAACGTTTTAAAAGAAGGAAAGTGGCAGATGTTTTCTTCTGCCAGACTGCTTATATATTAATGCTATACAGACGTGGAAACTGCCGGGAGGCTACCAGAAATGGAGACTGCTGTTCGAGTGTAAAGATGTTCTTTCAACAAATGCACGCGAATGTCTGCTTATTTGTCAGATACAGAATAACAGATGATGTGTTTAGGGGAAGAATGATGTTTGAAATTCTGAGTTCTTTTTTTCTTTTGTTTGATAAGGAATTCCTTAGACAGGAAGCAATTAATTCTTAACGAAGAAGATTTGGCCTTTTGATTGTGGGATTTTATGATAACGTTTTCCGGAAGAAAGCGGTTTTCTTTACGCTGAATAAATGCTGTGGCTGGTCTTGCCTAAATTCGGTGAAATCATTAAACACACTTGCAGAATTTTCAGTCGCAAAACTGGCGTTTTGTCAGCCATCTTAAAGTTAATTCCATTAGGCTTGAATCACTGGGCATTGTCCTCGTTTGCTGTAAAGGAATCTTTAGTCGCATCCTTACCACGTTTCTTTTCATGTATATTTTTTAAATATCTTACCATGCAGGAACTTAGGAATCGATCCGAGCAGAAGACAGATATTCAGGGGACCGGTTAATTTAACAGTTTAAGAGAGATGTGTTTCTGTGGGGGACAGTTCTGACTGCTAAATTTCAGAAATCCATTCTGCAAAAGAAGGAAATAGTGTTGCGTGCGTACGGGTTCCTGAAAGGTTGAATGCACACAGGATGGCCGATAGCTTGATCAAATTTAGTTTATCAAAAGAAACGCTTCAGAGTTCTGGAACTTTCCACAGAAATACTCATACAGCACTTCACAGTACCGCATAATACAATCAATAGCTGCACATTAAACTACTAACAGCGTTAAACACAACGCAGTGCAAAGTGCATCTAAAAAACGAAGCTCTCATGGATATATCAATACTCCGAAGTCGCTCTGAACTAACAACTACTACTAGCTGATGTTGTCTCCGGTTCCCCCCCCCGGCCACCGAAATCTGTAGTGCTTCTCGAAATTACTGGAAAGCATAGGAGGGCTGGATACGGTTACAGCTACGTAAAGGACCAATTACTGTTATTAAATTACAATACCCATTACAGTTATAAGGGACCGGACCAACATGTCGCCAAATGGTCGCCAAGTTTGAAATTCGGCTATTTCAAGCCAAATTTGAAAACAAAGTCGACAAAACCCTCGCCAGCTTGGCGATATTTCGCCACTTTAGCAAGTTAAACATTTACTCAGTGTTAAATAGACCTGTCGCTGTGTTCTTACTTTTCCGGCAAATTATCGCCTTTTTAGATTTTCATGTTACATTATACAAAAGGAATGCAACAATTTCACATATAATTTCACTAAAACTATTCATATATGTACAAGATTCGTAACAATAGGTAACCATGGAATTGCATTCTTCCGTAGGGAATATACAAATGGCTAATGTATTGCAGATTCTTTAAGAGAAATTACAGGGAAATTTTAAGGGAAATTTCTTATTTTTTCAAGTTGCCCAAAAAATAAGGAATGTTAATCTTTTCCTATGTAAAGTGTTGGCGTACCTCATTCCAATATACACTAGTTATTCTGAAATTTCAGTAAATTTCTTTTCTGTTGTTAATCCATAAAGCTTTCTTTTGGATTAACATAAACATACTGAAGCATGCTTTTTCTCTTGTAATAAAATGTGAACTTTCAACTCATTTTTAATTTGCTGTCGCTGATATTAGTCGCAACTCCTTTATGATAACTCCTTTGCGGTATGATTTACTATCTCTTAGTGAGAAATCTGTTATAATGCATATAATCGCTTCGGCGAAATTCATTTGATGGTATATAATTATAATTCCATGGTTGAGCTTCTTTATGACATAAGCTAATCGCTTAGATAAGTTCATTAATGTTTTTTTTTTTTTAAATTGATTATTGCCAAAGCACACTAGGACTGTTTGCGTAAGGGGAGGGATGCCTTCGTAAAGGACTTTCCAAGGGAAACTGACTAGTATACATGCTACACATGGGGAAAACCACGAAAATGCCCATACGATCTCCGGTTCGCCTGGAATCGAACCCAAACTGGCACTACCGGTGTTCGGCTGTTTTACCCAGTGGCCGCTGGAGGACAGTTTATTAATAGTCCAGCTATAAGTGATTATAATAGTATAAATTAGTGTTTTTCGTTCACAGCTTAATGTCTGACCTAACTATTGCTTTATTCATTTTTTACATATATATATGTAATGATAGCACAACATATTTGAATACTCGATAATGTCTAACTTTTAGAATGATGAATGTGCAGATACTATTTTACAGAAATTTAACTGAGAAATAAATGTTTCATTGATGTTAGTAGCACATAATTCCAATCCTATACGACTAAATAAAATTGTAATGATAGCTCATTTTCAGAGAAGCATCGCCCATGACGGCAATGGCCAATTAAATTTAGAAGTTTGCTTTCATATTTTTTTATCTTAGATGTGAGTGCGATTTCAATTTTATTTAAATGACTTATCACCTCTTCCTTTCACCCCCCCCCCAAAAAAGGGAGAAAATACAAGAAGACAGGAAAGATAAAAAAAAAGAGGGGGAAGCAGATACAGAATTTTCTACCTACATTTATGTTTACATTTATCTACATTTATGGTTACATTTATCTACATTTATCTTATTTATCTACATTTGTGGTTACATCTATCTACATTTATCTTATTTATCTACGTTTATGGTTACATTTATCTACATTTATCTTATTTATCTACATTTATGGTTACATTTATCTACATTAATTTTATTTATCTACATTTATGGTTACAAATGTTTTTCAGTAGAACTTTTCTTTTGCCATAATTTGTGATTAGTCATTATGTAAGATTAGGATTTTACGAAGAAGAAACTACTATTAGATTTTACTACATTACTATATTAGGTTTTAGGCAGAAGAAAACTTGTAAAATCTTTGTGCTCTCGCTCGGATTCAAAATATGGATGTTTCACTGTTAATTGGGTACGTTAGCTATTTACACTACGAGAGCAGATATGGGGGAAGGTGGGCTACGAGAGCACATTTAGGGCCTTGGAATGATTCTTTCCGGGTCTTTTAAAGTAAGAGACTACAGTGCTGAGGCTTTCATTTTCATTTTTATTATATCTCCGTAGTCTTTTCCTGATATTTATCTCACTGTCCGTTTATGTAAAACAATCGTTAAAGGTAAGCAGCGGCAGAAAACACTTTTTTTCCCGCGTGTTTCCTCAGCTTCGGGTTATCGATCTCGAAGAGGAAGTAGAGGGTATTTCCTTTTCGTTAAAGGCTCCTTTGACCTTGATATTCCATATTCTGTTGCTTACGTGTCTAGAAATATAGATTAACGTGACTTGATGTTTACAACTTTTTTTTTGCCTCCTGCTGAGCTGCTGAAACTTCCGAAACAACAGATCTTCCCTCCCCCCGCACTTCAGGTGTTCGAAAATATAATAGCTTGCTTCTGGCAAATACGTAGGCTTTTATTACCAGTTGAAAGACACCATAACACAGTTATTTCAAACTATATACAGTGGTTTTTGTTGACAGATACATGACATCCTGGTATCACGGTAATTTAAAATTACATACGGTGGTTATGCCTATAGTTGCACAACAAATCTCAGAACCGTAAATTTGAAAATGCTTAACGCTGTTTGCCACTTGTCCTGCAAAATAGTATCTCGGATTCTGTAAATATGCTTTTATTTTGTAAATATAGTTGGCATGTGTTTTGTCTTCGACGCTCCATAAAATCATAGAAATATTTTTATGGGGTCTTAAATACATCCATTTTTAAATAATTAGGCATTTTAGATACACGTTCTAGGGACCGAAACATCAAAAACTAAATAAAAAATTTGGAAACTTTCAGATTTTATATTACACCCAAAAGGGACGTTTATCTTTTTTGTTTTGTGTATTACCTTTATTTAATAAATATCATGTTCTTCGCACTTAAACCATAAAATTCAATTCAACAGCATAGAATTTCCGATACACAGTCTTGCGCGCTGGAGATGCAATTTGTTTTCCCCGTTCAGTGTTGCCATCGCTCACTTTAAAATTGTTGAGAAGTTTTGCAAAATATGAAATAGATAATAAAAAAATTTCAAATTCCAAATTTGGGCTTTCAGATGCCCATATTCGAGTGGAAGACTACATTATTCAAAATTTTATATCTCTAGGTACCCTTCTTTTCTCACAATGCGAGAAACATACATACATTCATTATTTAATTTCTTTAAATATAACGCAGGGCTTTAATATTTGGTGGCAACAATTTTAAAAGTGATACCCCGTTTATAGTGATTCTACGCAAAATGCCAAAACGAAATTAATATCCCTTCTAGGTTAACGCCCTTTGGGCTAAAGAAAATTAGTTTGTGGAAATCTGGTAACAAATTATTCACGTAAAAACTGCATTTAGAAAGGTATGGACTATCCATAACATTAAACAGCCGTTCGAGTGCAAAACTGAATTAAGTTTAAAAGTTAATTCATTTAAGTACCGTTGTATACAGAAAAAGTAATTTGGAGAAGGTCCTTAACCCTTCCGTTCTTCAGATACAGTATTAAAGACCAAATCCTTCAGAGTGTTGTCAAATATACCCTTGAACACAAAGCCGTCTTTCATAGCTATATCACCCGGAAACGCCTACCCTTATTCGCACCATCCAATAAAAATAGGAATAGCGTCCGAAAACGGTCTCAAATTGTTGTTGATAAAATTCCTCGAAATTATCTTCATTACGTCATAATATATGTATGACGTCAAACACTTTTATCAGAATAATATTCGGCAAGGCTCTTCAAATTTGAATGGTGAACGATTTCCGGGTTTTTTTCCTCCTTGTACATTTTATTGTTGTTTTTTCGAGGCAGTGTAAAGTTACGCTTGCTTTCAATTTATTTCCGTAATTGTAATTTCTTTTAATTTTTTTAATGACCACTGTAATAACATTATAATTTATTTTAATGACCACTGTAATAACATATTTATCTCTTGTATTTTATTTCGACAGACATTATAGGTTTTAAAAATTTAATTATCGAATTAAGAAGTTAATTATTGATTATGATTACAGAGAAAATTAAGCTGTAAAATTAGCTTCCTGTCTAAATATACTGTAAGAATTATGTTAATTTTATTAACAGTTAAATTTTAAGTTAAAGTTCCTTTCCTGTCAAATTCTTAACTTCAACTTACTACTTCCGGCCAGAACGTAGTTTTGGAATCGTGCTGAATATTTAATGAGGAGGAGCGGTATTTAAACCACGAAGTTACTTACTGAGTCAGAGAGAATCAGAGCTTCTGATTTACGCGCGTCTGCCTTTTTGGCCACTCTCTCTCTCAAAGCTGTTATTACGCTCGGCCGTACTCAAGCCCTTGCTAAGCTTCGTAGTCAAATAAGTTAAGGGGCCAACTCGATTTGGACCTTGACAGCTTCGGCTATATCTCTTTAGTTAATCTTAGTTTTAGTTTAGTTCTTAGTCTCTTAAGTTCAAGCCCAAGTGTCGGCTTTTATTGTACACTCCAAGACGGAGCTTTGTTAAATCTTATTGGAATAATAAAGGGTTAGTTACCCTTCCATCTTGTTGTTTCTTGTCACACGAACTTAAGCGATTATTCGTTAACTAGTTCTTAAGATTCGTCACTTTCTACAGTAACTGAGAATTACACTACACTGGTGTGCAAAAATTAAGGACGAAGTCGAAAAATTAGCATATCAGCTGAACGAAGAGGCAGAGCGGACAGAAAGACCAATCAGGAGATTAAGTAAGGTGATGTACGGTAGCACATGAGCAGATATGCAGGAAGGCGTAATGGGGGAGTGTCTGAGTAGTATAAAGCATGTTGTCGGTGTAAGATCAGTACTTCTGGCAAAGAGATTGCACGCCGTATAGCAGTTAAAATCACACCGAGTTGCTACCTCAGCGAGAAATGGCGAATAATCAATCTGTTAGACGACATCTGGATGCTTTTACCCGAGGTCGAATCATTGGGAAGTTGGAGAAAGGCCGCAGTGTGACAAGTGTGGCTGCAGAGTTCGGAATTGCTCACAGCATCGCTTCATGACTTTGGAGACAATTTCAAACTACAGGAACAGCTATCCGGGGGTTTAGTAGTGGTCGTCCACGAGGAACCACACCCGCAGATGACCGGTGTATTGCCTTACAGGGCAGAAGAAACAGGCGGCAGACAGCGGGACAAATCGCTAGACACACGACACAGGCGACTGGACGACCGATATCGCGTTTTACCGTGGCCAGAAGACTGCACGGTGGTGGTCTGTTTGCACGACGCCCTGTACGGTGTGTACCTCTAACGCCTGCATATCGGAGAAGGCGTTCTCTGTGGTGCCGGGAACACCGGAATTGGAGAGACAATGAATGGGGACGAGTACTCTTTACAGATGAGAGAAGATTCAGTCTGAGTAGCGATTTTCATCGCACACTCATCTGGAGAGAGCGGGGAAGCCGCAATCATCCCTCGAACATCATTGAAAGGGACAGGTATGGAGGTGGCGGTGTTCTCGTTTGGGGAGGCATCATGCTTGGTAGTCGTACAGACCTTCACATCTTCGACGCAGGTTCAGTCAACGGGACCCGTTATTGTAACGAGATTCTTCTTCCATATGTGCGTCTTTTTAGAGGCGCTATGGGTCCGCAGTTCCTTTTCATGGACGACAATGCACCATGTCATCGCATAGTAGCTGCCGAACAGCTCTTAGAGAGTGAGGATATTGAACGTATGGATTGGCGGCACGATCTCCGGATCTCAATCCCATCGAGCATGTGTGGGATTTTCTAGGCAGACGCTTGGCAGCTCGTACCTTACCACCAGTAACGATTCCGGAGCTTCGATTGGCGCTGCAAGACGAATGGGCAGCAATGCCTCAACTCATTGACACCCTCATTCTCTGCATGGGCAGACGCTGTGAAACCTGCCTAGTAGTCAGGGGAGATCATATCCCCTATTAAAGACCGGATGTTTCTTGCTGGACACCCATCACAGGGATGTTTCGGCCTTCAGTCGCATTGCGCTCCATGCTACTTTTTCAATAAAGCTTCTTTTTATCCCTCTGATTTCTCTTTTAGTAAGTGTTGCTTACATTACTCATGTCCTTAGGTATTGGGGATCTTACGGTATTAAATGTGTTGATTTGGAAAGCTTTTGTACAAAGTTATATTGAAAAAACGGTCTCGTTCTTAATTTTTGCACACCAGTGTAAGTGAAAATCTTACAATACAATCCTTAATTATTTAAATTAAAATTAAACAACAAAATTACTATAAAACTAAGGGAAGTGCATCAGAACATAAGATCTGCATGATCGACCTGGCAGCCCTAAAATCGATATAAATCTTCTGCTGGGATCGATTCTATGATACTGTCGATAACACGCTGATGTCGATCGAAAGAAACGAAACGAAAAAAGTTAATAATTTAATCTAATTCTTTCCTTCTTCATCATGCGTCTTTGTTAATTATAATTCTACGTTGTAACAATATGAGCTGCTTGCCGTTGTCGATTTTGTGCTACGTCAGTTGTATAGCCGTATCGATTTTTTCCAATATCGGTCCTAAGCTGCATCGATTCTATTCCTTGTCAAAGGAATACCAGTGACGATATTATGTAGTGTCGATCGATGATTATGACGGGTCTGTGCAAATGTGTATTGATTCTCTTACGGCACTGCAATCTGCTTACGAAATCAAGCATTAAAACGGAATAAAATTTTTGTATCGCTGCCGGTGGGTTAAAATTAAACGAGAATTTGGAAAATTAAAAGTGTAAAGTACTCATCTGCCAATAACTAGTAAAAATTTGATGTTCGATACCACATGACTTCCTTTTATGGCCTATAAAATTATACAGATATTTTGCTGTACTTAATTTAATCTTGTTTCCTATAATTTTAGTAAAGATACATCTTTTTTAACACATGGAAGTAGGTGTCATTGTTTTCACCACGCGAAAGCAAAAGCAAAAATTTGTCAAAATAGAAAGCTGTCAATTCAGCTGTATGATATCTGATATACCCACGCATTCGAAAATGTACAACTAAAACAGTTTTCATTAATTGACCGATTTAAAAAATAATATCCAATAGTTACTAACCCTCATATCATTATATCTATATAAAAATTATCAGAAAAATAATTTTGCAACCAAGAAAAATTAATTTATAATGTTTTGAGTCATGTAATGCCGAGAAGAACGAAACATGTTGTTCGGCACTCATTAATCGTCCCGGTTTAATGTTTTAAATACTAACCCTTTTAAAATTTCTGTTCGAAACCTTAAACAAAAGGGTGCTTACTTTTAATTTTTATTATTCTTTAATTTAATTGGTAGCACCAATTCTTACATTTTTTGCCCTTTAAGTACAAAAGATAGTGTTACGTTATTTTCTTCCTTCACGTTCTTACGGGGTTCGTAGATATGGAGTGAATAACGACGACACTTGATGAAGTATCCAAACACACTTTACTTACCAATATTCTCAGGACAGCTCCAAAATCACTTTTACAGTCGTCGAACTGTTATAAACACGCTGATACGTTCAGCGACACAGCCTAACGGTGGAGACAGCTTCACTGCAAAGCACCAGAGTACAGCTTCCGACTCTGTTTGGTCATTCTCGGAACTCCACGTACTCTCGAGACTCTCCACGCGATGCACTCGACGATGCACAAGAGTATAGCTCTCGACCCAGCGCAGTCTAAGACAAAACTCGACGATGCACTAATTCGCGATGCACTAAAAGACTCTCTCGATGCATTCGACGACCAACTCGGCGCTAGACTTCGAGACAGTCGCTCAATGACTGACTATCAGCTCGCTAGACGAGGCACACACACTAACTGACTGCGGACCAGCAGGGTTTATATAGCTTTCGGCTTGTGTTCGAGAACATTCTGGGCTAAACCGGTAAGAATTCGTTCCAGAAGATTCTCCATCCGTCCATGGTATATCGCCAATTTTGCCGCCACATGGGCGATTTCTCGCTAAAAATGTGGCAACCCTGCCTTCCCTTGCCATTTTTATGGCAACCCTAAAACTGCTTTGCGGGGAAGCTATCTCACCGCGCCTGTGCATTTCGTAACAATAGGTTTACATCTCAGGCTTAAAAATTGTTTTTCGCCTCCAATTTACAGGCTTAATTTATTGACCCTAAACAATGTTTTCCTGGGATAAGATAATCTATTATAAAATAATTTCTTATTTAAAAAATAGTTTCTTTTTTTAATGATTTCTTATTAAAAATTATTTCTTTTTGAACTTATATTTATATATATATATATATATATATATATATGTAATAATAAAATTCCATAGTCAAGAATACACTTAAAATTCTAACTGTATGTTCTTTTCATTTTTAATGGCGACGTTCTCTTATTTAAAAGTACGTGGAATTAAATCCACAGCCCCGTAGTCAAGTTGTTTTTCCGGCGTTTTCTACACGTACAGTTTTAGAATGTTCTGGAAATATTTAAAGCGAACCGGATTGGCTGACGAGGCTGACGTCATTTCTTGGAAGCTCCGCTTTTCCAGAGGCTATAAAAGGACTCGCAAAATAATATCGGGGCTTTTTCTTAAATGTCACGATGCAGTAAACTTCATGTAAAAAGTTATTAGTAATTCTTTTTATTTACTCCGGATATCTGATTTTGTAACTGCTATTTCTCCTGAATAATAATAAATGGATCCTGTTTTTTAAACTTATCGTCTGATAATTTAAGCTACGACTACATCTATATTTCTTCAACGATCTATTTATTCTGGACAAAAGCTGATACATCACATATATATACAGCAGAAATTATATTAACAGGAATCTTTAAAAAATTTAGTTACTTTAAGATGCTGTACAACGAAAATTAATAAAATTTTTGAACTTTTGGCATTTATTATCTGAAATAGATTATTTAATGGCCTTTCTGGTCTGCTTTACAGTAAAAATAAATAAATGAAAGCGATGCTAATTGGCAATTAATCCGTAAATATGTTTCAGTGGGTAAAAGGATGATGTTTTCGGAAAGATAAATGTAGGGAACAGCCAATCATATTTTCCATTTTTGAGTGAGGAAGAAATCATTTCTGGCATAGATCTGGAGGAAAACAATAAAAATTGCTGTGATGCTAGCGGACAAAAAACGAAAAATCTGAAAATTAATCAATCATACTAAAGTCTTGGTTTATTTTCATAATGGCAAACCAAATTCAGCTTGTCTGCCTAAAGGGAAGAATGTTTTTACGGAAGACATTTTAAGCAAAATTAGCTGATATATACGCTCATATATAATATTAAGCAAATTTCTTTGATAGTTAAAGCAACATCTTGATGCTTCCTGTAAGGATGTCCTGCTGATCAAAAATCCTGCTGATCCAGCTGATCGTGTGGTAGTTGAGGAGTCACAGAACTAATACAAAAAAAAAAAAAAAAAAAGGTTAACAGAAAAAAAAAAAAAAAAAAAAAAAAGAAAGAGAAGGAAGAATAAGTTATAAAAAATAGTTTTAAGAATAATAATAAGAATTTTGACAAAATTTTCCCCATTTTTCATGAATTTTGATATTTTTGCCACAAAATAAAATATTGTATGGATAATTTGTAAATTCAAGCAAACAAATATTATCTGGTGATAAAAGAGTTTGTTAAAATATTGCTATAAGTTTTATGTATATGTAAAATAATTTTAGTGAAATTGTAGGGTCCCCCCCCCTATAATGCCCCATGAAATGCTTGAATGAGACGAAGCTCTGCCGGAAAAATAAGATTACAGGTACAAGTCTATTTAACATTGAGGTAAAGGCTATCTCGCTAAATTGGCGACATACCGCCAAGTTGGCGATGGCTTGGTAGCTAATTTTCGTCACCAAATTTTGGCGAAAAATCACCAAAGTAACGAAACTAGACGACCATTTAGTGATATTTTGGTCCGGTCCCTGTATAACTGTAATTGGTATTTAAATTCAATAATTTCAATTGATCGCTATTTGTAACTGTAACCGTATCCGGCCCTTATATGTAATTGTAACAGCATAAGCCATCCAGTAATTTCAAGAAATGGAATGTACTAGAGATTTCTCAGCGGCCAGGGTAAAACTATATAATCCTGGAGAGATTATCATTTCTCATTTTTTTCATTTTAGAGTCGACAACAAAGTATTGCGATATCTCCACGTGAGCTTTGCTTATGCATTTTGCATTGCGTTGTGTTTAACATTCTCAGTAGTTTGAAGAATAACTACTGATTGGGCGTTGTGATAATGAAAAGAGCTAGCTGTGCGAGTATTTTTGTGGAGATTTCCAGTACTGTACAGTGTTTCTTTCGGTAAAATAAATATTATCAAGCTATCATCAATTCTGTATGCATTCGATCTATTAAGAATCTAATTTGAATTAAACTATTAAACCTAATCTGAATTTTTTTTTTTAATTTTTAATTTGCATTGTCGTATTTCTCCGTCATTTTTGTTGTATTGTTATACCCCTTTGGTTTGTCTTTTCTGGAGTTTGACTTTTCTGGTTCTTTTTTGTAGTTTTAAAATAGAACTAAAAGGGAATACACTTTTTTCCCCAATTTTATGATGGGATTTATGATTTTCTCAATTTTATGATCCTTTCCGTACTCTAAAACTTTAGATAACTATAAGCTAACCGAAAAGGAAATAATGATTTTTCTTCACCAACGAAATAACATTGACTGGACTGGATGAATTAGTTATGGCAAAGCACGCCAAGGTCTGTCTTTCCAAAGAAAGCTTATCAGTTGTTTGAAAAAGTTCTAGTGATTGTTTTAATTGGAGAAAACCACATAGGAGCTAAATGCTAAGGGAGGAATACTTTCGTGAAGGACTCTTAAAAGGAAATTTATTGATATTATTGTTACGAAATGTACAGGCACGGTGAGATGGCTTCCCCGCAAAGCAGTTTTAGGGTTGCCATAAAATGGCAAGCCAAGTCAGGGTTGTCATATTTGATGAGAAATCGCCCATTTGGTGATATTTGGCGACAAAATTGGCGATATACCATGGACGGTTGGAGAACCTTCTCGAACGAATTCTTACCGGTTTAGCCCAGAATGTTCTCGAACACAAGCCGAAAGCTATATAAACCCTGCTTATCCGCAGTCAGTTAGTGTGTCTCAGAGAGTGTGCCTCGTCTAGCGAGCAGTGCGGAGTCGATCGAGTTGACAGTGCGAGTGCCGAGTGGGTCGTCGAGTGCATCGAAGGAGTCTGTTAGTCTATCGTGGTTAGTGCATCGTCGAGAGAGCGTGTTGAGCTCCGGGAACGACTGAGCCGAAGAGTCGGAAGCTGTGCTCGTGTGTCGTCGAATGCATCGCGAGTTGTAGCGTGGGGAGTCTCAAGAGTACGTGGAGTTCCGAGAACAACCAAGCAGAGTCGGGAGCTGTACTCCGGAAAGCAGAGTTGGGTGCTTTGCAGGAAGCTGTCTCCACCGTGATAGCCTGATAACCTGAAGGCTGTGTCGCTGATCGTGTCAGCGTGTTTATAGTAGTTCATCGACGACTGTAAAACGTGTTTTGGAGCTGTCCTAAGAATACTGGCTAATAAAGTGTGTTTCGATACTTCATCAAGTGTCGTCGTTATTCACTCCAAATCTACAAACCCCGTACGAACGTGAAGGAAAAAAATAACGTAACAACTGGTGTCAGAAAAGAAAAAAATGCAACAATATTTATATTACACGTGGAGAAAATCGTGAAAAGAATCTCTCTTTCTAAGGAATACTAGCTTGTATTCGAGAAACTATATCACCTAAAACAGAGCAAAAATCCCTTACAGCCTTCTGACCTACAACCAGGCATCAGAGCAGCTGTTATTTCACGTCCTTAATTGCTAGACTAGTGGCTAGCCATGTTTAGGGCATAATTTTAAGTTGAGGGGGAAAAAAAGGGCGAACTTTTCCTGACCTGGGATTTAGACTGACAGTTATGCGATCGAGGATTTATAGTAACATGTCAAAGGGTATTTATCTTAGTAAACGAAGCAATAACACGAACAAGGCTGGCATCAGAGCCTATGCAATCTGTGCAGTTGGGGGACACCGGATGTCAATCCTCAGGAGAGAATGCATCAGGCAAGAAATAGCCTACCGGGTAGCCTTGAAAACAGATAACTACTATGCAACTAAATAAGCATTTTTAATAAAATTTTAATTTAATAATTTTTAATAAAAACTGTTATTTATAAACAATCAAATTCTGGAACTATATACAACACAGGTTATTTTAGGTTAAGATTACCATTTTATTCAGGCAGAATTTTGTAAATTATTCTTTACGCATACAGACTGTCTTTTTTACTTTTGTGTTAATAGCCTAAAACATGAATGTTGTCGCGAAATCTAACTAGATGATGGCAATCGTAACGATACGTAAAGCTTCACGAAAATGCTAACAATTAAATATATTACCACTGCACAGTTGTTTACGACGTGATATAACTAGGCTACCACATTCGGTATACGCTTGGCGACATGTTTTTTGAAGCAGGATTATTTTAAGAGGTTAGTTTGAACCTGCTTGTTGGCATTAACATAAAACGGACGACGGTTTTATGTAGCTTTTGGAAAATGAATTTTTCTCTTATTCCAAAAGTCCACTAGAACAGAATGAATTCAAAGTTCTGTCGTCTGTTTTGAATTTTGAAACAGTGTACTTTTACGGTAATTCTAATAAAAAGTAGCAAAAAATTTATTTAAATATTAAAATAGTCAAACAGTAATGACTAAGATTGAAAAATAGCAGAAAATTATTGGAAATTCGCTTATTTATTTGGCTTTTTTTCCCTCCAATTTTTTAGAAAACCTTGGAAAATAATTGTATAACTTCGCTCCCCACTCATGAATCTAGAAATTTCCCCTCACTGTTACTATTTCTATGCGGAATTGACTTCCCCACCAGTAGCCGATGGTTTAAGCCTGCTGATTACTAGTGGTTTGTTCTAGGTTCGAACCTAAGCCAATGAACTGGTTGCATGTTTGGTTTTCGTTGCTATCTTCATGCATAACGTGAATACGAGCCGATTCTCCTCCGAAAATTCTTCACGAATTCATTCTTTTCCTCAGGCAGATACTCCTTCTGCGCTTTGCCATATTCATATATAACCAACCAACCAATCTGAAGAATTAACTGTTCTGTCTTCATCTCATCTCTCTCCAGTATTTCTTCTTCTTCTTCTTCTTCTTTTTTTTTTTTTTTTTTTTTTTTTTTTTTTAATATTTTTTTAAAGACCTCGGTGAAAATAAATTTTAGTTCTTAATAAACCTTCGCATAAAAGCTATTATAATTACAGCTTGCGATATTTTAGTGTGATTAGTGAAACTGCAGATATAATAGTCGAAAATTAATTTTTAGTACTCTTTCGAGTAGGGGATAATTCTTTGTAAATTCATTTTACATTCGTGAAGAATTTCCTTTTTGTCATAAAAGATAATGTAACTCAGTGATGTACTAAAGGGAATTACGTTTTGTTTTTCCTAATTTTTCACCTGACTTCGTACTCTATACAAACCGTCCTAAGTATTTTGCTTACAAGATGATATTCCATTTGATAGTTATGAAACTTGCAATGTGCACAAATAGTGCGTTTCTTGCACTATTTGTGAAAACAAAAGAAAAATTAACATGGATGAAGCAACGTAATTAGGCTTAACTCATTCTGTGTAATTAGGCTTAACTCATTCAATTCTTTTTATCTGTTTTCATAAATTTAAAAAAGTTAAAGAATAAATTTTAAAAAAAGTTTTGTTACTTGTTTAAAGCCAAAACTGGGTTTCATTTTTCTATAGGGTACGTTTATTAGAGTTATTTTAACATTATCACTATTTATATGTAATCATATTATTTCTCACGAATTCCACTGAAAAATGCTGCTCCAAGCATCAAATTTCCCTTTGCAGGGAAAAATAAAATCCCTACGGTGTTCCGTAATATCTTGTCTGATAGTGGTGTCTGTCAACATTCCAGAATGTGCAGAATCAGCATTCCTCCGCCTTTTATGCCTACAAAATTGAAGTCATTTTTTCGATGCATGTGTAAAATAAAATGATCGAATAATAAACAAAAGAATCTTGGCTATGGCGATTTTAAAATAATCAAAGGGGGGGAACTAAGGTCAGGAATTCGTTATTTTCCTTAACCCCTTGCTGGCAGTGTAGCGTGTCGACTGACCTAGTAACGGAGTTGCACGTGCGGGATAGTTTGACACCCTGCATGACCTCTCTTTCTCCAGGTGGCGCGAAAGGGGTCGTCACGACATTACGTCGAATACTCCGTTGTAAGTCATCGCGATTGCTCGAACATGTTATGTACGTATTCCGTCTGCCAATTATGTTTTTCTACAACGGGGTTATGAAAGCGTGCTTCTTTTATAGCCTTTCGCTGATATATATTTGGCTCTTATATCGTTTGTAGCAGCTCTTTATCCAACCATTCTATGAACACCGTTTTGCCAGCCACGTTTGCTTGTTTCGTGTCATATTTTGGTAATTTTCTCAATATATTATAATATCGATATAATGACGATATTGTTATGTAGCATGATTAGTCTATTCATCGTCATTTTCTGAAGAACCCTTAGCGATTTCTCTTGGAACACTCTCTCTCCAGAGTATCCGGAAAACGCTTTGTGAATTTTCATAATAATATTTGAACTTTTTCAGAAATACTAAATGTAATTCATACGAATAATAAATACTATGTTGTGTAAAGAATACTGTTTCTAAATCTAATTTCTGTTCTTACAAACGCCGTAGGCGAAAGAAAGAACAATAAATACTTGCATCATTTTTAAATTCGAAAGCTAGAAATGTTTATAATACTTCCAACAAACAAAAAATCTTAAAGAGAAAAATATACAGAACATAGGGACAAGCTGAAAGTTATCCGAGTTGCAAACCATTTTCCAAGAAAATGAAAATCCTATTTCAGCGAAGATTGTAATGATAAAAAGTGAAAGTTTCGCCGACTTTGTATACTTGGAAACATAATCTTTATGTAGATTGCGAAAACAAACCATTCACCAGACTCGAGGTGTGTGTCTCTAAACAACATTTATTTGCATGATCCTCCTAGCCCTTTTTTTAAAAAAATAATTTTACCTTTTTAGGTAAAGTAAATGCAGGAGAGAAAATTATGCTGTGTCGACTATTTCTGAAGGCCACACGACTGATATTTCTTACATTCAAAACTGCCTAGCATCTTTGCGACGTAAGGTCAGGATCGGCGTGGGGCTGATGTGGCGTAGGTTTGCCATGACGCACTGGGGAAACGGTGTAGCACCAGGGTGCCTGGGTCAAGGACCCTACCCCTTTGTAGAACAGATATGTTATTTCGAATACTGTCATGAGTAACTACTATATAGTTACATAATTTTTTTATAATTATATCATGTGTGTGTGTATTTAATTATGGCAAAGCACACTAGGGCTATCTGCCTAAGGAGAGGGATGCCTTCGTGGAGGACTTTCTAAGGGAAACTGGATCGTATACACGTTACACATGGGGAAAACCACGAAAACACCCATGCAGCCAGCTCGTTCGCGGGATTCATACCTCGGACCGAACTACCAGTGTTCAGCGACTTTACCGCTCGGCCGCTGGTGGGCTAATTATATCATGCTTTTTAACATTTTTTAAAGTTATAAGAAAAGATATAAGACCTTATATCTTTATCTTATATACTATATTTATTATATAAATTTATCTTTCAATTTATCTCTTAGGGGGCACGCGAGGGGAGAGAAAAATGCAAGTAAATCTGGTATTTACTATTTGTTGAGACTTTTATTTATACAATGTCTGAAAGGGAAAATAATAAACATCGAAAAGCTAATGCGAAAAAAGAAATTATATTCTTGACATCAATTAAAGGAATAAAAGTATTGCATAAAAAATATTATCAATAACAGCTCGAAACATGTCAGGTGTGAGTGACCTGTACACAAACAGCAACAAACACTTCATCAAGTGGTGTTGCGCTGTTCTCTTTGCATGCTCGGAGGCTTCCATTAGTCATTCCATTGTTCGAATTGTGAGGGAACCTTGAGTAGGTCACTGCTGAGAAAAATGCATTCGTGAGCTGCAATTTATATTGGATTGTGAAATAAGTAAACTGTAAAAACTGCGTTTTCTCATAACGTTAATAATAATAACAAAATGCATGCTCGATATTCTTTACTATATATGGTTTCCATTTCGTTGTTCAGTGGGATGAAAAAGGGTTTTTCATCATTATTTTCACTTTTTCTAAAGCATGGAAAACTCTGGAAATTAATGTAAAGAACGTAAAAGTTGTTGAAATTTTCAACCGATCTAACGATCGCATAGTTTCAGCAAAATGGACGAAACATTGCTTAAAAATAAGTATATGAACAATATATGTATTCATATTTAAGTTTATGCTGTGAATTAAAATTAAAATGACTAACACGTTGATGAAAATTTGTGCTTTAAAATTTTAGAAACAGATTTTACAGTTTACTGCTTTTGCATGGATCGCAGGCTCAGGTCAGAGTTTTTAGATTCGTCCTGTATTGTATAAACTGCAAAATGAAAGGAAGATTAGGTGTATTACAATGTTGACTTCCAATATGAGAACTGGTTGGATAATTTTTACTTGAAGTTTCCGAATTTTCGGAGGTTCTACAACCTCTCGTATATTTCGAATCTGGAATTTCTCGATTTCTTCATATGAGAATAAAAAGGAGAAGGAAAACTTAATAATTAATATAATAAGCTAAATATAATAAATTGTCACCCAGGTGGTATAGTGGTTAGGGGAGCCTACTACGGTACCGAAGGGCCGGAGTTCGAATGCTGGAGAAGACATGGATGTTTGTCAATGTCGAATGCTGGAGAAGACATGGATGTTTGTAAATGTCGAATGCTGGAGAAGACATGGATGTTTGTCAATGTCGAATGCTCGAGAAGACATGGATGTTTGTCAATGTCGAATGCTGGAGAAGACATAGTTGTTTGTCAATGTCGAATGCTGGAGAAGACATGGATGTTTGTAAATGTCGAATGCTGGAGAAGACATGGATGTTTGTCAATGTCGAATGCTGGAGAAGACATAGTTGTTTGTCAATGTCGAATGCTGGAGAAGACATGGATGTTTGTAAATGTCGAATGCTGGAGAAGACATGGATGTTTGTAAATGTCGAATGCTGGAGAAGACATGGATATTTGCAAATGTCGAATGCTGAAGAAGACATGGAGGTTTGTCAATGTCGAATGCTGGAGAAGACATGGATGTTTGTCAATGTCGAATGCTGGAGAAGACATGGATGTTTGTAAATGTCGAATGCTGGAGAAGACATGGATATTTGCAAATGTCGAATGCTGAAGAAGACATGGAGGTTTGTCGAATGTTGGAGAAGACATGGATGTTTGTCAATGTCGAATGGAGAAGACATGGATGTTTGTAAATGTCGAATGCTGGAGAAGACATGGATGTTTGTAAATGTCGGGGCGGCATGGCGACACTCTAAATATGCGGCCAGCCGAAAGTCCTCTTGTGTGGATTGGTGGGAGTGGAGAGGGGTGGGAGACACCCGGATCCCGCCCAGTGTGTTCTCCCTCAAAATTGGGGGTGGAAAATAGAAGTACAACATTTCTTCGGAGTAGGCTCCGCAACCATTGTTCCATGTAATATGGACATGACAACAACAACAATATAATAAATTTAATATAGCAATTTTTAATTAGTATTTAATAAAGAATAAATTTAAGTGCTTATTTTCTAAAAATACATCTGCACTTCTTAAGATGCAATTTAAATTTATTAAATGAAGTATAAGATTAAAAATTCCTGAATCCTGATTTCATTTCTTGAACATAATATGAAACAAGTAATGTAAAAAAAAATTTTTTTTGAAAAAAGTCATTTCCAACTTAAGTCAAGATAATAATAATAATAATAATAATAATAATAATAATAATAATAATAATAATAAATTCAAAAATTTTTTTTTAATTTTGTAACGTGAAAAAAAATTATTAACATCAAGTGCACTACGCGTTTAAAAAAAAGTATTTGAACTTGAGTGGATGAATACAAAGTATTTTATTAAGGACTGAAAATTTGAACAAGGTATGGGGAGAGTGTGAGCTAATAGTAGTAGCAATTAAAAAAAAATAAGTAGCAGTTTAATTATTTTTTTAATTTTCCAGAATCGTTTTAAATTAAAACAAGAGTAAAAGGGAACAATATTATTAAAAGATTAACACAGATAAATACCGAAAATGGCAAGCTAAATTTCGTCCAAAATAACTGGAAAAATGAAAATGGTGTTTATTTAAGAATTCATAAAAGCGCTTATTTTATGTGCCTTTCGAAACTGGCCTGAGTTAGATACCGATAATCCAGATGTTACTAAAATTGCAATAATTATCCTTTCCATTTTTTTATTAACATCTATTGGAAATCTATAAAAATAAGCTTACCAAAATTTTCAATTAAAAACTTTATAAGGTATTTCTCCCACTTTCCTAGCGTGCCTTCGTGGTGTAGTGGTTCTGCATGCTCGGCCGGTATTCCAGAAGTCCGTGGTTCGATTCCCGGCGAAGGCGGTTGCATATTTTTCATGTCTCTGGCTTTCAAATAATCCTAATATCTCTACAATGGCGCCCGAACTAAAAGGGTTATGGATGATGATTCTCCACACCCAGGATTTGGCGACTAGGTCCCTTAAAACCCTAGTCCCCCTTTAAAAAGGGGAGTATGTAAGGTATTTCTTCCACTTTCCTAGCGTGCCTTCGTGGTGTAGTGGTTCTGCACGCTGGCCCGGTATTCCAGAGATCCGTGGCTCGATTCCCGCCGACGGCGGTTGCTATTTTTCATCTCTCTTGCTTTCAAAAAAAAATCCTATTGTCTCTACAAGTTTAGGCTAGAATAACGCGTTTTACGTTAGAATTCGAATGATCTGAATGACGAAAGAGTGAAAATTTGAGTTTCGTAATGTCAAATATTTTTCCCAATTCGTGGAATTCGAAAAGTCAGATGTTCCGTCTCAAACTCTTATGTCTATCACCGCTTCGTTTAAATGAGCTGAAGGTGCAATTTTATGACGAAAAATATTTAACAAATAATACCTCAAAGAATGACAATATTTGAAATTACATTTACGTTGAAGCAATAACATATGAATATCATATGAACTTAAAACTTTTTGGAGTTCTGTCTGGACGAAGTCACGTTAACGGTGAAAAGTATCGAGGGAAATCAGTCAGCTTTAATAGTCTGGAAGCAAAACCCTTTCAGTCAGTCTTCTGTCTGGCTGTCCAGAAAAGTTGATTTTTCTTGCTGTCCAGACTGTTAGTTTAAGAATCAGATGTCTGGATACAGTAAAACATGCGACGATGATTGTCTTTTATCTGAAGAAACTGAAAATATATTTCGAGATTTCAGGAAACGCGTATTGCGTTTCAATACATTTGAAACTCTGTTGCCAGTTCATATCAAATTTATTTTGCCGATTTTCAGAATCATATACGGTTGTAGTTAAGATATACAGTGAAAAGAAAATTGGATTTTAAAAAAAGTGGCATTTCACTGTGCGATTTCTATTATTTTGCGTCAACCAGTTATTTATAATTTTAGCCTTTACTATCACTTCCCCTTTCCGTATTCCTCACCAGAATGCGAATCGTTTAGAGCAGCGGTTCTCATCCTTTTGACTAACGCGCACCATCTAAACAAAAAATTGAAAAACTTAAGTGTTACCACTACATTTTTCATACAGTTTCTCAATAGAAATATTACAAAAAAATACATTTTGCCATTTACTCATTGGCTATTTGTATTAAATATGCACACATAAAAATATTAGATTAAAAATTGGTTACCAATTTAATCATCAAAATTTAAGTTATAATACTTTAATTCTAAAATTTAGTGCGAAATTTGGACCTGGTTAGGACAGATCAATTAATTTCTGTCTGGTTTTATTTAACTTAGTTTTAACCTTAAATTAGGATTCACTTTTAATCCTATTCTGTATTTTTTTGAAATATAACATGGAAGAAAATCCTTGTTCATACAAAGAGGTTGGGCAAAAAGGCAATAAAAATTCAATAGCTTTATTTGAAATGCCTTTAAATTCTAATTCAGAAGACAAACAACAAAAATCAGCGTTATATTTACAAAATTTCCACAGGACTAGTTTCGATGGTTTTACCGAACCACCATCCTCAGCTGCAAAACCGCAAATGAACAAGATAGGAAAAAATGATTAGATAAGATAAGAAAGCCTGGACAAGAATAAGCAAGTGGCGCCATCTGTTGGTGAAACCAGAATTAAAACATAATTTCTTTAAAAGCCGAAGGCAAATTTGGATTGGAATTAGGATGGTTAAATAGAACAGAAAGATTTTTATGAATGTGATGTTTTATGTTTTTGTTGTTTGTCTTCTGAATTAGTATTTATTCGGCGTGTTATTGTGTCTTAATTATAGAAGCCTTTAAATTCGTTTTTTACGGATCAGCCAAATGTTAATAAGTATGTTATTTTTTAAATCTTCAGTTAGAAAATTTCTATCAAGTGTTCTTTTTCTTCACGAGATATTTAAATTTAATAGTTAAAAATCCTTTTTTTTTTTCTCTTGCGTACCACCAGTTGAGAATCCCTGGTTTAGAGAGTAATTAAGCGAAGGTTTGTTTTGGGGGGGGATTGTAAAACAGAGCGTGTTTCTGCCTCTCGAGACCACGTTATTATGTTTAACTAGCTCTGTTGAGATTGAAATTAATTGGCTCTGAGTCATTTAAATTGTTACGCCAGTGAAAAGATATTGGCCGCCTTAGTTTTAAGTTAAATTTCGTAGTCTTTGACTACCAGGTTAAGTTTCAATTTAAATTTGAATGTTACTTTAAGTTACATGACCACGAATGGTGGTTGATCTTGTCAAGCACAAGGTGTGCGTTTTATGGTCGAGCTCTGATTTAATAAAAAGGTTTGTTTTGAACCTTTTCGAGACTCTGTAATTCTTTTTAGGCGCGACGATAATTCCCTTAGCGTTTGCTAGGAGTCTGATGTTACAAAAGAAAGTCAGACTCTGTATCAAAAGAAAGTTAGACACTGTATCTGAATTCTGTAATCCTACAGAAATTTTACCGCAGTTTCTTTCATTCCTGGCAAATTCCACAAGCTCATATTTGAAAACTAAGCTTAATGCAAAAAATATGGCGATTTGTTTAAAAAAAAACATTGGAACTTGCATTACAACAAAAAGGAATCCATACAAAAATCGCGGCGTCGCTCGACTGCTATGAAGGACTGCTATGAGTATGTTTGCCGGAAGAATGGTCATGCACATGGTTACCAGAGTTTGGAGCATTCAGAAAAAATGGCGACTTCTGCTAAGGTGGTTGCGTTAATACGTAAGTACCGAAAATTTTCATAACAGTCAGCACATTATTAATAATGAAGCAATTAACATCATGGTCTCAATGACCTTATTAACTGCGAAAGGCCCGAATATATTTTAAGCGGACTCATACACCATAAAACCGATAAGATCTTCGAATATGTGACTATTGCAAGAATTGGGATAACTTACTTATTTTAAAAGCAATTACTTCCAACATTTTACAGCTGACTACATAATATAGCTGCTTTGTGAAATAGTCATCAGAAATTTTGTGTTGCCACAAATATTTTTATAATTTAATTCGCTCTGTAACAAAATTTTTCGTCATGTTTCCACCTTGCGCGCACAGTTTAAAACATTCTTTTGCATAATTTAATTCCGTATTTAATATATAGCTTTTATAACATTTGGAAACTGCTGTGAACCAAAAATTCTAAGAATTTCATGTTAAATTTTTATTTTATTTGGAGTTGAGTTTATAAAATGTATTTTATTAAAAAATTAATGTTTTCGTGCTTAAAACTTTTAATATTAAAATATTAATCAGATTTTTTGGTTCAGTTAGAAAATAGTGCCCATATAAAGAATTCTATCCAATTTCAAGTATGTACCATTAGCCATTTTTAAAATATCATGCGCGCAAGGTGGAAACATGACGAAAAGTTTTGTCAAAAAGCGGATTAAATTATAAAAATATTTGTGGCAACACAAACTTTCTGATGACTATTTCAGAAAGCAGCTATATTATGTAGTCAGCTGTAAAAAGTTGGAAGTAATTGCTTTTAAAATAAGTAAGTTATCCCAATTCTTGCCATAGTCACATATTCGAAGATCATAAGGGTGAAGATCATAAGTCACATATTCGAAGATCATAAGGTGTATGAGACCCCTTAAGTGCTACTATCTCCTTTTAATTACCATTTTACTATAATTATTATTTTTAAAAAAGTATATTTAGTTTAGAACCAAATAACCGCGTTTTATGTATTCTGTATTTATCTTATAATTTGTAACATAAAAATGAATAACTTAAGTTATTTTGCTGTAACATTCGAAGAGAACATTTATTCGATAAGGGTAACGCTTTCTGCAGCCTCTACAATAACCTGGAACTTTGACCTTTGACCTGGAAGTCAACAATGCAAGAAAGTTGATTTAGAACAAATCGGTAGTGACTGGTTAACAGAATGCCTGATTAAGTGTTATTTTTCACCGTCTCTCTTTCGTTCAAGTTGGATTTCGATAAAGCGAAGCGGAGTTCACTTGGATTTTCGGAATTAAATTTATAACAAATTATTTCCGTGTTCGAAAGTAACAGCTGTTAAACTTTTCTTGGGAGACTTTTTTTTTCAATGAAATGACTTCCTTGACTCATTTTTTTTTCCCTTTTCGTGAACTCACTCGGAAGCAAATGCAGAGGTGAAAGATCCCAAATTGCGAAGGAAGTTCATGACCCCTTCCCAGGTTATGTGACCCACCCGCTTTGGATGATGTTTCTTCCTTCATTCTTAACTCCTTCCCTCTATCGCATTGAAGATGAAACTCTGTACCCTCTTTGGGGAATCCTTCGTGAAAAAGGGTTGCGCTCTTCTCACGCAAAAAATACTTTCTCCCACAGACTCTCCAAAAATGTCGCTCCAAGATGGGTCAGTAAACTTGGGGTAGGCGCGTGGGTCATTCGCCCTGGCTTTGTCCTAGTTGGCACGGATCCAGGATTTGAATCCTGACGGTTAAGAATAGCGAATTCATGTGTTTGTTTACCTTTTTGCACATGAGAAGTACACTGTGTGGCGGTGCGCTAGGTGTCTTTTTTTTCGGGGGGGGGCATTTTTTGTCCATAAATTCGTCAAAGATTCTGCTGAATAGTCCACTTGAAATTCAAAGTACCATCATTAGGTTTCTGCCAGTTTTTATGATTCAGAATATTTCGTTAAATTATTCATGGTGTACCGCAATCTCGGCAACGAACCAGAAAAAACGATTTCGAAGAGTTTATGGATTCTGATGCAACACTAGGGAAGTAGGTCAGCTTTTTTTTTTTTTTTTCATAGTCAGGGTTATTCGGCCTCATCAAGAGATGTGATGAATATCAAGAGTAAATTTTGTATTTGTTGTTCTGAATAAATACGGTTTTTTTTTTTTTTTTTTTCTTTTCTTTTCTGTTATTGTTGTAGTTCTTGAGTGGAAATATTTATTACATTTCCTCCATTTATTACATTTCTTCGAAAGTTTGTATGCAGAGTACTACAGGAACAATATGCTGCAGTAGCGCTTTCATAGCTACCCTTAAAACAGCGCTTATATGCGGAGAAAATACCTTTTATATCCCCCCTTTTAAAGAGCTATTGAGGATTACGGATTCAGTGCCCAAATCCTGGTGGTGAAGATATATCATCCACTACTTCGGACCACCACTTAGTTCGGACATCACTTGGGATTTTGAAGATGGGAAAAATATGAAACGCTGTCGCCGG
The DNA here is from genome assembly GCF_044657685.1 of Stegodyphus dumicola. NCBI lineage: Eukaryota > Metazoa > Arthropoda > Arachnida > Araneae > Eresidae > Stegodyphus > Stegodyphus dumicola. The sequence goes on along the minus strand of NC_140776.1, from coordinate 182,722,983 downwards.
GACTCGAACCCTGGATCTCTCGAATGCGCATCGAGTGTGCTTCTAGTTACACCACCAATGCATGCGAAAAGGAGGGAGAAAGTACCTTATGTAATAACCTTTAATCTGAATGAAAAAGGAAGAAATGCTGTTTCGTTATTTCTCAGAGTAAAGTTCTGTTTCAAGGGAGGCTTAAAATAAAAATCATTCTTTTCCCAACAAAGTTAATGGAAAAAGGAACGCCGTTAATGTAACATTAATGCTAATATAGGAGGAATCTTAAGCGCAGAATGGTTAGGTTTGGTTAGGTTATTTAAATATGGGAAAGGACACGAGGGCTATCTGCTTGAGAGATTGCCTTCATGGGAGACTTTCCGAGGGAAATTGAATTATGGTAACGTTGCAAATGAGGAAAACTATGAAAACCAACCATACACCAGCCGTTTGCCTAGTTTTTAACCTGGATCGAACTACCAGTTTTTAACGGCTTAAACCGCTTGGCCGTTGGTGGGTCTAAAAGCAGAGTGGGAACAAATTTAACCGTAGAAATGGGGGTGGATGGAAATAAAGAAAGTTCGGTCAAGTACTTTCTGACAACTGGCAGCCGTGATACCTCGCTAGTATTATAAGGTATTTCTCCCGTCTTCGTAGTGCGGTGGTCTGCACGCTGGGCGCGCATTCCAGAGGTCCGTGGTTCGATTCCCGGCGAAGGCGTTGCTCATTTTTCACATCTCCTGCTTCTAAAATACCTAATGTCTCTACAGTATATTTATAGCCATTAAACTGAAAATCAGACGAGAAAAGCATAAAGTGTGAATCCGAAATCTGAGCTGTAAGCTGAGAACACACGCAAGGTTCTTTAGTGACGATTTCCATCCGTCGCTTTTGGTTCTATCGGTTCGAAAGTAGCGTGCAGAGCACTGCTAGATTTTTCGGTGTCACTGTGTTTGAGATCTATCTCTTTTCTACATTTAATTAAAGGCTGGTAAAATTTAGTGGTCATCTGTAATTTATAGTCCGAATAGAATTTAAAGTTGTAAAGATATCTAAAATGACTAAACCCTTTAAGTGAAGTATTTGGAATTATGTAAAAATCTTACCATTCACAAATGACAGCATAATAATAATCCTTTATTTACAGGCCTCTCATCCGAGTGGCTACCAGTGCTGAACACTGGTAGTTCAAACTCCGGCGAGTGGGCTGGCTGCATGGGTGTTTCCGTGATTTTGGCCATGTGTAACATAAATATAGGCTAGTTCTCTTTAGAAAATCCCCTACGAAAGCATCCTTATCCTTACGAACCTTGCATGCTTTCAAGTTTAATAAAAACAGCGCCAGTACTTTATCATCAGCTAAAAAATAAGACTGGAATTCTAAAGAATTGGAATGGAAGTTTTTAATCCCCTACTTTTACACCGGCGGGCTCTCATCAGCAGCCGAGCGGTAAAGTCGCTGAACACTGATAGTTCAGTCCGAGGTTCGAGGTTCGAACTCCGCGAACGGATTGGTGGCATGGGCGTTTTTTGACTTTTCCGATGTATATAGTGTATACGAGCCAGTTTCCCTTAGGAAGTTTTCCTAAACGAAGGCATTCCTTTCCTTAGGCAGATGGCCCACCAGCGGCCGACCGGTAAAGTCGCTGAACACTGGTAGTTCGGTCTGAGGTTCGAATTCTGCGAACGGGCTGGCTGCATGGGTGTTTTCGTGGTTTTCCCCATGTGTAACGTGTATACGAGCCAGTTTCCCTTAGAAAGTCCTCCACGAAGGCATCCCTCCCCTTAGGCAGATAGCCCTAGCGTGCTCTGCCATAATTAAGTACACCACCACCACCACCACCTTGGGCAGATAGCTCTCGAGTGTTTTGCCCTAGTCAAATAAACCAAAACAAACTTTTGCACTGACAGGGAGAAGTTAGTTTTTAAGCAAGTGCAGTAAATATTATCATATGTTCTGCTTTTATACTCTGTGGCTATTAGAATTTGCTATTCTCGCTTTTTAAATACTGCAATAAATATTCGATGTTACAGTTCATCGGCCAGCCGAGCTACAGTGGGCCTGTAGGTCAGTAGAAAACGGGTTCTGCGCCATGGAAGAGACGTTAAACCGTCATGGCCGTGATCGCGCGGTCGGAAAAAAGGAAAACATTTCGCCTCAGGCTTGCCCTACTGATCGCGCTACAGCCTTTCTCTTGTCTTCTGTCTAAATGAGCAGTCTCAGTCGGATCATTTATCTGTAAACACTTTCTCCTCCGTAACAGCTTTGCTATAATAAGAAAAAGAAAGCTTAAAGCAATGTAAATATTTTATTTTTCCTGTTTGGTTCAGTGAAGTTGATTTAATTTTGTTGTTGAATTTGCTTATTAGAATTTTGCTCAAAACAAAGATAACTGTAGTTTCGTTTTCGTATCCAGCTTCCGCTAACATATCTAAGACATGTAATACATAAATAAATCTTAATGTTTTCAGATTTTACATTACGCCTAAAGGAGCTTTTTTTTTTTTTTTTTTTTTTTTTTTTTTTGCTGTGTGTGTTACCTTGATTTATTAAATATCATGTTCTTCGCACTTAAACCATAAAATTCATTTCAACAACAATATCGCAAAAGAATTCTAAAATGAGCATATCATTAGAATTTCCGATACACAGTCTCGCGCCCTGGAGATTTTTTTTAACAGTGTTTCCATTGCTCGCTTTGAAATCGTTGAGTTTGTTAATCAAAAATTCATTAAAGGTTTACAAAATACGTATATAATAAAGTATATATAATAAAATAAATTCCAAATTTGGGCTTTCAGATGCTCATATTCGGATGGATGCATACGTTATTCAGAATTTCATGGTTATAGGTACCATAATAGAGTTATAGGGCCCACCAACGACCGAGTGGTAAAGTCGCTGGACGCTGGTAGTTCGATCCGAGGCTGGAATCCCGGGAACGGGCCTGATGCATGGGCGCTTTCGTCGCTTTCCCCATGTGCAACGTGTATACGAGTCAGTAAGAAAGTCGTCCACAAAGGCATCCCTCTCCTTAGGCAGTTAGCCCTTGAGGCTTTGCCGTAATCACATATGCCAAATGCTTTTCTGAGTTTTGCATTTTTGTATTGAATTAAATGCATAAAATAATGCATAAATATTTATACATTTATTATTTATTTAAAAATAAATAAAAAATTAAATGCATTTTTTATTTTATTTATTTTTAGCGTATAATAATTTATACGCTTAAAATATATTATTAATTAAAAAACATGTTAAATCATTTTAGTTTTTTCCTCCTTTGTATTTGTTTCATAATTTTTTCCTTACTGTATGATATAGCTATATTTCAATAAAAAATTAATTATTAATTTTAATAATATTTTTTAAACCGAATAGGATATTGATTATGTCGATCTGCAGACGGTGCATATTCAACTGTCGACTCCTTGATCATCAGTGACCTCCTTTAAAATTCCATCGACCCTCAGTGGGGTCCCCCACCGACCGCTTTGGGAACCCATGGTTTAAGCATTTCTAAGTGTTTTCATTTCTCTTCTTTTATTTATTACTGGACGCACATTGGCAGTATCAGTAGTTGTAAAGCTGAAGAAGTTTACTTTAACAAAGCTCGTAGAAAACGACGGGTTTCAGATTACGTGTTAGATTGTAATTTGAAGCTTCCTGAATGAATCGGGGTTTTTAGTGCAAAGGCGCTTTGTTCCTGAAGGACTATTGTTTTCGTTCTGCGATTTTGCGTCGAATCTCTATAAACGGCGAATCACTTCTCAAACTATTGCTATCAAATGTTAGAGTCCTACATTATATTTGAAGAAATTAAATAACGAAAAATTTGCATAAATGTATGTCTATTTCTCGCATTGTGATAAAACAACGGTTCATAGAGCCATCGAATTTTGAACGACGTAATCCTACTGCGAATATGCTCATGTGGAAGACCAAATTTGAAATTTGGAATTTGTTTTATTATCGATTTCATATTTTGTAAAACTTTAGCGAATTTTTGAGTAACAAGCTGAAAGACTTGAAAGCGAGCAATGGCAACACTCTACGGGAGTGAAGAAACTTTTTTATCTCCAGCTCGCTGAACTGTGTATCGGGAATTCTAAAGATAGGCTCGTTTTAAAATTATTTTGCGACATTGGTATTGAATTGGATTTTATGGTGTAAGTGCAAAGAACATGATATTTAATAAATAAAGGTAACACACAAAACGTTAAAAAACTCCCATTTGGACGTATATACTCGTGTATATATATATATATATATATATATATATATATATATATAATTTATTTCCTAAACAGTATTGATTAATTAATTATATTATCTCCTAAGTTTAATTAAAGTAGAATTATTTTAAAAGTGTGCATCCATACTGGTAAGTTATATTTTGAAAGATGTTTTGAAGTAATTTGAAAGCAAAACGTTAATAATGTTTTAACGGGGACTGGAGTTAAATCATCACGAAAAATAATATTTCAATTGTAAAAGGAAAATTAAAACATGTAATTATTGTCATTGATCGGAAATTAGTTGACTTTTCAAGGGGAACAAACCAACTCCCGTTCAATGAACAATAATTGATTGACAACATTATATATATATATATATATTTAATTTGTCATATATTCTAATTTTTAAATATTTTTAACAGTAACTCTTCTCCGTTATGTTTATCTGTAATCTGAAGTTTACAGATTGCAGGTTTGAAGCACATTGCGGATCAAAATGTGCTGAGATCACTAGACGTAACGTACGCGTGTTTGTAATATATATTACGTCGTCCATTTCTGCCTTACATTTATATATATGTTTGTTATTTACAAGCCAAGTTGAGTGTATGTGACATCGTTATCGTCACCGTTACTTTCGAAATTCAAAAAAACAAAAGAACCGTCGACCCAGATAGCTACTGTACTGTTCAAAAGATTTCACTTCACACGATGCAAGTGAAGAAAAACAGCGAGCTCTGTCGCATGCCTGCTTTTCCTCCCTTCCAACCGCAGCAACGGGGGCCCGTTTTCACACGTGCTGGAGGCCATCGCACTTCTCCAGTGAATCGTTACTGGAGCGCAGTCTGTGTCGCGACCCGAAAGGGATACTGGTGGAGGCGCTGAGCTTTCGATTCTCCTGGCTGCACGGCATCACTCTTTACTGTAAAAACAGGCTTCTTTATATACGCCGAGATCTCTTCCAATGCTGATTTCTGGAGCACACTGAGATGGAATAGTTATTCCAGTGGTAAACACGTGATAATGTTAAGGTACACATGCTGCATGAATATGAGTTTTGAAATAAATAAGTAAATAATTAAGTAAAACTTAAATCTGTTATAAAGTATTTTCTCCCTCCTTTCAGCATGCCTTCGTGTTGTAACGGTTAGCACACTCGGCGTGTATTCGAGAGGTCCAGGTTCGATTCTCGGGAAGGGCATTGCTCATTTTTCACGTTTCCCACATCAACAAAATTCTAATGACTCCACACTGTAAACTTAAGATTAAAATCCATCATCTCGAAAAAGTGTTAAAAATTGGGGGGGGGGAAGTCTTCAATTTAAATTACATGTATTTTAAATTAGATATATTAAATATAATTATATATAATATATATATTGTAAAAGTGGTGAGTAGTAAAACAAAAGATCTGAGACTTAGTTGGTCAAAAATTGCGCGTTGAGCTGCAAATTTTAAAATAGAATGAAAATAAAAGGAGAGGCAAAAAGTAGCTAAAGCCGTAAAGAACATTTGAATTCTAATTCCAGAGATTACATGTTAAACAAAATTAAAATAACCAAAACTAATTTTTTATTGAAATATAGCTATATCATACAGTAAGGAAAAAATTATGAAACAAATACAAAGGAGGAAAAAACTAAAATGATTTAACATGTTTTTTAATTAATAATATATTTTAAGCGTATAAATTACTATACGCTAAAAATAAATAAAATAAAATATGCATTTATTATTTTATTTATTTTTAAATAAATAATAAATGTATAAATATTTATGCATTATTTTATGCATTTAATTCAATACAAAAATAAGTTAAAGTACAAAACTAAGTTAAAGCAATAAATGTGCGCTTAATAACCTACTTATTAAACAAGAAAAACTATACAACAAAATCAAAATTGGTACCTGAAAAAATCACAACAATTTACAAAATACTGAAAAAAATGATTGATAAAAACGTGGTCAATTAACTTCGTTCAAGGCTCCACACGGAACTTGTCAAGGGAAAAGTGTCTGAAGCCTTCAACTTAGCTGATTTTCCAGAATAAATTAAACAAGCACGTTTCGTCGTGCAGATCGATTGAGACTGAATATTATATGTAATTACATACAGAGGCTGTTCGCATATTTTTTTAGACGATTTTGATAAGCGGTAATAAAAAATCGTTTGCTGAAAAAGAAGTAATTGCAACTGTACTATGTTTTTAAAAGTCAAAATTATCGTCATGGCAAATTTAACAAAGCAGTTGTTCGAAGGCTACATTTACGCTCTTTCCGAAGAGAAATATACATACTCCGTTATCCAAAAACTATGTGAGAGTCATGGATTTGTGATATCTAAAGCGTCGATAGGTAATATCATCAACAAGAAAGGAAAAAAACGTCAAATTGGAGCCTCAAGTGGGACAAAAATTCCAAACAAGTATCCAAGGAGAAAACGGACATCTTCGACTATTGCAAAGGTACGTTGTTTAATGTTAAAAGAAAATCCCCCTAGTCAAAGGACAGTTGCAAAATCATTAAAATGCTCGGTTTCCACTGTAAACAAAATGATAAACGTTGATTTAAATCTTAAGAAAGCGAAAAAACGCAATGTGCATCGTCTTCTTCCAAAGCATATCGCTCAACGCAGGACACGCTGCAGAATTCTATATGAGAAACACTTATCCAAAGTAAAATGGAAAATAATTGTCACAATAGATGAAGCATGGGTGTATTTAAATGACTGTAACAAAAAAGCGCCATTTATTATCATAAAAGGGGAGAAAAAAATTTAAGTACATGGTACAAAGAATCGAAAGAAAGTTTTTCTAAGGGATTCATGATTGTTGCTGATTTTTCTTAAAATGACAAGTTAAAAATAAAGAGAGTGCAAAAAAATGTCACAATTAACTCCAAATACTATCAGGAACATATTTTATCGCCAATTTTTCTGAACGAAATACCATCGCTTTACCCACAGTGCCATCCATCTGTGAGACTCCATCAGGACAAAGCTAGCAGTCACACATCAAAATCCACTGTAAATTTCCTAAAAGAAATGGAACAAAAAACTGGTTTTAAGGCCATACCCTTCACTGATATCCCTACTAAATCTCCCGATGTGTTGCCTTTGGATTTTTGTGTTTTCGGACTTTTAAAATCTGCATTATCCAAACGTTGTACCAAAACCCTAACAGGACTCTGGAAAGCTGTTCGGGAGGAATGGGATAGAATACCTCTTCTGCCACTTCAAAAGGCATTATTATCCTGGAAATTGCGGTGTCGAAAGATAGTTCAGAATAAGGGATGTCAAACAGAACATTTAAAACGCAAGAATTTTACGTAATTTAGTTTTGTGAATACAATATACATCGTCTAAAAAATTTGTGAACAGCCTCTGTATAAATTACGTTTAAATGTAAGTTATAAGGTATTTCTCCCGCCTTGTTAGCATGCCATCGTGATGTAGTGGTCAGCACGCTCGACGCGTATTCGATAGGTCCGTGGTTCGAGTCTCGTCGAGGGCATTGCTCATTTTTCACCTCTCCTGCTCCCCCCCAAAAAAAACTAATGTCTCTACAAAGCTTAGAAAATATTTAAAGCATTAAGAAAACAAAGCAGATATTTTTCTTCCGTTCAGTCAGTCAAATCAGTGTTGACTGTTGCCAAACAGCGTACGGAAATTTTCAAGAGTCACTGTACTCAAAGCCATGAATATGATGTGTGTTTAACTGCGACTACTTATTGTAGCTGGGGGTGTTTAAGATGGCAAACACTACGTACTGTTTAAAATGTACGAAGACTCTCGTTCTCTCGCAGCCTGAAGACGTACGTACTGTTTAAAAGGACTCATACACCTTAAAACCCGTAAGATGTTCGAATAGGTGACTGTTGCAAGAATTGGGATAACTTATTTATTTTAAAAGCAATTACTACCAACTTTTTACAGCTGACTACATAATATAGCTGCTTTCTGAAATAGTCCCATATAAAGTAGTGCCCATATAAAGAATTCCATCTAATTTCAAGTATGTACCATTAGCCATTTTTAAAATATAATGCGCGCAAGGTGGAAACATGGCGAAATATTTTGTTACAAAAAGGATTAAATTACAAAAATATTTGTGGCAACACAAACTTTCTGGTTACTATTTTCAAAAGCAGCTATATTATGTAGTCAGCTGTAAAACGTTGGAAGTAATTGCTTTTAAAATAAATAAGTTATCTCAATTCTTGCAACAGTCACATATTCGAAGATCATAAGGGGTTTAAGGTGTATAAGTCCCCTTAAAATGTACGAAGACTCTCGTTCTCTCGCAGCCTGAAGACGACGTTTTGTTGGAATTGTCACTCTGGAGTTCTGCTGGAACTCTAAGAACATCAAGTTCCAGCGTACTAGCTTCCTCCTCGAAGTCTACAGAAGTTAAAAATGAGCTTTTTAAGAAAACTGAGCGTAAATTATATAGGATTTAATTCATGCTTATTAATTCATTCTTTGAAAAATCATTATGGTGCCTCTAAGAAGCCTCCGAAAGCTCAAAGCCCGAAGCACAAAGCCCCAGGAGCTCAGGCTTTGTGCTCTTTGAAGAGTCCCTAACCTCCATTTTCTTTGTATTTTTATGGTGAAGGAAACTATATTATGAGCATTTAGGATTATTTTGGAACTCACAGAAAATTTGGGGATCCTAGACGCAGACCTTTTACACCTATGTTGTAACCACTCTTAATATTTCCTAATGAACATGCATCAGACTAACTCTTTCTCTCTTTAAGATGATAGAGTGTACAGTGAACGATTTTTTTTTTTTTTTTTTTTTTTTTTGTGTGTGTGCATGCGACTGTGTTTGATCTTGGATACATTTCCTCCGCAACTATACTACTCTCATATTGTGTTGTAAGAATCCTAAGTTTTACTAACATTTATTTTATTTTAAAACTGTACTATCACTTCTTATTTTCTACTTCCGGCCAAAATTAAATGCTTTAACTTGTTTATGCAAATTGTCTTGCTAACGCCCAAATACTTAAGTTGTGGCTTTTTGCCAAGAGAGAGATAGAAGGAGTTTTAGGAAGCAAGCCGCTTGCCACTGTAGTTTTACGAGTTTTCACTCGGTTGCTGGTTGCCTTTAAGGCCAGAGGTTTATCCCTCTTGACATTTGCAGACGTATCGTAGTTTTATCAGCTCGGCGTACTACATACGTACCTTTTTTAAATAAAGGTCAGTCTTAGTGCTAGGCATTTGTATACTAATTCAAAGTTATCTTTTAGTTAGTCGTTTTTATATTCTTACGTTCAGACCACAAGTGGTTGGTCTCTGTATTCCGAAGTTCGGAAAATACCTGTAAAGTATTGAAAATAAAGGGTTTCGTATACCCTTCCTGCTTTTGTCGTCTACTTCACACCTTCTTGAACATAGCTTGAGTAAGCTCCCTGTTCCTATTCAGGATCATTCATGTTTCCAAAGCAAATCAAGAGAAACACAAGTCCTGACAGTGTTTCTGTTAAAGCTTTATATAGACGTACCCAGAGAACATTGTTTCTCATACCTTAAAAGTCAAGTTGAATTTTCTAAATGATATATCTTAATTTGCACGATTGTGTAGAACGAAATAAATTACTCTTGCGTTTATTAGTTTATTTTCCTTTTATAGCACCTGGCTTGGTGCCAGCCAGTTCTATCAAGAGTTCGCTTTTTTTTTATCGCATTGTCTTGTCGGCTCGTCTGAGACGTTTTTAAGTGTCATAATTACATGTGAAGCGTTCGCCAGATCTTGTACTTTCACAAACACGTGCGGATCTAACACTTGCCTGATCGTTTAAATGGATGGAAGTATTTATAATTTTAGGTCAAAAGTTGTTAATAGGTCATTACGTTTTTATTTTGCCTTCCAAGAATTTCGTCCGATATCGCTTCAGATCACCGTTTACGGCTGTCTTGGGTTTAAAAAGAAATTAATGAATTAATAGTTTCCCTTTAAGTAGATGAATGCGTTGTAGAATTTTAATTAATAAAACGTCGATGTTTGGTTCATTAATATGAAGGTATCTTTTTTGCGGTTCAACCTGTAATTTCATTCGAATTCTTAGCTTGTCACATTCAAAAAGGTCACGTGGTTAAACTTATGTATTCACGTAGTTATTTTTTATTTTATCTTAAACATATTAAAAATTTAAAAGAAAATTTTTAGCTGTGGTAATATTGTTTGTTTATATGTACCACTAAAAATAAATTAATGGGGCTGCTAGGAATTAGTGATTTTTAAACCAAGATTGTCAAGGAGAATTTAAACGAATGAATGTCATAATTTCTATTTATAATTTCTATACTGGCACTGCTACTATTCCTTGAAATTCTGTTATTATCCTAATACAGTTTGTACATGAGGAATTCGCAATTTTACTTTTAGTCGCACAGGATCAAAAATATTACAATAGCTAAAAATTATTATTTTTTAGGTTTAGTGAATTTAACTAAAATCTTGAAATTCAAAAAGTTTTATTTTTATTTTATTTCATTTATTTTAGTTCTACTGGACTGGATACGGTTACAATTACATATAGAAATCAATTACTGTTTTATACAGAGACCGAACCAAAATTTCGCCTAATGGTAGCCAAGTTTGGCAACGTTTGGCAATTTGTCGTGAAATTTGGCGGCAAAACCATCATTAGCTTGGCGATATCTCGCCAATTTAGCAAGATAGCAATTTACCTCAATGTTAAACAGATTTGCCCCTGTAATCTAATTTTTCTGGCACAGCTTTGATTCTTTCCAGCATTTCATGTTACCTTTTACAAAAAATACCACAATTTCACATATGATTTTGCTAAAATCATTTACATATATAGAAAATTCGTAACAATATAAAAAAAATTGAACGCTTTTTGAAACACCCTCAGAACTGGGCAAATAATGTTAGAAATTCCACAAACGTGTTTAGAAAGGGTGTTTTTTTTTCTAATTTCTATCGGAATGACAAAAATTTTGCGATCATTTGTTTGATCGTTAAACGAAGATGTGTGAGGAAAATATCAACATTAATGTATTGTCATTGCAAATATGTCTGTGTGAAAAATTTCAAGAAAATTATAGAAGGAAGATTATCTATATTGATAGAAGGAAGTCAGAAATTGATTTCAAGGTTTGATTGAAATAAACAAAAAGGCAAACAAACAGGGAAACTAAGTAAAACAAAACGTGTGAAAAATGTACGTTTGTAAAAACAGGGAATGAATCTGCAGCAATATAACATTTTTCATGTTTTTTACATACTGAACTAAATATGAGCTAGAATAAGTAAATTTCAAGTTATATACATACAAAATAAATTAGCAGAACAAGTTTAGATCTTACTTAGTAATGGTTCTTACTCCGAAGCACCTAATAATATTTGCAACACGTTCTACCTACACTTCAGTCATAATGAGATAACTGCATACGGGTTCGTGTGACTGCAGTACTTTTGCTAGGGGCATTTTAAATCTGTTGATCTTGAATTTCTTTCGAGATGTAAATGGTAGGGAATGAAGAAACGTATTAGGCAAATAGGTGTTGTATACTTTTCCTAAAACATAATCCTATGCAATCGTGTTTCACTGCGATCTTTTAGCATAAATTGCTACAATTCGCCCATGAAATAGTTGTACAGTGCTTGTGAAATATTTGTACTAATTTTGTAAACTTGTCAAACGGCAATTTAAAATCTGTCAAAGAATTTGTCGCATGTCTATCAAAATAAACTAGAAAAATATGACCTTGAGGTGAAAGGGAGATATGGCTGCAGTTCCACCTCCAATTTTGATGGAGAGCACAAGGGGGAAAGGGTCCAAGGGTGTCTCTTCCCTTCCACCAAACCATACGAGAGAACTTTCGGCTCGCCGCATATTTAGAGTGCCGCTATAGAGTGCTGGCAGTTACGTAAATTGCTAGAATTAGAATATATTGGTAAATTTCCAATATCTAAACCTCCGCAAACGAGTTGGCTTGGATCCATTGTGAGATTTATGTTTATAAGAGACCCCTTAAATTTGCAGTGGCTCTTTTCCTGATATCTAGAATGATTTTCGGGATAACGATGTCTAAACAGGAAAATTTGATGACACATTCTATGCCAGTCGCTATAGTCTATTACCTCAAAACTGGCGCTTCAAGGTCTATATAACCCTCCCTCATTTATGACTGTAACGCATATTGTCATTCCCGTGTAGCGCTTTCTCCTCCGTTTCATTTTAGACTGCAGTTTGAGTCAGACTTCCTTCTTGCGCTTTTCTCGGTGCGAAACGTGCTAAATGGAAATGAAGTGTATGTGCGGGAGGGGGGGTTCAACATCTTTTGCGGCTGTCGTTACCAGGGTTACAAAAATGTCGTAAGGCTTAAATAACCTTGAATTGCCCATTCTAAAGTAAGAAACTGTAATATTGCTTTGGTGTGACTAAAATCTAAGGTAGATTGTGGAAACTTTACAACTTACTTTAATTACTGTAGACCAGGGTTTTTCAACCTTTCTTTTTCCCAAAACATCCTTTTCACCATCTCTAAAGACTCACCCCCCCTTTCCCGTCCTTTCCAAAATTTGAAAAATACGTACACATTTATTTAAATTTAAATTATTTTTAAAATTTGTTTTGTAAATTAAACAAAAAAAATACATGAAAGTGTTGCTAAACACTAAACCTTGAATAAAATAACTTTTTTATATTAATAATTGAGAACTGAATATTTAACGGGTAAATAAAATGCTGACCGCATCCCCTTCTGAGGCTATGAAATCCCTCCCCCCCCCCGGCTGATAACCCCTGCTATAGCCTTGTCGTTTCCGTTGGAAATGAGTTGGTAGAAAAACTGGATTTAATGAAGCATTTTTCCCCGAAACTTAAGCTAAAAATAACGCAGAACATTTTAAGATCATCTCCTGGTATTTTCCGCTGTTTTTGAATAAATATTCATGTCGTATATCATAAATAAATAATTTCTCAATCACTATATCGCGAATTATCAGAGATGTGTCTCAAAATTTGCGAATTTAAATATGTATTTTATGCTATTTATAAAGAATCTGTAACCCGTGTATCATAGAATCATTAATTTGTTAGAGATACGTTGTACGAAATTCTCAACATTGTGATATTTAATCTATTATTTAGGCTTGTTTCCGGGAAAAAAGAAAAGAACTCATCATGTTTATGATCTCAAGATTATAGTTTTATCTGGCTTTTATTGTTTATCATCTTGTTAGTAGATTTTTCAAACTGTTCTATCATAAAAACGAAAATTCTAGTAGCTTCATTATTTTCCATTCAGCTTTATTATTTAGTCCAAAGGGGCTTTGTTCCTCAAGGACTATTGTTTTCGTTTTGCGATTTAGCGTCGTTTTACTACAAACGGCGAATCACTTTTCAAACTGTTACCACAAAGTATTATCGCCCTGTGTTATATTTAAAGAAATTAAATAATGAAAAATCTGCATAAATGTATGTATACTTCTCTCATTGTGATAAAACAACGGTACATAGAGCCATCGAATTTTGAATGACGTAATCCTCCTACGAATATGGGCATGTGGAAACCCAAATTTCAAATTTGGAATTTATATTATTATCGATTTCCTATTTTGTAAATCTTTTACGAATTGTTGATTAACTTTTGATTTGATTTCAAAGCGAGCAATGGCAACGTTGTACAGAAAAAAAACATTTTTATCTCCAGCGCGTGAGTCTGTATCGGAGATTATAAAGATATGCTTATTTTAAAACTATTTTGCGATATTGCTGTTGAACTGAATTTTATGGTTTAAGTGCGAAGAACGTGATATTTAATAAATAAATGTAATCTGAAAGATTTCAGATTTTAAATTACGTCCAAAGGAGCATTTTTTTTAAGTTTTATGTGTTATCTTTATTTATTAAATATCATGTTTTTACGTACTCAAACTATAAAATTCAGTTCAACAGCAATACCGCAAATTAATTTTTAAATGACCATATCTTTAGAATTTACGATACAGAGAATCGTGAGCTTTAGATTTTTTTTAACAGTGTTGCCATTGCTCGCTTTGAAATAGTTTAGTTTTTTAATCAAAAATTCTTTGAAGTATTATAAAATATGAAATCGATAATAAAACAAGTTTCAAATTCAAATTAGGGTTTTCACATGCCCATATCTATGGGAGATTACGTTATTCAAATTTTGATGGCTTTAGGTACCGTTGTTTTATCACAATGCGAAAAACATACATACATTTATGCAGATTCTTCATTCTTTTATTTCTTTAAATATAAGGCAGGGCGATAATATATGGTGGCAACGATTTGAAAAGTGATACAGCCTTTTAAAGTTTTCGACGCAAAATGCCAGAACGAAATTAATAGTCTTTCAGGGCAAATTGCCACTTTGGAGCTAAAATAAAAATAAAAAAGAGAGAGAGAGAAAGGATAATAAACGGATGACCGTTGTAACTGAAATAGAGGGAGTTGTATGTCGTTTGATTCAACGAAAGCTCCCAGAATAGCTCTCAATTGCGAAATTTCTCAATGAATTACCGGTTTTAGAACCCTTTCAATATCGCTAGTTTCGCCAATCAGTATTCCGTTACATTTTATTTTGAGATTCAGTACCTGTTAACTGGAAAGTGAAAGAATGATCAGATAATTTCGAAAAAGTTCGATTTCCTTGTCCGAGTTCATAGTGCGAGGGCATCATTTTCCTCTTCTCGGATAAGAATTCTCCCTTTCTCTTTTGACTATCTCCATCTTCCTTGTTGCCAGAGCAGCGCCATCCAGCGGCGTCATTGTAAAACAAAAGTATTATGGTTCGTGGAGGTCAACAACCGCTGACTGAGTCTCCGAGATAAAATCGATGGGTTGCTAACTTTGCTTTTTATCGCCCATTTGGGGATAACTTTTAATCTCGCTTTTGAGAAATGTAGGCTGGTTATTGACCTCGGGTTGAATGAGACGACGAAGCGATTTTTAGGGGGAGGGGGAGACATTAGCAGCACGTGGAAGTCGCTTAATAAGGTGGTTTCATTTGTCTTCACATGTCGCATTGCTGCTTAAGGATGCAAAGTAGGTTAAATTTACACATCAAAGTAGCATTTGCATTCTATAATGTGCTGACAAATACTGGCAAATTCAAAAAATAAAATTAAAAATATATTTCAGGAATCCGATTTCTGTTTTTTTCCTGTATCGTAGGACGTGTATTTATTATATAATGTATCAGAATGATTTTTTGTAAACATTTCGAAAGAAATTTCTTGAAAATGTTTATTGTTTTTAATACGGATGTTTGGTGTCCTGCAAAAGTATTGCAAACTTCATGCTCACATTCAATCTAGTGATATAAATGCACAGCTATGCCTTGAACCGTTCAGTTTTTTTTTTTTTTTTTTTGTTAAATGAGAGAACAAATGTCATGATCAAATCCTAGCATTATTTTACAATGAAATAATATCGGAGGAAGATCTGATTCTGTCATTTGAATTTGCCATTTTGAATAGCTCATCTTAAATAGGACATTTTACTTTCTCTGTCTTTAAATTTCTGGAGAACTAAACCTTAAGCTTAAATCCTACCTGCTTCGCTTAAACTTATCAGGTGTTTTAAATCCAAATCTGCACATCGAGGTCAGATTGCTGCTCTTCCCCAATTTTAAGGCTTTTATACTTGTTAACATTAAATACTTTTAAATTTCCAGAGAGATAGCAATAATTGTTTTATGTCATAAAATTATTTTTGTACGCCAAAAGTAACCTTTTTCTGATTTTGTAGTTGATTTTTAAATATATTGTAGTTAGATGTATCGAAATTAATATATATTTGATTTTTTGTTTACATCATTGTTTAAGGGGATATAAACACGGTCACTAAAGAATGTTGATATTTTCAGTGTATTACTTACATTACTTGGTATACTAACCTAATTTTTAATAAAAAAACTTTACTTTAGAACTGGTCGACAGAACTTCGTCGAAGGTAGGGTAAGTGAAAAGCAAGTTTCGGGTAAAAAATGAGAAAAAATAACGCATAATTGAATTAAAAATTATGTGATAAAAGTATTTATGAGTAGTATTCTCAGGCGTTCAATTTTGTGGGCATAACTTTGCTTGCCAAAGTAGCTTTATTTATGTTAATTAACTGTAATATTATTTCTAATTTCTTTTAAAACGATTTATGTCACAGTTTCAGAACATTATCAGGTAAATTTATTCATTAAATTTGTAAAATGTTAATATTTTTGGAAATAGATCAATTAAAAATAAAGAAGTAAAATGATTGCACCAAAATGGGTGGTGAATGGGATAAATTAGGTCGAATTTGTTATTATTTCATAAAAATTAACAGCACGTACCATTTATGGAAAATTCTTTTATGCAAAGAAAGCGGAAACTCATATAAGGAGATTAAAGTTTTAACGTTTGATTGTTACATCACTATGCCGACTGACAAAAGAAATTTGTTTACACTGAGCAGTTTCGAATGTAAATATAAATATTTTTTTTAAATTTAAGTCATCATTCCATTCTTGAGACTCTTTTTGTAATTTTTTAAAGGAAATATAATATTTAATCCTTCAAAATTATAACTAAAAAGATAATTAATTGCTTTACAGCAAAAGAATTGTTCCAAAGTCCAGACGTAAAAATGTTCGTCATAGTGAAAGCTTTTTTTTTTTTTTTCGGA
The DNA here is from genome assembly GCF_044657685.1 of Stegodyphus dumicola. Classification (NCBI taxonomy): domain Eukaryota; kingdom Metazoa; phylum Arthropoda; class Arachnida; order Araneae; family Eresidae; genus Stegodyphus; species Stegodyphus dumicola. The sequence continues at coordinate 182,706,105 of NC_140776.1, read as the reverse complement.
GGATCAAAAACTGCGTGACTCGGATGTTCATTGAAAGTCGAGGGATGGCTTATAAAAGAGATTTCATCCTCAGACAAATCGATGAAAATACAGTATCAGGCTAAAAGTGGCTACCAAAATCATTAAGGTATTGGCGTCCACTTGGCGACGTTGGCGCGATCGCGTTTCGCGTCAAGCACGCTGTTTACGGTAACCCTGTTTTGGGAAAAGATTCACGTTTTTGGGTCTGCCATTCCCATCTAACGGTGCACTAACCCGCATGGCTGGAAAGCAGAACTAAACAAAAAACATTACAGACTCGTTTTCTGGTGTGGCTACCTCTTTCTTCGTGGATGCTTCTGATCCGCCGGATTAGGGATGCGGATAAATTACTGGTCAGTTCGGATAGCGGAGAAGTCAGTGCCAGGATTCGAGGGGAAGGTGGCCCTAGTGCCTCGCCCTATAGCTGCAGGGTTACGGCTAAGGATGCAGTTTTTTACCAGGTCAGTGTTCTCGTGTTACTGCCCGAGTAACGGAAAAAGTGATTCGCTCATCCACAATGAGCACGAAATAATCTATCGCAGCGCTTCGATGATTTTGCTATTTTAACCACCCTTCAAGCATGAGATTACAGTTATCATTTAATGTGTGTTTTATACTAAACATGTATTTCATTTTCTTGCATGATTTTTGATTCATCTCCGAACTCCATTAAAAGTGCTTTATCTTCTTTCCTCTTTGTGGCCAAATAATGGCAAAGTGGCAAAATTTCATCAGTAATATCTGTGACCTAAACAAATTAAATCTGAGAATACCATAGGGGGGGAGTTATTTTTGGTTCTGAACTTAACTATATGAATTTTTGCATGAATTGTTAATTATTTTACATGCCAGTATGTAGTGCTATTGTTCTTTGCTCTGTCAGAAATTATTTGCAAGATTTGTTCAACGGAAACATTAACATAAACAAACTTAAGTCAGAAAATGTAACGGTCTGGTTATTTTTCTTTTTACATGTTATTATCCGAATGCGTGTGTTTTTTCATTAATTTGTGAACTGCTGCATCACCAAAAATATTTCGCATTTATGACAAATTATTCTAAATAGTCATATGCGCTTACGATTTATGTTTAAGTGAAATAAAAAAAATAATGGAAGTATTTGTTTTGAAAATATATACTGCGCAGAAGGTATATAATAAATGAATTCTTTTCTATGCATGCTGTATAACTTAAAAGTAATTAAAAGAATGAGAATTAGGAAGAAAAGTGACCTTAGTTTGGTGTATATTATGCGTATATCGATTTCGCAGGTGATAAGACACAGGCCCCTCAGGAGCAAAAAATGTTTTGTAAATTTTTTTTCCCAAACGTTTTTTGCTGTTGAAGAAGAGGGACCTGTGTTTGATGGCCTTCGAAATCTATAGCGTTTTATACAAAATCAAGGCCAGACTGAAGTTGCTTTTTTGCCTAGTATTAAATTTTGCTATGTCCTTATTCTCTTCCAATTTAATTAAATCATGTTTCAAATCTAGCTTTCTAAGCAATATTTGTAAAGCAGTTTTCTGATTATATAATGGTAATAATGTACGTTCCATAGAAATAAGTCTTATTGTGTTTGCTGATAAATATTATATTTAGAGAAAGTGATAATACTGCCTAATTAAACGTTTTAAATTATCTAATTAAACATTTTATGCAAATTGTAGCTTTTACGTTTAATTGCTATCTTTTTATATCTAGTGGTAATATTTTCTTTAGGATTTTACTATTATTTATGAAATTATTTTTTCTTATCTTTTTCATGCAGTATAATTCTAAAATTGTAAAATACTATTATTACTTCTTTTTCTTTTTGTTCTTCACTTCATTTGGGGTCATTTTGGGATGGGGAGGGAAGAGCAAGTGTAACTCAAAAATTGTTGTTTGATGCTAGTGTAGATGAAGAAAAGATAACAGCAATCTACTGCTTTAAGTGACAGTTACTAGAATAAATTGCACTATTGTGTAGTTATCACGAAAGTTTCTAATCTTTATCTGTTGATTACACGTGGTGTGCTCAGTAGTGTGACTGATTCTTTCCTTTTAGTTCGATCTTTAACGCTCATTTTGATGGTAGGTTAACTTTTAAAATTATTTCACATCTAAATTACTTGATGTTTCTCTTCTGTCCACTTAACAATTTATTAAATTTTAGTCAGCAGTCGTTCGTCTCGCTTTAAGTTTAATTTTATTTGCTTATCATTTAACTTAAAAGATTTGCGTAAATTCACTGAGAAATGGATAGGTGAGCAATGAATACTTTTAAGATTTTCGTTTATTAGAAAATTAATTGTACGTCGCGCCGAGTGTGGTTGGCCATGACACCACCAAGGCATGCTAAGAAAGCGGATGAAATACCTTATATACTCCCTTTTAAAGGGTGACTAGGGATTAGAGGATCCAGTCACCAAATCCTGGTGGTGGAGAATCATCATCCACCAATTTTTTTTTTTTTAGTTCGGGCGCCACTGTAGAGACATTAGGTATTTTTTCAAGGCAGGAGAGATGAAAAATGAGCAGTGCCCTCACCGTGACTCGAACCACGGACCTATCGAATACGCGCCGAGTATGCTGACCATTACATCACGAAGGCATGCTAAGAAGGCGGGAGAAATACCTTATGTAACTATAGCCAAAAAAATTAGCTTTTAGAATTTACATTAGGATCTGGTGACACGAATAATATTGTAAGAGCTTAATTTTTATAAAATCAGTACGCGTAAATTTTTTACAGATTTATATTCTTTTGCTTATTACATAATATTACGTAATGGTTTTTAGCTTCAGAAATTTGTTCCAAGACTTCATAAACATTCCATGACTTTTTGCAGAAATATATGTAAAAGGTCTGTGAGCAGTAGGTAGATTACCTGCAGAGTCAATAAAATTTGTGAATTTTCATTAATAAATTTTATTTTAGGTTTGTGTATTCCAAAGTATTTAAAAATATTATCTCGCAATGTTAATTCTTTTCTTCGTCTAAACAATCGATGGATCTGCGATTGTTACTCCGTTTCTAATCATCTTTAGCCCAAAAGGGCTATTAATTTCGCTTTAGCATTTTGCGTTGTTTCAGTGTAAACGGCGAATATTGTTTGTTGCCACCAAATATTAGAGCTCGCATTATATTTATATTTAAAGAAATTAAATAATGAAGAATCTGCGTGAATGTATGTATGTTTCTCGCACTATGACAAAATAACTGTACCTGGAGACATTAAATTTTGAATAACGTCGTAGTGCTCCACTCAGGCATCTAGAAGCCGATATTTGGAATTCGGAATTTGTTTTATTATCTATTTCATATTTTGTAAAACTTCAACGAATTTTTGAATAAAAAATCCAATGATTTGAAAGCGAGCGATGGCAACACTTTATTAAAAAAAATTTTAATATCTAGAAACTGGGTATTGGAAATTCTAAAGATATGCTTTTTTAAAATTATTTTGTGATAGTGTTGCTGAATTGAATTTTATGTTTTAAGTGCGAAGAACATGATATTTAATAAATAAAGATAACACACAAAACGTTATTAAAATTATTTTTATTTATTATTTTATTATTTTTTTTTACAATTTTTAAAATTTTATTTTTATTCGTCATTCTTAATGGCTAAATCGCGAAGAATATTTTTTCTCCTGGAAGAACAACAGTTAAAGTATATACAGCATTTCTGTAGACCAACGTAAATCTAAATACTAGTTAGCATTTCTTTGATTAAAAAATTCAGTAAATTCTTCGTAGGTATATATGTGAAAGGTTTTGGAACTAGTTGCATTTTACTCAATATGAAATTTGTATTTTGAAACTCTCGAGTATTAGATATTAGACTTTTTGGAACTTTGTTTAAGAAATTATATACTTTTTCTAGCCAATAATGTTAATCAGCATTTTGCAAGTAATATTTGTTAATATGTACTACAGAGTGCCTACATCTGCTGCTTACTGTATCTAATAGCCCCCAGACTGTACGAACTGTGATTCAGTCATATAACGTTACGGTTAAGGTGGCTTTCTTTTATAATGAGTTAGTTCTACGAAAGCCACAGACATAGACATGCTTACTAAGTTTGTAAGACGGCTTTCATTTACAATGAGTTAGTTCTACGACAACCATAGACATCGTCTTCCGTACTGTGCTTACAAGTTGGCTTTCGTTTATGATGAATTCGTTCTGTGAAAGTCGTAGACATAGATTTGCGTACTAACTAAGTTTGTAAGAAAGATTTCTTTTATAATGATTTAGTTCTACGAAACCCATTGACATAGACTTTCTTTACTAAGTTTGTAAGATGGCTTTCTTTTATGATGAGTTAGTTCTGCGAAAGCCACAGACATTAGAGCTGCCTTACTGAGTTTGTAAGATGGCTTTCTTTTTATAGTGAGTTTGTTCTACCAAAGCCGTTGACATGCTTACTAAGTTTGTAAGAGATGGCTTTCGTTTATGATTAGTTGTACGAAAGCCATGGACATAGACTTGCTTACTGTGTTTCTAAGATGGCTTTCTTTTATAATGAGTTCGTTCTGCGAAAGCCGTTGACATGCTTACTAAGTTTGTAAGAGATGGCTTTCGTTTATGTTTAGTTGTACGAAAGCCATGGACATAGACTTGCTTACTGTGTTTCTAAGATGGCTTTCTTTTATAATGAGTTCGTTCTGCGAAAGCCGTAGACATAGACTTGCCTACTAAGTTTGCAAGAAAGATTTCTTTTATAATGATTTAGTTCTACGAAACCCATTGACATAGACTTGCTTTACTATGTTTGTAAGATGGCTTTCTTTTATGATGAGTTAGTTCTGCGAAAGCCAGAGACATATAGAGCTGCCTTACTGAGTTTGTAAGATGGCTTTCTTTTTATAGTGAGTTTTTTCTACCAAAGCCGTTGACATGCTTACTAAGTTTGTGTGAGATGTCTGTCGTTTATAATTAGTTGTACGAAAGCCATGGACATAGACTTGCTTACTGTGTTTGTAAGATGGCTTTCTTTTATAATGAGTTCGTTCTGCGATAGCCGTAGACATAGACTTGCCTACTAAGTTTGCAAGAAGGATTTCTTTTATAGTGAGTTAGTTCTACGAAAGCTGTTGACGCAAACTTGATTTACAAAGTTTGTAAGATGGCTTTCATTAATAATGAGTTAGTTCTACGAAAGCCGTAAATATAGACTTGCGTATTAAATTTGTAACAGCTCATTGTAAAAATTTGTTAAGTGTTCTTTTTGACACGACTGGTGATTTTTTGAGTTGTTCTCTAATTATTCAAAACGCTTAATAAGCTGTTCTTTTGATTACGCCTTCTCGCATAAGAAGTTCTTAACCCTAACATTTATTAACGGGGTTCTGTGCTACCAACAGTTAAAGCAAAGTCTCAGCGTGAATGAAAAGAAGTAACAACAAGTTTTTTTTTTTTTTTTTTTTTAGAATTGGAGAAGCATTTTCCTTGTACTTGGGGTGATTGTGATGCTTTGGGGCAATGATTGGGCAGACGCCAAGAAGACAGCATTCAGCGGCATTATTTTATTATCTGGAAGTTATAAATATGTTTCATTATCGTTTTGACATGTGACCAGCATATGTAATGAAATCCCACTCGCTGGAGAACAACAGCGCCCTCACTGTTTCATTTCTAATCCAAGGAAAACGATTCACTCACGATCAAGTAATTTTTCAGATTAAAATTGAATTTTTCAGCATAAAATCAGATGAAAACAACTATATAGTGCGCTTACAAGTGCTCTAGTCGCAGAAAAAATAAATATTAGAATCATATAATTGTTTCATTTACAGACGTATTATTAATACGAAGCATGAAACGAAACGTGTATTCTTTGAAATTATCCTTCTATTTTTTTTTTTCCAACATTAAATCGGTTTTCTCTCAAATATAAAAATATCGCGCAATTATATCCTGACCTTTTTCTACTCAAACATGAAAATCATAGTTGTTAGGTAAACAGGTGAAGAATTTAAAATGAGCAAATTTTTTCTCCTAATTTGAATTATAATTTTTTCTCCTCTCTAGATTTTAAAAAATAAGTACATTTTGAAGAATAGGGATCTGTATTTGAACGCTTTCGAAACTTATATATTTGTTTCAAAATTTACGTCAATCTAAAGTGTTTTTATTACTTAATGAAATTTTGTTTTGGAGTGCTTTTCTTCGAATTAGGCAACGAGAAAAATGTCTGAAGATGACCGTGGAATAAATCAACATTGAATGCAAAATGTTAATAAAACCAAATATAACGACTTTTCAAATACTCTGCAACCTCGGATTACGATTGCCTAATTTCACGAACAGTTCGGTTTATAACCAAGTTATCGAATGACGATCGGTGACTCGAATTACGAACACTCTAGTCGGTGACATATGATTTTCGAAGGTTTTTTTGAGATGAGCTTAGGCCATATAATTAACACTCTGGACTTTCTGGACATCATGTTGAGACATCATGTATATTTTTCATTGTTTAACTCTTAGTAACAAAACCTGTAGCAAGTGACTTGCAGGATCATGACTACAAGCCTGCAGCAAGGGACTTGCAGGATCATGACTACAAGGCCTGCAGCAAGTGACTTGCAGGATCATGACTTCAATCAAGTGACTTGCATGATCATGAATACAAGCCTGCAGCAAGTGACTTGCATGATCATGACTACAATGCCTGCAGCAAGTGATTTGCAGGATCATGGCTACAAGGCCTGCAGCAAGTGATTTGCAGGATCGTGACTTCAAGCCTGCAGCAAGTGACTTGCAGGATCATGAATACAAGCCTGCAGCAAGTGCAGCAGGTGACTCCCAGGACATTCGGCCTGGAAGAAATTAGTGTCAGATTGGCTTGCAGGCAGAGACTTTGAGCACTTAGTACTTTTATGCTGGTCTATGATATATATGCTATTATAGAAAACCATGAAAATATACAGAAGTTGCTAGAGGAGCAATAAAATAAGAGCGAGCAAGTTCAGAAGCAGCAACAGAAAGCCATTGTGGAAGAAATTTCTTTTGAAGATGATTTGTGGAAAATGGTGGTAAACTGTAACTTTTTCAGGTAACGATAGCACTCTGATAAAGCATTTGAAGTTACACCATAAGCATTATACAACGACAGTGCCATGTTTTGTTGTAGAAACATTTTAAAATGTAGGCAACAAACGAGGAAAGACTGAATAAAATGGAGGCCCAGTGAGTCTCGAGTAGAGTCGAATGATGCTAAGATTCAGTCAAAAGATAAAATAAGAAGACAGTTTGTTAAAGACAGTTTTTATTGGAAAGGGACTACTGAATAATACATCTTCTCTTTCTCTTCTTCTTCATTTCCATTTCCGCTGACTACTGCCCTTTGTACAGGCATACTAAAATTAAGTTTACTTTCAGCTATTTGATGCTGAAGTTACGTTTTTATTTACTACGTTTTTATTTACTTCAGCTATTTGATGCTGTTTGCTGCTGTCCATTGTACAGGCACGTCATCTACTTAATCTATTTGATGCTGCATTTATTTTTTTTTATCTTAAACGTAGTGATTTCTATTAATGTTCTGTTACAAACTTGTGTGCAAAACAGTGTTGTGAAGTTTATAAGCAATCGTCTGTGATTCAGAGACGAATTAATTCATTTTACATGAATTCCAACGGAAAAAATTGTTTCGGTTTACGATCATTTTGGTTGAGGAGCAGCCTTCAGGAACGAATTAAATTCGTGAACCGATGTTTTATTGCAGTTAACTTTATGCTGCAATTAGAGATGCATTTTCCTAATATTGAAGATAAAAATTTCGGTCATCTTCGAATGGCAACATCATTCATTAATATCGAACGCAGTTTTGTGGAAAGTGAAAACAATACCCATCGAGGTGCTAATATATAAATAGAGTTAGTTGAGAAGTTGAGAGTTCGGTTGAGAAAAAAACGAAATTTCGAGTAACTCTTATTTAAATCACAGCTGTTGTAGAGAAAAGTGGGATTCCACTTTTCTCTACAACAGCTGGCTACGCTACAACTGGCTACGCTACAATTCCCTTCCCTTTCCCTCATAATTCCCGTTGCTCACTGGTACAAAATAACGCCCCCTCCCTGAAAAAAAAATTACATTTATGTTCTGTTTTTTTAGTTATTAATTAATAAAAAAATTACCTGCATCTATTTGTTTTCTTCGCGTTTAAACCAGCGCGTCTTGACAAAAGCTATAGAGCAAGAAATTATTCTTAAGAAGGGATGAAATGTTTGTGGAAGTTCCTTTTTTCCTTGAAATCTGTTCGACAGTCTTCTGTTCTGACGTCGTTTTAATTCCTATGTAACTGTATAGAGCTAGAAATTAATTTTCTTTTAGAAACTGTATAATTAAGATATTTTTAGGCAAATAATTTTGCTTTAGATTCAAATATTTGAGTGTGGATATCATAGGCGTCTTCTTGAGTAGGTAAGGGGAAAATGAGACACTTGGAATCGAGTAAGGAACATGTATTTGTATCGATGCATCATTTTTGAGTTGTTGCAATATTATATTATATTATCTGCTTGTGAGCCCAACAAAATTAAAAATAACTAAATAAAATTTTATTGACATGACTATTAGTCTCTAGACTTTTCCTCAGCCTCCCTCCTGAATGATTTTCACCGGATGCCATATGTTTAAAATAATGTTAAAAATAAGTAACATTGATAAGCAAAAATATATAATAAGAAATAAGAAAAATAAGAAATAACTATATAATAAAAATAAATTTAAAATAAGCAATATATAAAATAATCCAAGGAAAATAAGTAAAATTAAGCAACGTATAAAGTACAGGAAAAATTAAGCAACGTATAAAGTACAGGAAAAATTAATCAACGTATAAAGTACAGGAAAAATTAAGCAACGTATAAAATACAGGAAAAATTAAGCAACGTATAAAGTACAGGAAAAATTAAGCAACGTATAAAATACAGGAAAAATTAAGCAACGTATAAAGTACAGGAAAAATTAAGCAACGTATAAAGTACAGGAAAAGTTAAGCAACGTATAAAGGTACCAGGAACATTAGTCTAGCAACATCACTTTCAGAGTTACAGTGTTGAGCAATGTTGAGTTACAAACTACTGGAATGTAACATGAGTTAATCGGTTCGTCAATGCAGTATTGAAAAACGGCTGTGAAAGTGTAGGTACTTCCTTCCTTCACGTTTAATTGCTCTACGTTTAATTCCTTCCTTCACGTTGCTTCACGTTTAATTGCTCTATTCACTACTGCTAACATTTGCCGAAAATAGATTTTATAATGTAGTTGAAAAATCAGAAAGAAATTCATTGCGAATGTTTTAACTATATTAATTATATGTATAAAAACAGAATTGTAAATATGGAATGCATAATGTTTCTCACTTTTGCTTGAACTCAATCCCATCATTGAAATCATTAAAGCTCGTGTTTCATTAATGGAACGTATGAAAACTGAAGGTTGAACTAAAATCAATCTATTTTTTAGCAAACAATGTATTTCCCTTGTATGTACTTACATAATCACTTGTACATTATATACCTGTATTAAATTTTAACAAATTTAAATTTTAACAAACATGTATATATGTAAAAAAGCAAATTTAAAGTTAAAATAATTAAAAAAATGTGCAAACATATAAAAGATTTAATTTCTGAACTAATCTACAATATCATTTAAATTCAGATAGCGTAAGTAAATCAAGTGCAAAACCAAACCATGAAAATAAAAAACTGGGAGTTTAAATGTTATTGCTAATTAATTCACTAAAATTAATTAAAAAAATCGAACTATTGTATTAAACTATTTAAATTAATTAAACTAAATTATTTAGAGAGCGAGTTTAAAATTAGAATTAATTAAAAAGAAAACAAAACTATTAGAATTAGAAAGTTGTATTTAAAATTTATAATGAAAAGAGAAACAAACCAAATAATTAGCGCTAAAGCTGCTAACTACAAACAAAATTGTTTCATAAGAATAAATTGAATTTAAATAAATTTAATTTAAATACAAATTTAATTATATATATTCACTTATACCGTATATACTCCCCCTTTTAAAGGACACCTGGGGATCAGAGATCAGAGATCCCAATCGACAAATCCTTGCGGTGAAGAATTATCCGTCCACCACTCTTTTAATTCGGGCGCCACTTGTAGAGTCATTAGGGTTTTTGACACTGATAGACGTGAAAAAATGTGCAGTACCCTCGCTTAAAAAAAGAAAAAAAAAAAAAAAAAAAGAAAGAAAGAAAAAGAAAAAAAAAAATTACGTTTTACATAAGAAAAGTTTTTTTTACAGTGCTCCTTAAGCTGAAATTTATGCGCCCCCTACCTCCCAAAATTATTAAAAGCTTATTTATCACGATTAGAATTAGAAATTATATATCTGCACATTAAATAAAAGAATGCATTCATATGTAATATCGTGAATTTTCTCCCTCCACATTCTTCTGTTTATTAACCAACTAAAAATATTTTTCTCTTCTAATAATCACAAGAGGTCACCGAAGTTCATCCCGAGAAATGAGCGTTCTGCCCATGCGCGGCGCGTCGATAAAAATGACTTCGTAGTATTGTAGTAGTACGATCTGCGTCGCGCGTGTTTCGAAGATCCCTGTAAAAAAATTACGCTCTCCTAAAGCCGATAAAGTTTGGCTGCTTGCCAAGAGTACGAGATGGAGAGAAGGATCTGGGGATGAGGAAGGAGCGGTACTTTTCGTTCGATGCGCATCGAAGTGAAAGAGGAACTGTGGTCATTCACGAAATGTCGCTTCTAAAAGCGAACGAAACACACCGGTTTTTAAACTTATTTCAGAAAAATATTCAATTGCAATAGAATTCCAGATATCCGAAGCTGTAATTATCCGAACCATTTTAAGTCATATAATATTAAACTTATTGCCAGCTTATTTAAAAGTTTTAATGGGCGTTTTATTTTTTATTCTTTGTTTTAGCAAAACTAGGAAGGCAAAAATTAAGTGATGTTATTACATTATTAATTTAACTTCATTAAAAATAATGTATTAATTCTGTTTGGAAGGAAATGGGTTACGTATTTTGTTTTCTGCATATGAAAAGTAATTTCATTGTTTAATTTTATAGCACTAAAATCAAGATATTTATTGAATTGCTGGAAGTTATAACACTTACTTTCATAATAAATAACAATTATAAATAACAATCGTTATAAATAACAATTCGAGGGATATAACAATTAATCTCATAATAAATAACAATTTCAAAATAAATAACAATTTCAAAATAAATAGCAATTCATTTCATTGTGTTATTTCGGTTAACATATAAATGAGAATTGAACTGAATGGAAATTTATTCACTGTAGGCGGCGTTTTTGAAATAAAATTCCGTTACTTGCATTATAGTAAAGGCGTAGTTTCCAGGAAAGCCACAGGCAAGGGGAGAAAGGAACCGTAGTTATTCAGATTTTCCGAATGCACGGAACTTAATTAACACTTAATTTCATAATAAATAACAATTATAAATAACAATTGTTATAAATAACAATTCGAGGAATTAATTGTTATAATTTCATAATAAATAACAATTAATTTCAAAATAAGTAACAATTCATTTTATTGTGTTATTTCGGTTAACATATAAATGAGAATTGAACTGAATGGAAATTTATTCACTGTAGGCGGCGGTTTTGAAGTAAAATTCCGTTACTTGCATTATAGTAAAGGCGTAGTTTCCAGGAAAGCCATAGGCAAGGGGAGAAAGGAACCGTAGTTATCCAGATTTTCCGAATGCACAAATAGGTTACGGCCCCAGTTATTTCGAATATCTTATGGTCTGCTCCTCTTCGTGTTCAATAAGTCAAGCATCATTGGGCATTTTATTGAATCTCCTTGAAATAACCCTTCTGTATGGACCTAGTTGATGTTGCTAGTCTTGTAACATGCGCTATTGTAACAGGATGAATCTGATGACAAGAGTAGCGGATCCTTTCTTCTAGATTAGGGTTTCTCATACCAATGGTACAAGTACCAATTGCATGCTAAGTACATGTACCTTTTCCAATGGTAAAAGTTACTACCAATGGCACATTGTATTATTTTTGGTGGAACAGTTTTTCATAAGCCTTAAATAAATGATTAAAATGAATATAAAATGACTCTCCTTTTAGCGCTTATATTGATACACGATAGTGCATATTATAAAGTATTTTCTCCCTCCTTTCTGCATGCCTTCGGGGTGTAACGGTAGCACACTCGGCGCGTATTCCAGAGGTCCAGTTTACGGGTCATAACGAATTTCTTCCGTTTCTTGATACTGAAAAATTCTGAGTTATTTTACAGTGGCACCCGAACTAAAAGGTGGTGAATGATGATTCTCCACCACCAGGATTTGGCGGTTGGGTCCTCAATCCCCAGTCGCCTTTTAAAAGGGGGAGTATATAAGGTATTTTCTCCTTCCTCTCTGCATACCTTTGTGGTGTAACTGTAGCATATTCAGCGCATATTCGAGAGGTCCAGGTTCGTGTAACGGCGAGGAAATTGCGCATTTTTCATGTCTCCTGCTTTCTAAAGTAAATTATTATTTATTTATCTATTTTTATTGAGGAAAATCAAAGTTTTTAAGTCATTTTGCAGGTAAAAGTGAAGTCTCGGTTTTGTGGGGGAGGGGCATTTAGCGCTCCCTCGAGGAACTATAGTCTATTATTTTTAAATATGCACTTTAAGGTTTTTTCTCTAACCTTATACCATTAGCTATAATAACATGTGTTGTCTTCACCATTAAACACTTATTTTCTCCGCCCCATTTAAGACTGCAGTTCAAGTAAGATTCGTGCGTTTCTCACGAAGCGAAACATGTTAAACGGGAAGGAAGTGCCGAGAAGGACAACTATAGGGATTTAGCTATTTCCCGAAGCTGTCGTTACCATGGTTACGATGTAAGCCGGACGGTAGAAATTGACGGCGAATTGCCTATGCTGAAGTAATATACTATAGCATAGTCTGGAGCTCAGTATTTCAAAATATTTTTTCTCAAATAACGTGATATTCTAAAGTCTTCATGATTCTGGTCTTTGGGGCAATGGACCTTAAGTAAACAGCAATGTTATGATGCATTGCGAAATTATTTTAAGCTAAAAATTAGTTATATTTAATATTTTTTTTTTGAAAAATATATTGCTATATGTAATGATACCAGCTTGTTCTTGTTGTTCGTGTACCTTATAGGTTCAGTTTATAAGCAGTTTAAACGACGGTAACGTTGGATTATGAGCAGATCTGTTGAATTTGACTCAAAGAAGGTCTTTTAACGTTGGAATTTTCGTATTTCTGGTGATAGCATTACATCGTCTTCTCAGATGTAAGTCTCAAGTTTTTTTTTTTTTTTCTCAAAATGTTTCCTTTGAAGATCGCAAGTCTTGGCAGGTGTTTCTTTCACCCAGTTTAGACGAAGCCGCTGAGGTGTCTTTCCGAATCTGGAAATCTCACCCCTGTAGATCGAGCAACTGCAGGTTGAAGATCTCGTATTCTTCCTTCGAGAGAATATTTCAAATGTTGTCTAATAAAAGCTGTAACATGGCCCACGTCTTTGCCATACATTGGTTTCCTGCATAATGCATGACTTGTTTTAGTTCAATACATCAAAGACCTGTTTTATATCAGTTTCTTTTAGCAGTTTGCTTCTAAATTTAACTGAAATCCACCTCGGGAGGTTAGTAGGCCCACATCTGTCTCACCCGTCTGGGAGGGAGGGGGAAAATCTTGTTGGGGTGGGGTAAAAGCGGGAGTGTATATAAATGGGTTAAAACAGGAAACCGGGTTCAATGACCTGCTCTGCCCCTAGGGGCACTCGTGTTCGCTTTCGTTTTGAGCGACACAATGGCAGGGTGTGGAGAATGTTTCCCACCTCTTCCATCCTCACCCTGTCTTAACGGTTTCTAAAAATTCTCTACCCCCTCCCCCAGATTTGCTTTGGATGACTAACCCGTTTTTTATTCGAATCGATAAGAAATGTCTTCCGACTTTAATTTTTGAATTAGATACGTGCTGATGCTCTGGAAAGATGGATTATGAGATCTGTTGAATTTGACTCAAGGTCTTTTAACGTTGGAATTTTTAATGTTTGTTGGAGATGATGCCGCTCATCAAGGAATGCATACTTAAAATGACAAGGGTTGACTTTCTTTCAATGAATAGTTAATTGAAAAACGTAAAGTGTAGGAGGATTCAGAGTGGTTGACCCGGTTTTAGTTGAGCATAATTCGGTATAACTGGTTAATATTATATATCTGGTTAATAATTGGCTGAACCGATTATCTCAGAAAGAGAAGGAAATGTTCTTGCTGCATTGCATCAAAACCCGATAACTTTTTCATTGCTGATCTCCTAGGTCAGTGGATCTTACATCATGCAAACTTTTTTTTTTTTTTTTTTTTTTAACGGCCATCCTATTCTGCATGGGGCATTAACCCTTTGCGGCTCAGTGTTCCACTACATGGAACACCCAAATTGAATCGCTTCTGAAACCTTTAAATTCAACCGTAAATAGATAAAAATGCCTTTATTATATACTTTGAACTTTTCTTTTTAAACAATAGATAGCAGCATATCACAAGGAGACACAGAATTTTCATTTATTATGTGTTATTAAAATCCACTTTTTTTCAAGTAATTTTCTCTATTTTTTTAATGATATAAAAAATTTTATTTGGAAAAAAAAAATTAGGCATAATTTTGCTGGCTGTACTTCAAATTATTTGTTCTATATTTTTTTTTAATCTTTCATACAAAAACCATACGCAGAATCATTGAATGAAACCGGGTGTTCCATTAGCGGGAACACTGCGCCTTTAGCGATCTCATGCTGTTACGAATCAGAACATCAGTGCTTAGGAGAGAACATCCGTTGTTTTTTTTTTTTTTTTCGGGGGGGGGGGTGAATTCAAACAAAGCAGTATTGAGGGGTGACAGGTGTTTTGTGTTATAAAAGCCTTAGTAATGGCATCTCGAATTTTTCGGGAGTAGTTTTTTTTTAGGCGGGAATTTTATTAGTAGCTTGACTCATCTTTATTTAGACCTGCGCGAATTTTTTGCTGTCGCATTTTAGTCTCATTCCCGTTTATTTTCAATAATTGTGTAGATATTTTTCGTGTATGTATATATTATAGGCTTATATTTCTTTATTGTTAATATTAAAATAAGTTAATTTTTCATTATTAATTTTCTATAAACGGCGCGGAGAGGCCTAACTCTTTCCCAAAATTTGTAAATATTTTTGTATATAGGACTTTTGTATATAGATATTTATCTCATTTATCCGTATGTATTCAAGAATATTGTGTATATCCAGGAAACCATGTATACAGCCATAATACAGAGTTTTTTCATTCTTATACAAACGCTTCTACTCATTTTCGTGCTTCACTTCAACGCTCGCTTAGTCGCACTTTTAAAAGCTCTGGCGGCGCAGTGTTCCACCTCATGGAACACCCACAGAATTGAAACGGTAAGTGCAATTTTTACAAAATTTTACCTGTATACTCCTTTAGGACTCAATAGACTGCATATAACTTTTTTTTTTTTTAAATTCCGACGTTAACGTATAGTGCGCCGCAAAGGGTTAACGGAATCTACAGCCATATCGTTGGGTACGGTTCGAATCGCGAGAAAAACATGGATGTTTGTAAATGTGTAATGTCTTCATACGCATTTACGAGCATAGGGCGGCATAGGAGCATTAAAAATGCATTGAACTGGAATTGCCCTACAATTGGAATTGCGTTGGTGATAAGAGGATAGGAGTACGAAATCCTTGGATTTAGTCGCTCAGGGTATTCTCGATTAGAATTTAGAATGAGCTGGATAAAGTCGTATTTTCATCGATAAGTTGCTTACGGCCTTGGCCAACGGTAGGCCCTTGAGCTTAATCTAGGTTTATAAACAGGAGTATAAGTCACAGCAGTAAATTTAAGGTTCTGCAAGTCTTTTTAGTCCAAAGGAGCTTTGTCCCTGAAGGACTATTTTCGTTTTGCGATTTTGCGTCGATTCATTACAAACGGCGAATCACTTTTCAAACTGTTGCCACAAAGCATTATCGCCCTGTGTTATATTTAAAGAAAATAAATAATAAAAAATCTTTATAAATGTATGAATATTTCTCGCATTGTGATAAAACAACGGTACATAGAGCCATCGAATTTTGAATGACGTAATCCTCCTACAAATATGGCATGTGGAAGACCCAATTTGAAATTTGGAATTTGTTTTATTATCGATTTCCTATTTTGTAAAACTTTAACTAATTTTTGACTAACAAACTCAAGGATTTCAAAACGAGAAATGGCAACGTTGTACAGAAAAAACATTTTTATCTCGGGCGCGTGAGTCTCTGTATCGGAAATTCTAAAGATATGCTCATTTTAAAACTATTTTGCGATATTGCTGTTGAACTGAATTTTATGGTTTAAGTGCGAAGAACGTGATATTTAATAAGTAAATGTAACACACAAAATGTTAAAAAACGACCCTTTGGACGTAATTTCAAATCTGAAACATTTCAGATTTTTTTAATTATTATTATTATTATTAGTCCAAAGGGGTTTGAATCCCGAAGGACTATTAGTTTCGTTTTGGCATTTTGCGTCGGACGGATAAATGTCGGTTCACTTTTCAAACTGTTGCCACAAAATGTTAGAGTCCTGCATTATATTTGAAGAAATTAAATAATGAAAAATCTGCATAAATGTATGTATATTTCTCGTATTGTGATAAAACAACGGTACATAGAGTCATCGAATTTTGAATAACGTAATCCTCCAACGAATATGAGCATGTGGAAGACCAAATTTGAAATTTGAAATTTGTTTTATGATCGATTTCCTATTTTTTAAAACTTTGACGAATTTTTGATTAACAAACTCAAGGATTTCAAAGCGAGCAATGGCAACGTTGTGCAGAAAAAACATTTTTATCTCCAGCGCGTGAGTCTCTGTATCGGAAATTCTAAAGATATGCTCGTTTTAAAACTATTTTGCGATATTGCTGTTGCACTGGATCTTATGGTTTAAGTGCGAGGAACATGATATTTAGTAAAGAAAGGTAACACACAAAATATTAAAAAACGCCCCTTTGGACGTAATTTAAAATCTGAAACATTTCAGATTTTTTTTTTAATTATTATTTTGTTTGTTTAAATGTTGTTGTTAAAATTGTAATGAAAGCTAAATGATCTCAAAGTTCATATGTTGTTGCTCGATGATGATGACAGACGATTTTCTGGAGCAAAAATGGTAGAATGTGTTCTTGTTGCGTGATTAGGAATCGCATTTATCACTCGTAACTAAAAACGGGTAATTCTCGTTCGATGTTTTATATTTCTTTGTAACTCTTAACATTTTCTGGGAGGAAGGGGAAACTATTCACTGAAAGTTACTCATTATACATTATTGAGCTATCATCTTGACACTAGATCTTGCCATCGAGAGAGTTGCTACTCCGTAAGGCATAGGCTACAGTTAAAAGTTTGAACCGAATCGGCTGGATCAAAATTTGAATTGAATCAAAGTTGACGTGTAGAATTAATCAAATCAAAATTAATTTACGAAGTTATTGGATCAGTGCTTAGAGCAGAAAATTACCTCCTGTGAGCTAACGTCAAGAAACTATTTCACTGTCATTTCAAGACCATCATCTGCAAAAGCATTCTCAGATGCCGTAATCTTTTTACATTCTTTCATATTTAACAGAATTGCTCATTTTTTCGAAGCTTATCCTCGAACGCAAGTGCATGCCTCCCGATCGCGTGTCAAGTGCATAACACTGCGGCAGCTGGACTCGAGAGGTCTTGACCCTCGCAGACTGGTCACGTGCCTTTTTAATGAGTCACATTAAAAGATGTCGAGCGCGCTTCTTTGTTTCCTTTCAACTTATACTTTTTTTTAGCTTCCGTTGAAATTAGGATTGCCAGATGTTTCAGAGAGAAACATTATTCGCACAATTGGCATCAGAATATGATAGGCAGCGGTTCTTAACCTTTGACTAATACCACCTAAACAAAAACTGGAAAACGTTAGTACCACCACTACACTTTTTACAAGGATTATTTGTTTAATTTCTCGATAGAAATATTAAAATATATAATCTCTCTCTCTATATATATATATTGCCATTTGCACGATCTGTGGGCTATTTGTATTAAATATGCACGCATAAAAAATATTAGATTAAAATAAGTTATTTAATTATCAAAATTATTAGATAATTAAAGTTATAATGCTTTAATCCTAAAATTTAGTGCGAAATTTAGGCCTGTTTAAGAGAGATCAATATCTTTGTTTCAGTTAGTTTTAACCGTAAATTAGGATCTGCTTTTAATTTTGTTCTGTATTTATTTTTCAAATATGACATGGAAGGAAATCCTTGCTCATACAAATAGGTTGTTCAAGAAGGCAATAAAAATGCAATAGCTTTATTTGATATACCTTTAAATTCATTTTTTCCGGTTCAGCCAAATGTTAACAAGTCTTTTATTTTTTTAAATCTTCGGTTAGAGTACGATCACAGGAAATTTCTATCAATTTTTCTTTTTCTTCGCGAAATTTTTGAATTTTTAATAATTAAAAATACTTTGTTTCTTTAGTGTACCGCCTATTTTTCTCTTGCGTAACCACCGATTGAGAATCGCTGTGATAGGGATTCCTATGTCTGTATGAATTCTATTTAATGCGATTGCTGATTCGAAGAAAGTGTTGCATTTTTTGAAGAGATTATGGAATGTGTATGGAATTATGTTGACCTTTTTTAAACGTGAATTATCCCCAGTTTTAAATTCGCAATATATTAAGAAAGAAAAATAGGAAATATTTTTTTTTTTAATTGCACCAAGAAACAGTAACGCAATTTATCCTTTTTTATTGATAAATCAAACATGAATTTTGAAAACGCTAAAACACCATTTTTCTTTTAGTATTATTCTAAATATTTTTTTCAAGCATAACAAAACTAAAAATGTCCCTTCTTATAAGAGTGTCTTCATGTGCTGTACTAAGATACATACCAATTAATACATCTCAGTCTCTACGTCTGAGTGCTAATAATTCCTTCTAACTTCATAGTAATCTATGCATACGTATACTACTTCAGTTCACCGCAGTAGTCGTATCTTCCCAGTTGATATAAAACTAAGAACGCCATTTCAGTCACCTCCCCTTTTTTTGGCACAGCTTTCTAGTATTGTTTTTGAACGGTTTGTCCTCTGACGCACCTTAACATGACTTAACAGTCTATCAAGAATAATTGTTAAATTTATTTTCACCCTTGCAAGGATTCGTTTCATGTTATTCCTTATGACTAACGACGGAAGTTTTATATACAAACAAAAACATTTTCTATACTGATACACCATGTGTACTCATGGACCATGTGCATATTTACTCTACAAATCTAGTTAGAAACCATCTAGCCAACAATGTAGATACAAGTGCCTTCATCTTTGAGGCTTTTTTTTTCGTCTATCTTGTTTCAGATTCCATACTACTCAAATCCAATCACGAATCATTATTCCAGTCCTTTTTCCTGAATATTTGGTCTCGTACAATCTTCATCCTGAAAGAGTATTGGCACACTGATGCATGTTAGCCATTACTTAACAATACAGAAACCTTCACAAGGGTGCTTCAGTATAAAGATATTGGCACGTTTATGAACATCAGTTTTTAACTTGGAAAAAAAAAAAAAAAAAAAAAAAAACCTACTAAATAGACCAGTGTTCCATTCTAAGAAAAAATTTACTTAACTTCGGAGAGGGCTGCCTTTTTTAGTCCAAAGAAGATTTTGTCCCTGAAGGACTATTGTTTTCGCTTTGCGATTTTGCGTTGGTTCACTATTAATGTGTCCGTTTCACTTTTCAAACTGTTGCCACCAAATGTTAGAGTCCTGCATTATACTTGAAAAAATTAAAGAATGAAAAAATCTGCATGAATGTATGTATATTTCTCGCATTGTGATAAAAAACGGTACATAGAGCCATCCAATTTTGAATGACATAATTCTACTGCGAATATGACGTAATCCTACTGCGAATATGGGCATGTGGAAGCCCAAATTTGAAATTTGGAATTTGTTTTATTATCGGTTTGTTTCTTATTTTGTTTGTAAAAACTTTAACGAATTTTTGATTAACAAACTCAAGGATTTCAAAGCGAGCAATGACAACGTCGTGCGCTGGAGATAAAAACATTTTTATCTCCAGCGCACGAGACTCGGTATCGGAAATTCTAAAGGTATGCTCAATTTAAAACTGTTTTGCGATATTGCTGTTGAACTGAATTTTATGGTTTAAGTGAGAAGAACGTGATATTTAATAAATAAAGGTAACAGACAAAATGTTAAAAAATAACGCCCCTTTGGACGTAATTTAAAATCTGAAACATTTCAGATTTTCTTTTCTTTCTCCCCCCCCCTTTTTTTTTCTTCCCCTCAAGTTAAAAACTGACCTTCCTAAGGGAGCTGGCGCCTTTTTTAAGAGGCACTTTCTTGTAAGTTTTCTGATTTGGAAAAGTACTGGCTGACTTGGATAATTAATCGCTGGTAGTAGGATTAATATGATCGAGCACCCTATGAGGGCAACTCAACTTCCGTAGTATTCCTTGTTATGAACTGTGTACACTTAGTCATAAAATCATTCAACATTTTTTCTGAACATATTTATGAGGGCAACTCAACTTCCGTAGTATTGCTTGTTATGAACTGCGTACACTTAGTCATAAAATCATTCAACATTTTTTCTGAACATGAACATGAGTGAATGCTTTCATGTGAGAGATTCCTGAACTTTTTCTTGTATCAATCCTCTTCAAAAGAATGATTTTTCGTTTTTTTCCATCGGCTATCTGACATTTTATTCTATGATATGCAGTATGCGTAATCATAATACAAATAACTGCACATAAATAACTTGAAATTAACAATTAGATTAAGAATGAGAACAACGGTTTTGGACACCTGGTTTGTTAGATTTATGTTTAATTTTTGTTCCATTATTATTATTATTATTTATTTTACAAATGTGATCACATGCTCTAATTGCAAAGAAGTTCAATTTTAATTAATGTGATAGGTATACTTTATGTATTGATACATTTTCTTTTAATATTTGTGCGAAAGTGCTTTATTTAATTTTTAAACAACCTCTTTCAAAAACTTTCAACCTGTTTCTTCGTTTTCCATTCTAATTTTCCGTTTCCCCCCCCTTTTTTTTCTTTTTCTTTTTTCTTTTCTATTCTTTTATTTTTTTTCATTCTTTCTTTCTTTTTTTTTTTTCGTTTTACTTTTTATATTGCACTAATTGCATAAAAAATTATACATTTAAAAAAATATTGATTTTTTAAATATATTAAATAATGTTACTGCATTTTCCCCTTATTATTGTACATGATTTCTTGCTTACTAACAGGATGCAGCTTTATATCAATAAAAAATTCATTATCAATTTAAAAAGTAAATTGCTGTTTTTATATAATCAATGGGATGTTGATTATGCTGATAAATTGCCGATGCATATTCCGCTGTTGACCCCTCGATCATGCAGCCCCATTAAAATTTCATCGATCTCAGTGGGTCATTACCGAGGGAGGGAAACGGAGATGCAACTTTGGAGCAAATGATGACCCAGTGACGTCACATAAAAGCCAATGACTTCAAAGATTTCTAGTCGGGAAGAACAAATCTTGTGGCATAGTAACCTTGATCTGGACAGCGGAGAGGTCTTAAGATCGAACCGTCACCAAATCACCGACAAGTCGCGAGTTTCCTCCTTCAGATACCCTTGAACAACTTTGCAATAATCAAAAGATGTCTCAGTGCAAATAAGAAATTTCAAGGCAGCAAAAGTTTTCTGAGAGTGTTGGAACAACTTGCAGCCATTAGAGGATACCCGGATGTAAATGAGGAATTTCAAAGCCTCAAAAATTTCCAAATAGCCGTGAACAGCTTTACACGAAAGAGAAACTATCTGCATGCAAACGAAAAATTTTTATCTTATTCAAGTAAATTTTTTTGACATTAGATTTGGTAACGTAGAGAGGTCCAGTGGCGAAATAAAGGGAGCTTTTTGTATTGCTTGAGCAATCGGTGGAAAACATTTTGAATTAGTTTAGCAGTCTTTGAAATTTTCGTGACTCTGTTTTTTGTAGAATTTTATGCAGTTAAATGGGTCAAAGATTTTTAAGGGGGCTCATACACCTTAAAACCCATAAGATGTTCGAATAGGTGACTGTTGCAAGAATTTGGATAACTTATTTATTTTAAAAGCAATGACTACCAACATTTTACAGCTGACTACATAACATAGCTGCTTTCTGAAATAGTCATCAGAAAGTTTGTGTTGCCACAAATATTTTTATAATTTAATCCGCTTTGTGACAACATTTTTCGTCATGTTTCCAACTTGCGCGCACAGTTTAAAACATTCTATTTCATAATTTAATTCCATATTTAATATATAGCTTTTATAACATTTGGAAACTACTGTGAACCTAAAATTCTAAAAATTTCATGTTAAATTTTAATTTTATTTTGAGTTAAGTTTATAAAATGTGTTTTATTAACAAAATTTTTAATGTTTTCGTCCATAAAATTTTTCAATATTAAAATATTCATCAGATTGTTGGTTGAGTTAGAAAACAGTGCCCATATAAAGAATTCCGTCCAATTTCAAGTATGTACCATTAGCCATTTTTAAAATATCATGCGCGCAAGGTGGAAACATGGCGAAATATTTTGTCACAAAGAGGATTAAATTACAAAATTATTTGGGGCAACACAAACTTTCTGGTTATTATTTTCCAAAGCAGCTATATTATGTAGTCAGCTGTAAAAAGTTGGAAGTAATTGCTTTTAAAATAAATAAAATATTCCAATTCTTGCAACAGTCACATATTCGAAGATCATGAGTGGTTTAAGGTGTTTTAGTTTTCCTTAAATGACAATTAACAGATAAATCGGTTCAGTATCTCCAGATTCAAATCTGTGCTTCTTTTAATAGATTAATGCGCTTCAATATGTCCAATCCAGATCTTGGTATTTGTAGAAAGAGAAGAGGCAACGCACCTGACGAGTTAGGAAGAAGTCCCACCAAAATGAGGTTCGTGAAAGTTCGGATCAAGGTTGTGGCATTGTGCTGTTCGACCTTGTTCCTCTGGCCGTGAAACCCAAACGGAGGCCTCTCTGGAGCAGAGCTGGTTGAACGCTCGATTGAGCCGGAGGGCAAAGAACCGGCCTATTTTAGGTGGCATTCACCCGCCTTCCACCCGTCCACCAAAGATTCCGATTTGATTTTAAAGGAAGGAAAATCATATGAACTGATTTGTATTTTTTAAATGGCCGTAAAACCACTCTCCTGTAGGCCGGCCTGCTGTATAATTTTCTTTTGATGACATTTCATTTTGCTTCATGTTTAGGATCCGAAATACGATTTGTGGTCATCATAATAATCATTACTATTTATTTTTTAATTGACGAATTAAAATATCACACTGTTCATTAATTACAAGTTTTTTTTAATGACAAATTAAAATGAACTTTGAATGAATCCCATTCAGCTTTTACGTGCATTTTTCTATGTTACATTTTGCATGTATTTGAATCTTACATTTCTTGCATTTTGTTAACAGCATTCAAATTTATTGTTTATTGCATCCTACCGATCTCATTTGTCTTCTGTTTTCTGTTGGTTCTGCCTCTGTGTGTCCCTCGTTTTGATTGGCCATTTGCACTGCTAAGTCATTTGACTTTTGCCTTATATTTTAGCTCCTGTTTTCCGTTGGGCAAAGAGCGATATTTTTTGTATAGTATTTTATGTTTCTTTTTCAGAAAGTTAATCTTATACAGGGAAGTCTCCAAACATAAACTACCGATGGTGCCGATTTTCGAACGGTGCCAGTTAAATTATTTTTGTAGTCGACATCTAAATCAAAAATATCTTGTAGAGACATTGGGTTAAGGTTAATTAGACATTAGGTTAATTAGAAAAGCAGGAGAGATGAAAAATTAGCAAACGCCTTCTCCGAGAATCGAACCACGGACCTCTGGAATACCGGCCCAGCGTGCAGAACCACTACACCACGAAGGCACGCTAAGAAAGTGGGAGAAATACCTTATATACTCCCCTTTTTATAGGGCGACTGGGTTTTTTTTTTAGTGGACCCAGTCGTCCTGGGTGTGGAGAATCTCATGCATTATAGAGACATTTGGATTTTTGGAGAAAAACATTCCGGTTCGGATAATAACGAAGTTGCCGTACAGGAGATCTATTGAGGCGAAATTCTGCGTTAGAGATGTACTATAATTAAAGAAGCAGCTATAGATGTACTATGATTAATAACAGTAGATGTATATAATATAGATAGAGATCAAGGAGGCGAAATTCTGCGTTAGAGATATACTATAATTAAAGAAATTATACACGTATAATCAATCTACAGATACGGAGTAAGTAATGATTTCGTGTAAAATGTATTACTGGCAAATGTCTCACACCTGCAAAAACTTCGAGAATCGTTGGAAGAAAGCTGCTTGGCAGATGTTCGAATGCTCGAAACTCATCAAACGCACCATACATATCACGCAATGTCATTCTTCATGTGTACGTGTCGTTCACCATTCTCCCATCATGATAAAATGTCATTCTCGTCGCGGAGTAAAATAAATTGTTTAATCTATCATTTGTTATCTCCCCTCCTTTTTTGTAGATTTTATACATGCCTTTTAAACGCATGTGCAGTAAATACACAATTGGCACGGTTTCCTGTTTTCGCTATCTTGTATCTAAAAAACTCTGTACAGAGTTGTAAAAGAGATACTTTTGTTATTTCCGAAAAACCACTGGAAGATGCATTTAGATACAGTGAAAATAAAAAAAATAAAATATCACCTTTCTTTTCGCCATCCGCAGAACAGCTGTTTCGCTGAGTATAAGGTGCTCATCAGCTTGTTGGGTCTCGTAGATGAATAAAATAAAATTTAAAAAAAAAAAAAAAAAAGAAACTTTGCTTTGTATCCTTGGATTTATCAGCCTTATACTTAGTGTATCCCGTAATATTCCTTATAGCAGAGGTGGCAGTCTTGCTTCTTGTTGTAAATTGACTTTTCGAATAAGATATTAATGACGATATTTTTGCTGTTTTCTGAGAACCACTGGAAGGTACGTTGGAACACTCTGAAAATAAACATTAAATATCACTGGAGAATCACCCGTTATGTTTATTATAGCAGGGATAATTGTTGCAGTGTTCAATTTTTCGTGTGAGATATTAATGACGAGCTACCTATCGAGTTCTTGAAATTTAACATAATTAGATCTGTTATGAAGCATAGCGATAATGCACAAAATAACATTTAACGGTCCAGTGGAATCTTGATACAATATAATTTGGATGATATGATGTGAATTTACTCATGGGATAGGATTTGGAAGTATCAGTTGACAACTAAAATCGACTCGTTGGTCATATCAGCATTAGAGTAATATAATATTGTGTTATTACATGGACGTTTTTTCCGAGAGAATTAACCCGAAATGGGGATGTAATGTTAAATGTTTATGGAAATTTTTGACATGGCCATATAAGCATTAGAGGAACAGAACATTCTGTGTTTTTACATGGACTCTTTTTCTAAGAGAAGGTAGCCGAATGCCGATGTGGTGTTGACCGTATATGGTGGTTTTTGACGTGGCCGTACCAGCATTAGAGGAATAGAATATTGTGCTATTACATGGACTCTTTTTCTAAGAGAATGAAGCCGAAATGGCGATGTGGTATTTACCGTTTATGGTAGTTTTTGTCATGGCCGTACCAACATTAGAGGAATAGAATATTGTGTTATTTATATGGACTCTTTTTCTAAGCGAATGAAGCCGAAATGGCGATGTGGTATTTACCGTTTATGGTAGTTTTTGTCATGGCCGTACCAACATTAGAGGAATAGAATATTGTATTATTACATGGACTCATTTTCTGAGAGAATGAAGCCGAAATGGCGATGTGATGTTTCCCGCTTATGGTAGTTTTTGACATGGCCGTACCAACATTAGAGGAATAAAATATCGTGCTATTACATGGACTCTTATTCTAAGAGAATGAAGCCGAAATGGCGATGTGGTATTTACCGTTTATGGTGGTTTTTGTCATGGCCGTACCAACATTAGAGGAATAGAATATTGTATTATTACATGGACTCATTTTCTGAGAGAATGAAGCCGAAATGGTGATGTGGTGTTTACCGTTTATGGTAGTTTTTGACATGGCCGTACCAACATTAGAGGAATAAAATATCGTGCTATTACATGGACTCTTATTCTAAGAGAATGAAGCCGAAATGGCGATGTGGTATTTACCGTTTATGGTGGTTTTTGTCATGGCCGTACCAACATTAGAGGAATAGAATATTGTATTATTACATGGACTCATTTTCTGAGAGAATGAAGCCGAAATGGTGATGTGGTGTTTACCGTTTATGGTAGTTTTTGACATGGCCGTACCAATATTAGAGGAATAGAATATTGTGCTATTACATGGACTCTTTTTGTAAGAGAATGAAGCCGAAATGGCGATGTGGTGTTTACCGTTTATGGTAGTTTTTGTCATGGCCGTACCAACATTAGAGGAATAGAATATTGTGTTATTATATGGACTCTTTTTCTAACAGAATGAAGGCAAAGTGATGTTTACCATTTATGGTGGTTTTTGACTTGGCCTACCAGCATTAGAGGAATGAAAGATTCTGTGTTTTTACATGGACTCTTTTTCTAAGAGAACGAAGCCGAAATGATGGTGTGATGTTTACCATTTATGATGGTTTTTGACCTAAATTTAAGTAATAATATAATATCAACGGATGTAAATGCATCGAAATTTTAATGGTCAAAACAAATTACGTTTTTGTTGAGTTTGCTTCGTGAAATTTGTATAAGCGATATCCATTTAACTTCCTTTCTCTTCCTGTTCTTTTGTTGTCTAAGAATTAGACGGCATTGCAGAATCAGTTTAGCTTTCCCAAACGTTTTCTTTAGATAATTGTTGAATGAACATTTTTTAAAACATTTTGTCGTGCCTGTTTTGTTGTTTGAAGTTACATAGGCAAGACCACAAAGATAAAAACAGTTTGATAAATTGAAAACAACTATGATAGGAAAAGGAACGGGAGTAGTGTTTTGGGAGTGGGAATTAGATCCTTCAGAATTAACGTTTCGTCAATATATTGTTTAGATATCAGTGGTTCTGTCAATTTCCATTTTATATGTTTTTATGTGTAGTTTTAAGATTGAATTATAATGTTAATGAGATTTATTTCATTTCTTCACATTTCCAACATCTTCTTGATTAATTATCTAAATTCTTTTTAAACTAATATTCAGATGATGTTTTTTACTTACTCGTATTGTTTTCTATCAGCATTAAAAGTTGTAAAACATGAAAATTATAAACGTCCAAAATTTTGGCGATTATTATACTTGTGGAAATTACGAAGTCTTCCTTGAGTACATTTTATCTTACTTGATTTCGACCTCTTACTAAGGTTCAAAAGTGGATTTGAGCACATGGCCTACTAAGGTTCAAAAGTGGATTTGAGCACATGGCCTCTGGCTGCATCCACAATACAACAACTCCATATACTATGCTCATTTCTATCAATTATGTTCTTGACGCTGATGGCTATCGTTGGGGCCTTTTATCTTGGGTATTAACGGTTACATTATCATATAAAAATTAGATGCTGTTACCATACTCTTTCAGGCTGCCCCTTGAAATAATTTTAGATATTTCTGGGTCTTTTTAAATAATTTTAGGTATTTATATGAGAAATGACTCTTGAAGTACGTCTGCCCATATAGTTTTTTTTTTTTCCAAGGAAATGCTTTTGAAACTTTTTTTTTTTTTTTTTTTGAGTTTTATAGCAATTTGGGGAGGGGAGCGCTACGCCCGGCAAACCATGTAGTCATCTAAATAAATAAACAAATAAGTTTTTAATTAAATTTGGGTAGCTTATACGTGTATGAAATGTATACAGGTACGAGTGCATTTTATGTTTTATTAGAATAAAATAAATGCAGATCTATTGTAAAAATTAAAAATCTGCTAATTAATACACAGTTGCAAATTTCATTCCGCAAGATTGGCACGTAAGAGAAATATAAACAAACAATCAATTCATATGTACATAGAATTAACTACAGTAAGACCCCGCTTAACGCGGGGGATACGTTCCATCAAAGTAGAGCGTAATGCGAAACAGCGCTAAACGAGGCTATCTTTACATGTAAATATTGGGGTTAGGGGAAGATGGCTAGGAAATTGGTTAGGTATTAAATTTAAAAAGTATGTGTTTTTAATAAAAAAAAAAACCTAACATTTATTTCTTAAAGCCCAAATTAATACCACATTATTATTTCTTGCAAAAATAAAAACAAAATATAAATAACAAAACGAATATTCTTAAAAAAACAAATAAAATTATAAGTCAGTCATATTTAGTTAGCCTTCCGCGTTTTCAGTGTTCTGCCTTTTTGTGACAAAAGCATCTAATGTTGTTTGCCTTTTTCTTTTGCGTTGTTCTCTTAAAAGTTCTTCATAAACGGATAGAGCATCTCTAACACCACGCCTTACTTTTGAGCTCCTGTCAAAATTCGGATCATTTTCAATGAATTGATCCATTATTTCAGTTATGGTAGACAAACTCCTTTTTACAAACGCCATCGAAAGTTCTTTTTGCTCTTCTTCTGAATCACTGCTGTCAACATTTTTGTTTTCTTCTTGTTCAGTTAATTCCTTGAGCTCATCATTAGAAAGACTAGCCGCTGCTTCTTGAATTATTTCTTCGACATCTTCCACATTTACCCCTTCAAAATATGTCTGTACAATACCGCACCAAACAAGAAATACAAGTACACTCTTTCGGATATGTATTTGAAACCTATCGCTGCATAATATTTCGGGGAATCCCCGTATGCTGCGAGCGATTTCGTGGAATCCCCGGTTTGAAATAAAAGAGCGTTAAACCGAAACAGCGCTAAACGAAACAGCGTTAAGCGGGGTCTTACTGTATTGCACATCAATGTGCTGTTGAAATAATTTTTTAATCTCCTTTTATTGGTGGTATTGTGATAAACTTGGGGATTGTATTTACTTGAATTGCAGAATGCTTATATAAAAATATGTGCAGACTTATATGACCCTTGAATTATGTTGCAGTCCGAGGGTTTAATATGCAAATCTGTTATGGAGGTCTTTGCCCACTCCCTCCTATAATTTGCTCAAGGTAGTAGATGCCAACGATGAAAATTATATTTCATATAAGCATTAGTATTCAGTTTAGTATGTTTTGCGCAAAATATGAACATACGCGTTCTAAACCAGGATTTTATTTTTTTGTGAAAAAAATTGGGAGAAAGTAAAGAGCCTAAAGAATTGGTATTAATTTTACTGCAAACTCTAATTAAGTTACAGGATCAAATTAGTGCAGTTTAATGATTTATAAACTTGATTTATAATGGTTTATAAATATCTGAATGAAATACAGAATTTAAAAACTTCAACTATTTTTAAACAGGAAGAAATCCTATCTTCTGATGAGTTCTATTCTAATTTTATATTTTGAAAACTTGGAATTGAAATATATATATAAAATTTTAAATGCTATAAGAGGATGTAGAGGCCGCATTGGTGTAAGGGTTTCGGGGTAAATGCCTTGTTTTTTGCCCTGTAAGAGATCAGAGCTTGATTAGGGCGAATGTTAGTACCTCATACAGTGTTCGCGTAATTTAAGGGCCAACTGCATTGTTTTGTTCTAAAATTCAGTGTCGGTAATTCGTAAATTGGTGAATAACGAGCCTTTTAAATATTCTTTAATTTAGCTGATTAAGTCGTTTTTAATGTACTAGCTTTAGTAGGAGAATATTAACTTTGCATGAGGGTTCTCGTTTAGTTTGTGTGTGTTTTATCAGAGTTTGACTTTTGCTGCTGTTTCCATGAGCAGGGTAATCGAACTCAAAATGGGGAGTGATTGACCTTGGCCCGATCTTGAGACCGCCATCTGCTGCGGAATCGATCCGCCCCGCCCCATTCGTCGTTCTCTTTTTACCCTCCCTCCTGCCATCCGGGCGTTGAACCCGACCAGGGCAAGGTCGATATTACGTTACTTCCTTTTCGAACTCCCCTATCCATTCGAACACTCAAGGGCGGGGGTGAGGTTGGGGTAGCTTCATGAGATAATGCTCAGACGAAGCGTCTATGACTGCATTCTTTGGCACTATCGCGGGCGGCGTAATGTAATGCCGTGCAAGCATGAGTTTTCTTGCGAAGTGCAATGTGGGATATTGTAATTTGTTTTAAAACTTTCTTCTTATCTCGATCCCCCCCCCTGCATATTCGAGGTCGAATATCTTTGAGTCATTCGATATAATCTTCAGTTTCATTAAACTCGATGTAAACAAATAATCTGTTAGGTCAGTGAACTTTATCGTCGAAGAACAACTCAGCATAACTCAAATCTATTAAATTCGAATTTTAAATATGTTATAGTTGCGACCAAACGTATGTTGCTTAATATATGAAAAGAGTAATTGAACTGCTGATGTTAGCACTTAATAGCAAAAAACAGTTAAGTATGATTTTTCTGTATATAAATATGTTTAACGTGTGCAAATTAATATCTAATTAAACTCAATAATTGGTAAAATCCAACTTTTTCATTATGGATTTCAAATGAAAAGAATTAATGCATTTCAAGAGACACAAGCATTCTGTCAACTTCAGAAAAAAATCTTTACTCTATTGCATTAGCGTTGTTCGTTTGAAATCAAAACCAAATGAAAACTGAATTCTGCTTCTTATTAAACTCCGATTCATTAAATAAACTGGGTATATCTTGGAATTTGAAATTTTTGGTAAAATTCATTTATTTTTTATTACGTAATTTTTTGTGCGCATTAAGAAAAGAATAATTTTCTCTGCAAACATTTTGAAGTTCGGAGATTGCTTAATTGAAATATAATTAAAATAAATGGATAATAAATATAAAAAAAATGTCAACTTAATTTTGATTTCAAGAAATGATATGACTTTTCTATTTCAAAATTAAGTGACGTTTCATGTGCCATCTTGAAGGCACATGAAGGCATCATTTTATTTTATTACATCTTGAAGGCATCATTTTTATTTTTAAATAACTTTTAGTATTTCTGTATATATTAATTAATTATGCATATTTAGCATACTTATTAGTAAATTTTTTATGAATTAACAAGGAAGAAATTCTTATTAATTAGGAAAGAAATGTTATCATCATTTACCCCGTTTAATTAAATAATATGTTAGTTGCAATATGACAGTATTTAATTTCACATGAGCTTAATAAATAGTTTTCAGATAAATTTACTTTTATTTACAAAGTTCGCCTACAGATGGCAGTGCTTACTGAGGAGGAAAGTTTCTTCGTCTAAAGAAACGTAACTTTTTCGGTCTGTGAACTGTGTAAGGAGTGAGTGACCAGTTTCTTTTCTGTTTCCTTTTTCAAAACGGGTTTTTAAGGAGTGTGTTACTGGGGCAGATTTCTTTATAGGTAATTCAGGTTTGAAATTATGTTATATTGACTTACTTGCATTTCTTATTTTGTCTTTATGATCGTAAAAAAGTTAAAAAAATATCCGTTTTCTTTCTAATTTAATTATATATGAAAGTGAAATGAGATTTCGTGTATATACATGATAAAATAAATATAGCGAAAATATGCATGAGAGAAGTTATAGAAATTGGGGCGGATACATTTTACGGGTATCCGCTTCAATATATAAAGGTTCCGTTATATGTACTAATGATTGACAGGCATTATGAGCACGAATTCAAAATCAGCACCAACGCCTTCTGAAAAATGTTACCTAATTATAGGTAATTTCAGATAATAACACGCCTACTGTACTTTCCAAGTTCTGAAAGGAACCATTTCGGATAACACGTGTTTTCGGCTGTTGGAACTAGAGTGGATCTTCTCATGACCACCTCTTGAAATGACCAGTGTTTGTAAAGAGCATAACCATCAATACTGAACAACACTTAAAACGACCACCTAAAAAAAAAAAAAAAAAAAAAAAGGAAAAATCATTTTGATTTGTAAAGGATAGAACTACCATTGCTGAAAGATTTTCCAATGCAAGATAACTTAAAATTTTAAAATCTTTGACTATCAATTAATTGGATATGAAGATGCTTAGAATCTTCATTAAGTAAATGTATCAAGGAATACACGTAAGCGAAGCTGTTTATCTGAAGAAACTTTTAAGTGAAGGACTTGTAAGAAACCTTGGATTATTCAGAAAACGGTAAATAATGGGGCGGAGTCATTTCGTGGGGCTCCGCCTTAATTTATGTAAGTTAGCTGTGGATGATGATGATAGGATGTAATATATTTTAAAAGATTTAATTAGAAGATAAATAATAATGGTGAAAAAATTATGTACGATACAAGGTCTATTACTTTTTTCTACTTATTCAGATAGTCATAATATGTAAAAAATTATTTATTTTTTTTTTTGGAATAAAAGAAGCATGGAATAACAAGAAATACACACACATACGAGTTTTTGCAACTGAGGATAAAATGTTATTTATACACGATACGAGTTTTTGCGCTAGAATGCAGTTTGATAAATAAATATCATTTTAATTTTTATTACTGTATATTATCCGTCGAAATTAAATGCGATGAATGGGGGGGGATTGCAGTATAATATCTGGGGGGGATCACAGTTTAATTTTAAAAAATGTTAGAGACGAAAAAATTTCAATCTAGCAGATTCCATTTTAGCGCTTCAAATAATCTATGAACTTAAGAGTTGTTAAAACATTTGCGAGAGGCATACTAGTTTAAGAATTAATTTTACAAAATTCAAGATTACACAGCATCGTATAAAATAAAGTGAATCCTCTCTTAGATGACCACTCCCGTTCCTCATACTTTTGGTCGTCAATAGAAGTGGTCGTTTTAGAGAAGAAATGTTAGTAGCGATGGTCTTAGAAATACTGGTTACATTCTGAAAGGTTCAGTAAAAAATATTTGTAGTTAAGCTCCTGTTTTGTTTTGAACTTCTAAAAAATGTTTATCGTTAGCTCCTGCTTTGTTTTGGTGTTTATAATAAATGACTCGAAAACAGCTTGCAGGTAACCTTGTTTTTCCCCGAGTTTATTTTAACCTTCCGAGCGTTCAAGTTTACACCCACGAGGGGTAGACAAAGTAGGGGAGGAGAATTCAATAATTAGAAAGAAGAGCGACTGCCAACGAAAATTTGTGACTGCGCCAAAGTCTGCGTTTTGCTGTTTTCGAACCTTCACGATTCTGACAAATTTATCCTCGCGCATACGGGGTTGAAAGGAAAGAATAAACATTAAAAAGATTAAAAAAAAAAAAAAAAGTTATCTATTTTTGCGTGTTATTATCTTCCTACGTAAATTCTCTTGTAAGATGGATTTCTGTTTCAGGTTCAAGCGCCTGTAGTCTTGCATGTTTATGAGGATGGATTAACTTGGGCTCCACATTTAACAGAGGAAGAACATGATTTTTTTTAGTAGTATTAAAAAATAGAGGAGATTTATTTAGAGATGTACAGATATACGGCAGATTAGGGGTCTGTAAAAGTTAAATGAAATTATATACAACATTCAGGTGTTCTGTTCATTGTTTGTTCTAGGAACCATAATAAATGCCTTTTCTGAAAATATTCCAAAGAAGCGTGATGCTGTCACGCCTATTCATCCCCCAACATAATAATTTTTTGCCATATAATATATAATATAACGGAATTCAGTTACTTTCCGCTAGTCTTTTGATACGTCTGTATTATTTTTAAGGGGTTAAGTTAGTTTTTTTTTTCTCTTTCTTGAGCATAAAATGCAATATTTTCTGTCATCACTTGCATTAAAATAAATAGGTATTTTCTTACGCGAGGGTGGTTGTCATGTAGGCTGTAATATGTACAGTTTTCTTGTATTAGAAAAGGGCGAAAATGATTCGCCCCCAAGAATCATATGAATATTTGAATGGCTGCTGTTCTAAGTACTTTCAAGACAGAAATATGGTCCATGGGTGCCCAGATTTATGAAACAAAGAACTCCATGTCAAACCCAATTAACCCTCAAAATAGCCCCCATGATGATCGGTGCCATTTCCTGGGAAAAATTTGCTTTCGTATTCGGAGAAGTAACTGCAACCGCCATGGGGGCGCGGCGTCGCTACACGCGACAATCTTTCTCTGTCACGTGCCCGAATCCATCAGCTAGTTCTCCCTACCCCAGACTTTGGTCTCGCCCACGCAATCGGGCATTGACCCCGACGCACAACAGCGGCATCTCTGTGTATTGGGCCTTTGTCTCTTGTGATCTTGGTGTTCTTGGTGCAGACAGACAACACGTTGACCCCACTTCTACCGTCCCCTCCGCCATCTTTTGCCGATATTCGATCTCCCCTTTAAAAAATGGGTGACTGTGACGCAAGTGGAAAGCATCTGTAAAGTGATTGGTTATCAGCACTCGCCGATTGTCACTCCAAAAGGGGACAAAAATTATTTTCCCCTTCTCAAGCAGTGCATTCCTATCAGCATTCTAGACGAAACTGTCAAAAAAATAACTAGAAAAGTGAGGAGAAATCTCCTTAAGAGAATCTCCTCTCTCTCCGTCGGTCTGTGTAGAGATAGATGGTCACCGACAGAGGTTTCACTGCAAATGAAGTGGAATGATTTTGGCAAAGTTCACTTATTTCGTGAAAAGTAAAAATTTGATATGGCGGCACTTAATTCATCTAACTGTGCTATATCCGAGTTATTTACTAGCGTATATTAATATTTTGCTTATATCTTCAATATCTGCGTGCACGTATGTGTTATCAAAATTTCAAATTAATAGAAGAAAAGAAGAAAACGAAAGTTTGCATTTAAAAAATTTGAAATATATATGTAATAAAAGCAGACTTAAGTATTCATGTCGTAAACAAAATGATGGCGTAGATAGCGTATTATTTTGAATCAGTAGGGAACAATAAGAATTTTGATTGCTGCGTAGAATGTTGATTCAAAATGAATATGAAACTGGCAGTCGAGGCAGATTAAATCTTCACTTTTATTTCAGTAAACATATTGCGGCCACAAACAATTTGGCACACTACTCGTGCTTGATTCAAAATGTTTACATTTTTGGAAGCTTTGGAGGAAGAAGAGAGCAGCACGCAGCAATCCAGATAGAAGTAGAAAGCCAGCAAGTTGTGTTTAGGATAAAATCTTAATTCAGAATGAGTTAGTTCTGGTTTTCAATGCATTTAATTGAATAATTAATATTGCTGTAAGATTACTATTGGTTGTTTGAATTTTGGTTCCATTTGCATTACCATCGTTATGCAAGAATCGTATGACATAGATTAGCTTCGAAATGGCGCAGTTCAGAAAAACATTTCTATTTTTAGAATACAGAAGCGAGTTAGGATTAAGCATCACCCAATTTGGATTAACCATCACCCCCGGCTGACGGTTTCCTATTCATTATGGATCAACATTCTACGCAATCAAAATTCTTGCTTTTCAAAACGGATTCTACGTTCTATGATATCTTACGTTACTATGCCGTTAATATTTCTATGTATCTGTGCAATCAATTTTTCTACTGTGATATCAATACTTCTATGTTTGCTTTGATTGTATATATATGCCAATATTATTAATAATATTGAAAAATATAAAAAT
This sequence comes from Stegodyphus dumicola, assembly GCF_044657685.1. Taxonomy (NCBI): domain Eukaryota; kingdom Metazoa; phylum Arthropoda; class Arachnida; order Araneae; family Eresidae; genus Stegodyphus; species Stegodyphus dumicola. Next base: position 182,670,348 of record NC_140776.1, on the reverse strand, counting down.
CATAAAAATATTTCGCTTAGTTCTTAAGCAAAAATGTTATTTACTGCTGCCGGTTCATGAAACAAATCTCTGTTGCTGAATAACGTTAAAATTCATCTAAAAAAGAAGTTCAGTTTTTTAAGCTGTAGCAGATGTTTCCGCATTCCTTTTTTCAATATGTAGTGAAACCTCACTTCCAAATCATTCCGGGCTGTTTAGTTTTCTTAAAGATGTCATATTTCATGCTAGTGCTTATTTATGGTTTTGAGAAATGCTGGTCATTTTCAGAGGTGATCGTTTAAGCAAGGTGGTTGCGACGAGAGAATATATTGTAAAAAGAAAAAAATTAAAGTAATAAAAAGTATTTTTTCTCCCATTTGAGTAGTACTGAACATATATACGTAAGTTAAGAAATATATATGATAAAATTCTAACTTTAATTTGTAATGGGTCTTTTAAATAGATTTATTTTCCCTTTCTGTCCTAAAAATAGCAATATGCGTATAATAAATTCTTGTGAAGTGCTTCTTTTTCAAAAGTTGTTACATAACGGCCAAACGTGAAACTAAAGTCTTTTTACCACTGTTCCTGATTTAATACTGATATAGTAGTTTTTCACTCCCCCACCCTGTTGACTTCCGTCTCTCATTTGTATCCATTTACAATTTTTTGAGTATGTAAAAAATAAGATAATCAATAATTATCGAATACTGGGCTGGTTCGTGCGCTAGTTCAGCTCTGTAACAATTTCAAGTACATTTTGTCTGGAATAATGAAGTGTTCAAGTGACCGTGGAATTCGTCTTCCTTTATAACCGTTTGAATATCATCATCATCTATTCAGTTTTCTTTTTATCATTTCTGTCAGATGTCGATGGTGGATGACGTAGGTATAATATTATTATGAAATAAACATGCATAACTATAGTTATAAGGTATTTCTCCCGCCTTCCTAGCGTGCCTTCGTGGTGTAGTGGTCCTGCACGCTAGGCCGGTATTCCAGAGGTCCGTGGTTCGATTCCCGGCGAAGGCGATTGCTCAATTTTCATGTCTTGCTTTAAAAAAATCGTAATGTCTCTACAGTGGCGCCCGAACCAAAAGGGGTGCTGGATGAGGATTCTCCGCACCCAGGATTTGGCGATTGGGTCCCCTAAAAACCCCAGTCGCCTTTTAAAAGGGGGAGTATATAAGGTATTTCTTCCGCTTTCCTAGCGTGCCTTCGTGGTGTAGTGGTTCTGCACGCTGGGGCGGTATTCCAGAGGTCCGTGGTTCGATTCCCGGCGAAGGCATTTGCTCATTTTTCATCTTGCCTGCTTCCAAAAAATACCTAATGTCTAATGGGGGCGGGAGAAGGAGCGCCAAATTATCTCCATAAATTTAGAAATTTATTTTAAGAAAAAAATTATAATTAACTTTCAGCTTTGGAAATACATCAAAGAATATTTTTTAAAAAGTGTGTTTTAAGTAATCTAGCTGAATTAAAAGAAGCATTATCAATATATATTTATTCTCAAAAGAGTAAAATTTATTATTGAAAGCAGAAGTCTTAATTTACACCTGTTGCAACAAGTTGCACAAACTAACGTACTGTCTATATTAGTAAATAGTACTAGTATAGTCTATATAGTAACTAGAAAACATCGTACTGTCTATATTAGTAACTAGTATGCGCCCGATTTTCGAACAGCTGGAATAAGCGAATGCCTGAAATTTGCTACGGTGTGAAATCCACGGGAATGAGAGAATTAAAAAAGTAGGCGACAAATCCAATTTTAAGGCTGTATATGCATTTTGAGATATAGCGATGAGATTAAATAAACAGTAAATGAAAGTGAACCATAATTAAGTAATATTCAATAAAGAAACCAAAGTGGATCAATTAAAATGTAACTCAGACTTTGCACTACAGTGAGCAGTTAACAAACAACAGTGATTGAGTAAACAAATCAACATGAGAAATTAATCAAAAACCTCGCTGTATACAGTGGTTTCAAGAAAAAACATTGTTAAACATTAATCTACATACAATACACATATACAGTACTTTAATCTAAATATAAACTTCCGGAGCAAAAAACTCGCCTTTACTTAACTAAAATGGAATAATAAATTGCGACACAATCAGTACACTTAACAACGGGCACTTGCTTTTTACCGGAGGGCAGGAAAAAAATCATTCATGCTTTCACCTTGCTGGAGGATAAGAGGAAAAAGGAGAATCCCTTTGACCTTCATCACGGCTGCCGTAAACGTCACACCACAGATATGATTCTCTACTTTCTCCCGTACACCGAAACTACAGCTCTTACTGTACCTATGTACTACTTCGCCATAACAAAATTTTCGAAGTGTACTAAAGGTCTCTCACTACGGTGACCAGACGTCCTTTATTTCAGAGGACAGTCCTTTATTTGAAGACTCTGTCCTCTAACTTTATTTATTTCCTGAAATAAACATATTGTCCTTTATTTTGAGAAATTTTTAGTATATTACAAGCCAGCATAGCTGTAAAATTTAACTTTGAAATGAATTGCCTTGAATTTCACGACTTTTTGAAGCGTGAACCGGCACTTTTGCGAAAAATCCATACATCTGGAAAGTATGAGAAATAAATTATTTAATATCCTATATTTACATATTACATTATTTAAAACTCGTTGAACATATTAATGTCTGCTTCTATTGTTGTAATAAACCTTTTGAATTACTAAGTTTTTTGGAGTTTTTTTTTTTTTTTTTTATCAGGAGGCGTCCATAAATGATCGCAATATTTGGGATAACTTTGACCCTGCCCATCCCCAATCCCCATGTCACAATTTGTCACACCTTGGAAGACCCCAAATTAACATTTGTGACGTCACACGAACGCACAAACCTCCACCCCTAACACAAAATTATTGAGCACGAATTTAAATTACCATAACCCCCACCCCCTTCATGTCACGTTACAAGTGTCCTTTATTTTCTCCGAAAAAATATGGTAACCGTATCTATCACACGTTCAAATAATTCGGAAGAGCAACTGTTTAGGAAAAAGTTTCTGCTTTGGCCGCGCAGACGAGAAAGTGTTTAGTAACTCTGACTACCATAGTGAAGGGCCTGGGTTCGAATCCCGGAGAAGGCATGGATGTAATTTGTCTGTCCCTTCATAGGAGGCATGGTGGCCCACCTATTACGTACCTCCATAATAAAGAGACTATTGCTTTCGTCCTTAGTAATTAGCCAACGCTTGTAAACGGCTAAAAAGGAAGTCCTAAAGAGTCATCCGTTTATCCCAAATCCAAAGTTATTGCTTCAATCTAAATTTATCGTTACTCAGTTGTAAGGATTATGTTAATTTTATTAACACTTAAATTTTAAGTTCCTTTCCTGTCAAATTCTTAACTTCAACTTACTACTTCCGGCCAGAACGTACTTTTGGAATCTTGCTGAATATTTAATGAGGAGGAGCGGTATTTAAACCACGAAGTTACGTACTGAGTCAGAGAGAATCAGAGTTTCTGATTTACGCGCGTCTGCCTTTTTGGCCACTCTCTCTCAGAGCTGTTATTACGCTCGGCCGTACTCAGGCCCTTGCTAAGCTTCGTAGTCAAAAAAGTTAAGGGGCCAACTCGATTTGAACCTTGATAGCTTCGGCTATACTTCTTTAGTTAATCTTAGTTTTAGTTTAATTCTTAGTCTTTTAAGTTCAAGTCCAAGTGCGGACTTTGATTGTACACTCCCAGGCGGAGTTTTGTTAAATCTTATTGGAATTATAAAGGGTTAGTTACCCTTCTATCTTGCTGTTTCTTGTCACCGAACTCAAGCGATTATTCGATAATCAGTTCTTAGATTCTTTTCCAGCATTAACTTAGAATTCCAAAGTGAGGAACTCTACACAGTATTGTACTATTTATTATTATTATCATTTTCTGTTTACTTAACTAGCTTAGAAATAATTTAATTAAAATCCGTTACGTTTATATCATATTTGCAAATCATGCTTGCTTTCCGTTCTTTGCCGTCCAACGTTTTAGAAATGATTTATCAAAATTTTGAAGATAATTAATTCTTCTATTGATGATGATGAGGGGAAAAAAAAAAAAAAAAAAAAAAAAAAAAAAAAACACCCTGATGTGGACAACACATGATTTCCTTTTGTAATTTATAGTACATTTTTTGCTATGCTTTATTAAAACTTATTTCTTCGAATTATTCTAACTTAACCGATCTGTCAATGCAAATTGAAAATGGCGTCAAAAATTGCAAATTTTAAAATTTATCCCGGTCAATTTTGGTCGTACGGGAGTCAAACGTCCAGTTTAATTTTTCCATAGCGATATAAAACTTTCCCAAATATAAGTACAGGAGCCGGAAGACAGTGTTAAACGTTACGTTTCGTTATTTGTCGATTTTTTTTTTTTTTTTTTTTAATTTACCATTGCCGAAACGTGAATATTATTCTTTTGTAATTGGAGGTATATGACTATGACCAATGATCGCGAAAATAAAGGCCGGGTATGAGGGTGACGTGTATATATATATATATGTATGTTTTGTTCTTCCGATTGCAATAAAAAAGGGAGATGCACAACTAGATGTTATAGCAGATCCATATAAAAAATTTCAAATTTCTACCGGTAATCGTTTTTTAGTTATGCGAGATGCATATGTATGTACAGATGTCACGAAAAAATCCCTTTTGAAATTCACTATAAATCCATTTTACAATCCGTTTTGGAAAAAACAGTTCTTTATTCTGTCTGTACATACAGACATCACGCAGAATACTGGATTCGTGAACGTTCAAAATGGATATTTGCGTTGAAATATGATACACGGAAATTTCAGCCGATTACAGTACTTCTATGACTTTGTATAAGGAAGTTAGAAAAGTTAGTAATACAAAAATCCTTAGATGTATTACATTTTCAAACTTGTACCTATAAAAGGAAAACAGTGTTAAGAAAACAAATTATGCGCACCGGAATAGCGCTCCACCAGAAATTCCATTTTTTCTAACTTTTTTTCTGTCTAATCTCGTTCCTTTGTGGATAATTGTCTACTACTTTACGAACGTTTGTTTTATCTTCTGGAAAAAAGATGCCTTCATCGTATAACCATTTTATTGTTAGTGGGTGGAAGTTTGCTTGTCTGTAATGTTATGCACATTTTGTTTCTTCCTTGTCTGTAATGTTTGTTTCTTGCTTGTCTGTAATGTTATGCACATTTTGTATCTTCCTGTTCCACCTAACATACTTTTATATTTTTTTGTGTCGTAACGAATCTAGCGGTGTTCCGTTAACTTTCTGCTTTTAATTATAAAAGAAAAATAATAATTATTAATTAATTTATTTATTATATATTTATGATTTTTAGTCCAAAGGGGCAATTGGCCCAGACGGACTATTAATTTCGTTTTGGCATTTTGCGCCGATTCACTATAAACGGCGAATCAATTCTCAAGTTTTTGCCACCAAATATTATCGCCCTGTATTATATTTAAAGAAATTAAATAATGAAGAATCTGCATAAATTTATTTATGTTTCGCGCATTCTGATAAAACAACGTTACCTAGAGCCACCAAATTTTGAATATCGTAATCCTCCACCGAATATGAGCATCTGGAAACCCTAATTTGGAATGTGTTTTACTATCGATTTCATATTTTGTAACACTTTAACGAATTTTTGATTAACAAACTCAACGATTTCAAAGCCAGCACTGGCAACACTGTATAGGAAAAAAAAAAGTATTTTTATCTCCAGCGCGCGAGACTGTGTCGGAAATTCTAAAGATATGCCCATTTTAAAATTATTATTATTTATTTTTATTATAATCTAATCAGAAAATGTTGTGAAGTAGGCGTCGGCTACGTATGGTTTGCTCGTGTCGAAAATGGCATATGGAACGATTTTAAATGCTATGCCGAGTGAACTAAAGCAATTAAAATACATTGAATTGATTAAACAGGAAGACGCCATTTTTAAAAATTTAGATTCAGATTGAAAATTAGGTATCAGAAGTGAGGTGATGAAATAGTTGGAGTTTGTAAAACTCATGAATTCAAAGGTATATTTGCATTGAATTATTACCTACCTCCATATGTGTTGTCATTGTGTGAGTGGTTAGCATAATACTTGGCAGACTAAAATGTGATAGACAAAAATACTGTGCCACTTGGATTTAATCGACTGGGTCTCCCTTTAAGTGGGGCGAATATTTAATTCGAGTATAGATAATTAAATATTGTGATGCATTTATTACAATAAAGTTTATAAAAAACATTCTATTACCGAATGTGTATTTGGAGGATTTGGACGCATTTAAAAAAGAAATGCCAGTTTCAGTCATAATAAATAATTCTGCATTTGGAAGACAATTTCTTAAGAAAGTATAATGTTCACCATTACTTCAGTAACTATGACCTGAAGAATAATTCTCCGAGAACAAAAATGGCCACAAGTATTCCAGAACGTTTTTACCAAACTGCACTTCTAAGTGACTTTCATAATTATTAATAATTTTAATTATAGCTTAATCATAATTAATTACTTTAAAGAATTTAAAGTTAATACTTGTTTATGTTAATAATAATGTTATTGGTTTTCCTCTCTAAACTGTAAGATTCGCTTCTGTAGGTTATGTAACTCGTCATTTTTATTAGTCTAAAGGGGCTTTGTCCCTGAAGAACTATTGTTTTCGTTTTGCGTTGAATCACTATAAATCTCCGTTTCACTTTTCAAAGTGTTGCCACCCAATGTGAGAGTATTGCATTATATTCGAAGAAATGAAAAATGAAAAATGAGCATAAATGTATGTATATTTCTCGCATTGTGATAAAACAAGGGTACATAGAGCCATCGAATTTTGAATGATGTAATCCTCCTGCGAATATGGGCATGTGTAAGCCCAAATTTGAAATTTGGAATTTGTTTTATTATTGATTTCATATTTTGTAAAACTTTAACGAATTTTTGATTAACAAACTCAAGGATTTAACAGCGAGCAATGGCAACATTCTACGGGAAAAAACAACCTTTTTATCTCCAGCGCGCGGAAATGTGTATCGGAAATTCTAAAGATAGGCTCATTTTAAAATTATTTTGCGACATTGATATTGAAGTGAATTTTATGTTTTAAGTGCGAAGAACTTGATATTTAATAAATAAAGGTAACATACAAAACGTTAAAAAAACGCCCTGTTGGAAGTAATTTAAAATCTGAAGCCTTACAGATTTTTTTTTTTTCTTATTAGCAATATGTTTCTTATTAGATATATTAAAATTTTAAATCATTCTTTGTTAATGAGTTTGGTTTTCGTCTTCCCAATGCTAAGAATTTTGTCATAATTTAACGATTTTTTTTCTAAATTTTTTAGGAAATTTAAGGGGGCTCATACACCTTAAAACCCATAAGATATTCGAATAGGTGACTGTTGCAAGAATTGGGATGACTTATTTATTTTAAAAGCAATTACTACCAACTTTTTACAGCTGACTACATAATATAGCTGCTTTCTGAAATAGTAATTAGAAAATTTGTGTTGCCACAAATACGTTTCTAATTTAATCCGCTTTGTGACAACATTTTTCGCCATGTTTCCAACTTGCGCGCACAGTTTAAAACATTCTGTTTCATAATTTAATTCCATATTTAATATATAGCTTTTATAAATTTTTGGAAACTACTGTGAACCTAAAATTCTAAAAATTTCATGTTAAATTTTTATTTTATTTTGAGTTGAGTTTACAAAATGTATTTTATTAACAAAATTTTTAATGTTTTCGTCTATAAAATTTTTCAATATTAAAATATTCATCAGATTGTTGGTTCAGTTAGAAAGTAGTGCCCATATAAAGAATTCCATCCAATTTCAAGTATGTACCATTAGCCATTTTTAAAATATCATGCGCGCAAGGTGGAAACATGGCGAAATATTTTGTCACAAAGAGGATTAAATTACAAAAATATTTGTGGCAACACAAACTTTCTGGTTACTATTTTCAAAAGCAGCTATATTATGTAGTCAGCTGTAAAAAGTGGGAAGTAATTGCTTTTAAAATAAATAAGTTATCTCCATTCTTGCAACAGTCACATATTCGAAGATCATAAGGGGTTTAAGGTGTATGAGTCCCCTTAACTAAAACTAACTGAAATTTTCTAATGTTATTTTCATTATTTCTCGCCTGTAAAATGTGCTGCTTCCCTTACTAATATTTGAAAACATTTTTTTCAAATTTATTAGAGAGATTTAAATTCTGATGGTGTTCTTTCTTGTTGCAGGAGCCATGATTGTAGTGGTGAGGTGGTGTGAGGTAAGGATGACCTTGTTTCACCACCTGAAGCTGAAGCGACCCCGGATGAACAGCGGCGATCACACCCCCAGTATGTCTCAGCATCCCCCCACCCCCTCTCGCAAGAAAGCCACAGCTGTGGGAAACGGAAACAACGACCAAGCAATAGAGAAACGGCCGGAAATTGGTAATTTCTCTTTACATCAAACCTCTTTTGTTTTTTGTCCTACACATCTTACTGCATTTCCCTTCCTCCCCTCTAGTGCCTTTTATCTTCCCAGTTGTTCAATTTAATTAATGTTTTACGTGTAATATTTTAACCATTTTTTTAAAAAGGATTTTTCTGTGTTATTCAGTTGTGTGGGAAAATTAAAAGAAAGGAAAATTTATGAAGCGTATTTCGTGCGTTTGACTCTTGGGAAGAGACTGCTTAAAAAGGAAAAGAGGGGGGGGGGGCTTGTTTCAAAATTAAGTTCTCTTTCTCTCTCTCTCTCTCCTTTTTTTTTTTTTTTTTTCTATACCGCCTTTTAAATATCTGATATTTTAAATTATATCATTTTACAAATATTTAATATTAAAATGATATCATTTTTAAAATGTATTGTGAAATAAGGGCGTTACAGTTATTCAATTACAGTACCAATAACAATTATATATGGACCAAACCCCAATGTCGCCAAATAATTGCCAAGTATGGCGAGTTTTGGCGATTTCTCGCCAAATTTGATTTATTTCTCCCCCAAGTAATTTTATTTCTCGCCATTTAAAATTATACAAATATTTAATATTTAAAATGATATCATTTTTAAAATGCATTGTAAAATAAGGGCGTTACAGTTATTCAATTACAGTATCAATAACAATTATATATGGACCGGACCCCAATGTCGCCAAATGATTGCCAGGTATGGCGAGTTTGGGCGATTTCTCGCCAAATTTGTTTTATTTCTTCCCCAAGTAATTTTATTTCTCGCCATTATAAATTATACTTGTTAAAATTTAAAACGGATGATGTCATGACTTAAAATTAAAATTTAAAAGAGATGATGACATCATATTTACTATTTTAAATTATAGAGCTTACGATTGCACTGACATAAATGTATAAATTAAGTAGTGATATAAGTAGTGCAATGTAAAATTCTAAGCATTGATTGATGAATGAGTATTTTCGAATGGGAGAGTGTTCATTTTCTCTTGTGAAAGCAATTAAAAGCAAAATTATTTGGATAATTTTCTAGAAAATCACCAATTAAGGAAAAATATCATCAAAGTAGCATGCTTTGACGAAAATAAGTCAAGTATTTATTTCAGTCTGTCTTTTCGATGAACGGCCTGTAAGATTTGCCAGTCCATACAGCATAAGATCTTTCACTACTTGTTCGTGTAACAAAATGAGCTATTTATAAACAACATACATTTCTATATAATACATCATTTTCACTACCAGAGTTACGAATTTTCGTTTTTTGTTACATTAACTTAAACGCATTTGCTAGGTTGTTTTTCGATAGTTGAAAACACAATAGTGCTTTCACCGGGAATCGAACCTGAGACCTTTTAGATGGTAGCTAGATGTACTGAAAGATACAAGAGTTCATGGGGGGGATAACTTTTAATTTTTGCATACCTTCCTTCCTTTTAATGAAGCGATGATGAGAGGCAGTGATTCTCAGTCAGCCTATACAGCATGTATTGTGTTCTATAATATTTTTAGTTCGGGCGCCACTGTAGTTTCCTGCTGCCATTAGACTTTTGGCTGCAGGAAATCTTCAAAAATCAGCTATGCTATCTGGTGAGTATCGAACTGGTGTTCTTGAGTAGGAGATGCTGAGCTATATTCTAAGGATGTGTAAGAATCAAATCAGTTCCTTACAAAACCATAACTAAATTTTTTTCGAAACCAAACGTAACGCGTCAAATCTTTGGATGCATTTGCCTGGAAACTGCGAATTTTCAGATTCATGGTTTAAGCTTGTTGCTAACGATATGTAAAAATATTGCTCTTGAAAGCGAGGCACACTACTGACATTTATTTTTTTTTAAATCTGATGTGTACACCACATGACTTCCTTGTACGGAGTATTAAATTATACGCATTTTTTCTTGCATTTTATTTAAACTTATTAAATTGAATTAATCCTACTTCGCCGACAGCGCATAAACCACAATAGAATAAATGCATTCTTTAAAATTCACTCTAGTATTTGTTTATCATAGCGAAACTCTGACGCTAGGTTTACTTAACAGTATTATATTTCGTTCATATTATAACTCAGAACGCACAAAATTTATATCATTTAAAGAATTATCTAATCGTTGCCACATGTTCTATTCAAATACTATAATAAAGCTAGAACTATGTATAAAAGAAATTAAGCAAACAAAACAAAAAAGAAACAGTTTTTCACAGACGATTGAGTATTTCTCATTCAATTAATTCAGTTTTCACTTCGCGACAAGGCAAAAATACATAAAAACTCAAAGTATCTGTATTAAAAATTACGAAGTAAATCTCAAACGCTTATTTCCTCGAAAAAATTCCAGAAAGGATTAAGCATGATTTAAATAATAAATGAAGGCGTTATCTTTGTTGTTGCGAAGCTAAATTTCTCTAGATTGGCAACAAATCCGCTACTCATCTGTTTCAAATGTAAACAAGAGCAATGGCCGCCATCAAATTAGGCTTAGCGGATATTAAACAACTTTAAAATTGCTGATAATTCTAAACATATTGCACACAGATTTACTAAAGGCATAAAATCCTTAACCGGAAGATAAAAACAACATCATTCAATCATTTTTAAAGCAAAACATGTACAATTTACAAACATATAAGAGTAAAGAAACTGAGATCACTGAGCCGGGTAACAGAGTGGATATATTTATAAATATATTTATATACGTTTGGTGCGGCCGATTGAAACCAAAATTCGAGGTGCACATTTACATATTTTATAGTAGTCTTATATACAAAATTTCAACATTCTGAGGCTACTCGTTTTTGAGTTATGCGAGATACGTATGTACGTACATACGTTCGTACAGACGCCACGAAAAATTCTCTTCAGAATTCATTTTAAAGCAGTTTTTTAGTTTTTTTTTGGAGGAAAAGAGTCTTTTATTCTTTCCTTACGTACAGATATCACGCAAAAACATCGTTAAATTGCATTCGAAAGCGGTCAAAGTGGACATTTTCGTTGAAATATGCTGCCTGAAGCTTTTCGCGATTACAATACTTCCTTTTTACTTCGTACAAGGAAGTAAAAATCGAGGTAAGGTAACTCGCAAGTATCTAGTTATGTGGAAGAATGCCTTTCCTTTGGCTTCGCAGCTAAAACGTTGTGTAGTTTTGGTAAATTTATAGTTTATTGATAAACTTATTGTTATTGTAGAAAGAACACTTCATTTTAAAGATAATTTCTTAAGAAAGTCTAAGGTTCACCAATACTTCAGTAACTCTCAGAATGGTTCTCCAAGAATTAAAATGGCCACAAGTATTTCAGAACGTTTCAACCGAACTGCACATGTAAGTGACTTTTATAATTATTAATAATTTTAATCCTAGATTATTCATTATTACTTAACTTAAAAGTATTTAACCTATAAAAGGAGAAACAAGCCAATATATAGAATTTAAAATTAGCTAAAAGAAGCAAGATTATTCTAGATTTTGAATAAACTCTATCTGTTTCGAGTCTCTCTTCTCATGATGATAGGTCTCTCTTCGTCAGGAGCAAAATGTTTTATAAAGATGATAAGAGTAACAACCATATTTATTATGGGATCAGTAGGTGGAAATGAACATACCGTTATCTGTCGAGGAAAGCGTTAATGAAACACAAAAAAAGCTAGTATCGAAAGTTTGGATTTTGAAAGCGTTGAAAAAAACTGAATTGTAATTTATGACACGAATTGGGGAAGATAAATTTTAATGAATGTGAAAGGCTTCAAGAAAATTCAGTTCTGCAACTGAAAGGCACATCTTTAGATCTCCATGTACTGTAACCCTTTGACGGTTATGGAAATGAGCAGTTTTCGTTTACTTAATTCGCGCAGCATTAGGAGTAAACAGTAGTCGAAAGTGGCAGCTGTTTTCTCTCGCCGTTCTTCCGAAAATGTCACCTTTCTCTGGCGATGCTGTAGATAGCTCGCCTCGCGCGTTTTAAAAATTTCTTAAAGTATTTGTAGTACATAAATAACAGTTTTTACGTACTTTAAAATAATTATTAAACAGTAAATTATAAATGATTATAACCAATTATATAAATAATAATAGTTAATTATAAATATAAGACAAATATTAAATTGAAAGGACTAAATAAATACAACTAATGTAAAACTTTATGAAGCACAGTATAAATACAGTAATTACCTAAAAATCTTTTTGTGTGTTACTTTAAAACGTGGAATTGCACATAATGGGGCATTACAGTCTTTGCAATACGTACGTGTTTCACGGCGAATTCTTTTTCCATTAGCATCATTTTTGCTGCAACATACCACACATCGTCTAGTAGGTTCTTTCTAATAGAGAATTTCAGAAATATTTGTCACGCAAGCTTTCATGCCTACATCACCAGTAAAACTAAATTGGCTAGGAGCGTGAGAACTTGAATCAGTTATACACCACTGTCGAACACTCAAAAAATCTTCCTCATCGCTTGAATCGTCTTCTGAGCTTGAAATACTGTGAACAAAGTCTTCATCAGATTCAAAACTTGATAAGCTTTCTGTATCACAATCATAATCATCATCATAACTATCTAACTTTCGCTTTTGAGCCATTTTACTCTACAAACACCTTAAAAACCGCGCCAAAATACGTATAAAATGAACAAGGTCAAAAAAAAATCCACCTTCATTATGCAAAGAAATTCATGGAACTCGTACTGCCTGCCATCTGTAGACAGTAAAACTAACTAAATTTCTCGAGTAGCATTCGTTTAAAACACAATTAGTGCAGAATAATAATGGCGAACGAAGTCAGCTCGTCAGCGCGCATTGGGGAAAAATTTCACTACGCGAGTAGTGCTCGTTACTAACCATTTCGGTCAAAATCTTGCTCCCGAGCGGAACTCGTTTGCGCGCATTATGAAGCACGATTCGATTGCGAACTGAACTCACTCATAACCATCAAAGGGGTAATGTAAGATTGCTTTTTTTTAACTGATTTTAAAAATCCTGCAGTCTTTTTTTTTTTTTTTTTTTTTTTTTTAACACTCGAAAGTAAAAGGTAAGCAATATATAGCACTATTAGTGACTAAAAGTGAGTTGCTTAACCACAGAGGTTAAAAGGTAAGTATTGTAACATTTTTTATGCTTTTTCTATTTCTAAATGTAAAACTTTTTTTTTTTTTTTTTAAATTCAGCCTAACCTCTCTGTGGAGTATAAACTAATGAATTTAGCTCGCATAATGATAATAAACATAAATGTAAAAATAAACTAAATATTAATTGAAGTATTATTTAAATTACTAATCTTCAAAATAAGTAAATAAAGCTCTTGGTCATATTTGCAAATATGTACCTGGAAATCACCCCAGCGAGGTTCGTTGAGTGCTAAATAACTTATATCTGAGTCTGTAACTTGATACTTCCAGTGTCTTCAATTAATGTTAAACTTGTATCATCTGGAATCAAATATATATTAAAAAAATCTGATGTGTACACCACATGACTTCCTTGTACGGAATATTAAATTATATGCATTTTTTCTTGCATTTCATTTAAACTTATTGGATTGAATTAAATCTACTTCGCCGACAGCGCATAAACCACAATAGAATAAATGCATTCTTTAAAATTCACTCTAGTATTTGTTTACCATAGCGACACTCTGGTGCTAGATTCACTTAACAGTATTATATTCGTTCATATTATAACTCATAATGCACAAAATTTATATAATTTAAAGAATAGAATTATCTAATTGTTGCTACATGTTCTATTCAAATACTGTAATAAAGCTAGAAAGATGTATAAAAGAAATTAAGCAAACAAAACAAAAAAAAACAGTTTTTCACAGACGATTGAGTATTTCTCATTCAGTTAACTCAGTTCTCACTTCGCGAGAAGGCAAAAATACATAAAAACTCAAAATATCTATATTCAAAATTACGAAGTAAATCTTAAACACTTATTTCCTGGAAAAAATTCCAGAAAGGATTAAGCATGATTTAATTGGCAATAATAAATGAAGGCGTTATCTTTGTTGTTGCGAAGCTAAGTTTCTATAGATTGGCAACAAATCCACTAGTCTGCTGTTTCAAATGTAAACAAGCAATGGCCACCATAAAAAAAAGGCTTAGCGGCACTTAAACAACTTTAAAATTGTTGATAATTCTAAAAATATTGCATACAGATTTACTAAAGTCATAAAAACCTTAACCGGAAGATAAAAACAACATCATTCAATCATTTTTAAAGCAAAAAATGTACAATTTACAAACATATAAGAGTAAAGAAACTGAGATCACTGAGCCGGGTAACAGAGTGGATATATTTATAAATATATTTATATACGTTTGGTGCGGCCGATTGCAACCAAAATACGAGGTGCACATCTACACGTTATAGCAGTCCTATATACAAAATTTCAACGTTCTGAAGCTACTCGTGTTTGAGTTATGAAAGATACGTACGTACGTACATACAGACGCCGCGAAAAATTCTCTTCAGAATTAATTTTAAAGCAGTTTTATATATATATATATATATTTGGGGGGAGGAAAAACGAGTCTTTTATTCTGTCCTTACGTACAGATATCGCGTAAAAACATCGTTAAATTGCATTCGATAGTGGTCAAAATGGATATTTTCGTTGAAATATGCAGCCTGAAACTTTTCGCGACTCTTACTTCGTACAAGGAAGTAAAAATTAGGAAAAAAGTGTGAATGTTTCAAATTTTAATGGTAACCCAAAAGAGATTGTTAAAGGTTTTTACATTCTCGCTGAGCTCTTTTTTTTTTTTTTTTTTTTTTGTCTTTTTAGCTTTATTATTAAGCATTATTTTCCGCGCACTTAGCCATCCATATACAATTCAACAGCAAAATTACTAAAATTTTAAAATCTGCTAGCAGAATACGTTTATAATGCCCGATGCAGCGTATGCATTTTTTAATTTAATTATTAATTATTTTTTGGTATACAGTTTTTTTTTTTTTTTTTTTTTTTTTTTTCAGTCTTTCTCAGTTCACCATATCAATTTCTTACTAAGATGGCTTAACAAAACTTTTTTTTTCAAATTATTATTAATGTTTTGTGTGTTTAGTTATTGAATATCAGGTTCTTGGCGATTATGCCACATAAAATTTGATTCAACGGCAAAATCACAAAAATGTTTAAAAACAGCGTATCTTTAGAATTTCCGATACCAGGGCTTAATTTGGAAAACTATTACTAAAGAGGAACAGGAATAAATAAATAAATAAAATGACTAATATAATAAAATCGTGAATGATTGAAAAAAATTAAATAAATAATTATTAAAATAATTAATAATTAGAATAATTAAATAACTAAAATTAAAATTTCATAAAGCGTAAAGACATAAATAAAAATTTAATAAGTTATTAAATAAACGGTAAATAATAAAATAAAGTACTGAATCTTGACTTATCTGAAGACCCAGCTTTAATCAAAATTTAACACAAAAACTAAGAAATAGCTCAACTGGTTGAATTTAAGCTTTGAATATGATGGGAGATGGATGATAGAAATAAACACTATTCTTTTTTTTGGCTCTAGTGTAGAATTGGATGCCCCTTGGATTAGCGAAAATTATTTTTAAATTTTGGCAATGAAACCTCACTTCTGGTTACCATGATAGTTTTAACTTTGTTTTAGCTTTCTGATTTTATTTAAATGAAAACAGATTAATGTGTACATGGACAAATTTAAGGCAGCGCGCAATGCCTAGTTTGTGCAATTCTAGGATGTTTTTTTAAGTGAAAACAGATCGATGTGTACATGGACACAGAGTTTGTGCAATTCTTTGACTTCTTATGTTGGTTATGTGTAGCGGCCATCTTGAAATTGTGCCTTCCTGGCGCCGATCTTGGCGTCAAAAAAGAATCGCCAAAAAACAAGGGGTACCCAATTGTAAACTTTTACCCTTTTTTAGCACACCAACGAACAACGGTAAAACGGCCAAAGCATCACTAATGAGAATAGCGAGAATGCTATAAATAGTAACAGGGTATAGAGAAAACTTAAGCATGTTGTATAGGTATGAAAACAAAAAGAGAAGATTCTGATATTTTCTGACTACGATTTAATGTCTGTCTAATCCTAGCTATCAAGTGGAATGAGACAAGGAAGCAAATTTTCACCGAATCCGAGAGTTAGCTGCGAACAAAGTTACAAGTGAGAATTTTCATCCCTCGTCTTCGGTTACATCTTTCCAAAACATGTGTAGGTGCTCTTTTCTGCTGAAAGACACTAGTGTTGAAGGAAGAATTTACCCACTGTCATAAAGTCATTGTACTTTCTGGAGAATAAGCGTCTGACATATTGGGAGGGGCTTTTCGTTTTTTAGAAATCAAGACCTCTGTTCAAGGGTTTGTTTCCCAAGGAAAACAAAAAGAGAAGATTCTGACATTTTCTGACTACGATGTAATGTCTGTCTAATCCTAGCTATCAAGTGGATTGAGACAGGAAAGCAAATTTTCACCGAATCCGAGAGTTAGCTGCGAACAAAATTACAAGTGAGGATTTTCATCCCCCGTCTTCGGTTACATAGTTCCAAAAAATGTGTAGGTGCTTTTTTCCGCTGAAAGACACTAGTGTTGAAGGAAGAATTTACTGTCATAAAGTCATTGTACTTTCTGGAGAATAAGCGTCTGACATATTGGGTGGGACTTTTCGTTTTTTAGAAATCTCGACCTCTGTTCAAGGGCTTGTTTCCCAAGGTAAGAGCGTGTTTCCCTAGGAAAGAAAAACATTCATTCAGAAGGTAGAATCGATTTTTAATATAATTTTATTACAAAAAACAAAAATTTTCCGGAGCCTTTATTTAGGGCTCCGGTGCGCTCCAGCTAGAATTATAATTTACCCCCAAAATTAAGAAGTACTGAGGCCGGGCTTCGGCAGGCTCAGGCATAATTTAAGCTCTGTCCGATACAGATTCTTGTGGTGTTTTATCAGCATGATTTTTAGAGTAAGTGAGAGTTGGAATGCTGATTGCATGTTTTGAAGTTCTTTTTGGTTTCTTTATACTAATTTCTTGTGTATTCGGGGGTCGGGCTTTGGGGACCCGGTTTTAATGTGTGGTTTAGTTGGCTTTTGAATTAATCTTTTGTTTTGCTCGGCTAATAAGAGGAGAAACCACGGGTCTCTGGTTGGCATCGTTTTGGTTTGAAGTAGGGTTGACCCATTTTTAATCATATGGTCCCGCTGGGACAAGGCGGATTGGGTCTCCCTCGAATAGTTCATAGTTCACCAGTCTTGCACACTGGAGATAAAATTGTTTTAGGTGAATCTTTACATTATGGTAACTTGGCGATTTTTTGGCGAAACTTTGGTGACCAACCCTGGTACAGCAACCTGCTAGTTTTGTTTTGGACGCCATTTTGTTTTCACGAAGTAAAGTCTTTTTTTTTTTTTTTTTTTTTTTTTTACTCAACATTTTTTCCAACAATCTGCTAGCCGAATTACGCTTATACTAGAACTTTTATGGAACAAAAGTGCTTAATCATGACAAAGGTTAGGTGCGAAATTGGGAGAAAGTGCAGAATCTCAAACTGCTCGCCGCGTTTTTAAGAATCGCACATACACGGTATCCATGTACACGTCGACCTATTTTCACTTAAAAAAAACATCCCAGAATTGCACAAAAATGGCATTGCGCACACTCTTGACTTTATCTATGTACACGTCGACCTATTTTTCACTTAAAAAGTCAAAGAAATTTGACAAAAATCCAATTCTTCTTACTCTTGTAAAAAAGCGCTAAACAAATAAGTGGGCGATTCTGCACTTTAGCAGCGAAATTGTTTCTAAGTGGTTATTAGCTAAAATCACGATAGGAATTTTTCGGAAAATGTCGCATGACATGTCTCATGACCTCTCATTTCTCTGAAACAAAATAATCTGTGATTCGAACTGTGTACTTCTCAGATTATTGCTAAAGTCCTAGCTAGTAACCTTTCGCCTTACCAAAATGTCGCCAAACTACCTGTTACCATATTCTAAAGATTAGCCTTGTTTTATTCCGCACTGTGTTGCCACCGCTCGCTTTCAAATCGTTGAATTTGTTAATCAAAAAGTCATTACAGTTTTACAAAATGTGAAATAGATAATAAAACAAATTCGAAATTCGAGTTTGTTTCCAGGTACCCATGCTTGGGTGTAGAGCTACGTTATTCAAAATCCGATGGCTGTAGGTATTGGTTTTTTTTTTTTTTTTTTTTTACATTGCGAGAAACATACACACATTTATGCAGATTCTTCATTATTTAGTTTCTTTCAATATAATAACAGAGCGATAATAGTTGATGGCAATAATTTGGAAAGTGATACAATGCATTTAAATGTATCGACGCAAAATGCCATTTCGAGATTAATATTCGAATGGAGACTAACGTCCCCTTTTGGCTAAAAATCAAAGCTTAAACAAGGGGCTCAAACTTTTAAGTTGGAGGAAACGAAAGAAATTGGGTGGTTCGCTCTTTTTTTTTTTTTTTCCTTCTTTTTTTTTTGAAAGCTTCAAAGTTGATGACACAAAGTGATCCAAATACAAGCATTCCATAGTTTGCATAACAGCAGCAAAATCGACTGCACCTATAGCATGGATGTATAGGATGGCAGCAGTAGACGGTGTAGGTCAAGGTTAAGATCTCATGAACTCAAGCTCGTCTGCCTCCATCAGTCTTAAGTTTTAAGGTCACAACTGAGGAAACTCCCAGTTTTACTTAAGTTCAGCATTCCTGCACTGCCAAAAGTTATGTTAGAAGCAGTTTTTCTAAAAACGTGATGATGGCTTTAAATAGGGGTGTCTAAATTCACTGAGCGTTAGCCTTCCCCCCAATGCGCCGTGAGCTCTTCAGCGAAACAAAAGTATGTCAAAAGCTTCGTTTAGAGTTTAATGTTACGTCTGATAAAAATATATTCACTTTTTTATATAAAAGATGTCAGGAAATACAAAAGGTCCGTCAAAAAATGTATGCATACATTTACGAAAAAAATGCTTTATTGTGTGCCAGTACCGACTTTAATTATAGGTTAATAATAGACATATACATGTTCGGTGCCGCCCCCCCAACCAGGATAGTGGTTAGTGACTCCGACTGCCGTACCTAGGGTCCTGGTTCCAATTCCCGAGAAAGCTTGGATGTTTGTAGATGTATCGTATCTTTGCAGCGTGGGGGCACTTAAAATATACGGCGAGCCGGAAGCCCTCTCGAGAGGTTATTGGTAGAGGAAGAGGTATCGGAGACCCTTGGACCTGTCCTGCCCATATGCTCTCCTTCAAAATTGGGAGCGAACCTGAGCGGTCACCCGTATGGTGCCCAATGTTCTTGCCAACGACAAGCGCAGTCTTGACTCCTTGCCTCGCAGTCTTGACTCCTTGCCTCGCAGTCTTGACTTCTTGCCTCGCAACCTTGACTCCTTGTCATGCCGAATTTCTTGGGCTCTCTCTGATTTCAGACAAACGAGATTATTTGCAGCAACAACAACAGGAGGTTAGGGTTTAATACGATCTTCCTGCTGCTACATCTGAACAGTTACTTAGAATGCTGAAAGTGCAGCCATTAGCGTAGTGGCCAGACGTCTAGCGCAACGGCAAGCGGATGTGTGAAAAACTTTGACCAAATCTGTCCGCAGGAACTGCTGCACATGCCGTTAATTTCTTGACAAAGGACCTCCAGTATAACCAATTCCCTTCGTTACAGAGCATCCTTCAAGGTCTCCTGAAGCCATTTTAACTCCCTGTCATACGTTTTACCTCACATATTACAGTCATGAGAGTACCCACAAATGCGTTGAGTAAATGCCTTTCTACATACTTTAAAGTTAATTCAATTCAACTTCGAAATGAGTACGCAGATACTATCCGTTAAAATATGTATACAGTTTTCTGACGGGCCATGTAACATTTTAAGGCACACAGCGGAGTTCCTTTGGGCTTGTGGAACAAACAGGACTCATACCTCTGTAACTAACTTGGTAATGAGATAGCAATTGCGAAGAGTATATTCAACATATTCATATGAAAGCTTGCTCTAATTAAACTCCTTTGTATGTTTCATTAATGGAGGAACATTACTCGTTGTCCATGATGACTCAAAAGTCATTTCGAAAGGTGTTACAGACCAGCAGTGGCGTAGCTACGATTCCAGCGCCCGGAAACAACTGAAGAATTTGCGTCCCTTTCTGTGTGCCAAATGAGAAAACATTCCATTAAAAAATTTCGTATCATCAATTTGGCGCCCCTCTGGATGCTGCGCTCGGGGACAAATGTCCCCCCTTGCCCCACCCTAGCTACGCCACTGCAGACCAGGGAAGAATGTAAGAAGGAATGATCCTTTTTCCCATGCATACTTTCGTAGTATACATAGTTAAAACGTCTTACGGACGCCTAGAAGATCCGATGGATCTAATGCAGGCAAACGTACAGTTAATTTTCATGTTTACTGCTGTGAAAAGCCTAATAGTTCCTGGTTTTAATGAGTAAAATTCTTAATGAAGGTTCATTGTTTTTTCCCCAAAATCTTTCATCGTGTGATTGTTCTAAAGATAATTAACTACATTTAAATCATCTCATATAATTTTAAAGCATTTAAAAATATATATATGATTCCTTCTGCGCCAGACTTTATACCCTTTCCAGAGTTTATAAAATTTCACATTCCATTACTGTGGATGGTATCTCCTTGCCTGAAACTTAATCATTTTCATTTAGCATTCTGAACAAGATCGCATTGTTAAGCAGTAAAAGTAAATTTTCTGCTGTAAAATTAAAACAGGAAACAGTGCCTTTCCATGACCAACAGTTGGAAAACATTTTCATATTTAATCAAAAATTTTAATGAGCTTGGTACAGTCTGATCTTGCGCATCTATGATTTTTATAAAGCAGGTCAAAATGTTCAATGAAATATGATTCTTCCTAGCTAGATTTACAAAAACTGGATTTATTTAGCTTAACGAGGAAATGTCCAACGCCCACGATTTGCACAAAGTTTCCGTACGAAACCTATAATAAAATTAAACATTTTTACGTTATTGATCAGGTTAAAATGATTAGAAAAGGCACGTTTGGTGAAATAAATTTGGAACTGGACAGCGTTTTCAACAAAAATTGACGTAATAGCTTTAATTTGAAACAACATATGTTTCGAAAATTTTGACCATATTGTTTCGTGTTACAAACAAATGAATGGACCATAGACGGTTTTTGCTGGAAACATTGTCCGCTTTCAAATTTGCATCGCTGATAATTTCTTGAACGTAATGAATTAATCTAATGGATCCTAACCTTTCATTGACTAGGATCTTTCTGATTAGTTTGGCCCTCCTAACCAATTTGACTGTTCTTGTGCAGAATTGGGTTCAGAGATGACGGGCAGCCGGGAAGACAAGACCGAAACTCAGTCTGAGCCTCCTCCTCCCTTGGAACGTGGCAGCCAGTGTGCCCTGGAGGACAGTGAAGCTACTGCCATGCCCCAGCTAGAGCGACAGAATAGTGTCTTCGATGGAGGGGGCAATCATGAGGGACGCGATGTCTTGCCTCACCTGAGTCCTCAGTTGTGGCCTCCTTCCAACACTCTTGCCTATCACCGGCACTTCGGGCCTCCCGAAACGGAAGAAGAAGAGCCGCCACCACTGCTTATGGGCGGAAAGACCATGGTGTGGACAAGAAGCCCATCCATCTCTGGAAGAAGCCGAATGCCGCCCTCTTCCACCATCACGTCATCCTCCTCAAAGCGGACGCCATCGCCGAAATGTACGCCCACTCCCTCGCCAACCGCTACATCGCCACAGTTTGAGGTAATTATTTATGCATATGGAATATTCTGAATTTGAGTTTTTGATATTAATAATTTTGTTTTGACCTATTTATTTGCATTTATAACGTATTCACTGTTTTTTTGTGTGTTAATATCTATCTTATTACATCTTGTGGTACAGTTGACAATTATACATCCTTTAATGCTAGGATTGCGTCGATCATTTCCAGCTATGATGCATACTAAGAGCCAGCGGTACATATACCGCGCCGTAAGTTTTGAGACTTGCATGAATTTCAGCTAATCTTGATGGATTTTTTTAAAATTATTAACTTGCGAAGACAATTGGTATTCAAGTGCATCATGTAGTGCATGGGAAACCGTGTTTTGTAAAGTGCAGTCAAGCATTTTTTATTTTGTATGTAGGTTTGGTAACTCGTACATGTTTTCTGTACCGTATTTTTATTTTAGCTTGTAATTTTTGTACCATATTTTATTTTAGTTGGAGGTTCAAATATCCGGTTACTGTAGATTTTTGTGTAAAATAGTAGTATTTTGAGAGAAAACACTCTTTTATATTTGACTAGCGCATTTTCTGGCCACAGAAATTACGAAATCTTTAGTCGTCAGCGATAAATATTGTACAGAAAATTTAAGCATGTGCTGATTGTAAAATAGTTTGTACCGTAATTATACAGGATGTTTCAGTAGATTGTCCTTCCAAAGAATCAGTTTTAATTTGCAGTAAATTGTACTGAAACGGGCAGTGCAGAATTTATGTATAAGCTACACAAGCTATAGCTTAGGGCCCCTGCACTTTCTTGGGGCCCCCCAAAATTTAAATATAGTATAAATATCGTATTAAAATATAGTATAACAGACTTATAAAGGGCCCCATATTTCAAATAGCTTAGGACCTTATCGTCTAAATTTGATTCTGGAAACGGGGCATGCGGATTACAGTATACTGCAGCAGACAGAAATGAAGCATCAGTGTCGTAGCTAGGGTTTTCAGCGCCCAGGGACAACTGAAGATTTCGCGCCCCCTACTGCTTGCCAAGGATTTAATTCTAAAATGTGTACATCAGTTTGGCGCCCCTTGGATTCTGCGCCCGGGGACAGATGCCCCCTTGCCCCCCCCTCTAGCTACGCCCCTGTGAAGCATTAATTTCAAAATATACTAAAACTTTTCCGCACTAACGTGATGTTTCGTACTACCAATCGCTGTTTCCTTATGAATAATCCTAATTGCTTCATTAGTATTGCTGTTCAAGTTTCCTGACGAAAGAGGCTTATTTTTGTAAGCGCGTTTCAAGTAGCTGCAAAATAAATTTCGAGAGGAATCCAGCCAATTGGACGAAGTGACTACAGACCCGTTGAAACTCCGCTAATCATAGACAATCATCAGTCTTTTTTGACATAGGATAAAATTTCATTCACTTTCTTGAAAGACTTCTAATCGCAATGAATCATCTCTTTTTCATGAGTATTACCACCACATATTTCACATATCTCGAGGGCATTTGGATGCAAAAATTTCAATTTCTATCTAGAATGAGGAGAAATAGAGTTGATTCTTTCGAAAGACAACCTAAGGAAACATTCTGCAGTAAAATTTATTTCTTTGTTCAGTTTGCTGTGATTCCTTGTCTATAACCATCTTGCATGCAATTTCTCAACAGCTAGCACAAAACGTACTATCCCTCTATCGCCAGCCGCAGTCCACGTTTCCTTCCAATCGGCCGACATGTTCCAGATCCAGCCTGGAGAGCACGGATGAGGAGTCTTCCATTCAAGCCTGGCCACAGTCCAGCGAGACCCAGACCTCTGCTTCTTCGTCTTCTGTTTCTCCAGACACACAGGCTCTCAACCTCTGCGTTGCCTCGACGTCCAGGGACAGCATGGCGAAGGACGACGATGGCCAGCCAATGGTGTGCATGATATGCGAAGATCGTGCGACTGGACTACACTACGGGATCATTACATGCGAAGGGTAGCGTTTTTCATGAAATTGTTACTTTTTGAGACTGTATATTCTTCTCTTGGGTATTGCAAAGTCGTATATGTTTATTATAAAATGTTGAGCAATCTAGAAATAATCTTCAATGTGTATTCCACATTCAAATATTTAAAGGTAAATTAAAATATTTGTCTTTTGCCTAATTATGACTGTGTACCCTTTTTTGTAACTGAAAGTTTGTATGCTGTGATGGTGACATGGAGGAAAAAGAATATATAAGTGACATCAATGATTCGCGCCTCCCTTGAGGTATATAATCAGCGAATCTTGAGGTGAAAAGCTGTAGTGGTAACCTATATTGAGTCAAATTATTATGCTTTTAGGAAATTCTGAGACAAAAGTGTCCGCATGTGCTTTACAGAATAAACGAAGGAAAGCTATGTTCAAAGTATGAAAGCCATAAATAGTTTTCACAGGATGTTAGCTGCATGAATGTTTGATTCGGTTTTAATAGGCTATACGTTATTTAAAGATCAAAAGTAGAATTTTTCAATATTTTCAGTGAGTAAGAAAATTTTATAATAATTTTCAGTTCTTGAAATAAGTCTTATACAGGGTGATTCAGAATTCAT
Source organism: Stegodyphus dumicola (assembly GCF_044657685.1). Lineage (NCBI taxonomy): Eukaryota > Metazoa > Arthropoda > Arachnida > Araneae > Eresidae > Stegodyphus > Stegodyphus dumicola. The sequence goes on along the minus strand of NC_140776.1, from coordinate 182,645,549 downwards.
CATCAATATTTGGTAGGGAAGTAGGGAACAGGAAAAGAAGGAGATTTCACATAGGAATGCATGGGCGCATGTGCTATGTAGTAGGGCAAAATGACCCCAATGCAATGATGGAAACAGCACATAAAAAGGAAATAGTAAGGAAAAGAATATTTATTACCTTACATGTAACATTTCTTTGCATCGGTTTTACAGACTTACAAGAGGTGCTCGAACTGCTGACCATGTGCTAGAATGCATGACTCACAACGGCGTTGCACGGACAACCGGACCTTCTGGAATATGCCTGGAATTTACATGCATAACTGCAAGTTCATTCCACGTATACCGGTTCATGTTACTTCTGCAGAGTCACTTAGTCGAATGACGACTGGCTGCACACGTCAAACAGCTGTGCTTATGTATGGAAGTGCTTATGTATACACATAGCGCCCTCTACATGACCATGCGTTCGTTTGTGCCCATACTTTCCTATGTGAAATCTCCTTTTCCTATTCCCTACCTTGCACCAAATATTGATGGTGAATTCTGAATCACCCTGAATAAAATTATTGCAATTACGATTAATAGTAGTATTTTTGTGTGAGCACATTTAATCGCGGATTAAATAGCTCAACTATGCTCTTTGGCCTGGGCCTAAGTCCGTTTATTTTATCCAGTTTTAAGTTCTTTTTTAAATGTTGGTAGTGTCCTAAACCTTAGCGCATATTTATACTTTAAGTATAATATGCGCTAAGGTTAATATTTATATTTTAAGTATCCAAGTGTGCAGGAATATGTTTTCCCTTTTAATTTCAGAATCTTGGAATACCTATTTGGAAAACGTTAATAAAGTTTACCTTTTTGAAATCAATCTTACTGTCTAGTTTTTCATAAATTTTTAAAAAATTTGCATAGCCTTCACAAAGTGTTTTTATGTAGGATATCTTTCGAACAACTCTCTATTTATTTCCTGCGAAATTAAGTTTGAGAAATAGTGCTATTTTAATTTTAGCGGTTCAGTGAATGGAGGCAGTTGATTCCAAGAAACATTTTGGATATCATTATTAAAAGTATCTTCTCATGATACTTCAAGTTAAAAAATGCGAAACTTTTAATATCATTTTTTTTTAATGTCTGATGGATTCTTTCTCTATTTTTTAACGTTTCTTAAGAGGAAAAAAAAAATTCTTTTGGAGAATTGGCCAGAAATGAAATTAATCTGTCTGGAAATATTGCCGACACTTATTCTGAATTCAGTATTAAATAAAGAGCTATTCGAAATGTTTGAACTAAAAAGCCGTCATTTCTTTTTTGTGATTCAATCTGTTTCTGTAAACATTTTATGTGTAAAATTATAAATACAACTCTCATTTCTACTTTTTTCACGCGATAGCTAAATGTTCATGTTACTGTTTCAGGGAAGAGGGAGACATAAATGCAGAATTCAGAATTTTTTTAACAGCAACCTTTTATAAATAATACTGATTGATTGTACTAGTAATATATTAAAAATTAAGAAAAATATACTGATTCTGAGCTTGTTCTAATTTCCTCAACGTTTCTTCCTTTCATGCCTTTTGTTCTCTTAGATTTCATAATTTTTATGAAACTGATTTCTTTAAATTTACAAATGCCAAATTTTTGCGTCATTTAAAACAGTTCTGTAATTAGATGTATATAGGCTGGGTAAGGATTTTATCAGGCGTGGTGCATAACTTTTAAGATGTAAACTAGGCTATTTAAATCAAATTTTAACCGTATTTAGTTACTGTAGCAAAAAGGAAAGAAAAATCGTTAAAATATTTACAAAATATTACTTTTGCGGCCTGGTATATAACTTTTAAGATGTAACCGTGATATTTAAATCAAATTTTAGGCGTATTTAGAAAATAGGGGAAAAATAGTAGTTAAAAATAATTGCAAAAAATTACTTTTGCGGGAGATCAAATCTTTATTTTTTACTGTAGCAAATAGAAAAAGAAACCGTCAAAAATAATTACAAAAAATTACTTTTGCGGGCCTGGTGTATAACTTTTAAGATATGACTAGGGTATTTAAATGAAATTTTAGCCATATTTAGTTGCTGTAACAAATAAATAAATAAATAAAATAAAAAAAAACGTGAGAAATAATTACAAAAATAACTTTTGTGGCTCCGGTGACTTTTAAGAGGTAACTAGAATATGTAAATCAAATTTTAGCTTTATTTATTTACTGCAGCAAATAGAAAAAAATATCATTAAAAATAATCACAAAAATATGCTTCTCAGAACGTAAAAGATATTGTTAGAAGATGATAAGAAATGGGTCGGTACAGTTTTTATTGTTGTTCTTGCATAAAGCTCAAAAGGTTAAATCACTGCAAGCAGTTACTTGAGAAGGCTTTCGGTATAAAGAAATGTACATTACAACAGTGATTCAAAGGAAAATATAATTTTATCCGGAGTCAACAAACTAAGTATTAAACTTTCAAATGTCTTTTTCTTAGAGGGGAAAAAAACTTACAGTAAAAAATTACTTGTCCTACTTTCATTTCACCTGGATGGCCTAAAGGCCAGTTTATTGAGGGAAAAAGGTGTGCTCTAAATTACAGACTTTTTAAATCTATCTTGTTTCTGGTTTATGACTTTCTAAAACACCTGGTGTCCTTCCGTGTCATCATTGGCGTATGTCTTGTAAATGCTGAGAAACCACAGACACTTGTGTTCTTCGAAAATATCTTGCATTTTTTACATGTGTTTAACGGAATATTTATTGCTATTTGTCAGCTATTTTGATGTAACACAATGTATCAATCATAGGTTAGATGCTGTTGCTAGCAGGTTTTTCATTGCTACAGACTGTGAGTGTTAGATGTACTGTTAAAAAAAAACTGAAGTTGAAGACATTAAGGACTTATTAAAGTTCATCGAATATTGTGAATGTATTTTTCGTTCATTATTATTTCTGAAGTAATCCCCAAGAATAATATCAAAGTGCTGTCTTTTGATGGGGATCATGACCGTAAGCGCAAATACGCATGCGCATTTCCAGTCAGTCTATTTATCAATAAGGTAGGTCACACCCCGTCTAGCTAAGCTTCATACAAAATGCCAACGATGGTCCTAATTAGTTTGCGGTGTTGCGTGGCCCCAACTTGCCCGCAATAGTAGTAGTGACTGCTATGAACTGGAAATTACACAAACTCTTAAGAAGGGTTTAACTCCCTTTTTATTCCACTTTAGAAGTTGCAGATCCGTTCACTTGACGCTCACAAACTACGCCGACCCGGCGGTTAACTAAAAATCGAAAAGTACAAGTAAAAATATATAACAGGATGAATAAATAACAAGGATGAATAAATAACCTAAATACCTACGAGGCTCTATAAACGTGACTAGCCTAACCGCGTTCTAAGATACAGCTGAGATTTCAGCAAACTTTCTGAATAAGAAGTTGAAAGATTCAACTAACTACCGAAGTAGGCACACAGGCCGAAACGCGCGGTTCTTAAATTTCTACCTAGCAACCTTCACGCTCGTGAATCAAGAAAGCACACCTACAAACTCGTTTCCCTTCTATTTAACTCAAAATACTTCTGCTGAAAATTTGAGTACTCTGCGCGTTCTACTAAAATTTACATACTCTGGCATTGGCAATTCCAGGGGAAAATAAAGGCTTGACAGGAAAGATAGCTTAAACTTAAAATCAATGTTAGTTAAAATAAATATAAACCCTACAAGTTTTATTATCTTTTTATATCCTCTTTATTTACATTTTCTAAACGCAGATAATAAAAAAGAAGGAATACACTAAAAGATTTTAATTGTTAAAACAATAACAAAACCTTGCAAGTAATGAAAGAACTTTTTCGAATCCTTCAGTTACACATCTTTGCTAGTCTTCTGATTCTTCAGCTATTTTGAATACACATCTTCAGCTATTCTTCTGAATAGCTTTAAATGTGGTGGCAGCGTAGCAACGGCAGTCCTGATTCCCGTGGTTGGACATATGTTAACTACATCCATCGCAGGACATGCCAGCGATAGGAACCCATAATTAATAGTATTATTCTCATTACTGGAAAAGTTTCATAATTTTCTTTTCGATATGCATGCGATATGAGACTTCATTCATTCGCAAATAGATTAACGAGGGAAAAAATAGTTTCTTCTCTCATTTTTAAAATTTGCCTTCTATACCACGCTGCTTGAAAACCGCTGTTTTTTTTTTTTTTTTCTTTTATATTCTTACGTTAAGACATGTAAAAAGATTTGAGTTTACCAGAAATTTTTAATTAAAATTTGCGATAGGTTTCATACAGCTTGCAACCGATTGCACGCTTACCGATTTTATCTTTTCCAGCTATGTGTAATTAATTATGATGATACTAGAGGTAATTGTCAACTGATAATAATTATTGTCGCAATAGACTGAAATATTATTTTTTAGAGCATTAATTAAAATTCTAAACTTTACTTACTTTTCAAAAGAAAGAAAAAAAAAAAGAATTTTTTAAAATAAAATAAAATGAGTACTGGAATATTTTCAACTTTTAATTATTAAGTGCCAGTCCTTTTACATACCTGTTTTTAAAACTCTATGTAAATATTTTTATTACTCTTCTGTTATTAGGACCGTATTCAGAAATATATGCATGGATGTATGGATGTATGCGTTCATGTATGCATGTGTATATGTACGTATGTATGTATGTGTGTATACAAACACATATGTATGCTCATACGCACATACATACATATATATATACACGTGCATACATACATACACTTTTGAATCCGGTCTCGATAACAGAACAGTACCATATTTTTTTTGAAACGTAACACATAATTAATAATACTCGTATACTTAAAACAAATTTAAATACTAATCTCAGTTTGGTGTAAAATGAAACAAGAATTTTCCGAAGTATTGCAAAAACTTACTGCACAGATTTTTTTAAAATTTACTTTTTATAATTTTTTATAACAGCATTATATTAAATTCAGTGTTAGATTAAAATTAAACAAAAAAAAATTCTAAAAGATATTCCGAAATTTATCTGCGTCATGTAGCACTTTTGCTCATTCCTCTGATCATTATCGGATCGGTCTCTAAGAGAATGGTCAGTTATTGCATTTAAATGCTACCAAAGAAATATATGCGAGGTAAAGACCCTCAAATCGGTAGCAATTCCTTGCGGCATCAGTTTGGAATCTTGAAACCAGAAACCAGCAGCAAACAAATGACGTACAAGGTACAAATTCCCATGCTAGCCAGTAACAACAGGCACTCCATACTGGCAGTTGAAGTTAAAGGATAAACTGTTAAATTTTCTAAGAAACCAATAATAAGCGACATAAGAGAAGTAAATTTAAAGTGAAGTGACTTGATAATTCATTTCAGTGTCGCAAGGGATACGTCAACAAACTTGTTACAGAACAAAAAACAGTTTATCATTCACTTCCAAAACAAAAGATTTCTTCCAACTTTGCAATGATCACTTTTGAAGCATCTGTTTTCCTGAGTTTATGTATAAATGTTGCTGTGTGGACATATAATGTTCAAATTAACGTTTACATAAGTTAAAATTTTCCTAAAAAGGCCCTAAATTATTTTTCTTGCTTATGAGGTTTTTCACTTTTCTATATTTCATTCACTAATATTATCAATGAAGTTAATGATGATGGATTTATTTATGTGTGTGGTAAGGAAGAAATCCTAATAACCGCAACGTAAGCTCTTCATTTTAGTCAGCTTTTGCATCATACTCATATTTTTCTGCTTAACGAGGCGTGTAAGAACATCCTCTAAACCTGTTACAATGTATTTAACCTTGTTAACTTGTACTGTTCTGAAATGAGTATGAAATAAAATTATTTTCTTGCACTACGAAGTTTGCTTTTTCTTCAACATGAAACGGAAATAAGAATCAACGAAAATTGAGTTTCCACAGCCCTGTCGAGAATGGTAAACGCTTTTTCCCCACACCTTCTTCGTCTTCATCTTCCCTAACGTAATGAACAAGCTTCAGAAATAGGTTAGCGAAAAAGAACGCTACTGCGTAACCTGCTTAAAAATCTTTTAGGCTTAACTCACGCACCGAGCTATTAATAAAATGCTACGCGTCACATTTCTTCCTAAGATTTACCATCTTTCCTCCCCCCCTCGGAAAAAAAGATTTTCCATCGTATAAAATGGAAATTAAAAATTAAAAAATCAATACCTATGCGAAAAAAAAATTAATTAATGTGTCAAAAAGCTAATTTTCCTCTTGTGATGTAATTTGTTCTTGAAAAAAATCGTTGTAGCCACGTCAGATCCAGGCCATTTAATAAAAGTATTTTTATGTTCAACATTTTCACGGGAAGGATTTGTTGTAAAATGAACAAGAGATTGTAAAAAGGAATTGTTCTCTTTATTTATAATTAAAAGCGAAAGAAATCACAAGAATTTTCAATGAACGCATTTTAAATTTAATATTTCTTATAAATGCAACATTAATATTTAATATTAATTTTTTTAAATTGGAAGTTAATTTTTATTTGAAAATTTTAAAATCCTTGTATTTCTGCGAAAAATGTAAGAGAGTTAGCCTAGTTACTATCAAATAAAAAATCATTGTAGTTATCAGATAAACCTAAAATACGTGTATAAAACAGATATCCTTAAAAATTTTCTAACTGGAAAAGAAGAATGTATTCTGGTAAGTGTGAGTTGACTCATCGTCATGTTAGCTTTTAAATCGAATAAATTATACACTCTAGTATTTTCAGAAATATTGTTTATTTATATAAATTTTCTAGAATTTTGAACTCTTTATGCTACAGATATTCAGACTGGAATCTGCAGCATCATATCTCAGTTTCTTAATTGTTCGTTAAAAAGTGCTAAAAGTATATTTAGAAATAATTAACCAACAGTATCCTGCAGAGTTTGCTATAAAAACAACCCGCTGTTTAACAACAGCAAAATGTGTTTATCATAATCACAAAAGTTTCATTCAGATCGATACGCGAGCACAATGTAATACCTGGTTTTGCATATATCTATAACGCTTTAAAAGAAACAAAAAACGCTAATTGTGCGATTCAGTCTTAAACCATTGACTGCAGAGCCAGAAATTACTTTGTTAGCATCGTTTTTTGAGCTAATTTGCTCTATTTCTTAATCATTTTGAAACAGCGAGTACTTCGCGAAGTTGTTGCCGTCGTAAGTCTTCTCGTACCCTCATTCAGCGACGCAGTAGTGTGCTGCGCAAGGATTTCCACTAAGTTATTTCCTTCTCAGGCTTCCTGTAAAATCATAAAGTGACACAGTAGTGTGCTACTGCAAACATTGAAATTCGCTGTTTCAATACGTTGGCTTGAAAACTGGTCTTTTCTTTCGCAAATTATCGGTGTCTTCTCGAGATTAACCTCCGTGTCTATGAATGTAATGAAATTCTTAGAGATATTTCCTTTATATTACAAACATAAAAACACAAATGCATATCCATCATAAAAACAGCAAAATTAACCGAACTTAGTTCTATTTGTAACGAAATATTTGCATATAATAGGAAGAGAAAAAAACAGGCCAATGTAAAATTCAAAAATAATTAAAAACTAAGCATCAAAATCTATCATTGTGTCACTTTTTACCTAATTTTAAGTATTTGAATTAAATATAAATTTGTTTATATTTCTTTCACAATCCGTTTCTAATTCGACTTGAGCTATGTGCCGCGCGATTGACGTAAGAAGATTTTGAACTGAAATGAAGAGAAGGCTTTGTTGTTATTTTCGAGTTGCGCAATTTCTGCTTTTGGCGCGATGTAGTAAAACGTGTAAGTTTGTGGTAGAGTTTGTGTGAATAAACCATTAATAGTGTAAATCCAGATGAACTTAATCGAAAAGAAGATAAATTCTAATTGATAATTTTGTTACTTCTTTCGGGGATTAAATTCGGATATATTATGCCTAAAAATATGTTTAACGGCGAAGTTGGTGTGAGTTGATGCGATGTGATTTGAATAACTGATCGGTATAATTAATACCCACATAGACTTTATTTTATGGACCTTTTTGCGAGGTACAGTCTATGTTTACACTTTTAGGAGCATTTTAGGGCATCAATAAGTATGCATAATCACATGCACAAAACAACAACAACGACAGGAAAAAAAAAGAAAAGATTTTTCTGACTACTTGAATAATTCAATTTTTGCAAAGGATTCTCTTCTGCGTCTTAATATCATATGGGCTTTTAATCAGATTTTTTTTTCTTAATAGCCAACGAAAAATATTTGATACATGGTATACATTGATTGCCATGTTACCTCATAAATTTTAAAAGTTTTGAAATATTGTATTTAGTTCTTAGTTGAAATTTCCCTTTTGCTTTGGCTTATCTTATTTAATATGCTGTTTGTCTTAAAAAGTAATAAGCATCTTGTAATGGTTATCAGAAACACATATGCCTATTAAAAAAAATAAAAAATGTATCAAATTTTTTTCGTATATTAATTAAATTTATGAGGCTTTACGCAAACTCCTTTTATCTAAACTTCGTTTATTTTAATGAAAGCACAGTTATAAAAATCGTAAGGTACTTCTTCATGTAATTAAATAAATGAAAGTCCATAAGTAATATTTGAAAATAATTGAATGCTTCTAAATGTAAAATGAGCTAAAGTGCAGTTGACTTAGTGTATGGTATATTTTACAAGAATTTGGAGTGTTTAATATGCTACATACATAATCTTTCAGTTATCCTGTTTCTAGTAAACTTCAGCTGTAATAAATAAAACTCAAATATTTTTGATATTTTATTGGAAAATAAAAACTGAACATTAGTGCAAATTTCAAAAGGTAATTTGGGTAAAAATTCAAAATGTATTTTTTGGGGAAAGACGCGTCAGAAAGAAAGAAGACCCTTGCGGTTGATCTTTACATTATGGTAACTGGTAGTTTGGCGACATTTTGGAGGCGATAAAGGTTACTACCTGGGACTTTGGTAATAATGTGAGCAGTACTGAGTTCCGATTACGCATTATTTTGTGTGGGGGAAATGAGAGATCATGGGATATGTCATGTGATATTAATGGACGAATTACGGTTCTTTAATCGGAAAAGGGGGGAAATCCGGAAAAAATCTGGAAATTTTGTATTTGGCTTTATTCTGTGTTGTGTGAAATAGTGTTTGTGAATTTTTGGATCCCATGGCCGTAAGTAAAGTGAATTCGAAATGGGTATTTAGTGGTATTAAAAAGGATAGTAAGAAATGTTTTTTAAGGTTGTGTGAGAGAGAAATAAACATGTTTTATTATGTTATTTATTTTACCTGGTATCTTGCTTTGAAAGATAAGTATGATTTTAAAGATTCTGAAAGAGAATGAAGAAAAGTGTATCCGCCACGTAATGAAGATTCTGAAGGAGATTAGGTAAGTTAGTATTTTTAATTATTTTTATGCATTGTTGGAAATGTAAGGTGGAAAGGAATTTGGTATTATTGGGAAAATTGTTATTAGCAATGATTTAGTTTAAAGTAATTAGGATTGTAAGGTAATTTTTATTAATTGAATGTATGTGCTCATGTATATTTTAAGTGGTGTTTTTGAATTTAATTATATTTTAATGAAATGATAGTTATTTTGTGAATTTTATACTTGTAGGAATTTGGTGTATGTTTAAGTTGAAATAAATGTGCATGGAAATAATTTAAATATTTGATAATAAATATTTGTAATGCTTCATGTATGAATTCGTTGGTGACGTGTATAATGTAATAGATGATTTAGAGGTAAAAGTTTTTGGATATTTTATTTATTTTATATGTGGAAATGTTCATATTTGTAAAGGGTAAATACTTTTTCGCGATCATGTAATTTCATATATGTTCTTTTTACCGGGTTTAAAGATTGAGAAAATTGTCATGTATTTTCGTGAAATTTTTTTAATTTATGAGATAAAAGCAGTGTACATGGATATAGTGAAGAGTGTGCGCAATGCCATTTTTGTGCAATTCTGGGATGTTTTTTTAAGTAAAAATAAGTCGACGTGTACATGGTTGAGTGATATTTTAATGAAATGATAGTTATTTTGTGAATTTTATGCTTGTAGGAATTTGGTTTACGTTTAAGTTGAAATAAACGTGCATGGAAATAATTTAAATATTTGATACTAAATATTTGTAATGCTTCATGTATGAATTTGTTGGTGACGTGTATAATGTAATAGATGATTTAGAGGTAAAAGTTTTTGGATATTTTATTTATTTTATATGTGGAAATGTTCATATTTGTAAAGGGTAAATACTTTTTCGCGATCAGGTAATTTCATATATGTTCTTTTTACCGGGTTTAAAGATTGAGAAAATTGTCATGTATTTTCGTGAAATTTTTCGAATTTATGAGAAAAAAGCAGTGTACATGGATATAGTGAAGAGTGTGCGCAATGCCATTTTTGTGCAATTCTGGGATGTTTTTTTAAGTAAAAATAAGTCGGCGTGTACATGGTTTATGTGTATGTGTTATTTTGAAAAACGCGTAAGGTGTATGGTATTGTGCACTTTTTCCGAATTTTGCAGTGAATATTTGTCATGATTAAGCAGTTTTGTTTGATAAAATTTCTAGCATAAGTGTAATTCGGCTAGTAGATTGTTGGAAGAAGTGTTCAGTAGATAAGAAGAAAAGAAACATGTCTTTACTTCGTGAAGACAAAATGGCGGCGGGGAAAAAAAAAATAGAGGGTTGCTGTAGGGGAGTTGGTCGCCAAATTTTCGCCAAAAAATCGCCAAGTTACCGTAATGTAAAGATCAACCACCCTTGCCTCTAAATAGAATGTATAAGTTCTATAAATTGTTTAAAATAAGGATAATGAATTCGCTATAATAAGTGCATCAAACTACATGATTTTAACAAGCTTATAAATCAACATATTTCTTATTTTTAATTGTTTAAATCCAGATTATGTCCTACTTTAACAGTGTGTAATATTTGTTCGTTTTCTTAAAATGGTATTTTTATAATCTGTGATTTCAGAAACTTGAAACATTATGTAATATTTGACCTGATTTTTTGTAAATCCTTAAAAATTCTGTGCTTTGTTAAAAACTTATGAAAAGAGAATTTTAAATTGGCAAAATTGGATAATACATTTGATATTTATTTAAAATAATTGATAATGAAATGTGTTTTCAGCTGCAAAGGGTTCTTTAAAAGGACAGTACAAAACAAAAGAGTATATACTTGTGTAGCTGATGGTAATTGTGAAGTCACCAAAGCGCAAAGAAATCGTTGTCAGTACTGTCGCTTCCAGAAGTGTGTCAGGCAAGGAATGGTCCTAGCAGGTAAGAGCTTGAAGTTCATAAAGTGCTGTAAAGATTGTAATTGTAATTATTGTGATCTCATAGTGTATGTATTATTAAAAAATATCTGAAAGTCTTGCATGCTGGAGATAATTTTTCCCCCCCTGTACAGTATTGCCATTCCTCACTTTGAAATCATTGAGTTTGTCAATCAAAAATTGTTTAAAGTTTTACAAAATATGAAATAGCTAATAAAACAAATTCCAAATTAGGGTTTTCAGATGCCCATATTTGGGTTGAGGATTTTGTTATTCAAAATTTTAGGGCTCTAGATACCATTGTTTTATCACAATTTGAGAAACATACATACATTTATGCAGATTCTTCATTATTTAATTTCTTTAAATATAATACAGAATGAGAATATTTGGAGGCAACAATTTGAAAAGTGATTCAACACATTTGAGTTTTCAATTCAAAATGCCAAAACAAAATTAAGTGACCTGGGCAAAATAGCCCCTTTGGTCAAAAATAAAAAAGTTCATGTATATTAACTATGCATGTTATGTTACATGTTGAAACATTAGTCATAATGATATATAATGTATAGAAACTCTAAGTTTACAGATATTTTTAAAAATATAACACAAATTTTATATTATATTAATATTATATTTTGATATACAAGCCTTTACTTGCTTAAAGTGCATATAACTCATATTTGCTTGTAGTCCAAATATGCATCAGAAGAGATTGCAGAATGATCTCCTTTTTAAATGTATTTTTTATTGGCAAATAAGGGATGAGTTGGCAGCAGTGAGTTTTCTCAAAAAGATTGCCAAACTATCAGTATTAATTATAACTCAGCAAATATTATAAATCTATTAACAGAATATAATTTAAAATAAAGTTTGAATTGTTGAATAAGGATTGTTATGATACATTAAATGTTATACATATAGTGTTGTTTGATATAGTACTGTTGTTCACCTCGTGTACACAGAGACTCATCAGCGGCTGAGTAGTAAAGTTGCAAAACAGTAGTAGTTCTATCTGGAGTTTGAATCCCAGCAAACAGGCCGGCTGCATTGACATTTTCATAGGTTTCCACATGTGTCATGCATGTATGAACCAGTTTTTTTAAAAAAGTCTTCCACAAAGGCATCCCTTCCATTAAGCAGATAGCCCTCATGTGCTTTGCCATAATCAAATAAACCAAACTAACCACATGTACATAGCAATCTGTTTTCACTTATGTAAATTTAAAAATAAAATGTAAATTTGCACAAATTTATGGTGTTTTCATGTAGAATGCATGTTCTATTTGCAGCTCAGTATAGTACTTTCAGTCAGGCCCAACTCCACCATTTACTGCACTCTACGGGATCAGAACAATATGCATTTCATATGCATTAAATACATTAAGAATTCACAGTAAAATATATCTTTAGTTGTCATTTTTGGGATGTATCTGATGTCATATGTGAGTAAAAAGAGTAATTATCATCATTTGTTTACATTAAGAAATAAATGATAGTTTTTGCACTTCACATAAATTTAAACATATTAAGAATTCACATTGAAATATACTTTTCGTTTTCATTTATAATAGAAACCTAGCTTTGTGTCTGGTGTCGTTTGGGAGTGAAAAAGATAATTATCCACATTTGTTAATAGGAAATTAATGATATTTTTTGGGAGGGGTTCTATTTTATTGTTACATTCATATTTATTTCATTATCTCTCATTATCCTTTATTTATATTTAATGTTTCAACATATGCCTTTATCTGCCTTGAGTTTATAAAGTAATATGCATTACAACTTTTTAAAAAGATAATAAAGTTTCTAAAATAGTTATGTAAATGTTGTACGTTAGAATCTTTTAATGGAAGCATGATTGTATATGAATATAGTTCCTAAATAGTATATTCGGATTTTTTTCAGCTGTGCGAGAAGATCGGATGCCAGGAGGGCGAAATTCGGGAGCTGTATATAATTTGTACAAGGTATGTCCAGTGTCTGTTAGAAAAATATATATTGTAATTTATTTTCAAATTATATATAGCATTAAATTTGTAAATTTTAGAAGTTGTTATTTTGCAATATTTGCAAGTAATTTTAATATCAGTAATTCTCTTCCATTTTACATAACACCTCCTAGTGGGTAAGGTTACCGAATGCAGTATTTGCACCTCTGTGACGATATGTGCTGGATATATGCCTTCTTATAATTTTCACCATCTGTAAATAAGAGTTGGTTTTCTGAAGAAAATTCTCAGAGAAAAATAGAAAATTCTTATGAAATATTTAATAAGCAAAAATGGCATAAAGTCAAAAAAGAAATACCATGAATTAAAGTGAAAATTACTTATACATTAAAAAAATCTATGAATTCATACCAAGTAATGCCAAAAGCTGGAACAGTGTAAACAACCCAAATAAGAAGAAGTAGCATGCACAGAATGTAATTTTACCTTCTAAAAATTGGGAAGTCAGAAAGTGGAATGGAATTCTTAGAAATAATGGAATGATAACAGTTTGTCAAGTTGAATCTGTTGAAATTTAGTAGTGGGACACTAAGATAGAAAGATCTTATCGTACTGTGTATCTTTTAGGCCAGTGCACCTATAGTTTTTAGATTTGTTTGGTCTATTGTTAAATGTTGAGGTCTATTTTGGCTAATGTGAAAGACTTAAGGTACACAAATGTGTTGACTGCTTATACTGACACATTTGTGTACATTACAGTTCTTCACAGGATATCAAAATATCCTACAGAAGTACTGCATGCTCTTTCAAAATTAATCTTTTTTTGCAGTCATTGCATACAAGAAATGCTGAATAGTATATTTGCTTCTGTCTGTTTTTTATAACAGCTAAAGTCATTTTCAGATTTATTTCATTTACTGAAAATGATGCTAATATTAATTTTGTTTTCCCCTTTGTAAAAGCAGTGCTGTGTAGTGAACTTTTTTAAAGCAAGGAGTATATGTAATCTTCAAGTGCTTATTGTTTGGAACATGGGAGATACCAGGCTTTTGGTTGCATCAAAATTTCTGTGTAAGAACTGTGGAAGGAACATTTGTACCTATAAAAAGGTACAGTCCTACTGTAATAAGTATTCTTGTGAAATTTCTTGGTACAAGAACTGTATGTACCTTGGAATCTTAGACTACAGATTTACATAATCTTTCCATATTATAAACTGTAGGAGTTTCAAGTAGCAATTTTTTTTAGATACTTATGTGTTATCTCAACCACCCAAGAAGAAGTCGCCAGATATTCAGAATGTGCCAAACTCCATCAATCATGCTCATTAACAGTTCTTCAGTCAAGCAACTTTGCTATTTTTGGGGAAGGGGGGTGTGTATTCTAAGTTTCAATAGTTTTCAGAAATAAATTGTAATATTGTTTCCCTTAACTGTAAAATATGCATGTGTGGAATTTGCCAATAATGAAAGAAGCTGCCATGCAGAATTTTGCCATAAAATCTCCAAAGGGAACAACGAAGAGATGCGTTTGGTAGGTAACTGCTGTTGCTGAGGTTTGTGCAATAGAAGAATTCTCTGATGCTTTTTCAAACAAAAACAGATCGCTGTGTAATGGGGGAAAACAGTGAAAAATATTTGGAAAAGAATGTAAATGTTTGTAATATATTGATGCTTTTTCATCTGTAAAAATTGCCAAATTGCATCAAGGTGGTTGCTCTGATATGTAAGTACCTTTTCCCAAATGCTCAGTGCAGCTTAGTTGCAAGTAATACATTTAGCCTGAATTAAATAGTTTACAGTTCTGATAGCATCTAGTGGGAGAATATAATGTGTAATTGCTTACCAGATTATTAAGCTTAATTTTCATCTAACATTCTTCTCTAAGCAATTTTCTGTACTTAAGTTATCAAGTTTAAGAAATGTAACATTTGGACAAATCTTTCAAATTTAGTTCCTGAAGTTACTGGAAGTGATCAAGTTTTTGTATTTCAGTCTCATCAATAACAGATTTTAGTTTCTTGAACAGGTTTAACAAGCAAAAAATTTCTTTACTATCTTTCTTTAAAACTATTGTTAGAACACTAAATGCAGTATACCGGGTGAGTCTGTAACATCTAAAAGTCTGTTAACATTTGAAAATTCAATAATTCACTGGATAATGTAGGTATAGAGTTAAAAACTGAAACACATGCTTGAAATGTCACGGAGTTTTATTGAAAGCAGAAAAATGTGCTTAAAACAGTTGATAGATGGTGCTTCATATGATAACAAAAGCAATAATTAGCATAACAATTGATTTTTAGCAAAGACTATAATCTTTATAACACATTTTCAACATGTCATCCGCCATTCATCAACAATACCTCTAGCTGAGGGACAGTGTTGTGAACAGCACTGTACAGCATATCTGTAGGTGTGGTTAGAAATTGCTGTCAGGTGTTGTATTTTAGTATACTTTAGCTTAGGGGTCTCCAAACTACCACCAGTATCATCAATCCAGCTAATGGTTTATTATTGCTATTTTTGCTGCGATAAATTGGATTAAAAAAACACAGAATAATAATAACTCAGTTTTATTTATTTGCTGGGCAAAGTTTAACTGCAAGTGTCCACTTGTAAAAAATACTAATGAGATTTTCCACTGACGATAGTTTGCAGTTGTGGACCAGTTTTATTTGTGCCAATTATTAAAAGAGATTTAAGATGCTCATCAGTTAACTTCTCTCTTTAACCATTCTTTGTGTACTTCCTTTTGGAGAATGTTTTCTCACACAAGTAAATAGTACCAAAAACAGAAAACAGCCCATGAGCAACTTATTTTGTATTTTTTTATGTTATTTTCTGCATTAATTCTTCAGTCAGGATTAATAGTAATAATGTTTTGTATGAAATTTGTATCTTTGCTTACTATCATTTGTATCTTTGCTTACTAAAAAGTCGTTTTATAACATATACCAGTTCATTGTGAAATTTTTTTATTTTTAAATTGATTGAGATTCACAGTTTTAAAATTGTCTGTAGCTTATGAAATATCCTATTTTTACTTTTAATGCATTATTTCCAGGTAAAGTATAAGAAGCATCGCCGTGGTCAGAAGAATGGTCATCTTACACAAGAGCAGCAACAGCAGTCATCACTTCCATCTCCTAATCCACGTCTTTCAGTAAGTCATCAAGACTGGGCAAATGGCCAGATTCTAAAGACTGCTCTCACGAGCCCTGCTGATGTTGTTCATCTGAGACATAGAAGTGAAAACTGTGTAACTAGTTCACGACAAGACAATAGAATGACGACAGAACAAGCATGTGCCATGATTCGGCAGTTGGTAGACTGTGATGCCTTTGAGGATGTGGCTAAGCTAAAAAATGCAAAAGAATTCTTACAATGCAAATTGGGACTCAATGATAAGCTCTGTCATATAGGGGACAACATTGTGTATAAGTTGGTGCAGTGGACCAAGCGATTGCCTTTCTATCATGAGCTGCCAGTTGCCATTCATACGCAGGTACACAGTTAGAATTTAAACTGCTCATTGATTTCATTTTTATGTATTTCAAAATAACACTAAAGGTTTTATTTTTGAGTAGTATTTGTAATTTATTGTGTGCATGCTTTTAAATGCATATATGTTTTCAGTACTTTCTGATCTGCACTCACACTTTCAGTACTCAGTAGAACTGGTATGTTTTGTAGAATCTGGTGTATTTTTAAAATTATACACACGATAACCATTCAACATATGCATGTACCATACGTGTTTGAGTATGTGTGGATTTATAGTGGTTTCTATTAAGGAAGAGTAATCAGTGTCTGTAAAAATATAAATTTCAGTTGCGTAGATTTTTCGTTTTTTCTCATAAAATTTCATGTTTCTTACAAAATGCTTCTTTTATTATTTATGAGCCATAAAGATAGCCAAACGAACATTTTACATTGATTCACAAAGTTGCCAGCGAGTTGGTGAGCTTTCATGGGGGTTTTGAATAATCAGAAAGTACTATATTTTTAATATAAATATGTGATAATAAAAATGATTTTTTTGTCAGAATTATAAACATCCATTTGACATCCATCCATTCTTTGGAATGAGCTGCATATGAGTATGGTAATTGCTGGTGGAATGTGATGCGTATGGAATGACAATAATTAAAAACAGTATTTTTAATGTCTGGTTTTTGAAATATATGCCATCCATAAGATTTTCACATCCACAAAATATTAAATACTTTTATTTTCTACTTCTTGGACAAACACATATTAGCAATATAGTCCTTTACTTTTTAAACCATTCCTTTAATCTCTGCTTGTAAAATTCGCAGAGACAATAAGAAAAGATTATTTTGATAGTCACTGCTGCTTTTAGGATGCACTCTAGTAGAATTTCTGCATCAGGGAAGTAAGAGGATGTTTCCACCATTCAGCATTGATCCTCTTCCTCCTACTACCCACAAAAAAAAAAAAAAAAAAAAAAAAAGTTTACCTTTTTGATCAGTTTCAGCCTAGTTTTCAAATGAAACTTTGTCTTCAATTCAGAATTCATTTAACTAAGATGTGATTTTTCATGCGATTTCTGCCCTTATTTTTATTTGCTTTTCAAGTACATGTCTCATTTCATAAAAACAATTATATTACCATTATTTCTGTTTTAATAAAATACAATAATAAAATATAATCTGTATAAATGTTACTACAGTCTTACCAAAAAGAGTATTTTGGCCGTGGCTGCCAGTAGCTTACCTCTTTTAGTAGAAGAATTTTTAGCATGTTAAAAAATATATCTTGTCCAGTAAAAGTTTTTTACAAATAACAAATGAACTTTTAATCCATAAGGACTTTCGATTTCCTTTCTGAATTCATTTTTTGGCACGTGACGTAATCAAATATCTAAAAATTGTTATATAATCCATTAAAAATTATATGAAGAAAGAAAATGTTATATGAAATAATTTGCTATAACTGAAAATAATTTTAGCAAAATAATAAAGATACAGTTCTGTTATAAAGGGCCGTAAAAAACTGTCAAACTACTGTTGATGCCGATGCTGCCAAAAATAATTACGGTAACCCTAATACAAGAAAGGAAACATAATAGTAAATAGCTTTTTAAGATTATTGTTTTTGTTTGGATGAAAGGTCAGTTTCATATAAATACAATTTTTTTTATTATAATTTAGAAACAAAAAGCTAAACATAACTGAAATTAAACGGGAGATATAATTTTGTCTTCCAACATAGGAGAGAATATTTCAGTTCTTTTTTGTGCAAGCGTCTGTACATAAACTTGGACAAATAATAATTGAAATGCTGTCGAGCAGTGCGACTTTTATTTCGCCATTTAGCCCTGCCCCACAGCCGCTGTACGGTTTTTCTATGGCCAGTGGCGTAGCTAGGGTAAGGCAAGGGGAGACATCTGTCCCCAGGCACAGCGTCCAAGGGGCGCCAGATTGATCCTACAAAATTTTTTAATTAAATGTTTTCCATTCTTGGCACATAGAAAGGGGCACAAATTTTTCAGTTGTCCCTGGGCGCTGGAAACTCTAGCTACGCCCCTGTCTATGGCACTCACGTTTGGGGGTCCACAAAATTGTAATTGTGATTGACAGTAAAATGTTCAAAACTGGCATTTTGCAGTTCATCTGACTTGTATGATTTCAAGCAGTCAGTATAAATAATGTTTCCTTTTGCGATATTTTCTTTTATGACGTTCCGTAAAGCGACGGAATAGCGATTAAGAAGAAACATTCATTTGATTCTTTGCATAATCCTCCGAAAACACATTGGAGCGGAAGATATCGTCCAACGTTATTCTTTCTTCTACTAAAAAGGCTTTTGTCTACTTCAATAATTTTGTCCCATCCGCCAATTTTCAAGTAATGCTGAGTAAATAAAGTTGCGGCACACACCTCACGCATGTAACTGTATAATAAAGTGCTTTTAAATTAATTTGTGTCTCTGTTTGTGAAATGAGTTATGAGCATTTTGCATATTTATTGATGGTTAGTTTATAATCACTAAGTTTCATTTATACAATAAATCTCAGGGTTTTGCTTTTTTATGAGTTAGAACTCATTTCTTTGAGAAAGTTCATGAGTTCTAATCACTGTATGAATTCAGTATTTAGATTTAAAAGCTTAATAATGTTATTTGGGATTAAAAAATTTAGCATCTTGAGTTCATAAATCACTTTATACATCATATAGTTTTGAACTCAAATTTGTCAAACCAAACAAAGTACTGTGTTATTTTTTTGGCTTTTAAATTTTTTAGCTTATAATTATTTGTGCATTATTAAGTCTTTGTGATTTTTTTAAAATTTGACTGTACTGAAATAACTAATTAAACACTTTCTAATATATACAAAATAACTTTATTTTCCCTAATTGATTATTCCAGGTTACAGGTGCTTATTAATCTAATCTCGAAGCTAATCAAACTATGATTTATCTGTTGCCATTCATTATTAGTTTCTGGTTATTGGAGTTAACCTCCTTAGAATATCTGTCATGAAGTAATTACGTATATTAAATGTTTATCATGTATTTATTAGGAACATTGTATTATTTTTACATGTATTATATATAAATATTTAGGAGTTTTTGAATTCTAATCTTGTTTTTGATTTTTCAGCTTCTAACTCACAAGTGGCATGAGCTTTTAGTGCTCACCACGTGTGCCTTCCTAGCCATCAGAGGTTCACCACCCATTGATGTATCACAGGCAGTGGCAACAGCTCTTTGCTCTCTGAGGGAATGTCTTACTATTATGGTTGGAGAACCAGTTGGTTTGGAAGAGCTTAGGGAAGCTGGGCCTTTGGTTGAGAGACTGGCACGGTTGGCTGATACATTTAGAAGGATGGGTCTTTGTGTTGAAGAATATGTTTGTCTGAAAGTAATCATCATGCAGTCCCCAGGTATGTTCGTTGTATATTTATGATTTAGATTGATTTAAATTATGTACACCTGACCAAAAGAAAAGGGGGTGCAGTTCTATATCTCCTGTTCTACTGGACAGCTTGTCAAAATTTAACTTGCGATTTCCATGTCTCAAAAGCGTGACTCAGGATATGTATTAGATTTATATATAGCATTGTTCTAACATAGGTATTTGGACACAAAATCGATTCTATGACTCAAATTATGACTAGATATTTAATTTTGTAATTTTTGGTGAGAAATTAAAAAATTTATCTCGGCACATTTTTTCAGTTTGTGCCAAGAATAATTAATTCACTTGATGAAGTTCTTAATTTATAGCAACCTCAATCAAAAACAAAGTCCAACATTAAGAATCAGCGTAAATTAAAAAAAATAGTTTCAATATTTTTTTAACTACCTTCTTCAGCTGCTAAGTGCAATGATTCTTAATGGTGGACTTTGTTTTTGATTGTTATTCAGCATGATATTTAAACTAATTTATAGCAACCTATTTTCCTTTCCTTTTTTTCATTGTACATGAGCGGTAAAAAGGTCATCATTCATACTTTAAATTAATTTTAACAACATTTGGCATTATTATCACTTATAACAAATATGCCAAATTTCAAAATGTGGCAATGTAAATTTATGTATATCTTAGGAAATTTTGAATAAAAAGCTTCAATTTTTTGCAGATATGCTTAGAAAAACATCTGCTTTAAGGTGATGGTAAAACTTTATAGGTAATAATTCAAATTGTTTCCAAAAATTGTAGAAATTTAAAAAATAAATTATAAAAAATGGGCGAATTTTATTTGGAATGAACCTAAATTTCAAAATGTGAAAGGAGGAATGAAATAAGTTAATAAAAAAAAGATGCTAATAAATATATTTTAAATTCAATTAACATGGAAGAGCTAAGATTTTGAGAGCTAATTTTTTAAAAACTACTTGTGCAATTTTTACAAAAATTGGCACTTTGGCATAATTGTCCTAGAATCGAAATGTGGAAAAAAAAAAAAAATTGGTATATAATTTCAGAAAAAATCTGATTTTGTGTCAAAAGAGCTATGCTGTACATAGAATAATGCTATATATAAATCTAATATATATCCTTAGTTGCAGTTTTGAGACATGTAAAGTGCAAGTTAAATTTGGACAATTGGTCCAGTAGAATAGGAAATCAAGGTTCTACATATTCAACTTTTGTTTCGAAACTTTGAGCATACTTATCTAGAAGAGTTCTCTAGTTTAATTTCTTTGTTTTTTTTTATGTTATTAGTTTTCATGTAAATATTAATACAGTCAAAAGTCGTTAATTCAGACCTCAAAGCTAAAAACTTTCTGCGCATGTGCCGCGTTGACACATGCGCGCATTTTTGCATGCGCGTAAGACCTTTACGACTGCGCATATGCGTGTGCGCTAGCGCAAAATACGTTTTTGCGTGCGCGTTTTATGTATAACGGATGGTATAAGCTAAAATTATCTAATTATCTATTTCAGTTAATGTTGATGATTGCGTTGTTCCTTAATCTTTGAGTTGGATCTGGCTTATTATTTTTTGCAGACTGTAAGAGCAATTTCATAAAAGTAAACTTTAACTTTCGATTATGTCAAATAGAATTTCCGATGCTGGAGCTCCCAAAGGATCTACAAAACGAAAGTATGTTTCGATGTCCATCAAACAAAAAGTGGAATTGCTGCAAAAAATGGATAACGACATGAAGAAGGTGACAGAGAGGTTAGTGAAAACGAAAAAATTTCGATTGACAAGTTAGTCAGTATTCTCGGCACAGCAATTACGGGACTTGAACAGCGGAACTTTGTAACTAAACAAGAAATTATGTCTGTTTATAGAATTAAAGAGAAAGTATTATCACATAAAACGAAGCAACTTGAACAACTTACATTGAAAGAAATGTTTAATAAAGTAATCAAATAAATATTAAGCTTTTTTTGTAAATTTTGATACCCTTTAGATCATAATTGTTCTTTATTTCATAAATTACGGTTTCATATTTTTAATTTTAGAATTTCTGCATGCCATCTTACGAGATTTAAACTGATGATCTATAATCCGGAAAAATCGATAATCCGGAATCGCCGAACTCCCGACGAGTCCGGATTAGCAACTTTTGACTGTACACTATTTATATATCTGGATTTGTTTTCAGAAAATACTATTACCAGTCTTTGTAGAGTTTTATTTTATAAGAAATAAGAATTATAATCTCTCTTAAGTGTTTATAATTGAATGCATGTAGTGGTATTTTTTCTAAAGTAAGATTTGCATCTATATTTCTTTCATTTAAAATAATAAAGAAAAGAAATGAATGCTTATTTTCTGATCTAACAACTAAGTTTTTTTTTGGGGGGGGGGTTAAAAAAATTGAAATTTAGTTTTGTTTCAGAAACAAAGTTATTTCAATCACATGCTTTTGTGACATTGATTAAACTTTGCATAGCCTGGTTCTTTAGTTTAAATTATTGCTCACCGTTTCCAGCATGTTTCTGTGAATTTAAAAAAAAAAAAAAAAAACTCGTATATTGTGGTTAACAGTTTGCATCTTTTATTAGTTCGATTGTGAATTATTTTAAACCTTAAATTTTATATGAAGATTTTAAATATAAAATAATGAAAATTTAATATTTTAAATTTTCTAAAATTATTTAATTTAAATGCAGTGAAACATATCTGTATTAGATAATGCATTTGATGAACGGTTTGAGTTTATGAAACCACATAATCTAGTAATGTCATTCAGTTTCATTTCTTAGCAGAATGAGTTGTTTATGCTTTTTTGATTAGTTACTGTGTGGTATTAACTGTGTGGTAATCTAGATTTAAATACATTTTTTATAATCTAATATTATTTGGCATTGGAAAGTCTAATAATTTCAGCTTTTAAATTAGTTTTCTTTTTGATTCAGTTTTAAACACAGGTTGCTTGAATCAAACAGGAGTGTTCTATAATTTTTTTCCTCCAATCCCTTGCATGATGTGTAATCAACCTCTTGATAATTTTTTTTTTACCCGCAATGGCGAGCCCTGAGCTGACTCCGGCTTGGCCACTACTAAGGCCGGAATTGGTGGTCACTTTATTATGGAGGAATCCTAATAGGTAAGCCACCTTTGCCTCCTATGAAGAGGGAGACAATTACAGCCATGCCTTCTTTGGGATTTGAACTCGGGCTTTTGCTCTTGGTGAACTGCAAATCATTGCTAATTTGTGCATCTTGGCAAACATCCAATGTCACTACGCTAAAACAATATTTTTAATAGTCACTGTTTTTAAAAACTTTTCCAAGTAAAAAATTAAGTAGGAGTACTTTATTTTCGTTTTGTGATTTCCCCTATGTTTAATTTGAATACAGTCAAAAGTCGTTAATCCGGACTCATCGGGACTTCGGCAATTCCGGATTATCGATTTTTCCGGATTATAGATCATCAGTTTAAATCTCGTAAGATGGCATGCAAAAATTCTAAAATTAAAAATATGAAACCGTAATTTATGAAATAAAGAACAATTATGATATAAAGGGGTATCAAGATTTACAAAAAAATCATCAGTTTAAATCTGGTAAGATCTCATGCAGAAATTATAAAATTAAAAATATGAAACCGTAATTTATAAAATAATGAGCAATTATGATCTAAAGGGTATCAAAATTTACAAAAAAAGAAGCTTAATATTTATTTGTTTACTTTATTAAACATTTCTTTCAACGCGCGCATGCGTAAAGCATACATTACGCATAGTCGAAATTAGAAAATTGCAACCAGAAAACTATTTGATTTGTATTCGTGATATTTATAATGACGAGGAATTTGATTTAAATCATATCAAAGACGGAGTAGATCGAGATGAAATACAACATTTAGTAAGGAATTATGAGCCGACTAAAATAAAAACATCTGCCCTGAAGATAACGATAGTGCTGACAGATCAGCTTACAGTTCATTGCTAGCCACGACGCCTCCCCCCTCCTGCGCAGAGCAGCGTGAGATTGATAAACAGATTTCGGAACGGTTAGATAAACAAAGGATATGCCTTTATCCATTTTTTGTAGCAATTCCACTTTTTGTTTGATGGACATCGAAACATATTTTCATTTTGTAGATCATTTGGGAGCTCCAGCATTGGAAATTCTATTTGACATAATTGAAAGTTCAAGCTTACTTTTATAAAATTGCTCTTACAGTCTGCAAAAAATAATAAGCCGGATCCAATTCGAAGATTAAGGAACAACGCAATCATCAACATTAACTGAAATAGATAATTAGATAATTTTAGCTTATACCATCCGTTATTAAACGCGAACGCGAAAACGTATTCTACGCTTACGCAGATGCATATGCAAGTCGTAAAGGTCTTACTCGCACGCGTAAACGCCTATGCGCATGCGCAGAAAGATTTTAGCTTTGAGGTCTGGATTATGGGTGTCCGAATTAACGACTTTTGACTGTATTTATTTATTTACTTTATTAAACATTTCTTTCAATGTAAGTTGTTTAAGTTGCTTCGTTTTATGTGATAATACTTTCTCTTTAATTCTATAAACAGACATAATTTCTTGTTCGGTTACAAAGTTCCGCTGTTCAAGTCCCGTAATTGCTGTGCCGAGAATACCGACTAACTTGTCAATCGAAATTTTTTCGTTTTCACTAACCTCTCTGTCACCTTCTTCATGTCTTTATCCATTTTTTGCAGCAATTCCACTTTTTGTTTGACGGACATCGAAACATACTTTCGTTTTGTAGATCCTTTGGGAGCTCCAGCATCAGAAATTCTATTTGACATAATCGAAAGTTCAAGTTTACTTTTATAAAATTGCTCTTACAGTCTGCAAAAAATAATGAGCCGCATCCAATTCGAAGTTAAGGAACAACGCAATCATCAACATCAACTGAAGTCGATAATTAGATAATTTTAGTTTATACTGTCCGTTATATATTAAACGCGCACGCGGAAACGTATTCGTGCTTGCGCACGCGCATATGCGCAGTCGTAAATGTCTTACCCGCACGCGTAAAGGCCTATGCGCATGTGTCAACGCGGCGCATGCGCAGAAAGTTTTTAGCTTTGAGGTCCGCATTATAGATCATTCTGGATTATGGGTGTCCGAATTAACAACTTTTGACTGTATTTGTTAGTTTTCTGCAGTAATTAGTCCCCCCCGCACTAAATTCAATGTTTGTTGTGCAAGTGACCTCATGAAAGTTATTTCTATTTAAGAAAATTGTCATGGCATTAAAGACCTAAATCTAATTAAGTGTAGTGCAATTATTTATTTCATATTAAAAAAAAAGCTTGTATTTCATAGCAGTAATGTTTAAAAATTTAATGTTTGTTACATGTATAAATGTATAAAAATATTTCCTTGTTAATTAAAGGATGTTTATTGGCATTAGATGCATAACTTTATAAAAAGTAAAACATATTAAAATGGAATATTTATTTTACCGAAAGTTAAACATGAAAAATGTGAAAATGTATCTCTTATATTAAAGCAAAAAATATTAACTGAGAAATTTTGGTACTTTCTGATTATCCACATGAACTAATGAGAAGCCTCCATTTCTTTGTCAATTGTGGGGGGGGGGAAGAAAATATTTGGCCATCTGTATGGCTTGTTATTACTGTATGGCTATTATTAAAAATGGTAATAAAAAGAAACATTTTAAAAGAAATGAGAAAATTTTTGATAAACAAAAATCTATATGGGTAATATTTACATTTGTTTGACAGGTTCTGTAAAATGATGGTAAAATACAAAGCATGTAAATCCATACATAGTTAGACACGTGTAGTTTGTGCATACATGGTTTTTTCTATTGTATATTAAAAAATACGTCCAAAACATGACAGTTGTACTGAATGTTGAAACCGAGATTGTAGGCGATCAGAAAGTATCTTATTATTAGTTAATAAAATAAAATAATTAATTTTTGTTTTTTATTCAAAATTTTTTAGAAGAAATTAAAGACCAGAAGGAGTTAGAAGCCATCCATGACAGGTACATGAAAGCACTTCGAGTGTTCGTCGAGCATAGGTTTCCCCAGCAAACTACAAGGTTTGCGGAGCTTCTCAGCTGCATACCAGAAGTCCAGGCAGCAGCTAGTTTAGTGGTCCAGAGTAAAATGTTCTATGTGCCTCTGTTTCTCAACACTAGCCTTAAAAGTGAGACAGTGGGATAAGTGGGGTGGTCATCACCAAGGGTGCTCAACTTGCAGAATTTCATCTATTCTGCCTTTTTTTATATAAACGTTTTGTTTTTTAATATATGAAAATGATATCATTCATGAAAGGGCGTGTGCTGCTGGAAAAAAGAAGAAAAGCTTCAAAAGGAAACTTGCAAAGGCAGTTGGTTTCATGTGGATCAAGAAATTATAAAATTCCATTTGAGTTTGATATTTCTTCCAAACATTTTATATGTAGTCAAACCTAAACTAAGTTTTTCCATCAAGGTAAACATGCATAAGTTTCCAATCTTTAGCATGTTCCTGAATGCTCAAGATCCTAAGCATTCCAAGTTTTACAAAAAGTTATTGCCATTTGGTAAAAAAAAAAAAAAAAAAAGAAAGAAAATTTTTTTTTTTGTTTTGCATTTACAAGGAATGCAAAATATTAATCCTCCTTATTTGGTACGAAAACATGTAATATAAAATTGGCACGGGTGGTTTTCCACAGTGAACTGACTTTCATATAACATCACCTAGTGGGGCAAATTACACATTTCAAGAAAAAGGCACCGAAGGACATTGTATTAATACAAGATTTGTAAGTATTAAGAAAAGTGACGTGTGAAAAGACTGATTGCATTAAAACTTAAAAGTGAAGGCCTCAAAACTATTTTAGCTAGCTCTTTCACTGCCATCGTTAAAAGATTGCAAAGTGCTTCAGTTCCTAAACATCATAGGAACTGGTGTCTAAAATGGCTTATTTATTGATGAATAACTGTGAGCTGAAAGTTCTGACTTGCATTTGTTGGGTGATTTTTAAAAGAATCATCAGTATTGATAAAGAAGGGAAGGAATAGAAACAGAGCATTGTCAGAGTTGTTATTGTACAGTAATGCTTGTTGGTCACATCCCTCTTGTGCCATGAAGTTTGCACAAAACTTTTTGTGGAAAGAGAAAGGTAGTTCACTACATAGTGAAAAGTAATTTCTTGCTAGAAAAGTTTAGAGCTATTTGTTTAGTGAGTGTGTAATAATGAAGCAAGATTAAGCCCGGTTATAAATGTGTGTCCTTTGTAAGGAAGTTATATCGAAAGAAAATATTCAGCTATGTGAAACTGTTAGCATTCTTTGAATGTGTGATATTGTGTGAGTCAGATTTGCATGTAAATGAAGCTAAATTATCTTAATTTGTATCCTGACACAAGTTTTCCTACTTTTTTTTTATATTAAAATGTGTTAAAAATCATGCCAAATTACAAAAATATACATTATCTTAAAGTATAAATGTTTCAGAATGTTTCAGAAATGCTAAAGTGTTATGTCATATCTGGTTTGATTAGTATAACTGAAAATTTCAGAATAGTTGCTGTGCTCAATCCAAAGAATAGAAAGTTAGCATAGAAGCATAAAAAAGAAAAATTGCTTTATTTTCAAAAATGAGCTTTACAAGAGAAGAGTTTTATGTATATATATATATTTCTGTTTTATCTCCTCTTTTTTTCCCCCCTTCTGAAGTTTAGAAATTGTTACTTTTAAGGAACACAGCCTAGCTTTCAAATTCATTCACAACATTGTTTTAATTGTTAAAACATCAGATGTCTTAAACAGAAAATAAATCTTCTTCCATCTTTTGTAATTACTATTTTTTTAACAATAAAATTAAAGTTTTTAAAGCATAGAAGCTTTAACATGCTATAATGTATGGATTTTTTAAGTAAAAATTTCCCTCTTATAACCTAAGTAATCAGTTAGTTCAATAAAATTTGTCTCACTAGTACTGTTGCCAAATTATTTAATTAATTGTGTCAAATAATTAACATTGCTTTTAGAAATGTTTCACATGAAGTTAAATGTTATATAAGAAAATTTGATTTTATAAGATATCATTTATTGCAATTAACTGAATCTAAAATCGATGAAATTTTATTAGCTCAAATTTTTTCAAGCTTTATTGTTGTTATTTTATTTTGTGAATATTAACTAAAGTTGATGTCAGTTATAATTCATTTTGCTGAAACTTTTTTTTTTTCCTTTTCCTTTTGATGCATTAAACACAAATGCATCATCTAAGAATTTTCATAGTTTTTTTATTTAATGTTTTAAAATGTAAATTTAATGACACTAATGCATTTTTATGAAAATTAATTTATTTAATATATAATGTCTATGGTTTTTTAAATGTACATAGTTCATGTAAAAAATTCTGTATTTAAATTCAGTTTTTATTTTTCCACTAACAGTGCATGTCATTGCATATTTTATATATTTGAAAGTGCTCTTTTTAAAAAAAAAGCATACTGTCTTACTTATGTACATTTTCACTTTAAAATTTTCATGCCATATTTTCTGTATGAAAATTTATTTTACCACAGTTTGGAATCTAAGTATTATTTCATTGTATGATATATTTGATCTGTGCTAGGAAAAAAAAAACACAGTATCTAAATTTTAGTGTTTAATTTAAATTGTTTTCATATACACCAAAAAATACTGTTTTGAAATATGCGTAACATTAGAAATTTTTATCGAATTTAGGTGGAGTGTGTTGTGTTTGTTCTTAAAATAATGAATTATATTTATGGCCTGTGAAGAAAATTAAATTTGAGATTGTATTTAAATTTACAGTTAAGTGTTGATTATTTTGGTCTTCTGGTTTTGCCAAGCATGTAGTTTCTGGGATACAGTAAAATAGTTGTTACTATATGCTTAATTTATACAATTTTTTAAGCTTTACTTTTTTATATGGGTATTATAAATTTTTTTAAATGTTTAATATTTCTTGTACCTAGTAAAAAACTGAAAAATTTCCTGAAATGAATTTTAGAATATTCTGAAGACATTCTGTGATGAAATATTTTAATTTAAAATGCTTTTGATGAAATATTTTAAGAGTATTTTAATTTAAACTGCTTTTGATATTTTCCACTAGCAAAGAAAAATTAGCATAGTTTTTTACTTAAATATTTTCAGAAGATTGTATAGAAATATGATCAAAATTCCAGTCTTGATATCCCGCCAGAATGGCCGAAGCAAGTATTTGATAGCAAAGTTGTTAAAAATAAGTGTTTTTAAATGAAGAATATATGTAAAAGTAGTTGTGTAAATTACAAGTGACTAAGAAAGAATAATGTTGGAATCCAAATTATCTTTTGACAAAATGGCAATGGCCTGTTGTGATTACCAGGAAGCACCGCCCACCGGCCACTAGTCAGGCTGGGCATAAGGTGGCCCAGCCCCTATATGTATTTACATGTATTCGTGTTTGTTTATTATTGTGCATTTTCAACATACATGTCAATGTAAAAAATTTTAAAAAAATTAAAAAAAAAAAGTTAAATAGCCATTGCAAAGAACAACTGAATGAATGAATGTATGTGATGTTTATAGAAACTTTTCATCCTTTATACTGTATTTGTCGTTTGGCCGGACATTTGGCTGCTTC
Source organism: Stegodyphus dumicola (assembly GCF_044657685.1). Classification (NCBI taxonomy): domain Eukaryota; kingdom Metazoa; phylum Arthropoda; class Arachnida; order Araneae; family Eresidae; genus Stegodyphus; species Stegodyphus dumicola. Next base: position 182,615,770 of record NC_140776.1, on the reverse strand, counting down.
CTGTTTTTTCTTTTCTTTTCCAGAATAAATCATACTTTACAACTCAGTATGTGTGTTTTTCTATTGCTCATACAGATATTAAGGTTTGTACACCTTGAACACACACACAAAAAAGGGGGGAGGGAAGGGTACCTTTCCGTTTTGCCGGCGCATGCGATAAAGTCGCCAATAATGGTACAACTGATGCCAAACGGAATATTCTCACAGGTAACCTTTTTCGCCTCATCTTCAAAACAAGTTGCAGCCATTTCTTATCAGATTGATTGTTTCTTTCAATACTGGCATACAATTACATAGAATTTTTACCAGATAGTTAAATGTTATGCCCTAAGGACATTCTCGGTAATTAAGTCAACTAGGATGCAATCACACCGCTTACCCGAAGGCAAAGTCAAGAGATAAAATTCATTAATTCTAATGATAATGCACTAGCGAAGTACAGCACTGCGGTTTTACATAATTTCTGACTAAGCTGTTCGTACGAATTGAAATAACTCTTGCATTTAAACTAGTATTCCAAATTAAGATTGAACTTGAAATTAATGTAAATAATTACTGAGAGAATTAAATTTTTGTAGCGTAGTTTACGTGAGATGAGATCATTTGGGGTCACGTGATATGAACCGGCGAATCAGGATGTGGAAACATAAAAGCATAGTAAATTCTTAAATTTAATGTCTTTTTACAAATTTATTGTCTTTATTTATTGTTTTTTTTTACAAATTTATTAAAACCAGTAATAATGTCTTTTTACAAAATAATGTCTTTTTACAAATTTATTGTCTTTAGTTATTGGTTTTTTACAAAATTTTAAACGATATTAAAATGTGTATGCTTTCAAAATAAAAAATTCTTAGAACTAACATTTGTTAACATTTTTAATGTGTATTACTTGTAAAGGGTATATTGTCGCCAATAAAGTCTGCTTGGCGAGATTTGCGCCGACGAAACGGAAAAGTACTAAAAAAAAAAAAAAAAAAAAAAAAAAAAAAAGAATCAAATCTGACATGTTCTTCGCACTTAAACCTTAAAATTCAGTTCAACAGCTATATCACAAAATAATTTTAAAAGGAGCATATCTTTAGAATTTCTGATACATAGTCTCCCACGCTGGAAATAATAATAAAAATTTCTCCCCCTTCCTGTACAGTGTTGCCATTGCTCGCTTTGAAATCGTTGAGTTTGTTAATATAAAATTCATTTAAGTTTTAAAAAGTATGAAATAGTAGATAATAAAACCAATTCCAAATTTGGGCTTTCAGGTGCCCATATTCGGGTGGAAACGTACATTATTCAAAATTTGATGGCTCTAGGTACCATTGTTTTATCACAATGCAAGAAACATACATACGCTTATACAGATTTTTCATTATTTAATTTATTTAAATATAATACAGGGCTCTAATATTTGGTTGCACTAATTTGAAAAGTGAATTAACGCAAAATGACAAAAGGAAATTAATAATCCTACTGGGCAAATTGTCCCTTTTGGCTAAAAAAATGAAGACAGTGCTATATCTCCCGTTCTACTGGACCGATTATCGAAATTTAACTTGCATTTTCCATGTTTCGAAAGTCCGACTTGTGATATATATTAGATTTATATAGCATTGTTCTAACGTAGGTATTTGGACACAAAATTGGACTTTTTCTGGAATAACATACCATTTGTCTTCCGTATTTTGATTCTGCGACTCAAATCATGCCTAGATATTAAATTTTATAATATCTGGTGAGAAATTAAATTTTATCTTGGCATATTTTTTCATTTTGCGCGGGGGCTAATTAATTGACTTGGCAAACCTTTTAATTTATAGCAACTTATTTTCCTTTCCTTTTTACGAGCCGAAAAAAAGTTCATCGTTTATACTTTCAAATAATTTTAGCAAAAGTGCGTAAACCACATTTGGCGTTATTATCGCTTATAACAAATATGCCAAATTTCAAAACGCGCCAATATGTAAAAACGTGCCAAATTAAAATCTTAGGAAATTTTTAAGAGAAAACTCAATTTTTTTGCAGGTATGCTTAGAAATACTTTAATATGATGGTAAAAATTTTATAAATTATAATTCAACTTTTTTTTCAAAAAATTTATAAAAATTATTTAAAAATAAATCATAATAAATTTTATTTGGAATGAACCTAAATTTCGAAATGTGAAAGGAAGAATGAAATAAGTGAAATAAAAAAAAACAGATATTAATAAATATATACCAAATTATTATATGTAGAGATTGAATTAACACGAGGAACTAAAATTTTAAAAGCGAATTTTTTAAAAACTACTCGTACGATTTTTACAAAACTTGGCACTCTTGCACAATTTGAGTCGTGGAATCGAAATATGGAAAAAAAAATATTACGGAATTTCAGAAAAAGTCCGATTTTATGTCAAAATTCGTATGTTAGAACAATGCTAAATATAAATATAATATATATCAATTGGTTCAGTAGAAGGAGAGATATAGAACTCTTTTTTTTTTTCTCTCAAGGTGTACATATAAGTTATTGCTGGTACACTTATTAAGAATTGTTCATATAAGTTATTGCAGTTTTAAGTTTAAAAATTGAAGCTGACTGTTTTGATTAAATTTCTTCACTTTTTTGAGTAGACACCTAATTCCAGTGTGTGGGTTGTAGTGCATAACAAAAAATTTGGAAATCAGAAAGATAAAGAGTGTTTTGTTAGATTGTTTTATATAAACGAAATCATTGCATTTCTTTAAATTCTAAGACTCTTTCTTTTTAATTTTTACTTATTAATAAAAAAAATTATGTATACATGAATTCATGTGAATCGTGATAAATAATTTAATTGCCACTTTCCCCTTTTAAATGTTCACCTCAAAATTTTTTATCTGTATGTGTATTTATACACTGCGGCCCACCAGAATAAAATACACTTCCAAAATGGTTTGATTGGATTGGCTGTTCTAGGTAATGAGTGGAGATCAGTGCATTTTAATCAAGATTTAAATTGCATGAATTACTCTCTTACAAGGCCATCCCTGAGTTTTGGTATCTGTTATGTTGTGGCGTAAGGTAAAGTATGGCTTTAATAATTCTAAATATAAGATTTTATTTAACTCTATAAGCAGTCTAACCATTTTACCTAACTCTTCAACTGGCGTAGGAAGAACCTTTTCCCAAGTAAAAAATAAAACCAAAAACTGTGAAAGATTGACTAATGGCAAAACAGGTAATAAATAGATCTAATTAAAATTGTTGTCTATGACAGTTTAAATCAGAATTGGTTAAAGAAGTCATACAAGGAACTTGAGGTACGGAGAATGTTTGGATGAAATGAAAGAATTAAAAAGAATAAATGTGGAGGGGCTGTGTAGAATGAAAATTCTGATTAAAATTAAGTAGAAGATATGTATGCAAGTTAAATTTTATCTCATTTGTGTTGCTATACTATATAATGAAAATTAGGTGTATTTCGGGTTTTTTAAATTGCAGTCTAATTCTTTAATAAATTTTTGAGGGAGATCCGTGTCGCCACAGCTTTCTTTTATCACAGCGAAGGTCTATTGGTTTGTCGTGTATAGTGCTGCCATCTAACGCCCATTGCGTTAAATATTCAGGCATTACAGCGATAATTTTTGTCAGTTATAATACAACGTTATTTTATTAATTTGTGCTGCTATACTATATAATGAAAATTAGGCGTTTTCGGGTTTTTTAAATTTCAGTCTAATTCTTTGTTAAATTTTTGAGGGAGATCCGTATCGCCACTGATTTCTTTTACCACAGCGAAGGTCTCCTAGTTTTCCGTGTATAGTGCTGTCATCTAACGCCCATTGCGTTAAATATTCAGGCATCACAGCGATAATTTTTGTCAGTTATAATACAACGTTATTTTATTAATTTGTGCTGCTATACTATATAATAAAAATTAGGTGTATTTCGGGTTTTTTAAATTGCAGTCTAATTATTTATTAAATTTTTGAGGGAGATCCATGTCGCCACAGCTTTCTTTTATCACAGCAAAAGTGTACTGGTTTGTCGTGTATAGTGCTGCCATCTAACGCCCATTGGGTTAAATATTCAGGCATCACAGCGATAATTTTTGTCAGTTATAATACAGTGTTACTTTATTAATTTGTGCTGCTATACTATGTAATGAAAATTAGGTGTATTTCGGGTTTTTAAATTGCAGTCTAATTATTTATTAAATTTTTGAGGGAGATCCGTGTCGCCACAGCTTTCTTTTATCACAGCAAAATTCTCCTGGTTTCCCGTGTATAGTTCTGCCATCTAACGCCCATTGTGTTAAATATTCAGGCATCACAGCGATAATTTTTGTCAGTTATAACGTTATTTTATTAATTTGTGCTGCTATACTATATAATGAAAATTAGGTGTACTTCAGGCTTTTTAAAGGAAGCACTTCCTCAAAGGATCCGTTAAATGTAAACATTGCCAAATATGGCGATAAACGTTCAAAGCTGGTAACCCGGCGAATTGGCAACCTGGTTCGCTTTTAGAAAGAGAATATTTGCCGTGTGTTCGGGGCTTCGTTTTGCCGCTGGCTAGCACCGGATTAGGTGGTGAAAATCGCCGGAGGTGGGGGGTGAATATAATACGACTTTTTAGAATAGTATGGCTGTGTTCTTACGTAATTTTTAAAAGACTTGAACATGAATAACGCAGAACCACAGGGCTCCTAAAATATTATGATTAACGTGGGTTAAGTTTTTATTTTTATTACTGTTATTTTTACCTAAAATAATAAGAATTAAATCAGTTTTCATGCTTAAAAATTTGATATATTTTTAATGCATTTTTAAAAATTACTTTTCGGAGGATGCTAGGTGTTTATATACAATAGATGATTAGAATGAAAAAAAAAAAAAATATTGGTTCTCTGAGATGACAAAATACTTTTATGTATTCCCAGGGTCATCAAAGTTAGTAAACCACTGCTTTGAGTAATTAATCAAAGTTGTTGTCCATGTAATAATTCTGCATAATTTGGATTATAATTGCATTCAAAAATAAAAAAAACACAAATTTCTCATAGAAATCAATGATTCCTAGTTATATGAAGAAAACGTAAGTACTTTTGATTTATTTGTCATTAATTTTAAAAGTAACCTTATTTTTAAGCAATTTTATATAATAAATGTTATAATTAATATAGAATGCATTATTTTACATTATTACATTTGTACGTCGTTTAATTGCGACGCGCGTTCTCGTGTTACATAATAATACAGCGCGCGTTCTCCCTGTTTAACTATACACCGCTAAATGTCATGGTTAACCTATTTATTTTACTTCTATATGCTATATATCTTATAACTTGACTGTACACCGCTCAAATCATTGCTTACATTTGTTAAATATCTTGCAACGTAACTAACTATACACCGCTAAAATCATGGCCGATTAGCCTTTGGTGAGCTTGGCGAATAAATACGCCCCGGCGCCAACGGATCCGCTGCGAAAGCGCCAACAGATCCTCTGCGGAAGAAAACCCTTTTTAAATTGCAATCTAATTCTTTATTAAATTTTTGAGGGAGATCCGTGTCGCCACTGCTTTCTTTTACCACAGCAAAAGGTCTCCTGGTTTCCTGTGTATAGTGCTGCCATCTAACGCCCATTGCGTTAAATATTTAGATACCACAGCGATAATTTTAGTCATTTAGAGTATAACTTTATTTTATTCATTTACAGTATATAATTGCAAAATGGTTAGATACAATATATATATATATATACATGATGAAAACTGCTTTTTGTCGGGCTAATACTATCCGTAATTATTTAACGAAATTAGTATAATTACGTAATTACGTAAAGGATTTGTTATATAAATAACAAGCGAGGAAATTTGTTAATCTTGCTCATCTCTTTCGTATTTCGATGTTAAATCGGTGTGGGTTAATTAAATTTTCTGTATTTTTTTAAAAATAATCACAAAGGCTGTATTTCGATAAATAAAATTCCCCAAAAGTACTCGGATACTCGAATACTTGCTGAATAGTGAATAAAAGGCATTTTCTCCAATTTTTTTTTATCTAACACGATAGTGAATTAATGATTGTCATCTTATGATTCCAGGAGTTGATAATTAAAATTTTGTAAAGCAATAATTTCACAAACACAAGCGGTCCGCTGCTAAATAAGATTTATTATTATCCACCGAATTTTGAAGTATGTGCATATTTTCTTAACTCTGTTGGTCTTAAGGTTGCCTTTTTATGCCAAGATTTTTTCAGTACAAGAATCTTGAAACAACCGATACTCATTATTCGAGGATGTATTCCAAAATATTTTCTAAATATAACATGCGGCTCACAGCCTCAAAATAAGAGTTAAATTGGCCCTTGAAGGCACAAAAGTTGGCCGCCATTGCATTATATGTATCATGAGAAGTCACTTTAGACAGTCTAAGACAAGGATGGGCAAACTACGGCCCACTGGACGCAAATTTAAAAATATATTTATATAATATACATTCTTTCGCAAAAAATCGGAGCACTTGCGATCGGGACGAAATTTGGTATGCAAAAACATCTTGATCGAACATGCAAATGATCAAAGTTTCAAGGCAAATAAACAGGAATTGCGATCATAGCGCGCATTTCTAGTGCGCAACTCGCAGAGTATAAAACCAGTAACAGAGGCGGAAAATTTATCTTTTTTTGTTGCTGCCATTGTAATTCCGTAAAGAAGTAACTAAGGATGCCATTACGACGATATCGAAGGATCCCCCTTACAGACTACTAAACGACTACGAACGTGCTCGCATTGTAGGGTTGCGTGAAGCTGGATGGTCATACCGAGCAATAGGTCGCCACCTGCAGCGTACAGACACTGCTGTGCAAAGATGTTGGCAGCAATGGTTGCTACAAGGAAATTGCCAACGAAATGAAGGCTCTGAAAGGCTAAGGAGCACAAATGCGAGGCTAGATAGGATGATTGCTCGCCAGGCCCAAACCGCCCCAACGGTATCATTGTCGACTATTCAACGCACTACAGCCACGTCTATACCTCCCGTGGTACCTTCCACCATCTCACGGCGCTTGCCTGAGGCGGGGTTACGTTCACAGAGGCCTTTAAGGCATTTGCCTTTGACTCCACAACATCGGCGGAGTTGTCTGGAGTGGTGTCGCAGTCGATCATCATGGCTGCTATCAGACTGGCATCATATAGTGCTCAGCGATGAACCCCGCTTCACTCTTGAAGCAGATGATCACCGTGTTCGTGTCTGAAGAGGACAGGACCAGCGGTCCCAATCAGCCTTTGTTTTACAAAGGCATACGCCATAACCCCTGATGTGGTGTGTGGTTATGACAGCAAGTCATCTGTAGTCATCCTCCGTACATCTTTATCAGCTCAACGATGTGTTGATACCATCCTGCGACCGGTTGCATTACCCTTCATGGCACGTCATCCTGGGGTCATTTTCCAACAAGATAATGCCAGGTCACATACCGCTCTCATATCTCTGGACTATCTCCGTGCGGTTGATACTCTTCCTTGGCTAGCAAGGTCACCAGACCTTTCACCAATCGAGCAAGTCTGGGCCATGGTAGGCCGCCAGATTCGGGCACTACAAAATATCGCAGATCTGGAGCGACAGAATGTGTCGCAGGAGGACATTAAGAACCTCTACCACTCCTTGCCTCTACGAATTCAAGTATGCATTGCCGCCAGGGACGGTTCAACCAACTACTAATTCGAACACTCAATGGGTGACTGTGATCCGTGAACAAGTACTATGACCTTGATTCTTTAATCATTTTATTACTTGTGTATGAGCTATATACATATTCAGTTTCATCAAAAACAACCACTTCCTTCATGATGCTTCGAATTTTTTGCAAAAGAGTGTATTTACGATATTACTATGCAATATATAATGTATACAATTGTATAGAGCTCGTGCCAAAATAGAAAGGGATGTCCCATGATCGGGGTTGAGTTTATGTAGAAGAGATCTGTTATCTCATTTCATTAACATTTACGCTGCACAGTTTAACCTCTGCCCAGTGCCTTCTGATGTGGCACGAGCACAGGCAAGTATAAAAAAGATTTAACACAACCCTTTGAAAATTTTCTAGAAAATGGTATTTATTGATTAAGACACTAAATGAGTAAAAGTACATTTTTTCTATTTTTCTTTCCTTTTTTTAACAAACACGAAAATTTTGGTTCACATTAACGTTATTTTTACTAGTTCTAATAGAAAATATTGATAAAGATGAATGTCTCTATACTTGTATGTGGGCACGAGTTGTAATATTGCCGCTGCACTTCTCCTTCAATGGAAAATATCGGATAGATAGCGTCATTGTCAATAGTGCTGAAATTATTAAAATCTATAGTGTCGCCGGCTCTAATTTGGATTATGGTAGTATTCGTTAAATATTTAAACCTCATAAATGCCTACTAAAAAACGTAAAGTTGATTCAGAATGTTGTTCATTTCAAGATGACTAGACCTGTAAATATTTTTTACGGTTCTAAAAGATAAAGCAAAAGGATTCCAATCACGAAGCGATGTCCGAATATGAAAGAAAACAAAAAGCAGAAAATCTTTTTAAAGAATTTTCAGATTGACAAATTTATTTTAAGAAAGTATTATAATATTGTTCAGTTATCAAAGTTATTGGTTGTTAATTCTGAATTCATATGAAGAAATTTTATTTGGCAGTTTATTATTGTTTTAGTTTACCTTTATGCATTTCTTCTAAATTGAATGGTTCTTCTTGATATTGTGAATCTAATTGAAATTAATTGTGTATAATACAGTAATGGATGTATTATATTTTCTTTGTACCATAGTTTTTATTTAAATTAGTTGGACTCAGTTTTGAAAGTATTTCGTATTTGCAGTACAAATTATGAAAGTCGGTTTATTGTTTAAATGCTATAGGTACTACTTGTAACATGCTTTCTTTAGGGTTTATTAATGACTATGTTACTTATGTCCTTGTGTTCTTGAAGGCCTTGTATGCCACTGTAAGCTTATTTTGCTTAGTGATAATAAATAGCTTCTAGAGGCAGGGGCTTTAATCCGTGTAAGGCAGACATCATGCCAGCTAGGTAATGGAGCCCCTGTTCACTGTTTAACAGTATCCAGGAAGCAGCTAAACACGAAAGTTACACTGTAGCATAAAATATTGCTTAGTAATGAAGCTCTCAGTGAAGGGAAATTTGTTAAATAATCTATACTCTTCAAGTTTGTAATGTTTTATGTCCAGACAAGAAAAAGAATTTTAAATCCTGAAATATTCGGATTCGAGATTATCCATAACTACTAAATAATCTCGAAAAACGGTGACTTCTAGAATCGAAGCCATCAATAAAAATCTGACATCACATTAAAGACTGTCCAGTTCAAATTCTGCTGCATACCCAGGGCTTAATTTCTAAATTAGAAGAGCCAGAGCTCTACCGTAGACCCTCAGGAAAGAGGAACAAGAATAAATAAATAAATAAAATCATTAATTTCTAAATTAGAAGAGCCGGAGCCCTACCGTAGACCCTCAGCAAAGAGAAACAAGAAGAGATAAGTAAATAAAATCAGTAATAAAATTATTACTTTCTAAATTAGAAGAGCCGGAGTCCTACCGTAGACCCTCAAGAAAGATTAACAAGAAGAAATAAATAAATAAAATCATTAATTTATAAATTAGAAGAGCCGGAGCCCTACCGTAGACCCTCAGGAAGGAGGAACAAGAAGAAATAAATAAATAAAATCATTAATTTCTAAATTAGAAGAGCCGAAGCCCTACTGTAGACCCTCAGGAAAGAGGAACAAGAAGAAATAAATAAATAAAATCATTAATCATTAAAATAATTAATGATTAACGTGATTAATAATTAAAGAAATATATTACAATTTTATTTCTTTAGTGATTTTAAATATAATTTAATCTAATAATTCTATTATTAGATTAAATATATTATATATTAGATTATTAGTCCAAAGGGGCTTTGTCCCTGAGGGACTATTGTTTTCGTTTTGCGATTTTGCCTCGAATCACTCTGAATGTCAGTTTCACTTTTCAGATTGTTGCCACCTAATATTATCGCCCTGTATTATATTTGAAGAAATGAAATAACGAAGAATCTGCATAAATGTATGTATGTTTTCCGCATTGTGATAAAACAACGGTATCTACAGCCATCGAATTTTGAATGACGTAATCTTACTGCGAATATGGGCATGTGGAAGAACAAATTTGAAATTTTGAATTTGTTTTATTATTGATTTCGTATTTTGTAAAACTTTAAGGAATTTTTGATTAACAAAACTCAAGGATTTCAAAGCAAGCAATGGCAATGTTGTACACATTTTCTCCAGGGTATGAGACTGTACATCGGAAATACTAAAAGATATACTCAATTTAAAATTATTTAGCGATATTGATCTGGAACTGTATTTTATGGTTTAAGGGGGCTCATACACCTTAAACCCCTTATGATCCTCGAATATTTGACTCTTGCAAGAATTGGGATATTTTATTTATTTTAAAAGCAATTAATTCCAACATTTTACAGATGACTGCATAAGATAGCTGCTTTGGGAACTAGTAACCAGAAAGTTTGTGTTGCCACAAATATGTTTGTAATTTAATCCGCTTTGTGATAAAATTTTTTATCATGTTTCCACCTTGCGCGCATGATATTTTAAAAATGGCTAATGGTACATACTTGAAATTGGATGGAATTCTTAATATGGGCACTATTTTCTAACTCAACCAAAAATCTGATGAATATTTTAATATTAAAAAAATTTATGCACGAAAACGTTACAGATTTTTTTAATAAACTACATTTTATAAACTAAACTCTAAATGAAATAAAATTTTAACATGAAATTCTTAGAATTTTTGGTTCACAGTAGTTTCCAAATATTATGAAAGCTATATATTAAATATGGAATTAAATTATGCAACAGAATGTTTTAAACTGTACGCGCAAGGTGGAAACATGACGAAACATTTTGTCAGAAAGCGGATTAAATTATACAAATATTTGTGGCAACACAAATTTTCTGATAACTATTTCAGAAAGCAGCTATATTATGTAGTTAGCTGTAAAAAGTTGGAAGTATTTGTTTTTAAAATAAGTCAGTTATCCCAATTCTTGCAACAGTCACATATTCGAAGATCTTATGAGTTTTAAGGTGTATGAGTCCTCTTAAGCTGTTACTACGCTGGGCTGTAGTTTGGGCCCTTGATAGCTTCGTCGTTTAGTTATCCCATAAGTACTTAAAATCCATACTTAAAACCCATAAGGTGTTCGAATAGGTGACTGTTGCAAGAATTGGGATAACTTATTTATTTTAAAAGCAATTACTACCAACTTTTTACAGCTGACTACGTAATATAGCTGCTTTCTGAAATAGTCATCAGAAAGTTTGTGTTGCCACAAATATTTTTATAATTTAATTCCCTTTGTGACAACATTTTTCGTCATGTTTTCAACTTGCGCGCACAGTTTAAAACATTCTGTTTCATAATTTAATTCCATATTTAATATATAGCTTTTATAACATTTGGAAACTACTGTGAACCTAAAACTCTAAAAATTTCATGTTAAATTTTTATTTTATTTTGAGTTAAGTTTATAAAATGTATTTTATTAAAAAAAATTTTTTAATGTTTTCGTCCATAAAATTTCTCAATATTAAAATATTTATTAGATTGTTGGTTCAGGTAGAAAGTAGTGCCCATATAAAGAATTCCGTCCAATTTCAAGTATGTACCATTAGCCATTTTTAAATTATCGTGCGCGCAAGGTGGAAACATGGCGAAATATTTTGTCACAAAGAGGATAAAATTACAAAAATTTTTGTGGCAACACTAACTTTCTGGTTACCATTTTCCAAAGCAGCTATTTTTTGTAGTCAGATGTAAAAAGTTGGAAGTAATTGCTTTTAAAATAAATAAAATATCCCAATTCTTGCAACAGTCACATATTCGAAGATCATAAGGGGTTTAAGTCCCCTTAAGCTCTGTGCATAGCTATGGATGAAAGCACTGATGAATGACACTGCTCAACTAGAATTATTTATGAGAGGTGTTGAAGAGAACCTTGAAATTTCAGCGGAAATGGCATACATGCGGTGGTGAACGGGATCTGATATTTTTCGTGTGCTACGACCGATGGAACACTCGCTATGACAGGAAAAAACATCTGGATTTCTCAAACTCTTTAATCAAAACTATTCCGGCAACAAATTTTTCTTCCTACACTGTGGTATATATCAAGATCCTGTATATAAATCTGCACTGAATATGAAACCTGTGCTTGATGCACTTGCAAGGCTTATAAATACTATTCGATCTCATGCACACATAGGCGGTTTCGAGATCTTCTTCAGTCTGTGCAATTCGAATACTCTGATGTGTTCTATTACATGAAGGTAAGGTGGCTTAGTGCAGGATGTGTTTTCGAGCGAGTTTGGCAGCTGAAAGACAACATTGTGCCATTCTTCTATAAGCTTGCGGAGTTTTGCGGAGGAGCGTAAAACATTGGAAGATACAGAATGGTTTTCGGGTTTTACATTTTCACACATCTGCTTTGTCATATGAACAACTTAAATGTCAATGTGTAAGGCAAAAATCGATTTATGGACGATATCTGGGCTCATCTCAAAGGTTTTAAACTAAAACTTGAGCTGTTTGCTCGGCAGCTAGCTAAGAACGACTTACCCGACGTTAAATTCAATACCCTCAGTAAATGAAGACTTTAAGAATTTTAAAGATAGCCTAAGAAAACTGTGGTTTGAGTTTAAAATCAGATTTCAAGATTTAAATACCACTCAAACAGAAGTAGACATGTTCACCCTGTGTTTCAACGTAAATTGTGAAACAGTGAGGTCGGATTTGTAGCTTGAATTAATTTATTGAAAATCTAACAATTATCACAAGCACCTATTCTTTAATGTTACGAAACTAGAGCTTTGCCGATAGCAAGTTTCCCAAATTTGATATTTCAATTCCAGAAAATTAGTGTTATATTTGCTTCATCTTATGTATGTGAACAACAGATTTCTCTACCATGGACCTTTAGAAGAATTCTACTAGAAATTGACTGACATATGAGTATTTAGCATCATTTCTCAGAATTAGCAACGTACATCTGATATGTTTCAGTTAAGCAGACTTTTCAAATTCTAACTAGAATTTTGAAAACAGAATGCTTGAGACTATAAAGGTTACTGGATAATGATTATTACAAAAACAAAGTTAAGCTCGTTTTTATTCTGTAAGTGTAACGTTGTATGGTATGTATATATATATATATATATATATATATATGTTACGGTGAAACACCGAAATCTGGAGAATGTCGACTTTCGCCGGTGAATGTCAACATTCGCTAAGTCGCTTGGTTGTACGTCCGAAATATTTTCCAAATACTCTTATTTCTGACTTACACCGGTCAATGTCGACATTCAACATGTACTAATTGTGAATGTTGAACATATAAGAATATTGCATTTTCTTCTCCGTAATTCAGTCGTGAAAAAACGCACTTGAGACTTAAAATAAGAACATAAGAACACACAGTACATTCAAAATGTGAAAGTAAAATAATAGAAGTTAAAAACCTACTTAATTATACAGTACGTTCTAAATGAGAAAATAAAAATTAAGTAATAAAACACTTACTAAATTATGTGATTCAAATCTTATTTATTGCAACAACTTAAACTATTATGACACTTTATGACCTCTCTTTTCGACCTATAGAGCATATCTGTGTTTGTCGATATACACCGGTGAGGGTCCGAAGGTATAAGAATATAATGCAACATTCGATCTTTCACCTACGTATTTGGTGAATGTTAACATTCTCCGGTGAAAGTCGACATTCTCCAATTTCGGTCTTTCACAGTAACATATGTTTATATATATATATATATATATATTGATATCTTTTAAATACGATATGCATATATAATCGATATGTACACCCGTGGGCAAAATTAAGAGAATTTGCAAATTATGTCTATTTTTACGAAAAGTATTGAACCAAAAGCTCTAATCATGCCGCCGAAGAATCATGCAAATATTAAGAGTCGAATTCGTAAGTTTACACGTGCGTGTGTGCGGAGCTGTGATTATCGAAAGGATATAAACGCACGAGGGGCTTTCGGCGGTTTCTGTGCTCGCACTTCTTCATAAGATTCTTTGTATTTCTCGCAAGAATTAAGTAAATTTTATAAAGTATCAGCTAAATGGAGTAGCCACAAACATAAGTATATTGGAATGAGATTTGAGCCAAGCACATCATAAGCGCAGGTGTCTTAAGAGTTCAATGTAACCTCAATGTCATCTGCAATTTGTGGAAAGAATTTCAGGACACTGGATCCATATCGAAAAGCCTTGGACAAGGTCAATCAAAACCCACAATGACGAATGAGGATCATTATTTGGCACTTTCAGTGTGGCGATACAGGACTGGTACAGCTTCACAGCTCTTACGTGAGCTGTGTTGCCACTCGAACCTGAGTTTCACGATTTACAGATGCCCGAAGGCTTTACGAGACAGGTCAGAAGAACCTGCTGTTTGCATCTCGCTTACTGCAACAGAAGAAACAGAGTTTAGTATGGTGCAGAGAGCATGCGCTTTGGATCAGACATCGATGGAGCACTGTACTTTTAGCAGACGAATCGAGATTCACCCTGGCACTGATTCTAGACGTACCTGTATCTGGATACAGTCTGGAATATGATACCATAAGGAGGTGTGTGGTTTTGACTCCACAGATACTCCGGAATGTTTCCTCATTTTCATTGGCAACCATACCTTCATCGTCAGAGAAAAGGATCATTACGCTGGTGGGGGTGTAATAGTTTGGGCTAGCATTAAGTTGGACGGCCGCACACGTGTTTGGTAAAGGCTCCCTGACTGCTATGAATATTTGCTGCATGGATTGGCCCGCCAGATCTTCCAACCTTAATTCTATAGAGAATATCTAGAATATTCTTGCGAGGGCAGTTTCATTTCAGAGTTGAAAACTGGCTTGTTGCAGGAGTGGGATCGATAGCCACAGGGACTCCTCAACGACCGTCGATCATGCTTACATAAAATGACTTTTGAATAGTACATATCTTTCCCGGTTATAAACGTATATTCATATCAAATTTCATTAAAATCTCTCCTTTAGGTTTTTAGAAATTCGATATAATGTGCAAATTTTCTTAATTTTGCACACGAGTGTGTATTTATATCTCATAATTACGATGAACAAATTCGAAATTATTGTATATGTAGTTTACCCCCCGAAATGTTTGATGAATAAATGAGGTTTTTTAAAATAATTCAGTTTCTCTACCAGTGTCTTAATAACGTATGGGTATTATGGGCCCTTGGATTTCACGAATTCAGAAGCCCGTATTATTCTTGACAGATCTGGCTTAAGTAAGAACCCCAATATGCAACAAAATATTATCTCCTCATTTTCTTGTAATGTAGTAGTACTGCTTGTTTACTCTAATTTTTAAAGATGTTTAGTTCCTGTTCCTCATTTTTTCCATAAAATTTAAATATAAACAATAGAAACTAAATTTATTTTCAGTATGGCGTACGATGTGTATTAATTCGTTAAGATTCTGTTTGTGTAAAGATCTGAGATGAATATTTGTATTGTTTAATATAAAACTTTTGCACCAGCATAAAGAGCTTAACACGAAGTTAATCATTGCAGAAAATCGAAATACTGCTGATTTTGTGATTTTGTATATAGCTCAAAATTGGCAGCATTTTAGTTTTCTGTAGCAATTTGGTACAGCATGTATTCATGAGAGCAGTTTAAACTAAAAAGGTATTATGTTAATGGAAAGACCAGAGAGGAAGTATACCTTAGTTTATTAATATGCCATACAAAATTGTTAAATAAGTCTTTCTTCATTAGATGACCAGTACACCACACCCTCCGACCGATCTAGATAATTGGAACCCGTAACTGGCGGTGGACAGTCTCTGGCGATTGAACGCAGTTCCACTGGCGGATGCTGACCGCATTCCCCCATGTCATATCTCCTGCTAGTTGGGCACATACCATATATCCCTCTACGCACGTCTCCAGGAGGCATTGGCCATAGTGTGTAATCAATACACGTGCATTGTCTTTGACCGTCACTGTCACGAGAATCAGAGTCCTGATCCAGAGAATCATTCTCGTGTGACGAATCTGTGTTTGGCTGCTCGTTTTTTGCTGGTTGTAATGGTGGCGGAGAAGGTCGCTTGTTGCGACCTAGCATGGATTCGTACCTCAGAGTCGAAGCAGCACCAAATGGAAGCTTCTTTTGCCCACACAAATACTGACTATTGCGATTGGGTGGTAAGATGGGGCGGTTGGCATCTAAATTTCGGGGTCCTAATGACCACGTGACGCAACGGCAGTTGCAGCTGTCAGCACTAGACGTGGAACTGTCCGGATGCCTGTGGATGTACATGAAGTGATCAAACAGCTGTTGTTGCCATGGGGTAGACGCATCTTTCATCCGCTCGTGTTGGTACATCCTATTCCGGAACTGTGACTTGATTCTCTTCTCTACAAGGACACGCCGACATTTGATTGCAACGACCACAACACAAAGGCAAAGTATACTCAGACCACAGCACGTGCCGATGAGCAGGTAAGCCAATTTTTCCATCGTGAATCCTGAATCAATCGCGTCCCGGTACTCCGCATCATCAGGATCTTCATCATTTTTTGTATTCTTGTCTTTCGTTATGATTGTAGGTAAGGTAGTAAGATCGACGCGGTTTCCAAATTTCATTGTAACATCTTGCATTCTGAAATATGCAAGTAGAAAAAAATTACGAGAATGCATGCTACGAAGTTTTAAGAATAAACAAATTATGATAGAGTATAACAAACAAAGCGGAAATGACGTCTAAACTACTGCAGATGAGATCCACTTAATTAATTCTGTACAAGTGTTATAACTTACTTTTGGTTAGATAAGTTATTATGGAAAATATATTATAATATATTAGCAAATATTCTCTGTTCGTAATTACCTTGTTTGATTTCACTTTTTTCATTTTTTTCAAATGTAACTTAGTTCTTCAAATAGTTTAGTTTCCTTTCGCTTAACTAAACACTTTATTTAAAATTTTAATTTTTATTTCTTTGCCATTAAAATTTCTTAATTAAATTTTAAATTTAAATTTAATATTTTTCTTTGCTTTGTACGAATAGAGAATATTTGTTAAATTCAATTTTCATTCCTTGCAGCAATGGCGCAAGAGAATTATTTAAATTTAATTTTACTATTTTCTTATAATATATTAATATATATTTTCTTAATAATAATAATAATAATAATAATAATAATAATAATAATAATATATGTGATGTACCAGCTTTTATCCGGAATAAATAGATTGGTGAAGAATCATAAATGTAGTCGTAGCTTAAATTATCAGACGATAAGTTTAAAAAACAGGATCCATTTATTATTATTCAAGAGAAATAGCAGTTACAAAATCAGATCTCCGGAGTAAGTAAAAAAGAACTACTAATAACTTTTTGTATGAAGTTTACTGCATCGTTACATTAAAGAAAAGACCCCGATATTCCTTTGCGAGTCCTTTTATAGCCTCTGGAAAGGCGGAGCTTCCAAGAAATGACCTCAGCCTCGTCAGCCATCCCAGTTCGCTTTAAAAATCTCCAGAACATTCTATAACTGTACGTGTAGAAAAGGCAGGAAAAACAACTTGACTACGGGGCTCTGGATTTAACTCCACGTACTTTCAAAAAAGAGACCGCCGCCATTAAAATTGAAAAGAACATACAGTTAGAATTTTAATTGTATTCTTGACTATGGAATTTTATTATTACATATATATATATATGTAATATATTCAGGAGCAGGAATTTTGATGGCTTAGAAGTGTTGATCCATAATGACTAAAAAATTGAAGGCGAAGTCAGATTAAATCTTCAGTTTTATTTTCAGCAAAATGTTGCGGCTACACACTAATCGGCACATTAAATGTGATTGCTCCAAAAATCTTATATTTTTGATAATTTTGTAGCAAGAAAGCAGCAGCAGACAGCAGTCTTATCGCTTACATATTTGTTTGGAATGAAAAGTTTATTTGTTTTACAACTTTATTTATTCCAGATATCTTCCGTTTTAAAAATATACATGTACGCCATAATCTAATACATGTACTCCCGTACCATTTTGAGGTCCTCGGAGAAATAATGAATTAATAGTAATTAACAAAATAAAATATCAATACTTAACTCTATACTGACATAATTTTGTTGAAAAGTACAAATGTTTTCCATATCACAAAGAAGGGCATGCAGAAAAGCATTTCATAATCATAAAAGCACTTTAAAATGAAGAATTGAATCATAAAAATTTTAGATTAACAGCAGATGAAAGAGTTTTAACATTTTTCACTGAACATTGAATTAGATAAACATTGTGATTCCATTTAAAGTAATTTATTTTCTATCAAAATAGCAATAATGCCGCCAAAAATGGCAAATTATTTAAAGGGTTAATTACACTCATCTTTTCAAAGAACAAAATGCTAGTATAGTTTATTAATAAGATGTAAACAAGACGGAAACAAATAAAATGTAAAATGTTTCACCATTTCTAAATTATTAATGAAATCCGGAACCAAATTTCGTACAAAAAATTTGGATCTTTAGAATATTAGTAATTAACTTCATTCCGAAAAACATAGGTAGGTCTACATCTTTACATAACCAATTGGCCTTAAAAAGTTAATATTCCTACTCAGAAACATATGACAAATGCATTAAAACAATTAATACAATTGCATTTAAAATTCTCAAATACTTGAATCTAAAAACAGTATTAAATTAACTTACTATCGTCTTAATATCTTAAAGCTAACCCTTATGAGCCTTATAAAAAGAATATCTGACTTGTCCACGATCAATCTCCCAAGAACCGTTCGTTTAACTAGTTTTTAGAAAATTAATAACGCAGGTAAAGAGGTATTCCATTGAATCTTTGGATGCCCCCCTTTGGCTTTTGGGGACTTTTGGGACTTTGGGTTTTTGGTGTCTTAAAAATAAGCTTGAAAAGAACGATTGCTCTCAACATTCAAGGTCTTAGAAAGTCCTCCCCTTAAACGGATAGCCCTTGAGGCTTTGCCATAGTCACACAAACTAACCAAAACAAACCAATCCAACAGGTTTGGTGGAAATAATTATGTCAGACTGTTTAAACTTGGCTTTGATATCTCAAGGGAAAAAAAATTGCTATTTCGTAAATTTCGATACGCAGCTACACTTGAAAATTACATCATTTAGATATGTAGAATATAGTAAATATTGTATATGAGTTCTTTCATGCTAAATATTCCAGAGGACTTTAAGATGCAATTCAACAAGTTTTTTTTTTTAATTTACAAGAGTTGGCTACAAAGTAGTGACAACACACTAACAGTTTTGAAAAGTTTCATTATTGTAGATACAAATACTTACAATCCCTCAATATAATGGTTTGCCATATCTACCACTTTCTGCCAAATTACTGGAAGATAAAGTACAGGATCAGCACTTCCACATCAGCTGATTCTTCTCTGTGATTGCTTTAAACATGTTTAATATTCTATTGCTGTAATGTGATTCTTTCATTTTTTGAGAAACGTTTACAGTCACACGGACTAATATTCGGCGAATATGCGGATGTTCTTCTATCTCTTACGGCTACCATCGCAGGAGATCCTTAATCACGCATTGTCATGGATGATGATGATGGGATTCATTGCCAATAATAGACGTCGCTTTCTTCTCAGTGCTGCCTCAGGTGATAAATACCTCATCCTTTATAAAAATGCGCTCTGTCATAATACAAGAGCCGTCACACATTTCCTGCCACGGTGGCTTGGGAAGTACTGTAATAATCACCATGCCAACATTTCTATCAGGGTGGAGATGTTAGCTACACTTGTCCGATATGAGTCCGCTGACTATGGTCTCTTGACTTATGAGTCCATTGACTACGATCTCTCTGATATGAGTCCGCTAAATATGACTCTTGAGTCCGCTGACTATGACTCTTGAGTCCGCTGACTATGACTCTTGAGTCCGCTGACTATGACTCTTGAGTCCGCTGACTATGATTATGATCTCTGTTGCAATGGATCTCACGCAGTGGTTCATTCATTTTAGAACTAAAATGAATGAACCACTGCGTGAGATCCATTGCAAGACCAAAGGGCATGCTATCCAAGTTTACGGGTGATCACTGAGGGGCATCAACAGAAGTGGATGTACTGGTGGTGTACGCCTTCCATTAATTTGGCAGAAAGTGGTAGACAGGGCAGTCATATGGAGGGATTACAAATGTTTATACCTAAGGCTATAAAGTCTTTTCAGAAGTATCGATGTATTGCCTCTAATTCATACCCATTCTTTTTATACTCAAAAGCTATTTCAATGCAAATATATAGCTCGTTATTATCAACAATTTCTTGCCATACATCAGGCAAAGGAGTGATTCTGTTCTAGTAACTTGATGTTTTGTCTGAACGTTGGTAGTGTCCTACATTCTTTAACCCTTTCCGGCACGCTGCTTTTTAAAGTCGGAGTTTTGATAAAAAA
This sequence comes from Stegodyphus dumicola, assembly GCF_044657685.1. NCBI lineage: Eukaryota > Metazoa > Arthropoda > Arachnida > Araneae > Eresidae > Stegodyphus > Stegodyphus dumicola. The sequence continues at coordinate 182,595,181 of NC_140776.1, read as the reverse complement.
AAAGGTAGGCAGTTTAATTAGGCCTAGAGGAGTACACAAGTTAAATTATGTGAAGATAGCACTTATCGTTTTATTTCTGTGGGTGTGCCCAAAGTGGCACACTGATGGAATAGAGCTTCGAAAAGAGTGCTGAAACGAGCACTGTTGTTAATGAACTGACCGATGAGATGCGGAGAAACAAAGAATACAGACTCTCAGTTGTCCTAGATGATCAGTGAGCCCGGTCTGAGCACACCTAGGGTTCGCCGTTTGAATTAGGCAAGATTTCAAGGTAAAAATTTAAAACTAATATAGAATAAGGAGATTAGCATACAGCCAAAAAAACATAGAATTTTTTTTAAACAATTTCTTTTATACCCTAAAATGATCTAGAAGATTTCTTTGAAAAATGAGGGTCTTAAAAAACTAAATATGGCTAAAATATATGGACTGTTTTGTGTTGAGCTGCCATCTACTATAAATAAAGAAGGTTCAGAGTAACCTATAAGTAACTTATAAACCTTTTTTCATTCATTTTTTTCTGTGCGTACAGAAGGAAATTTTTAGGTGTGTCCAGACCGGACACACTGTGCCGCAAAGGGTTAATCAGCCCATCATGCAGCTGAGCGGTAAAAACCGCTAAATATGGTAGTTTGATCCGGGATGAAATCTAAGAAAAGGGGCTGGCTACATTGGAGTTTTCGCGGTTTTCTTCATGCGTAACGGGAATACCAGCCAGTTTGCCTAACAAATCGATATTTTTACCATTATACAAGTCACCAGGATTCACATTTTCTAAAAATTTTCTGTTATGGAAATTGTTTGAAGAATATTCAAAGTTCACTTGGCATTCTTATTATAAAACTTCTGTTTTCGAAATCTTTTTTCTTTAATGTTATGAACCTTCTATCGAAACAGTTTATTATCTTTTACTTAAGAACAAAATACTTAAGGAAACTGTACATTATATATAAACTATAAATAAACTATATATAAACTATAAATAAACTATATATAAACTATAAATAACATAAGAAAACTATTTCATTAGTTATACAGAAAGTTTGTTGAATTTTACAATTACCTGTTAGGATAAAAGGTACTTGACACTTTCACAGATGTTCTCATTGAATCGAAAGTAGTGGAGTCGAAAGGTGTCTCTTCGGTCATTTCTTGCGTACGAATCTTAAACAATGGTGTCGGTCTGCTGTACGCTACGTCCAGAACCGGTTTCCTTTTGTAAATATCAGGATAAAGGTAAAAATTTCCAGGGCTAAATTCAGAAATCCCATAATCAAAAGCTGACGAATTCGCCCTTGGCAGTTTCATGAAGTAATCGTAAAAAATCTTCGGATCTATCTTTGGTCTCTTGAAAGGTGTATTATCGACATTGAGAGAATCGGACATTTTTGGTTGTCGTATTGTGTCCATTTCATACATATGAGTCCCATTTTCTAATATTTTAATTGCGAAGCTGTCACGAGATGCAGTTGAATCGCTTGATTCTGAAATTTTCGTTTTGGAACTATCCGTAAATTTAATGTCTTCCGCTTCTGTAACAATTATCGTTTCATTTTTAGTTAAAGTATCGTACTGTGATGTTTCATTTAATGGGTACTGTTGGCTTACATCTGGTTTCTCCGAATTGATGTGGTTATATAATTTGGAATTATTTCGAAACGGATCGTCGATTTTTATCACGACATCGGCACTTCTACTGATGTATTCTTTTGAATGAAAAGAAGTTTCGTTTTCCTCAGGTTTCTTCGCTACAGCTGCCATCACATCTGGGGAATCAATCGATTTATTCCTTTGAATTAAGATGAATTCTACATCACCAATGGAATCACTTCTTTGAGGTGAAACGTCACCAGGAAAATCAACTTCATTGCTGAAGCTCTCACCATAGGTTACGAAAAAGGGAGTGGTATCATTATTTGGTATACTTCTTTCTCCCGTGTGGTGTGTGAAGTCATCATACTTCACCGTAGATGTCTGAATGCCATTTAGTTCTGAAGCAACCGTAACACTGTCTTTTTCATTAACGTTACTTACACTGGGATCAGTAGAGCGCAAACGTGGCTTTAATAGTTCATATATCGTTAAATTACGGGAGATGGTTCCTGAAGATGAGGTTATGTTATCTTCATATGGGACTAAAGTAACAGCATGTGAGTTTTCAGTCTCGTTAAAAGGGACATATGGAAGCACAGAATCTCTTTGTAATGGAGAAATATGATGAGTGTAATTAAATATATTAATGGAAGAATGAGTTTGATTGATTTTACTAAGAAGAGGATCATATGCTTCCCTCCCTTCTCTTGGTTTGGAATCCTGTAAATGCAGTCGGAGATTCCTGCCTCCTCTGTCATGTCTGTATGGACGGTAAACTTTATTTATAGTTCGAGAAGTGAATCGAAGTCTTGGCGAAGGCTTAACAGCTACAAGTACGACTCGTTTGTTATTTAATGTACCGTCCATTTCTCTTGCAGGAACAGAGAAAGTGCTTCTGCCACCATCAAATTCCTTGCTTATGGCAGATTGGCTGTTACTGAGACCTTTTCGTTCGTTAAACGCATCTTTGATTCTGGAGTTTGAAAAGTCTTCATCTATATGCTTCGAATAATGTGATATTTCCCTAACATTCGTGGAAGAATTTGTTGGGTTAGGAGATTTTCCTCTATACGTATTGGCAATTCTCACACGGAATAAAGTGGTCGGTAAATGATTTTCGGACAGAGCAGGACTTTGAGAGTTGTAATTTGTATCGAAGAAATCATTCAATGTTTTCATTAATTCCTTCGAACTAACTGTCACTGTACTTTGGCTCGAAATCTTGTTCACATATTCAGAACTCCGAGCAAGAAGTTCTACGCTCGGATGGCTTACTTTTTCCTTCGATGTCCAAGCAGAAGTAGTTTGATGTTTCATCGGAACATTCGAGGGATTCGAATTATACTTTCGATCATTTACAGAAACATGTGATATGAAATCTGAAACGTTGTGGTTATTAATAAGTTCAGCTGAGAGATTGTTCTTGTCAGAGGAGGTTGCAATAAGCGAGGGACCCACTCTGTACAGATTTTGGGGAAATATATTTGGACTACTAGAATAAACTTCACGTAATGGCAGAATGGGAACAGTTGTCGAGCAGCCCGCGAAGAGACACATTAGGATGAGTCCCACAGTCTGGGGACTCACCATCCTCATCAAGAATAGACACCATTTGTGGAACTGCATTGACCTTCCGTATCCATGAGTTCCGAATTGAAACTGACCAATACTGTCAATGATAACTATATAAGTTTCTTTATAGATTTATTTCGTTTTCATATCATTTCCACTTCATAATAATCAAAGAAGATTGGTATGAGTTTGGTATTTGAAATAATGAAAGGGTGTTATCAGAAAGAACTGAAGAATTGTTTGTTTAATGTCTTTCTGATTTTGCTGAAATTCTCTGGTTTGTTGTTAGACACCGATAAGGCTTAGCTATACAATTGAACTGCTTCCTTCGCTTGACATTCTATTTTAATTTTCAAAATGAATTATGACATATCGACTTGAAATGTAAGATAACCAAATTTATAGCATTAAAATCGTTCTCTATGTTCTACTTTTAATTATTTTTTGAATCAAGACATCAAAATTCTTTGGCTACATTTTTAGTCTCTTGGATCGGCGTATTGTTACCAGATTTAAATTCATTCTTTTCTGAGTTACTCAACTCCAAATGGAAGATCTTCCAAGACATTCATATTTCAGCCACCAGATGATCATGGGCAGTACGTACCTAGAATAAAGAATTTAAATTAATAAAAGAAAATTCAGTTTAAGGTCGGCGTGCTTAATCGCCAAAACTAGCAAACCCGACCTCCCAATCTGTAATATGCAAATATCCAAATCTCCTTAAAGGCTTGTAGTGCGGCCGTTTTATCAAGGAAGTACCAAGATGTTTATTAAAATCACACAAAATTATCAATTAATTGAGAGGTTGGGTTGGTTTCGATGACTGTGGACAACATTCGGACATTATTGCCGACAAGTCTGCCATTTCCATATCGAAGCAAGCCACATTTGATTGATTATCATCTTTATAACTGTCGTAAAATAAATATATATGTATGAAACTTACTTAACTAATTGACTGCCTGCTTCGATGAATTATTGTTTTTACAAACTAAATAGAAGTCTAGCGAAGGGCTTGAAAAACTACCAAAATGTTGGCATAAAATCATAGATTTGAGTAATGATTACTATTCGCATTAAAGGTACTGCTTTCATGTTCTTTTTCCTAACTTTATTAAGAACGTGTTTTGGCGGAAAACGTTCGTTATAACCATATAATAACCGGATGGTTTATCACGAGCTTTAAATCCTAGTGTTAGTTTTTATAAATCGAAAATCATTTCCTTCAAATTAATATTCTGAGCATTAACTTGTTCTGGACGGTAAGGTAACAGTGGGGTACATAGGAAAAAAAATCAAGCGTCTTTCCGGTTTAGCGTTTATATCCGGTTTAAAGTAAATAAACAGTACTTCCTTTTGGTGTTATACACAGTTGGATAATAACGAAACTCCGTCATCGACTGTAAGCGAACCGTAAATTGACAGAGTAGTGATTTAGTGATCAGGCACAATCTCTTTCATATTTTGGAAAACAGAGCCCTTCTTTGTGTACTGAAGTAACGGAACAGATCTGAGCGAATGCGACCTTTGTGCAGCCATTCACACAGAAATCAGATCGACATTTCCTGCAGATATTGTGAACTCACTTATTGAATCAGCTTTATAGGAGGCTCAGTGGTGAATTGATTGCTTTGAACTGAATGCAAATCAGATACCCGGGTAATTATGTAAAGACCTAGCTGGGTATCAAGGGCTGTAGTTGTTAACAAGGTTTATGCTACCATAGGATAATTAAGAGAAAACACGATATTTTAGACCAGAGGTACCTTTTTACTTACTAATCACCTTACCAACGCAACTGTATCAAGAGAACTGCTTTTATACAAGTTCTAAAAAACAGCTTACGAAAAGCCATTGGAAGTATTTTAAACCAAATATTTCTATAATATATATATTAAATATTTTTGTTAATAAAATTAAACAGAGAAATAGTTTTTAGCCCAAAGAAGCGTTAGCTCAGAAGGGCTGTTAATTTTGTTTTGACATTTTGCGTTGGTTCACTATAAAGCTCTGAACCGCTCTTCAAATTGTCGCCACCAAACATTAGAGACCTGCATTATATTTAAAGAAATTAAATAATGAAGAATCTGAATGAGTGTATGCATGTTTCTCGCATTGTGATGAAACAACGGCACCTAGAGCCATCCAATTTTGAATGACGTAATCCTACTGCGAATATGGGCATCTGGAAGCCCAAATTTGAAATTTGGAAAATGTTTTATTATCGATTTCCTATTTTGTAAAACGTTAAAGAATTTATGATTAACAAACTCAATGATTTCAAGGCGAGCAATGGCAACGTTGTACAGAAAAAAAATTATCTCCAGCGCGTGAGACGCCGTATCGGAAATTCTAAAGTATGCTCATTTAAAAACTATTTTGCGATATTGCTCTTAAACTGGATATTATAGTTTAAGTGCGAAGAACATGATATTTAATAAATAAAGATAACACATAAAAAGTTAAAAAAGCGCCTTTTCGGGCGTAATATAAAATCTGAAAGCTTATATATTTTTTATTATTAGTCCAAAGGGATTTGAGTCCCGAAGGACTATTACTTTCGTTTTCGCATTTTGCGTCGGACTCCTATAAATGTCGGTTCACTTTTCAAACTGTTGCCACAAAATGTTAGAGTCCTGTATTACATTTGAAGAAATTAAATAATGAAAAAACCTGCATAAATGTATGTATATTTCTCGCATTGTGATAAAACAACGGTATCTAGAGCCATATAATTTTGAAAGACGTAATCCTACTGAGAATATGGGCACCTGAAATCCCAAATTTGAAATTTGGAATTTGTTTTATTATCGACTTTCTATTTTGTAAAACTTCAACGAATTTTTCAGTAACAAACTCAACGATGTAAAAGCAAGCAATGGCAAGACTCTACGGGGGAAAAAAAAACCCTTTTTATCTCCAGCGCGTATATCAGCGTATCAGTGTAACAGTGTATCGGAAATTCTAAATATATGCTTATTTTTTTTTTAAATTATTTTGCGACATTGCTATTGATCTAATTTTTATGGTTTAAGTGCAAAGTACATGGTAACACACAAAATGTTGAAAACACGCACCTTTGGACGTAATTTAAAATCTGAAACATTTCAGATTTTTTTTCCTTCTCTTTATTTTAATATTTTCTTAATATGCAAACCATTTCTTTTTTCAGCTAAAGCGAAGCAAGGATCTAATACTTGCTTATATGGGCTCTGAAACTAAACACATCACTTTGTTTCTGCTTTTAATGCATTAAAATAAAACAACGAAATAATTTTGATTCGCCCAAAAGAAAATGCATAATTTATTTCTATTTTAAAAAGACTGACATTGGTGACGTAGATAAAACAATAAAATACATATTATTTAATTTATTTATCGAATTAAATTAAAATCGCATAAATAAATTGATAGCATTTCAATTTTATTAATTTAAAGAGAAACGAAAATGATTCAGATAATTGGAATTTTGAGCATCAGCGTCCACATAACTGATATTTCTTGTATTTTATAAATTAATAATAATAATTTCATCCGCAATTTAAAGTGAATTAAAAATTGGTCTAGAGAAGAAAGCAACCGATTTTCTCGGTCTACAGAGTAATTTGAGAGTAATTCGAGATTCGATTAATTATAGTTTTAAACAGCAAGAGCTCTTCTAACGGAGATCCTGTTCTGTTTTATGAGTTAGTAACGATAATTTCATAAAAGGTTTAAAATAAAATTATTATAACAAAATCATAAAATTAAAAAAATGAAAGGTTTCACATTTTAACGATCGCCCAAAAAGGTTTATTATGGTTTTTTTACTCTCTCGCTGAGCTCACAGTCTACTAGTCTATTGCTACACTCACTCCTATTGCCCCCATCTTTTTTGTCTTTTTAGTTTAATTATAAAGCATAATTTTCTTCTGACTTGGCATACATTTTTCTGTTTTTTGTCAGTTATTCATATCGATGTTCAGTTTCCTTACTAAGATGGCTTTATAAAAGTTTTATTTACTTATTAACCTTTCGTGTATTTACTTTATTTATTAAATATCACTTTCCACATAAAATTCGAATCAACGGCAAAAATCACCAAATATTTTAAAACAGCATATCTTTAGAATTTCCGATTTCCATTCGGGACTAACATCCAGTTTGGGCTAAAAAGTTAAACCAACTTTAAATTGTTAAACATTATTTTAATAATGAATTAATCAAAAAATTTTTGTTAGGCAAAGAAGAGCAATCGATTTTAAGTTTAGATTAGAAGAAAAGACGATTCAGTTAATTTCAGTTTCGAGCAACAGGAACTCTCAGAACAACACTGAGGCACATGAGTTACTGAAACTATACACTATGTACATATAGGGACGGCGGTATTTGAGTGAAGTGGCAAATGGTGAAAAACATTTTACACTAGCAATAAATAATCAAAGCTTTGAAGATCCGGGTACACGGATCATGTCCATAAGTCCACAATATTACAAAGTCTCTGATATAACAATTTGAAGATTACGAAAATGACAAATATAAGATCAGTTCTTTGAAGATCCAGGTACACGGATCAAGTCCATAAGTCTATAAAGTTTCAAAGACACTGGTAAAATGACACAATGAAGATAAAATAAAGATAATAGTACTATGTACAATATATACACATTTCACCATTTGCTGTTATGGAAGATGCCTCTTGGGCGCTTTGCTGCAATTTCTATAGTAGGATCATAATTTATCAGATTACGGATATGTTCATATTGAGAAAGTTCTATTTTAGCATAGAAATTGTGGCTCGTGGTGAAAATTTGATCAGCTATGGGTCTTATTTTTAGTTCTTTATGTATCTGCAGGTTACGTACGAACCATGGGGAGTCAACAATTTGTCTCAGTATTTTGTTCTGAAAGACCTGTAGTTTGTGTCTATAAGTCTTGTACACAGTGGCCCAGATAGGCACTGCATAAAACTGAAGAGATGTTTTTCTCTGGCTTTTTAAAGCTTTTAATCATGCACGAGAACATTCTGGTAAATTCTATTGTCTCGAGGTTTCTGGAAAGCAAAAGAGAAGAATTACAGTTACAGATAACGAACAACTGCATTTATTCAATTTAAATATAAATTACGAGATATCTATTTATTTAATGCTCCTGCTCCTGTATTTTAACTTTTTCGGCGTAGCTTTCTCTTAAGACTCGTCCCGCGTAGCATGGCACGAGAAAATAAAGCAATTTCAGTTACAATTCTACTAAAAATAGCTAGATAAATACAAAATCCTTAACAATATTTTATCTCTACACATATAATAAAAGAAAGAGTCTGTCTGCGTGTGTGTCTTTCGTTCGCGCTGCGCGTAAGCTAATAGAACCACGGCTACGAAATTTGGTACATAGGTGCATCTAGACAAGAGGCAGTGCACCTCGAAGCGATTTTTTCGAAATTCGAATTAGAATCTTTTTAATTTTATGTTTTGTGACGAAATCGCGTCATTTTGAGACATAATGGGCTATAGGAAAGCGAGATTTTACTCTACACACTCCACTTTCACATCGTCATGAAACGTAGGCTATTTTACGAACTTAAATTAAATTTCGTGTTTCAATAAATCGATTCAATACGAATTTATTTAACAAAGGGAGCTTAACACCTTTTCAACGGGATTTTTTCTTAAAAAGTTTACTTTTAAAAATGTACAGTTTATTTTTCTTTGATTTTTGGACACGTTAAACTTTCATCCTTGCGACTTTTAGAGAAGGAATTTTGGAAAAATGATAATATCTTGTATTTTAAAAAATATTTTAAATGAAGCTTCCGAGTACACTTCTCACATCTTTAAAAATGTGATTTTAGCAACAATTTTCCTTTCTTATTGTTGTTGATAGATTTTTGATGAGATCGCATCATTTTGAATAGTTTCATTCTTTTAGAAATATGGGTTTGGCAACAATGTTTCATCGTATTTCTTATGTCACTGTTTTTGAGAGATTGGCATATTTCATTGTCATTTTTTTATATATATAATACATTTTTATTGATTTTTTAGATAAAGTTGTTCTGCAGAGTAAAATTCTGCTCGGAATTTTTTGTTTTTTGAGTCTCTTTCATGTTATTTTTTGCTTATTTCAATGTTTGTAAGATATTGAAAAGTTTTGCATGTTTTTTTTCTTCAACGGAAAGTTGGTTAATTTTTTTATATGTAATAAATTTTTTAAATTTTTTTTATGAAGTTGTTCTGCAGAGTAAAATTCTACGCAGTTTTACATTTAAAAGCCAGACGAAGGCTGGCAGCGTAGCTGCTAGTAAATGAATAATGATCATTTCATCAGCATTATTAGTTTAAGTTAATTAAAACAGCATTATTAATTTAAGTTAATTTAATATTAGTTTAAGTTAATTAAAACAGCATTATTAATTTAAGTTAATTTAATATTAGTTTAAGTTAATTAAAACAGCATTATTAATTTAAGTTAATTTAATATTAGTTTAAGTTAATTAAAACTTAAACTTATTAGTTTAAGTTAATCAAAACAGCATTATTAATTTAAGTTAATTTAATATTAGTTTAAGTTAATTAAAACTTAAACTTATTAGTTTAAGTTAATTAAAACAGCATTATTAATTTAAGTTAATTTAATATTAGTTTAATTAAAACTTAAACTAATAAATTGTTTTGTCTAGAAAGAAAAGCAAGCGATCTACATAACAGGAATTTTGAACATCAAGAGTCATTGACTTTACTGAAGTTCTATTGTATTTAAAAAATTCAAAATGATTATTTCGTTATCAATTGATCGTTAGTGGATTAGACAAAGCTATAGTAGTATTTTTGGCAATGAAATTTTCTTTTGTGATCATATGAAAACATCAAAACTAGTATGATTATAATTCTGGCAACGTCAAAAGTGACCGAAAGCACACAGTTCCGCTCAAACATCCCCAAGTGCCATCTAGGACGTCCTGAAAGTCATCTTGCAATTAAATATATATAAATAGAACAAGTAAAAAAGTCTTTTACTGTTGAGAATATACAAGAAACTGTCTACTGACGTAAACAAAACCTCAAATAGAGGACACGTTGAGGTCAGTTTCGATATTAGGGTTCTCTGTCCTTAAAATTACTAGCTAACGAGATGCACTACCGTGTTATTGACCTTCCGATACAAAATTAACGACATTTTTACGATTCTGATGCCTTCGTTGTCGGAGGTGATGCCCCCCGGGCAAGTTTTGCACTCAGTTTCGTAATAATGATCATCGCTTCTAAAGACTTTCTTGCCCCTTAAAATGTGCAAATAGTCACCCCTTCCCCTTTTCTCAGTTTGCCAGAAAAGAGTTTTCATCAAAAACAGGATTATTGGGATATTGCAAGAATCTTGTCTTGGCCTAAGGGGAGCACAAGCAGAAACGTCAAGCGATAATGAGGTATAATATAATTTGGATGCATATGAGAATTACGTAAAGCGACCAGAAGTCCCAGATTTTAGTGCAGTTATCCAATTTTAGAACAGGCTTTGGTAAAATAACTCGGAACAGGATTTAGGAAAATAAATAAAGGATAAAAATTTGAAACAGCTACCGTATATTCTGGCTTATAAAGCGCACTTTTAACACCAAAAATATGACCGAAATTTACGGGTCAGCGTTATATTCCAGATATAAAAATGATAGATTAAAAATATGGAAAAAATCAGCATACAAAAGTTAAATTTTTACGTGTACTTATGCTGTTTATTTAAAAGAAATGATATACCTTTTGAACTTAAAAATATTTCATTATCGGATAAAATGAAAAGTTCGTCATGTTCTTTTTCCGTTATATCTTCAGGCACATCACTGAAGTCTGTTTCATCTTCACCACATTGTTATTCTAAGCCCTAAGTAAATAATCATCATTCATTCCATTTCCTATTGCTTTCGCAAACTGAATGACTTTGCATTTGAAACCAGCACTGTATTGCTTCGTTTGGCAAGAGGCATATTTACTACTAAAAGTAACACAAGATCAACTGTATATTTCAACTAAAACCTTCGATGTTCCTTTTGAAATAACGGCTTCAAATAACCCCAGAAAGAGAAAACATCATAATTCCGCCAATTCTTTCGGGTTATAAGTGCATTCTTACTCCAAATTATATCCCCCTTTTCTCGATTTCCTACAATAGCATTTTCTGGACACTTGCATTGAATACAATCGACCCTCTTTGCAGGTATATTTACTCCATTGAGCATTTAACACACACATACTGTTCCCCTTATCGCTTGTCAGTTCGAAATGCTAGAAAAAGTCTTCGAATCACTGACCTCAAAAGATATTGCGCATGCATCTTTTAAGTTTCTTCATAAAGAATTGGGTACGCGTTATACGGAAAATATACCTAAAATTAAAAATTTAGCTCGAAATTATAGATGGGCGTTATACACCGGTGCGCATTATACGCCGGAAAATTGCGTGTGAACTTATAAAGATAAATACATAAAAATTTCCAGTTGCCAAGATAAAAAGGCTTTATTGCTTCCAACAAGATAAAAAGTTTTATCTCTTCCAACAAGATAAAAACGCTTTATTTCTTCCAACAAGACAAAAACGCTTTATCTCTTCCAACAAGATAAAAACGCTTTATTTCTTACAACAAGATAAAACGCTTTATTTCTTACAACAAGATAAAAAGCTTTATTTCTTCCAACAAGATAAAACGCTTTATTTCTTCCAACAAGATAAAAACGCTTTATTTCTTCCAACAAGATAAAAACGCTTTATTTCTTCCAGCATAATAGTAATTTTAGTTAAATGCTAATAATTGTTTTATAAATCTCCAGTGCACTCAAAGAAAGCTATTAAGAGCAAAATAAGTATGCTTTTATAACTGGGATGCCAAAAGAAACAAAGTAGCTATGTTAAAGTTACAAAAACAAATATAAAAAAGAACAATTTATCGAGTCTTAAGAACAGGAGAGCGGATATGCTGAAATGAATCAAGTGTTTAAAGGGTCTTAAAAAGGCAAGAAAATAATGAAAAACGTTTCAGTGAACACGAAAAACTGGATATTTCTGTTCATAAAATTGGCCAAAAATTAAAGATCTCAATCAAGTGTTCGTTGAATTAACGGAAATCTTGGCTTTTTTTTTACATTCAGACGGCGGCTCCAAAGTGATAAAAGAACATGAGCGGAAAAATTACCTTAGAATTTATAAGCACTTGATGCCACCCCCGTAACTGGCTGCATGGTTAAGATCCCTTAACACTGGAAGTGCGATCCACGTTCAATCCCAGGCGAACGGGCTATGTGCATAAATAGCGTCATGTGTAAAGTGAATGCATGCTAGTTTCCCTTAGAAAGTCTTTTACGAAGACATCCCTGCCCCTAGATAGATAGACCTCCTTTTCTTTAATATATATAGTTACTATTCCGAAGTGAACGGGCTTACCAGCCACCGAGAGGGGTATTCGCTGGTAGTTCGAATCCCGGCAAATGGGCTAGCTGCAGAGGCCTCTTCGGGTAATCACATCTCCTTATGTTTTGGTGGGCATTTTATTCTCGAAACTCTCTTTTTGATTCTCGCGTTGTTTGGTCTCGCCATGCGATTCTTTGAATTACCACCCACTGTAAAAGATTCGATAGAATATTTCCAGCAATATGGAGTTCTACCAAGTAATCGAAAATGTTAAAATATTCATGATATGAATCTCTATATAAGAAAAGTACCTGTATTCGTGATTTTCCCCACGTGTAATGTGTACACTAGCCAATTTTTCCCTAGAAAGTCCTCGACGAAGGCACCTCTCAGGCAAATAGCCCTCGAGTGCTTTGCCATAATCAAATAAACCAAATCAAACCAAAGTGAACGGAAACTCGTCATAGTGATAAACGTAATTTTTTGTTTCATTCTAATCTACGTCGTGGCACTGAGTCATCAGTCAGCGTTCCATATCTATATCATTATACATTTTAGGCTAAAATTTAGGAAAACATTGACAAAAACAGTAATAATATAATGTGCCATACATGAAGAGGAATGATTCTAAACCATTTTTTTTCAGAGTAAATGAGATTTTGTTTAAATCAGTTTATCATAAAAAGATTTGATTCCTTTTATCAAGCAATGCCATTGAAGTGGAATCAGTTAGGAGTTGTTATACGAAAGATGTTGCCAACTATTTGAATAACCAGAAACAAATTTCGTATCTAAATCTAATAATGAATCTAATAATCTAAATCTAATCTAATAATATATACAATGCTTATATACTTTGTGTAGTTACGCAGTGCTTATATTAGAAGTGATCATAAGCAACAACACCAAAAAGGTTACGTTATTTGGAGATGGCAAAGCAGGCAAGAGCTATTTGACAAGCTATTGAGTGTCTAAGGAAAACTGGCTTTGATTCAGTTCAAGAGAATTTACCTTCGACTATTAAAGACAATCTCTAAAGAGTCAGTAAAAGCCAGCATGTGCACGAGAAGGTTTGGTTTATTTGATTACTGCAAATCAATCGAGGGCTATCTGCCTAAGGGGAGAGATGCGTCCGTGAAGGACTTTCTAAAGGAAACTGGCTCGTGTACACGTTACACATGGGGAAAACCACAAAATCGCCCATGCAGCCAAGCCAGTCCTCAGGGTTTTGAACCTCCGCCTGGACTTTAGAAAGAATTGCAGTTTAACGTATTTTTAAGAAAGGTTCGTCAACACGTGACTTGTTCAATCCCGAGTTAACTCTGCTTTTTGTGCTGCAGTGGAACAGAGAATTAATGATAAATTTTACATTCCGCATTCAGATACAAATTCCTTCTAGGGGGGGGGGAACTAGGATATAACTTGGTTGCTAAGTCCTAGTTTTCGTTTTTGCTTTACAAAAACTACAATTCTTTCTAACCCCGTATTTAAGTCAATTTAATTTTTATTGTTTCTGTGCTAAAGATTTGAAGATTTTGAAACTAGCTTTCAACAAATAGCTCCTGAAGATTAAGAAGAAAAAGGAAGTACAGAAATTTCAACTGCATTTTTTAAATTTCTTTTTTTATTTTTTAGAAAGGTTATCTACCAGGGAAGATTATGCCTTTCCTAAAACGCAAGCATTGCTCAAAACAAAAGAAAAAAATATTCGTTTATAAACTGTAGCTTTTTTTCCTTATAACCATTTCACGATTCATCTCTTGAGTAAATAATAATCTTTACTCCGCAAAAGGCGACAGATTTTTTTTTCGGTTATAAATGTTTACCTAGATTGAGAAAAGAATAACAAAAAAATTTCGTTTGTATCTAAATGTTTGCATCGGGGAATTTACACATACATCGCCTAACTAAGAATAGACAGGAAATGGAGGAAAACTTTAGATACCGAATCATTGAAGAATATTACAAAGAATTTAGAATTAAATCATTTGGATTTCCGCAAATTACACCAAGGTTATTTGACTAAGAGTGGGATACATCGTTCAAATGGATTCGAGAGTGTCGAAATGGATCTTTTTGTTGAAATATGATACACGAAATTATTCGCGAATTCAATAGTTCCTTTACTTTGTATAAGGAAGTAAAACTAATAAAATCGGAAAAATTTGAAATTCACGGATTTATTCAATACCTGCAAGAATTTGAAATTTGCGAAATTTTAGAATATACCTTGAAATTTGCGCGACGATAAAGTTTTACTTTAATAATATATATATATTTTTTTGATTTGAAGTGAATTCACCTGAGAGATTTACTAGTTTTTACGTTTACAATACTTGAAATATACTCAATTGTGCTTTTAACATTTAACCATGAAATTTCAAAAGAACAGGATCTGTTTAAGCTGTTATAAAAAATGATTGTTCCACAAGGAAGGAAACTGTGAAGTCTGTCGTAGCAGAAATCAACGGAAAGCAAACAAGGCTAGCCGTTATCCGATTAGATTCCTACAGGGCCCAAGACTGGCCTAAAGGCTCTATCCTTTTTTTACTTCCTTGTAAGAAGTAAAAATGAAGTATTGTAATCGCGAAAAGTTTCAGGCAGCATATTTCAACGAAAATATCCATTTTGACCGCTATCGAATGCTATTTAACGATGTTTTTGAGTGATATCTGTACGTAAGGACAGAATAAAATACACTTTTCCTTCAAAAAATTATAAAACTGCTTTAAAATTAATTCTGAAGAGAATTTTTCGTGGCGTGTGTACGAACGTATGTATGTACGTATCTCGCATAACTCAGAACCAGTAGCCTCAGAACGTTGAAATTTTGTATATAAGACTATAACATGTAGATGTGCACCTCGTATTTTGGTTGCAATCGGCCGCACCATACATATATAAATATATTTATATATATATCCACTCTGTTACCCGGCTCAGTGATCTCAGTTTCTTTACTCTTATATGTTGGTAAATTGTACATTTTTTGCTTTAAAAATGATTGAATTATGTTGTTTTTATCTTCCGGTTAAGGATGTTATGCCTTTAGTAAATCTGTGTGCAATATTTTTAGAATTATCAGCAATTTTAAAGTTGTTTAATTGCGCTAAGCCTTTTTTAATGGCGGCCATTGATGTTTACATTTGAAACAGGAGACTAGTAGATTTGTTGCCAATCTAGAGAAACTTAGCTTCGCAACAACAAAGATAACGCATTCATTTATTGTTGTCAATTAAATCATGCTTAATTCTTTCTGGAATATTTTCGAGGAAATAAGCGTTTGAGATTTACTTCGTAATTTTTAATATAGATATTTTGAGTTTTTATGTATTTTTGCCTTCTCGCGAAGTGAGAACTGAATTAATTAAATGAGAAATACTCAATCGTCTGTGAACAACTGTTTCTTTTTTGTTTTGTTCGCTTAATTTCTTTTATACATCATTCCAGCTTTATTATAGTATTTGAATAGAACATGTGTCAACGATTAGATAATTCTTTAAATGATATACATTTTGTGCATTCTGAGTTATAATATGAATGAAATATAATACTGTTAAGTAAACCTAGCGCCAGAGTGTCGTTATGGTAAACAAAGTGAATTTTAAAGAATGCATCTATTCTATTGTGGTTTATGAGTTGTCGGCGAAGTAGGTTTAATTCAATCTAATAAGTATAAATGAAATGCAAGAAAAAATGCGTATAATTTAATATTCCGTACAAGGAAGTCATGTGGTGTACACATCAGATTTTTTTTTCTATTAGAAAAAGGAAAAGATATCTGATCTTTGTTAAATTTCCATATTCGTGGCATTTAAGATGATGAAAGCCCAGTTTAGGATTTAAGTTTATTATTTTGTTTATAAAGAATTAACAGTTAAAATATAGTATCAAAAATTACCTTTTTAACAGGTCGTAGCGACATTAGGTATTTTGGACGCAAGAAAGATGAAAAACCGTCGGGAATCGAAACGCAGACCTCTCAATTACGCGCTGAGCGTGCAGACCACTACACCACGAAGGCTCGCGAAGAAGGTGGGAGTTAATACCTTATGAGGTGATAACATCCATCAGTGTTCAACATCATTCCTTCTTCGAAAGATTTATGAAATTGCTTAAATTATTAACTGTATTAGCTAAAATAAGATGTAAAAATTCTTAATATCGTAAAATTTTTTTTAATCGGTCGTTTTTTAATCGTCGCATATATACGTAATAGCGGTTATCGTCGCATATATACGTAATAGCGTCGTATATATACGCATATATGCATATATACGCATATATATGCATATACGCATATATACGCATATATATGCATATACGCATATATACGCATATATATGCATATACGCATATACACGAATATATATGCGACGCATATATACGCATACATCGACGCATATATACTGCGATACTGCTGTGTTGCTCTGCGTTTCTATTACCGGGGCAATACTTCCCAGACATTCAAAGTAGAAAGTCCTAAGCAATGTAAAACCCTGAATTTTTTCTTCTGAGGGGAAGATGTGATGAATACGAGAGAAGATGGTGCTTCGTATTTGTATGCTCGAACGCTGACTGGAGCCGGTGAGAATGCATATATACGCATACGTTGACGCATATATACGCATACGTCGACGCATATCTATACGCATACGTCGACGCATATCTATACGCATACGTAGCATATATACGTGGTTACATAAGCGAAACTCCTTTCTCATCTGCAGAGGCATTATATTACTTGGGTTATTGTAAAACAAGCTACAGCTTATCTGCCTGAAGGGAGGGCTGCTACCATGGGGAACGTTTTTAAGGGTTATTATTTCGTATTGATTTTACAAATGGGGAAAAGCACATACGAAAACACATAGTCAAACCTTTCGCTGAGATCTGAAACCGTGCTACACTACTCGGCTTCAGCAGTCTTTCCGCTAGCCCCCTAGAGGATCGTCAGCAAAGGATTAAGTCGTCAGACGGAATCATATTATTTTAATTATTAAACTCTAAATTTGAAGACCCCGAAACTGTTTATTTGCTATTCGTTTTTCTTCTGCTGCTCAATAGGAAAACTTAGCTTATTGTTCTAAGACTACGTGTTCCTCAACACGTAGAACAGGTAGGTATTTACTACCTTGAGACGAAACTCCGTCATAGAATATTCGTTGCTGCCAATCAACGTTGCATAATATCTTTTATTTATATTCATTACCATTAAGCATTGGCGTAAATTATCATTTGAAATGTCTTAATCCATGTTTTGAGGAGAAATGAAAAATTGCATGGCGCATGGATTATTTCCTGTTTGAGCTGGACATGAATCTGGCCATCAAACTACGCTACGGAACAACTATATAACTACTACGGAACAAATCCATGATAGACCCAAAGGTCATTTATCCTCGTAACGCCGCACTTCCCTCCTATAGATGGCGATACGAGCAAACACCAAGAAGAAAGCGAGCTAATTTTTCTGGAACCGCCACAAAATAAAAATAGAAGTATAAAAAGATAATTTAAAAAATATTTTCCCATTAGCGGGGGCGAGCAGTAAAGTCACTGACTGGTAGTTTGTTCCGGGATTTTAATCCCTTGCGAATGGGCTGGAGACATGGTCGATTTCGTGGTTTTTCACGTGTGTAACGTGTATACGAGCCAATCTTCCTTAGAAAGTCGTCGACGAAGGCATCCCTGTCTTAGGCATATAGTCCTCTAGTGCTTTGCCACAAGCCAAAACAAACCTATAAATATTTTATTGACAATATTTTGTTTAAAAATAAGAATACTGCTATAAGAAATAAGCACAAACCATTTAATTAAACCATAGCCACCAGGCAACGTTGGCCCGTACATCTTTCTATACAAAATTGCTTAACGCGTTTAGCCCTGCTACGAAAAAGATCCAAAATTTACAGTAGTTATTATATAAAGTGTTAAAATCTATGATGTCCAAATTAAAAATCAGGACCTGTTACGACATGTCATCAGAGAAGACAAAATTTTTTTTCAAATGATTAATTTACTTACGCAGATGAGCGACGAACCTTTATAGCACCGCTGATAGCGAAAGACCTTATAAGGTATTTCTCCCACCTTCTTGGCGTGCCTTCGTGGTGTAGTGGTCAGCACACTAAGCCGGTATTTCAGAGGTCCGTGGTTCGATTCCCGGCGAAGGCGATTGCTAATTTTTCATCTTGCCTGCTTCCAAAATAGTACCTAGTGTCTCTACAGTGGCGCCAGAACTAAAAGGGTGTTGGATAATGATTCTCCTCCCCCAGGATTTAGCGATTGGGTCCCCTAAAAACGCAAGTCGCCTTTTAAAAGGGGGAGTATATAAGGTATTTCTCCCGCCTTCTTAGCGTACCTTCGTGGCGTAGTGGTTCTGCACGCTGGGTCGGTATTCCAAAGGTCCGTGGTTCGATTCGCGGCGAAGGCATTTGCTAATTTTTCATCTTGGCATTTTCATTCCTGGCGAAGGCATTTGCTAATTTTCATTTTTCTTCTTCCAAAAAATACCTAATGTCTCCACAACGTTATGAATAATTGATTGGAAACATCGTACTGTCATTTTTCTAATCCTTATTTATGTTACCGTGAAAGACCGAAATTGGAGAATGTCGACTTTCACCGGAGAATGTCAACATTCACCAAATGCGTCGGTGAAAGATCGAATATTTCTTTACATTCTTGTACATTCGGACCCTCACCGGTGTATGTCGACAATCACAGGTATGCTCTGGTGTAGGTCGAAAACAGAGGAGTCTATGTACACGCTGCCATTCCAGAAGGAAGTGTTTCACAAATAAATGCAGTTGTAAAAGCAAGGGCCTGTTGTGCAATTCAAAGTGTCATAATAGTTTAAGTTGTTGCAATAAATAAGATTTGAATCACATAATTTGGTAAGTTTATAACTTCTATTATTTTCCTTTCTCATTTTGAATGTACTGTGTGTTTTAAGTTCTTATGTTCTTAAGTCCTTATTCTGAGTCTCGAGTGCCTTTTTTTGCGAATGAATTACGGAGAAGGAAATATAATATTCTTATATGTTCAACATTCACCATTAGTACATGGTGAATGTCGACATTCACCGGTGTAAGTCAGCAATAAGAGTATTTGGAAAATATTTCGGAAATACACCAAGCGACTACTATGTGAATGTTGACATTCACCAATGAAAGTCGACATTATCAGGATTTCGGTGTTTCACCGTAACATTTATAAAGAACAGGATTTTACTCCTAACTAAAAAAAAAAAAAAAGTGTAAAAAATCATCTCAATGTGTTGCATTCATTTCAGCAGAAAACCGCAAGTAACGGTCTAACACATTATAATTCATAAAAAGTTAGCAGCTGCCAATAAAACTGACATGGGACGATTCTTCACGCTTGTTTGTTTTCAACTTCATGCTTGACATTGAAACTACTGGAGGAGAACATCGAAGACTGAGTGTTTAATCAATCGTATTAGACGAATTCTCGGTCGAATCAGGTCACACGGGAGTAGGCATTTCTCAAGCAGTTAAGGTCGAGTCGAAAACAGTGTATCACCTTACATATCGAATTAATCGGAAAGCCCCCAGGTAAATGAGAGTTTGTGTTCAATCCATTAAAGTAAAATATTGTCATCTTGTATCAAGATGGTAACTTTACCGAGGCGAAATCATTCTGTGAGAGGTTTTGAGAATTTTCTGAGATTTCGCGAATAAAACATTTTTCAGCAAACGTCGAGCACTTCTGCACCTTTAAGAATTCAGTGTCAAAAATTCATTTGAATTGTTAGATGATTTAGAATTTTTACTTCCTTGTACGAAGTAAAAAGGAAGTATTGTAATCGCGAAAAGTTTCAGGCAGCATATTTCAACGAAAATATCCCATTTTGACCTCTTTAAAATGCTATTTAACGATGTATTTCCGTGATATCTGTATGTAAGGACAGAATAAAACACTCTTTTCCTCAAAAAAATTACAAAACTGCTTTAAAATGAATTCCGAAGAGAATTTTTCGTGGCGTCTGTACGAACGTACGTACGTACGTATCTCGCATAACTTCAAAACGAGTAGCCTCAGAACGTTGAAATTTTGTATATAGGACTGCTATAACATGTAGATGTGCACCTCATATTTTGTTTGCAATCGGCCACACCAAACGTATATAAATATATTTATATATACATCCACTTTGTTACCCGGCTCAGTGATCTCAGTTTCTTTACTCTTATATGTTTGTAAATTGTACATTTTTTGCTTTAAAAATGATTGAATTATGTTGTTTTTATTTTCCGGTTAAGGTTTTTATGCCTTTAGTAAATCTGTATGCAATATTTTTAGAATTATCGACAATTTTAAAGTTGTTTAAGTGCCGCTAAGCCTTTTTTTTATGGCGGCCATTGATAGATTTAATTCAATCTAATAAGTTTAAATGAAATGCAAGAAGAAATGCGTATAATTTAATATTCCGTACAAGGAAGTCATGTGGTGTATATATCAAAGTTTTTTCACTTGCAACTATATTTTTGAAAGTATGAATTATCGTCTGTTAGTTGACAGTTTTTTTCCATGCAAAATGTCGCTTTTAAAGAAGCAATGGATGGAAAGCTATGTTTGGGTTCTTTCCGAAGAAAATTTTTTACGGTGTCTCACAAAAGTGATGGGACACTTGTGCTTTACAAAAGGAAACTGTAATAAAATAAATTTAAAAAAACATATAAACATTTTTTGTGGGTGTGTTTCATACTTAAATTTAGTAACAATTATTACATAACATACATTTTCTCAAAATATTAAAATTATAATTTAATAAAAATACAATTGTTTAGAACGGAGGAAAAAATGGCTCACATAAGTTATGGGACACCATTAGATACTACTACGTACTACAATAAAAATATTGTTTTGGGTTTTTATTTTTACTCAAAAGCAATTATCAATAATTTATAAAATCGTCTGCAGTCTTTCTCTCCAGTTTGTTTTGGAAGTTTTGTGTTTTTTAGCTCTGTGTAGCCATGAATGCTAAACGAAGAGAAACTTTGCCTGAAATTCGAAAATTAGTTATTAATTTGCATATTGAACGTGGAAAATCTATTAGAGAAACTGCTGAAACAGTTAACATGAGTCATTCAACAGTTTTCAATATCATTAAACGATGTAAAAAAAATCATATGATTCAGGATAAAAGAAGACCTGGCCGACCATCGAAGCTATCCAATGGAATAAAGCGAATTATTGTTCAAAATATTAAAAACAAATCGAAGAATGAGTGCTCCTAAAGTTGATGCTGATTTACAAGCATTATATGGAGTAATTGTTAATCCTGAGACTATTAGTAGAGTAATTCGATTTGCTGGATATCATGGTAGAGCAGCCAGGAAAAAATTCTTCGTAAGTGAAAAGAATAGAAAACTCAGACTGGCTTTCGCAAAATCCAACATAAATAAGAACTCTGATTACTGGAATGAAGGTATATTTGCTGATGAGAGTAAATTTAATATATTTGGTTCTGACGGTAGAATATTGGTGTGGAGAAAATCCATGAAAGAATTTCGCAAACAGAACTGGGTGCCAACAGTAAAACATGGAGGAGGAGGAGTTATGGTATGGGGGTGTATGTCGTCCGCTGGAGTTGGTAATCTTGTTTTTATTGACAGTATAATGGATCAGTACAAGTATATTGACATTTTAAATCAAAATTTGAAATCTTCAGCACGAAAATTGACCCTTCATAACGATTTTAAATTCTACCAGGACAATGACCCCAAGCACACTGCTTTGAACGTTAGACTCTGGCTGCTGTATAACTGTCCTGAAATAATATAAACGCCACCACAATCTCCAAACTTAAATCCCATAGAGAATATATGGCAAGAATTGGAATCAAGAATTCGCAAACACACCATTTCTTCAAAACAAAAATTAAAATTATTGCTTCAAGAAGAATGGGGTAAAATCACTCCAGAAATCACAAAAAAATTAGTCTAATCCATCCCAAGAAGATTAAATCATGTTTTGAAAGTAAAAGGAAATCTAACCAAAAAAATTTAAACATTTTAAGAAGTAAAATTTTTGGATAAATATTTGATGGAAAAGTAAGTGTCCCATCACTTATGTGAGCCATTTTTTTTGCTCCGTTCTAAACAATTGTATTTTTATTAAATTACTATGTTAATATTTTGAGAAAATGTATGTTATGTAATAATTGTTACTAAATTTAAGTATGAAACACACCCACAAAAAATTTTACATGTTTTTTTAATTTATTTTATACAGTTTCCTTTCGTAAAGCACAAGTGTCCCATCACTTTTGTGAGGCACTGTATATCTCTTATTAAAAAATATTGCGACACCATGTTTTTTCGATATATAAAGCTACGATAGGTAATACTATCAACAAGAAAGGAAAAAAAAAAACGTCTTTTGTTTGACTTCGAGGAGTAAAATTGTTCCAAACATATATCAAAGAGAAAAACGGAGTTTTCTAATATTGCAAAGATAAGATCTTTAATGTTAAAATAATATACGCCAAGTCACAGGAGAGTTGCAAAATCGTTAAAATACTCAATGTCAGCTAGAAATAAAGTAATTAATGTCTATTTGAATCTGAAAGAGTGGGAAAATATAATGTGCATCATCTTTCTACACGGCATACCACCGAATGCAGAATTCTTCATCAGAAACATTTATCCGGATAAAAATGGAAAAATATTGCCACAAAATAGGCACTTTAGCTGTATTTACGTAATACAATAAAAAGGTATCTATTTATTATCATCAAAGAGGAGGGAAAATATCTTAAAAATGGTCCAAACAATCTAAAGCAAGTTTTTCAAAGGGATTTATGATTGTTGATTTTTGATATAACGACAAATAAAAATTAAAGAGTGTGGAGAAAACTGTTAATGTTGTAGAGTCATTAGTTGATTTTTAAAGCAGGAGTGATGAAAAATGAGCAACGCCCTCGCCGGGGGTGGAACCACGGACCTCCGGAATACGCGCCATGTGTGCTGACCACTACACTACGAAGGCATGCTAAGAAGGCGGGAGAAATACCTTATAAAGTCAGCTCCTCATATTATCAGGAACATATTTTATGTCCAGTTTTCAAATATGAAATATCTTCTCTTTACCCACTGTGCCATCAATCAAAAGAACTGCATCAAGACAAATCAAGCAGCTACACATCAAAATCCACTGTTAATTTCCTGGAAAAGTGGAACAAGAAACGAGTATCAAGGTTAAACTCTTTATTTATACTCCTACTAAATCTACTACTGTACGAAGTAAAAAGGAAGTATTGTAATCGCGAAAAGTTTCAGGCAGCATATTTCAACGAAAATATCCCATTTTGACCGCTATCGAATGCAATTTAACGATGTTTTTGCTTGATATCTGTACTTAAGGACAGAATAAAAGACTAGTTTCCTCCAAAAAAATTAGAAAACTGCTTTAAAATTAATTCTGAAGAGAATTTTTCCTGGCGTCAGTACGAACGTATGTACGTACGTGCGTGCGTACGTACGTATCTCGCATAACTCAAAAACGATTAGCCTCAGAACGTTGAAATTTTGTATGTAGGACTGCTATAACATGTAGATGTGCACCTCGTATTTTGGTTGCAATCGGCCGCACCAAACGTATATAAATATATTTATAAATATATCCACTCTGTTACCCGGCTGAGTAATCTCAGTTTCTTTACTCGTATATGTTTGCTCTTAAGGGTTTTATGCCTTTAGTAAACCTGTATGCAATAGTTTTAGAATTATCAACAATTTTAAAGTTGTTTAAATGCCGCTAAACCTTTTTTTTTACGGCGGCCATTGATTGTTTACATTTGGAACAGCAGATTAGAGGATTTGTTGCCAATTTAGAGAACTTAGCTTCGCAACAACAAAGATAACGCCTTCATTTATTATCCCCAATTAAATTATGTTTAATCCTTTCTGGAAATTTTTCGAGGAAATAAGTGTTTAAGATTTACTTCGTAATTTTTAATATAGATATTTTGAGTTTTTACGTATTTTTGCCTTCTCGCGAAGTAAGACCTGAATTAATTGAATGAGAAATACTCAATCGTCTGTGAGAAACTTTTTTTTTTTTTTTTTGTTTTGTTTGCTTAATTTCTTTTATACATCATTCTAGCTTTATTACAGTATTTAAATAGAACATGTGGCAACGATTAGATAATTCTATTCTTTAAATGATATAAATTTTA
Source organism: Stegodyphus dumicola (assembly GCF_044657685.1). Taxonomy (NCBI): domain Eukaryota; kingdom Metazoa; phylum Arthropoda; class Arachnida; order Araneae; family Eresidae; genus Stegodyphus; species Stegodyphus dumicola. Next base: position 182,570,431 of record NC_140776.1, on the reverse strand, counting down.
TGCATTATGAGTTATAATATGAACGAAATATAATACTGTTAAGTGAATCTAGCGCCAGAGTGTCGCTATGGTAAACAAATACTAGAGTGAATTTTAAACAATGCATTTATTCTATTGTGGTTTATGCGCTGTCGGAGAAGTAGATTTAATTTAATCCAATAAGTTTAAATAAAATGCAAGGAAAAATGCGTATAATTTAATATTCCGTATAAGGAAGTCATGTGGTTTACACATCAGATTTTTAGAATTAAGAGGGGAGCATACTCAAATTTAATAAAGTACTCCGTTAATTTATTATCAGAAAGGTAGAATATTTTATATTTTACATATGTGTTCAAACAATAATATGCTTTTCTTAATATTCTTCTTCTTATGCCATTTAATGTTAAAAATAGAAACAAACGCTGGAGCTTTTAAAATGGATTATTAGTTTTGTAGTGATTTTTATCGTTATTCCACGATACAAATTTAATTTTATGAGTTGGCAACGTTAGATTTAATTTTCATTTGAGGAGAGAAGCGAAATACGTGTCTGCATTTTTATAAAATACCTTTTTTACATTGTAAGATTCTTTACTGTGTGCTTTAAGTTACAGTTGAATGTGAAGCATTAATTAGAGATTAAGAACTAGATTAAGAACTAGCAAGCGAATAATCGCTTGAGTTCGTGAGACAGAAATTAACTGTCGGTAAGTAAAATTAAAACTTAAAAAGGGTTAAAGACCCTTTATTATTCAAATAAGATTTAACAGAACTCCGTTTTGGAGTGTACAATAAAGCCGACACTCGGGCTTGAACTTAAGAAACTAAGAATTAAAACTTAATTAATCTTAACTAAAAAGATATAGCCGAAGCTATCAAGATTCTAACGGAGTTGGCCCCTTAACGCTAATGGACTGCGAAGCTATCAAGTGCCTAAAGTACGGCCAAGTGTAATAATTGCTTAAAGAGAGAGTAGCCTAAAAAAGCGGAAGCGTGCTAGCCAGAATCTCTGGTTCTCTCTGACTAAGACAGTAGAACTTTGTGGTTAAATACCACTCTTCCTCAATTTGCATCCAAACGTGATTCTAAAACTGCGTTCTGGCCGGAAGTGGTAAGTTGAAATTAAGAAGCGATAGGAAAGGAACTTTAACTCAAAATTTAACTGTTAACAAAATTAACATAATCCTTACAACATATATATATAATTTTTTTTGAAACCTTTAAAGTAAATTGTTTTTTCAAAATACTGTATTATAACAATACTATAATGCCTACTACTGCTTGGATTGTGATCAAAACATTTCACTGGGAGCTATAACCTCTTACAACAAACAGCAAGGCCTAGTGAAGAAAAAAATCCATTAGAATATCTTTAAGCAAATTTGAAGGAAACTGGGTTATAGTACCTATATAGACAAGCCATATTCACAGGTAATGTTACCTAAACTACTATGAATAATTGCTTAGCAATTGCCAGAACCTTGCTCAAGACAAACCTCACAGAACAATCAGTCTCTATTTGGCATTTTTACCGACGTCACCTTGAGGCGGTTATGAGGCAGGAAATTCACCTACCGACAGTTTTCAAACTTTTAACAATTGTTCTGCCATGCCTGAATAAGTTCTAAAATTCTTAACCCTCTAGGCAAAAGAATGGTAAAGAAAAATGCCCGGAGTAGCAAGAGCAATCCAGATTGATTCATGGGAAAAGTAATTCCTAACGGAATTGAATCCATTTTTGAGTGCCATAAAACCGGATTACTTAGATTTTGCGCTCTGTCGCGTTTTAGTATCAGATAAAACTATTATTGCTTCTTCTTATCTTCTTGAAACATAGTTACAGAGCTACGACAAAGTCATCGTGTTATCCGATGCTGAAGTTGTATTACGAAGATTACTAACTAATCTAGGGCAAACTGCCTATATTCATGAAACTATGCTTAACTTAAACTTTCAAAAACTATTCCTTTTAAACTTAATATATTTTTTTTTTTAAATATTCCTTTTGAGTTTAGTTCTATTTCAGTTTCTAAGGAAGCCTTTTCCTATTTCCTATTGCCACTTCAAAGTTTTCCCTATTTCGCAATATTTTTTTTTAAACTTTATTTTGAGTAACACGAAGCAGTAACAAGCATTTACATTCCTTTTAAACATTCTACGTGGTTTCGGCTGTTTCGAACACTTTACATTTTTACATTCGTTTTAAGTATAGATATGAGACACTTTCCATAGAAAACTATCCACGAAAGCATTCCTTCCCATAGGCAGACAACTTAGAGTTTTTTTGCTTTAATTCAATCAATTAAACGTTAAGTTTGGTTGTTTGAATATGGCAAAGAACACAAAGGGTACGCTAAAGGAACACCCCGCCCACCTAACCTAAAGCCTTATGCATAAAGGGTTGTTCAAAGTAAAAAACCAAAAAAAAAAAAAAAAAAAAAAAAAAAAAAGTACATTAGCAAGCCGGCTGTACCCCCCCAAAAGGAAAGTAATTAGAGAAGAACGAGGGATATCTGCCAAAGTGAAGGACTATCTAACAGTAATTCCCTGTTATTTTGGCTACATATAAGACCAAAGTCCAAGATTGGTTTGGTTTATGTGATAATGGCAAAGCCTCGAAGGCTATCTGCATAAGGGAAAGAATGCTTTCGTGTAGGACTTTCGAAGGGAAATTTGCTGGTATGCAGATTACACGTGGGAAAAACCACGAAATCGCCCATACAGTGTTCAACGACTTTACCGCTCGGCCTCTAGTCGGCCCAAGGACCAAGGAAGGTGTTGGTGTTGGTGTATTTAATTATGGCAAAGCACACTAGGGCTATCTGCCTAAAGGAAGGGATGCCTTCGTGGAGGACGTTCTAAGGGAAACTGTTTCGTATACACGTTACACATGGGGAAAACCACGAAAACACCCATGCAGCCAGCCCGTTCGCGGGATTCGAACCTCGGACCGAACTACCAGTGTTCAGCGACTTTACCGCTCGGCCGCTGGTGGGCGGACCAAGGAAGGATTCATTTACGGAGCACATAAGCATTAAGCCTTTATCGCCACGTCGTCAAAGATTAAAAATTTTATCATCAAAATATGGGTTCCTCAAAGAGGGTAAATTTAGTGTCGAAATGCCAAAACAGAACATAAGAAAACTGCCTTCTATAGTAAAAAAAAGTTAAAAACACTGAAGAACTTTCGAATTAAATTTTCAGATTAAAAAAGAAGGGGAAAAACAGTTTTGAAGAAATAAAAATCATGAAATTTTAAATGTAATAAAAAAAGTTTCCTTGATTAATTGTTTTTGTCGTGTAACAATACGAGAAAGGAACCACCGGCGAAGGTTCAATGCGTATAAGAAATTTGTTCAAATTTAACAATTTGTGTAAATTTTGATGTAATTCTTTTTATTCCAGTTTTTCCATGAATAATTTTGTCACGAATTAAAAGCTTGTATGTATTATTTATTAATTTAAGGGGGAAATATGTCTAGTTATAAAAGAGTTGGTTAAAATGTAAATAGTAGTTCTTGTGCATTTATGTTTAGCGTTTCGAATGAAAGATTTGAATACGGCAAAGCACATGAGGGTAACTATCTAAGAAAAGGGATGCTTTCGTGGAGGACTTTCGTAGAAAAAGAGGCTTGTATTCCTGCAGCTTCTGAAAGGAAGTGATTTGATCTTATATTAAAGTTGGTAGCAATTGCGAGAGTTTTATTTCTTTACTGAGTTACTAGATTCTTCGTTCCTAGCAATATATGAAGAAGTTCAAAATGTAAATGTAAATTTTGAAAGAAAATGTCATAAAACCGAAGACGCTTGTGACCATTTTATAAAGATGAAGAGAAAAATCATTTCCAGAAAAACCTTGTCTTGAACTTCCCATTCGCAATGATTCATGTATTGGGTTACGAGTTCACCTTGCCGAGGGCCTCTCGTGAGGATCGTTAAATGTGGAAAACCACAAAAATCGAGATCCAGCCGGTTTTGTTCTAATTCTCGGTAGCCTAAAGTGAGCTATTAAATGATTGCTTTCATAAACCTATTAAATTCTTTCCTACATTTGTCGGAAACTTCGCCGGTGTTCTTCGGAAGCAGTAAAGTGAAACACTTCGATAGATTACTCTTAACTGATTTGACTCCCTTTTTTTTTCTTGTAATTGCAGGGTGAAAAACTGGCAGCTCACGGAAAGATTTTACTGTTTCCACTGACAAGACACAAATTAATCATTACCAGAGTGCAAATAATCGAAATGAATCTTTCGTAACAGCCTTCAATCGATGACGCAATTATAGTATGCTGAGAATAATATACAGCAAATGTTGTGAAATCTTAGGTTACTCACCTTAGTTTTATCCCTCAAGATGTATTAAACATCTTCAAATGATATCAACGCCAATAAACTAAAGAATTTTTTCAATTATTTGAATGCAAGGTTTTCTGCAACATCTGCATCGATTGTTTGGGAATACTAGAAACTTTTAATTTCGTCTTAGATAATTGTAATTTTGCTCTTTGATTCGCTTTATTAGAAATGAATTTCTTTTTAGTTATTACGCCATGAAAGATATATTTTTTAAAATTATTCTCATCAATTTCTGCGTTAACAGACTTTCAATTTGACTACACTTATTTATTACAAGTTATTACAAGTCAATTTAACATTTATTAACATTTATTATAAGTCAATTTTTTACAAGTCAATTTATTCTTCAACATTTATTACAAGTCAATTTGACTACACTTATTTTAGGATTATAAATAATATTTCTAACTGTCCATTTTTGTTTGCGTTCAGAAGAACGGACGCTTTTACTGTTTGTTTTCACTCATAATTGTCTTACGGCATGCCGAAATTATATGATGAGCAATGGATTTGCTTTTTTTCGGTAGTTCGTTTATTTTTCCCGGAGATTTCCTACGTTTCTGATGAAACATTGTAAGTTTTCTTACGACAAAAGAAATCACAGAATTATTTTCAGCTCGTTAACAATATAGTTTTTCGAGTCTGCAATTTGTTTAAAATCCTTCTTACAGGCGTTTTACAAGGAAAATCTGTCAGAAATGTCAGAAATGGTTCTTTATCCCGCTTGATACCACAATTACTCAATATATTTTTTATTTTAATTTCATATTTATAAATAAAATATTTAAAATACCTCATTTGTTTATTAGCATTATTTAATTTTGTTCACCATAAAAGATTTAGATTAGAATTTAGACAAAGAAAAAATAAAAAAAGCATTTAGGTTTGAAATAGTAGCTGAAAATTTCTTATACCATAGTTAATTTTTTTGAGTTATGCTATTTGTTTAAATTTTTACTTTGAAGCTTAAATTTCACGAAGACTGATTTTTCGAATAAAAGGGATGTTTAAGAGAAGCTTGCTTATAAATAACCTCAGACAACTTATAATTACATCAGAGTTTTAAACTCACCTTACTCAGAGCTATCTGCAGCTCGATTTATCACTGGAATACCTTAAAATTGGTATGGGAACTAATGATGACATAGAAAAAAAGGTTCCGTGACAAAAAATTTAATTTTGAAAGTTTTTGATGTGGTGCTGTTTTCGTCGACACAACTGAAAATTTGGATGAAATGCAGTTAAAATTTGAAAATGCAAATGGTCAATTACGTAAACGACAGCAGGGTCAATAATTCAGCCAGATAAGGCAAAAGACATCGAAGGACATTCCGAATGTTACCTGGGTTCAACATTCATTCACGTAACCTCAGCGCATATTACTTGTGAAGTTGCTCTATCAATCGAAACCAAACTCCGCTCTTGATGAGTTCAGAACTCGTAACAATTTCTGTAGTGATAGTGATAGTGACGGAGGACGTGGCCACCACCCCTTTACTCTTAAGTTAATTAGCATATAGGGCCACGTCCGCCCTTATACAGAGTAAAGCCAGAGAGGCCACATGGGAGGCTTGAACAAGGCGCCCAAACCCAACGCCTGGACCATCCGGTTGGCAGTTCCGCGAACCAAATGCCACCGGGTAGACACCCGTCCAAAGTGCCCGGGTACAGTGATTTTTGAATCTTCAAGAATAGTATTGTACATGGCTAAACAAGGGCAGATATACATTAGTAGTTATTGACATGCTTCTGTTAATTCATATTTGCTGACATGCAATCCAGCACTGTTACATACATATACTTTCTAAATACCTACATGACATTACCTTAATTTGCTTTGGAATGATAAGACAGAGCTAGTATATACACCTAGCACAATAAAAATAAAAATAAAAATAAAATCTGAAATTTTTCAGATTTTAAATTACGTCCAAAGGGGCGTTTTTTTAACGTTTTGAGTGTTACCTTTATTTATTAAATATCATGTTCTTTGCACTTAAACCATAAAATTCAGTTCAAGAGCAATATCGCAAAATAATGTTAAATTAAGCATATCTTTAGAATTTCCGATATACACAGTCTCGCGAGCTGGAGATAAAAGTATTTTTTTTTCTATATAACGTTGCCATTTCTCGCTTTTAAAGCACTGAGTTTGTAAATCAAAAATTCGTTAAAGTTTTACAAAATATAAAATCTATAATAAAACAAATTCCAAATTTAGGATTTCAGATGCCCATATTCGCAGTAGGATTTCGTCATTCAAAATTCGATGGCTCTATGTACCATTGTTTTATCACAATGCGAGAAATAGACAATCATTTATGCATATTTTTCATTATTTAATTTCTTCAAATATAATGTAGGACTCTAACATTTTGTGGCAACAGTTTGAAAAGTGAACCGACGTTTATGAGTCCGACGCAAAATGCCAAAACGAAAGCAATAGTTCTTCGGGACTGAAATCCCTTTGGACTAAAAATATAATAATAATAATAATAATAATAATAATAATAATAATAATAATAATAATAATAATAATAATAATAATAATAATAATAATAACATACATTAGGACACGCTTTCCTACACTTTGTACACACATCGCAGACATATCTAGATTGCTTATGCTTGAATGATACTGATTTACATTGAAATTAGCTGACATACTGACCAGTTATATTTACACATGGCATAAGTCTGGACCCATGTCCATTAGCATATCAACTATATGAGTAATTTTGTTGGTCTGGTGTCGCTGCTTGACCATAAATCTGTTGAATGCCTCCCTGTTCGTCTGCGGGAACGGAAGGTTCATTCCCTCCGTGAGAGGACATTCATGAACGTAGTGTTCTGCTGCGCCCAGATCGCCGCAGAAGCACTGATCCGAATTGGAGATTCCAAATCTCTCAAAATATACTGGAAAGGGCCCATGCCCTGTGATGTAGTACACCATTTGTGGCCGTGCAACCAGTAGTTCCCTATCTACTTTAGACAGAAATGTATGCGCTCGGCGGTCTGTGTCTTCACTGTCCCACGCAGCCTGCCAGAGTGCTAGAGCTGTGGCGCAATGCATTGAAAGGCATGATTCAAAAGTATAAAGAAACAAGATCCTTAGCAGTTCGGTTTGGTGGAGGCGGAAATCGGTGTCAGAATAGACAAGTACTGATGACGAGACTGCAAGCATTGACGACACCCATGAGACCGTAGCAGGTAGTTGCACCGCCGGAGGAATAGCTTGACAGTTGGATCTGAATTTTCAATGGTATGCCAAACCTTGTGGAAAGTTCTTCACTTTTATCCATGCAAGATAAGCCTCTTGTAGGAATTAAACACAACCGTTATGATAAACGGGTGGCACTAGCTCTGACACTTCTTGCCAGTATGGAGGTCGACGATGTTTGGCGTAAGAAAACTGTGTAGAATTCTGTGGGAAGATAACACCCATTTTCACTTAAATAGGACTGTCAACACTCACAAATCTAGAGTTTGGGCATTTGAGCAATTCCATACCATTCAGGAAATTCCATTGCATTTCCCCGAAAATCACGCTTTGGCGTGGCTTCTCAGCAGCCTTTTTGAGAACATTACTCCAACATGATCACCCATCTGTACTGTTACAACGCAAAGGTATCATGATATGCTGAATAGTTCTGCCATTCTACAACTTCATTAGAGGCAGTTGCTGCATCAGGTAAATTTTATGCAGAAAGGAGCGCGCCCTTTTATTTGAAGTTCAGGGTTATATGAAGTTCGAGGTTTATCTTGTTTGGGTCCCGAACTTGATGACCTTCAAGGACTTCATCTCGTAGCCTGTGTCGAGCATTCTTGGTGACATGTTATATTCGGCCTTCGAGAACGCTATGTATAGAATGCAATGCATGATCCACGAGATCAAACTATAAGAGATATATATCCCAACGGTTTAATGAATAAAGTGTTAGGATGTACTGAAATATTATCTCTGTAACGCTTTTGGGCAGTTCATTTTCTACAGCAAAGGGGTGTTACTCTGAAATTTCTTCTTTGCTATCGAGTTGTCTAGTTTCCATCTGTGTAAACTATAGCAACACCACATTTTCCCCTGTCGGTGTCTTTCAAAACTATTTTTGTCACTTGATGTTTTTACCTATGTCCTCATTATCCTTTCTACCAAACCTACCAACTCTGGTAACATTCCAGCTGTTAGAACGAGCTACAGATGGCTCTGAATAGCGTCAGTTTAAAAACAGACGCCCTGTACATGGGGGAAGCTAAAGAAATTTCTACTTTGGGATTTGAACCCGAGTCGAACTACTAGTGTTTAAGCTGTTTTACCGCTGGACCGTTAGGAAGGACAGCAACGTACTTTAATACAGATTGTTATGTTTACAGATTTTTTTTTGTTATTTGCAGGCTTAAAAAATAGAAAGGAATACCGATTGTTATGTTTACAGATTTTTTTTGTTATTTGCAGGCTTAAAAAAATAGAAAGGAATACCGATTGTTATGTTTACAGATTTTTTTTGTTATTTGCAGGCTTAAAAAATAGAAAGGAATACCGATTGTTATGTTTACAGATTTTTTTTTTGTTATTTGCAGGCTTAAAAAATAGAAAGGAATACCGATTGTTATGTTTACAGATTTTTTTTGTTATTTGCAGGCTTAAAAAATAGAAAGGAATACCGATTGTTATGTTTACAGATTTTTTTTGTTATTTGCAGGCTTAAAAAATAGAAAGGAATACCGATTGTTATGTTTACAGATTTTTTTTTTGTTATTTGCAGGCTTAAAAAATAGAAAGAAATACCGATTGTTATGTTTACAGATTTTTTTTGTTATTTGCAGGCTTAAAAAATAGAAAGAAATACCGATTGTTATGTTTACAGATTTTTTTTGTTATTTGCAGGCTTAAAAAATAGAAAGGAATACCGATTGTTATGTTTACAGATTTTTTTTGTTATTTGCAGGCTTAAAAAATAGAAAGGAATACCGATTGTTATGTTTACAGATTTTTTTTGTTATTTGCAGGCTTAAAAAATAGAAAGAAATACCGATTGTTATGTTTACAGATTTTTTTTGTTATTTGCAGGCTTAAAAAATAGAAAGGAATACCGATTGTTATGTTTACAGATTTTTTTTGTTATTTGCAGGCTTAAAAAAATAGAAAGGAATACCGATTGTTATGTTTACAGATTTTTTTTGTTATTTGCAGGCTTAAAAAATAGAAAGGAATACCGATTGTTATGTTTACAGATTTTTTTTTTGTTATTTGCAGGCTTAAAAAATAGAAAGGAATACCGATTGTTATGTTTACAGATTTTTTTTTTTTATATTTGAAGGCTTAAAAAATAGAAAGGAATACCGATAGTTATGTTTACAGATTTTTTTTTGTTATTTGCAGGCTTAAAAAATAGAAAGGAATACCGATTGTTATGTTTACAAATTTTTTTTGTTATTTCCAGGCTTAAAAAAATTCGTAATGAAACATTAAATAGAAGACGAAATATTATAAAAAAATTTGGAAAATTTCCAAAACAAACTGACTTTAATACTCAAGTCTTTTGACTAAACAGTAATTTACTGCTTAAAATTAATTTTCACAAATTAAAAATCCCTTCATTTTTCCTGTAAAATATTTTTAATTCGTTAATTTTAGTTAAGTTGTATAAAAATGTTTAATATGTATATTTAGCTTCCATTATAAGAAAAACTTTGTCTAGTTATGGGAAAAAAATAACTTTTTTTGAATTTCGGTTGTGTTATTGGTGAAATTCTGTGTCCTTATAATATGCTGTTGAAAATAATTTTAGTCTGCATTAATAAGATATCTTTAACTTGCATATTACGGTTCCGTTATATTTTACATATAAAAAATATTTTGTTTGTATATTTAAGTGAGATCAACAATCAACATATTGGTGCGAGAATTTAACTTCATTGAGTATTCGTACATGTATTTCTGTGCTTTCCCTTTTAAAAAATAACTTCCATTTAAATAATTTTTCCTAAGCCCTCAGAACTTCGTTAAACTCGGATTCGGAAACATATGTTACGGTGAAACACCGAAATCTGGAGAATGTCGACTTTCACCGGTGAATGTCAACATTCACATAGTCGCTTGGTGTATGTCCGAAATATTTTCCGAATACTCTTATTTTTGACTTCACCATGTACTAATTGTGAATGTTGAACATATAAGAATATTATATTTCCTTCTCCATCATTCATTCGCGAAAAAACGCACTCGAGACTCAGAATAAGAACTTAAGAATATAAGAACTTAAAACACACAGTACATTCAAAATGAGAAAGGAAAATAATAGAAGTTATAAACTTACCAAATTATGTGATTAAAATCTTATTTATTGCAACAACTTAAACTATTATGACACTTTGAATTGCACAAGAGGCCCTTGCTTTTACGACTGCATTTAGGACTGCCTTTTGGAATGGCAGCGTGTACATATACTCCTCTCTTTTCGACCTACACCAGAGCATATCTGTGATTGTCGACATACACCGGTGAGGATCCGAATGTACAAGTATGTAAAGAAATATTCGATCTTTCACCGACGTATTTGGTGAATGTTGACATTCTCCGGTGAAAGTCGACATTCTCCAATTTCGGTCTTTCACGGTAACATATACATTACTATTTTCTTATTTCGTATTCAAAGCGTGGTGCTGAAATTCGTAATATTCCACATCTACGCCTAAGTTTTCCTTATCGCAAACTGGTCTGTAATTAAATCTGGAGAAGCAATTTAGATATTTACTCGAACGGTCACGAACAAAAGCGTTTATTCCAATAACTGGCATTTTCACGGTCGAATGATAACGTACGCGTATTGTGAGAAATATTATTGCACCCGATCAAGTCCCGCGCGCTTCCACATGCAAATAGAGACGAGCGTTCCGCCTGAAAAAATACCGCAGACGATTCGCGATCACCCAGTCGTAAATACAAACAAAATTGTTTCGCTGCAATGGCAACACTTTCTTCAGCGACGCGTTACTTCAGAACTGATGCAAGAAGGGGTCCATTTAACTCGAAGTTCTGCCGTTTTAAACACGAATTTGAATAAGCCCCTTACACAGGTATGACCTACCCGCAAGAAACGTGTCAAATGCAGTCGTCTCAGCTGTTATGGGAAGATCCATAATCTTATAAATCCATATAAATTAAATTAAGTCTTTTATTTCCGAAGACTGTGGATAGGAATATTAAAAGAAAGACCAATTTGCTTAGTTTTATGGAATTTAAAAATCGGATTATAGCCTTCGAAATAATATGGTTCATGAGGTTAGTGTTTATTCAAGAGACTGGTTTATTTACTTATTTATGGTTTAGGTTTGGTGCAAAATTCAAAGTTTTTTTAGGAAGGTAAATTGCAGGCTTCTAAATGGAATTAAACTCTTTCAAAAGCGTGTGTCTTTCTCAGCAGAGCCTCGGACGTCGAACTGATTTGCATTACATTTATCGTTTAAGCTCTATGCCTTTGCTTTTAAAAAATACATTTAATTTCGGCCTTCCGTTGTGTTTGCGCAATGTATAAAGGGAAAACATTTGATAAGAGTGTACTGCAACACACTCTTCGGTAGATCTCAGACTAAGGCTGTATTTGTTTACAAAAGTTGTAAGGATTATTTTAATTTTATTAACAGTTAAATTTCAAGTTAAAGTTCCTTTCCTGTCAAATTCTTAACTTCAACTTACTACTTCCGGCCAGAACGTAGTTTTGGAATTTGCTGAATATTTAATGAGAAGGAGCGGTATTTAAACCACGAAGTTACTTACCGAGACAGAGAGAGAAACAGAGTTTCTGAACTACGCGCGTCTGCCTTTTTGGCCGCTCTCTCTCTCAAAGCTTTTTTACGCTCGGCCATACTCAGGCCCTTGCTAAGCTTCGTAGTAAAATAAGTTAAGGCGCCAACTCTCATTGAACCTGGATAGCTTTGGCTATACTTAGTTAGTTAATCTTAGTTTTAGTTTAATTCTTAATCTTTTAAGTTCAAGTCGAAAGTGCGGACTTTATTTGTACACTCCCAGGCGGAGTTTTGTTAAATCTTATCGAAATAATAAAGAGTTATTTACCCTTCTCTCTTGTTGTTTCCTGTCATCGAACTCTAGCGATTATTCGCTTATCAGTTCCTAGGTTCCTCACTTCCAACATTAACTCAGAATTCCAAAGTGAGGAACCTTACAAAGTTATTGATTAAATACATCATAAATTACATCAAACAAATAAATCTATTATTACAAATAGAATTAAGGCAGATACTATTAAGAATTATGCATTCTGGTTTTAAAACTCGTAGTTTGTTACAGTCATATGTTCTATTTTAATATGAAAGATAAATTTAACAACTTCTCGTGAAAAGATGGCCATAGTATCAAAATCAACTGATTACTAATAAACGTGGTTAAAGAACAATTCATATAAAATTAGCAAGAAATCTCAGAAAACGCAAAATGCCAGGTTTTGTGCTTGATTAAGGCTCTGAGAGCATAACTTAGCTTAAATCAACGGGAAAAAAAAAAAAAAAAAAAAAAAAAAAAAAAAAAAAAAAAAAAAAAAAAAACAGAAAATCCTTACAAAAATCTTGCAGATAAAATACATGATACATTTTCTGTTTACTGAAAAAGTAATTATTGCTTAACTCTTTTTTTTTTTTTTAAATATATCTGTTTTGTTTTATATAAACCGACTTCCTGCGAGCACTACACCATCATAAAGGGAAATGTAAATTTAATCTCTTAACTCTACTAGTTAAAACGACAACACTTCTAAGAAGGGACAAATTACCAGGCTTTGTACTTGATTAAACTTGTGAGCAACAATTTGATAACGTAGCGTAAAGTGATATGAAAAGTCTGAAGACTAGATCATAAGTATTCTTAATGTAAAAAATTTAGAGCTTTGGTTATTGCAATACAAGATTGTATCACGATCAATTTTTCATGTGCGGTAGGAAAATTATTCCACAAGATCCTGGTAACTTTACAACAGACTCCTCTTTGTCCGAAGGAATATACAGAGGCTGTTCACACATTTTTTAGACGACGTATATTGTATTCACAAAACTAAATTACATAAAATTCTTGTGTTTTAAATGTCCTATTTGACATCCCTTATTCTGAACTATCTTTCGACACCGCAATTTCCAGGATAATAATGCCTTTTGAAGTGGCAGAAGAGATATTCTATCCCATTCCTCCCGAACAGCTTTCCAGAGTCCTGTTAGGGTTTGGGGACAACGTTTGGATAATGCAGTTTTTAAAAGTCCGAAAGCACAAAAATCCATAGGTGACACATCGGGAGATTTAGTAGGGATCTTAGTGAAGGGTACCAGTTTTTTCTTCCATTTCTTTTAGGAAATTTACAGTGGATTTTGATGTGTGACTGCTAGCTTTGTCCTGATGGAGTCTCACAGATGGATGGCACTGTGGGTAAAGCGATGGTATTTCATTTAGAAAAATTGGCGATAAAATATGTTCCTGATAGTATTTGGAGTTAATCTTGACATTTTTTGCACTCTCTTTATTTTTAACTTGCCATTATAAGAAAAACCAGCAACAATCATGAATCCCTTAGAAAAACTTTCTTTCGATTCTTTGAACCATGTACTTAAATTGTTTCTCCCCTTTTATGATAATAAATGGCTCTTTTTTTTTTGTTACAATCATTTAAATATACCCATGCTTCATCTATTGTGACAATTGTTTTCCATTTTTCTTTGGATAAGTGTTTCTCATATAGAATTCTGCAGCGTGTCCTGCGTTGAGCGATATGCTTTGGAAGAAGACGATGCACTTTGCGTTTTTTCGCTTTCTTAAGATTTAAATCAACGTTTATCATTTTGTTTACAGTGGACACCGAGCATTTTAATGATTTTGCAACTGTCCTTTGACTAGGTGGATTTTCTTTTAACATTAAGCAATGTACTTTTGCAATAGTCGAAGATGTCCGTTTTTTCCTTGGATACTTGTTTGGAATTTTCGTCCTACTTAAGGCTCCAATTTGACGATTTTTTCCTTTCTTGTTGATGATATTACCTATCGACGCTTTAGATATCACAAAACAATGATTCTCACGTCGTTTCGGATAACCGAGTATACATATTTCTCTTCGGAAAGAGCGTAAATGTAGCCTTCGAACCACTACTTTGTTAAATTCGCCATTTTGAATAATAACAAAACTTTCAAGCCACAGACGATAATTTTGACTTTTAGAAACATAGTACAATTGCAATTACTTCATTTGCAGCAAACGATTTTTTATTACCGCTTACCAAAATCGTCTAAAAAATGTGCGAACAACCTCTGTAGAACCTTTGGTACCACGGATGACTTAAAATTCGAATAAAAAGGAAGGCCATAGACGTTTCGAATGGAATTGCTAGCCATTCAAACCGATTATACATATTAAAAAATTACACCTGTATTGCTTATACAGGTTCAACGTTTTTATGCTAAGGTTTTAAATATACATTTTTCGCATGCAAGTATTACCGTTCCAACTGTATATTTACGAAGAACTAAATGCCGATAAAAACTGGCAAGGCCGAATTTCCGCTTCGTATCTGGGAAAATGTTCTCTTCCTCTGGGTATAAATTGGTTTCATCATTCCCTGTGGAATTTCTTCAGCCTAAATTACGGATATAAAATAGTTCTGGCACCTTTTATCTTCAAATACCATTTCCACGCCACCTTTACTGCCACAGTGAAGATAATATATTGTTAAACCCAATGAAAATGTACACTGCGAAAAAAAAAAAAAAAAAAAAAAAAAAAAAAAAGGACAGTTCCTATATTTCCCGTTCTACTGGGCGGATTGACGAAATTCAACAAATTTTTAACAATTCAAGACTCTCATGAAGAAAAAGAACACTTGAATTAAAATTTTCCGCGATCGGAAACTGAAGATTTCAAAATAACACACTTATTAACTTTTGGCTGCACGTAAAAAAAAAGAACTTAAATGCGTTTCAAATAAAGCTATCCAATTTTTAATGCCTTTTTGCACAAGCTGTTTATGTGAACAAGGATTTTCTTCCATGTTATGCTAGAAAAACAAATACAGAACAAATTTAAAAGTGGATCCTAATTTACGGCTAAAGCTTGTAAATATATTAGGATTTTTTTTGAAAGCAAGAGAGATGAAAAATTAGCAACCGCCTTCGCCGAGAATCGAACCACGGACCTCTGGAATCCCAGCCCAGTGTGCAGAACCACTACACTACGAAGGCACGCTAGGAAGAAAATGCCTTATATACTCCCCCTTTTAAAGGGCGACTGGTGTTTTTAGGGGACCCAATCGCCAAATCCAGGGTGAGGAGAATCCTCATCCAACACCCTTTTAGTTCGGGCGCCATTTTAGAGACATTAGATATTTTTGGAAGCAGGAAAGATGAAAAATGAGCAATCACCTTCGCCGGAAATCGAACCACGGACCTCTGGAATACCGGCCCAGCGTGCAGAACCACTACACCACGAAGGCACGCTAGGAAGGCGGGAAAATGCCTTATAAGCTAAGTAAAATAAGACCAGCCATTAAGAAATTGATCTCTCCTAAACAGTCCCCCCCCCCAAATTTCACACTAAATTTTAGAACTATTCAAAATAAAATTCTGCACAGCATTAACTAATTCTCCCACTAAGTTTTAGAAATTTTAGTATAATTTAAATTTTGATAATTAAAATGGTAACCAATTTTTAATCTAACATTTTAATGTGCATATTTAATACAAATAGTAAATAGATTGTGCAAAAGGCAAAATAAATTGTTTTTAATATTTCTACTGAAAAGTTGAAAGACAGTCATTGTAAAATGTAGTGGTGGTATTAAAGTTTTTCAGTTTCTGTTTAGATGGTAAGCGCTGTCGAAAGGTTGAGAACCGCTGCCTTAAGGTATTTTCTCCCTCCTTTTGGCATGCTTCCGTGGTGTAACTATTAGCACACTCGGCGCGTATCCGACAGGTCCAAGTTCGAGTCCCGGCGAGGGTAGTGCTCATTTTTCACTTCTCCAGCATAAAAAAAACCTAATAAATTTACATCCTTTAATAGTTAACAACATAAGTTTAAAATTCTATTAACTGCTATATATAGCATTAGTTTCCTACTGAATTTCAATTTTTGAATGCTTAAGTTTACAGCTTAATTTTTCATAAAAACATGAACTACAGAGGTAAACATATTATTCATTCTTTCATGTGCTTACAAATCGCTATGTGAAAACACATTTAAACTTTAAATTATGAAAACACATATCTATTTCAAAGGAATTTTTAAAACTACTTTATTTTCTACGACGATGTTTTGGTGTTCGCCGATAACATCGCGGCAAAATCATCGCAGGCGAAAATGTCGCGGAGAAAACAACGCAAAGCGAAAACGTCGTGCTACATAACATCGTGGGAGAAAACATCGCAAAGAGAAAACATCGCAAAGAGAAAACATCGCAGTTCTAAAACATCGTGGTACAAAATATCGTCGTCGAAAATAAAGCGGTTCAAAAACTTCGCAGCTTAAAAACATCGTCGTCGAAAATATCGCGGTAAAAAATAAAGTATCGACAAATCATCGCAGGACGATAACATCGCAAACCTGCTTTTTTCGGGCTTTCATAATTGTAAATGGATATTCCCATAATGATTAGTGAGTGCGAGAGGGAAAGAAAGATAATTTTTACTTTCATATTTTTTATTAATTAATAAATTTTTGCTGAAAAAGTAAGAAGAAAACTTAATACTTAAAAATAAACTGAAGCAGAACAAGAAATAATTTTCTTTATAAAGAGTATTAGATTGACAAAAGTGAAGAAAATAATTTCATAATTAGCAATTTTTTATAGATAAGTTCATGCAGTTACGTAGCTTCCTTTTTCTAAACATTTTTAGATTATACTTTTAATGAAAAATTACCAGTAAAAACTTTATAAAAAATTATTTATTAATGATCTTTGTTAGTTAACTATGTCAGTTTAAAATCCTATTAAGTGCTATAAGTTGCCTTGATTTTCTATGCTTAAATTTCCTTCTTACGTTTTCAGCAAAAATTTATTAGTTAATGAAAAATATGAAAGTAAAGATTATCCTTCTTTCCATCTTGCGCTCACAAATCATTATGGAAATATCCATTTACAATTATTAAAGCCTGAAAAAAGCATGTATGCGATGTTATCGTCATGCGATGATTTGTAGATACTTTATTTTTTACCACGACATTTTCGACGACGATGTTTATAAACTGCGAAATTTTTGAACCGCTTTATTTTGGACGACGATATTTTGTATCACGATGTTTTAGAACTGCGATGTTTTCTCTTTGCGATGTTTTGTTTCACGACGTTTTCGCCTTGCGTTGTTTCCTCCGCGACGTTTTCGTCCGCGATGTTTTTGCCGCGATGTTTTCGGCTGTAACCCGATGTTTTATGCCACGATGCTTTAAAATTGCGATGTTTCATATGTGCTTTCTTTTCTCTCACAATGTTTTTTCCCTTACGTTTTTCCCCCAACATTTTTGTCCACAATGTTTTGCTCCTGTTATTAAAAAATATTAGCATGCATTTATTGAATAATTATCCCTTTTTTAGCAGTACGTACATCGAGAAACGTGTATTTGATTTCTTCCTCTGTTTACAAACACTCAAATAACTAAGGGGTTGTTGAACTATTATTATGAAGAAACAAAATCGTTCTGAGGAGTTTGTGCAAAAGGGGGTGGGAGACAAAATTTTCATTCGATTAATTTCTAGAAAATAAAATAATAGTCATTTTTTTTATTCGTTAGGAATCACTATTGTTCCAGAATAGAAAGGGTTTTTGGAGAATAGTGAGAAAGTACAACCGAGTGTTCAATTAAATTCAAAGCAAAAAATAATGTGCGAAGTAATTTGTTTGCATCTTCCATTGAAAATTAATAATACCATTTGCTTTCCGATGGGAATGATAACTTCTTCCACAGAGGTTATATTGAGAAAGTTCGATGCCGTCTCCTTACTCGATGATTCATGTCCGCGATTTACCACAGACTTCTCCATCATGAGGAGGAAAAAGAAAATTAAGGAAATAAATACACTGCTCGTGTCTCACAAAATGCTCGCCGATCGAAAACATTGTGAAATACAATAGCTTGAACGCCTAGCGACAATATGAGACATCCATATTTCTGGGGGGGGGAATTCTAATCATAAGTAAAGCGTTTGTGTTTTGGACTGTTCTACTGCTTTTATAATACTTTAAGGATTTGAGGTAGGTCCGTGAGCCATCAGCACTTGCACTAGGAAATAGATTTAAATAGAGGCAGCATACGACGAAGTTCATTTAAAACTTTGCAATTTTAAGTGCTTGATTTCTATGCCACAGGGGCCCATTGCCATTCCCAAGGTCGTTTGACACTTTTGACGCAAGTAATTCTAGCTAAGATTTGGCGCTACGAGACAATAGCAACTAAGCGCCAAATCTTCCATTGATGAAAACGGACATTCGCACACTTTGAAAAAGACGAGGCCAACTAGATGCTGGACCAAATGAGGCTAGAATAAACGGAGTAAGCTTCTCCCGGTATGCTCCGTGCAATGAAAAAGAAGCCATGAAACTTAACGGTACGACGTCAGACTTATTATGGCCATCAAGGAAGGGAAATTAGAATACATGAGGTGTGAGGCCTATGTGATGTACGTGCCATGATAAGACGTGATGCCGCATTGCTGACATTTACCCGGCTTCTTTTTTATGACGTCATTCTCACTCCATCCAAGGCTCACGTGATATACGTACTGAGTGGTACGTGAGTGATACACTACTTGATATAAATATCGTATAGTCGCCAAACCATCTGGAGACATTTTTGTTCGTTCCCTGCATACTGCAACTGATACCTTAAGGGGACTCATACACCTTAAAACCCATAAGATCTTCGAATATGTGACTGTTGCATGAATTGGGAGAACTTATTTATTTTAAAAGCAATTATTTCCAACTTTTTACAGCTGACTACGTAATATAGCTGCTTTCTGAAATAGTAATCAGAAAGTTTGTGTTGCCCCAAATATTATTATAATTTATTCCGCTTTGTGACAAAATTTTTCGTCATGTTCCCACCTTGCGCGCGCAGTTTAAAACATTCTTTTGCGTAATTTTATTCCATATTTAATATGTATCTTTTATAACACTTGGAAACTACTGTGAACCAAAAATTCTAAGAACTCCATTTTAAATTTTTATTTTATTTGAAGTTGAGTTTAAAAAATGTATTTTATTTAAAAAATCTGTAATGTTTTTGTGCATAAAAATTTTTAATATTAAAATATTCATCCTATTTTTGGTTCAGTTAGAAGATAGTGCCCATATAAAGAATTCCATCAACTTTCAAGTACGTACCATTAGCCATTTTTAAAATATCATGCGCGCAAGGTGGAAATATGACGAAAACTTTTGTCACAAAGAGGATTAAATTACAAAAATATTTGTGGCAACACAAACTTTCTGGTTACTAGTTCTCAAAGCAGCTATATTATGTAGTCAGTTGTAAAAGTTTGGAAGTAATTGCTTTTAAAATAAATAAAATATCCCAATTCTTGAAACTGTCACATATTCGAAGATCATAAGTGGTTTAAGGTGTATGAGCCCCCTTAAATAAATAACTGCAATTGGTCCCTACGTGTAACTGTTACTTTATCCGGTTTCTGTAATGTAACGTTAACCGTATATGCCTTCCAGGGATTCCGAGAAATGCAAGGTACCAGAGATTTAGCGGCCGGGTGAAAACTAAGTAAGACCAGACAGACCATCAGTTTCTCAGTTGTTTAGTTCAGCGTGAGTTCGGAGTATTGAGAAATCTCCGTAGGAGCTTCGTCTTTTTAGATGCACTTTGCATTGCGCTGTGTTTAACGTTCTTCGTAGTTTGAAGTATACCTGCTGGTTGTACTCTGTGATACTGAAAACAGTTGTCAAAGTAAGCGTACACTTTTGTGGAACGGTGCAGAATTGCAAAGTGTTACTTTTGGTAAAAATAAACTTTATAAAGCTGTCATCGATGCATTCAAATCCAAGCCGAGCCTACTATCCAAATAATTTTATCTCTCTCTATATAATTTAATAAATATTCTCTATTCGCGTATATATATGTGATGTATCAGCTTTAGACTCCTTGTGATGTATCAGCTTTAGTCGTAGCTTAAATAATCAGACGATAAGTTTAAAAAACAGGATCCATTTATTATTATTCAGGAGAAATAGCAGTTACAAAAATCAGATATCCGGAGTAAATAAAAAGAATTACTAATAACTTTTTGTATGAAGTTTACTGCATCCTGACATTTAAGAAAAAGCCCCGATATACCTTTTGCGAGTCTTTTTATAGCCTCTGGAAAGGCGGAGCTTCCAAGAAATGACGTTAGCCTCGTCAGCCAATCCAGTTCGCTTTAAATATCTCGAGAACATTCTATAACTGTACGTGTAGAAAAAAGGCGGGAAAAAACAATTTGACTACGGGGCTGTGGATTTAATTCCACGTAGTTTCAAATAAGAGACCGTCGCCATTAAAAATGAAAAGAACATACAGTTAGAATTTTAAGTGTATTCTTGACTATGGAATTTTATTATTACATATATGTAAGATAAAAAATGTAAATCAAATAAATTAATGTAAAATTATAATTTAAAATGCCTCTTAATTGCTCATTTTTAATTTGGGTGCTTTACTTCTAGTAATAACTTTCTCTATCATATCTGAAAACGTATTCCGCATTATGTCAACTTGAAACTTTTGCATTGCCTGTAAGTTTTAGCCAATCAGATTAACGAAACATTTTACTATAAATATTGTTGCTATCCTACCCCATCCTCTTTCTCTGCCTATGCTTGCTGGTTGAAGGACGTCTTCTGCTTTTCTGCTTTTTTTAAAAATGTAATGCTCCATCATCAAAATTGTGGGGTGGAAATTGGCGCCCATTGTGAAGTGCAACAGGTAATAAATATATATTTGGAATATCAAGTGATTCTGTGATTCTTTAAAAGTTCCCGACTGCCAAACTAAATTTTATCATCATACACACACACACACACACATATATATATATATATATAATTTAAGAAAGGATAACAAACTAAAAAAAAACCTGTGTGGTCAAGAATTTACCATTTACCGTTTCTTTGTATTTTTGCATGCGTCTTAAATAACTTTTGCGTTTATGTTTAAATGTTTTAGGATTGTTTAAACTCTAATCAACATTTTTTAACATTTAAATTTGATCTGAGTTTTACATTCACTTTTTATTTGTCAGTTTTCTTGTTCTAATTTCATTTATCTTGTAATTTAACTTTTGATTGCAATTTATTTTAACTTAGTGTTAAAAATTATTCACAGGAACCACAGTATCACATTTGCTTTAAAAGCATATATATATATATATATATATATATATATATATATACGGAATTATACGAAAATATCAGCATATACGGAATAGCAGCCTATCAACATATACGGAAACTATACACATTTTCTTTCATAATGGATGTCTGTATGTCTGTCGCAAACAAGAAGGGAAAAAAAAAACTCAGGGGTTTCAGATTTTAAATTACGTCCAAAGGGGCGTTTTCTTAACATTTTGTCTGTTACCTTTATTTATTAAATATCACGTTCTTTGCATTTAAACCATAAAATTCAGTTCAACAGCAATATCGCAAAATAATTTTAAATTGAGCTTATCTTTAGAATTTATGATACACAGTCTCACGCGCTGGAGACAAAAATGTTTTTGTCTGTACAACGTTGCTATGGATCGCTTTTAAATCCTTGGTTTGTTAATCAAAAATTCGTTAAAGGTTTACAAAATATGAAATCTATAATAAAGCAAATTCCAAATTTGAAATTTGGTCTTTCAGATGCCCATATTTGCAGTAGGATTACGTCATTCAAAACTGGATGGCTCTAGGTACCGTTGTTTTATCGCAATGCGAGGAACATACTTACATTTATGCAGATTCTTCATTATTTAATTTCTTTAAATATAATATAGGGCGATAATATTTGGTGGCAACAGTCTGAAAAGTGAAACGGACATTCAGAGTGATTCAACGCAAAATCTCAAAAGGAAAACTATAGTCCCTCAGGGACAAAGCCCCTTTGGAGTAATAATTCTATTCTAGTAGACTTCAAACTGTGTTCGATGGAACTCGGCACTTTTAAGCTACTCTTCTAAGGGGTCCGTAAGCCAAAATCCAAATTTGAATATCACAATAGCCAAAAAAATGATCTATGTGAAATAATTGATTAAATAACACCTATTTTCTCCTACTAATTATTATTGCCTAAAATAATACGAAATATATTCGTTTTTATGAGCAAAACCGTAAGGAAAGTTATGATTATTTCTTTTCATTTTTAACATAAAATGCACGCAACAGTAATATATTCTTAATAATTTAGCCTTTACTTTTCTAAAGATAAAAAGGGTTTCATCAAAATAAAGTTGCAACGTTTCAACGAGTCGAGAAACTTTGGAGACACTTGTTCTATTTACATCTGATGTTGTATTAATCTTTAAATTTATTTCCGCAAAATATAGAATGAAGAGAAAAATATTTATATGCAGATAACCAGCATCAAATACAAACGTCCTGAGTGTCGGGACAAGCAAACGAAAACGAAACGTTGCTAAATGTTAAAAAAAAATATATATATATAACCCCACCTCTGATTGATGTAATGCCACCATGTCTTGTGTCATTCTGTCACCACCACTTGTCACGCTTTTGAGACGTGCTCTGCGACCCGAGAAAGAGGAGACACAAATTCTATTTTTTATTCCCTCTACCCAGTTTAAGTGAAGCGTCAACCGCTGGGTGAGATAAGATTTAACTTGGGCAATAAAGTTTAAAAGAGAGAGACGAAACCGTCTATCTTCATTCCATTGTCATGAAGAGGAATGTTGCTACCGAAGGGTACAGAATTGCATACAGTTGGAAGTCATAAATGATTAATACGGTAAAAGTTCATTAGACCTTGGATGTCATATTAGTTATCACTCGTGTTGTAAACTAACTGCTTTACTGGGAATGAAAGCAAAAGGCAAAATACCGATGCTTATATAGGTCAATATATAGTGTATCTCACATTTTACCATCCGGTTAGCATAGCAATCGATATAGCATTTACGTAATTAAATAAATTTGTACCGCTCAGGCGGTATCTAGAGGAGCTTACTGCTGTATGGAAGGACTCGGGTTCGAATCCCGGAAGCGTAATGGCAAACCGCACATTGAGCTGATTAATGTTAACGAATTTCTCTTACTGCGCATGCTCAATGGCCTACCGTTGGCGTGGGAGGAAATTCTAGCGACAAAAAAAACATAAGCAACTTTACACAAGCTTGTTCGTCATGTAGGTCTTATCGACTGTTTACAACTATAATACTACGGAAATTTGTTAATGGTTAATGTATTTGCATCTGTTTAATTTGGTTTTTTTATTTTGTTCATAAACATTACTTTTAATATCAGTTATTTATTTAAAATAATTTCTTTGACTTTAATTCAGTAATTTAAACTGGATTTATTCCTTAATTTATTAAAGTATATACGAATTGATTGTATGGTAAATACTCAATTTCTTTTATTTCTCAGAAGTATGATCAAGAAACATTCAGCTAATATATCTTATAATGTTTCCTGTTTTGTAATTGTAATCCTTCTTAATCGAAAATTACAATCGATATTTACACTCTGAGTAAGGAAGCAACTTACGACGTAACAAAGGTTTAATCTAAGTTTTAAAAGCCCGAACTGCTTACGCCCAGATAACAGAATATCAACCATATACCTTTGTTATCTTCTTTTAAAATTGCGCCAAAGTCCTAATTGTGCCAAATTCTCTTCTGGGCATGCGCAGTGTGCGAAATTCGTTTACCATTAATCAACTGAATGTGCGGTCTGCCATTACGCATCCCGGAAAAGGTATGGATATTTGTAAATGTATAGTGTCCGTGCAGTATGGGGGCACTCTAAAGCTCTTTAGCGGCGAGCTAAATGTCCTCTCGAGAGGCTAGTGGTAAAGGATGAAGGGTGGTAGATCCTCGGACCCGTTCCTCAGGGGTGATTTCCATCAAAATCGGAGACGGAACTGAGCGAAGTCGCAAAGTCACCTGCATGGCTCAAGGCTCTTGCCAGCGACAGGTGCAATTCTTGCACTCCTTGCCAGGTTCAATTTCGTGCGCTTGTTCTAATGTTACTGTCAGACAAGTGAGATAAGACACAATACAATAAATTGTGAGGGTACACAAGAAAAACGTAATAACACAATGATATAATAGGAGTAAATTTTTGTATAGCGCAATTAGATAAGGCTGGTCTCTCTTTCCGCTCATCCGATCCGCTAGTTTCAATTTCACGCCATGTTAACTTTCCGGTATCTTTTCAGAATAATCGTTTGTTTAACCCTTTGCGGCACAATGTGTCCGATCTGGACACACCTAAACACCTATACCTCAGTTATATACAGACGATATATAAAAAAAATGTGCCTGCCATAGCTGTAGCTAAACCTTCAGCTCCACATCAACGGCACGAAGTTTAGGAAATCTGACAAAAGAAACAGAACAGATAAAAAATTACTTAACTATATTTCTTTTAAACCAATACACGTCTCTAATGTTGTAGAGACATTAGGTATTTTTTGGAAGCAGGAATTATGAAAAATGATGCAACACCTTCGCTGGGAATCGAACCGCGGACCTTCGGAATACGCACCCAGCGTGCAGATCACCACACCACGAAGGCAGGAGAAGTACCTTATATACTCCCCCATTTAAAGGGCGACTGGAGTTTTTAGGGGACCCAGTCGTCAAATCCTGGGTGTGGAGAGTCATCATATATCACCCTTTTAGTTCAGGCGCCACTGTAGAAACGTTAGGTTAATTAGAAGCAGTAGAAGTGAAAAATGAGCAACGCCTTCGCCAGGAATCGAACCGCGGACCTCTGGAATACACGCCCAGAGATATTCCAGAGGTCCTCTAAAAAAACGGGAGAAGTACGTTATAATGTCATTTTTACTTCCTTGCATGAAGTAAAAAGGAAGTATTGTAATCGCGAAAAGTTTCAGGCAGCATATTTCAACGAAAATATCCATTTTGACCGCTATCGAATGCAATTTAACGATATTTTTGCGTTACATCTGTACGTAAGGACAGAATAAAAGACTCTTTTCCTCGAAAAAAAATTATAAAGCTGCTTTAATATGAATTCTGAAGAGAATTTTTCGTGGCGTGTGTACGAACGTATGTACGCACGTACGTACGTACGTATCTCGCATAACTCAAAAATGAGTAGCCTCAGAACGTTGAAATTTTGTATATAGGACTACTATAACATGTAGATGTGCACCTCGTATTTTGGTTGCAATCGGCGGCGCCAAACGTATATAAATATATTTATAAATATATCCACTCTGTTACCCGGCTCAGTGATCTCAGTTTCTTTACTCTTATGTGTTTGTAAATTGTACATTTTTTGCTTTAAAAAATGATCGAAATATGCTGTTCTTATCTTCCGGTTAAGGTTTTTATGCCTTGAGTAAATCTGTCTACACTATTTTTAGAATTATCAACAATTTAAAAGTTGTTTAAGTGCCGCTAAATCTAATAATTTTTTTGATGGCGGCCATTGCTTATTTACATTTGAAACAGCAGAGTAGTGGATTTGTTGTCAATCTAGAGAGAGTAAGTTTCGCAACAACAAAGATAACGCCTTCATTTATTATTGCGAATTAAATCATGCTTAATCCTTTCTGGAATTTTTCGAGGAAATAAGTGTTAAAGATTTACTTAATTTTTAATAATTTAGTTTTTAATAATTAGTAACTTAATTTTTAATACAGATATTTTGAGTTTTTATGTATTTTTCCTTGTCGCGAAGTGAGAACTGAATTAATTGAAGGAGAAATACTCAATCGTCTGTGAAAAACTGTTTCCTTTTTGTTTTGTTTGCTTAATTTCTTTTATACATCGTTCTAGCTTTATTATAGTATTTGAATAGAACATGTGGCAAAGATTAGATAATTCTTTAAATGATATAGATTTTGTGCATTTTGAATTATAATATGAACGAAATATAATACTGTTAAGTGAACCTAGCGCCAGAGTGTCGCTATGGTAAACAAATAGAGTGAATTTTAAAGAATGCGTTTATTCTATTGGGGTTTATGCGCTGTCGGCGAAGTAGATTTAATTCAATTCAGTAAGTTTAAACGAAATGCAAGAAAAAATGCGTACAATTTAATATTCCGTAGAAGGAAGTCATGCGGTGTACACATCAGATTTTTTTGCATCAATTAAAACGAGTGTGAGGAAAAGACGGCCACAACTTTAGATGACTTTTGTAAAACGTTTTGCCGGTGCAGCTTAGAAAAGATCTTTATAATTTAAGAAGGTTCCATATTTTGGGAGTTCGATTTGGAGATATAATGATTTATCAGTTTTCTGAGTCTTTAACCGAGTTTAAAATACAGGTAGAAAAACGAATCTTAATAAGTAATTGATTTTTGCTTATAAAAACGTTTTGAAGTTTATTCTGTCTTGGTGAATTGAATTCACAGTTAGTTGATAAGTGGACTACTTTCCGGATATGCACGATAATCTCGGTCTTAACTTGAATGTTGAACAAATGGAGCGAACTGCCTGCTTTATCTGTGATCAGCTGCTCGTGACCGCCCTCCACGCATTTATCTCATATAATAATTTGCAAAGATGGAAATTATTTGATTAAGGGGACTCATACACCTTACTCTTGATCTTCGAATATGTGACTATTGCAGGAATAGGGATATTTTATTTATTTTAAAAGCAATTACTTCCAACTTTTTACAGCTGACTTCATGATATAGCTACTTTGGAAACTAGTAACCAGAAAGTTTGTGTTGCCACAAATAGTTTTGTAATTTAATCCTCTTTGCGACAAAATATTTCGCCATATTTCCGCCTTGTGCGCACGATATTTTAAAAATGGCTAATGGTACATACTTGAAATTCGATGGAATTCTTCATATGGGCACTATTTTCTAACTGAACCAACAATCTGATGACTATTTGAATATTGAAAAATTTTATGGGCGAAAACATTAAAATTTTTTTAATAAAATACATTTTATAAACTCAACTCAAAATAAAATAAAAATTTCACATGAAATTTTTAGAATTTTAGGTTCACAGTAATTTCCACATGTTATAAAAGCTATGTATTAAATATGGAATTAAATTATGAAACAGAATGTTTTAAACGGTGCGCGCAAGTTGGAAACATGACGAAAAACGTTGTCACAAAGCGGATTAAATTATAAAAATATTTGTGGCAACACAAACTTTCTGATTATTATTTCAGAAAGCAGCTATATTATGTTTTGGAAGTAATTGCTTTTAAAATAAATAAGTTATCCGAATTCTTGCAACAGTCACCTATTCGAACATCTTATAGATTTTAAGGTGTATGAGTCCCCTTAACAAATTATCCTTCCACCGTGTATAAGAGCTGAAAAAAAAATGAGTAGTTGCTATAATTGGAGTTCTTTATTTTCTCATATCAGTAAGCTATAATGAAACTATTTTACTCACATCAAAATTCGAAGGAAATACTTCTAAAAGGTGTTGGGAATTTTGCATTCCTCCTTTGCGGCTGCGCTGAGCCGGAAAAGGTAAAGTATACTAAAATCCCGTAGTAGAATCCATGAAATAAAGTGAACACTCTGCGTCCTCCCGATTTGTTTTATCGATGTGGCCAACAGCCGTGAATGGAGCCGTGTGTGGAGTAGCGATTTCAAGGCATGGAAATCTGCAGTGGAATATAGTTGTGGGAGACTAGATTATAATAGGAATCTAGGACAGTATCCTGGATAATTTACTACGCCGCCAGGTACCTGCATAACTAAATGAAACATGTTGCATCAGTCAAGTATATTGTTATTGCTAATGCTCACATGTCTGATCTATAGTCAGCCCAAGCCCACGAAATTCCCCGTGGCAAGTAGCGCAACTTTACTCCTGTCGTTGGCAACAGCTTTGAGCACCTTACAGGTGACAGTGCGATTTAGCTCAGTTCTTCCCCCAATTTTGGCAGAAAGCACTCCATTGGGACGGGTCCGAGGGTCTTCCACCCGTCTTCATCTGGTTACAGCCGAAAACATCGCGGCAAAAACATCGCAGACGAAAATGTCGCGGAGAAAACAACGCAAGGCGAAAAGGTCGTGCTACAAAACATCGTGGGAGAAAACATCGCAAAGAGAAAACATCGCAGTTCTAAAACATCGTGGTACAAAACATCGTCGTCGAAAATAAAGCGGTTCAAAAATTTCGCAGTTTAAAAACATCGTCGTCGAAAATATCGTGGTAAAAAATAAAGTATCTACAAATCATCGCATGACGATAACATCGCAGACATGCTTTTTTCAGGCATGCGTTAATAAGTGTAAATGGATATTCGCATAATGATTTGTGAGCGCAAGATGGAAAGAAGGATAATTTTTACTTTCATATTTTTTATTAATTAATAAATTTTTGCTGAGAAAATAAAAAGGAAACTTAAGCATAAAAAATTAATGCAACTTATAGCACTTAATAGAATTTTAAACCGACATAGTTAACTAACAAAGGCCATTAATAAATCCTTTTTATAAAGTTTTTAACTGGTAATATTTCATGAAAAGTATAATCTATAAGTTACATTTAATTTTCTATGCTTAAGTTTCCTTCTTACGTTTTCAGCAAAAATTTATTAGTTAATAAAATATGTGAAAGTAAAATTTATCCTTCTTTACACCTTGCGCTCACAAATCATTATGGGAATATCCATTTACACTTATTAAAACCTGAAAAAAGCATGTCTGCGATGTTATCGTCATGCGATGATTTGTAGATACTTTATTTTTTACCACGATATTTTCTACGACGATGTTTTTAAACTGCGATGTTTTTGAACCGCTTTATTTTCTACGACGATGTTTTGTACCGCGATGTTTTAGAACTGCGATGTTTTCTCTTTGCGATGTTTTCTCCCACGATGTTATGTAGCACGACGTTTTCGCCTTGCGTTGTTTTCTCCGCGACGTTTCGTCCATTATGTTTTTGCAGCGATGTTATCGGCGGACACCCTTTACCTACCACAACCTCTTCAGAGGACTTTAGACTCGCCGCATATTGGCTCTCTGGTATATATATTATACTGCGGAGCTCTCGAATACGCGTCGAGTGGGCTTCCAATTACACCACGAAGGCATGCGGAAAGGAGGGAGAAAATACCTTATAAACTGTAGTTTATCCATAACTGCTTTTTATTTGTTATTTTCTTACCGTAACGACGGCCTTCCGAAATTAAATTATTCACATGATTTCCCACTCTCGATTTTCGGGAGATAAAATTTGAACTAAAAGGGAGGAGAAGTACGCGAGGAAATACGGTAAATATGTCTTTTCGTTTTTTTTTTTTTTTTTTTTTTTTTTTTTTTTTGTTCCAACTGGCAGAGCTGTTGTGCCTTAGCTCATTTGTCTGGAATAACCAATACCCATTGGTCATTTATCCAAGTCATCACCGAGAACGTTGCCTACGGTGCACCTGATGGGGCAACCGTGTTAAGAGGTTACCACACATGGCTACAATCCCTGCCAAACGGGAATTTTCTGATAAACGATATTCTGGTAGCGCTGGTTTAAAAGGGAGGATTCCTACAAAAAAGAACCCCGCTTGAAACGAAGTCCTGCCTAGCTACGGAAGTGATGCTGCAGCTACGCGAGAATTTTTTAAACCATACCGAAAATTTCTAGGCTGGACCTCTATCCTAGGTAGAAACAACCAATCAGAGGAAAGTTCTGCTTCTAAATCATCACGTGATCCCAATCTGAGCGATAATCGATTAGTGTTTAGGGTTCAAGTCTTTGTAGTAAGAGAAAATGGTAACCTTGCTACGTGGGTTTCCTGGAATTGTGCGGGTTCTGAGAATTGTCTGTGGTCCTACTTAGCCGAAAAATAATGTGATTGAGGTTTTACGAGGAAGCTCTTCCAATTGAGCACTCGGGGAACAGTCCGACATCCCTCTTCTCCTACCACCAAAATTCTGGAGAGAATTTTCGGCTAGCCAGTATTTTAAATTTTCCCATGTCATATTGACACTCTCACCAGTTGTAATTTTTATTGGTGTACCTTTCATTTTCAGGGAAATAGCAGGTGTAATGCTTATTCCACCGCTTGCATTCTAATCAGACATCACTACGTTAATTCATTGTGAACTCTTTGTAATGCAAATCTTTTACGGTGTAGATTGACAAAAGCTTTCCCCAAAATAATATTGCGTTGTAGGTGGCGAGGAGAAATTAAATGCTTTCGTAACTAAGGTTTAGAAATTATTAAAAGAAATAAATTTTGTAGGAAACAGTTAAACTGTAAAAAGCTACACAAACAGAAATAAAGAAATACTCGGCAAAAGCAAAATATCATCTTTACCATTGCTCTAAATTTTACTAATTGTTAAGCTTAGTTTAAATTGTGTCCTGTCTTTCCTATGACTCAAAAGACGTATATTCGCTCTAACCAGAAGATTATGCAAATGAAAGTACTAACAGCGAAGCTCAAAAGCTAGCTAAAATACACCGCAACTTATGCCTTCTTGAGCTGAGAGACGCCCTGCTATTAGGAATTGCTAACGTCGACCTGCATGGAAAGAATTCAGTATTGGTCGGAGGCATCATTTTCTTGTTGCTGTCTGAGGCTGATAAGTATGTGTCTTCTGAAATGATTAGCTACGAATAAAAACTACCTGTCTTTTTTCAGAGAATTTTATTTGGATATTTGTACATTCAAGACATGTAGCCTAAATGATACTAAGTATTTTCGAGACATTGTTGAGTATACATGTTACCGTGAAAGACCGAAATTAGAGAATGTCGACTTTCACCGGAAAATGTTAACATTCACCCAATACGTTGGTGAAAGATCGAATATTGCACTACATTCTTGTATATTCGGACCCTCACCGGTGTATGTCGACAATCACAGATATGCTCTGGTGTAAGTCGAAAAGAGAGATCATAAAGTGCCATAATAGTTTAAGTTGTTGCAATAAAAAAGATTTGAATCACATAATTTAGTAAGTTTTTTATAACTGTTGTTTTATTTTCTCATTTAGAACGTACTGTGTAATTAAGTAAGTTTTTAACTTCTATTATTTTCCTTTCTCATTTTGAATGTATTGTGTGTTTTAGGTTCTCATGTTCTTAAGTTCTTATTTCAAGTTTCAATTGCGTTTATTCGCGACGGAATGACGGAGAAGAAAATATAATATTGTTATGTGTTCAACATTCACCATTAGTACATGGTGAATGTCGACATTGACCGGTGTAAGTCAGAAATAAGAGTATTTGGAAAATATTTCGGACATACACCAAGAGACTATGTGAACGTTGACATTCGCCGGTGAAAGTCGACATTCTCCAGATTTCGGTGTTTCACCGTAACATATACATATTTAGTTCGAAAAATCTCAACTTAATTCGCCAAAAGTAGCCAAATAAAACTGTTTAATTTCAATATGTATTTGCGCAACCTTCTTGCGCATTGAATTATAGTCAGGATGATGACTTGTCGACATTTAGCGAGCAATTCTTAGCGAAACTACCTTAGGTGAACATACTTTTAAGAATAGTTTAAAGGCAGAACTATAGCGTGGTTGCTGTGAAGAGTTACGCCCATATTTGAGTATTTCATTGCGGTTATTAGTGTCGCATTGCACGCAAATTTAAATTTTGTGTACAATTTCAAACGAAATCGAAATTAGTCTGCGGTAACCACCATGCGAGTTTTTATCAAATACATCGTAAACGAAGGGAAACAATGGGAAAAAAAAAGCTGATGGAGGGGGAGGAGAACTTAACCACAGCCACTTTTTCTCGCCTTTCTATCTCAATGTATACAAGGAAGTTCAATTAAGGCAGCCGAAAGGGTAAGTTATGCAAACAACGCCGCCTGGCGCTGAACAAACGGAACAAAGCCGGCTCGGACTAATTCGCAGTGGACCGAAAACTTCCGATTCATGCCGTACGGTCCGGCCCTGAAATGAGCAGAGTTGAACGAACCGTGAACAAAAGAGGATTTAGATTTTATTTTTCTCCCTTTCCTCCCCTCTTTAGCGCTTCCAATCCGCTTTTCGACGCATACGTGAAAAAGACGTCATTAACAATTTTTCGAGCCTCAAAGCACTAAGCTACCTGCCAGTGAGTAAAGGTTGGGCAAAAAAAAAAAGTGGGAGCTATTTTCTAACCCCTTTCCTCTTTTAGCTTTTGCTTGTTAAATGGAAATAAATGGCACTGGCATTTTCTCTCACGCTACCGTTAAGAAACGGAGTCGAGATTATAAAGGCTGACGCCGGAATATAATGGAAAAGTGTTCGAGTTTTTAACTTCTCCGTTTGTGCAGTGAAAGTGGGCTTAATTTAGCGTTCTTTAATGTGCCTTTAAGAAGCAGATTTTTTTTTTTTATTCTTACTCTTAACATTTTCTTTTCTTACTGATTCATTGTTAACTTCCTGTAAAAAGTATACTTTTTCAAGCCACTTTAATGCGAATGGTACTTTATTAAAGAAACGCGCTTACTTGCAGGTGAGTGGTTAAGATTGCTGAATAATGGTAATTAGACCTGGTTCCAAAGCCGGTGAACGGTGCAGCTGCATGAATAGCTTCATAATTTTTCTTTCTTGTAACGTCATAAAGTATTTCTCCCGCCTTCTTGGCATGCCTTCGTGGTGTGGTAGTCTGCACGCTGGGCGCGTATTCTAGTAGTTCGTGGTTCGATTCCCGGCGAAAGCGTTGCATATTTTTCATCTTGTCTGCTTCCAAAAAATACCTAATGTCTCTACAACGTGAGTGCGATTTATCTTTCTTTAGTACTCCACGAAGGCATTCCTTCTTTTAGGTAGAATGTCTTCGTATGCTTTGTAATGTCAAAATAATTTAGCCTAACCTAAAAAAAAGTGCAATTTCTTAGATTTTTAATACGAATTTAACGTCCTCTTCCGCAGCATTAATCCTTTATGGCGCTTTCCAAATTACCATTTCTGTGAGCTGTTTACACTCGCTGATGGAGAAGATCTTTAAATTTAATGGTCTTCGCTTCTTTATATTAAGTGGACCGTGCTTCGCTTTTATATTATAGAATGAAATCGTTAAGCACTGAAAGGAATTAAGTTTAAAAGACTCTGTGAAACACCATTTATACAATTCTTCTTTATCACACTTACGCGCCATTTTATTTCTTTCCCGATTCCTTCCCATTCATGTTAATGGTAAAATGTTTTATTTATGCGTCGCATAACTTTAGTTATATACTTTTCTTTTCGGAACTTATTCATCGGATTTCTTTCGCAGCAAAGGCAAGCTTTCCGAAAGTCAATTCTTAAGGAAGTATTGTAATCGCGAAAAGCTTCAGGTAGCATATTTCAACGAAAATATCCACTTTGACCGCTTTCGAATGCAATTTAACGATGTTTTTGCGTGATATCTGTACGTAAGGACAGAATAAAAGACTCTTTTCCTCCAAAAAAACTAAAAAACTGCTTTAAAATGAATTCTGAAGAGAATTTTTCGTGGCGTCTGTACGAACGTATGTACGTACGTATCTCGCATGACTCAAAAACGAGTAGCCTCAGAACGTTGAAATTTTGTAAATAGGACTACTATAACATGTAGATGTGCACCTCGTATTTTGGTTGCAATCGGCCTCGCCAAACGTATATAAATATATTTATATATATATCCACTCTGTTACCCGGCTCAGTGATCTCAGTTTCTTTACTCTTATATGTTTGTAAATTGTACATTTTTTTTTCTTTAAAAATGATTGAATTATGTTGTTTTTATCTTCCGGTTAAGGGTTTTATGCCTTTAGTAAATCTGTATGCGATATTTTTAAAATTATCAAGAATTTAAAAGTAGTTTAAGTGCCGCTAAGCCTATTTTGATGGCGGCCATTGCTTCTTTACATTTGAAACAGCTGAGTAGTGAATTTATTGCCAATCTAGAGAAACGTAGCTTCGCAACAACATAGATAAATGCCTTCATTTATTATTGCGATTTAAATCATGTTTAATCCTATGTGGAATTTTTTCGAGGAAATAAGTATTTAAAATTTACTTAATTTTTGGTAATTTAATTTTTAATAATTAGTAATTTTTAGTACAGATATTTCCAGTTTTTATGTATTTTTGCCTTATCGCGAAGTGAGAACTGAATTAATCGAATGAGAAATACTCAATCGTCTGTGAAAAACTGTTTCTTTTTTGTTTTGTTTGCTTAATTTCTTTTATACATCGTTCTAGCTTTATTATAGTATTTGAATAGAACATGTGGCAACGATTAGATAATTCTTTAAATGATACAAATTTTGTGCATTCTGAGTTATAATATGAACGAAATATAATACTGCTAAGTGAACCTAGCGCCAGAGTGTCGCTATGGTAAACAAATAGAGTGAATTTTAAAGAATGCATTTATTCTATTGTGGTTTATGCTCTGTCGGCGAAGTAGATATAATTAAATTCAATAAGTTTAAACAAAATGCAAGAAAAAATGCGTATAATTTAATATTCCGTACAAGGAAGTCATGTGGTGTACATATCAGATTTTTTCCGTTCATGTTTAAGATGTAGATAGAAGAAAGAGAAAAGAAGACATAGGATATCTTAAACTGCACAGAGGTTCAAATCGGTTAACAGAAGGAAGGGCGTGGCTTGATGGGTAGACTACATTGTGGAGCATGCTGTTCAGACAGGTTTGCTGATGAGAGATGGTTCATTTCTGTGTCTTTTATTGTGTGTATTTTAACTGGATTTTCGTGCTCTTAGAACTTTGCTTAAGGCTCAAAATCAACCACAGTTAAGGCAATAATTCGTTTCTTTTTAAAGAAAAATTAAAATCTACATCTGTCTGAAAATGTTGCAGAAAAAATACATTACTTAATCAAAACACGAGCAACTAATAAAAACTGTTCTTTTTCGTATTAAATAGTAAACAGTTTAAGTTGCTGTGATTGTAAAAATAAAGTATTTAAAATATAAAGGCAGTATTTTAAACAAACTAACAAACTAAAAGAGGATGATAAAAATACATTTTATATTAGCAGTACTGTGCGAGGAGCATTAAAATGTTTCAGCTAAAATATGCATATTGCATTCTTAAACTTAAAATTTTAATAATGCATCTTTTTGCTTTATATGCTTTATTTTCCTTTGAATGGTTCCTTGAAATATATAAAATATTATTTTAATAAAATCACTTATAATAATATTATTTTTCAATGATCAGAGAGCAACACTTGGTTTTAAGAGACAAGGGCAACATCTTGAAGTGGGTTCCTATAATCTGTGATGTCTTTGATGTAACGACACTGTAGAAAATTAATAAAGTTTAAAAGGAAAATAGATGCAGATCTTGCGTCTAAAATAACGTTTTTGTATGCTTGAAAGAAATCAAGAAGAAAGTTAAATTATTTCGAAGCCGGAGAAATGAAAAATGAGCAATAACCTCGCCGGGACTCGAACCACGGAACTCTGGAGTACGCGCCTTGTGTGCTGACCACTACACCCCGAAGTCATGCTAAGAACGCGGAAGAAATATCTTATATACCCCTCCTTTTAAAGGGTGACTGGGGATTAGGGGACTCCATCGCCAAATTGTGGTGGTGCGGAATCATCATCCACCACTTTTTAGTTCGGGCGCCACTGTAGAGACATTATATTATTTCGAAGCTGGAGGCATGAAAAATGTGCAATGCTCTCACCGGGACTCGAACCGTGGACCACTCGAATATGTCTCGTGTCGAGTATGCTTCCATATACACCACCAGAGCACGCGGAAAGGAGGCTTAGAATGTGCAGCCACCAAGTAATCGAAAATATTTAAGTAAGAGCCAAATAATCGAAAATATTTCAGTAAGACTTCTAGAACGTTTACCTCCCTTGACTGCAAAGAGGGAAAAGTTATGTTAAGTTATTTGTCTACCAGTGGCCGAGTGTTTAATTCCGCTGAACGCTGGTAGTTCGACCCGTATTTGAACTTATCGATAATAAAACAAATTCCAAATTTTAAATTTGGGCTTCCACATGCTAATTTCGTAGGAAGATTACGTCATTCAAAAATTCGATGGCTCTATGTACCGTTGTGTTATCACAATGCGAGAAATAGACATACATTTATGCAGATTTTTCATTATTTAATTTCTTCCAATATAATGCAGGACTCTAACATTGGGTGGCAATAGTTTGAAAAGTGAAACGGACATTTATAGTGACTCAAAGCAAAATCTCAAAACCTTCAGGGGCAAAGCCCTTTTGGACTAAAAATTAAAATTAAAAAAATTTTTTAAAGTTTTTAAAAAGCAATTTTTTTTTACAAATGAGCTTAGCCTTAAACAACTCTGCATTGTTACATAATTATATTATTTTTTTCTTATTGAATATATACCGAAAAGACCAAAAAATGCATTTAATTTCTAAGATGATTTTAAAGCTTAATTCTTTTAAAGATTTTTCAATAGAATTATTGCTGACTTCTATGCTGTTCGTCAAATCCTCTGATTTTAACCCTCGCAAAAATCGTCTTTTCTTAACTACCCATTTATTCTTCACTCTTTTGTGGCTTTTTCCATGCAAAGGTACCTTGATTTCATTTAAAGCCACAGAACACAACTTATGTCAGAGGAATAGGTCCAATCTCCAAAAGTATTGATTACTGAACTGTCATCTGGCAGGACCGTTTTAATTGTGAACTCAACGAATGATGCTTTCATCACCGGAATAAGTCATTGGCAGTAGTTTTATTAAAACATTGAATTACTACATTTGGTACGAAAAATAATGCTGTTGTGACTAATTTCGCTTGTCTGATATTAATTCCACGTGGCAAGGACGCGAGATTGCACCTGTCGTTGGCAAGAACTTTGGACACCATGCTGGTGACACTAAGACCAATTCTGAAAGAGATTCCAGGGTTCTCCTCTCCCATTTCCCCTACCAACAGCCTCTCGAGAGGACTTTCGGCTCACCGCATATTTTGAGTGCCCTCGTGCCTCACAGACACTACACATTTACAAACATCCATGCCTTCTCCGGGATTCGAACCGGGTCCTTCGGTACGGCTGTCAGAATCACTAACCACTCTCCGGATTTGGCAGCACAAAAAATAATTAAAAGCAATAGACGTGCAAGCTGTTGCCGCACTAATGGACAGTGATCGCCACCAAACGATTCGTCAGCTGGCCGGACAAACAGGATTAGCGCATACGACTGTGCTGCACATTCTGAAGGAACGTCTGTCCATGGAAAAAAATTGCTTCACGATGGGTTCCACATCAATTGACGGAAATGCAGAAATGGCTACGATACGATGCTGCCCGAACCCACCTGGAGCGCTATGAGCGCGAAGGAGATGCTTTTTTACGCCGTATCATTACGCTGGATGAGACTTGGGCCCGATCGTACCGGCCAGAACTGAAACGCCAATCAAACGAATGGCGTCATCACGGGTCACCACGACGTTCGAAATTTCGTCAGAACCCCAGCAATGTGAAAGTTATGGTGATTCTCGTGTACGACTGTGATGGTGTCATCCTAATGCATACCGTTCCCCCACAGCAGACCGTCACTGCGCAGTATTACTGCTCATTTTTGGAGCCCAATCTCCGACCAGTTTTGAGAAAAAAACGGCGACACTTTCTGCAGAACGCTCCTCTCATTTTGCATGACAATGCTTGGCCGCATGCAGCGCAAGCTGTGACTGATTTGTTCAAGCGATGGGGCTGGGAAATGCTTTACCATCCACCATACTCCCCAGATCTAAGCTCTTGTGACTAAATTCCTAAGATGAAGGAACCACTTCGTGGCACTCGCTTCCAAACTGTTCCTGAGATTCTTGCGGCAGTAGACCGGTCCATTCAAACTATCAACAAAACAGGCGCTGCTACAGGTATTCTGCGACTTCCACATCGTTGGAAACGGGCTGTACACAATGCTGGCGACTATATTGAAGGACTGTAAAACATGGTGACATGAATCACTTTTGTATTCCTTGTAAATAAATAGTTGCCGCTATTAAAGTTCCAACCCTCGTATAAATTACTTTTGCTGGACGGATTAAACGGATTATTTGATCTCCCTACATACTATGAATTACTTTTTTGTAATGTTGTTTGAAGTATTTCCTGTACACTTTTCCCTTTTTTCGTATGCTGGAGGCATAAGAATGGCTAAACCTAGATAATGAATAAATGAAAATTTACACAAAGAAATAAAGCTTACGTGATAGCTGAAAGTGTCGTGCAAAACAAAACCATACGAAGAACGCCATTGTCTACACTTAACTCGCGGAAATACTTAACGCTCACAATTACAAAAGAAATATGCCCTCTAATTACGTTTCCTTCTTCCTAGTCGCTGAAACTGTCACCTTTTTAAACTCATATTGGATGGATAGTTATCTTTATAATGCACAATGGAAGACTGTTTGCAATTAGACTGAGATAGGATCTCGTGACGAAAGTTAGAAAGTACTATCTCTAAAGCGATAGCCCGACAATTGGTGGGAATGAAACTAGGACAGTGGCTACTTCAGAAATCAGGAAATTCAGAAAATTCCAGACTCACTAATGAGAGGGAATTGAGGGTTTGGAGCTGCTTTTAAACTCGTGAGTTCCTCAAACTCTATTTAAAAGTAAGATCACTGAGATAAAAAAATGCTCTACTAAAAGAACGTCCTACTCAACTAAGAACGAATATGCCAAAATGTAACGTATTGCTATATTCGTATCTGCTTCCAAATAATCATTTCCGCACTGTTTACAACGCTGGCTTTTAGACTGCGCTTAGTTAAGTTTGCAGGATTTCCGCAAGATTTGTATAAATATTTAGAATTTTAATTACATTATTTTACAATAAATACTTTTATTACATATTTGATTAGTTATAAACTTTAGCACATATCTGTATTTTTATCTGATTGTGAATGAAATTTTAATTAATAGTAAATATCTTAAATTCATGAACATTTTAAAATATTTTGCAACATATAAGACCTCCTATAAGACTGTCTCTCATATATAAGCTTCATATGCTGGAAACAATATCGATAATTAAATGATGTAATAATTAAACTTAATAAATGTAGGTAATTAAATGATATAATGAAATAGGATGGTTTCAGATAATACTAACTAAATAGATTTTCTTTCAAAGGAATGTTAAGGAAGATAAGTTATCTCAATATATATTCTGAAGACAATTCTGATATTAGTACAAATGCAATACTATACAGGTCTATAATATTATATAGAATACGCAGTAAATAATAAGTATAAAAATATAATACATGACGTCTACAGAGCTGTTTTAGAAATCTACAAAATTTTAGTTACATGCGCCTACAAAGTTTTAGAAATGAAAAAATTGAAAACCTTATAAGGTATTGTCTCCTTCCATTCCGTATGCCTTCGTGGTGCAATTGGAAGCATACTCAACGCGCATTTGAGAGGTAGAGGGTTCGAGTCCTGGCGAAGTCACTGTGGATTCCTTCAATTTCCTGATTCCAAAAAAATTTACAAGACTGCCAAACTAAAAGGTGGTGGATGATAATGCGTCACCACCAGGATTTGGCGATTAGGACCCCTCATTCCCAGTCACCCTTTAAAAAGAGGAGCATATAAGGCCTCCTTTCCGCATGTGGTGTAACTGACGTCCTGAGGACGTCTTCAGGAGGTCCAGAGCTCTAATCCCGGCCAGTGCACTGCACTATTTTACTGCTCCAGCATCTCTACAACATTATAAGCAGAAAACAATCTTATAATTTAGTTTTCTACATACATTCTGTATGATTATTGGGGTATGTTCCTAGAACTTTTGATACTTTTCTAGAACCAACTGTTGAAATCCCCATCATTCTAATTTTATATTTTTCTAAATTTTTGAAATGTTGTAAAAGTTTTGTCCTTTAAGGCAAGATTTGACATGAAAGAACAGAAAATAGTCCGCAGGCTGTTTAATTTGGTGAGTAATGATATAGGATGAAAAGTCCTATCTTTGTTTATAGTCACAAACTTAGCCATGTCACACTGCCCGAAGAGCAACTAGCCTTTCATCAATATTAGCTTTTTTTGATCAACACGATGAAGTTTTATAAAAAATTCGGGTTTATCGCTTTGGCGTACAGCGTCGAATCTACTGCCATTTTTTTAAAGATTTTCTATGAATTGCTTCTTGCCAAAGGGAAAAAAAATATTCAAAGTTTTTAAAAGCGAAGTTCTTCTGGGCGAAGAAAATACTATGTTACCTTTGTGGATAGGTCTTACCTTTCTTTAAGCTTATAACTGTGTAGAAACATTAGGTTATTTCGAAGCCGTAGGGATGAAAAATTAGCAATGCCCTCTGCGGGACTCGAACCACAGACCTCTCGAATACACGCCTTGTGTGTTGACAACTACACCCGAAAGGCATGCGAAAACGCGGGAGAAATACCCTATATACTCTCCTTTTAAAGGGTGACTGGGGATTAGGGGACTCTATCACCAAATTCTGGTGGTGTACAGTCATCATCCACCGCAAATGAGTAATGCCCTCACCAGGACTCGAACCACGGACCTCTCGAATCCTCGAATTTCGAGCGTACTGACCACTGCACCACAAAGGCATGCTAAGAAGGCGGGAGAAATACCTTATAACTTTCGTCAATAATTATGGCCTGTTTAAAACAGAAAGCTAGCATTGAACCTACCCCCCCCCCCCCAAAAAAAAAAAATTCTTGATATATTCTAAAAATAATATTTTTGATTTTCCTGTTGTCTGAAGACTTTCTTAGAGTTCATTGCCATTTTTCGTTTCGTTGCTAGTAGAGGCGGCAGAATATTACTTTACAAATTAGTGTTATAATTTTCATCTATGTATAATATTACCAGTAGGCATTAATAATATCAATTTAATAGAAAAAAGCGGCCAAAAGTCTAAACTGAAATAGAATTTTAATTAATATTTGAGTAGGTACTAGAGTTCCCGTTCACCAGATTCATCCATGTTGCTTCCAAATGAGTCTATTATTTTTCTGCTTAGTTCTCGCATGTACAAAACTACTCAGATGAAGATAATTTGGCCCACATAACTGTAGGCCGTTTGACCGATTCAGTCAACGAAAGTGTCTTTTTATAGCGACTGGACACATCTGATATCGCTCATAAATATCTTCTTTGAGCACTCTAGCGGAAAGATCACACCTTCGACGCGGAAATCATGTTACTAGGTAGGATTCAGGTTCTGCATTTCCAATTCGGACCACAAGCACGAAAGTTACCCCATTCCTTCTTGTGCGTTATAAAGACGTTAAATATTATGTTTAATTTATATATTCATTAAATTAATCATTGCAGAATTCAAGCTTGTAGGATTTTTATTTATGAAATCAGTATTTTTATGTTAGTTCTTTTCTATCCTTTCGATTTGTCAGTCACCTTTCGTCTGAATGCATTTATACACATTTTAAAGATATTTTAAAGGCAGAAATAGGGAAAGAAACGTAAAATGTCTTGATATTTATTCATATTAATTCTTCTCTGTTTTCAGAAGAGCCACATGCACATCATTAGAGGACTTAACTACGAACATTCTAATGTTCGTAGTTAAATGTTCGTGGAAATAAATAATGGCAAAAAGCATATTCCGTCAACAGTCAACTTTTTTAATACTTTACTTAGGATAGAAGGTGTTTCTCCAGCTTTCCTAGCGTGCCTTCGTGGTGTAGTGGTCAGCACACTGAGCCGGTATTTCAGAGGTCCGTGGTTCGATTCCCGGCGAAGGCGATTGCTAATTTTTCAATCTCTCTTGCTTCCAACTATCCTAATGACTCTACAAGTGGCACTCGAACTAAAAGAGTTGTGGAGGATGACTTTCCAGGATTTGGCGATTGGGTTCCCTAAATACTTTATATACTCCCCTTTAAAAATGGAAGTATGTAAGATATTTCTCCCGCTTCAGAAGCGTGGTGTAGTGGTTCTGCACGCTGGACCGGTATTCCAGAGGTCCGTGGTTCGATTCCTGACGAAGGCGGTTGCTAATTTTTCACCGTTTAAAAAAAAAAAAAAAAAAAAAAAAAAAAAAAAACCTAATGTCTCTACAAGGATAACGGCAAAATGTTTACTTTCAGCCCTTAAATAAGATGTAAAGTAAGTAGTTTAAATAATATGATATTCTCGGTAATGAAAGTTTTGACCAATAGGCAAAACAAGTGATTTATCATGCTATTGATTTAATGCTATCCGTTTCCAAGTCTTATTCGAAGCATGTTGCTTGGGATAAAACTGTGGTTGACTGGAATGCTGAATACCTTGCTTTGTCGAAGGACATAAAATGTTTTTCCAACAGGTTTTTAGCGTTTTGAGTGTAAGCGCATTCAACCGGATTATAACCTAAGTCAGATTTAAACTGGCCATGGGAATCTTAGGAATTACTTAGTTCCTTTTAATATTGTGAACAGTGGACTTTGTGCTTGCGGCGATGGTGTGGAAGATGCAGAACATTCATTATTTTACTGCGGGTTATATGCGAGTTCTTGAACTACATTTAAGGCGAGTTTAAAGCTCCGTTTGCTGGCCTTCTTTTTCTTGCGATTTCGTCAAGAAAATCTGAGGCCTTTTTTTGTGTTGCACCACCTTAATTGCTCTTTACGCTTTTATTATTATTATTATTTTACATATTATTGCATTATGATCTTTTTACGTATTATTGTATTTTATTTATACATTATTATTTTATGTAATAAATTACTGTGTTATTGTACTACCATATCTTTGCATTATTATTATATTTTGTTTATTATTTTATTTATTGTTATTATTTTAGCTTATTATTTTATTATTTTTACTATTTTATGTGTCACTGCATTATTATCTTTTTTATGTATTATTGTAATATTATTGCATTTTATCTGTACATTATTATTTTGTGTCACAATGTGTTGTATTATTGTAGTGTCATATATTTGTTTAATTATTATTGTTTGCTTATATTGTTATTATTACTATTTTATGTATTATTGAGTTATTACCTTTTATATGTATTATTGCACTGTTATTTATTTTATTTATGTATTATTATTTTATGCATTACTGTATTGTACTATTGCAGTATTATATCTTTGTACTATTACTATTTTGCTTATTATTTTATTATTGTTATCATTATTATTTGATGTATTGCTTTATATTATCTTTTTATATACTTGTAGAGACATTAGGAATTTTTAAATCAGGAAAGATGAAAAATGAGCCATGCCCTCTCTGGGACTTGAACCACGTACCTCTCGAATACGCGTCGAGCGTGCTGACCACTACGCCACGAAGGCATGCTAAGAAGGCAGGAGAAATACCTTACACACTATTACATTTTATCTATGCATTATAGCTTTATGCAATAATGTATTGTATTATTGCAGTATCATATCGTTGTATTATTATTGGCTTATCATTTTATAATTATTGTTACATTATTATTATTATCATTATTATTATATATTTCCCTTATGCTTTCCAGTTGAAGACATTAAGCATTATTGTATTGTATTATATGTCCTTTGGGTACTTTTCCATTTTGCCGGCGCAAGCGATAAAGTCACCAAAAAGGGTACAACCGATGTCGAACGGAATAATATCCTCGCTGGTAACCTTTTATGCCTCATT
This sequence comes from Stegodyphus dumicola, assembly GCF_044657685.1. Classification (NCBI taxonomy): domain Eukaryota; kingdom Metazoa; phylum Arthropoda; class Arachnida; order Araneae; family Eresidae; genus Stegodyphus; species Stegodyphus dumicola. Next base: position 182,526,373 of record NC_140776.1, on the reverse strand, counting down.
TTCAAAACAAGTTGCAGCCATTTCTTATCGGATTAATTGTTTCTTTCAATACTGGCATAGAAATTACACAGAATTTTTACCAGATAGTTCAATTTTATGCCCCAAGGCCATTCGCGGTAATTAAGTCAATAAGGATGCAATCACACTGCTTACCCGAAGGTGAAAATATAGAAAGGCAAAGTCAAGAGTTAAATTCATCCATTCTAATAAGAATGCACTAGCGAAGTAAAGCACTGCGGTTTTACATAATTTCTGAGTAAACTATTCGTACGAATTGAAATAATTCTTTCATTTAAACTTGTATTCCAAATTAATAGTTACCTTGAAATTAACATAGATAATTACTGAAAGAATTAGATTTTTGTAGCGTAGTTTACGTGAGATATCACTTGGGGCCACGTGATATGAAACGGCGAATCAGGATGTTGTACTATGAAAGAAAGCATAGTAAATTCTTAAACTAATGTCTTTTATCGTCTTTATTTATTATCTTTTTACAAAATTTTAAACGATATTAAAATGTTTACGCCTTCAAAATAGAATTTCAAATAATGGTGCTACTTTGGTAGACGGTTGCACTGATTTTGTAGCGTAGTTTACGTGAGATATCACTTGGGGCCACGTGATATGAAACGGCGAATCAGGATGTTGTACTATGAAAGAAAGCATAGTAAATTCTTAAACTAATGTCTTTTATCGTCTTTATTTATTATCTTTTTACAAAATTTTAAACGATATTAAAATGTTTACGCCTTCAAAATAGAATTTCAAATAATGGTGCTACTTTGGTAGACGGTTGCACTGATTTTGTAGCGTAGTTTACGTGAGATATCACTTGGGGCCACGTGATATGAAACGGCGAATCAGGATGTTGTACTATGAAAGAAAGCATAGTAAATTCTTAAACTAATGTCTTTTATCGTCTTTATTTATTATCTTTTTACAAAATTTTAAACGATATTGAAATGTTTACGCCTTCAAAATAGAATTTCAAATAATGGTGCTACTTTGGTAGACGGTTGCACTGATTTTGTAGCGTAGTTTACGTGAGATATCACTTGGGGCCACGTGATATGAAACGGCGAATCAGGATGTTGTACTATGAAAGAAAGCATAGTAAATTCTTAAACTAATGTCTTTTATCGTCTTTATTTATTATCTTTTTACAAAATTTTAAACGATATTAAAATGTTTACGCCTTCAAAATAGAATTTCAAATAATGGTGCTACTTTGGTAGACGGTTGCACTGATTTTGGCGACTTTTTGGCGATTTGCCTTTTGGCGAGTAGTACAACTTATGGTAAACCCATTGCTGGATACGTTATTTATGGTAACCGATACTTTGTTGCATGGAGGTAGGAAGTAAGTAGTTTTATAACGTATTTGTCAATAGGATTTCAATTTATGTTTACAATTCAATATTAAGGTTATTATATATTTAGATAACATTTATAATCATTATAAATTAGATGCATTTAATAATTAGATTTCTTCACAGTACTTTCACAGTTGTTTATAAGTGAATAAATTCTTCATTTCAAATACATTTATAAATAATTTAATGAATATTTAAGTATTTTGTCAAAGGCAGATACATGCTTTTTGCAATCACATGCATAAATACCCATACATATTTCCTATTTATCATTTCCGGCATGTGCAAATCTTTAATTTCTGTGCATTCACTATATTTTTCGTGTAAAGTAATTTACACTAATTTAGCATACACCCGAAAATTTTACATAAAAAATATATATGAATATAATTTGAATGAAAATTATAAGTATTATTTTTAATACCTACTCAAAGGTCAGTTTTTCTTCAAAATTCCTCCACGATGGCATCTCTCTCTCTTTAGGCAGATAGCTCTTGCATGCGTTACTCTATTTAATAAAAACTTAATCTGACCTATGTGCCTAATTACAAATATTTTAACATACATAATTTTATATTTACATTTAGCCATCAAGTTTCAAACTTTTCAAATTTTCTAGAAAATAAATTTTGGCAGATCTCTTTTAGCAATTTTCTTAAAATCTATATTTTTGTAGTGCTACAATTCTAGAATTTTATAAAGCAAATTCATAATCAAAATCGCTGTTGTTAGTTATCGAAAAATAACCAAGATGTGATTTTTGCGTAAATGTCAGTAAACTATACAAATTGCTATTATGCATTACACTATGAATGTTTCTTTCATGCGAGAGTGTCCCCTTTTCGATTTCTATGGAACTGTCGTGTGTCGAAATACTATCAGAATCTTGTCAAGCAAGCTTCTGAATGTAAACAAAGAACACCCCGTTTGGTGACCCAAGCTTCAAAGCAGTGCTTCACTTCTAGCGCGGAATGGCCCCTCCTCCCTTTCCTACCTCCATGCTTTGTTGTAATTTTATTTAAAAAATGCGTTTTATTATGCATAACTTCCGTGTTTTAAATATTATTTATGGCTTCTAAATATTAAAAATCAATTTAATTTTACATTTTTATTTGAAATAAAAATTTTGTTGTTTATAATATTTTATATAATATTATGTTGTGGATGATGTAATCAATGACGTCACCTAAAAAGTAATTGGTTTTATTAATATCTATAAATTTAATCTAATGTTTTAAACATTATTTATGGCTGTTAAATATTAAAATAAAATTTAATTTTGCATTTGTTTTAAAAATGATTTTATTATGAATGTTATTTAAATAATTTTAATTCTATGCGTGATGTAATCAGCTCCCTGATTGGTTACTGAATATTTGTGCATTACCGCGCCATTTTAAAATTTTATTATTCATCTCTACGAATTCCTCGGATTTCAAATGGAATGGATATCTCCGTTTTGAAGACGAATGTTGTTATTGGTAATTACCAAGAATTATTGGTTTTGGAATAAAAAAATTGCCTTTTGAGACTTTATTTTGGCCAACCTGTCTTTCCTAATCAAAGATTTATTTATAAATTGTTAATAGCGTCAGAGGAAATTTTGGAGGAAACCTCGCTAATTGCTTCTTCAATGAAGTGCGAGATATTTGGATAACAGATGAAGATGGTTAAAAGATCCGATTCAATTATGATTTCGATTTTTTTTTGTGGTACTTATCAATAAAGAAGAGGTTAAATTACTCAAAAAAATGTAAGTACATATTTTTCTTTTATTTTTTAATTGTATACTTCAATTTTGTTAAAAAAATTAATACACTATTTTCAAAAATTGCTGAGATAATTATTGTCATATATGTTTTAATGTTAATTATATTTTATACAACGTATTTTAAAGTATTTGAATTTAATAATATTCTAATTCTTTTAAATGTTGGTAGGATGGTTTTTAATTCGATATTCAACTTCAGTAATATTTTAATCTAATTAAACGTTGGCCCAATGTTTTTATAGCGGTGTTTTTATTCTCTTTTTTACTATATGAAAGTAATAATAGCCTTACTTTAGTACTTTATACTCACAGTAAATGTATTTATTTACACTTGCCTGCCATCTTAAAAAACGGCATTTTCAACAAAAAATTAATCCATTACTTTTAACGATATTAATTTTTTTTAAAGTTTCGAATACTTTACTATGCGTAAAAACAGCGTTTTTTAAGAAATCGCCAAAAATCAGTGCAACCGTCTACCAAAGTAGCACCATAATAATAAATATAATAATATAACAGATAGAATAATAGAAAAAAAATAGTTAAAAAATTTCAAAATAGGAAAAATTTCTTAGAACTAACTTTTGTTAACATTTTTTATGTATATACTTTGTTGGTCGCCAATAAAGTCTGCTTGGCGAGATTTGCGCAGGCGAAACGGAAAAGTACCCTCCTTTGTATTACTGAGTGGTTTACTTACTTCTGCAAGCCTCAGAACATATCTTGCGGAATACCAGGATTTTGCATTTGTTTTCCTAAATTAAAAATGTGCTTTTAATTGAAGCTAAGTGAAATCTGACAGCAGACTTTAAAAATCATTAAAGAAATGGACACTTATTAAGAAAAAAGAGAAGTCGCCCTTCTTAAGTTTTAAATACAAGTTATTCCTTAAAAAGACAGTATTTACTTGTAAAATTTTAAATTCGTATTGTAGAATATGTAAAATTTGATTTCTTATATTTGGTGATATTTTGCAGAAGAAAAAATCGAATTCTTTGGGGTTTATCGATGGAACAGAAATGTAAATAATATTAACCGCTTAGTTGACTGATGTGATTTATTTCGATATTATGCTTCTGCCGCCAAAACTCTGGGAAGCAATTTAATTTTCCAGGAAATCTCTTCGGTGCAAAAACATAACTCGTAAATCATGCGTATGCAAAATAACAGAGTTCATCGTTAGGCAAACGCTATCATATATTTATAGCACTGACAGTGACTTCCTAAACCATACAGAATAAATTTCCTTTTATTTGGTAATTTTCCTGGTTCTCCAGCGAAGTTTTTGACGTTATGGAGCACACGTTATCGGAAAAATTTGAGATTTTTTTTTCGAGAGAGAAGACAGATCTATATTTGTTTGCATTAACTGTATTCAATAATTGTGAAATTAATAGAATGGAAAATAATTATTATGTTCTTCTGATATTAAAACAATGAGTATATAGAGTTTGGTTTATTTTGGGAGTATAGACTTGTACAGACATTATGTATTTTTTGGAAGCAGGCAAGATGAAAAATTAGCAACGCCTTCTCTGGGAATCGAACCACGGACCTCTGGAATACCGGCCCAGCATGCAGAACCACTACTCCACGAAGGCGCGTTAGAAAAGCGAGAGAAATACCTTATATACTCCCCCTTTTAAAGGGCGACTGGGGTTGTCAGGGGTCCTGAGTGTGGAGAATCCTCATCCATCACCATTTTAGTTCGGGCGCCATTGTAGAGATATTACGTATTTTTTTGGAAGTAGGAGAAGTGAAAAATAACAACGCCTTCGCCGGGAATCGAACCACGGATCTCTAAAATACAGGCTCAGCGTGCTGACCACCTCTTATATAATAAGAAATACTTTATTATAAAAATGCTACTGCATTGTTTTCTTTTTTATTGTAATATTATTGCATTTTATCTGTATGTAATTATTTTGTGTCACAATGTGTTGTGTTATTGTAGTATTATATATTTGCATAATTGAAAAATGAAAAATGAGCCATGCCCTCGCCGGGACTCGAACCATGGACCTCTCGAATTCGCGTCGAGCGTGCTGACCACTATACCATGAAGGCATGCTAAGAAGGCGGGAGAAATACCTTATATACTCCCCCCTTTTTAAGGCCGATTAGGGGTTTACGGAACCCAATCGCCAAGTCCTGGTGAAGAATCCTCATCCACCATCCTTTTAGTTCGGGCTGTAGAGACATTAGGTATTTTTTTGGAATCAGGAGAAGTGAAAAATGAGCAACGCCTTCGCCAGGAATCGAACTACGGACCTGTGGAATACCGGCACAGCGTGCAGAGCCACTACACCACGAAGGCACGCCAGGAAAGTGGGAGAAATTTCTTACAGATTATTTTAAATTCCTAACAGACGTAAAGTGAGTTATTGCTGTGTCTGAAATTACTACAGACAGTTGGAAAGGTACAAATCTTTTTATTTAAAATAATTTAGAACATAAATGCACTTCTTGTGCTAAAATAATCAACTACAACTTGTGGAGACTTAACAAAAGTCACAAACACATTCAAATTTGAAACATAGACTAGTAGTCAAAGTTTACACATTAAATTTAAATCTGATTCAAAAGCTCTAACAGGCGTGACGAATTCAAATGCCTGTAGCAATAACGTAGAGCCGGATAAATGACAACTTCTCAGAACTGATAGGAACTACGCAATGTGCCTGCGAGAAGCAGAAATACGTCTGTCTTACAATCCAAAAACGTCAGCTTAAATACTTTCTAATTCAATTTACAGTCTGGCCAGGAAACGGAAAGGAGAAGGTACAGGAAAGGTTGAAATTATAAATAACAGATTAACTTAAATATTTATTCTTACAAATATTAAATTATATTTTATTCAACGAATCAGATTTACAAATTTGAATTGCAGAGCTAAAATTTATGAAATTTACGCTTTTCTTAAAATAAATTCGTGCATAAATAAACCAGGGAACGGAAAATATTGTATTTTTTTTAAAGTAAAATATGATAGAAAAAAAAAAACTCGCTTCATTCGCATTGTATTGAGTTACGCATTTGGCTTACAGGAAAATCACAGACCAAATCCCGGGAGTTTTTTAATATCTGGATTTGGCTGCGGTCCCAGTTAGCTACGGATAACTGGACTTTCATCGGAAATGTATTTGCTTCCTGTATGTTATTTGTGGTACTGAAAAACTACATGAAATTTAATTTTGGATTTATAACATTAAGTATTAAAATTACTGTAATTAACGGTTTAAGAGAGAAACGAATGCAAAATACTAATATATGGATTACTTTTGAATAACTGAAAAGGCTAAGAATCAATGACATATTTTTCCAAATTTATTTAATATCAGAAACATTCCTTTGCTACTGTATAACCTTTTCCCAGGAAGAGGAAGTGATTTCCGATATTTTGTTCTAATGGTGTTACTACTGATTAAAGCTACTTTGTTCTGTTCGTCGTAGAAGTAAATAAAACAACCAGCGCGTAATTATTTCAGATACATTCAGTTTTGTTTTTACGGATCTTACTTTTGTTCGACGCGGCGTTATTACGATTTTTGCCATTAGTGAAACAAATACAAAACGTCATCCATGCTAACAACAAGACATTCATCATTACCTGGAGCAGAGGCTACAACAACTGCGTAGGTAGTAAGCCGACGTCCTTGCCGAAGAAACCACCATAAAGAAATGTGCCGACAGATTTGAAATCCCATGGTCTAGATCTGCCCTAACTTGCACGCGGCAAATGAGAACATCAACAAGAGCTAGAATTCCAAAGACGTCGAGCCACTAGCTTCCTACAACGATGGATGAACATATAGCCATCATGTCCCAGACACCACTCCGGACACAGATACCTTCCCCACCTACTTCCGTCAAAGAAACATTGCACATGCAGATATGTGTGTATGTGAAGAAAATGGTGATCCAGACAATTACATGTTCTAGTGCGCTGTAGCAGAGAATAACCATATTAGGCATCCCACAGACCCAGACACTGAATTTAAGAGATCCTTGCGATGATTAAATTCAGTGTCACAGACCAGACACTGAATTTAATCATCGCAAGATTTACTAACACATTAAGGCCGTCATGGAAGTGCTCCAACGCCAAGATCTCGAGTTGTGCCATTCGTGACACTTCTGTCACCCATGCTAACAACAAGACATTCATCATTACCTGGAGCAGAGGCTACAGCAACTGCGTAAGTAGTAAGCCGACGTCCTTGCCGAAGAAGCCACCATAAAGAAATGTGCCGACAGAATTGAAATCCCATGGTCTAGATCTGCCCTAACTTGCACACGGCAAATGAGAACATCAACAAGAGCTAGAATTCCAAAGACGTCGAGCCGCTAGCTTCCTACAACGATGGGATGGACGTAGAGCCATCATGACCCAGACACCACTTCGGACACAGATACCTTCCCCACCTACTTCCGTAAAAGAAACATGGCACATGCAGATATGTGTGTATGTGAAGAAAAGGGTGATCCAGCCAACTACATGTTCTAGTGCGCTGTAGCAGAGAATAAACAACCATATTAGCCATCCCACAGACCCAGACACTGAATTTAAGAGATTCTTAATCAATCATCGCAAGATCCACTAACACATTAAGGCTGTCATGGAAGTTATCCCACGCCAAGATCTCAAGTTGTGCCACTTTTGACACCTCTGTAACCAACATCACCTGTAAACCACCGATAAACTGAACCTCATACTGCAAAAAGTCATGAAGTCATACTGCAAAAATTCTAGTAAAATTCCATATATATTGTTGTCAAAATGTAAAACGATGCTAAAACCTTGAAACATGTTTCAGGAAGTACATACAAAGCACTGTAACTCCTCCTTCGCTCACCCCTTTCTTTCTTTCTTTTTTTTTTTTAAGTTTCAATAAACTCCTGACGTAGCAGGAATTTTTCTAGATAGTTAAGGTTATAGGGCTATATCAATTTTGACTGGCTATGTGATAGTGTCTAACGTACTTGTTCCTGTCTTATTCTGTAAGTGATAAAATATTAAAACACGCAACTCAAATTGTAAAATGCTACTTCTTTTCTTCTGATAAGATTTTTCTAAATTAAGATGTAGGGATTTATATTTATTTTTAGACTACCAAACTAAGTTTAAATTTTAAGCTTTCCTATAAGCCTTCATTCCCCTAACTGTCAATACCAGAATATTTAAATTTGGTAGCGCGAGTGAAGGAATGCAAATTCTACCTTGAAGAAAGAGTTAAAAAACTGATGGAGGTTCAGTAGGAAAGTTATTGCTATTAGTTAAGGGGACTCATACACCTTAAAACCCATAAGATGTTCGAATAGGTGACTGTTGCAAGAATTGGGATTGCTTATTTATTTTAAAAGCAATTACTACCAACATTTTACAGCTGACTACATAATATAGTTTGCTTTCTGAAATAGTAATCAGAAGGTTTGTGTTGCCACAAATATTTTTATAATTTAATCCGCTTCGTGACAACACTTTTCGTCATGTTTCCAACCTGCGCGCAAAGTTTAAAACATTCTGTTTCGTAATTTAATTCCATATTTAATATATAGCTTCTATAACATTTGGAAACTACTGTGAACCTAAAATTCTAAAAATGTCATGTTAAATTTTTATTTTATTTTGAATTGAGTTTATAAAATGTATTTTATTAACAAAATTTGTAATATTTTCTTTAATAAAATTTTTCAATATTAAAATATTCATCAGATTCTTGGTTCAGTTAGAAAGTAGTGCCCATATAAAGAATTCCATCTAATTTCAAGTATTTACCGTTAGCCATTTTTAAAATATCGTGCGCTCAAGGTGGAAACATGGCGAAATATTTTGTCACAAAGAGGATTAAATTACAAAAATATTTGTGGCAACATAAACTTTCTGTTTACTAGTTTCCAAAGCAGCTATATTATGTAGTCAGCTGTAAAAAAGTTGGAAGTAATTGCTTTTAAAATAAATAAAATATCCCAATTCTTGCAACAGTCACATATTCGAAGATCATGAGGGGTTTAAGGTGTATGAGTCCCCTTAAGCTATTGCCGTCACCTCTGTTGCGTAAGCGTCTGCTCCCAGAGTTATTGCTGGCTCGCGTGGCTTAACTGCATTTATTTACTGCCACTAGTTTTCGACGGGGGGTTTAAGAAACAGGAATTAACTGAGCTCTGTAAGTTAGTTCTACTACTTGTACATATCTCCAAATCTTTAGTTAGTTCTTTAACTTCAGTTATTGCCCACGCAGAGCCATAGTAAGTTAGTGTCAAGTTGACTCATTGTAAATTTTAAAGAGTTAATAAAGGGTACTTTTAACCCTTCTTCTGTGCAGTTACTACTCTTGCAGTTCTTACACAAGAGTTAATCAAGTGGATTCTACAAAGAAATGGATTCCATATGTTGAAGCTTTTCTGAATTTTTGATGTTTCTTGTATTCCACCAGAATATGCAAGAGAGTACATTTTAAATAAGAAGCGGAACTCTAAATTTTAGGGAGAGGGTTGGCAACATCAACTTGCCGGGATATATAACCTGCCGGGCAACATCAACTTTCCTCTTATCGTCTCGCTTTAACGCTATAGCTATGAATTTGTGAGTGTCGTTAATAGAATAGACCCTTCCTCAGCGCGGACTTGCGAAACGCGATTTCGTATATAAACGTGATCTTAAAGGTTTCCACTTATTTTGTCTAATGCTAGAATTACATTCATACGCATTTCAGCGCTCATTCTCAGCATTATTTGCTTACTGGCATCAGTTCAGGCCAGAAGAAGAAGTCAACAATTTTAAAAGATTTTAATCGATTAAAAATAAGGCTAAAGAAATCGTACAAACTCGAAAGGCAACTGAAAGATTTTCATACATGAAAGAAGGAGAAGTCAAAGAATTATTCAAGAAATGACCAATAAAGTCAGTCTTATAATACCAGCCAATAGTGAAAGCCATGATAATGAGTAAGAAGATAACAGACTTTTACTTCCAAGAAGTTCAATGAATTGTAGAAAAGGCACAGAAATATTCTGATTTTGCTGCGGAGATTGAAAAAAAGAGGACGACACTTTATGATTGGTATTGAAAAGCTTGTAACATTACATTAGGTATTTTTTGTAAAGCAAGAGTGATGAAAAATGAACAACGCCTTCGCCAGGAATCAAACCACGCAGTTCTGGAATACGCGCCCAGTGTGCAGACCACCACACCACGAAGGCACGCTAAGAAGGCGGGTGAAATGCCTTATATATTCCCCCTTTTAAACGGCGACTGGGATTTTAGGAGACCCAGTCGCCAAATCCTGGGTGGGGAGAATCCTCATCCACCACTCTTTTAGTTCGGGCGCCACTGTAGAGATATTAGGTATTTTTTTGTAAGCAGGAGAAGTGAAAAATGAGCAACGCCTTCGTCGGAAGTCGAACCACAGACCTCCGGAATACGCGCCGAGCGTGCAGACCACCACACCACTAAGGCACGCTAAGAAGGCGGGAGAAATACCTTATAAGCTCTGTGCAGCTTTCTGCGAATTTTTTGCGAAAGTTGCGTCAGCCATTGTCCCAAGCTCAAATCACGAGCTTTTCACTTCCTTGTGCAAAGTAAAAGAAGTATTGTAATCTCGAAAAATTTCGGGTATCATATTGCAACGAAAATATCCATTTTGACAGATATCGAATGCAATTTAACAATGTTTTTCGTGACATCTGTACGAAAGAGCAGAATAAATGGAATATTTGTGGCACTTTTCCCCAAAATGGGTTACAAAATTTACTTAAAATGGATTCAGAAGAGATTTTTTCGTGACGTTTGTACGGACGTAAGTATGTATGTACTCGCATACCCAAAAAATGAGTAGTATATAACGAGTAACAAATATTTTTGGAAGCGGCTGAGCCTAATTCTTTTTACCATAGCAGCCATATTTGTTTCCATTTGAAATTTAGCAGAATAGCCAATTCAATTTCTGCACCTTTAGTGTCTTTTTACCGAGTGGGACCAAAAGGAAATTTTCAGTTTTGTGAACCGAAAAATCTGCCTTCTTTGCTTGCTGGTCGAACTGCTTGCTTTTGCGTAGAAAGTTGAAATACAGCAGATAATGCGTATAATTTGATATTCCATACAAAGAAGTCATATAGTGTCCGCATCAGATTTAAAAAAAAATATTTGTATCACATACTTATTAAAGAGTAATAAAACTCCGTCGCATTAGCATTTGCTTTGTTTTTCATTTTAATTACAGGAGTATTTAGGTTTGTTAAAATTATGCATACTTTCTTAACCTGAATTATATCGAACCCATTTTTCTATTAGAAAATTAAATGTGCGAAGCGTGATTTTTTTCTTACGAGCAATGTATTAATGCAATCCTTGCTTTGGGAGGGTTTGCGGCAGTTATGTAAGAACCGAGGTAAGTTGTTCGACTTTAAAATTAACTTTTTATTTGTAAATAACTTAAAAACATTGTTATCAGTCAAGCCCACAATAAATGGAAGTTACTTTATGTTAATGTTTTACGTCTGAAACTTCAAGCTGGTATTCTAATATATTTTAAAATTATTTTACGTTGCTACAATTACTCATTGTTTCGAATTGAAATCCAAGAACTATTCGATAATTTTCCGTCATTCTGAGAAGGTAGATTAGTGCATAACGCCGACAATTCATTATATCCAAATTCGCATAAAGATGTAAATGTCGTTCGCTCGAGTTCGTCGCTTAATTGTGGGTACAAGCTGCTTAATCCTTCCTCGGAACATTGTTTTCTGGGTGATTTCATCGTCACTTGTCATGCATAAACGGAATTCTTTTCAGCTCGATCTGGCGGAACCGCCGAACGGGTGCCTTAGCGGTATCCTGGCACGTGAAGCTAGGAAAAGAGATTCTTCGTTGCCAATCACAAGTTCATCCAGAGAGGTTCGTCACACTCGCACGCCTTTCTGGGGCAAAGAGAGAAAAAATTTCATAATTTATACGTTATGTAAGCACTTGAAAGGCCGAGAATCAATCAGAACGCATCTTTCACTTATGGTACAAGGTACGTTACGCCGAAGAGAAACATGATACACCTCACTATCTCGTTACAGTGTTAACTATTGATTCGGTAACACTATAGACATCATAATAACACTATCTACATCATACATAACACTATCTACATCATACATAACACTATCTACATCATAACACTATCTATATCATAACATACATAACACTATCTACATCATAACATACATAACACTATCTACATCATAACATACATAACACTATCTACATCATAACACTATCTACATCATAACATACATAACACTATCTACATCATAACATACATAACACTATCTACATCATAATAAAATTAAAGGGTTTCTGAATGGACAGTAACATAGAAAGACTCTTAAATGGTGAAATTCGTCATCTTTCTCAAACACAAAATGTTTACAAAGAATGAAAAGTCATACCGGCCGTAACAGAACTAATGGTTACAACTTTGAGAAGTGGAAGAATATGAACAACTAATACTTTTCGTGATGCAATGCGTGGGTAAATGTGAGTGCAAAAACACAATAAGTATGAAGATCACGCAAAGCCGTATCAATCACTTATATTTACGAAAAAAAATTAAAAAAAAAAAAAAAATCTTAAATTTTTCAGATTTTAAATTACGTCCAAAGAGACGTGTTTTTAACGTTTTGAGTGTTACCTTTATTTATTAAATATCATGTTCTTTGCACTTAAACCATAAAATTCAGTTCAAGAGCAATATCGCAAAATAATGTTAAATTAAGCATATCTTTAGAATTTCCGATATACACAGTCTCGCGAGCTGGAGATAAAAGTATTTTTTTTCTATATAACGTTGCCATTTCTCGCTTTTAAAGCATTGAGTTTGTAAATCAAAAATTCGTTAAAGTTTTACAAAATATAAAATCTATAATAAAACAAATTCCAAATTTGGGATTTCAGATGCTCATATTCGCAGTAGGATTTCGTCATTCAAAATTCGATGGCTCTATGTACCATTGTTTTATCACAATGCGAGAAATAGACAATTATTTATGCAGATTTTTCATTATTTAATTTCTTCAAATATAATGCAGGACTCTAACATTTTGTGGCAACAGTTTGAAAAGTGAACCGACGTTTATGAGTCCGACGCAAAATGCCAAAACGAAAGCAATAGTCCTTCGGGACTGAAATCCCTTTGGACTAAAAATAATATCTGATATTTACAGGAACTATTTAAACGAACGACCAGCAATTGAAATATATGTGTTACCGTGAAAGACCGAAATTTGAGAATGTCGACTTTCACCGGAGAATATCAACATTCACCATATACGTCGGTGAAAGACCGAATATTTCACTACATTCTTGTATATTCGGACCCTCACCGGTGTATGTCGACAATCACAGATATGCTCTGGTGAAAGTCGAAAAGAGAGGTCATAAAGTGCCATAAATAAGATTTGAATCACATAATTTAGTAAGTTTTTTATGACTGTTATTTTATTTTCTCATTTAGAACGTACTGTATAATTAAGTAAGTTTTTAACTTCTATTATTTTCCTTTCTCATTTTGAATGTATTGTGTGTTTTAGGTTCTCATGTTCTTAAGTTCTTATTTCAAGTTTCAATTGCGTTTATTCGCGACGGAATGACGGAGAAGAAAATATAATATTGCTATATGTTCAACATTCACCATTAGTACAGGGTGAATGTCGACATTGACCGGTGTAAGTCAGAAATAAGAGTATTTGGAAAATATTTCGGGCATACACCAAGAGACTATGTGAATGTTGACATTCACCGGTGAAAGTTGACATTCTCCAGATTTCGGTGTTTCACCGTAACATATGCATTACAACGATGACGGAATGACTGGCGTACATTTTAGATGTCCGGCATGTCATGTACTTCTGCAACAGAGACAAATCTTTAGATAGCTGTGAGTTAGTTTATAAGGTATTTCTTCCACTTCGATAGCGTGCCTTCGTGGTGTAACGGTAGCACGCTAGGCCGGTATTCCAGAGGTCCGTGGTTCGATTCCCGGCGAAGGCGGTTGCATATTTTCATCTTTTCTGCTTCCGGTTAACCTAATTACTCTACAAGTGGCGCCCGAACCAAAAGGGTTGTGGATGATGATTCTCCGCACCCAGGATTTGGCGACTAGGTCCCCTAAAGCTCTAGGCGCCTAAAGCCCTAGTCCCCTTTTTAAAGGGCGACTAAGACTAGGTCCCCTAAAGCTTTAGTCGCCCTTTAAAAAGGGGAGTATATAAGGTATTTCTCCCACTTCCCTAGCGTGCCTTCGTCTGTAACGATAGCACGCTGGGCCAGTATTCCAGAGGTCCGTGGTTCGATTACCAGCGAAGGGGGTTGCATATTTTTCATCTTTTCTGCTTCTAATTAACCTAATGACTCTACATGTTGTGTCTCGATCCATTCTCGTTGTGAAGTAATAAAAGTTGACAGCTCACAGCCGTCTGTCCTGTGGTTTACGGTAATGAATATATTGCAGTTGTTGTTCATTAATTTGAATAATTCTTGTAAATATCACACACTATTTCTTCTAAACACCCATGATTAAAGTGAATTTTAAAAGGACTTTTTTAAAGGTTCTTGGAGTATTTACTGTGTTTTCGCATTTATATTTCCCATTCCACTACGTGCTATATTATGAAAATTGTTTAGCCATGGTACATCCTTCCTTAAATCGTCCGTCGATTCTACAGGCATACTAAAGTGTTTAATAGTGACTTTAAAAAAGGATTTTATGTATATTAATCAGTAAATTATGTAAATAAAAAGCCATAAACGCACCAGAAAAATGAAAAAATTCAGCAATAAAAAGGCGTTAATTTTATCTGCAATAAGCTTGAATACTGAATATTGAAAAGCTTACTTAAGTTTGTAGAGTCATTAGGTTAACTGGAAGCAGAAAAGATGACAAATATGCAACCGCCTTCGCCGGGAATCGAACCACGGACCTCTGGAATACCGGCCCATCGTGCTATCGTTACACCACGAAGGCACGCTAGTGAAGTGAGAGAAATACCTTATATATTCCTCTCTTTTTAAAGGGCGACTAGGGTTTTAGGGGACCTAGTCGCCAAATCCTGGGTGCGGAGAATCATCATCCACAACCCTTTTAGTTCGGGCGCCACTTGTAGAGTCATTAGGTTAATTGGAAGCAGAAAAGATGAAAAATATGCAACCGCCTTCGCCGGGAATCGAAACACGGATCTCTGGAATACCGGCCCAGCGTGCTACCGTTACACCACGAAGGCACGCTAGGAAAGTGGGAGAAATATGTTATAAGTTTTTACTTAAACTACTGGATACAATTTTCATTCGTTTATATTTGTAAAGCAGTGAAATCTTCAGGAACACTTTCGATCGTGAACAGTCACTAACAGATTTTCCAAACTAGTCATATATTTATGCAGCGTTGATGTCACTATTTTTAATGACATTATAAAGTATTTTCCTCCTCCTTCCAGCCTGCCCTCGTGGTGTAACGGTAGCACACTCGGCGCGCATTTGAGAGGTCCAGGTTCGTATCTCAGTGAGGGCATTGCTCATTTTTCATATCTCTTCCGAAATAACCCAATGATTCTACAATGACGCCCGAACTGAAGAGGTGATGGATGATAATTCCTCACCACCAGGATTAGGCGATTGGGTTGCCAAATACCCGGTTGCCCTTTAAAAGTGGGAGTATATAAGACATTTTCTTTCTCCTTCCAGCATGCCTTCGTGGTATAATGGTAGCACACTCGGAGTGTACTTGAGAGGTCCAGGTTCGAGTCCCGGCGACGGTATTGCTCATTTTCAATGTCCTCTGCTTCAAAATAACCTAATTTCTAAGGAGTGTAGCTGTTAGTTTATTTTTAGCTAATCCTAAAAACATACGACGAATCCTGCTCGACTGTAAGTTGACAGTTTTACTCCATTAAAATTCAACTTTTATACCACTGGTAGGGGTAATGTGTGTAGGCTCTGATAATCTACTTTACTAGTGATGTAAGTTAAAGCGAAACAAGAAATGATAAGAAAGGGAAAAAGGCCTTATCGCATTAGTAAAGAGAGCTGCATGCAAAATATGTGCATAAATTTTACATGCGATGATGCAAAACAAAATACTCATGTGACGTGTTTTATTGCGGCATTCACTTCATTGCAATAGACTGGAACGGATTCACATTATCTCTAAGTATATCTGTTTAGTGATTAGGAAGATCGCACACTTTCTTCGAGATGTCGACATTGAAAACATTCACGTTTTTTATGTGATCTATGCTAATGAAGTAGAAAAGAGATAAGAAAGCTGTTGAAGCATAAAGAAAGGTAATGACACGATAGATGCATACAGAAATTTGAATCGGAAATTCGGCAATAATAGTACTACGATGAGAGTAATAATTTTGACATATTTTGCTCCGTACATTGGGGTCGATTCTATTAGAACTATCTTCTTCAGCTGCATGAATGTTCTTGGTTCCATCACCCCCCTCCCGAAAAGAGAAATGCGCACGTATTGGGTTGTAATGTGCCATATTTTAACGCAGTTCCGCTCTAATTACCTTGTATGTGTTAAGTGATTGCAGCAAATCGGGCATTCAAAGCATGGGCATTAAATTTTATTGGAAATACTCGAAATATGATACCAACTAAATGGGGTAACCATCTGATATTTGCTTGTGTTTCTCCTGATGAAACATAATGCCAGATGAAATAATCGGATAATATCTTCCCATCTGAATGTCTTTGTAAAAGCTTTTTAATTAAAGAAAAGCATGTTTTTTTTTTTACTATTGTGCGAAAGCGATTACTTTACCGTTATATATAATGAGAAGAAAATAGTGATAAGTACGTTTTAATATTTTTCTATTTGTTCTTATAATAATTTATTTACTTAAAAGTTAGATGAAAAAAAAAATTGTTAAAGAAGTACTTAATTTAGAAATTTCAACGAGAATGCCATCGTTTCCTAGAGAACGAAGTTATAATATATGTGATAACAAGTGTTCTTTTAAATATTTCTATAGTCTGAAATGTTGCAATAAAAATAATCCTGAAATGTTTAATCCTGAAAGACATAATATAAATACAACGAGATGATTCGTTATCTGAAGATTTTGTTATTCTAATTGATGTTCTATTGTAACCTGATGTTTAGCGCAGTAACTTAAATATATATTAGGTGGTCTATGATAATAAATTTTATTAAAAAAATATTTATTTTAAATTTAATGTTTTATTTTAAAATGTGCATATTAACTTCTAAGGTATTTCTCCCACTTTCCTAGTGTTCCTTCCTGTTCCTGTTAGTAGTGGTTCTGCACGCTGGGCCGGTATTCCAGAGATCCGTGGTTCGATTCCCGGCGAAGGCCTTGCTAATTTTTCAGTCTCTCTTGCTTTCAAATAAATCCTAATGCCTCTACAGTGGCGCCCGAACTAAAAGGGTCGTGGATGATGACTCTCCATACCCAGGATTTGGCAATTAGGTCCCCTTAAAAAACCCCAGTCGCCCTTTAAAAGGGGGAGTATATAAAGTATTTCTCCCGCCTTTCTAGCGTGCCTTCGTGGTGTAGTGGTTCTGCACGCTGGGCCGGTATTTCAGAGGTCCGTGGTTCGATTCCCGGCGAAAGCGTTGCATATTTTTCATCTCTCCGGTTTTCCAATTAACCTAAAGTCTCTACAAACTGTTCAGTGTAATTTTTTAAATGTTATTTAAGCTAAACTCAGTGGTGCAACAACTCTAGCGGGCCACTGCCTGTAGTACTCTTTTTCTGCTTTCTTGAACTTTGGGCCCCGGAGTGCATCAGCTTATGCCCTGGACACGTGATCAGCTTGTCGTAGGTCCCCCGGCGTTTAGTCCCCAAGCGAATTTGGTACTCATTTTATCGACCCGCTTAAGGGATGAAAGGTCGCGTCAACCTTACGCAGGCCGGGGATCGAACCCCGGATCTGTGGTGCAGCTGCGCAACGAGCTAGCCACTTCGCCAACGGGGGGTCATTTAAGCTGGAAGGAATAGATTTGATTCTACTATATTTCGCAATTCATCATTAAACATTTGATTTTTTTACTACTTTTAAGTGTAGTTAATTAAGAATCTCACATTAATTTGCATTCGTTTAATGTTTAGTTTGTTTTTAAATGAAGAAATTAATATATCAGTAATTAAGACAATTCTTCTTGTAGGATAGGAAGCATTTTATCAATTTCGTGGTCAAAAGAGAATAAATTTAAAGAAAATTACCGCATTTTGTGACTGTTCCGGGTCCTATGAATCCGAATACCGGCAGGTCGACATGAGTTCAAAAATCGGGGAATGAGCTGGATAAATGGGTATCTTCATGACTTTCTCCAAGCTTATTATTCTTTAAGTTTTATTCTTGTGTGACGTCACTGACTTTTAGATTGTGTTACGTCACTGACGTCATTGACTTTTAGTTTACTTAAAAGCAACTACTTCCTTCGCGTCTTCCTTTCTTCCACTTGTGTAAATGACATCAGTGTTACGAAGAGCCTAACCTTGTTTGTGTATTGATTCTGGTTCTCCGATCTATAATTTTGAATGCGATCCTGTCTCCATTAGAAAGTCTTCCACAAAGGTATTCCTTCCCTTAAAGCAGATATCTCGCGGGTTTGTCTGAAATTTAATAAATCCAATCTGGGCGCTATGCTTAGTTGCCAATACATTACTTTGCTCATAATATTGCCAAACAAGGAAAAGAAAAATCATCCAACTTTCATCTTAATTTGAACTCACAAAAGTAATCTTTAATCAAATAAAGCTATCTTCTCAGACGTATCTGATCTTCCCAAGTATATCACAGCACAGGATTAGGCCCATGGAACATTCTGATATATAGAAGTCCAGCAAACACATAATGGATTTGGATTCATAGGATCGACGATACATAGAATCGATTCTGCACGACTACGTAGCATTTGTAGTACATAGGACTGACAACGGTATAAGTTCAACAACAGCATATGACCAGTGTTGTAGCTGAGTAGGCAGAGCCAGATTTAGATTTGATAAGGTCCTAAGTTATTTGAGATATAGGACCCTTCATAAGTCTGTTACAATATATTTTAATAGTATTTATACTATATTTTAATTTTTTGGGGCCCCCAAGAACGTCGGCCTTAAGTTATAGCTTGTATAGCTTATACGTAAATCCTGCCCTGTGAATAGGAGCACAGGGGTGGAGGAGGAGGTCCACTGCGAGCGGGACTTTCTAGGGGTCGTATTTTTTGCACGAAATATTATTTTATAGGTGCAAGTCAAGTGGATCGTCGACGGAGGTGAAGAATAATCAGATTTTAAATTGTCCTAAGGAATTAAATTGAGAATAAATTTCATTTTTACTCTACATTATAGAACTAGTATTGAAATAAATCACCATGTAATTTCAACAGAATCCATTGTAATACCTTTTTTATTAAGTCGAAATTTTTAAATATAAATTATGATCATTGTGACATTCACAGGAAGAATTTCTCGTTAAGAAAGAAATATTTCAGAGTTCCATGTTTGCAGGGAAATTGAAATAGGAATCTTGAAGGGCCTTTTGAATTTTTTTCAATTTATTCTAAAATGCAATCTCCAGGACCAAATATTGCGATACAAGTGCAAAATTTCCTCTCAGTTGCTGTAAGTGTTGCTAATTGTGAGAAGCATTTCCTAAATAAAAATCATGTAAGAAATATTGAAAAACTATAAGTGCATAATTTTGCACTCTCTTGTCTAAAAACAGCAATTGAAGCAATCAAATAGACTTCCACAGTTTCATCGATGGTTTTAGAAACAAAATAATAATATGTTTTTAAAATGTTGGAATTAAAAGTTTTTCATCAGAAATAAACTTCGAGTTTTACTTTATTTCCCTACATGTCATTTTGACATTTTTTATAGTTATTTGTTTGTAGTATGTAAGGAGGGGCGGGAAATTTAGGGATCGCCCCAGGCTGCAAATCCAGGGACAGCACCGGACGGCAAGAGTTCTAGCTACCGGCAATACGATCGATGTTACAAAAATGAAGTGTTGAGTAATGATGTCACATTAAGAAAGAGGGTTTATACGCAGTTTTCCCCTCCATAGAATCGTCACAGTTGTAAGATCGACATTGCATAGCCATGGCACCTGTGTACATCGTTGTGGCATATTATCGACACAAGAATAAGATTAACACGACGTAGTATAGAAAGTGGCACAATGTGGACAAGTACTAATTATCGGAATAATATAGGCAAATAACAATATAATAATTACAGGAAAAAAATCTGATGTGTACACCACATGACTTCCTTGTACGGAATATTAAATTATACGCATTTTTTCTTGCATTCCATTTAAACTTATTGGATTGAATTAAATCTACTTCGCCGACAGCGCATAAACCACAATAGAATAAAGGCATTCTTTAAAATTCACTATAGTATTTGCTTACCATAGCGACACTGGCGCTAGATTCACTTAACAGTATTATATTTCGTTCATATTATAACTCATAATGCACAAAATTTATATCATTTAAAGAACGGAATTATCTAATCGTTGCCACATGTTCTATTCAAATACTATAATAAAGCTAGAAAGATGTATAAAAGAAATTAGGCAAACAAAACAAAAAAGAAACAATTTTTCACAGACGATTGAATATTTTTCATTCAATTAATTCAGTTCTCACTTCGCGAGAAGGCAAAAATACATAAAAACTCAAAATATCTATATTAAAAATTACGAAGTAAATCTTAAACACTTATTTCCTCGAAAAAATTCCAGAAAGGATTAAGCATGATTTAATTGGCAGTAATAAATGGAGGCGTTATCTTTGTTGTTGCGAAGCTAAGTTTCTCTAGATTGGAAACAAATCCACTAGTCTGCCGTTTCAAATGTAAAGAATCAATGGCGCCATAAAAAGAGGCTTAGCGGCACTTAAACAACTTTAAAATTGTTGATAGTTCTAAAAATATTGCATACAGATTTACTAAAGGCATAAAAACCTTAACCAGAAGATAAAAACAACATAATTCAATCATTTTTAAAGCAAAAAAGGTACAATTTACAAACATATAAGAGTAAAGAAACTGAGATCACTGAGCCGGGTAACAGAGTGGATATATATATATATATATATATAAATATATTTGTATACGATTGGTGCGGCCGATTGCAACCAAAATACGAGGTGCACATCTGCATGTTATAGCAGTCCTATACACAAAATTTCAACGTTCTGAGGCTACTCGTTTTTAAGTTATGCTAGATACGTACGTACGTACATACGTTCGTACAGACGCCACGAAAAATTCTGTTCAAAATTCATTTTAAAGAAGTTTTATAATTTTTTTGGAGGAAACGAGTCTTTTATTCTGTCCTTACGTACAGATATCACGCAAAAACGTCGTTAAATTGCATTCGATAGCTGTCAAAATGGATATTTTGTTGAAATATGCTGTCTGAAACTTTTCGCGATTACAATACTTCCTTTTGACTTCGTACAAGGAAGTAAAAAGAGAGAAATAATTAAGAGGGAAAAATTTGAATGTATTATTATTTTTAGTGTGCCTGAATAGGAGAGAAACCGGCATTATCATACCATCGAAACCAATTTTTGAGCTGTCATGTCGATTATGTGACTGGTAAAGAAACTATTGATCGAATGGAGGGACGATCCTGCGTCCATATCCACCCTTAACGTTCCCAGAAAGGAAGACACTTGCTGGAATAATCTTCAGTCAAGTGAGGTTCAGCCTAGATTCTTCAAAGACCCGAGGTTCCAGAAAAAGGTTTCAAGGCATAAGGTGGCATTTTCTAAAATCTTAAACTATATAATATGTAGATGTGTGTGTGTGTATAAAATCTAAGATTTTCTCTAATATATATTTATACTGAACTGACATATTAAACATATTATTCGTTTACAAATGCAGTTGTTCAAGTTGAGCCTCTAGCGGGGATTTAATCTGTTGCGTACCGAATTCTAATTACCCGTTGCATACTAAATTGACATATTACTAATTTTGATTAAATGAGGTGAATATATATAGACTCCCAATGGTATCAAAATCGTAAAAAACAACCTTATATTTAGCGTAGGTATAATGAAACACTCAATCGATTTCGAGGGCAGCTAAAGGTCCCTCCTCATCAGGAGAAAGAAATACATAGAAAGAAGAAAATAGGAATCACAGAAACACGTGGTGCTTATCAGCACTGCACGTGGTTATAACTAGATTTTTAATTTCAGACAGCCTGGCTCAGTAAAAGTAGGCGGCCAGTGCAACTCTGATTAAAAATCTAGTTATAACCACGTGCAGTGCTGATAAGCACCACGTGTTTCTGTGATTCCTATTTTCTTCTTTCTATGTATTTCTTTCTCCTGATGAGGAGGGACCTTTAGCTGCCCTCGAAATCGATTGAGTGTTTCATTATACCTACGCTAAATATAAGGTTGTTTTTTACGATTTTGATTGTCACATTAGCGTGTTTCTCTTCTAGTCCCAATGGTATCTTTAATTCTTACCGCATTTGGATAGGTTTTGGACTTTTATATCGAACATTGATGAAAATAAATTGATGCCCAGAGAAAAGAATTTTTTCCTTTAATAGAATCACCAATTGAGGCCCGGTGGCGCAGTTGCTAGCGCATGGCGCAACAACACCACAGGTCCGGGGTTCGATTCCCGGTTGGTGCGGCCGATTGTCCATTCAGCCTTTCATTCCTTTGATTTCCACCACTTGGGTCGATAAAATGAGTACCAAGTTTGCTTGGGGACCCTGCGACCAAGCTGACCACTTGTTCAGGACATATGCTTATGTACCCCGGGGCCCACGATCAAGAAAGCAGATTTCGGGCACTACAGGCCTTGGCCCATTAGGGCTGTTACGCCACTGAGTTTAGTTTAGTTTTAGAATCACCAATTATTTTCAGAACTTAATTCGTACATTCTGGACAAAACCCACCAGCGACCAAGCGGTAAAGTAGCTGAACACTGGTAGCTCGATTTAGGTTGTATTTAGTTATGGCAAAGCACTCAAGGAGTACCTCCTGAGAGTAGGGATTCCTTCATGGACTAAGGGAAACTGGCTGGTATACCCCTTACATGAAAATGCCCATACAACCAGCCCGTTCCCCTGGATTCAAACCCGGAACCGAACTACGGGTAATCAGCGACTTTACCGCTCAGCTCCGATTCAGGGTTTGAATCCCTGTTGCATGGGTGTTTTCGGGGTTTTTCGGATGCGTAACTTGGATATGAGCAAGTTTCCTTTAAGGGGACTCATACACCTTAAACCCCTCATGATCTTCGAATATGTGACTATTGCAAGAATTGGGATATTTTATTTATTTTAAAAGCAATTACTTCCAACTTTTTACAGCTGACTTCATGATATAGCTGCTTTGGAAACTAGTAACCAGAAAGTTTCTGTTGCCACAAATAGTTTTGTAATTTAATCCTCTTTGTGACGAAATATTTCGCCATGTTTCCACTTTGCGCGCATGATATTTTAAAAATGGCTAATGGTACATACTTGAAATTGGATGAAATTCTTTACATGGGCACTATTTTCTAAATGAACCAACAATCTGATGAATATTTTACTATTGAAAAATTTTATGGACGAAAACATTACACATTTTTTTAATAAAATACATTTTATAAACTCAACTCAAAATAAAATAAAAATTTAACATGAAATTTTTAGAATTTTAGGTTCACAGTAGTTTCCAGTCGTTATAAAAGCTATATATTAAATATGGAATTAAATTATGAAACAGAATGTTTTAAACTGTGCGCGGAATGTGGAAACATGACAAAAAATGTTGTCACAAAGCGGATTAAGTTACAAAAATATTTGAGGCAACACAAACTTTCTGATGACTATTTCAGAAAGCAGCTATATTATGTAGTTAGCTGTAAAAAGTTGGTAGTAATTGCTTTTAAAATAAATAAGTTATCCCAATTCTTGCGACAGTCACCTATTCGAACATCTTATGGGTTTTAAGGTGTATGAGTCCCCTTAAACGTCCTCCACGGGGCATTCCTTCCTTTGTTGTTGCTTATGCTTACTTGTCTGACGTAGTCAGCAAAAGCCCACGAAAATCCTCGTGGCAAGGAGCGCTAGATTACGCCTGCCGTTGGCAACAGCCTTGAACACCATTCGGGTAACAGTGAGATTTAACCCAGTTCTGCCCTCAGTTCGGATGGAGAGCACCCCGGGGTAGGGGCCTGAGTGTTTCCCATCCCTCCCCTTCCACCAAACCACACGAGAGGACCTTCGGCTCGCGGCATATTTACAGTGCCGCCTTGCCGCACCGACACTGTACAAACACCCATGACTTCTCCGGGATTCGAACCCGGGTCCTCCGGCACACCAGTCAGCGACACTAACCACTGTACCATTGTGTGCGTCATTGTAATAATAATAAGGGAAAAACCATAAGAAATAAAGAATCTGTCTCAAGGCTTTGTATTTTTATAAACCAAAAGTTAGATAAAATAAATAGATCCATTCGTAAAAAAGGAATCGTGACCCTAAATAGTATCGTGAGTTATTCTAAGTTTTTTTTTTTTTACTTTTATGCTGGACACATAAACAAATCCATAAGAAGTCTTTGCCTCTAATAGCATTACCGATAATTTTTGGAGTTTTATATCTACACTTCACTGCACAGATTGTTCTAATGCTTCGTTAGCTGAAATTAATGTTCCGCTGTCTGAGTCTAATGCTCAGTTAGCTGTAGAAATAGTATTTTTAGTAGCAGGTTTATGAAATCTGAGGAAATAATCAGGGATTCTTTTAGAAGTTTTGCGAAAAGCCGGTCAAACCAAACACCTGTCGGTACATAAATTACGTTAAGAGGTTTTGTTTTACTGTACTGTCATAGAGTTCTTAGATGCTTTTGTTTTTGATAATTAACACTTTGTGCTTAGGTATACGAATCAAAATTTTTTAGGTACTTAAGACTTTTAAGAAAAATCAGATGTCTTTAAGTACTTTGAATTTTTGAGAAACATCATCCTTGCGTTCGCAAGAAATTGAATCCAAAAATCTTCTAGTTGTTAGTTGGACGTTGCTTTTCACGTCATCGTGAAGATACATAAGAAAAGGGCCTTCAGTTCCTTATACTTTTATTTGAAACTTTTTTGAGTATTTTCTCACGATTCAGAAAAAAAAAAGTCATGCACACCTGCGGAGTTTAAAAGTGCTATTAAAGTTAGCTTTAAACTGAAGAGTTGTGTGTGATTAAATTGAAGAGTATCAGAAAACTTTCATGAGAATTAGTTCGAAAAAGAGGTTCTAATCTCCTGAACGGGTGGCTGCATGGGCATTTCAGGGTTTTCCCCATGTTTAAAGTATATATGAGCTAGTTTCCCCCAGAAAGTCCTCCACGAAGGCCTCCTTCCCCTTAGACAGATAGTCCCCGAGTGCTTTGAGATAATCAAACAAACCAAATCAAGCAAACCAGTTAGAAAACATAAAATAAACAGTGATACATGTATCTAACTAAATATATAAAATTAATTGAAAAACCTCACTTTAAAATATTGAGAACATTATATAGATTAGAAGAAATGTCACATGAATTTTTATGGTTGATAGTAAATACTATGGCAAAAACTAGCACAAACAAATAATTGTGTAATAACAGAAAATTTTATTTTAAAAAATTTTCTTTAATTCTTGCGGATGGCATACATGTGACGGACAGTTTCCATACCAACTGATACCCAATTTTTGGCTCAAAATGTTTAACAATTTTCTTCATCCCCTCGATCCGACGCAGTTTCCTAAAGCTTTTTTATAGAGTTTCACAGTCGGTTTAATATCTAGATGTTGTTATAGATAGGCTATTTCTACTGCTTATCGTGTAAGAGAATTGTTTTGATGACACTTAGATCTACAGTTAGAGAAATCTTGTACGAAATTTATGCGGTTTGTTACAGCATTGGCAGTTAAGCTTTAACAAAATGTAAAAAAATTTCAAACTTATTTTTCTTTTCTATCTGAAATCTAAAGTTTGGATATTTTTGTTGGTTACACTTCGTAATCCAAATACGATGACTGCTAAATGTTAAATTTTCATACTGACGTTTATTTAAAGTCTTTCTGATAGGTTTTATTAATAATTAGATATCTCATTTTAATTTGAACTACAAGAAATTGTGAAAACTTTTTTAATGTTTCAGAGAAAATTTTCCAAGTAGGAAAAAGCTTAAGAATAAATAATGCCAACTTAGTACCTTTCTCTTATTTAGTAAATTTTTCTTCGATGCATAAATAAAAACGCATATGCTTGCATGTAAATAATTACAAACTTTTTTTATTTCTTATTACAGCTTTCGACTTCATAAAGTTTGTAGCGTTAGAGAGAAATTATGTTCACTATGGATTGTAGAAGCTAATCGGCTTTTTTTCTCATTAATTTTCAACTGTAAAAAATCTTTTCACATATAAATTTATTCCAGAATAAAGGCAAAATCCTCAGTACAAAAATTCGTAACCGGACATATTTATCTTCAAATCATCGAATAAGATTTATATCACACTGTAAATTACTTAGCTCCCATTCATAGCTTTTTAATAAATTATTCAAATTATTTTTTAATTGTAATGAAAATAATATAAACTCGAACTTCAAATAATTAAAAGTCTCCAGATCTTTGTAATACTGTATTTGCAATAAATTAATAATGATAATTGCAGAAATAAATTAATGATTTTGATAGCAGTATTAGAATATGCTGCTATCAAAATGTCTTTCAAATAATCGTATAAAAGTTAATAAAATAAAGTTTTATTTATAAATATATACAGCATTAATTTTCTTAAAGTTGGCAAAAAACCATGTTCATTTCTTTTTTAAAATTTATATTTAATATAACTAGTTTAAATTTATTTAAAAAACGAAAAATTTCATAGTTAAAAAACGGAAGCGAAATCGCGAACAATATTCCGCGTAGTTATTTCCGCAGTAAAAGTAAATAACCGCAAAGATAATGAACTTGAAAATTTCACTCACCTCTTCTCATCAGTGTTTGTTATTCTCCTACTCGTGTTTTGCTGCTTTCCTTAGAACGATACTCCCCAGCGAATAGAAGATCACGTCGCTCCTCGTGTCGTCAGTTGGAGCACTAATGACTATCTGAGACGCACCGTTGAATTGATGCGAATGAAAACGCTTTTCACGGCTGCAAACCAGCTGAAAGCTGCGTGCGCCCTCTTTTTTTTCTTTTTCTTTTTTTTTTTTTTAAGAGGCAAGTTCTCCCCCCCCCCTCGTTTGTTGTTGTTGTTCTTGTTTCAGTCACAACGCGCGTAACAGCTCAATTTTTACAATTGCTGCTGTTTATTTCTTGAATTTATATTGTAACTGCGATATCAGGCGCTTTATTTGTAAAAGATATATACCGGTTTAAATAAAAATATCGGATGTGGACACCATGGCTTCCTTCTACGGCCTGTTAGATGATACACATTTTTTGTTGCATCTCATTTAAAATTATTTCCTCGAATTTCATTAGAGGTATGGTTCTAATTGATTCAGTTTAATTCTCAGTTCGCTGCAAGGCAAAAATACATAAAATCTCAATCTTCTTTAAAACTGCAAAAAACAGAAAAACCTAAAACACCAGATACATTTAAAAATACTTAAAAACTAATTTTTATAATTAAAATCAGAGTTTCTAACAAGCAATTCGACCAGCGGGCAGGAAGACAAAAGTTTCGGTGCACAAAAGTGAAAGTTAATTTTTGGTCTCACTAAAGTTGATGCATCAACCGAATTAATTCACTATTCCATTAAGACTTTCAAATGCAAAGAAATGACGACATCGTTAGGCTTAGCGCTTAAACTTTTAAATTTTTGATAATTCTATAACTATTGCATACAGCTTAACCAAAGAAACAAACACCGTAATTCTTTTTACCTCTTAAAAAATTTAACCTTATTTGTCTTTATTTGATTCGAGATATCTTATATTGCATTAATTATTAATCAATATCTGTTAAAATTATTGCTAATCCTAGGTTCTTTAGTTCATAATGTGTTTGTTTAATCCTTTTTACCTTTAAAAAATTGCCCCTAATTTGTCTTTATTTGATTCCAGGTATATTATATTGCATTAATTATTAATCTGAATCTGTTATAATTATTGCTAATCCGAAGGTTTTTAGTTCATAATGTGTTTATTTAATTCTTTTTCCTTTAAAAATATTCACCTAATTAGTCTTTATTTGGTTCAAGTATGTTATATTGCATTAATTATTAATCTATATCTGTTATAATTATTGGTAATCTGATGTGAAAGTTCATAGTTCGCAAGGTGTTCATTTAACCCTTTTTACCTTTAATTAAAAAGTTTCACCTAATTTGTCTGTATTTAATTCGAGGTATGTTATATTGCATTAATTATTAATAAATATCTGTTATAATTATTACTAATGGGAAGTTCTTTAGTTCATAATGTGTTTATTTAAACCTTTTTACCTTTAAAAAATTGCACCTAATTTGTCTTTCTTTGATTTGAGGTATGTTATATTGCATTAATTATTAATCTGAATCTGTTATAATTATTGCTAATACGAAGTTCTTTAGTTCATAATGTGTTTATTTAATCCTTTTACCTTTAAAAATTGCACCTAATTTGTCTTTATTTAATTCGAGGTATATTATATTGCATTCATTATTAATCAATATCTGTTATAATTATTGCTAATACGAAGTTCTTTAGTTCATAATGTGTTTATTTAATCCTTTTACCTTTAAAAAATTGCACTTAATTTGTCTTTATTTGATTCGAGGAATGTTATATTGCATTCATCATTAATAAATATCTGTTATAATAATTGCTAATGCGAAGTTTTTACGTCATAATGTGTTTATTTAATCCTTTTTACGTTTAAAAAATTGCTCCTAATTTGTCTTTATTTGATTCGAGGTATAATATATTGCATTAATTATTAAACTGAATCTGTTATAATTATTGCTAATCCGAAGGTTTTTAGTTCATAAAGTGTTTATTTAATTTTTTTTTCTTTAAAAAAATTCACCTAATTAGTCTTTATTTGATTCGAGGTATATTATATTGCATTAATTATTAATCAATATCTGTTATAATTATTACTAATCCGAAGTTCTTTAGTTCATAATGTGTTTATTTAATTCTTTTTCCTTTAAAAAAATTCACCTAATTAGTCTTTATTTGATTCGACGTATGTTATATTGCATTAATTATTAATCTATATCTGTTATAATTATTGGTAAGCCGATGTGAAAGTTCATAGTTCACAAGGTGTTTATTTAACCCTTTTTACCTTTAAAAAGTTTCCCGTAATTTGTCTGTATTTAATTTGAAGTATGTTATATTGCATTAATTATTAATAAATATCTGTTATAATTATTGCTAATACGAAGTTCTTTAGTTCATAATGTGTTTATTTAATCCTTTTACCTTTAAAAATCGCACCTAATTTGTCTTTATTTGATTCGAGGTATATTATATTGCATTAATTATTAATCAATATCTGTTATAATTATTGCTAAATCGAAGTTCTTTAGTTCATAATGTGTTTATTTAATCTTTTTACCTTTAAAAAATTGCACCTAATTTGTCTTTATTTGATTCGAGGTATATTATATTGCATTAATTATTAATCTGAATCTGTTATAATTATTGCTAATCCGAAGTTTTTTAGTTTATAAACCCAATTTTTCTTTTTTTGATTGAAGGTATGTTATATTTCATTAATCGATGGTATCTGTTATAATTATTACTAATCTATGGTATTCGTTACAAAATCGATAGTAGCTGTTATTATTATTACTAATCCGAAGTTCTTTAGTTCAGAATGTATTTATTTAATTCTTTTTCCTTTAAAAAAATTCACCTAATTTGTCTTTATTTGATTCGAGATATCTCATATTGCATTAATTACTAATAAATATTTGTTATAATTATTGCTAATCCGAAGTTAAAGTTCTTCAGTTCACAATGTGTGTATTCAATTCTTTTCACCTCTAAAAGATTTCACCTAATTTGCTTAGTGAAAAACCCGTGCCTTTTACTCATCATGACGCCGGAAACTATAGGTCTCCGTCCACGACACGAAGGATTACGAAGACCGTAACAACTTCTGTGGATTGCTCGAACCCACGGGGATCCTGACGTAATCTGTCGAGCAAATGCTATTGGCTATGAAGACGTGCCTTCTGATGCAGGGATTCTAGAAACAATTAGAGTTATCGACTGAGCGGAATGATCGTCTGAGCAGAGATTTTCTTAGCGGTAGGTCTCGGGCCCCGAGAGAGTGATTGAAGACATGTCACACGTCATTTGGAGGTCAGTCATATAACCAATTTGTAGCCGAAAGAAAAAGTTGAAAGCCTACAATATGAACGTGTCGCTACAATCATTAGATCTGTGTTCTTGTCATGTAATAACTCATTTTTAGCTTATCCATAGTTCCTTCGCCATAAGAGTACTTGCATTATTTCAGTAGGGAAAGAAGATAATGCGAAGCGACATAGAAGTTCATTATAGTTGAAGATTTTTAAAATAGTCATAAAGAGTTCGTTTTGGCAAAAGTTCAGCGATTATCCGTTTCGTGGAGTGATTCTTTTCGTAACCGATTTTCTGAAGTGCTCAGCAGGAAAAGAACATTTTCCAACAAGTGGAGCTTTTGCATAATTTTTCCATATTTTAACTCGGAACAATTCACGTCTTTTGTTATCTTTTGGAAAAAAAAAAAAAAAAAAAAAAAAAAAAAAAAAAAGGCTGAATCATTTTCGAACAATCAATCATCTATTCGAAATATTAAAATATCTCTTTAATAATGGGAAAAGGTTTCGAGTTTGGTAGTTCTTATGCAAATTGTAAGAATAAATTTGCACTGCTTGGCATTCAAAATCGATGGTATTTTGGAACAGCAATTCTCGAGTTATATCAATTTTACATGATATTAAAAGTATGCAAACATTGGTTAAGATTATATAGTTACGATTGTGGTTAAGCAAAATGACAGATACATTAAAGCATAAAACCTCATAGTAGAAAACCTGGTTCACAATGAATTCAATTTGGAACGAAACTGTCAGTGCTTGTGTTTTGGGAAAGAGACCCATTTTTAATAGTACATCCCGAACAAATCTAGTTCATTGGTTTCTAGCTGACGGATGTTTAAAAATGTTCCACAAAACGCAAGAGAATTTGAAAGAAAAATAACACGTTAGAAATGAAAGGGAACTTAGCATTAGTTACATTGTAAGGATTATGTTAATTTTATTAACAGTTAAATTTAAAGTTCCTTTCCTGTCAAAATTCTTAACTTATTACTTCCGGCCAGAACGTAGGTTTGGAATCTTGCTGAATATTTAATGAGGAGGAGCGGTATTTAAACCACGAAGTTACTTACTGAGTCAGAGAGAATCAGAGTTTCTGATTTACGCGCGTCTGCCTTTTGGGCCACTCTCTCTCTCAAAGCTGTTATTACGCTCGGCCGTACTCAGGCCCTTGCTAAGCTTCGTAGTCAAATAAGTTAAGGGGCCAACTCGATTTGAACCTTGATAGCTTCGGCTACATTTCTTAAGTTAATCTTAGTTTTAGTTTAATTCTTAGTCTTTTAAGTTCAAGTCCAAGTGCGGGCTTTGCTTGTACAATACCAGGCGGAGTTTTGTTAAATCTTATTGGAATAATAAAGGGTTAGTTACCTTTCTATCTTGTTGTTTCTTGTCACCGAACTGAAGCGATTATTCGCTTATCAGTTTTTAGATTCTTCACTTCCAACATTAAGTTAGAAGTCCAAAGTGAGGAACTCTACAACATTTATAGCTTGTTTGGAAAAATCATTACCCGTGATCGTTGTTTGGTTAATAAAAATAAAGAATCATCTTTTATGACATGGGGTGGGATTCTAAATTTGCATAATTTGCCTCATTTTTTGCTGGTATAAAAATGTTCCACAAAACGCAAGAGAATTTGAAAGAAAAATGACACGTTAAAAATGAAAAGTGAACTTAGCATTAGTTACATTTATAGCTTGTTTGGAAAAATCATTACCGTGATCGTTGTTTGGGTAATAAAAATAAAGAATCAACTTTTATGACATTGGGTGGGATTCCAAATTTGCATAATTTACCTCATTTTTTGCTGGTATAAAAATGTTCCACAAAACGCAAGAGAATTTGAAAGAAAAATAACACGTTAAAAATGAAAAGTGAACTTAGCATTAGTTATATTTATAGCTTGTTTTGAAAAATCATTAACATGACCGATCGTTGTTTGGGTAATCAAAACAAAGAATCATCTTTTATGACATTGGGTGGGATTCTAAATTTGCATAATTTACCTCATTTTTTGCTGGTATAAAAATGTTCCACAAAACGCAAGAGAATTTGAAAGAAAAGTAACACGTTAAAAATGAAAAGTGAACTTAGCATTAGTTATATTTATAGCTTGTTTTGAAAAATCATTAACATGATCGATCGTTGTTTGGATAATCTAAACAAAGAATCATCTTTTATGACATTGGGTGGGATTCTAAATTTGCATAATTTACCTCATTTTTTGCTGGTATAAAAATGTTCCACAAAACGCAAGAGAATTTGAAAGAAAAGTAACACGTTAAAAATGAAAAGTGAACTTAGCATTAGTTATATTTATAGCTTGTTTTGAAAAATCATTAACATGATCGATCGTTGTTTGGGTAATCAAAACAAAGAATCATCTTTTATGACATTGGGTGGGATTCTAAATTTGCATAATTTACCTCATTTTTTGCTGGTATAAAAATGTTTCACAAAACGCAAGAGAATTTGAAAGAAAAGTAACACGTTAAAAATGAAAAGTGAACTTAGCATTAGTTATATTTATAGCTTGTTTTGAAAAATCATTAACATGATCGATCGTTGTTTGGATAATCTAAACAAAGAATCATCTTTTATGATATTGGGTGGGATTCTAAATTTGCATAATTTACCTCATTTTTTGCTGGTATAAAAATGTTCCACAAAACGCAAGAGAATTTGAAAGAAAAGTAACACGTTAAAAATGAAAAGTGAACTTAGCATTAGTTACATTTATAGCTTGTTTGGAAAAATCATTACCGTGATCGTTGTTTGGGTAATAAAAATGAAGAATCATCTTTAATGACATCGGCTGGGATTCTAAATTTGCATAATTTACCTCATTTTTTGCTAATATAATGGTTAGCGTCTCTGAATGCAATGCTGAAAGGCCCGGGTTCAAATCCAGGAAGAGGCATGGATGTTTGTAAATGTATAGTGTCTGTGCTGCATAGGGTACTCTAAATATGCGGCGAGCCGAAAGTCCTCTTGAGAGGTTGTTGGCAGGGGAGAGGAGGTGGGAGATCCTCACACCCGTCCCCCCGGGGGTGCTCCGTCAAAATTGGGGGCGGAACTGAGCTAAATTGCACTGTCACCTGTAAGATGTTCAAGGCTGTTGCCAATGACAGGAGTAAACATGTGCTCCTTGCCACAAGGAGTTTCGTGGGCTTGCGCTGACTATACATCAGAGAAGTGAGCATTAGTCAACAACACCTTTATCCTTCTTTTTTGAAACATACTGCACACACTTAAAGGAATTCAGTGTCTTCAGAAAGTACTTTCATTACTGAAAATAAAACAATTAACGGAAGTGTGAAAGAATCCCAAGAAACAATACACTTTGTAAAAAAAAAATTAATGATGTGATATAAAAAATACTCTAGTGATATTGTGGATAGAAGTTTATATAGTACCTCATTGCACTGAAACTATTGTTTACTTTAGAACTTTACTCAAGTTCTTTTCTTTTCAGAAATATCAATTTCTGATCTGTTCAGCATTCTTTCAATTCGATTCGTCATCTAATTTCCTTACACATAGAAGAAAATATTCCCAAAGTCAATAGCGTTTGTGAAATTTCTGACATCTGACGTTATAGGTTTCTAATTTCCGTTATGATACTAAAGCCTGTTTTATGTCGATGATCTCATATACAACCTGATTACTTCCTATTCCCACAAGGTCAGGCCCTAGAGTGGTATAGTTGACAGGGCTCCAAAATCATATTATGATTTCTCCTAATCCTGTTTTCCTCTCACGAAAAGAAGGAAACTGTGTATTAGGAACATCTAATATAACGTTTTTTATATTTGAAAGACAGGCCTTACAGTAGTTAAACATTTAGTCTTATATCTCCTATAGTTAAAAAATCTGATGTATACACCACATGACTTCCTTGTACGGAATATTAAATTATACGCATTTTTTCTTGCATTTCATTTAAACTTATTGGATTGAATTAAATCTACTTCGCCGGCAGCGCATAAACCGCAACAGAATAAATGCATTCTTTAAAATTCACTCTATTTGCTTACCATAGCGACACTCTGATATTAGGTTCATTTACCAGTATTATATTTCGTTCACATTTTAACTCAGAATGCACACAATTTATATCATTTAAAGAATTATTTAATCGTTCCCACATGTTCTATTCAAATACTGTAATAAAGCTAGAACGATGAACAAAAGAAATTAAGCAAACACTTATTTCCTCGAAAAAATTCCAGAATGGATTAAGCAAGATTTAATTCGCAATAATAAATGAAGGCGTTATCTTTGTTGTTGCGAAGCTAAATTTCTCTAGATTGGCAACAAATCCACTATTCTGCTGTTTTAAATGCAAACAAGCAATGGCAGCCATAAAAAAAATTATTAGGCCTAGCGGCACTTAAACAACTTTAAAATTGTTGGTAATTCTAAAAATATCGCATACAGATTTACTAAAGGCATAAAAACCTTAACCAGAAGATAAGAATAACATAATTCAATCCTTTTTAAAGCAAAAAATGTACAATTTACGAACGTATAAGTGTGAAGAAACTGAGATCACCGAGCCGGGTAACAAAGTGGATATATATATATATTTATATATATATATAAATATATATATATAGGATTGGTGCGGCCGATTGCAACCAAAATACGAGGTGCGCATCTACATTTTATAGCAGTCCTATATACAAAATTGCAACCTACTGAGGCTACTCGTTTTTGAGTTATGCGAGATACGTACGTACATACGTTCGTACAGACGCCACGAAAAATTCTCTATAGAATTCATTTTAAAGCAGTTTTATAATTCTTTTGGAGGAAAAGGGTCTTTTATTCTGTCATTACGTACAGATATCACGCAAAAACATCGTTAAATTGCATTCGATAGCGGTCAAAATGGATATTTTCGTTGAAATATGGTGCCTGAAACTTTTCGCGATTACAATACTTCCTTCTTGTTTACTTCGTACAAGGAAGTAAAAATTGGAGGTAAATTAACTTCAGTCATTCTAGGTAATTATTCCGAAGTCACAAAGTGTAATAAGAAATTGGATAAAAAATTAATGAGAAAATATCCCTCACTTCTAGGGTTTGTTATTCTTCTACTCGGCAGCTGAGTAGCAGCAACTGAGCGGTAAAATCGCTAAACACTCGTATTTGCGAGCGGGCTGGCCTCATGGGTATTTTCGTGATCAGTTTCCCTTAGAAAGTCCTCCACGAAGGTATTGCTTCGCTTAGGCAGATAGTCATAATACGCTTTGCCATAATCAATTAAACCGAAACCGAAATCTTCTACTCGTATTTTTCTACTTTCCTTCAAGGCTAAATTAAAGTGGATAACCACATCAAGGTATTTCTCCCGCCTTCTTAGCATGCCTTCGTAGTGTAGTGGTCAGCACGCTCGACGCGTTTTCGAGAGGTCCGTGGTTCGAGCCCCGGAGAGACCATTGCTTATTTTTCCTCTCTTCTGCTTTCAAAAAGTACCTAATGCCTCTACAATGGCGTCCGAACTAAAAAAAAGTGATGGATGATGATTCTTCCCCACCAAGATTTGGCGATTGGGTTACCTAATCAACAGTCGCCTTTCGAAAGGGGGAATTCAAAAGGAAGGTATTTCTCCCACTTTCTTAGTGTAGCCTTCAGTCTAGTGCTCAGCACGCTTGACGCGTTTTCGAGAGGCCCATGGTTCGAGTTCGGGGGAAGGCATTGCTCATTTTTCATCTCTCCTGTTCCGAAATAACCTAATGTTTGTACAAAGTAATCAGTTTTAATAGTAATTTAATGAAAATGAACGAATCCGTTGGAAAAATGACTGTAGTCAAGACTCATCTAGATCTGTTTGGATCACCGAAAGGAGACTGCATTAAGATGACATGTACAGAACTGGATCTACGGAGTTTAGCCAGTAGAGATTGCTTACAGAAGGAGAGAGGAGATTCATTCATTTGTAATTTCTTTAGACTTGATCTAAAAAATTTTCAAAAGTTAAAATTTAGATTTTGGGTATAACACAGAGAAACGGAATGATAAAAAAGTACTTTTTTTTTTTTTTTTTTTTTTTTTTTTTTTTTTTTTTCAGTAGCGGGATTTAGCCTTTTGTAGGCGTTGGCCCCCAACTAAGGCCAGAAGCGGTGGCCTCTTTACTACATGGAGGCACCTAATAAATGGGCAGCTTTGATTCCTGTGAAGGAAGGGAAAAAAAAAAATAAAACACATCTATACCTTTTCCAGAACTGGAACCCGGGCGCTTCGGTACTGTAGTCAGTGTCCTCGCTTGGGTGGCTGCTAAAAATGTATTACAATTACATATTTCAGGAGCACGTCGTCATTTGAAATAATTCCCGTATGCTACAATACGTCTTTTATGCAGAAGACCCTGTCTTTTCCCCCCTGGAACTTTGTTGATGAGGCATTCGAAACACATTGATATGTGTCGACGAACCTACTTCATAGCAGGAAACCAGTACAGTTCTTTGATTTTTGAGACAGTCCTAACAACAGCAAAATGTCCCATAAGGTCATGAAACTTCACAACTATACGTACGACGTATAATAACTTCTTCTTTTCTCCTACGTTCTTCAATTTCTTTTTTTCGCCTACGTTCTTCAATTTCTTCTTGACGTTTTCGTTCTTCAATTTCTTCTTTTTCTTTTATTTAATTTATTATAATGTTTAACCATTCTTTGGCGCATCCTTCATCGTACTCTCTGCTAGCCAAAATTATATTTTTCAAATCGCTCATTTTATGACTCTCATTTACATCTTCTCCCAATTCTTCAGCTAATATTCTTAAATCGCATTTCTTTGCCTTGTCGAAAATAGACATTTTCGTACTCATTAAAATGCAAATTATATATATATATATATATGCTATTATTATTAACTTCCAATTAGACAACTTAGTAGAACACAGTTATTGGTATTTTATAAGTTTGTTTGACGTTCTAAATATATTTCAAAATTTAAAGAAATGAAAAATAAATAAATAAACTCTCTTTCCAAAATGATAAAAAATAACAAAATTAAATTCTAAAAAAATATGTTACATCAATCAATGCACATAACTTGAAATTCAAATTCTTTTCAATTTATTTACGTATAGCAAATTCTTGTAGCTTTAGGCTTAGGTTTCAGAATAATCCCACTTCTGATTTATGTTAACTTCCTTTTGTAGTTAAATTAATCACCCATAAAATGATTGTAAAAGATAAAAAAACATTTATTTAAAGATAAATCTTAATAACTTACACGTAACGTATTCGTAAACGTACATAACATAACAAACGTACTTACTGCATCGTACCATTAAACCTTTCAAGCGTACATCATCTGAATATATTTTTAAAAATTATATAGAACGACATCTATCAATTAGCTGTTGCCATTTCTCAATAGATATTTTGTCTAATAACAATAAACAATTTACAATCGTGCTTACATTCGTGCTCACAATAACACCGACTACTTGCGGTTGGAACTTGAGAATAAATTAACAATAATTTAAATGGCAAAGAGTAGTGCTGGACTGTTTAAAACTAACAGACTGACACAGCAACAGGCTGCCTTTGAATAAGCGGCTAGAAGGCGCATTGGGAACTCCGGGTAACAGAGCAGGAAGGACAAACCACGCTCTAACTTTCTCTTTTCTCCCGTTTAAATACTGCTCTTCACTTTAACTTAATTTGCCTCCTGGCGAGGAAATGCAAGGGGAAATTGAGGAGTTCAGAAAAGGTAATAAAAATTAAAATAATTGATTATTCAAACTAAGAGAAGCCCTACAAACAAAACCTCTTTTTCTTTTAAAAATGTTTTATTTATAATTTTCTTAGACTTAATTTGAGAACTTTTAAAAGTATAACTTTTACGTATAACTCTGATATGGACAAAGTGAATAAAAGAACACATTTAATATATAATAATGATTACATGTTTAAAAATCATGTCTTTATTCGAAGTAATTCGTCTATTCTAAAGCCCATTTCTGAACATAGTTTATTCCTTTGGTAATGAGGTATTCAGTTGGATACGTATCAACTGAATCACAACACTGAAAACGCTGCAGAACACTGCAAGCTAAAGCTAGACAATAAATATTGAAACAATTGGAGAACTAAAATAATTGAATGAGAAATATATCTCTAATGAAATTCGAGAAAATAAGTTTAAATGAAATGCAGGAAGAAATGCGCATAATTTAATATTCCGCACCAGGAAGTCATGTGCTGTGCACATAAGATTATTTAATTTCCTCTACGAACTAAAATAAGTATAATAATTGCGAAAAATTTCAGGTATCATATTTCAACGCAAATATTTATTTTGACCGAGTTCGAATCCATTTAAACGATGTTTTTGCTTGACATCTGTACTTGCGGACAGAATAAAGGATTCTTTTTTTGCAAAATGGATTTAAAAGGGATTTAAAAAAGATTCAGAAGGGATTTTGTCGTAACGTCTGTACGTACGTATGTATGTATCTCTCATAACTCAAAAAGATTAGCTGTACGTATGCATGTATCTCTCATATCTCAAAAACGTCCCTTTTTGGTTGAAATCGAATGCGCCAAATAGACATATATAGCTGTATATGTATATCTATCTGCTTATAAATCTATGTCTATATCTATTTATAAATATATTTAAGAACCTACTTTTAGTGACAAACCGTTTTTTTTCGATTTGTTCATTTCCGGTTTCCTATTTTTAGTTTTTTTTCAACATTTTCCATTTTCTGTTTTGATTGTATCATGTTTGTA
Source organism: Stegodyphus dumicola (assembly GCF_044657685.1). Lineage (NCBI taxonomy): Eukaryota > Metazoa > Arthropoda > Arachnida > Araneae > Eresidae > Stegodyphus > Stegodyphus dumicola. The sequence continues at coordinate 182,487,134 of NC_140776.1, read as the reverse complement.
GTTTAATTTTGTTTTGTTTTATTTTTTATATTGTAAGCATTATGTTAATTTTATTAACAGTTAAATTTTAAATTAAAGTTCCTTCCCTGTCAAATTCTTAACTTCAATTTACTAGTTCCGGCCAGAACGTAGTTTTGGAATCTTGCGGAATATTTAATGAGGAGGAGCGGTATTTAAACCACGAAGTTACTTACTGAGTCAGCGAGAATTGGAGTTTCTGATTTACGCACGTCTGCCTTTTTGGCCACTCTCTTTCTCAAAGCTGTTATTACGCTCGGCCCTTGCTAAGCTTCGTAGTCAAATAAGTTAAGGGGCCAGCTCGATTTGAACCTTGATAACTTCGGCTATACTTCTTTAGTTAATCTTAGTTTTAGTTTAATTCTTAGTCTTTTAAGTTCAAGTCCAAGTGCGGGCTTTGCTTGTACACTCCCAGGCGGAGTTCTGTTAAATCTTATTGAAATAATAAAGGGTTAGTTACCCTTCTATCTTGTTGTTTCTTGTCACCGAACTCAAGCGATTATTCTCTTATCAGTTCTTAGATTCTTCACTTGCAAAATTAACTTAGAATTACGAAGTGAGGAACTCTACAAGAGAAAAAAAAAAAAAAATTACGACAAAAAGCTGACAAGGCAATTTTTTAAAAAATCAAAATTTCTTAAAATTCTTCAATTTTCCTTCAAATTCAAATGCGAGGCCACTAAAATGCCTTCAGTGGGCCAGGAGCTGAAGACCTCTACTTTAAATCACAATAACGTAATGTTAATTAAACGCACAACAGTTATTTTATTGCTTCAGTTTACAGCTAAATTTAAGGGGACTCATACACCTTAAAATCCATAAGATGTTCGAATAGGTGATTGCTGCAAGAATTCGGATAACTTATTTGTTTTAAAAGAAATTACTTCCAACATTTTACAGCTGACAACATAATATAGCTGCTTTCTGAAGTAGCTATCAGAAAGTTTGTGTTGCCACAAATATTTTCCTAATTTAATCCGCTCTGTGACAACATTTTTCGTCATGTTTCCAACTTGCGCGCACCGTTTAAAACATTCTGTTTCATAATTTAATTCCATATTTAATATATAGCTTTTATAACATGTGGAAATTACTGTGAACCTAAAATTCTAAAAATTTCATGTGAAATTTTTATTTTATTTTGAGTTGAGTTTATAAAATGTATTTTATTTAAAAAAAATTTAATGTTTTCGCCCATAAAATTTTTCAATATTAAAATAGTCATCAGATTGTTGGTTCAGTTAGAAAATAGTGCCCATATGAAAAATTCCATCCAAATAAGTATGTACCATTAGCCATTTTTAAAATATCATGCGCGCAAGGCAGAAATATGGCGAAATATTTTGTCACAAAGAGGATAAAATTACAAAACTATTTGTGGCAAGACAAACTTTCTGGTTACTAGTTTCCAAAGTAGCTATATCATGAAGTCAGCTGTAAAAAGTTGGAAGTAATTGCTTTTAAAATAAATAAAATATCCCTATTCCTGCAATAGTCACATATTCGAAGATCAAGAGGGGTTTAAGGTGTATGAGTCCCCTTAAGATTCACAGACAAAGCTGTAGAGAACGAATTGCGACAATGAACACCTCCCTCCCCGAGGTGTTATCGAGGTTGTGGAGACATTAGGTTATTTGGAAGCAGGAGAGATGAAAATTGAGCAACGCCTTCGCCGGGACTCGAGCCATGAACCTCTCGAATTCACGTCGAGTGTGCCGACCACTACACTACGAAGGCATGCTAAGAAGGCGGGAGAAATACCTTATAAACTCACTAACTGTAGGACATGCCATACGGCGTTCCTCATATCAAAATACAACTGAAAGAGACCCATAATCTGCTTCGAAGATAACAGAAGTTTTATATGTGTTTTTCACTTTTCGAGTAACGTGGAATAGCAGAATATTTTTTTTTATAATTAATGGGATAATAATAGTTGAGCTTTCTTAATATCTAGAAGAAATCGTGGAATTTTCAGGAAATTCAGCATTTCCTTCAGCTCATCATCACCGCAGTGACTTCTTAATAAACATATTTTTTTTGTGTGTGTGTTCATCAAGAATTATGTGTTGTGATTATGTTCTCTCATCATATAAAATTTGCGAAAATGTATTTGTATAAGAATGAAATGCCTTATAATTTTCCCCGCAACAAGTTAATAACTATGTCGTGTCATGTTCCAAGTCAATAACCATTTGCCTTGGAATTTCAGTGATTTTATTCTTAAAATTCCTGGGATACTTATTTATTAATTAAGTCTCCCATTCCTCTTACCTGAAATTAAGTAAAATTTTTAGTGTATCATTAGACACATCATTCACCGAGAAACGAAAACGCGCTATATATTTGAGTCATACAAGCCGACATGGAACGCAATCAAAGATTCGAAATTATTCCATTTTGGAATCAAGATCGTTTTATTTTATAATAGAAATTTACAAGAGATTCTTGTTTATTAAACGAATTTAGATCTTGAATATTTGACTTTTAGTAAAAAGAACTACCACATTTATAATCATATAAAGATCAGTAACTTGCAGCAATCTGAAGACAAGCCAAGATTTTTCAGTTATATGGTATAATTTTTTTCCAATTATTATTATTGCAGATAAATCTAAAATTGAATTTCATACCAAATGAGTTCTTTTTTGTACCCAAATTTTATGAAAGCTGACTGTTTTGAATATATTGTTACGTTATTTTCTTCTTTTACGCTCGTACGGGGTTCGTAGATTTGGAGTGAATAGCGACGACACTTGATGAAATATCGAAACTCACTTTATTTAACCAATATTAATCAGGACAGCTCCAATAACACCTTTTACAGTCGTCGAAGATCTACTATAAATACGCTGGAACAATCAGCGACACAGCCTTCACACTGTCAGGCAATAACGGTGGAGACAGCTTCACTGCAAAGTACAGTTTCCGACTCTGTTTGGTCGTTCTCGGAATTCCACGTACTCTCGAGACTCTCCTTGCGATGCACTCGACGATACACAAGAGTATAAGCTCTCGACTCAGTACAGTCTAAGACAAAACTCGACGATGCACTAATTCGCGATGCACTAAAAGACTCGATGCACTCGACTACCAACTCGGCGCTAGACTTCGGGACACTCGCTCAATGACTGACTATCAGCTCGCTAGACGGGGCACACACACTAACTGACGGCGGACCAGCAGGGTTTATATAGCTTTCGGCTTGTGTTCGAGAACATTCTGGGCTAAACCGGTAAGAATTCGTTCCAGAAGGTTCTCCAACCGTCCATGGTACATCGCCAATTTCGTCGCCAAATGGGGAATTTGAGTGAAGCTCTTGAAGAATGGTTTCCACTATTAATAACACTTAGTGTAGTCGCAAAACATATGGTGTTTTAGAATGAATAAAATATTGTTACGAATTTTGTACTTGGATAAATAATTTTAGCATATTTACAAGTAAAATTGTTGTATTTCTTTTGTAACGTGAAAAATCTAAAAAGAAGTTATGCCGGAAAAGTAAGAATACAGGGGAAAGTGCATTTAACATTGAGTACATGGATATCTGGGTAATTTGGCGAGAAATCGCCAAAAGTCGCCAAACTGGATGACCATTTGGCGACATTTGGTTCTGGTCTCTGTATCACCGTAAGAGGATTGTAATTGAATAAATGTAATCGATTATTATTTTGAGAAGCAGAAAGTACTAGAAATACCTCGGCGACTGGTTGAACACTGTATAAGGTCGAAGAGAGAGCTTCTGCTCTCAGTTGTTCATTTGTTTAGCTATTATTGTTGCGAGTTGTCAGTTCAAAGTGAGATCGGTGATATTGTCATGTTAACTTTCTCTTTAGATGAACATTGCATTGCACTGTGTTTAACGTTCTTAGCAGCTGATTGCACTCTGTGATCCTGTGAACACCTCTACGAGCATTTCTGTGGAAAATTCCAGAAATTAGAAGCGTTTCTATTAATAAAATAAACTTTATTAACTTATCATAGGACCTGTGTGCATTTAATCTACTACGAACCCGTACACAAACAAAAATATGCATTTTAAAATGGTCATTCTTACTACACACATATTCTTTCTTAAGGAATTAGAAAACAGATGTTTTAATCTGCAGTTTGGTAGCTTCAATCATCTTTGAAGCAGTAATTTTATTGCGAGAAAAAATAATAATAATAAAAAAAAAGGGAGAGGGGATTACAGTATGTAACTTGTAGGTAAGTTAATATAATACATATTGTTACAAAACGTACAGGCGCGGCAAGATGGCTTCCCCGCAAATCAGTTTTAGGGTTGCCATAAAATGGCAACGGAAGGCAGGGTTGCCACATTTGGCGAGAAGTCGCCCAGTTGGCCACAAAATTGGCTATATGCCATGGACGGATGGAGAACCTTCTGGAACGAATTCTTATCGGTTTGGGCCAGAATGTTCTCGAACACAAGCCGAAAGCTATATAAACCCTGCTGGTCCGCAGTCAGAGCAGAGAGTGTGTGCCTCGTCGAGAGGGCGAGTTGAGTGTGTGCCTCGTCGAGAGAGCGAGTTGAGTGTATGCCTCGTCGAGAGGGCGAGTTGAGTGTGTGCCTCGCCGAGAGAGCGAGTTGAGTGTACGCCTCGTCGAGAGGGCGAGTTGAGTGTGTGTCTCGTCTAGAGTGCGAGTTAGTTGTTATCGAGTTGGTGTCTCGTGTGGAGACGATCGAGTTGAACGCTGGCCAGCGAGTGTCGAGTGGGTCGTCGAGTGCACCGAAAGAGTCTGTTAGTGTATCGCGGCTAGTGCATCGTCGAGAGGGCGAGTTGAGTGTGTGCCTCGTCTAGAGTGCGAGTTAGTTGTTATTGAGTTGGTGTCTTGTGTGGAGACGATCGAGTTGAACGCTGGCCAGCGAGTGCCGAGTGGGTCGTCGAGTGCACCGAAAGAGTCTGTTAGTGTATCGCGGCTAGTGCATCGTCGAGAGGGCGAGTTGAGTGTGTGCCTCGTCTAGAGTGCGAGTTAGTTGTTATTGAGTTGGTGTCTCGTGTGGAGACGATCGAGTTGAACGCTGGCCAGCGAGTGCCGAGTGGGTCGTCGAGAGAGCGTGTTGAGCTCCGGGAACCACCGAACCGAAGAGTCGGGAGCTGTGCTCTGTGTGTCGTCGAGTGCATCGCGAGTTGCAGCGTGGAGAGTCTCGAGAGTACGGGGAGTTCTGAGAACGACCGAGCAGAATCGAGAGCTGTTCTCTAGTGCTTTGCCGTGAAACACTCTCTACCGTGATAACCTAGAGGCTGTGTTGTTGATCGTGTCAGCGTGTTTATAGTAGTTCATCGACGACTGTAAAAATGTGTTTTGGAGCTGTCCTGGCAATACTGGTCAATAAAGTGTGTTTCGATACTTCATCAAGTAGTGTCGTCGTTATTCACTCAATCCACACGAACCCCGTACGAACGGGAAGGAAAAAAATAACGTAACAATATGCTTTTAAATTAACATTTGTACTTATAAACCTATAAGGTATTTTCTCCCCCGCTTTCCGCATGCCTTTGCTGTGTAATTGGAATCATACCCGATGTGTGTTCGAGAAGTTGAGGGTTCGAGTCCCGGGTATTGCGGATATCTTCAATATCTTAATTCAAAAAACACTCTACAGGATTACACAGTGGCGCCCGAACTAAAATGTTGCGGACGATAGTTCGTCACCACCAGGATTTGGCGATTGGGTCTCTCAATCCGCAGGTGCCTTTTAAAAGGCGAAGTATATAAGGTATTTTCACCATGTTGTTTTTACAACTACATTCGTATCTATCGAGACAGTAGGAAAGAATATCAAAACGACGCATAAATGAAGTATGCCGAATCTTAACAAAAGAAATTACGAATGTATTGGAACTTGAACCGGAAAGGAAAAAAATGTGTTTTTAGACATGATTAAATCTAGTAAAGCTAAACAAAAATTTGCTTAAATATTTCTTACCTGATGAATCAATGTAATGATTTATAAGGCATGGTCGGTGCTATCTTTGCGTCCATGTAATTGAATCTGAGATATCACATTTTGTTCTAAAATCCTTGAAGCGGATTCCATTATAATTTCGCTATTCGATTTCTGTTTCCTGGCTTGTCTTTCAACACATATTTCTGTTGTTTTCAGTGGAGCGTGTATTGTTTAAAATTAGGCAAATAGCAGCTGATTTATTAAAAGAAAATTTTGATTTTTGAAGTTGTATCGATTGTGCGGGTGATGAGACGAAGGCGGCGGTATTAATTTACTTTTGTGAATTTTTTTAGAAATCTATCAAAATTCTCTCAAATAATCATGGAAATTTGTGCCTTGATAAAATTGTTACACTAATCATGTCTTATTTCCTCCTAATTCAGATGATGTAAGTCTTTTCTTAAATGCTGTCAACAACGACCTTGAAAACTATATTTCACCCACATCCGACTTTCGCAGAAATCATTTAGAAGCAGAAGATTCAGTGGTTGGGATCCGGTTTCTTTTGCCAGAGTCCATCTTTCTTGTCCTGCTAGCACGCGCGGCCCCAATCTTAGAAAGACAATTACAGGAAATTAGGACTCTGTAATAAGTGACCATTGGGACACATGTGCAGAGTTCACACGATCCTTAATTGAAGTATTAGTGAATCTCACCGGTTTAGCTGTAAGGAAAAATGCAGCGATAAATCCTCTTTTCAAAACAACTTGCGAAAGGTCAAATCTCTTAAACCACGTGGGTCTCTTATTTGACACCAAAACAGTTTTACAAAGAACCAACTTTAAAACGCTAAAGAATTTTAAAAAAGACACATTCGAAGACAAAATATCATTTGAACAGCTGTTATGAACAGGGAGTAAATTTTATCGTCGTCGGAGGGGGGAAAAATTGAAAGGTTTCAGAATTTAAATTACATCCAAAGGGGCTTTTTTTTAACGTTTTGTGGGTTACCTTTATTTATTAAATGCTATGTTCTTTGCAGTTAAACCATAAAATTCAGTTCAACAGCAATGTTTCAAAATAATTTTATAATGAGCCTATCTTTAAAAATTCCGATACACAGTTCCGCGCGCTGGAGATTAGGTAAAAAAGAAAGGTTTTTTTCTTTTCTGGAAAAAAGGTTCCTTCCCCCATAGAGTGTTGCCATAGCTCGCCTTTAAATCGTTGAGTTTGTTACTTAAAAATTCGTTAAAGTTTTACAAAATATGAAATCGATAGTAAAACAAATTACAAATTACAAATTTGGTCTTCCACATGCCCAAATTCGTAGGAGGATGACGTCATTCAAATTTCGATGGCTCTATGTACCCTTGTTTTATCACAATGCAAGAAATATACATACATTTACGCATATTTTTCATTATTTAATTTCTTCAAGTATAATGCAGGACTCTAACATTCGGTGGCAACAGTTTGAAAAGTGAAACGGACATTTATAGTGATTCAACGCAAAATCGCAAAACGAAAACAATAGTCCTTCAGGGACAAATCCCTTTTGGACTAAAAAAAGGGCAAGTTTCGCTTTGCGGGTTAAATAGCGAAGATTCGCGAAACTTCAGCGGCCTTCAACTAACAATTTTTCGGTCAAGGATAACATTAATTGGGGGAGGTTACTTACTAAAAAGCAAGCAGTAACATAATTAACTAGTATTTGATTGAAGAAAATTTATATTATACATCTTTTAATTGAAATTCCTTTTCATAAACTAATCAAGTTTTAAAAGAATTCTATTGTTTTACCGATTTGGCAGAGTTTTTGTAAATTATACTGTCATACGTATTTCCTTCTTTAATATATACATATATATCCTTTAATATATACATTAAAAAAAGGATTATTCCGGCATCGAAATTGCTTATTGAATTGATATTGCAAATTTGATTTTACTGATTGGTAGTGGAGGTAATTTTAATGTAATTTTTGAAAATTTTTTTTCCTATTCCAGAACTCCAACAAAACTTAGGTCAATTCAAATTTCTGGTCTGGATTTCAGGGTAGGGTACATGTGATTTGTATTTTTATTCTAAAGGAAAGTACGCTCAAAGCCCGCCATAGTTTATAGCGAACCTCTGCATATAACGAACGATTTGATTTCGCCCAAATTTGGCGATAAAAATTAATTGCCAAAAAATTGATTGCAGCTAGGTTGGCGATATTTCGCCAATTTAGCGAGACTGTCATTTATTCAATGGTAAATGGTAATTTACCCTGTTTTCTTACTTTTTCGGCAAAGTTTCGCCTCTTTAGACTTTTCCTGTTACATAAGATATGGGAAAAAACAAAAACAAAACAAAAAAAAAAAAACCACTCAATGTTTTCAGATTTTATATTACGCCCAAAGGGGAGTTTTTTTTAACGTTTTGTGTGTTACTTTTTTTTCATTAAATATGATGTTCTTCGTACTTAAAGCATAAACTTCATTTCAACAGTAATATCGCAAAATAATTTAAAAAGAGCATAGCTTTAGAATTTACGATACAGTGTTGCCATCGCTCACTTTGAAATTGTTGAGTTTCTTACTCACAAATGCTTTACATAATATGAAATAGATAATAAAACAAATTTCAAGTTCCAAATTTGAGCTTCCAGGTGTACATATTTGGCGGACAATATTCAAAATTTAATGGCTCTAAGTACCGTTGTTTTATCATAATGCAAGAAACATACATACATTTATGCAGATTCTTCATTATTTAATTTCTTTGAATATAATACAGGGCGATAATATCTGGTGGCAACAATTTGAAAGTGATTCAGACTTTTAAAGTTTTCGACGCAAAATGCGAAAACGAAATTAATAGACCCTCTGATATAACGCACTTTAAGAAAAAAAAACTAGAATAAAAAAAATAAAAAAAAAGAAAATCTGAAAGCTGTTTTTTTAAAACGAGAGAAACATTCATGCATTCATGCAAATTCTTCATTATTTAAAAACATTGCGATAATATTTGGTGGTAACAGTTTGAAAAGTGAATCAACGCAGAAAGCGAAACTACCTAAAGTGCCGTTTTGAGATTAAAATAACCTTTTGAGTTAAAAAATGCCCTTTTGGGTTAAAAACTACAATTTCACTAAAATTATTTACGTATGTAAAAAATTGGTCATAACATGCTATTTTAGAATCGAAATAATTCGGATAACGAATTCATTTAAGTTTCTTGGTAGTATTACATCTTTAATTCAGAAGATATAAGGTTGCATTTCAGAGGAAATAGCTGATTTCAGATCATTAAGTTTTTTTCTTCCTTTCTTTTTCTTTTTTTTATGAATCTAGATTACAATCATACAAACAGGAGCGTCAATTTTGCTTTAAAGAAGTTTAAAGTTTCCTTGCCATAAATGTCCGAACCAGTGTTTATACCGACTTTGTATTTGTCAGTCAGTACTTCTGTAGTAATTCGTTATAAAATGCTTCAGCAATGGAATTTCCCAAGCACCTAGCATTTCGTAGTTTTAGGCTATTTGTAATTCGAGAATTTTCATTCTTCGAGGAATAAAGATTTTTCGTGCAATAGGATTACTACCCTGTATTATCTCCTTAGACATCCTTTATTTGCTTTTATGTATCAGCTTTAACGAAATGAAAAATAAAGCTTTGAATATTCAAGTTGAGTGAGAACACGGGGATTTCGAATAATCGACTTCCTTGTTAAAAAAATTGTGTCATTTCAGATAAACCAATTACTCTCAAACAATTCGCTACTTATTTTACGTAAATAAATGTTTGATTTTGAGATAAATATTAAATTTTGGCATTAAATTGTACTTAATAGGAAAAAAAAACAAGCAAGTGATATCAGAAAACAAATATGTTTAACTGATGTTTTTTGTTTCAAAATTATCCACAGCTAAATTGCGATGTTTTATGGATATTTTTTAACACTGTGTAGGGATTGTACTTGCAACTAAGTGTAACTTACGCGAAATCCTTGAATAGACATACAAGCGATTTATCGGTATGTTTAAGATGAAACAGAATGTAAGAAGTGTGTAAAAGACCCTTTTGTTCACAACTCAAAAAATTGTGTAAATAAGGCAAATAAAAACGTTAAGTGAAAAAATTTTATCTATAATATTGTAGAGACATTAAGTAATTTGAAAGCAGGAAAGATGAAAAATGATCAGTCGTATTCGCCGGGAATCGAACCACAGACCTCTGGAATACGCGCCCAGCATGCATACCACTACACCACGAAGGCACGCTAAGAAAGCGAGAGAAATACCTTATAACGTGTCTAGAAAGTCTATTGATAGATGATCCTGATTTAAATCCTCGAGATGGAGAAGTTAATTTCTTACCTATCTTGGCTTCCCTCAAAAAATGAATATAAATAACCAGAACTAAAGTATATGAGGTACAGCTTGACACAAATTTTGGTTTTGTGAGGTTGGTCTCATACTCTCTACAGTCGCCCTTTAAGTGGTGAACAATATAAGGAAATATTGTATTCTTCCGCGCGTATTCTCTCGGCGTAAGTGTTTAGGATGTTCATTCAGTCAGCAATTAAAAGATCCTTGGTTCGAATCCTGGCAAAAGCACAGATGATGTTTCCTGGTCTTCTTTTGTAAAGCTTATTAAGCTACAAACTAATTGTTGAACTCAAGCCCTTGAAAAGCACTGCGTTCTATTTGCCATTACGTATGTATAGATCAAAATCTTCTGTATAAATTATATTTAAAAAATCTGATGTGTACACTACATAACTTCCTTGTACGGAATATTAAATTATACGCATTTGTTTCTTGAATTTCATTTAAATTGATTGGATTGAATTAAATCTACTTCGGCGACAGCGCATAAACCACAATAGAATAAATGCACTCTTTAAAATACACTATATTTGTTTACTATAACGACACTCTGAATGCACAAAATTTATATCATTTGAAGAATTATCGTTGCCACATGTTCTATTCAAATACGATAATAAAGCTAAAACGATGCATGAAAGAAATTAAGGAAACAAAACAGAAAAGAAACAGTTTTTCACAGACGATTGAGTATTTCTCATTCAATTAATTCAGTTCTCACTTTGCAACAAGGCAAAAATACATAAAAACTCAAAATATCTACATTAAAAATAAATCCTGGAGATAGAGAGGTTAATTTCTTACCTATCTTGGCTTGCCTCAAAAAATGATATAAATAACCCGAACTAAAGTATATGAGGTACAGCTTGTCACAAGTCAATCTTTATTTCAGCGAAGAAATTCCAGAAAGGATTAATCATGATTTAATTCGCAATAATAAATGAAGGCGTTATTTTTGTGTTGCGAAGCTTAGTCTCTCTAGATTGGCAACAAATATACAATTCTACTGTTTCAAATGTAAGCAAATATGTCCGCCATGTTATTTAAAACTTAACCGCACTTGCAAAACTTTTAAATTGTTGATAATTGTACAAATATTGCTTCCAGAATTACGAAAGGCATAAAAACCTTAAACGGAAGATAAATACAACATAATTCAATCATTTTTTAAGCACAAAATGTACAATTTACAAACATATAAGAGTAAAGAAACTGAGATCACTGAGTCGGGTAACAGAGTGGATATATATATATAAATATATTTATATACGTATGGTGCGGCCGATTGCAACCAAAATACGAGGTGCACATCTACATGTTATAGAGTCCTATATACAACATTTCAACGTTCTGAGGCTACTCGTTTTTGAGTTATGCGAGATACGTACGTACGCACGTACGTAGATACGTTCGTACAGACGCCACGAAAAATTCTCTTCAGAATTAATTTTAAAGCAATTTTATAATTTTTTTTGGAGGGAAAGAGTCTTTTATTCTGTCCTTACGTACAGATATCACGCAAAAACATCGTTAAATTGCATTCGATAGCGATCAAAATTGATATTTTCGTTGAAATATGTTGCCTGAAACTTTTCGCGATTACAATACTTCCTTTTTACTTCGTACAAGGAAGTAAAAAATCTATGAGATATTTTCTTCTTCTCCCTAAACACGCCATTTTCCATTTATTCGCTTCTGTGGTAAGGTAAGGAGAAAAATCTATTCAGTTGATTTTTAAGCACTAATTCTTTTCCTTGCAAATACCTTATTAGAGAATCGTTTTCAAGCCATTCTGGCATAATTTAATCGAACATTTATCTTAGACGCAATGGCAGCAATCACGTTTGACTTAGCTCTTGCCATTCTGCTTTGCTGTTGGGTGTTCTCATACGGTTGCCTGCATATGTAGTGCCGGGAGCAAGTAGAGCTCATCATATTCCATAATGTAGCGGAAAAGAAAGAAAATAACGAACGAACGAAATCCTTGAATAGACATACAAGCGATTTATCGGTATGTTTAAGATGAAACAGAATGTAAGAAGTGTGTAAAAGACCCTTTTGTTCACAACTCAAAAAATTGTGTAAATAAGGCAAATAAAAACGTTAAGTGAAAAAATTTTATCTATAATATTGTAGAGACATTAAGTAATTTGAAAGCAGGAAAGATGAAAAATGATCAGTCGTATTCGCCGGGAATCGAACCACAGACCTCTGGAATACGCGCCCAGCATGCATACCACTACACCACGAAGGCACGCTAAGAAAGCGAGAGAAATACCTTATAACGTGTCTAGAAAGTCTATTGATAGATGATCCTGATTTAAATCCTCGAGATGGAGAAGTTAATTTCTTACCTATCTTGGCTTCCCTCAAAAAATGAATATAAATAACCAGAACTAAAGTATATGAGGTACAGCTTGACACAAATTTTGGTTTTGTGAGGTTGGTCTCATACTCTCTACAGTCGCCCTTTAAGTGGTGAACAATATAAGGAAATATTGTATTCTTCCGCGCGTATTCTCTCGGCGTAAGTGTTTAGGATGTTCATTCAGTCAGCAATTAAAAGATCCTTGGTTCGAATCCTGGCAAAAGCACAGATGATGTTTCCTGGTCTTCTTTTGTAAAGCTTATTAAGCTACAAACTAATTGTTGAACTCAAGCCCTTGAAAAGCACTGCGTTCTATTTGCCATTACGTATGTATAGATCAAAATCTTCTGTATAAATTATATTTAAAAAATCTGATGTGTACACTACATAACTTCCTTGTACGGAATATTAAATTATACGCATTTGTTTCTTGAATTTCATTTAAATTGATTGGATTGAATTAAATCTACTTCGGCGACAGCGCATAAACCACAATAGAATAAATGCACTCTTTAAAATACACTATATTTGTTTACTATAACGACACTCTGAATGCACAAAATTTATATCATTTGAAGAATTATCGTTGCCACGTGTTCTATTCAAATACGATAATAAAGCTAAAACGATGCATGAAAGAAATTAAGGAAACAAAACAGAAAAGAAACAGTTTTTCACAGACGATTGAGTATTTCTCATTCAATTAATTCAGTTCTCACTTTGCAACAAGGCAAAAATACATAAAAACTCAAAATATCTACATTAAAAATAAATCCTGGAGATAGAGAGGTTAATTTCTTACCTATCTTGGCTTGCCTCAAAAAATGATATAAATAACCCGAACTAAAGTATATGAGGTACAGCTTGTCACAAGTCAATCTTTATTTCAGCGAAGAAATTCCAGAAAGGATTAATCATGATTTAATTCGCAATAATAAATGAAGGCGTTATTTTTGTGTTGCGAAGCTTAGTCTCTCTAGATTGGCAACAAATATACAATTCTACTGTTTCAAATGTAAGCAAATATGTCCGCCATGTTATTTAAAACTTAACCGCACTTGCAAAACTTTTAAATTGTTGATAATTGTACAAATATTGCTTCCAGAATTACGAAAGGCATAAAAACCTTAAACGGAAGATAAATACAACATAATTCAATCATTTTTTAAGCACAAAATGTACAATTTACAAACATATAAGAGTAAAGAAACTGAGATCACTGAGTCGGGTAACAGAGTGGATATATATATATAAATATATTTATATACGTATGGTGCGGCCGATTGCAACCAAAATACGAGGTGCACATCTACATGTTATAGAGTCCTATATACAACATTTCAACGTTCTGAGGCTACTCGTTTTTGAGTTATGCGAGATACGTACGTACGCACGTACGTAGATACGTTCGTACAGACGCCACGAAAAATTCTCTTCAGAATTAATTTTAAAGCAATTTTATAATTTTTTTTGGAGGGAAAGAGTCTTTTATTCTGTCCTTACGTACAGATATCACGCAAAAACATCGTTAAATTGCATTCGATAGCGATCAAAATTGATATTTTCGTTGAAATATGTTGCCTGAAACTTTTCGCTATTACAATACTTCCTTTTTACTTCGTACAAGGAAGTAAAAAATCTATGAGATATTTTCTTCTTCTCCCTAAACACGCCATTTTCCATTTATTCGCTTCTGTGGTAAGGTAAGGAGAAAAATCTATTCAGTTGATTTTTAAGCACTAATTCTTTTCCTTGCAAATACCTTATTAGAGAATCGTTTTCAAGCCATTCTGGCATAATTTAATCGAACATTTATCTTAGACGCAATGGCAGCAATCACGTTTGACTTAGCTCTTGCCATTCTGCTTTGCTGTTGGGTGTTCTCATACGGTTGCCTGCATATGTAGTGCCGGGAGCAAGTAGAGCTCATCATATTCCATAATGTAGCGGAAAAGAAAGAAAATAACGAACGAACGAAATCCTTGAATAGACATACAAGCGATTTATCGGTATGTTTAAGATGAAACAGAATGTAAGAAGTGTGTAAAAGACCCTTTTGTTCACAACTCAAAAAATTGTGTAAATAAGGCAAATAAAACCGTTAAGTGAAAAAATTTTATCTATAATATTGTAGAGACATTAAGTAATTTGAAAGCAGGAAAGATGAAAAATGATCAGTCGTATTCGCCGGGAATCGAACCACAGACCTCTGGAATACGCGCCCAGCATGCATACCACTACAGCACGAAGGCACGCTAAGAAAGCGAGAGAAATACCTTATAACGTGTCTAGAAAGTCTATTGATAGATGATCCTGATTTAAATCCTCGAGATGGAGAAGTTAATTTCTTACCTATCTTGGCTTCCCTCAAAAAATGAATATAAATAACCAGAACTAAAGTATATGAGGTACAGCTTGACACAAATTTTGGTTTTGTGAGGTTGGTCTCATACTCTCTACAGTCGCCCTTTAAGTGGTGAACAATATAAGGAAATATTGTATTCTTCCGCGCGTATTCTCTCGGCGTAAGTGTTTAGGATGTTCATTCAATCAGCA
Source organism: Stegodyphus dumicola (assembly GCF_044657685.1). Lineage (NCBI taxonomy): Eukaryota > Metazoa > Arthropoda > Arachnida > Araneae > Eresidae > Stegodyphus > Stegodyphus dumicola. The sequence goes on along the minus strand of NC_140776.1, from coordinate 182,471,924 downwards.
ATTAAAAGATCCTTGGTTCGAATCCTGGCAAAAGCACAGATGATGTTTCCTGGTCTTCTTTTGTAAAGCTTATTAAGCTACAAACTAATTGTTGAACTCAAGCCCTTGAAAAGCACTGCGTTCTATTTGCCATTACGTATGTATAGATCAAAATCTTCTGTATAAATTATATTTAAAAAATCTGATGTGTACACTACATAACTTCCTTGTACGGAATATTAAATTATACGCATTTGTTTCTTGAATTTCATTTAAATTGATTGGATTGAATTAAATCTACTTCGGCGACAGCGCATAAACCACAATAGAATAAATGCACTCTTTAAAATACACTATATTTGTTTACTATAACTATTTTAAAGAGTGCACTCTGAATGCACAAAATTTATATCATTTGAAGAATTATCGTTGCCACATGTTCTATTCAAATACGATAATAAAGCTAAAACGATGCATGAAAGAAATTAAGGAAACAAAACAGAAAAGAAACAGTTTTTCACAGACGATTGAGTATTTCTCATTCAATTAATTCAGTTCTCACTTTGCAACAAGGCAAAAATACATAAAAACTCAAAATATCTACATTAAAAATAAATCCTGGAGATAGAGAGGTTAATTTCTTACCTATCTTGGCTTGCCTCAAAAAATGATATAAATAACACGAACTAAAGTATATGAGGTACAGCTTGTCACAAGTCAATCTTTATTTCAGCGAAGAAATTCGAGAAAGGATTAATCATGATTTAATTCGCAATAATAAATGAAGGCGTTATTTTTGTGTTGCGAAGCTTAGTCTCTCTAGATTGGCAACAAATATACAATTCTACTGTTTCAAATGTAAGCAAATATGTCCGCCATGTTATTTAAAACTTAACCGCACTTGCAAAACTTTTAAATTGTTGATAATTGTACAAATATTGCTTCCAGAATTACGAAAGGCATAAAAACCTTAAACGGAAGATAAATACAACATAATTCAATCATTTTTTAAGCACAAAATGTACAATTTACAAACATATAAGAGTAAAGAAACTGAGATCACTGAGTCGGGTAACAGAGTGGATATATATATATAAATATATTTATATACGTATGGTGCGGCCGATTGCAACCAAAATACGAGGTGCACATCTACATGTTATAGAGTCCTATATACAACATTTCAACGTTCTGAGGCTACTCGTTTTTGAGTTATGCGAGATACGTACGTACGCACGTACGTAGATACGTTCGTACAGACGCCACGAAAAATTCTCTTCAGAATTAATTTTAAAGCAATTTTATAATTTTTTTTGGAGGGAAAGAGTCTTTTATTCTGTCCTTACGTACAGATATCACGCAAAAACATCGTTAAATTGCATTCGATAGCGATCAAAATTGATATTTTCGTTGAAATATGTTGCCTGAAACTTTTCGCGATTACAATACTTCCTTTTTACTTCGTACAAGGAAGTAAAAAATCTATGAGATATTTTCTTCTTCTCCCTAAACACGCCATTTTCCATTTATTCGCTTCTGTGGTAAGGTAAGGAGAAAAATCTATTCAGTTGATTTTTAAGCACTAATTCTTTTCCTTGCAAATACCTTATTAGAGAATCGTTTTCAAGCCATTCTGGCATAATTTAATCGAACATTTATCTTAGACGCAATGGCAGCAATCACGTTTGACTTAGCTCTTGCCATTCTGCTTTGCTGTTGGGTGTTCTCATACGGTTGCCTGCATATGTAGTGCCGGGAGCAAGTAGAGCTCATCATATTCCATAATGTAGCGGAAAAGAAAGAAAATAACGAACGAACGAAATCCTTGAATAGACATACAAGCGATTTATCGGTATGTTTAAGATGAAACAGAATGTAAGAAGTGTGTAAAAGACCCTTTTGTTCACAACTCAAAAAATTGTGTAAATAAGGCAAATAAAAACGTTAAGTGAAAAAATTTTATCTATAATATTGTAGAGACATTAAGTAATTTGAAAGCAGGAAAGATGAAAAATGATCAGTCGTATTCGCCGGGAATCGAACCACAGACCTCTGGAATACGCGCCCAGCATGCATACCACTACACCACGAAGGCACGCTAAGAAAGCGAGAGAAATACCTTATAACGTGTCTAGAAAGTCTATTGATAGATGATCCTGATTTAAATCCTCGAGATGGAGAAGTTAATTTCTTACCTATCTTGGCTTCCCTCAAAAAATGAATATAAATAACCAGAACTAAAGTATATGAGGTACAGCTTGACACAAATTTTGGTTTTGTGAGGTTGGTCTCATACTCTCTACAGTCGCCCTTTAAGTGGTGAACAATATAAGGAAATATTGTATTCTTCCGCGCGTATTCTCTCGGCGTAAGTGTTTAGGATGTTCATTCAGTCAGCAATTAAAAGATCCTTGGTTCGAATCCTGGCAAAAGCACAGATGATGTTTCCTGGTCTTCTTTTGTAAAGCTTATTAAGCTACAAACTAATTGTTGAACTCAAGCCCTTGAAAAGCACTGCGTTCTATTTGCCATTACGTATGTATAGATCAAATTCTTCTGTATAAATTATATTTAAAAAATCTGATGTGTACACTACATAACTTCCTTGTACGGAATATTAAATTATACGCATTTGTTTCTTGAATTTCATTTAAATTGATTGGATTGAATTAAATCTACTTCGGCGACAGCGCATAAACCACAATAGAATAAATGCACTCTTTAAAATACACTATATTTGTTTACTATAACTATTTTAAAGAGTGCACTCTGAATGCACAAATTTTATATCATTTGAAGAATTATCGTTGCCACATGTTCTATTCAAATACGATAATAAAGCTAAAACGATGCATGAAAGAAATTAAGGAAACAAAACAGAAAAGAAACAGTTTTTCACAGACGATTGAGTATTTCTCATTCAATTAATTCAGTTCTCACTTTGCAACAAGGCAAAAATACATAAAAACTCAAAATATCTACATTAAAAATAAATCCTGGAGATAGAGAGGTTAATTTCTTACCTATCTTGGCTTGCCTCAAAAAATGATATAAATAACCCGAACTAAAGTATATGAGGTACAGCTTGTCACAAGTCAATCTTTATTTCAGCGAAGAAATTCCAGAAAGGATTAATCATGATTTAATTCGCAATAATAAATGAAGGCGTTATTTTTGTGTTGCGAAGCTTAGTCTCTCTAGATTGGCAACAAATATACAATTCTACTGTTTCAAATGTAAGCAAATATGTCCGCCATGTTATTTAAAACTTAACCGCACTTGCAAAACTTTTAAATTGTTGATAATTGTACAAATATTGCTTCCAGAATTACGAAAGGCATAAAAACCTTAAACGGAAGATAAATACAACATAATTCAATCATTTTTTAAGCACAAAATGTACAATTTACAAACATATAAGAGTAAAGAAACTGAGATCACTGAGTCGGGTAACAGAGTGGATATATATATATATAAATATATTTATATACGTATGGTGCGGCCGATTGCAACCAAAATACGAGGTGCACATCTACATGTTATAGAGTCCTATATACAACATTTCAACGTTCTGAGGCTACTCGTTTTTGAGTTATGCGAGATACGTACGTACGCACGTACGTAGATACGTTCGTACAGACGCCACGAAAAATTCTCTTCAGAATTAATTTTAAAGCAATTTTATAATTTTTTTTGGAGGGAAAGAGTCTTTTATTCTGTCCTTACGTACAGATATCACGCAAAAACATCGTTAAATTGCATTCGATAGCGATCAAAATTGATATTTTCGTTGAAATATGTTGCCTGAAACTTTTCGCGATTACAATACTTCCTTTTTACTTCGTACAAGGAAGTAAAAAATCTATGAGATATTTTCTTCTTCTCCCTAAACACGCCATTTTCCATTTATTCGCTTCTGTGGTAAGGTAAGGAGAAAAATCTATTCAGTTGATTTTTAAGCACTAATTCTTTTCCTTGGAAATACCTTATTAGAGAATCGTTTTCAAGCCATTCTGGCATAATTTAATCGAACATTTATCTTAGACGCAATGGCAGCAATCACGTTTGACTTAGCTCTTGCCATTCTGCTTTGCTGTTGGGTGTTCTCATACGGTTGCCTGCATATGTAGTGCCGGGAGCAAGTAGAGCTCATCATATTCCATAATGTAGCGGAAAGAAAGAAAATAACGAACGAACGAAATCCTTGAATAGACATACAAGCGATTTATCGGTATGTTTAAGATGAAACAGAATGTAAGAAGTGTGTAAAAGACCCTTTTGTTCACAACTCAAAAAATTGTGTAAATAAGGCAAATAAAAACGTTAAGTGAAAAAATTTTATCTATAATATTGTAGAGACATTAAGTAATTTGAAAGCAGGAAAGATGAAAAATGATCAGTCGTATTCGCCGGGAATCGAACCACAGACCTCTGGAATACGCGCCCAGCATGCATACCACTATACCACGAAGGCACGCTAAGAAAGCGAGAGAAATACCTTATAACGTGTCTAGAAAGTCTATTGATAGATGATCCTGATTTAAATCCTCGAGATGGAGAAGTTAATTTCTTACCTATCTTGGCTTCCCTCAAAAAATGAATATAAATAACCAGAACTAAAGTATATGAGGTACAGCTTGACACAAATTTTGGTTTTGTGAGGTTGGTCTCATACTCTCTACAGTCGCCCTTTAAGTGGTGAACAATATAAGGAAATATTGTATTCTTCCGCGCGTATTCTCTCGGCGTAAGTGTTTAGGATGTTCATTCAGTCAGCAATTAAAAGATCCTTGGTTCGAATCCTGGCAAAAGCACAGATGATGTTTCCTGGTCTTCTTTTGTAAAGCTTATTAAGCTACAAACTAATTGTTGAACTCAAGCCCTTGAAAAGCACTGCGTTCTATTTGCCATTACGTATGTATAGATCAAAATCTTCTGTATAAATTATATTTAAAAAATCTGATGTGTACACTACATAACTTCCTTGTACGGAATATTAAATTATACGCATTTGTTTCTTGAATTTCATTTAAATTGATTGGATTGAATTAAATCTACTTCGGCGACAGCGCATAAACCTCAATAGAATAAATGCACTCTTTAAAATACACTATATTTGTTTACTATAACGACACTCTGAATGCACAAAATTTATATCATTTGAAGAATTATCGTTGCCACATGTTCTATTCAAATACGATAATAAAGCTAAAACGATGCATGAAAGAAATTAAGGAAACAAAACAGAAAAGAAACAGTTTTTCACAGACGATTGAGTATTTCTCATTCAATTAATTCAGTTCTCACTTTGCAACAAGGCAAAAATACATAAAAACTCAAAATATCTACATTAAAAATAAATCCTGGAGATAGAGAGGTTAATTTCTTACCTATCTTGGCTTGCCTCAAAAAATGATATAAATAACCCGAACTAAAGTATATGAGGTACAGCTTGTCACAAGTCAATCTTTATTTCAGCGAAGAAATTCCAGAAAGGATTAATCATGATTTAATTCGCAATAATAAATGAAGGCGTTATTTTTGTGTTGCGAAGCTTAGTCTCTCTAGATTGGCAACAAATATACAATTCTACTGTTTCAAATGTAAGCAAATATGTCCGCCATGTTATTTAAAACTTAACCGCACTTGCAAAACTTTTAAATTGTTGATAATTGTACAAATATTGCTTCCAGAATTACGAAAGGCATAAAAACCTTAAACGGAAGATAAATACAACATAATTCAATCATTTTTTAAGCACAAAATGTACAATTTACAAACATATAAGAGTAAAGAAACTGAGATCACTGAGTCGGGTAACAGAGTGGATATATATATATAAATATATTTATATACGTATGGTGCGGCCGATTGCAATCAAAATACGAGGTGCACATCTACATGTTATAGAGTCCTATATACAACATTTCAACGTTCTGAGGCTACTCGTTTTTGAGTTATGCGAGATACGTACGTACGCACGTACGTAGATACGTTCGTACAGACGCCACGAAAAATTCTCTTCAGAATTAATTTTAAAGCAATTTTATAATTTTTTTTGGAGGGAAAGAGTCTTTTATTCTGTCCTTACGTACAGATATCACGCAAAAACATCGTTAAATTGCATTCGATAGCGATCAAAATTGATATTTTCGTTGAAATATGTTGCCTGAAACTTTTCGCGATTACAATACTTCCTTTTTACTTCGTACAAGGAAGTAAAAAATCTATGAGATATTTTCTTCTTCTCCCTAAACACGCCATTTTCCATTTATTCGCTTCTGTGGTAAGGTAAGGAGAAAAATCTATTCAGTTGATTTTTAAGCACTAATTCTTTTCCTTGCAAATACCTTATTAGAGAATCGTTTTCAAGCCATTCTGGCATAATTTAATCGAACATTTATCTTAGACGCAATGGCAGCAATCACGTTTGACTTAGCTCTTGCCATTCTGCTTTGCTGTTGGGTGTTCTCATACGGTTGCCTGCATATGTAGTGCCGGGAGCAAGTAGAGCTCATCATATTCCATAATGTAGCGGAAAAGAAAGAAAATAACGAACGAACGAAATCCTTGAATAGACATACAAGCGATTTATCGGTATGTTTAAGATGAAACAGAATGTAAGAAGTGTGTAAAAGACCCTTTTGTTCACAACTCAAAAAATTGTGTAAATAAGGCAAATAAAAACGTTAAGTGAAAAAATTTTATCTATAATATTGTAGAGACATTAAGTAATTTGAAAGCAGGAAAGATGAAAAATGATCAGTCGTATTCGCCGGGAATCGAACCACAGACCTCTGGAATACGCGCCCAGCATGCATACCACTATACCACGAAGGCACGCTAAGAAAGCGAGAGAAATACCTTATAACGTGTCTAGAAAGTCTATTGATAGATGATCCTGATTTAAATCCTCGAGATGGAGAAGTTAATTTCTTACCTATCTTGGCTTCCCTCAAAAAATGAATATAAATAACCAGAACTAAAGTATATGAGGTACAGCTTGACACAAATTTTGGTTTTGTGAGGTTGGTCTCATACTCTCTACAGTCGCCCTTTAAGTGGTGAACAATATAAGGAAATATTGTATTCTTCCGCGCGTATTCTCTCGGCGTAAGTGTTTAGGATGTTCATTCAGTCAGCAATTAAAAGATCCTTGGTTCGAATCCTGGCAAAAGCACAGATGATGTTTCCTGGTCTTCTTTTGTAAAGCTTATTAAGCTACAAACTAATTGTTGAACTCAAGCCCTTGAAAAGCACTGCGTTCTATTTGCCATTACGTATGTATAGATCAAAATCTTCTGTATAAATTATATTTAAAAAATCTGATGTGTACACTACATAACTTCCTTGTACGGAATATTAAATTATACGCATTTGTTTCTTGAATTTCATTTAAATTGATTGGATTGAATTAAATCTACTTCGGCGACAGCGCATAAACCACAATAGAATAAATGCACTCTTTAAAATACACTATATTTGTTTACTATAACGACACTCTGAATGCACAAAATTTATATCATTTGAAGAATTATCGTTGCCACATGTTCTATTCAAATACGATAATAAAGCTAAAACGATGCATGAAAGAAATTAAGGAAACAAAACAGAAAAGAAACAGTTTTTCACAGACGATTGAGTATTTCTCATTCAATTAATTCAGTTCTCACTTTGCAACAAGGCAAAAATACATAAAAACTCAAAATATCTACATTAAAAATAAATCCTGGAGATAGAGAGGTTAATTTCTTACCTATCTTGGCTTGCCTCAAAAAATGATATAAATAACCCGAACTAAAGTATATGAGGTACAACTTGTCACAAGTCAATCTTTATTTCAGCGAAGAAATTCCAGAAAGGATTAATCATGATTTAATTCGCAATAATAAATGAAGGCGTTATTTTTGTGTTGCGAAGCTTAGTCTCTCTAGATTGGCAACAAATATACAATTCTACTGTTTCAAATGTAAGCAAATATGTCCGCCATGTTATTTAAAACTTAACCGCACTTGCAAAACTTTTAAATTGTTGATAATTGTACAAATATTGCTTCCAGAATTACGAAAGGCATAAAAACCTTAAACGGAAGATAAATACAACATAATTCAATCATTTTTTAAGCACAAAATGTACAATTTACAAACATATAAGAGTAAAGAAACTGAGATCACTGAGTCGGGTAACAGAGTGGATATATATATATAAATATATTTATATACGTATGGTGCGGCCGATTGCAACCAAAATACGAGGTGCACATCTACATGTTATAGAGTCCTATATACAACATTTCAACGTTCTGAGGCTACTCGTTTTTGAGTTATGCGAGATACGTACGTACGCACGTACGTAGATACGTTCGTACAGACGCCACGAAAAATTCTCTTCAGAATTAATTTTAAAGCAATTTTATAATTTTTTTTGGAGGGAAAGAGTCTTTTATTCTGTCCTTACGTACAGATATCACGCAAAAACATCGTTAAATTGCATTCGATAGCGATCAAAATTGATATTTTCGTTGAAATATGTTGCCTGAAACTTTTCGCGATTACAATACTTCCTTTTTACTTCGTACAAGGAAGTAAAAAATCTATGAGATATTTTCTTCTTCTCCCTAAACACGCCATTTTCCATTTATTCGCTTCTGTGGTAAGGTAAGGAGAAAAATCTATTCAGTTGATTTTTAAGCACTAATTCTTTTCCTTGCAAATACCTTATTAGAGAATCGTTTTCAAGCCATTCTGGCATAATTTAATCGAACATTTATCTTAGACGCAATGGCAGCAATCACGTTTGACTTAGCTCTTGCCATTCTGCTTTGCTGTTGGGTGTTCTCATACGGTTGCCTGCATATGTAGTGCCGGGAGCAAGTAGAGCTCATCATATTCCATAATGTAGCGGAAAAGAAAGAAAATAACGAACGAACGGAAAGCTAAAAAAGACTTCCGGTTGACCTCTCTGTCTCTAGTAATAGAAGGATTTGAATTCCCGCTCTCTAGCCCATTGTCGGAGTTCGAGTTCGCGCCACTATTCAAAAAAGAGGACTTTCACTCCAGTGGGCTGGCTGTTCGAAGCTTCTAAACGAGCGATCGCGTGGAACACTTTCGAATGATTTGCGATTTTAAATGATTCAAGGCGGCAATTATACTGTGGTCAACGAGATTCTTTTCTTCTAAGAGTTAACGCTGAAAGAATTAATCATTGTATTTTAATGGAATTCCTAAAAGCGCAATAATGTGAATAATAACATGTTGCAGCTTTCGCTTATTAGATTCATATTGGCATTCATATTGGCTTATTAGATTCAATGGCAACACTCTACGGAAGGGGGAACCTTTTTATCTTCAGCGGGCGCGGAACGGTTTATCAGAAATTCTAAAGATAGGCTCATTTTAAAGTTATTTTACGACATTGCTATTGAACTGAATTTTATGATTTAAGTGCAAAGAACATGATATTTAATAAATAAAGGTAAAACACAAAACGTTAAAATAACGCCTCTTTGGACGTAATTTAAAATCTGAAAACTTTCAGACTTTTTTTAAAATTTTTATTTCATTGAACTCATGAATATGCAAAACTACTTTTTGGGAAAAGCGCACTTAATTTAAGCAAAGTTAGGTTGTGGCTTCTGACAACAGGTTTGATAACGTTACCTCATACAGTAAACAACTATTGTTTTAGCATAATGTTTACTACCAAAACATAACGTAGAAAATAGGGTAAATGAAAAAAAAAAGTATAGATCTTTTATTTTTCTATAGTGTCGATGACCTTGCAAAGCTGTGGTGCCATGATGGCTGTTGGTATAGGAGCTCAAAATTTAAGTTTCGAAGAATTTCGTTATGACGCTTTTATTATACGAGCATATTGCATTACTCGAAAAACGTTCTTCAATAAGGAGTAGATTTTGAAATCTAGAATTTTGTTCGAACACTTAAATCAGCATCGAAAATACACAGATATGGAAATATTCTTCCCAGCAAGTAAATCCTTATTATAAATTGATTTACAGTACAATAATTGTAATGAAATTTATGTAATTGATTTTAAGAATTAAAACTCATCTATTACACATTCTGGAAGTACTATCCTCTAACAATTATATAATCTCCCCATTCGTCTGTCATTGGGTCTAATTTTTTATTAGTAGAAACTGCGAATTATTATTTTTATTATCATAGTAAACTAAATTTTTAGTTTTTATTCATAATCATACGTTTTTGGAAAGAATATCAAAAGCGCTTTGAAATGATAGATTTCAGATATATGATTCATATGTACCTGCGCATAATATTTTTTCTGGTTCATAAAATACTTTGAATTCCCATGCTATTTAATAATATATAATCAGAAATTCAAGGGAACCTATATTTATTCTAAAATGTACGGCATGTAAATTTGAAAAGAGTTTTAAATGTAAGATAATTTGAAAACCATAGAACCATTTAATACATTGTTTAAATGATATAAGTGAACCTGTAATTTAGCGCTTTTTGAGATAAATTTGGTATGTTTATCAGGTTCAATGTTTCTTCTAACCTTCTTCGGAAACATACAATGACCTGACTAGAACAGAGAGCTTACTAAAGCTATGTTCACTAATTGTAGTAAGTAGACAGGATACAGACGAAGGGTATACAAAACCCTTTATTTTTTTCTTTATATACAATGACTTCCGTACTTCGGAATACAATGACCCTCCACTCGGGGTCTAACTTAAAAGATATCAAAATAAAACTAAACTCTAATTTAACTTTAGAATAAGATTGGCCTTATAATAACAGAAAGCGTATGTAGCACAGAGACTGTGAACACTACAATACGTTTAATTTATCAAGAGGATTAAAACCTCTGGCCTGGAAGGCAAAGTAGCAACTGCGTAACTTCTAAGGTAAGCGGCCTGCTTCGAACTCACGGCTTCCTCTCTTCTGCTTGGCAAAAAGGCCACACTTAAATACTTGGCGTTCGCCAGACAACTTTGCATAAACTCCTTCACGCTTATAATTCTGGCCGGAAGTAGAAAATAAGAAGTGATAGTAAAGATTTAAAATAAAATAAACGTTAGTAAAACTTAAGATCCTTACATACTTCCCGCCAGAGTTAATTAGTTTGAAACTGAGGTCTAAAACGACCTTGTTGAAAACTTTTAGCTCTAGAAACTAACGCGAGGCCAACCTTTAACAATCATAACTTAGCTAGAAACTAGAAAATTTTAAAAGAAAGAAATTTGTTACAATAGCAGCTCCCGGAATATACAACAATCTTTTTTCTTTTTCATCTGTACTGCATCAAAACAGGAGCTTTATTCAATTCTGGTTCCTTCCAGAGATCTGGAAGGAAAACTAGTTTAATGAAATGTTACAGAATGACATTGCAAATAACATATAGAATATACTTTTCTTAACATTCTTATTTCATTCATGACTATTTTAATTATCTCTCCCCGTGCTCTCTGACATGTGTTGTAAAAACACCAAACACGAATGTGTTTCTGTCTATGTGTTCAACACTTCCTCCTACAATCAAAACACTAACGTGTTAAAATTCAACATACGAGACCTCTTAACACACCCTAATTTCAACTCTAGACCCTGAGGTACTATTCTGAAAGTGGCTAACTCTAAAGTGTAGCGTCAGAGAGCCTAACTACATCATTCAACCTTTAACACATATTCACCATGATTTAATCTTTACAGTCACACGAATAACAAATTTTTTAACATTACTTTCACTTTTACCATATCACGTTATTTCTAAACATTCAAAATAACAGTTCACATGTATACAAGAACATATCAAGATGCCGTTAATTTTACACATTTGAAAACATACATTAGTAGTACATTGTTAACTTCTATTCTTTTCAAAGCAAGTGCCAATTCTTTCTACATTGAAATAATACTACATTTCAAAAAGTCTTTCAGACTAAAACTTCTTTCTTGTTAGAATGTTTTAAATAAAATTTCTACAATAACTTTTTACAATATTTAAGTCTTTACACAACGCTATTATACATCAACTTTAGTTTTACGCGCGAGTAATTGAAAAACATAATAAGAAAATCGGTCACAACTCATTTCTCGCCCTTTTGGCGATAAAGGTAGACCTCGCATGAGGTAAAACTTCTTGAAATCTGCCACTTGCAGTAAGAATGAAAGATTAACTTAAGTTTGTAAAGTAACATAAAATTTTACTTATCTTTGTAATATTCAGACATCCTTTTCTGGGCCCAGTCTTTAAAGGTGCTGCAGACCGTAGCTTGGTTGATCCTCCTTCTTGTACGGGCTCGCCCTTCAGTGCTTTCCTCTGGAAGCTTCCGTTTTTCACCACTACGGCCACCCTTGAACATCTTCCTTCTGTCCTCTGCTTGTGGTCTTGGCCGTTTGAAGGCAGCTGGTCTTGGTGGAACCGGGAAACTTCTGTCGTGATCCTGCTTGGACCTCGTTGTTGGCCGTTCAAATTTTTCTTGTACTTTTTCCTCCGCCGCTGATGGCCCTTCCGCAGTTCGGCGACTTTTGCTGCGGAGAGTTCTGTCGGATGAGTCAATCTTCCGTTTCACAGCCGGGTTATAGTTGCCGTCCTTTCTCCCGGTCTTTTCCACATACGTCGTCCTTCTCCCTTCTTCATTCTGGGGGTGTTCGTGAACTCTGTTTTTTGGACGGTGGAACGGCTTCTTTTTCTTTGTACCTTCAATTTTTCCGCGGGGCAATTTTCTTTTCACTTGCTTCTGTCTCTCATTGGCTTGCCCTTGTACTTGTCGTTTTCCCACCTCTGGAACTTGTACCTGCGGTGTCTGCCGTACCGGATCCTGCAAAAGATCTGAAAAGATTTGCATTTTATTACGGTCATAGAATGGTTTTATCTGGTCAATGTTTGCGGAACAGGTTTCACCATTTCTTGCCTTTAACACTACAACAGCGTGAGTTATTTTTTCTATAACATATGGTCCTTCAAAGCGTAGAAAAATTTGGCAGTTTTATCTTCTGGTGCTGAAGAAAGTGAATGCTTAATTTTTAGTACTTCATCCCCTACATTATAAGTTACTCCCCGTCGTTTCAAGTCATAATACAATTTTTGTTTTCTTTGTGCTACTTCCGTATTCTTTTTTGCTTCTTTTATTAGTTTTTCTATATCACCCATTTTAAATTCTGGGGCTCTTTGTTGCACATAAAATAGTTTATCTAACGGTGTTATAACCTTTCTGCCTAGAAATAACTCAGCAGGAGTTTTGCCCGTTGTATCATGTTTTGCGGTCCTAAGGGCGAAAGCAAATTCATTGACATAGTTATCCCAGCTTTTATGAAAATTTTTAACATAACTACGGATAATTTTCACTATATTTCTGTTGACCCGTTCCGCTATATTTGATTGCGGCCGATACGGGACCATTTTTAAATGACGTATGCCCAGTTTTTGGCACATGTCTTCAAATATATTACTTACAAATTGAGGACCATTATCCGATATAACTTTTAGGGGCGCCCCGTATTTTAAAATATATTTATTTAAAATAGAATCGGTAACTAATTTCGCGGAGGCTCGTTTTAAGGGAACAATTTCGGTCCATTTACTAAAATGATCAACTATAACAAGGAGATAGCGACTTTTGTTTAACTGACTTTTTGGGAAAGGGCCCAATAAATCGATGCCGATTATTTCATTTGGAAATTCGGATTTAATACTATTTAGAAACCCGGCCGGGCGGAAATTAATATAATTAACGGCTTGACATGTTGGGCAGGACTGGACATACGCCCTTGTTAACTTTTGCAGTTCAGGAAAGTACGCGTTGAGTAGTTTTTCGAATACCAGCATGAGAAGCTAAAGGGCTGTCATGGAGCTCTTGCAGGATATTTAATCTAAGACTAGCTGGGATAACAGGTCGAAATTCGTTGTTGGAATTCGTAGTTTTTGTATAAAATAATAGACCATCTATTAGTTCGTAATGGGCCGCCCTATTTCTTATCGCCACAATATCTTGGTGGCTAAAATTTTCAGGATCCTTCAAATACTCATAAATACTTCCAAACTCAGGATCCTTACCCAGTTCGGTTATTACAGTTTCTCGGGAATTTATTGTACACGCTGTCAGCATTGCAACTTTTACGGTATTACCCTGTTCGTCTAATTTAATTCGTGACAGGGCATCTGCTACGATATTTTCCTTTCCGGGGGTATGCTTGATTACCAGATTATATTCTTGCAGCTTGAGTGCCCATCTTATTAACCTTGGGGATAAATTTTTTCCAGAGTACAATCTAGTTACCGCCGCATGATCAGAATATACTGTTATCGGCGCCTTTCCAAAATAGACTCGAAACTTTTGCACTGCTAACAGAACTGCAAGTGCCTCTCTCTCGGTCGCGGAATAGTTTCTTTGTGTTTGATTTAAAGTTCGGCTAAAAAATGCTACTGGCTGCTGATTTTGCGAAAGTACCGCTCCTACCGCATAATCCGAAGCATCCGCTGAAATTTCTAAATTTTCATCCTTTTCAGGAAATTTCAACACAGGGGCTTGCGTTAATGCTTGTTTTAATTTTTCGAAAGCACTATTGGCTTCGGCTGTCCACGAGAATCTTGCCTTTTTCCTTTTTAATTTTAACAATGGCTCAGCGATAGCCGCAAAATCTTTTATAAAGGACCTATAATATGAACAAAGTCCTAGAAAAGAAGAGAGCTTCTTTGCCGTGTTTGGAGTCGGATACTTTTGTACAGCGATTATTTTTGATTCATCTGTCTCGATCCCTTTTTGCGATATTTTGTAACCTAAATGTTTTAATTCAGGGGCTGCAAATTTGCATTTTTCGACATTAACTTTTAGACCGGCCTCATTTAATAAAGAAAACACCTGTCTTAAATCCTGTACATGTTGGTCTAGATTATCACTAGTAATAATGATATCGTCTAAATAGATAAATGTGGACTTTCCGAGAACAGGTCTTAACACAATGTCCATGCATCGCTGAAATGTTGCTGGGGCGCCTGAAAGGCCAAACGGCATTCGCAAAAATGCATAAGTGCCAGACTTCGTTATAAAAGCAGTCTTAGGCACGTCCTCAGGCCTGATCCCTATTTGAAAATAACCATTCGTTAAGTCTAAAGTTGTCATAAATTTGGTTGATTTTATGTTCCTTAAAATTTCTTCTATAATCGGTAACGGATATACCGGATATTTCGTTATGGAATTTAATTTACGGTAATCAATAGCGAATCTCCACCTTTTTGGATGCTCCAAAGGATAATCATTATTTTTCTTACATAAAACCACCGGACTAGCATAACTACTTGAGATAGGCGTTACGATCTTTTTACGTAGCATATCGGTAATATGCCATTCTATAATTTTTTCCTTATTCTTATCATACCGGTATGGTTTTTGACGAACCGGCAATGCATCTCCTGTGTCAATACTATGGTTAGTAACCTGGGTGAATCCTGGAATATCACTAAATAAGGAAGCAAATTCACTTACCACTTGTCGGATTCTATCTTGCTCGTCATTAGGCAGGTGGTCGAGATTTAACCTTGGCGGTTCAACCTTTTCTACACGCACTGGTTTCATCGTCAGCTTAAGAGACGCTTCATTAAAATCCAGTGTAGCTTGTGCGTCTGAAAGAAAGTCTATTCCTAGTATTAAGTGTGCTTGCAAATTCTTTACTATAAAAAACATCACCTTTACTTGTTCGTCCTTGATACGGATGTACAAAGGTACTTTACCTACGCACTTACATTGTTCTCCTTGCGCCGCTAATACTGTTGTATTATCCGCATTATATATGCGGTATTTGCGAAAATACTTTCTAAAAAAGACTTCTGCCACACAGGAACACTGCGCGCCGGTATCCAGGAGCGTGGTGGCCGGGATATTATTTACCAAGACTTCAATCTTCGGAAGAGTTAAATTTTTCACCATTACTGTATTTAACTTGTAGGAAGAGGGGTTTTCGTGGCCTTCGGATTTCCGCACCCTCTCGTCAGCAGAAATCCGTTTTAGTTTAAATTATTTTTTCTTTCGGTGCTTTCCTTCTTTCTCCACTGGCCTTGAGACTTTTTTCCTGGGTTGCTATTGAAGTGTCGACGTTCGCCGGCTGTTTTTGAATGCTCGGGTTTCCTTGCCCACTGATTCGCTTTTTCTCCGTAGCCATGTGCTTGAGTTTGCTATAGTCTTGGCGTACCAAATTGGTTTCGCTGTTGATATTGGCGTCTTCTTTCGACGTCCGCCATTCTTCTACTTTCAAACTGGATTGCTAGCTCAAATAATTTTTCCAGTGTAGTCGGATTTCTCAATTCAATAAAGTCTTGCACTTGGGGTAGTAACCTCGGCAAAATCACTTGAATTATTTCAGGATCCGGACGGTTTCCATACAAGAGCTTGAAAACGTGAATTTTTCTTAAAATAAACCTGGAGATGTTTTCCATTCTTTGTTGATATATACTGAAAAGTTCTGTTTCTAATTTCGCACGATCCCTTACAACAGGGAAGGCTTTTAGTAGGGCAGTCTTGAAATTTTCGTAGGTATAGGTGGGACTTCCTGCTTGACCCAAGAGACTTCTGCCGATACATTTGAACCAGTTAAGCGCTTGGCCCCTCAAAGCGCTGGTAGCTAAGGTAACTTTTTGAAACTCGTGCACGGGGTAGAGCATGAAGTGGTCATCCAATTTTTCCAAAAAACTGGTTACCTGTGAGTTTCCATTAAACGTTGCTTCTGGTTTCATCGAAGCGCGCATGGTCTGGACAATATACCCAAATCCTTCCAGGGCGGCAGCTGGCATTTCTGGATTCTGAGCTGTTTCTGCAGGCAGCACAGGTTCTTCTTGAAACTCGGCCATGGTTATTCTTCGTCGGGCGCCACTATCAGGTTCAATGTTTCTTCTAACCTTCTTCGGAAACATACAATGACCTGACTAGAACAGAGAGCTTACTAAAGCTATGTTCACTAATTGTAGTAAGTAGACAGGATACAGACGAAGGGTATACAAAACCCTTTATTTTTTTCTTTATATACAATGACTTCCGTACTTCGGAATACAATGACCCTCCACTCGGGGTCTAACTTAAAAGATATCAAAATAAAACTAAACTCTAATTTAACTTTAGAATAAGATTGGCCTTATAATAACAGAAAGCGTATGTAGCACAGAGACTGTGAACACTACAATACGTTTAATTTATCAAGAGGATTAAAACCTCTGGCCTGGAAGGCAAAGTAGCAACTGCGTAACTTCTAAGGTAAGCGGCCTGCTTCGAACTCACGGCTTCCTCTCTTCTGCTTGGCAAAAAGGCCACACTTAAATACTTGGCGTTCGCCAGACAACTTTGCATAAACTCCTTCACGCTTATAATTCTGGCCGGAAGTAGAAAATAAGAAGTGATAGTAAAGATTTAAAATAAAATAAACGTTAGTAAAACTTAATATCCTTACATGTTAAGTCATTATATTTAGGTAAGTAATGTTATAAAATACAATTTCGAGTTTATGTGATAGGCACAGTTTTAAAAAATGAATTTAAGTATTGGGAAAAAAAAAAAAAAAGTGGTAAACCGCAAAAGTCGCTCCAGCAATTTTTTTGCCCTAAATATTCCTGTATTATTACCAAGCTGGAGGAATTCTTTGCAATTTCTGTTTTGTACTTTCCGGCTTCTAGTTTCCTGTGAGACTTTTAAAATTACTGGTTCATCTTTGAAAAAATTATTCTTTATCAATTTTTTAAAGTTATATACAAATACTACAGCCTATATTAACCGTTGGTACTTTTAATATTTTAATGCTCATTAAAATTTACAAATGTAATCTACCTCTCTGGTTATCCACAATTTTATACCACAAATCTACATTTAAGAGCATCGAGTTCGTCCATGGATTCACTGAAGTAACTTCATAGGCTGTTCGCATCGTTTTTAGACGATATTCATTGTATATACAGAAACATTTTACTTGAAAGTTTTGTGTTTTAAATGCCCTATTTGATAATCCGTATTTCTCACTATCTTTCTGCACTATAACTTCCAAGACAATAAAGTCTTTTGTATTATCGGGAAGAAGTATTTTATCGAAAGACATAAATTTTTCTCTTAACATTAAAGAACTTACCTTTGCAACATAAGAAACATTCCGTTTTTCCTTGCATATGTATTCGGAACAATTTTTCCGCTTGAAATCAAACTCTGAAGTTCTGTTCCTTTCTTGTTGATAATATTATCTATCCTAAGATAATGAAAAACCATGGCTTGAAGGGGGCTCATACACCTTAAACCCCTCATGATCTTCGAATATGTGACTGTTGCAAGAATTGGAACATCTTATTTATTTTAAAAGCAATTACTTCAACTTTTTACAGTTGACTATTTAACATAGCTGCTTTGGGAACTAATAACCAGAAAGTTTGTGTTGCCACAAATAGTTTTGTAATTTAATCCGCTTTGTAACAAAAGTTTTCGCCCTGTTTTCCCCTCGCGCGCATGATATTTTAAAAATGCTAATAGTACATACTTGAAATTGGATGGAATTCTTTATATGGGCACTATTTTCTAATTGAACCCAAAATCTGATGAATATTTGAATATTAAAAAATTTTATGCACGAGAACATTACACATTTTTTAAATAAAATACGTTTTATAAACTGAACTCCAAATAAAATAAAAATTTAACATGGAATTCTTAGAATTTTGGGTTCATAGTAATTTCCAAATGTTATAAAAGCTATATATTAAATATAGAATTAAATTATGCTACAGAATGTTTTAAACTGTGCGCGCAAGGTGGAAACATGACGAAAAATTGTGTTACAAAGCGTATTTAATTATAAAAATATTTGTGGCAACACAAACTTTCTGATCACTATTTCAGAGAGCAGCTATATTATGTAGTCAGCTGTACAAAGTTGAAAGTAATTGCTTTTAAAATAAATAAGTTATCCCCATTCTCGCAACAGTCACATAATCGAAGATCTTGTGGGTTTTAAGATGTATGAGTCCCCTTAACAAAGTTTTTAATAATTAGATAGGAATAATTTTCTTCCAAAAGAGCATAAGCACAGCCTTCCATCAAGCGTTTCTTTAAAAGCGTCATTTTATGCACACAATAACTTTGTAGAGACATTAGACATTTTTCTGGAGCCACGAACCTCTGGAACACGCGCCCAACATGCAGACCACTACACCACGAAGGCATGCTAAGAAAGCAGGATAAATACCTTATGCACTCCCCCTTTTAAAGGGAGACTGGGGTTTTTTAGGGGACCCAATCGCCAAACCCTGGGTGAGGAGTATCATCATACGACAAACCCTTTTAGTTTGGGAGCCACTTTAGAGACATTAGGTATTTTTAGAAGCAGGAAAGACGAAAAATGAGCAATCGCCTTCGCCGAGAATCGAACCACGGACTTCTGGAATACGCGCCCAGCGTGCAGACCACCCTACCACGAAGGCAAGCCAAGAAGGCGGGAGACATATATACTCCCCCTTTTAAAGGGCGACTGGGTTCTTTAGGGGACCCAATCGCCCAAATCCTGGGTGAGGAGAATCATCATCCACCACCTTTTTAGTTCGGGCGCCACTGTAGAGACATTAAGTATTTTTTTGGAAGCAGAAAAAGTGAAAAATTAGGAACCCCTTCGCTAGGAATCGAAACACGGACCTCTGGAATACTGCTCCCAGCTTGCAGGCCACCACACCACGAAGGCATGCCAAGAAGGCGGGAGAAATACCTTATAACTTACACTTTCGAAAATACAGATTTAGTTAAAGAAACCTTTCAAAGAAGATGTTTTTATAGCAAAGGAAAATATTCTAAAATACGTGCTAAAATCCTCTGTATTTCTTTGAAATCATAACCTTTGAGAAGCTTGTTTTGCCAACAGACCGTGACTCTGAAAAGGGATACTGATGCGTAACACTGTCTGCATAGTTGGGACATAACAATTAGAAAACAAAATTCATAACTATGAGTTAAAATCTATTTTTTTAATTGTTACGATAAATTAACTACATGTTTTTATCAGTTTGCGTTTTTTACCCTAATTTTCTAATAGACAATGCTTTATACATGATACATATATTTGGAATCTACAATATTCTCCTCTTAAAGACTTAATAAGTGTTGTTTCTTTATGTTTTAATTAGAATTTATTATTATGTTTGCTCTGATGGATTTATTCGTTCATTTCATTCGCAGGGGTTTTCATTTTTATCCCGGTATCTCCACAAAAACGTACGTAAACTTGGAAATCAAATAAACTAAGACTAGTACATAATAATAAACTACGTGTACATTTCAAATAATAAACTGCGTGTACGTTTCAAATTGGTGCAGATATCTTCTTATAAAAATCTTTTAGCATGTGTCGGAATAAATATGCATAATTAATAATAGTCTTAATTATTTTCAGTTTTTTTAAGCTATGTCTTTTAAATAACTTCAATTCCAAGTTACGATTATTTAAGATTTCATCATTTCTTTTCATAATCCTTTAGTATGTAAGTGAGAGTAATTATGAAAGTGGTTTATAAATATATGACAATAAACTACGTGTACATTTCAAATAATAAACTGCGTATACGTTTCAAATTGGTGAAGATATCTTCTTATAAAAATTGTTTAGCATGTGTTGGAATAAATATGCATAATTAATAATAGTTTTAATTATTTTCAGTACTTTAAACTATGTTTTTTAAATAAATTCAATTCCAAGTTACGATTATTTAAGATTTGATCATTTCTTTTCTTAATCCTTTAGTATGTAAGTGAGAGTAATTATGAAAGTGGTTTATAAATATATGACAATAAACTACGTGTACATTTCAAATAATAAACTGCGTGTACGTTTCAAATTGGGGCAGATATCTTCTTATAAAAATTGTTTAGCATGTTTGGAATAAATATGCATAATTAATAATAGTTTTAATTATTTTCAGTACTTCAAACTATATTTTTTAAATAACTTTAATTCCAAGTTACGATTATTTAAGATTTCATCATTTCTTTTCATAATCCTTTAGTATGTAAGTGAGAGTAATTATGAAAGTGGTTTATAAATATATGACAATAATAGTAGGGTTTAAGTAAATAAAACTCAATCAGCCATAAATAAAAGTAAAGCTATATATGTGGGTAAAAAAAGAGCGTTTCTGAATATATCAGCATTATCACATTTTCTGTTAAATCTCAGAGACAGCTTTGCAAAATAGCCGTATTATTTCAAAGATATTAAATTGTTACTGTAAAAGGTTCTTTAACACATATTATGAACATAAGTAAACTTTTTCTTTTAATTTCAAAAATAACGATATTATTCAAAATACGCGAAGTAATAAAACTTTAACAATGTAACATGTTTCATGTAGTTCGATAAAATATGCAAATTCTCTTAATTTATTTCATTAATGTATTAACATAAAGGCACGACTTGTGCTACAAATAAACCACTACTCGAGGTGAGGTAATTTAACCAATAACAGATTCTTAAATTTAAACATTGCTAAAAGTGCTCTAAGACTACATAGTTGAAGCTTACTTTCCACGGAAGAAAGAAAAGTTTGAAAAGAAACTTTAGACTGAAGGAAAAAATATTAAAAAATTTATAGAACCATCTCTTCGGCTGGTTGCTCACATATAGGCTAGCAAAGTACAGAACGCGTTTTATAAACTCTCACCTTTTAAATGATACTTCTCGTCTCCAATAATCACGAAGGAATCGTAAGAAATTACAGTTAGTACAGAGGCTGTTCGCACATTTTTTAGACGATTTTGGTAAGCGGTAATTAAAAATCGTTTGCTGCAAAAGAAGTAATTACAATTGTACGATGTTTTTAAAAGTCAAAATTATCGTCTGTGGCTTGAAAGTTTTGTTTTTATTCAAAATGGCGAATTTAACAAAGCAATGGTTCGAAGACTACATTTATGCTCTTTCCGAAGAGAAATATGCATACTCCGTTATCCAAAAACGATGTGAGAGTCATAGTTTTGTGATATCTAAAGCGTCGATAGGTAATATCATCACTAAGAAAGGAAAGAAACGTCAAATTGGAGCCTTAAGTGGGACGAAAATTCCAAACAAGTATCCAAGGAAAAAACGGACATCTTCGACTATTGCAAAAGTACATTGCTTAATGTTAAAAGAAAATCCACCTAGTCAAAGGACAGTTGCAAAATCATTAAAATGCTCGGTGTCCACTGTAAACAAAATGATAAACGTTGATTTAAATCTTAAGAAAGCGAAAAAACGCAAAGTGCATCGTCTTCTTCCAAAGCATATCGCTCAACGCAGGACACGCTGCAGAATTCTATATGAGAAACACTTATCCAAAGAAAAATGGAAAACAATTGTCACAATAGATGAAGCATGGGTATATTTAAATGATTGTAACAAAAAAAAAAAGAGCCATTTATTATCATAAAAGGGGAGAAACAATTTAAGTACATGGTTCAAAGAATCGAAAGAAAGTTTTTCTAAGGGATTCATGATTGTTGCTGGTTTTTCTTATAATGGCAAGTTAAAAATAAAGAGAGTGCAAAAAATGTCAAGATTAACTCCAAATACTATCAGGAACATATTTTATCCCCAATTTTTTCTGAATGAAATACCATCGCTTTACCCACAGTGCCATCCATCTGTGACACTCCATCAGGACAAAGCTAGCAGTCACACATCAAAATCCACTGTAAAGTTCCTAACAGAAATGGAACCAAAAACTGGTATCAAGGCCATACCCTTCACTGATATCCCTACTAAATCTCCCGATGTGTCACCTATGGATTTTTGTGCTTTCGGACTTTTAAAAACTGCATTATCCAAACGTTGTCCCAAAACCCTAACAGGACTCTGGAAAACTGTTCGGGAGGAATGGAATAGAATATCTCTTCTGCCACTTCAAAAGGCATTATTATCCTGGAAATTGTGGTGTCGAAAGATAGTTCAGAATAAGGGATGTCAAATAGGACATTTAAAACACAAGAATTTTATGTAATTTACTTCACTTCTGTGAATACAATATACATCGTCTAAAAAATGTGTATTCGCATATTTTATAATTAAATATTGTTTAATCTTAGAAAGGTACTCCTGGAAGTTATAGACCTTTTAATGAAAAAACCTCCAGGGAACCAGAGCTAGCGATGCCAAGAAAGTAATAAAGGATATCGCTGAAGAAAGTGCCCTCGCTTCGTTGT
Source organism: Stegodyphus dumicola (assembly GCF_044657685.1). Taxonomy (NCBI): domain Eukaryota; kingdom Metazoa; phylum Arthropoda; class Arachnida; order Araneae; family Eresidae; genus Stegodyphus; species Stegodyphus dumicola. Next base: position 182,448,769 of record NC_140776.1, on the reverse strand, counting down.
AACAATAACCCGCAGGACCGCACTTCTGTGATTTCTTGCAGCAGAATCCACCTGAACAGCACTTATATCCAGATTGACAGCAAACGGGTACAGTCAAAGATTTGCAGCACTCACTGCCAATAGGGCAACAGGAGACTTCGGTTAAACCTTTGCAGCAAAAGCTGTTATTCCCACAGCAACGATAGTCCATGAAAGCGTAGCAACATGCATCACCAGCAGGGCAACAGTGTAACGCGTTATCTGGAGGACAGCAAGAAATGAGACCTTGGCAGCACCTGGTACTATCGCAGCATGTACCATTGCAAGTATCTATAGAACAAACATAATGTGCATTCGAAACATCATTACGTAAAGAATGATTGGAGACTGTCATTTCTTTAATGCTTCCCTTACTCCCTTTCAAAACAGGTAGTGCACTCTCGCAACATTTATAGCGATCGGAAGAAACTGCACAGCAGCTCGTACCTGCAGAGAAAATAAAAATATTCGTTACATACATAGGTAAGTGGCTGGATCACAAATGAACAATTCAATAAACTATTCGTATCATTCATTACTTTACAAAAGAAATTCGCCTTACACGTTTCAAGTATCGCAATACTGAAGAATAAAATTTTTAAGTTCTCTACCTTCATTTGTCATTCAGCTAGCATTTAGATTTAAACCCCAAAGAGTAGTATATTGAAATACGTATTGGGCCGAAACGAATGGTTAGAGACTAGGAAATGCTGCTGTAATCAAAAATTCTGGGCTAATAGTGATCAGAAACACGCATGCGCTTGTAACGTTGCGCGCCTCCAACTTGCACGCAACCAAGAGGTGACTGTGAAAACTGTATAAAACACAGAGTCTTGTGAAGGGTTTCAGTCCCTTTTTATTCAACGTAAAAATTACAATTGCGTGCTCTTGACGCTCACAGACTGTGCCAACTCGGCAGTCAAATAAAAATAATAACCTGAAAAGAAACTAAGGACAAGACTCTAACTACGAGGCTCTCTAAAATAACTAACTCACCGCGTTTTACAATACCGCTGCTACTTCAGCAAACGTGAAGCTCACTTGAACGATTAACATTACTTCCCGCCGAAACGGCCTATGTGCTTGGCCGAAACGGCCTATGTTCTTCAATTTCTCGCTCACTACCTCCGCGCTCGTGAAGTAAGAATATCACACCGAACTCGTTTCCTTCCTATTTAAATCATAATACTTCCGCTGATAATTTGAATCCTTGCGCGTTCTACTCACATTTACATATTCTGGCATTGGCAGTTCCAGGGGAAAGTAAGGCTTGGCAGGAAAGATAGTTTAAACTTAAAATAAATGTTAGTTAAAATAAATATAAACCCTACATTTGCCGCTGCCAGAATTTGGAAAACTTGGAAGCAGGTCCTACAAACGACCTGAAAAAAAAAAAAAAAAATCTTAAGTAACAATTTGTATACTAAAATTCTGTTGCTCGTTATAAAGCTCTCTTCTTACAGCAACTTTTCCTGGACTTCATCAATCAATCTTGGTCTTTCCTTCAGCATCTGGAAGGAATAAGTATCAGTATCTTTCTACATACATTATAATTTACACTTTCTTGACACAATAAATTTTTGTTTTTAAACGATTCGGTTTTCTTAGTTATTGCTTACTTCACATTCATTCAATTTTTCAAGCATTAATTTAACTTTACCCTGGCTCTCCACCGTGTGTGGTGTCAAACGGGAATATGCGTGTTTTAGTCTTACAACACTTCCCCTAACCACCATGATTTGTTAGAATTCAACGACCAAATAGACACACCTTACTCGACATTCTACAACTCAATGAGCTACTTTAATAGTCTTAAAAATTCAAATGTAGGTCGAGAACCCTACAAAACACATTCATTCTAACTTCCCCCTCATTCATCTTTAAACATGCAGGCTTTCGCTCTAAAGCATGACTTTATCTACAATTTACTACTTAAATTTTGACTTCATTGCTTTTAAGCATTCACTTTTAGCATCTACAATTTTATGCTTCTAGACTAAATTCTACTTTTACATAACATTCAAGTATTTACGTACATTTACAAAATTTTAATACATATGCTTTTTACAATTTACCATAAAATGAATAAGAGAAAATAAATTTTTACTTTACTCATTCTTCGCCAAGCTGGCGGCACTGAAACTAAAATTCTTATTAGTACAAGAATACGAAGTTATTTTTATCTTCGACCAAATTTTGGCTTTAACATAACAGAATTAGTCTTTCGACCAACAGAAAATGCTTGTTTTTGCTTTTACACTTAAAGAAAATAATACTTTTGCCTTAGCTAAATAAAGTAAAACAAAACTAAGTCTCAACCGAGACATATTGACTTTCGTCAAAACATAGAACTTCGTACTTATGCATAACATTTCGGAACAAAAGAGAAAAAAAATTTATAGAAGGTTTTAACTTATCTTTGAGTTTTCGATGCTTGAAACTCCGTCATTCGTTTTTGGCAGAATTGGTCCCAAGTTAGAGGTTTCATGGATGTTAATCTTCTCCTTACTGCCCTCCGAGTGTCGTCCACCTGACTTTTTCTTTTGCGTCCTCTACATGTTGGCCTCTTGGCGGAGTAATCGTCTGGTTGTTGGCATTTCCGTTTATACCTGGGACGGCTGGTCTTGACATCCTCCGGTCTAGAGTCCTTCTTGAATTTCTTTTGTTCCTCGTATTTTTGTGCCTCCTGTTGCCGTTTCAGTTTCCGGAACGGCGGCCTTGCTGGCACCTGACTCTGTGGCCGTGTGCGCGTTCTCCTTGATGTGAAATTTCTCCTGCCATCCTTTGTAGGTGGTGTTTTTCTCTTTACCACGGTTTCTTTACCCGGTGCATCTGTATTTTTGTTTTTCTTAAACGCTGGAGTTTGAAAATTATTTTTTCTTTTTGATACCGACATCCGGGTTGTAAAAGTGCTAGGTCTCTCTTCAGTTCTCTGTTTCTTGGGTGGTGGAATAGTTGTTGTCTCTGGACCTTCTATTTCGTTTAGACTTGAGTCCTGCAAGAAACTTTTAAGGATTTCAAAATCATTTGGATTATAGTATTTTTTCACCTGGTCGGGACTTGCTTTACAGATTTCCCCTCTCTCGTTCTTAAGATATAAGACTACTCCTTTGATTTCCTGAATTACATAGGGGCCTTCAAACTTTGGAGCTAGCTTTGCCATAAAATTGTCTGGGGCACTTGATAAAGAAAATTTCCGCTTCAATACTTTATCTCCAACTTTAAAATCTGCTTCACGGCTTTTCTATCGTAATATAATTTCTGCCTATTTCTTGCCGTATCCGAGCTTTTAAGTGCCTGATCAATTAACTTTTGCACATCTTTTTGTTTAAACTCCTGCTCTCTTTGTTGCACAAAGAATAATTTATCTAAAGGCGTAATTAATTTTCGGCCTAAGAATAATTCTGCTGGAGTTTTTCCCGTAGTATCATGATGTGCCGTTCTTAAAGCATAAGCTAATTCATTTATGTAGCCATCCCAGCGCTTGTGATGTGTGCTCACGTAACTGCGAATTATTTTTACTATGTTTTTATTAACTCTTTCTGCTATGTTAGCCTGTGGTCTATACGGAACCATTTTGATATGGCGTATGCCAAGTCCATTGCATATGTTTTCAAATATTTGACTAATGAATTGTTTTCCGTTATCGCTAATGACTTTTATCGGTGCACCGTATTTTAAAATGTATCTGTGTAAGAATGCATCTGCGACTGTTTTGGCTGACGCGCGTTTAAGTGGAACAATTTCTGTCCATTTTGAAAAATGATCTACTATTACTAAAAGAAAACGATTTTTATTTAACTCGCTCTGGGGGAAGGGACCAAGGAGATCTATGCCTAAAATTTCATTCGGAAATGTAGCGCGAATGCTATTTAAGTACCCGGCCGGGCTGTAATTAATATCATTTATTAACTGACATTGATTGCAGGACCTGACATACGCCGTTACTGTTTTGTATAATTGCGGGAAATATACCGCCTCGCGTACCCTTTTTAAAATCTTTCTGAGCCCTAGATGGCCGGCTGTTTTTGCTTCGTGCAACTCCTTCAAAATGCTTAATCGAAGCGAGGCTGGGATGACTGGCTTATACTCAAGATTTTCGTTTGTTGTTTTCGTATAGAATAATAAATTATCTATTATTTCATAGATTTTTGCTCTATTTCTTATCGCATCGATATCTGTGTGCTCGAAGCTTTCGGGGTCTTTCAAATAAGCATAGATATTTCCAAATTCAGGATCAGCTTTCAGTTCAGTAATGACCGTATCTCTAGAATCTAAAATTTTTGAAGTCAACACAGCGCATTTAAGTTCATTTCCTTCATCGTCCAGTTTTATACGAGAAAGTGCGTCAGCTACATTGTTTTCCTTACCCGGTTTATATTTTATTGTGATATTATATTCTTGGAGTTTTAAAGCCCATCTTAATAACCTGGGCGTTAGGTTTTTTCCCGAGTAAAATCTACCAACAGCCGCATGATTCGAAAAGACTGTTACTGGCGATTTGCCGAAATAAACTCGAAATTTGTGTACAGCCATTAATACGGCTAATGTTTCTCTTTCTGTAGCTGTATAATTCCTTTGTGTCTGATTCAATGTTTTACTAAAAAATGCCAGAGGATGGTTATTTTGCATAAGAACCGCACCCACCGCATAGTCTGACGCATCTGCTGCAATTTCCAGGTTTTCGTCCCCCTCCGAGAATTTTAAAACAGGGGCATTAATAAGCGCTTCTTTTAATCTTTCAAAAGCTGTGTTAGCTTCCGCTGTCCACGTAAATTTAGCCCTTTTTCTTTTGATTACTAAGAGTGGTTCAACAATATTAGCGAAATCTTTTATGAAAGATCGATAGTAAGAACATAACCCAAGGAAGGAAGAAAGTTTCTTGGCGGTGTTGGGCGGTGGGAAATTCTTAATAGCTTTTATTTTTGAATCTTGCGTTTCTATACCCTTTTGCGAAATTTTATAACCGAGATATTTAAGTTCTTTAGTTGCGAACTTGCATTTTGAGGCGTTAATTGTAAGACCGGCCTCTTTTAATAATTTAAAAACTTGTTCTAGATCATTCATATGTTGTTCCAACGTACTACTCGTTATAATTATATCATCTAGATAAATTAAAGTTGATTTTCCTAGGACAGGCTTTAGAACAATGTCCATAGCTCTCTGGAATGTTGATGGGGCCCCACACAACCCAAAAGGCATGCGTAAAAATGCATAAGTGCCCGAATTTGTTATAAACGCAGTTTTATGTATATCTTCGGGTCTCATAGCTATTTGATAGTAGCCAGACGTTAAGTCCAAAGTAGACATATATCTTGTCGATTTGATCTGTCTAATGATCTCGTCTATAACCGGCAAAGGGTAAACTGGAAATTTGGTAATACTATTTAGTTTTCTGTAATCAATAGCAAACCTCCAAGCCCTTTTATCCGAAGGAGGAAACTCGTTCTTTTTCCTACATAGTACGACTGGACTCGCGTACTCACTATTTATGGGTGTTATTATTTTATTCTTTAACATCTCCTGAATACGTTCTTCGATGATTACGTCTTTTTGTTTGTCATAGCGGTAAGGTTTAGTCCTACAAGGTTTTTCGGCATTTAATTGAATCTTGTGCGTCACTATTTGGCAGTTTCCTGGTTTTTCTGAAAATAAATGAGAAAAATTACTCACCACTTGCTGTATTGCTTTCCTTTCATGGTCATTCAGATGGCTAAGGTCCAATTGCGGTGTCTCCACAGGTTCCACCACCCTCTGGTCCATCTCGAACACCACGGAACTATCTTGAAAATTTAATTTGGCCCTCGCGGCCCTTAAAAACTCCATACCTAAAATAAGAGAATGTTGCAGATCTTTCACCACAAAAATTAATACTTTGAGACTTTCCTCTTTTACCTGTAAGTTTAATGATAATTTCCCGATGCAGTGACATGTTTTTCCTTGTGCCGCTATAATTTCCGTATTTTTGGTTTTAAATAGTCGTACCCTATAAAAATTGTTTTTGAAGAAATTTTCACTCATAAAATTTCCTTCTGCTCCTGTATCGATGAGGGCTTCTACTGGTACATCGCCAACCAGGACTTGTATAATTGGTAGCTGTGAATTTTTTACGATGACCGTATTTAAATGTCTATTTGAGGGTTTTTTTAAAACTTCCGGGGTCTGGACCCTCCCTTTCACAGGCCCCTCTATTCGTTTAAAGCTTTCCTTTCAATCTGTGTCTTCTGGGTACGCGGATGTTTATTTTCAAATTTTCTTTTTGGGCCTTGACCTTCGAGTTTCGATGCGTTAGCTTGATAGCTTTTTCCCCCATAAGAGCGATTTCCATTTCTGGTTTCCTCCTTTGAAGATTTCCTTCGGGTACTTTGAGAATATGTTTCCCCTCTCGCTTTTTCCGCTATTCTGCGATTTTGAAACTTCACCGCCAATTCGAAGAGTTCCTGCAATGTTCTTGGGTTTCTAATTTCAAAGTAGTCTTGAACAGCGGGTAACAATCTTGGTAATATTATTTCAATAATCTCCGCATCGGGTTTCTTCCCATACAGCATATCCGTTAGCTTGATTTTTCGTAGAATAAAGTCCGTCAATTCTGCTATATCCCGTTGATAGAAACTATATAGCTCGGCTTCCAGCCGTGCGCGATCTTTCACAATGGGGAAGGCCTTTACTAACGATTTTTTGAAATTTTCAAATGTATATGTCTGGCTTCCAAATTCACCTAGTAAAAATTTGCCTATGTTTTTCCACCATAGCGCGGCCTGTCCTCTTAGTGCTGATGTGGCGATGGCAACTTTTTGTCTTTCAGGCACAGGGTAGAGCTGAAAGTGGTTTTCTAGACCTTCTAGAAATACCGCCACCGAATTTTTTCCGTCGAAATGGACGTTTGGCTTGATTGATGCTCTCAAAGTCTGGACCAGGTATCCAAATCCTTCGAACTGGCTTGTCATTTTTTGGTGTTGTCCAGCGGCTTCCATCCAGTTTTCGGCCATTTCAGTTCGATAATTGTTCGGGCGCCAATGTAACGTTGCGCGCCTCCAACTTGCACGCAACCAAGCGGTGACTGTGAAAACTGTATAAAACACAGAGTCTTGTGAAGGGTTTAAGTCCCTTTTTATTCAACGTAAAAATTACAATTGCGTGCTCTTGACGCTCACAGACTGTGCCAACTCGGCAGTCAAATAAAAATAATAACCTGAAAAGAAACTAAGGACAAGACTCTAACTACGAGGCTCTCTAAAATAACTAACTCACCGCGTTTTACAATACCGCTGCTACTTCAGCAAACGTGAAGCTCACTTGAACGATTAACACTACTTCCCGCCAAGCACATAGGCCGAAACGGCCTATGTGCTTGGCCGAAACGGCCTATGTTCTTCAATTTCTCGCTCACTACCTCCGCGCTCGTGAAGTAAGAATATCACACCGAACTCGTTTCCTTCCTATTTAAATTATAATACTTCCGCTGATAATTTGAATCCTTGCGCGTTCTACTCACATTTACATATTCTGGCATTGGCAGTTCCAGGGGAAAGTAAGGCTTGACAGGAAAGATAGTTTAAACTTAAAATAAATGTTAGTTAAAATAAATATAAACCCTACACGCTTTTCGGACCGATTTATTCACGAAATGTATGGATCAAGCACGAATCACATAATAGGAATTTTTTTCGCTCTTATGGGCCCACCAGCGGCTGAGCGGTAAAAACGCTGAACACTGGTAGCTCGGTCCGAGGCTGGAATCCCGCGAACGGGCTGGCTGCATGGGCGTTTTCGTGGTTTTCCACAGGTGTATACGAGCCAGTTTCCCTTACAAAGTTCTCCACGAAGGCATCCCCCATTTAGGCAGATAGGCCTTGTGTGCTTTTGCCATAACTAAATAATACCATCCAATCCTTTTCGCTCTTATTTTTTCCATGCGTATTTTTACTGCGTTCAAAAAACACAAATTTAAGAATGCCAGAAAACAGCTTTTAAGTAATCTAAGATAATACGCTGGTAATCAATTGTATTTATTGTTTGATTATATTGTGCTTAACTTTGCGCATTTATATACAGTGATAATCGTTTAACACGAAACGGAGGGGACTGAAATATTTTTCATGTTAAAGGATAATGAAAAAAAAATACATATATTCGACAAAATTAAGTTTATTAGAGTACATTTTATTTACATATATATGTATGTATGCCTGCAGTTAATAAAAATCAATGAAACAAAAGCAACCACAAGAACTTAATGAACATTTATATAAAATTTTCATGTTTTTGGGAAAAAAAAAAAAAAAAAACATTCATTGAGTTTTTCGAAAATAGGCTAATATTTTTCTTTGCACTTCCTTTTTTAGCATCAAATTGTGAACAAATTGTTCAATACCGTCCATTTTGTTATTCATTTCATCTTTGGAATGAGCGTCTAAATAACTGTGCTTACTTTTCATGATGTTCTTCATTTCGGATGACCCGGAAACAGGAGCTGCATTATTCATTTCATTTTCGTCGTCGGAATCTGCATCAGTGCTATTTTTTGAGCTTTGAACAAACTCCAAAATGTCTTTGTCTGCCGTACTTGGGGCTGTACGCTCACCAACTACTGCAACGAATTCTTCCAATAATACAATAGGGATGTACAATAATACAGAAACGTTCTCAAATTTTTCATTAAGTGTCGGCGCAGTTTCAATATCTTTCTTCTCCATTTCTTTTGACGCCAAAGAATCTGATACTTTTGAGAATCGTGCATGACGAAAAGAATCTTCATTCATCCTTTGGAGTCACTGAATTCCATGCAGAGTGTAACACATGGAGAGAAAGAGATAGGCAGAGTGCAGCATATGAAGAGACAGAGATAGGCAGAGTGCAATACATGAAGAGACAGAAATAGGCAGAGTGCAACATATGAAGAGACAGAGATAGGCAGAGTGCAACACATGAAGAGACAGAGATAGGCAGAGTGCAACATACGAAGAGACAGAAATATGCAGAGGGCAACAAATGAGGAGACAGAGATAGGCAGAGTGCAACATATGAAGAGAGAGAGATCGGCAGAGTGCAACACATGAAGAGACAGAGATAGGCAGAGTGCAACACATAAAGAGACAGAGATAGGCAGAGTGCAACATATGAAGAGACAGAGATAGGCAGAGTGCAACATATGAAGAAACAGAGATCGGCAGAGTGCAACATATGAAGAGACAGAAATATGCAGAGTGCAACATATGAAGAGACAGAGACATGCAGAGTGCAAAATATGACTCAAACTCACAGAGTTTTACTCACACTGCGATGTACTCGTCCCTGAATTCCAAAGCCAACTGATGAGAGATGAGATGTTTGTGTGGTGTTCGCAGGGGTGGAAGTAGCTTAGATAATCAAAACTTTCTCGCGTCGCAGGCTATTACGAGGGTATTTCAAAGCCAAGTTAGCTTACTTTCTACGAAACATTTGAAAACACATCTTTTTCATCTCACAACTCTCTTAAATCTCGCCTGCGAGGCCGCTGTTTTCCATATTTGTTCATTCCCAGAAATATATCTCTTCGTGTTAAGCGATTTTTATTTCCTGTTAAAAGAAACAAAATGCATGAAAATACATAGTAGTTTGTCGGGACCGTTGTATGATTCCGTGTTAACCAATATATCGTCTTAAGCGTTTTCGTGTTAAACCTATTTCACTGCTTTTATTTACATACTGGTAAAAACATGAGTTCTTCCAAACTTCAGTTTTGTTATATATAAAAATTTTTATGATAAATTGCAATAAATAACTGCTGTTGTGTAATCATTATTATTATTATTTAATCTTTATTATTTATTGTATAGTTTTCATTAGTATAAATTTATTATAATAATTATTATAATTGATTATAATAATTTTACGATAATAAATAATTATTATAATATTATTATCATTACTTATTATATATTTTTTTATCTTTGAACTAAATTCATGTACATTAACAAAAAGTGAAAAGCGAAATTTCTTAATTATAAATTACTTAATTATAATAATTATATTATATTAATTATATAAGAATAATTATATTATAATGAATATTACTATACCCTTTGACTTGTTTCGCTAAAATTTATACGCAATATTACACTTAGTTGAAGAGGTGGTGAAGAACCAAATTTATTTTAGGAAAAATGCATGGTTCTTGCGTCAAAGATCACAGTACTGATGATTGTCACGTTAAATCAACTTACAAACAGGGAACCACCCTCTCAGATGGAGTAGATACCTGTTGATCATTATTTTTTTAACCTACAGATAGAATATTTCGGCTAAAATATAGTTTCCCTATATTTAGGGATCATATTTTTTAAACCAAGCATTGAACTGTTTGAACTGTTCATATAAAATACATGTGTTATGAAAACAAATATTCAATATTTGTGGTTTCCAGGATTGCACTTCAGTGCGAATCCTCGTGTTTAATTCTGTCAGTATGAAACAAAGAGCTGAGAGACAACTGACGGCAGGATTACTCAGTGATATGGGAACTTTCCCTCTTTCGATAGTTAATTCTCTTTTACCGGATAAACGCGAAATCTCAGGTGACTTCCCCTCACTGCATTCAAATAAAGTTTCTACTGGAAGATTCTAAGTATTTTGGAAGAATGCCAACCAAGGTTGCGTTTGAGGCGGTCAAACTATATCGTGGCGCACGAGTATACTTCATTCTGGAAACGTGTTCATAATCCAAAGCAATCATATCAAAGCATATCTTCCAGTGAGAAATAATGGACGCTCAGATGATTCATTCCACAACTAATGGTAATACAAAAAATAAAGACACAGAAAATAAATTAACTTGCAATTTGCTTTTGAAAAGAATTACTGCTAACGAAAGCGTTTGTATCTGTTGGCTGAGTGTGATATTTTTCTTTCTGTGCACCTTAAACTAAGCACTCACTCAATGATATTTGTTTTATCGCCTTTTGATGATTTGACTAAAATGAGACGTTGCATTGATGTCACTCTAATCTCACATAAAATGAAGGAAGGCCTCCGTCCTTTTTTCCTTTTACTCAGATCAGATTTTTACCTACTGCTGCTCCTTGTGATGCAGATTCATTTTCTTTTGGTAGTTAGCTCTCGGCCACGTTCTTTTATTAGCGCTTGGATTTATTTTTTTTCTTCAGATCCAGTCTCATGGTCATCCTCAATGGATACAATTATCTTGACTCTCGCCATGCAAAACCTATACGTAGTACTGGTATTGCGAGGCGTAGTTCGTTTATCAAGTTAAAAGTTTTATTACAAAATTTTTTTCGTCTTCCAAACTACTTACAGAACAAGTTATTTGTCTTCCGAGGATTCTCTGTATATTACTTGCCTAAGCTGGAACATATTTTCTAGGATATATTTTCTAGGATAATTCACTCCGAATTTTCTAGGATAGTGGAAGGTTTATGTTCCATGCATTCAGAGGTGAGCAGTTGGAGAAGAAAGCTGGCAGTGACACATCGTATCTCATTTCCGATCATAGGATTATTTGCACCGACCCACATCGTCAACTGTTTTCAAAGTTATCTCTCTGCATAAGTTCTTGAATTCAATCCGCATTATCTAGGATAGTGGAAGGTTTATGTTCCATGCGTTCAGAGGTGAGCAGTTGGAGAAGAAAGCTGGCAGTGACACATTGTATTTCATTCCCGATCATAGGATTATTTGCACCGACCCACATCGTCAACTGTTTTCAACGTTATCTCTATGCACAAGTTCTTGAGTTTACTCCGCATTTTCTAGGATAGTGGAAGGTTTGTGTTCCATGCGTTCAGAGGTGAGCAGTTGGAGAAGAAAGCTGGCAGTGACACATCGTATCTCATTCCCAATCATAGGATTATTTGCACCGACCCACATCGTCAACTGTTTTCAAAGTTATCTCTCTGCATAAGTTCTTGAATTCAATCCGCATTTTCTAGCATAGTGGAAGGTTTATGTTCCATGCGTTCAGAGGTGAGCAGTTGGATAAGAAAGCTGGCAGTGACACATCGTATCTCATTTCCGATCTTAGGATTATTTGCACCGACCCACATCGTCAACTGTTTTCAAAGTTATCTCTCTGCATAAGTTCTTGAATTCAATCCGCATTTTCTAGCATAGTGGAAGATTTATGTTCCATGCATTCAGAGGTGAGCAGTTGGAGAAGAAATTAGGCAGTGACACATCGTATCTCATACCCGATCATAGGATTATTTGCACCGACCCACATCGTCAACTGTTTTCAACGTTATCTCTATGCACAAGTTCTTGAGTTCAATCCGCATTATCTAGGATAGTGGAAGGTTTATGTTCCATGCGTTCAGAGGTGAGCAGTTGGAGAAGAAAGTAGGCAGTGACACATCGTATCTCATTCCCGATCATAGGATTATTTGCACCGACCCACATCGTCAACTGTTTTCAAAGTTATCTCTCTGCATAAGTTCTTGAATTCAATCCGCATTTTCTAGGATAGTGGAAGGTTTATGTTCCATGCGTTCAGAGGTGAGCAGTTGGAGAAGAAAGTAGGCAGTGACACATCGTATTTCATTCCCGATCATAGGATTATTTGCACCGAGCCACATCGTCAACTGTTTTCAACGTTATCTCTATGCCCAAGTTGTTGAGTTCACTCCGCATTTTCTATTATAGTGGAAGGTTTATGTTCCATGCGTTGAGACGTGAGCAGTTGGAGAAGAAAGTAGGCAGTGACACATCGTATCTCATTCCCGATCATAGGATTATTTGCACCGACCCACATCGTCAACTGTTTTCAAAGTTATCTCTGTGCATAAGTTTTTGAATTCAATCCGCACTTTCTAGGATAGTGGAAGGTTTATGTTCCATGCGTTCAGAGGTGAGCAGTTGGAGAAGAAAGCTGGCAGTGACACATCGTATTTCATTCCCGATCATAGGATTATTTGCACCGACCCACATCGGCAACTGTTTTCAACGTTATCTCTATGCACAAGTTCTTGAGTTTACTCCGCATTTTCTAGGATAGTGGAAGGTTTATGTTCCATGCGTTCAGAGGTGAGCAGTTGGAGAAGAAAGCTGGCAGTGACACATCGTATCTCATTCCCGATCATAGGATTATTTGCACCGACCTACATCGTCAACTGTTTTCATAGTTATCTCTGTGCATAAGTTTTTGAATTCATTCCGCATTTTCTAGGATAGTGGAAGATTTATGTTCCATGCGTTCAGAGGTGAGCAGTTGGAGAAGAAAGCTGGCAGTGACACATCGTATCTCATTCCCGATCATAGGATTATTTGCACCGACCCACATCGTCAACTGTTTTAACGTTATCTCTATGCCCAAGTTCTTGAGTTCACTCCGCATTTTCTAGGATAGTGGAAGGTTTATGTTCCATGCGTTGAGACGTGAGCAGTTGGAGAAGAAAGTGGGCAGTGACACATCGTATCTCATTCCCGATCATAGGATTATTTGCACCGACCCACATCGTCAACTGTTTTCAAAGTTATCTCTCTGCATAAGTTCTTGAATTCAATCCGCATTATCTAGGATAGTGGAAGGTTTATGTTCCATGCGTTCAGAGGTGAGCAGTTGGAGAAGAAAGCTGGCAGTGACACATTGTATTTCATTCCCGATCATAGGATTATTTGCACCGACCCACATCGTCAACTGTTTTCAACGTTATCTCTATGCACAAGATCTTGAGTTTACTCCGCATTTTCTAGGATAGTGGAAGGTTTATGTTCCATGCGTTCAGAGGTGAGCAGTTGGAGAAGAAAGTAGGCAGTGACACATCGTATCTCATTCCCGATCATAGGATTATTTGCACCGACCCATATCGTCAACTGTTTTCAAAGTTATCTCTCTGCATAAGTTCTTGAATTCAATCCGCATTTTCTAGCATAGTGGAAGGTTTATGTTCCATGCGTTCAGAGGTGAGCAGTTGGATAAGAAAGCTGGCAGTGACACATCGTATCTCATTCCCGATCATAGGATTATTTGCACCGACCCACATCGTCAACTGTTTTCAAAGTTATCTCTCTGCATAAGTTCTTGAATTCAATCCGAATTTTCTAGCATAGTGGAAGGTTTATGTTCCATGCATTCAGAGGTGAGCAGTTGGAGAAGAAATTAGGCAGTGACACATCGTATCTCATTCCCGATCATAGGATTATTTGCACCGACCCACATCGTCAACTGTTTTCAACGTTATCTCTATGCACAAGTTCTTGAGTTCACTCCGAATTTTCTAGGATAGTTGAAGGTTTATGTTCAATGCGTTCAGAGGTGAGCAGTTGGAGAAGAAAGTAGGCAGTGACACATCGTATTTCATTCCCGATCATAGGATTATTTGCACCGACCCACATCGTCAACTGTTTTCAACGTTATCTCTATGCCCAAGTTCTTGAGTTCACTCCGCATTTTCTTGGATAGTGGAAGGTTTATGTTCCATGCGTTGAGACGTGAGCAGTTGGAGAAGAAAGTAGGCAGTGACACATCGTATCTCATTCCCGATCATAGGATTATTTGCACCGACCCACATCGTCAACTGTTTTCAAAGTTATCTCTCTGCATAAGTTTTTGAATTCAATCCGCATTTTCTAGGATAGTGGAAGGTTTATGTTCCCTGCGTTCAGAGGTGAGCAGTTGGAGAAGAAAGCTGGCAGTGACACATCGTATTTCATTCCCGATCATAGGATTATTTGCACCGACCCACATCGGCAACTGTTTTCAACGTTATCTCTATGCACAAGTTCTTGAGTTTACTCCGCATTTTCTAGGATAGTGGAAGGTTTATGTTCCCTGCGTTCAGAGGTGAGCAGTTGGAGAAGAAAGCTGGCAGTGACACATCGTATCTCATTCCCGATCATAGGATTATTTGCACCGACCCACATCGTCAACTGTTTTCAAAGTTATCTCTGTGCATAAGTTTTTGAATTCATTCCGCATTTTCTAGGATAGTGGAAGATTTATGTTCCATGCGTTCAGAGGTGAGCAGTTGGAGAAGAAAGCTGGCAGTGACACATTGTATTTCATTCCCGATCATAGGATTATTTGCACCGACCCACATCGTCAACTGTTTTCAACGTTATCTCTATGCACAAGTTCTTGAGTTTACTCCGCATTTTCTAGGATAGTGGAAGGTTTGTGTTCCATGCGTTCAGAGGTGAGCAGTTGGAGAAGAAAGCTGGCAGTGACACATCGTATCTCATTCCCAATCATAGGATTATTTGCACCGACCCACATCGTCAACTGTTTTCAAAGTTATCTCTCTGCATAAGTTCTTGAATTCAATCCGCATTTTCTAGCATAGTGGAAGGTTTATGTTCCATGCGTTCAGAGGTGAGCAGTTGGATAAGAAAGCTGGCAGTGACACATCGTATCTCATTCCCGATCTTAGGATTTTTTGCACCGACCCACATCGTCAACTGTTTTCAAAGTTATCTCTCTGCATAAGTTCTTGAATTCAATCCGCATTTTCTAGCATAGTGGAAGATTTATGTTCCATGCATTCAGAGGTGAGCAGTTGGAGAAGAAATTAGGCAGTGACACATCGTATCTCATACCCGATCATAGGATTATTTGCACCGACCCACATCGTCAACTGTTTTCAACGTTATCTCTATGCACAAGTTCTTGAGTTCAATCCGCATTATCTAGGATAGTGGAAGGTTTATGTTCCATGCGTTCAGAGGTGAGCAGTTGGAGAAGAAAGTAGGCAGTGACACATCGTATCTCATTCCCGATCATAGGATTATTTGCACCGACCCACATCGTCAACTGTTTTCAAAGTTATCTCTCTGCATAAGTTCTTGAATTCAATCCGCATTTTCTAGGATAGTGGAAGGTTTATGTTCCATGCGTTCAGAGGTGAGCAGTTGGAGAAGAAAGTAGGCAGTGACACATCGTATTTCATTCCCGATCATAGGATTATTTGCACCGAGCCACATCGTCAACTGTTTTCAACGTTATCTCTATGCCCAAGTTGTTGAGTTCACTCCGCATTTTCTATTATAGTGGAAGGTTTATGTTCCATGCGTTGAGACGTGAGCAGTTGGAGAAGAAAGTAGGCAGTGACACATCGTATCTCATTCCCGATCATAGGATTATTTGCACCGACCCACATCGTCAACTGTTTTCAAAGTTATCTCTGTGCATAAGTTTTTGAATTCAATCCGCACTTTCTAGGATAGTGGAAGGTTTATGTTCCATGCGTTCAGAGGTGAGCAGTTGGATAAGAAAGCTGGCAGTGACACATCGTATCTCATTCCCGATCATAGGATTATTTGCACCGACCCACATCGTCAACTGTTTTCAAAGTTATCTCTCTGCATAAGTTCTTGAATTCAATCCGAATTTTCTAGCATAGTGGAAGGTTTATGTTCCATGCATTCAGAGGTGAGCAGTTGGAGAAGAAATTAGGCAGTGACACATCGTATCTCATTCCCGATCATAGGATTATTTGCACCGACCCACATCGTCAACTGTTTTCAACGTTATCTCTATGCACAAGTTCTTGAGTTCACTCCGAATTTTCTAGGATAGTTGAAGGTTTATGTTCAATGCGTTCAGAGGTGAGCAGTTGGAGAAGAAAGTAGGCAGTGACACATCGTATTTCATTCCCGATCATAGGATTATTTGCACCGACCCACATCGTCAACTGTTTTCAACGTTATCTCTATGCCCAAGTTCTTGAGTTCACTCCGCATTTTCTTGGATAGTGGAAGGTTTATGTTCCATGCGTTGAGACGTGAGCAGTTGGAGAAGAAAGTAGGCAGTGACACATCGTATCTCATTCCCGATCATAGGATTATTTGCACCGACCCACATCGTCAACTGTTTTCAAAGTTATCTCTCTGCATAAGTTTTTGAATTCAATCCGCATTTTCTAGGATAGTGGAAGGTTTATGTTCCCTGCGTTCAGAGGTGAGCAGTTGGAGAAGAAAGCTGGCAGTGACACATCGTATTTCATTCCCGATCATAGGATTATTTGCACCGACCCACATCGGCAACTGTTTTCAACGTTATCTCTATGCACAAGTTCTTGAGTTTACTCCGCATTTTCTAGGATAGTGGAAGGTTTATGTTCCCTGCGTTCAGAGGTGAGCAGTTGGAGAAGAAAGCTGGCAGTGACACATCGTATCTCATTCCCGATCATAGGATTATTTGCACCGACCCACATCGTCAACTGTTTTCAAAGTTATCTCTGTGCATAAGTTTTTGAATTCATTCCGCATTTTCTAGGATAGTGGAAGATTTATGTTCCATGCGTTCAGAGGTGAGCAGTTGGAGAAGAAAGCTGGCAGTGACACATTGTATTTCATTCCCGATCATAGGATTATTTGCACCGACCCACATCGTCAACTGTTTTCAACGTTATCTCTATGCACAAGTTCTTGAGTTTACTCCGCATTTTCTAGGATAGTGGAAGGTTTGTGTTCCATGCGTTCAGAGGTGAGCAGTTGGAGAAGAAAGCTGGCAGTGACACATCGTATCTCATTCCCAATCATAGGATTATTTGCACCGACCCACATCGTCAACTGTTTTCAAAGTTATCTCTCTGCATAAGTTCTTGAATTCAATCCGCATTTTCTAGCATAGTGGAAGGTTTATGTTCCATGCGTTCAGAGGTGAGCAGTTGGATAAGAAAGCTGGCAGTGACACATCGTATCTCATTCCCGATCTTAGGATTATTTGCACCGACCCACATCGTCAACTGTTTTCAAAGTTATCTCTCTGCATAAGTTCTTGAATTCAATCCGCATTTTCTAGCATAGTGGAAGATTTATGTTCCATGCATTCAGAGGTGAGCAGTTGGAGAAGAAATTAGGCAGTGACACATCGTATCTCATACCCGATCATAGGATTATTTGCACCGACCCACATCGTCAACTGTTTTCAACGTTATCTCTATGCACAAGTTCTTGAGTTCAATCCGCATTATCTAGGATAGTGGAAGGTTTATGTTCCATGCGTTCAGAGGTGAGCAGTTGGAGAAGAAAGTAGGCAGTGACACATCGTATCTCATTCCCGATCATAGGATTATTTGCACCGACCCACATCGTCAACTGTTTTCAAAGTTATCTCTCTGCATAAGTTCTTGAATTCAATCCGCATTTTCTAGGATAGTGGAAGGTTTATGTTCCATGCGTTCAGAGGTGAGCAGTTGGAGAAGAAAGTAGGCAGTGACACATCGTATTTCATTCCCGATCATAGGATTATTTGCACCGAGCCACATCGTCAACTGTTTTCAACGTTATCTCTATGCCCAAGTTGTTGAGTTCACTCCGCATTTTCTATTATAGTGGAAGGTTTATGTTCCATGCGTTGAGACGTGAGCAGTTGGAGAAGAAAGTAGGCAGTGACACATCGTATCTCATTCCCGATCATAGGATTATTTGCACCGACCCACATCGTCAACTGTTTTCAAAGTTATCTCTGTGCATAAGTTTTTGAATTCAATCCGCACTTTCTAGGATAGTGGAAGGTTTATGTTCCATGCGTTCAGAGGTGAGCAGTTGGAGAAGAAAGCTGGCAGTGACACATCGTATTTCATTCCCGATCATAGGATTATTTGCACCGACCCACATCGGCAACTGTTTTCAACGTTATCTCTATGCACAAGTTCTTGAGTTTACTCCGCATTTTCTAGGATAGTGGAAGGTTTATGTTCCATGCGTTCAGAGGTGAGCAGTTGGAGAAGAAAGCTGGCAGTGACACATCGTATCTCATTCCCGATCATAGGATTATTTGCACCGACCTACATCGTCAACTGTTTTCATAGTTATCTCTGTGCATAAGTTTTTGAATTCATTCCGCATTTTCTAGGATAGTGGAAGATTTATGTTCCATGCGTTCAGAGGTGAGCAGTTGGAGAAGAAAGCTGGCAGTGACACATCGTATCTCATTCCCGATCATAGGATTATTTGCACCGACCCACATCGTCAACTGTTTTAACGTTATCTCTATGCCCAAGTTCTTGAGTTCACTCCGCATTTTCTAGGATAGTGGAAGGTTTATGTTCCATGCGTTGAGACGTGAGCAGTTGGAGAAGAAAGTGGGCAGTGACACATCGTATCTCATTCCCGATCATAGGATTATTTGCACCGACCCACATCGTCAACTGTTTTCAAAGTTATCTCTCTGCATAAGTTCTTGAATTCAATCCGCATTATCTAGGATAGTGGAAGGTTTATGTTCCATGCGTTCAGAGGTGAGCAGTTGGAGAAGAAAGCTGGCAGTGACACATTGTATTTCATTCCCGATCATAGGATTATTTGCACCGACCCACATCGTCAACTGTTTTCAACGTTATCTCTATGCACAAGTTCTTGAGTTTACTCCGCATTTTCTAGGATAGTGGAAGGTTTATGTTCCATGCGTTCAGAGGTGAGCAGTTGGAGAAGAAAGTAGGCAGTGACACATCGTATCTCATTCCCGATCATAGGATTATTTGCACCGACCCATATCGTCAACTGTTTTCAAAGTTATCTCTCTGCATAAGTTCTTGAATTCAATCCGCATTTTCTAGCATAGTGGAAGGTTTATGTTCCATGCGTTCAGAGGTGAGCAGTTGGATAAGAAAGCTGGCAGTGACACATCGTATCTCATTCCCGATCATAGGATTATTTGCACCGACCCACATCGTCAACTGTTTTCAAAGTTATCTCTCTGCATAAGTTCTTGAATTCAATCCGAATTTTCTAGCATAGTGGAAGGTTTATGTTCCATGCATTCAGAGGTGAGCAGTTGGAGAAGAAATTAGGCAGTGACACATCGTATCTCATTCCCGATCATAGGATTATTTGCACCGACCCACATCGTCAACTGTTTTCAACGTTATCTCTATGCACAAGTTCTTGAGTTCACTCCGAATTTTCTAGGATAGTTGAAGGTTTATGTTCAATGCGTTCAGAGGTGAGCAGTTGGAGAAGAAAGTAGGCAGTGACACATCGTATTTCATTCCCGATCATAGGATTATTTGCACCGACCCACATCGTCAACTGTTTTCAACGTTATCTCTATGCCCAAGTTCTTGAGTTCACTCCGCATTTTCTTGGATAGTGGAAGGTTTATGTTCCATGCGTTGAGACGTGAGCAGTTGGAGAAGAAAGTAGGCAGTGACACATCGTATCTCATTCCCGATCATAGGATTATTTGCACCGACCCACATCGTCAACTGTTTTCAAAGTTATCTCTCTGCATAAGTTTTTGAATTCAATCCGCATTTTCTAGGATAGTGGAAGGTTTATGTTCCCTGCGTTCAGAGGTGAGCAGTTGGAGAAGAAAGCTGGCAGTGACACATCGTATTTCATTCCCGATCATAGGATTATTTGCACCGACCCACATCGGCAACTGTTTTCAACGTTATCTCTATGCACAAGTTCTTGAGTTTACTCCGCATTTTCTAGGATAGTGGAAGGTTTATGTTCCCTGCGTTCAGAGGTGAGCAGTTGGAGAAGAAAGCTGGCAGTGACACATCGTATCTCATTCCCGATCATAGGATTATTTGCACCGACCCACATCGTCAACTGTTTTCAAAGTTATCTCTGTGCATAAGTTTTTGAATTCATTCCGCATTTTCTAGGATAGTGGAAGATTTATGTTCCATGCGTTCAGAGGTGAGCAGTTGGAGAAGAAAGCTGGCAGTGACACATCGTATCTCATTCCCGATCATAGGATTATTTGCACCGACCCACATCGTCAACTGTTTTAACGTTATCTCTATGCCCAAGTTCTTGAGTTCACTCCGCATTTTCTAGGATAGTGGAAGGTTTATGTTCCATGCGTTGAGACGTGAGCAGTTGGAGAAGAAAGTGGGCAGTGACACATCGTATCTCATTCCCGATCATAGGATTATTTGCACCGACCCACATCGTCAACTGTTTTCAAAGTTATCTCTCTGCATAAGTTCTTGAATTCAATCCGCATTATCTAGGATAGTGGAAGGTTTATGTTCCATGCGTTCAGAGGTGAGCAGTTGGAGAAGAAAGCTGGCAGTGACACATTGTATTTCATTCCCGATGATAGGATTATTTGCACCGACCCACATCGTCAACTGTTTTCAACGTTATCTCTATGCACAAGTTCTTGAGTTTACTCCGCATTTTCTAGGATAGTGGAAGGTTTATGTTCCATGCGTTCAGAGGTGAGCAGTTGGAGAAGAAAGTAGGCAGTGACACATCGTATCTCATTCCCGATCATAGGATAATTGGCACGGACCCACATCGTCAACTGTTTTCAAAGTTATCTCTCTGCATAAGTTCTTGAATTCAATCCGCATTTTCTAGCATAGTGGAAGGTTTATGTTCCATGCGTTCAGAGGTGAGCAGTTGGATAAGAAAGCTGGCAGTGACACATCGTATCTCATTCCCGATCATAGGATTATTTGCACCGACCCACATCGTCAACTGTTTTCAAAGTTATCTCTCTGCATAAGTTCTTGAATTCAATCCGCATTTTCTAGCATAGTGGAAGGTTTATGTTCCATGCATTCAGATGTGAGCAGTTGGAGAAGAAAGCTGGCAGTGACACATCGTATCTCATTCCCGATCATAGGATTATTTGCACCGACCCACATCGTCAACTGTTTTCAACGTTATCTCTATGCACAAGTTCTTGAGTTCACTCCGAATTTTCTAGGATAGTGGAAGGTTTATGTTCCATGCGTTCAGAGGTGAGCAGTTGGAGAAGAAAGTAGGCAGTGACACATCGTATCTCATTCCCGATCATAGGATTATTTGCACCGACCCACATCGTCAACTGTTTTCAACGTTATCTCTATGCCCAAGTTCTTGAGTTCACTCCGCATTTTCTAGGATAGTGGAAGGTTTATGTTCCATGCGTTGAGACGTGAGTAGTTGGAGAAGTAAGTAGGCAGTGACACATCGTATCTCATTCCCGATCATAGGATTATTTGCACCGACCCACATCGTCAACTGTTTTCAAAGTTATCTCTCTGCATAAGTTCTTGAATTCAATCCGAATTTTCTAGCATAGTGGAAGGTTTATGTTCCATGCATTCAGAGGTGAGCAGTTGGAGAAGAAATTAGGCAGTGACACATCGTATCTCATTCCCGATCATAGGATTATTTGCACCGACCCACATCGTGAACTGTTTTCAACGTTATCTCTATGCACAAGTTCTTGAGTTCACTCCGCATTTTCTTGGATAGTGGAAGGTTTATGTTCCATGCGTTGAGACGTGAGCAGTTGGAGAAGAAAGTAGGCAGTGACACATCGTATCTCATTCCCGATCATAGGATTATTTGCACCGACCCACATCGTCAACTGTTTTCAAAGTTATCTCTCTGCATAAGTTTTTGAATTCAATCCGCATTTTCTAGGATAGTGGAAGGTTTATGTTCCCTGCGTTCAGAGGTGAGCAGTTGGAGAAGAAAGCTGGCAGTGACACATCGTATTTCATTCCCGATCATAGGATTATTTGCACCGACCCACATCGGCAACTGTTTTCAACGTTATCTCTATGCACAAGTTCTTGAGTTTACTCCGCATTTTCTAGGATAGTGGAAGGTTTATGTTCCCTGCGTTCAGAGGTGAGCAGTTGGAGAAGAAAGCTGGCAGTGACACATCGTATCTCATTCCCGATCATAGGATTATTTGCACCGACCCACATCGTCAACTGTTTTCAAAGTTATCTCTGTGCATAAGTTTTTGAATTCATTCCGCATTTTCTAGGATAGTGGAAGATTTATGTTCCATGCGTTCAGAGGTGAGCAGTTGGAGAAGAAAGCTGGCAGTGACACATCGTATCTCATTCCCGATCATAGGATTATTTGCACCGACCCACATCGTCAACTGTTTTAACGTTATCTCTATGCCCAAGTTCTTGAGTTCACTCCGCATTTTCTAGGATAGTGGAAGGTTTATGTTCCATGCGTTGAGACGTGAGCAGTTGGAGAAGAAAGTGGGCAGTGACACATCGTATCTCATTCCCGATCATAGGATTATTTGCACCGACCCACATCGTCAACTGTTTTCAAAGTTATCTCTCTGCATAAGTTCTTGAATTCAATCCGCATTATCTAGGATAGTGGAAGGTTTATGTTCCATGCGTTCAGAGGTGAGCAGTTGGAGAAGAAAGCTGGCAGTGACACATTGTATTTCATTCCCGATGATAGGATTATTTGCACCGACCCACATCGTCAACTGTTTTCAACGTTATCTCTATGCACAAGTTCTTGAGTTTACTCCGCATTTTCTAGGATAGTGGAAGGTTTATGTTCCATGCGTTCAGAGGTGAGCAGTTGGAGAAGAAAGTAGGCAGTGACACATCGTATCTCATTCCCGATCATAGGATAATTGGCACGGACCCACATCGTCAACTGTTTTCAAAGTTATCTCTCTGCATAAGTTCTTGAATTCAATCCGCATTTTCTAGCATAGTGGAAGGTTTATGTTCCATGCGTTCAGAGGTGAGCAGTTGGATAAGAAAGCTGGCAGTGACACATCGTATCTCATTCCCGATCATAGGATTATTTGCACCGACCCACATCGTCAACTGTTTTCAAAGTTATCTCTCTGCATAAGTTCTTGAATTCAATCCGCATTTTCTAGCATAGTGGAAGGTTTATGTTCCATGCATTCAGATGTGAGCAGTTGGAGAAGAAAGCTGGCAGTGACACATCGTATCTCATTCCCGATCATAGGATTATTTGCACCGACCCACATCGTCAACTGTTTTCAACGTTATCTCTATGCACAAGTTCTTGAGTTCACTCCGAATTTTCTAGGATAGTGGAAGGTTTATGTTCCATGCGTTCAGAGGTGAGCAGTTGGAGAAGAAAGTAGGCAGTGACACATCGTATCTCATTCCCGATCATAGGATTATTTGCACCGACCCACATCGTCAACTGTTTTCAACGTTATCTCTATGCCCAAGTTCTTGAGTTCACTCCGCATTTTCTAGGATAGTGGAAGGTTTATGTTCCATGCGTTGAGACGTGAGTAGTTGGAGAAGTAAGTAGGCAGTGACACATCGTATCTCATTCCCGATCATAGGATTATTTGCACCGACCCACATCGTCAACTGTTTTCAAAGTTATCTCTCTGCATAAGTTTTTGAATTCAATCCGCATTTTCTAGGATAGTGGAAGGTTTATGTTCCCTGCGTTCAGAGGTGAGCAGTTGGAGAAGAAAGCTGGCAGTGACACATCGTATTTCATTCCCGATCATAGGATTATTTGCACCGACCCACATCGGCAACTGTTTTCAACGTTATCTCTATGCACAAGTTCTTGAGTTTACTCCGCGTTTTCTAGGATAGTGGAAGGTTTATGTTCCCTGCGTTCAGAGGTGAGCAGTTGGAGAAGAAAGCTGGCAGTGACACATCGTATCTCATT
Organism: Stegodyphus dumicola; assembly: GCF_044657685.1. Classification (NCBI taxonomy): domain Eukaryota; kingdom Metazoa; phylum Arthropoda; class Arachnida; order Araneae; family Eresidae; genus Stegodyphus; species Stegodyphus dumicola. Next base: position 182,424,427 of record NC_140776.1, on the reverse strand, counting down.
CCCGATCATAGGATTATTTGCACCGACCCACATCGTCAACTGTTTTCAAAGTTATCTCTGTGCATAAGTTTTTGAATTCATTCCGCATTTTCTAGGATAGTGGAAGATTTATGTTCCATGCGTTCAGAGGTGAGCAGTTGGAGAAGAAAGCTGGCAGTGACACATCGTATCTCATTCCCGATCATAGGATTATTTGCACCGACCCACATCGTCAACTGTTTTAACGTTATCTCTATGCCCAAGTTCTTGAGTTCACTCCGCATTTTCTAGGATAGTGGAAGGTTTATGTTCCATGCGTTGAGACGTGAGCAGTTGGAGAAGAAAGTGGGCAGTGACACATCGTATCTCATTCCCGATCATAGGATTATTTGCACCGACCCACATCGTCAAGTGTTTTCAAAGTTATCTCTCTGCATAAGTTCTTGAATTCAATCCGCATTATCTAGGATAGTGGAAGGTTTATGTTCCATGCGTTCAGAGGTGAGCAGTTGGAGAAGAAAGCTGGCAGTGACACATTGTATTTCATTCCCGATCATAGGATTATTTGCACCGACCCACATCGTCAACTGTTTTCAACGTTATCTCTATGCACAAGTTCTTGAGTTTACTCCGCATTTTCTAGGATAGTGGAAGGTTTATGTTCCATGCGTTCAGAGGTGAGCAGTTGGAGAAGAAAGTAGGCAGTGACACATCGTATCTCATTCCCGATCATAGGATTATTTGCACTGACCCACATCGTCAACTGTTTTCAACGTTATCTCTATGCACAAGTTCTTGAGTTCAATCCGCATTATCTAGGATAGTGGAAGGTTTATGTTCCATGCGTTCAGAGGTGAGCAGTTGGAGAAGAAAGTAGGCAGTGACACATCGTATCTCATTCCCGATCATAGGATTATTTGCACCGACCCACATCGTCAACTGTTTTCAAAGTTATCTCTCTGCATAAGTTCTTGAATTCAATCCGCATTTTCTAGGATAGTGGAAGGTTTATGTTCCATGCGTTCAGAGGTGAGCAGTTGGAGAAGAGAGTAGGCAGTGACACATCGTATTTCATTCCCGATCATAGGATTATTTGCACCGAGCCACATCGGCAACTGTTTTCAACGTTATCTCTATGCCCAAGTTCTTGAGTTTACTCCGCATTTTCTAGGATAGTGGAAGGTTTATGTTCCATGCGTTCAGAGGTGAGCAGTTGGAGAAGAAAGCTGGCAGTGACACATCGTATCTCATTCCCGATCATAGGATTATTTGCACCGACCCACATCGTCAACTGTTTTCAAAGTTATCTCTGTGCATAAGTTTTTGAATTCATTCCGCATTTTCTAGGATAGTGGAAGATTTATGTTCCATGCGTTCAGAGGTGAGCAGTTGGAGAAGAAAGCTGGCAGTGACACATCGTATCTCATTCCCGATCATAGGATTATTTGCACCGACCCACATCGTCAACTGTTTTCAACGTTATCTCTATGCACAAGTTCTTGAGTTCAATCCGCATTATCTAGGATAGTGGAAGGTTTATGTTCCATGCGTTCAGAGGTGAGCAGTTGGAGAAGAAAGTAGGCAGTGACACATCGTATCTCATTCCCGATCATAGGATTATTTGCACCGACCCACATCGTCAACTGTTTTCAAAGTTATCTCTCTGCATAAGTTCTTGAATTCAATCCGCATTTTCTAGGATAGTGGAAGGTTTATGTTCCATGCGTTCAGAGGTGAGCAGTTGGAGAAGAGAGTAGGCAGTGACACATCGTATTTCATTCCCGATCATAGGATTATTTGCACCGAGCCACATCGTCAACTGTTTTCAACGTTATCTCTATGCACAAGTTCTTGAGTTCAATCCGCATTATCTAGGATAGTGGAAGGTTTATGTTCCATGCGTTCAGAGGTGAGCAGTTGGAGAAGAAAGTAGGCAGTGACACATCGTATCTCATTCCCGATCATAGGATTATTTGCACCGACCCACATCGTCAACTGTTTTCAAAGTTATCTCTCTGCATAAGTTCTTGAATTCAATCCGCATTTTCTAGGATAGTGGAAGGTTTATGTTCCATGCGTTCAGAGGTGAGCAGTTGGAGAAGAGAGTAGGCAGTGACACATCGTATTTCATTCCCGATCATAGGATTATTTGCACCGAGCCACATCGGCAACTGTTTTCAACGTTATCTCTATGCCCAAGTTCTTGAGTTCACTCCGCATTTTCTATTATAGTGGAAGGTTTATGTTCCATGCGTTGAGACGTGAGCAGTTGGAGAAGAAAGTAGGCAGTGACACATCGTATCTCATTCCCGATCATAGGATTATTTGCACCGACCCACATCGTCAACTGTTTTCAAAGTTATCTCTGTGCATAAGTTCTTGAGTTTACTCCGCATTTTCTAGGATAGTGGAAGGTTTATGTTCCACGCGTTCAGAGGTGAGCAGTTGGAGAAGAAAGCTGGCAGTGACACATCGTATCTCATTCCCGATCATAGGATTATTTGCACCGACCCACATCGTCAACTGTTTTCAAAGTTATCTCTGTGCATAAGTTTTTTGAATTCATTCCGCATTTTCTAGGATAGGGGAAGATTTATGTTCCATGCGTTCCGAGGTGAGCAGTTGGAGAAGAAAGCTGGCAGTGACACATCGTATTTCATTCCCGATCATAGGATTATTTGCACCGACCCACATCGGCAACTGTTTTCAACGTTATCTCTATGCACAAGTTCTTGAGTTTACTCCGCATTTTCTAGGATAGTGGAAGGTTTATGTTCCATGCGTTCAGAGGTGAGCAGTTGGAGAAGAAAGCTGGCAGTGACACATCGTATCTCATTCCCGATCATAGGATTATTTGCACCGACCCACATCGTCAACTGTTTTCAAAGTTATCTCTGTGCATAAGTTTTTTGAATTCATTCCGCATTTTCTAGGATAGGGGAAGATTTATGTTCCATGCGTTCAGAGGTGAGCAGTTGGAGAAGAAAGCTGGCAGTGACACATCGTATCTCATTCCCGATCATAGGATTATTTGCACCGACCCACATCGTCAACTGTTTTAACGTTATCTCTATGCCCAAGTTCTTGAGTTCACTCCGCATTTTCTAGGATAGTGGAAGGTTTATGTTCCATGCGTTGAGACGTGAGCAGTTGGAGAAGAAAGTGGGCAGTGACACATCGTATCTCATTCCCGATCATAGGATTATTTGCAACGACCCACATCGTCAACTGTTTTCAAAGTTATCTCTCTGCATAAGTTCTTGAATTCAATTCGCATTATCTAGGATAGTGGAAGGTTTATGTTCCATGCGTTCAGAGGTGAGCAGTTGGAGAAGAAAGCTGGCAGTGACACATTGTATTTCATTCCCGATCATAGGATTATTTGCACCGACCCACATCGTCAACTGTTTTCAACGTTATCTCTATGCACAAGTTCTTGAGTTTACTCCGCATTTTCTAGGATAGTGGAAGGTTTATGTTCCATGCGTTCAGAGGTGAGCAGTTGGAGAAGAAAGCTGGCAGTGACACATCGTATCTCATTCCCGATCATAGGATTATTTGCACCGACCCACATCGTCAACTGTTTTCAAAGTTATCTCTCTGCATAAGTTCTTGAATTCAATCCGAATTTTCTAGCATAGTGGAAGGTTTATGTTCCATGCATTCAGAGGTGAGCAGTTGGAGAAGAAATTAGGCAGTGACACATCGTATCTCATTCCCGATCATAGGATTATTTGCACCGACCCACATCGTCAACTGTTTTCAACGTTATCTCTATGCACAAGTTCTTGAGTTCACTCCGAATTTTCTAGGATAGTTGAAGGTTTATGTTCAATGCGTTCAGAGGTGAGCAGTTGGAGAAGAAAGTAGGCAGTGACACATCGTATTTCATTCCCGATCATAGGATTATTTGCACCGACCCACATCGTCAACTGTTTTCAACATTATCTCTATGCCCAAGTTCTTGAGTTCACTCCGCATTTTCTAGGATAGTGGAAGGTTTATGTTCCATGCGTTGAGACGTGAGCAGTTGGAGAAGAAAGTAGGCAGTGACACATCGTATCTCATTCCCGATCATAGGATTATTTGCACCGACCCACATCGTCAACTGTTTTCAAAGTTATCTCTCTGCATAAGTTTTTGAATTCAATCCGCATTTTCTAGGATAGTGGAAGGTTTATGTTCCCTGCGTTCAGAGGTGAGCAGTTGGAGAAGAAAGCTGGCAGTGACACATCGTATTTCATTCCCGATCATAGGATTATTTGCACCGACCCACATCGGCAACTGTTTTCAACGTTATCTCTATGCACAAGTTCTTGAGTTTACTCCGCATTTTCTAGGATAGTGGAAGGTTTATGTTCCCTGCGTTCAGAGGTGAGCAGTTGGAGAAGAAAGCTGGCAGTGACACATCGTATCTCATTCCCGATCATAGTATTATTTGCACCGACCCACATCGTCAACTGTTTTCAAAGTTATCTCTGTGCATAAGTTTTTGAATTCATTCCGCATTTTCTAGGATAGTGGAAGATTTATGTTCCATGCGTTCAGAGGTGAGCAGTTGGAGAAGAAAGCTGGCAGTGACACATCGTATCTCATTCCCGATCATAGGATTATTTGCACCGACCCACATCGTCAACTGTTTTAACGTTATCTCTATGCCCAAGTTCTTGAGTTCACTCCGCATTTTCTAGGATAGTGGAAGGTTTATGTTCCATGCGTTGAGACGTGAGCAGTTGGAGAAGAAAGTGGGCAGTGACACATCGTATCTCATTCCCGATCATAGGATTATTTGCACCGACCCACATCGTCAACTGTTTTCAAAGTTATCTCTCTGCATAAGTTCTTGAATTCAATCCGCATTATCTAGGATAGTGGAAGGTTTATGTTCCATGCGTTCAGAGGTGAGCAGTTGGAGAAGAAAGCTGGCAGTGACACATTGTATTTCATTCCCGATGATAGGATTATTTGCACCGACCCACATCGTCAACTGTTTTCAACGTTATCTCTATGCACAAGTTCTTGAGTTTACTCCGCATTTTCTAGGATAGTGGAAGGTTTATGTTCCATGCGTTCAGAGGTGAGCAGTTGGAGAAGAAAGTAGGCAGTGACACATCGTATCTCATTCCCGATCATAGGATAATTGGCACGGACCCACATCGTCAACTGTTTTCAAAGTTATCTCTCTGCATAAGTTCTTGAATTCAATCCGCATTTTCTAGCATAGTGGAAGGTTTATGTTCCATGCGTTCAGAGGTGAGCAGTTGGATAAGAAAGCTGGCAGTGACACATCGTATCTCATTCCCGATCATAGGATTATTTGCACCGACCCACATCGTCAACTGTTTTCAAAGTTATCTCTCTGCATAAGTTCTTGAATTCAATCCGCATTTTCTAGCATAGTGGAAGGTTTATGTTCCATGCATTCAGATGTGAGCAGTTGGAGAAGAAAGCTGGCAGTGACACATCGTATCTCATTCCCGATCATAGGATTATTTGCACCGACCCACATCGTCAACTGTTTTCAACGTTATCTCTATGCACAAGTTCTTGAGTTCACTCCGAATTTTCTAGGATAGTGGAAGGTTTATGTTCCATGCGTTCAGAGGTGAGCAGTTGGAGAAGAAAGTAGGCAGTGACACATCGTATCTCATTCCCGATCATAGGATTATTTGCACCGACCCACATCGTCAACTGTTTTCAACGTTATCTCTATGCCCAAGTTCTTGAGTTCACTCCGCATTTTCTAGGATAGTGGAAGGTTTATGTTCCATGCGTTGAGACGTGAGTAGTTGGAGAAGTAAGTAGGCAGTGACACATCGTATCTCATTCCCGATCATAGGATTATTTGCACCGACCCACATCGTCAACTGTTTTCAAAGTTATCTCTCTGCATAAGTTTTTGAATTCAATCCGCATTTTCTAGGATAGTGGAAGGTTTATGTTCCCTGCGTTCAGAGGTGAGCAGTTGGAGAAGAAAGCTGGCAGTGACACATCGTATTTCATTCCCGATCATAGGATTATTTGCACCGACCCACATCGGCAACTGTTTTCAACGTTATCTCTATGCACAAGTTCTTGAGTTTACTCCGCGTTTTCTAGGATAGTGGAAGGTTTATGTTCCCTGCGTTCAGAGGTGAGCAGTTGGAGAAGAAAGCTGGCAGTGACACATCGTATCTCATTCCCGATCATAGGATTATTTGCACCGACCCACATCGTCAACTGTTTTCAAAGTTATCTCTGTGCATAAGTTTTTGAATTCATTCCGCATTTTCTAGGATAGTGGAAGATTTATGTTCCATGCGTTCAGAGGTGAGCAGTTGGAGAAGAAAGCTGGCAGTGACACATCGTATCTCATTCCCGATCATAGGATTATTTGCACCGACCCACATCGTCAACTGTTTTAACGTTATCTCTATGCCCAAGTTCTTGAGTTCACTCCGCATTTTCTAGGATAGTGGAAGGTTTATGTTCCATGCGTTGAGACGTGAGCAGTTGGAGAAGAAAGTGGGCAGTGACACATCGTATCTCATTCCCGATCATAGGATTATTTGCACCGACCCACATCGTCAAGTGTTTTCAAAGTTATCTCTCTGCATAAGTTCTTGAATTCAATCCGCATTATCTAGGATAGTGGAAGGTTTATGTTCCATGCGTTCAGAGGTGAGCAGTTGGAGAAGAAAGCTGGCAGTGACACATTGTATTTCATTCCCGATCATAGGATTATTTGCACCGACCCACATCGTCAACTGTTTTCAACGTTATCTCTATGCACAAGTTCTTGAGTTTACTCCGCATTTTCTAGGATAGTGGAAGGTTTATGTTCCATGCGTTCAGAGGTGAGCAGTTGGAGAAGAAAGTAGGCAGTGACACATCGTATCTCATTCCCGATCATAGGATTATTTGCACTGACCCACATCGTCAACTGTTTTCAACGTTATCTCTATGCACAAGTTCTTGAGTTCAATCCGCATTATCTAGGATAGTGGAAGGTTTATGTTCCATGCGTTCAGAGGTGAGCAGTTGGAGAAGAAAGTAGGCAGTGACACATCGTATCTCATTCCCGATCATAGGATTATTTGCACCGACCCACATCGTCAACTGTTTTCAAAGTTATCTCTCTGCATAAGTTCTTGAATTCAATCCGCATTTTCTAGGATAGTGGAAGGTTTATGTTCCATGCGTTCAGAGGTGAGCAGTTGGAGAAGAGAGTAGGCAGTGACACATCGTATTTCATTCCCGATCATAGGATTATTTGCACCGAGCCACATCGGCAACTGTTTTCAACGTTATCTCTATGCCCAAGTTCTTGAGTTTACTCCGCATTTTCTAGGATAGTGGAAGGTTTATGTTCCATGCGTTCAGAGGTGAGCAGTTGGAGAAGAAAGCTGGCAGTGACACATCGTATCTCATTCCCGATCATAGGATTATTTGCACCGACCCACATCGTCAACTGTTTTCAAAGTTATCTCTGTGCATAAGTTTTTGAATTCATTCCGCATTTTCTAGGATAGTGGAAGATTTATGTTCCATGCGTTCAGAGGTGAGCAGTTGGAGAAGAAAGCTGGCAGTGACACATCGTATCTCATTCCCGATCATAGGATTATTTGCACCGACCCACATCGTCAACTGTTTTCAACGTTATCTCTATGCACAAGTTCTTGAGTTCAATCCGCATTATCTAGGATAGTGGAAGGTTTATGTTCCATGCGTTCAGAGGTGAGCAGTTGGAGAAGAAAGTAGGCAGTGACACATCGTATCTCATTCCCGATCATAGGATTATTTGCACCGACCCACATCGTCAACTGTTTTCAAAGTTATCTCTCTGCATAAGTTCTTGAATTCAATCCGCATTTTCTAGGATAGTGGAAGGTTTATGTTCCATGCGTTCAGAGGTGAGCAGTTGGAGAAGAGAGTAGGCAGTGACACATCGTATTTCATTCCCGATCATAGGATTATTTGCACCGAGCCACATCGTCAACTGTTTTCAACGTTATCTCTATGCACAAGTTCTTGAGTTCAATCCGCATTATCTAGGATAGTGGAAGGTTTATGTTCCATGCGTTCAGAGGTGAGCAGTTGGAGAAGAAAGTAGGCAGTGACACATCGTATCTCATTCCCGATCATAGGATTATTTGCACCGACCCACATCGTCAACTGTTTTCAAAGTTATCTCTCTGCATAAGTTCTTGAATTCAATCCGCATTTTCTAGGATAGTGGAAGGTTTATGTTCCATGCGTTCAGAGGTGAGCAGTTGGAGAAGAGAGTAGGCAGTGACACATCGTATTTCATTCCCGATCATAGGATTATTTGCACCGAGCCACATCGGCAACTGTTTTCAACGTTATCTCTATGCCCAAGTTCTTGAGTTCACTCCGCATTTTCTATTATAGTGGAAGGTTTATGTTCCATGCGTTGAGACGTGAGCAGTTGGAGAAGAAAGTAGGCAGTGACACATCGTAGCTCATTCCCGATCATAGGATTATTTGCACCGACCCACATCGTCAACTGTTTTCAAAGTTATCTCTGTGCATAAGTTCTTGAGTTTACTCCGCATTTTCTAGGATAGTGGAAGGTTTATGTTCCACGCGTTCAGAGGTGAGCAGTTGGAGAAGAAAGCTGGCAGTGACACATCGTATCTCATTCCCGATCATAGGATTATTTGCACCGACCCACATCGTCAACTGTTTTCAAAGTTATCTCTGTGCATAAGTTTTTTGAATTCATTCCGCATTTTCTAGGATAGGGGAAGATTTATGTTCCATGCGTTCCGAGGTGAGCAGTTGGAGAAGAAAGCTGGCAGTGACACATCGTATTTCATTCCCGATCATAGGATTATTTGCACCGACCCACATCGGCAACTGTTTTCAACGTTATCTCTATGCACAAGTTCTTGAGTTTACTCCGCATTTTCTAGGATAGTGGAAGGTTTATGTTCCATGCGTTCAGAGGTGAGCAGTTGGAGAAGAAAGCTGGCAGTGACACATCGTATCTCATTCCCGATCATAGGATTATTTGCACCGACCCACATCGTCAACTGTTTTCAAAGTTATCTCTGTGCATAAGTTTTTTGAATTCATTCCGCATTTTCTAGGATAGGGGAAGATTTATGTTCCATGCGTTCAGAGGTGAGCAGTTGGAGAAGAAAGCTGGCAGTGACACATCGTATCTCATTCCCGATCATAGGATTATTTGCACCGACCCACATCGTCAACTGTTTTAACGTTATCTCTATGCCCAAGTTCTTGAGTTCACTCCGCATTTTCTAGGATAGTGGAAGGTTTATGTTCCATGCGTTGAGACGTGAGCAGTTGGAGAAGAAAGTGGGCAGTGACACATCGTATCTCATTCCCGATCATAGGATTATTTGCACCGACCCACATCGTCAACTGTTTTCAAAGTTATCTCTCTGCATAAGTTCTTGAATTCAATCCGAATTTTCTAGCATAGTGGAAGGTTTATGTTCCATGCATTCAGAGGTGAGCAGTTGGAGAAGAAATTAGGCAGTGACACATCGTATCTCATTCCCGATCATAGGATTATTTGCACCGACCCACATCGTCAACTGTTTTCAACGTTATCTCTATGCACAAGTTCTTGAGTTCACTCCGAATTTTCTAGGATAGTTGAAGGTTTATGTTCAATGCGTTCAGAGGTGAGCAGTTGGAGAAGAAAGTAGGCAGTGACACATCGTATTTCATTCCCGATCATAGGATTATTTGCACCGACCCACATCGTCAACTGTTTTCAACATTATCTCTATGCCCAAGTTCTTGAGTTCACTCCGCATTTTCTAGGATAGTGGAAGGTTTATGTTCCATGCGTTGAGACGTGAGCAGTTGGAGAAGAAAGTAGGCAGTGACACATCGTATCTCATTCCCGATCATAGGATTATTTGCACCGACCCACATCGTCAACTGTTTTCAAAGTTATCTCTCTGCATAAGTTTTTGAATTCAATCCGCATTTTCTAGGATAGTGGAAGGTTTATGTTCCCTGCGTTCAGAGGTGAGCAGTTGGAGAAGAAAGCTGGCAGTGACACATCGTATTTCATTCCCGATCATAGGATTATTTGCACCGACCCACATCGGCAACTGTTTTCAACGTTATCTCTATGCACAAGTTCTTGAGTTTACTCCGCATTTTCTAGGATAGTGGAAGGTTTATGTTCCCTGCGTTCAGAGGTGAGCAGTTGGAGAAGAAAGCTGGCAGTGACACATCGTATCTCATTCCCGATCATAGGATTATTTGCACCGACCCACATCGTCAACTGTTTTCAAAGTTATCTCTGTGCATAAGTTTTTGAATTCATTCCGCATTTTCTAGGATAGTGGAAGATTTATGTTCCATGCGTTCAGAGGTGAGCAGTTGGAGAAGAAAGTAGGCAGTGACACATCGTATCTCATTCCCGATCATAGGATTATTTGCACCGACCCACATCGTCAACTGTTTTCAAAGTTATCTCTCTGCATAAGTTCTTGAATTCAATCCGCATTTTCTAGGATAGTGGAAGGTTTATGTTCCATGCGTTCAGAGGTGAGCAGTTGGAGAAGAGAGTAGGCAGTGACACATCGTATTTCATTCCCGATCATAGGATTATTTGCACCGAGCCACATCGTCAACTGTTTTCAACGTTATCTCTATGCACAAGTTCTTGAGTTCAATCCGCATTATCTAGGATAGTGGAAGGTTTATGTTCCATGCGTTCAGAGGTGAGCAGTTGGAGAAGAAAGTAGGCAGTGACACATCGTATCTCATTCCCGATCATAGGATTATTTGCACCGACCCACATCGTCAACTGTTTTCAAAGTTATCTCTCTGCATAAGTTCTTGAATTCAATCCGCATTTTCTAGGATAGTGGAAGGTTTATGTTCCATGCGTTCAGAGGTGAGCAGTTGGAGAAGAGAGTAGGCAGTGACACATCGTATTTCATTCCCGATCATAGGATTATTTGCACCGAGCCACATCGGCAACTGTTTTCAACGTTATCTCTATGCCCAAGTTCTTGAGTTCACTCCGCATTTTCTATTATAGTGGAAGGTTTATGTTCCATGCGTTGAGACGTGAGCAGTTGGAGAAGAAAGTAGGCAGTGACACATCGTAGCTCATTCCCGATCATAGGATTATTTGCACCGACCCACATCGTCAACTGTTTTCAAAGTTATCTCTGTGCATAAGTTCTTGAGTTTACTCCGCATTTTCTAGGATAGTGGAAGGTTTATGTTCCACGCGTTCAGAGGTGAGCAGTTGGAGAAGAAAGCTGGCAGTGACACATCGTATCTCATTCCCGATCATAGGATTATTTGCACCGACCCACATCGTCAACTGTTTTCAAAGTTATCTCTGTGCATAAGTTTTTTGAATTCATTCCGCATTTTCTAGGATAGGGGAAGATTTATGTTCCATGCGTTCCGAGGTGAGCAGTTGGAGAAGAAAGCTGGCAGTGACACATCGTATTTCATTCCCGATCATAGGATTATTTGCACCGACCCACATCGGCAACTGTTTTCAACGTTATCTCTATGCACAAGTTCTTGAGTTTACTCCGCATTTTCTAGGATAGTGGAAGGTTTATGTTCCATGCGTTCAGAGGTGAGCAGTTGGAGAAGAAAGCTGGCAGTGACACATCGTATCTCATTCCCGATCATAGGATTATTTGCACCGACCCACATCGTCAACTGTTTTCAAAGTTATCTCTGTGCATAAGTTTTTTGAATTCATTCCGCATTTTCTAGGATAGGGGAAGATTTATGTTCCATGCGTTCAGAGGTGAGCAGTTGGAGAAGAAAGCTGGCAGTGACACATCGTATCTCATTCCCGATCATAGGATTATTTGCACCGACCCACATCGTCAACTGTTTTAACGTTATCTCTATGCCCAAGTTCTTGAGTTCACTCCGCATTTTCTAGGATAGTGGAAGGTTTATGTTCCATGCGTTGAGACGTGAGCAGTTGGAGAAGAAAGTGGGCAGTGACACATCGTATCTCATTCCCGATCATAGGATTATTTGCACCGACCCACATCGTCAACTGTTTTCAAAGTTATCTCTCTGCATAAGTTCTTGAATTCAATCCGAATTTTCTAGCATAGTGGAAGGTTTATGTTCCATGCATTCAGAGGTGAGCAGTTGGAGAAGAAATTAGGCAGTGACACATCGTATCTCATTCCCGATCATAGGATTATTTGCACCGACCCACATCGTCAACTGTTTTCAACGTTATCTCTATGCACAAGTTCTTGAGTTCACTCCGAATTTTCTAGGATAGTTGAAGGTTTATGTTCAATGCGTTCAGAGGTGAGCAGTTGGAGAAGAAAGTAGGCAGTGACACATCGTATTTCATTCCCGATCATAGGATTATTTGCACCGACCCACATCGTCAACTGTTTTCAACATTATCTCTATGCCCAAGTTCTTGAGTTCACTCCGCATTTTCTAGGATAGTGGAAGGTTTATGTTCCATGCGTTGAGACGTGAGCAGTTGGAGAAGAAAGTAGGCAGTGACACATCGTATCTCATTCCCGATCATAGGATTATTTGCACCGACCCACATCGTCAACTGTTTTCAAAGTTATCTCTCTGCATAAGTTTTTGAATTCAATCCGCATTTTCTAGGATAGTGGAAGGTTTATGTTCCCTGCGTTCAGAGGTGAGCAGTTGGAGAAGAAAGCTGGCAGTGACACATCGTATTTCATTCCCGATCATAGGATTATTTGCACCGACCCACATCGGCAACTGTTTTCAACGTTATCTCTATGCACAAGTTCTTGAGTTTACTCCGCATTTTCTAGGATAGTGGAAGGTTTATGTTCCCTGCGTTCAGAGGTGAGCAGTTGGAGAAGAAAGCTGGCAGTGACACATCGTATCTCATTCCCGATCATAGGATTATTTGCACCGACCCACATCGTCAACTGTTTTCAAAGTTATCTCTGTGCATAAGTTTTTGAATTCATTCCGCATTTTCTAGGATAGTGGAAGATTTATGTTCCATGCGTTCAGAGGTGAGCAGTTGGAGAAGAAAGCTGGCAGTGACACATCGTATCTCATTCCCGATCATAGCATTATTTGCACCGACCCACATCGTCAACTGTTTTAACGTTATCTCTATGCCCAAGTTCTTGAGTTCACTCCGCATTTTCTAGGATAGTGGAAGGTTTATGTTCCATGCGTTGAGACGTGAGCAGTTGGAGAAGAAAGTGGGCAGTGACACATCGTATCTCATTCCCGATCATAGGATTATTTGCACCGACCCACATCGTCAACTGTTTTCAAAGTTATCTCTCTGCATATGTTCTTGAATTCAATCCGCATTATCTAGGATAGTGGAAGGTTTATGTTCCATGCGTTCAGAGGTGAGCAGTTGGAGAAGAAAGCTGGCAGTGACACATTGTATTTCATTCCCGATCATAGGATTATTTGCACCGACCCACATCGTCAACTGTTTTCAAAGTTATCTCTCTGCATAAGTTCTTGAATTCAATCCGCATTTTCTAGCATAGTGGAAGGTTTATGTTCCATGCGTTCAGAGGTGAGCAGTTGGATAAGAAAGCTGGCAGTGACACATCGTATCTCATTCCCGATCATAGGATTATTTGCACCGACCCACATCGTCAACTGTTTTCAAAGTTATCTCTCTGCATAAGTTCTTGAATTCAATCCGCATTTTCTAGGATAGTGGAAGGTTTATGTTCCATGCGTTCAGAGGTGAGCAGTTGGAGAAGAGAGTAGGCAGTGACACATCGTATTTCATTCCCGATCATAGGATTATTTGCACCGAGCCACATCGGCAACTGTTTTCAACGTTATCTCTATGCCCAAGTTCTTGAGTTCACTCCGCATTTTCTATTATAGTGGAAGGTTTATGTTCCATGCGTTGAGACGTGAGCAGTTGGAGAAGAAAGTAGGCAGTGACACATCGTATCTCATTCCCGATCATAGGATTATTTGCACCGACCCACATCGTCAACTGTTTTCAAAGTTATCTCTGTGCATAAGTTCTTGAGTTTACTCCGCATTTTCTAGGATAGTGGAAGGTTTATGTTCCACGCGTTCAGAGGTGAGCAGTTGGAGAAGAAAGCTGGCAGTGACACATCGTATCTCATTCCCGATCATAGGATTATTTGCACCGACCCACATCGTCAACTGTTTTCAAAGTTATCTCTGTGCATAAGTTTTTTGAATTCATTCCGCATTTTCTAGGATAGGGGAAGATTTATGTTCCATGCGTTCCGAGGTGAGCAGTTGGAGAAGAAAGCTGGCAGTGACACATCGTATTTCATTCCCGATCATAGGATTATTTGCACCGACCCACATCGGCAACTGTTTTCAACGTTATCTCTATGCACAAGTTCTTGAGTTTACTCCGCATTTTCTAGGATAGTGGAAGGTTTATGTTCCATGCGTTCAGAGGTGAGCAGTTGGAGAAGAAAGCTGGCAGTGACACATCGTATCTCATTCCCGATCATAGGATTATTTGCACCGACCCACATCGTCAACTGTTTTCAAAGTTATCTCTGTGCATAAGTTTTTTGAATTCATTCCGCATTTTCTAGGATAGGGGAAGATTTATGTTCCATGCGTTCAGAGGTGAGCAGTTGGAGAAGAAAGCTGGCAGTGACACATCGTATCTCATTCCCGATCATAGGATTATTTGCACCGACCCACATCGTCAACTGTTTTAACGTTATCTCTATGCCCAAGTTCTTGAGTTCACTCCGCATTTTCTAGGATAGTGGAAGGTTTATGTTCCATGCGTTGAGACGTGAGCAGTTGGAGAAGAAAGTGGGCAGTGACACATCGTATCTCATTCCCGATCATAGGATTATTTGCAACGACCCACATCGTCAACTGTTTTCAAAGTTATCTCTCTGCATAAGTTCTTGAATTCAATTCGCATTATCTAGGATAGTGGAAGGTTTATGTTCCATGCGTTCAGAGGTGAGCAGTTGGAGAAGAAAGCTGGCAGTGACACATTGTATTTCATTCCCGATCATAGGATTATTTGCACCGACCCACATCGTCAACTGTTTTCAACGTTATCTCTATGCACAAGTTCTTGAGTTTACTCCGCATTTTCTAGGATAGTGGAAGGTTTATGTTCCATGCGTTCAGAGGTGAGCAGTTGGAGAAGAAAGTAGGCAGTGACACATCGTATCTCATTCCCGATCATAGGATTATTTGCACCGACCCACATCGTCAACTGTTTTCAAAGTTATCTCTCTGCATAAGTTCTTGAATTCAATCCGCGTTTTCTAGCGTAGTGGAAGGTTTATGTTCCATGCGTTCAGAGGTGAGCAGTTGGATAAGAAAGCTGGCAGTGACACATCGTATCTCATTCCCGATCATAGGATTATTTGCACCGACCCACATCGTCAACTGTTTTCAAAGTTATCTCTCTGCATAAGTTCTTGAATTCAATCCGAATTTTCTAGCATAGTGGAAGGTTTATGTTCCATGCATTCAGAGGTGAGCAGTTGGAGAAGAAATTAGGCAGTGACACATCGTATCTCATTCCCGATCATAGGATTATTTGCACCGACCCACATCGTCAACTGTTTTCAACGTTATCTCTATGCACAAGTTCTTGAGTTCACTCCGAATTTTCTAGGATAGTTGAAGGTTTATGTTCAATGCGTTCAGAGGTGAGCAGTTGGAGAAGAAAGTAGGCAGTGACACATCGTATTTCATTCCCGATCATAGGATTATTTGCACCGACCCACATCGTCAACTGTTTTCAACATTATCTCTATGCCCAAGTTCTTGAGTTCACTCCGCATTTTCTAGGATAGTGGAAGGTTTATGTTCCATGCGTTGAGACGTGAGCAGTTGGAGAAGAAAGTAGGCAGTGACACATCGTATCTCATTCCCGATCATAGGATTATTTGCACCGACCCACATCGTCAACTGTTTTCAAAGTTATCTCTCTGCATAAGTTTTTGAATTCAATCCGCATTTTCTAGGATAGTGGAAGGTTTATGTTCCCTGCGTTCAGAGGTGAGCAGTTGGAGAAGAAAGCTGGCAGTGACACATCGTATTTCATTCCCGATCATAGGATTATTTGCACCGACCCACATCGGCAACTGTTTTCAACGTTATCTCTATGCACAAGTTCTTGAGTTTACTCCGCATTTTCTAGGATAGTGGAAGGTTTATGTTCCCTGCGTTCAGAGGTGAGCAGTTGGAGAAGAAAGCTGGCAGTGACACATCGTATCTCATTCCCGATCATAGGATTATTTGCACCGACCCACATCGTCAACTGTTTTCAAAGTTATCTCTGTGCATAAGTTTTTGAATTCATTCCGCATTTTCTAGGATAGTGGAAGATTTATGTTCCATGCGTTCAGAGGTGAGCAGTTGGAGAAGAAAGCTGGCAGTGACACATCGTATCTCATTCCCGATCATAGCATTATTTGCACCGACCCACATCGTCAACTGTTTTAACGTTATCTCTATGCCCAAGTTCTTGAGTTCACTCCGCATTTTCTAGGATAGTGGAAGGTTTATGTTCCATGCGTTGAGACGTGAGCAGTTGGAGAAGAAAGTGGGCAGTGACACATCGTATCTCATTCCCGATCATAGGATTATTTGCACCGACCCACATCGTCAACTGTTTTCAAAGTTATCTCTCTGCATATGTTCTTGAATTCAATCCGCATTATCTAGGATAGTGGAAGGTTTATGTTCCATGCGTTCAGAGGTGAGCAGTTGGAGAAGAAAGCTGGCAGTGACACATTGTATTTCATTCCCGATCATAGGATTATTTGCACCGACCCACATCGTCAACTGTTTTCAAAGTTATCTCTCTGCATAAGTTCTTGAATTCAATCCGCATTTTCTAGCATAGTGGAAGGTTTATGTTCCATGCGTTCAGAGGTGAGCAGTTGGATAAGAAAGCTGGCAGTGACACATCGTATCTCATTCCCGATCATAGGATTATTTGCACCGACCCACATCGTCAACTGTTTTCAAAGTTATCTCTCTGCATAAGTTCTTGAATTCAATCCGCATTTTCTAGCATAGTGGAAGGTTTATGTTCCATGCATTCAGATGTGAGCAGTTGGAGAAGAAAGCTGGCAGTGAAACATCGTATCTCATTCCCGATCATAGGATTATTTGCACCGACCCACATCGTCAACTGTTTTCAACGTTATCTCTATGCACAAGTTCTTGAGTTCACTCCGAATTTTGTAGGATAGTGGAAGGTTTATGTTCCATGCGTTCAGAGGTGAGCAGTTGGAGAAGAAAGTAGGCAGTGACACATCGTATCTCATTCCCGATCATAGGATTATTTGCACCGACCCACATCGTCAACTGTTTTCAACGTTATCTCTATGCCCAAGTTCTTGAGTTCACTCCGCATTTTCTAGGATAGTGGAAGGTTTATGTTCCATGCGTTGAGACGTGAGTAGTTGGAGAAGAAAGTAGGCAGTGACACATCGTATCTCATTCCCGATCATAGGATTATTTGCACCGACCCACATCGTCAACTGTTTTCAAAGTTATCTCTCTGCATAAGTTCTTGAATTCAATCCGCATTTTCTAGCATAGTGGAAGGTTTATGTTCCATGCGTTCAGAGGTGAGCAGTTGGATAAGAAAGCTGGCAGTGACACATCGTATCTCATTCCCGATCATAGGATTATTTGCACCGACCCACATCGTCAACTGTTTTCAAAGTTATCTCTCTGCATAAGTTCTTGAATTCAATCCGCATTTTCTAGCATAGTGGAAGGTTTATGTTCCATGCGTTGAGACGTGAGTAGTTGGAGAAGAAAGTAGGCAGTGACACATCGTATCTCATTCCCGATCATAGGATTATTTGCACCGACCCACATCGTCAACTGTTTTCAAAGTTATCTCTGTGCATAAGTTTTTGAATTCATTCCGCATTTTCTAGGATAGTGGAAGGTTTATGTTCCATGCGTTCAGAGGTGAGCAGTTGGAGAAGAAAGTAGGCAGTGACACATCGTATCTCATTCCCGATCATAGGATTATTTGCACCGACCCACATCGTCAACTGTTTTCAACGTTATCTCTATGCCCAAGTTCTTGAGTTCACTCCGCATTTTCTAGGATAGTGGAAGGTTTATGTTCCATGCGTTGAGACGTGAGTAGTTGGAGAAGAAAGTAGGCAGTGACACATCGTATCTCATTCCCGATCATAGGATTATTTGCACCGACCCACATCGTCAACTGTTTTCAAGGTTATCTCTGTGCATAAGTTTTTGAATTCATTCCGCATTTTCTAGGATAGTGGAAGATTTATGTTCCATGCGTTCAGAGGTGAGCAGTTGGAGAAGAAAGCTGGCAGTGACACATCGTATCTCATTCCCGATCATAGGATTATTTGCACCGACCCACATCGTCAACTGTTTTAACGTTATCTCTATGCCCAAGTTCTTGAGTTCACTCCGCATTTTCTAGGATAGTGGAAGGTTTATGTTCCATGCGTTGAGACGTGAGCAGTTGGAGAAGAAAGTGGGCAGTGACACATCGTATCTCATTCCCGATCATAGGATTATTTGCACCGACCCACATCGTCAACTGTTTTCAAAGTTATCTCTCTGCATATGTTCTTGAATTCAATCCGCATTATCTAGGATAGTGGAAGGTTTATGTTCCATGCGTTCAGAGGTGAGCAGTTGGAGAAGAAAGCTGGCAGTGACACATTGTATTTCATTCCCGATCATAGGATTATTTGCACCGACCCACATCGTCAACTGTTTTCAAAGTTATCTCTCTGCATAAGTTCTTGAATTCAATCCGCATTTTCTAGCATAGTGGAAGGTTTATGTTCCATGCGTTCAGAGGTGAGCAGTTGGATAAGAAAGCTGGCAGTGACACATCGTATCTCATTCCCGATCATAGGATTATTTGCACCGACCCACATCGTCAACTGTTTTCAAAGTTATCTCTCTGCATAAGTTCTTGAATTCAATCCGCATTTTCTAGCATAGTGGAAGGTTTATGTTCCATGCATTCAGATGTGAGCAGTTGGAGAAGAAAGCTGGCAGTGACACATCGTATCTCATTCCCGATCATAGGATTATTTGCACCGACCCACATCGTCAACTGTTTTCAACGTTATCTCTATGCACAAGTTCTTGAGTTCACTCCGAATTTTCTAGGATAGTGGAAGGTTTATGTTCCATGCGTTCAGAGGTGAGCAGTTGGAGAAGAAAGTAGGCAGTGACACATCGTATCTCATTCCCGATCATAGGATTATTTGCACCGACCCACATCGTCAACTGTTTTCAACGTTATCTCTATGCCCAAGTTCTTGAGTTCACTCCGCATTTTCTAGGATAGTGGAAGGTTTATGTTCCATGCGTTGAGACGTGAGTAGTTGGAGAAGAAAGTAGGCAGTGACACATCGTATCTCATTCCCGATCATAGGATTATTTGCACCGACCCACATCGTCAACTGTTTTCAACGTTATCTCTATGCACAAGTTCTTGAGTTCACTCCGAATTTTCTAGGATAGTGGAAGGTTTATGTTCCATGCGTTCAGAGGTGAGCAGTTGGAGAAGAAAGTAGGCAGTGACACATCGTATCTCATTCCCGATCATAGGATTATTTGCACCGACCCACATCGTCAACTGTTTTCAACGTTATCTCTATGCCCAAGTTCTTGAGTTCACTCCGCATTTTCTAGGATAGTGGAAGGTTTATGTTCCATGCGTTGAGACGTGAGTAGTTGGAGAAGAAAGTAGGCAGTGACACATCGTATCTCATTCCCGATCACAGGATTATTTGCACCGACCCACATCGTCAACTGTTTTCAAAGTTATCTCTCTGCATAAGTTTTTGAATTCAATCCGCATTTTCTAGGATAGTGGAAGGTTTATGTTCCCTGCGTTCAGAGGTGAGCAGTTGGAGAAGAAAGCTGGCAGTGACACATCGTATTTCATTCCCGATCATAGGATTATTTGCACCGACCCACATCGGCAACTGTTTTCAACGTTATCTCTATGCACAAGTTCTTGAGTTTACTCCGCGTTTTCTAGGATAGTGGAAGGTTTATGTTCCCTGCGTTCAGAGGTGAGCAGTTGGAGAAGAAAGCTGGCAGTGACACATCGTATCTCATTCCCGATCATAGGATTATTTGCACCGACCCACATCGTCAACTGTTTTCAAAGTTATCTCTGTGCATAAGTTTTTGAATTCATTCCGCATTTTCTAGGATAGTGGAAGATTTATGTTCCATGCGTTCAGAGGTGAGCAGTTGGAGAAGAAAGCTGGCAGTGACACATCGTATCTCATTCCCGATCATAGGATTATTTGCACCGACCCACATCGTCAACTGTTTTCAAAGTTATCTCTGTGCATAAGTTTTTGAATTCATTCCGCATTTTCTAGGATAGTGGAAGATTTATGTTCCATGCGTTCAGAGGTGAGCAGTTGGAGAAGAAAGCTGGCAGTGACACATCGTATCTCATTCCCGATCATAGGATTATTTGCACCGACCCACATCGTCAACTGTTTTAACGTTATCTCTATGCCCAAGTTCTTGAGTTCACTCCGCATTTTCTAGGATAGTGGAAGGTTTATGTTCCATGCGTTGAGACGTGAGCAGTTGGAGAAGAAAGTGGGCAGTGACACATCGTATCTCATTCCCGATCATAGGATTATTTGCACCGACCCACATCGTCAAGTGTTTTCAAAGTTATCTCTCTGCATAAGTTCTTGAATTCAATCCGCATTATCTAGGATAGTGGAAGGTTTATGTTCCATGCGTTCAGAGGTGAGCAGTTGGAGAAGAAAGCTGGCAGTGACACATTGTATTTCATTCCCGATCATAGGATTATTTGCACCGACCCACATCGTCAACTGTTTTCAACGTTATCTCTATGCACAAGTTCTTGAGTTTACTCCGCATTTTCTAGGATAGTGGAAGGTTTATGTTCCATGCGTTCAGAGGTGAGCAGTTGGAGAAGAAAGTAGGCAGTGACACATCGTATCTCATTCCCGATCATAGGATTATTTGCACTGACCCACATCGTCAACTGTTTTCAACATTATCTCTATGCACAAGTTCTTGAGTTCAATCCGCATTATCTAGGATAGTGGAAGTTTTATGTTCCATGCGTTCAGAGGTGAGCAGTTGGAGAAAAAAGTAGGCAGTGACACATCGTATCTCATTCCCGATCATAGGATTATTTGCACCGACCCACATCGTCAACTGTTTTCAAAGTTATCTCTCTGCATAAGTTCTTGAATTCAATCCGCATTTTCTAGGATAGTGGAAGGTTTATGTTCCATGCGTTCAGAGGTGAGCAGTTGGAGAAGAGAGTAGGCAGTGACACATCGTATTTCATTCCCGATCATAGGATTATTTGCACCGAGCCACATCGGCAACAGTTTTCAACGTTATCTCTATGCCCAAGTTCTTGAGTTCACTCCGCATTTTCTATTATAGTGGAAGGTTTATGTTCCATGCGTTGAGACGTGAGCAGTTGGAGAAGAAAGTAGGCAGTGACACATCGTATCTCATTCCCGATCATAGGATTATTTGCACCGACCCACATCGTCAACTGTTTTCAAAGTTATCTCTGTGCATAAGTTCTTGAGTTTACTCCGCATTTTCTAGGATAGTGGAAGGTTTATGTTCCATGCGTTCAGAGGTGAGCAGTTGGAGAAGAAAGCTGGCAGTGACACATCGTATCTCATTCCCGATCATAGGATTATTTGCACCGACCCACATCGTCAACTGTTTTCAAAGTTATCTCTGTGCATAAGTTTTTTGAATTCATTCCGCATTTTCTAGGATAGGGGAAGATTTATGTTCCATGCGTTCCGAGGTGAGCAGTTGGAGAAGAAAGCTGGCAGTGACACATCGTATTTCATTCCCGATCATAGGATTATTTGCACCGACCCACATCGGCAACTGTTTTCAACGTTATCTCTATGCACAAGTTCTTGAGTTTACTCCGCATTTTCTAGGATAGTGGAAGGTTTATGTTCCATGCGTTCAGAGGTGAGCAGTTGGAGAAGAAAGCTGGCAGTGACACATCGTATCTCATTCCCGATCATAGGATTATTTGCACCGACCCACATCGTCAACTGTTTTCAAAGTTATCTCTGTGCATAAGTTTTTTGAATTCATTCCGCATTTTCTAGGATAGGGGAAGATTTATGTTCCATGCGTTCAGAGGTGAGCAGTTGGAGAAGAAAGCTGGCAGTGACACATCGTATCTCATTCCCGATCATAGGATTATTTGCACCGACCCACATCGTCAACTGTTTTAACGTTATCTCTATGCCCAAGTTCTTGAGTTCACTCCGCATTTTCTAGGATAGTGGAAGGTTTATGTTCCATGCGTTGAGACGTGAGCAGTTGGAGAAGAAAGTGGGCAGTGACACATCGTATCTCATTCCCGATCATAGGATTATTTGCAACGACCCACATCGTCAACTGTTTTCAAAGTTATCTCTCTGCATAAGTTCTTGAATTCAATTCGCATTATCTAGGATAGTGGAAGGTTTATGTTCCATGCGTTCAGAGGTGAGCAGTTGGAGAAGAAAGCTGGCAGTGACACATTGTATTTCATTCCCGATCATAGGATTATTTGCACCGACCCACATCGTCAACTGTTTTCAAAGTTATCTCTCTGCATATGTTCTTGAATTCAATCCGCATTATCTAGGATAGTGGAAAGTTTATGTTCCATGCGTTCAGAGGTGAGCAGTTGGAGAAGAAAGCTGGCAGTGACACATTGTATTTCATTCCCGATCATAGGATTATTTGCACCGACCCACATCGTCAACTGTTTTCAACGTTATCTCTATGCACAAGTTCTTGAGTTTACTCCGCATTTTCTAGGATAGTGGAAGGTTTATGTTCCATGCGTTCAGAGGTGAGCAGTTGGATAAGAAAGCTGGCAGTGACACATCGTATCTCATTCCCGATCATAGGATTATTTGCACCGACCCACATCGTCAACTGTTTTCAAAGTTATCTCTCTGCATAAGTTCTTGAATTCAATCCGCATTTTCTAGCATAGTGGAAGGTTTATGTTCCATGCATTCAGATGTGAGCAGTTGGAGAAGAAAGCTGGCAGTGACACATCGTATCTCATTCCCGATCATAGGATTATTTGCACCGACCCACATCGTCAACTGTTTTCAACGTTATCTCTATGCACAAGTTCTTGAGTTCACTCCGAATTTTCTAGGATAGTGGAAGGTTTATGTTCCATGCATTCAGAGGTGAACAGTTGGAGAAGAAAGTAGGCAGTGACACATCGTATCTCATTCCCGATCATAGGATTATTTGCACCGACCCACATCGTCAACTGTTTTCAACGTTATCTCTATGCCCAAGTTCTTGAGTTCACTCCGCATTTTCTAGGATAGTGGAAGGTTTATGTTCCATGCGTTGAGACGTGAGTAGTTGGAGAAGAAAGTAGGCAGTGACACATCGTATCTCATTCCCGATCATAGGATTATTTGCACCGACCCACATCGTCAACTGTTTTCAAAGTTATCTCTCTGCATAAGTTTTTGAATTCAATCCGCATTTTCTAGGATAGTGGAAGGTTTATGTTCCCTGCGTTCAGAGGTGAGCAGTTGGAGAAGAAAGCTGGCAGTGACACATCGTATCTCATTCCCGATCATAGGATTATTTGCACCGACCCACATCGTCAACTGTTTTCAAACTTATCTCTGTGCATAGGTTTTTGAATTCATTCCGCATTTTCTAGGATAGTGGAAGATTTATGTTCCATGCGTTCAGAGGTGAGCAGTTGGAGAAGAAAGCTGGCAGTGACACATCGTATCTCATTCCCGATCATAGGATTATTTGCACCGACCCACATCGTCAACTGTTTTAACGTTATCTCTATGCCCAAGTTCTTGAGTTTACTCCGCATTTTCTAGGATAGTGGAAGGTTTATGTTCCCTGCGTTCAGAGGTGAGCAGTTGGAGAAGAAAGCTGGCAGTGACACATCGTATCTCATTCCCGATCATAGGATTATTTGCACCGACCCACATCGTCAACTGTTTTCAAACTTATCTCTGTGCATAAGTTTTTGAATTCATTCCGCATTTTCTAGGATAGTGGAAGATTTATGTTCCATGCGTTCAGAGGTGAGCAGTTGGAGAAGAAAGCTGGCAGTGACACATCGTATCTCATTCCCGATCATAGGATTATTTGCACCGACCCACATCGTCAACTGTTTTAACGTTATCTCTATGCCCAAGTTCTTGAGTTCACTCCGCATTTTCTAGGATAGTGGAAGGTTTATGTTCCATGCGTTCAGAGGTGAGCAGTTGGAGAACAAAGCTGGCAGTGGCACATTGTATTTCATTCCCGATCATAGGATTATTTGCACCGACCCACATCGTCAACTGTTTTCAACGTTATCTCTATGCACAAGTTCTTGAGTTTACTCCGCATTTTCTAGGATAGTGGAAGGTTTATGTTCCATGCGTTCAGAGGTGAGCAGTTGGAGAAGAAAGTAGGCAGTGACACATCGTATCTCATTCCCGATCATAGGATTATTTGCACTGACCCACATCGTCAACTGTTTTCAAAGTTATCTCTCTGCATAAGTTCTTGAATTCAATCCGCATTTTCTAGCATAGTGGAAGGTTTATGTTTCATGCGTTCAGAGGTGAGCAGTTGGATAAGAAAGCTGGCAGTGACACATCGTATCTCATTCCCGATCATAGGATTATTTGCACCGACCCACATCGTCAACTGTTTTCAAAGTTATCTCTCTGCATAAGTTCTTGAATTCAATCCGCATTTTCTAGCATAGTGGAAGGTTTATGTTCCATGCATTCAGATGTGAGCAGTTGGAGAAGAAAGCTGGCAGTGACACATCGTATCTCATTCCCGATCATAGGATTATTTGCACCGACCCACATCGTCAACTGTTTTCAACGTTATCTCTATGCACAAGTTCTTGAGTTCACTCCGAATTTTCTAGGATAGTGGAAGGTTTATGTTCCATGCGTTCAGAGGTGAGCAGTTGGAGAAGAAAGTAGGCAGTGACACATCGTATCTCATTCCCGATCATAGGATTATTTGCACCGACCCACATCGTCAACTGTTTTCAACGTTATCTCTATGCACAAGTTCTTGAGTTTACTCCGCATTTTCTAGGATAGTGGAAGGTTTATGTTCCATGCGTTCAGAGGTGAGCAGTTGGAGAAGAAAGCTGGCAGTGACACATCGTATCTCATTCCCGATCATAGGATTATTTGCACCGACCCACATCGTCAACTGTTTTCAAAGTTATCTCTGTGCATAAGTTTTTGAATTCATTCCGCATTTTCTAGGATAGTGGAAGATTTATGTTCCATGCGTTCAGAGGTGAGCAGTTGGAGAAGAAAGCTGGCAGTGACACATCGTATCTCATTCCCGATCATAGGATTATTTGCACCGACCCACATCGTCAACTGTTTTAACGTTATCTCTATGCCCAAGTTCTTGAGTTCACTCCGCAATTTCTAGGATAGTGGAAGGTTTATGTTCCATGCGTTGAGACGTGAGCAGTTGGAGAAGAAAGTAGGCAGTGACACATCGTATCTCATTCCCGATCATAGGATTATTTGCACCGACCCACATCGTCAACTGTTTTCAACGTTATCTCTATGCCCAAGTTCTTGAGTTCACTCCGCATTTTCTAGGATAGTGGAAGGTTTATGTTCCATGCGTTGAGACGTGAGTAGTTGGAGAAGAAAGTAGGCAGTGACACATCGTATCTCATTCCCGATCATAGGATTATTTGCACCGACCCACATCGTCAACTGTTTTCAAAGTTATCTCTCTGCATAAGTTTTTGAATTCAATCCGCATTTTTTAGGATAGTGGAAGGTTTATGTTCCCTGCGTTCAGAGGTGAGCAGTTGGAGAAGAAAGCTGGCAGTGACACATCGTATTTCATTCCCGATCATAGGATTATTTGCACCGACCCACATCGGCAACTGTTTTCAACGTTATCTCTATGCACAAGTTCTTGAGTTTACTCCGCATTTTCTAGGATAGTGGAAGGTTTATGTTCCCTGCGTTCAGAGGTGAGCAGTTGGAGAAGAAAGCTGGCAGTGACACATCGTATCTCATTCCCGATCATAGGATTATTTGCACCGACCCACATCGTCAACTGTTTTCAAACTTATCTCTGTGCATAAGTTTTTGAATTCATTCCGCATTTTCTAGGATAGTGGAAGATTTATGATCCATGCGTTCAGAGGTAAGCAGTTGGAGAAGAAAGCTGGCAGTGACACATCGTATCTCATTCCCGATCATAGGATTATTTGCACCGACCCACATCGTCAACTGTTTTAACGTTATCTCTATGCCCAAGTTCTTGAGTTCACTCCGTATTTTTTAGGATAGTGGAAGGTTTATGTTCCATGCGTTGAGACGTGAGTAGTTGGAGAAGAAAGTGGGCAGTGACACATCGTATCTCATTCCCGATCATAGGATTATTTGCACCGACCCACATCGTCAACTGTTTTCAAAGTTATCTCTCTGCATAAGTTCTTGAATTCAATCCGCATTATCTAGGATAGTGGAAGGTTTATGTTCCATGCGTTCAGAGGTGAGCAGTTGGAGAAGAAAGCTGGCAGTGACACATTGTATTTCATTCCCGATCATAGGATTATTTGCACCGACCCACATCGTCAACTGTTTTCAACGTTATCTCTATGCACAAGTTCTTGAGTTTACCCGCATTTTCTAGGATAGTGGAAGGTTTATGTTCCATGCGTTCAGAGGTGAGCAGTTGGAGAAGAAAGTAGGCAGTGACACATCGTATCTCATTCCCGATCATAGGATTATTTGCACTGACCCACATTTCAACTGTTTTCAAAGTTATCTCTCTGCATAAGTTCTTGAATTCAATCCGCATTTTCTAGCATAGTGGAAGGTTTATGTTCCATGCGTTCAGAGGTGAGCAGTTGGATAAGAAAGCTGGCAGTGACACATCGTATCTCATTCCCGATCATAGGATTATTTGCACCGACCCACATCGTCAACTGTTTTCAAAGTTATCTCTCTGCATAAGTTCTTGAATTCAATCCGCATTTTCTAGCATAGTGGAAGGTTTATGTTCCATGCATTCAGATGTGAGCAGTTGCAGAAGAAAGCTGGCAGTGACACATCGTATCTCATTCCCGATCATAGGATTATTTGCACCGACCCACATCGTCAACTGTTTTCAACGTTATCTCTATGCACAAGTTCTTGAGTTCACTCCGAATTTTCTAGGATAGTGGAAGGTTTATGTTCCATGCATTCAGAGGTGAGCAGTTGGAGAAGAAAGTAGGCAGTGACACATCGTATTTCATTCCCGATCATAGGATTATTTGCACCGACCTACATCGTCAACTGTTTTCAACGTTATCTCTATGCACAAGTTCTTGAGTTTACTCCGCATTTTCTAGGATAGTGGAAGGTTTATGTTCCATGCGTTCAGAGGTGAGCAGTTGGAGAAGAAAGTAGGCAGTGACACATCGTATCTCATTCTCGTCATAGGATTATTTGCACCGACCCACATCGTCAACTGTTTTCAAAGTTATCTCTCTGCATAAGTTATTGAATTCAATCCGCATTTTCTAGCATAGTGGAAGGTTTATGTTCCATGCGTTCAGAGGTGAGCAGTTGGAGAAGAAAGTAGGCAGTGACACATCGTATCTCATTCCCGATCATAGGATTATTTGCACTGACCCACATCATCAACTGTTTTCAAAGTTATCTCTCTGCATATGTTCTTGAATTCAATCCGCATTTTCTAGCATAGTGGAAGTTTTATGTTCCATGCATTCAGAGGTGAGCAGTTGGAGAAGAAATTAAGCAGTGACACATCGTATCTCATACCCGATCATAGGATTATTTGCACCGACCCACATCGTCAACTGTTTTCAACGTTATCTCTATGCACAAGTTCTTGAGTTCAATCCGCATTATCTAGGATAGTGGAAGGTTTATGTTCCATGCGTTCAGAGGTGAGCAGTTGGAGAAGAAAGTAGGCAGTGACACATCGTATCTCATTCCCGATCATAGGATTATTTGCACCGACCCACATCGTCAACTGTTTTCAAAGTTATCTCTCTGCATAAGTTCTTGAATTCAATCCGCATTTTCTAGGATAGTGGAAGGTTTATGTTCCATGCGTTCAGAGGTGAGCAGTTGGAGAAGAAAGTAGGCAGTGACACATCGTATTTCATTCCCGATCATAGGATTATTTGCACCGAGCCACATCGTCAACTGTTTTCAACGTTATCTCTATGCCCAAGTTCTTGAGTTCACTCCGCATTTTCTATTATAGTGGAAGGTTTATGTTCCATGCGTTGAGACGTGAGCAGTTGGAGAAGAAAGTAGGCAGTGACACATCGTATCTCATTCCCGATCATAGGATTATTTGCACCGACCCACATCGTCAACTGTTTTCAAAGTTATCTCTGTGCATAAGTTTTTGAATTCAATCCGCATTTTCTAGGATAGTGGAAGGTTTATGTTCCATGCGTTCAGAGGTGAGCAGTTGGAGAAGAAAGCTGGCAGTGACACATCGTATTTCATTCCCGATCATAGGATTATTTGCACCGACCCACATCGGCAACTGTTTTCAACGTTATCTCTATGCACAAGTTCTTGAGTTTACTCCGCATTTTCTAGGATAGTGGAAGGTTTATGTTCCATGCGTTCAGAGGTGAGCAGTTGGAGAAGAAAGCTGGCAGTGACACATCGTATCTCATTCCCGATCATAGGATTATTTGCACCGACCCACATCGTCAACTGTTTTCAAAGTTATCTCTGTGCATAAGTTTTTGAATTCATTCCGCATTTTCTAGGATAGTGGAAGATTTATGTTCCATGCGTTCAGAGGTGAGCAGTTGGAGAAGAAAGCTGGCAGTGACACATCGTATCTCATTCCCGATCATAGGATTATTTGCACCGACCCACATCGTCAACTGTTTTAACGTTATCTCTATGCCCAAGTCCTTGAGTTCACTCCGCATTTTCTAGGATAGTGGAAGGTTTATGTTCCATGCGTTGAGACGTGAGCAGTTGGAGAAGAAAGTGGGCAGTGACACATCGTATCTCATTCCCGATCATAGGATTATTTGCACCGACCCACATCGTCAACTGTTTTCAAAGTTATCTCTCTGCATAAGTTCTTGAATTCAATCCGCATTATCTAGGATAGTGGAAGGTTTATGTTCCATGCGTTCAGAGGTGAGCAGTTGGAGAAGAAAGCTGCCAGTGACACATTGTATTTCATTCCCGATCATAGGATTATTTGCACCGACCCACATCGTCAACTGTTTTCAACATTAT
The DNA here is from genome assembly GCF_044657685.1 of Stegodyphus dumicola. Taxonomy (NCBI): domain Eukaryota; kingdom Metazoa; phylum Arthropoda; class Arachnida; order Araneae; family Eresidae; genus Stegodyphus; species Stegodyphus dumicola. The sequence goes on along the minus strand of NC_140776.1, from coordinate 182,395,166 downwards.
CTCTATGCACAAGTTCTTGAGTTTACTCCGCATTTTCTAGGATAGTGGAAGGTTTATGTTCCATGCGTTCAGAGGTGAGCAGTTGGAGAACAAAGTAGGCAGTGACACATCGTATCTCATTCCCGATCATAGGATTATTTGCACCGACCCACATCGTCAACTGTTTTCAAAGTTATCTCTCTGCATAAGTTCTTGAATTCAATCCGCATTTTCTAGCATAGTGGAAGGTTTATGTTCCATGCGTTCAGAGGTGAGCAGTTGGATAAGAAAGCTGGCAGTGACACATCGTATCTCATTCCCGATCATAGGATTATTTGCACCGACCCACATCGTCAACTGTTTTCAAAGTTATCTCTCTGCATAAGTTCTTGAATTCAATCCGAATTTTCTAGCATAGTGGAAGGTTTATGTTCCATGCATTCAGAGGTGAGCAGTTGGAGAAGAAATTAGGCAGTGACACATCGTATCTCATTCCCGATCATAGGATTATTTGCACCGACCCACATCGTCAACTGTTTTCAACGTTATCTCTATGCACAAGTTCTTGAGTTCACTCCGAATTTTCTAGGATAGTTGAAGGTTTATGTTCAATGCGTTCAGAGGTGAGCAGTTGGAGAAGAAAGTAGGCAGTGACACATCGTATTTCATTCCCGATCATAGGATTATTTGCACCGACCCACATCGTCAACTGTTTTCAACGTTATCTCTATGCCCAAGTTCTTGAGTTCACTCCGCATTTTCTAGGATAGTGGAAGGTTTATGTTCCATGCGTTGAGACGTGAGCAGTTGGAGAAGAAAGTAGGTAGTGACACATCGTATCTCATTCCCGATCATAGGATTATTTGCACCGACCCACATCGTCAACTGTTTTCAAAGTTATCTCTCTGCATAAGTTTTTGAATTCAATCCGCATTTTCTAGGATAGTGGAAGGTTTATGTTCCCTGCGTTCAGAGGTGAGCAGTTGGAGAAGAAAGCTGGCAGTGACACATCGTATTTCATTCCCGATCATAGGATTATTTGCACCGACCCACATCGACAACTGTTTTCAACGTTATCTCTATGCACAAGTTCTTGAGTTTACTCCGCATTTTCTAGGATAGTGGAAGGTTTATGTTCCCTGCGTTCAGAGGTGAGCAGTTGGAGAAGAAAGCTGGCAGTGACACATCGTATCTCATTCCCGATCATAGGATTATTTGCACCGACCCACATCGTCAACTGTTTTCAAAGTTATCTCTGTGCATAAGTTTTTGAATTCATTCCGCATTTTCTAGGATAGTGGAAGATTTATGTTCCATGCGTTCAGAGGTGAGCAGTTGGAGAAGAAAGCTGCCAGTGACACATTGTATTTCATTCCCGATCATAGGATTATTTGCACCGACCCACATCGTCAACTGTTTTCAACATTATCTCTATGCACAAGTTCTTGAGTTTACTCCGCATTTTCTAGGATAGTGGAAGGTTTATGTTCCATGCGTTCAGAGGTGAGCAGTTGGAGAACAAAGTAGGCAGTGACACATCGTATCTCATTCCCGATCATAGGATTATTTGCACCGACCCACATCGTCAACTGTTTTCAAAGTTATCTCTCTGCATAAGTTCTTGAATTCAATCCGCATTTTCTAGCATAGTGGAAGGTTTATGTTCCATGCGTTCAGAGGTGAGCAGTTGGATAAGAAAGCTGGCAGTGACACATCGTATCTCATTCCCGATCATAGGATTATTTGCACCGACCCACATCGTCAACTGTTTTCAAAGTTATCTCTCTGCATAAGTTCTTGAATTCAATCCGAATTTTCTAGCATAGTGGAAGGTTTATGTTCCATGCATTCAGAGGTGAGCAGTTGGAGAAGAAATTAGGCAGTGACACATCGTATCTCATTCCCGATCATAGGATTATTTGCACCGACCCACATCGTCAACTGTTTTCAACGTTATCTCTATGCACAAGTTCTTGAGTTCACTCCGAATTTTCTAGGATAGTTGAAGGTTTATGTTCCCTGCGTTCAGAGGTGAGCAGTTGGAGAAGAAATTAGGCAGTGACACATCGTATCTCATTCCCGATCATAGGATTATTTGCACCGACCCACATCGTCAACTGTTTTCAAAGTTATCTCTCTGCATAAGTTTTTGAATTCAATCCGCATTTTCTAGGATAGTGGAAGGTTTATGTTCCCTGCGTTCAGAGGTGAGCAGTTGGAGAAGAAAGCTGGCAGTGACACATCGTATTTCATTCCCGATCATAGGATTATTTGCACCGACCCACATCGACAACTGTTTTCAACGTTATCTCTATGCACAAGTTCTTGAGTTTACTCCGCATTTTCTAGGATAGTGGAAGGTTTATGTTCCCTGCGTTCAGAGGTGAGCAGTTGGAGAAGAAAGCTGGCAGTGACACATCGTATCTCATTCCCGATCATAGGATTATTTGCACGGACCCACATCGTCAACTGTTTTCAAAGTTATCTCTCTGCATAAGTTCTTGAATTCAATCCGCATTTTCTAGCATAGTGGAAGGTTTATGTTCCCTGCGTTCAGAGGTGAGCAGTTGGAGAAGAAAGCTGCCAGTGACACATTGTATTTCATTCCCGATCATAGGATTATTTGCACCGACCCACATCGTCAACTGTTTTCAACATTATCTCTATGCACAAGTTCTTGAGTTTACTCCGCATTTTCTAGGATAGTGGAAGGTTTATGTTCCATGCGTTCAGAGGTGAGCAGTTGGAGAACAAAGTAGGCAGTGACACATCGTATCTCATTCCCGATCATAGGATTATTTGCACCGACCCACATCGTCAACTGTTTTCAAAGTTATCTCTCTGCATAAGTTCTTGAATTCAATCCGCATTTTCTAGCATAGTGGAAGGTTTATGTTCCATGCGTTCAGAGGTGAGCAGTTGGATAAGAAAGCTGGCAGTGACACATCGTATCTCATTCCCGATCATAGGATTATTTGCACCGACCCACATCGTCAACTGTTTTCAAAGTTATCTCTCTGCATAAGTTCTTGAATTCAATCCGAATTTTCTAGCATAGTGGAAGGTTTATGTTCCATGCATTCAGAGGTGAGCAGTTGGAGAAGAAATTAGGCAGTGACACATCGTATCTCATTCCCGATCATAGGATTATTTGCACCGACCCACATCGTCAACTGTTTTCAACGTTATCTCTATGCACAAGTTCTTGAGTTCACTCCGAATTTTCTAGGATAGTTGAAGGTTTATGTTCCCTGCGTTCAGAGGTGAGCAGTTGGAGAAGAAATTAGGCAGTGACACATCGTATCTCATTCCCGATCATAGGATTATTTGCACCGACCCACATCGTCAACTGTTTTCAAAGTTATCTCTCTGCATAAGTTCTTGAATTCAATCCGCATTTTCTAGCATAGTGGAAGGTTTATGTTCCATGCGTTCAGAGGTGAGCAGTTGGATAAGAAAGCTGCCAGTAACACATCGTATCTCATTCCCGATCATAGGATTATTTGCACCGACCCACATCGTCAACTGTTTTCAAAGTTATCTCTCTGCATAAGTTCTTGAATTCAATCCGCATTTTCTAGCATAGTGGAAGGTTTATGTTCCATGCGTTCAGAGGTGAGCAGTTGGATAAGAAAGCTGGCAGTGACACATCGTATCTCATTCCCGATCATAGGATTATTTGCACCGACCCACATCGTCAACTGTTTTCAAAGTTATCTCTCTGCATAAGTTCTTGAATTCAATCCGAATTTTCTAGCATAGTGGAAGGTTTATGTTCCATGCATTCAGAGGTGAGCAGTTGGAGAAGAAATTAGGCAGTGACACATCGTATCTCATTCCCGATCATAGGATTATTTGCACCGACCCACATCGTCAACTGTTTTCAACGTTATCTCTATGCACAAGTTCTTGAGTTCACTCCGAATTTTCTAGGATAGTTGAAGGTTTATGTTCCCTGCGTTCAGAGGTGAGCAGTTGGAGAAGAAATTAGGCAGTGACACATCGTATCTCATTCCCGATCATAGGATTATTTGCACGGACCCACATCGTCAACTGTTTTCAAAGTTATCTCTCTGCATAAGTTCTTGAATTCAATCCGCATTTTCTAGCATAGTGGAAGGTTTATGTTCCATGCGTTCAGAGGTGAGCAGTTGGATAAGAAAGCTGCCAGTAACACATCGTATCTCATTCCCGATCATAGGATTATTTGCACCGACCCACATCGTCAACTGTTTTCAAAGTTATCTCTCTGCATAAGTTCTTGAATTCAATCCGCATTTTCTAGCATAGTGGAAGGTTTATGTTCCATGCATTCAGATGTGAGCAGTTGGAGAAGAAAGCTAACAGTGACACATCGTATCTCATTCCCGATCATAGGATTATTTGCACCGACCCACATCGTCAACTGTTTTCAACGTTATCTCTATGCACAAGTTCTTGAGTTCACTCCGAATTTTCTAGGATAGTGGAAGGTTTATGTTCCATGCGTTCAGAGGTGAGCAGTTGGAGAAGAAAGTAGGCAGTGACACATCGTATTTCATTCCCGATCATAGGATTATTTGCACCGACCCACATCGTCAACTGTTTTCAACGTTATCTCTATGCCCAAGTTCTTGAGTTCACTCCGCATTTTCTAGGATAGTGGAAGGTTTATGTTCCATGCGTTGAGACGTGAGTAGTTGGAGAAGAAAGTAGGCAGTGACACATCGTATCTCATTCCCGATCATAGGATTATTTGCACCGACCCACATCGTCAACTGTTTTCAAAGTTATCTCTCTGCATAAGTTTTTGAATTCAATCCGCATTTTCTAGGATAGTGGAAGGTTTATGTTCCCTGCGTTCAGAGGTGAGCAGTTGGAGAAGAAAGCTGGCAGTGACACATCGTATTTCATTCCCGATCATAGGATTATTTGCACCGACCCACATCGGCAACTGTTTTCAACGTTATCTCTATGCACAAGTTCTTGAGTTTACTCCGCATTTTCTAGGATAGTGGAAGGTTTATGTTCCCTGCGTTCAGAGGTGAGCAGTTGGAGAAGAAAGCTGGCAGTGACACATCGTATCTCATTCCCGATCATAGGATTATTTGCACCGACCCACATCGTCAACTGTTTTAACGTTATCTCTATGCCCAAGTTCTTGAGTTCACTCCGCATTTTCTAGGATAGTGGAAGGTTTATGTTCCATGCGTTGAGACGTGAGCAGTTGGAGAAGAAAGTGGGCAGTGACACATCGTATCTCATTCCCGATCATAGGATTATTTGCACCGACCCACATCGTCAAGTGTTTTCAAAGTTATCTCTCTGCATAAGTTCTTGAATTCAATCCGCATTATCTAGGATCGTGGAAGGTTTATGTTCCATGCGTTCAGAGGTGAGCAGTTGGAGAAGAAAGCTGGCAGTGACACATTGTATTTCATTCCCGATCATAGGATTATTTGCACCGACCCACATCGTCAACTGTTTTCAACGTTATCTCTATGCACAAGTTCTTGAGTTTACTCCGCATTTTCTAGGATAGTGGAAGGTTTATGTTCCATGCGTTCAGAGGTGAGCAGTTGGAGAAGAAAGTAGGCAGTGACACATCGTATCTCATTCCCGATCATAGGATTATTTGCACTGACCCACATCGTCAACTGTTTTCAACGTTATCTCTATGCACAAGTTCTTGAGTTCAATCCGCATTATCTAGGATAGTGGAAGGTTTATGTTCCATGCGTTCAGAGGTGAGCAGTTGGAGAAGAAAGTAGGCAGTGACACATCGTATCTCATTCCCGATCATAGGATTATTTGCACCGACCCACATCGTCAACTGTTTTCAAAGTTATCTCTGTGCATAAGTTTTTGAATTCATTCCGCATTTTCTAGGATAGGGGAAGATTTATGTTCCATGCGTTCAGAGGTGAGCAGTTGGAGAAGAAAGCTGGCAGTGACACATCGTATCTCATTCCCGATCATAGGATTATTTGCACCGACCCACATCGTCAACTGTTTTAACGTTATCTCTATGCCCAAGTTCTTGAGTTCACTCCGCATTTTCTAGGATAGTGGAAGGTTTATGTTCCATGCGTTGAGACGTGAGCAGTTGGAGAAGAAAGTGGGCAGTGACACATCGTATCTCATTCCCGATCATAGGATTATTTGCACCGACCCACATCGTCAACTGTTTTCAAAGTTATCTCTCTGCATAAGTTCTTGAATTCAATTCGCATTATCTAGGATAGTGGAAGGTTTATGTTCCATGCGTTCAGAGGTGAGCAGTTGGAGAAGAAAGCTGGCAGTGACACATTGTATTTCATTCCCGATCATAGGATTATTTGCACCGACCCACATCGTCAACTGTTTTCAACGTTATCTCTATGCACAAGTTCTTGAGTTTACTCCGCATTTTCTAGGATAGTGGAAGGTTTATGTTCCATGCGTTCAGAGGTGAGCAGTTGGAGAAGAAAGTAGGCAGTGACACATCGTATCTCATTCCCGATCATAGGATTATTTGCACCGACCCACATCGTCAACTGTTTTCAAAGTTATCTCTCTCCATAAGTTCTTGAATTCAATCCGAATTTTCTAGCATAGTGGAAGGTTTATGTTCAATGCGTTCAGAGGTGATCAGTTGGAGATGAAAGTAGGCAGTGACACATCGTATTTCATTCCCGATCATAGGATTATTTGCACCGACCCACATCGTCAACTGTTTTCAACATTATCTCTATGCCCAAGTTCTTGAGTTCACTCCGCATTTTCTAGGATAGTGGAAGGTTTATGTTCCATGCGTTGAGACGTGAGCAGTTGGAGAAGAAAGTAGGCAGTGACACATCGTATCTCATTCCGGATCATAGGATTATTTGCACCGACCCACATCGTCAACTGTTTTCAAAGTTATCTCTCTGCATAAGTTTTTGAATTCAATCCGCATTTTCTAGGATAGTGGAAGGTTTATGTTCCCTGCGTTCAGAGGTGAGCAGTTGGAGAAGAAAGCTGGCAGTGACACATCGTATCTCATTCCCGATCATAGGATTATTTGCACCGACCCACATCGTCAACTGTTTTCAAAGTTATCTCTGTGCATAAGTTTTTGAATTCATTCCGCATTTTCTAGGATAGTGGAAGATTTATGTTCCATGCGTTCAGAGGTGAGCAGTTGGAGAAGAAAGCTGGCAGTGACACATCGTATCTCATTCCCGATCATAGGATTATTTGCACCGACCCACATCGTCAACTGTTTTAACGTTATCTCTATGCCCAAGTTCTTGAGTTCACTCCGCATTTTCTAGGATAGTGGAAGGTTTATGTTCCATGCGTTGAGACGTGAGCAGTTGGAGAAGAAAGTGGGCAGTGACACATCGTATCTCATTCCCGATCATAGGATTATTTGCACCGACCCACATCGTCAAGTGTTTTCAAAGTTATCTCTCTGCATAAGTTCTTGAATTCAATCCGCATTATCTAGGATCGTGGAAGGTTTATGTTCCATGCGTTCAGAGGTGAGCAGTTGGAGAAGAAAGCTGGCAGTGACACATTGTATTTCATTCCCGATCATAGGATTATTTGCACCGACCCACATCGTCAACTGTTTTCAACGTTATCTCTATGCACAAGTTCTTGAGTTTACTCCGCATTTTCTAGGATAGTGGAAGGTTTATGTTCCATGCGTTCAGAGGTGAGCAGTTGGAGAAGAAAGTAGGCAGTGACACATCGTATCTCATTCCCGATCATAGGATTATTTGCACTGACCCACATCGTCAACTGTTTTCAACGTTATCTCTATGCACAAGTTCTTGAGTTCAATCCGCATTATCTAGGATAGTGGAAGGTTTATGTTCCATGCGTTCAGAGGTGAGCAGTTGGAGAAGAAAGTAGGCAGTGACACATCGTATCTCATTCCCGATCATAGGATTATTTGCACCGACCCACATCGTCAACTGTTTTCAAAGTTATCTCTGTGCATAAGTTTTTGAATTCATTCCGCATTTTCTAGGATAGGGGAAGATTTATGTTCCATGCGTTCAGAGGTGAGCAGTTGGAGAAGAAAGCTGGCAGTGACACATCGTATCTCATTCCCGATCATAGGATTATTTGCACCGACCCACATCGTCAACTGTTTTAACGTTATCTCTATGCCCAAGTTCTTGAGTTCACTCCGCATTTTCTAGGATAGTGGAAGGTTTATGTTCCATGCGTTGAGACGTGAGCAGTTGGAGAAGAAAGTGGGCAGTGACACATCGTATCTCATTCCCGATCATAGGATTATTTGCACCGACCCACATCGTCAACTGTTTTCAAAGTTATCTCTCTGCATAAGTTCTTGAATTCAATTCGCATTATCTAGGATAGTGGAAGGTTTATGTTCCATGCGTTCAGAGGTGAGCAGTTGGAGAAGAAAGCTGGCAGTGACACATTGTATTTCATTCCCGATCATAGGATTATTTGCACCGACCCACATCGTCAACTGTTTTCAACGTTATCTCTATGCACAAGTTCTTGAGTTTACTCCGCATTTTCTAGGATAGTGGAAGGTTTATGTTCCATGCGTTCAGAGGTGAGCAGTTGGAGAAGAAAGTAGGCAGTGACACATCGTATCTCATTCCCGATCATAGGATTATTTGCACCGACCCACATCGTCAACTGTTTTCAAAGTTATCTCTCTCCATAAGTTCTTGAATTCAATCCGAATTTTCTAGCATAGTGGAAGGTTTATGTTCAATGCGTTCAGAGGTGATCAGTTGGAGATGAAAGTAGGCAGTGACACATCGTATTTCATTCCCGATCATAGGATTATTTGCACCGACCCACATCGTCAACTGTTTTCAACATTATCTCTATGCCCAAGTTCTTGAGTTCACTCCGCATTTTCTAGGATAGTGGAAGGTTTATGTTCCATGCGTTGAGACGTGAGCAGTTGGAGAAGAAAGTAGGCAGTGACACATCGTATCTCATTCCGGATCATAGGATTATTTGCACCGACCCACATCGTCAACTGTTTTCAAAGTTATCTCTCTGCATAAGTTTTTGAATTCAATCCGCATTTTCTAGGATAGTGGAAGGTTTATGTTCCCTGCGTTCAGAGGTCAGCAGTTGGAGAAGAAAGCTGGCAGTGACACATCGTATCTCATTCCCGATCATAGGATTATTTGCACCGACCCACATCGTCAACTGTTTTCAAAGTTATCTCTGTGCATAAGTTTTTGAATTCATTCCGCATTTTCTAGGATAGTGGAAGATTTATGTTCCATGCGTTCAGAGGTGAGCAGTTGGAGAAGAAAGCTGGCAGTGACACATCGTATCTCATTCCCGATCATAGGATTATTTGCACCGACCCACATCGTCAACTGTTTTAACGTTATCTCTATGCCCAAGTTCTTGAGTTCACTCCTCATTTTCTAGGATAGTGGAAGGTTTATGTTCCATGCGTTGAGACGTGAGCAGTTGGAGAAGAAAGTGGGCAGTGACACATCGTATCTCATTCCCGATCATAGGATTATTTGCACCGACCCACATCGTCAACTGTTTTCAAAGTTATCTCTCTGCATAAGTTCTTGAATTCAATCCGCATTATCTAGGATAGTGGAAGGTTTATGTTCCATGCGTTCAGAGGTGAGCAGTTGGAGAAGAAAGCTGGCAGTGACACATTGTATTTCATTCCCGATCATAGGATTATTTGCACCGACCCACATCGTCAACTGTTTTCAACGTTATCTCTATGCACAAGTTCTTGAGTTTACTCCGCATTTTCTAGGATAGTGGAAGGTTTATGTTCCATGCGTTCTGAGGTGAGCAGTTGGATAAGAAAGCTGGCAGTGACACATCGTATCTCATTCCCGATCATAGGATTATTTGCACCGACCCACATCGTCAACTGTTTTCAACGTTATCTCTATGCCCAAGTTCTTGAGTTCACTCCGCATTTTCTAGGATAGTGGAAGGTTTATGTTCCATGCGTTGAGACGTGAGTAGTTGGAGAAGAAAGTAGGCAGTGACACATCGTATCTCATTCCCGATCATAGGATTATTTGCACCGACCCACATCGTCAACTGTTTTCAAAGTTATCTCTCTGCATAAGTTCTTGAATTCAATCCGCATTTTCTAGGATAGTGGAAGGTTTATGTTCCATGCGTTCAGAGGTGAGCAGTTGGAGAAGAAAGCTGGCAGTGACACATTGTATTTCATTCCCGATCATAGGATTATTTGCACCGACCCACATCGTCAACTGTTTTCAACGTTATCTCTATGCACAAGTTCTTGAGTTTACTCCGCATTTTCTAGGATAGTGGAAGGTTTATGTTCCATGCGTTCTGAGGTGAGCAGTTGGATAAGAAAGCTGGCAGTGACACATCGTATCTCATTCCCGATCATAGGATTATTTGCACCGACCCACATCGTCAACTGTTTTCAACGTTATCTCTATGCCCAAGTTCTTGAGTTCACTCCGCATTTTCTAGGATAGTGGAAGGTTTATGTTCCATGCGTTGAGACGTGAGTAGTTGGAGAAGAAAGTAGGCAGTGACACATCGTATCTCATTCCCGATCATAGGATTATTTGCACCGACCCACATCGTCAACTGTTTTCAAAGTTATCTCTCTGCATAAGTTCTTGAATTCAATCCGCATTTTCTAGGATAGTGGAAGGTTTATGTTCCATGCGTTGAGACGTCAGCAGTTGGAGAAGAAAGTAGGCAGTGACACATCGTATCTCATTCCCGATCATAGGATTATTTGCACCGACCCACATCGTCAACTGTTTTCAACGTTATCTCTATGCCCAAGTTCTTGAGTTCACTCCGCATTTTCTAGGATAGTGGAAGGTTTATGTTCCATGCGTTGAGACGTGAGTAGTTGGAGAAGAAAGTAGGCAGTGACACATCGTATCTCATTCCCGATCATAGGATTATTTGCACCGACCCACATCGTCAACTGTTTTCAAAGTTATCTCTCTGCATAAGTTTTTGAATTCAATCCGCATTTTTTAGGATAGTGGAAGGTTTATGTTCCCTGCGTTCAGAGGTGAGCAGTTGGAGAAGAAAGCTGGCAGTGACACATCGTATTTCATTCCCGATCATAGGATTATTTGCACCGACCCACATCGTCAACTGTTTTCAACGTTATCTCTATGCACAAGTTCTTGAGTTTACTCCGCATTTTCTAGGATAGTGGAAGGTTTATGTTCCCTGCGTTCAGAGGTGAGCAGTTGGAGAAGAAAGCTGGCAGTGACACATCGTATCTCATTCCCGATCATAGGATTATTTGCACCGACCCACATCGTCAACTGTTTTCAAAGTTATCTCTGTGCATAAGTTTTTGAATTCATTCCGCATTTTCTAGGATAGTGGAAGATTTATGTTCCATGCGTTCAGAGGTGAGCAGTTGGAGAAGAAAGCTGGCAGTGACACATCGTATCTCATTCCCGATCATAGGATTATTTGCACCGACCCACATCGTCAACTGTTTTAACGTTATCTCTATGCCCAAGTTCTTGAGTTCACTCCGTATTTTTTAGGATAGTGGAAGGTTTATGTTCCATGCGTTGAGACGTGAGCAGTTGGAGAAGAAAGTGGGCAGTGACACATCGTATCTCATTCCCGATCATAGGATTATTTGCACCGACCCACATCGTCAACTGTTTTCAAAGTTATCTCTCTGCATAAGTTCTTGAATTCAATCCGCATTATCTAGGATAGTGGAAGGTTTATGTTCCATGCGTTCAGAGGTGAGCAGTTGGAGAAGAAAGTAGGCAGTGACACATCGTATCTCATTCCCGATCATAGGATTATTTGCACTGACCCACATCGTCAACTGTTTTCAAAGTTATCTCTCTGCATAAGTTCTTGAATTCAATCCGCATTTTCTAGCATAGTGGAAGGTTTATGTTCCATGCGTTCAGAGGTGAGCAGTTGGATAAGAAAGCTGGCAGTGACACATCGTATCTCATTCCCGATCATAGGATTATTTGCACCGACCCACATCGTCAACTGTTTTCAAAGTTATCTCTCTGCATAAGTTCTTGAATTCAATCCGCATTTTCTAGCATAGTGGAAGGTTTATGTTCCATGCATTCAGATGTGAGCAGTTGCAGAAGAAAGCTGGCAGTGACACATCGTATCTCATTCCCGATCATAGGATTATTTGCACCGACCCACATCGTCAACTGTTTTCAACGTTATCTCTATGCCCAAGTTCTTGAGTTCACTCCGCATTTTCTAGGATAGTGGAAGGTTTATGTTCCATGCGTTGAGACGTGAGTAGTTGGAGAAGAAAGTAGGCAGTGACACATCGTATCTCATTCCCGATCATAGGATTATTTGCACCGACCCACATCGTCAACTGTTTTCAAAGTTATCTCTCTGCATAAGTTTTTGAATTCAATCCGCATTTTCTAGGATAGTGGAAGGTTTATGTTCCCTGCGTTCAGAGGTGAGCAGTTGGAGAAGAAAGCTGGCAGTGACACATCGTATTTCATTCCCGATCATAGGATTATTTGCACCGACCCACATCGGCAACTGTTTTCAACGTTATCTCTATGCACAAGTTCTTGAGTTTACTCCGCATTTTCTAGGATAGTGGAAGGTTTATGTTCCATGCGTTCAGAGGTGAGCAGTTGGAGAAGAAAGCTGGCAGTGACACATCGTATCTCATTCCCGATCATAGGATTATTTGCACCGACCCACATCGTCAACTGTTTTCAAAGTTATCTCTGTGCATAAGTTTTTGAATTCATTCCAGATTTTCTAGGATAGTGGAAGATTTATGTTCCATGCGTTCAGAGGTGAGCAGTTGGAGAAGAAAGCTGGCAGTGACACATCGTATCTCATTCCCGATCATAGGATTATTTGCACCGACCCACATCGTCAACTGTTTTAACGTTATCTCTATGCCCAAGTTCTTGAGTTCACTCCGCATTTTCTAGGATAGTGGAAGGTTTATGTTCCATGCGTTGAGACGTGAGCAGTTGGAGAAGAAAGTAGGCAGTGACACATCGTATCTCATTCCCGATCATAGGATTATTTGCACCGACCCACATCGTCAACTGTTTTCAAAGTTATCTCTCTGCATAAGTTCTTGAATTCAATCCGCATTATCTAGGATAGTGGAAGGTTTATGTTCAATGCGTTCAGAGGTGAGCAGTTGGAGAAGAAAGCTGGCAGTGACACATCGTATTTCATTCCCGATCATAGGATTATTTGCACCGACCCACATCGGCAACTGTTTTCAACGTTATCTCTATGCACAAGTTCTTGAGTTTACTCCGCATTTTCTAGGATAGTGGAAGGTTTATGTTCCATGCGTTCAGAGGTGAGCAGTTGGAGAAGAAAGTAGGCAGTGACACATCGTATCTCATTCCCGATCATAGGATTATTTGCACTGACCCACATCGTCAACTGTTTTCAACGTTATCTCTATGCACAAGTTCTTGAGTTCAATCCGCATTATCTAGGATAGTGGAAGGTTTATGTTCCATGCGTTCAGAGGTGAGCAGTTGGAGAAGAAAGTAGGCAGTGACACATCGTATCTCATTCCCGATCATAGGATTATTTGCACCGACCCACATCGTCAACTGTTTTCAAAGTTATCTCTGTGCATAAGTTTTTGAATTCATTCCGCATTTTCTAGGATAGGGGAAGATTTATGTTCCATGCGTTCAGAGGTGAGCAGTTGGAGAAGAAAGCTGGCAGTGACACATCGTATCTCATTCCCGATCATAGGATTATTTGCACCGACCCACATCGTCAACTGTTTTAACGTTATCTCTATGCCCAAGTTCTTGAGTTCACTCCGCATTTTCTAGGATAGTGGAAGGTTTATGTTCCATGCGTTGAGACGTGAGCAGTTGGAGAAGAAAGTGGGCAGTGACACATCGTATCTCATTCCCGATCATAGGATTATTTGCACCGACCCACATCGTCAACTGTTTTCAAAGTTATCTCTCTGCATAAGTTCTTGAATTCAATTCGCATTATCTAGGATAGTGGAAGGTTTATGTTCCATGCGTTCAGAGGTGAGCAGTTGGAGAAGAAAGCTGGCAGTGACACATTGTATTTCATTCCCGATCATAGGATTATTTGCACCGACCCACATCGTCAACTGTTTTCAACGTTATCTCTATGCACAAGTTCTTGAGTTTACTCCGCATTTTCTAGGATAGTGGAAGGTTTATGTTCCATGCGTTCAGAGGTGAGCAGTTGGAGAAGAAAGTAGGCAGTGACACATCGTATCTCATTCCCGATCATAGGATTATTTGCACCGACCCACATCGTCAACTGTTTTCAAAGTTATCTCTCTCCATAAGTTCTTGAATTCAATCCGAATTTTCTAGCATAGTGGAAGGTTTATGTTCAATGCGTTCAGAGGTGATCAGTTGGAGATGAAAGTAGGCAGTGACACATCGTATTTCATTCCCGATCATAGGATTATTTGCACCGACCCACATCGTCAACTGTTTTCAACATTATCTCTATGCCCAAGTTCTTGAGTTCACTCCGCATTTTCTAGGATAGTGGAAGGTTTATGTTCCATGCGTTGAGACGTGAGCAGTTGGAGAAGAAAGTAGGCAGTGACACATCGTATCTCATTCCGGATCATAGGATTATTTGCACCGACCCACATCGTCAACTGTTTTCAAAGTTATCTCTCTGCATAAGTTTTTGAATTCAATCCGCATTTTCTAGGATAGTGGAAGGTTTATGTTCCCTGCGTTCAGAGGTGAGCAGTTGGAGAAGAAAGCTGGCAGTGACACATCGTATCTCATTCCCGATCATAGGATTATTTGCACCGACCCACATCGTCAACTGTTTTCAAAGTTATCTCTGTGCATAAGTTTTTGAATTCATTCCGCATTTTCTAGGATAGTGGAAGATTTATGTTCCATGCGTTCAGAGGTGAGCAGTTGGAGAAGAAAGCTGGCAGTGACACATCGTATCTCATTCCCGATCATAGGATTATTTGCACCGACCCACATCGTCAACTGTTTTAACGTTATCTCTATGCCCAAGTTCTTGAGTTCACTCCGCATTTTCTAGGATAGTGGAAGGTTTATGTTCCATGCGTTGAGACGTGAGCAGTTGGAGAAGAAAGTGGGCAGTGACACATCGTATCTCATTCCCGATCATAGGATTATTTGCACCGACCCACATCGTCAACTGTTTTCAAAGTTATCTCTCTGCATAAGTTCTTGAATTCAATCCGCATTATCTAGGATAGTGGAAGGTTTATGTTCCATGCGTTCAGAGGTGAGCAGTTGGAGAAGAAAGCTGGCAGTGACACATTGTATTTCATTCCCGATCATAGGATTATTTGCACCGACCCACATCGTCAACTGTTTTCAACGTTATCTCTATGCACAAGTTCTTGAGTTTACTCCGCATTTTCTAGGATAGTGGAAGGTTTATGTTCCATGCGTTCTGAGGTGAGCAGTTGGATAAGAAAGCTGGCAGTGACACATCGTATCTCATTCCCGATCATAGGATTATTTGCACCGACCCACATCGTCAACTGTTTTCAACGTTATCTCTATGCCCAAGTTCTTGAGTTCACTCCGCATTTTCTAGGATAGTGGAAGGTTTATGTTCCATGCGTTGAGACGTGAGTAGTTGGAGAAGAAAGTAGGCAGTGACACATCGTATCTCATTCCCGATCATAGGATTATTTGCACCGACCCACATCGTCAACTGTTTTCAAAGTTATCTCTCTGCATAAGTTCTTGAATTCAATCCGCATTTTCTAGGATAGTGGAAGGTTTATGTTCCATGCGTTCAGAGGTGAGCAGTTGGAGAAGAAAGCTGGCAGTGACACATTGTATTTCATTCCCGATCATAGGATTATTTGCACCGACCCACATCGTCAACTGTTTTCAACGTTATCTCTATGCACAAGTTCTTGAGTTTACTCCGCATTTTCTAGGATAGTGGAAGGTTTATGTTCCATGCGTTCTGAGGTGAGCAGTTGGATAAGAAAGCTGGCAGTGACACATCGTATCTCATTCCCGATCATAGGATTATTTGCACCGACCCACATCGTCAACTGTTTTCAACGTTATCTCTATGCCCAAGTTCTTGAGTTCACTCCGCATTTTCTAGGATAGTGGAAGGTTTATGTTCCATGCGTTGAGACGTGAGTAGTTGGAGAAGAAAGTAGGCAGTGACACATCGTATCTCATTCCCGATCATAGGATTATTTGCACCGACCCACATCGTCAACTGTTTTCAAAGTTATCTCTCTGCATAAGTTCTTGAATTCAATCCGCATTTTCTAGGATAGTGGAAGGTTTATGTTCCATGCGTTGAGACGTCAGCAGTTGGAGAAGAAAGTAGGCAGTGACACATCGTATCTCATTCCCGATCATAGGATTATTTGCACCGACCCACATCGTCAACTGTTTTCAACGTTATCTCTATGCCCAAGTTCTTGAGTTCACTCCGCATTTTCTAGGATAGTGGAAGGTTTATGTTCCATGCGTTGAGACGTGAGTAGTTGGAGAAGAAAGTAGGCAGTGACACATCGTATCTCATTCCCGATCATAGGATTATTTGCACCGACCCACATCGTCAACTGTTTTCAAAGTTATCTCTCTGCATAAGTTTTTGAATTCAATCCGCATTTTTTAGGATAGTGGAAGGTTTATGTTCCCTGCGTTCAGAGGTGAGCAGTTGGAGAAGAAAGCTGGCAGTGACACATCGTATTTCATTCCCGATCATAGGATTATTTGCACCGACCCACATCGTCAACTGTTTTCAACGTTATCTCTATGCACAAGTTCTTGAGTTTACTCCGCATTTTCTAGGATAGTGGAAGGTTTATGTTCCCTGCGTTCAGAGGTGAGCAGTTGGAGAAGAAAGCTGGCAGTGACACATCGTATCTCATTCCCGATCATAGGATTATTTGCACCGACCCACATCGTCAACTGTTTTCAAAGTTATCTCTGTGCATAAGTTTTTGAATTCATTCCGCATTTTCTAGGATAGTGGAAGATTTATGTTCCATGCGTTCAGAGGTGAGCAGTTGGAGAAGAAAGCTGGCAGTGACACATCGTATCTCATTCCCGATCATAGGATTATTTGCACCGACCCACATCGTCAACTGTTTTAACGTTATCTCTATGCCCAAGTTCTTGAGTTCACTCCGTATTTTTTAGGATAGTGGAAGGTTTATGTTCCATGCGTTGAGACGTGAGCAGTTGGAGAAGAAAGTGGGCAGTGACACATCGTATCTCATTCCCGATCATAGGATTATTTGCACCGACCCACATCGTCAACTGTTTTCAAAGTTATCTCTCTGCATAAGTTCTTGAATTCAATCCGCATTATCTAGGATAGTGGAAGGTTTATGTTCCATGCGTTCAGAGGTGAGCAGTTGGAGAAGAAAGTAGGCAGTGACACATCGTATCTCATTCCCGATCATAGGATTATTTGCACTGACCCACATCGTCAACTGTTTTCAAAGTTATCTCTCTGCATAAGTTCTTGAATTCAATCCGCATTTTCTAGCATAGTGGAAGGTTTATGTTCCATGCGTTCAGAGGTGAGCAGTTGGATAAGAAAGCTGGCAGTGACACATCGTATCTCATTCCCGATCATAGGATTATTTGCACCGACCCACATCGTCAACTGTTTTCAAAGTTATCTCTCTGCATAAGTTCTTGAATTCAATCCGCATTTTCTAGCATAGTGGAAGGTTTATGTTCCATGCATTCAGATGTGAGCAGTTGCAGAAGAAAGCTGGCAGTGACACATCGTATCTCATTCCCGATCATAGGATTATTTGCACCGACCCACATCGTCAACTGTTTTCAACGTTATCTCTATGCCCAAGTTCTTGAGTTCACTCCGCATTTTCTAGGATAGTGGAAGGTTTATGTTCCATGCGTTGAGACGTGAGTAGTTGGAGAAGAAAGTAGGCAGTGACACATCGTATCTCATTCCCGATCATAGGATTATTTGCACCGACCCACATCGTCAACTGTTTTCAAAGTTATCTCTCTGCATAAGTTTTTGAATTCAATCCGCATTTTCTAGGATAGTGGAAGGTTTATGTTCCCTGCGTTCAGAGGTGAGCAGTTGGAGAAGAAAGCTGGCAGTGACACATCGTATTTCATTCCCGATCATAGGATTATTTGCACCGACCCACATCGGCAACTGTTTTCAACGTTATCTCTATGCACAAGTTCTTGAGTTTACTCCGCATTTTCTAGGATAGTGGAAGGTTTATGTTCCATGCGTTCAGAGGTGAGCAGTTGGAGAAGAAAGCTGGCAGTGACACATCGTATCTCATTCCCGATCATAGGATTATTTGCACCGACCCACATCGTCAACTGTTTTCAAAGTTATCTCTGTGCATAAGTTTTTGAATTCATTCCGCATTTTCTAGGATAGTGGAAGATTTATGTTCCATGCGTTCAGAGGTGAGCAGTTGGAGAAGAAAGCTGGCAGTGACACATCGTATCTCATTCCCGATCATAGGATTATTTGCACCGACCCACATCGTCAACTGTTTTAACGTTATCTCTATGCCCAAGTTCTTGAGTTCACTCCGCATTTTCTAGGATAGTGGAAGGTTTATGTTCCATGCGTTGAGACGTGAGCAGTTGGAGAAGAAAGTAGGCAGTGACACATCGTATCTCATTCCCGATCATAGGATTATTTGCACCGACCCACATCGTCAACTGTTTTCAAAGTTATCTCTCTGCATAAGTTCTTGAATTCAATCCGCATTATCTAGGATAGTGGAAGGTTTATGTTCAATGCGTTCAGAGGTGAGCAGTTGGAGAAGAAAGCTGGCAGTGACACATTGTATTTCATTCCCGATCATAGGATTATTTGCACCGACCCACATCGTCAACTGTTTTCAAAGTTATCTCTCTGCATAAGTTCTTGAATTCAATCCGCATTTTCTAGCATAGTGGAAGGTTTATGTTCCATGCATTCAGAGGTGAGCAGTTGGATAAGAAAGCTGGCAGTGACACATCGTATCTCATTCCCGATCATAGGATTATTTGCACCGACCCACATCGTCAACTGTTTTCAAAGTTATCTCTCTGCATAAGTTCTTGAATTCAATCCGCATTTTCTAGCATAGTGGAAGGTTTATGTTCCATGCATTCAGAGGTGAGCAGTTGGAGAAGAAAGCTGGCAGTGACACATGGTATCTCATTCCCGATCATAGGATTATTTGCACCGACCCACATCGTCAACTGTTTTCAACGTTATCTCTATGCACAAGTTCTTGAGTTCACTCCGAATTTTCTAGGATAGTGGAAGGTTTATGTTCCATGCATTCAGAGGTGAGCAGTTGGAGAAGAAATTAGGCAGTGACACATCGTATCTCATTCCCGATCGTAGGATTATTTGCACCGACCCACATCGTCAACTGTTTTCAACGTTATCTCTATGCACAAGTTCTTGAGTTCACTCCGAATTTTCTAGGATAGTGGAAGGTTTATGTTCCATGCATTCAGAGGTGAGCAGTTGGAGAAGAAAGTAGGCAGTGACACATCGTATCTCATTCCCGATCATAGGATTATTTGCACCGACCCACATCGTCAACTGTTTTCAAAGTTATTTCGATGGACAAGTTCTTGAATTCATTCCTCCACATTTTCTAGTATAGTGAAAATTTTTGAAATCGCTTGTTGTCTCCAGAGGACGTTCTTCCACTATCGAAGTACTTGGGCTACTGGAAACTTCGCATGCAACTGATGCAACTGATGATTCTCAGGCTAAATTTGTCGATCTGTGCTAATTGTCTCTGAAACCGATTTAGCTTGTTTTATACAAAATTTTATATTGAGTTGTTCTTCTACAGCCAGATTACAACATAAGCCTCGATGGTAATACAGCGATGCCGTTTCTCAAAATCAAGATTGAAGGTGATAGTTGCGAGTGGAGCTTGCCATTTGTCAGCGCGCTACAGAACCAGGCCGTGAACGTTTTGATACACATTTGCAAGACCGTAATGTCTGAAGGAAACTTTTACTAGCATATTTTTAAGTTACGCACACCTGCTCAACAGGAGTGCCGTCCAGGAAAAGAAGGATGAGGAAGAGTTTCAATAACGTGATTTTACTAGTTGATTTAGAGAGAGGTGTGGTGATATTAATATTGCTATGTTCTATGTAATACTTATTGAATAATTTCTTATTTTGCTCTTTATCTATGACAAATTTAAGAGAGAGACTAATATATTTATTAAACATCGATTTAAACTGATATATTTATCAGATATATCAGTAATCGAACACATGTGCTTATATTCAAAATCGCAAATGCTAAAAGAAAACAGTAAAACAGATTTAAAGCGAAATGGGAACTTTCGTTTAAATTTCTCTCTTTTCTCCATCTGTTTAAAGAAGGTATGAAATCGTAAAAAATTAAATCGTAAAAATGTTACGTTTTAGTACCAATCAAAAGTCAGCTTTAATTTATCTTAGCTTTGTACTAAAAGTCTATGAATATTGAGAGCACCTACCTTGAGTACATGTGAGGCTTTCAACATTTAGACTGCAAAATAATTCTGTATAAGTTTTCTAAAAATTGTTATGCAAGGCCTTAAATGCGTCAGTTTATAAAGAGAAATAAGATTTTGCTATTGTATCGAGGACTTTGACGAAGGAGGAATGCAAGATCAATCAACATAAATAACGATTAAAAAAAAAAAACTTTTTCCAGTACCTTTATAATTTTCAAAATTGTAAGAATGACATGATTAACAAACGTTAACTTCTGTTTTCAATTATTTAAAAAAATGGAATTTTTGAATAAATGTTCCTTCAAAATAAAATAACATCAGATTTTTTAATACCGATACCAGAGAGCGTCATCGTGTCCAGCTCTCAAACTGGAAACCTTTCATGTGCAGGGTTGTGTTTTACCAACCGTGCTATCCGGGATTTGATCTTACAGATGAATTCATACAATATAAATATTACCAAGGCACTCTCGTAAATAATAAAAAAGGCGGCAACTGTAGCATAATTTATGGAATAAAATACATTCTTCGTCAAATGAAAGAAAAAGGTGTTGCATACAGAAGGAAAGATTGGTTTGACAATTTATTTGAAAAGAAGTGAGTAGTCGTTAATAACAATTCATAATCGAAACATAAGAGTGGTATAGCAAATATTTATTGCAAAACTTACAGAGCCTTTATAACTCTCAACAGGATGCCGAGCCGCCAATGCATGCTGCCATACTTCTTGGGTGAAACTGTAGGGGTCCTTTAACATTAGCCTATCCTTCGCAGACAGTTGTTCCTGCCGATTTTATGACAACAAAGCAGTCTTGACAAATAGACCAGATATCTTCTGTTAGGTATAGGCCTGCAATTGGGTTGACCACGGCTGAAAGTTTATTGCTACAAGTCAAGCTCTTGAAATGCCAACTGTACGAAGATTCGCGTTGCCCTTTTGGATTGGAACACTTGAGGGAGAGTTCAAATATTCCAAGGCAACTGCTCAAAGGACTTCATCATTATACCAATTAGGATGCCTACGTGCCCGTGATGAAGACCATTAATAATCGGACATCACATGAAATCTTATGCCATACCCAAAAATCTATAAAGAACTTATAATCTATAGCCTGGACATGACCCTTCGTTTTGAGATTTATATTGGTTCTTCGCCTCAAACCAAAAGTGAAACTCCTTATTAGAGATTGCTTGCTACCATTCAGCATATCTCGATTATGCTCTGGCATAGTGTCATTGAAGTCTATAACGCTAATGCTGCTATGTGAGGGGCAACCGTTACAATGCCGTGCATTCTTGTAATCCATTGACATGCAGTCTTCTGCTAGTGGTACTGGTATTTACCGGATGATACAGAGAGGGCATTACTGCTTACTGGAATGTCCGCAATAATGGTAAATGAGATGGCTGGGACAAGTCGGACCTTTACGTCTTCTCTCATTGTTATCAGTGGATGTCTACTATAGTCTGCATGCCACGCGTGCATGCTCTCTGGAATCCAATGCTATCAATAGTGTACATCAGTATCACTCTGGCAATCCACATGCAAAATGACCATCCACCTTTATGAAGTCTTTCGATGCTACATTTCTTGAGGGCCTTCAAATTGCTGTCAGCTTCATCTGAAAGACATAGTGCAGTTTAAACTATGATTATGATTCAACAGTATGAGTTTAAAGTAAAAATTACGTACGTTGGGTGTTTTTTTATAGCGTAGTATTTGCAGTGACAGGACATTTCCTTAATAACGTCTTTTGCGATGTGATTATGAAGAAATGTGATTATGGAGGAGGGAAAATGACATATGCCTGCAAATGAACAACAGACAAAAATAAAAAAATAATGCCGCTTTCAAGTAGGATGTTTTTCGTCATCGTCATTTACACTTTCGCACTTGAGGAAAAGGTTTTCTTTAACCTTCGAAAGTGTAACTCGGCTGTAAATTAATAAAATTAAACTGAAAATTTACTCAGGTTACATCGATTACATTTGCTTGTTGCTTCAGTTTAGTTTTTCGGAGAATTCTTTTTATATTTAGTTCACAGGCCGTTTTCCATTTATTCTTAATTTCCATTTCAAAGATATAGCATTCATCATGCAGTAAAGTTTCGTACATTGGCTGGGTTGTTCATTGAGAGAATTCTTTTGATTGTTTCAAATTCTATAATGCATTATCGATAACTTTCTCAATTAATCGTAAAGGCAGGATTTGAATTATTTTTACTTTTAGTGCTCATGCAGTTCCCTATTTATTCTTAAATTCCATTTTAAATATAGGACCTTCATCATGCAGAAAATTTTTGTTTGTTGCTGGGTTGCTTATTGTGAAGTCTTCTCATTCTTCTAAATTCTGTAAAGCACTGTCAGTAACTTTCTCAATTAATCGTAAGGCAGGACTTTAACTCTTTCGCATCGAAGTCGCCCGTAACGCCCGTTCATTCAGGCAACGGCAAACCGCCCCAAAGTCTCGTTTATTTTCTACCTAGTTCTTTCCCCTCCACGTTAGTGTATGGCTCATTGGTTTCGCGAGTTGTTAAAAGACATGTCACTCATTCTTTTGAAGCAAATAAAGGAGAAATACGGAAAGCTATTGACGTTCTCAGGTGCAGTCCGGCCCTAAGGTGAAACTGCACACAATGTATGAAACCGCAGGGGGAAAGGAAAACTATTTCAAGACAAATTCGTAAACACGGGCGTTTTCGATGTTTGTTGAAAATAGATTTGGTCGTCTCTCGATGCGAAAGAGCTAATTCAAACCTCTGTGAGATTCAGATATAAGAATTAATCTGATTCAAATTACTGAGTAAACCACTGAGTAGTGATGAAATCAAGAACAAGAGACGCACACCTATTTTCTTCATTGACTCTTCATAAACGGCAAGTGGCTCAAAAGTCCCCTCTGATTATCTTTAATCGGAATCAGCATGACTTCTTCGTTCCAGCTGTTGAAGTGCTGCTGCAGTGTCGACAGAGGAAGGGAAATACACTAAGATGGTGATAGTCTGAAAATAGAGCCCTTCCAGCTGCACAGTAATTGTGCGGGTTTGTGAGTGGGCAGCTGTGTAACTGCTGCTTGATTGCCTGTGGATAGATAAGTTTTAATGCTGCTGTTGTTTGTGGAGTGATACTCTGGCACATGGAGGTAGGAAGTAAGATGGAGTCGCCCTAAACAAGTTTCTCCGTACCCTGCTCTGAAGCACTGGCGATCCCTACGTGGTGACCAAAACATTGGGTCATTTACCATTGAGTTCTATGGGATTTGACGCATTCGGGTGTAAATATTTTGTAATTACGTCGCAAATATACATATAAATGTATATATTTTCTTTTTCTACAACACTTCAGAGTCCTAAGTATGTGAAAACAACATATTTTTAAACAACATTTCATTCTGAACGGAATTAAATGCTATACTTTTCACAGGATAGTTTTCTCAAAATGGTTTAATTTGAATGAAATATTTTCACAAGTTTTCGTTAATTACATTAGAAAAAAAAATTAAAGTAATTCGATTTTATTCGGTTAAGGTACAAAAATTAAGATCAAAGTTTATTGTATTATTAATATTAAAATTATGCATTATTTCTTTTCTATTTATAGAGCTTCTTCCTAAAATACTTTCTTAAATATGACATGATTTTTTGGCTTCTTTTAAATCGAAAAATGTAAGTCAATTTATAATTAATGCTCTATTCGGTTCATTTTAAATTAGAGAATTATTAGGAATTAGCGAAATACTTTAAATAAGTATTTCGCTAATTCCTAATAATTAAATAGGTATTAAATATTATTTGACTTTCTCTGAACATTTCTGAAAGGGAATAAAATAAGTTCTTTTTTTTTTTTTTTTAAAGTATTATTTAAAACTTGTAACTGAGTTATTATAAAAAGTAAAGGGAATAATTCTTTTAATTATACTTATCAGATTTTTTTTTTACCCTTCATTTCAACAATACATATTCCAAAACTCTTTATTACGTTCTTAAGTGCGCATCTCATAGCATTTGCTTTACAATACCTTTTAACAGATTGCTTTCCACTACAAACAATTCTTGCTTAAATAGTTTTATAACGTATTTGTCAACAGGATTTCAATTTATGTTTACAATTCAATATTAAGGTTATTATATATTTAGATAACATTTATAATCATTATAAATTAGATACATTTAATCATTAGATTTCTGTACAGTACTTCACAGTTGTTTATAAGTGAATAAATTCTTCATTTCAAATACATTTATAAATAATTTAATGAATATTTAAGTATTTTGTCAAAGGCAGATACATGCTTTTTGCAAGCACATGCATAAATACCCATACATATTTCCTATTTATCATTTCCGGCATGTGCAAATCTTTAATTTCTGTGCATTCAGTATATTTTTCGTGTAAAGTAATTTACACTAATTTAGCATACACCCGAAAGTTTTACATAAAAAATATATATGAATATAATTTGAATGAAAATTATAAATATTATTTTTTATACCCACTGAAAGGTCAGTTTTTCTTCAAAATTCCTCCACGATGGCATCTCTCTCTTTAGGCAGATAGCCCTTGCATACGTTACTCTATTTAATAAAAACTTAATCTGACCTATGTGCCTAATTACAAATATTTTAAAATACATAATTTTATATTTACATTTAGCCATCAAGTTTCAAATTTTTCAATTCTTCTAGAAAATAAATTTTGGCAGATCTCTTTTAGCAATTTTCTTAAAATCTATATTTTTGTAGTGCAACAGCTTAGAATTTTATAAAACAAATTCATAATCAAAATCGCTGTTGTTAGTTATCGGAAAATAACTAAGATCTGATTTTTGCGTAAATGTCAGTAAACTATACAAATTGCTATTATCCATCACACTATGAATGTTTCTGTCATGCGAGAGTGTCCCTTTTTCGATTTCTATGGAACTGTCGTGTGTCGAAATACTATCAGAATCTTGTCAAGCGAGCTTCTGAATGTAAACAAAGAACACCCCGTCTGGTGACCCAAGCTTCAAAGCAGTGCTTCACTTCTAGCGCGGAATGGCCCCTCCTCCCTTTCCTACCTCCATGCTCTGGCAGAAGGGCTACAACTACGTCATTGCCTAGACTAACGTGATGCATGATCAGCTGCAGCTCGGCAGCCCTGTGTGGTGTCGAAGCTAATCCATCCAATTTTAGTATGGGATGAGCAATTGACGCAGTGGAGTGTTTGCTTTGCAGTTATCCTTGCTATGAGCCTGTCCACAGTTTACGAAGGTACAGGCCAACACTGCTTTACAGAAATATCCTAAGTGTGCCATTCGCCTGTAAGGATTATGTTAATTTTATTAACAGTTAAATTTTAAGTTCCTTTCCTCTCAATTTCTTAACTTCAATTTACTACTTCCGGCCAGAACGTAGTTTTGGAATTTTTCTGAATACCTAATGAGGAGGAGCGGTATTTTAACCACGAAGTTACTTACAGAGTGAGAGAGAATCAGAGTTTCTGATTTACGCACGTCTGCCTTTTTGGCCACTCTCTCTCTCAAAGCTGTTATTACGCTCGGCCGCACTCAGGCCCTTGCTAAGCTTCGTAGTCAAATAAGTTAAGGGGCCAACTCGATTTGAACCTTGATAGCTTAGGCTATATTTCTTTAGTTTTAGTTTAATTCTTAGTCTCTTAAGGGGACTCATACACCTTAAGACCCGTAAGATGTTCGAATAGGTCACTGTTACAAGAATTGAGATAACTTATTTATTTTAAAAGCAATTACTACCAACTTTTTACAGCTGACTACATAATATAGCTGCCTTCTGAAATAGTAATAAGAAAGTTTGTGTTGCCACAAATATTTTTATAATTTAATCCACTTTGTGACAACATTTTTCGTCATGTTTCCAACTTGCGCGCACAGTTTAAGACATTCTGTTTCATAATTTAATTCCATGTTTAATATATAGCTTTTATAACATGTGGAAACTACTTTGAACCTAAAATTCTAAAAATTTCATGTTAAATTTCTATTTTATTTTGAGTTGAGTTTATAAAATGTATTTTATTAACAAAATTTGTAATGTTTTTGTCCATAAAATTTTTCAATATTAAAATATTCATCAGATTGTTGGTTCAGTTAGAAAATAGTGCCCATATAAAGAATTCCATCTAATTTCAAGTATGTACCATTAGCTATTTTTAAAATATCATGCGCGCAAGGTGGAAACATGCGAAATATTTTGTCACAAAGAGGATTAAATTACAAAAATATTTGTGGCAACACAAACTTTCTGGTTACTAGTTTTCAAAGCAGCTATATTATGTAGTCAGCTGTAAAAAGTTGGAAGTAATTGCTTTTAAAATGAATAAAATATCTCAATTTTTGCAACAGTCACATATTCGAAGATCATGAAAGGTTTAAGGTGTATGAGTCCCCTTAAGTTCAAGTCCAAGTGTCGGCTTTGATTGTACACTCCAAGACAGAGTTTTGTTAAATCGTATTGGAATAATAAAGGGTTACTTACCCTTGCATCTTGTTGGTTCTTGTCACACGAACTAAGCGATTATTCGCTAACTAGTTTTTAAGATACGTCTTTTTCTACAGTAACTGAGAATTACCCAAGTGAAAATCTTACACGCCGTCAGTTAAAACATTACTTGGAAATATTTTCTGAGAGCACAGAGCTAAATTCTATGAGAATGTTTCTGTGGTCCTTAGTATCCTCGTACATATTCTTCTGTAGGTCGACAATCCAGTTCAGATCATTATTAATAGTAATTCTAGAACGTACTGGTTCCTCGTTCACTGAAAGTACTAAACCAACCTGCAAAAGCTTTACGTATGTCATCTCCTGTAGCTTACGTGGGCGGTTACAAATACCATTACTAAGGACTTCTGAAATGAGGGCTATTTGAATCTGAGTGTGACTGCTAAGATGCAGAGAAAGAGCTTTTCCTCAGTTGCTTTGCTGAGTATTTCTGTATTTTTTCTTGTTTGAACTCAAGTCTCATGAATTGTAGAGATCTTCGCGCATTTTGCGAATTAATACTAGGCTTTTAAGTAAAAATATCATTTATTTTTTGGAAAACAGCTATTTCATATATTGAATATATTTCAGTAAAATGGTAATTTGAGGGCTATAAAGGGCTACCATCTTAAAAGTTTGCTGGCCAAGAATTTGCACGTTTTTACTTCCTTGTACGAAGTAAAAAGGAAGTATTGTATTCGCGAAAAGCTTCAGGCACCATATTCAACGAAAATAGCCACTTTGACTGCTTTCGAATGCAATTTAACGATGTTTTTGCGTGATATCTGTACGTAAGGACAGAATAAAAGACTCTTTTCCTCCAAAAAAACTAAAAAACTGCTTTAAAATGAATTCTGAAGAGAATTTTTCGTGGCGTCTGTACGAACGTATGTACGTACGTGCGTGTGTACGTACGTATCTCGCATAACTCAAAAACGAGTAGCCTCAGAAAGTTGAAATGTTGTATATAAGACTACTATAACATGTAGATGGGCACCTCGTATTTTGGTTGCAATCGGCCGCACCAATCGTATATAAATATATTTATATCTCTGTTACCCGGCTCAGTGATTTCAGTTTCTTCACTCTTATATGTTTGTAAATTGTACATTTTTTGCTTTAAAAATGATAGAATTATGTTGTTTTTATCTTCCGGTTAAGGGTTTTATGCCTTTAGTAAATCTGTATGCAATATTTTTAGAATTATCAACAATTTTAAAATTGTTTAAGTGCCGCTAAGCCTAATTTGATGGCGGCCATTGATGTCTACATTTGAAACAGGAGACTAGTGGATTTGTTGCCAATCTAGAGAAACTTGGCTTCGCAACAACAAAGATAACGCATTCATTTATTATTGCCAATTAAATCATGCTTAATCCTTTCTTGAATTTTTTCGAGGAAATAAGCGTTTAAGATTTACTTCGTAATTTTTAATACACATATTTTGAGTTTTGATGTATTTTTGCCTTGTCGCGATGTGAGAACTGAATTAATTGAATGAGAAATACTCAATCGTCTGTGAAAAACTGTGTCATTTTTGTTTTGTTTGCTTAATTTCTTTTATACATAGTTCTAGCTTTATTATAGTATTTGAATAGAACATGTGGCAACGATTCGATAATTCTTTAAATGATATAAATTTTGTGCATTCTGAGTTATAATATGAACGAAATATAATACTGTTAAGTAAACCTAGCGCCAGAGTGTCGCTATGGTAAACAAAGTGAATTTTAAAGAATGCATTTATTCTATTGTGGTTTATGCGCTGTCGGCGAAGTAGGTTTAATTCAATCCAATAAGTTTAAATAAAATGCAAGAAAAAATTCGTAGAATTTAATATTCCGTACAAGGAAGTCATGTGGTGTACACATCAGATTTTTTATATGATAAAGAGAGATGGAAAAGGGAAATAATATCTTAAATAAACAGGTTTGTATTATTTCATTTCGAAAAATAAAAATGATACCATGTTAATTACCTGGTTAACAAATACTAATAATAAGGGAAATAATGATAATAAGGGATAATATAATAATAATAATAATAAGGGAAATAATATCTTAAATAAACAGGTTTGTATTATTTCATTTCGAAAAATAAAAATGATACCATGTTAATTACCTGGTTAACAAATACTTTTGTATAAAAGGTTGGATTTCTGTTGTTTCTGCTGTACAAGTGGGCTCTGTGAATATCAGCAGTTGACTATGGAATATTTAATAAATGAGGTTGTGTGAGCTTAAAAGGCTATTTCATAGCAGACTCACTAAAAAGTGAGTCTGCCATGAAATAGGTATCAGCAGAAAATTACGACTGACTTCAAGTCAGCTTTAAGGATAGTAATAACTGTTTCGACAGCGATAAACATGCAAACAAATTTTGATTTTAAATAAAATTACTTTAGAATGAAAAAGTTACTGACTAACAGAAATGTTTTATTAGTTAACTGCGAATTAATGCACAATAAAATTATAATGCACAATAAAACGCATTATTTTTTAAATAAAATGACAACAAAGTATCGGTTATCATAAATAACTTATCCAGCAATGGGTTTACCATAAGTTGTATTACTCGCCAAAGGAAAATCACCAAAAAATCGCCAAAATCCGTGCAACCGTCTACCAAAATAGCACCGAAGGTTTTGAATGTAATATAAATAAAAATCAAAAAATCATTTAACATATTTTTAAATTATGTAAGTGAGTCAGTAATTTATCGCTTTTTGGAGGAAGGTTTGGTAGGTTTGTAAGGATCTTAAGTTTTACTAACGTTTATTTTATTTTAAATCTTTACTATCACTTCTTATTTTTCTACTTCCGGCCAGAATTAAAAGCTTTAACTTATTTATGCAAATTTGTCTTGCGAACGCCAAGTACTTAAGTTGTGGCTTTTTGCCAAGCAAGAGAGAGGAAGGAGTGATTAGGAGCAGACCGCTTGCCATAGCAGTTTTACTCGGTTGCTGGTTGCCTTCAAGGCCAGAGGTTTAATCCTCTTGATAATTTTAAATGTATCGTAGTGTTAACAGTTCTCTGTACTACATACGGCCTTTCTGTTAATATACGGCCAATCTTCAAGTAGGCACTTGTTTATTAATCCAAAGTTAGTTTAGTTAGAGTTTAGTTAATATTTTTATATTCTTACGTTCAGACCACAAGTGGTTGGTCTCTGTATTCCGAAGTCCGGAAATCATTGTAAAGAGAGAAAAATAAAGGGTTTCGTATACCCTTCCTGTGTATCTTGTCTACTTCCCACATTTATTGAACATAGCTTTAGAAAGCTCGCTGTTCCGAGTCAAGTCATTTAATGTTCCCAAAGCAAGTAAGGAGGAACACTGAACCTGATAGGTTAACTGATTACATTTTGGTAAGTATATCAGGACTGGTATTCCTCTTTACTTGCTTTGGAAACATTAACTGTCCTGACTCGGAACAGGGAGCTTACTCAAGCTATGTTCGATAAATTGTGAAGTAGACAATACACACAGGAAGGGTATACGAAACCCTTTATTTTTCTATCTTTACAGAGCTTTCCGGAACTTCAGAATACAGAGAGTAACCACTTGTGGTCTGAACGTAAGAATATAAAAATACTAACTAAAACTCTAACTAAACTAACTTTGGATTAATATACAAGTGCCTACTTTAAGATTGGCCGTAAATTAACAAAAAAGCCGTATGTAGTACAGCGAGCTGCTAAAACTACGATACGTTTAAAATTATCAAGAGGATTAAACCTCTGTCCTTGAAGGCAACCATCAACCGAGTAAAACTACTATGGTAAGCGGCCTGCTTCTAATAACTCCTTCCTCTCTCTTGCCTGGCAAAATGCCACAACTTAAGTACTTGGCGTTAGCAAGACAAATTTGCGTAAATAAGTTAAAAGCTTTTAATTCTGGCCGGAAGTATAAAATAAGAAGTGATAGTAAAGATTTAAAATAAAATAAACGTTAGTAAAACTTAGGATCCTTACAAGTAATGTCATAAAATAAAATTTTATGTTTATTTGATGGGTAGAGTTTTATAAAGAAGCATTTAAATATTGAAAAAATGAAAAGAATCTCGTAGTAAATCGTATAACTCGATACAGAAAATGTTTTTCTTCTTCTAAATATCCCTTCATCATAATCAAATTGAGATGTTTCTTTGAAATTTCACGATTCTTTCCATTTGTCTTTTCAGGCTTCTAGTTTCTTGTGCGACTTTTCAGATCATTGCTTCATCTTTTAAAAATTCATTTTTTATCAATTTTTTTTTAAAGTTACATACAGGGTGGCCCAGAAGTCACTTTACATTTTGAAAATTAAATAACTTTTTTCTATTAATATATTTCTTTTTCTCTTTTCAGAATTAAAAAATATAATCCCTGGAAATTTTTGGCATGGATAAGTTTACAACAGAACAACGAGTGAAGATAATTGAATTTTACTTTGAAAAATGGACGGTCAATTGTTGCAACGCAATATATGCGCCATTTTAATGTTCGACATCCCCCTAGTAGGCCTGCAATAAGGAACTTAGTGACGCGTTTTCAAGGTTCAATTAGTGCAATCTTTAAAACCAGCAGACTTTCAGAAACGAGTAAATTATGCTGTCAGGTTTCAGAGAACTGCAAGAAATGACAATGAGTTTATTCACAAGTTGATCATGGGAGATGAAGCTCATTTCCATTTGAATGGACATGTGAATAAGCAAAAAATAAAAAAGAATTAATTAAATACAGTCATTTAAGAAAAAGTTATTTAATTTTCAAAATGTAAAGTGACTTCTGGGCCACCCTATACAAATATTACAGCTTCGATTACTTCAATTTAGCTAGACATACATTCATCTAAATTTACAGATGGCCGCTCAGCGGAGATAATGGTTAGCGCCGTTGACTGCCTTACCGAAAGGCCCGGGTTCGAATCCCGGAAAGGCATGGATGCTTGTAAATGAATAGTGTCTGTGCTGCATGGGGTGCTAAATATGCAGTGAGCCGAAAGTCCACTGGTGAGGTTGCTGGTAGAGAAGGAGGGGGTGGGAAACCTTCACACCCGTCCCACGGGGAACTCTCCTTCAAAATTAGGGGTGTAACTGAGAAAAGTCGTTTTGCTAACTGTATGGTGCTCAAGGCTTTTAAAAACGACAGGCGTAATGTGTAGATAGGTCATTTCGAAGGACGAGACATAAAAAATGGGAATGTCCTTGCCGGGACGCATGTTTCACAAGTGCACATCTGTGTAGCCACCGAGGGAGTGGCTTCTAGGATGGACCAATGGGAATCCAGTAATATTTCTGTCATGTCACATGACCTTTCGCGTGCTTTAAGATTTAAGCAAGATGGTTGAAAATATTCTACTACGCAATTTTCTTTACAAAATAATTAAAGCATCGTCGAGTTCTTCTGAAAATTTGAATTGCAAAGTTAGATCAAATATGAGCAATCGGGGAGTTTTCACTACCTGGTTGAAAGAATTTGAAATAAATACAAACACATGTTGGATACTCCGCAAAAATATCCATGTTAAATCTTAATTAAGTGATAAATAAGATGAAGAAAGAAATATGTGAGAAAAATATTTACACCAATTATATATGTAAATAGAAGTCAGCACCTTTTTTTGCAATAAAAATGAAAAATATGTCCTATAGCCAACGCAGAATTTTATTCAAAGTGAACTTAACTAATTTGCATTCGTATACATTTTGTGTGTTGAATTTCACATTTAATAACTGCTCACTCTTAAATGTACTGTCTACACAAGAAATACTCATCAAACAGAATAAATTTATCTTATTCACAATGAATATATTCAATTTATTCACATATAATTTTTAATGTTAACAATGGATATAATTAGATCATGCACAATATGTATTTTGAATCTTACACTTTAAACATCAAAAGAATGCACTGAAATAAGGAAATACTAGATTCATTATAATACTTCCAGTCTTCTCAGCTTAATTAAAAATAAAACTAAACACTTGAATTCTCTTAATCCACAGGGTTTAGTAAATGCATAATATTCGAGGCTAACTGTAGCTTGAGTCATTTTCTCGATGTAAAAAAGCGATAATACGCCATTAACATCAATCCAAATATTAATGCGTGATAAAAATCGCGAAAGTGAAATATCAGGCATTAATTAAACTCATATAACGAAAGCACTGCGAGATTTTGTACTATTATTACAAATGCAAATTAAAACATAAACAACGTACGCTTACATGCACGAAGATTTAGCGTCACAAGAGCAATAGAAGCTCTTGGTCCATTTTCGAAGTCTCTCCCCAGTGGCTACGCTAATGTGCACTTGTGAAATATGCTGCCTGGACTCGAACCTCGGACTTCGGACCTCTCGAACACGCGCCGAGCGTGCTGTCCATTGCACCACGAAGGCATGCTAAGAAGGCGGGAGAAATATACTTACATGCTTTTTAAAAGTCGAAAATTCAAAAATTAATGGCTGATACATCAGGAGATTTAGTAAGGATATGAGGGGTACAGCCTTGATACCCGGTTCTTGCTTTTTTTTTTCCCGAGGAAATTAACAGTGGATTTTGACTTAAGGCAGCTTAGCTTGCTTTGTTTTGATGCACTTGTGCTGGGCACTATGGGTAAAGAGAAGGTATTTCACATTTGAAAGTAGGGTACAAAATATGTTCCTAATAATATTGTTGCTTTTTTCTTTTCTGACACCAGTTGTTACGTTATTTTCGTTCTTCACGTTTGTACGGGGTTTGTGTGGGTTTTGAGTGAATAACTACAGCACTTGATGGAGTATGGAAATACACTTTATTTAAACAATATTAATCAGGACAGCTCCAAAGCCACTTTTTACAGTCGTCTAAGATCTACTATGAACACGCTGACACAATCAGCGACACAGCCTCTAGGTTATCAGGCTATCACGATGGAAACAGCTTCACTGCAAAGCGCAAGAGTACAGCTCCCGACTCTGCTCGGTCGTTCTCGGAACTCCACGTACTCTCGAGACTCTCCACGCTGCAACTCGCGATGCACTCGACGACACACAGAGCAGAGCTCCTGACTCTTCGGTTCAGTCGTTCCCGGAGTTCAACACGCTCTCTCGACGATGCATTAACCGCGATACACTAAGAGACTCCTTCGGTGCACTCGACGACCCACTCGCTGGCCGGCTGTCAACTCGATCGTCAAGGACTAACTAGATGAGACATACTCTCTCGACGCGGACCAGCAGGGTTTATATAGCTTTCAGCTTGTGTTCGAGAACATTCTGGGCTAAACCGGTAAGAATTCGTTCCAGAAGGTTCTCCATCCGTCCATGGAATATCGCCTATTCTCGTCAAATGGGCGATTTCTCGCCAAATGTGGCAACCCTGCCTTCCTTGGTAGTTTATGGCAACGCTAAAACTGCTTTGCGGGAAAGCTATCTCACCGCGCCTGTACATTTCGTAACAATATGTAGAGTTGATCTTAATATTTTTCTTCACTCTCTTTATTTTGAATTTGCGGTTATATGAAAAACTAACAACAATCATAAATTCCTTTAAAAAACTTTCTTAAATTCTGTGAACTATGTTTACAGATTTTTTCCCCTCCTCTTTGATGATAATAAATGGATCTCGTTTTATTGGAGCCATTTAAATACACCCACGACTGATCTGTTGTGACATCCTTTTTACATTTTTGTCCGGATAAAAGTTTTTCAGAATTCTGTAGTGCGTTCCGCGTTCGGTAGCATGTCGTAAGGAAGGACGATGCTTTTTCGCCTTTTTAAGACTCAAATCGGCTGTTAATACTGAGCATTTTAATGATTTTGTAACTGTCTTTTGACGTGACGGATTTCATTTTAACATTAAAATACCTTAGCAACATTAGAAATATTCCGCTTTTCCTTGAATAGATAATTTGGAACAATTTTTCCACTTGAAGCCAAACTCTGACTTTCTTCCTTTCTTACTGACAATATTACCTATTAGCTTTAGCTGTTAAAGAACTATGGCTTTCACAGCGGTTTTCATAACAACTTCTAGATAGGAATAAGTTTCTTCGGAAAGTCGGAAAGAACAGAAGCATAGCCTTCCATTCATTGTTTCTTTAAAAGCGCCATTTTGCATGAGAACAAAACTTTCAGGTAGCAGCAATAATTTATACGTTCAAAAATATAGCTTCAATTAAAGTAATTTCCAAGCAGACGATGTTCGATTAATCTTCGGATTATGGTGACTTGGCGATTTTTTGGCGACAATTTGGCGACCAACCCTGCTATAGCAACCTGCTAATTTTTTTTTTGACGCCATTTTGTTTTCACGAAGTAAAGGCTTTTTTTTTTTTTTTTTTTTTTTTTTTTTTAAACTCAACATTTTTTCCCAACAATCTGCAAGCCGAATTGCGCTTATGCTAGAACTTTAGTGGAAGAAAAGTGCTTAATCATGACGAAGATTAGGTGCGAAATTGGGAGAAAATGCAGAATCGCCCACTGCTTGCCGCGTTTTTAAGAATTGCACATACACGGTATCCATGTACACGTCGACCTATTTTCACTTAAAAAAACATCCCAGAATTCCACAAAAATGGCATTGCGCACACTCTTGACTGTATCCATGTACACTGCTAAAATCCTAACTAGTAACCTTTATCGCCTTATCGAAATGTCGCCAAACTACCTGTTACCATATTCCAAAGATTATCCCGATGTTCTTTTCACAACAACTTTTTATAGCAAGGGAAAATTTCTCTAAAACATGTGGGAATCGCCTCTGTATTTCTCAAATTCATACCTCTTAAAAGTTTCTTTATTGCCTACAGACTTGATTCTGAAAAGGAATGCTCATGCTTTACGCTGTTTGCATAAATGAAACATAATAATTAGAAAGGCAAATTCATAAATCTGGGTTAAAGTCTATTTAAATGACAATTTTTTTAAAACTGTTTCGATAAACTGACTGTATATTTTATCATGTTATGTCCTTAATTTTACCCTAACTTACTAACAACCAATGCTTCAAACATGCTACATATTTTTGAAATCAACAATATTCTCCCCATTTTTTTTAAACCCAAATAAAACTCAATCAGTTCTGTTTCTTTATGTTTTTATTAGAAATGTATCATAATGTTCGCTCTGACGGATCGATTCATTATTCTTATTTGTATTACCTTTAGAAGACGCTATAAAGAATCAAGTATATTTAGCAAGTTGTGACA
The DNA here is from genome assembly GCF_044657685.1 of Stegodyphus dumicola. Lineage (NCBI taxonomy): Eukaryota > Metazoa > Arthropoda > Arachnida > Araneae > Eresidae > Stegodyphus > Stegodyphus dumicola. The sequence goes on along the minus strand of NC_140776.1, from coordinate 182,359,061 downwards.
ATTTGCATTTTGTTGTATCACTTCGAACTGAGTCACAATGCAGTTCCCTCCAGAGGATTATGCAGATTTTAAGAAGAACGTAGGAATTTAAGCAGTTAACTGGAACCTGTAATCGGTCGATACTCTGCAGTTTAGAACCATCGTTTATTTGGTGGTAGGTTCAGGCTCGGCATGTACCGTACTGGTACTGTGTTGTCTTCCCCCTCGGTTGTGGGGACAGTTCAGGGTCAGATATCGAAGGTTGTCCTAGGCCCTAGGACCTAGGGGGTTGGGTTTCCTTGCTCAACTCTGGGGAACGGTTGATGTCTAGTTGTGACCATGTTCTATGTGAAATATTTGAGTCCTCTTGGGTTGACAGGAGTGGGGTGTAGTCTCCTCAGATGACCTCCAGGGGCTGGGACGATTTAAAGGTTGTCCTAGGCCCTAGGACCTCGGGGGATGGGCTTTCCTTGCTCAACACTGGGGAACGGTCGATGTCTAGCTGTGACCATGTTCTATGTGAAATATTTGAGTCCTCTTGGGCTGACAGGAGGGAGGTGTAGTCTCCTCAGATGACCTCCAGCGGCTGGGACGATTTAACCGCGTAAGGACTGCCTTGAGTATACCAGGTCTGGGAAATAATTCCTTCTGGTACAGTATATCTTATGTCGGATCCCGCCTGAGTTGTAATCTACCTGAAGAACGGCAGCCGCTTCTGGTCATAAGCGCAGCAGATGATAAGGATAGAATTACAGCAAAGCATTACCCATTCATTATTCACGCTGGAGTATGTGATGAAAGAACTGTGACCATGTTCTATGTGAAATATTTGAGTCCTCTTGGGCTGACAGGAGGGAGGTGTAGTCTCCTCAGATGACCTCCAGGGGCTGGGACGATTTAACCGCGTAAGGAGTGCCTTGAGTATACCCTGGGAAATAATTCCTTCTGGTACAGTATATCTTATGTCGGATCCCGCCTGAGTTGGAATCTACCTGAAGAACGGCAGACGCTTCTGGTCATAAGCGTAGGAGATGATAAGGATAGAATCACAGCAAAGCATTACCCATTGATTATTCACGCTGGAGTATGTGATGAAAGAAAGGTCCTGTCCAAATCAGTCAGCTAAATATTTTAAAAAGGCTAGATTGATAAAAAGTAGTGAACTGTAGTTCCTCGAATCTTTGAAATGTTAATTTTCAGCTTCTCAAATAGACTTTTATTTTTATATTTTGTTATTGATGTTCAAGAAGATAATCATTAAAGTTTTTATGTTATACTATTAAGTCTTGGTCTGCATGCAGATATCCCTTCCATCTCAATAACTTGGGAAAGGAAATTAAAAGTACTTTGTAATTTAGATTCCTTAGAGTTAGCTGTATTGGTCACATTAATAGAAACATCTAAGAGGGTGGCATCCGTCTAAATCAAAGAGAAAAAGGCCATAAACTTAGGTGCTTGTTGAAGAGAGTATCATGCCAAAAAGGCAATCAACAAGAAAACGATCTGCACGCTCAACGCGTAATTGAGAGATCCTTAGGTTGATTCCCAGCGAAGGCGTTTGCTCATTTTTCATCTTTTTTACTTCCAAAAAATACCTAATGTCTCTACAGAACATAAAGATGCAATGCAGAGTTCTGTTTAGAACAACACCTGGTTGCAGGGGTTCTTCAAAACATCAAATCCTTTACGTTAGTCATGACAATAAGAGAAGAACTAACACAGAATAATACTCTTTAAAAAGGATTTATTGACGTTACAGAACTAGATAGCAAGAGCACTGTTGTGAAATATAAATACAATTTATTGCATTTACAGAGTGGGCATTAATTAGAGATATCGGATAAAATCTCTTCACATGGGCTTTCTTCTTTATACCGGTATTTTCATAAAAACTTACGTATAATACTTAGAAATCAAATAAGGTATGACTAGTAAATAATAATAAATTAAGTAGAAATTGGAAGTTCGCGCATGTATTCTCCTACTGAAAATTGTTCGGCACGTATTGTAATATAACAGCAAATGTGAGATATACTTATTATTTAAATTTTAAATTCAAGATACGTTTATTGAATTTCAAACTGAGGGAAACTGAAGTTTATTCTACTTTCAAGAAAGGGAAGTTTGAAATGTTCTATCACTTCGAACCGAGTTACGAGGCCGTTCCCTCCAGAGGATTATGCAGATTTTAAGAAGAACGTAGGAATTTAAGCAGTTAACTGGAACCTGTAATCGGTCCATACCCTGCAGTTTAGAACCATTGTTTATTTGGTGGTAGGTTCAGGCTCGACGGGAGAGCGCACTGGTACTGTGTTGCCTTCCCCATTGGTTATGGGGACGTTACATGGTCAGATATCGAAGGTTGTCCTAGGACCTAGGGGGATGGGCTTTCCTTGTTCAACACTGGGGAACGGTCGATGTCTAACTGTGACCATGTTCTATGTGAAATATTTGAGTCGTCTTGGGTTGACAGGAGGTTGACAGAAAATCTGAACTGAAGGCACAAGATAATAAAATTTCTAAAAGAATTTTATTTCTTTGGCTCGTTGCTCACGAACCGCTTAGCAAAACACAGAGCATGTTTTACAAACATTTATCTTTAAAACGAATTCGTTATGACATCCATTACTCATGAAGAGACTGTAAGAAGTTAAAATTATAATGCACACGTTTTATAATTAAATATTGCTTAACTTTGCAGAGGTGCCACTGGAAGTTATGAATTTCTTAATGAAGAAATCTCCAAGGAGCCAAAGACAGCATTGCAAAGAAGGCAATAAAGGACATCAAAGAGGAAATTGCACTCGTTCCGTTGTAACAATAGCCTATAGGACCGCACCTCTGTGACCTTTTGCAGCAGTATCCTCCTGAACAGCACTTATATCCAGATTGGCAGCAACCGGGTGTACTTAAAGATTTGCAACACTCACTGCCAACGGGGCAACAGCCGGCTTGGGTTGAAGATTTGCAGCAGAAGTCACCCATCCCGCAGCAACCATAGTCCAACAAAACGTAGCAACACGAAGCACCAGCATGGCAGCAGGCTTTTGCGTTATGTGGTGGACAGCAAGAAGTGTGACCCTCGCAACAACTGGTACTATCGCAGCATGTACCAGCACAATTATATGGAGAGCAAACACCATATGCATTCGAAACATCATCAGGTGAAGATTTATTGCCGACTGTCATTTCATGAATCTTTCCCTTACTCCCTTGCATAACAGGTACCGCACTCTCGCAACATTTGTAGCGATCGGAAGAAGCTGCGCAGCATTTTGTACCTGCAGAGAAAATAAAAATATTCGTTATATACATAGATAAGTGGCTGGATCACGAATGAACAAGTTAATAAACTGTTACCATCATTCATTATTTTAAAGAAGAAATTCTCCTTACACGTTATAAGTATCGAAATACTGAAGAATAAAAGTTTTAAATACTCTCTCTGCCTTTTATTTGTCATGCACTTACATTTACACTGGTGTGCAAAAATCAAGGACGAGACGGTTTTTTCAATATAACTTTGTACAAAAGCTTTCCAAATCAACACATTTAATACCGTAAGATCCCTAATACGTAAGGACATGAGTAATGTAAGCAACACTTACTAAAAGAGAAATCAGAGGGATAAAAAGAAGCTTTATTGAAAAAGTAGCATGGAGAGCAATGCGACTGAAGGCCGAAACATCCCTGGGATGGGTGTCCAGCAAGAAACACCCGGTCTTTAATAGGGGATACGATCTCCCCTGACTGCTAGGCAGGTTTCACAGCGTCTGCCCATGCCGAGAATGAGGGTGTCAATGAGTTGTTGAGGCATTTCTGCCCATTCGTCTTGCAGCGCCAATCGAAGCTCCGGAATCGTTACTGGTGGTAAGGTACGAGCTGCCAAGCGTCTGCCTAGAAAATCCCATACATGCTCGATGGGATTGAGATCCGAAGATCGTGCCGGCCAATCCATACGTTCAATATCCTCGCTCTCTAAGAGCTGTTCGGCAGCTACTGTACGATGACATGGTGCATTGTCGTCCATGAAAAGGAACTGCGAACCCATAGCGCCTCTAAAAAGACGCAAATATGGAAGAAGAATCTCGTTACAATAACGGGTCCCGTTGACTGAACCTGCGTCGAAGATGTGAAGGTCTGTACGACTACCAAGCATGATGCCTCCCCAAACGAGAACACCGCCACCTCCTTACCTGTCCCTTTCAATGATGTTCGAGGGATGATTGCGGCTTCCCCCCTCTCTCCAGATGAGTATGCGATGAGAATCGCTACTCAGACTGAATCTGCTCTCATCTGTAAAGAGTACTCGTCCCCATTCATTGTCTCTCCAATTCCGGTGTTCCCGGCACCACAGAGAACGCCTTCTCCGATATGCAGGCGTTAGAGGTACACACCGTACAGGGCGTCGTGCAAACAGACCACCACCGTGCAGTCTTCTGGCCACGGTAAAACGCGATATCGGTCGTCCAGTCACCTGTGTCGTGTGTCTAGCTCCCGCTGTCTGCCGCCTGTTTCTTCTGGCCTGTAAGGCAATATACCGGTCATCTGCGGGTGTGGTTCCTCGTGGACGACCACTACTAAACCTCCGGATAGCTGTTCCTGTAGTTTGAAATTGTCTTCAAAGTCGTGAAACGATGCTGTGAGCAATTCCGAACTCTGCAGCCACACTTGTCACACTGCGGCCTTCCTCCAACTTCCCAATGATTCGACCTCGGGTAAAAGCATCCAGATGTCGTCTAACAGATTGATTATTCGCCGTTTCTCGCTGAGGCAGCAACTCGGTGTGATTTTAACTGCTGTACGGCGTGCAATCTCTTTGCCAGAAATACTGATCTTACACCGACAACATGCTCTATACTACTCAGACACTCCCCCATTACGTCTACCTGCATATCTGCGCATGTGCTACCGTACATCACCTTACTTAATCTCCTGATTGGTCTTTCTGTCCGCTCTGCCTCTTCGTTCAGCTGATATGCTAATTTTTCGACTTCGTCCTTAATTTTTGCACACCGGTGTAGATTTAAACCTCAAAGGATAGTGTACTGAAATACGTATTGGATTAAACGAGTGGCTTTAAAGTTTCTTTTCTTTTTACCATCGACGGAACAGCCGGCCTACTGGGTTAGGTGATTTTCAGCCTGTTGGATCCCGTCGATGAAATTAAAAATAAATACATGAATAAACATAAATAAAGAGCTTAGTACTGTGTCCTCCAAGGATTGGCCACGAAACGAGGAACATTGAAAACCCCTTCGCGCCGGGTAGCGCAGACGCGCGCAAAACCGGCAGTGTCTTACGCGAGCGTCTGTCCAGGGCCGGAGGCTTTTTTGCTATTAAGCCTAAATCCATGAAATTTCCGAAGTGTCAACGCATTGTTTAATAATGCTCTATAGAGTATTTAAACGGCTTAGGCTTTATAGGTATTTATATATATATATATACTTTAATTACCTTATTTCTTGTCTAAATGCATATTTTACACATTTTATTTTCATTACTCACCATTTTATGACGTTTAACATTATACATCTGAAAACTAAATATATTACTTAAAATTCTCTTTTCGTATGAAAAATTTGAAAACAGGGATCTACACGCAGTCCTACGTTACATTCCTTGAACTCGTAATAACTCATTTGCCGTTTTGGAGGATTTTTCCGGGAATGTGAACAATCGAAGCATCGTCGTCTCATTTTCTTATCAGTCTCTTCTGAACAAAGTTTTGTAAAATGTCTTTCAGTTAATCTTTCAGAATCAATATCAGAATTTCAGAATCAATATCTAAAATATTTTGCATCATTTCTGCTATTTCATGCTCCGTTAAACATTTTCGACGCTTCGACATTGCAACGGTAAAAACAGAAAGAATTCACGTCTAACAAGATCTAACTATTTTCTAAAAACTGAACTGCAAACCGAAATACCCAACGCTTTAGCGAAAATAAAACTTCTCTACTTACAATAAACAACTACCACGTGCGAATTTAAAGAGACGTCATAAATCACGCCATTCGGAAACATTTATTTCCCCTTTTGTTTATATAATTAAAAACAGGTGTATGTGAGTCATGCTTCTCTCATTTCGAGTAGAAGGTCTAATGTACATGTATCTCAAACCATATGGACATACAGTGCCATCTTGTGGCAGAAATTATAGTTTTTAAAACGTTCCAGGACACTGGCACAAATACGTGACAGTCGGGGCTGAACGGGAAAACGGTCTGGCACGCCTGCGTGTCGGCCGGAAAGTGAGTGTGTTCGTTGCTGGCACGTAGACGTGACAGTCGACGCGAAGGGGATAAGGACCAGAACGAAGGTGCATGGTGGCAACTGCTGAGACTAAGCGGAACTCTTCTAGACTGGGAAATAATGGTATAAATCAAATGTTCTAGGGTAAGCTCTGGTGACAAAATATTTCAGTGCTATTGCTTAACCGCACTCTCCCCGCGACACTAATCTCTAACACGTATGCGCTATTCGGACCGATTTACTGACTAAATAGAGTAGATGGAGAAGGCATCATGTAGTAGGAACTTTGTATTTTCGATGCGTTCAAAAAGCACAAATTTAAAGAGGCACGAAATTGCTTTTAAGGAACCTAAGATAATATGCTGATAATCAATTGTATTGTTTAATTATTATATGTTTAACTTTTAACATTTATATATTTACTTTTAACTAAGTACTTCCAAAGCTCAGTTTTGCTATATATACATAATGTTGCGATAAAGTGTAATAAGTAAGTACTATTGTATAATACCTGTTATTATTATTATTATTTAATTATTATATTTTACTGTATAATTTTCATTATTATGGATTCCCTTGAAAAAATTATTATAGCTGATTATAGTATTACGATCATAAATAACTATTATACAGTACAAAGTCCGTAATCCGGATTCGTTGGGACTTCGGCGATTCCGGATTAGGTTTTTTTCCGGATTATAGATCGTCATTTTAAATCTGGTAAGATGGCATTCAGAAGTTATACAATTCAAAATATGAAACCGTAATTTATGAAATAAAAACCAATTATGATCTAAAGGGTATCAAATTTTACACAAAAAAGCTTAATATTTGTTTACTTTATTAAACATTTCTTTCCACTCGCGCATGCGTAGAGCATACATTACGCATTTGCGTAATGCGCGTAATGTATTCGCGTGCATTCTTTACACGCATGCGTAAAGCATACAAAAAATTTTGTAGCCTTTGTGGTCCGGATTATAGATCATTCCGGATAATAGACGTCCGGATTACGAACCTTGTACTGTGTATCTTTTTTTATCTTTGTACTAAAGTTTATGTACATTAATATACACTAAAAGAAGAAATTTCTTAATAATTGCTTATTATAAAATGATAATAAATGATTATCATAGTTATTTAATTAATTATAGTAATTATATTATTATAAATAATTATTAATTTAAAAAATACTTTTTGCCACAATCTGTATGCATTATTATACATAACTGAAGTGGAGCAAAAAACCAAATTTGTTTTAGATAAAAGAACGAAAATAATTCTTGCGTGACAGATCACAATATTGGCAAATGTCAGTGTATCGTCTTACAAGAAGGGAAGAACTCACTCAAATGGGTTCGATATCTGTTGATCCTTTGTTTTAACCACAGAAAGGGTAATTACGACAAAATATATAATTCTGTTATATTTAGGACTCTTTTTTTCACAGTAAACCATGAAATATGCACTGTTAACGTGAAATTCATAAAAGAAATCAACATTTTTGGTTTCCTGCATTGCACGTAGACATGGCGAAATTATCTCCCTCGACAGTGAATTCCCTTTTTCCGAAGAAGAGCTGCGTCCAACGCGACTTTCTGCCCCTGCACGGCCTTTTTGGACTAAGCGTTTTGGCAGACTTCCAGTCTAGGTTGCGTTTGAGGCGGTCGGATTATATCGTGGTGGTTCGCCAATATACTTCGTTCTGGAAACGTATTTATAATCCAAAGCACTCATATATCAAGGCAAATTTTCCCATGAATAATAATGAAAACTCAGACGATTCATTCCACAATTATAAAGTTTCATCTAAAATAGGGGGTCTTCAACCCGTGGCCCGAGGGTCACCAGTGGCCCCAAATTTGAATTTGAAGAAGCATTGAAAAATTTTAAGAAATTTTGATTTCAAGAAAAATTGCCTTGTCAGCTTTTGTCGTAAAAAAAAAAAAAAAAAAAAAAAACTCTGCAAGCTGGGCGCGTATTCTAGAGGTCCGTGATTCGATTCCCGACAAAGCCGTTGCTCATTTTTCATCTTTCCTGCGTCAAAAAGAAATGCCTAATAACTGTACAGTGGCGCCCGAACTAAAAGGGTGGCGGATGATGATTATCCACACCCAGGATTTGGCGACTGGGTCCCCTAGAAACCTCAGTCGCGCTTTAAAAGGGGGAGTATATAAGGTATTTCTCCCGCCTTCTTAGTATGCCTTCGTGGTGTGGTGGTCTGCACGCTAGCCTCGTATTCCAGACGTCCGTGGTTCGATTACGGGGAAGGCGTTGCTTAATTGTCATCTTTCCGGCTTCCAAAATATCCTAATAGCTCTACAGCCTACCTTATTTAATTTATTCTGAAGGTTCGAACCATGAGCATATGATAAAAATCTTTGAAATATACTGCTGGAAAAATGCTTATAAGGTATTGTTCTCGCCTTCTTAGCCTGCCTTCGGGGTGTAATGTCCAGCACACTTGGCGCGTATTCTAGAGTTCCGATGTATTCTAGTATTCTAGAGTCCTGGTGAGGGCATTGCACACTTTTCATGTCTACCGTATCAAAAATACCTAATGTCTCTATATGCTAAACATACGTCAAAGTGATGCAGAAAAGATCGCTTTTAAAAACAGTTTCTTATCATGCAAACAATCCGCAGTTGCATCAAGGCTATCATATTCACTACCTATATTTAGATAAAGTAAGTAACAAAGATAGATGACTTTATTTTCTTTTTCAGAATGTCAATCAAATATTTAAGTGTTTTTATTGAACAAGCATTGCTTAAATTACTAAACAGAGATAAAAAAACAACCAAGTGCTCAGTAACTGATAATATGATGTATAGGTGTTACTAGTATGCATGATATAAAACAGGTGAGTCAAATTTGACTTTTTTATACGATAGCTACGTTTCTCAAGAATATGTGTATAAAAAGGCATAGCATATTTGAAAGAAAAAATTTCTGGATCTAAAATATCAGCTAAAAAGTATCTGAAAGATTTCACATTTTAACGATTGCCCAAAAGGGTTTCTTAAGGTTTTTTACGCTTTCGCTGAGCTCCCAGTCTACCAGGCTGCTGTTACACTCACTGCTACTAACCCCTCCTTTTTTAAACTGTATCATTATCATTATTGCTCTAGAAAACTTTTTTATTGTCGTTTTATTACCGTTTTGTGTGTTCATTTATTAAATATCACGTTCTTGGAGCTTACGCCAATCAAATTATATTCAACTGGAAAATCACAAACTATTTAAAAACAGCATATGTTTAAAGTTTGCGATAGATGGCCTTGCCCGCTGGAGGTAAAAATCTTTTATTTTGAGCAGTGTTGTCACTGCTTTCTTTTAAATCGTTGAATTTGTGAATCAAAAATTTGTTAATTCAGAGATAATTAGTTTTGGTTTAGAAATTGCTTTATTGATTAATTATAATTTCTAAAATACTTATTGACAGACGCTGAAATGCTTATGTGTGTATTAGGATTCTACATAGTAACACATTAAAGTTACTCTAAGCACTCATCAACTTAAATGCATATGTGTGTATTATGATTATACATAGAAGCACATTAAAGTTACTCTCTAAGCCCTCATCATCTTAAATGCATATGTAAGTATCTGTATACTTAGCGTTTTGTAAGAATCAAGTGATCATACATTTAATTGAAATAGCGCAGTTTAAAGAGATTTAATATAAGCAGTTACTACTACTAGAACAGAAAGGGGAAATTGCCAAATTAAAATGCCGAGTTAAGGGACCACTGCAAATTAAAGTTGGTATTTTTATTTACGTGATTCTTCTATCTCAAATGCTTATGTGTGTATTAGGATTCTACATAATAACACATTAAAGTTACTCTAAGCACTCATCATCTTAAATGCATATGTGTGTATTATGATTATACATAGAAACACATTAAAGTTACTCTAAGCCCTCATAACATTAAGTGCATATGTGTGTATTATGATTATACATAGAAACACATTAAAGTTACTCTCTAAGCCCTCATCATCTTAAATGCATATGTGTGTATTATGATTATACGTAGAAACACATTAAAGTTACTCTAAGCCCTCTTCATCTTAAATGCATATGTGTGTATTATGATTATACATAGAAACACATTAAAGTTACTCTAAGCACTCATCATCTTAAATGCATATGTGTGTATTATGATTCTACATAGAAACACATTAAAGTTACTCTCTAAGCCCTCATCATCTTAAATGCATATGTGTGTATTATGATTATACGTAGAAACACATTAAAGTTACTCTAAGCCCTCATCATCTTAAATGCATATGTGTGTATTATGATTATACGTAGAAACACATTAAAGTTACTCTAAGCACTCATCATCTTAAATGCATATGTGTGTATTATGATTATGCATAGAAACACATTAAAGTTACTCTCTAAGCCCTCATCATCTTAAATGCATATGTGTGTATTAGGATTATACATAGAAACACATTAAAGTTACTCTAAGCCCTCATCATCTTAAATGAATATGTGTGTATTAGGATTATACATAGAAACACATTAAAGTTACTCTAAGCCCTCATCATCTTAAATGCATATGTGTGTATTATGATTATACATAGAAACACATTAAAGTTACTGTCTAAGCCCTCATCATCTTAAATGCATATGTGTATACTAGGATTATACATAGAAACACATTAAAGTTACTGTCTAAGCCCTCATCATCTTAAATGCATATGTGTGTATTAGGATTATACATAGAAACACATTAAAGTTACTCTAAGCCCTCATCATCTTAAATGCATGTGTATTATGATTATACATAGAAACACAGTAAAGTTATTCTCTAAGCTCTCATCATCTTAAATGCATATGTGTGTATTATGATTCTACATAGAAACACATTAAAGCTACTAAGCCCTCATCATCTTAAATGCATATGTTCGTATTATAATTCTACATAGAAACACATTAAAGTTACTCTAAGCCCTCTTCATCTTAAATGCATATCTGTGTATTATGATTATACATAGAAACACATTAAAATTACTCTAAGCACTTATCATCTTAAATGCATATGTGTGTATTATGATTATACGTAGAAACACGTTAAAATTACTCTAAGCACTCATCATCTTAAATTCATATGTGTGTATTAGAATTATACATAGAAACACATTAAAGTTACTCTAAGCCCTCATCATCTTACATGCATATGTGTGTATTATGATTATACATAGAAACTCATTAAAGTTACTCTCTTAGCCCTCATCATCTTAAATGCATATGCGTGTATTAGGATTATACATAGAAACACATTAAAGTTACTCTAAGCCCTCATCATCTTAAATGCATATGTGTGTATTAGGATTATACATAGAAACATATTAAAGTTACTCTAAGCACTCATCATCTTTTTATTGTTATTTAAAGTTGGTAGATGCAATGTGCGCCGTCCTGTAAACGGAGAAAAAGTTGGGACTCTAAGCGAAAGGCTAAAGTTCAGGATTATATAGCATTTTTTACTTAAATAAGTCACATAGCTGGTAGATAAAAACGTCTGTGTAATAATAACTTACATTTTATCAACGCAGAAAAGGTAAGTGCCAGTTGATTATCGTTGTGCAGCAATAATTTAACCTTCCGTTTCTATGGAAAATTCTCGCCCATATGCAACTTGAAAGAAATGAGATGTTATGTCTTTTTGGAGTGTTATGTTTTTTTCTGCATTTTTGCGGTTGAATACCGACAAATATTCCTCTGTTTTTTTAAAAATTATTAATTATACTTGCAGTTGAAAGATGATGAAGTACAATCTTTATGTGCTTTTCCGTAGTACCAAGTAAAGAAACATCCTCTTCTCTAATAACGACAAGATGTTTTTGTAACTGGTTCTTTATTCGTAATAATTAATATAGCATTGTTAAGTGCGTACTAGTTCGTAATAGAATGAATGCACAAGTCCGCTAATAGGTTATTAAACATTAATTTTTGTCAAAAGAAATATTTCAGAGCTTTGGAATTTTTCACAGAAATTTTCGTGCAAGTGTATTACACGGTATAATCAGTTCTTTTTGTCTCAAAATTTAACTAATTTGAAAACGAAATTTTTTTAAATACGTGTATTATTATACTTCTCGCTGGCTGTAAAATTTGAAGCATAAATAATGAATCCCTTTGGATTCTATAATTCCTTTCGAATACCTTTTCTGTCACAATCTATATTAATTTAATAAAATGTTTTTTACCATTGTAACTGCATTAAAGATAGAAATATTAGGTACAGGAATCAGGACTGTACGTTCACACTTCAAACTACTTAGAACGATAAACACAACGCAATGCAAAACGCATCTAAAGAAAAAGCTAACTAGGATATTTCAGTTCACGCGGATGACAAAAACTAACAACTGAACTCAGACGCTTTCTCTCTGGGCTTTTATACTTTTCAACTAGCCGCCGAGGAATTTCTAGTACTTTCTGCTTATCCAAATTACTGGAAAGCAATAAGAGTGTGGGATTACGGTTGCAGCTAACATAGCGGTCAATTACTTTTTTTCAATTTCAATACATATCACCGTGATACAGGGACCAGACCAAAATGTCGCCAATGCATATTACCTTGATACAGGGATCAGAGAATAAATCGTCACGAGAAATCGACAAAATAAGCCGCCAAAACCGTCATCAGCTTGGCGATATCTCGCCAAATTACCGAGATATCCATTTACTCAATGTTAAATGCATTTGCCTCTTTTTTCTTACATTTCCCGCTTAGCTTTCTCTTAAAATTTGTTTCGCGCTATATCACACCGAAAAATACAATTTTATTTATAGTTCTACTAAAGTTACCTATCTAAGTACAATATTTGTAACAGCATGTTCAATTACTCATGACCGACAGTTTCATAGTTATTGTTTAAGATTAGATTACACTATTTTACAGATTAAATGAAGAACTTTCATTACGGTTTTATTACACATTTATTATTTAAATAAATTTTTAAAAGTACACTAAAATGTAGGGAAAAAAGTTGTTTCGAATAAAATAATAATAATAATAATAATAATAATAATAGTAATAATAATAATAATAATAATAATAATAAAATCTGAAAGGTTTCAGATTTTAAATTGCGTCCAAAGGGGCGTTTTTTAAACATTTTGTGTGTTACCTTTATTTATTAAATATCATGTTCTTTGTACTTAAACCATAAAATTGAGTTCAGTTGCAATGTCGCAACATAATTTTAAAATGAGCCTATCTTTAGAATTTCCGATACACAGTTCCGCGCTCGCTCGAGATAAAAAGGTCCCCCCCCCCCCGCCATAGAGCGTTGCCATTGCTCGCTTTTAAATCGTTGAGTTTTTTACTCAAAATTTCGCTAAAGGTTTACAAAATATGAAATCGATCATAAAACAAATTCCAAATTTCAAATTTGGGCTTCCACGTGCTCATATTCGCAGTAGGATTACGTTATTCAAAATTCGATGGCTCTATGTACCATTGTTTTATCACAATGCGAGAAATACACACACATTTATGCAGATTTTTCATTATTTAATTTCTTCAAATATAATGCAGGATACTAACATTGGGTGGCAACAGTTTGAAAAGGGAAACGGACATTCATAGCGATTCAACGCAAAATTGCAAAACGAAAATAATAATCCTTCAGGGACAAAGCCCCTTTGCACTTAAAAAAAAAAAAAAAAAAAAAAAAAAAAAAAAAAAAAAAAAAGACTAACTACATACAGTACTGAAATATGTTATTTTGAAAATTTCCAGGTTCGTGTTATTTGTCTTCAATATAGCAGGAGCATATTGTTCCATCTTCATATCAGTTTTTATCTGGTTAATTTAAGATTAGTTATCGAATATTTTCGAACGAAAAGAATCTCTCATTGTACGTTACATAATATAATCTGATTCAGTTGATAAATGCTTTAAAACTCTAGTAACATTTTAGCAACATTAGAGGAACAGATTTATGTACCTAATATTTCTATTTTTAATGCAGTTACGACGGTAAAAACATTTTATCAAATTAATATAAATTGTGACAGAAAAGGTATTCGGAAGGTATTACAGAATCCAAAGGGATTCATTATTTATGCTTCAAATTTTACATTACGCGAGAAGTATAATAACGTATTTAAAAAAATTTCGTTTTCAATTTGGTTAAATTTTGAGGTAATTTGAATGACTGTACGTCTGTCGAGACATCCATCAAAATTATCCACAGAATCCGGAAAACTACCAACAACAGTAAATTGTTCACATTTACTACCAAACGGGATATTAAATACTGAAGCAAGTCACAAAAAGCAACAGAAATCGGTCTAAATTTGCAAGATATTAGTTTCGAAGTTTAAACAGAAACTTCTTCAGCTACGGCCAAGGCTTAATTTCTAAAATCAGAAGTGCCGGAGCATTGGGGAAGGTCGTCAAGAAACAAGAACAAAAATAAATAAATAAATAATCAGTAAAATAATTAGTAGTTAAATTAAAACTAAGAAAAAAAAAAAAAAAAAAAACTGTGAAGTATCCGGGCTCCGTTGCTCTCTGGCGCAATTTAAGCTGTAGCTGCTGGGAAAATGAAAATGACGGGTGCCTCCAGGAAAATAGTAGAGAAAATAGGAAATTTTCAGATTTTCAGTGTTTCTCAGTGGTTTTTCGTTCACTTTTCAGTTGGGTTTTCCATAATTTAGTATATAATAACTAAGGCAGAATACTGCAGAACATTTTTATGTCGGTTTTACATAGATACATGTTCTTTTTTCTTCGTCATTTCTATTCACGTAGCTAAGCATGCTTCGATACTAATGGCTTTTCGTTCACTTTTCAGACGATAGATGGCGACAGAGGATTTCTGTAATTTAATATATAATAATAATTTATGCGGAACATTCTAAAAAGTTTCTGTGTTGCTTTCACATAGATACATGTTCTTTTTTTTTTTTTTTTTTTTTTTTTGTGATTTACATTCACGCAGCTAAGGATATTTTGATTATTTAGATTTTATAATTCTTAGAATTTATTTAAATTATGCTTATTACTAGGTTATTGCTAGCTAGGTTGCTTTAACATTCAATTCTTCGACATATTCTTCTTTCCCAACGGAGAAGTCATTTATTTGACACTAAATATTAACCTATGGATCTGGAGTAACATTTCGATTGCTTTAAACTTGCCTTTGATAATTTAAAATTATCCTTACGAATAGAATGATATTAAACGCTTACCTTCTGGGCAGGTTTTCCCATCCGGGCAAGTTTCTTCTGCCACCACCAGCAGGCAGGTAACGAAAATTGCGTACAACAAAAGATGCATCTGGAAGCAAAGAAAAATTCTTATTGGTTTGGAGAAATGCTTTAAAAATATTTGTCGTACGGTTTTGCAAATGATTCAGTGTATCAAAAGAGAGCAATTTACCCAGAGAAGAGACAAGCCAATCTTTCGTCTGTTTTCGTTTTATTTATGACGGGTCTATGTTCTAAGTTACCTATTATTTCTTTGTTCTAAGTATCTATTATTCCTTCAGTTACCTATTATTTCTGTGCTGTAAGTTACCTATTTTTTCTAGGTTCTAAGTTACCTATTATTTCTTTGTTCTAAGTACCTGTTATTCCTTCCCGTTGCCTATTATTTCTATGTTTTAAGTTACCTATTTTTTTCGGTTCTAAGTTACCTATTATTTCTATGTTCTAAGTTACATATTATTTCTTTGTTCTAAGTACCTATTATTTTTTCCGTTGCCTATTATTTCTATGTTCTAAGTTACCTATTTTTTCTAGGTTCTAAGTTACCTATTATTTCTATGTTCTAAGTTACCTACTATTTCTTTTTTCTAAGTACCTATTAGTCCTTCAGTTACCTATTATTTCTATGTTTTAAGTTACCTATTATTTCTTTGTTTTAAGTACCTATTATTTCTGTGTTTTAAGTTACCTATTATTTCTTTGTTCTAAGTATCTATTATTCCTTCAGTTACCTATTATTTCTGTGCTGTAAGTTACCTATTTTTTCTAGGTTCTAAGTTACCTATTTTTTCTAGGTTCTAATTTACCTATTATTTCTTTGTTCTAAGTACCTGTTATTCCTTCCCGTTGCCTATTATTTCTATGTTTTAAGTTACCTATTTTTTTTAGGTTCTAAGTTACCTATTATTTCTATGTTCTAAGTTACATATTATTTCTTTGTTCTAAGTACCTATTATTTCTTCCGTTGCCTATTATTTTTATGTTCTAAGTTACCTATTTTTTCTAGGTTCTAAGTTACCTATTATTTCTATGTTCTAAGTTACCTACTATTTCTTTTTTCTAAGTACCTATTATTCCTTCAGTTACCTATTATTTCTATGTTTTAAGTTACCTATTATTTCTTTGTACTAAGCACCTATTATTTCTGTGTTCTAAGTTACCTATTTTTTCTAGGTCCTAAGATACCTATTATTTCTATGTTCTAAGTTACGTATTATTTCTTTGTTCGAAGTACCTATTATTCCTTCAGTTGCCTGTTCAGCATGTTGAACATGTATCTCTTAGCGGGTGAAGATTTGTTAGCAGTTATCTGACTGAAACAGTGCCTACGCACGCCGTACGCAACCCTCGTTGCCGATGTGTGAAAATATTTAGATTCTTCTAGTAGGGCTGTTGGGTAGAATCTCAGCAAACTAAATACTGTCGACATCAGAAATAAAGGAAAGTTATAGGCATCGGATCTTTTCCTATATGCCGTAAGACATAGCAAAGTAGTTACTGTATATTTCGGGGTATAAAATTCACGTTTTTCGTTGCGAAGAAACTTGCGATGAAAATTACTTAATTTATTACCCGAATTACCTGAAAGATACACTTGCTGCAAGTGTATCTTTCAGGTACTTCCTTTTGAAAGTCTTTTCTTTTTGAAAGTCCTTTTTTTTAAATCTTTTGTTTTGAAGTCATTCATTTGAAGATTTATCCCAGGCTTTCGAACAATGATATACTATAACCGACAAGTAATAAGGGGAACAAAACGTTTGCGGGAGGAAAATGCTTGAGGAAGTAAATAGTTCTGCAAAGAGGGTACATTCAATGCAGCTGTGCACAAGAATGTTATTTTAGGGTTTCGAGAAAAGAGGGACACACTTTCGAGTAAGCCCTTCCGACCCGAAAGAATTCGCGGAATTAAGGTTCACGTGTGTTCTCTTTCTGGCGTCACTTGAAGCCATTTGATTTTGAAGTGAACTTCGAAGGATTTAGTAAATCGAATTTTAGTTGAAACGCAATTGATCTTGTGCTCCTTTTATTAGTTCGTTTCTCATTTTATCCTACAGTACATAGGTTAGGTTAATTAAATATTGTAAAGAAAACGAGGGCTATCTGCCTAGGTGGAGGGTACCTTTGTGGAGAACGGTTCACTAAAGGCCGAGCGGTGCGCCCTTCGAGTTAATTCATTCAGTTACGGGCCCACCAGCGGCCGAGCGGTAAAATCGCTGAACACTGGTAGTTCGGTCCGAGGTTCGAATCCCGCGAACGGGCTGGCTGCATGGGCGTTTTCGTGGTTTTCCCCATGTGTAACGTGTATACGAGCCAGTTTTCCTTAGAAAGTCCTCCACGAAGGCATCCCTCCTCTTAGGCAGATAGCTCTCAAGGCTTTGCCATAATCACACACATTCAGTTACGAGTTAATTCATAGAACATTTTTGTTTTATCTATGCCACACACGATCAAACTCGTAGTATTTTCATGTTCTTTGAAGGTATCAAGCTTTAGGCATTAGGAAAAAACGCAAAAATTTGGCACATCTCAAGAGATTTATTATAATTCATATAAGTATAATATAAGTAATTATAAAATAAATAACATAGTAACTGTACAAATAATCAAGCAGTTTATTAACTTTACAAATAATCAAGCAATTTATTAACTTTACAAATAATCAAGCAATTTATTATAAGTTGTAAGGATTATGTTAATTTTATTAACAGTTAAATTTTAAGTTCCTTTCCTGTCAAATTCTTAACTTCAACTTACTACTTCCGGCCAGAACGCAGTTTTAGAATCACGTCTGAATACATAATGAGGAAGAGCGGTATTTAACCGCGAAGTTCTTTGGTCTTAGCGAGAAAGAATCAGAGTTTCTGATTTACGCGTGTCTGCCTTTTGGCCACTCTCTCTCTCAAAGCTGTTATTACGCTCGGCCGTACTCAGGCCCTTGATAGCTTCGCAGTCATCTGCATTAGAAACTTGATAGCTTCGGCTATATTTCTTTAGTTAATCTTAGTTTTAGTTTAATTCTTAGTCTCTTCAGTTCAAGCCCAAGTGTCGGCTTTGATTGTACATTCCAAGACGGAGTTTTGTTAAATCTCATTGGAATAATAAAGGGTTAGTTACCCTGCCATCTTGTTGTTTCTTGTCACACGAACTTAAGCGATTATTTGCTAACTAGTTCTTCAGATTCGTCACTTTCTACAGTAACTGAGATTTACACAGTGAAAGTCTTACAAAGTAATAAAGCAATTAAAAATTATCTAAATTCACTACCTTTCCCACAAATATATGTTTTGTGTTTTTATTTTACAATTAATTAATTAAAATTTGTTGGCGTGTTGGAACCGTTTTTGAGAATGTCTCTGGGCAGCGAACTTGTTAAAATGATAGAAACAAGTGATAAGCATATCACCAAAGTATAAATTTTGGTTTCTTTCTTACATTTTAGGTTGTGCTAAATTTCAGGATTATTAGATATGTTCCCACAAAAATATTTATCAGCATTTTACTTTTTATTTTTGTCAATTACACTTATTAATGTAATATGGATTTAAATGGACTAAACTGGTTAAGTAAAATGTCTATTAAACATACTTGCTTGTGTACATGCACTAGCTATTTTTCGAGAAAATTCTCTCCTTTCATTTACAAAATTGTATCAAAAATTTTTAGATACTCACATAAACTTAAAATTTTGTTTAATTTAATTGAAAATATTTCATGGAACATTTGTGAAACGTTTTATAAAATTGCTATAATAATATTCTAAATTAAAATATTTTTCGTAACAAGAAAGCTGAAAATATTTCAACTAATCTCATTCCCGAGCACTTGTTAGCGAAAAGAAAGATTCAGAATCCTTTTTTCATCATCACTAAAAATATTCAAATGAAAAACTCTCATTTTTAAAGTTATTTAGAGTAGTCTGTGTACCTTGGGCATCAGCTTCTAGGTCCTTAAACAGAAGCTCCAGTTTCAGGGCGTAGAATAAAATGAGCCCTAATTCTGCTACTAAGAATTGGTGAGACAAAATAAAAGTAGTTTTAAAAGTAGTTAATGTATACGCTTTTAAAATAAAGTAATAATGTTTTTAAAAATTTCATGAAAATTGGATATTAAAAAGTAGTCGGATATCTTAAATTTTAAAACCTTTCTTTTTTCTAAATTTTTTTAAATTCTTGATACATGGCAGATTCTATGATAAAAACACATACATGTTAACACTGTGATTTAATAATAACATAATGAAAGGTGAACATGACCACTAATCTTATTAATTGTAGTCTGCAATGTAAGTTTAGAATAATATTTAAAATTTAGAATTCTCTCCGTTGCAGGACCACACGCGCCAAACTATTTTTTAAAAAGATATATGCCCAAAATTATTACCTATAGCAAGAAAACAAAGTTAAGTCATCGGTTCATTGCGATTGCCGTAAAATTTTCTGAACCGAAGAAATATATATCTTAAGTTAATTATTTAAATAAAGCGTGATAGACATACATTAAAACCTTTTTATAGAAAGTACTAATTTTGCATACAAAACCATTGTTATCAGAGTTAAAAGCAGCACATTTAGTTTAATAGCGGCCGAGAGGCAAAGTTGGTTCATATATTTTTTTGTAGGCAATTTTGTTTGGAAAGTCTTTCCTATAACGAGAAAAGATTAAAAATTTAGTTACCTGTAAAAGTGAACTCAACAACGGAAAACCAGAGCCTTTTCTTAGTCTTTACGTTTCAAATTTTAAGTTATGGATTTTTAGAACGAATGAGTTTTAGAAAACTGGTGCGTTAGTGGGACATTCTTTATTATCTATCTTGCGGTTTTACCTTTGTTCTCCACCGATTGCTTCCAAATAATCTATTATTCAGATAAAGGTTACCTCGCCTTTCAATATTTTATCAGTTATTGAAAACTCTCTCAGCTGGCGAGTAGTTTGGAAGTTTCCATTTTGTTGAGGTGTGGAGGAAGGGTTCCATTTTATTAATGAAAATTTATAGAAATGGTAATGTTCTAAGGTGTGTTCTCCCTCCTTTCTGCATGCCTTCATGGTGTAACGCTAGCGCACTCGGCTCGAATTCGAGAGGTCCAGGTTCAAGTCCCGGCGAGGACACTACACATTTTTCACGTTTCCTGCTTCAAAAAATTCTAATGACTCTCCATTGGCTCCCGAACCAAGAAAAGTCGCTGAAAGATGATTATTCACCATCAGGATTTGGCGATTGGTTTCCTTAATCCCCAGTAGCCCTTTAGAAAGGGGAAGTAAATAAGATATTTTCTCTCTGCTTTTCCGTGACGTCATCGTGTAACGGTGGCACACTCAGCGCGTATTCCAGAAGTCCAGGGTCGAGACCCGGCGAAGGCATTGCTCAATTTTCATGTCTTTTGCTTCAAAATAAACTAATAACTCTACAACTTAGAACATAGAAATAATAGGAAACTGAAGGATTAATATATACTTAGAACAAAGAAATAATAAGCAACTTAGAACATAGAAATAATAGGAAACTGAAGGAATACTAGGTACTTAGAACAAAGAAATAATAGATAAATTAGAACATAGAATTAATAGGCAACTGAAGGAATAATAGGTGCTTAGAATAAAGAAATAGTAGGTAACGTAGAACAAAAAAATAATAGGTAACTGAAGGAATAATAGGTACTTAGAACAAAGAAGTAATACGTCACTTATAATCTAAAAAAAAATAGGGAGCTTACAGCAGAGAAATAATAGTCAACTGAAGGAATAATAGGTACTTAGAACAAAGAAATAATACGTAACTTAGAACATAGAAATAACAGGCAACTGAAGGAATAATAGGTACTTAGAACAAAGAAATAATTCGTAACTTAGAACATAGAAATAACAGGCAACTGAAGGAATAATAAGTACTTAGAACAAAGAAAAAATACGTAACTTAGAACATAGAAAAATTAGGCAAATGAAGGAATACTAGATACTTAGAACAAAAAAATAATATATAAATTAGAACATAGAATTAATAGGCAACTGAAGGAATACTAGGTACTTAGAATAAAGAAATAATAGGTAACGTAGAACGAAAAAATAATAGGTAACTGAAGGAATAATAGGTGTTTAGAACAAAGAAATAATAGGTAACTTAAAACATGGAAATAAAAGGTAACTTAGAACCTAGAAAAAATAGGTAACTTACAGCACAGAAATAATAGGCAACTGAAGGAATAATAGGTACTTAGAACAAAAAAAAATAATAGATAAATTAGAACATAGAAATAATAGGAAACTGAAGGAATAATAGGTACTTAGAACAAAGAAATAATACGTAACTTAGAACATAGAAATAATAGGTATCTTAGGACCTAGAAAAAATAGGTAACTTAGAACACAGAAATAATAGGCAACTGAAGGAATAACAGGTACTTAAAACAAAGAAATAATAGGTAACTTAGAACATAGAAATAATAGGTAACTGAAGGAATAATAGGTACTTAGAAAAAAGAAAGAGTAGGTAATTTAAAACATAGAAATAATAGGTAACTTAGAACCTAGAAAAAATAGGTAACTTAGAAGATAGAAATAATAGGCAACGGAAGGAATAATAGGTACTTAGAACAAAGAAATAATAGGTAACTTAAGACATAGAAATGATAGGTAACTCAGAACCTAGAAAAAATACGTAACTTAGAACATAGAAATAATAGGCAACGGAAGGAATAATAGGTACATAGAACAAAGAAATAATAGGTAACTTAGAACATAGAAAAAATAGTTAACTTAGAACCTAGAAAAAATAGGTAACTTAGAACATAGAAATAATAGGTAACTTAGAACATAGAAAAAATAGGTAACTTATAACATAGAAATAATAGGCAACTGAAGAAATAATAGGTATTTGGAAAAAAAGAAATAATAGGTAACTTAGCACCTAGAAAAAAATAGGTAACTTTGAACATAGAAATAGTAGGCAACCGTAGAAATAGTAGGTTCTCTTCCGTAGAAATATTGTTTCTTTTTTCCTGTTAAAAAAAAATCGTGATGACTGTACTGTGAAATGCAATAATACTAAAAGCAACAGAATAATGTTAACTAAAATTATCCGGATCATGCAAATTTGACAGTTTCATTAGGGAAATCGTATCGTTCTTTTCTGATTGATTTAATAGAGTCTATTACTTTAAAACAGGAGCTTCAATGTTATTTTACGCCGGCCAGTTTGATTTCTCAAATGACGTGTAGAAAATAAATGCAGTGCGGTGATGATGCCCTGAGTTACGACCGCAAATGACGGAGAGGTGCTGACAAAGGCCTTGAAGTGCCTATTTTAAAGTAACTTACTATAGTTTGCTCTGAAATGTTTGAAGCTGAATAATATCCTGTGATTAAATTTTTAACTATATGGAAGGTCTTACACTTAAATAATCATGGATCATGTTTATAGACATTTTTCTGCTTCCTATTTTGCATAGAAAGAAAGGACAAAGGCAATGAAGGTTAATATACTTCAAGGTTTGTTCTTGTTTGACATACTGACGGTTAGTCTGCTCAAAAGCAACTCTTTTCTTTGTGGCTGCTATCTTCCACTTCTGTGAACAAGTGACGTCAGCACTGGAAAGAGCCTAGCAAACAAGTTCGCATAGGTAAAAAATCCATAAAAAATTCCAACTGTTGAAGGTCGATCATTACAGGTATTGACAGCAAAATACATTACTCGTCTCCGAGAGGAAATAAACCGAAACAGAAAATAACAGCAAAATTTAATCTATGTAACGCAACTATTTGGTGCATTCTTCACGAACATGTTAACGGGAAAAATGTTTCTGCAATGTGGGTACGCCTGGTTCTTTCAGCAATTGAAAAGCAATAACTTGTCGCTGCAATTCAAGAATGAGAATATGGTTTTCCACTCCCTTTACAGTCTGGATTTAGTTCTACGTTATTCTAGTTTGTTCTCCAAACTCAAATCTGACGGAGAAGGAAATATAATGATGAAGACGCATGTCAAGACATGTTGTGGAACATGCCTCGAAAGCACGATTTAGGATACATATTATATGTACATGCAGGATTGTTCTAACGTAAGTATTTTGACACACAATCGGACTTTTTCTGAAATACCATGCCATTTTTTTTTTCATATTTCGATTCTACGAATCAAATTATGCCAAAGTGCTAAGTTTTATAAAAATTGCACGAGTAGATTTTAAATATTAGCTCTCAAAATTTTAGCTCCTCCAAGTTAATTGAATTTGTTATAGTACATTTATTAGTATCTCTTTTTTTTATTAAACTTATTTGATTCTTCCTTTCACGTTTCGAAATTTAGGTTCCTTACAAATAAAATTCACCGACTTTTTATGATTTATTTTTAAAATTTGTACTTTTAAGTAATTTTTTATAAATTTTTCGAAACAAATTTTGAATTATAAACTGGAAAATTTTTACCAACATCTCAAAGTAGATGTATTTCTAAGGATACCTGCCAAAAATTAGAGTTTTTTATTCAAAATTTCCTAAGACATACATGAATTTACACACTGACGTGTTTTTAAATTTGGCATATTTGTTATAAGCGATAATAACGCCAAATGTGATTAACGCACTTTGTTAAAATTATTTAAAAGTATGAACTATGACATTTTTTCCGCTCGTGTACAGTGGGAAAAAGGAAAGGAAAGTAGGTTGCTATAAATTAAAAAGTTCGCAAAGTCAATTAATTATTTTTGGTGCAAGCTGAAAAAAAATGCGCCAAGATAAATTTTTTAAATTTCTCACCGAAATTTGTAAAATTTAATATCCAGGCATACTTTCCGTCGTAGAATCGAAATATGGTAAAATGGTGGTATGTTAATTCAGAAGTCCGGTATTGTGTCAAAATACATATGTTAGAAAAATGCTATATGTAGATCTAATATATATCCTAAGTCGTGCGTGCTTTCGAAACATGGAAAATGCAAGTTAAATTTCGACAATCGGTCCAGTAGAACCTTGTGCAAGGTGTACATAGAAATGACATTGAAGATAAACTTAAACATTTCTTCATCTTTTCTAGATGTATATCAAACCGGAAAGTTTACCTGAGTAGATCGGACACCATCGTAAAGTCTACAGTTTTTTTTTCCGAATTGAGTAAAAAATCAATTAAATTTTCACTACAAATCGAGCAGCTGGTATTCTTGTTTACTAGCTGGATATGCTAATCGTTACAATAAAAGCTACACATACTCTAATAGTTATTTTTCATATTTAACATTACTTAAATTTAAATACTACTAAAGTAAGACAATGCATAATTTTCTGGATCTCCTGGATGACTTATGATTTTCTGAATGCTATATAATATTCAGGATCTCCCTTCCCCCCCAAGATCATATGTATTATTTTGAATTTCAGTAACAGAATCTTCTGAATATTCTGAAGTCGCATAAAATGCAGAATAAATGTTTATTTCAGAAGCAGTAGCGGGAACTGAGATATATCGTGAGAAACTGAGTGTATACGATTTAGGGGGCAAAGCCCCTTTATGTTGTTAGCAAATTTCATGTAAGGCAGTTTATAAATCGAAAATATAAATCGTTTATTTTAAGTACAAAATCCTTGATAAATTCTGGATCGGAGTTAGAACTAGATTTCTTACTATTTCTGAAAGGGCAATAAATGTTCTGGCATTCCATATCACATATTTTTATAAAACTACTTTTTCAGCTTCAACGCTTGTAAGGATCTTAAGTTTGACTAACGTTTATTTTGTTTTAAAACTTTACTGTCCTCTTTTATTTTTCACTTCCGGTCAGAATAAACGCGTCATTCTGTTTATGCAAATCGTGCTTGTAACTCTTCAGTATTTAAATTTTCACTCGCGTTTTCAGTCAGATGCTGTCCGACGCCTTTTCGGCCAGAAATTTAGCCCTCTTGATATTGAAGATGTATCGTGGTTTTCCCGTAGTATACGTACGTAAAAGTGTAGAAGGCGAATCTTTGTGTTATTAGGCTGTGTAAAGCATTCGAGTTTAGTTCTTATTTAAATTTGGTTATACAGTAGTTCTTATATTTTTAAGTTCAGACCGCAAGTATTTGGTCTTTGCATCCCCAAGTGCGGGAGCGCCTGTAATTCGTGGAGAGTAATAAAAGGTAAAGTTAACCCTGTCAGGACTTGTGTTTCTCTTGATTTGCTTTGGAAACATGAATGATCCTTAATAGGAACAGGGAGCTTACTCAAGCTATGTTCAAGAAGGTTCGAAGTAGACAACACAAGCAGGAAGGGTATACGAAACCCTTTATTTTCAATCTTTTACAAGCACTTCCGAACTTCGGAATACAGAGACCAACCACTTGTGATCTGAACGTAAGAATAGAAAAACTACTAACTATAACTAAAAGCTAACTTTGAATTAGTATACAAATGCCTAGCACTAAGACTGGCCTTTATTTAAAAAAAGGTACGTATGTAGTACGCCGAGCTGCTTAAACTACAATACGTTTGCAAATATCAAGAGGGCTAAACCTCTGGCCTTAAAGGCAACCAGCAACCGAGTGAAAACTCGTAAAACTACAGAGGCAAGCGGCTTGCTTCCTAAAACTCCTTCTCTCTCTCTCTTGGCAAAAAGCCACAACTTAAGTACTTGGCGTTCTCAAGACAATTTGCATAAACAATTTATAGGATTCCTTGCCAGTGTGGTTTAATTTACATTGGCCAAACTAAGAGAGCCTTAAAATTTCGCGTCAAGGAACATGAGGCATATGTTAGAAAAAAGGAAACACAGAAGTCTTCTGTTGCTCAACATTGTTGGTCCGAAAACCACACTTTCAGTTTTTCTGCTGCCAAAATTATTCAAAAAACATCTTCCATTGGAGAACTGGATTTTCTAGAGGCATTTCACATTCATAAAAATCTTTCTGTTCTAGTTAACGATCCTAATTCCAATCCAAATTTGCCTTCTGCCTTTAAAGAAATTATGTTTTAGTTCTGGTTTCACCAACAGATAGCGCTACTTGCTTATTCTTGTCCAGGCTTTCTTATCTTATCTAATCATTATTTCCTATCTGGCTCATTTGCGGTTTTGCAGCTGAAGATGGTGGTTTGGTAAAACCATCGAAACTAGTCCTGTGAAAATTTGGTAAATATAACGCTGATTTTTGTTGTTTGACTTCTGAATTTGCATAAACAAGTTAAAGCATTTAATTCTGGCCGGAAGTAGAAAATAAGAAGTGATAGTACAGTTTTAAAATAAAATAAACGTTAGTAAAACTTAGGATCCTTAAAACCCTTCTTAAAGATGTTCTCTATTCCACACACATACACGAACATAGCTTGAGTAAGCTCCCTGTTCCCATTCAGGATATTAGATGTTTCCCAAGGCCGTTAGAAGGAATAGTAGTTTTGATACGCTAATTAAAACCAAATGTCGTTCAGTGAGGAAACATACTGAAGATGCTTTATCTCCAGCAGTGTCAAATATCGTACTAATTTTTAATTTGATATGCAGCAGAAAACAAGCACATCCTGTCTCATTAGAATTTTCTTTAATTTTTGTTCGCTTAAAATAAATCCTAAAACTACTTTTTTCTATGTATATTGTTTACCAAAGAAGCAACTTATTTAAGGGAGGATATTTATTTTTATATTTTTATTTCATACTTAAGGGGTGTTAGAACCCCAAAATCTTCAAAAAATTGTGATTTCGGATTTTTGCATTTTCAAATTCTCTACACTTTTATCTTTCTAAAAATACCGTTCTTTAATCTCTATGAAAATTAGAACTGTAAAAAAATCTAGTTTTAATTTGTCATCGACTGCTTTGATCAATGAGGAGTTTTACATAAAAACGCGTTTTTCTCCAAACGTGATTTTTTTATACTGGATGTATCTTTTCTCAGGAACTACTGCTCAAGGTATCTAAAATTTTTATGAATTATTAGGTTTCCTAATATTTACCAAAATGAGATTTTTGTGATAAACTTCGAAAAAAAATTTTTTTTTAATTTTTCTGTGAGAAAAGTGCTAAATTTTACTACGCCTAACAAAATATTCTGTAAATTACTCTGAAATACAAAATATTTCAAAAGCTCATTTCAGTATAATCAGATAGGTATACTTTAATTACACAAAAAAAATTTCAAGCGTGTATCTACAGCAGATTTTGAGAAAAGGTGCATCGAAAATGGCCAATTTAATATTGTTGGTATAGGGGTTGTTGATACCTTTAATACCTATGATCGCGAAACAAATCTCAGTGATAAAAAGGGGTGGCTATTGAAAAACGTTTAAGAAGCCCTGTCTTAACGCATACGATGCATTAAGATGTCTATAAAATTAAAATCGTCCAAAATGAATTATTATTTAACTCAATTACATAGTAAAATATTTGTTACCAAATCTCGTTCAATGATGAATTTTACTATGTCTAACAAAATATCAAAAATTTAAATCTAAACGAGTTCTCCCGTCAATCATGTCTTATCTCATTCTACACTTGCCAGCTGTACAGATACTAGCATTAGATAACGAAATATGTACTTTTTACGAGAAGAAGAGAACACTTTTGCCTCCACTTTTCCCGCAACGTGAGAGAGTAGGCGAATTTTTCTTCATTTGCATGCGGTCTGTTTATCTCATGTAGCTGGAACAAGTGAATGTTTATTGTTTAACATTGATTTTGGAGCAATTTGTTATTACGTTTTAGTTGACACAAAGGCGAGATTTATACAACATATATTATACTATGCATTTAGTTTAGGATTGGCTTAAAAAGCTTCTTCCGAAAGCAGAATGTGCATCGAAAAGTGTGAAATTAATTTGCGGTATTGAGAATCTGTAACATATTCTGGAAAATATGCGAAAACTTTTAATCTTATAAATGTTAATTCATGAGGTTTCTGAACTCAGGAAAATTTTCTTCCACTAATTTCAATTATTCCGAAATTTTACTAAATATATTTAACACTAGCCTTGCGAATTATTTGAATTGAATGCTCTCTAGCTGTCTCTTGAGAGTTAAAATAAACTTGCTTGTAAATTTTTGCCACATATAAAAGCCTGCAGTTAATCGTAATATGGTAAGTGAAACTTAAAAGATTTTTCCAGTATCAGCATTAACAGCAAGTTGACTGATTCATTGACTAATTAGCTCGTTGACTAATATATTGGCTTGTGAAAAGTTCACCACACAATCAAATTATCAATTTTCAAAAACGTAGTTGAATTTGAGTGGCAGAAGATTGCTGCGGTTGACGATGGTAGTTTGCAAATACCGTATGTTGCAGCCAATCACGATTTAGTTTAAAAATGCCAGCAATGGGACAGTCTGAGGAGGTTCATTGAAATGCTAATATGAAGCGTTCATAACTTTCGAAACATAAATTTGGATACTATTCGTATTACTATGGCTGAAGGAAAACGAATGGCAGATAGTGAGTGCCAGCATGCTGGTGGATGCATTGAAAACAGAACGTCCGTGAGTGAGAATCGTTATTATAGAGAAAATTAATTTGATTACAAGAGACCTTTTGATGATTTAACGGGTCAAGTCTTAGTGAAAAAGATTTATTAAGGGAGAGCCTCATATCTGAGAAGCTGGGTAGTGTAGGCTTGAGGTTGTAGTCTACATCGATAAATTCGTACTTGAAGTTTTACCTACATAGAATTTACAGCTAAATGTGTGAAACCTTGAGAACTAGTAAGCGAGTAATAGCTTTAGCTCAGAGAACAAAAACGTAAACTCACGAAGCGTTAATTACCCAAAATTGCTCAAAATAAAGTTTACAAAATTGGCAAAGTAGATGGACAGAGGAAGAGGTAGGACGAAGGACATTTCGCTTACTGCCAAAAGTTAACATGGAAATAAAGACCCACTGTGCTAGCCTAACACAGTTCTTGACAGGTCATGGACCATTCCCAGTATACCTGAACAGATTCAGACTTAGGGATACTCCTTTCTGCGAATGCGGAGAGGAAGGCGACACGGACTATTATTACGTCCATTGTGTACATACAAGAAGCTGGCACTTGAAGAAACCAGCGGACTGTGCCTGGGCAATGTGGGCGACTAACACACTCAAAAACAGAATAGCCCTTGATAAAATAGAGAAAATCTCAGGACACTGCCTAAGCAGAAACAACCGTGGATAATATTATAATGTTTCAAAAGTTCAGAACTTAAAGCAGATAACCAGAATAACGCTTAGTGCCTTGTAGTTAACAATATGTAAAAACTGTTATTAGTTTATAATATTCAACCTTGTTACTCTGGAGTCTTCCCCGCCGTGATGGTATATAATTCCGTTTGGTTCATGTCCGTGGTCGGAAGCCATCATGGCGGTGCACTCACTCACTCACTCACTCACCTTTTCCCAGGACGTACAGAACAGCCTCCACTTGGGCTTTAACTCAAGAAAACTAAGAACTAAACTAATGCTTGACTAAAACGATATAGCCGAAGCTATCAAAATTCTACAGGATTTGTCCCCTTAAATGCTAACTAAACAGCGAAGCTATAAAGGCCCTGAAATAAGGCCGAGCGTAGTAGTAGTGTAGAGAGAGAGTGTAGCCAAAAGTCGAAAGCGCTCTAGTCAGAATCTCTGGCTCTCTAACGAAGTCAATGGAACTTCGACTTCCATTGACTTCGTTAGAGATCATTGACTTCGTTCGTCAATAGAACTTCGAACTCGTACTGCTCTTCCTTCATTTGCATTTAACAGCGATTCTGAAAACACATTCTGGTAGGAAATTGTAAGCTGAAATCAGGAGAGACAGGAAAGTAGCTTTATCTAAAAAAATGCGTCTAGTGTAGAATTGGGTGCCCCTTCAATTAGCCACAATTTTGTTAAATTGTGGCGTTGAAACCTCATAGTTTTAACTTTGTTTTAGCTTCCTGATTTTTTTAAATGAAAATAGATTGATGTGTACATGGATAAAGTCAAGAAAGTGCGCAATGCCTAGTTTGTGCAATTCTGGGATTTTTTTTAAGTGAAAACAGATTGATGTGTACGTGGACACAGAGTTTGTGCAATTTATTTTGGTTTTGTGTAGCGGCCATCTTGAAATTGTGATTTCATGTCGCCGATCTTGGCGTCCAAAAAGAGTCGCCAAAAAACAAGCGACACCCAATTGTAAACTTTAACTACAAAGATAACTGTTAGCAACCTAGAACAAGCCTTACAAGTTGTCAGCATAGTGTACGAAATCGCGATCAATGGCCTTGTGAAAGAAATATTTTTTATTCAGTCAGATGTGGTTTACTCAGTCAGGCAGGGTTTAGGCCAGAAATGGCGGATGACTGACGTATAGATGCGCTTTTCACGTTCTGAAGTCCAATAGAGATGATGCATCAGGAAGGTTCTTGATCTTGGAAATTACCGCAGTTGGCTTCGCCATTTGAGTTAGTGATGCGAGCTTTTCATGTGAAAGTGCCGCTGAAGCAAGCACACAGCTCCCACTGAACTAGACTAGGTCATGGATTTGATGAAGGGGCATAAGTACCTCTTTTACACTGTTTATTATAAAAGATAATTTCAGACTTTTAATCTGCATAGAAGCGAAGACGTTTCTGAAGATGAATGAGGGGGAATTTAGAATGAATGTGTTTTGTAGGGTTCTCCACCTACACTTGAATTTTAAGAATGTTAAAATAGCTCATCGAGTTTTAGAATGTCGAGTAAGGTGTGTCTATTTGGTCGTTGAATTCTAACAAATCATTGTGGTTAGGGGAAGTGTTGCAATACTAAAACACGATTTAAACCAGACCGGTTTAAACCAGTTCAAACCGGCTGATCCTCTTCCTCGAACCGGTTTCTTCCAGTTTGATCCAGTTCTGACCTGTTTAAAACGGGATAAAACTGGTTGAACTAGTTTTCATCAGTTGATCCGGTTCAGACCGATTTGAACAGGTATAATCCAGTTTAAACCGGTTCAGACCGATTAGAACTGGTTCAATCCAGTTTAAACCAGTTCAAACCGGTTGATCCAATTCAGACCGGTTTAAACTGGTTTAATCCGGTTGAACCAGTTTTTATCCGATTCAAACTGGTTCAGTTCGTTTTTATCCCGTTTAACCGGTTTAATTGAGCTTAAACCGGTTTCATCCAGTTTGATCCGGTTCGGTTAAACCAGTTCAATCCAGTTTAATCCGGCGACGCTCCGGGATTTGAGCCTGGGACCTCCGGTACCCTAACCAGTACATTGTCTGCTGGCAAATGTAAAAATATAAATAAATAATTTATATAGAGAGGAGGAATTCGATTTATTGTGTCCGAAACTACCCCGTTATGGCAAAAGTCATCAAAACTATCTGCTTGTGAATGGAGATACATTCAGGAGGATTTTCGAAGTTAATTTGCCCTTCATACACTTTGCACACGAAGAAAATTATTAAAACCACACGAAGCTGTAATAATCAACCACTAAAAACAGAAACCGGGCAAATTCGCAACGTTATTATTCACAACGTAGGTGTTGGTTGCGAACGTGTTGCAATACTAAAACACGAATATTCCCGTTTGACACCACACATGGTGGAGAGCCAGGGTAAATTTAAATTCATGTTTGAATACTTGAATGAATGTGAATTAAGCAGTAACTAAGGAAAATAAATCGATCAAAAACAAAAACTTATTCAGTGTCAAGAAAGTGTAAATTATAATGTATTTAGAAAGATACTGATACTTATTCCTTCCAGATGCTGGAAGGAAGAGAACAGATTGATTGCTGAAGTCCAGGAAAGGTTGCTGTAAGAAGAAAGGGTTAAATAAGTATCTACAGAAATTTATTCTACCTTTTGTGAGAAAACAGTTTTTTTTTTTATGTAAACGAGGCTCTTAAATTTTAGTTCAGAATTGTGGAAACTTTTCAGCAAGTCGTTTCTAGGACCTGCTTCCAGGTTTACCAAATTCTGGCAGCGGCAAATGTAGGGTTTATATTTATTTTAACTAACATTTATTTTAAGTTTAAACTATCTTTCCTGTCAAGCCTTACTTTCCCCTGGAATTGCCAATGCCAGAGTATGTAAATTTTAGTAGAACGCGCAAAGTATTCAAAATTGTCAGCGGAAGTAATCTGAGTTAAATAGAAGGGAAACGAGTTCGAAAGTGTGCTTTCTTGCTTCACGAGCGTGGAGGTGGCTAGTTAGAAATTGAAGAACCACGCGTTTCGGCCTGTGTGCTTGCTTCGGCAGATAATTAAATTTTTCAACGTAATATTCAGAAGTTTGCTGAATTATCAGCGGTATTTTAGAACGCGGTTAGGTTAGTTACGTTTAGAGAGCCTCGTAGGTAGTCACTTGTTATTATTCATTTTTAGTTTCTTATTTTTATTTTACCGCCGGGTCGGCGTAGTTTGTGAGCGTCAAGAGCACGCATCTGTAATTTCTAAAGTTGAATAAAAAGGCATTTCAACCCTTCTCAAGACTTTGTATACTTTCCAGTTCATAGCAGTCACCACTATTGTTGCGTGCAGGTTGGAAGCGCGCAACATTACACGTTAATGCTGAGGAACTGGTGACAGAAAAGGGAGAATTACTGGAATAATATGAGTGGCAGTGATGGAATATGTTCATGGCAAAAGTGTGATGTTATTCGGTATGTAAATTTTTCTATGGTAATGGATGCGTTCTTTTTAATAGCAGTGAAGGACTATTGATGATGTTTGGGAGAAAGGTTTGGTTTGGTTTATGTGATTACGGCAAAGTCTCGAGAGCTATCTGCCTAAGGGAAGGGATGCCTTCATGAAAAACGTTCTAAGGGAAACAGGCTCGTATACACGTTACAGATGGGGGAAACCACGAAGATTCCCATGCAGCCGCCAGCCCGTTCTTGGGATTCCAACCTTGGACCGAACTACCAGTGTTCAGCGACTTTACCGCTCGGCCGCTGGTGGGCCCTGTTAAACAAAAATATGACATTTAATTGCATTGTTCCTATTGCAATCATTTATATACTCGATTATCAAGTCTTTACGGATTGCAGAATTTTTTTTGTTTTTTTGTGTGTGATGGTGTGTGTGTGTGTGTGTGTATCAAGAGGCGTTTTATATTAGTAATAACTCCGACTGGAGTTGACTGAAGCATGTACTTAATGGTGTAACGAGAGTTAGACTTTCTTTACTCCGTACAACATTCGAAGTATGTTTTAGAGATAATTAATAGAAATGTAAAAATGCAAATAAATAATAAATTCACTCAGGAAAAAGGCGGTTTTGTCCGTCTGTAAGCCACAGGTCTAGAGAACAATCCGTACAACCATATTTATGTCAGATATACTTTTCATCAAACTAAAAGACTACAATCTGTGAATAAGTGCCCTTCTGTTCTCCATCAAACGGGAATACAGACAGGAGATATAATATATTCTCGGAGATGCTTTACTTGTGCTGTAGATTTTAAGTGTTCTTCTTTTCGAATTTCAAGACTCAGCATCGAATCTTCAAATATAAGTTATTTCATGTAGAGGAAAGCTGATAGGGATACATGGTTTTAATTATTTTACGTTCATGATTGGAATAAAGTGTGTGATGAAATTCTGCCATATTTAAAAGTTAAGATTTCGCATAAAGTTAAATCTCAAGAAATATTAAAAATTTTATCTAACTAATACATTGAAAATTACGTAAATGCTTTTCATCATTCCTCATCTTGGGTAAAAATATTTTCAATAAATACATAAGTAGAGTAGCTGTGATTTTTGCAGGACTCTCAAATTTTGTGAATGTTATATAGTTGATACCTCCATGAAATGAAAGGCATCAGAAATACTTAATTAAAAACGGATCGGAAGAAAGATGACAATTTTGTCTATATTTATAAGGTATTTCTCCCGCCGTCTTAGTATGCCTTTGTGCTGTGGTGGTCCGCACGCTGGGCGCGTATTCCAGAGGTTCGTGGTTCGATTCCCGACGATGGCAAACCGCACATTGAGTTGATCAATGTTACCGAATTTTGCTTATTGCGCATGCTCAATAGTATACCGCTGACGTGAGAGGAAATCCTGGCGACTAAGCATAACCCTACACAAAGCTGTTTGTTAGCCATGTTGGGTGGAGGGGGTGCCTTTTTTTTACAATTGCATTACTATAGAAATCTGTTGTGTGCTGATTGATGTGCTTCTGTTTCATTTTTTTGGCTTATTTTGTTCATAAATTTTACAATTAATATCAGCTATTTGACTGTAATTCAGCAATTTGAACTGAATTTATTCCTTAATTTGATAAAGTGTATACGAATGGAACGTATGGTAAAACTTAATTGCTTTTATTCCTCAGAAGTATAATCAATAAGCATTCAGTTAATATATCTTGCAGTGCTTCCTGTTTTGTTATTACTTGTTTGTTATTATTATTTTTATTACTATTATATACTTTTCTTAAACGAAAATTTGCGTAGTTTACAACCGATAGTTACACTCTAAAATTCTATTCTGATCCAAATTCTATTCTGAGCATGCGCAGTAAGCGAAATTCATTTAACATTGATCCACTCAATGTGCGGTTTGCCATTACGCTTCCCGGGATAGGAGTTGCTCATTTTTCATTTCTCCTGCTTCCAAAATGCCTAATGTCTCTACACATTAAAAACATTTGTATAATGCTACAGCGGATTTAAAAAGTTTCATAGATTTTTGAAACAATAAGCTTTCATATTAACATTTCTTAATGCTTTAAAAATGAAAGGCTAACAGACATCAGCTTCTAAATTAAAATAGATAAGATCAAAACACTGAAATATGAGAAAAGAGCTTAAAAAATCATTTTATTGGTTTATTTAGCTATTTACATAATCAAATCTTGAAATCTTATTTTCAGTGCCGATTTATTGATCTTTCTTGAACTCTTCAATACAACTGAGGAAGCAGTGGTAAATTACACAATTATTTTAAGAGATATTTAACAAAATACAGAATTAAATATGTCCTCGTTTAGTAAGAATGTAAACTAAACTCTGAAAGGTATAAAGCCCTTAATGAAGGAATCGCCATGAAGTCAAGCTCAGCATTGAAAAGAAGATGAGGGAAGTCATAGTGGAGCAAAGCACGCTCACTCAGCCGTAGCAGTATCCAGGAGGACCACATGTTTGCGAATTCTTGCAGCAACCTCCTCCTGAGCAACATTGGTAACCATACGGACAGCAATTGGCATCTGAAGACGGGCAGCAGAAAGAACCAGAGGAACAGCAACTGGAGTTTTTGCAGCAACTCA
The DNA here is from genome assembly GCF_044657685.1 of Stegodyphus dumicola. NCBI lineage: Eukaryota > Metazoa > Arthropoda > Arachnida > Araneae > Eresidae > Stegodyphus > Stegodyphus dumicola. Next base: position 182,323,430 of record NC_140776.1, on the reverse strand, counting down.
TTTTCCTAGTACAGCATCCAATTCCACAACATACAGAACCAAAATCAAGGCAGCAACCGACTGTACTGCAACAGGTCTCTGGGCAGCAGGTGCCATCGTTGCAACATGTACCACTGCAGACCACTTCACAAAAAGATAAAACTTCCGAAACTTCCTCAGGTGAAGAACTGTTACGAAATTGCTCCTTCAACTGCTCGGTATCTCCTTGTAAAGCAGGTTCACAACACTTGTAGCGTCCTGAACGAAATGAGCAACAGGATTTACCTGTAGAAAAGATAAAATTATTATAAGGTACATTATATAATGTAATATATTCAGGAGCAGGAAATTTGATGAAGCAGAAATGTTAATCCATAATGACTAGGAAATTGGAGGAGAAGGCAGATTAAATATTCATTTTTTATTTCAGCAAATATGTTGCGGCTACACACAAATCGGCACATTAAATGTGCCTGTTCCAAAGGGCTGACATTTTGGATATACTTGCAGCAGAAAAGAAAAAGCAGACAGACAGCAGTCTAGCTAAGGCATCAAGGACAATCATGCTATTTTATACTGCTGTGAAATTATTATTGAGTTTTAGTTCCATTTACATCACCAGACGTAAAGGTCACATGACATAGATTTTTCTCGAAATGACGCGGTGCAAATAGAGGTTACTATTTTTAGAATAGAGAAGGAAAATTAATTTATGCTGCTAATTTAATCATTTACATATTCTTTATTTTACTTACATATATATATATATATGTAATGTTTTCAGTTATTCCAACACATCGTGGGTGAATGGTGAGGCTATTCCATTTCACGTTTTGGCAGATGGTTGACGAAGCTGGGATGATTGCACCTCGGAGAAAAATGACGACTCTGGACTTTTCACTTTTAACAGCATAACTTTATTTTATTTTAGAGCAGATGATTTTTTCCAAATGAAGATACTCAAATAACTTATTCAGTAATTGAATTATTAGATACGACTGACTTTAATACGTTATAACGTTCTAACAAAGAAAGAGGAGCATAGAGGAGGCGTTAGCAGAACGAAGGCGAGAAGGCATCTGTGTAGAAGAACTTATGACGCAGCATTTATATGAAAGGTTATGTAACAGAGTAGCTTCTAGAAAAATGTAGAAAAACTTATGACGCAGCATTTATATGAGGAGGTTAAGTAATAGGCGCGAATGTTATAGAAGGTACTGGTCTAGGGGAAGATCCTGAATTGCAGAAAATTAATTAAAGGTTGCTGGTTCGCAAAGAGCAAAGCCATCGTGTTTTTTTTAATATTATATATATATATATATATATATGTAATAATAAAATTCCATAGTCAAGAATACACTTAAAATTCTAACTGTATGATCTTGTCATTTTTAATGGCGACGGTCTCTTATTTGAAAGTACGTGGAATTAAATCCACAGCCCCGTAGTCAAGTTGTTTTTCCCGCCTTTTCTACACGTACAGTTATACAATGTTCTGGAAATATTTAAAGCGAACTGGAATGGCTGACGAGGCTGACGTGATTTCTTGGAAGCTCCGCCTTTCCAGAGGCTATAAAAGGACTCGCAAAGGAATATCGGGGTCTTCTCTTTAATGTAACAATGCAGTAAACTTCATACAAAAAGTTATTAGTAATTCTTTTTTATTTACTCCGGAGATCTTAATTTTTGTAACTGCTATTTTCTCCTGAAATATAATAAATGGATCCTGTTTTTTAAACTTATCGTCTGATAATTTAAGCTACGACTACATCTATGATTCTTCACCAATCTATTTATTCCGGAAAAAAGCTGGTACATCATATATATATATATATATATATGTGTGTGTGCGCGTGTGGAATATTTACAACATGTTGCAAAATTTTACTACAGTTTTCATGCTTTTATTTATCGCCCCTGAAAAGGTTAATGTGAGCATTTGTCCATGTGAATATATTTCATGTGAGCTTTTTTCCGCGTGAGTATATTTCTTAAGTGAGCATTTTTCCATGTGCGCATTTTTCTGTGTGGGCATATTTCCTTGTGGGCTTTTTTCCTGTGAGCTTTTATACCTGTGAGCATTATTCGGTGAGCATTTTTCCTATGGGCTTTTTTCCAGTGGGCATTTTTCCGGTCCCCCCTTGAACGACGTATTGGCTCCAAAGCTATAAGAACATTCATATGCACACTAACTAATATTTCTTTTTTTCCAAATCTGTCAGTTAAATTTCGATGACATTTTTACAGTTTTCTCCTATTAATGGCAATCTGTGTTCTAAGGTGCGCTGGTTCGACTGTAAACTAAAGACAACTTTACAACAACAACAAGCAATTTTAGTGTTTTATTTTATAAAATATCTGCTGAGATATTCTTCTGTAATCCGAAGTTTTGATATCAGTTATTTAAATGAACCTTTAAAAGGAGCGATAACTTCAGGATAAGTAACATATAGTTTTTTTCATCAAGAACAGCAGAAGTTAATAAGCAATCACATTTTTAAATATCCTCATATACTGCGTTGAGTTTTTACCGTTGAAATTAATATAAAAGTGTCGAGTTTTATTACGCATTACTAATTAAATTAGTGTTTATTTATTAATTAAGTTAAATGTTCATGATATTATTATAAATTCCTATTTATTATATTGTTTGAAAAAATTTATGATTTCATTGTAAAAAAATCATATGTGTACACCACATGACTTCCTTATACAGAATATTAAATTATAGGCATTTTCCCCTGCATTTGATTTAAACTTATTTCTCCGATTTTCATTAGAGATATGTTTTTCATTCAAATTAATTCAGTTCTCATTCCGCGGCAAAGCAAAAATACATAAAATCTCAAAGCATCTTCATTAAAAATTGTAAAATGCAGAAAAATATAAAACGCCAGGTACAGTTAAAACAGTTTAAAAAAATGTAACTAAAATTAGAGTTTCTACGCAATTTGGCCAACGGGCAAGAAGGCATATTTTTCGGTGCACAAAACTGAAAGCATTCTTTTGGTCCCACTCGGCAAAAAGACATTTAAAGTGCAGAAATTGACTTAATTCACTAATTCTGCTGAGAGATTTTTCTTTCTCCCCTGTGGCAGGCACTTGTCTATAACGGCATACGCCACTCCTAAGGCCAGAAGTGGTGACCATTTTATTATGGAGGCACCAAAACCGTTACCTTCTGTGAAAGGACAGATAATTTTACATTCGAACCCGGGCCTTTCGGTATTGCAGTCAGGCTGCCCTAACCACTGTACCGTCTGGGCGGATTGCAAAATTTGAAATGTAAACAAATGTGGCTGCTATGGTAAAAAATAGGCTTAGCCGCACTAAAACAATTTTAAAATTGTTGATAATTCTACAACTACCACATGCAGATTAACTAAAGGCATAAATGCTTAGCCGAAGATTAAATTATACGCATTTTTTCTTACATTTCATTTAAATTTATTGGATTGAATTAAATCTACTTCGTCGATAGCGCATTAACCACAATAGAATAAATGCACTCTTTAAAATTCACTATATTTGTTTACCATAGCGACACTCTGACACTTAACAGCGGTACATTTCGTCCATATTATAACTCAAAATGCATATAAATTTATATCATCTTAAGAATTATCTAATCGTCGACGCATGTTCTATTCAAATACTATAATAAATCTAAACGATGAATAAAAGAAAGTAAGCAAACAAAACAAAAAAGAAAGTGTTTTTCACAGAAAATCCAGTATTTCTCTTTCAATTAATTCAGTTCTCACTTCCCGACAAGGCAAAAACACCCTCTCTAGATATGGAAAATATAAAACACCTACCTTTCTAGTAATAAATTAACAATAGCCATTTAATTTTCCCCTTTTAAATTCGAGCAAGTCCACCCCCCTTCATTCTGAAAATAACAAAGCAATAACTTTTCTAGCATTTTTATATTCATTTAGAGATATTATTTCAACTACCATAATTCTTGTAAAAATATTTAATCATACCTTCATATATTCCAAAAAATGAAACGTATATAAACATATATTAAAATTTTTTATATTTTACTTTTTATATAAACACAAATAAACATGAAAAACACAAATGCTCCATTTTTTATTGAACACAAATATTTTTAAATAAACACAAAAACGTTCTTTTTGATAATAAATAAGTAGTATAAATATCAATATACCTATACTAAAAAAAATTATTGTACAAACCTACATTTGTAATTAAATGTTTCTTGCTTTTAACGAAGCAAAACCATCAATATCTCTTTCAAAATCTATTTAAACGCTTGATTTATGCTAATTTATGCGAAAGAGAAAGTCTAGGTCTGAAAGTTTTCCTTGATCAAATGAAGCTAATATCTGCCACAGTTTATTTATTAATTCCTTAAAATTCATGACAATTCTTAATTTACATTAATAATATTAGGTAGATTGTAACATTAATGCAAACTGAACACGATTTTCATGATGAAACCATTTGGTTCTTTAAGCTCTGTTAATCGAATTTGGCAAGCTTGTTATGGCAAAATATAAGCAATGCCAATTAATGGCAGACAGAGTACATAATTACTAATGTTGGCAGTATTATAGTTTCTGTGGGTAATTATAGTTTCTGCGTGTAACTTCTCCACGTCTAGGTGTAAATTAATTTCAGTATGCTACTTCCAATAATAAATTTTAATGTTAGAAAATAATATATGCTTACGCTGAAACCTCGTGTCTTTCGAGAATTAATTAATGTATTAATTCTTTTAATTCAGGCGGACTGTTTATAACACAAAACTCCTTTCATATTTATTGATGTATTCCAAAGTTGAAAGTTAAAAATCTTAATTTCCTTTTTAAAAAGCTTATTTCTAAATTTTCATAGCTACTTTGGCGCCACTTCTATTTGTTCACCTAGCTAGAGCAGCTATAATTCTCTCGCAGTTCGAACTATATCGTTTGCTTTATATTTTTAATGCCAATAGCCAAGAGCATCACCACCTGCAGATTAAAACCTTAATCGTTGTACGACTGATTAACCCATCATGGTCAACGATCAACATATTAAAATTCATAAGTAGTTTAAAGTGAAGAAATATGTGTCACATTTTATCCCTCAGATGGCAGCACTAGATGGCTCTTTAGCGGTGGCTAGTTTAACGTGTAAGAATGAGTGAAGATACTTTGCACCAGATGGCAGCACTATCACAGCTGACTGATGAACGGATAATTTTAGTAATAACTCTAGTAGAACTTAAGATATCCAAACTAACTGGGAGAATAGCTTATCAAAATATTCACAAAATTGCTTGGTTGATCTTTACATTATGGTAAATTGGCTATTTTTTGGCGAAAATTTGGCAACCAACTCTCCTACAGCAACCGTCTATTTTTTTTCCCCGCCGCCATTTTGTCTTCACGAAGTAAAGACATGTTTCTTTTCTTTTTATCTACTGAACACTTCTTCCAACAATCTACTAGCCGAATTACACTTATGCTAGAAATTTTATCAAACAAAACTGCTTAATCAAGACAAATATTCAATGCAAAATTGGGAAAAAGTGCACAATACCATACTCCTTACGCGTTTTTCAAAATAACACATACACATAAACCATGTACACGCCGACTTATTTTTACTTAAAAAAACATCCCAGAATTGCACAAAAATAGCATTGCGCACACTCTTCACTTTATCCATGTGCACTGCATTTTTCTCATAAATTAGAAAAATTTCACGAAAATACATGACAATTTTCTCAATCTTTAAACCCGGTAAAAAGAACATATATGAAATTACCTGATCGCGAAAAAGTATTTACCCTTTCCAAATATGAACATTTCCACATATAAAATAAATAAAATATCCAAAAACGTTTATCTCTAAATCATCTATTACATTATACACGTCACCAACGAATTCATACCGCAAGCATTACAAATACCTAGTATCAAATATTTAAATTATTTCCATGCACGTTTACTTCAACTTAAACGTATACCAAATTCCTACAAACATAAAATTCACAAAATAACTATCATTTAATTAAAATATCACTAAACCATGTACACGTCGACTTATTTTTACTTAAAAAAACATCCCAGAATTGCACAAAAATGGCATTGCGCACACTCTTCACTATATCCATGTACACTGCTTTTTTCTCATAAATTATAAAAATTTCACGAAAATACATGACAATTTTCTCAATCTTTAAACCCGGTAAAAAGAACATATATGAAATTACCTGATCGCGAAAAAGTATTTATCCTTTCCAAATATGAACATTTACACATATAAAATAAATAAAATATCCAAAAACTTTTACCTCTAAATCATCTATTATATTATAAACGTCACCAACGAATTGATCCCGCAACCATTACAAATACTTAGTGTCAGATATTTAAATTATTTCCATGCACGTTTACTTCAACTAAAACGTATACCAAATTCCTACAAACATAAAATTCACAAAATAACTATCATTTCATTAAAATATAATTAAATTCAAAAACACTACTTAAAATATAAATGAGCACATACATTAAATTAATCAAAATTACCTTACAATCCTAATTACTTTAAACTAAATCATTGCTAATAACAATTTTCCCAATAATACCAAATTCCTTTCCACCTTACATTTAGAACAATGCATAAAAATAATATCCTCAAATAATTAAAAATACTAACTTACCTAATCTTTTTCAGAATCTTGATTATGTGTCCGATAAACATTTCTTCTTTCTGTTTCAGGATCTTTAAAATCATACTTTTTTTTATTTCACTTCTATCTCGCACAACCTTAAACAAGCATTTATTACTACCCTTTTCAATACCACTAAATACCCAATTCGAATTCACTTTAGTTACGGCCATGGAATCCAAAAATTAACCAACACTGTTTCACACAACACAGAATAAAGCCAAATACAAAATTTCCAGATTTTTTCCCGATTTCCCCCCTTTTCCGATTAAAGAACCGTAATTCGTCCATTAATATCACATGACATATCCCATGATCTCTCATTTCCCTCACACAAAATAATGCGTAATCGGAACTGAGTACTGCTCACATTATTACCAAAGTCCCAGGTAGTAACCTTTATCGCCTCCAAAATGTCGCCAAACTACCAGTTACCATATTGTAAAGATCAACCAATTGCTTAATTGGTCTTTTTTTTTTTTTTTTTTTTTTTTTTTTTTTTTTTGCTAGATATGTATATTACTGCAATGAAAGTTAGTGCATTTTATTTTTTTTTCTCTTGAAATTTATTTCATCGACAGTTATACAGCTAAAACGGTACTATACCGTTTCGAGGACCGTAAAAAATCGCCAAATTATTGTTGATGCCAGTGCTGCCAAAAATAATTGCCACAACCCTAACGTAAGAAAGGAAGTATAATAGTAAATAACTATTTGAAAATTATTTTTTTAATTTATATGGAAGGTTAATTTCATATAATACTTTTTTTATTATTGCTATTTATATAAAAAAAGGCTAAACATAACTGAATGGATTCCTGCATCTCTATTTCGTTACCGAGTTATCGCTAAAGCATAATTTCATCTCGTTGGTTGTTCAAACATAATTTTTTATAATAAATTATACCTTTTCTTTGAAAAAATTCTATTGCAGACTTTTCGTCATGGGCAATTCCCATATTGTTAAAAACCATAGGATATCAAAAAAAGGTTTAAAAATCAAATTAGTATTTCAATGGCATCTTAAGAAATACAGAACTATCTAAACTTACGCAATTTGAAATCAGCGCGTACGCTAGATTTGGCGCGCTGTTAATCAGGCGCGTTTGCTAGATTTGGCGCTTTTGCACATACATTTTCGCTGCAATTTTTTACGGTTCTCAAAACGGAATAGTACCGTTAAAACATGTATTTTCGTATAATAAAATATAAAAGTAATTTGTTTGGTTCGGTAAAGTTCAGGAATAGTAATAATTAACATTTTTGGTCTACCTAAAATTTTGTTTTAAATTTATACTCTACTGAGATCACACGAGAATAAAACCAAATATTACAAGGGGAAAATATTTACCAAATAATAATATTAATAATAATAATAATAATAATAATAATAATAAAGCGCTCAATGATTAATAAAACTTTGATTTCATATTACTCATTTCATACTTTGATTTTATACTGATTTCATAAAATTTGATTCATATACTTTCATTCTAAATACTTACAACGAATTTAATGAAATTAAAATATTTAGTCGTTTTATCGCGAGAATCCGGCCGCCCTTGATTTTCGCCTCCTGCGTACTTTTACGCGCTGCACCCCTATTCTCCCTATTCGCAGCCTGAATGAACATGAAACAAATTGTCATGTTTATAGAATAGTTAAATATGTAAGTTTGAAAAGATCAACCGAAACATATGTTTTATAATAGATTGTTAACATCATAATATTCACATTAAATTGCATTATTCTTTAATTGCATATCATTATCTACATTATTGTGCCTTCACCTTTTCTAATACCATACTCTGATTAACTGTAAAACAACCCAGTAATGATATCTCGATATTGAAAACATGTACTCTTTTCAAGAATCTTGCATGCTCCTATTATTTCACTATTGGTAACCATTTCATTTTTACCTTTATTATGCATTTTGTGTAAGCCAAAAGTATATTGGGAATTGAATTGTGTTTTTAGATTGTCAATAACAGTGTGCATTTATATTACATTTATCTGTAAAAACATTTTTTGCATTTATATTACATTTATCTGTGAAAAGAATAACATATATTCGTAAAATTAGAAGCTTTTAATGAAAATTAAAGAGTTACCCCAAAGGAATGAGGGAAAAAAATTCGGTTATCGAACTAAAATTAATGCGAAGAATGTGCATATCATTCAAAATGTCTGAAAACATACGCAGGTGCGCACAGCAAGTAAAAAATATCTCTGCAAATACCGCCGTACACCTACTGGAGAGGAAGAACACGACCAGCGTTATTTTTTGGCGCGAAAACAGACTTTCGTCAACTTTGATAATATTACCAGTGCCTCCAATTTTAACTGACGGTCTAGATATTACTGCATGACCATAGACTTCCCAATATGCAACTGTTCCAATCCACAACAATGTAGTGATTCATATCAAGTTGATACTGACCAAATTCAGAGGAAGAAAATTTTAAACACCACACATGTTTCATCATTATATAAGTCCTAAATCTTCTTAGCCGCGTTAAATCCAGTAATAATAAAAACACAAGTTATCTTTACATCTATAGAATTTGTATTCTCGTTGCCAACATTGATAACGCATTCTTAAACTTTTTTAAAAAAGTAAACATTATAACGAATTTAGAAGTAGACATTGGCGATTTCATATGAACCATTTGGCGAGTTTAGCGAAACATTTGGCGACGACTCCGGTCCTTATAACATAACACTACCAGGAATTAATTGCATAGAAGATGTTTAATTAATTAGGCGAGTTCCAAATTTTTAAATCCATGGTAAATGCAAGAATAATTAAAACAAAAATAACCGTTAAAACTTTAGAATTTGTATTCTCGTTGCCAATTTTGAAATGCTTTCCTTAACTTTTTTAAAACGTAAACATTGTAACAGTTTTAAAAGTAAACATTGGTGACTTCATTACAGAGGCTGTTCACACATTTTTTAGACGATGTATATTGTATTCACAAAACTAAATGACATAAAATTCTGTGGATTCTCTTTAAGGAGGCACCTGTTTCTGTTGTTGTTGGTCCAAGCTCACTTGTCGTGAAACCCCTTGTCGTTGGCAATAGCCTTTAACACCCTTACAGTTGACAGCGCGATTTAGCTCAGTTCCACCGCCCCCAATTTTGATGGACAGGAGTCTACCACCCCTCTCCCCTTCCAACACAAGACACAACTTCCACAAGAGGACTTTCGGCTGGCCGCATATTTAGTGTGCAGCCATGCATCACCGACACTAAACATTTACAAACATCCGGGGAGCACGGCAGTCAGCGAAGCTAACCACTATACCGGTAGGACGGCCCGCAGGCCTAATAGGCGGCGACTGATTTGTCCTGGTTTAATCCAGTTTAAACCGGTTGATCCGCTTCCTCGAACCAGTTTCATCCTGTTTGATCCCGTCCAGACCGATTTGAACTGGTTTAATCCACTGCAGACCGGTTTGAACCACTTCAGAGCGGTTTGAACCAGTTTGCATCCAATTCAAACTCATTCAGTCCGGTTTGATCCAGACTAATCTAACCGGTTTAATCCGGTTCAAACCGGTTCAGGTTAAACCAGTTTAAACCGGTTGCTCGCTTCCTCGAACCGGTTTCATCCGGTTTCATTCGGTTGATCCGGTTTAAACCAGTTCAAACCGGTTGATCCGTTTTTTCTAACCGGTTTCATCTTAATCCAGTTAAAACCAGTTGAACCACTTCAGACAGGTTTGAACCGGTTGAATCAGTTTTCACCCTGTTCAAACTGGTTCAGTCCGGTTTAAACCAGTTCAAAACGGTTGATCCGCTTCCTCGAACCGGTTTCTTCCAGTTTGATCCAGTTCTGACCTGTTTAAAACGGGATAAAACCGGTTGAACTTGTTTTCATCAGTTGATCCGGTTCAGACCGATTTGAACAGGTATAATCCAGTTTAAACCGGTTCAGGCCGATTAGAACTGGTTCAATCCAGTTTAAACCAGTTCAAACCGGTTGATCCGCTTTTTCGAACCGGTTTCATCCAGTTTGATCCGGTCCAGACCGATTCGAACTGGTTTAATCTACTTGAGACCCGTTTGAACCAGTTTGCATCCAATTCAAACTCATTCAGTCCGGTTTGTCCAGACTAATCTAACCGGTTTCTTCCATTTCAAACCGTTCAGGTTAAACCACTTTAAACCCGTTGCTCGCTTCCTCGAGCCGGTTTCATCCAGTTTCATCCGGTTGATCCGGTTTAAACCAGTTCAAACCGGTTAATCCGCTTCAGACCGGTTTAAACCGGTTTAATCCGGTTGAAGCAGTTTTTATCCGATTCAAACTGGTTTAGTTCGGTTTTATCCCGTTTTAACCCGTTTAATTGAGCTCAAACCGGTTTCATCCACTTTCATACTGTTCGGTTAAAACAAACTGGTTCAGTTCTGTTTTATCCCTTTTAACCGGTTTAATTGAGCTCAAACCGGTTTCATCCAGTTTGATCCGGTTCGGTTGAACCAGTTCAATCCGGTTTAATCCGGGGACGCTCCGGGATTTGAGCCTGGGACCTCCGGTACCCTAACCAGTACATTGTCTGCCGGCAAATGTAAAAATATAAATAAATAATTTATATAGAGAGGAGGAATTCGATTTATTGTGTCCGAAACTACCCAGTCATCAAAACTATCTGCTTGTGAATGGAGATACATTCAGGAGGATTTTCGAAGTTAATTTGCCCTTCATACACTTTGCACATGAAGAAAATTATTAAAACCACACGAAGCTGTAATAATCAACCACTACAAGCAAAAACCGGGCAAATTCGCAATGTTTCACAGTTTTAACAACTGGACCACTGATTAGCCTGGCTCAAACGAATCATCTGAATCCCATCATTTGTGGACAGAAAAAGGGAGAAAAACATTCAAGCTTCAACTGCGGACAAAGATTTCGATACAAGGAGTACTTAGGCAACCGGATCTACAACACTGATATACATCAAGATCAAGAACTATTACACATCCTATTCCAGTGATACTAAAATAGATCGCATAATCCTGGAAAGCTTCTGAAATAGCCGCTATTCCTCGCGAGGTAAGAAGGAAAAAGAGACCATCGACACTTGTATTCCCGTCTGGGGAGTTATAAAACGGAGAAAGAAACACTTAGGGTCAAGTCTCGTTCTTTAACCTTTAAACGCCTTTTCAGAATAATACCTCACTTTCGTAGGAGTACCGTTTCAGAGACAATTGGGGGCGGAGGAAGTAAATGAATCACGTACTGAACAGTATGTGATTCATTAGTACACAGTATGAGATGCAGTAGAATAAAACAGAACCTCTATTTTTTGGATTAACCGGCACCGTAACCAATCCCATATTCGAAATTTCACATAGCCAGACTGTCTTATGTCTATACGTCAAATATGAAATTATTTTTAAGCTACAGAGTGAATTTTATCTTTTTAGCCCAAACGGCGTTAGCCCAAAAGGGTTGTCAATTTCGTTTTGGCATTTTGTGTCGGTTCACTTTTTAAATTGTTGCCACCAAATATTAGAGCACTGCTTTATAATTAAGGAAATTAAATAATGAAGAGTTTGCATGAATGTAGGTATGTTTCTCGATCTGCGAAAAAACACGGTACATAGGCACATACAGTACATAGAGACATCAAATTTTCAATAAATTAATCTTCCTGCGAATATGGGCATCTGGAAGCCCCGAATTATTGATGTTTTTATTATCTCTATCATATTTTGTGAAACTAACAAAAACAAATTCTTATCTAACACACTCAACGATATGAAAGCGAGCTATGGTAATACTGTACTAGAGAAAAAAATGAAAAACATTTTTATCTCCAACGCGCGAGACTGTGTAAGCGAAATTCTAAAGATAGACTCAATTTAAAATTATTTTGCGATATTGCTGTTCATCTGAGTTTTATGATTTAAGTGCAAAGTACACGATATTTAATAAATTAAAGCAACACACGAAACCTTAAAAAAGGGGCGTTTCTAAAACTTAAGCGAATTTCTTATTAACAAACTCAACGATGTCAAAGCGAGTAATGGCAACACTGTACGAGTAAAAAAAAAAAAAAGGTAAAACATTTTTATCTCCAACGCGCGAGACTGTTTATCAAAAATTCTAAAGATATGCTCTTCTTAAATTAATTTGTGATATTTCTGTCGAATTGAATTTTATGATTTAAGTACAAAGAACACGATATTTAATAAATAAAAGTAACACACAAAACATTTGGGCATAATATAAAATCTGAAAGGTTTCAGTTTTGGGGGGGAGGTTACATTGTATAATATTTTGCTTTAGTAATTATTTTGCATTTGCTAAAAAATAAAATAATATTCACAGAGATTTATAGTCGAAGAAACGCCGCAGATATTAAATAAAAACTTGCGCCCCCCCCTTTGAATGGTAGATAGCGACTCTAGCTTTCGTAGTGTAGGGGCCGAGTTCGATTCCGAAGAAGACATCAATGTTTCTAAATGTATAGTTTCTGTGCGGCAGGAGTCAGTCTAAATATGTCGCGACCCGAAAGTCCTCTCAAGAAGTAGTTGGTAGGGAAAGAGGCGTGGGAAACCCGGGGCCCCGTCTTGCCAAGATGCTGTCCTTAAAAATTGGGGGCGGGGAATAAAGTCCTACTGTCACCTACATGGTGGCCAAGGCTCTTGTCAACGACAGGCGCAATCTTACCTCCTTGCCAAGACGAATTTCGTAAGCTTCCTCTGATATCAGATAAGGGACATTAGTCAAAACAACAATAAATTAAGCAAGAATCAACCTCAAATTAACATCCGTTTCGTAAAAATGTCTACCGATTTCGAGACAGTCCATTTTCGTCAAGATGCAAAAATGGTCGACTTTATTTTAATAGGGAATACTCTTCCTCCTTCAAGAAAGGGATCTCTGCCTCTTTCCATCAAAAAATGGTTGGGGTTTTTCTACAAGGTCTACTTCAATGTAAGGCATGTTTTTGTCCAGTTTCACAAATGACACTGAAAGTCACTGTAGTGACCACACTGAAACATGGAATCGGGGTCCATGTTTCAGTGTGGTCACTACAGACTTTCAAATTACCCTTCCTTCAAACCACCGTAGGAAAGAACTGGCAGTTTGCATGGGCATCACTTTGTTCTCGACTGTCAACGTGTGTGGAATCCACAAATTATACTTTTCTTTAATATGAATGTTTTCCGAAAACGTTACGTCTACAGGACTAATACTAACTGAAAGCATGGACCCACGTGTGGCCTATTTTCACAAATAACAGCATACACATAATCAGTGTTTGCCTGAGTAATGGATGTTTCCCATGCGCTCTTGACCTCAGTGAAGTACTTAACCACTCAAACCCACTAGTCCTACAGAGACACTGTTCCTCATGCGGTGCTTGGTATTACTGCCAAATTTCAGGTATTTGGGCGTTTTCCCGAACTAGAAATTCGACCGCAGTTCTTTGTTCCACTCTGCAAGCCAGCTGTTGTTTGTTCAACATTCTTGCGACAGCCGGACTTGACTCAGCAAATTCTAATCTGCACGGCAAGTAAGGTGGGGTAGACTCAAAGAGAAATCAATTGAGAAAGACCATCAGGTATGTAAGACTGATGTAAACACAGAAATTATAAAGACCATTATTAAAATGAAAACCTGCATTTTAGAGGAATGAAATTAACGAAGATGGTAATGGATCATTTAAGAATTTGTGGAAACAGCCCCGAAAAGAAACTTTCTTCAGAACACTTCTTCACCTATCCGGCAATACTTGCAGCTCAGCAAAGCTTGGAGGAATTTCCTTTCCAGGAAGATCCTGTCTAGTGGAAAGATTGTAGAACTGCCAAAAAGCTGGAATTTCCACCATGGATCCATTTGACTTCTCAAACAACACGATACCAGCCAAACAAGTAAGGTGGGGGTATGTGGCCCAAGGACACTCAGCTCTGTGCATGAGTAGTGATTTGTAACAGCAACAGTCCATGTCATGTTTGAATCCCTATGTAGTATATTAATAAAATTTTTACTTGGTGTAAAAAGATAACAAGCTATTCGGATAACTGAAATTTCGGATATCTAAAGTTCCGGAAAACTTGACTTCAATTGAACAAACTATCTAATAACAGTATATTTGCTTTTCTAATTACCATACTGAAAATTACTAATAACGTAAAGTATGTACTTTGTATATCAAAATAAAAAGATCACGAATTTATTATTGATCAAAGTTTCTAAAACATTGTGAGATGGCATGATTTGACGCACCGCATTAGGATCATTAACCGTTAAATGCCCTAGAGAGAACAAAACACGGGAAGATCTTTTTAAAGCCTAAATTAGTCAAACCACTTTAAGCACTTGCTTATTAAAATATCAAGAGGAAGCGCAGTGATAAAATAACGATAACCTAGAGCCATCCAATTTTGAATAACGTACGTCTCCACCCGAATACGGGCATCTGGAAACTCGAATTTGGAATTTGTTTTATCAATTTCATATTTTGTAAAGCATTTATGAGTTTTTCATTAAGAAACTCAACGATTTCGAAGCGAGCAATAGCAACACTGTACGGGAAAAAAAAAAAAAAATTATCGCTAGTGTGCAAGATTGTATCGGAAATTCTAAAAATATGCTCTTTTTAAGTCATTTTGCGATATTGCTGTAGAATTGAATTTTGTCGTTTAAGTAGAAAAACAGTTTAGTAGCTTTATGGTAGAACATGATATTTAATAAATAAAAGTAACACACAAAACGTTTAAAAAGTGTCCCTTTGGACGTAATATAAAATCTGAAAGATTTCACTTTCATTTTTTTTTCGGGGGGGTGTCTCGACGTGACATGAGACGAACAAAAAGTATATCAGCAATCAAAAAAAAAAAAAAAAAAAAAAAAAAAAAACACCGTTTTGTAAGCAAATAATTCTCTGTTGACTAATATTAAACATTTGTCAAGACAATTTATTTTTCACTCAAAATTTTCATTTAAAAAAAAAAAAAGATCATAAGGACTTATGGGCCGGGATGTGCATATAATAATGGTTTGCATTTTTTAAATTTCATCTGATTATTTGGAGAATGAAATGTAATTAACGTATTTACTTGCGTAATAGTCGCACCCCCAGTTTTGAAGCAGAAGAAATCCTCAAAAATGCGCAATATTGTGTAGTAGATTTCCTCACATAAAATAGTCGCTCCTAGACTTTCACAATGAAAGATTGACAACCAAAGTGCGACTGTTACGCAAGTAAACATGGTAACTTTGCATCTAAACCGTCATTTGAAGTTTTTTCTTTTAATAATCAAGGTATTTTAAAATCTTTTCTTGTTAATTAGATTTACAAACCAGGAAATAAATTAATAGCTCATACAAATCTTGCTAGCAGTTGAATCCTAAATGACTTTTGCTCAGTTTGCTCAGTAAATAGGTTTCCCATTCCGTTCAGAGGTGGATTTATAATGTTGCGCAAGTCGCAATTACGAAGATCACCAAATTCTAAGATACTCCAAAATTATTAATTAATTTTAGAAAAATACTAAATGTAACGATAATTTAAGAAGAGAGCCTTCCACCCTCAAGCGATTGATTGGTGCCCCTCTTCCTAAATGAGCCACTGATTAACTACTGACCTCTTCCTAAATCCGCCACTGATATTGTTTATGTCGAAGGGTAGTAATGAAATTTGATAGATTAGAAAACTGCATTTATATTGAAATATTTCTTTGATATATCTATTTAATAAAAACTAATTTTTTTTATTTTTCTCTTTCAGCCTTGAAGCGACCCATGTCGTTTTTTGCAACCAGAGGAAAAAGGTTCGATGATTCGATAGTAGGCAGAATGTCCAAACTTCATTAGAAAATAATTTTCCTTTCTTTTGGTATTATCAAGTGTGTTTCTGTTAAATAAAATATGATTATGTCTACAGATGTAAAATGAAGGAAAGTTCTTGCGATTCATTTCTATAAACTAACCAGAGAAAAAAAATATCCGATGTTAAAAAAAAGTTGTTTTACGATTAGATGAATTAATGTAAAATAAAAAAAGATAATAAAAGATACGAGTTTAAAATATCTTGTATATTTTTTAACACCTCACACTTATTTCACACATTTACCATTATTTAAACATTTACGTTTCTCAGTTCGTTACAACAATGATATAAAAAGAGTACTTTCTGAATTAAATAATTTACAGATATACCATGCAGTGAGTGAAATGACAGTTATCGTTATTAATCAAAACATAGTTAAATTCCTTGACACATATCCTCGCTTGCAGAAGGTGTAATTACTCAGATGCAAGTTCACTTCTGAATCAGCAGGAAAATGAGAATAGCGAAAAATATTACTTTATGTTATTTTACCGTAATAAAAGAAACTGAGTTTCGGTATATTCAAATTTCGTATTGTTCTGGGAAAGTTTACAATTGGGGTGCTCTTTGTTTTTTCGCTGATTCTTTTTTGACGCCAAGATCGGCGTCAATAAGGCACAATTCCAAGATGGCCGCTACACAAAACCAAAATAAGAAGTCAAAGGAATTGCATAAACTCGGTGTCCATGTACACATCAATCTATTTTTACTTAAAAAACATCAGACAATTGCACAAACTCGGCATTGCGCACTGCCTTGACTTTGTCCATGTGCACGTCATCGATATATTTTCCCTTAAAAAAATTCAGGAAAATGATGAAGTCATATAAGGTTAAAACAAAGTTACGGTACTCTGACGGTAACGGCAATGCAAGCTAGAACTAAGTTAAAACGGTACTTTTCCGTTTCGCCGGCGCAAATCTCGCCAAGCAGACTTTATTGGCAACAGTATACACATAAAAAAGTTAACAAATTGCTAGTTCTAACAATTTTTTTATTTTGAAGGCATAAAATTTTTAATATCGTTTAAAATTTTGTAAAAAGACAATAAATAAAGACAATAAATTTGTAGAAAGACATTAATTTAAGAATTTATTATGCTTTCGTGGTACAACATTCGCCGATTCATATCACGTGATCCCAAGTGATATCATCTCATGTAAACTACGCTACAAAAATCTAATTTTCTCGGTAATTATCTACATTAATTTCAACTGAACTCTTAATATGGAATACAAATTTAAATGCAAGAATAATTTCAATTCGTACGAACAGCTTACGCAGAAATTATGTAAAACCGCAGTGCTTTACTTCGCTAGTGGATTGTCAATTAGAATGGATGAATTTAACCCTTTACTTTGCCTTTTCTATATTTTCGTCTTCGGGTGAGCGGTGTGATTACATCCTAATTAACTTAATTACCGCGAATGGCCTCGGGCATAAAATTGAACTATCTGGTAAAATTTCTATGTAATTGTATGCCAGTATTGAAAGAGACAATTTATCTGATAAGAAATGGCTGCGACTTGTTTTGAAAATGAGGCGTAAAACCTTACCAGTGAAGATATTCCGTTTGTCGTCGGCTGTACCAGTTTTGGCGACTTTATCGCCTGCGCCTGCAAAACAAAAAAGTACCGTTAAAACTATCATAGTAAACAGAAATGGGTTTTCATTGCCAAAACTGAACAAATTTGTCGCCAATCGAAGGATATCCAATTGTACACTAAAGCCTTATTCTGTTATCGGGACCGAATTCAAATATCACCAAGAGCTGATGATCTGGTGAAAAATTCGAAATGTAAAAATAATGGTCAAAATATTTACAACATGGTTTAATTGAAGAAAAATACAAGGTAAAAAATAAGATAACAGCTATTTGTATAATTAGAAATTTTTAATGTAAATTTAAACAACTTAAAAATTTTTTTAAAAAGCTGGTTAGGGAATTTAATGAATTAAGAAAAATGAGTAGGCATGAAACTGAGAATATTATTTTAAATGTCTGAAAATATTAACGTTATAGAACGCTACTGCCGCCACATTAACTCAAATAAAAATCTAATTGGTTACGTTCATTGCCGCGTTGAAGTCTATTTCGCACTATCCAATAACCTTTCAAAAGTTTGAGCATTGATAACTAGTATCGAGATCAATAAAATTATACTTACGGCTCACGCAGGAATGTTCAAATCCGGATCTTCACATCTCCATTTCAGTACTTCTTTCGAATTAGAGCAGAACTCAGTTGTATGTTTTTTTTTTTTTTTTTTTTTTTTTTGTAAAACCTCCTACTAAAGTGAATGATTCCTTGTTCCTGCAGAAATAAGCACTGTTCTGTTATCGGGAACCGGATTCAGATATCACCAAAAGCTGATGATCTAGAAAAAAATTCGAAGCATAAAAATAATCACCAAAATTTTTACAATGGACTTCAGCGAAGAAAAATCCAAAGGAAAACAATAACATATATTCGTAAAATTAGAAGCTTTTAATGAAATTAAAGAGCTTCCCCAAAGGCATCAGGGAAAAAAATTCGGTTATCGAACTAAAATTAATGCGAAGACTGTGCATATCATTCAAAATGTCTAAAAACATACGCAGGTGCGCACAGCAACTAAAAAATATCTCTGCAAATCCCGCCGTACACCCACTGGAGAGGAAGGACACGACCAGCGTTATTTTTTGGCGCGAAAACAGACTTTCGTCAACTTTGATAATATTACCAGTGCCTCCAATTTTAACTGACGGTCTAGATATTACTGCATGACCATAGACTTCCCATATGCAACTGTTCCAATCCACAACAATGTAGTGATTCATATCAAGTTGATACTGACCAAATTCAGAGGAAGAAAATTTTAAACACCACACATGTTTCATCATTATATAAGTCCTAAATCTTCTTAGCCGCGTTAAATCCAGTAATAATAAAAACACAAGTTATCTTTACATCTATAGAATTTGTATTCTCGTTGCCAACATTGATAACGCAATCTTAAACTTTTTTAAAAAGTAAACATTATAACGAATTTAGAAGTAGACATTGGCGATTTCATATGAACCATTTGGCGAGTTTAGCGAAACATTTGGCGACGACTCCGGTCCTGATAACATAACAGTACCAGGAATTAATTGCATAGAAGATGTTTAATTAATTAGGCGAGTTCCAAATTTTTAAATCCATGGTAAATGCAAGAATAATTAAAACAAAAATAACCGTTAAAACTTTAGAATTTGTATTCTCGTTGCCAATTTTGAAATGCATTCCTTAACTTTTTTAAAACGTAAACATTGTAACAGTTTTAAAAGTAAACATTGGTGACTTCATTACAGAGGCTGTTCACACATTTTTTAGACGATGTACACTGTATTCACAAAACTAAATTACATAAAATTCTGTGTTGTTGTTGGTCCAAGCTCACTTGTCGTGATACCCCTTGTCGTCGGCAATAGCCTTTAACACCCTTACAGTTGACAGCGCGATTTAGCTCAGTTCCACGGGCCCCCAATTTTGATGGACAAGAGTCTACCACCCCTCTCCACTTCCAACACAAGACACAACTTCCACAAGAAGACTTTCGGCTGACCGTATATTTAGTGTGCAGCCATGCATCACCGACACTAAACATTTACAAACATCCGGGGAGCACGGCAGTCAGCGAAGCTAAGCACTATACCGGTAGGACGGCCTGCAGGCCTAATAGGCGGCGACTGATTTGTCCTGGTTTAATCCAGTTTAAACCGGTTGATCCGCTTCCTCGAACCGGTTTCTGCAGACCGATTTGAACTGGTTTAATCCACTTCAGACCGGTTTGAACCAGTTTGCATCCAATTCAAACACATTCAGTCCGGTTTGTCCAGACTAATCTAACCGGTTTCACCCTGTTCAATCCGGTTCAGGTTAAACCAGTTTAAACTTGTTGCTCGCTTCCTCGAACCGGTTTCATCCAGTTTCATCCGGTTTAAACCAGTTTAAACCGGTTGATCCGCTTTTTCTAACCGGTTTCATCCAGTTTGATCCGGTTCAGACCGATTTGAACTGGTTTAATCCAGTTAAAACCAGTTGAACCACTTCAGACCGGTTTAAACCGGTTTAATCCGGTTGAACCAGTTTTTATCCGATTCAAACTGGTTCAGTTCGGTTTTATCCCGTTTTAACCGGTTTAATTGAGCTCAAGCCGGGTTCATCCAGTTTGATCCGGTTCGGTTAAATCAAACTGGTTCAAACTGGTTCAGTTCGGTTTTATCCCGTTTAACCGGTTTAATTGATCTCAAACCGGTTTCATCCAGTTTGATCCGGTTCCGTTAAACCAGTTCAATCCGGTTTAATCCGGCGGCGAATAATAAAGCGCTCAATGATTAATAAAACTTTGATTTCATACTACTCATTTCATACTTTGATTTTATACTGATATCATAAAATTTGATTCATATACTTTCATACTAAATACTTACAACGAATTTAATGAAATTAAAATATTTAGTCGTTTTATCGCGAGAGTCCGGCCGCCCCTGATTTTCGCCTCCTGCGTACTTTTACGCGCTGCACCCCTATTCTCCCTATTCGCAGCCTGAATGAACATGAAACAAATTGTCATGTTTATAGAATAGTTCCATATGGAAGTTTGAGAAGATCAACCGAAACATATGCTTTATAATAGAGTGTTAACATCATAATACTCGTATTCACATTAAATTGCATAATTCTCTAGTTGAATATCATTACCTACATTATTGTGCCTTCACCTTTTGTAATACCATACTCTGATTAACTGTAAAACAACTCCCTAATGATGTCTTGATATTGAAAACATGTACTCTCTTCAAGAATCTTGCATGCTCCTATTATTTCACTATTGGTAACCATTTCATTTTTACCTTTATTATGCATTTTGTGTAAGCCAAAAGTATATTGGGAATTGAATTGTGTTTTTAGATTGTCTATAACAGTGTGCATTTATATTACATTTATCTGTACATTAAGATAGCTAATTATTGCATTGTGCGTCGGAGCTTTTTTTGCAGATCAGCATTTTTTGTATATTTAGTATACGTAGTATTATTATACCCATTCTGTATAGCAATTTTTGACTTGTAGGATAAAACGATTGTAATATATGTAAACTCGGCGTCTAGGGGATTTCTACGCTGACGACACACATTTAGGTGACTAAGTATTTATTTAGTTATTGATGGAGGTACAGTGATGAGTATTTACAAATGAAAAAAAGAGTTATAATTGAGAAGTTAACAGCTTGGCCATCTATTAATACGTCTTAATCGAAAACATGACTGCTCTCTTTCGCTTCCATCGTCCATCATTCGTCTCACTGCAATGCCGTTCGTTGAGTTGAGTTGTTGCACTCCTGCTACTCACATATATGCTTTAAAATGTAATTGAACATTTTCAAGGGAAATATATGCTTTAAATGTTTTGAACATATGATGTATAACGATTATTAACATTACTATATTTACATTTAACTGCATTTTTATCTAGATGCATATCATTGTCTACAATAGTGTGCCTCCACCTGATGTAATACAATACTCTGACTAATTGTAAAACAACACCACAATGATGTTTCTACATTTAAAGCGTATACTCTCTTCAAGAGCCTTGTATGCATTTTTAACATTTGCATGAAAAAAAATGCATTTTTTTCCTTATTAATAATGGAATACAGAAATATTCTAAGGCACTCAGTTGATTCTGAGAAAAATCTAGAAAAACTTTCACCTATGTTTCATGTTAAACTAGATAATTGGATTTAAGGGAGAAAAACATGGTTTATACGAGTTTTTTAAGAGGAATTTGGAAATTTAATGAAGTGGTTAAACTAATGGTGCTGCCATCTATTGTTTATTTTTTAAAGTATAAAAATAGTGAAATGAACGCTTATCTTAACGTTACTCAAAGGAATCCTTTAAGGACCACATAGAAAGAGTTTCAGAGCCAGAATCTGAGGAGAGAAGAACACTACGAGTTTTTTAAGAGGAATTTGGAAATTTAATGAAGTGGTTAAACGGATGGTGCTGCCATCTACTGTTTGTTTTTTTAAAGAATAAAAATAGTGAAATGAACGCTTATCTTAACGTTACTCAAAGGAATCCTTTAAGGACCACATAGAAAGAGTTTCAGAGCTAGGATCTGAAGAGAGAAGAACACTACGAGTTTTTTAAGACGAATTTGGAAATTTAATAAAGTGTTTAAACTGATGGTGCTGCCATCTATTGTTTGTTTTTTTAAAGGATAAAAATAGTGAAATGAACGCTTATCTTAACGTTACTCAGTGGAATCCTTTAAGGACCACATAGAAAGAGTTTCAGAGCTAGGATCTGAGGAGGGAAGAACACTACGAGTTTTCTTAAGAGGAATTTGAAAATTTAATGAAGTGGTTAAACTGATGGTGCTGCCATCTATTGTTTGTTTTTTTAAAGGATAAAAATAGTGAAATGAAAGCTTATCTTAGCGTTACTCAACGGAATCCTTTAAGGACCACATAGAAACAGTTTCAGAGCTAGGATCTGAGGAGGGAAGAACACTAGTAAAGGCCTGAAGGATGCGTATGAAATAATTTAGATTCATTGTATATATTTTCCCTTTTTGCACTTTTAATTTTCGAGTTTGTACTACTGTGATCATTTTCATTTTGAAGTGCTTAGATTTTATGTTTAACCCCTTTACAATCATGCAATATTAATATTGCTGAGGAATTGCCTTGCTGCGACTACAATTTACTATGTACCAAAAAGAACACCATTTTACATTGATTTAAATCTTATGTGTAAAAAAATGTACCACCGAAAATAACGTAATTACCATTGTACTATAGTTTCAGAAACCTAGTCCTATACCATTATGAGGAGATTAGCAGAAAATAATTTAAAGGAGGATTTAACACGATGGTGGGGCCTTTAATCAGCTACGTAGCAAATTATCGGAACTTGGAAGAATCTGCATAAATGTTTGTATGTTTCTCGCATTGTGATAAAACAACGGTACCTAGAGCCATCAAATTCTGAATAACGAACGTCTCCACCCAAATATGGTCATCTGGAAGCCTAAATTTGGAATTTGCTTTATTATCTATTTCATAGTTAGTAAAGCATTTATGAGTTTTTGATTAAGAAACTCAGCGATTTCAAAGCGGACAATGGCAACACTGTACGGAAAGAAAAAGAAAAAAATTATCTCCAGTGCGTAAGACTGCCTGTCGAAAATTCTCAAAATATCCTCTCTTAAATATTTTGGGACATTTCTGTTGAATTGAATTTTATGGTTTAAGTGCGAAGAACATAATATTTAATAAATAAATGTAACACAGCAAACGTTAACAAAAACGCCCCTTTGGGCGTAATGTAAAATCTGAAAGCTTTCAGATTTTTTTTTTTTAAGAAATTATCGGGAATTCATAGGATTCCGACTTAAATTTTTCATAGTCTATGCATATGTAAACTATAAAACAATATTCTTTTCTTTTTCCCTTTAGAAAAGGTGGTAGTATCATTTCACCATTTTTATCCTTTAAAAAACCAATAGTCGGCAACAACATCAGTTTAACCACTTCATTAAATTTCCAAATTTTTCCTAAAAAACTCAAATAAACCACGTGCATTTAAATCCCTTAAATCCAATTACCTAATTTAACATGAAACATAGATGAAAATTCTTCCCGCTAATTTAATACAGTTGTGTTTTCAGTGATAGTTTAGTTAAGTTAAAGCTGAAACGTTTATCATTGTGTAAGATTTTCAGTGGTGTAATTCTCAGTTACTGTAGAAAGTGACGAATCTTAACTAGTTAGCGAATAATCGCTTAAGTTCGTGTGACAAGAAACAACAAGATGGAAGGGTAACTAAACCTTTATTATTCTAATAAGATTTAACAAAACTCCGTCTTGGAGTGTGCAATCAAAGCCGACACTTGGGCTTGAACTTAAGAGACTAAAAATTAAACTAAAACTAAGATTAACTAAAGAAATATAGCCGAAGCTATCAAGACTCAAATCGAGTTGGTCCCTTTATTTGACTACGAAGCTTAACAACGGCCTGAGTACGGCCGAGCGTAATAACAGCTTTGAGAGAGAGTAGCCAATAGGCAGATGCGCGTAAATCAGAAACTCTGATTCTCTCTGGCTCTGTAAGTAACTTCGCGGTTTAAATACCGCTCCTCCTCATTAAGTATTCAGAAAAATTTCAAAACTACGTTCTGGCCGGAAGTAGTAAGTTGAAGTTAAGAATTTGATAGGAAAGGAACTTTAACTTAACATTTAACTGTATAACCTATCGCTAAATGGCAACAGTAAAAAAAATTGAAACATCTAACATCTGAACCGTTAGTTAAAGAGATTCGAGAGATTTTTGCATGGACATAACTTTTCCTCTTATCTAAGTGTAATTGCTTTATGTTACCTTTATTACTTTTGACATGTAATTCTTCCATGTAGTGTTTTTTATTATAATTATAATTATTTCTTATTTGCTTGGTTAAATGTAAAGTTTACATGGCCCTCTGCTTATAAACTGGCAGCCCAACAGTGGGCCCGAAGCCTAAAAAATTTAAAACTTATTACCGAAAGCAGAGCTCAATTTTTTACTTCGAGCTCTTTTTGCGTTAAAAGGAGAAAATTACCACCCTGGTGATATGGAAAATTTTGATTTTTGACAATCTGGAAATTAACAGCCACCCTAGGAGTGAAGGATTAATCCAACGTCCTTGCGCTTATTGTAAAGCAATCATGTAGTAAGTAGAAATTGTATTTTATATAAAGTTAAATTGATTATGATAGTTTAACATAGAGAAAAAGCATGTTTAATTTTCTAAATAAAAAGAAATAATATTTGAGAATAAAAAAGAAATGGGTCAACAGAAGGAAATGACTGAAAATATGTCATTAAAAGTGAAAGCTACTGGAACGGATGAACCAAAGAATAAACGTGGAAAATCTTCAGATCCTAAATTCAATCTTATTAGTCTCAGTTATCATTGATTAGAAAAGAAATCTTAAACTCTATTTGAAAAACCCGCGAAGAAATGGAGCAACTCATCAGAGGCATTAAGTACAATCGTCTAGCAAAAGTAATGAAGATAAACAAAATAGTAATTCCACAGCTGCCGTCAAGTTGCCTTCGAACTATTCTGAGACTTTCAAAATTTTTAATTTCAAAGTTCCCTTGACAGTAGGATGGTGGGGATATTGTGATAAGATGAATCTGATATTGTGATTTGACTTTTAGAATTCGAGAGTCGCTTCAAACCAGGGGGAGATCCCCATATAATGAACTTTTCAAGAACTGATTCTATGTTAAGTGAATCATTCCGATTCAGTGATGTTTCAGGGAATTATCCCGATTCCATGTTAAATGAATCATCTCGATTCAGTGAAGTTTTAGGGAATCATCCTGATTCCATGTTAAATGAATCATAACGATTCTGTGAAGTTTGAGTGGAATAACTCTGATTCCATGTTAAATGAATCATCCCGATTCATTGATGTTTTGGAGAATCATCCTGATTCTGTGCAATTAAATCAATCATTTCAAACTCGTCATCAAAAGATTCCCGGTTTACTCTTCATAGAGATGAATGTGAAATATCTTGCGGACTCTTCGTCGAGACGTCATCAGAGCCCGAGGGGGAGTCTATAACCTAATGCTAAATGGCAACAGTAAAAAAAAAAAAAAAAAAAAAAAAAAAAAAAATTGAAACATCTAACATCTGAACCGTTAGTTAAAGAGATTCGAGAGATTTTTGCATGGACATAACTTTTCCTCTTATCCAAGAGTAATTGCTTTATGTTACCTTTATTACTTTTGACATGTAATTGTTCCATGTAGTGTTTTTTCTTATAATTATAATTCTTTCTTATTTGCTTGGTTACATGTAAAGTTTACATGGCCCTCTGGTTATAAATGTTAATAAAATTAACATAATTCTTACAATTGTTCAAAAATTTACTATTACATTTCAATTAATAAACTGCTTAATTTATTTAAAATTTCTGCTCATAGTCTCTATATCAAAGAAATCATTCCTTATGAAGTAATTGACTGTGGCTTTATAGATAAGTAAAGACTTCAGGGTCGTATACCTATTAAATAAGCGATGACCTATGACCTATGTATAATGTCACTGTTTGAGACACTAAAAAACAGTCTGATTCCTGTCAAAATTGCATTTGTTTATGCTACTTTCCTTTTTATAGGTTCTTTTTCTATTATTTGTATTTGCTCATGCTACTTTTATTTTCCTATGTTATTTTGCTATTACACCTGTATGAATATTAGAGTGGTTTATTAATTTTTTTTCTCGGTTTTTAAGAGACTGAAAATTTTCAAACTTACGGACAATGGTTAATGAAAATCAACTCTTTTATCGCTTTTGATGGGTGAAAAAGTAAATCTGTGTTCGAATAATATCAAAACCTTTAACACTTAATTATTGCCATTGTGATGAACGGAAGATGACTAATTCTAGTAATTTTGTTCTAAACCTAATACTTTTTATAATTTTTTTAACTGTAGTACACTTTTCGTCAAATTTATTACATTTTACTTTCCAAGTAATAACACTGATATATGAATTTATACCTCATTTTGGATAGAGTAGAAGAGGTGGTGTGGTGGTGTATTTAATTATGGCAAAGCACACTAGGGCTATCTGCCTAAGGGGAGGGATGCCTTCGTGGAGGACTTTCTAAGGGAAACTGGCTCGTATACACGTTACACATGGGGAAAACCACGAAAACGCCCATGCAGCCAGCCCGTTCGCGGGATTCGAACCTCGGACCGAACTACCAGTGTTTAGTGACTTTACCGCTCGGCCGCTGGTGGGCTAGAGTAGAAGAGGATGTCTGACGAGCCAAATCAATTTTAACTACGATCTAAAATACCTAAGCAAGACACATTTTCTTGTCTTAGCAGTTTTCCTTATCAAAAGTAGCAAATATAAATTTAGGTTATTAAGGCAAGATATGTCTGCGTTTTTGCTAATTTCGTGAGTAGGAGGTATAATTATAACGAAGCATTTTGTAAAAGATTAAATACTCAGCAAGGGATCAGTTTCTTCTCGATTCGCTCAACCTGGTAGCGCCATCTCTCGACATGAATGAAAACAAATTCACAAATTCATTCCTCATGGAATATTAATGAATTACATATAATACGAACTAAAAAATAAATCCAACCAACAGAGTTGAGCTTTTAAATGTCGAAAATATATATCTAGGAATTACATGAAAGTTCTTCTAGTCCAGAAAATGCCTTTAAGACTTACAAAGTGAAATAATTACACATCTTTGTTGAGCTATTTATTGAGTTTCCAAATGAATAAATACATAAAAAAACTGCATTAAAATATTGATTTTGAAATACTCAAATCAATTTGCTGTTACACTAAAACTGTACTTTCTTTGAATGTGAAGAAAACAGAGCGGAAAAGGAATGGCTAAGAATTTAATGGGTTTTTGAAATGAAATCTACTGTAGTAGGACAAATGTTAACTAATTTAATAACATTACTAAAACTGCTTTCTTTATCAGAACTGAAATATTATTTTGATTAGCGACCACGAATAAGGATACGAACTCCCTTGAAGAATACTCAGCAAGGGATCAGTTTCTTCTCGATTCGCTCAACCGGGAAAGCGACTGGTAGCGCCATCTCTCGACATGAATGAAAACGAATTCATTCTTCATGGAATATTAATAATGAAATAATTAAAACTTTCATAACTGGGAAATCTTTCTTAAAAATGAATTAATTTTTGAAAATCTACTAAAATAATGAAAGAATACTTTTCCAGATTTTTTTGTATATAAGAATATATGTAATTACAATCTAAAATAAAATGGAATAATTATCTATGTATCGTATATTCTGGTACCGTATAACGTGCACCTATAATTTCAAACCACATTTATTAATTTTTAGGTATATTCACCATATAACGAGCCCCCTTTTGTTTACGAAGAATGCATTAGTGATCATGGGCGAAACTCTTAACTTTTGATTTCATTTAACCCAATATTTCTCCCAGCGTTCAAACAATGATATACTGAATCGACAATAGAAAAGGGAAACAATCCATGAATGGGAGAAAATGCTTGAAGGAGTGAATAATTACGAAAAAAAGGTGCTCGTATTATATGAAGATGCGCACAAGAATGTTATTAGAGGGTTTCGAGAAAAGAAGGGCAGGACCTACAGTAAGAATGCCATTCGGAGCCGAAAGAATTGAATAGAATTAGGCGTCAGAAGATTTCTCTTTCCGTAGTTATTTGAAGCTGTGACTTTGGAGTGAGTATCGTTGGTTTTTGTATTGGGTCAGTCCATAAATTCGTGCGCATTTTTTGGTAAATTTTTAAATAATATAAAAAAACGCAATTTAGCATTTTAATCAATTATATATTTTCCTTCATTATGTATAATGTCTCGCCATCTTACAGGCAGCTTTTTTATGCCATTGCTGTAGAAAGACTGGTTTTGAAGGGAAAAAAAAAAAATTTTAAAGTTCATTGTGTACATCCTGTTTAGAATTTAACTTTTTTCCCAGTAAAAAATTTTGCAAGGCACGAAATAAGTGAAAATCACTTGGGGCAATACCTGGGGAATAAGCAGGATGTGTCAAAAGCGGGCGTTTTTTGATAAATTCTGAATTTAGACGGCGAAGTTGTTCACTATAAACGTCTGAATGAATTGTTTGATTTGGTTCTAATAATTCAAAACGTCCTGAACGGGGTTCATCACCAATGCTGCTTTTTCTACCTTTAAATGATTAAAACCATTTCTGGGCAGTCCTTACACTAATAGCGTGTTCACTGTGTACGCTATTAATTTTAACGCTGCAAACCTGGCAGATTCACCACACGAAAATAAAAAAAATGTAGCACGCACGTTTGTACTGATTATCTATATTCATCTTCTGTGGGTACTAAAATGCGTTCGATATTTACAAAAATTGGTGATAAACTGAATAATGTGTTAGTCAAACGATGACAAGTTTCAACAGGTTCAAAATTGTATTGTTTTAGTAAATGCGTCGTAGTGAATCCCACGCATACTCTTAATGCGCACGAACTTATGGACTGACCCGATAAATTGCAGGTGTGCAGAAGAATATTATTCTCGGCGCAAACTGAAAAAAATCGCCAAGATTCGCGATTTGATTTTCGTCAATAGGCCGAGTAGAACGAGAGATATATAACTGTCCTCCCCTTTTATTTCGCAGTATACATCATAAGATATATTAATTTAACTTTTAACTCTGTAATTTAGTTCTCCTTGTTGTAGCTCTTTCTTGCCGGATTCGTCTTTTATTCTCGCCTAGCAACTTCTGCACATGCTCATTATCAATTTTAATCAACTGCTCATAATCAACTTAATCAACTGCTCATAACCATGGTTATGACTATACAAGTTATAAAACACAGATTAAAATTAATAAATAAATAAAATTCTGAAAGCATTCGGATTTTACATTGCGCCCAAAGGGGAGTTTTTAAACGTTTTGTGTGTTACCTTTATTTATTAAATATCATGTTCTTCGCATTTAAGTCATAAAATTCAATTCAACAGCAATATAACAAAATTTAAAAAGAGCTTATCTTTAGAATTTCTGATGCACGATCTCGCGCTAGAGATAAAAATAATTTTTTTCCGTACAGTGTTGTCATTGCTCGCTTTCAAATCGTTGAGTTTGTTAATAAGAAATTCGTTAAAATTTTACAAAATAGGATGCAGATAACACAACAGTTTCCAAATTCCAAATTTGGGCTTCCAGATGCCCATGTTCGAGTGGATCCCTGCGTTATTCAAAATTTGATGTCTCTAGGTACCGTTGTTTGTTCACACTGCGAGAAACATACATACATTCCTGCAGATTCTTCATTGTTTAATTTTTTTAAATATACACGGCTCTAAGGTTTGGTGGCTATAATTTGAAAAGTGACTATATCTACGATATGAATAGTGGCTACAATTTGAAAAGCGGTTTATACTGAATGACTCAAACTACCAAAACGAAATTAATAGCCCATCTGGACAACATGTCCTTTGGGATTAAAAAAAACTCCAAACTTCAAAGCGCTCAAAATCTCTATCTGCAAACCAATCTGGCCATAATTCTCTTTATGTCAAATTTATGGTTCTGTTATTCACTTGCTGTCAGACCTTTTTAATGAGAATGAACCACTGAAAAATATTAAAGTGATGATCCCTGAATGCTAATTGTGTGGCACAGGTTGCCTGAAAACAATTTTGAAAATCATATATTGTGGATTCGAGTTTTCGTAACTGGAGACAACGTTCCGTCATCCGGAGGTATTTTTTTATTTAGATAATTTGTTCGTTTGTTTCTTTGTTGTTAGATAATTCGTTCGTGTAAAATTCTTTTGTGTCCCCATTTGCGGAAAATATCTGTTTCAAATCTCCTTCTTTGGCCAGCCACAGACCAAGCGATAGAAACCATTAATATTTCGGTTAAGTCCCGGGGAAGGGGCTGGTTGCGTGGGTGGTTTCGTGGTTTTCCCCATGTGCAACGTGGATACAGGCCAGTTCCTTGAGAAAGTCCTCCACACAGCATCTTTCCTCATAATGCCAAATGGCGGAGAGCGAAATAAAAAAAGGAAGACTCGTGGTCAAACGATCAAATGAAATAAATGTATTATTGAGTCTGTTAAGTTTTTTTATTTCCTAAATAAGTTCGAACTCTTCATTCTTTACTTCTAGCATAGGTAATTGTCATTTTTGACAACTCTCTTTGAATACAGGATGTCTTAAATTCGTGGAGGATTAATGTTTAATTACCATTTCGCCTAATTTTGCTTTGGTTATTATGAGTAAAATGGAATCTATACCATTAAAATCTGTGGGCGTCTGTCTGTCTGTTTGTTTGTTGGTTGGTTGATTGGCTTGTTTGTGGCCATTATCTTCTTCGGAACGGCGGGGAGTTGAGTTTCGAGAGGAACCTCGAATTCCAAAAATTCGTTGGAAGCCATTTTCACCATTTTCATCTTCGAACGACATTATTCAGCTGGGATATTAATTTAAAACTCAGAAAACGCTAATTTTCGCACTCAAACAAGCTGTGGCAACAGTCTCGATAGCTGGAGATAAAAATCTATTTTATTTCGAAAAGTGTTGCCACTGCTCGTTTTCAAATCGTAGAGTTTGTTAATAAATAATTGTAAGTATTAAAAAATATGAAATAAAAATAGAATTGGCAAACTTTAAACGTATTATTATTCTGTAAGGTCCTATTCTGACGTTGCAAAAAGTGCACGTGACGTCACTGCATG
The DNA here is from genome assembly GCF_044657685.1 of Stegodyphus dumicola. NCBI lineage: Eukaryota > Metazoa > Arthropoda > Arachnida > Araneae > Eresidae > Stegodyphus > Stegodyphus dumicola. Next base: position 182,291,605 of record NC_140776.1, on the reverse strand, counting down.
TCGAAGCGTTTTCGTTTTCGTTAATGTCAGCATTTAAAACAAAATAGCTGCTGTTGACAACTTTATTGTTTCAAGTTAGTATAAGTGATACAATATTAATGCTACGTTAACTCTTTTATTGATATTGAGAAAATGTTGTTATATTACATTCAATCTAAATCATGACGTCATATTAACCTGAAGTGTCAAAAGTTTTTGTTTCCTAGTTTGGCAATAAAACGATTATTTACGAATTGGTTGTTGCTTGAAAAGAAGGAACTGATTTCATTCATACACAAAGGTTTTTATACATTTGCTTTTCAAGGGTACATAGAATTTACAAATTTGGCTTTGGCTGTAACTCGCGAATCTGGCGGGCTTGCCAGCGAGTTTGTATATTGAAATTAGATTGCAATTTTTTACAACTACATGATTTTTGCATTTTTTAAATATTTAGAATTTTCGGAACTCTAATTGTAAATTCTTTGAAATTGAACCTGAAATTTTCTGACTATACTATTTTTTCTCTCGCGAAGCTTTACAAAACTCTGACAGCTATATATGCCATGACAATATATGCCATTTTCAGTGAGCTTTCGGAGAGAAAAAAATTGAGCGATTTCCTCTTTTTCCACTCTTCTGCGGCAAATTTCCTACCTTTTGATATTTCGCAACAGCATGTTTCGAGAGCATTTCCATCAATCTCCTTTATTTTATAATACTTTTTTTTTTCTTTTTTAACTCGAAATGACAAAAATTCAGCAGACAGAAACTGCATTTCTGCTGGAGGTGAAAGCGTCACATTGTCAAGGCAAAACGCGCCTGTGGCTTGGAGCCAGGATCCGGTGACCTTGGCGTGCCTCAACGAATTGCGTCAAAAACCAAACCAAAGGAAATCTGCACAGGCAAAAAAATTGAGTGGAGTAACACTAGCACCGGGAAAAATTAAATTAAGGGTAAAGTGACAAAAACTGCGAATGGTAAAGTTCGTACTTTTTCGGATCGTATCTACGTAATAGGAGGAACATGCATCGCAGTTAGCTATTTCAGATGTAAATCTGTGCGCCATTTTTCCCAAACAAAAGATTGAGCCCACATTCGTATTTTTTGTTGCGTATGAAAAAAATAGGAAAGAAAAAGAAAAATCTGAAATGTTTCAGATTTTAAATTACGTCCAAAGGGGCGTTTTTTACCATTTTGTGTGTTACCTTTCTTTATTAAATATCATGTTCCTCGCACTTAAACCATAAGATCCAGTGCAACAGCAATATCGCAAAATAGTTTTAAAACGAGCATATCTTTAGAATTTCCGATACAGAGACTCACGCGCTGGAGATAAAAATGTTTTTTCTGCACAACGTTGCCATTACTCGCTTTGAAATCCTTGAGTTTGTTAATCAAAAATTCGTCAAAGTTTTAAAAAATAGGAAATCGATCATAAAACAAATTTCAAATTTCAAATTTGGTCTTCCACATGCTCATATTCGTTGGAGGATTACGTTATTCAAAATTCGATGACTCTATGTACCGTTGTTTTATCACAATACGAGAAATATACATACATTTATGCAGATTTTTCATTATTTAATTTCTTCAAATATAATGCAGGACTCTAACATTTTGTGGCAACAGTTTGAAAAGTGAACCGACATTTATGAGTCCGACGCAAAATGCCAAAACGAAACTAATAGTCCTTCGGGATTCAAATCCCTTTGGACTAAAAAGAACAGAAAGATGCTTTAACACATTAAACAAAAATATAATGTGTTGCCGTGGAATACGACGATGATGTTCGATGTATTTTTCTGATGATTAATTACTTTTAATTAATAACAGGCACTCTTTGATATACACAGATTTTTATTTTTTTAGGTACATTTCTGTTAAAGGGGCGCCATCCAGGAAATGTGCGCCAAAGCGACAATTGTGGTAGCTAGTTTATATTGCGCCATGAATAGCTGCGCAATATTTAAAGTGCTCAATGCCCAGGATGCGAGCGGAGCTGAATTTGTGAAATTCTCTGACTTTTTTCCGAACAGAAAACAAATCGCTATGCCATACGGAGAAAAAAAACAGTTGTCTCCATATGCACAGCTAATCGGCATTGCGCCCGTTTAACTACAATTGTTATACAGGGTGTTTCATAGATCACGGGGCAAACTTGGAAGGGTGGTGAAGTGTACTAAAACATGCATTTTTTGTATAGGAATGTAGGGTCTAAAGTGACGGGTTAAGGCAGGAACGGAAAAAAAAAAAAAAAAAAAAAAAAAAGACACTACAGGAAAATGTGTTTATGTACAAAATCAACGCAATTATAATACAGGAATGCTTTGGTGGAAGATATAATACAATAATGCTTTGGTGGAAACTACACTTATGTCCATAAATTAAGGATAATGCACAATCAGGCAAAGGAAGAGTCAGAAGCATAACAAATTTGACTTATTTGTAAAGCTTATTTATTAAGCAAAAGGTAAAGAGCAAAAAAAGATGCTATATGTTTGATATTATTAAAAAAATTAGCGATTTTTTCTCTCTGGAGCAAATTACAAAAAAATCCTATTTACAAAAAACCAATATTACATGGTTGGTATGATTGTTAATACATTGTATGTCTCCCAGACGATGCAATACAGTCCGTAAAACGCCTAGGCATGCTGAGTATCAAATTATCGATCTGATCTTGGGGGATATTACATCACTCAAACAGCAATGCTCTCCGAAGTTCCCGTAGACATGTAGGAGGAGGTTGACGGGCTGCAACTCGTCGGCCAAGCATGTCCCACACGTGCTCTACTGGATTCAAGTCCGGTGAGAATGCTGGCCAGTCTTACAGGTGATATCCTCCGATTGAAGGCATTCGCGTACGATGTTTGCACGGTGAGGACGGGCGTTGTCATCTATAAACACAAATTGTGCACCACCGTAACTGTGTCGTTCAATGATATTTTCTTAGTGGTAACGGGTACCTGGAGCTCTCCATATGAAAGTCCGGCGAGAATCAGACTGCAAGCTAAACCGGGACTCGTCGGAAAACATCACACAAGCCCACTGTTGCGGTGCCCACAATGCACGCTTTATACTCCAGGTTAAACACAGGCGACAGTGAGTTGCAGTAAGTGGAACGCATCTGACAGGTCTACGAGCATATAGACGAATCTGCCCTAAGCGTCTGTACACGGTCTGCCTTGAAATTGTCGTACCAGTGGCTGAAGAGAGCTCACGAGACAGGTCTGAGGCTGTGCTCCGCCTGTTTCTTTTGGCAGTAACTTCCAAATACCGGTCCTCATTCGGCGTTGTAACTCTGGGGCGACCTGTGCTGTAACGTCTACTGACATTACCATCCTCTTGGAATCCAAAGCTCTTGGTTGCCAAAGCCTGGAGATGACACTCTGGGCAATTCCAAGTTCGTCTGATACTTCCAGTTGGGTAAGCCCACATTCCAGACGGCCGATAATTCTACCACGTAAAAAATCATCTAAATGCGTCCTTTGTGTCATAACTATCCGGTTATTGCACTGAAATGCTTATAAAGCGCCTGCGAACAATTTTACTTCTTTGCCTGTAATTCTTATATATCACTCTCTTACACTCTCGTCATTGTGACGTACTATGGGTGTCATCTGGTTACTTCCTGAAATTTGCATATGATTCTTGAAGATGTGTGTAGTGATTTTACAGGTGATATATTTATTTTAGAGTTCGATTCCCGCGTGACTCCGAATTACCCTTAATTTATGGACATGAGTGTATAATACAGTAATGCTTTGGTAGCAGCTATAATGCTTTGTTGGAAGCTATAATACAGTAATGTTTTGGTGGAAGATATAATACAGTAATGCCTGTATGTGTAAAATGTGCTGTCCCAAACCTTAGCTAAAATGGTTAATGTTGAATTTTAAAAGCTACCTATTTCTATTCTATTCTCTTTTTAGCGCAAAAGGGCGTTAGCCCAGAAGGGCTATTAGTTTCGAAACGGCATTTTGCGTCGGATCAGTAAAATCGTTGAAACACTTTTCATATTGTTACCATCAAATATTATCGCCTTGTATTATGTTTGAAGAAATTAAATAATTAAGAATCTGCATGAATGTATGTATGTTTCTTGCATTGTGAAAAAAAACAAAAACAAACAAACAAACAAACAAACAAACAAAAAAAAAAAAAAAAAAAAAAAAAAAAAAAACGATACTTAGAGCCATCCATTGTAACTAATATGCGCGCCTGGAAGCCTGAATTTTTTTAAATTCAACTTTAATTTATTACCTATTTTATATTCTGCAAAACTTTAACGAATTTTCTTATTAAAACAATCCACTGTTTTAAGGCAAGTAGTAACAAAACTGTTTACAATAAAATTTTATAATAATGTATAATTTTATTGATATACTGTTTTTAAGAATTTTTAGCCCAAAGGGACGATATGCCAAATGCTTTCGAATCGTGTATAGTTACGTAAATAATAAAAAAAAAACACCTCTTTGGGCGTAAAATAAAATCTGAAAGCTTTCAGGTTTTCTTTCTTTGTTTCGCGTTTTTTAAAAATTTTTATCAAAGTTTAAAAATATTTTAAGTAAATAAAGAAGGCAAAAGATATATAAATGCAGAGTCTTTTCACAAATTAATAATTGGAAAGCGTAAAAAGATGTTAAGCAACTGACAAACCTTTTCTAAAATTGGGCGAACGAAATGTTAATATCTTCATCGTGAGGCAGAATGTTTGGTGATATGAATGGACGAACCATTCGGTTTCAGGTTATCGCAATTTACTTTGTTTTTTCTGGAACTTTATCTGATGAACAGATTTTGAATTTTCTGATATGAAGTTATTGAAAATATTCACTGACGTATAACACCTACCAGCTTGCAATTTCTTTGCAGAAACTTTGGTACAATTCATGAAGTCCAAAACTAAAATATTTAGAATGATTTTTATATTAAAGGAATCGATAAGAGCCAATTTTTACACGTTAATTAAAAATTTGTCTTTTACTTCGTTAACATTTTCTAGTAGTTAATTTGAATTGTATTATACTTCTTAGTTACTATACTTCCACCATTTGCTAGACATGAAATAATAAAAAAAAAAAATGTTCTGTTCACTGTATTGAATTTCTTAAAATTTTCAAATATTTCCATTTTAGGAAACACAAATCCTAATTAGATTTATAAACATTAAACAAAATGACAGAAATGAAGATTTCTTCGTAATATTTCATTTTAAGAAAAACTGCGGAGAACGAAATTCCTAATATTGAGATTTAAAAATTCGTAGAACTTTTTTTTTTGGATTTTTAAATCTTTCCTGTAATATATTTAGAAGAAATCCCACCTAACACTCAAAAATAGCGACATTGTAACAAATATAATTTGAACGGTTAGATGAGATTTTTCCATCCTCTTATTATTTAGTGATCATAAATAAAATATCTTCATGCAAACCTTCCTCATCCTCTTCCAAGTTTATTTCTAGCTCGTCTTTAGCCTCGAATGTGGTAGGAAAAGGCAGATGGCCTCTCGTCTCTTTCTACAGCACTTTTTCTCTTTCGTCTCATCTCGTTAACTATTTCAACTAAATAAGATTCAAAGTTGTTTCCATGGAATGGTTTAGTTAAAGAGCTACGAAGGATGTCTAAAAATGCTCTGAAAGAAGTATCAAGGAGGCTGAAATTTAAATTGACCAGACAATCTGGATTGAGCGAGATAGATTCAAACTTAGTCAACAAACAAGTGCTGTGCCCTTTAGAATGTACTCCAGGAAATTTTGCGGGTTTTATAAATAAATAATCGACTTGAATGTTGATAATGCTTTCTATAATAACGAAATAATTGGAGGTTAGAGGTGTATTTTCGCACAAAAAGAATGCTTTGTGAAAGATTTCAATATTTTAATTCAAACAAGTTTTACACTAAGAAATAAATATCTGATGTGTACACCACATGACTTCCTTGTACGGCCTATTAAATTATACACATTTTTTGCTGCACTTCATTAAAACTTACTTCCTTGAAATTCATTAGAGATTTATTTCTCATTCAATTAATTCAGTCGTCACTTCACAGCAAAGCAAAAATACTTTAAACTCAAAGCACCTTCATTAAAAATTGCAACACACACACAAAAAAAAAAAAAAAAAAAAAAAATATAGTTAAAAATAGTAAAATAAAAGTTTTTTTTTTTTTACAATTAATTAGAGTTAACAAAAAAGAAGAAAGACAAATAATTCGATCAGCAAATGCATTAATTATTTATTACAAAAACAAATAATTCTATCAGCAAATGCATCCCTTTCTTTAGGCATTTACTTCTCATATGCTTTGCCCTGTTTTGGTATAATAACCTGACCTAAGAACTAACAGGGTCCTTAACTATACTTTTGAATATTAACACTGCTCTAAATCCTATAATATCTGTCAGACCTGAAGAATGAGTTCTGTGCAATAGTTTCATCGTAATTTATAAATACTAGCATTGGAGTTATTCCTATTTGCTCAAGTAGTTAAAAACTAATTTAACGTGAAACTAAACTAACTTAAGCTACACGAAATTAAGCAATTTCCCGTAGAAATAAAGAAATAAAATCAGATTTCAGAGGGTGATTAAGTCGCCATAGTTACCAGATGAATTATGCTTTTATAATTATAATTTAGCTGCAAAATTCTATAAGAGACTGAAATTTAACGAGTAGAAAATTTTGAACTTGAGGGATAATAATTTTGCAGCCGGAAGGAAGTTAGAATCTGCCTGAAACCTAGTGAAAATTTGACAAATTTTGAAAACTAAAGAAAGATTAACATTTAATTAAATGATACTTTTATATGCATTACTAACATACATCCAAAGAGTTGTTAATTAAGTGCCGTGTTTAAAAGAAATCATTCGATTTCGAAAAAGAATTTCAGCACTGACAGACAACGAAAGGTGTTTTTATATAAATTCCAGAAACGATGTTTTCTTGTATTTTGGAAAGAAAATTTTGTACAGATTTTGTCAAAGTATCATTTTGCAGGATATTCTTGTGTAAAATTCTAGTAGAAAGCAGCACAAAATTACTTAAATATATATAAAAAAATAAAAACTTTTATAAAATATCGGATGTTTACACCATATGCCTTCCTTGTACCGCCTATTAAATTACGCACATTTTTTGCTGCACTTTATTTAAGCCTATTTTCTCGAATTTCATTAAAGGATTCAGTTCTTTCAGTTCTCATTCCGCGGCAAGGCAAAAATAAATAAATAAATAAAAAAAAAAAAAACACTCAAAACGTATTCATTAAAAACTGTAAAATATAGAAAATCCTAAAACATCAAATACTGTCAAAAATAGTTAAGCAATTCTTACAATTAAAAGTGAGAGTTTCTGCGCATAAAAAAAAACAATTTGGCCAGCGGGCAGAAAGGCAGATTGTTCGGTGCACAAAATTGAAAGTCTACTTTTGGTCCCACTCGGCAAAAAGACAGTGAAATTGGTACAGAAAGTGACTTAGTTCACTATTCTGCTAACAGTTTCAAATGTAAATAAATGGCGGCTTCGTTAGGCTTAGCACCACTTGAACTTTTAAACTGTTGATAATTCTACAACTGTTGCATGCAGATTAACTAGAGGTATAAAAACCTTAACGAGAACATAAGAACAGCATAATTCAATCCCTTTTAAAGCAAAAAAAAAAAAAATGCGCATTTGCCAACATATTAGAATAAAAAAAACTGAGCTCACTGGGTCGGGTAACAGAGTATGTATATACATATATATATTCGATTTGAGTTACGTGAAATATATACGTACCTACATATAAACGATGTCGAAGATTTTTCATTACTTTAAGCTTTTTAAATAAATAACTGCTGTTTGTAACTCTTTTTGTTTGAGATTAGAATATTTGAGAAGATATGTAATTCTTTTATTGATATTGAGAAAAAGTTGTTATATTGCATTAAATGTAAATCATGACGTCACACGTATACCGTATTAAACTAAAGTGTCAAAAGTTTTTGTTTCCTGGTAACATGTATTCAGTTAGCCTTGTTAAACATAAGCCCACCAGCGGCCGCGCGGTAACGTCGCTGAACACTGGTAGTTTGGTCCGAGGTTCCAATCCCGCGAACGGGCTGGCTGCATTGGTGTTTTCGGGTTTTTTCCTATGTGTAACATGTATACGAGCCAGTTTCCATTAAAAAGTCCTCCACGAAGGCATCCCTCTCTTAAGGCAAATAGCCCTCGAGTGCTTTGCCGTAATCTAATAAACCAAACCAAACCTTGTTAAATATATGTATACATATTAATTTGCTTCAAACACTAATATACTCTTCTAATATTTTCAAATAGTTTGGTTTCAGCAAATAAATACAGAAATGAACACTAAAGATTTTAAAATTTAAAATAAAATTCGTAGTTAGCTTTTAGTATTATTGAATAGTAAATATTTTTTTAGTTTTAATACTGAATGCTATTTTTATTTCGGCAGAGAAGCGGAAGGGTTTTTTTACCGTATTCTTTCCAGCCTGAATGTTTGCAGAAGATGAATAAATGAAATTATTAATAGGAAGAAGTTTTACCATTAAGGGGCCTTAAACCCCTCATGATCTTCGAATATGTGACTGTTGCAAGAATTGGGGTATTTTATTTATTTTAAAAGCAATTACTTCCAACTTTTTACAGCTGACTTCATGATATAGCTGCTTTGGAAACTAGTAACCAGAAAGTTTGTGTTGCCACAAATATTTTTGTAATTTAATCCTCTTTGCGACAAAATATTTCGCCATGTTTCCACCTTGCGCGCGTGATATTTTAAAAATGGCTAATGGTACGCACTTGAAATTGGATGGAATTATTTATATGGGCACTATTTTCTAAATGAACCAACAATCTGATGAATATTTTACTATTGAAAAATTTTATGGACGAAAACATTAAACATTTTTTTAATAAAATACATTTTATAAACTCAACTCAAAATAAAATAAAAATTTAACATGAAATTCTCAGAATTTTTGGTTCACAGTAGTTTCCAGTCGTTATAAAAGCTATATATTAAATATGGAATTAAATTATGAAACAGAATGTTTTAAACTGTGCCCGCAAGTTACTATTATATACCGATTACTACCGATTACTATACCGATTGCTATTTCAGAAAGCAGCTATATTATGTAGTCAGCTACAAAAAGTTGGTAGTAATTGCTTTTAAAATAAATAAGTTATCCCAATTCTTGCAACAGTCACCTATTCGAACATCTTATGGGTTTTAAGGTTATGAGTCCCCTTAATATATTATTTTAGCTTTTTTCTTTACTAATGTTTGTACCTAGGTAAGTAATATTCTGATGTAAACAGTAAATATGCTCGTTTAATATGTTTGCTCTCTGTATCTTACACGAACTAAATTTCGTTAAAATCTTATAAAATATTAGTTAAAATGTAACTAACATTCATAAATCTTTGAACCATTTCAGTAATTTATCTGGATGAAAGATTTTTATTTCTGTATATGTGTAGCAAGCAACCAACTTTAAACAGGGACAACAAAAACTAAAATTAGCATTTTGGTACTTTTTCTCTTTTTAGAATGTCTGCAAGTAATTTTTGCAGCGACTTATTTTAATACGAGTTCCGGAAAGTGCATTTGAACAGCGCATCTTTCCTTAAGCTCATCGTTACAGTTGACAACTTTAGAATCTTTAATCATCTTGGTAGCACAGTAACTTATTTGGTTTTGTATCTGTTCTTTTCTAACTTTAGCGTGACGCCATTTTCAGCAAACGAGGTTAACAGGAATCCGCGATGTTGTTTTCAATTATCTTTCTAGGAAAAAAGCAATTTCAGCATCGATGGAGCGTTGAAAATGGAAATTCGCCTCTTGGTGGGGCTCCAGGCAACAAGCAATCACTTTTAGCCTTCAACTCTGTTTTCTAGATCTTACAAGGTGGTCCAACAAGGTCAGAGAAAGTCATTCGCATCGGTCTTCTTTCCGCACGATATTTGTCGAGCAGATTCTAACATTCTTCTTGTCCAATTCTGTGTCGTTTATGCCAAGCAGTTTTAGGAAAATGGAAATTTTCGAACTCAGAAAAATCGAAATCACTTGCAATAACTTTCATAGCGTTGTAAAGCGTTAAAACAATTAAAAAAAACTAATTCAGAAATCAAACAACAAAAATCAGCGTTATATTTAGTTCTTTCAACAATGAATTCTATTGATCCTGCTATTCAGTTCACTTTTGAACTTGAGACTTGCAATTCTCTTCCGTTTCTCGACATTCTGGTCACACGTAACACATCCAACTTCAGTACTACGGTTTACCGTAAACCTTCATCGCTTTGCCTTCCACCACACTTTAAATCACGTCATCCGACTAAACAAAAGTTAGCTTCATTTTATTCCTATGTTTTCCGTGCTCTTCAAGTTTGCTCCTCCAAACTAGCCCTTGATGAAGAACTAAATTATTTAAAAGCAATAGCTATTCACAGGGCCTTTCCACCCAACATTATTAATCAAGCAGTTAAAAAATTCTCATCTCAACACACTAAAAGGCATACTCTTGTTTTAGGAGATTATAAAAATTCTGTTGTCATTCCCTTCTTTCCATCAATTAGCTATAAAGTTGCACATATTTCGCAGAAATTTAGCTTTCGGGTTGTTTATTCTCCCATCAATAAAATTCCGAGTTCCATACTCAAGGACCCCATTCCGGATATGAATTCCTGGGGTATTTATAGGATTCCTTGCCAGTGTGGTTTAATTTACATTGGCCAAACTAAGAGAGCCTTAAAATTTCGCGTCAAGGAACATGAGGCATATGTTAGAAAAAAGGAAACACAGAAGTCTTCTGTTGCTCAACATTGTTGGTAAGAAAATCACACTTTCAAATTTTCTGTTGCCAAAATTATTCAAAAAACATCTTCCATTGGAGAACTGGATTTTCTAGAGGCATTTTACATTCATAAAAATCTTTCTGTTCTAGTTAACAATCCTAATTCAAATTCAAATTTGCCTTCGGCCTTTAAAGAAATTATGTTTTAGTTCTGTTTCACCAACAGATGGCGCCACTTGCTTATTCTTGTCCAGGTTTTCTTATCTTATCTAATCATTATTTCCTATCTTGTTCATTTGTGGTTTTGCAGCTGAGGATGGTGGTTCGGTGAAACCATCGAAACTAGTCCTGTGAAAATTTTGTAAATATAACTCTGATTTTTGTTGTTTGACTTCTGAATTAGTATTTATTCGGCGTGTTATTGTGTCTTAATTAAAAAAAAAAAACTTATAAATTGAATAGGAGCCCACCTCCGGTTTTATAGTTTTTGAATGAAATTTTATTTCCAACCGTACCCCTAACTAAAACAAGCTACATGTATTTTAATACTGTATTTTATAAGGTTCCTTATCCCTCCTTATCGTGGTGCAATGTGAAAGCACGTCCGTCTAGTAATCGAAAGGTCCTGAAGTTCAAGTCCAAGTAAGGGTACTAATCTTTTTCTTTCCCGTTTCTTGCTCACTTAGAAAAACACAATAAACTGTATAATTAAATAATTAACAATTAACTAGATTATTAGTCCAAAGAGGCAATTTGCGCAGAAGGACTATTAATTTCGTTTTGGCATTTTCCGTCAATTCACGATAAGCGTTTTTCACTTTCCAAATTGTTGCCATCAAATATTATCGCCCTGTATTACATTTAAGGGGACTCATACACCTTAAAAGCCATAAGATCTTCGAATATGTGACTGTTGCAAGAATTGGGAGAACTTATTTATTTTAAAAGCAATTACTTCCACCTTTTTACACCTGACTACGTAATATAGCTGCTTTCTGAAATAGTCATCAGAAATTTTGTGTTGCCAAAAATAATTTTATAATTTAATCCGCTTTGTGACAACATTTTTCGTCATTTTTCCACCTTGTGCGCACCGTTTAAAACATTATTTTACATAATTTAATCCCATATGTAATATATAGCTTTTATAACATTTGGAGACTGCCGTGAACCAAAAATTCTAAGAATTTCATCTTAAATTTTTATTTTATTTGGAGTTCAGTTTATAAAATGTATTTTATTAAAAATCTGTAATGTTTTCGCGCATAAATTTTTTAATATTGAAATATTCATCAAATTTTTCGGTTCAGTTAGAAAATAGTGCCAAAATAAAGAATTCCATCCAATTTCAAGTATGTACCATTAGCCATTTTTAAAATATCATGCGCGCAAGGTGGAAACATGACGAAACGTTTTGTCGCAAGTCGGATTAAATTACAAAAATGTTTGTGGCAATACAAACTTTCTGGTTACTAGTTCCCAAAGCAACTATGTTATGTAGTCAGCTGTAAAATGTTCGAAGTAATTGCTTTTAAAATAAATAAAATATCCCAATTCTTGCAACAGCCACATATTCGAAGATCATAAGGGGGTTTAAGGTGTATAAGCCCCCTTAAATCAAGTAATGAAGAATAAATGTTTCTCTCATTGTGATCAAACAACGATACCTAGAGCGACCCAGTTTTGAATAACGTAATTCTCCTCCGAATATGGCATCTGGAAGCCCAAATTTTGAATTCGGAATTTGTTTTATGATCGATTTCATATTTTGTAAAACTTTAACAAATTTTTGATTAACATATTCAAGGATTTCGAATCGAGCAATGGCAACGTTGTACAGAAAAAACATTTTCATCTCCAGCGCGTGAGACTGTGACTCGGAAATTATAAAGATATGCTCAATTGAAAATTATTTTGCGATATTGCTGTTGAACTGAATTTTATAGTTTAAATGCGAAGAACATGATATTTAATAAATAAAGGTAACACACAAAATGTTAAAAAAAAAAAAAAAATCTGAAATGTTTCAGATTTTAAATTACGTCCAAAGGGGCGTTTTTTAACATTTTGTGTGTTACCTTTCTTTATTAAATATCATGTTCCTCGCACTTAAACCATAAGATCCAGTGCAACAGCAATATCGCAAAATAGTTTTAAAACGAGCCTATCTTTAGAATTTCCGATACAGAGACTCACGCGCTGGAGATAAAAATGTTTTTTCTGCACAACGTTGCCATTGCTCGCTTTGAAATCCTTGAGTTTGTTAATCAAAAATTCGTCAAAGTTTTAAAAAATAGGAAATCGATCATAAAACAAATTTCAAATTTCAAATCTGGGGCTTCCAGATGCCCATATTCGGGTTGGAACGTACATTATTCAAAATTGGATGGCTCTGGGAACCGTTGTCTTATCACAATGCGAGAAATGTACATACATTAATGCAGATTCTTCGTTATGTAATTTCTTTAAATATCAATATTTGGATTTCTTTGAATATCAATATTTATTTCTTTGAATATCAATATTTTCAATATTTGGTGGCAACAATTTGAAAAGGAAATGGGATATTTATAGTGAACCAATGCAAAATGCCGAAACGAAAATAATAGTCCTTCAGGACAAATTGCCCCTTTGAACTAAAAAGAGGGGAAAAAATATGATTCTACAACACTAGTTAAAAAAAATTTCTAAAGCAGGGAGGGCCCACCAGCGGCCGAGCGGTAAAGTCGCTGAACACTGGTAGTTCGGTCCGAGGTTCGAATCCCGCGAACGGTCTGGCTGCATGGGTGTTTTCGTGGTTTTCCCCATGTGTAACGTGTATACGAGCAGTTTCCCTTAGAAAGTCCTCCACGAAAGGCATCCCTCCCCTTAGGCAGATAGCCCTAGTGTGCTTTGCCGTAATTAAAATACACATACTAAAGCAGGGAGGAATCGTTTTACTGATTTTTGAACGTGAGAATGTGAAGAAACACGTCTTTTACAGCAGTTACAATACACTGGCTAACTAAAATATCCATTTAGTAGGCGTAACTCATACTTGCGCGCAAAATAAATGAACGATTAAATAATCCTTTAGACTTTATAACAGAGAAAACTATTTCACTAAATATGTTATAAAAAAAAACTACTGGATAACATTCTTTAAATAAAACCAATGAATGTAAAATCAATTACTTATACTTCACAGAAAACAACAGAAACAATGTTAAATAAAATGCTTCGGTACTCAGATTCTTGAGTGGATGAAGGAATAAATGGTTGACAGAACTGGTAGTTTATTTGAGATATAAACTTGCATTAAAGGGATTTCGGAAAATATTAATTGATTTTCCTCGGGATATTCATCACGAAGGCAGAGTCCTTCTATTAGGTAGAGAACTCTTATCTGTTTACTGTTAAGCAATTAAAAAATCAAAACGGCCAGGACCTGCATTAGTTGGCTAATTATTGGGTTGTCCGAAAAGCCATGACGAATTTTTCTATGTTCTTCAAAGGTCCTTAACTTATATAGAGAACAATGATCGGAAGATAATATATTGCCCTTTTATTTGATAACTTTTTTACTTTCTTTGTAATTTCTTATTTACGAAGGAACCTAGCTTATCGGCGAAAAGCTGAACAAGGTGCTAATTTGCGGCCTCATCTGAATGAAATGCTATATCATAAAAGAAATTTTGAAGCGAGAGGTACAAGTGAAAGTCTGAGGGTACAAGATCACGTGTGCTCAAGGGAGAAAAACAAAGCGTCTGCATGAAGATAAAATCACAGAAATGTGTTTTCGGATATAAAAGCTTCAAGCATATAATCGCCATTACGATGTGTAGTAATAAATGAACTCGAAAGGCAGAAAGACAGATGTCTTGTTTTGCATCCGTTAAGACTTTCTGCTCATAGGGCTAAAAATCAAGCTTAGGTGCGAAAGAAAGGAATTAAAAAAAGGAGGAAATTTTGTTTGACAAAAATATAATTTTATAGCATTTAATACTAAATTTTTTAAAGCGAGGTAAAAAACTGGGTTTAAAAAAAGTACAAAAAGTTAAAAGTAAAACATGAAAGCTTTCAGATTTTATATTACGTCCGAAGGTGCGGTGTTTTTTGATTTACGTATACAAGCACGTTTCGAGAGCATTTGGGCTACTGTTCCTTTGGGCTAAATATTTAAAAACAACCTATCGTTAGAATTTTCTATAGACAGTCTCGCTCACTGGAGATAAAAGTATGTTTTTCCTTACGGTGTTTCCATTGCTCCCTTGTTAAAGTTTTGCAAAATAGGAAAAATGCAATAAAACAAATTCGAAATTCAAAATTAGGGATTATAGGTGTCTATATTCGGGAGGAGGACTATGCTATTCAAGCTTTGATGGCTCTAGGTACCGTTGTTTTCTCACAATGCAAAAAACATGCATACATGTAAGATATAACAAAATACAATACCTGCTTTAAAAATAATTGGCGACCTCAAAATTAATATTTATAGATTTTATGATCTCCCATAAATTCATCTGTTCTCCCAAATTCAAGATCTTTCGACGTTATGTAACGCTACTGGGAAAAGGACAATGAAAACTAATATTAACCAATCATAGCTTTTCTCTAGAATTGCACCTACTCTGGTATAAATACATCTGACGAGGTAATTACGTCATTATTCTGCTAGCTTCTACCTTGCTAATATCTCCTCACTTCGCTTCTCTAAAATGCCTGCGTCATTCTTGTGGGATGGCATCGTTCATTATAATCGGATGACGCGACAAGCTGTGAGAATAAAACTTTTACTTTTCCGATGATAGAAGGCAGACGATTCCGCCATTAAGACGATGACGCGATTAAAAGATGTTTGAATGTAAAGATGATTCGTTCTCTTCATCTGTATATATCATCTATGTAAATTCATCTTTTTCCTTCTACGTATGTAATTACTTTGTAGTTTGTAGCAACTATTCATGTTTCATTAAATATTCAAGTTTTACATAAATCGGACTAGTTTATTAGCGCCTAGACAGCCACCTAAGAAGTAAGTTTACAAACATCATATTCCTAGACAGTAAGTTCCGATTATACATTCTTTTTAAAAAACCAGTGTTTTGTGTATGAGAAATTATCGTAAATGTTATGATTAACAAGCATATTGTTTACGAGGAATTATTCTAATGTGGGACTGGAAATCTGGAAATAAAGATCATAAATGGGTGAACTTAGTTTCGTATCAACTTCTTCCTCTCGCCCTACAACTCAACCATCCCGACTGTGCTTAGAAATTATGACATAAATAAAAAAATCTTTATTATTTAATTTCTTTAAATATAATTCAGCGCGATAGTATTTGGTGGCAACAACTTGAAAAGTGAGTCAGACTTTGATAGCGATTCAATTCAAAATCCCGTTTTGAGACTAATAACCCTCCTGAGCTAACGCTCCTTTGGGCACCTCCCCCTCCTCCCTCCTTTAGTAAGGCCTAGACTTTATAGAAGGGAAAATAATTATGAGCCTAAGTAAGACACAGAAGATGAAAGATAAGCATGAAATAACCTAACCATAAATGTATTCTAATATGCAATAAATAGTTTTTAAAATAAAAGAGATATGAATGTGACTTATCACTTTATAATGAATGCCCTAATAAGTATAAATATATAGTATATTGAATGAGGTGTTGAAAATACTATCTAACCTAAATGAAAAGGGGTTAAAAAGGGGGTGGAATGCCTCGTTGCAGTAACTGAGCATTTCTGAACATTTGTTTCTTGTCAGAGGTAAAAAACGAAGCTAAAAACCTTTGATTAGGAGTGTGGAGTTTTGAAAACATTTTAAGTGTGTTTTGAGCTAAGGGAACACGAGAAGTAATCAGGAATATATTGCCAGTAATTTTAAACAGTTTTTGAATTAACTATTAATTTTTAATTGAAAAGCCAAAAATGAAATTAAGGACTATAACTTTGAAAATGAGTAGAATTTACAATTATGTGTGGCAATAGTTTATGTTTTCAACTATTTAGAATCATTATTTAATTAATTCGTTTTCTTAAAAGTGTAATATTTTGTGAAAAAATACAGTAAAGAATTTAGAAAAAGGAGATCAATTATGTAAAAATAAAACTGTATTGTCAATTTATAAAATCATTTCCATCTTCTTTCTATTAATTGATTCAAAAAGTCTGAAATTTTATTGAAAAAAAAATTCCTTATACCTCTCCACACTGATAAACTATTTCATATTGTAAAAGTAAATGCACATCTGAAAGCCTTAAAATCTAAAAACACATATTTACAAAGTTATCTCATATGATGTTGTGTAGGATGCATCTTTACATTTTTATAACTTTTGTTTGGTATTTAGATATCTTAAAATTGAAAGATTTTTCTCTTCTGTAATTTCTACTGTGGTTTATTTTATTGGCTGATGTTTTGAAACTACCGCGTTTTCTCCTGGCTTTCGTCTTTCTCAAAGTGATTTACACGACGTTTTTTCTCTTAGCGTCTTTATAATTAACAATGTTTTCTTCCACGATGTTTACACGAGCACTTTCAGCGAATACTTTCTCATATTGTAATTACAGTTTCACACGCAGAAAAACTTCTTTCGCATACAATTATTCAATAAAAACAAATGCGAATGTTTGACATATTTATATATTTATATGAATTGCAAAAGAAATATAATAAAATAACGCTTGAACATGGGCAAACCATCGTATCGACTCACATTTATCTTTAAAATTTAAACATAAAAGAAACACAATAAAAGTAACATTAAACACGAGCAAAGCATCGTATCGACTCTCATGGATCTTCAAGATTTAAACTTATAAATATCATATATTCTTAATTTAAGGGGACTCATACACCTTAAACCCCTCATGATCTTCGAATATGTGACTGTATACCACAATCCAAGAATTGGGATATTTTATTTATTTTAAAAGCAATTATTTCCAACTTTTTAGAGCTGACTACATAATATAGCTGCTTTGGAAACTAGTAACCAGAAAGTTTGTGTTGCCACAAATATTTTTGTAATTTAATCCTCTTTGCGACAAAATATTTCGCCATGTTTCCACCTTGCGCGCATGATATTTTAAAAATGGCTAACTGTACATACTTGAAACTCGATGGAATTCTTTATATGGGCACTATTTTCTAACTGAACCAATAATCTGATGAATATTTTAATATTGAAAAAATTTACGGACGAAAACGTTACAAATTTTCTTAATAAAATACATTTTATATACTCAACTCAAAATGAAATAAAAATTTAACATGAAAATTTTAGGTTTACAGTAGTTTCCAAATGTTATAAAAGCTATATATTAAATATGGAATTAAATTATGAAACAGAATGTTTTAGACTGTGCGCGCAAGTTGAAAACAGGACGAAAAATGTTCTCAAAAACGGATTAAATTATAAAAATATTTGTGGCAACACAAACTTTCTGATTACTATTTCAGAAAGCAGCTATATTATGTAGTCAGCTGTAAAACGTTGGCAGTAATTGCTTTTAAAATAAATAAGTTATCCCAATTCTTGCAACAGTCACCTATTCGAACATCTTATGGGTTTTGAGGTGTATGAGTCCCCTTAATCGATAATTATCATATTCGTGTTCCATGCATTAAAATTAATTAAAATTACTTGTTCTTAGTTTGGATGCCATTTGCATGTCAGCATTACATTTTAACTATAATTTTCATGTGGAATTTCATTTCAAACTGCTTCACAGTTGGCAAAAGTTATTTTTAATTATGTGGCATTGATTAAATGTATGTAGGAACGCTGATGTCAATTTTCACGTTTCTGACCCCACAGCGGGAAAGTGTTTTGAAACTTGCATTTTTTATATCAAAGTCAGCAATATTCAATCGTATTGCGAACGGAAGCTTTATTCAATTCTCCGAAGTGGTGGAGGGGTTTCTAAAAATATGCCTTCGACAGCTGTTCGGGTGAGTGCTGCGGTTTGGAACACGACCAGAGACAGTCTCTGGAAACGTGCCACGAATTTCCATCAACTAAGTAAACAGTTAGAATCAGACCATAGGTCGATCACGTTTTGCTTTATCACTCTTGCACGTGGAACAGAAGATGGATTGTGGTATACAGTTTGAGATTTCGGTAGCACAGTGGCGCCTTCATTGTCCACCGCATGCAAGCACTGTTCTCTTGCCAATTATTAACGAGGTGTCGCTAGGCCAAACCTACCATAAAGGTCACAAAAAATGCCAATCTAGGACAAAGTGGACCTCACCCTTGAACACTAGTGGTTAATAATTAAGATAAAACAGCACGTCAAACAAATATTAATTTAGAAGTCAAACAACAAAAATCAGCGTTATATTTTAAAATTTTCACGGGACTAGTTTCGATGGTTTTACCGAACCATCATCCTCAGATGCAAAAGCGCAAATGAAAGAGATAGGATATAATGATTAGATAAGATAAGATAAGAAAGCCTGGACAGGAGATAAGCTACTGGCGCCATCTGTTGATGAAACCAGAATGAAAACATAATTTCTTTAAAGGCTGAAGGCAAAGATGGATTGGAATTAGGGTCGTTAAGACGATTAGGGACGATGGAAGCGTTATCTTTGTTGTTGCGAAGCTTAGTCTCTCCGGAATGGCAACAAATCTACTATTCTGCTGTTTCAAATGTAAACAAACATGTCCGCTATGCTATTTTAATATTAGGCTTAACTCCACTTAAACAGCTTTTAAATTGTTGATAATTTTACAAATATTGCTTGCAGATTTTCTAAAGCATAAAAACTTTAACCGGAAGGTAAAAACAACATAATTCAATCATTTTTAAAGCAAAAAATGCACATTTTACAAACATATAAGAGTAAAGAAACTGAGATCACTGAGCCGGGTAACAGAGTGGATATATATATATATATATATAAATATATTTTGGCGCAACCGATTGCAACCAAAATACGAGGTGCACATCTGCATGTTATAGCAGTCCTATATACAAAATTTCAACGTTCTGAGGCTACTCGTTTTTGTGTTATGCGAGATACATACGTACATACAGACACCATGAAAAATTCTCTTCAGAATTCGTTTTAAAGCAATTTTATAATTTTTTTTTTGGGGGGGAAAGAGTCTTTTATTCTGTCCTTACGTACAGATGTCCCGCAAAATATCGTTTAATTGCATTCGATAGCGGTCAAAATGGATATTTTCGTTGAAATATGCTGCCTGAAACTTTTCGCAATACTTCCTTTTTACTTCGTACATTCCTTTTTACTTCGTACTTTAAGGAAGTAATAAACAGGATGTCTAGAAACTCATGGGCAAAAATTAAGGGGTACTAGAAAACAGGAAACTAGCAATTTTCACCATACAAATGCATGGACGGAGAGCAAGCTGATAACCGCTAGACGGTACTGTAATGGAAAGCATAAAGCACGAATTTTCTTATACAGTGTTCATTTCTAGCGTGAATTTCAGAAGGCATGTCGACCTGCAGTAATCAGGAATTTTCTTACACATCGTCATTTCTAACGTGTATTTCAGAAAGCAAGTCGACGTACAGTAATTAGGAATATTCTTGCACATCATCATTTCTAACATAGATTTCGGAAGGCACGTCGACGTACAGTAATCAGGATGTTTCTTAACATCTTCATTTCTATCGGGGATTTCAGAAAGCATGTAAACAGTACGGTAATCAGGAATTTTCTTACAGATTGTCATTTCTAGCGTGGATTTCAGAAAGCAAGTCGACGTAAAGTAATCAGGAATTTTCTTGCACATTGTCATTTCTAGCGTGGATTTCAGAAGGCATGTCGACGTACAGTAATCAGGAAGTCACTTACAGATCGTCATTTCAAGCGTGGATTTCAGAAGGCATGTCGACCTACAGTAATCAGGAATTTTCTTACACATCGTCATTTCTAACGTGTATTTCAGAAAGCAAGTCGACGTACAGTAATTAGGAATATTCTTGCACATCATCATTTCTAACGTGGATTTCAGAAGTAATGTCGACTTACAGTAATTAGGAAAAGGCAGATAAAGGCATTTTATGTATCATTTTGCGAATGGGAATGCTTTGGAAGCCGAAAGATCGTACAGGCAGGATTTTCCGAGATGACACGTGTCAAACCGAGAAATGTTCGAGAGATTATTTCGATGCTTCTGTGAAACGAGATTCTTTGTCACCGCCATGCATGTTAATTGAGCGTCATGAGTGTGCAGAGGCTGCAAACTGTAGAGGACATTCTGCAAAGAGTGGAAGATCGTTTTCTGCAAAGGGAGGTTTCTCGTGTCGTAAATGTATCTCACTCAACTGTTTGGCGAATATTACGGGACGAAGGCCTATACCCCTACCATGAACAGAAATTACCCTCCGGGGTCCAAGGTCAAGAAAGAAGATTTCGGAGCACTGCAGGCAGTGGCTGATGTTGCGACACTGAGTTTAGTTCTGTACAGAAATTTCTTGATACCTGTAGATTATGAGCCATGTGTCCAGTTTGTACGTTCGTTTTTGCAACAGCTAGCAGCGCAGCCTGATTTCAGTGCACAGCGTTATTTACAGATGAAGGCACCTTCACTCGTGAAGGAATTTCTAATATGCATCTTTACTATTCCTTAAATGTTTACCTATCAGTTTCGAAAAACCCTGTATTAATTCCAAAATCTAAAAAAAAAAGTTAAAAATTTCATTTGAATTCGCATGCAATTGCAAAACTAGACTTAAAATATGATAATTAATAAAGATCAGGAGGCTATTACATGGTACTTAACATTTTAAAAAGCCTAAACATTCTTGAAAAGAAAGATCTGCCAGTATTCTTTTAAATGCCTAGAGTAAGATCCAATAAAGCATTTCAAGACGACGACCATCTTTGAAAATGGTTATTCTGTGTAAGAATATGATAAAATAATGAAACTTGACACCAGCAATAATCATGTTCTTTGAGGTCACTACCAGCAAAATTCGTTAGGAATTGGTAGAATGAATATGATTGTGCACTCAATCTAAGCTTGAATTTTCCATGATTTAAAATTCAAACTTACTCACTATTCTTTTTTCATGCTAAACGCACCTCAACAGAAGATATGAAAAATGAAGACAAAGAAAGAGATCTAAGATTTTCTTACTAAAATCGTGATTATATAAGTTGCCAAATTATTATAAACCTTTACATGATCTTTTGGGTACTTGGCCAATTTGTCGACGCCCTTAAAAGCAAGCAAATGGAAAGGAAGGACGAATGTAATAATGAACACCTGTCATCGGGAATAATTAACAAATCTCAAAGCAAGGTCATTTTTTTGTTCGATCACTTACATTCAATTCCTTTCCTTTTCTTTTTATTGCAATGCTTTCACGTTGTTACTGCCAGCAGTCTGGTGGTTGTTGTATAAAATTTTACAATTTTTTTTGTATAAAAATCTTGATTTTTTTATTTTTTTAATATAGGAAAGAAGCCTAAGTACTAATAACACTAGATTATTTTGAATATGGCAAAGCATATAAGGGTTATTTGCTTTGCCGAAGGAATGCTTTCCTGAAGACGTTTTACAGAATAAGAAATTGATAATAAAACAAATTCCAGATTCCAAATTTGGGCTTTCAGATGCTTATATTCGGGTGAAAACGTACGTTATTCAAAATTTGATGGCTTTAAGTACCGTTGTTTTATCACAATGCTAGAAACATACATAGATTTATGCAGATTCTTCATTTAATTTCTTTAAACATTACGCAGGTCTCTAATATTTGATGGTAACAATTTGAAAAGTGAACTGACATTTATCGTGAATCAACACAAAATGCCAAAACAGATTTGTCCTTCTGGGGAAATTGCCTCTTTGAATTAATAATTAATATAGATTGGAAAGATGTCCCTCAGCTTCAGCAGAAAGCACTGCGTTTTAGAGATATTTATACATTTCTAATGTCAAAAAATTCTGCCCCTTTTCTTTTTCTGCTACAAATATGTAAATTAATGAAGTCTCTTCTTGTCATTGTAAATTTTTCACCAACATGTGATCTAGTTTTCCTTAGAAAATCTGTTACGTGAGATTCTACCATGAGGCAGAGTTTCATTGAATGTTTGTTACAACTAAGTCTCTGCCACTATAAATAGTCTATAGCTAGTTTTTTTTTTCTTCCAGAGTGACTTTTAAAGTATATTTCCGATCGCAAAGAACTCTTACATAAGGATATGTTATAAGGTATTTCTCCCACTTTCCTAGCGTCCTTCGTGGTGTAGTGGTTCTGCGCGCTGGGCCGGTATTCCAGAGGTCCGTGGTTCGATTCCCGGCGAAGGCGTTTGCTATTTTTCATCTTTTCTGCCTTTAAAAATATCCTAATGACTCTAAACAGTGTAGATCAATCTGACTGATAAGGAAATTCTGGGTCATCCTCCTCCATAACAATGTGTGGTATTGCTACGAATTTTGTGCACAGATAAATGATTTTAGTGCAGTTAAATGTGAAATCGTTATAATTTTCTGCGTAACGTAACGCTAAAACTCTTAACAGAGAAGCTAAGCCGGAAACGTAAAAATACAGAGACAAAACCAATTAACGAGTAAATAGATATCTCGGTAATTTTGAAAGATATCACCAAGATGACAACAGCTTTGACGATTTATTTCGTCGCCGAATTTGGAGAGAAATCTGCAAAAGTCGCCAAACTTGGCGACATTTTTGGTTCGGTCCCTGTAATTGAATAAATGTAATTGATCATTATGTTAGCTGTAACCGTAACTCGACCCTCATATTGCTTTTCAATAATCCTTTCCCTTCTCCTTTAAACTACTATGGGCCATTTATTTTAAAATTTATTTTGTCCCAATTTTTCTTCCAGGCCTTTTGAACTCGTATAAAACAATACGAAGTTTTTTTTACTCTCCTCTGGAAACCGAAATTGCACCGCTTTCTATATACATTTCCTTCGCACCTAAGCTTGATTTTTTCGACCATCGGAGCAGAAAGACTTGGCGAATGCAAAACAAGACATCTGTCTATTTTGTCTGTCTGTCTGTCTAATTTCGAAAAGCAGAAAGTACTAGAAATATCTCAGCGGCCCGTTGAAAACTATATAAGGCCGGAGAGAGAGAGCATCTACGTTCAGTTAGTTAGTTAGTTAGTTGCTGTTATTGTTGCGAGTCGATAATTCACCGTGAGATCGGAGTAGCTTTTTCTTTAGATGCGCTTTGCATTGCATTGTGTTTAACGTTCCATTCGTTTGAAGTGTATTACTGATTGTACTGATCGGGTGAACACTTGTATAGATATTTCTGTGGAAGATTCAAAATATTTATTTTGATATAAAAAATTTTTATTAATGTAATCGGACCTGTATGCATTCAGGTTATAACGAATCCGTAGGTACGCAATGAATGATAGTGACGAGAGGCATTAGAACAATCGCCATATTCACCCGATGTGAGCTCATAAGAATTTTTTTTTTTTTTTTTTGTCAAAATAGGAAAATAAATAGTACACGGAATCTATTGCAATGGTAGAGAGACTGTTATTCGTGCTAGAGGGTGGTGGCCGAGAGACATCAGCAAAAACTGATATGCCCGTAGTAAGATGAAATCAACATCTTCCAATAAATTGACAATAGGTGGTAAACAGGACAGACGATAATATTAAGGAACTAGTAGCTACGCTGCCAGCATTCTTCTGGCTTTTAAATGTACCGGAAAAGTACCTGAAGGGAACACCAAACGCTAAATTTGAAAATTGCGCAGAATTTTACGCTCCAGAATATCTTCATTTAAAAAAAAAAAAAAAAAAAAATCTGATGCGTACACCACATGACTTTCTTGTACGGAATACGCATTTTTTCTTGCATTTCCTTTAAACTTATTGGATTGAATTAAATCTACTTCGCCGACAGCGCATAAACCACAATAGAATAAATGCACTCTTTAAAATTCACTCTATTTGTTGACCATAGCGACACTCTGGCGCTAGTTTCACTTAATATTTCGTTCATATTATAACTCAGAATGCACAAAATTTATATCATTTAAAGAATTATCTAATCGTTGCCACATGTTCTAATCAAATACTATAATAAAACTAGAATGATGTATAAAAGAAATTAAGCAAACAAAACAAAAAGAAACAGTTTTCACAGACGATTGAGTATTTCTCATTCCATTAATTCAATTCTCACTTTGCGAGAAGGCAAAAATACATAAAAATTCAGAATATCTGTATTAAAAATTACGAAGTAAATCTTTAACACTTATTTCCTCGAAAAAATTCCAGAAAGGATAAAGCATGATTTAATTCGCAATAATAAATGAAGGCGTTATCTTTGTTGTTGCGAAGCTAAGTTTCTCTAGATTGGCAACAAATCCACTAGTCTGCTGTTTAAAAAGTAAACAATCAATGGCCGATATAAAAAAAAAGGCTTAGCGGCACTTAAACAATTTTAAAATTGTTGATAATTCTAAAAATATTGCATACAGATTTACTAAAGGCATAAAAACCTTAACCGGAAGATAAAAACAACATAATTCAATCATTTTTAAAGCAAAAAATGTACAATTTACAAACATATAAGAGTAAAGAAACTGAGATCACTGAGCCGGGTAACAGAGTGGATATATTTATAAATATATTTATATACTTTTTGCGCAGCCGATTGAAACCAAAATACGAGGTGCACATCTACATGTTATAGTAGTCTTACATACAAAATTTCAACGTTCTGACGCTACTCGTTTTTGAGTTATGCGAGATACGTACGTACGCACGTACGTACATACGCTCGTAGAGACGCCACGAAAAATTCTCTTCAGAATTCATTTTAAAGCAGTTTTTTAGTTTTTTTGGAGGAAAAGAGTCTTTTATTCTGTCCTTACGTACAGATATCACGCAAAAACATCGTTAAATTGCATTTGAAAGCGGTCAAAGTGGATATTTTCGTTGAAATATGTTGCCTGAAGCTTTTCGCGATTACAATACTTCCTTTTTACTTCGTACAAGGAAGTAAAAAACTAAAATGTTTCAGATTTTAATTACGTCCAAAGTTTTTTTTAACATTTTGTGCGTTACCTTTATTTATTAAATATCATGTTGTCATTGCTCAGTGTTGCCATTGCTCGCTTTTAATCGTTGAGTTTGTTACTCAAAAATTCGTTAAAGTTTTACAAAATATGAAATCGATATAAAACAAATTCCAAATTTCACATTTGTTCTTCCAGATGCCCATATTCGCAGTAGGATTACGTCATTCAAAATTGGATGGCTCTAGATACCGTTGTTTTATCACAATACGAGAAATATACATACATTTATGCAGATTTTTGATTATTTAATTTCTTCAAATATAATGAGGGATCTAAATTTTTTCAAACTGTTGCCACGAAATCTAACATTTTCTGGCAACCTTTTGAAAAGTGAACCGACATTTATAGAAGTCCGAGGCAAAATGCCAAAACGAAGTCCTTCGGGACTCAAACCCCTTTGGATTAAAAAAAAACCACACATTAAAAAAATGTATTACATATAGCAAAATTACAACGAAATAAACAATATCCCTTGATACAAATCTTAATTATCCCAATAAATAAATTAACCAACTTTCCGTGGCCTTCTCTCAACAAACGTCCGATATCCAAGAGAAACATTAAATTAAAAAAAAACTGCACAGAATGATCGCCCTCATTTTTCAAGTGGCAACAGTGTCAATTTTAAACAGTCGGCAGTCCAGTATACAACTGAATGAAAAACTCTTGCCAAAACCACATTTCTAAAAGAATGAAACTATTCAAAATGATGCGATAAAATCGAAAAAGTAAAATAAAAAAAATCTGATTCGAATTTTAAAAAAATCACTTCGAGGTGCACTGGCTCTTGTCTAGATGCACCTATATACCGAATTTCGTAGCCCTGGGTCTATTAGCTTACGCGCAGCACGAACGAAAGACGCACAGACTTTTTCTTTTATTATATGTACTGTTTGTATAAATGTTTGTGCGTAGAGTAATAAAACCTTTTCAAATCTGTCAACGTGTTGTCAAAAGTAGTTGCAATGTTCTAGCCATTCGTTTTGCTATCTCAAGTTATTGTAGTAAAAAAAATTGTGGTTATTGTGAAACGGGAAAAAAATCGTTGTGAAGAAAAAGAAAATGTATATTAATTCTCTGAAGTGTCTCGATTTTAAAACGGCAAAGTTCCACGTTTTTTTAAACAAACTGAAGGTTGTTAAACTAGAAACTGAAATATCGGTAAATTATTCCTATCATTATCTCATTATCATTACCCATTATCAGATATTGAATTTACAATTCGTTTATTTCTGGTATGGAAATAGTTTGAATGTCGACGCCTTGGAAGGCGATTAAGAACCTCTTTCAGTGTCCGGGAGTGGGTGTCCGACCGTGTTGGGTCAACGGTAGACTCATGACTCACGAGCGTTTAAGTAAAGAAGAGGAGGAGCCGGTTCCTCCACAAAAAGGGGAAACACAATCTATGTCGTTAAGATTATTCCGAGGCAGCATACTTGAATCTGTGGAGGTTGGCCAAGTGCTGTTGGAACAATTTAATCAGCATCAGCTAATAGGAGTTTAACGAACAGGTGGTATTAGGAAAGAAGTCTCGTAAAACTTCCTTTAAGAATAGTGCCGAATTTTATTTTTAGCTTTAGAAAAACCGCATTACTTATTCTAATGTTTCGTTAACACTCATTTCATCTTAGCAGCCTCTAAAATTTAGTTATTATGATCTTTATTCTTTAATTTTTATTTATTTATTTCACATCATTGTATGCATAATTAACTGCAATGTTCACCACACATACTCTAATGCTATATCGATTTAACATTTTTATGTAAAATTACTTTCAACAATTTATCTGTCATAGGGAAAAAAATCGATGAATGATCATTGCATTTAAATCAAATACTTACAAGGAGTTATCACCTTCCTCCATGCGTACCTGTGGCGGCCAGTCGGAGAAACCGTGGTTCGAATCCCATGGAGAACACAGGCAACTTTCCCCGTTCTCGCTGAATTTCCCCACCGAAAGCTTAAACTCTATTAATGTCTTTAGAAAATATAAAATTAGGGAAGAAAGCAACGCTATTTTTATTATTCGGTACCAGAAATGATTTTAGCAAAATGACCTAGAATTTAGGAAATATGTGTTATGTTGTGACTTATCTCACATGCCTGACAGTAATTTCAGAAAAAGCCCTCAAAATTCATCCTGGCAAGGTGGGCAAGATTACGACTGTCGTTAGCAAAAGCTTTGAGCACCATACAGTACGACTTCGCTCAGTCCGCCCCCAGTTTTTATCGAGAGCACACCGGGGGGCTTACCTACCTCTCCTGAGGCTTTTGACTCGCCGCACAGTTAGAGTAATCCCACACCGCACGGACACTATACATTTACAAACATCCATGCCTTCTCCGGGATTCGAACCCGGGCCCTTTGGTACCGCAGTAGTCTCCCCTAACCACTATACCGTTCGGGCGACTTTCGGAAATATAAGTATTTTTATCAATCACCAAACGGAAGACTGTTTGTGCTATTTAAGACAGAAATTGTTTTTGCATAAATTCAAGAAAGTATATATTTGAAAGCCAATTGTTTAATGTATAAATGACTGTAAGAATCATAATACGTTAGGCAAACATGCTACTAAATGGAGTCGCCTCGATCGGTATGTTGGTTAGCAGTGCCGGTTACCGTAAGTCAGGGTTACCCCAAAGAAGGATGGATGTTTATAAATGTAAAGTGATTTCCTGCCATACGGGCACTTAAAGTATCATCGAAATGAAAGTTCGCTCGACTGATTGGTTACAGGAGTAGAGAGGTAGAAGATTTTATGTTAGGCAAACATGCTACTAAATGGAGTCGCCTTCATCTGTATGTTGGTTAGCAGTGCAGGTTACTGTAAGTCAGGGTTACCCCAAAGAAGGATGGATGTTTATAAATGTAAAGTGATTTCGTGCCATACGGGCACTTAAAGTATCATCGAAATGAAAGTTCGCTCGACTGATTGGTTACAGGAGTAGAGAGGTAGAAGATTTTATGTTAGGCAAACATGCTACTAAATGGAGTCGCCTTGATCGGTATGTTGGTTAGCAGTGCCGGTTACCGTAAGTAGGGTTACCCCAAAGAAGGATGGATGTTTATAAATGTAAAGTGATTTCGTGCCATACGGGCACTTAAAGTATCATCGAGATGAAAGTTCGCTCGACTGATTGGTTACAGGAGTAGAGAGGTAGAAGATTTTATGTTAGGCAAACATGCTACTAAATGGAGTCGCCTTCATCGGTATGTTGGTTAGCAGTGCAGGTTACTGTAAGTCAGGGTTACCCCAAAGAAGGATGGATGTTTATAAATGTAAAGTTATTTCGTGGCATACGGGCACTCAAAGCATCATCGAGATGAAAGTTCGGCCGACTAATTGGTTACAGGAGTAGAGGGGTAGAAGATTTTATGTTAGGCAAACATGCTACTAAATGGAGTCGCCTTGATCGATATGTTGGTTAGCAGTGCAGGTTACCGTAAATCAGGGTTACCCCAAAGAAGGATGGATGTTTATAAATGTAAAGTTATTTCGTGGCATACGGGCACTTAAAGCATCATCGAGATGAAAGTTCGCTCGACTGATTGGTTACAGGAGTAGAGAGGTAGAAGATTTTATGTTAGGCAAACATGCTACTAAATGGAGTCGCCTTGATCGGTATGTTGGTTAACAGTGCCGGTTACCGTAAGTCAGGGTTACCCCAAAGAAGGGTGGATGTTTATAAATGTAATGTGATTTCGTGGCATACGGGCACTTAAAGTATCATTCAAATGAAAGTTCGCTCGACTGATTGGTTACAGGAGTAGAGAGGTAGAAGATTTTATGTTAGGCAAACATGCTACTAAATGGAGTCGCCTTGATCGGTATGTTGGTTAGCAGTGCCGGGTACCGTAAGTCAGGGTTACCCCAAAGAAGGATGGATGTTTATAAATGTAAAGTGATTTCGTGGCATACGGGCACTTAAAGCATCATCGAGATGAAAGTTCGGCCGACTAATTGGTTACAGGAGTAGAGGGGTAGAAGATTTTATGTTAGGAAAACATGCTACTAAATGGAGTCGCCTAGATCGGTATGTTGGTTAGCAGTGCCGGTTACCGTATGTCAGGGTTACCCCAAAGAAGGATGGATGTTTATAAATGTAAAGTTATTTCGTGGCATACGGGCACTGAAAGCATCATCGAGATGAAAGTTCGGCCGACTAATTGGTTACAGGAGTAGAGGGGTAGAAGATTTTATGTTAGGCAAACATGCTACTAAATGGAGTCGCCTTGATCGATATGTTGGTTAGCAGTGCAGGTTACCGTAAATCAGGGTTACCCCAAAGAAGGATGGATGTTTATAAATGTAAAGTTATTTCGTGGCATACGGGCACTTAAAGCATCATCGAGATGAAAGTTCGCTCGACTGATTGGTTACAGGAGTAGAGAGGTAGAAGATTTTATGTTAGGCAAACATGCTACTAAATGGAGTCGCCTTGATCGGTATGTTGGTTAACAGTGCCGGTTACCGTAAGTCAGGGTTACCCCAAAGAAGGGTGGATGTTTATAAATGTAATGTGATTTCGTGGCATACGGGCACTTAAAGTATCATTCAAATGAAAGTTCGCTCGACTGATTGGTTACAGGAGTAGAGAGGTAGAAGATTTTATGTTAGGCAAACATGCTACTAAATGGAGTCGCCTTGATCGGTATGTTGGTTAGCAGTGCCGGGTACCGTAAGTCAGGGTTACCCCAAAGAAGGATGGATGTTTATAAATGTAAAGTGATTTCGTGGCATACGGGCACTTAAAGCATCATCGAGATGAAAGTTCGGCCGACTAATTGGTTACAGGAGTAGAGGGGTAGAAGATTTTATGTTAGGAAAACATGCTACTAAATGGAGTCGCCTAGATCGGTATGTTGGTTAGCAAAGTCGGTTACCATAAGTCAGGGTTACCCCAAAGAAGGATGGATGTTTATAAATGTAAAGTGATTTCGTGGCATACGGGCACTTAAAGCATCATCGAGATGAAAGTTCGCTCGACTGATTGGTTACAGGAGTAGAGGGGTAGAAGATTTTATGTTAGGCAAACATGCTACTAAATGGAGTCGCCTAGATCGGTATGTTGGTTAGCAGTGCCAGTTACCGTAAGTCAGGTTTACCCCAAAGAAGGATGGATGTTTATAAATGTATACGGGCATACGGGCAAAGTATCATCGAGATGAAAAGTTCGCTCGACTGATTGGTTACAGGAGTAGAGGGTTGAGAGAGAACCAAAAACCCAAACCCACCTAGCCGGCAAAGCCGGCCTTAAGGTTAAAAAAGGGTAAAAGGCGATTCCAACAACAAACGAGTACATCCAGCGATCCAGCCGAATCCCCTCAAAACTCAATTAAATGAAACGTTTCAAAAATAACAAATCTAAGTAAACCCCCGGAAAACCAAAACCCGAGAACCGAGTAACAAAAAAGGTTAGTATAAAGAAAACATAATAAACTAAACAAACTTCTGGTCAATGGTTGCAAGCTGTTAATTTTCCAAAACCAGAGAAACCAAAAAAACCAAACCAAAAAAACCAAAAAATTTTTAAATTGGTTAGAGAAACTTAAAAGAAATAATACGCCACATAAAACACACATACACACATACAAACTCTGTAGCACCGTCATTATATATTCTTTCTTCTTTCTTGCATTAATTCTTATCTTCATATCATAATATCAATAATTTCTTTGTTATTATTAATAATACCTAAAATGTCTCTTGAAAACTTCTCAAACTTTTCATAGTCTCTAAAAAGTCCACCGAATCCTTTGTAATTGTATTTCCTTCTCACCTCCCCCATTAAAATACAGGTCTCGACGAAGTGACGTGCATCTCCATAGATATTACATACTAAACATTTTTCGTTCTCCTGGAGGTGGAATCGATTTAAGTATGCCGGGAATCTTCCATGGCCAGTTAGAATTTGATTACAATCAATATGATGATGAATTCTCATACTATTTTTGATTTTTATTTCATTAATGTATCCGGTATTTCTTTCTGAAGATCCCCAGCTATCTTTCCATTCTTTAATAACAATATTTTTAAGAACAGTGCATGATTTTCTCCTAGAGGGTTGTAGATAATTATCTTCCGTTTCCACCCCCAGGGCAGCCTCTTTCGCAAGAACGTCTGCTCTCTCGTTGCCTATATTTCCAGTATGAGCCTTAATCCAATGGAAATAAATAATATGTTTATTCTTCAAATAAAAATATAAATTTTTGATTTCATCTACTAATTTATTCTTATTCTGAGGACTGGAGAGTGCCGACAGTGCAGATACAGCATCAGAGTAAATATTAATGAAGTATTTTACTGTTAACTTCTCCACCCATTTCAGAGCATTAGGAGTAGAGGGGTATAGGTATAGGTAACGGGGGGCACGGGCACTGTCCCTTTACCATAATGGTTAATCGGTATTGCACGGTGCCCACCACTGTCTAGAGCCAATGTGTAGGAGCCACATTTGCGCCCAGCACCAAAAGCCGAGGCCCAACGCTCGGACCATCCAGAGGGCAGTCAAACTGACCAAAAGCGCCCTCCACACAACGCTCACCCAACCGTCCAGGCATTAGTACATATGATAGCAAATACTAAGATTCTCTGACGATTATAATACAATGTGCAATTGGTACATAATGAAATTGCAATTATAAATATACTGCATAATACAAGTCCAATAGTACAATATCAATGTAAAAAGTAAGATATAATTGCAAATGCAAATATTTCGTGAACCATAAGTGCAAAATAATAGTAAGTTAAAGGACTACTGCTTCAAATATTAATACATATGATAACAATACTGAAATTCTCTGACAATTATAATACAATGATCAATTGGTACATAATGAGATTGTAAATATAAATAGACTGTATAATACAATACAAGTCCAACAGTACAATATAATGCAAACACGAGTATGTAATTACAAATGTTAATATTTCATGAACCATCAGTGCAAAACAATACTAAGTTAAAGGACTATGCATATCAATGCAAAACATAAAGTGTTAAAGAGTAGTAGTATACAATGTTAAATATAGATATACTATACAAAAGAAAGTCATATTCTTACAACAAAATGGTATTGCGATTTAAATACCAACAGTATTAAAATATAATTACAATAATAAACTCAAATAAAAATCCGAACATATGACCAATACAAAAGCAAAATGTTATTCTTAAAATATCTATGCAATGCATATTCAAATACAGTCAGTAGATATATACTGATATAATTATACATGCATAACAAGTTAAAGACATATCGAGAAAACAACCCAATACAATCGATAAGATCTATACAATACAAATTCAAATACTAAAATAATCCAGATACTAATAGAAAAGTAAATGCATATATCAAATTGCGACGAAGCTCCGCAAAGTTATATTGCCATTTCAAGACGCCCACGGACCAATAATGTTGAAAGACCGATAACGAAGCCGAAATGTTTTGAATCATGTAGTATGTCTCTTGCTTGTTTTAGATGTCTATGTTTATAATTCACTTAAATCTTTCTTAACGGAATAGACGCAACTCATAGGAAAAAATGAAGCACCTATTCATTAGCTGTTACCAGCTTAAGGTGTACTAGCAGCTAAAAGATTAACTAAAATAACATGCTGAATAACAAAAGTTAAAGATACTATAGAACAAAAACCAGCATAACTTTGGTAAATTTGTAGGACTAGTTTTGAAGGTCAAACGTAACTTCCTTCTTCAACTGCAAGAGTAAAAATAACGAAGGAAAAGCATGTTTTTACGTCATAATAATAGAACAAAATTCCACAACGTTTAAACTAAGGAAGAGGAAGCAAAGCCAATTTCGCCGTCCGTGGATAAAAAGTGAAAACAAAGAAATAATTTTTTCAATAGCTTCATTCAAGGTAAAGAATGGTTTGAAATCGAGACTGTCAACTAGAACTGAAAGATTTTTATGATTCTGAAACTTCTCTAAGAAATCTAATTCGATAACAGAACATGTTTTTAAATAAATATTTATGCAGAGAAATTTGTTTTTGTCAATAGATGGCGCCAGTGGTTTTGTTTCCTCTTGTTTAGCTGGAACTTTCTCGAATTTTTGTCTATTTTTATCGCTTGCTTGAGCACTTGCTTCTCCTACGCTATTTTCACCTTTGCAGCTGAAGAAGAGTGTTCTGTAGAAACCCTCGAAACCAGACCTGTAAATTTACGCTGACTCTTATGGCTACACTGCCTTTAACCTAAAAGAGATCTCGTATTAATAAAGGAATTTTCTGATAACATTACGTTTCAGTTACACAACAAATACGAGGATTATTCTCATTTTGGTCTCCTGTGGATTCAGACTGAATTTAAGCTCCTAAATTAATATTTCAGTTTATTTTTAAATTTTGAGTATTTGTTTATAGTTTAGATAACATAAGTTGGCAAGAGAGTGGTGAATTCGTCATGGATCAGATGTGTCAACTTCAAAAATTATGTGTCAATGAAATAACTGCTGCTAATGCAGCCAACTCAAGCTTGAAATTTACAAGTTTGTGTTAATAAATAGGACTAAAATAAATATCCAGCTTCATAAAACTGAAGATCCAGGCAAAATCTTTTGTAAACGACCTATTTTCCTAACTATTTTCAGTGTACTAGTTATCACTGATGAGAAATACATAAAAATTTCGTGAAAGAAACCCTTACCCGTTTTATTCTTTAAAATTACTGAAATACATTTCGTTTTTCTATATGTTTTGTTTTTGTAATTTCAGTTTATTTATGTGCTGTATAAAATACATGCATACACATTTTAGACCAGGTACATTTTTTTTAGGGGGAGGAGATGGAACAAAGAGAACCTAAAACAATTAATATTCATTTTATGAACAATCCCAATTAGTGAGATGACGGAGATGAAAGAAACAGTTTCTAATACTTTAATAATTAAATGTATGACCACGTCTGCGATAATCAAAACACCCTTATACCCACGAGACATCCAAAGATTTAAGAATGGTGGTGCCAACCAGATAATCGCTCGAACCCTTCAGAAGGCATGGATGTTTGTAAATGTATAATGTCTGTGCGGCATGGGTGCGCTCAAAATACGGAAAGTCGAAAGTACTTTCGAGTGGTTTGGTGGTATGGAGAGAGGGGTGAAAGAACTTCGGATCCGTCCCTTATGCTACTCTCTTTAAAAACTGGGGCGGAAATGGGAAAGTCATTCTATATGATGCTGCTAACGACATATGTTGTCTCGCACTCCTTAAGGGGTGCCGGAACCCTAAAATATTCAAAAAATTGTGATTTTGGATTTTTGAATTTTCAAATTCTCTACACTTTTATCTTTCTAAAAATACCATTCTTTAATCTCTATGAGAATTAGAACTGTAAAAAATATAGCTTTAATTTGTCATCTACTGCTTTGATCAATGAGGAATTTTACATAAAAACGCGTTTTTCTCCAAACGTGATTTTTTATACTCGATGTACCTTTTCTCAGGAACTACTGCTCACAGGTATCTAAACATTTTGTGGCTTATTTATTAGGTTCCCTAATATTTACTGAAATGAACTTTTTGTAATAAACTTAGAAAAAAAATTTTTTTAAATTTTTTGTGTGAGAAATGTGTTAAATTTTACTATGCCTAACAAAATATTCTG
Organism: Stegodyphus dumicola; assembly: GCF_044657685.1. Taxonomy (NCBI): domain Eukaryota; kingdom Metazoa; phylum Arthropoda; class Arachnida; order Araneae; family Eresidae; genus Stegodyphus; species Stegodyphus dumicola. Next base: position 182,256,123 of record NC_140776.1, on the reverse strand, counting down.
TAATTTACTCTAAAATTCAAAATGTTTCAAAAGCTCATTTCAGTATAATCAGATAGGTATACTTTAATTACAGAAAACATTTCAAGCTTGTGTCTACAGCAGATTTTGAGAAAAGGTACATCGAAAATGGCCAATTTAATATTGTCGGTATAGGGGTTTCTGGTACCCCTTAACGTGATAAAATTCGTAGGCTTCTGCTGATTAGATTAGATTAGCCACAGCAGCAATAAATATGGTGGTCGGACAATAACAGCGGTTTGTTGTGCAAGTTAGCAGCCTAAGTTTACAAATCGAGGTTTCGCGAAAAGATATCAGTCGCCTATGCATGTGTATGGCAACCGTCTAAGATCTGATTTTGGGGGGGGGGGAAGAAAAAAAATCAAGTATGAAATTTTAGATTATGCTTCTGCTTTTGATTTTAAAAACTAGAACTGAAAAAAAAAAAAAAAAAAAAAAAAAGATCTGAAATGTTTCAGATTTTAAATTACGTCCAAAGGGGCGTTTTTTAACATTTTGTGTGTTACCCTTCTTTATTAAATATCATGTTCCTCGCACTTAAACCATAAGATCCAGTGCAACAGCAATATCGCAAAATAGTTTTAAAACGAGCATATCTTTAGAATTTCCGATACAGAGACTCACGCGCCGGAGATAAAAATGTTTTTTCTGCACAACGTTGCCATTGCTCGCTTTGAAATCCTTGAGTTTGTTAATCAAAAATTCGTCAAAGTTTTAAAAAATAAGAAATCGATCATAAAACAAATTTCAAATTTCAAATTTGTTCTTCCACATGCTCATATTCGTTGGAGGATTACGTTATTCAAAATTCAATGACTCTATGTACCGTTGTTTTATCGCAATACGAGAAATATACATACATTTAGGCAGATTTTTCATTATTTAATTTCTTCAAATATAATGCAGGACTCTAACATTTTGTGGCAACAGTTTGAAAAGTGAACCGACATTTATCAGTCCGACGCAAAATGCCAAAACGAAACTAATAGTCCTTCGGGATTCAAATCCCTTTGGACTAAAAAAAGAATTAAGCATTACAAAAGAATTTGAAAGCCTTTGTGAAACTCGAAGATTGGAGTACCCTTAATCCTTGCGTTATTAGTCAATAATATATATCTTAATCCTTGCATTATTAGCCTTATTTATTAGTCAAGTTTGCCGGAAGATCACGAATAAATTTGTCTTCAAAAGAAACTGTGGGCTCTAAGGTAGGAATTTCATAGAAAAGGAATCACTTGAGGAAACAGATCCATCCTTGCTGTAAATGGCACATTTTATTCGTTCCAATAAGCTTTTGCTACCGCGCCTTTTGCAGGTGAAAAGGATGCCGAGCGCTACTACTGCGAAAGGTTTTTTGGCCGGAAAATGCAAAACATCTCTTCATTCGTATTCAGCAGAGAAAAGGGTGCCTTCGACCTTATTTACGAAGGTCGAAAGATACGACACCGAGAAAGACGGACAACAGAAGTCAAGGCCTCGCCTTCGATACGGCCCTCGAATGCAAATCGCGGACTCCCAATCTTTCTTCTGGGGTGATGAAGATGCAGAACTGAAATTGGGCTGTTTGCCAGAGACCGAGCATTTTGAACACTATTATGTTATTGAAGACCATAACCTTGATTTTTGGATTATCGGATATCCACACACATCATATATTTCTTGAGTAGGTTCTGGCATTGGTGGATACATGAAACGAAATTGCTGCTCAGTTGAACAGGTGTTATATAGGTAGCTACATACTAGCTGCTGGTGCACAGCTGTTATAGCTATATATTAGCTGCTGGTGCACAGGTATTATATAGGTAGCTATATACTAGCTGCTGGTGCCCAGCTGTTATAGCTATTTACTAGCTGCCGGTGCACAGGTGTTAGGTGTTATATACTAGCTGCTGGTGCACAGGTGTTGTATATGTAGCTATATACTAGCTGCTGGTGCACAGGTGTTATATATGTAGCTATATATTAGCTGCTGGTGCACAGTTGATATAGCTATATACTAGCCGCTAGTGCACAGGTGTTGTATATGTAGCTATACACTGGTGTGCAAAAATTAAGGACGAAGTCGAAAAATTAGCATATCAGCTGAACGAAGAGGCAGAGCGGACAGAAACACCAATCAGGAGATTAAGTAAGGTGATGTACGGTAGCACATGCGCAGATATGCAGGTAGACGTAATGGAGGAGTATCTGAGTAGTATAAAGCATGTTGTCGGTGTAAGATCAGTATTTCTGGCAAAGAGATTGCACGCCGTATAGCAGTTGAAATCACACCGAGTTGCTGCCTCAGCGAGAAATGGCGAATAATCAATCTGTTAGACGACATCTGTATGCTTTTACCCGAGGTCGAATCATTGGGAAGTTGGAGGAAGGCCGCAGTGTGACAAGTGTGGCTGCAGAGTTCGGAATTGCTCACAGCATCATTTCACGACTTTGGAGACAATTTCAAATTACAGGAGCAGCTATCCGGGGGTTTAGTAGTGGTCGTCCACGAGGAACCACAATCGCAGATGACCGGTATATTGCCTTACAGGCCAGAAGAAACAGGCGGCAGACAGCGGGAGAAACCGCTAGACACACGACACAGGCGACTGGACGACCGATATCGCGTTTTACCGTGGCCCGAAGAATGCACGGTGGTAGTCTGTTTGCACGACGCCCTGTACGGTGTGTACCTCTAACGCCTGCCCATCGGAGAAGGCGTTCTCTGTGGTGCCAGGAACACCGGAATTGGAGAGACAATGAATGGGGACGAGTGCTCTTTACAAATGAGAGCAGATTCAGTCTGAGTAGCGATTCTTATCGCATACTCATCTGGAGAGAGCGGGGAAGCCGCAATCATCCCTCGAACATCATTGAAAGGGACAGGTATGGAGGTGGCGGTGTTCTCGTTTGGGCAGGCATCATGCTTGGTAGTCGTACAGGCCTTCACATCTTCGACGCAGGTTCAGTCAACGGGACCCGTTATTGTAACGAGATTTTTCTTCCATATGTGCGTCTTTTTAGAGGCGCTATGGGTCCGCAGTTCCTTTTCATGGACGACAGTGCACCATGTCATCGCACAGTAGCTGACGAACAGCTCTTAGAGAGTGAGGATATTGAACGTATGGATTGGCCGGCACGATCTCCGGATCTCAATCCCATCGAGCATGTATGGGATTTTCTAGGCAGACGCTTGGCAGCTCGTACCTTACCACCAGTAACGATTCCGGAGCTTCGATTGGCCCTGCAAGACGAATGGGCAGCAATGCCTCAACAACTCATTGACACCCTCATTCTCAGCATGGGCAGACGCTGTGAAACCTGCCTAGCAGTCAGGGGAGATCATATCCCCTATTAAAGACCGGATGTTTCTTGCTGGACACCCATCACAGGGATGTTTCGGCCTTCAGTCGCATTGCGCTCCATGCTACTTTTTCAATAAAGCTTCTTTTTATCCCTCTGATTTCTCTTTTAGTAAGTGTTGCTTACATTACTCATGTCCTTACGTATTGGGGATCTTACGGTATTAAATGTGTTGATTTGGAAAGCTTTTGTACAAAGTTATATTGAGAAAACCGTCTCGTCCTTGATTTTTGCACACCAGTGTATATTAGCTGCTGGTGCACAGCTGTTATAAAGGATTAAAAACCTTCGGTGGAAAGTAACGAACTTAACCAAACCAAACCAGGTCTGACTTTGGGGAAATACGGAAGGGAGGAACCCCATGCCAGGCGCATGCTACTCAGCATTCTTCCACGTGAAACGCTCGTAAAGAACGAAAACATGCGGTTCGTGTGAGTCATGCGCCCTTTGCAGAGGTCGGCATTATCTTATGCTAATAAGTTGAGGGAAGTGTTCGACTTTCTTGGCGGGAGTGAATGGTAAGCAACATTATCCGTGAATGAATCATGCTGATGTTTTCTACCTACCTGAGGTTTCTTTCTTTTCTGGAAAGAACTGTACGAGAAATGTTTCTGGGTGGAGAAACTCATGGGACTGTGCTGCAAGCACACAGATATGAACGGATTTTATTTTTATTCAATAGAGAAAAAGTATGGAAAATTAGGTGCGAAAATTATTAAATTTTTTACTAAACAGAAGTGGAAATCTAAAGAAGATATTCTGATGTCACTTCGATCAAGAACGTTTTATTCTATTACTGCAGCAAAATGTAAGAGGGGAGTTAAGAATGCCTTGTGGTAGATGTTTTCTTGATGGGCCTAAATAAAGGAAAGTTCCCGAAGGTAAGCTTATTGGTGAAGAGAGTTCGGGTCGAAACTATCATCATTCGAAGATGTTACATTTTCGATCTAAAATGGAATGAGGAAGGATATGAAATAAATAGAAAGTGTAGCTCAAACTTTAATAGTATTTATCAATTTAATATTAAAGAAGAACTGTTCAATTACTTCTTTAATATCAATCTGAATAACGATATTAAAGAAGTACTGTTCAGTTTTGAGCAGAAAAGAATATAAATTTGAATTCTGCAACTTGAATTTGTAGAATCAAATTTTCATGCTGCAGACATGAAACCTGAGCAATGCCCTCGCCGAGAGTCGAAGCTGAACCTCCCGAATACGCCCGAGTGTACTATCGTTACACAATGAAAGAATGCAAAAAGGAGGAAGAAAATACCTCATATACTCCCCCTTTTAAAGAGCGAGTGGAGATTAGAGAAATACTGGTAGTGAAGAATAGTCATCCATCACTTTTTAGTTCGGACGCGATTGTAGATTTATTGGGTATTTTTGAAACAAAGATATTGGGTATTAAAGAGACAAATGAGCAGTGCCCTTGCCAGAACTGGAACCTGGAACCTCTCTAATAGGCGGCGAGTCTGCTATCGTTACACAGAAAAGACGGAGAAAATACCTTATAAATTTAAAAACTAAAGCCAGCATTTCCATAGAGCGATTTTAACAATTCTGACCTTGTCATAGACATTATATATAATAAGGGATGTTTGAATATAATCTGAAAGCTAAAATAAAATATTTTATGAAATTCCCTGAATCAAAAAAAAAAAAAAAAAAAAAAAAAAAAAGACGGAAAGTTTAACTTCGTTGTCCATTTGAAATTTTTTTTTTCACTTTTTTTTACCTCAAAAGTTTTCACAAGTACGGACGTTCTTACTTTGGGAAGACTTCTTTCGTTTTATTCGCATCGCAACTTATGTATTTGATGTGCTTCGATGTGTTTTGTGAATTTAAAAGTAATATTTCATTCATTTTTTGTTACACTTAGCAATACAAAATACTTTATTTCTTGAATCTTATTGTATTGCATATGAAAGTGAAAAAGTAAGTTCAGTTTAGAATGGATTGGACCTTAACGAGAGTTCTAAAAACGTTTTGGTGCATGAAACAGGGCAATTAATGATTTTCTATTACATGAAATATTCGCTTGCTGTCGACAATGTATTTAAAGATTACACGAGGAAAGAAAAATGAAAATCGTCTTTTTATTGATTATCTACGTATCATAATACCTTAAAATAAATAAAGAAAGTCCTTAACATCAAAATTAGCAGCATGACCTCCAAAATTTGTCTCAGAAATGTGCAAAATTGATTTAAAGAAATATTTTATCGCGAATGTTTTTAATAACACGGAATATGGTAATGAAAATAAAAACTATTTAGAAGGTTAAGGGGAACTTAAAGAGATTCTAATGCTGATTAAGTTGAAGCTATCGATAACATGAAAAAATCGAAATCTAATACTGACTAAAGGAAATGGTAATTAACATTTCTGCTAACAAAAAACTGCAAGTGTCGCTAAATCTGTAGAGCACATTATGATTTTTTTGGAGGCCGGAAAGATGAAAAATTAGCAACCGCCTTCGCCGGGAATCGAACCGCGGACCTCTGGAATACCGGTCCAGTGTGCTGACCACTACACCACGAAGGCACGCTAGGAAAGCGGGAGATATACCTTATAAATTAAATTATAGTAAAATAAAAATTTTCCTGGTGTATGTTATTTTATTTTATTAATATTTTAAAAATGGAAGCCCTAGTTTTTTAACTGTTGGCGATGACATTTAAGGAAGTATCTCAAATCAAAAGCGTCTTAAAACCAAAAATGTAAGGTGGTTAATCTTGCATCCATAAATGTGCCATATAAGGTTTTTGCCAACCAAAGTCAGTTACATTTTGCAAAAGGGGAAAAGGGAATGCCTTCATACTGAAATATAAAACTCGATAATGCCCTGATTTCTAACCTTTTGAATGAGCGGACATTTTTGTATAAATAATCCGAGTAAGCTAAATGAGATTAATAAGAGGAAAAAGTTTCCTTTTCCAGGCAATTTGTTAAGCAAATTTGTATAAATTTTTAATTTAGTAAATTTTTCCAGCTAAGATGCAGTGTAATATAAGTACAAAGAGTTTATAGCTATTGCGCTAGCGTCTGACCCTAAATCATAATTAAGTAAGATCTATTTTGAAAGTACGAAAAAAACTTGGCAACGTTTGAAAGTATTCGTACAACGCAATCAAGAAAAGTAACATTCACGAGGAACTGCCACTGTAACTGTAACCTCTCGTTTTAATGTTGACAGACACATTTCAGAATGCATACCATTTTTTTACAGTTGCTTTCTTTTCGAATAGTTTTATTCTTCTCTCCGTGCTTGAAGAATCTGCCACGCACCGAAGCAGCTTGTTTTTTAATTTTCTTTTCTTCATTTCATTCTTCCATGCATCTGTTGCCTCTTCGTTGCCAGATTTCGAAACTAAGTTCTTTTAGGCGACGACGAAACACCTGGTCGAAGTACTTCAAATGATTTCTTAAAAATATGTAGCTTAACTCCTTAGTTGTCAGATCAGTAGCACAGCTGAATATTGAAATCATTCCAAATGGTAAGTAATCTTACAGTAATTTGAAACAAAATAAGGAAAGCATCTTTTTCGAAAGGATGTGCCTCAGCCTGATATAAACTTAGTATCCGAGTATCATTTGAATCTGGAAAAGGGTGCCAAGCGATAAAAAAAAATTCTCGCTTTCTTTTATAATAACACGCATAGTGTACATACCAAGCATTATTTTTAAATGCATTCTTTTTACTTTATTTCTTTCACTAGTGAGAATATTGATAGGTAGGAAATTCGATAGCGTCATTCCAGTGCTTTACTGGATGACATCCAATACGCTAGCTGAAAGAAAGATGAGCATTTGCTCAATTTTCATTGATTTCTGGTAGGATGTAGATAAACAGATTTGATCGTCTCGTTAAATCTCTGAATGATAAATCCGCCTTTAGGTGTTGGTTGGTTGGTAACGGAGGACGGGGACGCCTGATGTCTAACAGAGGTAAACAGGCATGTGTCCCGCGCCCTCCACTAACCAGGAACAACTCCCTGGGGCCTCAAAAGGCCGCCTCGGGAGCTTTTTAGGATGTTAACAAGAGCATTTACATGGTCATACAAGGGCAGATTGCATTCGTTTTACCATTTGTTGTTGCAATTTGCTATGGTAATTTTGCACATTCACAATAAAATTCAAATAAAAATACAAATTAAATATACAGATACAAAAATACAGTTACAAAATAATAGGATTAAAATACAGGCTCATAGGAAAATAAAAATAAAAATAAAATAAAATAAATAAATAAATAAAAATAAAAAATTAAGTATTATGCATATACAGAAGAGGAAATGTTAAATACATTTGATTGTACATTATTTGAAAGGTGTCTGTAATAGGGACTTATGTAAGTTTTAGGAGTAGACCTATGTGTCTGAGAATGTGGAACTGCATGCTGACTTAATTAGTGCATCATGCCTTGAGAGTTTTGGTTAATGAGGAGAGCACAAATCTTGACCCATTCTCTTGAGCTTGTTAACACAAGCTAATTGTATTTACTGCCGGTTTGTGCTTTATAAGGAAGCGGTGATAAGCTTCACTATTGTTGATGGGAAGAGGGAGGTGATTTCCTGCTGTCAGATGGCATTCAAAAACATAGTGGTCTGGGGAGCCTTCCGCTCCGCAGGCGCATGTGTCTGTGGTTGTTGCCTGTAGGTGTTGTAGGGATTTATATTTATTTTAAATAACCAATTTTATTTAATTAGTTATTCTTTTCTATAAGGTTTTATTCCCCTAATTGTCAGTGCCAGAATATTTAAAATTTGGTAGCGCTCGTTAAGGAATGCAAATTCCACTTTGAAGAAAGAAAGAGTTAAAAACCGAGGTTCGTAGGAAAGAGAGAGAGTTAGGCTATTGCCGTCAACTCTGCTGCTTAAGCATTTGCTCCCAGAGCTATTGTCTTTTCGCGTGGCTTAATTGCATTTACTTGCTGCCACTAGTTTTCAACGGGAGTTTAAGAAGCGGGCCCTGTAGCGTAGTTCTATCCTTTGTACATTTCATCTTCGAATTTTTACTTTCGTTATTTGATATTATTTACCGCCCTAGCAGAGGCGTAGTTTGTTAGCGTCAAGCTGATGCAGTGTAAATTTAAAAGTGAATAACGTATACTTCGAACCCTTCTTTTTCTTCTAGTTTTCACACAGGAGTTATCCTAGTTGACTCTAGAGTGTAAAAGTGCTCCAAAGCCTTTTTTACTTTTAATATCTTTCAAAGTGCTCTGAGATCGGCAAATTTCAAATAGGTTCGCTTATCTGAATGAATAAAAATGTGGTTTTCAAACCGGGAAGTTCTGTTCTCCAAGAGATGGAAATAACTGCATATACTGTTTCATCAAGAACAGGATAATCTTCCAGCCACTTGCAGAAATTAATGATAACAAGGGAAATGTAGATTTTGCCATCAATGTTACATATTGATGGTTAAGATAGATACGTTCCAAAGCTATTCCAATATTATAGCACTATTTTACATTAATATAAAACAATTAAAGACGAAATGAAGCAATTAGCAAACCAGTGGTGCGAATTGGTAGAACCAACTGAAAACCAATCCACAAATTACCTAGGATCCTGAACAGTAAATATTGCGGATATATGCAGCATGACGTAATGTAATCATGTGACAAGGATACCGAGAACGAAAGCGGTATATACTCAGCATTTATATTTTCAACATTATACATTTCAGTGGAAGATGTCGCTTGGCTTACATCAGGTAAGCAATTTCGAGCTGCTACTGTTGTAATGCGATATGTTCTTCAGACAGTTCCATAAACAGCATTGTTACGACTCTACTCGGTCTCGAATGATTATAAAATGAGCAGAAATTCGAAAGGTGATTTTTAAGACCGAGGAGTTATGTTCCAATCACATTAGATTTCGGTTACGCGGGACTTGACGTCGATAGGAACAATTCTCAGAACCCGCAGACTTCCAGGAAACCCACGTTGCTAGGTTACCGTTTTCACTTACTACAGAGACTTGAACGCCAAACAGCAATCGATTATCGCTCAAATTGGTATGACGTGAAGCTTCAGAAGCAGAACTTTCTTCTGATTGGTTCATCTCTACCCAGGACAGAGCTCCAGCCGAGATATTTTCGGTAAGTCCCGTGTAACCGCTATATCGTTTCCGTACCTAGGTGGGACTTCGCTTCCAGCGGGGCTCTTTTTTTTTTCTATGAATCCTCCCGTTTAACCATTGCCACCAGAATCTCGTTTCTCAGAAAAGTCCCGTCTAGCAGGGACTGTCTCCAGATGTGATAGCCTCTTAACGATACAGCATCGTTAAATGAGCGTGGTTAGCATTTTGAATGACTCAGGATGTTTAATAGTTTGTTAAAGGTTTCGCAATAGGCTGTTCATGAGAACAAAAGGCTAAGAAAGATATTCAACCCTGTAAGAAGAAGTCGAAGGCGTATAATGAATGAAATTGCAAGTTGAACTACTAGGCATTCGGTATGACGTTTTGCCATGGCCAGAATATTGAAAGAGAATAATGTATTTGTTTGGCTTATTCAAACAAATACATTATTGTTTGACTAATCTATTTGTTAATGATAGGTTAATATGGTGTGTGCGCAATAGACGCCTCTCCATCGCACACGGCATTTTCTGTGGTGCCGGTAACAAGAGGACTGGAGAGCTTAAAAACAGGAGTAATCTTTATCGATGAAAGACGATTTAGATTCACTATCTGTTCTGAATGTCTAAAAATCTGTAGACATCGAGGAACAAAGTACCTTGAGTTTTTTCGAAAGCGCCAGTTTGAATGTGGCAGAGTTCTTGCTAACGGAGGCACAATTCTTGTTGCCTATACGGAGCTCCACATCTTTGGAAGAGATTCGGTTTCGGGTGGCTGTTATTCTTTTTGCTGGTTAACAGAGCTAAACAGGTATTTGCTTTGCGCCCTTCCACTTCCCCAGAGGCATCAATTCCATTGAGCTGCAAAAGGATGAGTCAAGAGTTTATTGCAAACTCTTTGGAAATTATATGCGCCTGAGTCATTAACAAACTTATGTTATGATACAAGAATATGACATGAAATTATTACTATGAGTACTCTACACAGAAATATTGCATTATGTGAAAATAATTTGAACATCAAATAGGTATTTGCTATATGGATTACAAAGGTGCTTGTTAGTGGAGATAAGTATTTTCTATATGGTTTACAAAGGTCTTTGTTATATGGACATAGGTATTTTCTATATGGATAGAGGCATTTGTTGTATTTTAATGGCTTAACGCTATATATAATAGCCATTATCCTTGAGTCACTACAAGGACCGGAAGTGGTGGCCATTTCATCATGGAAGCACCTAATAGGTGGCCATCGTTGCGTCCTATGAAAGACGGACAGTTTCAACCATGCCTTATCCGGGATTCGAAATCGGGCCCATCGCTACGGCAGTCAGGATCGCTCACCACTATAGGGTTGGACTACATTATTTGCTATGACGACTATGATACGTATAAAAGTCCATATGCATGCTAGACAATGCTCTCGCCATGTCTCATAAACACCTATGTCAAATAATCAAGATACAATAACACGCCGAACAAATATTAACTTAGAAGCCAAACAACCAAAAATCAGCGTTATATTTTCACCAAGATGCCACTATGCTCGTTGCACACAAATCGACATAGAGAAAAGAACAAATATGTAGTTGCCCAATGTTTAATGTTGGGTTATGCAAAGAATGCTTTACCCTGTTGCATATGATGTAAAATTTATTTCATGTAATAAAGGTTTCCAGAATAATAGGTGTGCTTATAGTAAGTCGAACTCTACTTATGGGATATTTGTATCCAACCGTTAACTACACAGCTGGAACATATGTATCGCAGCATTTGGGTTGAAAACCGGTTTTTAAAAATTCCCAAATGATCAATATTTTGTTCAACTGGATAGGAAACGGGGTAAAAAGTTTTTAAAATTGGTATTCAAAGGGCTACGGGGTGAATGAAGTACGGTATGATGCCCTGGTGGAACAGCATATTAGGAATCTTATTCTCACGTCCCTGCTGGTGTAAGTCAGCGGTACCCAACCTTATGCTCGCCGATCGTTTTGTATGTGCTTGCCAGCCCGATTAGGTACTATGAACAAAAAATATTAAAAAAAAACATTCATTTATATTTCTTAATTGTTAAAATATGGTAAGCATTTATAGCCATAAGAGATATCTTGCAAGACGTTATGAAATAATGGATTGTTGACTGATGAACTTGATGGCGAACATGGAATCTTATTGCTTTATTCCGATGTTAGATGGCTCAGCAGGGGAAAAATACTTCAAAGATTTGTAGAGTTTCTTTCCCCAATAAAGCAGTTTTTGTAATCCGGAAACTAAAATTATAAAGAAGTGGACGATAATGAATCGTTATCCGATCTTTTCTCACGGATATAACAGCTAAACTGAACGAAGATCTCCAAGGAAAAGAAAAAAAAAAAAAACCTTTTCCAATTGACTGGGACTGTAACTGCTTTTCAGATAAAGTTAAATTTGTGGATAAATCAGATGAAAGAAAAAAATTTCACCCATTTTTCAGAATTTATAAAGCCATATTAATAACCACACAAGGCAACTGAAACAAAGAAATGCTCGGAAAACCTAAATGCACTGAAAAATAATTTTGAACTCCACTTCTCTGATTTCCATAAAGTTCAACCAATATTCATCTCAAACGCATTTGCCGAAATTAATATTTCAGATGTATCACATAAGATTGGAAATATGTTTAACAAAAATGTGGATGTTTTGGAAATTTGTTCGCGATAGGACAAATGTTGGGCACCACTGGTGTAAGTAGTTAGTTTGGCGAGTTAGTAATCAGAAAATGTGTGGTTCGAATCCCAACGAGAAACCAGGTGATTTTCCATGTTTCCTGCGCCAAAAATAACATTGTAGTTCTTTCAGGTTCGGGAGATGTACTGAAAACATTATCCCTTAATTTGATAACACCGACTACTAGTGTTCATTCTTTTTTTAAATGAGGCTGCAGACATGTTTGTAACATAAACACCACAAGGATATTAACCCAAATTTTCTTATTTTGCCTTCCCTTATCCCTCATTCTCATTTCTTAAGAGCGGTACTGTTTCGTCGTTTTTGGCATCTCATTCGTAAACAAACATTCTATCCTTAGTCTTGTCAGAATAGGTGTTTGGGAAAAAAATTCTCCAAGGAGTTGAAAAGTAAATGACGCCCACTCTCAAATCTTCCCTCCACTCCCAGAAAGTATCTAATAATACCCGGGCACTTTCGCTCAGAGAAAATCGAAAATGAGTTTCTCCAAGCAAATGCGTTTTCTAGCGCGAGGTTTTCTTTCCTTTTTCCCTCAGAAAAAATGCGAGAAACTCCAAGGGTGACATCCTATGCACTTTTGAGAAATGTGTTTGATGGCGAAGTGAGCTTTGGAAGCGCATGAGTTTGCGGAACTGGAGTTATAGCTTCTAAAATAGTTGAGAGCAAACTACTTGAAGGCCAGTTTACTAGAAATATGGTAGAACTGCAACAATCCGGGAACTAACACATACGGAATTCCAATTATCCGGATCATTTATTCTTCTGCTTGTTTTTAATTGTCTTAAAAAGTTCGTAATCTTTTATAGCTTTAAGTAACCTAAAGCATAATGCAGTTTAACGGAACTATTAATTTAATTTAGATGAGTGCGTGTGAGCTGTATACCCTCAAAAACAAGTATATAAACCTACTGATCTTTGTTTTATCTCTTACTCTCTTCCCAACAATGATAATGAGTGATGATGTGATATCAGAAATTAAATTAGTGAAGATCAGCTTGTGAAGGCGTTAGGCCTAAGATGTGTGTAGAGGGATATGTATTATTTTTTTGTTAAGCTAATGTAAGGAATTAATAAGCACATCTAGAATAATAAGCACATATTATTTTCAGATGCAGATCAGTCTGCATGGGCGTTTTCATTGTTTTTCGCATGTGCAAAGTGCATGCTACGCAACGTTTCCTTAGACAGTCTTCGAGGAAGTCATCCCTTTCGTTAGGATTCCCTTCCCTCGGATTGGGTTCCTGGATTATGGCAAAGCAAGTGAGGGTTAACTTGATTTGCCATAATCCAGTAACCCAATCCGAGTTCAGTAATCCGTTACTAAACTGTCCGTTTGACGTTGTAGAGTTCCTCACTTCGTAATTCTAAGTTAATGTTGAAAGTGAAGAATCTAAGAACTGATAAGCGAATAATCGCTTGAGTTCGGTGACAAGAAACAACAAGATAGAAGGGGAACTAACCCATTATTATTCCCATAAGATTTAATAAAACTCCGCCTGGGAGTGTACAAGCAATGCCCGCACTTGGACTTGAACTTAACAGACTAAGAATTAAACTAAAACTAAGATTAACTAAAGAAGTATAGCCGAAGCTATCAAGGTTCAAATCGAGTTGGCCCCTTAACTTATTTGACTACGAAGCTTAGCAAGGGCCTGAGTACGGCCGAGCGTAATAACAGCTCTGAGAGAGAGTGGCCAAAAAGGCAGACGCGCGTAAATCAGAAACTCTGATTCTCTCTGACTCAGTAAGTAACTTCGTGGTTTAAATGCCGCTCCTCCTCATTAAATATTCAGCAAGGTTCCAAAACTACGTTCTGGCTGGAAGTAGTAAGTTGAAGTTAAGAATTTGACAGGAAAGGAACTTTAACTTAAAACTTAACTGTTAATAAAGTTAACATAATCCTTACAACGTTTTTTCCGTCTCTTTGTATATATATAACAGGGATCTTTTTTAATTCTCTACGAAGTAATTTCTTACAAGGCAGATATTACTCAAGTGTTTTGTCATAGCTAATAATCTAATTAAGGGGTGTCAGAAACCCCTATACCGACAATGTTAAATTGGACATTTTCGATGTACCTTTTCTCAAAATCTGCTGCAGATACAAGCTTGAAATTTTTTCTGTAATTAAAGTATACCTATTTGATTATACTGAAATAAGCTTTTGAAACATATTGAATTTTAGAGTAAATTACAGGATATTTTGTTAGGTATAGTAAAATTTAGCACTTTCCTCACACAAAAAAATTTAAAAACTTTTTTTCTAAGTTTATTACAAAAAGCACATTTCAGTAAATATTAGGGAACCTAATAAATAAGCCATAAAAATTTAGATACCTGTGAGCAGTAGTTCCTGAGAAAAGGTACATCGAGTATAAAAACATCACGTTTGGAGAAAAACGCGTTTTTATGTAAAAATCCTCATTGATCAAAGCACTAGGTGACAAATTAAAACTAGATTGTTTTACAGTTCTAATTTTCATAGAGATTAAAGAATGGTATTTTTAGAAAGATAAAAGTATAGAGAATTTGAAAAAGGAAAAATCCGAAATCACAATTTTTTGAAGAATTTTGGGTTCTAACTCCCCTTAAACATGAAATATGCATGCATTCATTCTTTAAAGGGAACTAACTACAACGGGATGTGATATCTTTTAGAATTTCAGGAAGGGCTTTGAAACTTTGAAAGTGCCTATAACAAATATATGTAATATTACGACCGAGGGAGCACCAAATATGACAGGAAAAAAAATCTGGATTTCTTTGACTCTTTAATCAAAACTATGCAGAGAACAATGCTGTTTTTCTACATTGTTCCCGGGATACATCAAGATGCTCTGTGTAAATCTGCATTGAATATGAAACCCGTGCTTGATGCAATCGAGAAGTTTATAAATACTATTCGATCTCGTAGACTTACTCACAGCAATTTCGAGATTTTCTTCACTTCGTGCAATCTGAATACTCTGATGTACTGTATTACAGTGATTCTCAACCTTGTTTTGTTGCGGCACACTTTTAACGATTTCTAAATTTGGCGGCACACAAAGACAGAGTCGTAGCTAGAGTTTTCAGTGCCCAGGGACAACTGAAGATTTCGCGCCCCCTACTGCTTGCCAAGGATGGAAAACATTTAATTCTAAAATGTTGTAACATCAGTTTGGAGCCCCTTGGATTCTGCGTCCGGGGACAGATGCCCCCTCTTGCCCCCCTCTAGCTACTCCCCTGCACAAAGAGAAAGATAAGTTTAAAAGTTGTTTACTTACCTATAATACACTGTGTAAAATAGTTTATGATAATAATTTTGAATGTTAAATATAAGAATATATACTGCAAAAACAGCAGTACGTTTATTAAGGGATTAATTACAAGTTAATAATAAGAGTACTTTTAATGAGGAATTCGAGCTTGATATTTTTGATAATTCCATTTATATTTGGTTGTAAAAATGACAATGCTACTCTCATATCGTCTTGTACATTTAACAGTCTCGATCTTTTTTTTCGTTTTTATGTTGGTCAATAGTGAAAATCCGAATTCTCACAAATAAAATGTAGAAAACTATAATAATATTTTTAAAGCTTTTATGGCCATTATGGGATAATCGCATTTAATGTTAATCAAAAATGAATTAATTGATTCTGCCGAATATTTTAAAATTAAATCTCGATTATTAGAAAGCGAAATTAGTTCTTTCTCTTGGTTCAAAGTTAATTCAAATACAGAAGTCTTCGGCAACAAAATCGGCTTGGATACCACGATTGAAGTGCTTATTAATAAGCCGAATTTCGCCAATTCTCATGTGTACCGTATAATAGGATAAAACCCATTATAAGTTATACTATAAACATTTCTAAAATTTGGCGGCACACTTTAAGAATTTGGCGGCACACAAAAGTGCCGCTGCACGGTGGTTGAGAATCACTGCTGTATTACACGAAAGTAAATGGCTTCGTGCAGGATGTGTTTTCGAGTGAGTTTGGCAGCTGAAAAACGACATTGTGTCGTTTTTCCATGAGAAACAGCTTTCTGCCGAGTGCGAAAAGTTCAAAGATACAGAATGGCTTTCGGACTTTGCATTTTTCACAAATCTTCGTTGTCATATTGTAGAGACATTAGGATTTTTTGGAAGCCAGCGAGATGAAAAATTAGCAATCGCCGAGAATCGAACCACGGACCTCTGGAATACCGGCCCAGCGTGCTACCGTTACAGGTGACAGGTGACGGAGGACGGGGACGCCTGGTGTTTAACATGGGTAAGCAGACATGTGTCCCGCGTCCTCCCCTATTTAGAAGCAACCACTCCCTGGAGCCATAGAAGGCTCCACCGGGAGTTTATAATGATTTGAAACATAGAAGTTACATTGTCATACTGGAGAGGTTTCAGCTTTACATTGGTGATAGAATAACATAATGCTGTGATTGTACATAGATGCATATAAATATAAATAAACTTAGGAGAGTAACAGAGAGAGAAGGCAGGAGAAAGGATGACAGTAACAAAAGTGAGTAAGAGTAGAGAAGATGTGAAGAAAGAGCATCTGGACATACACTAGCATGAAAAGCATTCATTAATACACAATATTAATACACGATAATGCTCATAAACAGTACATTCTGATTCAGAAGTCAAACAACAAAAATCAGCAAAATTTTCACAGGACTAGTTTCGATGA
This sequence comes from Stegodyphus dumicola, assembly GCF_044657685.1. Taxonomy (NCBI): domain Eukaryota; kingdom Metazoa; phylum Arthropoda; class Arachnida; order Araneae; family Eresidae; genus Stegodyphus; species Stegodyphus dumicola. The sequence continues at coordinate 182,239,267 of NC_140776.1, read as the reverse complement.
TTTTACCGAACCACCCTCTTCAGCTGCAAAACCTCAAATGTTTTTTGAATGTGATTTGCGGTTTTGCAGCTGAAGAGGGTGGTTCGGTAAAACCATCGAAACTAGTCCTGTGAAAATTTTGCTGATTTTTGTTGTTTGACTTCTGAATTAGTATTTATTCGGCGTGTTATTGTGTCTTAAGTACATTCTGAGTTGGGAGACATGCTCTTGATATCTAAATATGTGAACATTGGAATATGTTTAAAAAAATACAACACGAAGGCACGCTAGAGAAGTGGGAGAAATACCTTATATACTCCCCTTTTTACAAGGCGACTAGGGTTTTAGGGGACCTAGTCGCCAAACCCTAAGTGCGGAGAATCATCATCCACAACCCTTTTAGTTCGCGCGCCACTGTAGAGACATTTGGAGGATTTTTTGGAAGTCAGCGAGATGAAAAATTAGCAACCGCCTTCGCCGGGAATCGAACCAGGGACCTCTGGAATACCGGCCCAGCGTGCTACCGTTACACCGCGAAGGCACGCTAGGGAAGTGGGAGGAATACCTTATAATATGAGCAATCTGAATTTCAGGACGGAAGGGAAAAATCAATTTATTGACGATATCTGGGCCCATCTCAAGGCTTTTAAACTAAAACGTAATTTATTTGCTGGGCAACTAGCTACGAAAAACTTGTCGCATTTCTCGAGGTTAAATTCAATACCCTCAGTAAATGAATGAATAGAAGCTTAAGAATTATGAAAATGACTTGAAAAACACTGCATTTGGAGTTCGAACGTAGCTTTTAAAATTCCAGTGCCATTCAAACAGAATTGGATATTTTTACCTTGCCTTTCAACGTACATTGTGAAGCAGTGAGGTCAGATTTGCATCTTGAGTTAATTGAGTTGCAATCTAACCATCACCGCAAGCGGTTGTTTCCAAATATGCCAAAGTTAGAGTATTACAAATCATTATCGAAAGTAAGTTTACAAAATTTAATATCTCACGCCCAGAAAAATCAGTGCTATGTTTGCTTCATCTTATATATGTGAACAAGTGTTTTCAACTATGAACCTTAGAAAGAATTATTTCAGAAGTAGACTTGCACATGAGCATTTAGCCTCGTTCCCTAGAATCAGTACATCTCACTTCGAACCTCAATGTAAGGAACTTTTTAAAAGATGTAAGGATTATGTTAATTTTATTAACAGTTAGATTTTAAGTTAAAGTTCCTTTCCTGTCAAATTCTTAACTTCAACTTACTGCTTCCGGCCAGAACGTACTATTGGAATCTTGCTGAATATTTAATGAGGAGGAGCGGCATTTAAACCACGAAGTTACTTACTGAGTCAGAGAGAATCAGAGTTTCTGATTTACGCGCGTCTGCCTTTTTGGCCGCTCTCTCTCTCAAAGCTGTTATTACGCACGGCCGTACTCAGGCCCTTGCTAAGCTTCGTAGTCAATTAAGTTAAGGGGCCAGCTCGATTTGAACCTTGATAGCTTTGGCTATACTTCTTTAGTTAATCTTAGTTTTAGTTTAATTCTTAGCCTATTAAGTTCAAGCCCAAGTGCGGGCTTTGCTTGTACACTTCCAGGCGGAATTTTGTTTAATCTTATTGGAATAATAAAGGATTAGTTACCCTTCTATCTTGTTGTTTCTTGTCACCGAACTCTAGCGATTATTTGCTTATCAGTTCTTAGATTCCTCACTTCCAACATTAACTTAGAATTCCAAAGTGAGGAACTCTACAAAGGAAATTGCAATTTCATTCATCTCATTAATATATTCGGGGCCCACCAGCGGCCAAGCGGTAAGGTCGTTGAACACTGGTAGTTCGGTCGGAGGTTCGAATCCCGCGAACGGGCTGGCTGTATGAGCGTTTTCGTGGTTTTCCCCATGTGTAACGTGTATACGAGCCAGTTTCCTTTAAAAAGTCCTCCACGAAGGCACCCCTCCCCTTAGGCAGATAGCCCTCGAGGCTTTGCCATAATCACACACACACACGTTAACATATTTGAATTGTAATACTTGTAATATTTGTAAATTGTAATACTTGTTTTTAAAATTTAGAAAAATTGATTTTGTCCAGCCAACCTTTTTTTTTTTTTTTTTTTTTTTTAGTATTTTTTTTTTATTATTGGCCCACGACCGAAAAGGTTTGCCTGTCCCTGATTTTATAAGGTATAAATAATTCTCTAGAAAGTATGATTTTTATTGGGTATTGGGTATAAATTATTCCTTCAGAGCCCTGCCTCCTTCTTGACTCTTCAAATCCTACAAATCCTACTTTCAAATTCATGGAATGGCCCACCAGCGGCCGAGCGGTAAAGTCGCTGAACACTGGTAGTTCGGTCCGAGGTTCGAATCCCGCGAACGGGCTGGCTGTATGGGCGTTTTCGTGGTTTTCCCCATGTGTAACGTGTATACGAGCCAGTTTCCCTTAGAAAGTCCTCCACGAAGGCATCCATCCTCTTAGGCAGATAGCCCTCGAGGCTTTGCCATAATCACATACACACACACAAATTCATGGAATTCTCACTTCTAGGCTTGAAGTGCGCTTTCAGCGATGACCCAATATAGGAATTCTATATCAGGACATCAAAATACGTTAGTTTATTGTAATTTTATTCACACAGTTTATTTCAAAAAGATTTCTCGACTATGAACTGGAGTTATAGCTTCTAAAATAGTTGAGAGCAAACCACTTGAAGGCCAGTTTACTAGAAATAAGGCAGAACTGCAACAATCCGGGAATTAAACAATTTCCGGGAATTTTTGTGTTGAAAAGTTGATCGCGGATAAATGTTTCCAATTTAAGAACAGCAATAACAAAAGAAAAAAAAAAATTCTAGACTACATCAACTTTATCATGTGACATATTATTGTAAAAAATATGAAAATTTATTTTGATGTTGGCTCTATAGAGCAAAACTTCTATGCGAAATGATTTCTGCAGTCAATTTCAGTCTAACAAAAGTTATCCTACTTCATACAATTAAAATTAATGGCACTTTACATTATTTTTTTTAGAATCTTATATAAATTTGTAGAGCCATTAGGTTATACCTATGCTGAAGACTTGAAAAATGTGCCGGGATTCGAACACTTGACTTGGTACTAGGACGTGCTATCCAGTTACACCCCGAAGTCAAAAGAAAAGGAGAGAGAAAATACCTTACACCCTCCGTGATTTAGAATGTGGCTTGGTATGAGTCGACTCAGTTCCCAAATCCTGATGGATGGACGAATGATGACGAAAGGTGATGGACGAATTATCGTCCATCACCTTTTAGTTCGGGCGCCAGTCTTTTAGAATTTTTCGATGAAGAAATCCGCAGCGCTCTTCAAACTCCGGGCCCTCCGATTACGCGTCGGACATGCTTCCAGCTACAACACGAAAGCTTGTGAAAAGATGAAAAAAAAAAAAAAAAAAAAAAAAAAATACCTTACTAACTGCTAAGTTATATGACCTCTAAAATCGATGTCCTCATAATTATTTTTCATTGGATGAAATGGATTTAAGTTATTTAAGCTATAACAACCGATTTCAGGACTCATTTTTGCATGTTTCAAAATAATTTCTTTTCTTATAAGAAGATCTGCAGAATAAGAAAATAATTTGCTAACTGGAATTTCCTTTGCGTATCAAATTTTAATGCATTGTTACTAATTTTGTGCGTATGTAAATAATTTTATTTGTACGTATGTAAATAATTTAATAATATGTAAATAATAATAATGTAATATTTATACGTGAAATAATAGTTTTTTTGTCTATTTAACATTGAGTAAATGGCTATATCGCTAATTTGGCGATATATCGCCACTTGGCGATTCTTTGGCGACTATTTTTTGTCGCCAAACTTGGCAACCATTGTGGGACATTTGGGTCAAGTCTATGTATAATTGCAACTGGTACTGTGATTGAATAAATATAATTCATTAACCAGTACTCCCTCAACATACTCTCTCTTTAGATACAATTATTTATTAATTACATATTACATAATAATTAATTAATTATAACATTTATTTACAACAAGTTCAATGCAATTTTTGCTAGAAATTTTACCATTCAGTTATATTACTCTCAATAATTTTATTACAAATATTATTACTTTCTTAAGTATTTAACATTCATTATAACAGTATTCAATGTCAAAATATTGCATATTTTCTATGTTATACTCAAAAATATCATTTTACATCCATTTTTTGTACCAATATTTCAAAATTTTTCATTGATTTTTAAATATTCCCATTATTCTCAAAGTAAATCCAAAACTCTCGAAAATAATTAAACAATTTTAGATAATAATCCAAATATCTTGTTTCTGCATTCATTTTTAATAACTTTCACTAAATAAAGTTAATTAAATAGCTTTATTTAGTGACTTTATTAAACATAATTATGAAAAATTAAATCTTTTGATACCATGTTTATCATTTTCATTAAATAGTGCTAAATGTTTAAAATCCAGTATAATAAGAAAACAGCATTACACGTTTAAATTTTCAAATGCCAGGAATTGTTAGCACATGTTACTATCTCTGTAACCGTATCCGGCCCTCATATGTCTTCCAGTAATTTCGAGAAACGGAAAGTACTAAAGATTTCTCGGCCTTCGGAGGGAAAGCTATATTAGAAGGGAGAGAGCATCAGTTTCTGAGTTGTTTGGTTCAGCGTGAGTTCTGAGTATTGAGATATCTCCGTGTTAGCTTCGTTCTTTATATGCGCTTTGCATAGTGTTGTGTTTAATGTTCTTAGTAGTTTAAAGTATAACTGCTGATCATACACTGTGATGCTGTGAAGAGCTGTACAAATGTTATTGGGAAAGATCCAGAGCAGAAAAGTGTTCTTTTTTGTAAAATAAATATTATCAAGTTAAAATCGCTTCTGTGTACGTTCAATCTATTAGGAGCCCGTAAGCAACAGCAACAGTATCATAGATTTACTAATAAGGGCCATGTTATAAGGTATTTCTCCCGCTTTCCTAGCGTCCCTCGTGGTGTAACGGTAGCACGCTGGGCCGGTATTCCAGATGTCCGTGGTTCGATTCCCGGCGAAGGCGGTTGCATATTTTTCATCTTTTCTGTTTCCAATTAACCTAATGACTTTACAAGTGGCGCCAGAACTAAAAGGGTTGTGCATGATGATTCTCCGCACCCAGGATTTGGCGACTAGGTCCCCCAAAACCCTAGTCGCCCTTTAAAAAGGGGAGTATATAAGGTATTTCTCCCACTTTCCTAACGTGCCTTCGTGGTGTAACGGTCACGATATGCCTGTTAACCCCTTCGCGCCGACTGTCACGTATACTTGCCAGCAACGAACACACTTATCTACCAGCCGACACGCGGGCGTGCCAGAGCATTGTTGCATTCTCTACCGACTGTCACGTATTTGTGCCAGTACCTTGGAACGTTTTTCAAACTATAATTTCTGCCACAAGATGGCACTGTATGTCCATATGGTTTCAGATACATGTGCATTAGACCTTCTACTCGAAATGAGAGAAGCATGACTCACATACACGTGTTTTTGATTATATAAACAAACGAGGAACTAAATGTTACCGAATGGCGTGATTTATGACGTCTCTTTAAATCGCACTTTATTCGCACGTGATAGTTGTTTATTGTAAGTAGAAGTTTTATATGCGCTAAAGCGTTGAGTATTTCCGTTTACAGTTCAGTTTTTAGAAAATAATTAGATCTTGTTAGACGTGAATTCTTTCTGTTTTTACCGTTTCAATGTCGAAGCGTCGAAAATGTTTAACAGAGCATGAAATAGCAGAAATGATGCAAAATATTTCAGATATTGATTCTGAAATTCTGATATCGATTCTGAAAGATTAACTGAAAGACATTTTCCAAAACTTTGTTCAGAAGAGACTGATAAGAAAATGAGACGACGATGCTTCGTTTGTTCATATTCCCGGAGAAATCCTCCAAAACGGCAAATGAGTTATTACGAATTCAAGGAATGTAACGTAGGACTGTGTGTAGATCCGTGTTTTAAAATTTTTCATACGAAAAGAGAATTTTAAGTAATATATTTAGTTTTCAGATGTATAATGTTAAAAATCATAAAATGGTGAGTAATTAAAATAAAATGTGTAAAATATGCATTTAAACAAGAAATAAGGTAATTAAAGTATATATATAAAAATATCTATAAAGCATAAGCCGTTTAAATACTCTATAGAGCATTATTAAACAATGCGTTGATACTTCGGAAATTTCATGGATTTAGGCTTAGTAGCAAAAAAGCCCCCGGCCCTGGAGAGACGCTCGCGGAAGACACTGCCGGCCTCAGCGATAAGCGCGCGTTTTCGATACTCAGTCGAAGGGGTTAACCTCTGTTAAACTTCAGGCGTCCCCGTCCTCCGTCACCTGTCACCTGTAACGGTCACGCTGGGCCGGTATTCCAGAAGTCCGTGGTTCGATTCCCGGCGTAGTAGATTGCTCCTTTTTCATCTCGCTGGCTTCCAAAAACCTAATGACTCTACAATGTGGGCAAAACTGTCGCAGCCTGATAGTTGTATCTGACGTGTTCTTAAGATGAAGCTGTGGATCTATGGCCAGCTATTCAAGATACATTTATAGATACTTAATCTTTTCGTAACATCCTACACATTTATGTATAGAGAAATATTTCATAGGCATTCAGTTACTACCAGTTATATTCAGGTTGTACAGGGGATATTAGTGATTGTAAATTAGTGTTATCGTATAGTATAAACATTTGTAATAAAAAATTGAGAACAATGCATGAGATAAAAACTGAAAATTCAGATTCATAATTCAAACTTCGTTTTATTCAAATACAGAACACAGATTCAGAATACACCAGAGGCAAACTATACACACTTTTCAAAATTTATTACATACTTTCTCAAAATTGTACAGGCACCTGGACCCGCTAAATTTTACATTATCTTTATCAACAGGTCCTTTGATAACCGCTACCACAACTTCCGAATAAACGCAAGGTAAATATTTTGGCAATCATTTACATGGCATGAAATTATCTCGAAATCGTTGAAAAATATTGTTACAACCAAGTACTTATTCATCACTCAAAATGTATTTGAACTTTGAGAACTCTCTTATTGTAAAGCCTTGATTATCGAAGCACTGAGTTGCCCGCAGTGCAATAAAATTCAACAGTAGACAGAATTTTGACAATAATTATCGCTAGGAGATTTTTGAAGAATTCGAGAATATCAGATTTTTCTGAGGAAGTGTAATGGTTATTTTAGAATTTTACATCTTTTGTATGATTTTTAATTTTTTTTCTAAGCTTTTACATGGTATTTACATTTACATCAGTATGTTCAGTATCATTCTTTCTTTACTGCTCAGTATCATAAAATAATATATAAGTAGATAAAATCATATATAAGTAGATCATCAGTATCATAAAATAACAGCCATTAGTATCATAAAATGGATAAGATATTTAAAATAATTAATAATTTTTATGTGGATATCTATTAGAATTTCCTCGAAAACATACTGCAAAATAATTCCTTTCTGAAATTGAAATTAAAAGATTGAACTCTGGAATTACCCTAAATTTTCGATTCTCCTGGACTACAAAAAAAAGTTCGTTTCCCGACGTACATAAAGTCGTCTTCCCTTACCTGTCAATGTCCACAAAAAATTTTGACGTTGAACGATTATTTTCTTTAAGTGTACACGTTGACCCAAAACATGGGACAGTTTTATACGTATCTTCCGTTCTACTGGTTCTATTGACGAAATTTAACGTGCGTATTTCAAACCTCGAAAAACGCGACTTGTATACAATTAAAAGCGCGACTTTATACAATTAAAAGCGAAATTTATATAGAGAATTATTCCAGCATAAGTATTTCGACTCAAAATCGAACTTTTTATGAAAGAACATATCGATTTTTTTTCATACTTTGATTCTACGGCGCAAATTATGCCAAAGTGTCAAATTTTATAAAAATCGTGGGCACAGTTTTTAAAAACAATAACTCTCAAAATTTTAGCTCCTGGATTAAATTAAATTTGGTACATATTTATTAATATCTCTTTTTTATTAAACTTACTTCATTCCTTCGTTCACAATTCAAAATTTCAGTTCAATCCAAATAAAATTCTCAGATATTTTTTGATTTATTTTTAAAATTTGTATTCGTCTGTAATTTTTATAAATATTTCGTTAAAGGTTTTGAGTTACAATTTGTAAACATTTTACCATCCATCACTTTAAAGTAGATATGTTTCTAGGCAAACCTGCAAAAAATTGGAGTTTTTTATTCAACATATCCCAAGATATGCACAAGAATTTACATACTGGAGCATTTTGTAATTTGGCATATTGGTTACAAGCCGTAATAACGCCAAATGTGGTATACCCACTTTGTTAAAATTATTTAAAAGAATGACAGATGCAACCTATTTTTCCTTCCGTGCACAATGAAAGGGAGGGAAGCCAGGTTATCATAAATTAAGAATTTCGCCAAGTGAATTATATTTGGCGAAAATTTACAAAAATTCTCAGAGATAAATTTTTAAATTTCTCGGTAGATTTTCCACCAAAGGTTACAATATTTAGACATAATTTGAGTCCTGAAATGAAAATATGGAAAACATATTTGTGTCACTACAGAAAAACTCTGATTTGGGTCAGAACACCTGAGTTAGAGCAATGCTATATATAAATCCAATATATAGCCTGAGTCGCGCTTTCGAGACATAAAAAACGCAAATCAATCGGTCGAGTAGAACGGGAGATATAGAACTTTCCTCCTTTTTTTGTGTAGAAAGTTCAAATTAATGAAGAAAATCGGTGAGGTAACAATATGATGTTCAACCTCACTGTACAAGTGTATGGCAGTCTTGATCTAAAATAAAAGTGTTGACTAAGTTTTCAGAAACTGAGTTTCTCAGTAATATTTTGAATGTTAATGAATTAGAAATATATAATATAAATTGTATTTAGTTTCATATTAGTTATTTGTATCGTTGCTTCATTACAGTTATACATCCGTTCCATCTCGAAATGTTATTATAAATTGCACGCAGCAGAATTTTTCACAAGTTTCACTACTTCAGAATATTACAAGCAGATTATAGGTTCAATAATTAGTGTTTATAAATGCGAATATTTGCTGCAGAGATTTTAATATTTATAATAAAAATATTTCGACTCAATTCAATTTTGCAGTATTCAAGAATAAATGGTTTACTTGAAAAAATGGTTTACTTGAATAATGGTTTACTTGAAAAAAGAACATTTCGAAAGTATTTGAAAACTTTCATGCTCGCTCATATTGGATAATCGAGGCTCTACTGTATATGAACTTTCTTCGCACATTCAACTAGGATATTCAAGGTAAATATTATTCAGATATCCAAAGCATACAGTAATGCTTTACATGGAAAATTAATGTAAAATTAAATGGATTTTAGAATAGATAATAACTGTATACTTGTATTGATAACATGGTGCTTTAATTCAACAAATGTATTTTTAAGTGAAATTTTAAGGCATATCCTTGAAGAAAAACCAAACCTTTTAATGTTTTCTAATTTTATTATAAAACTCATGATTATGGTTTGAAATTTAAGAAACAGCGAATGCAAGAACAATTAAATTTACTGAAAAAATTAGAAACAACGGGTAATACCGAACTATGTGCATTAATAAAAAAGGAGGTTCTAAAATGTGTTTTGGCGCAGTGCCAACTCCCATCACGCTTCCGTTATTGGGAAGCAGCTGTTGATTGAAAAGTACTTTGATATCAATGGAAAAGTACTTTCATGATGTATAAATGAGGAAGGAAGTTACTATAGTTCGACCGTCTCCAATGCAACCTTGGTTGGCATTCTGCCAAAACACTTAGACTCGTCCAAAAGGGGTATTTTTACTTGCTGCGACGTGAAAGGCTTCTCTTCTCCGGAAAGAGAGAATTTATATGCTCGACGGAAAGAAAGTCCCCATGCTTCCACCTTATTTTGACAATAATTCAGTCCGAATGGCGCATGCGTGTGTGCGCTCATGGTCGCGGATGAGGCGGTCGAACTATACTTCCCGTTTCCAGATGCGAAAAATAACATATTTTATACGGAAACAAACTTTTCTATGACTTCGTGACTTTTCCATGAATTAATTAGCAGTAAAGAAAGAATGATACTGAACATCTGTTCAGTATCATTCTTTCTTTACTGCTCAGTATCATAAAATAATATATAAGTAGATCATCAGTATCATAAAATAATATCCATCAGTATCATAAAATGGTAGCCATATTTAGTATGATTTTGTTCTTGTCTTTCTTACGGAACCTCTTATGACCTTTAAAAAGATACATTAAAATGCACATTTTATACATCAAAAACATAATGCACTAGACAGGAAGTTAAATGCGTATTTGGAAAATATGATCTCTGTATACTTTTTTACCTAGTTATAAAAATAATCTGTATAATTATGTTTTGAAAATACATGAAATGATTTTCACGTAAAATTACTTAAGGTATTAGATAAAATGAGTCTCCTAACCACAACTTAAAAATATCCTGTTTTCAATATAGGCTAGAAAATACGTTATTTAAAAATCTTCAAAATTGAATTTTTTATTCGATGTCTATCCCTAGTTTTTAATATAAGTTACATACTTCCTTAAAACACATGTCTTCCTTCACAAAGTGTTTCTTTTGGCTCTAGATATTTAACATATTATAAGAAATGAAACATTTTCACACAGATACATCACATATATCGAAATCACTCAAAGTATTTACATCAAAAAAGATAAAAATGAATATAAACAGAATTTAAACACCGTCTTTAAGACTCAATAGAATATATAAGCTTATATTAAGTAGAAACAAAAAAGTGCTGAAAAAAAAACTTAAACGTGCCAGACGTTTAATAAAACAAGAGGTAGGCAGATATATACATTTGTTCTACAGCAGCTAACGCTGTACAGATGAAAACTCGAAAGAAAACAGTATAGCTGGCATAAATAGAAATAGTCCTAATTTTAGTCCCTAGTTTAATTCTCAAAATGAGTAAACAAAATGGCAAAAGAAAACATAGTTTGCTTTTAAAATGCCCTTTATCTTTGCATAGCAGAAATTAACAACGCAATTAAAAATTCTCACAGGGCATCTGATGGATTTTTATCAACATTTTTCAGTCTCTTTTTACAGATTTTAAGTTTATATAATATTGTAATCAATAAAACTATTTTGTTTCAGAAACACATTTACAGCAGTTTAGTTATCAGCTGTTCTTTAGCATCAATTGAAGTAATTAAAAAATAATTTTCGGCTTCAGAACTAGCGTGAGCCAAAGTAATTCCAAGATGTTTTTTGCCTTCAAGAGGTACTAACTGGTCTATCTTTCCCACGTCAGTTTAAACAGACGAAACATAGAGAAACAAAAGCGACACGTTGTTTTGTTCTCTCGTTAATGACTGTTGACCTTTGTTTTATATTTCTCGCCATTTATTTCACACACTTCTGAACACATTAAATTTATTTCACACACTTCAAAAAGTATTTCGTTAAAGTCTGACTGCAATTAAATACGAAGCAGCCATTTTTTCATAAGTAAATACCTTTGTTGAACATCAAATTATAACTACATATTTTGGTTTTCAACTCGGTTTCACATATTTTTGCTTCCTATTTTTCTTCTGAACATCTTTTCCAAGAAGATACGCCCCATCGTTGATTTCAAGTATTTTAATTTAATATAAAATAAAAGCTAGAGTCAAAGTAAAGGCTAATTCAATTCATCTTTTAAGCCATTTCTTATATTTTATTTATAAAATAGCTCACTCAAAGAATTTGTTAAATTTTATTTTCTGTTTTACCGAGCAAAGAAACTTTGTACCATTATCCATTTCTACTATAAAAATTATTAATCAGGAAATACAAGACCCGAAATAATGACGAGCCATTTTTTTTTTATTTCAAATGAAAGTTCTCGGCTCACGTGATAGTAATGTACTTTATGGTAATTTATCTATTGCTGTATTCATATTTAAGGGGACTCATACACCTTAAACCCTCATGATCTTCGAATATGGGACTGTTGCAAGAATTGGGATATTTTATTTATTTTAAAAGCAATTACTTCCAACTTTTTACAGCTGACTACGTAATGTACCTGCTTTGGAAACTAGTAACCCGAAAGCTTGTGTTGCCACAAATATTTTTGTAATTTAATCGTCTTTGTGACAAAATATTTCGCCATGTTTCCACCTTGCGCGCATGATATTTTAAAAATGGCTAATGGTACATACTTGAAATTGGATGGAATTCTTTATATGGGCGCTATTTTCTAACTGAACCAACAATCTGATGAGTATTTTAATAGTGAAACATTTTATGGACGAAAACATTAAAAGTTTTGTTAATAAAACACATTTTATAAACTTAACTCAAAATAAAATAAAAATGTAACATGAAAGTTTTAGAATTTTAGGTTCAGAGTAGTTTTCAAATGTTATAAAAGCTATATATTAAATATGGAATTAAATTATGAAACAGAATGTTTTAAACTATGCGCGCAAGTTGGAAATATGACGAAAAATGTTGTCACAAAGCGGATTAAATTATAAAAATATTTGTGGCAACACAAACTTTCTGATGACTATTTCAGAAAGCAGCTATATTACGTAGTCAGCTGTAAAAAGTTGGTAGTAATTGCTTTTAAAATAAATAAGTTATCCCAATTCTTGCAACAGTCACCTATTCGAACACCTTATGGGTTTTAAGGTGCATGAGTCCCCTTAAGAGGGCTCATAGAATTACTTTCCGGTCAAAAACGACTTAGTGTGTACCTAAAGTCTACAGTTTCGTTTGCTCATTATCATCTACTTTATCTGTTTCTTCTTTTTGGTCATTTTTCAGTTCTTCTGAGGATTTTTTATCTTCCATTTTATTTTGATTTTCATCACTTTGATCAACTGAATTTCCACTACTTTTCGATTCGGAATCCTTTTCCTTTTGGCGGCGTTCACTCTCATCTGCTTTGGCTTCCAGTTTGTCGATACAAGACTGAACTTCCCTTACTGCAGCTTTGCGAGCACTTCGAATGTCCTCTCTTCCTTCGGTGTCTATATCATCGAGGCGTAGCATACATCTTGTTAACATTTCATCGAGGAATCGAAACTGTTTATCCCTACCAGTTCCATTGTATGCCTCAACGCGCACGACAAGATCTTCTACATTCTGCAGAATAACAGCTATCTGTTGAAGAGAAGGGCTGTCGAACTTATTTTTTCTTGGTTTACGTTCCTCATAAGTCTCAGAAGTTTGACTCGTATTTCTATTTTCGTTCCCTTCACATTCTTGGTGCTTTGGAATATTTTGCCTCTGGGGTTTCACCTGATCATCATAAGAATCACCTTTGGTTTGGATATTAGTTGAGCACAGCTCTTCTCGTTCTTTTTGGGAAGGTAACTTGACTTCAATTTTAGTAACGTATGTTTGTTTTGGACAGTGTCCATCCGAGTGCGATCGGAAAGCTGCTGAGTGTTGCTGCTGCTGCCTAGGGATGTCTTCGTGTGTTTCCGAATAAGAGCGGAATACTGATTTTGGTGGTACCGGATGTCTCGAATCGTCGAAGCTCTGAGAACTTTTATGGATTCTTCTTGTTGGAAGCGTATGGATAGCGTGAGGATCCCACGAATCTTGCGTAGGATTTGTAAAAGCTCTAGGTCTTCCACTGGTTGGAACGCGATGATGGTTATACCGAGAATTGACACCGAGATCTTCAGGCTCGAAGGTTTTTCTCAAATGCTGAACCTGAGGACCAACCCACTCCTCAGAATAATCTTCTTCAACCGCTCGATCAGGAGGCGGGGAATTTCTACCAAAACGTGATTTCATTTCTTCCATCCTACGTTCTACCATTATTGGTATGTGATGGACTCTGCCTTCAGCTTTCTCAAATTCTTCCTCAAGATCTTTCTGAAGATCACGCGCGCTGAAGCGCTTGTCGAATTCTTCATCAAATTTTCTCGATGAAGGCCTTCCGTCTTCAAAGTCATGATCAAACTGCCGTTCCACTCTTCTTATGTTAGGAATGTCGCCATCGAATTCGCTGTCCCAGCGACCTGGTTTGAAAACCCTCTTAAACATTCTAGGTCGATCAGGGAAGCGATGGTTGGGAGATTCGTTCCATACTTCCTTGAAGATTCTTCTCGGGAAAGTTGGACTCCTGCGACCGCTAAAGAACTCCTCCTCATGATCTGTCTTTCTGGGTGGGAAGTCATCCTCAGTATGTATGATCCTTCTGTAAGTTTCAGGACTTGAGCCAGGAGATCGAAAATGTCTACCAGATGGAGACCACGTCATGTCTTCGTAGTGAGAAGGCTAAAATGAAAAAAAAAGAAGTAAATAATACATATTTAGTTTACCTAACAACAAACCATTTCATATATTGTAAGTAGTTAATATATCAGTTACAAAACATGTTTCAACCCTTTGTGTATAAGACCCTAACAATAAGGTTATAAGATATTTCTCCCGCCTTCCTAGCGTGACTTCGTGGTGTAGTGGTTCTGCACACTGGGCCGGTATTCCAGAGGTCCATGGCTCCATTCCCGGCGAAGGTGATTGCTAATTTTTCATCTCGTCTGCTTCCAAAAAAAAATCCTAATGACTCTACAAGGTGCTCTTAATTCAAGCAACTATCACGACTATAGTAGTGTAATAATAGTAGAATTCCACTATAACTTGTATGAAATGAAATTAGCAATCAGAAACGTCCGTTTACTATGAAGTATTTAATCTTTTTAATGATACACTAAGTGATAAACAAGCTTTAAAGGGTGTAATATGTATATTAATCAGATTTTAAGAATATTTGATAGAATTTTCATGTTAAAATAATATAACTAATCCTTAGTAGTACTCACAAGATTCAAATATTATCGTTTAGTTGATCATACCTTTTCGGAATGTTAGTATTTTGATTTGTTCCAAACAGAACTAACAATATAGGCTTATAGTCTTCTTGGCTGCAAAAAATGATCATCACCTAATATGGAAAGCCTATTCTTATATTGCATTTTGGAGTTTAATATGCGCAATAGTGACTATGCTGGAATGCTGAAGAGATATGAAGATATGATCCCTAATTACATTCCCTTCAAAGTTTTTAATCAGATATTGGTTATGCTTAAGTTATTCATTTTTCATTAGAATGGCAACCATTTATTCTTAAGAGATGACAATCCAGTTATTAATGCAGTAACGACTTTTCATTAATTTCACATGAATTCGGCTCATACTTTCACATTTCATTACCAGAAGCGTGGCAGTAAAATCCGTGAACATTGACAATTCGACCCAGGTTCATAACCGGTAAACTGGTTGGCTACATGGAAATTTTCGTGATATTTTCCCCATGTGTAATGCAAGTACAAGCCATTTTTCGTTAAACGTCTTTCCACGAACGACCTTTCTCTTCGCTTAAGGATATAGTCGTCGTGTACTTTGCTGTAATTCATATAATCGAATCCAATCCTTTTTGACTATAAAAGTGTAGTAGGTGTTAGCATTTTCAGAAGGTTAATATCAATAACTTGAGGAGATGACTACAAACTAGTTTAGTCATTCAGTACTGATTCATAAGAAAATAAACTTATTATTCTACTGAGTGAACAAGTCCTTACATTTATATAAAATTTAATCAGCGAAACATTGAAATTCACCTTGAACTAAATGGTATAATTCTTGAATTTCGTGCAATTTATATTTTGTTTTCAGGTGCTTTGGTTATCGGAATTCTGAGAATCCAACTAATATGAAACTTTTGTTTTAAATTTTAGAAAAAATCTTGGTAGTACATCAGGGGTTCTCAACCCTCCACGGGATTCTCCACGGGTTGAGCTTACCAAGGCTCATACTTCTTACGCTGTCAATATCAACCACAGCTCGTGGAGAAGCAACTAAAGGAACATTCAAATTCAATTTCAAACGTGGACCGATAGTCAAAGATTATATAATTTAAATCTTACTCTAAACTGGCTAAATAACTCTACGCAACTAAAGGAACATTCAAATTCAATTTCAAACGTGGACCGATAGTCAAAGATTATATAATTTAAATCTTACTCTAAACTGGCTAAGTAACTCTACGCAACTAAAGGAACATTCAAATTCAATTTCAAACGTGGACCGATAGTCAAAGATTATATAATTTAAATCTTACTCTAAACTGGCTAAGTAACTCTACCGTATAAAATTCAAATTTTGCAGGGATATAACGCAAAGCTGACTAATTACAACCTATCAGAGTTTAATTTATTTGATTATAACAAATCACTCGAGGTTATCTGCCTAAGGATAGAGATGCCTTCCCGGTGGACTTTCTAAGGAAAACTGGTTCATCTATACGTTGCACATGGGGAAAACCACGAAAACGCTTATTCAGCCACCCCGCATATAAACATCTGCAGGAAAATAAATTATGTTATAATTTTCAGGTTGATGGTGATGCTAGGCATTTCGTGGTTGATTGTAGTTTAAGGGGTATCAGAAACCCCTATACCGACAATGTTAAATTGGCCATTTTCGATGTACCTTTTTTCAAACTCTGCTGTAGTTAAAATAAGCTTAAAATTTTTTCTGTAATTAAAGTATACCTTGTAGGGTTTATATTTATTTTAACTAACATTTATTTTAAGTTTAAGATATCTTTCCTGTCAAGCCTTACTTTCCCCTGGAATTGCCAATGCCAGAGTATGTAAATTTTTAGTAGAACGCGCAAAGTATTCAAATTGTCAGAGGAAGTAATTTGAGTTAAATAGAAGGGAAACGAGTTCGAAAGTGTGCTTTCTTGCTTCACGAGCGTGAAGGTTGCTAGGTACAAATTGAAGAACCGCGGCCTGTGTGCTTGCTTCGGCAAATAGTTGAATCTTTCAACTTAATATTCAGAAAGTTTGCTGAAATATCAGCTGTATCTTAGAACGCGGTTAGGTTAGTTACGTTCAGAGAGCCTCGTAGGTAGTAACTTGTTATTATTCATTTTTAGTTTCTTATTTTTATTTTACCGCCGAGTCGGCATAGTTTGTGAGCGTCAAGTTCATGCATCTGTAACTTCTAAAATAGAATAAAAAGGAAGTTAAAACCCTTCTTAAGAGTTTTGTATACTTTCCAGTTCATAGCAGTCACTACTATTGTTGCGTGCAGGTTGGGGCCGAGCAACATTACAACCTATCTGATTATACTAAATGAGCTTTTGAAACATTTTGAATTTTAGAGTAAATTAGAGAATATTTTGTTAGGCATAGTAAAATTTAGCACTTTTCTCACACAAAAAAATATCTGTGGTGTTCTATGTTGTGAATTTGTGTTTATGGATTTTTTTGTTTGTTTGTTAGTCTGTAATATTGTGTTCGATGTGCTTATTTATTTTTGATTTAGTATTTTTGTTTGTTGTTTGGGGTGGCTGGGTTACTGGCTGCCCTCATTTGTGGAGATACGGGGCCCCTTCTTTTGAGCTATGGGTACACTCGTGTCCAGGTGGGCTCTGAAGGGAGCCTCCAATTCTTACAATTCTTACCCCGCATATAAGCATTCTGTACCGTGCTACGCGCATACGGAAAAATCCGTACTTGTGATTGGACATACTTTCTGGTGACATCATTTTCTCTTGGTCTACTAACGTTTAAGCAGGATTCGTATAGTTTTGGTTTCGTTAAATGACCCGCGAAACGTGAAATCATTTGTACTCTTTGAATAATAATGCTAGCCGAAAAAATTGATATGCAGCCTTTTGCAGATGGCATCCTGTTTATGGTATGATAAAATCATAAAATCCTTCAAAGATGCTTTTAAAATCAGAAGCAATCTTAAATACTTAGATTATATGAATAACTGACTTCATAAATTTAGTGCAAAAAACAAAACACATAGGATTACATGACCATTCGACACAAACGTAAAGGTGTGTTGGTGTATTTAATTATGGCAAAGCACACTAGGGCTATCTGCCTAAGGGAAGGGATGCCTTCGTGGAGGACGTTCTAAAGGAAACTGGCTCGTATACACGTTACACATGAGGAAAACCACGAAAACACCGATGCAGCCAGCCCGTTCGCGAGATTCGAACCTCTGACCGAACTACCAGTGTTCAGCGACTTTACCGCTCGGCCGCTGGTGGGCCAAATGTAAAGGCATATGTGCTAATAAGTATATTATTATTGAGATTTTGCTGCATTCAGTTCCTTTCACATTGGAGAAAATATTTCCTTTACAACTGTTTATGTTTTTCCATCTTAATGTCCCTGTCTTTCCCACTTCGAACATTCTATTGCCTTAAATGAAGGAAAAAGGTGCGTTCAGTATATTCGCTGAGTACACGTGTATAGGAAAAGAAACATTCTTCTCTGATAAGCACTATTTTTATATATATAGGTATAAAAGATTTTACACATTAAAAAAATGTGCAACATTCATAGAGTACATATTTATAGGAAATATTCAATTTATATATACGTATCTCTGTTTCTGTGTTCTAAATCTATAGTAGTCTAACTTCAAAAATAAATTTTATTTTTTCAGACTGACTGCAAATATCGTGCATTTACTTTGTATTAATGTTAGCTCGCAAAGTCTTTGTGTTTGCGGAAAATGCCTTGTCTCATGCTTTCGGAGGCTGCATCTCCTAAATATCTATATTTAATGAATATGAAATTAATAATTAACCAAAAAAAACACTCCATATTTTTTATATTAGTTGGTGTTGGTGTTGGTACATTTAATTATGGCAAAGCACACTAGGGCTATCTGCCTAAGGGGAGGAATGCCTTCGTGAAGGACTTTCTAAAGGAAACTGGCTCGTATACACGTTACACATGGGGAAAACCACGAAAACACCCATGCAGCCAGCCCGTTCGCGGGATTCGAACCTCGAACCGAACTACCAGTGTTTAGCGACTTACCGCTCGGCCGCTGGTGGGCCGTTTTTTATATTAAATTCATCATACTACAGTGTAATAAGCGTAATCGGGAACAAAACTATCTAGCCGCCATTAACCGCCATTACCGCCATTACCCGCCATTAACCGCCATAACCGCCATTACTGCCATTAACCGCCATAACCTAGCCGTCATTAACCGCCATAATCTAGCCGCCATTAACCGCCATTACCGTCATTAACGGTAATTATCTTTTCGGTGCTATCAAAATGTAAACAAACGGTATGGAAGTGTACATTTGAGCCCAAGGAAAGTCAAGGCGTTCCTAAGCGTAGAGGAAATGATGTCATCGGAAGCCCTATCCAATCATGAGGATAGATTTCACCCTGCGCGCGTGATGCGGTACAGAATGCTCATATGCAATCAGCCCGTTCGCCGGGATACAAACCCTGGACCGAAGTACCTGCGTACAGCGACTTTACCGTACGATTGCTGGTGGGCTCAACCTATCAGAGCCAGCAGAAACTAAATGTAGCATGCACGTGCAGGCCAGAAGCACCTCCTGTATTAAACTCCTCAATTTAGGGCTACACTCATTTACATTTTGGTGAGGAAACTTAAAGCAGAAGTTTTAGTAAACACTCAAATTGTAAATAACTGCTTAATTTAAATAATAAACTTACAATACATATAGAAAAGCTATATTTATCAGTTTTAATTTATGAATACGTAAAGCTACTTTTATTCAAGGTTTCGTATTTATCAATATTTTCTGTACATTTTTTTAAAATTCATAAAACACGATAAAAATAATATAAACCTAAATAAATGAATTTTTGTGTTTTTCGAGTTTTGAAAAGTAGAGGGGGAGGAGAATGATCTGTTAGCGATGATGAAAGGGGTGCATGAGGCAAAACAGGTTAAGAACCACTGTAATACACTGGTTATCATAAATTAAGGAAAAATCACAAAAATAGCGATAAATCCCTCAAAAATAAGCCAAACCGTGTGCAATTTAAATATGTTGCCAAGTAAGAGTAGCTGAATAAAACTGCAATATGCAAATTAGTGGCGCTGCACTCGGAATACGTCATCTGTGAGGAGGATAAAAGTCCATGTTTGAGAGCAATCCCACATATTTCACTGTGATGGTGACATCAGATATCTGAGATAGATAATTCGTAACGATGACCTCCAGACATCATTTGCCTGCAGAACTACGATGGAGAGACATTGGGAGACTAGAGGCAGGATAAAGTCAAACAGAAGTGGCCAGACGCTAAATGTGAGTCCTTCTGTGGTTCATAAACTTTGGAGGCGATTTCAAACCACAGATTCGGCATCTGAGAGGTTTAGCCAAGGACGGCCCACTGCTACGACGAGCGCCGATGACCGATATTTGACATTATGTGCACGCAGGAATAGAACCACTACTCCAGCTCTTCTTAGATCCTCCCTTGCTGAAGCCACCGGAAGGTTGGTGTCAACGTCAACTGTGCGAAGAAGGCTTCACGAAGGTGGTCTGTATGCGAGGCGAACAACCATTTGCTCGCTGCTCAAGTCACGCCATAGGAGGGACCGCTTGCAGTGGGCATAACAATATGTCCACTGGACGCCTTAGCAATGGAGGGCTATTCTTTTTACGGAAGAGTCCAGGTTTAGTCTAGAACGCGATAGTAGGCATTATTTGATATGGAGAGAACCTGGAACTGGTTATCATCCGTCAAACATCCGTTAAAGAGATGCATACGGAAGAGGCAGTGTCTGTGTTTGGGGTGGCATCTCTTTGGGTGGACGCACAGACCTCCATGTCTTTCCAACGGAAATCGTGAATGCTCCAGTTTATAGAAATGACATCCTTGATGCTTATGTGCGCCCATGCGCCAGGGCAATAAGTGATGCTTTCTTGTTACAGGACGATAACGCAAGACCACATAGAGCTCGCATCGTAAATGATTATCTTCAACAGGAAACAATTATACGCATGGAGTGGCCAGCTCGATCCCCGGACTTGAATCCTATCGAACACGTTTGGGATGGTTTAAAGAGACGTCTAACTGCTCTCAATCCGCCTCCTTAGACCCTTGCCGCGCTTGCAACTGCTTTGCAAGAGCAATGGCTCTCGCTTCCTATGGAACTGATGGACCGCATAATTGAAAGCATCACACATCGCTGAATGTGCTGTATTGCTTCTAGAGGCGACCATATTCCATATTGAAGGTACTTTTACTATAGCAAACTGACACCTTCGATTTGTTCATTTTATACATGTGCTAATTTCTATACTACCTATACTATATATTTCTATAATATTGTGTGGTAATTTATTTTCATGTTATTTGATACTTTGCTATGTGTTGTATATAGTGGGTAAGTTTCATGAAATTCTACATGTAACTTTTTCAGTAATCGTGATTTTTCCTTAATTTATGATAACCAGTGTACATATTTCTACCATCTCTGTAGGAGTAGCTATGAAGCCAATTCTGGGTTTATTTCTACAGAAAAGAAAAGACACTGCATTAAAACTGAGGAAGCGAGGAAGAAAAATTCTTTAATCAGGCTTGCTGGCATTGCCCAGACTAACTTTACATTTTTCTGAAAATGAAATTACCGATGGCAATTATGCACGGCTAAGAAATGTAATCCTCTCCTTACACATCACGCAGTAGAAAACTCAGTTTCTTTTGGGGTCGTCAATTCAATGAAGGGCGTAGGATAAAGGATCATTAGCTGCTTGCGTCAGAGATTACGGAGAAGAATGCATTTCTTGAAAGAAATTCTGTGGAATAATCTCTATCATTAGAAGGGAAAAAATGGGACTCAAGGCGTTATAGAAACTATTCTGATATTAGCGTGACTGCTATCTGATGAAATTGATGTGATTATTATTGTGAATGTGCATGAGAAAAGACATTGCAAGTTGACACGAAGGTTGGCTTAATGGTAAATGCCTCTAAATATGAAACAGTCTCAGCCAGTGCATCGGAGTCAAAAATGCATATTTAATTATGAATGCAATAAGAATTTTGATAAAAATAAACAAATTTTTACATTTACATTACACTTCAAATGCATACAAACAATGAATATGTTTTGGCGTCACACATCAGAAAACATAAAAGCATTAACGGCCAGACACACCATTTGCCACAACATTTTGTATCAAAATAAATGGCTGGTGACAGGTGACGGAGGACGCGGACGCCTGGTGTTTAACATATGTAAACAGGCGTATGGCTGTGTGTTGACGCCATACGCCATATGTTAAACACCATGACGCCTGGTGTTTAAAATATGTAAACATGCTCTCGAGGCTGTCTCTAGATAGGGGATGGCCCACGCCCTCCCCTATCTAGAGACAGCCTCGAGAGTTTATTGAGATAAATGAGACGTTGCACATGGCCATACAAGGGCTTAGGAGTGAGGTTAGACAATTTTTTTACAAGCATAGGCTGGACTAACACAAAAATATCAGTTTAAGGATATAAGTCTGTTGTTGTTGTTGACTAACGCTCACTTGTCTGACCAAGCTCACAAAATTTCTCGTGCAAGGAGTGCAAGATACACCTGTCGTTGGCAACAACCTTGAGCACCTTACCGGTGACAGCGCGATTTAGCTCAATTCCACCCCCAATTTTAATGGAGAACAACCCCGGTGGGGAAGGGGTCCAAGGATCTCCCACCATTCTTCCCTTACTACCAGCCTCTCGAGAGGGAAGATTATTCGCGCATTTAGTGTATCCCCATGCCGCACAGATACTATACATTTATAAACATCTATGCCTTCTCCGGGATTCCACCCCGGGCCATTCGGCAAGGGAGGTAGCGAAGCAAACAACTGTAAGGATTGGGTGGCATAAAAAAAGCTAAAATGAAAGGAAAAAAAATCTGGAAGGTTTCAGATTTTAAATTACATCCAAAGGGACGTTTTTTAACGTTTTGTGTGTTGCCTTTATTTATTAAATATCACGTTCTTCGAACTAAAACCATAAAATTCAATTCAACGGCAATACAAGAAAATAATTTCATGAGAGCATATCTTTAGACGTTCGGATACACAGTCTCGCGCGCTGGAAATAATATTTGTTTCCGTACAGTGTTGCCATTACTAACTTTGAAATCGTTGAGTTTGTTAGTCAAAAATTCGTTAAGTTTTACAAAATTTGAAACAGATAATAAAATAAATTCGAAATTCAAAATTCGGGCTTCCGTGTGTTCGGTTGGAGGATTACGTTATTCAGAACTGGATGGCTCTAGATACCGTTATGGTTTCACAATGGGAGAAATATTCGTGCAGATTCTTCATTATTTAGTTTCTTTAAATATAATATATGGCGATAATATTTGGTGGCAACAGTTTGAAAAGTAAATCATCGCAGAAAGTGAAACGATGCAAAATGCCGTTTTGAGACTAACAGCCCTTTTGGGTCTAACGCCCGTTTGGGCTAATAATTCGAAATCCAGATCTCGAGGTCATGGATCTTCAGATTCGTGTGTCATTAAACAAATATGTTTAGAAAACAGTGGAGAGATGCACTGTCGCTACGAGCCATTCCAGTTAAATGACGCATACAATAATTCGCGGATGAAGAACTTTGAAAGCCACGGGATAGGTCTCGTAAAAAGCATTAAAATCCATTCATAGAAGATCAAGAAAACAGTTAGAAGCATCAATGAGAATAGGATGGGCTATAAAACGTATAGATATATTGATCCATGAAAACGTGTTCCAGTCCGTTGGATCTCTAAACACACACAGTGGCTTTTGCGTTTACGATTCGAATTCCTCGTTATATTCTTAACACAGCCTGTTTTCCATTACAATCACCAGCGTGGTTTTCTCCATGCGAAACCACAATTATCCAAACCTAAAATTAAAGTGCACTTTCATCACAGCAAAGATCATTCACCTTCTGGAACACACTACGTTCCTAGATTAAACAATTCTTTGTATTTGCGAAGTCTGGGGGATCTGCGCAAAGAATGCGTTTTCACTTTCCCATCACGTCAAGTACCGTGACCGCAACTGTTTATGAGATTCTACGAGCAAGACTGAAAACGATTAGGAGAGTGATATTCGCGAAGGTGAGAATGGAAATTTCCTTGTTTCATTTTACGCCTTTCAATAAAGGAAACAACTTAAATTAAGATGAATGTTAACCTTTTCACGTTCCCGATGTTTTCTAATTACTTAGAGTATTTTTAAATAAAACAAAAACATTTAGATTTCTAAAATTAACTAGAATATAATAACAAATGCAAAAAACGGTTTGAAGGTATAATTTATTAAAAGGATATAATAAAATTAAATTAAAGAGATGGGATTGTTATATCCTTTAAAATAAACAATTATTTAAAAGAATATAATAATCCCATCCCTTCATTTAAGACTTATATGAACAGCAGACTTTCTTTGCAGGCTAAATTTGTAATCAATAGTTGATTTGTCTTATTACATTTTAATTTTTTGATAGTTTAGAATTATTAATTATGGTAAATTAATCCAAACCTATCTGGAAGGCTATATGGCTACCCTAAGACAGTTCCCACAGATACCATTCAAGATCATTTTCTTTATCATTTTTTTAACATTTTAATAAATAATAGAAATATCTTGAGCAGAAATATCTTGAGGTACTTGTCGCATCGTTAGTTATGCTGTGAATAAGAATATAATTATTCAAAGCATCAGGCAAATCATCAGTATTGAAAGCTGTTTCCAATTTCAGGAAGAATATGATTCATTTAATTTTAAGTTACAAGACTAATAGACGGCTTTACAGAGTAACAATCGGAGCGGTTTTAAAAAAATATGCATATTTCTTAGTGATATTTATCTCTATTTCACTTTTTCATAATACATGCTGTATCATGCGAGCACAGCTCTCGGCCTTATTAGTGCCTAATGCCTATAATGGCTAGTGTCCGCCATTTTGGGGGAGATTTGATTTGATTTAGGGGGGATTAATTAAGATGATTCTAACACTGTATTTAATGGACTCACCTACAAGAAAATAGTTCAGTCGCCGCCTTGAAAGAAAACATCTTAAAATTAGGCAAAAGAACATCTTTTATTTGGCATAGATTTAATTTAAACTCTATCGATTTCTAAGACAAACAGGTAGAGGTCTCTTTTCGTCAGGAGCTAAAAACATTCTGCCATTTTTGGCAGAATTATTTTGGTCCTGACGAAGAGGGACCTGTAGCTGGTTGCCCTCGAAATCGGTAGAGTTTAAATTAAAGCTACGCCAAACAAAAGTTAGTTCTTTTGCAGGGAGTTTTCTCTACTCTTATGATAATCGTCTTCTTTATCGATAGCGAAGTGACATTTAAAATGTAATTTTCTTTGGGATTTGTGACATAACATAATAGCAAAATAACAACATAAAATTTTTGAAGAACTTTAAGTGATTTCCTATGTTTTTCTTTAATTAATAGCAAATCTGCATTATTAATCACTCAAGAATTATTTCAGGAATGAAACAGCCTTTGAAGAAAGTCGTTCATTAAGAGAGAAAACACACACACATTTATAACTACTTAAATAAGATTAGGTTTCCAGTTTTCAAAAATCCGATTAAAATTGCTTTTCAAATATGGTAAAGTTTTAAAGGCTTAGTAATTCAATTCTTAACCCTGTATACTGTTTCTTTTTTACGCTTAAAAACACTCATTATTAAGAACTGGTAATGTCCCCATACTGAAGTCCAAAGCCCTCGTGAAGAACCATGGAAAGAGGAGAGATGGCTTCATTTGTTATTTGTTACACATCTCGAGCCCTTGTGTAACTGTCTTAACATCGATGCTTGTTTTCAATCAAATACCATAGCAGTTTGGATCCAGACACACCCGCGCATGGCATATTATGACCAAATATCCCTCTTCCTGTTTCTAATTATCAGAGAATTTTTGGATCAGTGGAGTAGCGAGCATAACTGGCGCCTGGGGCAAAATACCCTTTCGGCGCCCCCCCCAAAAAAAACACATTGATATGACGAAAATCTTGTTTGGAGACCACCATTTGGCGCCCCTCTGCGAGCGGCGCGCAGGGCATCATACACCCCTTGCCCCCTCTCGCTACGCCATTGTTTTGGATCGATGGGTTTATGTGTTCTTGATCGGCATAGATCGACATCATCCGATGAATCCACTTACCACATAGCAGACCGTTCTTGTATCAATGAACACAAAAATTAAAGTTAGTCCAGATACAAACGAATTATAGTTTCGAAGATACTTCGAAAATACTGTAAGCTCTCATGTACTTTCGGAACAAGGCTGAGATATATACGATAAATAATTGTTATGAGACATAATTCTACATCAGAGTACGTGCAGGTACCTCTAAACACAAATACGAACATAAAATATTGTTTAAAAGAACTTTAAAAATGTTTCTGTCAAATATTTCCAACAAAGGAAAACGCCAAAGATTTCTCTACTAAACAAATCACGACAAGGAACTAGGAAAAGGCCTAAGGACTACAATGTAATACGAGAAAAGCGACAAGAACCTGTGGCAGTGAGCTGGTAACAATGTATTATGAGAAGATTTGTTATTTGATTCTGATTGTGAACTGTCCCAGAGAATGGTGAGAACAGTCAAACAGTGTCAAAGATAAATACTAAACTTGTAAGATTTAGTTTTCTTAGCTATCACCAAATGTGACTAGATTTACCAAAGCTATATCCTTGGGAATTCTCGCACAAGCTTGAAGATGAACACAACAAGGGATGGGTGTAAGACACCCTTTTACTGAACACGAAATATTCAACAGATGGCACAGAGTTACGTGCTTACAAAACACCGATCACTCGCGGTGAGAGCTTAAAAGATAACGTAACACCAAATATAAAGAGTACTGCGAGGCTACACAATTCAATTTAAACTACCAGGTTGACTCAGAAATCTACTGCCCAAAATATAATACTTTGAATTTTTATATGGTCTTACACATAAACAAGCGCTTTAAGACACGGAATCACCATACATGTACCATCAGATATAATAGGTGATTGTATGCAACATGTCTTAGGAAGGTAGCGCAGGGAACCTATACGGTGTTTTTTAAAATCAGTGGGATCACACGAGTG
Source organism: Stegodyphus dumicola (assembly GCF_044657685.1). Taxonomy (NCBI): domain Eukaryota; kingdom Metazoa; phylum Arthropoda; class Arachnida; order Araneae; family Eresidae; genus Stegodyphus; species Stegodyphus dumicola. The sequence continues at coordinate 182,212,263 of NC_140776.1, read as the reverse complement.
CACCTTCATCGTCAAATAATCTCATATGCATATCGTACTTTTGTCTCATATGCTTATTCCTCACTTGCTTTTTACAGTCTAAGTACAACGACCTGAACCACAGTTTCTTAACATGGGCGCTATCGTCCACCAGTAAGCAATGAGATTTACGGAGTGTGGGTGAAGCGTTACTTGCCCGTAGGGAAGTGAAGATCATTGGAAAGCAAGCGGGAAAGGAGAACACGGTTGGAAAATTTGGTTCCTTCAAAACTTTTGAAATTAATGCTTAGACATTCACATGATTATACAAACATTATAGTCAAATATCCTTATAAGAACCATACTCAATCGCATCATTCGACCCTTTACGTATTTTAGGCTAAGTTGCATGTAAGTTCCCTTTACTATTCCAAGGAAAGAACATTATAGTCAAATATCCTTATAAGAATGCTTCCTTTTCCGCGTTAACTCCCCTGCTGGTAAGACGCATTTCATTCATGCTGCTGCCGCTTACTTGCTTAAGATGACGTCGTACTTAAAAATTAGAGTTATTCTATTCAAATATTATTAAGAAGTATCTTGTCTGAAAAAGGATGATTTGATATGCATGGAAAAAATAAAGATTGGGGTTTTTCAAGATATGTTGTGCTAAATTGCGTCGTCATGCTTTCCACTCTGCCACCTTCAAACCACAGTTTCATCACAATAATATGGCGCAGTCGATTTTCGATCCTACAGGCGTGGAACTTCAGTGCAGTTTATTTCAACTAATCTCACATCGTTTAACGAGTGGATAAAATAAAAAAGGTAACTATTCATCTAAATTCCTCTTCAAGCCACTACGGTCTTCTCGGTCATCTACGCAGTATTGTAAGCTGTTGGGCGGTCCACTGCTTTTATCCTTATAAAAATCATACTCAATCGCATCATTCGATCCTTTACGTATTTTAGGCTAAGTTGCATGTAAGTTCCCTTTACTATTCCAAGGAAAGAAAACATTTTAAAAACATGACCAAAAAGGTCATATTCTAAAAACATGACCAAAAGGTCAAGATACATATGCGCAAATAGTATGTTGTTGAATATAATAATTCCATGAAGTAACAAGAAACTGCGCATGGTTTGTTTGGTCTACAAACGTTATGAGAAAATTTTAATTATTACTATTCCGTTTCCATATTGCGTGCAGAAGTTTAATTAATGCAATAAATATCTATAAATATTTTAACTTTTTCGATCGTACTTTACAGACCCTCCTCGGAAGACTTCCAGTATATCACTGACAATACAAAGTATATCACTGACATCACTCACATCACTGACAGTATATCACTGACAAATATCATTGTTGCTCTATCGAAACTACATGCTATCACTACCTACTGCGCTGCAAAAACGAAGTAACCTGGAACAGCTCTCATCACAGTCATTCCCAAATAGCTAAATTACTATTTCAGCTCCTGTAATATAAGTGTTTAGTTTATATATATGTAATAATAAAATTCCATAGTCAAAATTACACTTAAAATTCTAACTGTATGTTCTTTTCATTTTTAATGGCGACGTTCTCTTATTTGAAAGTACGTGGCATTAAATCCACAGCCCCGTAGTCAAGTTGTTTTTCCCACCTTTTCTACACGAACAGTTATAGAATGTTCTGGAAATATTTAAAGAGAACTGGAATGGCTGACGTCATTTCTTGGAAGCTCCGCCTTTCCAGAGGCTATAAAAGGACTCGCAAAGGAATATCGGGGTCTTTTCTTCGACATATATCTGTGATTGTCGACAATATACCTATGCAGTAAACTTCAAAAAGTAATTAGTAATTATTTTTATTTACTCCGGATATCTGATTTTGTAACTGCTATTTCTCTTGACCAATAATAAATGAATCCTGTTTTTTAAACTTATCGTCTAATAATTTAAGCAACGACGACATCTATGATTCTTCACCAATCTATTTATTCCGCAAAAATGTTGGTACAACACATATATTTGTAATAATAAAATTCCATAGTCAAGAATACAATTAAAATTCTAACTGTATGTTCTTTTCATTTTTAATGGCGACGTTCTCTTATTTGAAAATTAAATCCACAGCCCCGCAGTCAAGTTGTTTTAGGCCTTTTCTACACGTACAGTTTTAGAATGTTCTGGAAATATTTCAAGCGAACTGGATTGGCTAACGAGGCTGACGTCATTTCATGGAAGCTCCGCCTTTCCAGAGGCTATAAAAAGACTCGCGAAAGGAATATCGGGGCTTTTTCTTAAATGTCACGATGCAGTAAACCCTTCATACAAAATATTAGTAGTAGTTCTTTTTTATTTACTCCGAAGATCAGATTTTTGTAATTGCTATTTTCTCCTGAAATATAATAAATGGATCCTGTTTTTTAAACTTATCGTCTGATTATTTAAGCTACGACTAAAGCTGATACATCACATATATATATATATATATATATTTATTTATCTTTTTTTACATATATGTAGCTATTTAACTCTTTTGTTATAAAAATCTTTGTTCCATCGAATCAACTTCTTGACATATACAAATATTTGTACTCATCCGGTGTAATACATTGTTCATACAGTTATCTAACATTCGTTATATAAGCGTTCATTCTAATATAGTAAATATGCCAACGTAACACATGAAATACTAATAACAATGTTGCAAAATGTCTATATATTTCTGTAGTGTAAAAATACTTCTTCCACACTGATTGTCATCACTTAAATGAACCACATTTGACTTATTTATGCACCAATTTTAGTATTCATTTAATGCACTGCCAAGTGCATGTATGTGTATACATACAATATAATTTCACTTATATATAGTATGGATTTATGTTATAAGAGTGTTCATATGTAATACTGTGCTATTCAAAATATCTTGTAACAAAAGGAAATAATATGTACTGAACAACAGGCCTTGTATGCCAACGTAACTGATTTCCGCAGAAATGACGTTCAATTCCGTACGGCAAGAACTGGGACGGATGTCATCTTCGCGGTGTATAGCATATCACTGACTGAAAGGGTAAGGGTGAAGTCGATGGAGCAGTTGAATAAAACTTCGAAATGGAGGTGGAAAACCGGAAATGGACGGGGAAACTCTGATCCATTCATGCATTACGATTGAAATCCCTGCTCCTCGGAATGCAAACTATGGCAAAGAGCAATAGTTTCCAAAACCAAGTATGGCTTTTTGCCATACTTAAGTTACCAAAACTTAAGTATGGCAAAGAGCGTATTGGCTATATGCTACAAACAAAAGAAATGACTTTGTGGAGGATATTACATACAAAACTAGCTCATAGTCACATTACATATGAATAAAATTACGAAAACTCTGTCCATCCAGCCCAGTAACCAGAACAGTCGAATCTGATCGAAGCGCCAATATTCAGAGCTTTACTCTAAAAGCTATTGGTGGACAAATCTGCGGCTTATTATCTCAGCCATTTGGCGGTCAAATTACGGATTAATTATTAAATAGTTTTTGTAAATTAAAATTATACAAGTAAGAAATTTATATTTTATTCCCTTGAAATGCGTGTCTTAGATGCTAAAAATGTTCTAAAATGTTTCCAGAATGATTAACTAAACAAGAAACGTAGAACTACAACTTCTGCGATTACGTGCGCAGTGTTTTTATTTGCGCCGAGTTAACAGCAGCGTTTTGGTAGAATCAGTGGAAAATAAGTTTGTAAAAAACTTATTTCTGCAGAATTTAATATATATATATATATATATATATATATATATATATAAAGATCAGTGTTACCGTCTTTTTCCGAAAATAAGACACTGTCTTACTTTCTTTTTTGGTCCAAAATACGCGCTAGGGCTTATTTTCGGGGGAGGGCAAAAATAAAAGTATATTTATATACTTTTATTTAATATTTATTTTACACAGAATGCAGAAATTTAAATTTATTCAACTACAGTCATGTCATCTTCTTCTGGAACATCGTCATAAATAACATTCTGAATTATATTCTGATTTTCTTCCAAATCCCTTTCCTGTTGAATCATTGGTCCGAATCTCTCATGTTTTGCGATATAGCTATCGTTAAATGAATACTTCTTGTCTAAGTAGCCTGTTCGTAGCGCATTGGAAACATCACTATCAGTTATTTCGTCCCATGAATTTTTTTACCCATCAATCACACCTTTTAATTTTCGACTCATTCTGTGGGGGTTGGAAAAAGGTCGCTGCGTCGTATGTGTCTCAGGGGTTACGGTTCAGCCCAAATTTCACCCCGACGAGAGTCTGCCGACGCTAACGGATGACGATGCATTTCCTGTGAACGTATCTCTCTCGGAGCAAACGGTGAACTGGTTAAGATAAATTCCAAGAATTAATTTCAAACGAACTGTAGAGGAAAACAATTAATTTCTCGGAATATTTTGTTTCAAACATTTCTCTGAAATACGAGTATTAGGAAAGCTAAACATATTATTACTTAATAAATCAACAGCATTTTTTAACGAATCCTTTTTGTCACATTATTTTAACTAGGGATTATTTTCGGGGGATGTCTTATTTTACAAAAAGTTCCGAAAATCACGATAGGGCTTATTTTCGGAGGATGTCTTATTTTCAGAAAAAGACGGTAGAGCCCAATAATTAGGAAACGAGTTAAAAAACGTACAAAATTTTTAGCATTGTAAAATATTTACAATACCAGCAATGTCGAGTTTTAAATCATGGCGGCAAGACGGCTTTGCCCAGCAACAGATATTAAAAATGGAACGCACATAATTTCAAACGTAATCCTCAATTAAAATGCTGTAAAAATAGGATATCTTGTTTTAATTACCTAGATTGCGCAACGCAGACGGTACATGCCTCCATTTGACGTCACACAGGCATTCGGAAAATAAATAGTAACTAAAAGTAAAAGAACAGGTTACCTTTCAAGAACAAATGTCTACGAAATAAGTGGGCCGTCAGAAAATAATTGCATATTCCATTTGAGAACATTTGTGCTTGAGTGCATGAAAAAAGACGTGGGCAAAAATGCGATGGAGCCTGACTTCGAGCTACACCTCCTCTTACTCCGCAACAGCAATGAGTGCAAACGATTAATTACCCTGGTCGAATCTGTTTCGACCGCGGGAAGAGAAAATAGAATCTGTTTCAAGTTTGCTTGTTTTTCTACCTCAAGGAAGAACACAGCCGTAAGGTTACGAACATATTCAACTTTCATTTTATTAAAGACTTTCCAATTGCATCTGTAATACTTCTTTGGCGATATGAAGCAACTCCAATGATGGAACACAGCAATAACTTTTATTTAACACTCAAAAATGGCGACATACAAACAAGAAAAGAAAACATATTCTAACATTTAAAAATAATTTACATTCTTCGTGCGAGAGTCGCACGTGGCACTCGAGTCTGGTTTCAAATATTGCCATTCACAAATACCTTAATGTTCATCTATTTAAATTATTTAAACTACAAGATTTTAATATTATTTAAAGCTGGTACACATGTTGTGCTGTGCAGTAAACTGCAAAATCTCAAAATTTCAAGACCGGATTCAAATTATCTAGAGAAAGAAAAATTCATTTGCATTTTAGCATTCGAATTTAAATAGATCGAATTATTGATCTTCTATTTCATGGAAATATTTAATGTTCAGAATTATGCTCCACTTCATATTCATAATTCATGGTAATTCACTCATAAGTAATATATGGAATTATGACCTTCAATTTCATATTAAAATTTCATATTTGATAAAATGATTACTCTTTATTCCAAATTAGAATTCAATATATAAAAAAACAGATATAGTTTTTTCATAAAAATGGGACTAGTTTGTAGAGATGTTACAGTGAAAGACCGAAATCTGGAGAATGTCGACTTTCACCGGTGAATGTCAACATTCACATAGTCTCTTGGTGTATGTCCGAAATATTTTCCAAATACTCTTATTTCTGACTTACACCGGTCAATGTCGACATTCACCATGTACTAATGGTGAATGTTAAACGTATAACAATATTATATTTTCGTCTCCGTCATTCAGTCGCGAAGAAAACGCACTTGAGACTTGAAATAAGAACTTAAGAACGTGAGAACCTAAAATACACAATACATTCAAAATGAAAAAGGAAAATAATAAAAGTTAAAAACTTACTTAATTATACAGTGCGTTCTAAATGAGAAAATAAAATAACACTAAAAAAAAACACTAAATTATGTGATTCAAATCTTATTCATTGCAGCAACTTAAACTATTATGGCACTTTAATGACCTCTCTTTTCGACTTTCACCACAGCATATCTATGATTGTCGACATACACCGGTGAGGGTCCGAATCTACAAGAATGTAGTGCAATATTTGATCTTTCACCAACGTATTTGGTGAATGTTAACATTCTCCGGTGAAAGTCGACATTCTCCAATTTCGGTCTTTCACGGTAACAGAGACATTAGGTATTTTTATAAGCAGGAGAGATGAAAAATGTGCAACTGCCTTCGCCGGGAATCGAACCACGGACCTCTGGAATACCGGCCCAGTGTGCAGACCCACTACACCACGAAGGCACGCTAGGAAAGTGGGAGAAATACCTTATAAGTTTTCCGCAAGAGATATGAGGATAATGGGTAATAAATAAATTATTTCTAAAATGCAATGGACTAATAATTTAAAAGCTACCAAAATCATAATAGTCCTCTTAATATATAGATACACTAGGGTTAGTTAGTTCTCAGCACTGGCCACCAGCCCACGTAGCAGGCGAAACCTGCCATATGGCTATGAGGGAACAGGCCAAGACACAAAGGCATAACAAACAAACAACAACAACAAAAAAAAGAACGTAAAGTAGTTACATACATTCCAAACACTCTCGGTGAAATAGTATATAAATGTGTCATTTCCATTTCTGTGTTTTTTTCCTAAGTTTAAAATTATAAATTAAAATAAGTTTTACTTTCAATTAGTTATTTTTATTCAAATCGTCTTTATATTATCAAAATTCATCTTAAATTTCTAAGTTACATCAATTAGTTCTGTTTTCAGTATGATTTTCAGTATGCTTTGTTATATCTCGATACCAATATTCTTCTTATTCTTATTCACAGTTTGCATAATATCTCTTGCAAATTTTCTAAACAATTTATAATTACTAAATATATCCTCAAACTTCGCAAATTTATGTTTTTCTCTCACACTTCCAGTCGGGCAACAGTCCTCGACGAAATGCTTTGAATCGCCGAGTTTATTACAAACTTTACATATATCATTTCCCTGGGGGTGGAACCTTTTTAAATAAGCAGGGAATCCTCCAAATGCAGAGAGAATTTGATTGATATCTGCATCTCTTAAACTGTGGGTCGCGGAACTTGCAGCTGGGGGTCGCCAAAAATTTTAACAGTTCTGGTATTTCTTTAACTTATTTTAATAATTTTACAATTACCAAATATTTTTACACTATGTATATGAAAATAAATAAAGAAAAGACAATACAGACAAAGAAAGAAAACGAAAACGCTTCGCCGCATTCTTTTTATAATATAAATGTTCCTTTTTTCTTGCTTTGCACGTGACACTGTCATTTCGTCCGTTACTTATTTAAAATTTCCACATCCTTCTATGTGTTAAAATCAGAAATTAAAGTTAATGACCTAAAACTGCAATAGTATATTACAGTACAAGTGAAAAAAATGGACAGTTTCACTCACGAGTGTGTCGGATTTGTGCAATACTTATGGGGTCCCACAAAATTTTTGTAAATATTATGGGGTCCTGGGGATCGCAAAAAAATCTCAGTGATAAAAAGGAGTTGCGACTGAAAAAAAGTTTAAGAAACCTGCGTGTAGATCAGGGGTTCTCAACTGGTGGTACGCAAGAGAAAAAAATCTGATGTGTACAACACATGACTTGTACGGAATATTAAATTATACGCATTTTTTCTTGCATTTTATTTAAACTTATTAGATTGAATTAAACCTACTTCACCGACAGCGCATAAGCCACAATAGAATAAATGCATTATTTAAAATTCACTTTGTTTACCATAGCGACACTCTGGCGCTAGGTTTACTTAACAGTATTATATTTCGTTCATATTATAACTCATAATGCACAAAATTTATATCATTTAAAGAACAGAATTATCTAATCGTTGCCACATGTTCTATTCAAATACTATAATAAAGCTAGAATGATGTATAAAAGAAATTAATCAAACAAAACAAAAAAGAAACAGTTTTTCACAGACGATTGAGTATTTCTCATTCGATTAATTCAGTTCTCACTTCGCGAGAAGGCAAAAATACATAAAAACTCAAAATATCTATATTGAAAATTACGAAGTAAATCTTAAACACTTATTTCCTCGAAAAATTCCAGAAAGGATTAAGCATGATTTAATTGGCAATAATAAATGAAGGCGTTATCTTTGTTGTTGCGAAGCTAAGTTTCTCTAGATTGGCAACAAATCCACTATCCTGCTGTTTCAAATGTAAACAAACAATGGCCGCCATCAAGAGAAGTATTAGGCTTAGCTGCACTTAAACAACTTTAAAATTGTTGATAATTTCTAAAAATATTGCATAGAGATTTACTAAAGGCATAAAAACCTTAACCGGAAGATAAGAACAATATTATTCAATCATTTTTAAAGCAAAAAATGTACAATTTTCAAACTTATAAGAGTAAAGAAACTGAGATCACTGAGCCGGGTAACAGAGTGGATATTTATATAAATATATTTATATACGTTTGGTGCGGCCGATTGCAACCCAAATACGATGTGCACATCTACATGTTATAGCAGTCCTACATACAAAATTTCAACGTTTTGAGGCTTTTTGAGTTATACGAGTACGTGCGTACGTACGCACGTACGTACATACGCCACGAAAAATTCTCTTCAGAATTAATTTTAAAGCAGTTTTATAATTTTTTTGAAGGAAAAGAGTATTTTATTCTGTCCTTACGTACAGATATCAAGCAAAAACATCGTTAAATTGTATTCGATTGCAGTCAAAATTGATATTTTCGTTGAAATATGCTGCCTGAAACTTTTCGCGATTACAATACTTCGTACAAGGAAGTAAAAACACAATTTTAATCTCAAGCGCGCGAGTTTGTTTATCGGAAATACTAAGGATATGCTCTTTTTAATATTTTGTGATATTGCTGTTGAATTGAATTTTATGGTTTAAGTGCGAAGAACGTGATATTTAGTATATAAAGGTGACACACAAAATGTTAAAAAACACCCCTTTAGGCGTAATATAAAATCTGAAAGCTTTCAGAATTTTTTTTTGAAATATTTCTAGTCAGAATTTTAAAATTAATCGCTGTAAAATGTAGTGATGTTACTAAAGATTTTCAGCTTTTGTTTACATGGTACGAGTTAGTTAAGAGGTTGAGCGCTACTCTAGAGTAAACAGCATAAAGGTTTCTTGTATTAGCAGGTACGTATCTATTCCTTCCTTGATACATATAAAAAATGAATATAAAAAATGAAATCATACATATAAAAAATGGATGTTTGTTTGTCCTATATACAGATCTACAATTTTAATTCCGATCTTTATGAAACTTGGCACACTCGACCTTCAAAATCAAGAGGAAGGTCACTACCTACATAAATTTTCTCATAAAGCCAGATCATGGGATCCACACTCTTTATATACATATATTTTACGCAAATTTAACGAATTTTTGATTAATTATATACTTAAAAAATATTATTGATTTAAAAAAACATATTAAATAATTTTAGCGTTTTCCCCTAATATTTATATTATATGATTTTTTTTTTATTTATACGTGATATAGTTTTATGTTAATAACCAATTAATCATCAGTTTGATGTATATCGATTAATCAGGATCTTAATTATGCTGTTCATTTAACAATGTATGCTATCGATCCACAGTGGACCACTTGATCATCATTGCTCCCCCAAGCAAGGATTAATACCATTCCTGTTGGAAACTCCTGTTTCAGATAAAAGTAAATTGATGATGATAATTCTGAAAACACGTTAGATTATGCATTTGCTATATAGGGTTCAGAGTAATAAGTATTTTAGAATTAAATGCATACCGATTTCATGCATAATATTAAAAGAAAGGAATGATCATAAGCTTGACTGCCCTGCAAGTATTCTAATAATGAGCACTGTATTTCTCTCATATATTTTAAAAAATAAAAGGCGGAAGTAAAGGAAACTTGTGAAGGCGTGAGAGTAGAAAAGCTGCTTAATCATCCTTAAGTGATTTCGGCGACAAAAGAAACCATGTCAGGTAATTAAAACAACAAATCGAATTTAAATTATTTACATAATTATTTGATTTTTCTCTGAATATTATTATTTCTAGTACGCAGTATAAGGAATGCGTCCTCGGGCGGCTTCCTCGACTATTTCAATGAGTCATACGTCCGATCATAAACTCTTGTTGCACCACCTACAGGCAGTTTATTTCCATTCTTTTCCAAAAAGGCTTCCATATAGAACTCATTATCCTTAATTTCTTACATTTCAGAGCAGTGCTGCCAGACATTTTTCAACTAAATTAGCAGGAAAAAGAATAAAAAAGTCGCAAAATGTAGCACATGACGTCAGATGACACGTGATTTTAGTGATGTCATACCTACGCATGTTCATATTACCTCTGACGTCACCACAAATTCGATCTCCATTGGTTTCGTAAGCTACGGACTGTAATTCGATTATTGGTCGTTTTTATTACGTATCTTAGTTCTGTTGAAAATTTTAAAACTAAAGTGCTAATTATTTGTTGGTTAAACACTACTTGTTTAAACGTTACTTTTACTTTTAATTCCTTCTCAGTTAACTTAGATTTTTATTATCTTATATATATGCGGCTTAAGTGTCTGTCGCCGATAAATTATTGGTTGCTTGCGTAACTGTTAATTATTTTATTTCCCGTGTAGTGCAGCGCGTGACGAATATTATGAGAAAGCTAAGAGGGAAAATTAAAAAATACAAGAGCACGTGCATTTAACATTTAATAAATAAATTTAACATATGTTTATCGCCGATAGTTTATTGGTCGCTTGCGTAACTGTAAATTGTTTTATTCCCCGTGAAGTGCAGCGCGTGAAGAATATTATGAGAAAGCTAAGCCGCCGGAAAAATTAAAACTACAAGAGCCCGTGCACTTAACATTTAATAAACAATTTAGCATCTATATATAATAGAATTCGGAAATATGCAACCTGCAAAAACCGGCAACGATGAAAAACAAATAAAATGCATATCTTTATTATATGCGGCTTAAGCGCCTGTTTGTCGCCGATAGTTTATGGGTTGCTTGCGTAACTGTACTAGCCAATGAGGTGAAGTTGCCACGGCACAGGTTGACCGTTTCAATTGAGACGTAGACAATTTCCTGTAAAACTTGCCTTTGCTATGACCATCCATAAGTCTCAGAGTCAAACGCTTAGACGTGTTGGCAATTTTTTACAGGAACCTGCATTTGGACACGGTCAACTTTATGTTGCCTGTTCAAGAGTTCGTGAAAGAACGGACGTAAAATTAAAAATAATGGATGGTTCTCTGCAGGGCGAGCTTAAAAATGATGGAAAGATCTACACAAGAAATGTTGTGAACAAAGAGATCTTTGACATGTGAATTAACATTTTATTATTTAAATCACTTTTATTTATTGAGCTGGCGGTGGCTTTTAAGAAATGTACCTCCAGTGGTTTCCTTCATTGCACTCTACTTTAAGCAATTATGCAAGTAGAAGGGGAAACCCCGTGGGGCAGTAAGCAAAGGGGCGTCCTCGCCGCCTGCCTTATTATTTTAACATATAAAGCATTTTACGATATATTAAACAAACATAGTCGCAAAACGTACCACATGAATACGATGGAGTAGCGAAAATTTTGCAAAATATCATGCACATGAATTTGAATCTCACAGATTTATCAAAAGTAGCAAATTTGCGAATAATCGAACGATCTGACAACACTGTTTCAGAGGTTTTACTGGTGTGGTAAAGAGACAGGTACGGACATAGTATGACGTTGGTATGATGTTTATAATACGATATTCAATTTAAGTAATATTTTAATCCAATTAAAAGTTGGCGCAATGTTGTTATAGCGGTGTTTTTATTCTATTTCTTTGCTATATGAAAATAATAATTTAACCTTACTTTACTATTTTATATTCGAAGTAATTGTATTTGGTACTTTTCTGTTTTGCCGGCGTAGGCGATAAAGTCGCCAATAATGCTACAACCAATGCCAAACAGAATATCCTCCCTGGTAACCTTTTACTCCTCATTTTCGAAACAAGTCGCAGCCATTTCTTATCAGATTAATTGTTTCTTTCAATACTGGCATACAATTACATAGAATTTTTACCAGATAGTTCATTTTTATGCCCTAAGGCTACTTGCGAGCGGTGATTAAGTCAATTATGATGTAACCACACCGCTCACCTGATGGCAAAAATATAGAAAGGCAAAAAGTTCATCCATTCTAATAAGAATGCTCTGGCGAAGTAAAGCACGGCGGTTTTACATAATGTCTGAGTAAACTATTCGTACGAATTGAAATAATTCTTGCATTTAAACTTATATTCCAATTAAGATTTGACTTGAAATTAATGTAGGTAATTACTGAGAGAATTAGATTTTTGTAACGAAGTTTACGTGAGATGAGATCACTTTTGGTCACGTGATATGAACCGGCGAATCAGGATGTGGTACTATGAAAGCATAGTAAATTCTTAAATTAATGTCTTTTTACAAATATATTGTCTTTATTTATTGGCTGTTTTACAAAATTTGAAACAACATTAAAATGTTTATACATTCAAAACAAAAAATTCTTAGAACTAACATTTGTCAACATTTTTTATGTGTATACCGTGTGTTGTCGCCAATAAAGTCTGCTTGGCGAGATTTGCCCCGGGAAAACGGAAAAGTACCATGTATTTATTTACATTTGGCCTGCCATCTTAAAAAACGACGTTTTCAACAAATAATTAACCCATTATTTTTAACGATATTTATTTTTTTAAAGTTCTGAACACTTTACCATGCGTTAAATACGTAAAAACGGCGTTTTTCAAGATGGCTGACGATTGTAAAAACCGCGCCAACAATTGTGCCAACATAAATCGCTAAAAATTTCGTGCAACCCTCTACCAAAGTAGCACAGCAATGTCTTCACCGGACTTGAACCCCGGACCTCTCATGCTGAAAAGGCGCGAGAAATACCTTCTAAGCTATTTTCCGTAAATTTTCCGCAAAAAATGCACAGTAAACTACTTTTTCCTAAACCAAATTATGAGATTTATCTTTGAATTACGCTAAATGTTTTTCGACTTTCATGCAAAAGTTACATAAAAAAGCTCCATTTGCTTATCAATACCAACAAAAGCGGCCGAATGACCATTTTCTAAAAACGTGCAACTTACTGAAGTATAAAACTACATTAATTGGTACTACTATAAATTCCTTGCTATTTATAAATTTCAACGTCGATTTTGTGCACATTAAGTACATTGCGAGCCCGTATTCATGCAATAATATATAAAAAATCTATATATTATTTAAACTAACCAGCTATTTATAATTTTAGCCTTTACTATATCTTCTCCTTTCCGTTTCCTCGCCAGAATATAAATGAGTTAGACAGTACTTAAGCGGATAGCGTTTTTGCACTTACACGCTACTTTCAGTTACTGCCAGCTCTGATAGTTGTAACTTTCGGCTTTCAGTTATTCGCTGTCGATAAATTGATTTTGACGTTACGGTTAAAATTACTAAGCCATTAGAGTAAACTTTTATTGTGTAGTCTTTCACTAGTCGATAAAAACATCATAACTACAAAAGACTTCCTTTAGTTGTATAACCAATAGCTCTGGCTGATATTTTTAGCACAAGAACGTGCATTTATGTTTAAAGTTTTGCTAAATAAAAAGGTTTATTTACACCTTTCCCTGACTTGTAGTTACTTAGACCTATCGATTATTCGTTTCTCATCTGTTAGGAGTTTTAGACTAATTAAGTTTTACAACTAATTAAGTTAAATCTCATACATGATGCATTTAAAACGTAGTTTGGGTCTAAAATGATGATGCTAAATACGTTTCAAAATTTTGATTGGTAAATGGCTAAAATGTAAGTTTTAAATAAAAAAAAAGTAATTATTCTTTGATTATATATAAGTTATTTATATTATTGCTTCAATTGCTTAACACTTTGCCACCCCTTTCCCAAAAGTATATTATTGACTGAGAAATTGTTAATGTAAATGTCAGGTCACGAAAACTTAACAAATTTTCACAACTTACGCTGCCGACTGCCCCTCGAATTTTACAATATTTGGCAGCAATGAAATTTACTGCGTTAGTCATGCGTAACATACACTGAACTGACAAAAGTCATGGGATACCTCCTAATATTTTGTCGGTCCTCCTTTTGCCCGGAGAAGTGCAGCAACTCGACGTGGCATGGACTCAACAAGTCGTTGGAAGTCCCCTGCAGGAATATTGAGCCATGCTGCCTCTATAGACGCCCATAATTGTGAAAGTGTTGACGGTGCAGCGTTTTGGGCACGAACTGACCTCTCGATGATGTCCCATAAATGTTCGATGGGATTCAAGTCGGGCAATCTAGGTGGCCGGATCATTCGCTGGAATTGTCCAGAATGTTCTTCTAACCAATCGCGAACAATTGTGGCCTGGTGACATGGCGCATTGTCATCCATAAAAATCTCATGGTTGTTTGAGTACGTGAAGTCCATGAATGGCTGTAAGTGATCTCCAAGTAGCTGAAGGTATCCATTTTCAGTCAATGATCGGTTCAGTTGCACCAGAGGACCGAGTCTATGCCATGTAAAAACAGCCCAGACCATTATGGAACCACCACCAGCTCGAACAGTGCCTTGTTGACAACTTGGGTCCATGGCTTCGTGGGGTCTGCGCCACAATCGAACCCTACCATCAGCTCTTACCAACTGAAATCGTGACTCATCTGAACAAGCTACGGTTTTGCATTCGTTTAGGGACCAACCGATATGCTCACGAGCCCACGAGAGTCGCTGCAGGCGATGTCGTGCTGTCAGTATAGGCACTCGAGTCGGTCTTCTGCTGGCATAGCCCAAGCAAGAAAAATTTCGCCGCACTGTCCTATCGGACACGTCCTTCGTACGTCCCACATTGATTTCTGCGGTTGTTTGACGCAGTGGTTGCTTGTCTGTGAACATTGACAACTCTACGCAGACGTCGCTGGTCTCGGTCGTTAAGTGCAGGGGGTCGGCCACTGCGCTATCCATGGTGGGATGTTATGCCTGAAACTAGATACTCTCGGCACACTCTTGACACTGTGGATCTCGGAATGTTGAATTCCCTAACGATATCCGAAATGGAATGACCCATGCGTCTAGCTCCAACTACCATTCCTCGTTCAAAGTCTGTTAATTCTCGTCGTGCGGCCATAATCACGTCAAAGCCTCTTCACATGAATAACTTGAACACAAATGAAAGCCCTGCCAAAGCACTTCGCGTTTATACATTTTCTACGCGATACTACTGCCATCTGTATATTTGCATATTGCTATCCCATGACTTTTGTCATTTCAGTGTATGATAAGTATGTTAAAATACTCCATGCCCATGTACATTCTAAAAGTAACTGAAAAAAAATTACAAAAAAAAAAAAAAAAAAAAAAAGTATGAAAGGGTTCATATTTTAACCATCGCCCAAAGCGATTTGTTAAGGTTTTTCTATTCTCTCGCTGAGCCAGCAGTCTACCAATGTGCAGCTGCACTCTTGATAACCCATTTCTTTTTAACTTTATTATTAAGCACCATTTACTTCGCATATGTCATATACAATTCAATGAGAAATCACAAAAATTTTAAAAGCAACATAGTAGTATATATTCAGAATTCCCGATAGAGTGTTAACATGCATTGGCATACATTTTCCTATTTTTTTTTTCAGTCTTTTATCATTTCATTATGTAAATATTCAGTTTTCTTAGTAAGATGACAAGCAAAAAACAAAACAAATTTTTTTTTCTCTTGTTATTAACAATTATTAATAACAAGAGAAAAAAATAATTATATATTTTTTTCTCTTGTTATTAATAATTGTAATTTTTATGTTTTTAATAACTTTATTTTTAAATATCAAGTTCTTCACACGTACGCCCTATAAAATTCAATTAAAAAGGAAAATCGCAAAATATTTAAAAACAGCATATCTTGAGAATTCTCGACAGATAGAGTCGCGCACTGGAGATAAAATTTTTTTTTTTTTTTTTTTCGTATAACGTCGCACTGCTCGCTTTCAAATCGTTGAGTTTGTTAATCAAAAATTCCCTAAAGTTTTACAAAATATGAAATATAAAATTCAATATTTAGGTTTCCAGGTGTACATGTTCGGGTAGAGGACTATGTTATTTAAAACTGAATGGCTCTAGTACCGTTGTATTTTCATAGTGCGAGAAGCAAAAACACACTTATGCAGATTCTTCATTATTTAATATTGGCCCACCAGCAGCCGAGCGGTTAAGTCGCTGAACACTAGTAGTTCGGTCCGAGGTTCGAATCCGGCGAACGGGCTTGCTGCGTGGATGTTTTCGTGGTTTTTCCCCATGTGTTAATGTGTATACGAGCCAGTTTCCCTTAGAAAGTCCTCCCCGAAGGCATCCCTCAGGCAGATAGCCCTAGAGGCTTTGTCGTAATGAAATAGCATAAAAAATAGCATCATTTCATATTGTTTAAATATAATAATAATGTTGTATAAATAATAATACAAATCATATTTAATTCTTTTAAATAATAATACAAATATTATTATATTTTAAAATATATATTTAATCAAATAATTAAACATATATTTTAAAATATAATAATTATTTGGTGGCAACAATTTGAAAAGTGATACAGCAATTTACAGTGAACCTACAAAATCCCGCTTCAAGACTAATAGCTCATTCGGACTAGAACTATAGGACTGCTTTTGAGGTAATAAGAGCCGAAAATTGAAAGTCCTTCCGAGTATCCTTGATATCACGTCAGCTTTATATATTAATAGAATCTAAACTATATCAATATCCTGGAATGTATCCACAGGTAATGCTTAAGTGAGTTATGACTCAAATCTGCAGTATTTTTAAACAGTAGTTTCCTGTTTCACGTGCTCATTCTTTTAAGTAGATGTTGTCATCAGCTAAAATAAGGTTAATCATCCTTCATACAAATAAAAAATTGACGTAACCAGTTATTCGAGAAATTTGAAGTTATCCTATCTTTGCAAAAGACATGCTTTGAAAATTCAAATAATCATTGATTCGTTTCTAAGACTCTGGCATTTTCTTATTTTTATGTAGGAATCGTGTGCTAAATTGGAGAGATCTTAGGGCTAGATAACCTCGAAACGTTTTGTGCCAACCAAGCATTATTTACGCATGGTTTATTATTTAAATAAAGATCTGGGAAACTGTTACAGGATTACGCTTTCTAAGTTTTATATTAAACTTAACATGAAGTTGTAGAGACATTAGGTAATTTTTGGAAGCAGAAGAAGTGAAAATGAGCAACGCTTTAGCCGGGAATCGAACCACGGATCTCTGGAATACGCCCTCAACATGCAAACCACTACATTACGAAGGCATGCTAAGAAGGCGGGAGAAATGCACCCCTTTTTAAAGGGCATATGGGGTTTAGGAGACCCACCCGCCAAATCCTGGGTGTGTAGAATCATCGTTCACCACCCTTTTAGTTCGGGCGCCACCGTAGAGACATTAGGTATTTTTTGGAAGCAGCAGAAGCGAAAATGAGCAATGCCTTCGCCGGGAATCGAACCGCAGACCCCTGGAAAACGCACCCAGCGTGCAGACCGCTACACTAAGATGGCATGGTAAGAAAGCGAGAGATATACCTTATAAAGTATGTTCAAGATTTTACTTCCCTGTAAGAAGTAAAGGATGTATTGTAATCGCGGAAATTTTGGGTATCATATTTAAACGAAAATATCCATTTTGACCACTCCCGCATCCATTTGAATGACTTTTTTTTTTAGTCCAAAGGGATTTGAATCCCGAAGGACTATTAGTTTCGTTTTGGCATTTTGCGTCGGACTCATAAATGTCGGTTCACTTTTCAAACTGTTGCCACAAAATGTTAGAGTCCTGCGTTATATTTGAAGAAATTAAATAATGAAAAATCTGCATAAATGTATGTATATTTCTCGTATTGTGATAAAACAACGGTACATAGAGTCATCGAATTTTGAATAACGTAATCCTCCAACGAATATGAGCATGTGGAAGACCAAATTTGAAATTTGAAATTTGTTTTATGATCGATTTCCTATTTTTTAAAACTTTGACGAATTTTTGATTAACAAACTCAAGGATTTCAAAGCGAGCAATGGCAACGTTGTGCAGAAAAAACATTTTTATCTTCAGTATCGGAAATTCTAAAGATATGCTCGTTTTAAAACTATTTTGCGATATTGCTGTTACACTGGATCTTATGGTTTAAGTGCGAGGAACATGATATTTAATAAAGAAAGGTAACACACAAAATGTTAAAAAACGCCCCTTTGGACGTACGTAATTTAAAATCTGAAACATTTCAGTTTTTTTTTTTTTTTTTTTATTTTATTTTTTGTACGTACGGACGGAATGGGGAACTTCTTTTCCCAAAACTAGAACGCTGAAATTTTGTATATGGGACTGCTATAACGTGTACTTTCTTCTCCCTTTTTCGTTCAAAAGGCCGCACCAAACATATATATATATATATATGTAATAATAAAATTCCATAGTCAAGAATACACTTAAAATTCTAACTGTGTGTTCTTTTCATTTTTAATGGCGACGTTCTCTTATTTGAAAGTACGTGGAATTAAATCCACAGCCCCGTAGTCAAGTTTTTTTCCCGCCTTTTCTGCAAGTGCAGTTATAGAATGTTCTGAAAATATTTAAAGAGAACTGGAATGGCTGACGAGGCTGATGGCATTTCTTGGAAGCTCCGCCTTTCCAGAGGCTATAAAAAGACTCGCAAAGGAATATCGGGGGCTTTTCTTAAATGTCACGATGCAGTAAACTTCATAGAAAAAGTAATTAGTAATTATTTTTATTTACTCCGGATATCTGATTGTGTAACTGCTATTTCTCTTGACTAATAATAAATGGATCCTGTTTTTTAAACTTATTGTCTGATAATTTAAGCTACGACTACACCTATGATTCTTCACCAATCTATTTATTCCGGACAAAAGCTGGTACATCATATATATATATATATATATATATATATATATATATGTGTGTGTGTGTGTATATATATATATAAACAATTTAATTAATTGTCATAGATTGCCAAATACTTGCGTTAAAGCTGCAAAGTAATAAAATAATAATTTATTTACTAATAGATTATTTAGTATATTATCTCCATTGACGAAAGTAGTTAAAATTCTATTGAAGCTATGTAACTCATTAGCATATTTAAATATTGAATCTTAAATAAATTAAAATTGAAATATTAAAAAGGTGTAATTAAAAGTGAAAATGCAATCAATAAACTATATATTCTCATCCTGTTACCCGGCTAGGTGACCTTAGTATTTTTATTCTTAAATGTTGATAAATTGCGCACTTTTTTGCTTTAAAAGTGTTTGAATCATGCTGTTGTTATGTTCGGGTTGTGATTTTTAAGCCTTTAGTTAATCATGAATGTAATAGTTATAAAATTATCAACAATTTAAAAGTTAAAAATAGCACTTTAACTTTTAAACGAAACCTCCATTTATTTACATTTGAAACTCTCAGTAGAGAATTCCTTTTTTAATTTGAACAATAATACGTTATGAATATTGCCCATTTTTTTATGTGTAACATCTTTTGTACCTTTGCATAACATGGAAATAACATAGCATTTGCAAAGGAAACATTTTCTGCAATGTGAAAAAAACAGAATGCAACAAAATTTGAACAATAATAATATACTTACTAGCACACAATGCCTTTACGATTGGATCGAGATTGTCGTTTTTTGGTATTTGCACTAAATTCATGGACTCAAGCTATTTATATAATCCATGCGCTTAAGATTGCTTTTGATATTAACAGCATCTTTGAAAGATTTTATAATTTTATTATTCCATGAAACCGTAAGCCCTCTGCAGAACGCTGCGGCTAAAGATTTTCGTTTCAAAGTAAACAAACGATAATTTTCACGCTTCTATGTCACTCATACGCGTCAACGCCCTGCCTGAACGTCATTAAATCAAGAGAAAATCATGTCATATGAAATTGTGTCCAATCACAAGTATGGAAAG
Source organism: Stegodyphus dumicola (assembly GCF_044657685.1). Lineage (NCBI taxonomy): Eukaryota > Metazoa > Arthropoda > Arachnida > Araneae > Eresidae > Stegodyphus > Stegodyphus dumicola. The sequence goes on along the minus strand of NC_140776.1, from coordinate 182,191,954 downwards.
ACCTCCACGAAGCATCCTTCCCTTTCCGTGTAGTACCTAAGGGCGGAGCACGTAATAAGTTTTTTTAAAAAAATCACAAGTATGGGTTCTTTTCCTATGCCCGTGGCGCGGTACAGAATACTTATATGCAAGCCGGTCGGACCGAAAAGACTCTGAAATGCCTAATCTAAATTAGTATTAGTGTTATAAAGAACGATAACAGTTTTTCTCGTAAGCAAAATGAAAATTCTTAACGAGAGGAATGAAACTACGCTACTTTAGCGTAACGTAATAAATAGGGAGATATATCTTCCAATCCATTGACAGTAAATATCTTCCGATCAAACGCTGTGCTCAAGAGTCATTAGTTTTTTTTCTGAAGCAGAAGACGTGAAAAGTGTGCAGTGACTTCGAACTCTGGACCTCTCGAATACGAGTCGAGTATGCTGCAAAAAGAAGGGATAAAATACCTTATATGACAAAAAAAAACTCTTACCGTATATACTCGCGTATAAGTCGATACCGCGTATAAGTCGACCCCCCACTTCGACATAAAAAATTCGTAGAAAATAAGAAACCCGCGTATAAGTCAACCCCCCACTTCCGAAATCGATCGAGAAACTACGAAAAATTTTTTTTAAGTCCTACGTTTATTCAAAATCATCTGAGAAAAAAAAGTAAATATACGATAAAAATACCTTGGTAAATAAACAAAATCAAAATCCTTCATCGTCCGATTCATGGTCAGATTCGCCAAACATTTCATAGAACTCTTCTGCCGTCATTGGCTCGTCATCATAGATATTTTCAGTCTCGAACTCTGTATTGTTAGAATCACTACCAGAGACTTCGTCGTCATTTTCACTTTCAAAAACAGCATCACCTTCCGTGCCGTCTAGTTCGTTGCTAATACAATATTTTTTAAATGATTTTATAATAATTTCAGAGAGATTCTGTAATTAGTTCGTCACATAATTTAAGTCATGAAATTACTTCAAGTAAGTGACTTATTTGATAAGTCGTCCAATTTGAGTTCGGGAAGAAAACAACTGCATTATATAAAGAAATTTTTGAACTTCCGATTCTTTTCATTTTTTATGGCCCCGCGTATAAGTCGACCCCTCCCTTTGAAGTCTTTTTTTTTTTGTCCAAAGTATCTCGACTTATACGCGGGTATATACGGTAATTTCATTTCGATCAAGAAACACAATTAATCTTCTTAGCAGTTTTACACTGTTATTATAACGCACCGTGCGGAAAATAATGCTACAATCTTAGTTTTTTTTTTGGGAAAGCAACGAGCTAACAATAAATAGTTTGATCGATGACGAACTCTCATTTCGAACAAATGCGATCTTTATAAAATAAAGAAACGACATTCAACAAGGACAACCAGTTTCGAAACGACTCTGATTTCATTGGCAAGTGTCAGTTCCAGATCTCCTGTTCTTTGCGAGGTCATGGTAACACGAAACTTTCTCAAGAGACGCTATAGAAGTTCGAAAATTCACAGCCTGAAAAGAATTCTTTTCCCCGTCGCAAACGATCTGCCGCTTCGGTCATCATTGTGCCTTATAAGAGGAAATTACAAATTGTTATGTGTCTATCGTAAAAGAATTTTGTTTAAAGTGTTCTACAATGAAAACAGTGCAAATGTCACGAAAGTGTTGCAAAAACTTGTAAATTTCGAAATGAATTTGTGATCATAACACACATTGACGTTAGAATCATTAAAAGAGACTTTTTGGACTGAGTTAGTTGTTAGTTTTAGACCGAAAGGGCGTTAGCTCGAATGGCCTATTAGCCTCGAAGCGAGATTTGGTGGCTTGTTATTTTAAATGTCTGAAGCGTTGCCACCAAATATTATCGTACTGCATTAATTTTAAATCAATTAAATAATGAAGAATCTGCAGGAATATATGTATGCTTTTCGCACTGTGAAAAACGATGGTACCTAGAGTCATCCCATTTTGAATAACGCAGCTCTCCACCCGAGCATGTGCCCGAATTTTGAATTTCGAAGTTTATGTTTCATGTTTCATAAAACTTCCATGAATTTTTAACAAATTAAACTATATGAAAGAGAACAGTGGCAACAATGTACGGATTAAAGGCCCGCACAAGCAGTTTAAGTTTGAGAACGCTGTTTTAGAATATATTTTTGTGAGATTTTACCTTACCGAATGTCTTCATGGTGTAATTGGAAAATACGTCCGACATCGGAAGGTCCAGTGTTCCGAGTCCCAGCGAAGGCACTGCATTTTTATTCACGTTTCCTGCCTTTAAAAAAAAAAAAAAAAAAAAAAAAAAATCTGAAATGTTTCAGATTTTAAATTACGTCCAAAGGGGCGTTTTTTAACATTTTGTGTGTTACCTTTCTTTATTAAATATCATGTTCCTCGCACTTAAACCGTAAGATCCAGTGCAACAGCAATATCGCAAAATAGTTTTAAAACGAGCATATCTTTAGAATTTCCGATACAGAGACTCACGCGCTGGAGATAAAAATGTTTTTTCTGCACAACGTTGCCATTGCTCGCTTTGAAATCCTTGAGTTTGTTAATCAAAAATTCGTCAAAGTTTTAAAAAATAGGAAATCGATCATAAAACAAATTTCAAATTTCAAATTGGGTCTTCCACATGCTCATATTCGTTGGAGGATTACGTTATTGAAAAATTCGATGACTCTATGTACCGTTGTTTTATGACAATGTGAGAAATATACATACATTTATGCAGATTTTTCATTATTTAATTTCTTCAAATATAATGCAGGACTCTAACATTTTGTGGCAACAGTTTGAAAAGTGAACCGACATTTATGAGTCCGACGCAAAATGCCAAAACGAAACTAATAGTCCTTCGGGATTCAAATCCCTTTGGAGTAAAAATCTGAGAGGTTTTAGATTTTAAATTACGTCCAAAGGGGCGTTATTTTAGCATTTTGTTCATTGCATTTATTTATTAAATAGCATGTTCTTCGCACTTAAACCACAAATATCAGTTCAAGAGCAATATCGCAAAATAGTTTTAAATTGAGCCTATCTTTAGAATTTCCGATACACACTCTCGCGCGCTGGATATAAAAATGTTTTTTCTGTACAACGTTGCGATGGCTCGCTTTGAAATCGTTTAGTTTTTCAATCAAAAACTCGTTGAAGTGTTACAATATACGAAATCGATAATAAAACAAATTTCAAATTCAGATTAAGCCTTCCATATGCCCATATTCTATGGAAGGTTACGTTAGCCTTCCAGCACGCGCGCTTGGGTATTTTACATGAGCACGCGCGCGTCGTATGTTTTACGACATCTGTTATTTTACCGTTTTGGGCACGAAAAATGACAGAAATGTGTGAATATTGATAATAAATTTGTTAAAACATAAAATATTAACTTTATTATTGCAAAATACAAATGATGTCCCATTTAAATGATAGTAATTTTTTTAAACTTTCAAATCAGTCAGGTGTAAAGCAATGATGTATTTCATTATAAAAATCTTTAAATTAACTATTTAATAACTATATTTTAAAATCCAAGCTAGTTTTAATATTCATCTGTCCTGTCATGTTGATTTATCATCGAATTGAAGACAACTTGTCAGAAATAAAAATCTTGTCAGACAACTTGTCAGAGCCATCACTTGTGAACAATTCCTTTGCATTTACATGGTGTCCTTTTTTTTTACTCCTATCATATATAACAATTCAAATTAGGCCATCATTTCCACTCAGGTAACAGTGCTATTATTCTCACATCCAAAAGTTTCCTTGTCTGCTTTTTCTTCATCAGATAATTCTTGAAGAATGCGAGCAAAATCAGCTGGTTGCACATATGTTTTTACCATGAAAACCGATATAAAAGTTATAGACTCGAATTTATACAAATTAAAATAATACACGTCAATTAATAACACAAAATTACAAAATAATTGAGAAAAAATATTTTCCGAATTTTTCCCCACGACCACGCGCGTGTCGTGACTTTTACGAAGAAGCTGCCACGTAGCATAAAAGCCCAATAAAAAAACAAAAAATGTCATTTAACTTCCTTTTGGCACATTCCATGATGTGCTGAATGGTTGAAAGGAAGAACAGAAATGACATTTAGATGTCTCAGCTGCGATATGCGAAAAGTGTGCATTAAAAACCGAATTTAAATTTAGATTTAATTTAATTAAAAGTTTGTGCATAGCGCGCGTGCTGGAAGGTTAGTCAAATTTTGTTGGCTCTAGGTACCGTTATTTTATCACAATGCGAGAAACATATATTCATTTATGCAGACTCTTCATTATTTAATTTGTTCAGATATAATACAGGGCGATAATATTTGGTGGCAAAGATTTGAGAAGTGACACAGCCTTTTAAAGGTTTCAACGCAAAACCGCAAAACATAAACAATAATCATTCAGAGCAAATTGCCTTTATGGACTAAAAAACTAATAACTCTACATTTTTACTTCCTTGTACGAAGTAAAAAGGAAGTATTGTAATCGCGAAAAGTTTCAGGCAGCGTATTTCAACGAAAATATCCATTTTGGCCTCTATCAAATGCAATTTAACGATGCATTTCCGTGATATATGTATGTAAGGACAGAATAAAACACTCTTTTCATCCAAAAAAATTATAAAACTGCTTTAAAATGAATTCTGGAGAGAATTTTCCGTGGCTTCTGTACGAACGTATGAACGTACGTATCTCGCATAACTCAAAAACGAGTAGCCTCAGAACGTTGAAATTTTGTATATAGGACTGCTATAACATGTAGATGTGCACCTCGTATTTTGGTTGCAATAGGCCTCACCAAACGTATATTTAATATAATTATATATATATGCACTCTGTTACCCGGCTCAGTGATCTCAGTTTCTTTACTCTTATATATTTGTAAATTGTACATTTTTTGCTTTAAAAATGATTGAATTATGTTGTTTTTATCTTCCGGTTAAGGTTTTTATGCCTTTAATAATTCTGTATGCAATATGTTTAGAATTATCAACAATTTTAAAGTTGTTTAGGTGTCGCTAAGCCTTTTTTTATGGCGGCCATTGATTGTTTACATTTGAAACAGCAGACTAGTGGATTTGTTGCCAATCTTGAGAAACATAGCTTCGCAAGAAAAAAGATAACGCTTTCATTTATTATCGCCAATTAAATCATGCTTAATCCTTTCTGGAGTTTTTTCGAGGAAATAAGTGTTTAAGATTTAAGAACTAAATTAATTGAATGAGAAATACTCAATCGTCTGTGAAAAACTGTTTCTTTTTTGCTTTGTTTGCTTAATTTCTTTTATACATCGTTCTAACTTTATTATAGTATTTGAATAGGAAATGTCGCAACGATTAGATAATTCTTTAAATGATATAAATTGTGTGCATTCTGAGTTATAATATGAACGAAATATAATACTGTTAAGTGAACCTAGCGCCAGCTTGTCGCTAATAGTAAACAAATAGAATGAATTTTAAAGAATGCGTTTATTCTATTGTGGTTTATGCTCTGTCGGCGAAGTAGATTTAATTCAATCCAATAAGTTTAAACGAAATGCAAGAAAAAATGCGTATAATTTAATATTCCGTATAAGGAAGTCATGTGGTGTACACATCAGATTTTTTAATTTGTATAATCTTCTGGTCTGGGAGAATATATGTTACGTGAATCAAAGGAGGCTAGTATTTAGATATACAGCTACCTGAAATCATGTAATTTGCATAATAGAACTAGTTGATGGACCTGTTGATTTTTTCGACAAACAACACTCTATAATTATTAAACTGTAGCGTCTTTGTAGAAAATCAGAATAAAACTGTCATCAAAAATAGACCTATAGTTCATTAGTTAGTTTTTAAATTCTTCCCATTACTTTCACAACCACGTTGGGAAGGTATGCATCTCGCTTAATTAAACACACAATCAGCAGATTCAAACATACTTTTCTCTCTTTGTTTAATTTTATTTTTACGTAACCCAGTGGCAACAGGCCAAGAGATTTTTCTATTCCATTGTACTCCTGAAGCAGTTTTAACCTCTTCAGGTGCAGAGATAAACTTTTGCTAGGAGTAGGGAGTCAAATCCATCATCATATTATTTAAATAAATTTCATGCTTTAGTACTTCATTTCAAAATATTGATGTGCCTTTAAAAAGGTTTTACAAGAAAATCTTCCTGTTTTTAGAATATTCACAATGCTGCTTTAACCTTTTGAAGACGAAAAGGCCATTATAGTGGCCACAGAGTCAACACCTTCTTAAACACAAGCCTCCCTACTGAAGGCTCGTAGTTTAGTGACGTCACAAACTGTTGGCCTTCTCAATGGGGTGCGAAAAATCGCCCCTAAACCAAGGCCATCTAGATGGCATTAGCAAGTTAGGGGAAATTCGTCCTTGGTCGTGAGAAAGCGCGTGAACCATGTCGCCTTAATTTGATATTGATATATTTTTTTCGATTTCAATCATGCCTTTAAAGTGCTGTGTGCCGTTATTCCGACAAAATTATTGTGACGGTTCTAAAGTATGAGTATATAGATTTCTTAAGGAACAAGATGTATTACATAGATGATTAAAATCGATACCGCGAGAAAATTTTACCATTTCGAAGTATTTTCGGGTAAGTTAAGCCTAACTTGAAATTTAAATTTATTAAGGTATTTGCTTCTACATTTAAAAGAATGGATACGTTAATATTAAGGAATTTCATTTTTATAGAATACATTGTGTATAATATTGTGTAATTACGTATCGATTAGTATAATTATGTATCGAATTGTATGGTTAATAATTATGTATCGAATTGCATGCTAAATATTCACTTACTTTTTAAAATGTCCAATTTTTTACTTTTTGATTAATTTTATAACTTGGAACTTTTAACTTCATACGTATATGGCAGCAAATGAAATTATTTAGCTTAATATTTAATATATTTTGGTTTTAAAAGTTTTTCTAAAGGAACTGTGAAGGCAATAAATATGCTTATGGTTTTTTAAATTTTAATATAAAGCGCACAGTTTTGCGTAAAACAAGAAATAATTTAAATTTCTAATGCATGAAAATTCAGATATTATTAAAACTTATGTCACTAATTATCCACTTTAGTGGCCATGTCTTTTCCCCCCATTTTCCAGGCTGAAAAGTGGGGTGAAATGTCAAATTTGACGTCCCTGGGGTTTTAACCACTTATCTCTTTCAAAGGTCTTCCTTTTGCGACATAGATGCACCCCTCTGAGAATCCATTAAACTACACACAAGAATCTTTGTTGCAAATAGGAGGTGATTTCTTAAAGGGGGGAAAGCATTCGGTTCAAGATTCCCCGTCCTTTGGTAGCTTTTAGTGCTACCAAAGCCCCGGCCTCAAAAGGTTAATATGGCCTTTTTTGCATGATTTTAATTTAACATCTTTTAAAACAGTAATTATGTTACAATACTAATTTTGATCTCTTAAGGACAAAATTCTCTTTTAAATATCCGCAATCAAATTTGATTTTGAAAGATTTCTTTTTTCAAAGAAAGATGCTTTCAAGAATTTTGCTTCCAAAAGGTACGACTTCAAAATGTGTAACATAAAAATGATTAAATTTTTGATTTTGAATTAATTTCATTTCTGAAAGCATATGCAATGAAACTGTGATAATCTAACTAAGCACATATCATAACGAGTATTTTACAATTACTAAACTAAAGAAATCTGTTTAACTAAAAGGGGTAATGACTATTAAGCTAATGAAGTATTAAGTTATGTATGAGGTTAATGAGTATTAAGCTAATGAAGTATTAAGTTATGTATGAAGTTAATGAGTATTAAGCTAATGAAGTATTAAGTTATGTATGAAGTTAATGAGTATTAAGCTAATGAAGTATTAAGTTATGTATGAAGTTAATGAGTATTAAGCTAATGAAGTATTAAGTTATGTATGAAGTTAATGAGTATTAAGTTATGTATGAAGTTAATGAGTATTAAGCTAATGAAGTATTAAGTTATGTATAAAGTTAATGAGTATTAAGCTAATGAAGTATTAAGTTATGTATGAAGTTAATGAGTATTAAGCTAATGAAGTATTAAGTTATGTATGAAGTTAATGAGTATTAAGTTATGTATGAAGTTTATGAGTATTAAGTTATGTATGAAGTTAATGAGTATTAAGCTAATGAAGTATTAAGTTATGTATAAAGTTAATGAGTATTAAGCTAATGAAGTATTAAGTTATGTATGAAGTTAATGAGTATTAAGTTATGTATGAAGTTAATGAGTATTAAGCTAATGAAGTATTAAGTTATGTATAAAGTTAATGAGTATTAAGCTAAAGTATTAAGTTATGTATGAAGTTAATGAGTATTAAGCTAATGAAGTATTAAGTTATGTATGAAGTTAATGAGTATTAAGCTAATGAAGTATTAAGTTATGTATGAAGTTAATGAGTATTAAGCTAATGAAGTATTAAGTTATGTATGAAGTTAATGAGTATTAAGCTAAAAGAGTATTAAGCTAATGAAGTAATTTAATTCCATTACTTAAAAGTAATTTAATTTCTTAAGCAGATGTATCTAATGGTATATCGATAAAATTAACTGTTTGACTAAGTATATTAAGTTATCTTTTCGGCAACTCTCATTACTAATAGCATAATTTTCTCACTTTTGTACTCTTAAAGGAATACTATGTTCTTTATAAAAGACAGTTTAATTTGTACATATGCATGTGATTACCTTTATAAATTTATAAAATAATAATTGTGATTTAATGAATAAACTTCATGTAAATATTTCATTAAAATTTCGTTAGTATACTTCTAATTTTACAATGTATCTTCCCTTCCTTCATTCTTTTTTTTTTGTCCAGGACATTTTATTAGGTGGTTTTTCTTTCAATTTAGAAGGAAATCTATACATGATATTATAAAGATTCTGTACTGTTTACTTTAAGTTACAGTTGAATGTGAAGAATCTTAAGCTCTAGTAAGCGAATAATCGCTTGAGTTCCTGAGACAGTAAATAAACTTATTAAGAACCTAAGAATTAAAACTTAACTAAACTAAAAAGATATAGCCGAAGCTATCAAGATTCTGACGGAGTTGGTCCCTTAACGCTTATTGACTGCGAAGCTATCAAGGGCCTAAAGTACGGCCGAGCGTGATAATATCTTAAGTGAGGGTAGCCTAAAAAGGCGGACGCGTGCTAGACAGAATCTTTGGTTCTCTCTCATTAAGGCAGTAGAACTTCGCGGTTATATACCGCTCTTCCTGATTAGCATTCAGCAGTGATTCTAAAGCAACGTTCTGGCCGGAAGTGGTAAGTTGAAATTAAGAAGCGAAAGGAAAGAAGCTTAACTCAAAATTTAACTGTTAATAAAATTAACATAATCCTTACAATATAAAAAGAGACTGGATGTATTACAATCTTACTTGTATTTAAAAAAAATCTGTTGTGTACACCACATGACTTCCTTGTACGGAATATTAAATTATACGCATTTTTCTTGCATTTCATTTAAACTTATTGGATTGAATTAAATCTACTTCGCCGACAGCGCATAAACCACAATAGAATAAAGGCATTCTTTAAAATTCACTCTAGTATTTGTTTACCGTAGAGACACTCTGGCGCTAGATTCACTTAACAGTATTATATTTTGTTCATATTATAACTCATATAATGCACAAAATTTATATAATTTAAAAAATAGAATTATCTAATCGTTGCCACATGTTCAATTCAAATACTATAGTAAAGCTAGAAAGATGTATAAAAGAAATTAAGCAAACAGAGCAAAAAAGGAACAGTTTTTCACAGACGATTGAGTATTTCTCATTCAATGAATTCAATTCTCACTTCGCGAGAAGGCAAAAATACATAAATACTCAAAATATCTATATTAAAAATTACGAAGTAAATCTTAAAAACACTTATTTTCCTCGAAAAAATTCCAGAAACGATTAAGCATGATTTAATTGGCGATAATAAATGAAGGCGTTATCTTTTTTGTTGCGAAGCTAAGTTTCTCTAGATTGGCAACAAATCCACTAGTCTGCTGTTCCAAATGTAAACAATCAATGGCCGCCATGAAAAAAAGGCTTAGCGACACCTAAACAACTTTAAAATTGCTGATAATTCTAAACATATTGCATACAGATTTATTAAAGGCATAAAAACCTTAACCGGAAGATAAAAACAACATAATTCAATCATTTTTAAAGCAAAAAATGTACAATTTACAAACACATAACAGTAAAGAAACTGAGATCACTGAGCCGGGTAACAGAGTGGATATATATGTAAATATATTTCTATGCGTTTGGTGCAGCCGATTGCAACCCAAATACGAGGTGCAGATCTACATGTTATAGCAGTCCTATATACAAAATTTCAACGTTCTGAGGCTACTCGTTTTTGAGTTATGTGAGATACGTATGTACATACGTTCGTACAGATGCCACGAAAAATTCTCTTCAGAATTAATTTTAAAGCAGTTTTATAATTTTTTTGAAAGAAAAGAGTATTTTATTCTGTCCTTACGTACGTACAGATATCACGCAAAAACATCGTTAAATTGCATTCGATAGCGGTCAAAATGGATATTTTCGTTGAAATATGCTGCCTGAAACTTTTCGCGATTACAATACTTCCTTTTTACTTCGTACAAGGAAGTAAAAATGGCAACTAATTTCACACAAATGTGCGATTTGAATTTTCTTTGGGTGGGGGGAGGCGTAGGAAGTCGGGAATATATCGCTAATTTATTTACTTATTTTTTTGTGATGGCGTTTGTTTTTCAAACGACGTATGCATGCCAGTGACGGATGGCTTAACCCATTTGTCGTTAGCCATCTCTTCACCGAGAAAGTGCTTCTCAGGGTGTAGACCGACACTGCACTGGCGGGAAGGGTTGAAGATACACACCTGCAGACAAACTTTACGCAAAATTCAAACCAATACCCATAATTTTTTGATAGACGTCAGCCGTCGTTAACCACTTCTCCAAGCAAGGGGGAAGTTTCAATAATCTGAAGTTTCTTCCTTTCATTTCTCAACTGAATGCTATTAATGATTGCTTCTTAAAAGTCAACTTACCTAAAACGTATATTACGTAACCCTAGATAACTGGTTTTACGTCTTACGCCTCACTGTCCATTAATGCCAGTTCTGTTCAGGCTTAATGGGTAAAAGCTACTCTCACAACCTTCAGAATGCACGAAACATTGTCCGTTTCGACAGAATAATGTAGAACTGAAAACTCTCCATGTGGAATTCATAAAGAATTGCAAAATGTCAACTTGCTCTGACCAGAAACCTCTCATAATCTAAATAAGTGTTATAACTGCTTGAGGTTGTAGGGTTTATATTTATTTTAAGTAACATTTATTTTAAGCTATCTTTCCTGTCAAGTCTTTACTTTCCCCTAGAATTGCGAATGCCAGAGTATGTAAATTGTAGTAGAACGCGCAGTCTATTCAAATTTTAGCAGAAGTAAGTTGAGTTTAAATAGAAGGGAAACGAGATTGTATGTGTGCTTCTTGAATTGCGAGCGTGAAGGTTGCTAGGTAGAAATTTCAGAACCGCGCGTTTCGGCCTGTGTGCCTATTTCGGCAGTTCGTTGAATCTTCAACTGCTTAATCAGTAAGCTTGCTGAATCTCAGCTGTATCTTAGAACGCGGTTAAGTTAGTTACGATTCTAGAGCCTCGTAGGTAGTGATCTCGTTATTTATTCATCCTGTTATTTATTTTTAGTTTCACATTTCTGTTTTGTTAAACCGCCGGGTCGGCGTAGTTTGTGAGCGTCGAGTGAACGCAGCTGTTATTTCTAAAGTTGAATAAAAAGGGATTTAATCCCTTCTTACGAGTTTGTGTAATTTACAGTTCGTAGCAGTCACTACCACTGTTGCTGACAAGTTGGGGCCTCGCAACGCTATAAGGTTATACGTAATTACGGTCGATATGAAATATACTAGTGGCGATGATGATGACAGTACAGGCCCACCAGCGGCCGAGCGGTTAAGTCGCTGAACACTGGTAGTTCGGTCCGAGGTTCGAATCCCGCGAACGGGCTGGCTGCATGGGCGTTTTCGTGGTTTTCCCCATGTGTAACGTGTATACGAGCCAGTTTCCCTTAGAAAGTCCTCCACGAAGGCATCCCTCCCTTTAGGCAGATAGCCCTCGAGGCTTTGCCATAAGTACACACACACACACACGATGACAGTACAGAAAAGAAACATAAATGCCCTCGAAAGATTTGACTTTCTCTTCTGCAATCATGAATATGCCTAATGAGAAGAGAAGTCATTGAAGAGAGTGTTTTAATCTTTCTTCAACACCTCACATAGTTTGTTAATTTCATTTAATTTTCAACGCTTATCCTACCCATGCGTTTGCACATGTACGCTGCAGCATCCAATGCTGCGTTTTTTGAAAATATGATAACATATTCAGTATGCATAAGGATAAATACAACTGAACATGCTAAGCTAAAGCATTGTCTCGCATTCACAAAGCAGGTCTCACTTCGATCTTACAATGCCTCGGATATATCCTCCGTGACAATCAAAACAATGCTATATATCTGCCAGGTAAACTTCCAAAGACGCGATTTCGTGCAGTTGCCAGACGAGTTGAGTTTTTACTTCCTTGTACGAAGTAAAAAGGAAGTATTGTAATCGCGAAAAGTTTCAGGCAGCATATTTCAACGAAAATATCCATTTTGACCGCTATCGAATGCAATTTAACGATGTTTTTGCGTGATATCTGTACGTAAGGACAGAATAACATACTCTTTTCCTTCAAAAAAAAAAAAAATTATAAAACTGCTTTAAAATTAATTCTGAAGAGAATTTTTCGTGGTGTCTGTACGAACGTATGTACGTACGTATCTCGCATAACTGAAAAACGAGTAGCCTCAGAACGTTGAAATTTTATATATAGGATTGCTATAGCATGTAGATGTGCACCTCGTATTTTGGTTGCAATCGGCCGCACCAAACGTATATAAATATATTTATATACATATATATCCACTCTATTAGGCTCAGTGATCTCAGTTTCTTTACTCTTATATGTTTGTAAATTGTACATTTTTTGCTTTAAAAATGATTGAATTATGTTGTTTTTATCTTCCGGTTAAGGATTTTATGCCTTTAGTAAATCTGTGTGCAATATTTTTAGAATTATCAGCAATTTTAAAGTTGTTTAAGTGCCGCTAAGCCTGTTTTAATGGCGGATATTGATGTTTACATTAGAAACAGGAGACTAGTGGATTTGTTGCCAATCTAGAGAAACTTAGCTTCGCAACAACAAAGATAACGCTTTTATTATTGCCAATTAAATCATGCTTAATCCTTTCTGGAATTTTTTCGAGGAAATAAGCGTTTGAGATTTACTTCGTAATTTTTAATAGAGATATTTTGAGTTTTTATGTATTTTTGCCTTCTCGCGAAGTGAGAACTGAATTAATCGAATGAGAAATACTCAATCGTCTGTGAAAAACTGTTTCTTTTTTGTTTTGTTTGCTTAATTTCTTTTATACATCGTTCTAGCTTTATTATAGTATTTGAATTGAACATGTGGCAACGATTAGATAATTCTATTCTTTAAATGATATAAATTTTGTGCATTCTGAGTTATAATAGAAACGAAATATAATACTGTTAAGTGAACTTAGCGCCAGAGTGTCACTATGGTAAACAAATACTACAGTGAATTTTAAAGAATGCATTTATTCTATTGTGGTTTATGCGCTGTCTGCGAAGTAGGTTTAATTTAATCTAATAAGTTTAAATAAAATGCAAGAAAAAATGCGTATAATTTAATATTCCGTACAAGGAAGTCATGTGGTGTACACATCAGATTTTTTTAAAATCTCTTAATGTTAGGTTATCCTGTTTTCTTTCCTCTTTGCAGTGGGGCTTCATTGAGAAACGAGAAAGTATATCGGCTAGCAATCAGAAGGTTTAGAGTTCGAGTCCCGGGGACGGCAATGCATTTTTTCCTTGTTTCAGCTTCGACAAGCCTAATTACTCTACAAAATAACATGCAAATAAATGCATTATCCTGCTTCGAAAATTAATAACGGTAAACGCCACACCATGCATTAAGTAGTACGTACCAAACATTTATGGAATGCATGGCTATGACCTGAGTAAACGTAACGTAGATATTTTTGAGGGTCTAAGTAATCATTTAAATTTCTCCCTTCATGTTACATTCTTCATGTTCTGATGGTTTAAATTTAAAGAAATTAAGGGATTTTTTTAATTCATAATTTCACAAAAACTCAGTCAAGTTTTATTGATTGATTCATTTGATCAGATCTTTAAGAAATTGATTAAAAAAAATCCCTGTATGTTCTTGATAAAACTAATTAAAAATATTTATCGTAACACTAGAATCTAATGAAAAAGCTACAAAATTCCAAGAGAAAAATGGCAGTCTAAAAAAACTTTGTTTAACGACATGCAAGTCCAACAAATATTAGGATTTCTTTTCAGTTATTATATTTGATCTTAAGTATTGGCATATACTGTTAACAAATAACTACAGGTGGCATTTAGAGTTACCAAATTCTTAAAAAAAAAAAAAAAAAAAAAAAATCCGAAATGTTTCAGATTTTAAATTACGTCCAAAAGGGCGTTTTTTAACATTTTGTGTGTTACCTTTCTTTATTAAATATCATGTTCCTCGCACTTAAACCATAAGATCCAGTGCAACAGCAATATCGCAAAATAGTTTTAAAACGAGCATATCTTTAGAATTTCCGATACAGAGACTCACGCGCTGGAGATAAAAATGTTTTTTCTGCACAACGTTGCCATTGCTCGCTTTGAAATCCTTGAGTTTGTTAATCAAAAATTCGTCAAAGTTTTAAAAAATAGGAAATCGATCATAAAACAAATTTCAAATTTCAAATTGGGTCTTCCACATGCTCATATTCGTTGGAGGATTACGTTATTCAAAATTCGATGACTCTATGTACCGTTGTTTTATCACAATACGAGAAATATACATACATTTATGCAGATTTTTCATTATTTAATTTCTTCAAATATAATGCAGGACTCTAACATTTTGTGACAACAGTTTGAAAAGTGAACCGACATTTATGAGTCCGACGCAAAATGCCAAAACGAAACTAATAGTCCTTCGGGATTCAAATCCCTTTGGACTAATAACAAAATGTATTTTACAGTTAAAAAAATCTAGAATGTTTCTAGCGAAATATTTCAGAAATCTGTAATTGTAAATAAAAACCAGAGACTAATCTAAGCAGCTCCCTTCCAACAAACGTGTAGTTAAAATAATTAGAAACCGGCAACTCGATGACGCGGGTTGGAGTCGCGGTGAAAGAGTTGCATGAGATTTTCCGGTGGTTTTATTTATTCGATTATAGCAAAGCACACGCCCACCAGCAGCCGAGCGTAAAGACGCTGAACACTGGTAGTTCGGTCCGAGGTTCGAATCCCGCGAACGGGCTGGCTGCATGGGCGTTTTCGTGGTTTTCCCCATGTGTAACTTGTATACGAACCAATTTCCCTTAGAAAGTCCTCTATGAAGGCATCCCTCCCTTTAGACAGATAGCCCTCGTGTGCTTTGCGATAATTAAATAATCCAATCCAATCCAAATGGCAAAGCGCGCAGTGGTTATCTGTTTAAAGGAAAAGATGCCTACATGAAAGACACATGAGAAAACTCACGAAGGATTTTGAAGTGGACTGTCAGCATTCGCGTAAAATCGAAACCCAGTGTTGAGCAACTTTACTGCTCGGCCGCTAGTAGGCCAGACTTTCCGATGCCTAACGGGAATGCGATGTAGTTAGCTACAAAATATTCTCTACGAAGACGTTCTTTTTCTAAACGGACAGCGTGTTCTGTTGTTCTTAAATAAAGAGACAAAATAATCTAAACTGAAATAATTAATCAATGATTTAAATTTCGATTATAATAATTTATTATAATAATTATAGTAAATGAGATACATTCCAAACTTTCATACATATGAAGAATTAGAGATTTTGTAATTCGCTGATATTTTAACTTAGCTTCAGAACTGAACAAGATGAAAACATTGGGTTTTATCTATGTATTACCAAACAGTGAAATGAGCAATAAATAACATAAAAGAATACAAAAAACAAAAAATTCTGAAAAGCAAAGTATAATTACAAACAAATAAATCAATCAAAATACGAGCTAAAATTTTCATGTACCTGTTTCTTATCGTACAGCGATGTTGTAAAGACATTAGGTATTTTTGGAAGCAGGCAAGATAAAAAATTAGCAAAGCCTTCGCCGGGAATCGAACCGCGAACCTCTCAATTACGCGTTAAGCGTGCAGACTATTACACCATGAAGGCTTGCTCAGAAGGCGGGAGAAATACCTTATATAATCCCCCTTTTAAAGGGGACCCAATCGCCTAATCATGGGCGAGGAGAATCTTCATCCAACACCCTTTTAGTTCGGCGCCACTGTAGAGACATTAGGATTTTTTGGAAGCCGTAGAGATGAAAAATGAGCAATCGCTTTCCTCGGGAATCGTACCACGGACCTCTCGGTACCGGTCCAGTATGCAGACCACCATACCACGAAGGCACGCTAGGAAGGCGAGAGAAATACCTTAGTGAAGTTTTAAAACTGAATATATCGGTCAATTTTTGTCACTTAGGTGACATATCTTTTGCTACTTTTTAATAACGAGTATAAGAATTTTCTAAATAGGAATCTATGAATCCGGATATAGGAATCCGAAGAACGTACAAAAGTTAAATTTTCATAAAATTTATTCTTAGGCATACAATAAAAATAATAAAATCTGAAAGTTTCAAATTTTATATTACGCCCAAAGGCGCTTTCTTTAAAACTTTCTGTATGTTACCTTTATTTATTAAATATCATGTTCTTCGTACTTAAAAACCACATATAATTCAATTTAACAGAAATATCACAAAATATTTAAAAACAGCATATCTTTAGAATTTCTAATAGATAGCCTAGCGCGCTGGAGATAAAAATGTTATTTTTCGTACAGTGTTGCCATTGCTCGCTTTGAAATAATTCAATTTGTAAATAAAAAAATTCGTTAAAGTTTTGCAAAATAAGAAATCGATAATAAAGCAAATTCCAAATTCCAAATTTGGATTTCCAGATGCCCATATTTTTGTGGAGGACTCCATTATTAAAAATTGGATGGCTCTATGTACCGTTGTTTTGTCACAGTGTGAGAAACATACATACATTCATGCAGACTCTTCATTGTTTAATTTCTTTAAGGGGTATCAGGAACTCCTATGCCGACCATGTTAAATTGGCCGTTTTCGATGTACCTTTTTTCAAAATCTGCTGTAGATACACGCTTGAAATTTTTTGTGTAATAAGAGTATACCTATCTGATTATACTGAAATGAGCTTTCGAAACATTTTGAATTTTAGAGTAATTTACTGAACATTTTGTTAGGCATAGTAAAATTTAGCACTTTTCTCACACACGCACACAAAAAAAAAAAAAAAAAAAAAAAAAAAAAAAAAATTTGTTTCTTAGTTTATCACAAAAAGCTCATTTCATTAAATATTCGGAAACCCAATAAATAAGCCATAAAAATTTTAGATACTTAAGAGCATTAGCTCCTGAGAAAAGGTACATCGAGTATAAAAAAAAAATCACGTTTAGAAAAAAACGCGTTTTTATGTAAAATTCCTCATTGATCAAAGCATTCGATAACAAATTATTAGATTTTTTACAGTTCTAATTTTCATATAGATTAAAGAATGGTATTTTAAGGACTAGCAGCTTCGCTGCCAGCCTTCGTCTGGCTTTTAAATGTACGGGAAAAATGGCTGAAGGGAACACCAAATTTAAAAACTGCGTAGAATTTTTCTCTGCAGAACAACTTCATAAAAAAAAATATTACGTATAACAAAATTACAATGAAATAAGCAATTTGTAAAAAAAAATTGTAAAAGATTTTTGGTTTCTAACACCCCTTAAATATAATGCTGGACTCCTAATATTTGGTGGCAACAATTTGAAAAGTGAAACGGACATTTAAAGGTTTCAACGCCAAATATCCCTTAATACAAATATTAATTATCCTAATAAATATATTAACTAACTTCCTTTTGCAAAATATTAAGAACTCAAATGGTATAAAGGAGGTTAAAGACTTTGTTCCCTAAAAAAATCACTCAAAACATTTCAATATCTTAAAGACAGGGAAATGAGCAATAAATAACATAAAAGAATACAAAAAACAAAAAATTCTGAAAAGCAAAGTATAATTAATTATATTTTATATTATATTTTCAAGAGAAAAAAATTTAAATGAAATAAGCTATATCCCTTAATACAAATATTAATTATCCTAATAAAAAAATTAACCAACTTTCCTCTGAAGAAAAAAAAATCATGCACAACTTTTCAATATCTTACAAATAGTGAAATAAGCAAAAAATAACATGAAAGAAACTCAAAAGAAAAAATTCCGCGCAGAATTTTACTCTGCAGAACAACTTTATCGAATAAATAAATAAATAAATAAAAATGTATTATATATATAAAAAAATGACAATGAAATATGCCAATCTCTTAAAAACAGTCACATAAGAAATACGGTGAAAAATTCTTGCGAAACCCATATTTCTAAAAGAATGAAACTATTCAAAATGATGTGATTTCATCAAAAATCTATCAACAACAATAAGAAAGGAAAATTGCTGCCAAAATCACATTTTTAAAAATGTGAGATGTCAGAAGTGTACTCGGAAGCTTCATTTAAAAATTTTTTTAAAATATAAAATATTATCATTTTTCCAAAATTCTTTTTGTAAAAGCAGTCGCAAGGATGAAAGTTTAACGTGTCCAAAAATCAAAGAAAAATAAAGTGTACATTTTTAAACATAAACCTTTTTTAAAAAAATACAGTTGAAAAGGTGTTAAGCTCCTTTTGTTAAATAAATTCGTATTGAATCAATTTATTGAAATACGAAATTTATTTTAAGTTCGTAAAATAGCTAAGTGCCTAAGTTTCATGACGATGTAAAAATGGAGTGCGTAGAGTAAAATCTCGTTTTCCTATAGCCCATTATGTCTCAAAATGACGCGATTTCGTCACAAAACATAAAATAAAAAAAAATTTTAATTCGAATTTCGAAAAAATCGCTTCGAGGTGCACTGGCTCTTGTTTAGATGCACCTATGTACCAAATTTCGTAGCCGTGGGTCTATTAGCTTACGCGCAACGCAAACGAAAGACACACAGACAGACTCTTTCTTTTATTATATGTAGAGATAAAAGTGCAGAGAATTTGAAAATGCAAAAATCCGAAATCATCATCTTTTTGAAGATTTTTGGGTTTCATCACCCCTTAAATATAATGCTGGACTCCTAATATTTGGTGGCAACAATTTGAAAAGTGAAACGGACATTTAAAGGTTTCCACGCCATATGCCAAAACGAAATTAATAGGCCTTCTGCGCAAATTGCCCGCTTGGACTAACAAAGAAACACCCCATATTTACCATTAATGGCATAATCGCGATGGGATACATTAGCGGCGTGTTAGTTGTACCTAATAAAAAATTTACATTCACCTAAACTGAATTATTTCGAAACGCAAGAAGCAAAAACACCAAAAACAAACACTGGGGAATTTGTTTTACGAATTCATTACCCTAAAAGTTTCAGGAAACGTATTACAAAACTAGTTTCATACCTACACGTGCCTTGAGCAACGAAATAAGAGTTTCCCCATTTTCTTCTCAATGCCGTCGATGTAAAAATAAACAACCAGACGATTCAAAGCTGCGCCGGAAAAAAATCAACTCCGCTTTGAGCGCGCTTGACATGTTTTTCCCTCGCCCTGCTGTTTTTTAGCTAGCGTGTGCAAAACCAACGGAAGTGGAGTGAACTTTAAAAACAAAATTTGCTGCTCGCGAGTCTTCCAGGGAACAAGTATTTATAGAGAAAGTCTAAATTTTAAAAGTTACGCCGTTTAACTAAACTGTCTCAGGTAGATCACAGTATTGACTTTTAGTTTAACAGTTCCTCATCTTAATCACCCTGAATGGTTGGTTCTCCATTCCCCCTCCCCGTGTTAGGCATCCTTGTATAAAATTATTACAGTACAGTTAAAGACTCCTCCACTCGATAATCTAGTATCCATATCTGTTTGACGAGGCTCTGAGAGTGTCATTCGGAGGTAATCGGCAGCTTTCGGCATCTATTTACGAGACACCATATACATAGCTGAATTTTATGTAGGAAAATTCTGTTATAGAAAGCAAAAATATCAACATATTAGGTGACCGGAAAAATGCGCACAGGAAAAAAGCTCACAGGAATAATGCTCACAGGTATAAATGCTCACAGGAAAAAAGCCCACACAGAAATATGCCCACATAGAAAAAACCTCACATGGAAAAAAGCCCACTGATAAATAAAATATGTAGAAATATCCTTACATTAATCAATCAATAAATTAATCGATTTGTACATCGTACACCTAATTGAATTTTTCAAAGAAAAATTATTTAAATTACGAAAACATCTATGGTATATATGAAACACCGAAATCTGGAGAATGTCGACTTTCACCGGTGAATGTCAACATTCACATAGTCGCTTGGTGTATGTCCGAAGTATTTTCCAAATACTCTTATTTCTGACTTACACCGGACATGTCGACATTCACCATGTACTAATGGTGAATGTTGAACATATAAGAATATTATAATTTCTTCTCCGTCATTCAGTCGCGAAAAAACGCACTTGAAACTTAAAATAAGAATTTAAGAATATAAGAACTTAAAACACACAGTACATTCAAAATGAGAAAGGAAAATAATAGAAGTTAGAAACTTACTTAATTATACAGTACGTTCTAAATGAGAAAATAAAATAATAGTCATAAAAAACTTACTAAATTATGTGATTCAAATCTTATTTATTGCAACAACTTAAACTATTATGACACTTTGAATTGTAGACTCATTCTTTTCGACCTACACCAGAGCATATCTGTGATTGTCATCATACACCGGTGAAGGTCCGAATGTACAAGAATGTAGTGCAATATTCGATCTTTCACCGACGTATTTGATGAATGTTGACATTCTCCGGTGAAAGTCGACATTCTCCAATTTCGGTCTTTCGCGGTAAATTTTACATTGCTCGGAGTTGCAATAGCTTTTGACACCTTAATGTGTATTTCAGCGGAAGCGTCGGGAAAAAGGAACACAGCAGTGGAGCTCCAAAAAAGGATTTATTCCAAAAAAGATATATTCGGGAATACTAATGTTCTTTTATAAAAAATTTTTCGCATTAAACAAGAGCTTCAATGGTCTGTTTCGGCGAAACGCGTAATGGTATTTAACCTAGTTCGAAAATCAGTTTTTTTCCCTTGAAAAGCCAATTGAGAGTACGAGTGGGTTAATTTACCATTTTCCGCTATTTAATTATTGTATATTGTATTGTTGCATTTTGTGTCTTCATTTTATTTTTTAAATTTTGCTTTTTTATGTATTGGCATATTTTAAACTATGTTTTTGTACTTTTATATTTTCTTCCGTCGATCTAATTATCATGTAAGTTAACTTTTCACATATCACAACGGACAGATTAATTTTTCGTGCATTAGTAAGTCTTTTAGCATTATTTTTGGCTGTTTTTTCGCGTGTTTACAGTTTTTTTCCCCGTTTTTCCAGACAAATTTCTTTTTATTTATGTATTACTGCGTTATAATATTTCGTGGAGCCACAGCTCCTGGTAACTTTTTAGCAAGATCGCTGCAATGTTTCTACCTACTACTATTATATATATATATCAAAAACGTTATAACTTACGTGTAGATTCAGTTGCTATATAACATTAACAAATGGACTGTTTTGAATTATGAAAAGGAGAGTAGGAAAGAAGAAAAATGGAACAGAATATACATTGAAAAATTATTACAATTCTAATTGCTAAAAAATAAAATAATAGTAAATTTACATTTTATAATATAATACACATTTATAATATATACACATTTTATAATATAAACATTTATAAGAATAGCAAATATAAATAACTATTTTATTTAAATTACGTAAAATACCTTATTATATATAAATCATAAATATACTTTTCAAAAAGTTATAAATACATAAAATTACTGAATATTAGCTAATATGTGTAACTATCTAATTTTATCATCGATTTCATCATAGTTGCTTAGATGATTCACAATTACTAAATCTAAGTTTTTATATTTTTTTTTTTTTTTTTTTTTTTTTTTTTTTTTTTTTTTTAACTTCAGTACGCCCTGTATTTACAATAGCTAATAATAAACGTTGACAAGCTAAATCTTTTTTCAGTTCGTCAAATAAAAACCACATACTGGAATGGCTGCAATTAAATAATGAATTCAGTTCCTTATGAAAGCTTTCGTAACAATTTGTGGTTTTAGGAGATTTTTCGGAGATTACTTCATAATGATTCTACACCTCGATTGGAAACTGTGGTCTTCTAGAACTTTTTTGGTTCCAAACTTAAATAACTACATTCAAGCATCAGTTCCTATAGATACACATCAAAAGTATGCAAAAATAGAGTAAAAAAATTAACTATTGGCAGTTACAAGAATAAAATGTCGTACAGGGGCAGTGGTATAAAATATTATAGTACATGCAACATTTTACTATAGTTTATCATTCTTTTATATACCGCCTCTGAAAAGGTTAATGTGAGCATCTGTCCAATAATTTTTTAAATGATTAAATAATTTTTCTTTTAAAAATTAAGTAGGTGTACGATGTTCAGATCGATTAATCATTGATTGATTAACGTAAGGATATTTCTACGTATTTTATTTATCAGTGCGCTTATTTCCATGTGAGCATATACCTATGAGAACTATTTTCCGTATGAGTATATTTCTAAGTGAGCATTTTTCCACGTGAACTTTTTTCTGTGTGGGCATATTTCACCGAATACGTCGGTGAAAGACCGAATATTTCACTACATTCTTGTATATTCGGACCCTCACCGGTGTATGTCGACAATCAATAGTCTGGTGAAAGTCGAAAAGAGAGGTCATAAAGTGCCATAATAGTTTAAGTTGTTGCAATAAATAAGATTTGAATCACATAATTTAGTAAGTTTTTTATGACTGTTATTTTATTTTCTCGTTTAGATTTTTCGGAGTGGTACGAGTGGGTTAATTTACCATTTTCCGCTATTTAATTATTGTATATTGTATTGTTGCATTTTGTGTCTTCATTTTAATTTTAAAATTTTGCTTTTTTATGTATTGGCATATTTTAAACTATGTTTTTGTACTTCTATATTTTTTTCCGTCGATCTAATTATCATGTGAGTTAACTTTTCACATATCACAACGGACAGATTAATTTTTTCGTGCATTAGCAAGTCTTCCAGCATTAATTTTGGCTGTTTTTTTTTTTGCCTGTTTACAGTTTTTTTCCCCGTTTTTCCAGAAAAATTTCTTTTTATTTATGTATTACTGCGTTATAATATTTCGTGGAGCTACAGCTCCTGGTAACTATTCATATATACTGTATCTGGAATATACAGTATCTGGAATATGCTGTATAAGTTTTAGTATCTGGAATATACTGTACAAGTTTTAGTATCTGGAATATACTGTATCATTAAGTAAGTTTTTAACTTCTATTATTTTCCTTTCTCATTTTGAATGTATTGTGTGTTTTAGGTTCTCATGTTCTTCAGTTCTTATTTCAAGTCTCAAGTGCGTTTATTCGCGACTGAATTACGGAGAAGAAAATATAATATTGTTATATGTTCAACATTCACCATTAGTACATGGTGAATGTCGACATTCATCGGTGTAAGTCAGAAATAAGAGTAGTTGGAAAATATTTCGGACATACACCAAGCGACTATGTGAATGTTGACATTCACCGGTGAAAGTCGACATTCTCCAGATTTCGGTGTGTCACCGTAACACATATAATGCTGTTGATATGTTCAATAAAGTGTTTTTTCTTGCACCGGCAGTAACGTCATACTTTGTTTTTCGTATTTTTCTCGTAAAATATGGATCGCACAGGAATGCTTCTTTGAGCAGTTTTTATGTACTCTTCACGAGAAATCTAGCGGTGCAGAGTTTATGCGTTCGTTTTGGGACACCCTGTATATATAGATAGATGCCTAACAGCGTCGCGGCATAATGGAGCCGGCAACTTAAAAAGTCTTGTTCTTAAGTTAGAAATTCACCTTCAAATGATGGCTGGCACCTTTGTAAAAGTTTCTGTCCGAGTTGAGCAAGTACCAGGATCAAACACCAAATCAAATACGGCATCAGATACAAAAGAAGGAAATGAAGATGCGAAAGATGAAGAAAACAGAACGAAGATGCGGAAGACTTGTTTAGCCCCTCCTCCCCGAGTTCCATTAAACGGCGTTACTTTTTCACTTCCCCTCTTGTGATTCACGCGTTCTTTATATTATTCTGGTCAAAAGAATGGGGTTCCCTATCGAATGGGGTCAAAGAGAAAGTGCTGACCACTGGCATTTTGAGACCGTGCGAAAGTTCTCAAAAGGTTGATAAGGCGAACTGCAAAACTTGTAACACACACTTAATAGCGATCTTTTCTTCGCCCTTAATTGGATGCTGGAAAACAGGTCTGGCAACAAAAGGGTCAGTAGCCAATAACATTCTCTCAAGTGCTTAGCATTTATCACGATTTATGGGCCCACCAAATTATGTTTTTATTTTTTCAGTCACTTTAATACAAGGAAAAAACTAGGTCGTTTTTTCCCCCCAAATTCTGTAAATTGAAATTCTATCGAATGCAGCAACTTCAAATACCGTAAGTAATTGGTCTCAAACTAGACAACCGAGGGCCGCATACGTCTCCCTAAGCAATTTTATACGACCCGAGAAGACCTACCAATGATGAATTTGTTACAAATACAGCGCTACAAAGATTTCAATTTCAAGATCTTAATTATTTGAAGTCCCAGTTTACATTATTTTCTTTTCCATTAAACTGTAGAGACATTAGGTATTTTTGGAATTTGGTGATGTGAAAAATGAGCAACCCCCTCGCCGGGAATCGAACCACGGACCTCTGGAATACGCGCCCAGCGTGCAGACCACTGCACTACGAAGGCATGCCAAGAAGGCGGGAGAAATACCTTACATACTCCTCCTTTAAAGGGAAACTGGAGTTTTTTATGGAACCCAATCGACAAATCCTGGGTGTAGAGAATCATCATCCACTACCCTTTTAGTTCAGGCGGTACTGTAGAAGCATTAGGATTTTTTGGAAGCAGGGAAGATCAGAAAAATGAACCACGGACCTCTGGAATATGCATCCAGCGTGCAGACCACTACACTACGAAGGCATGCTAAGAAGGCGGAGTAATACCTTATAAAATCTTACGTGAATAACACATCAGAAAATCTATAAATGGAACTAATGAATTTACAGTGTGATATGGAACTTATTCAAGCTTTGAAGATACAGATTTTATTAACTTTTATTGGCACTTGTCAAAAAATTAATCAGTTGCGAATTTTTTCACTAAAGTTTTGTTATAATTAATACTAATTTATTTTTAATTAAATGAGTTTAAATTAATGAGTTTCGCTCTTTGTTCGGGAATACATTTGTATGTGATCAGTTTTTTTTTTTTTTTTTTTCATGGTTGGAAATTAATAATAAAACTTCCTAATTGACCGACGAGCATTTGCAATCAGGGATGAAGATAATTTCTCTCTAATGTTACAAACTGTATCAAAATGGAATTGCCAGCAAGTATCAAACTGTAGCCTCTAAAAATAATAAAAGAAAGAGTCTGTCTGTGTGTCTGTCTTTCGTTCGTACCGCGCATAAGCTAATAGACCCAGGGCTACGAAATTTGGTACATAGGTGCATTTAAACAAAAGCCAGTGCCTCTCGAAGCGGTTTTTTCAAAATTCGAATCAGATTTTTTTTTTTTTTTATTTTATCTTTGTTGATGAGATCGCATTATTTTGAATAGTTTCATTCTTTTAGAAATGTGGTTTTGGCAACAGTTTTTCATTCAATGCTTTGTATACTAAACTGCTGACTGTTGAAAATATGAGATAAAATACTTATTGCTTATTTTACTGTTTTCGAGATACTGAAAAGTTTAGCTTTTTTTAATGGCAAGTTGGTTAATATATTTACTAAGATAGTTATTATTTGTGTTAAGAGATATTGCTTATTTTCTTTTGATTTTTGGACCTGTATTACGCACATCGCAACTTCCTTATTCTGACGCGCATGTGTCTCACGAGGCACATCAGAAAGAATTTTTTTTTTTTTTTTTTTTTTTCTCTCTCTCTCTCTTTATTTGCTAATGACAAAGAGCTTTGTAAACTTTGAATTAGTATATCATCGACAAAGCACAATTTTGATTGGTTATTGCTTTCTGATGATAGTTTCATTCTTTTAGAAATGCTGTTTTGGCAACAGTCTTTCATTCCGCACTGTTGACTGTTTTCTCTTGAAAATATGATATTTATTGCTTCTTTCATTCTAATTATTTTATATTATTTTTTTATTATATATAATTTTAATTACATTAAAATTTTTGCATGATTTTTTTAGGAAACAAAGGTCTTAACTTCCTTTATACCATTTGTATTCTTAAGATTTTGCAACGGGAAGCTGGTTAATTTATTTATTAGGATAATTAATATTTGTATTAAGGATATTGCTTATTTCATTGTAATTTTTTAATATGTGATACATTTTTATTGATTTTTTTATAATGTTGTAGGTTTTAAAGTAGAGTAAAATTCTGTGCAGGTTTTAAACTTAATGTTTGATATTCCTTTAAGCATTTTTATGGTACATTTAAAAGCCAGACGAAGGCTGGCCACATAGCGTCTAGAACAAAATAAAAAAAGTTTATAATTATTTACATAAAAACACATGTACTTTTTATGCGCAGAAGAAAATTTTAATAAATAAGAGAAGGAGATTAAGTTTTCGTTATTAATTCTCAAGTTTTGTTCTATTTAGAAAAATGTCTCTAAAAAGTTAATATCTAAAAAGTTAAATTAAAATCTCTAAAAAATTATCTAAAAAGTTAAATTAAAAGTTAATATCTAAAAGTAAAATATTCTAAAAAGATAATATCTTTCAGTTTAAATAAAATAGATTATTTAATGATTAATGAAACATATTAAATTTATTTTAAAGAAACATCAGTCTGCAAATTTAATATTTAGTTGTCACTATGTATTTTCGGGGGAAATAAAAATGTCTCTAAAAAGTTAATATCTAAAAAGTTAAATTAAAATCTCTAAAAAATTATCTAAAAAGTTAAATTAAAAGTTAATATCTAAAAGTAAAATATTCTAAAAAGGTAACATCTTTCAGTTTAAATAAAGTAGGTTATTTAATGATTAATGAAACATATTAATAGTTTCCGAATGTTATAAAAGCTATATATAAACTGTGGAATTAAATAATGCAACATATAATTTTAAACACAAACTTTCTGATTACGATTTCAGAAAGCAGCTATATTATGTAGTGAGCCATAAAAAGTTGGAACTAATTGCTTTTAAAATAAAAAGGTTGTCTCAATTCTTGTAACAGTCACATATTCGAAGATCATAAGGGGTTTAAGGTGTATGAACCCCCTTAATGTATTATTTCGAATTATTATTCGAAGAACATATTATTTCTTCACCATTTCTTTTCTCCACGTAAAGCTTGCAAATGCTGATTTAGACATTGAATTTTGCTTCAACATGTTGAAGCAACATGTTGCCAGTTGCTTCAACAAACAGACCAAGTTATCGACAGTTTAAAAACAAAGGAAAAATTGCAGCTTTCAAGCAAATCAACATCGCAAACTCAAAATTACAAAAAAAAAAAAAAAAGAAAAAAAAAATATTATTTGACACATTTATTAAGAAACATTACATGATCTGAATCCGATATCTCCAGCTGGTAGTTAGGAACTAGACAACAACGTAATTTTACTCTAATTATCTTCCAAAACTTCAGAGAATTAGTTTTTCGGCGAGGTTGAGCAGACGGAGAAAAGCGATGGACCATAGAAAGGACACATATTGCTGGCTTAAATCTTATTTATGAAGTATTGTTTACAGTGTACCATCATTAAGTCAAATATTAGCGGTGAAACAGTTTAAATTTAGTGTTTACTTGCTTTCAAAGGCAATTGAAGCCAAAACTCCATCAAGATAATTCACCAGTTCTCCATTAAAATAGTGTTCGTGAAAATGCGTTCTGTTAAAACCCAGAACCAATTCGTTTCGAAAATCCTGCATTACTCTTATTGCTATGTTTCTCGAGAAACATTCTTTTTGCCACAACTTTTAAAACTTTTGTTACTTTAAAACTTCCGAAAACAATCTGTTACATTTATTAGGATTTGAGCTAAAGGTGATCCTTCCTTTCCTTTTAATGTTTTAAATGCATGTGTTTGCTGTAGATCTTCTGTATTAAACTATATTTAATTTTTGCTTTTTTCACAGTGAGAATTTATTTTTATGCTGCAAATATTTCAGTTAGGATTAGTTTTTAACTAACTAAACACGAATTAAATTTAGATCTCATTATATTATTCAAAAAAAAAAAAAATTCCTTAGAAAATCATCTACGAATGCGGAGATGAATATACGAAAATCAGAGATTATTTTATGCATTTGAGAACTTGAACTTTCTTATGCTTTAATGTAATGTATGCTTTAATGTTTTCTCATGCTTTTTTATGTAATAAGAAATCGCTTATGAATACAGACACACACGCATATAAAACTAGGGAAATGCAAAAATTAAGTATAGTTTAGAATGTATATATATAGATATGCAAACGATCCTCTTCAAGCGATTTTAAACTCAAATTAACAAATTTTTATGAAAAACACTTTTGGAAAGAAAATAATAAAAGAAGGTAAATTGAGCATATCTTCATAAACTTAATTTTGTTTTTTCTTGCAAAATCTTTTTTAAAATTATAAGATACAATTAAATTCCTTTCAATATAAGTTTTCTTAAATTAGGGCTCTGTAGAATATGTTCCTCAATCATATTTTCTTCGGGATGTTCAGCGACATCTAGCGGAAAATTTCGTGTTTATGAAACTCTGCCGAGAAACACTTACTCTACTACATTATCAGTGAATGCTATAATTTCAGAAATACTCGTACATCTATAATTATACGAGAAGTGCTAGTAATTAAATTTTTAGAACTCTCATGTAATGTTTATATGAATGCTATTTTATTAACTTGAAGTTTGCAAGATTTCCTACCTCTATTGAATGTAAAAATTATAAATGTACAGTTAGAAAAAATTAGCAACAAATGATAAAATAAATTAAAAAGCTAAAATAAACTATCAATAGAATTCTCTGTTAAACATTTGCTTACTCCTTACATGCTTACTCCTGATGTTACTTCAGCATACGGTCGATAAATGTGTAATCACAATAGCTGACAAATTAATCATACCAAAAACTAATATTTGAATAGTTGCATTTTTACAAATTCTGTCTATTGCGTTTATGCGATGCGCAATTAAAAAAAACATGCTTCTTTATCTAAAGAAAGCTATTTCATACTCGTTAAATTATTAAATAACTGCTTATAAATAACTTTCTTTTTGCAAAGTAATGAAAAAACATCGCTTATATTGCAGTTATGTAAACGTGTATTTCAGGAACTGAATTATTTGAACAAAATGGCGATTTGGAATGAAATCCAGCAGCCAAAAGAAATTAATATCTCATGCAAAGTGTTCAAAATAGCTCACAATTTTTAAACCATTTCCTTTCCTTTATTTCATATCATATGCTCAGAATACTATTAAATATTTTTCAGATAATTTTTCATATATCCCTTCTAAATATCTAACTTTTCATTTAAGTATCCTTAAAATTACATTTTCCCTTCGAGAATTATCCATAATTGAATAAAATGAGCTTGAACTAATTTATTAGATACAAAATTTTATTTAATTCTTACGTAATTTTAAAATGTAAAAAATTATTGCAGAACAGCTTTTATCTTTGGCGTAAAAATACTATGATTTACTACCGCCATAGAAATTAAGATGTTCTTTCTCTCATTGCTGAAACTTCGAAACGTAGTAATATTCCACAAAAAGGGCATATTTTTATAATTTTTCAATGTAAAATTAAATAACGCAGTTTTTTAGAATAATTTTTTTTTTAAAAATTTCATTAATGCATTTTACTGTGATCTACTGAAATTAAAATTAAAATTAAAAATTGTTATTTTAAAAGAATAACCTTTATATAAAATTAGTAATCTTAGAATAATACAATTACTCATAATTTAACACTTATTTGTTTCAAGTACAAACATTTATTAACACTGAATACAGTGTTGCCATCCAGAAATGTGCAATACTTAAAAATCATGTGATACAGTTGACTCTTGAACAACGCGAATGTTAGGGGTGGCGAAACTCGCGCTGTTGAAAATTTGAGTATAACTCTTTTATTATTCTCAAAAACTATGAATTAAACTCAAATTCTATTCGTATGACTAATAATTTTTTTTTTTTTTTTTTTTTTTTTTTTAAAAAGAAATTATTGCTAAAAATCATTATAAAAGCTGTAGTGCTGAACGAATGTTTCAGTGCTCAAGTTTGCGGTTTTAGTTTGGAAGATAAATCGTCTGTTTGTCATTATTTACATAAGCACAGCCTCATATGTTAAACATATTGTAAATGTTACGCATATGAATAATAAATGCATTTGTGCTATCTTAGGACCATAATAATGAAACAGACATATATCTGTTTTAAACTCTCCGTGTATACCTAGCTCTTTATGAAATTTTTCATCATTTCTACACTACTCAGCTTCTTATCTAGCAATTTTCAAAACTGTTGTTAATCTCTTAAAAAAAAAAAAAAAAACACCGATATATTTATTGGGAAAATTAAACACTTAAATTTGAAATCGCGCAATTCAAGCGTCAACTATATTATTTCATAAATCACGTGTGGCTTTTGAGTTGTTTACTAACCTACCTTATAAGATCTATGCCATCCGGGTCCTACAGTTTGCGCTGTTTCGTAAAACATCCCGTTTCAAATCAGCGCCAAAATGTGTAGTCCAAGCAAAAGAAAAACAAAAACCAGAATTATTTATTCACAGGGGAGAGCACAGAGCGAAGAAAATTCGGCGTAACTCAGTAGCATTCGGCAAAATTTCACCACATAAATATTTCCTCTTAAATCAATAGGTGGTGGGCACCAACAGAGTAAGTCCAATGCATGTCCCGAATACAAGCAACAATTGGAGAAACTGCCGAGAACTTCCCGCCAACGGAACGCGTATCAAACTGGCTGTATTACCTAGGTATCCTGAGTTTCTGACGAGGAGACGAATGAGCAGCGAGAGCGGCAGTCACGTGGCCCGTCCAGATATGTGCCAGCCAAGGTTCCCGGTCCATATAAAGTAAGTACACGACCAAGGTCTCCCCCTCTCTCGTTTTTTCTCGACGCCACGAGAAAGAAAACGCTGTGGGCAGGTTTATGTTATGGTTTTGCGGGAACAGAGAACGCAGAATATAAATTTGGGAGGGAAAAGTTCGTGGTTTTTGCGGTTTAGGGTTTGTTTTCCTAGGTGGATCCTAAAAATGTAATGCAGTGTGAGAAATTTGCATGCGAAGTTTCATACTCCCCATGCAGATTCAAACAGTAGAGAAAAATAACGTTGAATCTGTCAGTTAGAAAACCAGTCACTTTTATTTTGCAAGAAATTACTGGGTATCAGATTCCCCTCTGCGCCCTCTTGCAGCGTCAGTGATTAACATGCACATCTAGAAAACTGGAAAGTACGTGGATCGATTCCGTTAAGAAGAAAAATGATTTTTCATATTTCCTGCTTCCATGAAACATAACAATCTCTATCAATTTTTGAATTTCAAATTTAGCAAGCGAGTAGCACGTGATCCACATGGCTGCAGAAACACAATAAACTCTCTTCTCGAGACCATCTCTCTAAGGCGACCGTATCTGAAACTGACCAGCATTTATGAAAACAGAAATAAGCATCGTTATTTAACCTTCCCATTTAATTCAACCTCTTATAAAGATTTAAGATGAAACTTATCAAAATAACAATATCTCGGAGTTTAAACCTTTGTAGAAGACCTTTTAATAATCATGGATATCACCTGATTTGCTGACATTTATATTTTCTGAAATCAGAAAACATGAGAAATCAACTGAACTCTCACCAATATTTAAACTAAAAATCTTCTAGTTGCTGGCTGAACATACTAAATACTTAAATCACAAGAGCATGAGTAGAGAAATTCAGTAACTCCTTACATTCTTCTCTTCTCAAAGGACGATTGGGAAAAGGCAGGGAAACCAGTCGACCAAATTCAAGTGATGATAAATTATCCTCCATCGCCTTTTAAGCTAAATACCACTGGAAAATTTGTGTGTGTGATTATGGAAAAGCATCGAGGGCTATCTGCCTAAGGGGAGGGATGCCTTCGTGGAGGACTTTCTAAGGGAAACTGGCTCGTATACACGTTACACATGGGGAAAACCACGAAATACCACTGGAAGAGATTTACTAGGTTCAGAGCTGCAGAAAGCACATAATTCTCTGTTTTCCTTCCGGAATTCTAACCACAATATTTATAACCTAGTTTCACATATTACCCACATATGTCACAAGATCATGCACACAGAAGGCTATAACTCTTTGCAAAGTAATCATTACAACGAATTTTGAAGTATGTTATTTTCAGTGCACCTTTATGTTTATGAAGATTATTGCGCAATTCTTTCTATTTTCAGTTTTTGAAAATTTCGAAAAAGGCCTTGTAATCATTACGTAAAAAATTACAATAAGAATAATTAATAAAAAAAAAATAAAATCTGAAAGGTTTCAGATTTTAAATTACATCCAAAGGGAGATTTTTTTAACATTTTGTGTGTTACCTTTATTTATTAAATATCATGTTCTTCGTATTTAAACATAAAATTCAGTTCAAGAGCAATATTGCAAAATAATTTTAAATTTAGCATATCTTTAGGATTTCCGATGCACAATCTCCCGCGCTGGAGATAAAAATTTCTTTTTTTGTACCTTGAGTTTGTTAATCAAAACTTCGTTAAAGTTTTACAAAATAGGAAATCGATAATAAAACAAATTCCAAATTTCAAATTTGGGCTTCCATATGCCCATATTCGCAGTAGGATTACGTCATTCAAAATTCGATGGCTCTATGTACCGCTGTTTTATCACAATGCGAGAAATATACATACATTTATGCAAATTTTTCATCATTTAATTTCTTCAAATATAATGCAGGACTCTAACATTTTGTGGCAACAGTTTGAAAAGTGAAACGGACATTTATAGCGATTCAACGCAAAATCGCAAAACGAAAACAATAGTCCCTCATAGAAACCCCTTTGGACTAATAAAAATAATTATTATTTTTGAAATTAAATATTTTCCAATGTAATAATAAAGTGGTAGTTTTATTACGAAAGCAAGTGATCTCAATTTGCACGCAAATACTACAATGGGAAATAAATGCCTGTATTGAAGATAGCTTCAAGTAATTAATTATAGTAAATTAAAAGGCCACTTTTAAAGGCAGCTGAGAAAGAAGAAAATAAAAAGAAGAATACTAGTTTAAACAAAGCAATCTGAAAATGAAAAAAAACTTTGCTTTAAGAAAATAAACCTTTTCTATAGAATTCTTCTTCTAAATCTGTTTTGAATTAATTCAGATTCAGTTTAAATTCACAACAATTTTTTTCGCTAATAGTTAAAAATTGGTAGAATCCTTGCTTTAATCTTTCATTTTCAAATTTGAATTGAAATTTTAAGTTTATAGAATTTTGATATAGCACTTCAACTTTGGCGAATATATATTTTCTTAAAAAATCAAAAGATTCTAAATTAGTGTTCTATTATGATACGACTGTAGGCCATTTTAAAAATGGTAATTAGCATTGTAAGTAACTGAATGCAAGCGAGTTTTAAAAAGTGACGAATATTCATATTAGTACCATTTCGAAATAAGCTTGAACTAAGAACGAAATATTTTTTATTTTTAAAGAATGCAAGCCAAGAATGTATTTTTTCTTCAATTTTTAATTGAAATTCTCTGAGCGGCGCTGTTTTTTGGATCTGTCATGAAGACCTGTATTTCTTCTTCTTCATTGGCTGGACAGCCCAAGGTGGGCCCTGGCGTTCTCCAGAAGTCTTCTTTAGGCATGTCTGCTTTTGGCAACTGTTTTCCAGTTTTTGACCTTAGAACATTTAGATTACTTTGAACATATCCGATATATCTTGCTGGGGGTCTATCGCTGGGTCTGTTTTCCATCGGCTTTGCTAGAAAAGCGTTCTTACATCACCTTATAAAGTATTTCTCCCGCCTTCTTGGCATTCATTCTTGGTGTAGTGGTCTGCATGCTAGGCGTGTATTCCGGAGGTCCGTGATTCGATTCCCGGCGAAGGCTTTGCTCATTTCTCATCTCTCCTGCTTCGAAATAACCTAACGACTCTACAGTGGCGCCCGAACTAAAAGGGTGTTGGATGATGATTCTCCGCACCCAGGATTTGACGAATGGGTCCATTAAAACCCCAGTCGCCCTTTGAAAGGGGGAGTATATAAGGTATTTCTCCCGCCTTCTTGGCGTGTCTTTGTGGTGTGTCTAATTTGTGGTGTCTTTGTGGTGTGTCTATCACGCCTTCTTGGCGTGTCTTTGTGGTGTGGTGGTCTGCACGCTGGGCACGTATTCCAGAGGTCAGCAGTTCGATTCCTGGTAAAGGCGTTCGTTATTTTTCAGTCTCTCATGCTTCCAAAAAAAATCCTAATGACTCTACAACCTGTCTTCATGCACTCTAGCCAGGCACCCAGCCCATTTAAATCTCTGTAGTTTAAAAAATTTGACTATTTTAGGCCGTCTATAGCTCTAGGTTAGATCTTCTTCTCCACGATCCAGTCACTCCGACTCCACCAAGTATGCAACGCAATTTGCTTCTCTCGAATTTGCTTCTCCCCAAAGTTTCCATGTCACGTGAAATTAGCGCTCAAGCTTCCAAAGCATAAATCAGAACAGATATTATAAAGAAGTGATTTTGTTCTTAACTTGAGAAAGCTCGATCTATTCTTAAATAGTTCTTCAAGCCATGAAAACATCTAGTATTTTTACTACAGATTTCTTTTAAGGATTTCAGAAGTTTTCTCATTTTTACAATCCGTTTCCCCTCCCAGATAAGGGAATGTAGACCTGCTTCAAATTTATAGGTACTAATTTCTAAATGACTAAGTGGTAAGTCAGATTTTAAACAAGGCATATATTAATTTTTTTTTTCGTTAACATAAAGGTTAAACCTTTTTTACACTTTCTTTTTAATGCCACGAATGCCTGCTTAAGAGCAGGAATAAATCGGGCAATAATGCAAATATCATCTGCATAAGCCAATTATTGAATTAGTTTTATTAAAAATATTTCCTCTGATATTGATTCTAGAATCTCTGGTAACATTTGCGAGCGCAAGATTAAACAAGAAACACGCCAATGCATCCCCTGTCTATTTTTGACCTCAAATTGTTCTAGACCTGCATTTAAACAACATTTATTAGCTAAATTTGAATATTTACTTATCTTGTAGAGACATTAGGTATTTTTTGGAAGCAAGAGAGATTAAAAAATCAACAACGCCTTCACCGATAATCGAACCGCGGACCTCTGGAATAGCGGCCAGTTTGCAAACCGCCACACCACGAAGGCACGCCGAGAAGGTGGGAGAAATACCTTATAATTTTAGTCTCTATTTTCATAAACTTATGTTCATTAAGATACCATTTATGTTATTAAAGAAAGTAAGAAAGCAAAATATCTTAAATTATAAGCTAATATGTACCAAGTGATAAAAATCTCATGCCCGGATAAAAGCCGCTCAGAGGGTTAAGAAGCGATGTTTTGTTATAATCCCGGAAAGTTAAAAGTCGAAAAAATTGCATTCTTACGTCATGGATTTCAATACCTAATATAATAGTATATATTGATACAAATTACATACCGAAAACACAATACGATTAAAATAATTTCATTGCTAAATAAGGGCATTTTTCCTTAATGTGTGATAATTTTGAAACAGTTAATAAAATGAAAATGTTTCAGTAAACATGCTAGGTTTGGATACTGGAGGAGCAGTATTCATTCACTTAGGTGTCAAATGTATTTGCGGATTTTATGAATGTTTAATTATCTCAAAGTAAATGGCGAAACTATTTTTCTATAGGTATCATACTGCACTACCATCGAATGCTCTATAATTATATATAGATAATTTTATGCGTATTTGGACGAGGATAAAAGGTCAAAGGAAAAATATTAAAATTCAAACAAATAACCTCTACCTGCTCCATTAAATTTGCAGTTTAATTGACGGCGTTTGTGTATCATTATGTTATTATATCATTAGATTATATGTATTGTTATATTATTTTTTAAATCTCCGCTACTCAGACTTACACAAAAAAATCCTTAATCAGCCTATAAATAACATTTTTTCACCTTTTTATATTACACAGTAGGTTGGAAAAGCCATCTGGGCAATCTCGATTGATAATCACTTCCGATTAACTAAATTAAACTTTAAAAGAGCTCTTTTTTCTCTCGTTAAAATCTGAACTTTTCAGACTTTTTTTTCAAAATTTTCTGACATATATTCTTACAAAGTATTTTCGCCTTTCTTTCCGCATGCGTTCGTGGTGTCAGTGGAAGCACGCTGGATGCGTATACGGGAGGTTCCGAGTTCGAAACTCGGCGAGAGTATTTCTTCAATTCCCTGCTTCAAATGAATGTAAGAGGTCTTTGCAGCGGCGCCCGAACTAAAAAGAAGGTGGACGACAATACCTCATCAGCAGGATTGGGCTATTGGGTCCGCTAATCCTTAGTCTCCCGTTTAGAAAATTTTGTAATGAAGCAAATCTAAATAAAACTGCATTTCAAATGCTCTTAGGTGCAGTTTTAAATATACACTCCGCGTTCTAATTATGTTGTTGTTGTTACTAATCTCCATGTCTAGGAATATACTAGACGAGGTCCACGAGTCCATTCAATTTAGAAAATCGAAAACAAGCTCACTCATTTGATAACTTTATTTTAATACTCATTTGATAGCTTTGTTTGAAATGCCTTTGAATTCTTTTTTCGGTTCGGCCCACCAGCGGCCGAGCGGTCAAGTCGCTGAACACTGGTAGTTTGGTCCAAGGTTCGAACCCCGTGAACGGGCTGGCTGCATGGGCGTTTTCGTGGTTTTCCCCATGTGTAACGTGTACACAATCGTATACACGACACTGGCTCGTATACACGATACGAGCCAGTTTCCCTTAGAAAGTCCTCCACGAAGGCATCCCTCCCCTTAGGCAGATAGCCCTAGTATGCTTTGCCATAATTAAATACACCTACACCGAGCAATTTTCGGTTCAGCCAAACAAGCGTGTCATTTTCGAAATCTTCAGTTAGAGCTCGATCACAAGAAATTTCTATCAATTGTTCTTTTTCTCTTCACAAAATGTTTGAATTTAATATGCGTACCACCTATTTTTCTCTTCACAAATTTTTTGAATTTAATACGCGTACCACCTATTTTTCTCTTCACAAAATTTTTGAATTTAATACGCGTACCACCTATTTTTCTCTTGTGTACCGCCAGTGGTACGCGTACCATCGTTTGAGAACCGATGGTTTATGGTATTTCGCCCATTATCTTCTCATTTGAACTGCACTACCATTTCTATTTTTCGCGAGCTTTCACCAAGTTATAAATGAGATATGCGTAAATACGAACAGACTTTTTTTTAACACTGCTAAGAAGGACTACTGACCGGGAACAAGCCCTTGCAGTATGATGTCCACTATAACGGCATTTATTAAGTCTAAATTAAAAAAAAAAAAAAAAAAAAAAAGATTACAGAGTCACATCTAGATAGGGAATACAAAGGACTACCTTGAATACATATGACATTCTTGATTGCATAGATTGAAAAATATACTTAGAAGTACAAAGCTGCATTGATACAAAACTGGTAAGGCTAAAACAAAAGCAGTAAAATTCCAGACTAACAACGGAATTTCAAGCCTGGAGTTATACATCACACTGACTTACTATTATACAACTATACACTTACTGTTATTCCTCACATTACTAAAACACATATTATACAATACATTGCTAGAATACTGAACAACACATTGACATAGTAAAGCTGATACTACAAATGAAACAAATCATATACACTGCTCGTATCAGAAAGGTAGACAATTCTGTACATGACGCTGTACTGTAACGTTAAAACTAATCAAAAGAACACTAGACAAATAACCTTTGGAAGCAGTCACAGTGAAAGTTTAGAAGGTAATATATTGTAGCAGAGCTAGAATGCTGAGTCAATTCAAAACATTAAATCCACAATACATTTCAATACATATTTATAAAGTTCTACAACCAAGAATGTCTAGTTCAATACTACTATTATACATCACACTTACTTACTATGATGCAACACTAAACTAACTATTATACTCCACATTAATAGAAAATAAATTTTACAACACACTTAATACTGTAACGCTAAAACTAATCAAAAGAACACTAGACTTTAATTTGGAAGCAGTCACAGTGAAAGTTTGGAAGATAATATATTGTAGCAGAGCTAGAATGCTGAGTCAATTCAAAACATTAAATCCAACAATACATTTTAATACATATTTATAAAGTTCTACAACCAAGAATGTCTGGTTCAATACTACTATTATACATCACACTTACTTACTATGATGCAACACTAAACTCCACATTATTGTACTCCACATTAATAGAAAATAAATTTTACAACACACTTAATGGAATACTGTACATACACTGAAATGAAATGGCGAATACGACAAAATAGCAATCAATATACAATGGCCTTATCAGAAAGTTGGCTCTGCGGATACGAATATTTGTTAGAAACTGTTACATTTTGCACAATTCTAGAAACTGTAACAAAACATAAGAATAGACTTCTTGAAAGTTCCAGAGAGCTTTGGCAGTTATGCTGACCGTTGGGCTGTTCCCTCCCCTCCCAGGTTTAAGAATTTCCTTAGAAGGCGTTAGCATTTTACCAGCCGAATCACTCATACAATTTGTTTAGCATAAAGCTAGGGCTTGTTACACTGCGCATTTGTTTGCTTTGAGTTTTGCTGTTGTTGTTGTAAATACTCACTTGTCTAAGTATAGTCAGCACAAGCCAATGAAATTCTTCGTGGCAAGGAGAGCAAGTTTACGCCTGTTGTTGGCAACAGCCTTGAGCAACTTACAGGTTGTTATTGCGATTATTTCTGTTCCGCCTACAAGTTTGATGGAGAGCACCGCGAGGGAACGGGTCTGAGGATGTCCCACCCCTCTTCCCTACTACTAACCTCTCTAGAGGACTTTCGGCTCACCGCATATTTAGAGTGTCCTTATCCTGCGCGAACACTATACATTTACAAACACCCATGCCTTTTCCAGGATTCGAACCCAGGTCCTTCGACACGGTATTCAGCGACGCTATACCGTTTGGGCGGCTGCTTTCAATTTTAATTCGCATTTTTTTGTAGTTGGATTTCTCAAGCTGTGAAGATAACTTCTCTTAGCACAAGCCGTGCATTTTTCAAGTTCAAGCTTTAAATTAATAAGTTTGTTTAAGCTTTCTGCTGTCTCTATATTTTCCTTAATAGACTGGACCATAAGTCATTTGGCATTCTCGGTAGGATTCGTTTGATTTGGTTTATTTGATTACAGCAAAGTACACTAGTGATGTCCGCCTAAGGGGAGAGATGCCTTCGTGGAGTACTTTTCAAGGGAAATTTTCTTGTATGTACAGGGTGATTCAGAATTCATCATCAATATTTAGTGGGGAAGTAGGGAATAGGAAAAGAAGGAGATTTCACATAGGAAAGTATGGGCGCAGACGAACGCATGGTGTTGTAGAGGGCGCTGTGTTTACACAACTTCCATACATAAGCACAGCTGTTTGACGTGTGCAGCTAGTCGTAATTCGACTAGGTTACTTTGCAGAAGTAACATGAACCGGTATACGTGGAATGAACTTGCAGATATGCATGTAACTACCAGGCATATTCCAGAAGGTTCGGTTGTCCATGCAACGCCTTTGTGAATCATGCCTTCTAGCACATGGTCAGTAGTTCAAGCACCTCTTCTAAGTCTGTAAAACCGATAGAAAGAAATGTTACATGTAAGATAATAAGTGTTTTTTTCCTTACCTTTTCCATTTTATGTGTTCTTTCCATCATTGAACTAGGATTATTTTGTCCTACTACATGGCATATGCGCCCATGCATTCCTATGTGAAATCTCCTTCTTTCCTATTCTCTACCTCCCCACCAAATATTGATGAAAAATTCTAAATCAACCTGTATATTACACATGGGAGAAACATCTATACAACCGGCCCGTTTGCCGGGAATCTAATACCAGGCTGAACTATCTGTATTAAGCGATTTGACCGTTCAGCCACTGGTGGCTCAATCTTAGTAGGGACCAAGAAGTTAACCGAATAAGAACAATACACAGTCATACTATAATTAGACATTGTTGTGACCGTTTGTAATGAGAGTATGCATGGTATATACGAGTACCATAGAATTCTGAGAGTATGAATGCAGTAAAATATACGCCAACGTACTTCACACTAAATTCCTAAACATTTAAGATATAAACTTAAAAAAAAGTCTACATTTCAGCATGCTTTCGGCGTCTAATTTCAAAATTCGGAGCAAAGTGGTTTTGTTACCTTCAAGAATGTAAAGAAAAAGTCTCAGCAGAGCATTTAAAGGATCTGTTGTATGACTAAGAATTCAGTAACACATCAAAAGTACACATATTTTATGAAGAAGCTCTATTACATTAGTACTCATTTGGAATTTATTCCCACAAAAAAAAGAGCTGCATTTGACTTCTTCTAGACTCAACATTGCTTTTGTTTTCGTCCTGTCGTTGAGATACGGAGGGAAGCAACTCTGGCATCATTCTGGAAAGATCCCAAACTCAAATTTCATCTTGTGTATCTTTTCTGAAAGTTTCTGCACCAGCTGCGTCGAATAGTGGAGATTCTGTTCCAGAATAAATAGTTCTCACCCAACGCCATTTTTCACTTGTCTTCTTTTCCGATGTACGTTTACAGATGAGATTTAAATATACGAGGTTAAATGAAAAAGGTTCTTTTCTATGTTTATGAGAAGTACATGGGTTATAAAGAGTTTCTTTCAGCAGTTTGATAATCATATATTTTCCTTTTCCCTGAATCCAGTTTGACCTCTTATATAGGAAGAATTACAAATGTGAAAACTAGAAACGCTTTTTATATTAACCTTTTGAAAGCAGATTCTGTCAAATAAAATGCATCATTGTTCTACTTGTTAAAACGAATGTAGTCGCTTTGGTAAAAAAAATGAATAATTTCAATACAACGAAAGCTACGGATTGTTTTTACGTTATCTTCAAATTATTACTTCGTTGTAAGAAGTAAAAAGGAAGTATTGTAATGGCGAAAAGTTTCAGGCAGCATATTTCAACGAAAATATCCATTTTGACCGCTATCGAATGCAATTTAACGATGTTTTTGCGTGATATCTGTACGTAAGGACAGAATAAAATACTCTTTTCCTCCAAAAAAATTATAAAACTGCTTTAAAATGAATTCTGAAGAGAATTTTTCGTGGCGTCTGTACGAACGTATGTATGTACGTAAGTGTACGTACGTACGTACGTATCTCGCATAACTCAAAAGCGAGTAGCTTCAGAACGTTGGAATTTTGTATATAGGGGACTGCTATAACATGTAGATATATTTTCCTTATATTCCTCACAGATTGAATAATAAACACTTTTTCTGCAATTTTGAAGTTACTCAATTTATAACTGGACATGGTAAATTCAATTCTTATCTGAAGAGATTTAGATTATTTAGTACAGACTTGAGTTCATGCAGTTTCGGGGGAGTTCAAAATGTCGAACATTTGTTGTTCTATTGTTCAAAGCTCAAGGAAGGACGAAAGGAACTCATTTCTAGGTTAAACTCTGTGAATATTACATTTCCTCCCGCATTTTCACGTATTTGTCCAATATAAAATGGCTTTCTCTTTCTTCTGTAAATTTATCTCTTACGTGTCATCTGTTGAATTTGTAAGTTAATTTTATTTTGTGTTCTGTTGTTGTATTTGTTTGTTTTTTTACTTACCTCTGTAAGCCTTGTGTAATACTATGTGGTGCACAAGGAATTTAAAATTTTCAATTAAAAAAAATTCCCCTGGCACTTTACACCTGAATTTATGTACTTTTGATATATTGCCTTAATTTCTTTCTTCTTCATTTTTACAGACATCACAAAAAACGGTCTCGCCGGTCAGAACGTTTTAAAGAAGAAATTTGACCGGAAATGGGCAATTGACACACGGCAGAGTCGAGCTACGATATTTACTGACAGCCTGTCAAGGATTTATGCTATCAACAACCCTCTCCAGCGCTCCGCACTAATCTCGCACCTGCAAGAAGTCCTCCGTCTACAAGAAAAGTCAATGAGAATCCAAATTTCCTGGGTGAAGGCGCACACCGGAATCCAGGGAAATGAAGCAGCAGACGCTCTTGCCAAGAAGGCTGCCCAAAATGAGGAAACGGAGCAGATTCAGGTGCCCCTGCCCCGGTCATGCCTAAAGAGGCAAATAGAGGAGTCCGCCATTGGAAACTGGCAGAATGAATGGGACCAAATC
The DNA here is from genome assembly GCF_044657685.1 of Stegodyphus dumicola. Classification (NCBI taxonomy): domain Eukaryota; kingdom Metazoa; phylum Arthropoda; class Arachnida; order Araneae; family Eresidae; genus Stegodyphus; species Stegodyphus dumicola. The sequence continues at coordinate 182,149,186 of NC_140776.1, read as the reverse complement.
CCGCAAGGCCGCAGAGCATATGAGTTCCTGCCCAAGGTAGAGGTGGACCGGCTCATCTCATCGCCCTACCTCACGCGATATATAACAGGCCACGGCCCCTTTCCGACGTACTTTGCAGAAAGGGGTCTAGCAACAACTGTGTGTTTGTGACAACGTGGGCTCACCAGACCATTATGTCACGGAGTGCCCCTTAACAGCAGAATGGCACATAAAATTCCCAACTACCAATGTTCTGCCTTTCAAACGCCTTCTCATAAAACATCGAGGCACGCGGCAAAAGCTTAAATGCATAATGGCCAAACTAGAAAAAATGGGCATAGACCTCTGCAGGCCGGAATAGGGCACATGAAATAAACATAAAAGCATCTTACTACTGTGAAGTCTCAAGATGGTTGCAGGGCCAGGGTAATACCCGAGTAGTCATAGAAAGCCGTCCGGGTGCCCTGTCCTGCTGTCACCTGTCACCTGTACCTGTGATCAAAAGTTTAAGTGGGATATTTCAGCACCTAATATTATTGAATAGAATTTTAGATAAAAATCTTGCATCATCAAATCCGTTCCGAATCATTGACATTCAGATTTCATTAAATGGAAAGCAGTCGGCATGCACTTCGTTTTTTAATCCAGTTAAAATTTTGTTCGTCATTTTTCTGATGTAAGTTTTAAAAAAAAACACATCAATGTAAAACTTATAATTACGCATAAAAAAAACTTGAAAAAGTGTAAATTTTGAATAAAAATCTGTCAATTTCGAGAGTGATCAAACATGGGTGCCATGCCCAGCTCCAGTTGTGGGAGATAAGGTATTGATGTCAGTAGCGAGTTATGGGTTGGCAAGATCATTTCAAGAGCAGCACTGGCAGAATGGAGTAACAAGTGCAAGCTAAAATAATGCTAAAATGTCAAAGTCAAAAATGCACACTGTGTCAAAGTCGGAAAAGCAAATTTAAAGTTAATTATGATTTTAAAAGATGCAGAGCTCTTGATTTATAATAGGAACAGTGGAGACTTCATTGGAGACTGTAATGGATGGTACGATGTTTATTGTGATATAGTATGCTTATCTATTATGCATTATGCATGTTTATTATGAATCATTATGTTTATCAATTATCATCTGTATCACGTATGTAAGTAAAGTATGACTTGTTCAGTGTGAACTAGCACACGCCATGTTCCAAATTACACACAAAGTAATCAGATCTCACACACAATACACTATGCTTGATTTGTACAATTCAGTATCTGTATGTAAGTCAAAAATTGTGTAAAACAGTAACTGTGAGCATGGCGCGGAATATTTCAGTAGCATGATTAAGTGTCATGTATGCTTTTGTATTTTGAATCAGTATCAGCAATCGTTTGTATGGCACTGAGCAATTCAGTTGTATGATTATGTATCATGTATATTTATCTATTATGAATCAGTGTGTTTATCTAATATGTGTCTAGAGACATTACGTTAGTTGGAATCAGGAGAGATGAAAAATGAGCAATGCCTTCGCCGGGAATCGAACCACGGACATATGGAATGCGCGCCCAGCTTGCAGACCACTACACCACGAAGGCACGCTAAAAAGGCGGGAGAAATACCTTATACACTCCCCCTTTTAAAGGGCAACTGGGGTTTTAGGGGACGCAGTCGCCAAATCCTGGGTGTGGAGAATCATCATCCACCGCCCTTTTGGTTAGGGCGCCATTGTAGAGACATTAGCTATGGAAGAAGGCAAGATGAAAAATGAGCAACGCCTTCGCCGGGAATCGAATCACAGACCTCTGGAATACGCGCCTAGCGTGCAGACCACCACACCACGAAGGCATGCTAGGAAGGCAGGAGAAATACCTTATATGTGTATCAATTATCCTTCGTCTCATGTATGCAAGCATGTATCAACAAAATTTTTATGTACGATGCAGGCAGCCCTTGTATGCCTTATACAGCAATATTCAACCTATCTGTTTAAGGGCGTTGTTCTGGACAGTTGCGGGATTCGGACAGACACACCGGGTGAAGGACCTCCCACCGAGGTTCTCATTATACGGAACCCATAAAGAGTTTGAAATATCCAACACCCGTGGGACCTTCGTTCTCGCGGGCGCAACCCCCGCAGTCCCCGTCCGGCTTTTACTAAGCATTGCCAGAACGCTTCGTTGCAAATTTTAAAACGCTGTCACCTTGCCTCCGGGCACCACTCCATTGGCAAAACCACATTGTATTAAGGTGCTCTGTCCGCTTTGTCAGTCCCCGCCACGAAAACTGAATGGGGTCAAACCCCCGGGAACTCAGTCGACAATATATACCATGTAGCTCCACCACAGCCGAAGGAACAGACACGACAGTACCAGTACGGTCCCTGCCAAGCCTGAACCAACCTGAGTACAATACTCGGGTTCTAGTCCAGTGAAGATAATTTGTATTCCCCCGTGGTTGAGACTGCCTAGGTACAGATCCTAGCCAGTACTTCCCAGGCGTTCGCCTGAGTCAACCCCCGGGGGTGGCGGGATTCGGACAATACCCGACTAGTCTGTGTAAGCCGCCCGGATGTCCGGATCCTGCTCTCAATTGTCAATTGCAATGGATGGTACTCTTAATTCTGCTGAATGTTTGTGCAACAATTAACATTCATTTAGAATCCTTGGCCTCGGATCATATATTCCAAAAATGAAAAGAATATTCCGATTAAACTTTAGTAGCGCCAGAAAAGCAGTTTCAAAAAGACTTCAAAGATTTCGCTGTCAAGCAATTTTTTTGTGAAGCAATGACTTGATAAATTCAACATGGTTCACATACACTTGCCATATCTTTATAATTATAAGAACTTGGAAAAGAGCTGATTAGTAAAAAATTACTAAAATTTTCAATTTGTCCAATGCAAAAGACAACTGGAGGTACCATACACAGCTATGGTATAGTTCGACCGCCTCATCCGTGACCATGAGCGCAAACACGCATGCGCCATTCTGACCGAATTATTCTCAAAGTAGGGTGGAAGGATGTGGACTTTCTTTCCCTCCAGCATAGCTCTTTCCGGAGAAGAGAACTTTCACGTCGCAGCAAGTAATACAACCCCTTTTGGACGAGTCTATGTGTTTTGGCAGAATGCCAACCAGGGTTGCGCTTGAGACGGTCGAACTATAATATGAGCGGGATATTAATGACAAAGAAATGAAGGAACATAATGCTATAACATTTTGATAGAATTTACAGGATTTCTTTTCGAAAGTGGCCCAAAACATCAAAAATTTGTTTCCTGCATTCACCTGTACTCTTTATAAGATATGCAACATAAGGCAGGTGTATCTTATACGAAAGTTGTAAACAGTTACGTTATCAGTAGCTCTAGCGGAGAGAATTTAACAGCAGGAAGAAGTTTATGAAAACTTGCTTGATGTTTAAATAAAAAAAAATTTGAATTATCTCTCATTTCGGTTTACAGAAAGAATCACTTCTCAAGAATTACACTGCCATGTTACATGATTACAGTTCGCCGACAATTAAACCTTACTGTTGGGTATAAAAATGTAATTGCGCAAAATACTATTTTTGGTTGGGTTGTATCGGGCAGAATTAAAATAGAATGCAATACTCCGCATCCCATTAGTGTTAATCGCATTAGTTTACATATTGAAGATAAAGGTCGATGCAACACTTAAGCGTGTTTGGCAGTTGGAAGAATTAACGTTCCAAAATCAGAAGTCGACAGTTGAAGAAGAGTTTTGTGAGAAACATTTTAAGGGAAACTATCGAGTAAACGAAAACGGCAGATTTGCCATCCGACTGCCCATTTTCAGTGAAGCAGAAGAGTTAGGCGACTTCAAACCTTTGACTATTTCCCGTCTTCTATCCATGAGAAGAAAATTTGATTTAGATAAAGAACTTGGTAGGCATTACAAGGAGTTCATGCAAGAATAGGAAACTTTAAATCATATGGCTCCAGTTGTTCGTGTTTTATATTTTAGTAGAATAGCGTTCTTAGCCGCACGGTGCTGCAGGCAATCTTTCTGTTAAAGAATTTCATGTTTTAGAACAACAATAAAGTTTGTATACAAAGCTGATGCTTTTTAGTTCAAGGCCAGTGGCGTAACTAGAACTCTTGGATCCTATGCAAAACATTTTCCGGGACCCCTTTCCCAATAAATTTAATGTGCTTAAAATTTAAAAAAAATTTAAAAAAAAAAAAAAAAACGCTATAAGGTCAAAAAAAAAAAAAAAAATCAGGGATTCCAGGAGCCAATGTTTTCATGATGATTTTTATCTCATCTGGATTAATTGTTAAAAAATAAAAGCACGTTCTTAGGGAACCAGTGGAAAGGTACGTAACATGAAGAAAGAATAAAAAGGAAAATAATTTCCCTTAACCAACTGTTGAAATGAAACTACTTACAAAAGGCACGTAAAATTATATCATGTTGCTTTCATAACGAACTTTAAATGCTAAAAAAGTTGCATTATTAATAAATTAAACAAAAATGTATTATGGTTTAATACACTCATGTCCATAAATTAAGGATAATGCAAAATCAGGCAAAGGAAGAGTTACAAGCAAAACAAATTTGACTTATTTGTAAAGCTTATTTATTAAACAAAAGGTAAAGAGCAAAAAAAGATGCTATAAAAAAATTAGCGATTTTTTCTCCTTGGAGCAAATTACAAAAAACACCTATTTACAAAAAACTAATATTACATGGTTGGTATGATTGTTAATACATTGTATGTCTCCCAGACGATGCAATACAGTCCGTACAACGCCTAGGCATGCTGAGTATCAAATTATCGATCTGATCTTGGGGGATATTACACCAATCAAAAAGCAATGCTCTCCGAAATTCCGGTAGACATGTAGGAGGAGGTTGACGGGTTGCAACTCGTCGGCCAAGCATGTTCCACACGTGCTCTACTGGATTCAAGTCCGGTGAGAATGCTGGCCACTCCATACGGGTGATATCCTCCGAATGAAAGCATTCGCTTACAATGTTTGCATGGTGAAGACGGGCGTTGTCATCCATAAATACAAATTGTGCGCCCATGGCGCCCCGAAACAAACGTACGTGTTGTTACAGAATGACGTCCCGATAGATTTGGCTTGACATGGTCCCAATTTGAACATGCAGGTCAGTTCTGGAAGTCAGAATAATTCCACCCTAAACGAGCACTCCTGCACCACCGTAACGGTGTCGTTCAATGATGTTTTCTTGGTGGTAATGGGTACCTGGAGCTCTGCATATGAAAGTCCGGCGAGAATCAGACTGCAAGCTAAACCTGGACTCGTCGGAAAACACCACACAAGCCCACTGTTGCGGTGTCCACAATGCATGCTCTCTACTCCAGGCTAACCGCAGGCGACAGTGAGTTGCAGTAAGTGGAACGCATATGACAGGTCTACGAGCATATAGACCAATCTGCCCTAAGCGTCTGTACACGGTCTGCCTTGAAATTGTCGTACCAGTGGTTGAAGAGAGCTTACGAGACAGGTCTGAGGCTGTGCTCCGCCTGTTTCTTTTGGCAGTAACTGTAAAATGGCAGTAACTCTGGGGCGACCTGTGCTGTAACATCTACTCACATTACCGTCATCTTGGAATCGTTGCTAAAGCCTGGAGATGACACTCTGGGCAATTCCAAGTTCGTCTGATACTTCCAGTTGGGTACGCCCACATTCCAGACGGCCGATAATTCTACCACGTAAAAAATCATCCAAATGCGTCCTTTGTGTCATAACAATCGGTTATTGCACTGAAATGCTTATAAAGCGCCTGCGAACAATTTTACTCTTTGCCTGTATTCCTTATATATCACTCTCTTACACTCTCGTCATTGTGACGTACCATCAGTGTCATCTGGTTACCTCCTGAAATTTGCATATGATTCTTGAAGATGTGTTTAGTGATTTTACAGGTGATATATTTATTTTAGAGTTCGATTTCCGCGTGACTCCGAATTATCCTTAATTTATGGACATGAGTGTATGTTTAACTTACACAGAGCTCCAATTGTATTGGCCGCCTAGGGCTCACAAAATGCTGGAGCAAGCCTAATAGGTGCCTTTTCATCGGAAGTAAAAACTATTTTTGCAAAGATTGGGAATGCGTTAATCATTTTATTGGTTAACTATTTATGTGGCTCTGCGTTCGCTTTTGCTTTGCTCTGTCTGCCCTTTGGGTTCCTTATAAAATGATTATCGTTCCTTCCACTTTTCAAAAAAAATTTTTTTTTTTTTTGCTTGCTCTTGAATAAGTGCGAACTGAGTTTCACAATCGATAAGTTTTTGTTAAATTTATACCAATCTCTGCTCGCATTTTTGCCTAATTAATTTTTTAAGCTTTGAGTTATTGTTTGGCATATAGATAGCAAAAACAAGAAAACATTTAAGAGAATAAACACCTTTTTTAGAGATTTAAAATTTTCTTATCATCTAAAAAATAAGCAGTTACAGCTATCATACCAGGATAGATTCAACTTCTTTAAGACAGCCTCATTTCAGAGCTATCCTATTACAAGATCTGCTTTCTCTGACTCCGAAAGCAGCCAGACCTGTTTTGATACTGAATGTAGCATCTAGCTAAATTTGTCCAGAATTTCTTTAATTTTGCTTCTGCCGGCTGTTGCAGAATAGGGAAATGTAAATTAAACGCAATATTTTTTAATTGCAAGTTCATTTCTTAATTTAAAATTCTGAAAGCTACTATCTGAAATTTTGAATTCATCTGTTTTTGGCAGTGAATCGAATAAATATATGTATGGCAATAATAAATATATTTATGGTATAATATACTAATAAATATATTTATGGCAACAAATCAAAGATTTTTGCGAATGTTTGCCCTTTGACCTCTAAAATGTATTCATGTTATTTGCATATATTTTAAGAACTATTTTAATTAGTCTTTTCTAATGGCGGGTATATGATTTTCTGTCAACTGATTTTCTGCCTTTTTCTCCTTTACATTTCATATTCCTTCATTGTACTTGAAAATCATAAATAAAAAAAATAAATAAATAAACACCTTCTGAGCAATGTTGACATTTTTAGGAGTTTACTGACTTGTACCTTTAAACCATTTAATTCCATATTGACCAAGAAAGGTCGGGATTTAACTTACTAATATATTTCTAAAACATAAAAATAGAGTAACAATACAGCCATTTTTCATTCATACAGTTTGTAAGGATTATATTAATTTTTCTAACATTTAAATTTTAAGTTAAAATTCCTTTCCTATAGCTTCTTAATTTCAACTTACAACTTCCGATCAGAGCGTATTTTTAAAATCACGCGTGAATACAAATTTAATGAGTAGAATTTAACCGCGAAGTCCTATTATCTTACTTAGAGAGAACCAGTGATTCTGGCTAGCGCACGTCCACCTTTGAAGGCTACTCTCAAGCTATTATTACGCTCGGCCGTACTTTAGGCCCATAATAGTTTCGCAGTCAATGAGCGTTAAGGGCCCAACTCCGTTTGAATCTTGATAGCTTAAGCTATATCTTTTTAGTTAAGATTAGTTAAGTTTAGTTCTTAGTCTCTTAACTTCAAGCCCGATTGTCGGCTTTACTGTACAACTCCAAGACGGAGTTCTGTTACACCTTATTGAAATACTAAAGGGTGTATTTCTCCCTTCTTACTTGTTGTTTTCTATATCACGAACTCAAGCGATTATTCGCTTACTACTTTTTAAGATTCTTCAAATTCAACTGCAAAGTACACATTACAGAAGCTTACAAGTTGATCAATCATTGCCAAATATCGGCTCAAAACTTTTACATAGAATAAACATTTAATAGACTAATTTTTGAGTGATGGCAAAGAAAGGTGCATGAAAAAAAGAACCACTCCAAATTCGAAAATTACAGAAATTTTACCTAAAATCGCTGTCAGTCAAAGTTTCAATACTGACTAATTTTAAAAAGAAGCTTCTTGAATTCTATGGAAATCTTACGAGATATATCGAGTATAAAAGCATTTTTGTATTCTGTAATTATTATTGGTATTTATATGGAAGGAAACAAGATCTTACAATTTAGCAAAATTCATCAAATAAGAGAGCATCTATTGTAATCTTAATTACAATAAAAAAAAAATCGGATTTCGTCTCCCATTTGATTTGCAGTTAATTTCCGATCAACCGGGGGAAAATTAACAAGGCGCTGTCTAAAAAACAAACATTGTATTTATTATTGGAGAAGTCAAGCAACAAGAATCATCGAAACGTTTGTAAATTTTTCAGGATTTGTTTCAATGGTTTAATTATAGAGCCATCTGCCTCAGCTGCCTTAGTGCTAATAAACAATTTATTTGTTCACTGAGGTACGATGAAAAATTACTATCACAATAACCAGCGTAAAACAAAACTGTCAACGAAAAAGGAAAAAGAAAATGAAAAATGCATACGATAGCTTAGTGATAGCCAGTGATGTCATCGTGTTTGTAGCGTAAATTAGGAATTATATTTTGGAGCATGAGACGTAAAAAATAAACTTACTCCTCGCCGAAATTTGAACTCCTTCCCGGATACTAACCGGATACTTTAAATTATATCATGAAGGGAGGAGGAAAAGAATAGCTTACATATTTAGAAGTTGTTTTTATTCATAACACTATGTAATTAAAATCCACATATATACAGTGGATGGACAAAAATATGGAAACACCTTGTGAAATGCATGTTTGAAAAGAAAGATTGATTTTAATGAAATGTGCAGGTGGCGCTGGCGTTTTTGACTACTGACGCCACCTATACAACTTCGTAAATGTGCTAAACAGTTCAGTTGTTGTCGGAGTACTGTTATGTGAGGTTGTCATTGCACTATGTCAGAGTTAACAGACTTCGAACGTGGGCAAATTGTTGGAGCACGTATGGTAGGTGCTTCCGTAAGCAAGGTAGCCGAGGTGTTTAGTGTTTCAAGAGGTACTGTATCGAAGATTTATTCCGCATATTTGAAAAGCGGAAAAACATCATCTGCTAAATCACAGCGCGGACGAAAGTGTGTCCTGATTGATCGTGACAGACGATCATTAAGGGCAATTGTGACGAAAAATAAGAAGACCACAGCTGCAAAAGTTACTGCTGAAATGAATGTTGTGTTACCGAACCCTGTGAGTACCGAAACAATTAGAAAGGAGCTTCATAAACAGGGAATTGCTGGCCGTGCCGCAATTGAGAAGCCACTCATCAGTGATGCTAATGCCCGTAACAGGAAAAGGTGGTGTTTAAGTCATAAAGGCCTGGACTATAGAGCAGTGGAAGCGAGTAATATGGTCTGACGAGTCTTCTTTCACATTGTTTCCCACTTCTGGCCGAGTTTACGTCTGGAGAACGCCATCTCATGCCTATAATACAGACTGCTTGTTGCCAAGAGTGAAACATGGCGGGGGTTCTGTTATGGTTTGGGCAGCCATATCGTGGTTCTCTGCTAGCCCCATGATAACTGTGTCAGGGCACATGACTGCCAAGACTTATGCGAACATTTTGGCCGATCAAGTTCATCCCATGGTACAAACTTCGTTCCCCGATGGTGATGGTGTCTTCCAAGACGACAAAGCCCCTGTTCACACAGCTCACATTGTTCAGTACTGGTTTTCTGAGCACGAGGATGAGTTGTCCCATCTCCCCTGGCCACCACAGTCACCAGACCTGAATATTATCGAACCTTTGTGGTCTACATTGGAACGGAAAGTGCGTTCTCGTTATCCACCGCCAACATCGTTATCTGAACTTGCCACCGTTTTGCAGGAAGAATGGTATAATATTCCCTTGGCAAACATACAGGAACTGTATTTATCCATTCCGAGAAGACTGCAAGCTGTTTTGGATGCCAACGGGTTTCCTACACCATATTAAGCAAAGAAATATGTTTTCTTAAAGGTGTTTCCATATTTTTGTCCAAAAGCAGCAGAGTTTATATAGCTTTCGGCTTGTGTTCGAGGACATTCTGGGCTAAACCAGGAGGTTCTCCATCCGTCTATGACATATCGCCAACTTTGTCGCCAAATGGATGAGATCTCGCCAAATATGGCAACCCTGCCTATCCTTGCCATTTTCTGGCAACCCTAGAACTGCTTTGCGGGGAAGCCATTTTACCGAGCATATTACCGAGGTTTTTCGCGAATTTGGATTCAGTGACATATTTGAAGTTCTCTCAATTATTATTCTTTAATGCGATTTATAACTTATTGTATTTACAAACAAATGTTACTCTAGGACCTGTCCCCCCCGGGATGCTCTTCATCAAAATTGGGTGCGGAACTGAGCAAAATCACACTGTCACCTGTTAGGTGCTCAAGGCTGTTGCAAACGACAAGCGTATTCTATCGCTTCTTACCACGAGGTATTTCGTGGGCTTTGACTGATTACGTTAGACAAGCGAGCATAAGCAACAACAACACCAACACTAACAAATATTTTCCCTTGGCGTTTTTAGAACAAGATTTTATTATTTTTAAACAAATGCCAGACCATTGACCATTATTCATTAGCCGACGAACTCCCCAGTACTTTTTAACAACGCAATCCAAATCATTTAGTGCAGAATACGTGTCCAGATGGGCAGTAGTCATGTCTTGTCCAGTCTTGCAGTCATACATAACATATTAAGGTGAACTAGTCAGCTTAAATCGAAACAACTCGTCAACTGTCTGAATTCGGCAGCACGGAGTCAGTTCAGAACATTGTAAATACCACAAAACAAACTCCTGAGCTCATAATCAGCAGCGTGGGAAGCCACATGACGAAACCGATTGCTAGAAAATTCTCTTTATTATAATTTTCCAGAGCGAGGAAGTAAGGTCTCTGCAAAAACCTTTGGAGAATATCAGTTCCCTTTTTTGCCAAAATGTTCGCCATTTCGATTTCGTAGAAACTGCAGTGTGATGGTACCCACTAGAAAGCAAACTTTTCCCGAATCCTTTTCAAAAGTTCCCTTCAACTCTGTATGAGGAAACCCTCATTCTCCTGGTTGCTTGTCAAAAGCCTGGAGAGAAGAGACGGAATCTAATAAACTAAACCCTCTTGAGAGGGTAAGGGGAACATAAAAATGTTGCAAGCTTCGAGTTCTCCATTAAAGTCAGTTGTAAATGAGCCAACATGTAGGTAAATGAAAAAAGGCCACTAAAAACGCCAGCACCCTAAGAAACGTCAAAAAGAGGCCCACCAGTGTTGATGTGAAGCCGCTCGCCAGAAGGAAAGTTTCTAAAGCACAGATTCCAATAGGATTAAGGTCACGTTTTCTCATACTGAGAAACAAGTTCACTCTGACATCGAGAACAATGTATTCCAATGGATTCATAAAAGATAGTGGTTCATAGGGCACATTATTAATAACGTTATTATATTGTTACGTTATTTTTCTTCCTTTACGTTACGTACGTACGGGGGATTCGTGCAAATTTGGAGTGAATAACGACGACAGCACTCGATGAAGTATCGAAACGCACTTTAGTCGCCAGTATTCTCAGGACAGCTCCAAAATCACGTTTTTACAGTCGTCGAAGAACTACTATAAGCCCGCTGAAGCAATCAGAGATACAGCCTTCAGGTTATCAGGCTAAAAAGCGATACACTAAGAGACACTTTCGGTGCATTCGACGACCCAATCGGGACTCGCTGACCGACTGCCAACTCGATCGACACCGCACGGATAAACTAACTCTCCGCGTACCAGCAGAGTTTATATAGCTTTCGGCTTGTGTTCGAGAACATTCTGGGCTAAACCAGAAGGTTCTCCATCCGTCCATGACATATAGCCAATTTTGTCGCCAAATGGATGATATCTCGCCAAATATGGCAACCCTGCCGGCCCTTGCCATTTTCTGGCAACCCTGAAACTGCTTTGCGAGGAGGCCATCTTACCAGGCCTGGACATTTCGTAACAATATTTTAGCGTAAGATTCTCTAATGTTTTAAGTATTCAGGCAGCTTTTCTTTCCTCAAAGCTTTCAGAAAGCGAGTTTCCTTAAACTTAAAAAAAAAAAAAAAAAAAAAAAAGTATTCGTCTACGTAGTGATTTATTTTGTCTTGCTCATTGATTTGCTTGTGGAGTTTTGGATTTTGGATGCATGGACTCTGACTGATCAAGAAGTAGTAGTGTACAGCTTCAAGAAAACGGGGATATATAATTGGCTCATAATGGCTCTGAAGATCTTTGCGCGTAGGAAGATAAATTGAACAGCGACGAAGCCGATGACAATAGAAACTTGTTGCAAGGTGCAGCGGACGGCTCAGACAACATATCCAGCAGTCTTAAATGATTTGAAACTTTGAGAGTAGCAATAAACAATAATAACAGCGGGCGATACTCAAAATGCAAGAAGCAGAAAGGAAGATCATGTTAGATATTGCTAATCTTATTTACTATGTAATCTTATTGCTTTCTTTTAAATAAGTAATTCTATAAGCACTTTATAAGCAACGGTGAGATATTCATGGATATTTTTCGTTTGTTATTTTCTTACATTAACCGAGTCCTTCGGAAATTAAAGTGTTAGCATAATTTTTCCTTCTATAAAATTAGTAAGAAAGATGAAAATACACGAGTAAATACGATAGTTTCTTTATTTCTAATGACGTTTAGCCTTCTGTTATTTGCAATGTGCCGTTTTGTTTTCAATACTGATTTAAGGAGACTCATACACCTTAAAACCCATAAGATATGTGACTGTTGCAAGAATTAGGATAACTTATTTCTTTTAAAAGCAATTACTTCCAACTTTTTACAACTGACTACATAATATAGCTGCTTTCTGAAATAGTAATCACAAAGTTTGTGTTGCCAAAAAAATTTTTATAATTTAATCCGTTTTGTGACAACATATTTCGTCATGTTTCCACCTTGCGCGCACAGTTTATGACATTCTGTTGCATAATTTAATCCATATTTTATATGTATCTTTTATAACATCTGGAAACTACTGCGAACCAAAAATTCTAAGAATTTCATGTTAAATTTTTATTTTATTTGGAGTTGAGTTTATAAAATGTATTTTATTAAAAAAATCTGTAATGTTTTTCGTGCATAAAAACTTTAATACTAAAATATTCATCCGATTTTGGGTTCAGTTAGAAAATAGTACCCGTACAAAGAATTCCATAAAATTTCAAATATATACCATTAGCCATTTTTAAAATATCATGCGCGCAAGGAGGAAACAGGGCGAAACATTTTGTCACAAAGCGGATTAAATTACAAAAATGTTTGTGGCAACACAAACTTTCTGGTTACTAGTTTTCGAAGCAGCTATATTCAGTTGTAAAAAGTTGGAAGTAATTGCTTTTAAAATAAATAAAATATCCCAATTCTAGCAAAAGTCACATATTCGAAGATCATAAGAGGTTTAAGGTGTATGAACCCCCTTAATTTACATAACCAAATGAACTTAGTCTTCAGTTTAAACTGTTTAAAAATGCAGGGAAATGATCTACGGCATTTTTCTGTTAATTATAATATGGTTAGTCATCTTCCCTTTGTTTTTTAACTGCCTTCAAATTAAAGCCATTGACTTCGTCCGCATTAAATCAGGAGCTGATCTTACGCTATTTTTGCTTTAAATTATAGTCACTAATTGCCAGCATTTCCTATGATTTCCTGCATAGAAGACAACTGTCGTGCTTCGCTGCAATTAACAGTTATTCCGACTCCGGAGTATCTTCATCACGAGACATTCTTCTGCTCCTACGCTGGGTGCTGGCTCAAACCGAACCAAATCCTCTGTAGGGCGGGCATAAATATATGTTATTAATGATGAATTGTCCCGTCAGAAATGTCGCCCCGCTGCTGCGTTGAGGACTTTGTTAAGAGAAAGGCGAGACCAAAGGGCGTAACTTCGCTTACGTAATTCAGTTATCACTGTGGCACTTGCAACATTTAGAAAACATATTTCATTCTGCCTCCGATAGGGTTGAATCCGTATTTCGATCGGATCATTTTAATAGCTTACAAATGATTCTTCAAGACTTTTTCATTACTTAGTAGTACACTTGGCATTTCACCCCCTCCGGTGCTAGTTTGGTAGACGGTTGCACAGATTTTTGGCGATTTACATTGGCGCAATTGTTGGCGCAGCCATCTTGAAAAACGCTGTTTTTACGTATTTTACGCATAGTAAAGTATTCGAAACATAAAAAAAAATAAATATCGTTAAAAATAATGGATTATTCTTTGTTGAAAACGTCGTTTTTTAAAATGGCAGGCAAATGTAAATAAATACATTTACTACGAGCATAAAATGTTTAAGTAAGTTTAAATTATTACTTTCATATAACAAAGAAATAGAATAAAAACATTGCTCCAACGTTTAATTGTATTAAAATATTACTTAAATTTTATATCTAATTAACAACATCATACCAACGTTTTTTGACAATTTTTTTTATTCCGATACCAATAATTCTTGATAAGTACCAATAACAACATTCATCTTTGAAAAGACATATCCGTTCGCTATGAAATCTAAGGAATTCGAAGAGATGAATAATAAAATTTTAAAATGGCGCGGTAATGCACAAATATTCAGTAACCAATGATAGAGCTGATTACATCATGCATAGAATTAAAATTAATTAAATAATCATTCATAATAAATCATTTTTTAAATGCAAAATTAAATTGTATTTTAATATTTAACAGCCATAAATAATGTTTAAAACATTAGATTGAATTTATAGATATTAATAAAACCAATTACTCTTTAAGTAAGGTGACGTCATTGATTACATCATCCACAACATAAAATTATATAAAATATCATAAACAACAAAATTTTTATTTCAAATAAAAATGCAAAATTAAATTGATTTTTAATATTTAAAAGCCATAAATAATATTTAAAACACTGAATTTATTCATAATAAAACGCATTATTTTTAAAATAAAATGACAACAAAGTATCGGTTACCGTAAATAACTTGTCCAGCAATAGGTTTACCATAAGTCGTATCACTCGCCAAAAAAACAATCGCCAAAATCCGTGCAACCGTCTACCAAAGTAGCACCTAACCACCTTTGATCTTTCCCAATCACTATGCTGATATTCAGATTTTAGACTGTAACCTCCAATGACCTTTATTCAATTTGTATTGATATCCAATCCTGCTTCAAGACATTTTGGTGACTTAGTACATTCGGCATTGTAACCTTCATTGACGTTTATCAAAAACTGAACTCATATTAAGTCTTGACATTATAAACTAAGTATCAGATATTTGTCAAAGATTTTACTGATATACAATCTTGACATTGTGACTTCATCGATCTCTGTCAAAAAAAGGCTGATATTCAGTCTTGGCATTGTAACCTCCGTTGAACGTTGTTAAAAGTTGTACTGATATTCAATCCGATGACATCAGAAATATAGTTCACTTAATAATTGACTTACGACAGGTGTTGCATTCCTATGTTTTGCTTTGAAGTTGAAGACGAGTTTGAAGATTTGGTTAAAATAAACCAAACCCTCAAACTGGCTACAGTCAACTTAAGTCTTCGAGTTGATTAACGATTGAAACATGGTGGTATTTAAACAATACCAAAACAATATAATTGTATATAAATTATGTCGTTGTGTGGAAACATGATGAAACATTTTGTGGCAAAGCGGATTAAATTATAAAATATTTGTGGCAAAACAACCTTCCTGATTACTATTTCAGAAAGCAGCTATATTATGTAGTCAGCTGCAAAAACATGGAAGTAATTTCTTTTAAAATAAATAAGTTATTCCAATTCTTGCAACAGTCATATATCTGCAGGTCTTGTGGGTTTTAGGTGTATGAGTCCCCTTAAGAGACTAAGAATTAAACTAAACGAATCTTAATTAAAAAGATGTACCCGAAGCTATCAAGATTCTAACGGAGTTGGCCTCTTAACGCTAATTGACTGCGAAGCTATCAAGGTCCTAAAGTACGGCCAAGCGTAATGATAGCCTGAGAGAGAAAGTAGCCTAAAAATGCTGACGCGTGCTAGCCAGAATCTCTATTTCTCTCTGACTAAGACAGTGGAACTTCGCGGTTAAATACCACTCTTCCTCAATTTCATTCAAACGTGATTTTAAAACTACGTTCTGGCGGTAAGTTGAAATTAAGAAGCTATAGGAAAGGTAGTTTAACTCAAAATTTAACTGTTAATAAAATTAACATAATCCGTACAAACTTCTGTGAGGCAATCCACACATCAAACTACACCATTTCAACACCTTTCTTCTTTATTTGTCCAGAATCCCCAATGTTTTTCCTTAGCTTACATATCTGACAGTTTCGTTATGTCGGGAATTTGGGTATTTTCCTTTTTTAGGCTCTTGCATAAAAGAACCTGTCTCATTGTGCTTTTGATAAAAAAACAACCAAAGTGGAGTTTCCAAACACCACATTTCATTGAGTGCACATTTTACTATTCTAAGAAACGCCAGTTGTTTTTAGATTGCGATAAAGGCTTATGCAGAAGTTTTTCCTTCAAGGTTCATAGCCCAATGATTATGTCAGCCATCGACATTGACGGAACTTAAAATATCATAGGAAATCCATCAGCAGTGGTATTTCTTTTCCCAAATCAAAGTTTAGACCCCAAAGTGTTTTCAGGGGCTCCCACGCATTACAGGAAGGAAAGAAGTGTGACACTGTTATACTTGGCACTTGGAAGCAGATTATTGTTAGAGCTGTGGAATACACCTCTCTTTCTCTCTTAAGATAAACGCTGAGAGCTTCTATTTTGGCCTTCCGTAGTTTGTGCCTCCGATAACAACATATGTGTACGTGTTTACTTTGCGCGTGCTGTTACGATATAAGTCATTTCTGAGAACACCAACAACCTTCTTACCTGAATGAGAATGATTTCCTGTTGTAATTCCCTGAGGGTGGTAAGATTTCTTGGTAACTAACTAACTACTTTAGCATGGCACGATCTGGATTATTTTCTAACGCATGATTTTGCATCGTAAACTAAAAGATCGATTTGGATGGGTTAAGCGTTACAGAAAAACACGTGAGGGGAATCTGTTAAAAAAAAACGAGCTGATTTTGCGAAGAACTTTTCAAGGGAAACTGACTTATTTTCACATTACACATGGGGGCGGTAAACATCGAAAATGTCCATGCAGTCAGCCAGTTCGCTTAGATTTGGAATCTGGGTCGAACTATCGATGTTCAAAGATCTCATCCACTCGGCCGCACATGAGCTCATAAGGTTGTAAAGATTCTGTACAGTTGAATGTGCAGAATCTTAAGAACTTGAGTTCCTGTGACAGAAAGCAACAAGATAGAAGGATGAAATAAACCTTTATTATTCCAGTCAGGTGTAAAAGAACTCCGTCTTGGAGTTGTACAATAAAGCCGACACTCGGGTTTGAACTTAAGAGACTAAGAACTAAACTAAACTAGTCTTAAAAGATATAGCCGAAGCTATCAAAATTCTAACGGAGGTGGCACCTTAACGCTAACTGACTGCGAAGCTATCCAGTGTCTAAAGCACGGCCGAGCGTAATAATAGTTTAAGAGAGAGTAGCCTAAAAAGGTGGACGCGTGCTAGCCAGAATCTCTGGTTCTCTCTGACTAAGACAGTAGAACTTCGCGCTTAAATACCGCTCTTCCTCAATTTGCATTCAAACGTGATTCTAAAACTACGTTCTGGTCGGAAGTGGTAAGGTGAAATTAAGAAGCCATAGGACAGGAAGTTTAACTCAAAATTTAACTGTTAGCTTGTAGAGACATTAGGATCTTTGGAAGCCAGAGAGTTGATAAAAGAGCAAACGCCTTCGCCGGGAATCGAATCGAACCACGGACCTCCGGAATACCGGCCCAATGTGCAGAACCATTACACCACGAAGGCACGATAGGAACGGCGGGAGAAAGACCTTATAAGCTAAATAAATATAATCCTTACAAGGTAAAGGTTTGATTGATTTGGTTTGATTTATTTAATTATGGCGAAAGCACGCGGTGTACCTGCCCAAGGACAGGAATGGCTTCGTGGAAGACTAAAGAAAACTTGCAAGGTACACACATTACACACGGGGAAAATTACGAAAATGCCATGCAGCCAGCCCATTCACTGCGATTTAAACTCCGGGCGAAAATACCAGTGTTCAGCGACTTTAACCGCTGAGCTGTTAGTGAGCCGTAAGATAAAGGATTTAACTGAATAAATTTTCCCAGTAATCAAAATTATCTGATGTATTATTATTCGTACTTATAGAATAATTTTTAAACTTGTAGGGAAAATAGGCATTCACTCATGTACAATTATTCTGTAACGATTAGCAGCACATCGAACTGGTTATTTGAAAATACCTTCTTCAACTCTGGGCAATGACACAATTTTTTTCAAAGATTTTGTTACCCAAAACTCATAACATTCCTATAATATCGACAATTCACTAAGTAAAATAATACAGGACAATTTGTGACTAATTTGGTTGGTCAATTAGAGGTCGATCCAATTTATCTTCAGGAGGAGGTGGGACTAAATAATACAGGAACAATTTGTGACACTAAGTAAAATAATACAGGGCAATTTGTGACTAATTTGGTTGGTCAATTAGAGGTCGATCCCATTTATCTTCAGGAGGAGGTGGGACTAAATAATACAGGACAATTCGTGACTAATTTGGTTGGTCAATTAGAGGTCGATCCAATTTATCTTCAGGAGGAGGTGGGACTGAATAATACAGGACAATTTGTGACACTAAGTAAAATAATACAGTACTTTGTGACTAATTTGGTTGGTCAATTAAAGGTCGATCTAATTTATTTTCAGGAGGAGGTGGGACTAAATAATACAGGACAATTTGTGACTAATTTGGTTGGTCAATTAGAGGTCGATCCAATTTATCTTCGGGAGGAGGTGGGACTGAATAATACAGGACAATTTGTGACACTAAGTAAGATAATACAGGACAATTTCTGACTAATTTGGTTGGTCAATTAGAGGTCGATCCAATTTATCTTCAGGAGGAGGTGGGACTAAATAATACAGGACAATTTGTGACACTAAGTAAAATAATACAGGACAATTTGTGACACTAAGTAAAATAATACAGGACTTTGTGACTAATTTAATTGGTCAATTAAAGGTCGATCTAATTTATCTTCGGGAGGAGGTCGGACTGAATAATACAGGACAATTTGTGACACTAAGTAAGATAATACAGGACAGTTTGTGACTAATTTGGTTGGTCAATTAGAGGTCGATCCAATTTATCTTCAGGAGGAGGTGGGACTAAATAATACAGGACAATTTGTGACTAATTTGGTTGGTCAATTAGAGGTAGATCCAATTTATCTTCGGGAGGAGGTGGGACTGAATAATACAGGACAATTTGTGACACTAAGTAACATAATACAGGACAGTTTGTGACTAATTTGGTTGGTCAATTAGAGGTCGATCCAATTTATCTTCAGGAGGAGGTGGGACTAAATAATACAGGACAATTTGTGACTAATTTGGTTGGTCAATTAGAGGTCGATCCAATTTATCTTCGGGAGGAGGTGGGACTGAATAATACAGGACAGTTTGTGACTAATTTGGTTGGTCAATTAGAGGTCGATCCAATTTATCTTCAGGAGGAGGTGGGACTAAATAATACAGGACAATTTGTGACTAATTTGGTTGGTCAATTAGAGGTAGATCCAATTTATCTTCAGGAGGAGGTGGGACTAAATAATACAGGACAATTTGTGACACTAAGTAAAATAATACAGGACTTTGTGACTAATTTCGTTGGTCAATTAAAGGTCGATCTAATTTATTTTCAGGAGGAGGTGGGACTAAATAATACAGGACAATTTGTGACTAATTTGGTTGGTCAATTAGAGGTCGATCCAATTTATCTTCGGGAGGAGGTGGGACTGAATAATACAGGACAATTTGTGACACTAAGTAAGATAATACAGGACAATTTGTGACTAATTTGGTTGGTCAATTAGAGCTCGATCCAATTTATCTTCAAGAGGAGATGGGACTAAATAATACAGGACAATTTGTGACTAATTTGGTTGGTCTATTAGAGGTAGATCCAATTTATCTTCAGGAGGAGGTGGGACTAAATAATACAGGACAATTTGTGACACTAAGTAAAATAATACAGGACTTTGTGACTAATTTGGTTGGTCAATTAAAGGTCGATCTAATTTATTTTCAGGAGGAGGTGGGACTAAATAATACAGGACAATTTGTGACTAATTTGGTTGGTCAATTAGAGGTCGATCCAATTTATCTTCGGGAGGAGGTGGGACTGAATAATACAGGACAATTTGTGACACTAAGTAAGATAATACAGGACAGTTTGTGACTAATTTGGTTGGTCAATTAGAGGTCGATCCAATTTATCTTCAGGAGGAGGTGGGACTAAATAATACAGGACAATTTGTGACACTAAGTAAAATAATACAGGACAATTTGTGACACTAAGTAAAATAATACAGGACAATTTGTGACTAATTTGGTTGGTCAATTAGAGGTCGATCCAATTTATCTTCAGTAGGAGGTGGGACTAAAGCAAGAAATTAAGACATTTCTTCATCATTTAATTAAGGGGTGTCAAATCCCCCTTATCTATCTGATTATACAGAAATGAGCTTTTGAAACACTTTGAATTTTAGAGTAATTTACAGAATATTTTGTTAGACATAGTAAGATTTAGCCCTTTTCTCACACAAATTTTTTTTTAAATTTTCTATTTCTTAGTTTATCACAAAAAGCTCATTTCAGTAAATATTAGAAAACCTAATAAATAAGCCATAAAAATTTTAGATATCTATAAGCAGTAGTTCCTGAGAAAAAGTACATCGAATATAGAAAACTCA
Source organism: Stegodyphus dumicola (assembly GCF_044657685.1). Lineage (NCBI taxonomy): Eukaryota > Metazoa > Arthropoda > Arachnida > Araneae > Eresidae > Stegodyphus > Stegodyphus dumicola. The sequence continues at coordinate 182,128,405 of NC_140776.1, read as the reverse complement.
CGTTTGGAGAAAAACGCGTTTTTATGTCAAAATCCTCATTATCAAAGCATTAGATGACAAATTAAAATTAGACTTTTTGCAGTTCTAATTTCCGTAGAGATTAAGTAACGGTATTTTTAGAAAGATAAAGTTGTAGAGAAATTGAAAATGTAAAAATCCGAAATCACAATTTTTTGAAGAATTTTGGGTTCCAACACCCCTTAAGATATTTAAGAATTTTAATTTAAAACATTTAAGACAAATTAAGGCATTTCTTCATAAAGACATGGAGTCTATTTATTTGAAGAACCCCTATCCGGCTACTTTGTTTACTTTCCTATTTCTTGCTCTCAAACTCCCGATAAGTGAAAGTTTCTGTAAAACGCTTCGGATGGTTATGCAAGATTTAATGTGCTAATAGTATTAAGAAATGAATTTTGTAGTACTTATCATAAGACTATGGTCAATCTACTCTTATTTCGACTCTGTTTCTTGATATATGCTAGCGAGCATTCGGAATGCGTTCATTAGCATTGATAATTATAGAATCTTCTGGCAATACCTTTCTTGCAAATTGCTTCATAGGAGAGCTAGGCGTTACATGGAAGCTCCGTATTGGGGCTTCTAGAATTAAATGATCATAGATTATTATTGTTGACTACAGTTTTAGTTATTGATGCGTGACTCCTGCCTTCTTGGCATGCCTTCGTGGTGCGGTGTTCTGCACTTTGGGCGCGTATTTCGGATGGTTCGATTCCCGGCGAAAGCGTTGCTCATGTGTTGTTCATTCTTTTTCACTTCTCCTGCTTCCAAAAAGTACCTAATGTCTCTACAGTGGCGCCCGAACTAAAAGGGTGTTGAATGATGATTCTCCACACCCCGCGGAAGCAATGTTAAACGGTTTAATTTTCGTGGAAAAATACTGTCCTTTAATATCCATATTTAGACTTTACCTGGACCCTGTTTGTAAAGAAACATTCTTAAGTGTTTTATGACCCTTGCCTGTCGTAGATAATATGTCTTTTGAATGTGAACTTTTCACTGAGAATAACTCTTAAATATTCCGCATGAAAACATTGAGATAATAGGCTTCCGTCTATGAAAATATTCTCATCCGGATCCTTTGTTTCGTACCTCCGAAAATCTTCCTGAGAAATTTTGAGGCATGTATTAACATTTAAATAGAATACAAAAGAACACAAAAAACAACCTTACTTTGCAGTAGATTTCTCATCTTTTTTCTTCATTAACAAAAGTATTTTTGATCCTGAAGAAGAGAAACCTGTGTTTGACAGATCTCGAAATCGCTAAAGTTTCTTGTGCTACTTTAGTAGACGGTTGTACGGATTTTTGGCGATTTACGTTGGCACAATTGTTGGCGCGGTTTTTACAATCGTAAGCCATCTTGAAAAAAGCTATTTTTACGTATTTTACGCATAGTAAAGTATTCGAAACTTTAAAAAAATAAATATCGTTAAAAATAATGTATTAATTTTTTGTTGAAAATATCGTTTTCTAAGATGGCAAGCAAATATAAATAAATATATGTACTATGAGTATAAAATACTTAAGTAAGGTTAAATTAATACTTTTTATAACAAAGAAATAGAAGAAAAACACCGCTATAAAAACATTGCGCCAACGTTTAATTGGATTAAAATATTACTTAAACTGAATATCTAATTAAAAACATCATACCAACTTTTAAAAGAATTAAAATACTACTTAAATTGAATATCGAATTAAAAACATAAAACTTTTAAAAGTACTAAAATATTACTTAAATTGAATATCGAATTAAAAACACCATACCAACGTTTAAAAGAATAAAAATATTATTTAAATTTAAATCTTTTAAAATAAGTTTTATAGGATATAATTATTTATCATTAAAACATATGTAGCAATAAATATTTCGGCAATTTTTGAAAAGAGTGTACTAATTTTTTTAATAAAAATTGAAGTATACAATTATAAAGTAAAAGAAAAATATGTACTTACATTTTCTTTTAGTGTTTAACCTGCCGTATATTGATAAGTATCACAAAAAATTCGAATCATGATTTAAATATCAATGAAAAAAATTTGAAAAATCTAATATAATTTTTAAAATGTAATCTAAGGAAAAAAATTTGAAAAATGTAATCTAAGGAATTCGAAGACTTTGGAGCAGTTATTTTCCTTTTTATTTCAATGGCGGATTTAAAGTTTGTGATCATTTTATTCTTTTTTAATCACTGTCAATTAAAATATAAATCCATATTATTACAATATTTGCTATTTTCCTTCTCTTAGTCCAAAGATGCAATTTGCCCTTTTCGTTTTGGTATTTTGCGTTGGTTCAGTGTAAGTATCCGATTCACTCTTCAAATTGTTGCCACCTAATATTATCGTCCTGTATTATATTTGAAGAAATTAAATAATGAAGAAACTGCATAAATGTATGTATGTTTCTCGCATTGTGATAAAACAACGGTACCTAGAGCCATCCAATTTTGAATAACGTACGTTTCCACCCCAATATGGGCATCTGGAAGCCCAAATTTGGAATATGGAATTTGTTTTATTATCTATTTTATATTTTGTACAATTTAACGAATGTTTGATTAACAAACTCCACGATTTCAAAGCGAGCAATAGCAACACTGCACGGGGGAAAAAGAACTTTTTTCTCCAGCGCGCGGAACTGTGTATCGGAAATTCTAAATACAGTGGATGGACAAAAATATGGAAACACCTTGTGAAATGCATGTTTGAAAAGAAAGATCGATTTTAATGAAATATGTAGGTGGCGCTGGCATTTTTGGCTACTGACGCCACCTATACAACTTCGTAAATGTGCTACACAGTTCAGTTGTTGTCGGAGTACTGTTATGTGAGGTTGTCATTGCATTATGTCAGAGTTAACAGACTTCGAACATGAGCAAATTGTTGGAGAACGTATGGTAGGTGCTTCCGTAAGCAAGGTAGCCGAGGTGTTTAGTGTTTCAAGAGGTACTGTATCGAAGATTTATTCCGCATATTTAAAAAGCGGAAAAACATCATCTGCTAAATCACAGTGCGGACGAAAGTGTATCCTGAGTGATCGTGACAGACGATCATTAAGGGCAATTGTGACGAAAAATAAGAAGACTACAGCTGCAAAAGTTACTGCTGAAATGAATGTTGTGTTACCGAACCCTGCGAGTACCAAAACAATTAGAAGGGAGCTTCATAAACAGGGAACTGCTGGCCGTGCTGCAATTGAGAAGCCACTCATCAGTGATGCTAATGCTCGTAGCAGGAAAAGGTGGTGTTTAAGTCATAAAGCCTGGACTACAGAGCAGTGGAAGCGAGTAATAGGGTCTGACGAGTCTTCTTTCAAATTGTTTCCCACTTCTGGCCGAGTTTACGTCTGGAGAACGCCATCTCAAGCCTATAATACAGACTGCTTGTTGCCAAGAGTGAAACATGGCAGGGGTTGTGTTATGGTTTGGGCAGCCATATCGTGGTTCTCTGCTAGTCCCATGATAACTGTGTCAGGTCACATGACTGCCAAGACTTATGTGAACATTTTGGCCGATCAAGTTCATCCCATGGTACAAACTTTGTTCCCCGATGGTGATGGTGTCTTCGAAGACGACAAAGCCCCTGTTCAAACAGCTCACATTGTCCAGGACTGTTTTTCTGAGCACGAGGATGAGTTGTCCCATCTCCCCTGGCCACCACAGTCACCAGACCTGAATATTATCGAACCTTTGTGGTGTACATTGGAACGGAAAGTGCGTTCTCGTTATCCACCGCCAACATCGTTATCTGAACTTGCCACCGTTTTGCAGGAAGAATGGTATAATAATATTCCCTTTGCAAACATACAGGAACTGTATTTATCCATTCCGAGAAAACTGCAAGCTGTTTTGGATGCCAACGGGTTTCCTACACCATATTAAGCAAAGAAACATGTTTTTTAAAGGTTTTTCCATATTTTTGTCCAACCCCTGTATATGCTCATTTTTAAAATTATTTTGCGATATTGCTGTTGAACTGAATTTTATGGTTTAAGTGCGAAGAACACGATATTTAATAAATTAAGGTAACACGCAAAACGTTAAAAAAACTCCCCTTTAGGCGTAATGTAAAATCTAAAATCTTTCCGATTTTCATTTTATTTTTGCTTTTTAATTTTTATCCTGTAGCCCATCTATTAAGCCGTCGCGTATCACCAGGAATATACTTCCTACAAGTTGGGAGCTCCTGTCTTAGCCTATCATTCATAAAGAGATAACTTTCTAAAGCGACATAACAAACTGTAAGATTTAATTTCTTGGGCATTTTACATAAGTATTACTTATCTAATGAAATAACATTTCTTTTGTTAGTTGTATGTATCTTTATGTTCCTCCCTGAAATTAATTTCGAGGCTCATTTTTAAAGAATTAATGTTCCCGTGAGCCAAATAAAAGTAGGTTTAGATGTAGTAAATGCGAAAATCCCGGCTCGAGGGAGACCATAAAACGCCGGACGGAAATTCGACGTAGTTTTAATAGTTTGGTAACTCGTAACTGCAAACTAAAGTGCGTATATTCCAACAGCTATGCTGTCGGGCATCCAAGCTCCCATTTTTATAGCTTCCATTTTAACGGAAACCTTCATTTTTAAAAAAAAACTCACTCTTACACCAAAACAAGCAAAGAAAATTTAGTGCAGCTATACATGCGGGTTTCTTGCCTTGTTTATATAATATTTCATAAAATGTATAAGAAAAAGAGATCGTTTACATAAAATTTAACATGTTACTCCGGTTCTTTTTAAGACAGATAATAGTATTAAATACGTTAAATTGTTCGTGTTCTGTTCTTAAATGCATATTGATTACGGCACCACCCCATGCGCTGTTTCGCCATCTAATTCATTATAAAAATTTTTACATTACATATAAACTATGTGACTCGAAACCCAACATCTTTCCTTAGGTCAGCCAGCTCAATGCTAAAAGCAGTAGCCAATTTCTCATTAAAAATATTTAAAGTGCTACTTAAATCTGAACGATTATAAAGACTATTCAGTACACCACGGATATCCCATAGGATAGCTGGACTTGTTAGCCACTCATATCACGATAGCATGCAGTAACTCCTCACATTCTCTCCCACTTAAACGGTGACTGGAAAATGCCACGAGATGAAACTAATCAAATCCAGGTGGTAACGAATAATCAACCATCACATTTTTACGTCACACGAGAGCTTTTTAAGCCTAGAACATCAAAAATCAATTGTGACATCACCGGTATGCGAACCATGGACCTTCTAATAGCAGCTAGACGTGCTAACCAATTGCACTGCAAGATCAAGCACGCTGGAAATGCGATATTTCCTTATGCTGTCGACTTTAATTAAATGCAATAATTTTTGGAGCAATTCTTAGAATCGCCATTACTCCAGAAATTAAATTCTAATGTATTCTTTCATTATTTACACTGCCAGGTAATAAAAAGATGACTCAAATTATTTTGTGCTTGAAAGTGCTAATCTAAAGGCACCACACACGTATTATTCGCAGTCATTTCCTTATCGTGTATAAAATAAATCCTATTACGCAGTTTCATTGAACGAGCCTCGTCTTTAATCAGCAGCAAAAATAACACATTCAGATAACAGGAAAAAAAAAATGAAAAGCAATTTCATTCAAGAGTCAATTTAATCTATAATTTGGACCCTAATTGAGTATAAAAGATTTTATGTTAATTTTTTGATAGCAGATGCAAGACAAAAGAAAAATAGTTAAGGTCACTGAGAGATACTTCTGTCCATATTGTTTAACTCAAGAATTTATTACTACAGAATTTTAACTTTTATTATTGAAATGTTTTAGCTTACTTTTATTGAAATGTTTTATCTTCAAAGATAACAGCCACTATTTATATCGGATGCAAAAACTAGTAAAACGACTTGGCATAAACGCGGACTCGTTTTATTTTACCTCATTTCGTTTTACGAAAGGTACACATTTGTAATGTGTATATATTTCGTCTTATATATGAAATCCAAATAGGAATTTCTCTGTCCTGTAAAAAAAGGACAAGGGTGAAAGAAAATATCGCTCACTTTTTCTGGCGGCATTTGAGAGCATAGGTTATAAGGTATTTTTCCCGCTTTTTTAGCATGCCTTCGTAGTGTAGTGGTCAGCACGCTCGGCGCGTATTCGAGAGGTCCGTGGTTCGACTCTCGGCGAAGGCGTTGCTCATTTTTCATCTCTCCTGCATCCAAAAAATACCTAATGTCTCTACAGTGGCGCCCGAACTAAAATGGTGGTGGATGATGATTCTCCTCTCCCAGGATTTGGTGATTGGGTCCCCTAATCCCCAGCCGCCATTTGAAAGGGAAATTATATAAGGTATTTTCCCGTCTTCTTAGCATGCGTTCGTAGTGTAGTGGTCAGCACGCTCGGCGCGTATTCGAGAAGTCCGTGATTCGATTCCCGGTGAAGGCGTTGCTCGTTTTTCATCTCTCCTGCTTTCGAAAAATACCTAATGTCTCTTCAAGGTAACTTGCGATACAAAAGCGTATTTAGAACAGTCCAAAGGTCATCAATGGGTTCCGGCCCATTAAAGGAAATGAAGCAGCGGATATGATTGCGAAGGGCGCAGCCAATGAACCTCACGTGAGTAGCATTAGTGTGCCCCTTCCGCACTCGTATCTGAAAACTACTCTCAAATGTGAACTAATGAAGCAGTGGCAAAAGTACTGGGAGACAAGCACCACAGGCAGAAGACTGTATGATTTCCAACCAAAAGTCAACCACAATTTAAATAGCAGTTCTTCGCACCTCACACAGTATCTGACAGGGCATGGCCCATATATGTCCTATCTTCACAGATTTCGCCTAAGAGACAGTGACCAATGTATTTGTGGCAGTACTGGTGACCCAGATCACTATATGTATGACTGCTCGCACGCAGGGAATTCACATTTGAAAAGACCAACTGCAATCAATATGCCAGCATGGTTCAAGAACACAATTAAGAATAAATATGCGCTCAGCCGCGTTAGAGACTGCACTACCATTGCTAAAAGCATTGCTGACAAAATGGAGTGACTTCTTTCCTTGGACACCGTGCCGTCAGCAGCCTGTTCTGTACATACATTAATTTACTTAATGTCTTATGTTTTTTGTTTGTTTTGCTGTTTTTAATTATATTTAATATTATGACTAATCCAGAACTCATTTAATGCATTCCACAATTTGTAATGGTCATCTTTACATCTGTACCTGATTATTATAGCACATCCTTAATATAACTGTATGCCTAACAGCGAAGTACGTTAATAGTGAAAAGTGTTCTGCTTAGTCTCAGCAGTCCCCACCATGCACCTTCTTTCCATGTTCTGGTCCTTACTTCGTGGCCAATCCCCGGAGGATACAGTACTAAGCTCTTTATATTTATTCATGTATTTTTTAATTCCATCGAAGGGATCCAACAGGCTGAAAAGTACCTAACCCAGTGGGCCAGCTGTTCCGTCGATGGTGAAAAGAAAAGAAAGAAAGTTCAAAGGTCAACTGAGTTGCGGTCCATTTACAAAAATTCCTTTGAAAAGACAGAATGTCCTTTTCGAAAAGAAAAAGGGTATTCTAGCCTGAAGAGGCCCGTATCCCTAAGAAGATCAGTTTCTAACTTATAGAAGGCAACTTTCATGAAGGTTCTCATTACAAAAACAAATGGAAATTTTGCTTGAATAGCAATGACCCTGCATAAAAGTGCTAAACATTTACGAAGCTTGCTTTTTGCTAGTTATCTTTATAAAGAGCAGGGCATTTTTATTCCCGGCCCCCTTTGTGAAGGTTTCTGTCTTCTTTGGCAGACTTGAATGTGCGCCAGCACCTTTGTGATGGAGAACCGTTATGAAATCTATAAAGTCTCGTCCTTTTTGGTAACATACGCAACGAGAACCTTAACTAAGACGTAAGTGACACTATGTCTTGAAAAACTACAACAGAAACGTGGGAAGAGTTAAAAGACTCTTTTATTTAACTTCGATAAAAGATTAACAGAAGCCACAACTCGTGCTTACAGGACCAGCCAGCATTTATTTCTTAACCCAAAGCGTAGGAGAATTTAAATTAGATTAAGTTAATCGTAAGATAGCCAAAAAACTACACAAACGCAAAACTTGCAAGTTGGCCCAAAAACCTAAAGTCAGCGTGATAGAAATGCCACAACCTACAATAATGCATTACATATTGCACAGTCATGAAAGTTTTTCCAGAGAAACTGACTAAACAATTGTGTGTATCTTTCCCACGTGCACTTATTGAAATTGTTTTGTATTCTTTAGTTTACATTAAAAAAGCTGAAGACTCATTCTTTCGGTAATTACAAACCGCTATCTGTTCACAGTTCTGTATAGAAGGTGGTTATAATTAAACTCCCAATATTCACTCGGACTACTATAATTAACTGATTCGAATGAAATTTTGTGCGTATATGTTTCAAATCATCGGGAAGATATTCGGTGATGAAAGTATCATCTCATGGGATTCCTCAATTCCCTCCCCGATATTAAATCTCAAATCCTGTGACTTCCAGCTTTGAATTGCTTGAAAGATCGTGCTTTTAATTAGTCATCCGAACGAGTTAAAAACTAGAAAGCTACAAAATTATCTAGATCAGGGATTCTCAGCCGGTGGTAGAGAAAAATAGGTGGTATGCGATCTGAACTTTGTTCAAAAGTGGTGGTGGTAGTAGTACCTTGTAGTGGTGGTACTAAAGATTTCCAGTTTTTGTTTAAATGATACGCATTAGTCGAAGGGTTGAGACCCACTGATCTAGATGCTTCTTGACATACTTGATAATGCCACCTTATGATTCCAATATGTGATAAATAATGAACGATATCACACTGAGCACATAATTTTGTAATTTTATTCTTGCAATTAAAATTATTTTTGTCTTATGCTTGGTGTTGTTTACAGAGTGGTCAAACGACAAAACTTTGAGCACTTTTGTTTTCCTTTCTGTAGACCTTTTCCTCAGTCGGGTACAGGTCCTTCTTCATCAGGCAAATCAAATAAATCTGCAAGACTGGAATGCAACTCAACTCAACTTACAAACATACCGCCGGGCTATTACACAAAAGTGTAATTTTTCTGGCTGAGTGAGAATTAAGCCAATAAGGTGCTTGAAGAGTTTTCTGGCGTGGCAATCTTGCTGAGGAGAAACGGAGGCAAGAAGTTGGAAAGCAACGGATTTCTTGTTACATTGATACTGTTGTTATTATTCTGGCATGCAGCGGGGAAATCCTGTCCCTGTTTTTTATAGATTTCTGAATGAATCCCGAATTGGGCTGACGTCTGAGCAAGTCCATAAATAGCCTTCTCGAGATGAGGTATAGTAAGCTGAAGTGGGGAAACTTTGGAGCCCATTGCTTCCTGCAAGAACATGCCAAGACTGGACGGCTCTATAGAAGAGGCTGTGGTCAGGTACTGTTTAGTGGTCACATGGCCTAAAGCAGCGAATCTAATGTCATGAAGGGGCGTGGCGTTCCGACTACTGCACTAAATGAAAAGCTATATGCACATAATTCAAAATAATTACATGAAAAATTCAGAAATTGCTTGCTCACTATTTACATGGTGAATAAATGTTCTTTTAAGAACAGCAATGAAATGGATGTTACATTTCAGTTGCTGAGGGCTGGAGATTGCCTACCTGAGCGGTGGCATGTAAAGTCCAGTATGTCGAAAGTCACAATAAAGGAATACAAAAACTACTACAGTAAACTCAGTGGCGTAACAGTCCTAATGAGCCAAGGCCTGTAGTGCCCTAAAATCTGCTTTCTTGACCGTGAGCCCGGGGTGCGTAGGCATATTCCCTGACCAAGTGGTCAGTTTGTAGCAGGACTCCCAGTGTTTAATCCCCAAGCGAACTTGGTACTCATCGACCCAAGTGATGGAAACAATAAAGGAATAAACAGTCTTAAAATTACTTGGTAGTCAGTTGCTGTGCATTAATTAATGAAAAAAAAAAGAGCTGGGTGACACGGTGGTATTCATACCCTACGGCAATAAAGGGAACGAAAAGGTGGCACAATCTGTCGTCAAAAGTAGCAACGAAGGTGGAAAATTAAGTTAATAGAATTTTAAAAGGGAATTTAAAGGAAGCTTTAGGAAGGTCTGGATTGGACTTAAAGTCATTAACTAAAGAAGATAAATCTTTGAGAATACGAAAAGCTCCAAGAAAATTCAGTCAACAATCCAAGAAGCTGTTTAAATCATTTTTGCAGAGCCAAAGTCAAAATTACTAAGTTTCTGACTATGATCAGCTATCGAAGACTTTCTAAATTCGTCTTTTCGGACATAAGACTCGTGTTACTAGAAACGAAACTTTAACCCTCTTTTACTTTGGCCAGTATGTCTCAAAACACAAGTTATGCTATAAATGATCACACAATATGCTATAAATTCCCCAAGACATCAGAAAAGTCAGAAAAGTCAGAAAGGGAAGAATCGAACGGTGGATATTATTGATAGGCGAGAAAATGACATGAAAATTGAACTTTTGGAGAATCCGTGCAATTTTATAACTGACAAAAAGATTAAATGGAAACACAAGAAGGTTATTAATGTTATTTGTAACAGAGGGCCGTTTTCCTTGATGATAAGCTGAACATTTTTTAAAGGCTTGGGAGTTTTATCCATTTATTTATAACTAATATTTCATTTTAAATTAGCACTTTCCTGTTACTCTCTTTTCACCCACGCTTTTCATGCTAGAATGTAAATGAGATAGCGAGCGTTTATTCAGGTTAAGGTAGAGAGAAGTGCTATTTAAGCAAGACTTTCGGAAGTTAGTTGTAGAGCGTGTCTGCCTATTCCAGGCCACGATGTGCCGTGATTATTAGCGACTCGATTTAGTGGCGCTGAGTGCTTCTAGCCATTCAGCTTTGTACCGCCGGTTTCCTACAAACCAGAGCCTTGCGTGCGTTTAATTATCCTGCGAGCCGCTAGGCTGATTTACCATATTTTGAATTTGTTCATCGTTCATCGTTTCTGTTAAGCCAGAAGTGCGTGTAAATGGGGAAAATGTTAAGTTTCCGTTCGAATAAAAGGCTCTAATACACTCTTTTTCTGACTTTTGTTTTGTTTCACAAGGCTAGAAGATAATTAAGACACAATAACACGCCGAATAAATACTAATTCAGAAGTCAAACAACAAAAATCAGCGTTATATTTACAAAATTTTCACATGACTAGTTTCGATGGTTTTACAGAACCACCATCCTCAGCTGCAAAACCGCAAATGAACGAGATAGGAAATAATGATTAAATAAGATAAGAAAGCCTGGACAAGAATAAGCAAGTGGCGCCATCTGTTGGGGAAAACCAGAACTAAAACATAATTTCTTTAAAGGCCGAAGACAAATTTGGATTGGAATTAGGATCGTTAACTAGAACAGAAAGATTTTTATGAATGTGCAATGCCTCTAGAAAATCCAGTTCTCCAATGGAAGATGTTTTTTGAATTATCTTCCATTGGAGAATTGGATCCAATCCAAATTTGCCTTCGGCCTTTAAAGAAATTATGTTTTAGTTCTGGTTTCACCTACAGATGGCGCCACTTGCTTATTCTTGTCCAGGCTTCCTTTTCTTATCTAATCCTTATTTCTTATTTTGTTCATTTGCGGTTTTGCAGCTGAGGATGGTGGTTCGGTAAAACCATCGAAACTAGTCCTGTGAAAATTTTGTAAATATAACGCTGATTTTTGTTGTTTGACTTCTGAATTAGAAGATAATTGTTCAGTAGTTTTTTTAAGTCTATAGTGTATGCTTCCTAAGAAAACAGGCTTTATCAATGATCACTGCAGAAAATCCTCGGATCTGTATAATTCAAAAGAACAAACTTGATTTTGAAAGGTACGTTTACCTGAGTAAATGACATATGAATGGTAGCAGAATCTAGATACTAAAATGCAGCGTCATTATCTAACGACCTGAGCAGCATCTCATTTAAAAATATTCTTCTATGTATAATATGTTAATGGTGGACCGAAACAGAAGAAAAATCGATAAACCTGCGTTTTTGCTCATCAGCTTTCTCCTCGTCTCTAATCTATTTTATTTATTTTCTTTTTTTTTAATGGATGCAGATTTTCCTCGTGTTCTTCTCGGTGATTGCCAAAATCTCTTTGCCAGACTCATTGATTGAATTCTCCTGAAGATGTATTGCCCGCTTCTTTTTCCTCTGCCTGGATCATTTCCAAAATAAAAGTTCATAGACGTGACGTCCTGTTTTTTGCGCAAACCTTCAAAAACATCGTTCCCAATTTTTCCTGTCGTCTAGAGCTTCGGAGAGATTTGCCATTTCTTCAGTTCCTACGATTTCCACGATGATGTTGAGGTTATTTCAGCATACAAATACGTCTACACAAAAATGCAAATTTTACTTACATTTATATTAAATAAAAGTGCAGGTCGTATTTCTTCGTGACTTGCATCTTTTGTTAGCTATATGTTAACTAACTACTTAGGTTTAAAAGTAACGCACAGTAATTAGTTTGGCAAAAAGTGTAATCGATAAGCGATTCATATAGAATAGATTCAACTCTAATGTTTGAATAGCAGACATTACATAGAACACGTATTAGATCTTAGAAATGCCTGACATTTTCAAGCAAAGTGTGAAACACTTACATTACTTTTATTTACTTTTAGGCCAGGCAACGGAACTGCTGCAGTTAGTCCACTCACAACAAACGGCAGAATTTCAGTGAACAGAGATTACATCGACTGGTAAAATGTCTGGGCAGCCCTGTATGCTTTTCATAGATACTTATGTACCGTATATTCCGGCGTATAATGCTCACCTATAATTTCAAAGTATATTTAATAATTTTTAGGTATATTCGCCATATAACGCGCACCCCTTTCTTTACGAAAGAATCTGAAAGATACTGTGCGATGCTTCTATACAATGGTATACTGAACTGACAAGCGATAAAGTGAGTAATGTGTGTGGGGGGAATGCTTGAGGGATTAAATAATTCTGCAAAGGGTTGCATTCAATGCAGATGTGCACAAGAATGTTATTCTGCAGTTTCGAGAAACGGTGGGTAGAATTTGCGGTAAGAATGCCTGAATGAATTCGCTGAATTAGCAGTTAGAAATTTTAAGTTTTTTTTTTTATTTTTTCAGTTATTTGAAGCCGTGATTTTGAAGTGAACGTGGAAGGCTTTATCAAATCGCATTTACTTGGGTTGAAATACAGTTGATCAACTGTTCCTTTTCCTAGTAAATATGGCTCCTGCCAAACGAAACAACACAGTGCTGGTTTCAAATACAAATTCATTTAGTTTGTGAAAGAAATTGGAAATCGTGCTGCAGTAGGGACATTTCGTGAAAGATGGAATGAATGACTACGAGAATTTCGTGTAACTACTTTAATTTCAATGAATAACAAAAAGATGAAAGCTGTATTCTTGCTATACTTGCTCCGAGCTAAGCTCTCCAAAAGTGCTTATTTTAAGCTTTAATTGTGTCTTCAGAAAACCACTGCAATATTTTATAGAAGTGCATATCTTTATATATAGTGATTAGAAATACTTTTTGTCTCGCAGAATACAAACGAACCTGAATACAAACGTCTCGCAGAATGCAAACGTCTGATCGGGATATTCCTCAAAGGAAAAATATTTCTGACTTAGCGGTCACATTCAAATGCAATTTCAGACATCTCTTTGCTATGTTTATTATGTACATTTCTCAGATGAAAGCCAAATGATAAATTTGACCTCTCAAACGACAAATTATAGCAACTGAAACTTACGACTTGAAGACCGATCCAATGAGTTTATGATATAAACTACATAAGCCTTCAGTCCAAAATTCAAACATTAATCTGCATTCATTCCTAACTTATATTCTTGTATATTAGGTATGGAAGCACCTTGAACACCACAATATTTCTTAGAGTCTTATTAGTGCCACGTTACAGAAGCAGCGCTGAAGCGTTATCTAAGAGAATTGATGCAAAAATATGCTTTGCAGAGCATATTAGAAACCTCTCATTTCATATAATTACCAGTAAACTCTAAAAAATTGTAATCGCACTTAAAATTCGAGCCTAATTTTTGTCAGTAAGCTGACATTATTTTACCGTTAATTCGACAAATATATTAATATAATCGCATTTCTATTTAAATCCATCTCTAGTGCGTTAGGAAAATTTCCCGGAAATTTAAAAACTTTTAGAGTCATTAGATTATATCAATGCAGGAATGTGAAAAATGTGCAATGCCCTCTCCGGGATTCAAACTCCGCATCTCCCGAATAGGCGTCAAGTGCGCATCCAGTTACACCACGAAGGCACGCTAAGAAGGAGGGCGAAAATACCTTATATAATCTTTCTTTTAAAGGGCGACTGGGGATGAGGGGACCAGTCGCCAAATCCTAGTGGTGACGAATTATTATTCACTACCTTTTACTTCGGTCACTACTTTATAATCTTTTAGAATTTTTCTAAGTTAGGAAACTGAAAAAATTGACAACACCCTCGCTGGGATTCGAACTTCGGATCTTCCGAAAACTCGTCGGACGTGCTTCCAGTTACATCATGAAGGCATGTGGAAAGGAGGGAGAAAATACCATGTAATCTAATGTAAATTTTTAATTAATAATTTTAATTCTTTTTAAGCAATAATCTTCTACAATTTTTTATAGAATATTTGACATATAATATATAAAAACTTGATACTGAAACACTTTGTTGCGAAAAAGTTAATTTAGATATCGCTCATGAATTAACAAATTAAAATACGGTTATAAATAAGGAAACTAAAAATGCTGTGAAGCATTGTATATAAAAGAAATGGTACTATTCGGTTTTGAGGGCCGTAAAAAATCGCCAAACTATTCTTGATGCCAGTGCTGCCAAAAATAATTGCGGCAACCCTAACGCAAGAAATGAAGTATAATAGTAAATAACTATCTAAGATTGATGTTTTAAATTATACGAAAGGTTAATTTTATATAATACTTTTTTATTATTATAATTTAGATAAAAAAGGCTAAACATGACTGAAAGCATAAGAGTCAATAACTATTTCAGATCATTACTATAATTTATATAAAAATTGCTAAACATAACTGAATGGATGCCTGCATCACTATTTCACTACCGACTTATCGCTAAAGCATAATTTTATCTCGTTGGTTGTTCAAACGTAATTTTCTATATTAATGCCTTTTCGTTGAAAATATTCTCAGCAAAGTGCAGAATCGTTCACTTATTTGTTTGCCGCTTTTTACAAGGGTAAAAACAATTAGATTTTTGTCAATTTTCTTTTACTTTTTAAGTGAAAATAGGTGGATGCGTACATAGATAAAGTCAAGGGTGTGAGCAGTGCCATTTTTGTACAATTCTGGGATTTTTTAAGGTGAAAATAGGTCGATGTGCACATGGATACCGAGTATGTGCAATTCTTAAAAATGCGTCAAGCAGTGGGTGATTCTGCACTTTACTCAAACTTCTATTGCAGACTTTTCGTCATGGGCAATTCCCAAATTGTTAAATCCATAGGATATCAAAAAAGGATTTAAAATCAAAAAATGATTTAAAAATTAAACTAGTATTTCAATGGCGTCTTAAATATAGAACTATATAAACTTGCGCAATCTGAAATCAGCGCGTACGCTCGATTTGGCGCGCTGTTAAATGGTCGTGTTTGCCAGATTTGGCGCTTTTGCGCATATATTTTCGCTGCAATTTTTTACGGTCCTCAAAACAGAATAGTACCAAAAAAATTATTATTATTCCGATTTTATGCAGTATCGTTTCCCGCCTGACTATTAAAAAATTACAGAATTTTAATGAAACCAGTAATTACAATAACGAAGAAAATTGGGGAATTAATTGAATATTTTATTAGAACAAAGAACATGCTACTAAATTACAAGAAACAGCAAACGAGACAACAGCTAAATTTCTGAAACTCTGTTTCTTTCATAACTGCAGCCGGAAACAAAATGGAATAAGGAGGTATTATTCGTCAACATTCATTCGTCGAATAGTTTATTGTTAGCAGATCCTTCTCTCTCAGACTCGTCTATTCTCAATAATACCGAAACTGCATGGTAATTCATTGTTTAAATTACTTTCCAGAATATGCAGATATTTTAAATTAAAAGGGGATTTCTACCGGATCGCGTAGTGCCCATATAAAGAATTCCATCGAATTTCAAGTATGTACCATTAGCCATTTTTAAAATATCATGCGCGCAAGGTGGAAATAGGGCGAAATATTTTGTCACAAAAAGGATTAAATTACAAAAATATTTGTGGCAACACAAACTTTCTGGTTACTAGTTTCCAAAGCAGCTATATCATGAAGTCAGCTGTAAAAAGTTGTAAGTAATTGCTTTTAAAATAAATAAAATATCCCAATTCTTGCAACAGTCACATATTCGAAGGAGTTTAAGGTGTATGAGCCTCCTTAAGAAAGTCTGGTCTAGGGGAAGAAATGTATTTAACAGCTTATGTTTAAATGTGAATTCATGTGTAATACATGTTATTCTCTCATGAAAATACGTAATTGGTATAGTTTACCAAGTGGCGAGCTATAAAAGCTTTAACGAAAATTTCGCACTCTCTTTTATAAAAACAAAATATTGAACTCTAATTAAATGTTTTAATTTTAACAAAAATATCAAGCACAATTTATGTGCAAGAAAATATTTTAAACTAAATCATTCATAATTTAGAAAACAAATCTCGAAACATCACTGAAATTACATAAAATAACGAGTTTATTTAATTCTACCGGACGAATCATGGCAGAACTGACTCATTATTTTCTCTTTCATTCATCTCAGTTCATCTTCTAGGATGTTCTAAAACCGAGACACACTTTTTTTTCGAAATAAATCTGCATATGCTTTAAGATATGTTAAATGTTTCCCACTTGAGCTGACTGCTGTTAAGTTTGAAACACATTGTACTTCATTCTATCGTCTTGGTGTTAAACAAATCCTAACATAAATTGATTCCTAAAAGTAAATTTATTGAAAGCAGTGGACATTTTACAGTATCTATTTCGTTTTCTACAGCAAATTTAACCAAATTTAAATGAAATGAGACGAGAGTTCCCCCCAGTTGTCAATAAGACCAAAAACTAATTTTAATCTAAAAATGTCTATTATATGAAAATATATGCTTTTCTTAGAACACGTAAACAATATAAACAGAAAGAGCAATGGGCTAGCAAATAAAAAGACGTATTTAAGATATTCATTTGAGATTGGTTTCCCATCTCAAAAAAATCCTCATAAAATTTGAGATTTGGTTTCCCATTTGAGATGACTGCTATTAAATTTGACAATTGCTCCAGTGTCAACCTCACGAATCTCACAGAATTTTTCTAGAGGTTTCGCAATTTAAAATCAAAATTCGAAAGACTTTTTTATTAGAATTAGAATATTGATTTCAGAGCTAAGGATTTAAGATAATTAATTTAGTAGCTCATTTTAATTTCTATTGTTAGTGTTGCCAAAAAATGATAAGAAATAGCTCTATTTTTATGAGAACAACTCCATTAAGACCTAAATAACGTAACTTAACAAACAGCGAAGAAAAATCATCCAACCTTTTTGAGCGATATTGTTTTAGATCTGTTAACACAGGAGTCTCTGCATTTTCCACTAAATGCAAAGCATAAAATTACGTAAATTTCATAGTCTGTCTGATATTATCTAGTTGTAGCAAACGTTTTCCGCTAAAAAACGTTCTTAATAAAGTTAGTAAAAGAACATTTAAGCAGTACCTTAGTGAGAGCAATAATCACCACCCAGATGTATGTTTTCTGCCACGTTTTGCTAGTTTTTCGATGCCATTCGATTCAGTAGAGTATGCAGGCACACGTGGTCTTGCATTATCTTGATGGAATATCGCCATTTTGCGCAGGAACTCAATTCGAAGTCTTTCCTCGACATATTAGCATCGCGCTGTACAACTCACCGTCGAGGATTTTACATTCTTCCAGATACTCTTTGTGGATAATACCACGGCAGTCCCACCAGATGCAAAGCATGACCTTTTTGCTTGTCAAATTGCTTTTTGAGACACTACCGAAGGGTTCACCGGACGCAGGCCATGCCCCCTTTTCGGCCTGTGTCGTTAAAGTAAATCCACTTTCCATCACAAGTAACGATACGGTCCAGAATTTTGTCCTTGCGTTGATATTCGAGCAGATTATTGCAGGTCCGAACACATCTGTCTTTTATCTGCTCGAGTAGCGCATGCGACACCCAGCGATTGAACGTGAACATCAGGTTTATAATATAGCGCGACTAATGGACATGGAACTAACGTCTTAAAAAGCTATCGAGTGGTTGCATACTGATCTTCTTCCACAAGTTATCGCAGGCGGGCCTCATCAACATCGGTACGCCAGCCAGAGCGCTCTGCTTGAATGGCATAGTCCTTGTTTTCGAACTTTCGGCACCAAACCTTCACTGCGTCATATGTGTTAAAAATAAAATAATCATGCGAGCAGACGACCGTGCGTTTGGATTTGGAAGAAAAGACTATATCGTGAACAATATCAACCTCCCCTCACATTGCATATTCAGGTCCCACCAGCGGCCGAGCGGCAAAGTCGTCTGCGGTTCGAATCCCGCAAACGAGCTGGCTGCTTGGGCATTTTCTTGTTTTTCTCCAAGTGTAACGTGCATAAGAGCCAGTATTCCTCAGAACGTCCTTCACGAAGGCACATCTCCCCTTAGGCAGATGGTCATCGAGAGCTTTGTCGTAATCGTAAAAGCAACCAAACCAAACCATTACACACTCTCATCGCTGTCTTCATCACAACGCTTTTTGTGCTCAAAAGATTACAAATACATTAAAAGAAGTTTCAAATGAGTTTTTATGAAAGCTATAAATATTATTAAAAACTGAGAATTAAATTCGTAAATATTTACTTTGCTATTCAATGAGTCATCTAGTAATCATAAAATCTTATTTTTCTAATCAGAAGTGCGGTGATTATCTCGAGAACAATTCTTTAGCCGGTGTTTTGAGTTAAGTAACAACGTTAAAATTTTTTTTTAAAGAATATAAACATGATCATGCTTCAGAAGAACAGTGTCCGCCGATAACATCGCGGCAAAAACATCGCGGATGAAAACGTCGCGGAGAAAACAACGCAAGGCGAAAACGTCGTCCTACAAAACATCGTGGGAGAAAACATCGCAAAGAGAAAACATCGCTGTTTTTAAACATCGCGGACAAAATATCGTCATCGAAAATAAAGCGGTTCAGAAACTTCGCTGTTTAAAAACATCGTCATCGAAAATATCGTGGTAAAAAAAAAAAAGTATCTACAAATCATCGCATGACGATAACATCGCAGACATGCTTTATTCTGGTTTTAATAATTGCAAATGGCTATTCCCGTAAAGATTTGTGAGCGCAAGATGTATAGAAGGATATTTTTTACTTTCACATTTTTTTATTAACTAATAAATTTTTGCTGAAAAAGTAAGAAGGAAACTTAAGCATGGAAAATTAAGTGCAACTTATAGATTATACTTTTCATGAAAAATTACTAGTAAAAACTTTATAAAAAATTATTTATTAATGGCCTTTGTTAGTTAACTATGTCGGTTTAAAATTCTATTAAGTGCATTAATTTTCTAAGCTTAAGTTTCCTTTTTATTTTCTCAGCAAAAATTTATTGATTAATAAAAATTATGAAAGTAAAAATTATCCTTCTTTCTATCTTGCGCTCATAAATCATTACGGGAATTTCCATTTATAGTTATTAGAGCCTGAAAAAAGCATGTTTGTGATGTTATCGTCATGCGATGATTTGTAGATACTTTATTTTTTACACGATATTTTCGACGACGATGTTCTTCAAATGCGGAGTTTTTGAACCGCTTTATTTTCGACAACGATGTTTTGCACCACGATGTTTAGGAACAGCGATGTTTTCTCTTTGCGATGTTTTCTACCACGATGTTTTGTAGTGCGACGTTTTCGCCTTGCGTTGTTTTCTCTGCGACGTTTTCGTCTGCGATGTTTTCGGTTGTAACCTTCAGAACAATACCATGGAATGTGATCATACTTTATCCCTACTTATCAGATATCTTTGCCACTTTAAGGGAAGTTAATATATACATTTAAGAACTTAACGTTGCATGGAATTGAAAGTGATGGGGAAAATGATTGCAGTGCGTTTAAAATTATATTTGATTATCAAAAGATATAAATTTGAAATATTTCTGAAAAACAGAGTAGTTTTCTAATGAAAAAGTAATCAAATTTTGGTGACAGCATTAAAAAATGAGTATTCGAACGCTTTTTCCAGTTGAGAAAAATCTCGTAAGGAAATGTTTCTCATTACAAAATTTATCTGAAAACAAACTGACGCGTACAACTTAGATAAAAATCTGTTTTAAAATTGTAGTAAAAAAAATCCCTTGCCGACAAAAGAACGAAAACGTTTAATTTATATATCAGCAAACTAAATATTGAAAATTAAGTCTCAAACTGAACAATTGGAAAAAAACAACTAATTTTTGTTTAAAAATTCATGCAGAATACCCTGAAATTTCTAACAAAGCCCTAGAAAAGAGTCCAGAAAGAAAAGATCCTAGAATAATTTTTAAATTATATACTAATAAAAGCAAGATAAAGAGGCAGGCAGAGTACCCGATGTATGAGTATTTTATGTTCAGTTGCAGATAACGTTAACATAAGCAGACTTCGAAATTTTGAGTTAAACAAAAACTAAATGCATACAAGTAGTTAAACTTTACATGGAATTAACTATCATAGTAAATAATAGATTAATATCTAAACTAATTAAACGTGTTAAGATTGTCTGATAAAAAAATTATAAGAAAATAATGATTTGTTTTCATTTTTCATATAAAATGTAAGCAAAACTGAAATTATATTGCGAATTTTTCATTTTAAGCAATCACTTTCCTAAAGGTAATACGCTTTCTTCTCCCCAATATATATATTTATTTATTTGTAAATATGTATGTGTAACAGGAATTCCTTGAATCGATGAAGTGTGACGGCCCTAAGTTAATATATAAAGTCTGAAAAAAATTTTTGTTTTTAATATTCCATATTGATGCAGGTCTATGAAGTGAAGTAAGGCCGTTCCGAATCCTTTGAGAATTCGAATGGAAACTTTCGAAAGCAGGATTGTAAGAATCGGCTGGTTTACCTGAGAGTTTGGCATCTGTGTTGGTGTCATCTGATTCACAGCATGTGGGGAGCACTGGCTCCTTCCCTATCATAGATGACTGATTACCCTCGGACCCCGCGTTCTCTACCTACTTCAACAAGTCAGCTGCAGACGGAATACTTATTGATTCCCCAACTATAGAAAGGAAACATCAATATGACATTAGAAATTCGAATACACAGTTTAGATAAAGAGATTGCTTTCCACGATTGTCGACTTTCTGTAACCACACGATCAAGTTTAAAAGCTGCAAAAGAATTTAATATGACCCATGCTAAAATTACCACGCATATTCCGTTTCAATTTTTTGTTCGATTTTATTCAAATTTTATTCAGAAAGAACTGGCTGAAAGTCGAAAATTGTTTACACGAAGCAGTATATAAATGAAAAAAAAAAAATCAGAAATATAAACTAATCCAAGTAAGTATTATAAAAGTATAAAGCGAACTAGGGTTTTCTTTTAACATTTAAAGGCAAACTGCTGCAAATTTCTAGCTAACTAAATTCCAGTTAATTTTTTGGAACAGCTTCAGTATAGCCCACCCAGAATTTTAACCAAAAAATATCGCCAAGAGCGGCGATAAATGATATGATGTGGTAACCCAAACGCAATGTAAACAAAAGGATGGAATTACGATTACAGCTAATATACTAGTAGTCAGTTACATTTACTCAATTTCAATACAAATTACCGAGAGTTACTCATAGTTAAACGCACGTGCCAATGTATTCTTACTTTTCCGGCATAGCTTCTCTTAAAATTTATCTCACGCAGCATTGCACGGGGAAATGCACAACATTTTAAAATTAGAATTGTACTAAAATTAACTATCTACACAAAATTCGTAACACTATTTTCCGCGAATGTTTAACGCTCAGATATTGTGGAGAATACTGTTTTGGAGATCAGATTTTTGCATTTAGTTATGGATTGCTCTAAACCTGCTGTTAGTAATGTTGCAATTAAGTGTCGAGAGATTTTAAAGGAAAATTTAAGGTGGGAGTTTTCAAACAAGCGTAAAAGTTTGGGAAAGCCAGGCATTCCAAAGAGATATTTTATGTATGAATTGAAGAGAGTATGAACGTTTTAGAGGGTTTTTGATGGATTGTGGATTATTGAAGGATAAAACTTGTGAAAAATGTAAGGTACCACCCAAAGGAATCTTACATTTGGGAAAGCCAAGCAAAGGTGAGATTTTCCGGCATTGTTTTTAAAATTATATCCTTTTAACCTTAATAGGTACTTTTCCGTTTCGCCGGCGCAAATCTCGCCAAGCAGACTTTATTGGCGACAACAAACAATATACACATAAAAAATATTTAAAAAATTTTAGTTCTAAGAATTCTCTTTTTGAAGGCATAAACATTTTAATATCGTTTAAAACTTTATAAAAAGCCAATAAATTTGTAAAAAGACATTAATTTAAGAATTTACTATGCTTTTATGGTTCAACATACTAATTCGCAGGTTCATACGTGACACCAAGCGATCTCATCACACGTAAACTACTCTAGAAAAATCTAATGCTCTCAGTAATTATCTACATTAATTTCAAGTTAAATCTTAATTTGGAACACAAGTTTAAATGCAAGAAATATTTCAATGCGTACGAATAGCTTATTCAGAAATTATGTTAAACTGCAGTGCTTAACTTCACTAATGCATTCTCATTAGAATTGATGAACCCTTGACTTTCCTTTTCTATATTTTCGGCTTCGGGTAAGCGTTGTGATTGCATCCCAATTGACTTAATTACCAAAAATGGCCTTAGACATAAAACTGAACTATCTGATAAAAATTCTATGTAATAATATGCCAGCATTGAAAGAAACAATCAATCTGATAAGAAAAAGCTGCGACTTGTTTTGAAAATGAGGCGTAAAAGGTTACCAGCGAGAATATTCAGTTTGGCATCGGTTGTACCATTATTGGCGACTTTATCGCTTGCGCCGGCAAAACGGAAAAGTACCCCTTAATCATTTTCATTAATCATTCCTTAATATTTCTTTCTTTTAAAATCGTGTATAATAGTAGTAAATTTATTTCTATTATCCACGATTTCTGGTCAAATCAAGATATCCGCTATTTTTGAAACACGGAGTTTCGTCGAAAATCTGGATGGCAATCATTTTTCAAAACAACGTATTTCATGGGCTTTGGCGCCAAAACAAATTCGCCAAACTTTAAAGGTGGACTATACTAAAGCTGTTTCATTTTTGATTTTCCATAGCCACTACTAAGGCGATATGTGGTGGTCTCTTTATTATGGAGGTGCCTAATTAGGTGGGCCACCTTTGCCTTCTTATAAGTATTCCAGTTATTATAATTCCAGTTATTATAAATATGAATTTTTTTTCTTCTCACATAACTTGCATCAAAGTAGCAAGCATAGAATTTTCTTATGACCAGTTTTAACTAACAAATTACTCTTCACGATAGAAATAATACAAATGTTATGTCCTACCTTTTCTTAAAAGAAGCACATTACTTTGCAATATTTTAGTGTACTTTCAATATTAATAGAAACGTATGTGAATAGTATTGCATAGTATTACACTGGAATTAAGTAAAATCACAAAAATTGCACTCTCCAAAAATAAGCCAATCCGTTTAAAATGTGAATATGTGGTCACATAAAAGTTGCTGAGTAGAACTGTAGTATCAAATTAGTGGCGCTGCAACCGAAATTCGTCACCTGCGAGGAGCATAAAATAGTCTGTTTGAGAGAAAGCCTGTAAATTTTGCTGTAATACTGAGATAAGAAATCTGGGACAGCCAATTCGTAACAATGACCTTCTAGGCATCATTTGCCTGGAGAACTGTGATGGAAAATTATTGGGAGACTAGAGGCAGAATAAAGTCATTCAGAAATAGCCAAATGGCTATATGTGAGTCTTTCTGTGGTTCATAAACTTTGGCAACAATTTCTAACCACACATTTGGCAAAGAGGTTCAGCCGAGGACGACTAACCGCTGCGACGATCGCCGATATTTGCTGTTATGCGCACGAAGGAATAGAACTCCGACTCAACTCAGATCCTCTCTTGCTGCAGCCACCAGAAAGTTGGTGTCAACGTCAACTGTGCGTAGATGGCTTTACGAAGGAGGTCTGTACACGAGGCGACCAGCCATTTGCGTGCCGGTCGTGTCACGTCATAGAAGGGAACATTTGAAGTAGGCACGCCAGCATATCCCCTGGACGGCTGATCAGTGGAGTGTTGTTATCTTCATGGATGAGTCCATGTTTAAACTCGAAAGCGATAGTAGGCGTTATTTGATTCTGAAGAGATTAATATCTACCCATTATCGTCCTCCAAACATCCGTTATCATGGAACATGGAAACCATTATCATCCTCCAAACATCCGTGAAGGAGATGCATACAAAGGAAGCAGTGTCTGTGTTTGGTGTGGTATCTCTTTGGGTGGAAACACAGACTTTTGTGTCTTTCCATGTGGAACCATGAATGCTCAGGCCTATAGAGATGATATCTTTGATGCTTATGCGCGCCTTCATGTCGGAGAAACAGGTGATGATTTCCGGCTATAGGACGACAATATTGGACAGCACATTGCTCATGGAAAGTAGTAACAAGCGTGGCAGGGCACCAACGAGGAGAACTAAGAGCAGCTATACGTATTCCTAAAACTTCCCTAACGGGTCTCGCAATCGAGCTGGCTACTCTATGTGCTGAATTCTTTGCTTCTACAAGGTTCCTACGTGATGGATAACTGTATAATGTACCAGCATCACATATCGCTGTATGTGCTGTATTGCTTCTAGGGGAGATCAAACTACATACACTGGTGTGCAAAAATTAAGGACGAGACGGTTTTTTCAATATAACTTTGTACAAAAGCTTTCCAAATCAACACATTTAATACCGTAAGATCCCCAATACGTAAGAACATGAGTAATGTAAGCAACACTTACTAAAAGAGAAATCAGAGGGATAAAAAGAAGCTTTATTGAAAAAGTAGCATGGAGCGTAATACGACTGAAGGCCGAAACATCCCTGTGATGGGTGTCCAGCAAGAAACATCCGGTCTTTAATAGGGGATATGATCTCCCCTGACTGCTAGGCAGGTTTCACAGCGTCTGCCCATGCTGAGAATGAGGGTGTCAGTGAGTTGTTGAGGGATTGCTGCCCATTCGTCTTGCAGCGCCAATCGAAGTTTCGGAATCGTTACTGGTGGTAAGGTACGAGCTGCCAAGCGTCTGCCTAGAAAATCCCATACATGCTCGATAGGATTGAGATACGGAGATCGTGCCGGCCAATCCATACGTTCAATATCCTCACTCTCTAAGAGCTGTTCGGCAGCTACTGTGAGATGACATGGTGCATTGTCGTCCATGAAAAGGAACTGCGGACCCATAGCGCCTCTAAAAAGACGCACATATGGAAGAAGAATCTCGTTACAATAACGGGTCCCGTTGCCTGAACCTGCGTCGAAGATGTGAAGGCCTGTACGACTACCAAGCATGATGCCTCCCCAAACGAGAACACCGCCACCTCCATACCTGTCCCTTTCAATGATGTTCGAGGGATGATTGCGGCTTCACCGCTCTCTCCAGATGAGTATGCGATGAGGATCGCTACTCAGACTGAATCTGCTCTCATCTGTAAAGAGTACTCGTCCCCATTCATTGTCTCTCCAATTCCGGTGTTCCCGGCACCACAGAGAACGCCTTCTTCGATGGGCAGGCGTTAGAGGTACACACCGTACAGGGCGTCGTGCAAACAGACGACCACCGTGCAGTCTTCTGCCCACGGTAAAACGCGATATCGGTCCTCCAGTCGCCTGTGTCGTGTGTCTAGCGATTTTTCTCGCTGTCTGCCACCTGTTTCTTCTGGCCTGTAAGGCAATATACCGGTCATCTGCGGGTGTGGTTCCTCGTGGACGACCACTACTAAACCCCCGGATAGCTGTTCCTGTAGTTTGAAATTGTCTCCAAAGTCGTGAAACGATACTGTGAGCAATTCCGAACTCTGCAGCCACACTTGTCACACTGCGGCCTTCCTCCAACTTCCCAATGATTCGACCTCGGGTAAAAGCATCCAGATGTCGTCTAACATATTGATTATTCGCCATTTCTCGCTGAGGCAGCAACTCGGTGTGATTTTAACTGCTATAAGGCGTGCAATCTCTTTGCCAGAAATACTGATCTTACACCGACAACATGTTTTATACTACTCAGACACTTCCCCGTTACGTCTACCTGCATATCTGCGCATGTGCTACCGTACATCACCTTACTTAATCTCCTGATTGGTCTTTCTGTCCACTCTGCCTCTTCGTTCAGCTGATATGCTAATTTTTCGACTTCGTCCTTAATTTTTGCACACCAGTGTACTGAAAGTAATTTTCCTATACCAAACTGACACGCACGATTTGCTCATTTTATACATATGCTAATTTCTATAACACCGTGAATGTCTGATAACTTCTTTCTATGTAATTTTATACCTTACTATGTGAGGTATAGTGTGGTTCAGTTTCATTATATCCTACATACAACGTTTTGAGTAATCGTCATTTTTGTGATTTTTCCTTGTAATTCGCAAGTACAAGTGATTACTAAACGCATTCAAGTCGTTTGGGTTAAGTTTTAAACGAAATTAACTATTATGGTAAATAATAAACTAATATCTAAACTGATTAAACGTGTTAAGATTGACTGATAAAAAAGTATAAGAAAATAATGATTTGTTTTCATTTTTCATATAAAATGTAAGCAAAATTCATGTTATATTCCGAATTTTTCATATTAAGTAACAACTTTCCTGCAAATACGCCTTCTTTTCCCCAAAATATTTATATTCGTTTGTAAATATGTATGTGTAATAGGAATTTCCTGAATCGACGAAGTTTGAAGACCCTAAGTTAATATATAAAGTTTGAAAAAATTAATTTTTTTTTAATATTTCATATTGGTGCAGGTCTATGAAGTAAAGTAAGGCCGTTTCGAATCCTTTGAAAATTCAAATGGAAACTTACGAAAGCAGGATTGTAAGAATTGGCTGGTTTACCTGAGAGTTTGGCATCTGTGTTGGTATCATCTGATTCACACTTGGACTTGTAAGTTGACTTGGATTTTTTGGACTTGTAAGTTGTATTACCAACTGAAACGTTTCTGCTTTTTACAGCAATCGGGTTCATTTGGTTAAAACTTATTTCTTGAGTGTTATGCATATTAGCAGCAAATTCACTTGACACCTTAAAAGGACATACAAAGTGTTGTATATCATTTTACGTAATTTTTTTCCGAAACCAAAATGATTTTTGCCAGTTGATTTTTTAGGAACCATGTCATTGAGGGAAAAAAAACATTTTTCTTTTCAATTAGGCTTCATTTTATCAGGGTACTGCGTTTATCTCCCTTTTTTTCTAATTTTTCATTAGTCGAAAGATTTTCAGAAATTTCTCGAAAATATCAAATCGTGCAACTTGCGAATTCAAAAACTTGTACAAATGTATGAATCGCGTGACCTTCCACAATCAGCGAGTAAAAAATACTCGTATAACTTCCCTTTTTTAATCAAGATTGAAGAGCTTTAATGTAATATTTTAGGTAAAATTTTTGCTATCCGAAGCTGTAAGAACAGAACATTCAAAAAATTCCTTTTAATATTTCACAAAACCGTTTCCGCTAAACCGTACTTAATAAAGCTCACTGGGACCTTTAGACTAAATTCCAATGTCGAGGTTCGGCTGTGTGCTCATGGGAAGGGATACCTACGTGGAAGACCTTTTAAGGGAATTGGTTCGTAACCACGTTACACATGGGAAAAACGATGTCATGCAACCGTTCGCTAAGGTTTGAATCCGAATCGAGCTACCGTTGTTCAGCGGCATGTAAGGTTTATCCTATGTTTTTAACAGTTATTCTATTAGATTATGTTAATTTTATTTTTAAATTTATGTCAAATTTTATTAACAGTTAAATTTTAAGTTAAGGTTCTTTTCCTGTCAAATTCTTAACTCTAACTTACTATTTCCGGCCAGAATGTAGTTTTGGAATCACTCTGAATACTTAATGAGGAGGAGTGGTATTTAAACCGCGAAGTCTACTTGCAGAGTTAGAGAGAATCAGAGTTTCTGATTTGCGCGCGTCTGCTTTTTGGCTACTCTCTCTTTCTCAAAGCTGTTATTACGCTCGGCTGTACTCAGGCCCTTGATAAGCTTCGTAGTGAAATAGATTTAAGGGGCCAACTCGATTAGAATCTTGATAGCTTCGGCTATATCTCTTTAGTTATTCTTTAGTTTATTTCTTCGATTCTTAAGTTCAAGCCCAAGTGTCGGCTTTGATTGTACACTCCAAGTCGGAGTTTTGTTAAATCTTATTGGAATAATAAAGGGTTAGTTACCCTTCCATCTTGTTGTTTCTTGTTACACAAAATGAAGCGATTATTCGCTAACTAGTTCTTAAGATTCGTCAATTTCTACAGTAACTGAGAAATACACTAGTGAGAATCTTACAATTTTTAGGCTCCTTTCCTATCTATCTTAATTTCAGCTTACAATTTCCTACCAGAATGTGTTTTTAGATTCGCATTTAATGCAAATGAGTGAGACTAGTTTTTAAGTCGAAGTAGAGTTATTGTAGAGTTATTGGGAATTTTTGGAAGCCAGAGAGATGAAAAATATGCAACCGCCTTCGCCGGGAATCGAACCACGGACCTCTGGAATACCGGCCCAGCGTGCTACCGTTACACCACGAAGGCACGCTAAGGAAGTGGGAGAAATACCTTATACACTGACTTCGAGAGAGCCTCAGAGTTTCTAACTAGCGTGCGTTTGCCTTTTGACCACGTCTCTCTAAGCTGTCACTACGCTCGGCCGTATTACAGGCCCTTGATAGCTTCGCTTGCTTATTCGATATTTAGGGGCCAACTAGTTTGATTTGTGGTAGCTTCGGCTATCGATTTAGTTAAGCATTAGTTAAGTTCTCATTTCTTACTTTTGAGTTTAAGCCTAAATGGAGGCTTACTGTATGCCCTGAGAAAGGGACCGACTGCTCATTCTTATTATGAGAAATAAAGGCTAATTAACCCTTCGTGAGTTTTACTTTTCTGTTACTGAACTTAAGCGATTATTCCCTTAGCTGTTCACAAGGCTCCTCCACAGGTAGTGTTTACATGAAAGCATGGAGCTCTACAGGTTCATCTAATGAAAGCAACTGTAAGAAACTTCTGGAAAATGTTATCCGAATTAATAGGTAGAAGCATGATCACATACTACATCTTAACTCTGAAAGATATATATTAATATATTGGTAACATAACAGTGCGAGATAAATTGAGCTAGCTTATTCGACTCGGAAAATGATCCACTGGTCGTAGCTCTGGAGCAAGAAATTAAATTAACATAATACAGGTTTATTACCAGAGCTGGATTAACGGTTATTACCAGAGTTGGATTAAGCAAAATAAGTACATAATTAGGTCATCAAGGTAAAGAGGCATCACAGAAAGGTGTTTTTAGAACTCGTGAAAAAAGGACACCACACAAAGTTCCTGTTGCCGGTTTTATCATGGAATATATGGTTCATTTAAACTAAGACCGAGTGAGAAGAAACTGAGAAAGAACAAACTTTGTTCTGTAAACGTATGTTTGAACACCAAAATCCTTTAAGTTATATAGTATTTCTACCACTTTCCTAGCTTGCCTTCGTGGTGTAGTGGTTCTGTACGCTGGGTCTGTATTCCAGAGGTCTGTGGTTCGATTCCTGGCGAAGGCGGTTGCTAATTTTTCATCTCTCCGGCCTCCAGCAAAATTCTAATGTCTCTACAGTGGCGCCCGAGCTAAAATGGATGTGGATGATGATTCTCCACACCCAGGATTTGGCGACTAGGTCCCCTAAAACCCTAGTCGCCCTTTAAAAAGGGGAGTATATAAGGTATTTCTCCCACTTTCCTAGCGTGCCTTCGTGGTGTAGTGGTTCTGTACGCTGGGTCTGTATTCCAGAGGTCCATGGTTCGATTCCCGGCGAAGGCGGTTGCTAATTTTTCATCTCTTGGGCCTCCAGCAAAATCCTAATGTCTCTACAGTGGCGCCCGAGCTAAAAGAGATGTGGATGATGATTCTCCACACCCAGGATTTGGCGACTAGGTCCCCTAAAACCCTAGTCGCCCTTTAAAAAGGGGAGTATATAAGGTATTTCTCCCACTTTCCTAGCGTGCCTTCGTGGTGTAGTGGTTCTGCACGCTGGGTCTGTATTCCAGAGGTCCATGGTTCGATTCCCGGCGAAGGCGGTTGCTAATTTTTCATCTCTTCGGCCTCCAGCAAAATCCTAATGTCTCTACAGTGGCGCCCGAGCTAAAAGAGATGTGGATGATGATTCTCCACACCCAAGATTTGGCGACTAGGTGCCATAAAACCCTAGTCGCCCTTTAAAAAGGGGAATATATAAGGTATTTCTCCCACTTTCCTAGCGTGCCTTCGTGGTGTAGTGGTTCTGCACGCTGGGTCTGTATTCCAGAGGTCCATGGTTCGATTCCTGGCGAAGGCGGTTGCTAATTTTTCATCTCTCCGGCCTCCAGCAAAATCCTAATGTCTCTACAGTGGCGCCCGAGCTAAAAGAGATGTGGATGATGATTCTCCACACCCAGGATTTGGCGACTAGGTTCCCTAAAACCCTAGTCGCCCTTTAAAAAGGGGAGTATATAAGGTATTTCTCCCACTTTCCTAGCGTGTCTTCGTGCTGTAGTGGTTCTGCACGCTGGGTCGGTATTCTTGAGGTCCGTGGTTCGATTCCCGGCGAAGGCGGTTGCTAATTTTTCATATCTCCGGCCTCCAACAAAATCCTAATGTCTCTACAAAGTGTTTAAAGCTTCTAAAAATCTTAACTTTGGCCTGTTTATTACCAAAACTGATAAAAATGGATCTGCAAAAATTCTAGAAGAAATGCAAAATACAATAACTTATATACAAAATAAAATTATATGTAGTAAAAAAAGTTAAAAAAATGTCTTAAAGGGTATTAGGTGTGATATGCACGCAGTTTTTTCACAATTTATATTATAGGAAAAAGACATTACAGACTGCTAAGTAAAATATAATTTTAATTGGTTGGAAGATAAGAGGAAAATTAAACCGCAGAGTATTCTTTATTAAGCTTTACACATTATGAACAGGAAAGAAATGTTAAAAATTACGCTGCCAAAGAATTCATGCCACTGTTTATAAAATAAGTTCTATCTTGAGAGGAGAAGCAAATATTATTGAGGTCTTAAAAACTTTCTTAAGTCAATGCATTCAAGTGTTGTTTAGTATATTTAAAATATTCATTCATATTGATGAACACATTGCACTTTTAAGAATTATAACCTCACCGAAATTAGAAAGAATAGCTATTCAAAGCTACTAATAACTAATAAGGTATTTTCTTTTACAATATTAGAAGCTAAACTTGAATTGTAAACTAAGCTTAAATTGTAAAGCGCATCAGTGTTCATTAAAGCCTATTTTGACACCCTATTAAAGCCTATTTTAACACCCTATTTTGCCTATTTTGACATTGACAATCTAGATTTAAGTGAGAATAGCGGTTTTGATAAGGAAATTTTCTCAGAGACGGGAATGGAAGTTTGTTCTGATTTCACTTCACAATCCCGCAGAACAATGGCTACTCCATCACGAACTCGATCTGTTACGTAATTGAAGCCTTATGAATTTACAGGAATTGCAGAAGTAAACTGATGTGTTATGTGAATGAAACTGATTTTTTTTTGGCATTTACTTCGATAATCTAATGAACATAATAGCTGAAGAAACTAATAATTTTTATGAACAAAAGATGCCTGAAAATCCATCTTCATTCAAGATTAACATACTCCTGTAGATGTGCCTAAAATGAGAGGATTCCTAAGATTAGTTATTCTGGCTGGGGTGGAATTAAAACGTGCAGCCTGAAAATCTGTTTCACAACTAATGAAAGGGACTAGATTATCACACACTGCGTGCATTCTGAATCATTTATGCTATAATATTTAATCATATATTTTATGGATGTTTAGATATAGATTTCAGTATATTTTTACATTTCATCAAGATGAGTCAAATATTTTATTTTGCTTTTAGATTTTAATTGAAATTTTTTCGAAATCCCTTGATATTCTGTATTTATAATTATATTACTGTTAGATACTGTTACAGAAAAAAATCGAAACAACTAATAAAAAAATCTGATGTGTACACCACATGACTTCCTTGTACGGAATATTAAATTATACGCATTTTTTTTTTTTTTCATTTCATTTACACTTATTGGATTGGATTAAATCTACTTCGCCGACAGCGCATAAACCACAATAGAATAAATGCATTCTTTAAAACTCACTCTATTTGTTTACCACAGCGACACTCTGGCGCTAGATTCACTTAATAGTATTATATTTCGTTCATATTATAACTCAGAATGCACAAAATTTATATCATTTAAAGAATTATCTAATCGTTGCCACAAGTTCTATTCAAATACTATAATAAAGCTAGAACGACGTTTAAAAGAAATTAAGCAAACAACATCAACAACAAAAAAAAAAAAAAACAGTTTTTCACAGATGGTTCAGTATTTCTCATTCAATTAATTCCGTTCTCACTTCGCGACAAGGCAAAAATACATAAAAACTCAAAATATCTGTATTAAAAAATTACGAAGTAAATCTTAAACTCTTATTTCCTCGAAAAAATTCGAGAAAGGATTAAGCATGATTTAATTCGCAATAATAAATGAAGGCGTAATCTTTGTTGTTGCGAAGCTAAGTTTCTCCAGATTGGCAACAAATCCACTATTCTGCTGTTTCAAATGTCAAAAAGCAATAATAAAATTGATAGGCTTAGCGGCACTTACAACTTTAAAATTGTTGATAATTCTCAAAATATTACATACAGATTTACTAAAGGCATAAAATCCTTAACCGGAAGATAAGAACAACATAATTCAATCATTTTTAAAGCCACAATGTACAATTTACAAACCTATAAGAGTAAAGAAACTGAGATCACTGAGCCGGGTAACAGAGTGGATATATATATAAATATATTTATATACGTTTGGCGCGGCCGATTGCAACCAAAATACGAGGTGCACATCTACATGTTATAGCAGTCCTATATACAAAATTTCAACGTTCTGAGGCTACTCGTTTTTGAGTTATGCGAGATACGTTCGTACAGACGCCACGAAAAATTCTCTTCAGAATTCATTTTAAAGCAGTTTTATAATTTTTTTGGAGGAAAAGAGTCTTTTACTCTGTCCTTACGTATCAGGCAAAAACATTGTTAAATTGCATTCGATAGCGGTCAAAATGGATATTTTCGTTGAAATATGCTGCCTGAAACGTTTCTCGATTACAATACTTCCTTTTTATTTCGTACAAGGAAGTAAAAGGTATTTTTAATGAATTTTTTCAAGTTAGGCTTAGCAAAGCGAAACACCCCGTCTTGCGAAATCGTACTACTGCAACAACACAACGTCTCCAAGGTGAGTTGCTCTAAGCGGCATACCGTCGCATAAGAGAATTAAGTCCTGATGCATGTATGATACTTCCGCCATGAAGGGGCTCCTCCATAATGAAGTGAGGAAATAACTTCAGATCAATAATTAATTAATTTAGAAGCGAAAATACTGAAAATAAACAAAGAAAAATACTCTAAAATATTACGAACACGTATAATAATGAGTTTTTGAAATATTCTACAACCGTCAAGACATGTTGCACTTTAAATTTAAACTATTACCCCGTCGCTATAAAAACGGTTTGAAACCCAATCAGTTCATAAATTCTATTAAATTAGTCAGTAATAATAAGAATAAATTTGTAAGAAAATCTCCATATTCATTGAGAACTAACTACCCTCCTATTGAGAATTATCCCTCAATGGAACCAAACATTTTCTAAAGAAACTAGCAGAAAGGTCTTCTAAAAATTACGAACATCTGGTTGAGTTTAATGAAATTAAATAGCATTCTTCTTTTCTCTATTTTAATGGTCTACCGCCATAAAAGTATATAAAGTAAAATAAAAACAAAATCTGAAATGTTTCAGATTTTAAATTACGTCCAAAGGGGCGTTTTTTAACATTTTGTGTGTTACCTTTCTTTATTAAATATCATGTTCTTCGCACTTAAACCATAAGATCCAGTGCAACAGCAATATCGCAAAATAGTTTTAAAACGAGCATATCTTTAGAATTTCCGATACAGAGACTCACGCGCTGGAGATAAAAATGTTTTTTCTGCACAACGTTGCCATTGCTCGCTTTGAAATCCTTGAGTTTGTTAATCAAAAATTCGTCAAAGTTTTAAAAAATAGGAAATCGATCATAAAACAAATTTCAAATTTCAAATTAGGTCTTCCATATGCTCATATTCGTTGGAGGATTACGTTATTCAAAATTCGATGACTCTATGTACCGTTGTTTTATCACAATACGAGAAATATACATACATTTATGCAGATTTTTCATTATTTAATTTCTTCAAATATAATGCAGGACTCTAACATTTTGTGGCAACAGTTTCAAAAGTGAACCGACATTTATGAGTCCGACGCAAAATGCCAAAACGAAACTAATAGTCCTTCGGGATTCAAATCCCTTTGGACTAAAAATATTATTTATTAAATATTTGCTACATTCTTTGCCATTCCTTCATTTAAAATTTGCTTTATTTGCTTTTGTCACGCTACTATGTCCTTGAAAGTCTTTTGTTTTCTTTTCTTGGTTTTCCAAAAAATGTTAATAAAGTACTTTTTGTAGACGCGAAGTCTTGAATGAAGCTGAATCTGAATGAATGAACGCCCTCTTTCAATGACCGACCTTACAGTTGAAGATCGTGCTCGGCCTTTCAAAGAAGGTACTAAATCGTATTACGAAACGTGAATAGTAAATACTAAGTGTGAAAAACCGCCTCATATGGGCGATTAAGTCAAAATGAAGTCCGTTTTTTCATAACTATGCGCCAGGTAACAATGGAAAAATATAGGTATGAAAAGTTTTAAAATTGTACGGTAGTAATAAAATGTATCACAAATTTTAAATGTATTCTTTTAACATCACAGCGTTCTATATGAGCCATATCCAGAATAAAATCATGCGGCATTCCTAAATGAATTGTATTGGTTCAGAATATTGTTTTTATTGAATTGGTTACTATACACTGAAGTGACAAAAGTCATGGGATAGCAATATGCAAATATACAGATGGCAGTAGTATCGCGTAGAAAATGTATAAATGTGAAATGCTTTGGCAGGGCTTTCATTTGTGTTCAAGTTATTCATGTGAAGAGGCTTTGTCGTGATTATGGCCGCACGACGAGAATTAACAGACTTCGAACGAGGAATGGTAGTTGGAGCTAGACGCATGGGTCATTTCATTTCGGATATCGTTAGGGAATTCAACATTCCTATATCCACAGTGTCAAGAGTGTGCCGAGAGTATCTAATTTCAGGCATAACATCCCACCATGGACAGCGCAGTGGTCGACCACCTGCACTTAACGACCGAGACCAGCGACGTCTGCGTAGAGTTGTCAATGTTTACAGACAAGCAACACTGCTTCAAATAACCGCAGAAATCAATGTGGTACGTACGAGGGACTTGTCCGATAGGACAGTGCGGCGAAATTTGTCTTCCGTGGGCTATGCCAGCAGAAGACCGACTCGAGTGCCTATACTGACAGCACGACATCGCCTGCAGCGACTCTCGTGGGCTCGTGAGCATATCGGTTGGTCCCTAAACGAATGCAAAACCGTAGCTTGTTCAGATGAGTCACGATTTCAGTTGGTAAGAGCTGATGGTAGGGTTCGATTGTGGCGCAGACCCCACGAAGCCATGGACCCAAGTTGTCAACAAGGCACTGTTCAAGGTGGTGGTGGTTCCATAATGGTCTGGGCTGTTTCTACATGGCATGGACTCGGTTCTCTGGTGCAACTGAACCGATCTTTGACTGGAAATGGATACCTTCAGCTACTTGGAGATCACTTACAGCCATTCATGGACTTCACGTACTCAAACAACGATGGGATTTTTATGGATGACAATGCGCCATGTCACCGGGCCACAATTGTTCGCTATTGGTTAGAGGAACATTCTGGACAATTCCAGCGAATGATCTGGCCACCTAGATCGCCCGACATGAATCCCATCGAACATTTATGGGACATCATCGAGAGGTCAGTTCGTGCCCAAAACCCTGCACCGTCAACACTTTCACAATTATGGACATCTATAGAGGCAGCATGGCTCAATATTCCTGCAGGGGACTTCCAACGACTTGTTGAGTCCATGCCACGTCGAGTTGCTTCACTTCGCCGGGCAAAAGGAGGACCTACAAAATATTAGAAGGTATTCATCTGTGGCTAGTATGACTATGTATAGTGTTGCTTGCGTACGGGCTCGTAATAGACTGAATGCACACAGAGCTGATGATAGCTTAATAAAACTTATTTTTACAAAGAGAAACATTTTACATTTCTGGAACTTTCCACAAAAATATATTCACACAGCTCTTGTCAGAATAACAGAGCACAATCAGAAGTTATACTGCAAACTACTAAGAATATTAAGCAAAGTGCAATGCCTAGAGGACGAAGATCTCAATACTCGGAATTGAAAAACTGAGAGCATATGCTCTCTTCGATTATATCCACTTTTCCCCAGCTCTCGAGAAATCTCTAGTACCTTCCAATTTTTGAAATTTCTGGAAGGCATATCTGGTTAAACTCACATATTGTTACGGTTTATGCATTTAGTTTATTACTTTTTTTAGTAGAATTGCAATTAAATTGTTTCATTTCCCCGTGCAATGCAGTGCTCGAAGAGTTTTAAGAGAAATCGACGCCGAAAAAGTAAAAATACAGGAACATGCTCATTTAACGTTTAATAAATAGATATCTCGTAATTGTACTCTTTTGCTATCCAAAAAAATCGAGAAAATGGAAATTACCATAATGATTAAAAAGCTGTAAAAAGCCGGGCAGAAACATATCAGTTCAGTTGCTTTCTTAGTGCTGTTGTTGACTGTAGAAAATTTGCGGTTGTAGAGAATTTAGGTTTTTTTTTTTTTTTTTTTTTTTTTTTTTTTTCAGGCAACATGAAAAATTAGCAAACGCCTTCGCCGGGAATCCAACCACGTAACTCTGGAGTATCGGCCCAGCGTGCAGAACCACTACACCACGAAGGCACGCTAGGAAAGTGGGAGAAATACCTTATATACTCCCCTTTCTAAAGGGCGACTGGGAATTTCAGGGGACCCAATCGCCCAAATCCTGGGTATGGAGAAATTTCATTCAACAAACTTTTAGTTCGGGCGCCAATGTAGAGAAATTAGAGTTTTCGGAAGCTTTCTGAAGAAGATGAAAAATTAGCAACGCCTTTGCCGGGAATCGAACCACAGACCTCATTGAACCACAGACCTCTGGAATACCTGCCTAGAGTGCAGAACCACTACACCACGAAGGCACGCTAGGAAAGTGACTCCCCTTTTTAAAGAGTGACTGGGGTTTTTAGGTGACCCATTCGCCAAATCCTGGGTGGGGGGGAATCCTCATCCAAGACCCTTTTAGTTCGGGCGCCACTATAGAAGCATTAGGTATTTTTGGAAAGCAGGCAAGATGAAAAATGAGCAAACGCCTTCGCCGGGAATCGAACCACGGACCTCTGGAATACCAGCCCAACGTGCAGGACCACTACACCACGAAGGCACGCCGCTAGGAAAGTGGGAGAAATACCTTATACGGTGAGATTGGATTAACTTTTTCTGCTTTGAATTGTGTTCTGTATAACGTTTTAGTAGTTTAAAGTCTAGCTACTGTGAGATATTGTGATATTGTACGAATATCTCTGAGGAAATTTCATCATTTTGTTTTATTTATTGGGATAAGAATAAATGTTATTATCTTTTTATCGACTTGTGCATTACTCCATTACGAACCCGTACGCACGCAACAATATAAAGGCCGGATACGGTTACAGTTATATATAGAAATCTATTACTGTTATACAGAAAATGGAACAAAATGTTACCAAATCATCGTCAACTTTGGCGATTGGGGGCGATTTCTCGGAAGATATGGTAACAAAATTTAATCGCCAATACCATCGCCAGCTGATATCCATCTGAGTGTTAAATAGCTCTGTAGTAATCTTATTTTTTCGAAAGAACTTCATCTCTTTTAAGCATTTCATGTTACATAATACAAAAAATGCTACAATTTCACAAATAATTTCACTCAAATTATTAACATATATGCAAAATTTGTAACATTATTATTTATATTTTAGTTCCTAAAATTAAAGAATAATATTAAATATCTTCCGAATAAAATTCATTTAAGAAGTATTTAACTTTATTACAAATATCTTCAAGGTTATTGCAAAAGAAATACAGGGATTCGATAATTTATAGCCAAAACATTTGGACAGCAAAAGCTATCAAGAAGAAAAAAATGTGAAAAAGTGGGCAGATATCAATAAATTTTTTCAGCATTCCATGTGGCGCACACAGTCACCGAGTGTCGAATCATTAGTAGGTAAAATGACGACATCTGTAGTGGAGAAAGTTCGTCTTCCATTGCCGTGATCATTTATGTATTGCGATAATTCGATTTGTATAAAATGGATTTTAGCCACATTTTGTAACATTTTTCATGTCCCTAGGTTATTAATTCTGAAATTCAAAATTCTAACGCATTGTCAATTTCATTCGACTCTGCTCAAAAGCTCAGTGAACACGTTCAACTTTTTCTTCAGATACACGACGTCATCCATAACTTTTTCCTCTGCAGAAAGGGCTTATAGTTTTAAATTTCTTCAGCCAGTCGTAGATAGAGTTCCTGCATAAGAGTAATCTACTCCAATGTGATCGAAATTGGAAACAATGGATAGCATGTGATGCTATTGCAGTCGCATATTCTCATTCTACTGTCTGCTTTGCCGCAGATCAACTGTTGCCAGTTTTCGCAGTACTATTTTAGCGGTGCACGTAGTAATGCCTTTGCGATGATTTTTCAATTGATTTATTACACACGGTTGCATTCTCAAGACCAGATAAGAATCAAAAAATGGACTTTGAATGTCGTGCTCTTAAAGCAGAATGGAGTGTGAATTGGTTTTGATAGAATTAAATGATAAAGGTATTTATTATACACTCGTGCTGAAAAATAAGCAACAAATACTAAAAGTAAAGGTGCAAATATAAAAAAATGAAATTTAAATTTAAAATTTAAGTATAGAAATCATGAGCCGAAGACACCATCTGCAAGGTGAAATGCGTTGGAGGGCTATCGGGATTTTGCAAGCTGGTGTAAGACAATCCGCTATTATGGAAGAGCTGAATATGCATCGTAGTGTTATCAGTAGACTATGGTAGTGTTGCCAAAGGCATCAATCCCTTGTAGAAAACAAGGTTATCTATCTAGGTTATCTGAAGCCCGGAGGATTACCACAACGAAAGACGTTCGCTTCCTGTTCCTATGTGCAACGCCGTAGATCACTAACAGAACAACAGCTGGCGTCGCATCTGTCTGCTACTGATATGCATCAGCTCAGACTACTGATTTGTCTGAGCTGAATATGCATCGTAGTGTCATCAGTAGACTATGGTAGTGTTGCCAAAGGCATCAATCCCTTGTAGAAAACAAGGTTATCTATCTAGGTTATCTGAACCCCGGAGGATTACCACAACGAAAGACGTTCGCTTCCTGTTGCTATGTGCAACGCCGTAGATCACTAACAGAACAACAGCTGGCGTCGCATCTGTCTGCTACTGATATGCATCAGCTCAGACTACTGATATGTCTGAGCTGAATATGCATCGTAGTGTCATCAGTAGACTATGGTAGTGTTGCCAAAGGCATCAATCCCTTGTAGAAAACTAGGTTATCTGAACCACGGAGGATTACCACAACGAAAGACGTTCGCTTCCTGTTGCTATGTGCAACGCCGTAGATCACTAACAGAACAACAGCTGGCGTCGCATCTGTCTGCTACTGATATGCATCAGCTCAGACTACTGATATGTCTGAGCTGAATATGCATCGTAGTGTCATCAGTAGACTATGGTAGTGTTGCCAAAGGCATCAATCCCTTGTAGAAAACAAGGTTATCTATCTAGGTTATCTGAACCCCGGAGGATTACCACAACGAAAGACGTTCGCTTCCTGTTGCTATGTGCAACGCCGTAGATCACTAACAGAACAACAGCTGGCGTCGCATCTGTCTGCTACTGATATGCATCAGCTCAGACTACTGATATGTCTGAGCTGAATATGCATCGTAGTGTCATCAGTAGACTATGGTAGTGTTGCCAAAGGCATCAATCCCTTGTAGAAAACAAGGTTATCTATCTAGGTTATCTGAAGCCCGGAGGATTACCACAACGAAAGACGTTCGCTTCCTGTTGCTATGTGCAACGCCGTAGATCACTAACAGAACAACAGCTGGCGTCGCATCTGTCTGCTACTGATATGCATCAGCTCAGACTACTGATATGTCTGAGCTGAATATGCATCGTAGTGTCATCAGTAGACTATGGTAGTATTGCCAAAGGCATCAAACCCTTGTAGAAAACAAGGTTATCTATCTAGGTTATCTGAACCCCGGAGGATTACCACAACGAAAGACGTTCGCTTCCT
Source organism: Stegodyphus dumicola (assembly GCF_044657685.1). Taxonomy (NCBI): domain Eukaryota; kingdom Metazoa; phylum Arthropoda; class Arachnida; order Araneae; family Eresidae; genus Stegodyphus; species Stegodyphus dumicola. The sequence continues at coordinate 182,087,549 of NC_140776.1, read as the reverse complement.
GTTGCTATGTGCAACGCCGTAGATCACTAACAGAACAACAGCTGGCGTCGCATCTGTCTGCTACTGATATGCATCAGCTCAGACTACTGATATGTCTGAGCTGAATATGCATCGTAGTGTCATCAGTAGACTATGGTAGTGTTGCCAAAGGCATCAATCCCTTGTAGAAAACAAGGTTATCTATCTAGGTTATCTGAACCCCGGAGGATTACCACAACGAAAGACGTTCGCTTCCTGTTGCTATGTGCAACGCCGTAGATCACTAACAGAACAACAGCTGGCGTCGCATCTGTCTGCTACTGATATGCATCAGCTCAGACTACTGATATGTCTGAGCTGAATATGCATCGTAGTGTCATCAGTAGACTATGGTAGTGTTGCCAAAGGCATCAATCCCTTGTAGAAAACAAGGTTATCTATCTAGGATATCTGAAGCCCGGAGGATTACCACAACGAAAGACGTTCGCTTTCTGTTGCTATGTGCAACGCCGTAGATCACTAACAGAACAACAGCTGGCGTCGCATCTGTCTGCTACTGGTATGCATCAGCTCAGACTACTGATATGTCTGAGCTGAATATGCATCGTAGTGTCATCAGTAGACTATGGTAGTGTTGCCAAAGGCATCAATCCCTTGTAGAAAACAAGGTTATCTATCTAGGTTATCTGAACCCCGGAGGATTACCACAACGAAAGACGTTCGCTTCCTGTTGCTATGTGCAACGCCGTAGATCACTAACAGAACAACAGCTGGCGTCGCATCTGTCTGCTACTGATATGCATCAGCTCAGACTACTGATATGTCTGAGCTGAATATGCATCGTAGTGTCATCAGTAGACTATGGTAGTGTTGCCAAAGGCATCAATCCCTTGTAGAAAACAAGGTTATCTATCTAGGTTATCTGAACCCCGGAGGATTACCACAACGAAAGACGTTCGCTTCCTGTTGCTATGTGCAACGCCGTAGATCACTAACAGAACAACAGCTGGCGTCGCATCTGTCTGCTACTGATATGCATCAGCTCAGACTACTGATATGTCTGAGCTGAATATGCATCGTAGTGTCATCAGTAGACTATGGTAGTGTTGCCAAAGGCATCAATCCCTTGTAGAAAACAAGGTTATCTATCTAGGTTATCTGAAGCCCGGAGGATTACCACAACGAAAGACGTTCGCTTCCTGTTGCTATGTGCAACGCCGTAGATCACTAACAGAACAACAGCTGGCGTCGCATCTGTCTGCTACTGATATGCATCAGCTCAGACTACTGATATGTCTGAGCTGAATATGCATCGTAGTGTCATCAGTAGACTATGGTAGTATTGCCAAAGGCATCAAACCCTTGTAGAAAACAAGGTTATCTATCTAGGTTATCTGAACCCCGGAGGATTACCACAACGAAAGACGTTCGCTTCCTGTTGCTATGTGCAACGCCGTAGATCACTAACAGAACAACAGCTGGCGTCGCATCTGTCTGCTACTGATATGCATCAGCTCAGACTACTGATATGTCTGAGCTGAATATGCATCGTAGTGTCATCAGTAGACTATGGTAGTGTTGCCAAAGGCATCAATCCCTTGTAGAAAACAAGGTTATCTATCTAGGTTATCTGAAGCCCGGAGGATTACCACAACGAAAGACGTTCGCTTCCTGTTGCTATGTGCAACGCCGTAGATCACTAACAGAACAACAGCTGGCGTCGCATCTGTCTGCTACTGATATGCATCAGCTCAGACTACTGATATGTCTGAGCTGAATATGCATCGTAGTGTCATCAGTAGACTATGGTAGTGTTGCCAAAGGCATCAATCCCTTGTAGAAAACAAGGTTATCTATCTAGGTTATCTGAACCCCGGAGGATTACCACAACGAAAGACGTTCGCTTCCTGTTGCTATGTGCAACGCCGTAGATCACTAACAGAACAACAGCTGGCGTCGCATCTGTCTGCTACTGATATGCATCAGCTCAGACTACTGATATGTCTGAGCTGAATATGCATCGTAGTGTCATCAGTAGACTATGGTAGTGTTGCCAAAGGCATCAATCCCTTGTAGAAAACAAGGTTATCTATCTAGGATATCTGAAGCCCGGAGGATTACCAGAACGAAAGACGTTCGCTTCCTGTTGCTATGTGCAACGCCGTAGATCACTAACAGAACAACAGCTGGCGTCGCATCTGTCTGCTACTGATATGCATCAGCTCAGACTACTGATATGTCTGAGGTGAATATGCATCGTAGTGTCATCAGTAGACTATGGTAGTATTGCCAAAGGCATCAAACCCTTGTAGAAAACAAGGTTATCTATCTAGGTTATCTGAACCCCGGAGGATTACCACAACGAAAGACGTTCGCTTCCTGTTGCTATGTGCAACGCCGTAGATCACTAACAGAACAACAGCTGGCGTCGCATCTGTCTGCTACTGATATGCATCAGCTCAGACTACTGATATGTCTGAGCTGAATATGCATCGTAGTGTCATCAGTAGAGTATGGTAGTGTTGCCAAAGGCATCAATCCCTTGTAGAAAACAAGGTTATCTATCTAGGTTATCTGAACCCCGGAGGATTACCACAACGAAAGACGTTCGCTTCCTGTTGCTATGTGCAATGCCGTAGATCACTAACAGAACAACAGCTGGCGTCGCATCTGTCTGCTACTGCAGGACGCCCCATATCTTACCATATGTGTCGCGTCAACTGCATGAAGGTGGACTCTACGCCCAACAGCTTGTGGTTTCTGTTCCTTCCCCCCCCCATTGCAAGTCAGAACGTAGTATAATTGGGCCCATGAACATTGCAGTTGGACGCCAGAGCAGAAGGGCACGTACTCTTTGCAGATGAGTCTTAATTTAACATCCAGAACGATTACCGAAGGGCAATGATCCGGCGAAAGCCAGGTACACGCTATCGGAATCGGACGCCAAACATCGTCGAAAGAGAACCATTACAGAGAAGCAGGCAAATTTGTATGAGCTGGGATAGCAACGAACTGCCACGCCGACCTCTACGTGATTCCTTGTGAATCCGGTACAACTATCCGGTATCGCGAACACCCTGTTGTGCGTCCTTTTATCGCTGCAATGGGTACCGACGCGATATTTATGGACGATAACGCCAACCCACATAGAGATTGAGTGGTGCAGAGCTATCTGAAGAGTGAAATCGTTCCACATCTGACGTGGCCTGGTAGATCAGCAGACGTGAATCCCATAGGGCATGTATATGACAGATTGGGACGACGGACGCGATGTTCCCATTGCACATTCTTCCGACCTTTTCTGTCTTTCTTGATGTGATAGTCGTGATAGATGTGTTTGTGTATGTCTTCACTATATTGTTTGCTATGGGATCTAGTAATGCCACACCAACTTCTTGGGTGAATTTTACGCATATCCATTGAATAATTTTGTTTTATTTCGTGTTTTGCTTCGGTTGCTTATTTCTAAGAAGGAGTGTATTTATTATGTAATGCCATAATATCCCTGTGAAGAAAATTCAATATATGTCATCATAACGCGAGAAAGTATTCAAACCTCTCAAGAAACGCTGAAACGCTAGCTAAAGTTGGAGAGTTCGAAACAAAATGCTTTATCACACAGCAGTTTATTCGTAAAAATAAAAAAATAACGAGCGAGCAGCAACTTAACTCAGTTTGCGACTTAACTCAGTTCAGCTCATTTATTAGCCACGAAAGAGAAATTGGTTACCGAAGGTGAATTAAATTAAACCAGGTTTTCCTGTAGCAGCCGAAGAAATGGGCCTGTAAGAAAATGGATTTATTTCAGTCTCAGTCTTTCCACGAGAACAACGTTTAGATGAGCTGAGGACCACCAGGATCTACATTAACAGTCAATTAAAGAAGAGTGAAAAGAATTCAAGTGGTTTTCGTTGGCTGTTAATTAATCTATGTTGATACTGCGCAACTGTTGTTGTTTATTCGAGCGGTCAGTGCCGAGGTAATTCAGTAATTAGCTTCTACAAGTATGCTACTTGGAACAACTCCAAGTGAAGTTACCTTCCAATATGTCCCAAAAAATGCTAATACAGTGCAATTTGCAATGGAATCACTTAAAGCCTTTACAAATGATGGTCGTAAAAATATGTGTTACAACGTACCCTGGCCGTTCATTTGGACAACTTCAATGCCTTAACAATGTCGTAGAAGATAATGAGTGAGCTGGCATCATATGAAAGAGAATTCATTAAGGGCTTATACAGGTTTAGTTGGCCACAACACTTTACAGCCATTGAAGGAGGGCATGATATTAATTTAGTGGTAATAATTTAGTGGTACGGGCTTCAGTTTCGCAAAGACTATGAAGGACACCTTCTTGAAAATCCATGCTATCTGTGACAAAACATTTATCAAACAGAATGAAGGCGCTAATTAATTCAGAAGTAATAATAACAATAGAACAAATGCTAAGGAAACTAAGCTATTCGTTATGTACCAAGAAGAGATCAATAATGTATCATTTATGTATTCCTGATCTTGTCTGGCCATGACAAATTTATTTATTTTGTAATAAACCCTTGACACGAGAGTACAGACAATTCCTGCTAACCTTCGGAAGTTAGCTGAAGTCTCCGCTCTCCGACACCTGTCATCTGCCTTTCATGTCCAGCTCTCGTACTACCACTTCATACATCTTAAATATACGAAAAGCTCTTTACATAGACTCATCTCCAATAACACTGTTCGTTATATCAAAGTAGTTCAACTTCGCACTCCTTGTCCAAGGCAATAAATATGTAACACTCATTTCCCAAGTATGCTTAAGTTGTTTTCGCTGGTGCCAAGACAGAAATTACATGGAGGTGCACAGACTTCAGCCTATGGTTCTGTTTTGGAACCGATGATAACTGGGTTATGTGTATGAAGACGTATGAGTACGAGTTTCACAACGGATATCTGGCGCACAGCCAGATCAAGGCTTTCATTTGTTGTTACGGTGCAATCTTCCATATCTAATGAATTTCAAACTGCTTCACTGTTTATCATGGGCGATCTAATCGACCAATGACTGGCAAATGACGCCCACCGTAACTTTACTCCTGACTACCATCCTTATCCTAGAGGGTGTTCCAGCTAGAGAATATGTTAAGTTCACATCAGCTAGTGCAATTGCTGTACAGATCGTAGATGTCTTGCCAGTCACCAAAGCTGTCTCCGAACGAACATTGACAAGATCACCCAAGAAGACAAGATCTAGTATCTTTCACAACCACTAACAGATATTATCATTTATGCCAGCATTTTTAAAAATGTGGTAAGCCTCCTTTACTGTCTTATCGTGTGACCGGCTCTTTTAATATGCGTGAGATCTATATGAGGCATTAACATTAGAACTCTGGGTGAAATCTGATGAGCGCCGTGATGTACCATGTGCTGGTGTCATGTCATGTATCCATGCATCATGTGCACAGGATGCATTACTGATCTCCTCTTGGTACATAATGAAAAGCTTAGTTTGTTTAGCATTTGTTCTATTGTTATTATCACTTCTGAATTAATTATCATTTCTGTATGTATCACAGAATATGGTCATCACGTTTTAGGAGTTGATTTACTTTCGAAGATGTATAAACGAAAGGTAATTCGTAAGTAAGGAAAAGGAAGCGATTAAAAATTAATTCCCAATAAACCCTCCACATTAAATATTTTCTCTGTGTTAGCAATGGAAGAATCTTTAACCGAAACTGTCTAGGGCAAATTTAAGCGAATTGAATGTTATTTTTATATATGTCTTTTCTATATTATCCCTTCTGTTTTCCTTTAAGTTATGTTAATGCTCCTATTCAAGTCTGTTATGAGTGCCCCACGATTTTATATTCAATCACATATAATTAAAGATGTTTCGACAGCCAAAAAGATTATTTTTCATTTTTTAGAGTATGTTAATAAAGCCTTGTGACTTTAAAGTTTTTACATACTTATTGTATTTAATATTTTTAAACATTTGAGGACAGACAGCTTTGTTTACTAAGCCTACTCAGTAAGATACCTACAATAATAGCCACAAGTTTAAGATGAAAATTCATTATTTCAACTCTACGCAAGTAATATTTTTTACAAGCCATTAGTACATATATGCAACCGCAAATTATCTTAAATTTTGACCTGCATTCTGCATTTTGTACGGATACGCCATGCCAAATAAGACTATTTGCTGGCCATTTAACCTAAATTTTTGTATTCTTTGTTTTATAAATACCACGTTCATTATTTTGATAAAACAAAATACTGATTTCGCCAGCTTTCTCTCCCCAATCCAGGGTATCTGCGAGTAGAAAAATGGCACCTCTAAGAATCAACGCACTTACCGTTATCAGCAGTTGCAGGCTTAGTTTTTCATCCACAGAGCATCAACGCATGTTGAAGCCACCTGGCTGCCACAAAAACCCCGAAATAACTACTCCTCGCTCAGACGACTTCTCTGACGCTTGCTTTCTTTCGGAGGAAAATATTTCCAGATGCTTCCACCGATTTCCTTTCAGTTTGCTTTAGAGTAATTTGGAGCACGCACTTTTTTCCCGTTTCTTAGAAAAGAGAAAAAGTAGTGTTAACGCTTACGGTATAATAATTCCTGCTGAAGAAAGATTTTTTACATTTTTTAAATAGTTTAAAACAGCAAATATTTGGATGCCATTCATTTTCTTTAACTCTTTGAATCTAGCATCTAAATCATATACGGGAATCATAAAAAATTTTATTGCTTTACGATTAATGCCATCTTGAAATTTAATAATAATAAAATTCAAAGTTTCTTTAGCGTTAAATTTTTCATTTTATTAAAAGTCCATTCCTTAGAGAACGATAATGATAACCTAGCAAATAATAATAACATAATATTTTTCATTCGTAGAATTAACAGGATCAAATGAACGGTACAAGATCGGCGTAAGATCTACTCGACGTAAAATCAACACCTGTATATGATCAATGCTAGTTACCAGTTTATGATCAATATCATATAAAAGAAACTGTCAATATGCTGTAGTAATGAATAAGGGGATTAATGCCTTTTATTCTCCTGTGTAGAGTTTTCACGAGCATGCAATGGACACTGCGTAAAAACTACATCAATAAAATCTTTACGGCACAATCCACATCGAAATCAATTCAAAGCTTTTACTGAGAAACAATTGTAGAGACATAAGGAATTTTTTTTAAGCAGGCAAGATGAAAAATTGGCAACGCCTTTTCCGGGAATCGAACCACGGACCTCTGAAATACGCGCCCAGCGTGCAGACCCCCCCCCCCCACGAGGGCATGCCAAGAAGGCGGGAGAACCTTATACAATCTGTATAAACAGAAACTATCTTACACAAAGTGAATTAACAAAAAATGAAGAATGAATTTCATCAGCTATTGAATTTTGTCATTCAAAATACTCTTTAAAGGTTTAAGAAACTTTTTCATTCAAAAATTCAACTAAAATAAAAAGTTTTTTTTTAATTTTTATTATTATGATTACATACTCATTACCAAACACAGTCAATCGAGGCTGTTATAATAACATTTGTGGTAAAGGGCAACAAACTTTTATCATGTGGCCGTAAGACAACACAGCTCTATCGGTAGGAGGTAGGACAGAGTCTAGCAAGAATTAAGCGTATATAGCCAACAAACTGAAGGAAAGTGTTCATTAATTCTGGAGAAATCCAGAATATCCAGAAGAAATGCAAAAAAGTCATTCAGCAAGCTCTGAAATAAGTTTTGCGAATTCTGGAGCAATATCCAGCTTCTTATACGAGTTCAATATCCAGTTTCTGGATATATATATCTCAGTTCTCAGCTAAGAAATGATCTTTGAAAGTGAACAAGTGTTAAATGAACAAAATAAATTTATACTGCTGATAGTTTTAAGTTCAAATTCCTTACGTAAAACGTTACCAAATTAAACAAAATTAATCATAGAAAATATGTGACAATTTGTCACTCGTATAATATGAATAAGCATATCAATAAGCAGAACGTTTATAATATAATGCACATTTATTTAAAAGTTAGCATTTATAGATCTTTATCATTTTATTTTTACAGATTTACGATCATTAATTATCCATTCTTGCAGAGCAATACGCAAAAAAACTATTTATAAACTTGCGAAGAGCCTCAGTGCTACATTTGTAAATTCATTTCTGAAGTAGTAAATCTTGTATGAAAGGGTTGTTCTAAACTTGCATTTACGTTAAAAATTCGATTTTCCAATAAATAAGTGTACGTCACGTTTAAAAAAAATTTTATGAACCAAGTCAGGTTGTAGAGACATTAGGATTTTTTTTGAAGCAGGAGCCATGAAAAATGAGCAAAGCCTTCACCGGGAATCGAACTTCGGAACTCTGAAATATGCGCCGAATGTGCAGACCACTACACTTCGAAGGCATACTAAGAAGGCGAGGGAAATACCTTATACACTCCCCCTTTTAAAGGGCGGATGGTGTTTTGGAGGGCCCAATCGCCAGATCCTGGTTGTGGAGAATCATCATCCATCACCCTTTTAGTTCGGCCGCCACTGTAGACACATTAGGTATTTTTGGAAGCAGGCAAGATGAAAAATAATCAGTGCCTTCTTCGGGAATCGAGCCACAGACCTCTGGAATACGCGCCCAGCGAGCAGACCACCACACTATAAAGGCATGCTAAGAAGGCGGGAGAAATACCTTATAAGATTAATTAGAGTTGTTACTATCTAGCATTTTGTTTTCCACAAATTTCAATCCGTAAATTTCAACTCCAAGCCATCCGATACTTTGCCTATCGCTGTCCAGGTATATATTTCCAAATAGTTGCAGATTCTGTTGGCCCGAATGAAATTAAAAGGTAAATTAATAAACAAATTAAAAGTAAGTAAGTTAAAAATAAATTTAACTTTCCTGTTGCAAGCTTCCTTAAAAATTAGGAAAATTATGTGTAGGATTCAGAAATAAACTCATTTATAGGATAGTTCACTACCACTTCCATCGCAACGAAGTCTCACAAAGCGTTGAGTAAATTTTATGCAAATCGAATATTTTGTTAAATGCAATCAACTCTGACAAAAATAACAATTATTTTTACTGACCTACCAGTTCTATTATGAAAGTTCTATAATAAAATGTTTATTATGTCTTAGAATAAATCAAAATAAAGTTTCCACAAACAAAAAATGTCGCAGTTTGTGAGATTACACAAAGATTGTCTAGGGGTAAGTTTCGTCTCACTAAACAATATTACTAAAAAGGTGGTGGACGATAATCCTCACCACCAGGATTTGGAGAATGGGCTCCTAATCCCCAGTCCCCCTTTAAAAGCGGGAGTATATAAGGCTTTGTTGGCTTTGTTTTTTCATCTTTCCTTTATTTGCCTTTTTTAACCAAGATCTCCGCAAGAAATTTGGCAAATTCTGATATCTGTATATGTGGGGAACAGGGAACTCCTAAACTGAGGATATTCACATAAAATCCCCAAGAACTAACCTCCTGGCATTCCAAAGGTTTTTAATTAAAGATAAACATCAATATCCAAAGTTTCAGAAAATTATGCAACGACTCTCTTCCTACGGCCTAGATCTTGTCAAGTGTAAGTCCACATACAGTTTAAACTTAGTGAACTTTTACATGCTGTGATTATGGACAAAATGGATCCGCACGTGAACTTTATAAACTGCAATAAACCAATATATCTGAAATAACCCATGGACACCCACCTCTTTAGCATAATTATAACAATTCATTTTAACATTGTTTTGCCAGTACTAATTATAAATATCTCATTATGTTTATTTGTTTATTAATTATGTTTGCCTCCTATTTTTGTTGCACCAAATCAGATGTTCCATTTATCTTGTGAATCTCAAATTGTATTCCGACTATTTTGTATTCTACTTATGCCCTACACCATTATTTTTAATAAATACTGGATGCGGGGCGTACTGTGGAATTGCACGATGTACCATAACAGGCAAACTTTAGACCTTTTGAAAAGCTTCAGTCTATGCAAATTCTTATAAAACTTGCAATTACACCCCCTCTTTTTTTTTCCTCCAAAGAGTTAGTATGGGAAGGCATTACCAGTTGACTTATGGTACATCGCTGGTGTCCCCCATACTTTACCTTTACCTTAACCAAGATCTTATTGTTACTGATTTTGTATTTAGTTAGCTAGTTTTAGTAGAATTGCAATTAAAATTGTTTCCTATCCCTGGGTTATGCAGCGCGTGACGAGTTTTAAGGGAAAGCTACTCCGGAAAAAGTAAAAATACAGGAGCATGCGCATTTAATAAATAGATATCTCGTAATTGTACTCTTTTGCTTTCCAGAAAAGTTTAGAAAATACCAGATTGCTCTCGTGCATGATTAAAAAGCTTATAAAAGCCGGAGAAAAACATCTCAGTTTCAGTTGTTTTAGTGAGCGGTTGTTTACTTGGCTGCTGTAAATTTTGATAGTCACTCCTTATCGACTACATTGAATAGAAATGCAATTATACTTCATTTAAACGAAATGTAAATGTATAAATGTCTAAAATTGTCAAACAGAAATTTGAAAATGAGAAACAGATGGAAGGCGATTCCTTTACAGAACATCCCCGTATCAGTATTTCATTTAAGTAATATGTCATTTAAAGAGAAATATTTGACGACAGCTCTGTAGACACAACATCCAAAGTAATTACCCGAAGAAATCAATGCAGTAAAATTATCGCAAGCGCTTCGGTGTCAGTCCAAGTAAACACTCATTTTATTGGTTCATTTCTTCTATTACATTGGTTTTATCGGCCTGGCGTTTTTTATCAATTCAGAGAAATTAATTGGGTATTTCAGGTTACCTTGTTTGGTTTGGCTGGCTAATGAACAAAATTATTGATCTGCATTGAATGTGTGTTGCCCTTTAACCGTAATTACTCATAAACGTTGCAAAAAGAATCTTTTATTATTTGAAACAACAGATATGTCCTCGCACTGTAACATACGTTTGTTTAACAAACATACAAAAAATATTATGCAGCCGCACAAACTTAGTGGTTAGGGGAGGTAAACCTCTGAGTTGGCTTCCGACCCAGGTATAGATATATCCATACAGAATTGGTTACCAACTCGGCGGTAGTCAACCACTAGCTACCAGGCCCCAGCCCTGGGCAGCTCCGGCTGAGCAGACGGCATTTATAAAATGCAAAAAAAAGAGTTATACATATGCATACAAGGCACTTGAAGAAGAGTACAACAATATACAAAGAAATATGTACATGTGCATGCAAGGCACTTGAAGAAGAGTACAATCAAAATATATGTATATATATAAATACAAACTCATATACAGATATATACACACTTACATACATAGATATTCCGAAACAAATAAAAGTATACATAGTCTGACTCATAGTCATATATACATTTATACATATACGTTATCATGATAATTAAAGTTTACAAGAAGCATGCCATTGAGGTACGCGTGATCCCTAGTATAAATTAGGTACCATAAATAAAAGATATAAACATGTACAGATACATTACAGCATTCAGATACAATACGAACTTTATGTATGAGAACTTGGCGCAGCATAAATACAAAATTACATATTGAACATACATATCACATACTCTGTTGCTGACATGTTGAACTAGCTTATATAGATTTTTATGACTACTATCTTCCAGTGTCAGAAGAGTAATTGCTAGTACAGTACTCAATTATTGTTTTCAGTTTCCGCTGGGCAACTCTGTTGCTTTATAGGGGAGCCTACTGCGATACCGAAGGCCCCGGGTCCGGAGCCCGGAGGAGGCTGCATAATTTTATATTTACATCATAATTTTATATTTACATTTATATTACACATCATAATTTTATATTTAGCATGCATAATTTTATATTTACATCTAGCCATCAGACTTTTGATTTAAAACACGTTTTAGGATACATTCACTATATAACTCAGATTTTCTAGTATATATATTTTGGCAGAGCATTCAATACCTCTTTTTTCTCTGATAATATAATAAATAATATCTATGCATTTCACATTTAAACATTAACCTCACTGTCATCAGATCGCAATCTTGATTGCCTTACTTTACATAATATTGCTTTGTTTGTTTAAAACAATTAAAACAACTACTTGATCTAAATTCACAGATACCTGAAATTTTCATACTGTAAGGTAATCCAGAAGGTAACAATATACAAAGTATATTGATGTACCGATTAATAATTTTTTTTTTTTACCTATTACGCTTAGACACTCTACGGAAAGAGAGGAATGCCCCGTGGAAGTTGTTTTTTTTTTTTTTTTAAGGAAAATTGGCTTGTATCCACGTTACACAGGTGACAGGTGACAGGTGACGGAGGACGGGGACGCCTGGCGTCTAACAGAGGTAAACAGGCATATGTCCCACACCCTCCCCTATCCAGACGCAACAACTCCACGTTACACATGGGAAAAACCACGAAAACGCCCATGCCGCCGGGACTCGAATCCCGGACAGAACTACAAGTGTTCAGCGGTTTTTACCGCTCGGCCGCTTGTGGGCCGATTAATAACATTGATGATGCTTTTTTCATGTCTTGAAACTCTTTCAAAAATAGCGGAGTACTACTCAAGTATATAGTATATTGAATAGCAAGGATTTTTCATTCATAATTTTGTATTACATTTAAGTCATCAATTAAGCATGTTGGTAAATAAAATTTTTGAAAAGAGAGACAGAACTTTTTTTTAAATTATTTTTTAGTTAACGCAAAGTGTAGACCCAGAGTGATAATTTTTCAGTTACATAAAAATAAAATGATAATATGTGGATGACAAAACATGTATTTTATTTAAAACATTTCGGTGTTCGGAATATAAAACAAAAGTAGCGAATCAAGGGTGTCGAAAGACGTCTGCAATTTTAAAGGTACCTTCAAATCGCTGTTGTAAGTTATCGAAAAACAACCAAGATGTGATTTTTATGTAAATGTCACTAAACTATGCAAATTACTATTATCCATCGAACAATTAATGTTTCTTTTATGCGAAAATATCTCGCTTTTCGATTTGTATGGAACTGTCGTGTGTGGAAGTACTGTTAAACAGAGAACAGGGGCTCCATTACCTAGCTGACATGATGTCTGCCTTACACGGATTAAAGCCCCTGCCTCCAGAAGCTATTTATTATCACTAAGCAAAATATGTTTACAGTGGCATACAAGGCCTTCAAGAACACAAGGATATAAGTAATATAGTCATTAATAAACCCTAAAGAAAGCATGTTACAGTTAGTACCTATAGCATTCAAACAATAAACCGAGTATACTTTCATACATTGTACTGCAAATACGAAATACTTTCAAAACTGAGTCCAACTAATTTAAATAAAAACTATGGTACAAACAAACAATATCAAAGCGCTGTCAAGGAAACAGAAAACACCCCATCTGGAGACCAAAGCCTGGGAGCAGTGCTTCACACGTAGTGCGGGGTTGACCCCTCCTTTTATTCTTACCTCCATTAATTTGGTGTAAGGGGAGATGGGTGGGAGACCCTCGGTCCCCCCAAAGATGCTCTTCCTCAAAACTGGGGTGGAAGTAGAAGTCCAACCTCCTTGAATCTTGTCACCATCCTTCCATGAAATTCATGAACAGAAGAACAACGAAATTATGCGTAAATGTTTATTATGACTTTTAGATGACGTAAACAATTCCCAGTCTCCTAAGAAGACAATGTCCTGGATTCAGCCTTTCCCAAGCCCACATCTTGTTATATTATTCCCAGTTCAGCCCTATCCTATAACCATCAATCCCAGTTCAGCCTTCGTTTCTCACTCCCGAGTATTAAATGTGTAGAAGATTGAGTTTTTGATACTTCATCTCTGTTCTTTGTACCAAAACTGTCACGTGATTAGTATTATCCTGTCTTTACATCTGAGCCAAGTATTAAATTTTAGTAACTGTTGCCCACTTGTTAGTTTGTTGCAGGATAGTATACGATACGTGTCAAATTCACTGGTTTATGATACGAGTATTCTTAAAAAAAGTTTTAAAAAAATGTTGGAATATGCTGAAGCGCAGAAGGCCAAAAAAGCCCTAACGTAAGATAAAAGGTATTTTCTCTCTCCCATCTGCATGCCTTCGGAGTGTAACAATGGCACACTAGGCTCGTATTCGAGAGATCCAGGTTCGAGTCCCGGCTAGGGCATTGCTCATTTTCAATATCTCCTGCTTCAAAACAAACTAATGTCTCTACAGTGATGCCAGATCTTCAAAAGAAAGTTAAAAGCGTGTGTTATAAATAAAATGAAGGCATATTTTCAGATCGAGCGCAGATGGGAATAAATTATTAAATTTTTCCCTTCTGAGTTGGGAATAAAACTAGCAATGTTGAATTTGGAATGGGCTAAGCCGATATAAGCTTCCGAAGATGCATGCTGTTTGAAATAGCTTGCCCATTTTAGCTTGGATGAATGACTTTAAGTTTTTAATGGTGAGCTAAAAAACTTCAGTTTTTATTATAAGCTTTTATTTAGTTGATTCTTAGTGCTTATCCCTATGGTCAAAAATTTTCCATCGATATTTAAACAACTTTCTGATAAGCTATCGAGTTCAAATTTTTGTGCACGTATTCTTTGTGGATGACGATACGATATGAAGCGATTTTTCAAAATTAGATTTTGACTTTTAACCAAAAAAGGCTATAAGTCTCAAAATATGATTTTACGTTGATTCACTTTAATGCGCTGTTTTACTTGTTTATTCGAGTCTGCTGTCATTCGGTAAAATGTAAGGTATTCATTTATCCTTCAGATTAAATTTGTGTGCTATTAATTAACAAACTAAGCTATTAAAAAGCAGTATGTGTAATACTTAAGAATATTAGATTTTTGTATTTTTGAATTTTATTAATTTAAATAAAAATGCCTTTTTGGAGGAATTAAGGGGAACTGATTCGAGTCTGCTGTCATTCGGTAAAATGTAAGGTATTCATTTATCCTTCAGATTTAATTTGTGTGCTATTAATTAACAAACTAAGCTATTAAAAAGTAGTATGTGTAATTTTTAAGAATATTAGATTTTTGTATTTTTGAATTTTATTAATTTAAATAAAAATGCCTTCTTGGAGGAATTAAGGGGAACTGATTCGAGTCTGCTGTCATTCGGTAAAGTGTAAGGTATTCATTTATCCTTCAGATTTAATTTGTGTGTTATTAATTAACAAAC
Source organism: Stegodyphus dumicola (assembly GCF_044657685.1). Classification (NCBI taxonomy): domain Eukaryota; kingdom Metazoa; phylum Arthropoda; class Arachnida; order Araneae; family Eresidae; genus Stegodyphus; species Stegodyphus dumicola. Next base: position 182,072,366 of record NC_140776.1, on the reverse strand, counting down.
TAAGCTATTAAAAAGTAGTATGTGTAATTCTTAAGAATATTAGATTTTTGTATTTTTGAATTTTATTAATTTAAATAAAAATGCCTTCTTGGAGGAATTAAGAGGAACTGATTCGAGTCTGCTGTCATTCGGTAAAGTGTAAGGTATTCATTTATCCTTCAGATTTAATTTGTGTGTTATTAATTAACAAACTAAGCTATTAAAAAGTAGTATGTGTAATTCTTAAGAATATTAGATTTTTGTATTTTTGAATTTTATTAATTTAAATAAAAATGCCTTCTTGGAGGAATTAAGGGGAACTGATTCGAGTCTGCTATCATTCGGTAAAATATAAGGTATTCATTTATCCTTCAGATTTAATTTGTGTGCTATTAATTAACAAACTAAGCTATTAAAAAGTAGTATGTGTAATTCTTAAGAATATTAGATTTTTCTATTTTTGAATTTTATTAATTTAAATAAAAATGCCTTCCTGGAGGAATTAAGGGGAACTGGCTCGTATACACGTTATACATGGTGAAAACCACGAAAACGTCCATGCAGCCAGCCCGTTCGCGGGATTCGAACTTCAGACCGAACTACCAGTGTTCAGCGACTTTACCGCTCGGCCGCTGGTTTGCCTTTTTCTATAATGAATGATGCCTTTTCTTTGAAAAAAATTCTACTACAGACTTTTCCTCACGGGGCAATTCTCAAATTGTTAAATCCACAGAGTTATCAAAAAAAGATTTAAAAATTAAAGTAGTATTTCAATGGCGTCTTAAAAAATATAGAACTATCTAAACTTACGCAATTTGAAATCAGCGCGTTTGCTAGATTTGGCGCTTTTGCGCCTACATTTCCCCTGCAATTTTTTTACGGTCCTCAAAACGGAATGGTACCGGTTTCGAATTTTAAATTGCGTCCAAAGGGGCGTTTTTTTCAACATTTTGTGTGTTTATTTATTAAATATCATGTTCTTTGCTCTTGAACCATAAAATTCAGTTCAAGAGCAACATCGCGAAATAATTTTAAAATGACCCTATCTTTAGAATTTGGGATACGCAGTCTCGCGCCCTGGAGATAAAAATGTTTTTTCTGTACAATGTTGCGATGGCTCGCTTTGAAATCCTTGAGTTTGTTAATCAAAAAATTAGTTAAATAATAAAATTCGTTAAATAAATTATTCAAAATATGAAATCGATAATAAAACAAATTTCAAATTTGGGCTTCCACTTGCCCATATTCGCAGGAGGATTACGTTACTCAAAATTGGATGGCTCTAGATACTGTTGTTTTATCACATTGCGAGAAACATACATACATTCATGCAGATTCTTCATTATTTAATTTCTTTAAATATAATACAGGGCGATAATATTTGGAGGCAGCAATTTGAAAAGTGAAACAACGCTTGTAGTGAATCGATGCAAAATGTCAAAATGAAATTAATAGTCCTTCTGGGCAAATTGCCCCTTTGGAATAAAAAGGTTTTTATAAAAAAGCCTATTATTTAAAACTTATAAAATCATTACTAGACTGAAAGGAGGAATAGAATGCGTCATGTAGCTTAATGCGAATAAGAGATTAAACAATCCTTTTGAAAAAATCATCTATAAATTAATTTAAGAAAGTATGTGCCATCATCTTTAAAAATTTATCAAGGATTTGCCGTGTTTTTATTATTTTATTAAATCCTAGTTAATTTTTTCCAAAACAATTATTTAATCTCTTGCTCCCATCAAACTGTACGATAAATTATTTTTCTTCTTTCAGTTCATTAATGATTTTATGGGTTTTAAATAAAAGCTTTTTAGTCCAAAGGGATTTGAATTCCGAAGGACTATTAGTTTCGTTTTGGCATTTTGCGTCGGACTCATAAATGTCGGTTCACTTTTGAAACTGTTGCCACAAAATGTTAGAGTCCTGCATTATATTTGAAGAAATTAAATAATGAAAAATCTGCATAAATGTATGTATATTTCTCGTATTGTGATAAAACAACGGTACACAGAGTCATCGAATTTTGAATAACGTAATCCTCCAACGAATATGAGCATGTGGAAGACCAAATTTGAAATTTGAAATTTGTTTTATGATCGATTTCCTATTTTTTAAAACTTTGACGAATTTTTGATTAACAAACTCAAGGATTTCAAAGCGAGCAATGGCAACGTTAAGCAGAAAAAAAACATTTTTATCTCCGGCGCGTGAGTTTTTGTATCGGAAATTCTAAAGATATGCTCATTTTAAAACTATTTTGCGATATTCCTGTTGAATTGAATTTTATGGTTTAAGTACGAAGAACATGATGTTTAACAAATAAAGATAACGCACAAAACGTTAAAAAAACGTAATTTAATTTGGACGTAATTTAAAATCTGAAACATTTCAGATTTTTTTTTTTATATATATATTGATTTTTTTTTCTTTATTTTCGATTACTGCACTGACAGGTATTGAATTATGTAATTGCAAGTAGAAGAAAATTTAGTCTCTAATGCGTTAATCTTAGGAAGCAATGTTATTTGTAGAATGATGGATTTTTGTGACTCGTACGCCAAACATATCGTTAGGGTAACATATTATTCTTTTCCCTTTTCATTGCTCTGCGCTTCTCGAGTTCCCAAAGGAGAAGAAACAGTCGACAAACGTCACACATTTTTTCGTATGACGTCAATACCTCCCACTATATTTCTAGATTTCAGGTGGCAACGGTAGGAACGTTTTTTTTCTCCCCGCTTCAAGCCGACAGTTACGGATTGCGACGTCAAAACTAATGGATGAACGGCTAAAAAAAAATACGCCTGTTTTATTTTGTTCCTACTCTTTAGCCTCTACGCTTACGCAGCTTTTATGCTGTTATGCAATCGTACTATGTATGCCAAGTTGAAAGAAATAGATTTCTGGTCCAGTGAGGTGTATTTCAGGAAATCTGTACGTTCGTGTACTGAATGTGAAAGTAAAAACGATTTAATCAAGGCACAAAGCAATCAATCAAAAGAAGTTATATAAAATACCTTAAGATGTTCTCTCTGTGATGATGTACTATATTATTTAAACAGAAAATTAGCAGTTTATGATTTTTTCATTTCTTTCCTTACGTCGCGCTAAGCGGGCGTAGTATTTAGCAGGCCTTTTAATGCTCTCCTTTGTAAACAAAACATTCTTCGAGCCATCGTCGAATTCCTATAAATGCTACTGAATATTATAATATTGTTAGCCCAGAAGGGCTATTAATTTCGTTCTGCCATTTTGCGGTAAAAACTTTAAAAGGTACTTTTAAAGGTTTCTTGTACTTGTTTCTTGTTCTTGTTTTTTTAAAGGTTTCTTGTACCACTTTTCAAATTGTTGCCACCAAATAGTATTGCCTTGTGTTATATTTAAAGAAATAAAATAATAAAGAATCTGCATAAATGTATGCTCCTCGCACTGTGATAAAACAGCGGTACCTAGAGCCATCCAATTTTGAATAACGTAATCCTCCACCCGAATATGGGCATCTGGAAGCCCTAATATCGAATTTTAAATTTGTTTTATTATCTACTTCACATTTTGAGAAACTTTAACGAATTTTTGATTAAAAAACTCAACGATTTTCAAAGCGATCAATGGCAACACTGTACGGATAAAAGAACATTTTATCTCTAACGCACTAGAGTGTGTATCGGAAATTCTAAAGATATACGCTTTTGAAATTATTTTGTGATATTGTTGTTGAATTGAACTTTGCGGTTTAAGTGCGAAAAACATGATATTGAGTAAATAAAGGTAGCACACAAAACATTAAAAAGAAGGCGCTTTGGGCATAATATAAATCTGAAAACTTTCAGATTTATATTATGCCCAAAAGTACAAACAAAAAAAAAAATTCCTTTTTTTTTTTTTTTTTTTTTTTTTTTTTTTTTTTTTTTTTTCCCTTTTGTTTTTGTTTATTTTTAATTCTTTGAAGCGCTAGAGTAGTTCTAATTCTCTATAAATATTATCTTTCCAATAAGCGTCCAAATGTTTTGTGTTTCATTTCTTGTAATCTCTCTTAAATCTTTAATGTAAAAAATCTTTAACTTTTGTCTTACATGTTAAAAATCTTTAATTTATATCTTGAAATACAATGATTTGGTTTGGTTTATTGAGATTACGACAAAGCACGCTAGGGCAATCTGCCTAAGAAGAGGGATGCTTTCGTGGAGTACTTTCTAAGGAAAACTGGCTCGTATACATGTTACACATCGGGAAAAATCACGCCCATGCTACCAGCCCGTTCGTCTGGAATTGAACCCTGGTCGGAACTACAGGTGTTCAACGTCTTTACCTCTTGGCCACTGGTGGGCTAGAAGTAAAGTGATACTGTAAGTTAAGCATTTTCTATTATCCGTAACTTGAACTCCCACCCTCCAAAAATGTTTACACGAACTTTAATTCCCTGCACTAAAACGAAAAAGAGTAGACATTTTAGCTATCATAATATTCTTAATCATATGGGACTAAAAATAAGATCGTGAGTTTTCTAAACATGGCAGTTTTCGAATAAAAATTTAAGATAGCTGAATAAAGTCATTTATAATACATCAGTTATGGTATCAGAAATCTTGACAAAAATTAAGAAATACGACAAGCCATAATATATAAAAGACGTTTAAGTTTAATGGACGAAAGTTTTATACCCTTTTCAGCGTCTAATAAATTTTCGGTACTACTTTGGTAGACGATTGCACGAATTTTTGGCGATTTACATTGACGCAATTGTTGGCGCGGTTTTTACAGTCGTCAGCCATCTTGAAAAATGCTGTTTTTACGCATTTCACGCATAGTATTCGAAACTTTAAAAAAATAAATATTGTTAAAAATAATGGATTAATTTTTTGTTGAAAACGTTGTTTTTATTAAGATGGCTGGAAAATGTAAATAAATACATTTACTACGAGTATAAAATGCTAAAGTAAGGTTAAATTATTACTTTCATATAATAGAATAAAAACATTGCGCCAGCATTTAATTGGAATAAAATATTACTTAAATTGAATATTGAATTAAAAACATCATACCAACGTTTAAAAGAATTAAAATTTTTCAATTACTTAAATTCAAATCCTTTAAAATAAGTTTTATAGGATATAATTATTTAACATTAAAACATGTGGCAATAAATATTTCAGGAATTTTTTTAAAAAAGTGTATTAATTTTTTAATAAAAACTGAAGTATACAATAATAAAGTAAAAGAAAAATATGTACTTACATTTTTTTAAGCATTTTACTTTACGCATATTGATAAGTACCAGAAAAAAAAAACGATCTTCATCTGTTATCCACATTTCTCGCACTTCACTGAAGAAGCAATTCGCGAGGTTTCCTCCAAAAATTTAAAATAAATTTCCTCTGATCCTTGTAACAATAAATAAATCTTTCATTAGGAAATCCAGGTTGGCCAAAATAAAGTCTCAAACTGCAATTTTTTTATGCCGATACCAATAATTCTTGGTAATTACCAATAACAACATTCATCTTCGAAACGGAGACATCCAATCGCTTTGAAATCTGAGGAATTCGGAGAGATGAATAATAAAATTTTAAAATGGCGCGGTAATGCACAAATATTCAGTAACCAATCAGAGAGCTGATTACATCACGCCTAGAATTAAAATTATTTAAATAATCATTCATAATAAAATCATATTTAAAAAATGCAAAATTAAACTGTATTTTAATATTTAACAGCCATAAATATTGTTTAAAACATTAGATTAAATTTATAGATATTAAAACCAATTACTTTTAAAAAAATGTGACGTCATTCATTACATCATTCACAACATAAAATTCCATAAAATATCATAAACAATAAAATTTTTATTTAAAATAAAAATGCAAAATTAAATTCATTTTTATTATTTAGAAGTCATAAATAATATTTAAAACACGTAATTTATGCATAATAAAACTCATTATATTTAAAATAAAATGACAACAAAGTATCGGTTACCATAAATAACTTGTCTAGCAATGGGTTTACCAAAAGTCGTATCGCTCGCCAAAAAATAACAGCCAAAAAATCGACAAAATCCGTGCAACCGTCTACCAAAGTAGCACCAAATTTTCAGAGAAATGTTAGAAGTATTATTATCTCATGATAGTTTTGGAAGTCATACACTGTAAATAACTTCTCGTTTCACTGTCTCCCTCACCCCCCCCCCATGATTTTTTTAAATTTCCTTACTTTCAGTGGCACTGATTCTCCTCCAAAACGATATTTTTTATATGTAATTTTTGTTTAAATATACAATTTTATAGCTTTTTTTAGAGAAAGAAGTATAAAAATTAAATAAAAATAATTTCTTGACATACAGTTGTGAAAAAAGGTTTTAAAAAATAGATAAAAAGTAAAAGCTTCAAATTAATTCTAGCTTCAGAAATCATTTAAAAAATTCATTTAGGAACTTCAAAACTTATTTCATTAACATTTTATAATGACCATCAATCAACGATTGAAATTCACCATCAATATTATTTTATCGGATTTTTGCAGTTTTACGTGTTTTGTAAAAAAGAAACGTAATGTCTGAAATACCAAAAATTGAACTCTTAATAATGTAATAAGTTCTTTCTCTCTCAAACAGTTTCTTGTCTAATATAACTTTCAAAAAAGCTAAAATTATCACCGTTCATTAATATTGTTACGAAACGTTCAGGAGCGGTAAGATAGCTTCTCCGCAAAACAGTTTCAAGGTTGCCATAAAATGGCAAAGGAAGGCAGGGTTGCCATATTTGGCAAGAAATCACCCATTCGGCGACAAAATTGGCGATATGCCGTGGACGGTGGAAGAACCTTATGGAACGAATTCTTACCGGTTTAGCCCAGAATTTTCTCGAACTAAAAACTATGTAACGATCTAAAAACTATGTAAATCTTGCTGGTACGACGAGAGTCAGTGTGCGAGATAGTTAGTCTCGAGTTAGTCAGTCCGTGAGTAGTCGATCCAGTTGACTGCCGGGCAGCGAGTGCCGAGTGGGTCGTCGAGTGCACCGAAGAGTCTCTTAGTGTATTGCGGTTAGTGCATCGTCGAGAGAGTGTGTTCAGCTCCAGGAACGACCGAACTGAAGAGTCGGGAGCTGTGCTCTGTGTGTCGTCGTGTGCATCGCGAGTTGTAGCGTGGAGAGTGTCGAGAGTGCGTGGAGTTCCAAGAACGACCGAGTCGGGAGCTGTACTCTGGTGCTTTGTAGTGAAGCTTGTCTCCACCGTTATTGCCTGACAGTGTGAAGGCTGTGTTGCTGATTGTTCCAACGTGCTTACAGTAGATCTTCGACGACTGTTAAAGTGTTTTGGAGCTGTCCTGATTAATATTGGCTAAATAAAGTGTGTTTCGATACTTCATCAAGTGTCGTCGTTATTCACTCCAAATCTACGAACCCCGTACGAACGTGAAGGAGGAAAATAACGTACCAACTGGTGTCAGAAAAAAACGTTGCAATGTTATTGATACAAATCAATACTAATAATAAGTAATTCAAAATAACGAAATTAAAATCACTCAAATTTTTATATTATAAAAATAATGCAAAAAAAAAACCTTGTTATGAAATACATTATTTTTTGAAGATTTAAGAACCTAATATGACATTTGAATAATCTTTTGCTCTTTATATCCCGCATTATGTTATCTTCTCTATTACTACGAACAAGTATTTTTAATACGAAAACGACGATGTCTAGGAAGCAGTAATTCGCAAAGTACGAGGGCAATCCCAAAAAAAGGGTCTCCTGTTTTTTGGGGACGTTTGGCAGCCATTTGAAATGGAGCTCCCGATAAACGTTGCCGCCAAGAGCGAAGTGTGCGCAGTTATTCGATTTTCGAACGCAAAAGGCGTTAAACCGGTTGAATTTCACCGCCTATTGACGGAAGTGTATGGACAGTCGTGCATGGATCCCCCCCGAGGGTCGACGTAGAGAACTCTGCGAAGCTACTGGCTAGGATCTGTACCTAAGGCAGTCTCGGCCACGGGGGTATAAAATTTATGAACTTGGTGGTTCTGAAGGCTCTGGGAAAGGTCACTTATTGGCCGGCCTCGGAGTCTGGCACGTCCTAGCGCGGCGTGGTGCTAGTAACCCGTGGGGTTTTCCCCCGGGGTCGCTGGGTAATGTCCCGCTGCGACGGGCTCGCCCGAGCGACTGGCAGGAGCAATTGACGACCGGTGCTGCCTGGTGACGTAACCAGGTGGTGCGCGGCTCTGCTGGAGGGTAATAGTGGAGGTTGAACCTCCACGACGTGCCCGAAGGCAGAGTCGACCTGTAGTGAGATTTAGTTACTCGGAACAGGGAAGCCGAAACCCATAGTCGTGCATGGATGTCAAAAACGTTCGCAAGTGGTGTAGAGAGTTTACAGCAGGTCGTACTGAAATTCATGACGAAGAAAGGAGCGGGAGGCCGTCAACTGCCGACGAGACAATCGTGAAAGTTGAGGAACTCATGCGTAAAGATCGGAGGATCACTCTGGATGCTCTCTGCATTTTGGTTCCTGAGGTTTCCAGAAGCACCATCCACAGGATTTTAACGGAAAAGTTGCAATATCGAAAGATGTGTGCAAGATGGGTGCCGCGTATGCTGACAGAAGAGCACAAACGGCAACGGGTTGATTCATCCCGCGAATTTCTTCGCCGCTATGGAGACGAAAAGGACAACTTCTTGGACTCGATTCACGCTTCCTGGAGGGCATGGCGGCAAGCTGGTATGACATGGGCATTGTAGAACTGCCACAGCGTCTACAAAAATGCATCGACCGAAATGGCGATTATGTTGAAAAATAAAGCATTCTTCAATCTTTAAAGTGATGTAGCAATTATAGAAAATAAACGGTTCTTTGTATATCTAAAAATATAGGAGACCTTTTTTTTGGGATTGCCCTCGTAAATAAAAGCAATACTAACAGAATATTTTATATCATCATCATTATCATAAGGGCACAGACACGATCCTCCTAGCCGTCACAATCCCGCCATACAACAAAAAGTAGGGCGGGTTATTCTAACAACAAACGAAGAGCCAGGGAATCGGCCACGCTCTTCGTTTAAAAAAAGATGCATATAAAGTCCAAAATCTGGAGTCTCAGGGCCAAATTCCAATTCTACCTTTGTTCGTGTTTATAATCTTGATTATTGTCTTTGCAAAATCTTTCAAACCTGAAGAGTTCCTTTTAAAATCTTCCTTAAAATTCTTTCTATATTTTTCTCTTGCAGTCCTGGTAAACGTACATTCATCAACGAAATGCCTGGCGTCCCCGAACTTATCACATATTAAGCATTTATCATTATTCTATAGATGGAACCCATTAAAATAACCCGGGAATTGCCCATGATTAGTCAGTATCAATATTATTTATAATACTCATCTTCTTGTTTAACTTTATATTTTTCATTAAATCCTTTTCCTTATTGGACGATTCCCACCAAATATTCTATTCCAGCTTTCCATTTCAAGTCATAGTCATTTTTCCTTGAATATTTCGTATCAAAGTTATCCGTCCCATCCCCCAAGTGCCGCCATTTTAGCAAGGGTGTCTTCCATCTCATTTCCGACAATTCCACTATGAACTATTCTGTACATAAAAGAAACTCATTTGTGAGAGCTGAAATCGCTATTTTTCAAAACTTTCTTTCGCTCTGACCATTCTACAACAGAACAACAAACCATTGTTTAAGATACAATAACACGCCGAACAAATATTAATTTAGAAGTCAAACAACAAAAATCAGGGTTATATTTTCAAATTTCTTTAGTTCTGGGTTTCATCAACAGATGGCGCCAGTAGCTTATCTCCTATCCAGCCTTTCTTATTGCGCTTTTTTCAGCTGAGGATGATGGTTCGGTAGAACCATCGAAACTTGTCCTGTGAAAATTTCAAAATATAACGCTGATTTTTGTTATTTGACTTTTAAATTACACCCCTGTTTACTTTAACAAAAATCGAAATTATTGTCATTGTTGCCTAGAGCATCATGTTGTAACTCATGAATAAAAGAAGTCTGCCAAAAAGGGTAATTACACCATTTAACCCAATGAACAAAGCACTGATTGTCTGCTTTGCTCATTGGGTTAAATGGTGTAATTACTTCACCTCAACCTTACAAATTCATATTTTAGTTTATTTATAAGGTATTTCTCCCATTTCCCTACTGTGCCTTCGTGATGTAACGGACATCTGACGGATAGCTGACCATCTGCTTTTCAATCATCAATTGCGGAAAAGGTGTCTACTCCATTTTCTTCTTACCAACATGGTTTTCAACTTATGATGGGTTTATCAGAACGTAACCAAGTCTAGAACCACCTGTACCTAGGGCAGATCAAGCGACTGGCGACTCTAAATGCTGAAAGAAACCTCATATTCTAAGAGGTTTCGTGGCCTCGAAAATCATCTGGAAATACATGCTTTTCTAATTAAAGGGGCATAATAAATAAGATTATTGACTATACTTAATGCTAATAAACACATCAGTTTATTTGTTATGTTGTTTTTGTTGCTTATGCTCAGTTGTCCGACGAAGTCAGCCCAAGCTCACGAAGTTCCTTGTCGCAAGGAGGGCTAGATTACGCCTGCCGTTGGCAACAGCCTTGAGCATCAGTCAGATGACAGTGCGATTTAGCTCATTTCCACCCCCAGTTTTGATGAAGAGCACCCCAGGGAAGAACGAGTCCGAGGGTATCCCACTCCTCTCCCCTTCCACCAAGCCACACGACAGTACTTTCGGCCGGCCGCATATTTAGATTGCCGCGCCGAAACTATACATTTAGAAGCATCTGCGCCTTCTCCGGAATTCGAACCCGGGTTCTTTGACAAGGTTACAGCAGAAAACATCGCGGAGAAAACAACGCAAGGCAAAAACGTCGTGCTACAAAACATCGTGGGAGAAAACATCACAAAGAGAAAACATCGCAGTCCTAAAACATCGTTGGTACAAAACATCGTCGTCGAAAATAAAGCGGTTCAAAAACTTCGCAGTTTAAAAACATCGTCGTCGAAAATATCGTGGTAAAAAATAAAGTATCTACAAATCGTCGCGTAACGATAACATTGCAGACATGCTTTTTTCAGGCTTTCATGACTGTAAATGGATATTCCCATATTAATATGTGATCGCAGTATGTAAAGAAGGACAGTTTTTACTTTCATACTTTCTATTAACTAACAAATTTTTGCTGAGAAATTAAGAATGAAACTTAAGCATAGAAAATTAATGCAACTTATAGTACTTAATAGAATTTTAATGCATTTAATTTTTTATGCTTAAGTTTCCTTCTTACTTTTTCAGCAAAATTTTATTAGTTAATAAAATATGTGAAAGTAAAAATTATCCTTCTTTATATACTGCGCTCACAAATCATTATGGGAATATCCATTTACAATTATTAAAACCTGAAAAAAGCATTGTCTGCGAAGTTATCGTCATGCGATGATTTATAGATACTTTATTTTTACCACGATATTTTCGATTACGATGTTTTTAAACTGCGAAGTTTTTGAACCTCTTTATTTTCGAAGACGATGTTTTGTACCACGATGTTTTAGAACTGCGATGTTTTCTCTTTGCGATGTTTCCTCCCACGATGTTTTGTAGCACGACGTTTTCGCCTTGCGTTGTTTTCTCCGCGACGTTTTCGTCCGCGATATTTTTGCCGCGATTTTATCGGCGGACACCTTCGACAAGGCAGTCAACGACGGTTGGGCGGCGTTTGTTTGTTATAGTTAATGCTAATAAGTGCTAAACACATCAGTTTAACAAATCTGGTAACAAATCTGGTAACTGGTAACAAATCAATAAAGAAAAGAATATTTTTAACTTTTCGCGTTTCTCCGTCTCTTTATCTTTTTATGTTCCTAGAAATGTTATATTGAAGCCTTTCTAAGATGACAACCTATGCTTCTAAACGATTTTGGATTCCTCTGAAGGTGACACTCCTGAGAGACCACTGCTATAATTTGAAGTGCTTTTTCGGGATATACGTCTGGGAAATTGTCACTCTGAGAGGTTTTGCATTTCACAAAGCCGCTTATCTATGTTTCACAAGAATAACACGTATTTCTATTTTTAATCCCTTTACAGACCAATATTATTTACACGCAAAAGATTTGAATGATGTCTACAGACATTTTCAATCAGCTTTAGGTCCTCCTTAATGATTAAATCCTTGAATCATTATGGTTATTAGGAAGCAGGAGACACAAAAAATAAGAAATGTCCTCGCCGGGATTCGAACCTCAAATAAGCGTCGTGTGCCCCACGAAAACATGCAGAAAGGCGGTTGAAAATACTTTATATACTCCCCCCTTCTAAAGGGCGACTGGGGATTGGGAGACCCAATCGCCAAATCCTGGTGGTGAGGAATTATCATTCACCACCTTTTAGTTCGGGCGCCAGTATAGAGTTTTGACGCTGGAGATGTGAAAAATGAGCAATGCCCTCGCTGGACTCCAACCTGGACCTCTCGAATACGCGCCAAATGGACTATCGTCACACCACGAAGGTATGCAAAAACGAGGGAGAAAATACCTTACAGAATCATGATAATCTTTAAACCACAATTATATTAATTCCTTCTACCATATCATGACCTACTACCTAGTTGAAAATTCCAATCGTTGCCATTTAATAATGCTCTTAATGTAACAACCATGCAATGTTAATATGTGATGCTATACCGATTGAGTAAAGCAATGTATGAATTTCTACCATGCATGCCCTACAGCGTAACTCACCACTCTACGGCAGTGCTCGGTGCCGCGGCACACTGGTGTGCCATGAGTAGGATATAAGTGTGCCGCAATCAAATACATGTATTTGACATTTTGCAATATTTTATCATGTATTTAATACACAATGACATTTTTTTCCCCTTAATAATGTCTATTTTAAATGTTTTTATACATTTCACTGTTGTGTGGTTGTGTGTGTGATTGTAAGTGTGTCAGCATTTGAATTTCTTCGGCACTTCCTTGATAACTCGGAACTCTTTGGTGTGCCACGAAATTCCAGAAAGATTTTTTGTGCGTCGCAGGGGAGAAAAGGTTGCGGAGCACTGCTATACGGAATAACCTACTAAAAATGTTTTTCGGCTTTAAATCATGCGAATAACAACTGCTACCTTCACCAACATCCAAACTGAACATTTTGAGAAAATAACAGTTTCTTTATCTGAATATACCATTACAGTTCCTTACCCACCTCAAACTTACAACTTCATATTTTAGTTTATTTATAAGGTATTTCTCCCATTTTCCTACTGTGCCTTCGTGGTGTAACGGTAGCACGCTGGGGCAGTATTGCAGAGGTCCGTGGTTCGATTCCCGGCGAAGGCGGTTGCATAATTTTCATCTTTTCTGCTTGCAATTAACCTAATGACATTACAAGTGATGCCCGAACTAAAAGGGTTGTGGATGATGATTCTCCGCATCCAGGATTTGGGGACTAGGTCCCCTAAAACCCTAGTCGCCCTTTAAAAAGGGGAGTATATAAGGTATTTCTCCCATTTCCCTACCGTGCCTTCGTGGTGTAACGGTAGCACGCTAGGCCGGTATTCCAGAGGTCCGTGGTTCGATTACCGGCGAAGGCGGTTGCATACTTTTCATCTTTTCTGCTTGCAATTAACCTAATGACACTACAAGTGGTGCCCGAACTAAAAGGGTTGTGGATGATGATTCTCCGCACGCAGGATTTGGCGACTAGGTCCCCTAAAACCCTAGTCGCCCTTTAAGAAGGGGAGTATATAAGGTATTTCTCCCATTTCCCTACGGTGCTTTCGTGGTGTAACGGTAGCACGCTGGGCCGGTATTCCAGAGGTCCGTGGTTCAATTCCCGGCGAAGGCGGTTGCATATTTTTCATCTTTTCTGCTTGCAATTAGCCTAATGACTCTACATATTAGAAAACAATTTTGCATCAGTTTAACATCTAATTATCACAATAACTGCAGTATGAAATATTTTTCAGTTAACGATCAGTCTTAACCGTATCTTTTACCGTTGCCCATTTTAGTATTCGCTTATTTTTATCATTCAGGGGTGATTTTTTTTTTTTTTTTTTTTTTTTTTTTTTTATATTTTGCTGCACCTGTACAACACTAAAGAGCTATATAACACATATATTCCGGCATATTACAAGCACTTTGAATACAAAAAATAGGACCGAAATTTACAGGTGCGCGAGGCTGCCTTAGGAAGTGTTTCGGGTATGCCCTGTGTTCAGGGTTAAAAAAAAAATAGCAACCAAAGTTATTTATTTGTATTATTTTAAGCAATCGCAGTTCCAATGGAATACTTCTGAAAGGAAAAGTCGTTATTTGAAAATCTTAGAACTGTTTCTGACCGGACATGGGCGTTTCCCGGGATACTTCGCCAGGTTTAAGATACAGAACGACGATAGATGTAAACTATGTGATCTATTTGGTGATACTAAGCATTTCCTCGAGGTCTGCCCTACTTTAATAGCTTAAGAAACAATAAAAATATTGATTTTGAAAATCTCTTTTTATGCTATAAAGATTTCGCACAGTTATGTAAATCTGTGATGAAAATTATGAACGGTGAGCGCCGGGCAGTGGGAATCAGTGTATGATTTTTGCTTTTTATTGCCATCACTATTTGGTCTATTTTACTAATTTGTTATTACATTGTTTGTGTTTGTTGTTTGCGTTTTTTTTTTTTATTTTTTATTAAAGAAACACAATAAGTTCCCCATGTACCATATAGTATCACATGGGGCTTACAGAAGTAAGTATGAAACACAATACAAAATAAACAGAAGAAAAAACTGAAATGAAATTAAGGATGATTACAAAGTTTCGCAATAGATTGACAAAAAGTGTTAAAAGCACTTCCCTCGGAAATAAATTGGTAAAATTCTGGAGGCCAATTAATATTAAAATTTTCCAGTTCCAGTTTCAAGACTTTTCTATCGTTCTTATATTTAGGACATAGAAGAAGTACACGTTCAACATTCTCCTCTCCACCGAGGCTACAATCACAGACAGACTCGGAGCTCAACTTAAATCTATTCAAATAACTTTTGAAATTTCCATGGCCAGTAAGAAATTTATAGTCTGTGAAGAAGTGATGACATGACAATCTCATCTTGATAGAAGGGAAAAATCTCTTTGTCAAGCTCCCTTTATTTGAATTAATGAATTCGTGGTTGCACGACTCCACAATACTTTCATACATGACCTTCTTATAAAAGGAATTAGGGATATTGACAAAAGTGTCAATTTCCCGCTTAGTCGCAGCCTTTGCAAGGAAATCGGCTCGTTCGTTCCCAACAACACCTGTATGACCACGAACAAATGAAAATGCAACCGAAATATTTTTATCTTTTAGGTTTTTCAGTTCTTTTTGAATTTCGATGATGATATTATTAGAAGAAGAAATACATTTTAAGATCTCCAAGTATGAAAAGGAATCAGTACATTGTTTTTGTCTTTGGTGTCTGTTCTTGTCTATGTGTTTGCATTTGTTCTTTTTCTTCACTTTTATGTTTATAATTATTATTAACACATGATTATTTTTATTTAGATATTTTATGTTTCAATGTTTTCCTTTGTTGAAATGGGCGTGGCCTGTTACGACCATGTGACCAACTTGTTTGGTTAGGCGGGTCGGGCTGCTCCCACTACTGATACTGATACGTTATGAAATTAAACATCTTCATTATCGGATAACATGAAGAGTTCGTCAGGTCCGTCTTCCGTTATATCTTCCAGGCGTATTATCGAATTTTGTTTCATCTTCCTCATCATTGTTATTTTGATCTATAAATAAATAATCATTATCCGTTCCGTCTTTCACTAACACCAAACATTCTTGCTGCAACACGATTTCATTTTTCTTTCGCAAAATGAATCGCTTTGCATTTGAAGTAATTGTTTCTTTTCGCGGAAGGCATATTTACTGCTAACAGGAGCATTGGATCAGTTCTATTTCAACTAAAGCAAATGCGCTTTTCTGAAGGCTTCAATTTTCACTTCAAAATCTCGGCTTCAAATGACTACAGAAAGGAAAAACGTCTCACTCCTAATTCCACGAATTCATTCAAGTTGGAAGTGCTCTACAATAGCATTCTTTTGGACGGTTGTATTGAATACAAGCTTCCCTCTTTGCCGGAATATTTACTCCCTCAAGCATTTTAAAAAATTTTTTTATTTGTAAACATACAGACTTCCCTTGCACCACAGATGTACAACACAGGACTTACAGAAGTAAGTTAACTAAAACATTAAAAGTTGCATTCATAAATAAAACGAACAAAAGCAGAGAACAGCAGTCTGGACTTCACGAAAACAAAGAAGTTCACTAGCCAAGTCACTCCCAACATTTTTAAATCATTCTGCAAGCATAATCTAGGGCATGAGAAAATCAAATATTCCACATCCTAAGGTACTCTTTTTGGACATGCACATAAACTGTTTGATCTTAGATTAAAACGGAACAGGCAACTTGCAATTTAAGATGAACTATGTTCCTTATTCCACTTAGCTAAAGGCTTCTTATAACGAAAGGACTTCCAATTGCTCTTTGGAATGCTAATGTTGATATCAATGGGTAAATTTAAGGCATCTAAGAAAGGCTAAGAAATCATCTCTTTCATTTCCATAGAAACCATGATAAGCTCTCACATAAGCAAAGCGGATATCAATTCCTCTATTTCTAAGCGAACTGAGAGTTAATAGGGTTTCGATAACTAATTTGTCGCACCTCGTAATACGTTTCAAAAGGTGAAGAGGAGAAAGAGAATCAGAACAAATAAGGTACCTTGATCCGTTTGAAGGCAAGATAAATACACAGAAGTTCTGCTTAAAAAGCTGTGCATTCATTATACACCGTATACGGTGTATAATAACAAAACCTCTGAATGGCCTTCAAAACAAACAAATGCAGCATATTGCATTTGTTGTTATTGCATATTTAAATGCAAGAACATCACATATTGTTTCCCATCTCACTTGTCAGTGCGGTTTACAATTGTTCGAAAGGCTAGGGCAAATGTTCGAATAAGTTGTAGAGACATTAGGTATTTTGTTGGAAGCAAACAAGACAAAAAATTAGCAACCGCCTTCGCCGGGAATCGAACCACGGACCTCTGGAATACCGGCACAGTGTGCAGAACCACTACACCACGAAGGCACGCTAGGAAAGTGGGAGATATACCTTATATACTCCCCTTTTTAAAGGGCAACTGGGGTTTTTAGGGGACCCAATCGCCAAATCCTGGGTGTGGAGAGTCATCATCCACAACCCTTTTGGTTTGGGCGTCACTTGTAGAATCATCATTTTTTTTTTTTTTTTGAAAGCAGGCAAGATGAAAAATATGCAACCGCCTTCGCCGGGAATCGAACCACGGACCTCTGGAATACCGGCCCAGCGTGCTACCGTTACACCACGAAAGCCGCTAGGAAAGCGGGAGATATACCTTATAAAGTGACCTCAAAAGCTAAGAGCACTACACATGTATCTTTTAGGTTTTTTTCGTGAAGAACTAGGTGCGCGTTATATGGCGAGTATATCTAAAAATCACAAAAATGTAGCTTGAAATTATATATGCGCGTTATACACCGGTACGCGTTATAAGCCGGATAATACGGTAATTAAAAACTTAGCGAATTTGCCAACTTATAGCATGTCTTCTCTCACTTTTAAATTTTCTGTCTCTCGGCCTCTAAATTCAGCCATCGTTAGCATGTAACAAATAACTCTACTCGTTATTTACGTTTAAGCAATACATCAGTGTTGTCAGCAAAAATTTAGCTATGGGATCCATTATGTGTTTTTTAAAGTGCATTCATAAATTCTTTTCATAGTTGTGTCGACTTCAATTTTTGTTATTTTTTAAATATCGGTAAATACACTGCGGAAAGCGAAATCCCAGAAACAAGCAGAAATCAGTTTTGAGCAGGGTTAATCAAACATTTTGGCAATGCGATCCTACTTGGAATTTCGAAAAAATAACCCGACCCATAATCTGAATGTCGAGTTACCAAATTCAAAGTTACAAAATATACAGTTTAAAAATTGACTGGTGATAATCCTTTATAAATTAAAATTAAAACATGGCAAATAACAGGGAAAATCATTCAAAAGAAAATTCAGTTAAAAAAAAAATTTAAAAAAAAAAAAGCATTTTATGAGACCTAGGATTCATTTTCTTGTTTACAATTAGTGATATTTCTGACTCTGTTTTGCTGAATTCAAGCTTTAAATGTGACTCTATAATTAATTTGTTTAGATATTAGATATTAGATAGAAAACTGGTAAAATTCTATCTAGCACATATAAGATAAAATTCATAATAATATTACCTTTACAGCTGCGTCAGACAATTCTGAATATTCATTTTGAAACTTAAGAGAAAAATTGCTCAATTCAAACTCTTTTAAAACAAATTTCAACTTTCCATCAGATGATAAATCAGTTATTCTTTCGCTTAAACGAAATGATAAATTTTGGGGTAACACTCATTGAAGTAGGTTCCGGATGCATTAAGTCTGAAAAGTCTTCAAAAAATAAGCATTAAAGCAATATTTAAGATCTTCCAAGTGAGTTGCTGTGTCTTTAATAACCGGTTGAGCAAAATTTAGTTTGTTTTCTATAACAAAACTTTGTAAAGGGGAAAATAGTGCAAAATTAACCTCATTGCAGCATAAGCCCTGAGTTTTCTTTCTAAAGGCTTTGATTTTATTATTAACTATTAATATATTTAGTTGTTCTCCTTGTAGACAAAACTTCACTGGCTCAATTTGAGAAAAATATCACTTGAAAAACCTGATCTTCCTAACCGTTCTTCATCAATTAAGAAGGATAAAAAGATGTAATGTTTCTAACTGCGTTGTCTATGCTTAACTTCGTAGAAACCTTGATGAATTATGTAGCGACTTATCGCTGAGTCCAAATGTGTAAATGAAAAGTCCAGAGAAGGATTAAACTCACCCTTATTATCTCAAACTTAGAACACAGATGGCCCCTTTTTCGGGCTCACAGAAAAGCCTCCACTTGGGCTTTAACTCAAGATAATAAAATAAGAAACTAACCTAATGCTATACTAAACTAAATTTGTACATAATTATTTAACATAGTTGGCCCTTAATTAAATTAAGCGGCGAATATCAGCAGGCATGTTCAATACAATCGAGCGTAGTTAGCTTTAAACAACGAAGTAGACTGTCGGCAAAAAGGCGCCACTAAGGACTCCTAAGCAAGCGGAACCGTCCTTTAAATACTTTTTCTGCCTCATTTGCATTCCATTTTACTTTCTGCCTAATGTAACGCGATACTGAAAACCTATTCTGGTAGGGAATAGTACGTGGGAAACGAGAATAAGACAGTAAAGCATGTTTAAAAATTAAAATAACTCTTAGAAGCTTAAATTGATCCCTACAATGTTTTTATCATTGCCATTCAAAAACACAAACACTTAAATTTAAATATGCTCATTATGACCCTATCCTTTTAAATCCAACGCATCTCTGTGTATAAAAGACGATACTGATCTTCGCTGCCCATTTCTATGGATATTTGTGAAAACATTCTTGAGTTCAAAGGATGCGTCTTCATAAAATTTGTTATTTCAAATCCAACATATATGACACATTTGAAGTGCGCTGGGATGTTTTTCGATACGACAAATTCAATATGATTCATACAGTGAACTTGTATTATACTGAGAGAAACTTCTGTGATTTGGGCTAGAAGGTCGTTGTGTTTTCCTTCCAAAACACGAACACCATCACTGCACATCCCCACACAATTTTCCTAAAATAGAAATATTGTTTCTTGTGGTTTAAAAATTTACTAATTTAATGATTGCTTCTCCGTAGTCCTTTGTAGTTCCTTGCAAAAAAGACACTTTTCAACGATTTCATTTTTGTATTCATGTTTTTTCAAAACAAATTAGTTGTCCAGCGTTTTGGCAATCGGTGTTTCATCTAATTGAAAACTGAAAAATTTGCTTTTTTGAATTCTGTTCTTAAGTTCGCTTTCCACATTATCTGCCATTTCGTATATTCTGTGACCAGTTGTTGCATTATAGAATTTTATTTGATGTAGCTCTTATTTTTCCTTTTCCCCCGTTCTATATTCTGAGCTGCTGGAACAATTAACTCCTCAGCATATGTTTTGCCAGTTTTAACTATACGATAATCCTCTCTGTAAGAAACCACTAATGCTTTTTTTGTTAATATCTATAAAACGTTTGCTAACGTTTTGCCTACAGTTCAAATGCCCTGCCTCAATGGTTATCTTTTGATTCTGGGTATTTGGTGTCCCTCTGCAGTTTATTTGTTTTCAGCAACTCATTTGATAGTACTGCCAACCACAGAACGCATCTAGCACTTGATTCATCAACTTTAGTACATACAAAATCATATTTTATAAACTCATTCTCAAACATAGAACTCATTTGTTTACTTTTACTGTTTGTATGTCGACTCTTTAGGGGCAGAAGTTTCTCAATTTATTTGGTCTGTGTCGGATGTTAAAGCAGCTGAAATTGAAGAGCTTTTCTCGGTACTTTTTCCTTCAATCTCTGTTTTTCTCAGTTATCCTAGCAGTTTTTAGCCTTTTATCCATGAGGTCGTTTTGTCTATTTCTTTGTTTCTGGAGCATTATGTTGTAAATACGCCTCTTTTTCTTTACACAGCACATAAAAAGTAACTTCTTTGAATTGAATATGGTCTACTTAAATGAAGAATTTTTCCCATCGTTAGCAAAAGCCAACAGAATATTTATGACTTGTCCAAGTATTATACGAGAGCTCAAAACGGATTTCCAAATACTGACAGAATTCCGGAGTGGGCAAAACATTGTAAAAATTCAAATAAATCTAAATCATCATAACTTCGTTACATAGTATTCGCCAAAAAATCTTAATATTTTCAGATGGAGTAAAAGTTACTATACTATGCAAACAGTTTTCAATTTACATTCGTACTAAATGCTATTATTAAAAGAGAAGCAAATGCGTTTCCATTCATTAAAATTCCGTTAATGAAGAATTGTTTTTAGAATCTATCCATTTAGGTCTAGTAGTAAATCTGAGCTGACACCATCTTTCAGATATGCAAATACGCTTCCCAAATTTCATTTATCTAGCACAACTCTTTTTTGGTGTTGGGAATTCATTTTCAATGAGTATATATTTTAGTCATTGCTTATAAGAAAATTCTTCTAGTTATTAAAAAAATAAATAGTTTTTTAAATTATTATCTCCAATTTATATAACTACTCAAACAGAGAAGGAAGTATTATTCTGTTTATAAAAAATATCTTATTCGTAATGTAAGACCTAATTAGTAGATATTCTTTGAAACTCATATCAGCATTAAAATTTTATAAGTCTATTAGAACTAGAATTTATAAAATGTGATGAAGACTTAAGTACAAAATAAGGCCCACCAGTGGCCGAGCGGTAAAAGCCGCTGAACACTGGTAGTTCGGTCCGGAGTTCGAGTCCCGTTGAACATCCTGGCTGCATGGGCGTTTTCGTGTTTTTCCCCATATGTAACGTGGGTACGAGCCAGTTTCCATAAAAAGACTTCCACGGGGTATCCCTTCCTTTCCGTGTAATGCCCAAGGGCGAAGCACGTAATAAGCCAAAAAAATTACAAAATAAAATTGCACTGCATTGCTGAAAAAATACAATACTCGAAAGAATGAGTAGACTATGAAGAAAACTGTCAGACAAGAAGAGAATGCAAATATAAATAAAAGGCTAAATTTTCCAAAACGTAATACAATATGGGGATCGAATGCACGGAATTATCAGCTTACTTAACACTGTAAAAGGCTCGCCTAGTGATTTCGAATATCATTTAACACTGTAGCTATGGGCAAGCAAAAATCTCCGACCTCGCTTGTGAACTAATAAAATTCGATTAGATAGATTTAAAAAGGTATAGATTTCCAAACTGAAAAGTAAATCAAAAAAATAAAAATCATAAAAATTATTTAAATTCAATTTAATTTGAATTGTATAAGTTAAAATTCGTATCGCATATGCAGCATCATTCACAATTTTTCACCAATATCTCTTTCTGAGATTTGTTGCAAATGTGTGCAATGCAGAATGACTTCAACTGCTTCCTATAAAATATCGATATTGAAACCGGATGTATGCGAAGTGTTGCGGCTGTTGTTGACAGTATAGTTTTTAATTAAAGAATCATAATGTTATACCGAAATAATTTCTCTTGTTTAACTCTGATCATGTAAATAAAATTAAACTTTAAATATGCAGTAGTTAAACTCAGACATCTGTCGTCTGCACACACAACATGGTATGAACTTTCTATTTTTAGTTTTATGTAGAAAATACTTCCGGCTTTTTTTAATGAATCGTTTCAACCAGGTTAAGTATTTCTGTAAAATGCATTCGCTTCTCAGTATTAGAAAAACTGTGAAAGTTTTATTTTTAACATTGATTAATATTGTCTTAGCAATCTACTGTCTTAAACTGCTGTCATGAAATTACTTTCCTGATTTTTCTAATTATAACATATATCTATTTTCCTTGTTCTTCTGAATACTTTTGCTTGCCTACATTTTTTTTTCCAGTTATTTCATAGAAATGATGCTAGAGTGTTATTTTAAAATTGTAATTTATGAAAAACATTTGCACATCATTTAAGAAAAATCGGTGAGAAAATATATACTTTCATTTGGATATGTTGAAAGCATTGTAAAAATATACATTATATAGGTAACATCGTTTTTAATGTTAATACTTTTTATAATAACAATTGAGTATGTAATTATAACTAGTCAGTAATTGTCTTTCATGTATAATTTGGCCTTGGATATAATATTAGTGTCTTTTACATTTTAAAGCGGTTTCTGTATTTATTAGGCATTTTCGTTATTATAGATTGCTACCAAACAACTGAGTGTAAATATGGTAGATGTATGCTAATGACTTTGAAAGTAACGTTTAGAAATAGTGTAATGTTTATTAGAGAAATAACTAAAGGTGATCAATATAGCATTCCAAAAAAAATCTTAACAAGTAAGATTTGTCATTTTATGTATTTCTGAATACCTTGCAGAATATAAAATTGCCGACAGTATTTATTTTGTGCCATTAGTGTGTGTCTAGTGTAAAATGTTTTTCAGTTTTTACCAGAAGATTTTGCTCAACTCTATATGCGTTTAAATACTTAGAAGTATATGTGAACAGTGCAGCTTGATCTTTGAAACAAGGGTTGATCTTTACATTACGGTAACTTGGCGATTTTTTGGCGAAAATTTGGCGACCAACTCCCCTACAGCAACCCTCTATTTTTTTTCCCCGCCGCCATTTTGTCTTCACGAAGTAAAGACATGTTTCTTTTCTTCTTATCTACTGAACACTTCTTCCAACAATCTACTAGCCGAATTACACTTATGCTAGAAATTTTATCAAACAAAACTGCTTAATCATGAAAAATATTCACTGCAAAATTTGGAAAAAGTGCACAATACCATACACCTTACGCGTTTTTCAAAATAACACATACACATAAACCATGTACACGCCGACTTATTTTTACTTAAAAAAACATCCCAGAATTGCACAAAAATGGCATTGCGCACACTCTTCACTATATCCATGTACACTGCTTTTTTCTCATAAATTCGAAAAATTTCACGAAAATACATGACAATTTTCTCAATCTTTAAACCCGGTAAAAAGAACATATATGAAATTACCTGATCGCGAAAAAGTATTTACCCTTTACAAATATGAACATTTCCACATATAAAATAAATAAAATATCCAAAAACTTTTACCTCTAAATCATCTATTACATTATACACGTCACCAACGAATTCATACATGAAGCATTACAAATATTTAGTATCAAATATTTAAATTATTTCCAGGCACGTTTATTTCAACTTAAACGTAAACCAAATTCCTACAAGCATAAAATTCACAAAATAACTATCATTTCATTAAAATATCACTGAACCATGTACACGTCGACTTATTTTTACTTAAAAAACATCCCAGAATTGCACAAAAATGGCATTGCGCACACTCTTCACTATATCCATGTACACTGCTTTTATCTCATAAATTAAAAAAATTTCACGAAAATACATGACAATTTTCTCAATCTTTAAACCCGGTAAAAAGAACATATATGAAATTACATGATCGCGAAAAAGTATTTACCCTTTACAAATATGAACATTTCCACATATAAAATAAATAAAATATCCAAAAACTTTTACCTCTAAATCATCTATTACATTATACACGTCACCAACGAATTCATACATGAAGCATTACAAATATTTATTATCAAATATTTAAATTATTTCCATGCACATTTATTTCAACTTAAACATACACCAAATTCCTACAAGTATAAAATTCACAAAATAACTATCATTTCATTAAAATATAATTAAATTCAAAAACACCACTTAAAATATACATGAGCACATACATTCAATTAATAAAAATTACCTTACAATCCTAATTACTTTAAACTAAATCATTGCTAATAACAATTTTCCCAATAATACCAAATTCCTTTCCACCTTACATTTCCAACAATGCATAAAAATAATTAAAAATACTAACTTACCTAATCTCCTTCAGAATCTTCATTATGTGGCGGATACACTTTTCTTCATTCTCTTTCAGAATCTTTAAAATCATACTTATCTTTCAAAGCAAGATACCAGGTAAAATAAATAACATAATAAAACATGTTTATTTCTCTCTCACACAACCTTAAAAAACATTTCTTACTATCCTTTTCAATACCACTAAATACCCATTTCGAATTCACTTTACTTACGGCCATGGGATCCAAAAATTCACAAACACTATTTCACACAACACAGAATAAAGCCAAATACAAAATTTCCAGATTTTTTCCCGATTTCCCCCCTTTTCCGATTAAAGAACTGTAATTCGTCCATTAATATCACATGACATATCCCATGATCTCTCATTTCCCCCACACAAAATAATGCGTAATCGGAACTCAGTACTGCTCACATTATTACCAAAGTCCCAGGTAGTAACCTTTATTGCCTCCAAAATGTCGCCAAACTACCAGTTACCGTAATGTAAAGATCAACCGAAACAAGTATGAGGTTTGAGGTTGGTTTGTGGTTGTGAAATTTCATCATTGTAATGATGTTTCTTTTTGGTCTTCCAAACAACAAAGCAGATTCACTAGCGTATTTTCAACCATGTGGTATTATCTCTTTAGGGTAAAAATACTCCATTCTCCATAATATCATTTTATTTATCCTGTTCCACTATTATTTGATTGTATCCTGTTCCACTATTATTTGATTATTTGTACGTCTTAAATAATGACAAAATGTGGAGAATGTAAAAAATGTTAATGCTCACTGTCATGATGAAATATAAAGAAATTTTTCTAAAAGCAGTTGTCACAAGGACTGTTTTGGAGTGAGTGCTCCTAAAACGTACAGGAGGACGTATTCAGTATATAGATCCTACTAAATCATACAAAATGAAAAGATCATGAATATTTGTATCAAACTGAACAATGAATTATCAGTAGCACCTGAAATCATGAAATATTATTTTTAAAATACATTTCTGTAATGTTTTATGCATTATTTATAATTTTAGGCCATCCTATCAATGCTTTAAAATGTATTTTGAATTCTAAATAAAAATTTTAATTCAGAATTTTTTCCTTTTAAATTATCTTCTTTACTTGTGTCAATAAAAGTCACTTACAACTCCTAACATACTGCTTTGTTAAAACACTGCATTTAAAATTTTTGTAACAGCTGAGAGCATATAAGGATTATTTATTGCTTCATTAAACAGGGCAAAACGTGCAAGGGCTTTGTCCTATTTTAATAAAGTGAAAAAAGAAGGGAGGATTTTTAAGGACAATGGCTGTTATTTACATTGCACATGGAGAAACTACAAAAATAACCTATGCAAGTAGTCCATTCTTTGAGTTTTGAACCTGAGTTGAACTACCAATATTCAGAAGCTAGGCAACTGGTGAGCTTCAAAGTTTCAAGGACAAATGGAATGACTAAAAGAGTTTCCTTATTTTCAAAATATAATATAAGCTCTATAACCTGAGCCTTCATCATTCACGCTTTCTGTTGATTGAGCTGACAATTAATTTAAAAAATCACGGATAAAACATAGTAACATTCAAAAGAGTACTGTGAAAATCGGTAACATTTGCAAATTCTCTTATCAGAATTGATCTTTCCTGTTCTGTTTTACAATGAAGAATATAGTTTATTTGTAGTATTGACTGGGTAAATTTAGAAAACAGTGAACTAAGTTTTCAAGTACTGAGTGACCCCCCCCCAAAAAAAAAAAAAAAAAAAAGTTCACCTTATCAATCGATAAGAATTACAGTGATGAAAGTGATGCTTAGAATGATGATGAAGTAGAAACAGGCAGTGTAAAAATAAGCCATGTTGAAATGATGTGCAGAGTTCTTTATTTAGAGCAATATTCTGATATTTTTGCCATTAATCTCTTGTGCATCAAAAACTGGCATCATCATGACTCATGATCATGAGTATATTGTCTAAATTATTTTGTCTCAGATTGGTGCTAAAAAATTCTACTTCACCTAATCATCATTAAAGTGATAGTGTTACTAGTCATTGTACGAATAAGAATGAACTTACCATGTTGTTAAATTTCATCACATATACAAAAATGTAAACTTGGTATAACTACATTTTTGTGTTGTTCATAACTTCTTTTCATAGATAAAGTTACTATTTGTTAGTCTTAAAGTATCTGTTTGTCAGAGCTTATTATTCAGTTGTAATTAGATTGTGTCATTAGCTTGATAATGTGTTTTTTTGGGGTGTATTTATTTTTTAAATTATAATTTTCTGTATTGTATTAAATTTGTATTTAAAAAAAAGGTGGAAAACTCTTTTCATGCTTTATCTGAATGTGTGGAATTAATTTTTTTTTTTTTTTTTTTTTTTTTTTTTGTTTGTTTGTTTATAGATGGATATTTGGTATATTTTAAAATGTTTTAACAATGGGTGCTGAAAATGATGAACTGTTCGTATCTTCTGGAGACTGAGTACATTCCTACAATGGAAGAAGCAGTGGCAGGTAAGTGATTTTGAATCGTGAATACAGATACGATCTAAAGGGTAGCAGATCTAAAGAATTTAGATAATTTAATTTATATGTTGAAAACAAAATTGGTACTTTTCCATTACATGCCCACAATCTAAACAAATTTCCCAAACAAATAGCCAGTTATATGCGGAGAAGAGAAGAAAATCATAAGTAACCTGTAAATATCTTAAGTTATTATATTGTCATTGTCATCTTTTTCTTGTATTTTGTTGTGGTTGTGAAATTTCATCATTGTAATGATGTTTCTTTTTGGTCTTCGAAACAACAAAGCAGATTCACTAGCGTATTTTCAACCATGTGGTATTATCTCTTTAGGGTAAAAATACTCCATTCTCCATAATATCATTTTATTTATTAAAAAAAGACAGAACTAGGTGGAGATGTCATGCATGTAAGAATCAAATCAACATCATCAGAAAGGCAGTTGGTTTGAGGTTGGTTTGTGGTTGTGAAATTTCATCATTGTAATGATGTTTCTTTTTGGTCTTCCAAACAACAAAGCAGATTCACTAGCGTATTTTCAACCATGTGGTATTATCTCTTTAGGGTAAAAATACTCCATTCTCCATAATATCATTTTATTTATCAAAAAAAGACAGAAATAGGTGGAGATGTCATGCATTTAAGAATCAAATCAGCATAATCAGAAAGGCAGTTGGTTTGAGAATTCTAGTCTTTTCTTGAATGTGAATAAAGCATCCATTATTCACTGTGACTTTTGGAAGGCATGTAAGATAGAGACTCTCAAAAGAGCAGGCTTTTCCCACTTAAAAGTAAATCACTTAATTCTGCTTTATAGACCAAAAAACTGGCATTCATATACAGACAGTAGAGTGCCTGTGGGGGTCAAGCAAGAAAAAGAATGGACAACAATGAGGAACTGCCCGATAACATTTACTATCATACTTAGCAGAATTCATTTGGCAAAAGAAAGAAAATTGTGAATAAAAAAGTTTTATTCATGTCTGTCATCAAGCCATTGCAAAACAGTTTCTGCTGGAAATCAACATTGACGTTTCAGAAAGCCAGTGAAGTTTATGTCAATAAATAATAATTATTTAATCTGTTGATATTGTATTATTTTTTAATATTTATTTTGAGCCCTTTATAAAAATGTAGGTTGCCTGTATTGTATTTGCTGTTCCTAGGAAATTCGAGGCATTCCTACAGTGCCCAGTGTCAGTATCAGTCTAACTATCTGCTGAATAAAATTTTGTGTAATTACAGAATTTTCTGTTTGTATTGTGACTGAACTGCACAACAAAATACCAGAACTCATCTTATTAGGAGCTTCAGTGTGCTGTGGCTAGTGTTACAATTTTACTCAAAAGTTGAGATGTACCAGAAACAGACTGGCAAAACTTAGGCCCTAATTATAATGAGATTTTTCAGTCTTCAAATAAATGTTAATAGCTCACTGAAATTTATAAATTATTCAACACATTATTTTTGCCAGGAACTTAATATATCAAAAGAAAGCGTATATTAAGCTTATCTATCTAAAGCTTATCCTTTTCTTATCTTTTAGCTAATGTTCAGCATCATAATCTATTAACTAGTTAATTTTCTTGAATTGCCTAATTTGAAAATGTGCTTTTTAAGGTTTATCATTTTTAAGCAATTTTCTTTCTCGTAGAAAGACAGAAAAAATACTGAACATATGTTAAAATGTCCTTTGAAAGCACATCTGTTTCATTTTCAGTCATTCTTCAAATTTCTAGAAAGATGCTTTAACATTGAGGTAAATGGATATCTCTCTAAATTGTCAAAATACCGTCAAGCTGGTGATGGTTTTTGTGACTAATTTTTGTTATGAAATTTGGTGAGAAATCACCAGAAGTTGCTAAATTTGGAGACCATTTGGTGACATGGCTATCTCTCTAAATTGTCAAAATACCATCAAGCTGGTGATGGTTTTTGTGACTAATTTTTGTTACGAAATTTGGTGAGAAATCACCAGAAGTTGCTAAATTTGGAGACCATTTGGTGACATTTGGGTCTGGTCCCTGTGTAATTGATCCCTGTATGTAACTGGAGGCCCGATGGTCCAGTGGCTAGCGCATCGCGCAGCAGCGCCACAGGTCCGACCTTCGATTCCCAGGCTGGGCAAGGTCGACACAGCCTTCCATCCCTTGATTTCCATCACTTGGGTCGATAAAATGAGAACCAAGTTCGCTTGGAGACTAAACACTGGGAGTCCTGCAACAAGCTCACTTGTTCAGGGCATGTGTTTATGTACCCCGTGGCCCACCAAGAAAACAGATTTCGGGCACTGCAGGCCTTGGCCCATTAGGGCTGTTGTGCCACTGAGTTTAGTTTTTTTATGTAACTGTAACCCTATCTGGCCCTTATATGTAACTTTAACCATATATGCCTTCCAGTATTTTTGAGAAATAGAAGGTACTAGAAATTTCTGAGCAGCCGGAGGAAACTATATAAGCCAGGAGAGCATCAGTTGTTTAGTTTAGCATTGAGTTCTGAGTGTTGAGATATATCCACGTGAGCTTAGCTCTTTGGATGTGCTTTGCATTTTGTTATGTTTAACATTATTAGTAGTTTTATGTGGTAACTACCAATTATGCTGTGGTGTACTGAGAAGATATGTATGAGTACTTTTGTGAAAGTTTCTAGAACTGGAAAGTGAATGTTTGGGGCAAATACATTTTATCAAGCTATTATTGGTTCCATATGCATTCAAACTATTATGAACTCATATGCACACAATAATAAACTGTGTTAAATTTTGGGATGAAAAAGACTTTCTTCTAACAGTCCAGGATGAATATCGCCCAGTCTGGTATGTTGTAGAAAGAAGAGAAAGAATTTCCTTTTTGCCCATGTAAAATATTTTGTTAGCCAATGCTGTAGCTTGATAGCATGCACAATCTCTTAGTGGCAGAAACTAAGAAGTTACAATAATGCATAATTCATTTTATTTTAAATTTCCTGAATAAAATTTGTTATTCATTGCAAAGGATGGTACTATTCTGTTTTGAGGGCTGTAAAATAATTGCAGCAAAAATGTATGCTCAAAAGCGCCAAATCTAGCAAACGTGCCCGTTTAACAGTGCGCCAAATCTAGCGTCTGCGCTGATTTCAGATTGTGAAAGTTTATATAGTTCTATATTTCTTAAGATGCAATTGAAATACTAGTTTAATTTTTAAATCCTTTTTTGATATCCTATGGATTTAACAATTTGGGAGTTGCCCATGACGAAAAGTCGGCAATGAAATTTTGGGTAAAGTGCAGAATCACCCACTGCTTGATGCGTTTTTAAGAATTGCTCATACTCGGTATCCATGTGCACATCGACCTATTTTCACTTAAAACAAAATACTAGAATTGCACAAAAATAGCACTGCACACACCCTTGACTTTATCTATGTACACATCGACCTATTTTCACTAAAGAATTAAAAGAAAATTGATAAAAATACAATTGTTTTTACCCTTGTAAGAAGCGGCAAACAAATAAGTGAACGATTCTGCACTTTGCTGAGAATATTTTCAACGAAAAGGCATTAATATAGAAAATTACGTTTGAACAACCAACGAGATAAAATTATGCTTTAGCGATAAGTCGGTAGTGAAATAGTGATGCAGGCATCCATTCAGTTATGTTTAGCAATTTTTATATAAATTATAATAATGATCTGAAATAGTTATTTATGCTTATGCTTCCATTCAGTCATGTTTAGCCTTTTTCATATAAAGTATAATAATAAAAAAGTATTATATGAAATTTACCTTTCATCTAAATTAAAACATCCATCTTAGATAGTTATTTACTATTATATTTCCTTTCTTGCCGCAATTATTAGGGTTGCCGCAATCATTTTTCGCAGCATTGGCATCAACAATGGTTTAGCGATTTTTTACGACCCTCGAAACCGAATAGTACCCAAATAATTTCCGTATGTATTCCCCCCTTCATACTAATTTTATTGTATGAAAGTCGCGAGAGGAAAATTCTCCAAATAATTTAATTTCGAAGGGTATGTTTATAGTTAGAATACGATAATATGTTTATAGTTAGAATATGATAAAGGAAAACTATTCATGGATAAAAACTGCCAGTAACAGTATTATTTATTTGAAAGAAACCTACATTGTAATAAGAATAGAAAGTAATATTAACATTACAATATCGAATATGATGTCTCCATTTCTATATCCCTATATCTTGAAACCCACCCTATTCTTATTGTTGTCCACTGCTGCTTCTGCGGCCTCTAATAATTTAATGTTTCTGGAACTGCTGTCTGTGTCATCTGTTACAGCTTACAAGCTGTTAACCTGATTTTCATCACTGGTCTGTCTGTCATTCCACATGCAGTGATCTTCAGAATTATCAGGAACATTAGATATCCCATTTTCTTGAAGCTCTTCACTGCTATAACTCCATCAGTCAAGCCCATGGATCCAAAACCCACGAGCAAATCAGTAAGACATGTAGATCGATCCGTTTTAAAATTTAGATGAGCTCTCGTTCTGAATGCCTTGAGGAGAGACGAATACATGAATATTTTTTTTTTAAAGTAAGAATTTTATGCTAAAAAGCTAGGTGGAAAATATGCAAGGGGATATGCGAGTAAATATGGTAATAAAAATTTTGCTACGTGATTTAGTTAAAAAATAATAAATTCTTTTTTCAAATTTAAATTTCTAGGCATGCAACACGTATATTGCATGCTCTAAGAAGATGCTTCTGGTTGTGCGACAAGGAGCAGTATTATGGTGCAGCATCTGAATGCGTCTAATTCTTAACTGCATGTGAGTAACTTGTTTTTTAAGCCTTTGGAAGATAGTAATAAGAATTGACAATTTGTCTTTGAGACATGAATTCCATGTGAGTAATCCTCAGAATGTTGGAAAAGCAAATCAAATCAACATTGATTCATATGTAGCTATTCCCCTTCTTCCTTGTTTGAAATGTGGTTTATCACTTCCAATTTTCAAATTTTGTTTCTGGATCAAATTGGAAAATATAGAATTCATCACTAGTTATTGCTTTCCTGAAGAACTTCCTGCTATTTTGGATATGTTCCAGGAGCTTATACCTAATTTTTTAATTCTTATTCTGGTTGGTGGTAAGAAATAGTTTTTTCATGGAAAGAGGAAAGGGAAAATCAGTCTAGCACATACCTTTGCATGCTTGGGTTAAAATTTTAAGTAATGATGGTAGTATACAATCTGCTGCTGTAGTTATTTATTTGTTTGTTAGATGGCACCTTTAAAATTAGTTTTTGTTTCAATCATTTTCCTTCTCTCCATTTTATCACATGCACTAACAGGAAAGCTATTGAATTTTTTATTTTTGAAGCTACTGAAATTTTAAGTTTGTAGAACTAAAAATATGATGGGCTGTTGAATAAATTAATATAATAATTTTCATTTATGTATTTTTAATTACACTCAAACCTGTTTTTGAGTGGAAGATAGGAATGGCATAAAAGAAAATGGATTAAAAAATATTCTGAAAGAAGTAGGTATAAAATACATTGTTTGCACCACATTAAAAATTTTAAAAAATTAATGCAGTAAATAGAGATTACATAAAAAAAGTCCAGTGTAAGAAATAACCCAGCTTGACGACATAGGAAAATATTAATTTACACATGGGAACATTTTAAAATGTTTCATTTGCTTATACATTATATATTACATATACTAAATTTCCAGAATGTAAATGTAAAAATTGGTTTCATTGTCAAAAGTATGGATTTTCTTGTGGAGAACTCGTTCAGAATCACTTTTAAGACACTATCTTGCACGTTGTGCAATGGGCAGAAGGCAGTTGAGGAGTCTCTGTGGTAATCAGTTCCACTCTTGGAACAAGATATTTCTCAGAGGGGAATGGTGAGATAAAATTATCTTCCCCAAAGTGTCCCAAACATGCCTGCTCTATTGGATTAAGATCAGAGATCTGACTGCCAATCTATGCAGTAAATATCCTCATTTTCCAGGTAATCATCAGCCAATTAAATAAATTATCAATCAACAATAAACTAAGCCCTGTGTGGACAAGTTTTGATATCTATTAACAGAAATGCAGGAACAGCTGCACTCCTGAAAAATCAAACACAGGGCTGTAAGATTTCTTCTCTGTACCTTATAGAGTCATTAGCTTATTTTGATGCTGGAGACATGATAAATGAGCAATGCCCTTGCCGAGACTCAAACCTGGACCTATAGAATATGCGCCGAGTGTGCTACCATTATACCACGAAGCCATGCTGGAAGGAGGGAGAAAATACCTTATATACTCCCTCTTTTAAAGGGAAACTGGGGATTAGGGGACCAATGCACCACTGTAGAATTATTAGGTTCTTTTGAAGCAGAACATTTGAAAAATGAAAATGTGCTTAGCAGGACTCCAACCTGGACTTCTCAAATATGCACTGAGTATGCTACGAAATCATGCTAGAAAGAGAGAGAAAATACCTTATAACCTCATAGCAGTCAAAGAGCCTTTGTCAAACACATGCAGGGGTGTGAGTCCATCCAACATAATGCCTGCCCAACCCATTAAACCTCCACCACAACAATGATCTTTTTCCCCGAATTATTCGTGTTCCAGGCTCTCTCCAAGTACAGGTTTGCAGAGAATCAGTGTCCAGGCTGAATCTCGATGCACCTGTAAAGAACACGGTGCTTCACTGAAGTCTGGTCCAAGGCATATGTTATCTGCACCATGCTAAACACGTTCTTCTATGTGCTGCAGTGAGTGGAACATAAACAGCAGGTATTCTGGCATATAGCCTTATCTCATGGAATCTTCAGCTAACTGTAGACCATGAAACTCAGATTCTGGTGGCAGCATACAGTTCACGTGAGAGCTGTAGCAGTTCTGTTTCACCATGCTGAAAGTTCCAAGTAACGATCCTCATTCGCTGTTGTGGATTTTGTCCAGGTCTTCTCAATATGGATCCAGTGTTCTGAAACTGTTTCCACAAATTGTAGACACTGGGCATTACATTCAGTTCTGTTGGCACCTGCACTTTACGATTGGACAGTCTCCAATCTACCAATAATTCTCCATCTCATTCCACCATCCATATGTTTGTGGCTACTCATTTTTCTTGATACCTTATAAAATTTACCTGACTCTTGCGAGAAACATGGCAAATGTTGTGAAGGAGTGCGACATGCAAATCAGTGAAAACCCCTTGTATATTTATATTTCCTCCATAATCCCAACTTCACAGACACAACATGTACACTTACCTATTTGACTTTGAATATTTGCATGATTCTTCAGGGGCAGAATTAATGCCTATGGTTCAGTACTTTTCGTAGAATTAGACATAATTTATGAATTCTTTTAATTTTGCATATGAATGTAGTTTTAGTTTATGGATATAAAAAAAAATATTTAAATTTTGGCATTTATCAGCATTTGCTTTTTCTTTTTTTCATTTATAGAGGCTCTTTAAAAATAATCAAAATCTGGATGAAAGCATGTGCATTTTTTTTTTAGTTTTGGGAAGGAGGAAGTGGAGAATGATCTTCTAGCAGTAGTGAAAGGGGTGCATAGGGGAAAATAAGTTAAGAACCACTGGTATAGATAGATATGAAGTACCTAAAATATTTATTTCAAAAATAAATAAATAAATATTGTTGGGATTGTAAATGAAAAACTTTACGACAGTCATAGTTATAAAATCATAATTTCATTTTGATCTGTATTTTCCATTCAAAAGCTTTGATGTAGTAAGAAAGGCATAGCAAGGAAGTGTAATTTCTTTGAATGCTGTGCCCAGTGTAGAAACAGTACTCTTCTCATTTCTGTTTTATATCACAGTTTGGCACCTTGTAATTCTTCTCTTCACCAATGAAAGAATTGATTAAATTGCTGAATACTGGTAGTTCAACCTGAGGCTAAATTCCAAACAATGGGCTGGCCACTATTTGGTTTACTATACTTTTAACATAGGGCGTGTAATGTTTGTATTTACAGATGCATGTCATGATAAAAAAGCTGTTTCAAGAGTGAGTATTGTTGCATATTTGGAGTGATTGAAGATAACACTTGATGAAAAATCAAAACACATTTTATTCATAAGTATTACACAGGACAGTTCTCAAGATGCGATACATTTGCCAAAAAACTACTACAAATACGTTGAAACAATCAGCAGCACAGCCTTCAGGTTATAACGGTCAAGACACCTTCATGGCAAAGCACTAAAGCACAGCCTCCGACTCGGTCGACTGCTCTTGAGCTAATCTCTGTACTCAAGACGCTACTGCTGAACTCAACGTTTACCACTACTCAGCGTATATATAGCTTTTAACCTAGGTATATATAGCTTTTAACCTACCTTCAAGAACATTCCTGAGAAAAATTGCTAAGGATGTGTTTTAGAATTTTCTAGCTCTGTCTGTGGAGTATTGCTAATTTTGTTGCCAAATATGGCAACCTGCCTTTCCCTGCCACTTTCTGGTAACCCTAACCTTGCTGCTTTACGTGGAAGCTGGGCATTTTATGACAGTACTAGTGAATAAAAAAGGGAGGATAATTGCAGATATATCTGCAGAGTGTCGGAAGAAAGTCATTAAAGCATTAATAAAATGAAATATTTATTTATATATTTTTATTTAATTATTTAAGTTGCTCAAAATTAAATGTGTAAATAATTTTGTGGCTGTTAAACATTTCTGTAGTAAAAGAAAGCATCTTTTATTTATATTTTTAACATATTGTTTGATATACCCAAAAGTATTGAATGCATATATAATGCACAATTTTGAATTCAGTAAAATAAATTTCTTTGCATATAAAATGCAGTTAAATAATATAGCAGACAATAAAATAACTAAGGTAAAAATTTAACTATTATGAAAGGAAATAAAAAGTCCTTTTGATTAATATTCTATATAAATTTAAAAGATAGCTTTTGATGTATTATTAACAAATATTTTAGTAGGCATTATTAATAAAATTGAAAATTAAGAAATTCTGCATGAATGATTCACAGTAAAAGCTTAATTGGAAATTTAAGGTTCACATTAACTGTTGGAATTCAGTATATATATAAGATTATAATAAAGTGTATAAACCACATTTAGTATTACTGTCGCTTATAACAAATATACAAATTTCAAAACATAAATAAACAAAATTCAAAACATATATAAATTCACATATATATTGCAAAATTTTGAATTAAAAAAATCTTAAATTTTTTGCACGTATGCCTAGAAATAAATCCACTTTAATAAAAAAGAGATGCTAGTAAATATATGCCAAATTCAATTAACACTGAGGATCAAAATATGCAAGAGTCATTTTGTTGGTATGTCATTTTGGAAAAAGTCCGGTTTTGTGTCAAAATACCTATATTAGAACAATACTATATGTAAATCTAATATATATCCTAAGTCACGCTTTCAAGACATGAAAAATCCAAATTGAATTTCGTCAATTGGTCCAAAACAGGATATGCAACTGTTCTCCCCCTTTTTTTTTACCTCAGTGTACAATGTTTCTTTATCAACCCAATGTTTGTTCTTTAATTCAGTATGATTTTTAATAAAGTCCATTTACTATTAATTATGTCTTTTGATGCATTGCTTGAAAATGATATGTTTTATTACTGTTGCTATCCTTGCCACCTTGAATTTTCTGTCCATACAGTCGCACCAAAATCTGATCACTAAGTTCACACCTATATTTCGGGGAATGTTTTAACTAGTATTAAAAAGTAGTTCATTGCGGTAATGTGTATTTATTGACTTATAAATTATACTGATTTCTAACTTCTTTCTTCCATTTTAGCTTTAGGAGAACTGAGTATAGGTCTAGTGATTTTAGGTGGAATTGTGACTACAGGCATGTATTGCATATACATAGAAGAATTAGTTTATCTGTATCGTCACTGGCCTGTTAAATTCTTCTTTCTGAAACTTGGATGTCTCAGCATCTTTCCTGTAAGAATATTTTTGTTTTTAGTGTATTTTAAACCGTCAGTTAAAATTATCAGTTTAAAACCAAGGTAATAAAATTTAATGAAGGCAATTTAATCTTAAGATTAGATTTAAAATAAATCTGTGCAGGGCTATCTGGTGATTCAGTATGTTGTAGGCAGTTTAGTCGGGGGGGGGGAGCACTACTTTAGTTTTTATATGCTAGAAAACAAAGTATAAAGTTTCAATGCTGTTTTCAGAAATAGTATTTCCTGTGTAAAATCATTACTATTAAAGATACATTGTTGCTTGATGATTTCAAATTTAGAAATTAATGGGTAGATCTAGGACAGTTGCTTGTGTCAATGCATAAATTTTTTTGCTTTTTGTTTAGTTAAAAATAAAGGATATAGTGAACCTTAGCCTTATTATTACTGCCATGCATTACTAATAGGGTTTCGTCTGAGCTGTGAAGAGCGGAGCAAGCTACTAGTTAGCAGAAGCTAAGAAAATTGTTTTTCAGCCCCCCCCCCAAATAAATGAAATTATGTTTTGAGAAGAGAATTATTTATGCTTTGGCTTTGAAAATTCTCATATTCCATTTACACAAATATCACTCATTCCATAATCATTTCAAAGCACCTTTCAAAATCTGTATAAAATTGTATCCCAATCCTGCATTTTTTTTCCTCTCATTTTACTTTTCAGTTGCTGATTAAATGGCAAAAACATGAAAGGGAGACATTTTTTAGTGTGTTTTCATTTTTGTGAATTAATTTTGAATTTTATGAAAAAAGTATGAAAATTAATTTTTGAAACTTATTATTTTATGTGTAAAAGTGATTAAACTCATACCAGTGAAAATAATAATCTTATTCTTTTTTACAAAACTAGATTGTTGGCTCCTGCTTCTTCCTAAATCTATTGGTCCCTCGTGCTACTGAATATACAACAACCACAGTTGTTCTGTAAGTTTTACCTTTAATATATAATAATTCTAATATATAATACCTTTTCTAATATATAATAATGTATACAATCCTGTCAAAGTTGAACCTTCCTCTTTCTGTCACGTAATGGGCATTTTCCTTTCCATCTGCTATATGTAGCCATTAATGTTACATACACAGTGCAGAATAGAATGAGATGTGTTCCAAGTTTGAGTAACATTCTTGTTACAAAATTGAAATGAAGAGCTGAAAAGGAATGTTACCAGACACATTTGCAAGTCTGTGGAAATGATGCATTACAGTGAAATGCAGAAGGAGGTATCTGAACATGTATGTAGTAAAGGAAAATTTGAGTAATGTTTAGGCCTGGGAGACCTGTCATCTAAGATGCATAGTAGTGTACCTGATTGTTAGTTTATAAATGTTTTTGTGTTTGTGAAACCAGCCTCAGTTTTATGACCATTTTTGACATTTTGGATGAACAACTATCTATAATGGGAGACTGCAGTACATTGCTTTCTTCCTATGCTAATGCATCTGAAATGATATGATCATAAAGATGATGAATCTGGATTCTTAGATCTGTGAATAAATTAAAAACTGGATGAAAGACTAAGTGAACAAAGTGCAAAATGATATGTACTCTGCATGAAGTTGCATGGAAGGAAAGCATCATAGATTGACCACACCATTGTAATTCCTTGTCTCCATGGCAGTGCCAAGGACATGGTAGTGCCCTGCCTCCTGTAGTTCCTTTTTTTTTTTTTTTTTTTCTTTTTTGCAATCAACCTGCTTGCTATAAACGGTTAGGGAAACTCTCTGCTGACTTCAATGCTCGCCTTTGATTTATTCATTAAACTTATGCATACTTTTATATGAGGTGTTCATTATCACGTAAATTCATAACATTGCATTTGTAGTCCACTGCTTCATCCTTGATTTTGACAGATTTGAGACTGCTGATAACATTATGAAGCTGTCACATTGATGAAAAAGGATTTGAAATAATACTGGAGACTATTGAAAGGCCATAAAAATTAACCTATCCCATGCTATAGAAACGAGCCTATAGTTTTCCTTTACTGCATTAACCAGCATTGTTGGGATTATTTTCTCCATTCACCGTATTCAAGTCATCTATTTATAATTATGAATATATTTTTATGGTTACTTCCTTATTATGTACCTATTATTTAAATAATGCCAAGAGTCCTTGTTAATATGATGGGCTAAACCGACAGCTCTACTAAGAGCTGATTACAAACAGTCACCAAATGACTTTCAGTCCTAATCATTGTCCTTATAGTCTGTCATTCACAAGAACAGCTATGAGAAGGGTTACTGTTTTGATGCAGTCCATTAACAGAGGGCTTTTGGCATTATGATAATAAGAAAGTACCATGTTATGTCCAATATTTGTTTCAGGGTTTAAAACCTGTTGATTGTGAAACAATAAGCTATTTATATAACACCTTTATTGGATGTCTGAATTTAAAAATAAAAATTACTAATTTACAGATTTTTTTTAAAAGAACACAAAATTAATATAAAGGGATAACTTACAGGTAATTTTTATTAATTTGTGTAAAATTAACTTTATTGCATGTTTTATGTACTGAAATTCTTTTTCAGATGCTTACCTGCACCATTAGTATTGTTCTTCTGGGTAGTAATTGGCTATGCATCTAAGGAAAGGCATTTGTTGGAAAGGTTAGAGGATAAACTGATTCCTCTGCGAGGTCCACCGTGTTGTTGTGTGTGTTGGTGCTGTCCTAAATTACCATTTTCAAAGTAACGAATTTTGATATTTGTAATAAAAAAGTATTTCTAACAATAAATTAAAATTTTGTTTAGTTTATTTCAAAAATATAATTTTGTGTTTTATTATCTGCTTGGATTTGTACTCTTAGGATAAGTAATGAAATAATGACCACATTACACCATTGCCTAATTTTAATTATATGTTATCAAAAGCAGTTCTGTGATCGGATTTCATTACAAAATTACCCAGCGCTTTGGATAGCTTTTGTGACTAGGTAAACTCAGAAGGTTCTGTTTCCAGGTTATTATTTTTCTCCAAGTTCAGCTTTCAGGTTTTTTTCATTTCCAAAATGTAGAATGTTTCGCATTTTTCTGCAGGCCTTCAACTGTTCACGAATATTTTCAATCTTTGAATGTTCTTGAGTATCTCTAATCTTTCATGTGAGAATATTAAGAAAGAAAAAAAAAGTCTTGATATTAAAAAATTTTTAATTCAAACAAAATTTAAAATCTGCCTTTCACAAATAACAAAGTTAAGGATACTGTTTTTAAGAGTTACTCTGATAATTACTGGAAAGGTAGAAATTTAAAATTCAGTAAATGAAGTATGTAATTTAAAATTCTTAAATCTGATATTCATTTTCTCTGTATAGTCAGCAAAAAATATTTGAGTAGCAGTTGAAATAGTTTACATCTTTCCAGAATCATTTTAAGTAAGTGTAAAGAGGAAATAAATAGCACAGATAAGCATTATTCCTGGAATGGTAAATTCCACTGAGAAATAATTGCGTCCCCCCTTTTTTTTTCAGCAGGAATTTCTGTTGTACCTCAAATAAGATAATCTTTCTTAAGTTCTAAATTGAAATGTTTTTGGTTGGTTAGAACTGCAAACATTAAAATTAAAAAGGTTAAAAAATTCAAATCTGAGATTCATGCATGGGATTCGAGATTTACGAACTTGCCAATTCTAATATCAAGTTTTAATTTTGGGGAGTTTTTAATGTTCTTTGTCATTGTAGTGCAATATGCAGTAATGATACTAAAGATTGCTGTAAAATTTTATGTTAAGGAGCATAAATCTATGTATTGATATTGTTATAACTTATCTCACATGTGTGACAGTAACATCTTATCAGGTCTATGAATTTTATGATGGCCAAGAAGCAAAAGTTACTATTGGCTTAGGTTTTTGAGTGAGGTGAGAGTGTGAATTAGTCCATCTTCATCCTAAATTTTAGGGAAAATTCTTCAGGGGATATATATCCAAGCATTTTCTGCTCCTCTCTTCCCCATCCACCAACTTTTATTTCAGCAACGTTTATTTGCTTCCATGCTGCAAAAACACTGCCTTCTCCATATTTCAAACCAATTTTTTCTATCACCTTACAAAGTATGAATCTAATTTTAAAAAATAAATAAATAAAATAAACAGAAAACTTATTGATTAATTATTGATGGTCCCCTTAAAATCTTTTTTTTTTTTTTTTTTTTTTCTTTCCCCAGCTATAATTAACCGGAAAGATTTGGAGCTAAATTATTTCCTTGAAGGCATTCACACGAATCTCTCAATTTTATTGAATAAATTTAATTCTAATTATATTCTTTTGAAACCTTTCCCATCTTAATTGGCATTGTTTGTGTATTTTTGTAAATATTTATTAGTTTTATGTTTATGGGAAGAAGATGGATCTTAATGTAGTGCTTCATCAAGGAAAGAAATTTAGCATGAAAAGCATGTTTCTGAAATCTGTCTTTGAGCTTATCTCTAAAATTAAAAACATTCAGATTTCACGATTTAAGAAAAAGTTTACATACATTGTTTGTGTAATAAGAGTAAGAAGATTATAACTGGCAACTATTGTAAGTGTTTTAAATATTAATTTAAGTCTCTGATTAATAGTCATATAATTAAAATCTATTACACTCAATTTCTGTGATAATAAATATGTTGGATATCTTTTTTGTATATGCTGCAAAAAGTTTACTTCAGTAAATTTCAGGAACAATTCTTTAAGAAAATAAATTATAGGAGTTCTAAATGTTTTTGTTTCCTAATGTAACTTTCTTTTTGTTACAGGCAACGCTTCAAAGTAGTTAAAGCTTGTATATACCAGTTTTTTTTAACGCCAATAGTCTTATTTATTATTGCTACAGTTTGTTCAAAATTTGGTGTATTCAAAGAATTAAAGGTGAGTTTTTCAGTGATGATAAAAATTCTTTTCATATAGTTATTTTATATATTCATTAAATCATCAAAAAATAAATAATGAATTTATATGTTTTACTGTTCACATGAGTTATAAGAGACTGTTCATAAAGAATTAAAAAGTGCAGTTACTCTGTAAAATTCAGTTACAGATAATATAATTAAATGCTGTGGGTTTTCTTAAATTTTGTTTTTCTGTTAGTCGTATGTTTGTGTGCACTTTATTGGTGACTTGTACTTTAAGCACTCAATATTAGATTTGTCAAACTAAAATATTCATAGCTGTTGAGGTAGAATATCATTTGGTCAAATGCTAGCGTAAGAAGGTAACTAGAAAAATCGGTGCTTTTCCCTTTCGTCGGCGCAAACCTCGCCATTTCCCTTTCTCCAGCACAAATCTCGCCAAGCAGACTTTATTGGCGACAACACACAGAATTCATATAAAAGAATGTTAACAAATATTAATTCTAATAATTTTTTTATTTTGAAGGCATAAATATTTTAATATCATTTAAACGTTTTTCAAATGGGTCTTTTATGGGTCTTCAAATGGGTATTTTAATATCGTTTAAACGTTTTCAAATGGGTCCCAAGCTGAGCTTCAGCTTGGCAACGAAGCTAAGGTTTATTCTCTAGAAAAAGGCTGTCCTCAAGGCTCTGTATCCGGACCTACTCTTTGGAACATAATCATAAATGATCTTTTAAGTCATCTCGACGGTTGTTTAAAAATTGCGTTTGCAGACGACTTACTATTAATTTTCCAAGGAAGGATTTTGAATAACATTCTTTTGAGAGCACAAGAAGTCCTAGATTTTGTCTCCAGTTGGGCGATTTCTCATAAACTCACTTTCAATCCTTCAAAAAGTAAAGTTATGCTTGTTCCCAGTACGTTTGATGAACAAAATATTGCTTCTTTGATGCTCGATAATTCTCCGTTGGAATTTGTAGAAAATGTTAAATATCTTGGTGTCATTCTTGACCAAAAATTAACATGGAAAAAGCACATTGAATTCCTTTCTGCTAAATGTGAAAAAATTATTAATGGCTTTCACCGAATTGCCAAAAATACTTTTGGAGTAAGCTACGATGTTAAGAAACTCATGTATAAGCAGTGTATTGTACCTTTCATTTCGTACGGCTGTCGTGCTTGGGGACATGTTCATGCCAAGAAGGTTAACAAAAGAAATTTAAGAAAGATTCAACGGAGAATTCTTCTTCGTATTATTAGTGGTTATAGAACCTTAAGCTATGAGGCTACTTTTGTTCTTGCAGGAGTTCCGCCTATTGATTTTGAAATTGCATATAAGAATAATATTTTTGAGTCATTGGCAACTCATGCTTCGGAAGACTGTATTTATGGAATTGTCCCCTTCACTGATCTTCCTCATCCCGCTTCTTTAGAACCCATAAATTTCTGCGATTATAAAGAGACTGCTGAAATAAATTTTCATATGGTTTTCTTTACAGATGGCAGCAAGATGAACAACAAGGTTGGCCTTGCATTTGTTCTTTTTGAGGCAGTTCCGAGATTTGTTTTCTTAGACACCGTATACGGAATGAATGTACAGTTTTTTAAACAGAACTTCTGTGCATTTATCTTGCCGTCAAGTGGATCCAGGATCATGGGACAGCATCCTCAAAGTACCTTATTTGTTCTGATTCTCTTTCTTCTCTTCAACTTTTGAACAGTATTACCAGCTGCGATAAATTAGTTATCGAAACCCTAGTAACTGTTAGTTCACTTAGAATTAGAGGTATTGATATCTGCTTTGCTTATGTGCGTGCTCATCATGGTTTCTACGGAAATGAAAGAGCTGATTTCTTAGCTAAAGATGCCTTAAATTTACCCATTGATATCAACATTAGCATTCCAAAGAGTTATTGGAAGTCCTTTCATTATAAAAAGCTTTTAGCTATGTGGAATGAGGAATACATTTCATCTTGTAATGCGGAAATCACCAAAAAGTTCCTTCCTTCTATTTACCATAGATTGAATTCCGAGTCTTTCCTCTCGTTAAATTTTAAAGTGTCTCAGTTTTTATCTGGTCACGGTAAATTTGCAAGTTATCTGTTTCGTTTTAATCTACGATCAAACAATTTATGTGAATGTTCAAAAAGAGTTCCTCAGGATGTGG
Organism: Stegodyphus dumicola; assembly: GCF_044657685.1. NCBI lineage: Eukaryota > Metazoa > Arthropoda > Arachnida > Araneae > Eresidae > Stegodyphus > Stegodyphus dumicola. The sequence goes on along the minus strand of NC_140776.1, from coordinate 182,028,284 downwards.
AACATTTGATTTTCTCGTGCCCTACATTTGATGGCCCTAGATTATGCTTACAGAACGATTTGAAAATGTTCGGAGTGACTTGGCCAGTGAACTTATCTGTTTTCGTGAAGTCCAGACTGCTGTTCTCTGCTTTTGTCGCTTTATTTATGCATGTAATTTTTAATGTTTATTTATACATGTAACCTTTAATGTTCTAGTTAACTTACTTCTGTAAGCCCCGTGTTGTACATATGTGGTGCACGGGGAGTCTGTATGTTCTCAAAGGAAAAAAAAAAAATGGGTCTTTTGTGTCCTTTCACCACATAAATTCGGCGAGGTAACTTTCCAGATGATGACATGCAGTACCTCTGTGTTTCTTATTCTGCCATTTGGCGCTACCCTATAGTCTTTCAATTTTTTGCGTGCACGTTCCAGTTTCCGGATCTACAAAATTGTATTTTTGATTCACTTTGAAATGTTCAAAACTTTCCTCTTCCAGTTTTTCAGTGCAATATGATTTCCATGAATCGGAATATATTGTAGTACCTTTTTTGATATTTTCATTTATTGCGTCTAATATAATAGTCATGGATCGGTTTGGCACCTTCACAAGGAAATGTTTGTTTCACGACAAACTCCACCAAAGATCCACTGTTGTGGTAAAATCCGTCCTGCGTTGTTTTTGCGCTTCATGAACATACTGTCATCCACTTCAATGATCATACCAGGTCCTCCTATTTTGCATTGTTGACATAAGTAAAGAATCCACACAAACCTCACGCATGTAGTTATTCCAATCCACAACTGCTCCGTGATTGATTTCCAACTGCTTTTCACACCATTTAACTGAAGTTAATTCTTAAATCCAACCATAAATAAATCTTACACACTTCAAGAAACTCAATCTCGATGATTCAAATCATGTGCCTTTCCGTATACTTCTTTTACTGCGGCAAGTTGAAAGGTTGCAACGCCATTGAATTTCATCTCCGAAATATAATTTCATTACATGATTATTATCACAAATAGCAATGTTGGGCAAAATGCCTTTCACTTGGAAGAATCTGATAGATTCTTCCTCTGTCCTGGGCAAATCCCAAATATGCATTGTTTTTCATCCATTTTTGACATATTTGTAAAAAGATGTTAATTTAAGAATTTACTATGCTTTCATGGTATAACATCTTGATTCGGCGGTTAATATTACATGACACCAAATGATCTTATCTCGCGTAAACTACACTACAAAAATCTGATTCTCTCAGTAATTATCTACATTAATTTCAAGTTAAATCTTTCTATGAAATACGAGTTTAAATGCAAGAATTATTTCAATATTATAATTTTAAAAAAGTTATGTAACTATATGCCAATATTGAAAGAAATTATCAATCTGATAACAAATAGCAGCGACTTGTTTTGAAAAAGTGCCGTGAAAGGTTATCAGTGAGTATATTCAGTTTGGCATCAGCTGTGCCATTTTCGGCAACTTTATCGCTTGCGCCTGCCAAACGGAAAAGTACCAAAAAATCTGATGTGTGTACCACATGACTTCCTTGCACAGAATATTAAATTATACACATTTTTTCTTGCATTTAAATTTAAACTTTTTGTATTGAATTAAGTCTACTTCATCGATAGCGCATAAACCACAATAGAATCTATGCACTCTTTAAAATTCACTATATTTGTTTACCATAGTGACACTCTGGCACTAGGTTCACTTAGCAGTGTTACATTTCATTCATATTATAACTCAGAATGCATATAAATTTATATCATTTAAAGAATTATCTAATTGTTGCCTCATGTTCTATTAAAATACTATAGTAAATCTGAAACGATGTATAAAAGAAATTAAGCAAACAAAACAAAAAAGAAACAGTTTTTTACAGACGATTCAGTATTTCTCCGTCAATTAATTCAGTTCTCACTTCCCAACAAGGAAAATATACATAACTCAAAATATCTATATTGAAAATTACGAAGTAAATCTGAAACACTTATTTCCTCGAATAAGTTCCAGAATGGATTAAGCATGATTTAATTTGCAATAATAAAAGAAGGTGTTATTTATCTTTGTTGTTGCGAAGCTTAGGTTCTCTAGATTGGCAACAAATCCACTATTTTGCCAAGTTTGAAATGTAAACAAACATGGCCGCCATCACAGAATTCATTAGGCTTAGATACTTTTGGTGTCGCTGATTGCAACCAAAACACGAGGTGCACACCTAAATGTTATAGCAGTCCTACATACAAAATTTCAACGTTCTGAGGCTACTCGTTTTTGAGTTACGCGAGATACGTATGTACGCACAAACGCCATGAAAAATGCTCTTCAGAATTCATTTTAAATCAGTTTTATAATTTTTTGGGGAAAAAAGAGTCTTTTATTCTGTACAGATGTCACGCGAAAACATCGTTGAATTGCATTCAATAGCAGTCAAAATGGATACTTTCATTGAAATATGATGCCTGAAAATTTTTGTGATTGCAATACTTCCTTTTTACTTCATACAAGGAAGTAAAATATGAAACCAATATTTAAGAAGTAGTTGTTACAATTACAAATATTGTATTTCATGTAATAAAAAAATAATTTCATGCGTTCAAGTGCTGAATTTTTTTTTTATTTAGACCAGAAACACTTTAAAATTCACTCCATATTAATCACTGTTGTGGTAAATACAAACTGTCTTTACATGTATTTGTTTGCTTTAATTAAAAAGAGTAAAAGGAGAAAAAATCCGGAGGAGCTTTTCTACTTGAATAACACTGAAGTGCAAAAGTTTAAATATTAACAGTGAATAATTTAAATTCTTTTATTTGTAAACAAATGTATTAAGTTTTATTTATAGAATTTAAATCATTCATTCAATAAGTTTTAAAACAATACTGTTGATTTTAACTTTATTTATTTTACATCTTCAGTTTTTAAATGCCAGTCCTCTTACATTAGAAGCAGTTTGGAGCAAGTTTTATAATATTAATTAATGATTGAATAATTCATGAAACCATACGTAAAAACTTCATGCTGTGTTAAATCAGAAGTTTAATTTGCTATTAATGGTGAAAGAAATTTATTTGCAGTAAGGAATTTTAATATTAATGTGAAATTAAGGTGCTACTTTGGTAGACGGTTGCACAGATATGGATTTTAGCTGGTTTTTTTTTTTTTTTTTTTTTTTTTTTTTTTTGTGTGTGTGTGTGTGTGAGTGTGTGTGTGTGTGAGTGAGCGAGACAACTTATGGTAAACCCATTGCTGGACAAGTTATTTATGGTAACCGATACTTTGTTGTCATTTTATTTTTTAAATAATGCGTTTTATTATGCATAAAATCCGTGTTTTCAGTATTATTTATGGCTTCTAAAAATATTACAAATCAATTTAATTTTGTATTTTTATTTAAAATAAAATTTTATTGTTTATGATATTTTATATAATTTTATGTTGTGGATGATGTAATCAATGATGTCACCTTGCTTTAAAAATAATTGGTTTTAATACCTATAAATTTAATCTAATGTTTTAAACATTATTTATGGCAGTTAAATATTAAATTACAATTTAATTTTGCATTTTTTTAAAACTGATTTTATTATGATTATTTAAATAATTTTAATTCTATGCGTGATGTAATCAGCTCTCTGATTGGTTACTGAATATTTGTGCATTACTGTGCCATTTTAAAATTTCTTTGAATTCCTTGGATTTCATAGCGAACGGATGTGTCCTTTTCAAAGACAAATGTTGTTATTGGTAATTACCAAGACTTATTGGTATTGGAAACAAAAAAATTGTCCTTTGAGACCTTATTTTGGCCAACCTGGCTTTCGTAATCAAAGATTTATTTATAAATTGTTAGAAGGGTCTGGGGAAATTTATTCAAAATTTTTGGAGAAACCTTACTAATTGCTTCTTCAATGAAGTGTGAGAAATGTGGATCATAGAGGAAGATCATTAAAAGACCTGATTCTAAGGATTGTCCGCATATGGTATTGTGGTCAATAACCGTTATAATGATAAAAAAAAGTATTAGACATTTCTTCTTTTTTACCGGCAGTAAACTTCTAATTGCTGTCACTTTAGCTCTAGTGTACGAAGCATTCTTATGTACTTATTTTAAAGTTAAATAATATTTTAATTCTTTTAATCGTTGGTATGATGGTTTTTAATTTGATATTCAATTTAAATAATATTTTAATCCAGTTAAATGTTGGCACAATGTTATTATAGCTGTCTTTTTATTCTATTTCTTCGCTATAAGAAAGTAATACTTTTAACCTTACTTACTTTAGTATTTTATACTCGTAGTAAATGTATTTATTTACATTTGCCTGCCATCTTAAAAAAACAACATTTTCAACAAAAATTAATCCATTATTTTTAACGATATTTATTTTTTTAAAGTTTCGAATACTTTACTATGCATAAAATACATAAAAACAGCTTTTTTCAAGATGGCTGATGATTGTAAAACCGCGCCAACAATTGGGCCAAAGTCAATCGCTAAAAATCCGTGCAACCGTCTACCAAAGTAGCACTGAAATTAATTTTATCTCGAGTATCCTCACATTGCCTAACATTGTGCTACACTGACTACCAATAAGTATTTGAACACCTGTGACAGAAAAGAAAAACTAACTTTATTCAAAATCAATAAATAGTTGGTAGAGCCTCCACGAGAGATAATTACAGCGTGGATCCTCCGGGACATACTTTCCACAAGTCTTTATATGACAGCTGGGGGTATTTTCTTCCACTTGGCTTGGACAAGACATAGAAGTTCCTTCACCGATTTTGCACGGATAGTGCACACCTGAATTCGGTGATGCAACTCGTCCCAGAGGTTCTCAATAGGGTTCAGGTCTGGACTCTAGGCAAGCCAGTCCATTCAATGAACTCCATTGGCACCATACCAAACCTTGGTTAACGTCAAAACATGACAACTGGAATTGTCGTCCTGAAAGTAACAGGGGTCCAACCCGTAAAACTGCCACAACGTAGGAAGCACATGGTCATCCAAAATAGTGCAGTAGGCATCGGAGTTGAGCTTACCATGAATGGGGACCAAGGGTCCCAGCCCACACCAGGAGAAACACCCCCAGACCATAATTCCACCTCTGCCGAACTTGACTGTTGGCACAATGCATTCTGGCAGGAGACGTTCTCCAGGTAGACGCCAGACCCAGACCCTGCCATCCGAACGATAAAGGATAAACCTTGATTCGTCACTCCAAACAACCCGTTTCCACTGATCTACGGTCAAATTTCGATGTGCTTTGCACCACATTAACCGAGCAGTGCGGTTGGACTTTGTGATCAAAGGCTTATGGGCAGCAGCACGACCATGAAAACCAAGCAAATGTGCTTCCTTATCGATGGTATTCATTGAAACAATATTCCCGGATGCCTGTTGAGACTCCTCACGGATGAGGGCCATCGGTTGGGTGCGGTTCTTCCGAATTTCTCTAGATAGCACTCGTCGGTCTCTATCTCCCAGTTTCGTTGGTCTGCCGACTCGGGGCACATTCCAACAATTACCACTCACCTTCCACTTCTTAATCACAGAGGCCACTGTCGATTTTGGGTACTTCAGATCGTTAGATATGTCCCTTAAGGATCGGCCACATTTGTGATACCCGATAATTATACCTTTCTCGAAATCAGAGAGCTCCGAATTGCGAGGCATCTCGCATGCGACTAAAGCCGATGCTGTTTCCTTCACGATATATACCGGCGGAGTCCGTCGCGTATCTTAGGGCTGCAGATATCGTCATTTGCGTAGGTGTCCAAATACTTATTGGTAGTCAGTGTATTTCTTATTGGAACTGACACATAGTTGAAAATGTAGGAAGATATTGAACACTAATTTCCAGTGGCAATTTATAAGCATTATTCAAGGAGTTGGTGTTTGTAATATATATGATACCACAGCAGAGTGCAAATATTTATCTTTGAACAAATGCATGTATGGCATAAGAATTAAATATCTACTTAAACGAAGAGTAAAATTCAGAAAAAAATTAAATGTAAAATAGTTACTTAGTTTTACTAGCTGAAATAGAATGTTTCTTTGTAGTTTGTGCCAGATAATGCTGCACCATACCTTGTTGGTCTGAACTTTGCATCCTTCTTCATTGGAGTATATGGATTAGTTATCTTCATGAAAACTACTTCAAAACTCCTCTCAGGATTCCACATTCAAGGCAAATTTCTCTCCCTGCAACTTCAGTTCATCCTTGTTCGTTTTCATTTCTTTACATTTGACACGCTTGGCAGACTGGGGTTCTTTCCTTGCCATCCACCTGTTTCTTCTTTAATGACAGCTTTGTGTAAGTATATTATTGAGACACTGTTTAAGTGTTGTTGTTCTTAGACATTTCTTTATTGATAACAGTTTTATATACTTGTTTCAAAAAAGTGTGTAAAATTGATAAGAATATTTGAAAAGGTGTATATTGTTATGTATCTTTTAGGAGAGAGTGTTTAATTGCCTTTATTTATAGTGTCTGTCTTTTTTCGGTAGGTATTCTTTACGTATGTTTTTGGGAAAATCATAAGATGTTCATTGTATTTCATGAAGCTCAAATGTGGCACTTCACTTTCAAAATAGACTGCTTCGTAGTACATAAAGGGTACCCCCCAAAAAATACTGTCAATCTGATGGTATTTTTAGGTTAGGTTAGAAATACCTACCTGAAATATCTCAGTATTTTTCCTTTATCTGGTCCCAATGGATACATCACAAAAATTTTTTAAGTGGCTGTCATTGATATTGCAACCATTTCCTAACATTCTCCATGTGGATTTTTAACAATCAAGATTCAAATATTCCCAGAAAAATTCAGAACCCTCCTGTTGTGAACATTTGGGCTGAGCTATAAGAAAAATATCTGTGCTTCTTTGAGTGAGGAATAATTAATGGCAAATTCCTAGTCATTACTTTAAAGCTTTTTTTTTTTTTTAATTTATAGTAATAAATCATAATATATAAAATATAGCCTTATAATTCCTGAAATATTTAAATTTTAATGAGAAAATGATAATGTTGTTATTGATTATATTGTTTGTAAATTATCAGATCAAGTTTAAGGGGACAAGTGACTGATGATAGCAAAATAAGCAATAATAATAGTGACTGTATCAGAAATTTAGAACTGATTAATATGTGTAGTAATGGTTCCTACAACCCAAATATCGGAGACTGGAGTTTCAACCCTTAAACTAAAAATTACCAATATGATAATATTTGTAATATTCTTAGCTAATAAATATTCATCTTCATACTGTTTTCTATTCCTTTTTAATATGTGTCAGGTACAAAATGCTAACTCTTATGAAATACATCTCAGGATATTTATAAAACATTAAATTCAGTGTGTGTGTGTGTGTGTGTGTGTAAGCTTCTCTTAAAGATCAGTTAGGAATATGACAGTTAAGTCCATTGTGCTAGAGAATTTTTAAGGGAACTGATTCCCTCTCTCTCTGTATAGTGTTTTTTCTGACTAGTAAACTTAATTTTTTTTTTTTAATCAACTACACATGCTAAAAATAAAATAACCAGGTTTTATTGGAATTTATAATAAATTTTCAGTTTTTTAACTTAGATTTCTATAGCTAGCATATTTAAATTATTCAATCAAATTAACACAAACTATCAAAAGGCAAAAACTCAGATTGATAAGTGATGATATGCATGATACAATATGATGATATACAATGATCAGGAAAGAAGTGTTGAGTTTACAAAAATGAATTTACTTCCGTTAGACCTGTTTATAAACAAAAACATTTTTTGTGAACGCTTGAAAGTGTAATTCTGCGTATTTATTTGTAGCTTTTTTTAATTTTAAAAGTGATTCTATACCTCTAAATGTTTTATTATGAGAATACTTCCGATTCATTTAAGCCATTTTTTCTTGAACTGAAACTGGAAAAATTTTGAAGATTTTTCTAGATTAAAATATACATAGCATTTCCATGTAACTTACTCATTTATGTAAAATATTTTTAAGAAACACTAGATGATGCTGTAATTAATCCGTTTTTGTTAAAATGTGTTTTATTGATACTTGATCATAAGATTTACTTAAGATGCTGTGAGAATGATATTGAAAAAAAAATTGCAAATTGGATTGTGGCTTGGCTTCCCTTCTAGATGCTTGATAGTTAGACATGTAAAATTCATCAGTAGTCTTAATAATAGTAAAAAACTTATGTATTAATTCAATTTTTTATTATGAATGTATTTTTATGCAGATCTTGTATATTAAAATTCATTTCAGTTCATAGAAATTGTAAACATTAAAAGTTTGTATTTTACCTTGCAGTTTGTAGCAATTGTTTTACCAGCTTTTACTATCATTGTTACCATCATATTTGTCTAACATATTTTTCAAAACATGTCTAATTGTGCATAAAAAGACTCATTTTAGGTGCTAAATCCATGAAAAATTCTCGTGGCTTAAAAAATTAATAGCTGTCCATAGTAGCTTTAGAAGCAATATAGTAGCTATAAAACTGCTTGAAGTCTATATAACAGTAGTACCAGTAATATCAAGAGTTTCACTATTAAACATGTCAACAAACTTTTCATTATATTTGTTACAAAAAGAAAAAAAAAAGGGGGGGGGCTATTTTTTCATTCATTTTTCTTCTTTTTAATCATCATGAAAATAAGTAGTATAAAATTAATTATAGCACAAGCTGCAGATACTCAACCGCAGCTCAAACTTTTACTTTTGCTGTGTAATATTTATCAAATGTGCAGGTATTTGGTCTTTATTTCCTTCCATATGATTTTAATGTTACCCTATAATGTGTACCACAAATCTGCATCATAATTTCCAGGTTTGGCTTTATAATACATATTGCAAATCTAACTTGTAATTTATGTATTTGGCTTGTACAGAGTTACCAACTCTCCCGATTTTCGACCGCTCTCCCGCCAACCCGATTTACAATATATTTCTCCCGACTATTTCTTATTCTTAAAATTTCTCACGATTTTTATGGAACTTGGCTTCGTTATATAAACAAAAAAAACAAAAAAAAAAAGTGATTTTGGACGTCTGAAAGCAATTTAATTTTCTCTATCTAAAACAAAACCTTGCGAATCAGATGAGAACTTCTGCTTTGTGAGTGAGAGCATATACGTATCCAGAAATAGTCTGTCACAATTATGTACAGACAAATGTAAAATGTGTACGGAAAAGTGTACCATGGCATCATGGGCTTAGGGCTGGATTACTATATTTGGCTTCTTATCATGTTTCGTGGTGAATTATGGCAAAGATTAACAATTGACCATGCAATGTAAACAAACATCAAAGATTTCGTGTTAGGGTACAAACGTTGTAGTAGTGTTCGCTTATTAATAAATTTCCAGTCAACGATGAAGTGATTTTGCATGCTAAAGTTGCTGATGTTTTTGCTCTAGCAAATGCATCTTTTTCTGATATAAGGTACTTTTTGATATAATTTTTTATATTGATTTTTTTTTCTGATATAAGGTACCTGTGTTACTTCCTTTAGTCATGAAAGATGATGATATTGATGTAACCACTGATAAAATATTGCAATCTACAATTAGAAAACTTGGATGAAGTTATAAAATCAGCTAGGATTGATACCCAGTGGAGTTTGATTGGAAAAGTGAAAGGTGCTGATGGAATTTTTAAATATAGTGAACTGTCTAGAATTATGTTGGCCATCTTGACAGTTCCCCATAGTAATGCAGAGTGTGAGACAATTTTCAGTGTTGTTGCGAAAACGAGGACTAAATTTAGATCTAATATTAGTGATATCACATTAGAAAAACTTTTATTAGCGAAAGCAGGCCTACATGGCAATTGCTATGAAAAAAATTATGAAGTTTCTTAACAAAAGCAAAATCGGCCACTGTTCATAACATTTGTATGAAAACTGATTATAGTGTCTTTTTTTTTTTTTTTTTTTTTTTTAATGATGCAAGAAATAAAAATGTTTTTTATGTGTAAGGCATTTTTGTGTTGCTTGCATTTAAGAATTAGTAACTATTTAAAGTTAATTCATTATTAAAAACTATATTTTTATCATTTAAAAAGTCTTTTTAACATTGTAAAAAATATGATTTCTTAAAAAAATCTCCCGATTTTTGAGTGTCATAGGTTGGCAAGTATGCCTGTAATATATATGATGAGTTTTGATGAGTAATTTATATATTTAGCTCATATGCCATACTGTGAATCTTATCTTTGATCAGTAACCTGTATCACAAATCTGACTCATGGTTTCTATGCTTCATCTGTATTTTGTGTAGAGTATCTTATATGTCATTATATAGCGAGAGGTTAAGAGAATGTATGTTAACTTTTGGTTGCATAAATGTGTATTTAGGGTTTTAATTCTGATTCACTATGGCATGCATCGTTTAAATAACTTTGATTTCTTTTCAGATATTAGAAGTGCCTTGCTTTTGGGAGAAGGCTTTATTTTGTCTGTAGTTGGAAGATTTTTTTTCCTTCATGCTCCTCCACCACATTTCATGAGCCCAGAAACTTCTCATCCTATCAACCAGAGTACATAGAATATATGTAGAAAACCATTCCGCTGTAAATATTTGTTCCATTTGTTTTTTAATTTCAACTGCAAGGTGTGAAGTTTTCCATATTTTCAGAATGTTACATTTTGCTGAATTGAAAATTTTATTTTTTTAGTATGTTCATATTTTAGATATTATTTATTTATTTATTGTTTTGTCTTTCTGATGAGTTTTTTAAAGGGGGGCAGACTTCAGACTGAAGTTGATTTTAGCTTAATTGTTTTCAAATTCAGAATGTTTGTCTTTACATGGTTATACTTCATTTGTATAAAATGAAATGTTTTTAATAATTTGTCAATTTCAACTATATTAATATTTTTTCTTGTCCCAAATTATAATTTTAAGTTAAGTGAAAGCTTAAAAGCTTTAGTAAAAGCTAAAAATTAAATAATCCAGACTAGAGTGTTTCTATAAATTTGAGCAGTATGTATTTTTTAAAATCTTGAGTAATTTTAATCTAGGTTATTGGACAAAACTATCTGCAAATGATGTGCAGGTAAAATTTTGCTGAATAATAATTTGGTAATAAATTTATGAATTAATATAATTGATCTCCAAGCAGCTTTTTATCTTGAAACCTATCAGATATTCTTATTTCTATTTTGCTTTCATTCTGCTCTCTTTATTGCTAAATGCAAGGTTTTAAATCCTGTTTGTACATTAGGCAGCCCCACCCTAAAGCAGCTAACATTTTTTATTGCTATTTCCATGTAGTTTTTCTCTCTTTTATTCCATACTGTTTTCTTAAAATATATACTGATCTCTAGCATGGACTTAGAGTTCAATTGTAGGAATATAAAACTTATAACATTCTCAATAATATTTAACCATGTTAAAAATTCATCTTTCCTCTCTAGAGAAATACTTTTGATAAAAGCATTTTACTTTTCAGATATGATTTTTTTATGATTGACTGATTTCTTTATTAGTTGTCTATTTTACAAATAAGTAATGAAGATGATTTTTGGCTAATTATGCCAGTAACTCATCAAATCATAATTTTGCAAGGCATTTTTTAGAAGAAATTCAGGTAAATTAGGGATATCAGGCAAAAATACTTTAACCATTGTCTTTCATTTGCATCACTGTAGCAAATATTAAGCATAATTTCTGTTTTTTACTTTATTATTGTATCATGTTTTTATTTAAAATATAGTTTGTGTTAATATTGTATTTATTTATTGGATGTTATGGATATATAATTTTTTGTGACGTGGAAACTGCATTCTTTTATTGATCATTAGCAGATTTTTATATTAGTCTTATGTGTCTGCTGGGTGGACATTGTATTATAACATTTCTTAACTCTTATATGTTGTTCTGTTTGATACACTATCTTTGTTTTCAGTGTATTTAAATAAAAAGATTATTTATATGTGTTCTTGGAATGGGACATACGATTGTTAAATTGCATGCTGAAAAAATATATATATATATATATGAATATTTATATTGTAAATAAAATTATATGTATGAATAAATATATCATGTATTTAATCAAAGAGATTTTAAATGGTGCAACAAAACCATTGAATTTTAAGTTGCATAGGCCTTTTATGATAAATATTAGCATTTATTAGTGTAACATGTAAGCACTTTGTGCGTTTGGAAATGTGTTTTGAATGTCTGGAAGTGTGTTAGCATTAAAGTGTCGATTAATCATATCAGTTAAGCCCAAATTAGCCAGCCATCTTGCTGATCCTGTATTTTCTAGTAGTTTAACATATTTCATATATTATTTAAATCAAGAAGAATTTTGAGTTCTTCACTCCTTGCAGCGGCATTATTTGTGTATTTCACTTTTTATTCCTTGTATAAAAGTATGATTATAGATTTATTTTGCTGTAAGTATATGTTTATTTTATATGCTCCTTCCTTCCCAACAGTATAATTTGCATACTTGATGGATTTTTTTTTCTATGTTAACAATAAAGGCATTTTGTACTGAGGATTTCAGATTTGTAATACCACTGTAAAATTATGCTATGCAAATACTTATAACAATTGCCCATTAATTTATCATATAAATAAAGCTAAAAATATCTCATATTGGTATTTTTAAGAGAAAAATAAACCAATCTTCTGTATAATTAAAAAAAAAAAAAAATTAAGTTGCTCATTTAACTTGTCCTTTATCAGTTTCTTCTTGTCTTTCAAAATAAAATGAAAGAAAGTTGAGAAAACATTTGCATTTATTACTCAGTGTAAAAGCTTGTAACCCTTTTTTAGTGTATTACTGATAAATAAAAAGCTCAATGACATCTAAAATGTTAATATAATTTAAATGTTCTGCAACAGAGGGAGAGCCATACTGTGTTCATTTTATAATTTCATTGTAATGAAGTGATTATCATGTATAATAATTAATGTATGTAAAAAAATAGCTGTACTATAGAATGCTAATTATGCTGTATAGCCTTACTGCAGCCGAGCTATGATTTTAGTATTACAAAATAATCATTTCGTATTGCTTCCATAGTAAAGATTTTAATTATTTAAAAATATAGTGACTTTTTATAAAATTTCCTGTGCACACTTAAAAATATGGCAAGTCAACTGATGCTTAGCGGCTAGTTATGATGCTGAACTTTGCATTCACTGACATGTATATTCACAATGTATCTATAGGCTGTAAAAAGCTTGGTAGAATTCTATGCCAAATTCAGCATGGGGCAAACATTGTTAATTGTGCACTTTTAGCAGAAAGGAAAGAATATAGTGTTACAGCTGCGTGAATGGGTATGGATTAATATATAAAGGTGAATTTACTTTAAGTAATTTAAACTTCTGCTTTCCCTTTCTGAAATTAAGGAAAAATAGTTCTTTTCCATGTTTAAATAGTGTTAATAAAAACTGTGTGGAAATTTATTATTTTGCTCATTATTTTTATTTTTTTCTCTGGACACCATTTGCAAGTTTGAAAGCAAAATGTCTTCCTTTAAAGCCTTCCTTTGCTTAATGTTATAAGCTCTGATTTTTAAAATAAATAGGCTCAATAATGCTGTCTTAAAAGTTTTTATTTTATATAAAATGTATATATATATGTCATTTCTGTGCCAAAGAGTTGCTTCACAAAACCTGTCACTGAGGATTTTTTTAACTTATTTTATTTAAGTGGCAACTAGATAGCATTTTGAGAACAGGTAACATAGTTCAAAAATAATGTTAAGCTATGTAATTTTTATTAAAAATAGTGCAATATTTGTTTTTAGGTATGATTTTGAGTTTTAATATAATGGATCATGCTCTCCTTTCATAACTTGATTCTTGTGAGTGCTAGTATCTTAAATATGGCATACTTTTATATTCTATTTATTTCCAGCATGAAGTTTTCTGGTATTTGCAGTCAAACCTAGGGCTTCCATCTCAAACCTGGTATTCTCGTGACAGATCCTTTTACTACCTTGTATTATCTTTTAAGTTCCATCCATTAATTTTGATTTATAAAAGAAGCTGTTCTAATGCTTAAGATGAAGTTAACATTTTTCTAATATATCAGATCTGTGCAAAATTTATAAAAGTATGCTAATAACTGAGGTTTTCACTTTGTTCACTTTTAAAAGTATTTCATAGAATGAAAATTTACAGTTTTTTCAACCAATTTTGTTTCTCTCTTGTGCATGACTTTAAGTCTTTAAGTTAAGTATGAATTCTAGAAGCTGCAAAATGCTTCACAATCGGTGATATTCAAACTGTTTTTGCGCAGTTTGTAATGACTCATTTAATTTCTGAAATGTAATGTTGCCTGCTGCAAACATATTTTAGTAATCTCAAGAAGCTAAAATGAAGCAAAATTTAGTTCAGAAGAAGGGGGAAGAAAACAAGATTTATATGTTTATACTGTGCCTCAGAAAAGCTGTTTAGGCAAAAAACATCTGATTCCCTACTGGGTTTGTTAATTTTTGAATTGCTGTCAAAATAGAGTCCTTAAAGGGCAGATTTTACTGGTGGTAGTAAATGAAAAGTAGTTCACAAGTGAAAGTGAGAACGCTTGCATTTTTTTATAATGAATTACTGATGGTAATTATACAAAGAAAACTTTCCATTGCTTTTCATGATTTTACTTTTAAATATGGAACAGTAGATATAACAGTCATACAAAATTACATAAAATCAAACAAAAAATTCTATTTAAATTTCTTTCCACGTGAATGTGATATTTTAAAGAATGCTAGTTGAGATATATTCATAATGATTGACATTAGTTCTTATGGGGCAGCTTTGCTTCAGCTGGTTGAGTTTAAAAACTTTGTATGTGCACTTTATGTTAACATATGCCCTTTGAAGCCTTTTCATAGGTATTAATTGTCAAAATTATTTGAAGAGTATCAATACATCAATGTATTTCATCATTTTTAATACTTGATTATCATTTAATGCCATTATTTTTAATGGAGTAGTTAGGATTGGTTATAAACACTTTAAAATAAAATCTTGAAAAAGTGATAGAAAGCACTAACATTTGTTTCTACATTTATTGTTGTTCGCATTTTAAACAAAGTATTTTAGAGTCAAGAACCTTCTCTTAGTCTTTTCTCATGCTTTACTATTTTAATAATAGTTATTCTGGTCATTTGAGAAAATTATTTCAGTATTTTTATGCTAGTGTAAGTATAGATTTCCCCCTTCCTCTTTACATACTAGTATAATTATCCAATAGAACTATGAAAATAATACCTAAATCTGTAACTAATAGCCACTAGTTATTATCGATAGACATAAGGTTCATCCATCCATAAAAGAATGCTTGGCTATTTTTTTATTCATGCTGGTTGTTTTCCCATGTTACCTGAATTCTACCAAGCTTCCTCCATTTTATTTTACCTTCAAAATAGAGTATTTTGACAATCAGGATAAGTAGTACATTGTGCTTTTAGTCAAATCAGTCAAATTAGCCACTGCCTGTGAATCTGGATTTGTCAGGTTCTCTCTTAATACTGACCCATTTCCAGTAGGTATAGGCACATAGGTTAAAACAAAAATAATTGATTGTTGGTATTAATAATATTAGAAATGGAATATTTTAATAATATGAAATGTGCACTTTGGTGCTATGTTATCAGAGATATGCTGGGAGTTAAATATGTTTCCAAAGTAACTGGTGAATTTGAAATCAGTTTATATTTGTATAAAACAGGAACAGAGTCTTAAGGATTTAATAGTTCACACTGAAGTCCTGCAGTATATCTCTGAAATCAATGGAAGTTCATTGTTTAGTATGAAAATGGTCATTGAGAATAGGGTCAAGGTTGCTCATATTTTGCAGATTATTGTCTTGAAGGATACTCGTAGGGAAAACATACCTTTTTAACGAACAAATTATATATTAAATGTTTTGTGTTAAAATGTTTTTAAATATTGTGTATTATAAGAAGCTACTTGTTACATTGCAGTGCAAGAATATAGTATTTGGTTTTATGTTCTTTCTGTTTTGTTATTTTGTGTTCTGGTTGGTTTTAGAATTTGAAAATTTATACTCAGTATTATTTTACTTTTTGCATTCCATTTTGATATTATACATCTCATCTAATAAATTAATATTAGATTTGTTTTATTAATTAACTTTAATTAATTAATAAGAAAATATGTTGCATTTGTCTGAAAATTTGTTTTATTATTCCATATTGTTTAAAATTTGTTTTCTAAAGAGAAAATATTTTTCATTAAAACTGCGTATTATTGTCCTTGTACAAAAGTTGTAAATACATAACTCAGTTTCTATGCAAGCTATTTTAACTGTTGCACATAATCAGAAGTTTTAATGAAAAATACTATCTACTTAAGGTTTTTAAAGTAATTAAAATATGTTTTATTTATAATCATATGTATTTCTTTAACATTCCATGTTCATTTTCATGTTATTTGTGGTGTAATTAAATTATTTATTTATGAGGTTAAAGAATTAGTAATCAGAATTTTAGGCATTTTTATTTGTTTATATAATTTATATTTTTGTATTCATCAGTATTAATGTTTTTAGTTTGCATTTTAAAAATTGAATAAGCAGCAAATGAAGTGAAGCTGTCTGCTTTTACCTGGACTAATTATTAGGAGTTTTAAATTTTTAACTAAGTGTTATTTTATCAGAAAGAAATAGTTCATAACCTGAGTGCTTAAGCAATGGTAGATGTATACTTATAAATGTGAAAACTATATGCTTCTGAATCTTATACTACACTTCCAAACAAGTGCTATGATAAATAAAAGATTATATGATATTAATGCTGTAGATTCTTTCAAACAATTAAAAACCTTTTTGTAATGAAGTATTTCTGTTTAATACATTGTGGTATTTGAACATATCTTCGTTTTTTAATGTGAAGTCCAGTGGTTCTCAAATTTTCAATGTTTACTGTACAGTTTAATTTTTTTTTTTTTTTCTTTTTTTTGTTATTATCTAGCATTGATGGAAATTTGTTTTGTAAGTATGATTTAAAGTTTCTTTTTTATGTCTAATTGTAAAACAAAATAGATATGATTGAGTTTAATTTAGAGCTTGATGTGTTACATTGCTTGAATTTGAAACTGTATAATGGCATCATCAAGGTAGTACATATCTACATGTATTCAGTACATATCTGTAATTGGAGTGTATTTCTTGGGTGGAATTTAATGGGTAGACATTTTATAATATTGTTTAATGTTAGGTTAGGCTAAGTATTTGCGACAAAGAACATAAGGGATATCTGCCTAAAGATAGCCCTTCATGCAGGGATTTCTAAAGGAACTCCATGCAGCCAACCTGTTCAAATGCTGGGAACAGATGCTGGCATGAAATGTGTTCCATAGTTTTAGCTATTTGGCCTCTTGAGTAGGCATCAAGATAAATAACTGTG
Organism: Stegodyphus dumicola; assembly: GCF_044657685.1. Classification (NCBI taxonomy): domain Eukaryota; kingdom Metazoa; phylum Arthropoda; class Arachnida; order Araneae; family Eresidae; genus Stegodyphus; species Stegodyphus dumicola. The sequence goes on along the minus strand of NC_140776.1, from coordinate 182,010,883 downwards.
TTCTTTCCAACTCACCTTGCAAAAGGATTGATTAGGTAACATTCGTATTCATCTGCTGAAAATAAAATGTAGTTGTCTTTTACCATAGCAAAAAATAATTTAAGTGAAAATAGTATTTCCTTTAACTGCAATAGAAGAGAATTCTGAGAAGCAGAATGAAAGCTGAAACTGTACAGCTAGAAATTGAAAAAATGCCTTTTTGTAGTAAAGCTAATTCAGTATTTCTGCGTACAGCTCTGAAGTGTCACGTAAATTCTTATCACAAGTGGGTTTTTTTTTTTTTTTTTTTTTTTTTTTTTTTTTTGTTTTAATTTAATTTAATTTTTAACCCAGAAAATTTGTAAACTTGAAATGTAGATAAATAAAAGGAAAATCATTGTAACTTTACATATTTCCTGCTTTTTCTTTAATTTTTTCCATTTTTTGTTTAATTTTCAAAGCAGAGAGGAATTGCTTTCACTATTTCAGTCTGATAGTAATAGAAAAGTAATTAATGAGTAATTAATTGTAAGTTTCCAAATTGGGACTTTTTCTCTTCTGAGTTTAGCTGTGTGTTTGGGAACACTAAACTATGACAAACCACTTGAGAACCACTGTATTAAGGTAGATGTAAAGATGCATTTTTGTGATATTAAAAAGTATAATACATATTTACTTTTAAACAGCAGTCTAGTCAAATTAATTTACTCAAATATCCAATCATGTTTTGCAAGTGTCTCAGAATGGGAGCATGTGATAAAATGATAATATAATATTTTTACTGACTATGTTTAAAAAAAATTGTGTAAATTATATACATGGAATTATTTCAGAATGAATAAAATGTATAATTTTAAAATGCATTATTACTGCAATTCCTCAATTATCCATATTAGGAAAAAATATCTCCTTTCTTTCATCAGTTTCAATTATATAGAAATAAGTGCACAGTCCCCAATCCCCTGAAAGAAAAAGCAACATTTTTTTAAAATTTTTCTTTTAGTTCTAAATATTAAAAACTGTAAAACCATTGCAAGATCTGTCCATAGGTTAATAATTATTTTTTTGAAGTCATGCATTTAAATATGTATGTAAAATAACAAAACATAAATATGTTGTATGTTTTGAAGAGGTTAATAAAATAAAATTATTCTTTATAGAAAAACAAATTAAAATACTTGATTCTGTTTCTACATGATTTTTATATAACCCATTAACCGCCAAAACTACAAGGAATGTTTCTTTTCTCATGAAAATAATAACAAATATTAAATTAAGCATTTATAACATAAATTTACATTGAAAATTTAAAAAAATGCTCTTACCTGTGGAAAAAGCGAGTGTTGCGTTCGCGCATCGTCAGCAGAATATGACTACGGATATTTAATGACTAGGATTGTACTCGTATGATGTTTCTTTTGAGTGGAGCGCAGGATTACTTTTTAGCTGTATAACATTTTATAAATCTACAAATCACTTTACTTGTAATTACTTTAATATTAAAATATACATTGTATCTTTTTTTACAAATACAGATTATTTCAATTGAAAGATTCAAGCATGAAAAGCTTCATTACAATCATGATGTAAAGCTACATTACATACTTTGCATCTATAAACAGTCTGGCTATGGTACTCTTTACGACAAAGTCTTTTGTTATCAACGGGCTTTACGATAAAATGTCTACCTTCTCCATACAATGGTTTTTGAATGCCGAATTTACTAGGTCTTCCTGTTGCTGATCTATTTCTGGCTAATTCTACACTCTCAACAGGAGTTTGCAAAAGGAATAATGCATTCTCGTGTCTGAAATCTAAAAGAGACTTTATATTTACAGTAGTAAAATGTGGTGATATTTAGTAAGTTTAGATACGGTCTCATCTCATATAATTTATCAGTATTGTCAAATGCAAATTCTGCTTCATATTCCTGTACTGCAAACATCATATCGATTCTCGTACAACAGGAACAGAAATGTCCTTATCAAAAGACCAATACCTTTTTTCTTGAGGTAAAGAATGATATCCTGTAAGCAATAATATTCCAATAAATCTTCTCATATAGGTTTCAGATGCAATAAATTCTGGGCATTTCTTTTTTTTTTTTTTTTTTTTCTGAGCGTATTTATTTGTCTGTTCAACGAGAAGAGAGTAAATGTCTAAACCAAATCGAAAATCTGTGCACTAGTTTTACCTTGTGTTTTGTCTTTTATAATTTTTCTTCTATCTCTTTCTTCATGTTCTTCCTGAGACATAACTAACAGTTCCTTTTTTTATCCACTTCAAGATTTCAGTCTTCTGCTTTTTAAACTTTTTAGTGTGAATATAACTGCTTTTAGAAGGCTGAAACTTACTTCTTACGTGAATTTCAACTTCCCCAGCAGTATCATTTGGTAAAATATCATTATCATTATTTAAAACATTGCCATTGCTTTCTTCTTCGTCACTAGTTTCTGCAATTTCTGGGGAAAAAACAGCAATATCAGTTTCATTCTGGTCATTATTAACATTATCATCATCTGTTTCTTCATCAAAAAATCTTTGAAGGGCTTCTTCTAATGTAAGATACCTTGTTCTAGGCATTTTTAAACAACCAGAATATGAACCAGAGCATCGAAAGGAATGAGTGAAAAAAGAGATTGACTACCCGTTTCCTGCTGACGTTGCGTCAGCGCAACACCTGTTTTCCCTTCATTCCCAACGCAAATATAAACATCTGACTGATGTAATGTTCTGATAAACGGTGACCTTGACTAAAAATAGATCACTCATAAAGACGGCGATTCTTTCGTTAAATATTTTCAGCAAAAATACCCGGTCGAAAATTTTGCTTAAAGTATGAGATTAATTATTATAAGCAAAATGATTGTTGAAGGCAAATATTTTTTTACAGAAATAATCTTCATAATATTCCCTACACAAAATCATCTGCTGGTATAAAATATCTTAGGTAGTTATATTTATATAAGCATTTATTTTGACCGTTGCGTCAACGCAACACCAGCGGCTAATGGGTTAATATAGTGTTAACAAAAATCCAGTTTTCTTTTTTCATGATTTATTTTGATCTAACGGGATTCATTAGCATTATCTTAAAAACCATTTGAAGTAAATTCTAAAGGGAAAAAATTCTTAGAATTTGCTGTCGTATATATGAGGTGCCACTTTTATGATCACTTTTTTAAAAACTTTCTAGAGAAATGTTTCTCTTAGAAACTGCCGTAACATAAATGTACACCAGGCTACGGCGCCACAAATACTATTTTACTGCTAGAGTTTCATGCAATTGCCATTGGTTTTTAAGCGATAAAAATGTGTTATCAGAGAATAAAAAGACGAAAAACCTAATTAAAGCCTCCATGTGTAATTTTTTTATTATGTTTAAATAATACTGTATTTTCTTGAAGTGGGATAATTTATTATATATATGTAAATATAATTAAAAACTCAAAAAAGTATTTTTAAATAAATTATAATCAAGATTTAATTAATTAATTTCCTATCATTTATTTCAAAACAATTTATTTATTGCAATTTCTCATCATATCAGGGGTGATTGTGGTCCTGATATATCCAGAATTCCAGATTTTATACTTTATGAAATTAAAAATTTCTGGATTTGTGAAATGTTCGTTTCTCTTCTCTTCTTTCCCTAATTTTTATATAAAATATATCATTCAGAAATTACATAAATTGAAAACTCTTAGACTGTGGAAACACTTAACAACAGATTCATTTACACATTTGTATTTTACAGAAACAGAAACAACTCATATTGCAAATTTTGGGGCTGAGAGAAGATAGCAAACAGAAATACACAGTATTGCCAAAATTCTGTTCAACTTGCATCCATGGAACTGTTGTCAAAAGTTCGTTTAATTATATGGCTGATATTATAATAGAACATCTTTCAACTCTTGATAGCCTAGTTGTGGAGATTATAAAATATTATTTATTTTCGTAACATACAAATGCATGTGAAACTTAGAGCTGAAAATCCGTTTGAAGACCATATTGGTAAAGATTCTCTGGATAACTTATGGAATAACTAGGTAGCTGGCCAAAATTCTGTACATTCCATGAACTGCTTTGTTCTTTCTAACATTTCCTGCTCAAACACCTGCTGATATGCATACTTCAAATTCTAATATAATACCTAAAGACTTAAGTGAAAAGTTATTGTTGGCATCAAATTGTATTGCTGATTATACTGAACTTTAAATTGTTGCAGCAGCCCTCCCCCCCAAAAATAAAAGAATGCTAAACTGTGCAATTATTTGAAGAAATATTGAGAAACCAAAAATTAGATAGTTAAAGGAAATGATGTAGTAAAATATAAATTTATTTTTCATAAATTTAAAAAATATATTTTTTGCTGCACTAATGAAATTATTTGAAATCATGCTGTATTTTTCTCCATGGTAATTTTCAGGATTTTTTTTTATGTGGTCACAATCACCCTTGTCATATCCAGAAGCAAATGAGCTGTCTTTCCATTGTGAATTTTTTAATTTGTTTGAATTTTTTTGATTGAATTTATCTACTGCTTAAAAACAGAACTGAATGTATAATATTCTCCTGAAGACAACAAATTGATGATTAAAGCTTATTTTGTATCTTTTCCCAAATATTTCGCCCCTGCTGTCGTCTACTTTATATTAATTGAGGAATTGTTAATATTTGAGAGCTTAATCAATTATATTAAATTGTTATAAATATAATTAAATTATGTTTCCTGATATTTGAAGTAAAGAAAATTTCTGTGAGGATTGGAAGTTTGGGGAAAAGGAATGTGAATTATGGTTAAAAATGTAAACGATTGGGACCAAGTGTCAGAAAGTGAAATGCCGAGATATTAATTGTATAGTTTTCAGTGTATATGATTTGTAATAAAAGGCAAAAAGTCTTGTCGAAGTCTGTGTCATTTTATTTCTAAGATTATGGAGCTTGATATTACTGAAGCCTGCAGGAAATACTACGATTTTAGAAGTAATCAGAAGCTAAGAGTAAATACATGTTGTGATTTAAAAGAATTGTTAAACATGAATGCGATTCAAGTTTATCATCTTTAAAATAGATGCCCTGCTGTTATACATTCCAGATTGCTGGCAATTATCATAACAGTGGAAGGAATCTTCACTTAAACCCATTGTCACAGCTACCAGAACATTCTCAGCTGTCTCAGATTGTCCTTTAGAATAGAATTTGAGATGTCTTGTTGTTATACAACGATTCCAAATCTCTGGCACTTATATGAAATTTGAAGGTGTCTGCATTTCAGACCCTTCGTCACAGCTGCCAGAACGTTTTCAGTTGTCTCAAAATGTCCTTTAGAATAGAATTTGAGATGTCTTTCTGTTATGCAATGATTCCAAATCTCTGGCACTTATATGAAAGGGGAAGGAGTCTGCACTTCAGACCCTTCGTCACAGCTGCCAGGACATTTTCAGCTGTCTCAAAATGTCCTCTAGAATAGAATTTGAGATGTCTTGCTGTTATACAACGATTCCAAATCTCTGGCACTTATATAACAGGGAAAGGAGTCTGCACTTCAGACCCTTCGTCACAGCTGCCAGGACGTTTTCAGCTGTCTCAAAATGTCCTCTAGAATAGAATTTGAGATGTCTTGCTGTTATACAACAATTCCAAATCTCTGGCACTTATATGAAAGGGGAAGGAGTCTGCACTTCAGACCCTTCGTCACAGCTGCCAGGACGTTTTCAGCTGTCTCAAAATGTCCTCTAGAATAGAATTTGAGATGTCTTGCTGTTATACAACGATTCCAAATCTCTGGCACTTATATAACAGGGGAAGGAGTCTGCACTTCAGACCCTTCGTCATAGCTGCCAGGGCGTTTTCTGCTATGTCAAAATGTCCTCTAGAATAGAATTTGAGATGTCTTGCTGTTATACAACGATTCCAAATCTCTGGCACTTATATAACAGGGGAAGGAGTCTACACTTCAGACCCTTCGTCATAGCTGCCAGGGCGTTTTCTGCTATGTCAAAATGTCGTTTAGAATAGAATTTGAGCTTTGAGAAATCGTCGTGTCAAGGCTATTCCAAATTCCGCAACAGACTTCCTTCCATTACCAATAATTTCGACAAGAAATAGAGACTGCTTTACCGCACATACTTCGATGAACTTTAACTTTTTCTTCAATCGGAAAGTGCATAATTTAGGTATCGTGCTCTATGCATGTAATGTCTTGTTAAGAAGCTTCTATTTTGAGCAAAAAAGCGAATGCCACAAAGGGCAATTATTAAAAGAAATCTAATGTTATGAACATTTTTAATTATGTAGCCCCATGAAAGAATGCATATGCATTCGCGAATTGCAGGATGAATCATCTACATCTGGAAAGTGGAACTACTTTTGATTCTCTTGATAAAAGCGCACGGGAGCGAAGCCCACAATACTACGATTGCCGCGTGGGCATTATCATAGTGAGACATAACCTCACTGTGTTAATGCCCACGCGGCAAATATCCACACGGATGGCAACACACATGGATAAAAGCTAAGACTGATAAAAGGGCACATGATTTTTTGTCAGTATAAAATGTGTATATGATTGTAATGATAATAAATGGAGTATTTGATTCGACGACTGGAGGGGGGACTGACATATATGCCTTGTATTTACAGATGATTACATTGAAGGGGCTATCATGCATTGAAAACTTATGTTTTATGGAAACATTCCCGGTATTTTTGATCTCAATAATTAATAATTACGGGACGTAAAATAAGATTTTGAGGTCAAAGCTTAAAAGAACTGAGATCTGAATTTTCTTTTAGGATGCAAATGGGTTAAAAATACTTCGAGTCTTTTTCCTCTAGAAGCATTAATTTTCCCATCTAAGAAAGTCCAAACAGAAAATTTCTGATGGATTGTTGAAACATTTTAATAATTTGCTTTTATTTATCTGTATTTGTGCTGTCTATCTCAAGTTCAACATATGTTTCTAACCTAGCAATTAGTTTCCAGTCATTCATCAATTGTGGCTGAGGTCCTGGACAGAAAGATACACATCACAATACCAGACTCCGCCTCTGGTACAGTTTCTCTCGTGTTCTGTGGCTGTCACGAAAATTATGCCCTTTGTGAAATGTTGTTTATTGACATATGTTGAAAAGAAAAGAGAAACATATGATGTGAGACATTTAAGAAGAATCGTAATTGTATTATTGATCCAAATTTTTTTCCTTTTGACGCCAGAAATCACATTATTGTTACATTTCGCTTACCGTCAGAAAACTAGTCGCTATGCGATGCAGACGAAAATAATTGTTTAGATAATATTCGTACAGTTCAAAATACAAAGTTTTCCAATACGTAACAAAAGCTAATGAATTTCATGCATAACGTGGAACTTACTGTTTAAATAATGTTCGCAAAATTTTGTGAGCACATAATTGAAGAGTATGAATCTATCCGAATACGAATGTTTCAATTAAAAAGTGATTCAAGGCTGTTCGATATTGCTTTCAAGTTTATTTTTTAAAGCTGCCTTTCTTTTGCAGCTGTTTGCAAAACAAAAAAAGAAAAAGCAGTAATTTCAATAAAAATGCATTATATATAAAAGAATTACAATGAAATAAGCAATATCCCTTAACACAAATATTAATTATTCTAATAAATAAATTCACCAACTTCCCGTTGCAAAATCTTAAGAATTCAAATGGTGTAAAGAAAGTTAAATCTTTGTTTCCTAAAAGCAATCATGCAAAGCTTTTTATATAATTAAAACATAATATAAAAAATTACAATGAAATAAGCAATAAATCTCATATTTTCAAGAGAAAACAGTCAGCAGTCCGGTATCCAAAGCAATGAATGAAAAACTGTTGCCAAAACCACATTTCTAAAAGAATGAAACTATCATCAGAAAGCAATAATCAATCAAAATTGTGCTTTGTGGATGACATAATTCAAAATATACAAACTTCTTTCCCATTCCCTAATAAAGAGAGAAAACAAAAAAAAAAGGGGGGAGAAAATTTTTCTGTTGTGCCTCGCGAGACACATGCGCGTCAGAATAAAAAGATTGCGGTGTGCGTGTTGCGTGTCAAAAAATCAAAAGAAAATAAGCAGCATTTTATCTCAGATTTTCAGCAGTCCAGTATACGAAGCATTGAATGAAAAACTGTTGCCAGAACCACATTTCTAAAAGAATGAAACTATTCAAAATGATACATGTGATGCGGTGTGCGTGTTGCGTGTCAAAAAATCAAAAGAAAATAAGCAGCATTTTATCTCAGATTTTCAGCAGTCCGGTATACGAAGCATTGAATGAAAAACTGTTGCCAGAACCACATTTCTAAAAGAATGAAACTATTCAAAATGATACAATTTCATCAAAAAAGATAATAAACAAAATATAATTCGAATTTTGAAAAAAATCGCTTCGAAGTGCACTGGCTCTTGTCTAGATGTACCTATGTACCAAATTTTGTAGCCCTGGGTCTATTAGCTTACGCGCAAGCACGAACAAAAGGCACACACACAAACAGATTTTTTTTTCTTTTATTATGTGTAGAAATTTCATATATTTATTTCTCATTTTTCTTCAGATTCCTTACGCTTTTCTGGGAGAGTTTTATTTTTAAATATAATAGAGGGACCGGAAAGTAATGTCGCTTTCTTACATTAAATTCAAACGAATAAATTTGTAACAAGTTTTATTTTTATTCAACAATATAATCACCCTCGTTATCAGCAACCTTTTGCCATCTAGTATGCCGATTTCAATCCCAGACCGATAAAAATCAATTGGTTTTTGAGTAAAATATCTCGAGCTGCCATTTTGGACATCATCCAAATTTTAAAATTTTTTGTCACTAAGAAAATTTTGTAGGGATCGGAATAAATGGAAATCCGAAAGTGCGATATCGGACGAATATGGTGGGTGAGGCAGTACCTCCCACCCCAATTCATTATATTTTTCCAGTGTTCGTCTTGCACAGTGCGGTCTTGCATTGTCGTGTTGCAGAATGACCCCCTTTCCGTTGACAATCGCCAGATATTTTTCGATTAAATATTGGTTCACTCGATCCAGTTGTTCACAATAAAGGTATACATTAACAGTTTTTCCCGGTTTCAGCAATTCAAAATGAACAATTCCGCGAATACACCATCAAACACCCAGAAGCGTCTTTTCGGGATGTAAACCCTTTGTAGCCTCTATTAAAACTGCCTTTTGCGTTTTGGATTATCATATAGGACTTATTTTTTTGTCTTTACTAATCAACCGATCAAAAAACGGTTTTGTATGGTGCCGTTGAAGCAATACGTTGCATGGGATGGATAGGTTGGCTTTGTTCTTTTCGGACAGATTATGGGGGACTCAAACACCTGCTTTGCTTATTTTTCCATTCTGCTTTAAATGTTCTTGGATGGTCGACCAAGGTTGGTTAAGAGTGTTTGACATGGATTTGCTTCCACTTCTGTCCTTAGCATGTTGTTGTCGACATACGCAGAAACGACATTACTTTCCGGTCCCCCTATTACAATAAATGTAGTAGCATTTTAAAATCATGTGGCTTTAATATCATGACTGCTGTGGGCTGACATCATAGCCGAGTGGATAAGGCAGTTGAACACTGGTAATTCGAATTCCGACGAATGGGTTGGCTGCACTGATATTTCGTGTTTTTTTTTTTTTTTTTTTTTCTGTGTAACATTCAGAAGGAGTAGATTTTCCTTAACATGTTTTCCACGAAAGCATCCATCCCTACTAAGGTATATAGTCCTAGTGTGTTAGCCATAATTAAATAATTGATTGTCCCACAAAGATATTCGAATCCCGCGAACTGGCTGGCCGCATGGGCGTTTTCGTGGTTTTCCCCTTGTGTAACGTGTATACGAGTCAGTTTCCCTTAGAAAGACCTCCCCTTAGGCATTCCTTCCCTTAGGCAGATAGCCCTAGTGTGCTTTGCCATAATTAAATAAACCAAACCCACAAAGATATCTGAAAAACCTTTTGGAGGGAAAAATACTCCCTGTGGGGTGTTTTTTTATTTTATTTTACGACAAAATTTTGCAGTAAAATACAGAAGGCAAATTTCTGTACTTTTTATTAATATTTTCCTCTTATGCCATTTTATACTTAATAAAGATCTACAGCGATGTACACAGCTCTTAAACTGAAATTGTTTTTGAAATGAGTTTTCATTTTATTCAATACTAAAGATTTAGTTTTACGAGATTGTAGCAATAGTAATTTTTTTTAGTTAAAAAGATGTCAAACGTTACTGTTACGAATCTTGTATACATGTAAGTAACTGTAATGAAATTATGTATGAAAATCTATGTAGCATGAAATTCTTGAAAAAGTAGATGTTTTGCTGGGAAAATAAGAAAGCAGAGGCAAGTCTACTAACACTGAGTAAATGGTGAGTTATCGCGAAGTTTGCGATGGTTTTGGCGAAATTTCTCCTTGTGAGCTTCGCTCTTTAGATGCCCTTTGCACTGCGTTGTGTTTAACATTCTTAATAGTTTGAAGTGTAACTACTGATTGTTGTGATACTGTGAAGAGCTGTACGAGTATCTTTAGTCCAAAGGGACTTTGTCCCTAAAGGACTATAGTTTCGTTTTGCGATTTTGCCTTGAATCGCTATAAATGTCCGTTTCACTTTTCAAACTGTTGCCACCAAATGTTAGAGTCCTACATTATATTTGAAGAAATTAAATAATGAAAAGTCTGCATAAATGTATGTGTATTTTTCGCATTGTTATAAAACAATGGTATATAGAGCCATCAAATTTTGAACACGTAATCCTACTGTGAATATGGGCATGTGGAAGCCCAAATTTGGAATTTGTTTTATGATCGATTTCCTATTTTTTAAAACTTTGACGAATTTTTGATTAACAAACTCAAGGATTTCAAAGCGAGCCATTGCAACGTTATACAGAAAAAACATTTTTATCTCCAGGGGCGTGAGACTCTGTATCGGAAATTCTAAAGATATGCCGATTTAAAACTATTTTGCGATATTATTGCTCTTGAACTGAATTTTATGGTTCAAGTGCGAAGAGCGTGATATTTAATAAATAAAGGTAACAGATAAAATGTTAAAAAAACGCCCTTTTGGACGTAGTTTAAAAATCTGAAACCTTTCAGATTTTTTAGGAGAAGTAGCCAAGAAACTCATTTTCTGACCTTGTTAGTTCAACGAACTGATACATATTTTTTTTAATGCAAACGAACAAATTTCACTTAATATTTCAACAAAGATAATGTATTAAATAAATATGATATTTTTATTTCTGCAAAATAAAATTCATTGTTTTCACGAAAAAAATTAAAGAACGAAATTACATTTTGTTTACTTAAGTTATAGAGTTAAACGCATAACCTTTCGCTTATTTCTAGTGAACAAAAAAACAAAAACAAAAAAAAACTAATTTTTCACACGCATAAAACGGAAACACATAATCTGTATCTGTTCAACTAAGAGCTTTTTGATAGTTTTAAATAATTAAATAAACATTATTAACATTATTTAAAATATGCTAGTACATCTTTCTTAGAGAAGTATACAAAATTAAATTTTTGCATTCACAATTCGTAATAATTTATGTTTTTTTAAAGTATTAAAAAGTAGAAAAACGAAGAGTAGTAAGCATATATGGGAGTTACAATACCTAACTACGTTTCCATATGCATTTAACGCAGTTAGGTGTTTAAGTACATTTTTCCTCTATTTAGCACAGTTTTATTAAAGAACAATTTCATATAATAACTATCAAATCTTTATTTAACACATTATAGTTTGCTTAGCTTAAATAAAACACAAATAGAATACAAATCAAAGTTAACAGTCTTTACAAACATTTAAATTGAAGTGTTGAAATAAAGGACTTACAAAATACTCTCGTACCTATAATTTTTAAATATCTCCAGGCTTACCTGTTAGACAATATTATCAGGAATATATTCCATAAAAGAAGGTAACTTGCTGAAAAGAATGAAGCACATACAGTATCTCAAAAAAGTGATGGGACACTTGTGTTTTACAAAAGGAAACTGCAATAAAATAAATTTAAAAAACACGTACAATTTTTTTGGGTGTGTTTCATACTTAAATTTAGTAACAATTATTACATAACATACATTTTCTCAAAATATTAAAATATTAATTTAATAAAAATACAATTGTTCAGAACGGAGCAAAAAATGGCTCACATAAGTGATGGGACACCATTAGATACTACTACGTACTACAATAAAAATATTTTTGGGAGTTTTTATTTTTACTTAAAAGCAATTGGCAATAATTTATAAAATCGTCTGCAGTATTTCTCTCCAGTTTGTTTTGGAATTTTTGTTTTTTTTTTTAGCTCTGTGCAGCCATGAATGCTAAACGAAAAGAAACTTTGCCTGGAATTCGAAAATTAGTTATTAATTTGCATATTGAACGCGGAAAATCTATTAGAGAAACTACTGAAACAGTTAACTTCAGTCATTCAACAGTTTTCAATATCATTAAACGATAAAAAAAAGTATCATATGATTCAGGATAAAAGAAGACCAGGCCGACCATCAAAGCTATCCAATGGAATAAAGCGAATTATCGTTCGAAATATTAAAAAAAATCCAAGAATGAGTGCTCCTAAAGTTGTTGCTGATTTACAAGCATTATATGGAGTAATTGTTAATTCTGAGACTATTAGAAGAGTAATTCGATCTACTGGATATCACGGTAGAGCAGCCAGGAAAATATTCTTCGTAAGTGAAAAGAATAGAAAACTCAGACTGTCTTTCGCAAAATCCAACTAAATAAGAATTCTGATTACTGGAATGAAGTTATATTTGCTGATGAGAGTAAATTTAATATATTTGGTTCTAACGGTAGAATCTTGGTGTGGAGAAAACCCAGGGAAGAATTTCGCAAACAGTACTTGGTGCCAACAGTAAAACATGGTGGAGGAGGAGTTACGGCATGGGGATGTATGTCGTCCGCTGGAGTTGGTAATCTCGTTTTTATTGACAGTATAATGGATCAGTACAAGTATATTAACATTTTAAATCAAAATTTGAAATCTTCAGCGCGAAAATTGAACCTTCATAACGATTTTAAATTCTACCAGGACAATGACCCCAAGCACAGTGCTTTGAACGTTAGACTCTGGCTGCTGTATAACTGTCTTGAAATAATAAAAACACCCCCACAATCTCCACAATTAAATCCATAGAGAATATTTGGCAAGAATTGGAATCAAGAATTCGCAAACACACCATTTCTTCAAAACAACAATTAAAATCGGTGCTTCAAGAAGAATGGGGTAAAATCACTCCAGAAATCACAAAACAATTAGTCGAATCCATCCCAAGAAGATTAAATCATGTTTTAAAAGTAAAAGGAAATCCAACAAAATATTAAAACCTTTTAAAAAGTAAAATTTTTGGATAAATATTTGATGGAAAAGTAAGTGTCCCATCACTTATGTGATCCATTTTTTTGCTCCGTTCTAAACAATTGTATTTTTATTAAATTAATATTTTAATATTTTGAGAAAATGTATGTTATGTAATAATTTTACTAAATTTAAGTATGAAAAACTGCCACAAAAAATTTTACATGTTTTTTAAATTTATTTTATTGCAGTTTCCTTTTGTAAAGCACAAGTGTCCCATCACTTTTTTGAGACACTGTATATGAAATCATTTTAAGACTTCTGCATCTGAACAACAATAGAATTCTCTCTCGCTAATATATATCGTTTGGCGCTCGTTTATTTTTGACGCTGCTGAGTTTCATTATGCAAAAGTGGCAATTTATTCTAACAGTATTGCATCAGCTTTTTATATTATTTCAACCAAGGAAAGAAAAAAGTAAATTAACCACAACCTAATCTTTACTTTGTCCAAAAAGAAGAATAATCAAGCTAGTTGCTATGAGGATGTATGGAATTCAAACAGCCTAGACAATGGCTAGGATGTGTCGAAGTAAGATGGCTGAACTAAAACGTTTCGCGAATACAGCATCTCTAATTTCAAGCAAGCATTACAGGTAAATGATTTGGAGGTTTAGCTACAGCCCAGCAGAAGGTCAATTTTCAGAGGTACCGAATGTATTGTTTCCAAATACTCGGAATTAAGGGCATCTTGCAAGTGAAAAATGAAATTCTGCAACTTTCATCGGAAAAAAAACATTTTTTTTTTTTTCATTTGACTTGCAGAAATTCATTTTATTAAAACGGCAGAAATTCATTTCAGTAGAATCATTTGACCTACTGAATTTTTTGTAATATTTTAATAATAATAATAAATGAATTATTGTTATTGAAAGTTAATAACTGAAACTAGTATAATAAAATATGATTAAAACATTACGAATGAAAATCCGCTTTAACTTGCGAAAAATAATATGCATTTCGTTTGCAGCAGTTCATTTAAATAGAATCATGGGTCCTATAGAATTTAAAAGTGAATATTTTATAATATTTAAGTAATAATAATTACCATATATTCCGGTTTATAAAGCGCACTTTCACACAAAAAAAATGATTTCGAAATTTATGGGTGCGCTTTATATGCCAAATGATAGATTCAAAAATAAGGGAAAGATGAGCATACAAAAATTTGATTTCTACAGAGCTAAATGTTGTTACTGGCAATTCTGACAATTTTTTAGGAACTAATTCGCAATGCTTTCTTCTAAGATAGGCCATTTTTGTTATTCCTTTCCGCAAAGCACAGTCATTCTTTGGCTTATTAATTATTTGTGAAATATTTTTACTTTCACTCACGTATGGGGCTTCCGCCAATACCAAACATCCTTGCTGCGCCACGATTCATGTTTTATCTCGCTAATTGAATGACTTTGTATTTGAAACCAACACTCTGTTTGCTTTATTTGGCAGGAACCATATTTATTACTAAAAGGAACATTAAGTCAACCGTATTTTAACTGAAGGAAATGTGAGTGAAAGTCACTAAAACCTTCGATGTTCACTACCGAAGACCTATAAATTTGTTGGTCGCCAAAGTTTCGCCAAAAAATCGCCAAGTTACCATAATGTAAAGATTAACTCTGAGCTCTTACGCTAGTGAGAGGAGAGTAGCGCTGGAAGTGCACAACCAAAGGTAATCACTTTTTAGTACTTTCGAGAACAAAACATTTTACCCGCTCTCATAAATTCATTGTACTACTTGGAAAATAAGCTTCTGAAATGTGGATGGAGGATTTTCTTACATTTAACGTGTTAACACCTCCGTCCGTTTCTTCACCAGGGAAAAACAGGCATGCATTCGGATGTTATAATCGACTTCTAACGCATATTTATTTTTAAAATATATGAAAGTAAAAATTATCCGCTGAAACAGTATTCCATTCGCATAAAAAAAAACTTCCGTAACCCTTTTATTTAGGGCCCAGGTGCGCACCGGCTATAATCACCATTTGCCTCAGAAACGGAGGTTACAGCCGAAAACACCGCGACAAAAACATCGCGGAGAAAATAACGCAAGGCGAAAACGTCGAGCTACAAAACATAGTGGGAGAAAACATCGCAAAGAGAAAACATCGCAGTTCTAAAACATCGTGGAAAGAAGAATAATTTTTACTTTCATATTTTTTATTAACTAATAAATATTTGTTGAAAATGTAAAATGATAACTTAAGCATAGAAAATTAATGCAACGTATAACACTTAACAGAATTTTAAACCGACACAGTTAACTAACAAAGGTCATTAATAAATTATTTTTTATAAAGTTTTTGCTGGTAATTTTTCCTGAAAAGTATAATCTATAAGTTGCATTTAATTTCTATGCTTAAGTTTCCTTCTTATGTTTTCAGCAAAAATTTATTAGTTAATAAAAAAATGTGAAAGTAAAAATTATCCTTCTTTCCATCTTGCGCTCACAAATCATTATGGGAATATCCATTTACAGTTATTAAAGCCTGAAAAAAGCATGTCTGCGATGTTATCGTCATGCGATGATTTGTAGATACTTTATTTTTTACCACGATATTTTCGACGACGATGTTTTTAAACTGCGATGTTTTCTCCCACGATGTTTTGTAGCACGACGTTTTCGCCTTGCGTTGTTTTCTCCGCGACGTTTTCGTCCGCGATGTGTTTTTGCCGCGATATCGGAGCCGGGCTCCGGTGGGTTCAGACGCAATTTAAGCTCTGTTCACGGCTTCAAATGACGACAGGAAGAGAAAGCATCTGAATCCTAATTCATTCGGGTAGGAAGTATATTCGCATTCCAAGATATTTCTCCCTTTTCTCAAAACTCTAGAGTAACATTCCTGTTCATTCATATCTGCATTGAATACAATCCATATTTGCAGAACGTACTCCGTCAAGCATTTCCTTCCCCCACATATATTGTTTCCCTTATCGTTTGTCAATTCAGTAAGCCATTGTTCGAAAGCTTGTCAGAAGTCTTCAAATGAAAGACTTCTACAGATAACAGCATCGCACACGTATCTTTCACGCTTCTTCGGTACGAAAACGGTGCACATCTACGGCGAATATACCTAAAAGTTTTAAAATGTATTTTGAAATTTCAGGTGCCAGTTATATGCCGGGATACACTAAAATTGTTTTTGAAATATGAAAAAAATTACATTAATAAATCTGCATTATATTTTAAATACGTTGAAAAACAGCAAGAGGTAATACCCAGCTTATCTCTTTTTCTTACCGTCTTTTTCCGAAAATAAGACACTGTCTTACTTTCTTTTTTTGGTCCAAAATACGCGCCAGGGCTTATTTTGGAGGGAGGGAAAAAATAAAAGTATATTTATATATTTTTATTTAATATTTATTTTATACAGAACACAGAAATTTAAATTTATTCAATTACAGTCATGTCATCTTCTTCTGGAACATCGTCATAAATAAAATTCTGAATTATATTCTGATTTTCTCCTAAATCCATTTCCTGTTGAATCATTGGTCCGAATCTCTCATGTCTTGCGATATAGCTATCGTTAAATGAATACTTCTTGTCTAAGTAGCCTGTTCGTAGTGCATTGGAAACATCACTATCAGTCTAATGGATGACGATGCCTTTCCTGTGAACGTATCTCTCTCGGGGCAAACGGTGAACTGGTTAAGATAAATCCCAAGAATTAATTTGAAACGAACTGTAGAGGTAAAGAATTAATTTCTCGGAATATTTCGTTTCAAACATTTCTCTGAAATACGAGTATTAGGAAAGCTAAACATATTGTTGCGTGCGTACGGGTTCGTTATGAAATGAATGCACAAGTCCGATGAAAAATGAACAAAAATTTATTATTGTCACAACAAAAATGCTTAAATTTTCTCAAATTATCATGCAGTATTACAATATCTCACAGTAGTTATCTTTTAACTACTCAAATATCCAATAGAACGTAATTCAAAACAGCTAAAGAACGCTAATCTGCGAATTCGCTACAATCAACAAGAGCAGTTTTCTAAACAACAACAAACTAAGCAAGCAACTAACTACAAACTGAGATGTTTTCCTCCTTTTATAAGATTTTAAAATCACGCGCTAGAATTTTCCAGTACTTTCTCGAAATCAAAAAGAGATATTTATTTATTTAATGCACGCGCTCTTGTATTTTCAATTTTCCGGCTTTGCTTTCTTTTAATATTCGTCACGCGCTGCACTGCGCGAGAAATAAAACCATTTAATTTATAATTCAACTAACATTAGCTTTTTAAATACCAAATTCGTAACAATATAATTACTTAATAAATCAACAGCATTTTTCAACGAATTCTTTTTGTCACATTCTTTTAACTAGGGATTATTTTCGGGGAGATGTCTTATTTTACAAAAAGTTTCGAAAATCACAATAGGGCTTATTTTCGGAGGATGTCTTATTTTCAGAAAAAGACGGTAGAAGGGAAATTTTATTTATTCAAAATTTGAGGAATTTTTGGCCTTCCTAAGATTTTCAGAAGTGTCATAATGGCTCATATTCGTCAACAGTAAAATAAGCAGAATTATGTAACTAACGCCTATCAGCCTGTAAAACGAACTTTGGTCACAAAGGAAAATGGAGAAAAACAAGAAGAGGGAGAAAAAAGTACAGTTCGGGTTAAAAAAAAAAATGGATGTCAACTCATTGCCCATCTATTTGTCAGAATGGAGTCCTGCCCTTTATTTCAAGATGTGTCCTCTTATTGGACAATATTTTCACCACAGCTTTCAGAGAAGGAACTTCTTACGATCAATTTTTATGCCCAGTGATAGTACATTCATATTTAACAATTGCAAACAACGTTTATTGGATTACTCCACATAAAGGAAAACCCCAATATGCCATGTCAGCGGAAGGAGTGTTACATTTATAACTGAAGTAAGTATTTCACTTTTCTTCCTTAAAAACGCTAAATTATAATATTTAATGAAATTAATTTAGATTTGTAACAAAAAAACTTTTATTATTATTATTATTATTATTATTATTTTGCTAAAATATAGTTACTCCATTAAGATACCATTTCTCAAATATTTTTCAAATAGGGACGACTTTTATAAATTCGAATAATGTGCGGGCCACCCCTTCAAACGCAGTTTTTTAGTGTACGTTACTATATACTTAAATTTTTAAAATACAATTAATTAAGATTCATTCAATTTTGTAGTAGATATACTGATAGAAAAAAAATTAGATCTGTCTTTAATATTCAAGCTTATAACTGTTTGGATAGACTTACTAACTAAAAATTAAATACTCGTGCTTACAGTAATGAGATGGCTGAGTCTGCCAATTTTAGCACAGCTGTGCTATATTTGGATGTATCCAGGTAAGAAAAACCACGGTCATAGTGCTTGCCGTAGTCGTACCTTAGCTATATGCAGTTAATTTAAATTTTTATTTGTCTAAATTCAGTATACAGGATGATTTATTTGATATATATAAATATATATATCTATTACCGTGAAAGACCGAAATTGGATAATGTCGACTTTCACCGGAGAATATCAACATTCACCAAATACGTCGGTGAAAGATCGAATACTGCACTACATTCTTGTATATTCGGACCCTCACCGGTGTATGTCGACAATCACAGATATGCTCTGGTAAAAGTCGAAAAGAGAGATCATAAAGTGCCATAATAGTTTAAGTTGTTGCAATAAATAAGATTTGAATCACATAATTTAGTAAGTTTTTTATTACTGTTATTTTATTTTCTCATGTAGAACGTACTGTATAATTAAGTAAGTTTTTAACTTCTATTATTTCTCTTTCTCATTTTGAATGTATTGTGTGTTTTAGGTTCTCATATTCTTAAGTTCTTATTTCGAGTTTCAAGTGCGTTTATTCGCGACTGAATTACGGAGAAGAAAAATAATATTGTTATATGTTCAACATTCACCATTAGTACATGGTGAATGTCGACATTGACCGGTGTAAGTCAGAAATAAGAGTATTTGAAAAATATTTCGGACATACACCAAGAGACTATGTGAATGTTGACATTCCCCGGTGAAAGTCGACATTCTCCAGATTTCGGTGTTTCACCGTAACATATCCATTAGATATTGGATTTATATACACTGGTGTGCAAAAATTAAGGACGAGACGGTTTTTTCAATATAACTTTGTACAAAAGCTTTCCAAATCAACACATTTAATACTTTAAGATCCCCAATACGTAAGGACATGAGTATTGTAAGCAACACTTAATAAAAGAGAAATCAGAGGGATAAAAAGAAGCTTTATTGAAAAAGTAGCAACTGAAGGCCGAAACATCCCTGTGATGGGTGTCCAGCAAGAAACATCCGGTTTTTAATAGGGGATATGATCTCGCCTGACTGCTAGGCAGGTTTCACAGCGTCTGCCCATGCTGAGAATGAGGGTGTCAATGAGTTGTTGAGGCATTGCTGCCCATTCGTCTTGCAGCGCTAATCGAAGCTCCGGAATCGTTTCTGGTGGTAAGGTACAAGCTGCCAAGCGTCTGCCTAGAAAATCCCATACATGCTCGATGGGATTCAGATCTGGAGATCCCTCCGGCCAATCCATATGTCCAATATCCTCACTTTCTAAGAGCTTTTCGGCAGCTACTGTGCGATGACATGGTGCATTGTCGTCCATGAAAAGGAACTGCGGAACCATAGCGCCTCTAAAAAGATGCACATATGGAAGAAGAATCTCGTTACAATAACGGGTCCCGTTGACTGAACCTGCGTCGAAGATGTGAAGGTCTGTACGACTACCAAGCATGATGCCTCCCCAAACGAGAACACCGCCACCTCCATACCTGTCCCTTTCAATGATGTTCGAGGGATGATTGCGGTTTCCCCGCTCTCTCCAGATGAGTATGCGATGAGGATCGCTACTCAGACTGAATCTGCTCTCATCTGTAAATAGTACTCGTCCCCATTCATTGTCTCTCCAATTCCGGTGTTCCCAGCACCACAGAGAACGCCTTCTTCGATGGGCAGGCGTTAGAGGTACACACCGTACAGGGCGTCGTGCAAACAGACCACCACCGTGCAGTCTTCTGGCCACGGTAAAACGCAATAACGGTCCAGTCGCCTGTGTCGTGTGTCTAGCTATTTTTCCGCTGTCTGCTGCCTGTTTCTTCTGGCTTGTAAGGCAATATACCGGTCATCTGCGGGTGTGGTTCCTCGTGGACGACCACTACTAAACCCCCGGATAGCTAGCTGTTCCTGTAGTTTGAAATTGTCTGCAAAGTCGTGAAACGATGCTGTGAGCAATTCCAAACTCTGTAGCCACACTTGTCACACTGCGGCCTTCCTCCAACTTCCCAATGATTCGACCTCGGGTAAAAGCATCCAGATGTCGTCTAATAGATTGATTATTCGCCATTTCTCGCTGAGGCAGCAACTCGGTGTGATTTTAACTGCTATACGGCGTGCAATCTCTTTGCCAGAAATACTGATCTTACACCGACAACATGCTTTATACTACTCACACTCCCCCATTACGTCTACCTGCATATCTGCGCATGTGCTACCGTACATCACCTTACTTAATCTCCTGATTGGTCTTTCTGTCCGCTCTGCCTCTTCGTTCAGCTGATATGCTAATTTTTCGACTTCGTCCTTAATTTTTGCACACCAGTGTATATTTATAACCTATATATATCCTTTATTGGATATGTATATTTATAGGAGGATCCGAACCACTTGTTCCCCCACAGTTTGAGAAACGCTGCATTAATACATAGTATTCTAATTAACGAACTGAATATTAAAAAATAAAATGGTTCTTAATCTTCTTCACTGTTTCACTGGTTCAACTTCCAAGCACACAAAAATATTTATGCACTACAGTAAATCCATTTTAACACGAATCTCAAGGGACAGAAAAATCAAGAGTTCGTGTTAAAAAAAATGTGTTTTAACTGAAGACTCAAATTTTATTTTTGGAACTATTTTTCTAGGTATTAACCATTTACAGTATGCAATAACATAAGTAATACAATATACTATGCATATCGTCATACAAAAGCTACATTAAGATTGTACTACGTTAATTCCTGTACTATGACTTTATGTGCATTCACGCAATTTTTGGTTAAAAATTCCTGTATATTGCACCGTCACAGACGAGAACATGCGACATGCGACGGAGGACGTGGGCACCATCCCTCTACCAATACGGTTAATCGGTATAGCGCCAGGTCCACCTTTATCTCTTGCCTAGATACATGATACATAAGAACATACGGTGGCTACAGATAGACTGTGCAGAAGATACATATATATTCCAGATGCCTAAATACATCTTACGTAGGAACATGGGGTGCATGAGATGTATAAGGGGACATTCATAAGAACATATCTAATGTGACACACATTGGGTGGCGTACACATACTTGAAGTACACATAGTTGAAGATATATAGGAGCAGAATCAGTTACATGTTACAGGATGTTGCGAGATATATGATACAAGATGCTGTTGATACAGATATATGCAGATGCCAAGATACATAACATGAGGTGCAGAGTGAAATAAGTGGCAGGATACATGGTAGAAGGTGATAAATAAGATGCTTGATACAGGGTTATGCGAGATATATGTTACAATATGCAGAAAATACAAATATTGGCAGATGCCAGGATGCATGATACGTAGAACATAAGGTGCGATAGATAAATAAAGTGACAAATATAAGGACATGCATAAGGTGACATACACATACTTAAGAAAAGAAGGTTCAAAATAGGTTACATATTAAAGGATGACACGAGATATATGATAATTATTACACAATGATACAAGATATTTGTTAAAACGTACAGGGTTAGATTTTACAACATAGGTTACGTATTGCAGGATGTTGCAAGATATATAATACAAGGTGCAGAAGATACTAATATAAGCAGATACCAAGATGCATGATACATAATACATATTAAAGGATAATACGAGATATATGAAACATATTACAGGATGATACGAGATATTTGTTAAACATACAGGGTTACATTTTACAACATAGGTTACCTATTGCAGGATGTTACAAGATATATGATACAAAGTGCAGAAGATACTAATATAGGCAGATACCAAGATCCAAGATACATGATACATGATGCAGAATATGTTACATGCTACAAGATGACACGAGATTATATATGCAGATGCCGGGATACATGATACTGGATTCAGAATAAGTTACATAACTAAGATTTTGCGAGATATATGATACAAGGTGCCACAGACGAGAACATAAATGTCTTGTAATTGCACGACCAATTGTACTCAGTTCAAATGTTACAGCAAAACGTTCTATAGTAACCAAGGCATGTCATTGGCGGGTGGGCAGAATGTTACTGTGCTCCTCACTTTCTTGTGATGGCATTTTTTGCACCTCAGACACAACTGCTTGTATATCAAATTTCACTAGAGCACACATGGCAACATCGTCATCTACAGTAACTAAATCCTCAAAACTAACACCAGGTTTGCAACGCCTTGTAGACTATTCTATTCGTCAGATGAAGCGGTATCGTTGTCACCATCTAACTCGTCAAATGATTAACTCTTTATGTCTCCAGGCTCTGCTAAAACAGTTCTGTATGTATTGTGACGATACCAGATTTTCAGGGTGCTGTGATAGCTTTTATTGCAGCAAGCACACACTCCGAGTTGGTTTTACCGTCTCCTTTTCAGCAGCGGGAACTGCAGCTGATTCAAAAGCTGAAGACGCCTTGTTGCCTTTGGGTGGGGGACTGAACCTTTAAATTGGAGCCGCCTAGACGGTACAGTGATTAGTGGAGCTGGCTGCGATACTGAAGGGCCGGGTTCTAATCCTGGAGAAGGATGGATGCAAACTATATATCCTATCATAGGAGGTAGCGGTGGCCGCCTATTAGGTGCCTCCACAATAAAATTGCCACCACTTCCGGCCTTAGGAGTGGTCAATGCTAGAAAAGCAAATTAAAAAAACACCTTTATATCCGTTCGATTAAAAAAAAACACCTTTATATAGGTTGGGTTGTCAGGACTTGTGTTTCTCTTGATTTGCTTTGGAAACATGGTATGCCCTGAATAAGAACAGGGAGCTTACTCAAGCTATGTTCAAGATTTGTGTATAACAGACGACACAAGCAGGAAGGGTATACAAAACCCTTTATTTTCGATACTTTACAGGCACTTCCGAACTTCGGAATACAGAGACCAACCACTTGTGGTCTGAACGTAAGAATATAAAACTACTAACTAAAACTCTAACTAAAAGCTAACTTTGAATTAGTATACAAATGCCTAACACCAAGACTGGCCTTTATTTAAAAATGGTACGTATGTAGTACGCCGAGCTGCTGAAACTACAATACGTTTGCAAATATCAAGAGGGCTAAACCTCTGGCCTTAAAGGCAACCAGCAACCGAGTGAAAACTCGTAAAACTGCAGTGGCAAAGGGCTTGCTTCCTAAAACTCCTTCTCTCTCCCTTAACTCTTGGCAAAAAGCCACAACTTAAATACTTGGGCGTTAGCAAGACAATTTGCATAAACAAGTTAAAGCATTTAATTCTGGCCGGAAGTAGAAAATAAGAATAGTACAGTTTTAAAATAAAATACACGTTAGTAAAACTTAGGATCCTTACAGGGTAGTCGCAAGACCATGCCTATTCTGAGCCACCTGTCGACTATTAAAACAAAGAAGCCAGTTACGAAATGATGAGCTTTCGATCCAAGCTTCTTATGGTCAAAGTAGAAACAACATGATTTTCTGGACTTTCCGATCACCCAAGAATGGTGTTATATCAATGCTGTCTACAGCAGTACAATGACAACAGTTACATACAAAGACAACAATTAAGCGTTATTTACTGCGTCCTCCACCATGGCCCTTATAACCTTTTCTTCTAAGGGTACGATCTGGGAAAAGATTGTAAAAAGCTCCATATTATAGACATCGTACGAGGCTTATTAAATTTTGCTTATCAGATTCATAGAAGATAATTTTGCTGCAGAAGATTGTATTAAAACTCCAGTATAATTGCATTAAGGGAGGGGGAAAAAACGAACATTAAAACATTTATTTCAAAGTTTACAAAATTTAAATAAGATTTATAAAGATAAAAAAGAAAAACAAGATGAGTAATGTATCTTTCACACAAGATGCAAGCAATGGTAAATAGAAGAATACTTTCATATACTTTAATATATGAACATATTCCTAGACATGTTCTATATTAACTATATATACACAGGGTGATCAGCGAATACGCCCTGATTTCAAAATTAAATATCTCTACAACAAAGATCGACAGAATTATGCGGTAAACTGTACGTTTATTAGCAAAACTGTAAAAATGGTGTACAAAAGTTTAGAAAATTTAGTTACAAAAATCGTCAACAGAGCGCCCTGTAATCGCAATGACCTATCAATAATAGCCTTTAACCTTTTCCCGTGGGCTACAGGGGCCAATTTCGAACGTATTATGGCCATAGTCACTTATTTTAAATGAAAGGAACAGAAAAACAATCGACAGGGTCTTGCATTTCCTAATTCATATTAAGGAGTAAATTTTAAATTACCATAGTTTACTGAAATTTCTTGAGAAACGTTGAAAGCGTTGGCTAGTGAAAAGAGGCTAGCGTAGAAAGTGAAATAATGTATTCCATTAAACAACTTTTTTTTTTTTTTTGTTCTGGAATTTCACCGATTAGAACAAAGTCCTACGGCAACACGTCGCAGTTTTCAAAACCGATTCAATGTTCCAGTTGGACCCGATGCGAAAACCATTCGCATGCTCTTCGCGAAATTCGAACGGACTGGCAGCGTGGCTAATGATCGAAAGGGAAATGTTGGGCCTAGGCAAACTGTAGTCACTTCTGAAAATGCAACCAGAGTTTCTGGAATTGTTCAGCAAAATCTTAGGAAAAGCATCCGACGGATTGCATCAGAGACAGGTTTAAAGTGCACAAACACGCAAAAAAAAAAAAAAAAAAAAAAAAAAAAAAAAAAAATCTGAAATTTTTCAGATTTTAAATTACGTCCAAAGGGGCGTTTTTTTAAAGTTTTGAGTGTTACCTTTATTTATTAAATATCATGTTCTTTGCACTTAAACCATAAAATTCAGTTCAAGAGCAATATCGCAAAATAATGTTAAATTAAGCATATCTTTAGAATTTCCGATATACACAGTCTCGCGAGCTGGAGATAAAAGTATTTTTTTTTTATATATAACGTTGCCATTTCTCGCTTTTAAAGCATTGAGTTTGTAAATCAAAAATTCGTTAAAGTTTTACAAAATATAAAATCTATAATAAAACAAATTCCAAATTTGGGATTTCAGATGCCCATATTCGCAGTAGGATTTCGTCATTCAAAATTCGATGGCTCTATGTACCATTGTTTTATCACAATGCGAGAAATAGACAATCATTTATGCAGATTTTTCATTATTTAATTTCTTCAAATATAATGCAGGACTCTAACATTTTGTGGCAACAGTTTGAAAAGTGAACCGACGTTTATGAGTCCGACGCAAAATGCCAAAACGAAAGCAATAGTCCTTCGGGACTGAAATCCCTTTGGACTAAAAAAAAATTAAAAAATATCCTACGGATGTTTCCATACAAAATCCAAAGTCATCATGAAAGGTGTGCAACAAAGGGTTGACTTTGCGAATCAGATTCTAACAATGATCGAGAACGACAGATTTGATGTAAGCTGCATCTGGTTCACAGATGAGACACATTTTGATTTGAATGAAATTGTTAATAAACAAATCTGGAGATTTTGGTGTTCCGAAAATCCTCATTTGTGTGATGGGAAAGCACTGCATTCGCCTAAAGTTACTGCATGGGATTCGGTATGCGCCAGAGGCATTATCGGACCCTTTTTCGCACGAGAAACGATAACTACTGAACGTTACGTTACGATTTTGGAACAGTTTGTCAGCACTCAACTAGCGTTGGAGGATCGACCAGGTGTCGATTAGTTTATGCAATATGAGGTACGACCACATCGAACAGATAAAAGTTTTCGCTTTCTTCATGAATACTTGAGAATAGAGTAATTGCGTTAGATTATCCG
This sequence comes from Stegodyphus dumicola, assembly GCF_044657685.1. Taxonomy (NCBI): domain Eukaryota; kingdom Metazoa; phylum Arthropoda; class Arachnida; order Araneae; family Eresidae; genus Stegodyphus; species Stegodyphus dumicola. Next base: position 181,984,404 of record NC_140776.1, on the reverse strand, counting down.
CAATTTACTGACACAGGAATTGCTTGGCCTCCATATTCTCCAGATCTGAGTCCTTGTGACTTCTTTCTGTGGGACGCATTGAAAGACACTGCCTATCGAAACAATCCCGCTACTCCCGCTTCACTTTATTGTTCTTTTAGACTCCTTTCAGAGCAAGAGTTTTAAGCCCAGAGCGCCATCTGTTAATGATTTTCGTAACTAAATTTTCTAAACTTTTGTACACCATTTTTACAGTTTTGCTAATAAACGTACAGTTTACCGCATAATTCTATCGATCTTTGTTGCAGAGATATTTAATTTTGAAATCAGGGCTTATTCGGTGATCACCCTGTATATAACATGTTAACAACTATTAACTACATATCTATAACATGTTCTATATTCCTAGACTAGTTCACATTCCTATATTATTCATTTACATATGAAAATTTTCGGTCAGTGGCTTGAGGATTTAGTTTACATTTTCGTACACACGCAGAAAAAATCCTGGATTTTCGAATCGCTAATTAATAAAGTTTTTAAACCTTAAAAAATTATTCTGTAATAAAATTACAGAAAATATAAATCTTCCCTATTAACTATTAATCTCTAGCAATTTTCTGTATTAATTCTGCATTTGATATTTCGTTATATAAAATGCATTTTTCTATATAAATCGTTTTTTTTTTTCTAGGTGCAGTTCGAAAATTGAAATCATTTTAATGCTATATACTATCATTAATACAATATTAAAATATTTCATCAGAAATATGTAGCTATTCCACAAAACTTTCATTAAAGTAAGACAGCACTCCTTGAAACATAAGTACTGTTACGAACTTTGTACATATGTAAGTAATTTACTGAAAATATGTAATATTTGTAATATTTTTTGTGTAATATAACGTGAAATGCTTGAAAGAGAAAATGCTCTGCTGGAAAAATAAAAACACAGGGGCAAGTTTATTTAACATTGAGTAAATGACTACATCGCTTAATTGTGGAGTTATCGCCAAGCTGCGATGATTTTGGGGACTAATTTGTGTCGCCAAATTTGGCAAAAAATAGCCAAAATTCTCCAAAATTAGCGACGTTTCGCTCTCGTCAATATGTAAGTGTAACTGGTTTTTCAATTGAAAAAAATGTTAATTAATCTATATATGTAACTGCTACCGGCCCTTATATGCCTTTTTGAATTCAAGAAGTGGAAGGTACTAGAGATTTCTCGACGGCCAGGGAAAAATTATAAAGACTGAAGAGAGCATCAGTTTCTCAGTAGCAGTTGGTTAGTTCAGCGTTGAGTACGGAGTATAGAGATATCTCAGTATAAGCTTCGCCTTCTAGATATGCTCTATATTGCGCTGTGTTAGTTCAGCGTTGAGTACGGAGTATAGAGATATCTCAGTATAAGCTTCGCCTTCTAGATATGCTCTATATTGCGCTGTGTTTAAGGGGACTCATACACCTTAAAACCCATAAGATGTTCGAATAGGTGACTGTCGCAAGAATTGGGATAACTTATTTATTTTAAAAGCAATTACTACCAACTTTTTACAGCTGACTACATAATATAGCTGCTTTCTGAAATAGTCATCAGAAAGTTTGTGTTGCCACAAATATTTTTATAATTGAATCCGCTTTATGACAACATTTTCCGTCATGTTTCCAACTTGCGCGCACAGTTTAAAACATTCTGTTTCATAATTTAATTCCATATTTAATATATAGCTTTTATAACGACTGGAAACTACTGTGAACCTAAAATTCTAAAAATTTCATGTTAAATTTTTATTTTATTTTGAGTTGAGTTTATAAAATGTATTTTATTAAAAAAATGTGTAATGTTTTCGTCCATAAAATTTTTCAATAGTAAAATATTCATCAGATTGTTAGTTCATTTAGAAAATAGTGCCCATATAAAGAATTTCATCCAATTTCAAGTATGTACCATTAGCCATTTTTAAAATATCATGCGCGCAAAGTGGAAACATGGCGAAATATTTCGTCACAAAGAGGATTAAATTACAAAAATATTTGTGGCAACACAAACTTTCTGATTACTAGTTTCCAAAGCAGCTATATCATGAAGTCAGCTGTAAAAAGTTGGAAGTAATTGCTTTTAAAATAAATAAAATATCCCAATTCTTGCAATAGTCACATATTCGAAGATCATGAGGGGTTTAAGGTGTATGAGTCCCCTTAATGTTATTAGGCATTTGAACTGCAACTACTACTGAGAGCAGCTGCCCGTGTATTTTTATGGAAAGTTCAAGAACTGCGAAGTGTTTCCTTTAGCTAAATAAATTTTGTCAAACTATCATCGGTTCTATGTGCATTCAATCCATTACGAGCCCGTACAGAAACAACGGTATTTTGGCAAGGCTGGATAAGAATACTTTAAAGTAATACATTCTGCATAAAATGTGCATATGCCCTCACACGCGTTGAATGTATTAACGAGTTGATTAAAAAAATTTTTTTGGACACATTTAGTAAAAGCCTTCGATCCGGTAAAAATTTTGTACGTTGTAAATTTGAAGTAGTACGAATTCATTAAATTATGTATTTCTGCCCTGTAAAAATTCACTAAATAAATAACGGTATAGGAAAAGCCGTTTAATTAAACATTCTTGGCATTAAAAACCAACCAAAGTAAAACTGGCACAGTAAAAACAGACCAAATTTAATGTTCGGGGCAGTAAAAATTCCCTCAGTCAAGCAGAAAGGTATGAAAAACTGACATACAGGAAAAAAAACATTAAGTTTTTTAGATTCTAAATTTCAGTTTGGGGACCTTTTTTCTTTCTTCAGAATAGCAGTTCAATTATATTAGCTTAGGTTTGTAATTTACCTAATCAAAATAAATTTTATATTCTCATGAGAAACTTAATTGCCATTTTTTTCTTTAATTGCAGGAAAAGAACATCTACACACAGAGATCTAATTTTCGTTTGCATTTCCAAAACAAATTTAGACAGCTCACTCATCACACGTTGGTAAAAGAAAAGATCATGCATTCCGAATAATGCACTTGTTGCATACAACCTCACTATATACATCACTTTCTCTTCTTCTGTTAGAGCCGCTGCCAGTTTCAAGAGCTTTTAAGATAAGTAAGTACCGAGAAACAAAGAAGCTTTCAATTATTCTCCTGTATATTATACATAAAAGGCAAAATAATCAAACATATCGTATTGTTTACAATCCAATATAAATGTAAAATAATGTACAATGCATGTATTGTAATATAAATGTAAAATAATGTATTTAAAATAATTTACAATGTTGAATATGCGATATGTTAATCAAATACGATGTGTTACAGTACGATATGTTTACAATACGATATATAGGCCCACCAGCGGCCGAACGGTAAAGTCGCTGAACATTGGTAGTTCGGTCCGAGGTTCGAATCCCGCGAACGGGCTGGCTGCATGGGCGTTTTCGTGGTTTTTCCCATGTGTAACGTGCATACGATCGAGTTTCCCTTAGAAAATCCTCCAGGAAGGTATCCCTTCCCTTAGGCAGATAGCCGTCGAGGTTTTGCCATAATCACGCACACAATACGATATATTAATCAAACATATCATAATTATTTGAGTATTATGGTTACAATACCATATGGGCCCACCAGCGGCCGAGCGGTAAAGACGCTGAGCACTGGTAGTTCGGTCTGAGGTTCGAATCCCGCGAACGGGCTGGCTGCATGGGCGTTTTCGTGGTTTTCCCCATGTGTAACGTGTATACGAGCCAGTTTCCCTTAGAAAGTCCTCCACGAAAGGCATCCCTCCCTTTAGGCAGATAGCCCTCGTGTGCTTTGCCATAATTAAATACACCATACAATACCATATGTTATAATAAGATATGTTTACAATTATGATATGTTATAATACGTTATGTTTACAATGCGATATGTTTACAATGCGATATGTTACAATACGATATGTTTACAATACGATATATTAATCAAACATATCATAATTATTTGAGTATTATGGTTACAATACGATATGTTATGATACTATATGTTTACAATATGATATGTTAATCAAACACATACGTACCTTTATTTATATATATTAACTATACCTTTCAGTATATAGAGAGCTGCAGGTTCGCGCTACCTAATTAACTAAAAACTTCGAATAAGCAGGGGAAGACTGATAATTTATTACAAATAATATGGACAAACAGCAGAATAAATAGCTGTAAACAGCTTAAGGAGAACGTAGCTAATTCCCTTTGAGCTGCAGAGGCTCAGAAACTGATCGAAAATTAACTCGTTATAGCTTTCGGAGTCAGATCTATATGGCGTTAAGCGCATACGAGGAAGTTCGGGGAAACAATCGGTTGAAAAATATGTCTTCCACAAACTTCCGAAATGTCTCCCAATTAGCGAGAGCTTCCAAATGTTATCAACTTTCAAGGCCCGCCAAGGATGTTCTCTCATATCTCGCATTCTAATTGAGTTACTTTTACACATTTAACAATGTTGGACTCAAAATGGAAAGATCTGTAATTTTTTTTAAGAAATAAATATTGGTTTACGAAACAAATTCAATTACACACAAAATAACTTCTAAAGATGTCACCTTAAAAGCAACAAATAAGTAAATAAATAAATGATTGTACAATGTTGCAATAATACGTAAAAACAACAATAAAGTCGAGTAAATTTAGTATTTTCAAAGTCCACGCCAAACTAAGGTTGCTTTTTTTGCTCAATTTTATACCGAAAGAAAATGTAGAAAATTTTATTCTAACTATTATAGATAGAAGTTTATTTAATTCCATATTTCAAGGTTTTTCTACCTCTTTTCCGCGCATCTTCGGGGTGTAATCGGAAAACACGTCCGGTTAGCAGTCGGAAAATGCGGAGTTTGTGTCCCGGCGAAGGCACAATTTCTAAATCACTCTAGAATATAAGATTTATTTTGTTGCTGAAAATAACAAACCTTAATTATATTCAGTTTTAGAAGCTTTCGATTAGAGACAGTGATTTTTATTTTCAAGTAAGCCTTATGGAATGTTGCAGTTCTGCTATCACTAATTTCGATAAAGTTCTCTTTGTACAGAGGCTATTCGCACATTTTTTAGACAATTTTGGTAAGCGGTAATAAAAAATCATTTGCTGCAAAAGAAGTAATTGCAATTGTACTACTATGTTTTTAAAAGTCAAAATTATCATCTGTGGCTTGAAAGTTTTATTTTTATTCAAAATGGGGAATTTAACAAAGCAGTGGTTCGAAGGCTACATTTACGCTCTTTCCGAAGAGAAATAGGCATATTCCGTTATCCAAAAACGATATGAGAGTCATGGTTTTGTGATATCTAAACCATCGATAGGTAATATCATCAACAAGAAAGGAAACAAACGTCAAATTGGAGCCTCAAGTGGGACAAAAATTCCAAACAAGTATCCAAGGAAAAAACGGACATCTTCGACTAGTGCAAAGGTACGTTGTTTAATGTTAAAAGAAAATCCCCTAGTCAAAGAACAGTTGCAAAATCATTCAAATGCTCGGTGTCCACTGTAAACAAAATGATAAACGTTGATTTAAATCTTAAGACAGCGAAAAAACGCAATGTGCATCGTCTTCTTCCAAAGCATATCGCTCAACGCAGGACACGTTGTAGAATTCTACATGAGAAACACTTATCCAAAGAAAAATGGAAAGCAATTGTCACAATAGATGAAGCATGGGTGTATTTAAATGATTGTAACAAAAGAGCCAGTTATTATCATAAAAGGGAAGAAAAAAAAAATTTAAGTACATGGTTCAAAGAATCGAAAAAAAGTTTTTCTAAGGGATTCATGATCGTTGCTGGTTTTTCTTATAACGGCAAGTTAAAAATAAAGAGAGTGCAAAAAAATGTCAACATTAAATCCAGATACTGTCAGGAACATATTTTATCGCCAATTTTTCTGAATGAAATACCATCGCTTCGCTTTACCCACAGTGCCATCCATCTGTGAGACTCATCAGGACAAAGTTAGCAGTCAGACATCAAAATCCACTGTAGATTTCCTAAACGAAATGGAACAAAAAACTGCTATCAAGGCCATACCCTTCACTGATATCCCTACTAAATCTCCCGATTTGTCAGCTATGGATGTTTGTGCTTTCGGACTTTTAAAAACTGCATTATCCAAACGTTGTCCCAAAACCCTAGCAGGACTCTGGAAAGCTGTTCGGGAGGAATGGGATAGAATATTTTTTCTGCCACTTCAAAAGGCATTATTATCCTGGAAATTGCGGTGTCAAAAGATAGTTCAGAATGAGGGATGTCAAACAGAACATTTAAAACACAAGAATTTTATGCAATTTAGTTTTGTGAATACAATATACATCGTCTAAAAAATGTGTGAACAGCCTCTGTAATCTCATTGAAAACCACGCTTTCCTTTTCAGTTTTAATGTATGCTCCCTGCGATAGCTACCTGACTAATCTGCTCCACCTAGTTCACAGAGCTATACGAGAGCACTACGAGTTTCATGAAGATACTCAGATGAGAGAAAAACCCAGGCATCTAATCCATCATGCTCGGCATGATTTGAGCAATGGTGAGTACATAATGAAATTTTTCTTCTCTCAAATTGAGAAAAGAATCGACTTTTATTTCACCTTAAAATAATTTAGCCTTTAGTAAGGATTGGGAGGAGGGGTTGTATAAAACTAGTGACTCAGGCGAATGGTTAGTTTAAATTTGTGCATTATTAATCTGCATTATTTTAAATGAACAGTTTGTAAGATTCTCACTAGTGTATTTCTCAGTTACTGTAGAAAAATACGAATCTTAAGAACTAGTTAGCGAATAATCGTTTAAGTTCGTGTAACAAGAAACAACAAGTTGGAAGGGTAACTAACCCCTTCTCCTAACTTATTCCAATAAGATTTAACAAAACTCCGACTTGGAGTGTACAATCAAAGCCGACACTTGGGCTTGAGCTTAAGAGTTAGACTAAAACTAAAATTAATTAAAGAAATATAGCCGAAGCTATCAAGATTCTAATCGAGTTGGCCCCTTAACTCTATTTGACTACGAAGCTTATCAAGGGCCTGAGTACGGCCGAGCGTAATAACAGCTTTGAGAGAGAGAGAGAGAGAGTAGCCAAAAGGCAGACGCACGCAAATCAGAAAGTCTGTTTCTCTCGAACTCTACAAGTAGACTTAGGGGTTTAAATACCGCTCCTCCTCATTAAGTATTCAGAATGACTCCAAAACTACGTTCTGGCCGGAAGTAGTAAGTTGAAGTTAAGAATTTGACAGGAAAGGGACTTAAAAAATTAACTGTTAATAAAATTAACATAATCCTTACAAGTTCTACAAGGTATCTCATAAGTAGAATAACTATAATTCTACCCGGGAAGAAGAAATGAGGGTTTCTCTAAAAAATATCACACTTTAAGTATTGTGTTCTTACGTAAAATAAGTATTGACATTAACATGATTCTTTCTGAAACCAACAAATAGCCCACCAGCGGCCGAGCGGTAAAGTCGCCAAACACTGGTGGTTCGGTCAGAGGTTCATATTCCGCGAAAGGGCTGTATGCACGGACGTTTTCGTGGTTTTCCCCATGTGTAAAGTGTATACGAGCCAGTTTCCCTTCGTAGGTCCTACACGAAGGTATCTCTTAAGCAAATAGCCCTCGAGGCTTTGCCATAATCACACAAACCAAATCAAAGGAAGAAAGCAACAAATATTTTGCTTTTATATAAGATATCGTTTATGCTGATATCGAGAAACGCTCTGATTTCGGCAAACCACCAGCGTTTGCTACACTTTAACCTCCAAATCGATTCAAGTATCGGCTGCAGAGGATTGATCTTTTTTTGCCTTGCGGTACGATGTTGGATTTCTGTCTAGCAGATTCGATCCCCAAAGACAAAATGGCACTGCCATTTTTCTTCCAACCACCGATCAAAATCAACCCCAAGTCACTCCCCATAAATCATCGTTACAACGGTGTACACAGACACAAATCTATGAAAATATATAAAGGAAATTTAAAGAGAATGTGGCCTTGCATGTGTTGCAAGAAAAAAGGGTACTTTTCCGTTTCGCCGGCGCAAGCCTCGCCATTTCCCTTTCTCCGGAGCAAATCTCGCCAAGCAGACTTTATTGGCGACAACACACAGTATACACATAAAAAAAATGTTAACAAATGTTAAATCTAAGAATTTTTTTATTTTTTTTTTATTTTGGAAGCATAAATATTTTAATATCATTTAGAATTTTTTCAAATGGGTCTTTTGTGTCCTTTCGCCACATAAATTTAGCGAGGTAACTTTCCAGATGATGCCGAGCAGTTCCTCTGTGTTTCTTATTCCGCCATTTTGCACTTCCCCATAATCTTTCAATTTTTGGCGTGTGCGTTCCAGTTTCCGGATCTACAAAATTGTATTTATGGTTCACTTTGAAATGTTCGAAACTTTCCTCTTCCAGTTTTTCAGTGCAATATGATTTCCATGAATCGCAATATATTGTAGTTCCTTTTTCGATGTTTTCATTTATTGCCTCTAATATAATACTCATGAATCGGTTTGGCACCATCACAAGGAAACATTCGTTTGTTTCACGACAAACTCCACCAAAGATCCACTGTTGTAGTAAAATCCGTCCCGCGTTGTTTTTGCGCTTCGTGAACATACTTTCATTCACTTCAACGATCATACCAGGTCCTCCTATTTTGCGTTGTTGACGTTTAAGTAAAGAATCCACACAAACCTCTCGCATGTAGTTATTCCAATCCACAACTGTTCCGTGACTGATTTCCAACTGCTTTTCACACCATTAACGGAAGTTAATTTTTCACTCCAACCATAAATGAATCTTAAACACTTCAAGAAACTCAATCTCGATGATTCAAACAATGTGCCTTTCCGTATACTTCTTTTACTGCGGCAAGTTGAAAGGTTGCAACACCATTGAATTTCGTCTCCGAAATATAATTTCATTTCATGATTATTTTCACAAATAGCAATGTTAGGCAAAACGCCTTTCGCTTGAAAGAATCTGACGGATTCTTCCTCTATCCTGGGCAAATCCCAAATTTTCATTGGTTTTTCATCTATTTTTGACATATTTGTAAAAGACGTTAATTTAAGAATTCAAAGACGTTAAATTAAAGATTTACTATGCTTTCATGGTATAACCTCTTGATTCGCCGGTTAATATCACGTGATCCCAAACGATCTCATCTCACGTAAAATACGCTACAAAAATCTGATTCTCTCAGGAATTACATTAATTTCATTAATTACTACATTAATTTCAAGTTAAATCTCAGTATGGAATACGAGTTTAAATGCAAGAATTATTTCAATATTATAATTTAAAAAATTCTATGTAACTGTATGCAAATATTGAAAAAAAAAAGGTAAATCTGATAATAAATCTCAGCGACTTGTTTTGAAAAAGTGCCGTGAAAGGTTATCAGCGAAGATATTCGCTTTGGCATCAGTTCTACCATTTTCGGCGACTTTATCGCTTGCGCCGGCGAAATGGGAAATTGCGCCGGCCAAACGGAAAAGTACCGAAAAAAGCCTAGTACAAACTCTACTGCTAAGCAGATACATCTTTCAGAAAAAATAGCAGTCTTATTCTGACAATTATTTTCGAGTTTTACTAACTTTCAGATCTGAATTAAACCCTCTTTCGGCTTTGCTCATGTCACAATGCATGCTCAGACCAAACAGTATGCAAATTTAATGTCTTGATGCACAATCTAAAAATAGGAGGTTAATCTTAAGCGTAATCTTACAAGAACTTTCGCCACATCGCTGCTGGATCCGTGAAAGGCTTATATGTTTGTCGATATGACGTTAGTAAATGATTTACGAATTTTAGAGGCATCTGGCAGATGTCTGATTTTGAATTTAGAGCTTTGTTATAAACAATTTGAATCTTATAGCTACCAGAGAAAATAACCGCTTTTTCCAATATAATTTATATGATAAGTTATTGTCTTAATAGTGGCAACAATTTCAGTTGTAATCCATCAGCAGTGGCTAAATAAATTAATACCTTATAAGTAAATAACTGCTAGAGAGGTTAACTCTCTATGTTAAGATGTACTATATATACAGTGGAACCTCGAGATACGAACACCTCTATATAGGATAAATTAGAGATAAGAGAAAAGTATGAGCGAATTTATCTCTAATTACGAGCAATAAGCCGGGGCGTTGGTATCATGGAGGTAGGAAAGGGAGGAGGGGCCATTCCGCGCTAGAAGTGAAGCACTGCTTTGAAGCTTGGGTCACCAGACGGGGTGTTCTTTGTTTACATTCAGAAGCTCGCTTGACAAGATTCTAATAGTATTTCGACGCACGACAGTTCCATAGAAATCGAAAAAGGGACACTCTCGCATGAAACAAACATTCATAGTGTGATGGATAATAGCAATTTGTATAGTTTACTGACATTTACGCAAAAATCACATCTTGGTTATTTTTCGATAACTAACAACAGCGATTTTTATTATGAATTTGTTTTATAAAATTCTAAGCTGTTGCACTACAAAAATATAGATTTTAAGAAAATTGCTAAAAGAGATCTGCCAAAATTTATTTTCTAGAAGATTTGAAAAGTTTGAAACTTGATGGCTAAATGTAAATATAAAATTATGTATGTTAAAATATTTGTAATTAGGCACATAGGTCAGATTAAGTTTTTATTAAATAGAGTAACGCATGCAAGGGCTATCTGCCTAAAGAGAGAGATGCCATCGTGGAGGAATTTTGAAAAAAAAACTGACCTTTGAGTGGGTATTAAAAATAATACTTATAATTTTCATTCAAATTATATTCATATATATTTTTTATGTAAAACTTTCGGGTGTATGCTAAATTAGTGTAAACTACTTTACACGAAAAATATAGTGAATGCACAGAAATTAAAGATTTGCACATGCCGGAAATGATAAATAGGAAACATGTATGGGTATTTATGCATGTGCTTGCAAAAAGCATGTATCTGCCTTTGACAAAATACTTAAATATTCATTAAATTATTTATAAATGTATTTGAAATGAAGAATTTATTCACTTATAAACAACTGTGAAAGTACTGTGAAGAAATCTAATGATTAAATTATCTAATTTATAATGATTATAAATATTATCTAAATATATAATAACCTTAACATTGAATTGTAAACATAAATTGAAATCCTGTTGACAAATACCTTATAAAACTATTTAAGCAAGAATTGTTCGTATTGGAAAGCAATCTGTTAAAAGGTATTGTAAAGCAAATGCTATGAGATGCGCACTTAAGAACATAATAAAGAGTTTTGGAATATGTATTGTTGAAATGAAGGGTAAAAAAAAAATCTGATAAGTATAATTAAAAGAATTATTCCCTTTACATTTTATAATAACTCAGTTACAAGTTTTAAATAATACTTAAAAAAAAACTTATTTTATTCTCTTTCAGAAATGTTCAGAGAAAGTCAAATACTATTTAATACCTATTTTAATTATTAGGAATTAGCGAAATACTTATTTAAAGTATTTCGCTAATTCCTAATAATTCTCTAATTTAAAATGAACCGAATAGAGCATTAATTATAAATTGACTTACATTTTTCGATTTAAAAGAAGCCAAAAATTCATGTCATATTTAAGAAAGTATTTTAGGAAGAAGCTCTATAAATAGAAAAGAAATAATGGATAATTTTAATATTAATAATACAATAAACTTTGATCTTAATTTTTGTACTTTAACCGAATAAAATCGAATTACCTTAATTTTTTTTTTCTAATGTAATTAACGAAAACTTGTGAAAATATTTCATTCAAATTAAACCATTCTGAGAAAACTGTCCTGTGAAAAGTATAGCATTTAATTCCGTTCAGAATGAAATGTTGTTTAAAAATATGTTGTTTTCACATACTTAGGACTCTGAAGTGTTGTAGAAAAAGAAAATATATACATTTATATGTATATTTGCGACGTAATTTCAAAATATTTACACCCGAACGCGTCAAATCCCATAGAACTCAATGGTAAATGACCCAATGTTTTGGTCACCACGTAGGGATCGCCGGTGCTTCAGAGCAGGGTACGGAGAAACTTGTTTAGGGCGACTCCATCTTACTTCCTACCTCCATGGTTGGTATGCGTGGCGCCATTTCTTCATCCGGCTCGACTCGGGGGAATCCGTCAGATCACTCGGTATTCTTTGATCTACGTGTTTATGCGCTTGCTGGTGAATTGTTTCAAACAAAAATAAGGAACCCATAGAAATTAAGAAAGAAATCATAGATAAACAAGCGTGGTGTAAGTGTGAGGAAATTGGCGAAGACTTGCGGCCTTTCGACATTGGCGATTTGCAGTGTTCTGAAGAAGCAGGAAGGAATTGAGAAACTTAATGTAGCAGAGAAGTTACTTTTACTTCGAAGCACCGTCCCAAACTCCTAGAAGATGTTGAGAAGCTGTTTTTGATGTGGATTAACGAGAAGCAATTAAAAGGTGTCGAAAGCTGTCGAAAGCTATCATAAACTACGGTTATGTTATTCACAAGTGTTATTTATTATAAAAATTGATTTTTATGTTGATATTTTTAGGGATGCGGAACGGATGACCTGCATTTCCATTATTTTCAGTGGGAAAGTTTGTTTCTAGATACCAGAAGTTTAATGCTGGAAGGAATTAAACTCGTATCTTGAGGTTCCACTGTACAGCTATTAGGTTGAACGCTCAGTTAAATTATTTCAAACCATAAACATTCTATTCAACAATATATTACATATACACGCACACACAAACATATATATCTATGCATATACTGAGGCTGTTCACACATTTTTTAGACGATGTATATTGTATTCACAAAACTAAATTACATAAAATTCTTGCGTTTTAAATGTTCTATTTGACATCCCTTATTCTGAACTATCTATCGACACCGCAATTTCCAGGATAATAACGCCTTTTGAAGTGGCAGAAGAGGTATTCTATCCCATTCCTCCCGAACAGCTTTCCAGAGTCCTGTGACGATTTTGGGACAACGTTTGGATAATGCAGTTTTTAAAAATCCGAAAGCACAAACATCCATAAGTGACACATCGGGAGATTTAATAGGGATATCAGTGAAGGGTATGGCTTTGATACCAGTTTTTTGTTCCATTTCTTTTAGGAAATTTAGAGTGGATTTTGATGTGTGACTGCTAGCTTTGTTCTGATGGAGTCTCACAGATGGATGGCACTGTGGGTAAAGCGATGGCATTTCATTCAGAAAAATTGGCGATAAAATATGTTCCTGATAGTATTTGGAGTTAATCTTGACATTTTTTAGCACTCTCTTGATTTTTAACTTGCCATTATAAGAAAAACCAGCAACAATCATAAATCTCTTAGAAAAACTTTCTTTCGATTCTTTGAACCATGTACTTAAATTTTTTCTCCCTTTTTATGATAATAAATGGCTCTTTTTTGTTAAGTTATTTAAATACACCCATGCTTCATCTATTGTGACTATTGTTTTCCATTTTTCTTTGGATAAGTGTTTCTCATATAGAATTCTGCAGCGTGTCCTGCGTTGAGCGATATGCTTTGGAAGAAAACGATGCACATTGCGTTTTTTCGCTTTCTGAAGATTTAAATCAACATTTATCATTTTTTTTACAGTGGACACCGAGCATTTTAATGATTTTGCAACTGTCCTTTGACTAGGGGAATTTTCTTTTAACACTAAACAACGTACATTTGCAATAGTCGAAGATGTCCGTTTTTTCCTTGGATACTTGTTTGGAATTTTTGTCCCACTTGAGGCTCCAATTTGACGTTTTTTTTTTTTTTTTTTTTTTTTTTTTTTTTTTTTTTTTCCTTTCTTGATGATATTATCTATCGACGGTTTAGATATTACAAAACCATGACTGTCATATCGTTTTTGTATAACGGAGTATGCATATTTCTCTTCGGAAAGAGCGTCAATGTAGCCTTCGAACCACTCCTTTGTTAAATTCGCCATTTTGAATAAAAACAAAACTTTCAAGCCACAGACGATAAGTTTGACTTTTAAAAACATAGTACAATTGCAATTACTTCTTTTTCAGCAAACGATTTTTTATTACCGCTTACCAAAATCGTCTAAAAAATGTGTGAACAGCCTCTGTATATGTACAAAATGTAAAATCATAACAACAACATAAATGTGTAAAAGGGCCCAAGTTCGGAAGAAACGACGTTCGGTGTAGTCGGTGTCCCAAAGTAGCTCAGATCTAACGGATGGCAAGTTCCATAGCAGTTCCTTTAATCATAGCTGTAGGAATATACAACGTTCTTCCATTCATTAAAAAAACAATTAATTTCCAGTAAATTAAGCTAAAAAATCTGACTTCTTCAATTAGAAATTACCTCGCCAAGTTAGAAATCTCATATCAAAGACAGTAATAAATTGGTTTTTAAACGAATTGAAGAAGACTTGTATATTCCTCCAGTTATGATTAAAGGAACTGCTATGGAACTTTCCATCCGTTAGATATCAACTCATTCGTCGGTGACAGCGACTACACCGAACGTCGTTTCTCCCGAACTTGGCACTTCTTTCACATTTATGTTCCTTTTAAGCTGCACTGTTTTTTATTAGCAATTTCTATATTTTCCATAACGGTGGCAATGTTGTCTTTGCTTAGACAGATCTGTTTTACCGAGCTATTGCAGGCGCAACTTGGCCGGTTCCTTAAGGGGGCTCATACACCTTAAACCCTTTATGATCTTTGAATATGCGACTGTTGCAAGAATTGGGATATTTTATTGTAAAAGCAATTACTTCCAACCTTTTACAGCTGATTACGTAATATAGCTGCTTTTGAAACTAGTAACCAGAAAGTTAGTGCTATTTTATATTTTTAAAAAATATTACACAAATATTTTTGTAATTTAATCCTCTTTGTGACAAAATATTTCTCCATGTTTCCACCTTGCGCGCCGGATATTTTAAAAATGGCTAATGGTACATACTTTAAATTGGATGGAATTCACTATTTTCTATCTGAACCAAAAATCTGATGAACACTTTAATATTAAAAAATTTTATGCACGAAAACATTACAGATTTTTTTAATAAAATAAATTTTTTAAACTCAACTCCAAACAAAATTTTAATTTAAAATTAAATTCTTAGAATTTTTGGTTCACAGTAGCTTTCAAATATTATAAAAGCTGTACATTAAATATAGAATTAAATTATGCAACAGAATGTTTTAAACTGTGCGCGCAAGGTGGAAACACGACGAAAACTTTTGTCACAAAGCGGATTAAATTATTAAAATATTTGTGGCAACACAAACTTTCTGATTACTATTTTAGAAAGCAGCTATATTATGTAGTCAGCTGTAAAAAGTTGGAAGTAATTGCTTTTCAAATAAATAAAATATACCAATTCTTTCAACAGTCACATATTCGAAGGTCTTGCTGGTTTTAAGGTGTATGAGTCCACTTAAATAAAGCCAAGGGCACATGCCTTAATGAACTCTGAAAATGGAAAACGGAGAAAGGAAAAGTGAGAGGGGTACTAAAAGGAAAAAGGCCAAAGGCATCTGGTAGGTGAACGGAACTTGACAAGATGAAGGAAATGCGAACGGATCCTTCACAAAACGGAGAAACGACAAATGCAAAACATGGTTCAAAACACTATACAACAACAACAAAAGTTCAATACTACTACAAAACTACACAAATTCAACCCATACAACAGAAAATCAACACACAACGATCATTAAAACATTACACTAGCAAATCCAAACAACTTAGAGTACAGCACTGTCTGCATCAGATGAAATGAAAGAAATTACAGCCACCAATTGAGAAGCAAGAGAAAAAGCAGTGTCTTTGCGCTGCACTTGTTTCTTTTTATTAACAATTTCTATATTTTTCACAACGGTTAAGTTAGAGCGCGCAGACCATTCGGTGCCTAGTATTTTTTGACACGTTTTCCACTTATCGATAAAGTTGCTAAGCCGGGGCGGTATAACTACACTCATGTCCATAAATTAAAGATAATTCGGAATCACGCGAAAATCGAACTCTAAAATAACTATATCACCTGTAAAATCACTACACACATCTTCAAGAATCATATGCAAAATTCAGGAAGTAACCAGATGACACGGATGGTACGTCACAATGACGAGAGTGTTAGAGAGAGATATATAAGGAATACAGGCAATGAAGTAAAATTGCTCGCAGGCGCTTTATAAGCATTTCAGTGCAATAACCGAATAGTTATGACAAAAAGGACGCATTTGGATGATTTTTTACGTGGTAGAATTATCGGCCGTCTGGAATGTGGGCGTACCCAACTGGAAGTATCAGACGAACTCTGGAACGCCCAGAGTGTCATCTCCAGGCTTTGGCAACGATTCCAAGATGATGGTAATGTGAGTAGACGTTACAGCACAGGTCGCCCCAGAGTTACAACGCCGAATGAGGATAGGTATTTGGCAGTTATTGTCAAAAGAAACAGGCGGAACACAGTCTCAAACCAGTCTCGTCAGCTCTCTTCAGCCACGACAATTTCAAGGCAGTTTGTGCAGAAACGCTTAGGGCAGATTGGTCTATATGCTCGTAGCCCTGTCAGATGCGTTCCACTTACTGCAACTCACTGTCACCCGCGGTTAGCCTGGAGTATAGAGCATTCGTTGTGGACACCGCAATAGTGGGATTGTGTGATGTTTTCCGACGAGTCCAGGTTTAGCTTGCAGCCTAATTCTCGCCGGACTTTCCTATGGAGAGCTCCAGGTACCCGTTACCACCAAGAAAACATCATTGAACGACACCGTTACGGTGGTGCAGGAGTGCTCGTTTGGGGTGGAATTATTCTGGGTTCCAGAACTGACCTGCATGTTCAAATTGAAACCATGACAAACCAAATCTATCGGGACGTCATTCTGGAACAACATGTACGTTTGTTTCGGGGGGCCAGGGGCGCACAATTTGTGTTTATGGACGACAACGCCCGTCCTCACCGTGCAAACATCGTAAGCGAATGCCTTCAGTCGGGGGATATCACCCGTATGGACTGGCCAGCATTCTCACCGGACTTGAATCCAGTAGAGCACGTGTGGGACATGCTTGGCCGACGAGTTGGAGCCCGTCAACCTCCTCCTACATGTCTACCGGAACTTCGGAGAGCATTGCTTTTTGAGTGGTGTAATATCCCCCAAGATCAGATCGATAATTTGATACTCAGCATGCCTAGGCGTTGTACGGACTGTATTGCATCGTCTAGGAGACATACAATGTATTAACAATCATACCAACCATGTAATATTGGTTTTTTGTAAATAGTTTTTTTTTTTTTTTTTTTTTTTTGTAATTTGCTCCAAGGAGAAAAAATCGCTAATTTTTTTAATAATATCAAACGTATAGCATCTTTTTTTGCTCTTTACCTTTTGTTTAATAAATAAGCTTTACAAATAAGTCAAATTTGTTTTGCTTCTAACTCTTCCTTTGTCTGATTTTGCATTATCCTTAATTTATGAACATGAGTGTAATTTAATGAGATAAATCCCATCAATGGTTTTAATTCGAGCAAATGCGACATACGCCTGCCCTTTGCTGAATACTGAAGAACCTATATCGAGCAGGGCGCTGTCAAGGCCAAGGCCTTGTGATTTGTAGATTGTTATTGTAACGCACGAAGTCCGTGCCTTTCTGTTAAATTAGTTTCAATCAATTAAAGGGTTATTTTTCACCCTTTCTTCTGTGCTGGTAATTTATTCACGCCTGTGCGAGAATTTTCTATGTTCACTGTAGAATCTAATTTAGATTGTGTGAATGAATAGAGATAGGTCTTACAAGACAATACAGATAAAGAAAAAAGGAAAACGTTTCGACGCATTCTTTTTATAATAGAAACAGTTCATTTTACTTGCTTTGCATGTGACGTTGTCATTTCGTCTGTTACTTATTTAAACTTTTCACATTGTTCTATGTCTTAAAATTAGAAATTAAAGTTAGTGACCTAAAACTATAATATATATTACTGTGCAAGTGAAAAAAATCGACATTTTCACAAACGCGTGCGTCGGATTTGCGCAATGCTTATATGGGGTTCCACAAAATTTTCGTAAATATTATGGGGTCCTGGGGGTCGCGAAAAAATCTCAGTGATAAAAAGGAGTCGCGACTGAAAAAAGTTTAAGAATTCTGATTTAGATAAATGTCTTAGGTTCTTCTAAAAAATGAATACGTCGAAGATCAGTCACCTTTTATTTTCATGGTTTGGTTTTACTTATGCTATCTGAATTTAAATGATATTGTAGATTAGTTCGAAAATTAAATCTTTTATATGTTTGCACAATTTTTTTTAATTATTTTAACTTTAATTTGCTTTTTTAAGTATATACATGTTTGTTAAAATTTAAATTTCGTTCCTTGCAGCAATGACGCAAAGAATTAATTAAATTTGTATTTAAATTCAATTTATTCTTTTGAAACAATTTCAAATTGAATATATTTATATTTGAATATATAATTGAACGATATAACATATGATTTGATTTGAATATATATTTGAATATATATATATGAATATATATTTGAATATATATATATGAATATATATTTGAATATATATATGAATATATATTTGAATATATATATGAATATATATTTGAATATAGTATTTTAAATATATTCATATTATAAAATATATTCAAATATATTCAATTATCTGAAAAATCTGTAATTCAGAATCTTCGAGTCCCGTAGCTTGTGATTAAAATAAATTTTTCTGTGTATTGGATTTTTTTACCAGCAGTGTTTCCAATAGAACCAAGAATATCATACTTCTAAATTTTGCAGTAGGATTCGTGTATTATATCAAGTATGGAGTATCATATTTCAGTAGTATTACTTCAAAATTGTTTTCGTGCATATGCTTTCAGAGATGCTATGAGTTTTTTTATATCGTCATTCATTTCAGCCTGCATGTGGGTACTTCAAAGGACAGTGGCCGTGATCGCTGTTTCCAATGCAACAAAAATTTGGAAAGGAATAGACGTCACAGCACACCATTACAATCTTCCGCATCTGGTGACGCCCCAGTTTTGCAACTGCAGTCGAAAATTTCCGAAATCACAAAGACATTCACGTCTTTTGGATTTCGCTGTTTTCGAGTATTTGAAGCACACTTACCTACATGACGTTATCATGCTTCACGAGGAGGATAATGAAGGTACACACTTTCCCCTTAACTTTTTATTAGACTCACCTTTTACTAACTTTTGATTGTCAGGAAGTCGAAAATTTCCGAAATCACAAAGACATTCACGTCTTTTGGATTTCGCTGTTTTCGAGTATTTGAAGCACACTTACCTACATGACGTTATCATGCTTCACGAGGAGGATAATGAAGGTACACACTTTCCCCTTAACTTTTTATTAGACTCACCTTTTACTAACTTTTGATTGTCAGGAAGTCGAAAATTTCCGAAATCACAAAGACATTCACGTCTTTTGGATTTCGCTGTTTTCGAGTATTTGAAGCACACTTACCTACATGACGTTATCATGCTTCACGAGGAGGATAATGAAGGTACACACTTTCCCCTTAACTTTTTATTAGACTCACCTTTTACTAACTTTTGATTGTCAGGAAGTCGAAAATTTCCGAAATCACAAAGACATTCACGTCTTTTGGATTTCGCTGTTTTCGAGTATTTGAAGCACACTTACCTACATGACGTTATCATGCTTCACGAGGAGGATAATGAAGGTACACACTTTCCCCTTAACTTTTTATTAGACTCACCTTTTACTAACTTTTGATTGTCAGGAAGTCGAAAATTTCCGAAATCACAAAGACATTCACGTCTTTTGGATTTCGCTGTTTTCGAGTATTTGAAGCACACTTACCTACATGACGTTATCATGCTTCACGAGGAGGATAATGAAGGTACACACTTTCCCCTTAACTTTTTATTAGACTCACCTTTTACTAACTTTTGATTGTCAGGAAGTCGAAAATTTCCGAAATCACAAAGACATTCACGTCTTTTGGATTTCGCTGTTTTCGAGTATTTGAAGCACACTTACCTACATGACGTTATCATGCTTCACGAGGAGGATAATGAAGGTACACACTTTCCCCTTAACTTTTTATTAGACTCACCTTTTACTAACTTTTGATTGTCAGGAAGTCGAAAATTTCCGAAATCACAAAGACATTCACGTCTTTTGGATTTCGCTGTTTTCGAGTATTTGAAGCACACTTACCTACATGACGTTATCATGCTTCACGAGGAGGATAATGAAGGTACACACTTTCCCCTTAACTTTTTATTAGACTCACCTTTTACTAACTTTTGATTGTCAGGAAGTCGAAAATTTCCGAAATCACAAAGACATTCACGTCTTTTGGATTTCGCTGTTTTCGAGTATTTGAAGCACACTTACCTACATGACGTTATCATGCTTCACGAGGAGGATAATGAAGGTACACACTTTCCCCTTAACTTTTTATTAGACTCACCTTTTACTAACTTTTGATTGTCAGGAAGTCGAAAATTTCCGAAATCACAAAGACATTCACGTCTTTTGGATTTCGCTGTTTTCGAGTATTTGAAGCACACTTACCTACATGACGTTATCATGCTTCACGAGGAGGATAATGAAGGTACACACTTTCCCCTTAACTTTTTATTAGACTCACCTTTTACTAACTTTTGATTGTCAGGAAGTCGAAAATTTCCGAAATCACAAAGACATTCACGTCTTTTGGATTTCGCTGTTTTCGAGTATTTGAAGCACACTTACCTACATGACGTTATCATGCTTCACGAGGAGGATAATGAAGGTACACACTTTCCCCTTAACTTTTTATTAGACTCACCTTTTACTAACTTTTGATTGTCAGGAAGTCGAAAATTTCCGAAATCACAAAGACATTCACGTCTTTTCGATTTCGCTGTTTTCGAGTATTTGAAGCACACTTACCTACATGACGTTATCATGCTTCACGAGGAGGATAATGAAGGTACACACTTTCTCCTTAACTTTTTATTAGACTCACCTTTTACTAACTTTTGATTGTCAGGAAGTCGAAAATTTCCGAAATCACAAAGACATTCACGTCTTTTGGATTTCGCTGTTTTCGAGTATTTGAAGCACACTTACCTACATGACGTTATCATGCTTCACGGGGAGGATAATGAAGGTACACACTTTCTCCTTAACTTTTTATTAGACTCACCTTTTACTAACTTTTGATTGTCAGGAAGTCGAAAATTTCCGAAATCACAAAGACATTCACGTCTTTTGGATTTCGCTGTTTTCGAGTATTTGAAGCACACTTACCTACATGACGTTATCATGCTTCACGAGGAGGATAATGAAGGTACACGCTTTTTCCTTAACTTTTTATTAGACTCACCTTTTACTAACTTTTGATTGTCAGGAAGTCGAAAATTTCCGAAATCACAAAGACATTCACGTCTTTTGGATTTCGCTGTTTTCGAGTATTTGAAGCACACTTACCTACATGACGTTATCATGCTTCACGAGGAGGATAATGAAGGTACACACTTTCTCCTTAACTTTTTATTAGACTCACCTTTTACTAACTTTTGATTGTCAGGAAGTCGAAAATTTCCGAAATCACAAAGACATTCACGTCTTTTGGATTTCGCTGTTTTCGAGTATTTGAAGCACACTTACCTACATGACGTTATCATGCTTCACGAGGAGGATAATGAAGGTACACACTTTCTCCTTAACTTTTTATTAGACTCACCTTTTACTAACTTTTGATTGTCAGGAAGTCGAAAATTTCCGAAATCACAAAGACATTCACGTCTTTTGGATTTCGCTGTTTTCGAGTATTTGAAGCACACTTACCTACATGACGTTATCATGCTTCACGAGGAGGATAATGAAGGTACACACTTTCTCCTTAACTTTTTATTAGACTCACCTTTTACTAACTTTTGATTGTCAGGAAGTCGAAAATTTCCGAAATCACAAAGACATTCACGTCTTTTGGATTTCGCTGTTTTCGAGTATTTGAAGCACACTTACCTACATGACGTTATCATGCTTCACGAGGAGGATAATGAAGGTACACACTTTCTCCTTAACTTTTTATTAGACTCACCTTTTACTAACTTTTGATTGTCAGGAAGTCGAAAATTTCCGAAATCACAAAGACATTCACGTCTTTTGGATTTCGCTGTTTTCGAGTATTTGAAGCACACTTACCTACATGACGTTATCATGCTTCACGAGGAGGATAATGAAGGTACACACTTTCTCCTTAACTTTTTATTAGACTCACCTTTTACTAACTTTTGATTGTCAAGAAGTCGAAAATTTCCGAAATCACAAAGACATTCACGTCTTTTGGATTTCGCTGTTTTCGAGTATTTGAAGCACACTTACCTACATGACGTTATCATGCTTCACGAGGAGGATAATGAAGGTACACACTTTCTCCTTAACTTTTTATTAGACTCGCCTTTTACTAACTTTTGATTGTCAGGAAGTCGAAAATTTCCGAAATCACAAAGACATTCACGTCTTTTGGATTTCGCTGTTTTCGAGTATTTGAAGCACACTTACCTACATGACGTTATCATGCTTCACGAGGAGGATAATGAAGGTACACACTTTCTCCTTAACTTTTTATTAGACTCACCTTTTACTAACTTTTGATTGTCAGGAAATTGAAGTAATCTGCAGTGTCCTCGCCGGGATTCGAATTCCGACCCCCCCCCCGCGAATACGCCTCGAGCGTGCTTCCAGTTACACAAGGAAGGGATGAGAAAAGGACCTTATAAACTTATGAGGTATTTTCTTCCTTATTCCAGCATGCCTTCGGGGTGTAGCGGTAGAACACTCGGCGCCAGGTTCGAGAGGTCCAGGTTCGAGTCCTGGCGAAGGCACTGTGGATTCCTTCAATTTCCTGATTCCAAAACAATTTACAAGACTGCCTAACTAAAAGTTGTTGGATGATAATACGTCACCACCAGGATTGGTCCCCTCATTCGCAGTCACCCTTTAAAAAGGGGAGCATATAAGGTAATATCCCCTCCTTTCCGCATGTGGTGTAACTGACGTCTCCGCATGTGGTGTCATAGTTTTCCCGTCTCCTGCTTCAAAATAACCTAACGATTCTACAAACTCATTAGTAGGAGACGTAACCAATATAAAAATACCACTTCCCAAGAAGGAAGAGAGACAAGATGGGGGTCGCATATCTCAAAAGGGAGTACATATCGAATGGCGAGAGCTTTGCTCACCAGATGCCAGACAAAGTAAAATTGGTATAAAAAGAATTAATTTATGTAATTTAAAAAAAATAACTAGACAGTGTCGTAGATATATAATAATAGTTTCAGGAATAAATCAATGTAATGTTGTAATCATATTTTAATATTTATTTATTTATTTAACATCAGATTAACCGCCTTTAAGACATTCAGCTTTTACGCTCAACTGATGGAATCATCTACCAACTGTGTTGTTATGTAAAATACAATAAAATTTTAGAATTTTGATAATTACATAATAAAAATTAAATATCAAGAAATAAATATATGAATAATACAATAAATAATAAACATAAATAGATACAATAAATAAAAGTTAAAAATTTAAGAATAAGATAAATACAATGTTGTTATATATGAAGTCAAATAAAGTATTAGAATTTTGAGAATTCTATAATAAAAATTGAAAAAATTAAATATATAAATACATAATACCTAAATAAAAATCACATTTTAATAGAAGAAAGTTAGAAAAATAAGTCATTTGACTGTGTATGTTGTCATCGATGTCCCAAATCTTCAATTTCGGACCTCCTGAAGACACGCCGAGCGAGATTTCTGTTACACTACGAAAAAATGCGGGAAGGAAAGTGAAAATACCTAGTAATTCACTTAAAATCACTTCCATTATGGAATTCAACAGATCTGCTGCATTTGAATTATACTGTTTCCAGTTAAAATAGTCGTTTCATTTACTTGATTTCAGATGGAACTCTTCTGGCATCGTTATTGAGTTCTCAAAGTATTCGAGTATCACACCTTGGAGTACAATCCGGACCGGGTTTCCTGAAAACCGTTGAGCGATATTTCGAAAAATGGAATATGGTTGACCTTAGCGATGAAGGAAGGATACTGGTGTCTCTAGCAGGTGGGCAGCATGTTGATAGATTGTTGAGAAAAGTAAGTTTTCATTTACGTCAATTCTTTTATTATAGGCCCTAAGAAATGCTTATTAATGAGCATGAGTAGTGTACATATGCCGACTGTAGAGCAACCATGTTTATGGTCTAAGATTGACCCATTACTTTTTCCGCAAAAGTAATAGCTCAAGATTTTACCCATTACCTTTTTCGCAAAGTAAAGGCTCAAGCTTTCACCCATTATTTTTACACAGAAGTAATGGCTCGAGATTTCACCCATAACTTATCCCGCAAAATCTAATAGTTCAAGATTCCAACCATTATTTTTTCCGTTCCTTTTTCCTATTTTTCCGCAAAAGTAATGGCTCGAGATTTCAGCCATTATTTTTCCCGCAAAATAATGGCTCGAGATTTCACTCATAACTTTTCCCGCAAAATCTAATGGTTCAAGATTCCAACCATTATTTTTCCGTTCCTTTTCCCTATATTTCCGCAAAAGTAATGGCTCGGGATTTCATCCATTATTTTTCCCGCAAAGTAATGGCTCAAGATTTCACCCATTGAATCTCCGTAAAAATAATGGCTCAATATTTCAAAAATAACGTTTCCCTCAAAATTAATGGCTCAAGATTTCACCCATTGAATCGCTGTAAAAATAATGGCTCAAGATTTCAACCATAACGTTTTCCTCAAAAATAATTGCTCAAGATTTCACCCATTGCATCTTCGCAAAACAGTAATTTCGGAATAAAAACGGACCTTGAATTCAAGGATATTGACGCATATCTTGAAGACCCCGAACATTTTGAGCATGTAACGTCTATTCGCAATAGAGGGGGCCCATTATGAAATCATTGATAAAGTACTATTTTACACGAAAATAATTAGCGATAATCAAGAATACCGGCTAGTGATCCCAGGAAGTCTGCGCTTGAATATTTTAGAGCAACTGCCTCATTCGCCAATTTCGAGTCATATAGGTATTAGAAAAACTTTGCAAAGGGTCCGCGAAGCGGTTTATTTTCCGCAGTTACAAAGGGAGGTAACGGCGTATGTCAAGTTGTATAACTTGTGTTAATTAATTAACGACGTTGATTACAACCCGGCCGGGTACTTAAATAACATAAAAAACCACTTTCCCAAATGAATTGGTTGGCACTGATTTGCTCGGACATTACCCTAGAACAAAAATTAATAAAAACAGATATCTGTTAACCATCGTTAATCATTTTTCAAAGTGGGTGGAAATAATTTCCCTTAAACAAGCATCAGCAAACATAGTAGCAGATTCGTTTCTAAGCAAGTAAATATTTTAAAATACTGGGCCCCAGTAAAAGTAATATCGGATAATGGGAAACAATTTGTAAGTAACTTATTTAAAAATCTTGGCACAGGACTTGGCATACGCCATCTAAAAATGGTACCATATAGACCGGAATCGAATATTGCGGAACTTGTAAATAAGAATTTTGTTAAAACTATTCGGAGATATGTTAAAAATTATCATGACCGTTGGGACAGCTGTGCCAATTAATTCGGTTTTGCTTTGAGAACAGCGAAGCACTACACAAAAGAACCCCGCAAAACTCTTTTTAGGAAGAAAATTTTAACTCTCTTAGATAAACACTATGTTTGTGCAGAAAACGCAAGAATTTAAATTGAAGGATATCCAAGAAATTATTAAGGAAGCGATTCAAAATTCCGATGTAGCAAGGCAGAAACAGAAGCTATATTATGATAGAAATAGAAGGGATATAGAATACACGGTCGGTCAGAAAGTATTAAAGACCAAACACTCATTATCGTCTGCACCAGAAAACAGAGTTGGCAAGTTTGAGCCCAGGTTTGAAGGCCCGAATGTGATTGAAAGGATTAAATATGTCACTTTCTATTTAAAGGCTGCAAATGTCCAGCAAATAATTGCTAATATTGATCAAATAAAACCTTATTATAGTCGTACTGACTTCCAAGATTTAAAAGATTTATTGCAGTATCCTGGAAACGCGCCAAGAACTCCAGTGAATCAAACACCGAGCTGGAGCCTCCAACAGTAAAAAGGAAACATGCCGAAAGCACGGAAGAAAGACCGGCTAAACGCATGTAACCGCCACAAGGTACAGGGTTAGCGAAAAAGAGGAAAAGAAAATCCACGGAAATGCGAATAAGGAAAATTCCACCACAACGAACACTAATACCACCAGAAATGGTGATACGATTGGAGGTAAGGCATCAATTGAATTTTAATTGTGTTAAAGCCCATATTGGTTGTTTGGACAATGAGAGGACGGATGTCTTAGCAAAGGAGGCAACAATGAGTAATGATATTGAAACTGTCGATGTACAAGCCTCCAGGAGAAGATGCATTAATATTATGAAGTGTGACATTGTAGATAAATGGTGGACTCAATGGGAAAACTCTGCTAAAAATAATATGTTCATGAAGATTTTTGTTCCTAAGGAAAACATGAATATTAACAATGACATTGACTTGAATCAGTTAATTACAGGTCATGGGAGATTTCCCTTTTATCTGAAAAGATTCCATGTTCAAGATAATGATTTATGTAAAGTATGTACGAAAGTAAGAGACAATGTCCACTTTATTACAGAATGTAAGTTAACCAGATGCATTAATGGAGCGAACATAGATTTTATGAAAAATGGTTTACTTAAGGCAAGAGGAATAGCGCATAAGATTATGAAGATTATTAACAACAATAAAGAACCCATTGGCATTGTGTGATTCGTGTGTTTGTATAGTTGTGTGGTGATTTTTGTACTGGCGTAGCCCGTATAGGGTCATAGGGCAAACTTTGTTTTGCAAGGACCAGGCTACGCCCTCACAAAACAAAACAAAACCACCAGAGAAAAGGAAAAGAACAGCGGACGGCTATCCAGTGAAAGGAGTGGCATCACAACGAAATGCGGATTCAACGAAGGAGACTTCGCGAGATAGTCAGCGTTGCCCGGCGACAACCACCTCAAGGGGGTCAGAGGAGCTGCAGAGCGAAGAATTGCCATAGGAAAAAGGACAGCCGGCCAGGTAGCTGTACCGTTCCAGCAAGCCAGAAAATCAAAGAGAAGGTTTAAAGATCCTCAGCAACGAAGTGGCTCCCTAGTAGGTAAAGAGGAGACTAAAGTTCTAGAACCCTCAGCCAATCTGGAAATCAGCGCGTTTCATCGATAGAGGGAAGAAACGAAAGATTCCGAAGAGTGTTACTAGCCATCCAAGAAGAAGGATAAAACTTCAGTTTCTACGATATTCTACTTTTGAACAGTTTTTATAGTCTCATAATGGAGGAGTTTAGAAACCAAAAAGATAAGTGAAAACTTTTTTTGTGTGCTTATTTTGTATTAAAAGTTCAATTTATGTCATGTTGTCTTTTATGTCAAGTTTCTAAATGCCGTTTAAAGCAAAAAGTTTGAATTCGAAAGTCTGCGAGAATTTCGTTTGTAATTATCTTTTAAGCAAAAAGATTCTTGAATTCGCACGTTGCCGAGAAATTAGTTTGTAAATATATTTTTGAGAATTCGAAATTTTCGAGGAACTGGTTTGTGAATATCTTTTAGTCGGAAAGACCTGAATTAATAGTGAAAATTGTTAAATTAAAATTAAGATTTTAGGAAAAGATTGTAACTTTTGTAGAATTTACACTCCTAAACAAGGTCGTTGTGAGACCTTATTCTTCGAGTAGTTAAATTCTGGTGGGGAAAGATGTAAGGTTTTTCCTAAGTTAATTTCAGTTAAAACTACTTTCATGTCCTTCCTAATTTCCGCTTACAATTTCCTACCAGAATATGTTTTTAGAATCGCGTTTAATGCAAATGAGTAAGAGTGGTATTTAAGTCGAAGTTCCACTGATTCAGAGAGAGAGCCTCAGAACTTCTGACTAGCTTCTGACTACTATTACTACGCTCGGCCATATTTCAAGGCCCTTGGTAACCTTATTCGAAATTCAGGGGCCAACTACTTAGACTTTTGATAGCTTCGGCTATTTCTTTTTAGTTAAGCATTAGTTAAGTTTTATTTCTTATTACTTTGAGTTCGAGCCCAAGTGGAGCTTTGCTGTACGCTCTGAGAAAGGAGGCAACTGTTAAATTCTTATTTTGAGAATTAAAGGGTAATTAACTCTTCTTGAATTTACGACTCTGTTGCTGAACTAAAGCGATTATTCGCGTATCTGTTCACGAGGATCCCACACATTTAGCTGTTAGATAAAAAGGTGGAGCCCCCAAACATTTACGTCGTATTTCATTTCCATTTTGAAATTCTTTTTCTTATATACATTTCTTTAAATTCATTAAGTCAAATCTCGTGGGTCAATTGGCGCAGCATGAAGTCACTTTTGACCAGATACTCTTCGACTAAAGCATCAATAGCCAGTACACGATCACTCTTCATGAAAGCGGCACGTGCTTACAGACTTTCCCTCCTTTTAAATATGCAAATTTTATCGCTAGAGTACAATTTCACTATGCAATTGCAAAGGCTCAACTCCTTGACTTAACAGTGAAAATGGGTTTCTTCCGAGATCTTTCTCTATTGTCTCCATTTTATTTCGAATTACGAGAGTATTTATAACAAACCCATCCATTTCAAAATCCATTAATACATAAAATTCCCCTTTAAATAAAGGAAGAAATTGAGTAGAATTAGGTGTTATTTAATTATAATTAAGGCAGCAATACATAATATAAGAATTGCCATTCAGTATGTGCAATTAGAGTTGCTTTTAGACGAACCAGATAGAGTACAAATGAACCATTGGTTTAATGAATTAGCAGATACATATTTTGTATTAACAGACCGATTTCAAGAACTTGAATAACTTCTGAAAGAATGATTTTTAATATCTCTTACTTAAGTTATTAAAAAAAGACCCGTTCGCTTATCAAGAAGCGCTTATCGAATCTGGGTCATGAGGAAGTGCCTTTTTTTTATTCTATCGTCTCGACATTGGACTACTTCCTGCTTTTGGTGGTTTGTTTCTATTGTTACTGTTTTCTGCGTTACTTGTTTTTTACTGGCTGTCCATTATTCAGCTAATATGAAAACATGTGACATGCTGTTATGTTAGACTTACAAGACAGTTAGCAAAGTTGGGTACCCATGGCTTAATGATTAGCGAACTGGACTACTAACATCGTGGGTCGGAGTTCGAACCCTGTCTCTTCCCCGTTACTAGCTAACGGGGGTTGATAACCTAGAGGAACTGAGCCTAAACCAAAGAATATGTATTGTTAAGAAGGAAAGCTTCGCAGCATCAGGAGTGACCCCCCCCTTCGAACGAAAAGGGAAACAGCTGCGCATGCGTAAAATATCTGTCGCCAAAAAGCGCCAAAGCTCGAAGCTGATGTCGAAATTCGAACAGTTTCGACGGTCACGTTTATCAAGCGTTTAAAGCTGTGTGACTCCATGTTTTCCTCCATATTGACGGATATAAAATCAGACATCAAACTGCGATATGGATAATGCAAGTTCAAAAGTCAGTGAAAGTGAAACTTCACCTAATTTTCTTATTCATCTTAATCCGTGTTCCTCAATTTCCTGTACACGTGATGGAGGAGGAAAATCTCGGCCAGGTTCAGTACATCACAAAGGGGGAAATTCTCGCCAACAGGTGCCGTCGCCAAATCCCTTGGCGAATTTTTACTCTTCTTTCTAGCGGCGTAGAAGACAGAAGACAAACTGGTTTACATTACGTCTAGGGAGTCTTTCCTTCTTTACATAGACGTTCTTTGCCTAAAAAACTGCATGCAAACATCCTCGCCGTTGTTCCAATGGGTTTGCAATCATAGATTTCATTATCTGAGTTGGGTGGTGGTTTCATTAACCGACGCAAAAGTGTTGTGTTGTCTTTGCGTTAAGCCCAGTAGCCGGTGAGTATTCCAGGACCCTGGTTCTTGAATTCATATACAACTGTTGGAACCAGGCTTCCGGAAACACTCACTGGGGGGCATTTTGCTATTGTTTCAATCATTTAGGATGGAAATGATGTTCAGAGTTATGTGCTCTCGAAAGATGCTTCAACATTTTAAACCTTTCTACCATCGTACCACATTCAAGGCACTCCTCCATTTCTTCCATGTGTCTGATGTGGTTAGCTAATTCTTCTTTTCGGAGCCTTAAATAGCCCTAAATGCCTTTTCTCCTGCAACGTCAAACATCCATCCTCTAATTCTCCTCGATTACTGTGTTCTCTTCTTTCAATGTGTTGGATCACTGCTTCTTTTCTGACCCCCAATGCCTGCCCTCCTGCAATACTCGTGAAGCTCAGACACAGTGTAATCCTCTAACCTTCTCTCGTTTCCGTCTTCATTTCGTTCTATGTGTTAGATCAAGTCTGCTTTTGGGAGCTATGTATAGCCCCGAAAGCCTTTACTCCTGCAATAGTTGTGAAGCACCGCCAAAGTGTAATCGCTTAATTCTGTTCAATCTCCATGACCTCTTCGTTCGATGTGGTTAACTAATTCTTCTTTACGGAGCCCTGAATAGCGTCGAATGCCTTTACTTCTGCAATACGTACGAAGCTTCGACACAGTGAGCTCCTTTAAATCTGGTCTTTCTCCGTTCTTCAGATGACATCGTATTTATAAGATTATATAATATTTTGCCCTTGCTAATCTTATATTTCTTTAGATTTAAACCAATTAATTATGGGAATTGGTTAGAACCGGTTATCGGATCAACACAGAAACGGGTATAGACTATGCTTAAAGGTTTCAAATTTAACGGGCCGACCATTACTTTTGTGGAGGGTCCATTTATTTTTCGGGAACGGAAAAATTAATTGTTGGAATCTTGAGGTTTACTTTTTGTGGAGGTATGAGGTATATCTCCCCCTTTCCTAGCGTGCCTTTGTGGTGTAGTGGTTCTGCACGCTGGGCCGGTATTCCAGAGGTCTGTGGTTCGATTCCTGGCGAAGGCGTTTGCTCATTTTTCATCTTTCTTGTTTCCAAAAAAAAAACGTAATGTCTCTACAGAGAGACCATTAATTTTAGGGAAAAAATAATGGAGGGTCCATTAATTTTAAAGAAAAATTTATGGGTGAAATCTTGAGCCATTGCGTTTGAGGAAAATGTTATGGTTGAAATCTTGAGCCATTATTTTTGCGGAGATGCAATGAGTGAAATCTTGAGCCATTACTTTCCGGAAAAAAATAATGGCTGAAAACTTGAGCCATTACTTTTGCGGAAAAATCGGAAAAAGGAATGAAAAAAAGCTAATGGTTGGAATCTTGAGCCATTATTTTTTGTGGAAAACGTTATGGGTGAAATATCGAACCATTACTTTTGCGTCAAAATAACGGATGCAATTTTAAGTGTATCAAATCTTTAGCCATTACTTTTACGGAAAAAGTAAGTGGTTAATCTTGGACCATAAACATGGTTATACACTACTTCGAGGCATATTTTTTATATTCCATTTGATCTCTAAATTCGAAACTGTTCTCGAGATATGAACCATTTTTTTAACATTATAGTATGTATTTTTTAATATTACAATACGAATTTCTAAAATATTTTCCATAAGTTTCACAAAAGTACAAATTTTATTTATATCATGGAAATAACGAACAATCAATAAAATAAAAACCGTTGCCTCATGGCAATATTTGCGAACTGCAAACATTCCTTTTTTGTGTTAATGCCAGTGGTGACTTGAACATAAAACATCTGCTGGTTTATCTCCTTCAAAACGTTTGAGTCTTTGAAAGCAGAATGTCAGAACAGACATAAATGCCGATTTCGAAAGCTTCATAAAAAGCTCTTTTTCAAACATGTTTCGACGTTACCTTTGGTTTAAACGTGAAGGAATTCTGGAAGACCAATTTAAATATTATTCTTTCTTTACGTCATGTTAATCAGGCATGGGGAGCTGTTTCTGTACGAACATCAAAATAAGTTTAGGAAAAGATACATCCTGTATGCGTCCAAATATTTCTTTTAGTAAAACTTAGAAAAGAAATTGACGCTATAGATACTGTTGTTTCTTTGGCTAAGAATATTCATTCGGAAGTTAATGTAGCAGATATAAAGTAGAAAGGTATGGTTAGAAAAACACAAAGTTGCTGAACTAACCGTTGAAGAGCAACTGGAGTTAAGAAGGAAGCAGATTGAAAGATAAGAAAGAAAAAGCAAATGTCATCCGAGAATGAAGAAGATTATAGCAGAAAAGGAACAATTCAACCGTGCAAGATAAAGAAAACCTTGTAGCGCTGGAGCGAGTTGGAAGAATGGTTTGATATGTGACATCAATTTCAAGCTGTTGTTTCTAGAGCCGTCAGAATCTTCAATGGCAATGCCATTAATTAGTTTAGAAAAATGTTAAATTAATAATAGATTTCGTCATCGTTGAATAGGTTTTCTAAATCTTTTTCTCCAAAGCGACTAAAAGAAGCAGCTGTTGGCAACAAAACCAAAACATAGAACCAAACACAAGAATTTTTTTCTTTTTTTTATATACATATGTTACCGTGAAAGACCGAAATTAGAGAATGTCGACTTTCACCAGAGAATGTCAACATTCACCAAATATGTCGGTGAAAGATCGAATATTTCTTTACATTCTTGTACATTCGGACCCTAACCGGTGTTTGTCGACAATCACAGATATGCTCTGGTGTGGGTCGAAAAGAGAGGAGTCTATGTACACGCTGCCATTCCAAAAGGAAGTGTTCCACAAATACATGCAGTTGTAAAAGCAAGGGCCTCTCGTGCAATTCAAAGTGTCATAATAGTTTAAGTTGTTGCAATAAATAAGATTTGAATCACATAATTTGGTAAGTTTATAACTTCTATTATTTTCCTTTCTCATTTTGAATGTACTGTGTGTTTTAAGTTCTTATGTTCTGAAGTTCTTATTCTGAGTCTCAAGTGCGTTTTTTCGCGAATGAATGACGGAGAAGGAAATATAATATTCTTATATGTTCAACATTCACCATTAGTACATGGTGAATGTTGACATTCACCAGTGTAAGTCAGAAATAAGAGTATTTGGAAAATATTTCGGACATACACCAAGCGACTATGTGAATGTTGACACATTCACCGGTGAAAGTCGACTTTCTTCAGATTTCGGTGTTTCACCGTAACATATATACCGGGTGATCAAAAAGTCAGTATAAATTTGAAAACTTAATAAATCACAGAATAATATAGATAGAGAGGTAAAAATTGACACACATACTTAGAATGACATGGGGTTTTATTAGAACCAAAAAAAAAAGTTGTTATCGGGCCTTTTTTCTTCGAGGAAATGCGTGATTCTGGTTTTGTAACTGCTACCGTGACGGGTGAGAGGTACGCCGATATGTTACAGAATCGCATCGTCCCCAGCCTGGCTGATAAACACCTGCTGGAACGTACGATTTTTATGTGGGATGGCGCTCCACCCCATATCGCTAGACTCGTTAAAGATCTCTTGCGCGCGTCATTTGGTGATGATCGTGTGCTCAGCCGCCACTTTCGTCATGCTTGGCCTCCCAGGTCCCCAGACCTCAGTCCGTTGGATTATTGGCTTTGGGGTTACCTGAAGTCGCAAGTGTATCGTGATCGACCGACATCTCTAGGGATGCTGAAAGACAACATCCAACGCCAATGCCTCACCATAACTCCGGACATGCTTTACAGTGCTGTTCACAACATTATGCCTCGACTACAGCTATTGTTGAGGAATGATGGTGAACATATTGAGCATTTCCTGTAAACAACATCATCTTTGCTTTGTCTTAATTTGTTATGCTAATTATTGCTTTTCTGATCAGATTATTGCTTTTCTAATAAAACCCCATGTCATTCTAAGTATGTGTGTCAATTTTTACCTCTCTATCTACATTATTCCATGATTTATTAAGTTTTCAAATTTATACTGACTTTTTGACCACCCGGTATATATACAAAGCATATAAAACTAAAGATTTTATAAATAAAACTAATAATTTCTATATAAATGTACACAATTTTCCTTATATATATATATAATGTTGTATGATCTTAAATTCACTTAGTGCGAAATCGAGTTATCTTTGGTTCTCTGCATTGGTTCTTAATCCCTTCTATTCACGGAAATGTTTGGCCTAGCTTGAATTGCAAGTTTGGCATCGCCTTATTGCTCGAGTAAAGGACGAAACACCTTCGTATTTATTTCTTAATTATTGTTCATTGAACGGGAGTTGGTTTGTTCCCCTTGAAACGTCAACTAATTTCTGATCAATGGCAATGATTACTAGCATTCATTTAATTACTTGCTTTTAATTTATTTCTTTTTACAATTGAAATTTTTTTATTCATGATTTAATTCAACTCCCCGTTAAATATTTTTAACAATTTACATTCAAGTTACTTTAAAACATTTTTCGAAATTGAACTTACTAAGTATGGATTCACTCTTTTAAGATAATTCTACTAAAATTAATATTAGGAGATAATATAATCAATATTCTTTAGTAAATAATATATATATATCTTATTTTTACTTGTACTTTTTCTAAAATTTTAAATTATTTCCCATAACATGAAATAATTTATATTTCTGTACGAAATTTTCGAGTTAAGAGTCTCGGACGAGAATGAATTAAATTTACAAGGCAAAATACGATTGAAAATTATACCTTAAATTAGCAATAGCCCCTTAAATCTTCATTTTAATTAGGGTATCTGAGTATCCTAATTAATCTTAGTATGTTCAGGTACTTCTGCAGAATAAAATTCAAGTTTTATTAAAAATGAATTTCAAATATACATGCTTCATTTTCACGCATTTTAAAAATCTTGCTTTGTGATTTTTCATTGTATGATTGTTTACGAATAGCAATAGTTCGTGTTCCCTTTTTGACATTCATTTCAGCTAGTGCAAACTAGTATGCACAACAAGCGCACAAAATTGTTGGTGATGGATGATCCAGAAAAATGGCAAGAAAGGCTCCTCAGCGTGAAAGCTTACGAAGTGGATCTTGTAATTGTCAGTAATGATCCTCTGACCATCACTGACTGTCCTACGGCTATAGAGGTCAGTGCAATAGCTTAATCTTCTACCTAATAATTTATAGTTATATCACCAATTAATTACTCTTGTTGTTCAAACACTGAAGTAGAACTGTGTGTTTTATTCTTTGCCAATATTTTTAATTTTTAAATTCATCCTTTTTCTGCTTTAATTCTTAAATTAAGATCTTGTTAAAATTTTGCTCAGGTGGTGACTTTTACCCCTATTAATTATTGGAGTAATATAATTATTGGAGTTCCGTAACATTTTCGAGGTCATTTCCGTTATATTGCAAACGCTAATGATTTCCTGAAGGATCTGTACCTCAACTTGATACTTAAAGAAAATATGAAGCTAAGAAAATATTGCTGCACTGAATGCACACACTGAATGCACTTGTGTGCATAGACTGAATGCACACAAGTCCGCTGCTATTATAATAAAATTTTATTAGCAGAAAAACCTTCAAAGTTCTGGAATTTTCCTAAGAAATACTCGTACAGAGTTCACAGTATCACAAAGTACGATCAGTAGTTACGAATTAAACTACTAGGAGCGTTAAACACAAAGCAGTGCAAAAGTGCATCTAAAGAGAAAGTTCACATGGAACCAACAAATCGCAGCAACAATAACTAAGCAACCGAGGGCAGATGCTTTCTCTTCGGCGTTAAATAGTTTTCAACCGGCCGAGAGATATTTCTAGAATAGTTCGACCGCCCCATCCGCGACCATGAGCGCAAACACGCATACGACATTCGGACAGAATTATTCTCAAAATAGGGTGGAAGGATGGGGACTTTCTTTCTCTCGAGCGTATAAATTCTCTCTGTACGGAGAAGAGAAGATATTCACGTCACCTTTCACGTCGCAGCAAGTAATAACGCCCCTTTTGGACGAGTCTATGTGTTTTGGCAGAATGCCAGCCAAGGTTGCGTTTGAGACGGTCGAACTATACTTTCTGCTTCTCGAAAAAAGTGGAAAGCAATACGAGGGGGGGGAATTATAGTTACAGCTAATATAGTAGCCAATTACATCTTTTCAATTTCAATACATATTACGGTAATACAGGGACCGGACCAAAATGACGCCAAATTCGGCGACTTTTAGTGATTTTTCGCCAAATTTGCAAAAAAGTAAGTCGCCAAAACCGTCATTACCTTGGCGACATTTTGTTATACGTATTACCAAGATACCCATTTACTCAATGTTAAATGCACTTGCTGCCTGCATTCTTACTTTTCCGGCATATCTTTTTCGTAAAATTTGTCTCACGCTACATTATACAGAAAAATACAACAATTCTACTAAAATGATCTATCTAAGTACAAAATTCTCAACAATATGCTTATCACTTCATTTTGCTTGTGATAAGATTTTCCTAAGCATAAAAAATATTTTTTTTAGGCTAGTGAAACGTCAAAAGTTTTGAGAAAAATATAAACATTTCTTTGGCCAGTTATTTCAGTAAACAAAGAGGAAAACAAAATGGCTAACTTTATAAATTTTCATTTCTAATGTTTATTTTGAAAGCATGAACAATGTTAACGAGAGATAAAAAAAAGCACATTTAATTTAATGTTCTCGAAGAAATAACGCTTGAGTATATCTTTCAGTAGACAAAATTTAGGTACAAAAAGGTGACACAATGAGTCGTCAATAGTAACGATTAGATTACAGAATAATTCGAAGCTAGGCAAATACACAGCTGTCATTCAGTTGCTTGCCCTCATAAGTAACATCAGTTCCAAATGGTTGCTATTTACTCATAATGGCTTGAATTAATCGAAGTGCCTTGTAAGGTGCGTCAGTGTTGCATATACAAGAAGAATATCATTGAATTTTTTGAGACGGCCCATTGTTGTCTTTACTGACAAATTACAATTTCTCTTACGTTTCTCACAGTATTTATATGTATGCTTTTCGAATGGCAAAGAGAGACGTATGAAGATGGACACTGTATAGTGTGGGCTGATATAATGCGGAATGTGCGGGTCAACTTACATTTAAGATTTTATCAGTGCTTCCCTTTATAGCAGTAATGAAACGACACTTTTAAGCTGACTTGTTGCGAAAGCAGTCCAGCCGTATATTAAACTTAACGCAGAATATTTCAACAATCCGTGAAATTACCATAATGCAGGAAGGCTGAAATTGCTTCAGTCGTAAGATTGACAAGCAAAGTATTAAGACATCCTATTGCATTTAGTGGTTTCGTGTGTCTAAGAGTGCATCAAAGAGGCTTTCGGAAAGAATAATAAAATTTATTTACAAGAATTTTGTAGCACATTGAAATAGTTGAAGACATACTATTAGGCATCTCTGCCTTCCACGTCCTACACCTTTAGAATTCAGTCTGCCACTGACTATTGAAACATACACGCAAAGCTGCTTCAAGAAAGAACCATACATACAGCTTTACATATACGTATCCGTCTGCCAATGGCTACTGGAACGTACACAGCGCCCTCTAGCCGAATGGCGCGGGAAATGACGCGGGGGTAACACACCCTTTAGGTTTAAGATACATTAGGTAGATCTTCTTCTGTTCTTACACTTTCTGTAGGAGCTGTGACGAGTTAGTTCCGCAGTGTTCGTCTAAAAATAGTTCGCTGAAGTACTGGTACATCCGATACTCATCTCAAAGACATGGTACCACCGAGAATCTAAATAAACTGCAGATTGCTCACTCGAATAAATGAGACTTTTAAGTACCCATAGCTGTAAGATTTTTCTTAACCTGCGGCAAAATTGCACAGTTAAACTAAGACCATATTTTTTACCTCATTCGCTGATTGTTAGATATGCAATCAGTTAATTTTTGAGTACATCACAGGCGTTAGTCATGTTAGCTGTGTTCTACAATTTATTATGGTACCTACCACAATTACCAATATGGTTTTTTTTTTCTTTTTAGTATTTTTAGTTTAATTTATATATCACAATGTATCAATTAAATCATTCAACTATACATGCATACATGCACAGTACTAGAGAAGAGAGGAAAAAAAAAACAATAACTCTTTTTTTCTCTTTAATAATGAAGGATTTAAATGATTAATATGAGCAGATACTGAAATCCTGGAATAATGCTAAGCAGACATTGAACTAGCAGATAATGTAACTCCATTCATATTTCCACCCATTTAAATGTAGATTTTGGCGAAAATATTCTACGCTTAGTTTTTGTTCAGTTACTAGAAAAAGGAAGGGCATTATTATCGTAAAACTAACAAATATCCATTGAAATATAAATTTTAGTCATAACAAAATTTTTGTTGGCATATCAGGACTGGTATTCCTCTTTACTTGCTTTGGAAACATGGACTGTCCTAACTCGGAACAGGGAGCTTACTCAAGCTATGTTCAATAATTTGTGAAGTAGACAATACACACAGGAAGGGTATACGAAACTCTTTATTTTTCTATCTTTACAGAGATTTCCGGACTTCGGAATACAGAGACCAACCACTTGTGGTCTGAACGTAAGAATATAAAAATATTAACTAAAACTCTAACTAAACTAACTTTGGATTAATATACAAGTGCCTACTTTAAGATTGGCCGTTAATTAACAAAAAGCCGTATGTAGTACAGAGAGCTGCTAAAACTACGATACGTTTAAAATTATCACGAGGATTAAACCTCTGGTCTGGAAGGCAACCAGCAAACGAGTAAAAACTACTATGGCAAGCGGCCTGCTTCTAATAACTCCTTCCTCTCTCTTGCTTGGCAAAAAGCCACAACTTAAGCACTTGGCGTTAGCAAGACAAATTTGCATAAATAAGTTAAAGCTTTTAATTCTGGCCGGAAGTAGAAAATAAGAAGTGATAGTAAAGATTTAAAATAAAATAAACGTTAGTAAAACTTAGGATCCTTACAGGCATTAACGTAATATTTCAAATAAATCACTTGATCCTTTAATTTATATAATTATTCGTATGACTCAATCTACATGATGATTTTCACGAATGTTGCTAACATTGAAACTATTTCTAGAACATCTGCTTGAAAAAGGCTCTGATTATAATTTTAAAAAGTTAAATAGCTTAGATTTTAAAAAAAATATTAATCGGGTGTTTGAATGCTGTACATAAAATCAAACAGAACTTCTCACGCATTAGTGTTTTATCGTCGCCTCGAAAGAATGCATTGATTTCAATAAGTAGGTGTTTTATCACTTCGGAAAGATTGTAAGTATTCTTCTCATAACTTCCTTATGATCTTCGAATATGTGACTGTTGCAAGAATTGGGATATTTTATTTATTTGAAAAGCAATTACTTCCAGCCTTTTACAGCTGACTACATAATATAGCTGCTTTGGGAACTAGTAACCAGAACGTTTGTGTTGCCACTAAATATTTTTGTAATTTAATCCGCTTTGGGACAAAATGTTTCGTCATGTTTCCACCTTGAGCGCATGATATTTTAAAAATGGCTAATGGTTTATATTTGAAATTTGATGGAATTCTTTATATGGGCACTATTTTCTACCTGAACCCAAAATCTGATGAATATTTTAATATTAAAAAATTTATGCACGAAAACATTAAGATTTTTTTAATAAAATACATTTTATAAACTCAATTCCAAACAAAATAAAAATTTAACATGAAATTCTCAGGATTTTTGGTTCACAGTAGTTTCCAAATGTTATAAAAGCTATATACTAAATATGGAATTAAATTATGCAACAGAATGTTTTAAATTATGTAACAGAATGTTTTAAACTGTGCGCGCAAAGTTTGAGCATGACGAAAAAATTTGTTACAAAGCGGATTAAATTATAAAAATATTGTGGCAACACAAACTTCCTGATTACTATTTCAGAAAGCAGCTATATTATGTAGTCAGCTGTAAAAGGTTGGAAGTAATTGCTTTTGAAATCAACAAGTTATGTAAATTCTTGCAACCATCACATATTCGAAGATCTTAAGGGTTTTAAAGTGTATAAGTCCTCTTAAAATGATAAAGTTTGCAATACTAATTTTCACTTATAATATCATTTTCATTTATCCATATGTACTTGCATTTGTTTCCAGTTACTACCCAGTGGATCTCACAGCCATAAAACAGAAGGAAAATGCAAGAAACTCGCCTCTAGTGATAGAAATCTGGGCAATAGTATCATAGCCGATATTCGGGTGAGGATAATAGCAAAATATCTACAGTAATAAATCTTTTGAAGTTTTTATTATCAGAAATTAAGTAAATACTGAGGACATTCTTGCATTTCAGAAAAATCTTACAAGTTGTTGCTCACAAGGGACTGAAAATGACTATACATTCTGGAAGAGCTCACTTTCTGAAAACGGTACTCAGCGTCTGAAAGCTGTTGCAGTATGGTCGCCGGACCTCGGAATTCTCAGAATGGAGAACATCGACGTGGAGATGATTACTTTGCGCGTTGCCATTATGCAGGTAGTTCAATATCATCAAGATTCTGAACTCTTTCCCTAATTATGAACAGCGACTTGGCACTTGGTATTTGCGCAGTATTTCAGAATTTCTGACATTGTATTCTCTAATTCAGAAGTCAAACAACAAAAATCAGCGTTATATTTACAAAATTTTCACAGGACTAGTTTCGATGGTTTTTACCGAACCACCATCCTCAGCTGCAAAACCGCAAATAAACGAGATAGGAAATAATGATTAGATAAGATAAGAAAGCCTGGACAAGAATAAGCAAGTGACGCCATCTGTTGGGGAAACCAGAACTAAAACATAATTTCTTTGAAGGCCGAAGGCAAATTTGGATTGGAATTAGGATCGTTAACTGGAAAAGAAAGATTTTTATGAATGTGAATTTGGTCCGAAAATCACACTTTCAATTTTTCTGCTGCCAAAATTATTCAAAAAACATCTTCCATTGGAGAACTGGATTTTCTAAAGGTATTTCACATTCATAAAAATCTTTCTGTTCTAGTTAACGATCCTAATTCCAATCCAAATTTGCCTTCGGCCTTTAAAGAAATTATGTTTTAGTTCTGGTTTCCCCAACAGATGGCGCCACTTGCTTATTCACGTCCAGGCTTTCTTATCTTATCTAATCATTATTTCCTATCTTGTTCATTTGCGGTTTTGCAGCTGAGGATGGTGGTTCGGTAAAACCATCGAAACTACTCCTGTGAAGATTTTGTAAATATAACGCTGATTTTTGTTGTTTGACTTCTGATTTAGTATATATTCGGCGTGTTATAGTGTCTTAATTGTATTGTCTATTTAAACCAATGATTCTCAACCACTGAGCCAAGGTATTTTTGTGTGCCGCCAAATTTTAGAAATGTATATGTTACCGTGAAGGACCGAAATTGGAGAATGTCGATTTTCACCGGAGAATATCAACATTCAACAAATACGTCGGTGAAAGATCGAATATTGCACTACATTCTTGTATATTCGGACCCTCGCCGGTGTATGTCAACAATCACAGATATGTTCTGGTGTAAGTCGAAAAGAGAGGTCATAAAGTGCCATAATAGTTTAAGTTGTTGCAATAAATAAGATTTGAATCACATAATTTAGTAAGTTTTTTATGACTGTTATTTTATTTTCTCATTTAGAACGTACTGTATAATTAAGTTTTTAACTTATATTATTTTCCTTTCTTATTTTGAATGTATTGTGTGTTTTAGGTTCTCATGTTCTTAAGTTCTTATTTCGAGTCTCAAGTGCGTTTATTCGCGACTGAATTACGGAGAAGAAAATATAATATTGTTATATGTTCAACATTCACCATTAGTACATGGTGAATGTCGAGTGTAAGTCAGAAATAAGAGTATTTGGAAAATATTTCGGACATACACCAAGAGACTATGTGAATGTTGACATTCACCGGAGAAAGTCGACATTCTCCAGATTTCGGTATTTCACCGTAACATATATATAAAGAGACCACATTTATATCGAGACCAAGCGGAACAAATGGAATGAAATGAGAATTGTAATTTAGTTATGCAGGCAAACCAATAATTTTAAAAAATGTATTTTATTGTATATATGCATTTACTTATCTATAAATATACAAAAATATATTTATTATTAACTATTGGTAACTATAAAAATATTTGTAAAAAACTACAATTTGAATATTATGTTTTTAATTAATTTAAAATTTTATTTAAAAAAATTTATGGTTTTCTTTCACGGTCATATTTTTTATCAGCGTGAATACTTGGCAATAGATTCGGATCATTTATTAAAATGTCATGAAATTTCTCACATGAATTGGTCAAATTATATTTTACGCTTAATAAATATTTTAAAAGTTTAATGTTCAACTGCGTTTTTTCAATTGTCCATATTTTATTGATACTAGAAAAAACACGTTCTATTGCTGCGTTTGTTCCTGGAAGAGAAAGCGCATGATCTGCAATTTTAAAAATATTTTCATAAGGAATATTATTCTGTTTAAAATGAAGGAATAACTCTGTCCATTTTTATTTCCTTGTACGAAGTAAAAAGGAAGTATTGTAATCGCGAAAAGTTTAAGGCAGCATATTTCATCGAAAATATCAATTTTGACTGCAATCGAATGCAATTTAACGATGTTTTTGCGTGATATCTGTACGTAAGGACAGAATAAAATACTCTTTTCCTTCAAAAAAATTATAAAACTGCTTTAAAATTAATTCTGAAGAGAATTTTTGGTGTCTGTACGAACGTATGTACGTACGTGCGTACGTACGTACGTACGTTCGTAGGTACGTACGTACGTATCTCGCATAACTCAAAAGCGAGTAGCCTCAGAACGTTTAAATTTTGTATATAGGACTGCTATAACATGTAGATGTGCACCTCGTATTTTGGTTGAAAACGGCCGCACCAAACGTATATAAATATATTTGTATAAATATCCACT
This sequence comes from Stegodyphus dumicola, assembly GCF_044657685.1. Lineage (NCBI taxonomy): Eukaryota > Metazoa > Arthropoda > Arachnida > Araneae > Eresidae > Stegodyphus > Stegodyphus dumicola. Next base: position 181,941,433 of record NC_140776.1, on the reverse strand, counting down.
CTGTTACCCGGCTCAGTGATCTCAGTTTCTTTACTCTTATATGTTTGTAAATTGTACATTTTTTGCTTTAAAAATGATTGCTTTATGTGGTTCTTATCTTCCGGTTAAGGTGATTATGCCTTTAGTAAATCCCTCTGCAATAATTTTAGAATTATCAACAATTTTAAAGTTGTTTAAGCCTAATACTTCTCTTGATGGCGGCCATTGTTTGTTTACATTTGAAACAGCAGACTAGTGGATTTGTTGCCAATCTAGAGAAACTTAGCTTCGTAATAACAAAGATAACGCCTTCATTTATTATTGCCAATTAAATCATGCTTAATCCTTTCTGGATTTTTTTCGAGGAAATAAGTGTTTAAGATTTACTTCGTAATTTTTAATATAGATATTTTGAGTTTTTATGTATTTTTGCCTTCTCGCGAAGTGAGAACTGAATTAATTGAATGAAAAATACTCAATCGTCTGTGAAAAACTGCTTCTTTTTTGTTTTGTTTGCTTAATTTCTTTTATACGAGGGCCATCCAGGAAATAGATTACGTTTCCGTCTGTGTCCGCTAGGGGCGGGGCTAGCGCGGCCGTCTTGGGGTCAGAGCGTTGCGCAGCTCAGTCTGCATCTAGCCGTGCTAGTGAGAGGTTCGTGCTGTGCTCCGTTCAGATACTGTGACGGTTTGAAATGTCTGCGTTAATTGAAAATCCCGCGAGCTGCGAGGTGCGCTCAGTAATAAGGTTTCTGACTTCAAAAAACTGTAAACCGATAGAAATCTATCGGCAGCTTCGTGAAGTGTATGGGGACAACATTATCACTGAAGGTGGAGTGCGTCAGTGGGTCATAAGATTTCAAAATGGCCGAACCAATGTTCACGACGAAGATCGAAGTGGGAGACCCAGCATAGTGACCGCCGAACTTCTCGAAAAAGTCGATGCTAAAGTCCGTGAAAATCGAAATTTCACAATAACGGAACTTTCTTTGAGTTTTCCACAAATTTCGCGAAGTTTGTTGCACGAAATCATCAGCGAAAAGCTTGGTTACCACAAGTTTTGTGCAAGATGGATTCCAAAAATCTTGACAGAGGACCACAAAAATCAGCGAATGGCTGCAGCGTTGAACTTTTTGGACGCTTACCATAAGGATGGTGACTCTTTACTCGATCGCATCGTTACTGGTGACGAAACATGGGTGAAACATGTGAACTGTGAAACGAAATTGCAATCAATGCAGTGGGGGCACACAAGTTCTCCCCAAAAACCCAAGAAATGCATGCAAACAATATCGGCAAGGAAGATGATGGCGACTGTTTTTTGGGACAGAAAAGGTGTAATTTTGGTGGACTTCCTGGAAAGAGGCACTACAATAAACTCTCAAAGGTATTGCCAAACTCTCCAAAAACTCAGAAGAGCAATTCAAAACAAGCGCAGAGGAATGTTGAGCTCTAAGATCTTGTTGATTCACGACAACGCCCGGCCCCACACGGCAAATGTCACTCGTAAAGTTCTTGAATCTTTTAAGTGGGAGTTGTTTCCTCATCCGCCGTACAGTCCCGACCTGGCACCGAGCGACTTCCACCTATTCCCAGCAATGAAGAAGTGGCTGGCTATGCAGCGTTTTGATGACGACGCACAGCTGCAAGAAGAGGTAACGAAGTGGTTGAAGGCGCAGGCGGCCGAATTTTTCGACGAAGGAATTTCCAAGCTCGTACATCGCTACGATAAATGCCTTAATTTGTATGGTGACTATGTAGAAAAGTAGTATTTGAGTGTGGCTTTCATCTGTATATAATAAAATTTGTTTCCTATACTTTGTTTATTTTTTTATTCCAAAACGTAATCTACTTTCTGGATAGCCCTCGTACATCCTTCTAGCTTTATTATAGTATTTGAATAGAACATGTGGCAACGATTAGATAATTCTATTCTTTAAATGATATAAATTTTGTGCATTCTGAGTTCTAATACGAACGAAATATAATATTGTTAAGTGAACCTAACGCCAGAGTGTCGCTATGGTAAACAAAGTGAATTTTAAAGAATGCATTTATTCTATTGTGGTTTATGCGCTGTCGGCAAAGTAGATTTAATTCAATCCAATAAGTTTAAATGAAATGCAAGAAAAAATGCGTATAATTTAATATTCCGTACAAGGAAGTCATGTGGTGTACACATCAGATTTTTTTTTTTTTTTTTTTTTTTTTTTTTTTTTTTTTTTTTTTGTTTCCACATTTGCAGGCAACGAACATTTAATTTTTTCTTCAGTAACGTATATTTTTTAAAATGACACCTTATCAAAAAGATCATTTTCGCAAATATTATTTTTCGGAAAATGGTTACTAATAAAATTAAAACGATTTTTTTCACATATTCCCATAAAATCTTCTTTTTTTAATGTCACTCAATGAAAAATTTTAATATCCTCGAATTGAGCTGTCTGTTCTTCAAGATATTCTTTCCACAACAAATGCGTATTTGTTGTAATGTAGGTGAGAAGATTGTATTTTTTTATTATTATATTTTATTTCAATAAATATTGTAGAGTTAAATAAAATATTATTTAACTAAAACCATTAAAAATGGCAGTTTGTTTGCTAAGTCACATAAAAACTAAAACAACTATCCGTTGTGTGTAATCGACAAAGGTCGCATTTAGAAGAGATGTAACACCGGGGTGTCTGGGTCAAGGACCCTACCCCTTGTCGAACATGTAGGTTGTTTCGCATGCTGTCATGAGTAACTAACGTAAGATGTAATATATTTTTTTATATAATTTATGATCATATTTTTGAGTAATGAGATAATAAGATATTTTAGCAGAAATAAAAGTAAACTCCACAGTCAGTTCGTTCGTCAGAAAAAAAACAGCCGAAGAAAGTACGGTCAGTTCTGTAAAACAAGTCCGGCATGTTTTTGTGCACGTAAAAATCACTTTTCAGTTGTCAGTTTCAATGCTACTTTTAATTTTTTCCATCTTTCGTTATTAGAAGATCTTAAAATTCGTATACATGTAGTCATTTATTATATAATATTACATGGAAAAACACTTCTCCGTCTTTGAAATTATTATTAAAAAATCTGATGTGTACAACACATGACTTCCTTGTACGGAATATTAAATTATACGCATTTTTTCTTGCATGTCATTTAAACTTATTGGATTGAATTAAATCTACTTCGCCGACAGCGCATAAACCACAATAGAATTAATGCATTCTTTAAAATTCACTCTAGTATTTGTTTAGCATAGCGACACTCTGGCGCTAGATTCACTTAACAGTATTATATTTCGTTCATATTATAACTCATAATGCACAAAATTTATATCATTTAAAGAATAGAATTATCTAATCGTTGCCACATGTTCTATTCAAATACTATAATAAAGCTAGAATGATGCATAAAAGAAATTAAGCAAACAAAACAAAAAAGAAACAGTTTTTCACAGACGATTGAGTATCTCTCATTCAATTAATTTTCTCACTTCGCGAGAAGGCAAAAATACATAAAAAATCAAAATACCTATATTAAAAATTACGAAGTAAATCTTAAAAACTTATTTCCTCGAAAAAATTCCAGAAAGGATTAAGCATGATTTAATTGGCAATAATAAATGAAGGCATTATCTTTGTTCTTGCGAAGCTAAGTTTCTCTAGATTGGCAACAAATCCACTATTCTCCTGTTTCAAATGTAAACAAGCAATGGCCGCCATCAAAAACATTATTATGCTTAGCGGCACTTAAACAACTTTAAAATTGCTGATAATTCTAAACGTATTGCACACAGATTTACTAAAGGCATAAAAACCTTAACCGGAAGATAAAAACAACATAATTCAATCATTTTTAAAGCAAAAAATATACAATTTACAAACATATAAGAGTAAAGAAACCGAGATCACTGAGCCGGGTAACAGAGTGGATATATATATAAATATATTTATATACGTTTGGTGCTGCCGATTGCAACCAAAATACGAGGTGTACATCTCCATGTTATAGCAGTCCTATATACAAAATTTCAACGTTCTGAGGCTACTCGTTTTTGAGTTATGCGAGATACTTACGTACGTACATACGTTCGTACAGGCGCCACGAAAAATTCTCTTCAGAATTAATTTTAAAGCAGTTTTATAATTTTTTTGGAGGAAACGAGTCTTTCATTTTGTCCTTACGTACAGATATCACGCAAAAACATCGTTAAATTGCATTCGATAGCAGTCAAAATGGATATTTTCGTTGAAATATGCTGCCTGAAACTTTTCGCGATTACAATACTTCATTTTTACTTCGTACAAGGAAGTAAAAACATTAATTTCATACCCGATATAAGAATCTATTAGTTTCTTCTCATAATAATTAGCATAGATATTGAATTTTTTAGAAATGTATTTATGTTTCAAATGTAGATGCCCACTCTAGTTTTTACGTATTTGCAGGTCTCTCTTTCTGCTCGTTTTTAAAGTAAATATAATTAAAGTTTATTATCAGCCATCTGATATAAGTAAAATCATTATGATTTTATAAAGCAGATATGTTCTGTAAAATGTTCAACATTCGAATAGCGGAATCGAGAAAGACTGTAAATAAATATCAGTGTGATATTAATACAAGGAGGAACAATAAACACTCTAACGTTTTTCTGCTACAATTAGAAATTACCTAAATAAGCTATTATTTTCTCATATTCTTTCTTTATTTATATATTGTTTACGATTATATAACATAGATTTTTAAGCATTTTTGTTCTGTTTATGTACATTGAAATCAGGGTTTTGCAGCCGATACTATGCTTCTATTCCCAAATAGCTCATAAAGAAATAAAAAATCTAATGTGTACACCACATGACCTCCTTTTACGGAATATTAAATTATATGCATTTTTTCTTGCATTTCATTTAAACGTATTAGATTGGATTAAATCTACTTCGTCGATAGCGCATAAACCACAATAGAATAAAGGCACTCTTTAAAATTCACTATATTTGTTTACCATAGCAACACTCTGGCCCTAGGTTTACTTAACAGCGTTATATTTCGTTCATTTTTTTAACTCAATGCACAAAGTTTATATCATCTTAAGAATTATTTAATCGTTGCCACATGTTCTGTTAAATACTATAATAAATCTAAAACGACGTATAAAAAAATTAATTAAGCAAAGAACAACAACAAAAAAGAAACAGTTTTTCACAGACGATTCAGTATTTCTCATTCAATTAATTCAGTTCTCACTTCGCGACAAGGCAAAAATACATTAAAACTCAAGATGCCTGTATTGAAAATTTTGAAGTAAATTTTAAACACTTATTTCCTCCAATAAATTCCAGAATGGATTAAGCATGATTTAATTCGCAATAATAAAAGAAGACGTTATTGGGAAGCTCACTTTCTCTAGATTGGCAACAAATCTTCTATTCTGCTGTTTCAAATATAAACAAGCAATGGCCGCCAAGGAAAAAAATATTAGGCTTAGCGGCACTTAACTTTTAAATTGTTGATAATCCTAAAAGTATTGCATACAGATTTACTAAAGGCATGAAAACCTTAACTTGAGGATGAGAACAACATAATTCAATCATTTTTAAACAAAAAATGCACAATTTACAAGCATATAAGAATAAAGAAACTGAGATCACTGAGCCGAGTAACAGAGTGGATATATATATATAGTTTCATAAGAATAAATTGAATTTAATTTTAAAAAAATAAATTTAAATACAAATTTAATTAAATATAAATTTAAACAAATTTAAATTTAATTTTTAACAAATACGTATAAAAGTAAAAAAAGCAAATTTAAATCCTAAAAAAAGGAAAAAAGCCAAAATAATTTTTAAAAAAATGTGCAAACATATTAAGTTAATTAAACTAAATTATTTAGAGAGCGAGTTTAAAATAAAAACAAAACTATTAGTAAAAGAAAGTTGTTTTTAATAAAAAAAAGAGAAACAAACCAGGTAATTAGCGCTAAAGCTGCTTTTTTTACTTTTATACGTATTTGTTAAAAATTAAATTTAAATTTGTTTAAATATACATATATTTATATACTTTTGGTGCGGCCAATTGCAACCAAAATACGAGGCGCACATCTACATGTTATAGCAGTCCTATATACAGAATTTCAACGTTCTGGGGCTAATAGTTTTTGAGTTATGCGAGATACATACGTACGTACGTACGCACAGACGCCACGAAAAATTCTCTTCAGAATTCATTTTAAATTAGTTTTACAATTTTTGTTTTGGGGGGAAAGAGTCCTTTATCCTGTCCTTACGTACAGATGTGACACATAAACGTCGTTAAATTGCATTCGATAGCGGTGAAAATGGATATTTGCGTTGAAATATGATACCTGAAATTTTCCGCGATTACAATACTTCCTTTTTACTTCGGACAAGGTAGTAAAATGGCATTTTAAAACTTCAGTTGATAATATTATCAACTATCGCTTGGAAATAACCATTAAGTTTTCTCACTAGAAATAAGTTTTTGTATAAGTAATTATTTTATGTTTATTAGTACATGCATTTATTTTTCTTTGAATGCAGATTTAAAATAATGTTTTCCCTCAACAGTATATACCCTACGTTATATTTAATGTAACAGACGGCGAGGTCATACTACAGAAGTGCGTATTTAAAGAAATGTTATCATTCCTCAGTAGAAGGTTACATTTCAGGTAAGTGTATTTTATTTTGGACAATGTGGCAAAATAAAAGCTCTAAATACTTCCGAAACGTAACTAACTTTATTTCCCAAGATTATCTTGATTGTTTGAAACAGCGAAAAATAATTTGAGGTTACCAGGATATCAACGAGCTCTTTTTCTCTTCTTCTGGTGATTCTCAATGCTCTCTGATATATTACTCGAAAACGTGCAAAAGTATTACTGGAAGGCTAAGTGTTTAATTAAATATCTTCAAATATTTAAAATATCTTAAGTGTTAAAAAATATCTTAAAAATTAAATACCTTAATTAAATAGCTTAAAAATATTTTATCAAATAAAAATATCTTACCAGGATATCAACGAGCTCTTTTTCTCTTCTTTTGGTGATTCTCAATGGTCTCTTATGCATTACTCGAAAACGTGCGAAAGTATTACTGGAAGGCTAAGTGTTTAATTAAATATCTTATCTCGAGATTAAGATATTTAATTAAAGATATTCAATTAATGTATTTAATTAAATATCGTTAATTAAATATGTAATTATTATTAAATATTAAATTTAATTAAGGATATTTAATTAAATATCTTTAATTAAATATCTTAATCTCGCACAATTAATTCTTATAAATGAAAGAAATGCTTTATAGATAGAAGGGCTTATAAGTATCAATATTATAAGCAAAAGGGAGTTATAAATGAGTCTACCATTTAGATTTTATAATAACTATTGGGTCAGTCCATAAATTCGTGCACATACTTTGGTAAATTTCTAAATAATATAAAAAAACACAATTTAGGTTTTTAATCAATTATATACTTTCTTCCATTATCTACAATGTGTCGCCATCTTACAGGCAGCTTTTTTATGCCATTGCTGTAGAAATACTCTGGTTTTGATGCAAAATAAAACTTGAAAGTTCATTGTGTATATCCTGTTTAGAATTTAATTTTTTCCCAGTGAAAAATTTTGTAAGGCGCGAAAAAAGTGAAAATCACTTTGGGCAATATCTGGGGAGTAAGCAGGATGTGGCAAAAGCTCCCAATTAAATTCACTCATTTTTGAGGCGTTGTTCGAACCGTATGCGGTCTAGCGTTATCATGATGAAACAACACTTTTTTGATATTCACCAATGGTAGGCGTTTTTTGATCCATTCTGAGTTTAGACGGCAAAGTTGTTCACTATAAACTTCTGAATGAATCGTTTGATTTGGTTCTAACAGTTCAAAACGTCCTGAACGGGGTTTATCATCCATGCTGCTTTTTCCAACTTTAAAATTTTTAAACCATTTCTGGACAGTCCTTACACTAATGGGTGTTCACCGTACATTATTAATTTTTATCGCTGCAAACCTGGCAGATTCACCACACCAAAAATAAAAAATGTAGCACGGCACGTTTGTACTGATTATGTATTTTCATCTTCTATGGGTACTAAAATACTTTTATTTACGAAAATTGTGATGAACTGAATAATATGGTATAAGGTATTTGTCCCACATTCCTAGCGTGCCTTCGTTGTGTAGTGGTTCTGCACGCTAGGCCGGTATTCCAGAGGTCCGTGGTTCGATTCCCGGAGAAGGCGGTTGCTATTTTTCATCTCTCCGGCTTTTCCAACTAACCTAATATCTCTTCAGTGGCGCCCGAACTAAAAGGGTGTTGGCTGAGGATTCTCCACACCCAGGATTTGGCGATTGGGTTCCCTAAAAGCGCCAGTCGCCCTTTAAAAAAGGTAGTATATATAAGGTATTTCTCCCACATTCCTATCATGCCTTCGTGGTGTAGTGGTTCTGCACGCTGGGCCGGTGTTCCAGAGGTCTGTGGTTCGATTCCCGGTGAAGGCGGTTGCTATTTTTCATCTTCTCGGCTTTTCCAACTAACCTAATATCTCTATAATGTTAGTCAAACGATGACAAGTTTCAACAAGTTCAAAATTGTATTGTTTTAGTAAATGCGTCATTGTGAATTCCACTCATACTCTTAATGGGTACGAACTTATGGACTGACCCGTTAATAATTTTCTGTGAATTGGTACATTTGCATGAACATTCGTATTACGCATTTTTCTGAAATTTTTAAGCAGATTATTAGAACATCTTTATTAACCAGAAATACATATAAAGTTAAAAATTAAATGGACAATTTCAATTTTGCAATAGTTCCATAATTATCTATTTTAGTTTTGATATTTTCCAACTCCATCCTTTTCGCAAGTGTTTTAAATGTCGTAGACATGCATGTTTTAACATATTTTAATTTAAAAAATTCTAAGAAATACAATTTTTTGTACAATCTCCTGGTTCCCATAGCTTTGTTTAACGAAAGCTTATACTCATTAATAAAAATAAAACCTGGTGATAGCTAATAGAAAAACTAGAAGGTTCAGGAAGGAATTAATATAAAAATAACTTAAATCTTAAAACGAACACACGTAACGTAAACGAACATACGTAACGAAACGTAACACAACACGCAGACACGAAACGTAACACACCTAAACGAACACACGTAACACGAAACGTAACACACGTACACGAACACACGTAACACACGTTCACGAACGCACGTTACACGAAACGTAACACACGTACACGAACGCACATAACACACGTTACACGAAACGTAACACAGCTTCAAATGAATGCCCCGAGATAAAATAAGTAATACTATAAATATAAAAAAGCCTCAAGGAGTTGTAGTTTAGGACTGTTTATTATATACCTGCTTTGGTTTTAGGTACAAATTGGTGACGCCTCCGGATGAAGAATGGGGATCTTTCGTTGACGGGAAATGGATCGGCGCTATTGGGATGGTTACTCGAGGGGTAAGTTTTGTACAAAAGCACAATTTGTTTGCACACTCTCCGAATTACAACGTAATTGTCATGCATCGCATGGAACAATGTTGCCTGATTTTATAGCCGCTAACTAAAATTATATTATCTTGATTATTCTTGAAAATATTTATAGCTATTCTCAAAAACAAATAGTATTTCGAACGCTTCTTTAAACCGTTTAACTTGGTTCCGAACAGACGATTTATTGTCTCATATTTCTTGGTTATAGCAGAGTCCAGTATACGATGGTTTCGGATATTAGGTTAGAATATTTTTAACTACATGCATGCAATACCATTTCGAAATTAAAAGTTTCGTCACAAAATGCGTGTATCATGAAAGAAATTTCGCAGTACTTCGGAATCAAGACTGATGTAAAAAAAAAAAAAAAAAAAAAAAAAATCAAGAACGCATAGCAAACCCCAGTATTTTCAAACTGATAGGCTCGGGAATCTGTGACTACGTTGAAACAGTAAAAAGCTCAAAGCAAAAAAATGTGCATTGAATAAAATCAGACAGTATCATGATCAGAAATATAATTTTGCGGAGATAAGGTCTCCAGTAACCGAGCGATGAAAGCTGATTCACACTGATAGTTCGATGTGGGGTTCGAATCCCCGGTAAAGGGCTGGCTTTATGGGCGTTTTCGTGATTTTCCCCATATGTAACGTAGATACAAGCCAATTTCCCTCAAAAAGTCCCCCACGGGTGTCCCACACTTTCAATGTATTGCCAAATGGCGAAGGACTTCACAAATACAAAAGCATTTTTACAAATGTAGAAAACAATTGAAATGTATAAGGGTACTTTATCCTCCTTTCCGCATGCCTTCGTGATATAATTGGAAGCATACTTGACACGTATTCGAGAGGTCCAGGGTTCGAATCCCGGCGAAGGCAATGCATATTTTTCGCATATACTGCTTCAAAATAAACTAATGTCTCTACAAATGTTACTGAAAATTTTTGAAATGATTCATTAAGAATATTTCACATTGTTTTTCAAATGGCTTTATAAATATGTTTTATTATTTACAACAATGCGTTTCAATTTCTATCAGTTAGATGTGTTAAGACACAAAAACACGCCGAATAAATCCTAATTTAGAAGTCAAACAACAAAAATCAATGTTATATTTTCAAAATTTTCACAGGAATAGTTTCGATGGTTTTACCGAACCACCATCCTCAGATGCAAAACCGCAGATGAACAAGATAGGAAATAATGATTAAATAAGATAAGAAAGCCTGGACAAGAATAAGCAAGTGGCGCCATCTCTTAATGAAACCAGAACTAAAACAATTTCTTTAAAGGCCGAAGACAAAGATGGATTGGAATTAGGATCGTTAACTAGAACAGAAAGATTTTTTTGATTGTGAAATGCCTCTAGAAAATCCAGTTCTCCAATGGAAGATGTTTTTTGAATAATTTTGGCAGCAGAAAAATTGAAAGTGTAAGTGTGATTTTCGGACCAACAAAGTTGAGCAACGGAAGACTTCTGTGTTTCCTTTTTTCCAACATATGCCTCATGTTCCTTGACGCGAAATTTTAAGGCTCTCTTAGTTTGGCCAATGTAAATTAAACCACACTGGCAAAGAATCCTATAAATACCCCAGGAATTCATATCCGGAGTGGGGTCCTTGAATATGGAACTCGGAATTTTATTGATGGGAGAATAAACGACCCGAAAGTTAAATTTCTGCAAAATATGTGCAACTTTATAGCTAATTGATGGAAAGAAGAAAATGACAACTGAATTTTTATAATCTCCTAAAACAAGAGTGTGCCTTTTAGTGTGTTGAGATGAGAATTTTTTAACTGCTTGATTAATAATGTTGGGTGAAAAGCCCCTGTCAATAGCTATTGCTTTTAAATAGTTTAGTTCTTCATCAAGGGATAGTTTGGAGGAGCAAACTTGAAGAGCACGGAAAACATAGGAATAAAATGAAGCTAAGTTTTGTTTAATTGGATGACATGATTTAAAGTGTGGTGGAAGGCAAACCGATGAAGGTTTACGGTAAACCGTAGCACTGTAGTTGGATGTGTTACGTGTGACCAGAATGTCGAGAAACGGAAGAGAATTGCAAGTCTCAAGTTCAAAAGTGAACTGAATAGCAGGATCAATAGAATTTATTGTTGAAAGAACCTTATTTAAATCATCTTTATTACCTTCAAACACGGTAAAAGTATCGTCTACGTAGCGGAACCATGCCGGGAAGTTTAAAGTCTCAAACAATTTTGATTCATAATAATGCATGTAGATATCAGCCAGGATCAGCCACGCTGACTTTTGTTGTTTGAATTCTAAATTAGTTAGATGTGTTATTAAAAATAAAATGACGTAAATGCTCATTTCAGTGCCAAAAACTATGCATCCATAAATAAATAGGTAAATTAAATTTAAACTAACTGAAAATGATACTAATAATTTTTAAATTGCACAGTTTGTTAAACAGTTAGAGATTAATTAAAGTGGAAAGAAATTTTGAAAGACTTACTTTTTCCTGAATGGGCTGAATGGCAGCAACCTGAGAAACTAATCGTTCGGCGAGTCGCATAGGTGACTTCAGGTTTCGCGTAGTGGGATTACTAACGAAAATGGAAATGACGAATTATTATCCGTAACGCTTTTAATCGGGCACCTTTGCAGACTTATTTGTTTTATCCGTGATTGGGGAAGGCGAAAATTCCTTAGTAGTTCCTTAGTATTCCTTCCCTGTAGAGACCATTTTCTAGAATTCTAATGCTTATCACTGCTAATTTCGAAAAGCCATTCTTTAAAAAAATAAACAGTTTGTCTTTTATTGGCAAACGATTATTAAAATATTTTAATATTTCAACATTTCATGCATTATTCTTTATTTGCCTTTTTCTCATTTGATATAGAAAAGTTAAGAAATAAGGTTTTAATATTAACTTTGAAAGCTCATTTTAGCTCATTCTAATATTTCAAAAAAATTAAATAATTTATTTAATTTCCTCTATTTGTTGATTTTTTGAAAATTAGGATTCTATTTTGATTTGTTAATAAGGAAAACTGTAAAATTCTAACAAATTCCTAAAGGAACGTTAATACTCGCTTTTTAAATGACACATTTTCTCATCTAAAAATGAATAACGTTACTTTTCAATATTAATTTGCTGTTTGGTTCATTTTCAACTGAAAAAGATTTTAAAATGCTGCACTTTATTTTTTTACACTTTCTGTAATACATGACTTCAAGAAATTATAAACTGACTTTTATTAAAGTGTTATTTTTAGGAAGCTGATATAATTCCCTACCTAACCCTGACACCTAGCCGTCATACAGTAATGGATTACAGTAAGCCCTTAGCTGCTGTCAAATATGGCATTTTGGTCGCCTTTCCAAGTGAACCACCAAGGGCCTTCATCTTCTTGAGACCTTATCGAAAAGAGGTATAATTTTATCTTAAACGTTGCTTGGCATTTTTTAATCCTATATAAAAATTCATTGCATATTATATTTTAGGGCATCTTATGCGTTTATACCAGTTTTACAAAATATAAAAAGGTATTGAGGATTTATTTATGTTGCTCTACACAGTATACAGCTTATAACATGCTTACTGCTAGTTTGCAACTAAACGTAAAGGCTGGGACTCGCACTTAAGTTTTGATTGTTATGCTGTCTTCTCTTTTACTTGTTGCTGGTGTAATATTTGTCGTTTTTGTGGTTTTCCCCATGTATAACGTGGTTATGAGCCAGTTTTCTTTAAAAATTCGTCCACGGGTATCCTTCCATTGCCGTGTAGTGCGAAATGGTGGAGCACGTAATAAATAAATCACTAAATAAATAAAATAAACCTTGCGACTTCGGAAGTAAAGCGTGGATTGTGAAAAACCCGAGCTTTTGTTGAAAAACGGAACAGATTTTCAATGAAATGAAAGTGGTGCGAGAATGTTAGAAATCATTGTTTTCTTTTGGAATCAAGAGGATCATAAAAAAAAATAAAAAATAAAACGCTTTTTAAGAATTTCATATATACGTAAATATTTTTGTGAAATTATACGTAAATTTGTACTATCTCTTGCGTAATATGACCTGAAAGGCCTGAAGAAAGTGAAGCTTTACTAGAAAGTAATATTTCAGGAGCAAGTCTATTTAACGCTGAGGTAAATGGTTGAGTTAAAGCGCCAAGATATCAATGATTTTTGCGACTAATTTCTGTTGCCAAATTTGAAAAGAAAACTCGAAAAGTCGGTTTTATTAATCTATATTTGTAATTAGACCAATCCGTATGTCATGTAATTCTATCTGACTATGTGTAGCTCTAACTGTATTAGCCTTCCAGCAAGGCGAAACAGCACCAAGCTGGCGGCTTACTTATGTCGCCGTATTTGAGAAGAAATACCAAAAGTCGCCAAACTCGGCGAACATTTTGCGACGTTTGGATCCGATTGTTATATAACTGTAATTAGTTCAATTCGTATGTATTTTAACTGTATCCGGCCATTTGTATCTGTAACGGTATATGCCTTCCAGTAATTTCGCGACATCTAAGTTATTGAGAATTTCTTGAAGGCCTGCGGAAAATTATATAAAGCCAGAGAGAGCATCAGTTCTTAGTTTTGAGTTCAGAGTTGACTTCAAACTTCTGAAAGATCTCCGTGCGAGCTTCGCTGTTTAGATGCGCTTTGCATTGCATTGTGTTTATGTTCCCAGTAGTTTGAAGTGGTAACTATTGGTTTTGCTCTGTCGTATTGAGAAGATCTGTAAGAGTTTAATGGAAAGTTCCAAAACTGTGAAGTGTTCCTTTTGGGAAAATAAATTTTATCAAGTTATCATCAATTTTGTGTGCATTCAACACATTACGAACCCATACGCACGTAAAATGTAAACATGCACGTATGTTTTGATACAATTTCGTCGTGTATCAAAACAATTCAATTGATACAATTTCAGTGTATCAAAACAATTTCAGTGTATCAAAACAATACAATTGATACAATTTCAGTGTATCAAAACAATTTCACTGTATCAAAACAATTCAATTGATACAATTTCAGTGTATCAAAACAATTTCAGTGTATCAAAACAATTCAACTTATACAATTTCAGTGTATCAAAACATACGTGTTTTTAATATATGATAGTTTTAACTTTAGATTCTCATTTACCCCCATAAATAAACTTTATCTGATTGTATAAATGTGTGAAGATCATTATTTATGAATTAATTAAAAAGCAAAACAAACCCAAACATGACCAGAACTCCATTTTGAATATTTCAGGTCTGGTGTCTGAATGTTATCGCCGCTATTCTCATGAGTTACATGCTGTTCTTAATGCACAAGTGGAGCTGCAAAATATGCAAAATAGATAAAAAACAAACGAAAGAGTTATCGTCATATTCTCGCTGCTTTTGGTTAATATACGGTGCCACGTTACAGCAAGGTGAGCTTTCATAAGCATCTTTATTTTTGATCGCTGATATACCTCGAAGAAAAATATATCAGGCTGAAATTTATGTATTTATGTACATGCAAACAGTATCCACAAAAGTCCTGAGGCGGTCTGTTTTCTCAATCGTTTCTCGTAGACATATTCTTCCAGTGATAAAGATGTTTTAAAAGACGCAAAGATTCGTATTTTGGATGTTTTAAAATTTATAGCAATGTTACGAAATGTACAGGCGCGGTAAGATAGCTTCCCCGCAAAGCAGTTTTATGGTTGCCATAAAATGACAAGAGAAGGTAGGGTTGCCACATTTGGCGAGAAATCGCCCATTTGGCGAAAAATCGGCGATATCCCATGGACGGATGGAGAACCTTCTGGAACGAATTCTTATCGGTTTAGCCCAGAATGTTCTCAAACTCAAGCCGAAAGCTATATAAACCCTGCTGGTCCGCAGTCATTTGGTTCCTTGCATGGAATGCGAGATAGTTAGTCTCGAGATAGTCAGTCCGCGTGCAGTCGATCGAGTTGACATCTGGGCAGCGATTGCCGAGTGGGTTGTCGAGTGCATCGAAAGAGTCTCTTAGTGTATCTTCAAGAAAGTGTGTTGAGCTCCAGGAACGACTGAACCGAAGAGTCAGGAGCCGTCTCTGTGTGCCGTCGGGCGCATCGCGAGTTGTAGCGTGGAGAGTCTCGAGAGTACGTGGAGTTCCAAGAACGACCAAGCAGACTCGGGAGCTGTACTCCGGAAAGCAGAGTCGGGTGCTTTGCAGGAAGCTGTCTCCACTGTGATAGCCTGATAACCTGAAGGCTGTGTCGCTGATCGTGTCAACATGTTTACAGTAGTTCACGAATGTGGGCGTGGGTTCGAATCCCACTTCTGACACCAATTGTTACGTTTTTCTTTCTTCTGACACCAGTTGTTACGTTACTTTCTTTCTTCACGTTCGTACGGGGTTAGTAGATTTGGAGTGAATAACGACGACACTACTTGATGAAGTATCGAAACACACTTTATTGGCCAGTATTGTCAGGACAGCTCCAAAGCTCGTTTACAGTCGTCGATGAACTACTATAAACACGCTGACACGATCAGCGACACAGTCTTCAGGCTATAATGGTGGAGACAGCTTCCTGCAAAGCACCCGACGCTGCTTTCCGCAGTACAGCTCCCGACTCTGCTTGATCGTTCTTGGAACTCCACATACTCTCGAGACTCTCCACGCTACAACTCGCGATGCACTCGACGGCACACAGAGAACAGCTCCTGACTCTTCGGTTCAGTCGTTTCCAGAGCTCAACACGCTCTGTCGACGATGCACTAACCGCGATACTCTACGAGACTCTTTCGGTGCACTCGACGACCTACTCGGCACTCGCTGGCCGGCTGTCAACGCGATCGCCTCCGCAGGGATTGACTCACTCGATGAGAGACGCACACTAACTGACTGCGGACCAGCAGGGTTTATATAGCTTTCGGCTTGAGTTCGAGAACATTCTCGGCTAAACCGGTAAGAACTCGTTCCAGAAGGTTCTCCGTCCGTCCATGGGATATCGCTAATTTTTTCCTCCAAATGGGCGATTTCTCGTGAAATGTGGCAACCCTGCCTTCCCTTGCCATTTTATGGCAAGGGAAGTTTATGGTTTATATTCATGGTTTTGTGATAGTGACGGGTACCACATAAGAAAATGAAAGCAAAAGCAAAAGAAGCACCTGATGATCTTGCCAAAACAGTAGAAAATAAATTCATATTACGATTTTCAAATTTTCTTTTAATTTATTAATCAGTAATTTAATTAGTAATTCCGGTTTAATTAATTCAAAATTCGATTTTTTATTTCCTCAATAGTACACATTTACTATCTAAATTTTACTTCATATTTCTTAGGAGATAATTTTTCATTTATATATTCTGTATTAAATTAAAACTTTTATCTTTGCTGCGATAACGTAGGGTTTTACTATTTAACTTCTTTTAAAATAAATTTTTGAAATTCATTAATTTTTAAGTTTCTCCCTTGTATTTCTTTTCATTTGTGATTTACGCAGAAAATGATTTCTTAGTATGTAACATTCTTTAATTTATAATTTCGTTACATTTTTTACGTATAAAGCATTTTCCCATAAATAATTTTGAGGTTTGTTATTTGGTAATACTTGAAATCAGCCACTAATTTCTAAAAAGTATTCTTTAAAAATGTATCCATAAGATGTGCCCTTTGAAAGAATTGTTAGTCATGAAAGCTTTTACCGACAGTCTGCATTAAAATGTTCGCATTTAATATATTAACATTAAAAAACATTTTCGAAATTGATATTTCATTTTCAGTTGCCCACAATTTAAATATTTCTGTCTTCAATTTATGTATGATCCTCAAATTTTCAGAAAACATTTTTTCAAATTTTAAAATTAAGTATCTGAGCCAAATTTTGTCGTGCAGGAGTCAATTTTATTCTTTGTGTTTCAGTTTTTAATGTAAGTGTAAACTTTTACTAAATATAGCTGTAGAGGTTGAAAGACCCTATAAAAAGCCAAATTTCTTCATTCTTTCAAAGTTTTTTTTAATATTTAAAAATGCCAAAACATGAATATTTACCGTATTGAAAGAATTTTTGCAATTGAAATTATTTATCTATGACCAACGGTTGCAAAAATAGAAGCCGCCTTTTATTAAGACATTTATCTGATAAGAAGACTATCTCTTAAGACTTTTATTTGATACGGTGCATAATAATTGAACCTTCAGTTCAATTCAGTCTTCAAAAGAATCTAATGCGCCGCCCAATCTGGATAGTATTTACTGACTCTAACTGTCATTCTGAAGGGTCCGGGTTCGAATCCTGGAGAAGGCATGGATGTTTGTAAATGTACAGTGTCTATACGGCATGGGGATACTCACAATATGCAGCGAGCCGACAGTCCCCTTTAGAGGTTGCTGGTAGGGAAAGAGGGCCTTGGACCCGCCCCATAAGAGTTCTTGTTTTCAAAACTGGGGAAACGGAACAGAGAAAAATTACACTGTCACCTTGTAGAGACATTAGGTATTTTGGGAAAAGCCGGAGAGATGAAAAATTAACAACGCCTTCGCCGGGAATCGAACCACGGACCTCTGGAATGCCGGCCCAGCGTGCAGAACCACTACACCACGAAGGCACGCTAGGAAGGCGGGAGAAATACCTTATAACCTATCGACATACGATGCCCGAGGCTCTAGCCAGCCACAGGGCGCAATCTTGCCACGATGATTTCGCCTTGTTCTGATTTCAGACAAGTGAGATTAGTCACAACAACAAGTCTAATTAGTAGGTAAATGTTACTAACTAATAAAACATTGTAAATCATTTTATAAGTTTATAATATTCCTTTTATAAGTTTCCTTATTTTATAAGTTTTTTAATAAGTTCCTTTATCCCTTTCAGGGGCGCAATGTTATGATTTTTTAAAAGTTATGAAAAAGTAAGCATAATGACACGCAATGGTCCTATAGACGACATAAATGAGTTTAAAAAAATTTTTTTTCGTCCCTCTTTATGGAAAGGGGACCGGTTTCGCCTTGAAACCAGCGCCCGTCTAGAGCATTTAAGACTAAACATTTGCTTATTTATCTTTACTTTGCTGAAAAGTATCTGAACGTAACCCAAATTGCAGATTATACTAGTAAATTACTGAACAACTAATGAAGTAAGTAATATTTGCATAAACACGCATTTTTAATTATAAATAAAAAATTTAAAACAGGAAACAAAAAAGTATGAGACAAAATGTAACTAATAATGCACTAAATTATTTACATAAAACTATGAAATATTTTTAAAAATTATGTTAAAAACTAAGAAAATTACATGTAAAATAAAATAAATTAAGATGCATACAATTATTTTACTATGAACTAGAAGCACGAGAAAAGCGAACGCTAAGAGAAGCATAATAAAAATGCAACTGTGAGTGTTTTTCAGTGTGCTCTGTGTCTCTGTAAAAAATAAAAAATGCTTTCCCTCTCTCAAAAGCTCCATAAATCCTCATCTTTGAAGCCACTCAAATGAAGATATTGTGCAACTGTTTACAGCAGTGATCCGAAAGCAATAAACACAACTGCAAAAAATCTCGCGACTGCGTCATCTGATCCTTTCTTCGATGTCTCAGAGGGGCGGTGGTTTCATACTGAAACCGTAATGAAAACACTCAACATTAAAAGGATTCCATTACTTTTTTTTTTTTTTTTTTTTTTTTTTTTTTTGTGAACTAAGGACATTTCATTACTCATTGATGCCTGCTTATAAAATATATTGTGAAAAAATAAAAAATTTTGGGGTTTTTTTGTTTTTAAAATGAGTCAAAAAGAGTAGTGTGGAAAAGAAGCTATTTTTGAATGATTCGTATCAATGAGTGGATGCCCAGAGAGATTTGGTGCTGCCATCTGTTATCAGCTTTAGGTAGTAATTTAATTTTAGCAGCGGTTTTGAGGGGGGAAAAAAACCAAATTTTCTCAATTAAAAAAAATGTTGAAAATGCGGTTTCAAGGCGAAACCACCGCCCTGAAAGGGTTATAATATTTCCTTATTTTATGAGTTTATAATGTTCCTCAGTACTTTGTGTATGCTAAATTGTATGGGAACCTAGTGAACTAAGTAGCGACTTATCGCTGAGTTCAAGTATTTACGACAGATTCGCGAAAAGGGCTAAAATACCCTTTTATTTCACTCACAGAAATAATAACAGACGTCCCCTTCTCGGCCTTACAGGAAAGCCTCCACTCGGGCTTTTAAATCAGAATAACAAAATAAGAAACTAATCTAATACTAAACTAAACAAACTTAGCCGAAGCTAAACAGAAATACCTAACGTAGTTGGCCCTTAATTTAACCTAGCCGGCGATTATCAACGGCACGTACAATACGGCCGAGCGTAGTAAATTCAAGAATGAAGTAATTAGAAAGCAAACCCGCGCCATTAAAGACTCCTAAGCACTGTTTCTCGAAGTAAATTGAACCTTCCTGAAATACTTCTTCCAACTCATTTGCATATAATGTGACACTAAAAACTCAAATCTGGTAGGGAATAGTGCATGGAAAACGAGAATAGACAATAAAGCATGTTTAAACTTAAAATAACTATTAGAAACTTAACGTAATCTCTACAATTTTCTCCAGTTTATTTCCATTTTTTCGCCGTTTTAAGTGGTTATAGCCAGTTTCTGTCACTGGTTAAAAGAATATAATATTAAAATTTGGGTAAAAGTATAGTTGGCGAAACTTGGCGATGTTTGGCGGTACATGGATACCGATTTTGTGCAATTCTTTGACTCGTTATTTTGGCTTGCGAAGCCACAAAGCCAAAATAACAAAACAAACAATTGCACAAACTCGGTATCCATGTACACATCGACTTATTTTCACTTAAAAAAATCCCCGAATTGCACAAAAATGGTATTGCGCACTCTTTTAACTTTATCCATGTACACGTCGACCTATTCTCACTTAAAAAAAATCCCAGAATTGCACAAACTTACATTGCGTATTCCCTTTACTTTGTCCATGTACACATCGATATATTTGCACTTAAAAAGTCAAAGGAGCATCAAAGTCTACAATATAAGCAAACAAAAAAATACATAATCTCAACAAATACATTTTTAAGGGGGCTCATACACCTTAAACCCCTTATGATCTTCGAATATGTGACTGTCGTAAGAATTGGGATATTTTATTTATTTTAAAAGCAATTACTTCCAACTTTTTACAGCTGACTACATAATATAGTTGCTTTGAAAAATAGTAACCAGAAAGTTTGTGTTGCCACAAATATTTTTGTAATTTAACCTTCTTTGTGACAAAATATTTCGCCAGGTTTCCACCTTGCGCGCATGATATTTTAAAAATGGCTAATGGTAAACACTTGAAATTGGATGGAATTCTTTATATGGGCACTATTTTCTAACTGAACCAAAAATCTGATGAAAATTTTTATATTGAAAAATTTTATGGACGAAAACATCACAAATTTTTTTAATAAAATACATTTTATAAACTGAACTCAAAATAAAAGAAAAATTTAACATGAAATTTATAGAATTTTAGGTTCACAGTAGTTTTCAAATGTTATAAAAGCTATATATTAAATATGGAATTAAATTATGCAACAGAAGGTTTTTAAATGTGCGCGCAAGGTGGAAACATGACGAAAAAGGTTGTCACAAAGCGGATTAAATTATAAAAATATTTGTGGCAATACAAACTTTGTGATGACTATTTCAGATAGCAACTATATTATGTAGTCTGCTGTAAAAAGTTGGAAGCAAAAAAAAAAAAAAAACTGTAAAAGTTGGAAGGATTCTTGCAACAGTCACCTATTCGAAGATCTTATGGGTTTTAAGGTGTATGAGTCCCCTTAACCAAACAATAAAATAACATAAAAAAGGAAAAACACGTTATACATTTAAGCACTACCAAAAGCAAATATTCACTTACCATGATTTTCGAGTTCGCTTCGTACACCAGAGCCACGTAAAAATCAAAATATCAATCATACTCAAATGACTTTTTTCAAACCAGGTACTCTTTCTGATCGAACGCTTCAGATAGTGACCATCTGAACCTTTCTTCCTACAAACCCATTCAAATCCATCTAAACGGTTTCAACACACACCACAAAAACGCTTACGAAACATCCCATGATTCAAAATTTCCCAGAATCATTCACCGATTACGTCACAATAGGGTTTCCATAACATTCAACTACTCAGGCTACCCTAAATGAAACTTGGCGATAAATCAAACAACAACTTCGCCATAATACAAGGGGTACCTTAAAGTCTACTCTACCCAAAATTTGTTTTATGTCGGCAGAAAACCAGCCCAAGCTTAAGGGTAAATGGCAAGTGCAGGAAACGTTGAAATTTAAAAGTGCTGTTTCTATTGAATGTTTATTGCTACGCACATTACCGTAAAAGCGGAAAAACGAAAGCTAAACCATTTATACGAACCATCTATAAACCATCACCATCTAACCAAACCAAGTTGTGTACCATCTATACGTTTTTCATATTTGAAAATTAATAGCTCTTGTACAACTTTTCTTCATATGTAATACTTCCCAAATCTATTTTTTTCTTTCCTGTGCAGGAGGAACTCATCTTCCTGTTACAAATTCGGCACGTCTGGTCCTCTCCTCCTGGTGGATTGGAGTAATGGTCATTATGGCGACCTACAGTGCAAATTTAATTGCATTTCTAGCTTTTCCCGAAACAAAATGGATTGTAAAATCTCTTGGAGATTTAGCCAAACATAAGACAATTCAGCTCGCAATAATGAGGAGCTGTCCAGTTCTAGAAGATTTCCAGGTGCATCAAAAATTTTCTTCTGGGTACATTCATGTGTAAAGAATAACACATTATTATTGCCTTTAAAGTATTAAGGAATAAGCTGTTTAGGATTAGAAGATTAAACTTTTATGTAACAATTAAAACTGTACTCCTTTCATCACGAAACTAGAAAAATCTAACACTTAAGTTACGGTTTTTAATCATTAAAAACAGTTACTGTGTTGGAAGCAGTTAATAATAGACAATAAAAAGCTACAGGGTGGTCAGCGAATAAGCCCTGATTTCAAAATATCTCTACAACAAAAATCGATAGAATTATGCGGTGAACTGTACATTTATTAGCAAAACTGTAAAAATGGTGTACAAAAGTTTAGAAAATTTAGTTACGAAAATCGTTAACAGATGGCGCTCTACGCTGAAAATTCTTTCTCTGAAAGAAGTAAAAAAAATTAATTAAAAAAATAAAGTGAAGCAGCCTTTGCAATCAAAATACAATTTCTTCAAAATGTTCACCGTTCGAAACAATGAGGTGGCGTAAACGAACAATGAAATTTGACAATCATGTCTTGTAATGTCTCGACGGAAATGGAATCACATGCAACACCAATCAACGATTCCAGCTCATCTAGAATAGCAGGATTGTTTCGATAGACAGCGTCTTTCAATGTGCCCCACAGAAAGAAGTCACAAGGACTCAGATCAGGAGAATATAGAGGCCAAGCTATTCCTGTGTCAGTAAATTGAGAATAATCTAACTATCTAACGCAATTACTCTATTCCCAAAGTATTCATGAAGAAAGTGAAAAACTTTATTTGTTCGATGTGGTCGAGCCCCATCTTGCAGGAACCAGTCGATACTTGGTTGATCCTCCAACTCTAGTTGAGTGCTGACAAATTGTTCCAAAACTGTAACGTAACGTTCAGTAGTTATCGTTTCTCATACGAAAAAGGGTTTGATAAGGCCTCTGGCGCATACCGCAACCCATGCCATAACCTAAGGCGAATGCAGTGCTTTTTCTTCACACAAATGAGGATTTTCGGTACCCCAAAATCTCCAGTTTTGTTTATTGTCAAGTTATTTTGATGATTTGTGTCAACTGTCAAGTTATTTTGATGATATGGGTACACAAATTGTCAAATTTTTTTATTGCAAAAACCAAATGTTTAGTACAAAATAAAATATACTTAAGTAGTTAAAAATTGATATTTTGACGTACATGGGTAAAATGTTTAAAGTTTTGTAGCCACTGCATATTTTCTTTGAGGCGGCTGTCACTCAACATGGCAGTTGCAAAGTTCGCTTCTAGTGGAGCATTATTTTCTAAAAAGAAAAAAAATTAACTCTTTTCTAAAACATAAATAAATATAAGTGAATACCTATTAGTAGTTCAGTAATTCAGTCTTATGTGGTACAACTGGAAACACTTTTCCAAGCACAAACCAACTCCACAATCACTACACCAGAATCGTGATTCCTTCCTTATCTTTTCCCCATTTTTATCCTTTTTCGAACAACACACTTTGCACTGTCTTGTAGGCTCACGTTTCGCAGGAATAGGAGGAAAATGGGATATAAAATGTCGTTCAGTAAGACGGGCAGGGTTATCTATTGTAGGTGGTCTGCCAACATTCTTTTGTCCAGAAGCTGCATCATCATATTTATGTAAAAGCTCTTCTACAACTTGGATTCGAAATTCTAAAAATGTTATACGTTTCCCAACTACATTTTTATAGAGCAAATATGAGTTCCAGAGTACCTTGTCTAGTAAATGTAAAAATATCTTTTTATAATATTTTATCTGACGTTTTCGGATTGTTGGATGAAAGGATATTTCCTGATCACAGCGATCTACACCACCCATAGTTAGACCGTAATTAGAAACAATCTTCGGCTTGAGTATATCTCCATTTTTTATTTTTGAGGCTGACCATGGAAGTATCATGAATACTGCTCATCAAACACACATCCTTCATCTTCGGTTGAAGAATCTAAATCATCTATATAACGTTTCAAAGAACTGGACGCTATTTTACAACAAAAAGATCCCATGCACCTTGAACCAAATAACCTCTAACCTTTGAAATCTTCAGTAAAGTGCTGTCATCTATTGAACTGAGCGCACATTAACTTTTCCCGAGATACAGTCGGGTTTGACAAAGAGATGACGCCGAAATAAACGTCTCCCGATATATATTCGGGTATAACAATAAGATGCACTCAAAAAAAAATTACCCCGAGTAATACTCGGGCGTGACATTTTCGAACACTAGTGCTGTGCCCGAGATTATCTCGGGCATGACAGTTAAAAGGTTAAAATTCCATTCAAATGAAAATGTGCCTCATCTGTGAACCAGATGCAGCTTACATCAAATCTGTCGTTGTAGATCATTGTTAGAATCTGATTCGCAAAGTCAACCCTTTGTTGCACAGCTTTCATGGGTATGGCCTGATGAATTCCAATTTTGTATGGAAAAAGCCGTAGGCTATTTTTAAATATGTTTTGTGTGCTCATGTACTTCAAACCTGTCTCTGATGCAATCCGTCGGCTGCTGTTCCTAGGATTTTGCTGAACAAATCCAGAAACTTTGGCTGCATTTTCAGGAGTGACTATAGTTTGCTTAGGCCCACCATTTCCCTTTCGATCTTCAGCCACGCTGCCAGTCCATTCGAATTTCGCGAAGAGCATGCGAATGCTTTTCGCATTGGGTCCAACTGGAACATTGAATCGGTTTTGAAAACTGCGACGTGTTGCCGTAGGACTATGTTCTAATCGGTGAAATTCCAGAACCAAAATACACTTTGTTCAATGGAATACATTATTTCACTTTCTACGCTAGCCTCTTTTCACTAGCCAACAGTTGTACTGATCACTTTCGACTTCGAAGCACATTTTAAAGGCTATTGATAGGTCATTGCGATTAGAGCGCCATCTGTTAACGATTTTCATAACAAAATTTTTTAAACTTTTGTTCACCTTTTTTACAGTTTTGCTAATAAACGTACAGTTTACCGCATAATTCTTTCGATCTTTGTTGTAGAGATATTTAATTTTGAAAGCAGGGCTTAATTGCCGATCACCCTGTACCTAATGTAAGTAAATTCTTCAGAATAAAAGTTCTTAATATAATATTGTTGCGTTCTACGGGTTCGTGTATTTGGCGTGATTGATGTCAGCACTTCCACAAACGCATTACAGTAGTCGAAAAATTACGATAAACACGTTGAAACAATCAGCAACACAGCCTTCAGGCTATAACGGTGAAGGCAGCTTCACGGCAAAGCACTAGAGTACAGCTCCCGACTCGGTCGGTCGCTCTCAAGCTGAACTCAAGTCACTAATACTACACTACTCAAGATACTCTTCGCGATAAACTGCTACTCCGCGTACAGGCAGGGTTATAGCTTTTGATCTGCCTTCCAGAACATTCTCTGCAAAACCGTTAAGAATTCGTTTTAGAATATTCTCCCTTCGTTTATGGCATATCGCCAGTTTTGTGACCAAATATCGACAAATGGGCGATTCTGTGCCAAATCTGGCAACCCTGCCTTTTCTTGCCATTTTCTGGCAACCCCAAACCCGCTTTGCGAGGAAGCTATCTTACCATAGCTGGGCATTTCGCAACAATATTATATTTTCCGTTTCATATTAAGCTGAGATTAACGACAAGGACTGGAATTTTCAATTAGTGCTTCAGATTTAATGCTTTTAATTGAGCAAACGGACAAATAAGTAGTGTATCTCGAAGAAAATTTAATTTTTTTATATGGCGTAAGCATTAATATACAGTAAGATCCCACTTAACACTGTTTCGTTTAGCGCTGTTTCGGTTAAACGCTCTTTTATTTGAATTGTTGGATTCCCCGACGGGAACCAGATCTTAAAGACCTGGGAAAGAAAACTTAAGCACCACAACTCAGTTTTTCAGGCTGAACTGATTACATTAAAAGCTGCACTTGTCTACGCACTGGAAAATAACTATTCCAGTATAATATTCAGACTCAGCCTCTAGCCTCCAGGCAATCCAAGGCACATGTAGTAAAAATCCACTCGTCAGGGCCATACAAAAACTCTTACTAAGAACAACTAAATACTATAGGCCTGAACTCCAGTGGGTACCTGCCCACACCGGAATACTGGATAATAAAATTGCAGATGCAATAGCCAAAAGAGCAACAACTGACCCCCATGTTCGCACACTTGACGTGCCTCTCCCGGGTTCGTTCTTAAAAGCTGAGCTCGAGAGAGAATTACTCAAACGTTGGCGACATCTGTGGGAGACAGAGACCACCGGCAGAAGAGTTTACAGATTTTTTCCAAAAGTCTGCCGGCTTCTAAAAAGTGGCTCGTCTCACTTCATTCAGTATCTAACAGGACATGGTCCCTTCATGACTTACCTGCATCGCTTCAGACGACGCGAAAACGAGCGTTGCTCATGCGGGATGGTAGGAGATCCCGGACCACTATCTGTTCGCTTGCAGAGAGACCGCCAAATATCATCTTAGGCAACCAGTAGCAAACCACATCCATGCATGGGCCGAAGCTACTTCGAAAAATTGCAATGCATTGAAACGCATATGCGATTGCATAAATATTGCACGCAAAATCTCAGACACGTTGGAGTAATTCTCAGCTACCATCCTCGTCACCAGCACAGCCCCTGTATGCTCTGTACCTGTAATGAACTAATTTTATCTTAAGTTAGTTTATTTGACTTTTCTTATTCCCTGTATATATTTATCTCCTTGAACTGTAAACCTTGAATTATGAACCTTGAATTATGTATTTTGCCTTATTTTATGTATTGTTTTCACTGTTTTGCCTTTTTTAATTTTAAGTATTATTTCACTTTTTAGTGTTTTACTTCTTATTACTTTTAGTATTGCTATTTAGTATTTAGCCCTATTTTAGATATTATTCTTACTGTTTTATCGGTCACTTTGTTAATTGCCCATATATTGCACTGTACTCATTTATTGTTCACATTGTGAAAGTCTTTTGTAACCACCTATCTATAACTCTGTAAATATGTAACTGAAATTGTTCTTCTCACCCGCAATGCACCCTTCTTCCATCACTGCACTATCGTCTTCGTCCAGCATTTATTTGCACTGCCCCAGCAGTCGTCTTGAGCACAATATGTATATATAAGTGTGTTATTTTGATCAAGTTGTTTCCGTCAACGGGGCTACCTGGCCTATATGCTAACTATCCAGTGGAGCGGCTGCCTCGCTGTCGGTGGAAAGGAAAGTATTCCCCGAAATTGCACGCAGCGTTAGGCTTCCCGATATCTGAAGCAGTTTATATGTTTCTTCTTTCCTACGGTGTTATACGAACATATTTTTATCGTTTCAAACATTTGTTGACGTTATTGTAAGTATAAATTTACATAATATAATGACATATAGTGACAAATATTATGCTTTTTAAGTTTTATCATGGGTGATAATAAAAAACACGAAAATAAAGCAACAAGAAAAAGCATTTCGCTAGAAACTAAAATGCAAGTGATTAGAAGATTAGATACTGGTGAAAGTCAATCTCAAATTGGTGCTGCATTGAATTTGGTAACTTCAACAATAAGGACTATTCTTAAGAATAAAGAAAAAATACGGTCATCGGCAACTGCAACTACGACAAGCTCTGCAACTAAAATTACCCGTTCTAGAAATAATACAATAGAGGAAATAGGAAAACGACTTTCTATATAGACTGATGACGAAATTGAACGCAATATGCCATTAAGCCAATCTATTATAATGGAAAAGGCAAGAAGTATTTTTAATTACATTCAGGTTGACGCAAGTGACAGAAGTGAAACTTTCGTTGCACGTTGAGGATGGTTTAATAGATTTAAACATCGAAATAATCTTCATAACATACAGATTACAGGAGCATCAGCAAGTGGTGATACGAAAGCGGCGGCTGAATTCCCAGAGACATTAAAAACAATAACTGAACGAGGAAACTATCCTCCAGAATTGGTTTTTAATGTTGATGGAATAGGCCTATTTTGGGAAAGAACGCCACAGCGAACATTTCTATCCCGTGAAGAAAAAGGATTTAAAGCTGCAAAAGATCGCTTAACACATCTACGTGGTAATGCAAGCAGAGATTTCAAATTAAAACCACTACTTGTTTACTATTTCTAAAACCAAAGAAAATAACATCCCTGTAATTTGGGAGTCTAATAAAAAAATCATGGATAACTATGAAAAATTTCCTGAATTGGTTCACTAAATAGTTTTCCCCGTCTTTTAAACGCTATTGCGAAATTAAAAAACTTAAACCAAAAGCAATACTTAATTGATAATGTTCCAAGAATTTATATGACTTCATAACATGCATTCCAATCGAAGTGGTTTTCTTGCAGCCTAACACCTTACTCCAACCAATGGATCAAGGCGTTATATCAAATTTTAAGGCTTATTACCTGCTGTGAATATTTAGACAGATGTTTGAGAAAACAGACGGAGAAGAGAAATAATCAATAAGAGAATTTTGTAAAAGCTACAATATCATGAATGCTATAGAAAACATAAACCTTTCCTTGGATGAGGTAACAGAAAAATGTTTGAAAGGGGTGTGGAAGAACATTTGGCCAGATCTAAGCAAGGGCAGTGACACTGGACACTCTGTCGATATGAATGAAATAGTGGAAGAAATACTGGAATTAGCGAAACAAACCGGTTTAGATGAAGTAAATGTGGAAGATGTCGAAGAAATAGCAGCAAGTCTTTCTAATGATGAGCTCAAGGAATTAACGGACCAAGAAGAACACAAAAATACTGAAAGTAGTGATTCTGAAGAAGAGCAGAAAGAACTTATATAATATTCTTAATATTGTCGTAATATAATATTGTAATATAATATTCTTAATACCAATCTAAAAAAAACATTTTCTAAAAACCAATTTCACCAAAATATCAGAAATTGTGGACTAATTTATTGAAAATGACCCAAATTTTGACAGGAATTCAAAGGCAAGACGGAGTGTTATGGATGCCTTATCCACTTACCAACAACTTCTTACAGAGCGCAAAAGGAAAACGCAAATTACATTAGATACCTTCTTGATAAAAAGGCAGAAAATTGGAAATGCAAGAGAAAGTGAATGATCTGAAATGTGAACATACTGAGCATTTTATTTATTTTTATATGTATTGTTGCGTGCGTACGGGTTCGTTTGGAATTGAATGCACAAGTCCGATGAAAAATGAATACGATTTATTATTATCACAAATAAATAAAACACAATACTTAAATTTTCTCAGATATTCGTGCAATATTACAATATCTCACAGTAGTTATCTTTTAACTACTCAAACATTCAAGAGAACTTAATTCAAATCAGCTAAACAAAGCTAATCCGCGAATTCGCTACAATCAACAAGAACAGTTTTCTAGACAACGTAAACTAAGTAACCACAACGAACTGAGAGGTTTTCCTCCTTTTATAAGATTTTAAATTCGCGCGCGAAAATTTTCTAGTACTTTCTCAAAATCAAAAAGAGATATTTATTAAATGTTAAATGCACGCGCTCTTGTATTTTCAATTTTCCGGCTTAGCTTTCTTTTAATATTCGTCACGCGCTGCACTGCGCGGGAAATAAAACCATTTAATTTACAATTCAACTAACATTAATTATTTAAATGCCAAATTCGTAACAGTATATTCGTTTATTATGCTTCTATATTTGTAAGAAATAAGTTTTTTTTATTGTTATAAAAACATAATTAGTAAATTTAATGTTAAAATATCTGACCAATTTTCTTCTGATCTTCCCCCAACCCCATTATTTACATGATGAGATAACCTCGTTTAACGCTGTTTCATATTACGCTCTACTTTGATGGAACGTATACCCCGCGTTAAGTGGAGTCTTCTTGTACTTCTTACGTACGTTGAGTGCAAATTCATTGAAATATTGCCTTTTTTGTTGCTTTATTTCTATAACCTCTTCTAATAATTTAAAGAAACAGTATATTCCTATAAATGTGCTGAAGAACAGTATATTTCTATTAATGTGTAAATTTGAAGACTATTTCTTAATATACTCAGAGTATGTTTACATATTTACCATAGCATTAAATTATATTCACAAAATTCATAAGATTTTTGCACCAAGTTTTAAATAATTTGCTGCAAGAGGTTGATGAAACATAATACATTTAAACACTTTTAATCTGTAAACAGTATATCTAAGTTACATTGTATGATCTTAATTCCATCATCTTGAGTTTAATCATGTAAGTGTATATTTAAGTAATTTTTAAATTATCTTTTTGTAGGAGTCGAATATCGAAGTTTTTGAGCAAATTCGGAAAACATACTTGAAAAATCCATTGCGTCTTCGAGTACTAAATCGACGCAATTTCAAAATTGTTGACGACGTCGCAGCAGGGAAGACAGTTTTCATCGACGATATGAATTATTTAGCCAAAATGGTAGAAACGGATTATCAAAATCATAATCGCTGTAGAATCACCATCGCACCATCAACATTTTCAAGAAAAGATTTTTCTCTTGGCCTTAGACGAGGATCATCTCTGATGCCTGCCATTAATATGGAGTAAGTTATTGATTTTGACATGACAATCTTTCCTATATTCATTATGTTAAATTATACTACGTAACATTATGTTACCAATCGATTTCCAGGCCACCGCATCTTGCAAGTGGATTTTTTATGGAGTCTCACGTTATTTTTTATGGATAATTTATGGAGTCTCACGTTTTGGGAAAGCATACCTTAAGTCGAGAATTATCGCTGTCTTGAAAGAAAATAGAGAATGTAAGAAAGGTTTAAAAGACCCTTTCATTGAGAACTCAAACAAACTATTGAACAAAAGGGCCCACTAGCGGCCGAGCGATAAAAGTCGCTGAATACAGGTAGTTCGGTCCGAGGATCAAACTCCGCGAACAGGCTAGCGTTTTCGTGATTTTCCCTATGTGTAACGTGCATACCAGCCAGTTTCCCTTAGAAAGTCCTCCACGATGGCATGCCTACCCCTAGGCAGATAGTCCTCGAAGCTTTGCCTTAATCTCATAAAACCACAAACCAAACGTTGAACAAAAGACACTCCGTCCGCTTACAAAGCCAGCCAGCATTTATGGCGTAGCTCAAAAATAAGGAATTCAAATTAAATTAGGCTAAATCTTAAGTTATCACAAAGGCTACACAGAAATGATTAACAGGCAAGTTGGCTTAACCTATACCGGCAAGAAAAAGCATTATTGGCAGAACGCAGAAGACAAACTGCTTTCATAGAATTTCAACTAGTAAGGCGGCCTTCAGAGAGTGGACTACACTCTATTTAAACAATCTAAAACATCTCTTAAAATAACCAGTTAGATAAATAAATACTTTGCAAAAATCATCTTTGGCACAGCTTAGTTAATAGTCACTTGGCGCAGATTGCTAATTTCCTTTTCCATTTCCAATTAAAACTTTTCATTGCTTCATAAACTGACCATTTAAACCAGTGTCGAACAACAAACATACTTTATAATACCTTATGACTTATTTTTAAATACGTTCAAATTTATAAAATATTTAATTGACGTAATTTACATCCTGTTTAATAGATAAGGTTTATAAAAATTTATTGTAATTATAAAAGATATTTCGGTACTATTCCGTTTTGAGGACCGTAAAAAATTGCAGCGAAATTGTATGTGTAAAAGCGCCAAATCTAGCACATGCGCCCATTTAAAAGCGCGCCAAATCTAGCGTACGCGCTTATTTCAAATTGCGTAAGTTTAGATAGTTCTATATTTCTTAAAGCGCTATTAAAATACTAGTTTTATTTTAGTTTTATTTTTTATTTTTATTGATATTGCCCATAACGAAAAGTCTTCAATAGAATTTTTTCAAAGAAAAGGCATGATTTATTATAGAAAATTATGTTTGAACAACCAACGAGATGAAATAATGCTTTAGCGATAACTCGGTAACGAAATATTAATTACCGAGATACACATTTACTTCAATGTTAAATGGACGTATTCTTACTTTTCCGTCATAGCTTGTCTCTTACAGATTTTTCATGTTACATTACGCGGCAAAATATAACAATTTCACGTATAATTGTTCTAAAATCATCTGTCTATGTTCAAAATTCGCAACAATATTTTTTACCAAAAACTTTTAATATTTACCACTCTGTATGTTCTATCGTTATCGTCGTAGAAACTATTCTTTGACTGCAAAATCAATCCGTTGTTTTTTCACATCGTTCTATAACCATTAGCAAAATATCATAAAAAAGGTCTCCGAGTTAGCAGTTTTGTAAGTGCGCATGATTTCATATATGCGTATTTCCTCAATACAAAAAAATCAAAATCTACATGCATTTGCATTAACGTTTTTGGACACCTTTGTTCGTGGCGTTAATCTTGTACTATTGTATCATTGTAATCTTGTACTATTGTATCATTGTAATCTTGTACTATTGTATCATTGTTCCTATTTGCCTAAATTCCGTAATTCCGAACCATACTAATTATTCTTTTCTGATATCCATTTATATCTAAACAAAATATAGAATACAACGGAACCAAACACTTCACAGCGATGCCCATCATAGGTTGGCACTTTTATGCGAACTAGGCCACTGTTCGAAAAGACCGGAAACTTCAGAAGCTTGCTGGTAGAGGAAGAGTGGTGGGAAGCCCTCGGACTTGTCCCCCTCCCGGGTATTGGGGGGCAGAACTGAGCGAAGTGGTACTGTCACCGACTCCTGACTTCAGCTTGAGGTAAGAAAGGGAGGAGGGGCCATTCCGCGCTAGAAGTGAAGCACTGCTTTGAAGCTTGGGTCACCAGACGGGGTGTTGTTTGTTTACATTCAGAAGCTCGCTTGACAAGATTCTGATAGTATTTCGACACACGACAGTTCCATAGAAATTGAAAAAGGGACACTCTCGCATGAAAGAAACATTCATAGTGTAATGGATAATAGCAATTTGTATAGTTTACTGACTTTTACGCAAAAATCACATCTTGGTTATTTTTCGATAACTAACAACAGCAATTTTGATTATGAATTTGTTTTATAAAATTCTAAGCTGTTGCACTACAAAAATATACATTTTAAGAAAATTGCTAAAAGAGATCTGCCAAAATTTATTTTCTAGAAGATTTGAAAAGTTTGAAACTTGATGGCTAAATGTAAATATAAAATTATGTATGTTAAAATATTTGTAATTAGGCACATAGGTCAGATTAAGTTTTTATTAAATAGAGTAACGCATGCAAGGGCTATCTGCCTAAAGAGAGAGATGCCATTGTGGAGGAATTTTGAAGAAAAACTGACCTTTGAGTGGGTATTAAAAATAATACTTATAATTTTCACTCAAATTATATTCATATATATTTTTTATGTAAAACTTTCGGGTCTATGCTAAATTAGTGTAAATTACTTTACACGAAAAATATAGTGAATGCACAGAAATTAAAGATTTGCACATGCCGGAAATGATAAATAGGAAATATGTATGGGTATTTATGCATGTGCTTGCAAAAAGCATGTATCTGCCTTTGACAAAATACTTAAATATTCATTAAATTATTTATAAATGTATTTGAAATGAAGAATTTATTCACTTATAAACAACTGTGAAAGCACTGTGAAGAAATCTAATGATTAAATGTATCTAATTTATAATGATTATAAATGTTATCTAAATATATAATAACCTTAATATTGAATTGTAAACATAAATTGAAATCCTGTTGACAAATACGTTATAAAACTATTTAAGCAAGAATTGTTCGTATTGGAAAGCAATCTGTTAAAAGGTATTGTAAAGCAAATGCTATGAGATGCGCACTTAAGAACGTAATAAAGAGTTTTGGAATATGTATTGTTGAAATGAAGGGTAAAAAAAAAAAAAAAAATCTGATAAGTATAATTAAAAGAATTATTCCCTTTACATTTTATAATAACTCAGTTACAAGTTTTAAATAATACTTAAAAAAAAAAAAAAAAAAAAAAAAAAAAAAAAAAAAAAACTTATTTTATTCCCTTTCAGAAATGTTCAGAGAAAGTCAAGTACTATTTAAAGTATTTCGCTAATTCCTAATAATTCTCTAATTTAAAATGAACCGAATAGAGCATTAATTATAAATTGACTTACATTTTTCGATTTAAAAGAAGCCAAAAAATCATGTCATATTTAAGAAAGTATTTTAAGAAGAAGCTCTATAAATAGAAAAGAAATAATGCATAATTTTAATTTTTTTTTCTAATGCAATTAACGAAAACTTGTGAAAATATTTCATTCAAATTAAACCATTCTGAGAAAACTATCCTGTGAAAATTATAGCATTTAATTCCGTTCAGAATGAAATGTTGTTTAAAAATATGTTGTTTTCACATACTTAGGACTCTGAAGTGTTGTAGAAAAAGAAAATATATACATTTATATGTATATTTGCGACGTAATTACAAAATATTTACACCCGAACGCGTCAAATCCCATAGAACTCAATGGTAAATGACCCAATGTTTTGGTCACCACGTAGGGATCGCCGGTGCTTCAGAGCAGGGTACGGAGAAACTTTAGGGCGACTCCTTCTTACTTCCTACCTCCATGGCTAGCTCATAGAGCGTTTCCCCCTGAAACAGGCAGTGAGGAGTGATGACGTAGCAATGATGCCACTGAGCGCGGAGATGCAATTGACAACATAGAAATTAGCGTTTTAAATTTGAAGAATCAGCGTTTAAAATGAGCTGTGTGTGAAAGATAGCTATAATTTGGAAGAGACAATGTTACTGCAGTATGCATTTTACATTGAACATTACAAAATTTAATAGTACTTACGCAATTTTAAAATAATAGATAAAATGCGCTACTCTTAGCATAAAGTTCCTTTTTTTATTTGCAGGGATTTTTTTTTTTCTTTAAATGCCTGTTTGTTTCTAATCATTTCTTTATCTGCATGTTAACTAAGAGAACTGTACTACTGCTAAGATAACTATAATAACAGCTATTTAAAATTAATCAAAAAAACAACCTTAAATTGGCATAGTTTTAAACGTGTATGGTTATATATGGCAAAATTTCTGTTAATCTTTCCAAAAATCGTAGCTTTTAGATGACAGAGCTCTTATGACAATGCAACGTGAAATATCTTCACTAGTCCACCGGATTTTTTCCTTCTTTTCCAGCAATGCGTTAACCTGCGTCTTTGTAAAAATATGCTTTAGACGTTTTTCCAAATTCTCCGATCTGTTCTGTTTTTTCCTAAATTTCGCTGTTTGGGATTTTAATTTCTCAATTTCCGATACAAATTTCTTTCTAGATGTCGTCCACCTTCTTTGTCGCTGAGCAAACATTCTAAAATCTTTCTTTTCTCTATTTTTCAATATTTTATTACAATTTTCTAAGGATATTATTTTGTTCTTCAAATTATCAATACATTCTTGTTTAATCTTTACACTTAGGGCACTCAGGGATATTGTCACATAGGGCATTGTCACTTGTGAGTTTTATTTCAAAATCATTCACATTTGATTTATTATTGTCAGCTTCAATTTCGTTCTCGGTCTCAAAATAAATTTCCTTTGGGCTTAATTCGTGTAGTCTTTCAAAAGCACTCTGCATTAGTTTTTTGAAATGTCTCCGATTTCTTGGTGTTTCTTTTGCGGCAATCCAAGCAAGCGATTTCTCATGTCATCTTCATAATCACTGCACAGAAAATGTTCGCTGTAAATTCTTGCGTTTTTCACATTAATAGAATCCTGTCTTCGACATTTATGTATCCATTCTTTCGTCAAAAGCAAATTGTCCTTGGGGAAAGCATGAAATACAATATCTCTTCCTTTCGTATTTCTATAAGTGTTACGGCACGTTGCTACAGCACAAGAAGCCATATTACATAAAGGATACTTTAAATATAGAATTTAAAAGGAAAACTGACTAAAACTACATATACACAAATTATTTTAAATATTTGCATTATTAGAAAACAAATATTATGATTAAAATTAATTTGGGATATGCGATCTCCAGAAAATCGTCTCGCAACTGAATGAAACTACAGTTTTAAAGGCGCGAAATCAGAGCAGGTGCAACAGAGATACGTCAGATTACTTCTGGTTCCCCCCCTCTATGAGACTCGCGTCGGCGAGGAGTCGAACAAAGGAATGACCTAGCCCTTCTATTTATCCCTGGCTTATCTGCTCTTTCATCAGCGACTGCTTTTCTCTTATTTATTTCATTTTTATGAACGATGATGTGGAGGTAATTGCAAAGGTACTCCGTAATCCAAATGCCTTAGCCCTTGGTCCTAAGGTGCTCAAGGCTCTCGCCAACGACAGGCGCTAATGTTACTCTCATTGCCACGATAAATTTAGGGGCTTGTTCTGGCGTTACTGCACAGAAGTGAGATAAGTCATAACATCGACAAGCCGTTTCGTGTACTAACTTGTAAGATACGTAAATTTTGTTATCTGCGAGACGTGCCATTGTAAATGTTTGACAAACAGCGAACCTTTCCCAGAATAATACCACCTAACAGCTGCAAAACTTTAGTAATAAATTGCGTACCTACAGCTGCCTTTGTTTTCTTGCAGGATACAACAGATGAAGGAAAGCGGCATATTGAGACACTGGAAAGATAACCATAGTCCTCAACGAGACGAATGTTATGATATCACTACCATCCTTCAAAATCACAGCGTCAAAGTCACTCTGGAAGACCTGCAAGGGCCTTTCTACTTATTAGTATTGGGTCTTTTAATAGGACTGATATCCCTCACTTCAGAATTCTTGTGGGCCAAAACAAAAACCGCGTATAGGAGATACATGAAAAGAAAGTTCTTTATTAGGACTTTTCATCCAACTTGAGTGCTCCGTGAAATTTTATAACTGCTTCTTTTTCAGTCTTTTTCTTTTTAAATCTTGTGGACCAAAACAAAAACCGCGTATAGGAGATACATGAAAAGAAAGTTCTTTATTAGGACTTTTCTTCATCCAACTTGAGTGCTCCGTGAAATTTTATAACTGCTTCTTTTTCAGTCTTTTTCTTTTTTAAATCTTGTGGACCAAAACAAAAACCGCGTATAGGAGATACATGAAAAGAAAGTTCTTTATTAGGTCTTTTCGTCATCCAACTTGAGTGCTCCGTGAAATTTTATAACTGCTTCTTTTTCAGTCTTTTTCTTTTTAAATCTTGTGGACCAAAACAAAAACCGCGTATAGGAGATACATGAAAAGAAAGTTCTTTATTAGGACTTTTCTTCATCCAACTTGAGTGCTCCGTGAAATTTTATAACTGCTTCTTTTTCAGTCTTTTTCTTTTTTAAATCTTGTGGACCAAAACAAAAACCGCGTATAGGAGATACATGAAAAGAAAGTTCTTTATTAGGACTTTTCTTCATCCAACTTGAGTGCTCCGTGAAATTTTATAACTGCTTCTTTTTCAGTCTTTTTCTTTTTAAATCTTGTGGACCAAAACAAAAACCGCGTATAGGAGATACATGAAAAGAAAGTTCTTTATTAGGACTTTTCATCCAACTTGAGTGCTCCGTGAAATTTTATAACTGCTTCTTTTTCAGTCTATTTCTTTTTAAATAAATTTTGATTTTTAAAAGGAAGTATACAAATCCAATCATGTTAATAGTGTCAAGATGTGTTCTGACATTTGAAACATTGTGATAGGATATATAAACATGTATCTGGAGAACATTGTAATAGAATATAAAGTTGGATATCTGTTAATTAAAGATTTGTAAATAGTTTTTGTATATAATGTAAATTATAAGTTTTTCTTGACATTCCATTCTGTTACTAATGAATAGGTCTACTTCATTTTTCTCTCAGTCTGGTAAATAAATCTTTACAAGTGAAGACACCTCCTCCTTCTTTATGCTTTTTAGACGCCAGAAATGAACTAATTAACTTCTTCTCTTTGATTAAAAATTATTTACTAAAAAAGAATCTCTGACAGTAAGCTTACTCGCCAATTTAAGACTCCATATCATAAAACCAATCACTTATTACGACAACCCTATTATATTACATCCCTGAATACATTTACATTACCCACCATTTCGTTTAAAATTTTGCAGGCAAGTAAATCAAATTGCTTCCTGGCATTGTTCCTAAATTTGTATATATAAATAACTAGTTTTAATTGAACGGGTTAATATAGAAAACTATATAAATTTTAATTTCACTTTTGATTTTGAGATGAACGTTTTAACATAAAAGAATGTATAAATTTCGTTTTAACTTTTGATTTGAGTTTCATTATAAAAAAATGTTTTAATCTAAAATAATGTAATCATTTGTATATTTTTCTATTAATGTCTCCTTTTGTATATATTAATTTGTACAAGTATCGATAGCTTTTTAATGGTTTTGACAATATTCTGAGAGTGTCGGTGCTAAAATAAGGATCTTATTTAATTCATTTCAACGAATACCTTAAATTAAGAAGAATAATTTTTATTTTAGATTTTGTTTATGACAAAATTTTTGGGTTTAAGTAGACTAATATCTTTCTAATAATTGATTATCGTTCGTACCTTATGATACCACTCTAGCAAAATAACTAATTTGATCCTTTTCTGAAAAAAGACGAAAAATTCTCACTTAATTTCGTTATTGTTAATGGATAGTAGATTGGTTTAGTCCCCTCGACAAGTCAATTAATCTGCGATCAATGACAATAGCTACATTTTCAGTACTTTTTTTCATGTTTAAAATTTTTCTGTACAGATTTTAAATAATTTTTACTACAATAAAAATCTAAATACTACTTAAAATATTTACTAAGATTTTTTCTAATAAGTCATAGTTTTAATTAAATTTCTTTTCCTTGTAGATGATGAATAAAAAGCTTTTCATAATAACTTAAGTAAGGTTGTAAGAACAAAACTAAAAAGACCAATTTAGGTCAAAATTTTGCGCATTGTTCTGCAAAATAAAGGAAATTAGAACATAAACTTTAGTAAGCTTGCCAAAACGTTACCAAGAGCTGTGGCTCCTCGAAAACTCCAACATAAGCATATTCAGTTGCTATGAAAAGTGTGAAAATGGAAAAAATATTTGTATATTTACAAGTTAAATTAATATAAAAGCTATATGCTAAACAATTTAAGAAATTTTAACACAGTAAAAGAAAAAAAAAAAAAAAAAAAAAAAAAAACAATTAAATGAGGTAAAAAAATAGGCTATATGCTAAATAAAAAGTAAATTATAAAACACAGTAAAATACTAATCGATTGAACAAGGTAAAATGCAAAAAATATTAAAATTAAGAAGCGGAAAATGGTTAATTAGCCCAATTCGAAATTCATTTTGGCTTTTCAAGGGAAATTTTTAAAATGAATCTCGAACCAAGCTAACCCCATTAAGCTATATACGTGTAACGTGTATAGGAGCCAGTTTCCCTTAGAAAGCCCTCCACGAGGGCATCCCTCCCCTTAAGCAGATAGCCTAGTGTGCTTTGCCATAATTAAATAAACCAAACCAAAACCCCTCCAGTCGCCCAGACGGTATAGTGGTTAAGGGAGCCTACTATGGTAGCGAAGGGATCAGGCTCGAATCTCGGGTAAAAGACAGAGATGTTTGTAAATGTATAGTGTTGGTGCGGCATGGCGGCACCCCAAGTATGCGGCGAGAGGTCCTCTCGTGTGGATTGATGGGAGAGGAGAGGGGTGATATCCCCCAAGAAATCCAACCTCTCTTCGGAGTAGTATTACATTGTTCCATGTAATATGGACAAGACAACAACAATAACCACTGGTACTTGTAATACTATTCTTAATTTCAAATTGCTTTCAATTAATCTTTATTGAAAAAAAAACATATACCAATTAAATTTTTTTTTTTAATTTAAAATATATGTTACAATAGTTACATGCAAATTAAGTGAGAACATGTAAAATTAGGCAAAACAAAAACAATTTTCCTTTGATGTAGATATCAAATGAAAACATCTATTTTGATGATAAATTAACACATTGCACTTCTTCTGAAGGGTAAAAAAGCTGCAAAAGAATTCTGATTAAAAATTTAGAGAAATTAAGCAATTTTCTTTCTCTAATTTTATTTTTTACAGGTTGTAAGGATCTTAAGTTTTACTAACGTTTATTTTATTTTAAATCTTTACTATCACTTCTTATTTTCTACTTCCGGCCAGAATTATAAGCGTGAAGGAGTTTATGCAAAGTTGTCTGGCGAACGCCAAGTATTTAAGTGTGGCCTTTTTGCCAAGCAGAAGAGAGGAAGCCGTGAGTTCGAAGCAGGCCGCTTACCTTAGAAGTTACGCAGTTGCTACTTTGCCTTCCAGGCCAGAGGTTTTAATCCTCTTGATAAATTAAACGTATTGTAGTGTTCACAGTCTCTGTGCTACATAACCTTCCTGTTATTATAAGGCCAATCTTATTCTAAAGTTAAATTAGAGTTTAGTTTTATTTTGATATCTTTTAAGTTAGACCCCGAGTGGAGGGTCATTGTATTCCGAAGTACGGAAGTCATTGTATATAAAGAAAAAAAATAAAGGGTTTTGTATACCCTTCGTCTGTATCCTGTCTACTTACTACAATTAGTGAACATAGCTTTAGTAAGCTCTCTGTTCTAGTCAGGTCATTGTATGTTTCCGAAGAAGGTTAGAAGAAACATTGAACCTGATAGTGGCGCCCGACGAAGAATAACCATGGCCGAGTTTCAAGAAGAACCTGTGCTGCCTGCAGAAACAGCTCAGAATCCAGAAATGCCAGCTGCCGCCCTGGAAGGATTTGGGTATATTGTCCAGACCATGCGCGCTTCGATGAAACCAGAAGCAACGTTTAATGGAAACTCACAGGTAACCAGTTTTTTGGAAAAATTGGATGACCACTTCATGCTCTACCCCGTGCACGAGTTTCAAAAAGTTACCTTAGCTACCAGCGCTTTGAGGGGCCAAGCGCTTAACTGGTTCAAATGTATCGGCAGAAGTCTCTTGGGTCAAGCAGGAAGTCCCACCTATACCTACGAAAATTTCAAGACTGCCCTACTAAAAGCCTTCCCTGTTGTAAGGGATCGTGCGAAATTAGAAACAGAACTTTTCAGTATATATCAACAAAGAATCGAAAACCTCTCGAGCTTTATTTTAAGAAAAATTCACGTTTTCAAGCTCTTGTATGGAAACCGTCCGTATCCTGAAATAATTCAAGTGATTTTGCCGAGGTTACTACCCCAAGTGCAAGACTTTATTGAATTGAGAAATCCGACTACACTGGAAAAATTATTTGAGCTAGCAATCCAGTTTGAAAGTAGAAGAACGGCGGACGTCGAAAGAAGACGCCAATATCAACAGCGAAACCAATTTGGTACGCCAAGACTACAGCAAACTCAAGCACATGGCTACGGAGAAAAAGCGAATCAGTGGGCAAGGAAACCCGAGCATTCAAAAACAGCCGGCGAACGTCGACAGTTCAATAGCAACCCAGGAAAAAAGTCTCAAGGCCAGTGGAGAAAGGAGAGCACCGAAAGAAAAAATAATTTAAACTAAAACGGATTTCTGCTGACGAGAGGGTGCGGAAATCCGAAGGCCACGAAAACCCCTCTTCCTACAAGTTAAATACAGTAATGGTGAAAAATTTAACTCTTCCGAAGATTGAAGTCTTGGTAAATAATATCCCGGCCACCGCACTCCTGGATACCGGCGCGCAGTGTTCCTGTGTGGCAGAAGTCTTTTTTAGAAAGTATTTTCGCAAATACCGCATATATAATGCGGATAATACAACAGTATTAGCGGCGCAAGGAGAACAATGTAAGTGCGTAGGTAAAGTACCTTTGTACATCCGTATCAAGGACGAACAAGTAAAGGTGATGTTTTTTATATTAAAGAATTTGCAAGCACACTTAATACTAGGAATAGACTTTCTTTCAGACGCACAAGCTACACTGGATTTTAATGAAGCGTCTCTTAAGCTGACGATGAAACCAGTGCGTGTAGAAAAGGTTGAACCGCCAAGGGTAAATCTCGACCACCTGCCTAATGACGAGCAAGATAGAATCCGACAAGTGGTAAGTGAATTTGCTTCCTTATTTAGTGATATTCCAGGATTTACCCAGGTTACTAACCATAGTATTGACACCGGAGATGCATTGCCGGTTCGTCAAAAACCATACCGGTATGATAAGAATAAGGAAAAAATTATAGAATGGCATATTACCGATATGCTACGTAAAAAGATCGTAACGCCTATCTCAAGTAGTTATGCTAGTCCGGTGGTTTTATGTAAGAAAAATAATGATTATCCTTTGGAGCATCCAAAAAGGTGGAGATTCGCTATTGATTACCGTAAATTAAATTCCATAACGAAATATCCGGTATATCCGTTACCGATTATAGAAGAAATTTTAAGGAACATAA
Organism: Stegodyphus dumicola; assembly: GCF_044657685.1. Taxonomy (NCBI): domain Eukaryota; kingdom Metazoa; phylum Arthropoda; class Arachnida; order Araneae; family Eresidae; genus Stegodyphus; species Stegodyphus dumicola. The sequence goes on along the minus strand of NC_140776.1, from coordinate 181,898,828 downwards.
AATCAACCAAATTTATGACAACTTTAGACTTAACGAATGGTTATTTTCAAATAGGGATCAGGCCTGAGGACGTGCCTAAGACTGCTTTTATAACCAAGTCTGGCACTTATGCATTTTTGCGAATGCCGTTTGGCCTTTCAGGCGCCCCAGCAACATTTCAGCGATGCATGGACATTGTGTTAAGACCTGTTCTCGGAAAGTCCACATTTATCTATTTAGACGATATCATTATTACTAGTGATAATCTAGACCAACATGTACAGGATTTAAGACAGGTGTTTTCTTTATTAAATGAGGCCGGTCTAAAAGTTAATGTCGAAAAATGCAAATTTGCAGCCCCTGAATTAAAATATTTAGGTTACAAAATATCGCAAAAAGGGATCGAGACAGATGAATCAAAAATAATCGCTGTACAAAAGTATCCGACTCCAAACACGGCAAAGAAGCTCTCTTCTTTTCTAGGACTTTGTTCATATTATAGGTCCTTTATAAAAGATTTTGCGGCTATCGCTGAGCCATTGTTAAAATTAAAAAGGAAAAAGGCAAGATTCTCGTGGACGGCCGAAGCCAATAGTGCTTTCGAAAAATTAAAACAAGCATTAACGCAAGCCCCTGTGTTGAAATTTCCTGAAAAGGATGAAAATTTAGAAATTTCAGCGGATGCTTCGGATTATGCGGTAGGAGCGGTACTTTCGCAAAATCAGCAGCCAGTAGCATTTTTTAGCCGAACTTTAAATCAAACACAAAGAAACTATTCCGCGACCGAGAGAGAGGCACTTGCAGTTCTGTTAGCAGTGCAAAAGTTCCGAGTCTATTTTGGAAAGGCGCCGATAACAGTATATTCTGATCATGCGGCGGTAACTAGATTGTACTCTGGAAAAAATTTATCCCCAAGGTTAATAAGATGGGCACTCAAGCTGCAAGAATATAATCTGGTAATCAAGCATACCCCCGGAAAGGAAAATATCGTAGCAGATGCCCTGTCACGAATTAAATTAGACGAACAGGGTAATACCGTAAAAGTTGCAATGCTGACAGCGTGTACAATAAATTCCCGAGAAACTGTAATAACCGAACTGGGTAAGGATCCTGAGTTTGGAAGTATTTATGAGTATTTGAAGGATCCTGAAAATTTTAGCCACCAAGATATTGTGGCGATAAGAAATAGGGCGGCCCATTACGAACTAATAGATGGTCTATTATTTTATACAAAAACTACGAATTCCAACAACGAATTTCGACCTGTTATCCCAGCTAGTCTTAGATTAAATATCCTGCAAGAGCTCCATGACAGCCCTTTAGCTTCTCATGCTGGTATTCGAAAAACTACTCAACGCGTACGCGAGGCAGTCTACTTTCCTGAACTGCAAAAGTTAACAAGGGCGTATGTCCAGTCCTGCCCAACATGTCAAGCCGTTAATTATATTAATTTCCGCCCGGCCGGGTTTCTAAATAGTATTAAATCCGAATTTCCAAATGAAATAATCGGTATCGATTTATTGGGCCCTTTCCCAAAAAGTCAGTTAAACAAAAGTCGCTATCTCCTTGTTATAGTTGATCATTTTAGTAAATGGACCGAAATTGTTCCCTTAAAACGAGCCTCCGCGAAATTAGTTACCGATTCTATTTTAAATAAATATATTTTAAAATACGGGGCGCCCCTAAAAGTTATATCGGATAATGGTCCTCAATTTGTAAGTAATATATTTGAAGACATGTGCCAAAAACTGGGCATACGTCATTTAAAAATGGTCCCGTATCGGCCGCAATCAAATATAGCGGAACGGGTCAACAGAAATATAGTGAAAATTATCCGTAGTTATGTTAAAAATTTTCATAAAAGCTGGGATAACTATGTCAATGAATTTGCTTTCGCCCTTAGGACCGCAAAACATGATACAACGGGAAAAACTCCTGCTGAGTTATTTCTAGGCAGAAAGATTATAACACCGTTAGATAAACTATTTTATGTGCAACAAAGAGCCCCAGAATTTAAAATGGGTGATATAGAAAAACTAATAAAAGAAGCAAAAAAGAATACAGAAGTAGCACAAAGAAAACAAAAATTGTATTATGACTTGAAACGACGGGGAGTAACTTATAAAGTAGGGGATGAAGTACTAAAAATTAAGCATTCACTTTCTTAAGCACCAGAAGATAAAACTGCCAAATTTTTCCCACGCTTTGAAGGACCATATGTTATAGAAAAAATAACTCACGCTGTTGTAGTATTAAAGGCAAGAAATGGTGAAACCTGTTCCGCAAACATTGACCAGATAAAACCATTCTATGACCGTAATAAAATGCAAATCTTTTCAGATCTTTTGCAGGATCCGGTACGGCAGACACCGCAGGTACAAGTTCCAGAGGTGGGAAAACGACAAGTACAAGGGCAAGCCAATGAGAGACAGAAGCAAGTGAAAAGAAAATTGCCCCGCGGAAAAATTGAAGGTACAAAGAAAAAGAAGCCGTTCCACCGTCCAAAAAAACAGAGTTCACGAACACCCCCAGAATGAAGAAGGGAGAAGGACGACGTATGTGGAAAAGACCGGGAGAAAGGACGGCAACTATAACCCGGCTGTGAAACGGAAGATTGACTCATCCGACAGAACTCTCCGCAGCAAAAGTCGCCGAACTGCGGAAGGGCCATCAGCGGCGGAGGAAAAAGTACAAGAAAAATTTGAACGGCCAACAACGAGGTCCAAGCAGGATCACGACAGAAGTTTCCCGGTTCCACCAAGACCAGCTGCCTTCAAACGGCCAAGACCACAAGCAGAGGACAGAAGGAAGATGTTCAAGGGTGGCCGTAGTGGTGAAAAACGGAAGCTTCCAGAGGAAAGCACTGAAGGGCGAGCCCGTACAAGAAGGAGGATCAACCAAGCTACGGTCTGCAGCACCTTTAAAGACTGGGCCCAGAAAAGGATGTCTGAATATTACAAAGATAAGTAAAATTTTGTGTTACTTTACAAACTTAAGTTAATCTTTCATTCTTACTACAAGTGGCAGATTTGAAGAAGTTTTACCTCATGCGAGGTCTACCTTTATCGCCAAAAGGGCGAGAAATGAGTTGTGACCGATTTTCTTATTATGTTTTTCAATTACTCGCGCGTAAAACTAAAGTTGATGTATAATAGCGTTGTGTAAAGACTTAAATATTGTAAAAAGTTATTGTAGAAATTTTATTTAAAACATTCTAACAAGAAAGAAGTTTTAGTCTGAAAGACTTTTTGAAATGTAGTATTATTTCAATGTAGAAAGAATTGGCACTTGCTTTGAAAAGAATAGAAGTTAACAATGTACTACTAATGTATGTTTTCAAATGTGTAAAATTAACGGCATCTTGATATGTTCTTGTATACATGTGAACTGTTATTTTGAATGTTTAGAAATAACGTGATATGGTAAAAGTGAAAGTAATGTTAAAAAATTTGTTATTCGTGTGACTGTAAAGATTAAATCATGGTGAATATGTGTTAAAGGTTGAATGATGTAGTTAGGCTCTCTGACGCTACACTTTAGAGTTAGCCACTTTCAGAATAGTACCTCAGGGTTTAGAGTTGAAATTAGGGTGTGTTAAGAGGTCTCGTATGTTGAATTTTAACACGTTAGTGTTTTGATTGTAGGAGGAAGTGTTGAACACATAGACAGAAACACATTCGTGTTTGGTGTTTTTACAACACATGTCAGAGAGCACGGGGAGAGATAATTAAAATAGTCATGAATGAAATAAGAATGTTAAGAAAAGTATATTCTATATGTTATTTGCAATGTCATTCTGTAACATTTCATTAAACTAGTTTTCCTTCCAGATCTCTGGAAGGAACCAGAATTGAATAAAGCTCCTGTTTTGATGCAGTACAGATGAAAAAGAAAAAAGATTGTTGTATATTCCGGGAGCTGCTATTGTAACAAATTTCTTTCTTTTAAAATTTTCTAGTTTCTAGCTAAGTTATGTTTGTAAAAGTTTGGCCTCGCGTTAGTTTCTAGAGCTAAAAGTTTTCAACAAGGTCGTTTTAGACCTCAGTTTCAAACTAATTAACTCTGGCGGGAAGTATGTAAGGATCTTAAGTTTTACTAACGTTTATTTTATTTTAAATCTTTACTATCACTTCTTATTTTCTACTTCCGGCCAGAATTATAAGCGTGAAGGAGTTTATGCAAAGTTGTCTGGCGAACGCCAAGTATTTAAGTGTGGCCTTTTTGCCAAGCAGAAGAGAGGAAGCCGTGAGTTCGAAGCAGGCCGCTTACCTTAGAAGTTACGCAGTTGCTACTTTGCCTTCCAGGCCAGAGGTTTTAATCCTCTTGATAAATTAAACGTATTGTAGTGTTCACAGTCTCTGTGCTACATACGCTTCCTGTTATTATAAGGCCAATCTTATTCTAAAGTTAAATTAGAGTTTAGTTTTATTTTGATATCTTTTAAGTTAGACCCCGAGTGGAGGGTCATTGTATTCCGAAGTACGGAAGTCATTGTATATAAAGAAAAAAAATAAAGGGTTTTGTATACCCTTCGTCTGTATCCTGTCTACTTACTACAATTAGTGAACATAGCTTTAGTAAGCTCTCTGTTCTAGTCAGGTCATTGTATGTTTCCGAAGAAGGTTAGAAGAAACATTGAACCTGATAAGGTGTGCACTTCTTTCATATAAATTCATGTATGTACAAAATGTACAGGATGTGATTTTAATTAATACACACACACGCGCGCACACACACACACATATATATATACAAAACACTTTTTTAAAAATAAAATAAACATGGTCTAGAATTTTTGCGCGTTAAGCTGTTGAAAAACGTAATAATTGTATATTTAAAATTTTTTATTATTTTTGTTTACATAATTTGCTATCTGAAATGATAAAAGGTGTTTTGAAGTTCAATATTAAACATGCACATGCATAGCTTTTCCCGTATTATGTAAATATGCTGTTTTTTCAAAGATTCCTTGTCTGTTACGCGGGACTCAGGATAACTTATTTAACCCTTTGTTGCATACAAATAATCTAGAGAAGTTAAACGAAAATACTTGTATTAAAATAACCTTAGTAGATAACCTTAGTAAAATAACCTTAGTAACCTTAGTACCTTATACTTGTAGTAAAATAACCTTAGGTTTTAAAATAACCTTAGTAATAATAAAAAAATTAATTTTATTCAAATTTCGTTTTAAATAATTGCTACAGTTTGTTCACTACAGCGGACAGCATGCATATACGTACATGCATACAAATTTCTTCCCAACGATTTACGGTCATTGCATTTGAAATCGTTTTCTGCCTTGTTTGCAGTGATCATTACCATCTTCTAAATGGTAAATCTACCACTGACATGTACATACAGATCCTCCAAAATACATTCATTTCGTCAATTGGGATTGAATTCATTTTGCTACGATTTTGTAACCTGTACCTATTGGAATAAAATGTTCTAGAAATTCATTGCCAAACATAAACATTTCCAGTGATGTTTTGCCTTGTTAAGCAGTACATTTGGGTTTCAATTCACTCTTTTTGGTAGATCTTTATATACTCACTCCACAATTTTCTCAAACTGACATTTAAAACAAAATGTTTAAATTACTAATTAGGAATAAAAATTGGCAGTATAAGAAAATGTAAACAATATTACATAATGTTTACTATGAGAAATTGTACTAACTTGGAAACAAAAGTAGCAGCCATTTTCCAAATAGCAGTGCTTTACTTAGTGATGCTATACAGCCATCTAGGATCGACAGTTGAAAGTTCTAATATTAAAGAATGAATGAACAGAGGAATGGAATCTGTTAACGCATTTACAGAAAAATAAACAAATTTAAACTTGTATACTAGAGTGGACATGATGCAACAAAAAGTAAATTCTCGTTCTGTATCCGGCGTTACATTAAAGCAGCTTTTCACAATTCCTTAAACACTTTCGGCACATCTTATCTGAGCTTACAGGAAATGACAAACACTTTAAAAGCAAAAAACAAACATTTTGTGCACATGCCTTCCTCCTAAATTTCCAGCATAACCGCCTTTATTTTTTAGAAGGATGCACTGGAAATTATAAATGTATAGTATACGCATAAGGGTAAAAAAAAATTTTGGTACTATTCCGTTTTGAGGACCGTAAAAAATTGCAGCGAAAATATATGCGCAAAAACGCCAAATCTAGCAAACGCGCTCATTTAACAGCGCGCCAAATCGAGCGTACGCGCTGATTTCAGATTGCGTAAGTTTATATAGTTCTATATTTCTTAAAACGCCATTAAAATACTAGTTTAATTTTTAAATCCTTTTTGGATTTTAAATCCTTTTTTAATATCCTATGGATTTAACAATTTGGGAATTGCCCATGACGAAAAGTCGGCAATAGAATTTTGGGTAAAGTGCAGAATCACCCACTGTTTGACGCGTTTTTAAGAATTGCACATACTCGGTATCCATGTGCACATCGACCTATTTTCACTTAAAAAAAATCCCAGAATTGCACAAAAATGGCACTGCGCACACCCTTGGCTTTATCTATGTACACATCGACCTATTTTCACTTAAAAAGTAAAAGAAAATTGACAAAAATTCAATTGTTTTTACCCTCGTAAAAAGCGGCAAATAAATAAATGAGCGATTCTGCACTTTACCGAGAATATTTTAAAAGAAAAGGCATCATTCATTATAGAAAATTACGTTTGAACAACCAACGAGATGAAATTATGCTTTAGTGACTAGTCGGTAGCGAAATAGCGATGCAGGCATTCATTCAGTTATGTTTAGCAATTTTTATATAAATTATAAATAAATTACAATAATGATCTGAAATAGTTGTTTACACTTTTGCTTCCATTCAGTCGTGTTTAGCCTTTTTCATATAAATTATAATAATAATAAAGTATTATATGAAATTAACCTTTCATCTAAATTAAAACATCAATCTTAGATAGTTATTTACTATTATACTTCCTTTCTTACCTCAATTATTAGGGTTGCCGCAATTATTTTTGGCAGCATTGGCATCAACGATAGTTTGGCGATTTTTTACGGCCCTGGAAACCGAATAGTACCAAAATTTTTTACTAGTATAATAGATGAAATAAATAAGTCATATCCAAAGTTCATGAAGCTGCCATTATCTAGAAAGCGCAAAATGTTTTAAAAGTCTTTTATATAACAGTCTTAAGTGAAATTACTCACTTTATACGCAATCACAAAAAACTTCCATTATTTTACAAACTTCATCACTTCGTTTCTCAAACGTTAGTTCAGAACATCCACCAAGAGATGGTAGAGGGACATACAGTAAAACGTCAAATGTCAAGAATTTTCTTTCTTCTCATCGTTCCTTCATTTGCACAGTTTTATGGGTGGATCTGAATCATTACTGAGAATCGCCTGGAAGAGTACGACGCCAAAGCAAAAGGCTCCCATAGCTGCAATGAAGATGCCGTAAAAGACGAGAAACCGACTCCGATTACTCTTCAAGTCCGAATCTTCTTTTATCGCCATCTTCACTAAGCAAATACCTACGAGGAAAGTAATAAAATAAGCGTTATAATTTCTGTGAAGTAGAGAGGAATCAAATAAAACAATAATGCAGTGTTCTTCAAAAAAAAAAAAAAAAAATGTGTGAAATGAAAATGAAAGGATATCGTTGCCAAAAACTGAAACGGAAAAAATTGTAATTTAATTTTTCGATTCAGATTCCCATTTACACCTGAAAAAAATTTTTTTTTATTTTAAAAGAACAGTTGAAATTACTATTAATAAATCATTGGTGATTTATTTACTTATTTTCCAAAAACAAATTTAAAACAGAACTCAGCAGAATTCTAAGCTGTTCAGTAAAATGAATCAAAATATAACAAAACGGTTTCTTAGACATTCTAAATCTCCAATAACCACATTCAGAAGTAAAATTTAATTAAAAGTCACCTCCTATAGCACAAAACTATCTTTTACTTATGTGGTAATTGAAATAAAAATAAAATAAAATATACTCACAATAGTACCGTAGCTTAATAGCTACTCCAATCACGTCAAAAACAGCTGAAATCCGCAATTTTGGCAACATCTTTCTCGTGCGGAGATCGCAACGCTGCACCTCAAAAGTAAATTGTAGGCCAATCACACAGACTGCTCATTTGTGAAAACATTTACCTAATTAAGTTCAGTTTCAGAAGACAAACAACAACAATCAGCGTTATATTTACAAAATTTCCACAGGACTAGTTTCGATGGTTTCACCGAACCACCATCCTCAGCTGCAAAACCGCAAATGAACAAGATAGGAAAAACTGATTAGATAAGATAAGAAAGCCTGGACAAGAATAAGCAAGTGGCGCCATCTCTTAATGAAACCAGAATTAAAACATAATTTCTTTAAAGGCCGAAGGCAAATTTGGATTGGAATTAGGATCGTTAACTAGAACAGAAAGATTTTTTTGAATGTGAAATGCCTCTAGAAAATCCAGTTCTCCAATGGAAGATGTCTTTTGAATAATTTTGGCAGCAGAAAAATTGAAAGTGTGATTTTCGGACCAACAATGTTGCGCAACAGAAGATTTCTGTGTTTCCTTTTTTCTAACATATGCCTCATGTTTCTTGACGCGAAATTTTAAGGCTCTCTTAGTTTGGCCAATGTAAATTAAACCACACTGGCAAGGAATCCTATAAATACCCCAGGAATTCATATCCGGAATGGGGTCCTTGAGTATGGAACTCGGAATTTTATTGATGGGAGAATAAACAACCCGAAAGTTAAATTTCTGCAAAATATGTGCAACTTTATAGCTAATTGATGGAAAGAAGGGAATGACAACAGAATTTTTATAGTCTCCTAAAACAAGAGTGTGCCTTTTAGTGTGTTGAGATGAGAATTTTTTAACTGCTTGATTAATAATGTTGGGTGTAAAGCCCCTGTCAATAGCTATTGCTTTTAAATAATTTAGTTCTTCATCAAGGGCTAGTTTGGAGGAGCAAACTTGAAGAGCACGGAAAACATAAGAATAAAATGAAGCTAACTTTTGTTTAGTCGGATGACATGATTTAAAGTCTTCTGAATTAGTATTTATTCGGCGTGTTATTGTGCCTTAATTAAGTTCAGTTTACCATATAATCATATTAAAACATTTTATTGAACATTTACCAGATTAAAGCATTTTGTATCGTAACGATAGCTTGCAAATAATGATGAGCATCAACAGAATTTTGAAGATCAACACAGATTAAGTATCTTAAGTGTTTTCATCAGTTATATTATATGCTGGTAAACGTTAACTGAAATTACTGCAAGTGAGCTGAAGTTCAAATATTCTTTAATGGCACTGAAGCATTTTAAATATTATATTGTTTGAAACAGATTTTTTTGTCACTCAGATGAATACTGCGCTGCTAAACTGGCTCCAAAAGGTAAGTGCTTTGCCATAATCAAACGCCTAAATCTACGTCAGTTGATTTCGAAAAGGGATCTACTTCTAAAAGACTTTATCGAATCGCTGTCTTAAGGGAATTCTTCGCCATCTTAAAGGAAACTAAGTGTACGCAAAGTGTAACAACATTTCTCATTTGCTTACAGTCTGTCTATCATAAGAAAAGCTCTCGTCAGTTAGTCTGCAGCTGTCTGTTGCCGTAGAAACGAGCCCTACCCCATTTTCCGAAGGGATGTCTAGAAGACAAATGATAACTCTTTTCCCCTCAGCCAACAGTCGTCCAAAACAATATAACAATAAAAAAAACCCTTCGGTCGTCCCTATTTGAAATATACTAGCCTTGTTGCTATAGCGACCGCCATCTGCTAGACACTGTGGCGGGGGCTATTCTTCTCGTAGACAGACAGTATGTATGTAAATGTAACACTGGGGGAGGGGTGACAAATCTTAATGATAGAAAATCAATTTCTGGCTATGCCATCATGTTACTGACGCATTCAGTGAACTACGAATGTGTAAATAAAGACGCAGTAAGTCCAGCTGGGAATGAAACAGAGCAGTATGTAGCAGATATTCTAAGCAGCAATAATCGCTGGTGGCTGTTTCATTGTGCCAAATTTTTCACGTTGGATTTGTATCTTTTCCTGTCGGTATATAAAATAAACCTTTATTTTTAGTCTAACGGAACCTAAAGTTATTTACGTTTTAAAAGGGTAGAAACAGAATAGAAATTTCATGGACAAAAGAAATTCTGCTTACCTGGATAGATAAATATGTTTGCCGATGCTACAGACCCCAGATATTTGATGACAATTCCGATGCCACTCGTAAAGACAGCCAGCAATAAGGAACTCGAGAACCAGATGGCAGCACAGATGTAACGGCGAATTTTCTCCGTGGCAATGAACTCGGCAGGCTTTAGACCACGAAATTCGGCATAGACTCCCGCTGCAGCATCTCTACAACGAAAGAGAAACTTTTCAAAGTATTTAACAGCAACAAAAATCAATCTACAAGAGCATTTAATTGAATTTCGCTGGTTAAAGTAGAAGACTCAAAGTTTAAAGTGGTTTTTTGTGTGCCTGTGGTCGGATCGCTCTTTTTACAACCCTAAATCCGTCTCAGAGAATGGTCTCTCCGGGTGTGGACACGACACAACTACATTTTATTTTCTGAGGCCAGTTGAGAGAGATAGTAATGATGGACTTAGAAAGAAACCTAACAGGATATAGTATTTAAATGTACGTAACTGGACATTCTGAAGGATAAGACACAACATATTCCTATGTATATGGTTTCTAGTATCAACTCATTACATCATCCAAAGTATAAAGTCTTCTCTCCCAACACTGCATAGCAATGCTATGTCTATTTGAATGTACGGAACTGGACATTCTGAAGGATAAGACACAACATATTCCTATGTATATGGTTTCTATATCAACTCATTACATCATCCAAAGTATAAAATCTTCTCTCCCAACACTGCATAGCAATGCTATGTCTATTTGAATGCACGGAACTGGACATTCTGAAGGATAAGACACAACCTATTCCTATATATATGGTTTCTAGTGTCAACTCATTACATCATCCAAAGTATGAAACCTTCTCTGCCAACACTACGTAGCAATGCTATGTCTAATTATTTTTGACAATCGTTATAGGGGCATAGCTAGAGGGGACAAGGGGGAACATTTGTTCTCTGGCGCAGCTTCCAGTGGGCGCCAAACTGATTTCACGAATCATAATCGAAATCACACATTTTTAGAATGAAATGCTTTCCACTCTTGGCAAACAGGAGGAGGGCGCGAGATCTTCGTTTGTAGGGAATTTTTTTTTTTTTAATTTTATATTTTTTATTATTATTATTATTATTATTATTAATATTATTATTATTATTATTTTGTGTGTGTGTGTGTGTGTTTTGTTTGTCAAATTTGGGAGCTGGAAACTCTAGCTACAGCTCTGAGTGGTAACCTTGATTTTTATAATTTTCTACTTCTTCACTCTAAGTTTGGAAAACTGGAATATTTTACCCTATAGAAGAGACAAGATCAGCCTTTCATCTCTTGATTTCTATCACTTGGGTCGATAAAATGAGTACCAAGTTCGCTTGAGGACTAAACACTGGGGGTCCTGCGACCAAGCTCACCACTTGTTCAGAGCACATGCTTACGCACCCCGAGGCACACGGTCAAGAAAGCAGATTTCGAGTACTACAGGCTTTGGAACATTAAAGCAGTTACGTCATTGAGGGTTTTTTTTTTTTTTTTTTTTTTTTTTTTTTTTTTTTTTTTTTTTTTTAAGAAGAGACAAGGGGGAGGCACTTTGCTTAGGTGAATCTTTGAGGTGACAGCAAAAAGGTAGAAATTCAATGAAAATATAGAATTATAACTATAGAACAATCAAGAAACTTAGTTTTAAAATATTTAAAGTTTCTAGCACTATTTAAAAATACTACATTCTTGAAATTGCTTCCATTTTCGTTAATATATGGCCGAATGCCTGATTCATTAAAAATCTTCTGTAGTTATCTTCTCAGTCAGGGTGACGTGTCTCAATTTATGTTTGACGAAGCACAGGGTCAATGTAATAAATAATTTTGCTGCCAATGAATTAAGCAGCAAAATTATTTAAATAGGAATTAACTGATTTACTTTATTAACTTCCTGCAATCGGGTTTCTCCTAATGCTTGTTTTTATTGGGTGACTTCTTTTTATTCCAAGACCAATTATAATTTTTTATTTCCTTTACGAAGTAAAAAGGAAGTATTGTAATCGCGAAAAGTTTCAAGCAGCATATTTCAACGAAAATATCCATTTTGACCCCTATCGAATGCAATTTAACGATGTTTTTTCGTGATATCTGTACGTAAGGACAGAATAAAAGACTCTTTTCTCCAAAAAAAAAAATTATAAAACTGCTTTAAAATGAATTCTTAAGAGAATTTTTCGTGGCGTCTGTACGAACGAATGTACAGAAACGTATGTACAGAATGTATGTATGTACACGTATGTACAGATACGTACGTATCTCGCATAATTCAAAAACGAGTAGCCTCAGAATGTTGAAATTTTGTATATAGGACTGCTATAACATTTAGATGTACACCTCGTATTTTGGTTGCAATCGGCCGCATTAAACGTATATAAATATATTTATATATATATCCACTCTGTTACCCGGCTCAGTGATCTCAGTTTCTTTACTCTTATGTGTTTGTAAATTGTACATTTTTTGCTTTAAAAAATGATTGTATTATGTTGTTCTTATCTTCCGGTTAATGTTTTTATGCCTTTAGTAAATCTGTATGCAATATCTTTAGAATTATCAACAATTTTAAAGTTGTTTAAGTGCCGCTAAGCCTAATAATGTTTTTGATGGCGGCCATTGCTTGTTTGCATTTGAAACAGGAGAATAGGGGATTTGTTGACAATCTAGAGAAACTTAGCTTCGCAACAACAAAGCTAACGCCTTCATTTATTATTGCGAATTAAATTATGCTTAATCCTTTCTGGAATTTTTTCGAGGAAATAAGCGTTTAAGATTTACTTCGTAATTTTTAATACAGATATTTTGAGTTTTTATGCATTTTTGCCTTGTCGCGAAGTGAGAACTGAATTAATTGAATGAGAAGTACTCAATCGTCTGTAAAAAACTGTTTCTATTTTGTTTTGTTTGCTTAATTTCTTTTATACATCGTTCTAGATTTATTATAGTATTTGAATAGAACATGTGGCAACGATTAGATAATTCTTCAAATGATATAAATTTTGTGCGTTCTGAGTTATAATATGAACTAAATGAAATACTGTTAAGTGATCCAAGCGCCAGAGTGTCGCTATGGTAAACAAATATAGTTAATTTTAAAGAGTTCATTTATTCTATTGTGGTTTAAGCGCTGTCGGCGAAGTAGATTTAATTCAATCCAATAAATGCAAATGAAATACAAGAAAAAATGCGTATAATTTAATATTCCGTACAAGGTACACATCATTTGGTGTACACATCAGATTTTTTTAATTATAAATAACCTAGTTGGATTAAGTGAAGAATTAATGATATTAATTTGATGTGTTACGGTTTTACAGTTCTGTATACATTTTCTAAATTTAAACCTTATTGTTCAAACTGACGCTGACTTACTTTATGATGATGAACTACATAGATTGAACACGTCCAAGAAATTCCATTCTGTCGGATTCAGTAATTTTGTACAGTTTTTCGTTAATCTGAACTGCAACATTTTCTGAAGTTTTTATTGCAAAAATCCCGTTGAAATTCAGACTGTGTGAACTTTAAGTAAAAAGAGTTTTAAAGCCCTCGAACTGAGAATGAAAGGCAGTTGCTTAGATTTTGTTGTAGCAGATCTATCAGGCTGTAACGTTGAAAACAACTTCACGGCTTAACCTACGTTCAAAAACATTCCCGAGGAAACACGCTAAGAATATGTTCTAAAATGCTCTCGCTCCGTCTGTGGCATATCGGCAATTTTATTGCCAAGTGGGCAATTTCGCGCTTAATCTGGAAACCCTGCCTTTCCCTGCCTCTTTCTGGCAACCCTAACTCCGCTTCGCGGGGAAGCTATTTTACCGCAGCTGGGCATTTCGCAACAATTACAAATTCAGCCGCACTGTTGAAGATTTAATCGCACAATTTTATAGCCTTTTAAATGTCTTGTTTCATGCGAAATTCCATTTCCGAGATAAATTCTGTACCTCACAAAACAGGAATGAATTACTGAAGTATGGAAGTATAAACAAAAGCTCACTTACCTTCCACAAAGAGCTAATATGGGATAAGTAGCAATCATCTTGACAATCAATGCCCCCACTCCTACCATCACGAAAGGATCCGAAGCATCGTACATCTTCATTACATTGTGGGCTACGGCAGATCCAAAAGTCAGATAACCGAAACATCCGGTTATAGAGTACACAACAAAAAGGAAGCACATGGCTAGGAGGCTGGATTTGACGAAGTTGCACAAATTTCTCTCTCGCATACAAGAGTATACAGGCACCACGACTTCTTGACACTGGAACGCAATTTTGGATTTATATAATAAAGATAACAAAATTACAGAAAGTGTTTTTAAATATAAATTTTATATACATAGCTAGAATAATTTTGTTATTTCATGAATGAATTAATGTCAAGCTAATTTATGATAAAATGTGTAAAGCAATCTGAATCTTCGAAAAGGAACAGAGTTGATATTTGGTTTCTGTAGCGGCCTTAGCGAAAATATAGATTTGGCGCATGACGAGAAATGAACGGTTAAAGATCTTCTACGTACTGGCGAGAAACAAACGATTAACGATTTAACTTTTTGCAACTGCATTGTGTCAGTATATTGGGAATTTTATTGTAAAATACTCATTATGACCAAAACAAATTGGCAAAGCAACACCTTTGTGTTTGGCGTGGATTATAGTCAAGACTATCTCGTGGGTAAACAAGTACAAGTCCCTCTTCATCAAGGGAAAAGAAATCTGTAACGGAGATATCGTTACAGGTTATGCAGCAATGTTGCAGCAATGTTACAATTTTACAATTATGTAACATTGTAATAATGTTGCAACAATGTTACAATTATGCAGCATTATGCAGCAATGTTGCGAATTTCGCAATGTGTCCGCCTCAATAAAATGTTGCCTCAATAAAAATGTTACCTTAAAGCCACTTCACGTAAAAATGCATCAAGTGAGATTCCCAGGTGAGAAAATTTAACAAATGTTGAAGAGAGGAGAACATTTTCTCTTATGTTTCAGAGATCAAATTAGAATCATATTGGATTGGAATATCGGATTAGCATCAAAGTAGAGATAAAAACGGGTAAATAAATTCAAAGAAAAAAACTCAAAAAGAGACAGAAAAACAACTGCACGCAGTATATACAAGTTCAGAACCGCATGTGCAGAATTTACTTTGCAAAATTTTAATCTCTTACGACATGTGCAGCATAAGAAGGTAATTCCTTACCCTCTTGGTCGAATTTCTTATAAAATTTTCTATTGATTTTGTTGAGAAACTTATCAGTAGTTTTAAGTTTGAGGTCCTCGTGCAATCTTTGATTGCGCGCGTACAATCTTTGATTGCGCATGTACAATCTTTGATTGCGCATGTACAATCTTTGATTGCGCACGTACAAGTGCGCATTTATAAGGATGCGCAGATATTTACCTTGCACGTAAGGACTGGACGCATAATTGAGATGTAAATGAGGCGTTTCTCTCTTAAATCTAGTTTAGAATAATTGCCAATAATTGAAAAAAGGCAGTTGATGACTTTTTCTGCTTTATTCTTAATTTTTTTTTTTTTTTTTTTGTGATCCTTCCAATTAAGTTTGCTATTGAAAGTGATACCAAGATATTTGGCTCTACGAACTTTTGGAATAATTTCATCATAATGAAAATGTCAGGTTTTTCATAGGTAAAATATTCACGTGCTTTTTAAGTATAAATAACAACTGAGATTAATGCTAGTTGAGGGATATTCTCCATTTTGTGCACCAGTCTTCAGTTATTGGCATCAACTCTTGGAGCTTTCGGATCGCATCGTTTGCGTTTGCTGATTTGACTGTTAAAACGGTATCCTGAGTATAACAGCCCATAAAATAATTTGCATAATTCACTAGTTTGGGAAAGCCCATCACGTAGAAGAGGTAAAGGATAGGTCCTAAGATACAGCCATGTGGAACTCTAACTCTGATTTCTTTCTCGTAAATCTGATTGTGCTTTACCAATAGTAACTGTAAATTTTCTGTTGTAAGAAAGGACATAATTAAAAGTACAATTTCTCTACGGAAATTTATGTTTATTAATTTGTAATCTAGCCCTTCATGCAGACGCGGCCAAATGTTTTAGCCACGTTCAGCATGAATAAGAAAACATTTAGACAATTATGAAGAGCCGAGCCAGCAAACTCAACAAGTCTTACTAACTGTTTAGAAAGATTTTGTCGGAAGCCTAATTATTCAAGTGGTAGAATTTCAAGATATGGTTTCATTCTACACAGAATGATTCTTTCAGAATTTTTTTCTAAGCCTCATAATAGGCTGATTGATCTGTAACCATCTGGCCTGGTTGTGTCTTTACCACGTTTAGGTAAAAGGAATATTTTCGCGCATTTTCATTTTTCAGGGAAGTAAGAAATATCCAGACAGATATTAATTGCTCTAGTAAATTTAGCTGTAACATTTTTTGAAAAATATTTCATTGCAGCATTGGAAATTTTGTCAAAGCCTGGGGCTTTTTGAATTTTTAATCTTTTAATGATATTGGCAATATCTTTAAAAGATTAAAAATTCATAACATAGCTTCTTTTAAATTTATTAATAAACGACCACAAGGAACAATCATTGCTATCAAGGCTTTACTTTCCCATTTTTCATTTCTATAACCATTAATATTGTTACGTTTTTTCTTTTCTTCTGACACCAGTTGTTGGGTTATTTTCCTCCTTCACGTTCGTACGGGGTTTGTATGGATTTGGAGTGAAATAACGACGACACTTGATGAAGTATCCAAACACACTTTATTAGCCAGTATTGTCAGAACAGCTCCAAAACACGTTTTACAGTCGTCGATGAACTACTATAGACACGCTGACACGATCAGCGACACAGCCTTCAGGTTATCAGGCTATCACGGTGGAGACAGCTTCCTGCAAAGCACCCGACTCTGCTTGGTCGTTCTCAGAACTCCACGTATTTTTGAGACTCTCCACGCTACAACTCGCTATGCACTCGACGACACACGAGCACAGCTCCCGACTCTTCGGTTCAGTCGTTCCCGAAGCTCAACACGCTCTCTCGACGATGCACTAACAGACTTCTTCGGTGCACTCCATCGACTCCGCAGGGATTGACTCGCTAGATGAGACACCAACTCGATACTGACTCTCTCGCACTCTATGCGAGGCACACAAACTAACTGTCTGCGGACCAGAAGCGTTTATATAGCTTTCGACTTGTGTTCGAGAACATTCTGGGCTAAACCGGTAAGAATTCGTTCCAGAAGGTTCTCCATTCAGAAGGTCACCAAATGTCGCCAAATGTGGCAACCCTGCCTTCTCTTGCTATTTTATGGCAACCTTAAACCTGCTTTGCGGGGAAGCCATCTTACCGCGCCTGTACATTTCGTAACAATATTTTCTTAATTTGCCAGTTGTTCTCTTTTAAGATTCGGATCCCACGTAATATGCCATAATTTTCGAAGCCTAGTGTTGTTGTTGTTGTTTTGTCCATGACTGTCATGGAAGTTGCCATAATTTTCGAAGCCTAGTGTTGTTGTTGTTGTTTTGTCCATGACTGTCATGGAAGTTGCCGTAATTTTCGAAGCCTAGTGTTGTTGTTGTTTTGTCCATGACTGTCATGGAAGTTGCCATAATTTTCGAAGCCTAGTGTTGTTGTTGTTGTTGTTTTGTCCATGACTGTCATGGAAGTTGCCATAATTTTCGAAGCCTAGTGTTGTTGTTGTTGTTGTTTTGTCCATGACTGTCATGGAAGTTGCTAGAGCATCAAGGAGGTTAGACTTCTACTTCCAGCCCAATTTTGAGGGAAAGCACGATGGAGGGTCAGAGGTTCTCCCACCCCTCTCGGGTATGGACTTACTTCAGACAGCGTAAATTCTCCTCCCGCCATAAACATTGAAGGGGTGCTATAGATAGAGGTGGACGTGGTGCTATACTGATTAACCGTTTAGTAAAGGGATAGTGCCCACGTTCCCCGTTCTCTCTCTCCTCACTTCCACCAAACCACACGAGAGGACTTTCGGTTCGCCATATATTTAGAGTAGTGCCCCCATGCCGAAAAGGCAGTATACATGTACAAATATCCATGCCTTCTCCGGGAGCTTCGGTACGGCCGATAGGCTCCCCTAACCACTATACTGTCTGGGCGTCTTCTAACTGTATAACCCTGCTTAAGATCTCTGTTATGATAAGGCTATCTATCAGCAAACTGTTCAGGCGCCGTCTATTTAAATTCCCATTTATACACAATATAGATAACGTTATCTATCATTGTAGAACTGGCTTGTAACCAAGAGTAAAATGTTTAATTATTAGTGTGGAATGTTTATGTACGTGCAACAACGTACGCATGTGCAAAACAAATATTATTGTAATAATTTATACACAATATAGATAACGTTACTCAGATCTGCCTCGCACCCATGCGCTAGAACACTAATTGTATATTATAGCACTCTTCTTCATTAAGCAGCCTGCTCTGCTCAGAAAACTAAAACTCATAATGGAAAAACTGCAGGCTTTGGGACAGGACATTTGTCATGTCACTACAGATTCCTACCCAGTCTTCAGTACTAACTGCCTTATTCCTGAGTGTCTCGTTGTATGGTACTAGTGCTCTTGCGCGGCATGCTAGTGTGCTATTTAGTGTGTGTATGATGGAGCCCAGTACATGAACACTCTAAAGTAGCTAACCTATCCACAGCAATTATATATGTAAAATGCACCAGGGTAGCTTACGTGTGTTAATTTATTTATGTATATGTTACGGTGAAACACCGAAATCTGGAGAATGTCGAATTTCACCGGTGAATGTCAACATTCACATAGTCGCTTGGTGTATGTTCGAAATATTTTCCAAATACTCTTATTTCTGACTTACACCGGTGAATGACGACATTCACCATGTACTAATGGTGAATGTTGAACATATAAGAATATTATATTTCCTTCTCCGTAAATCATTCGCGAAAAAACGCACTTGAGACTCAGAATAAGAACTTAAGAACATAAGAACTTAAAACACACAGTACATTCAAAATGAGAAAGGAAAATAATAGAAGTTATAAACTTACCAAATTATGTGATTCAAATCTTATTTATTGCTACAACTTAAACTATTATGACACTTTGAATTGAACAAGAGGCCCTTGCTTTTACAACTGCATTTATTTGTGGAGCACTTCCTTTTGGAATGGCAGCGTGTACATATACTCCTCTTTTTTTGACCTACACCACGGCATATCTGTGATTGTCGACATACACCGGTGACTGTCCGAATGTACAAGAATGTAAAGAAATATTCGATCTTTCACCGACGTATTTGACATTGTAATGTTGACATGTAATGTTGACATTCTCCGGTGAAAGTCGACATTCTCCAATTTCGGTCTTTCACGGTAACATATATATGGATCTATCATTGTAGAACTGGCTTGTAACCAAGAGTAAAATGTTTAATTATTAGTGTGGAATGTTTATATACGTGCAACAACGTACGCATGTGCAAAATATTATTGTAACAATTTATTCCCAGTGTTTAAAGCTAGGGGCACATAAAATGCACCACGTTAATGTTTAATTATTAATGTACAGGGGTTGGATAAAAATATGGAAACACCTTTAAAAAAACATGTTTCTTTGCTTAATATGGTGTAGGAAACCCGTTGGCATCCAAAACAGCTTGCAGTCTTCTCGGAATGGATAAATACAGTTCCTGTATGTTTGCCAAGGGAATATTATACCATTCTTCCTGCAAAACGGTGGCAAGTTCAGATAACGATGTTGGCGGTGGATAACGAGAACGCACTTTCCGTTCCAATGTAGACCACAAAGGTTCGATAACATTCAGGTCTGGTGACTGTGGTGGCCAGGGGAGATGGGACAACTCATCCTCGTGCTCAGAAAACCAGTCCTGGAAAATGTGAGCTGTGTGAACAGGGGCTTTGTCGTCTTGGAAGACACCATCACCATCGGGGAACAAAGTTTGTACCATGAACTTGGATGAACTTGATCGGCCAAAATGTTCACATAAATCTTGGCAGTCATGTGCCCTGACACAGTTATCATGGGGCTAGCAGAAAACCACGATATGGCTGCCCAAACCATAACAGAACCCCCGCCATGTTTCACTCTTGGCAACAAGCAGTCTGTATTATAGGCTGAGATAGTGTTCTCCAGACGTAAACTCGGCCAGAAGTGGGAAACAATGTGAAAGAAGACTCGTCAGACCATATTACTCGCTTCCACTGCTCTATAGTCCAGGCTTTATGACTTAAACACCACCTTTTCCTGCTACGGGCATTAGCATCACTGATGAGTGGCTTCTCAATTGCGGCACGGCCAGCAATTCCCTATTTATGAAGCTCCCTTCTAATTGTTTTGGTACTCACAGGGTTCGGTAACACAACATTCATTTCAGCAGTAACTTTTGCAGCTTCTTATTTTTCGTCACAATTGCCCTTAATGATCGTCTGTCACGATCACACAGGGCACACTTTCGTCCGCGCTGTCATTTAGCAGATGATGTTTTTCCGCTTTTCAAATATGCGTAATAAATCTTCGATACAGTACCTCTTGAAACACTAAACACCTCGGCTACCTTGCTTACGAAAGCACCTACCATACGTGCTCCAACAATTTGCCCACCTTCGAAGTCTGTTAACTCTGACATAATGCAATGACAACCTCACATAACAGTACTCCGACAACAACTGAACTATTTAGCACATTTACGAAGTTGTATAGGTGGCGTCAGTAGTCAAAAACGCCAGCGCCACCTACATATTTCATTAAAATCAATCTTTCTTTTCAAACATGCATTTCACAAGGTGTTTCCATATTTTTGTCCATCCACTGTATAAGATTTATGCAACAGCTGAAGTGTATGCATCAGTTATTGTATTCTATATATAGTTATTGTATTGTAAATTACAATTATTGTAAAATGTTTAAATATCAGTTTAAAATGCTCAAATTTCAATAGACAGCACCAACAAAAGTTTCTATTAAGCTCCTTTCTGGGACGCCAAAGAATTATAGCGTTGTACAGCTGCGGATTCCGGAAGATACCCGAATAGTCCTAGTAAGCCATCCGGGTGGCGTAATGACAGACCGCACATTGAGTTGAACAGTGTTAAGCGAATTTCGCTTACTGCGCATGCTTGATGGTGTACCTTTGGCGCGAAGAGAAATATTGGCGACTAATAAGCAACCCTACGTTAGCTTATTCAATTGTCCATGGCTGTCGAGTGTGTTCGAGTGATGTTTAAAATTGCAACGTTGTGGAACTTTGCTTATTAGTTATTTTAACAACCATGCCGATTGCACTTGCTTATTTTTCTAATATATGTTTCATTTTAATTTGTCAATAACAGCGCATTTAATATTTGTTAACATATGTTCGTAATAATTCGTTATTTAAATGTAATTTGTTTACATGTTATAATTCAGTAATTGTAAACTGGAGTACCTCGCTTAGTTTGTTAGCGTATATTCGCGCTTTTATTTTCTCATTTCAAAGAATTTAATAACTAGCATTAAAGAATTGTAAAATTTCTTCAGTGTTATTTGCAAGCACTTGTTATATTCCTCAGTGTTTCTTTATGTATGTACGAATGGAACGTATGGTAAATCCTGAATTGTTTTTATTGCTTAAAAGTATAATGAATAAATTTTCAACTAATACATCCTAAATTTCAGTCTTTTTCTGAACGAAAATTTGTACAGTTCCAAAGGAATGTGCAGAATTTCATAGGTATTATATTTTACATTTTGAATGCAAACACTGCTTCACATTACTTCGCAATAATTTCAGCTTTCTATTTGTTTGAGCAGTACAGCAAAAAATAGTATTTTAACACGGTAATTAATTTACATTTACATTATACTCTACGAAGATTTAAACGCCAGATTTGTTTACAATTTTATGGCGATACATCTACCATATACCGTATTTATCTTCTTTTCAAATCGCGCCAACATAGTAAATTACGCCAAATTGTTTTCTGGGCATGCGCAGTATGCAACATTCGTTTAACACTGTTCAATTCAATGTGCGGTCTGCCATTACGCGTCCGGGTGTTCGGATCCGCTCTCGCCTGTCACCTATATTACAGCACGTAGCACACTTTCCATGCAAATTTGATGTGTATTGCATCCCGCCGTCATGGTGCAGTAATTTTAATGGCAAGCAATATACCTCTGATATATTTATTTTTTAAAAAGTGCAACTTTCTGCCTTTCATAACTCGTTTTCTCACGGTAATAAAAAATTTCTAAAATAGGAGCTGTTAATTTTTGGTAAAAGATACAGCTCTAAATATTTCACCAAATTTCTTAGACTACATTTTCAGGCATGGCCATGCGTATTCACCCCTACTGATAAAAAAAACTTTTCTGCTATCATTTTATGCTTTCTTGAACTCCCATTGATATGATCTCCCATGTTTCAAAAAATTTTCCAAGAATTCTAATTTAAGCTTTGTAAAACTTATTTGATCACGGCGATTAAATTTTTAAACTAAATTAAAATATACATTCCTAAGCAAGAGATAATTTTACTATGTTTCAGTGAAGTGGTTACGAAAACACGCGCACAGGCAAAAGAGCCGCACGTGAAATACGATGAGAAAAGCAAATGGATCTGCTAAACTTCTGACCTCTTCCTCGTTAGACGAAAATTTTCATCGCACTTGTCTGTTCGCAACGAGATTATTCACTTGCCATACCGAAGTAGCATTATTAAGATATTAAACAGGAAAACTATTCTTTACTGTACATTGATACAAAAGCTGTAACCATATCTATGATATATCACATAGATATGGTTACAGCCGAAAACATCGCGGCAAAAACATCGCGGACGAAAACGTCGCGGAGAAAACAACGCAAGGCGAAAACGTCGTGCTACAAAACATCGTGGGAGAAAACATCGCAAAGAGAAAACATCGCAGTTCTAAAACATCGTAATACAAAACATCGTCGTCGAAAATAAAGCGGTTCAAAAACTTCTCAGTTTAAAAACGTCGTCGTCGAAAATATCGCGGTAAAAAGTAAAGTGTCTACAAATCATCGCATGACGATAACATCGCAGACATGCTTTTTTCAGGTTTTAATAACTGTAAATGGATATTCCCGTAATGATTTGTGAGCGCAAGATGTGAAGGATAATTTTTACTTTCACATTTTTTTATAAACTAATAAATTTTTGCTGGGAAAATAAGAAAACTTGAGCATAGAAAATTAATGCAACTTTTAGCACTTAATAGAATTTTAAACCGATATAGTTAACTAAAAAAGGCCATTAATAAATCATTTTTTATAAAGGTTTTACTGGTAATTTTTCATGATAATTATAATCTATAAGTTGCATTTAATTTTCTATGCTTAAGTTTCCTTCTTACTTTTTTAAGCAAAAATTTATTAATTAATGAAAAAATGTGAAAGTAAAAATTATCCTTCTTCACATCTTGCTCTCACAAATCATTATGGAAATGTCCATTTACAATTAATAAAACCTGAAAAAAGCATGTCTGCGACGTTATCGTCATGCGATGATTTGCAGACACTATTTTTTACCACGATATTTTCGACGACGATGTTTTTAAACTGCGAAGTTTTTGAACCGCTTTATTTTCGACGACGATGTTTTGTACCACGATGTTTTAGAGCTGCGATGTTTTCTCTTTGCGATGTTTTCTCCCACGATGTTTTGTAGCACGACGTTTTTGCCTTGCGTCGTTTTCTCCGCGATGTTTTCATCCGCGACGTTTTTGCCCCGATGTTATCGGCAGACACCATAGATATATACAAAATTCCTATATCCCTACGCGGTTACTAGCTTTCCCGGTTCCTCACGTAAGTCAAAAACTGCGGGATTTTACAATAAAAATGTTTACGCAATTTGAATATGACCTTTTCGCATACTCTAAACCAAGATTTTTCAAACTTCGTTGCCTTATGAAACACCTAAAACAATCATTTTCTTTCGTGGAATCCCTAAAGCTACAAATTCTTTTAGTAAATTCTACAATTATATATTTATTCCCTGGTGGAAAGATCCTTAATTTCATTGCGACTTGCTCAGAAAAGCAAATTTATTTCATATCACAACAGTAGCTATGGGGTTATAGAAAAATATTACATTACTTATGACTAATCCTTAGAATATGGTAACAGGTAGTTTGGTGACATTTTGGTAAGGCGATAAAGGTTACTAGCTAGGACTTTAGCAATATCTGAGAAGTACACAGTTCGAATCACAGATTATTTTGTCTCAGAGAAATGAGAGATCATGAGACATGTCATGATCATGAGACATGATTTTAGCTTATAAGCATTTAGAAACAGTTTCGCTGCTAAAGTGCAGAATCGCCCACTTATTTGTTTGGCGCTTTTTACAAGAGTAAGAAGAATTGGATTTTTCTCAATTTTCTTTGACTTTTTAAGTGAAAATAGGTCTATGTGTACATGGATAAAGTCAAGAGTGTGCCATTTTTGTGCAATTCTGAGTTTTTTTTTTTTTTTTTTTTAAGTGAAAATAGGTCGACGTGTACATGCATACCGTGTATGTGCAATTCTTAAAAACGCGGCAAGCAGTTTGCGATTCTGCACTTTTTCCCAAATTCCCACCTAATCTTCGTCATGATTAAGCATTTTTGTTCCATAAAAGTTCTACTATAAGCGTAATTCGGCTAGCAGATTGTTGGAAAAAGTGTTTATTAAAAAAAATAAAACATGCCTTTACTTCGTGAAAACAAAATGGCGTCCAAAACAAAACTAGCACGTTGCTGTAGCAGGGTTGATCGCCAAATTTTCGCCAAAAAATCGCCAAGTTACCATAATGTAAAGCTTCATCTCACTTATTAATGTAGATGATTAGTTTGGGGGCCAAAGTGATATTAAAAAATTCTTTCGAATTTTTATTTCCAGTTTCCAGAACCTTTAGAGAAGCTGCTCTGAATTCCAAAGTTCCATTGAACACTGTTCGAAAACCGTTGTTCTACATTCTAAAAGTGCCGCCCAAACGAGAAAGTGGTTAGTCACTCTGACTACCATACCGAAGGACCCAGGTTCGAGTCCCGGAGAAGGCATGAATGTAAGTTGTCAGTCCTTTATAGCAGGCAATAGTGGCCCACCTATCACGTGGTGGAAGAAAGGGGAAGACGGGAAAATTATGGAAGAAGTGGTCTTTCATAACAAAAAGACCACTTCTCCCGACATTTAAGAAGTGGCCAATGCTTATAAACGAACACAGCCCGCCAGTGGGCAAAAAAAAAATAGTCTTATAATGCTTATAAATAAGATGTATCATCCAATATTTTATCAACAGTATGTATATTTATTACATACATTATGTACAATTTATGCAAGGAAATGCATAATTTCTGCCCCAAAACACCGTTTGTTATAACTGACAGTAGACAAAAATACGCCAAAACAATTATACCATTTGTACATAATCTTCACAAAAACAGTTATTTAATGTTAATGAGTGGAGTAGATTATATTTAATATTTATTATTATATTTATTATTCATATATATATCTATATAAATTTGAATTTAACAAACATTCTCTATTCGTATAAAGCAAATTTAAAGTTAATTAAAATTAAAATTTTAAATTATGAAATTTTAATTGCATACAAATAAATGATTAATTATTGCTGCGAACTAATTTACAATATCATTTAAATTATGTAAATTAAGTGAAAGTATCTAAAACCATGAATAAATATGTAATATTTGTAATATTCCAGAAAATTAATCCTATTTTTTTTTTTTTTTTTTTTTTTTAAATTTCTAAGACTAAATAATTTGCATTAGTCAATAATTGTTGAGCAGGGCAGGAGACAGATCTTATCAAGGGGAAGTTGCCTCCAAACCTAACTCTACAGTTACTCAGTTCGTGTTTCGTTATCCATACAGGCATGGGTATAGTAATATTCAAAACCAAAAGTAAATCAAATGTAGTGAATTACTAAAAAAGTTAAACAAAAGGAATTCTGATAAATTTAGAAATCAAATTGAATAAGAATCAAAATAATAATTAAATGTAAATTGGCAATGTAAAAAGAATAGAAAAACAAAGTAATTTAGAAACTTTTGCCTATTTGAAAACTTCCCCGACACGAATTATGCATGTAAATCAAAAATAAACTATATAAAATCTATAAAAATTACATAAATAATACTAAAATAATACTAAAAAGGCAAGTAAATAGTAAGTTTTAATTTAATTTACCTTCTATACATTTGTATTTCGGAGAACGGAGTAGCATTTGCTAAACTAAGTGAGGTTGAGTAGATTGTTTCTGTTAACTGTATAAATAGATGGCGCTAATATAAGATAAAGTTGAGTGTTAAGCTGCTACCTGTGAGATCTATTGTATAAACCTATTCAGTACACTCTTAAGCATGTAAAACTGTGTAAAAAATTGAAAAAATTTCTACTTATTAGTTATGTAAAAATAGAGTTGCAAACCATTAAGGATTGTAAAAAGTCAAAACATTTTTTTGAAATAAAGTTCGAAAAAAATGTTTGAAGTGAAACAAATTTAATTTAATTTTATGTACGAAAAAATTTTTTAAAAATTTTGTAATTAAAGTAAGAAACTTTTTGTAATAGTCTGAATTTATTAAAACTGAATTTCTACAAGTTAAAGCAAAACTTTATTAAGTGCTGGCCAAAATTAAGGAAAATTAGAAAAAGATAAAAATCTTCACTCAATTCGGCTATAATTGAGTCTTTTGAAAAGAGTTGGCCCTTCATTAGTAAAAGGAAAGAATCCAGTATTGATTAAATATATATTTTTACAAATTAATTAATTAATATTTACAAGTATAATTCATCAACTCTTCAAAATCCTAGCTAACAGGAAGAACACAAAACAAACTTTAAAAAATAAAAAAAAAATAAAAAAAACCTCCAAAAATATTAAAAAGTCACCTTTCTGAATTATGTCTGAATGCTTATAAAAATAGTGAAAAAATGCAGATAACAAAACAAATTTAAAATAATTTAATATACATATATATGTAAAATATAAAAAAATACAATGGCTTTGCTCTTCGCGAACAAACAACCTTTAATTAACTTTCTGCAATTCAGGATCTTCCCCCTAGACCAGTACCTTCTAGAACATTCGAGCGAACGGGCTGGCTGCATGGGTGTTTTCGTGATTTTTTTCATGTGTAACGTGTATACGAGCCAGTTTCCCTTAGAAAGTCCTCCAAAAAATTAGGCAGATAGCCCTAGTGTGCTTTGCCATAATTAAATACACCAACACACACACCAGAACATTCGCGCCACATATATATAATGAAAATGTACTACTCGGCTAAAAAATAGAAAAATAAAACTCACCTGATACCCAAGGCCAAGCACAGGCATCATAGCAAACATAGCTGACATGTCGTCCGGTCTAAATGAAGAAAAAAAAAGCGCAAGCAAAATATTAAATAACCAGAAAAAAAAACTACACGTAAAAAATACGATATTTTAGTACAAAAAAGCACATTTTATTTCTGATAAATACAAAATAATAAACAAAGCACGTAAATTACGCAATTTTTTCATAAACTTGATACAAAACATGGAATTTCAAATGTAACGCTTAGAAAGGGTGTTGATTATTCATTTTTTAACCAGTTATTTTATGTTAATTAGCTTTCCTGTCTTTCTCGCTTTGCATCTCATACCAGAATACTAATTTCTAGTTCGCGCGCATTCAAATGAAGGAGAAAGCGATAGTATTTAAAGGAAGGATAGATTCTAGAATCACAGCGTGTTCCGGCTGCTGAAGGCCAAGTTACTACTTGATTCTCGTGAGAGCAGTTTATCGGCGGTTGTTCTAGGTTTGAGCGAGATTCTGTGTAGCCGTTGGGCTAAGGTACAATTTACTTAGTTAAATAGAATTTGTTACTTTTGATTCGAATGATTCAGCAGCTGAAGAAGGTGACAGCGTTGAATCACTGAAAGCCTAAAACAACAACTTAATGACAATCAACGCTGTTTTTCTGACATTTATAATTTTGTAGTCGTTCTGATCGGTATAGTGTTTAGTGCTCTTGGCTGCTGTATCGTTCGTTGGATTCTGGTTTCCGTTGGGCATGGAACCTTTTTAAATGTATAGTGTCTGTGCGGTATAGGGGCACTCAAAATACATGGACAGCTAAATGTCCTGTCGACTGGTTTTGGTAGTAGGGGAAGAGTGGTGACCATTGGACCCATTCTAAGGTCTGCTATGCATCAAAATCGGGTACGTTTGTACAGACATTAGGATTTTTTTGGAAGCAGGCAAGATGAAAAATGAGCAAACGCATTCGCTGGGAATCGAACCACGAACCTCTGGAATACCGGCCCAGCGTGCAGACCACTACACCACGAATGCACGCTAGGAAAGCGGGAGAAGTACCTTATAAGCTCCCAGTCCTCAATGCCCATGCGAACGACAGGCGAAATCTTGCGCCGCTAGCCGTGATAAAATCCGTGGACTTGTTCTGATTAGACCAGACAAGTGAAATAAATTACAACAGCATAATTTAGTCAAGCCCATGCATGGCCGCATGATGTGATAGTTTAGAACGTTTAAGGAAAAAAAAAGATGCACATACATTTATAAGTTTAAAGTAAAATGCAACATTATAATATAAACTGAAAATTAAAATTTTTAGTTAATTAATAGTATTAAAGAACAAAATTATTTTAAATTATACTAGGCGTCAAAATAGTATACTATAGTGCTTAACGTAACTTGACAGAGATACTGAATAAAATTTTTTAGTCCAAAGGTATTTGAGTCCCGAAGGACTATTACTTTCGTTTTGGCATTTTGCGTCGGACTCCTATAAATGTAGATTCACTTTTCAAACTGTTGCCACAAAATGTTAGAGTCCTGCATTATATTTGAAGAAATTAAATAATGAAAAATCTGCATAAATGTATGTATATTTCTCGCATTCTGATAAAACCACGGTATCTAGAGCCATCCAATTTTGAATGACGTAATCCTACTGCGAATATGGGCATCTGAAATCTCAAATTTGAAATTTGGAATTTGTTTTATATCGATTTCATATTTCGTAAAACTTTAGCGAATTTTTGAGTAAACAATGGCAACACTCTACGGGGGGAAAAAAAACCTTTTTATCTCCAGAACTTTTAGAACTGTATATTGGAAATTCTAAAGATAGGCTCATTTTAATTATTTTGCGACATTGCTATTGAACTAAATTTTATGGTTTAAGTGCAAAGAACATGATATTTAATAAATAAAGTTAACACACAAAACGTTAAAAAAAACGCCCCACTGAACGCAATTTAAAATCTGAAATATTTCAAATTTTTTTTCCATATTTAATTTTTTATTCAAAATTCGACTAATAGAGCACTGACGTGCTTGAAATGCGTAATATATTCAAGGTAACAGTTTTGTACCTGTATTTCAGTCATAAATGTGAAGTATTAAAGTAGCAGTTGTCCCTTGATCAACGAAGATGTAAACAATCTCGTTTTATTAAATGATTTAAATTTATTGCGATCGTTCTTTGAGCTGTGAAACAAAATTAACATTGGTTGTGAATATGATTTAGTTCCTTAAATTATCACTGAAAATTAATGCATTCTTTTTGTAATAAAAATAACTTCTCTATTTCTTCCTATTTTAACGGACTGTTAAACTCTCACTGACCACCACGTGATTTGCGCATGCGCGCAGCAAACACTAAAACCGAACTTTTAGAACTCGTGATGGACGTTTCAGTGAAACATGTAATCCTTCTTTTCTGTGATATATATTAGTTTAGAGATGTGATTTGTAAATTAAATATCTTATTATCTTAGAAGCCTCTCTTTTCGTCTCTGAGTAGTGCTTTTGATGAATGTAATTAATAAAAACTTTCCCGGAGATACGCCTTTGGAACGACAAATAAGATAGGCTAAAAGGTAAGCCTTTTTTATCTTTATTTTCTAAGAATGATTATGCTGTTAATCATAACATGAAAATTACACGAACATTTACTTTTTGTTATCATGTTTTTGCCCTTTGTTGTTATGTTTACGATAAAGAAAGGCTGCCCAACCAGGATAGTGCTTAGTGACGCTGACTTGCCGTAGCGAAGAGTCTGGGTTGGCTTTAAAGCAATTCTCTAGAAAATTGTTTGGAAATGTAATTCACTTTGATATAGATTTTCAATGTTTTGTTTAGAAATGAAAATTAATTTAGCTTTCAGTGAGCGGCGTTATGCAATTTAAAACCTGAAACTTACAACGTCTTGATAGTCGAAGGCTTCACATCCAGCTTGAAATAACCATACACAGTTAAAAACACAGGATACAGCATTGCAAAAATCCCAATGGATCTGAAAAATAATAAAATATTTAATAATTATTTTCTTATGAAAAATATTTAATTATGCATTCATATGAAAGCAAATATTTACTAATACATATAAACTTACAGAAATACAGCAGCAGATGATACACACAGAATGCTTAGACTTAAAATATAATGCATCCATCAACACCATTTTCGGTTTCAATATATAATTAGTACTAAGCGAGTGACAGCTTTGATACCCAAATTATGCGAAGAGAGAATTCTAGCGAGTTTTGCTCACTGACAAGCATCTTGATAAAGCACGTTCAAGAACACCTTCTTCAGCGATTGCTGGACGGAGAATGTCCAACGAAATGGCTTTCAAAATTCCGTATTTTGCAAAGAATGTCTTTGCCTGTCTTAAATTTCTTTCTTTCGAATTTCGTCAAAGACAATACATACATTCGTGTTATTTGAAAACGTAGATCCCAGACGTATGTTCTGTAGTTGAACCATGGCATGATCTATAGAATATAAAGTAGTATGTATATATTATGGTGTCTATAGAATAGATTACAGTGTCTTTAAGATTACTGGTAGGATTGTATGAGATCTCTTAAGAATGTATTTTAGGAAATGGATTGAAAACGCTTTTATTTAATTTAATCATTTAGAACGATCATGAAGACAAACTGTTAACAGACGATAGACATCACAGCGATATTCAATTTCCCTCCATACTCTGCAAAGAATGTCTTATAATGCTTGCAAATTCGTGAGCAAATCGTTTCTGGAGGAGGTCAAGATTATCAATTCTTTCACTGAAAATCTCATTTTGATACTTCTCGAGGAAGAAATTTTATGAGGGACTACCAATCTACCAGAAGACGTTTGCGCCAGGGGATAGTTCTATTTCTATCAAGATCAGTGAACAAAAATGTCTAGGCTGTTCCCAACGTTGACGTCACTTCCTAACAAAAGGGGGAGAAAGAAGACACAAACGACGCATCGAAAAACTTACTAGTCTAGGCGTCAGTGACGTCAACAATAAACATTTTAGCATAGTAACCTTGATTTCTAACCATCCGTCGTCCTGTAAAACGATGTTTCAACTTGTCTCGCATGCTGTTTGTAAAGTAAAGCGTTGCTGTATCATGTTGAAAGAAGGTTTGTTATAACTCAAGGGAATCAATTTGTTGCATGGCAAAGTACTCCCTATGGTTAATATTAATTTCAATAAATAAAAAGGGGCCCAAAATCTTATTATTCACCAGACATCCAACGGCCCGAGAATCTCAGTTGCATTAGTTCCACACGGATTTTCAGAGCCTCGTATATGTTCAATGTATCAAATTACACAACCGTTAGCATGGAATCTGGTCAAACCGTCAGCGAAGCTACGTTTAAATATACCTGCACATTATTCTCTTGAAAGATTTGAATTAAATAAAATGCGCTTTTAATCCCTTTTACGTAATGAATACTTCCCAAAAATCTTTGCTTTGAATTAACCTAAATTTTGATGCACTTCCGTACTACGAAGAAAAAGGCGTGTACCGAAAATATATAATATTACCTCCCGTTGCCTTATGTCGTTGTTGTACTTCTGGAATACGAAGAAAAAGACATGTCGCGAAATTATATAAAGTTACACTCCGTTGGCATTATATATTGACAAATAAGTCTGATGCCGAATGTTCCTTTTTTCAAAGTGAGCTATGTAATGAAAAAAACTCTGCGTGTGCAAATGTATGTGCACTGTCAAGTTAAATAATAATTTTGATTAAAAAAAATGGTGTTGAATATATTTCCAAAGGCACACCAGTGGCCGATCAGTAAAGTCTCTGTGTACTGGTAGTTCGATCCGATGTTCCAATCCCTCGAACGGGCTGGCTGCATGAGCGTTTTCGTGTTTTTCCCGATGTGTAACGTGTTAATAGGAAGCAATTTCCCTTAGAAAGTCCTCCACGAAGGCATCCCTCCTTTCCGTGTAGTGCTTTAGAGCGGAACACGTAAATAATAATAATATATTTCTAAAAAACTATGTTGAATATATTTCCAAAATTTGATTGGTTTCATAAATGTAAATTTCAATTTAAAAATGAATAATATAATCTTTAATTAGTTATACACTAGTTATGCGAGGGATGTGTACTAAGGTGCTAGTTAGTACACTAGTTATGTGGGGGATGCGTACTAACGAAAGCAGTAACATTACTGCTTCGTTTCTAGTTAGTACACATCCCCCGCTCCAAAATGTTAATGTAAATCCTCAACCACAAAACTTTCCAAAACATTGACAGCGAATGTTTGTCAAATTTTTACGATGCACCTCGCGTATTTTCCTCCTTTTTTTTTTTTTTTTTTTTTTTTTTTTTTTTTTTTTTTTGTAATAAAATCACTTCCTTGTTTAAACGTAATGTTAATCTGAAGGAATTATGAAACAACTTTCCCAATAATTTACTTTCTGAAACTAATGATTATCCGATCGGACATAACTTCTAGACACGAAATTTTAATTCAGACACGAAAATTATATAGTACAATTTTTTACACTAATACAAACCAAATTAGCTCTGTCTTAAACATAATATCAAATATTATGCCTATATAATTTGCACGTGTCGCCCATTTAAACTTCCCCGCGTCAGATATTTGGTATAATTTCATATCAGCAGCCTCTAATCAAGGTCAAACTAGACAGGTTTTAGAAAGGAAAAAAAAAAAAAAAAAAACGATCTAGTGTATAAAATTATTTCTGGCATATATTTCTACAATTTATCTCTCTTCCTCTTCTAACTTTAAGCATGCCGACCCGCCCCCCATGCACATATGTAATATTCCTAAATGAAATATTTATTTGCAGGATGCTACAAGCTACTAATAAAACAATTAAATAGTTTCTAAATTGAATATTTATTTCTAGGTTATTAAAGGATAATAAGTTAAATTATTTCAATACAAAATCAACACTGTAAATTGCAGATTTTGAAAATTTTTAGTGAATTAATGAAACTTATTATTTACATAAACAGTCAAACGTTACTTACGTAATTAGTAACACGAAAAAAATATACTATTTGAAACAATATACATAAATTTTTTCCTACGGTTATTAAATAGGACTCCATTAAATAGGTAGGCTGTGCTAATGAGATCTTTGTGGCTGATGTTTTGATATCAACATATTAATGTCTGGCTCAAAGTTTCGCGATAATAATCTTGATATTTAATATTTGTGCAGTTATCTTTAACTTGAACCATCAGAGTTTGACTATTGGAGAGGAATTGCAAAATAAATATTCAAGAAAATATAAAAATTCAAAAATGGACTGAAAATTATTATTTTTTACTTCCTTGTACGAAGTAAAAAAGAAGTATTGTAAACGCGAAGAATTTCGGGTATCATATTTCAACGAAAATATCGATTTTGACCGCTATCCAATGCAATTTAAAGATGTTTTTGCGTAACATCTGTACGTAAGGACAAAATAAAAGACTCTTTTCCATCCAAAAAAATTATAAAACTGATTTAAAATGAATTCTGAAAAGAATTTTTCGTGGCGTCTGTACGTATGTACGTATCTCCCATAACTCAAAAACGAGTAGCCTCAGAACGTTGAAATTTTGTATATAGGACTGCTGTAACATGTAGATGTGCACCTCGTAATTTGGTTGCAATCGGCCGCACCAAAAGTATATAAATATATTTATCCACTCGATTACTCGTGAATGTGAGCTCAGTTTCTTTATTCATATATATTTGTAAATATGCATTTTTTGCTTTAAAAATGATTGAATTATGTTGTTCTTATCTTCCGGTTAAGGTTTTTATGCCTTTAGTAAATCTCCATGCAATATTTGTGGAGTTATCAAGAATTTAAAAGTTGTTTAAGTGGAGCTAAGCCTAATGAATTTTGCGATGGCGGACATGTTTGTTAAAATTTGAAACTTGGCAAAATAATGGATTTGTTGCCAATCTAGAGAGACTAAGCTTCGCAACAACAAAGATAATGCCTACTTTTATTATTGCGAATTAAATCATGCTTAATTTCTTTTATTACTGCGAATTAAATCATGCTTAATTCTGGAATTTATTCGAGGAAATAAGTGTTTCAGATTTACTTCGTAATTTTTAATACAGATATTATGAGTTTTTATGTATTTTTGTCTTGTCGCGAAGTGAGAACTGAATTAATTGAATAAGAAATACTGAATCGTCTGTGAAAAACTGTTTCTTTTTGTTTTGTTTGCTTAATTTCTTTTATACATCGTTTTAGATTTATTATAGTATTTGAATAGAACATGTGGGAACGATTAGATAATTCTTCAAATGATATAAATTGATATGCATTCTGACTTTATAATATTGGCGAAATGTAATGCTATTAAGTGAACCTAGCCGCAGAGTGTCGCTATGGTAAACAAATATAGTGAATTTTAAAAAATGCATTTATTCTATTGTGGTTTATGCGCTATCGACGATGTAGATTTAATTCAATCCAATAAGTTGAAATGAAATGCAAGAAATAATGCGTATAATGTAGTATTCCGTGCAAGGAAGTCATGTGGTGTACACAAGATATTTTTTAAATTTTAATTTGCAAAGAGGGATCAACTCTGGCTACTGCTCACTCCAGGAACCTTCATTACGTTTAGGTATTTAAGGAATCATAGTTTACTAGAACATCAAATTTCAGTAACACTAATAGAGTTTGACCTTCTTTGGTAGTACAAACCAGCATCAAACTCCTAACAGACTTGGAGAGAATTAGCGCTTGAACAATACAGTCCGACGTAAAAACACAGTCTTCATAAGGTTTAAAGCAACCTTTTCATTAAATCAGAACTTGAACATAAAGATGCACGTCTCGTGCTTGCAAATCATCCAGCACTTGTGGCGAAGCAACTTAAAGTAACGATTAAATTCAAATTTAAACTAAGCCTAGTTGTCAAAGATGCGAATTTGGCTCAGAACGTTTCATCGACGTAACTGCTTAAATGTCGGCAGCAACAGCGCAGAGCCGAATAATTAAAATCTCACGAGAACTAGCGAAATATAGCAACTTGACCTGTAGAGGCAGAAACAGGCTATGGATGTTTTATTCTCTTAATTAAAGAAGATTTCAGAAAATATGACAATTTTCTAATCGTGAATTTCCGAACTTTTCTATCCCATGAGTTTATTATTATTAAATTATTTTATAAATAATATTAATTTAATTAATTAATTTTATTAATAATTATTAACAATATTTTATAATGAACCCCTTAGTTCATATTACGGGCTCCCGAAATACAATGTTGCCTTGTGGACGCCCTCAAAACTCCTATGTGCTCAGATTTAGAAAAGATGGTTTGATGGATAATAAGACACAGGTTATCGTTGAAGTATGAAATCCGTTATTTCGTAGAATACCTAGTTTCTTTCATGAAATAACTTAATCCTGCAAATAAATTTAGCTAAAGTTGTAAGGATCTTAAGTTTTACTAACGTTTATTTTATTTTAAATCTTTACTATCACTTCTTATTTTCTACTTCCGGCCAGAATTATAAGCGTTAATGTTTTTATGCAAAGTTTGTCTGGCGAACGCCAAGTATTTAAGTTGTGGCTTTTTGCCAAGCGAGAGAGAGGAAGCAGTTAGTCGAAGCAGGCCGCTTACCTTAGAAGTTTACTCAGTTGCTGGTTGCCTTCCAGGCCAGAGGTTTTAATCCTCTTGATAATTTTTAAACGTATTGTAGTGTTCACAGTTCTCTGTACTACATACGGCTTCCTGTTAATATAAGGCCAATCTTCCACGTTTATTATTTTAAAGTTAAATTAGAGTTTAGTTTTATTTTTATACTTTTACGTTTTGACCCCAAGTAGCGGGTCTGTGTATTTCCGAAGTACGGAAGTTATTGTAAATAGAGAAAAATAAAGGGTTTTGTATACCCTTCTTGTGTATCCTGTCTACTTCCCACAATTGTTGAACATAGCTTTAGTAAGCTCTCTGTTCCGAGTCAGGTCCTTGCATGTTCCCGAAGAAGGTTAGACGGAACATTGAACCTGATAGTGGCGCCCAACGAAGAAGAATAACCATGGCCGAGTTTCAAGAAGAACCTGTGCTGCCTGCAGAAGCGGCTCAGAATCCAGAAATGCCAGCTGCCACCCTGGAAGGATTTAGTTACATCGTCCAGACCATGCGCGCTTCGATGAAACCAGAAGCAACATTTAATGGAAACTCACCGGTAACCAGTTTTTTGGAAAATTTGGATGACCACTTCATGCTCTACCCCGTGCACGAATTTCAAAAAGTTACCTTAGCTACCAGCGCTTTGAGGGGCCAAGCGCTTAATTGGTTCAAATGTATAGGCAGAAGTCTCTTGGGTCAAGCAGGAAGTCCCACCTATACTTACGAGAATTTCAAGACTGCCCTACTACTTTAAAAGCCTTCCCTGTTGTAAGGGATCGTGCGAAATTAGAAACGGAACTTTTTAGTATATATCAACAAAGAATCGAAAACCTCTCAAGCTTTATTTTAAGAAAAATTCACGTCTTCAAGCTCTTGTATGGAAACCGTCCGGATCCTGAGATATTCAAGTGATTTTGCCGAGGTTACTGCCACAAGTGCAAGACTTTATTGAATTAAGAAATCCGACTACACTGGAAAAGTTATTTGAGTTAGCAATCCAGTTTGAAAGTAGAAGAACGGCGGACGTTGAAAGAAGACGCCAATATCAACAGCGAAACCAATTTGGTGCGCCAAGACTACAGCAAACTCAAGCACACGGCTACGGAAGCAAAGCGAATCAGTGGGCAAGGAAACCCGAGCATTCAAAAACAGCCGGCGAACGTCGACAGTTCAATAGCAATCCAGGAAAAAAGTCTCAAGGCCAGTGGAAAAAGAAGGAAAGCACGGAAGTGAAAAATAATTTAAACTAAAACGGATTTCTGCTGACGAGAGGGTGCGGAAATCCGAAGGCCACGAAAACCCCTCTTCCTTCAAGTTAAATACAGTAATGGTGAAAAATTTGACTCTTCCGAAGATTGAAGTGTTGGTGAATAATATCCCAGCCACCGCACTCCTGGATACAGGCGCGCAGTGTTCCTGTGTGGCAGAAGATTTTTAGGAAGTATTTTCGGAAATACCGCATATATAATTCGGATAATACGACAGTGTTAGCGGCGCAAGGAGAACTATGTAAGTGTATAGGTAAAGTACCGCTATATGTCCGTATCAAGGACGAACAAGTAAAGGTGATGTTTTTTATAGTAAAGAATCTGCAAGCACATATAATCTTAGGAATAGATTTTCTTTCAGATGCACAAGCAACGCTGGATTTTAATGAAGCGTCCCTTAAGCTGACGATGAAACCAGTTCGTGCAGAAAAGGCTGAACCGCCGATGTTAAATCTTGACCACCTGCCTAATGACGAGCAAGGAAGAATCCGACAAGTGGTAAGTGAATTTGCTTCGTTATTTAGTGATATTCCAGGATTTACTCAGGTTACTAACCATAGTATTGACACCGGAGATTCAATGCCAGTTCGCCAAAAAGCATACCGGTATGATAAGAATAAGGAAAAAATTATAGAATGGCATATCACCGATATGCTACGTAAAAAGATCGTAACGCCCATCTCAAGTAGTTATGCTAGCCCGGTGGTTTTATGTAAGAAAAATAATGACTATCCTTTGACACATCCAAAAAGGTGGAGATTCGTAATTGATTACCGTAAATTAAACTCCATAACTAAATATCCGGTATATCCGTTACCTATTATTGAGGAGATTCTAAGGAACATAACATCCACCAAATATATGACGACTTTAGACTTAACGACTGGTTATTTTCAAATAGGGATTAGGCCTGAGGACGTGCCTAAGACTGCTTTTATAACCAAGTCTGGCACTTATGCATTTTTGCGTATGCAGTTTGGCCTTTCAGGGGCCCCGACAACATTTCAGCGATGTATGGACATTGTGTTAAGACCTGTTCTTGGAAAGTCCACATTTATCTATTTAGACGATATCATTATTACTAGTGATAATCTCGACGAACATGTACAGGATTTAAGACAGGTGTTTTCTTTATTAAATGAGGCCGGTCTAAAAGTTTATGTCGAAAAGTGCAAATTTGCAGCCCCTGAATTAAAATATTTAGGTTACAAAATATCTCAGAAAGGAATAGAGACAGACGAATCAAAAATAATTGCTGTACAAAAGTATCCGACTCCAACCACGGCGAAGAAGCTCTCTTCTTTTCTAGGACTTTGTTCATATTATAGGTCCTTTATAAAAGATTTTGCAGCTATTGCTGAACCATTGTTAAAATTAAAAAGGAAAAAGGCAAGATTCTCGTGGACGGCCGAAGCCAATAGTGCTTTCGAAAAATTAAAACAAGCATTAACGCAAGCCCCTGTGTTGAAATTTCCTGAAAAGGATGAAAATTTAGAAATTTCAGCGGATGCTTCGGATTATGCGGTAGGAGCGGTACTTTCGCAAAATCAGCAGCCAGTAGCATTTTTTAGCCGAACTTTAAATCAAACACAAAGAAACTATTCCGCGACCGAGACAGAGGCACTTTCAGTTCTGTTAGCAGTGCAAAAGTTCCGAGTCTATTTTGGAAAGGCGCCAATAACAGTACTCTGATCATGCGGCGGTAACTAGATTGTACTCAGGGAAAAACTTATCCCCAAGGTTAATAAGATGGGCACTCAAGCTACAAGAATATAATCTGGTAATCAAGCATACCCCCGGAAAGGAAAATATCGTAGCAGATGCCCTATCAAGAATTAAAATAGATGAACAAGGTAATACTGTAAAGGTGGCAATGCTCACAGCATGTACAATAAATTCCCGAGAAACTGTAATAACCGAACTGGGTAAGGATCCTGAGTTTGGAAGCATTTATGAGTATTTAAAGGATCCTGAAAATTTTAGCCACCAAGATATTGTGGCGATAAGAAATAGGGCGGCCCATTACGAACTAATAGATGGTCTATTATTCTATACAAAAACTACGAATTCCAACAACGAATTTCGACCTGTTATCCCAGCTAGTCTTAGATTAAATATCCTGCAGGAGCTCCATGACAGCCCTTTAGCTTCTCATGCTGGTATTCGAAAAACTATCCAACGCGTACGCGAGGCAGTCTATTTTCCTGAACTGCAAAAGTTAACAAGGGCGTATGTCCAGTCCTGCCCAACATGTCAAGCAGTTAATTATATTAATTTCCGCCCGGCCGGGTTTCTAAATAGTATTAAATCCGAATTTCCAAATGAAATAATTGGCATCGATTTATTGGGTCCTTTCCCAAAAAGTCAGTTAAATAAAAGTCGCTATCTCCTTGTTATGGTTGATCATTTTAGTAAATGGACCGAAATTGTTCCCTTAAAACGAGCCTCCGTGAAATTAGTTACTGATTCTATTTTAAATAAATATATTTTAAAATACGGGGCGCCCCTAAAAGTTATATCGGATAATGGTCCTCAATTTGTAAGTAATATATTTGAAGACATGTGCCAAAAACTGGGCATACGTCATTTAAAAATGGTCCCGTATCGGCCGCAATCAAATATAGCGGAACGGGTCAATAGAAATATAGTGAAAATTATCCGTTGTTATGTTAAAAATTTTCATAAAAGCTGGGATAACTATGTCAATGAATTTGCTTTCGCCCTTAGGACCGCAAAACATGATACAACGGGCAAAACTCCTGCTGAGTTATTTTTAGGCAGAAAGATTATAACGCCGTTAGATAAATTATTTTATGTGCAACAAAGAGCCCCAGAATTTGAAATGGGTGATATAGAAAAACTAATTAAGGAAGCAAAGGAGAATACTGAAGTAGCACAGAGAAAACAAAAATTATATTATGACTTGAAACGACGGGGAGTAACTTATAAAGTAGGGGATGAAGTTTTAAAAATTAAGCATTCACTTTCTTCAGCACCAGAAGATAAAACTGCCAAATTTTTTCCACGATTTGAAGGACCATATGTTATAGAAAAAATAACTCACGCTGTAGTAGTGTTAAAAGCTAGAAATGGTGAAACCTGCTCCGCAAACATTGATCAAATCAAACCCTACTATGATCGTAATAAAATGAAAATTTTCAAAGATCTTTTGCAGGATCCGGCACGGCAGACACCGCAGGCACAAGCTCCAGAGGTGGAAAAACGACAAGTACAAGGGCAAGCCATTAAGAGGCAGGAGCAGGTGAAAAGAAAGTTTCCCCGCGGAAAAAGTGAAGGTAGCAAGAAAAAGAAGCCGTTCCACCGTCCAGAAAAGAGAGCTAACGATCACCCCCAGAATGAAGAAGGGAGAAGGACGACGTATGCAAAGAGAGCCAGGAGAAATGACGGCAACTATAACCCGGCTCTAAAACGGAAGATCTACTCATCCGACAGGACTCTCCGCAGCAAATGTCGCCGAACTGCGGAAGGGCCATCAGCGGCGGAGGAAAAGTTACAAGAAAAATTTGAACGGCCAGCAACGAGGTCCAAGCAGGAACACGAAAGAAGGTTCCCGGTTCCGGCCAAGACCAGCTGCCATCAAACGACCAAGACCACAGGCAGAAGCGAAAAAGAAGGTATTCAAGGGTGACCGAACTGGAGAAAAAAGAAAGCATCTAGAGGAAGGCACTGAAGGGCGAGCCCGTACAAGAAGGAGGATAAATCAAACAACTATCTGCACTACCTTTAAGGACTGGGCCCAGAAAAGAATGTCCGAATATCACAAAGATAAGTAAAATTTTATGTTACTTTGCAAACTTAAGTTAATCTTTCATTCTTACTGCAAGTGGCAGATTTCAAGAAGTTTTACCTCATGCGAGGTCTACCTTTATCGCCAAAAGGGCGAGAAATGAGTTGTTACCGATTTTGGTATTATGTTTTTCAA
The DNA here is from genome assembly GCF_044657685.1 of Stegodyphus dumicola. Classification (NCBI taxonomy): domain Eukaryota; kingdom Metazoa; phylum Arthropoda; class Arachnida; order Araneae; family Eresidae; genus Stegodyphus; species Stegodyphus dumicola. The sequence continues at coordinate 181,857,449 of NC_140776.1, read as the reverse complement.
TTACTCGCGCGTAAAACTAAAGTTGATGTATAATAGCGTTGTGTAAAGACTTAAATATTGTAAAAAGTTATTGTATAAATATTATTTAAAACATTCTGGCAAGAAAGAAGTTTTAGTCTAAAAGACTTTTTGAAATGTATTATTTCAATGTAGAAAGAATTGGCACTTGCTTTGAAAAGAATAGAAGTTAACAATGTACTACTAATGTATGTTTTCAAATGTATAAAATTAACGGCATGTTAATATGTTCTTATATACAATGTGAACTGTTATTTTAAATGTTAAGAAATACCGTGATATGGTAAATGTGAAAGTAATGTTGAATTTTTTTTTTCGTGTGACTGTAAAAAGACTAAATCATGGTGAATATGTGTTAAAGGTTGAATGATGTAGTTAGGCTCTCTGACGCTACACTTCAGAGTTAGCCACTTTCAGAATAGTACCTCAGGGTTTAGAGTTGAAATTAGGGTGTGTTACGAGGTCTTGGTATGTTGAATTTTAACACGTTAGTGTTTTGATTGTAGGAGGAAGTGTTGAACACATAGACATAAACACATTCGTGTTTGGTGTTCTTTTACAACACATGTCAGAGAGCACGGGGAGAGATAACTAAAATAGTTATGAATGAAATAAGAATGTTAAGAGAAATGTAATTATACATGTTACTTGCCATTTCATTATGTAACATTTCATTAAACTAGTTTTCCTTCCAGATCTCTGGAAGGAACCAGATTTGAATAAAAGCTCCTGTTTAGATGCAGTACAGATGAAAAAAATTGTGTCCTGGGAGCTGCTATTGTAAAAACAAATTTCTTTCTTTTAAATTTCTAGTTTCTAGCGAAAAATGTTTGTAAAAGATTGGCCTCGCGTTAGATTCTAGAGCTAAAAGTTTTCAACAAGGTCGTTTTAGACCTCAGTTTCAAACTAATTAACTCTGGCGGGAAGTATGTAAGGATCTCAAGTTTTACTAACGTTTATTTTATTTTAAATCTTTACTATCACTTCTTATTTTCTACTTCCGGCCAGAATTATAAGCGTTAATGTTTTTATGCAAAGTTTGTCTGGCGAACGCCAAGTATTTAAGTTGTGGCTTTTTGCCAAGCGAGAGAGAGGAAGCAGTTAGTCGAAGCAGGCCGCTTACCTTAGAAGTTTACTCAGTTGCTGGTTGCCTTCCAGGCCAGAGGTTTTAATCCTCTTGATAATTTTTAAACGTATTGTAGTGTTCACAGTTCTCTGTACTACATACGGCTTCCTGTTAATATAAGGCCAATCTTCCACGTTTATTATTTTAAAGTTAAATTAGAGTTTAGTTTTATTTTTATACTTTTACGTTTTGACCCCAAGTAGCGGGTCTGTGTATTTCCGAAGTACGGAAGTTATTGTAAATAGAGAAAAATAAAGGGTTTTGTATACCCTTCTTGTGTATCCTGTCTACTTCCCACAATTGTTGAACATAGCTTTAGTAAGCTCTCTGTTCCGAGTCAGGTCCTTGCATGTTCCCGAAGAAGGTTAGACGGAACATTGAACCTGATAAAGTGAGTAATAAACTAATAATCCAAATTTCAACTAGTTATTCCGTAGAATAAGAAATTACGATATGATAGAGATTGGTGTTCTTAGAAAACATAAACTAAATTCAAAACTCTAAACGACAATCTGCGAATTATCACTGCGCCTTTTTTTCTTTTTATAAGTTCTTCCAGTATAACTGCTAAGCATGTCCAGCTAGCAAGTGTAAGATTCGTGATTCAAATCCTAGGGAAGGTTGAAATTGATTTTCCATTGTTTTTCACTTCCTTGTACGAAGTAAAAAGGAAGTACTGTAATCGCGAAAAGTTTCAGGCAGCATATTTCAACGAAAATATCTATTTTGACCGCTATCGAATACAATTTAACGATGTTTTTGCGTCATATCTGTACGTAAGGACAAAATAAAAGACTCGTTTCCTCCAAAAAAATTATAAAACTGCTTTAAAATTAATTCTGAAAAGAATTTTTCGTGGCGTCCGTACGAACGTATGTACGTACGTGCGTGCGTACGTATCTCGCATAACTCAAAAACGAGTAGCCTCAGAGCGTTGAAATTTTGTATATAAAACTGCTATAACATGTGCATGTGCACCTGGTACTTTGGTTGCAATCGGCAGCACCAAACGTATATAAATATATTTATATAGATATCCACTCTGTTATTCAGCTCAGTGATCTCAGTTTCTTTACTCTTATATGTTTGTAAATTGTACATTTTTTGCTTTAAAAATGATTGAATTATGCTGCTTTTATCTTCCGATTAAGGTTTTTATGCCTTTAGTAAATATGTATGCAATATTTTTAGAATTATCAACAATTTAAAGTTGTTTAAGTGCCGCTAAGCCTTTTTTTATGGCGGCCATTAATTGCTTACATTTGAAACAGCAGACTAGTGGATTTGTTGCCAATCTAGAGAAACTTAGCTTCGCAACGACAAAGATAACGCCTTCATTTATTATTGCCAATTAAATCATGCTTAATCCTTTCTGGAATTTTTTCGAGGAAATAAGTTTTTAAGATTTACTTCGAATTTTTAATATAGATATTTGGAGTTTTTATATATTTTTGCCTTCTCGCGAAGTGAGAACTGAATTAATTGAATGAGAAATACTCAATCGTCTGTGAAAAACTGTTTCTTATTTGTTTTATTTGCTTAATTTCTTTTATACATCATTCCAGCTTTATTATAGTATTTGAATAGAACATGTAGCAATGATTCGATAATTCTATTCTTTAAATTATATATATTATGTGCATTATGAGTTATAATATGAACGAAATATAATACTGTTATGTGAATCTAGCGCTAGAGTGTCGCTATGGTAAACAAATAATAGAGTGAACTTTAAAGAATGCATTTATTCTATTGTGGTTTATGCGCTGTCGGCGAAGTATATTTAATTCAATCCAATAAGTTTAAATGAAATGCTAGAAAAAATGCTTATAATTTAATATTCCGTACAAGGAAGTCATGTGGTGTACACATCAGATTTTTTTACTTAAAAAACATAGCAGCTTCCATACTTTCACTAAGTGCATGGATACTGCGCAATTCAAAACTTAACTTTTATAAAACAAAAACCCGTATTTTTCTCTGATAGTTATGATTTTCGAATCTTCCTTTAAATAAGAAAAGTTCCCCTTTTCTTTATAAACTTTAAAGTATCAGCGAAAGAAAAATGTGACAGCTTTTTTAAAATCAAATAACCTTGTGGTCTCAGAAATCATACTAGAACATAAACTCAAAAATTATGCATAATTCGAAAGTACGGTAATAAACGTCAGTATTAATTGATCGTTTAGAATCCCAGAATTTAAAAAGTTTAAAATAAATGTAAAAAATCTGATGTGTACACCACATGACTTCCTTGTACGGAATATTAAATTATACGAATTTTTTCTTGCATTTTATTTAAACTTATTAGATTGAATTAAACCTACTTCGCCGACAGCGCATAAACCACAATAGAATAAATGCATTATTTAAAATTCACTTTGTTTACCATAGCGACACTCTGGCGCTAGGTTAACTTAACAGTATTATATTTCATTCATATTATAGCTCAGAATGCACAAAATGTATATCACTTAAAGAATTATCTAATCGTTGCCACATGTTCTATTCAAATACTATAATAAAGCTAGAACTATGTAAAAAAGAAATTAAGCAAACAAAACAAAAAGAAACAGTTTTTCACAGACGATTGAGTATTTCTCATTTAATTAATTCAATTCTCACTTCGCGAGAAGGCTAAAATACATAAAAACTCAAAATATCTATATTAAAAATTACGAAGTAAATCTCAAACGCTTATTTCCTCGAAAAAATTCCAGAAAGCATTAAGTATGATTTAATTGGCAATAATAAATGAATGCGTTATCTTTGTTGTTGCGAAGCTAAGTTTCTCTAGATTGGCAACAAATCCACTAGTCTCCTGTTTCAAATGTAAACATCAATGGCCGCCATTAAAAACAGCCTTAGCGGCAATTAAACAACATTAAAATTGCTGATAATTCTAAAAATATTGCACACAGATTTACTAAAGGCATAAAATCCTTAACCGGAAGATAAAAACAACATAATTCAATCATTTTTAAAGCAAAACATGTACAATTTACAAACATATAAGAGTAAAGAAACTGAGATCACTGAGCCGGGTAATAGAGCAGATATATATATAAATATATTTATATACGTTTGCTGCGGCCGATTGCAACCATTATACGAGGTGCACATCTACATGTTATAGCAGTCCTATATACAACATTTCAAAGTTCTGAGGCTACTCGTTTTTGAGTTATGCGAGATACGTACGTAGGTACATACGTTCGTACAGACGCCACGAAAAATTCTCTTCAGAATTAATTTTAAAGCAGTTTTATATTTTTTTTTTTGAAAGAAAAGTGTATCTTATTCTATCCTTACGTACAGATATCACGCAAAAACATCGTTAAATTGCATTCGATAGCGGTCAAAATGGATATTTTCGTTGAAATATGCTGCCTGAAACTTTTCGTGATTACAATACTTCCTTTTTACTTCGTACAAGGAAGTAAAAAAGACAAGGTTAATCATTCCTGAAATATATTTATCACACTAGCACATAAAACAACATACATTCTCTTATGTATCTCTCCACCGTGAATCTATCAACTTCCTTCGTTGCCAGCAAAGAAGAACAGAATACACGAGAGTATAGCAAGAGAGATTAACAGTTGAAGTCTGGACCTGTCTGCAATAACTCCTGTAAAGTCTTCCCACCTAAATTTGAGTTTGGATTTTAGACGGCTAGTGTCTTTTTGTAAGATGTTGAAATAAAACCCGAGTTGAAAACGTTTAACTGTATGGTTGTTTCTTTAAAGTAGATTGGATCGATCTTTGTAAATATTCCAGTAAATATAAGTGGTGTAAATAGATAATAAAATATTAAAATATTTTAATCCTGCTAAGCATGGTACTTTCTTTAAAAGATGTCTATAACTTGATGAACGTGAAATGAATTCAGTTCCATTTGCCAAATATTTCTTCAAGGCTGATAGAACTAATTACAGTTGACAGAAGTCTTCAAGGTTAAAAAAATCAATTAATTAAATTCCTGTGTGGCCTTACAGGCTTACTATTTCTTGGTGACATTTCGAAATAAACCAAAACAAAACAAATAACTTCACCTTTCGTTTAAATCTCAGGCGTTGCCTTAAGTAATTGATGCGTCATTCTAAAGGTCTGCTGTGAAAAGTTTGATCAATAAAAACTGCTCTTATTCCAAAACCATATATTAATTTAAAAATACATCTCTGTGACACAAAAATTCAAATAAGAAAAATAAATTAATTTCTTTAATGATGATTTCAAACACAGAACTCAGAGATTTCATAATATTTTGAGTAACGAAATAGAAATAGTCAGGTTGAGTTAAAATTATGCCAGAAAAAGCAGTTGATGGTTAATCTTTGCAAATATTTTTGCATGTCAATCTTATTCAAAAATATTTTAAAGAAATAACTCACTTAGATTGGCAAATACACAAAGAAAACACTTCAGACCTGAATTTTTCTCCCAGATAAAACATAAAAATAAAGGGGGGAAAATAGGGCAATAAACGTTTTACTAATTACATCAAAAAGAATGCTAATTACATTTGCATCAAAAGAGCGAACCTTAAAATCAGGTTCAGAAAATATTTGGGGAAGATAGTCAGTATTGAATGCTCCAACAGATTTAAGGGGACTCATACACCTTAAAACCCATAAGATCTTCGAATATGTGACTGTTGCAAGATTTGGGATAACTTATTTATTTTAAAAGCAATTACTTCCAACCTTTTACAGCTGACTACATAATATAGCTGCTTTGTGAAATAGTAATGAGAAAGTTTGTTTTGCCACAAATATTTTTATAATTTAATCCGCTTTGTGACAAATTTTTCGTCATGTTTTCACCTTGCGCGCACAGTTTAAAACATTCTGTTGCATAATTTAATTCTATATTTAATGTAGAGCTTTTATAATATTTGAAAACTACTGTGAACCAAAAATTCTAAGAATTTCATTTTAAATCAAAATTTTATTTGGAGTTGAGTTTAAAAAAATTATTTTATTAAAAAAATCTGTAATGTTTTCGTGCATAAAATCTTTTAATATTAAAGTGTCCATCAGATTTTTGGTTCAGGTAGAAAATAGTGAATTACATCCAATTTCAAGCATGTACCATTAGCCATTTTTAAAACATCATGCGCGCAAGGTGGAAACATGACGAAATATTTTGTCACAAAGCGGATTAAATTACAAAAATATTTGTGGCAACACAAATTTTCTGGTTACTTGTTTTTATAGCAGCTATATTATGTAGTCATCTGTAAAAAGTTGGAAATAATTGATTTTTAAATAAATAAAATATCCCAATTCTTGCAACAGTCATAAGTCATTCGAAGATCATAAGGGTTTAAGATGTATGAGCCCCCTTCAAAATTAGGTGTCCACCGAAAACAATATGGCAAAATCACTGCTGATGAAAACGTTACAGAGAAAGCATCTCAAAAAGCATCGTGGTTGAAAATAAACTAATCAGAAAACCTCGCAGTTCTAAAATATGGTGGTGAAAAACATAGTCGTAAAATACAAAGAAGTGTAAATTTTTCAGCTAGAACATCGTCCTATTAAAACATTATGATAAAAATTGAAAAGCCCTTACGAAACACCGATTTTTATTCGTATAAGACGCTCAGTATTCTCGAAGCATATTTTCCCAAATACAGTATTAAGTATAACGAACCGTCTCTAAGACGACAACTGATATTTCCTGAGGACTCTGGTCTTCTATAGAGGTAGTCGTTTTTGACGTTTAATAAAAATGTCAATTTATGTTCTCAAACGTACTGGCTACTTTCAGAGGTTGTCGTTTAAGGGACATACATTGTGTGAGGTTTCACTGCAAAATCTTCTGAAAGCGTGAGTGGTCATCTAAGAGAGGGTTCACTATACTCAAAATAGTTTTGCACTCCAAAAAAATGTGTTTCATAGAATTCTGAATGCTTTATGAAATGGATGCGATGTTTTTATCATTCATTGTTTTGTTGGTGCTTTATTTTTTTATCACGATGTTTGTACGACGATGATTTCAAACTGTAAATTTTTCTTGCTGTTTTTCTATATGATGTTTCCACCTTGTTTTTTCTTCCTCCGCGATATTTTCACTATTAACCAAAAATTACGCAATTATTTTGCGCACGAAGTATATTATCTAAATCTTTATATATATAAGCGGCTAAATTGTGTGCCGCCGATAGTTTATTATTGCCACTCAGAAAATGAGCGCGGAAATTAACGTTTCCGCAGTTTTTAATTAATTAACTCGATTAAAGTCGTACGAAGATGAGAACGGCATCGCTGGATTCGGAGAATTTTTTGGAATCCGAGGATACGCGTCTCGAATTTCAACTCTACGCCTTTCCGTAGATATTCGAGAAAAAAGAATTCGGCACCTAGCCAAATCCCTCTAATAGGGAAAACCCAAGAAAGAAAGTGGAAAATGTAGGGAAAACGTGGGGGGAAATTAGTTTTTAATTAATATCTCGGCTAATTAAAGTCACACGAAGACGCGAATGGTCAAAATGGCGTGCCACGGACCTGCGGAATCCAACGGTGTGCTTCGTTAAGCCAGGGAGCCAGCCGTTTCGGAGGATATGATGTTACTTCACCCCATATATATATGCGGCTTAAGTGTCTGTTTGTCGCCGATAGTTTATTGGTTGCTTGCGTAACTGTACTACCCAATGGGGTGAAGTTGCCACGGCCCAGGATTGCCATTTCAATTAAGACGTAGACAATTTCCTGTAAAACTTGCCTTTGCTATGACCATCCATAAGTCTCAGGGCCAAACGCTTAAACGTGTTGGCATTTTTTTCCCTCGGCCTGCCTTTGGACACGGTCAACTTTATGTTGCCTGTTCAAGAGTTCGTGAAAGAACGGACGTAAAATTAAAAATAATGGATGGTCCTGTGCAAGGCGAGATTAAAAATAATGGAAAGATCTACGCAAGAACTGTTGTGTACAAAGAGATCTTTGACATGTGAATTAACATTTCATTATTTAAATCACCTTTATTGATTGAACTAGCGGTGGGCTCTTAAGAAATGTACCGCCAGTGGTTTCCTTCATTGCACTCTACTTTAAGCAATTAAGCAAGTAGAAGTGTGAAACCCCGTGGGGCAGTCAGCAAAGGGGCGTCCTCGCCGCCTGCCCTGGGTAATTCAGTAAATTAGCAGACACCTTTGCACAAATCATTTTAATTACAATTTATAATATCTAGAACAGCGGTAAATGAATATAAACTTAGAACCCTTAGAGAAGGTATGGCCAAATTTGAAGTTAGTATTAAAAAGTCAAAATTCCGAAATATTCAAGAGCTATAATGCCAATTTTCAAGATCCAGAGCTAAATACTTATTTTATAGGTAGAACAAATATTTGCAATTTAATTAACAAAAATTGTTAGTCCTTTAATTACTACGGTTTATATAATTATAAATAAATAATACTTGCTACAGCTGCTTTGTATTCAAAAAAAAGTTGTATTTACATATATATTAAACTTTATTGTTTATATTAAACTTTATTGTTTATATTAAACTTTATTAATTAAATATTATTCTGTACAATGATTTGAGCAAGAAAAACCAGCATCTTCTTCTGATTATAATTGTTAACTAATTTTAATATGAGTAATTGAAAACTAAAGAACAGCCCTTCTAAGGATGCTTAGAATCTTGTGAAAAAGTTTCGCTCGCATGAGAACAGGCTACTTTTCCTCCCTTTAATCGATAGATATTCTTCTAGAATAAAACAAGCGAATGTGAAACATCAATTCTGCTAAAAGATGGCGATTCAAGCTTCGGAAATATTACTTTAATATATATCTTTTAAAATATTTATTCCTTTAAAATATGTCTTAAAATTAGCTGCCAGTTTACAAAGACATTTTCTTAAAAATACTCGTAACAGACATTTTTTCCCTCACGACTAAGATGAAAAACTAATTTAATGGAGAAAAATAATAATAATAATTCATCTTAAGTAATTTAGTTAATTCATTCGATGCGAAGCGGATCACCTAGTACATTTCGTGCTTTTAAACGCAAACTATGTTTGTTATCGTGGTAACCATGATCTTCAAAACGCATGCGTAATAAATTGCAGGAAAGAAATGGTTTACCTTTTGTTTAGTATATTGGGTTGTCAAGAAAGTAATTTCGGTTTGCACAAATAGATAGATTTATATGAGTTTTGGTATTCTTCTGTCAATATTATAACTTTTTTTTATTATTTTATTTCGCACCTGACACTTTTTTTAGGTAGCTATAGAAACAAATTCCATGTATTTTTGTTTACAACTGTTAGTTTAATGTCAGTTTTAACATGGGGTACAAAATTAAACATTGACGATATATTTAACTTTTTAATTTCATAAAGGCAAGAAAGCAGCTGAGGCTCACATAAAGATATGTGAAGTTTATGGTATTGACTGCTTAGCAGAATGTATGCGTCAGAATTGGTTCAAAAATTTAATTCTATAGATTTTTTACTACTGTACACTTGACCAACGTTCCGGCCAACCTTCTGAAGTTGATGATGATAAAATTAAAGCCATAATTGAATCGAATCGTCACATAAATGTACAAGAGATTGCAAAAAGTTAAACGTATCACATACAACAATTGAAAATCGCATAAGACACCTAGGATTCAAGATGCTTGATATTTGGATTCCGTATGAGATGAGAGAAATTCAAGTAAAGAATCAATATTTGCGATACCCATTTCAAACGTAATACAACGAACCCTTTATTAAACTTTTTCACTGATGATGAAATATGAATCGTCTACAATTACATTAAGGGGACTCATACACCTTAAAACTAGCAAGACCTTCGAATATGTGACTGTTGCAAGAATAGAGATAACTTATTTATTTTAAAAGCAATTACTTCCAACTTTTTACAGCTGACTACATAACATAGCTGCTTTCTAAAATAGTCATCAGAAAGTTTGTGTTGCCAAAAATATTTTAATAATTTAATCCGCTTTGCGACAAAATTTTTCGTCATGTTTCTACCTTGCGCGCACAGTTTAAAACATTCTGTTGCATAATTTAATTCTATATTTAATATATAACTTTTACAACATTTGGAAACTACTGTGAACCTAAAATTCTAAAAATTTTATGTTAAATCTTTATTTTATTTTGAGTTTATATAATGTATTTTGTTAAAAAAATCTGTAAGGTTTGCGTCCATAATTTTTTTCAATATTAAAATATTCATCATATTTTTGGTTCAGTTAGAAAATAGTGCCCATATAAAGAATTCCATCCAATTTCAAGGATGTACCATTAGCCATTTTTAAAATATCACGCGCGCAAGGTGGAAATATAGCGAAATATTTTGTCACAAAGAAGATTAAATTACAAAAATATTTGTGGCAACACAAACTTTCTGGTTACTAGTTTCAAAAGCAGCTATATTACGTAGTCAGCTGTAAAAGGTTGGAAGTAATTGCTTTTAAAATAAATAAAATATCCCAATTCTTGCAACAGTCGCATATTCGAAGATCATAAGGGGTTTAAGGTGTATGAGCCCCCTTAACCGAAAAAGATCGTGCCCCAAGTATGAGGAATCAAGCCATACCATTATCGAAAGCTAAATTACATCAGAAAAGATCACGCTGCCATTCCGGTGCGATTAAAAAGGCTTTATGCATTTTGAGCTGCTTCCAAGCAACCAAACGATCAATTGAGATGTTTACTGCCAACAACTTATAAAACTGGGAGAAGCAAGCTAAGAGAAAAGGCAAGAAATGGCAATCGCAGAGGAATCGTGTTCCGCCACGACAATGCGAGGCCTCACACATTTTTAGCAACACTGTAGCTTGGTTGGGAAGTGATGTCACACCCCTCATATAGCCCTGACCTTGCACCATCGGATTATAGTTTATTTCAAAGTTTACAAAAAATTCTTAAATCGTAAAAACTTCAGTAATAACTGTGACCTCAAATGGCACTTGGTTGAGTTTTTGGCTGATAAAGACCAAACGTTCTATGAGAGCGGAATCAGGAAATTATCAGAAAGATGGCAAAAAAAAATCTTCGAACAGAATGGAAGATATTTGACTGATTAAAGTTCACTTTTTGTGTAGAAAAAAATGAATTTTATTTCACACTAAAAAAAAAAAAAACGACATTACTTTATAAGGTATTTCTCCCGGCTTCTTTGCCTTCATGATAAGAAGGTGGTCTGCACACTGGACGCGTATTCCAGAGGTCTATGGTTCGATTCCCGGCGAAGACACTGCTCATTTTTCAGTTCTCCTGCTTCCAAAATACCTAATGTCTCTACAGTGGCGCCCTAACTAAAAGGGTGGTGGATGATGATTCTCCACACCCAGGATTTGGCGATTAGGTCCCCTAAGACCCAGTCACCCTTTAAAAAAAAGGACTATATAAGGTATTTCTCCCGCCTTCTTAGCATGACTTCGTGGTGTAGTGGTCTGCACACTGGGCGCGTATTCCAGAGGTCCGTGGTTCGATTCCCAGCGAAGGCGTTGCTCATTTTTCACTTCTCCTGCATCCAAAATACCTAATGTCTCTACAACTTTTTTGCCGATCCAATCTTTTGATTATGAGCGGTGCACAGCTTGAAACTGCTCAAAATTATTACGCATGCAATATAAAAGTTGAGTTCCAAATTGTTAAAAAGCATGTCGAAGCACTTTTCAACTCTTTTAAGATAAATTTCAATTCCAAAAATTAAACTTATTACAGGCGAGCCGCATTTATGGAGCTATAGAACCGCAATGAGGCCAGGCGTGCCATATAAGGCAAATGAACAAACTAGTGAACCGTCATAGCAACATGAAAGTTAAAAAAAAAGATAAACAACTAGAAGGAATGCGACGAGGAATGTAAATAAAAGTTTGTGTAAACAGAGGAAAAAGGTTAGGCAAACAAGCCTTACCTTTTGTACCATTTTGAAATTAGTTTGCTGAAAATGTGAAGAAACCTTCAAAAGCTTTTCACTCTAAAGGACAAACTGAAGCAGTTTCACTATTGATTCTTTGATGCTACAAATTCGAGAGGTTTCAGTGAGCAAACTTGTATTTCCAACATATACCTTTTAACTCCTAAAGCAAAGTTTCAAGAAAAAAAAAAAAAAAAAAAAATGTTCTTTTTCTTGCTTAACCTTCTAATCTGAAAGATCTGGATAACGAATTAAGCATAAGAAGGAATAAGAAGGAAAGATCACTTATCCTTAATCACAATCATGGGAAACTTGCAAGTGACACTACAACTTCGACAAATTTCATCGCAATTTTGATAGTGGGGAACAAAATCCAAGAATATCGTATTCATTTCCCCTACCGCTAACTTCTCGAAAGGAATTTCGAGTCGACTGATTTTACGTGTCCCCATATACCAAAGATACTATATATTTACAAGCAATTCACTTTCTCGTTATTCGAATATGGCAGTTAGATCGTTTATAAAGTAATTTTTCTCTCCTTTCTGCGGTAGCACACTGTTTCTGGTGTAGCACACTTTGTTTTTGGTGTAGCACACCTCTTTCTGCGGTAGCACACTGGTGTTCCGTGGTGTAACGGTAGCACACTCGACGCGTCTTCGAGAGGCCCAGGTTCGAGTTCCGGCAAGGGCATTGCTCATTTTTCGTGTTTCCTACTTCAAAATTCCTAATGACTCTACAATAGCGCCCGACCTAAAAAAAAATCTGATGTGTACACCACATGACTTTCTTGTACGGAATATTAAATTATATGCATTTTTTCTTGAATTTTATTTAAATTGATGGGATTGAATTAAATCTACTTCGTCGACAGCGCATAAACCACAATAGAATAAATGCACTCTTTAAAATTCACTATATTTGTTTACTATAACGACACTCTGAATGCACAAAATTTATATCTTTTGAAGAATTATCGTTGCCACATGTTCTATTCAAATACTATAATAAAGCTGAAACGATGTATGAAAGAAATTAAGCAAAGAAAACAGAAAAGAAACAGTTTTTCACAGACGATTTAGTATTTCTCATTCAATTAATTCAGCTCTCACTTCGCGACAAGGCAAAAATACATAAAAACTCAAAATATCTGCATTAAAAATTACGAAGTATATGTTAAACATTTCCTCGAAAAAATTCCAGAAAGGATTAAGCATGATTTAATTCGCAATAATAAATGAAGGCGTTATTTTTGTGTTGCGAAGCTTAGTCTCTCTAAATTGGCAACAAATCTACAATTCTGCTGTTTCAAATGTAAACAAATATGTCCGCCATGTTATTTAAAACGTAACCGCACTTAAACGGCTTTTAAATTGTTGATAATTGTACAAATATTGCTTCCAGAATTACGAAAGGCATAAAAACCTTAACCGGAAGATAAAAACAACATAATTCAATAATTTTTAAAGCAAAAAATGTACAATTTACAAACATATAAGAGTAAAGATACTGAGATCAATGAGCCGGGTAACAGAGTGGATATATATATAAATATATTTATATACGTTTGGTGCCGCCGATTGCAACCAAAATACGAGGTGCACATGTACATGTTATAGCAGTCCTATATACAAAATTTCAACGTTCTGAGGCTACTCGTTTTTGAGTTATGCGAGATACGTACGTACGTACGTACGTTTGTACAGACGCCACGAAAAATTCTCTTCAGAATTGATTTTAAAGCAGTTTTATAATTTTTTTTGAGGAAAGGTGTCTTTTATTCTGTCATTACGCAGAGATATCACGCAAAAACATCGTTAAATTGCATTCGATAGCGGTCAAAATGGATATTTTCGTTGAAATATGTTGCCTGAAACTTTTCGCGATTACAATACTTCCTCTTTACTTCGTACAAGGAAGTAAAAAGGTGGTGAATGATGATTCTTCAACACCAGGAGTTGGCGATTGAGTCCCCTAAACCGCAGTCGCTCTTTAAAAGGGGGAGTATATAAGGGACTTTCTCCCTCCTTTCCGCATGCCTTCGGGGTGTAACTGAAAGCACGCTTGACGCGATTTCAGGAGGTCCGGATTTCGAATCTCGCGAAGGTATTGAGGGTTTCTTCAGTTTCTTGACTTTCAAAAAAATTCTAAAGGACTCTACAAGTATTCCATTTGTTTAAGGCTCTTAACCCTTTGCGCTCGAGGCGCTTTTCTGTGCACACTGTCCATTCTGAAGGTTCAGTCTCTTCTGTACAATCACTTTGGCTTCCAGATTCACTATCGATTATTCGGATTTTTCGTCTTCTTGCTCCTCTAACGTCGTTACTATCTTTATCACTTCCGTCTTCGTTCTCATGGGCAAGCTGTCTATGTAGTGATGTAATTTCGTTCGTTATTGCCGAAAAATTAAACTCATCTTCGCTAGAAGTAACTTCTTCGTCGTGTTCCATACTTATTGGGCTCAGTAACTTTGAAACAAATACTGCGATCGGCAAGAAGGTTGAGTTTGAACCGATGTCGAAGACAGAGTCCTACCCGCGGTCGCATGTATTTTTGAGATAAGACATTTAATCGCATAAGCATTGCAAGGACAACCTTTATTTGAGATAAGACATCCTTATAGTTATTCAGACACCGCGTAATATGATCTACAAAAGATCTCTCAAGCGATATTCTATAGGTCAAACACAAATAAACACATCGATTCGAATGGTGCCTCTCAGGACCCGCTCGAGTTATCTCATCACATGCAGCGCTGCCTGAGAGGCACCGCTCGAGTGCAAAGGGTTAACTTTACTGATTACATGTCTGAAGTATCAAAATAATTGCTTGGTGGAAGGGGAGAGCACTAGCTTGTAAGTTGGCGCATTCATTTCGAAAGCACGTCTACGTGATAACGGTTCTCACTTTCCAGAATGTCAAAAAATATGCAATTGTTTCCTTTACGTATATGACTCACCTCTTTAAAATTGAGTTAGATAATCAGGAGCAAACGCACCAAAGAAAATCTTGAAGCTGGCAATGATAGAATGAAGCCATCACTGGCAACTAGAGAAGGATAGAAACCGAAACATTTGCGTATGGCGTGAGTATTTCTCTCTATTGATGCCCAAACAAAGTTATTTAATTATCTCTAGTGCAACCAACAAACGAAGTAATTATCGTCATTGAACGGAAATTAGTTGACTTTTCAAGGGAAACGACTAACATCTGATCTATGAACAATAATTAATAGAGGCGAAAGTGTTTCGTCTTTTTCTGGAGTAAGAATCAAGACTAAAAAAGTTTAGTAAGACTGAGTTAAAATTATTGGAAGTGCGAATTAAGAATCCGTAAGAAATTGGCGGTCCTGTCTAACTTGAAATTTAATCTTCCAATCGGAATATGTATAATTCTTATGAGAGTTTCATTTTCTTACTTGAGAAAATTGCTCCCCGACACTTTCGCCTTTGATCATATTAAAACAGTGCACGCTTTGTTGTATAGGAAAAAAAAAGAAAATTACATAATATACATTAAAGACCAGAAATGAATTAAATTAACTTACGTGTTTGCTAGCTGTGAAACTTATACAATATGTCCGTTACCTTCTTCGTACTCATAATGGAATTTGGAACTCAAAACGGGATTTAGAATGGAGGGGAAGAGAAAGAGAGTGTAGTCGAGGACGTGTTCGATGCTATTTTTAATATATTGTAGAGACATTAGGTACTTTTTGGAAGCAGGCAAGATGAAAAACTAACAAAGCCTTCGCCGGGAATCGAACCACGGACTTCTGGAATACCGGCCCAGCGTCCAGAACCACTACCTCACGAAGGCACGCTAGGAAAGGCACGCAAGAAATACCTTATATACTCCCCCTTTTAAAGGGCGACTGGGTTTTTTAGGGAACCCAATCGCCAAATCCTGGGTGGAGAGAATCATCATTCAATACCCTTTTAGTTCGTGCGCCACTGTAGACACAATAGGTATTTTTTGGAGGCAGGAAAGATGAAAAATGAGCAATCGCCTTCGCCGGGAATCGAACCACGGATGCCTGGAATACCGGCCCAGCGTGCAAAACCACTACACCATGAAGGCACGTTAGGAAGGCGGGAGAAATACCTTATAATATATATATATATGGAGCGGCAGCTCTTGGTAACTTTTAGGCGAGCTTTCTACAATTTTTATTTTTTACTTATTTTGCAGCATATTGCGCAAGATGTTTTCTTGACCAAAATTGTTTTTACTGCTTTACTTGATAAATTATATATATATATATATATATCTTACTATAGTTATTCGCTCTAATCAGAAGTTTATTCAAATTAAAGCAAGCAGAATATAGTTAAAAACTAACTAATGTTAAATGAAACTCATGTCTTTTTAAGCGAAGAATTGTCTTGATGTTTGTAATTGCTAGCACATATCTGCATTGGGAAGTGCTTAATATTCGTCGGAAAATGCGTCACAAATGCTTCCTCGTATTGCGATTAGCTAACGATGTAACCAGTGTCTTGTTTGAGAGGATCTGATTTTAATATTTGTATGTAAGTTGAAGTCGCTTAACTGTTACCAGTTACTGTCTGTATATATTGACTTTTAGTTTTGTGAACTCTCGCTTTAGTTGTAAGCCGCCAAGAGCTGTCGAATGAAATAGCTAATTCAGAAGTCAAACAACAAAAATCAGCGTTATATTTTCAAATTTTAACAGGACTATTTTCCATGGTTTTACCGAACCACCATCCTCAGCTGAAAAAGCGCAAATGAACGAGATAGGATATAATGATTAGATAAGACAAGAAAACCAGAACTAAAACATAATTTCTTTAAAAGCCGAAGGCAAAGATGGATTGGAATTAGGATCGTTAACTAGAACAGAAAGATTTTTTTTTTAATGTGAAATGCTTCTAGAAAATCCAGTTCTCCAATGGAAGATGTTTTTTGAATAATTTTGGCAGCAGAAAAGTTGAAAGTGTGATTTTCGGACCAACAATGTTGGGCAACAGAAGACTTCCGTGTTTCCTTTTTTCTAACACATGCCTCATGTTCCTTGATGCGAAATTTTAAGGTTCTCTTAGTTTGGCCAATGTAAATTAAACGACACTGGCTGGACTTCCTTATCTTATGTAACCATTATATCCTATGTCGTTCATTGGCGCTTTTGCAACTGAGTATGATGATTCAGTAAAACCATCGGAACTAGTCCTGTGAAAATTTGAAAATATAACGCTAATTTTTGTTGTTTGACTTCTGAATTAGCATTTGTTCGGCGTGTTATTGTGCCTCATATAGCTAAGTTCAATCTATGTGTACGTACACTGATTGCAGGCAGAGCCATGACTCGTCCAAATTTAGAATATAATGATTAAGAAGTACTATTGATCGATCGTACTTATTAGAATATAATTACAATACATCATTCTTTGAATCATAGTGATCTATTTCTGTATTAGACTGACTGCCTTTTCATGGCTAAGCGAATCATCGTATTTCTGTATTAGACTGACTGTCTTTTCATGGCTATGCGAATCATCGTATTTCTGTATTAGACTGACTGCCTTTTCATAGCTAAGCGAATCATCGTATTTCTGTATTAGACTGACTGCCTTTTCATGGCTAAGCGAATCATCGTATTTCTGTATTAGACTGACTGCCTTTTCATGGCTAAGCGAATCATCGTACAGGACTCCTGATAAACCTTTATTGCTACACTTAACCGCAACGCGTTAACTATGATATTTATTAAATAATATACCACGAAATTAGAGCAGATGACTCTTTTCCCTTGATTTTATTATATCGTTCCTTTTTCTAAAATATGGAAACAAGCTCAAAAATGATAATACACAGTAAACACTATATAACATATGCTACCGTGAAAGACCGAAATTGGAGAATGTCGACTTTCACCGGAGAATGTTAACATTCACCAAATACGTTGGTGAAAGATCAAATATTGCACTACATTCTTGTATATTCGGACTCTCACCGGTGTATATTGACAATCACAGATATGATCTGGTTAAGTCGAAAAGAGAGGTCATAAAGTGCCATAATAGTTTAAGTTGTTGCAATAAATAAGATTTGAATCACATAATTTAGTAAGTTTTTTATGACTGTTATTTTATTTTCTCATTTAGAACGTACTGTATAATTAAGTAAGTTTTTCACTTCTATTATTTTCCTTTCTCATTTTGAATGTATTGTGTGTTTTAGGTTCTCATGTTCTTAAGTTCTTATTTCAAGTCTCAAGTGCGTTCATTCGCGACTGAATAACGGAGAAGAAAATATAATATTGTTATATGTTCAACAATGTCGACATTGACCGGTGTAAGTCAGAAATAAGAGTATTTGGAAAATATTTCGGATATACACCAAGAGACTACGTGAATGTTGACATTCACCGGTGAAAGTCGACATTCTCCAGATTTCGGTCTTTCACCGTAACATATATATTTTACATCTGAAACATTTTATCCAAAATAATTTAGACTTTCCTTTTATTCGAGCGTCCAAGCATCCTAAGATATCATTAGCTGAAATTACCTGGGATACACAGGCAGTTGACCATAGAAGGGGAAAAAAGTAAAATAAAAGTACTAATGGAACACAACACCCACTGGGTTCATTTTATCTTCAGAAAATTAATGTATTAATAAGTCTTCAAAAAATCTTCAGATTAAACCTGCTTCAGATAAAACTTACATTTGGATGCTTTACTTACCCAATATATGCTAGGAAATCCACTCTTTTGCAAAAGCATGCGGGCAAGATAAAGCAGACGGCCGTGACGGGAATGGTAAAACACCTGTCTAGGTACCACGAATTACAAAACGTCTCTCCAAATGCTGAGAAAAATACTGTTAGTGGAAAAATAACGAAAATTAGAAGCATAAAATCTGAACAGATTCTTATAATTAAGTACATATAACAAGATTTTTTTGTTTTGTTCAAAATATTTAATTTTTTCTTCAATGAAATATTCGTCATCTTGGTTTTAATTCGAACAGAAGCATTTGTATTAATTTAAGCAGTTTTTGCCGTTAGAGTTTTCGACTTTTATACCATGTACCTAATGATTATCCAGATTCAAAACTATACTACAGAATTTTAAGGGGTGGTAGAATACACCTAAATAAGCACTTTTATCCATACAATGCATGGCCATAATTCAAGCGGTGAAGTGACAGGTCTTAGCATACGTAAAAATGACAGAGGATGAACGGAAAAGTTGAACAAAATACACAAGCTACTCAAAAGAATAACCACCAACATAAATGTAGGCTTCATAATTTCGGTTTACTACATTGGTGAAACTACCAGGCATAGCTCGACTATTAGCAACATCAATGGAAGTCCTGGCAACAAGTTTGTCATTGGAATCGATGGTTCTATCGTAAATGAGGCATTTCAAATAGTCCCATAGGAAAAAGGGCCTGGAAATGTTGCATCCAAGGCGACAGAGGAGGAACGGAAAAGTTGAACAAAATACAGAAGCTACTCGAAAGAATAACCACCAACATAAATGTAGGCTTCATACCTTCGGTTTACTACATTGGTGAAACTACCAGGCATAGCTCGACTATTAGCAACATCAATGGAAGTCCTGGCAACAAGTTTGTCATTGGAATCGATGGTTCTATCGTAAGTGAGGCATTTCAAATAGTCCCATAGGAAAAAAGGCCTGGAAATGCTGCATCCAAGGCGACAGAGGAGGAACGGAAAAGTTGAACAAAATACAGAAGCTACTCGAAAGAATAACCACCAACATAAATGTACCTTCGGTTTACATTGGTGAAATTACCAGGCATAGCTCGACTATTAGCAACATCAATGGAAGTCCTGGCAACAAGCTTCTCATTGGAATCGATGGTTCTATCGTAAATGAGGCATTTCAAATAGTACCATAAGAAAAGAGCCTGAAAATTTTGCATCCAAGCCTTCCATATATCCTCGCTAAAACGAGATAGTCTCTTGTAGTGATGGAACCACATACTTGGTTTAATGTTCACGGAATCGCAAGACATCTTGCCCAAATTACAGAACAATCAGCAATTCTATAAATATTGTTTTAAACTACTAGGTAAGTTCTCCTGTCTAATTGGCCTTCCAAAAGATATAGCCCAGTCAAATGGTGATGGATAGATACGAATTCAGACATGTGGCGTGCGGATTTTTAGTTTCCCACATATGAGACGTGTAATAATAAAAAATTCTAACTTACGGGCATT
Source organism: Stegodyphus dumicola (assembly GCF_044657685.1). Classification (NCBI taxonomy): domain Eukaryota; kingdom Metazoa; phylum Arthropoda; class Arachnida; order Araneae; family Eresidae; genus Stegodyphus; species Stegodyphus dumicola. The sequence goes on along the minus strand of NC_140776.1, from coordinate 181,837,194 downwards.
CGTCAGAGAGTTAGACAAAATGTAGCAAGCTCTGGCTGCCCTGCGATCTACTAATGGAATGAGTACGCAGATTCGATGTGAGGCCGATACGCGTCAAGGCTTATAACCTCTATGGATGGTGGGGATGTCTCCTCATACGAGCCATCCATCTAATCCCGTCCGTTAGGGAAACTTACGGCATGGAAAACTTTTCGAGTCCCTACGAAACATTCTTTATTTCTACTCAAAATTTCTCTGTAACGTATGTTCTCCTGCTGCCTGGATGCTTTGTATCGTACAAGAAGCTAACAAAGAAATTTATGTCACACAAATACTCACAATCGCTTAAAGGTTTTAAGATCTGGCACATGTCATATACAATACGAAAGAATTCCGCGCAATCTTTGGGCTTCATTCGAATTCTTTCCACAGCTCCTTCGTAAAATACATGCCCGCCTTCTCCCGAATGGAATAACTCTTTGCCGTGGAAAATACTGGAAGAATAGACGATGAGTATGAAACCAGAGCTTATATGCCTTCAGCTGAAAGCGCCCTGTATTTCTTCACCGCTCGAATTATACCCATGCGTTGTATAATTAAAATTTCTTGTTTAGGAATGTTCTGTCACTTCTTAACGTTTTGCTCAAAAGTTTTGAATCATACGGCATACAGCATGCATAAAAAATGAAGTGTCAAAATTTTATATTTCATTTTATACAGACATCTACCTACAGACACGTAACTCTCCCAGTTTCTCAAGCATTAAGCTATTACTAAGTGTACACCCTGGGTTACAAGACACAAGGCCGTACAGATGTGATACGTCAAGTTGGAATACCTTGATGTATCACATCTGTTGTAATGGCGTGCAGTGCACGCGTTGACCGATCTCGAATTTTCTTTTTTGATGTAGGCAATGTAGTACATAAATGCTCCTTTTACGAAATACAGAAATCCTAGACGAATCTGGTGACGAGGAGTCTGGTGAATCAAAAAATTCGACGCATCTGGTGGTCATAGGAGAAAAGACTGTTACCTTCGTTTGCAGCATATCCGATCGAGTGCTGTCGAACAACACGATTTAGAAGTGTTATCACATTTCTGTGAAAACGCGAAAGGGTTTCTAATCAAGACACAATAACACGCCGAATAAATACTAATTCAGAAGTCAAACAACAAAAATCAGTGTTATATTTACAAAAAATAAACTCTGATTTTGTAAATATAACGCTGATTTTTGTTGTTTGACTTCTGAATTGGTTTCTAATCAGTTTGTGGAACATAATCGGTATAACTAGCGTTCAGTTAGAATAACAGCCAGTTTTACAGCAAATAAAGAGGGTTTTAACGAATGGTAAATCAGAAAACTGACCTGTCGACTGATGCTAAAGATTTTATAAAAGAAACCATTTTAAAATTCAGTGTAGTACAGCTGAGAATTTAAACCTTAACTCTCTGTCTGCAATCCTTTTTGTAGTATGTCTAGTCATATTTGTTTATTTACTTCCCATGCTGTATAATATGTTAAAGTTATGCATATCACATATAGATATATAGGAGAGAAATATTCTTCAGAAGATATTTCGATTATTTTAATTAGGCTCTTTTTTAATAGGAAAGAATGGATACAACTGGTCTTCTAGATTTCAGCTTGCAATTAATGGCTAGTTAATACAGGTTCCATAATTTTAGTCCAATATTCCTTACTCATCAGGATACTCTAGAGTCAAGAAGGAATTCATATGACCGGCTAAATATTTTATTGAAATACATCTGTCAGCGACTGACCCAAATGAATAGGAAGGCCCAATACAGATTTTATGAATACCCAATACCAGAAGAGAATTCTCTCTGACTTGAAAAGCGTTTTCCACCTATTGAAGGTCCGCGATCTCATGGGAATCTACTTCGTACACCAAAGCGTCTATTAGTGTGAAACAACTGGAACATAAGTGCACACTGCTGTTCTACAGTCAAGCTCCCATGTTTCCAGATCCGTTTTATTCGCTGACTTCCATGAAGAATCTTCTCCTACGATACAAAATGAAAGAGAAGTGGGAAAACGTGTTTTATGTGAGTAAACTTTACTGTTATGTCTCGAAATATATATCTTGAATCGTTTTTTAACAAGCTTAGACATTAAGATAAAATAACACGCCGAACAGGTATTAATTTAGAATTCAAACAACAAAAATCAGCGTTATATTTGCAAATTTTCACAGGACTTGTTTCGATGGTTTTACCGAACCATCATCCTCAGCTGCCAAAGCGCAAATGAACGAGATAAGATAAAGTGATTAGATAAGATAAGAATGACTGGACAAGAGTTAAGCTACTGGCGCCATCTGTTGATGAAAAGAGAACTAAAACATAATTTCCTTAATGGCTGATTTTTTCAATCTTTGCCTTCAGCCTTTAAGGAAATTATATTTAGTTAGTGTGGTACTCCTGACTGATTCTTTACAACATCAATCCGGGAAACAAAAGTCTTGCATGATCTGTAGTATTATATACACCTTCTCTCTTATACCAACTATTATATTATGTTCAAACTCAAGTAACTCACAACTTGCAGTCATGTTGATAGAAGAGCTATTCCGAACAGAACGTTGGATTTACGAATGAAACCCAGTGCACAACTTGCTAGTCCTGTTTAAACCGTTCTTGCCACGCCCCTCTGCCAGTCCATTAGTGGCCAAGCGCTAAAATCGCTCAACAGTGGTAGTTCTGACCTGAGTTCGATTCCAGGTGAAGGGATTGGCTGCATGAGCATCTTCGTGGTTTTCTTAACGTGTAACGTGTATACGCACCAGTTTTGCTTAGAAAGTCCTCCATGACAGGTACAGGTAAAAGTGTTCGGAACACCAGAACTTCATTAAAGATTGCACAGGTATAGCTCCCAATCACTAACCGAATAGAGCAAGGAGGGAAGGACAGAAGAAGAATAAAGCTGATGATGTTCTTTAGAGAGAGATTTAGAAGTTTATCATTAAGAGAAAAGAACAGAAAGGGAGAATGATTATTAGAAGAAAACTAGAAAAGGGCCATTAGAAGGGTTACTGTGTGATGCCATCGGGCTAATCAATTATTAGCGCCCATCGGTTGAGACCAGATCTCGAAACTTTGTACCATTGGGAAAGAAGGGAAATCTAATAAAACAAGTTTTACATTAAGCTAGTATAGAATATATCATATGACAAATTTAGAATAATTCTTAATATAGAGGGGGAAAATATAGAGAGAATAATACATCAAGTGTACAATAACACATAATGCGCCATTATAACATAATTTTGAATTTTCCAAATTTGGAATAGGCCCACCAGTGGCCGAGCGGTAAAAACGCTGAACACTGGTAGTTCGGTCCGAGATTCGAATAGCGCGAACGGGCTGGATGCATGGGCGTTCTCGTGGTTTTCCCCATGTGTAACGTGTATACGAGCCAGTTTTCCTTAGAAAGTCCTTCACGAAGGCATCCCTTCCTTTAGGCAGATAGCCCTCGTGCGCTTTGCCATAACTGAATAATCCAATCCAATCCACATTTGGAATAAAATGCTAAAACATAGAATATATCATGACAAGTACAGAATAATACTTAAAATATAGAAAATAAAATACACCATAATACATAAAGTATAAAATAGTCCATAGTATATCATATAATAAAAATTTGGAATTTTAAATAAAGTGCTAGGATAATACATGATGTCTCATATAATAAAATTAATAAAATAGAAGTATAAAATATAGAAGAGAATAATATTGTATTTTAGAGTTTATGATCACAAATAGTTTTCAGTATTTAATAGGCAGATTTCATGAGTCATTAAAGTGTTCATGATTATAGAGTTCATAAAAAGTTCGTGGTTTTAAAGCATGCATCCCTCGCCTTAGGCAGATAGCCCTAGTGTGCGCTGCCATATTCAATCAAACAAAATGAAAACCAAGCCATGCCTACCAATGGCCGAGAGGTAAAATCGCTGAATACTGACATTTCGACAGAACTTCAAATTGTGGTGAATAGATTGAAGGCCTATTTACGGTTTTCTCCATATATAACGTGAATACGAACCCGTTTCTCTCAAAAATTGCTGCATGAAGGCATGGCTTCCCTTAGATAGATAGCATTCGTGTACTTTGCCTCATTTAAATAACCTAACCTACTACTGTCATTTTTCACTTTCCAATGGATTATAATTAATTATTCCTTATCGTAATAATTCGCTTAATTTCCGCTTGTTTTATATTTAATTCATTTTAGTCTTAGTAAAAAATAACTAAAACTAAACTCAGTGGCGTTAGGCTGTGTTCAGACGGCGGCGTAAAGGGCATAGAGGGGTAGTCATAAGGGCATAAAATACAGGAATTCCGTTCACACTTGCGAGAACGGGGTGTAAGCCATGGCCATTGAGATAAGCTAAATTTGCGCATGCTTGGATGTGTCTACAACTTTCCCGCGCTGTTCTCCTGCTCGACTGATTTCCCGTGTTCTTCTATAGAACGCCCCTTCGTTTTAGCTTCGCTCTGCTTGCTTTGTGAAAGCGAAATCTTCTATAGAACGCCGCTTCGTTTTAGCTTCGCTCTGATGGGTCGACGCTTATCCCAAACTCGGCGTAAAGTTGAAAACTTTGGACCCTATTCCACGAGCCCTAAACCAGATTTTGTGACGTTGCACAGACCGGTTGCCTTGGCAACTGAGCTCGGCTTTAACCACTTATGCCCTTTATGCCAATTTCCAGAATATCTAAAAAGGTTTCATGGAAAAGATATTCATTGCCGATGTGGTCAGGATGCATCTGGAGCATCTAATGGACATTACATTTGGGACTATGCCTTAACGAAGGTAATTAGAGGAGAATATTTTCGAAATATATCTATAAATAATGAAAAATATTTATATAGCAATAATAAAGCTAAATTAGGACTTACAAAAATTATTACCAATTTGAATAATTATGTATATTTCGATCCTCTTGTTTAATTGCTTAAATTTTTGAGTTGAATTGCATAAATTATAATGTAATTTGTATACATACAATGTATAATTTACTGAAAACTGTAAATGCTTATTGTTCGTTAAGCTAGGCAATATTTGTATTTTATAATTGTTGTTTAGGTTAGCAGTTGTCTTGAGTTCAATTTAGTCATTTTATGTTAAGAAATAGGTGGTTTCTATTCTGAATGAAGGTCGAGATGACCCGTTGGCGACGCCGACACATCTCCAGCGGAGGATGAGTTTTTGGATAAGTAGTCCTTATTCTGTTGTAGTGTTTATCCAGTTATCTTTCAGTTTGTTTCTTTTAAATTGCCGGTTGTGCCAATTTTGGCGGTACGGCTTATTTTCTTAGATTAGATTAGATTAGATTAGATGTCCTTTATGCCCCCGTCTGAACGAAGCTTAACAGCCCTAATGGGCCAAGGCCTGCAGTGCCCGAAATCTGCTTTCTTTACCGTGGCCCCGGGTAAAGAAAGCATATACCGTAAGCATATGCCCTGAACTGTGGTCATATACCGTAAGCATATGCCCTGAACTGTGGTCTGAACTTACTGCTACCGTAAGCATATGCCCTGAACAAGTGGTCAGATTGGTCGCAGGACCACCAGTGTTTAGTGCAGGACCACCAGTGTTTAGTCCCCAAGCGAACTTGGTACTCATTTTATCGACCCAAGTGATGGAAATCAAGGAATGAAAGGCTGAGTCGACCTTGTCCAGCCCGGGAATCGAGCCCCAGACCTGTGATGCTGCTGCGCGATGCGCTAGCCACTGCTCCACCGGGCCTCAAAAAATAATTAAGAAAACATAATACGTGCATCATATAGAAGAAATAAAACATTTTAAAAAGGCAAGCAATACAGCTTGTTGTTATGCATATCAATACTTACGACTGTCTAACTGATCTCCGATGATGATGAGTGAGGCTACACAAACGCAGTAGAGAGTGAGAGTGATGGATACGGCCGCCATCTGCTGGCCCTTCTTCCCACACATGGACAACAGGACATCATGGTATGTTTTATCACCGTTGACGTCAGAACAATAGGCGAGGATCAACATCGTTGAAATCATCAGAGTCACCATTATCTACAAATATTAACAATCACCTATACTGTATCCAATATTTAACTCACAAAGTATGACATAAGGAAAAAATTTGTAGGTTTCTGTGGGATGTACAGAAATTAAAATCGCAAATTTCAACTAATTGAAAAGTATGTTAATGCGTTGCTTAATTTTTCACTTTTAATGCCATTTTTAGTTCCATAACAAACTTCAGCTACCAGATAGGTGAAAGATCGCAGGGTAGAAAATTTCGAGATTGGAACAACAGTTTTAAAAGACAGTTTTAAATACATTGAACAACAGTTTTAAATACATTGACGGTTTATCATCGGATCGAACGCGTACTTTAATTTTATATTTACAAAGTCTTGCCGGACGAAATGAGTATCCACAATCTTAGGAGAATTTCATAAGGTGATACTTTAATACATTAGCCAAATATTCGATTATTTAATTTCAAATTTTAATAAAGACAAAAAGCAGTTTACTAAATTTAGTTCACTTTACTTAAAAGCTTTTCATTCTTTCGAGTTTTATGATTTTGTAATCGTTATATTTGGAGATTATGCCGCCCAGACGGTATAGTGGCTAGGAAAGCCGACTGCAATCCCAAACAGCATGGTTCGAATCCAGAGAAAGCATGGTTCGAATCCAGAGAAAGCATGGTTGTATCCTTTCATAGGAGGCAAAGTTGGTCCACCGATTTGGTGCCTTGGCCGCCGTTTCTGGCCTTAGTAGTGGCCAACGTCTGTGATGATGACTTGTGCCCGCCATTAAAACAATTAAAAATAAAAATATTTGGAAATTAATCTATATTTTATACTGTCTCTGACATATTCACGTTGTGATATTTAGTAATACAATGCATTGAATTTTGCTGTATGACATACGTTGTTTCTTGCCAAAACAAACTCGTGTTATCTTTAAATTCAGATTATAATTTTTATAGTTGGGACGAAACCTACATTTTCTTGAAGTTGATGTACGTGTGAGTAACACGTGCATACGAAAATATCCCTAACATTAACTAGGAAAGCCGAAATCTTAGTTAAGATAGACATGTTACAATTAATAATCAAATTTAATAAGGAAGAGTAACAGTTGCCGGGTACATTATAACGGCTTAAGAAATTCAGAGCACAGTACAGATGCGAGTACACAAGATCACATATTTCGGCGAAGCAGAGACGCACACATTTGTTGAAGTAGTTCCACTTGACTGCCGGGAAAATTCTTCTCTCCTCGTCAGCCTGTAGGTTTGCCAAACGGGTTTACTGTTTCGCCAATTGGCGCTTTTCTGTACAGTTTTTAAGTCCGTATCGCCTGTTTGGCGCTGCCGCTGCATACTCCCTCCGCAGTGTCAACGAAATGTGACATACCGATGCGGGGGTCGGCTTAATCGTCCAGAACGGGTGATACAATTGTCCGAAGTTTTTTTCACACTCTTGGAAGCAACTTGAGAAGAGTCCATGGTTACAAAAGCGGGTTTCAGTCTATCTATGGAGATTGTTTGCGTACTCCCTTTTATTTCGAGATCAAACGTTTTATCTCGACTTTCTAGCACCTTAAATGGTCCATCATAAGGAGTTTGAAGTGGTTTTCTAACTCTGTCGTGTCGAAAAAACACATATGTGGACTTGTGAAGGCGTGGATGAATGAAACATGTTCGCTGGCCGTGGCTAGAAGTCGTGGTCGGGCGGACACTGGCAAAGTGAGATTTTAAATCCTCCACAAACTGTTTGGGGGACGCATCCGGAGGTGTCGGATTGAAAAATTCTCCTGGGAGACGGATAGTCTTTCCATACACCAGTTCAGAAGTGGTTGCTCCTATGTCCTCTTTGAGAGCGGCGCGGAAACCCATCAGCAGCGTTGGAAGGGCAGCCACCCAGTCACTGGTATCGTGCGCTTTTAAGGCAGCTTTCAAAGGACGGTGGAATTCCTCGATCAGTCCATTCGCCTGTGGGTGGTACGGAGACGTCCTGATCCTCTTGATTCCCAATAATTGGGAAAGGGTTCGAAATAAGCCGCTTTCAAACTGTCGCCCTTGGTCGGTAGTAATAACAGTCGGACAACCAAATCGAGTAATCCAGTGGTCATAGAAAGCCTGTGCTACTGTGCGTGCTGTTATGTCTGGTATGGGTACTGCTTCGGGCCATCTAGTAAATCTATCTATCATAGTTAGACAGTAATAATTATTTTGAGAAGGAGGTAGGGGACCAACAAGGTCAAGGTGGACGTGATCAAACCTCTGTGATTGGTCTGGAAACTTCATTAACGGGGTTCTAGTATGCCTGCTTACTTTTGCTTTCTGGCACGGAATGCACTGCCGTGCCCATTTCGCGCAATCTTTGCGGATGGAAGACCAAACAAACCGTGAACATACTAACTTTGTTGATGCGCGAATGCCGGGGTGAGACAAATTGTGCAAGGTGGCAAAAACTTTCTCCCGGAATGCTGGAGGAATGTAAGGACGGGCGTTACCTGTTGACACATCACAATATATCGGTAAGCTACAATTCGGTAAGGTAAGTTTTTTGAGATGTAGAACTTTTGACTCTTTAAGCAATGTTTGTAATTCTGGGTCGATTTCTTGCATTTTAGCGATTTCCTCATAGTCGATAGGGTTAGGCATGCTTATTGCTTCTATACGCGAAAGTACGTCGGCAGCGATATTCTCCGAACCTTTTATATGGCGAATTTCAGTGGTGAATTGTGAGATAAAGTCTAACTGCCTAGCCTGACGAGGTGAACACTTATCCAAACGCTGTCGGAATGCATACGTGAGCGGTTTGTGATCGGTGATTAAAGAAAGGTTCCGTGCTTCCAACATATGCTTAAAATGCCTAATAGCAGCATAAGCTGCCAATAGCTCTCGATCATACGCACTATAGTTCCTTTCCGCCTGCGAAAGCTTTCGTGAGAAAAATGCGAGAGGCTGTAAATTTCTATCAACTATTTGTGCTAGCGTTCCACCGATCGCCAATTGGCCAATTGGCGCTTTGGAAGTCTGACGCATCAACCTGTAAAACCAACTGGGCATCTTTCTTCGGGTGTGCCAAAAGAACAGCATTAGCGATTAGCTGTTTGCACTTTTGAAATTCACTCCGCGCTTCCTCAGACAAATTCAGGATTGTCTTATCATTTTTCTTAGCCCCTTTTAAATACGAAGTTAAATGTATTTGATTCTGGGCTACGTTGGGTAAAAATCGACGGTAAAAATTTAAAAATCCTAAAAATCTCTGCAAATCTTTTACCGTTTTAGGAAGTGGGTAGTTAAGTATCGGTTCCACTTTGTTCGTCAGAGGCTTGGTACCATCTTTATTGATTATATGGCCTAAAAAAGATATTTCCGGAACGCCGAAAACACATTTCGAAGCGTTAATTGTCAATCCATATGAAGTTAATCTTTCAAAAATAGTACGTAGGTGAGATTTATGCTCATCTTCCGTATCACTAAATATCAAAATATCATCTAAGTAGACGTAGGCGAATTTTAGATCTCCAAGAATTTCGTTCATAAACCTTTGAAAGGTTTGAGCTGCTCCGCACAGTCCGAAATTTAAAAACGGAAATTCGAAAAGACCAAATGGGGTGCAAACTGCAGTTTTCGGTATATGATCTGGATGGACTGGTATATGATGATATGCCCGAACGATATCAATTTTTGAAAAAATTGTCTTTCCGCTAAGCGTATTATTAAAGTCTTGTAAATGCGGGATAGGGTATCTGTCGGGTTCGGTGCACGCGTTTAGTTTTCGGTAGTCTCCTACTGGCCGTATGTCGCCCGAACTTTTAGAAACTACATGAAGAGGTGATGACCATGCTGATTTTGATGGTCTACAAATACCTTGATCTATCATAAATTGAAATTCTTTTTTTACTGCTTCGTATAACTTAGGGCTTAACCTACGCGGTTTACTGTGCACAGGAGGACCGTTTGTTTCGATGTAATGAACCGTACTATGCTTTACTCTACCCGAATCGGATTTTAACTTCAGTACTTCCGGAAAATCTTTCAAGATTCTGTGATATGGTGAATCACCAGATATTAACTTTACCGAAAAATAATTTTTAGAATCGGAAAGAGAACCAATACGAGTTAATTTCGTAGTATTATCGATAAGCCTACCTCGTTTTAAATCGATTAAAAGATCAAAATGCCTTAAAAAGTCGGCTGCTATTATAGGCACTGGTACATCGGCGATTAAAAACTTCCAAGAAAAGTTTCGTCTAAGTCCTAAATTCACAGTTAACAATTTTGTTCCATACGTAGAAATTCTGGAATTATTCGCGGCAAATAATTGAAGCGAATCAGGATGCATTTTCTTAAACTTAGAAGTCGGTGTCACACATGAAACATCCGAGCCCGAATCAATCAAAAAGTTTAAATTTAATCTGTTATCGTAAACATGTAAACGACATGAATGCGCGACTGCCGATGAATTTCGATCGACAGCCGCTACTACTAGTTTTCCTGGGCCGTAGTGTTCTGAGAAAAGGAACAAGGTGCTCGACATTTTCGTGCATTATTACCGAATCGCGAATGAAAATAACAATAATTGTTCACACGCTCTCGGGAATGCCCACGCGAAAAACTACGTGCTGTGTTATGTTGATCCCGGGGGAAATTATTCCTCGTTTTTCCGCGGGAGAGTCGCTCGACTTGTTTACTTAGGGCAGAGATTTCACTCCTTAAGGCCTTAAGCTCCTCGAGGGGGGCACCAGAATCGTTAGGGTTTCTGGGGGAACTCGCCGAAGCTGCCTGGACCGCGAACACGCTGTTGTTCGTTGGCGTGCGCACTTCAGCTATCTTATCAACCATTTTTGCTAAATTGTCTAAGGATTCCGAACTTATTGATAAAATGGCATGCACCTCGGAAGGTAACCTTTGCAGCCATAATGATTTTAAAAATTCGTCAGTTATACAGTTTCCACCTAATTCTCTCATTTTTCTCAATTAGTGAGATGGTTTGTCGTCCCCTAAATGCAATTCAGAAATAAGTCTGCGTATTTGCTCGCTTTCCGAATCTGAGAATTCTACTATTAACCTAGCTTTAAGGGCATCATATTTAGCCGTCGCTGGGGGATTAAATAAAATATCTGATACTGCGGAAAGAGTTTCAGGGTCTATCGAAGAAACCACGTGGTTGTATTTTGTACTATCGCTACTAATCTTCGCTAAAGCAAAGTTACTTTCAACTTGAATAAACCAAAGTTTAACATTTTTTTTCCATAAAGGGGGAATTTTAACTGCCACGTGTGAGATTTGTGGCTCCTGAACCGCCATATTCGATTCCTCGTTGGTTTGGCCTTCCGATCCTGGCATGGTTGCCAATTATAAATATATCGTAAATCGTAAACTTAATGTTTTGCACTATACCTTATCAAAACAGTATCAATTTAGAATAAAATAATGAAGACATTCAATATCTCAATAAAAGTGTGAGCACGAATATTACCCAAAGATCAATTTTAAACAATCAATAATTAAATTAAAACTATAATTTTAGAGCAAAACATATCACAAAAACATAATTAAGACCAATCACAGATAATTAAAAAAATTTGACCACATACCTGTAAATCCTCCTTAAGTGTGATAAACCACGTGTAATCCGTACGATAAAATGAGGAGGAAATAAATAGGGTTGAGCCTTTATCAGTCATAAGGAAGAGCATTGGCATCAAAATAAGGCATATTTTTAGTTTTTAAACAAAGATTGAGACAGATAGTCATTAGGGATCGAAACAGAAGGAGCGAGGGACAGGGTCACCAATGATGTACGTGTGAGTAACACGTGCATACGAAAATATCCCTAACATTAACTAGGAAAGCCGAAATCTTAGTTAAGATAGACATGTTACAATTAATAATCAAATTTAATAAGGAAGAGTAACAGTTGCCGGGTACATTATAACGGCTTAAGAAATTCAGAGCACAGTACAGATGCGAGTACACAAGATCACATATTTCGGCGAAGCAGAGACGCACACATTTGTTGAAGTAGTTCCACTTGACTGCCGGGAAAATTCTTCTCTCCCCGTCAGCCTGTAGGTTTGCCAAACGGGTTTACTGTTTCGCCAATTGGCGCTTTTCTGTACAGTTTTTAAGTCCGTATCGCCTGTTTGGCGCTGCCGCTGCAAAGTCAGATCCGAATAGACATCCTAAAATGTTCTCGTATTATTCAAATTTCATTATTCCTTCACGTAAGGATGTAAAGAAGCACAAAAAAACTTAATAATCAAAGTTTTTAATTAAAGCAAATTTTAAATCTGCGTTCAAACGTAATTGTGAAACGTAAATTTAAAGATTCACTGTTTAAAAGCATAATTGTATCTTTTAAGAAGATACAAATGAAACTCAATGAAGAAACGTGATTTAAACAGTTGAATCGTTAGACCATTTAAACATAGCGCATGGAGCATAAGAAATTTTTCCAGGTTTTGTTAAATGACGTACCTAAACACTATAGCATTCATGGACGCCTCAAAGTGTGACTGGTTATGCAGGTACTACCGAAATCTCAAAAATCTTGTTCCTCTTAAAAAAATGCTTCCATGGATGTCAATAAAGAAATCTTTATAAATTTTGAATTAAAATATTTAACGTTTCTTTAAATTAGTTTTCGAAAAACCCAAACCATAAAAAAGACGCGAAGATTCGACTTTTAAAATCTCGAATTGTTTTCAAGATTCGTTGTGATTTGAATAGCCCATCCATTATGATTCCTTTTTCTGCGAATTAACACGAGTTTATCAAGCATAATCTCATGTCATTAAACATACACTGGTTATCATAAATTAAGGAAAAGCCACAAAAATAGCGATAACTCCCTCAAAAATAAGCCAAACCGTGTAAAATTTGAATATGTTGCCAAGTAAGAGTAGCTGAGTAAAACTGCGATATGCAAATTAGTGGCGCTGCTTTCGGCATAAGCCATCTGCGAGGAGCATAAAAGTCCATGTTTGAGAGCAAGCCCACATATTTGACTGTGACAGCGACATCAGAAATCTGAGATAGCCAATTCGTAACAATGACTTCCAGGCATCATTTGCCTGCAGAACTGCTATGGAGAGCCATTGGGAGACTAGAGGCAGGACAAAGTCAAACAGAAGTGGCCAGATGGCTAAATGTGAGTCCTTCTGTGGTTCATAGACTTTGGAGGCAATTTCAAACCACAGATTCGGCACCTAGGAGATTCAGCCAAGGACGGCCAACTGCTACGACGAACGTCGATGACTGATATTTGACATTATGTGCACGCAGGATTAGAAGCGTTACTCCGACTCTTCTTAGATCCTCCCTTGCTGCAGCCACCGGAAGGTTCGTGTCAACGTCAACTGTACGTAGAAAGCTTCAGGAAGGTGGTATGTATGCGAGGCGACCAGCCATTTGCCTGTCGCTCACGTCACGCCATAGGAGGGACCGTTTTCAGTGGGCACGACAACATGTCCACTAGACGCCTGATCAATGGAGGGCGGTTCTCTTTACGGATGAGTCCAGGTTTAGTCTAGAAAGCGATAGTAGGCGTTATTTGATATGGAGAGAACCTAGAACCCGTTATCATCTGTCACACATCCGTGAAAGAGATGCATACGGAAGAGGTAGTGTCTGTGTTTGGGGTGGCATTTCTTTGGGTGGACGCACAGACCTCCATGTCTTTCCAAGGGGAACCGTGAATGCTCAGATTTATAGAGATGACATCCTTGATGTTTATGTGCGCCCATATGCCGGGACAATAGGTGATGCTTTCCTGCTACACGACGACAACGCAAGACCACACAGGGCTCGCATCATAGATGATTATCTTCAACAGGAAACAATTATGCGCAGGGAGTGGCCAGCTCGATCCCCGAACTTGAATCCTATCGAGCAGGTTTGGGATGCTTTAGGGAGACGTCCAGCTGCTCTCAATCCGCCCCCCCCAAACCCTTGTCGCGCTTGCAACTGCTTTGAAAGAGCAATGACTCTCGCTTCCTGTGGAACTGATAGACCGCATAATTGAAAGCATCACACATCGCTGTATGTGCTGTATTGCTTCTAGAGGCGATCATATTCCATATTGAAGGTACGTTTCCTATAGCAAACTGACACCTTCTATTTGTTCATTTTATACATGTGCTAATTTCTAGACTACCATATTTGTCTGGTAATTTCTTTTTATGTTATTTGATACCTTACTATGTGTTGTATATTGTGGGTAAGTTTCATTAAATTCTACATGTAACGTTTTCAGTAATCGTGATTTTTGTGATTTTTCCTTAATTTATGATAGCCAGTGTAATTCGAAAAGATTTTAGCTGAAATAGGAAGCTATCATAATCTCAATTATCTTTAGTATCACTGAAAAAGGAAATTTGATATCAAATTGGAATTCTCTGTATTTATATTTTCGTTCGATATTTACTGTAGATGAGATATTCAAATCTTTGAATAAATATAGTTTGTTAACAGACTAAAAATCTATATAACTTTCTGCCTTTGTTTCAGGTTAGTGTGGTCGGAGTGAAATTACTTTCTCTCCTTTCCGTAAGTTTTGGAGTTAGACTCTGCTGCCCTGGCTGAAAATACTAAATAAATACTGTTTAGAGACACAATATGGAAGGTTTATTATCCACCGGTGGCAAAATTCTCAAAGACTTCTGCTTCCAGTGCAACTAGCCCATAATTTCCTCCAGGTTCAAGTCCACTAAGTTACTTGCTAACAGTCTTTGGTGATGCGAAATAAGCAATATTAAATAGTAAAGTGAGGTCCCTGAGTGTTATTTTCGTATCAGAGGTTACCTCCAAACACCTCTGAAAATTATTTGTGCCAACCAGGGTATTCGTAACTTGGGACATCATTAGTCCCCCGTGACGATTTTTGCTCAGAAATTTTTCTCGTGATGAGAGACATTCGTGGTCAGAGGTTCCACTGTATTTTGAATCTACAGTTTTACGTGGATTTTCAAAACCAGGAAGTGAAACACAGTGTTATATCTGAAATATGTGTATGGCTGTGACTTTTAAGTTAGCTAACAGTTCAGCTGAATTTAAATTAAATAAACTTCCATCTTCCTTTTGATTGACGTCACCAAATGTTTGCAAATTAAGAATTTGAAAGCAGCGATTCGCAGTTTATCCCCTGTTAAGCGGAAAGCCATCTTTCTGTTTGCAATTGCTAGCGCCGCTTCAGTTCTTTATATATATATATATATATATATTCAGTGGCAGATTGTGAACAGTTACAATTTTGTAACAGAGTCTATTAATCTAAACTAAGGCCAGATGTGGTGGTCTCTTTATTATGGAGGCACCTAATAGTTGGGCCACCATTGCCGCCTATGAAGGGACGGACAATTACAAACATGAACTTTCCGGGATTCGAACCTAGGCCCTTCGGTATCGCAGTCAGGCTTCCCTAACCACTCAGGAGCCAGATTATGGCCAAATTGGTTCCAGAATCTACAAAGTAACAGAGTTGCCCAGCGGAAACTGAAAACAATAATTGACTACTCTACTAGCAATTACTGTTCTGACACGGGAAGATAGTAGTCATAAAAGTCTATATAAGCTAGTTCAATATGTCAGCAACAGAGTATGTGATATGTATGTACAATATGTAATTTTGTATTTATGCTGTGCCAGGTTTTCATACATAAAGTTCGTACTGTATCTGAATGCTGTAATGTATCTGTACATGTTTATATCTATATATTTTGATTGTACTCTTCTTCCAGTGCCTTGTATGCACATGTATATATTTCTTTGTACATTGTTGTACTCTTCTTCAAATGCCTTGTATGCACATGTATATATTTTTTGTACATTGTTGTACTCTTCTTCAAGTACCTTGTATGCATATGTATATATCTTTTTTGCATTTTATAAATGTCGTCTGCTCAGCCGGGGCTGCCCAGGGCTGCGGCCTGGTAGCTAGTGGTTGACTCCCGCCGAGTTGGTAACCAATTCTGCATGGATATATCTATGCCCGGGTCGGAAGCCAAGTCAGCGGTTTACCTCCCCTAACTACTATACCGTCTGGGTGGCAATGGGAGTTGTCTATATTGAAAAGAACTTAATAATGTTCGGAAATTGCCACAGTTCTGTTGTCGTCTAAGGCTGCAAATTATTCCTTCTAATGGTTAACTAAGAATAATCCGGTGTCTTAGAGTTTTTATTTTGATATTTGTTTATTTCAAGGTAGGTGGGATTTTATCACAAATTATTTTCAATAAATAATCGACCCGTTAGTTTTTCAAATTCTCTCTCTAGATGTATCTTTCCAAGCATAGTAAATTAAAGTATAATGCATTTTAATTTGCACCTAGTAAGTTGATTACAGTTAAACGATGATTCGAGGACATTTAAAAAGTAGATTTTAGCGAAATTCTATAGAATGAGCATACATTTTAAAATAATTTACCAGTATGGTTATTGAAGTAATTCAAAAGAGAATGAAAATATCTTTGCGGTTGTTAGTTACTGCGTGAGAGGTATATTATTATTTTTACTAATAGTTATTTTAATTTGTTAGCCTTTTCTGTCCCTTTCTGTTTCTCTCGCGTTTTTTCGCCAGGATGTAAATGAGTTACGGTGAACGAGAGTGTATTTTAGCTAAGTAGCGAAAAGGTTACTCAGAGCGTGGTTTCGCTATTGAGTGCGTACGTTGTTGTTTCTACCAGCTGTTGGAATTCTGATTCTCGGCTTTGCAGTCTTGCCGCCGAAGTTTAATAATCAGGTAGGTGTCTGAGTCAACCTTTTGAACTACTAGCTGATCTTTAGATTCAGTTTAGTTTACCATTATCTTAATCTGGATTGGGATAAGAAAGTTCCTTCAGGTGAAGGCTTTGAAATTTTTACTGATGGTTCCAAAATTGCAGGAAAAACTGGATGTTCTTTTGTTGCTTTCTCAAGTGGAGAAATAAGTACTGTTCAAAAATTTCGTTTAAGTAATAATTCTTCAGTTTTTCAAGCGGAAGTTTACGCTATATTAAAGTCCTTGGAATGGCTTTTGAGAAAGAACTCTCAAGAAGAAGTTAATATTTATTCAGATAGCCAAAGTGCAATTCAAGCTATTGCCGCCTCTAAGATTTATACGGATTTGGTCCTTAAAACATTTAATTTATATTTGGAAGTTTCTAAGAAAAGAAATATTTATTTTCATTGGATTCGTGGATACATTGGTCATTCAGGGAATGAACTTGCAGATTTTTATGCAAAGCAAGCGTCTAAAAAAGAGGTTATAGATGAATTTCTTCCAACTTCGATTGTTTCGTTTAAGAATTCATTAAGGATTAAGATAATACAAGTTTGGCAATCCTATTGGGACAAAGAATTGAAAGGTAGATTTACCTATAAGTTCTTAAAAGAAGTTAATACAAAGAAAATTTTTGGAAATAGTTATCTGAATCAATTCCTTACTAACCATGCTCATGTTCCGTATTACTACAATAGATTTAATATTAAATCTATAATGTGTCAATGTGGATCTAGAGAAGCAGATGTGGAACATGTACTTAATTGTGCTTTGTTAAAGGATAGATGGTGTAGATTTATACCAAAACTGAGATTTGAATCGGATGTTGTCAAAATATATATGGACGAAAAATCAAGAAAAGGAATACAAGATGTTATGAAAAATATTACAGAAACAGAAGAAGATTTGTTTTTAAGTTCTCAGTAAAGTTAATGAATAAGAAAAAGTCTTTTGTTAAAAATGTATTAAAAATTATTATAATACAATCTTCTTAAAATATTATGTAACATTGTTAAAAATTGTTGTATTATAAAAGCTCATTGAGATAATGAAAAATTTTTATGTAATATTGTATTTAAGTTTTGTTTTAATAATTATATTGTATTAAGAATAATCAAGAAGATTGTAATTTTTGTTTTTGTAAAATTGTTTTTAATAAAGATATTTGTTGGCGGTGCCAGCTTGTCTTTTGTTAGGGGACGAGTACAATATGGTGGTTGTATTAAAGAAATGAGTAGTTCCATTAATCCCTGCATATACCGCAAGGTTCGCAGGATTTATTAACCGGTCTTACCGTTATCTTTAGATTTATCGCTATGAGTGGTTGGTGGATTTGTAAGCACAAAGACTGTGCCATCTGCCACTGAGTTCAATAAAATGGTCTTTTACAGCCTTCTATTGTATTTATCTTCTAGTGTTGGCAACAAGTCGCTAGCAGACTTTCAAATAAGTGTAGTAACAGCTTATACTAGCCAAGAAAACTAGATCTTATAACTGGAACTTGTCAATATAGCATGATAATGCAAATGGGTAGTCCTTTGCGCATCGCTATGAAATTTAAATCCTTTGTTATTATTAAAAGATTTTCCCATGTCTCGAAGAAAAAGGAAGCTACAAAATAAGCCCTGACCTAAAAATAAACTTGCAAATGTATTTAAAGGTACTGCCCACTTAGCAACTGAATGCATTAGAATATATAATAATAAATAATTCAAATAGAAACAGTATTTGTAACTGCAAATAAACTAGTGTTTGAAATAAATATAGACTTGCGTGAAATGAACTGAAATTCTACTCATTAAAAACTTTAGCAGTGTGTTTCTGAACGGCTTGGAGTTCATACCCATATGACTTTATGCTTTATTTAGTAACCTTGTAAAGACATTAGGATTTTTGAAAGCAGATGTGATTAAAATTATGCAACGCCTTTGCGGGAATCGAACTACGAACCTCTCAATTACGCGCTGAGTGTGCAGACCACCACACCACGAAGACATACCATGAAAGCGGGAGGCATACCTTATTTACTTCCCCTTTTAAAGGGCTACTGGGGTTTTTGGAGGACCCAATCGCCAAATCCTCGGTGGGGAGAATAATCATCCACCATCCTTTTTAGTTCGCATCCTTACATGTTATGTTAGAAAACATACTTAACTTGTGTAAGGCGAAACTATTCAATATGTACTGGAAAAAAATCCATCTGTAATGTAACGAATGTACTCCGAAATTAGCTTTGTTACAATAAACTCTTCATGGGACGGCGGAGACGTTTCCTGCTAACCTCTGGTAGTCTCCAGGAATCTCCTTTCTCTGACGCCAGTATTTTGAAATTTCACGAAGAATCCGTCTCAATAAAACAATTCCACTGCAGTGGTAATTGTACACAGCGTTAAAATATGATAACCACAGGAATAAAAAACATATTATTTAATTGATTGTTTAGTTTGCACAGACATTAGATAGTTTGGAAGCAGGAAAGATGAAAAATTAACAACGCCTTCGCCGGGAATCGAACCACGGACCTCTGAAATACCGCCTCAGTGTGCTGACCACTACACCACGAAGACACGCTAGGAAGGCGGGAGAAACACCTTATATACTCCCCCTTTTAAAGGGCGAATGGGGTTTTTTAGGGGACCCAATCGCCAAATCCTGGGTGAGGAGAATCATCATCCAACACCCTTTTAGTTCGTGTGCCACTGTAGAGACATTAGGATATTTGAAGGCAAACGATGTGATGAAAAATATGCAACGCCTTCGCCGGGAATCGAAACACGGACTTCTCAATTACGCGCTGAGTGTGCAGACCACCACACCAGGAAGGCATGCCAAGAAGGCGGGAGAAATACCTTATAAACTATAATTTATGTTTCCTACATCGGAGAATTCTTCGCCTAGATGATCTCCTCTAAGTTCCCACTCTAACAGTTCCCACCTCTAAGTTTCACGCTAAACGAATTTTTAATTTTCATGGGTATTTGAAAACATACAAATATTTATTTTTTAAAATTTACGTTGAGATTTTAACACGGTTTAGTAAAAACAGAGAATTTAAAAAATAATTAACAAACATCTATTTTAGTTACCTTATAAACGGCCTTATACTTATTATATGATTTAAATTACTCTATGAACTTAAGTTGCATTATTAAACATTTAATAAATTGATGAAACATTATTATATTCAACTATTATTTATATTTCACAACACTATGTGCATGCGCAGCATCTTTGTCAAAGTTTCGGTTTCAGCGTAATCATAAAATATCGCAGGAATATTTTCATTTGATTACATCGCAGATGAAAACGTTGCTGAGGAAACAACGCAATGCCAAAAACATCGTCAGAGAAAACATCATGGGAGGAAAGAAAACATCATCGAAAATAAAAAAAAAACATTTCAAAAACATCGTAGTTTTAAAACATTATTGTAATTAAATTAATCATTAAATAATTATTAAAAATAAATTTATTAATAAATCGTAATTAAATAATTATTAAAAAATTAAGCATCTAACAAGTATCGCATGACGATAACAGTTCAGACGTGTCATTTTCAGACTTATAAAGTTGCAAATGTACTTTCGTATAATGACTTGTCAGCGCAAATAGGAATGAAAAAATATTTTTACCTCTATATTTCATATTTTTATATTAATTAATTTTTACCTAATAATATCGATAACCTCTTCCATAATAATATACATAACTTCCTGTGGAATAATATAGCTAATAATATAATAACTTCCTGCAGTCACTCATCTTGCCCTTTCAAATATTTTTTTTTAAATATATCTTTCATGAAAAACTACCAATACAATTTTATAAAAGATAATAATTAAATAATGAGCTTTAATAGTGAACTACTAGTTCGATAGTGACTACTAATTTAACTTCAGTTTAAAATTCTATTAACTGTTATGCGTAGCACTAATTTTCTACTCCTTTTCAGTTTCTGAATGCTTAAATGTCATTATTTCTGTTTTAGTAAAGAAAAGTTATTTCAAAAATATGAAATATAATGTTAAAAATATTTATCATACCTTCTTGCGCTCACAAATCATTATAGGAATGTGCATTTACAACTTTCAAAGTCAGAAAAACACATGTTTGCGATGTTATCGTCATACGACGATTTGTAGGTGCTTTATTTTTTACCACGTTATTTTTACAATGATGTTTTAGCACTTTCCATGTTTTTGAACCGCTTTATTTTTAATAAAGATGTTTCCTATCACGATGTTTTCTCCTTGCTTTCTTTTCCTCGACGATGTTTTCTCCTTGCTTTCTTTTCCTCGACGATGTTTTCGGCCGAGACGTCTTGCTGCTATATTTTTGGTAGACACCTTTCATTTCATTCATCTTTAAAATTTATCTTTAAAAAAACCTGTTTTCTTACTATTTGTATTCCAGTAGCGAAATATATGCCTCCAGCTTGACTATAAGCAGCGGGAAAGTTGAGAATACCAATGCCTAATGCAGTGTTGACGAGAAGAAATGCCGTCATCAGCCAACTGGTGCCTGAAATATTGAATACTATTAGTGGAAGATATTGCTAATATTTAAGACAGCGACGTTTTCACTATTTAAATATACATATCTTATTTTCATAGTAGTGATTGTACCTTTTATTTGCGTCTTCCAAGATAACTGCCCAAATCAACAGGAAAAGTTTGCTTTTATTCAAGAGAAGCACTATACATCGCAATGGATAAAAATGTGTTCTGGTTTTATTTAGTTTCTTTAACAAATAGAAAACAAAACTGATATTGTAATATATTGGTAAATGCGCTGTAAAAAAATTGGAATCTCTTTAAATCAAGATATAATTTTCAGTAGATGCCATTGCAGTGGACTCTTGAAGAAGTGGTAGATACAGAGACGATTAAGAAAACATATAGCGACTCAAAGTTAAACACTTACATTTTTGTAATTTTTAAAACAATTTTCAGCCCAGAAATTAATTAAATAAAATGTTAAATAGCCGTTTATAAACAAACATTGGAATACATATTGAATTATCATGAACAAAAGGGGAAATTAGCCATCATTAATAAAAAAATAATTTATGAAGAATGAAAACCAGTATCTAAATAAATACACTAGCTTATAACTTCGTTTTGTTTCTCAAATCCAGGAGAAGAATGTTCTCCTGGTTTTCCAATTTTCTCTACCCTTTATCAGTTTTCTCTTAGGGAACTCAGTTGACGTGAAGAGAAGTGTCCCATTACTCTCTTTAATACGGCTCAGAACACCCTTAATATTATTTCCAATTGGTCCAGAGAACAGAAATTGGAATTCAATCCTAATAAATCTAAAATTATGATAATTAAAAGAAAGCATGTCAGCTATTCAAACCAACAACTGTACTTGAATAATACCTTACTCGAAACGGTGAATGAAATTAAATATTTAGGCGTTATTCTTGATCATAAGTTTTGTTGGAAAAATCATATTATGTATTTATTCAATAAGTGTGAAATATATACTTAGAGGACTTAATCGTGTCTCTTGCAATACTTTTGGTTTAAAATCTAATGTTATTGATAAGATTTATAAGCAGGGTATTGTCCCCTTTATTTGCTATGCTTCTAGAGTGTGGGGAACAGCTTTAGAAAAGAACATTAATTCCCGTATACTTCGAAGAATTCAAAGAAGAATTTTACTAAGAGTTGCGCGTGGCTACAGAACAATTAGCTATGAAGCCTGTTTCGCAATTTCAGGATTTTCTCCGATTGACCTTCATGTTTTGAATGACAAAAAGTTTAAAGATACCATCAGCAAATTTATGTTCTATACCAAAGTGTTGTTTGAAGATCTTCCTCATCCTGCCAATCGTTTGCCAATTCAAACTATCATTTATGACAATTCTGTTGATGATAATTTCCCTGTTGTGTGTTATACAGATGGCAGTAAAATTAATAATCGAGTTGTATTAGCTTATGTCGTTTTCCATCGTGGTTCTGAACTGGAATACAAACTCTTTAGAATTCCCAATGAATGCAGTGTTTTCCAAGCCGAATTACTGTGCATTAGTGAGTCAATTAAGTGGATATCTAACAACTGTTCGCTAAGTGCTATATTTCTTATTCGCACTGATTCTCTTTCATCCTTATATTCTCTTAGGAATATCTTCTCATATAATAAATTAATTGTCACTTCCCATGCTGTTCTTAAAGACCTTAATAATAAAGGTGTTGATGTTATCTTTTCTCATGTACGTGGCCACACTGGCAATCTAGGAAATGATAGGGCTGATTGGTTACTCGAGTGGAATGAATTATACAGGAATTCTACTACTGCCTCTTTGACTAAACTATATTTTCCTTCCATTCCTCACAGACTGAATAATAAACACTTTTTCTGCAATTTTGAAGTTACTCAATTTCTAACTGGACATGGTAAATTCAATTCATATCTGAAGAGATTTAGATTATCTAGTACAGACTTGTGTTCATGCAGTTTCGGGGGAGTGCAAAATGTCGAACATTTGTTGTTCTATTGTTCAAAGCTCAAGGAAGGACGAAAGGAACTCATTTCTAGGTTAAACTCTGTGACTATTACATTTCCTCCCCCTTTTCACGTATTTGTCCAACATAAAATGGCTTTCTCTTTCTTCTGTAAATTTATCTCTTACGTATCATCTGTGAATTTGTAAGTTTTTTTTATTTTGTGTTGTGTTGTTGTATTTGTTTGTTTGTTTATTACTTACCTCTGTAAGCCTTGTGTAATACTATGTGGTGCACAAAGATTTAAAATTTTCAATTAAAAAAAAACTCAGTTGACGGTTTTCCATATGTGAAGAACCTTTACCAAAGCTTTACTTTACCTGTACCAATTTGTACGAACGCATCGTAAATCTTCCGTTTCACTACTAACATGTTTGATTAGATTCGATTCTCAAAATGAAAGTCTGATGGCGTATAATTTTTGCTTTTACTTATTTAAAATGCTAAATTTTCAAAACTTTTCATGAATTGCCTTGTATTGAGTTAATTCGTTCGTTGCTTGCTAATTTTTGTGTTGATTAACAAGAATGGGAAGGCCATATGGACAAACGTCTTTGGATATTTATGAGTTTATAAAGCATTTTAAAGAGACGTCCAATTTCAAAAATAGTAAGACGAAGTCATTCAACAGATTTTGTTTTCATTGGCGGGCAGTTACCCGACATATAACCTTCATATCAGTGACAGAATAATGGATCAAAATAAATATTACAAATTTTGAACGAAAATATTAAAAGAGCGCTCAAAAATCGCTAAAACAAAAATAATTGTTTTCATTTTTATCGGGATAACAATCCAAAGTAATAAAGCCTCAAATATTAGACAGTGGTTGCTTTATGTTAGCATAAATTTAGGTATTTTGCATAATGAAACTCGAAAGGCATACGGAACGAACGTGCGCCAAGGTATATATTGGCGAGAGAAAGTAAAGCTCGTGACCAAAGCAGTATATTTGATTTTTCACCCTAGCTACTTGTACCTGGCCAAAGGTCTAATCCAGTAGTACTTTCTTCTCTTTCAGGTACTATGTCGAAGTATATTCTTGTTTCTTTTTTCTTATTTCCTAAAATAGGTAATCCTGATGATATTTAGGACTGATGAAGATTCTCTGTAAGTTATTCTTTTCGATACTTCAATTTTAATGTCTGTGAAGATTATTACTTTATTGTTATGCTTAAGTTAAGCAGAATTATCCTATTTTATTAAATAAAGATTTCGTAGTTAAAATTTTTGACTTATGATTCTTTAATTCTGTGCTTGAGGAAACGTACTCATTACGCCTTCAGTGCTAACGCACAACCAACAAAAGATTATAAGACTGAAATTTTGTAATGTTGTAAGATTCCAGGGGCATAAAGTGTTAAAACTCTTTGTTGAAAAAAAAACTAGTTACAAAGTTTATAAGAATAATTGTAACAAGTAATAATGTCTATTCTAAAAGAATCAATTTGTATAGAAAAGTTAACAGATGAAAATTATTCAGGGTGGAAATTTAAAATAGAACAACTTCTAATAAAAGAAGGTTTAGATGATGTTGTATTCGAAGATAAACCGGAAACTGTTACTGATATTTGGTTAATGATCGTAAAGCTAAAGCTTTAATATGTCTAAACATTTCGGATTCGAAATTTATCCATGTTTTGCATAGTAAATCTGCAAAAGAAGTTTGGCAGAAGTTAAAATGTGTCCATGAACGTGTAAATTTAACAAATAAGTTATTTCTTCTTAGAAAACTATATTCCATTAGATATAATGAAAGTTCTAAAATGCAGGAGCATATCAAAGGAGTACTAGAATTGGCTGAAAAGCTGTGTAGTATAGGTGAAGAAATTAAAGAAAATAACTTAATAGCAGTATTATTATGTTCTTTACCAAATTCATACAACTCCTTAATAACTGCAATAGAAAGTAAATCGGAAGCTGAATTGTCGCTAGAATATGTTAAAAACAAACTTATAGATGAGTATTGTAGACGTGTCGAAACTAAGAAAGTTCAAAAATACGATTCAGTTGCTTTAAAAAGTAAAAGCGAAAATAAATCAAAGTATAGTACACAATATTGTACTTATTGTAAGAGAAATAACCATACGATAAATGACTGTTTTCATTTAGAAACGTACTCATTAAGCCTTCAGTGCTAACGCACAACGAACACTTTATAAATTCCTCACATGTTATAGAAGCGTCCCTCAGTCTCCAGACTTAATTTCAATCGAAAATTTGCACTAACATTTCAAAGAAAAATTTTTTAAATCCTGCCATATGTAATTTAGAAGATTTAGAAAAGGTTCTAAAAAGTAAATGGTTAGAATTATTCTGAATTATCGCGAAAAAGTAGCCCCTCTAATGCGGAACAGATTAAAGCTATTATGGCAAATAAAGATCTACTAGTAACTATATACTAATCTTCATTTAAATAATTCAAATTAACTACAACAATAATTATGCCCGAATTTGATTTTCGTATTATCTTTCACAGTTTGTTGAATTATTTTTCCAAACGTGACGCAAAAAGATTTTTGCTTTATTTTTTTCTGAATTTACGCGTGATTAAAAAAATTAATATACATATAATTTGTTATTTTGTTTATCCCTGTCGGCATGGTGTGAGGGAATCCGGCTGCCAAAAATTTGGGCATAAGTTCGATTTCTGGAAAATCCTCAGACGCATCCTTCTGAGGATTCTCCATTAAGGGGACTCATACACCTTAAACCCCTCGTGATTTTCGAATATGTGACTATTGCAAGAATTGAGATATTTTATTTATTTTAAAAGCAATTACTTCCAACTTTTTACAGCTGACTACATAATATAGCTCCTTTGCAAACTAGTAACCAGAAAGTTTGTGTTGCCACAAATATTTTTGTAATTTAATTCTCTTTGTGACAAAATATTTCGCCATGTTTCCACCTTGCGCGCATGATATTTTAAAAATGGCTAATGGTACATACTTGAAATTTGATAGAATTCTTTATATGGGCACAATTTTCTAGCTGAACCAACAATCTGATGAATATTTTAATATTGAAAAATTTTATGGACGAAAACATTAAAAAATATTTTAATAAAATACATTTTATAAATTCGACTCAAAATAAAATAAAAATTTAACATGAAATTTTTAGAATTTTAGGTTTACAGTAGTTTCCAAATGTTATAAGAGCTATATAATAAATATGGAATTAAATTATGAAACAGAGTGTTTTAAACTGTGCGCGCAAGTTGGAAACATGACGAAAAATGTTGTCACAAAGCGGATTAAATTATAAAAATATCTGTGGCAACACAAACTTTCTGATTACTATTTCAGAAAGCAGCTATATTATGTAGTCAGCTGTAAAAAGTTGGTAGTAATTGCTTTTAAAATAAGTAAGTTATCCCAATTCTTGCAACAGTCAACTATTCGAACATCTTATGGGTTTTTAGGTGTATGAGTCCCCTTAAATTTGTGACAGAACTGGACAAACTCGCTCTTTCATGTATAAAAATCGTCCAGTTTAAGACAATGACAGGCGCAACCTTTGATTTTCGGCTGTGATGAAATTCGGTTCGGTTCAGTTACTTGAATATGGGAAAGTACACCCGGGTTATGTACCTAAAAGGGGAAATTCCCTCGTGAAGGGCTTTCTCAGGAAAAGTGGCTCGTAGTTATGTTACACATGAGAAAAACCTCGAAAACCAACCATGCAGCAAGCTTGCTCACGTGGGCTCGTACCCGGTACGAGCTATCAGTATTCAGCTACCTTAACGCCTCAGCCATTAGTGGGTGGGTCCACAATAAAACGTGTGACCTGATTTGGCTATAGTTTCATATGGCTGTTCTGACGGGTACAGTGGTTATTGACGTCGACTGGTGTAGAAATGGGCCCGGGTTCGAATACCGGAGAAGGCACGGATATTTGCAAATGTATAGTGTTTGTGTGGCGTGGAGGCACACAAAACAAAACTGTAAGCCGAAAGTCCCCTCGAGTAGTTTGGTGTTAGGGAAAGAGGAATAAAAGTCCTTCGGACCGTCATTCAGGGTTTCTCCTTCAAAACTGGAGCGGGGGTCACATTTACAGCAAAGGGACTATATTGTAGAGTCATTAGGACTTTTGAAGTAGGAAACATGAGCAATGCCGTCACCGGGACTCGAGCCTGGGCCTCTCATCACAAAGGCATGCAGAAAGGAGGCAGAAAATACCTTATGCATACCCCCTTTTAAACAGGTAAAAGTTATGGGGCACCAGACACTTTATAAGATATTTCTCCCTCCTTCGTAGCATGCCTTCGTGGTGTAGTAGTCTGCAAGCTGGGCGCGTATTCCAGAGGTCCGTGGTTCGATTCCCGGCGAAGGCGTTGCATATTTTTCAATATCTCTTGCTTCCAAAAAATACCTAATATCTCTACAAGTGTCGCCCGAATTAAAAGGGTGGTGGATGAGGACTCACCACATCAGAATTTGGTGATTGGGTCCCCTAAAACCCCAATCGCCCTTTAAAAGGGGAAGTATGTAAGATATTTCTCCCGCCTTCTTAGCGTGCTTTCGTGTTCTAGCGGTCTGCATGCTCGGCGAGTATTCTAGATGTCCGTGGTTCGATTCCCGGCGAAGGCGTCGCATATTTTTCATCTTTCCTGCTTCCAAAATACCTGATGCCTCAACATCTTCACTACGGAATCGAACAGGTACTGACGCAATACACTAACCGGACAGAATATGAAAAACTTGAACTGACTATATGCTATTTCTATGTAATACTGGAGTTATACATCGAAGTTGTTACATTTAAACATAACAGAAAAATAACACTTCCCCTTTTAAAGGTAAAAAAAGGAATTAGGGATTTTCTAGACCCTGTCGCCGAATCCTGGTGGTGATGAACCACCTAGTTTGGGCGCCACTATACAGTTATTAGGATTTTTTGAATCAGATGTGAAAAATGTGCAGTCCCCTCGCTGGGACTCGGACCTGGACTTGTCGAATATGCGCTCAGTGTGCTACCGTTACACTTCGAAGGCACGCAGAACGCAGGGAGAAAATATCTTATAGTATAACCAATGGTGAAATTCTAGTGCGTCGCCTGTACCTGCATCAGTAGTTTCACGTTAGGAGAATTAGAAACAACAATATGTTCCATTTTGATTGGGCTCATGCATTTCCATCATCTCCTGAAACTGACTTTTATAATTTATTTAATAATAATTTTATTAATAATTTAAATAACATAGATTATTAATATAATATAATTTTATAATAATTAACCAAACTTGGCTTTTTGAATCTAGAATTACCTAAATCCATTCATCACTTATTTACAAAAAACAAAAATCTGCAATATTTCTCGTTTCATCAATAGTTTAAACTTTTCTGTAATCACATTTATCTGTGAAAGTTTGATTTCTTCAATCAAAATAAACATTCTAAGCATATTTATGTCTCTATCAGATGATCTAGAACGAACGCTTTATCTCTGATAGCACAATTGACCTTAAAATACACCCTAAACATTATCTAAATACAAAATCATAACAGCACTACTGGCCAAATTGCATCATGCGATTTGTTCTAGATCTTATTATTCTTATCGCTTCATAAAAGAAGATCAAGGAAAGGGTTTAACTGTGGCAATATCCGAAAAATAAATTCCATTCGAAAATACATCCATGCCAATTATTGCATTAGTGCAGCGTTTCCCAACGGTGCCCACAGAAACTTCTAAGAAGATGGCAGCTTTAGATGCTTCAGTAAATAAACAATAATCAGTAATGCAAATTTGAACTGGTACCAAACAAAATAAAACTGATGTGCACATCTTGTACGGAATATTAAATTATACTTTTTTTCTTGCATTTCAATTAAGCTTATTAGATTGAATTAAATCTACTTTGTCGATAGCGCATAAACCACAATAGAATAAATGCACTCTTTAAAATTCACTGTATTTGTTTACCGTAACGACATTCTGGCGCTAGGTTCACTTAACAGCGTTATATTTTGTTCCTATTATAACTCAGAATGCACAAAATTTATATCATTTGAAGAATTATCTAATCGTTGCCACATGTTTTATTCAAATACTCTAATATATCTAGAACGATGTATAAAAGAAATTAAGCAAACAAAACAAAAAAGAAACAGTTTTTCACAGACGATTGAGTATTTCTCATTCAATTAATTCAGTTCTCACTTCGCGACAAAACAAAAATACATAAAAACTCAAAATATCTGTATTAAAAATTACGAAGTAAACCTTAAACACTTATTTTCTCGAAAAAATTCCAGAAACGATTAAGAATGATTTAATTCGCAATAATAAATGAAGGCGTCATCTTTGTTGTTGCGAAGCTTAGTCTCTCTAGATTGGCAACACATCTACTATTCTGCTGCTTCAAATGTAAACAAATATGTCCGTCATGTTATTTAAAACTTAAGCCTTAACCGCACTTAAAAAGCTTTTAAATTGTTGATAGTTCTACAAATATTGCTTGCAGATTTCCTAAAGCATAGAAACCTTAACCGGAAGATAAAAACAGCATAATTCAATCTGCTGAGGACGGAACCTCTCAGGTCAGTTTTTTCGTTTCTATTGTCTAGGTTTTTTGGTCCTAATAA
Source organism: Stegodyphus dumicola (assembly GCF_044657685.1). Classification (NCBI taxonomy): domain Eukaryota; kingdom Metazoa; phylum Arthropoda; class Arachnida; order Araneae; family Eresidae; genus Stegodyphus; species Stegodyphus dumicola. Next base: position 181,807,313 of record NC_140776.1, on the reverse strand, counting down.
GACCCTGCGACGTTTATTTTCTTACAAAATTAATTACATTTTTATTTGCTTACAATACCATTCTTTTAATAAAAGTTCCATATTCTTTAAGGTTTCAAGGACCAGCCCGTACGTTGTAGTGATATTTGACTAATAGCAGACCGCTATTTATTTTATTTTTTATTTTATTATTTTTTATTCTACCTTGATTTTGATTTTAATTTTACTTTGCTCGGAGTTGCAATAGCTTTTGGCACCTTAATGTGTATTTCAGCGGACGCGTCGGGAAAAAGGAACAGAGCAGTGGAGCTCCAAAAAAGGATTTATTCCAAAAAATTTTTTTCGGAAATACTAATGTTCTTTTATAAAATTTTTTTTTCGTATTAAACAAGAGCTTCAATGGTCTGTTTCGGCGAAACGCGTAATGGTATTTAACCTAGTTCGAAAATCAGTTTTTTTCCCTTGAAAAGCCAATTGAGAGTACGAGTGGGTTAATTTACCATTTTCCGCTATTTAATTATTGTTTATTGTACATTGTATCGATGCATTTTGTGTCTTCATTTTAATTTTTAATTTTAATTTTTTTAATTTTTTATGTATAGGCATTTTATATATTGGCATTTTATAATCAATGTTTTTTGTACTTTCCTTATATATTTTTTTCCGTCGATCTATTTTTCATGTGAGTTAACTTTTCACATTTCACAACGGTCAGATTAATTAATTTTTTTCGTGCATTAGCAAGTCTTCCAGCACTAAATTTGGCTGTTTTATCGGGTGTCTACAGTTTTTTCCAGTTTTTCCAGACAAATTTCTACTTATTTATGTAATACTGCGTTACAATATTTCGTGGAGCTACAGCTCCTGGTAACTTTTTAGCAAGTTCGCTGCAATATTTCTACCTACTACTATTATATAAATATATTTATATACGTTTGGTGCGGCCGGTTGCAACCAAAATACGAGGTGTACATCTACATGTTATAGCAGTCCTATATACAAAATTTCAACGTTCTGAGGCTAATTGTTTTTGAGTTATGCGAGATACGTGCGTACGTATATAAGTTCGTACAGACGCCACGAAAAATTCTCTTCAGAATTCCTTTTAAAGCAGTTTTTATAATTTTTTTGAAGAAAAGTGTCTTTTATTCTGTCTTTACGTACAGATATCACGCAAAAACATCGTTAAATTGCATTCGATAGCGGTCAAAATGGATATTTTCGTTGAAATATGCTGCCTGAAACTTTTCGCGATTACAATACTTCCTTTTTACTTCGTACAAGGAAGTAAAAAAATACCCCCATAAATATCGCTGTGTTTCGAACATAATTCACTCTGCATAAATACGTTAAAGAAAAATTACATTTGTTAGCGTAAAAATATGATGCTTTCTTTGTTAATACTTAATCTGCTTTATGTGGTTATGAAGACTTTTTTTATAAAATCAGAAATATATTGTTATGGTTTCTGTATTTATTTATCTATTTTTAGTGGAATTTGTAATTAAAATTGTTTTATATCCCCGTGCAATGTAGCACGAGATTTATTTGAAGAGAAATCTCAGGAGCATGCGCATGTAACATTTTAATAAATAGATATCTCGTAATTCTACTCTTTTGCTATCCAGACAAATCGAGAAAATACCAGAATATTCTCGTGCAGGATTAAAAAGCTTATAAAAGCTGGAAGAAAATATCCCAATTCAGTTGTTGTTTGGATAACTGCTGTTGTTTACTGTAGCGAATCCGCGGTGAAATCGGATTAGCTTTCTCTGTTTTGAATTAAGTTCTGTTGAACATTTGAGTAGTTTAAAAGATAACTACTGTGATATATGGCGATACTGTAAGAACATTTCTAAGGAAATTTAAGCATTTTGTATTTATTCATGGTATAATAAAAAATTTAATTAACTTCTTATCGACTTGTGCATTCAATCCATTATGAACCCGTTTACACGCAACAATCAAATAGTAGAGCTTTTCGGATATACTTTAACTCGCAAGGTCTACAAACAAGGCTGTTTTGTTACAGAAATTCCGAATCTTTATTCTAGCTTTATTTCGTATTTCGAAAGCAGTGCGAAATTTAAACAGATCATTTTTTGCCCAAAGACGCGTTAGACCCAAAGGGCTATTAGCTTCACAACGGCATTTTGCGTCGTTTCACTTTCTGCATTGATTCACTTTTCAAACTGTTGCCACCAAATATTATCGCCATGTATTATATTTAAAGAAACTAAATAATGAAGAATCTGCATGAATGCATGAATTTTTCTCGCACTGGGAAGACAGTACCAGTACCATCCAGTTTTGAATAACGTAGTCCTCCATCCGGACATGGGCACTTGGATGCCCGAATTTTTAATTTCGAATTTGTGGTATTATATATTTCAACTTTTGTAAAACTTTAACAAATTTTTGATTAACAAACTTAACGATTTCAAAGCGAGCAATGGCAACGTGTATGGAAAAAAACATTTTTATCTCCAGCGCGAGACGTTGCATCGTAAATTCTAAAGATATGCTCTTTTTAAATTATTTTTTGATATTCCTGTTGAATTGAATTTTAAGTGGTTTAAGTTTAAAAAAACATGATATTTAATAAATAAAGGTAACACACAAAACGTTAAAAAACACACTCTTTTGGGAGTAATATAAAATCTGAAAGCTTTCATATTTTCTTTTTTATTTCCTAATTTTTTTTGAAAATATTGTAGAATTTAAATTAGTGGAGGAAAGCCTGTAGAGACATTAGTTTTTTTAAATCAGGAAGGATGAAAAATTAGCAAACGCCTTCGCCGGGAATCGAACCACGGACCTCAGAAAAACCGGCCCAATGTGCAGAACCACTATACCACGAAGGTACGCTAGGAAGGCGGTAGAAATACCTTAAATACACCCCCTTTTAAAGGGCGACTGGGGTTTTTAGGGAACCCAGTCGCCAAATCCTGGGTGTGGAGAATCATCTTCCAACACCCTTTTAGTTCGGGTGCCACTATAGAGACATTACGAGTTTTTTTTTTTTTTTTTTTTCCCGAAGCAGGCAAGATGAAAAATCAAACGCATTCGTCGGGAATCGAACCACGGACCTCTGGAATACCAACCCAGCGTGCAGAACCACTACACCACGAAGGCACGCTAGGAAGGCGGGAGAAATACCTTATAAGCTTAACATCCGAATGAAAATATTTTCACAAAAAATAAATATTTGATAGTAAACTTTTCGATGAAGTATTATATTTGGAATACTAAAAAATATCCGAAAATGATGTAATTACAAGAAAATAGAATTGAGATTGAGTGAAACAGAGAGAGATTTTTCCAATAATCAGAACAATCATATTTCTTTCGAATCTGTAACATTAATAACTGAACTCTGCTTATTATTGTCTGTTATTTCAGCACATGCATTTCAAGGCCATCCTCCTGCAAACCATGTCTCATCACCACTGTAACGACTGAGGCAAAATTATGAAATTTTGTAATTTACTAAAATCTCCCTCCACCTGTGTTGTGATGACGACACATGTGACGATCGTCAATGAGCAGAGGGTCGCTAGGACCTTAATAGGCTATAGGAACAATTCCAATTAAACAGCCTATACTATTTAGGTAAGAAATACAATAAATGCAAAGGCACTTCACATGGCTACCACCTCTAAACGTGGACGGTATTCTAGGAAACGTAAATGAACATTGGTATGTAAATCATATTCTGAATGCTCATTTCATAATAATTCCACAATAATTTTCTATAATCACATTTTGAATATCACCGATAATCATAAGGCAAGAAATGGTTTAAAATTTTCAGGTATGTTTAAATGTACCATATTAGAAAATTATAACACCCATCTAAAAAATATCCGAAAAATGATGCTGATTATGTAAAAAGTACTGATTATTTAAAATGAGGGTTCTCAATGGAGTATGTACCTTGGGGATCAATGAAATGTTAAAGGTAGTCAGTGGTGATAAAGGGGGGGGTCGATTGCGGGTCAACGATCAAATATGCACGAGTAATTGACCCTCATAACGAAGATCTGATTAAAAAAATAATACTGTATAATTAATAATTAATTGTTTATCGATATAAAACTATATCATGTAGTAAGGAGAGATTATATAAAATAAATATTAGGAGAAAGTAACCAAAATTACTAAATAAATTTTAAAAATCAATGATATTTTTTTAAATATAAATATTTTTGATGCCAAATGTGTAATATAAAAAATTAAAACACAGAAACAAAATAAATCACAGCCAAAAATTTATAAAACTTCCTCAGGGGATATTTTATGATATATATTGTAGAAGCAATAGGATTTTTTTTATGCAGGAAAGGCGAAAAATGAGCCCGGGACTCGAACCACGAAGCTCTCGAATATGCGCCGATCGTGCTGACCACTACACCACGAAGGCATACGAAGGCGGGAGAAATACTCTACAGTGTTATAGACAAAGTATGAAATGCTGGCATTCTATAGAATACCTAAAATTTCTAGAATGCCTGGTGTTTTTTGGGCCAAATATATATTGGAATTATTATATTATATTATTATATATGAGAATTATTATACTATATTTTACTTAAAGGCATTAAATAAAATAATCTTTATTTTTTTCCAAAAACTTTTATTCAAAATATGTAAAAAGGAATTACTGAGATGATCTTGGTACATCGCGATCAATTTGCATTCTCTATCTGGCTGAGTCTGGAAATCAATAAGATCTACCTGACAACGGAAATTAAATTCAGAAAAAATCATAGGTTTCCCAACAATGCCTTTTTTAGTACTTTTTTTTTCCTAGCAGGGCTCACAAAAGATGATGTGCAGCTCATTATCATTCCATGTTCTGTGTTTGGTTGGAAGATATTTCAACATTCTGTCACGTTCACCGAATCCAACAGCCAAATGAGTTTCAAGAACTACGCGAAATAATTCAGTGTCCGTGACGTCATACTATATAATACTGAAACCTTCTTTAACAGTCTAAATGAGTTTACTTTTAAGATATAATAACACGCCGAACAAATATTAATTTAGAAGTCAAACAACAAAAATCAATGTTATATTTTCAAATTTTCACAGGACTATTTTCGATGGTTGTACCGAACCATCATCCTCAGCTGCAAAAGCACAAAATGAGTTTACTTTTGTTTTCTACTAATAATATTAAAACACAGCGATTCAGCAACCGTTAGTTCCGTGGTTTCTTAGTAGTTATTTTGGCTTTATTACATCATTTATTAACTTCTGGTGTAGTTTCGGGTTATTCGAAACGAATCTGATATATATTTCATGCTTTGCTGTTTGTCATTTGGCATTCTATAGAATACCAAGGCAATGTGTAAAATGTTTCATACATTAGCCGGCCAGTTTTCGGCATTCTATAAAATGTTTAGGTATTCTACAGAAAGCCGGATTTCCTACTTGGCCGATAACAAATACAAGCCGTTTATTGAGTGCGAAAGAAGGTTTTAATGTTCGCCTATAAGACACTGAAAATTGGAAAGACCAGCAGGGCTCATGAAACCGCTGAACCCCGATATATTTGATCTTGATATTATGAGGCAATGTAAGTTGATTGCATTGAAGGAGGATGTTCAAGTAAAGTCTTATTTAAAGTGCAGGTGTATGCTATGTTTTAGAATTTAAAAGTCGTCAAAGATATATCCCAAAATGAAAGTTGTTACCAACAACATTATTGACTTTTCTCTCATCTAATCTTGTCGGAGCAGACTTTGGTCAAGTTAAAAATTTACTTTGAAAAGCAAGAAACGGTTTGAACGACGTAATTTAAGCCATTTTATGCCAAATACTTAAAAAACGTTGCATCAGTAACATCAAGCATCACATTAATTAAAATCGAACTTTTGTGCAAATAAATTTTTTCAATTTGTTTTATAAAAACATGTTTGTATTAGTATTTTAAAAACGAGAACTATAATACAAAAAATAATAAACGTATAAATCTTTAAAAAACGTCTGAGAGGTTTCAGATTTTATATTACGCCCTTTTTACTTCGGAAGTATTGTAATCGCGAAAAGTTTCAGGCAACATATTTCAACGAAAATATCCATTTTGACCGCTATCGAATGCAATTTAACGATGTTTTTGCGTCATATCTGTGCGTAAAGACAGAATAAAATACTCTTTTCCTTCAAAAAAAATTATAAAACTGCTTTAAAATAAATTCTGAAGAGAATTTTTCGTGGCGTCTGTACGAACGTATGTACGTACGTATCTCGCATAACTCAAAAACGAGTAGCCTCAGAACGTTGAAATTTTGTATATAGGACTGCTATAACATGTAGATGTGCACCTCGTATTTTGGTTGCAATCAGCAGCACCAAACGAATGCAATTTAATTTATCAATAATATATAAATATAATTTAATCAATAATATATAAATATATTTATATATATATACACTCTGTTAAGCCGGCTCAGTGATCTCAGTTTCTTTACTCTTATATGTTTGTAAATTGTACGTTTTTTGCTTTAAAAATGATTGAATTATGTTGTTTTTATCTTCCGGTTAAGGATTTTATGCCTTTAGTAAATCTGTGTGCAATATTTTTAGAATTATCAGCAATTTCAAAGTTGTTTAATTGCCGCTAAGGCTGTTTTTAATGGCGGCCATTCATGTTTACATTTGAAACAGGAGACTAGTGGATTTGTTGCCAATCCCGAGAAACTTAGCTTCGCAACAACAAAGATAACGCATTCATTTATTATTGCCAATTAAATCATGCTTAATTCTTTCTGGAATTTTTTCGAGGAAATAAGCGTTTGAAATTTACTTCGTAATTTTTAATATAGATATTTTGAGTTTTTATGTATTTTTGCCTTCTCATGAAGTGAGAACTGAATGAATTAAATGAGAAATACTCAACCGTCTGTGAAAAACTGTTTCTTTTTTGTTTTGTTTGCTTAATTTCTTTTATACATAGTTCTAGCTTTATTATAGTATTTGAATAGAACATGTGGCAACGATTCAATAATTATTTAAATGATATACATTTTGTGCATTCTGAGTTATAATATGAATGAAATATAATACTGTTAAGTAAACCTAGCGCCAGAGTGTCGCTGTGGTAAACAAAGTGAATTTTAAAGAATGCATTTATTCTATTGTGGTTTATGCGCTGTCAGCGAAGTAGGTTTAATTGAATCTAATAAGTTTAAATCAAATGCAAGAAAAAATGCGTATAATTTAATATTCCGTACAAGGAAGTCATGTGGTGTACACATAAGATTTTTTTTTTTTTTTCCCATTTACAAACACATAAATATTTCGACAGCATTTGGGCTAACGCCTCCTCGGGCTAAAAATATTTAAAACAGCACATCTTTAGAATGTTCGATAGGCAGTCTCGCGTTCTGGAGATAAAAATGTTTTATTCCGTACAGTGTTGTGACTGCTCGCTTTGAAATCATTATAATAATAATCAATAATTAAATCAATCATTCGCTAAAGTTTTACAAAATAGGAAATATATAATAAAATAATTTCAAAATTCGAGCTTCCAGGTGCCTATGTTCGGATGCATTATTCAAAATTGGATGGCTCTAGGTCAGAGGGGCCCACCAGCGGCCGAGCGGTAAAGTCGCTGAACACTGGTAGTTCGGTCCGAAGTTCGAATCCCGCTAACGGGCTGGCTGCTTGGGCGTTTTCGTGGTTTTCCCCATGTGTAACGTGTATACAAGCCAGTTTCCCTTAGAAAGTCCTCCACGAAGGCATCCCTTCCCTTAGGCATATAGCTCTAGTGTGCTTTGCCATAATTAAGTAAACCAAACCAAAAGCCAAACTAGGTAAGCGGTTGCCAACCGGTGGTCCAGTGGTCCGTGAAAACTTTTTGTTGTTAAAATTGGGATATTATTTATATTTTTATGAAGATTCAGTTTAAAAAATAACGAGTAACAAAACCTATCATGAAATATGGATTACACTTTTTTAATTTTAGTTACTACGTTTAGCGAAATTTCTTCTGAATTTAGCAACTTTTTAGCTACTTTTTGCAGGTGTATTTAGCGACATTTGAAAGTGAGAGTTGGCATCCATGAATATGCTGCTCTTATCGAAATGGAATTCTCTTTCCTTTGGAATTACAAACATATGCTATTGCAGTCGTTAATAACACAGTTTTTCTCCGTGTCAATAGGCAAGTTGATGGATTTTTATGAGAACCATCTGCATTCTTGTTTATAATTGCATCACTGGAATTTTCCGTTTTTGTTTTGTCTAGCTGTTGATCGATGGCGGCATTGCGATGATTATTATGTTTGCAATGTAAACGATGATTATTATGTTTATAGTAATTAAAACTTGGCGGCATAACACTTTCAGTTTATTGATATTGCTTTGCGTTTGCCGGTTTGTTCTTGCTTTTCGTAAAATTCTTTTTCAGTGATATAAAAATGTGAAGCTTTTTGTACAAGAAAGTAAGATTTTTGTACTTTTCGTATAATTGTTCAATGTGAAAGAAATGTGTGTATCAGTGAGATATTAACAGTGTTTTAATTGTCACTCATAATCAGGGGCGTGGCCTGAATTTCCATTAAGCTGAACACCAACTGTTTCGAAAATTATATTAACAAGTGAAAATTAGAATTACATGTATTGGAAAGTTGAATATTGTTTTTGAGTATTAATATGTTGTTTTTAAAGTCTGATTTAAAGGGGTTTTTTTTAAATTCATATTAGTGGTCCGCCAAATATAAAATTATATATGTAGTGGTTTGTGAAGCTCTAAGGGTTGACGACCGCTGCTCTAGGTGCTATTGTTTTTTCACAATGCCAGAAATGTACATACATTCATGCAGATTCTTCATTATTTAATTTCTTTAAATATAATACAAGGCGATAATATTTGGTGGCAACAATCTGAAAAGTGATTCAACGCTTCAGTAATTCGACGCAAAAAATGCCGTTTCGGAACTGATAGCACAAAGGGGCTTCTAGGCTAAGCGCCTTTGTGCTAATAAACCTTTTTTTTTTCCCAAAAAAAAAAAAACATTTGTTGATATTTTTAGTCTAATTGCTATGTTTAAGTTATTTATATGCAATTATTTGTATTATGATTATACTGAATGCTGTTCATTAGATGAAAATGCAAAGGGGTTGATGAAAAAAAAAATTTGGGAAATCCTCGGTTTAAAGTAATAAAATTACACTACAAACAATTTTTCGATTATATTGCGGATATTATCTTGCGATAGTTTCGGCAAACAATGGTCATTTTCAGCTAAGTATTATTTCCTCTCCTTTGAATTTTAGTTCATTTAATATCTTCTTTGATATTACTTGCGTTAAAGATTGAATATCTCCCTCTCTTCAGATTAGTTTTTTATTATTTAGAAAGCGAGATCCTATGATAATTTTTGATAGAATCTTTTTTACACTACTTAAAAAGAAAATTAAAAAAAAAACTTTTTAATGATGAACCAAGCACTCTTAGTAATAGTACGCATATAAAGTAGCTGCAAAAATAGAAAACATCAAGGTCAAAATAAATGGATATCCTAGCTTCACACAGGAGACCTTGACCTGAAAGCGACCTGAACAATTCGATCAGAAAATTATGCAATCTGACATCGCATTTCATCGCCCTCTCTCTTTCAACCGGTTTTTAATAGAACGATTGGAGTCGATCTGAATTTTCATCATAAAAACTTTTCATGCATGTCAAATTTAGTCAGCAATGCACATACACCTGCAAAATTTTTATTTCTCTAATCGTTGCCACAAGGAAATATCTTCAGAAGAACTGCTTACATCATTGAGGGCCCCGGAGAAATTTTACGCGACCCGCGAGTAAATTTTCCGTTAATTAGTATGACATAATTAATCATGGCTAGAACTGGAAGAAATGTTTAATATCTCAACGATTTTCAATCCAGTTTTACATAATTTTCATTGCTATTTAAAACAAACGCTTGAGAAATATTAAAATATGCAGTTTAAAAATTTTATTTAAGCCTTTATCACGACTGATAAAGTTGTGATGATGTGAAGTTATTTACGACAGATGTGAAGTTATTTAGACATAGTGATAAATAATTTCACATCTGTTAGGATTGTTGGACTAAAAAAAATTACCAGATAAAGATGTTTTTATGAGACTTACAGATGTTTTTATGAGACTTGAAGATGTTTTTATGAGATATATTTGTGTTTTTGAGAATTACCATCCCCTTTAATTATTTTGCTGTCTCCAGTAGATAAGCAACCATTAAAAACAGATTGTGCTCCCCCTTACTTAAAATTCAGCCTCCTCCGTTTGCTTCTGCTTGCCGCTTACGAATGTGCTGAACGCTATCATTCTAGACAGAAATCTCATTGGCAAGATCAACCAAATGCCAATAAATACCAGGAATAATGAAGGAAAATACTTCTCAATTAGGAAGCAACACGGTAAGAGACTTTAAAAGTTTAAAAAATGTGTAAAATTAGTCTGAATATAAAACTAATTAAATTCTGAAAAACAAATGCCTGGCTCTAACCATCTGAAAACCGTATGGCGTATGTCTGGGCCTAAGCAATATTTTTTTTTTACCATAAAAGTATCAGCTTAGGTTTTCTGTGTAGTCTACGATTTTAAATCTAGCTTTCAGAAAATGTCTTCTTACAAGTACTAGTGTACTAACACAACCATAACCATGATCTTCCATGTTCATTTTAATCATCTGGATGGTATCTACGATTTTTCTGGCTCACTCTTATAAGTTTTATGTCTGTTCAGGGATATCTTATTACGCTTATCTTTGCCTAAATGTTTCGGTGACAATTTTTTATTTAGGAAGCACTTCCGCAGAGAACAAGGTAAATGTAAACATCGCCAACTTTGGCGATAATAGTTCAAACCTGGTAACCTAGCTAATTCATCCTATTCGCTTGTGCGAAGGTTGTCGTTGTTCGCATTTGGAGATTTATATTATTCTTCTCTTATTTATTGTTATTTTTTCTGAATTTTTTAACAACGAATAGATAGAAATATTTTCGCATAATTAAAGAAGTTTTCGTCGAAAGATGCCGGTTCTCGGCTCGTCAGTTCGGGATCAAAGGAAGAAAATATGGCGGGAGGGGTGAATGCTAATTTGTAACATGCTGTTCACGTTATGTTCTTAATTATTAACAGTTGTAAGCACGCAGAACCATGAGGTTTCCAAATCCTAAAATAATTTTAAAATGTATAAAGTTCTAGTTTTATTAACTTAACAATGCTACTGAAGAAAATTTCATTACTGTTGAAGGTTATTTGTATTGTGAAATATATCATGAAAAAGGACAGGTATTTGTTGCAACGTAAAATGCTTTAAGCTGTATGCAAGTAACTTGGAAAAAAAAAAGTACTGAAAACTATGTAAAATGGATGTATTAAAGGTCATGCATTCATTAATTTATTACATGGGCATGGCTCTTACCGAAATACATCAATCAACAGGCTAAGTACTTAATAATGAAAAATGACACTTGTAAAAGAAATATTAGTATTCTATATGAATTAGAGAAAATACATATAAGTATAACGTAAACGTAAGTATAAGAATACTAATTTTTATTTTTTAAATGAATTTCTATTTCCGCCGTTATGCTTAATACACTGTTTTCTGTGCTAACTTGAATTTAATACAAATTTATTTTCGTATATCACGTTTAACCTGTTAGTTTTACATCTACACACTTATTATCTGTGAATTTTTACTACCATTGTCTGCTAACTTGAATTTACATACACTAAAAACCACGTTTACGGCTCGGCTCATCGGAGCTTGGCGAGTAAAAATGCAACGGCGCCAACGGGTTCTTTCCCGAAGCGCCAACGGGTTCTTTCCCGAAGCGCCAACGGGTTCTTTCCCGAAGCGCCAACGGGTTCTCTGCGGATGAAAACCCTTTATTTATTTCATTGTATTGTTATTTATTTTATAAGGTATTTCTCCCGCCTTCCTAGCGTGCCTTCGTGGCTGGTGGTTTTACACGCTGGGCCGGTATTCCAGAGGTCCGTGGTTCGATTTCCGGCGAAGGCGTTGCTATTTTTTCATATCTCCGGCCTAAAAAAATTCCTAATGTCTCTACAATTTATTTTAAAAACAGTTTCAATCTGAACAGAAACGTCCAGCTTTTAGCGATATTTTTTCTTTCAGATCAGTATCTTTTAGTAATAGCCTGATTTGTCCTCTTAATTTTTCATTCAAATCTTTCTTCTCACTCGTTTGAGTTATCAGACAAATTTAGTAAAACTACAATTAATGAGTAAGTCATCTAACGATTACAACAAATATGTAAAACTTAAAGAACGACAGCAAATTTAAATGAATGAATAAAATTAATTAAATCTAAGTTTTAAATTTATTATATAAGTGAAGTAACAAAATATTTTAATTGTTAAAATAAAGTCAGCAGTTCTAAACGAAAAAGTACGTAGAATTTTTTTAAATGTAGATTCAAATCATGTTCCCATTGCTGCTTTTAAAATAAGATTAAATAAATCTAATTAATTTAAAATTGAGTTTTCTGAAATAAAACGCAGATACCAAAAATTTGGTAAATTATGCAGACCATGGTAAAAGAAAAAAATCCGTAATATTTTGCATAAAACTGTACATAATAAAAATGTCAAACTTATAGCAACAAAATAAGAATCGATGTACTTTATCATGCAATGTGAAGATTGTAATGTCAATTTTACCACATGCAGTGTATTATAATGATATGCAAAAATTCTATCGTAGACTGTAACAAAAAATGTTTATAGTAATGTAAACTGTATTGTAACAGCATAACGATGCTTTTGACATAATTCTACACTCATGTCCATAAATTAAGGATAATGCAAAATCAGACAAAGGAAGAGTTAGAAGCAAAAGAAATTTGACTTATTTGTAAAGCTTATTTATTACACAAAAGGTAAAGAGCAAAAAAAGATGCTATATGTTTGATATTATTAAAAAAATTAGCGATTTTTTCTCCCTGGAGCAAATTACAAAAAAAAAATCTATTTACAAAAAAACAATATTACATGGTTGGTATGATTGTTAATACACTGTATGTCTCCCAGACGATGCAATACAGTCCGTACAACGCCTAGACATGCACAGTATCAAATTATCGATCTAATCTTGGGGGATATTACACCACTCAAAAAGCAATGCTCTCCGAAGTTCCGGTAGACATGTAGGAGGAGGTTGACGGGCTGCAACTCGTCGGCCAAGCATGCCCCACACGTGCTCTACTGGATTCAAGTCCGGCGAGAATGCTGGCCAGTCCATACGGGTGATATCCTCCGATTGAAGGCATTGGCTTACGATGTTTGCACGTTGAGGACGGGCGCTGTATCCATAAACACAAATTGTGCGCCCATGGCGCCCCGAAACAAACGTACATGTTGTTCCAGAATGACGTCCCGATAGATTTGACTTGTCATGGTTCCAAATTGAACATGCAGGTCAGTTCTGGAATCCAGAATAATTCCACCTCAAACGAGCACTCCTGCACCACCGTAACGGTGTCGTTCAATGATGTTTTCTTGGTGGTAACGGGTATCTGGAGCTCTCCATATGAAAGTCCGGCGAGAATCAGACTGCGAGCTAAACCTGGACTCGTCGGAGAACATCACACAAGCCCACTGTTGCGGTGTCCACAATGCTTGCTCTCTACTCCAGGCTAACCGCAGGCGACAGTGATTTGCAGTAAGTGGAACGCATCTGACAGGTCTACGAGCATATATACCAATCTGCCCTAAGCGTCTGTACACGGTCTGCCTTGAAATTGTCGTACCAGTGGCTGAAGAGAGCTGACGAGACAGGTCTGAGGCTGTGCTCCGCCTGATTCTTTTGGCAGTAACTGCCAAATACCGGTCCTTATTTGGCGTTGTAACTCTGGGGCGACCTGTGCTGTAACGTCTACTCACATTACCATCATCTTGGAATCGTTGCCAAAGCCTGGAGATGATACTCTGTGCAATTCCAAGTTGTCTGATACTTCCAGTTGGATACGCCCACATTCCAGACGGCCGATAATTCTACCACGTAAAAAATCATCCAAATGCGTCCTTTGTGTCATAACTATTCGGTTATTGCACTGGAATGCTTATAAAGCGCTTGCGAACAATTTTACTTCTTTGCCTGCATTCCTTATATACCACTCTTTTACACTCTCGTCACTGTGAAGTACCATCGGTGTCATCTGGTTGCTTCCTGAAATTTGCATATGATTGTTGAAGATGTGTGTAGTGATTTTAGAGGTGATATATTTAATTTCGAGTTCGATTTCCACGTGACTCCGAATTATCCTTAATTTATGGACATGAGTGTAATATAAGGTATAATACAAATAATGCTAATAGTACATAGCGTGGTTTGTACTGAAAAATATAAAAGATAAGCAAAGTAGCTATCATGTAAATACAAATATTGGTCATATGTACATCACGTGCTTCATGTATTATGTAAAAAATTCAGACTCGGATAATAGATAAATTTCGCACGCATATCGAGTTGCCTGAACTGTCACTGTTCACCACGATCAATAGACAGATAAAGTTATGCTCTTCCCAATGTTCGAGTTGGGGAATTCACTTGACTTATAGAAGTGCGATAAATTGAAGGCACAAAGGAAGTAGTAAGTACCGTTGTTTTTCAGCAGATAAGTCAGTGACGTCATACAGTCAAAAGAGAGTTTAAAAGAGCAAACCCTGTATTACAGTAACTTTGCCACAAAAAAAGTTTCCTTTGATGTAGATAGTTAAACCTGGGAAAAACACCTATCGCTACAAGTAAAATTCCAGATGTCCTCCGCACTTCTGCCTACACTTGCTTACTCATATGCAAACCTATTAATAACTATGTAGAGACATTAGGTTTTTTTTTTCGGAGGGAAGCAAAAAAGATGAAAAATGAGCAACACCTTCGTCGGGAATCGAACCACGGTCATCTGGAATACGCGCCCAGCGTGCAGACCACCACACCACGAAGGTATGCCAAGAATGCGGGAGAAATATCGGTACTTTCCGTTTTGCCGGCGCAGGCGATAAAGTCGTCAATAATGGTGTAACTGATACCAAACGGAATTCCTCGCTGGTAACCTTTTACGCATGGTTTTCAAAACAAGTCCAGCCATTTCGTATCGTATTATTTGGACGCATTTGGATAAAGTAGAGTGATTGTTTCTTTCAATACTGGCATACAATTATACTGAATTTTTACAAGATAGTTCAATATTATGCCCTAAGGCCCTTCGCTGTAATTAAATGAATTAGGATGCAATCACACCGCTCACCAGAAGGCGAAAATATAGAAAAGGCAAAATCAAGGATTCAGTTCATCAATTCTTGTTGAAATTCACTAGTGAAGTAAAGCACTGCGGTTTTACATAATTTCTGAGTAAGCTAATCGTACAAATTGAAATAACTCTTGCAATTAAACTTGTATTCCAAATTAAGATTTAACTTGAAATTGATGTAGATAATTAGATTTTTGTAGCCTAGTTTACGTGAGATGAGATTACTTGAGGTCATGTGATACGAACCGGCGAATCAGGATGTTGAACCATGAACGCGCAGTAAATTCTTAAATTAATGTCTTTATACAAATTTATTATCTTTATTTATTGGTTTTTTACAAAATTTGAAACGATATTAAAATGTTTATGCCTTCAAAATAAAATTTCTTAGAACTAACATTTGTTAACATTTTTTATGTGTATACTGCATGTTGTCGCCAATAACGTCTGCTTGGCGAAAGTTGCGCCGGCGAAATGGAAAAATACCGAAATATCTTGTAGCTATACTGCAGGAAATGGAATTGCAACCAGTTATGGTTAGCAGTATGGTTATTTTAGTTTGTAACCAATTATGGAATTGCAACCAATTACGGTTTACAAAAGCCGGAGATACTGATTGCGATGCCTAAGCTTCAACATGGATGGTTTTGTTAGTTTCTGGGTTTCAAATTCCAAGCAATGTCAGGTACAACATAGAGCACATTCTAATTCACCTACTATAATGATCTACAGTATGATTAGTACATGTCTAACATGTACGTTTATAGTAAAAAGTGTTCCGCTTAGTCTCAGCAGTCCCCACCATGCACCTTCTTTCCATGTTCTGGTCCTTACTTCAATGTTCTTCGTTTCGTGGCCAATCCCCGGAGGACACAGTACTAAGCTCTTTATTTATATTTATTCATGTATTTTTTTAATTCTATCGACGGGATCTATCGACGGGTTAGGCTGAAAAGCACCTAACCCAGTGGGCCAGCTGTTCCGTCGGTGGTGAAAAGAAAGTATCATTAGTACTACAATGATACTAGTGCTAATGGTACTCTAATACAGAAGTAACCAAAAAGTACAGTTATTTTTGAAAGAAGTGCTTCTGCTTCCCAAATCTCAAGTAACATCGTACAGCAAATACACTAATATTTGCGTTTCCCATTGTTAACGTTTATATTTACCTTTCTCTGTTCTTTACGGATTTCGTTGTTTATAGTAGGATTTCAGATATTTTCTGACTGCGTAATTTGCGTGCATATTATTTAACTGCGTGGAAGCGCTTACAAAATCACGAGTCAACGCCACTTAAATCACATGACCAACAGTGATGTAATCCTTAAGCGAAGCGTCTGGACGTTCATAATTTGTAGGAGATGCACGTAACCGTAATACCACGTGATATTTTGTCGTCTCTCGGAATACGTAAAACCAACTTAGTGCAAACAAAACTGGATATTTTCTGTTTGATATAGAAGACAGGTTTTGATATTCGTTTGTAACGTTCAGAATAATAATTCTTCAGAGAATAAGTCAGACGTTGCACAGTAAAAGAAAATCTGCAAATAAAGTAAGGTGAAGATAAGGTAACGTAAATGAAAAGGAATAAAATTCTCTAAGCTTTAAGATTTTCATTGGCGCCTGCATTTTCTTCTATTTAAATAGACAAGAATTACTCATCCTTTGAAGCGTTCTGTCAGTTTATATTTAAATGTAAGAACAGGAGTATATTTTTCGCAATATATCGGCCATATCTCAAAAATAAATAAATAATAAGCATTCTGGTGAGCACTTAAGATCGAAACGTAAAATACACTGGTTCGGCATATTAGTGGAAGCTTATTTCAAAATTTTCCTTGAGGAAAAGAAAACCAAGCATCATCAAAAAATTATAATCGTGTATCAAAACACCGCTTCCAAAAGTCTAAATTAAGCAACAGCGTGATTAGAAAACATGTGCTGACCGGTCGACTGTTTACAACGAAAAGGAATTTCGCAGAAAACACTTTTATTTTTATAAAAATTTGTTTCATTTCGCCTTTATCACATAAAATTTGATGTCAAAATAAAAGTTCTGCAAAATTTTACTATAATACATATGTTACGGTGAAATACCGAAATCTGGAGAATGTCGACTTTCACCGTGAATGTCAACATTCACATAGTCTCTTGGTGTATGCCCGAAATATTTTCCAAATACTCTTTTTTCTGACTTACACTGGTCAATGTCGACATTCACCATGTACTAATGGTGAATGTTGAACATATAACAATATTATATTTTCTTCTCCGTAATTCAGTCGCCAATAAACGCACTTGAAACTTGAAATAAGAACTTAAGAACATGAGAACCTAAAACACACAATACATTTAAAATTACATTCAAAATGAGAAAGGAAAATAATAGAAGTTAAAAACTTACTTAATTATACAGTACGTTCTAAATGAGAAAATAAGATAACAGTAATAAAAAACTTGCTAAATTATGTGATTCAAATCTTATTTATTGCAACAACTTAAATTATTATGGCACTTTATGACCTCTCTTTTCGACTTACACCAGAGCATATCTGTGATTGTCGACATACACCCGTGAGGGTCCGAATGTACAAGAATGTAATGCAATATTCGATCTTTCACCGACGTATTTGGTGAATGTTGACATTCTCCGGTGAAAATCGACATTCTCCAATTTCGGTCTTTCACGGTAACACATATAAATTACTCTGAGATATTGCTCAAAATGTAAAACATTTTCAATGGAAATAAATTTTAAAAAAGTTTCCTATTCTGTTAATTTTATGGTGTTGGTGTATTTAATTATGGCAAAGCACACCAGGGCTATCTGCCTAAGGGAAGGGATGCCTTCGTGCAGGACTTTCTAAGGGAAACTGGCTCGTATACACGTTACACATGGGGAAAACCACGAAAACACCCATGCAGCCAGCCATTTCGCGGGATTCGAACCTCAAACCGAACTATCAGTATTCAGCGACTTTACTGCTCGTCCGCTGGTGTGCGTTAATTTTATGAATTGAGAAAGTAAATATTTTTCAGTTTTATAACCCCGTGACTGAAATGCTTCGCCACATATCAAATTTTAAATATTTACCCGATTTACTTGAAGGCCACATGTAAGTAATGTGCTTCCAAAACTAAGCACTTAACAGTAAAACTAGTTAAATAAAAAATAATTACAGTGTGCTGACCACTACACCACGAATATAGAAATTAAAAAATAATTATAGTACATGGAAATTATCTAGAACGAGAATGAAGATGAAAAACTAGACGTCTGAGAAAAGGGGAAATAATCTTCAAAGAAACTGATAAAGGAAGACGGTTTAACCATTAGTCAGATATTTTAGGTAACTGCACATCCTATACATGCTTACAATGCAGCTGAAACCAAGCAAAAAAGAACAATTCATTCGTATTTCCTATCAGCATTATTATTCATATATAGTGTCTTATTTTTATCACAGACTGAATCTGAATGATTATTTTCGAGAATTTTAGATTTTCTGTGATGTCGCGAATATTAGATAAATCCACAAATTTCATATATTTTCTAATTATCGTCAATTTCCTCGTGCAACTTTTAGATTATTTTTTCACATTTTATTATCCATAAGCTCGTTTTCATTAGAGTTTATCTGAAAAAAAAAATGCAACGCAAAATATTCTAGAGCAGCGATTATTCTCAAACGATGGTACGCATACCATTGGTGGTACGCAAGAACAGACTAGGTGGTACGCAAAGAAACTGAGTATTTTTAACCATGAAATTCAAAAATCTCGTGGGAAAAAAATAACAGTTGATATAAATTCCCTGTGATCGAACTCTACTAAATTTCCTGTACTCGAACTCTAACTGACGATTTAAAAACTAACACTTGTTAACTTTTGGCTGAACCGAAAAAAAAAAAAAAAAAATTTAAAGGCATTTTAAATAAAGCTATTAAATTTGTATCATCTTTTTGCAGAATCTATTTGATTGAACAAGGATTTTCTTCGATGTTATATTTGAAAAACAAATACAGAAGAAAATTAAAAGTGGATCCTAATTTACGGTTATAAGGTATTTCCCACACTTTCCTAGCGTGCCTTCGTGGTGCAGTGGTTCTGCACGCTGGGCCGGTATTCCAGAGATCCGTGGTTCGATTCCCGGCGAAAGCGGTTGCTAATTTTTCATCTTTCCTGCTTCCAAAGTATACCTAATGACTCTACAAGTGGCGCCCGAACTAAAAGTGTTGTGGATGATGATTCTCCGCACCCAGGATTTGGCGACTAGGTCCCCTAAAATCCTAGTCGCCCTTTAAAAAGGGGAGTATATAAGGTATTTCTCCCACTTCCCTAGCGAGCCTTCGTGGTGTAACGGTAGCACGCTGGGCCGGTATTCCAGAGGTCCGTGGTTCGATTCCCGGCGAAGGCGATTGCATATTTTTCATCTTTTCTGCTTCCAATCAACGTAATGACTTTACAACACTTGTTAACTTTTGGCTGAACCGAAAAAAAATAAAAACAATTTAAAGGCATTTCAAATAAAGCTATTAGATTTGTATCATCTTTTTGCAAAACCTATTTGATGGAACAAAGATTTTCGTCCATGTTATATTTGAAAAATAAATGCAGAATAAAATTAAAGGTGGATCTTAATTTACGGTTAAAACGAGGTTAAATAAGACCAGACGTAAAGAAATTGTTCTCTCTTAAATAGGCACAAATTTCACACTAAATTTTAGAATGAAAGTATTATAACTTAAAATTTGATAATTAAAATGGTAACCAATTTTTAATCTAATATTTTGATGTGTGCATATTTAATACGAATAGACAACAGGTTATGCAAATGGCAAAAAATCTTTTTTTAATATTTTTATTGAGAAATTGAAAAATAATCACTGTAAAATGTAATGGTGGTACTAAGGTTTTTCAGTTTTTCTTTAGTTAGGTATGCGTTAGTCGAAAGGTTGAGAACCGCTGACCTAGAACGTTACGTGCTAGCTAAAACGTTTAAAAAGGATGCCTGTTGCCACATTTTAAAAGACACATCTTCAAAACTGTAACACCTCGAGTTCAATTATTATGTCGATAAGAACCTTATAAGAGGCATTTAAAAAAGAAAAGAGGCAACTACAAAAAATCTCTTCGTAAATGTACGGACGCCCATTTTATCCTCCTGAAGTCATTAACATAAAATGGAGACAAGTAAAGAGTCTTCAGGTCATATTATCTGTATAAATTTGCATCGTGTTCTGAGAAACGACGTTAATGATTTCTGTGTCTTGACCTTGGCTGATATCACGTGAAAGACTCAGAACATCAAAAAGAAGAGAAGGCAACGGTCTTCGTGGGATAGAGAAGCTCGCAAGGTGAGTCTAGAACCCTCCAGCTCTTTTAAGTTACGTCAGAGTTCGAAACTAGGGAGATTCATGAACACTGTACGTAAGGACTATGATATGGAGTTGTTAAGATATACTGTAATATTCTAATATCCCACAGTTACATAGTAATGCTTTTCTACCCGAAAACAGAAGTTGAAACGACAGAGTTTAAGATAAATATTTTTATAAACATAATGTTAAAATGGTGAAACTCGCATCGGATAGTTACTTTTCACCAACGCGACGGCACTTATATTTAACTACACTTGAGCAAAAGTTTTACGAGCACAGAAATAGAACTTTTCACAAATGCACGTGCAATTCATTACAGCAAAAATTATGAGTTTACAGGAATAGATCACACATTTTTCTTCTCCTTCATGTACTGGACATGTCGCCTAGACGGTATAGTGGTTAGAAGAGCCTACTACGGTACCGAAGGGCCCGAGTTCGAATCCCGGAGAAGACATGTATGTTTGTAAATGTATACGGTCGGTGCGGCATGGCGGTACTCTAAATACGTGGCAGGCTAAAAGTACTTTCGTGTGGATTGGTGGAAGGGAAGAGAAATGGAAAACCATCTGATCCACCCCGGGGTACTTTCCTTCAAAATTAGGGGTGGAAAATAGAAGTCCAACTTCTCTTTGCAATAGGCTCTGGCAACCGTTGTTCCATGTAATATGGGCAAGACAACAACAACAACATGTACTGGACACCTTGAGCATTTTGGCACAATTTGTGCATAATCCTCACTCCGGCAACCATTGTTCCATGTAATATGGACAAGACAACAACAACATGTACCGGACACCTTGAGCATTCTGACACAATTTGTACATAATCCTCACTCTGGCAACCATTGTTCCATGTAATAACAAAACAACAACATGTACCGGACATCTTGAGCATTTTGACACAATTTGTGCATAATCCTCACTCTGGTAACCATGGTTCCATGCAATATGGACAAGACAACAACAACATGTACCGGACACCTTGAGCATTCTGACACAATTTGTACATAATCCTCACTCTGGCAACCATTGTTCCATGTAATAACAAGACAACAACAACATGTACCGGACACCTTGAGCATTTTGACATAATTTGTGCATAATCCTCACTCAGGTAACCATGGTTCCATGCAATATGGACAAGACAACAACAACATGTACCGGACACCTTGAGCATTCTGACACAATTTGTGCATAATCCTGACTCTGGCAACCATTGTTCCATGTAATAACAAGACAACAACACAACATGTAGCGGACATCTTGAGCATTTTGACACAATTTGTGCATAATCCTCACTCTGGCAACCATTGTTCCATGTAATAACAAGACAACAACAACATGTACCGGACACCTTGAGCATTTTGACACAATTTGTGCATAATCCTCTCTCTGGTAACCATGGTTCCATGCAATATGGACAAGACAACAACAACAACATGTACCGGACACCTTGAGCAGTTTGACACAATCTGAGCATAATTCTCAAACGGCTGCTACTACTTTGGTCTGTTTCTTTAAATAGGTATTTCAAGGCCTTGCTGCCTATCCTCATTTGCCATTGCAATGCGTGTTACCATCACCTCACAACACTTGCTTTCTCCACCTCATCTGAGACTCATCAAGTCAGCCTTTATTTACATATTTTTCATGAAGTGAAATACATTAAACCGAAATGGAGTGAGTGGGAGAAAAAAAAAATGATGCGATTCGAACCATCTTTTATGACAAACTGCTTTTCCGACGATAACGACGCAAGGCTGGCTGCAGAAAATAACCTTGAAATTCCTAAAGTAACAGAATGTATTATAGTGCCTTTTCTTCATATAAAAATCTTCAAAACGGAAACATTTCTCACGCGAATAGCTAATTATGATGCATGGTACTTTAGTTTATTTCATCGGCAAGGCAGCTGATCCACTTGGGGATGGTGATTATCAGCCTGTTTAAGCCCTGCCACCCCTTCCTTCATGGTGTCTTCCTTTTTCGCGATTCCTGTTTCCGCAGTTGTCGAAAACGTTCCTGTTTTCGCGAAATCACCATTCTTCATTACCCCCCCCCTTGCCAAAGGGGTTACATAGTGGGAAGGCCGAGTGGACCTTGCTCTCCCGAAATGTAGGAAAGCAAAAAAATTTTAGATTTAAAAAGAAGAATTTTTGAAAGGAATAATTGAAAAATATTTACGGTCTCAGATCTTTGCATGAAGAAAGCTTATTAGCTTCATTAGCATTCCAAAACAAAAAATTCAATTTGTAGAGCCATTATTTTTTAAGCAGGTAAGGTGGAATATGTGCAATGTCCTCACTGAACCTCCCGAATACACGTCAAGTGTGCTTCTAGTTGCGCCATGAAGGTATGCAGAAAGGAGGGAGAAAATACCTTATGTACTCCTCCTTTTAAATCATGACTGAGCATTAGGGACCCCACTCGCCAAATTCTGGTGATGACGAATTATCGTTCACCACCTTTTAGTTCGGGAGCCATTTGTAGCATCATTAATTTATTTATTTTTTTTATTTTTATTTTTTTTTTTTTTTTGAAGCGGAAGATGTGAAAAATGCACAGTGGCCTCTCCGGGACTTGAGCCCTGGACCTCTCGAATATGCGTCGATTATGCTTCCAGTTACATCACGAAGGCATGCGGAAGAATACCTTATATACTCCCCCTTTTAAAGAGCGACTGACAGTGATGCCAAATCTTGCTGGCGACGAATTATCGTCCACCACCTTTTAGTTGAGGCGCGACTGGTGGAGTCACTAGGATTATCGATGCAGGAGACGGGAAAAATGAGCAATGCTCTCGCCGGGATTTCAATTCCGAACCTTCCAAATCGCATCGAGTTTGCTTCCAATGATACCACGAAGGCACTTGAAAATAAGGGAGAAAACACCTTATAAGATTGATGTTTCAATACTATGATATCATTTCCTGAACGTTTTAAACAATAAATCAGTTTCCTGCCACACTCAAAGTATAGTTGGAACACAGCTTATTAACACTTATTGGTTGGTATGGATGGTACGTTGTTTCAGTCTTTTGAAAAATACCATCTGAAAATTCTATCAATCTAATCAATCATTTGAAACTGATAAAGCGAGACATGTACCTTCTACTATCCAAAGTAGCCACTTTCAGACAATAACGTGTATCATGATATTATCAAAACCAGTGAAACTCAGCATTTGCTCCGCATTTTCTACGCCTTAAGGCTTCAAACTGTGAAACAACACGAGCTTCGCTCTGTGACATCCTGTATGTTTCCTTTCAAATAACAATATGCATTAGACGTAGGCAAAACTACACTTTAAAAGGATCAGATAAGAATAGTTCCCTCGCTGAACTGAATTAGTTCTTCTTACGACTCACCGCTCACTGACAATAACTTTAGTGAATAAAATCAAGAATGGGGAGCTAATCAAGAGCAGTGTGCGACGATCGAACCAACAGAGAAAACAATAAAACGAGCGGTGGGACCCGAAGAATAGACTCCATCGAACAGGTACTGACTTTTTAGTTATGAGATTACCTAAAATCTTCTTTTTCCATAGAACTAACAAAAAATTCTAGAATAAAAAAAAACTGTTTAAAACGTTAGTAACTGATAAAAACTAAACTCAGTTTTAACATGGGAAGCGAAACATTCTATCTTCAGTAAAATGGGAAGCAAAACATTCTATCTTCAGTAAAATGGGAATCAAACGTTCCTAACACGCTTCCAACATGAGCTATCATTATGTGAACACCGAAGCCGCTTCGTTTTGTCGAATCACCGATCCTTCGCTAAATAAAGTGAATTGGTGCTTTGACTCAGTTTGGGAACGAATTTCTTATTTTTAATGCATCGTGATACCATCAAAACCCTAAGGTGTGTAAGATTTATCCTAAGTTTTTAACAGTTATCTTTATTTAAAGCTACTTTCCTGTTCCTTTTAATTTCAGCTTACAATTTCCTGCCAGAGTGTGTTTTTAGAATAGCGGTTAATTCAAACGAAGGAAGCTCGGTACTTAAGTCGAAGTTCCACTGACTTCGTTAGAGAGACAGAAATTCTGACTAGTGCGCGGTTGCCTTTTGGCTATACTTTCTCTAAGCTATTACTTTGCTCGGCCGTATTTCAGGCCCTTGATAGTTTCGCCGTTTAGTTAACATTTAGGCGCCAACTCCTTTAGAATTTTGATGGCTTCGGCTATATCTTTTTAGCTAAGCATTAGTTAAGTTTGATTTCTTAGTACTCTTGAGTTCAAGCCCAAGTGGGGGCTTTCTGTACTCCCTAAGACAAAAGCCGTCTGTGAATTCTCATTTTGAGAAATAGAAGATAATTAACCTTTCTTAAGTTTACATTTCTGTTTCCAGAGCTAAAGCAATTATTCGCTTGCCAGTTCTCGAGGTTCCACACACACAGCTATGAGAGAAAAAGTAGGAACCTTATAGGTATTTCACCATATAATGACATTCCTTCAATTATCTTCTAAATCATTCCTTCTTTACAACCAAAGCTGTGTCCCTATTTAAAAAACAATCTATTGATAAAGTGTAGGAGTTCCCCTCTTATCCTGTAGGTTGCCTCATTGTGGCGAGGGCGTGTCAATAGGTGGAATGGGTGAAGAACGTCTGGACAGCATTCTCCTGGTAGGATCACCCAAGGCGTGAAGCCATTCCACTATACCTAGCTAAACACCTAGAGGCAAACGAGCTAAGTCAGTCCTCTACCTCTGGTGCTCAGGTCTTTGGACTTATATGGGCTGCCTTCTGCCCTCCGTCTATGAGTTATGTCAGAGTTAAAAGTCTTTGATGATTTTTTCCTTTAGCAGCTCGTGTTAAAATACAGATTATTATGGGATATTATGAATATTGGTAATCACTTAGATCAAAGATTCCCAATCCCTTCCTTGAGTCAAGCCCTTTTAAAAGAATGGTTCTGCACGGGTCCCTAACTATTTTCTATAAAATACACAGACTGTCAGACTGTGATAATGCACATATATAACTTAAAGATAAGAATCAGCGTGAGAATACGTTCAAGTTTTGACTAAAATGGTTTATTAGATTTACTTGTATTATTATTATTAGTAGTAGTATTACAAATATAAAAAAGCTGATGTGTACACCACATGACTTCCTTGTACGGAATATTAAATTATACGCATTTTTTCTTGCATATAATTTAAACTTATTAGATTGAATTAAACCTACTTCGCCGACACCGCATAAACCACAATAGAATAACTGCATTCTTTAAAATTCACGTTGTTTGCCATAGCGACACTCTGGCGCTAGGTTCACTTAACAGTATTATATTTCGTTCATATTATAACTCAGAATGCACGAAATTTATATCATTTAAATAATTATCTAATCGTTGCCACATGTTCTATTCAAATACTATAATAAAGCTAGAACGATGTATAAAAGAAATTAAGCAAACAAAAACAAAAAAGAAACAGTTTTTCACAGACGACTGAGTATTTCTCATTCAATTAAATCAGTTTTCACTTCGCGACAAGACAAAAATACATAAAAACTCAAAATATCTGTATTAAAAATTACGAAGTAAATCTTATTCCTTGAAAAATTCCAGAAAGAATTAAGCATGATTTAATTGGCAATAATAAATGAAGGCGTTATCTTTGTTGTTGCGAAGCTAAGTTTCTCTAGATTGGCAACAAATCCGCTATCTTGCTGTTTCAAATGTAAACAAGAGCAATGGCCGCCATCAAAAACATTATTAGGCTTAGCGGCACTTAAACAATTTTAAAATTGTTGATAATTATAAAAATATTGCATACAGATTTACTAAAGGCATAAAAACCTTAACCGGAAGATAAGAACAACATAATTCAATCATTTTTAAAGCAAAAAATGTACAATTTACAAACATATAAGGGTAAAGAAACTGAGATCACTGAGCCGGGTAACAGAGTGGATATATATATATATATATAAATATATTTATATGTATTTGGTGCGGACGATTGCAACCAAAATGCGAGGTGCACATCTACATGTTATAGCAGTCTATACAAAATTTCAACGTTCTGAGGTAACTCGTTTTTGAGTTATGCGAGATACGTACGTACATACGTTCGTACAGACGCCACGAAAAATTCTCTTCAGAATTCATTTTAAAGCAGTTTTATATTTTT
Source organism: Stegodyphus dumicola (assembly GCF_044657685.1). NCBI lineage: Eukaryota > Metazoa > Arthropoda > Arachnida > Araneae > Eresidae > Stegodyphus > Stegodyphus dumicola. The sequence continues at coordinate 181,780,515 of NC_140776.1, read as the reverse complement.
TTGGAGGAAAAGAGTGTTTTATTCTGTCCTTACGTACATATGTCATGGAAATACATCGTTAAATTGCATTCGAAAGAGGTCAAAATGGGATATTTTCGTTGAAATATGCTGCCTGAAACTTTTCGCGATTACAGTACTTCTTTTTTACTTCGTACAAGGAAGTAAAAAGCTTTCAAAAACAAAATCATAGATTCTAGTTGCACTAAGTTTGATTTTAGTTTATGTGATGGCTGCTTCTGATGAACTGATGCAATTTTCTTTTAATATTTAGCATAAAATTGCTTAATTCAATCACCTTGTTCAAAAATATCCAACTTGTTTCTCGTATTCCAGTGTAAATTATTTATTTGATTAAAGCCTTCTTCCACCAGGTAAGAAGAAGGAAAATCGATAGTATTAGTTCGGTAAAATCTTTTATTTGGGGAAAAAGTATTGTCACTTTTAAAATATACTAAATAATTTTAGTCTGTCCCCCCCTTAAATTTGTTTTACATGTTTTTTTCTTAGACGTGATATATCTTTATATTACTAAAGAATTAATTAGTTTTAATTATTCTTTTTTGTCTCCAATCGACCCCTTGATCATCCTCTTTTGAAATTTCTTACGCCCATGGAGCAATATCGAATAGGTTGGAAACTCCTGATTAAGATAATCATTCTGTTTAATTTAATTTAAGAATACTTTTTTTTCTGCATTTTTTGCTTTTAATAAGTGCATTTCATAACGTTCATTTAATAATTCATTCATAACGCCGATAACATTTGTAACAAAATGAAAAAACTCCCAATATTTGAAATATAAATTTCTTCAGTTTACTGCGTTATCTTCTTTTCGATAGACATTTCATAGACAACACGGAAGTAGGTATACTGTGTGGCAATATCAATTCAGATGTATCGTTCATGAAAACAGGGTGGAGAATTGCAGATGTGGGACGTTTTCAAAGCAATTTCGAATAATTCCACAGACGAATTTTTTAACAGCTCCTACGCTTGATAAGAACGAAGAATAGCAATTTTCAATTCGAAAGATTTTAACGCTGTTAATCAGCAATATTTTTTTCTAAAAATGAGAATAATGAACCACTAAAATCAAAATGAATAAATTATGCGTAATTCATTCATTACAGATAAACGTATCACTCGCGTGAATGCAAATTGTCCTTAATTTTGCGATTTGTAGTGAGCATACGACACTTCAAACATCTGGAATTCAAGACATGAAAAACTTGAAATTTCACCCGCTGAATAGTGAAACCTGCGTAAAATTCGTCTGCAACATCTGCCGACTGTCCCTTTCGCAACACCCTCATCTCATTTCACTTTCTCTTTCCGAAAGGGTAAACATCTTGCAAGCACAAAGAATGACCTGATTTTAGAATGACTGAGCGGAATCAAAACCTAAACACAACCTACACTTCCCGCACGTTGAATATTAAGTAAATTAATAAATTCTATCCGAATATACGGAGAAGATAACCAGCCAGAACTGGTTCGGACTGAATCGGTTCGGATTTCAAGTAGGTCAGAATATGTAAACAGCGAAAGTGAAAAAGAAATAAAAGGCGAAAGGTTAGAAGGCCAGTTTGAGGAAGCAAAAAGTAGAATGGCAAAATAGGGCCTCCGGAATTTCGCGAAACAAGTTTTGTTCTTTATGCCAAAAAATACAACTTTATAACTATAAATGGCTAAATACTCATTTAACTTGAAATCCATTAGCATTAATGTCACAATAATCATATTCCTAATGTTAACGGAAAGATATTCCTGGAACATAAATAACACGCCTAGAATTCCTTTAAAAATGAATTTGCATGTGTCATTAATCATTACATTAATTCACCACTGTTGACTGCAATTCAACTCTGAAGAAAACTCTGAAGTATTTTCTTGTTATTTGAGATTAGCGCAATCTTCAAGCACCAGAAACTTATGCTTGAAAATCGACTGTCTGTTGCGGTGAGATTTTATAGAAGAATACAGGTGTCATTGTTGTTCTTATGAACAATCTCACTTGCCTGAGTATGGTCAGATTAGCGCAATCTTCAAGCACCAGAAATTTATGCTTGAAAATCGACTGTCTGTTGCGGTGAGATAGTATAGAAGAATACAGGTGTCATTGTTGTTCTTATGAACAATCTCACTTGCCTGAGTATGGTCAGATTAGCGCAATCTTCAAGCACCAAAAACTTAATGCTTGAAAATCGACTGTCTGTTGCGGTGAGATTTTATAGAAGAATACATGTGTCATTGTTGTTCTTTTGAACAATCTCACTTGCCTGAGTATGGTCAGCATAAGCCCAGGACATTCATCGGAGAAGGAGTCAAATGCGCTGTTGTTGGCATGAGTCTTGAGCACCATATAGGTGACAGCCCGACTTTAGCTCACTTCCTACCCATTTTTTTGAAAGACCACCTGGAAAGACGACTCCAAGGGTATCCCACACCTCTTCCCCTATTACCAGTCTCTCCTGAGAGTAGCGTCTAGCCTTAGCATGGTTTATGCTTCACGCATGTGCAATAGCGTATATTTTCAGCATGGTAACCTTCGTCGCTTGGCCAAAAAACATCCATTATGTTTGGCTTGGCGATGAATTCACAATTCAAGATTTCAGAGTGTGCCCAATTATACAAGCAATTATTTACTGGGACTGAAGTGTCTGGTATGCAAATATAGGAAAATAACACTTCTCTGACTCCAGTAGAACCAATATTTTATTCCTTACGAAGTTATAGATTCTTATTCATGAAATTTATTTACATTTTACATGCACGTCGAATCGCGTGACAGGAAACCGAACTTTGTTTACTTCGTTCTTCGCGGAGACTAAGTGTTGCCATTCCACTTTAACTAAATTTAATTAGAAATTTGAAGGAACTGAAGCGACACTACAGGACCTTAGAAAAGCGTATGGGGTGAGATTTGTGCCCAAATATGCGAGAATTATTTACTGAGGACTTGAAAAAGGCGTATGGGGAAATAGACTTTATTCTTTTTCATTCGTGTTGATATTTATGAACTGCTTAAGGGGACTCATACACCTTAAACCTCTTATGATCTTCGAATATGTGACTGTTGCAAGAATTGGGATATTTTATTTATTTTAAAAGCAATTACTTCCAACTTTTTACAGCTGACTACATAATATAGCTACTTTGGAAACTAGTAACCGGAAAGTTTGTGTTGCCACAAATATTTTTATAATTTAATCCTCTTTGTGACAAAATATTTCGTTATGTTCCCATCTTGCGCGCATGATATTTTAAAAATGGCTAATGGTACATACTTGAAATTTGACGGGATTCTTTATATTGGCACTATTTTCTAACTGAACCAACAATCTGATGAATATTTTAATATTGAAAAAAATTATGGACAAAAACTTAAATTTTGTTAATAAAATACATTTTATAAACTTAACTCAAAATAAAATAAAAATTTAACATGAAATTTTTAGAGTTTTAGGTTCACAGTAGTTTCCAAATGTTATAAAAGCTATATATTAAAGCTGTAAAAAGTTGGTACTAATTGCTTTTAAAATAAAAAAGTTATCTCAATTCTTGCAACAGTCACCTATTCGAACATCTTATGGGTTTTAAGGTGTATGAGTCCCGTTAAATTATTGCTGTAAGTTTTATGTAACGTGCAATAATCAATTAACTTAACCGTATTTTACATTTATTTCCAAATGTATTTTTGTTTGATATTTCATCTTATATTTACCGTTATCATAAAATTTCTTTTCAAATTCATGCTTTCCACAAAGGCATGTCTCATCCTAGGAAATAAATGATTCTTGGGAACTTTACATAATCATTTAGTTTAACCTCATTTTACAGATTTGTTTTTTATTTTATATTTACAGATATCATAAAAGTTCATCTTATAACAGGCATTTAGCAAAATATCTTTTTTGGTCCTTTCTTTTCGTATTCTTGATTGCATTACCTTACCTTAATGGTAATCTAAAAGGTAATCGAAAATAGGTCTTCGAAAATTTCAAACATACAACATTACCTCTCATACTAATCACGCTAAATATAAGAAATCAGTAACAGCTTAACTTCTTCAACGCTTCAAGCTTCTTATTGAGCCTTAACTTCTGCAACGTGACAAAATTTAGTGGAATAACAACATGTCTTTCGTTGCCAAACTCATGATACATCGCCAATTTTGTATAACTGACGGCAGCAAAGTTTGTCATTGCGCATGCGTGAAGCATAAACCATGCTAGTGCTAGACGCTACTTCTCGAGAGGACTTTCGGCTGGGGGCATTCTATCGTTAGTAAAGAATCCGTTTCCAGTTCTATTTCGCGAGATTTTTTCATCTCAATTACGAACTTTGTCACGTTAGGTTAGAAAAGATATGCCTTTTCCGTACGAGTTCTACACAGGATGTGGTTTTATAACCCGGGTGCCTGCTGACTGTTTCTAACACCTGAGTCTTATTCCAGTTCTATTAACTTAACTTGTCGGATTGATAAACATGCACATTGGAAATACGTTTTTCTAAAAATGAATGCAGTCGAGAGGTCCGCTGTCAATCAGGAAAATATTTTTCAAAAGCTGCATTCAGTCCATTCAGAAGTTCTACTATTTTTTCCTTAAGTTCTTGAGATACATCAAAATCTGAAGTGACAAATTTAGCTGGTTTCATTTCGAAACGATATTGGACATATATCTAAGGCTTTGAAGCCATTCATATCATCCAATTTAAATGAAAATCAAAAGAGATGGCTCTCCAGAAACACTTTATAACGTTCCGCGCCTACAACTTGCACGCAACCAAGGGTGACTGTGAAAGCTCGTATAAACCACAGACTCTTGTAAAGGGTTTAAGTCCCTTTTTATTCAACGTAATGAATTACAATTGCGTTCTCTTGACGCTTACAAACGGTGCCAACTCGGCAGTCAAAATAAAAATAAGAACCTGAAAAGAAAGTAAAGACAATATTCTAACTACGAGGCTCTCTAAAATAACTAACTCACCGCGTTTTACAAAAGCCGCAGCTAATTCAGCAGACTTGAAGCTCACTGGAACAATTGCAACTACTTCCCGCCAAGCACATAGGCCGCAACGCGGGGTTCTTCAATTCTCGATTTCTACCTCCGCGCTCGCTAAGTAAGAATAACTCTCTCATCGAACTCGTTTCCTTCTATTTAAATCATACTACTTCCGCTGATAATTTGAATCCTTGCGCGTTCTACTCAAATTTACGTATTCTGGCATTGGCAGTTCCAGGGGAAAGTAAGGCTTGACAGGAAAGATAGTTTAAATTTAAAATAAATGTTAGTTAAAATAAATATAAACCCTACATTTGCCGCTGCCAGAATTTGGAAAACTTGGAAGCAGGTCCTACAAACGACCTGTTGTAAGTTTCTCTAATTCTGAACTAACTGGCGAGAACCTCGTTTACACAAAAAAATCTTATGTAGCAATCATATATTAAAATTCTGTTAGTCGTTACAAAGCTTTCTTCTTACAGCAACTTTTCCTGGACTTCATCAATCAATCTTGGTCTTTCCTTCCAGCATCTGGAAGGAATAAGTATCAGTATCTTTCTACATACATTATAATTTACACTTTCTTGACACAATAAATTTTTGTTTTTTAACGATTCGTTTTTCTTAGTTATTGCTTACTTCACATTCATTCAATTTTTCAAGCATTAATTTAAACTTTACCCTGGCTCTCCACCATGTGTGGTGTCAAACGGGAATATTCGTGTTTTAGTCTTACAACACTTCCCCTAACCACCATGATTTGTTAGAATTCAACAACCAAATAGACAAACCTTACTCGACATTCTACAACTCAATGAGCTACTTTAATAGTCTTAAAAATTCAAATGTAGGTGGAGAACCCTACAAAACACATTCATTCTAGCTTCCCCCTCATTCATCTTTAAACATGCAGGCTTTCGCTCTAAAGCATGACTTTACAGTTTAATACTTAAATTTTGACTTCATTGCTTTTAAGCATTCACTTTTAGCATCTACAATTTTATGCTTCTAGACTAAATTCTACTTTTACATAACATGCAAGTATTTATATACATTTACAAAAGTTTAATACATATGCTTTTTACAATTTACCATAAAATGAATAAGAGAAAATAAATTTTTACTTTACTCATTCTTCGCCAAGCTGGCGTCACTGAATCTAAAATTCTTATTAGTACAAGAATACGAAGTTATTTTTATCTCCGGCCAAATTTTGGCTTTAACATAACAGAATTAGTCTTTCGACCAACAGAAAATGCTTGTTTTTAGCTTTTACACTTAAAGAAAATAATACCTTTGCCTTAGCTAAATAAAGTAAAACAAATCTAAGTCTCAACCGAGACATATTGACTTTCGTCAAAACATAGAACTTCGTACTTATGCATAACATTCGTACTTATGCGGAACAAAATAGAAAAAAAATTTATAGAAGGTTTTAACTTATCTTTGAGTTTTCGATGCTTGAAACTCCGTCATCCGTTTTTGACAAAATTGATCCCAAGTTAGAGGTGTCATGGATGTCAATCTTCTCCTTATTGGTCTCCGAGTGTCGTCGCCGTTGCTCTTTCTTTTGCGTCCTCTACATGCTGGCCTCTTGACGGAGTAATCGTCTGGTTGTTGGCCTTTGCGTTTCTGCCTGGGACGGCTGGTCTTGACGTCCTCCGGTCTGGAGTCCTTCTTGAATTTCTTCTGTTCGTCGTATTTTTGTGCCTCCTGTTGGCGTTTCAGTTTCCGGAACGGCGGCCTTGCTGGCACCTGACTCTGTGGCCGTGTGCGCGTTCTCCTTGATATATAATTTCTCCTGCCATCCTTTGTAGGTGGTGTTTTCGTCTTTACCACGGTTTCTTTACCCGGTTCATCTGTATTTTTGTTTTTCTTAAACGCCGGAGTTTGAAAATCCTTTTTTCTTTTTGATACCGACGTCCGGGTTGTAGAAGTGCTAGGTCTCTCTTCAGTTCTCCGTTTCTTGGGTGGTGGAATAGTTGTTGCAGTCTCTGGCTCTTCTATTTCGTTTAGACTTGAGTCCTGCAAGAAACTTTTAAGGATTTCAAAATCATTTGGATTAAAGTATTTTTTCACCTGGTCGGGACTTGCTTTACAGATTTCCCCTCTCTCGTTTTTAAGATATAAGACTACTCCTTTGATTTCCTGAATTACACAGGGGCCTTCAAACTTTGGAGCTAGCTTTGCCATAAAATTGTCTGGGGCACTTGATAAAGAAAATTTCCGTTTCAATACTTTATCCCCAACTTTAAAATCTGCTTCACGGCGTTTTCTATCATAATAAATTTTCTGCCTATTTCTTGCCGTACCCGAGGTTTTAAGCGCCTGATCAATTAACTTTTGCACGTCCTTTTGTCTAAATTCCTGCTCTCTTTGTTGCACAAAGAATAATTTATCTAAAGGCGTAATTAACTTTCTGCCTAAAAATAATTCTGCTGGAGTTTTCCCCGTACTATCATGATGTGCCGTTCTTAAAGCATGAGCTAATTCATTTATGTAGCCATCCCAGCGCTTGTGATGTGTGCTAACGTAACTGCGAATTATTTTTACAATGTTTTTATTAACTCTTTCTGCTATGTTAGCCTGTGGTCTATACGGAACCATTTTGATATGGCGTATATCAAGTCCATTGCATATGTTTTCAAATATTTGACTAATGAATTGTTTTCCGTTATCGCTAATGACTTTTATCGGTGCACCGTATTTTAAAATGTATCTGTGTAAGAATGCATCTGCGACTGTTTTGGCTGACGCGCGTTTAAGTGGAACAATTTCTATCCATTTTGAAAAATGATCTACTATTACTAAAAGAAAACGATTTTTATTTAACTCGCTCTGGGGGAAGGGACCAAGGAGATCTATGCCTAAAATTTCATTCGGAAATGTAGCGCGAATGCTATTTAAGTACCCGGCCGGGCTGTAATTAATATCATTTATTAACTGACATTGATTGCAGGACCTGACATACGCCGTTACTATTTTGTATAATTGCGGGAAATATACCGCCTCGCGTACCCTTTTTATAGTCTTTCTGACCCCGAGGTGGCCCGCTGTTTTTTTTTTCGTGCAACTCCTTCAAAATGCTTAATCGAAGCGAGGCTGGGATGACTGGCTTATACTCAAGATTTTCGTTTGTTGTTTTCGTATAGAATAATAAATTATCTATTATTTCATAGTTTTTTGCTCTATTTCTTATCGCATCGATATCTGTATGCTCAAAGCTTTCGGGTCTTTCAAATAAGCATAGATATTTCCAAATTCAGGATCAGCTTTCAGTTCAGTAATAACCGTATCTCTAGAATCTAAAATTTTTGAAGTCAACACAGCGCATTTAAGTTCATTACCTTCATCGTCCAGTTTTATACGAGAAAGTGCGTCAGCTACATTGTTTTCCTTACCCGGTTTATATTTTATTGTTATATTATATTCTTGGAGTTTTAAAGCCCATCTTATTAACCTGGGCGTTAGGTTTTTTCCCGAGTATAGTCTACCAACAGCCGCATGATCCGAAAAGACTGTTACTGGCGATTTGCCGAAATAAACTCGAAATTTGTGTACAGCCATTAATACGGCTAATGTTTCTCTTTCTGTAGCTGTATAATTCCTTTGTGTCTGATTCAATGTTTTACTAAAAAATGTCAGTGGATGGTTATTTTGCATAAGAACCGCACCCACCGCATAGTCTGATGCATCTGCCGCAATTTCCAGGTTTTCGTCCCCCTCAGGGAATTTTAAAACAGGAGCATTAATAAGCGCTTCTTTTAATCTTTCAAAAGCTGTGTTAGCTTCCGCTGTCCACGTAAATTTACTCTTTTTTCTTTTGATTACTAAGAGTGGTTCAACAATATTAGCGAAATCTTTTATGAAAGATCGATAGTAAGAACATAGTCCAAGGAAAGACGAAAGTTTCTTGGCGGTGTTGGGCGGTGGGAAATTCTTAATAGCTTTTATTTTTGAATCTTGCGTTTCTATACCCTTTTGCGAAATTTTATAACCGAGATATTTAAGTTCTTTAGTTGCGAACTTGCATTTTGAGGCGTTAATTGTAAGACCGGCGTCTTTTAATAATTTAAAAACTTGTTCGACGTCATTAATGTGTTGTTCCAACGTATTACTCGTTATAATTATATCATCTAGATAAATTAAAGTTGACTTTCCTAGGACAGGCTTTAGAACAATGTCCATAGCTCTCTGGAATGTTGATGGGGCCCCACACAACCCAAAGGGCATGCGTAAAAATGCATAAGTGCCCGATTTTGTTATAAACGCGGTTTTATGTATATCTTTGGGTCTCATAGCTATTTGATAGTAGCCAGACGTTAAGTCCAAAGTAGACATATATCTTGTCGATTTGATCTGTCTAATGATCTCGTCTATAACCGGCAAAGGGTAAACTGGAAATTTGGTAATACTATTTAGTTTTCTATAATCGATAGCAAACCTCCAAGCCCTTTTATCCGAAGGAGGAAACTCGTTCTTTTTCCTACATAGTACGACTGGACTCGCGTATTCACTATTTATGGGCGTTATTATTTTATTCTTTAACATCTCCTGAATATGTTCTTCGATGATTAAGTCTTTTTGTTTATCATAGCGATACGGTTTAGTCCTACAAGGTTTTTCGGCATTTAATTGAATCTTGTGAGTCACGATCTGACAGTTTCCCGGTTTTTCTGAAAACAAATGAGAAAAATTACTCACCACTTGCTGTATTGCTTTACTTTCCTGGTCATTCAAATGGCTAAGGTCCAATTGAGGTGTCTCCGCAGGTTCCACCACCCTCTGGTCGATCTCCAGCACCACGGAACTATCTTGAAAATTTAATATGGCACTCGCGGCCCTTAAAAAGTCCATACCTAAAATAAGAGAGTGTTGGAGGTGTTTCACCACAAAAATTAATACTTTGAGATTTTCCTCTTTTATCTGTAAGTTTAATGATACTTTCCCGATGCAGTGACATGTTTTTCCTTGCGCCGCTATAATTGCCGTATTTCTGGTTTTGAATAGTCGTATCCTATAAAAATTCTTTTTGAAGAACTTTTCACTCATGAAATTTCCTTCTGCCCCTGTATCGATGAGGGCTTCTACCGGTACATCGCCAACCAGGACTTGTATAATTGGTAGCTGTGAGTTTTTTACGATGACTGTATTTAGATGTCTATTTGAGGGTTGTTCTAAAACTTCCGGGTTCTGGACCCTCCCTTTCACAGGCCCCTCTAGTCGTTTAAAGCTTTCCTTTCAATCTGTGTCTTCTGGGTACGCGGATGCTTATTTTCAAATTTTCTTTTTGGGCCTTGACCTTCGAGTTTCGATGCGTTAGCTTGATAGTTCTTTCCCCCATATGAGCGATTTCCATTTCTGGTTTCCTCCTTCCTTCTGGTACTTTGAGAATATGTTTCCCCTCTCGCTCTTTCCGCTATTCTGCGATTTTGAAATTTCACCGCCAATTCGAAAAGTTCCTGCAATGTGGTTGGGTTTCTAATTTCAAAGTAGTCTTGGACAGCGGGTAACAATCTTGGTAATATTATTTCAATTATCTCTGCATCGGGTTTTTTCCCATACAACATATCCGTTAGTTTGATTTTTCGTAAAATAAAGTCCGTCAATTGTGCTGTATCCCGTTGATAGAAACTATATAGCTCGGCTTCCAGCCGTGCGCGATCTTTCACTATGGGAAAGGCCTTTACTAACGATTTTTTGAAATTTTTAAATATATATAACGGGCTTCCAAATTCCCCTAATAAAAATTTGCCTATGTTTTTCCACCATAGCGCGGCCTGTCCTCTTAGTGCTGATGTGGCGATAGCAACTTTTTGTCTTTCAGGCACAGGATAGAGCTGAAAGTGGTTTTCTATACCTTCTAAAAATACGGACACCGAATTTTTTCCGTCGAAATCGACGTTTGGCTTGATTGATGCTCTCAAAGTCTGGACCAGGTATCCAAATCCTTCTAACTGCATTGTCATTTCTTGGTGTTGTCCAGCGGCTTCCATCCAGTTTTCGGCCATTTCAGTTCGATAAGTGTTCGGGCGCCAATATAACGTTGCGCGCCTACAACTTGCACGCAACCAAGGGTGACTGTGAAAGCTCGTATAAACCACAGAGTCTTGTAAAGGGTTTAAGTCCCTTTTTATTCAACGTAATGAATTACAATTGCGTTCTCTTGACGCTTACAAACGGTGCCAACTCGGCAGTCAAAATAAAAATAAGAACCTGAAAAGAAAGTAAAGACAATATTCTAACTACGAGGCTCTCTAAAATAACTAACTCACCGCGTTTTACAAAAGCCGCAGCTAATTCAGCAGACTTGAAGCTCACTGGAACAATTGCAACTACTTCCCGCCAAGCACATAGGCCGCAACGCGGGGTTCTTCAATTCTCGATTTCTACCTCCGCGCTCACTAAGTAAGAATAACTCTCTCACCGAACTCGTTTCCTTCTATTTAAATCATACTACTTCCGCTGATAATTTGAATCCTTGCGCGTTCTACTCAAATTTACATATTCTGGCATTGGCAGTTCCAGGGGAAAGTAAGGCTTGACAGGAAAGATAGTTTAAACTTAAAATAAATGTTAGTTAAAATAAATATAAACCCTACAACTTTGACTTCATGTCTAAGCTCAAAATACGTGTAAGAACTTTATCCTGAGACAGCCATCGAACCTCCGTATGAAGGAGTAGGGTTTCGTGAATACTGCCCATTTCTTGACACACCCATGAGAACAGCCTTGAATTCATGTGGTGAGATTTGATGAAATTGACCCCTTTTACAGGAAAACATCTCTCCAAAACGACTTTCATACCAGTAGCAAGGAGATTCCATGCTATAGCTTATCGATTAATGCAATATTGTGTCCATTTTACCAAGGGGGTACTGCTTTCATACATCCCAGGAGACCAGAGTAACAACTTGGCACAGATTTGCGAATGTCATCTTTTAGCACTCTGACTACTTTATTCTCTTTTTAGTAAAGTACGAATCTATACCAGGAAAAATGACTACAGAAAGAAGAAAATACAAAAGTCAACAAATAAAACAAAGTCAAATAAAACAAACGTCCTTCTATAAATCCATTTTTTTTATCAAGTACCTTATACTAACTATCAAAATAACAAATTCTGTTAGAGCAGTAATCTTATCAACTTGAATGCAAAAACATTTATTGTTATTGATTTCTTTTATCATCGTCTCCTTCATGTTATCAGAAATTTCTTTAATTCTTTGAGAGACTACATTATTGCATAGAGGTTAGACCTAATTTTGTGAATATACTCATCACCGAACATACAAAATTCTAAATTCTAAGTCTTTATTATTGAGGAAAAAATCAAATTTTCACCAGTCGTATGATTTTTATCATTTCTGGCAGTAAAATAACTGATGCGACAGGAGACTTCAATATCATCTTCATTAGTACAACCAGAAAACAAGCGCGTATTTGTATTTCACTTATTTTTATTTTCCAACAAACGTTCAAAAACGTCAGATTTTTGTCTTTGAAATCCGCGTCTGCTGATGACGAATAAGTAGCGAAGGCTTCATGATACTGTTTGGCAGAACGTCTCCGCAAGCAACACATTCAGGTCTAGACTCGTTCTCAATTATTACGAATGAAAATACGTATGACAGATATTCTTCACAATATTTTTTCACTTCCCAGTTGTAATCTGGAACTGAAATCTTCAATTCACTACTTTTCGGCAATTTCTTTGTAGGGTTTATATTTATTTTAACTAACATTTATTTTAAGCTATCTTTCCTGTCAAGCCTTTACTTTCCCCTGGAATTGCAAATGCCAGAGTATGTAAATTTTAGTAGAACGCGCAGAGTATTCAAATTTTCAGCAGAAGTAATTTGAGTTAAATAGAAGGGAAACGAGTTTGTAGGTGTGTTTTCTTGATTCACGAGTGTGAAGGTTGCTAGGTAGAAATTTAAGAACCGCGCGTTTCGGCCTGTGTGCCTACTTCGGCAGTTAGTTGAATCTTTCAACTTCTTATTCAGAAAGTTTGCTGAAATCTCAGCTGTATCTTAGAACGCGGTTAAGTTAGTCACGTTTATAGAGCCTCGTAGGTAATGACCTTGTTATTTATTCATTCTGTTATTTATTTTAGTTGTATTTTTCGATTTTTATTTAACCGCCGGGTCGGCGTAGTTTGTGAGCGTCAAGTGAACGCATCTGTAACTTCTAAAGAGGAATAAAAAGGGAGTTAAACTCTTCTTAAGAGTTTGTGTAATTTCCAGTTCATAGCAGTCACTACTACGGTTGCGGGCAAGTTGGGGCCACGCAACACCACATCTTCTTAGGTTGCTCCTCACATTCGATGGCGGAATAAGATCATTCGCTAATTCAGCAATTTTTCTTTCTTAATGGTAACAAATTTTAATCATTGATCCACGATGAAAAAAATACAAGTCACACTAATAATAAAATAAAATTTAAAGAATAAAATCTGAAACCTTTCAGATTTTATATTACGTCCAAAGGAGCGTTTTTCTTTTTTTCTTTTTTACATTTTGTGTGTTACCTTTATTTATCAAGTGTCATGTTCTTCGCACTTAAACCATAAAATAAAATTCAATTCAACAGCAACGTCACAAAAAAAAAGAACCTCGCGCACAAAATATCTGTGCTTGGGGAAAGATGCGCGCGATGATAATGTTAATGGAACGCTTTGAAATCGTTGAGTTTGTTAATCAAAAATTCGTTAAAGTTTTACAAAATACGAAACAGATAATAAAACAAATTCCAAATTCCGCATTTGGGTTTCCAGATGCTCATACTCGATTGGATAACTACGTTATTCAAAATTCGATGTCTCTAGGTGCCGTTGCTTTTTCACAATGCGAGAAACATACATACATTCATGCAGATTCTTCATTATTTAATTTCTTTCAATATAGTGCAGGGCTCTAATATTTGGTGGCAACAGTATGAAAAGTGATTCAGACTTTTATAGTGAACCAACGCAATGCCAAAACGAAATTAATAGCCGTTCTGGGCTAACGCTCCTTTGGGCAAACAATAGCACTATTCACTTTGAGAGCCAGCTAGTAGGAACTGATTAAAAATAATATTATGATGATAAAAATTCAATGACAGACGATGTAGTGCTGCCTTCTTTATTGAGATGCAATCTACATCACTTCGACGATTGATTACTTGTTGGCGGTGTGAGTAGTTTCTCAAACTATAACCTGAATGTAATATTTTAGAGTACGCTATATACTATATAATCTGTAAATATTCTTAGTTTGCATATTGGTAATATAAAATTATAGTACAATGTACGTACGATATTCACATCGAAATTTTATATCACATGAAGCTTTAATTAGCGTACGAATGTTATACTTAACACTAGGTTTGGAAACACTGAGACAAAAAAAATGGGCAACCAACCACTGTCTAACACTGGGGATTGTCCCGCATTCTTTTCAGAAATAAAATTTTGTTACAAAAAACAATGCTGAATTAGCTGCCCACTTTTCGAAGCCACTTTCGAAACACGCCCGGCTAACAATCGATTCGAATATTGTATGTACTCTCTACATCGGATTGTACACGGCACTTCTCTGTATGTAAGTACTCACCACTAATATACTACCATCTACGGATTGTACTGTAAGCACAAATAGCAATATACAGTTTGTATCGAATATTGTATCTACACCTGTTTGTACACGGTACTGTACTATATGTAATTTTGTAATTACTTTCTACAATTGTTTGCACACGGTACTTTACTATATGCAATTACTTACCACTAATATTTATCACTACTTTCTGATTATAATGTATGCACAAATAGTTTTGTACAGATTGCTTTGAATATCATATATAATCACTGCACTTGATTATACACGGTTTGTACGAATGTCAGCTTTACTTATCCACTACTATTATACCTAATCAAGTACTTATGTTTAATGATATACCATTACATTATGCAATCATGTTCTGTAACTTCTGAATGCACATTGTAGCACGAAAGTGCAAAGACGTTTATGTATACAGTGACTCTGTAACATCTTAAATATTTTTTATGCGTTCCCGGGCTGCGTAATGGAGTTCTGTTTCCGCTGTATGGACATTATTCTGATAGGTATAACCTTAGGCCGGAAGCCCTTACAGCGGTGATCGGTGATCGGATAGCAACCGAAAGATCCGAAGTTCTAATCTCGAGGAAGGGTGCTCATTTTTCATATTTCCTGCTCCGACAAATACCTAATCTCTGCAGGTCCTCTCAGTACACGTTATAATTAGATATTCATAGAATTATTTAATAAAATTTGAGATTCCACTTGAATGCAGCCTGTTATTGATAGTTCCAACTTCTCCTAAAAGACCTTTCGCCACAGTAGTGATTCATAAAAATGGCTTGCGGTGTGAAATTGTTTTAAATTATTATAATTTTGAAAATGAAATTCCAGATTATTAAATAAGCGCGTCATAACATACACTCATGTCCATAAATTAAGGATAATGCGGAGTCATGCGCAAATCGAACTCTAAAATAAATATATCACCTGTAAAATCACTACACACATCTTCAAGAATCATATGCAAATATCAGGAAGTAACCAGATGACACCGATGGTACATCACAATGACGAGAGTGTGATATATAAGGAATACAGGCAAAGAAGTAAAAGTGTTCGCAGGCGCTTTATAAGCATTCCAGTGCAATAACCGAATAGTTATGACACAAAGAACGCATTTGGATGATTTTTTACGTGGTAGAATTATCGGCCGTCCGAAATGTGGGCGTACCCAACTGGAAGTATCAGACGAACTTGTAATTGCCCACAGTGTCAGCTCCAGGCTTTGGCAACGATTCCAAGATGATGGTAATGTGAGTAGACGTTACAGCACATGTCGCCCCAGAGTTACAACGCCGAATGATGACCGGTATGTGGCAGTTACTGCCAAAAGAAACAGGCAGAGCACAGCCTCAGACCTGTCTCGTCAGCTCTCTTCAGCCACTGGTACGACAATTTCAAGGCAGACCGTGTACAGACGCTTAGGGCAGATTGGTCTATATACTCATAGACCTATCAGATGCGTTCCACTTACTGCAACTCACTGTCACCTGCGGTTAGCCTGGAGTAGAGAGCATGCATTGTGGACACCGCAACAGTGACGTTTTTCGACGTGTCCAGGTTTAGCTTGCAGTTTGATTCTCGCCGGACTTTCATATGGAGAGCTCCAGGTACCCGTCACCACCAAGAAAACATCATTGAACGACACCGTTACGGTGGTGCAGGAGTGCTCGTTTGGGGTGGAATTATTCTGGGTTCCAGAACTGACCTGCATGTTCAAATTGGAACCATGACAAGCCAAATCTATCGGGACATCATTCTGGAACAACATGTACGTATGTTTCGGGGCGCCATGGGCGCACAATTCGTGTTTATGGATGACAACGCCCGTCCTCACCATGCAAACATCGTAAGCGAATGCCTTCAATCGTAGGATATCACCCGTATGGACTGGCCAGCATTCTCACCGAACTTGAATCCAGTAGAGCACGTGTGGGATATGCTTGGCCGACAAGTAGCAGCCCGTCTACTTCGGAGAGCATTGCTTCGGAGAGCATTGCTTTTTGAGTGGTGTAATATCCCCCAAGATCAGGTCGATAATTTGATACTCAGTATGCCTAGGCGTTGTACGGACTGTATTGCATCGTCTGGGAGACATACAATGTATTAACAATCATACCAACCATGTAATATAAGTTTTTTGTAAATAGGTTTTTTTTTTTTTTTTTTTTTTTTTTTTTTTGTAATTTGCTCCAGGGAGAAAAAATCGCTAATTTTTTTAATAATATCAAGCATATAGCATCTTTTTTTTTTTGCTCTTTGCCTTTTGTTTAATAAATAAGCTTTACAAATAAGTCAAATTTGTTTTGCTTCTAACTCTTCCTTTGCCTGATTTTGCATTATTCTTAATTTATGGATATGAGTGTAATTTCAAGCGAAATGATATTCCAAAAATAAACCTAATGATGTTTGTATGATGAGAGCCGCGGTTTCGTCATGTTTGTAATAAACAAAAAAAGAATGAAGCTTGTAATCCAAGTAGAGTCTTATATCAAGTCTATCGGATTACCCATATTTCCTGCGCCAGCGGGTGGAAAGGGTTAATGGCCCAGTAAGAATGCATTAATTTTCTCTTTTTCTTTTCTTTCTGTTTCTTGTTTACTACACGCCAACGAGACGTATTTTCAAGCTTCAATTTCAGTACGAGCAGTGCCACGATGAAACATGTGACCAGAGTCCACAAGAAAATAAACTCAAAAATGGCTCACGTAGTTGAAGTTTTAAAAAGAATAAAATTTTCTTCCTTTTCTCGAATTTCTGATTACAATATAGAGCAAATGAACTTGTTAGGATGTACTGCTGCTAAAAACAAAAATGAAAAAAGTGGAAGAGAGGCTAAATATCACATGATAGCAGGAAGGTTTATGGATTGTACTGAAAGATTATTTTAATGACATTGATGTCATATTAGACATGATTAATTTAAATACCTCTTTTAAACATGAAGGAATATTTCCTATTACCAGAGGGGAAAATACCTCAGTTTATAAAAATTTAAATGTTTCAAATGTTCTATAAAAATCTAATTTTTTTAATTATTAGTGTTACTCAAATAAATTTTACCCCGTAAGAAAAGTTTTTAAGTTACATTGTAGAGACATTAGGCATTTTTTGAAAGCAGAAGAGATGAAAAATGAGCAATACTCTCGCCGGGAATCGAACCGCGGAACTCTCGAATACCCGCCGAGCGTGCTGACCACTACACTACGAAGGCATGCTAAGAAGGCAGGAGAAATATCTTATATACTCCCCTCCCCTCTTTTTAAAGGGCGACTGGGGATTAGAGGACCTAACCGCCAAATCCTGGGGGTGGAGAATTATCATCCATCCCCTTTTAGTTCGGGCGCCACTGTAGAGACAGTAGGTATTTTTTGAAAGTAGGAGAGATGAAAAATGAGCAATGCCCTCGCCGGGAATCGAGCCATGGACCTATCGAATACGCGCCGAGCGTGCTGACCACTACACTACGAAGGCGTGCTAAGAAGGCGGGAGAAATACCTTATAACATATATTCATTCTAAAATAATATTCTGAGTTTCGCGAAACCATTTAACTCCAAAGGGAGTTCCACAACTCAAAATCAAACTTTAAAAAAAAATTTTAATAGCACTTGGATCAAAAACTATCTGAAATAATTAATTACATAATATTTTTTATTTCGATTGTTACAGTTACCTAAAACAATATAAAGTTAATTTGCTTTTAAGAGTAGATATATAACGAAATGATTTTCTTTCATTTTCCACATTACCAGCACACAAACATTGCTATATTGTTAACGCCTTTATAACATTTATAGTTGTAAGGATGTTAGGAGTTTCATCAAAACAAATTATAGTCTCATGGGTTTCACAAGTTTTAAGAGTTTCAGAATAAAATCCTAGTTTTAAGGATTTCCCAAGTCGATAAAATTTGAAAAGCACTGTTCTCAAGTTTTAAGTTTCTTTAATAAATTACATGCAAAATCTAAAATATTCATCAATAGCGACTGTGTGGAGAAAGAAGAATTTAGGGCAGGGAAACACAGAGTGGAACAGGCAACGTTCGAACTACTGGGTTCTGCGCTTTATCGATTGCACACAATAACGCCATGATAGTATAATAGCCTTACCCTTACATCGAAGTTCGAACCCGGGCTGGCTGCATGGGTGTTTTGTGGTTTTCCCCATGTGTAACGTGTATACGAGCCAGTTTCCCTTACAAAGTCATCAACGAAGGCATCCCTCCCCTTAGGTAGATGGCCCTCGAGGCTTTGCCGTAATTGAATAACCTAACCTAACCTTACCCTTACATCCCTCACCATTGAGTCACTTTCTATTAACCTATTATACATATAGGGATACTTTTCATGTGACACAGCAAACAAACTACCATTTTTCTTGAGTGTTAAACGTAACATTTTTATACTTATTTTTAAGATGGCAACGAAAATAAAACTTGTTGAAGGGAAACAAAAATTAAATAATAATAATAATAATTTGAAGTTAAATTTTGTCTAGAAAAATTATGCTTCTTATTTTGTTTTAAGAGAATAAAAATATTTTATTTAACTCTACAATATTTATTGAAATAAAATATAATAAGCAAAAAAATACGATCCTCTCACCTACATTATAACAAATACGCATTTGTTGTGCAAAGAAAAACAGAATAAAAAAAGGCAACCTAATTATAACGGATTATTCGAACGCGCTATCTGATGGACTAGAATTTTTTAACCAGATATCGGATGAGTCATTTAGTCTGAAAACAAAAAGCTAAAAAAGATAAGGTGTGGTAACTATAGCTGTTCAAACTTTTCGCCAGCAGGAAGTTTTTTTATATTATTTATGAAGTTGGGATTCGTCGGTGTGCGTGGAAAACATAAAATATAGAATCTACTATTACATTGGCGGATATTTCTCAATCGATTATAAGTTTTAATCTGTGGTTTGGGATTTAATAGACGTAGAATACACGAAAATAAGAACTGTAAAAAATCAAGATACTTTTCTGAAGAAAACGATATAAAGAATCGCGGAAGAAAAAATAAAAAATTTCATACTTAAGCGAATTTTTGAAGTGGACGGTCCATCTCACCTAAGCTTTTGGGAGCAAACATTTAATAACCTAAGACACAGTTAATATTTCCAAAAATCTCGTATGGACACCATATGACCTTCCTTATATGGCGTATTAAATTATACTTTTACTTTTTTTCTGACACCAGTTGCTGCGTTTTTCTCTTCCTTCACGTTCGTACGGGGTTCGTAGATTTGGAGTGAATAACGACGACACTTGATGAAGTATCGAAACACACTTTTATTTACCAATTTTAATCAGGACAGCTCCAAAACACTTTTACAGTCGTCGAAGATCTACTATAAATACTCGCTGGAACAATCAGCGATACAGCCTTCAGGTTATCAGGCTATCACGGTGGAGACAACTTCACGACAAAGCACCAGAGTACAGCTCCCGACTCTGCTTGCTCGTTCTCGGAACTCCACGTACTCTCGAGACTTTCCACGCTACAACTCGCGATGCACTCGACGACACACAGAGCACAGCTCCCGACTCTTCGGTTCAGTCGTTCCCGGAGCTCAACACACTCTCTCGACGACGCGATATACTACGAGACTCCTTCGGTGCACTCGACGACCCACTCGGCACTCGCTGCCCGGCTGTCAAGACGATCGATTCCGCAGGGATTGACTCGCTAGACGAGACACCAACTCGATGCTAACTATCTCGCACTCGACGACGCTCTCTCGACGAGGCACACTCTAGCTGACTGTAGACCAGCAGGGTTTATATAGCTTTTGACTGGTGTTCGAGAACCTTCTGGGCTAAACCGGTAAGAATTCGTTCCAGAAGGTTCTCCATCCGCCCATGGCATATCGCCAATTTGTCGCCAAATGGTCGATTTCTCGCCAAATGTGGCAACCCGGCCTTCCTTTGCCGTTTTATGACAACCCTAAAACTGCTTTGCGTGGAAGCCATCTTACCGCGGCTGTACATTTCGTAACAATACACACTTTTGGCTGCATTTCATTTAAACTTACTTCCTCGAAGATACATTTCTCATTGAATCAATTCAGTTCTCACATTTCGGAAAGCAAAAAGACATGAAAACTCATAGCATCCTCATTAAAAATTGTTAAATGTCAAAAACAAAAAAACCTAAACCACTAAATACAGCTAAAAGTACCGCATATAAAGCGCACTTTTAATCCAAAAATTAAGATCCAAATTTACAGGTGTGTGTGTGTTATACGCTGGATATAAAAATGATAGACTAAAATTAAGGAAATACAAAAATTTCATTTTTACATGTACTTAAATGATGTTTATTCGGAAGAAATGACATACCTTATGAATCTAAAAATTTCCGTTATCGGATAACATGCCGTCGTGTTCCTCTATCGTTATATCTTCAGACCCATCATCTAATTCTGTTTCATGTTTACCATCATTGTCACTCTGATCCATAAATAAAATGATCCATTCCATCTTTCCCAATACCAGACGCCCTTGCTGCACCACGATTTCCCTTTTCTTTCGCAAATTAAATGGCTTTGCATTTGAACAGTACTGTGTTGTTTAGTTTGGCAGAAACCATACTTAATACTGAAACGAACACTAAATCAGTTAACTTGTAGGGTTTATATTTATTTTAACTAACATTTATTTTAAGTTTAAACTATCTTTCCTGTCAAGCCTTACTTTCCCCTGGAACTGCCAATGCCAGAATATGTAAATTTCAGTAGAACGCGCAAGGATTCAAATTATCAGCGGAAGTATTATGATTTAAATAGCAAGGAAACGAGTTCGGTGTGTGATATTCTTACTGCACGAGCGCGGAGGTAGTTAGCGAGAATTGAAGAACCCCGCGTTGCGGCCTATGTGCTTGGCGGGAAGTAGTGGTAATCGTTCCAGTGAGCTTCAAGTCTGCTGAATTAGCAGCGGTATTGTAAAACGCGGTGAGTTAGTTATTTTATAGAGCCTCGTAGTTAGAATCTTGTCTTTACTTTCTTTTCAGGTTATTATTTTTATTTGACTGCCAAGTTGGCACAGTCTGTGAGCGTCAAGAGCACGCAATTTTAATTTATTACGTTGAATAAAAAGGGACTTAAACCCTTCACAAGGCTCTATCTTTTATACAAGTTTTCACAGTCACCTCTTGGTTGCGTGCAAGTTGGAGGCGCGCAACGTTATATTGGCGCCCGAACAATTATCGAACTGAAATGGCCGAAAATTGGATGGAAGCCGCTGGACAACAGCAAGAAATGGCAACTCAGTTAGAAGGATTTGGATACCTGGTCCAGACTTTGAGAGCGTCAATCAAGCCAAACGTCTATTTCGAAGGAAAAAATTCGGTGTCGGTATTTCTAGAAGGTATAGAAAACCACTTTAAGCTCTATCCTGTGCCTGAAAGACAAAAAGTTGCCATCGCCACATCAGCACTAAGAGGACAGGCCGCGCTATGGTGGAAAAACATAGGCAAATTTTTATTAGGGGAATTTGGAAGCCCGTTATATATATTTGAAAATTTCAAAAAATCGTTAGTAAAGGCCTTCCCCATAGTGAAAGATCGCGCACGGCTGGAAGCGGAACTATATAGTTTCTATCAACGGGATACAGCACAATTGACGGACTTTATTTTACGAAAAATCAAGCTAACGGATATGCTGTATGGAAAAAAACCCGATGCGGAGATAATTGAAATAATATTACCAAGATTGTTACCCGCTGTCCAAGACTACTTTGAAATTAGAAACCCAAGCACATTGCAGGAACTTTTCGAATTGGCGGTGAAGTTTCAAAATCGCAGAATAGCGGAAAAAGCGAGAGGGGAAACATATTCTCAAAGTACCCGAAGGAAGGAGGAAACCAGAAATGGAAATCGCTCTTATGGGGGAAAGAACTATCAAGCTAACGCATCGAAACTCGAAGGTCAAGGCCCAAAAAGAAAATTTGAAAATAAACATCCGCGTACCCAGAAGACACAGATTGAAAAGAAAGCTTTAAACGATTAGAGGGGCCTGTGAAAGGGAGGGTCCAGACCCCGGAAGTTTTAAAAAAACCCTCAAATAGACATTTAAACACGGTCATCGTAAAAAACTCACAGCTACCAATTATACAAGTCCTGGTTCGCGATGCACCAGTAGAAGCCCTCATCGATACAGGAGCAGAAGGAAATTTTATGAGTGAAAATTTCTTCAAAAAGAATTTTTATAGGATACGATTATTTAAAACCAGAAATACGGAAATTATAGCGGCGCAAGGAAAAACATGTCACTGCATCGGGAAATTATCATTAAACTTACAGGTAAAAGAGGAAAATCTCAAAGTATTAATTTTTGTGGTGAAAGACCTGCAACACTCTCTTATTTTAGGTATGGACTTTTTAAGGGCCGCGAGGACCAAATTAAATTTTCAAGATAGTTCCGTGGTGTTGGAGATGGACCAGAGGGTGGTGGAACCTGTGGAGACACCTGAATTGGACCTTAGCCATCTGAATGACCATGAAAGTAAAGCAATACAGCAAGTGGTGAGTAATTTTTCTCATTTGTTTTCAGAAAAACCAGGAAACTGCCAGATAGTGACGCACAAGATTCAATTAAATGCCGAAAAACCTTGTAGGACTAAACCGTATCGTTATGATAAACAAAAAGACACATCGAAGAACATATTCAGGAGATGTTAAAGAATAAAATAATAACGCCCATAAATAGTGAGTACGCGAGTCCAGTCGTACTATGTAGGAAAAAGAACGAGTTTCCTCCTTCGAAAAAAGGGCTTGGAGGTTTGCTATTAATTACAGAAAACTAAATAGTATTACCAAATTTCCAGTTTACCCTTTGCCGGTTATAGACGAGATCATTAGACAGATCAAATCGACAAGATATATGTCTACTTTGGACTTAACGTCTGGCTACTATCAAATAGCTATGAGACCCGAAGATATACACAAAACCGCGTTTATAACAAAATCGGGCACTTATGCATTTTTACGCATGCCCTTTGGGTTGTGTGGGGCCCCATCAACATTCCAGAGAGCTATGGACATTGTTCTAAAGCCTGTCCTAGGAAAGTCAACTTTAATTTATCTAGATGATATAATTATAACGAGTAGTACGTTGGAACAACACATTAATGACCTCGAACAAGTTTTTAAATTATTAAAAGAGGCCGGTCTTACAATTAACGCCTCAAAATGCAAGTTCGCAACTAAAGAACTTAAATATCTCGGTTATAAAATTTCGCAAAAGGGTATAGAAACGCAAGATTCAAAAATAAAAGCTATTAAGAATTTCCCACCGCCCAACACCGCCAAGAAACTTTCTTCTTTCCTTGGATTATGTTCTTACTATCGATCTTTCATAAAAGATTTTGCTAATATTGTTGAACCACTCTTAGTAATCAAAAGAAAAAGGGCTAAATTTACGTGGACAGCGGAAGCTAACACAGCTTTTGAAAGATTAAAAGAAGCGCTTATTAATGCCCCTGTTTTAAAATTCCCTGAGGGGGACGAAAACCTGGAAATTGCGGCAGATGCATCAGACTATGCGGTGGGGGCGATTCTTATGCAAAATAACCATCCGCTGGCATTTTTTAGTAAAACATTGAATCAGACACAAAGGAATTATACAGCTACAGAAAGAGAAACATTAGCCGTATTAATGGCTGTACACAAATTTCGAGTTTATTTCGGCAAATCGCCAGTAACAGTCTTTTCGGATCATGCGGCTGTTGGTAGACTTTACTCGGGGAAAAAACTAACGCCCAGGTTAATAAGATGGGCTTTAAAACTCCAAGAATATAATATCACAATAAAATATAAACCGGGTAAGGAAAACAATGTAGCTGACGCACTTTCTCGTATAAAACTGGACGATGAAGGAAATGAACTTAAATGCGCTGTGTTGACTTCAAAAATTTTAGATTCTAGAGATACGGTTATTACTGAACTGAAAGCTGATCCTGAATTTGGAAATATCTATGCTTATTTGAAAGACCCAGAAAGCTTTGAGCATACAGATATCGATGCGATAAGAAATAGAGCAAAAAACTATGAAATAATAGATAATTTATTATTCTATACGAAAACAACAAACGAAAATCTTGAGTATAAACCAGTCATCCCAACCTCGCTTCGATTAAGCATTTTGAAGGAGTTGCACGAAGAAAAAACAGCGGGCCACCTCGGGGTCAGAAAGACTATAAAAAGGGTACGCGAGGCGGTATATTTCCCGCAATTATACAAAATAGTAACGGCGTATGTCAGGTCCTGCAATCAATGTCAGTTAATAAATGATATTAATTACAGCCCGGCCGGGTACTTAAATAGCATTCGCGCTACATTTCCGAATGAAATTTTAGGCATAGATCTCCTTGGTCCCTTCCCCCAGAGCGAGTTAAATAAAAATCGTTTTCTTTTAGTAATAGTAGATCATTTTTCAAAATGGATAGAAATTGTTCCACTTAAAGGCGCGTCAGCCAAACAGTCGCAGATGCATTCTTACACAGATACATTTTAAAATACGGTGCACCGATAAAAGTCATTAGCGATAACGGAAAACAATTCATTAGTCAAATATTTGAAAACATATGCAATGGACTTGGCATACGCCATATCAAAATGGTTCCGTATAGACCACAGGCTAACATAGCAGAAAGAGTTAATAAAAATATAGTAAAAATAATTCGCAGTTACGTGAGCACACATCACAAGCGCTGGGATGGCTACATAAATGAATTAGCTTATGCTTTAAGAACGGCACATCATGATACTACGGGAAAAACTCCAGCAGAATTATTTTTAGGCAGAAAGTTAATTACGCCTTTAGATAAATTATTCTTTGTGCAACAAAGAGAGCAGGAGTTTAAACAAAAAGATGTGCAAAAGTTGATTGATCAGGCGCTTAAAACCTCGGATACGGCAAGAAATAGGCAGAAACTATATTATGATAGAAAACGGCGTGAAGTAGATTTTAAAGTTGGGGATAAAGTATTGAAGCGGAAATTTTCTTTATCAAGTGCCCCAGACAATTTTATGGCAAAGCTAGCTCCAAAGTTTGAAGGCCCCTATGTAATTCAGGAAATCAAAGGAGTAGTCTTATATCTTAAGAACGAGAGAGGGGAAATCTGTAAAGCAAGTCCCGACCAGGTGAAAAAATACTATAATCCAAATGATTTTGAAATCCTTAAAAGTTTCTTGCAGGACTCAAGTCTAAACGAAATAGAAGGGCCAGAGACAACAACTATTCCACCACCCAAGAAACAGAGAACTGAAGAGAGACCTAGCACTTCTACAACCCGGACGTCGGTATCAAAAAAAAAAAATAATTTTCAAACTCCAGCGTTTAAGAAAAACAAAAATACAGATGCACCGGGTAAAGAAACCGTGGTAAAGAGAAAAACACCACCTACAAAGGATGGCAGGAGAAATTACACATCAAGGAGAACGCGCACACGGCCACAGAGTCAGGTGCCAGCAAGGCCGCCGTTCCGGAAACTGAAACGCCAACAGGAGGCACAAAAATACGAGGAACAGAAGAAATTCAAGAAGGACTCCAGACCGGAGGACGTCAAGAACAGCCGTCCCAGGGAGAAACGGAAAGGCCAACAACCAGACGATTACTCCGTCAAGAGGCCAGCATGTAGAGGACGCAAAAGAACAAGTCAGGTGGACGACACTCGGAGGGCAGTAAGGAGAAGATTAACATCCATGAAACCTCTAACTTGGGACCAATTCTGCCAAAAACGGATGACGGAGTTTCAAGCATCGAAAACTCAAAGATAAGTTAAAACTTTCTATAATTTTTTTTCTCTTTTGTTCCGAAATGTTATGCATAAGTACGAAGTTCTATGTTTTGACGAAAGTCAATATGTCTCGGTTGAGACTTAGTTTTGTTTTACTTTATTTAGCTAAGGCAAAGGTATTATTTTCTTTAAGTGTAAAAGCTAAAAACAAGCATTTTCTGTTGGTCGAAAGACTAATTCTGTTATGTTAAAGCCAAAATTTGGCCGGAGATAAAAATAACTTCGTATTCTTGTACTAATAAGAATTTTAGTTTCAGTGACGCCAGCTTGGCGAAGAATGAGTAAAGTAAAAATTTATTTTCTCTTATTCATTTTATGGTAAATTGTAAAAAGCATATGTATTAAACTTTTGTAAATGTATGTAAATACTTGCATCTTATGTAAAAGTAGAATTTAGTCTAGAAGCATAAAATTGTAGATGCTAAAAGTGAATTCTTAAAAGCAATGAAGTCAAAATTTAAGTATTAAACTGTAAAGTCATGCTTTAGAGCGAAAGCCTGCATGTTTAAAGATGAATGAGGGGGAAGTTAGAATGAATGTCTTTTGTAGGGTTCTCCACCTACATTTGAATTTTTAAGACTATTAAAGTAGCTCATTGAGTTGTAGAATGTCGAGTAAGGTGTGTCTATTTGGTCGTTGAATTCTAACAAATCATGGTGGTTAGGGGAAGTGTTGTAAGACTAAAACACGAATATTCCCGTTTGACACCACACACGGTGGAGAGCCAGGGTAAAGTTAAATTAATGCTTGAAAAATTGAATGAATGTGAAGTAAGCAATAACTAAGAAAAACGAATCGTTAAAAACAAAAATTTATTGTGTCAAGAAAGTGTAAATTATAATGTATTTAGAAAGATACTGATACTTATTCCTTCCAGATGCTGGAAGGAAAGACCAAGATTGATTGATGAAGTCCAGGAAAATTTGCTGTAAGAAGAGAGAGTTAAAACGAGCAACAGAATACAATTTGTTACATAAGATTTTTTTGTGTAAACGAGGTTCTCGCCAGTTAGTTCAGAATTAGAGAAACTTACAACAGGTCGTTTGTAGGACCTGCTTCCAAGTTTTCCAAATTCTGGCAGCGGCAAATGTAGGGTTTATATTTATTTTAACTAACATTTATTTTAAGTTTAAACTATCTTTCCTGTCAAGCCTTACTTTCCCCTGGAACTGCCAATGCCAGAATATGTAAATTTTAGTAGAACGCGCAAGGATTCAAATTATCAGCGGAAGTATTATGATTTAAATAGCAAGGAAACGAGTTCGGTGTGTGATATTCTTACTGCACGAGCGCGGAGGTAGTTAGCGAGAATTGAAGAACCCCGCGTTGCGGCCTATGTGCTTGGCGGGAAGTAGTGGTAATCGTTCCAGTGAGCTTCAAGTCTGCTGAATTAGCAGCGGTATTGTAAAACGCGGTGAGTTAGTTATTTTAGAGAGCCTCGTAGTTAGAATCTTGTCTTTACTGTCTTTTCAGGTTATTATTTTTATTTGACTGCCAAGTTGGCACAGTCTGTGAGCGTCAAGAGCA
Source organism: Stegodyphus dumicola (assembly GCF_044657685.1). Taxonomy (NCBI): domain Eukaryota; kingdom Metazoa; phylum Arthropoda; class Arachnida; order Araneae; family Eresidae; genus Stegodyphus; species Stegodyphus dumicola. The sequence continues at coordinate 181,752,569 of NC_140776.1, read as the reverse complement.
CGCAATTTTAATTTATTACGTTGAATAAAAAGGGACTTAAACCCTTCACAAGGCTCTATCTTTTATACAAGTTTTCACAGTCACCTCTTGGTTGCGTGCAAGTTGGAGGCGCGCAACGTTATAAACTGTTTAAGTAACGCAAATGCGATTTATTAAAAACTTGGATATTCATTTCAAAATCACGGCTTCAAATGACTACAGAGAGAAGAAAACATTTGACTTTTTAATTCCGCGAATTCATTCTGGCGGAAGAGCATTCTTACCCCGAATTCTGCCTCCTTTTTTCTCAAAAACCTAGAATAATATTCTTGTGTCCAGCTTCACTGAATACAACCCACTCTGTTTTCAGAATCATATACTCCTTTCAAGCATTTACCCGCACATACGTATCTCCTCCTTATCGTTTGTCATTTCAGTATACCATTGTTCGAACGCCTGGTGAAAAATCTTGGAATTAACGACAAAAAAAAATAAATAAATAAAGGCATCACACACGTATCCTTCAGGTTTCTCCGCAAAGAAAATGGTACGAATATACCTAAAAATTAACAAATGCAGTTTGAAATTATAGGTGCGCTTTTATACGCCGTAATATACGTAGTTAACTTTTTTATATACAATTAAAATTCGAGTTTGTACGCAAAAATAAGCAATACGTTCAACGGACAGGAAGATAGAATTTTCGGTGCACAAAATCGAAAGTTAACTTTTAGTTCCACTGGGCGAAAAGACACTGAATTTGGTGCATCAAAGGACTTAATTCACTATTCTACAACAAGAGTTTCAAATGTAAACAAATGGCTACTTCGTTAGGCCTCAAGCCATTTCAACTTTTAAATTATTGATAATTCTACAACTATTCACGTTGATTAATTAGCATGCAGATTGAGTAAAGGCATAAAAACCTAAAACAGAACCAAAAATACGACATAATTTAATCATCTTTAAAGTGAAAAATTCACAATTTAACAACGTATAAGTATAAAAACATATATATATGTAATAATAAAATTCCATAGTCAAGAATACACTTAAAATTCTAACTGTATGTTCTTTTCATTTTTAATGGCGACGTTCTCTTATTTGAAAGTACGTGGAATTAAATCCACAGCCCCGTAGTCAAGTTGTTTTTCCCGCCTTTTCTACACGTACAGTTATAGAATGTTCTGGAAATATTTAAAACGAACTGGATTGGCTGACGAGGCTGACGTCATTTCTTGGAAGCTCCGCCTTTCCAGAGGCTATAAAAGGACTCGCAAAAGAATATTGGAGCTTTTTCTTAAATGTCACGATGCAGTAAACTTCATACAAAAAGTTATTAGTAATTCTTTTTTTATTTACTCCGGATATCTGATTTTGTAGCTGCTATTTCTCCTGAATAATAATAAATGGATCCTGTTTTTTAAACTTATCGTCTGATAATTTAAGCTACGACTACATCTATGATTCTTCACCAATGTATTTATTCTGGACAAAAGCTGGTACATCACATATATATCAAAGAACGTCCCTTCCGAATCCATTTAAAAAAAACGTCTAAATGGATTCGAGAGCGGACAAAATGTGTATTTTTCTTTAAAATATGATACCCGAAATTCTTCGAGATTACAATACTTCCTTTATTTCATACAAGCAAATAAAAATTAATGATATTAATTAATGATGTGGAGGCCCTTTCGAACACTGAGCCCCTCGTACTTTCTAACTATGGAATCCCATAAATTAGCCTTTGCTTATATGTAAAACGCTAAACAGATACCTCACTTCTTAAAACAGTTATTGTCAGATAAATGACGTTATTTTTCTCTAAAAGGAATCAATATTTTTTTTTTAAACTGGTTCATAGAAAAATTGTTATTTCTTACGTAGGAAAAAAAAAGGTTTAATTTTATTTTTCCAAAACATATACAGATCTTTTCTAAAATTAGATTATCAAAAATTATTTATTCACTCCGATTTGCTTTCTGATTATAAATTCTGACATTGTTGCAGCCAAGAAATGTGGTCAGAATTTTCGTTAATTCGAATTTGTAGGAACTAGCGAAACTGTTCGAATCAACCGAAGTTCGAATTACTTAAAGTATTCGAAAATAGTGTGTCTCAAAATGCGAAAAATAAAGTTAAACTGTAGAAATAAAAATCAAAGCTGAAACACCGAAAATGAATTAAGTCAGGGGTTCTCAAACGGTGGTACGCAAAGGAAAAATATTTTTAACTATTAAATTCAAAAACACATAAAAAAAAAGAAAAAAAAAAAAAGAAAAACTGATACAAATTTCTTGTGATCGAAAACGAACTGAAGATTTCAAAAATAATACACTTGTAAACTTTCGTCTGAACCGAAAAATAACTTTAAAGGCATTTCAAGTAAAGCTATTAAATTTTTATTCCCTTTTTGTGCACAACCTATTTGTATGAACAAGGATTTTCTTCCATGTTGTATTTAAAAATTAAATACAGAACAAAATTATAAGTGGATCCTAATTTGCGGTTAAAACTAAGTGAAATAAAAAGAAATTTGTCTCTCTTTAAACAAGCCCAAATAGTATGTAATAGTAATGTAATTTTTAAATGCTGGGGGAAAATCATATATATGTTGCTAGGCTGACAGCAACTTGACAAAATGCAGAATTTTTTCGAAATTCCATTCTTTAAATGGATAAAACTCTTGAGTTTTGCGTTAAAGGGTGTTTAATATTTTAAAAAATGTTTAAATAGTAATGTAATTTTTAAATGCTAGGGAAAAATCGCATTTATGTTGCTATGTTGGCAGCATCTTGACAAAATGCAGAATTTTTTCGAAATTCCATTCTTTAAATGGATAAAACTCTTCAGTTTTGCGTTAAAGGATGCTTAATATTTTAAAAATGTTTAAATAGTAATGTAATTTTTAAATGCTGGGGAAAAATCGTATATAGGTTGCTAGGCTGAGAGCATCTTGACAAAATGCAGAATTTTTTCGAAATTCCATTCTTTAAATGGATAAAACTCTTCAGTTTTGCGTTAAAGGATGTTTAATATTTTAAAAATGTTTAAATAGTAATGTAATTTTTAAATGCTGGGGAAAAATCGTATATAGGTTGCTAGGCTGAGAGCATCTTGACAAAATGCAGAATTTTTTCGAAATTCCATTCTTTAAATGGATAAAACTCTTCTTTTGCGTTAAAGGATGTTTAATATTTTAAAAATGTGTAAATAGTAATGTAATTTTTAAATGCTGGGGAAAAATCGTATATATGTTTTCAGTACAAATAAATGTTTGAGTTACTATTAGGCTTTTTGCAATTACTTTGTAAAGTAATTACACTACAAAGTATATTTGTTTATAATTACTTTGTAAAGTAATTGCAACAAGCTTTTTATTTCTTTAAAATTACTTTGTAAAGTAATTGCAACAAGTCTAATAGTAACTCAAACAATCTCGATTCTGAATGGAAGACGGAACAAGAGTTCGTCTGCTGTCTAGGAAGATTCAAAAATCCAGAATGTTAGATTAAGTGTAATTACGATGTTGCCATATAGATTTAATAAATATTTATATTTATTTTAACTTTCTGTCTTAGCAGCAAGCATTACATTTCCATTTAGAATATATTAAGGTTTTTAAATCTTTTAACAGCTTAAAATATTTATTATACATGACTGAGATACAAATGCATAAAGTAGATGAATATTAGCAGCTTTAATCACAAACGTCATTCGCAGAGAAATAAGTAGACTGATATAAAAAAAAGTGAAACCAGTTATAATGGCCTCCACGAGAAGCATATTCCCCTGAAGGGCATAACGGACTATTACATAACTTGTCATAATAAGCTAGACGACCCCTAAACTATTCATATAAATTTTAAAAGGTTCTAACTAGACAGCATTATTAGTGCTAATTAATTATCTAATTTAGTGCAAAGCCAGGATAAAAGAAACAGCAGCTAGAATTTTATTTTAAAAACTAGTTTACCAGTCCTTGCGAAATAGTTAAGCATTATCCACTGGTATCTTGAGGCTGATTTTATCGTCCTCAAGAAATGCGGTACATTCTTCGATCATTCGAACAATCGAATTATTATCTGAATGATTATTCGAAAAACTTGCTCTATTGGGTGTTGGCAAAAAGTTTTAACTTCTCTTACCCCAAATTTGTTGACGCTAGTTTTAGCTTCAATAAAATCGTATCGGACAGTTGCCACTCGATGATAAATAACAGCTTTCATTTATCTATGTTATTAAATAATGAAGAATCTGTTTGAATGTATGGAACTCGCATTGTGCAAAAACGACCGAGGCTAGAGCAATCAAATTTTGAACATACGTAGTCTCGAAATATGCATCTCAAAGCACGAATTTTGAAATTTTCAATTTGTTTCTTTATTTATTCCATATTTTATATGAATTTAAAGAATTTATGATTAAAATCGGAAAAAAAGGGTATGTATTTGTGTTTCAAACTTAGTCAGGAAACTTAGAGATATACAAAAATTGTGTTGCCACTTGGCAAAATGAAATATAGCAACATGTTTTTCTTTCGAATTTAATTCACAGTTTCAGAGATTTAAAAGCAATGCGATACCATGCTCGAATTAAAATATTTTTGTCTTCCACACGGCAATATATTGTTCAATAAATCTCACGATATTTAATTTCTCTTTCAAATTTATTCTGTTATTAATTAACAAGCTAAGCAATTAAAAAACAATTAACGCAAATTTATTTCAGTTATTATTAATTACTAGTTCCACCCGTGAAATTACATTAGCTGAATTCATTAAAATCATTATATTCTGTATACTTCTTTTTTCTATAATAACAATTTCAGGCGCTTCAATAAGTGCATTGTTGACTACACTGTTAAGTTCGTGATTAACAAAATCATTTTATTTTCATGTCTTTAACAACATATTGCTTCAACAGTTTTTTTGATGTTTTTTTTTTTTAATTTCATAAATAAGATAAGTTTCTAACACACAAAAATAGGTCGACTCGAAAATTTCGATTTCTTGTCCACAATATCGACTGCATATTCAGATTATGTTGAAATTTTGTAATAACGTATAAACTTTTAATTTAATGCCCTTATGCAGATAAAGAAAACATATAAATCATAATACTGACTTTAATTTGAATAATTCCTTAGCTCTTCATTTAAATTGACTTTTCACCCCTTTCAGTTACAAATGCAGTAAATGTTTATAATAAATCTATCTGCACTACATCATTTTCAAATTAATCCATGTCATATGTTTCAAGCATAACGCAGATATTAACATAAGACTTCAGACAATAATAATTTTGGAACATCATTATTAAATTTAATTGGTTAATAATAATGTTAAAAAATTATTAATTGCTATTAAAAACACAATCTTGATTGAGAACAACTCATTAGATTCTGACTACATATGATAAACCGGAAAGTGGTACTTCACCTGGAACTCATAACAGATTTTCCTGGAAACATATAGAACAAGGGGTCCTAACCGAGGCCCGCGGGCCGTAGGTGGCCCGAAGCTAGTATCGATGAGGTCCAAGAAGACAGCGAGAAGCGGAAAAGTAATATCAAGACCACGGCTCACCAGCGGAACGCGTATACGAGCCAGTTTCCCTTACAATTCCCTTAGAAACTCATAACATATAACTGTGGTAAAGGAAATTTAATTCCAAAGTGTATTTGATATTTATATTTAATTCTCCAAAATTAATAAAAATTAAAGTTTCAGTAGTTTAGTGTTTGCTAACAAAACTTCTTTCAAATATTCTTAAGGGGACTCATACACCTTAAAACCCATAAGATGTTCGAATAGGTGACTGTTGCAAGAATTGGGATAACTTATTTATTTTAAAAGCAATTACTACCAACTTTTTACAGCTTTAATATATAGCTTTTATAACATTTGGAAACTACTGTGAACCTAAAACTCTAAAAATTTCATGTTAAATTTTTATTTTATTTTGAGTTAAGTTTATAAAATGTATTTTATTAACAAAATTTTTTAAGTTTTCGTCCATAAAATTTTTCAATATTAAAATATTCATCAGATTGTTGGTTCAGTTAGAAAGTAGTGCCCATATAAAGAATTCTATCCAATTTCAAGTCTGTACCATTAGCCATTTTTAAAATATCATGCGAGCAAGGTGGAAACATGGCGAAATATTTTGTCACAAAGAGGATTGAATTATAAAAATATTTGTGGCAACACAAACGTTTTGGTTACTATTTTCCAAAGCAGCTATATTATGTAGTCAGCTGTAAAAAAACTTTTTAGCACTGTACATGAAAGGGTTCTGCAAACTAAATCTAATTTATTCATAGTCTCTGTAGAGAGAGGAGGAAAAAAAAAAAAAACGGTTAATATATAATATATATGTTACCGTGAAAGACCGAAATTGGAGAATGTCGACTTTCACCGGAGAATGTGAACATTCACCAAATACGTTGGTGAAGGATCGAATATTGCACTACATTCTTGTATATTCGGACCCTCACCGGTGTATGTCGACAATCACAGATATGCTCTGGTGTAAGTCGAAAAGAGAGGTCATAAAGTGCCATAATAGTTTAAGTTGTTGTAATACATAAGATTTGAATCACATAATTTAGTAAGTTTTTTATGACTGTTATTTTATTTTCTCATTTAGAACGTACTGTATAATTAAGTAAGTTTTTGACTTCTATTATTTTCCTTTCTCATTTTGAATGTATTGTGTGTTTTAGGTTCTCATGTTCTTAAGTTCTTATTTCAAGTCTCGAGTGCGTTTATTCGCGACTGAATGACGGAGAAGAAAATATAATATTGTTATATGTTTAACATTAGTACATGGTGAATGTCGACATTGACTGGTGTAAGTCAGATATAAGAGTATTTGGAAAATATTTCGGACATACGCCAAGCGACTATTTTGAATGTTGACATTCACCGGTGAAAGTCGACATTCTCCAGATTTCGGTGTTTCACCGTAACATATACATTCATCAGACTGAGAGAGAAACGTGCCATTGTAAAATTTAATAGTCAAATCGAAATGTAAATGTGAGGTAGATGTCGTATAAAACTACCGATTTCAACGGCGATCAGTGATAGGTCCATCTTCTTCAGAATCAAAATTTTGCTTTCTGTAATATTCATATATACTTTTGTCAAGCTTAATTCCTTAACATTAAAATTTTTCAAAATTTTAATAATCCTTTTTTCTATATCAAATGCTACTGACTTCATAAAACATTTTTTAAATTAAAAATTTAACTTTCAACGTAATAAATGTTCGTTAAAAACATACATTATAAAGTAGTCTTAAAATTTTTAATAACTTCTATTTTTATAATCCGAAATCTTACCTTTTCTCTTCTTTTTATCTTTGGTCTTGGTACCATTGCCTAGCAGTGCTTGTGATTCTGAACTTTCGCTAATTTCCATAATTGTTTCTTGATTACTTTTGCTCGCTTCCAGTCTATTTTGTGTGTAAACATCCTTCGACAAGGACTGCCATAAAATATTTGTAGATAGATCTAAGCTCGACATTTTGAAAAATTATATACAGAACTTCTAAAGTCAATGAACTGGTTGCTCGAATTCGTTTAAAAAGTCCGATTACATAATTTGAAAACTTTCTTTCATTTGAAAGAAAGTTTCATTCATTCATTTTTATGCGAAGCGTAATCAGACATCAGAATTCTGAAACACTGCATAGATGTTTAATACCGAGTAACTACTTTTCAAGGCGCGAAATCTGAATCCGCACACAAATGTTACCAAGTTTTATAAGCGGTCGATTTGGTTATTCTCCGATATGTATTCTATCGGCGCGACCAAGTTCTGCGGCGTTCGCGCGTTGGGAGAAAACGGCGTGAGACATAAAATCGTGCAACAGCGGAACCGGCTGCGCGCTACTTTGGCCTCGTTTACATTAACCTTCAAACTGAAGCGAAGGGAGTAGGGAAAGACGTAACTAGGATCACATGCTTCTCGGACGTCACTTAACAAATGACACACTTAACGGACAGAATCGGAAAAGCTCCATGGACTAGGAAAAAATATCAAATTTCAAAGATTTTTTAATAGTTTAAACCAGGGTTTCTTAAATTTTTTTCAGTCGCGACCCCTTTTCATGACTACGACCCCCAGGGTTCCATAATATTTACAAAAATTTTGTGGGACCCCATAAATATTTCGCAAATCCGACACACGCACGAGTGAAACTGTCAATTTTTTCACTTGTACTCTAATATACTATTGCAGTTTTAGGTCATTAACTTTAATTTATAATTTTAACACACAGAACAATGTGAAAAGTTTAATTAAGTAACAGACGAAATGATAGCGCCACGTGCAAAGCAAGGAAAATGACCGTTTATATTATAAAAAGAATGCGTCGAAACGTTTTCGTTTTTATCTTTGTCTGGATTGTCTTATCTTTATCTATTTTCAGATACATCGCGTAAAAATGTTTGCTAATTGAAAAACTATTATAATAAGTTAAAGAAATATGAAAATTGCTAAAATTTGTGTCGACCCCCTGCTACAAGTCCCGAGACCCCCTGGGGGTCGCGACGCACTGTTTAAGAAATTCTGGTTTAAACAAGCATATCAAAATGTTACCAAACATTTCAAATGCCGGGTTTGGGATCTTTTGTTTTTCAATTCCTGAAATCTTGAAGATGTTTGAGACCGAATTTATGTTTTGTTCAATAAGTTTTAAAAATGTATATACATGCAAATTTTTTACAAGATTGTTAGCCGAAAGGGGCGTTAGACCCAAAGCGCTATTAGTCTCAAAACGGCATTTTGCGTCGTTTCACTTTCCAAACTCTTGCCACCAAGTATTATCGCCATCTGTTACATTTAAAGAAACTAAATGATAAAGAATCTGCGTGAATGCATGAATGTTTCTTGCACTGTGAATAAACGACGGTACCTACAGCCATCAAATTTTGAATAACGTAGTCTTCCACTCGAATATGGGCACTTGAAAGCCCGAACTTTGAATTTCGAATCTGTTTCATTATCTATTTCAAATTTTGTAGGAATTTAACGAATTTTTAATTAACAATTAATTGTAATTAAAAATTCGTTATTGGTAAATTGTGCATTTTGGGCTTTAAAAGAAATTGAATTATTCTGTTCTTATGTTCTGGTTAAGTTTTTCGTGCCGTTAGTTAATATGCATGCAATAGTTGTAGAATTACCAACAGTCTAAAATTTCAAGTAGCGCTAGGCCTAACAAGCAAGCAATGGCAACACTGTACGGGGGGGAAACACATTTTTACCTCCAGTGCTCGAGACTCTGTATCAGAAATTCTAAAGATATGCAATTTTGCTGCATTTAAATATTTTGTGATATTGCTGTTGAATTGAATTTTATGTGTTTTAAGTGCGAAGAGCATGATATTTAATAAATAAAGATAACACACGAAACACAAAAGGAAAAAGGCCCCTTTGGACGTAATAGAAAATCTGAAAGTTTTCGGATTTTTTTTTTTTTTTTTTTTTTCAAATATTATGTCATTGAAATATCTTCCTCCCGAATCGTATATGAAAAATACTTATTATTTTACTCAAGCTATCAGTTGCACTCTACCAGTGTTTCAATCTAACGCCACTTGTAATATAGCATAATCAGGTATTTTAATAACTTTTTAAAAGCAGCATTCTATTCTTATTGTGGCTTCTTCAATATCATAAATTTGAGATAAACAGCTGTTGTTGGAAATTATATTTCTTCTACATTAGAAAGCAGTTAAACTGAGATATGGATTTCGAAATCAATATATTGAAACAGAAATGCTCTTATCCTCTCTCTCTCTCTCTTTTTTTTTTTTTTTTTTTTTTTTTTGAGAATTTTTGTAACATCGCCTCTGTTTTTCATTAGAGAAGAAGATTTAGGTGTAGTATTTTTTATATTTTTGCTTCCTTATATGAAGTAAAGGAGGTATTGTAATTGCGAAAAATTTCAGGTATCATATTTTAACGAAAATATCCAGTTTGACCCCTCTCGAATCTATTTGAAGGATGTTTTTTCTTAACATCTGTATACATGGACAGAATAAAGGACTCTTTTACCCTAAGCGAATTGTAAAATGGAGCGATTTTTTTGTAACATCTGTGTGTATGTACCCACGTATGTATCTCGCATAACTCAAAAACGGGTAGCCGTGAAACTTTGAAATTTTGTATATGGGATTGCTACAACATCTAGTTGTGCACCTCCCTTTTTCTATTACAATCGTTTGCACCTATCAACCTTCTTAGCCGGCTGAGCTCTGTATTTTTATTCTTATATATTGGCAAATTGTGCATTTTGTGCTTTAAAAGGAATTGAATTATTCTGCTCTTATGTTCTGGTTAAGTGTGTACCGTTAGTTAATATGTATGCAATAGTTGTAAAATTACCAACAGCCTAAAATTTCAAGTAGCGCTAGGCCTAACGAATTCGCCATTTGTTTCATTTGAAACTCTTACCAGAGCAGTGAATTTTAAATGAGTTGGTAGATCAACTTTAGTGCCTTTTTGCCCAGTAGGCCAAAATGTAAATTTTTGCTCATTGAGCATTTTGTCTTTCTGCTTATTTACCGAATTGCTTGTTTTACCGTAGAAACTCTAATTTTAAATGCAAAATTTGTTTTTTTTTTAGCTGTTTTTACTATATTGGTGTTTTACGGTTTTCTCTCTTTTACAATTTTTATGAAGATGTTTTGAGTTTTTAAGTATTTTTGCCCTGCCGCGAAATGAGAATTGAATTGATTGAATAAGAAATATGTCTCTAATGAAATTCGAGGAAAACTTTCAAATGAAGTGCAGCAAAAAAATGAGTATAATTTAATAGGCCGTATAAAGATGCCATAGGGTGTCCACATCAGGTATTTAATTAAGTAGTTGGCTAGATAATTGCTTAAGGAGAAGAACCTCGAGAACTTTCTCTCTGAAGGGACGGATGGAGACCTTTCTCAGAGAAACTGGCTTGTATTCACGTTACGTGTGAGAAAAACCACGAAAACGCCCGTGCAATAGTTCGTCAATGAGGATCGAACTCATGTCTTCAACCGTTTTATTCACTCGGCTGCTGAGAAGGCAGTTTAATGATTGGATATTTATTTTTGAATATTTTTGTGGATCATTTAAATGCACAGTAACTAATGATGCGGTGTTTTGCGGCCGCGAAACTTTTTATTTTCTCTAGATAGGGGAAGACGGAGGATAGATACTGCATTACCTATGATAAATACCAGGGGTCCTCGCCTTACGTCACCTGCACCCCATGCATTGATCTGTTAAACAAATAAAAAGCTTTATATGATTTCATTTTAATGAAATAGAAGCAAACAGTTTTATGGAGATATATTCCCCACCTCTTTTTTTTTTTTTTTTTTTTTTTTTTTTTTTTTCGATTTGGTAGAAACTGGGGAACATATCTATGTTTGTGCTAGAGATATTTAGATATTAATATACAGGGTGTCCCGTAAATGTTGCGACAAACTTCTGGGGGAGATGAGGCACATCACAAGGATTAAGAATTGCTGAGGAAACCCTACCCGGAAACGTCACTGTACGCCGCCAGGGGGTGTTGTACAGAAGAATGCTAGTAGAAGCTAGCGTCTCAAATCTGAATGGCCGTTCTTCCCGATTTGCTTGACGATTTTCCATCAAACGTGAGGCGCAAAATTTGATTCCAACATGATGGGGGCCCCTGCTGATTTTGGACTGGATGTTTGTAGCTATTTGAACAAATAATTCCCGCATCGATGGATTCGGCACGATGGACCGGTTCCTCGGCCCTAACGCTCAGCGGATTTATTGAGCATTGATTTCTTTTTGTGGGACGCCATCAAGAGTGTCCTGTATCACGATCCTTTTGTGTTTAAAATGGATCTTGTGGCAAGACTCACCTGCGCAGCTGCTACAATCAAACTCCCGGTATGTTTGAACACGTCCGGCAATCAATGGTCCGTCGGTGTCAGGCATGTTTGGCGTCTGATGGTGCAAATTTCGAGCATTTGTTGTATCATTCAAGCCAAAGAATCTCTAAGGAGAAGAAGTAAAGGTTCCCCGGGGCAAATGTGGCTCCGTCAGACCGAAGAGACACATTATGTATATCCCTGAAGATTACTTTAAAGGGGCAAATGTGGCTCCGTCAGACCGAAGAGACACATTATGTATATCCCTGAAGCTTACTTTAAAGGGACAAATCATTCCAAAGCTATTCACCCTCCGTACCTCACTGCGCATGTGCGAAATAACATCAGGAGGCAACAAAGCAGCATCAAAGAATGCAGCATGCCGTCGGCCATGTTAGCAATCTTTTACCACGTTGTTCGAAAACGTTCTTTGTTGTTGTAGTCAGAGGTACTTGGTTTTAGCTATGTGAAATTCTTTTAAAGACTTTTTAAATGTAATGCTGTAAGTGAAATGGTTTTGGCTATTGGGTGAAAACTTTGCTCTTGGTTTTCACAATGGTCATTCCAAATAATTGTCTAAACGTTTTCATGGTAATTTGTTTTTAAAGTTGTTGTCGGATAATTATAATGTATTTCAGTGTTTTCAATTTATTTAGGGGTGCCTTTAATTGTTTTTAAATATTTTTTTTTTCTGTTTAAGTTAGTTATTGCAAATTTTGCTTTTAAAATTTCACTGTAAAATTTTAACTATGGATCCATAAAAATTTATTACGCTTTGTGTGGCATGTGTCCCCCCCCCTTTTTTAAGTTTACAGAAGAAAAGAATTAAGAAATTTATTTCATTTAAATTTTGTCTTCGTACGGCTCGCTGTTTAAATTGAAAGTAAAAATTGGACAGGATTTCTATAATTCGCCCCAAAATTCCAACTAACATCCTTTTGCTCATAAAACTCCAGAAATGTATGAAAATTTTGAGTTATTTCAAAGTAAAAAATTTACTATCTCCTCGAACTGCGCTGTTTAAATTTCACCCTGCGCTGGTGTTTCACTGCATAGCCGTGGCTCTTCGGTACAGCGGCGAAACAGGTTTACATTGCGTCTATGGAAGCTTTCATTCTTCTCCTTAGAGATTCTTTGTTCAAGCTGTCGTACACCATTTGTATTCATGTCCAATAAATGTTTCAAATTAATCACTCTCTCGTTTTCTTTTTGTGGCTTTCTTTTTGTACCTCTGCTACCATTTACCCCTGATATTTCAAATTTCCGGACATGGGTTCCTACGCAATTCTTATTCCTTATGATGTGTCCTACCTCCCCCAGAAGTTTGTCGCAACATTTAAGGGACACCCTGTATATGTGAATAAATTATTTTAGCGTTTGAAAAACCTTAAAGTATAGAATACTGCAAAATTTAAACCAGCGTTCCCAACCTTTTTCTTGCATCGACTCCTTTGTATTTTTCTCTATATTATACAGCATACAATTAGGTGATTTGTTTTTAAAGCTGCTCATTCGTAAACTCATAACAATTTTTCTTTCATTCACTGCTTCCTGAATTTTAGACATTTATAAACCAAATTTGAATCCATTTTAAATCCTTTTAACCCATAGGAGGTCGAATCTTTTGCTAACCTGCATGTTTAAAATACTGAAACGCCCGAAAATCCATCTTAGATGCAAAACAGTTTCCTTCCTCCTTTCAAAGAGGGTGAAAATTTCAAATGATACCATACCTAACAAAGAAGCTTCTATTAGTCCCTGAGAGTTTCATTAGTTAGTTAAACAGATTCTGAAGGCCAAACAATTTCTTTGGTCAGACCAAGTAGAAAATGGTATGAAGCCTGATCTGTCCTGAAAGTTTAAAATTTTGCGATCTTTTAATATATAGAAGAAACACAATTTTCCCTTTAAGTTGTGCCAAAAATTAGAAAAATTGTTTAGGATTCATCTTCTTGTTCTTAAGAAGTTATTTTACGGAATTCATGCATTAAAATCTGTCAGTACATAAATCTCTATATTTCATTTAAAAATAGGTATTCGTTTAGCAAATCAAAATAGTAGCACATTAATTGAGGCGGTACTTCAGAGACGAAGGGAAGCTGAGTCTTTGAATATAGCTTTATACAGGTTATTCGTAATGCCCTATGCCGATCATTTAGAAAAAATATTAATTTTATGATTATTTTTAGTATTTCAGATATCATTTTCATCATCGTTATCGTTTTTGCATAGGGTGCTGAGTATAACGAATTTTAGTACGTTTATGTGCAGTTAATATTGGCTTTAAAATTATATTTCCTATATTGGTGCCAGTAAATGTACTACTTCGTTCACGTGTAACTGTAAATAACTCATATTTGTTTAATTATTAAATTAGTATAAATTAGAAATGGGAGAATATCCGCTCTTCTCGAGTTCTTGTCGAATACACGAATACCTAGAATACTCTAATATCTCAAATTTTTATTACATTTAATAATTAATACCTACCTTACCTGATGTAAAGTGTAAACGGTAAAAAGAAGAACATAAAACAAACAATAAATAAATAAACACCTAATCTACCTCTGTAAATATATATATTATACAAGATTCGAGACATTCGAATTTGATATTTAATTGATAGTATTAAAATCTTTCACATTTCTCTGTTTGTTTGTTTGCAACAGCATCTTTTCCGGAATGGCGGGGAGCTGCGTTTAAACAAAGGAACCCCCGGGTTCTCAAAATTCGTTGAAGCCATTTCGATAAATCGCATCTTCGTACGACTTTAATCAGTTGATATATTAATTGAAAAGGTTAATCTTTGGATTATGGTAACTTCGCGATTTTTTGGCGAAAATTTGGTGACCAACCCTGCTACAGCAACCTGCTGGTTTTTGTTTGGACGCCATTTTGTTTTCACGAAGTAAAGGCTTTTTTTTTTTTTTAACTCGAACTTTTTTTCCAACAATCTGCTATCTGAATTACGCTTATGCTAGAACTTTTATGGAACAAAAGTGCTTAATCATGACGAAGATTAGGTGCGAAATTGGGAGAAAGTGCAGAATCGCAAAATGCTTGCGCACACTCTTGACTTTATCCATGTACACATCGACTTATTTTCACTTAAAAAGTCAAAGAAAATTGACAAAATAACGATCGGAATTTTCTGGAAAATGTCACATTACATGTCTCATAATCTCTCATTTATCTGAGACAAAATAATCTGTGATTCGAACTGTGTACTTCTCAGATTATTGCTAAAGTCCTAGCTAGTAAACTTTATCGCCTTACCTAAATGTTGCCAAACTACCTGTTACCATATTCTAAAGATTAGCCATTGAAAACTTTGAAAATGCCAGTTTTCTTACCCTGCACGTTGCCTTTTTTTTTTTTTTACCTTCATTGCTGTTCGGCGTGCTGCGTCGAAGCATGTACGAGATGGAATTTTAAAATTGTCATCCGTCCATTCTAAACAGAGGTAGAATAAATTTTTATGGAATACAACTTATAAATTTTGCTTTGCCGTAGCTCGCTTACCTGACGGGCTTGACACTAGTACAGTAATCTTCGACGTATGCGATACTATTCGTCCATTTTTTACATTAGCGCAAAAAAAGGACATCTTATATTAAAAAGACTCAGGTGTTTGAAACACTTGTCAGCAGGCACCCGGGTTATAAAACCACATCCTAGGTAGAACAAATACGAAAAAGGCATATCTTTTCTAACCTAACGTGACAAAGTTAGTAATTGAGATAAAAAAATCTCGTGAAAGTGCAATTTTAGAGTCTTCAGAATCAGCAGGCGTTGAGATAGTTCTTCTATAGATATCCGGCGTGGAAATGCAAGTGTTATTGATACCCTAGGCATGCAGTAAGACATATCTGTTGCTGCCTGCTAGCGTCAGAATGGCGAGAGCTCGTCTGAGTTGAAGGCGTTGTCTCTGGAGATACTTGAGTGAAGAGGGCGGAGCTACTGGTCGTTTTGGCCAATGGTGAATCTGAAAAGGAGGTGCATCCACTTGCAAGACAGGCATTGGTCGGGGGGAGGGGTTAAAAGGAATAACATAATGAACAATATTACTGAATGGTGTGAGTCTATTTTGAAGTAAAAAAAGATCATGGAAGGTAATAAGAGTTACTTCTATTGAATTAAATTAAGATAAATATTAAGCTGGATGAGATACAAAATAACTGAGTTAATTTAATAGATAACATATTGGCAAAACTTTTGTGACAGAACTTTCTTCCAGATGGCGACATATATTTTTCAGAGTCTAGCAGTAGTTATGAAATTAAACCCTAGATGGCGACACCTATGTCGCGATATAAAGCAGAGTACAACTAAATGAGAATAAATCATTACGCAGTTGCATTATTATATTTAACTTTGGGGGTGGGTAGGGAAATATGACACCGGAAAAACTTTCCGCTTAGAAAAAAAAAAATAAGAGAAAAAATAGGTTGAAAAAATAAGAGAAATGAAAATATGAAGAAAGGGTAACACTTATTGCCATGTTGTCATCACAACCAACATTATAATCAGCAACTGAATTAAATCTGCCTGTTACAAGTAGTATGAAATTAAAAATGATACTGAAGACAAAAAATAAATCCCAATGCCACGAAAGCGAAATGCAATGAAATGATAATAATATGAGGGGATATTAAAATATAATCTATGTATAATACATCAAAATTGACAGATTTGAATGATGCCACAACATAGTGCGTAACAAATAATAACATTCAAATATTTGTCCAACGTGGACCTGAATTTGGCCTTGATATAACTGTTTTCTCTGAAACAGAAAAATACGCAGTTTGATTTTAAAAAAATAGTTTATGAAAACCCTGTCAAACAGAAAGTAGGTACCGTATATTACGGCATATAACGCGCATTTTAATACAAAAAATAAGATCGAAATTTACGGATACGATTTATACGCCGAATACAAAAATGATAAATTTAAAAATAAGGAAAAGATGAGCATACAAAAATTGGATTTCTGCGTGTACCCAAGTGCTGTTCATTTAAAAGAAATGACATAGTTTATGAACTTAAAACTTTTCATTACCAGACAAAATGAAAACTTCGTCATATTCGTCTTCCATTATATTTTCAGGCACATCATTGTGTCATCTTTACCATCACTATTACGGTGATCCATAAGTAAATAATCATCTTCCGTTCTATCTATATTATTAAAAATGCTGCATTTTTAAATGACTTTTGAATTACGTCGTGTTTAATTTCATTCCATGATTCCATTATCCACTCACACACTATTTTCAACTGTCCTGACGCATTTGCCTCTTTTTGTATACGTTTTTCACCTTCTCTTGCCTACATATTTCACTGTTATTTAAAGTTTTCTTTGAACCTTTTATCGATATACATATCTAAAGTTTGAACCAATGGCGCTAATCCTCCTGGAAAAACAGTGTTACAAAATGTCCAGCCGTGGTATGATAGCTTCCCCGCAAGACAGGTTTAGGGTTGCCCAAAAATGGCAAAGAAAGGCAGGGTTGCCACATTTTACGAGAAATCATCCATTTGGTGACAAAATTGGCTATCTGCCATAGACGGATGGAGAACCTTCTGGAACGAAATCTTACTGGCTTAACCCAGAATGTTCTCGAACACAAGCCAAAAGCTATACAAACCCTGCTGGTACGCGGAGAGTCAGTTAGTGTCTCGTCTAGCGAGCTGATAGTCAGTCAGTGAGCGAGTGTCTCGAAGTCTAGTGCCGAGTTGGTCGGCAAGTTCATTGAGAGTCTTTTAGTTTATCGCGAGTTAGTGCATATCCAGTTTGATCTTAGAGTGTGTTGAGCTCCGAGAACGACTGAACCGAGGAGTCGGGAGCTGTACTCTAGTGTATCGTCGAGTGCATCGCGAGTTGTAATGTGGAGTTCCCAGAACGACCGAGCAGAGTCGGGAGCTGTACTCTGGTGCTTTGTCTTTCTTTCCTTTCAGTGGGTTATCAAACATCTCCCATTAAAGTCTTTCGGTAAAGAGTTGGATGCTCATGGATCATTTCTCTCTTTGCGTGTAGGCCCCCATGTGCTGACCCCAGTTTCCTTTACAAAACTCTCCCTTCTGGTACTTTAGAGTGGATTCTTCAAAGAAACTCCATTGAGGTATTTCTGGAAACAGTTGGTTGAACACGGATCATCTGCGTGTGTGTGTTTGCGTGTTAATGTGTTGATGTATCATGAACATAATAAGGAAAATTCCTTAAGACCATTTGGGTTGGCAAGATAGAATTTCATTCTTGATTTTCCAGTAAAGGTTTCAAAGGAGGTCAGAGCTCGTTGATTTGGCCTAGGTGGGTAATGGTTCGGAGGAGAAAATCTTTTTCAGCCATAGAACAAAACTCTATGATTAATAGTTAATATATAATAATAAATACAATAATAAACCTCAGCATTTTAACTTTCTCCCTTTTTGAAAAGACACACCTCAGTACGTCTATTTCTATGTCTTACCCATTGAGCTTAAAACTCTTCTATCGTTTTTCAGAAAGTTGAAACGGGTCTATCTGGCGCTTTCACGGCAGATTGGTTATCAGACTTCTTCAAAGAAATTCTATTAAGATCTCTCTTTTCAGCCAGCTTCTATATCATCATGGATCTGATCCATTGTCTTAACTCTGACCTGATGTCTTTCTTCTGAGGCCTCAGAGAGAGTTTCAATGAGCCCGGCCAAACTCTTGGTCCTCAACCAACTCACACGTCTCGTTTTATTTCTCTGGAGGATAAAAAAAAAGACCCATGATCCAACTTCTCGTCACACACGTTACATCTGAACTGTGGAATTCCAGTGCCATCTGACGAAAGAGGATTCGGCAAAGAGGTAAAATTGAGTGTCGAATTGTCAAAATAACAAAAGGTAAACTGCCTTCCATGGTGAAAAAAGGTAAAAACACTGAAGAACTTAATTTAATAATTTTGAGATCGAATAAAGGGCCAGAATGAATTTTGAAGTGTTACATCATGAATTTTGAAAGATTCGATATTTCCTTGATCAATGATCTTGTGCTGTTAACAACACGAGAAAGGAACTACTCGCCAAAGGCCATTCACGTCGCAAGTGATTCGGGTCTGAGGAGGGAAGGGAGCGGGAAACTCGTTAGGCGAGTTAGATTTAAAGAGACAAGGCCAGAACTGCCTCTGAGGAGAAATATGAGATAAATACATTAACAGCTTTAAGTGTTGTAATATAATAGTAATAAATTCTCTAAAGAGATTGAGTTTAAATAAAATATCTGGGCAAAAAAACCCTTATGGTAACGCATTATATGCGCTTTCCAGAGTGGCTCTGGGTCGATTTCTAGATAACTCAATTCCTGGATGATAAATAGGCAATGGATGGAAAACGGGGTTACCGATCGAAGGAATCTTTTTGAGAAAGTTACCTAAAGTCGATGTATAAAGCTGTATAAGAATTTTGAACTGCATTGTGAATATCCTCGTTCGTAACAAACCAAGGAGCTTTGTAAATTTACCGAAACATAATATTTTGGAAAATTTGGATATGTTTCCTGTTACTAATTGCTGCTGCGCCCCATATGGGACTTGCATAACTCAGAATAGGCCTTAGTTATAGAGTAAGATCTTGTTTTTCGTGTACAGGTCGCTTTTTCTAACGAAAAAAAGGCAGTAATTGGGATTTGATAACCTTCGCACTGGAAACTGTTTTTTTGAATGTGAGGTTGCCAAGTTAATTTTGAATCAAGTATCATTTCTTGATATTTATAAGTAAAAACGCAGGGAATTGGTTCTCCGAAGAATTGCATGTTAAGTAAATTGAGGTGAGTTCTTTGAACAAATAAAGTGGCAGAACATTTTGCGCCATTAATATTGATCTTCCACAGTCCGAGCCCGAGCTCTAGGCTTCAAAGATACGTAGTTCTGCAGCTCAGAGATTACCGCGGTGGTGTTGGAACGCTGAGAGATCATGGTTGTGTCTCCGCATATAAAGCTAAATCGACATTAGGTGATTTAGGAATATCATTTACATATGTGTTTAACATCTGAGACGAAAGTAAACTTCTCTGAGGGACGCCGGCCTAGATTGGGCGGAGAATTGAGTATTCGTGGCTAACTCGCTAGTTGGCTAGCTAGAAAATTTAGTTTAACTAAATTTTGAAACATTTTTACAAACAAAAAGATGCAAATATTTAAAGACATAAATAAATAATAATATAGGTAAAATTCAAATTTTTATTTATTTTCTTTCTGAAGTCTAAAGGTTGTCAGCTGTTAGAAATTTCCATTCTTTTACTTTGTAACTGAAACTAATCAGAAATCTGGAAGGCAGAGACTACTACTTTCATTTTGAGTTTTTTGGTTTTGCTTTGCACTTGTTTTAAAAGATTCGGTTATTCCCCGTCTTTATCTCGTGGAGTAATAAGCAGTTGCTGTTGTGTTTCGCGATTTAACGGTAAGTTCTGAATATTGTCAATAGAAATCTTATTTACAGAAAATTGTTATGTTTTTGCTCTAAATTGTTCAAATAAAATGTCTTAAAGATGTGAAAAATGATTTGAAACATCAGCATTTACTTGTACTATTTTCACGAAGATGCAGTACAGTCGTATTACTTCCGTTATAGTTATATTCCTTAATCTGAAATAATTTGTGAGTATTTTTGTTATAATTATCTCCTATAAAGAACGGAATAATAAATTGTAGCATCAAAAGGATTAAGTAAACCTTATTATGAAAAATGTTTGTCATTTGTAAGTTCTGGCTGAAAGCTTTGTAAAGGAGATTATTAGCCGAATGTTAAAATTTATCGCAAAATACAGTTTTATCATATGCAAATATCGTAACAGCAAATTTTCCGTAAACGAAATTTGGCGAAATTTTAGCCTCCATCTTGGATTTCAAAAATGCTTCAACACTTTTCTTATTACAACCAACTATTACATGATAAATATATAAAGAGATGCTGATGTTGTAGTAGATGTGTCCAGTTTGCATTGTAAACTTCCAAAAAATTGAGTGGCATGTCGATATTCCAGTCTTATTTTTCATTTTTAATCAAACTTGTGTACAATTTGAAGTCTTGAATCAAATTTATGTTATTGTAGGAAATTGGTTAAAATTGCTATTTTATACTTGTTTTTAGAAAAGGCAAATAGAGGATTTGTGATCTTAAATACTGCTCGCAGATCTGCATGTTTATATTATAATGTTTTCAGAATGAGCTGCAGACTATTTCAGTGCTATTTGAAAGCTTAAATGGCTGTAGGATTCCATATTGTAATTATATATATATATATATATAATTATATATATATATATATAATGGAGTGATGTGGCCACACTAGCAAAATTTTTAGAATTTAGGTAAGGCACTGGGATGTAAAATTTATGGGGGCAAAATTTTCAGAATTTAGGCAGACACTTGGCAGCAGAGTTTTGAATCGACACTGCAAACTATCAGCTCTGGCCCTGGATAAGCCTTACATATATGTAGGAATTTCTTTATTTGGAACTGAGATAAGCCTTAAGCACGTGCAGAAAATAGTCCTAAGTGTGTAAGTGAATATAGATCGAAGTGTACATGGACATCGAGCTTGTGCAATTCTTCGACTTGTTATTTTGGTTTTGTATAGCGGCCATTTTTGCCGCTGTACTGGTCGCTATATGGTTTTGTATAGCGGCCAATTTTTGCCAAGGGTCATCCTGAAATATATTTTTACCCTTGACAAATCCAGATTTCAAACTTTGTAGTGTATGTATTAGGCATCATTTTAAATTAAGCAGAAAATAATATAAACCCATTCAAAAGTTTCGGATTTTTTAACTTGTATTGCGTTTCGTAGAAAATCATGTGATTGATTGATAAAATTATTTTAAATGGCATCAGGCCAGTCTGCCAATGAGGGTGAGTATCACCATGTATAGATTTCTATAAAAATCTAATCACTATTTGTGTTAATATTGAGGAATAGGTACTGTTCTGTTATCAGGACCAGATTAAAAAATGTGTGTATTAAAATTGCGCTGCATATTTTTACAGTACATATATTATTCATGTATATATGTACTGTAAAAATATGCAGCACATTTCAAAAAGAATATATGTATTTCGAATGCATATATTTATTAATCCTCTGACTGCTCAATTTGTGGACCGAAATCACTTCAAAAATTGTGAAATTTATTTTTTGCATATTTTAAATCTATATATATATATCGGAGAATTGGAAAATGCAGTTTTCCTTTCTAGAAAATATTTTTTTATATAGATTTTATCATGAGAAACTAAGTTGCCAGAAAAACCAATTTCAGATGTCATCACCAAAAAAAAAAATTTTTTTTTTAAATAAATTTCAGTCAAATTATGGTTAATTTCTATTTATTGCATAATATAAAAAGTAAAATATATAAAATTTAAGAAAATGTAAAGCACTGATAAAAAGATACCTTAGAAATGCAGTTTAGTATGATAGAGTTCAGAACAGGATTCAAGGCAAAGTCCAAATTCACAGTCTTTGCACCAGCTTCAATAAATCTAATTAATAATCAATCTAATTATTAATATAATCAATAAATCTAATTAATAATTCAATAATTTAATTAAATAATCAAGATAATCGCTGAATGTTTTCTAGCAGCCATTTCTGTAAGAAGAAAGGGGCGTTTGAACAGGTAATATCATGTGCCTTCAAATGCCACAATTTAGTGGACAACTAACGATATCTGTTGGCCAAAACGTAAACTAAACATCTAATATTGTATATAATTTATTTTGGTGGTTAATCAGGTGAAAAACGGGATGTGCTCTTCAATAAAAGAAGGAAAACGCATGCCCGCGAGATGAGCAGATTTTGCTACATATGAGTTGCCTGTGGAAATCGCGAGATGAGCAGCCAGATGGTTAAACTGCATGACATATGAATATGAAACTTTACACACATATGTACGAAATTCTCGAGTTCAGATTACAGATGTTCAATATGTCCTCCATCAGCAACACGAACAATATCACATCGATACTCAAATTCCTCCCATATTTGGGCAAGCATGTCCGTCGTCACTTATGTTATGACAGTACGGATCCGGTTCTTCACCTCTTTCAGGTTCTGTGGGAGTGGTGGTACATAAATGTTGTCTTTAAAGAAACCCCACAGGAAGAAGTCACGGGGTGCCAAATCCGGTAACCGCACAGGCCAGCTGAGACATGCTAAGTCGCCAGTGCCTTGTTGACCAATCCAACGGTTCGGTAGAGTTTCATTCAGATAATCACGCACTTGGCAACACCAGTGAAGGGGTGCCCGTCTTGTTGAAAAATTAACTTGTCTTCGGAGCATCGGAAATAACCAGTTTTGTAACATAGCAAGGTAGACTGTAAACAGATGATCGGGATATCGCACAAAACACATTTATTTTGGGCGAATCTCGTTCATGTTCAATGGCTGCATATGGGCTCCTTAGGCCCAAAATTTGAACATTGTGTTTATTAACATGACCACTAACATGAAAAGTCACTTCATCACTGAACACGATGCATTGTACAAAAGTGTTATCATTGTCAATAGCATAAATAATCTCGTTTCAAAATGCCACATGTTTGCGTTTGTCATCAGGACGCAGAGCCTGTAACAAATGTAACTTGTACGACTTCATAACCAACCGACGTCTCAAAACGCCAAATTGTTGTTGTAAGCATCTGTAACTCCCGACTGGCACGTCAAGTTGATTTTGAAGAACTACGTTGGAAAGCAGTTTGAATTCGTGCAACATTTTCATCGGGAACACTAGGGCTGCCAGGACTCTTTCCTTTACATAACACATCCTGTATTTACAAACTGTTGATACCATCTGTGAATGTTCCACCCATTCGGAGGATCACTTTGGTATCTCAACTCGAAATGTCTTTGCACTGTACTCACAGAATTGCACTTCGCAAGCTCGAGAACACAAAATGATTTCTGTTTCGAAGTAGCCATTTTAAACGTGTGACTGTTACCACGCAAAACAGAAGGCAACTGACATCTAGTGGCTATTAATATAAACTAAACTGTATTCGTTTCGCCAATAGCCGGCCGAGGCGCAGTGATCGATAGTTTGGACAAAATAACACTTTGCAATACGTATATTCTTTTTGAAACACGGTGTATTTACGGGTATCCCTTAGCAATTTTTGGTGGTACATGGACACCGAGTTCGTGCAATTCTTTGACTTGTTATTTTTGCTTTGTGTAGTGGTGTATCTTGTTCTAAAAATTGCCCCTACACAAATCCAAAATAGCAAGTCAAAGAATTGTATTATCCATGTACACATCGAACTATATTCACTTAAAAAGTCAAAGGAACAGCAACAAAAAGTATATAATCTCAATAAACTACATTTTAAATCAAATGATGAAATAACATAAAAAAAGGAAATTCATCTTAGCACTACACAAAAGAAATATCCACTTATTTACAAATTTCCATGTCTTCAGTCAAACAAAATTCCTTAACAGCGTCCAAAAACTTCCTAAAATTACCTGAACTAGAATCTAGAATTACTAGAATCTGTTTGCTGGCATCACTACATAAATTCACAAATAATAATAATTGTAATGGCTACTTAGTAAAACTTCATTTACACACCAGTTGATTAATGCTTTTTTTCCTTTCATTCCAAGTCATACAGAAATTTCAAATTAATCTTACCCTGTTCAGCCCTTTTGCTGTGTAAACCACAAAATAACAACATACTTCTTATCCAAAATCCGACACACAAACAAGCCTTTCCAAAACTTTTCCCATCATTTAAATTCACCGCAATCAAGCAACAAATTACTTCATAATAGGGTTTCTATTGCATTCAACTACTCAGGCTACTATAAATGAAACAACAACTTAGTGATAATCCAAGGAGCATCCGTAAATCTACTCTAACCATATGTACGTACAAATGTGTGTGTATATACACATGTATGCAAATCATTAATACATACATGCATACATTTCTGAATTTGGTCCTGATAACAGAAGAGTACCAAGGAAAATCCTATGCAACCAGTCTGGGAACAATCCAAGGCAAATCACCAATGTTTCATAGCTTTAACCACTTAGCCATTGTTTGGCATATCTAACCAATGGTACTTACTATTAGTGAAAATTCATCAGATTTTATTTTAATTTCGGTCTTATCAATCGGGGGATGGGCTTTCCTTGGTGAACACTGAGGGATGGTTGATGTCTAACTGTGTGACTTAGTTCTTTTTTTTTTTTTTTTTTTTTTCTTGTTTGTTCAAGAGTTCGCGTTTGGTGGTTTGGGAGGGATTGAATCGGCTCTTCATCCAATTGGGAAGTTTTAATGATTTAATCAACACCCTGAATTTAGAGATGGGATCTTTTGCTGATACTATAGTATATTTGGTGTCAGTTTGGGATTTTATCTACTTATTTATTATTTACCTTTCACGGGAATTACCATTTAAAATCTTTGACTTAAATGATCAAATGGTGGAAGAGCAATGGGCAACATTGCCTAAGCTCTTTTCCTTCTTTTCACGAGAAGGAAGCACCACTAATGTTATGTTAGTTTTTTTTCTGGTGGATGTGTTGCCATCCACCTGCGCTTGTGTACTTATAATGTGCTACGTGAAACATTCAAGGGCCTCCAGGGGTTTGGACAATATAATCGCGTTGAAGCTGCCTTGAGCATGCCAGTTCCAAAAGCCCTTTCGTTTCTGATGCACTGTTATTAGGTAATCTGAGCAGTTTAAGAAGGTATTTCAACATTTGAAGACACATTTTTAACAGCTTTAAAATGCATTAATATCACAGCAGTTTATTTTCTACATTTCAAATAATATGATAAATAAATTTTGAACACTTCTATAAATGGGATGCTGTAAAATTGTATTACTAAAAATGAATAGAAATGGGATAAAAATAAAAATTTTCATTATACGTACATTTCGGTATACTTGTATGCAAATAATGAACAAGATCTTGAGCAGTTAATACGAGAGGAAAAGATGATCTCGAATCACAGTCAGTAATTTTTTAGTTTATCACTGTTTAATAAATTTTATGATCTGTGTGTAATAGACATATTAAAAAAGTGGAAAAAATGTATGAATCCTTATTTGAATTTATAATTATTTATAAATTTGGAACATTAATTATATATTCTTGTAGAGACATTAGGTTAATTGGAAAAGCCGGAGAGATGAAAAATTAGCAACCGCCTTTGCCGGGGATCGAACCACAGACCTCTGGGATACCAGCCCAGTGTGCAGAACCACTACACCACCAAGGCACGCCAAGAAGGTGGGAGAAATACCTTATATAGTCTCCTTTTTAAAGGGCGCCTGAAGTTTTTAGGAGACCCAATCTCCAAATCCTGGGTGGGGATAAATCATCATCCACAACCCTTTTAGTTCAGGTACCACTGTAGAGACATTAGGTTAATTGGAAAAGCCGGAGAGATGAAAAGTTAGCAACCGCCTTTGCTGGGGATCGAGCCACAGACCTCTGGAATACCAGCCCAGTGTGCAGAACCACTACACCACCAAGGCACGCCAAGAAGGTGGGAGAAATACCTTATATAGTCTCCTTTTTAAAGGGCGACTGAAGTTTTTAGGAGACCCAATCTCCAAATCCTGGGTGGGGATAAATCATCATCCACAACCCTTTTAGTTCGGGTGCCACTGTAGAGACATTAGGTTAATTGGGAAAGCCGGAGAGATGAAAAATTAGCAACCGCCTTTGCCGGGAATCGAACCACGGACCTCTGGAATACCGGCCCAGTGTGCAGAACCACTACACCACGAAAGCATGCCAAGAAGGTGGGAGAAATACCTTATATTCTAACATAAATATTTTAAATTTATTTCTATGTTTGATCTATTTCTAGTATAAATTTTCATTATTTAATAATTATGCGCATGTGTTTTTTAATAATAGGAGTTTTATAACATGTATTTGCTATAATTACTTTTTTCTCATATCTAATAGATGCCACGTAAAGGGTCTTTTCTTCTTGAATTCTTATTGGAGAGATTAAATAATACGAAATATCCTAATGTGCTTTTTTGGATAAGTGAATCTCAGAAAATATTGGCCATTCAAATTGCACGTAAAAGCAGCAAAAATTATTGTGAAGAGGAAGATGCACTTTTTGAAGTAAGAAATATTTTTATTTTTGATAGTGTAAAGATACTGTGTCTAAGCAGTATATATATCCATTCTTCACACAACAAAAAAGAAATTACTTGCAGAATATACATAAATAATTGAAAAAGGTAACTTTGATTTGCAATAGCTCAACTGTGCTTTTTTATTTAATTTTACAGTACATATTCCAAAATCTGGCTTAGTCATTAGAAATTTCTGGATTTTAGATTATCAGTTTAAATCTAGTAAGATGACATATAAAAATTAAATTAAAAATATAGAATACTTTTTATGAAATAATCATGCATTTAAGGAGTAGTCTATATTTTGGGGTACTCCTTGGATTATCGCGAAATTATTACTTCATTTATGATAACCTGAAGATTTTACGGTGTATGGTTTGGAAACCCTATCATGATGTGATTGGTTGTAATGCATGATTATGGTGATTTTGATTTCTCAGGGCTTATTTCTGCTTTAGATGTTGCTTAGGAAATATGTTGCTTATTTTGTGCTTTACACCGTAAGATGACTGCCTATGATAGGATTACCCTGAAGTTTCTGTACAATTTGATACAAATGGGGAAAAAAAGCATTAATTGACTGGTGTGTAAATGAAGGTTTACTTAGTAATCATTACGTTTCCTGTTTGTATGAAGAAAATACTTATGGTCGAACGTAAAGATCATTCGGTTAATCTTTGGATTATGGTAACTTTTTTGGTGAACTAACTTTTTTCTAACGATTTTTTGGCGAAAATTTGGCGACCGACACTGCTACAGAGCAACCTGCTAGTTTTTGTTTGGACGCCATTTTGTTTTCACGCAGTAAAGGCCTTTTTTTTTTTTTTTTTTTACTCAACATTTTTTTCCAACAATCTGCTAGCCGATTTACGCTTATGCTAGAACTTTTATGGAACAAAAGTGCTTAATCATGACAAAGATTAGGTGCAAAATTGGGAGAAAGTGCATAATCGCAAACTGCTTGCCGCATTTTTAAGAATTGCACATACATGGTATCCATGTACACGTCGACCTATTTTCACTTAAAAGAACATCCCAGAATTGCACAAAAATGGCATTGCGCACACTTTTGACTTTATCCATGTACACTGCTAAAGTCCTAGCTGGTAACCTTTATCGCCTTACCAAAATGTCGCCAAACTACCCGTTACCATATTCCAAAGATTAGCCGATCATTTATATGGCTTGGAATGGGTTTCCCGCCTTTACCGAGTTCGACAGTCAGGCAGTACGGAGGATGTTTTTTATTCTTATTTATGTGGTGACGACAGTATGCAGATTCTAGTTCAGATAATTTTAGACAGTTTTGTGATGCTGTTAACGCAAGGATGTCAAACACTCGGCCCGCGGGCCGCATGCGGCCCACAACAAATATTTTTTCGGCCCGACCAATATATCAGCAAATAATAATATATAATAATAAAATAACATATCGACGAAGAAAAAAATAAAATGTTTACCGCTAAGTAATTAACGATAATTTATTCAGTGTTGTTAGATTACTCGCAGCGAGCTGACACACAAACTACTTAAATTACAAATGCGTGTGAGTAGCTTGCGTTCAGCTACCTTCGGCTTTAGAGGACACGTGCACTCAGAACTTGTACGCATCCCCCAATAGCCGAATGTGGCCGAACTCATGGTCTCAGTTTTCCAATCATAGTTTTGTACGATATATTGGTGCATGCATGTGCATGCACTTTGCTTTATTATTAATTATTATTTAATTCGGTTGATCTTTAGATTATGGTAACTTGGCGATTTTTTGGCGAAAATTTGGCGACCAACTCTCCTACAGCAACCCACTATTTTTTTTCCCCGCCGCCATTTTGTCTTCACGAAGTAAAGATGTGTTTCTTTTCTTTTTATCTACTGAACACTTCTTCCAACAATCTACTAGCCGAATTACACTTATGCTAGAAATTTTATCTAACAAAACTGCTTAATCATGACAAATATTCACTGCAAAATTGGGAAAAAGTGCACAATACCATACTTCTTACGTGTTTTTCAAAATAACACATACACATAAACCATGTACACGTCGACTTATTTTTACTTAAAAAAACATCCCAGAATTGCACAAAAATGGCATTGCGCACACTCTTCACTATATCCATGTACACTGCTTTTTTCTCATAAATTAGAAAAATTTCACGAAAATACATGACGATTTTCTGAATCTTTAAACCCGGTAAAAAGAACATATATGAAATTACCTGATCGCGAAAAAGTATATACCCTTTCCAAATATGAACATTTCCACATATAAAATAAATAAAATATCCAAAAACTTTTACCTCTAAATCATCTATTATATTATAAATGTCACCAACGAATTCATAACGCAAGCGTTACAAATACTTAGTGTCAAATATTTAAATTATTTCCATACACGTTTACTTCAACTAAAACGTATACCAAATTCCTACAAACATAAAATTAACAAAATAACTATCATTTAATTAAAATATCACTAAACCATGTACACGTCAACTTATTTTTACTTAAAAAAAAAACCCAGAATTGCACAAAAATGGCATTGCGCACACTCTTCACCATATCCATGTACACTGCTTTTTTCTCATAAATTAGAAAAATTTCACGAAAATGCATGACAATTTTCTGAATCTTTAAACCCGTTAAAAAGAACATATATGAAATTACCTAATAACGAAAAAGTATATACCCTTTCCAAATATGAACATTTCCACGTATAAAATAAATAAAATATCCAAAAACTTTTACCTCTAAATTATCTATTATATTATAAACGTTGCCAACGAATTCATACCGCAAACATTACAAATACTTAGTGTCAAATATTTAAATTATTTCCATGCACGTTTAGTGTCAAATATTTAAATTATTTCCATGCACGTTTACTTCAACTAAAACGTATACCAAATTCCTACAAACATAAAATTCACAAAATAACTATCATTTAATTAAAATATAATTAAATTCAAAAACACTACTTAAAATATAAATAAGCACATAGATTAAATTAATAAAAATTAGCTTACAATCCTAATTACTTTAAACTAAATCATTGCTAATAACAATTTTCCCAATAATACCAAATTACTTTACTTCCACCTTACATTTAGAACAATGCATAAAAATAATATCCTCAAATAATTAAAAATATTTACTTACCTAATCTTCTTCAGAATCTTGCTTACATGGTGGATACACTTTTATTATGGATTCAATAAAATTATTGAACGATTTTTTTCTGCGAATTTTTCCTCCACACTTCCTCCGCTAAATAAAAAGCAAAATTCTCTTTATCACATCTAGAATTCACTTTAGACAGCGCCATAGAATCCCAAAATTATATAACCCTACTTCACACAACACACAATGAAGCATAATACAAAATAATATACAGGCACAGATATTTTTCCAAATTCGCCCCTTTTCCGATTAAAGAACCGTAATTCGTCCATTAATATCACATAACATATCCCATGATCTCTCGTTTCCCTCACACAAAATAATGCGTAATCAGAACAGAGTACTGCTCACATTATTACCAAAGTCCCAGGTAGTAACCTTTATCGCCTCCAAAATGTCGCCAAACTACCAGTTACCATATTCTAAAGATCAGCCCTTAATTCATATTATTATGGATTTCATAGTTATTTATTTAGTTTTTTTTTTTTTTTTTTTTTTTTTTTTTTTATTTAGAATTATGATTAGATTTGCTTCATGTTGCCTGAGCAATGCAGACGATTTTTGAAAAGACAGCTGCGTTGGGAGGTTAAAAATAGAACAGCGTGTGCATTTAATACCTAATAAATAAATATCTTGTAATTGCTGTTGCCATCCACAAAAATCCAGATATTTATAGATGTTTCCAATATATTCGAGAAATTAATTATAAAGCTTATAAAAGCCGAGAACAAACAACTCATCTCAGTTGGTAGCTGTATGTTTACTTAATGCTGTGATTGATTTGTAGCGATTTCGCTGTGAGATAGAATTAGTTTCTCTGTTTTTAATTGATTTTTGCTAAACGTTTGACATTTTGTGATATTGTTAGAATATTTTTGAAGAAATATTTCAGCATTTTGATTTATCTCTTGTGGAAAGAATAAATTTTTGTTAACTTTTTATCGTAAACCGTGTTTATTCCAGTCCTTTGTATTCAGTATGTCTATATCAAAACCAAGTGGTAGTAAAATTAAACGAAAAATCGCTGACGAACATAGAATATTCCAAGTAAAATGGGAATTAGAATATTTTTGCTGTGAAATAAAAGATAAAATAATCTGCTTGATATGTAATAATACTATTAATGTACCAAAGTTATATAATATTAAACGTCATTACGAACAACACAAATTGAAATATAACAATTACGAAGGATTAATGAGAGAAGAAAAGTTGAAAGAGCTCAAGTTAGGAGTGAAAAAGCAACAGTCCATGTTTAGTAAAGTATTGCAAGAAAGTGAAGTGGCGGTACATGCAAGCTACGTCTTGTCCGAGTTGATAGCTAAACATTCGAAGCCTTTTACTGACGGTGATTTCATCAAGGAATGCCTAATGAAAGCTGGAGAAATTGTTTGTCCTGGAAATGTGAAGGCTTTTCAATCAATTTCATTGTCTCGAAATACAGTTGCGGAAAGAGTTACTGATTTAGCCACAAATTTAAGTGATCAGATCAAAGCAAAATCGTCTATTTCGAAAGTTTCTCCATTGCCTGTGACAAGAGCACGGACATTAGTGGCAGAGCTCAATTAGCAGTGTTTCTTCGTTCTTGTGACAAGAATTTTAACATTTTTGAGGAATTACTGGAACTAATATTGATGCCTGGTACTACCACAGGAGAAGATATATTTACTTGTGTTTTTGGACTTCTGCAGAAATACAATCTAGCTTTGGCAAAATTAAATTCTGTAGCTACAGATGGCGCTCCATCAATGACCGGGAAAAACAAGGGCTTCATAGCATTACTAAGAAAAAAACTTGGTGAAATTCACGGTTCAAACATTCATCGTATGCATTGTATTATACATCAAGAAGTTCTATGCACGAAAGTAATAAATATGGAGAATGTTTTGTCATATATAAAAAAAGTTATAAATTTTATAAGATCTCAAGGTTTAAATCAGCGTCAATTCACTGCTTTCTTAAGTGAGTTAGATAGTGAATATTCGGGTTTGTCCTACTATACCGAGGTACGTTGGTTATCTTGCTCCAAGATTCTCAAACAATTCTGGGATTTGAAAGAAGAAATATGTCAGTTTTTTTTTAAAAACGAAAAATCAAGACGTAAGTTTGTTTTACGATCCAATTATGGAGCCCACCAGCGGCCGAGCGGTAAAGTCGCTGAACACTGGTAGTTCAGTCCGAGGTTCGAATCCCGTGAACGGGCTGGCTGCACGGGCGTTTTCGTGGTTTTCCCCATGTGTAACGTGTATACAAGCCAGTTTCCCTTAGAAAGTCCTCCACGAAGGCATCCCTCCTCTTAGGCAGATAGCCCTCGAGGCTTTGCCATAATCACACACACACACGATCCAATTATGGATACAAGATTTATCTTTCTTGGTTGATATAACCAAACACTTAACCGATTTAAATTTATCGTTACAAGGAAAAGATCATATCATTACGAACATGTTTGACGTAATTAAAGCATTCAAATGTCAACTAGTTCTTTGGGAAAAACAACTTAAAAATGAAGATTTGTCGCACTTCCTGACGTGCAGCATGAACAAATCAAGTTTAGATGATACTTGTTCGTATCAAAAATAAGCAGAAAAAGTTGCAAATTTAACAACTGAATTTGAAACGAGGTTTAATGATTTTAGTTCCCTCGAAGACAATTTTTTTTTGTTTTCTTCGATTTTCTCAATAAGTGTATAGACTCAGTACCCAGCCATATGCAAATGGAGGTGATCGAGATTCAATGTAACTCAAATTTGAAAGCAAAATTCATTGAAGTGTAAAGTAGATATAGTGAGTAATAAATTCTGAGTGTTTCTTTACTGCTGCTTTGTATGGAACTTGCCATATTTCACTGTTAGAATTATTCATATTCGAACTGGAAAAAAAAAAAAAAAAGAAGCAATAAAATATGTTTTCCTCTCGTAGTTGTAAATCATCTGTTAGTCCCTTACTGAATTTTTTTTTCTTTTACAGCGGGCACTAGCCATTTTTAGACTTTCGCCACTACTAAGTCCGAAAATGATGGTCATTTTATTATGGAGGTATTCTAATAGGCGGTCACTGTTACTTCCTATGAAGGGATAGACAATTTACATCCATGCCTTCTTCGGGATTCGAGCCCGGGCCCTTTTGTACTGCAGTAAGCTCCCCTAACCACTATACCGTCTGGGCGGTGTTATATTGAAAGTAATATTTCAAGAACTTACTTTTCTCACAAATGTGAACTTGGATAATTCGAAATTTTCAATGAGTCGTTATAAATGTTTTCCTACGACGAAATTTATTAAAAATGAATGTTAACTTTTATCTGCAATTTGAAATTTTCTTTCAATAAATCGAAGTAATAATTCGATTTTAGGAATTGGATATTGTCTTTGGGCCATATAGGTGGCGTGCCTGAATTTTACAAATATTTACCAGCCAGGTTTGAAAATACTCGAAAATTCGCATATGAAATTATTTCCATGTTTGGTAGCAGTTATTTTCAGTCATGAAAGGTAATAAGTCTCCTATTAGAAACCGTATTAATGATGCTCACCTTGGGTCAGCGTTGAAAGTTATCACTGTAAACAAAATTTCTCCCGAAATAGGAAAGATAATAGCAGAGAAGAGATGTCAAGTATCAGGACGTAAACATTAAATTTTTTTTTTGTTCTTTTCTGTATAAATATATATATATGTTTATTATTGTATTATTCGAAATAAATCTACGTTTCTATGAATATTGATTTTTTTTTCGGCCCGCCTAAAGTTAAACCTTGTTTGTTTGGCCCAAGTGTACCTATGAATTTGACATCCCTGTGTTAAGGAATTCTGTTTGCCATACACCAAAGAAATTTCAGAATTTATATTCATATAATAAGTAACTTTTTTGTACTTCTTAGATTAGGTAAGATGTATTTCCATTCTTATGTTATTTCCTTGTTTGATTTAAAATACAGTGTGTTGAGATTATATATTTTTTGCTTTAATTATGTTTTATTGCATTATGTTTTGGATGCCATTTTACTGGGGAGGCCATTGCATGTAAATAGGAATGGTGCAAAAAAATCGATAATTTTTGCTAAGGGGTACCCTGAAATGTATTTTTCCCCATTTATGATAAGGGTATGGTTAAAAAAAGATCAATATTTATTCATTTATGTTGTAAACATTTTTATGAATATAAATTGTTTAAGCAATTTCATTTCTTTTGTTAATATTTTCTCTTTAATTTTACACATAGTCGTAATTTCTTGCCCAGCTCAAAGTGCCATTGATGCTATTTGTAATTTTTTTTTTCCTCTGATAGATATTCTTATCCCTTCATTAAGTCTATCACAAAATTTCACAATTTTCTGATCACTGGTTTTACTTGTAGATGGTTTTGGAATAGAATTCTTTAATTATAGACACCCTGTACAACAGGCTGTAACAAGTATATGAAAATTTGTATAACAGCTTGGAGGCATGTTATTAAACAAAGTTCATTTAATAAATGTTCACCTCCTAGTTACCTTTTCTAAAAAAAGAAAAAAAAAAAAAAGAATACCTTTGCTTGTTCAAATGTTGGCATAGTTTCCTATTGCTGCCAAGTACATAGGGTGATGCACATCGGCCATATCTTTGATGCTAATGAGATTTTGGTGGAAGCCATGAAATCAGAATGGTCATCATGAATGGTGTTCGTTCTTTCCGTTTTTTTTTTTTTTTTTTTTTTTTTTTTGCAAGGGAAGGGGTCTATATAAAAAGGTATTCAGGAACATCAAATGAATGTTCAGAATTCATTCTTTCTTAAGAGCTTGTATTCCAATTTCATGGAGGTTTCAAATTTTGGTTTTCTGTTAGTTATCTATGTGGACAAATAGTACAAAATCCAAGATCCAGACTGGTTGGGACTTTGGATTTTCAGATTTTGGATTTTTGTGGATATTGGATAATCAGTTTAAAAATCTAGTAAGATGGCATATTCAAATTATAAAAATTAAAATATAAAATTATGTTTTATGAAATAATGAAGCTTTTGTGATATTAAGGAAATAAAAATTAAAAAAGGAGGCTCAATATCTGCTTTATTAAACTTTTCTTTCATTGTAAGTTGTTTAAGTTGCTTCATTTTTTATGCTAATACTTTCTCTTTTATTCTATAGATAGACATAATTTCTTCAGGTTACAAAGTTAGATTATTCAAGTGCTTCAGTTGCCACATCACTAATTTGCATCACATTTGACACGATGACCAATTTCTGGAAGGATAACCCACAATCTCTGTTATGCAATGATTCTGCCTTGGTCGATTTCAGAAATATATTTGAATGATGCTCATGTTTTTCTACAAGGTACACTGAAGCTGCATACACAAAAAAATTATGAGAGAATTTATGCCATTCTTTTCTCCCTTTATAAAGATTGGATTGTAATTAGCACTGCAGTAACCCATGATGTGCGAACACACTGAAATCATAATCATTTGCATATTCCATTGCGGTATGCACGAGGCAAGTTTGATGCTGTTTAGATGCATTTTTCATGGTGTTGTGCTTTGCATAACTAGTAGTTTATTTTCATTGTTAGAGCAATGCACATAATGAATCACTTTTGCAAGTAAACAAATGAGGCTAGTTATGTAGAAAAGGACCTTCCATTTCTTCTGGCCAGTTTTTTTTTTCCTCTATAAGAAGCAGCTTGCCAACCCAGTAATCATCCAATTTGCTACTTGTTAGGAGTTAAAATTATTCATATTCTATCAAGAACAACTTGAACTTATATGAATCCTTTACTGTTCAAATTTATTATACTATAAAGAAAGTTTTTTCCTCTCAAATAATTCAATAAATGTATTTTTATGTGGACTTTAAAAGAATTTTAAGATTGTAAGTTTAATCATCTTCCTAAATTCATTCTTTAAAACAAATTTTTGTATTGATTTCCCCTCCCTTTAAATATTAGGAATGGAGTTTGGTAAAAGGCCATGAGAGTGACCCTGCTGATAATCGTCAGCGGTTTCTTCAGGCAGTGAAAAGGTCAAAATTTCTCATTATTTGTAAACCAGAACAGTTAAGAGATTGTGACAAACAACTGTCAAAAGATTTGCTACTTCTTAAACTCGCAGAAGATGCTCAAGAAACGAATTTCAAGCTTTTTGAACAGATTGAAGAAATGGATTGTGAGCCTTTAGAGCAGCCTGAAGAAATGGATTCCAAGCCTTTAGAACTAGGTGAAGAAATGGGTATAAAGTTTTTAGAGCAGGAAAGTGCACAATTCAGCATTTTAGAACAAACCAAAAATATAGAAGGTAAATGCTGTTCTTTGTTATTCTTTCTCATAATACTGCCATGTGTTATAGGTTCATCAAGATCTATTTAAATAGCCATATAAAAAGGAAAACTGAAACTTTTGAGGCCTTTTATATATATAAACTAAAAATAGCTCATGGAAAACAAAGAGATAATTTTTCTTCTACAGAAGTTGAAATTACAAATTACAGAGTTTATTCATGCAGCAAAAAAAAGTAAAATTACATAGTGATAAGCTGAGTAACACGTAAATCCAAGTATTGTCTATCAAAACTGTTGTCAGTATCTTACTTATACTATATCAAATAGGAGGACAACACAACCAGAACACAAATAAATACATTCTAAGATTTAGAAATGTGTTTTCTAGAAATTTTTAAAATATTGCAAAGACGATGACAAAAGTTTGTTGCTAAGCTTGATAGGAATCAAAACTTTATCCGTGGTTCTCTGTAAGCTTTGCTTTAAATTCCAGCATCAGTGCAATCAGAATTACAAGCTTTAAAAAATAATAGAGAATTAAACTCACGTAAATGCATCACAAAATAGATTACTATCTCTTCTAGTTTTTCATCACATCTCCCAGTCTCTCGGTAGATCATCGAATCTCCTGATTTTTAATTATTATCGAAAATGTTTCCCAGCAATAAATTAAATTAATTGAATTGATGAAACTTAAATTGTGTAAATTCTATTACCTCCTTCTAATGATTTTCAGAATAATTTTTCTCATTAATTTTTTTTCATCTGAATTGTATTTTTCCCCCTTATTGCATTTTATTGGTCTCTGTCTGGTTAAATTTCATTGAATGTAAGTTGTCTTAATCTACTGAGGCACTTGTAGTGCATATTTGTAGATTTTTATATGAAGATTCAAGCAATGTTTAATCAGTTAATATCTGTATTTAATTTGTTTTTAATTCAGTATGTGGTACATTCCTAAGTTTATACACACAAACTATATATATATAAATTATTTATTTCATTTTCAACATATTTAAAAGTATTCTGTTAAACAAAAGCTTCTGTTCTTCTTTTGTGTGTGTGTGTTTTATATAAAAGTGTAAGAAAAGAATTAAAAAAAAAATGAAACTAGCAAAAGAACTTTGAATGGCCTATTCAGTGCTAATATATTTTACAT
This sequence comes from Stegodyphus dumicola, assembly GCF_044657685.1. Classification (NCBI taxonomy): domain Eukaryota; kingdom Metazoa; phylum Arthropoda; class Arachnida; order Araneae; family Eresidae; genus Stegodyphus; species Stegodyphus dumicola. Next base: position 181,714,950 of record NC_140776.1, on the reverse strand, counting down.
CAGAATTGAATTATAAATAGTTTAATAACCTGAATCATGTAATAAAGTAAATTAAAGTAAAAAATCTCCCAGTTTTTAACATTTAAAGGTTGTAGGTTATGGCTTAAGTTTAAAAACCTAATAAATAAATGTGAATGTGAAATGCATATAAATGAATACACATAAAAATAAAACAACTGTTTGCAAAAAAAGTTTAATAGTGTCATATTTAAAATTAGCTCTGCATCATTTGCGAAAAATATGTTTCTTCAACCCCTCCCATGATTAATATTAATTCAGATTTGAAGTAAATATAAAATTTGAATTAATTAGGGCCTGTATTAACCCAAAAGTTTTTCTATCTCTTTTTACCTATCTGAGAGAAAGTAATTTTGTGCTTTTTGATTTTATTTTGGGCACATTTTTAGTATACATATGGCAATATTCAACCCACATATGTAATTTACCATACACATGTTTGAACACTTATATAATTACACGCTTTATATTATATTCATTCATTATTTCACTAAACATTATCCATCAGACATTTCATATCATCAACATTTTATATCTGAAAAATATAAATGTCAATCCTATGAATTTTAATTTTCTGTCATAAATACTTTGTTTCTTATAAAATGTTTTCTTTTTATAATAATTATTTTTAGATAGAATATTAACTGTGAGATTTAAAGTACAAATCACTAATGAATTGCCAACTTTCATTCAGAAGCAAACAGGGCTAAAATCTTCCATAAAAGTGTTTGTTCCCTAGAGAAAAACAAGTGTGCATTTGGAAATTGGACATTAGGGAAGAACAATTTTAAGGCATATTTACTTTTAAAATAAAACTGGGCATTGAAACTGTGATTTACTTACACAAACGAAATGCTGGAGCCCTTTTATTTAGAGCACCGGTGCATTCCAGATAGAATTACGATTTACCTCAGAAATTGAAAAGTACCGGAACCAGGCTACCCTGCAATTTAAGCTCTGGAAGCAAATGAACAGAAAGTACTGATAATGTTTCATTTATGAAAATCAAATATTATCCTTGCTTTAATACTTCCCCGTATTAATTCAAAATTTGAATTAAGGATAGGCAGACTATCATTTTATTAAATAAAAACAGGGCAACACAATTGCATTAAAAAAAGTATTGAACTTTGAACAATTCTTTTCAGAAACCATGAAAGAAAATTTGATTTTCATCAAAAGATACTATATTCTTCATTCATATCCTGTATTTTTACCTGAAATTACATAACAGATTTTTATTGTGTACTGGCATAGATTTTAATGCATTATGCCTTAATGCAATGAAATTTGTTTATTATTGATGTAACACTCAAATTTCTCCTTGTATCACACAATATTCATCATAGAAATAATAACTTTCAATTTGAGGCTACAAAACAGTTAAAATACAAAACTAAATCTTAAATTCCAAAACAAATTTTAGTAATTATTATTATTACCATGGAGCATAGTTGACTAAAAGCCTGAGATTAATTATCAGCAGGGAATGGGCTACCAGCTTGCAGGTTTTTGTGATTACTGTAAATATAAGCCCATAGAAAATTCTTCCCTCCCCCCCTACAAAAAAATCCCCTAGAGCTGGAAGCCTGTTTTGTGGCAATAAATTTCAATTTTTGGCAACAGATATAAAAGTACAAAACCAAATTTTTAAAATTTCAATGCAAATTTTAGTGATTTCGGTAGGGAATGGGCTGACAACTTGCATGTTTTTGTGATTATTGTAAATATAAGCTTGCTTCTCCATAGAAAATTCTTCCCTCCCTTATACAAAGAAAAGCCCCTAGATCCTTTGCAACATTAATATAATTAATAAAATTAATAACCTTGTATAGAAATTAATTCAAGCAGTTTAACAAGTGATCTTGTTGAAGCAGTTCTGTTTGTATAATAATTTGATACTTTTTCGCCCTTGCCTAAATTTTCTTTAAAAAAAAAAAAAAACTTATACTTCCAGTTGTCACTTCTGACATACCGATGGATGAAATTAAATTTCCCATGAATTATGATCCTGTTGAGGAATTGCAGAATGCTTGCAGGATTCACACAGTTCCTAATATGCCAGTTGTAAGTAAATATATATATTTTTTTTATGCTGCATGAATTATTAAACTACTAAATTTGTTATTAAATTGTAAATTAAAAAAAAAAAGTACAAGAGAAGTGTGACTGTTAATAAAGGTTGATCAAGTCCCGATAATGATTAATTATAAAAGACATTTTTAATAAACCAGTAGTTTGCATATTAATTGTACCATTTGTTGACATTTATTTTGGGTTCCAGATAGATTCTTTATCATTTCAAACATATATATATATATTATTTTTGGACTAATAGCTTTTTAGGTGTTTATTTTAATTGTACATTTGCCTAACTAGGCTTTCTTATATAGCTTTTACTTGATTAATAGTAACTTTTACATTTACAATTTAAATTACAGCATGTCCATAGCTTTTCAGCTAGTTTATTTTCACTGTACATTTACCTAACTAGGCTTTCTTGAAAAGCTTATTCTCATTAAATAGTAAGTTTTACATTTGCAATTTATATTACCGCGCGTCATCTCAATGAAGGAGAAGGGAAAAGGGGCGATATAATTGAGATTTGTTAAACTTTTTTAGATTATTGAGCTGGATTATTATTATTATTCTGTTACTGTAAAATTATGTTTATAGTCTCAATTATTATCATTTGACAAAACGCACTGTAGTCATTAACTTGATTTGTGTTTTTGATCTGCTTTTCGCTTGATAAATTTGGCTCAAACCTTGAGTTGAGCTATTTACCATTTATTGCAATGTTTTTGTGCATATTTACTGTGTATTTTTAATGCATTTAATTTTTACAAGAGTTTTTTTTTTTTTTTTTTAAATGCTTTGTACGTTAAAATTTGTTTATTTTTTATCTCCCATTTTTGATTTTGAAGTCATCTCGATTTGTAATTTTTACATTTAGTTTTAGCTTTTACTACTTTAATATTGTTTCTAATTGTGACATGATTTTACATTTTTGCTAAGGAACTATAGAGTCAAATGTATTTTTTTAGCATTAGCTTTTTAATATTCCTCTTGCTTATTAAATTAAAAATTTTGCAGCTCAATATGCAAAATTCTTGCCCACTAAGGTCTCTCATCTCTGTATCTTAAAAATAATGCTATAAATCTAAACTGCATCATTCAAATTAATCATGTGATCCTACGTAATGCATAATGCAGATACCTCTTGCCCAATCAAATAATTGTAAACCAAAGCTTTTTCTAACTTGAACTGAAACTTTTGACTCCCTCTCTTCTTTCTCTGAATTGATGCATCACTTTTCACTTCAACTTCTGTGCTGCGTGGATGCTTCGCAATGTTCGCTTCTATTTCCATAGTATCAAAAATGTAAATGTTCTGGAAATAGGCACAATTGGAGTGCCAAGTGAATTGTGGCCACAAATGTGAATTTAAAAATGAAAAAGGAAATTAATCTGGCTCGACTTGTTCTTATTTAACATGGATCAAGTATCTACACTAAACAACATTTCTGCGCTTCTACATCTCAGTGTTCTTATATCAATGCTTCCAAAATTATGTTTTCATTACATTTTTAGTTGATCAGGATGTGTACCTGTGTTTCAACACTTCAATGGAAAAATTCATTCATCCAGTTCTTAATGATAAAGAAATCTACACAGCTTTGTCATTCTGTGTTCACAGTGAATCATGGGAGAAGTCCCATTTCGCCTGAAATTTTAATGCAAGTTTGTGCCACATTCATAATCATGTCATCGAACCGCAGTCTTATTACAAAAATGGTGCAGCTAAACTCGAGCCCAACGATGTGATGTCCGTGGAATTCCCATTACAGAGTTTATTCAATCACACATTGTTTATTGAAGGCAATGTGTTTTTCAACAAGTATGAAAGTAATTTAATGGCACCTTCAAAAGTGCTTATCTTATTTGGAAAGAGAAATACAGTCAAAAGTCTTTAATCCGGACGTCCATAATCCGGAATGATCTATAATCCGGACCTCAAAGCTACAAACTTTCTGCGCATGCATAAACGCTTTGCGAAGAAACGTACGATGCATAACGTTAACACATAATGCATGATAAATGTTAACACATAATGCATAACGTTAAACGCATAATGTGTTCATGCATGCACATAATACATTTATGCATGCACGTTTAATGTATAACGGTTGGTATAAGCTGAGCTAAAATTATCTAATTATCTATTTCAGTTAATGTTGCAGATTGCATTGTTCCTTAATCTTCTAATTGGATCTGGCTTATTATTTTTTACAGACTGTTAGAGCAATTTTATAATAGTAAGCTTGAACTTTCGATTATGTCAAAAAGAATTTCCGATGCTGAAGCTACCAAAGGATGTACAAAGTGAAAGCATGTTTCGATATCCATCAAACAAAAAGTGGAATTGCTGCAAAAACTAGATAAAAACATATCCTTTGTTTCTCTAACCAGTCTGAAATCTGTTTATCAATTTCACGCTGCTCTGCGGGGGGACGTCGTGGCGCACAACGAACTGGAAGTTGATCTGTCAGCACTATCCTTATCTTCAGGGCAGATGTTTTTATTGTATTCAGTTTATTATTCCTTACTAAATGTAGTATTTCATCTCAATGTACTCCTTTGATATGATTTAAATCAAATTCCTCGTCATTATAAATATCATGAATACACAGCAAATAGTTTTTCTGGTTGCAATTTTCTAATTTCGATTATGCGTAATGTATGCTTTACACATGCGCGCCTTGAAAGAAATGTTTAATAAAGTAAACAAATAAATATTAAGCTTTTTTTTTTTCTTTTTTTTTTTAAATTTTGATACCCTTTAGATCATAATTTCTCTTTATTTCATAAATTATGGTTTCATATTTTTAATTTTATAATTTCTGCATGCCATCTTACCAGATTCAAACTGATGATCTATAATCCGGAATCGCCAAAGTCCCGACATGTCCAGATTAAAGACTTTTGACTGTATTATCAAAAGTGGTATCAAAGTGTGATTAATTTCTTCAGTTCCAAATTTAATGCTCAGAGTTGTTTCCATTAAGGAAATCAAGTGAACATATTGAAAAAATGTATTTTGATCTTACCTGCAAAAAAAAAAAAAAAAAAAAAAAAAAAAAATCTTGAGTTTCTCTCCAACCGCATTATTATAAATAACTTACTCAATAATTGGTCATATTTTGAAATCTGAAAATATAATGTAGCACTGCTTTATGAAAATATCAAATTAAATGTATTCTAAGATTTTATTCAGGAAAGATTATTAAATTTTATTGTTATTAGTAATTACAAGTTTTGTGAAAAATTTTGAATTAATGTTAAGAATTTTGGAATTATTTTGTAAATAAGATTATTGTTTAAATATCTGAATTTAAAATTTTTTCTAATTATTTTGAGAATGAAATAATTATTAAATGGGAGAATATTAAATATTGTCAAAATTAATATAGGAATACCAAAGATTTAAGAAATTGAATAATCATAATAAAATTTATGAGAATTTAATTAAGAGTAAAATGTATTAAAATTTGTTTGGAATTATGGTAAACGAATGTTATAATTATCAATAATTGTATGTTAAATGTAAGTTTAAAAGTAATGTTAGATCCAAGTCCTCAGCAAGAAGATACGAATTTTACTAAGTAAATTAATACATGAACTACATTAAAGCAAAAATCTTAAAATACTAAGACATTGATTTGAATGAAGAAATTAAAAAAAATCTAAGATACTAAGACATTGAGTTGAATGAAGAAATTTAAAAAAGGGGGATGTAATTGTGCAAAAAATTAATCTTCTTTTGTTTGGAGCTTCATAACAGAACTTGTCAAGGGAAAAGTGTTTTGAAGCTCCATACTTGGTCAATTAATAAAAGAGAGCCAAGACAAATTTCGTTCTGACATATTCACTGAAACTCGTAAATTCAATACTTAATTAATTAGTCAAATAAGTAGGAGAATTACAAGTCTCATTGAATAGTTTCTTTTCCCTATTTGCCTTAGCTTTCTAACACAAAAATAATAGAATATTTTGCATGTTTACAAAAACACAGATAAACATGTTTTACATGTTTACATTAGCAGCACTTTGCGCTAATTTATTCTTTTAATACTAACGTACTTTCTTCTCAACTCGTTGACTACTTCTTTTCTCTTTATGTTAAATGTAAAGTATGTTGAGGAAGTACTGGTTCAGAAATAAAGGCCTGTTTTACCTCTGCATAATTGTTCCGTTTACCCTCCTCATATAATATAAACTTAAAATATAACTCGGGGGAAATAAGGCTGCCACTTTATTTCCCCTGAGGGGCTAACTTTTGTGAGTACGGGTGTGACAATCCCAACGTATTCTAGCCCTTCAGGGGATCATCATCATGGTGAGATGGGTGTCACGATCCTGGAGCCCCAATGATCTATCCTCGTTTCCGTCTCCTCTCCTGTGAGCTGATACTTTTCCCTTCCATTATCCCTTGTGGTTTTTCTCTTCAGAGGTTGGGGCTAATCTTGAGAAACTGGAACAGCCTTTGTTTCTAGTTTGAGTGGCGAGAAAATTGCCCATGTGTTTGCCGTGCATGGAAACCCGTGTCGCTGGAAAGGAGAGTCCTAATAGTTGAGGGGCAAGGTACTTTTTCCAATGCACTGTTTTGGCCTCTGCTTCAGCTAAACGGGAGGCACCTTAGTCGTCCTCACATTGGCTTGGGGATAAGCTCTCTGGAGTACCTGCTTACGGGAAAGCTGACTATGGGGCTTCAGTTTGTGTATAGACCTGGTTAGCTCTGGTGCAGGAATCTGTGTCCTCTGGTTGGGCTCTGTGGTGGGTGGGGCTGCTGGGTCCAAATCATATTTCTTTTTAAATATGGCTTCTCATAATGAAAAAAAAAAAACTTCTGTGCCATCTAAAAAGGTAAAATCAAATGTCACTGCAACTCTCAAGATACTCTATTCTTGTCATAAACCAACTCTAAAGGCGAACTTAAAAAAAATGTCACCATTCCTGATATAGAAACTTATACAAGCGAATATTGGTGAGCCAAAGACAATAAAATGACTGTGCTCTGGAGATCTTCTCATAGAAAAAGTTTCTCCAGTTCAATCTGCTACCCTTCTCAAACTCGGAAAACTTGGGCAAGTCAACATTAATGTGACAAAACACAAATCATTGAATTACAGCCGGGGCGTTATATCTGAGACTGATCTACTCTTTGTTTCAGAAGAAGAAATTGTCTCAGAGCTGTCCATTTAGAATGTCAGTGCTGCAAGGCAGATCAAGGTGGGCAAAGAAGGTCAGTTGATCAATGCGAAACATGTAATCCTGATTTTCAATTCGCCTGATCTGCCGAAAAGTATTTATGCCAGTTATTTGCACTGCGTTGTAAGACCTTACATACCTAACCCCTTATGATGTTTTCAATGCCAGCAATTCGGCCACTCAAAAATGTCCTGTTGTAGCAAACTCACATGTTCACATTGCTCTGTGGAAGGCCATGACAGTGAAAATTGCAGTTCTAGCCCACTACGTGCAAATTGCAAAGGGGAGCACACGGCATTCTCTCGGCTTTTCCCAAAATGTCAGACTGAGAAGGAGGTGCAAAATATTAAAATAACTAGAATATTCCTTATGCAGAAGCAAGAAAACTAGTAGCAGAGTTGCAGTCTCGAAAAACTGTATCCTATGCAAGCGCAGTAAAATCGGTCAAATGCATAGGCACCCAGACAATATACGCACAAAGTAAACAACCAAATATGCCAGCAAAACTGAAACTTCAGTAATAACAATAGAACATAGTAAAGCCAAAGAAATGTTTTTTGCCTATTCACAAAGTTGCCCATCAGTTGACTATTTTTTATCGCGGATGCAGATAATCAGAATGTACTAATGTTTCATGTGATGTTATTAATATGTCATTTTGATGTGTCTTTCATGTGTTACTTTAATTATGGTATTTAATTTAATTTTAGGTTCAACCTGAGGTAGACTCTTTTGACAGTTCGTTTTATAAGTTAGATGTATATATGACAGATTCATTTGATGGTAAGCATATTAATTTATTGTGTTATTTGTATACATTGGTAGACTTTTTAATGGAAAAATCAGTTTCTTTATACTAAATAAAAGTTTGAAAACTGATAAAATTGTAATAAAAGGAACATTCAACTTTAATCGAAAGATCAATTTCTTTATGCTAAATAAAAGTTTGAAAACTGATAAAATTTATTGTAATAAAAGAAACATTCAAATTTAATTGATCCTCTTCAAGTGATTTGTCTGATTTATAAAGATTTTTTGTGGTATGAGTATTAAAATATAGCCTTCTTTTTCTAATGAAAGTTTTTCTTAACCTCATTTAATCAAATACGGCATATATTATGTATGTGTACCAGTTAAACAACCTTTTAAACACATTTTACTTAACAAATGGATCAAATATCCAAAAAATGTCACATTTTTGTATTCCAATTTTTTTTTGTTGTTTACTTTATATTTGTAAGTAGGAAACTATTAATTGTGGTTGTATGTAATATTGTGGTTGTATAAACTATAATTACTTTGCAGGATTTATTTACAATTACTGCAGTTACTGTCACTTAGCCTTGAAGATCAGATTTAGTATGATATGTTTTAAAATTCTAATACAAGGTGAGGGGCAGAATCTATTACAGTTCACACAAAAATATGAAGTCTCTTTCTTTTCTAATTCTTTTGCTGTTATTATTTCTCTTCAGTGAACACACACATAGCCACTGTCTTGTGGGTCATATTATTTTTTTCTTCTTCTGTAGGTAAAATTGCCTATAAAAATATTTTTCAGCTAGTTTTAGTGAAGTTGGTACACATCCAGGAAGACCTTTTACCTTCTACTCTTGTATTATTCTTTCAATCCATCAAATGATAATATGCAATTGAAACTATAAATTTGTATCTTTACTGCCATGGTTTTTGCACTAGTTTGAAAGTTATAAAGAAAACTTGAAAAATTGCCCTGATTCACACAGACATTTCAGATTCTGATTCTGAATTGCAAGAAATTAGCAGCATACATTTCTGTATCAGCCAATATTTTACGATTTAAAAAAAAAAAAGGTTTAACTTCTTGTGTGGAGGCAAATTAAAAAGTCTTTGCCTCTATTTTTTATCAACCAAAATAAGGTACATACATATAATTACAAATATACGCACTACATCTATCCCTCGATTTTCACGGAAGGTGGGTTCCGCACAAAACCGTGTAAATCGAAATCTTGGATTTTGCTATGTAAAACAAAAAACGTACTAAATATGCATAATTTAGTTATTTATTTACATAAAACAAAAGTAAGACACCTTAAAATAAATAAAGTTATACTTCGTTCATAAAATAACAAATATATGTTGGTAACAGAAGTACATATTTAATTTATTTTACATCAGGAAAGTATAAGATCATTCAAAAAAATTATAAGTTTAATCAATCAAAAAAATTATAAGTTTCATGAACTATTATTCTTTTCTTTTTCATTGGTATGATATCAGTTTCATTACTTGAGATAAGTTTCTGCTTCAATGGTTGATGAATTAGAGAAGATCTCAGATCGACAAGACTTTGTAGTGAAATTCGTGATTAACAATTGCCTAGGTTTTTTTTCCCTAAATCTTTATAAAATTCCTCATATTGATTTAAGCACTTACTAAGCTCCCTTTGGAATCGGAGAGCTCGTTCAACATTCGTGTCATATTGTATTGTAAAAGATGATTACCTAATTTTCTTCCCAATTCAAGTCCTACGCTGATGTTGCTTGCTGTGAACACATGGTCCAGATTGCTCTTCTTCAGAATCATTGACCTTCATTGTGCTTATTTGTTTCATGAATCATGTGAACTAACTCATCCTCATTTAGTTCTTCATCAGCCATTATTTCTTTAATATCTGCCTTAGCTAAATCTTCAAAAACCTAAAATTACCGAAATTGCACAAATCAAGGGATAGGTGTATTCTACATACCTTCCACTATTTTTCCATATAGTCCCCATACCAGTTCAGACATTTATTCCATCACAGCATTAAATTTGAAATGCCCATGTTAGAAATCATCCAGCTGACTATGGAATCACTGTCAGACTGCTGTCTTCACATTGCATGCAAATCATGTCCTAGCTTGAACTTCAGAGCTTGTTGGCAGTTTTGTTCGCCACATATGGCCTCACACTGTCATATAGGATAGCCATGTTGTCTATCGAGAATCTCCTGGTGCTTTCACCTGATGGCAGCCCACAGATGTAACAATAACTTTCGGCATTGATGATTGCACTTTGTGGCATGAAATCCAACGGGGCCGGTCCATGGCGATTACAGAAGATCATTAACATCACTTTCCAACAGATGGCCTTGAACAGACCTTCAGTACCCTAAGGGCTCATGAAGGATGTTGTAAAAACTCCCATATAAAATGCTGTGCGTCCAGGAAATGTCCTTGAGGTGCAGACACCTATCTACTTTCATCATTGCATCCTTGCTGGAAATGTTGTCATCAGTCAGGCCGAACATGTCTTTTCCAAATGCTCATTGTCATACAAATCTTCACAGCCTTTTGCAAGCGCACATCACCCCACACTTCTCAAAGCGAGATACTCTTCCCCATACGCGATTTGCATTTCCATGTGGATTTTGTTGGGCGTTTGTCTATTGCTGCGTAGAAAATGAATCACTCTTTGTTGCTCGTATACCATGAACATGTGAACAGCACTGTGCTGTGGAACTATTGGCAGATAAGACCAGTCCACTGCTGGGAAAGGATGTGGTGACTTTGCATTTACAGCTGTAATTTGACTAAAAAAATAGAGACAAAGACTTTCAGATCTGCCCTCAAATATCAATAATGTTATCAAATCAATAGTAAAATACATGCAAAAAGCTAAGCATGAGAGATTAAACTTCACCTAGTCATGCACAAGACATGAAACAGGCACAACGTTTTGAACCGATCGGAATAGAACGAAATAGACTGTGCAGACTAGCACTTAGTGGACATCTGCTGCTATCTCTGTGACTAAAAATAGAAAAGATATGAACAAAACAGTAAAAGCAAGAGAGAGAAAGATTATCACTGGCCAAAATCATATGGCCAAATCAATAAAGGCCCAAAAGCAGCACATGGGCAAAACTGTGATTTGTATATTCATTTCTATAATTTTGGCAGGATTTAATTCCAGGTGCAGCAACGAATTTTGCGTTTCTAGGTCTAATTTAGTTTCTTATATGTTAGCCAAAATTAAATTTATTATCAAACAGCTGCTTTTGTCACTTGCTGATATTATAGTGCATATCAAAATAGATACTTTGAACTACTTAATGTTTGTTTTTCTCCTATGAAAAAATAATTCTGAATAATCTGTAACATATATTTCAGAATATAAGCCGAGATTATCTTTTTTCTCTAAAAATTTACCCAAAATTCAAAACTTGTGTATAAGCCAAAATGGAAGGGGGGATATTTCCTTAGTGTTTAAACATATCACCATGAGGATGAAAATGTTGCCAAGCAGGTGAAATGGGTGAAAATTTTTCCAATCAGATTGCTGTGAAGTAAAACACCAGACATTAGTGACAATGAATTTGTTTGCAATAAAATGATTTCAGTATTGCTGTTTACCATCAAACTTTTTGTATTTGCTTGCTTGTTTCTGTTTATCTGTACATTTCATCATAAACCTCTTTCTGTTTTTTGTTTTCCTGCTTACTCTAAATCATGTCACTCTGCTAAAAGAAAATCTCCTCCAAAGCTTCTTTTTATGCATATATAAATCATGCTTTTTTAAATTTGTTCTTTGACATCTTTGCTTTGTCATGAATTCAATTGGTTATAATTAACTGAGGGTTTTCTGACATGATCATTGACAAAAACATTTCATTTTGCCATCAAAAAAGACATTCTCATGTTAGAAGTAAATACTGTTGGCTAATTGATTTAAAGTCAATGCTTTGCTAAAGTCTATGATCAGCTAATTGACCTTGAACAAAGCTCAGATCGCATAAACTTACGAGTATTAGAGAAAAAACGTAAACATGATGTTGGGGTATTTAATTTTTGAATTTAATAGTTAAAAATACTTTGTTTCTTTGCATACCACCTATTTTTCTTTTGTGTACCACTGGTTGAGAATCGCTGAACTAGACAACATAAAAAGTACTTAGATCTAGATTTATATTGGCAGCAGTCAATGTAACTGAGGTGATTTTTAATTGTCAAATCGCCATTTTACTCGAGCCTGCACTGTGTTTACTTGTGTATTTGATACTTTTAGAATTTTACCAAATAACAGGAACAAACTGGCTAGAACACAGACCACATCATCAAAATGGGACAATCCCAGTCAAAATTGTATGTCTGATAGGTCTAAAGATTGCACTTGAATATATTTTGGAAATTTTTTTAACTGTATTTAGGATTTTTTGCTTATATCATAAGAAATAAAATTTAACTAGCATGCAAGAATCCATATGTTTTGATGAAGAGCAGGTTGTATAGGAATTATTTGTGCATCTTCGGCGTAATTGCAAAACGCACTCAGGTGCACAATGACATTTAGCAGTCCAAGTATATGGATATGCTGGGGAACTTCATTGTCTTGATATTGTGGTAATTATAATCCAGTTCTCCATAACACTTTCAGAATTAATATTTTTTCATGTTTCATTACTATTTTCCTGTGCAAATGGCACTACATTCATTTTTCTTTGCTCCAACCGTTGCTTTTGGTATAAAATAATAATTGCTCCTTTCAGTTTTGATCCTGAAGAAGACAAATCCATGTCTACTATCCTCAGAATGGATAGTTTTGTTCAAAATGTACTTTAAACCAAGACTGCCCTTTTTTGGGGAAGGGGGTTACATAATTTTAAAATCACAAGGTAACTAAAATATTAATTTTTATACATTAGGTACAAAGAAATATAAATCCTTTAATTAATATTTACTCTTGGAAGCAGTTTTAATTCTAGTTAGGATAATGAATTTTTAGTATAGAGAAGAATTTAAAAAAGTTAATGGTACTACTGGTATTGACCGAGACATTGCCAAAAGTACCAAATTCTTCTATAAAGAGGGCATTTATATATATATACAGGGTGATTATAATTAAAGTTTAAGTTTAAAAACGCTATAAAAAAAGAACCACTGATGAAAATGATGTGAAATTTGAAAGGAATGTTATTGAAGATTGCGGAAAGCATATGGCAGAAGAAAAAATTTAGTTTCGAAAGTTAGCCACAGATGGCGCTATAAGCAGCAGAATCACGACGAGAAATGATTCGTAAAACAACGGCTAAGGTGGAAGTTACACATTAAAACGTATTGATAAATTAGAATTGTTGAATTTTATTTGCATGACTGTACATATCACATCGAAAGGGACAAATCGGTTTCAAGAGTTTTGCGGCGACGTACCGCATAAGAACCATTCATCAAAGAAGTTCGGAACTGTCGCGAGACTGGTGCAAAACATGTTCAATATGGTGTCCACCATTGTGTGCAACAAGTTGAAAGCGACAAACAGCATGTTCCACAACGGATCGCAGTGTCTCCGGGGTGATGTTCAGAATGTGTCGTGAAATGCGTGCCTTTAATTCCGCTAATTTGCAATTGGAGCACGGAACACAACATCCTTCAGATATCCCCACAGCCAGAAATCACACGGAGTAAGATCAGGCGATCGGGACGGCCAGGCTGTAGGGAAATGACGGCTGATAATTCGAGCTTTCCGAAATGGCGCCTCAGCAGCTGCTTCACGGGATGTGCAATGTGCGGAGGAGCGCCATCTTGCATAAAAATGATTTCATCCACACATCCATGCTGTTGCAGAGCTGGAATCACGTGGTTGCGTAAAAGAGACGCATACCTCTGACCAGTGACGGTTGCGGTAACAGGACCGGAAGCACCCGTCTGCTCGAAAAAATATGGTTGTAGGATGAATGATGCCATAAAGCCGCACCATACCGTGACCTTTTCAGAATGAAGTGGTACGGGGTGCGTTGCCAATGGATTTTCTGTTGCCCGTATTCGACAATTCTGGGTATTCACGTATCGTGTCAGATAAAAATGGGCTTCATCTGTCCACAAAATTTTCCACGGCCATTCATTATCCACTTCCATGCGAGCCAGGAATTCTAACGCAAACGTCTCCCTAGCTGTCAGGTCAGACGGAAGCAACTCCTGCACATAGCCAATTTTGTACGGATAGCATTGCAGGATGTTTCGTACAATTTTCAGCACCGTGCTCGTAGGCCTGTCCAATGTTCGGGCAATTCCTCGTGCACTGCACGGTTGCACACCACCGGCCGACCCCTCCTGTAATGCTGGGGCCACTTCTTCAACTACCGTCGAATGCACTCGTTTTCTCCCTCTACCAGACTGCACATCAAACGAACCTGTCGTTTCGAATTTTTGCATCATCATTTTCTTTAGACCTACGACACTCATTGAACCAATGCCTTCTTTTATACCCTTCAGTGTCCTGAATTTTTGCAGAGCTACTCTTGCACAATCATCATTCTTGTAATACAGCTTTACCAGCAGAGCGCGGTCCTGCAGTGAAACACCCATGGCGAACGTCTGAGACGCAAAATGAGGAACAGCTTGGTACCTGACGGCTTTATAACACTGAAATTTAACTAACATTTTAATTTACGTCTTTTTCTGCTTGCAGCGCCATCTGTTGCTAACTTTTGAAACTAAATTTTTTCTTTTGCCATACGCTTTCCGCCTTCTTCAATAACATTCCTTTCAAATTTGACGTCATTTTCATGAGTGGTTCTTTTTTTATAGCGTTTTGAAACTTAAACTTTAATTATAATCACCCTGTATATATATATATATTTTTTTTTGTAGCTTTTTTAATCCAAAGGGGCGATTTGTGCAGAAGGACTACCAATAGCGTTTTGGCATTTTATGTCGGTTCACAATAAGCGTTGTTTCACTTTTCAAATTATTGCCACCAGATATTATCGCCCCGTATTATATTTAAAGAAATTAAATAATGAAGAACTGCATGAATGTATGTATGTTTCTCACATTGTGATAAAACAATGGTATCTAGAGCCATCAAAATTAAATAACAATCTTCTATAGAATATGGAAGCCCAAATTTTGTTTTATTATCGGTTTTATATTTTGTAAAACTTTTAATGAATTAGTGATTAACAAACTCAAGGATTTCAAAGTGAGCAATGGCAACGTTGTGCAGAAAAAACATTTTTATCTCCAGCGCATGAGACTGTGTATCAGAAATTCTAAAGATATGCTCATTTTAAAATTATTTTGTGAAAATTTAATAAATAAAGGTAACACACAAAACATTAAAAAAATGCACATTTTGATCTAATTTAAAATCTTAAACCCTTCAGATTTTTTTTTAAACTTTAGTCTTAATTTTAAATCAACTAAAAGCAAGCACATGAGCTACATAGCACATGTTTTTGTTAACCTTACTTGTCCATCTCCTTTAAACAAACTGCAGATAACCCAGAGTTTGGTCACGCATGTGATTCTACAGCCCTTTTTTTTTTCTTTCAATTCAAGGGGAAAAATACAGCAGGTTAACTTATATTCTTGTTCATAAAGACACAAAAAAAAAAAAAAAAAAAAAAAGGTGGCTCATTTAGATTCAGTTGGGTTAAATAACAGATGATATAACTGGTGTGATGTCATGCTTATCCTTAATTGGCACTAAATGGTACTACTTGATGACAGTTTCATGGTCATTGGAATAATACATACCAGAGTAATATGTTAATTGTCTTTGCTTTTGTTGAGTTTCATTTTGCTCTATAATCTATACGTATGAAATCTTTTGTGTGTTTTTACTGTATAATATAGTATGCTTGTTATTAATAAATTGCTGAATATACATATATTTTTCTTCATTTCAAGGTGGCAATGTGATTGTTAAGGAAAAAGTAAGCCTGAATAATCCTGTAACTCCATCATCCTCTTACATGATAGTAATTAAACCTAAGTAATATCTTTCCACTGAGCAAACTGAGCCTGACAGTCTTAACTAAGTGGATTATGGATGCTGTTTACTGGAGTTGGACATTTTAAATGCATGCCTCATGTTATAATGATGCTTAGTACTTAAAAAAATTCAAATGTAAGCTTAGTGCATGTATAACCAAAAACTATAATTGTGATAAAACATTAGTACAGTTTGTCTCTTCCTTTTCCCAAAACTCAAAACATTAATATATGTAGTCATCTAGATTCTGATGATATTTTAACAAATTTAATAAACTGAATATCAAAAAGTGTATTTTGATATATACCAAAACTTGAATAAAAGTATTCTTTATATTCATAAACTAAATATTTAACAGCTAAATCAAAGGCTTATTGGATTCCCCATAAAACTGTGAAATTCCCCCTTGTTGAGAACCCTGTCTTATATGATAGTACTAAGAAAAGAATATCTGATCACCAAGCAAATATACTTGAGGAATCTACAAAACAACCTTTGGATGCAGTTTGGCTGCTAATTAGAATTGGTTATTTTATAAAGGATATATGTTATTAAAAAACACTTGTTTTAATCATTATTTAAAAAAAATTCTTAGATCTGTGTGCATCCTCATGGCAACCTCATTAAGAAGCAGTGGTTTAACAATTTATGTTTGTTTATTTAAACTTCAAAATACAAATTATTTTTGGATTGACACGCAGTCATGGATAAATTGTAAAGATAATGCTAATGCAAACAAATTAAAGTAATAATAAAGTGTGTCATTTTTTATATAAAAAAGTAAGAATCATGGTTTATTATTATTTTAAAGGAACCTTAAATGGGATTTCCTACTAAAATTCAAGTTTTAATTTCTCCAACTTTTCATGACCAAAGATAAAGAATAATTTATCAAATTAAGTATGGATAATTCAATAATTTTATGCATTTACTACAATATAAAACATGAAAACTAAGGAAATTATAAAAAATGTGTATTATTTGTAAAGGAAATATAAACTGAAAAATATTCATGTCTAACTATTCGAAAGTGTATGTAGGGTTTTCTAAAAGAAATATGAAACTCTGAGAGGGGGATTTACAACAGTAGTATATTCATAATGAATATTATTTCTTTGGTGTCTCAAAATGATACTGGAGTAAAAAAGTGATACTTTATAATTAGTTATTAGTATGTACAGCTCCACACTATAGTAACTACACCGTTTTTGACAGACAGTTACATTTCAGCAGAGAGGTGCTAGAATAGCTACTTTTCTAAACAGTTCACTAACAGGTGGTTGGGTATTTATTTAGTAATTTGAATATGGTGAAGCTATGAGGATTATGTGCCTAAGGAGAGAGAAAGGACATAACATGGGAAACTGACTCGTATGTATATTACACATGGGGAAAACCAATCATATAGTCAATCATATAGCCCATTTGTCTTGATTCGAACTCAGAATAACATTCAGCAGTCTTTAACCACTTGGCACACATGAAGAATACTGTGAATCAATAAAATAATACCAAATGCGAGACAGGTAAAATACTTTCTGTAAAGATTACAGTAATTTTTCCTTTGTTCTTGTTTTGAAGAAGTTAATTTTTCTATTGTATGAACTTTTATCATTTGCAAGAACTGGGTACACTCTGAACCCATCCCATCTTCCTTAACTTTATGGGAAAAGTTCCAGTTTTTCTTGAATTTTTTAGAATTCTCTGGGAAAGTGGAAACTTAATACTCTCGACCCTGCTGATGGCATTTGCCACCTTCATATATAGAAATCTATATTTTCGGTAGTAAGATATGTTCTACAGTAGCTTAGAGTGTTGAATGGATTTACTACAATTCACTGACAATCGCAGGCAGTTCAGCATTTTTTGAGTTCTTTGTCAAAGCGTCATCCAGATGAGGTAGAATGCACACAGCTATCTCCTGTCCTATGAAGTCATCCAGCAAAACATCAGAAGCTTCATGCAGTTCCTGTATGTGACAACATTAGCTAATGAATAAAGATGGACACGAATAGCATTGCAAATTGGAAACTTGCGAAGGACATTCCAGAATCCACTGTAAAAAATGTGAAGTATCACTTCATTCAACAAAAATTTGTTTCAAAAAATTCCCTATACAATAAATGCTATAAATATCGGGTTTTAACGAAAGTTTCCCGCTACCACAAATATCGTCTGCACAAACTATTTGCACTAGTGTATTTAATCATATTCTGTCAAACAATTTTGGGCATTTGAAAGAAAGGCTTGCTTTAGAACACTGCGTTGTGAAATTTGTAAAAAAATATATTGAGATGGGATTTTTTGCCACAGCCACCATATAGCCTCAACTTTGCTCCTTCGTACTTCCTTTTTCACACCTAAAAAGAGACAGCTTTTTCGTGCCATCTTCCATTCTGCACAGGATGTCCAAAATGAAATTGTTCTGGTTTTGGACTCAAGCCCACCAAGTTTCTGGGCTTTGAAAAATTACCTAAACATTGGCAGAAAATCATAGATTTGGGTGGTGATTACTATTCATGCTGATGGTACTGCTTTCAAGTTTTATTTTCTAACTTTATTAAGAATGATTTTGGCAGGAAAATTTCATAACAACTAGATATTGCAGTCTATATTTATATTTTTATGAATGTTTATCTTGAGACCTGAGGGTAGCAATTGCCATTACAGCCTAGTTTCTAAAACTCAAGTAGAATTTGTTAATATGTCAGAAGGGAATTCTTATAACGCCTATAAACAATGTTTCGTAGACATTTTCTTGTGTGGGGGAGACATATACAAAACAATCCAGGGGTGAAAGGGTTAAAGATCATGGTATAATGCTTCTGTAAAGTTTCTTATTAAATCATGATTTTTTAAATAAAAGCTCATTCCATTAATGATAATCAGGCCACATGTAAAACTGTTTGAAAATACAATATTTCAAATTAAAAAAAATAAACAAATTAGACAAGTAGGAAAAAATGGCTTTTACAAAGTTAGCAATTGTGACTTACATTGCCGTGTATTAACAAAAATAAAGCAAAGTAGAAAAGTGCTACTAAATTTAAACAAGACAAATAATTTACAGATACAAATCTTAGAATTTTTTTTAAATTTTAAAGTTATACATTTACTTTTATACCAGTAATGCAGTGGAATTACAATGAATTCATTTAACATTTCAAAAATAATTTTCTGAGAGTTCAATTTACATTTTTCTCAAACAATTCTTAGGTTGTTATCATTTGATATACTACAATAAAGGACGAGCAGTGAACTTTTGTTCTATTTTCCCAAGAATTGAAATGTCACCACAGTTTTCATTTTGGATATGCACAGAAGCAACTTCCCATAGTGAGTCTGAAGGAGATGCATTTTCTAAAGTAAATTTAACTGATCCTAAGGATAACAGCATCTTGCCAGATTTCAAAATTTGTAGCTTACCTATATGACCCTCGCACATAGCATCCCAGTCTGGTTTTGAATTCACCATCTGAAGGGGAGAAAATATAGTTACTAAAATAAACCATCAGTCATTTTAACAATATTCTTATTAAGCAAGGTAAATAGAAAATCAGGGAATTTTGGGAACTACACTGTGTTGAACACATTTAAATGTATTATATGTATAATCCATTTTGCATGATATGAATGAACATATTATACATGATGAAATATGTTCCTTATTAGCCATGTCACACTTAAACTCAATCAAATGAGACAGGTGTCTTCTTTCAAGCTGTCTACTAAAAGAACAGAACCTAACTGTATCGGGTCAGCCCATACATTTGTGCGCATTAAGAGTATGCGTGGAATTCGCTATGACGCATTTACTAAAACAATACAATTTTAAACCTGTTGAAACTTTTCATCGTTTGACTAACACATTATTCAATTTATCACCAACTTTTGTAAATATCGAACGCATTTTAGTACCCATAGAAGATAAATATAGATAATCAGTACAAATGTGCCGTGCTACATTTTTATTTTCGTGTGGTGAATCTGCCAGGTTTGCAGCGATAAAAATTAATAGTGTACACGGTGAACACACTATTAGTGTAAGGGCTGCACAGAAATAGTTCAAAAAATTTTAAGTTGGAAAAAGCAGCATTGACGATAAGCCCCGTTCAGGACGTTTTGAACTGTTAGAACCAAATCAAACGATTCATTCAGAAGTTTATAGTGAACAACTTTGCCGTCTAAATTCAGAATTGATCAAAAAACACCCACGATGGGTGAATATCAAGAAAGTGTTGTTTCATCATGATAACGCTAGACTGTATACGGCTCGAACAACGCCGCAAAAAATGAGTGAATTTAATTGGAAGCTTTTGCCACATCCTGCTTACTCCCCAGATATTGTCCCTAGTGATTTTCACTTATTTCAAGCCTTACAAAATTTTTCACTGGGAAAAAAATTTAATTCTAAACAGGATTTACACAATGAACTTTCAAGTCCCCCCCCCATCGAAATCAGAGTCTCTACAGCAATGGCATAAAAAACCTGCCTGTAAGATGGTGAGACATTGTAGATAATGGAGGAAAATATATAATTGATTAAAATGTTAAATTATGTTTTTTATATTATTAAAAATTTACCAAAAAATGTGCACAAATTTATGGACTGACCTAATACAAGAATGGTAATAAAAAATAAAATGAAAATTTAGTAGATTTCTAAACTGATCTGTTTGGTCAAATTTTTTATTTCCATTTGCATTTTATATCCATTAAAGTATTGATGACTTAAATCCAAAACCTGCACTACATTTTCCAATTTTCTGCTTTAAACTCCTTTATAATATATAAGGTTGGATCAAAAGAAAATGAAAAGGTATTTATTTTTAAATGTTATCACCAAAATTACACGACACTTGTCACTGTTACACCAAGTGGTGAATACCTCTTTGAGAGCTGGCATTCCTTGAAAAAATTAAGATTGCTGCAGGCACTGCATGCGTACATTTCTGACATATTTAAATTATGGCAAAACATATTAAGACCATCTGCCTAAGGAATGAGATGCCTTTAAGAGCCACAGACTTGCAGATAGACATTTCACATGGAGAAAAACAATAAATGTTCCTTTGCAGCCAGTTCATTTGATCATACTTAAGCCTGAGTTGAACTATTAGTGTTCTGTAGTTATTTTCCTTGTCTTCTGACATTTCTCCTACAGACTTTTATACCTTTGGTTTGCTGAAAGGGCTCTTTCTAAATGCAGAGATACCACAATTGATGGACTTTCAAAAGTAGTTAAAAAAGAATGGAAAGCAATACTCCTAAACATTTTTGAAAAGCCATTCTAACTGATAATTTGACCCATTTTCTGCTAGAATCACTACAGTTGTTTTTATTTGATCACATATGTCCACTTTAGTAGAGATAAATTGAGTAAGGAGAGTCTTAAGACCATCTATCCTCAAATGAAGACTGTCTTTTTTAGAACTTATATAAACAAATTTTTCAAAATAATACTTAAAATTTACAGTAGTATTTCTTTCACTTTACAGATCCTTTTTGTAATTGTTTTATGTTATTTAATATGCTTCTACAATTGTCATAATATGCCGAAATATAAAAATTATTGGAGAATTTTTTTAAAAAATCTGCTTTAGCAGAAAAAGGTAAAATTAAAAGAAAACTGCTTAAGTTTTAATTTTTTTTAACCATAGAATATTGCATTTAACAAAAGAAACCAATAACCAACTCTAAAAACTAAACTCAGTGGCATAACAGCCCTAGTGGGCCAAGGCCTGCAGTGCTCCTATAGCTGCTTTCCTGACCGTGGGCCCTGGGTGCATGAACATATGCCCTGGACAAGTGGTCAGTTGTAGCAAGAACACCGGTGTTTAGTCCTCAAGTGAACTTGGTACTCATTTTATCGACCCACTCAAAGGATGAAAGGCTGAGTCGACCTTGCCCAGCCCGGGGATCGAACCTTGGACCTGTGGTGCTGCTGCGCAATGTGCTAGCCACTGCGCCACCGGGCTTCTTCAATAATCAACTCTTATCATAAAAATACATGAAAATGATTACAAACAGCAATAAAGAATACTTTAGTAGATTCATCCTCTGTTTTATTATCAGCATTATCAGTCAATTCTTCTTCCTCTTTTTTAAATGGCAAACAAGTAGGTAGCTGGATAAGCATCAGAAAGTCTTCACCTAAATTAGAAAGAAAAACTTTATAATTTTACCTCATATTACAATAATATGTTAGAAACTATATGTAATAATCTAAATAAAAAAACTTACATGCATATAAATTATTAACGTATATTTTAAGGGAATCTTTTTCATTTAAAATTATTATTCTCTGCAAAGTTAAATAAAAAATTTGATGTGGATACCACGACTTCCTTGTACAAGAATGTATTTTGTACTGCATTTCATTTAAACTTATTTCCTCAGATTTCAATAAAGATAGATTTCTCATTCAATTAATTCAGTTCTCACTTTTCAGTAAGGCAAAAATGCATAAAACCTAAAAATATCTTCATTAAAAATGGAAAAATATAGAAAAACACTAAATACAGTTAAAACAATTAAAAAATATTTTTCGCAATTAAAATCAGAGTTTCTATGCAGAAACAAGCAATTTGAGCAGCTGGCAACAAGGCAGATTTTTCAGTGCACAAAACTAAAAGTTTACTTTTGGTCCTACTCAGCAAAAAAAGCACTGAAGATGCAGAAGCTGACTTAATTCAATATTCTGCTGAATTCCAAATGTAAACAAATTTGGCTGCTATGATAAACAAAAGCTGCACTTAAACAACTTTTAAATTATTGATAATTCTACATCTATTGCATTCATATTAAAAGCCTTAATTGGAAGGTAAGACTAACACAATTCAGAAGTCAAACAACAAAAATCAGCATTATATTTACAAAATTGATTTTTGTTGTTTGACTTCTGAATTAGTATTTATTCGGCGTGTTATTGTGTCTTAATTAACACAATTCAATCAACAAAAATGCACAATTTACCGACACATAAGAATTTTAAAAAACTGAGCTCACCGAGCCGAGTATCTAAATGGGTATATATATATATATATACTTTTGGTGTGATTGCTTGCGACCAAAGAGGGAGGTGCACAACTACATACTTATACAAAATTTCAACATTCTGAGGTTACTTGTTTTTGAGTTATGCGAGATACATACATACATACATATGTATGTGCGTACATACGTCACGAAAAAATCTCTTTTGAATCCATTTTAAATCAATTTTATAATCCGTTTAGGGAAAAAGAGTCCTTTATTTTGTCCTTATGTCAACAATTTTTGTTTTAGTGATTCAACCATGCATCTTATTTTCTGATTCACCTTATTACTCAGGTTCAAAATTTTCAAAACAAGTTAAGCAAATATGAATCAAATTTTAAACTATGTTGAATAACTCATTTAACACAATATATTTAACGGAAGTAAAAAAAAAAAAAAAAGTTAGTTTTCCAGCTTAGCTATTTGCACATTTCTATATAGTTTTATCTTGCAACATTTAATATACTCTTGAAGTCTTGATATTTATTATTTTAGAATTCACATTTAAATAATGGTAATATTGGAATGAGAAATAATGGAATATTTTGCTCTGTATTTAAAAAAAGAATTTTCATTAAAAATTTGTATTCCAATAACAGTCAATTCAATTTTATAAAAAAGATGCAAATTTAATGTTTTACTCATTTCTGATTAACTGTCAAATAGAAATATTTAAATAAAAAAGTGATGAAAAACAGTTTAATAAATAAAGCTAAACTTCCAGTAGAAATATTAAATAATTAAAAAAATTATTATATATTAATTTTATAGCAACCAAAAAATTTGTTTTTGTATACTGCTTAGGATTAAATTAACTGATTCAAACATTTAGATTAATTATAATGATTGCAGAAAACATTAATTTATGTCTGTTACAACTGTTATTTAAGCTTTTTCAACAAGGCCAAAAATAAAACGCATGCATAATTATATAGTAATCATTCAGCTGCAACTGATGTGACATA
This sequence comes from Stegodyphus dumicola, assembly GCF_044657685.1. NCBI lineage: Eukaryota > Metazoa > Arthropoda > Arachnida > Araneae > Eresidae > Stegodyphus > Stegodyphus dumicola. Next base: position 181,690,918 of record NC_140776.1, on the reverse strand, counting down.
TTTACCTTTAGTATAAAAATAATTACAAATAATAAGTGCTAACAATTACAGTGCCTGAAACATCATTTAAGAAAATAACTGAAAATCTGAGAGAAAAACAGCATCAGATAAGAAATACTTAGATGGCTAATGGCACATTAAGCAAGGACTGTGAGTTAAGTGCGAGTGCCTATTGCAGCAGTACAATAGGCAACAATGAAGGTATTGATTTTGAAACATTAGCTGTAGTCTTCAGATTCAAATAAAAAAGCTTAATAATTAGACTGATTATTCTACAAACAAACCTTCTTTAATAGCTAAAATCGAATTTGAAGACAAAAATCTGTCAAATCTCTTAAGGAAAATTTTAACAAACGGGTTAAATAATTGCATTTATTTATGTACAGTATTTCATATACTTTCTAGATAAAATAAAAATTACATATGATGTAAAAAATTACTAATCTGTAAATGCGTTTCAGTATACAGTAAGACCCCGTTTAGTGCTGTTTTGGTTTAGCGCTCTTTTATTTCAACCTAGGGATTCCCCGAAACTGCTCAAAAAAAAAATGAATAACATTAAATCTTCACAGTAATTTCCCTTCACATTTTTATTGAAAATTTTCAGGAATGGTTACCTGAAGGATTTTCAGGAATGGGTACCTGAATATCAAGAAGTTACCTGGTTTAATATCATCTTTACAATCCTTTTCTTTCTTATTATCCATTCTTCTAAAATTCATGAAAAATCTGTTACCTGCAGATTCCAACTTGTTTCCAATGTATTCCTCTAGAAAAGTACTGATAAACTTAATTTTATGTTAATAAACTAATATTACATTCAAAATAAAATGCACCCCAAAAATTTAAAATTTTGACTGCCAGTAAAAGAAAATAGAATTAAAGCATGCAAGTGAGAAAACACGAGTTACTTCAAAATACAAGTAACTCAAGAATATAATTCAATGAAATATTTTAATCTTAAATATGCTTAACAGATGATAATTTTTAACATCATCTGACATTGAATTTATAGACAATATACAAAACAGGTATCCAAAAAATAAATTATAGCTAAATCAGTCTAAATGATTGTACATCAAGAAGTTCAACTAATTAGTAGAAATTGTTAAGCATGAAACCAAAGAATTTACTATTGAATAGAATCTTTCAGCACATATTTTAAGAATAAATACATAAAACAGAGAGTTACATGTGTAACTAATACATACTTATCAGAAAAATAGTTATGGTCTCATATTTGGCAAGGTATAGGGTCTTCTTTCGAGATGATAATTTGCATACTGTGGCATTGACAGCACTAGATGATGGAGAACATTCTAAAATACTCTGAATTAATATGAGAGGATTATTTTCAAGATCAAGCAATGATGTTGAAGGACAAAGAATTCAGGTCTTGGATTCCATCTTCTCTTAAAATATTCTAAGAATTTCCAGACAGAACTTTGTGATGAACAGAACGTATTGTGGCAAAATATTGTCATACTAGAAGAAACCATGTGCTGCCACAGTTTGGTCACATCATGACCAAAAAGGCAGTACATGTTCTAAAATTATTTTTTGAAAAGACTAGCAATAATATTTACACTGAGGATTAAAGTATAAAACAGCCATGCAAATACAGCATTAAGATAGATGTGTGTGTGTAAAATAGAGTAAATACTATATTGATTTATTTAAATTACCATTTCAGTTTGTTTCAAAGCACATGTATTACAGAGTACAAAGCACAGAGGAAATCTCAAAGGGATCATGCATTAAACAAATACGGTTAAAATTTTAAAACATGCATCACTAACTTTCCATTCACACTTTTTTTTAAGCCGATTTGCAAAAATATCTACTCAACTAAAGGCCTTGTCCCCCCCCCCACATATATTTATTTTCTTGACTTGAATGCACTTTATATAGTAATTCATTAAGCACTGGACTACAACAGGAAAAAAAAAAGTGTTTCATCATAGCCTTCAAATCATTCCTGAATGGCAACCATCAAATTATCATCAGTATAATGTGAACCATGAAACAACTTCAGCTTTTGAGATAAAAATAAGTCATTTAATGCCAGTTCAATATGGTGAGGAACTAAAAGTTCAGATGTTGAAATAAGTCCCTCAATATAGTGGATGGGGAAGAAACATAAATCTGCATTGTTAATCTGCCCTTGAAAATGAAGCACTATCAAGCAAAAGCAATGATTTTCTGCTGAACTTGCTATGGTATTTTATAGCTTATTGGATTTGACTCAACAAATTAGCATAATAATGCAGTATTATGTATTATATTATCAATAAGTAGTGGTTTTTTGATGTGATTTTATGAAGTGTATAATCAATAAGCAGTGGTTGATTTTTGTTAAAAGAAAGGGTTCCCAAAAGATTTCTGGATTCTGAACTTTTAGAAATAAGAATAACCATGGTGTTTCCATACCATGCCTGCTTCATTTCAAGATGCTATGTCTCTTTCCTATGACATCAGTCATAAATATAAATTTTCCTTTGTATTTATCATGAAGAGAAGTTCTTCAGAATAATTAATCCATGTTTCTTTCATTTCTGGCATCAATGTTCTAGGTATCTATTTGGCACAGACCTACAACATTCTCAGCTTTTCATCAGAGGCATAACTAAGGTTTTCAGAGCCCGGAAACAAGTAAAGATTTCATATAATATCCTGTGCAGCAAAATGCACACCCAGAGGCATATAATCTCCCTCACTGCACCACGACTTTTCATTCAAGATCATTTTTTCAACTGATCCAACACTGATGCCCGTTTCCACAGCAGTCTGAGAAACTGTCACTTATTTATTTTCATTCACATATACCTCAAGCATACATACCTTCAATGGAAATGCATGTTTTAACAGTCATGGCACAAATTTTTCAATGGCAACACTCACACAGTGGCCTAGTCTATGATCATCTTTGAATGATACTTTTGTCTAAGTCATTATTTCAGTACCTCACAAGTATTTCGGTATAATTAGGTTTAAAACTTAGGAAGTGTCCCTCGCATTTTATGAATCAAGCTTTGCCACAGAAGTCTTAATCAAGCAACATTTTAATACACTGTAAATCAACAAAAATGATATTTTCTCTTAATATACTGAATGAATAAATACACTGGAAGGAAAATTTAAGGAGTGTCATAAAAACTCATATAACTTGAATGAATTTGCAGCCAAGAACTTTTGCAAAATTAAAATTTTGTCATGCCTCACATATTTTAAAATATTTCTGCATAAGCTTGAATAAAAACTTGGGAAATGTCATATAAAATGCAGTAGAAAGAAGTTGGCATTACAACCTTTTAGACATATATTAAAAAAAAATAATAAGGTGTATGGTTACCCCTGACCAAAGTATAAGCTTTGCAGTTATGTTCCATTCCATGTATTTGATTGTCCAGGAATTCATGCAGTAAGAAAAAGTACTCATATTAAATAGTGCCCTGAGCTGCAGTGCATCCTTTAGTTATTATTGACTGCATCACTAAATGAATTGACGTAAGGATCTTCTCTCTACACTATTTGCAGCATTTATAGTCGCACAGGTCAAAATGTATGTTAAATGCAATGTCAGATGTAAATTTTGAAATATGGATAATATTTTAACAAACTAAATGTGATAAAATTGTGTAAAGCAATGGCACAATGATGAAACCATGGAAAATTGTTTGTATGCATATCATTTTAAATTAAAATTTAGATAATACAACTATCTCTTTTATATATCTTTCCTGAATGACCCATTGAAAGACGTATTAACCATGCTTTATGGTATTTTTTCTTTTAATGTAAAATGCAGTTTTCAAATGCATCATGACAAATACTAGGTGACAAGGTATTCTTTTGAAAGTTCTATTAAAATTTTTCAAAAAAAAATCAAATTAAAAAATTTATATCAGTAACCATGCTTAAAGTACACAATGCAAATGAATAAACATAAATTTGTAAAATAACTATTTGAAGAACTATTGCAAATCCAATAATTAAATTGAAATTTTAGAAAGAAAAAATGTCTAAAAAATATAACTGTGATTAAAAAATACTATAATATAAACTAAAAATACACACAAGAAAGAAAAAATCGATACTATTTTCCTGCTCATGCAGAAAGAGAAAGGCAAATTGAAATAGGTTGCCATAAACTGAGAAGTTCACCAAAGTAAATTTCTGGATTACTGATTAATCTGAATAACTGATTACTGATTATACTAAATTTTACAAAATTTGGTTTTTAGGCATCATTTGAGTCAAAGAATCGAAATATGAAAAAACTGACATGCCATTTCAGAAAAAGTTTAAATCTGGTATGTTAGAACAACAGTGTACATAAATGCAATACATAGTCTAAGTCACGATTATGAGACATGAGAAATTCAAGTTAAATTTCATCAACAGTAGAACAGGAGATACAGAACTGCTCCATTTTTATTTTTTGACCGAATGCACCATTTTCCATTTATATTATGTTTTGTTATTAATCTATTTACATATACTTTAATATTTATATTTTACTAAAATCCCAAAAGAAACTGCAAATGCAATTATAAATCAAACTTTAGAGGAATGAGATATTTAAGTTCAAACTTAATGAGTTGAAGAAAAAAGCTTAAAAATTCATTAAATTATGAATAAATTTTCCTTAAATTCAAGTATTTTTGCATGTAGAATTCTCCATTACTTCTAAGGAAAACGGTATTTTCTTAAATTAATAAGTTAAAGTAAAAAATTACAATTTAGAAATTGCATATGCATGAAGAAACAAATTTTAATTTCTGCTCTTAAGTCACAATTCACATTAAATACCTGTATCTTATGTGCACAGTTTTTAATTTCATTTCCACTTTCAATAAATATTCTGCTTAAGAACTGCATAACCTATATTTTAATTAAAATTTGTACTGAAAATTACTAAAATCAGGAGAAAATGCAGTCTCTCTTTTTATGTAATTTTGACAAAATAAAAATTAAATGAATTTCCTCCCTTTCTTATTTAGTAAAAATCAAGGCAGCAGTGAGGAATTTTAGTTTTGTAATATATAAAATGCACCTACAGCCAATTAAATAAATTTAAATGGGTTAAAGTATTATTTCAATTAAATATAGCAGATAATACAGGTACAAGCTGTTAATTTAGAAGAAGGGAAAGCTGTTAAATTATACATGTGCAGTATACATATCATTGAACTACACAGTGCATGTAAAAAGAAAGTGAATCTTTTAGGCAAACACAAAATTTCATTATTTTGACGAAAATTGAGACCTTTTACTATCATGCTTTTTAAAGTTAGTATAGCGCTAACCTTGTTTGCTTAGTTAAGAAGCTTTTGTAGGTTTGTTTGTAAAATGGCCTCGTTAAATTTCATCATGGTAATATGCGTATCTCTTATCATCATACAGAGCTCCTTCATTTGCTGTTTTGAGATGTTGAAAATTATTACATAAATCTCACAAATAGGATAGGTGTTAAAGCTGCAAGCTGTTTTTTTGGGAAGGGGGATTAAAGGTGATAGTTTTTATGAGATGGAGTATTGTCATACAGAAAATACCAAGTTCCAGGCTTTTGATATTTTAGCAGTTCAGCAAAATGCTCTGTAGCGCTTAAATAATATCAATAAAAATTTCATTTTCTGGAATGAATTCACAAAAACGATGTCCTTTGAATTATAGAAACAGATTAATATTACCTTCACTTACGACTTGAAATGCAATTAATTTGTTTTGTGCAACACAGGGGATTCACACAATGCAATCTAATATTTGATTCCAGGTAATAGCTGAAATACCGTGTCTCATAAACGATGATGATACAATATAAGAATTTTGATGTTTGTATTAATCAAGTCATTTCAGAATCAATGTACTTGTCTATTGTTTCTTCATGAAAAAATAGAATACATATCTTTTTTTTTTCATTAAAGTTTTTGTCAGAATGCCATAAAACATCATATTACATATTGGATATGTCAAGTTATTCAGCAAGAGTTAGGCACGACTGTTTCAGATCAAAAGCATATTTCAAATTCTCTAGTGATTGCAATCTTCATTCAGCTTGACCATACATCACCATACATGTTCTCTCTTCTAGTTCTGAAATGCTTACACATGAAACTTTTTATGAAGAAGTTTTGCATTTTTCACATACAGTCAAAAGTCGTTAATTCGGACACCCATAATTCGGAATGATCTATAATCCGGACCTCAAAACTAAAAACTTTCTGCGCATGCGCCGCGTTGACACATGCGCATAGGCGTTTACGTGCGCGCGTAAGACCTTTTACGACTGCGCATATGAGTGTGCGCAAGTGCAGAATACGTTTTCGCGTGCACGTTTTATGTATAATGGATGTATAAGCTAAAATTATCTAATTATCTATTTCAGTTAATGTTGATGATTGCGTTGTTCCTTAATTTTCGAATTGGATGTGGCTTATTATTTTTTGCAGACTGTAAGAGCAATTTTATAAAAGTAAGCTTAAACTTTCGATTATATCAAATAGAATTTCCGATATATATTTGTCAATATGTAAAGGATCTAAAGCGAAAGTATGTTTTGAAATCCGAAATCTGTTTATCAATTTCACGCTGCTCGGCGGGGGGAACGCTGCGGCGGGCGCATAATGAATTGGAAGTTGATCTGTCAGCACTATCCTTATCTTCAGCGCAGATGTTTTTATTTTATTTGGCTTATAATTCCTTACCAAATGTAGTATTTCATCTCAATATGCTCCGTCTTTGATATGGTTTAAAACAAGTTCCTCCTCATTATAATTCGCTTCCGATAGCGAAGAAAGTGACAGAGGTTATTGAAAACGAAAAAATTTCGATTGACAAATTAGTTGGTGTTCTCGACACAGCAATTATAGGACTTGAACAGCGGAACTTTGTAACTGAACAAGAAATTATGTCTGTTTAATAGAATTAAAGAGAAAGTATTATCACATGAAACGAAGCAAAACTTAATTGAAAGAAATGTTTAATAAAGTAAACAAATAAATATTAAGCTTTTTCTTTTTGCAAATTTTGATACCCTTTAGATCATAATTGTTCTTTATTTCATAAATTACTGTTTCATATTTTTAATTTTAGAATTTCTGCATGCCATCTTACGAGATTTAAACTGATGATCTATAATCCGGAAAAATCGATAATCCGGAATCGCCGAAGTCCCGACGAGTCCGGATTAACGACTTTTGACTGTAATATTCATTGCATTACTTTTGCTAAATTTTAAAATGAAAGATATTTTTTTTAATTATGCTTCAGCTTTCATATGGCACTGCTAATTTCGGGAAGTTCAATTGCTTTTATTGTCAAGCATATAAGGCAGACTAGTATATTACAATTTGCCCAAGATGCCCGACAGTTTTAGAATAGCATTCAGATGTTGATTTTAACATAAATCTTTATAATTCCACTTTTAATCTTATTTAATACAATATGCGATATTGTTTGCATTAAAAGCAATATAAATAAAATATTAGTTTGCAAATAAAATATGAAGCATATTTAGAGTAATATGTTAAATATCAAAGTGGAAGAAAGAAGTTTCATGTTGTTCTAGACGTGAGATCATATGATACATTTCTCAAATGATAGTAATTGTATTATCAATTTCAAAATTATAACTGTAAATTTAGTTTTTAATCATCATATCAATTAAAAAATATGAAAAATATTCAACATCCATTATATTTTTAATATTTCACACCTACCTTTTGTAAAAGGTTTATTGTCAGGATCGGGTGGTTCTTGTTTAATATTCTGCAATTCCTGCTTTGGTAATTTCACTGGTTGTTGAAAATTTTTATCATCTATAAATGCCTAAGATATGATACTGTTATTAATTACACTAAAACAATTAATAACATTGTCATCCATATGATAATTTATATAAGGTATTCAGTGGCAGATTGGGCAAAGAGATCACAGCTAGCAAGAAAAAATATGTTGGCCCTAAGGCTCCCATATGTAATGTCATTATACATATAAGTTATCATCATCATAAAAAAATTTTATAAAATAAAAATGTACATTTCAGAAAAGTAACACTTTATTCATATATATATATATATATATATATAGAAGAAGAATATTTTGGCTAAAACAAAAACTGAAGATATTAATTGAAGAAATATTTGCCCAGGTACCTGGAATTAAAAAATATTTAAATGGCTTAATTATGAATCAACTGCTGTTTCGTTTGTATAATTATTTAGTCACTGTTATTTTTTGTTTGTAGTTTATTTGCATATTAGAAGAAGAATATTTTGGCTAAAACAAAAACTGAAGATATTAATTGAAGAAATATTTGCCCAGGTACCTGGAATTAAAAAATATTTAAATGGCTTAATTATGAATCAACTGCTGTTTCGTTTGTATAATTATTTAGTCACTGTTATTTTTTGTTTGTAGTTTATTTGCATATATATATGCAAATAAACTACAAACAAAAAATAACATGCATATATATATGCATGTTATTTTTTGTTTGTATGCATGCATATATATATGCAAATAAACTACATGCAAATAAACAAATAAACAAACATGCATATATATATGCAAATAAACTACAAACAAAAAATAACAGTGACTAAATAATTATACAAACGAAACAGCAGTTGATTCATAATTAAGCCATTTAAATATTTTTTAATTCCAGGTACCTGGGCAAATATTTCTTCAATTAATATCTTCAGTTTTTGTTTTAGCCAAAATATTCTTCTTTATGTTCATCAATAGCAATGACTCCAAATTAACTTGCTTCATACATAGTACTCCTTAATCTACTTTTTACAATTTTTAATTTTGCAAAAGCTCTTTCGCATTCAACTTGTGTTGTAAATAGGGTGAGTACAATCTTATAAGCAAACAAGACATTGGTGTATGCATTACTATATAAATTATCTTTCAAGTGTAATTTATATGCAAACAAGATGCAATTTTTTCAAAACCTGCATTTAGCTTTGGATGAATGCTCATTAATAAATAGAGCCTTCTCTCTTTCCAACTCAGTATCAGATTCAAAATAATGATTTTCAATTGAATTTTTTAGTACTTCCCATTTAATTACTATTCTAAAATTTGATATTTTATCTAGAATAGATTTTGCCATTTGTTGTATCTGTGCATTTTGTATATCACTGGAAGATATACTTTTGAGTGCAAGTATTAATTCTACGTACGTTCCCCCACACTCAGGACTGTCTTGCTGAGTCATCTGTGTCGGTTTGATCGTTTGAGTTTCTTGATCGACCCGAAATCGCTCAACCCCATGGTTGCCTCCCTAACTATATTATATGCGGGCAACTGCATGGTTGCCTGCTGGCCCTATCCACCACTGAAGGTATTGTATAAGGTATTTGAATAATTTATATGTGTATTTGTGATTTTATAATTTATATACAGAGAGAGAGAGAATTTATGTTTAATAATACAGTGTACAGAAACCTCAGAAACTGATTCAACAAAAAAAATAAACTTAATAATAAAAAGTTAATTAAGAATACTTCCCTTTCTTTTATGAACTTATGACTAATTATATTTTTAAAACTGGTCAATTCTTCTGAATTAACAACTTATTCAAAAAACTTGTTTCAAATCCAACTTCAAGAATGCTAAAGTGTTGGAATTTTTGAAAGTTATAAGGAAATTTCATCTCTTCTATAAGGAATATCTTAACAAAGATAATACTACTCTAATTAGAAGGCCCCCCCCCAAAAAAATCAAAATTTTATTTCGTGGATATTTCCATTCATATTGATGCAAAACAGTTAAGATTTTATTGCCAGACCTATATTTCAACTGATGCAGAATTTTCCCTGCAGTAAGATTTTATTGCCAATTCTACTATATATGAGTTTATATGTTTATATTATAAATGCATATGTAGTTGAATGCCAATTAGTTGAAGTAATTATGACTATAGTTCATCTTAGATAATTGACTGGTTTGGTTTGTTTTAATTATGGCAAATCGTGCTATGGCTATCTGCCTAAAGGGAGAGGATGAATTACCTTTTCAGGAAATCTGGTTCATATTCATCTTCACATGGGAAAAAAACCACGAAAACAGCTATGAAAGCAGCCCATTTGCTAAGATTTGAATCCTGGTCAATTTACCAGGACATAAAGGTTTTACTACTTAGCCACTGATGAGCTCTTCCGATCATGATTTTTGATAGATGAAAAGGTAAAAGTTACTTATCGGTTACAAATTGGTGGTTTTCGCACCTTTTTATCAGAAAGATTCCCAAACTATCGTATTTATCATAAATCAGTAAACATTATCAGCATGTGAAAAGAAAACATACTTTAGCAATTTAAAATATGAATTTATATTATTAAATAAGGATTACATGATATATTTAAAAAAATTTACATTCTTCTTTCCATAATTTTTTTTCCACTGTTCTCCTCCCAAAGTACACAGCGATCTATTTGTATATACTAAAAAATCAGAGAATCGCAGAGACTTTGTGCAAACTTCGGCAACAGCAGGTATCTAGAAAACACACTTCTTCGTTGGTTATGTGCATGGTTGCCAGAGTTTGGCACATTATGAAAATACAGTGATTTCTTCTGAGGTGGTTGCATTAATAAATAAGCACAATGCCCATTTTTCTTTTGACAAGGTTTCCTGAAATTATTTATTTGAAATGCTAAGTATAAGTGCATAAATACAATAATTAATATTTTAACAAACTTTTAGATAAAAAAAAAGTATTTTAAAACGCTTTTTATGAGAGTCATAACTCTAGTAGCTACTGCACTGTCATGCCAGTTTTTGATCAATAGAAGATTCATACAAAAAGCATCAAGGTGTTACAAAGCTTTACACAAGGCTTCAGCACCTATAATTAGTCAAGTGGTAAAACTGAGTCCTAGGATTTCAACCAGAATTTAAATCCTGACAAATGAGCCTGGAAGTTTTAATGTTTTGCTCATATGTGATGTATGTGCCATTTTTGCCTAGAAATCTTCCACAAAGATATCCTTTCGCTTAGATATAGAACCCTTGTGATCCCTGCCATAATCAAAATAAATGAAATGAAGACTTCAGCATGGCTAATTTTTATGCTTTCATTTCATCATTATTCTCAGCACAGCTGCAATTTTTATTTATTTCCTGATCTATGCTATTATCATTTCAAACATACAGTGTCTCACAAAAGTGATGGGACACTTGTGTTTTACAAAAGGAAACTGTAGTAAAATAAATTTTAAAAAAACATGTAAAATTTTTTGTGGGTGTGTTTCATACTTAAATTTAGTAACAATTATTACATAATATACATTTTCTCAAAATGTTAAAATAATAATTTAATAAAAATACAATTGTTTAGAACCGGGGAAAAAATGGCTCACATAAGTGATGGGACACTTACATTTCCATCAAATATTTATCCAAAAATTTTACTTTTTAAAAGGTTTTAATATTTTTTGGATATTCTTTTACTTTTAAAACATGATTTAATCTTCTTGGGATGGTTTCGACTAATTTTTTTGCGATTTCTGGAGTGATTTTACCCCATTCTTCTTGAAGCACCGATTTTAATTGTTGTTTTGAAGAAATGGTGTGTTTGCGAATTCTTGATTCCAATTCTTACCAAATATTCTCTATGAGATTTAAGTCTGGAGATCGTGGTGGTGTTTTTATTATTTCAGGATAGTTATACAGCAGCTAGAGTCTAACGTTCAAAGCAGTGTGCTTTGGGTCATTGTCCTGGTAGAATTTAAAATCGTTATGAAGGTTCAATTTTCGTGCTGAAAATTTCAAATTTTGATTTAAAATGCCAATATATTTGTACTGATCCATTATACTGTCAATAGAAATAAGATTACCAATTCCAGCGGACGACATACACCTCCATACCATAACTCTTCCTCTACCATGTTTTACTGTTGGCACCAAGTTCTGTTTGCGAAATTCTTTCCTGAATTTTCTCCACACCAAGATTTTCTCGTCAGAACCAAATATATTAAATTTACTCTCATCAGCAAATATAACTTTATTCCAGTAATTAGAATTTTTATTTATGTTGGATTTCGTGAAAGCCAGTCTGAGTTTTCTATTCTCACTTACGAAGAATTTTTTCCTGGCTGCTCTACCGTGATATCCAGCAGATCGAATTACTCTTCTAATAATCTCAGGATTAACAATTACTCCATATAATGCTTGTAAATCAGCAGCAACTTTAGGAGCACTCATTCTTGGAATTTTTTTAATATTTCGAACGATAATTCGCTTTATTCCATTGGATAGCTTTGATGGTCGGCCAGATCTTCTTTTATCCTGAATCATATGATTCTTTTTATATCGTTTAATGATACTGAAAACTGTTGAATGACTCAAGTGAACTGTTTCAGCAGTTTCTCTAATAGATTTTCCACATTCAATATGCAAATTAATAACTAATTTTCGAATTTCAGGCAAAGTTTCTTTTCATTTAACATTCATAGTTGCACAGAGCTAAAAAACACAAAAATTCCAAAACAAACTGGAGGGAAATACTGCAAACGATTTTATAAATTATTGCTGATTCCTTTTGAGTAAAAATAAAAAACCCAAAAAATATTTTTATTGTAGTACGTAGTAGTATCTAATGGTGTCCCATCACTTATGTGAGCCATTTTTTGCTGCGTTCTAAACAAATGTATTTTTATTAAATTAATATTTTAATATTTTGAGAAAATGTATGTTATGTAATAATTGTTATTAAATTTAAGTATGAAACACACCCACCAAAAAAGTTTACATGTTTTTTAAACTTATTTTATTACAGTTTCCTTTTGTAAAGCACAAGTATCCTATCACTTTTGTGAGACACAGTATGTATAAATTAATTGTTATTTAATGTTGCTTTCATTTTTAACTCAAGTAAAGCACATTTTTTACAATAATGTACAATAGGATGGCCATTAAATGACCCATGGCTAATAAGAAAGCCCAAAAGATCAACATAACTAATAATTGGTGCATATAATTACTATAATGAATGTAACTTATAACTCAAAATTATGTCAAAAGCATATGTACTTCATTGTCTTCATGAAACAGAAGGTCATCAATGATATTAGCGTCTTCTTTCATTTGAAATTCAGTTTTCTCATTCCTCACAGTATTTCTTGAACAGTTTGCTAAATAAGCTCTTTCATGGTAGTCAGGCAGCTCTGAGATAAAATGAAGATTTAATACAATATTTTCAGAAACTGAAGCATCTAAGCATATTGCTTATGAACAGTTATAAAAATTTTGTCTACTTAATTAATAAGCTTCTTTAATTGATTAGAAAAGGCATACTAAATTATGGAAAATAAACATAATAACATAATAAATGAGAACAGAGAGATCTGGCTTAAATAAAATTACCATACTGTCTTATTCAGTACCTAATAAAGATAATTAGGCAGTCTGTGCAGAAAAGGCTTTACATACGGAAAAGTTTTAAATGTACTGCACAGTTCTGATCCATTATGTAAGAAGACTATTGGCATCTATTAAGAAAAAAGAATAAATCTCTAACTAAAGTATCTGAATATCAAATGGGAAAAGGGTTTGAATTAAAATCATGAACTGAATTGAAAAGAATTTTATGGATGTAAAAAATTTCAAGGAAATTTTATCTACCAAATAATAGTTTTTAAAGTATTTTCAGTAGAAACTTTGGGAAAAAAAATAGAAGATTACTATACTAATCAACAGATGCATTTGTGAACTGCTCTTTTCCAAACACAAGTTTTATATTCCTCTGTTCTTTTATAACAGTGAATGTTAATATCAATTTATTTTGAAAACCTAAAACACCATGTCCTTCTAAAAGGAAATATGAATTCAAATAAAAAATTTTCTGAAGGAAATCTTTTTCTCCAACATCATTAAAAGGTTAACAATATGCTGCTTAAGTGGAATGATTATTTTTATTAGAGAAAATCTGTTATATCGCACTGTGCAATTTTAATAGAATGACAGTATTGCAAGTGCAAGGATTATTAGCATCCTTTTAAATTATTATTCACTTCCTCAATGATATTTTTAAAAGAATTGGTTTTAAGGCACAAGAGTTGTAATTTTGAGAAAATAATGCATATTTAAAGGATAAATAAGACTTTTTGTTAATTAAATGAAAAATTAATTGTTGTAATAAAATGAAAATTGAATTAAAAAAATAAATTAATATAAAATAAATAAATTAAATATATATAGCTGTTTTAACTTTAATAATGTTTTTTTTTTTTTTTCATTTTTATAAAAAATAAAATGGAAGGTTGTTTAGAATACATTACTGTAAACTTTTTTGGTGCCTAAGTATTATCTCTTTGACCATGAAACCGTCGGCAAGCAGCATGATGTAGTGGTAGCTATTCATAAGAGTGACATAGCAACATACTCTCAGCATCTGCACTTTCATTTGATGCAACCTGATTGATTCTTAGTAAGCCATCTTTTGTTTCTATGAAAAAGGATATTATTAACTATTACTTATGTATTTTTTCCTTGCATTTTAAAAAACAAACAATTAAAATTTGAGACCTGCCTTTTACAGAACAGCAAGCACTGGATTATTTTCAAAGTTATATGACCCTACCTTCAAAACAAGTATGTATTAAAAAGTTATGTATTTACTGTTTTGTCTGCCATATCCTTATCAGCTGGATATGGCAGACAAAACAGTAAAAGACTGGAACAATTACTTACAGTAAGTTTTCACTCATAGCTTTCTAAACAGAACTTCTGATAAAATCGGAGGCTTAACAAAATAATAGAAATTGATCAAAGCCACTTTTTTTTTTTTTTTTTTTTTTTTTTTTTTTTTTTAATGCAGCAAGTCCAATGCTGACATTTTATTAAATAAAGAGACATTAGTTCCTTCAGAACTCCAGAGGAATATTTGTATAACTTTGGTGGGATCTCCAACAACTTTCAACTTTTTTACTCACAACTTCTTTTGACCACAGATAACTTTCCATTTGAACTAAAATGTATTTTGTCAAAAAGTGCAATGCAGTACCCTGCCTTCACTATTTGCTTATTCAGTATCCATGTTTTAATCAATTTGCAAACTACAGAAGCTCAGATGATTTTAAAAATTAATTATTATTCATCACAAATATGCACTAAAGGAAAACATATATAACAGAAATATAGCATCCCAGCACACCCAATAATTCCCATAGTAATTCAATCATGAGTATAAATATATATACATTGAATCACACTGATGTTTCATTTTTCTACAGCAGCTTTAATAGAAAAACATGATTTTTCTCTCATCCCTAGAAACTGCCCAGCCCAATATAGTATTTACTACTCTAGTGTTTTTGAAGATTAGACTGAAATACCTTACTTTCATTTATATAAAAAAAGAAATTCACAGTGCATACCTTAAAATCCTTATAAACTGATTTTTAATTATAGAATTTTTTAATACATTGTAAAAACACAATTGAAGGATGCAGTATAATGTATTTTTCTCACATTATCTAGCACTAGTTCAAAACAAACTCAACATTAATTAATATCCAAATCTTGCTAGATACCAAGAAAAAATGTTTTAAATTTCCTTGATCTTTTTTGGGGGGTAGGGAAGGCTTCTTTTGTAGCTTCACAGTTTCGATTTAGTAGAAAGTACTGGAAACCACAATTTTATGCATGATTACAGTAAACACTGTAATTTTATGCAACACCCATGAGAGTTGCGATACCTATTTCGAGAACATCTATATTATGTATACCATATATCCTCTGTGGGCCTCTGAAAAAGCTGGTTTTACTTCCTTAAATATTGATCCAGCACTGTACATTTTAATTCCAGAGTTTTTCATTCTAAGGTAAAGAAATTACAGTAGAAGAAACAAATGTGTTCTGCTTCATAAAAACAATATAGCAAAAATCAAAACTAGTAAAATATTCCTGACCTCTTTAGATCTGCATGCTCAAATTATGGAAACAATAGGACTAGTCACATTAGAAATACTTTCAAATATGTAAAATGAGATATGGTGATGCTTAGACATAGCCAAGCTGCAAATTGCACTCTAGAGGTGGATTGAAATGTTTCGAGTTCATCTTTCCAGTTATGCAAATCTTGATGCAATAAATACATTAATTTCAGATATATGTGTCATCCTTTTTATCACTTCTTTTCTGGACACCCCCTAATGACTGCATCAGAAGAGTTAAGCTGATTCCCCCAAAGCTTTGTTGTCTTTATCTCAGTGCCCTTTATTTTGTGTGAATGAACATGGCACTTCTAGTGAAATATTTTTGGATCTCTAGTACTTGAGATAAAAGATTGTAGCATACATTAAGAGAAACAGTACCATTTTGAAGTCTGCTGAGTAATATAGGAATACATTTGAGATCTTATTATGTTATGACTGGAAACTTCAGATATTTCTGAGTATTTTTAAATAGTTAAATCATTTCAATAGAATTTATAATTTTTAATTTATAATTAATCTGTGTGATGATTAACAATTAATAGCATCAGACCCAAAGCAGCATTCTTGGCCAACTGAACATATTTTATCTCTGGATAAACAATTCATCAAAAGCATATTCTTAACTTGAATTACATCATGCAAAGGATGCAATCTGAACCCATTTTTAGGGACTTATTTATGCTTTTCTGCATTGTAATGACAATGCAATTAATGCAAGAGAAATAAGCAATGACATGTTTGCAGGATAGCAAGTAACATGAGGAACAACAGTAATGTGATGTGTCACGTCAACAACAGCAATGTGATGTGTCTGAGATGAAAGTTTGGTTCAGAATGATTTTAGTTTAATTTTTTCCCAAATCTACAATTATTATTATTAAAGTAAGTATCTGCCTCATAAATGTATTATAAGAATCATGCAAAGAAGGTTAATTCTGAAATGATGCAGTTTAGAATGCCAATGTTTTTAGGACAGAAAGGAAAAATAACCAAACTGAAATATAGAGTTAAAGGACTGCTGCAAATTAAAGTTAGAATTTTGATTTAGCAATAATTTTTCATCTTACATAAGTACATGCATATGAGTGTGCGCGTATGCCAGTATTATTCAGGCAATCTTTTATGATAACCCTGTAAATACTTGAGAATGTGTTTAACAAAAGTACCTTAGATTTAACTTAACACACATTCTGAAAATTTAACAAGCAGGATACGTTTTTAGATATCATTAATTTTTTTAAAGTACTTTACTTTCAAAATGAGATAGCATCAGAAAGAACAGCTTGGCAATACAATGAAATATTCAGTTACAAAATACTTAAAAAGTAGCTTTTTAACCCTTTCCGCCACACTACCTTTTAAAGTCGGAGTTTTGATTAAAAAAAAAAAAAAGTAGGCAGGGTAATTAGGCCTAGAGGAGTACACAAGTAAAATTTTGTAAAGATAACATTTATCATTTTAATTCTGTGGGTGTGCCTGATTGAATAGAGCTTCGAAAAGAGTGCTGAAACGAGCATTGCTGGGAAGTGCGTAAAAGAGCAAGAGATTTTGCCTATGATTAAAAAACACTAGATTCTGAATACCATATCAGATTTAGCATTATCCAGGGTGTGCCACGGGGAGATCTGCTATTCTAACCCACCCCTAAAAAGCTCATTTTTGGTTATATGATGATTACATGCTTATGAATGGAGGGAAAGTAACATGGGTATATGATATTTACATTATTTACATTTCATATTTGCACTTTAGTCTATTTTTTCAGCGTGGTACTTTTTGAAGAAAGTGACACCACCTTTGAAAATGCACAACCCAATATTGCATGTTTTGAACATGTGCTGGGATCCGTACTAGATTCACTATCTGAAAGCAATTCGTGTAGCACTTTCAGTGCTTTAGAACTGGTCAGCCCTCTCTGATCCGTTTGGAAAATAATTAAAAATCCGAAAAAATAAACTAATATTATATCTACAATTTTGAAATTATAAACTATAAAATAAAAATATAAATGTCTACAACTCAAAACTACTAAACGTAGCGCTAAGAAAGCGAAAGAGAAAAAGAGAACTGCTCTAGTGAAAAACCAAACAGCTAATTGATAAAATTATTACTGACCTTCAGAAAATCATTCCAACAGTTTCTTAGTTGATAACCAAACCTCCCCCTCCCCAAAAAATAATTGATAGAAGAAACAGAAAAACAGGAAATGAAACACAGATGTGGACCCACCTTTCTATGTTAATGAGCTGACCGATGAGCTGCAGAGAAACAAAGAAACAGCTGCCTCTCAGTTACCTAGACTTGCAGTGAGCCCAGTCTGGGAACACCTCGGTTCGCCGTTCGATTTTAGGCAAGATTTCAAGGTAAAAATTTAAAACTAATATAGAATAAGGAGATTAGAATACAGCCAAAAAAATAACATAGAAATTTTTTTCAAACAATTCCTTTTATACCCTAAAAAAAATCTGGAAGATTTCTTTGAGAAATGAGGGTCTTAAAAAACTAAACATGGCTAAAATATATGGACTGGTTTGTGTTGAGCTTCCATTTACTATAAATAAAGAAGGTTCCGAGTAACCTATAGTAACCTTTAAATCCTTTTTCATTCAATTTTTCTGTGCGTACAACAGAAGGAAAGTTTTAAGCGTGCCCAGATCGAGCACACTGTGCCGCAAAGGGTTAATTGCTGTTACAACCAAGATCTGTTAA
This sequence comes from Stegodyphus dumicola, assembly GCF_044657685.1. NCBI lineage: Eukaryota > Metazoa > Arthropoda > Arachnida > Araneae > Eresidae > Stegodyphus > Stegodyphus dumicola. Next base: position 181,672,256 of record NC_140776.1, on the reverse strand, counting down.
CATAAATTAACATTTTCAAAATCTTTCAACTACTTTTTAAAAATGGTTTTGAGAGAAGAGAGAGTACACATACATTAACTGCGGTTTATGTCAAACATTAACTGCGGTTTGAAATAACTGCAAATTGTGCTGCAGATTGAAACAAAAAAAAAAAAAAAAATCAAAAAATAATTAAATGTTTTATTAATCTTTATAGTAAAGGTAATTAAAATTATCAATCATGTATTTATAAGAAATTAATAAAAAATAAGAATATATTTTAATCAAATCTCTCATAATGTCTTTTAAGAAGAATCCCAAATGGCTGTTTTATACAGTACAAAGTCCGTAAACTGGACTCGTCGGGACTTCGGCGTTTCCGGATTAGGGTTTTTCTGGATTATAGATCATAAATTTAAATCTGGTAAGATGGCATGCAGAAATTACGCAATTAAAAATATGAAACCATAATTTATGAAATAAAGAGCAATTATGATTTAAGGGTATCAAAATTTACAAAAAAAAAAAAAAGCATAATATTTGTTTACTTTATTAAAGATTTCATTCAATGTAAATTGTTTAATTGCTTCGTTTTTTGTGCTAATACTTTCTCTTTAATTCTATAAACAGACATAATTTCTTGTTCAGTTACAAAGTTCAACTGTTCAAGTCCTGTAATTGCTGTGTCGAGAATACCAACTAACTTGTCAATCAAAATTTTTTCGTTTTCAATAAACGTTTCATTTTTGTCACTTTCTTCACTATCAGAAGCGACGCATGCGTGCATGCATATCAGAAGTGTGCATTAAACGTGCATGCATAATGCATACAAAAAAATAATAATTGGTGGCTTTGAGGTCCGGAATATAGGTCATTCCGGATAATTTACGTCTGGATTACGGACTTTGTACTGTACATGTTTTCTTACAGAACATGCTTAATAACATGTTAATAAAAATAATAGAAAGGAACACCTTTTTTTATCTTTGGTGCTACTCCTTCTCCTAGAAATGAACCAGCTGTCTGCACAATAATTTTAGATCCATGGCCCCGACCACGCCACGATTCAACTTTTTTCTCTTGCTCAATAATATCAGCTTTAACAGAGCATTCTCTATAATAAAGAGTAGTTTCTTTTTACAAGCTAAATAAAATATTCTGCCCTTTCTTGAAAGAAAAATTGATAAAACAAGATTATATGGGACTTTATGTTACCGACTCAAATCATACTGAAATAATAAAAAAATGTTTCAAAAGATTGTTTTATTACTTCCATTGATATTCAAAACCTCATTACAATTGAAAAAGAACCAAATTAAGAATTATTTTTCAGCTTTACATAAAATCCATTTTCTGATATATGCAGTTTTTACATTAAAATATAGAAATTTTTCAAAAATAAAAAGTTAAAAATGAAAATTTCACATTTATTCTTATTATTACATACATTGAGGGAAAAAAATAAAAAATTTTAAAATGCAAATTGCTGTTTTTAAAACTACTGTAATCAAATTACTGCATTATATGGAAAAATAAATAACAATTGAAAGCTAAATCATTGTAGTATCAATATTCTTTTCCTTGAATCTTTACCTACCTGCCTTTGCAAAGTTTTCATAACAGAAATTGCTACTTTAAGAATTTATATGACATCAACGAACGATACGAATATTTGAGAGTACAACAAGGTTAACTTTATGCACCCAGCAGTGATTGTGCAGAAGACAAGGCAAACAGTCATACATTGTACACAGGCCAATACTAGTTCTTTTACTTAAAGAGCAATTTCCCGATTTTTTAATATCTACTTATGCATGTATATGACAAACAACTCCCGAATTTTCTTTCTTTACAGTGAGGAATATTTAATTGTATATTTGTATGTCATGTCAACAGAAACTGCAAAGATTTTGAATTTCCTGAAACGTTATATATAACATATAAATGAGGGATTCGTACAAATATTTCAATTCTCTTTTCAGATTTAACCTGTTCATGATGGCTAGCTCAGTCATTGAACCACTCTCTCGGGATGACACGCTAATCGAATGCACTGTCTTATGGGGACGGGTATTTCATGCTGCCAAAGCCTAACTTTGGGGGGGGGGGGGACAGAATGAATTAAATTTGTCCAATTGATCCAATTTTTGGTACTTTATAAGAAGAGTACTTAAGTAGTTATCAGAATTATTTTGTGTCAAAATACCCGTGTTAGAACAATGCTATATATAAATCTAATACATATCCCAAATCGCGCTTTCGAAACATGAAAAATGCAAGTCGAATTTCGTCAATTGGCCAAGTAGAATGAGAGATATAGAACTGTCCTTCCCCCCCTCCCCCACAGTGTACATATAAACTGTTTGTCAGCAGACTGATATTGCCAGTTTTAATATATTTTAACATTAACACTTTGATTTAATTATTATCTAAACTTGCTTTTCAAAATACATATATAAAATAATTTCACTTTAGCATATATATGTATATGACAACCCTAAAATGTTTTAGCATTTTACATCACACAGATAGAATTTACTTGTTTATCAATTAATAAATTCAATACATACGGAATTTCTTTTTTCACCTGAGTTCGTCTCTGTGGAATTTTAGGAGCAACAACTTTTTTGGTACCAGTAGGCAGCATATCACTTCGTATTCCAGTTGGTGGAAATCTGAATATTTTGAAAAGAAAATTTCATTTTCAAATAAATTTTATGGCAAATTTTTAAAACAGGTATGTATAATCTTTTATGCACATACACATTATTTACAACAAAAAAGAAGTTGGCTCTAGGATTCAGTTTATGCAAAGTAACAAGAAAAACATTTGTAACCAAATCTGATGTCCATACATTCATTCAAGATGTGTTTTTGGTTCCCAGTAAAGTCAAATTTGAATTAAATGTGTGATTTATCAAAAAAAAAAAAAAAAAAAAAAAAAATTATTGTGGATTGATGGAAAAATTACTATTGCAAAGTATCAGCATAGAACAAAACTGTGTGCAGAAAATAGAAAAAATAAAAATGCAAGGGTCAACAGGAGTGATACTAGTAGATGATAATGATGTATTTAGTAGCTGCTTTTACCTGCAACAGCATGTAATTTAACAGAATATAATCTGAAATGCATAAATACAGTAAAATGGTTTTTTAAAAAACTATTTTATTCAAGTTTGAACATTGTTCAAGTTCCCTTGTAAATATTGTTCTTTAATGCCATTTACAGTTTAGCTGCTTAATTTCTAATGATATTTATTTTGTCCATCCCCCCTTTCTTTTTCTTTCCAAATTACAAATTTATCTAACATAACCAGATGAGTTCATTCTCAAGAATTAACTATTGAAAATATAGATAAAGGTTTGATCCTAGTATCCGGTGCACACGAGATTTGGCTACTTTTGGCGACTTTATGATGAGCAGTAAAAACGGGACATATACGATGAGTAGTAAACGGATCATTCAAAGAATATATATAGTTAAATATAGTATATATTATGTATATACACACATAGTATATAGTGTATAGTTTAAGGACATTCTTTGGATCATTTTTTATGTTGGCGATAATTTTCAAAATCGCGCCAAGGCTGCACTGTATACTAGAATTTTACCCATTACTGAACCAAGGAGCAGGGTAGCTGAGATAAGGATTTTTCATCGTTTTCACAATGTATAATGTTAATACTATCCAGCTTCTACTAGAAAATCCTCCGCTAAAGTATCCCGACTTAACCCTGAGATGCTTATTTTTCAAATTTTGTACCACATATAATATGAAACAAAAATATATGTACCACCATAAAAGCATTACGGGAAAGTGCAGAATCACCCACTGCTTGGCGCATTTCTAAGAATTGCACAAACTCGGTATTCATGTACACATCGACCTTTTTTCCTTAAAAAAACATGAGAGAATTGCACAAGTTCGGCATTGCGCACTCCCTTGACTTTGTCAATGTACACATCGATGCATTTTCAATTAAAAAGGTCAAAGGAAATTGATAAAAATCCAATTCTTCTTACTCTTGTAAAAAGCGCCAAACATAACGCGCCAAATAAGTGGACGATTCTGCATATATAATCAAAGAATAAAACCCTTTAAATTTATGTTATTTAATTATAATCGTGAATGAAACGGAACTACTCTGATATGTGCCCTCAAGGCGCCAAATTTCTCGCCAAATATTTTTGGCGAGAAACGCCACGCTGCCATATTGCTATCTAAATTTTTTGTCTACATTTCGAACTTTAAGCCTAAAATGTCTCCAAAAACACGTTTTTCGCGAATGCAAAAACCACGTTTTGAACACACAATTTAAGCTAAAAATCCGAAACAAAAACAAAAAATTTAGATAGCAAAACCGTGAAGTTTCTAACCAAAATTATTTTACAAGAGTCCATGTACACAGCAATATGTTTCAATTAAAAAAAAACATCTACGAATGGCACAATCTAGGCAACGAACGAATTTACGAACTACGCACACCTCGCTTTAATAAATTAACATAACAATAAATTTCAAAGAATACCATGTACACAGCATCCTGTTTCAACTTTAAAAAACATCTACGAATTGCAGAATTCAGATGGTACGCACTAATCAACAAAATAACTAAAATAAATTTCAAACAATTCAAAAAAACAACAATAACGACAGAAATTCATACTAAAAAAAACAATGAACATTACATTCTACAAAATAAGAACAAGAATAAAATAAAATGCACTTACCATTAATGCTTTTTCGAAGAGCAGATATACCAATTTCATACCGCCTTTAACATGCCGCCACGTAATCACTAGTATCATATTTATATGACAGCCAGACACACTATCCAGAAAATTCATACTATGGTTCACAAATAAATAAAATAACAAATAATCACAAATCCCTACTTCTATCATGCACAACCACTAAAAATAATCTCCCATACCTTCTTTCCACACCTCCAAATACCCATTGCCCCTCAACAGGATGACCATGACGATATTTCCTTATGCCGAACTTCAATTCAACAACTTTCACCATTAAATCTTTCCCCCCTAGCTTCTCAGACACAAAGCATGACGGGAACTAACGAACTCCAGCGAAAGACTTTTCAACGTCAACAGGGTTGCCATACAACACGCAATCGCGCCAAAAACCAGCACAGAACACATATCGCCACATTTGGTGAAATTAGGGCGTATATCAGAGTTGTACCAATGAAACTTTTACATTACAATAAAATATAAATACTATGAGTGTATATATATATAAAAATTGCAGTAAACAGTGAGTAATAAATAACACATACATTAAGCAAATAATATAGTTGTACAAAAAAGCAGAAAGAAGACACCTGAGTCAGAGGACCAGCATTCACAAAATACATTTAAAAAATATATGCATTCTGTCTTTTTGACATTTTAGATATTACAAGGTTTAAAAAAATGGTGAATGTTGTGAATTTTAATCAGTTTTCTTGGAAAAGTAGTCATTTTAACATTCAAGCTAGAGCCGCAAAAGTCAAAAACTTGACAAATATATGTGTTTCTGAATAATAAAGATTAAAACAAAATGTTCAAATGGGCGCAATTTTATATTCATTTAATTTTCCATAAAAAAATGTACCACTAAAAATAATGTACCACCAGTGGTACGTGTACCACAGTTGGAGAACCAGTGGCTTAACCTAAACTTTTACATTCATATCTTTATCGATAGTTGATTTTTGTCATTTCAAATAATGCGGAAACCTTATAATTGTGTATATGATTTGTTGCCAGTCAAAACATCTTAGATAAGAGTTCCTAGATTTTCTCAGACTAGCTAGGATTACACAGCAGTTTAATAATAATTCTATAATTTCAAAATTCGGGTTAGATGGTAGCAGCATTAGAGGTCTTGGTAAAATCCTAGTATACGGTGCAGCCTTGGCATGACTGAAAATTATCGCCAACACCAAAAATGATCCAAAGAACGTCTATATATATACTATACATACATAGTATATGTATATACACACATAGTATATACTATGTTTAACTGTATATTTTCTTTTAATGAGCGGTTAACTACTCATCGTATATGTCCCGCTTTTACTGCTCATCATAAAGTTGCCAAAAGTAGCCAAATCCTGTCGCACCGGATACTAGGATTAAACCTAGATAAATTATCAATGGTACTTTTCTCTTAATTATAATATAGATTATTTATCTTTTCTGTGTCTTTTTTTGAACTGCTCAAGGAGTAACTGTGATTTTTAATCAATTATGGACATTCAGCCCAGTCTTATCACTGTAAATTCAGAGCTGATTGTAAAGGCATCAGAAGAAACATATATTTAATTCATGCAGATATCTAAATAACCTTATATGAATTTAAGTGACTCAAATTTGGAAAATTCCAAACATGAGAAAGAAGATGCTTAAACATTGACTGTTAACACACATAATGAAAAATCATAAATTATTATCATATGAAAAATAAACAGAATAAAATGCAAATAAAATACACTTCAAATAAATTAAATTTTATAAAATGACGTGAAATGTCATCCAGTTGACACAATCAGTTATCAGAAAGCTGAAACAAACAAATTGAACAAAAACACCACAGAAGCTACAGAAGACTAGACTACAGAAAGGAGATAAATAGAAATATCTCTAACATTGCTGTCTTGTCTTGCTATGTAAAAAAACCACTAAAATATTTTGCAGGGAGTTGGCCATAAGGTTGTTGTATGTTCCATAAGAAAATACATTAACTAAATATTAGAAATTGATCTTAATAATTATAAATTTGTGCACTATTACTATAGAAAATCCACCAAAACCTGAAATCCTAACAGCCTCTCAGGTGTCATAAGGTCGCATAATTGCAAAACTTTAAAAATAAACATAAAAGAATATGCTTTTAAATTTACTTGGATAAATATGTAGCACAACTTATGGTGCTGTGGGTAAGATAACAACTTCCCATAAACTTAAAAATAACTTTCAGATGTCATGAAATCATTCACAGTGTTAAATTTAGTGAAAAATATTCTGATCAAGATGATATGGAAAATACCATTTAATGATGATGTGGTATTAGGTGAAAATTATTTGAAATTTTTTGGCTATGAAATTTGCATGTATCAGGAAGTAGTGACTATTATTCTGTATTACATAATATGAAATGTAAAAATTCTGAAACATAAAAATGACTTTTTATGCCTCTTCATCAGCCCCTTGTTTAACTTTATAAAAATGTAAAAAACATTTTTAATGTTTTGTTTTTACTTATTCTGCTCTGCTTTAGGTTAAATCTAATATATATAATGACCCCAAATCTGCACAGTCTTAGTCCCAAATTACACAGGTTTGGGTTTTCCTACTTTAAAAAATTTTTATTTTTCACAATTTATTTATAATCATTAGGTCCAACACTAAATTCAATATTTTGTATCCCCTCTTTTTTTCTAAAAGATTAAAATTTTGAAATTTTATTATATTTCCAACAGCATCAGGCAGACCAGATTAAAACCTTGGGCACACTGTATGTCAGTTAAACCTTATCCACAAACATCACATTTTCCTTGAAACTATCGCAGTAATCCAACTACTAATATCTGAAACTTTGTGTCTTCTGCTTCAGTATCATAGAATATCATTTACTGCAGGCTTACTATTTACTGAAGTTGAAATGGTTTTCTAGAAATGCAACAGTAGGCTTGATTGCTAGACCAGGTTTCCCACTTATAATATCACTCACCTGTAGGCACTGAGGAAATTTAGGAGATTATTGGTTTCAGGTGCATACTGTTCTGTTATCAGGACTGAATCCAGAAATGCATGTATACATGGATGTATGTGTTCATGTATGCATGGATAGTGTTCATGTATATACTATGTAAGCATGAATGTATATGTGTGTATACATTTATGCACATATATACATGCACACAGGCATACATTCATATATTTCTGAATCCATCCCGATAACAGAAAAGTACCGAATGAAGACTTCTTGAAAAATGTATGTACCTTTATGCTGGCAATATTCTGACAAATATATAGACTCCTTCCATAGCACCTGGAATAATACATATTTAAAGACCATGTTGTCAGCACCTTCTATATATTACTGAAAATACAGACTTGAATAATGCTTATAAAATCAATGCTTGCTATAATGAATGCTGTTTCTAGCAACCATTCCATTAAAATGACTGGTACTGTTTTGTTATCAGAATTGAATTCCTAAATTCCTATACTGTATAAATTGTGCAATTCTCTGATTTTTTTAAAGTTAAAACAGATCATTGTATACATGGATTCTTGTGAAATATTTTTGGTTAGAAACTTTACGTTTTTGCTATCTAAATGTTTTGTTTTGGATTTTTGGCGTAAATTGTGTGTTAAAAATGTGGTTTTTGCATGAGCGAAAACCGCATTTTTAACACACAATTTAGGCTCAAAGTTCGAAATGTTGATAAAAATTTAGATAGTAATATGGCAGCATGGAGTTTCTTGCCAAAAGTATTTTGCGAGAAATTTGTCGTTAACCCAACCGAGGGCACGTATAAGAGTAACAGTTCACTTTTTAATTTTATAATCTTATAAAAAAATATAATATTACACTAAAGCAGCGTTTCTTAAACTTTTTCCAATTGTGACCTTCTTTTATCACTGAGATTTTTTTGCTACTCCTCCCCATAATATTTACAAATATTTTGTGAGACCCCATAAGTATTGCAAAAATATGACACACACAAGAGTAAAACTGTCATGTTTTCCTTGTTACTGTAATATATATACTAAAAAAATGCATCAAAACGTTTCCGTTTGTTTCTTTGTCTGTATTGTCTTATCTTCATTTTCAAATACGTTGTGTAAAAATATTTGCTAATTGTAAAATTATTACAAGAAATATCAAAACTGCTAAAATTTTTGGCGAACCCCCTCGTGACCTACAGTTTAAGAAACCCTGCACTAATGAAATAAATGTGATTCTCACATGAAGACCATATTGTCTAAGATTTTCTAATTTTAATTCATAATACATCCTATACATAAACATATATTAGACTGAATTATAAACCAAATATAATTAATCAGGTAATCCAAGAAAAAAACTAAACTAAAGCTAGTAAGCAAAAAATCTGTTACATTCAGAATTCCAAAAATTTTAACAAACTTTTTTTGCAAGGCCTACTGGGAAAAAAATTTCAGACGATTGCAAATGCAAAGATCACAAAATCCTTTTATTTTCAACACCTTAATTGAAATAAAATACTAAACAGGAAAAAATACCCTTCTTTACAATCAATACATAATCAGAACAGAAAAAAAATATCTTTCTATGGGCCAAATTTTACAAATTAAATTGGAATATTTGGGGTTTTGCTAAAAGGTCTCCTGTGAAACTAAAGTGGTGTAAAAATGTTCATAAAGCATGATAAGCCTGTATATTGTAATATTTTTCATAACTACCAAAAAAAGTCTTTCTTACCTCCGACCTCGGATTCTGATCCCACCTCGTCGACTTGCTGTCATTTTTCTTATTGAATCAATTGTATCTGAAGAGCAGTTAGAGAAATGTGAATCCATGCTTGCACAATCTAAAACAATGAAACAAATACTAATACAGTCAAAAGTCGTTAATCCAGACTCGTCTCAAATCATACTGAAATAAAAAAATGTTTCAAAAGATTGTTTTATTACTTCCATTGATATCCAAAACCTCATTACAATTGAAAAACAACCAAATATAGAAATTTTTCAAAATTTTTAAAATATAGAAATTTCATTTTCAAAATCAATTTTCAAAAATCAATTTTTAAAATATAGAAATTTTTCAAAAATAAAAAGTCAAAAATGAAAATTTCACATTTATTCATATTATTACATATATTGAAAAAAATAAATAAAAAATTTTAAAATGCAAATTGCTGTTTTTAAAACTACTGTAATCAAATTACTGCATTATATGGAAAAATAAATAACAATTGAAAGGTAAATCACTGTAGTCTCGATATTCTTTTCCTTGAATCTTAATCTACCTGCCTTTGCAAAGTTTTCATAACAGAATTTTGCTGCTTTAAGAATCTATATGACATCAACGAACGAAACGAATATTTGAGAGTACAATAAGATTAATTTTATGCACCCAGCAGTGATTGTGCAGAAGACAAAGCAGACAGTCATACATTGTACACAGGCCAATACAGTCAAAAGTCGTTAATCCGGACTCGTCGGGACTTTGGCGATTCTGGATTATCGATTTTTCCCGATTATAGATCATCAATTTAAATCTGGTAAGATTGCATGCAGAAATTATAAAATTAAAAATATGAAACTGTAATTTATGAAATAAAGAACAATTATGATCTAAAGGGTATCAAAATTTACAAAAAAAAAAAAAAAAAAAAAAAGCTTAATATTTATTTGTTTACTTTATTAAACATTTCTTTCAATGTAAGTTGTTTAAGTTGCTTCATTTTTTATGTGATAATACATTCTCTTTAATTCTATAAACAGACATAATTTCTTGTTCAGTTACAAAGTTCCGCTGTTCAAGTCTTATAATTGCTGTGTCGAGAATACTGACTAATTTGTCAATGAAATTTTTTCGTTTTCAATAACCTCTGTCACTTTCTTCGCTATCAGAAGCAAATTATAATGACAAGGAATTTGATTTAAATCATATCAAAGACGGAGTACACCGAGATGAAATACTACATTTAGTAAGGAATTATAAGCCAAATAAAATAAAAACATCTGCTCTGAAGATAAGGATAGTGCTGACAAATCAACTTCCAATTCAATGTGCGCCGCAGCGTTAAAGATAAACAAACGTTAAAGTTTAGATAAACAAAGGATATGCCTTTATCCATTTTTTGCAGCAATTCCACTTTTTCTTTAATGGACTTCGAAACATACTTTCGTGTTGTACATCCTTTACATATTAGTAAATATATATCAAAAATTCTATTTGACATAATCGAAAGTTCAAGCTTACTTTTATAAAATTGCTCTAACAGTCTGCAAAAAATAATAAGCCGAATCCAATTCGGAGATTAAGGAACAACGCAATCTGCAACTTTAACTGAATTAGATAATTTTAGCTTAGCTTATACCGTCCGTTATACATTAAACGCGCATTTATAAACGTATTTTGCGCACACACATATTTGCAGACGTAAAGGTCTTCTGCGCATGCATCAACGCTACACATGCGCAGAAAGTTTGTAGCTTTGAGGTCCGGATTATGGGTGTCCGAATTAACGACTTTTGACTGTATTCCCATCCATGCTTGCATAATCTAGAACGATAAAACAAACACTAATATCCCCAGGGGTAAGCTTAAGGGTTTATATGAACCCTTATTTATCCTCAAGAATCGTTTGTTCCTTTTGTTTGCTTGCTTACTTATTTTAAGAAAAACACATCATGTCCAATATATCAATCATTTGTTAACTTACGTTAGTCTTCCTAAAAATCAGAAACTTAAATTTTATTCCACAGAATTAAGATTTATAGTAATGTGCTGGAGATGAAAGAGTTTTCAATTCAACAAACAGGATCTTAGCTCCTTAAATGGGAAACTTTCAAGACAATATTTTTTCAAAGGAAACTTTCAAGACAATATTTTTTCAAAAAATCATTGCACAGCACTAAAATCTTTTAGGAGATATACTGATGCGGAAGAAGAAGAAAATAATATGTGGTAGCTTCTAGGCTAAAGTATATTTACAGGTACCCCTTGGCAAAAATTGGCAGTATATGGATACCAAGTTTGTGGAGTTCTTTGACTTGTTGTTTTGGCTTTGTGTAGCCACAAAGACAAAAAACAAGTCAAACAATTGCACAAACTCGGTATCCATGTACACATTGTCCTATTTAAAAAAAAAAAAATCACAGAATTGCACAAACTAGGCATTTGCATTCCCTTGACTTTATACATGTACACATCGACCTATTTTCACTTTAAAAAAAATCAGAGAATTGTACAAACTTGGCACTGCATACTCCCTTGACTTGGCGATAAATGAAACAACAACTTCAGGATGATACAAGGGGTACCCTTCAGTCTACTCTAACCGCTTCTGGCATTAATTGCACCACATAATTAAATTTACTCATTTAATTGGCATAGTGTGTTTTTTAAAACATTTTTAATGCTAAATTATTTGTACTTTTTTTTTTTTTTTTTTTTAATGTTAAATATTTAACTGTAAGTGAGAGTCTATATTAGAACTTTTATACTCACCATTGGATATTCTTGTCAGTGAGAAAATGCACTACTGAATGAATTTTATCATATCATGCAAAGTAAAATGTGTTTTTAAATACTTTTTGCTTTGTACAGTATGATATTATATAAAATTAAAAGTTTTGCAAAAAAGAGGCGAATGCTTAGTGATTAATTTAGGACTGAAATTTTGATAAGTAGAACATGATGTGAGAAACAAAGCATACACCTAGATTATGAACCTCAACTCTAAAAGAAATTTATTGAAGAATTTCTGAACTTTTTTCAATAATTAAAACGATGTTTGCTTGGCTCTTCAAAATACAAAATTATATTTTAAATAAAAGAGCATATTTTCTGAGTAATTTAAATTCATCTAAAATAATAAATAAAATATTACATCACAAAAAATTAGTACTTAAGAATTAATTAAAAATACTCTGAAAAGGATGAATGTCAAGTGCAATAGGTTATCAGATGATGCTAAATCTTCAGCTAGAAAAGTTATTACAGTGTAATTATTATATTATTGAAATAAAATGTGATTTATTATGCAAATGACCTTAAAAAGTGACTGAATTTTAATTCTACAGATTATTTATTCAATAAAATCTCTTATAAAGCCTTGCTGTTACAATTAAGTATTAAATTCAAATTTAAACTATCTAGGGAAAATGTAGCTAATATTCAATAATACAATAGAGTCAGTTTTACATTATATTTGGCATACAAAGATTCCAATTAATTTGAAGTGTTAGCTTTAAAATGATATACACATAAGTGACATAAACTGACATGCTCAAAATAATAATTGAATATTATCAGTATAATTTTTTTAATTTTATTATAATCTAAAACCTTTGCAATTTTAAATATAAAATGAATGATTTTCCCACACTTGGAAACTTTTCCACATTATTACTTAGTGGAATGGCATAATCATTCTCTTTATTACTTTCACTTCCTGTCTTCTTAAATACTTTTAAGTTGAACATTGAATACATTGAAGCATTCAGACATGTTTCAATGTATTCAGTTCTCTTTATTACTTCAATTCAATGTCACTTTATTACATTATGGCATAATTTATCAAACATTTGTTAAAATCCTAGGAGAGCCCACACCCTTGCCAACAAACTGGGAAAGTGCAGAATCACCCACTGCTTCACTCGTTTCTCAAAACCGCCAACTTGAAAATAACAAGTAAAAAAATTGCACAAACTCGGTATCCATGTACACATCAGCCTATTTTCACTTAAAAAAACATCTCAAAATTGCACAAACTTGGCATTGCACACTCCCTTGACTTTGTTCATGTACACATTGATATGCACCATATAAGTGGAAGCGCCAAGGGTGTGGGCTCTGCTAGGATCCAACCAAACATTTTTATGTGTATGCAGGTCATTTAATTTTATTCCCCCAATTATGAAAAGTCTGACGTGGATACCATATGACTTCCTTGTATGACGTATTAAACTACACACATTTTTTGCTGCACTTCATTTAAGTTTATTTTCCCGAATTATTCTAACTTAACCAATCCTCAAGGCAAGTTCAAAATGACATCAAAAATTACAAATTTTGAAATTATAAATCCCAGTCAATATTTGTTGTACCAGAATCAAACTTTTAAAATTTTATTTTTTCATAATAAGTATAAAATTTTCCCAAATATAAGTATAGGAACCAAGCAAGTTAGATTTCACCATTTGCTGAAAATTAATTTTTTTAAATTTGACACTGCCAAAGTATGAATATTTTTATCATTTGAAACACTTCTGTAATAGCAAGTATACGATTTTAATTAATGAAATTAAATTTATTAGCACAAATTTAATTTCTCAACTGAATACTTAAAAATAATTTGTGAATGAAACCCAGTAATTTAACTCTCTGTTTTTTTTTTTTCAATGTATTCAGTTTTAAAGACAATTTTGCTTCATTGGAAAAACTGAAATGCATGACATTTACAAATTTTAAAAAAATTATCATATTGCTTTATATAAAACCTACTTAAGAAAAAGTTCCAACATTAAATAAAATTTGAGAGTAATATATTCATACGTTATCAGCAATAGAAAGCTTACAGCATAAGTTAAGTTTACAAATAAATTTATGACACAAATACAATTTCACATTTTCAATACGTGAATTTCTTCAGTTTATAATTTAGACAACTATCTAAATATTCGTTGCGCAAGCATACCTTAATTTAAAGGTCTTGAAATTTACGTATCACATAAAAAGTTAGTAAACACCTAATCAGGAAAATTCAAGACCCGCTTTGACACTTAAACAAAGAAAGCCTATACAATTCTTATTCTTTGACATACAATACATATTCTTTGACTTAAATCTAAATTCACAATTTTAGATGTAGCGCCAAAGAACGTACAGCGCCACGATGTATTTAAAATCAGCAAACGACTACGGCCAGAAAAGCGCGCATGCGCAATATGAACTGTTTCTATGAGACGGGCGGCTAAAATCCGCTGGGAACTGAAGAAATTTAACCAATCAGAGAGGACCGTTGCGCCAGGAACTTTTGGCATCATTTCTCTTTCGCCAAACGCAATTTTAGTGCAAAACTGGTATACCAGAAAGTGCTTGTTAATGTTATGGTAACTTGTTCGTTCTTCTTTGGTAGTAACTAGTAGATAGATCATTTGTTTCGCTTATTATTTTGAGGAAGCTGATGTGATTTAATATTTAATTTACTGTAGAGGCGATAAGTAATGTACAATATTTATTGGGGAACAGCTTTAGTATTGGTCCTTTTGGCGATTTTTTTATTTGGCGACAAACTTCGGTCGCCAATGTATACCCGGTTTTGAAGATCGGAAAAAAATGGCGGATTGTCAACAAAACCCGATCTAGACTAAATAACAATCCTAAAAAATAAGCTCTTAATCAGAATAAACAGTCTTTCTCTAATTTTCAGTATTTCTAGTACTTCTATGATAAATTCTTGAAACACTACTGTAAATGAATTTATGACAATTATTATGTTATGAGTAATGAAATTTACAAAATGTTAATATTTTTAATTACAAAATATAATGTATTAAACATTAATATTTTAAGTAGTTAGTTCATATTTATATTTTATTATATTAGTACTTAGCTAATATTTTAAATTTACAAAAGGTTAATTTTATGTTAATGAATAATGAAATTTACAAAAGGTTAATAAATGCATTTCAAACTAGTATATGTTACTTTAGTTTCTTAGATTCTGTTATTAAAAGAAAATAAAAAAATATTTCAAAGTGAAGGAAATCAAATTCAGTTATAATGGGCAAGTTTTGTACCAGTGTTAGAAATATTTTTTATGATTAAATATTGTAAATGGTAAAAATATTAAGAAGTGTGTATTTTTTAATCCCTCAATTTATTACAAGTAATTTATGATTATAATTTAAAAGCTAAAATTAAATTATCATAATGAGTAAATTTTGTACCAATGGTAATAATACAACAATCATCGTAAATGATGATTTCTGTGAAAAATTCGAACAGTCATTGGAATCCACTAGTGGTGGAGTGATAGCCACTGAACAGTGGTAGTTCAAGCTGGCTATATGGGAGTTTTAGTAGTTTTCCGTAGATGTAATGTGAATCTGAGCCAGTTTCTCTTAAAAAGTACTTTATGAAGGCATCCTTCTTCTGCTAGCCAGCATATGTATTTATTTTCTATTCATAATTCTCTCTTATTTTCTTATTTCTTAATTCTAAATCTTACTTCTGAAGAGAAGAAGTGTTGCATCTATAGGTCGAAAAATATGGTCAATATGTTTGCAAAATCCTGTCAGTTTTGGAAAGCACTTAAATAAACTAAATAATTTGTATGTGATGCAAACAAAAATGCATTACACTATTTCATGTACTGAGTAATTAATCAGGGAACAAAGTATATTGTAACGTTCCTTTATTTTGTAACCAGAGTTATTTTATGCTTGGGATCTTTACTGTCAATTTCCTCCATCCGTTTTCTCACCAGAATCCAAATGAAGTTTTTATTTTGTAAAACAAACCGTGTTTTGCCTTTTGAGGCCACATTAATAGGTTGCTAGATAAGAAAAGATTTGTAGTCTTCAGCCTTGCATTATAATTGCTGATAGTTGAATTCCATGCCAGTTAAGTTTTTAACCAACTTTGCATTAAATTGATTTATGCAGCCTTTGGGCTACAAATTTATTTGAATTTAAATTTTACATTTGAACTTAATTGTTATCATAAGTTATCTTGTCACAAGTGGTTGACTGAGTCATAAGCACAAAGTGTGCCTTCTGTTCTGTACATCTAAACTGTATAATAGAATAAAAGTCTGTTAGGTTGTAAGATTTACAAAATTTGAGAACTCTAAATTATAAGCAATATATTCCATAATCTAAGCAACATTATATTTTTTATAGTCAGAAAAATTATGAAAATGTTATAAAAGCAATAATGAAACCTGATTTTGGTCCTGATTTGAACCTATGAATTCATGCAATTACACATCCCTATAGTTCTAATATGAGGTAAATAAGTATTTTTAGACCATGGTAATTTTGATCTCCTTAGCAAAGGAAACACCAAGAGGAGTTTCCCTTGGAGGGGGGTGGTGTTTATAATAATATGCAGAGTTGACATATGAAAAAATGCCAAGACTCATGTGATGTAATATTAAAAGCACCAGTTTTAACTATCAAAAATTTGGCTTTTTAAAAAATATTTTAAATGTTGTGCTTTCCTAAAACAAAAGTAACTTTAAGAAAAACACACAATTTATCCCTCCTGCCATCAAAGCTCTGATACCTATCAAATTCGTTTAAGTTACGTGGACAGAAATGGCGGCATGTTTGAAGCTCAGTATTTAGGGTTACCAAGGTTATCATAATTTTTCATTTATCGCTCCAAAATGTCGCCAAACAAATTTCTCGCCAAAAAGGACTAATACTAAAGCTGTGCCTTTATTGGGATTAATTTAAATTTCAATTTCTAAAACAAATACAACTGTTAATTCTACTCAACTTGCTATCCCGATACCGAATAACTTTTCGATTTTCTAATACCCTTTTAAATAAAGTAATAATTGATAAACATTACTGTATTGTAAAATTTCTTGGCTCTTTGTGTATTTGAAAATGTTTGGTGATATTTAGGTTTCTTATTATTTCATGTATTGTATGTACATAAAATTCGATAAAGAAAATATTTTAAGAATATGTTTTTTTTTAAACAACCTGATCTTAGAAATCTCTCTTTTGTGTATTTTTCTGTAAGAAAAACTATATTAACGCCTACTGAAATATATAAAATGGAGTGATTATTCAGACAATCTACATATTGAAAGGGTGTGGAATAGCTCATAAAATTTCAGCTGACCCAGTAATTCCCAAAAGAAAAAAAATAATAGATTATGCATTATTCTGTATCTAAAAAATTCTGTTTCATTTCATTGTGTTATATAAAGATGTAATTTTTTATGTCTTGCAAAAATGCAGCATTAGCACATTCAAGTAAGTTTTATTCATGATAAATCCGTGGATAATTTTACACTATATGTGTTGGTATGTACATTATTTTCTTTTATTGTCAGGACTTTTCTGAATAATATGCCTTAATTTATCACCTTAAGTAGTCTTCAGAGTTTGTAATTATACATATTTGGAAATCACAGAATATTTAATCTGCAATTTTAATTTCATTTACTTATGATTGCTGTAAATGGTTATGATTTCGGATGTCATATAGTAATCCCTAGCATAAATTCTAAACAAATTTTCTTGAAATCCCATGCATTTTCTTTTTCTGTATAAATAAAATATTCCAATAAAACCTACCACCATTGGATGACTCTAATTTTTTTTTTGTAAGCAGCAAGAAATTTTATACTATAGCCTACACATCTATTGTCTATGTGCCTATAATTTGCTATCATTTCTGATGGTGGAAATGTGGTGAATTTTCATAATTATGTAGTTTTTCAGTATAAATGTGTAAATAAGAAAAACTAAATTTGTTGTTTTTTGATAAATAAATTTTTTTGTTCTCTTAAACCACAACATGCATAAAAATATTTCTGTTGATAAGAGATCGTACAATCCCCCCCCCCCCCGAGTTCTATACCGATGGTAGAAAATGAGAATGTTTTCTTATTTGCGTAAGTGATTTTTGCAAATCATGAAAACAGTATCTTCTTGAGCGAAGAAGACTTTCATGAAGTATATTACAAGAAAATGACTTCTGTTTCATGTGACACACAAGAAATATCCTAAAAAGCTAGCCTGTCTACCAGCGTTTAAACTACCAGTGCACCTTAGTCTTATCCACTCGACTGTGAATGAATACTAATCATGAAAGATGATAATAATTTTACTTGTAAGAATTTTATGTTCATTTTATAGAAGGTTTCTCAGTTTACTCTGCTGTAGAATCTTCGGATGAAGTTACCATTACATGATGTATCATCATTGTTTTTTCTTCATATCAAAACTGATTTAGAAACTGCACTTTTTTTTTCATTTTTAATAATTATGCCTAGTAGCAGAATAACTATATAAAAAGACTCTGTTTATAATTGTTATTTTCCAAGCAAATTTAATAGCTTAACATCATTCAATTTATTATACCATTGTTATATAACAGTCAAAAATGGCTTATGTGCATTTAATTACATAATTAACATTCATTTATTGTTTTACAATGGTTTAAACTAATGTTATGTTTTCACAATATCTAATATATTAAACAGCAAGTCTATTTTGCTTGGTTTAATATTGGTTTCCTAGGGACCAATGCAATATTTAATGTGTTAAGAAATTACTGATGAAATGTTAAATGGATAAAAACAATGCATTTGTATATAGAAAACAAACAATTGAAATATTCCAACTTCAAGTTATATTTTGTAATTATGCATATGATCCATGTGCAAAAAATATATTTGAATGCAGTACTAAAAAACTTAAAATTTACAGATTTTAAGAATTTATAAAAATATTCATATTATGCAACATAATCTGATGTTTTTGACAATATATATTAAATTGTAATTTATCAACCTAAATAAAATTTTGATTAAATATTAGCTACTAAAATATTAACAAAGAGCTCACGCTTTATTCCATAAAACAAAATACCAAATTATAATTAAATGTTTTAATTTTTACAAACACAGAAAACAAATAACTGTGCATGAAAAAAAAAAACTGAAATAAAGAATATTGTAGAAATTATCGAAAATATCGAATAAATTTCATGACATGCAAAATTTATGCCAGAAATTGCCACACGCTATTTTGTTCTCTCACCTCAGTTGATCAGTCGAAAAGTTTTAAGAACGAAGCTGAGATTTTTCAAAAAGTTTTTACATTCTGCTAAATGTTTCCCCATTTACAATTGTCTTTAAATTTAAAATTTATTGCGAATGTTAAGTATCTTACTGTGGAAATACTATTCATCAAGCTTAAAGCCTGTTTAACTTCACCTATAAGCAATCCTATAAGCTTCCTTTACACAATTAAGAATTTCATTATGCAGTTTCCATGCTAAAGCCATCTCAATGAAAACGCCAAAATAATAAATTTTTATTTCATGCTTTAATGCAAAATTTAATGTTTGTTAAAGTATGGTTACAATGTGTAAGACGTATTTTTCCTGGGATAAATAATAAGCAATCAGAAAGAATACATGGTTTGCAATTTCGAGATAAATTTAACAAAGGACACATGCAAACTACCACTGAAGGTATCATAATGTACTTTTTTTGTACCTCATTTTTAATGTTACAATAACCTAATATTACTACTAGTACTAAGAATAGACTAAAGAGATTTTACTTATATGAGAGCTATATTTGAAGTCATCTTGAGAAACTTCAAGACACTTTCAACTAGAGTAATTTTCAAGCAGGTTCCCATTATATAACTGATGGTAATGAAAAAGCTGATTTCCTCACACAGAAGGAACAAACTGGTTTGAGGGTATTAGTTTTCACTTTCTAAAGCTTTTGACGAATTTAGTTTGTAGATTTTTCATGCAAAATCATTGCAAATATGTAATCAAAGAACTTGGAATGCTGTTTGAACAAATCCACCTGCAAGCATATTCTCAAAAACATAAAGCTGTCACAAAATATAAAATTCTGACAGGTCATCAATTTAAATGTTAAAATAAATCAAAAAAGCTTAGACTGAAGTAGAGTTTGAATAATTCTTATTAATTTTCGAGGGCTATCTCATATATTCACTTAAAAACCCAGGAATAAAAATCTTAAACTCCTTTTTTATTTTTTACTGAAGAAGCGGGACCTACGCCAGTTAACTCTTAAAATTGATACAAGATTTTATGTTAAGCTGCTGTTTTTGCCTTACTTTAATTTTACATGTTTTTGTCAGTTAAGTTTGACATACTTTTATCTGCTCTTGAATGTCAGCAATATTAATTTTTTAAACTATGGGTTGTATCAAAATAAGAGTATTTTGAAAGTAGATTTATGCAAAATAAGTATGTTGCACAGAAGATTCATAAGTATGACAGAAATATAATTTCTAATCATATTATCAGTCTATAACTTTAAAACTCATACCTATAAATGTTTGGTTATATGATACCTACCCTCATACTGCTTGATAATCTAGCTGATTTATTTGTGTAATATCTACAACACCATATAACAGTTTTACTGGTATGTCAGTCTCCACAGCCACAGTAATCTTAATGAAAAATGTAGTATTGGGTACAAATACTACATTTTTCATTTAATATTTTACGGAAATCGTCAGACCAGATAAGCTGTGCAAAATGTGTCCAAAAGCATATTTTATAAACCTAACTATCAGTATTCAACAGTCTTACCACTCATGGGCCTCTTTTTCAAATGATTATAAACTGCATATGTATAATACATTATAAAGAAAATCTTCACATTTTACATTCCTCATGTTATGCTACTGACATTTTTTCTAAAAATCTATTTGTTATGTGAATTAATCCTTCACACACGTAATGTCTGTAAAAGTATTGCAACTAATCTTCTGTGAGAAAATACTATTGCGGAATCAAATACTTGAATTGAACTGAGATTTACATATACAAATTGGAAGACTTTCCGAATATATTATTTAGTGTTGAAATTGGGAGAGAATTCCAAATTTTATTAGATAAATAAAAGAATTTAAAAATTATATATTAAGCTTTTCAAAAATACAGTATATTTGAGAATTTTACTACCAATTTATACAATCTAATGTGTTAAATTTCTTGAAAAACAAACATCACACAAAAATGCAATAAATTTTAGAAAACGTTCACATTATAATTTGTTAGTATTTCGAAACTTTCTGAAAAAAAAAAGTATAAGCTTGTGGCTTTGTGAGCTAAACTTAGTACCCAGTATTAAAAGGAAAAAAAAAAAAAAAAAACCCAACATATCTTTTGCGCACGAAAAACCTGAGAAAGCCTTTTTTATGTGTATTGATAAAAAAAAAATGCTGTCTGTAATTTTCAGCGCTAAAAATGAAGCGGAAAGTTCTATACGGCAAATAATTTTTGCGATATACCACCTTAAAAAAGACACAGATGATTCACTAACACACTGTTTTCGCTATAAATTTTATTACACATTTCACATGAGAATCCACAGAATTTTCCACTCCGTTGCCTTTTATAAAAATAAAAGTACAAATCTAAACAAAAAACATATCATCAAAAGATACGAAAAATGGAATATGAGGAGGAAATGAATCCATAACAAACTCTTCAATTATTGGCATAAAAATTGGCGGCCAAAAGCAGTCTCCGACGGTGGCTTATTCTGATTGGTTGAATTTCTTCAGTTCCCGGCGGGTTTTAGCCGCCCGTTTCTATGAGCAATCAAAATACACTGCCCTCCAGAAGTTAAGGAACAGCATGCTTTTTGCGTCTTTTGAGAATGAAGCAACATTGAAAACAGAAATTTAGAATATATGTTCACTAAATAGTTATTTAATGAATGTGGCATAGAATATTTTCTAAAGCTCAACACAAACATGAGTTACAACGAAAGGTTGCACTCTGACGCTTTGCAGAGAAATCCAGCCTTGGAAAAACAGTATATCACAGTTTTTTGAGAAAAAATGGGGTCGTAACATTATAAAGATGGGTTCTAATAAGGAATGTGTCCATTCCTAGCTGCAGTTGGCGGCAGTAACATTCATGCTGTAAATTCAATTGTCGATCCGTGAACTGGGAAGCAACGACCAGGCACGAAGTAATTCTTGTTCAAGCTCATCTAACGACCTTGGAGGAGGACTCAAAGCAACAACCTGTCTCCCAAAGTAGTCCCAAAGATGCTGTATCGGATTCAGGTCTGGGGATTGCGCTGGCCGTTCCATTTGCTCCAATCCGTGACCCTCAAGATATTCTTCAACAACCCGAGATCGGTGTGGTCGCGCCAAGGAGGTTAGAACAAGGCCTATTCTAACCTCCTTGGGTCACGCATTGCCGTCTATCAGAAGAAATGCTTTCTTTTTCATTTTCTTTTTCTACTCATGCACTTGCCCTTGCCCGATGGGGCGTGTTAACCACTGTCGTGGCTCAGTCTCTTAGGATCACACAGGATTATCACCATGAACTTCACTTCATGCATGTATTCGTACCTACTCCAAATTAGGAACTTTATGTGCTCGAAAATCGAATAGTATGTTAATCTAGGGTAGCGCTTCACGCGCGGGTACCTGAACGCAATGTACTGACGCTTGATCCGAAGAAATGCAGGACCAATAGCAGAGGCATACTGGCGGGCAAATAGCAGACGGGCGGACATATTGATCAGGGATCTCATCAGGATATCTCCCACCGGTCAAAATTCCGCTATGGAACACATGCAGGTTAGTATGACCACCAAGAAAGATCCCAACCCAAACCATTATTCCACCGCCTCTGTGTCTTTCTACAATGTAGCTGTATCTTTCTACAATGTAGGATTGGTTTTATCTGGTGCGTTGTTCCCTCCAGATCAGCTGACAACCTGAATCGCTCTTTAGTGTGAACTTGGACTCGTCTGTGAAGGGAACAGACGCCCATTGTTTACTGATCCAGAAGACGTGTTCTCTTAGTATACGTCTCCTGGACCAGTCATAAACGGGCACCTCTGTGTCCTTGGGTCAAGAGGGCACAAACAACTGGTCGTCTTGCATACAGACCTGTTTTGTGCAGGCGTCTGCACACAGTAGCAGCTGAGATTCTTGTTCTTCTTGTCACTAAATGATCTGTCATAAACTGAGGCACAGTAATGTTACTCCTCTTTCGGACCAATAGAGTTAAATAACAGTCTCCCGCAGTGTTGTATATGGAGGTAAGAATGAAAGGAGGGGCCAACCCCGCATTTCGAGTGAAGCAATGCTCTCAGGCTTTGGTTTCCAGATGGGGTATCCAGAAGTTCCTTTGAGAGTGCTTTGATACTTGACACTACCGCTTAAAAGAAACATTCATTATGTGATGGATAATAGCGATTTGTATAGTTTAATGACATTTACGCAAAAACACCCAGGCAAGAGACCACATCCAGGGGGTGCCAAATTGATGCTACAAATTTTTAATAGGAATTACTTTCCATACTTGGTAAACAGGACGGGGTGCGAAAGGAGAAGGTAGGAAAAAATAATACTAAAAAAATCTATGTTATCGAGTCTTCAGCAAGTCCATGAGCCTCTCCCATCATCCCATTTGAAAAAAAAAAAGAAAG
Organism: Stegodyphus dumicola; assembly: GCF_044657685.1. Lineage (NCBI taxonomy): Eukaryota > Metazoa > Arthropoda > Arachnida > Araneae > Eresidae > Stegodyphus > Stegodyphus dumicola. Next base: position 181,648,337 of record NC_140776.1, on the reverse strand, counting down.
GTCATTCAACTACTAGATTATGCGTTGACTATCACCTGTTGAACGAAGTTACGAAGAAAGGCATCCATCATCTTCCTAAAATTGAAGACATTGTGGACACTCTTTCTGAAAGTAAATGGTTTTTGATGCTTGATTTAAAGCGGGGTTTCTTAAACTTTTTCAGTAGCGACCTCTTTTTATCACAGATTTTTTTCGCGATCCCAGGACCCCATAATATTTTCAAAAATTTTGTGAGACCCCCATAAGCATTGCGCAAATCCGACACATGCGTGAGTGAAACTGTCAGTTTTGTTCACTGCAATACACTATTGCAGTTTTAGGTCATTAACTTCAATTTCTAATTTAAAGACATATAACAATGCAAAAATTTTAAATAAGTAACAGACAAAAAGACAGCGTCACAATCAAAGCAAGGAAAATAATCGTTTATGTTATAAAAGAATGCGTCGAAACGTTTTTGATTTTTCTTTGTCTGTATTGTCTTATGTTTATCCATTTTCATATTATGTAAAAATATTTCGTAATGGTAAAATTTTTATAATAAGTTAAAGAAATATCAAAACTGCTAAAATTTTTGGTGACCCCCTGCTGCAAATCCCGCGACCCTCTTGTGGGTTGCGACTCACAGTTTAAGAAACTCACAGTTCGGTACGCGATTTGAGTCCCGGTGAAAGGGCTGGCTGCATGGGTATTTTCTTGGCCATGTGAAAGGTGAATACGAGCCGTTTCCATAAAAAAGGCATTACACGGACATCTCTTCCTCTCCTGGACGCTGATGAGACAGCGATCTTTGCATAAATTACTATTAGCCCAGTAAAAAAAATAATAATACAACGGTTACAATCTTATATCCAAACGCTAAATATAGCTATATTATTCACAAAGAGAAAAAAAATCACTGACAACCTGAAATTTTATAGATCAACTCTGCCCTAGGCTACACAAGTCCCTTGTCTTGAAACGATCTTCAATAAAACGCTCACATAGACCCTACACACTACATGTACAGTCAAAAGTAGTTAATTCGGATACCCATAATCCGGAATGATCTATAATCCGGACCTCAAGGCTACAAACTTTTTGCGCATGCGTCGCGTTAACGCATGCGCGTAAGACCTCTATGGCTGCGAATATGTGTGTGCGCAAAATATGTTTACGAATGCGCGTTTAATGCATAACGGACGGTATAAGCTAAGCTAAAATTATCTAATTCAGTTAATGTTGCAGATTGCATTGTTCCTTAATCTTCGAATTGGATCCGGCTTATTATTTTTTAGTTAGAGCAATTTTATAAAAGTAAGGTTGAACTTTCGATTATGTCAAATATAATTTCTGATATATATTTACTAATATGTAAATGATTTACAAAGTGAAAGTATGTTTCGAAGTCCATTAAACAAAAAGTGGAATTGCTGCAAAGAATGGATAAAGGCATATCCTTTGTTTTTCTAACCATTCTGAAATCTGTTTATCAATTTCACGCTGCTTTGCGTGTGGGGGGGGGGGCGGGGAACGTCGCGGCGCGCAATGAAATGGAAGTTGATCTGTCAGCACTATCCTTATCTTCAGGGCAGATGTTTTTATTTTATTTGGCTTATAATTCCTTACTAAATGTAGTATTTCATCTGGATGTACTCCGTCTTTCATATGATTTAAATCAAATTCCTCGTCATTATAATTCGCTTCCGATAGCGGTCACTTTCTTCGAAAACGAAAAAATTTCGATTGACAAATTAGTCGGTATTCTCGACACAGCAATTATAAGACTTGAACAGCGGAACTTTGTAACTGAACAAGAAATTATGTCTGTTTATAGAATTAAAGAGAATGTATTATCACATAAAAATTGCAGCAACTTAAACAACTTACATTAAAAGAAATGTTTAATAAAGTAAACAAATAAATATTAAGCTTTTTTTCGCAAATTTTAATACCCTTTATATCATAATTGTTCTTTATTTCATAAATTACGGTTTCATATTTTTAATTTTATAATTTCTGCATGCAATCTTACCAGATTTAAACTGATGATCTATAATCCGGAATCGCCGAAGTCTCGGCGAGTCCTGATTAACGACTTTTGCCTGTTATATCCAAAAGTTTTGTGCGCGTAAAGCTCAACTCTTCCCCCTAATTGCACACAACAGCCTTCCATCTATTAATAATAAATAACTCATTTATAAATCCATCTTGCCTCCCATTCTCTGTTATGCTTTCCCGGTCTGGGCTTATTCATGCAAGACCAGCAGGAAAAAACTGCAAACTGCACAGAATTGTACCTTACGTCAAATCGTGAATGCCCAGTGGTATGTGCGAAACAGTAAAATCCACGAGGAATTAAAAATTTGTCAAATAAGAGCTTATTTTTATCACCTTGCTAGGAATTTTCGTGTTAAACAACGCAAGTAGCATGAATTCTACCATCAGCATTTACAATTCTGACTACAAAGATGCTAGGAACAACAAGCTTTATCTATCCTCAGTAAGAGAATTATCTGTAAAAAATAGCCATTGTAATTAAGTTATATTCTATGTTATCTACATTGTGAACGTTTGTACTTATTATATCTCTATTACCAGTACCAGTTTTATGCAACTTGCCTCGCTCACACAGTTTTCTGGTGATTTTCTCTTATCTTCACACTATTTTTTATGCGGAAATATTAACTAATCCCTATTTTAATTAATTATGGAAAAAAATTATTAACCATTTTTAAGTTAGTCCATGAATTTAATTGGGAAAATTAAAATTAGTTCAGAAGGGATAGCGCACTGGGTACAGGCACCCTTGCTGAATGCCACTACATCCAAGAATACCTTCCTTTCCTTGTGCCTAATTCTGCAAACTGCACAGCAAATAAAAAATTATCGTAAATTTTTTACCCTCAAGAGGAGAGCTAACTTGGTTTTTCTGCCTATGTAAAATCCTTAATAGTCCCAAATTTTAAAATTAAATATGTTGGTCAACTCTTGTCGTACGGAATTCAGACTTTTTGCATTTTATGTTTTATAATGATAAAAAAACATTTTTCTAAATTTAAGTATAGAAACAAGGAGAACTTCTAAAAATTAGAGTTTGTAATTTTTACAAAACTTATTTTTTAAAGATAAAAAGGTCAAAAACATGAACATTTGCATCTTTTGTGACTGGGAGTATATGTTTACGACAAATAAAGGCTTAATAAAAAAATTTATAGACAAGGTCTATAAACAATGACTTAATAATTTACCTTTAAATCGCTAATTATGAATTTTAAGACACTTTTTTAATTGTTTTATTTCATACCTCTAAAAGAGTTCTTAAAGCAGTATTCTTTTACATAATGAAAACGTGTAAACCTCTGTACTTGTTTGTAATTCCGTACCTCAAGAATATGCAAATTTGAAATTAGTCACCAGGCACATAAAATATGTAATTGTAAAAGGATGACTGATAGAAAGCTTAAAACTCTCAGTATGCTTTTTTTTTTTTTTTTTCTTGCTGAATAAGCAAGATGTTTATACTGAATTTTCATGCTTCATATATAAGCTGGGAAACATTAAGAAAATATTTTCAGCTCAGCAATAAAAACCTGTCATATATATTTGTCAGCACAAAAACTATGACTTACCATGGCCTACATAAAAATGGTTTAATGAAACAGTTTGCAAAATATCAAAAACTGGTTATTGCTTTAGATTGTAAAATGCATCCACTCCTATGAGAATTTAAATTGAGAGGATCAGAAATTTCATTTAAATATGTAATAGTTAAAAATGATATTGAAAACACAGCTTGTATTATCACAAATAATGTCATTAACAGGCTTTTAGGTAGCAATAACAAAGTTCGTACAAATTTCTGCATACGGAAATTAAGTACTTTTAAGGACCATTAATGAAAAAAAATTAAGGATCTATGAGCAAACGGGAACTGAATAAATTCAATTGAAGATATTATCTATGCCTGAATTTCACTTTTATAGTACCATCCTAAAAATAAAATAGATCCCGAAGTAGTACACTTTATTACTAAACATGAATTAACATAATTGTTAATAAGTTTGAGAATAAAATATACTATGCAAATTTATCAAGTAGCATTAAATATTTTACACTTATGATAGTTGGTCATATTTGAACGTTTATATAGATTTCCTTCTCTTTTAAGCATCTTTTCTAACAATTAGAGATTTGTTTCAATATGCAAATCAATGCTCTCACTAGTTTCTGTGTGCTTCGTCTCCTAACTTATCAATCTCTCCATAATGTACCTATGAGGGTTTAACTGATCTGGTAAAAGTTAAATAGTCCAAAACCCCCGACAGACGTGAAGCATATTATCACTATGTCTGAAATTAACTACAATATCAGACAAAGGTTTAAATAAGCCTCTTATTTAAAAAGAACTTAGAACATAAAGGCATGTTCTGATGCTAACAAAATCAATTACAGCTCACGGTGACGTAATTAAACAAGAACAGTCAAATTCAAACTAATAATGTGGACTAGTGGTCAAAGATTATAAAATTTAATTGTAATTTAATCTGGCTCAATAACTCTATCATATGAGGAAATAAAAATGGGAAATCATAGTAAAGGTTGAAATCAAACAATTGGGTAATTTACATAATAACTGCACATACAGTGGATGGACAAAAATATGGAAACACTTTGTGAAATGCATGTTTGAAAAGAAAGATTGATTTTAATGAAATATGTAGGTGGCGCTGGCGTTTTTGACTACTGACGCCACCTATACAACTTCGTAAATGTGCTAAACACTGCAGTTGTTGTCGGAGTACTGTTATGTGAGGTTGTCATTCCATTATGTCAGAGTTAACAGACTTCGAACGTGGGCAAATTGTTGGAGCACGTATGGTAGGTGCTTCTGTAAGCAAGGTAGCCGAGGCGTTTAGTGTTTCAAGAGGTACTGTATCGAAGATTTATTCCGCATATTTGAAAAGCGGAAAAACATCATCTGCTAAATCACAGCGCGGACGAAAGTGTGTCCTGAGTGATCGTGACAGACGATCATTAAGGGCAATTGTGACGAAAAATAAGAAGACCACAGCTGCAAAAGTTACTGCTGAAATGAATGTTGTGTTACCGAACCCTGTAAGTACCAAAACAATTAGAAGGGAGCTTCATAAACAGGGAATTGCTGGCCGTGCTGCAATTGAGAAGCCACTCATCAGTGATGCTAATGCCCGTAACAGGAAAAGGTGGTGTTTAAGTCATAAAGCCTGGACTATAGAGCAGTGGAAGCGAGTAATATGGTCTGACGAGTCTTCTTTCACATTGTTTCCCACTTCTGGCCGAGTTTACGTCTGGAGAACGCCATCTCAAGCCTATAATACAGACTGCTTGTTGCCAAGAGTGAAACATGGCAGGGGTTCTGTTATGGTTTGTGCAGCCATATCGTGGTTCTCTGCTAGCCCCATGATAACTGTGTCAGGGCACATGACTTTCCAAGACTTATGTGAACATTTTGGCCGATCAAGTTCATCCTATGGTACAAACTTTGTTCCCCGATGGTGATGGTGTCTTCCAAGACGACAAAGCCCCTGTTCACACAGCTCACGTTGTCCAGGACTGGTTTTCTGAGGATGAGTTGTTCTATCTCCCCTGGCCACCACAGTCACCAGAACTGAATATTATCGAACCTTTGTGGTCTACATTGGAACGGAAAGTGCGTTCTCGTTATCCACCGCCAACATCGTTATCTGAACTTGCCACCGTTTTGCAGGAAGAATGGTATAATATTCCCTTGGCAAATATACAGGAACTGTATTTATCCATTCCGAGAAGACTGCAAGCTGTTTTGGATGCCAACGGGTTTCCTACACCATATTAAGCAAAGAAACATGTTTTTCTAAAGGTGTTTCCATATTTTTGTCCAACCCCTGTATCTTTGAAGAATAATTTCCTTTATGTACTCCGTTTCTTTCTTAAACATGTTTCCTTTTCATTTTAGAATTTTTGGATTTAATTAAGGATTTCCGTTATTCTAAAAACACTAAATGCATTTAGAAAGTACAGAAAAACCGGCTAATTTTATTTCTTTAGTAATATGAACATTCAGAAGCAGTATGAAATATATATAGTAAAAAATGGTTACAGAGCTTATGTGGCAGAATTTCTAGAATTTAGTGACACACCAAGCAACAAAATCTAGAAATGGCAAAACTTTTAGAATTTAAAGCAAGCATTGGAAGCAGAATTTAGAAAGGCAGTAGGCAACAGAATTTAGTATCCACAGAGATTGCATCAGGTGGAAAAATGCCTATTGCCAGGTATGTGTATGATGCATTAAGAAATATTAGATGAATCTTTTAAACTGTAAGTTTTCAATTTCTTTATTAATAAAAAAATTCCTTTCTATAATGCCTGTCCATGTGATAAGATCAGAAGCATTTTTGATATTTTGCATGCTTCTGTCTAGTGAAAAGTAGAGAAAATAAAAAGATAAACATGTTAAAATTCTAGTATCAGAAATAATACATTCAAATATTATGTTTTCATTGTTCTTCCAGGTGTTCTCCCAAAATTAAGAAATTCATTGCAAACTTTCTGTAAAATACATCGTTCTTCCAGATGTTCTCCCAAAATTAAGAAACTCATTGCAAACTTTCTGTAAAATACATCTACTACATGTTGATACCATGGAGACATTTTTCATTTTGTCACATATTTCTCAAATCTTCTAGAATCTAGGTCTATAAATCTTGCCTTCAAATCCTTCTAAACTTTCCAAGCTGCAATGTCTAAAATCCTAAAGAAAAATTATCCCTACCATTTCTGTAATAGAAAAAAAGCCAGACATATTTTGGAAAAAAGTAGGAGGTTCAAAATATTTAATAATAAATAAAATTAATTTTATAGAGAAAACTGATGCACATTCTGAGAATTTTGAATATTCTGAGACAATTACATGGGAAAAACTCTTACTATGAAAAAATTTTAAAAAAGACATTTTTAATTAATTATACAGCTAATTTTGCTTTTGCTAAGAGCTGTTTCATAAATTGTGTTTTATAGCATTATATCTTGTTTATTTTTCAGATTTAAAATATTGTATAAGTTGCCAAAATGAAACTTTATAATATGACAATGAAAAACAAAAATGTTTTATTTTAATGTTATTTTTTAAATATAATTTAAATATACTACCATTATTTTAATAAAATTTATCAATGTTACAATGTTTTAAAAAAATTGTTGAAAAATTCTCAGATTTTGGAATTAAAAAGTTTCTATAGAAACTAATCTTAAAATCACCAAAATGTTGAAAAGTCGCCAAATTTTGAACCGTTTAATAAAAGAATTAACATCCCCAAAAGCAAAAAGTTGTTTAAGAGCTCTTTACTAGAAAAAATGAATTTCGAAATGCTTATGTTTCACTTCTTGCTTAGAAACTCGAGTATTCCATCATTTTTATTAGAAATAGAAACAAATTATAACTCATGAACCCATTCAAAAGATTACCATATATACGACAGTGAATTGCCAAAAATATTCTTCAAAATGCTAATTCACACTCAAAATGACAGTTGTAAAAACAGACAGAAATTTTAGATGATTAAATTTAAGGACTTTCTGTTGATTTTGACAAAAATTAAGGACTTTTAAGGACCAAAAATCGATTCCAAAAAATCTAAGGATTTAAGGACCGTACAAACCCTGAATAAGGATTTTGCTTTTGTGGTCTGAAACTGAAGCTATAGCTGAAGATCTGCTATTAAAATTTCAATTTTAATGTTGCACAATGATTACAAAACATAACGTTTTCAATTCATATCTAGACCATTCCTCTACACATAAGGCAAAAGAAAGCCTTTTCCTTAATTTTAACAAAAATATTTCTTCTCCAAAATTGGTTTCAAGAAGATGGAGTTGATTACCAATCAAAGTCAGCAACTACAGGAGACCCAAAACAGAGCATCATCAAAGATCAGGTTAGGTTGGATTATTGTGACATGGCAAAGAATACAAAGGCTATCTGCTAAAGCAAGAGATGCCTTCATGAAGAACTTTCAAAAAGAAACTGGTTCGTTTTCACATTACACATGGGGGGGGGGCAGGACAAAACTAAACATGTAGAAAGCCTATTCACCTGGTATCGAATTCCCAGAATTCAGTAGGCTTTAACTGTTCAGATACTGATGGGACATGGGACCATCATAAAAGAATTTAATAATGAACATGACATTGTATATGCTCATGAGTGGTGTACCTCTTCCCACTCGTCCTTTGAAATAATTACAAATTAAACAGGTGTAATCATTTATACATTTTACAATAATAATATTCTCAGATAATATATCAAATCCAATATATACATATTTATATAAAATATAAACATATTTTTATTGAGGATAGGTTACTATTTTATCTAACTTCTTTCTCTCTATATACCGGTCACTACTGAAGGCCCAAGGAGAACTGTAACTTAACGATTACTACACATTTTACTATATTACTCTAGTTTGGTTCAGAAAACTTTATTTCTCTCTTCCAGTTAATTTAAAAAAATAAATAAATGCTAAATTTTTGCTTAAGGCGTATTCTGTATGAGCTTATATAATTAATTTCTGCAACAGAATCATTAACTTAAATGCAGGCAAAGGAATTGATATGCATTATTAACTTAATTATGTATATTTTCAAATCTCTTGAAAAAGCTTTATGGCATGTTTCATGAATTTTAAAATAAAATGTCAGAAATATATCTTTATATTAAAGTATTACTATAATATTCTGATTAACAGCAACATGAAATACATATACATATGGAAAAAAAGCAGACACAAAATATTTTAAGATAACACTTTACTAACAATCATTTAGTGCCATACAGGAGTGAAGGACACATTTCACTTCAGCAATGAAAATAGTTTCTGATGTCTCAAAATTTTTACAGTTACAAATGTGAGGACTAAGTTAATTTACAAAATAAGTAAAATGAAAATATACACAGATTTATTATATAAATGAATGTTTTGGACGTCTAAATTTACACCTTCATTAGACAAACCTTGTAAGATTTCACAGGGAGTCTGAGAATACACACTTTGTGAAAAATACTGTGTAGATAACTATTCCATAGAAGTTTTGAACAATTTAAGTATTCAGAGTTCATTTATTTTGATTTCAAATGAATGCTCACAACAGTTAATAGCAGAAATGTTAATTTATTTGCTTCAAATGTATAACATTGCTGAATATAATATTAAAACCAACATATCATGCTATTTATAACATGTCTATTTACTGCTTTGCAAAGCATCTAAGAAGGATGAAACACTTATTTAATTTCTATGAGTATTTTCTGTTGAATAAATAAAAATCTACAAATAAGTTCACCAGTGATACAGCATTCAAAAAAATGATTCACGTTATGAAAATATTTTTTTTTTCAATATCAAATGTACGTATTTTAAGCAAAATGTTTTACTCACAGCCTCATTAATAATGAAAGTTCTACCTTTGCAACTCATAAATTGCAAAGGTAGAGTTAAAATTTTTATTATTGTAAATAATATAAAAATTGAATCTCTCTCTGATATTTTGTATAACACATATAATATTTATGAAAATATATTGATAGTTATTCAGTGCGTACATTCAAAGAAAAAACACTGAGTTCTTAATTTATCCATTTTTTTTTTTTTACATTAAATCTTCATTTGCATAAAAAATTATAATATAACTTAGAAATCTACTTTCCAAATATTCAGACAAAATTTTTAACAGAAAATGGTTAAAAGACACAACTTTAGATCATAAAAGTTATATAATTGCATCCTTAAAAATAATACAGAAATAATTTTATATACATATCAGATTTTCAAATTTGAATACATTTAGAACATAGCAAAAACTCAACACTCCACCTTTTAAGATCCATATCTTTTTCACACATATTTATAAATAACTGATATGTAATTTAATATTAAATATAGACTATATTCACTAGCATCCACAAGTTGCAAAAATTATTTTCATAAAAATCTGCTTTGATATCAAAAGAATGAATTAAGGAAAACATTTATTCAATAACACTTGCAGAAATGATTAAAAAAATGTAGAGAATTTGCTCTTTATAACGAAATTTTGAGTGAATACTTTGAAATTTTGCATGATACACAAATTAGTTAAAATGCTTCTTAAATTTATTTTAGTACTTTTGGAATAGAAAATATATTAACTGCTTTAAATAAACAAGAAACTAACTTACTTTAATGAAAGATGATCTAAAATGAATTAAATTTCTATTTATCTCTCAAATGTTTCAATATTTACAGTGTTTATACAGGCTCATTTTTATTTTAAGAATATACATCAGCTCATTACAAAACCTCAAAATTAAATCCTTAAGATTTAGTAAGGTCAACTACTTATTACATATACTATTATACACTTCACACTCAGTTGCATTTAATTTTGTGCATTCGTAACACCATAAATTCAAAACTATATTCAATTTATATCTTTCTTAATTATTTTATGTATACATATTGATAAGAGCTTAACTGCACATCACAAGTTTTTAGACTTTATTTTATTTTATTGCTTTTAATTTAAAACTATAAAAGGAAACATTTATGTCACTTAAGAACATATTTAAAATAAATTTGTTAAAACAAATCATTCATTAGAGCTATTAAACAATGCTTAGTAGAAGGTCTTTAGTAGGAAGAATTTCACATAAAAGTATAATACTCACTAAATGCAGTGCATTATATTTTATATGACAGAATTTACATAAAGCGATCATATGTAAAAGTAAAATAACATTAAGAAAATAATTTAGTTAACAACACTAAGAAAATATGTTAAAAAAATATCCACAGTGTTCATAAAAATGCATATGTTGCCTTTATTTTTGCAGCTACTGATCATAGAAACATATTTTCCACTATAAAAATGTTTTACATAAGGCAAATATTCGTGTTTTTGCATTTTAAAATTTAAGTAATCAATTTTGTAAAAATTTAAAAATCTAACTTTTTATACAATGCTCAAAGTTATGTTTAGTAAAAATTTAGTCATAAACCACAAAAACTTGACTTCTGTATGACGAACTCACCTTCAAGGAAACATGAAATTCTACAACATAAATTACATTGTTGCTAAAAAAATACTGAATGATTATGAATAATTTTTTCCCTTCCGTCAAGTAAAACTAAGATTATTCAAAAGCAATAGCATTTTACAAAAATAGTTTTAAAACTAGTGTTTTTTTTATCAACTTTATATTACACATATTTTTGTTATCTTTTAAAATATGTATTTATTGCAATATTAAAAAAATCTTCAAAACAAAAAAGATGCACTATCATGAATTACATATATATTAATACATATGTCACTTAATTGATTATAAATGAATGGTGCTGAATAGCATAAAAAGTAAACATTTATTTCTTCGGCATAATTTTAATTTATTTACGAAGTACCTATAAAACAAGCTTAAGCTATGCCTTTTCATTTACCCAGATTATGAAATTAGTGCAAGCAATTTCAAAAACTATTCTACAACAACATTACATTCTGAATAACAGAATTAAAATTTACAAAAGTGAATAGCATTTGTCATTTGGAATTAATGTAATTTCTCATGCAAGGAACAAATCTGCATATTTAAAAACAAACTACAGATTACAAAATAAAATTCTATGTCAATACTATTTAACTGAAATATAAATACATTTACATTTGCCTCAGATGAAAAATTAAAGAAGGGTATTGAAAAGAAAAATTAAAAAATAACTATTTTTTTAAATATTTAAGTTCATAAGAACAGATATAAATACTAAACAAAATCTAACAGTCCTATTTAGCTAATTTTACTATGAAAAGCATGAGTAAAGATTTGGCAGTTAACTTGGTATTAAAAAACTGAACACTTTGACAAAAACATTTCGTGAAGGAACACTGAATGGTAAGAAAAGATCTATCTGGCTATTTAAAATACACAATAAAGGAAATGATAAATGGGCTTTTTGATATAAATCGAAATTACATAATAAAAAGGGAAACTAATAAAAGCTGTAGCCTATAAATAATAAGAATTACCACATATTTTGGCATATAATGTGCATTTTTAATAAAAAAACAAAATTGAAATTTACACGTGTGCGTTATATGCCGAATATAAAACCGATATATCTAAAAATAAGAAAAAGAAGAGCATATAGATATTAGATTTTCCCACGTAACTTAAATGCTGTTTGTTTAAAAGAAATGACACAACTTACAAACTTATAAAATTTTCATTATTGGATTATTTCCTTTACGTGTGCTCTCATTCTTTCAGAGAAAATATCTGACTCCTAATTCCATAAATTTATTCAGGTCAGAAGTGCATTCTTACCTGAAATTATGTTTATCTTTTCAAGAAACCCTAGAACAACATTCTTGTGCACATCTGCATTGAATACCCCCACCACCTTCTGCTTATCAATTCAGTATACCATTATTCCAAAGCCTGGGAAAAATCTCTGAATGAATTACTTTAAAAGGTAAGAGCATCGCACTTGTATCTCTCGGTTTCTTCTTAAAGAAAAGGGTACACGTTATATCCTGATTATACCTAAAAACTTTAAAACATAGTTTGAAATTACAGATGTGTGTTATATGTCGGAATATACAGTAATAATCTGAAAAGTTAAGAGCAAATAATGCTAATACAAATGCAATTCAATGGCTTAAAATCACTCGCAACTCTCACTACAGAATATTTATGGTAAGGTCACTCTTGATATGGACCTGATTACAGAAGTAAATTTATAATTATTTTCTCTGTCTTGCTAACATTATTCTATTAACATATATTTGGTTGAAAATTATTTAAAAAGACAAAGCAATATACAATAATCTCCCAATTATAAGTCTGTTTGCAGATTTACAAGTGACAAATCACTATATATTGCTTTGATTATTTAGCAAAAATGTGACAGGAATTTCACTTGCATATTGCAATTTAAAATATATCTCTCTGTTACATACTATCATAGAAATTTTCATTTATACCTTTTGCTAACATGCTTCACTGCAGCATATGATTTTTCATATTGGCTCTTTTTAATTCTTTTGATCTTTTATCCATGCATATTTATATTTTATTTATGGTTATGCTCTATGCATCTATTATTTCAACTAAGAAGGTAATTCAGTATTTTTGTATCAAAGAAAGGATTAATATCAATCAGACATGAACAAATTACTTGTTCTCACTTGAACAGTCTTTTGCTGTGAACATAATATGGTGAGTAAATTTTCACAGTTTTGAAGATGGATAAGTTACTGTTCTGAATTTTTGTTCAGAAATGATTAAAATGTGTGAGGAGATGCTTGCTTAATGCACTAAAGATATCTTCAGCAGAAAATTTTAAAACTCGCTATAAAATGGGAAACTGATTGGATGGAAAGAGTACTTGTACTATGGTTTCAATAAGCTTTTACCTCCAATGTAACTAACAGCTGTGACTTACTAAGGAAAGCAATTATCATCCTACAGATTTTTGGAATAGAAGATTTTCTTGCATAATATAGATGTTTAAAGCTTGGAATAGTTACTTGTACAAAAACATAGAGAAATTCTTTCATTTAAAGACTTTTTGAAATTCTATACAAAAAAATGCAGTATTTGTCTTCAAGAATCTGAAATTAACGTTATTCATTAAAGAATATCCCCAAAATTTGCCATAAGGATAGCCTCATGAAAGCAAAATTTGTTTCAGAAAATGAAACTGAAAAATCACTACAGTAGATATAGTAAATGATGCAGAATAGAATACTTTATCAGGCAAACTGATTAGTTTTGAAAAACTTTACACATGGATGAAAATCTGAAGACAGTAGAACTGAGAAATGTTCAAGAAATAGTCAGTGAAATTTTATATGACAATGATGAATTGAGACAATTAAAGATGATTTAATAAAAGATTCCCTGATAGTTACAAAACTATCAGAAGTTTCAAAAACTGAATTTAATGATGCATTTGATGTTATGTATATTCTTGTTTTAATTGACTTTAAAAAAAATTGGTGAAAAACAAAAAACAGAAATAATCTTCACTTTTAAAAAGCTTTACATTTAGGTATGTATTAAAATTTCAGACTTTCCAGTCATTTAATAATCTAATCATATTTTTCTTCTATAATACGATAAAATCTATAAATTATAAACTAAATTTTAGATCTCTATAGAACTAAATTTTAGATTCTATAAATTATAAACTAAATTTTAGATCAAACTATACTAATGTTTACCTATATGTCTCTCTCATTCCCACATTAGTTTCAATCGAGTTTTAATGCCAATGAATGAGGGGAAAATACTGCTGTATTAGTGCCTTCCCTCCAAAAAAGAACATTCTCCCATTTCTTATTAAAAGAACAAAAAAACTTATACTTGTTTTATTTAAAAGGTTCTGATCATAGAATATAATACATATTAGACAACTTGATTAAATTTCTCAGCAATAAAATTTTTAATTACATTTAATAAAACCTGAATGGCATACATAGCCAGAAAAATTTCCAGATATACTAAGGCAAATTATTCAAATTCTAATAAAATATTTTAATATTTGATTAGCCTAGATTGAACAGAGTATTTCTACTATACAATTTTATTTAAAAATATTTTAACTAACTTCCAAATACTAAATTTCATAATCATAATGACTGTTTTTCCAATTTCAACAATGGACCTGCAAATTTAAACATATATAAATAGCAGATATATGAAGTCTGTAATTTAAATTTGATGATTTTGATCCGTTTAAGATCTGACAAGCTAAAAATTCCATATACTATTAAGCACTGAATTTGTTCTTACTTATGGATATTTTTCTTATTTAAGACCTTTTCTTCTTTTGCCCAGTTAAAAAAGCAGATATTACAAACAGTAAGTGATTCTTTATAAAATGCTTTCTGATGCTTATTTAAAAAACACATACATTTTAAAACTTCTCACATACTGATCTGTTTACAAGGATGCAACTATTGCAGTCACATGCAAACAGAATTACTTATAAACTAATGTTGAATTAATGATACGTTAAAAAGAAAAAAAATCAGAACAATTCTCGATAGATGTTCTTTGACAACAAATTAAAATTTTCTTTGGTTAATTGTTTAAAGACATTTTTAACTAAATCTGTAAAATAATATGATTACATTAATTTTCAACTATCATTACATACATTAAAAATTTAATCAATTTTCAGTTTGCCTTCAAACTTTCCTTTTTACGATTCCTAATAACAAAACAAATTTTATCACATAATTTCATAATATAATGACAAACACACCATTTTAAAGCATTATTAGTGTTGTTTTCACCATTAAGAACACTTAAGCATAATAATAAATTAGAATTTATTAATGAGAAAAATAAAGAATGTTATCCATAAAGAGGTAAGGCTGCACCTCCCTTTTTTAAAACAATAAGACGTTTGAAAACATTTGAAATATGTCACACAATTCTATAGTTATCACTTAAAACAGCATCTCTTATTTTTTATACAAATTAAAACACCTTTGAAAATATTTTCAAGATATGTATACATACATATATTATTAAATGAATATGTGAAAATTAATCAATATATGACAAACTTAACCCTAACAGCACTAGAAGCTACAATCCAATTTACAACTGAATGATACTGAAAGACACAGATTTAATCGCTTTATATAAACAAAACCAAAGTTCATTATGCAGTTTTTTTGTTACCTATACTTTTTTATTTCTAAAACATAAATGTGTTTGCTGACTACCTAAAAGAATTATAAACATTATATAATACTGTCAAAACAATATTCACTTAATATAAAATACTATAAAAAATCCTTTTATGTGAATAGCAGCAGTAGCAACAACCAAATTGTTGTTGCTACTAATTTAAATGCTGTGTATTTTACTTAGGACTTTTAAAAATAACCAATGCTCCTAAGTATACCATTCAAAAATACAGTATTATTCTGCTTAAATTTATAACATATGATGTGCAGTTTAAGCAATAAGTATAATTCATTATAGATTAAAAAGAAAATGAAGGAAAGTAATATCATGTACACCATATAATGATGTATAATATTTATTACAATATCATAACCAAACAAAATTTACAGCTCATTTCATCTGCTAACATAAAATAAGAAAGCTCTATAAATTAATCCTTTCACTTAGATGAAAGCACTAAATAGAAGAGAAACCTAAAATTTCATTTGTTTATCAACAAATCTAAAAATACACTTTGAATTCAAATATACTTCAGTTTGTTACACAGTGTAACACTTAAGTCCATAGCACAATTTTAAAATTCACAGCAAATAAACTACACAACTAATAGTATGTTCAACTGCACTGCAGCAGAGGAACATTGATTATAATTTCTTCTAAAATATTCCACAAATGCTCAATATGTTCACCTTTGGTGCCATGGTAGACAATGGTGCATTACTGGGAAGAGGACTTTTTCTGGACATAACTGAAAAGTCAACTGATACAGTTCAGTGAAAACTAGTGATGATGCCTCTTTTCAAAATATTTTTCTAACCCATTACCACAGACACCATTATCAAAATTATCTTAGCTAAATGTTACCCCCCCCCCCAAAAAAAAAAGTAGAGACCACATGCAACGAATATCTCAAATCAAAACTGATCACTACGGTGGATAGGTCATTCTAGAAAAGAAGTTTATTTATGCAATAGTCATCGCATATGGCTTTTGGATTTAACCCCATATGACATTTTCCTGTGAAGATTTGTCAATCATACTTCTCATTAATATTCAAGATCATCACAATTACATCAATAATGCTATGGCTTATCAAGATATACTAGCACATGCATGGGATAACACAATTTATTGCACAGAATTTCAGAAAATGTGGACATGTCCAGCATTTGTGCATAATTAAATTGTTATAAATTCTTAAAACGCTTTAGAGAATTATGGATAACTCGGCAAATGCTATGCACTAAATCATTTGGCAGTGTTATTTTTCAAACCCAGCTGCTCACTTAGTGTTTGTGTGTCGTAGCCTAATAAATCTAATTCTAATAATTTTGTACTTTTCATGGTTATAATGCATGTTGAGCAAGTATGTATGTAACAGCTGTCATCAAACTTATCTTTTCTTTCCAGACCCATTATTTCTATAAATTTCATATACAAACTTTTATTTCTAGTAATAGTTTGGTACGTACTGTTCTGTTATCAGGATCGGATTTAAAAATGTAGGGATGTATGCACGTGCGTATGAATTTATGTGCATATATATACACATACATTCAATATTTTTCTGAATTCGGTCCTGATAACAGAACAGTACCCTTTGGTATTCTGTTATCGGGACTGGATTCAGAAATGCATATACATATAGACATTCCTGAATCCGGTCCTGATAACAGAAGAGTGCCAATACTTTTACTCTTTTTACTACTATAATATTAAAAACATATAACATCCATACAATAGTTATTAAAAAACTTAAAAAGTGAAAGGAAGTAATACAGCCAATTTTAAAATCCATTGGATTCAAGTAGATCAGACTTTTGAACACTGGTGGGTTTGTATGCCAGCCGAAAGGATGACTGCTAAAGGTTTTCTCCATGTGAAGAATGAACATGAACCAAATTCTATCAGAAAGTCTTCTTTGCCCTTAAGTAAATAGCTCTCCATTGCTCAACCCATTTCATAACCAATAACCCAATTTCAACCAATACCCAACAATAACCAATTACCTGTTTTCAAATGAAAACCAGATATGATTATTTCAAGACTGAAAAGCATGCTGAATGTTGTAACTGGCCGAAAACCAGGTCACTTGTATTAAATCAGTTAAACAAACAGAACAGCTGGTCTATGACTTACGGTACCAGCATTTTAGTACAACCAAAATGTTAGGAAAAATTTCTAAAAACATAACAAATTTCTGGTACAACAGTAATAGCTGCACAATACAGGAATACCTGTGAAGAATTGCAGAAAATTTGCTCCTGGACAAAGTTAAAGATTTTTTAATAGCCTTATTTATATGCAATTATGCATTTTTATACTGTATATAACTATTTAATTACATTATGTATGTAAGCATGTACGTTAAACGAACAATAAAGTAAAGAAAAAAAAGATTGCTATGCTAACAATACCTCTATGTGGTGCAATCAAAAAATATTTTTCAAATATATCCTGCTTAAAAAAAAAAAAAAAAAAAAAAAAAAAAAAACTTAATGGGACCAAAATGTTCTGCTTTGAAAATTAACAATGCTGTTCCGAAAAACACAAATGAAACCAAAGTGAACCAGCCTTATTTCTTAAAAGATTATCATATAAACAATTGAAAACATAAAAGCTCGTAACTTGGATTTACTCCAATAATGATTTTACATTCGTACACTGGAAAAACAATTCAAACTATCCTCAAATAGAATGGAACACTTTGTTTTTTTAACATCTGGTATCTTGTTTTACAATATTATATGTATCAAAACAATTAATTACTAAAAGCTTAACCTAGATCTGGATACTTTCACTAAAGGATTTGAGAAGGACATTTATTTAATTAAAGGATACATTACTTTAATCAGTTTTAAATTAATGATTAATTTTTTATAAAGTTATACATATTAATGAAATGACATACTTTCATAAATTCATCTGAAGTTACTATAACACCGAGAAATGATAAAACTGACACTATTCCTAAATAAAAAGAAATGTTAAAAGTGGTTTATAGTATTGAGCATACTTTTCCATTACAAGCTTTTTTACCCCTCGTGAAAGAGAAGGTAAATGTCGCATTTTTAACAGCAAACAATTTCTGCTTTTAAGAATAGTTTATAGATATCAACACATCTATTTCTAGTTACACTTGTGTGTTTGACTCTTTCAGGGCTGCCAAAAAGTGTAGCCAGGGCATAACTAAGAAGTACTGTTATAGGAAATGTATATATGATGAAGAAGTGTAGTTTATTGCTACAAACCATTTTGAAATGGTTCCTATTTTTTCCCCAAATCTATTTGGAAGAACTGGAAAGTTTAACAGCACTGATGGAAAGGGGTGGAATCATAATTCTAAAATTGTAATACACAACAGAACATTGAAAGCAAGTTTTTATGTACTATACAAAAATTAATAAAACATATATCTATAGTCATGCTGCAATCAAGACCTTCCCCTTACAATAAATGTAATAATTAAGTATATTTTTCCAATTTGAACAGCATTACCGAGAAAGCTGTCATGAAAATTTACAATGGGCAGAAAAAATTCAAAAATTTAGGGAAAACACAGGATGTCAAAAGATCAAATATTGGCCCTAAATTTTTATACACAAAAACTGCATGCCAAAGATATGAAATGTAATTCTTTTCAAAATGCAAGATGCTTTGCACACTACACACAGCATCAAAATTAGCATTTTTAGCCACACAACCCCTACAGTATGAATACACAGAAAGAGAAATTGTCAACAACACTATTTGCCTTCTTTTCTCTTTTTCTAGTATTATGATTATAATTATTATAAATAATCTATCTGTTAAAATATAAGGAAAACTGAAATAATATTTATTTAGAAAATACTTTATATATATTTTTAACTACAATTCTATTAAATTTACCAACTTATGTTAGCAGATACAGTGAACCTGTAAATTTTGCAATTCTAATTCATAACTTATGATACATATGACATTATCAACAATATTATTTACAACTTAAAAAAAAAAAAAAAAAAAAAAAAAAAAAAAAAAAAAAAAAACAGTTCTCAAAACTGGCTACTTCAACAGCATGATGATTAACTTAACCTATCCCAGAGGATGCACAAATATTCATTTTACTCTCATAAATGAATAATTATGAAAATTTTGGGATTTTCCTATTAACAACCACTGTGGTTAATCAGTAAAATTGAGAAAACTACAATCTCCAAACTTGTAATGTAAAACTTATTTGCTTTTTAGATGTTAGACACCAAAGCTGTAGAGTAAGCCACTTTAATTCAAAGGACTACTAATCCCATGATAAAACTGAAATTTCAATCTTATTTCCAAGAATAATTATACTGAGCATAAATATTAAATATAAAAGTTAATTTTTTTAAAACAAATTAAATGATTTCTTTAATATCAATTGTTAATACCATTGCATTCATTCAATTTTCTTTCAACAATTAACTTACACATGCTTAAACACAAAATTAACAAAGATGTGTATATACACTTTTATGACAAAAATTAAAAATGGCAGTAGAATATATGCAAGTAGACAATAATGAATATTATTCATCTGAATGCTATTTTCTTTTTTTTTCTTTTTTTTTTTGCATAACATAGTTTCAAACATACAGAAATGATGTTCACAATGTCTTAAAAGATAAAATTTTAACAATCTAAACGTTTGAGATTTTTGTTCACACAGAAATTTCCGACGCCACATATTTTCATCACGACATTCTTATTTGCATAAAAAATGAAGCACAAATAATTAAGTATTCAACAAATTTCATAACATTTAAATGAAATTTACAGTATGATGCACCAAGCCACTTTGGTTCACTTTTAATATTGATTGTGCCAGTTTTGATTTAAAATATTGTTGCATAATCATTTTCCAATTTGAAGTAAAATAGAAGATAAAAGAAAATTTATATTAAATAAAGGATAACAGCATGGTTGTATATCACAATGAGTAAAATGCACATTTTGTTGAAATGCAACATGTTAAAAATGTGAGCTGAATATGGGTAGCAGAAGTATTATGGGAAAAAAATAATAACTGAATTAACCCTTCACATCTGTGGCACTGAATGGTTCACACATATGTAACTACGCACTTGAGAAGTATTGATTTAGGCAGATCACATAAACACTTTATTCAAACAAACACCATTCTGTCTTATGCATGGCTAAAACATTTGTGAAAATTGTATTTATGACGATCCCTTAACTACCACCACTACCAAGTGATCCTCTTTGGAACAGTCTGATGTTAAATTGGGAGCAATACGTCTTAATAAATCCAATGCAAATGAACATGGTGGGAAAGCATACATAACACCACTTGCATCTTTCCCTTCTTTTTTTGTATTACTAGGCAGTGATATAACACCAGCTGCCTCTTTTTGTTTAAGGTATGATACAAGATTTCGAAGAGGGCGCTGCTGCACTGAAGCAGACTGGTCTTCTCCAGGTTGTATTGGACCAGGAAATGTTAAAAGTAGACAGTGCCCATGAGGTCCTGCAGAGGATATCCGACGTGACACGTCATCAAGTTTAGGAGGATCTAATCTTAATCTTTGAGTAATCCTAAGCATCGGAACTTCACAAGCAAGGTCTTTCATCATGTAATCGACCAATGAAGGATCACCACTACATACATGCATTCGTGTAGGAAATGCACTATTCTTTAGAACTAATCCACCATGCCAAGCAACTGGACAACACTTTGCCAAATCTTGTAAGTTGTCGACACTTTCAGCTACTGCAACACCGTCTTTTAAAAGGTTTTCATGAAGCTGTCTTTTTTTGTCAAAATCTTGTCGACGATTCCTTTCACTTTTGGCTGAATCATAATCATAATCTTTGCGAAATTCCTGTCTTCCTTCAGAAGCCAAATGGCCTTCTCGAGACATTCGTCGGTTAATGCCACCATTACTGCGATTGCGGCGTGGTGAAACAGTATCTTTGCTAGCAGAGGAGCGTTCAAAATCACTCCTTTCAGGGCTGCGAGAGCGAGGACGTTTGTAATAAATGTCATGGCCCAAACGTCCTGCATCATCCATATCTGGAGATCTGCCACGCTTTCTCCTATCTGGATTATCATTTCTGGTATTTCTTGGATGATCATCCCACCAACCCTGATGATTACGATTCCACGCCCGATAGTCATGTCGCTCCTCATGTTCAGGTAGTCCCCAAGAATCTCTACCTTGAAACTTTGGTGATCTATCATAAATAGGATCATAAGGTTGATTTTCATACATGTTATTCCTAGACCAGTTATTGTCTAAACCTCCATAATAATCATCTGTAGCTGGTTGCACATCACTCCTAAAACCTTGTCTTTTAGTAGGTGGTGGAGGTATATAACCTTCTTCCTCCCGAAAACCAGCTCTGGATGGCGATTGATAATAACTGTAAGGACCTGGATCTGCAAAATCTACACGCAATCTTTTGTCTTGACCTCCGAGGGGAAAGCCTCTCATTTCTTGACATGCAGCTTGTGCAGCATCTATACTATCATATTGAATATATGCATGATTTTCACCTTTCACAAAATCAATTTTTCTGATAGCACCAAATCTGTCAAATTCCCTTTCTAAATGAGATAATGAGGTCCATGGGCCTAAGCCACCGACCCATATGCGAGTAGTAGGTGTAGCTTTACCATAACCTATTTTACACTGAAATTTTCCAATATATTGACCGGACATTTCCACTTTTCCTCGGTGAGCCATATCCAAATTTAAAAACTTGATAAAAGCATATGCATTGCCCAAACCAGGAGCAGGTCGCTTTACATCAATATCTTCCACAACACCATATCTTTCAAATATCCTTCGGAGTTCTGCCTCCGATATAGTCACTTCTAAATTACCCACAAACAAAGTTCGTGTAGCTTTGTCATCTTCTTCAGGTGGCACATGATGCAAATAATTTGGAAATTTTTCTTTTTTAGAATCCTCTCGACGATGAATAGGATGATGATGAAAATCATTATGCATATCCCTTCTCATTTCATCACGAGGGTGAGGATATGGTTGATTACGTTCAATTGCATTTTGTCTGCTGCCGAGCACATGACGTCCCATACTATTGTTGCTGGCAGAAGAATGAGCAGGTGACACACCACGCATACCACTATACTCAGGACTAATACTCCTGTTTCTCCTGCCTGACACACCTCGGTCAAAAACAGGTTCAATTTGCACAGGTTTATCAAAAAGCACAAGTCTCGCTTTAGAATGGCGAGCATCACGAGCATCTTCATAGGTTCTAAAATACACATATGCAACACGTTCATTACCACTGTGAAAAATTTTAACACTCACTTCACCAAATCTATTAAATTCACGAAGCAATGCATCACGAATCGCAGCATCGCCAACTTTATGGTTTAAATTTGAAACACACAACGTTTTTGACACTGGCGGTGGCCCTCGCTCGGATTTCATATTCCGCGAGTAATCATCATAAGAATCTCTACCCATAGCACTGCCAGAGCGACTAATTGTCATACCTCTCTCATTTGATGAATCCCTAGTCCGTCCCCTTCTCTGATCATTGGGGGATTTATTAGAACCTCTTCTTTCTCTGCGATCTGGCGAAGATCGGTCCCTGGGGCTGTCATCGTAACGCGAAACAGATGAATGTGAACGCTTTTTACCAGGGGAATCTCTATCTTGCTGTCTTTTCATTTTAAGGAAATACACTGCACAAAAGCACTTTTTCACATAAATTGAAATAAATTAATCACAGATCACAAAACTTTAACAAACACTTCAAATTCGGCAGCATTAAATTCCAAATACACAAACTTTGCAATCACCCGCACATGCTTCTTTTTTATCGATATATATAAATAAGAAGAAAAAAACATATATGCATTAATACAGATATTTGAATAATAAAATAACTAATAACAATTTCACAACACAAATGTATCAATGATATTTCTGATTTATAAATCGGAAGAACACTACATGTTGGATGTGATTAGGATACCCAAGCCAGCAACCGCCATTGATGAAGTAGTCGGATATTTAATCGCACAAAAACACAAAATTCGTTTACACGTAACAGATGTACAGGTTAATACTATTATCGAACTCAAAAAACTCGAAAACTGCAGCAGTAACATAAAAAATTTTCTCTCAACAAACTAATTTAGCAAGAAAATAGGACGTAATAATAATGCCAAATACAGATGGCACTACAAGTATGTTGCCGAATAACGAAAGCTACATTTTGAATATTTAACGTAAATAAAAAATTAATGGACTCGGAAAATTAAGCAAAAGAAACTGTAATTTCATATTAATACCTAGTAATAAGTAAATAAAACAACATTTTATCAGTAAAATTGCCATAGGTTACAAAATTATGCAATAAGTACTGAAATAGTAGAACCGGAGTTTGTACTACGCGAAGATACATTCCACAAGAGAAGAAGAGGAAAAATGTGGTCACGTGGTTTAATAACAGCAACATCCGCATGTCCTATGTTTACAATGGAGTCGATATCAGATATTCCGCTAAAATGAATTGATTTTTTTAAAATTTAGAAACTTATGGCTATTGCGAGAAATTAAAAATACGTTTGGAAATAATTTCTCTTTCCTTGATGTCAACAAGAAAGGTCTTTTGTTATTCAAGGAAAAACATGTGAACAATATTTGTTTCAAAGTAATGGCGAATATTACGGTATTTATAACAAGCTGCGTTGATGCCGAAATGAAGAAATCAATTAATTATATGAAACATCTGTGAAAATTTCAGCAGAAAACGAGGCAAGATTTATAATTGATGCTTACCAGTATTAATAATGTTTTTATTAAGAAAATCAGGTGTATATCAGTTAATTGAAAACTATTCCCGAGACCTTGAATAACGTTTCCAAACTTTTAAATGTAAGTGTAATAATAGTACATTCATAGTTTGTGGTTGCTTGCAAAGTTCTTTTTTTATAATAATTTAAACGTCAAAAAACAAAAGCAAGAATTAATTGTTTTCATATATAACATCTTTATTATTCTTTGTAGCGCTCGCTAACTCCTTGCTGATTTCAACAAGCACCTGGCCCCAGCCATCACACCCCTGTTCTTATTGGTTGCCGCTTATGAGGTCAGGCTGAAAAGATTCAATTATTAGTTTCGTTCGAGCTATGTGAAGAGGTGTTGGTGTATTTAATTATGGCAAAGCACACTAGGACTATCTGCCTAAGGGGAGAGATGCCTTTCGTGGAGGACTTTCTAAGGGAAACTGGCTCGTATATACGTTACACATGGGGAAAACCACGAAAACACCCATGCAGCCAGCCCGTTCGCGGGATTCGAACCTCGGACCGAACTACCAGTGTTCAGCGACTTTACCGCTCGGCCGCTGGTGGGCACTATGTGAAGAGGAGCTCATAACTACTCTGGATTTGGTTATGTCCTATGTTAATGTGAATTTGTGCAATGTAACAGAATATTTGCAATTATAACGAACATAACAGTATAAGAAAATATGTCGGCACCTTTTTATATAAATTGTTAAATCACGTTAGTGGAATCGATAAAACTTTATACTGCGTAAATACCGTTTGGCTAAGCAATCTGTATTCAGTGCAATTCTTAGATATTTAAGAAATATATTGTGAAAAAAGAAATATACTGATATTTAAGAAATATATTGTAAAATTTCATATAACAGGAGACCATTAATAAGATTTGCTTCTTCAGCAATGTCAAGAAATAGCACTTAGCTCTTACTGTGTAAATAATATCTGCCGCAGTTTTCATGCATTAGCGGTTTATTTTGCAGAAAAGTGTTTTTATAAGTGATATAAATGTAAAAGCTAGTTATTTCTTCATAAAAATTAACTGTTTGTTAACTAAATAACCTTCCTTTCATTTATTGTTTGTTATATAGAGATTGTTTGGTATCAAAATTGTTCGTAGTCAGATTAATTTTTTACTTTCTAACTCTAGGCATTAATTTCTCTTCATTTATGGTTAAAAATAAGATAAAGTGATAAGATATTTTTAAAAGCACTTATAATATCGTTTATTTGACTTGTTTTGTTTCTTAACTTTTATATCTTATAAAAAAAAGTGTTTATTGCCAAGTGACTTCGATATTCATCTAATGACAAAAATGCTGCTAAACTGATTCATCTAAAACTAATTCATCTAATGACAAAAATGCTGCTAAACTCAGCTGCGGAGAAACCGCAGCTGAGTGGTAACGAGCGCGGGAATAGTTCTCCGACTTTTAGGTCGCCGGTTCTATCCCCGCGCGTAGCTTTCATAAACTCTGCCCTACACGGATTTATTTTTATTTTAACTTTATTGAATGACTTTGTCATTATTTGTCTTTTCGCCTTTGGGTGCGGTGTTAAAAATTAAACGCCTTTATTTTCTCTATTTTTGTTAATGTTAATTTTTATTATTTTTGTTTACTGGTTTGTACTCTTTGTAGTAGGTACCAGTAGTAAGATTACGATCCAAGATCCCGAAAAGCGTTTCAATAGAAATAGCGCATGATGGAATAAAATATAATTTTAGTTATAATTTAGGTAAAAAGAATAGGTATCCGACGCCCTTGAATGTTTACTGATTGTTTTCATTTGGTTAATTTTTTAATATTCCTTTATTGGTATAAATTAATGCGCTATGGAAATTTACACAACAGACTCTTTCTAACAGAAATGATGAAAAAGTGCATATGCTGTCTCCATGTAAACACCTTTTTCTTGTAAAACAATTACGTACTTTTAAAAGTTTAAATTAAAATACAAATAAACTATTAATAAGATCAGTAGGTTATTTAAAATATATTCCACACAATTCCTCTAAGCTTTCATTCATAAACTAAAAAAAATATTGAATGAAATAAACGCTGCTTCCGTTTGTTTGGCATTAATTACCACGCCTACAAGGCGATAACTCGCCATTCCAAATATGACCGCCAAGCAGATGTTTCCTCCAATGAGAGCAGCCCGTAGAGAAATGGTCTGTATGCTTTGTAAATATGCATGACAACACTTCGAAGCTAAAATTATAGGTGAAGTGAAAGTAGTAGTTATTATCTAGTAGAAGTAGTTGTAGCTATTATGACCAATAATAATGTTGCCTACATCACTCCTTTACCAGTAACAAAGTTACATTACTCTGAAAACATGGTGGTAAAGAAGATACAAATAACACTGACACAAATATATAAATTGAAATTATGCACACAAAGAAAAGCATAGTTAAGTTTTAAATTAATATGAAAGAGTTATAAGTTCAAGAAGAGTCATTGAAACGAACTGGAAGTTTTACTTGTCTTCCACATCGGGTTGATTTTTTAAGTTGTTCTAGTTGCTGACTTGGCACAGATGTATGATCACTTTTTGAAGTTGGAGGCAAAAGTTCATTAGGTTGTAACACATAAGCTGGTTTTAACCTATCCACAGAGATACTAACTTGTTTATTTTTAATTAATAGAAGAAAATATTTCGAGGTTCTTCGCAGAACCAAAAATGATCCTTCATATGGGGGCGTTAAAGGTTTTTTTTTTACTCTGTCAACCTGCAGAAAAACATGCAAGCATGTGTACAAATCTTTTGGGATGAAAATCTTTTGTTTACATTTGGATTTGGATTAATAGGGCTTTAACGGAGCCATCTGATTTCGAAGATTACTTACAAATTATCATTAGATATTGGCATGCTTGAGTCTTCAAAAAATTCGCCAGACAATTTAATAGTTTTGCCATAAACCATTTCAGCTATTGTATAGTTACAGTCCTCATTTAGAGCAGCTCTCAAACCCATAAGAACTGTTGGTAATGTTTCTGTCCAATGAAGAGAGTTATGACATCTAATAGCTGTTTTTAAAGTGCGGTGTAGACATTCAATTTTCCCATTACTTTGAGGATGATAAGAAGTTGTATAGTTTACTTTTACTCCACATAGCGAGGCCGAATTTCGAAACAGTTCTGAAATGAAAGGAATTCCTCTGTCAGTAATAACATTGGAAGGTACACCGAATCGTGTTATCCAATGTTCATAAAAGGCTCTTGCTATACATTCTGCTGTGATATTTGATAACAGTACCACGTCCATCCAAGAGGTAAACCGATAAATACACGTCAAATAATAAGTGTATCCATTAGAAGGTGAATAAGGCCCAATTAAATCAATATGCACGACACTAAATCTTTCGTATGGTGCTTGATATTGAGAATATTCTGATTTTGTATGTTTAGTTACTTTATTTTTCTGACAATCGATACATGTTTGGGCCGACTGCTTAATATCTATTTTTATATCCGGCCAAATGAATCTTTTAGTAATCTCTTTTACAGTACTTCGGATTCCAGGGTGAGATAAACCATGAATTGCATTAAATATTTTCATCCGAAAAGTTTTAGGTATCAATGGTCTGATATTAGATGTACTGTAGAAGTATCGCAATATAAGAGTTTTCCTGATGATAATTGGTGCTGTTTAATATACAATGATTTGGAATGTAATTTCAACTGTTGCAGTTCAACATCATCAATTTGTGCATCTGCTATCAGGTCAAAATCAACAACAGGTGAATCGATGTCCTCAATTCTAGATAGCCTATCTGCAACCATATTGTTTTGACCGGTGACCAGAAAAATGCCCACAGAAAAAAAGCTCACGAGAAAAATGTTCACAGAATAATGCTCACAGGTATAAATGCTCACAGGAAAAAAGCCCACACAGAAATATGCTCACACGGAAAAAGGCTCACATGGCAAAATGCTCACCTAGAAATATGCTCACACGGAAAAACGCTCACACAGAAGTATGCTCACAAGTAAATAAACTCATAAATAATTCACATAGAAATATAAAAAATATTCACAGAAATATGCCCACACAGGAAAAAGGCTCACATGGAGAAATGCTCACTTAGAAATATGATCACGAAGAAAAAAGCTCACATAGGTATATGCTCAAATGATTACATAAAATACGTAAGAATATCCTTAGATTAATCAATCAATAATTAATCGATTTGAATACTGTACACCTACTTGAATTGTTCAAAGCAAAATTATTTAAATTATATGATATATATATATATATATGTATATCATATAAGGATTGATATATATATATATATATATACATACCAAAATATCTATGGTATATATATATATATATGTATATCATATAATGATTGATATATATATATATACCAAAACATATATCAAAAACTGTATAACTAATGTGTAGATTCAGTTGCTTTGCAAGATTCACAAATGTAGGAAAAGGAGAGAAGGAAGGGAAAAAAATGAAACAAGTAAGAAATTATTACAATTTTAACTGTTAAAAAATAAAATAATAGTAACTATGAGTTATACATTTTATAATATAAATATTTAGAAAAATAAGCAATCATAAATAATTACTTTATATAAATTACGTCAACTACCTTATTATATATAAGTCATAAATATAATTTTCAAAAAGTTATAAATATATAAACGTGCTGAATATTAGCTAATATATGAGTAAATATCTAAATTTATCATCGATTTCATCATAGTTTCTTATATGATTCCCGATTACCAAATGTCAAGTTTTCACATTTTCTTTTTTTCTCTTCCCTTCTTCTTCTTCTTCTTTTTTTTTTTTCTTAACTTCAGTGCGCTCTGTATTTACAATAGCTAATAATAAAAGTTGACAGGCTAAATCTTTTTTCAGTCCGTCAAATAAAAACCACATACTGGAATGGCTGCAATTAAATAATGAATTCAGTTCCTTATGAAAGCTTTCGTAACAATTTGTGGTTTTAGGAGATTTTTCGAAAGCTGCTTCATAATAATTCCCCACTTCGATTGGAAACTGTGGTCTTCTAGAACTTTTTTGGCTCCAAACGTAAATAACTACATTTAAACATCAATTTCTATAGATACACATCAAAAGTGTGCAAAAATAGAATTAAAAAAAATTAACTATTGGCAGTTACAGGAATAAAAATGTCGTACAGGGGCAGTGGTATAAAATATTATAGTACATGCAAAATTTTACTATAGTCTTCATTTTTTTACATACCGCCCCTGAAAAAGTTTATGTGAGCATTTGTCCAATATTTTTTCCGAATGATCAAATAATTTTTCTTTTAAAAATTAAGTATGTGTACGATGTTCAAAATCGATTAATTTATTGATTGATTAATATAAGGATATTTCTACGTATTTTATTTATCAGTGGGCTTATTTCCATGTGAGGATATATCTATGTAAGCTTTTTTCCGTGTGAGCATATTTC
Source organism: Stegodyphus dumicola (assembly GCF_044657685.1). Lineage (NCBI taxonomy): Eukaryota > Metazoa > Arthropoda > Arachnida > Araneae > Eresidae > Stegodyphus > Stegodyphus dumicola. Next base: position 181,618,332 of record NC_140776.1, on the reverse strand, counting down.
TAAGTGATCATTTTTCCATGTGAGCTTTTTTTTCTGTGTGGGCATATTTCTGTGTGGGCTTTTTTCCTATGAGCATTTATACCTGTGAGCATTTTTCCTATGGGCTTTTTTCCTGTGGGTGTTTTTTCCTAGAACCGTTTTAACCACTTATATGGCGTAGATTAGTAGAGAATTGTGAGATATATTGTCTGGGAGAGGCTTTGTTATTATTTTGCTTAAACGCAAATGTTATGATTCGTATAAATAGTAAAATCACGGCCTTCAAGTAAATGTTTAACGGATAAATATATACCCAAAAGATAGCGATCGTAAGCTATAATTTTTCTGGGCATCATTAAGTTTTTTTGAAAAACATGCAATAGGCTTCTTTAGTTCGTGTCCCTAATGAAGTTTTCGATAAGTATTTGGCAGCTGAAAATATCTCTTGGAAATTCATTCCTTCTCGTGCCCCAATTTTGGTGGAATTTGGGAGGCCGGAATCAAATCTTTTAAATTTCATCTTAAAAGAATGGTTAAAAGAACTATTTTCGATGATAAACTTACCGATGAAGAATTTTTAATCGTAATTGATCAAACTGAAGGAATACTAAATTCGAGATCTCTTTATCCTTTATCGTCTGAACCATTAGATTACGAACCCTTGACAACAGGTCACATTTTAATAGGCAGACCCATAAACTCAACTGCAGAACCTCAAATTTTAGATCTGTCAGAAAATAACACAAAATTCGTTCCAATTAAAAGGCAAATACTAATTCAGAAGTCAAACAACAAAAATCAGCGTTAATTTACAAAATTTTCACAGGACTAGTTTCGATGGTTTTACCGAACCATCATCTTCAGCTGCAAAACCGCAAATGAACAAGATAGGAAAGAACAAGATAGATTATTTCCTATCTTGTTCATTTGCGGTTTTGCAGCTGAAGATGATGGTTCGGTAAAACCATCGAAACTAGTCCTGTGAAAATTTTGTAAATTAACGCTGATTTTTGTTGTTTGACTTCTGAATTAGTATTTATTCGGCGTGTTATTGTGTCTTAATTAAAAGGCAAATGTCAAAGATTTGTTTATTGCCTATTGATGATAATTACAAAGATTAAGTTTCATTGTTAATAAAATGTATACATTGTTCTTTTATTATACATATATTTTAGTAATGTTGACAGAAAAATTTAAAATTTTTCTTATTTGAAATGTTGATATATTTACCAAAATTATTGAAAACAAAACTGTAAATGTTCAAACTTTACCAAATTCTCTGAATTGTTTATTTACATTCTGTAAATAATTTACTAATTTTATGTCTTTTGTTAATGCTTAAAAAATGAATAGCTGAATTGTAAGCATTTGATATTGAATTGTATGCTTAAATTTAGTTTGCATATCATAGATACTGCAACGTGGGGCGATATGTTGCCTCCTACGCGGCAATAAAAGTTATGTACAGCGCATTGTTTCTGCGCAACTTCAATCAGTTTCAATTCGGACTCCTAGCGAAGCATACATGTTTTCATCCCGTATGATTCGGGAATACATTTCGATTTCGATTTTTAGTTATGTTACAGTTCATGAAATAAAATTTGTTGTTGTTGTAAAGTTGTCTTTAGTATACAGTCAAACCACCGCACCTCAGAACAAAATATACAGACATGTAATCGGTATCACTGAAATATATCCCAGAGATTTTTAGCACTATAAAATAATGCTTTGTTGTGTGAAATATTATACTCATCAGTGGTGTAGTAAAGATTATGTTAATTTTACCAACAGTTAAATTTTAAGTTCCTTTCCTGTCGATTCTTAACTTCAACTTACTACATCCGGCTGGGGCCAACTCTGGTAGAATCTTGATAGCTTCGGCTATATCTCTTTCTTTTTAGTTTAAATTAGTTTTAGTTTAATTCTTAGTCTCTTGAGTTCAAGCCCAAGGTGTGGGCTTTTATTGTACACTCCAACACGGAGTTCTATTAAATCTTATTTGAATAATAATAATAAAGGGTTATTTACCCTTCCATCTTGTTGTTTCCTGTCACACGAACTCAAGCGATTATTCGGTTATCAGCTCTTAAGATTCTTCTTGTTCAACAGTAATTTAGCATTACTCCACAGTGTAAACAGTGTCGTAGCATAAAGGTCCAAAGCCTTACGGAACATCTTAAGTGTCCTGTCACACTCAACTACATTTACATGTATACATTTTAAATACAAAAAACATAATATGATAAGGGATCCTTGGAAACAAGCTGCAACACGGTGCTATATTCATCAAAACTTTAACTGGAATCAAATTTAAATAGGAAACGAAACCTCCTTATATTTGTTTGATTCCTTGCCAAAGGAGCTCTTTCAAATCGCTGTGTTGAGGATCACAAGTGGCAACTGGTGATAAACTTAGAAACAAAGAAAATTTCTAAATTTCTCGAGGCAAGCGTGTGGCAAAGATGAAAGTACGGAAGGTCAAGACTCCCCGTAATTCGCTACACCCAAAGCACTTCTAAGGAGAACTGCAAGAAGTACTCCTGGAAGCTTTCTGTCAGAACCTGCCCAAAATGTTTAGTTTCAGAATGTGATTTTGTGTTATTACCACGTATTAAATTTTGTCTTAAATAAAAAGAGTATGGGTCCCGCATCTACTAGATTTTTAAAATTCTTTTTTTTTTCTCATCGCTGAACTGAGCCCGCGGGGTTACCACTGAAGAGTGCCAGAGACCATGACGAGGTGGAACTACTAGTAGGCTGTAGATTTGACTAGTCGTCATAATAATGACGAAAAACTGGTTTGCTACCTACCAGTACTGCACCGGGTACATGTGATCAGTACCTGGGTCAGGCCGGTGCCTTCGGGACGTCTGCCTGTGCAAGAATGGTTGGGTTTTACCAAGGTGGTTAGAATAACAGGAGAGGTTGTTCAGCTCAAATCGTGAATCCTCGGCACCCTGTTACTGCAACTGCTGTAACTAGTGCAAGGAAGACTTCTCATTACAACAATTTTTTAAAAAAATTCTTGGAGCATACGATCGGTGAGGGCATTGCACATTTTTACCATTTCCTGCTTAAAGTAACATTACGACTCTCAAGTGGCGCCCGAACTAAAAGGAGGTGTTCAATAATTCGTTACTACCAGGATCTGAGAACTGGGTCCCCACACCCTCAGTCGCCCTTTAAAGAGGGGAGTATGTAAGGTAGGTAGAGTGTAGGCACGGCCCATACCTACCTACCTACACTCTTGGCAATTTCAAGCTCGTCTTGTAGTCTTTTACACTGGCCATGGAGTATATAAAGTACTTTCTCCCTCCTTACAGCATGTCTCCTTACAGCATGATGTAACTGGTAGCACACTCGGCTCGTATTCGAGAGAGGTCCAGGTTCGAGTCCTGGCCAGAACAGTGCTTATTTTTTATGTCTCCTCTTTCAAAAATCTTAATGACTCTACAACAGTAATAAGACATAAAATCGTACCACTAAAACTATTCTTATGTCAATCATACCGTTTACAGTGCTAAAACTCAATAACTACGCTAAACTGAGTCACTTTACAAAGTTGGTTTTAGACGGGTAACTAAAGAGCAAAACACGCAAACAACGAGCACTAAATTTTGTGTATGTTTCTATAGTGTAAAAGCTGACGGAATAAGAGGGGGAATATGCACAGAGCAGATACAAACATAAAGACTTGTTATTCATGACTAAATCTGAGACTTGCAGGAACCATTTTTATATTCTGATTTGATTGACGAAAATCCTTGAGTTCCAGACTTGGAAGTACGTTTCGATAGATTCTACGAGTTATCAGACTCCACAGCATATGTTTTTCCCAAGTGCTTTGCCAGATTCTACAGTCAGATTACCATATTGATTGAAACTGAGAGTGAGATTGCAAAAATTTACTCTTCCTTTCTCATTAACCCAACAAAAAGATGTTAGACTGTCCAATGGCATAGTTTCTAATTTTTTGCAAAGGAAAGCTTTCCTCGATTTCTTGATCATCAGTATCCTCATCAAGGATGCCGATGAAATGATGTACTCATTTGCGGACAAGAAACCAATGCTGTCTACAGAAAGCTCCTAAAATAACAAACCAACTACCCTCTACTTGTTTGCATCTTTTAAGACAAGCGCAGATATAAGTAACCCCGCCACCAAATTACAGGCCAACTGCTGGTTATTTCCACGACAAACTGCGAGGTCAGGAAAGATTGTCGATCCAGGAGTCTATGAATTCTTGCACTGAAAAAATTCCAAGGAATAATAAGAGAGGGAAATAATTTTTCGGAAGATTTTGCTGATGATAATTTGCGCAGGGAAAAAAATGCATTTCTTTAAACGGGTGCAAACGAACCTCCTTGCAAGCTCCTGGAAGCTTTCTAGTACTCCTGGAAGCTTTCTGTCAGAACCTGCCCAGAATGTTTAGTTTCAGAATGTGATTTTGTGTTATTACCACGTACGTCGTGACTGCTGGTTGCAGGCGCGTAGCTAGAGGGGGGCAAGGGGGGCATCTGTTCCCGGGCGCAGAATCCAAGGGGCGCCAAACTGATGTTACGACATTTTAGAATTAAATGTTTTCCATCCTTGGCAAGCAGTAGGGGGCGCGAAATCTTCAGTTGTCCCTGGGCGCTGAAAACCCTAGCTACGACTCTGACTGGTTAATACTGAAAGGTCATCACATTGCTTGTGTGCATGCTGCATCTCCTCATCTTGAAACAAAGCGCTTAGAGCAAAGTGAAAATTACGAAAAAAACCTGATTACAATTTCAGTGGTATTGGAATCATTTGATTTATGACGGCATTGAGCGCTGCATTGTTTCAGTATAATTTCTAGCGATGTTTGTAAGGTATTTCTCCCGCCTTCTTGGCATGCCTTCGTGGTGTGGTTGTCTGCACACTGGGCGCGTGTTCCAGAGCTCCGTGGTTCAATTCCCGGCGAAGGCGTTGCTCATTTTTCATCTCTCTGGCTTTGAAATAAGCTAATGTCTCTACAAGTTTGCCAGAATTTTTAGGCAATCAGTACTCCAGGCATCACTGAAAGTTTCGAAACTATCTCTCGAATTGTCTCAATAACTCTGGGCATAGATAACCTATTACTAATAAATCTAGCAATTTATATCATGATATATTAAATGTTGCTTCGGTCACATGTTCCATCTGTATACCAATCAAACGTTTCAGCAATGGCTGTTCAATCTTGAACTGATTTTCAAACACAGCCAAATCAAAATTAATGATACAGAAAAAAAAGATACTTATAACTATTGGTAAAGAATTTATTTCAATGCTTATAACTACTCTAAAGAATTTATTTTACAAATACAGATGTAAAATGAAAGTTTAGCTTGTAGAGACATTATTTTATTTCGGAAGCACAAGAGATGAAAAATGAGCAACACCCCCCGTCCGGGATAGAACCACAGACCTCTGGAATACGCGCCCAGCGTGTTGACCACTACACTACGAAGGCATGCTAAGAAGGCAGGAGAAATACCTTATAAGCTCTACACATTGCTACGGACTTGCACAAATGTTGGATTTGAAAATCCTTTATAACATGGTAGAAGTCTACACTCTTTGTTTAGTTCTCGAGTTCTAGCCAAACAGGTGTACATATCCACCTTGTTCTGACTGTAAACTACAGGACCTATAAAGACAGTCAGATGACTTATTTCCTCGCTTTAAAGTTCTAAGTAAAATAACAGCGATTCAGCATTTTAAAATAAATCTTCATTTTTAATTGTCTGACTAAAGGCTGCATAGCCTGCGTATAGGAAATAAATCTACTCAGCTTGTAGGATCACAAAAAAGAAAGACAAATAAAATTAAAATATTTACATTAAACGACAAAAAGATTCCACAAGCTTTGTTTAAGGCCCACAAACTTTCACAAATATTTACGGCTAGTAAACTGGAGATGAAACTAGTAACATAGCTGCTAAGAAATAGCGTGACGTCAGCTGTAGCTGCCAAAACATCTCTTTTAAGACTTTTCTACGCTTAATATATAACGTTATTCTCCCGTCTTCTTGACATGCCTTCGTTATGTGGTGGTCTGCTCGCTCAGCGTGTAATTGAGAGGTCCGTGGTTCGATTACCGGTGAAGGCGTTGCTAATTCTTCATCTTTCCGGCCTAAAAAAAACCTAATGTCTCTACAGTGGCGTCCAAACTAAAAGGGGGTGGATAATGATTCTCCTCACCCGGGATTTGGCGATTGGGTCCTCTAAAAACCCCAGTCGCCTTTTAATAGGGGGATTATGTAAGGTATTTCTCCCGTCTTCTTGACATGCCTTCGTGGTGTGGTGGTCTCGGCGCGTAATTGAGAGGTCCGTGGTTCAATTTCCGGCGAAGGCGTAGCTAAGTTTTCATATTTCTGGCCTCGAAAAAAAAATAATATCTCTACAAACACATGAACTAATGTAGATATCGCTGGAATCCGACGGAAGTAGAAATGAAAGTGAAGGCAAAATAATAAGATAACAGATTACTGAGCATAAAACTTTCCACAGGCGATAATGTAGCTCGATGAATTGAGCCAATCACGTCGTCTGCGTTATTTGCTGTAAGTCCTGCTAAGAAGTGGGCAATAAATGTCTTTAATCCCTGTCTTTATTTAGCTTGCGACATTGTGACACTGAGTTGCATTTTTAGAAAATTTGATTCGTCAATGTCTCTAAACAACGATTACTAATAGAGTTTTTGCGTGTTCAAATCCCTTATGCTGTTATCACATCTATAGACGCGCGCGCTTACCCGGGACAATTCCGAGAAACGAGATTCTAGTAGCACGGCTTTAAGCGGCAGGCTTCCGAGAAATGTTTCGTCTAGCTAGGAGGAACGTGTCCCGGCTAAGAGCAACATTTTAAAACTTTTCCCAAAATGTTCCGGCTGGAGACGTGTTCCTCGAACGTTCAACCAATCAGACGAAAGGTCAGCTTCTGAAGGATCACGGGTAACTTTCAATATGGCGATGGCTCTCACTGTGAAGTGATGGACGGTGGAAATAGAGGCCGATTTAATCATTGCTGTTTTGTTGTAATACAACTGCCTGAGTCATTTTTTAAATGTGTATATATTCATTAAATATATAATCGTGGAAATTTCAGAGTTGACATTATTTTACGACGTTCTTGCATTTCGGATTTGTTTACAAATTGTTCGTAGCCAAAAGTTCGCCAAATTTGTCGTATTTCGTGCTGATCGTGTATTATAACACTGTTATATAATAGAATTTTATTTCTTAAATTTAAGTTGAATAATTTTTTAAAATCCGTTTGTATATGCGCGGCTTTTCTCCTAATTACTTATCTTTTAAATTGTTAACTGCATAATCAGTGACACATTTTAAACAGCATAAAAGATGCATAAAAAAGAAAAGCATAGCTTATGTAATAATGAGAATACTCATTAAATTTGTCTATTATTTTCATGTTATTAATGAAATACTTTTTGAATTATAAATACATTAGAAACTATACTTTTATTGTAAATGCTACATATTGAAACATTGAAAATTTATGGATTTATTATCATGCATGATGAAAAACATTTGTATATACATTCATTAATATAAATCTTATTCATTACATTAATACTAATAAATATATATTAACTTCTAAAACATCGCATCTCTCTATCTATATGTAAATATATGACTTATTAAATGTGTATATATATATGTATGTATGAATACAAAAATGAACATTGCCAAGAAGTTTATTTGAAGTTACTTTTAATTCAGATAACGATTATGTAATTGGCAGCAACTATAGTTATCAGTTCTTTGCAAATTATTATGGGTATGTAATAATCAGTTGAAAAATAATTGATGAGTATTTGAGTACTAAAGAGTGTACACATTTTGTTATTGGGTTAATTCATAATTATATCATACGTATGATCTACCTAATAAAAACATGACTAATAAATAATAAGAAATGTAACAGCTGTGCATTTATAACATTTGATTACTTAAAACAGCGCACAACTGATTATCGCCTTCATGTCTGTTTACATAATGAATTGCACTTTCCAATTAAGTGCACGGGCCTACTAGTGGCCGAAGCGTCGTTGAACACTGGTAGTTCTGTCTCAGGTTAGAATGCCGCGAACGGGCTGGCTACATGACGTTTCCTTGGTTTGCCCCATTTGTAACTGGTATACGAGCCAGTTTTAAAAAATCTTCTACAAAGGGATCCCTCCTGTTGTTATCCCTCGAGGCTTTGCGGTAATCACATAAAACCAACTGAGCCCACCAGCGGCCGAGCGGTAAAGTCACTGAACACTGGTAGTTCGGTCCGAGGTTCGAATCCCGCGAACGGGCTGGCTGCATAGACGCTTTCGTGGTTTTCCCCATGTGTAACGTGTATACGAGCCAGTTTCCCTTAGAAAGTCCTCCCCGAAGGCATCCCTTCCCTTAGGCAGATAGCCCTAGTGTGCTTTGCTGTAATCTCAATAAATCAAACCATAAAACAAACTCATGATGTGAACACCTAATTTCTAGAGTTGGTATAATTAATGTGTTTTAGGTATATTACCGAGTGTTCTATGGAACAGTAAACAACTCGCACATGTTTGATTGCTCATGTATTCATATGCTTTATTTGATCTTCATTTTGCTAAATAGTATCTGCTAGCTGTGAAGAGGTAAATATCAGCCATATAGATTTTTGTCATTTGAATGGACAGAACAGTAATTATGAGCCATAAAGTTAGTCAGAAAATGCTTTCACCAGGTCACAAATTTTCCAGTGAACCATCAAATTTTCATTGAAATGCAGACAACAGAAAATACACATAAGCGATGTGGGATAAATAGACTTATCCAGCACATGTTTTTAAACTATTCTTAGAGTGTATACAGAATTTGGCTATTACTGATGTAATTGATTGCTATAACCAGAAGTGTGTTTATCTGTTACATGAAGTGCCAGAGTGGAGATCAAAGTGATTAACTTGATAGCAATCACCTTTCTATTATCTTCCATTACTAACAATAAAGTTTAAAACGAAAAGCGTGTGAGCGATACAAAACAACACGAAGAAGCGAATGTCACTTGAAAGGAAACGTCACTTTCGCCAATCTGAGCGATAACTGATTCTTGTTTGGCTTTCAGCCTGTTTGCCAAGTGAAGATGGTAACCCTATTTCGCCAAAGGCCGTTTCTCAGAACTGTTGCTACAAACGTTTTGTCCCGGCAACAAACAGCTAATGTGATAACGGCTTTAGTGAATTATTTTCGCTGAAGCTGCCATTTTGAATGTCATCACCTCTAATGAGCTACCTAGTATTGTCAAATGGAAGATAGAGAGTTAACTTTTCGTTTCATATTTTTATCTCTTATCTTTAAGTAAATTTATTATAGCGATCACAAAAATGATTTCTTTTTGTAGTGTTCGTCTTAAGTTATCTTATGTTTGTTGAATTTTGTCGAGAATGTGAGCTTCAAGACTTAAGTGCTTACCTATGCTTAAGTTCATCTATGCTAAAATTTGTATCCTAATAATAAATACAGACGTAAACAAGGAGAAGGATATTTAGTACAATTAGATCTAATGCCACATTTAATGACGCAGAACCAGACTTAATGACAGCGCCATCAAATCTTCCATTCAGTTTTAATAAATGCGCTCTGCGTTTGTTAAGTTAGAATACAGCGCCACCTATTGGATAGGGAGAGAAACTCAACTTGGCCATCTGGATTCGGCTAAGCAACATGCCAGAGCATGTATTAGATCTGAATAATTAATTACTGTAAATAAATTAGTTAGTTCTTTTGCTATACAGTCCACTCATTAGTTTAGAAACATAGTACAGCATTCTTTATAGGAAATTCTATATTAACCTGTTAAAGGCGAGAGAGGTTGCATATATCTGTGTTATTTGAAGCTAAAGGTTGGAGGCAAAAATAAAGGTCTACTTGAGTTCTGTAGAAAACGAGAGTTTAAAGTGATAATCCTTTGATATATAGTTTGTATGCGTATGGGATCACTTTATAAAATGATAGTTCGAAATGAAACGTTTGTGGAGCTAAAACCCAACAGAACTTTACATTATGTGAAATTTTTAGTGATCAGGGAATGAATAGTTACTCAACATTTCCTTGGGCTATTAAGCTTTGGCGAAGGGTATGCCAGGCATACAAGATGGCCGAAGATTAAGATAAAAAATATCGCTGATTAAAGAAAGAACTGCAGGGCAGGTACCATAAACGTGACAACCGGTTCAGCTGCACTAGACTGCAAAACAAAGAGGTGACAAATTTTAGAAGCATCGGGAGGCAGAGGACATAAGACCAGCTCTAACCTAATGTGATACTTGTGGAGGGCTAAAAAGAAGACATTCATCAAGTAATATGAGAGGAAAAATCAAGAGCTAAAGCGATTTCACTATCATCCCTATCTTGACAGAAGCTGTGTATATGAAAAAATAAATTTGTGTTCAGTTGTCATTGCTTGATACAACACTCATTGCTTGAAACGAAGGTTTGAAGATACTCGTTAAGGTGAACGCTTTCCATCATGTTGTAGAGTTTCCTCACTTTGTAATTCAAAGTTAATGCTGGAAGTGAAGAATCTAAAAACTGATAAGCGAATAATAGCTTGAGTTCGGTAACAAGAAACAACAAGATAGAAGGGTAACTAACCTTTTATTTTTCCAATAAGATTTAACAAAACTTCCCCTGGGAGTGTACAAACAAAGCCCGCACTTGGGCTTGAACTTAAAAGACTAAGAATTAAACTAAGATTAACTAAAAAAAATATGGCCGAAGCTAACAATATTCAAATCGAATCGGCCCTTTAACTTATTTGACTACGAAGCTTATCAAGGGCCTGAGTACGGCCGAGCTTAATAACAGCTTTGAGAGAGAGAGTGGCCAAAAAGGCAGACGCGCGTAAATCAGAAACTCTGATTCTGTCTGACTCAGTAAGAAACTTCGTGGTATAAATACCGCTCCTCCTCATTAAATAGTCAGCAAGATTCCAAAACTACGTTCTGGCCGGAAGTAGTAAGTTGAAGTTAAGAATTTGACAGGAAAGGAACTTTAACTTAAAAATTTAATTGTTAATAAAATTAACATAATCCTTACAGTGTAAACAGCAAATCAAAATGTGAATTAAACATTTTGATCAGAATTGAAATCGTTGTCATTCCAGTGAAGTCTGTTGTCTCCATGACCCAAACATTTCACCATGCTGAATCACTGGTTACGTAAATGATGAACTTTGTCTAGGATTATCAAAGTATTATCGCAAAAAATATGAGATGGAGAAAAATTTGTTTCAGGTGCAAAAAGTGTAACTGCAGCATTTTAGTGTGAGTGAATGCAAAAAATATGAAAAAAATTACATAAAACTAATCTAACATGCTTAAGGATGGGAAATTAACTTCGAAGCTCATTTGTAAAAGGACTAAAATCCACAGATTTCAAATTTTTTCCCAGACTAAAAGAGTTCCCACGCGGACAGCGATTTCCCTCCACGAAAGAGGTTTTTTCCAGTAGTTATCCTAGCTATTCAAAGACGGAGTAAAACTAGTATCCTAGGAGGAATAGCAAATATTCCAAGACAATGGATCACGATTATAGTTGCAAAGCAAAGAGTTTATACAGAAAGAACGTAAGCAGGAACTATCTGAAATAAAATTAACCGGAGAAAAAAACTTTCGAGGGCATCGATTTTAAGCTGCCCTCGTATAGTATATTATGTGTTACCCCGATGGTCGTTATTTGTTTTAAAAGTAACACGACTGTGATATTAATTGGCAGAAAAAGAATTATTTGCAATTCTGTTTGTTATTCTGCCGATAAATTCGCAGCGGAAAGTTTGAAATCAATTAAATTATTAGATATACACTGCTGGCCATTAAAATTGCAGCACCAGGAAGGAATGATCTGACGAACGTCAAAAATCACATGAAAGGAGGAAGATGGGCTATGCAAATTATTGATATTTCAAGCGCATTTAGACGACGCAGGAAGAAGAAACGATATTTAATGCACTGCATAAAAGAAAGGTTCTGTAGTGGATTTCTTATTCGGAAAGTAATTTCTAAGGTTGGAGTTTACTCAGAATATCGTGTTATAAGAAGAGGAAATGCTTACCAGCAAGTTTCGAAACTCGATAGAGGCAGGATCGTTGCCTATCGAAAGTATAGATTATCGTTCCATGGTATCGCCGGTCGCACTGTCGACATCCAACCACTGTCATGCGAATATGGAATCAATGGATTGTTGAGGGTCATACTGAGTGGCATGCAGGATCTCAACGCCCTCCCATGACTAACGCCAGAGAAGAGAGACATATTGTGAGCTCAATTCTGCAAAACCGTAAGACCATATCGTAGACCATTAGTCAGGAAATGGGCAGGTTTCCTGCACGCTCAGTATCAGCTCGTAAATTACGTCGACGTCTGCAGCAGCATAGACTATCAGCATGGTGACAATTACTTTAGCTTCCCTTGACAAGGCAGCGTAGAAAGAGAGGGCGACTCTATTGCTGCTGGACAAAGCTGGATACAGGCGTGGCACAATGTAACCTTATCAGACGAGTCCCGGATCTACGTGCAGTATTCTGATGGCCGTAGCGTGTGTGGAGTGTCCGAGGACACCGTACATTTCCTGCTTGCATTCGATATCGGCATAGGGGCTTTGCATCTGAGGTGATGGTTTGGACATTGGGTACACGACACTCACATCTCTAGTTCGAACTGGCTGTAATTTGAACGCAGATGGGTACATTTCTGACATTTTACGTCGAGTGGTTCTGCCCTATATTTGAGGCCCCCTAAACGTCATGCTACACAAGGTGTTCGATTGCTGACCTGGCCTGCATGGTCTCCATATCTGTCACCCATTGAAAACATTTGGTCATGGGTTGCTGAGAGACTGGCCTGCCACCCCTTCCCAGCTAATACAGTTGATGAAGTATGGCATAGACTTGAAGCAGTATCAAATGAATCGCCTATTTCGGTCATCGAAGTCCAGTTTGACTCCATGCCTAATGGGGTAAGGGCCGTTTTAGCTGCCAGGGGTGGCCGCTGGTTCTACTAATTTTGCACCCCTCTAAACCTCTAAAATGCTTAAAAATTTAATCATTTTTTACTTCGTGCCATATTGTCTACGTGCAATAAATATCTTTTTGTTCTTGCTTTCTTTCGCGATGTTGAAATTTTAATGACCAGCAGTGTATAATATAATTTGAGAAAGCAAATTAGTAATTAATAAACAAACGCGTCATTGCGTTATTTCTGTTTCAAAATGCCAATTATGTGTCGAAAGTTAAGCTACTGCTTATTGACAGCAAGCCATATTTAAAGTGCCAAAGAGGCGCAAAGTCGTGAGCCTCAGTTAAGGTCAGACCCGCATGCGGCTCGTAAGTCGCAGTTTGGCCATGCCTGGTCTATGTGGTTTGACTTCGGGGATTGGCGTAAGTCATAGAATTGATGGTTTTGTAGCTCGGTGTGGAACGGCACCAAATCTACTAGTTAATGCCCCGAAGTGATGGCAATCCCTATAACGACCAGTCTCCAGGTTAGCAAGTTCCTCGTTGCTTTGAAACCTGAGAACCGGGAGTAGTGACCGCGGACGCCCATAAGGTAACAATGGTTGGAAACTATGACTGTTGACTTGCTTCCTACCGAATATAGCGGTTGTTCAGTTAGGATCCACTCCGTGTAGTACCTATGGCTGGCAGATCACGTAGATAAATTATTATTCCCTATCAAAATGCAAATGAGGTAGAAAGAGAAAGTGTCACATATTACGATGTATAACGAGAAATTTTAATATACATAATAAGATCGAAATTTACGGGTGAGCGTTGTGCGCCGAATATGAAAATGATAGATTAAAAATAATGAAACAATCAGCATACACAAATTAGATTTTTACATGTACCTAAATGGTGTTTATTTAAAAGAAATGACATACATTATGAACTTAAGAATTTTCGTTATCTGATAGCCTGAAACGCTCGGCATGTTCCTCTTCTGTTATATATTCAATCTCATCCTTGAGTTATGTTTTATCTTTATTATGACTTTTATTCTGAATCACAAATAAATAATTATCACCCGTTCCATTTTTTACAAACACGTCCTTGCTGGAGCACGATTTCTATTTTCTTTCGCAAACAGAATGATTTTGCATTTGAAACCAGCACTGTGTCTATTCGTTTGACAGGAGGTTTATTTACTACTAAAAGAAACAGTAGATCAAGTGTATTCTAACTAAATCAAATGCGATTTAGTGCATGCCTTCGATGTTCACTTGAAATCATGGCTTCAAAGTACTACAGAAAGAGAAAACATCTGACTCCTGCCGACCTGACGGTATAGTGGTTAGGAAAGCCTGACTGCGATACCAAAGGGCCCGGATTCGAATCCCGGAGGAGGCATGCCTTTAAAACTGTCTGTCCCTTCGTAGGAGATAACGGTGGCTGCCTATTAGGTGCCTCCACAATAAAGTGGCCACCAATTTTGGCCTTAGGAGTGGCCGATACCGTTACAGGCAAGTGCCCGCCATTGGGGAAAAAAAAGATCCGACTCCTCTTTCTTCGAATTCGTTTGGGTCGGAAGGGCATTCTTACCACTATTTCTATCCCTCTTTTCCTTTCGAAACCTTAGAATAACACTTGCTTACATTTGCATTAAATACAGCTCATCCCCCTTAGAAGAATTATTTACGCCCTCAAGCAACCCACTAACATATTTCCCCCTTATCTCTTATCAATTCAATATGCCACTGTTCGTAATCCTGGGAATAATCTTCGAATGAATGACTCAAGAAGATAAGAACATTTTATATATAACTTTCAGGTTCCTTCATAAAGAAAAGGGTACGTTTTGTACGGTGAATATTCCTAAAAATTAATAAATAAAGTTTGATATTATAGGTGCGCGATATATCGAGTCAGTCTATAAGTTCGTGGGTATTAAGAGTATACGTGGAATTCGCTATGACGCAATTACTAAAACAATACAATTTTGAACCTATTGAAACTTGTGATCGTTTGACTAACTTATTATTAGTTCATCCCCAACTTTCGTAAATATCGAACGCATTTTAGTACCCATAAAAGATGAACATAGATAATCAGTACAAACGTGCCGGCTACATTTTTTATTTTCTGCCCAATACATCTGCCAGGTTTGCAGCGATAAAAATTAATAGTGTACACGGTGAACACACTATCGGTGTAAGGATTGCCCAGAAATGGTTTAAAAAAAATTAAAGTTGGAAAAAGCAGCATTGATAATGAACCCCGTTCAGGGCGTTTTGAACCGTTAGAACCAAATCAAACGATTGATTCAGAAGTTTGTAGTGAACAACTTTGCCATCTAAACTCAGAACGGATCAAAAAACGCCCACGTTCGGTGAATATCAAGAAAGTGTTGTTTCATCATGATAACCTTAGACTGTATACGGCTCGAGCAACGCCGCAAAAAATTGAGTGAATTTAATTGGGAGCTTTTGCCACATCCTGCTTACTCCCCAGATATTGCCCCAAGTGATTTTCACTTATTTCGTGCCTTACAAAAGTTTTCACTGGGAAAAAAATTAAATTCTAAATAAGATGTACACAATGAACTTTCAAGTTTTTTTTTCTATCAAAACCAGAGTCTTCCTACAGCAGCATAAAAAAGCTGCCTGTTACATGGCGAGACATTGTAGATAATGGAGGAAAATATATAATTGATTAAAATGTTAAATTGTGTTTTTATATTATTTAAAAATTTACCAAAAAATGCGCACGGATTTATGGACTGGCCCGATACATCGGAGCACGTTATACGGAATACACGGTATCTAAAGAAAGGTTTTAAGATTACTTAGATAGAACGTGTTCTGCCTGCTGAAGGCCACGTTACTATAATAGTTTGCTATCGTAAGATAAGCGTTCCTGTCTACGGCGTTAATTATTCTTGCCAATAGTGTTTTTTGACGCCGGTGTGAGTGAAAAGGCCAACGTTAGCGTTAAATATCTCTGCGTAGGCATTTGGATGCTTAGTTTAAAATCTAAAATTCTTAGTTTGATTTATAGCCATAATTGCTGGCTGAGTTATAAGCACCAGGAGTGCCTTCCGTTCTACATTTGAGTTTAATAAAAGAGGCTTTTGTATGCTTCGATTGTATCTGTATTACTTTCTCCAAGACAGAGACCCAGTCTTAGTTAAGAGTTAAATTAGTGTTCAAGATAGCAAAACACATTAAAGTCCATAAAGACCTGGAAACAAACTGCTACGTACGAAGGTTTGGATTGCCAATACGCATCGATCATTTAGCCGTCTCATAGGATGCGACTGACTTCAAACCTGCGAGAACGAGGAAGTCCAGTCCCAGTTTTAATGCAGAACATCTCAGGGTAAGATCCGAGGATTTCCTCTTCGTTTGTGAAGTTATGAATTATGATCATTTTAATTTAAAATGTAACCATGAAAAACAAGATTTTTGCATTAAAATAGGAGATTGTAAATGCATATTTTATCTTCTAATTCGACACTACATTATTACCCTAAACCTCGCCCCCCGAAAAATTCTTCTGGGGTAAAAGACGAATATTAATTATAATAATTTATAACTCATTGAACGATAAAGCATTTTATTGCAACACAGAACAGGGCTTAATTTCAAAGATTATAAGTGCCGGAGCCCTGTCAGCAACGAGGAACAAGAGTAAATAAATAAGTAAAATGACTATTAAACTCATTAATAATGTTAAAATTAAATAGTTAATTATCATCAAATTAATCACTAGCTATTTAATTAATGTTTATAAATTGCTATTTAATGAACAATTACTATATAATTAATTAATTAAAATTTAATTTATAATTATTAGATAATTAATTTTATTTATTGGAATAATTAAAGATTGAAGTAATTAAATAATTAAAATTAAATAAAATGTAAAGAGATAAATTGAAATTTAATAAGCGATTTTTAATATAATTTTATTGTTTAAATAAAATTTTCGAGATAAAACTTCTATTGAAATTGTTATTCAGTTACATAAAAGAAGTTGCGCAGCCTTCTTATTCAGGGCTCCGGTGCGTTCCGGCTAGAATTATGATTTATTACAAAAACTAAGAAGCACTGGTGCCGGGATCCGGGGGGCTCCGGCCCAATTTAAGCTCTGATTGTAGGGGTGGAAGTTCTTTTATCATCACAAAAATTAAATATACTTAAAGTGTAGCTGATGAAAATTCCAGGGCGAAACAGAATGGGGGTATGAGTGGGTGGAAACAAAAAATGAGGGGAATCTTGGTGAGAGAGAACGTTTTTCTCTCTTTGACCACAGCTCTCTGCTGATATAATTATAGCCATCAAGCAGATGTATGTCAAGGGAAAATAAGTCCTGAATCTAACTCCTAAGGATGAATGTAAAGTTGCTGGTTACGCTTTCCCTCCCCCCATTAATGGATACTGTGGAAAGACGATGTATAGGACGTGCTTGAGCAGTTTATCTCAGTATTTCACTCTTATTGTACTCCCTGTCACTTAACGCACATTTAAGAACACAAATTTTCCTTCCTGCGAGGATAACTAACTGTAAGCCGGTATCAATGTAAGCATCGAGAATAATACACTAGATACGATGGCATGGCGAGAAATTTATACGTTCCTAAACAAACTCGCCCAAATTTATTGCCCTTCTTGAAGGGAAAAATTTCCGCATGTGAGTGAGGGGACTTAAATGTCTCATGTTCTTATGAGTTCGTATTTCTAGGGAAATAGAGTATTGCAAGGTCTGCTTATTGTTAAACTAAAACGTTAGGAATTCTAAATTTTTTTCCCTTTAAATTGTGGTTCAGTTTTATAAAAAGAAGTACCGGAGCTCATCTTATTTAGGGCTCCGGTGCGCTCCGGCTAGAATTGTAATTTATCTTACAAATTGAGAAGTACCGGAGCCGGGCTCCAGCGCAATTTAAGCACTGGAACAGGCACATACTATTGAATGTGCTCGACACTGAGGGAAACAATAACTATAACGAAGATAATAGATGCATAATCAGAATTTATGCCTGCAACTGAAAATCGACACAGTACACGACCGCTCCAATGCGAACATAGTGAAAAATTATCCCAAACCAGTAGATAAATTCAGAATTAATGTATTGTGGCGTGCGTACGGGTTCGTAACATACTGAATGTATACGGAACCTACGACAGCTTGACAAAATTTATTTTTTATAAAATAAATACTTTAATTATAGTTCTGAAACTTTCCACAAAAGTACTTGCTCAGTATGACAGAACACAACCAGTAGTTACCACATTAAACTATTAAGAACGTTAACTAGAAAGCAATGCAAAGCGCACGTATAGCGGGAAGCTCTCACGGAGATGCAATTCTTAACTAGAAACTAAGAACTGATGATGTCTCTGGGCTTATATAGTTTCCGCCAGCAGCCAAGAAATCTCTAGTAAATTCAATTTCTCGAAATTACTGAAAGGCACATACGAGTAAAGTTACATTTAAGAGCCGGATACGGTTAGAGTTACATATCGGGATCAATTATAGTTGTTCAATTACAGTACCAATTACCGTTATATGGGGAATGGAACAAAATGTCGTGAAGTAGTCGCCAGGCTTGGCGACTTTCGGGGATTTCTCGCCTAAGCTGGTTGTAATAATTAGTCGCCAAAACCTTTGTCAGCTTGCCGATATCTCGATATTTAGCGAGATTACCATTTACTTCAATATTAAATAGACTTGCAATTGTAAACGTACTTTTCTGGTTACATTTTACAAATCATACTACAATTTTACGCATCATTTGATAAAATTATTTACATATGTCAACATTCGTAACAATATGTTGTTTGCTTTTAGATACTGTTCCATTTAAACCGAAATCTTTCGAACAACAAAAACTGATAGTGATAATATTTTTATTTTATGCGAAGGAAATAAATTAAAATCTATTAACAAACGGTAAAGATCGCAATAAAAAGAATTCCACAAAATTATAATTTCTCCCAAAATCAGTTTTTCTTCAGCTGAAAGGACTTCACTTGAATATTTTATAATATGTAAATTCAAAAGTTATCACAGGAATATTTTCAAATTGCTTTAGGAGAGATTCATTTTTTGATTTTTCAAAGATTTCTAAATATGATTGTAGAAATTAATATAATTTCATTGTCCACTTCTGCAAATGGTACATCCAAGCAAAACTAGATGTGATTAGCTTAAATAATTAAACTATATGTAAATTGATGGTTAAATGAACTCTTAATTGCCTGTGCGTGTCTTAAAATTTATTTTTCGATTTATAGTAGTTTTTTTTTTTTTTTTTTTTTTTTTTTTTTTTTTTTTAATTTTCCACAATAGATTAAATTCTAGTAAAATCTGGTATGAATTTCGAATTCTTTAGAAAATGAAGCAACTTGTATTTCTGGTCACTAATTAATATTATTCATTTACACTTCCTTCATATATAAGTATAAAATGAAATGCAATTTGCTTATTACTTTCTTTATAAAGTAAAAAAAGTATCGCAATCGCGGAAAACTTCAGGTATCATTATTTCAACAGAATTATTTCAGAACTATTTTCCCCAATCGGATTATAAAATGGGTTTAAAATGGATGAAAAATAGATTTTTTCTGCGTGATATCTGTACGTACATATGTACGTATGTTTCTCTCAGAGCTAAAAAATGATGAGCCGTAGAAAAGCTGAAATTTTGCATCAAAAGTTGACAAAGATATTTAAATTCAAAATTTACAATTTCTGATGTCATTTTCAGCTTGTCTTGATGGATTGGTTAATTAAATTAGAATAATTCGAGGAAACGAATTTAAATGAAATGCAGCAAAAATTATGCATAATTTAATAGGCCGTGCAAAGAAGTCGTGTGGTGGTCCCATAAGAATTTTTTTATATATTGTTATTGCTTAAATAATATTCATTAAAAAATTTAATACTATAATTATATTCCCTTAATCTCTTAAGTAAGAGATACATTCGCATGGGGGTTTACCGTGGGTTTCCTCATATGTAACACAAATACGAGACAATTTCGCTTAAAATGACCTCCACAAAGGCATCGCTTTCTTAAGTAGCCCTTGTGTGTTTTACCATACTCAGGTAATCTAACCTAAGCTAATAAATACTTTTTTTCAACTAAGTCTCTTAATAAATGGAATGTTTCGAATCTCTTACCTCCCCCCCACATTTAATAATTTCTTTTAACTAGGAAATCTTAATTTTTTTTTTTAACATCTCTACCTACGAGCTCTCAAGAAAAATAAAGCTGCCTTCTAGAAATTCTGTAGAAAAAGTTGCTATCTTTGTTGTTGCTGAGAAAGAAGGAATTCGAGGAAAATATTGTTATAATGGATTAATCTTTATTATATGCGGCTTAAGTGTCTGTTTGTCGCCGATAGTTTATTGGTTGCTTGCGTGACTGTACTAGCCAGTGGGGTGAAGTTGCCACGGCTTTCAAATAGTCCATATACACTGATACCATACATGGAGTTATCATTGTTTTAATTGAATTATCATGGTATTTAAGAACATTTAAATATTTTTAATTCATACAATTGTTGCTTATTATTCTTTTAACTATAGTTACATATGAATTATCTAAAAACTTGCAAACGTTGAGAAATTAAAAGAGACGAAACCAAACAATTTGTGCGTAGTACGTCTCATCGAGTAGGTTAACCCAAACTCCTATGCTAAATATCCTTTCGCGTAAAGAGTTTAAAAATTTGCCCGATTTTATTTCGACGTTGTATTTTAAATTGAATTTTCAGCTGAACGCAAATTGAGCGTGTCAGGGGGAACGTGAACATTTGTTTACGTTAGCAATCATCTGTTTATAATTAATTTATAATATCTAGAACAGCGGTCATTTCGTATGACCGCCGGGCTTTCTAGTAATAAATGAGCGTGAATAACGATTAACAATGAATTATATCAACGTTCTGTTATGTTAATCTTAATCAGCTATTGTGATTTAGATCAGGACTTCTTAAACGTTTTTCAGTCGCGACTCTTTTTTATCACTGAGATTTTTTTTCAAGACCCAAGGACCCCATAATATTTACGAAAATTTTTTGGGTCCCCATAAGTTTTGGGCAAATCCGACACAGGCGTGAGTGAAACTGTCAATTTTTTCACTTGTTCTGTAATATACCATTACAGTTTTAGGTCATTATCTTTAATTTCTAATTTTAAGACATAGAACAATGTGAAAATTTTAAATAAGTAACAGACGAAATGACAGCGTCACGTGCAAAGCAAGTCTATAATGTTCCGAAGAATATTTACGGACTTCCTCAGACGTCAGGCCCAATTCGGTATTCACTCAGGAATCTGAAAAGAACAGGGATAGGAATTTTCCGCCGCATGGCCAGAATAATAACAATAGTATCAAAGTATCAAAGTTGCCTGTATTGTCTTATGTTTATCTGTTTTCAGATACATTCTAAAATTATAATAAATTAAAGAAATATTTGACCTCCTGAAATTAAAGAAATAATGACTTCCTGCTGCAGGTCCCGCGACCCACAGTTTAAAAAACTCTGATTTAGACTGTCACTTTTCGCTTCCGTTTCGCTACCAGAATGCAAATTTAGTTTCAGATTATTTAAGCGGAGGTTGTTTGGATTGTAAGTCAGAACTCTAGGATTTTGTTTTAGATATTGAGGCGTGGTATATAAATTGGAGAATCGGTATAAACACCTTAAAGCTCCTATTGGTACGGAGGTGCAAGTTTCGGAGAGTAGCATTGAATAACTTGTAGTTATTGGAGGAAATTGTGAACCGTGTAAATAATGAAAGTTATTCGCGGGTTATTATTAACCAAAGGCTCACATGGACTTGCCATATTAAGAACGTCATAGGAAAAACCTGCGTTTTCGCTAACCAACTTTCTGCATTCCTGGGAAATTACTATGGACTGTCTCTCAACAAAGAGAAGGCTATGCCAATGCATTAAAAGGAAAATACCATGCTACGCATATGCAGCCTGGGTGTCAGTCTCAAAGGCAAAATTCTACAGACTTCAGGTAGTACAGAATAAGATTCTGAGAAAAATTGTAAGTGCTCATTATCGTACACGAACCAAACTGATCCACGATGACTTGAAAACCGACCCTATAGAACAAGCAAACATTACTAAACTTCATAAGCGTTTTTCGAAACTGGACTTGGCTGTGATGCTGCAAATTGTTTAGAAGTTCTTAGTTATCATATCATTAAAGAATTGTTTAGAAGTTCTTAGTTATCATATCATTAAAGAATTGTTTAGAAGTTCTTAGTTATCATATCATTAAAGAAGACAATTTAATCAAACAATTTGCTTTTCATGTTCTTAAGGACCACAACTTCGTAATCTAGCTTTTAGTGCGGACATTTACTTGTTTTCTTGTGCGGCGTGACTTTTGTCGGTTTCAATCTGATTGGCAGATATGCATAACAGGAGACAATGATGTTCTCACGTTTACTTCACTTTCTTGATCGTTTTAAGGATTTCGCCTGTTAGCGTGTCAAAGTCATGCGCCTTCAGAGGCTACATTTTCTTATCTAGTTTATTTATGCTTTCTTTGGGGCCCCATAAGCAACTTCAGAATCCGCATTCGTATATGTACTATAGGTCAGAGAATGTTTCTGCCTCTCGAAGCCACGTTCCTAGGTTTCGCTAGCTTAGATAAGATTGCAGTGTTCGATTTTGCATGATAATTGCCTACATTTAAAATGTTACACCGGTGGGAAGTTTGAACCAACTTATAGTTAAATCAGTTGCGTAATCTTTGGTTTCTAGACTTAGTTTAAATCTTGAAATTGACAGTTGTCAATCACCAGACGTGCCTTTACGTTCCAGCTCTGATATTATAAAAACGTTCGATAAATGAAACTTTCTTAAACCTCAACAGTTTTTTCAGATACAGAGACATTCCCTTCACAGCTGCGTGGAGTTTGGACTTAGTTTGTGCTACCAAAGAACATCAAACTCTGTATAATTATAAATTATTACTTAATTCAAATGAATATGCATAACTATAAAACTAACAGAAAATATTCAAATATCTTGTCATTTCTCACCAAAAAGTTTTATTTTGCGGCACAACCCATATTTTAAGATCTGCTGGTCTAGTTTATTCAGTGTCTGCCTTTTCAGGAAGCAGGATCTACTATTTCTGTAAAGGAATGCAGATGAGAACCTTTTAACACCAGATGGGCATAAGGGTGCTGAAGATCAATTTCAAGCGAGAAACTGATTTTAAGTTTGTGCTCGTTCCCGTATGCAACGGCACTGATATGAAGATTTCTGACTTTTCAACAGTAGCTAACTTGCATAAGGATGGATACCTTTGCTAGGTATCCATCCTTATGCAAGTTAGCATAAGGATGCTGGGGCAAAGTTATGAAGCGGTTCCGAGCACTGGTGCTCGATTATACGATTTCTATTGCTTGCTTGTCTCGTCATGCGTTAGCACAGATGACAAAGGTAGAGCAGGAGTTATCCATGTCCTTCAAGATGGTAAATGACCTTGTGGTTCGATTGTGTCTATTACGCATTGTTGAATGCATTACTGCTCCCATTTCTTGAAACGTTGATATGTAGCTTCACCAGGTACACAGCTATTGAAATAGCTCTTTCCTGGAACTTGAAGTAATCCAGTTTTGTGTTTGACGAGATGAAAATGCATGGAACGGCAAAAATAGTGGTACTTTATTCACTGTGATAAAAAAAATTCGAGTCTTCAAGTGAGGTTGTGTGTTATAACCCCTTTGTACAAATGATGCGATGAGTAATTTTGGTTTAAATGTTTGAATCATTGATAATATCAGATTTAATATATTAAAAGTATAAATATAATTAATTAAGATATTAAACTTTTTTTTTTTTTTTTTGTAAACAAGAAATGTGTTTGACGTCAAATATTTTGCTCCATGCCTTAGGCATCGCTGACGTTTGAAACAAGACCTGCTGATTTGTTTACTGATTTCAGACGTCACTGAAACGGGAAAATGTTAAGGTAACTAACTGTTAGTTTACGGAAGTATTACTTAATCTGAAATAAAGTACATTGTAATTATCAGAGGAAAATTTATGAAAATTCTAATTAAAAGTAAGTTTAAAATTCTCTATAACAATCGTATAATACTGCAGTTTATTATTTAAGATCTTGTGGTGTCACACATATTTAAAGTCTGCGTAAAAAATTAGTTTCTGATCTGTCAATAAGAGAAATAGTTTTAGGAAAACTTACAGGTTAATTTTTGTGATAATAGATTGTTTTCAGATTCCAAGCTTTTCCATATTTTGCTATCTCTGAAAAATAATTTGAAATGTTCATCCATATGCTAAAATAGGAGTGTTTCATTAAATCACAAACTCATAAACTAAAAATCGGTAAAGACGCAGAAACATAGCGGAAGCATTAGTTGGAATTGATAAAATAGAAGTGACTTGAATGTGATAAAATATTAGCAGTTGTAGCATCATTATTTATTAAAAACGCAGTTGAATATATTAAGGCTATTTTCCCTGCTAATGGAATTTCCTTTCATGGAAATTTGTGATTTTGAGATTGCGTAGTGCTTTTACTTATGTAGCACTTTTTATTTAATAATTTTAAACAGATGAGTAATAATTTTAATTAGATGCGTTAACAAATATTTTTGAAATCGATCGGTATTGAATTTAAAAGCAAGAGCATTGAGTTACATATTAGGAACATTAAAAGATAAATTTCAGACATTAAAAGATTTTCCATATTTTAGCATTTGCTAAAATTACCTTTATGCTTTTTATAAACAATCCAGTACTTTTCTGTTATCAGGACTGGATTTAGAAGTGTATATATGTATGTACATATTTGTATGTATGGATATATTCATGTATATGTGTGTGTGTATATGCAAACATGCATACCTACATACATAGATGCATGCATGAACATAATGAAATATTTTATTAACATATATGCATACATACATACATTTCTGAATCTGGTCCTGATAACAGAAGAGTACTAACAATCCTTTCAAACATTGGAAAGGTTAAAAAATTTGAATTTTGATGAAGGTATATAAAAAAATTATGTTGCTGAGTTTCATTGTATTAAAACATATTACAGAAATCTCATTGTCTTAAAATTATTTAAAGGTTTGTTTTGATTTCAGTATTTTTTTCTTTTTTTTTAAATATTCTTTTCTAATTTTGAATTTTTACTTGTGTTCTGGATAAGGATTTTACTAACATGGCTATGTATACTTATATTCGTATTTTTGATTCTGAAACCTGTAAATAATAAAAATTAGAAGAATTTTAACCTTACTCTGCTTTTCATGTTTTACACATTCATGTAAGGTATGTAAATTATGTGAATGTAATTAAATAGCTTCTGACTTTTCTTTCTTGTTGGAAGAAGGTTTTCATTAAATTAAAAAAAATATTTTATTAACATATTTTAATTTTTGTACTCGTGAAATAGCAGAACTACAAAGGATTCCATAATTATTTCAGTAATTTCAAATTATTGTACTCTAGATATAGAATTACAATAATATGAATAATCATAAGCAGAAAAACTGCTGAAGAATAGATTTTTGTGCTCAATAAATATTTAAAAAATTCTAAGCTGATATTTAAAATATTTTTCACAAAGAATTTATCTGTTCTCTGTGCAGTTGGATTTCGCACAATTTTCATAGTCATAAAAGGTCTAAAATCTGAACATCCAACATCAAGAATGATTTAATGTCCAGATCTCCGAACCATTGAACCACCAGTCAAAAAATAAATAAATAGAATAAAGTAATACAAAAGTTCCTCTGTACAAAGTATAGGAATCCAGAATATAATATTAAAAAAAAAAAAAAAAAAAAAAAAAAAGAGTAGCAGATGTGCCATAAATGCCATTTTTCTCCCAACTAACTGATTTCCTACATGTAACTTTCAAACACCTGCTGACAAGGAAGTTGCATCATAGCCAAGTAATAATACATTGATTGATGTTGTCCAGGATCATACTTTCAACCAGTGAATAGTTATAGGGGGTGGGGGCAGGTACTGTTTCATACATTTTGCCACTCTGATATCAGTATCACACAAGTTATGAATCATAAAACAAAAGAGGCAACAAAATAAAAAAAAGGAATGCGCTATTAGGATCAATGCTTTTTTTTTTTTTTTTTTTTTTTAAGATTTCAAGATCACTTACTGTGTCTGTATCTTTTAGTTAATCTCTGCGGGTCGTAAATTCTGCTGCCAGCTACTGCTCTAAATTCTAATAATTTTGGCATTCCTAATTTTTTTTTTCAGTGCTTCTCTGGATTCTAAAATTTCTAATATGTGGTCACACTGGCCCTGTTGCCACTCCTGTTGCTCTAAATTCTAATAATGCTAGCCCACCAGAAGGTGGGCTAGCATTCTTCTATCTGACCTAAATAATAAGCGATATCCCAGGGTTGCCATGTCTACATGTTATGTAACTCTTTCTACCAAGTAATATTACTTACGTGATTCAAGACTGGAAAGTCACAGATGAAGAAAGGGTTTCGGATCACAAATGCATTCATTGTAAACAGCAACACATCAACAACGATCTTCTGATGCTACAAACATTCCTGGCAGCAAGTTCAGATCACTTACAAAATTCTTTACATTCTCCTTTGCCAATAAAGAATCAAATTAAATAATTGGAATAACCCAGATCACATAGAAACCTTTGCAGATAAACTCATGAAGACTATACATTTCATCTGAGATCAAATTAATTATATGTTTCTCCTAAATTATTATCACATTCTACAGTAGCCTTAGATTATTTGTTGCAGTTTTAGAATTTTTATGTTATCTGTGGGTAACAGAAGTCATCATCTAATTCCTTTAGAAGCTTCAGTATTTCTTCCTGTATGAAATCTCAAATGTTATACTTCCTGTCATTATTAATTTATTAATTTTATTTTCAACAGATAAATATTTATTTTTCTGTTCTGTGTCAATATTAAAAATAAAAACTATGACGAAGACTATTTTGTGCATGTTAATTCCAGTAGCAGTAAATCCGTAATCCTCAGAAGCACAATTATAACAAAAAGTAAGTATAAAATAATTTTTAATAGAAAATGCCACTAATCTTTGGAATATGGTAACAGGTAGTTTTGGTAAGGTGATAAAGGTTACTAGCTAGGACTATAGCAGTGTACATGGATAAAGTCAAGAGTGTGCGCAATGCCATTTTTGTGCAATTCTGGGATTTTTTTTTTTTAGTGAAAATAGGTTGACGTGTGCATGGATACCGTATATGTGCAATTCTTAAAAATGCGGCAAGCAGTGGGCGATTCTGCACTTTCTCCCAATTTCGCACCTAATCTTCGTTATGATTAAGCACTTTTGTTCCTTAAAAGTTCTAGCATAAGCATAATTCGGCTAGCAG
This sequence comes from Stegodyphus dumicola, assembly GCF_044657685.1. NCBI lineage: Eukaryota > Metazoa > Arthropoda > Arachnida > Araneae > Eresidae > Stegodyphus > Stegodyphus dumicola. Next base: position 181,590,940 of record NC_140776.1, on the reverse strand, counting down.
ATTGTTGGAAAAAAATGTTGAGTTAAAAAAAAAAAAAAAAAATGGGTTGATCTTTACATTATGGTAACTTGGCGTTTTTTTTGGCGACCAACTCTCCTACAGCAACCCTCTATTTTTTTTTCCCGCCGCCATTTTGTCTTCACGAAGTAAAGACATGTTTCTTTTCTTTTTATCTACTGAACACTTCTTCCAACAATCTACTAGCCGAATTACATTTCCGCTAGAAATTTTATCTAACAAAACTGCTTAATCATGACAAATATTCACTGCAAAATTGGGAAAAAGTGCACAATACCATACTCCTTACGCGTTTTTCAAAATAACACATACACATAAACCATGTACACGCCGACTTATTTTTACTTAAAAAAACATCCCAGAATTGCACAAAAATGGCATTGCGCACACTCTTCACTATATCCATGTACACTGCTTTTTTCTCATAAATTAGAAAAATTTCACGAAAATACATGACAATTTTCTCAATCTTTAAACCCGGTAAAAAGAACATATATGAAATTACCTGACCGCGAAAAAGTATTTACCCTTTCCAAATATGAACATTTCCACATATAAAATAAATAAAATATCCAAAAATTTTACCTCTAAATCATCTATTACATTATACATGTCACCAACGAATTCATACCGCAAGCATTACAAATACTTAGTATCAAATATTTAAATTATTTCCATGCACGTTTACTTCAACTTAAACGTATACCAAATTCCTACAAACATAAAATTCACAAAATAACTATCATTTAATTAAAATATCACTAAACCATGTACACGCCGACTTATTTTTACTTAAAAAAACATCCCAGAATTGCACAAAAATGGCATTGCGCACACTCTTCACTATATCCATGTACACTGCTTTTTTCTCATAAATTAGAAAAATTTCACGAAAATACGTGACAATTTTCTCAATTTTTAAACCCGGTAAAAAGAACATATATGAAATTACCTGATCGCGAAAAAGTATTTACCCTTTCCAAATATGAACATTTCCACATATAAAATAAATAAAATATCCAAAAACTTTTACCTCTAAATCATCTATTACATTATACACGTCACCAACGAATTCATACCGCAAACATTACAAATACTTAGTATCAAGTATTTAAATTATTTCCATGCACGTTTACTTCAACTTAAACGTATACCAAATTCCTACAAACATAAAATTCACAAAATAACTATCATTTAATTAAAATATCACTAAACCATGTACACGCCGACTTATTTTTACTTAAAAAAACATCCCAGAATTGCACAAAAATGGCATTGCGCACACTCTTCACTATATCCATGTACACTGCTTTTTTCTCATAAATTAGAAAAATTTCACGAAAATACGTGACAATTTTCTCAATCTTTAAACCCGGTAAAAAGAACATATATGAAATTACCTGATCGCGAAAAAGTAATGAACATTTCCACACATAAAATAAATAAAATATCCAAAAACTTTTACCTCTAAATCATCTATTACATTATACACGTCACCAACGAATTCATACCGCAAGCATTACAAATACTTAGTGTCAGATATTTAAATTATTTCCATGCACGTTTACTTCAACTGAAACGTATACCAAACTCCTACAAACGTAAAATTCACAAAATAACTATCATTTAATTAAAATATAATTAAATTCAAAAACACTACTTAAAATATAAATGAGCACATACATTAAATTAATACATACATAAATACCCATTTCGAATTCACTTTAGTTACGGCCATGGGATCCAAAAATTCACGAACACTGTTTCACACAACACAGAATAAAGCCAAATACAAAATTTCCAGATTTTTTCCCGATTTCCCCCCTTTTCCGATTAAAGAACCGTAATTCGTCCATTAATATCACATGACATATCCCATGATCTCTCATTTCCCTCACACAAAATAATGCGTAATCGGAACTGAGTACTGCTCACATTATTACCAAAGTCCCAGGTAGTAACCTTTATCGCCTCCAAAATGTTGCCAAACTACCAGTTACCATATTGTAAAAATCAACCAAAAAATGCCTTTACTTTATGAAAACAAAATGGCGTCAAAAAAAAAAAAAAAAAGCAGGTTTGGTTGCCAAAAAATTGCCAAGTTACCATAATTCGAAGATTAACCGAAAATGATAATCTTTATTAAAAAATTTGGGGCTTAGAAGGTATTGCCACTTAGTGACAGTGATTATAACTTTAGCATTATAATAATTTTGCACTCGTACTAAAGTTATAATCACTTTGACTAGACCCACAGTTGCAGATGATTTTAATTTTGTAAGGATGGCGTTATCTTCAAAACCAGGATTTTTGATAGTGAATTCCATTACTTGAATCTGTTTTCAAAAATACTGGCCAATTTTCAGAAGTGCAGCCACAAGAGGTTTTACTACACAGTAGAACCTCGTGATACGAGCCCCTCTATACATGAGAAATTCGAGATACGAAAAATAAAAGCACAAGTGAAAAATTCGTCTTTGAATATGAGCATTGACTAGAGTAACGAGCTACGAGCCAAGCTGTTGATGCGCTTGGCGCGTTTCTCGATCCGGCTCGACTCGGCGATCACCTTGTCAGATCATTCAGTGTACTTTGATCTATGTGTTTGTGCACTGTGAGTTAATTGTTTTTTTACTTTTAATGTGAAAATAATTATTTTATGATGCCTTCCAAGAAAATTGTTACCTTAGATAGTGCTGCAAAGAAGAAAAAGAAAGCCATGGCCATTGACATTAAAAAGAAATCATAGATAAACATAAGTGTGGTGTAAGAGTGATGGAATTGGCGAAGACTTAAGGCTGTTCGACATAAATGATCTACACTATTCTGAAGAAGAAAGAAAAAATTAAGAAACTTAATTAAAGGAGTTACCGTCCAAAACTCCTAGAAGATGTTGAGAAGCCGTTGTTGGTATGGATTAACGAAAAGCAGTTAAAAGGCAATTCGGTGTCGGAAGCTGTCATTTACGATAATGCTAAGAATCTGTACTTCGATCTTCTCTGAAAAACACCAGGTACATCGACTGAAGATGAGACGGCAGTGAGATTTTTGGGGGTTTGGAATGGATTAACTGGATTTCCATTATTTTCAGAGGGAAAGTTTGTTTCTAGTTACAAGAAATTTGCTATATGAGCTCAATGCTGGAACAAATTAAACTTGTATCTCAAGGTTCTACTGTATTATGGTATAGTTTGAGCAACTGGCTATTAATTTATAGCTTTAATTTATAAATGAATATTCATTTTTTTAAATGTGTATTATGTGGTTTGGCCATTTCATTTATCTTTTACTAACCACTACGCAGCCAGCCTTCATCTGGCTTTTAAATGTACCGGGAAAATGCCTAAAGGGAACACCAGACATTAAATTTAAAAACCACACATTTTTACTCTGCAGAACAACTTTATCAAAAAAATAAATAAATAAAAAATTACAATGAAATAAGTAATATCCCTTAATACAAATATTAATTATCCTAATAAATAAATTAACCAACTTCCCATTGCAAAATTTTAATTCAAATGGTATAAAAGAAATTAAGAAATTTGTTTCCTAAAAAAAATCATACAAAACTTTTTATATAATTAAAAGAAAAACAAAATTACAATGAAATAAGCAATATCCCTTAATACAAATATTAATTATCCTAATAAATAAATTAACCAACTTCCTGTTGCAAAATCTTAAGAATTCAAATGGTATAAAAGGAAGTTAAAAACTTTGTTTCCTTAAAAAAAATATGGAAAACTTTTCAATATCTTAAAAACAGTGAAATAAGCAATAAATAACATGGGGGAAGAAAAAAAACAAACAAGCAAACAAAAAAATCTGCAAAGGAAAATATAATTAATAATATTTTATTAAAAAAAATCTACAAAGGAAAATATAATTAATAATATTTTATCTCATATTTTCAACAGTCAGGAGTCCAGTATATAAAGCATTAAATGAAAAACTGTTGCCAAAACCACATTTCTAAAAGAATGAGACTATTCAAAATGATACAATTTCATCAAAAAAGATAAAGAAAATCTTATTCGAATTTTGAAAAAAATCGCTTCGAGGTGCACTGGCTCTTGTCTAGATGCACCTTGTACCAAATTTTGGAGCCCTGGGTCTATTATATGCGCAGCATGAACGAAAGACACACACAGACAGACTATTTCTTTTATTATATGTAGAGATACTATCACCCTGTTATAAAAGATTTTTTGCATTGTTTTTATTACTGAACATCTACTGTGCTATTGTCATGCTGTTTATCGAATGGTGGTGCAATCATTATTACACTGCTCTAATTTTTATGTTTGCGATAGTAGATTTAAATTTCATGTATATTTATTTATCACTTCTGTTATTTTCAGTTTCCTTATATTCTTATTTTACATCTTATATATACATTTTACAGTCAAAAGTCTTTAATCCAGACTCGTCGGGACTTCGGTGATTCCGGATTATAGATCATCAGTTTAAATCTGGTAAGATGGCATGCAGAAATTATAAAATTAAAAATATGAAACCGTAATTTATAAAATAATGAACAATTATGATCTAAAGGGTATCAAAATTTACAAAAAAAAAAAAGCTTAATATTTATTTGTTTACTTTATTAAACATTTCTTTCAACGCGCACATGCGTAAAGCATACATTATGCATAGCCGAAATTAGAAAATTGCAACCAGAAAACTATTTGATTTGTATTCGTGATATTTATAATGATGAGGATTTAATCATATCAAAGACAAAGATTTAAATCATATCAAAAACGAAGTACATCGAAATGAAATACTACATTTAATAAGGAATTATAAGCCGAATAAAATAAAAACATCTGCCCTGAAGATAACGATAGTGTTGACGGATCAACTTCCAGTTCATTACGCGCTGCCACGTTCCCCCTCCCCCCACGCAGAGCAGCGTGAAATTGATAAACAGATTTCGGAACGGTTAGATAAACAAAGGATATGTCTTTATCCATTTTTTGGAGCAATTCCACTTTTTGTTTGATGGACATCGAAACATACTTTCGTTTTTGTAGATCCTTTGGGAGCTCCAGCATCGGAAATTCTATTTGACATAATCGAAAGTTCAAGCTTACTTTTATAAAATTGCTCTTACAGTCTGCAAAAAATAATAAGCTGGATCCAATTCGAAGATTAAGGGACAACGCAATCATCAACATTAACTGAAATAGACAATTAGATAATTTTAGCTTATACTGTACATTATACATTAAACGCGCAGCGAAAACGTATTCTGCGCTTGTGCACATGCAAATGCGCAGTCGTAAAGGTCTTACGCACACGCTTAAACGCCTATGCGCATGCGTCAAAACGGCGCATGCGCAGAAAGTTTTTAGCTTTGAGGTCCGGATTATGGGTGTCCGAATTAACGACTTTTGACTGTATATCCCTTTTTTCCATTATAGATGCAGAGGTATATTTTGTTTTATTTTTTCCATATAACGTTCTGAATATTTAACTTGATATCTAAAAAGAGAAGAAAAAAAAGTAATGTATTGTGATATATCACCTATACTATTAATATTTAAATATTGTTGAATTAAGAATTTTTTGTTAAGTCATTTAAAAAATGTGCATTAATTTTTTTTTTTTTTTTTAAATTTCAGATTTTACTTTATAAGCGGAATGATGGTTGATAATGGATATGCATATTTCATTTTGGATAATTCTTTTCTTCTCTTTGTTTCAACTTTGTGTTCTTACATCTCCTTATTCATGCAATCATGATACAAATGTTAACTACAAATCAAGATCACTAATTAAGAAAACTGTAGAAAATTACAGTATTTTCCTTCAAACACCTGAAAGATATACAAAAAAGTATGGAAGTTTTAATGAGAGCTTGCGTTTACAAATGAAAGAAGAAGCTCGTAAGATGTTCCAGTTTGGGTATGATAACTACTTAAAATATGCATTCCCAAAAGATGAGTTAAATCCTATATTTTGCACTGGAAGAGGACCAGATTATGAAAACCCGTAAGTTTATACTGATTTCTGAGTATGCAATATTGATCTGTACTTTTAAAGTATAAATAAACATGGAGAGTCCATTGTTAAAAATGTGCATTTATATTATTATTACTTTCGGTACTATTCGGTTTCGAGGGCCATAAAAAATCGCCAAACTATTGTTGGTGCCAGCGCTGCCAAAAATAATTGCGGCAACTCTAATGTAAGAAAGGAAGTATAATAAAATAACTAAGATTGATGTTTTAATTTAGATGAAAGTTTAATTTCATATAATACTTTTTTATTATTATAATTTATATGAAAAAGGCTAAACATGACTGAATGGAAGCATAAGAGTAAATAACTATTTCAGATCATTATTATAATTTATATAAAAATTGCTAAACATAATTGAATGGATGCCTGCATTGCTATTTCGCTACCGACTTATCGCTAAAGCATAATTTCATTTCGTTGGTTGTTCAAACATAATTTTCTATAATGAATGATCCTTTTCTTTTAAAATATTCAGAATCGGAATTCAGTAGTGCAGAATCGCTCACTTATTTGTTTGCCGCTTTTTACAAGGGTAAAAAAATTGAATTTTTGTTAATTTTCTTTTACTTTTTAAGCGAAAATAGGTCAACGTATACATAGATAAGGTTAAGGGTGTGCGCAGTGCCATTTTTGTACAATTCTATAAGATTTAAGTGAAAATAGGTTGATGGGCACATGGATACCGAGTATGTGCAATTCTTAAAAATGCGTCAAGCAGTGGGTGATACTGCACTTTACCCAAAACTCTATTGCCGACTTTTCGTCATGGGCAATTCCCAAATTGTTAAATCCAAAGGATATCAAAAAAGGATTTAAAAATTAAACTAGTATGTCAATGGCGTCTTAAGAAATATAGAACTATCTAAATTTACGCAATCTGAAATCAATGCATACGCTAGATGTGGCACGCTGTTAAATGGGTGCATTTGCTAGATTTGGCGCTTTTGCGCATACATTTTCACTGCAATTTTTTTACGGCCCTCAAAACTGAATAGTACCTTACTTTCTTATAATTATTGTTATTATTATTATTATTATTTTGTAATCTGCAAATCCACCACAGTGGCCATATCAAATTCAAAAGTGCAGTTGTGCAGTTGTGATCTCTTTTTCTTTTTTTTTCCTTTCTTTTCTTCTCCCCTTTTTTCTTTTCTTTATTTTCTCTCTCTCTCTCTCTCTTTTTTTTTTTTTTTTTAATTTTTTTTCACACTGTAAAACTTTAAATTGTAAAAATCACATGAAATGAATTGATTATATGTATATAAATTTTTATAACCAGAAAAATAATGAAAAATATTATATGTCCAAATAATAATAATAAAAAAAAATGATAACTTTAGGTCTTCTTTTTTGTTGAACTATTTTATTTTCAGAGTTTTTATCAAACTGCATGTAAGGTATTATTTTGTACATTATGATGATTAAATTGATATATTTTTTATTTCATTGCTCAGCATACATGTTATTTACAGTGGATGGACAAAAATATGGAAACACCTTGTGAAATGCATGTTTGAAAAGAAAGATTGATTTTAATGAAATATGTTGGTGGTGCTGGCGTTTTTGACTACTGACGCCACCTATACAACTTCGTAAATGTGCTAAACAGTTCAGTTGTTGTCGGAGTACTGTTATGTGAGGTTGTCATTGAATTATGTCAGAGTTAACAGACTTTGAACGTGGGCAAATTGTTGCAGCACGTATGGTAGGTGCTTCTGTAAGCAAGGTAGCCGAGGTGTTTAGTGTTTCAAGGTGCCGAGGTGTTTAGTGTTTAGTGTGTTGCATAAATTTAAGAGGTACTGTATCGAAGATTTATTCTGCATATTTGAAAAGTGGAAAAACATCATCTGCTAAATCACAGTGCGGACGAAAGTGTGTCCTGAGTGATCATGACAGATGATCATTAAGGGCAATTGTGACGAAAAATAAGAAGACCACAGCTGCAAAAGTTACTGCTGAAATGAATGTTGTGTTACCGAATCTTGTGAGTACCAAAACAATTAGAAGGGAGCTTCATAAACAGGGAATTGCTGGCCGTGCTGCAATTGAGAAGCCGCTCATCAGTGATGCTGATGCCCGTAACAGGAAAAGGTGGTGTTTAGGTCATAAAGCCTGGACTATAGAGCAGTGGAAGCGAGTAATATGGTCTGACGAGTTTTCTTTCACATTGTTTCCTACTTCTGGCCGAGTTTACGTCTGGAGAACGCCATCTCAAGCCTATAATACAGACTGCTTGTTGCCAAGAGTGAAACATGGCGGGGGTTCTGTTATGGTTTGGGCAGCCATATCATGGTTCTCTGCTAGCCCCATGATAACTGTGTCAGGGCACATGACTGCCAAGACTTATGTGAACATTTTGGCCGATCAAGTTCATCCCATGGTACAAACTTTGTTCCCCGATGGTGATGGTGTCTTCCAAGACGACAAAGCCCCTGTTCACACAGCTCACATTGTCCAGGACTGGTTTTCTGAGCATGAGGATGAGTTGTCCCATCTCTCCTGGCCACCACAGTCACCAGACCTGAATATTATCGAACCTTTGTGGTCTACATTGGAACGGAAAGTACGTTCTCGTTATCCACCGCCAACATGGTTATCTGAACTTGCCACCGTTTTGCAATAAGAATGGTATAATATTCCCTTGGCAAACAACATACAGGAACTGTATTTATCCATTCCAAGTAGACTGCAAGCTGTTTTGGATGCCAACGGGTTTCCTACACCATATTAAGCAAAGATAACTGAAAAATTAACCTTCACATCATGTGCACCAACTGGGTAACTACATATCCTCACCTGTATGACAAAGGGTTGAATGTCACCAAAAATTTAAACAAAAGTATTCAAATGCTCATAACTTCTTTTAAAAAAAAATTACACACAAGCTGTTTTATACAAATAATACAGTTAAAACCATTAAAATGGTTTTATATCAAAAAATTTCCTTTAGGTTTTTGGTCAATTTTTGCTACATTCATCATCCACTATCCCCAGTGTTTTTCATTATCCTAATAACCTAAATATGAAGAATTTAAAGATTAGTAATTTTTTAGTTCAAAATTATAGAATGTTCGGAAAAAAATCTGAAGGCTTTCAAATTTTATATTATGCCCAAAGAGGCATTTTTTTCATTTACATACACATACATGATTCAAGAGCCAAAGAGCATTTGGTATAATGCCCTTTTGTGTTACAAATATTTAAAAATAGCATCCAATAGACAGTTCTCGTGTGTTGGAGGTAAAGGTGTTTTATCCTGTACAATGTTGCCACTACTGGCTTTGAAATCATTGAGTTTGTTAATCAGAAATTTGTTAAAGTTTTATGAAATACAAAATAGATAACAAAACAATTCAAAATTTGGGCTTTCAGATGAAGGATTACATTATTCAAAATTTGATGGCTCTAGGTACTGTTTTTTTTTTCTCACAGTGCAAGAAACATACATACATTCATTGCAGATTCTTCATTATGTAATATCTTTAAATATAGTACAGGGCAATAATATTTGGTGGGAACAATTTGAAAGTGAGTCAGTGTTTTTAGTGATTTGACACAAAATGCCATTTTGAAACTTAATAGCCCTTCTGGGCTAGGATCCTTTTGGGTTAAAAAAAAAGTCAAACATATTCACAGAATTTATTATATCTGAATTGTGTACTTTTGGGAGTTTACTATAGTTGTGTAAGATAACATTAAGTGTACAGAAAGTTGGATGTGACCAAAAGTTAGTTTCACATTGCGTTTGACTGTATAATATATACACCATGTTTTCAAAAGTTCTTATGCAAACTTTATTTTCACAGACTTAAAATGAAAAATATTTGACAGCTGTATGACAAAAATTGCTAAAAATTGACTTCTTTATGATTGTGAGGGGTCAGTTAAAAAATGAGTCAGAATAATTTGAGGTTGATTTTCCCCCTTGTTTTAAGTATTATTCAGTAATATTCTTTTATAATTTTCTTGTGCCTTTAGCTTGTAATTTTTTCACGCATTTGATATATCAAAACAATTTTTATACAAGTAATAAATGCTAATTTATAATCAAATGTTAAGAATATGTCAATAATATTCTCATCAGGTTTTATTGTTTTAGAATCATAATCTAATACACTACTCAACATTGAAAATGCAACACCAAGAAGGAGTAGTCAGAAAGTGATGAAATTTGGAAAAAAGACAGAGACAGCAAGTAGCAATAAGTGATCTTTATTTCAAAATGATAGTCAGAATACAGAGTGAGAACGGTGTCGGCTCAGTAGGATGTAGGACCACCGCGGACAGCGATGTTCGAAGAAACACATCTAGGCTTAGAGTCAATAAAAGTGCGGATGGTGCCCTGAAGGATGGCTCTCCATTCCCTTTCAACCATTTGCCACATTTCGTCTTCTGAACTAGGCAGGGGCAGAGTCCCCAAACGGTGTCCAATCGCATCCCACACATCTTCGATTGGTGACAGGTCAGGAGAGTACGGCGGCCAGGGAAGCATCTGTATACCTTGCAGAGCATGTTGGCAGATGCGAGTACTGTGTTGTCAGGCGTTATCCTGCTGAAAAATTGCATTAGACAGTCCCTGAAGGTAGCCACCGGCCGCAGGTACATTATCCAAGTATCGTTGGGCCGTCATAGTGCCCTGAATTCGAACAAAAGGTGACCTGGAATCGTAGGCAATAGCGCCTCAAACCATTATGCCACGTTGTCGCGTGGTGGGCGTTCCGCAGTTACTGCCGGATTAGATCTGTCTCCATGTCGACGCCACACACGTATGCGGCGACTGTCACTGAATAAACAGAAGCGTGACTCATCTGAGAACAGGACGTTTCGCCATTCTATCATCCATATAGCTCCAGTCCGGCACCATTCTAAACATTGCGTCTATGCTGTGGGGTCAATGGCAGTCTTCTTAACGGATGCCGTGAGTGCAGGCCATGTTCAACCAATCGACGGGAAATGGTTCTGGTCGACACGGGAACATCCAGAGTATCTTGCACATGCTGCAGAATCGCTGTACAAGTGACTTGCGGGACCACCACAGCTGCTTGTCGGCGGATGTGCCGATCCACGCGTGCTGACGTCACTCTGGCTGCGCCTGCACCCCTCCTTCTTCCCACATTTCCTTGTTCCAACCATGTTAGCCATAGCCGATGCACCATGCTCTCATCTGTGTGGGTATCAGCTGCGATTTGACGTAAGGACCAACCCGCCCTTCCCAGTCCGATTACCATATGGAGATTTCCGGTTATGTTTTTACCGGCAATCCTCGAATTCCATATCACAGATTATGTTCTTACTGCATTAATATAAATATTAACAAGACATAGTGCACAATAAAAATTAAGCTTTATTTAGGAACATCGCGCATACTCCCCGACAGCCTGCCTGTTTCGGTCTGCTCGCTACTCGTAAGAAATTTCTCCTCTAGGGTTCACACTTATCGGAGGGCGCAAGGCGCGCTCCTTATCGCCATCACCACAGAGTTTCCCCCCAGTTCCTTTAATGGCTATTCAAAGGAACGACATAGGTTATGAAATTATCTCAGAGTATCCGTGCTGTCGGGTATTTTTTTTTATGATTACAAAATTAGAATATAAAATTAGAAAAGATCAAAATGCAATTCAATATATAACAAGGTATTGACACATATAATAAACATGAAATAATAGAAGAATTAGCAGCGAAAAGTGTTTGTTGGGACGAATTCCGTTTTTGAGAATTATTTGCTGGAAGTAAGGACACGTCAGAGCCGGTATCGACCAAGAATGAAAGGTTTGTTCTACGGTCACGAACGAACAGGCGACGTGAAACTTGAGGCAAAGAATAAGTCGCCTCTATTCTTTGCTGGTTTCGTTTCCCTGCCATGAACAAGGTTTTGTACATTTGTCATCTCTACACTTTTTCCCAAAACGTCTATGATACCAGCAAACAGAATAATCTCTCCTTTTGGAATTGCTTCTTTCCTTATTGCGATCTCCGCGATTTGGCGAGCGACCACGAGAAAGAGAAATGCGATCAATACGTTTGTTTAATTTTTCTATTTGTTTAAATAATTTATCCTCAAGAGACTGATCGACTGTGCGAGAAACGGCACAAGTCCCTGGGGTTGGATTTACTTCTAAATTCTGTCGGCAATTTCTGCTGCTTTATCTACAGTTAAATTGGAAACCGCTGCCAAAATAGACTGAACAGTCGAAGGCAAACGTTGAAGGAATAATTCTAACATTAAGTTATCAGGAACATTTAAAGATTCTGCTCGACGTTTCATATGTCTAAGCAAATCGGAAGGTTTTCGAGAACCTAATTCCTCTCCAGCTAATAATTGGCGAATTTCTTGCTGAGAAGATTCTCCTGAACGATTTATTAACTCAGTTTTGAGCTTTGTATATGGATCAATAGGGTCTGGTTTCATAAGTAAATCCCGTACTATTGATGCAATATCTGGAGGAAGATGAGCAACTACATAATTATATTTAGAAATGGATTCTGTGATAGGTTTGGGGGTGGCAAGAGCAAAGGTACTTTCACACATAATAAACCATAAAGATGGGTCTGATCGGTTATAAACCGGAATTTGGACGGCATAATCATAAGACATTGTGCAAGGTTTTTAAGCCAAAATAAAAGCAAAAATTTAACTAAAGAAAATTAAATTAAATGATAAGTAGAAAACGTAATTATAAAATGATCTATAATTACTACTCATCTGTGATTCGGAGGATGAAAACCGATGTAATCCATTACTTCTGGTTTGGAGATCTTGAGTGATGGCTTGTAGTCAAAACCGAAAGTGCTTGAGAACTGTTCATACGATTTAACACAGTCCGGGTTACCATTATGGAGATTTCCGGTTATGTTTTTACCGGCAATCCTCGAATTCCATATCACAGATTATGTTCTTACTGCATTAATATAAATATTAACAAGACATAGTGCACAATAAAAATTAAGCTTTATTTAGGAACATCGCGCATACTCCCCGACAGCCTGCCTGTTTCGCTCTGCTCGCTACTCGTAAGAAATTTCTCCTCTAGGGTTGCCACACTTATCGGAGGGCGCAAGGCGCACTCCTTATCGCCATCACCACAACCATACCCTTCGTAAAATCGTCTATCTGCTGGAATTGTCTTCGTTGACGGCTGCCTGGCATTCTTTCCTATTACACGAATCCTCCGGGACAAAAACCAACTTTCTTCGATAATTCATCTGGTAGAAATAACAACACGAATATTGCCCATTCTGCATGTTCCTTCCCTTATATCTTACTTCACGTGCATCAGAGAATTGTGCATTTCATGCCATTCGCATAACTCAGTGACATGCGTCTACTCTAAAATTTGCATAAATTTCTGACCACTCCTTGGTGTTGCATTTTCAATGTCGAGAAGTGTAATTGTACAAAAAATTAATTAAACTGGGAATATTTTTCATTTTTAATTTATAGAAATATTATAAGTTGGCTCTTTGCCGGTACTGAATGCAGAAAACTGATGCTGTTTTCTCGACTGAATGCTATGAATTTCTGTGAATAAAATCTCCCCCCTCCCCCCAAAAGAAATAGATTGATCCATATTTCTTACTACAGTTTCCATAGCAATACTTGTAACTTAATCTGTTAGTAACAGAAATTATTGTCTAAATTTGCTTGTCATTTTTAGTTATGTGCAAATACAAAGTTACTTCTCAGTTTGTGTACAATCTCTGAACATGGTTTCGAATGTCAAAATTAAATATCTCAGTCAGTTTTTCTTATACCGGGATCAAATGTTTTATGTCTTTTTTATTTTATTTTTGTTTTGGAATGAGTATAAATTCTAACTATGTCTAAGATTAGTAGTTGCAAAAAATGAAAACAGTAAAAGCACTTCTATGGGCATAGTACTTATATAATTATTTATTTTGGGAATTTTAGTTCCGTAATTTAAGTGTATTGGGAAAAAAATGAAAATTCTCTTTTGAACTCTCTTTTGAAAAGGAAATATTTTGATAATAATTGTATTTAATAATAATAATGTATTTTTAGGTCCAATATAAATATTAATGATGTTCTGGGCGATTATTCCTTGACACTTATTGATGCCTTAGATACTCTTGCTGTGAGTACTTTTATTTGCACTTCATAGACCTTAAGCAGTTTAAGTTTTAATAATGATAATAGTAACTGTGATTTATTAATTAATTTATAATCTTAACACTATTCCTCTTTTTAATTTTATTTGCTTATTTTTTAATAATAAATTTGAATTTGTGTTTTTTATTTACTTTTTCTCTTAATATATTATTATTATTATTATTTTAAGGTAATGGGAAATACAACTGAATTCAAAAAGGCAGTTAAACTCATAATTGAGCATGTGTCTTTCGATACAGATAATATAGTTCAAGTATTTGAAGCAAACATTAGGTATGTATAGATCTGTAAAAACATCTTTCTCATTATTAATAAAGCCAGTTAAAGTATTCTGGCAGGAACTGAGCTGTTTATTTATAAAAATCTTTATATATATATGTGTGTGTGTGTGTGTAAAATATAAAATATAAAACAAAATTATTAAACTTAATTGGAACCAATTGTCAATTGATCATTAAATTCATAATTTTTAATTAAACACATCTCCTTCTTCGAGGATATGCTTTGTACCATTTTGCATCACTTTGCTCTGCCAAGGAGTGTCATAGCTGTTTGCTAAGCTTCTTTCTGTATTATCTAAAATGTAAGCAATGTATATAGAAAGTGCAGGGCATGTTTAGCATCTCTGGTGTTGTACCAAATTAAAATGTATCTCTGAAGAATTTTGAATAGAATTTAGGATACACTTTGCACCATTTTTCATCCTGGGCAAATGCTGAGGATTAAAGCAAATTCTTTTCAAGTTTATAAATACGACTACAATTTGCCTGCTTGCTTTGCAAAGGAAAATCATGGCCCTTCGTAAAGCTTCTTTATTACCTAAAATGTATGCTGTGTCTATAGAAAGTATGGGGTGCATTTAGTATCCCAACTGTTGTACTAAATTAAGCAAAAACGAATTAAAAAAATCTGAAGAATTTTTCTGTTTAGAATAAAAATATTTTAACCAGCAAGCCAGTTCTGATTTTCACTCCAGTCGGATATATGCAACAGTTTTTTCATGCATGTCTAAAAAGTGATTGGTTTGATCCTTTATATTCAGACCTCTGTCAAATTTTATCAACATATTACGACTGTGAAAGTCTAAAATATCAAACATACATACATATATATAAACACACACATACACACTGAAATCTCTTGTAATGGCTGCGTTCGGAAGATGACCACCTCATAAAGTGATAATTATTTTTTAGAATTTAAACAAATATCTGTAAAATGTTCATTTTTTTTTAAGTATATCACCACTGCAGCTGACAGTATTTCTGAGAACATAATTACATATTGATGCTAAACATTGCCAAGTTTTATTATATATACGTATATATGAATGTGTATGATGATTAATGTAGAGTAGATGAATGTATCATGCGCCAAATATTTCTGCTTACTGTTGTCATGTTTTGCAATTCAAATAAATGTGGTTTTTATTAGTTTTACATTCTAAAATGGAATAAAAAAAATTGGATGGATAATTTTTAATAGCACTTTATAACTGTTTAAAATCTGCAATTGGGTTTTGCAGGATTAAATTATATGTAATTAAAACATTTTATCTATTTCGTTTTTTCCCCCCCTTGAGAGGAAAATTTGATATGTAACAAGAGTTTCATTAGATTCTCAGTTACTCTGCAAAAAAATTACTAGTCATAGTATCTAGCAGGAGATTAATTTTGTAAATGTGAAGAGGGGAGTTAATTCAAAAAAGGGAATACTTTTTTTATGTCAGGTTTGAAAATAAGAATAATTTTTTGCTTTAACATATTAGAAGTCACTGAAATTGAAAGCAGTTCATCAAACTATCTCTCTACTTCCATTGTACATTGAGTTATTAATCCACTCCATTGAAATTAAATTTATTGCCTAGTATATACTATCGGTACTTTCTGATTATCTGCACCCCTATTGAAAAGTTACAAAAGAGTATTCTGAGATAATGCAATACATCACGAAAACAGTTCTGTATCAAACCATCACGTTGCTAGAAGGTATTTATATGACAATCCAGATATGTGTGTAGCATATGCCTGTTTAAGTGTATGTGAATGTGTATTTTCAAAATTCAGTTATCATTTCTCTGATTGTTCCTTTTTGCATTGAGTATATTTGTTTTCCTTGTAATGAATCACAGTGGGACTTTGGAGTTTGCTGGCTGATGGAAGCATGGCATTTTGTCCAACAGAATGTAAAAATTCAGTGTATGAAGTTATATTTCTTAAATGATCAAATTTTTTGGTAATGGAATGCAAAAAACTTTAAAAAAAAAAAAAAAAAAAAAAAAAAAAACTTAGAATGCAGGTCAGAAATTTTTTTGAAGATAGTTGTATTTTGTTTATAACAGCAGTTTGTTTTATTTATTGTTAGCTGGCATCCAGTGCTGAAATTTTGTATGATG
Organism: Stegodyphus dumicola; assembly: GCF_044657685.1. Classification (NCBI taxonomy): domain Eukaryota; kingdom Metazoa; phylum Arthropoda; class Arachnida; order Araneae; family Eresidae; genus Stegodyphus; species Stegodyphus dumicola. Next base: position 181,574,369 of record NC_140776.1, on the reverse strand, counting down.
CTGAATTCGTGTTATTCTGATTCTTTTTTTAAACAACAAAAACAAATCATTATACTCAGAGATTTTCTATGATTTCAGCAGTGCAAAAAATTACTGAAATATTTTTTAAAAAAAGTAATCAATTTCATTTATTAGTGATGCTTCTTGCTTTTTAAATATTATTGATTGGGTACTTACATATTAACACAACCACCTTGGTGCAGTTTGGCGATTTTTTACAGAAGAAAAAGGGTGATTCGGTGAGCTTTAGAATTGCAGCTTATAATGGCTATTGTTACCTAAAGAACTGTTATGTGCATGGTTGCCAGAGTTTGGCGACTTCTGAAAATTTTGTGACTTCTACTAAGGTGGTTGCGATAATAGGCAAGTACCTTTTGCTGATTGATCTTTTATGGAATTTTTAGTGCAACACCATTTTGAAAATAGCTCTTGCCTTCACCACATTAGTTTGGTGAGAAATTAGTTTCCAGTGAATTCGCAGATGCCCCAGTGAAAAAATCCACTGAGTTACAAAGTTGGCAAGCAGTTTGTGATTTCCCGATAGGGTCACCTATAATCACAAAGGACCATGCTATGTAATTGTCCCTACATTGGCACCAATAATAATAAATGTAACATTTTTTAGAGTTACATTTGCATTAGTTAGACTAATTTAAGATATCTACCAGTTTGCCTGAAAGTAACTGAATAACATCAGCCTATGTAATAGTTTCAAAAGAAAAATTACAGATAATACAAGAAGAGATGGCATTACATTATCAATTTCAAATCATATTTATGCTATAGTATAGGCATGATATTAAAATATGGGTACCTTAATGCGAAATTAGTTTGTAATTTATTGTGCCATATATTTCATTATAGGTGTTCTCTTTCTTATTATCTAATTTTTCCTTATGTTTATAGTAATGATTTTAAAATTGTAATGCATTAAATTTTTTTAAAAGAATTTTGGGCTCCCTATTATCAGCTCATCTTCTAATTAATGATGCCAAACAGCCTTTTGGAAATTTGGTGCCTGAGGATTATAATAACGAACTACTTCACTTGGCTCATGAACTGGCAAGCCGTTTGTTACCAGCGTTTGAAAATACTAAAACTGGACTTCCATATCCCAGGGTACTTATTTATTAACCATTTCTTTTACACTGAAGTTATCAATTTACATCTAGTATCCTGAATAACTAATATGTTGTTCATAAGTGTTTTCCATCTTTATTTTTTATAAATCTTACCTCATCTTTGAAGTTGTGTATATATATTTTGTTTAAATCTTTTTAAAGTTTTTGTTTGAAAAAATAACACTTTTATTTATAAAGTAAACTTTGATGTACTGCAGTGCTGTAAGTGAAAGATGTTCAACACTATTGGCAGTGTAATTTTTTAGTGGTATGTGACCTTCAGAGAATATTCAGACTTCATTTTAGTGTTGAATGAATACTTGTAGTAAGTGATACTGATTATTCAAACTTTCTAAACTTTCTAAAAAACATATGCTTACTGTTGCAGTTACATATTACATAGTAGCATTCTGGTAACTCCATGCTAACTTTTAGTCTTTGTATTTCTTAGTTTGGTACTTCTTTGTTATAATGGCCTCAACCTTGATGATTTTAGATTTGTGCCGAGATCTCAACTGTAATTTTGCCAAGCGGTTAGAGTTGACTGAAGGGAACCTCTTGTTTTATCGCAAAGTTGTTGTTTCATTTATCACCTACTTGTTTCGTTTATTGCGAAGTTGTTGTTTCATTTATGGTCATCTGAGTAGTTGAATGTTCTGTAAGTATACTTTTACCTAGAATTGGATGCTCTTTTGACTTTTTAAGTGAAAATAGGTCGACATGTACATGAATAAAGTCAAAGGAGTGCACAGTGTCTAGTTTATGCAATTCTGTGATTTTTTTTTTAAGTGAAAATAGATCAGTGTGTACATAGATACCGAGTTTGACTTATCTTGTCTTTGTGTAGCAGCGATTTTTGGTGCTAAAATTGCCGCTATACAAAGCCGAAATAACAAGTCAAAGAATTCCACAAACTAGGTATCCATGTACTGTCAAAAATCGCCAATTTTCCCATAAATATACTTTTACCTCGCCAAGCTTGTGAAGTGCAAATATAAAAATAAACAACATAATGTGTAATAATAACAATAATACTCACATGTCATTTCCTAAGAATATTAAAAATCCTTATCCTGTATCCTTATTATTATTATTTTATTGCATGCAGTTGCTCCAGTTAACTGCAGCATTTCACAAATATTAAGCAGTTTGGCACACCATTTCATGGAGGTCAACTCCTCTGCTCGAGAATATGTAAATCTAATAACAGTGACAAAAGATATTCTGCAACCACTGAATTAATTTTCAACATGGAGACCCTATTTTTTGTAATTTTTAACATAGCACCAACAAATGGTTTCATCGCTAACGTAAAGTTTCACGTTGCAGCCATTTTCGCATACTCATTTGTGAAGTAAAAGACCTCTTTCTTAAAAAAATGATATGGCATCCACCTCATTACTTGGTATATTAAAGATTGATAACATCATATTAGCAAAAAAAGCAATTGATATATTTTTAAATAAATAGTGCAAATTTGAAAATCTCATGAAAATATATAAGAACACATGGTGAAAGCAAAAATGCAACACAGTGTTAGTATACGATTATGTGGCGAAGTAAAAGAACACACAGCCCATGCTAATATACGATCACATGGTAAGGTGTAAGAACATGCAGCCAGATTTTGGTGAGATATCTTGTTGATTGGAGATTCAATCTTGTGGGCCACTCTAATAAAGAAGTACCTTTAGTTTCCTTATTTTTATTACATTTTCTTTCAGTTTCCCAGTTATTGTTGTTGGCGGTTTGCCAAATAATGAATGGAAGTTGTCTGGGACAAAAAGAAAAAAAAAAAAAAATTGATGGGACCAAGTGCATTGTTAAAACTGATAAGAATGTCTTTACTGTAGAGAAAAATTAGCTATTCCGCTGATGATTTATTCAAAGCTTGTTAATGCTGCCAAAACTTGATAATGCTATTAGTTAATGTGTAGGTTGCTGTACTGTGTTATGCAAGGGCAAAACTTATAATCAATCTTAGTACTTTTCAGTTTTTCTGTATGGCACCATATGTAAATGCTGATGTGGAATCTAGCTAGAGATAGGAATGGCTACCTTAATGATATACTGTATAGCTTCATGAAAAGTGTGGCAGTTTTATAAAATCTAATATAAATACAAATAAAGAATGCATATAATTATTCCATTCAACAGTTGTAATAAATACATACAAATTTTCCAGTCCTATTTGCAGTTGATATAATTTTGCTAATTTGAGCTCTTACACCACAATGAATAAACTGCAGCTATCCGAAAAGAAATGTGCAAATCTTTGAACCAGTATCCCCGATATAAACTTTGTCTCAGGGCATGATCATTTTGTTCAGCCCTATTTTAGTGCTTTGGCAGAAGTAAAATGCAGTTTCATTTAGCATCTTTTCAAACAAACAAACTTTCAGAATCGAAGATAATTTTATCTTGAAAGAATTTTGACTGTTTGTCTAAAAAAAATCATCACTTCATCAAAAAAGCAGTTGAAGATCTTGAAGGGAAAATTATGTGATTTGGGTTCATTGCATAGATATTAATGAAATAAGCATGTTACCACATTTGGCACTTTGGCATACAAATTGCAGCTGGTATCCCACTAACTGAAAATATCTCAATCACTGTACTTTTCTTTTTTGGCAAAAAATTATTTTATTTTGTTACCATAAATTTGATGTGTATGGCATTTTTAATAATTGTGTTTTGGTTACTGTTAATTATAATGCTATTGCTGGAGTAGAAGATTCTTAATTTACCTTACAAATTATAAGATTAGAATGAATTTAGTGTGAAAACTAATTAGTTAGCCAACAGTAATTGTGTATAACAACAAACAGTGCGTATACTTAATTTTTTACCTTTGATTAATTTCTAATAATTATCTGATTAGTATAGTAGACAATGAAACAATTGATTTTTGTAGTTACTTTCACCTTAATACCATGTGTTATGCACCTAACTGCAGATGATAGTTTTGATTAAATATAATTTTCATATGAAATATATAACAGTGTTTAATATTAATTTAGAAGTCAGCCAACAAAAATCAGCGTTATATTTACAAATTTTCCAGGACTTGCTTCAATGGTTTTACTACTGAACCATCTTCCTCAACTGCCAAAGTGCAAATATGAACGAGAATGCTGAATATAACACTGATTTTTGTTGGTTGACATCTAAATTAATCATTGTTTGGCATGTTAGTTTAATATTATTATTAATTTAGCATAATGAAACTAAATATTTGTTTTAGGTTAATCTTCGGCATGGTGTGCCAGAGGGAGTTTCAACGCATACTTGTACTGCTGGAGCTGGTTCTATGCTTTTAGAGTTTGGAATGCTCAGCCGACTTCTTCAAGATCCAGTATATGAAGGTGTTGCTAGGCGAGCTGTGAGGGCACTTTGGAAGTTAAGGTCTAAAACTACTGGACTGTTAGGTATAAAATACATTTATCTGAGGGAGACAACATGTTTTTTTTTGTTTATGTGTGTTTTCATGCTTCTAAAGGCTGAATATTTACCAAGAATGATTTAACTGAACTGAATGATTGATTTTTGTTTTATTCAACTTATTCACTAAATTTAAAAACATTTGTGAACATATCAGAAACTTTTTATAGCAGTCCAATTAGCATTATGTGTTAAAAAAAACATGACATTTCAGTACTTTGCAATTAAAAAAATACTGTTTAAAAAAGAGAGAAAAGTAAGAAAATTACATTTTGAGGAGTAAAAATCTGGATAATTATGTAAATATTTTTATTGATAAGGGGCAATTTTACCCAGAAGGGCTATTAATTTCGTTTTTGCATTTTTCGTTAAAAACTTAAAATGCATTGAATTATTCTTCAAATTGTTGCTGCCAGATATTATTGCCCTTGTTATATTTAAAGAAATTAAATCATGAAGAATCTGTATAAATGTATGTATGGTTCTCGCATTGTGATAAAACAATGATACCTAGAGCCATCAAATTTTGAATAATGTAATTCTCAACTCGAATATGGGCATCTGGAAGCCCAAATTGTTTTATTACCTATTTCATAGTTTGTAAATCTTTAACAAATGTTTGATTAACAAACTCAACAATTTCAGTACAAGCAATGACAACACTAACCGAAAAAAGAAATCATTTTTATCTCCAGCATACAAAACTCTGTATCAGAAATTCGTAAGATGTACTCATTTTAAATTATTTTGTGATATTACTGTTGAATGGAATTTTATGGTTTAAGTGTGAAGAACATGATATTTAATAAATAAAGGTAACACACAAAACATAAAAAAAATATCAAATCTGAAAGCTTTCAATTTTTTTTTCTAATATGCACTAATTTTAATATTACTCGTACTATTTTTTCTTATATAACTCTATTCAATGTTTGATTTTTTTTTTTGAGAAGGGAGGCAATTTTTTAGATTCTAGATTATTTTTTTGTTTTGTTCATTACGGCAAAGTCTCAAGAGCTATCTGCCTAAGGGAAGGGATGCCTTTGTGGAGAACTTTCTATGGGAAACTGGCTTGTATACACTTTACACATGGGGAAAACTATAAAAATGCCCATACAGCCAGCCTGTTCACGGGATTTGAACCTCGGACCAAACCACCAATGTTCAGCGACTTTACAACTCTGTCGCTGGTGGGTCAGATTATTTTTTTAAATTGGAATCAAAATTAATTTTTTTGAAATTGGAATCATATTGGTAAATTCTACCAGCCTAGAAACAGATACCAGCCTAGTTATTTATAATGTGTAAATTAAATTTTTATATTAAATACATTAACATTATAGTGGGTGTTACAATGCACTCATATTTGAAATATCTGTGTTTTTGAGGTGCATTGTTTATTTATCATTTTGTTTTGTGTAATATTCCTTTTTTAAAATAACATTTAAGTGTCACTGATCTAAAGTGCTGAAGTAATTGTGGGGCAGAATATTACATAAATTGTGAAATTATTTATTAATGCACTAATTTATTTCACTTAAGAAAAGTGTTAAATAGTAAATATATTGAAATAACTTTTATTTCAACTAGGTAATGTGGTTGATGTTCAATCTGGTGAATGGATAGGACAGATGAGTGGTGTTGGAGCTGGTTTAGACTCATTTTTTGAATATTTGCTAAAGGTAATCTTTTTAATAAATTTAAAGAGCTCTGTTTTTAAGGAAATCGAAAAATTTCTAAATATAAAATTAGCATTATGGAAAAAATAACTTTTTTTTAATAACTTGCTAAATATTACTGCTCCTAAAGGATTTATAGCAATTTTCGAAGTAAATTTCTGAAAATATTTTCTTTTATATTTTAAATGTGTGAAGGCTGATTTTCTTTAATAAAATAGTCTAGGATTTGAATTATTTTTTCATAAAATAGTAAGTGTAAAAATTCGTTAATTTTTTTCATTGCTGTATTTTTTCAGCATGTGTGCAATATTGTACAAGTTTTAAATGCATATAATATTTACAGAATTATTTTAATTAAGTGTACATTTGTTTTTAATTAAAACAAATTGTTTTAAGCTTGTAAAATTTGCCTGAGAATATTATATGCAGCTCAATTTTTTCCAAATCCTATGTGTCTTGGAAAGTTACTGCCTTTAATAGTTGCATATTTCTACCTTAAAATTTAGATCAGTATTTTATGTGAATATGTGAAGATAACAATAAACCCTCTCTGTTTCCGTATGGAGACTGATAATTTAAGACCATGATTAGATTGAACTATATACAATAATTTAGAAACTTCTATTTATGATTGACTTGTTAAGTAACTTTCAAATGTACCACCTACTAGTAGTTTTGATTTCAGATTATGTTTATAATTAGTAGGCTAGATTGCTTTAGAGTTTCTCTTGTTCTAATCAAATTAGTGACAAGATAGCTCCAACATAGCACACACCTCCCAAGCTGGCAACTAATTTTTTGCTAATATGCAAAAAATTAACAAGTTATTAAATTTTCTTTCTTTATTTTTCTTAAAATTTCTTCTTTGCTTTTCTTTTAACATTAAATTTTCTTTCCACTGATGGAGGGGCAATTAGCATATTGGCCTTGTAGCCCTGCTGACAGAATTAGCTTAGCTACAAATGTTAAAGGAGGAAAGGATACTTAGGCCTGTGTTTGAAAGAGGGGCAAGTAAATGTTTTGTTTCAGTCCTTTTCAAAAGTCAAAGTCTTTGGTGTGTTATGTGCAAGATGAATGCTGAGAGGTGCAGAGAAGAGTGCTGGACGAGTCAGTGGCTCAGGGATGGAAAAAAGGTGCAATGTGGATGAAGAGAATAATTTCAGTTTCCATATGTACAGTGCTGGAGAAGGATAGATATAATTTAAAAACTGTTAATGGGCTTTCACAACATGAACTATAAATGAGTTCTCTAGATAATTACAATGCAAATAAAGGTATGACTGAGTTACATGGATATACTTTGTGCAATCAGCTGTATAATACATTGAGTGTGACAGTAAACATTTCACAGAGTTACTGATGCAAAAAGATAAAATAATACATTAGGTAAGGAATTAAACAAGCTAATACATGAAAACCAACAACCATTTTCAAAATGGTAGTGCATTAAGAATTCCATAAAAAAGCAATTAGTCATTAAAATTGAAAAGCAGAAAACATCTGTAATAAAACACGTACCTTTTAAAGAATCCTTGTATATATATACAGGGAGAGAACGGAACAAAGAATTTCTTTGTTCTGTTCTCTCCCTGTACACAGCTCTATTTGTTTAAAAAATTCAGAGAATTGAACAAATTTGACACTGCTAATTCTAAACTTTGCTTGCAGTTTTTCATATTGCACTTTAATAAAATTCTTCTATTTAAGAAGATCATGGAATGTGGAATTTTGCATTCTGTATTCTTGGGCAAAAAGCCAGATTTCTGAAGAAATGCATTCCCCGCCCCTTTTTTTTTTTTCATCAGCTGGCAAACTCCATGGCCCCGTAAATGACTCATTAAAGGGGGAAAAAATGCACTCAATGCAAAAACAAACATTAATCAGAAAAATGATCATCAAATTTGGAGAACTGTGTGCATGCACATACCTAGGTTTGTCACATAAATATATTTTGGTGATGCTCTCCATTGCCGCCTACCTATTTTGGTGCCATAAGCATTGCCTCATACATACTTTTTTGTTGGGAGGGTCTGGATAATTAGAAAGAATATGTAATTTTAGTTTGAAAAAAATGGTGTTATTGTAAATATCATTTATTGCTTATAGAAAGTTTCCAAAAATTTTGGCAGAACTGTTCTTATTGTTAGTAAACAATTTCCTGAAATTAAATTTTTACTAGCATCTGTAGGACGCACTTCTTACAATGAAGCATAAAATCATCACCACTGCCATTATAATATAACTTAAGAAGTTCAGAGGTGTATACAGTTATGAAAGGAAGTACTTGAATAAACAGAACGTAACAGAACTGAATTTTATATTCTGTCTAACAATTGTTTTATGCATAATTTTCAATTTAAAAATTGCATATTAGGGTATGCCTTTTTTTAAATTAGGTTTGTTATGGATATTAGAAACGGGTTTGTAATAGATAAAAATGCATTCATTAATCAGTCTAGATATGATGTGTTCATTTTAAGGGTCATAAAGTATATTTTGAGAGAGAAGATAATTTTCTGATATGTACTTCAGATAAAAATGTAATTCAAACAGAGATAATAAAAAAAAGGTTAAAATTTCTGATGAATTCAATATTCTAGTCCACAGTATTTTGCTTGAATTAACTGATATAAATATATGAATTTAATTTTGAAATAATTGTCTTGTTTTGGGACAGTTAAGAAAGTACTGTAGAGTCGCACAAACTTGTCATTCCATGTGACTCAATAACCACCTTTTTTTTTTTTTAAATCGCTAAAATCTGCTGTTCAATCAGAACATTATTTATGAAATAATGTGAAGGTTTATTAATATCTGGACTGTAATAATTTCTAACATTGCCTGTACATTGCGAATGGTATATTTTAATTATTGTATTATTGTAATTATATTACATATTTATGCATATGAATGTCCGTATATTTTCCTGCTCTGTTGAAAGCTTTGTTGTGGTATTCTCATTTTGCAGTTTTTGTTTCTTTCCCTATGTGAGAATGTTTTGTGGAACCTCCATAATGAATTTAGTGACAGGTTTTTGTTCCTTTGTGGAAATTCCAATATATCTCCTTCTTTCTGTCAGTAACAAAATGGCTATTACCACTCATATCCCCCCTTTTTATTGGTAGCTGCTTAAAGATTATAGCAGCAATCTGCTGTAAGCTAAACTTTCAATTCATTTTGGGTAGTTTTTTTTCATTTTCTAACCTGTCCTTTGAGTGTTGCATTGTGTTGTCCATGAAAAAGTTGGACCAAAAAAAAAAAAAAAAAAACACAATTTAACAGGATAATGGAAATGAAATTATGTGCCTTAAGAGAAAGAAAACAGAGAAATATATTAATGAAATAGCTTTTGATTTAGGTATTTGACGGAATATTATGAGGTGTGAAATAACCATCACTTCTACTCTAAAAAGTAACATTTACAGTAATCTGATATCCTCTTAGTCTACATTAAGATAAGTTTGTGAGAGTCTACTGTATGCTATCATTTTTAGAATGAAAAAGTAGTGGGAAATGCTAAACTGCAAGGAGGACATTAAAGATAAAATCGGCATGCCTTTTAACAAATATCAAAGTATCTGAGAAGTAGTTATACACCACATCATGCAAATGTCGCATAAGTAATATGAATGTGTATATAATGTAATTATATATACATTGTATAAAAATTCATGTAAAGTAGTAATATGTGTTATGAATGCAATCATGTAATGTAATATGAATGTATATTTTCTTAATTATTTGGACATGGAGAAGTTTCTCCGTTATTAACTAAATGGAGGCTGCTACAAATAATTTTGCTTTAAAGGAAAGCAGAGTTCTTCCACTAAGCCTGATTTACAGAAAACTATTAAAGTCAGGATTTTGGAATGTTTATTGATTCTTTTAGTATTAATAAAGACAAAATTATATTGTTTATGAAAAGAAGCAAAATTTTTTGCTTGTTTTAATTTGCTTACTTACTTCCATTAAGAAATTTGAAACATCCTTCATATTCTTAATTCCATCATTAAAGTTAAAATATTCCTTAAATTTCTATCATTCTATATGTATGGCATCTGTCTTAGTGCATTTTTGTATTGGATGTTGTATGCATTGATTGTGCTTTGTGATGATTTGTAACTTTATGGAAAGAGTTAAAGAGTTCTGCTTAAACATTGCTAATGGACTGTAAATAAATTTATGTATTTTATGCTCAGTTTTTAATAATGTGCATAATATTTCATGTCATTAATTGTTTTTTAATGTTATCATTTGTTATGTTCCAAATTCATGTCTAAAAATTATTATGTTTGCAACAAGCACTTTTTGTGTAATCATACTGGTTGAAAGCCATCAAACTAGCTTATTCTGAATTATTATTATTAAAAGATTCTGAGCTAATACTGTTTAATAACAAACACATTATGAATTGATTAAAAATAATTTTTTCTGTGTTCCTAAAAACTTACATTATAATAAAATGGAAGATTCTCATTTGACATATTTGGAGGTAATAAAAGGAATACATATCCAGTACCATTGAGTGTTTTTACAACAGTTACTTCTGTTAAACTGCTGTAGGTATCTGGTTGTAATGAAAGTTTTCTGCCAAAAAATGTTTTTCATAAAGTTAGGGGAAAAAAAAAAAAAAAAAAAAAAATGAAGGCAATACCTTTAGTGCGGGTAGTAATCACCAATTAAATCTATGCTTTTCTACCAGCGTTTTGGTAGTTTTTCAAAGCCTTTGGCACAGAAATTGGGTGGCTGCATGTTTATTTTCTAGTGTTTATCATGTTTACTTTTCAAAAAACAGATAACCTCATTTTGGATGTTCTGTGCAGAATGGAAGACAGCATCAGCAATATGTACCTGCAGGCATGAAAAAAAGTATAAGTCTGAAGGAGCGATGCTGGGGATATATGATGAGAGTGGTAAAAGATCCCATTCGAGTCCATACAGAGCTGGTGAATGCAAATGCATGTTTTCTTGCATTATCTTGAGCAGCATCTTGCTGTACTCCTTACTGTTGAGAGTTTTACCTTCTTACAGATACTCCTTATGGATAATACCATGGCAATCTCACCACATAGAAAGCATGATCCTTTTGTTATTCAAATTGCATTTTGCGATGCTGCGACAGGCTCACTAGGCGTAGACCAAGCCCTTTTCTGTCTGTGTTGTTGAAGTAAATCTACTTTATATCACAAGTGACAATCCAGTTCAGAATTTGTCTTTGTGTTGATATTCAAGCAGATTAGTGCAGGCCCGAACATGCCTACCCTTATCTGTTTGTATCAGCTGATGTGGTACCTAACAGTTGAACTTGCACATCAAGTTTATGCAATGCATAGTGTGACTGATGGACATGGCACTAACATCTAACTCCTTAGTAAGTGCTCGAGTGGTTGCATACTAGTCTTCTTCTACAAGTTCTTGCAGGCAGCCGTCATCAATGTTAGTAGGTTGGCCAAAGCGCTTTGCTTCTTAAATATCGAAGTTCTCGTGTTTGAAGTTTCAGTACCAAGCCTTCACAGTGTCATATGATACAACAATAGTACCTAAAGCTGTATGCATGATTTGGTGGCATTCTGTAGCTGACTTTTTGCGTCAGAATTGGCAGTAAATGGTCGTTCTAATCTGGTAGCTTCATAATTTCATTTCAGATACCTTGTACTTAATTATAACAATATTTCTGTACAAATTTCATAACACAGTATTCTAAAGCAAGTTTCTTTCTTTCAAATGCCGAAAATCGTTTGACAAAAACTGAGTAAACATGGCAACATGAACTGTTTGAGCAGATGATATTTCTGGTGGTGGGAAACTTTCTTTAAAACCCAATCTTTTCATTGTTACTTATATCTATGATTGCGTATTTGTCTGTTGAAACAATGATTCACTTGTAAAAGTAAATGTATATGATAGAAAATGTATAGGAAATGCAGCAGTTATCACAAAATAACATTTTCAGTCTTTGAGGTATTTTACTGTTTTCAGTAGAAAAAATATGCATTCCGGCCAAGTTCTTTTAAATTCAAGCCAAGTTCTTTTAAATTCCGTACCCTTAAATTGAACTTTGAATTGATGAATAGGGTAACTGCTATTTACCATTTTCCTAGAATGTAGCTATGCTATTGAATTTATTATTTGTAGTATAAGTCGTTCTGCTTTTCTGTAGTGTTAATATTCATTTTATTTAAGCTTAAAAGTAAGTTATTAGAGATGCATTATAAGAAGCAAAGACATTTATTAGATGAAAAAGGCATCTAATTTATGCCGTTATGGTACATAACAGTTGAACTTTTCCACTTTACCGCTATGCATGTTTATGCTTTATATTTTTTTATTTGCTGTTGCTCAACTCATCTCCTCATCTGTAGCTCTTGCTTTCTTGTTCTTTTTTATTTTAAACCATATTATTTTCCTTTTTTGTTCCATATTATTTTTGGGTGTTCTCATTGTATACAAGAAAAATTCATCATTTATTATGTCATTTCTAGTGTTTATCATGTTTACTTTTTGGTATAATTCTTAGTACAATATGGCAGCAAAATCTTTCAGGGATGGTTTTTGTTCTAACATGCTTTTAACATCCTTAAATATTACAGGTTAAAAGCAGTTTGGTTTTTAATATGGTTTTAGGATTCTTAAATTCTTTAGATTTTTGGACACTTAATTCCTTGTGTGCTGTTAGTATGATACCACATTTTTTTAAAAATTTTCATTGTGTTGTCCTAAAAACCATAAAGCAGCAGTGCAAGAGCTGTGTTTCTGCTTTTCGTTTGTATTCATACTTTCTTGATCTGAAATTTTCATATATCTGTTTCATCTTCATATATTTTCAAATCATAGCTTGTGCACTTTTAAGAGTTTCATTTCTCAGTTTCTTTATCAGACATTTTAAAATTTAAAAGTTAATCTTAATTTCTTAGAATGTGTCATACCATTAACAAATGTTGTCTTCATTAATCAGTTTATTTTTGAGTTGAAGAAAAACAATTCAAAATAAAAATATGCAATATGACACTTATTTTAAGGTAGAGGAAGTATAGAAAATAATAAAATATCATGGAATGTTGTTTAAAAAAACAACTTTATTTTTTATATTCTACTGTAGTATATTGAAATATTTTCAATTTAACTTATTATATGGGATGAAATACTGAGCAAAATGACATTCAAGCACTAAAATTGATGAATAAGCATATAAAATTGAGAATCTTTCTGATGTGTAATTTGTAAAAAGCACATATTTTTCCAACATATTGTCTATAAGACCATTATTAAATGAAATAGTTAGATTAGGCTTGAAATACCAAAAATTATTTTACCTCGGGTCTCATGAAGATTTTAATACTTGAATTACTCCACTTTTATTAGCATTCATAATCTTACTAATTACTTAAAGGAGACTATGGGATCTCTATGGGATTACTTAAAGGAGACTATGGGATCTCTATGGGATTACTTAAAGGAGACTATAATACTGATATGCAGCTAAATTTATCCAATTATAAAATTAAAAAAAATATGTAGAAGATATGAAGAAACAGTGAAAGTTGAACATCTCCAGAATTACAGAACGGTATTGAAAAACTGTTATTTTGAGAGAGTAATAAACTACTTTCTCATAAGCCTGTATCATTACACAGACAGTAATTTCAAAAGTCACTGTTGCTATCATATTATAATAGATTGGAAACATGAGAACATTTTTGTTTCTTTATAGTCATATATCTTATTTGGAGAGAAGGAAGACTTTTCAATGTTCAATGAAACTTACCACACTATCAAAAGATATATGCGAAAAGGGTTTGTATTAATAATATTCATATATATTAATTTTAGAGGCGGTGGATAAAAGTTTCAAATGTCCAATTTTTTTATTTTTTTTTTAAAGACCAGATACATTTTACGCTCATGTTTTTTTAACCACTTTTATTTTGTACTCGTGCAAAAGGTTTTATTAACTGCGTGAATAGTCTTATTGTAATATACAAAATTCAATATTAATAAATTAAAATGAAAACATGTATATATTTCTTTAGGCCTTATGTATAAAATTTCTATGATATAGTTACCTTTATATGTTAATAGACAAACAAAAAATTTTACTTATTTTTCAAAGAGGGTTTCCTCCTAACGAAATAAGAAATTAGTTAAATTTTAGTTTTTAATTTAAATATATCTTTTGAAGAGGCATACTAAAAGTAATCATAATTAATTCCATATTTATTTTGCTATTTTTACGTGCTTTAATAAATATTTTCCATTTTAAATTATTGCTGTTTCATAAATGAATGCAATAAAATACAACTGACGCTTATTGGAAATGAATGAATCTAATTTATTAGTTTCAGTTCTGGCAGTAAAAAATATCTTGAATATATATAGATAAGTTAAGTCTTGTAAAAGAATAAATATACATATAATCAATTATTCATCACAATTGGTTTAAACTATCAACTTAAATAAAATATATTGATTTTATGAATGTCACTGTCAATAATTAAAAGTAAAATATTTTTAGTATGTTAAATACTTTTCATTTTTAGCAATTTTTGTTTGTGTAAACAAGACCTTTCGTCATATGATCCAAATGGAAAACTAACATATATATTATAATTTTCAGTTTTTTTAGTTAATTTGAATATTTTAATGTAAATACTAGGAAGAAATAACAATTAGTGGTAATTTTATTTAAAACTAAAAAGGTATTGTCGAAAAGCTGTATTTATTTAAACTTTTTATGCCTTCAGAATTTCTTTAGGATTTAGAATCTTTCTTGCTATTTAGTAGTGAATCGGAAGACTCATAAGTTTGATAAAATTTATTGATAGCTCTTTAATTTATTTTTAAATGCATTTTAATTCACAAACATCTTATGAATGTAATTTATCTTAAGGCCAGATTTAGTTGCCATATAAATATATTTCATAAGTATTTGGAAATACATGTTATATAATGAATGATAAATATCCATTGTCATTATCGTAAGAGCATTAGTAACCGTAGCATGTTATTGTGCATATGCGTATGTATTAATATCCATTTTTTATAAATTAAGATTATCAATTTGTTTGTTATCAGTTCATATTTATGATAAATTGCTAGTAAGATTTTAATGTGCCTCTTTCAATTAGTATAACTGAACTCTTTTGTATACAAACTACATTAAAAAGGCATCATGTAATCCTTCTGATTTGTTATTTATTTATTTATTTATTTATATTTTAAAAGTTTTGTTTTTGTTAGGAACATAAAATCTTTTTAGTAAATCAAAAAAAAAAAAAAAAAAAAATGTTGTTGCTCATCCTCAAAGACTAGCAGGGCTAAATCAGGTTCATAACAATGTGTACCCTAAAAAAATCAGAACAAAAAATTTCAGGATCCCTAAAACAAATGTCAAAGATCTAAGATGGCATCTGAGGAAGCAGGTAAGAGTGGTTTGATTTTGCATGTTGCAATCAAGTGCCAGAGAGCCACCTGGCCGATTACTCTGATACCAGAAGTGTACCGGTGGATCAGGCCAAGTGGTTTTGTTCCTGCACTTAATCATAGAAAGAAAGCTCTGTAGGTGAGAGGCATAGATGGCACCAAGGCATCTCCAGCACTGCCTTAGCCAGGGTGTCTGCAATCTCATTGCCCAAAATGTCAATGTGGGAAGGGATCCACTGTAGGTGAATCTGATGAGACAAGGAAAGGTGTTTTAGCTTTTTAATAATAATACACACCTATATTATCTCTCACAATATGCCAACAGGCAAAGTTTGAATAGAACTTCTGATATCAGACAGAATCCAAATTTCTCTTCCATCAGTGAGCGACGCAAGAGAATTGTGGCCCTCATTTATGACAATTAGCTCACTATGAAAGACATCAGCAGTCCTGATCTGAATGTTTATCTCTTGATTTTGTGATTTCATGTAAATTTCACTGCCAGTAATATCACTATGATTTTTACTACCATCCATATACACCTAAACAGCATCCACTCGAATATTATTAATTCTTTCGAGAGCCTGTTGCTTTAAATAATCAGGCAGATACTTTTGTTTGTTTATGTGAACAGATAGGTTAGTATGGATCAGAGAAACCCTCTGAAGGATCGATACACTGTGTCATGTGGTACTTTTCCATAGCACTACCAGCTAGAGTATAAGCATTTACTTTACTAAATGAACTGTTTCTCTTAAGCCTTTGATTACTGTGCCAAGTCCCAATGAAATCAGAAACTCGATTCTGAGAACCTAGACTACACGGTTTATTGTTGTATTTAACAAGATAAAGACTTCTTCTAAGACCCACTGGTTGCAGATCTGCCTCATAAAACACAATGTCATTGGGGCAAGAATTCCGAAGACCAGTAATAATTCAAGCAATGCTAAGCTGAACTGTCTAAATCTCATTGAAAGGGTGTTTGTTAAACTGCATCCTTATTTAGTCTGTTTGCCTTAGATAAATCAAGGAAGGCTGCTATAGTGTGATTAGTAGATCTTCTATTATGAGCATCTCTAATCTTCTGACAGAAATAAAATACTTGATCTATTGTGCAGTGTCCCTCTCTAAAACCACAGTGTTCCTTCTGCAGAAGGTTGTGAGAATTCAAATAAAAAGTAAGTCTTTTTAAAATAATTTTTTCCATAACTTTATAAGCTATGTAGGTCAAAGCAATTGGTCTAAAGCTGCCCAGGGAATTAGCATCTTTGCTGGGATTTCTTATAGGGACAACTAAAGCTCTTCTCGAATCATGAGGAAGCTGCTCTAATTTCTAGGAAGCATTTATAATTTCAAGGAATGTTTGTCTCCCACTAAGTCCTAAATTATCTATCATTTGCCTGTGTGCGCCAGGTCCAGGCCAATGTGTACCAGGTCCTCAAGCTCCTGGATATTGAAATCCTTGCTAAAGATAGGATAGGATAGACCACAAGATATTTCATCTTGTGAGCTGCTATGGCAAAGCTATGCATGATATCACTGGCCTTAATGTGTGTGTTGTTTGTAGCAAAGTTTAGTCTACTGATATTTTGATAATGTACACCTAAAATCTTAGCAGCTTGTTCATCATGCTGACAAAAATCTGTCTTAGCTCTGAACTATGTTACAATTTTCAGCTTAAGGCTTACTTCAGCTTGAGGTTTCTTTACTTATATTTTAAAAGACATATAAATTACAAACATAACATATAATTTTTTTTTGTTTCTTCTTTAATTAACAGCATTTCTTCACCATTCAGCTACAAACTATACCAATTATAATTTGCATGTAATAATGGTATCCTAAATTTAGAGATGATGCTAATTTGTATATTCTGTTTAGGAGGTGATATTATTATACAAGGTTCTACATCATATGACAGATTACTGCGAAATTAAGAAGCATATAAGTCGCCTATGACCATGTAACATTAAATTTTTTGGGCAAGTTTTGAATTAATCTGAGATGAAAATTTTCCTGTAGCTTTTCAAATTTTTAATTTGTTAGCATGCTGAAATGAAAAATTAACAGAACAAAATTAAGTTGATAGTCTTTCTGCTGTATCTTCCATATTTCTATTAAACTTTTTCAGTTGTCTTATTTTGTTCCTGACTTTTATTATCAATAACATTTTAGTAAGTTTCTCATAAAAATATTATTTAATTTAAAATATTCTTTTATTTATAATAAAATACAATTTAATTTCTGTATTTTAAAAATAGATATTTTTAGTGATCCTCAATATAAATTATGAGTTATGATACTATATTTAAATTTTGAGTTATGATACTAGGAAAGTTAACTTTAATGTCACAGTAGCTTTCATATTTTTGTTGTCAGGAGGCCTCATTGTAACCATGGATATGGTGAACATCCATTGTATGTAAATGTGAATATGATAGATGGAAGTACGCTGACTCTTTGGATTGATTCTCTACAGGCTGCATTTGCTGGAGTGCAGGTAATATATATAAACATCATAGTATTTTAATAACTGTAAAGTAAAATTGTTTTGTAAATATTAAAATTCCAAAAATATATCTTAAAAGTATTTTACTAGGCTCTATCAAAAGAGAAGGAGGGAATTTTTGTTACATTAATTAGAAAATGATAATTTGTTGATTTTTAAGCATATCATCATTAGTATGTCATTAGGTGCATAATTTGATATGTAAGCTTATTGCTTATATAATGTAATACCTCTCTTTAATATTTATGTTGTTATATGCAAGTAAATGTCCAGATTTGATTCAAAGTACTAGAGCAGACAAATCGAACTTGGGAAGTTTCTTTCACGGTAGGAAAAAAAAACTGCAGAAAAAATATCCAGAAAATAGATTGAATTTTCCAATTTTATTTTTATCAAGAAAAGTGTTTTTTGGCAGCAAATGAAATTTATTGAGTTAATGAAACACAAATGCATGCCCCTAGAGTATTTCTGCATAATTTTTCTTATTAAATTTGCATTTGATTTAAATTGTTTTAATACACTGCAGGCCTTTCTAGAACATTTTTATAAAGATTCAACGAATGTTTAATAAATTAATATTTGTGTATTATTTGTTTTATATCAATATATGATAAGGCTAGGTTTATCCACATAATAGTAGGTGTATTAATTATTAATTTTATTTTCAGTGTTTAGAAGTAGTTTGATGAACTAAAGTTTTCCTTTCTTATTTGAGATTTCAGTATAAAAGTGTAATGAAATTTAAAAATGAAATTAGCCTAAGAACACAGAATGACTGGTTAAATATAATTATTCATATATTTTATACAAAAATCATATTTTAAATAGTTGAATAACCTGAATCCTGCATTATAAAAGGAACTTCCTTGAAACTGCCGGGTTAGAGTGCGAGAACTTCTCAGTTTTTAATATTTGAAGTTAATTATTTGATTGTACTTAGTTTTTTTAATAAACTTTATTAAAAAAATTTAACTTACAGTATCTTTTTTAATAACAATAGTTCATTTTAAATTTTCAAATTTTAGTGAATTAAATTAGCAGTACGATTTAGATTCCCAGTTTTTAAAAATTTTTCTGTCCAAAAATCAGGTTAAGAATTTTTGTATGCTCTTACAATTTAAATGATATTGTAAATTAGTTGGCAGCAATAATGAATTTTTAAAATTTTTTGTTACAATTAAAATTTTTTAATTAAATTTTTCATTTATATGAGCTTTTTATGAATAGAGAATATCTGTTAAATTCAAAATTTCATTCCTTGCAGCAATGGTGCAAGAGAATTATTTAAATTTAACTTTACAATATTCTTGTGAAACAATTTTGTTTGTACAGTACAAAGTCTGTAATCCGGACGTCCATTATCCCGAATGATCTATAATCCGGACCTCAAAGCCACAAACTTTACGGATGCGCCTAGAGAATGCGCATACATTATGCATGCCCGTAGAGAATGCGCATACATTATGCATGCCCATAGAGAATGCGCATAGATTATGCATGCACGTAAAGAATGCGCATACATTACGCATGCGTGCATTAAAAGAAATGTTTAATAAAGTAAACAAATAAATATTAAGCTTTTTTTTTAAAAAAAATTAGATACGTTTTAGATTATAATAGCTCTTTATTTCATAAATTACGGTTTCATATTTTTAATTGTATAGTTTCTGCATGCCATTTTACCAGATTTAAATTGATGATCTATAATCCGGAAAAACCCCTAATCCGGAATCGCCAAGTCCCGACGAGTCCGGATTACGGACTTTGTACTGAGCAGATTTTAGTGCTAATTACCTTGTTTGAGTTCATTTTTAGCAGATTTTAGTGATAATTACCTTGTTTGAGTTCACTTTTTTCAAATGTAACTACTACATTTTCAAGTTCTAATAGTTTGGTTTCCTTTTAAATAATTTTGCACTTCGTTTTTTTAATAAACCTTATTAAAAAATTTAACTTGCAGTATCTTTTTTATTATCAATAGTTCATTTTAAATTTTCAAATTTTTAGTGAATTAAATTAGCAATACCATTTAGATTCCTAGTTTTTAAAATTTTTCTGTCCAAAAATTGAGTTAAGGTTTTTATATGCTCTTAGAATTTAAATGATATTGTAAATTAGTTCGCAGCAATAATTAATTAAAAAAAATTTTTGCTATTAAAATTTCTTAATTAAATTTTAAATTTATATTAGCTTTTTACGAATAGGGAATATGTGTTAAATTCAAATCTGATTTTTTTATATTGAAATAGCTTTCTTAAAACTTGTTGCAAAAATATATTTTTCATTGTTATTCTTTTCATAAATGCAATAAAAAATATCCTGATTCTTAACATGAAAATGAAGGTTCTTACTGGAGACATTGAAGAAGCTATTTGTAGCCATGCTCTTTACTACTCTATTTGGAGACGCTTTGGAGCACTTCCTGAACGATTTAACTGGCAGAGAGTTAGTCCTGATTTGGCATTCTATCCTTTGCGTCCAGAGCTTATAGAGTCAACGTATCTTCTGTATCAAGCAACCAAGAATCCTTTCTATTTACATGTTGGCCAAGAAATAATTGAGAGTTTAAATAAATATTCCAAAGCTAAGTAGGTCCTTTTCTACTGCTCTGGTGAATCATTTGTGTAATTTTTATTAATTTAATTATGTATAGCAGCTAATCTAGAAAATCTGTAATAAGTTGTCTCATATAATGCAAATCTATAATCTACTCTGTATATAATCCCTTAAAATAACCTTACATTTTTTATTTATTCTTTCTGTCTTAAAAATAACATAGTAAAATTTAATGATCTGCAGTTACTTAATCTGTAAAGTAAAATTTAATGATCTGCAGTTACTTAATCTGTAAAGTAAAATTTAATGATCTGCAGTTACTTAATCTGTAAAGTAAAATTTAATGATCTGCAGTTACTTAATCTGTAATTGCCTGTAATCTGCATTCAAGTTTGAATGAAACGAAATTTTGATTTTCTAATAATTCAGCACCATAAATTTAATAGCAGTTTTTTCTTATATATATATATGCATATACACATGTATTTCCTATATATATATGCATAGACACATATACACTGACTACCAATAAGTATTTGGACACCTATGCAAATGATGATATCTGCAGTCCTAAGGTACGTCACGGACTCCGCCGGTATATATGATGTAGAAAATAGCATTGGCTTTAGTCGCATGCAAGATGCCTCGCAGTTCGGAGCTCTCTGATTTCGAGAAAGGTATAATTATCGGGTATCACAAATGTAGCTGATCCTTAAGGGACATATCTAGCGATCTGAAGTACCCAAAATCGACAGTGGCCTATGTGATTAAGAAGTGGAACGTGAGCGGTGATTGTCGGAATATGCCCCGAGTCAGCAAATCAAAGAAACTGGGAGATAGAGACCGACGAGTGCAGTCCAGAGAAATTCAGAAGAACCGCACCCAACCGATGGCCCTCATCCGCGAGGAGTTTCAACAGGCATCCGGGAGTATTGTTTCAGTGAATACCATCCGTAAGGAAGCACATCTGCTTGGATTTCATGGTCGTGCTGCTGCTCATACGCCTTTGATCACAAAGTCCAACCGCTCTGATCGGTTAATGTGGTGCAAAGCACATCGAAATTGGACCATAGATCAGTGGAAACGGGTTCTTTAGAGCGACGAATCAAGGTGTTTACCCTTTACCGTTCTGATGGCAGAGTCTGGGTCTGGCTTCTACCTGGAGAACGTCTCCTGCCAGAATGCATTGTGCCAACAGTCAAGTTCGGCGGAGGTGGAATTATGGTCTGGGGGTTTATCCTGGTATGGGCTGGGACCCTTGGTCCCCATTCATGGTAAGCTGAACTTCGTTGCCTACTGCACTATTTTGGATGACAATGTGCTTCCACTATTTTGGATGACAATGTGCTTCCACTATTTTGGATGACAATGTGCTTCCTACGTTGTGGCAGTTTTACGAGTTGGACCTCTGTTACTTTCAGGATGACAATGCCAGTTGTCATGTTTCGACATTAACCAAGGCTTGGTATGGTGCCAATGGAGTTCATCGAATGGACTGGCCTGCCCAGAGTCCAGACCTGAACCCTATCGAGAACTTCTGCCGACGAGTGTCATCGCTGGTTTTTGGTTCCAATATATCATATTAATGGGTAAAATGATCTTCTTCACTTATGTGTTGTTCTTTCATTTCTTGTGTTCTCAGGATTCCTGCACATATTGATGGCATTTCTGATCCTGCATTGCAGTGTGATCTCTTTTCATCTTTGAGTAAACTTTTCCCTTCCAGAAGTTAGTACATGTGGTTAGTGAATCAAATATATTTATATACAAGACCTTAAATGAAAATATTTCAGATGTTTTTTCATTCAGATCATTTCACATAAATCAGAAGTTTTTTCATTTAGAAAAAAGTTCTAGAGATAAAAATGTGTGTTTATATATATATATATATATATATATATATATATATATATATAATATCAAGATATAATAATTAAATTAAACCTGATGGTTAACAGGCTAACAGAATGAACATATGTCTAAATTGAAACCAAAACAACTTAATAAAATAATATAATAATAATAACAAATAGTTGAAAATTATTGGTCTTTTTCAAAGAACAGCTGAAAAATTTTGAACAGAGCTATATTTCTGAATTATATTTGGATGATTATAAGTCCATGAAATAATTCAAACATATGTTCTAAATAAAAAGCAGATTAAGTTAATTTATAAAAATAGTGTAAGACCTTTAAAATTTTCTTATGATACTAAAAAGGAAGGCAATAAAATAAAATATAAAGATTTTAATTTTTTTTAAATAAATCATCGAGATATAATCTGCTGCTGTGTTACCCTAAACAAATAGAAAATTCTAATTAGAAATCAGAGAAACAATTAGGCAAATTGGTATAATTTCACAAATTAATGTTCAATTAATAACGGTAAAACTAAAAAATTAGCAAAATTGTATTGCCCAATTGTTTCTTTTCTCTGATGTCTGATTTATTTATTTTTTATTTTATTTTTTACAATAGTATTTGTGTACTGTTTGTATATATATATCTGGTTGGCAAATTTTGATATGCTTATGATTTAAAATTTTTAGAATCTGATTGACATTTCAGAATAGTTATTTTGTAACTGCTGATTTTATTTTGTGGATGAAACATTAGTCTTTATAATTAGTGTCCCTAGCATTTCAGTTTGTTTCCTTCTTTTTATGGCATTTGATTATTGGCAGATTAAAGGTTTTCTGTGTGAAATATCATGAATGTAATATACTATGTGAAGTGCTATCCTGTTGTGATATTAATTTAATTATTTTTTCTGTTTTAGGTGTGGATATGCCACTATACATAATGTACAAGACAAAACATTAGAAGATAGGATGGAGAGTTTCTTTTTAAGTGAAACATGCAAATATTTATATTTAGTAAGTCTTTAATGGCTATAATGCTGAATCATGTAGGGAGTTTGGTTCAATCGTGTTTTACATTAACTAGTAGCAATTGATACCTATTTCTTAGAAAATTGAATATGTACAAGATATCCAAATAAATATTTACTAATAAAAATTTATTAATATAATTAATTATTAATTAATTAATAATTTATCAGCTCATAGTAACTGATAATTAAATACTTTGAGAATTAGGTTTTTTTTCTGAAAAATAAACTTATATTTCATAATCAATAGGAGACAAATCAAAATGCATGTGTGGCACGCATTAACCCATGAGTTTGTAATCTTAACCTCTGTTTTTAAAGATGTAGTTATGAGAGAAATATAGGTGAATTGTTATTCTGTACCTTAGATGACCAATTTTGTAGACAACAAATTTCCAAAGATTTGAAAAGGGAGGTGCTATTCATTGGCCTTTGAGGTTTCTTGAGTTTGATTTCCTAGACTTAATTTTTTTTTTTTTGGCAGCATCAAAATACCGTGTGCCTAGTATTGACAGTCTTTGAGAAAGAAATGTTGTTGCTTGGGAATCTGTGATATTTCAAATTTTACAGAATATCTTGAGTAAGTTTAAGTACCACTTTGACATTTATCAAAGAGCCAAAGCAGTACATCTAAATTAAATGTTTGCACATTTACTTCATTATTGTGTGTGTATTCTGTTAGTGATAAAATTTGAGTAGTTTTTCTTTCAGAAAACCAAACGAGATAATGCTATTATTGGCTTCTGATAGTTTTAAATTTTACATTGGCTGATATTTATTCAGATACTGTGAATGTGTATATATGTACTATTTCAATATTTTTATAACTATATTTTACACTTTTGCAGCTTTTTGATGTAGATAATCCAGTTAATAAGATGGCTAGTCACTACGTGTTCACTACAGAGGGACACATTTTCCCATTACTTTGGCAGTCAAGGCAAAAACCGTGGGATTTTGCAGCAGTTGAAACAAATGTTGAACTTGAAATTTCATCAGTGCCTGATATTTCTTTAAAATTTAATAATAATACTCAATCAAATGTAAGTACTTTCTTTTTTTAACTGTATTGCCATTAATACTTGGAAATACACATTATTATTTTCATTCTATTATGGGAGAAAATAGCCTGTCAAAATAGGAAGTATTGTGAACGCCTATGTCATTATATCTGTTGATAGGATCTTGTTCAGTTAATTATTTCTGAATTGGTATGTAAGAATTTCTAAATTAGATGCCTTGCAAGTAGGGAATATCGACAGCAGTTATATATATTGTTAGTAATGGCATACTGTAAACTTTAAATTAATTTCTTTTGAAGTGTACATGTCTAATAGATATGCAATAACTGGCAGTTCTCCTGGTTGTAGGGAAGGACTTCGTTTTCTCCCTATCTCACAACTGTCAGTCTCCTGTTAGATCATCAAATATCTCGTTTTTTATTTTCACTTTTCACTAAGGAAAATGTTTTCCAGCAATGAATGAATTTTATTGATTTAATTAAACTTAATTTGTGAAAGTTCTGTTTCCCTCATTTAGAGTAGTTTTCATCATTTTTTATAACTAAATTTGATTGGAAATTGACATCTAGTTAAAATGTGTGTAGGTATTAACAAAAAAGAGGTGTTTGCTTAGCAACCAACCCACTTGCCGTAGAAGAAGTCCATCTTTGTAAACATAATTTGAAGACACAGTAATATCCTATTCTTTTCTGTAATCAATTGAAATGCAGTATATAAAGGATTTCTCAATATGTGAACACACTGCTATCTTTCTGACCTAAGGGAACTAGACTGCAGTGGTGAAGCATCCAAATACACTCATGTCCATAAATTAAGGATAATGCAAAATCAGGCAAAGGAAGAATTAGAAGCAAAACAAATTTGACTTATTTATTAAACAAAAGGTAAAGAGCAAAAAAAAGATGCTATATGTTTGATATTATTAAAAAAATTAGCGATTTTTTTCTCCTTGGAGCAAATTACAAAAAATAACCTATTTACAAAAAACCAATATTACATGGTTGGTATGATTGTTAATACATTGTATGTCTCCCAGACAATGCAATACAGTCCGTACAATGCCTAGGCATGCTGAGTATCAAATTATCGATCGGATCTTGTGGGATATTACACCACTCAAAAAGCAATGCTCTCCGAAGTTCCGGTAGACATGTAGGAGGAGGTTGACGGGCTGCAACTCGTCGGCCAAGCATGTCCCACATATGCTCTACTGGATTTAAGTCCGGTGAGAATGCTGGCCAGTCCATACGGGTGATATCCTCCGATTGAAGGCATTTGCTTAGGATGTTTGCACGGTGAGGACGGGCGTTGTCATCCATAAACACAAATGCACCGAAACAAACGTACATGTTGTTCCAGAATGACGTCCCGATAGATTTGGCTTGTCATGGTTCCAATTTGAACATGTAGGTAAGTTCTGGAACCCAGAATAATTCTAATGCCACCCCAAATGAGCACTCCTGCACCACCGTAACGGTGTCTTTCAATGATGTTTTCTTGGTGGTAACAGGTACCTGAAGCTCTCCATATGAAAGTCTGTCGAGAATCAGATTGCAAGCTAAACCTGGACTTGTCGGAAAACATCATACAAGCTCACTGTTGCGGTGTCCACAATACATACTCTCTGCTCCAGGCTAACCGCAGGCGACAGTGAGTTGCAGTAAGTGGAACGCATCTGACAGGTCAACGAGCATATAGACCAATCTGCCCTGAGCGTCTGTACACGGTATGCCTTGAAATTGTCCTACCAGTGGCTGAAGAGAGCTGACGAGACAGGTCTGAGGCTGTGCTCCGCCTGTTTCTTTTGGCAGTAACTGCCAAATACCGGTCCTCATTAGGCGTTGTAACTCTAGGTGCCTTATTAGGCGTTGTAACTCGACCTGTGCTGTAATGTCTACTCACATTACCATCATCTTGAAATCGTTGCCAAAGCTTGGAGATGACACTCTGAGCAATTCCAAGTTCGTCTGATACTTCCAGTTGGGTACGACCACATTCCAGACGGCCGATAATTCTACCACGTAAAAAATCATCCAAATGCGTCCTTTGTGTCATAACTATTTGGTTATTGCACTGAAATGCTTATAAAGCGCCTGCGAACAATTTTACTTCTTTGCCTGTATTCCTTATATATCTCATACACTCTCGTCATTGTGACGTACCATCAGTGTCATCTGGTTACTTCCTGAAATTTGTATATGATTCTTAAAGATGTGTGTAGTGATTTTGCAGGTGATATATTTATTTTAGAGTTCGATTTCCGCGTGACTTCGAATTACCCTTAATTTATGGACATGAGTGTATATGAGGATGTCAGAATGGGTGGTTTTATGTTGTTGCTTATCTTTTAATTAGGAGAGTGTAACTGTGCAGTGCTAAGTTTGAGAGCTTTTCCTCTTATGTGAGGCTTTTCAAGAACTATTAGGCCCAAGTTAATACTTATGAAAGATAATATTATTAATTTGATAGCTAATCTGGTCTAGTATTTCCTGAAAGGATTTTGGTTATTTAAATACAGCTTAAGCAGACAATGCTATCTATCTGAGGGAAAGGATGCCTTCATGGATAATTTGCTAAGGGAAATTGATTCATATTTGCATTGCACATGTTTTGTAATGCTCTGTATTTGCATTACAAAAACCTACCGTGTTTAGTTGATATTGAACCCGAGTTGAATTCCCAGCGCTGGGCAGTTTTAACTGCTTGTCCACTGGTAGTGCTTTAGTATTTCCTAAAAGAAGAAGATAATTATTTTATGGCATAGCCAGCTAAGTCTGATCTCTAGATCTCAGTTCAGGAGAGCATGTATAACATGTTCTAGGTGGAACTTAACAATCTTCTTCGACTTTTTCCCATGCGTCAAAATCCACTCTGAAGAATGAGATTTGTTGACATATGTTTTTCATAATGACCTCTTTAGTGACATGATCTTTTTATTGCTATGTTAATCCCTATGAAAGCTTATTGATATTCACCGAGCACATTTTGAGATAGTATTATTATACATGGTTACTTTAATTTTGGATGAGTAATACCATATCTGTTGCCAAAAGTTAAGAGGCACTGTGTATGTATGCATTAGTGTATTTAATTCAAGTATGCAACTTGGACTAAATTGTAAAAATTTAATTCAAGTTGTAACTATAAAAATATTTTCTCACTTTCTGATTATCTACAATCTCATTTTCGACATTGGTAAAATCATGATGTTTTTGAGTGTACTTGAACGATAGCCAATAAATGCTTGTGCATACCACACAAAAAGCATTTGATTTCTTCAGATGTATGGCATTTTGCCCAAAACAAAGTGCAAAAATTTTGCATTCTGTGAAGTTATACTTCCAGAATAGTTTCAAAATAACCATAAAGTTTAATATTTGTCCTCTGTAGTGGCCTTGGTGACAGAAGACCACATTGGTCCAATTCATCCTTGGGAAAACATGATTTGTTACCAAATTTTGTAAACATCCATGAAAACAAAATTGATTATGGTAAAAGATAAATTTGCAATTCATGCATTATCTATATGAATTATACATTTCCAAAACAATGAAAATACAATTAAAAACCCATTATATTGGCAAAATGGAATTATGAAAAACCAGTTGGATATTTAACCATTTGTTTCTTGCATGCACACAAACCAGTAACTGTTTATTTCTTGCCATATGCACAGATCCTAACAATTTGTTTCTTGCTAATGCAGATACAAGCCAAATAAACTTTTTTGCCAAGGTCACTACAGAAGGCAAGTACTGTATTGTCTTTACAACAAGTATTCAGTTTATTTTTTGCTGTGCAAAGGAATATATGTCTGTGAAATTCTGTTAAGAATTGGAATTATCACACAACAGAACTGGTGACTAATGTATTTACCTCAAATAAGTGTTTTGTATTGAAAAAGAGAGAATGCAAAACTGCAGATGCCATGGATATATTGTTGAAGTAGATGAGATTTTGTGAACCATAAAGATAGCAAAACGAATGTGTTTAGCCAGTGCATTGGTGTTTTATCATTGGGGGGTGAATAATCAGAAAATTTCAAAATTTTTATGTGTTTTTAATTTTTTGACATTTTTATATAAATATTTAAATTTTCTTTTTCCAGTGCGAGCGAATACCAGATGAAAGACAGTTTCTGTTGCCTTTAAAGCCAAAGTACATGCTTCAAATCAGTAGAGCTTTGGGACTAGAAAGTTAATTTTTTTATAATACGAAATCAAATTGTATTTTTTATAGGAGATATATGTATATGTATAGTATCATTATTTACAAAGAGTATATTTGTACAGAAATTTAATTCAAATTGCACCTGTTATATTTTGCCTTAGCATTTTGAAACAAATTCCAACATTTGTAAATGAAATCTTGATATTATTTGTTGCAGTAAATATTTGATTTTCATTTCATTTTGTGTCTGTATTTTTATAGCATTTTTACAATACTTGCTTGGTGATTAATGTGATACTTGTACAGGACTTTTAAATTATGCTTTGGGAGTATCGTAAATCATTCTATCAGTAAATGATTGTTAACCATCATTTTAATTCTTTGCCTTTATCTTTTTAAATATTCTTACTTTTTTAATTTTTAAAAATTAATTAAATAAATAGGTAGAAATACAATTCAAATGCTATAGGACATACATTTCTAATGATAAAACATTCTTTTCAAGAGAGAATGACATGAAGTGGTTACCAAAATTCATGCTGTAATGAAATGAACAAATTTTTCATTTAAACTATCAGAAATAGTTAAAATTTTTGTAGTTTAAATTATGAAAAAGGATCCAATCTTTTCAAATAAATTCTAAAATGTGCATTTTAATTAATATTTTGATTTATTTAATATTTAGTTCTGTTATACATTTTTAAAAGCTTTTAGTGTAACTATCTTCCATTTGATAGAATTTTCACTCAAATACATCAAACTTCGGGGTAATTTTTTTTTTTTTTTAAATTTTATATCAGTAATTGACTCCTTTTTGTGGAATTATAAGTGTAAATAAATCCAAATACTTACTGCCATTACAAATGATTTGTTATGATTGCAAAAGCTGACTGCATATGCTATCTAGATATTTACAGTGCTAGATGAGGCTGAGTTCCTTGTGAAATATTATCATAAGAAGAAGGTAATAAGGAAAGAGGGGTACAAGATTTCCTTAGATTGCTTTTTATTAAAAATGGAATGGAGTTTACACAGAGAGTTTGCGGGTGAAGTAAAAAAATTCATATGACATTAAAACTTTTATTTAAAGATTTTTCATCTGCTTTACATGTAAGGATCTAAATGAAAAAAAAAATCCTTATAAAAGTAATAAAATTAATTTGTAATGCCAGTTGATATGAAACAATAATTGCTGAAAAAAATGTAAAACTATAGTCGAAAATTCCTTACTTAACCATGTCTTACTATTGCAACTACTGTCTGTTTGCTGTATTTGGGGTGGGCGGGAGGATGGTGGTATGTGTACTAGAGTTAGTTCAGTGTCACAGGGAAAATTATACAAATTAGTTCTCTGAATTTTCTTTTTTTTTTTTTTTTTTTTACTTTTTTATTTTGAACATTTTTCTATTTGGAAGATTTATTTCAGAGGAGTGTCTTAGGTCAAAATTTGCATATTAATCTTAACTTTTAACTAAAATCTTATTCATTGAAAATACAATCTGCCAAGCTATTCAATCTTCTCCTTTAACACTCTGAGCGTTATGAGCGGCTTTATGCGGTCATCAGAAATTTTGCTACTTGGCATATATTAGCTTATAATTTAAGATGTATTGCTTTCTTACTTTCTTTAATAATGTAAATATCATCTGAATGAATTTACTTTTATGAAAATACAGACAAAAATAAGTAATTTACAAACTCAATTAATAAATGCTGTTTAAATACCGGTCTTCATGACGAATCTAAAATCCTGCGCTGCTCAGAGGGTTATTTAATTTATTACTAATTTTGATTTTGACTCTTCAGAGCATTTTAAAATTAAAATCTTTAATTCATGTTCTACAATAAAAAGTAGAATAAATTATTTTTATAAGTGGGTTATAAATTTACTAACCAAATTAAGAGAATGCAAATATTGAGCATCTGTCCTGTAACTAGAATTTCTATTAACCCTACATAAAAACTATGCTAAGTTAGTTTGACAAGAAATGTACATTCTGGAAAGAAATTTTATTAATGGTATTTGTAGGGAACCATTTGTAAGAAGATGTATTAAAACACACACACACACACACACACACACACACAGAGGTCATGTTACAGTTACTAGAAAAAATGAATGAAAATAAATGTTGCATGTATTCTGAATCTTAAAGTAAATGTTAAAGAAGTTCTCCCAAAATTCAGTTTGGTGAATGAAACAAAATAACGAACTTAATATAAAGACAAAATGTAAAATAAAATTTTTTGTTATACCAAATGAATGCACGGTAGACAAGTGGAAAGAAACCATTCAGAGAGAGTTAGCTTTGTTGAAGTTAATTTTGATTTTAATTTGAAAATAGATAATGGCAAAAGAGCATAAAATCTGGGGAAAAAAAAAAAAAAAAAAAAAAAAAAAAGATTTTAGGCTAAACACAATGTAAAATAATTATCCAAAAAGCTAGGTTTTTTAACCATTGAAGAGATTGATAAGTTGACAATTTACAAACCAATCTGAAGGGATTAGGATTATTTAGATTATGGCAAAGCACTCAAAGGCTATTTACTTAAGAGAAAGAATGCCTTTCTAGAGATCTTTTAGCAAAATCGGTTTGTATTCATATTGCACATGGGGGAAACCATAAATACTCCCTTGGAGTCAAACCATTAGCTGAGATTTGAATCCAGATCAAGCTGTGTTTAATGGTTTTACCAGTTGGTCATTGTTGAACCCCAATCCAAAGGAAAAAGCATGAATATAATTATGAATATATTTATGAATTTATGAATTTCTTTCATTTCTTCCAGAAAAGAAAGATAGTACTCAAATGAATGCCTTTAAACTGGTTTTTGAGAAAAAAATCATGAAAACTTTTCAGACTGCAGTTTAAGACTTACTTTAAAAGTTCATTGAGTCCCTTTAAATTGGATATGAACAGTATTTCACAGATTCTATTAGAGTGGAAAGCTGTTTAGCTGTTTAGTAGGAAAGCTCAAGAACACTTTAGCTGAAGTTGGAGGCAGTTCAAAATGCATCTGTCGGAAAATCTCGTTTTGTTGGCAATCTGTGGTGAGGATCTTTGATTAGATTTTCTTTTCAATATTAAGAGATATGATTAAGAAACTTGACTTTTTTTCACATATATTAGATGAATTACCAACAAATAAAATCCTAAACTTGAGGAAAAGAAAGGTAAGAAAATAAAAAATAGAAATGAAAAGAACAACATTAGAAAACACGGAATTAGAGAGTGGACGTGTACAAGAAGCAAAAAAGCGAGAGTGTTCATTAAGTGCTGAGACTCTAGTGATGCAAATTATCTTAGAAATAAGTGTTCAGTTAATAAAGAAAAGCACAGTAACGTTCGGAATAAAGAATGACAACGTGGATGTGTATTGCTACTAAAATGCTTCATATGAGGTTATAATTCTTGGAATCAATCACAAATATAATAAAATTTTATAACATTCTAGTTTGGATGGAAAGTAAAGTGAGACCCTGGTTCACAAATAGATTGGATCATGCACCAATCGGTTTATGAACAAATTTTCCAGTCGAAAAATATTTTGGATGATGAGCAATGTCTCGTGGTCAGAACAAGTAAGCCATGCAGTAGAGGAAATGTCTTCAGAAAAAGGAGGATGTTCATGGAAATGTTACTAGTTATTTGATCCCAAAATCCTCAAAATATAGGTGAGGAGTGTTAAGAGAAAGAGGGAGGGAGGAATTAGAAAAACAGCAATTACATGATATTTTTATGGAATATGATTTCCCTTTCAAATAATTTATGGAATACGATTTCCTTGTTTAAATTTGTTATTGTTAGAGATGCGGTCAAATTTAATACAAGTTTTTTTATGTTTTGTTTTGTGTTAAATGTTATGTATTTGTTAACATTGTGCATGTGTTAAATTTAATCAATTAATTGTATTACGAACGTGAATAAGAGGTACTCTTTTCTAAGCAATGATTTGGGATTCTGAAATGGATTAATTCATTTAACATTAATTCCTATAAAATTATTTCAGTTTTTGTATATTTTTTATGGCGAATTTTCTTTAAGAATAAATTAAGTTCATGAACCAAGGTTTCACTGTGTAATATAAATTCACTGCTACACTTTTGGTATTCTTGATTGCAATGAAAAAAGGAGGTGCTCAACTAGATGTTATAGCAATCCCATTTGCAAAACTTCAACTCTTGCGGCTAACGTTTTGGATTATGCGAGATACATACGTCATGAAAAAATCCATTTTACAATCAGCTTTGGAATAAAGAATCCTTTATTCTGCCTGTATGTATATCACACTAAAGAGGGAGCTAAGGCATAGGCTTTTAAGTGCTGATACGAGTTACGCTTCAATTCCAGAGGTGATCCTGGAAGGCTGAAATCCCCAAGGACAACCTTTATTAATCATTTAATATGTAGCGAACACACAGCACGAGATAGACTTGACAGTACCCTTACGGTCCCAGTCGAGCTTGAACAGAATACTGTAGAAATGGTGGTTATAGTCCTCTGGAGGTAAGTATTCTCCCCCATACTGTCCACTCTACACATATGGGCGCTACAAGTGACCAGGGGTTGTCTGTAACTACAGACGTCAAGTGAAAAAGTAGCCAAAATGGATTCGGGAATGATCAAAATGTATATTTCCGTTGAAATATGATATCCGAAATTTTTCGAGATTACAATACTTCCTTTACAAGGAAATAAAAATAAAGAAATGCATTTTACATTAATAATAAGTGATTGATACGTATAACTATCGTTATCAGGCAGCACAGCCAAATTCACAGTGATTTTACACTGTAAACAGTTTTCTTTGTGGCCGTGTAGCCAAATTCACAGTGATTTTACACTGTAAACAGTTTTCTTTGTGGCCGCGTGATGGCTTTTCTAAAGTTGCACATTTGAGATATTTGTGTTCCAGGGACAAAATTTGAATATGAAAATGGTTTTTTCCTTTTTTCTCCTGACACCTGAAGGGACACCGAGTGTTATTCGTATGAGTAAAATGAAGGGTATTTTAACCTTTCTTGAGTCTACGTTTTAGTTGTTTGAACTCAGCGATAAGTCGCTATATAGTACGCTAGGTACCTCGACATTCATCTTAGAGAAAAAGAGTGAGGAACCCTACAAATGTAAGTAGGTTGTGGAAGGTTTAGGAATAGGAATATAAAGATTCGAACATTTTTCTCACTGCCAGCGTAATTTAGTCTTTAATTTAAGCATAATTTAGCCTTTAATTTAGCCATTACTGCAACAATATTTCTTCTCGTCTGAGCGGCATCTGTCTAGATGTTATTATTTTTCTATTTTAGGTCTTCTGTCCTGAACTAGCTTTCGATATACGAAATTTTCTGCCATTTTTTAGCATAACAATGTTTTAACTCTGCACAAGATACGCCCCATTGGTGGCTGAATATTTAAGCTCGCTAAATAGCTGTAAGTCGAACCAGTTTCAAATCCAGATGGTTGCTGCTTTTTGTGGTTTTCTCATGTCTTCCGCGAATCCGAGCCAGTTTCCCATAGAAAGCCCTCTACAAAGCATTCTTTTCTTTTAGGCAGATTGCCTTCGTGTACTTTGCCATAGTCAAGTAACCTAAGCTAACCCAACACGCACGAAGTACTAAATGGGCGTTCAAGAATACTCTGAGACTAAGTACAAAAGGTACTCTTGAGCATGTTTTGTTTGTAAGAGAAAACAAAAATTATCGTTGCTGCATTCATTAAGTTTTTAACCATTAACTCTCTCATGCTGTCGATTGTTTACTTTTTTCTCTTTTCAAAAACTGTACCAGAGTTTTATTTGTTGTAAGAGAGAAATTGCAGGAAGAAAAGAACCACTTATTTTGCATTAGCGGAAATAATGACACCTTTGTTTAGAAGTGCTGTCAAACTGGAAAAGAAAACGTCCTTATTATATCCGTGATTTTTGGCTAGCTGATCCCTCGTGGTGTTGATTGCAAGGAACTAACCTTGCTACCAGTTTGTACGAGTGCCAACATGCGCCATCGTCAACCCATCAGAATAGACTCTCCTTCACTTTATGTAGAATTTTAGACTGCGGCTGTGCGAAACTGTACAATTAATACTGTATATATTTGTATGTCAGGGGGAATATTTCTTCTATTAGAAGTTCAAAATATGATGACTATAGCATTATCCGGTCATACTATCATCCTACAGACGCAGACATATATCGCGCATATAAACTCAGTCGATTTCAAGCATTTATTTCGTATGATGTATTCATTAAATTCCACTGAATGCTCATAAAATGTGTACTAAAAGGGAAATACGTTCATCTACTGATACGGGAGCTAGGAAGTCGAGAAAACCATTGCTTTGTAATGAAAAATGGAATTCATCCAACAGACGGTATCAAAGATTCAAGGTAAGGAAGGAGTTCTGGAAGTTATTAAGATTTCTGCGCCTATGAAATCTATAGTTATAATCAAACAGTTACAGAGTCCCATGCATTGGAGAAATTGTTGTTTATTAGGATTTAATACTTAAAAAAAAAAAAAAAAAAAAAAAAAAGAAGAAGAAGAAGCCAAAAAAAAAAGGGGGGTGTTTATTTTTTTTAACGTTTTGTGTGTTACCTTTATTTATTAAATATCATGTTCTTTGCGCTTAAACCATAAAATTCAGTTCAATAGCAAT
Organism: Stegodyphus dumicola; assembly: GCF_044657685.1. NCBI lineage: Eukaryota > Metazoa > Arthropoda > Arachnida > Araneae > Eresidae > Stegodyphus > Stegodyphus dumicola. Next base: position 181,538,908 of record NC_140776.1, on the reverse strand, counting down.
GTCGCAAAATAATTTTAAAAACGAGCCTATCTTTAGAATTTCCGATAAACAGTTCCGCGCGCTGGAGATAAAAAGTTTTTTGTTTTCCCGTAGAGTGTTGCCATGGCTCGCTTTGGAATCCTTGAGTTTGTTAATCAAAAATTCGTTAAAGTTTTACAAAATATGAAACCGATAAAAAAACAAATTCCAAATTTGGTCTTTCACATGCCCATATTCGTAGAAGGATTACGTCATTCAAAATTCGATGACTCTGTGTACCGTTGTTTTATCACAATGCGAGAAATATGCATACATTTATGCAGATTCTTCATTATTTAATTTCTTCAAATATAATGCAGAACTCTAACATTTGGTGGCAACAATTTGAAAAGTGAAACGGACATTTACAGTGATTCAACGCAAAACGAAAACAATAGTCCTTCAGGGACAAAGCCCCTTTGGACTAATAACAAGTCTTCACACATTGCGAGGGAATTTTAAAAAGCTGTTTCAGCGTATACGAGCTGGAAACGATTATACAATAGCAATGTCACAAAATAATTTTAAAACGAGCCTATCTTTAGAATTTCCGATACACAGTTCAGCGCACTGGAGATAAAAAAGTTTTTTGTTTTCCCGTAGAGTGTTGCCATTGCTCGCTTTGAAATCCTTGAGTTTGTTAATCAAAAATTCGTTAAAGTTTTACAAAATATGAAACCGATAAAAAAACAAATTCCAAATTTGGTCTTCCACATGTCCATATTCGTAGAAGGATTACGTCATTCAAAATTCGATGACTCTGTGTACCGTTGTTTTATCACAATGCGAGAAATATGCATACATTTATGCAGATTCTTCATTATTTAATTTCTTCAAATATAATGCAGGACTCTTCACATTTTGTGGCAACAGTTTCAAAAGTGAAACGGACATTTAGTGATTCAACGCAAAACCGCAAAACGTAAACAATAGTCTTTCAGGGACAAAGCCCCTTTGGACTAATAACAAGTCTTCACACATTGCAAGAGACTTTTAAAAAGCTATTTCAGCGTATACGGAGCTGGAAACGATTATACAGAAGATTTTCAGGCTAATTGGGTGGTTTAAGCGTTTTTTTATAAAAAAAAAAAAAAAAAAAAAAAAAGAGGTTTGCTTTGCATAATGTACGTTCCACAGGAGAAATAAGAAGTGTAGATGTGCCCGAAAAATCGCAAACGATTTCGATTTTTGTATCAAAGCAAAGGGGTTATCTTCGAGAATAAATATTGATGCGTGCATACGGGTTCGTAATAGATTGAATGCACAAGTCCGAAAATAAGTTAATAAAACTTATTCTTATCAAAAGATATATATCGGAACTTTGGAATTTTCGTCAGAGATATTCGTACAAGTGTTCACAATATCGCGCAATATAATCAGTAATTATACTTCAAACTACTAAAAACGTTAAATACAACCAATGCAAAGCGCATCTAAAAAGAGAAAGCTAACGCTAATATTTCAGTTTGCGCGGAACTAAACAACAGTAACTAAGCAACTGCTTCAGATGTTCTCTCTCCGGCCTTTTACAGTTTTCAACCGGTCCCGAGAGCGTAACGGCAAACCACACATTGAGTTGATCAATGTTAACGAATTTCGCTTACTGCACATGCTCAGTGGTGTACCGTTGGCGTGGCAGGAAATACTGGCGACTATGTATAAACAACACTACACAAGCCTGTTCATCATGTAGGTCTTATCGACTATTTACAATTACAATACTACCGAAATTTATTTGTGCCTAATGCATTTGCTTCTGTTTAATTTCATTTTGGTTTACTTTGTTCATAAACGTTATATTTAAAATCTGTTATTTATAATAATTTCCTTGAGTTTAATTCAGTAATTTAAACTGGATTTATTCTTATTATTTTCTTTAACTGGATTTATTATTAAAGTATGTACGGATGGAACATATAGTTATTTACCATACGTAATTGCTTTTATTCCTCACAAGTATATTCAATAAAGATTCAGCTAATATATCCTGTAATGTTTCCTGTTTTGTAATCATTCTTAAACGAAACTTTGAGTGGGTTACAATCGATAGTTACCCTCTAAGTAATAAAGCAACTTAACAACCTAAAAAGTTTTAAAACCCCGAACTGTTTCCGCTTAGATAACCGAATATCAACCACGCACCGTATTTATCTTCTTTTAAAAATGTACCAAAGTCGTAATTACGCCGAATTCTCTTCTGGGCATGCGCAGTATGCGAAATTCGTTTAACATTGATCAACTGAATGTGCAGTTTGCCATTACGCGTCCCGAGATCTATGTCGCCAAGCGAGCGATTTCCCGCCAAATCTGGCAACCCTATCTTTGCTTGGGATTTTCTGGCAACCATAAACTCGCTTTGCGGGGAAGCTATCTTACCGCTGCTGGACACTTCGCAACAATATTCAACGTGGATGATACCAATTTGCAGTGGAAACGCATGCCTACTCGGACGTACATACACCGTGAAGCAAACGGAATGCCACGATTCAAAGCATTCAAAGATGGGGGAAATTTATTCCTTGATGGGAATGCCCCGAGATTTAAGTTCAAGCCTTCCCTCTGAAAACCCTCGTGCACTTGGGCATATTCCTAAGAGCTCACTACTTGTTTGCTACCGCTCAGACCGAAATGCTTGGATGACTTAAGTACTTTTTCGAAGACTAGTTCATGAATTGCTTTATTCCCCGTGCTCGTGAATATTGTGCGGAGGGTAGTATCCTTTCAAGAGATATTAATTATGAGGAATGCCCCTGACCACTTTCCTCATCTGGGCGACTTTCATAATGATAGTAAAGTCACTTTTATGCTTCCTCACACAACCTCTCTCGTTCAACCCATAGACAAGATGCTATTTCTTTATTCCAAACTCACCACTTTAGACCCCACATTCGCAGAAGCCATACATTCTAATTCTGGTTTAACTTTGAGGTACTTTTGACAGGTAACATACTGTTTGAGGTAACATACTGTTACGAATTTTGTACACAGAGAGATAATTTTAGTGAAATTATAGGCGAAACTGTTGTATTTTTCTGTATAATGTAACACAAAAATCTAGACAGATGATGCTGTGCCGGAAAAATAAGAATACAGGAGCAATTCTATTTAACATTGAGTAAATGGGTATCTCGCTAATTAGATATCGCTAGGTTGGCAACGATTTTGGGGAGTAATTTTTGTCACCATATTTGGCGACATTTGGGTTCGGTTCCTGTATAACTGTTATTGGTACTGGCGGGCGGCGCCCGTATCTGAGGACAAATTACCGAAACCGACCAATGGCGGCAGGAGACCCGGGGTTTGTTCCAAGGGTGCGTGTGCCGAGGGAGGTGGTTCACCACGTCTCGGTCAGTTCAGCATCGGCCTCCTCGTGGCGCCTGCTAGTAACTATGCTGGCAAAGGCTAGATATAGGCTGGCTGACATAGGCTAACGGTGCTGGACAACTAACTCTGTGGTCCGACTGAGTGGAATTACTGAAACCGATCGTTTATGGAAGGAGACACGGGGTTCTTCCAGATCACTGGCTAGACTTGTGTCTAGACAGCATCGGCCTGCAGAGCAAATAATGTCTTCACATAGAACCATCGTATATTCCATGGTAGGTTTAGGCTTGGCAGGGACCGTAATGATACTGTCATGTCTGGAACCTTGGCCGTGGGGGCGTTACATGGCTGGATGGCGAACACCGTCTGAGAGGGATTGGCTCCTCTTGGTCGGTGTGGCGGGACGTATGATCTCGTGCTTATATACGTGCTTATATACGTCCTTGTTCGCAGTACCGCGAGAGGGAGTGGTGACCTCGCTCGTGGGAATTAATTTTTAAGTCTATGAGTAGTCAGAATTGAGAGCGGCCCTGTGGATCTCTTCGTGATGGTCGCCCGTCGGTCTCTTCTCCAGTGAATTAAATTGTCGAGGGAAGTTTTCTCTGCAGCGGCCGGGAGGGGTGGCGCCCTCTCGGACTGGTCCTGAAGTCTCAATTCTAAAAACCTTGAAAGGGAGGTCTTTCTTCCTAGAACAGGGGCTGTGCTCTGGTGTTCATGTTATTGGTACTGTAATTGATGCTGTTGGTAACTGCAACCGTATTCGGCCCTCATATGCCTAGTAATTTTGAGAAGGAGAAAATACTAGAAATATCTCAGCGGCCCTGTGAAAACTATATAAGATTGAAGAGAGCATAAGTTGGTAGCAATTGTGAGTGGTTAGTTCAGCGTGAGTTCGGAGTACTGACATATCTCCAGTTTAGCTTCGTTCTTTGGATGCTCTTTGTAATGAGTTGTATTTAACGTTCTTAGTAGTTTGAAATGTAACTACTGATTGTATTCTGTGCTACTGTGAAGAGTTGTAGGGCTATTTGTTGTGGAAAATTCCGTAAGTGTGTCCTTTGATAACATAAATTTTATCGACCTATCATGGTGCCTACGTGCATTCAATCTTTGCAAAGCCGTACGCATCCAATAGTACTTTACTCTGTCAAGAATATTTTGAATGCATGGGAGTAAGTAAAGAATTTTGTAATAAGAATTTGGAAAAAAGTGTCTGAAAGTCATGCAAATTGTAAAGCTGAAGAATTTACAAAAGGAGAGGAAACGGACGCAAAAGTATTTTTAAACTTGCAAAAGATCTAAAATTATAATCTGAAGAAGAGACAGAGGAAATTCTGGATTATCAAATAAAAGAACTTTCGGATGAAGAGCCGATCGAAGTATTAAGTGTAGCAGAAGAAAAAGAGGGTATTTGGTTTATATTGATGGCATCAAAGCTGACAACAGCTGTCTGCTGTTGTCAGCTTTCATGAAGGATCTTGAATCCCGACCTTCATAAAAGTCAGGGATGTCTTTCTTGAAGGAATTTCTAAGGGAAACTAGCTTGTATCCCCATTACATATGGGGAAAACCACGAAAACAGTCATGTAGCCAGCCTGTTCGCCTAGAATCGAACTCAAGTCGAACTTTTTGTTGTTGTTGTTGACTAAAGCTCACTTGTCTGACTTATAGTCAGTCCACGCCCACGAAATACCTCGCGGCTAGGGGCGCAAGATACGCCTGCCGGTGGCAACAGCCTTGAGCACCTTACGGGTGACAGTGCGATTTAGCTCAGTTCCGCTCCCAATTTGATGGAGAGTACCCCGTGGTAGGGATCCGAGAGTCCTCTTTCCCTACCACCAACCTCTCGAGAGGACTTTCGGCTCGACGCATATTTAGAGTGTCTCCATGCCGCACGGAATTTCCGGGATTCGAACCCGGACTCTTCGGCACTGCAATCAGCGCACGCTAATCACTGTACCGGTTGGGCGGCCAAGTCGAACTACCAGGGCGCAATCACTTTACTTTTTACGGAAGAAGATGAGAAAGACAAAATGGTGTCAGGAAAGAATCTCATTACAAAGCGTTTATCGGATTTTTTTTTCGCTATTAAATAACATTTGCACAAAATTCATTAACAGAGATACTTTACTGAAATTTTATCTTGAAAAATTTTTAATTTAGTATCGAGTAACAATCAAGGAATGGTGAGAACATTAAAGGAAAAGAAAATTAAAAGGAAATTCTTTAGTGGCTTCAAACAGTATGAAGAAAAGAAATTATAATTTAACATTCTAACACTACAAAAGGAAATTGTCATTTAAAAAAAAAAAAAAAAAGACTTAGATAATGTAAAACGCCATAAAAATAGGAGATAAAATATTCCTTATTTGTCACGCAGTATGGCTTAAAAGCAGCTTTTATTGATTGCAATAACGCCGCAAATGTTTATAAAAGTTGTGTTGAATTTTCAGTTAGTTACATTAGCGGAAGCTCAAAGATTTTTATTATTTAGAAATGTGTTTATTGTTTCTAAATTGCTTTACTGTTAATCAACAAAAGATTGATTAAATTTCAAAGGCTAATTTTAGATCTTTGCCGAATCGGCTATACACAATGGCGTGTGGAAGATAAATTATAAGACACGTATCTTGCACATTAGCAGCTCCTGTCAAGAGTTTTTATAGAGTCTTTCCTTACTTCCATCAATATTTGAGGCGTAATTGTGCTACAGATTTTATTTTGACAGGTTATTTATACAGTAATCGAAAACAATGTACCTTTCTCGAGATGTAATATGATTTTGTGCGCGAAATATAGTGAAACTCTATATTAACCATGAGTGGATAGTAAAAAAAAATTTTTTTTAAATTGTGGAATGATGAAAATACAAGTACAAAAAAAAAAAAAAAAAAAAAAAAAAAAAAAAAAAAAGAAAAAAGGGGGGGGGATCTGAAAGCTTTCAAATTTTATATTACGTCTAAAGGGGCGTTTTTTTAAGGTTTTGTGTAAATTCAGTTCGACAGCAATATCACAAAATATTTAAAAACAGCATATCTTTAGAATTTTCGATAGACAGTCTAAATAAATAACTGGAGATAAAAAAATGTTTTTCTCGTATATTCTTGCCATTTCTCGCTTTGAAATCGTTGAGTTCATTAATTAAAAACTCTTAAAGTTTTACAAAATATGGAATAAATAATAAAACAAATTCGAAATTCAAAATTCGGGCTTTTAGGTGGCCATGTTCGGGTGAAGCACTATATTATTCAAAATTGGATGGTTGTAGGTACAGTTTTTGTTAACAATAAAAGAAATATTTTTACCTTCATTCAGATTCTTCATTATTTAATTTCTTTAAATATAATACAGGGTGATAATGTTGATGTGTTTGATATTTATACAGATGGTTCTGGGGTCGAAGGGAGCGTAGGAGCTGCTTTTGTTGTTTTTTACTATGGAACTGAGGTGGATTATAGAATGTTTAAGTTAAATATATATATAATTCAGTTTTCCAGGCAGAAAGTGAAACGTTCAAACAAGCCTTATTATGGATTAAAAATACCTTGTTTATACCCACGTCTGTAAATATTTACACTGACTGCCTGTCACTTCTCCATGCGCTCTCCCGCCCAGACAATTTCAATCCATTAATTGTCGAAATTAAGACTCGTTTAAAAACTTTGATTCATATTTAAATATTAAGTTACATTGGGTTAAAGCCCATGTAGGCTTTATTGGTAATGAGAGGGCCGACAGCCTGGCCAAGCGGGCGGTCTCAAATGTCAGTGCAATGGATATTGAAGTAACAGGTTCGAAGAGAATTGCAATTCGAAGAATGAAAAAATATTACGTTAACAAATGGAAAATACAGTGGTTCTCTTCGCTTAAAAACAAAGGATTTATGGAAATAATTAAAATCACAAATAAAATGAAATGTATTAACAATATTGATGTTAATCAGGTTTTAACTGGACATGGTCGGTTTCCGTTCTATTTCAACCGATTTAATCTGCAGGAAAATAAATTCTGTAATAGTTGTCAGGTTGATGGTGATGCTAGGCATTTCGTGGTTGATTGTAGTTTAACAGCCCCTATTAGACAGATTTTTAACATTACTGATTTTAATGTAAGTGTCATTAATTTTAAAGTTTTTAAATCATATTCTATTGCTCTAATGAAGTTTATGAATGAAAATAGGGCGCTAGTAGGAATCTTCTGTCAAAATTGAATTTTGTGTTTATATGGGTTTTGGATATCTGTGGTGTTCTATGTTGTGAATTTGTGTTTATGGATTTTTTTGTTTTGTTTGTTTGTTTGTTAGTTTGTAATTTTGTGTTAGATGTGCTTATTTAGTTTTGATTTAGTATTTTTGTTTGTTGTTTGGGGGTGGCTGGGTTACTGGCTGCCCTCGTTTGTGGAGATACGGGGCCCCTTCTTTTGAGCTATGGGGACACTTGTGTCCAAGTGGGCTGAAGGGAGCCTCCAGTTCTTACAGGGTGATAATATTTGGTAGCAACAATTAAGTGATTCGCTGTTTATAGCGAAAAGCCACAAAATGTCATTTTGAGACTAATACCCCTTCTGGGCAACCGCCCCTTTGGGCTAAAAACACGTGTAATAGCAGTGATTATCAATGATAATTTAATATTTGTGTTTTTTGCGTTGTTTTTGTATGCTGCAGAGAATATTCTTCACGCAATTCGAATACACGAACGATGTATATTAAAAAAAAAATTCCAACATTTTAAATTAAAAAAAGAATTTTTTTTTTTTTTTTTTTTTTTTTTTTTAGCGCGAGTTTGAATTCAATGATATCATTCAAATTCAGCTGTCGAACTTGTTCTCTAATGCTATTTTATAACCGTTTCTTCATTTCTAATCGCGTTTACTCTTTCGTTAATTATACACCGTATTTTTTTAATCCTGATTTAATTTATGTAGTCAAACGAAGTTTTTCTTTCGATTAAGATACATGAAAATATAGGTAACTTGTTACTTGTGATTGTTTGATAGTTATAATGTATGTTTAAGTGCCCTTCGATTAACTGTGATTTTGAGTTAACCGTGAACGTCGTTTCTGGCATTTTCGCTGCTAATTAGAGTCGACTGCACTTTTTAGCTTCTCGGCAAGGATTTGCTGTAAAGATATTTTTAATTTCGAATGGGAGGTTTTCTTCCATGATTACGCAGTATTGAGTAAATTTGTGATAAGGTACTTAAAAGCTAATTTGGGTAACGTAAAAAAAGCAAAGGTTGGAAATTAGGAAAGAAAACTTCCGCAATTTGTTTACTTAGATACGTTACTGAACTGCATTAGAGCTTTTAAGGGTAATTTCTTTTCAACCAAAAGCCATTAACAGTAACTTTTTTGCCTTTTCTTTTAATATTTCTATACTTTTTTTTTTTTTTTTTTAGTTTAACGAAATAGAATTGATGCAAAGAATATTTTTCGCTGAGAAATAGCGTTAACGGCGAATATATTTACTTAGCAAATACTCTCTGATATTAATATATTTAAGGGGACTCATACACCTTAAAACCCATAAGATCTTCGAATATGTGACTGTTGCAAGAATTGGGATAACTTTTTTATATTTTAAAAGCAATTACTTCCAACTTTTTACAGCTGGCTACATAATATAGCTGCTTTCTGAAATAGTCGTCAGAAAGTTTGTGTTGCCACAAATATTTTTATAATTTAATCCGCTTTGTGACAACATTTTTCGTCATATTTCCACCTTGCGCGCACAGCTTAAAATATCCTGTTGCATAATTTAATTCCATATTTAATATAGAGCTTTTATAACATTTGGAAACTACTGTGAACCCAAAATTCTAAAAATTTCATGTTAAATTTTTTTATTTTATTTGGCGTTCAGTTTATAAAATGTATTTTATTAAAAAAATTTGTAATGTTTTCTTCCATAAAATTTTTTAATATTAAAATATTTATCTTATTTTTAGTTCAGTTAGAAAATAGTGCCCATATAAAGAATTCCATCTAATTTCAAGTATATACCATTTGCTATTTTTAAAATATCCTGCGCGCAAGGTGGAAACATGGCGAAATATTTTGTCACAAAGAGGATTAAACTACAAACATATCTGTGGCAACACAAAATTTCTGGTTACTAGTTTCCAAAGCAGCTATATTATGTAGTCAGCTGTAAAAGTTTGGAAGTAATTGCTTTTAAAATAAATAAAATATCCCAATTCTTGCAACAGTCACATATTCGAAGATCATGATGGGTTTAAGGTGTGTGAGCCCCCTTAAGAAAAATTCATGCGCTTTAGTCAGATGGTATAGTTAGTGGCACTGACTGCCGTATCGATGGTCTCGGGTTCGAATCTCGGAGAAGACATGGATATTTGTAAATGTATAGTGTCTGTGCGACATGGGGGCACATAAAATGCACAGCGAGCCAAAAGTCCTCTCTAATGGTTTGGTAGCAGAGAAAGAGGACTGGAGGATCCTCGGACCCGTCCCCAAAGGTGGTCTGCATCCGGAAGTGGGTAAAAGTTTACTATTTTACTATTTGATATTGTGCTCAAGGCTTGATTGGCTTGATTGATTTGGCTTCAAAGATACGCCGTTTTGCACTCCTTGACACGATGAAATTCGTGAGCACCAATCCGGTTTCAATATACCACTAGTTTCTAAAGTAGCAGAGAGGCTTAAGAGGCTTAGGTGGCATATGCCACCTAACCCTAAAAGACCCTAATTAAAAAGTCGCATATCCACATATCCCCAAAGTAAAAAGTCGCAAATCGTACCACATATCTCCAAAGTAAAAAGTTGCAAATGGTAATATCTAGAAATCTGCGTAGTAAGCGGCCTTTCAGCCTTTGCGGCACAGTGTGTCCGGTCTTTACATACCTAAAAATTTCCTTCTGTACGCACAGAAAAATTGAATGAAAAATGATTTATAAGTTACTATAGGTTACTCTGAACCTTCTTTATTTATAGTAGATGGCAGCTCAACACAAACCAGTCCTTATATTTTAACCATGTTTAGTTTTTTAAGACCCTCATTTTTCAAAGAAATCTTCCAGATTTTTTTTAGGGTATAAAAGGAATTGTTTGAAAAGAAATTTCTATGTTATTTTTTTGGCTATATGCTAATCTCCTTATTATATATTAGTTTTAAATTTTTACCTTGAAATCTTGCCTAAAATCAAACGGCGAATCCTAGGTGTGCCCAGACCGGGCTCACCGATCGTCTAGGACAACTGAGAGTCTGTATTCTTTGTGTCTCCGCATCTCATCGGTCAGTTCATTGACAACAATGCTCGTTTCAGACTCTTTTCGAAGCTCTATGCAATCAGTCTGCCACTTTGGGCTCATACACAGAATTAAAACGATAAGTGCTATCTTCACAAAATTTTACTTATGTACTCCTCTAGGCCTAATTAAACTGCCTACTTTTTTTTTTTTTTTTTTTTTTTTTTTTTAAATCAAAACTCCGACTTTAAAAGGTAGCGTGCCGAAAAGGGTTAAATAATATAGTCTTTAAATCAGAGTTTCTTAAACTATGGGTCGCGACCACAAATTGGGTCGCAAATCGAAATTTTGGGGTCGCGAAAATTCACTTCCATAGCTGAATTTAAAGAAACTGCATTCCTAAAACTTTTAAAGAAATTACATTAATTGGCATTAAAGAGATTAGACTTTTAAAGACATTACATTAATTGATATTAATGAGGTTAATTACCTATTACATAAAATTCAAAAGGAATTTGTAAAGCTATCTAGCGATTCAATCTTAACTTGAGTTTTCACAGAAATCCTTGATGAATTCTAGATCGGAGTTAGAACTAGATTTCTCATTATTTTTTTAAATGGCATTAAATGTTCTTTTCTCATTCAGCACCACATATTTATATAAAACTACTTTTCAGTTTCAAAGAGAATTAAAACCAAATGTCGTTCAACGCTGAAACATGTTGAAGATGCTTTATGTCCAGTAGTGTCAAATATCGAATCAACATTTAATTTGTTACGCAACAGAAAATAAGCACATCTGGCTCATTAGAATTTTCTTTAATTTTTGAGTGTTTACAATAAATCCTGAAACTACTTTATATATGTGTTTTGTTTACCAAAGAAGTAAATTATTTACGGGAGGCTATTTATTTTTATATCTTTATTTTATATTTAATATCCGGGGGTCGCAAAAAATATCTAAAAAGGTGTCGTAATTGAAAAAAGTTTAAGAAGCCTCGCTTTGAATTATGATCTAGGTGGCTTTTAAAAAATGACTCTTTATAGCTTAATGAGCGCGTGCATAGTTTTTGACTGCGTCTATAGTTTTAAGATGACTTCTGAGTCATCGAATTTTTTAAAAAAAATTCGAAGACTCAGAAGGCTTCGAATTTTTTTTAAAAAATTCGATGACTCAGAAGGCTGTCATTACGTTGTTTTCGTTTCTTAAAAGGTTTTAATACAGCAATATTTTTTTGATAAGTTTATAGGTTAAAAATATGTTTCTTTTACTTAAGGTTTTATTTGGAATGAAAAATATATAATTACTTCCTTTTATTCAATATAATCATAAACTTGGTTGACAGATGTAAAAACCAGTCAACGATACTTTTGTAGCTGTCATATAAATAGATTAGGTTTTCCAGAGAATATTATTTTAGCCTTAAACGTGGACTTCAAAATACAATAATTGTTATTTGAGCAAAAGCAGCAATTCAGTTTTGAAGAGGCCCACCAGCAGCCGAGCGGTAAAATCGCTGAACACTGGTAGTTCGGTCCGAGGTTTGAATCTCGGCTGGCTGATGAGCGTTTTCGTGATTTTACCCATGTGTAACGTGTATACGAACCAGTTTTCCTTAGAAAGTCCTCCACGAAGCCATCTTTTCCCTTAGGCAGATAGTCCTCGAGACTGCCGTAATCACATAAACCAGACCAAACCATATAAATTCATGTATATGTGAATTTTACAAGAAATATTTTTTACAATACAACGATCCCTCTCGTATCGATCACCTCTGATAATGATCGATGTTTGGAGGACTATAAATTAACGTTCCATCATTGATTGAATGATTGAGACTGTAGGAGCACGATAGCAGGCGTACGGGCTGGATGCATGCCTGGTTTTTCGTTACTTTACTCATCTATGGCGTGAATACGAACTAATTTCCTTTAGAAAGTCCTCTACGAAGGCAGCCCTTTCCTTGAACAGGTAACCCTAAATATGGCAAACTGTAAATAAACATCATCTTGAAAAGATTAAAATCATCTGAAAATATAAATAATCGTGTATGGGGGCTAGGTTATTAAAGTATGGTAAAGCACAAGACGGCTCTCTACCTGAAGAAAGGATGCCTTCTTGAAGGACTTTCTGACGGAAACTGGCTTGTATTCATGTTAAACATAGGAGGACTGCAAAAACTAACCATGTAGACAGCCTGTTTGCCTACTATCAAATTTGGGTCGAACTCCCACTATACAACGATCTTAAACGTTCCACCACAAGTAGAACTTGTTTTAGAGAAGGTTTATTTTTTAAGAGAATGGTTAGTTTCTTTTCAACAAGCTAGTTTATTTTAATTGCGATAGTTTCTTTTCAACAAGCTAGTTTATTTTAATTGCGAATAAAATGATACAGTACTTTACATGTTCTGGTTCACGGTCATAGAACTGAAGGTAGATTCATATAGTTTCCATTTTCAGGTGTTTTGATTTGTATGTGAGAGGAAATTTTGATTTTATCAAAGGAAAAGCCAAAAAGCAATTAATCGCTATACAAGATTTTAAGTTGGAACACTAAGTAAACTCCCACTTCGAGCAAAGTAACATTTCGATTATAGATTCAGGTTTAATACATTAAAATTTTCTAATTGGCATTTTCTGAAGCATATAGTATTCGATCTTTTCTGTGAAACTTTACATGAAAATAATTATTTTTTTAAAGGTACTAATCATCCATGCTTAAAACTTTTTTTATTGACGAATTCTATAGGAACGAAGCTATATTCTACTGCCAATTAACTTGGCTTAATTTATTTTAGAAAAAGTAAATTTGTTTTTTGGAACGATAGGAAAATTGCTATTACGAACAATCAGTGCAAAGCGAAACTGTCAGCGGAAGACGGAAGATACAAAAAAGGAAAGAAAAACTGTAGTTTTGTAGAAACATTAGGTTATTTCGAAGTAGAAGAGATGAAAAATGAGCAATGCCCTCGCCGGGAATCGAACAACGGACCTCTGGAATACGATCCCAGCGTGCAGACCACTACACTACGAAGGCATGCTAAGAAAGCGGCAGAAATACCTTATAATTTAACAGAGGTGATAAATGACATCATAGTAGTATTTGGGAGTTGTTTTTATTTCATAACAGTCCATAATTTAACTGCACATAATATTGAATATATAAACAATGTACAATAATAAATAGAAAATATAACCGACCTTACTTATTTATTTATTTTTAGGCGAATTTCAATTCCGTGACGTTGTTCAAGTTCAGATGTAACTATTGCTATGAATGCCATTTATATCTTAATTCTTCATTTTTCAGGATATTCATTTTCTCATTATTTACAATTTTCCCTTTTATTTTCACTATGATTTAAATTAAGTAACCAAATGAATTTGTTCTCTAGACTTAATTATTAATAGGAATTTTTGTTAATTATAATATGAGTTATTTCTCTTTCTGTGTTATTTTAACTGCTTTGTAATGAACCAAGATTTTGAGTCATAAACGTTGCCCCCGGCATTATCGAAGGTAAATCGAGAGCTGACTGTATTTATGAAGCTCTCGCAATCGCAATGAAGCAAATTCAAATTCCGCGTCTGTTTCGGATTGTCTTTTGACAGTCCAACAGTTCTCAGCTCCCTTGATCCCGTTGCATGTACCTCCTTGCTACGAATTCTAAGTCTGGGAGTCTGAAGTGTACTTTGTAATCTCAGTGGTGAATGTGGCTTTGTTTCTTACAATTTACTAAGCCCTCACATTATAAAGCATTGATAGCCAAGCTTACCACTGACTGAAGCCAAGCTTACCACTAGCCCATAATCTTACAATAGCGACCACGATGGTATAGCTACCATTAGAAGAAAGACGTAAGAAACACGAAGGAGTGCTTCGCGGAAAATATGTAAATGCTCTGAATGCTCTGTGTCAGTTCTTGTATCACAAAAAGTTTCCGTTACATCCTCATAAATACAGTTGATATAGAAGTTGGTATGAGATTTTTGTAGCTTATGTAGTATCTTCAACAATCCTTGTAGATGAGACATCCCAGAGAATTCTTACTCCAACTATGCAAATTTCCTGCAGCTTCTGCACCAATTGTCCACAATTCTAGTACATTCCGTAGGTCGGTTATACACAGTCGTATCGCAGTTTTAGTACTATCTGTCCACAGTTCCTGACCTATATTTCTGGTGCCAACTGGCTGCAGTTGTATCAGATTTTCTGGATCAGTTATCCGAAGTTTCTGTACCATATTTCCTCAACCAATCGTCCATTGTTTCCGTAACACATTTTCTACACAAATTGTTCACAATTTTTGTACCACATTTTATGTATCAACTGTTTACCGTTGTACCAAAGCCAGGTGCTTAGAAATAGATGTGCCTTGTAATACTTGTGATTGAAAATGTTTCTGAAACGTTTCCACAATGATCCACTATGCGATAAATCTGAATGTTTTTGTATAATCCATTGACTGATGTGCCAGTATTGCCTCCATAGGAAGAACTTGCTTTGTGAATGATCTCAAACCTAACGATAGTGGGTCAATGTCCTTTTGGGTGACGGTTTCCAACATTTGCACGAGCCGTTCACTAAAAACCAGTCATAGTACAGCCTGACAACGTAGCAGCCAATGTGGTCCACGCCGTCGCAGTGATGTTTCTGTTTTTTCTCCTTTTGCAGCGGTGCTCTCGCTCGGTAAGTTGAATCACTGTCCACTTCTCCAACTCGTCGCTTTAGGTATTGTTGAAAGTTGTAGAAGTCTTCGACGGGTGGCGGTGGTGGTAGGGGTGTAGATGTGGTAGGGAAGAAAGTGTCCGGGTAGTATGTCTCCGCTACCAACAGGCTGACCCAGCGCGGAGATTCATGACAAATTCCATCCATGAAGTCGCATCGCCCTTTCCTGGAACGAGAAGAGTCATCATGAGGGAATAAAACGAAAGGTAAAGACAAATTATAATAAGCTGTTATTTAAAACTAGCTGCTAATAAGTTTTATTAACAGCTAGTTTTGAATTAATTTCTACGTTCCTTAGCTCGTCATGTTACTTGCTCAGAGGACAGGTTTGTGCAAACTGGATGGTAAGCTGCGTAGTTTTAAAATAATAATAGCTAATTAATATTAAAGCTAATTATTAAAGCTAGTAGTAATCTTAACTGTGAGCGTCTTAGAGCTGATATTATAATTATGCCGCCTTACTGTGAAAATCGCTCATAGAGTTGTGAAAGAGCTACTGATGCTTATCTGATTTCGGTAAGTACTAAAAAATACTAAGAAAGTTAGCATTGGGATTTTGATCCCTATTAGTTAAGCTTTATATTTGATCCCAAAATTTAACCTGAAATCTCGATATTTTTTGACTTTATTTCGAAGATTTTTTTACCCAGAAAGTTAGCTTTGCATTTTGACCCCCAGTTTTAAGTTAAGTGTCGCCCTGGGTTATAGTTCTATGAGTTCACAATGTGTTGCCCACTTTACGCGGCATATTGTGCATAGCAAGCTTAACGAAAAGGCAAGAAACCTATTGTTGTAAACTTTGTCGAAAAGATATTGATTTTAGTTTGTTATAATTTAGTTTTATGTATCTTCAAGTCAAGGGTAGTAACGTTTATGCTAAGTTTCACCTTTGAGTTTTATCTTATGTTTAAGAGTTAAGCAGTCAGTGCTTAAATTGCGCCGCAGCCCATCAGAGCCCGGCTCTGGTGCTTCTCAATTTTTAAGATAAATTACAATTTTAGCCGGAACCGTAAATAAGATGAGCTCCGGTACTTCTTTTTATAAAACTGAACCACAATTTAAAGGAGAAAAAATTAGAATTCCTAACGTTTTAGTTTAACAATAAGCAGACCTTGCAATACTCTATTTCCCTAGAAATACGAACTCATGAGAGCATGAGACATTCAAGTAAAGTCCCCTCACTCGCATGCGGAAACATTTCCCTTTAAGAAAAGCAATAAATTTGGGGGAGTTTGTTTAGGAACGCGTAAATTTCTCGCCATGCCATCGTATCTAGTGTATTGTTATCGATGCTTACAGTTAGTTACCCTCGCAGGAAGGAAAATTTGTGTTCTTAAATGAGTGTTAAGTGACAGCGAGTACAATAAGAGTGAAATACTGAGATAAACTTCTCAAGCACGTCCTATACATCGTCTTCCCACAGAATCCACTAATGGGGGAGGGGGAAAGCGTAACCAGCAACTTTACATTCATCTTTAGGAGTCAGATTCAGGACTCACCTTACCCCTGAAATACATCTGCTTGATTGCTATAATTATATCAGCAGAGAGTCGCGAACAAAGAGAACGTTCTCTCTCACCAAGTATCCCCTCATTTTTTGTTTTCACCCACTCATACCCTCATTCTGTTTCGCCCTGGAATTTTCATCAGCTATATTTTAAGCATATTTAATTTTTGTGATGATAAAAGAACTCTTCCCCTACGATCAGAGCTTAAATTGGGCCGGAGCCCACTGGATGTCCGCTCCGCTAGCCGGAACGCACCGGAGCTCTGAATATGAAGGCTGCGGCACTTCTTTTATGTAATTGAATAACAATTTCAGTAGAAATTGTATCTCGAAAATTTTGTTTTAACAATAAAATTATATTAAAAATCGCGTATTAAATTTTAATTTATCTCTTTACATTTTATTTAATTTTAATTATTTAATTACTTCAATCTTTAATTATTTCAATAAATAATAATTAATTGTATAATAATTATCAATTAAATTATAATTAATTAATTATATAGTAATTTTTGATTAAATAACAATTTATAAACATTAATTAAATAGCTATTAACTAATTTGATAATTAACTATTTAATTTTAAAATTATTAATTATATTTAATAGTCACTTTATTTATTTATTTACTCTTGTTCCCCTTTGCTGATGGTCTTCCATAGGACTTCGGTACTTCTAATCTTAGAAATTAAGCCCTGTAAGCAGTACCACAAGCGATTCGACTAGAACTGATTTAAAACTTCTGTGGTGCCGACGACCATTAGAGGTTGAAGACAAATAGATCAAAACGTATGTCTAAAATGATGTGTACTAACTGTGTTTATGTATAAACTTGTAATAAAATAGTTAGAGGCGGGGCGAAATATTCTTGAATTCGAATTCCTATGAAGTTCTCTATTTCTCTAAGAGGAAAGAAAAATAAAAACTAACTTAAAAATATGAAAATTTTTAGTGAAACAAAATTTGAAAAATACATTTAATGAAAGACAAATTTAAGTACAATTTTTAAAAGTATACTTTTTCGAAGCCATTGGACTCTCACAAAAATGCTTTAAATGAGACAAATATTCATGTTATGGTAATTTTAAACTTAAAAATTCAATTTTGTAAAAACTACTAAGTTTTCAATCGGTCTCTCAATTCATATTCATACATTTAATAAAATTTATAAAAATGGTTTGACTCGAATACTCCTACTTTCCTAGCGTGCCTTCGTGGTGTAGTAGTTCTGCACGCTGGGCCGGTATTCCACAGGTCCTTGGTTCCATTCCCGGCGAAGGCATTGCTAATTTTTCATCTCTCCAGCTTCCAAAAAAATCTAATGTCTCTACAAGTTAGGTGTTTAGATTTTAAACTATGGTTCTTCTAAACTTTTAATTAAATAGTTTGCGAGTTCTATATTCTTGCGCAGGCGATAATTAGCTTTAATAATTTACGTATTCTGCGTTCTTGTGTGGACGATAATTTGCTTTCATACTCTGCATGTTCTATATTTTTGTACACGCAATAATTTTCGTGACTGGCGTCTCCTTCAAGACGTACAGCAGCTGAGAAGTTTCCTTGGTCTCTGCACTTACTACAGAAGTTTTGTCAAAGATTTCTCTTCTCAGCTGCTGTACGTCTTGAAAGAGACGCCAGTCACGAAAATTATTGCGTGTACAAAAATCGCAGGGCTTTTGGATCGCCTAACAGAAACAAAGCAAAACCTTTGGTTGAATGATGAATGTGAAGAAGCATTTTAAACCCTGAATAATGCCTTGACTTCCTCTCTTATGTTGGCTTATGCCCAACCGAAATACAACTTTATTCTCGATACAGACGCCAGCAGTAAAATAAATGAAACTTGTCCTTCGCAAGAAACTGATGGCCAGGAGTACGTCATTGTCTATTTTAGTAAAAGTCTCTCTGAGCCAGAAAGAAATTACTGTGCCACTAGAAAAGAGCTGTCACTATTCGTGAAGGCAGTAGGACATTTTCAGCTAATCCCTACAGGAGGAAGTTTCTGTTGCGCACTGAACATCCGTCATTAAGTTAGCTGCTTAGTTTTAAAAATCTCGAAGGATCGAGTGGTAAGATGGATATAGCGTCTATAGGAATATGACATGAAAATTCGACATCGCAAAAGGAATTTCCATAAATTGTATTTATTATTGTAACTATATTTATTGTAACTGATGTAAGAATTATGTTAATTTTATTAACAGTTAAATTTTAAGTTAAAGTTCCTTTCCTGTCAAATTCTTAACTTCAACTACTTCCGGCCAGAACGTAGTTTTGGAATCTTGCTGAATATTTAATGAGGGGCGGTATTTATAACACGAAGTTACTTACTGAGTCAGAGAGAATCAGAATTTCTGATTTACGCGCGTCTGCCTTTTTGGCCACTCTCTTTCTCAAAGCTGTTATTACGCTCGGCCGTACTCAGGCCCTTTCTAAGCTTCGTAGTCAAATAAGTTAAGGGGCCTGCTCGATTTGAACCTTGATAGCTTCGGCTATACTTCTTTAGTTAATCTTAGTTTTAGTTTAATTCTTAGTCTTTTAAGTTCAAGTCCAAGTGCGGGCTTTGCTTGTACACTCCCAGGCGGAGTTTTGTTAAATCTTATTGGAATAATAAAGGATTAGTTACCCTTCTATCTTGTTGTTTCTTGTCACCGAACTCAAGCGATTATTCGCTTATCAGTTCTTAGATTCTTCACTTCCAACATTAACTTAGAATTCCAAAGTGAGGAACTCTACACTGAAGTATATTTTCATAAACTGTATTTAATGTTGAGAAAGGCAAAAATAAATAATGCTATAAAAGTAGGCAAAAAAAAAAAAAAAAAAAAAAACCCTTAAATGAATATAGTTGTTGTTTCTGAACGAAAAGACCCTATGTCAAATCACCCTCAATATAGAAAGAATTTTACAAAGATCTATCTGTCTATCGATATTCTCAACTCCCGCCCTGTTCAATGAAGAATTCTAAGGGAAGACAATTTTAAATGATGTCGAAACAATTGATCAGCCATTCGCTCAGCATATGCAGCTACAACGTTGAGGGCATAAACGTTGATTAATAGTGCTCAACTGGAAATTTGATTATCTGCGTCAAAGGGACACACTGGTCCTTTTTTAAACATATAAAATAATAAAATAATAATATATATAGGAAGAGTTTACAGAGTTTACAGCAACATACTCACATGCATTTGGTTTGCTGCACTGTCTGCGTGAAGTAACCTTCTTGTGGTATCTGAACTACATATTTCCACACCCCTTGATAATTCCGTGCAAAAGTAGGAGTGACATACTCTTCTGAGGAAGGGCATGGTGTTGGAGGTAAGTCAAAATCGTTCTCTTGGGGCCTTCGAACGTTCGATTCAGCGGCTATCTGGTCGTCCCCGACTGGCCGCCTTCTTCTAGAAGGGAATCCTCCAGCCAGAGCCTTCAGCGGAGAGGCCTCGCTGGCCATCAGCTTCAGAACCAGTGAGAGAGCACTGCTGCTACCTGGGGATGCTCCAGTCAAAACGGACATGACGTGGGCCAAAGTGGACGGCTCCTCATCGCTTGGGGTTTTCATGAGGGGGGAAAAAGTCGTATTAGCTTCTGAAATAATGACATTATCATGAAATGCAAACACAATAAAATCTCAATCTTTTATATATCTTCGAAACTAGTTAAAATTTATACGAAGAAAAACGTAAAAGGCGGGACATTTTTGGTCTCTGTGTAAAGCGTAAAATAGGAGTTAGAAAATTTTAACCTCATATCGAAACCGAGAAGTCGAAACAATTCACTTAGAAGATCGAAAGAGTCTGAAACCGCGAGTCATAATCTAAGAGAAGTTTCATTGCGTATAATTTAAGTGAAAAAAGGAATAGTTGGCCAATTTTTTTTATATTTGAATTTTTTTTTTTTAATTTTTAATAGCATGCAGTTGTAACGATGTGGTGTGATATTAACTTAAAATAAACACTCAATGACTGACACACAGAGTTACCTTAAAACAATTGGTGGATTAGCCCTTAATGACCTTGTTAGAACAAAGCACAGGACAAGTTAAAATCCAGTATGAAAGTTGTTAAACCATTCCTGGTGCTTTACAGCTAAAAATACAATGCAAACTAAAAAAATAATTTGTCGAACTAAAAATATAAAGATGAAATCGAGATCGGTGTTATTCCTTCTTGCCATCCAATGCAACCTCTGCGGCACACAGCTCTGGCGTCCAGTATCTCCCATAATTTAAAAAAAAATTTGCCGCCTCTAAATTCTGTCTCCTGGTGTGGTAGCACCGGTTGCACTTGATCTTTGATACATATACATACACACAAAAACGCTAACATGCACGCAGAGATAATTACAGTTTCATAGCCAAATACCCAAAGAGCCCAACTTCATCACGCCACAGATGATTACAGTAAATAATAAAGGAAGAATGTCAGTATTTACATAGAAAGAATCGAAATTTCCTATCACGCTTCCAATAAGAGCTCGAGTCCACCAGCGGCCGATCGGGTGAGCACTAGTAGTTCGGTCCAGGGTCACTGAGCACTAGTAGTTCGGTCCAGGGTCACTGAGGACTAGTAGTTCGGTCCAGGGTTAGTATCTCGGCCAATGGGCTGGCTTCATGGGCGTTTTCGGGGGTTTTCCAATGTGTAACATGTATACGAGTCAATTTCCCTTAGAAAGTCCTCTACCAAACCAAAAAAAGCTCTCCGTGAACTGTAAATGAGCGACCACTCCATTTTATTGGCCACTCTGTTCATTCGCTCAATAAAGTGAACTGTAAATGAGCGACCACTCCGTTTTGTGGGCCACTCTGTTCATTCGCTCAAGAAAGTGAACTGTAAATGAGCGACCACTCCGTTTCGTGGGCCACTCTGTTCATTCGCTCAATAAAGTGAACTGTAAATGAGCGACCACTCCGTTTTGTGGGCCACTCTGTTCATTCCCTCAATAAAGTGAACTGTAAATAAGCGACCACTCCGTTTTGTGGGCCACTGTGTTCATTCGCTCACTAAAGTGAACTGGTTCTTTGAATCATTTCCGGAGAGAAACGTCCAACTCTACACATAATAGCAGAGATGGTTGCACAAATTACCGATTTTTACAAATAGATACTTTACTAAAAGGTATCAATCGTCTATGAAAATGCAAGGCCACCGTTTGGCAAGTGGTTTTTGAAGAAAGACATGGAAAACTAAAACAATTTTATATATTTTAAGTATAGAAGGTATTTATGATACCCTTAAAAGTGGATTTTGAAATTATAATTAAATTTCGGATTGTTCAGATAGCATCAGACTTTCTGTGATGTACATAAAAAGTATGGCTAACCTTCTTTTATCGTTGCACGGGCTGGCTTCAGTACGATTTTATGGCGAAACTTGGTTTAGCTAGGTGAGTCGGGGCCTCACCCTTAAATCAATTCAGTTTCGTGAAAGTGTAGACTCAGGGCAAATGCTCCGTTAGCCGTTGTGTAAATCCGCCGTGCACCTATGTAACTATTGCTTATAAGAATGACACTGAAATGTTTAATATTGAGATGATTAAAGCAGATATTTAACTCTCCTTCACACCATCCAGGAAAACATGAATTGGAAAACTTACTTGGTGGAATCTTTCACAGAACCAGTACCAGGCTTTCCCAATCCCATGTTGGCCAGAGTGCCCAGAAGGCCGATGACAGCCTCCGTCATCGACGACTCGCCTCCGGATCCAGTCTCGGATGAATAATGGGTGACTGGACGTACGGTTGTCGATTCTTGGGGGGTGGAGGTGGTGGGGCTCATGGAGGCAGCCAGTCCTTGCGCGACCGCGCTCATGAGAGCCAGAGGTATTTTGTTGTTCGACATCGCAGAACTCAAAGAGCAGAACCTGCGGGCGAAGAAGAAATATAAAATGGTGGGAAATGATTTTAGATGTTTTGTTGCTTAATTTCTAATACAGCAAAAATCCAGTAATTCAGCACGTTTCATTGATGCCAAATTATCGGACTAATAATACATAACGTGGCAAAACTTTTTTTTCCTCCTCATTGAATGTACTCAGGAAGGAAATAAATGCATGTAATAATTCTGTAAACATATTTAATGAGTACGAATTTCATTTTGTTGATGGCAAAATGAATAAATTTAAAGCAAATCTCAAAACAGAATGCTAAAAAATAGAGAATACTGTTGCATTGCGACATGCGACGGAGGACGTGGGCACCACCCCTTTACCATATGGTTAATTGGTGTAGCGCCACGTCCACCAGTATCTATAGTCGAACTTGAGGGCCACACGAGGGTCTCGCACGGGGCGCCGAAACCCAGCGCCCGGTGTATCCCGAGGACGGTCCCACTGACCAAAAGCGCCCTCCGGGGATATTCTCCCATCCGCTTGTCCGAGCCTCTGTATTTGTTGTTGTATGTATAGAAAATTACATGGCCTAACAAGGGTCATCACTGCATTTGCAAGCTGGGAAAGTGTAAGAGCATTAGAGACCTTATGAGGACAATGATACCAAGCGTAATATTTATACTTACAAACTGTGGATTTTATATAACTGTCCATATGGCTGTCGGCGCAAAGCCTAGGACGCAGTTTAATTAAGCAAGAATCATCTGCAAGATAAAATTAATAAATTAAAAATTTCTAAAAAATGTACTTACAGAAAACTAATCGTACAATAGGGGAAGCAGAAGAAAATCTCTATCAAAAATCTTGTGAAACAAATGCCTAGGAGACTCATTCATGTCACAAAAAGGAAATAAGGCCCAACACGTTATTTAAATACATTTTATAATTTTTTTAAAAGAGGCTCATGTGCGTTAGTATTTGTTTCATCATTACCTCTACATTTGCATAAGAAAAGCGTATCATTTAGTATTTATTTAACATTATTTTAAATTAATTATAAGATCTTAAAAAATGATGTGCTAGAAAAATATCTCGCTCATAAATATTTAATTAATTTTTCAATAAATATTTGAAAGCTGGTTGTGAATCAATACGTTTTTGAGTCACTGTATATTTCATTTTCTTCGTTTTTGAGTCACTGCATATTTCATTTCTTCGTTTCTGAGTCACTGTATATTTCATTTTCTTCGTTTTTGAGTCACTGTATATTTCATTTTCTTCGTTTTTGAGTCACTGTATATTTCATTTTCTTCGTTATTGAGTCACTGTATATCTCATTTTCTTCGTCGTATGGTTGTCGACTTTCTAATGGAAAGACGTTGTGCACATAGACAGGAGTGGGTGCCCATGCATTAAAATTCGGGTATCCTTACGCAAGTAGGAAATTCTTTGCTTATTAATAAAAGTATAAAATTAAAAACCTACTTCCGTAAAGGAGCAAAATTTTACAAAAGGTTGAAACTTTTCTTTAGTAAAAAACCAATTTTCTTGAAGATGCGGCGTTCAACCCTTGTGAAGATTTCTCTCTTGACAAATCAGATGGTTACATAAGGATTCCGTCATTCTTATACACGTCGGCCAGCAATCATGGAATCTTCTGAACAAAAGTGCCAGCACATTTATGAACATCAGTTTGTAATAGTATGTTTTATAAAGGTTTGTCAAAAAGATTCCAGCAAACTAATGTATGTCGGTCAGTGCTCACAAAAACCTTTAAAACTCCTGCTGCATAAACGTGGTAGCACCTTTATGAAGATAACGGTTAATGTAACTTGGCTATCTTTTGGCGAATCTTTGGCGACCAACCCTACTACAGCAACCTGCTAGTTTTTGTTTGGACGCCATTTTGTTTTCAAAAAGTAAAAGCATGTTTTTTTTTTTTTTTTTTTTTTTTTTTTAAGTAAATAAAAACTTTGCTATTATTCATTAATTTCAAACAAATCACAAATCAGTCAGAAATTAAGAATCTGATAAACTGAAAATAAAAAGTTCGTTAAATTCAAAGACACTATTTAATATAATTAAAATTACATAAATTAACCAAAAAGTCAGAAAGTTTGAAATTCCAATTAAGAAATTCGAAACTGATAAAAAGCAACGGGACTGGTAAAGTTCTTAACAGATTCGAGCAAGTATTTCATATCACAATGGTTAACTGGATTGTCTAACCAAAGATTTCATCTTCGACGGATAGAATTTCACGGTTAATATTTGAATTAATGGTAATCTTTGAATTTTCACGGTTAATCTTTGAATTTAGTAACTTGGCGAAAATTTGGCGACTAACCCTGCTACAGCAAAATGCTAATTTTTGTTTGGACGCCATTTTGTTTTCACGAAGTAAAGGCATGTTTTTTTTTTTTTTTTTTTTTTTTTTTTTTTTTAACTCAACATTTTTTTCCAACAATCTACTAGCCGAATTATGCTTATGCTAGAACTTTTATGGAACAAAAGTGCTTAATCATGACGAAGATTAGGTTCGAAATCGGGAGAAAGTGCAGAACCGCAAACTGCTTGCCGCGTTTTTAAGAATTCCACATACACGGTATCCATGAACACGTCGACCTATTTTCACTTAAAAAAACATCACAGAATTGCACAAAAATGGCACTGTGCACACTCTTGACTTTATCCATGTACACTGCTAAAGTCCTAGCTAGTAACCTTTATCGCCTTACCAAAATGTCGCCAAACTACCTGTTACCATATTCCAAAGATTAGCCAAGATAACTTCCTATCTGAAAGAAGCATCTTTCAGAATTGTGCCGGCATGCCTAAGCCGGGGCATACTAATAAAAATAGGGATTTGCTATTTTCACTAATAAAGCAAATGAAAGCTGTAACTGCATGAAGGTACCGGAAGATGGTCTTCGTGAACTCTGAAGGATACTTTCGCCAAAATATTCAAAAATACCGCAACTCTTACGCAAAGCTAGTTTACGCACCATTTTTGGGACGAGCATTGGCTGGTCAGCATAAATGTGCAGGCACCCTAATAATGAGACAACCATATAAAAACACCACAACATTATTAAAAATAAGGAAACTCGGATATTTTCTTACAATCCAGCAGCTCCTCCTTGGTCGCAATTCTGTCTCGCGGTGGTATGATTGTCCGAGATGTCATTTAAGTAGTCCGAAGTCGACGTCTGGCTTTCGTTTCTCGGAGCTGCGTCTCGCTTCGCTCTGTGGTAGCCATGTCTGCGATACTCGTGACCGTTCTGCTGAACCAGAGGGCGCTTCTGTCCGATCTTGGCAACCTTGGGAATTTTGGGATCCTCTTTCAGGTAAGGCAAGGCCTTTGAAAGGAAAATCAGCGTCTTATTCTTGATCAGTTCGCTGGGGATAAAAGTAAAAGTTGAATAATTTTGATGCAAAATCATTTGGTTTCCTATAATACTACACTAATAGTATACTACTATATAACATATCATACACTAAGATGACCAATCGTCCTCCTTTAGGGAGGACAGTCTTCCTTTGGTAGGCTCTGCCCTTCCTCAAGGAGTGTCCTCTCAACTGTCCTCCTTTTCAATATTTTACAACTAATCTGTTTATCTCTGTATTATTATGTATATTCTCTGTATTATTTAAAGATGCTGCGTCGAAATGTTATACGTCAATTGTGATGTGATGGTGCAGTTCGGGAAAACATGATTATAAAACGCATACACAGCACATTCTGGGCATATCAAAACTTCAGGCAGCGACACTTGTCTCGCACCTTCACACTTTTGCGCATTTTACTTTGTTTAATATTACAGTTCGCGTATACATCTGACGCAAATACGAATTTCTTTCTTTCACTGCATAATTATTATACTCAGGTACGTGCCTTACTAAGCAGAATTCGCGTTTTATTTCTTCATTAATATAATTTTATTATATAACTCTGTTTTCAACACAAGTATAAAATAATGTAAAATTTACATATAGATTTAGTAAAGTTTTATAGTTTTTGTTATTAAAGATTTAGTTTTATTTATTTATAATGCGCTTACATTGTTCGTGTAGCTCCATATTTTATTTAAAGGATGCGTTTTAGCTACACTTACCGTAAAACTCAATATGAAGAATATTTCTTCCTCCGATATTTCCAGTATTTTGTTAGAAATTGATGTATTGACAAAAAATATTCATTGAATAGAAAAATATTCCTTTAATTAAATAATTAAAAGGGATGTAAACATAATTGTTGTATTTTTGTTTAAATTAATAAAATGTTTCATTTATTTGTGATTTACTTTTTTCTTAGACATTTTGTCCTCCTTTTCATTGTAAAAATATTGGTCACCTTACATACACTAATACTATAATACTAATACTAATAATACTAATAATTATTTTAATTATTAGTATTATTTGTTTCATTTATTTGTGATTTACTTTTTTCTTAGACATTTTGTCCTCCTTTTCATTGTAAAAATATTGGTCACCTTACATACACTAATACTATAATACTAATACTAATAATACTAATAATTATTTTAATAATAATATATCATATTATTATTAAAATAATCATATACTATCATATATCATAGACTATATATATCATAGACTAATATATAAATACTCTAACACTGATACTAATAATTACTTTAATAATAATATATCGTATAAGATATCATATACTAATATATTAATACTAATAAGTGCTAATAATTATTTTAATATATACTATAATAATATATCTACCCCTACTACTGCTTTATACTAATAATATAGTAAATATATATCGTTTGTACTAATAATATATTGAATATATCATACACGTTTCTTACGAACCAGTAATCTCGAAATGTGTATGGTTAAGTTACATATTTTCTATATGTAACTTAACCATACACATTCCTCTTTATAGTCTTTCTAGTAAGATTATAAAGAGGAAGATTGTCTTCCTCTTTATAATAAGACATGTATTAGTGCAATAGTAAAATTCTTTCCAACAGTTACTGCAGCTGTAGTTGTTGAAGAGAGTGATAAGCATTGTTGGTTGATGCATTCTCATAAGAAGTAGTCACAAGGTGTTAAATCGGGAATTCTTTTTGGCCAATCCACCAGAGCCACGTTATGGTCTGCTGACTTCACGATAATCCCCAGATTCTTTTGTGGAATTTAAAGTTCCTTATGGGGTTATCACATCTAACGACCCTTCGTGGGAAAAGGGGAAACATAAAAAGACGTTAAAGAGAATCTGCATGAAAAATTTTCTTTTTTTTTTTTGCTCACACAGTTTGTTCAACTGAAGCATCCACATCGTACTTTTGTTGTTCAGTCGTGCCTCAAAATGTCCAAACGCAAGGACTTAAGCTTAAAAGATAAAGCAGAATTGTTGGAGGAGTATGAAGCTTTACCAAAATGGCAACCAACATGAAATTTCTGTACAACTCGAAATTCCATAATCTGCATTATGTACCTTGTTGAAAAGAAGGGAGGCAATTTCGGATGAACGGATGGCAAGTGCAAATGTCTCACGTAAGTTTACCAATGTAGAAATTGCCCTAGGGAAGTTGTTTCGAAATGACTATGTTGTTAATGTGTAATATGGGCGTAACAGTCAAAAAGGTCAAGCAAAAGGTTTCCTATGTAGTCATTAAGTCAAGCAAAACCCCTCGTTGTCTGAAGGGCGTCAAACATTTCTCTGTGACTTCTTACGTCACTAAAAGTGCTTGGATGGCAAGCTATATTTTTAGTGATTTCCTTGTAAGTGGGATAAAGAACTTCAGGAAAAAAAAGTGGCGCTCCTGTTAGATAACTGCGTGTGCGTGGCCCGTCCAATTGATCTCTCGTTGAAGAACATGAAATTAGCTTTCCTGCCTCCTAATACAACTTCCATTCTTCAATCATAAGATAAGAGTGTTATAAATGCAGTGTTTCTCAACCACCGGTCCTCAAGAAATATTTGCTGGTTGTTTTTGTCTTCATGATTTATTTTTGTGAAAAAATTGTGCCAATGGGTGGAATTATTAAACTTACCGGTCCGCGAGAACGTACCAAAATATTTTACCGGTCCTTAGAGTAAATCCAGTTGAAAAACACTGATAAAAGCATTCAAGAAGAATTACAGTAAGGAAGTTTTTCATAATGTTATTAATGAAACTGATGCGACTGATGCAGTTCGTTCTTCTAAGGAAATAGTTAAATCGATTTCGATCGACACTTAGATGCCATGCATGTTATTTTGAATGCGTAGGATGAAGTAACTTCGCAAATGATTTCTAATCGTTTTAAAAAAAAGCCGGCTCCCAGTCAAAGCAAATTTCTGTAAACTCTCCAGATAGGCCAGAAGACAAGGATGACGATGAAAAAAATGCATGATGAGACCTTCCTCGAATATTTGGTAATCGATGAAAATATCCAGACTTGAAAAGAGTGATGAAGAGATCATTGAAGTTATCGAGGAAAACAAAGAATTTAATCAAAATGAAAGTGTCCGAAAATGAAAATCCCGATCCTGTACCAATAGCAGCAGAATATCGACAATCATTAAAAATTTTGATAACACTCGAACTTAAAGTTGGAGACACAGAAAGTTACAAGCAGAAGTAATGCCGTGCCTTGGAGACCACAGTTCAAGCTATTAATAAGATATATGCAGCAAAATCGAATGGATAAATTTTTAAATAATGTTTGATATGCTTACAAATTGTATTCACCTGCGTAACATATTGAAATAATTACAATTTTTCTGAATTAAGACGGCTTTTGTCATCCAAGGAATGAAACAGTTCAAGTTTCATAAAAAAAAGCGTATGTAACTTGCATATATAAACAGCATACTGAGAAAGAGTTTTAATCTGTAAACAGCAGGACTGTATGTAAGGAGAGAGAGCTTCAAGTATATACACATTTCCTTTAAAAAAAAAAAAAATTTCACGAGAGCCATATCTATCACTTTGGGAACCTCTGGTCTTTAGTATGTAACGAAACATCAGTCGCCACAAGATGTCGCCAAATGAATAAAAACGATATTTGATTACCGAATAAATATGGTATTTATATTTTAGACATTTGCAGCACCATACATTTATATTTAAAAACTGTAATAAAACTTCTTACAAAGGATAGGGCTGTCCATCGAAGTCTTGTCCCAGTGGATTCAAGGGGATAAAACCCTTGTTGAGATCACCGCATAACGTGGACTTTGGCGAAGGCCTCTTGCTGTAGGGCCCTTCCCCGGATGGGCACGGAACGTTGGACATCATGTAGGGGGGCTTCCGCACTTGGGGCGGCCTCATGAACCGCGAAGGCGCCTCCTCAAAAGCGTAGTAGCCCTCTTTTTCGCCGCGTAGGGCGTCGCTCGTCGTTTCTCTGATGCATATGGCCAGTGATACGAGACACACGAAGATGTACACCTGAAACAGAAAGAAATTCAGATGAAACGTCAGAGTGGATTGCTGTTTCAATGCAGCCGCTCGTTGTTAATCATGAGTTGGTTACTCTCCTAATCGTGATAATTGCCCATGAGCCCTATTCATAATTACCGTCATTTTCATGCTTGCTATCCATAAGTCTACTCATAGTTACTGTCTTATTCACGATTATTGTCTATGAGTTTACTGAAGGTTATTGTTCATGGTTACTGTCCATGATTCTACTCATAGTTATTGTCTTACTAATTATTAATGTTCATGAATCCTAAATATAGATACTGCCTTACTCATGTTTCTTACCCACGAATCTAACTTACGGTTACTGTCATATTCATGGTTTTTGTCCGTAGCTTATAATTACTGTCTTAATCACTATTATTGTCCACGAATCCTGCTCATAGTTTCTGTCTTAATCATGAATAAGGTTCATGAGTCTACTCGTAGTTATTGTCTTACTCATGGTTATGATTCACAAATCTGCTCATAGTTAGTGTCTTACTCATCGTTATTATCTATAAAACCTGTTCATAATTACTGTCATATTCAAGATTAACCATGAGAAGGACAGTAACTTTAGTAGCTGCCGAACCTCCGGGATTATTTTCGCGAACTTTAAGGGGAGTTTTTAAGATTTCACGAATATTAGTGTTTCCCTCGAAAGCCGAATCAAATTTCGAATTTCCTTCCAGCTATTTTTTAATTTATTTTATAACTCGTAGATTGTTTTATGTTTAAATAATTTTTGTGCTATTTTTCTGTACCAAATTCAATAGATTTTCCACAGAAATACGTAAGCGATTCCAAAATCCATATCAGATCTTTGAATTACCTTAAACTTTGATGGACTCTTAGAAAACGAGAAAAAGATATTCCCTAGAATTATATAAAGTAACTCTCCATTGCCTGTCAGTGAATATAAAAAAGTTCAATGTCGAACGATTCTTTTTACTTCCTTGTACGCTGTAAAAAGGAAGTATTGTAATCGCGAAAAGTTTCAGGCAGCATATTTCAACGAAAATATCCCATTTGACCTCTTTCAAATGCAATTTAACGATGTATTTCCGAGATATATGTACGTAAGAACAGAATAAAACACTCTTTTCCTCCAAAAAAATTATAAAACTGCTTTAAAATGAATTCTGAAGAGAATTTTTCGTGGCGTCCGTACGTTACGTTCGTACGTATCTCGCATAACTCAAAAACGAGTAGCCTCAGAACGTTGAAATTTTGTATACAGGACTACTATAACATGATGTGCACCTCATATTTTGGTTGCAATCGGCCGCACCAAAAGTATATAAATATATTTATATATATATCCACTCTGTTACCCGGCTCAGTGATCTCAGTTTCTTTACCTTTATATGTTTGTAAATTGTACATTTTTTGCTTTAAAAATGATTGAATTATGTTGTTTTTATCTTCCGGTTAGGGTTTTTATGCCTTTAGTATATCTGTATGCAATATTTTTAGAATTATCAACAATTTTAAAGTTGTTTAAGTGCCGCTAAGCCATTTTTTTATGGCGGCCATTGATTGTTCACATTTGAAACAGCAGAATAGTGGATTTGTTGCCAATCTAGAGAAACTTAGCTTCGCAACAACAAAGATAACGCCTTCATTTATTTAATCCTTTCTGGAATTTTTTCGAGAAAATAAGTGTTTACTTCGTAATAAGATTTACTTCGTAATTTTTAATATAGATATTTTGAGTTTTTATGTATTTTTGCCTTCTCGCGAAGTGAGAACTGAATTAACTGAATGAGAAATACTAAATTGTCTGTGAAAAATTGTTTCTTTTTTGTTTTGTTTGCTTAATTTCTTTTATACATCATTCTAGCTTTATTATAGTATTTGAATAGAACATGTGGAAACGATTAGATAATTCTATTCTTTAATTGATATAAATTTTGTGCATTATGAGTTATAATATGAACGAAATATAATACTGTTAAGTGAATCTAGCGCCAGAGTGTCGCTATGGTAAACAAATACTAGTGTGATTTTAAAGAATGCATTTATTCTATTGTGGTTTATGCGCTGTCGGCGAAGTATATTTAATTCAATCCAATTCGTTTAAATGAAATGCAAGAAAAAATGCGTATAATTTAATATTCCGTACAAGGAAGTCATGTAGTGTACACATCAGATTTTTTTTTTTAAACGAGCTACTTAAGTTAATTTATACATAATGAGATCTATAAAAAGCACTTTCCAATCAAATTGCGATCTCAATCTAAAATAACGGTGCTGAATACCTTTACAGAACCTTATTGATTTGTAAATATAAATTTCAGTTAAAATGTGTTTAATAATCTATATGGTAATTATTCGTATGACAGAAACAGAAACTTTAAAAAGAAGTATGATTAAAATTAATAGGTATTTTTACTATCGTTTCGTTTATATAATTATCAGCGTAGAACAAAACTGTATTCTGAAAATAAAAGAAAGTGTTAATAGGATAATGTCTTAATATCTGCACTTCGCTTTTATCTACAACAGCACGCAATTAGGATAATTAAACAAGGTGTAGTAAAAAAAAAAAAAAAAAAAAAAAAAAAAAAATTAACGCACAATTTTGACGTGAGTTTGAACTCGATGGCATTGTTCAAGTTCTTTGGTTAATAGCGCTTTCAATGCCATTTAGTACTTTTTCTTCATTTTAGTGATGTTTATTCTTTCTTACTTGCAGTGTCATCTTCTTGTTTTGAATACTAATTTAGTTCACGTAATCGAATGAATTGATTCTCCAAACTAATCTACTTAAAATAGAGGTAAGTTACTAATTATACTTTCTTTTACCTATCACGTGAGTTACTTTTCTTTCTTGTGCCTGTTTTAATTATCTATGTCGCCCCGCTATT
The DNA here is from genome assembly GCF_044657685.1 of Stegodyphus dumicola. NCBI lineage: Eukaryota > Metazoa > Arthropoda > Arachnida > Araneae > Eresidae > Stegodyphus > Stegodyphus dumicola. Next base: position 181,505,992 of record NC_140776.1, on the reverse strand, counting down.
AGCTTAGTTAATCGGAAGTTGACTATATCACATCAGAAATGGCAGATCTATAGATTATTAGTTTGGTTCGTTCTATTCGACTCACATAATGACCAAATTTATAAATTCTAGTTTTCTTTATTTTGATTCTGCTATTTGTTTCCTCAGTTTTTCAATTTCATCAATTTTTATTTACTTTATTTTCCTGAAGCGGTTGGGGTTATGAAGTGTACGTGAGCCCTTAAGGGCCTTTTTGCGACAGTAACAAAAATCGTTTGGATTCAAGCATTGCATTAAATCTGCATCTGTTACGTTTATATCTATTAATCTATATTATTTTTATTTCCATGCCTTCCAATGGAGAAAGTGGTCAGTAAGTCTGACTTCCGTACGGGAGGGTTGGGTTCGAATCCCGGCGAAGGCATGGATGTAAAAATTGTCTGTCCCTTCATAGGAGGCAACGGTGTCCGACCTATTAGGTGCCTCCATAATAAAGTAACCACTGCTTCCGGCCGTAGTATTGGCCAACGCTTACAACGGCTAGTGCCTGCACGCGGAAAAAAAAAAAAATTATTCCCCCCGCTTTACATTAAATTAAATTTTTTAAGCGTTTGCCTGAGGGACAAATATGAAAAGATCAAACGCCCGAAGGCTGAGGAATCATCAAAACGTGACTGGAAGCGTGATCAAAATATATTCGCTTTCTTTTAGACAGTTCGGAATTTCTTTCACCGCCCCCCGACACGACCTTGACTTCTCGACCCCGGAAGAAATACTTTGCAGGGGGTACGCAAAGGGCGCTGCCGGTTTTCTTTACCATCTGCTTACCCGGCTAAACGTGGACTAAACTTCTCATTGCGATGCGTCAAATTTTCCCACGACCAGTGCTTAAATTGCGCCGGAGCCCACAGGAGCCCGGCTCCGGTGCTTCTCAAGTGCTTCTTCAACGGAGCCCTAAATAATATGAGCTCTGGTACTTCTTTTTATAAAACTGAATTACAATTTAAAGGGAAAAAAAAATTAGAATTCCTAACGTTTTAGTTTAACAATAAGCAGACCTTGCAATGAGAACATGAGACGTTCAAGTAAAGTCCCCTCTCTCACATGCGAAAACCTTTCCCTTTAAGAAAAGCAATATATTTGGGGGAAGTTTGTTTAGGAACGCCTAAATTTCTCGCCATGCCGAGTTATCTAGAGTATTGTTATCGATGCTTACAGTTAGTTATCCTCGCAGGAAGCAAAATTTGTGTTCTTAAATGTGCATTAAGTGACAGCGAGTACAATAAGAGTAAAATACTGAGATAAACTGCTCAAGCCGGTTCTATAGATCGCCTTTCCCACAGTATCCACTAATGGGGGGGGGGAAGCGTAACCAGCAACTTTACATTTAGGAGTCCGATTCAGGACTCATTTACCCCTGACACTCATCTGCTTGATGGCTATAATTATATCAACAGAAAGCCACGGTCAAAGAGAACGTTCTCTCTCACCAAGATTCCCTTCATTTTTTGTTTCCACCCACTCATACCCTCATTCTGTTTCGCCATGGAGGTAGGAAAGGAAGGAGGGGCCAATCGACACTAGAAGTGAAGCACTGCTTTGAAGCTTGGGTCACCAGATGGGGTGTTCTTTCTTTACATTCAGAAGCTCGCTTGACAGGATTCTGATAGTATTTCGATACACGACAGTTCCATGCAAATCGAAAAAGGGACACTTTCGCATGAAAGAAACATTCATAGTGTGATGGATAATAGCAGTTTGTATAGTTTAGTAACATTTACGCAAAAATCACATCTTGGTTATTTTTCGATAACTAACAATAGCGATTTTGATTATGAATTTGTTTTATAAAATTCTAAGCTGTTGAACTGCAAAAATATAGATTTTAAGAAAAATGTTATGCTTAAAGAATGAAAAATACCTTACGGTACATTTAAAATTGTATACGTCTTTCGATACCCTTGATAGAGTATTCGCTACTTTTATTTTCCAAACGCCAAAATGTTTTAAATAAAACAAATTTTTTTCACATCCGTATATTATTGTTGCATATTAAAACCATGTATCTGCCTTTGACAAAATACATAAATATTCATTAAATTATTTATAAATGTATTTGAAATTAAGAACTTATTCACTTATAAACAACTGTGAAAGTACTGTGAAGAAATCTAATTATTAAATGTATCTAATTTATAATAATTATAAATGTTATCTAAATATATAATAACTTTAATATTGAATTGTAAGCATAAATTGAAATCCTGTTGACAAATACGTTATAAAACTATTTAAGCAAGAATTGTTCGTATTGGAAAGCAATCTGTTAAAAGGTATTGTAAAGCAAATGCTATGGGATGCGCACTTAAGAACGTAATAAAGAGTTTTGGATTATGTATTGTTGAAATGAAAGGTAAAAAAAAATCTGATAAGTATAATTAAAGGAATTATTCCCCTTACATTTTATAATAACTCAGTTACAAGTTTTAAATAATACTTCAAAAAAACTTATTTTATTCCCTTTCAGAAATGCTCAGAGAAAGTCAAGTACTATTTAAAGTATTTCGCTAATTCCTAATAATTCTCTAATTTAAAATGAACCGAATAGAGCATTAATTATAAATTGACTTACATTTTTCGATTTAAAAGATGCCTCAGAAGCCAAAAAATCATGTCATATTTAAGAAAGTATTTTAAGAAGAAGCCCTATAAATAGAAACGAAATAATGCATAATTTTAATATTAATAATACAATAAACTTTGTTCTTAATTTTTGTACCTTAACCGAATAAAATCGAATTACCTTAATTCTTTTTCTAATGTAATTAACGAAAACTTGTGAAAATATTTCATTAAAATTAAACCATTCTAAGAAAACTGTCCTGTGAAAAGTATAGCATTTAATTCCGTTCAGAATGAAATGTTGTTTAAAAATATGTTGTTTTCACATACTTAGGACTCTCAAGTGTTGTAGAAAAAGAAAATATATACATTTATATGTATATTTACGACGTAATTACAAAATATTTACATCCGAGCGCGTCAAATCCCATTGAACTCAATGGTAAATGACCCAATGTTTTGGTCACCACGTAGGGATCGCCGGTGCTTCAGAGCAGAGAACAGGAGAAACTTCTTTAGGACGACTCCATCTTACTTCCTACCTCCATGTGTTTCGCCCTGGAATTTTCATCAGCTATACTTTAAGTATATTTAATTTTTGTGATGATAAAAGAACTCCCCCCCCCCCTACGATCAGAACTTAAATTGGGCCGGAACCCACTGGATCTCGGCTCCGATGCTTCTTAGTTTTTGTAATAAATTATAATTCTAGCCGGAATGCACCGGAGCCCTGAATAGAAGGCTGCGGCACTTCTTTTATGTAATTGAATAACAATTTCAGTAGAAATTTTATCTCGAAAATTTTATTTTAACAATAAAACTATATTAAAAATCGCGTACTAAATTTCAGTTTATCTCTTCACATTTAATTTAATTTTTATTAGTTAATTACTTCAATCTTTAATTCAATAAATAATAATTATCTAATAATTATCAATTAAATTATAATTAATTAATTATATAATAATTATTGATTAAATAACAATTTATAAACATTAATTAAATATCTATTAATTAATTTGATAATAATTAACTATTTAATTTAAAAATTATTAATGAGTTTAATAGTCATTTTATTTATTTATTTACTCTTGTTCCTCTGTGCTGACGGTCTTCCATAAGGCTCCGGCACTTCTAATCTTAGAAATTAAGCCCTGCCCACGACAGCCTGATTTCCACAGGGACAACAAGCCCCAGGGTCTCAACATTTAATGGACCTTCATGTCCTGCTATAATATCGAAAACATGTAAAGAAGCGGTTCTCAAAACCGTTTGACTCATGCAATACTGTTTAGAATTAATTCTTAAATGGTGACTCCTTAGATCTACTCTTCTATATTTTACAAGTTAATTTATTCAAGAGTAGTTTTAGAAGAAGGAAGAACTAACAGTTAAGGAATGTAAAATGAATAGATATCTGAGCAAATCCAGAATATCCATGAAATGAAATTATTTTTAAAATTTTGAAATTTCCTATAATATCTGAGTTTGTTCTCAACTATCGACCATACCCATGGTTTTGTCAAACTCTGCTACACAAAAAAGTTATTACAATTATCAAGCAATTTGCTTTTCAATTTAATTTTACTAATTGCAGGGGCCTAAATTAAAACATAATAGGAAATAGCATATAGGATAATAATAGGAATTAGCAGGGGTCTAAATTAAAATATAATAGGAAATAGCATATAGGATAATAATAGGAAATAGCAGGGGTTTAAATTACGAGTAAAACATAATAGGAAATAGCATATAGGATAAAATTAGGAATTAGCAGGGGTCTAAATTAAAATATAATAGGAAATAGCATATAGGATAATAATAGGAAATAGCAGGGGTTTAAATTAAAACATAATAGGAAATAGCATATAGGATAATAATAGGAATTAGCAGGGGTCTAAATTAAAATATAATAGGAAATAGCATATAGGATAATAATAGGAAATAGCAGGGGTTTAAATTAAAACATAACAGGAAATAGCATATAGGATAATATTAGGAAATAGCAGGTGTCTGAATTAGAATACAATAGGAAATAGCATATAAACGTTTAATGGGACAGATGTGGTTGCAAACTTTTGGCCCAATTTTCTTGTTTTAGGCCGAGTTCATGATAATTTCAGGCAATTGTCTAATTTTGTATGTTAGCGGTTTCTATATTTTGTTTTGGAACTTGTACAGGCGAAGAAACCCCTTCCACAGAGCTTTGCAGTTGAGAAACACAGCAATATTAATTTTGTTTTCTCAGACAAATATTATAACTCACCTTATAAATGGAGCCAAAATTATTGTAAACCGGTAAATTTTGGTTTTAAAATGCGATTTTAGTTCTCTGTGATATGTCAGATCTATAAGTACCTCATGCTCTGCTGAATTTTAGTAGGAACTTTTATTTTTGTTTCGTTTTGTTTTGTTTACGTTTTCTCAATGCCGAATTAAAAAAAATTAGTTTCAACAAATAGCGAAATATGATTTTGAATGCGATCTCCCGGTTCCTATACTTATTTATGGGAAGGTTTAATACTCGTTACGAAGAAATAAAGTTATAGGAAGTTTGACTCCTAGAAGATAAATATTGATCTGGATATTTAATTTCAAAATTTAGATATTTTTTATGTCATTTTGAACTTGCTCTGAGGGATCGGTTAATCAAGTTAGAATAATTCGAAGAAATAAGTTTAAATGATGTGCAGCAAAAATGTGTATAATTTAATAGGCCGTACAAGGAAGTGATGTGGTGCTCACATCAGATGTTTTAATGTTAAGATCCCCCGAAAAATAATGTTGAAAAAAAAATGCTGTTCATGACTTGAATTATAACCTTATCATGCGCCATCTTTTGTGTAATCCTGCATAAATCTGCGGCATTACAAATCTTCAAAAATCAAATTCGTTGACATACCGGCCATTTATTCTGAACGTTACAACAACCCGCAGAAAGCAATTTTTATCTTCTAACTTCTAAAAATGCAGTTTCAGACATTCCCATTTACCGGTGGAATTTATATTTTATAGACCTTTTTTCCGAGTAAAGAAGTCGTAAATCCTAGAGGTTACACAGAGCCGAAGTATTAAGTTAAAGAATGCTAGCATGTAGGTTACGGTTTTGTTTCTCTTCGTGTCCTACGACCATTTTTAAACCGTTATTTTTCAGCATAAAGAAATTTCATAGGACGAGAGTGTCAGCGCAGTTTTCAGCTATTTATGAAATATATCTAAGCGGGCAGTTTCCATGCACAAACCTCTTGTTTATTCATGGAAATGCATGAGCAGATCCCTCGAAAAGTAAATATGATATGCTTTCAAAAAAATAAAGCATTCTATATCGCAGTGCATCATATGTGGCATTATAAAAATACTATTTCATTAGTTACAATATTTTTAATTATCAGCTAGATGTAACGTAAACTTCATGTTTGCTTAGTTGAAAACGACCTAAAAAATAGAGAGAAATACAGAATTGTGTAATTATTTATATACAATTACATGTATTTTTTCTGCATGTGTCGATAAAAAAATTTCTAATATAAAGGAAAGAGAATAGGTTGTCTTTAGTCTTCTTTGAAAATTTGGTAAGCTTCCATAATTTCTTTATAAAATTTATTAGCTATACTTATTAGTTGATTCAACTATTTACTAAATCAACTATTCAACTATTTACTAGATCAACTATTCAACTATTTACTAGATCAACTATTCAACTATTTACTAGATAAACTTATCAACTATTTACTAGTTAATAGCGAAGCTATTTACTAGTTGATTCAACATATTAGAATTATTTGAAATAAATGTCGGTCCAAAAATTTAATATTTAGCTGCTAGTACGTTTGAATTACGAAATGCAACCAACAGAAATATATTACAGAGATAAAATAAGCACAAGAAATGTGAATTTTCCCCTTTGCGTTATTATCACGTATGTTTTGATAAACATTTACTAAGTGAACGAAAACATTTAATTAGTTATTTGAAATTTTGTTAAAAAAATCTACTCCCCACCAGCTGCTTTCAGAACGTGCATGCAGGTCGATGCAGTTTGAGATTGAGACCATCAGTGCCTCAAGAGCACAAATATTTAGTTCAAAAATTTTGTCACGCCAAGACGAATTTCGGATCTTTTTTGATATAAGACAATACGAACTATGATACAGAGTCCGTTCGGACATTTTTTAGAGGACTTGCTTTGTATTTACAGAAATATTTTATCTAAAATGTTTGCTTTTTAAATGTTCCATTTGATAACCCTTATTCATGACTAACTCTTCCCACCATAGTTTTAAAGACCTTTTTTTTAAGTAGCGGCAGATGTATTTTATCCCATTTCTCTGGAATAGCTTTCCAAAGTTGCAGGTAGCGTTGCCACCTCTTGGCTGTCAAAATCCGGGAAAGGAAAAAAAGTTTCCGGGAGAAGAAAAAAAAGTTTTTTTTTTTCAGTGGCAACTGAAAACATTCCGCCTCCTTAATGTCGTTTAAAAGCATTTTTTGAGCTGCAGGAGCAAGCACACTCTCGCAAATACTTGTACATTTTGTTCTACCACAAGAAATCGTTTTTAGCAAAGATGAATCTGGAAACAGAGTGCTATACAATTTGTGTAATCCTGGCTATTAAAAGTGTGATGGTGCTTAATCCTATGATAGACTGAAATCATTTCAATTGCTAATATATTGTCCTGTTCTTCTGAAGATTTCTTCACGAAAATATTCGAAACCGATTGCGATGAATCCTTATTCAATATTAACGACTGGTGTTTCTGGCTTTGGGAATGTACAGTTAAAGCTCTAAGATCCTGGTACTTAATATTAAGCGTTTTTTTTTGACATACTTTACATTCTTCGTTAAGGTTGTCTCTCTTCATAAGCCAAGCCAATCAAATTGAGTTAACCGATTGTCTTAAAACGACGTCGAATGTTTTGTCTTTTTTGTGGCACTTGTTCACTTGCAGAATCAGAATCCTTTTTTTTTTCCCACTAGACATTATTATGAAAGCATTTAAATAATTTCAAAATACGAACTTGTTTGTGGATAGCTAGCTAATAGCACACTAAAGAATGGATTGAAAATGAGAGGGTAAGGGGAGATGAGGGCGCGTGCGCGCAATACGCTGTCATGAAACCACTACTCATGCCATAAGGGGCTTACTCACCGTAGATCGCTGCTGCAAAGAATATGTATTGACATAGATGTTCTTTGGCTGCTGTGCGCGGTCGTCTGATTTTCGATGCTCTCAACCATTTCGTCCGTGCACATTGTGTCCTTATTTTCGAGAAACTATGAGATTCTATAAGATTACCTCTTTCCTTCAAAAATTAAAAATGAGAGGGTGTTTTCTAAATTTAATTTTTAGTCCAAAGGGGTTTTGTTCCTGAAGGACTATTGTTTTCGTTTAGCGATTTTGCGTTGAATCACTATAAATGTCCGTTTCATTTTTCAAACTGTTGCCACCAAATGTTAGAGTCTTGCATTATATTTGAAGAAATTAAATAATGAAAAATCTGCATAAATGTGTGTGTATTTCTCGCATTGTGATAAAACAACGGTATCTAGAGCCATCCAATTTTGAATGACGTAATCCTACTGCGAATATGGGCATCTGAAATCCCAAATTTGAAATTTGGAATTTGTTTTATGATCGATTTCATATTTTGTAAAACTGTAACGAATTTTTGAGTAACAAACTCAACGATTTAAAAGCGGGCAATGGCAACATTCTACGGCGGGGGGACGGAACCCTTTCATCTCCAGCGGACGCGGAACTGTGTATCAGAAATTCTAAAGATATGTTCATTTTAAAATTATTTTGCGACATTGCTACTGAACTGAATTTATAGTTTAAATACAAAGAACATGATATTTAACGAATAAAGTTAACACACAAAACGTTAATTAAACGCTCCTCTGTACGTAATTTAAAATCTGAAACCTTTCAGATTTTTTTTTTTTTTGGGGGGGGGGAACTTGTTTTTATTATTATTGTAGTTGCCCCACTGTGTCAGGCGAGCAACAGCACTTCTTAAAATGCCCTCCTAGTAAAAAAACTTGGCGACCTATTATTAAGAAATTTCTGAAGGAATTCCCAAAATAATGCACAAGTATATTTACTTCCCAAGAAATCATAAATATTAATCTTGAATCGCTTCTATGCTGCTTTTCTGAGGAGCCGTACAATGAAATTTTGATTGACGGTCAACTTCCTGAATCTCTCTCTCGTTTCAGTCGGTCTGCGTTAAAAGCAAAGGAGGGAATTCGGGCAGCTGGGTCAACCGCAGAGGCAAAGAAAAGACTTGCACTGATGCCACACATTCCGCTCAACCTCTCACGAAAGAACGATCCCAGAAGCAGACGGGTTTCCCCGACGGAACTGGTCTTCAGACACCAAACATTAGTTTACTTGGAGTCTAAAAAGACAGGAAAATCTTACTCGCGTAATTTTGTTTTTTCCAACGGCGGGCACTAGCCATTCTAGACGATGGCCGCTGTCTAAGGCCCGGAGTGGTGGACACTTTATTATGGAGGCACCTAATAGGTCGGACACCTTTGCCTCCTATGAAGAAACAGATAATTTACATCCACCCCTTCTCCGGGATTCGAACCCGGGATATTCGACACGGCAGTCAGTGTCATTAGCCACTTTCCCGTCTGCATATCTTCCTTAGAATAAAAATAATATCTATTGTTTCCACCTCAAGAACCTAAGTGTTTACTACTGAATAAAATTAAAAACCAACTTTAAAAAAATTTTCAGTACTGAGAAAAACAAAGGCAAACTGCGGCACTTCGTCTTCTTAAATGCAGTTAAAATTTTAGCAAATAAAAGTTTTATTAAAAGTCTCACGAAATATACTTTAAAACAGAAATAGTGATCTGACAGACTTCTTTAACAAGGATTAAATTTAGCCGGAACTTTAATATGAAAGTACAGGAGGTTAGAGTTTTCCAATTATAGCTTGTTGCATAATTGAGTTTTAAGATCAAAGTTTAGTGATCAAAAGATAGTTGATATGAAGCTTGATATCTGGCCAATACTTACACATTTATACTTATCAGTACACATTTTCAAATGAACCGAAATGTAGTTCAGCATACTTACGTTTTTTTTTTATTTGTATACCATACCTAATAATCATGAATCTGCTCTTTTTCAGCTTACAGTATTTATTTAATTTAAATTTTATGCAATTTTTATTTATTTTAATTAGCTATTGTTTAATATTTTGATTATAATTACTTTACTTTGAAGAGTCATTAGGTCAATTGGAAGCAGAAAAGATGAAAAACATGTAACCGCCTTCGCCGGGAATCGAACCACGGACCTCTGAAATACCGGCTCAGTGTGCAGAACCACTACACCACGAAGGCACGCTAGGGAAGTGGGAGAAATGCCTTACAACTTAATTTTCAGGGTTCTTAACAGCCTTCTGCGAAACTCTTTAAATTTTACAAAAAAATGTAAAAAATTATGTCTTGGAATTTTATAGATACAATGAGATACAGGGGTTGGACAAAAATATGGAAACACCTTTAAAAAAACATGTTTCTTTGCTTAATATGGTGTAGGAAACCCGTTGGCATCCAAAACAGCTTGCAGTTTTCTCGGAATGGATAAATACAGTTCCTGTATGTTTGCCAAGGGAATATTATATCATTCTTCCTGCAAAACGGTGGCAAGTTCAGATAACGATGTTGGCGGTGGATAACGAGAACGCACTTTCCGTTCCAATGTAGACCACAAAGGTTCGATAATTCAGGTCTGGTGACTGTGGTGGCCAGGGTAGATGGGACAACTCATTCTCGTGCTCAGAAAACCAGTCCTGGACAATGTGAGCTGTGTGAACAGGGGCTTTGTAGTCTTGGAAGACACCATCACCATCGGGGAACAAAGTTTGTACCATGGGATGAACTTGATCTGCCAAAATGTTCACATAAGTCTTGGCAGTCATGTGTCCTGACACAGTTATCATGGGGTTAGCAGAGAACCACGATATGGCTGCCCAAACCATAACAGAACACCCGCCATATTTCACTCTTGGCAACAAGCAGTCTGTATTATAGGCTTGAGATGGCGTTCTCCAGACGTAAACTCGGCCAGAAGTGGGAAACAATGTGAAAGAAGACTCGTCAGATCATATTACTCGCTTCCACTGCTCTATAGTCCAGGCTTTATGACTTAAACACCACCTTTTCCTGTTACGGACATTAGCATCACTGATGAGTGGCTTCTCAATTGCAGCACGGCCAGCAATTTCCTGTTTATGAAGCTCCCTTCTAATTGTTTTGGTACTCACAGGGTTCGGTAACACAACATTCATTTCAGCAGTAACTTTTGCAGCTGTGGTCTTCTTATTTTTCGTCACAATTGCCCTTAATGATCGTCGGTCACGATCACACACTTTCGTCCGCGCTGTGATTTAGCAGATGATGTTTTTCCGCTTTTCAAATATGCGGAATAAATCTTCGATACAGTACCTCTTGAAACACTAAACATCTCGGTTACCTTGCTTACGGAAGCACCCACCATACGTGCTCCAACAATTTGCCCAAGTTCGAAGTCTGTTAACTCTGACATAATGCAATGACAACCTCACATAACAGTACTCCGACAACAACTGAACTGTTTAGCATATTTACGAAGTTGTATAGGTGGCGTCAGTAGTCATAAACGCCAGCGCCACCTACATATTTCATTAAAATCGATCTTTCTTTTCAAACATGCATTTCACAAGGTGTTTCCATATTTTTGCCCATCCACTGTAGTTATCCCAGTTATGAACAGACATTCATGTTTCCACTTCCAAAGTTTTCATTCTGTTTTGCTTAGGCAGTATGTATGAATTCTAAAAATATTTAAATATATTATAGTTCCATATAATTTTGATTTTCATCTGAGGTACAGTTTTATAGAGGTAATGTTAATTTATGTTCCTATACACACAGACCGTTTTCAGAAGTGGTTGCTTCGAAAGAATCTACTGCAGTCATATTCCATTGTACTAAAACTGTACTGTGAAAATACCTTATCTAGCGTCATCGGAAACTTAATTTTTCGCATCGAAATATTCAATTTCGTTTGATGCGTATAATTAATTCCGATGAAAGTTTTCTTCATTTAAAATTAATTGACTAGTCCATGAATTAAATATATTATAGAACTTATTATAGTAAGAATGTAATGTCTGATTTAGCTTTTATCCAACTATGTTCATGAACTTTTCTATCCCCATCATTTCCATTTTCCTGCCAGAATGTAAATTTCTAGCTCGCGTGATATTCAAACGAAGTAGAAAAAAGACAGTATTTAAAGAGAGATTTTAGAGGGTAGAATCAGAGCGTGTTCTGCCTTCTGAAGACAACGTTCCTAATTTCGATTCTCCTGAGAGTTCAAAGGAGCAAACCTACACTTTTAAACTTCGTGTCATTGCTGGAAAATGAATATGGAAGTTCTTGAAGATCAGCAACAAACAAAAATTTAGAAGATTTCGTTTTCAAGTGGTTTTTGTAGCAATGATCTACGGAAAACTATATTTCGGGTTCGATTCTTTGTGAAAAAGCTAAGATCTTAACTCAGAGGCTTAGTTGTTCATCCTTTAAAGTAAGTAACGGCTGTCTAAAATTTAAAGTGACGGGTAACGGTACCCGTCAAACAGCTTACTTTGACCAAGATGTTCCACAAACAATGACTTTCAGCACTTATAAGTACTATACAGTACGCTATCTAAGATAAAAGTGTTGTCTTTTCGTTTTAATTAATTAAAAACATCTTTTCTCTTTAAAAATAGTTTTTTCTCTCATTTTCAACATACAGTACATACAGTTGTAAGATTATTTACTGAGTACATTAAGTTACAGTTGAATGTGAAGAATCTTAAGAACTGGTAAGTGAATAATCGCTTGAGATCGTAAGACAGATTTTAAAACTTGGAAAGGGTTAAAAGACCCCTTATTATTCAAATAAGATTTAACAGAACTCCGTCTTGGAGTTTTACAATAAAGCCGACACTCGGGCTTGAACTTAGGAAACTAAAAATTAAAACTTAACTAATCTTAGCTAAAACGGTACAGCCGAAGCTATCAAGATTCTAACGGAGTTGGCCCCTTAACGCTAATAGAGGGCTATCAAGGGCCTAAAATACGGCAGGGCGTGATAATAGCTTAAGAGGTAATAGCCTAAAAAGGCGGACGCTTCCTAGCCAGAATCTCTGGTATCTCTCTGACTAAGACAGTAGAACTTCGCGGTTAAATACCGCTCTTCCTTAATTTGCATTCAAACGTGATTCTAAAACTACATTCTGGCCGGAAGTGGTAAGTTGAAACTAAGAACCGATAGGAAAGGAAGTTTAACTCAAAAATTTAACTGTTAATAAAATTAACATAATCCTTACATAGTAAGTAACAAAAGTGTACGTAGACCCTTTCTTGGAAAAAGATCCAATTATGCGAATTTTTGATTATCCGAATGGGCGTTCCTATCTGCAGTATTCTGCGGCTTTGCGTTATTTTTGCCATTAGACTTTTAGGTAAGAGCCAACTTGCGTGTTTCTTCAACTGTGTAGCCGTTATCAAACTTACATTGACTTAGTAAAATTCATTATTTTGAATTAAGCCATAATTGCTGGCTATGTTCTGTAAACAGGAGCGATACCGTCTTTTAACTTTTATTTGAGTTAAATAAAAGGTCATTTACACTCTTTCTCAGTCTCTGCGGTACTTCACAAGACATAGTGAAAATTCACTTCTCGTCTTCAAACGTTTCGCATATTGTATGTTTCCAACGAATACCACACATTATAATATACTTGAATAATTTACTAACGCTTAGAAGGGAAAAAAATCATAGAAAAATGTTCAGTTTTTATTTTCACTTATTTAAAAGGAAATTGAATTTAATAATTCTGAATCCTCCTGTTGATTTTCTTGGTCTGTTAATAATCACAGTTGTATTTGTAAATATCTGAGTTACGTGTATGCACGACTGGCGAAGGGTCAAAGTAAACGCAGAAGATTTATTTTTCCACCAATGACACCTCCATTCGAACTATAGAATCTAGGAATTCTAAACACATGATATTTCGATGTTTGGTTTCGGTCGAAGTGACTACTAAAAACACGCTTTCAACAGCTGTCTTGCTTACTCGCAAAATTTAAAGGATAAACAAAGCAATCGATCAAACACGTGAAAACACCAGCGACAGACAATGAAAACTATGTGATCTCAGGATTGCCAGATACCAAATGCCAGATTCAGCCTAAAAAAGTTGTCTTTTTATTTAGTTATTTACTTATAATAAATTAATTTCAGAAAAACCTTATTAGCCGAAAGGGGCAATTTGCCCAAAAGGACTATTAATTTCGTTTCGGCATTTTGCGTTTGGTTCGCTATAAACGGTATTTCACTTTTAAAATTGTTGCCACCAATTATTAGAGCCTGTGTTATATCTAAAGAAATTAAATAATGAAGAATCTGCATAAATGTATGTATGTTTCTCGCACTGCGAAAAAATAACGGTACCTAGGTAACAAGTTTTGAATAACGTAGTCCTGGAAGAACGTAGTATAATATGGACATCTAGAAGCCCAAATTTGGAATTTGTTTTATTATCCGTTTCATACTTTGTAAAACTTTAGCGAATTTTTGATTAACAAATTCGAAGAATTCAAAGCGAGCAATGGCAACATTGTTCGGAAGGCGGTGGGAAATTTATCTCCAGCTAGCTAGACTGTGTATCGGAAATTCTAACAATACGTTCTTTTTAAATTATTTTATGATACTTCTGTTGAAATGAGTTTTATGTTTTAAGTGCAAAGAACATGATGTATAATAAATAAAGGTAACATACAAAGTGTTAAAAAACGCCCGATTGGCCGTAATATAAAATCTAAAAGCTTTCAGTTACATTTTTAAACATAATAATATTTTAGATTTATAAGGTATTTCTCCCACTTTTCTAGTGTGCCTTCGAGGTGTAGTGATTCTGCATGATGGGCCGGTATTCCAAAGGTCCGTGGTTCGATTCCGGCGAAGACGATTGCTTATTTTTCATCTTGCGCCTGGTTCCAAATTACCTAATGTGTCTACAATCTTAGAAAAAATATGTTTTTTAATTCTTTTTTAATGTTAGATAATTCAATCAGAAAAATATTAAAATATTAAAAATGATGCCACCGTTAAGAAAAAAAATTAAGTAGAAATATATAGAAAAAGTTAAGATACGTATATAATTGCCAAATTTACTGTCACCATTCGATTTTGTTTTAAATGCAGATGGCGCAGATTTAGAAATTTTATATTCGATTCAATATAAGCTGAACCCTATTTATTTGTGGCATTCATTGTATAGGATAACTCTCGTTCTCAAACCCTGTTAACAATTCCCAGAAAAAGGGCTTTTTAAATGGCTATTCTATGCGGTATTAAGCAGTTCACTTTTATGATACTGAAAGCATAGAAAAGCTGTAACGCAGCATAGACGGGAAAAAAATCTGTTTGACATTAAAACATTACAGCTTAATTAAAGGTATACGGTTTTCTCCCAGTGAACTTTAAAGTTACTGTACGATAGTGAGCCGTTGCCATAGCAACGCAACTAGGAGACAAAATTTAAATTACAGAAGATACTCTCCTATTTAAGGAATATAAATTTACGATTAGGAATTATCTTTAGGAACACCTTTAGAAACTATCACTACACGGTGATAATTCCTAAAGATGTGTAAATCTTCAGGAAGTCTTTAGTTACATAATAATAGTTCCAAATATTTCTTTTATTAATGATAGTTCCTAATATTTCTTTTATATATACCGTTACGTACATACAGTGTCGTAATGGAGTGAATGCACACAGAACCGAGATAGCTTGATAAAATTTATTTTCCTAAAATAAACATTTCAGTATTCTTAAACTTTCCACAAAAGTACTCGAACAGCTTTTTTCAGTAAAGCTCTTTTCACAATCAGTAGTTATCACTTCAAACTACACTGACTACCAATAAGTATTTGGACACTTATGCAAATGACGATATCTGCGGTCCTAAGGTACGTCACGGACTCCGCCGGTATATATCGTGCAGGAAACAGCATCAGCTTTAGTCGCATGCAAGATGCCTCGCAGTTCGTAGCTCTCTGATTTCTGGAAAGGTATAATTATCGGTTATCACAAATGTGGCCGATCCTTAAGGGACATATCTAGCGATCTGAAGTACCCAAAATCGACAGTGGCCTATGTGATTAAGAAGTAGAAGGTGAACGGTGATTGTCGGAATGTGCCCCGAGTCGGCAGACCAACGAAACTGCGAGATTGAGACCGACGAGTGCAGTCCACAGAAATTCGGAAGAACCGCACCCAACCGATGGCCCTCATCCGCGAGGAGATTCAACAGGCATACGGGAGTATTGTTTCAATGAATACTATCCGTAAGGAAGCACATCTGCTTGATTTTCATGGTCCTGCTGCTGCCCATAAGCCTTCGTTTACAAAGTTCAACCGCGCTGCTCGGTTAATGTGGTGCAAAGCACATCGAAATTGGACCGTAGATCAGAGGAAACGGGTTCTTTGGAGTGACGAATCAAAGTTCACCTTTTATCGTTCGGATGGCAGGGTCTGGGTCTGGCGTCTACCTGCAGAACGTCTCCTGCCAGAATGCATTGTGCCAACAGTCAAGTTCGGCGAAGGGGGAATTATGATCTAGGGGTGTTTCTCCTGGTATGGGCTGGGACCCTTGGTCCCCATTCATGGTAAGCTCAGCTCCGATGCCTACTGCACTGTTTTGGATGACAATGTGCTTCCTACGTTGTGGCAGTTTTACGAGTTGGACCCCTGTTACTTTCAGGACGACAATGCCAGTTGTCATGTTTCGACGTTAACCAAGGCTTGGTATGGTGCCAATGGAGTTCATCGAATGGACTGGCCTGCCCAGAGTCCAGACCTGAACCCTAACTAGACCAGAACCTCTGGGACGAGTTGCATCGCCGAATTCAGGGGTGCACTACCCGTGCAAAATCGGTGAAGGAAATTCTATGTGTTCTCCAAGAATACCACTAGCTGTCATACAAAGACTTTTGGAAAGTCTGCCCCGGAGGGTCCACGCTGTAATTACCTCTCGTAAAGGCTCTACCAACTATTGATTTTGAATATAGTTTTTCTTTTCTATCACAGGTGTCCAAATACTTATTGGTAGTCAGTGTATTAAGAATGCTAAACACAACGCAATGCAGAGCGCATCTAAAGCGAGAAACTCGCACGGAGATCTCTCAGTACTCCGAAGCCAATCCTGAATTAAACAACAACTTAGAGCTGATTCCAGTACCTACGATTTCTTGAAATTGCTGGAAGTCATGACAGTTGCAGGTACGCAACAGTATGTGCCGGATACAGTTACAGATACATAGGCATTTAGGCCATTTACAGTTATATGGGGATCGAACCAAAATGTCGCCAAATGATGGCCCAAGTTTGGCGAATTTTGGCGATTTCTTGCCAATTAGGAGACAAAAGTTAGTCTCAAAAACCATCGCCAGCGTAGTGATATCTCGCCAATTTACCAAGATACCCATTTACCTTTATGTTAAATAGATTTATCCTTATAGTCTTGTTTTTTCGACAAAGCTTCTCTTTATAAAGGCCATTTGTGTTATACTAAACAAATTTCGTAGCAATGCAGATATTTTCTAATGCCATTCACTTTCGAGCTTTCGACTTTCTGCTCCATTTTTCGTTAGAATTTTCTGAAAATCGTACAGAAAAGTAATTCTGTTCTGAAATATAAACCAGAATATTGAATATCTTAAGCTTTTCTGATGAATATTATTTTAGGCCCGTATAATTTCATGAATGCAGTCGTAAGTAATGCAGTTTTATTATTTTATTTAAAATATTTTAATACTTTGTAGGATTCCTCACGTTTAATGCTGAGTTACTGTTGAAAGTGAAGAATCTTAAGAACTGATAAGCGAATAATCGCTTGAGTTCGTGTGACAGGAAATAAGAAGGGTAAACTAGCCCTTTGTTATTCCAACTAATAGTTAACAAAACTCCGTCTTGGAGTGTACAATAAAGCCGACACTTGGGCTTTGAACTTAAGAGACTAAGAATAATACTAATCTAAACTAAAGAGGTATAGCGGAAGCTATCAAAAATTCTAACAGAGTTGGCTTCTTAACGTTAATAGACTGCGTAGCTATCAAGGGCCTAAAGTACGGCCGAGCGTGATAATAGCTTATGAGAGAGTAGCCTAAAAAAGGCGGACGCGTGCAGACAGAATACCTGGCATTTCTCTAATTAAGATAGAAGAACTTCGGGGTTAAATACCGCTCTTCCTCATTATGTATTCAGACGTGATTCTAAACTACGTTCTGGCCGGAAGTAGTAAGTTGAAGTCAAGAATCGACAGGATAGGAACTTTAACTCAAAATTAAACTTTTAACAAAATTAACACAATCCTTACAACCTGCAACATAAAGTAAAACGGCAAGTAGAATATCAAGAATATAAAAATAAATAAGCAAATTTATATAAACATAACTCAGTTAGTTATAATGATAAATTGATTTAAATTATGTTACATTTATAGCCCATTTTGACATTATGAAGTTCTGATCTCTTAAACATGTTGGTATTCTGGCGAAGGTTGATGGAAGAAATAAAAGATACAGGAAAAAATTAACGTAAAAGTAACGTATTTGCTAAAATAAACCTTATAAATTTTATTGCATGGGGTTTAGTCAAAATTTTAATTAAATCATTCTGATTCCTCTTAATTTTATTTTATTCTTATTTGAGTAACTATCACAAATTATTCCGTTAGTATTATTATTAAAAATTTAGCATCTTACTATTACTATCATTTTAAATCTAATATATGCACAGTTTATTTTAGCACATTTTCTTGAATGCATAATTTGTACAGTTATAGAATTTTCACAGTAAATGAAATAAATTCCTTGAAAATTTAAGCATTCAGCGCCTTTAGTTTTCTCTTAAATTGTATGCAAAAAGTAAAAAATTTAAAAATTGAATTTGACATTATTTTCATTAAAGTAAGTTATCGGACGAGAAATGCCTTGTAAAGCTATTATTTATTCATTTCATCATAACGCTATAATATTCAGTGATTCGAATCTAAAATTTAAACGAAGAAGATATTCCACGATTTGAAACTGAATTCTTATTTAAAATTTCAAAACATTTGCTTTCTAGGGAATTTTCTAAAATTTCGCAGATCTCTTTTACCTCGCATTTCGTTTCCCCCCTTCACCTCCAGTTTGTTTTTAGTTTCTATTATTCTATTTACATGTTAGAATTCTGCGCCATTTTTCGTTAGAATTTTCTGAAAATCGTCCACTAGAGTAATTCTATTCTGAAATATAAACCAGAATATTGAATATCAAGTTTTGCTGATTTTCTAGAATACGATAAAAAGGCCATTTCCCAAAGTCACTTTCCATTTTTACTTCCTTGTACGAAGTAAAAAGGAAGTATTGTAATCGCGAAAAGTTTCAGCCAGCATATTTCAACGAAAATATCCCAATTTGACCTCTTTCAAATGCAATTTAACGATGTATTTCCGTGATATATGTACGTAAGGACAGAATAAAACATTCTTTTCCTCCAAAAAAATTAAAAAACTGCTTTAAAATGAATTCTGAAGAGAATTTTTCGTGGCGTCTGTACGAACGTATGTACGTACGTATCTCGCATAACTCAAAAACGAGTAGCCTCAGAACGTTGAAATTTTGTATATAGGACTGCTTAACATGTAGATGTGCACCTCGTATTTTGGTTGCAATTGGCCGCACCAAATGTATATAAATATATTGATATATATATCTACTCTGTTACCCGGCTCAGTGATCTCAGTTTCTTTACTCTTACATATTTGTAAATTGTACATTTTTTTGCTTTAAAAATGATTGAATTATGTTGTTTTTATCTTCCGATTAAGGTTTTTATGCCTTTAATAAATCTGTATGCAATATTTTTAGAATTATCAACAATTTTAAAGTTTCTAAGTGCGCTAAGCCTTTTTTTATGGGGACCATTGATTGTTTACATTTGAAACAGCAGACTAGTGGATTTGTTTCCAATCTAGAGAAACTTAGCTTCGCAACAACAAAGATAACGCCTTCATTTATTATTTAAATCATGCTTAATCCTTTCTGGAATTTTTTCGAGGAAATAAGCTATTTTACGTAATAAGCTATTTAGCTAATAAGCTAATAAGCTATTTACTATTTTACCTCGTAAGATTTAATTCGTAATTTTTAATACAGATATTTTGAATTTTTATGTATTTTTGCCTTGTCGCGAAGTGAAAACTGAATTAATTGAATGAGAAATACTCAATCGTCTGTGAAAAACTGTTTCTGTTTTGTTTTGTTTGCTTAATTTCTTTTATACATTGTTCTAGCTTTATTATAGTATTTGAATAAAACATGTGGCAACGATTAGATAATTCTTTAAAGGATATAAATTTTGTGCATTCTGAGTTATAATATGAACGAAATATAATACTGTTAAGTGAACCTAGTGCCAGAGTGTCGCTATGGTAAACAAAGTGAATTTTAAAGAATGCACTTATTGTGGCATAAACCACATTCTACAATAGACCACATTCTATTGTGGTTTATGCGGTGTAGGCGAAGTAGGTTTAATTCAATCTAATAAGTTTAAATGAAATACAAGAAAAAATGCGTATAATTTAATATTCCGTACAGGGAAGTCATGTGGTGTCATCAGATTTTTTTTTATCAGTATCTAGATATCTTAAAATTCTTACATTTGTTCAAAGCTCACTTTAGGAAACAGTGCAATATAAATTTTGATCATTAAATTTTTCGGAAAAAATTTAGTGTAAATCCCACACCACCAAAGTTCCGCGAATTTTACCTCATAATTGTCCTGCGAATTTTATTTTTTCCCCCTACGACGATAAAATTCCTGCTTTAACTACACATATTGGAAAAACGAAATGCTAGATATTAGATGATGGAATAGATTTTTTCTGATAGTCTCAATAAATTCTCAGTTTTCTTTCAATATTATTTTCTAAATTGATTTATTGTTGAACTACTTTTTTTTTTAGTTGCGGGAATCGCATGCGAAAAATCTTCTCAGTTTCTTTTATTTCATTGATTTTCAGATAGCCACCATTTTTAAACAATAACAATGGCCTAGAAAAGAAGATTTGTAGCAAAATATTATAGTAAAAATGAGTTTTTAAATGATTTGCTTTGTACGGCTGATGAGCAAATGAAAATAGCTAAAATTAAAGCAATAACTTTCCCTCGAAAATTTTAATAAATGAAGCGATGGTTGATTTGGTTTGTTTGATTATGGCAAAGCAAGCGATGGGTATCTTTCTAGAAAAAAAGGGAAGACTTTCTAAAGCAAAATGGTTCGTATAGATGTTAAACATGGGTAAAATCACGTGTGTGTGTGATTATGGCAAAGCCTCGAGGGCTATCTGCCTAAGAAAAAGGATGCCTTCGTGGAGGACTTTCTAAGGGAAACTGGCTCGTATACACGTTACGGAAAACCACGAAAACGCCCATGCAGCCAGCCCGTCCGCGGGATTCGACCCTCGGACCGAACTACCAGTGTTTAGCGACTTTACCGCTCGGCCGCTGGTGGGCCCCGGTAAAATCACGAAAACGTCCATGTAGACAATCCCTTAGCTGAGATTTGAACCTCGGTCGAATTACCAGTATTCAGTGTGTTTATATCTTGGATATAAACACGCCTTGAGGCTGTTTATATCTTGGATTACGAACGTTCTGTTCGCTTCGATGGTTCTGACATCAGGCCTTCCTTCAGGAAGGAAGGGGGAATCTTTGAAGATGTTTTTGGTTTGGAGAAAAGAGATTTAGAAAGCATTGAAAAAAAAAAAAAAAGATAAATGATTATTAGGGCAGTAACTTTATCATGCCATGAAGTTTCGCCGTTATTTTTCGGAAAATTTTAAGAGATTTCTTAAAGCTTCGCAAATATCATATTTATTCTGAAAATTTGAGATCTTTTTCTGGGTGTCATCATTAGCCGTTGGTTAAGACCGCTGAATATTGGCAACTCGATCTTATTTTAATATGAAAAAATATTGCCTTAAACCTCTAATATGCACTTAAAACTATATAAGTACAGTTATAGAAGATTTTAATAAATTACGGCCAGTTAAACGGGAAGATTAGAAATAATTATAGGGTTACAGGTACAACTGCAGATAATTACAGGTGTTTCAGGCTCCAATTACAGGCTATTGCAGAGACAATCCTGGGGGACTACGTTCACGATTAATTTGAAATCACAGTTAATCCGAGAGCAGTTAAGCAAACGCAGGGAAAAAAAAAAAAAAAAAAAAAAAAAAAACAGAACAATTTATGTTGCAGTTAAAGTAAAAATATTAACAATTTACAAGTATTTTCAAACAATTTAATTTGGAAAATAAGTTAATCTGGTTCCTGAAATTAAATCAATATTCGAAACATAAAAAAAATAATTAAAAAAAAAATAACGAAAAAGATAAATCCTCGTTTAAAAGTAAAAATGTCGATTAAAAGTTTAAAAAAAAAAGAAAAAAAAAAAATTCTGGTTTCCTTTACCCGGAGGTTGACTATGACCGGAGGTACTTTTATTTGACATTTACGCTGATCTAAGAGGAACGTTGACTAATTTTGAATTTCCATTGCCTCTAATTTAATAACGCATTTAGGAAAATAAGTTTTAAAAACTTACCATATTTTCTCGTCTGTTTCAACGCTTGAAGATAGAGGAATCAACACGTTTTCGTCATATTAGATGGTCGCACAGCCTGGAGACTGATCCCAAGAAAGTTAAAAAAAAATTATCCAGTCCTTCAAATTTTGCGAAGAGAACACCAATCAATCAGTTGATGTATAAAGTGCAATCGATGGGTGTTCATAATCCATACACCTGTTCCAGCATTTTCACATTATTTCGCTTGTCCAGTTACGTTCAGTAATTCATTCCTGTAGGAAGAACCCGCAAAGTCAGAAATAAACAAAAAAACAAAACAAACTTCTCGGAGAGAAGACGTGAAGAGCCGCCAGGGAAAACAGCGTGTTAAGAATGAGGAAATTCTTACCTGTCCCGAGCTCACGAGCCTTGCCATGTTTTGTCAGGTCACGCTAATTCTTGTGGAACTTCAGTCAGGCCCTCAAACTACATGACGTCACGCCCGGCAAAGCCCAGCGACCTCTAGGGACAAACTGCGGTACTAGAGGTCGTCGACCGTACACCGTGTGTCACGAAATTCTCACCAAAATGTGTTTTTGGGATTTTCGACGAGATATATATCCATCGATGTAAAACTAAAAGCAAGTTGGAAGTCAGAAGAGAAGGGTATACAGGAAAGCTTCGTTTTACGCGAATTCGAAGCGCGCGATAGTCACTCTGCCATTGAGCGAACCTTGCTCGTGTGTTGCACTTCATCCGAAACACTTAACTCGCTTTTTAAAACCCCTATTGTTTTCAGCTTGAGACAAATCCTGTCTGGCATAAGTGAATGTTGTTGCTAACCAACGATGCATAAGTTCTTCTCTTTAGTGTTGTAAATGCATGTTGCTGAATATGGCGTTAAGTCAAAAGTATAAAATATTTTTTTTTTTTTGAAGTTCTTAACAATGTATACAACAGCTGTTATTTTATGCCATGAATGTAGTTAATAAAGTATGTTACTAATGCCCATAATATGTTGACTGCGAAATTTCCAACATTCCTTCTTATGTGCACTTGCTTAGTCACTTACGCCTTTTGCACGGAAAAGCTGCCTAAAGCATGATAAGTCCGTAGTTGCTATAGCCAACGAATAGAAATGCTAACAAATAAATAACTAAAAGGGAAATTCTAAGTACGTAGCATTTAAAAAAAAGTATTAAGATATACCATTCTCACACAGATATTCATATATTTATGTAAACCATTTTTGGCCCATTCAAATAATACTTAAACCAGTCGTATCAAAGTGGTGGCACCCGAAGCAATATTTTGCGGACAGCGAAAACATTTCCCTTAAATTAATTAGCATGATTATGACAAGAATTTGAACAGAAGAATGAAAGAATTGTTTACATTTGAAACAGCAGAATAGCAGATTGGTTGCCAATCTAGAGAGACTAAGCTTCGCAACAACAAAGATAACGCCTTTATTTATTATTGCGAATTAAATCATGCTTAATCGTTTCTGGAATTGTTTTCGAGGAAATAAGTGTTTAAGATTTACTTCGTAAATTTTAATAGAGATATTTTGAGATTTTATGTATTTTTGCCTTGTCGCGAAGTGAGAACTGAATTAATTGAATGAGAAATACTAAATCGTCAGTAAAAAACTGTTTTTTTATGTTTTTTTTTTTTTTTTGCTTAATTTCTTTTATACATCGTTCTAGATATATAAGAGTATTTGAATAGAACATGTGGCACCGATTAGATGATTCTTCAAATGATATAAATTTTGGGCATTCTGAGTTATAATATGAACGAAATAATAACGCTGTTAAGTGACCCTCTCGATAGAGTGTCGCTATGGTAAACTAATATAGCGAATTTTAAAGAGTGCATTTATTCTATTGTGGTTTATGCGCTATCGACAAAGTAGATTTAATTCAATCCAATAAGTTTAAATGAAATGTAAGAAAAATGCGTATAATTTAATATTCCGTACAAGGAAGTTATGAGGTGTACACATCAGATTTTTTATATTACGAAAAGAGTAATAAAAAATTGCTGCAGAGAAGCTTTTTGGAAAAACACTAGCAAAAGGAACATTCATAAAGTATGGACATATAACATTCATAAAGAATTTTTGACACTCTTTTATGGCCCAGAAAGAAATCTGTTGCTATCTTTCGTTTTGTTACTGGCCATGATTGCCTTTTAAAATATCTGCATCGACTGAGCATTATCCTAACCCCAGTTTTCAAACTGTGCAACCTTCATGAAGAAAGGGATGCTCATATCTTAATCGTTGTCCTGCACTTAAGGTTAGATCACTCTGGGTGAGATATTGCCAGAGGCGAGACAGAAAATATATTTATAGATTATATTGTGGACTATTTTATAGTTCTGAGGATTTCTTTTAGCTAATCTTTAGAATATTGTAACTGTTAGTTTGGCGACATTTTGGTAAGGCGATAAAGGTTACTAGCTAGGACTTTAGCAATAATCTGAGAAGTACATAGTTCGAATCACAGATTATTTTGTCTCAGAGAAATGAGAGATCATGAGACACGTGATGTGAAATTTTCCGGAAAATTCCGATCGTAATTTTAGATAATAAGCACTTAGAAACAATTTCGCTGCTAAAGTGCTGAATTGTCCACTTATTTGTTTGGCGCTTTTTACAAGAGTAAGAAGAATTGGATTTTTGTCAATTTTCTTTGACTTTTTAAGTGAAAATAGGTCGATGTGTACATGAATAAAGTCAAGAGTGTGCACAGTGCTATTTTTGTGCAATTCTGGGATGTTTTTTTAAGTGAAAACAGGTCGACGTGTACATGGATACCGTGTATGTGGAATTCTTAAAAACGCGGCAAGCAGTTTGCGATTCTGCACTTTCTCCCAATTTTGCACCCAATCTTCGTCATGATTAAGCCTTTTTGTTCCATAAAAGTTCTAGTATAAGCGTGATTCGGCTAGCAGATTGTTGGAAAAAATGATGAGTTAAAAAAAAAAAAAGAAAAGAAAGAAAAGAAAAGAAAAAAAAAAAGAAAAAGACTTTACTTCGTGAAAACAAAATGACGTCCAAAACAAAACTAGCAGGTTGCTGTAGCAGGATTGATCGCCAAGGTTTCGCCAAAAAATCGCCAAGTTACCATAATGTAAATATTCGCCTTTCTTTTATTTTTGCTTGTTCTGTCAACAGTTCTCTTTGTAATCTCTTATTAGAAATTTAAAAACAAATGTTGGTAGAAAAAAATTTCAGCTTATCAGCTGCTTTCAGATCGTGCATTGAACCCACCCTCAGTCGGAGATCGTCTTAAGCATTTCAGAATAGAAATCTTTAATAAAGAAAACAAATTAGTTTTCCAAAAGTTTTACAAAAGAACACCAAGATGATATACAAAGCCACTGTTATTACTGTTAAAGCCACTGTTACTTGGTGATCGCCTCAGCAGGGACTGACTCGCTAGACGAGACACACTCACTCGATGTGAGATCAGCGTGGGACTGTCAATATCAAAATTTCTCAGTATCATATATCGTAATCTATACTAGAAAAATTTCCATATACATTAGTTTATATTTAAATTTTAAAAGAAAATTATAATCCCTTCGTTCTTGACTAGCATTAAAAGAGGCTGAAAATTATAATTGACTCAAACATTTTAACACTCATTTCATAATTTCAATGAGGTAAATTTTAAATAAACTGAATTTTTTAATTGCATAAAAATGCTGTTCTCATTAGGACAGTGAATTTTAAAAGTTATATTTTTGACACTGCGGTATTCAAAAGAAAATTTAGTGGATATTTTAAAGTTTTGTAAAAGACACGGTTGAAAATTGGGCAAGCATCTACAACTAGAATTTAAATTTATTTGAAGCTCAACCTCGCTGTTTTTGGAAGAAATCGCGATTTCAGCCAGAGCGCTGGAATCCCAAACAAGATGAATTTCGGTACTTTTTTTATATAACCGAATCGCAGTAGAAAGTTTTATTATTGCATTATCACACTTAAAAATTATTAAAGCTGACGTTGATACTATAGCTTCTGAATATATATCTCCCTTTCTTCAGAAAATCAAAATATGCGTGAAAATTACAGCATTAAGGGCCAAATGCCTCCCTTCGAAATAAACTCTCTTCAAGAAGAGGAATATGTATGGACTCAATAAAGCTCTAAATCCGGTCAATAAAGCTCAATAAATGAGTTAGGAGGTACGTAAAGATGCAAGTTTAACTACCTTTGAAGACTGCTATTTACACTTGTGTGTTTTTCGGTGTCTACGGCAAGAAGTTCATAGAAAATGACAGGAATTATGGGAAGACAACTCATTTAGCAGCCGCTTCTTGGTCAATGTTTTAAGTGTATCAATGCAATGAAAGAAACTTCTCTGAAAAATTCTAAAGGGGTTTCACGAAAAGGACTTTAAAACACATTTCGAGGATTTTGAGCACGGATTCAAATCCCCAAAAAGATATGAATGTTGTAGTTGTATAGTCTTTACTCAGATCAATAGTTTATGTATTGTTGCGTTTTTTTTTTCTCTTCTGACACCAGTTGTTACGTTATTTTCTTCCTTCACGTTCGTACGGGGTTTGTAGATTTGGAGGGAATAACGACGACACTTGATGAAGTATCGAAACACACTTTATTTAGCCAATATTTAATCAGGACAGCTCCAAAGTCACTTTTACAGTCGTCGAAGATCTACTATAAACACTCGCTGGAACAATCAGCGACACAGGCTTCAGGTTATCAGGCTATTCCGGTGGAGACAACTTCACTGCAAAGCATCAGAGTACAGCTCCCGACTCTGCTTGTTATCGGAACTCCACATACTCTCAAGAGTCTCCACGCTGCAACTCGCGATGCTCTCGACGACACAGTGAGCATCTCCTGACTCTCGGTTCAGTCGTTTCCGGAGCTCAACACGCTCTCTCGGCGATGCACTAGCCGCGATACTCTACGAGACTCTTTCGGTGCACTCAACGACCCACTCGGCACTCGCTGGCCGGCTGTCAACGCGATCGCCTCCGCAGGGATTGACTCGCTAGACGAGACACACTCACTCGATGAGAGACGCACACTGACTGACTGCGGACCAGCAGGGTTTATATATAGCTTTCGGCCTGTGTTTGAGAACATTCTGGGCTAAACCGGTAAGAATTCGTTCCAGAAGGTTCTCCAACTGTCCATGGTATATCGCCAATTTTGTCGCCAAACTTCGCCAAATGGGCGATTTCTCACCAAATGTGGCAACTCTGCCTTCCCTTGCTATTTTATGGCAACCTTAAACTCCTTTGCGGGGAAGCTATCTTACCGCGCCTGTACATTTCGTAACAGTATTGTTGCTTCGAGTATTAATTAATATCTTTTTAAAATAGCAAATCCGCACAACCTTAAATCCTCATCGGAGTATTCTAAAGGTGCTGCTGATGGGATCCGTGCACATACTCAGGGCATCTTAGAATATTCCCGGAGTCGTTAATCTCCCATACTTGTATATCCTTAGGAAATCCTCGCTTATCCCCGTCGATAGTGTAATGGATGTAGTGAAGATCTAAAAGTCCTAACTTATTACATTATCAACCTGAAACAGCTCCTTAACACATGCTGTTGATGGCTTAATATTACATCTCTTCATATCCATAAGATATCCACGAAAGAATCCGAGAAACTATAATTTTCAGAACTGAGTATAAGAATCCTTAAAATAGTTGATGACGAAAGTCTCTTGGAAATTCAACACGAATTAACCGAAGAAGTCTTCAGAAGACGTCTGAGAATCAATAGTTTCAGGATATCTTCACATATCCCAGGACATAGCGAGTTAAACAAGGCATTCTCAGACTGTAAAATTACGAAGTCCTTAGGACATCTGAGAATAAATATCCTCAGGATGTTCTATGAACTTTGCGATTTAAACAGGATATTCATTCTGAGAACATTTTGTATTGTGGAAATATAAACTGAGCACTAGGGATAAGTGTTATGCGTGTAAAACCCATATTTTCGTTAAGAAGCGCGAAAGAGAACACTTGTGAAGAGGAAAGCTTCGGAAGAATTGCATAACACAAAAGAAGCGATCTGCTCTAGTTGTCATTCTTTTGTGGCGATAGAAAAGTAGATAATTCTACGCCTCTGCATCCCGTTGGAAGTTTTCAATGGAATTTTAGTTATGAGTTCCGTTTTCTGGCGAGAATTTACCTTTAAATTTATGAAGATTCTTTGCACGACAGTGCTGTTTTTCGCAAATTTTATGTTTTACGAGCTGAACCAATGTGTTTGTTCTATTGGGCAACTTTCGGAAATTGCTTTCTAAGTATACGATACCGAACGGATTTACTATGAAAAGTTCTCCTAAATGAAAGCATGATTACAAATTATCCAAAAACTTTGGCTGTAGCTTCAGTTTAAGGTATACCGAGATTTTTAGATTTGTTGTACATGGCCATCGAGAAAGGGATGGGTTGACTGATCTGAAATCATTATATTATATTATACCATAACTTCAATTATTATTTTGATCGCACTTCGTCTAACAAAAGATCTCGTGGATCGTCTCTTTATAAGGCAGGTGGTGAGACATGCCCCAAGGGTCGACACAAAAGCTACTTGGCCTTCTCATACATTTTCGGGAAGGAGGGTTAAAGGCCTACATCAGTTTTATTTTTAGTTTTCATGTATTACGTATGCATTTTTAAGTGTTATGTATGCAGGCATTGGGATCAGCTTTCTGTATTTCTATACTGAGTATCATGTTAGTTTTTCGCTTTAATATTCAGTTTTGTTCTTATGTATGTATTATCCTGTCTGCAAGTACTCCGAAAGAAAATGCAGGTGAATGGTTCAATTTGTTAAACAACTACAGTTTAAGTATGCGCAAAGAACTAAATTATGCAGGAATTTGTTATCTTAGTGATAACAGGTACGCAATCTTTTAAATGTTCTTACATCAGAGTTAGGCACATGAAAAGTAATCTGCGTTAAATTATGCGTGGGCGCTAGGATTTTTTTTAATCATCTTTTAATCTCTCTCTTTATTTAGTTATTTTTTAAATTTTTTATTTATTTATTTTTTTAAAGTTTACTATGGGCAATAATTTAATAGGTTACAACTTTCCTCCATGCAGGACCAATGATTTCACAGAAGCCCCATAAATATATGACAGTTGTATCAGGATAAGCACCCGCATGTAGACATTTAGCAAGTCCAGAAAATCCACGGCAGTTAATTTTTCAGGCAGAGTCCTCCTATCTTTATCTAAGACAAGTTTCTGTTTATTCTAACAGCGATTCTTAACAGTCTTTTGATTGCTTCTTTGCTTAATTTTAAGTAGTTCCTAACAGGATACTCTTTCCCCGTACAACAATATCCAAGCTTACATGTAGACTTTATGAGGCTCTTAGCCGTCTATTCGGCTGCGTTCCCGTAGCAGGATGGAGCAGAGAGTAGATGGTTTCTGCCAGGCTAAGGCCAGGTCAGTGGTCTTCCTTGGTGGCGCTCACTCACTCACTAGCTACTCTCTACACACCCGGGGAGCTGCACAAATGCTATATTTTTAATCAGTCTTCTTAGTTTTTATGCCAAAATAGCTGGAAATTACTCAAGTTTAGACTGTAAGGACCAGAGAAGTAACTTTGACGTGAGCGAAAATTTGTTTGAAAATAATGACTCCTCGGTCTGAATCAGCTAGTTCGTACAAAGATAGCAACCCTGCAATATAAAGCATAATTCGTATTGTGTGGTATAGGTGGAGACACACGCAAAATAAGCTGAAGCAAAGTCGGCATCTGTTTAGCCAAACAAGCATATTATGTATCTCTAGACCTTGCTAACTGAAGTTTTCGCTCCGGATGGAATTCCCAGAGAGATCATTCAGGGGTGCTTATTATGAGACACAAAGATTACATTATTACATTATTACGCAGAGATTTAAGATTTTAAAGTACTCAAAGCAGTTTTGATTAATTTACGGACAAAATCCTCTTAGGGATTTGCATCGTTTGTTGCCTTTGCTACGATTGCAAAAGATATAATCCAGTCTATGTGAACGAAAAACAGAGTACCGTACGCATAGAAGTATCAGAACATCTAAAAGCGAGTGAACTATTGAATGAAGAAGATAAGCGTTACAATAAAATTAAAAAAATCTGATGTGTACACCACATGACTTCCTTGTACGGAATATTAAATTATACGCATTTTTTTCTTGCATTTCATTTAAACTTATTGGATTGAATTAAATCTACTTCTTTGACAGCGCATAAGCCACAATAGAATAAATGCATTCTTTAAAATTCACTTTGTTTACCATAGCGACACTCTGGCGCTAGGTTCACTTAACAGTATTATATTTCGTTCATATTATAACTCAGAATGCACAAAATTTATATCATTTAAAGAAGAGAATTATCAAATCGTTGCCACATGTTCTATTCAAATACTATAATAAAGCTAGAATGATGTGTAAAAAAAATTAAGTTAACAAAAAAAAAAAAAAAAAAAAAAAAAAAAACAGTTTTTTACAGACGATTGAGTATTTCTCATTCAATTAATTCAGTTCTCACTTCGCGAGAAGGCAAAAATGCATAAAAACTCAAAATATCTATATTAAAAATTACGAAGTAAATGTTAAACACTTATTTCTGCGAAAAAATTCCAGAAAGGATTAAGCATGATCTAACTGGCAATAATAAATGAAGGCGTTATCTTTGTTGTTGCGAAGCTAAGTTTCTCTAGATTGGAAACAAATCCACTAGTCTGCTGTTTCAAATGTAAACAATCAATGGTCCCCATAAAAAAAGGCTTAGCGGCACTTAGAAACTTTAAAATTGTTGATAATTCTAAAAATATTGCATACTGATTTATTAAAGGCATAAAAACCTTAATCGGAAGATAAAAACAACATAATTCAATCATTTTTAAAGCAAAAAAATGTACAATTTACAAATATGTAAGAGTAAAGAAACTGAGATCACTGAGCCGGGTAACAGAGTAGATATATATATCAATATATTTATATACATTTGGTGCGGCCAATTGCAACCAAAATACGAGGTGCACATCTACATGTTAAGCAGTCCTATATACAAAATTTCAACGTTCTGAGGCTACTCGTTTTTGAGTTATGCGAGATACGTACGTACATACGTTCGTACAGACGCCACGAAAAATTCTCTTCAGAATTCATTTTAAAGCAGATTTTTAATTTTTTTGGAGGAAAAGAATGTTTTATTCTGTCCTTACGTACAGATATCACGCAAAAACATTCTTTAAATTGCATTCGATAGCGGTCAAAATGGATATTTTCGTTGAAATATGCTGCCTGAAACTTTTCGCGATTACAATACTTCCTTTTTACTTCGTACAAGAAAGTAAAAAGAGGAACTTGATTCAATTTTATGAATTCACAGATTCATTTATATGATATACATTTCATCAAACTCCAATTGCTAATTTGAAAAATACTTTTATTATACTGTTCAGTATAAAATTAAACAATAAGTAAAATTTGAGTTACAAAAATCACTCGCGTATTCTTTGATCATTAGGAAATATAATATCGGAGAGATGTTACTTAGGATAGGCAGGAGATGATCGGTACGGTTATTCGAAAATCGGTTTCGATCTTAGGCCGGCGTCAGGCCTAAGTATAAGTATTCTAAAAATGATAATTGAATCAAGTTATTACTCTCTGATTGAGTGCCATTCGAATCGCCTGTGTGTGAAAATCGCAATCTCGAGAACGAATCATGTTAATCAACTTAACAGCAAATATAATTGCTAAGCTGGTTATGATTCACAAATGATTAGAATTTCAAAACGATAGCGTATGCATGGGCTGAACAACTTTCCCTGAAATAACGTGTTAGTCTCTTTAAGTAGAGGACCGTTAAAAGTGCTCTTTGATATTAAATGAGCATAGTAAACTATTTTTATTCTGTTACTTTGTTATTAGAAACGTTTTTAGCTGAGGTTTAGCTTTATGTAATGCAGACATTTATTTATCAGCCATGCGCGAACACTAGACTCATCTAGTGACTCATCTAGAAGTTAACATCTTTGAATCCTTCCCCTGTACCGATCAAGAGCCAGTTCCCACAATGTTACTAATAGACTAGACTAAATTATTCAGTTATATAATTACTAAAAAGCCTGGCGGTCATACGAAATGGCCGCTGTTCTAGATATTATAAATTGTAATTAAAATGATTTGTGCAAAGGTGTCTGCTAATTTGAACTGAATTACCCAGGGCAGGCGGCGAGGATGCCCCTTTACTTACTGCTCCCATGGAGGTAGGAAGTAAGAAGGAGTCGCCCTAAACAAGTTTCTCCGTACCCTGCTCTGAAGCACCGGCGATCCCTACGTGGTGACCAAAACATTGGGTCATTTACCATTGAGTTCTATGGGATTTGACGCGTTCGGCTGTAAATATTTTGTAATTACGTCGCAAATATACATATAAATGTATATATTTTCTTTTTCTACAACACTTCAGAGTCCTAAGTATGTGAAAACAACATATTTTTAAACAACATTTCATTCTGAACGGAATTAAATGCTATACTTTTCACAGGACAGTTTTCTCAGAATGGTTTAATTTGAATGAAATATTTTCACAAGTTTTCGTTAATTACATTAGAAAAAAAAAATAAGGTAGTTCGATTTTATTCGGTTAAGGTACAAAAATTAAGATCAAAGTTTATTGTATTATTAATATTAAAATTATGCATTATTTCTTTTCTATTTATAGAGCTTCTTCCTAAAATACTTTCTTAAATATGACATGATTTTTTGGCTTCTTTTAAATCGAAAAATGTAAGTCAATTTATAATTAATGCTCTATTCGGTTCATTTTAAATTAGAGAATTATTAGGAATTAGCGAAATACTTTAAATAGTACTTGACTTTCTGTGAACATTTCTGAAAGGGAATAAAATAAGTTTTTTTTTTTTTTTTTTTTTTTTTTTTTTAAGTATTATTTAAAACTTGTAACTGAGTTATTATAAAATGTAAAGGGAATAATTCTTTTAATTATACTTATCAGATTTTTTTTTTTTTTTTTTTTTTTTTTTTTTTTTTTTACCCTTCATTTCAACAATACATATTCCAAAACTCTTTATTACGTTCTTAAGTGCGCATCTTATAGCATTTGCTTTACAATAGCTTTTAACAGATTGCTTTACAATACGAACAATTCTTACTTAAATAGTTTTATAACGTATTTGTCAACAGGATTTCAATTTATGTTTACAATTCAATATTAAGGTTATTATATATTTAGATAACATTTATAATCATTATAAATTACATACATTTAATCATTAGATTTCTTCACAGTACTTTCACAGATGTTTATAAGTGAATAAATTCTTCATTTCAAATACATTTATAAATAATTTAATGAATATTTAAGTATTTTGTCAAAGGCAGATACATGCTTTTTGCAAGCACATGCATAAATACCCGTACATATTTCCTATTTATCATTTCCGGCATGTGCAAATCTTTAATTTCTGTGCATTCACTATATTTTTCGTGTAAAGTAATTTACACTAATTTAGCATACACCCGAAAGTTTTACATAAAAAATATATAGGAATATAATTTGAATGAAAATTATAAGTATTATTTTTAATACCCACTCAAAGGTCAGTTTTTCTTCAAAATTCCTCCACGATGGCATCTCTCTCTTTAGGCAGATAGCCCTTGCATGCGTTACTCTATTTAATAAAAACTTAATCTGACCTATGTACCTAATTACAAATATTTTAACATACATAATTTTATATTTACATTTAGTCATCAAGTTTCAAACTTTTCAAATCTTCTAGAAAATAAATTTTGGCAGATCTCTTTTAGCAATTTTCTTAAAATCTATATTTTTGTAGTGCAACAGCTTAGAATTTTATAAAAGAAATTCATAATCAAAATCGCTGTTGTTAGTTATCGAAAAATAACCAAGATGTGATTTTTGCGTAAATGTCAGTAAACTATACAAATTGCTATTATCCATCACACTATGAATGTTTCTTTCATGCGAGAGTGTCCCTTTTTCGATTTCTATGGAACTGTCGTGTGTCAAAATACTATCAGAATCTTGTCAAGCGAGCTTCTGAATGTAAACAAAGAACACCCCGCCTGGTGACCCAAGCTTCAAAGCAGTGCTTCACTTCTAGCGCCGAATGGCCCCTCCTCCCTTTCCTACCTCCATGACTGCTCCACGGGGATTCCCCCTTCTACTTGCTTAATTGCTTAAAGTAGAGTGCAATGAAGGAAACCACTGGCGGTACATTTCTTAAGAGCCACCGCTAGTTCAGTCAGTAAAGGTGATTTAAATAATGAAATGTTATTTCACATGTTACAGATCTCTTTGTTCACAACATTTCTTATGTAGATCTTTGCATCATTTTTAAGCTCGCCTTGCAGAGGACCATCCATTATTTTTAATTTTACGTCCGTTCTTTCACAAACTCTTGAACAGGCAATATAAAGTTGAACGTGTCCAAATGCAGGCTCGGGTAAAAAAATGCCAACACGCTTAAGCGTTTGGCCCTGAGACTTATAGATGGTCATAGCAAAGGCAACTTTTACAGGAAACTGTCTACGTCTCAATTGAAACGGCAACCCTGTGCCGTGGCAACTTCACCCCATTGGCTAGTACAGTTACGCAAGCAATCCATAAACTATCGGCGACAAACAGACACTTAAGCCGCATATATATATGGAGTGCAGTAACATCATCTCCTCCGAAACGGCTGGCTTCCGGGCTTAGCGAAGCACACCGTTGGATTCCGCAGGTCCGTGGCACGCCATTTTGACCATTCACGTCTTCTTGGGACTTTAATTAGCCGGGATATTAATTAAAAACTAATTTTTCCCAACGTTTTCCCTACATTTTCCACTTTCTTTCTTGGGTTTTCCCTATTACAGGAATTTGGCTACGTGCAAAATTCTTTTTTCTCGAATATCTACGGAACGGCGCCGAGTTCAAATTCGAGACGCGTATTCTCGGATTCCAAAAAATTCTCCGAATCCATCGATACCGTTCTCACCTTCGTACGACTTTAATCGGCCGAGATATTAATTAAAAACTGCGGAATCGTTTATTTCCGCGCTCATTTTTCCGAGTGGCAACAATAAACTATCGGCGACACATACTTTAGCCGCTTATATATATAAAAATAATAGCTGCATAACAGATTAAGGAATTTAAAAAGCTGTAAGGCATTTTCTCCCTCTTTGAAGCATGCCTTCATGGTGTATCGGTTAACACATTTGGCGCGTACTCGAGAGATCCAGGTTCGAGTCGCGGAGATGCACATTTCTCATATCTTCTACTTCAAAATAACCTAATGAGTCTACAGTGGCGCCTGAACTAAAAGATGGTGGATAATGATTCTTCACCACCAGGATTTGGCGATTGGGTCCCCTAATCCCCAGTTGCCCTTTAAAAGGGAGAGTATATAAGGTTGCCAGTATTGGTCGAAGCTTAGTCCACCTAACCGCCTCAAGGATAGTCTTATGACTGTAACAGGCCCCACCCGATCCAACCGCAAACCGTCCAACCGAGTATTTAAAGATTTTTTTTTCCTCTTTCAAGAGCATTCCTCTTTCTTCATCTTCATGCCTTAATGCTGTAGCGGTTAGCACACTTGGCGCGTGTTCGAGAGATTCAGGTTCAAGTCCCGGCGAGGGCATTGAACATGTTTCATATTTCCTGCTTCCAAAATATCGTAGTGAAACATATAAATACATATTTATAGGTATAATTAGTATAAATACATACATTTGGTTTCATTTGGCTATGCCAAAGCACTCCAGGGCTGTCTGTCTAAGAGGAGGAATCATTTCGTAAAGGACTTTTTAAGGGAACTAACACATGAGCTACACATGGGGAAAATCACGAAAATGCCCATATAGTTCTTTCCCCCCAGCTAGTTCTTTCCCATGATCCAACCCAACCAAACTACTAGTGTCAGCGACTTTACCACTCTGTCGCTAATGAATCATATAAATACATACATAATTAATTAATTCGTCTAAATGTAGGCTTATCTAATTCAAGTTGTTTATGTTACAACAATTCCAATGCAAAAACTAGATTTCTGTGTTTTCTATTTTCATATCTTATTATTTGATGTTATTTATTGTCCCAATTCTGTAAGCTCCTGACAAATTTCAAATCCATTCTATTTTTACCCAAGTTACCGGATCCCTTTCTTCAAAAATTCCTGCCGAGAAAAATATTTCACACTGAGAAAATATTCTAATCCATATTTGCATTTATCAATATTCTAGTATCTTCTCTGAAGATACCCATCTGTGAAATATTCGGCCGACTTATGGCAGATTCAACTCTTTTTAAGCTTCGCGACTGCAGATTCTTTTATTTTTCTATTATTACCACTGCAGTCAATAAAAACTAGCAGTGAACTAGCTAAGGCGTGCTTTGAAGTCAAATCGCAAAAGGAAGGAAAAATAAAGTTCTCTTTACATTTTCTGTAAAAATTCGCACCGAAATCTCGGAATAGGTTTGGAAATGCAATAAAATTCCGCGCGAGATACAGAGATCTTTAAAGGTATAACATTCCCTGCTGAAGCGTGTCATAAAACGTAGATGGGAAAGGTTATTTCAAACGTTTCCGTGACGCTCTAAAACAGAGTGGCCAAACTTTATTTCTATAAAAGACGTGGAGTAGAATTCAAAACTATTTCAGTAGCCGCAAGTGTATTCTGCAAAAGTTTCACCTCGAAGTAAGTTTTGTCTCGTTTACAAGAGTAGAACATTCATGTGGAGATATTTCGTAAGCCAATCAGTCTGACGCAAACGAAGAAGATATTGCCATTAATTTTTAGAATTGCAAAGAAGTACTGAAATTAATTTTGGTGTTAGAAAAAACTGCTATCATTTTGCGAAAATATTATTGGCGTTAATTTTTGAATTACAAATAAGCTAATGACATTAATTTTGGAATTAGAGGAAGCTATTGCCATTAGGCGAAGAAACATTTGGTCCCAATTTTTGGAATTTCACAGATTCTAACATTATATTTTGGAATTATGACAGAGCTGTTGCCATTAAGGTAAAAAAAAAAACTATTGATAATGATTCTTTTAAATTTGGGAAAAGGTATTGACATTAAATTTTGAAATCACTAAAAAGCTATTTTCAACAGTTTTTGGAATTACGAAATTCTATTGACATTATGAGATGAAGCTATTGACATTAACTTATGGAATTACGAAAGTACATATATTAAAAGCTGCTGGCTTCAATTTTTGGAATTAGCGAAGAATTTATTATTACGGAACGAATAAATTAAAGTCTTAATATTAACTGAAGAAAATACTAATATTAATTTTCTGAAGCTGTTGATATTAGGTTTTGGAATCAAGAAAGAGCTGCTAATACTAAACGTAGAAGCTTTTTGCATTAATTTTTTGAATTTCAAAGAAGCTATCGATATGAATTTTAAAATACGAAGAAACTTTTGGCAGTAAGTGAAGAAACTATTGAAATTAATTTTTAAAACTGCAAAGAAACTATTAATTAAGATATCAAACAACAAAAATCAGCGTTATATTTGCAAATTTTCACAGGACTAGATTCGATGGTTTTAGCGAACCATCGAAACTAGTTCTGTGAAAATTTGCAAATATAACGCTGATTTTTGTTGTTTCACTTCTGAATTAATATTTGTTCGGCGTGTTATTTTATCTTAATTACAAAGAAACTATTAAAATCAATGTATGGCAAAGAAATTTGATTGTTAACAGTTTTTTTTAAATGTAAAACAATTTTGTACAGATGTAGAACATATGCCGTGTGAAATGTCTGTTATTAATTACAAGAATGTTAAAAATCTTATAAAGTCTAGTTCTGTTAGGGAGCATAATAACTAACACTATAGCCTTTAAAACTATAGCCTATAAAAGACTTATTGAAGCACTATAGCCTTTAAAACACGATAGCCTTTAAAAGAACTATTGAAGAATTATCTTCTAGCCTTGTGAAACAAAACAAAAGTCAGAAGAAGTGTGTATAAGACCATTTTATTCGAACACAAACTTAGCAGTTACCCAATTAAGGTTTACACAAGCCAAGCACTTCTGGCTTAACATAAAGAACAAATTCAAAGTGGGGTAGGTTAGCGTAACGGCTCACAAGATAATTTAACGCGCCGGCAAGGCTCTGGTTTGTAGAAAACCGGCTAGACGAAGCTAAATGGCTACAAGCACTCAACGTCGCAGAATCAAATCTCTAATAATCACGGCACAACGTAGCCTGGAATAGGCAGACAACCTCTAATATTAACTTCCGAAAATCTTGCTTAAATAGTATTTCTTTCTACCTCAATCTGAATAAAGCTCGCTGTCTCATTTCCATTCTTTCATGAAAAGCGTGGGTGAACAGAGAGTGATAGTAAAGTACAAAAATTTTAAAATAACTTATTAGTTAAAAATAAATAGATAAACCTCACATTCTTAATAAAAACAGAGTAATTTCAAATTTTATCATTTAAATTCATTAGTAACACAAAATTAAACCGAAAGTGATTTTCATGAACTTGGAGCACCGGTCACCCAGAGTTTGACAGTCATTTGTGGTCAATAAATAGGTAAGCGAGCGGTTTGTGAAAGTTGCACCAAATTTAGAAAGCATTACAAATTAAAATCAATCTAAAGCATATTGTTATTTCTAAAGCCTACTGTTTATCCTACCTCCCCCGGGGGTCGACTCAGGAGAATTCCTGGGAAGTACTGGCTAGGATCTGTACTTAGACAGTTTCAACCACGGGGGTATACAGAGGCTGTTCGCACATTTTTTTAGACGAATTCGGTAAGCGGTAATAAAAACTCGTTTGCTTCAAAAGAAGTAATTGTAATTGTATTATGTTTTTAAAAGTCAAAATTATCGTCTGTGCCTTGAAAGTTTTGTTTTTATTCAAAATGGCGAATTTAACAAAGCAGTGCTTCGTCTTCTACTATTGCAAAGGTACGTTGTTTAATGTTAAAAGAAAATCCCCCTAGTCAAAGGACAGTTAGTTGCAAAATCATTAAAATGCTCGGTGTCCACTGTAAACAAAATGATAAACGTTGATTTAAATCTTAAGAAAGCGAAAAAACGCAATGTGCATCGTCTTCTTCCAAAGCATATCGCTCAACGCAGGACACGCTGCAGAATTCTATATGAGAAACACTTATCCAAAGAAAAATAGAAAACAATTGTCACAATAGATGAAGCATGGGTTTATTTAAATGTCTGTAACAAAAAAAAAAAAAAAAAAAAAAAAAAAAAGAGCCATTTATTATCATAAAAGGGAAGAAAAATTTAAGTACATGGTTCAAAGAATTGAAAGAAAGTTCTTCTAAGGGATTCATGATTGTTGCTGGTTTTTCTTATAATGGCAAGTTAAAAGTAAAGAGAGTGCAAAAAATGTCAAGATTAACTCCAAATACTATCAGGAACATATTTTATCGCCAATTTTTCTGAATGAAATACCATCGCTTTACCCACAGTGCCATCCATCTGTGAGACTCCATCAGGACAAAGCTAGCAGTCACACATCAAAATCCACTGTAAATTTCCTAAACGAAATGTAACAAAACCTGGTATCAAGGCCATGCCCTTCACTGGTATCCCTACTAAATCTCCCGATGTGTCACCTATGGATTTTTGTGCTTTCGGACTTTTAAATACTGCATTATCCAAACGTTATCCCAAAACCCGAACAGGTCTCTGGAAAGCTGTTCGGGAGGAATGGGATAGAATACCTCTTCTGCCACTTCAAAAAACATTATTATCCTGGGAATTGCGGTTTCGAAAGATAGTTCAGAATAAGGATGTCAAATAGAACATTTAAAACACAAGAATTTTACTTAATTTAGTTTTGTGAATACAATATGCATCGTCTAAAAAATGTGTGAACAGCCTCTGTGTAATTTGTCTTCAGAAGACTAGAGCCAGAGTTTATTCTCAGGTTAGTTCAGTCTTGGCATTGACCGTACTGATACTGTCGTGTCCGTTCCTCTGTTTATGGTGGAGCTAAATTGGAGATCACCGACCTAATCGATGGGGGTTTGGTATTCATAGTCCCAGGGACGGAGACTGACAGAGCGGACAAGGCACCAAGCGATTATCGATGCCAAAGGAGTGGTGCCTTGAGGCAAAGACGACATCGTACTTTAAGTTGAAAGGGGTCTCAGAAAGTTCTCCACGAAGACGTCCCTCCTTTTAGGCACATAGCCTTCGATTGCTTTGCCATAATTAAATAAACAAACACACACACACACACACACACACACACACACAAAAAAAAAAAAAAAAAAAAAAAGGCACACAGCTGTTATGCCGCGGAATTTCTTTTCCTTGTATATTTGGTGGACAGTTTTTCTTTTGCTATAACACTCTGTGTCGGTAATATTTCTATAATTAAACAATAAACAAAGTGAATGTTTTAAAACATTTTAGTTATTTTCTATCTAAAAGCTTCTGTTTAGTTCATTCATTTAATTCATAATATAATTTTTTTATTTAATGTTTAAGGAATTTTTTTCATGTATCTTCATCTAATGAAAGAACAAAACATACTGTTTGTATCATTGGGTAGGATAGAAAAAAATATTCAAAGTCAAACTTATACGAAAATGGCAAATTAATTTCTGAATTTTTGAAGCTCGATTGTGTCGATCATTTGAAGTAACAGTTAGAAATAAAAATGTGATTTTTTATTGTTGGAAAACGATTTTTCAGCTCAATAATTTAACTGACAACGTTTCATTAAGATTAAAAACCTGAAAATAAAAGAAAGTATAAAATACGTTTTTATAGAATAAGTTAAAACTCAGATAATAATGACATAAAAAAAAAAAAAGAAAAATATTTTATCATACAATTTTATGGAAACAAGAGAGCTTTATTTTGGTTAGTTTTTCTGACAAAGCGCACTAAGGCTATCTGCTTAAGGGGAGGGATGCCTTCGTGGACGACTTCTAAGGGAAACTGGCTTGTATACGCATTACACCTCTTATATCATGAATAACAAAACCGTTAGCTCCAAAATAACGAAATCTATTAATCGTATTGCATTGCCAAGGCCTCAGAGGTTCTCAACCGGTCACACGCAAGAGAAATATAAATGGTACGCAAAGAAGCAAAATATTTTTAACTATTAAATTCAAAAATTAAACCCGCAACATCCTGATTGAGGTTTTTCTCTATTCACGCAATCTGAGCTTTGTTCAAGAGTGGTGTAGTAGTACTTTGTAGTGGTGGTACTGAAGGTTTTTCAATTTTTTTTTTTAAATGGTACGCGAGTCAAACGGTTGAGGACCGCTGGTATAAGCCATTATCTTCACAAATTTATCGAGGGCGTCCATGCTTTTATTATTCGTGATTATAAAACTGTAGGTGAATTTTTGTAAAGATAATTATCGGGTCAGTCCATAAGTTCGTGCGTGGAGTTCCAAGAGTATGCGTGGAGTTCCAAGAGTATGCGTGGAATTCACTATGACGCATTTACTAAAACAATACAGTTTTTAACCTGTTGAAATTTGTCATCGTTTGACTAATATAGTATTCAGTTCATCACCAACTTTCGTAAATATCGAACGCATTTTAGTACCCATAGAAGATGAATATAGATAATCAGTACAAACATAGATTTTTTATTTTCGTGTTCGTGATTCGTGTGGTGAATCTGCCAGGTTTGCAGGGATAAAAATTAATAGTGTGCACGGTGAACACACTATTAGTTTAAGGACTGCCCAGAAATGGTTTAAAAAATTTAAAGTTTGAAAAAGCAGCATGGATGATGAACCCCGTTCAGAACGTTTTGAACTGTTAGAACCAAATCAAACGATTCATTCAGAAGTTTATAGTGAACAACTTTGCCGTCTAAACTCAGAATGGATCAAAAAACGCCCACGATGGGTGAATACTAAGAAAGTGTTGTTTCATCATGATAACGCTAGACCGCAAACGGCTCGAACAATGCCGCAAAAAATGAGTGAATTTAATTGGGAGCTTTCGCCACATCCTGCTTACTCCCCAGATATTGCCCCAAGTGATTTTCACTTATTTCGTGGCTTACGAAAATTTTTACTTGGAAAAGAAATTAAATTCCAAGCAGGATGTACAATGAACTTTCAAGTTTTTTTTTTTTTTTGAATCAAAACCAGAGTTTTGTACAGAAATGGCATAAAAATGCTGCCTGTAAGATGGCGAGACATTGTAGATAATGGAGGAAAATATATAATTGATTAAAATGTTAAATTGTGTTTTTTTATATTAGTTAAAAATTTACCAAAAAATGCGCACGAATTTATGGGCTGACCCGATATTTAATACGGTGTTCCCAATGAAACGGTATGATAAATTATTTTTTCCTTTCAGTTCGTTAATTATTTCGTGAAGTTTGTAGAAAATTTTATTCTATAAAGCACTTTTTTACCTTATTTTATTTATTGATGTTTTTATGTTAGAAAATAGCATTCTTTATAAACATATACAGCTTAATGTTTTCCTCGCGCATTGCAGATTCATAACTCAGTAACAAAAAAGTTGTTTCTGAACGAGCCTTGCGCTCTTTTCTAAATATTTCTAAAATCACGAATATTTGCATTGTGGGAATTCTAGGGAGATCTTTTGTACCTGCCCCATTTCTCGCACTCTGCGTTCTTTTCTCTCGCAGGTCCTTTATGAAAGAGAAGGATTTTGCGGCTCTTTTCATATAAAGGAAAATGGAGGTCATATTCATTTTTTTTTCACGGTGGTTTGATTGCAGCTGTCGTATTAAGCAGGTGACACAGCGACGGTTAAAGAGACGACCATTCATAAACTGTGCCATCAGATTTCGACGTACCCTCGGGTTTAGTTTGTAAAATTGATGATATAAACCAGTATTTTTATAATTAAAATTTTAAAACAAATAAGTGTTTTTAATTTTTAAAATAAATGCATGTTTTTTATTTCTTAAACACATGGGAATAAGAAATTTTGATATCTATTTTAAAACATTTTACGCGCAAAATCTAATAAAATAATATTATTTTATAGTTTATTTTAGAAAATACGAGACGTTATAACTATTCTTTAAAAATATTTTTAACTGGAACTAAATCCGCTGCCCTGATTGGTATAGTGATTGGCGATGCTGGCTGCTGAAACCCGTGGGTCCGGGTTCGAATCCTGGAGAAGGCATAGGTGCTTGTATGTGTATAGTTTCTGCGCAGCATAGAGCACTTTAACTACTAGCTAATCGAAAGTCTCTTGAGGAGTTTGGTGTTGGTGTCATACGACACGAATTTAGTGTCGTACAACTAAACTTTGTACGACCCATGGCGAAATTCTGGTATCACGCCCTCTTGTACCTGAAATTATATCCAGTTAAATACAAAAGCTATTCTTTAATTTGAAAACTGAGTTAATTTTCACTACTAAATAGAAAAATTCTGTCCTAAGAATGTAATATATAGCTGTCAAGACATATTTTTCTAATCACTATAATGGTCGACCAGCGGCCGAGCGGTAAAGTCGCTGAACACTGGTAGTTCGGTCCGAGGTTCGAATCCCGCAAACGGGCTGGTTGCAGGGGTGTTTTCGTGGTTTTCCCCATGTGTCACGTGTATACGAGCCAGTTTCCCTTAGAAAGTCCTCCACGAAGGCATCCCTCAGGCAGATAGCCCTAGTGTGCTTTGCCATAATTAAATACATCACACCACCACTACCACCACCTAATCACTATAATGCTGTCCCTCCCCGATTGGTATGATGGTTAGCGTGTTACTGCCTGCCGTATCATTAGGTCCAGATTCGAATTTTAGAGAAGATTTGGATTTTTTAGCTTATTTAGTTTACATTATATGGCGATTTGATGAGCATTTATTGG
Organism: Stegodyphus dumicola; assembly: GCF_044657685.1. NCBI lineage: Eukaryota > Metazoa > Arthropoda > Arachnida > Araneae > Eresidae > Stegodyphus > Stegodyphus dumicola. The sequence goes on along the minus strand of NC_140776.1, from coordinate 181,461,824 downwards.
GTATTTTGTTTTATTAATTTTTAATATGTGATCACATATTGTGAGGCCCGGTGGCGCAGTGGCTAGCGCATCGCAGGTCCGGGGTTCGATTCCCGGGCTGGGCAAGGTCGACTCAGCCTTTCATCCCTTGATTTCCATCACTTGGGTCGATAAAATGAGTACCAAGTTCGCTTGGGGATTAAACACTGGGGGTCCTGCGACAAGCTCATCACTTGTTCAGGGCATATGCTTACGCACCCCAGGGCCCACGGTCAAGAAAGCAGATTTTCGGGCACTCAGGCCTTGGGCCATTAGGGCTGTTATGCCGCTGAGTTCTAATTTTTGGATATTTTTATAAATGCGTAGTGTCTTTGCAGCATGGGGGGCTTTTAAAATAAGCGGCAAGCCGAAAATTCCCTTGAATGGTTTGAAGGAAGGTGAAAAGGAGTGGGAAATTATTAGATTCTTCCTCAGAATTGCGACGGAACTGGGAAAAATCATGCTGTTACCTTTAGGATGCTGAAGGTTATAAGGTATCTCTCCCGCTTTCCTAGCGTGCCTTCGTAGTGTAGCGGTTCTGCACGCTGGGTCGGTATTCCAGAGGTTCGTGGTTCGATTCCCGGCGAAGGCCTTTGCTAATTTTTCATCTCTCCGGCCTCCAAAAAAATACTAATGTCTCTACAGTGGCGCCCGAACTAAAAGTGTGTTGGATGATGATTCTGCGCACCCAGGATTTCGCGATTGGGTCCCCTAAAATCCCCAGTCACTCTTTAAAAGGGTGTATATAAGGTATTTCTCCCGCCTTCTTAGAGAGCCTCCGCCTTTCCAGAGGCTATAAAAGGACTCGCAAAGGAATATCGGGGTCTTTTCTTAAATGTCACGATGCAGTAAACTTCATACAAAAAGTTATTAGTAATTCTTTTTATTTACTCCGGATATATGATTTTGTAACTGCTATTTCTCCTGAATAATAATAAATGGATCCTGTTTTTTAAAACTTATCGTCTGATAATTTAAGCTACGACTACATTTATGATTCTTCACTAATCTTTTATTCTGGACAAAAGCTGGTATATATATTAAAACGGTTTTGTATAACCACACATACACACACATATGTATATGTAAGAAAAATAAAGAATATGTAAAAAATTAAAATTATCAGCTTAAATTAATTTTCCTTCTGTATTCTAAAAATAGTAACTTCTATTTGCACTGCGTCATTTCGAGCTTAACCGAAGCCATACAATTCGGACGTAATTCTGATGATGTAAATGGAACTCAAACAGCCAATAGTAATTTTATAGCAATATTAACTATCCAATCAAAATGCACTGAATACCAAAACTAACTCAGTCTGAATTAAGATTTCACCCTGAACATAACGCACCTGCTTTCAGGTCTTTGGCCAAGCTGGACTACTGCCTGTCTGCTCTTTTTATCTTACTGCAAATTTATTTAAAATGTAAGCTGTTTGGAATAAGCACACTTAATGTGCCAACTTGTTTGTTGCCGCAACTTGTTTGTTGAAATAGAAAATGAAGATTTATTCTGCCGTCACCTCTAGTTTCCTCTTCGTTATGGATCAACACTTCTACGCCATCCAAATTTCTGCTAGTCTTCACTTCTGACTGTTTTTATTACATATATATGTGTGTGTGTGGGTAAAATAAAAAAATTAAACTACTGATTTTAGTTGCCAATAGCTCTTTTTAATTCTTCATTTTAATCTGGGTATTTCCCCTTTTTTGTTCTAAAAATAGTAACTGTTTATAATCTATCCATCCAAACTGCATCATTTCAAATTAGTCCGTATCATTCTATCTTATATAACGATAGTAAACTCTTACTTTAAACTTTAGAATTCAGTTTGAAGTTTTGGGAATTTTGTTCTTTTGATTAGAATTAACTCTTAGAATTCTAGAACAAGGACATTCGTTAACTGTATGACCCCTTCACTGCTCGCGTGCTGCTGCTACGAAATATTCTTAACGCCCAGTATTGTTACCGAATCCGTTTTCAAAGAAAACGGAAAATGTTTTTCAAGAAAACAAAATTCCTCCGAGTCTTGGATAGAAATGACAACCACATGACTTTTCGACGCGTCACTCTGTGACCGCGGGTGGGGCGTGGTCAAAATGCTCTCGGAAAGTCATCGGTTGAAGTTGGTTCTAAAGTTCTTTTGTCAGGGCATGCATGGGTAGTAATTAAATCAACAGAGAATAATAGTTCGCTGATTACATGCCTCGTTATTTATTTACATGTGGTTTTTGACAACACCCATACGATATGAGAAGGTGCGGTCTGTGAAGCGTATTTATCCGCTTCCTGAATGGTTTATATAGAAGAGTGTTTTTAATAACTAAAATACACAAGCGGTTTCTAAAAGGTACGCTGACGTTAGACGCATTTTTTATCGATTACAATAAAGCTAAAAATATTTCTAAAATTTATCAGTTGTTATGTTGTTATTGTTGTTGCTAATGCTCACTTGTCTGATCTGTAGACCCAAGCCTACGAAATTCCTCTGGCAAGGAGTGAAAGTTTACGTCTGTCGTTGGCAACAGCCTTGAGCACCTTACAGGTGCCAGTGCGACTTAGCTCCGTTCAGTCCCCAATTTTAATGGAGAGCACTCCCTTGAGGGGGAGGTGGGTCCGAGGATCTTCCACTCCTCTTCCCCTACCACAATCTCCTCTCGAGAGATCGCTGTATACATAGAGTGCTACAGTGTCGCACGGACACTATACATTTACAAACATCCACGCCTTCTCCGGGATTTGAACCCGGGTCCTTCGGCATGGCAGTCAGCGACGCTAACCTCTATACCAGTTGGGCGGCTATTGTTAAGCCCATATACCTATAACAATACCTGTAACAATTTACCAACCCCAAACATATTGAAAACTGCAACAACATACTTGGACCATACAGAAACAGCAAGACATGGATTGAAAGAGCAGGAGAGCATAAGTAATAACAGGAGAGGAATGTGGCTGATCCATATGATTAACCCCTATCAAATGTTACCCCATAAAAATACCGCACCAAAAATGTGCTGCCAGGCTGCCTCAGATTCCCTCTAGTCCTTCACCGTTCCCTCAAAAAATTCGTGAAAGAAGAATGGGAGCTATCGACCTCGGATGATGTCTCGAGGCATCATTCTTTTGCAAGAAAATGCAAGGAAACGTACAACAGCCGATGCTTTGACAAAAAGTCGATAATTCGTTCTAAGGATATGATAACCCTTTCTCCTCCTTCACCCTATGTTTTTCAGATGCTGAGTTCGAAAACAGAAAGTGCTTCTTGTCAGTCGTAGAAGTCCAAAACGCATTCTCTTCTTTAAGGTTTCGCAGCCTACTAGAATAGTTTTAGAGAAACGAAATCGAGAGGCTGATGCATTTGTGGAACTAATGTCTCAACAACCGTTCGGAAATAAAAACCACTATTGGAATCACAGTGAGTGAAGTCCATTTGTTTATCAACCAACCCATATATTTTCTATGGATCCAGTGTAGCCAAGATTCGCTGTGGTTCAAGGCACTGTGAAAAATGTTTTCTTAGCGAGATTTGGATGAAACATCATCAATACCCATTCGAGAAACTTTTGCTATTTTGAAGCTTGTGCTTCCAACCATCAACAAAAAGGAGAGAAGTGTTCAAGTTTATTTTAGTCTTCTAATTTTTTGACGTGTGTCATATGGATGCATTTGTGGAACTAATGTCTCAACAACCGTTCGGAAATAAAAACCACTATTGGAATCACAGTGAGTGAAGTCCATTTGTTTATCAACCAACCCATATATTTTCTATGGATCCAGTGTAGCCAAGATTCGCTGTGGTTCAAGGCACTGTGAAAAATGTTTTCTTAGCGAGATTTGGATGAAACATCATTAATACCCATTCAAGAAACTTTTGCTATTTTGAAGCTTGTGCTTCCAACCATCAACAAAAAGGAGAGAAGTGTTCAAGTTTATTTTAGTCTTATAATTTTTTGACGTGTGTCATATGGGTGGTCTTTACTCATGTAACCCTCTAAGCGGCATGGCCGTATATATACGGCCTAGAATATTTTTTGTAATATCTGCAAGAACGTATATATACGTGTATATTAAAATATGTCAAAGAAATTAAGGCAATATATCAAAAGTACACAAATCCAGGTATGAAATACCAGCAAAGGTTTTTACATTAAAATCAAAAAAATAATTTGTTCTTATAGTTAGTTTTAAGAAATTTATGCTTTCTTAGCGGATAAGTTAAAAAAGAGAAACGGAGCATTCGAATCATTGAGTCCTGCATCTCTTAGAAAACTCAGAACTTCATGTTTTTTTCTCATTCAACTAATTCGAATTTTGATGCAAAATTACATTAGAAGTTTTAGTTCAAAACTGTGTGAAGAACGGTTTTATTGATATCCAATAGCAGTCATTCATTTAGACCAGAAAGCGATTGCTCTTGGAAGTAGACTTGGATCACCAAATTGCTTGTGGAGGATCTGAGCACCATACATTTAATTTTTTTATAAAACATTTAACGATCCATGTTTAATGTTTATCTGTTTAACTTGTAGAGACATTAGGTTTATTTCGAGGCCAAAGAGATGAAAAATTAGCAACCGCCTTCGCCGGGAATCGAACTACGGACCTCTGGATACCGGCCCACCACACCTCGAAGATTCGCTAGGAAAGCGGGAGTACCTTATAAACTCTTAATATAATCTTCTGCCTGTACACTTGCTTCCACTGTAAAAGATGCTGCAAAAATATTCCCCCCCCCCGAAAAGAACTGAAAGCTTTCAGATTTTATATTACTCCCACAGGGGCGTTTTCTTAACGTTTTGTGCGTTACCTTTATTTATTAAATATCATGTTCTTCGCAATTAAACCAATATCACGAGATACTTTAAAAACAGCATATCTTCAGAATTTCCGATACACAGTCTGGCGAGCTGGAGATAAGTGTTTTTTTTTTTTTTCCCTCCGTACAGTGTGGCCATTTCTCGCTTTGAAATCATTGAGTTTGTTAATCAAAAATTCGTTAAAGTTTTACAAAATTAGAATTAGATAATAAAAAAAATTCCAATTTAGGGCTTTCAGATGCCCATATTCGAGTGGAGGACTGCGTTATTCAAAATTTGATGTCACTTAATTTACCGTTGGTTTTTTATAGTGCGAGAAACATACATACATTCATGATGATTCTCCATTACTTAAATTCTTTAAGTATAATGCAGGCTCTAATGGCAACAATTTGAAAAGTGAAACGCTGTTGATAGTGAACCAACGCAAAATTCCAAAACGAAATTAATAGCACTTCTTGAGCAATTTGCCTCTTTGGGTTAAAAAAAAAATAATAATAAAAAAACCTCTCTTTCTGTAATATTATTAGAGGAAATTAAGAAAGCAAACCTTTCTATTAAAGCGAATAATTATGCTTTTCGTTTACATTTCAATTGTATCATCATAATAAATCTCATTGCACTTTTTAAAACGATACTTTAAAAATTTTTTTATTGAACGCAGATCTAAAAATCTACTTTCATTAGAAACATTTAATAATATTTAATTATTATTATCATCATTATTATTAGTAGTAGCAATATTTTATAGGAAGGTTTCAAGAAATTTGACAATCACTCAGGACTAGGCGACTAGGATTCGAAAAAATTTAGAATGCCAAAAAATTTAGGAGAAAAACCAAAAATACATTTCATTTTTCTATTTTCATGGAATGAATTTATTATGCTTTTTTGCAAAATATTGGCTTAAACGTTTTAAATCAGGACTTTATTAAAGCTAAGGTAAATTCAGAATTTAAAGAATTCTTATTGATTTACAATTAATTTATTTAGAACACAGAAATTATGAAGATAATGCAATTAAATTGGTTTGCTTAACTGATCTTTGAAGAAAGACATAAAAAGTGAAAAATGCGGAATTTGGCACTTTGTTTCTATTCCTAAATTTATATATTTAAAAATTTAGAATTAAAAAAAATGTTTAAAATTTATGTGTTTTAAATATTATAGAAGGATGTGGAGGTTTTCTTGGAGTGGCAGTTCAGCGCACTTAAGTAACTGTCAGTGTGTTAGGTCTTTTTGTCCTTTGCTTACTAATAAATAATAGAAAATACCAAGATTCAGCTATTGAATTGTATGAAGTTGAGCAGCCATTCTTTAATTCAGGGTTGGTGCGCAGAGCCATCTATTGACAATTCGTTGAGTTAATACCACGTTCATTCGCTCGCAGTTACAAACTCGAAAAGCTGTATCTCTCTCGCCGTTAATCGGCGGCTCTCTACCCTTGTTTTCATATTCAAAAGCCAATAGTCAAATGCATCGCCATCTACAGGTTAAAATCGCATTGGTTTTACGCCGGATCAGCTCATCATGGCCAATGGTCAACGGTGGATTTCAAAATGCCTTCGTATTGAACTATTTTTAGCCCAAAGGGTCGGTGGCCTAGAAGGCATATTATTAGTCTCAAAATGGATTTCTGTGGCGTTTCACAATAAACGACGAATTACTTTTAAATTATTGTCATCAAATATTATCTCCCAGTATTGTACTTAAAGAAATTAAATAATGAAGAATCGCATCGTGAAAAAATGAGGTACCTAGAGCCATTAAATTTTAATAATTTTTTAATAACGTAATCCTCCATCCGAACATGGGCACATGGACATTTAAAATTTAAAACATTTAAATTTTAAGACATTTAAATTTTAAGACATTTAAATTTAAAACATTTAAATGTCTTTTATTATCTACTTCATATAAAACTTTAGAATCTTTGATTTAAAAATCTCAAAGATTTCAAAGAAGACAAAAACGTGCAATGGCAAAACTATACGAAAAATGGCAGCACTGTATGGGAAAAAAAATCTAGGGATATACCGTTCTTAAATATTTTTTGGTACTGCTATTGAATTGATTTTTATGTGGTTTAAGTGCGAAGATCATGATATTTAATAAATAAAGGTAACACACAAAACGTTAATAAAAAAAATTCTGAAAAGTTTCAGATTTTAAATTACGTCCAAAAGGGTGTTTTTTTAACATTTTGTCTGTTAACTTTAGTTATTAAATATCACGTTCTTGCAATTAAGGCATAAAATTCAGTTCAAGAGCAATATCTCAAAATACTTTTAAATTGAGCCTATCTTTAAAATTTCCGATACAGAGTCTCGCGCGCTGAAGATAAAAATGTTTTCTTCTGTACAACGTTGCCATTGCTCGCTTTGAAATCCTCGAGTTTGTTAATCAAAACTTCGTTAAAGATTTACAAAATATGAAATCGATCATAAAACAAATTCCAAATTTCAAATTGGGTCTTCCACACGCCCATATTCGCAGTAGGATTACGCCATTCGAAATTCGATCGCTCTATGTACCGTTGTTTTATCACAATGCGAGAAATATACATACATTTTATGGAGATTTTGCGTTATTTAATTTCTTCAAATATAATGTAGGACTCTAACATTTGATGGCAACAGTCTGAAAAGTGAAACGGACATTTATAGTGAGCCAACACAAAATCGCAAAACAAAAACAATAGTCTTTCAGGAACAAAGTCCCTTTGGACTAATAAATAAAATTTACAAATAAAAATTCTCTGAAAACATCTGCCCAAAACTAAGGCTACTTTTCTTTCTTTTTTAATAAGCGATGACATTCCAGTATTAAGATTAGGGATACAGCATCGACCAAATAACATCCAGAAATGTTATGAACGGTCTATTCACTTTTGTGCTGACGGAATTAGGAACAACTTGTAAATAAACTTTTGCACATTCTTGATTAAAATTCGCTGAAAGTACTTATTAAAATTAAAACGTCGCTTAGGAAACGTTTTCTGATGTTAAGAGATTATGTGATGAACAGTTCTGTACAGTTCACTGTGAAAATTATTGAACAACATATTTTTTTTTCCTTCAAAAAGAAGATCTTCACAGAACCTTAGAGAACTGATGTTCTAGGAAATTTCAACAGGCTTCGGTGTTATCACTTAGATGACTCGCAGTATCATTTTTGCGTTAATTAAAAATGAAAAACATTTATAATATTAGGAGTTTTTTAGGATTACCAGATCAAGATTCTAAAGCAACAAATTTCATGAGAAAATTAATAACGTATTTTTAGACTTTGAAAACTTGTAAATCGCTTTCGGCAAATCAAATTTAACAAAATTATAAATAAAGACACTAGTAAAGCATAAAAGAATCATAGAATGGCATTTAAGGAGAAAACAAATCAACCTCGAACAATCCTAATTTATTTAATAACCGGCCCCTCAATTCAAATTCAGAATGATATCAAATATCACAAATTTTGAAACTAAACACCTTGGCCAATTTCTGCCGTGCGAACTGCAACTTTTTTGTGTTTTAAATTTTATAATGAGTTCTAAAGTTTTCTAAATGCAAGTACAGAGACCGCATAAACGTATGACGGTGATATAATTTTAAATATTTTACGCAAATTAACTTTTTAAATTTAGATATAGAGGTACAGGTAAAAGTATGGGAAACACCAGCGATGTACCGTGCGTCAACCGGCAATGTCTTGCCATACTAACTAACTCTAAAGAAAGTGCAAGTTTTACAAAGAGTTTACAAATAAAGGCTGAGAAAATGAGCAACTGAGACTTTCGGACTAGGGGCTTTTGGATTAGTTCGAATTAACGAGCGTCCACTGTATAAATACATCTGAGAAGGTCTGAAGAAAAGGAATAATCGGATTTTATGTTCCGTTAAAAAACTAGATGCTTTAGTGCGCTGAAAAATAAAATACTTTAAAACATTTTTCTTCATTTCACGCTTTTTTTAAATGTTTTCACTACGCGTAACCGTACACAAATTAGTGTCCTTGTAAGATTTTTGCCTGTAAGGTAAAATGTCAAATACGAATTGCCCATTATCTGTACAAATTGTCCCTATACTTAGTAAAAAGTTAACATATGATTTGGTATATGTATATGCAATGACTGATTAAGTAATTGTAATATTTCTATGTAGCATTTTGTGCGTTTTGAATTTACAATGCATGAATGTACTTGAAGGATTTAAACTTAAAACGGTAACATGTAAAAATGAGTAGCCCATAATCAGCAGAATAATGTATAAAACTGCTGCTACTCATTATCAATAATTGCAATTTGTATTTCGTAATCTCTCACCATTTTGTATGACATAATTAAGTGTAATTGTAAAACTTATTTTTAAAAACAGGTAATACGCCAAACACGTGTAGCCCATAATCTGTACAAATTGTTAATACTCTTAACAGGAGTTTACATGTGTATGTGTTTGTGTATATGTAATGGTAAGTTAAGTATATGTATTGTATCCTTGCAGCATCATGTATGATTTGAATACATAATGCATAAGCGTACTTGTAGGATTTAAATTTCAAACAGTAATATGTATAAAGTGAATAGCCCTTAATTTGCAGAATAATGTATTAATTGTTATAACTCATTTTCAATGTCTGCATATTTGTATTTTGTAATATATATCTAAACAACATGACATATATAAGTGCAATTGTAAGGTTTATATTTAAAAGGTAATTTGTCAAATACGAGTAGCCGCACAAATTGTTACTACTATTAACCAAATTTTGCATATGTATGTTATTGTAATAGACCTACTGTTTGGCGGATAACCAGGTATCTTTAATGTCATAATTCTATAATCTTATTGTGATCAACTATGTAATTGTATGTTAACCTATGTAAAGATTCTGCCTTTGTTTGGCACTGTACTTTTTATTCCTGGAAACAAATTAACACTGGACCTGGCATTTTGGCTTAGAGTATTCCTCGGGAGCACTTTGGTCGGCTGGACTGCTACCCGGATGAATAGGGTGCTGGGTCTAAGCGTCTGGTGCGAGTCTCACGTGTGGCCTTATTCTGGCCTTGCTCTGGATATTGGAGGACGTGGCGCTAAACCAATTAACCATAACGGTAAAGGGATGGTGCCCACGTCCCCCGTTCCTAATCCTAATCCTACATCTTAGGCCCACCAGCGGGCGAGCGGTAAAGTCACTGAACACTGGTAGTTCGGTCCGAGGTTCGAATCCCGCGAACGGGCTGGCTGCACGAGCTTTTTCGTGGTTTTCTCCATGTGTAACGTGTATACGAGCCAGTTTCCCTTAGAAAGCCTCCACGAAGGCTTCCCTCCCTTTAGGCAGATAGCCCTCGTGTGCTTTGCCATAATTAAAAAATCCAATCCAATTTATTACATCTTAAATCTGCAGTCGTTTAACTGGAATGGTTTAAGTTAATATAATAAAAAAAGCAGCATTTTTAGTTTTATTATTAATATCATTTAAATTTTTACCCCAAAGAGGCGGTGGCCCAGACGAGTTGTTATTCTCAAACGGCCTTTGAGGCATTTCACTATAAACGGCGAACCATTTCCTAAGTTGTTGCCACCAAATATTATCGCGCTCTATTATATTTAAAGAAATTAAATAATGCAGAATCTGCATGAATGTTCATCGCATTGTGATAAAACAACGGTTCCTACATCCATCCAATTTTGAATAACATAATCCTCCAATCGAACATTGGTACCTGGAAGCCGAATTCTGAATTTCGAATTTGTTTCATTATCTCTTTCATATTTTGTAAAATTTAAGCGAACTTTTGATTAAGGTGTATCAGCAACCCCTATACCGACAATGTTAAATTGACCATTTTCGATGTACCTTTTCTCAAAATCTGCTGTAGATGCATGCTTGAAATTTTTTGTGTAATTAAAGTATACCTATCTGATTATACTGAAGTGAACTTTTGAAACATTTTAATTTTTTAAATAATTTACAGAATATTTTGTTAGGCATAGTAAAATTTAGCACTTTTCTCACGCAAAAAATTTTTATAAATTTTTTGTCTTAGTTTATCATAAAAAGCTCATTTCAGTACATATTAGAAAACCTAATAAATAATCCATAAAAGTTTTAGATACCTGTGAGCAGTAGTTAGTGTGAAAAGGTACATCTCGAGTATAAAAAAAATCACGTTTGGAGAAAAACGCGCTTTTATGTAAAAATCCTCATTGATCAAAGCAGTCGATGACAAATTAAAACTAGATTTTTTTACAGTTCTAATTTGTATGGAGATTAAAGAATAGTATTTTTAGAAAGATAAAAGTGTAGAGAATTTGAAAATGCAAAACTCCGAAATCACCATTTTTTGAAGATTTTTGAGTTCCAACACTCCTTAACAAACTCAACGATTTCAAAGCGAGCAATGGCACTCAGTACGAAAGTACATTTTTACTTTCAGCGCGCGAGACTGTGTATCGGGAATTCTAAAGGTATGCCGTTTTTAAATATTTTGTGATATTGCTCTTAAATTTTATGTGTTTTATGTTATTTAATTTTATGTGATTTTCGTCCAAAGAAAATTGTATTTAATCAATAAAAATAGCATACTAAACGTTAAAGAAACGCTTCTTTGAGCGTAATATAAAATCTGAAAGCTTCCAGATTTTTAGAGTTTTTTGAGAAATTATACTAACTGGACCTAATGAAATCACTCTGAATGGAATAATTAAATACATTATACAATTTCGTTTTTTTATATAGCAACTATTTGAGGTAACCGGCCTCACGAGCGGTTTTATCATGTGTAAAATTGTCTTTTGCCACCTGTTTTTGTGCCTGTTTATTTACACTCATGTCCATAAATTAAGGATAATTCGGAGTCACGCGGAAATCGAGCTCTAAAATAAATATATCACCTGTAAAATCACTACACACATCTTCAAGAATCATATGCAAATTTCAGGAAGTAACCAGATGACACCGATGGTACGTCACAATGACGAGAGTGTAAGAGAGTGATATATAAGGAATACAACCAAAGAAGTGAAATTGTTCGCAGGCGCTTTATAAGCATTTCAGTGCAATAACCGAATAGTTATGACACAAAGGACGCATTTGGATGATTTTTTACGTGGTAGAATTATCGGCCGTCTGGAATGTAGGCGTACCCAACTGGAAGTATCAGACGAACTTGGAATTGCCCAGAGTGTCATCTCCAGGCTTTGGCAACGATTCCAAGATAATGGTATGTGAGTAGACGTTACAGCACAGGTCGCCCCAGAGTTACAACGCCGAATGAGGACCGGTATTTGGCAGTTACTGCCAAAAGAAACAGGCGGAGCACAGCCTCAGACCTGTCTCGTCAGCTCTCCTCAGCCACTGGTACGACAATTTCAAGGCAGACCGTGTACAGATGCTTAGGGCAGATTGGTCTATATGCTCGTAGACCTGTCAGATGCGTTCCACTTACTGCAACTCACTGTTGCTTGCGGTTAGCCTGGAGTGGAGAGCATGCAATTTGAACACCGCAACAGTGGGCTTGTGTGATGTTTTCCGACGAGTCCAGGTTTAGCTTGCAGTTTGATTCTCGCCGGACTTTCATATGGAGAGCTCCAGGTACCCGTTTCCACCATTAAAACATCAATGAACGACACCGTTACGGTGGTGCAGGAGTGCTCGTTTGGGGTGGAAATATTCTGGGTTCCAGAACTGACCTGCATGTTCAAATTGGAACAATGACAAGCCAAATCTTTCGGGACGTCATTCTGGAACAACATGTACGTTTGTTTCGGGGCGACATGGGCGCGCAATTTGTGTTTATGGATGACAACGCCCGTCCTCACCGTGCAAATATCGTAAGCGAATGTCTTCAATCGGAGAATATCAAATGTATGGACCGGCCGGCATTCTCACCGGACTTCAATCCAGTAGAGCACGTGTGGGAAATGCTTGGCCGACGAGTTGCAGCCCATCCACCTCCTCCTACATGTCTACCGGAACTTCGGAGAGCATTGCTTTTTGAGTGGTGTAATATCCCCCCCAAGATCAGATCGATAATTTGATACTCAGCATGCCTAGGCGTTCTACGGACTGTATTGCATCGTCTGGGAGACATACAATGTATTAACAATCATACCAACCATGTAATATTGTTTTCTTGTAAATAGGTTTTTTTTTTTTTTGTAATTTGCTCCAGGGAGAAAAAATCGCTAATTTTTTTAATAATATCAAACATATAGCATCTTTTTTTGCTCTTTACCTTTTGTTTAATAAATAAGCTTTACAAATAAGTCAAATTTGTTTTGCTTCTAACTCTTCCTTTGCCTGATTTTGCATTATCCTTAATTTATGGACATGAGTGTAATATCTTCAAAATGATATCTAATAGTTACTGCTACTTTCAGTGGATATTTAGTATTAGTTTTTGATGAACTAATGACTTCATAAGACAGCAAACATAATCAATTTTTGCGAATATTATCTACCACGTTTTCGAAATTTCTCGCCATTTTGCCCGCTATTTTATTCTGCCGCAACTGCCTATGTTTAGCTATAATATATAACGTACTAAAGCATCCTAAATTTTTGGCTTCTTTCAAAAAGGCCTCTAATAGACCAGAAAATGATTATTCTTCGATTTAGCAGACGATATGATGACTCCTTGCTCCATAACAACGAAAAGCAAGTGGCTCATTTGTCGCTCCCGTTCGATCAATCACCATTAAAGCGGCGGGAAATATCCATCTCATGGCTGGGAACACTTACCTCAAAATAACTTCCATTTCTCAGAGATTTATGGGACGAAATCCGAATCCGAATTAATGACCGGCGCGACGTCTCGAGTTGCAGCTGCGGACAGGAAGAAGCCCTGCGGTTACAAATTTCTCTCTAGGCCTAATTAGAGATTTGCGACCATTCGGAGTTATATCACGCAAATAACGAAACTTTGTTTTCATTCCACCCATATTTACTTTCAGATTTTAAATGTCTGCGATCCGTGATTCATATTTTCAAGAAACGCGCTAAACAATAACGCAGATAAATGTAAGATTTTATTTTTCACGATCAGCAAGAACGTCTAGTTATATCGGGTGTTATTTTATTGGAAGTTAGAAACAAAATACCACTTAAAGAGGCTAATGATATTGATACTAGACAACTTCCGATTAACCAGGTTGTGGGTTAACCGGATCCAATCTAAAAATCTTTTACATTTATTTATGAATGTACGATAGAAAATTATTATCCCAAATCATCAGCGTAAAACTAATCAGTCTATGGAAAATATAAAATGGAAAAGAAAAGTGCGTAGGATAGGAACAATAGTAGCAGACGAAGTTACAGTCGGTTATAACTTGGCTTCTTCATTTATAATGATTTTTCTCGTTCTGTTATTTGCAATGTGTTCTCCCCCAACATTAATTTAATTCACGTAACCAAAAGAACTTTTCTGAAGACCAAATCGCTTGAAAATACAGGTAATTGCAAATAGTATTTTTCTTATAATTATAACATAGATTATTCCTTTTTCTGTGTTCTCTTTTAACTACCTTCGGATTAACCGCCAGCTTGAGTTAATCGTGAACGTCGCCGTCACCGTTACTAAGGTTAATTGGCTAACTAAATAACAGTGAAATTCAAAATTTAAAATGTAATCTGGTCGTCAAGACTACACAAATTTTAACTCTAAGATGGCTCAGAACTTCAACCGGAGTAACAATTAAAATGGCGGTAGCTATAACGCAAAGCCGAATAATTTCAGTGTTATCAGAGTTGGGAAAGCTAAGCAACGTGGCCTCGAGAGGCAAAAATACGCTTTGTCATACAATCCGAAAAGCTCAGCTTAAATATTCTCGAGCTCATTTATATTTCTGGAGGGGAAACGAAAACGAGAAGTTATAGTAATGGCTGAAATTATAAAAAACTAGTTAATCTAAATAATAACCTTAGGAAGTATACCAAAATGAAACCGAAAATCGTGCCAATTTAATGTCTATTGATACAGTTTGGAACACTCCAATTTTCTTTGCACACAGCGCATTATGTTTCATGTAACTCCATGTTAAATTTACACTAATAAAAGCAACATTTTACTAAAATTATATGGAAGTATACTTTTATTTGAAGCAAACAGCATACACATAAGGCAGTGGAAAACGAAAAGCTATACAGGCTTATTTTCACGTGAGTTTGAATTGAATGATATTGTTCAAACCAATGAAGTTAGAACAGATGAAGTAAGCCTGACGTCACAAAACGAGCCAAGATGGAAATGTCAGCTATGTGACGTCACGTCTCATCATGGCTGCCGAAGAGCGTACGGATAAGACTACGAAATACATTGCTAAATAAAATTAAAGTGACTTTAAGAACAAATATCAAAGTCCTCAGGCTCAAAAATGTTTTTAGGTATAATTTGCCTAAAATACCGTTGAAACTCCCACTGATCTTTCCCTTTTTACCGTGTACACATTTGTGTTATAGTTACCATTTACAAATTTACATATATCCAGATTTTATTAAATCTGAAACTGTTATTTGCAATCCTTGTGATTTTTCTATATGCCAAGTAGAAAATCATTTATGTTAAGTATTAAAATTAGAACGGAAAACACTTTTAAACATTCCATGAAGAATTTCTAACACGTAGACAAAACAAAAATGTGAAAACAAAAAAAAAGTAGTTCAAAATTTTCCTTTAAGGTGATGACAATTGTACATAAAATGACAAAAATTAATTAATTAAAATTAAAAAAATAAAACAAAAGGAAGAAAGAAAGAAATTAAAAAATATGAATGGTTTCAGATTTTAAATTACGTACAAAGAGGCGTTTTTTTAAGGTTTTGTGCGTTACCTTTATTTATTAAATATCATGCTCTTCGCATTTAAACCATAAATTTCAGTTTAATAGCAATGTCGCAAAATAATTTAAAAATGAGCTTACCTTTAGAATTTCCGATATACAGTCCCGCACGCTGGAGATGAAAAGGTTTTTTTCCTCGTAGAATGTTGCCATTGCCATTAACAAATAACTATATTTATTATTGAAGTGGCAACGCCATATTCGTGTGATGTAACCGTTGCTCAGTAACGTAAGAAGTTGTTTAAAAATTAGAATTCTGGAGATTGACCAGCTAGTAGATGAATGAAAATTTTTTTGCCGCTAAATAATTGTATACACATTATCTATCTCCGTAAACTAAAAATAAAATTTATGTTTTACTAAGAAAATGATCTGTTTTGTCAATTACTGCAAAATACATTACAATATGTATAGAAATTGATACTTTGTGATAGAACTTTCTGCATCATCTCTATATATAATAAAAGAAAGAGTCTGTCTGTGTTTGTGTGTCTTTCGTTCGCGCTGCGCGTATGCTAATAGACCCAAGGTAACGAAATTTGGTACATAGGTGCATCTAGACAAGAGCCAGTGCACCTCGAAGAGATTTTATCAAAATTCGAATTCGATTTTTATTTTATGCTTTGTGACGAAATCGCGTCATTTCGAGACATAATGTGGTATAGGAAAACGAGATTTTACTCTAAACACTCCATTTTCACATCGTCATGAAACGTAGGCACTTAGCCATTTTACGAACTTAAAATAAATTTCGTGTTTCAATAAATCGATTCAATACGAATTTATTTAACAAAGGGAGCTTGACACCTTTTCAACGGGATTTTTTGTAAAAAAGTTTATTTTTAAAAATGTACATTTTATTTTTCTTTGATTTTTGGAGACGTTAAACTTTCATCCTTGCGACTGCTTTTACAAAATGAATTTCGGAAAAGTGATAATATTTTGTATTTAAAAAAAATTCCCTTCTCACATCTCACATCTTTAAAAATGTGATTTTGGCAACAATTTTCCTGTCTTATTGTTGTTGATAGATTTTTGATGCAATCGCATCATTTTGAATAGTTTCATTCTTTTAGAAATATGGGTTTAGCAACAATTTTTCATCGTATTTCTTATGTCACTGTTTTTAAGAGATTGGCATATTTCATTGTCATTTATATATATATATATAATACATTTTTATTGATATTTTTGATAAAGTTGTTCTGCAGAGTGAAATTCTGCGCGGAATTTTATGTTTTTTGAGTTGCTTTCATGTTATGTTTTGCTTATTTCACTGTCTGTAAGATATTGAAAAGTTTTGCATGATTTTTTTCTTTCAACGGAATGTTGGTTGATTTTTTTATTAGGATAATTAATATTTGTATTAAGGGATATAATTTATTTCATTGTAATTTTTTTTCTTGAAAATATAAGATAAAATATCATTAATTATACTTTGCTTTTCAGAATTTTTTGTTTTTTGTATTCTTTTATGTTATTTATGGCTCATTTCACTTTTTTTTTTTAAGATATTGAAAAGTTTTGAGTGATTTTTTTAGGAAACAAAGTTCTTAACTTCCTTTATACCACTTGAGTTCTTAAGATTTTGCAAAGGGAAGTTGGTTAATTTATTTGTTAGGATAATTAATATTTGTATTAAGGGATATTGCTTATTTCATTGTAATTTTGTTATACGTAATAACTTTTTTTATGAAGTTGTTCTGCAGAGTAAAATTCTACGCAGTTTTTAAATTTAACGTTTGGTTGTTCTCTTGAGCAGCATTAAAAAAAAAAAAAAAAAAAAAAAAAAAAAAAAAAAAATTGAAAGGGAAAAAAAGTAAAATGTGTGCCATTAGATAACGCTGCATTGGGAATTCTAAAAGTATACTGCTATGTTGCTTTTAAAATGTTTGCAGTTTTATTGTTGAATTGTATATGGCGTAAGTGTGAAGAAAACTATGTTTAGTAATAAAGCTAAAAAGACAGAAAAAAGGTGGGTGCTACTTTGGTATACGGTTGCACGGATTTTTGGCGATTTACGTTGACGCAATTGTTGGCGCGGTTTTTACAGTCGTCAGCCATCTTGAAAAATGCTGTTTTTACGTATTTCACGCATAGTAAAGTATTCGAAACTCTAAAAGAATAAATATCGTTAAATATAATGGATTAATTTTTTGTTGAAAACGTTGCTTTTTAAGATGGCTTATAAATGCAAATAAATACATTTACTAAGAGTATAAAGTGCTAAAGTAAGGTTAAATTATTACTTTCATATAATAGAATAAAAACACCGCTATAAAAAACATTGCGCCAACATTTAATTGGAATAAAATATTACTTAAATTGAATATTCAGTTAAAAACATTAACCAACGTTTAAAAGAATTAAATTTTTCAATTACTTAAATTCAAATCTTTAAAATAAGTTTTATAGGATATAATTATTTAACATTAAAACATATATGGCAATAAATATCTCAGGAATTTTTGAAAAAAGTGTATTAATTTTTTTAATAAAAATTGAAGTGTACAATAATAAAGTAAAAGAAAAATATGTACTTACATTTTTTTTAAGCATTTTACCTTAAGTATATTGATAAGTACCAGAAAAAAAAACGATCTTCATCTGTTATTCCCATCACTCGCACTTCATTGAAGAAGCAATTAGCGAGGTTTCTTCAAAAAAATTTTAATAAATTTCCTCTGACCCTTGTAACAATAAATAAATCTTTGATTAAGAAATCCAGGTTGGCCAAAATAAGGTCTCAAACTGCAATTTTTTTATTCCGATACCAATAATTCTTGGTAATTACCACTAACAACATTTATCTTCGAAACAGAGACATCCATTCGCTTTGAAATCTGAGGAATTCGAAGAGATGAATAATAAAATTTTAAAATGGCGCGGTAATGCACAAATATTCAGTAACCAATCAGGGAGCTGATTACATCACGCATAGAATTAAAATTAGTTAGATAATCATTCATGATAAAATCATTATTTAAAAAATTGCAAAATTAAATTGTATTTTAATATTTAACAGCCATAAGTAATGTTTAAAACATTAGATTAAATTTATAGATATTAAAACCAATTACTTTTAAAATAATGTGACGTCATTCATCACATCATTCACAACATAAAATTCCATAAAATATCATAAACAATAAAAATTTTATTTCAAATATAAAATGCAAAATTAAATTCATTTTTATTATTTTGAAGTCATTAATAATATTTAAAACACGGAATTTATGCATAATTAAACGCATTATTTTTTAAATAAAATGACAACAAAGTATCGGTTACCATAAACAATTTGTCTAGCAATGGGTTTACCATAAGTCGTATTGCTCGCCGAAAAACAATCGTCTAAAAATCGCCAAAATCCGTGCAACCGTCTACCAAAGTAGCACCAAAAGGTGTTAATAAGGAATGAGTATTACAGCATAGTTGTCGGCTCAGCGAGAGCGCAAATAACCTTAACAAACCCTTTTAGGCGACTGTGAAAATCTAAAATTTCTTCAGATTTGTTTTTGTATTATTTTACTTCTGTATTACTTTATTAATGTAAATTTACAAACATTTCTGTTGATTCTGTGCATTGATAGTTTCGCGTGATAATGCTCAGCATTTGTGGTCTTATCACGGAATTTAAACTAATACTTTCTGACTGAATAAAGAACTTTCAAATCAGTCACGAAAGAATATGTTAGCAGTCGCAGACTTTCTTCAACCAAACAGAAGTTTTATCGGAAGAACATTCTTTTTTTCACCACTTTCGGTTTCAAATGACGAGCACAGACACTACCCTCCCTCTTTCCCGATGTTCGAACTCCAATTATAACTGTGATGGATGGGAGGAAAAGCTTTTAGTGGCTAGTGGTTTCCGCAAAGTAAAAATATTTTGGTTCTTTCTAAAGTATTTTTGCTTTATTTTTAGGAGAAAGAATTACGTCGCCGAGGAAATAAGAAAAAAATTCCTTGAGTCCCACGATAATACAATTTAAATTTATGTAGATATGTGTGCTTATTTGTTTATAATTTAGGCTTTATATTTTTACAGTGCCATGCGAATTTTAATCATTTAGCGCATTTTTGTGCAATAAAGTTGTTGAATATTTTTGTTTATTCGAGACTTTGCTTCCAGTCATTATGCTTGGAAGTGTTTATTTCATAGATTACGACGCAGTTCTCTTAATTTCAAAGTGGATCGGCGTTTGATTTGTAAAACTCAGTTAGAACTGGGGATATCGGCAGAAACTCTCCTCGTCTGCAATTTTCGACGGTAGCTTGGCTGTATGCTGGAAGTGTTTGGCAAACACATTTTTAAAGCCCTGGAAACAAATTTTTTGGAAGCTTCCAGAAATACGTAGCGTATTCGGAAACTAAGTACCGTTTCATTCCAGCGCCGTCGCAGCGCTGTGGTAGGCGTCCCGCGCATGCGCACTAGTCTTTCTTGTTCACTGACTTTCAATTGTCGCCATTTTGGTTGCTCTATGTTGTGCTTTCAGTTTGCTGTGCACATTCAAAATGTTTAAGACAATTAGTTCTCCCGCTGACTGTGAGATTCGTGCCGTGATTAAATTTTTGAACGCGAGGAATGTTAAACCGGCCGAAATTTATCGTCAAGTGACAGAAGTTTACGGTGAATACGCGATAAGTGATGGAATGGTGAGAAAGTGGGTAAGAATGTTTAATGCAGGTCGAACAAATGTCCACGCCGAGGCTCGGAGTGGTCGGCCTTCTGTTGTCACCGATGATTTGGTAAGGAAAGTTGATGAAGCAATTCGTGAGAACAGACGCTTCACAATGACAACTCTTTCAGAGGCATTTCCACAAATTTCACGTACTGTTTTGTTCGAAACTATGTCTGACCGCTTGAATTATCGCAAACTGTGTTCTCGATGGGTTCCAAAAATGCTCACTGATGTTTCGAAAAAATTGTTTTACTATTTTTTTTTTCAAAACGGTAATTAGTTTCGGAATACGCCTCGTACTTCGTTAACCTTATAAATAGCAACTGAGTTAGAGTCCTAAATGCTGTATCTGAAATTAATGGCGGCGCCATTAAACACTTACCGACAAGTATGGCAATTACTAACACAACACTAGGAAATGATGGATAGAAACGAAACAACAAAAATCCAGACATAGAAGAATGTCTAGCGAATCTCGTAATAACTCTGTCATTCCCGTACAAAACAAATTTTCTACTCTATCCGATAATAATGACTTGGAAACAAATGCCCAACCAAGTCAAGCAAGTGGTGGAAATAGCCTGCCGAGACAGCCAGTAGAATTCTCCCGGTCATCGTATCCGACTTTCTTGAGTGGAAGCCTCTTCGAGAACAAATTACCAAAATTGCAGATAAATTTGAAGGCAGCCTAAAAAACTAGAGAAATACATCAAAGTCTACACTCCAGACGATTACCGAAAGAATCGAAGAGAAACACGCCAATGTGACAATCAAAATCGCAATAACAACCTTGTACTTAGCGTACATATATCAAAACACGCAATCGATTTCGAGTGCAGCTAAAGGTCCTTCCTCATCAGGAGTACCAAATTAATAGAAAGAGGGGGGTGGAAGAAGAAAAATAAAGCATCGGCAAAGGAGTCTCAGAAACACGTGGTCGTTATCAGCCCTGCAACGTGGTCGTAACCGGATTTTTGAATCAGACTTGGTGCGTGAATGTGCAGTTGCCCCTCGCTTCCCCTTTTTTTTTGGGGTCTTCGCTGATTTTTTTTTTTTTTTTTTTTTAAAGTCTGTGTGTTTTATGTTTGGTCAGATAGCCTGGCTCAGTAAGGCTGCTATCACACGTTGGTTTGTTTCGCAAGAGCAACTGTTTGGAAAACTTTCCTGCTTTGTCATAACAGCCAATCACCACAGATCGCTTTGGGGGTAACACAGGGAAAACTGGTTCTTCATTACAAACAAGCTAACAGCATTCGACACTGATAGCCGATTGGTTGAAAACGAACAACTTGCAACTTTTTACGAATGGAAGGAAAAAGTCGCACGTCTATCTTTCGATAGTAAACCAGGCAGAAAAATTGTCTGAAACAGTTGTTCGTGTGAAACAAACGCCGTGTGATACGGGCTTAAAAGTAGGCGGCCAGAGCAAATCTGATTCAAAATTCGGTGGGACCACGTGGCAGTGCTGTTTCTGAGACTCCTTTGCTGATGCTTTATTTTTCTTCTTTTTTCCCCTTTCTAGTAATTTCGTTCTCCTGACGAGGAGGGACCTTTAGCTGCCCTTGAAATCGATTGAGTGTTTTAATATATGTACGCTGAATACAAGGTTGTTATTGCGATTTTGATTGATTAGCGAAAGGTCACCACGGTACTAAACCAGAGCGGCATTTCATACCACACTTGCCCTCTGGTGCAAGATAAATCCACATTCCGGTACTTATTAAAAAACTCCCTATTTTAACTAAAACTGAGATATGATTGAAGCTCTTACTCTGAAAAACAAAATCCAGTTAAAACAGTGGAACAAATCACACGCAAGCGAGATTATGAAATCATTAAACTGCCATTATTCCTAGCCGAAGTGGAAAGAAATGAACGCGGCAAATTGATTAATAAACTTGCAAATATAATGGGTCTTGGTATTTATTTACGCAGAATCTTTCAAGTCTTCACCGAGCCCGAAGCAGTATCACAATTGCCAGAGGTATGGACACTGTCACCACAAAACCAGATACCTCAAGTGTGGAGAAGGGCATGATACATATCGGTGTTAAAAAGAAAAAGGCAATGCTTGAAAATATGCTCTCTAGGAGGGTCCTTACGTTTCTTTATATAGGGGATGCAAAAATACCCTAAAAACTGTAAGAAAATTCCAGCAAAGGGCTAGCTGCCACTTCCTACCAATAATAAAACTTCCCACCCCTTTCATCTAAAAAAGATGAAAACAGAAGAGTGAAGACATCCGAAACGAATGCCACAGAGATTGGCACTCCAAATTTTATTGACTGGATTAAATCAACCTTTTATAACGTCAAAGCCTTATTAGTACGATTTAAAACTTCCAAATCCATTCTAGACAAAATTCAGATTGGACAATTGGATAGATTAAAGACATTGATAAGGTATGTAGGCTATCAAGTCAAGGTTAAAAAGGCGCCACAAAAAACTTTCAGCACCATTATGTGGCAACAATTGCTAAGAAATCCACAGTTGATGTCCATCCAGATTATAAAGAAGTTCACTAAAACTACAGAACTCGACTATGCAGATATAGCATGATTGTCAGGCTGCATAAAAGAGGGTTACATGCAAGGATATAGCCCCCCCTGGTGGCACACATATCAGAGTTGAGTTCCACGGCTTGGAACCGAATTCTCTTTTACTGATGAAACTTGGTCTTGCTTGCGATGATTTGTAAAAGCAATTTAAAATTTAATCCTAAATTTAAACAACATAAAAAATTTAAACAGGTTTTATGAGATGAATGAGCTTTAACCAGTTAACTGTGATTGACGAGTATACTCGTTATAGAGAAGCGGCACGATTTTGTGTATTGACGAGTATACTCGTCATGCGTATATTATGTTAATGAAATGGAAAGATAAGAGGGAGGTTTATTAAGAAGGTACTGAACATAATGGCAACGTAATAGAAACAGAGAAAAGGAAAATAATAACAAAGAAATCGGAGCCAGTGATTGATTATAATAAAACAATGGGTGGAGTGGATATGAACGATGGAATTATCATAGCGTACTCCACAGCAAGAAAACGACTAAAAAAGTACTACAAAACGATATTTATTCATTTCTTAGACATTATGTGTCTAAATGCATTCATATTATATAAAAACAATAATGAAACATTATCGAGTATCAACTTTTTGCTCAAATTTATTGAAGACATTTTTGAAACATATCCAATTGAAAGAAATAAATCGACACAAATTCGGACAAAATTTAGACCTAATATAAGCCAATTAGGCAGGAATCATGTTCCGGATTATATACCCGGAACATCGGGAGAAGAAAAAAAAACTTACGCGAAGGTATTCGCATTGCTACAAACGTAAGATCAGGAAGGAATCGCGTTACTGGTGTTCGATTTGCAAAGTCCCATCGTGTATAGTACCCTGTTTCGCTGAATATCACTTCACAGCAGGAATTGAAATTCTTACTTTTATGTGTATACTATTTAATTTAATTGATTGCATTTTTAGTTTAATATGTATGTAATATATGCTTCTGTTAACCAAATAAGTCAATATTAGTAATAACATTTTCAGTTTTATAAAATAAACCTACCTTTTTTATTCAATATCTTACCAGCGCAACTTAATCTGTAATAGACGAATATAACTCGTCATGGCTCGATTCTGGCGACACAAAACGGTGCGCACTCTTAAACGAGAGCGCCACAGTTAACTGTTTAAAGCATGAGTTGCCTACTTTGGTTATTGTTTGCTTTAGTTATTATTCCTAACATTAGCAGTGATATCAGCGTCACTGTTAACATGATTCAGAAAGCAGATGATAAAAAAGTTTCTGTGGCGTGGACGTGTAGCTGCAGCTGATGGCATCCCAAAAATAATAATTATGTACTTTCTTATTTAGTAAAAAGAAGCACTCGAAAAAAAAAGTGCTTCAGTAATATACATTAAATTTTAAATATTTCCGTTCCTTTTCTGTTTAGTAGTTGTTTCCATTCTGAACTACTAAAAAGAAGACTTAAAGAAACCTGTAAAACACTAATTGAAATTGCAAAAAAATATTACAAACATAAAAAAAATTATATTTAAAAATATGCATATGTACGTAAGAAATTGAAAATAAAGTGGCATTTTGATTTTAAACCACTGTGCATGCACACAGCTGATCAAAGTACATGTTTCCAAGTAATGTTTTCGAAAATGAGAGCTATCAAAAACTATCTAACAGAGATCATTGAGCAGTCAAAAAATTCTAATTCATCAAGAACATCAAGATTTAATTAACATCATAATTATCATTAATTAACATCAAGATTGAGCAGTCAAAGAAGCTCATTTTTCTGCATATGTTCGACGAGCATCAATATTAACACTCGAAAAAGAAATTTTCGAACTAGATCATTTAGGATTGAAAACAAGAGTTGTACATTGTACAGAGTATAGGCGTGTTGGTTTGCTCAGTTTAATTTAAAGCATTATTTGATTTGTTAGAAAATCGGGGACTTGCTAGTACTTCTATAATATATCGAAATATTTATATAATTTTAAATACATGTTCTTTCAATTCTGTGTTTAAAAATATAAAATTAGAAGCAGAAATGAAGTTTAATATTTTGCATTTTAGATTTTATAATTCGTAAGGTACTCCTTATCAAACACCTTCACGGTGTAGTTGGAAATTATGTCCGTCTAGCAATAGGAAGGTCCGGAATTCGTAGACATTGCATAAATCTTGATGTTTTCCTATTTCAAAAAAATTCTAAATGGCTGTACAATGTATCCCCCGAACTCTGAGGCGGTGGACGATAATTCGTTACCACCAGGAATTGGCTATTGTTCTTCGCGTTATTGAGAGCACGTCTGGATAGCAATCGGCATGTCCAAAATTCGAATTCCGGCGAGGACATTTCTTAATTTTTATGATTTCTGTATCGAAAAACCTAATAACGGTTCAAATTTGGTTTCATACGTTTTCAATTTGCTTTGTATTTTTAGTACTTTTCTTTATTCAGTTACTTTTGGGGGTTTTACTCCCCTCCACATTTCTTCAGACGTTGACATCACAGGCTGATTTCTCCTTCTAGCGCACGCGCACTAAGAATCTCGTCTCCACGGAATTGCAAAAAAGAACTTTCCGCTTCTGCTTAACAAGTTCGTGTAGATACTCTCTTCGTCGCTCAGATTAATATCATTCTAACTCTATGTATATATTTTGATTTGTTAAAAGAATTTATTCTTTACAAATTGGTGTTTAATAATCATCTAAAACACCAAAACTTATTTAGTTTATATTCTATGCCGATTTGATAAATGTTTATTGGGTATTTCGCTTTATTGATTTTGAATATGGGATCATTTAGTGTATCTTTATGTGTTTATTTCGTTTGATTGACGCTGTAAAAAGGACATCTTAGATTCGCAGATATAAAGACAAACTGTAGTACCGGATTTTATAACATTTGGGGATTTTTCTCAACTTGTTCACAATCTGAATGTTGTCGAAAGACACATCTGCGGAGCCAAGAAGAAAAATTTTTCTTGGAATTTTCAGAATTGCGTGCTTTTTCCTTCGAGCAAACCTATAAATAGGAGTCTGCGAACGGCTTTTAAGTAGTTCAGAGTCATGTGACCGCATTCAGCTTCTCATCGGTGATTACTTGCTTTAAACCTTGCTCTGCGAGAGATTTTAACGATTTACGATAGCCATATCGTGCTAAGGAGAATTTCGCTTTAATTTCCTTTTTCTTCTTAGGCTATATATAGATTTTTATTTTGTTTTTTTCTTCCCTTTCATCAGATTTGATTATTAATGGAGATGTTTGTGAATCTGCTGTCCTTAGTAGTATAAATTTCTTTGAGTTACACAACTGCACACCGGTTATTTACGGTTTTATATATTCTCAGATTGATGGAAGGCGCCGTTGCAAGTTTCGTTAAGTTGTACAAGCGAAATGCATAAGTCCGTAATATAACTAGAACAACAACAGTTCAACCACTTCCCAGCATAGCGCCTCCCCACGCATTTGTACGTTAGGTTCGGTCTGATGTTTGTACAGAAAAGAGAAATGTTCATTGCGGAACCACAGAAAAATCTCTCACTCTAATTTGGTAGTCATACGAGGGCTGCTTGAAAAGTTGTAGAGTCATTAGGTTAATTGGAAGCAGAAAAGATGAAAAATATGCAACCACCTTCGCCGGGAAACGAACCACGGACCTCTGGAATACCGGCCCAGCGTGCTACCATTAAACCACGAAGGCACGCTAGGGAAGTGCGAGAAATACCTTATATACTCCCCTTTTTAAAGAGCGACTAGGGTTTTAGGGGACCTAGTCGCCAAATCCTGGGTGCGGAGAATCATTATCCACAACCCTTTTATGTTCGGACGCCACTTGTAGAGACATTAGGATTTTTTTTTGAAAGCAAGAGAGATGAAAAATAACAATCACCTTCGCCGGGAATCGAACCACGGACCTCTGGAATACCAGCCCAGCGTGCTACCGTTACACCACGAAGGCACGCTAGGGAAATGGGAAAAATACATTATAAAGTATCCGACTTTAATAAGTAGATCGCAACTCAAATCAACCGAAGTGTGGGGGGGATTGTTTGGGCATCACTTGATAACTGCCAATCAAAATTTCAGCTATTTTGAACTCGAATGTTTTGTTCGACAGTTACTTTTATGAGTTGATGTGACCGTTTTTGCATAAGTGGAAAAAAAGCGAGTATCGTGTTGTTATTTGATACTTGTTTTTGAAAGGTAATACGCGTACTCAGATTAAAGAAGAATTGGACACAGTGTACCTGAACGCTGCACAATCATTTACCACTGTGATAGTTTGGGCAGATAATTTAAACGTGGGTGTACCAGCTTGGATGACAATGAACTTTCAGAACGGCCCAAAAATACAACCACTGAAGAAAACATCGCTAAAATCCACCAAATGGTGCTAACGACAACGCAAGGTGAAACGGGACAACTTCTGTCCTAAGGCTGCCACTAGGCGCCAGTCAATATTACAACCACTGAAGAAAACATCGCTAAAATCCACCAAATGGTGCTAACGACAACGCAAGGTGCAACGGGACAACTTCTGGCCTAAGACTGCCACTAGGCGCCAGTCAATATTAAGTGCCGTCCCACCACATGATCAATCTACAATGTTGCGTTCCCACAGAGCAAGGGCAGACAAAGGAAGTACTAGTACTGTCCCTGCTGTGCCTTACTCTGTCCCGAGGACCCACAGGCCTTCTGTGAAGTCTACTATTTGTTTGTCCCCGTGGCTGAGACTGCCTAAGTACAGATCCTAACCAGTACTTCCCAGGGATTTCTCTGAATCAACACCGGGGGGTGCTAACGACAATCGAATTAAGGTTAGAGAGATAGCAGAGACTATTAGTATGTCCAAAGAACATGCTGCCACACATTGAACTAAGATTTAGATAGGTGCAAGCTGGCTTTACGTTGGATGCCGCGTTTGTTCCCTTTGGACCGAAAACGTAACGGAAACATTTGCACCATTCTGTTGGCACAAGAAATCGGATGTTTTCCGACTCGTAATCACTGTAAATGAAACCTGGGTTCATCATTACAACCCAGAAACAAAAACAAAGTCAAAACAGTGCAATGCAAAGGGAGAATCAGCTCCCCAAATAGCAAAAACTGTTCTTTCTCCTGGGAAAGTGATGGCAACAGTTTTCTGGAACAGCCATGGAATTATCTCAATATATTATCATGAATAGGGAAATCCATTACCGGAGAATACTATGCAACGATACTTGACAAGCTAAAAGCAAAAATTGCGAAAAAAGGTGACATTCTCAAAAGAGAGAAAAAAAGAAAAAAAGAAAAATCTGAAAGCTTTCAGATTTCACATTGCGTCCAAAGAAGCGTTTTATTAACGTTTTGTGTGTTACCTTTTCGTATTAAATATCATGTTCTTCGCACTTAAAACCATAAAATTCAATTCAACAGAAATGTCACGAAATATTTCAGAGAGCATAATTTTAAAGCATGAGATGTAGAAAATGTGCAGTGCCATCACTGGAACTCGAACCCTGGACCTCTAGGACAGCGGGCGCCAACCGGTGGTCCTCGGACCACTGGCGGTCCGTGAAAACGTTTTGATGGTCCGCAGAAAAATTGGGACATTATTTATATTTATATGAAGACTCAATTTAAAAAATAACGAGTAACAAAACCGATCATGGAATGTGGATTATACTTTTTTTTTTTTAAATTTTAGCTACTACCTTTAGCGAAATTCCTTCTGAATTTAGCGATTTTTTAGCTACTTTTGCAGGTATTCCTAGTAACATTTGAAAGGAAGAGTTGGCATCCATGGATATGCTGCTGTTATCAATAATGGAATTCTCTTTCCTTTTGAATTACAAACATATTCTACAGTAAGTCGTTAATAACAGTTTTTCTCCGTGGCAATAGGCAACTTGATGGATTTTTATGAGAACAATATGTTTATAATTGCATCACTAGAAGTTTCCATTTTTGTTTCCTCTAACTGTTGATCGATGTCGCTACTGCGGAATAAGCGATGATTATTATGTTTACAATAATTAAAAATTGGCGGCATAGCTCTTTCAGTTTATTGATATTGCTTTGCTTTTTCCGGTTTGTTCTTGCTTGTCGTGAAGTTCCGTTTCAGTGATATGGAAATGTGAAGCTTTCGGTACAAGAAGCTCAGATTTTTGTGCTTTTCATATAATTTTTCAAAGTGAACGAAATATGTGTATCAGTGAGATGCTAATAGTGCTTTTTGTTACTCATAATCAAGGGTGCAGCCTCAATTTCCATAAAGGCATGCTGCTGAACACCAAATGTTTCGAAAATTATATTAATAAATGAAAAATAGAATTACATGCATTGGAAAGTTGAATATTGTTTTCGCGTGTTAATATGTTGTTTTTAAAGTCTGATTTAAGGTTTATTTTTAATAATTCATATTAGTGGTCCGCCAAATATAAAATTATATATGTAGTGGTCCGTGAAGTTCTAAAGGTTGACGACCACTGCGACAAGGGCTATCTGCCTAAAAGGGAGTAATGCTTTTATGGAGTATTTTCTGAGGGAAGCTCGCTCGTATACACGTTACACATGACGAAAATGCACATACAGCCACTCCTTCACCTGGAATCGAATCCGGATCGAAACTACCAGTGTTCAGAGATTTTACCGATCGGCCGCTTGTGGACTCCTAGAAATGGAGAAATGCAGATGTGTGACATTTATAATTTAGGTTTTACTAAAAATTAGTTATATTAATGACTGTCGTATGTCCCTTACGGTATTAGCCTAGACAAGAGATTTATGCATAGTGTACAGCAAGCGACATAGTTAAAAACTAGGATATAATCTTAACCGTAAGCCTATAATGTATTTCTCCCACCTTCTTGGCGTGCCTTTGTGGTGTAGTGGATCTGCACACTGGGCGGGTATTCCACAGGTCCATGGTTCGATTCCCGGGGAAGGCGATTGCTCATTTTTCATCTTTTTCCAATTAACCTAATGTCTCTACAGTGGCGCCCGAACTAAAAGGGTGTTGGATGAGGCTTCTCCTCACCCAGGATTTGGCGATTGGGTCCCCTAAAAATCCCAGTCTCCCTTTAAAAGGGGGAGTATATAAAGTGTTTCTTCCGCCTTCTTGGCGTGCCTTCGTGGTGTAGTGGGTCGGCACGCTGGGCCGGTATTCCAGAGGACCGTGGTTCGAATCCCGGCGAAGGCGATTGCTCATTTTTTATCTCTCCGGCTTTTCCAATTAACTTAATGCCTCTAGAAGCCTACTGGAACTTGTTTCGTGATTCTGCAGTTTTGCCATGAAAGCCGCTGGCAGAATAGAGTTACCGACGGTTTGATGCAGCTTCGTAAGTATTAAGAAGTTACCTAGTTTTTTTTTTTTTTTTTTTGTTTCAACTAAAAGTGTGTTTTTATAACGACGTTTCAAGCTTAGCAGATGTGTGACATTTATAATTTAGGTTTTACTAAAAATTAGTTATATTAATGACTGTCGTATGTCCCTTACGGTATTAGCCTAGACAAGAGGTTTATGCATAGTGTACAGCAAGCGACATAGTTAAAAACTAGGATATAATCTTACCTGTTAGCAATTCTTTTTAAAAGTAGACGAGAAGTGTCAAAGTTGAGTTTGTTTTCGTTTTTGTACAAATACTAACATTTGGTGGCCAATAAATGTTATAATACATTTTTACTTTTGAACCTTATCTTTCGTTTCGCAATTAAGCAACACAAGACCATTAGTGTGACTCGGTCAGTTTAAACCAATGAAATTATAAATCTCATAAATAACAATTTCTTTAAAAAGTAATATTTTTTTTTCTGAGAGTGGAAAAGTTTCGAGAACGCTTAGGTGCGAACTTTTTAAACTGGAAAAATCTATCGAGTTTAGACGGGTTATGCTAGAATATTTATTATAATGGAAATGAGAAAACACCTGGAACTTCTTGAATAAACTTCTTAAGCGGGACGCTTCTTAAAGGGGTTTTACTAATTCATACGAATGTGATATATTTTATTTATAATATGCATAATCTTTAGACATTATTATAATTAATTAATGAAAGAATGTTCCCTGCTTCATATATTAAACGCCTCCGTTACAGAATTTATTATTTTTTCATGTTAATCATTATTATTTTTTTGTCTTTTTTAATCCCCTTCTTTGCGATGTATCTATCGCTTTAATCTGGGAAAGTTCAAAATGAATTTTCCTGCACATGCCAGCGTTAAAAATGGACGAAACTCGCGGTAGAAGGAAGAAGAAAAATAATCCTCCCAATGACAAGAGGCAAAAAAAATCGCATTATTTCTTTTTCTGCATTCGTTCTTCGCCGAGTAGATAAACTAAACAAATATATAAATATTCCCAAGCAGATGAGGCAGCTTTAAAGATAGCTGCGGCCGGAAAATAAAAATCCCTGTTTGGGGACCGAAATTCCCCACTCCTTCTCGGCGCCTGCGCATTCGCCGCTCCTCCGACAGACCGTGGAATGTAACAGACGGGAGAGGAAGCCGGAATGCGATGCTTCCTATCGGAAACGTCTCCAAATCCTCGATCCCCGGATGATGAACTGAGTGTTTCGCAGCCACGGCGAGCGTAGGAGTTACCGCGGGCTTCGTGGGGGCGGCCCTCGGAGGCTCGGGGGTCCCTTCGGGCACTGGGCCCCCTCCGAGCCTCCCGCTGCGTATGCACGGGGCCATCCGCCGTTTCAAGGAGATAGGGTCAAGCTCCGTGAACTTGGCCCCGGCGGAGGACGGTGAATGTGGCGCAGCGACAGGGGCCACCACGGTGATTAGCAGGCGGCGGCGATACTCGTCGACGGGACACGGCGGCCGCCCCAGCGTCGGCTACCGCCTCGGTCGCAGGAAGGCCCTGTTCGAGAAACGCAGGAGGGTGAGCGACTACGCCCTGATCATGGCCATATTCGGGATCGCCGTCATGGTTGCCGAAACAGAGTTCTCGGCCGCCGGGATATATGGAAAGGTAAGTTTGGGATTTGCTTTCTTGTTTATGTACAATGGCTCCCAGGGCGATCGTTCATCAAAAATATTTCGACTAACTTATACAAGAAAAGGTACTTAAATTAGGGCAAAAGTACTAAATTTCTGTTTACTGACACTAGATCTGAAAAAAGTATTATATAAAAGTATTATATTTATATTTGTCGATACTAAATCTGTTAAAAAAGTATTGAATTTATTTCCTTATTTATTTCCAAAGCATGATCAGCTAGCAACAATACTTCGTAGTAACTTTTGCAAAAAAATATGGGGTAGATATGGAGGAAAAAGTACTAAACTAATGTTTACTGATACTAGATCTGAAAAAATGACCTAATTTTAGTTTGGAGAAAAGGATACTAAATCTGCTTTTATGCGTTTATATAGAGTGACCACCTATTAAAAATATTTCGTACTAGCTTATACAAGAAAAAGCTTATACACACACATTATGTATAATTAAATTAAATCTGCAAAAACATACTAAATTTACGTTTGCTGGTACTAGATCTGGGGAAAAAAGAACTTAATTAATTTCCTTATGTTTATATACTGTGACGTCTAAGATCCACTTCTGAAAAAATATTTCAGCAAGTAACGTATATTCAGCAGTAACTCATACAGGAAAAAGGTAGGCCCAGTAAAAAGTACTAAATGTGTACTTACTAGCATTAAGATCATTACTAATATGGAAGCGTTTTAATTGTATAGTTTCTTTTACTATAGATTTCAAATGAATCTTTTTAAAAAATGTAAATGCTTTTTTTACCACTAAACTCCTAAATATTTTTTCCTCATTAAAAAAAGATTTGAAATCTTTCTTTGCTTAAAATCGTTTAATGTGAAAAAAAATCTTTTACTTTTTTCAATCCGATTTTTTTGTTATTCTCATATGAAAGGTTACAGAAATTAATGTTACTTTAAGTATTTGGATTTCAGCATATTTAGGAATTCGTCTCAATTCTAATAACACTTTTAATATATTTTTCAATTGCGACTATATTAGCTGGATTGGATGGGATGGGATTGCAGCAGACTTCCAATTAATCGGGAAAATGACAGGATCGACTTTGACGGTTAACAGGAGCAGAAAAATATAAAAAAGATTAATAACCCACATTATAATTAACAGAAAAAATACTATTAACATCCAAACAAAAAATGCTACTAATTTAAAATTTAAGCGGATTTAATTTGGAGAACAAGTTCACTTAGTTTCTATGTGCGTATAATCAGCTCTGGAAGCAATACTGGTTTGTTTTGGTTTCTTTGATTATAGCGAAACACTGTAGGACTATCTGCCGGAACGGAAGGGATTACTTCGTAGTCGACTTTCTAACGGAAATTCGTTCGTATACACGTTTTGTAGTACACACGTTGAAGAAAACCATGACACCGCCCATTCAGCCAGTTCGTTCTCATGATTCGAACCTCTCAGCGAATTACTAATGTTTAGCGACTTTACCGCAGGGCAGCTGGTAGGTCTTACTGAGAGCAAGAACACACTTTAAAACGAAGAAAACAATAATTCAGAAGTCAAACAACAAAAATCAGCGTTATATTTACAAAATTTTCACAGGACTAGTTTCGATGGTTTTACCGAACCACCATCTTCAGCTGCAAAACCGCAAATGAACAAGATAGGAAATAATGATTAGATAAGATAAGAAAGCCTGGACAAAAATAAGCAAGTGGCGCCATCTGTTGGTAAAACCAGAACTAAAACATAATTTCTTTAAAGGCCGAAGGCAAATTTGGATTGGAATTGGATCGTTAACTAGAACAGAAAGATTTTTATGAATGTGAAATGCCTCTAGAAAATCCAGTTCTCCAATGGAAGATGTTTTTTGAATAATTTTGGCAGCAGAAAAACTGAAAGTGTGGTTTTCGGACCAACAATGTTGAGCAACAGAAGACTTCTGTGTTTCCTTTTTTCTAACATATGCCTCATGTTCCTTGACGCGAAATTTTAAGGCTCTTTTAGTTTGGCCAATGTAAATTAAACCACACTGGCAAGGAATCCTATAAATACCCCAGGAATTCATATCCGGAATGGGGTCCTTGAGTATGGAACTCGGAATTTTATTGATGGGAGAATAAACAACCCGAAAGTTAAATTTCTGCAAAATATGTGCAACTTTATAGCTAATTGATGGAAAGAAGGGAATGACAACAGAATTTTTATAATCTCCTAAAACAAGATTGTGCCTTTTAGTGTGTTGAGATGAGAATTTTTTAACTGCTTGATTAATAATGTTGGGTGGAAAGCCCCTGTCGATAGCTATTGCTTTTAAATACAAGGGGTTCTTCATCAAGGGCTAGTTTGGAGGAGCAAACTTGAAGAGCACGGAAAACATAGGAATAAAATGAAGCTAACTTTTGTTTGGTCGGATGACATGATTTAAAGTGTGGTGGAAGGCAAACCGATGAAGGTTTACGGTAAACCGTAGTACTGAAGTTGGATGTGTTACATGTGACCAGAATGTCGAGAAACGGAAGAGAATTGCAAGTCTCAAGTTCAAAAGTGAACTGAATAGCAGGATCAATAGAATTCATTGTTGAAAGAACTTTATTTAAATCATCTTTATTACCTTCAAACAGAGTAAAAGTATCGTCTACGTAGCGGAACCATGCCGGGAAGTTTAAAGTTTCAAACAATTTTGATTCATAATAATGCATGTAGATATCAGCCAGGATGGGACTGAGGGGGCTTCCCATGGCTAATCCCTCAGTTTGCTTGTAATATTTATTTTGGAAAACAAAATGTGTTTGTTTCAAACAGAGTTGAGTGAGAGAAATTAGCTCATCAATTTCGATGCAAGAGAGATGAAATTCGCGAAGTCTGGTTTCTAGACATCTTAATGCACCCTCCACTGGGACATTGGTGAATAATGATTTTACATCAAAAGAAACCATGAGTAAATTACTAGGAGAAATGTTTTAAACTTTTTTTACAAACTCTATTGAATTGAAGAAAACAATATTTATGTTTATAGTATTATTCTCACATTTGAGTAGGAGTCAATGGAAAACCGAAAATTAATAGATGTACTCTTAATTTATTTTTACGATTTAACAATTTAGTTTTAACAGCTAATTTAACTTTGCTTATATATTCCCCATTATGTATAATTAAATTATGTACTGCTACGGATAAAAAAGAATTCCTTGACATTGCTACGGATAAAAAGGAATTCCTTGTACTGTGACATCGTGTACGGTCAGTGTCACTACCCCACACATTTTCATTTTCTTTTTGTATTTTCCATCTAAATTTTGATGGTTTTTGAGATAGTAAGTTTTTCGTCGTTCCACAACAAACAAGCGTATTGTTTTAAGCTCGTAGTCTGGTCGAAAGCAACTACACCTTTGAGGAATTAGATATAATTGTGTCTCCATTTTTCCCATTTCTATGACAACGTTATAATGTTCCTTAATACTTTGTCTATGTACAACGTAAAGGAACCTAATAAACTGCAGATCAACTTGTCGCTGAGTTCACGTGCGTAATAGCCAAGTTCAGTTAAGGGTTAAAATACCCTTTTATTCACTTAAAGAAATAATAACAGATGGTCCCTTCTCGGGCTTACAGGAAAGCCTTCACTCGGGGTTTTAACTCAAGAAACTAGGAAACTAAACTAAGAAATTAAACTGATATTATGTAGGATTCCTCACTGTGTAATTCTCAGTAGTATGTGAAGAATCTTAAGAACTAGTAAGCGAATAATCGCTTGAGTTCGTGAGACAATAAATAAACTTGGGTTAAAAGACCCTTTATTATTCAAATAAGATTTAACAGAACTCCGCCTCGGAGTTGTACAATAAAGCCGACACTCGGGCTTCAAATTAAGAGACTAAGAATTAAACTAATCAGAGATATAGCCGAAGCTATGAAACTTCTAACGGAGTTGGCCCCTTAACGCTCATTGACTACGAAGCTATTATGGGCCTAAAGTACGGCCGAGCGTAACAATAGCTTAAGAGAAAGCAGCCTAAAAAGGCGGACGCGTGCTAGCCAGAATATCTGGTTCTCTTTCGGAGAGTAGAAGTTCGCGGTCAAATACCGCTCTTCCTCAATTTACATTCAGACGTGATTCTAAAGCTACGTTCTGGCCGGAAGTGGTAAGTTGAAATTAAGAATCGATAGGAAAGGAACTTAACATTTATCTGTTCATAAAATTAACATAATCCTTACAACACGTTGCCAATTATACCTAACAAGATGTGACGCAAAATTTCGTATTACAAACTTGTCTACTTGCTGGAAAAATAAATTATATTGTGTTTACAAACGATCAACCGAAAGTGATATTTTACTTAAAGGTCGTCGTTATTTAAAACACGGAACTGGTGGCAGGTCATGTGATGGTCGCGTCAGATTTTTTAATGTGCCTCCATTTAGAGCAGGATGGAGAGAAGGCGGCTTTTTCGCCCTTCGAATGCATCTCATGTCGCAACAAACACCAATTTTATTTTTGAAATATCATTCTAACTTGAAAAACAAACCGTGATACGTTTTTCAAAGATAAATAATTCCATATTTTAAATCATATTATTTGTACAGTAACATCAAACATTTCAAATTGTGCGAGACTTTTGCGACCTGCTGTTTGATACCACGATACAAATAACTTATTACTAGAAGGCAGCAGAGCAAAACTCTCTTTCATACTGGCCCTACCAGGTGGCGAATATTTAAACTCGTAAAGTATTCGCTAAGAGGCGCCCCAGGATAACCTTCCACAAAGGCATCGCACTCCAGACACACAACTATATAATAATTAATTCATTTAAAAGTGAGTGTTTGAGTGAGCACCACCAAGAAAGACCACTGATCTGGCCTTAGCCTCACAGTGTGTTATCTTCCTGGCAGAAACCATCTACTCTCTGCTCCATCCCGCTACGGGAACGCAGCCGAATAGACGGCTAAGAGCCTCATAAAGTCTATATGTAAGCTTGAAAGTTGTTGTTCAGGGAAAGAGTATCCTGTTAGGAATTGCTTAAAATTAAGCAAAGAAGCAATCAACAGACTGTTAAGAATCGCTGTTAGAATAGACAGAAACTTGTCTTAGATAAAGTAAAGAAAGAAGGACACTGCCCTGAAAAATTAAACTGCCATGGATTTTTCTGGATTTGCCAAATACCTACATGCGAATGGTAATCCTGACACTGTAGAGTCATTAGGTTAATTGGAAGCAGAAAAGATGAAAAATATGCAACTGCCTTCGCCGGGAATCGAACCACGGACCTCTGGAATATCGGCCTAGCGTGCTGAACCACTACACCACGAAGGCACACTAGGGAAGTGTGAGAAATACCTTATATACTCCCCTTTTTAAAGGGCGACTAGGATTTTAGGGGACCTAGTCGCCAAATCCTGGATGCAGAGAATCATCATCCACAACCCTTTTAGTTTGGGCGCCACTTGTAGAGTCATTAGGTTAATTGGAAGCAGGCAAGATGAAAAATTAGCAACGCCTTCGCCGGGAATTGAACCACGGACCTCTGGAATACCGGCCCAGCGTGCTGCCGTTACACCACGAAGGCACCCTAGAAAAGTGGGAGCAATACCTTATAACACAACTGCCATATATTTATTGGGCTTTTGTAAAATCGTTGGTCTTGCATGAAGGAAAGACGTAACCAATTAAATTATTGCACATAGTAAACTTAAAATAAAAAAAAATATTAAAAAAAAAAAAAAATCGTAGCTTCCAAACGTAATTTAACACAGATTACTTTCCACGTGCCTGACTCTTATGTAATAACATTTAAAAGACTGTGTACCTGTTATCCCTAAGATAACAAATTCCTGCATAATTTAGTTCTTTGCGCAAATTTAAACTGGAGTTGTTTTACAAATGGAACCATGCATCTACATTTTCTTTCGTAGTACTTGCAGACAGGGTGATGCATATATAAGTACAAAACGGAATATTAAAGTGAAAAACTAACATGATACTGAGTACAGAAATACAGAAAGCTGATCCCTAATACCTGCATACATAACACTTAAAAAATGCATACGTAATACTATAAGGTATTTCTCCCCCTTTCCTAGCGTCTTTCGTGGTGTAGCGGTTCTGTACGCTGGGCCGGTATTCCAGAGGCCCGTGGTTCGATTCCCGGCGAAGGCGTTTGCTGTTTTTCATCTTTTCTGCCTCTAAAAAAATCCTAATGACTCTACAGTGGCGCCCGAACTAAAAGGGTTGTGGATGATGATTCTCCGAACCCAGGGATTTGGCGACTAGGTCCCCTAAAACCCTAGTTACCCTTTAAAAAGGGGAGTATGTAAGGTATTTCTCCCACTTCCCTAGCGTGCCTTCGTGGTGTAACGGTAGCACGTTGGGCCGATATTCTAGAGGTCCGTGGTTCGATTCCCGGCGAAGGCGTTTGCTATTTTTCATCTTTTCTGCCTCTAAAAAAATCCTAATGACTCTACAATACATGAAATCTAAAACATTTAATAGTAAAACATAAAGAATTTCAGAGCAATAACTATCACAAATAAGAAACCGATTATCAATGACTGTAGTTAAAGTGTTATTGTTACGGTGGTGGACAGATAGAATTTGTGAAGCTTGGCCGAAAGAAGAGAAATGGCGCTTAATAGATTTTTCACGCATCCGACAAGAATAAAGTGAAGGTTGTGTTTCTGACGAGATAACTATGCAGAGAAATTCCGGAGTTTCTAACGACATAACGAGATCTACAGAACGAGAAATGCCATAAGAAACTTTTAAGAGAAATGTGTTTCACTCAGAACTAGCTTGAATGCCAGGTTTCAACGGCCACAGTTTGAGTTCAGAGATCTATTTCACATACGCACCATTTTACAATGAGATAAAAACTTAATTGTAACTTGCGTCGGAAGAAACTTAACATATTATCCAGTTTGTATTTAACGAGCTAATTAAATGATTTAGGTGTAATTTTTATCTCTATGCACTGGTCCTCATGTTGGCTTTGCATCAAAATTAAACTACGTTTTCTTAACTGTAAGTTATTTAAATAACTTTTATTATATATCAAAATTCAGTTTCTTTTTTCAAATCACTGCATTATTCTTCACTGAAATAAAAAGTTTGTTATTTTGTAAAAAAAAATTTTTTAGTTAAACTGTTATTAAACTCAGTAATCACTTATAATCACAGGAAATTTAAATAAGAAGAAAAAGTCTGTTTTTTTTCTCTGAAAAACTAATGTTCGTTTCATTGTACTGTAAGGTTTCACTTACCCGTTATTTTAGGTTAAATTGCCTTTTTGTTCTTCTCGTTTCCCATTTTCCTGCCAGAACGTAAACTTCTAGTTCGCGTATATTCAAATGAGGTAGAAAGAAGATAATATTCAAAGGAAGGTTTTAGAGGGTACAATGAGAGCGTGTTTCGCCTGCTGAAGGCCACGTTGCTGATTGATTCTTTTGAGAGTAGTAGTTTACGGCATTGCGTTATTCTCGCCATTAAGCTTCTCATGCCGACTTTAGGTCCGAACCAACTTACGCATTGCTATATCTGTGCAGCCATTTGGCTAACTTACAATTTCTTGATTAAATCGTGTTTGTTACCTTTCACTTGAGCCATGAATGCTGGCTATTCTGTAAGCTCGAGGGGTGCCACACCCTTTCTCAATCTCTGTGGCACTTTACATGATATAGTGATAATTCACTTAAGGTCTTGGAAGTTTCGTGCGTTTGATAGTACCAAAGAAGACGAGACTTTATAGTA
This sequence comes from Stegodyphus dumicola, assembly GCF_044657685.1. Lineage (NCBI taxonomy): Eukaryota > Metazoa > Arthropoda > Arachnida > Araneae > Eresidae > Stegodyphus > Stegodyphus dumicola. Next base: position 181,422,217 of record NC_140776.1, on the reverse strand, counting down.
CAAATAAAGCTTAAATTTGTGAGTCGTAGGAACATACTTTCCTGAATACAGTACAAAAGTAATGAGAAATATTTATGTATATTTGTACTAAATAACCGCAATAAATTCAAAATGTAATACTATGATTAAATCGCTTGGAATATTTCTTTTGATACAAAATCTGTTTTGCTCCTTTAAAAAGGATACGAATATATAGGTATAGCTTCTCGTAAAATTACCTTCAGATAACCTAAATTCAAACATGCGTAAATTACTAGCATGAAATTTGGCCATCTCTCACAAACAGCACAGTTTTCTAATATCGAAATTATAACAGCTATTATCACATAACTCCAAATTTGATATATAATTTATGTTCACATTCTATACTATTTTGTAATCTTTAATACCAAATTTGGTGTAAAAATTGATGTAATACAAATTAATGTAAAATCTCAAATTTAAATAAATAGTCCCACATATAGGCAAACTAGCTGAAAAGCCTAAATGACGGACGGCAGCCTATATTGTAGTTTCCTGTACTGTCAAAGTTAACGTCTAACGCAGGGTTTCTTAAACTGTCGGTCATCAGTCGCCAAAAACTTTAGCAGTTTTGATATTTCTTTAACTTATTATAATAATTTGACAATTACCAAATATTTTTACGCAATTGTATCTGAAAATAGATAAAGACAAGACAATACAGTCAAAGAAAAAAAAAGGAAAACGTTTCGAAGCATTCTTTTTATAATATAAGCGTTCATTTTCCTTACTTTGCACGTGACTCTGTCATTTCGTCTCTTATTTATTTAAAAATTTCACATTGTTTGTTCTATGTGTTAAAATTAGAAATGAAAGTTAATTAGCTAAAACTGCAATAGTATATTACAGTACAAGTGAAAAAATTGACAGTTTCACTCACGCGTGTGACGGATTTGAGCAGTATTTATGGGGTCCCACAAAAGTTTTGTGAATATTATGGAGTCCTGGGGGTCACGAAAAAATCTCAATGATAAAAAGGGGTCGCCACTGAAAAATGTTTAAGAAACCCTGTCTAGCGGTAGGCTTTGAGAAGATGTAGTGAGGTGTCATTTTTTGGGGGAGCTATAAGAGGACATTGAGAAGCAAATATATAGTAAGAACAAGATTGAGAACTTAATACGTAAAGCACTTCATAAATCAAAGTTTAAACATTCACTAGGTTTATAAGGTAACTCTCCCGCTTTCCTAGCCGTGGTTCGATTCCCAGCGAAGGCGATCGCTCATTCTTCATTTCTCCGGGTTTTCCAATTAACTTAATGTCTCTACACTGGCGCCCGAACTAAAAATGTGTTGGATGAGGCTACTCCTCACCCAGGATTTGGCGAGTGGGTCCCCTAAAAACCTAAGTCGCCCTTTAAAAGGGAGAGTGTGTAAGGTATCTCTTCCGCTTTCCTAGCGTGCCTTCGTGGTGTAGTGGTTCTGCACGCTGGGCCGGTATTCCAGAGGTCCGTGGTTCGATTCCCGTCGAAGGCGTTTGCTCATTTTTCATCTCTCTGGTTTCGGAAAAAATCATAATGTCTCTACAGGTTATCAGGACTTGTATTCCTCTTCACTTGCTTTGGAAACATGAACTGTCCTGACTCGGAACAGGGAGCTTACTCAAGCTATGCTCAATAAATTGTGAAGTAGACAATACACACAGGAAGGGTATACGAAACCCTTTATTTTTCTATCTTTACAGCGATTTCCGGAACTTCGGATTACAGAGACCAACCACTTGTGGTCTGAACGTAAGAATATAAAACTACTAACTAAAACTAACTTTCGATTAATATACAAGTGCCTAGCTTTAAGATTGGCCGTTATTTAACAAAATCCGTATGTAGTACAGAGAGCTGCTAAAACTACGATACGTTTAAAATTATCAAGAGGACTAAACCTCTGGCCTTGAAGGCAACCAGCAACCGAGTAAAACTACTATGGCAAGCGGCTTGAAATAACTCTTTCCTCTCTCTTGCTTGGCAAAAAGCCACAACTTAAGTACTTGGCGTTAGCAAGACATATTTGCATAAATAAGTTAAAGCTTTTAATTCTGGCCGGAAGTAGAAAATAAGAAGCGATAGTAAAGATTTAAAATAAAATAAACGTTAGTAAAACTTAGGATCCTTACGAGGTTATGAGAATATTACAGTCATACATCGTTTCTAGAATTGCACTAAATGAATTCAGTGGAGACTTTACACAAGCTAGTCCAGGTTGAATTTAGTTCTCTTCTAAAGGATTAGAATTATGAATCAAATATTTTAAAAGCATAGCCACGAATCTGTCCAAAAATTTATCCACCCTTTCTTTGTTTTCACGACCGTTAGTCTCAAAATTTAAAACATCAATTTAGTAAATATTACAAAATATAACTTTTTACGCGTTCCCCCGCTGCCTATAATTATATTTAGGGAACTTTTGTGGACAAAAGTTGAATGCGATATTAATGTTTCAAACCAAACTCAGGGGCCGTGCACAAATTGAGCAGCGAATTGCGTGTACGTGTACGAACTTTAAAAATAAAATATCAGTTAAGTGTAAAAGGTTTATGATGTTGATAGATTAAATAGTGAACATTTATCTGCAAATTATTGTGAAAAGTATTAATCTATATTTTTTTTGCAAAATGAGATTTCATTCGTATGATCTAACAGACGCTGGCAGGCACACAGCCAATTAGATGCATTATTTTCTTTAATTAAAAATAAAAGTCTTTCTATTTTAACGATTTTTGCGGGGATTATTAGATTGACTGAAGTGATAAAACTGCATCAGAAAACTAATGACGTATTTTTAACATTTGAATTTCAGAAATAGCTGGAGTGAAAAATCTTTTGCATACTAAATGTTCCAAAATTACAAATTAAAGGCAATAGTTACTCACAAAAAATATCATTGAATGGCATTTAAAGGGGAAAGCAGCGTCAAATTATTCTAATTTATTTATAACCGACACCACGAAGCAAATTGGAAATGACATCAAAAGTTGAAAATTTTGAAATTAAATATCTTGGTTAATTTTTATCGTACGGAAGTCAAATGATTCCAGTTTTAGTTTTGTAATGTATAATGTTTCTAACTACTTCCTCTATGGTGAATGTAGAAGAACCTATTGAAATGGGTGGCGACGTTTTGCTGAGTTCAAGTAGGTAACGTCAAAGTCCAGAGAAGGGTTAAAATACTCTATTATTCATTCAAGGAAATAATAACAAATAGTCCCTTCTCGGGCTTACAGGAAAGCCTCCACTCGGGCTTTTAAATCAGGATAAGAAAATAAGAAACGAATCTAATACTAAACTAAACTGACGTAGCTGAAGCTAGACACAAATACCTAACTTAGTTGGTCCTTAATCGAGCACGGTAGATTCAAGAACGAAGTAGCCGGAAGGTAAATACGCGCCACTAAGGACTTCTTATCTCTCCTACTGAAGTAAGCTGAACTTTCCTTAAATATTCCTTTTGCCTCATTTACATACCAAAACTTATTCTGGTATGGATTTATAAGTGAGACACAAGAATTCAAAGGAAAGGGTTTCAAAATTACAAAGAACTTTACAAATAAATATAACATTTTTCGAAATATAAGTAAGGAGATCGAAGGGATATATATAAACATTTAGCTTCTGTATATTATACAAAATGAATTTTTTTAAAATCAAATAAATACGAAAACTTGACTATTTGTGTCATTTAAATCATCTTTGTAACTGGAAGTATATATCTACGACCAATCATTGCGAAAATAAAGGCTGGGTAAGGACTTTTGTGGACACTGTGTATACATGCTGTGGCAGGAATCGGTTTATGTTGTTGTTTTGTACATTGCTGGAAAATTTTCGAGAATGTTTTACTCATTACCATTCGGATTCTCTATTGTAATGATGAGTTTTAATTGCTATTTTGATGCTGTATAAGTGCAGTAAGTATTTAATAATTTTACCCAATTTCATCAAGTTACATTAAAAAGACATCTCGTCAAATTTATTTTGGAGTTTCTTAGCAGGAAATGGACCAAGAAATAAGTATGTCATCCCCAGGTTTGAACCACGCATCTTCTGGTGTTGGTGTATTTAATTATGGCAAAGCACACGAGGGTTATCTACCTAAGAAAACTGAATCATAATTTTAAAGCAATATTTCACAGCTAACTATGCTACGCGTTCACTGGTAATGAGCTCCAGATATTTGCCATGCTTCTGTTGGAATATCATTTTAAGTTCATTAAAGAGTTTGTGGAGGACTTTCTAAAGGAAACTGGCTCGTATATACGTTACACATGGGGAAAACCACGAAAACGCCCAAGCAGCCAACCCTTTCGCGGGATTCGAACCTCGGATCGAACTACCAGTGTTCAGCGACTTTTACCGCTCGGCCGCTGGTGGGCTCCACGCATCTTCTAATTGCTATTCTATTCCCGTTGATGTGTTACTAATGCACGATACTACATTGATGTAATACATCGTAAAGTTGCAAATATTTGTCTGCCAACCAACATAGGAATAATAGCATACAATGCGCAATAATTCTATGTCTCTATTGTAACTTAGCAGGTGTTATGTCTAAAATTGTAAATATGTAAGTGTATAAGTAACTGTGTAATGTAAGTAATGTAAGTAATAGTGTAATGTAAATAATTTAATCAATGAGTGTAATACGTCGTACTTTGTGTACTTTTAACATAACGTAATCGGTAATGTAGCCATTAGCGCGTGTAACGCGTGCCCCATGTGTATTATTTTAAGTAACGCATATAGGATTATAAGGCAAAGTATGTGTGCCTATCTTGTTATATAGCATAATGTCATTTAAGAAGTAATAGCAATAATGTAAACTATAAGTAATCCAGTTATAAAGTAACTTAACAAGTTCGCAATATAATTAGCTTAACGTAGTATACAGTCAGGTTATAACTCTAATAAGTGTAGATTAATGTCATGCATTATGTATGTGTAGTCTAATGTCATGTGAAGTGTAAAGTATGTATGTACTAATTCATTCAAGTATTATGTATAAGTTTAATGTCATGTCATATATCATGTATGAAATGTTATGTTTCATGTATGCATTATGGCCTATGAACACCCAGGTCAACCATTAACATAAGAATCTGTACAGAACCAATGTCAAACTGGAATAGCCCCTGTATTGCCATGTAAACTTTTTCATGAAGGCTCAGTAACTCCCGGTGCGCCCTTGTGGGACCCCAGGGAGTTCTTGTATCTATATAGGGGAGGGCGTGGGACATATGCCTGTTTACCTCCGTTAAACACCAGGCGTCTCCGTCCTCCGTCACCTGTCACCTGCAAATATTTGTCCTAAGCACGTTTGTGATGTTAGTAACTATTTAAACCATTAGTAAATACTTTCGTTGTTTTCAAATTGCTCAGTTTGTTAAGGAATAACAGAATGGTTTTATCTGAAAGATAGCCTTTAGATGGAACAGAATGGTTTTATCTGAAAGATAGCCCTAGCATGGTTTTATCTGAAAGATAGCCATACAACCAATAACAGAATTTATCTGAAAGATAGCCATAGAACCAATAACAGAATGGTTTTATCTGAAAGATAGCCATAGAATGGTTTTATCTGAAAGATAGCCTTTAGATGGAACAGAATGGTTTTACCTGAAAGATAGCCATAGAATGGTTTTATCTGAAAGATAGCCATAGAACCAATAACAGAATGGTTTTATCTGAAAGATAGCCTTTAGATGGAACAGAATGGTTTTATCTGAAAGATAGCCTTTAGATGGAACAGAATGGTTTTTACCTGAAAGATAGCCATAGAATGGTTTTATCTGAAAGATAGCCATAGAATGGTTTTATCTGAAAGATAGCCATAGAACCAATAACAGAATGGTTTTATCTGAAAGATAGCCTTTAGATGGAACAGAATGGTTTTATCTGAAAGATAGCTTTTAGATGGAACAGAATGGTTTTATCTGAAAGATAGCCTTTAGATGGAACAGAATGGTTTTATCTGAAAGATAGCCATAGAATGAAGATAAAACCATTCTGTTACAAGAAACATTAATTTCATGTCCTAAGGTAAAGCTTTGTGAACTGGCTATGCGCTGAGCCACTTAGAAGGACCTGTTAAATATGTTATGTTTCATGCAGAGGAGTTGCTTGTCAAACTAGAGCATAAAAAGTATATGCATGACAGCCTAACGTACCGTAGCATAACGCTCACAAACGGTTTGGGAAGACGTCCCATAATTATCGTTTCACCGTTTAAAAAGAAATCCTAAAAAGCGATCAGCAGAAATTGAATTAATTTAAAAATTCTGATGTATGTAAATATTATTGCAGGGTCCTGAAGCACTTTCCTCCGAACTCAAAGGTTTCATGATTATTTAGTGAACACTGATCAGAATCAGTTAAATTAATAGCTATGAAAAAGAAAAGTACGTAAATATTACTGCGGAATCATTGAATTATTTTTCGATAGAATCCTCGATTACCTCGGCATAACTTTGTAAGAAAAGAGTATGTAGATATTATACCCGAAATCTGAATTACTTTCCACGAAATTAGAGTTCTAGGTTGTTTTAGGCACACTTATTAGAGTAATTTAAGGGGTATCAGAAACCTCTATACCGACAATGTTAAATTGGCCATTTTCGATGTACCTTTTCTCAAAATCTGCTGTAGATACAAGCTTGAAAGTTTTTCTGTAATTAAAGTATACCTATCTGATTATACTGAAATGAGCTTTTGAAACATTTTGAATTTTAGAGTAAATTACAGGATATTTTGTTAGGCATAGTAAAATTTAGCACTTTTCTCACACAAAAAAAATTTTAAAAAATTATTTTCGAAGTTTATTACAAAAGGCTCATTTCAGCAAATATTAGGGAACCTAATAAATAAACCATAAAAAGTTTAGATACCTGTGAGCAGTAGTTCCCGAGAAAAAGTACATCGAGTATAAAAAAATCACGTTTGGAGAAAAACTCGTTTTTATGTAAAAATCCTCATTGATCAAGGCAGTAGATGACAAATTAAAACTACATTTTTGTACACTTCTAATTTTTATAGAGATTAAAGAATGGTATTTTTAGATAGATAGAAGTGTAGAGAATTTGAAAATGCAAAAATCCGAAATTACAATTTTTTTAAGATTTTGGGGTTCCAATTCCCCCTAGCTTCTTACTCGGAGGGAGGGGGGGAGAAAATGTCTTTCTTATCAACACGCTTGAAATATTATTAGCCCGATAGATCTCGTTAAAGAGGGTTTGCCTGCATTACTTTAATGTATGCAGTAAAACAACCTTTACAGGCATTTTCTGCGACGACCTCTCTAACTGCGTTTCTCAAACTTTCACTTTTATAATTAGAATGTTCTGTCGACCACATTACTCTTGTTCCCTTCGAAAATAACTTTTATTATAAGTAACTATTATTATCTTTATATTTTTAGAATACTAAAAATGTAATTAATAAAAATTCATTTAATTTTATATCGGTATTTATCAGTTAAGTCAATAGAAGGAATGTTATATTTGTTTTTAATAACGCAAGGTTATTAGAGATGAACAATCTTATTAATTGAAAATTAAGTAAATGTTACTGGCATCAGTCAGATGTGACGATTATCACACAGCTGTTCAATGTTTGGATCTGCACGTACATCAAGTCGGTTTCTGTCCTCTGCTTTTGAGTTGATGATGAAAACGATTTTTACACAGATACGTAGAAGAAAATTGAATCATAATTTTAAAGCAATATTTCACAGCTCACTATGTTACGCGTTCACTGGTAATGAGCTCAAGAAATTAGCCATACTTCTGTTGGAATATCATTTTAAGTTCATTAAAGAGTTCAATTAACAGTTTTGTTTGATGTCAGGAAATTTTTTACTTTACCAATAATGATATCCCTTTCTGATAAAAAATATTCAAAGGTAGGAATGAAGAAACATTCTCTGTTTTACGTAACTAAACCACAAGCCAAGTTTTTTCTCAAACCACTTTAATCTCTCGTGGGCACTAAGAACAGTCAAAAAGTTACCTTTTAGGCAGAGATTAAATTCATTTCTTTTTGAGAATAAACTGAGTTCTGAGAAAGATATCTCCGTGTACATATCCGCATGTCAGCGGCGAGAAGCTTTGCTAGTTTTGTTTTCAAGTAATAGGACATTTTTTTGCAAATTTAGCAGGACCACAGCAGCATGTTTCGAGGTTGTGGTCCTTGGATTATAGTTTTAGAAACGCTTGCCTACAGTATTTTTAGGCTAATGGGATCTTTAGATTGTTTATTTTAAGCGAGAAAGGACTTAAAGCTTTGTCAGTTTTGTTTTCAAGTAATAGGACATTTTTTTGCGAATTTAGCAGGACCACAATAGCATGTTTCGAGGTTGTGGTCCTTGGACTATAGTTTTAGAAACGCCTGCCTACAGTATTTTTAGGCTAATGGGATCTTTAGATTGTTTATTTTAAGCGAGAAGGGACTTAAAGCTTTCTCAGTTTTGTTTTCAAGTAATAGGACATTTTTTTTTGCAAATTTAGCAGGACTACAGCAGCATGTCTCGAGGTTGTGATCCTTGGACTATAGTTTTAGAAACGCCTGCCTACAGTATTTTTAGGCTAATGGGATCTTTAGATTGTTTATTTTAAGCGAGAAGGACTTAAAGCTTTCTCAGTTTTGTTTTCAAGTAATAGGACATTTTTTTTGCAAATTTACAGGACTACAGCAGCATGTTTCGAGGTTGTGATCCTTGGACTATAGTTTTAGAAACGCCTGCCTACAGTATTTTTAGGCTAATGGGATCTTTAGATTGTTTATTTTAAGCGAGAAAGGACTTAAAGCTTTGCCAGTTTTGTTTTCAAATAATAGGACATTTTTTTGCAAATTTAACAGGACCACAGCAGCATGTTTCGAGGTTGTGATCCTTGGACTATAGTTTTAGAAACGCTTCCTACAGTATTTTTAGGCTAATGGGATGTTTAGATTGTTTATTTTAAGCGAGAAAGGACTTAAAGCTTTGCTAGTTTTGTTTTCAAATAATAGGACTTTTTTTTTGCAAATTTAGCAGGACCACAGCAGCATGTTTCGAGGTTGTGATCCTTGGACTATAGTTTTAGAAACGCTTGCCTACAGTATTTTTAGGCTAATGGGATCTTTAGATTGTTTATTTTAAGCGAGAAAGGACTTAAAGCTTTGTCAGTTTTGTTTTCAAGTAATAGGACATTTTTTTGCGAATTTAGCAGGACCACAACAGCATGTTTCGAGGTTGTGGTCTTGGACTATAGTTTTAGAAACGCCTGCCTACAGTATTTTTAGGCTAATGGGATCTTTAGATTGTTTATTTTAAGCGAGAAGGGACTTAAAGCTTTCTCAGTTTTGTTTTCAAGTAATAGGACATTTTTTTTTTTTGCAAATTTAGCAGGACCACAGCAGCATGTTTCGAGGTTGTGATCCTTGGACTATAGTTTTAGAAACGCCTGCCTACAGTATTTTTAGGCTAATGGGATTTTTAGATTGTTTATTTTAAGCGAGAAAGGACTTAAAGCTTTCTCAGTTTTGTTTTCAAGTAATAGGACATTTTTTTTGCAAATTTACAGGACTACAGCAGCATGTTTCGAGGTTGTGATCCTTGGACTATAGTTTTAGAAACGCTTGCCTACAGTATTTTTAGGCTAATGGGATCTTTAGATTGTTTATTTTAAGCGAGAAAGGACTTAAAGCTTTGCTAGTTTTGTTTTCAAATAATAGGACTTTTTTTTTTGCAAATTTAGCAGGACCACAGCAGCATGTTTCGAGGTTGTGATCCTTGGACTATAGTTTTAGAAACGCTTGCCTACAGTATTTTTAGGCTAATGGGATCTTTAGATTGTTTATTTTAAGCGAGAAAGGACTTAAAGCTTTCTCAGTTTTGTTTTCAAATAAGAGGACATTTTTTTTTTGCAAATTTAGCAGGACCACAGCAGCATGTTTCGAGGTTGTGATCCTTGGACTATAGTTTTAGAAACGCTTGCCTACAGTATTTTTAGGCTAATGGGATCTTTAGATTGTTTATTTTAAGCGAGAAAGGACTTAAAGCTTTGTCAGTTTTGTTTTCAAGTAATAGGACATTTTTTTTTTGCAAATTTAGCAGGACCACAGCAGCATGTTTCGAGGTTGTGATCCTTGGACTATAGTTTTAGAAACGCTTGCCTACAGTATTTTTAGGCTAATGGGATCTTTAGATTGTTTATTTTAAGCGAGAAAGGACTGAAAGCTTTGCTAGTTTTGTTTTCAAATAATAGGACTTTTTTTTTTGCAAATTTAGCAGGACCACAGCAGCATGTTTCGAGGTTGTGATCCTTGGACTATAGTTTTAGAAACGCTTGCCTACAGTATTTTTAGGGTAATGGGATCTTTAGATTGTTTATTTTAAGCGAGAAAGGACTTAAAGCTTTGTCAGTTTGGTTTTCAAGTAATAGGACATTTTTTTGCGAATTTAGCAGGACCACAACAGCATGTTTCGAGGTTGTGGTCCTTGGACTATAGTTTTAGAAACGCCTGCCTACAGTATTTTTAGGCTAATGGGATCTTTAGATTGTTTATTTTAAGCGAGAAGGGACTTAAAGCTTTCTCAGTTTTGTTTTCAAGTAATAGGACATTTTGTTTTGCAAATTTTGCAGGACTACAGCTGCATGTTTCGAGATTGTGGTCCTTGCATTATAGTTTTAGAAACGCTTGCCTACAGTAGTTTTAGGCTAATGGGAACTTTAGATTGTTTATTTGAAGCGAGAAAGGACTTTGTCAGAAAGCTTTGTCAGTTTTGTTTTCAAGTAATAGGACATTTGTTTTTGCAAATTTAGCAGGAGTACAGTTTCGAGGTTGTGGTCCTAAGACTATAGTTTTAGAAACGCTTGTCCAAACGATATTTTCCGTCTGATGGGATCTTTAAGTTGTTTATATTACAGTGCTCATAATTTTTGTAAGTTATAAAAGTCTAATTCTAATTTTTAAAATCTATGTTAATTCAAAATTTAAGAAAAAGAAAAGAATAATAATTTTTCTGAACTGAAAATAGGGATTAACAGTTTGAAATTATTATTGGACGACGCGTTAAATTCACAAGAGAAAGACTCATTTTAAAATGACACAATGTTGGTAGATTTATTATAAGCAGTTACTATTTTAAGAGAGAAAGCGGAAATAACGAAATTAAAATAGAGACTTCAGAAACTATTGTAAATTAATGTCAAAATTTAGATTTATGTATTATTTATCTTACACACATTAATATGGACGCTCCTAACCTTACAGATTAAGTTCCTAACGACCGTTCGTATTATAATTTGTTCTTAAGAAGTTACTAGGTTCGTTCGGAAGATAGAGGTTGTAATTACTATCAAGTAAACAATTAAAATACTAAAACAAACAAGTAATATGCTTTACATTTTAAATACAGTACATTAAAAAATAAAAAAAAAGAAAAAGAAAAAGAATCATTTTATTATGTAAAACGTATTTTGGATTATTGTTTTTGAGGCATGTGTGAAGGGTTTCGTATAATGACGCCGCTAATTAACACATTGCGCAGTCAACCTAACGGTAAAAGTAAAATCTTTAACAGTCGGATTGGAACAGCCCATTTTAGAGCATGCGCCTGACGATATCCCATTTAGTCGATTCTCTTAAAACCCACCATTCCACAGTATCTTCAAACCTCCAGCCAACAATGTTTTCCGATTCTCATAATATATTTCCATTTCGGAACACATTTTGATAACTTTTTCTACCTTCTGCTTTCGAATAAGCTTTCCGAGAACACAGAATTCGACTCATAATCCTGGTATTCCTAAAATTTCCGATTGGGTATCTAAAACAAAACATGTAAAATCGGGATATGCCTAAGATAAAGATAACATCTCAGAATCGATTTATACGTCGCTTCCACATATATCTCTAAAAATACAGTATATGTAATGTTAGATATAGAATAAGGCCACTATAATAAAAATAAAAATAATAACCTAAAAAAAATATGATGTGTACACCACATGACTTCCTTGTACGGAATATTAAATTATACGCATTTTATTTAAACTTATTAGATTGAATTAAACCTACTTCGCCGACAGCGCATAAACCACAATAGAATAAATGCATTCTTTAAAATTCTTTAAATTCTTTAAAATATTTCGCTCATATTGTAACTCAGAATGCACAAAATTTATATCATTTAAAGAATTATCTGATCGTTGCCACATGTTCTATTCAAATACTATAATAAAGCTAGAACTATGTATAAAAGAAATTAAGCAAACAAAACAAAAAAGAAACAGTTTTTCACAGACCATTGAGTATTTCTCAATCAATTAATTCAGTTCTCACTTCGCTAGAAGGCAAAAACACATAAAAACTCAAAATATCTATATTAAAAATTACGAAGTAAATCTCAAACGCTTATTTCCTCGAAAACATTCCAGAAAGAATTAAGCATGATTTAATTGGCAATAATAAATGAATGCGTTATCTTTGTTGTTGCGAAGCTAAGTTTCTCTGGATTGGCAACAAATCCACTAGTCTCCTGTTTCAAATGTAAACATCAATGGTCGCCATTAAAAACAGGCTTAGCGGATATTAAACAACTTTAAAATTGCTGATAATTCTAAACATATTGCACACAGATTTACTAAAGGCATAAAATCCTTAACCGGAAGATAAAAACAACATCATTCAATCATTTTTAAAGCAAAAAATGTACAATTTAAAAACATATAAGAGTAAAGAAACTGAGATCACTGAACCGGGTAATAGAGTGGATATATATATAAATATATTTATATACGTTTGGTGCGGCCGATTGCAACCAAAATACGAGGTGCATATCTACATGTTATAGCAGTCCTATATACAAAATTTCAACGTTTTGAGGCTACTCGTTTTTGACTTATGCGAGATACGTACGTACGTACATACGTTCGTACAGACGCCACGAAAAATTCTCCTCAGAATTAATTTTAAAGCAGTTTTATAATTTTTTTGAAGAAAAGAGTCATTTATTCTGTCCTTACGTACAGATATCACGCAAAAACATCGTTAAATTGCATTCGATATCGGTCAAAATGGATATTTGCGTTGAAATATGCTGCCTGAAACTTTTCGCGATTACAATACTTCCTTTTTACTTCGTACAAGGAAGTAAATAAAGAAAATCTGAAAGGTTTTAGATTTTAAACTACGTCCACAGGGGCGTTTTTTAAACATTTTATGTGTTACCTTTATTTATTAAATATCACGTTCTTCGCACTTGAACCATAAAATTCAGTTCAAGGGCAATATCGCAAAATAATTTTAAATTGAGCATATCTTTAGAATTTTCGATACACAGTCTCACGCGCTGGAGATAAAAATGTTTGGTCTGTACAACGTTGCTATGGTTCGCTTTTAAATCCTTGAGTTTGTTAATACAAATTTCGTTAAAGGTTTACAAAATATGAAATCGATAATAAAGCAAATTTCAGATTTCAAATTAGAGCTTCCGGATGCCCATATTGGGAGTAGGATTACATCATTCAAAATTGGATGGCTCTAGGTACCGTTGTTTTATCACAATGCGAGAAACAAACATACATTTATGCAGATTCCTCGTTATTTAATTTCTTCAAATGTAATACAGGGCGATAATATTTAGTGGCAACAGTTTCGACGCAAAATTGCAATACGAAAACAATAGTCCCTCAGGGACAAAGCCCCTCTGGTTTGGTTTATTAGATTATGGCAAAGCAATCGAGGGCTATTTGCCTTAAGGGAGGGATGCCTTCGTGAAGGACTTTTTAAGGGAAACTGGCTCGTATACACGTTACACATGGGGAAAACCACGAAAACACCCATGCAGCCAGCCCGTTCGCGGAATTCGAAACTCCAAAGCCCCTTTGGACTAAAAATAAATTAAAAGGAAGAAAGAAAATTGCAACTTCTTTAGTAGCATATGGTAAAAGAGAAAATGCATTAAAAAGTTAAAAAAATATTCAAAAATTTATTAAAAATTTTAAAATTATCTGAAAAGTTAAAAAAATATTTTCAAACTTTAAAAATTAAGAAACAAATGATTCTGTATGATTTATATAACGCATAGCTTAGAAAAATTTTTAAATTAAAATAAGACTAAAGATGTTTGCAAAAATACCATTTAGGTGCATTATTAATGAAGCTTTTTTATTATTAAAAATGTAAAAAAAGTTTAAATTTAAAATTAATCAAAATCGCAGCCTTAGACTGGCGTAGATTTTGAATAAATCTCTATCAGTAAAACAGTTTTTTCTTCTACAGGAACAAATCAATTTTTAAAAATTCTAATTTTGCTTTATTGCCTGATTCTAAATGTGTTTCTCTTAAGAATGCTTATGATGAATTATCGCATTTCCCATGCGTATTCTTGTGGTGTAAGTAACTAACACATCTAGCTAACAAATGGAAGATTTGTATTCAAATCCACGAAACGATAGCAGAGTTGACTGCTGATAGCAGATAAGCAGATAGCAAGATATCAAGCAGAGTTGATAATAGCGATAGCAGAGTTGACTTTTCATATTACCTAGTTCAGAATGTTTAACAGTCTCTGCATTGGCTCCGAGAGTAAAATGAAGTGAACGACATCGCAGATTAATGAGGATTTATTGGACAGGGTCTCGAGCCTCTCTCCAGTCGCCCTTTTAGTAGTAAGAAATGTTAGAATTATTATAATCCTCCATGCGTATTATCGTGATTAACAAGCGTGATTAAATAGTTAGCACGTCCGGATAGGAGCTAGAAGATCTGTGGTTCCAGTCTGAATGAGAGCACAGTTGGTGTTTCACATTTCTTGCTCTAAAAATTCAAATGCTCTTTAAAAATTCAAATTATTAATCAGCAACAATAAGTTTCTTAATCAGCAGCAATAAGTTTCTTAATCAGCAACATATTGATTAAATATGAAAGGCAATTTAGAATTGTTGTTGTTGTTAATGCTCACTTGTTTGACCTATAGTCAGCCAAAGCTCACAAGATTCCTAGTCGCAAGGAGTGGAAGTTTACGCCTGTCGTTGGCAACAGCTTTGAGCACCATACAGGAGACAGTGCGATTCAGCTCAGCTCCGCCCCCAATTTTGATTGAGAGCACGCCGAGGTAGGGCGGGTCCGAGGATCGCCTACCCACCTCTTCCTTTAGCACAACCTCTGAAGACGGCTTTCGTCTTGCCGCATATTTAGAGTGCCCCCATTCCGCATGGACACTATACATTTACAAACATCCAAACCTTCTCCGGGATTCGAACACGAGCCCTTCGGCACGGCAGTCAGCGACGCTAACTGCTAGTTAGCATCGCTGACTGCCGTTGAGCAGCGTTGTTGAGCTTTACCGAATCGGAAGAATTCGCTATTAGGGAAGGCGCGGGCAAGATAAATTAAACGTTTTATATCTTTAGCAGTAACTTTGTGGAGACATCAGGTTATTTTAAAGCAGGAGTAATGAAAAATGAGCAACGCCTTCGCCGAGAATCGAACCGCGGACCTATGGAGTACGCGCCCAGCGTGCAGACCACCACACCACGAAGGCATGCCAGGAAAGCGGGAGAAATAGTTTACATACTCCCCTGCGTGACTGGGGTTTTAATCGCCAAATCCTGGGTGTGGAGAATGATCATCCAATATCCTTTTAGTTCGGGCGCCACTTGTAGAGACATTAGGTATTTTGGAAGCAGGAAAGATGAAAAATTAGCAACTCCTTCTCCGCTAATCGAATCGGGAACCTCTGGAATACGCGCCCAGCGTGCAGACAACCACACCATGAAGGCATGCCAAGAAGGCGGGAGAAATACCTTATAACTTCACTCTGCAAGGGCTACTTCTAGATTATGTTCTTCAGAAAAATTCTTTGACATAATCGTGTTCTACGGAATTCATTTTTCCAGAAAACAACTTTATAAGCTAAGTGAAAAATAACGCACTTCTTTTGAGGTGTAAAAATGTATATAGAATAGGACAGGAAGAACTAGACGGGGAACTAGAACTTCATTAATGGTACCATTTGTTTCCAAATACAATTTTCGTAGTACTAACTATACAGCTACGTCTCGTACATGGTTAATAATAATTAATTATATCTAGTTAATAATAATCAATCACTGATAATTACATAGTTAATATTATTATATCGGGTTGGCGAGAAAGTAATTTCGGTTTTCTAATATGAAATAAAACTCAATATTTTTATACAAAAAATGAATTAGTCAAATATCTTCCGTTTTGTTCGATGACATTTTGCCTTCTTTTTGGCAACTTCATTATTTCGCGCTTCTAAAACTTTTGGTCTTTATCAGCGAAAAACTCAACCACATTCGATTGGTTATTACTGAAATTATTATCAATTAAGAAGTTTTGCAAACTTCGAAATAAATAATAATCAGATGGTGCAAGGTCGGGGTTATGGACATCGGAACATGCTTTCGCTTTGTAGATCCTTTGGTAGCTCCAAAATCAGAAATTCTTTTTGACATAATAGAAAATTCAAGCTTACTTTTATAAAAATTGCTCTAACAGTCTGCAAAAAATAATAAGCCGGATCCAAATCGAAGATTAAAGAACAACGCAATCTGCAACATTAACTGAAATAAATAATTAGATAATTTTAACTTAGCTTATACCGTCCGTTATACATTAAACGTGCATGCGTAAAGGTATTATGCGCATGCGTTAACACATTATGTGTTGACGCATGCGCAGAAAGTTTGTAGCTTTGAGGTCCGGATTATGGAGGATGCGACATCACTTCCCAACTAAGCTCCAATTCTTTCGTACATGTTACTAAAGATGTGTGATGCCTCGCATTGTCGTAGCGGAACACGATTCTTGTGCGATTTGCCAATTCTGGATTTTTCTCTCTGATTGTTTCCTCCATTTTCATGAGTTGTCGGCAATAATATCTGAGTTGATCGTTTGGTTGCTTAGAAGCAGCTCCAAATACAAAACAACTTTGTAATTTCACCAAATTGATAGCATTGTAAGGATCTTAAGTTTTACTAACGTTTATTTTATTTTAAATCTTTACTATCACTTCTTATTTTCTACTTCCGGCCAGAATTATAAGCGTTAACGTATTTATGCAAAGTTTGTCTGGCGAACGCCAAGTATTTAGGTTGTGGCTTTTTGCCAAGCGAGAGAGAGGAAGCAGTTAGTCGAAGCAGGCCGCTTACCTTAGAAGTTTTACTCAGTTGCTGGTTGCCTTCCAGGCCAGAGGTTTTAATCCTCTTGATAATTTTTAAACGTATTGTAGTGTTCACAGTTCTCTGTACTACATACGGCTTCCTGTTAATATAAGGCCAATCTTCCACGTTTACTATTTTAAAGTTAAATTAGAGTTTAGTTATATTTTTATATTCTTACGTTTAGACCACGAGTAGTGGGTCTGTGTATTCCGAAGTACGGAAATTATTGTAAATAGAGAAAAAATAAAGGGTTTTGTATACCCTTCTTGTGTATCCTGTCTATCTTCCCACAGTCATTGAACATAGCTTTAGTAAGCTCTCTGTTCCGAGTCAGGTCCTTGCATGTTCCCGAAGAAGGTAAGACGGAACATTGAACTTGATAGCATGATATTTTTCTGATGCAATTTAGATTTCGACACGACTTATGCTGATTCATCATGCTCGGGCCGTGATCGTTTTCAATTAACCTTATTGTAGACGACCCATTATTCATCAGTAGTGATGGATTCGTTTTAAAAAATACTTGGATTTCTTTACGTTTGAAATGCGTATCGCAAATATTGATTCGTTGTGTGAAGTGAATTTCAGTCATTAGGAACCCAAATATGGAGCTTCTTAACGAGTCTAAGACATCTTATGCGATTTTCAGTTGCTGTGTGGAATATATTTAACTTTTTTCAGTCACTTGCACAGTTATAGGACGAATGGATTATGGCTTTCATATTGCCATCATCAACTTCAAAAGATCTGCTAGAATAACGTTGGTCAACCTCAAGTGAAAAATCTCCAAGAAGAAATTATTAAACCAATTCTGACACATGCGTTCTGCTAAGCAATCACCACCATAAACTTCACTTATCTTTTTGGGAGCTTCAGCCTCTTTATTGCCTTTACGATAAATAAAAAATTTAACTATGTCGAAAATTTTTATAGTAACATAAACGTTTATTGTCGTTTATAGTAACATAAACATGTCAGTTGCCAAATCTCAAAAGAAAAAAATTATGGTGTGGTGGTATATTTAATTATGGCAAAGCACACTAGGGCTATCTGCCTAACGGGAGGGATGCCTTCGTGGAGGACTTTCTAAGGGAAGCTGGCTCGTATACACGTTACACATGGGGAAAACCACGAAAACACCCATGCAGCCAGCCCGTTCGCGGGATTCGAACCTCGGACCGAACTACCAGTGTTCAGCGACTTTACCGCTCGGCCGCTGGTGGGCCCCATAAAAATGAATCTCTCCATTAGTCGCACTGTGCATCACATAAACGTCAGCTGTGCGCCGCATGAGCTGACTCAAGCAGATAAGGTCAGACGTGTTCGATAAGACAGACGATCCAGTAAACTAAAAAAAATTATGAGATTGACAGAAGAATAACAAAACGGATATAAAGCTGTCTATTTGTGCAAACTGAAATGACTTGCCACCCAAATACATGGTTAATAATTATGAACGTGTTAAATAAAAGTTAAAGGCTTTTAAATACGCATAGTTAATATTACTATACATGACTAATAATTATGAATGCTCACAGTGAATAATATTATGCATGGTAACAGTTAATAATAGCATGCATTGTTAACAATAATTAACAATTACGATAGTATAAAAATTGTAATAAATAGTGAAATTAATGTTTAGCAATCTGCGGTCTAAAATATTTCGGAAATACGTCTTTAAAGTAAAATTAAAGGAAAGTAAAATTAAAGGATCCTTTAACACCTAAACACCTATGGCTGCGAAACGAAAACCAGGTGGGGAAAAATCCTCTTTCCCTAAAGCATTCCTCCCCAACGAGTGATCAGCGCTTGCAGGATATCGATTGATCTCCGTGTGGTTTGATGTCGCTCCTTGCGTTTTTATTGGTCGTAATGCGATACTTTGATAAACCGAATGAGCAATTACTTTAGATCTGATAAGGTTACTTGTTTTTACAACGGGCTTCCGTGTTGTTTATATACTCTTCACCCCCTGCCACAAGCAAAAGCAGCCAATCACGTGGAGGCGTTCCGTCCGTCCGGTGAACTGTAGATTATTAAACCGGTGAACTCTTCTGTAGATTATTAAACCGCGACATGTTCGAGCAGTACTAATTGCAGTAAGAAACTCCACTTAGCAATACTCCATCCAGGCTAATGGTTGTGTTTTCCCGAATTTTTTTTCCTTTCTGGAGAATCATAAATTCCTGTATAAATCATTAATTATTTCTCGCGATTCAAGATTCTCTCTCAGTAATTCTGGAGATTTCCGCGGTCGTTTGTTCGTTAATCATTGGCCTTCAATGGCCACATTCATCGGGGATTTACGAAAAGGTTAAATAGTCAAATACATCGGTTCATTCATCGATTTCATCCTCGATAATGTTGTCCAGGGGGAACTACAGCGCTTTGAGCAATAACCTGCTGCTTGGGGTCATAGAAAGCTACAAACGTCCATGCATTTTTCAGGACTGGAACCCGGGTCAAATGTTACGGCATGTCGAACTTAACAAGCGAAATTATTTATTCTCCTAAGAAAATTGCAGAATAATCGTAATACCAAAAATCTCTTAACAGTACACATACCTTTACATTACGATAAATCAAATTACATGTATGATGTAATAATAGGTAGTAAATAAAACAATAAAATATTCCAAAATACGGCATATTCCGAAGTATAACGTGCACTTTTAATACACAAAAATATAAGATCGAAGTTTAAGGTTGCAACACCACACGCCAAATATAAAAATGATAGATTAAAAATAATGAAAAATTAAGCATACAAGAGTTAGATTTTTATATATGCCTAAATGTTATTTATTTAAAAGACATGACTCACCTTATGAACTTACAAGTTTTCATTATAGCATGAAAAATTTGTCACGTTCGTCTTCGATTATATCTCAGCCCACCAGCGGCCGAGCGGTAAAAGACGCTGAACACTGTAGTTCGGTCCGAGGTTCGAATCCCGCGAACGGGCTGGCTGCATGGGCGTTTTCGTGGTTTTCTCCATGTGTAACCTGTATACGAGCCAGTTTCCCTTAGAAAGTCCTCCACGAAGGCATCCTTCCTCTTAGGCAGATAGCCCTCGAGGCTTTGCTATAATCACACACACGCACACACACACACACACGTCTTCCATTATATCTCAGTTCAGCAGCGGCCGAGCGGTAAAAGACGCTGAACACTGTAGTTCTGTCCGAGGTTCGAATCCCGCGAACGGGCTGGCTGCATGGGCGTTTTCGTAGTTTTTCCCGTGTGTAACCTGTATACGAGCCAGTTTCCCTTAGAAAGTCCTCCACGAAGGCATCCCTCCCTTTAGGCAGATAGCCCTTGTGTGCTTTGCCATAATTAAATAATCCTAATCCATTATATCTCCAGATTCGTCATCGAATTGTGTTTCATCTTCAGCGTCGTTATTACGCTGATCTGTAACTAAATAACCATCATCCATTCCGACTTTCTCCAACGCCAAACATCCTTGCTGTAGCACGATTTCCATTTTCTTTCGCAAACTGAATGACTTTGCATTTGAAACCAACACCGTGTTGTTTGCTTGAGCACTAAATCAACTGTATTGCAACTAAAGCAAATGCGAGATCAACTAAAGCCTTCGAAGTTCCTTTCAGTGTATTCAAATGACTACAGAAAGAGAAAACATCCGACTCCTGATTCCGAGAATTCGTTCGGGTCCGAAGGGCATTCTTACCCCAAATTCTGTCCCCCTGTTCTCGAAACTGTTCAATAACATTCTTGTGACAGCTGCATTGAATACATTCCGCTCTCTTTGCAGAATTTTTTACTTCCTCAACCATTTACCCCCTATTTGTATTGTTCCTTTTATCACTTGTCAATTCAGCATAGCATTGTTCGACTTATAAAGCGCCCTATATCTGAAATAGCTTAGGCTCTTATCAAGTATCAATCCGGCTCTGGAGACAATCAACACTCGCAAATGTGAAACAATTGGAATTCTTGAACCTGGCGCTGAAGAATTTTGCGCCAGTGGGAGAGAATTTGACTCGCATGAAATAGACCCAGGATCGAATCCCGAGGTTATTATCATCTTCAAGGACCTGCAAAACTCTTTCTCTGTTGCACTTCACACTGGTGCTTACAAATGGCGACTCGGGCAAAGAACTACAGTATTTGAAGACACCGAGGTGTCTTGCACCACGTAATTGCTACAACATCATACAAAATTAGTTACGAGTTAAAAATAATTTGAAAGTTGATTCGATGTCCGAAATGGTGAGAAATTTATTGTAGTTTGAAGCTTTTAGAATTTCTAATAAATCTGACGACAGAACATAACAGAAATGTAATCGTGTACTCAGAAACGTATACATACAAGTCTCCTGACGGAAAATCTAATAAACTAAAACTAAAGTCAGTAGCGCAACAGCCCTAGTGGGCCACAGCCTGCAGTGCCCCGAAATCTGCATTCTTGACCTTGGGCCCTGGAGTGCATCAGCATATGCCCTAGGCAAGTAGTCAGGTCGTCGCAGGACCTCGGTGTTTAGTCCTCAAGCGAACTTGGTACTCATTTTATCGACCCACTTGAGGGATGAAAGGCTGAATCAACCTTGCCCAGTCCGGGGATCGAACCCCGGACGTGTGATGCAGCTCCATGACGCGCTAGCCACTTCGCCACAGGGCGGTGGAAAATCTAAGTTTTATGTAAAATCAGCCAGATACTGCAAAAGCTCTCTGAAGTACGAAAATCCACCAACGACTGAGAAGTAAGAGAAAACTGGTAGTTTGCCTCGGCTTCAGGTCTCGGAGGCATGAGAATTTTCGTGGTTACCTCCATGTTTAACTTTCTTTCAAAACATCCTCCACAATGATACACTTTTTCTCTGGCATATAGCCCACGTGTGCTTTAACATAATTCAAATAATCTAACTTCTCAGTTACCATACTTGTTGGTCGAATAGTCTTCAGGAAATCGTACGCTGTTTTTTAATACAATGTCCTTTTATTTTTTCTTGCTGGAAAAATTCGTTTTCATTTTTACAAACCTATTTCGTATATTTATTTATCAGAATTAATTCTGCATGGGATACAACAGTTTTGGTCTTCCCAAACGTTTTTCTCAGCTGATGAATGCCTATGGAAAAGGGATTGTAAAATGTTTGGAATTGGTATCATTTATTACTTCTCGAAAAACAGCAACATTACTTTTGTTCTCATAAAAGCGCGCTGACAAACTTTCTAAAATAGTATAAATTACAAAATGGTATCAATGGCAAATAGTTCCAATAAACAATATCCCTATAATGCTATAGAATCAAGTAATATATCATTTTAATCTTCAATTGCTTTTCATTCTGTTATATTTTAAATCGCTTGTTTGGAGCCCAAGGGAAATAAATTTTTCACAAGCAGAACGAACGTATATAATTGTGTAAAAATTATATTAATTTTATTAATAGTTAAATTTTGAGGTAAACTTCCTTTCCTATCGCTTCTTAATTTCAACTTACCACTTCCTGGTAGAACGTAGTTTTAGAATCACGTTTGAATGCAAATTGAGGAAGAGGGGTATTTAACCGTGAAGTTCTACCGCCTTAGACAGAGAGAACCAGAGATTCTGGCTTGCACGCGTCTGCCTTTTTAGGCTACTCTCTCTTAAGCTATTATTACGCTTGGTCGTTCCTTATAGGCCCTTAATCGCTTCGCAATCAATTAGCGTCAAGGGGCCAACTCCGTTTGAATCTTCATAGCTTCGCTGTATCCTTTCAGTTAAGTTTTAATTCTTAGTTTCCTAAGTTCAAGCCGAGTGTCGGCTTATCAGGACTAGTGTTTCTTTTGACTTGCTTTGGAAACATGAATGGTCCTGAATAGGAACAGGGAGCTTACTCAAGCTATGTTCAAGAACGTGTGAAGTAGACAATACAAGCAGGAAGGGTATACGAAACCCTTTATTTTCTATACTTTACAGGAATTTCCAAAACTTCGGAATACAGAGACCAACCACTTGTGGTCTGAATGCAAGAATATAAAAACTACTAACTAAAACTCTAACTAAAACTAACTTTGAATTAGTATACAAGTGCCTAGCACTAAGATTGGCCTTTATTTAAAGAAACGTACATATGTAGTACGCCGAGTTGCTAAAACTACGATACGTCTGCAATTATCAAGAGGGCTAAACCTCTGGCCTTGAAGGCAACCAGCAACCGAGTGAAAACTCGTAGAACTTCAGTGGCAAGCGGCTTGCTTCCTAAATCTCCTTCTCTGCCCCTCTTGGCAAAAAGCCACAACTTAAGTACTTGGCGTTAGCAAGACAATTTGCATAAATAAGTTAAAGCGTTTAATTCTGGACGGAAGTAGAAAATATGAAGTGATAGTACAGTTTTAAAATAAAATAAACGTTAGTAAAACTTAGGATCCTTACAGGCTATATTGTAAAACTCCAAGACGGAGTTCTGTTAAACTTTAGTTGGAATCGCAGTCTTTGTTGACAATCGCAGCATTTTATTCTATACTTGGTCCATCCACTTTCTCGAAATCACGTTTTTAAGTAGGAAAGCATTGTCTTGTTAGTTTTGGGAAGGCCATTTCAACAAATTTTTATAAGAATGCGTTGTGGAGTCATAAAAATTCGTTATGCTTAGGAAATGCTCATCTGCTTGTAGCGAGGATTTACTGATGACAGTACAATTGAAACAATTTGTCTTTAGTGCCCACTTTGGAATTTTTGGAACTTGTAAGTTTGATATGCAGAATTTTTGAATTACCCTGTATCAATGAATGCTTTATTGAATGAAATCCAATGAATTCTAAAATTTTCATTAGTTTACTGGATTGGGTAAAATTTTTCTAATTTTCATCATTGTAGTTTTCAAGATTAGGACTAAAAATATATGGTAAAACATCAGAATGTATAGTTCGTCTTCCATTTATACGGTACTTCAAAGCATTTTTAACTTCGTTACTTAAACTGTGCTTAGATTTTAGCGACACATAAATTAAAACAAAGTATTTCTGTATCACGTTTCATCGCTTGGAACATTTACATTGTATCAAGAAAACAGATTCGTTTCTTTTTACTTTAAAATTTATACCAGTTTTTTAATTTCTAAAATGTTTTCTATTTTACTGGCGGCAGACTTAAAAAAGATTTACGAATTATGCTATTATATATTATTTGCCGAATTAGCGGTAAAATGATGTCTATTTATCGATGGAAGGTTCACAGTATTTTTCGTGATTTTATGAAAAATCGGTATACTGGTATTACAATCGCTAGTAATGTAATATATCTGCTTCAATTAAGAGAATGTTTCCATTTGGTTGATTATTTCTAGAACTAGTGTACTAATTTTAAGGTTAATATGCTACGAAAAATACTATACAACATTCTTGGTGCACACACATAATCTTGCGTAAGGTTCATCGGTGCAGGAATTTTTAAAATAGAGTTAGCAAGATCGATCCAAAAACGAGGTTTTTAGGGGTACGGTCCTCCCTAACAGTCATACAGCTCTCACAACGTTTCTTCAAACTGGGAATGAGGCAGTTTCTGAATTTCTGTGGTAGTCGGTTCCACTCCTGCAGAATGCTATTTGCAAGTCCTGGAATGTTCTGGGAGGACAAAGACGAGATGCAGTTGTATTCTCAAGAACGCTGCAGGTAAGTTCTATAGATCTTCTTTTGGTCTCGCGATACAGCTGACCAATCCATTCGATTAGTATCTTCGTCTTCCAAAAAGCCCTCCAATCAGATCCAATCAGAACGAGTGATGTCGTTCATAAAAGTGAAATGAAGGCCAAATGACAATCTCTGAAAGACAAGCATAGGGTTTTAAGATTTCACCTGCTTACAAAAAGGCCCTACTGTTTACATCTGGCTCATGTTTGCTCACAAGAGGACCCATTTAGCATGACACATAGAACACCGTCTTTAGACGATCCACCAGGGCAGGCCTGTACCCTTCACAAATGAGCACTTATTTTACCTAATCCCTGATTCTCGATGGAACTTCACCTAGAGATCTAGACAGAATAAGATACCTGCTACCTGGCGATCAACATTGAATTAACGAACCAGTGTGTGTCGTGATTTATCTTACTTGTCTTACAGTTACATCAAAACAACCCCACGAAATTCATCGTGGCAAAGAGGACAAGATTATGACTGTCGTTGGCAAGAACCTTAGCCAGTCACAGTGCGACTTTGCTCAGTTCCGACCCAATTTTGAAGGAGAGCACCTCAGAAAGGACGCGTCCGAGAGCCTTTCACCTCTTTTCCCCTGCCAGCAGCCTTTCGAGAGCCCAGACTTCCGTGTCGCTGCATATTTAGAGTGCCTTCATGCTGCACGGACACTATACATTTAAAAGTGTCCATGCCTTGTCCAAGATTCCAGACCGGGCCCTTCGGTACGGCAGTAGGCTTCCTTAACCACTATACCGTCTGGGCGGCACCAGTGTAGTAGCGCAGATTCGATGACCTTTGCAGGAATCATGTTGGACGAGTATACAGACTTTTGAGTCATTGACAGAGGCTCTGAGCAGTATAAAGAAAAGATCTTGGAGCATTATGTTTGATTTTCCAAGGATCCAGATAGCCCTCAGACCATTTTTATGTACGACAACGCTCGTCACGTGAGGCTAATCTTGTAAATTATTTTCTGGAAAGAGGATATCAGTCGGATGAGCTGGTCAGCTGTATTTCTAGAGTTAAACCGTACAAAGCATATTTGAGACCCTATCGAAAGTGCAACTGCAACTTGCATTTCGCTCCAAAATATATCCAGAAACTGGAAACGATTTTTCTGCAGGAGTGGGACCTAGCCACAAGCTGCTTCTCTTCCATTACGAAGTCATCTCTTGAGAACTGAATGAGTGTTACAAGTTACTTTACTCTCTAACAGATCCTTTCTTGTTCGATCTTATGACATAAGGTTTTAGATTTTTTTGCACTGATAACCCTTGAACATGATCATGTGTGTGTACTATTATTGTTATACGGTATATTTTTGTATTATATTAGCATCCATGTGCACCAGATTTCGCCAACGTCTGCCCATCAGCTGTGGAAAAACTCGAGTAAATTCCTGAACGATTCTTAACCATTTGATGGCCATGAACGAGCTTAACTCGCATTCTAGCTACGCACAGCAGTGGGCGCAAACGAACACAAACCGCATTCAAAATTTACGACGGTCAGATATCGGACGGATTTGGTAAGAATTACTGAAGAGCCGAAGAGATAAATTGATTTAATGTGATTTGTGAGTTTGGCTTCGGGATTTCTCAAGATCTAAAGTTAAACAAAAGAAGCAGTTTATAAATTATTCATTTTCGCAAGAACATTTTTGAATAATCATAGTGCAAAAAATAATTTCCACTACATATATCGTGTAAAGAAAACCAAAATGCATAGATAGAAAGGATAGTAGATAAATCAATAAAAAAATCCAGAATACATAATCTTTATAATAAAGTAAACCAAAGTATACAGAATTATAATTTCGAGATTTGATGAACAAAAAAAAAAAAAAAAAAAAAAAAAAAATACCTGTATTTTGAAGCAGTTTCATCTGCAGAGTAAATTCACCTAGTTAAACATATTCGCTAAAACTACCGCCCAGCAGCGGCCGAGCGGTAAAGTCGTTGAACACTGGTAGTTCATTCTGAGGATCGAATGCCCGGCAAACGGGCTGGCTGCATGGGTGTTTTCGTGGTTTTTCCCATGTATTACACCATGTGTTTCCCCATTTAGGTCGGTGGCCTTCTCAGAGGGTTTACCCTTTACCCTTAAGCAGATAGCCCCCGAGGTTTTGCTGTAATCACATAAACCGAACTATACTAAACACACGCTACTCACAATGGAAGAATAACCATCAGAAATAAAAAAAAGGAAGTTAAAAATGCAATTAAACAAAGATACTTATGGAATGTGACAATGAAACATGTTGCATTTGTTGTCTTGTTAATAATAACGATACTTATGGAATGTGACAATGAAACATGTTGCATTTGTTGTCTTGTTAATAATAACGATACTTTTGGAATGTGACAATGAAACATGTTGCCTTTGTTGTCTTGTTAATAACAACGATACTTATGGAATGTGACAATGAAACATGTTGCATTTGTTGTCTTGTTAATAATAACGATACTTATGGAATGTGACAATGAAACATGTTGCATTTGTTGTCTTGTTAATAATAACGATACTTATGGAATGTGACAATGAAACATGTTGCATTTGTTGTCTTGTTAATAATAACGATACTTATGGAATGTGACAATGAAACATGTTGCATTTGTTGTCTTGTTAATAATAACGATACTTATGGAATGTGACAATGAAACATGTTGCATTTGTTGTCTTGTTAATAATAACGATACTTATGGAATGTGACAATGAAACATGTTGCATTTGTTGTCTTGTTAATAATAAGGAATAACTTCCTGCATTAAACGACAAGATTTTCTTTCTTTATTATTTTTCCACATTCCGTGGCCTAAGAAGTATAAAATACAAATGCGTAGAAAAGCTTTTTAAATTATGCATTCTTCATTAAATGCACTAGCAATTAAAAACATAGGTTTTCTAGATATTGTAGTTTCGGTGTTTTTATAAGGAATACAAAATATTAAGAAATTCGCTTATTACTTTTAAATAGTTAATAACTATAGTTTGGGAAATAGAATACGTTATGTGAGAAAAACGAGGAAGAAACCCTTCCTGCAGTCTTATAGCAGAAAAATGCGAATATTCGAAGCGTGAATTAACACAAATAATCTTCAACTAATTTTATCTTCATTTGGGCTTTGTTAATTTTTATGAAACGTTTAATGATTTCACGCTTCTTTGCGTTAGATTTTAGGCCTGAATTTTCTCACCTGTTTTCTTATGAATATTTTATTCTACATCGATTAGTAACATTCTGAGATAATATTACAAGCCTGTAAATAATATAAGACCCAGTGATAGCACCGGGATTCAAACCAGTTTATCTTCCATTTTGCCAGCTGCGAGTATTAACCACTTACACCACAATAGCGCGGCCGGTGGAATGCGACAATTCCTAACATTCTTCCCCATTTTAAGGAGACTGAGGTGAAGCATGAGGCCTACTCCACCTAATTCGGTGGTGACAAATTATCGTCCACCTCATTTTAGTTCGAACGCAGACGTAGAGATCTGTTTAGATTTTTCGGAGCCGAGGTTCGTGATTAATAAAGTGCTAGCCTTCTGCGGAATTCGAAACAAAGAAATTCTGGTCACATAGGGGACATGCTAACTACTTTCACACATACGAGGATTCGATACTCCCTTAGAAAGCTTTCGGACGAGGGCTTTTACAGTCTTTGTTATAAGCGAACGTCTGTTGCTAGGCAACCAGACCTTGCTGCGTCATGGAAACTGGTATAAAGATTTCGTCTAAATATTCTTACTATTTAACTTTATGTCAAGATGGAATAACTATCGAACAATTACAACAAAGCAAATACGAACCGAAAACCGGTCGCTGATTTCGCTGCATCAGCTGCACATTCACATATGCGCAGCTTCACTTTCCCTGAATGGCTGCGGTTTAAGCTCTTTTCCTCGGAGGAGAACTAAATTAATGACTTTTACTCCTTATGAATATAACAGCTGTAACCACCAGCAGCTGTAAACCACCGACACCACAGCTGTAACAACAGCTGTAACAAAATAACAGCTCTACTTATGACAGGCTCTAAAATAACAGTTCCTGTAAATTATTTTTAAGATGTCTAGGTAAAACGGTTTTATCTAAAGATTAGCTTGAAGCGGTTTAAGCTCTTTTCCTCGGAGGAGAACTAAATTAATGACTTTTACTCCTTATGAATATGACAGCTGTAACCACCAGCAGCTGTAAACCACCGACACCACAGCTGTAACAACAGCTGTAACAAAATAACAGCTCTACTTATGACAGGCTCTAAAATAACAGTTCCTGTAAATTATTTTTAAGAAGTCTAGGTAAAATGGTTTTATCTAAAGATTAGCTTGAAGCGGTTTAAGCTCTTTTCCTCGGAGGAGAACTAAATTAATGACTTTTACTCCTTATGAATATGACAGCTGTAACCACCAGCAGCTGTAAACCACCGACACCACAGCTGTAACAACAGCTGTAACAAAATAACAGCTCTACTTATAACAGGCTCTAAAATAACAGTTCCTGTAAATTATTTTTAAGAAGTCTAGGTAAAACGGTTTTATCTAAAGATTAGCTTGAAGCTACATTCAACAACTCATACTTGTAACATGAAAAATAAATGAAAGACTTTTCTTAAAAGATTTCTTAAAAGAAAGATTTTTCTTAGAGATGTTACAAAAAGAAATATTCAGCAGGATTTCTGGACATACCTGATGAATCAAAAGGAAAGGATAGAATTTTATTTGCGTAACCAAACGGCTGTTGTCTTTAATAATATGCTAATGTGTTTTTTGTGCAATAGATTACACTCTGACATTTTATTTAAGTCTTATTGATAGTTAGGATTAAAGTTGATTCTTTTTTTATGCCTTGTTTTGCCACGTACTTTCCCAATTCAGAAGTTTCTGTAGATTTTATGACAAGTGTCACAGCATAAATTAAAGAGAAAAATAGCAGTCTCCATTATTTGTAGTAGAAACATTGCTGTTGCCGTCGTTTGCTAGCGTAACTCTTTGGTTTGGTTTATTCTGTTATCGCAAAGCACTCAAGAGCTAGCTGCTTAGGGGGTAGAGAGGATTTCGTGGATTAGGGGGCAGAGAGGATTTCGTGGGTGGCTTCGTGGATCACCACAGCTGTAAACCACCGACTGAATGCTCCCTAACAAGCCAACCCACGTGGAAACCAGATTTAAAATCTTATAGCTTTCCTAATAATAGCATTTGCAGATGGCATCGATGGTAAAGGCCCACCTAACATAATATAAAACCACGTAATGTAACAGCCCCCAAAACTGGAAAAAAATCTGTTATAGAACTTTCGAAATTTTAAAAGGGACCACCAAATAACCGAGCGGTTAAGATCAGAAAATATTGCAGTTCGATGCGGATAAGACTTGAGGTAGGGATCTGTCATGGAGTTCCACTTTTAGTTTTTTTTTAAATGTAACAAACATCACTGAGGAGAATGAAGTGTTTCATTCAATAAATTAAAGCAGCATTATTTAAAATTGCAATTATTTTTAGTTAAATTTTAGTTTTTAGTTGTTATTATTTTTATTTATTTAAAGTTATTAAAACAAAAAGCAAAGACTAAAATATTTCATTTCATTGTGTGATTTGTTTTCAGGGTTTCGATTTATTGCTGTGATGTAAAATGAAAGCTAATATAATTTTCTTTGGGGGGTGGAACTGAAAAGCTAGGTATGTTAACTGATTAAGAGCAAACAACAAAATCTATCTACTTACCGTCTTATAAAATACATGGTATATTTTCTCTCTTTTTCTTTCCTTTTTTTAAATTCCTACTATTAGCTCACACGCTCCTTATATCTTGTTCAAATTTTCAATCGCTGATAAAATACTTTTTATTCATCCACTCATTCAAATGTATTTTTTTTTAACTTGTAGTGGATGACACTTGATGTCAATATAGTTTTTTCACATATTAAATTTTTTTACAATTTTTAATTTAAAAATTTTTTTAGTTCTAAAATTTCTTTTTGTAGTTTTAAAATTTTTCTTTGTTGACATAATTAGGAATTGACTTTCAATTTTTTTATTTAATTAATTAATTTTCAATCGTTAATAAAATACATTTTACTCATCCATTTAAGTTCAAATACGTTTTTTAAACTTGTAGTGGATGTACTTGATGTTAATACAGTTTTTTGTACATATTACAATTTTTAAAAATTTTTTTATTATTTATTTATTTATTTTTTGTATTTTAAAAATTTTTTCTCTGTTGACCTAAGTAGGAATTGATTTAAAAAAATATATTACTTGTTTCTTTTCTTCATTTTTAAAAGAACGGAAAAGGAGAAATTCAAGAATTCTGAAGTACTTAAAAACATAAAATTTGACATAGATTAAATATTAGAGGATTTTTAAACCACCTAAAAGTGGATGCCCTGGGTAATGGCCCCTTGTGTGCTTGCATAAATCAGGTCCTAAATCTAGATTCAATTTCCAGCGAATGGGAAAGCTATATACGCGTGGCTACTCAATTTCCCTTAGAAAATTCTCCACAAGATCATGCCTTCCTTTGCACAGATACGCCATGTGTCCTTTACCGTAATTTAATAAATGAAATTCCGGATATTACGTTAAAACAGACATATATATATAAAAAATTAACTCAGTGCACTTCTTTATTTACGGAATGGAGGGTGGCGGGAAGTCGCTTTATTAATGTCACTCTTAAAAAAAAAAAAAAAAAAAGTTCTCAAACTGCATGTCATTTGCATCATAAAGATCTTTTCCTCTTAATAACGTGTGCAGAAGGGAGGTCAAACGAAAAATTATGCCGCTTTTTTTATTCTCGGGTCTTGGACTGCCTCTTTATGAAGATGAGGTGCACGTGAAGACAGTAAAGTGTGTATGAGTGTGTGTGGGGGGTGGGGGGAGGGTTAAAGACTTCATCTTTGTGGCGTAGTCTAACTTCACCGGCAGGTTTTCGCGTAATGCATACTAATTCTACTTTCATTCAAAGAAATGATATTACTTCTAGGGAGTCTCGTAAATATTATCTTATTGTTCAGCCTCTCTTAAATGTTAAAAAAAATAGGCGCTTTTATATTTTATTTTGTTGGAAAACATAAAATATTTAACTTTGAAGTGGGATATAAATTACAGTATACGTGCAACATAAGTATAATACAATGTTATAAGTACAATAAAAGCATTTGTTTATAATATAGTGCTAGAAAATATAATTTTTGCATATTTATGTTATTAACGTAATGCTATAAATTTGTATATAATGCTATTATGATATATAATATTATTTATAGTGATGGGCAACTTCGGTACATTCTTGTACCCGGTACGAGAGTAACGGGTACAGACAAGTACCCGGTACAAAATATCCGTTACTCAATTAAGCGTTACTTTGAAAAGTACCGAAAACCGATTTCAAGTACCGAGTACCCAAGTAACGATTTGGAGTACCGAAGTAACGAAATACCGGAGTAACGGTTTGCTGTACCGGAGTACCCTAGTAACGGTTTACTGTACCAGAGTACCCTAGTAACGATTTGGAGTACCGAAGTACCCTAGTAACCAATTGGAGTACCAAAGTACCCTAGTAAAGATTTGGAGTACCGAAGTGCCCTAGTAACGATTTGAAGTACCGAAATACGCAGCTAACGATTTTGCGCACTGAAGGAACTCTACCACGTCACCACGTGTTTGATTTTATCTGTACGGAGTAAGATTGTGAATATCAGAAAACATGTCAACTACGGAAGTGTCTGAGGAGCAGACCATTCATGGACACAAGGAGCGCATATCACAATTTCGCAAATACAGCCAGATACTACTGTCCTTGTACCAAAACCGAAGTGAGCTGAACCCTCATCGATCCTCCAGTAACGAATACCGAAATACCTAGAAGAGACGCATATTTTCGTTACAAAGTAACGAATACCGAAAAGCACCCGTTTCGGTACAGAAGTAATGAATACCGAAAAGTACCCGTTTCGGTACAGAAGTAACGAATACCGAAAAGTACCCGTTTTGGTACAGAAGTAACGAATACGGAAAAGTACCCGTTTCGGTACAGAAGTAACGAATACCGAAAAGTACCGATTTCGGTACTGAAGTAACGGGTACTTGGATGTACCGATTTTCAGTACCCGTTACAACTAAGTATACCCGTTACAAAATACCCGGTTCGGTAGTACCGACTCATCAC
This sequence comes from Stegodyphus dumicola, assembly GCF_044657685.1. Taxonomy (NCBI): domain Eukaryota; kingdom Metazoa; phylum Arthropoda; class Arachnida; order Araneae; family Eresidae; genus Stegodyphus; species Stegodyphus dumicola. The sequence continues at coordinate 181,389,206 of NC_140776.1, read as the reverse complement.
TAATTATTTACTATATTACGCTACGTAACGTAGCAACACACATATTTAATGCTAATATAAATAACGAAAATAGCTTACACATATAATACTATAAATGTTATGAAATGACATATATGTATTGTATGTGTATTATAAGGCTATAAATTTGCTACATATATATTATAAACATATTCTACAAATTACAGTGTTTCGTTAAACTGTGCAATAAATATATGTGTGTGTACCTATATTATAAGGCTATGAATTTGCTACAAATACATTATAAACATGTGCTACAAATTATAGTGTTTCATTAAATTGTGCAATAAATATATTCTGCAAATTACAGTTCCTCGTTGGTTTTCTGATTACATATATAACACGTTTACAGTGCTATAAAATGTTTTATATATGCGTATGTGTGTATGCGTTGTGACGTGTCTCACTTGTCTGACAGTAACATAGAACATGCCCACGAAATTCATCGTAGCAAGGACAGCAAGATTTCCGCCTGTAGTTGGCTAGAGCTTTGAGTACCATATAAGGTATTTCTCCCGCTTTCCTAGCGTGCCTTCGTGGTATAGTGGTTCTGCACACTGGGCCGGTATCCAGAAGTCCGCGGTTCGATTCCCGGCGAAGGTGTTTGCTCATTTTCATCTCGTCTGCCTCCAAATAATCCTAATGACTCTACATGGGCGTCCGAACTAAAAAGGTGTTGGATGAGTATTCTCCACACCCAGGATTTGGCGGTTGGGTTCCCTAAAAACACAAATCGCCCTTTAAAAAGGGGAGTATATAAGGTATTTCTCCCGCTTTCCTAGCGTGCCTTCGTGGTGTAGTGGTTTTGCACGCTGGGCCAGTATTCCAGAGGTCCGCGGTTCGATTCTCTGAGAAGGCGTTGCTCATTTTTCATTTTGCCTGCTTCGAAAAAAAAAAAAAAAATCCTAATGTTTCTACAACCATATCGGTGACAGTATGACTTCACTCAGTTCGGCCCTCATTTTGATGGGGATCACCCCGGGGGGGATGGGTCCAAGGGTCTCCCTCTCTTCCCCTACCACCTATATATGTGTATGCATGCATCTCTATTTCTGTATATATTTTGTTACGAATTTTGTATTTAGTTTGCTATTTTTAGTAGAATTGTTATTAATTTGTTTCATTTCCCCGTGTAATGCTGCGCGCGACACGTTTTAAGAGAAAGCTACGCTGAAAAAGTAAAAATACAGGAGCACGAGCATTTAATAAATACTAGATATATCTTAATTGTACTTACTCTTTTGCTATCAAGAAATGTCGAGAAAATACCAGAATGTTCTAGTGCCTGATTAAAAAGCTTATAAAAGCCAGATCAAAACATCTCAATTCAGATGTTTACTTAGTTCTTGTTGTTGACTGCAACGAATTAGCGATGAGGTCGAATTATCTGCTTTGAAATGAGTTCTGTATAACGTTTTAGTAGTTTAAGGGATGTTGGAACCCAAAAATCTTCAAAAAATAGTAACTTCGGATTTTGCATTTTCAAATTCACTTTTATCTTTCTAAAAATATCATTCTTTAATCTCTATCAAAATTAGAACTTTAAAAAATCTAGTTTTAATTTTTCATGGGGTGTGGAGAATGCTTTGATAAATGAGGGTTTTTACATAAAAACGCGTTTTTCTCCAAACGTGATTTTTCTATACTCGAGGTACCTTTTCTCAGGAACTACTGCTCACAGGTATCTAAAATTTTTATGGATTATTTATTTCCTAATATTTACTGAAATGAACGTTTTGTGATAAACTAAGAAAAAAAAAATTAAAAATTTTGTGTATGAGAAAAGTGCTAAATTTTACTATGCCTAATAAAACATTCTGTAAATTACTCTAAAATTCAAAATGTTCAAAATCTCATTTCAGTATAATCAAATAGGTATACTTTAATTAGACATAAAATTTCAAGCGTGTATCTACGGCAGATTTTGAGAAAAGGTACATCGAAAATGGCCAATTTAACATTGTCTGTACAGGGGTTTCTGATACCCTTAAAATTTAACTACTGTCAGATATTGTGATATTGTACGAATATCTCTGAGAAAATTGCGGCATTTTGTTTTATTTCTTGCTATAAGAATATATTTTATTAACTTTTTATCGACGTATGCATTGAATTCATTACGAACCCGTAAGCATGCAACAATATACATACAGTGGATAGACAAAAATATGGAAACACTTTGTGAAATGCATGTTTGAAAAGAAAGATTGATTTTAATGAAATATGTAGGTGGCGCTGGCGTTTATGACTACTGACGCCACCTATACAACTTCGTAAATGTGCTAAACAGTTCAGTGGTTGTCGGAGTACTGTTATGTGAGGTTGTCATTGCATTATGTCAGAGTTAACAGACTTCGAACGTGGGCAAATTGTTGGAGCCCGTATGGTAGGTGCTTCCGTAAGCAAGGTAGCCGAGGTGTTTAGTGTTTCAAGAGGTACTGTATCGAAGATTTATTACGCATATTTGAAAAGCGGAAAAACATCATCTGCTAAATCACAGCGCGGACGAAAGTGTGTCCTGAGTGATCGTGACAGACGATCATTAAGGGCAATTGTGACGAAAAATAAGAAGACCACAGCTGCAAAAGTTACTCTGAAATGAATGTTGTGTTACCGAACCCTGTGAGTACCAAAACAATTAGAAGGGAGCTTCATAAACAGGGAATTGCTGGCCGTGCTGCAATTGAGAAGCCACTCATCAGTGATGCTAATGCCCGTAACAGGAAAAGGTGGTGTTCAAGTCATAAAGCCTGGACTATAGAACAGTGGAAGCGAGTAATATGGTCTGACGAGTCTTCTTTCACATTGTTTCCCACTTCTGGCCGAGTTTACGTTTGGAGAACGCCAGCTCAAGTCTATAATACAGACTGCTTGTTGCCAAGAGTGAAACATGGCGGGGGTTCTGTTATGGTTTGGGCAGCCATATCGTGGTTCTCTGCTAGCCCCATGATAACTGTGTCAGGGCACATGACTACCAAGACTTATGTGAACATTTTGGCCGATCAAGTTCATCCCATGGTACAAACTTTGTTCCCCGATGGTGATGGTGTCTTCCAAGACGACAAAGCCCCTGTTCACACAGCTCACATTGTCCAGGACTGGTTTTCTGAGCACGAGGATGAGTTGTCCCATCTCCCCTGACCACCACGGTCACCAGACCTGAATATTACGAACCTTTGTGGTCTACATTGGAACGGAAAGTGCGTTCTCGTTATCCACCGCCAACATCGTTATCTGAACTTGCCACCGTTTTGCAGGAAGAATGGTATAATATTCCCTTGGAAAACATACAGGAACTGTATTTATCCATTCCGAGAAGACTGCAAGCTGTTTTGGACGCCAACAGGTTTCCGACACCATATTAAGCAAAGAAACATGTTTTTTTAAAGGTGTTTCCATATTTTTGTCCAACCCCTGTATATATAGAGAGATAGAGAGTCATTTCTTACTATAAGTCTGTCTGAAATATCCTTAATCTTGTTTGTAAGATTTAATCTTAATTTACCAATTGTTATGCTCTAAAACTTTTCTATAGCTTCTTCTCTCCGTAAATCTCACCAAAATTCAAATTATAGCACAGCATTTAATGCAAGGCTATTGAATGTTTTAAAGAGAGAGCTTCTAGCAGTCTTTCTTGCAGTTCTTCTAGAGTTTCGTCAGGCTTCAGACCTTTTGGTAGCCGACTTTGAAAGTGAGTGAACCGTTAGTTACTGGAGCCAGCTTCAGTAGGCTATTTAATGTTTAATCTCAGACTATGTTATAAGGTATTTCTTCCACTTCCCTAGCGAGCCTTCACGGTGTAGTGGTTCTACACACTGGGCCGGTATTCCAGAGGTCCGTGGTTTGATTCCGGCGAAGGCGGTTGCATATTTTTCATCTTTCGTGCCCCCAATTAGCCTAATGACTCTACAAGTGGCGCGCGAACTAAAAAGGGTTGTGGATGATGATTCTGCGCACCCAGGATTTGGTGGCTAGGTCCCCTAAAACCCTAGTAGCCCTTTAAAAAGGGGGTATATAAGGTATTTCTTCCACTTCCCTAGTGAGCCTTCGTGGTGTAGTGTTTCTGCACACTGGGTCGGTATTCCAGAGGTCCGTGGTTCGATTCCCGGCGAAGGCGGTTGCATATTTTTCATCTTTCATGCTTCCAATTAGCCTAATAACTCTACAACGTTATGAATTTAACTTCGACTTATATTATTTTAAATACCTTCAAGTAGTGGAGTTATGTTATACAACGTAAGAGGTCCCTTCTGTTATTTAAAAGAGTTAAAAAAAAGATATCTTTTAACTTTTGTAAGAGTTTGTTACCAAAAGTCCTTCTAAAGGCTCCGAGTTGCTACAGGAAGTCCAATGGAAGGATTCGGTTTTATTGTGCACGCTCTGAGTCCACCAATGAAATCATCCACTAAATTTGATGGCAAGAGTTCCATTTTGACGTTTATCGAAAGCTTAGAAATGCACTTTTTATTGTTGGAGAAATACAAAATATTGCTATGACAACATTTGTGCTGTGAGATCAGGCGTTAAGCTGGTATAAGATCGCTTGGAACTATCTGATAAGCAACCGGGTGGGAAGAATTATAAGTATCGTGTCTTTAAAAATTGCACTTTCTTACGGCATTCTTCGTGATCAAAAATAGGGAAGAAGCAGAAGATCCGGAGCTTGAATCCCAGCGTGGGTACTGCTGTTGTGCTTCCATAAAAACGTCGCCGTACAAAACACCATGGGGGAAAAGAAAGCATAGAGTAAATATCACAATTCTAAAACTTCGCGGTAAAGAACAAAGCAATGCAAAAACTTTGAGTTTTAAAATATCGTAGCAGAAAATAAGGTATAAAATAAAGCATCTACAAATTATCATGTGGTGTTTGGTTAGAAAAATTTTAAATAATATATCGCGAAATGATTTGGAAGCACAAGAAAAAGGAAATAATACTTTTACCCCTATGTTTCGCACTTTTGCATTAACTGATCAATTTTTACGAAAAAAGCAAGAAGAAAACTTAATTATTAAAAATCTGGTAACCAATAAAGTTTAATGTTACGTACAGTGGTTAATACGTAACGGATTTATACTTTTATGGATTTAGTACGAGTTATTAAACTATTCTGTTAACAGTTTTAAACATTATTTTGCTATTCTTTATGGTATCTCCTTCTTTCTTTATTTTTCTTTTTTTGCTAACAGTTTGTAGTGAACTCCTAAGGGAATAATCACTTCTGAAGTCCAGAAACAGAAACTTAAAACTCGCGAAGGGTTAATGACCCTTTATTGCTCAAACTAAAGGTGTACAGTAGGTCCCTTTCTCACGACGTACAACAAAGTCTGCACTTGAGTTTAAACTAAAAAATATAAGAAATAAGAACTTAACTAATGACTAACTAAAGAGATTTAGCCGAAGCTAACACAGATCTAGCTAGTTAGTCTCTAAATATCGAATTAACTAGCAAAGCTATCAAAGGTCCGTAACATCACCGGAGCGTATTAGAGAGACGTGGACAAAAGGCGAACGCGAGCTAGTCAGAAACTTTGATTCTCTCTCTCGAAGTCAATGAATTTTTAACTTAAATACTACTCCTTCTCATTTGCATTAAACCGGATTAAAATATCTGATGTATACACCACATGACTTCCTTGTACGGAATATTAAATTATACGCATTTTTTTCTTGCATTTCATTTAAACTTATTGGATTGAATTAAATCTACTTCGCCGACAGCGCATAAACCACAATAGAATAAATGCATTCTTTAAAATTCACTTTGTTTACCATAGCGACACTCTGGCGCTAGGTTCACTTAACAGTATTATATTTCGTTCATATTATAACTCAGAATGCACAAAATTTATATCATTTAAAGAATAGAATTATCGAATCGTTGCCACATGTTCTATTCAAATACTAAAATAAAGCTAGAATGATGTAGAAAAGAAATTAAGCAAACAAAACAAAAAGAAACAGTTTTTCACAGACAATTGGGTATTTCTCATTCAATTAATTCACTTTTCACTTCGCGAGAAGGCCAATAATACATAAAAACTCAAAATATACATATTAAAAATTACGAAGTAAATCTTAAACACTTATTTCCTCGAAAAAATTCCAGAAAGGATTAAGCATGATTTAATTGGCAATAACAAATGAAGGCGTTATCTTTGTTGTTGCGAAGCTGAGTTTCTCTAGGGCAACAAATCCACTAGTCTGCTGTTTCAAATGTAAACAATCAATGGCCGCCGTAAAAAAAAAAAAAAAAAAAAAAAAAAAAAAAAAAAAACTTAGCGGCACTTAAACTTACTAAAGGCATAAAATCCACCGGAAGATAAAAACAACATCATTCAATCATTTTTAAAGCAAAAAAGGTTCAATTTACAAACATATAAGAGTAAAGAAACTGAGATCACTGAGCCGGCTAACAGAGTGGATATATATATAAATATATTTATATACGTTTGGTGCGGCCGATTGCAACCAAAATACGAGATGCACATCTACATGTTATAGCAGTCCTATATACAAAATTTCAACGTTCTGAGGCTACTCGTTTTTGAGTTATGCGAGATACGTACGTACGTACATACGTTCACGTTCGTACAGACGCCACGAAAAATTCTCTTCTTCTTATTCATTCAAAATACTTAGAGCAGTTTTATAATTTTTTTGGAGGAAACGAGTCTTTTATTCTGTCCTTACGTACAGATATCACGCAAAAACATTCGATAGCTGTCAAAATGGATATTTTCGTTGAAATATGCTGCGTGAAACTTCGCGATTACAATACTTCCTTTTTACTTCGTACAAGGAAGTAAAACACACATTCTGGTAAGGAATTTGTAAGCTGAAATTAGGAGAGATAGGAAAAAACCTTTAACTTAAAAGTAACTGTTATAAACTTAGGATAAACTTTACAAGTTTTAAACTTTATGTTACTATTCTTTGCTATTTTTAAAACATAATTTTACAATTTAATTTACAATTTTAAACTTATTTTTCTAACCCTTAAAATATATTATTTAAGTAATCTCTTTTATATAGACATATTAAATAAAACATTTTAATGAAAAATTGTAATATAAAATAAGAGTAGAAAGAGAAAGATACGTAAGTTTAAAATGCTAATAACCACTATACGTAATATTATTTTTTACTAACCTTTTAAATTCTTAAGTTTCCTTCTTGGTTTTTCAGTAAAAATTTTTGATTAATACAAAAATGTGAAAAATAGAGGTTAGAAAAATTACTTATTTTTTTTTTCGCAAATCATTACAAGAAAATTAACTTAATTTCTATTTTCAGTCAGAAAAAGCATGACTGAGCCCTCGTGGCTTTGCACGCCCGAGATCAGATGAGTGCTATCTATCTTAGAGGAGGGATGTCTTCTTGACTGACTTTCTGAGGAAATCAGGCTCAGATTCACGTTATACACTGACTAGCAATAAGTATTTGGACACCTATGCAAATGACGATATCTGAGATCTTAAGGTACGTCACGGACTCCGCCGGTATATATCGTGTAGGAAACAGCATCGGCTTTAGTCGCATGCAAGATGCCTCGCAGTTCGGAGCTCTCTGATCTCGAGAAAGGTATAATTATCCGGTATCACAAATGTGGCCGATCCTTAAGGGACATATCTAGCGATCTGAAGTACCCAAAATCGACAGTGGCCAATGTGATTAAGAAGTGGAAGGTGAGCGGTAATTGTCGGAATGTGCCCCGAGTCGGCAGACCAACGAAACTGGGAGATAGAGACCGACGAGTGCTGTCCACAGAAATTCGGAAGAACCGCACCCAACCGATGGCCCTCATCCGCGAGGAGTTTCAACAGGCATCCGGGAGTATTGTTTCAATGAATACCATCCGTAAGGAAGCACATATGCTTGGTTTTCATGGTCATGCTGCTGCCCATAAGCCTTTGATCACAAAGTCCAAACGCGCTGCTCGGTTATTGTGGTGCAAAGCACATCGAAATTGGACCGTAGATCAGTGGAAACGGGTTCTTTGGAGTGACGAATCAAGGTTAATCATTTATCGTTTGGATGGCAGGGTCTGGGTCTGGCGTCTACCTGGAGAACGTCTCCTGCCAGAATGCATTGTGCCAACAGTCAAGTTCGGCGGAGGTGGAATTATGGTCTGGGGGTGTTTCTCCTGGTATGGGCTGGGACCCTTGGTCCCCATTCATGGTAAGCTCAACTCCGATGCCTACTGCACTATTTTGGATGACAATGTGCTTCCTACGTTGTGGCAGTTTTACGGGTTGGACACCTGTTACTTTCAGGACGACAATGCCAGTTGTCATGTTTCGACGTTAACCAAGGCTTCGTATAGTGCCAATGGAGTTCATCGAATGGACTGGCCTGGCCAGAGCCCAGACCTGAACTCTATCGAGAACCTCTGGGACGAGTTGCATCGCCGAATTCAGGGGTGCACTACCCGTGCAAAATCGGTGAAGGAACTTCTATGTCTTCTCCAAGCCGAGTGGAAGAAAATACCACTATCTGTCATACGAAGATTTGTGGAAAGTATGCCCCGGATGGTCCACGCTGTAATTACCTCTCGTGGAGGCTCTACCAACTATTGGTTTTGAATAAAGTTAGTTTTTCTTTTCTATCACAGGTGTCCAAATACTTATTGGTAGTCAGTGTACATGGGGGGGGGACAGGAATACCAGCCATTCAGTAAACTCTTTCGCTTGGATAGATCCCAAACCAGGTCGAATTACCAGTATTCAGAAGTCTTAATTACTTAACGAACTAGTGGGGCTGATTTTTAGTGGTTTTACGTTTTGCTACGACATTTTGTATCGCGATATTTTGAAACTGCGAAGTATTCATTTTCTACCACATTGTTTTCTAGAATGAGAACTTTTCTTCTTGTTTTCTTTTCTCTTGCGATGATGTTTACGTCCACAATCCGCTATATTTTGACCTCCGGTATTCATAGCTTAGTTGTTTTCATTCCTGATGATGTTTATTCTTCCGATACTTACAGAATTTTTAATTTTGTTTTGAATACCGATTTAATATATGTAACCAAAGGACTTATCCTTTGGATTAAAATGCTTGAAAGTACAGGTAAATTGTGATTAGTTCTTTACAGTAACTGATTATGGTATTAAACTGCTTGAAAGTACAGGTAAATTATGATTAGTTGTTTTACTGTATCTCATCATGGTATTAAACTTCTTGAAAATACAGGTAAATTGTCATTAGTTCTTTATTGTATTTGATTATGATATGGATCTTTTCTCCTTCTTGTGCGTTGTTAACTACCCTCTGGTTAAACGTGGACGTCCTTTAAGGCTCAGTACTTAAACAATGACTGTACTATGCTGGTTAGGATCAATAGAAAAAAAATCTAAAACCAATTTTCACAGAACAGCTTGTGCTTTGCGTGCGTCTGAGGGAAATGTCTAGTAATATTAATGGCACATATCGTACTGTTTCTGATTAATTACCAAAAGCCATTTTTCTCCGTGACTGCTTTACGCCAGTTCTGTGTTTTTTTTTTTTTTTTTTTTTTTTTTTCGGAAGCTAATAGGCAAGGATTGATTTTTCTCGGTTTTTAGTTCTTGACTGCGGGGAATACCTTCGAGAGCTTCTGTTTTCCAACTGTGGGCGCTGTTCCAATCCACAAAGGGCGCTGCTCCAGAAATTCAACACGTGGATTCAAAGGAGGGAGGAAGAAGGATGTTAATCAATAGAGTGTCTATTATTTGTGTGTTGGCATATCAGAGAATAATCACTTTTTAAAACACATTTAGTTTCTGATTTACCTAGGGTTGAGAGAAATCTACGATTAATTTAAAAGCACCATTAAATCCGAGGGCCGAGGGTGAGGGAAGAAATAGAAAGAGAAGTAACCCTTATCCTAGTTTAGCGCAAAATTACTATAAACAGTTTATTTACATTTTAAAGTGTTTCAATTTGAATAGTAAGTTAATTTATTAAGCTAAAATAAACAGTGTTCAAAATAAAACAAACATGCTGTAAATAACGAAAAAAAATAAACATAATTAAAAACAGAAAAACTGAGTTAAAAAGGACTTTAAAGAGCGTTATTTTATTAACAAAAGAACTAGAACAACTTAAGCATTAAGTTTAAACATTCGTATGTTTTTTTTTTTAAAGAGTTAGAGCTTTTTGATCTGTGCATATTGTTCTGCGTAAAAAAAAAAAAAAAAAAAAAAAAAAAAAAAAAAAAAAAAAAAAAACCTAAATCCTTTAACAACATCAGTTGTCACTTCGTTATCCGATGCAATCTTCTTTTGGTCAATCCAATACGCTAATGTATAAACTCACATATATTTTCGGAAGTTTTGAATAAAAAGGTCTAATTTTTTTGAAGGTATGCTTAAAAATACTGTAGAGACATCAGAATTTTTTGGAAGCCCAAGAGACGAAAAATTAGCAACCGCCTTCGCAGGGAATCGAACCACGGACCTCTGGAATACCAGCCCAGCGTGCTACCGTTACACCACGAAAGCACGATAGGGAAGTGGGAGAAATACCTTATATACTCCCCTTTTTAAAGGGCAACTAGTGTTTTAGGGGACGTACTCGCCAAATCCTGGGTTCGGAGAATCATCATCCACAACCCTTTTTGTTCGGGCTCCACTGTAATTTTAGGAGTTTTCACTCGGTTGCTGGTTGCCTTTAAGGCCAGAGCTTTAAGCTCTCTTGATATTTGCAAACGTATTGTAGTTTAAGCAGCTCGGCGTACTACATACGTAACTTTTTTAAATAAAGGCCAGTCTTAGTGCTAGGCATTTGTATACTAATTCAAAGTTAGTTAGAGTTTTAGTTAGTAGTTTTTATATTTTTACGTTCAGACCACAAGTGGTTGGTCTCTGTATTCCGAAGTTCGGAAGATCCTGTAAAAGACTGAAAATAAAGGGTTTCGTATACCCTTCCTGCTTGTGTTGTCTACTTCACACCTTCTTGAACATAGCTTGATTAAGCTCCCTGTTTCTATTCAGGATCATTCATGTTTCCAAAGCAAATCAAGAGAAACACAAGTCCTGACAATACATCTACTTTAAGATGGTAGTAAAACTTTTTTTTTTTTTTTATAAATCAAAAATATTTTTGAAAATTTTATAAAAATTATTCAAAAATGCAAATTAAAACATAAATCAGAAAATACCTGCGAATTTTATTTCGATTGAAACTAAATTTCGAACTGTGAAAGAAGAAATCAAATAAGTTTAATAATAAAAAAGAGATATTTATAATTATATACGAAATTCAATTAACAGTGTGGAGCTAAAGTTTTGACAGCTAATTTTTAAAACCTACTCGTGCTATTTTTACAACAAGTGGCACTTTAGCATAATCTGGGTCATAAAATCGAAATATGAAAAAAAAAATCACAATGTCAATTCAGAAAAGTCCTATTTTATGAGAAAATACCTAAGTTAGAACATGGAACATTATGGGAATGAGAGAGCGGATGCTCTAGCGAAAAATCCTCCCTGGGGATTGGGACCGAAAAGGTTTTTATTCAAGATTCGAAAAAGAAGACATGTACTATAATATATGATAAGCTAATTAGAGACTAGAAAAATTTATGGGATCTCTCTGAAAGAAACAAAAACTATCTAAACTGTTTAAAAATTAGCAAAAAAATGGGAATTTTAGGAGATGCAGATGTTAATGAAATTCTCACTGCACATGGAAGGTTCCCTGCTTACTTAAAATGGTACCACCTCCAGGGAAATGATATATGTAAAGTTTGTAATAAATTCGGCGATTCAAAGCATTTCGTCGAGGACTGTTGCCTGGCTGGAAGTGTGAGAGAAATATATAAATTTGCGAAGTTTGAGGATTTACTTAATAATTATAAATAGTTTAGAAAATTTGCAAGAGATTTTTAAACTTTCTGGAACTTTCTCGAAATCTTAAAAGAAATATTTATTAAATGTTACACGCACGCGCTCTTGTATTTTCAATTTTCCGGCTTAGCTTTCTTTTAATATTCGTCACGCGCTAGACTGCACGGGGAATAAAACCATTTAATTTACAAGTCTACTAACATTAGCTATTTAAATACCAAATCCGTAACAATATAAATAGTTAGAGTTCCTATTTAACCAAAAATTAATATTTTTTTATTTATAAATGCAAAACGCGAATCTTTGCATCATTTAAAGCATTTTTGTAATTGGAAGTATATGTCTACGATGAACGGTAGCGGGTAAGGACTACTGTGTTTATAGTTTTACGAGTTTCCTGAATCTACGAATCTGAAGATCATTGATCGAGACTTAACTGCAGACGTTTCACTACAGCAACCTTCCCAGTGAAGTAAATTACTGGATGATCGCAAATACAAGCTGGACTCAATGCATATTTAAACTTTCTTAAAGCTTGTTGCGCAGGGCGTGTCTACGCGAAAGTCAGTACGTTCGGCTTCGTAACGATTGGCGAGACCGACACGGAAAGGTTACCTTGATAAAGAGAAACGAAAATAAATACGACCCGAGTCGAATTTACGTTTAGAACAAGCGGCATACTAATTTTCGACACCATCTTTTTTGGAGATAGCGGCGTTCGTATTTCAGAAGAAAATTTCCTTTCAAAAGGAAATGTCTTCTTATTTTACACAAGCACCACACATACACCCTGCACAAGAACAAAAAATATGCTATATCTCTTATTCTACTAGGCCAGTGATGGCGAACCTGTGGCACGCGTGCCACATTCGGCACGCAGACCCTCATCAGCCGGCACGAGACTAAAATATCACTTCCTTAATCAATAATCACAATAAAATAATACTATGTCATTTCAATAAGTGTTTTAGTCTGTTCTTGAATATTTCACTTACTTACTTATTGCATAATGCCACTGGCATAGGACCTAAGCCTGCATCTAAGATTTTCATATATCGCCAGAGAAATGATATACATACTTATTGACCCAATTTATGACGTTTCAATTGTTTGGGCTAATCATATTACTTGTTACATTGCAAAGAATACACCGAAGTTGAAGCAGTTAATGTTGTAAGGATACTAAGTTTTACTAACTTTTATTTTATTTTAAAACTGTACTATCACTTCTTATTTTCTACTTCCGGCCAGAATTAAATGTTTTAACTTTTTTATGCAAATTTTCTTGCTAACGCCCAAGTATTGAAGTTGTGGCTTTTTGCCAAGTGGGAGATTTACGAAGCAAGCCTCTTGCCACTGCAGTTCTACGAATTTTCACTCAGTTGCTGGTTGCCTTTAAGGCCAGAGGTTTAGCCCTCTTGAGATTTGCAAACGTATTGTAGTTTAAGCAACTCGGCGTACTACATACGTACCCTTTTAAATAAAGGCCAGTCTTAGTGCTAGGCATTTGTATACTAATTCAAAGTTAGCTTTTAGTTAGAGTTTTAGTTAGTAATATTCTTACGTTCAGACCACAAGTGGTTGGTCTCTGTATTCCGAACTTCGGGAGTATTTGTAAAGTATTGAAAATAAAGGGTTTCGTATACTCTTCCTGCTTGTGTTGTCTACTCCACACATTGTTGAACATAGCTTGAGTAAGCTCCCTGTTCCTATTCAGGACACATCATGTTTCCAAAGCAAATCAAGGGAAACACAAGTCCTGACAATGTTTGCTAAACGAATTTATATTTATTGCAGACTGCCTGTGAGTTTTGATACTTTCATTGTTGAATAGATTCCAGTTTTCAGATCTAAGCACTTTAAGGTAACTTATGAATAATTCTAATTTAATATCTTAAACGGAATGTACAAATATAATGTAAAAACATGCAATTTTATAATATAGCCAAACACGAAATCTTAGTAGGAAAACCAAGCTTATTCACTTGTGCTCAGATGTGAAGTCTTAAGTTAGAAGTTTAGCAAAGAGATGTCCGGGTTAACGATTACTGCTGTCCCCTGTTCATATTTGAAACTGCAGCCATAGATTGTTGATTCATGAAAATCCAATTCCTTACTATCGGCTACTAATAATGTTGTCTCTTTTTAGTTTATGATCGATTTATATTTAATGCTTCATTTTAAAATTTTGTGCTTTTCTATACTCCAGGTCTTGAACCCTCACAAATGACTCCAGAAAAAAAAAGGCAAAATTAAACATTTATTGTGGAAGATCATTTCAAGAGACCTGGACAGAATCATTTGGAGTTATTGAACACAATAGGAAAAGTATTATTACACTTTGTGTGGGAAAAGTGTTGTGTGTTGCACATTTAGTGTCAGACGGCACTTTAACACCAACCACAAGATTATTCCCGAACTTGATGAAGCTGAGTGGAAGGTACTTATTGAAGGGAAATTAAGGAATTATAATTACCAGAAAGTTGGTTTTTGCAATTATCTTTTTAAAACAACCATTTAACAACGGCCAGCTTTTAAATTCCACTATCCCTGGCAAAACATGGTAAACCGCTCTCCGATGGGGATTTAATCAAAGAGGGTTTGGGCATACAGCCCCCCCCCCAGAAAAAAAAGGTCGGGGGCCCACGCGGCCATAAAAAGGTTCGCCACCACTGTACTAGGCCGATACTGGCGTGTTCTATGTCTCGAAAGCTCAACTTGGGATGTATATTAGATTCATAAACAGCATTGTTCTAACTTAAGTTAGTTAGTTCTAAGCACTGGCCTCCATCCCACCTAGCAGGCGGAACCTGCCATATGGCTATGAGGGGACAGGCCAAGCCACAAAGGCATAACAAAAAAAAATTAAAGTAGATACATACATTCCAAGCACTCTCGGTGCATTAGTATATATAGAGCGATTTAAAAATCTTGTAAAAAGGAGAAAAACCTCTCACTTCAGTTAGTCAGTTATTTTAGTTAGCTTGTTGTTGTTTTAAGAGTTTGTTTAGAAAACTGCTCTTGTTGGCTGTAGCGAATTCGCGGATTAGCTTTCTTTAGCTGTTTTGAATTAAGTTCTCTTAAACGTTTGAGTAGTTAAAAGATAACTACTGTGAGATATTTGTAATACTGCACGAATAGTTTAGGAAATTTAAGCATATTTGTTGTGATAATAATAAATTTTTGTTCATTTTTCATTGGACTTGGGCATTCATTTTGTAACGAACCCGCATGCACGTAACAATATGTTCCGCGTTCTTAACTTTGTATATGTTACGGTGAAACACCGAAATCTGGAGAATGTCGACTTTCACCGGTGAATGTCAACATTCACATAGCCGCTTGGTGCATGTCCGAAATATTTTCCAAATGCTCTTATTTCTGACTTACACCGGTCAATGTCGACATTCACCATGTGCTAATGGTGAATGTTGAACATATAAGAATATTATATTTTCTTCTCCGTAATTCAGTCTCGAGAAAACGCACTTGAGACTTAAAACGAGAACTTAAGAATATAAGAACTTAAAACACACAGTACATTCAAAATGAGAAAGGAAAATAATAGAAGTTAAAAACTTACTAAATTATGTGATTCAAATCTTATTTACTGCAACAACTTAAACTATTAGGACACTTTGGATTGCACAAGAGGCCCTTGCTTTTACAACTGCATTTATTTGTGGAACACTTCCTTTTGCAATGACAGCACGTACATATACTCCTCTCTTTTCGACCTACACCAGAGCATAGCTGTGATTGTCGACATACACCGGTGAGGGTCCGAATGTACAAGAATGTAATGCAATATTCGATCTTTCACCAACGCATTTGGTGAAAGTCGACATTCTCCAATTTTGGTCTTTCACGGTAACATATATATAAGAAAATTTTGAACTCGTTGTAAGAAATAAAACGCAAAAAGGTATGGCTGCCGCATGGCAAAAGATTTTAGAGCCATTGGGTTCTTTTAAAGCAGATGCAAAAAATGAGCAATTAATATTTTGAGAAAATGTATGTTATGTAATAATTGTTGCTAAATTTAAGTATGAAACACACCCAGAAAAAATTTTTACATGTTTTTTTAATTTATTTTATTACAGTTTCCTTTTGTAAAGCACAAGTGTCCCATCCCTTTTGTGAGACACTGTATTTTAATTTTAATCGGGAGTTCACCTGTGAGTACCCGACTATAGTTTTTTCTATTAAAGTAAATTTGACCTTTCAGCCCTAAGTGACTTTTACTATGATTTGCCGTAGAATCACTTTTTTTGGTTTTATCTACTAGTTTTGTAGGGAGGTGTGGTCCATAGATGCTCAGACAGTTATGTTAGCTTCATCTGCTGGTTTAATAGAGATGTGCTCTATGAATACCTGTATACGAGTAGTTACACTACTTCTGCGTTCTGCTTTTTAACGGGTTGGATCTCCAAATACCTATACAGTTATGCTGGATTAGTCTACTGGTTTCTACGGATATTCGGACAACGAAAACTTTAATAGTGTTTTTTAATCGACTGATTTATACGCAGATTTAGTTTACGAATATTTGTATGGTTTTATCGGTTTCTTCTATTAGCGTACGGAATAGAAGCTTTCATCTAAGCCCGGAAATTGGTTTACGGGTATATGTAGAGTTTTGTTTGTCTCGTCTATTGGATTTTGGAGGGATTTTGACTACAAGTTCCGATACACATCTGCTGGTTTTGTCTACCGTTTTCTCAGAGACGTGAACCTACGAATACCTGTATAGTTTTGTTGGTTTCGTTGACTGGGTTTTATAGAAATTTCACGAAAACATATGTGTACAATTCTATTTGATTTTGTGTAACGGTTTTATAAGTATTTGGCTTATGCGAACCTTTACAGATCTAGGGGTTTTAAGAAAAGTTTTGTCTATTGTTACCTGTACAGTTTTATTGGTTTCGTCTATTAGCTTTTAAGTGGGTTTGCCTTACGGTTATACGTACAATTCTGTTGGTTTCGCCTACTGGTTTTTATATCTATCGACCTACTCATTGCTATACAGTTCTACTTAGTTTTTATAGGGATCTAACCTATGGGTACTCATACATATCTGTTGTTTTGTCTAAGGGTACCCGTTATTTAATGCCGCGTATAATTTTTTAATTAACTCTAAGGGGGGATTTTCAAAAGAGCAATTTGTGGTGTAGCCGTATAGAGACCAATTAATAGGAAAGATATGGTGTATAATTTCTTCATTTTGTGCAAACGTTCAAGTCTTCTCATTGGAGAACTTTTCATTTAATCATAGAGAGGATATTAATCTAACACCACCTACATTCGTTTGGGTTTGGAGGAGGGTTGACTCATTTTTAATGATATGGTCCGCTGGGACAAGGCGGATTGGGTCTTCCTCGAATAGTTCACCACCTATCGTATTATCACGTTGAATAATCATTGCGAGGTAGATGATAAATTTTAGATTGCCATTACTCAATTAATGAAACATAATTAAGATGATAAACATCATATTAATGAAACATAATTAAGATGGTAAACATTATATTAATGAAACATAAATAAGACCGTTTATTTTGTGGGCGGTGGAAAGTGTTTGTACATGCGGCGCGAGTTGCGGAATGTTGGAGCATGGCAACAGACCTGCTGCAATTCGACAGAAAAAGAGTTCGAGCGCTGTCGAGCGTTTAAACTCCACCGAACGTGTGGCACAGAGTTCTCAGAAACAGAATGCGAAACGAGTTCTATTCATCGGCCGTCACAGAAGGTGCGATGTTGTTCGTATTGATTGCCGGCGGGCGGAAAAACCGAGCAATCGATTCGGGTGCGGAAGGTGTTCTGGAGAAACGACGGAAGTCAGGACGGTATCGCCTTTGGAGTCCAGAGCCGTTCGGAGAAGAAAAAGAAAACACAGTGTAGACTCGCTTATGGTGATTAATTAATTTAGCAACGTCTGCTCTCAAAGAACAATCTCTTCTTTACGAAATAAATACAAATGTCTCCACGTGCTGTTAAGGGGCCTCATACCCCTTAAACCCCTTACGATCTTCGAATATGTGACTGTTGCAAGAATTGGAATATTTTATTTATTTTAAAAGCAATTACTTCCAAAGTTTTACAGCTGACTACATAATATAGCTGTTTTTGGAACTAGTAACCAGAAGGTTTGTGTTGCCACGAATATTTTGTAATTTAATCCACTTTGTGAAAAAATATTTCGTCATATTTCCACCTTGCGCGCATGATATTTTAAAAATGGCTAATGGTACATACTTGAAACTGGATGGAATTCTTTATATGGGCACTATTTTCTAACTGAACCAAAAATCTGATGAATATTTTAATATTGAAAAAGTTTATGGACGAAAACATTACAGATTTTTTTAATAAAATACATTTTATAAACTCAACTCAAAATAAAATTAAAATTTAACATGAAATTTTTAGAATTTTAGGTTCACAGTAGTTTCCAAATGTGTTAAAAGCTATATATTAAATTTGGAATTAAATTATGCAACAGAATGTTTAAACTGTGCGCGCAAGGTGTAAACATGACGAAACATTTTGTCACAAAGCGGATTAAATTATAAAAATATTTGTGGCAACACAAACTTTCTGATTACTATTTCAGGAAGCAGTTATATTATATAGTAAGCTGTAAAACATTGGAAGTAACTGCTTTTAAAATAAGTAAGTTATATCAATTCTTGCAACATCACATATTCGAAGATCTTATGAGTTTTAAAGTGTATGAGTCCCCTTAATGGAAGAATATCACAACGAGCTTATTTTTGACTTCAAAGAATTTGGAGGTGTGTTTAACAAAATTTTGGAACAGATAGAGTGTAATTATGCCAATTTACGCCACGCTACTTAGTAAGGTTTATTTAACTTCGCACTTTTTTTCTTAATGTTGAACTTTTCCCGGACATTTACCGCTTCGCTTCCTTCACCAGAAAATGTAAATGAAATGAGTTCACCTGACGTTGCATGTGATGCAAAAGTTGTGTCTTGTTTTTGAAAAAGCTATGTTTTCCGTTTTGGTCACAAAATTCCTCCTGTCTAAGAGTTGAGGTCTTTTCTCATTTCGTAACATTTTATAGAAGAAAAAACGACTTATAATTGTGAAAAAAAAAAGATTTATTACACGCATACATATTGTTACTCATGTGTTTTATATTTAAATTAGGCAACAATTACGGGCATCATTCAATAGATCTAATACAATGGCTGTTCGCATATTTTTTAGGCGACTTTGCTTTGCTAGAAAAAATTGCCTGCTTGGAAAATATTTCTTAGTTACAATTATATTTTTGAAAATGTAATCTATCTTCTGATACTTAATAATTTTGTTTTCACACAAAATGGCGCTTTATAAGAAGCAACGAACGGAAGGCTATATTTGAGCTCTTTCTGAAGAGAATTATTCGTATTTAGTTATTAAAAATGCTGTGAAAGCATAATCTTTCGGTATCTAAAGCAACTATAGGTAATATTATCAATAAGAAACTGGAAAAAAAAACGCCAAAGTTTGGCTTCGAGCAGAAAAATTGTTCAAATTACATAACCAAGGGAAAAACGGAATGTTTCGAATGCTGCAAAGGTAAGCACTTAAATACTAAAAGACAATTTGTGAAGTCAGAGACAGTTGCATAATCATTAGAATGCTCAGTGTCAAATATAAACAAAGTGATTAATGCTGATTTAAATCTTAAAAGGGTAAAAACACATTATGTGCATCGTCTTTCTCCACGACATATCCCTGAAAGCAGAATGCTCTGCAGAATTCTCTATAAAAACAATTATTCCGACAAAAATGGAAAAAAAGTCGTCGCAATAGATGGACCTTGCGTATATTTAAATGAATGCAATTAAAAGATTCATTTATTATCAAAGAGAAGAAAACAAATCATAGAACATGGTTCAATGAATCTAAAGAAAGTTTTTGAAAGGGATTTAGGATTATCGCTGGTTTTTGATATAACGACAAATAAAAACTAAAGATAGTGCAGGAACTATAAAAGCCAACTCAAAATATTAAATTTGAAGTCAAACAACAAAAGTCAGCGTCATATTTTCAAATTTTCACAGGACTAGTTTCAATGGTTTTACCGAACCATTATCTTAAGCTGCAAAAGCGCAAATGAACGAGATAAGATATAATGATTAGATTAGATAAGAAAGCGCCTGAACAGGAGATAAGCTAAGTGGCGCCATCTGTTGATAGAACCAGAACTAAAACATAATTTCTTTAAAGGCTGAAGGCAAAGAGGGATTGGAATTAGGGTCGTTAACTAGAACAGAAAGATTTTTTTGAATGTGAAATGCCTCTAGAAAATTATTCGTTCATTTGCACTTTTGCAGCTGAGGATGATGGTCCGGTAAAACCATCGAAACTAGTCCTGTTCAAATTTGAAAATATAACGCTGATTTTTTTGTTTGACTTCTAAATTAATATTTGTTCGGCGTGTTATTGTATCTCAACTCAAAATATGACAAGGAATATATTTTATACCCAATTTTTCAAATATGTAGTGACTTCTCTTTACCCACAGTGGTAGATCAGTACAAGACGATCAGTAGAACTGCATCAAGACAGACCAAACAGCGGCACCTCAAAATCCACTGTTAATTTCTGTGAAAAAATGGAACAAGAATAGTACATCTAGGCCATACCCTTCACTCATATTCCTATTAAATCTCCTGGTGTATCATTCACAGTGTTTTGCGCTTTTGGACTTCTAAAAAATGAATTTCCAAACGTCGACCTACAACCTTCTTTGGACTTTGGAAAGCTGCTCAAGAAGAATGGTATAAAATACCTCTTTGATACTAAAAAAAGGCTTTATTGTCTTACAGATTACGGTGCAGATGAATAAGGGTATCAAATGAAACTATCAAGGACTTGTATATTTTTTAATCTGTTTCGGGAACATGACGTGTCCTGAATAAAAACAGGGAGCTTACTCAAGCTATGTTCAGATATGTCTGGAACGGACGACACAAGCAGGAAGGATTAACTTTACCGTTTATTGTCCACAATATTACAGGTGCTGCCGGCACTTCGAGATGCAGAGACCAAGTACTAGTGGTCATTTTCTCCACGCAGGACCAACGATTTTACAAAAGCCCCATAAATATATGACAGTTGTGTCAGGATTAGCACCCGCATGTAGACATTTAGCAAATCCAGAAAATCCACGGCAGTTAATTTTTTAGGCAGAGTCCTCCTATCTTTACTTTATCTGACACAAGTTTCTGTCTATTCTAACAGCGATTCTTAACAGTCTTTTTGATTGCTTCTTTGCTTAATTTTAAGTAGTTCCTAACAGGATACTCTTTCCCCGTACAACAACATCGAAGCTTACATGTAGACTTTATGAGGCTCTTAGCCGTCTATTCGGCTGCGTTCCTGGAGCAGGGTGGAGCAGAGTGTAGATGGTTTCTGCTAGGAAGATATCACCCTGTGAGGCTAAGGCCAGGTCAGTGGTCTTCCTTGGTGGCCCTCACTCACTCACTTGTGGTCTGAACTTAAAGATATGACTGGTTGAACTTCCTGTACCGCCATTAGAAGCTTAACAGGGCTTAGTGAAGCTATTTTATTAAAGACACATTGAGATCTAAAACAAGGCCTAAATCAGGCCCATTAAGCAGTAGAACTACCACCTTACTACCTGAGATAACTTAAAATAGAATAAACAACTAAAATATGAACTTAAAGTCTAAGAGCTGGTGAGATTTACCAGCTGCACCAAAGCACATTATTACATACTTTGTAAAATATGACACGTGTTACTTGCATGCATAAAAATATGTTACTTACATACACAAAGAAATAAAATAACATAATATCATAAACATTCTAGTTTTCCTTTAAACAGGCAGGAACTTTTAAACACAATCAATATATAAATTCATTTCATTTACAAATACATATTTTATGAAATTTTACAATTCCAGTTTAGTCACTGTATTTTTACTTAGATCCTTTAAAGTAGTAGATTTAGCAATATCTGGAATAAATCTTAGAACAATATTTTTTTATAGAAGAGCCTTTAAGCAACAGGTGCTAAATATCGACATTACTCATGCCACATTGACAGGCACAATTTTTAATCGAAAACCTATTATAATAAAAGGGAAAGTGTTCATGATTAGTTAAAGCTTGGTTTAGAACTTGTCATTTAGGCATCTTTTTTCACTTACAATTGAGATTAAATTATAAGTGAATCGTCTTTTAGAATCTGGGTCGTCCAACTTAAAGATATAAAAAACTACTAACTAACTAAAAGTAAGAGTTATCTGCGAGTGCTTTACACAAATGACTAACGCTAAGGTAAGGTAATTTTGGCTGCCCCGCCTCTTTAACTTTATCACATTACGGGTCCACTTCCTCTTTGGGCACTTCGTGGAGGTTCAACCTCCACTATTACCCCTCCAGAAGAGGGGCGCACCACCTGGAAACGTCTCCAGGCAGCACTGGTCGTCAATTGCTACCTGCCAGTCGCATGGGCGAGCCCGTCGCAGAAGGCCATTACCCAGCAAACCGGGAAGATACCCCCCGGCTACGGATCCAACGGCTCAGAACATGCCAGACCCCAAGGCCGGCCAAATAAGTGACCTTTCACAGGGCCTTCAGAACCACCAAGTTCATAAATTTTATACCCCCGTGGCTGAGACTGCCTAGGTACAGATCCTAGCCAGTAGCTTTGCAGAATTCTCTACGTCGACCACCGAGGGGGGGGAGAACTAACGCTAAGACTTGCCTTTTGAATTATTACGTATGTAGTGCGCAAACTGCCGAAACTACAATACGTTTTAAATATTAAGAGAACTAAACCTTTAGCCTTAAAGGCGGGCAGCAGCTGATTTGAATCTCGCGTGTAATACAGTGGCAAGGCGGCTCACTTTCCCTCTATCTAACTCTGCTCTTGGCGAAAAGCCACAACTTAAACACTTGGGCGTTAGCAAGTACAATTTCCATAAAATATATTCACGCGTTTATTCTGGATGGAAGTGGAAAATAAGAAATGATAGTAAAGTATAAAATAAACTTTAGTAAAACTTAAGATCCTTACAAAACATTTAAAACACAAAACGTTTAGATAAAATATTCCTGTAAATACAATGAAAGTCGTCTAAAAAATGTGTGAACAGCCTTAGCACGCGTCAGCTTTGGTTTCCTTGGTACTGATGGAAATAACCTGGCGTTTGCTTTAACAATAAATTCAAAGCATTTGTTCTCTCTAGCAGTTTTGTTGTACATTCCTGTAGATATTATAAGCAAATTTCATGAGCGTGTACTTTAAAACTGAATTTAAGACAAAATAATTATAATTTGTCTGCAAAAACTGCTGGAATTTAGAAAGAAACCAAAAGGTTGCGCACGTAACAACGTCAGTACTGCTTGTTAAAGCAGAATAATTATTACAAGCATAATTGTCGGAAGAATTGCTACAATATTAATTATTCCGTATGGCTGCCAGAGTTTGGTGCCTTCTGAAAATTTGGCGATTCATACTAAGGTGAGCGTTAATACCTAAATACGAGAAAATATATATTTCCAAATAATTATTAATTTAAATTAAAATAATAAATAATAATGCTGTTCATAAAAATGATGCATACGTATTATCACGACTATTTTAAGAGAAATCGTCACATTTTCAGAATGGGTCAATCTCTCTGGTAACCGTACTGATAACAATCCTTCAGTCAAGCAATGTAGCTAGTTTTGTATGCGTTCTTTTTTGTTGTATTTTAAGTTCTAACGGTTTGTATACACAAATCATGATATTTTTTTACCTTAATCTCAATTTTAATGTATCTTAATGTATCAGCAGCTGAGGAAGATGCGGTAAAAGTTCTGTAGAAATACATTATTTTGCCACAAAGATGGTAAAGGGAACAACGATGAGATGCATTTAATGGACAGCTGGCCCATAATGCCGAGTACATGGAAATCTCTGATGCTTTTCTAAGCGAAAGCAGATCGCTGTGTTAATGGGGAGGAGAAGAGAGGTGAAAATTAGAGAAGTATTTCGCGAAAAATCTGTTTTTTTTTAATGTATAATAAAATTTTTGTTTAGTTATTACAGTTTGTATTTTAAGTTTTTAAAGTGTGTTGAAAAATTTGGCAAATTTACGATATCGATAGTTGGGAATTTTTTTTATAAAATGGCGAAATCTGCAACTAGTTTTTATCTTTTAATCCATAAAAAATCACCAAATTTCGTCAAGATGGTTATGTTAATACAAAAAATGTATCAAAATGTCTAATTTTGTTTGTGTCTAAAAACTTGCCTACATTTTTAGTCTAGTTTATATTCAACCCATTAAATACAAACAAAATATAAATATAAATACAGTTCCTATTAATAAAGTATTAAGATCTTTAATTTATTTTCTTCTTTTATGGGTTTGTTTTTACAAATTAAAAACTGAAGGATTTAAAAGCAATCAACGTATTTCTTAGCAATTTAAATCTTTGTCTTTTTTAATATTACTTCCAATTAACATGAGTTGCAACTTACAAGCTGATAATAATTTACAGACTCATAATTTTATCTAAGCGATACTTTTTATTAGAATTTGAAGTTTTGTTATAAATAATAGAAAATCTTTCTAACGTCATATGCTAAACCTCTCGGTAAAAAACGTTTTTATACTTCGCTAAAAATCTTAAGCTTTCACGTTGTTCCTGCTTTTATTCTTGATGAAATAGCAATGCAGGAAGTGTCATTGAGAGCACATTCGCCGCGGAAAATAATTTCCATAACCTCTGTTGACACAGCGTCGGAGATGACAAGCGAGCATCCGTTTTATCTTATTATCACAAGAGTGTGTGCTCGGAGTCTTTTGCGTAGCCTTCCAAATTAAAAGTCCTAAGACCCCTTCACACTTCTGCAAATTAGTTTTCCTTTCCCCCATCGTACCCTCCGCTCCCCCCTCCTGCATACCCACATTGTTCTTCGAGTGTTCGATCAATTCTGTGCGCCTTCCTTTCTGTTGCTATTAAATTTCTATAATAAAGGTTCCGTGAACTTTAAGGCAAGAAAGTCCCAACTTCAAAAATTAGTTATTTAAGGGGTATGTCAAAGTGATGTCGTACGAATATCTATCAAATGAATAAACGATCGAAATAATGTGGTTTTATAATGTACAGCAGCATTTTGCAAACATTCCTTTGCAGTATATTACTTTACATTAATCGCTTTCAAACAAAATTAACTCACCTGGCTCTGATAAACTGGTAGTTTGATTTGGGTTCAGTTCCCGGCGAACCTGAATTTTATTTTTATTATTAATTTTAAAAATCCTTCTTTTTCCTTCTTATTACTTCCTTGTACGAAGTAAAAAGGAAGTATTGTAATCGCGAAAAGTTTCAGGCAGCATATTTCAACGAAAATATCCATTTTGACCGCTATCGAATGCAATTTAATGATGTTTTTGCGTGATATCTGTACGTAAGGACAGAATAAAAGACTCTTTCCCTCCAAAAAAAAAAAAAAAAAAAAAATATGAAACTGCTTCAAAATTAATTCTGAAGAGAATTTTTCGCTCGCATAACTCAAAAACGAGTGGCCTCAGAACATTGAAATTTTGTATATAGGACTGCTATAACATGTAGATGTGCACCTCGTATTTTTGGTTGCAATCGTCCGAACCAAACGTATATAAATATATTTATATATATATCTACTCTGTTACCCAGCTCCGTAATCTCAGTTTCTTAACTCTTATATGTTTGTAAATTGTACATTTTTTTGCTTTAAAAATGATTGAATTATGTTGTTCGTATCTTTTGGTTAAGGTTTTTATGCCTTTAGTAAATCTGTCTGCAATATGTTTAGAATTATCAACAATTTTAAAGTTGTTTAAGTGCCGCTAAGCCTTTTTTTATGGCGGCCATTGATTGTTTACATTTGAAGCAGCAGACTAGTGGATTTGTTGCCAATCTAGAGAAACTTAGCTTCGCAACAACAAAGATAACGCCTTCATTTATTATTGCCAATAAGTTATGCTTAATCCTTTCTGGAATTTTTTCGAGGAAATAAGTGTTTAAGATTTACTTCGTAATTTTTAATATAGATATTTTGAGTTTTTATGTATTTTTGCCTTCTCGAGGAGTGAGAACTGAATTAATTGAATGAGAAATACTCAATCGTCTGTGAAAAACTGTTTCTTTTTTGTTTTGTTTGTATAATTTCTTTTATACACCGTTCTAGCTTTATTGTAGTATTTGAATAGATGTGGCAACGATTAGATAATTCTATTCTTTAAATGATATAAATTTTGTGCATTATGAGTTATGATATGAAAGAAATATAATACTGTTAAGTGAATCTAGCGCCAGAGTGTCGCTATGGTAAACAAATACTAGAGTGAATTTTAAAGAATACATTTATTCTATTGCGATTTATGCGCTGTCGGCGAAGTAGATTTAATTCAATCCAATAAGTTTAAATGAAATGGCAGAAAAAATGCGTATAATTTAATATTTCGTACAAGGAAGTCATGTGATGTACACATCAAATTTTATTTATTTCTTTACATTATTTTATCATCATCTTCTTCTTATTGTTATTATTAAAATTTTACTCTCATTATTATTTTTATAATTGCTTTCAAAATTACTAGCGGACGTAAATGCTAATCTTATTGTTGGCTCATAATAGATTCAATGCACACATTTTATTATATAAAATTTATTTTTATCAGATGAAAACACTTCAGAGTTCTGGAATTTTCAGCATAAATACTCGTACAGGTATTTACAGTATCACAGAATACAACTAGTAGTTACGCTTCAAACTACTAAGAATGTTAAACCCAACGCAAAGTAAAGCGCACCTAAAGAGGAAGCTATATCGAGAAAGCGTAGCTATCTCAGTTCACGCTGGCCCACCAGCGGCCGAGCGGTAAAGTCTCTGAACACTGGTAGTTCGGTCCGAGGTTCGAATCCCGCGAACGGGCTGGCTGCATGGGCGTTTTCGTGGTTTTCCCCATGTGCAACGTGTATACGAGCCAGTTTCCCTTTGAAAGTCCTCCACGAAGGCATCCCTCCCTTTGGGCAGATAGCCCTCGAGGCTTTGCCATAATGACACACACACACACTCAGTTCACGCTGAACTAGCAACTCGCAATAACAATAACTAACCACAACAACTAAGAGCAGATTTTCTCTTCGGGCTTATATCATTTTTGGCTGGCCGCCGAGATATTTCTAGTACTTTCTGCTTCTTGAAATTACTGGAAAGCAATATGAGGTGAGGGTCGAATTACGGTTACAGCTAATACAGTGATCAATTACATTTATTCACTTACAATACCTATTGTGGTAATGCAGGGAACGGATCCAAATGTCGCCGTTTGGTGACTTTTGGTGATTTCTCGCCAAATTTGGCAACAAAATAAGTCACTAAAACCATTGTCAGCTTGGTGATATCTCGCCAAATCACCAAGATACCCATTAACTCAATGTCCCAGTATTCTTACTTTTCCAGCCTAACTTCTCTCTTTAGATTTTTCACGTTATATTACACAGAAAAATACAAGAATTTCACATATGACTGCACTAAAATATCTATGTACAAAAATCGTGACATTATTTTTAATTTTAAAATCCCGATTGTTTCTTATTTTTCTGTCTTATTTAATATTTCTTCTTCTTCTCATTATTATTTTTAAGATTTTACTTTCGTTATTATTTTTAAAATTCTCGGCATTTCTGAACTTTATTCTAACTGGTAACCTGTTTTCTGTATAGGCGTTTTTGTGTTTTTCCCCGTGTGTAATTTGAATACGTGCCAGTTCTCCTTAGATAATCTTCCTCCATAGGCATTCCTTCCTTTAAGCAAGGAGCCGTATCTTTTTTTGCCATAATCCAAAAAGTCCCATTCAAGTAAATTTTGAGGTAAACTACCTCTTACATAAACCGTTTTCTTGACACCTCCAGATAGTTTATATGAAAATAACTTATTTAACGTATCATATTATATATAATATAATTATATATATGTAAATTAAGAAATCGAGCAAATCTGATCTTCGACTTACAAAAATGTGCACTAAAATTTCATCAGAAATATATGTTGTCATATATCATAAAATAAGTGGATTTTAAGTTATATGAATCAGCTACATTATTTTAAAAACAAAATTTCAAATTCGTACTGTTAAAAAGGGCATTTAATGTTTTCAACATGTTCGGTTTGTAAAGTAATTAAAGACGTTATATAGAATGGTACACTTAAATTTTGGGTTTTACCGAATGGCAATAGGCAAAGCCGCAGGCAGTATTCCTACTGTCTGACTACTGTCCTACTACTCCTACTGTCCATACTGTCCTACTATTCGTACTGTCCATACTGTCTGCGGCTTTGCCTATTAATAAAGCGTCTTCCGCTTCTTTTAATAGCAACTCTTGCCAGGTCAAGGATTGTGTTCCCGCATCAAAATATTTCTTCTCAGGAAAATATAAAGATGAACAATTCTTCTCATTAATAAATTTTTCATAACTAAACTAGACTGTAGACATTCAGCAGCGGTCAGTGGCATTATACATAATCAATGGGAACTTTAGTTTTGCCGTAATGGCAGAAAAGGAAATATATTTTTCACAAGGAAGGTTCGAGACAGTAAGGACTGAAATCTTTTGCAATTCAGGCAGACTGACTACAACGTGTTTTATAACATACGGGGTAGATGTTGCCTTATATGCTCTTACAATTAATATAGAGAGGTATTACAAGAAGTGGAACATCATAAAACGTAACGCAACAAGAAGTTCGAAGAGGCTCTTCTATATACATTTATATATATATATATATCTTATAACCTAATGGTATATATATTACCGTGAAAGACCGAAATTGGAGAATGTCGAGTGAAAGACCGAATATTTCACTACATTCTTGTATATTCGGACCCTCACCGGTGTATGTCGACAATCACAGATATGCTCTGGTGAAAGTCGAAAAGAGAGGTCATAAAGTGCCATAATAGTTTAAGTTGTTGCCATAAATAAGATTTGAATCACATAATTTAGTAAGTTTTTTATGACTGTTATTTTATTTTCTCATTTAGAACGTACTGTATAATTAAGTAAGTTTTTAACTTCTATTATTTTCCTTTCTCATTTTGAATGTATTGTGTGTTTTAGGTTCTCATGTTCTTAAGTTCTTATTTCCAGTCTCAAGTGCGTTTATTCGCGACTGAATGACGGAGAAGAAAATGTAATATTGTTATATGTTCAACATTCACCATTAGTGCATGGTGAATGTCGACATTGACCGGTGTAAGTCAGAAATAAGAGTATTTGGAAAATATTTCGGACATACACCAAGAGACTATGTGAATGTTGACATTCACCGGTGAAAGTCGACATTCTCCAGATTTCGGTGTTTCACAGTAACATATATATATATACCATTAGGTTATAAGGTATTTCTCCCGCCTCCTTAACATTCCTTCGTGGTGTAGTGGTCAGCACACCCGAAGCGTATTCGAGAACTCCGTGGTTCGAATCCCAGTGAGGGCGTTGCTCATTTTTCATCTCTCCTATTTCAAAATAACCTAATATTTCTACAGTGGCGCCCGAACTAAAAAGGTGGTGAAGGATGATTCTTCACGACCAAGATTTGACGAATAGGTCCCTTAATACCCAGTCGCCCTTTAAAAGGGGGAATATATAAGGTATTTCGCCCTCTTTCATATCATTCCTTCGTGGTGTAGTGGTCAGCAAGCTCGACACGTATTCGAGAGATTCATGGTTCGAGTCCCGGCGAGAGCATTACTCATTTTTCATGTCTTCGGTTTCAAAACAACTTAATGACTTCACAAGGGTTTTGGCAGAAGGAAGCATGAAAAATCAACTGTATTCCTCATCTTGAATCAAATCGTAAACCTTTCAAATGAAAATTGGACGAGATAATAATTTACCGTGCGTCAACATATTCTAGAGAATGACAGAATTATTTGCATTCTTCCCCACTTAAAGAGCGAACAGCTTAAAGAGCTAAGAGACCACTTAAAGAGCTAAGAGACCCGGTCAACCAAATCCAGTTGGTGACATACATTAAAATTTATTCTAGCAATCTATCTGAATTGAATGAACACCTCACGCTGAACTTGTTCCATGACCGACAATGATCCTCAAAAATCCTTATTAGTGACCTCGATGGGCAATGGTGTATTCCGCTTAAATTTTATTCTAACTATCTACATGAAATTACTGAGCATCCTCACAATGCTAACGTCTTGGTTGACCGCAAATGATCCTCTAAGTATAGATCCTTAGAGACCAACCATCTTGACGGGCACAGGTGTCTAACCAAATAAATTTTATTCTAAATATCTCCCTAAATTTTCTGGACACCTTGGCAGTGCTAACCTGTTGGTTGACCGCGAATGATCCTCAAAATGTAGATTATTGATGATCAACCATATCCAGGGGCGTCGACGACATCTGGTCCATCTAAATAATAGACTGTGACTCATTAAATAATTAATTATATTTTCATTTAATTTTCTTATTTGTGGGAATCACTCTGGCGTCCACACACACACCCAGCTTCGCAAGCAAAGTAGTATTTCTTTCTTTCACACTTGCGATGGAAATTTCATCTCATTTCAAAGGGATTTAACACTTCTATGAATTAAAATTACAAAATTTTATGAACTATATAAAGCATTGTTTTTGAATCAAAATTAATGTGGTTTATCATAATAAACATACAAACAATAGAAAATGCTACAGCATTAGAATACTCGAAAAAAGTCTGAAGAACCTCTGTTGTTCTTTGCCAGCCGCTTAAACGACGGTTTACATTTACGGTTATTTACGGTTAACATTTACGGTTATTATCATTGGCTCCGGAATCTTTTTATCGATCTCCCTATTAAAAATGGCCTGTCAAAACTTCATAATGATCAAAATAAGAGATCTCGATTTTGGTATTTCTTCTCCTGGTACAATTAGTGCTTCAGACTCTTCTATGTAAACGTATGTATCGTTATCCTTAAATGATGCTTCGCCTTTCCTAGCCTTCCAAAATGAGGGAACTTGGGAGAAATTAGTTCCGTCTACTTCTTGGGAAGTGATATATGAGGAAAAAGTATTGTCAGGAAAATGAATCACAAAATTAAAAAATTCTCGAAATATAATTTAAAAAAAATAAAATTTAATAAAAGAATTCTGAAAGGTTTCAGATTTTAAATTACGTCCAAAGAGGCGTTTTTTTTAACGTTTTGTGTGTTACCTTTATTTATTTATTATCATGCACTTAAACCATAAAATTCAGTTCAACAGCAATGTCGCAAAATAGTTTTAAAATGAGCCTATCTTTAGAATTTCCCATACACAGTTCTGGCCGCTTTAGATAAAAAGTTTTTTTCCTCCTTCCGTAGAGTGTTGCCATTGTTCGCTTTTAAATCGTTGAGTTTGTTAATCAAAAATTCGTTTACAAAATATAAACTATAAAACTGATAATAAAACAAATTCCAAATTTCAAATTTGGGCTTTCAGATGCGCATGTTCGCAGTAGGATTAAGTCACTCAAAATTGGATGGCTCTAGGTACCGTTGTTTTATCACAATGCAAGAAACATACATACATTTATTCAGATTCTTCATGATTTAATTTCTTCAAATATAATACAGGGCGATAGTATTTGGTGGCAACAGTTTAAAAAGTGAAACGGACATTCAGAGTGATTCAAAGCAAAATCGCAAAACGAAAACAATAGTTCTTCAAGGAGAAAGCCCCTTTGGACTAAAAAAAATCATGAAGCTATTATCAATTCTGTGCACATTCGATCCATTACGAAACCTTTCACTCTAACATTAGTTTATCCAGGAGTTAATTACGCAGACTGTTACCGGTGTTCTTTGGTTTAATTTTATTTTCTTAATCTTTCTAGTTTACTGCCTGACCCTGCGTTGCTGATCGTCAACGGCGAACAACAGTCTTAGATACATTCGGTTTAATTTTATTGTAGTAATCTATCCATTTGTAATGGATCCAAGAAAATTCAAATATTTTTCCCTAACGTTTAATTTATGTATGATCTAATGTTTTATAATTTATGTAATCACATATAATAATTTATAATTATTATTTTGATTATTTTCCTATAATATTTATTTGATTGTATGATGGGGTTACAAAGGGTATTCACACATATTTAGAAAGGTCGGGGGCGTTTAGTTTATATTTAAAATGGAAAGAGTAGTTAATTAAATTTGCGATCTGACAACATTTTTCTGGGCAAAAGTTTACATTGTAATTTCCACGTACATTGGTTTCCATTCCTTTTCCACCATTTTTCAGAGGCTATCAGTCGTGGTGGATTTGCTCTTAAAAAGAGCTCTTTTCGAAAGACCAAAAACACAATAGTACCTAACGTAAAACGCCAAGGAACTTTGCAAGAAGGCGTTGAAAATTATGTATGCAATACCTGTATCAGTCTTCATTTTTTCAAGGAATGCGGTGGTGCTTTATAGAGTATGACTTGTTGCTTTGTCTTGATGAAGTTTCACTCTTTGAAAGTCCCTAGGATAAAGAAATGGAATTTTTGCTGCAAATATCGGACGTAAATCTTTCTCTTGATAGTACGTTGAGCAGATTTCAAAATTTTTTCCTATACTTTTTATTTTTAATTTCTCATTGTAAGAGAATCCTGCGACCTTTTTGTTGCAGTTATTTGAGTTAACTCGCTTTGCGTCAAGGGTCACAATTCATTTCCATTTATCTCCCGCTAAACAGTCTTACTGCAAGGTTCTACGAATTGTTCTGCGTTGAAACACATGCCTTGGCGAACGATGGTGAAAATTACGTTTTTTAGCCTTTTTAAATCCTAAATCTTTATTTATTGTTTTACTTATTGTTGCTACAGATGTATAAGTTAGCCCCCCCTGTTTATATGCCTTCGCGGTTGTAACGGTAGTACACTCGGTGCGTATTCGAGAGGTTCTAGGTTCGAGCCCCGGCGAGGGTACTGCTTATTTTCCATCTTTCCTGCTTTAAAATAACCTAATGACTCTACAGATGTACTTTACAGATGTAACAAGTACTCTACAGATGTAAGAATTTGGAATTGATTTCTGCATTGTCGAATTTTCTGTTGTTACCAATGATTTAAATTAAGAAATAGTACGTACCTTTTTCAAGCATTTGAAGTCTTTTTTTCTGTGCAGAAGTAATGTTTCACGGTTTTCCCTTTCCGGTAAATAATGTTGCTCATTTTGCACTTAGAAATTTTAATACCATGCGCTTCATGACGTTTTTGAATTATGGGATTGATATACTCCTCTTGAGAAAGTGCAAAAACGTATCCTTCAACCCACAGCTTGTTTGCAAGCGACATTTTAAAAGAAGTATAAATTTGAAAGTAGCAGACATATTTCTCGTTTCAAATAATAAGTTGTTGCCAGACACTTTTGTTCCAAAATACTTGCTTTTTTTAATTCCTTATCAAAATTGATCTAAAGATGTATAAAAAAACCTCTGTAGTTATTTTTTTGATTGTATTATTTCGTAGCTGATATTTGTTCATATTAAACTATTGAGAGCGGCAGCTTTATGTAGATCTCTTTAATAACTCTGCCAGGTGAACAGGAAGAAACTGACACTTTATTGAAATGAACAGCAGTCCACAGCAAAATAAACAGCTGTAAGTCGTTTAAGAACAGCAGCAGAGATAAGGAAAGTTGTCCTTAAGGCACGAAGAATATCCCAAATCATCTTATTACTCACGAAATAAATTTTAAAGCAAGAACCAGTGAGCTCAACACAGTTGCGCACTTCTGAACCAGCGCTCTAAAAAGAATCTTGCCTTCAACGAAGTCATATTTACACGGTCGCTCAGTGTTTCTGGAAGCTTTAGAAAAAACCGTTTCAAGGACTTCATGAATCTGTTTCCCAAAAGTTTCCGAAATTCCGCCAGATTTGCGGAAACGTTACCATATATCGCCAACTTGGTGTCAAAAATTATCACAAAATCACCTAAAGTTCTCTTTTTTTAATATCTCGTCTTCTGTAGGAACTATTTTCACAATTTAAGCGTTGATCGGTTCAAAATCAAGCGAACTAAAATCTAATACTCCAAATAAATTGTTACAAAGTAAATATATGAGTACAAATTCCATTAAACAAAACTACTCACCAAATGTTTTACCTCAAGTACAGGAAATTAAAGCATAAATAAATAAAATAATAGGAATATGCTCATAAATAAAAACAACAGAAACAGATTAACCCTCTCAGCGTTATTAACGGAAAATTCCGTATAAAGGGAGGCTTTCGTATTCATAGCACAGGAAAATTACCAGCTTTTAATGTATTTAATTTCTGGTTAGCTGTATATTGGAAGCAAAGGAATCATGATCCAAAGTGAGAGAGTCGGTTTTTACTTCCTTGTACGAAGTAAAAAGGAAGTATTGTAATCGCGAAAAGTTTCAGGCAGTATATTTCAACGAAAATATCAATTTTGACTGCAATCGAATGCAATTTAACGACCGTTTTGCGTGACATCTGTACGTAAGGACAGAATAAAATACTCTTTTCCTTCAAAAAAATTATAAAACTGCTTTAAAATGAATTCTGAAGAGAATTTTTCGTGGCGTCTGTACGAACGTATGTCGTACGTACGTATCTCGCATAACTCAAAAACGAGTAGCCTCAGAACGTTGAAATTTTGTATATAAGACTGCTATAACATGTAGATGTGCACCTCGTATTTTGGTTGCAATCGGCCGCACCAAACGTATATAAATATATTTATATAAATATCCACTCTATTACCCGGCTCAGTGATCTCAGTTTCTTTACTCTTGTATGTTTGTAAATTGTACATTTTTTGCTTTAAAAATGGTTGAATTATGTTGTTCTTATCTTCCGGATAAGGTTTTTATGCCTTAAGTAAATCTCTATGGAATAGTTTTAGAATTATAAACAATTTTAAAATTGTTTAAGTGTCGCTAAGCCTAATACTTCTCTTGATGGCGGCCATTGTTTGTTTACATTTGAGACAGCAGGATAGTGGATTTTTTTACCAATCTAGAGAAATTTAGCTTCGCAACAACAAAGATAACGCCTTCATTTATTATTTCCAATTAGATCATGCTTAATCCTTTCTGGAATTTTTTCGAGGAAAAAAGTGTTTAAGATTTACGTCGTAATTTTTAATATAGATATTTTGAGTTTTTATGTATTTTTGCCTTCTCGCGAAGTGAGAACTGAATTAATTCAATGAGAAATATTCAATCGTCTGTGAAAAACGGTTTCTTTTTTGTTTTGGATGCATAATTTCTTTTATACATCATTCTAGCTTTATTATAGTATTTGAATAGAACATGTGGCAACGATTAGATAATTCTATTCTTTAAATGATATAAATTTTGTGCATTCTGAGTTATAATATGAACGAAATCCCCCATAACACAAGACATCCTCAGGATATCCTATTTAAGTCGCAATCTCCCGGGAAGCATGTAGGATATCCTGAGGATGTTGATTCTCAGATATCCTGAGGACTTCTTAAGTCAACATCCTGAGGATATCCTATTGAAGTCTCAATGTCCCGGGATATATGAAGATCTCCTCAGGATGTTGATTTTCAGATATCCTGAGGACATCGTAAATCAACATCTTAAGGATGTCCTGTTCAAGTCGTAATGTCCCGGGATATATGAAGATCTCCTAAGAATGTTGTTTCTCAGATATCTTCAGTACTTACTTTTTATGGAAGCTCATATCTGAAAATATTAAAGTAACCTTGTACCACATGCAAGTCATGTTATAAGAATCGAAATCTTACTCTATGGATTACCTATTCTGCATATGAAAATTTAATTGTTATGCTTACACTGGATTTCGTCTTGTATATGTTGGCTGTAAATATTAAGTAATAATATTTTCAAATTTTTGTTGTTGTTTCACAGTGCCTATTGATCAGAGAACTTCCTTACAAGTTATAGGCACGTGTTTTCATTCGTTTTTGAGTTTCATATTGAAAGTATGTTTACGATTAAATTCTAATTGCTACATAATATATTTTGTAAACATTATTTTAGATACTTTTCTAATATCATTGAACACAAATATTATGTACGTTACAGGTTAACTCAGAAAATCTTTTACGAAGACATTTATCCTATGAACAGATGGATCCTATGATGTGCATCCATGCCTTATATGGCATTCGAACTTGAGCCCTTCTGTACGGCAATCGGTCAATATAATCACTTACCCGTCTCTGAGGCACTAATCAGAAATATCAAGTTATAAAAGTATTCTATTAAATTCATCGATAGTTCTTAGCATAGAAATAACTATACTTTGAAACTGCAAAAGAAAAAAAATACTTTTTGATCTGTTACACTATTATATTAGTAATGAATGATGTTTAGTGCTGTGCAGTAATAAGTAACAATATATTTTTTTTAACAAACGAAATTTTAGTTTACAGACGCAGTTAAAAACTAGTCTGTACGAGGTTTAACTTGCTTTAATTTGAATTTATAAACAGAAGAATAATTTTATTGGGCTAAAAAATTCATTGCAGTTTCTTCGTTCATTTTCTGGAAGTTCTTTAATAATGAGAATTAGTTTTTCAAAGCGACTGAGGTAAGAAGTAACTTATTTTTTACCTCTCTGTAATAGGAAAATAAGGTTTAAGAATGGGAAGAACTAACATTAAGTTCTTACTTTCCTCAAACCTCACTTTGCTACCTCTTTAACCATACAAATATTCGGTCTTTGCTAAACAAAGCGCGAAAAAAATATATCCAGCGCTCTGCAGTCTTATACGTTATGCCGACAATGCTACATGACTCCTCATAATTTAACAATAATTGCTGCTTTATTAATTTATTTGTAAGAAAATGCAGTAAACACGTTTCTTCAAGATATATAACACAAAGTTAAATGTTGTTATGAAAACTCAAAATTAGATAACGGATTAAATAGATGTTCAAACTTTAAATTAAAATGATTTAATTTTTAAATTAAACGCTTTCTTTAAACTCAGCCGTTTTATTACTTTTTTTTATACTATAAATGACAATTGAAGTTGAAAATCTTAATGTTTTGATCATCATTATCATTGGTCGTAAAACTGCTTCTCAAATTTTCTTTGCTTTTGAGAAACCGAGCTCCGCTCAGAATGTAACACCTCTGAGCACTTTTTCTGTAGCCGATGCCCCAAGAAGATTTCTCTTTTGTTAACGTGGCAGATTTATGAGTCAGACCTTCCCTTCTTTTGTATCCCCCTTCTCTCTTCACAACAAAGTCGCAAAACGCCCCCAACGGTTTTAATTGCACCGTAATAGTGATATCCTTGAAGAACCCCACAAAGTGGAAAGTACACGTACTTACTTTCTGATTTCCAGAATTCAGCTATTCTGCTAAACGTTAATAGCCGTCGTTCCAAATTCTCTTTCAGTTACGAACTGACTTGCTGACGCTTGCAAGCGTTACATTGACAGAGTGTGAAAAGTAAGTTTCTAAATGTTTCCTTTATTCTACAAAAATGATCAGAACTAAAAAAAAAAATTATCTCAGATATCTAAAAGACGGATTTACAGTAGAATAAATCAACGTATATTATCGGATTCGTCAGAAGATGAAGTAGTATTTAATTATAAAAAAGGACTGTGTCGAATTTTCGCGCTAGCAAATATTCTTTAAGTTCCATTTCAAACTGTGATTCGGAATATGAACTTTTATGTCTCATGAAGAACTGACTGATGACGATTACCAAAACGATTATCCCATTTTAAGGAATATTCCAAATATAGGACTAATAAATATTCCGTTAGACTTTATGTCCCTTGTGTGCTTAGGAGTAGTACAAAAAATGATTACTATTAGGATAGGTGGAGGCACCTTACAAGCACGATTACCACATAAAAATGTTGAACTAATTTTTTTTTTTTTTTTTTTTTTTTAATGACCAGTTTTTAAAGCCTTATGTACCAATTGAATTTGCAAGAAAACCAAGGAACCAACTCTAAAAGAATTGAAACACTGGAAAGCTACAGAATACCGTCAATTTTTACTGTACACTAGCCCACTTATTATTATTTTTTTTTAATTTAACAAAAAGCTACATGATCATTTTTTACTACTTCATATTTCAATTAGACTCTTATGTAAAATACAGAATCAGACGGCAATTGATGAATACGCACAGTCTCTATTAAAACTCTTCGTAGTAAATTTTGGGCTTTATTATGAAAAACAGTATATTGCTTATAATGTTCAGGGCCTACTGCATATTTGCAAAGATGTAAAAATGTTTGGGCCGTTAGATAATTACAGTGCATTTAAATTTGAAAGCTATATATCTTCTATTAAAAATTTGATTAGAAAATCTTCCGCTCCATTACAGCAAATAGCAAGACGAACTCATGAACTGTTTAATCATATTGTAGCCATGAATAATGATTCAATCAACATAACCGACTTAAGTTCAGAATTTCAAAATTTACACACATTTGGTCCACTACTTAAAGGTTATTAAATGCTTAATTTTATTATTGAATTTTGAATACAAATTAACTGAAGTCAGAACTGAATTTGTAGAATAATTTAATTATGAATATATCGAAGAATTCAGTTTTGGGCTATTGAATGGTTAAAAATGATCGAAAGATTTTTAATACTTTAAAGCAAAATTTTCTCTTATAATATTTTGTATTAATAATTCATTTCAAGTCTCTTGCTCAGTTTTAGATATATTTACAAATTATTAAATAAATTGAAATTCAAATTAGAAAATAAATTGTATAAATATTCTTAACATTTCTTATTTTTCCATAGTAACCACAGATGGAGGACCTGAGACTGTCTGTGGAAAATAAACAAGTTTCACTTATCACAACACCTTCACACACTTTCACTGGAATATAAAGAAGATTTCTGGGGATATACTGGGATGTAACATTAAGCAGTTGAGAATATGTATTTAAGAGGTTAAAGGGATATTGTAACTAGTATTTCAAATCCTGATAACATCCTATACGCTGTCGGTGGGACCTAGATAGGATGTCATAAGGATATACTGGGATGTGACATTAAGCACTAGGGAGGATGAGTTTAGGAGGAAACTGGGTTATTACGGGATGTCCTGAGGATGTAGTAAGTAGGACTTTAAATCCTAATAACATCCCATACGCTGTCGATGGGACAAAGATAGGATGTTTTTAGGATATAATGGGATGTGTTTAGGAGGTTAGTGGGATATCCCGGGATGTCCTGAGGATGTAGTAAGTAGGAGTTCATATCCTAATAACATCCCGCACGCTGTCAATGGGACTTAGTTAGGATGCCCTAAGGATATCCCGGGATGTGACATTAAGCACTCGGGAGGAGGTGTTTAGGAGGTTCGCGGGATATTCCGGGATGTCCTGAGGATGTGCGCATATCCCGCGAGCAACATCCTCGGGATATCCCAAGGATGTTTTTGTGCTATGTGGGATATAATACTGTTAAGTGAATCTAGCGCCAGAGTGTCACTATGGTAAACAAAGTGAATTTTAAAGAATGCATTTATTCTATTGTGGTTTATGCGCTGTCGGCGAAGTAGATTTAATGCAATTCAATAAGTTTAAATGAAATGGCAGAAAAAAATGCGTATAATTTAATATTCCGTACAAGGAAGTCATGTGGTGTACACATCAGATTTTTTAATTATAATTAAGGAAAATACCCTTTATTCATGACATTTTGAGTAATTTTGAAATTCCGGGGTCAAGCCCGTAACGTTTCGGGGTAACCCTAGTAATAACAAAATCTCGCAGAAACCGAAATGCAACCAAATAAATGCAAATGTTTTTAAAATGTACTGCATCGTCATGTGTTATGAATTACAATTATCTTTAGTTTTATATGCAATTATTTTGCATATTGCTTTTCACTTATTATTTTTATCGATATGATTTTAATGATAATTTGAAGCTTTACTTGAATGGAAAGAAGATTTTTTTAACACACTTATTATAAAACGTGATATCGAACGAAGCACATCTGATTTTTATTACAAACAGATGCTAATTTCTGTATGCTCTACGTGAGTGCTTTAAATATCTTCCATTAACCTTGAACGTTCTCCATTCTCTTAATTAACTGCTAACCGAAATAAGACTTTTAAGCGTCGCTTACGCAAATTCTTTGTTCGCGTAACATTTTCCCTTACCTGTAATCCACAATATATCCGCTAAATAGCTCCTGGCGCACTGCCGTTCATCCCTTAAAAGCGCGTTCATCAGCAGATGAATAGCAGAATGTGGGATAATAACACTTACCTGCACGTAATAAAGAGTAAATGGCGAAGGCAGTGTTTAGTTTATTGATTAAAAGTCTCCCGTTATATATTAGTAATTAAGTCCATCATTAATTGCTTTTAACTGAATAGAATTGTCACTTAGAATAGGGTTGGAATTCGAAAGGGTTGTTTCGATACTCTTCCGTTAAAGATAAAATACCCCATTGTTTTAAAATTGTTCTAAAATCGCTTTTTAAATGTTCATCCTAGACGAGGAATAGTCACTAATGGATAATCACGATGCAAATTTTTGTGATTAATTTCCACGAATTTTTAGATTTTTAAAGATGTTTTGCTACTTCTGTAGAGATTTATAAGGATTTTTCTCGGAGCACGCTAACATGAAACTTAATTTCGGCCTCAAAGAGATTTTTGTCACGGATCATCTTGTTCAGCTGAAGTCCGCTATCACCCGTTTAACTTCCGAACAGCTAGTCATAAAAAGGCTGTCTGGGTAAAAGAAAATGGCTAAGCGCTACTAGATAAGAAAGATTGTAGTGCCACCTGGTGGAAAAAGGCGACGTTAGCGGTCCTAACGGAACGACAGAGGCCAAAAAATTTAGTTACAAAATTATAGACTATCATTGATTTAGTACGAAAAGACACCTTATGAATATGAATGCTAAAAACATAACGCTGTGTTTCTTCGCAATTTCCTAATCTGTGACGTCAAGAAACTTAAAGGAATGAAAAAAAAAAAAAAAAAAAAAAACATCTTTCGGACGAAACATAATCTCGCATTGCGGCGCAGTGGTATGCTTGTAATTCAAAATCGAGAGGACTGTATTTCAAACCCCTCAGATACATACTTGTACTGATTATGCAAATAGTATATGAAACGTCACACCTGTTCACCTGAGACAGCTCTGAAAGATATACCTTCTCGGGGTTGTATGTTGATGCTCATGGCCATGAAGAGATTTAAAAAAAATGATTATTGTGAGATGGGTCTACTTTACGGCAAGACACGATCGACTGCGCCGTTGTTTCAGCAACTTTTTCCTGCAGGCTCGCATCCTTCAAACAAAACCATCTTACAGGTTATGAAACATCTAAGATAGAAAATGACTAGACGGACTTCGATCCGGCAGATCAGCTAAGGTAGCGGGGGGAAAGTACAAACAGAAGTTATATTATACTCCCTCACATATTCGAAACGGCAGCACAAGTGAGATAAGTGAAAACAGTGCCTTCTCAAAACATCGCGTTTTGAAAAATCTTAAATGAATTAATTACTCCTCAGAATCAGCAAGCCTCTCACCAGGCATTACTGGATGGGGATGCCGAGAGACGTTTCAGATATTGCAACTTTGTCACGAACCAGATATAGGTCCAGGTAGAGTGTGTTCTTGCCAGGTAGAGTGTGGACGGATGAGACATATTTTATGCAGAATGAAATGTAGGCAGAATATCCATTACTGTGCACTAAAATTCCATCCTGTTCTGCCGACATTTGATATCAAATACGATTTTCGATTAGTGTCTGATGTGGAATTAACAATAGCAGGTTAATCGGCACAATAACTTTATCAGGGTAAGTTAAAGGCCGTAAAAGGTCGTAAGGTTTAGAAATTCTGAAAGACATAATATATGGTTTTGTTTGCACATACGACATCACTTCTGAAACTGTACCTGATGGAGGAGTTCGGAGAATGAATAATCAGGTATGGTGGCTTCGAAGGACATTTTCCTGTTTGGCAGCGACCCCTTCGCAAACATTGCAAAACGCTAAGCTACAACGTGTGAACCGTGAAGCTCTAACATGTGTCCTGATGTGCATTTCAGGAGAGAAGTTTGAACATCTAAAATAAATTTACCTTGTAATAAGTAGTTTTTTTTTTTTTAATTTATTTATTTGGTTTAGCTCTGCTTCTATTGGTTAATGATAATTTTCGGATCCCAAATTTAAAATCGATATTAGCTGGGGCGATATGTAAGCATCTGAGACATGAGCGTTATATGTAAATCATATGACAGTGATTAATTTCGAAATGACGCAGCTTAGAGAGACTTTTTACAAAGAGTTATTATTTTTAGGACAGAAAGGGTATAACAGCAAAATTATAATGGGAATTAAATTTATTGCAAATTGAAGTTAGAATTTTATTTGTATATTTTTTTATCTGACATAGTGTGTGCAGCAGTTTAAGTTCTCTTTATTTCTAGCTGTCTGCCTTCATAACCAGGCATCAGAAAAAGAGAATCTTCGTGTAGGATACAACAAAGAGAAAGACATTTAACAAAGCACCGAATACTGCCACTGGACGACATGTAACTGTGGAATATACATAGTGCAGATGCAGAGTTTTTTCACCGCATGTTATAAAGCCTGCAAACATTCTCGGAAAACTCGTTTTCAGCGCAGTCGCCACTTCCAACGTTCTTGAATTTGTAGAATCACGCTTTGTTAGGGTTACGGATTGGTAGCCCTTCAGGCATTCTGTCTTCCGAATAGTTTGGGTTTGGGCACATAAATAAAATGTGCATTAATGAAGGTTTTAGGCCTAATAATGTGAAGACCTATGCCTAACCCTAATAATTCTTGGTGTAAAAAACTACTATATTAGTTGTAAAATGAAGTAAATAAATAAATGTTAATAAAAGGTTCATTTGGTGTTTCTGAATGGAACATCACTTAATTTAAGAATTAAGGAATTCATGACGACCTGAAATCTCAACAGAATTCGTCACAGTAGTTACTGAAACTCTTCTATGAAAACTCTCCCTTCCAGTTGCTTTACGTACCTGGAAAAGGCTTCGAACAGGAACAGTCGCAGCTAAAAGGCTCTAAAAATGAGAATGAAATATGAAGCAATATGCGTATCTTGAAGAGGAAGATTCCACAGCGGTAGTAGAGGAGGTTGCTTTCAAACAGAAGCAAACAGAGCTGCAAATTTTAAAACTAGCACTAGTTTTCGTTGTGTAACACAAAGCATTGGACAGACCACATTTACCAGTCCATAAGATCATGCAGAATATCTCTCGATATAATCCGTACCAAACTTTCACTTATACAGCCGTTGTTGCAACTCCAGTTTCATCAGCGTTGTAGATTCAAAATGCCACTAGCAGTAGCTTCGCAGAACCCACACCTGTGCAATTTGGAAGTCATAGTATCCACGCTCAGTTCTAGATGTTCTTTTGCAAAGGTTATACGTTTTAGGTAATGCTCACCGTTATACGTTACGCAATGCTCACCGTTATACGTTACGCAATGCTCACCGTTATACGTTACGCAATGCTCACCGTTATACGTTTTAGGTAACTAAATAAAAAACTTGTAGAGCATTAAGATTTTTGATTCTCGAGACGTGAAAAATGTGCATTACCCTCCCCGGGACTCGAATCTGGACCTCTGGATTACGCGCCGAGTTTGCTACCGTGACACCACGAAGGCGTACTGGAAGGAGGGTTAAATACAGTATAAACGCTTGTATAAATTTAATAAAGATTCTTATTTTATATTTCCCATTAAAACAATTGTACATATTATGCAACTGAACTTTTAACAAAACCTGAATATTAGCTAAATCTGTATGGCCCTGTACGACTAAATGTATCAATTTTCGACTGTTAGAAAGATCTAAAATCCGCATACATGAACTATTTTCTGTTCCCATTTTTGTCGTATACTATGAACAACCACAGCATGCTACGCTTCACATACGAAACCTCTATTCTTACGTAAATTAGTCATGTGATGAATTTGCATTTCGAGTTGTAAGAAGAGTCCTGTCGTGGAAGATAGAAATAGGAACCAGAAGATGCATCATTTCAGTTTTGAGAGGGAAGAACATTTTCATCTCATTTATTATGAAGAAAAAAGTGCATGCTTATTATGCAATTCAAATGTAGCGACTTCTAAAAACAAGGTCAGACAGGTCAGACATTTCATCAGTATTATGGTACCTGCCGAACGATCGCTACGATGCTCGCTGATTTACCTAATTTCTGAAATATGCCCTTAAAGGAGAAAAGGTTG
The DNA here is from genome assembly GCF_044657685.1 of Stegodyphus dumicola. Taxonomy (NCBI): domain Eukaryota; kingdom Metazoa; phylum Arthropoda; class Arachnida; order Araneae; family Eresidae; genus Stegodyphus; species Stegodyphus dumicola. The sequence continues at coordinate 181,345,065 of NC_140776.1, read as the reverse complement.
CCTTTCTTTTGCAACACGCCTGATCTGTTGCATCCCCCGAAAGTGACGATATGGTACGGATTTACTGTCCAATTTATTCGAAAGCCGTACTTCTTAGGAAGTTTGGTTAACTTCGGCGGGTTCAACGACATACTCGATTACAGGACAATGCTATTAGAGATTGGTTTGGTTTATTTATTTAAATATAACAAAGCAATCGAAGGGTACCTGCCGAAGGGAAGCGATGCTTTCGTGGAGGACTTTCTAAGGGAAACTGGCTCATATACATGTTACGCATTGGGAAAATAACGAAAAACAACCATGCAGCCAGTTCTTTCCCCCCCGGACCGACCAACCAGAGTTCAGCGACTTTACCGCTCAGCCGTTGGTGGGTCGCTGTTAGAGAATGAAATGGTTTCGGTTGTGTAAGCAGATGATAAGGTATTTTCTCCTTTATTTCTGCATGCATTCGTGGTGTAACGATAGCACACTCGGCGCGTATTCCAGAGGTCCAGGCTCGAGTCCAGGCGAGGTCATTGTACATTTTTCACGTTTCCAGCATCAAAAACCCTAATTACTCTACAAGGTTTCTTTACTCACATATAGTTCTTATGCAAGATGAAGCTCCTTTGCACATTGCAAAATGGGTTATCAGGATTCTTTGCACATTTCAAAATGGGTTATCAGCATGTTCTTAAAAGACATTATTCAGAAAAAAGCGAGTACTTTCTTTATGTATAGCCAGTACTTTCCGGATTTCCAGAATTGAATGTACGTGGTTTTTGGCTTTGGCAGAATCTGAAACATCTGTTCAGGCGTGATACCGCAAGCATGTTACCAGATCTTAAACAGAGCATTTCACGACACATGCACGTAATTATACAAGCACATGCTTCGCTCGACTAGAGAAGTAGCTGATGACGACTGATTTTAACTTTTTCTTATCGGTAGAGGCCAAAATATGTTACTCTGAAACATCTGAAAGGTCCGAACGTTGGAATATTTGTTGGAATAAACTTCCTTACCCCCATACCTAGTAGAATGCTGCGGTATTAACAATAACCTACTTAAGTGCAGCGATTACTTCTCTCTTGGGGATCTTTGTGCTGTTTCACTCACTGTGTGCACTTTTTCGTTAGGACAGGCTTTCAAATGCGAGCATCAAGAGCTAAATGTAGACGCTAAACAAAGAGAAGGTTCATTTAAATAAGAAAGCTCCTTTTAGTCGCTTCAAAAGAATGATTGCGATGCCATTTAACCTATCAGCCAATCCAACCACCATACACTAACGGCCTAAGCCAATCAGCTATACACTAATGTGATGGTGAAAGGTAGCATGTAGAAAATGAACGCAGGCGTTCAGGTAACCTGCCGATATCTGAATGCACGGGCGTTTCGGGCGACTTCGCTGTAAAAGAATAAATTTTCATGTGTATGTTAAGCGCGGTCCCAAACTGGAGGCTTACGGGACTCATGCGACCTCCGAAGCAATTTCATGCGGCCCATGAATACATTTAATTATACATTTGTTCCAAATATGATGTTGCAAAGAATTGAAAATTTAATTGTTGGATGTTCGAATTTATTTTCATTACCATTAGAAACGAACATGAAAATGCACCAAACAAATTTATAAATGAATCTAATTAATTTATAGTGTGATATCAATCTTATTCAAAGATCTGAAGATAAGGATTTTATTAACTTTTTCCAAAAATAAGTAAGCTGAGTTATGATTATTTGCAGTAAGAATAATCACTTTGTTCGGAAATACATTTGTATATGAACGGCACTTTTGAACAGTTGAAAATTACAATAATAAGAAAAGAACCCGATTAACCGATGAACGCCTACAGTCTACGATAAAGATCACTTCTAGTAATTTCTCTTCAAGAAATTTAGAATTGAAACGCTATCGAATATCAAACAGTATTGAGAAATAAAAAAAAAAAGTTATTATTACTTACATACAAACATATATGTTTTTATTTATATGCGTGAAAGAAAGTTTAAGGAAAAAGAGAAAGAAACTAAGTTGCTGTTGTATATTCTCAAGTTTTATCCCGTTTGGAAAATTTTCTCTAAAAACTTAGTAAGTTTTCATAATTTTTTTTATTTTTAATTTCAAATTATATAATAATTAATATGAACATGTTAGAATGAAATGTGTTAGAATTAGTTGAAATAAATATCAAGTTTTATCCAGTTTGGAAAATTTTCTCTAAAAACTTAGTAAGTTTTCATAATTTTTTTTATTTTTAATTTCAAATTATATAATAATTAATATGAACATGTTAGAATGAAATGTGTTAGAATTAGTTGAAATAAATATCAAGTTTTATCCAGTTTGGAAAATTTTCTCTAAAAACTTAGAAAGTTTTCATATTTTTTGTTTATTTTTAGCCATCAATGAACCATCAATTCTTTGTTTTGGCGTGTCAAAAATTCCTTTGTTTGAGCCGATGTGTGAGAGCTCGCATTATCGCATGATGAAGAATGATTTGCCTCTTCTGCTTTCTTCGAATTTCACCGATGTCTTCTGACAAACAAATGGTCGTGTACCATTCAGAATTAACCGTCCTGCGTTCCTCTAACGCCACGGTCGCCACGTGAGCAGTAATACCGAAAAAACAGGCGACTATTTGCTTCGATGTGTTTCTTCCGCGAATAACTTTTCATACAGTAGACTGCTGTTTGTTTCGGGCTTATATGAATAGATCCATGATTCATCACCTGTGTAGATGTTACACACAGCCTTTGAGGCACCTTGAACGTATTTTTCGAACATTTCCTTGCACCAATCGTTATCAGCCGTCTTTTGAGCGTTTGTCATATTATGCGGGATCCAAAGAGAACAAATCATTTTTATGGCCATGTATATATCATTTTTATGGCCATGTACAATATCTTATTGGTGTTTGTCATACTAATGCCCAAAAAGATGCCTCATTCTCACGGTATGTCACGTGACGATCTTGCTTTATCAGTTCACTTACAGCATCGATATTTTCTGGCTCAACAACCGATTTTGGACGACCTTCACGGAATTTGCCCTGGAGTGAACGTCGACCACGACTGAATTCGTTGTACCACATTCGTTATAGCCACTGTTTTTTACAGTACTGTAGGATGGTGCTTTATCGCTGTATAAAGATTATACATACAGTTATTTTTTCAGTTATTGTAAACAACACAAAACACAATAAACGTTCTGAAGAAGTTAGGGTTAAAAATATCAAACTTTCGATTGGAATCGTCCGCGGTCACCTATCAGCATTTACGCTTGCCAAGGCCAAAAATATAAATAGCAACCTTCGTATTAAAAGAACGTTATTTCCAGTTTTTAAAAACTTATTGACAGTCATTTCTCTTTATAACAATTTCCAAACAATAATAGTAATTTAATAACAATAATAATAATTTTTTTCGCTTAATAACTTTTTCATTTACTTAACATTTCATTTCAAATAAAAATACTTCACAATCAATAATTTTTATTCAGTATGATTATTAATAATATATTCAGTATAACGTATTCTATATATAATGATATCTTTATTTATATATAAATATCTATCTAGCTATATATGAATATATATTTCGTTAAACACTTATTTTAGGCAGTATAACTTAGTCGAAAGCTTTCAGACTACAATTTCTCTTAGCCATTTTCAAACTGCTTTATTATATCTGCTGGAGATCAAACAACGGGAAGTGCTCTCTTTTGATCAAATTCACCATTTCTCATTTTCCATATTTTCCCATCCATATTTAGAATCCGAACGCTCTCACGAAATCGACTTCTTCGGATTGAAGTGAGCTCGAAAAGCTGATTATTTATATGGCGTTTCAAAAGCATTCATCTCCTAATTGAATTCTTGGGGAAAAAAAATAAGCTTCCAGCGCCGAAACGGAAATTGTTTAGGAATTGTCCATTAAAGATCGACTTCCGCGAAATCTTCTGATTTGAAAGCTTTTTCCGTAAAACTGCATTTGAAGGAAATGCAGCTTCGGTAAACCTTCCTTTGTTTACTCGCTTTCCGAAAAATGAATAATGAATGAAAACGCAATATATTTCAAAGGCAGCGTATGCGAGTTTCCTTTGTTTCATTTAAAACAGCATGAATATATTATTAGGTGGGAGAAGAAGAACTGAGATTCCGCATTTGCAAATGCTCTAGAATTGATCTTGATTAAACTGAAATTATCTACAACTATCGAAGGAAAATTGCATTGGGACTGTTTCTTCAAGTCTCAAACACACTGTGAATTTTTGACGATATAAAAGTTTAAAGCTTTTCAAGTGTTATGTTGTGTAAAGTTATGCTACAATGAATTTATAATGCGTGAGACGGAGACGTAAGATAATGAAATCCGTAATGTGGAATAGAAAACTAATAAAAAATAAATTCTACGACGCTTCCATTAGGGGGAAACAAATGTATAATGGGTTGAAATGATATATGGAATAGTGTGCCGCCAAATTCCATACCTCGTTTAAGAAAGAAAGATTATTATAATGGGTCGAAATGATGTATAAAATGGTGTGTTCCAAGCTCCTCAGCTCTACCAAGAGAGAAACATAATTATAATGGGTCGAAAGTATATATAAAATTTCGCACCGCTTCCAAAGAGATAAGCATAATTATAACGGGTCGAAATGATATACGGAATAGTGTGAGTCCAAATTCCTCGCATGCTTCAAAAGAGAAATGTAACTATAAGTGATCGAAATGATATATAAATGGTATGCCGCCAAATCTCGCACCTCTTTGAAAGAGAGAAACATAATGGATCGAAATGATATATGGAATAGTGTGCCGCCAAATTCCTCGCATGCTTCAAAAGAGAAATGTAACTATAATCGATCGAAATGATATATAAATGGTATGCCGCCAAATTCCGCCCCTCTTTGAAAGAGAGAAATATAATGGGTCGAAATGATATATGGAATAGTGTGCCGCCAAATTCCACATCTCTTTTAAAAGAGAAACGTTATAGTACAATTGGTCGAAGTGACGTATAAAATAGTGTGCCGCCAAATTTCGCACCTCTTTGAAAGAGAGAAATATAATGTGTCGAAATGATATATGGAATAGTATGCCGCCAAATTCCACATCTCTTTTAAAAGAGAAACGTTATAGTACAATTGGTCGAAGTGACGTATAAAATAGTGTGCCGCCAAATTTCGCACCTCTTTGAAAGAGAGAAATATAATGTGTCGAAATGATATATGGAATAGTATGCCGCCAAATTCCACATCTCTTTTAAAAGAGAAACGTTATAGTACAATTGGTCGAAGTGACGTATAAAATAGTGTGCGCCAAATTTCGCACCTCTTTGAAAGAGAGAAACATAATGGGTCGAAATGATATATGGAATAGTGTGCCGCCAAATTCCACATCTCTTTTAAAAGAGAAACGTTATAGTACAATTGGTCGAAGTGACGTATAAAATAGTGTGCCGCCAAATTTCGCACCTCTTTGAAAGAGAGAAATATAATGTGTCCAAATGACATACGGAATAGTGTGCCGCCAAATTCCACATCTCTTTTAAAAGAGAAACGTTATAGTACAATTGGTCGAAGTGACGTATAAAATAGTGTGCCGCCAAATTCCGCACCTCTTTGAAAGAGAGAAACATAATGGGTTGAAATGATATACGGAATAGTGTGCCGCCAAATTCCACATCTCTTTTAAGAGAGAAACGTTATAGTATAATTGGTCGAAGTGATGTATAAAATAGTGTGCCGCCAAATTTCGCACTTCTTCCAAAAGAGAAACATAGTAATAATGGTTCGAAATGATATATATATATCAAATGGTGTGCCGCCCAATTTTGCATTTCAAGGAGAGAAACATAATTATAATGTGTTGATATCTGAAATGGTGTGCCGCAAAATTTTGCACTTGTATGGCGCGAAGAATCTGCGAAATTCTATACCTCTAGCACGAGAGAAATAAAATTAAAATGTTTAGAAATTATATATAAGGCAATGTTCCGTATATATATTAGTATTTTTACCATTATATTTTTGCTACATATTGATATAAATATAAAAAATATTTTCTGGCCATAATATTTTTGATGCATAATGTTATGTAAAGTAGTATGCAGCGAAATTCTGTACGTTTACCGATAGAAATAAAAAAGGCATTAGAGAGAAATGATGTATAAAAAAGGTATGCAACGATATTCTGTACCATTTATACGAGAAAAGCAAAATTATAATGTGTTTAAAATTATGTACAAAGCAATACAGTTTGAAATTATTCACATCTTTCCTGAGAAGAGCGAGGGAATAATAGTTAGAAATGATATATAAATCGATATGCTGCTATGTCCTCTACTTCCTTTTTTTTCTCCAATGACGGGCCCTCATCTGACTTCGGCTTGGCCCCTACTAAGGCCAGAAGTGGTGGTCACTTTGTCATGAAATACCTATTAGGCGGGCCCCCTTTGCCCCCTATGACGGGATGAATAATTACAACCATGCTTTCTCCGGAATTCGAACCCGAGCCTTTTTGTATCGCAATTTTGAGCGGCTGTTCTCTATTGCTTTCCAGGGAAGAAACTATAAAAGGATATGAAAAATCTTCGATATTACAGCCTATCAAAAATACGTATATTCTCTGTCAACATTTCCTTTGCAATAAAGTCATATAAAAATCATCACTATGAATATAAAAACTGTGACAAGCATAAAATAAAGCAGTATTTACATAAAACCCACATAACACGATACATTGTTCAAGTTACTGCCTAATTTGCCAAGTTACCTATATGTCCCACGAAATTCTCCGCTTTTATCCCGACAGAATAAAATGCATAATGTGGTAATGGAACATGCTGCACAATGATGTGCCGGGAAATTTTATACCTCTGCCACGAAGGAATGAAACAGGTAATGGGGAAAGGAGAAACAACGTAAAATTGTGTGTGTGCTATAAGTTTTATACAGAGCAAAGAAGAAACAAGAGGAAGTGTAAAATAATGTCTTGTGAAATTTTGTACCTTTACAGGAAAAACAAAAGTATAATGGGTAGAAATAAAATGACCGATAGCAAAGTGCGAAAGAAAATAAATGTGTTAAGTTGGAGCAAAATAGTCTTCAACAAAATTCTGTAACTGCACTGTGAGACAAACAAAGCTATAACACTTAATAATGTACGAAGCAATGGGTAACAAAATTCTGTACCTCAATCATTATCCGGAGGTTTATTTCGGTGCAGAAAACAGGAAAATTCAACGATGGCTTGGGAGGAATTCGAATTCCATACTCTCGCCTGCTAAACGTATAAGTTATTTCTCCCGCCTTGTAGAGTCATTAGGTTAATTGGAAGCAGAAAAGATGAAAAATATGCAATCGCCTTCGCCGGGAATCGAACCACGGACCTCTGGAATACCGACCCAGCGTGCAGAACCACTACACCACGAAGGACGCTAGGGAAAAATACCTTATATACTCCCCTTTTTAATGGACGACTAGGGTTTTAGGGGATCTAGTCACCAAATCCTGGGTGTGGAGAATCATCATCCACAACCCTTCTAGTTCGGGCGCGACTTGTAGAGTCATTAGGAATTTTTAGAAGCAGAAAAGATGAAAAATTAACACCGCCTTCGTCGGGAATCGAACCACGGACCTCTGGAATACCGGCCCCAGCGTGCAGAACCGGTACACCACGAAGGACGCTAGAAAAGTGGGAGAAATACCTTATATCCTAGCGTGCCTTCGTGGTGTAGTGGTTCTGCACGCTGGGCCGGTATAGCAGAGGTCCTTGGTTCGATTCCTGGCGAAGGCGTTTGTTAATTTTTCATCTTTCCTGCTTCGAAAAAATACCTAATGTCTCTACAAACGAACGTGCTTCCAATTATATTTTGGTTTGGTTTGATTTATTCAAGAAAAAGGGATGCCTTGGTGAAGGACTTTCTAAAAGAAACTGTCTCGTATACAAGTTACGCATCTCTGTTACGCAAGTTACACTAACTCTGGCAACAAATATCCTAAAAATATCCATCGAGCCATGTTCGGAAAAGGTATGGACATAGCAAACGATCTCTCTCAAGCTGTCCCTCATCTTGCCCAAACGTCTATGGGCAGGAAGTAAATCTATATTGAACACCCTATGGTCTTGTTGCTTGTGGATTTTCATATCCCCAAATGTACCAACTATACACATTTACAGCCCCGTCTGTTGGTAAAAAAAGCTTCGTCCGTAGAATAAACTTAAATTGGAAAATCGGTCTATGCTGCTGCATCTAGTAAAAACTAAATTGCAGGTGCGAGTCTTCGAAGATACTTTCCTACTCGCTAAGATTGGAATAAATGATTCGCGTACTTGGGTTGCGGTCAGTTTCGCATAGGATTACTTATTACGTCATAGGTGAAGCGTCGTTCGGTCTGATTACTTCTAATATTCCTGTTGTTCACAATCATTGGTACAAACGCCCAAACGTTTGCTGATGTGGTATCCTTTGATTTGGACAACATGATAGATATAAACGCTATGCTGCACAACCATTTCCTTTCGCTTCTCCATAAATAAAATGCAGCTCTGTCGTCTTTGTATGAGTACATCGGCAACGTTCGCGTCTGTGCCGCGAAATCTTTCATAAAGTGAACAGAAGGGAAATGGATAACAACGATATAAAAGAATGAACTGCGAAATTCTGTGCTTCTTTCATGAGGTAAACAAAAAGAAAATGGGTAAAAAGGACATAAACAATGCAATGCGAAATACTGTACCTCATCTACGAAACGAATAAAAGCAAAATGGGTACATTTATAGGGCGGCTGAAAATTATCTGCAACAAACTAAAGGCAGATAGAGGGGGACCGAAATAAGCACATTTTGTAATAGAATGTGTGAGACGAAACAGCGCTTTGAGGTGCACACGGGGCTCCGCGTTCGTGTATTACCGTGCCTGGGTCTGGGTCATAATCCCGACAGCCGAAATCCCGACAAGCCAGAATCCCGACTGTCCAAAACCCCGACAGGGCCGAAATCCCGACAACCCAAAGTCCCGACACGGTCGAAATCCCGACAGGGTCAAAATCCCGACAAGACAGAATCCCGACAGGGTCAGAATCCCGAGTGTCCAGAATCCCGACTGTCCAAAATCCCGACAAGCTAATATCTAAATACAAACACTCAATTTAGCTTAATAAAATACAATTTTTAACTAACTATTACATATTACTAATTAAAAGTTTAAATCAAAAAAATCATGAAAATTATGTCATTACTTAAAATAATTTTAACAAATTGAAATGACCGTTAAAATTTGAAATGAAGATTTATAAAATTATTTTTATTAAGAAAAAGAAAACATCATTTACACATGCAAACGACATATTTACAGTGACACATTGTGAGCGATAGCACGAAGATATTCCATCATAGGTCGATTATCACGATCGTCCACAACAGTCATAATTCTCCTTTCTCTATCATCATCTACCTTCCTACGTTTTGGTTGTTGTTCTCCGCGAAGAATGCATTCAATTTGGTATTCCACATGCTCCTGTTCTTTTTGAAATCCTTCTATGATGTTATAAACGCTAACATGTCCATCTAATTAAGGTCTCCCATCTTCTGTACCAATCCTCGACAGCATTTTGAGTGCGCGGAGCATTTATAGTTGCCTTTTCTAGATCACTAATGATTCTAGATGGCCTCAGTTCAATATTATTTTCTTCAGCGAAATCTATTAAATCTTGGAATAATCTTTTGTAATTTTCTTCAGATTTGCTAGTCATCAAAGCATATACTAGTTGCAGCTGTGGAAGTATGTTAAGGGGTCATTAGGCCTTATTGGGATTTCGCCCGTGTCGGTATTTTGACCCTGTTGGGATATTATATTGGACAATCGGGATTTCGACCCTGTCGGGATTTTGGCTTGTCGGGATTTCGACCCTGTCGGGATTTTGGTTTGTCGGGATTTCGACCCTGTCGGGATTTTCGCTTGTCGGAATCCCGTCTGTCGGGATTCTGGCTTGTCGGGATTTCGGCTGTCGGGATTATGTCCGGATACCACCGTGCCTTACCATTCTAAATTCGCACGGGGAAAGACTACCAATCACCCAACAGCGCCCTACCTCAATATTGTATTCTAGGCTTTATTTATCGTAATAGTTACTTTGAATATTGTTTTGATTATGATATTCCATTCTTCAATTTTTATATTATTTTAATTAAATTCTTTTAAATTATATTAACGTTTATAGCATTACAAATCTTACAGTATTTTAAGCATAGTATTACGAGTTATATAATATTACTGGTTGCATTGTGATATTGTTTATAACACGTACCAAATATCTGATTTATGTAGTAAGTGTGTAACAAGCCTTTTTACTAAACCGCACTGGCATTTCTAATATATCTTGTCTTATTACTACTGGTAACACTTTTATATAACTTATATTTTTCATCTATTTTCCTTTTATTCCATTTTGCTGATTTTAGTGTTATGTAATACTATAATAGTAATAGTTCTGTAGTGCATACTATTGTATAGTTTTCTATTATTATTCTCAGTTTTTATTATTATTCTTATGTGTCTCGCACCAACCACCCAACAACAATTGTTATCTCTCTTTTGTGTGAACCAACTATGTATTATGTTGAGCCTTTGTTTGGCCATATATTTATTGCATTTTAGTTCAATAAATGCTGGCAACCTGGGCGGCTGGTGAGCACATGTTTCTGAGGGCTCTTTTGGTCTGTTGGACTGCCACCCGGATGGTCCAGTCGCTGGGTTTCGGCGCTGGGTGCGAGGCGCTTGTGTGGCCCATTCGGCTGTAGATAGAGGTGGACGTGTTGCATATGCCAATTAACCATTATGGTAAAAGGTTAGTGCACACGTGTCCCGTCAACTATCAACTATATCATCACAACGTTCCATTTTCGCATACGCATTCCATTACAAAATGTGTTTATTTTCGGTCTTCTCAATCTGCCGGTAGTCTTTTGACAAATAATTTTGAATCAACTTATATGAAATAGTACATATAAAATAGTTAAGTTCTATACATCAAGATTATTTTCCACTCGAAAAATAAATGTATAGGAAGAAGTATAAACTAGTGCGTCGAAACGGAAACGATGTTTAATGAGCAAATAAAAGGAAATCCAAAGTAGTATGCCGCAAGCTAGTGTGCTGCAATTTATCGGCTTAAAATAAAGAATAATCCTCTCTTAAAAGAGATTTTATCTCATAAATGTTTACCGCTTCAAGAGGACTTTAAATAAAATCGCTCTCAGAGTTAAAAGTATGTTCTCTGCCGCCAGTATATAGAGAACTAGAATTTACCGATGCTGTTTGTTATTATTGGTACTAGACATCAAAAGCAGCAGTATTTTAAAAAGAAGTTGAAAATTTAGCTTTTTAGATTTTTATTTGAAGTAATTAAGTGTCAAGGAAGTTCAAAAAAGGAACAGGCGTCTCTCCCCCCCCCCCAATCTTTTCTGAAGTTTCTCGAAAGTTTTTTTGACGAGAGTCAAGAAGGAAGGACGTTTAACAAAAAGATTCAAGAGAGTTTTTTTTTTTATTATTTTTTAATGTGTTCGGACATTTCAGAAAGTTTAATGGACGTTTTATTTTTGTCCTTAAAAAGGAATTTTCCTTAAAAAATTTACATTTGGGAGACAACCGTTTTTGACGATCGCTTCCGGCTAATTTTGCGTTGCGCAAAATTTCTGTTCTGGACAAAAAAAGCCAAACGATTCTGTGGCCGAATTACAGAATCTACGACGTCAAAAACATTTTTATTAATTACAGTAATCTTAAATGTATTTTAAATTACGGTATTTAATAAACTAAATTTACATTAATTTATTAAATACCGTAATTTAAATTATAAAAAATCTGATGTGTACACCACGACTTCCTTGTACGGAATATTAAATTATACACATTTTTTCTTGCATTTTATTTAAACTTATTAGATTGAATTAAACCTACATCGCCGACAGCGCATAAACCACAATAGAATAAATGCATTCTATAAAATTCACTTTGTTTACCATAGCGACACTCTGGCGCTAGGTTTACTTAACAGTATTATATTTCCTTCATATTATAACTCAGAACGCACAAAATGTATATCATTTAAAGAATTATCTAATCGTTGCCACATGTTATATTCAAATACTATAATAAATCTAGAACTATGTATAAAAGAAATTAAGCAAACAAAACAAAAAAGAAACAGTTTTTCACAGACGATTGAGTATTTCTCATTTAATTAATTCAGTTCTCACTTCGCGAGAAGGCAAAAATACATAAAAACTCAAAATATCTATATTAAAAATTACGAAACGCTTATTTCCTCGAAAAAATTCCAGAAAGAATTAAGCATGATTTAATTGGCAATAATAAATGAATGCGTTATCTTTGTTGTTGCGAAGCTGAGTTTCTCTAGATTGGCAACAAATCCATTAAAAACAGGCTTAGCGGCAATTAAACAACTTTAAAATTGCTGATAATTCTAAACTTATTGCACACAGATTTACTAAAGGCATAAAATCCTTAACCGGAAGATAGAAACAACATAATTCAATCATTTTTAAAGCAAAAAATGTACAATTTACAAACATATAAGAGTAAGGAAACTGAGATCACTGAGCCAGGTAATAGAGTGGATATATATAAATATATTTATATACGTTTGGTGCGGCCGATTGCAACCAAAATACGAGGTGCACATCTACATGTTTTAGCAGTTCTATATACAAAATTTCAACGTTCTAAGGTTACTCGTTTTTGAGTTATGCGAGATACGTACGTACGTACATACGTTCGTACTGACGCCACAAAAAATTCTCTTCAAAATTAATTTTAAAGCAGTTTTATAATTTTTTTGAAGGAAAAGAGTATTTTATTCTGTCCTTACGTACAGATATCACGCAAAAACATCGTTAAATTGCTTTCGAAAGCGGTAAAAATGGATATTTTCGTTTAAATATTCTGCCTGAAACTTTTCGCTACTTCGTACAAGGAAGTAAAAACCACCGTCTTTATGTCTTTCAAGAGACCTCTCAAAAGAGTTTCAGTTTAGGTGTGGTGTATTTGATTACGACAAAGCACAGGAGGGCTATCTGCTTAAGGGGAGGAATGCCTTCGTGGAGGACTTTCTAAGGGAAACTGGTTCATATACACTTTACACATGGAGAAAACCATAAAAAATCCCATGTGGCTAGCCAGTTAGCAGGGATTTGACCAACTTCAGCTATGCATCATCCGTTAAATTTTAATGACATATAAATGAGGGAAAATATGTCATTGAAATTTATCTATAATCTAACCAATATAAATATCTTCGGTAGAATTTTAATTTTAACGCTTTTATACAAATTTAACTTATATATCTTAGTTTGCAAAAAAAGGCTATCAAACACTATTTACTTGTCTTTTTAAAGAACTGCCAAAAAAGACGTATAATTGAAATTTCAACTTCCGGATGCCATATATGTATTTTAATACTATTAGTATACTTCTCATTTGATACAAATTTTATTTTATCGTCCTGCGTTTAGTTAGTTAAAATATAAAGTGAAGCACCATTTAAAAACGTCTTTAAAACCGCTCGAAAAATGTTGTATAAATAACGAAGACATTATGATGTTGGGAGGTCCCAACTTGTCAGCAACAGTAGTAGTGACTGTTATGAACTGGAAATTACACAAACTCTTAAGAAGGGATTAACTCCCTTTTTATTTCACTTTAGAAATCACAGTTGCATTCACTGGACGCTCACAAACTACGCCGACCCGGCGGTTGAACAAAATAGACAAAAATGCAACTAAAAATAAATGACAGGATGAATAAACAACGAAGTCACTACCTACGAGGCTCTATAATCGTAACTAACTTAACCGCGTTCTAAGATATAGCTGAGATTCAGCAAACTTTCTGATTAAGAATTTGAAAGATTCAACGAACTGTCGATTAGGCACACAGGCCGAAACGCGCGGTTCTTAAACTTTCTACCAAGCAACCTTCACGCTCGTGATTCAAGAAGCACACTTACAATCTTGCTTCCCTTCTATTTAAACTCAATTACTTCTGCTAAAAATTTAAATACTCTGCGCGTTCTTCTAAAATTTACATACTCTGGCATTGGCAATTCCAGGGGAAAGTAAAGGCTTGAAAGGAAAGATAGCTTAAAATAAATGTTAGTTAAAATAAATATAAACCCTACAACATAAAATGGAAAATTCAGTTTAAGAGTGAATGTGATATATTTATTTTATCCATAGAACTTCAATGCTATTACTATTATTACTAATTTTTACGTATTTTATTTCTTCGCCTTCATTTGCTTTTATATAGACTTAATTATTCTCCTCAAAAATTTTAATGTTACTACTATAGTACTGCTTTTATACAAACTTAATTTTATGATCCTACATTTAGTTGATGAGCCATTTTCTTAAATTGAGCTTTTAGAATCAACCACTGGCTTCATAAATGGCATATCTGTTTCAGGCTTCTGTGTTCTCCATTGCCCTAAAGACCATCATCTCCGTGTCTACAGGCTTTCTGCTGGCCCTTGTCCTCACCTACCATGCACTCGAGGTACAGGTCAGTCCCCATTTCAACTTTTCTCACTTCCGTAGTCACTAATAATGTCTATTTCTTGAACATCCTAAAGAATCTGCGTCGTAAATGCCAATGCAACTGAAAAATGAACAAGAAGGTCATAATTTGTTATTGGAAATATTTTAAGGGTAGGGTTAAATGTTGCAACTACGTTACTCCGTATTCTGGCAGCACTCCATCAAAATTATGCTAGTAAATTTTACGAATGTACGTATAACTTTGAATATATACGAGTGTGGTGTTTTTCCTCGTTAATTTCACGAAGATTATACAAATCAAAAGAACTGTCGATCTTTTAAAGTGCTTTTTCACGTTACATTGAGAAAAGTAATACAAATCCCAAAGTACTTTAAAACTTATGACTTTATGGCATTTTTCGTTCGTTATTTTAAATAACGTTACATTACATCGCCCAACACTGTCAAATCTCGACTTATGAATTAGCGGTGACCAACCACCATAACGCTAACGGGCTTAATGTTATTCTTATGTTAGAAATGTTTTTTTTTTTTTTTCAAAAATATTCGACTTTTATGTTACGTTACGCTACTGTGTTATATTACCTAGTGTCCTTGGTAAGTATCGCTACTGAACAGAACATTACTTTTCCCACATATACATAAATACCAATGCAGAGGTTTACCAGTGAAGAAAGCTTGGACATTACGTTACGTTATGTCCAGCTTGGCATGGACTGTTACGTTACGTTACGTCGCTGTGGAAATATTAAATAATGTCCTTGGCAAGTAGTGCTACTGAACATGTAGAGACTAAGGATTTTTTGAAAGCATGAGAGATGAAAAATGATCCATGCTCTCGCCGGGACTCGAACCACGAGCCTCTCGAATACGCGTCTAGCGTGCTGACCACTGCACAACGAAGGCATGCTAGGAAGGCGGGAGAAATTCCTTATATACTTCCCCTTTTAAAGGACGACTGAAATTTAGGGATCCAGTTGCCATAACCTGGTGGTGAAGAATCACCATTCACCTCCTTTTAGTTCGGGCGCTACTGTAGAGACATTAGGAATTTTTTGAAAGCAGGAGAGATGAAAAATGACCCATGCTCTCGCCGGGACTCGAACCTCTGACCTCTCGAATACACGTCGAGCGTGCTGACTAGTACACTACGAAGGCATGCTAGGAGGCTGGGAGAAATTCCTTATAAACAGAACATTATTTTTCTCACATAGAGATAAATCTCAATCCATAGGTTACCAGCGACGAATGCTTTGATAGTAACCACTATCCTTAATAGGCTTAATTTTATTTTTAAATTCGAAATGCCCTTAGCGAAGTCTTTTTAAAATATCTAGACCAGATGTTCTGAACCGGTGGTATGCAGAGTATTTTTAACTATTAAATTTTAAAATGAAAACCCCAACATCCTGATTGGTTTTTTTCTCTAACACTCGTAAATTTATGCGATCTGAGCTTTGTTCAAGAGTGGTGGTGGTGGTATTAGTGCTTTGTAGTGCTGGTACTAAAGGTTTTCAATCTTTGTTTAGATAGTACGCGTTAGTCAAAAGGTTCAGAACCGCTGATCTAGAGTATTGCGTTATTTTACACTATCGTGAGTGAAACTCCCTCGACCTAAGGTCTCGTATCCCCTTGGCCGAGAGCTTACACCACTTATGAGGTCGCTCAAGGGCAGGAGAGAAGATGCTAAAAAAAGAGAATGGTAAAGAAGGCCATAACCTCATAATAAAAATTAAATATATACATGATATATAAAAATGGAAATAGTGGCAAAAATTAAATATATACATGATATATCATTTACTCACCCTGGCAAGTGAATCTTTTAGGGAAAATGCGGGAATCCTTTCTAAATCGACCTCGAAGTTTCCTTGTGATTTTGGTCTTCTAATTGTGCTAGAAAAGGAATGTTCAATACTAGGTAAATCTCTCTACAAGGGCATCTGCAGAAAAGCTTCCAAAAATTTCATCAATTAAATTTCATTTCACTATTTAATTTAAAGAGTTTATAAGGTGCTACTTTGGTAGACTGTTGCACGGATTTTGGCGATTTACGTTGGCGCAATTGTTGGCGCGATTTTTAAAATCGTCAGCCATCTTGAAAAACGCTGTTTTTACGCATAGTAAAGTATTCGAAACTTAAAAAAAAATAAATACCGTTAAAAGTAATGGATTAATTTTTTGTAGAAAATGTCGTTTTTTAAGATGGCAGGCAAGTGTAAATAAATACATTTACTATGAGTATAAAATACTAAAGTAAGGCTATTATTACTTTCATATAGCAAAAAAGAGAATAAAAACACCGCTATAAAAACATTGTGCCAACGTTTAATTAGATTAAAATATTACTGAAATTGAATATCGAATTAAAAACCATCCTACCAACATTTAAAAGAATTTAAATAAAATACGTTATATAAAATATAATTAACATTAAAACATATGTGACAATAATTATCTCAACAATTTTTGAAAATAGTGTATTAATTTTTTAACAAAAATTGAAGTATACAATTATAAAATAAAAGAAAAATATGTACTTACATTTTTTTGAGTAAATTTAACCTCTTGTTTATTGATAAGTACCACAAAAAATCGAAATCATAACTGAATCGGCTCTTTTAACCATCTTCATCTGCTATCCAAATATTGATATCCAAAATCCCTTCATTGAAGAAGCAATTAGCGAGGTTTCCTCCAAAAATTTAAAATAAATTTCCTCTGACGCTATTAACTATTTATAAATAAATCTTTGATTAGGAAAGACAGATTGGCCAAAATAAGGTCTCAAAGGGCAATTGTTTTATTCCAATACCAATAATTCTTCGTAATTACCAATAACAACATTCTTCGAAACGGAGATATCCATTCCATTTGAAATCTGAAGAATTCGAAGAGATGAATAATAAAATTTTAAAATGGCGCGGTAATGCACAAATATTCAGTCACCAATCAGGGAGCTGATTACATCACGCATAGAATTAAAATTATTTAAATAATCATTCATAATAAAATCATTTTTAAAACAAATGCAAAATTAAATTGTATTTTAATATTTAACAGCCATAAATAATGTTTAAAACATTAGATTAAATTTATAGATATTAATAAAACCAATTATTTTTAAATTAAGGTGACGTCATGGATTACATCATCCACAACGTAAAATTATATTAAATATTATAAACAACAAAATTTTTATTTCAAATAAAAATGTAAAATTAAATTGATTTTTAATATTTTGAAGCCATAAATAATATTTAAAACACGGAAGTTATGCATAATAAAACGCATTATTTTTTTTAATAAAATGACAACAAAGTATCGGTTACCATAAATAACTTATCCAGCAATGGGTTTACCATAAGTTGTATTACTCGCCAAAAGGAAAATCGCCAAAATCCGTGCAACCTACTACTAAAGTAGCACCGTTTATAAATATGTGCAGCATAACATTGAATCAATACAACGCTTACATCAATAAAAAAAAAAAAAACACATTTTCACTCGATTCCGAGGAGGTGATAAGTGTCCCATTGTCCTTCCTTGCGGATGCATACATCCAAGTATACTAAATATCATTAGGGAAAGTTAGAGTATTAATTTTTCATACAAATTTATACGCTGAATACTTGTTTAATAAATTGTGTTATTTCAAAACAATAAAAACATTTCTTATTAATTTAAATCTTTATATTATTTTTATTACAGAGAGGATATAATTTAAAAGGTATTTAATTTATAATACTCAACTGATCGTTTTTAGGAACATACGCAGCGCTACTATAAATAATAAAGATATTTTAATGACATACATTACGTATATGATACTGAATCGTTTGGAACTGAGTAAACGTACCACTACATTATTCTTATCTGTATGCTACTTATCTTATTCAGCGTCTGCTACATTATTCTTATCATTCACCTATGCATTCATCTCCAGTCATTATTATACAGAATAATGTCTGGTTCGTAGTTGTCCTCATTTAAATACGATCCATTCTCTTTAGAAAGTCCACCACGAAGCCATCGAGCCTTAGGCAAATAGGCCTCATATACTTTCCTACAATCAAATAACCTAAACTACCTTTAAGGTTTCAGGAGTTAAGCAGTGCGGAACACTACAGTATGAATTGTATACGTTACTAATTAAAAAGCTTATTTTAAATTGTATTATTATATGCATTATTATAAATGAAATAAAATCTTAAATCAGTTAAGAAGCATGTTTATTGTTTTTAAACTACTCATATATTAAGCAATACAATTAAAACTTGAACTATAAATTAAAAAATTAAATATAATTTAAACTAATCTTATTAACCTTCTTAGCTCTACGGACGACATAATATGTTTGCTGTGAGCTTTAAAAGTCTAAGATGCTTGTTAAAAGTAACAAGAGAAAAATAATCTAAATATATATGTATTGTAGTTTATAATTGAAAACTTAACAAACTTAAATCACCATTTCTTTTAGAGGATCTGGAACTGCAATAAATTATGAGGAATCATCGCGTTCAATAATAGTGGAAGAATTATCTAATCGTTGCCATATGTTCTATTCAAATACTATAATAAAGCTAGAACTATGTATAAAAGAAATTAAGCAAACAAAACAAAAAAAGAAACAGTTTTTTTCACAGACGATTCAGTATTTCTTATTCAATTAATTCAGTTCTTACTTCCCGACAACGTAAAAATACATATAAACTCAAAATATCTATAATTAAAATTATGAAGTAAATCTGAAACACTTATTTCCTCGAATAAATTCCAGAATGGATTAAACATGATTTATTTCGCAATAATAAAAGAAAGCGTTACCTTTGTTGTTGCGAAGCTTAGTTTCTCTAGATTGGCAATAAATCCACTATTTTGCCAAGTTTAAAATGTAAACAAACATGTCCGCCATCGCAAAACTTTTAGGCTTAGCTGCACTTAAACAACTTTTAACTTTTTGATAACTCAACAAATATTGCATGCAAATTTACTAAAGGTGTTAAAAGCCTTAACCGGAAGATAAGAACCACATAATTCAATCATTTTTAAAGCAAAAAATGCACAATTTACAAACATATAAACACTGAGCCGGGTAACAGAGAGGATATATATATAAATATATTTATATACGTTTGGTGCGGCCGATTGCAACCAAAATACGAGGTGCACATCTACATGTTATAGCAGTCTTATATACAAAATTTCAACGTTCTGAGGCTACTCGTTTTGAGTTATGCGAGATACGTATGCACAGACGCCACGAAAAATTCTCTTCAGAATTCATTTTAAATCAGTTTCATAATTTTTTGGGGGAAAAGAGACCTTTATTCTGTCCTTACTTGCGGATGTCACGCAAAAACATCTTTAAATTGCATTGGATAGCGGTCAAAATTGGTATTTTCGTTGAAATATGATGCCCGAAATTTTTCGCGGTTACAATACTTCCTTTTTACTTCGTATAAGGAAGTAAAAACATTCGCATATAAATTCCCCTAACAGATATCTACTGACAAGAATAAATAAATGTAAAGATTTCGTTAGAGAAATCGTTTCGTTTTCTTTCATGACTGTTTATTAAATGAAGTGATGTGCTAATTCGTTTTAAAATGTTAAAATCTAGGAACCTTCAGTGATAACACTTTTGATTAAAGAGGTCTTGATCTCAGGAAAACAAAACAACGTTTGGATCACATTTACAGTGTCTCACAAAAGTGATGAGACACTTGTGCTTTACAAAAGGAAACTGCAATAAAATAAATTAAAAAACATGTAAAATTTTTATACTTAAATTTAGTAACAATTATTACATAACATACATTTTCTCAAAATATTAAAATATTTATTTAATAAAAATACACTTGTTTAGAACGGAGCAAAAAATGGCTCATATAAGTGATGGGACACTTACTTTTCCATCAAATATTTATCTAAAAATTTTACTTTTTACAAGGTTTTAATATTTTGTTGGATTTCCTTTTACTTTTCAAATATGATTTAATCTTCTTGGGATGGATTCGACTAATTTTTTTCTGGAGTGATTTTACCTCATTCTTCTTGAAGCACCGATTTCAATTGTTGTTTTGAAGAAATGGTGTGTTTGCGAATTCTTGATTCCTATTCTTGCCAAATATTCTGTATGGGATTTAAGTCTGGAGATTGTGGTGGTGTTTTTATTATTTCAGGTCAGTTACACAGCAGCCAGAGTCTAACGTTCAAAGCAGTGTGCTTGGTAGTTCCTGGTGGAATTTAAAATCGTTATGAAGGTTCAATTTTCGTGCTGAAGATTTCAAATTTTGATTTAAAATGTCATTATACTTGTACGGATCCATTATACTGTCAATAAAAACAAGATTACCAACTCCAGCGGACGACATACACCCCAATACCATAACTCCTCCTCCACCATGTTTTACTGTTGGCACCAAGTTCTGTTTGCGAAATTCTTCCCTGGGTTTTTTCCACACCACAAGATTCTACCGTCAGAACCAAATATATTAAATTTACTCTCATCAGTAAATATAACTTCATTCCAGTAATCAGAATTCTTATTTTTATGTTGGATTTTGCGAAAGCCAGTCTGAGTTTTCTATTCTTTTCACTTACGAAGAATTTTTTCCTGGCTGCTCTACCGTGATATCCAGTAGATCGAATTACTCTTCGAATAGTCTCAGAATTAACAATTACTCCATACAATGCTTGTAAATCAGCAGAAACTTTAGGAGCACTCATTCTTGGATTTTTTTTTAATATTTCGAACGATAATTCGCTTTATTCCATTGGATAGCTTTGATGGTCGGCCAGGTCTTCTTTTATCCTGAATTATATGATTCTTTTTATATCGTTTAATGATATTGAAAACTGTTGAATGACTCATGTTAACTGTTTCAGCAGTTTCTCTAATAGATTTTTCACGTTCAATATGCAAATTAATAACTAATTTTCGAATTTTAGGCAAAGTTTCTTTTCGTTTAGCATTCATGGCTGCACAGAGCTAAAAACACAAAAATTCCAAAACAAACTGGAGAGAAAGACTGCAGACGATTTTATAAATTATTGCTAATTGCTTTTGAGTAAAAATAAAAACTAAAAAGAAATATTTTTATTGTAGTACGTAGTAGTATCTAATGGTGTCCCATCACTTATGTGAGCCATTTTTTGCTCCGTTCTAAACAATTGTATTTTTATTAAATTATTATTTTAATATTTTGAGAAAATGTATGTTATGTAATAATTGTTACTAAACTTAAGTATGAAACTCACCCACAAAAATTTTTATATGTTTTTTTAATTAATTTTATTACAGTTTCCTTTTGTAAAGCATAAGTGTCCCATCACTTTTGTGAGACACTGTATGTTGATTCGTCTTTTGGTTTTGTTTTATTCTACAGTGAAAGAATGGTTAAAACAATTTTGCTTGGACTGAAAATGCTTAAAAAATTATTTTTGTAAAGATGGAGCACTGACATCGAAAATACGACCAGCACTGACATCGGAAAATACGGTTCTTATCCAGAACAAAATGCTAATTCATAAGAGATTAAAAACAAAGCAGATAGCAGCAAGATTTTATATGTTTAAAGGAATTGTTTTGCATTTCCTATTTAAATGTCTTTTCATGAGCAAAATTGCAAGACAGACCTTTCAGATATTCAAAAACAATAAAGTGTTGTTTGATGTCAAAAATTGTTGAAGTCTTATAGTGAAAATTAGAGAAATTTCCTACAGTGGATCCTATTTCATTGTGAAACAGTTGTCCTTTTTGAAGAGAGAATCAATGGAGGGAGGAAAACCGGATGCAGAATCATTAAGAAAAAAAGCAAAGATGCAACAATTTTAAGGTGTTTCTCCCGCCTTCTTAGCGAGCCTTCGTGGTGTAGTGGTCTGCACGCTCAACTCGTAATTGAGAGATCCGCGGTTCGATTCCCGGCGAAGGCGTTGCATATTTTTCATCTTTCCTGCTTCCAAAAAATACTACACAATCAATAAGAAAAATAAAAGCCAACGTTTTTGGGATTGTCAAAGAATTCTCCTGATAAAAATTAATTAAAGAAATCCATCCATTAATGGGGAATATTATTCAAACTTTTAAATGAATCCCATAATGAAATAAAAAAAGATAAGGCAAGGAATGCTGATAAGAAGTTCATATTCTACATGATAGCATTGCTGTGCATTCAACTATCGTTGTTAAAAAGCAATAAAGCAATATGGTTTATAAGGTATTTTCTCCTTCCTTTCTGCTTGCCTTCGTAGTGTAACGGGTAGTACACTAGGTGCGTATTCGAGAAGCAAATGTTCGATTCCCGGCGAGAACATTGCTCCTTTTTCATTTTTCCTACTTCAAAAAATCTTAATGACTCTACAGTGGCACGTGAACTATAAAAGGTGGTGGATGATGATTCTTCACTGCCAGGATTTGGCGACTGAGTCCCTTAATCCCCAGTCGCCCTTTAAAAGGGGAGTATTTAAGGCATTTTCCTTTCCTTTCTACATGCTGTCTCTACAGGTTTAAGCAGACGGACCACTTTCCTTAAGTTTTGGTCTGAAAATTCAGATTTAACATCAAGTGATTATCATCCAAATTAAAATCTGACTTTCCAGGAAAGAGATTTAACAGTGATGATGATGTGAAAAGAGCAGTTTTGGAACATTTTTAGGACCAGCCTTAAAACTACTTTTCTAGGGGCATAAAATTTTCTAATTAAACAATGTTGTTGTTGTTACCAATGCCACTTGTCTGGCAGTCGTTATCGGCGTTCCCCAGGCAAGGACTTCCCCTAGGCACATGTTGTTGGCAAGAGTCTTGAACGCCATACAAGTGACTACCCGACTTTAGCTCAGTTCCTTTACCACTTCACTCAGTATCTAACTCGTTTCACTTCACTCAGTATCTAACAGGACATGGTCCCTTCATGACTTACCTGAATCGCTTCAGACGACGCGAAAACGAGCATTGCTCATGCGGGATGGTAGGAGATCCGGACCACTATCTGTTCGCTTGCAGAGAGACCTCTAAATATCATCTTAGGCAACCAGTAGCAAACCACATCCATGCATGGGCCGAAGCTACTTCAAAAAATCGCAATGCATTGAAACGCATATGCGATTGTATAAACATTGCATGCAAGATCTCAGACAGGCTGGAGCAATTCTCAGCCACCATCCTCGTCACCAGCACAGCCCCTGTATGCTCTGTACCTTTAGTGCACTAATTTTATCTTAAGTTAGTTTATTCGGCTTTTCTTATTCCCTGTATATATTTATCTCCTTGAACTGTAAACCTTGAATTATGAACCTCGGACTATGTATTTTTCCTTATTTTATGTATTGTTTCCACTGTTTTGCGTTTTTTTTATTTTATGTATTGTTTTACTTTCTAGTATTTTACTTCTTATTACTTTTAGTATTTGTAACCACCTATCCATTACGCTGTAAATATGTAACTGGAATTGTTCTTCCCGCCCGCAATGCACCCTTCTTCCATCATGCACTATCGTCTTCGTCCAGCATTTGTTTGCACTGCCCCCAGCAGTCGACTTGAGCACAATATGTGTTTATAAGTGTGTCTTTTGTTCAAGTTATTTCCGTCCGCGGGGCTACCTGGCCGATATGCTAACTACCCAGTGGACCGGCTGCCTCGCTGTCGGTGGAAAGAAAGAAAGAAAGTTCCTTTACCAATTTTGAGAAAGAGCACTCGGGGGGGATGGGTCCAAGGGCTTCAACCCGTCTTCCCCTGCCACAAACCTCTAGACAGAACTTTCGGCTCGCCGTATATTTAGAGTGCCTCCATGCCACATAGACAATATACATTTACAAGCATCCATGCCACCTCTGGGATTCGAATCCGGACCCTTTGGTACGGTAATCAGAGTCGCTAACTACTAGTCCAGTTAGGTGGGTCATTAAAAGATATGAAAAGTATATCGAAGTACAAGGAGATTACACAAAAATGAAGTATGAAACTTTTCTGTCCTTTTTAGAAGTATATCAGGCTGGAAAGTTTCAGATCTACCTACGCATCGTAATTATGCATACACTAATTACTGAAGGCTGCCATCCAGAATCAAAAATAAATACCGGCAAAAGTCAGAAAGTCATGAAAATTAGCACAGCTAAAATGCGGATAGATTCCGAGAGATTTTGCTGGTAGCAATGTCATAATCTCTCTTCTTATTCGTTCTCTCACTATTTAAAAGCCTCCTAGTTTACAATTTTGGAAGAGCTTACGGAAGAAGCAGAAGTACAGAACAGATTAGAAAACAAAAAAAAAAAATGTGTTAAAATAAACCAAGGAATATTAAAGCTCTTACGTCATTTCGAACGGCAGTACTTTCAAATGGGCTACTTTTCAGTCTCCAAAGTAGTTTAAATATGTTATATCTCGTGCAACGGCAGCACTAAGGACTGTGATAAAAGTAAGTGAGTATGGATAATGAAAGGGATAGTAATGCAAGATCCCATTCCAAAAATTTCGAAAAGCCTCCTCTAAAATGTTTCTAACTCCAAAATTTGCGACTTCCTACCACCATCCATTAAAAGACGTAAAGTATTCGAGAAGATTAAACATGAGAGAAAACTGCGTCTTAGGATCGGAACGATGCGGGAAGTTACGGATAAAACTATTTTCCGCTACTTCTGACGGCTGCTATAAATAGGCTATAAATATTATTGATTGTATGATAGTGACAGCAGTAATCAATCTCAATCAGCGAAAAGAAACTTTTGCTCTAAATGAAACATTTTCCCGGAAAGTCTCAAAAGAGACGATACGAAGTATCAAGACGTAATAAAAGTGTTAGAAAACAAAAGATTCAAATTCAGTACCCATTAAAATCTCGTTAAGAAACCATTACTTTCTTCGTTTTCATAGACAGTTTAGTGCCAGTTAACTGAGATAACACCAGAAACAACATCGACGGTAAAATCAGAATCACTATTAATTGCACAGCAATTAAAAAGCATAATAAAAAGAAATAACCCATATTATAATTATCAGAAAAATATTATTAACCATTTACCTAAGCCCACCAGCGGCCGAGCGGTAAAAGCAGCTGAATACGGATAGTTTGGCCCGGGGTTTGAGTTCCGGCGAACGGGCTAGCTGAATGGGCGTTTTTGTGTTTTGTCCATGCGTAACATGTATAAGAGCCAGTTTCCCTTAAAAAGACCTCCACGGAGCATACCTCCCTTTCCGTGTGGTGCCAAAGGGCGGAGCACGTAATAAGCAGGAAAAAAAAACATTTACCTGTATTTTCAAGTGACTGAATGTGGAAAATAATTCGATTCGGTTTTAGGTATATTAAATTAGTACTGTACCCAAAAGTAACATACTCTAAACAACCAAAGCAAACACATCATTAGGAATGAAGACACTGAGCTATAAATCTTACTAAAGAAAAATGACGAAAGAATGCGCTGGCGAGAAACAGTCTGCATTCCCATTTGACTCCATTAAATCGGAAGGTATGTTAAATAAAACAGAATCTGCAAACAACTAAACCATTATTTATTATGTCACCATTTAAGCAACAAAAATGAGTAAACTGTTTCTGACTCTGGATCATTTTTCATTGGGCGGCAAAACTTAACTGTGGAACTTTATAAAAGGCGGTATTTTTTGTCTACGAAGAGGGAGGAGAAGGAGGAGATTGTGAATGCGCGAGATGGAGATGCTGCATAGAGAAAGACAGTAAGAGTGGGGTAAAATGCAAACTTTTGGGAGTTTATCGTGCAAGCTTTCTTTGGTCTCCCGGTATGTATGAAAGAAGCGAGTTTCTTTCTCTTTGATGTTGTAGCTGCAAAATTTAAGCTAATCTCCTTTTTTCCGGGCTTGGCATTTTCGCCCGGCATCCCGATGAAGAGTACCTGCATGTGTTTGAGCTGATATACACCAAGTCTTCGAAGGGCTGTGTGGAAGAATTGATCTATCCTTTTTTTTTTTTTTTTTTTTTTTTTGTTCTGAGTGAGGAGGCCTCATATCAGCATGTGACATACCGGATTTAAAAAAAAGGAATATCTCTTCAGTATTGTTAGTATCCAATAAAGCAAGAATTAAATCTGTTTTCACGTGTTTGTCACTCTCTCGTCACGGCGGGCTATAGACCTAGATCTTGTCCTGGGGTAAGTTGCCACTATATTCCTGTTTATCATAACATGTGACATATATGTTTGCCACCACAACCAACGAAAGAATCATTACCACAGATATACTCTTGCAGTTTGTGAATCGCGTGATTGATGTTAGCAGACTTCAGTGCTAGGGCAGTGTCGTCTGACAGCATGCCATCATGGAACTGTAATTGCAGATAGTCTTCGGAAAGTCACCACATAGAAAAGATACAATGCAAGTCTAATAGTACTGCCTGGGGTACTCCATCTTGGACAATCCTTTCAGAGGAGAAGGTATTTGTAGTTGAAACTTTGAACTTTCTGTTCTTAACAAATGAAAAGTGCGATAAATTCTCTTACAGTTTTAAGTTAATTAATTTGCAGAAGAGCTGCTCATGCCAGACACGATCGACGGCTTTCGCCACGTCCAACATCAGGAAAATAGTTATTTAACCTAGAATGCCGGGCTGCACCAACTAATCCTGTGATGCGAACTAATTGTTTAGTAGTGGGTAAGTTTTCTTTAAACATGAATTGCTCGGGAGGGAGAAAGTTGAATATACGGTTTCATTCTTTGTAGATTGATGCGGTAATTTAACAGGCATACATTTATGATACTTGTGAATTTACAAATCACATATCTAGGTAAATTTCGCAGGACAATGTTGGTTATTCCTCTATTCCTGGTGCTTTTTAATTCGAAACCTCTGGATGGTGACTGCAATTTCAGTGGAAGTGGTTAAGTCGCATTAGAGAAGTTCTCGCAGTCAGAGCGTTTAGCCAATCGCGTGTACGCAACGTGACTCTGGAGCTCCAAGGCCAGGAATTTGGTACAAATTTAGTCTTGTGTGATGTAAAAATGTTTACTTTACCTTGATTTGAAGTACTTATGCCTGATATATGATTATTAGAGTATGCTAAAGTATAGTGGTCGATTACTTGAATAGAAACCTTTTAAATTGTACTTTTTTATATACCTATAAATTATTTGTGGTAATGATTGATTTATCATGATATGAAGAATTTCTGTTATCCTCCCCTTAGGCATCCCTCCCTTTAGGCAGATAGTTCTCGTGTGCTTTACCATAATAATCAAATAACCAAACCACTATATTTTAAATCCATGAAAATAAAGGTTGTTAATATAATTTTCCGTTAATTTGTTTTCAGTGTTTCTGTTAAGAGTATTTCTATGAATCGCTATTTTTTTCCAGTGATTTTAACTAGCGTCGGATTAACCCTGAACTATCGACATCGTTCCCATTATAACCAGAGTTTACTGGAAATCACGGTGATAATTCTCCTTGATATTAATGCATTTAAAAATATTTATGTGAAGCAATAGTGTAAAATAGCAAGTACCACATCGCTACCCAGAAAACATTGAAGCTAATACTTGATTTTCCGAATAATTATTGATAATTCTGTTTTCAATTTGATACAAAAATTTTTTATTACTTAATTTTTTAGTGAATGCAAAACAGACAGAATGTCACACGAAATGCCATACTATTCAATCACTGTATGCAGCTTCTTATGTTACATACAGAATGTTAAAAAGCGTATTAGGATTTCTTTATTTATGTAAAATCCACTAGAAGTCAGGAGAAGTTAATATCGGATACTTAGTTTACCGCGAATCAGCAATTTGCTGGATTGCGAATAACGACCGGTTGAGTGTTGTACAAAGAGGGAAATGTTTTGAAGAAACAAGGAGTATGGTTACGACACAAAAGCATTTTTATGCGCACTTTTGGTACAAGAAAAGCCCTTGCAAACAGGCCATTCATAGACTGTGTCAGCAACTGGAAGTGACTGGCTCTACGTTGGAAAAAAATCGACAATGCCCATTAATGTCAGCACACCTAAAAATGGGAACAGTTGCCCTCCAGTGGTTCATGCAAGACGGAGCCCACACACACACTTCAAATGTTCTCTTGATTTTCTGTACGATATGTTTAATATGATTTCAATGTCACATCGGTTTATAAAATGCAAAATAAATACTAATAGCTAATGCAAGCAGGAAAGAATAGAAATTTAGTGAAATAAATAACAGCGCATATTCTCTTCGATATATGGAGAGTATCGCAAATACCAGAATTTCTGACAGTGCAAAACGCACTCGATATACATAGGAGTGCTTAAAGGAAAGCACTTCTGAAAGATGCGAGAAAAATCGCTCCTATGATTTCGAAAATGCGTTTTCTGGAAACTTCTAGAATGTCGTCGTCAAGATAAAAATCACCAAATATCACCAACATGGCGACAAAAATTGTCGCCAAGATTAAAATTAAAATTATAAGTAAGATTAAAGTATTAAAAGATTATAATTAAGTCTTAAGATTATAAGATTAAAAATTGTCGCCAAGTCGTTATTTTATAAACGTTACGAATATTTTATAAATGTTACGAAAGTGGGTGACAATGGCTCCACATAGCCCGTATATTAATCAACGGTGACTTCTATTAATGGGATGTTTTTGAAAGGTAAGGTATTTTCAAGGAAGCTTGCAATTGTAGCGCAAATCAAGGCCGTTACCGCGCAGTTGGGGTGTGTAATTTCCAAAGATATGTGCCCGAGGGTTCTGAAAAATGAAAAGTTTCTCTTTCAATTGAATACGAAATAGAATCATGAATATATTATAATAAAACTCATTTGTCATTATCAGGCAGTTAACTATTCGTTTATTTTGTACTCTTTGAATGATAAATAAATGTCTAATAAACAATACACAGAATGCGACATTTCGCGTTCCACCCAGTGCTTTTTATCGATGTTCAATTTCTACGAATCTTTACGAATTTCTACGAATCTTTACGAATCTACGAATTTCTACGAATTTCTACGAATCTACGATTTCTTTTATCGATACTCAATTTCTATATTTGCTTGGTGTTTTCTAAGAAATTTTTTCACACTCGCTTTCTAAAATTCTGTCATCACTAACTTTCCTTCCCAAGTAACAATATATCAACCCCCTTTTCGAAAAATCTCCCGACTCTCGTAAAATTTTAAAATTATTTGTTTCTCTTCTTTGGAGCTAAGCAATGGGATTACATTAGAAGCTGCCATGAAACTTGCGTACCTCCCTCCGTATGGAATTGCGATGAAATTTATTTACCTATAAGGTATTTCTCCTGCCTTCTTAGCGAGCCTTCGTGGTGTAGTGGCCTGCACGCTCAGCGCGTAATTGAGAAGTCCGCGGTTCGACTCCCGGCGAAGGCATTACTAATTTTTCATCTTGCCTGCTTCCTTTCTAAAGTGAGCCGTAGGTAAGTAGTAGCGGTATACAAGAAAATTCTCCTCAAATAAGGAATTTATTTTTCTTCTAGAGAACGAATAAATGTTTTCAGTTTAAAAGTCTGAATGTGGTCTCGTCCGAATCTCAAAAGTGGTTTAATAACCAGTATAAATTAATTACTTGGACATGGTGGGATCGAAAGAATCTGGCCCAGTTAGCGAAGTGATATATTATCTGGCTCGCCTAATATAGAAGTTTGATTGCGTAAAAGTTTAGAATCCAAATGTCAGGACATTTCAGATTTGCGCGCTAAATATTAAGTATGCAACGGATGTCAAATCGGCCGGATAGCGAATGCCAAACATCCTGCTTAATTCAAACCGGAATTATCCGGCCGTTAAGAATGCGAAAACATTTTCCATGTCTCTAAAGAAGTAATTTCATTACAATCAATAATTTCAGAAGTTATTCCAATGGTATTAGCGCTATATTGATACTGTTGCATGCGTACGGGTTCGTAACAGATTTAATGCACACAGGTCAGATGATAGGATAATAAAATGTATTTTATCAAAAGAAACAAAGTTCTGAAATTTTCCATAGAAATGCTCGTACAGGTGTTCACAGTATCACAGAGTAAAACCAGTAAACTTCAAACTACTAAGACTGTTAAACACAGCTAAATGCAAAGTGCACATAAAGAGAAAGCTAATCCGGAGATATATTAGTTCACGCTGAACTAACAACTCGCAACAATAATATTTAAACAACTTTCGGTACTATTCCGTATTGAGGATCGTAAAAAATTTGCAGCGGAAATGTGCGCGCAAAAGGGCCAAATCTAGCAAACGCGCCCATTTAACAGCGCGCCAAATCTAGCGTACGCGTTGATTTCAGATTACGTAAGTTTATATAGTTCTATATTTCTTAAGACTCCATTAAAATAGTAGTTTAATTTTTAAATTCTTTTTTGATATCCTATGGATTTAACAATTTGGGAATTGCTTATGACGAAAAATGTGCAATAGAATTTTGGGTAAAGTGCAGAATCATCCACTGCTTGACGCGTTATTAAGAATTGCACATACTCGGTATCCCTGTACACATCGACCTATTTTCACTTCAATAATAATAAATAAATAAATAATAAAAAAATCCCAAAATTGCACGAAAATGGCACTGCGCACACCTTTGATTTTATCTATGTACACATCGACTTAAAAAGTAAAAGAAAATTGACAAAAATCCAATTGTTTTTAACCCTTGTAAAAAGCGGCAAACAAATAAGTGGGCGATTCTGCACTTTACGGAGAATTGTTTCAAAGAAAAGGCATCATTCATTATAGAAAATTACGTTTGAACAACCAACGAGATGAAATTATGCTTTAGCAATAACTCGGTAGTGAAATAGGAATGAAGGCATCCATTCAGTTATGTTTAGCAAATTTTATATAAATTATAATAATGATCTGAAATAGTTATTGACTCTTATGCTTCCATTCAGTCATGTTTAGTCTTTTTTATATAAATTATAATAATAAAAAAGTATTATATGAAATTAACATTTCATCTAAATTAAAACATCAATCTTAGATAGTTATTTACTATTATACTTCCTTTCTTGCGCTAGGGTTGCCGCAATTATTTTTGGCAGCGCTGGCATCAGGAATAGTTTGGCGATTTTTTACGGCCCTCAAAACCAAATAGTACCCAACTTTCTAACTAAGATCAGATACACTCTCTTTGGCCTTATATAGTTTTCACCCGGCCGCCGAGATATTTCTAATACTGCTTCTCAAAATTACTGGAAAGGAATATAAGGGTCGAATTACGGTTGCAGCTAATACAGTTATCAATTACATTTATTCAATTACGGTACATATTACGATAATACAGGGACTGAAAAGAAATGTCGCCAAGTTGGGCGTCTTGGGGCGATTTCTTGCCCAATTTGGCAACCAAATAAGTCGCCAAAACCGTAGGCAGCTTGGCGATATCTCTCCAAATTACAGAGATACCCATTTACTCAATGTTAAATGAATTTGTCCCCTGTATTATTTCATTTTTCCGGTTGTATGTCCCGTCGTTCAAAAATAGTGGACTGTAAATTGACTTGACTGTAAATTGACTCAGTGTAGAACCCAAGAAACCTCAGAGTCATAATGTTGACCGAAACTTCTTTATTGGATTTCAAACATTAAGTTGGCCGAGGAACGGCGAAGAACACGCTAAAACCTCCGACTTCAGTAGCGGCTCACCAAGCAAACTCAGCTGCCTCGTTGAAACTACTACAGTAATTCACAGCCACCCTAAAGCTCTAAGCGCGAGCTCTTAAATCCTAACAAACTTGCGTCTGCGCCACTTTCGATAAAAGAAAGAAATACAATTTGCATAACATCAACACCGGTATACCTCGTCTCTTTAGATTTTTCATGTTGCATTACGCAGCAAAATACAACAATTTCACAAATGATTGCACTAAAATCATCTACCTATATACAAAATTTGTAACAATATTTATCACTAAAGCAGTCATTTTATTGCAAGAAATGTAGGTTAACTTTGCTCGATTACGGGATAAGAAGTGAAACTCAGCCAGCCAAATTAACAGTATTGCGAAGAATTTCGCTTCTAAAACTATAATTTCGGACGGCAGCATTAACACAAATAACTAAAGAAAGGTTATATTGAGTTTTCTTTATTGAAACTTGCATTTATAAATTGTTCAAATTCTGGAAATGTGTTAAACACTGTTATCAAGATTGTCATTTTAACAGGGTATGTGCGACCCTGATTTTCTTCTTGGAGTAGGGCATATTTAGAAAAGAATCGTTCGATATCGGAATTATTTGCCACCATGACGGGTAACTGAAGCTGACTTCAGAAACTTCTGGAAACGATATTTTCTTCCCAAACAGAAGTCCAGTAAAACTAATTAAGTAGCACAAACTTATACAAATATAAAAATAATTTAACAGCTATAACTGAAATTTAAAGTAATAATAATAATAATAATAAAGCTGAACTTCCTGGATTTCTTTGACATTCGCGAAATCATAAAAAGTCGCTCAAATTTTGCGGAAATTCAAGCCACGTTAATGTCACTGATCTATTTGCATTCACCAAATTCATTTTAACTTAGATTAAGACACTAAAAAATTAAATAATTAAGTTATTTTGAAACTGCACTAGAAGTCCAAATACCCGAAGTAACTGGAATCGCCGAAAATACGCACAATTAAAAAAAAATCATAACTCTATTTCCGATCGTCCGTAGTCGATTTAATCTCTCAAGTAGTTAATAAGATAAAATATTGCGAGAAATTATTATTTTTTTTCGCGATGTCCTTCATCATGTACTCCTGCGAATCTTCACCACTCCGCAGTGGAGTGCATTTTGAGCCATCGTGTATTGAGCCATAAATCAAAAATTTAATCTGTTTAAGAAAAAATCATTAATTTCAAGAAATTTAGCATGCTCCGTAAGCAGAAACGCCTAAGGGGAGGAAGGCCACTAGAGATAGATGAGATCAGACACACGATTTCGAAATCATCCTTCTGCCGCATCATTGGAAAATATATTTTATTTTTGATGGTTCAAGTGCTTTTGCCGCTGAAATGAACTCTAACTAATACTTCGATAATGCATTGCGGTTAAAGATAACATATGACGGAAAAAGAAAACAAACTAGCATGCAAAAATTGCCAAAAAAATGCGTTGGCTGGAATTTTTTAATATACATATATATAATTGTGATTATTGTAAATGTTTGTAAATATTTTTTGTATATGATTATTGTAAATGTTTGTAAATATCTGTTTGTAATTTATTTTTTATGAATTTTTGTAGGGTTATTCAGTCGTTATTTATTTATTTTGCATTTTATGGAATAAGTTTTTTACGAATTTTTGTTTAATCAAATTTGTGTCCACTCTGTAGGCGTTTAGAGGTGATTATACAGAGGCTGTTCACACATTTTTAGACTATGTATATTGTATTCACAAAAGTAAATTACATAAAATTCTTGTGTTTTAAATGTTCTATTTGACATCCCTTATTCTGAACTATCTTTCGAAACCGCAATTTCCAGGATAATACCTTTTGAAGTGGAAGAACAGATATTCTATCCCATTCCTCCCGAACAGCTTTCCAGAGTCCTGTTAGGGTTTTGGGACAACGTTTGGATAATGCAATGTTTAAAAGTCCGAAAGCACAAACATCCATAGGTGACGCATCGGGAGATTTAGTAGGGATATCAGTGAAGGGTATGGCCTTGATACCAGTTTTTTGTTCCATTTCTTTTAAGAAATTTACAGTGGATTTTGATGTGTGACTGCTAGCTTTGTCCTGATGGAGTCTCACAGATGGATGGCACTGTGGGTAAAGCGATGGTATTTCATTCAGAAAAATTGGCGATACAATATGTTCCTGATAGTATTTGGAGTTAATCTTGACAATTTTTTGCAGTCTCTTTATTTTTAACTTGCCATTATAAGAAAAACCAGCAACAATCATGAATCCCTTAGAAAAACTTTCTTTCGATTCTTTGAACCATGTACTTAAAATTTTGCTCCCCTTTTATGATAATAAATGGCTCTTTTTTGTTACAATCATTTAAATACACCCATGCTTCATCTATTGTGACAATTTTTTTCCATTATGCTTTGGAAGAAGACGATGCACATTGCGTTTTTTTCGCTTTCTTAAGATTTAAATCAACGTTTATCATTTTGTTTACAGTGGACGCCGAGCATTTTAATGATTTTGCAACTAACTGTCCTTTGACTAGGGGGATTTTCTTTTAACATTAAACAACGTACCTTTGCAATAGTCGAAGATGTCCGTTTTTTCCTTGGATACTTGTTTGGAATTTTTGTCCCACTTGAGGCTCCAATTTGAGGTTGTTTTCCTTTCTTGTTGATGATATTACCTATCGACGCTTTATATATCACAAAACCATGACTCTCACATCGTTTTTGGATAACGGAGTATGGATATTTCTCTTCGGAAAGAGCGTAAATGTAGCCTTCGAACCACTGCTTTGTTAAATTATCCATTTTGAATAAAAACAAAACTTTCACGCCACAGACGATTATTTTGACTTTTAAAAACATATTACAATTGCAATTCTTTTGCAGTAAATGATTTTTTATTAACGCCTATCCAAATCGTCTAAAAAATGTGCGTACAGCCTCTGTAAGTTACATGTATTTGTAAGTGATTACATTCTACATCGTTTAAGCATGAATCTATTGTCATTTGAATTGTAAAGATAGCTCAATAAAAACTAAAAATATAGGCTGAAGACCTTCTACTTAATCTTGGCGACAATTTTTGTCGCCACGTTGGTGATATTTGATGATTTTTATCTGACGACGACATTCTAGAAGTTTCCAGAAAACGTATTTTCGAAATCATAGGAGCTATCTTTCTCGCATCTCTCAGAAGTGCTTTCCTTTAAGCACCCCTATGTATATCGGGTGCATTTTGCACTGTCAGAAATTCTGGTATTTGCGATACTCTCCATATATCGAAGAGAATATGCGCTGTTATTTATTTCACTAAATTTATATTCTTTCCCGCTTGCATTAGCTATAACTATTAAAGAGATCCGTATTAGTCAATAACAAGCAACATTATATAGAAGGGATAGTACTCTCTTTGTTAATTAGTGCATTGTCATGAGTCGCCAAGTTTTGATGAATATATAGTCTAGATGAAGAAGTAGATGCACCAGTTTCAGGGCTTAATTCCAATATTTTATGTCTGTGCTTGTTTACCTTTATGCTATACATCATAGTTTCATTTTTACTTTCATTTCATTGTAAAATTGTGTTAGCTTTAAGAGGGGGCGAGTTGTATATCTAGCAGTCGTAGGATGCACAATATAACCTCTACTTTGGGTTTGAGGAAACGAAAAATCATCAATCATCCGGAGGAAAAAGTAAACTTGAATTTTTCTTGTAGCTCTAATTGATAGCTATTTTGATGAATGAAGCTGATTAACTACAAGGAGCTCGCAGGAAAATAAAAGACAATATTACAATTCTGTTAACAGAAGAAAACTTTTCAAATAGCAAAATTGCTTGCACAACAAAGGCTGAAATTCAATTTACCCCGTACTCAAAAGGAGAGGGATAAACACAGCTAAATCCTCCTACAGAAAGTTTTAGGCAGGGCTGATATTTACAGATTTTATTTTTAAAAATATCTAATAATTTCAAAACCTGCATTATGTTTAGGGTTTTGAATCACTTAATCCTATGCTAGTTATTATGACATTAACAAATTCGCAATCACCCGAGGGCAGAACCTGAAAAGTTGTGGTACCATTTCGGAGAATAGTATTTTTATCCTGTAAGTCACACTATCCCAAAGAAGGCTTCAACAAAATTTTAAAGTCTCATTTTTGATAATGATCTACATCCTGGACATCACTGATTGTCCATCAACTATAGCCATTATACTTAAGTTCATGGTGATGTACCAAGGCTTATAGTAACGGATCACAGCTATTATCTAGATTCATGATGGTCGTTTCTAGAATCTGTAATGATCCATCTTAATCATCTAGAACTATGATTACTTCCACGATATAGGTTATAATAGTGTCACAAACTATGGTAGATGGATCTGTGATAACTATATGTGCAGTGTGAAAAGGTCCATAACCACTGTCTTGGTTTATGACAACCAGGGCCACTGTCTAGGTTATGATGATAACCAAGTCTGCGTTAAACGATAGTCCATGATCTATGATAATTTAGATCTGTAATGGTATCTATGTCATTGAGATCTGTGATGGCAATATCTACGGTTAGGCCAGAGCCACATAGGGGATGTAGGCTATGCCATTACTGATGAGTGATGGTGTTGCTCATTATGGCAGCGGTTAATGTGGTGATGTTTTGTAGTAAAATTACGATCCATCACGATGACTGAAGTTCTTTTCCTTTTCAGCTGTTCATGATAGACAACGGGGCGGAGGACTGGAGGATCGCCATGACCTGGCGTCGCATATCCAACATTCTGCTAGAGGTGGTTGTGTGCTCCATCCACCCTCCTCCGGGGGAGTTCTATTTCCTGTGGGTGACGAAGTTGCCGAACCACGCAAACCGGCTGGCGTCTCGGCTGGTGCCCGTGGACGTGATGTTGTCCCTACCCATGTTCCTGCGCCTCTACCTCATCTGCAGAGTGATGCTGCTCCACAGTAAGTTGTTCACGGACGCGTCCTCGAGGTCCATCGGTGCGCTCAACAGGATCGACTTCAATACGAGGTTCGTGCTGAAGACGCTGATGACAATTTGCCCTGGAACGGTGCTGCTCGTCTTCATGGTCTCTCTGTGGATCATTGCCAGCTGGACGCTCAGGCTCTGCGAGAGGTGAGTAGAAAAGATGCTCAATTAAGAAAGATAAAGGAACATTTCTGTTGCTAGAAAACATTCATTCAGCAGTTTTGTCTAGAAGGATATATGCGCCAATTTAACACTACCAGCAAGAAAATACACCTTCGTCATCAAGTCGTTCTGAAGAGGTAAACCTCTTAGCTTAGTTTTTCAATAAACAAAAATGAAAAAGTATGAAACCCTTTAACCCTCTCACTGCGTACTTTTTTTTTATCAAAATAGGTTCAAAAATTGCGTATTTTTTTATCAAAATAGGTTCAAAAGTTGCGTATTTTTTTATTGCATATTTCAAATCTACATGCATTTTAGAGTTAAAATATACAAACAATTTTTGTAAAAGAGTTTTTTTTCAATATAGAATTAGATCATAGAAAAAGGTTGTCAGAATACTGAAATTGAAGAATAATGATATAAAAGGAAAATTTTGAAAATTAATATTGGTTAAATTATGATTTATTTTATAAATTACAAAGGTAAAACATATATACTATATATTATATACATCAATTTTTTTAATCAATCAAAACATATATATCAATTTTGCACCACTGTCGAACGTTTTCAATAGAAACTGAATTTTCAGATTCATCACTATCTGCTAAGGAATCCGGGAAATTCTCATCAGTTTCGCTATAACTATCTTCAATATACTTGAAATCAGAGTCAGAACTACTATCAGTGACGGAAATATCGTGAGGAAGATAGGTTATATCACTCGCGAAATGCTTCCTTGCCAGACATCATTGAGCTCTGAAAAGTGCGCGCAAAATGGTACATTAACGTATTCTTGTATATTTGGCAGAAATGTGGACAACTAACGCCATCTGTTAGCCGACAACTAAATAAACAATTAAACATCACAGAAAAGCCGAAAGGAAACCTTGAACGGGGAAAGAGCGGGTTGCGCAAATTTTGCTACTTCTACGTTGCCCGTGGATAAAGCGGGATGCGCAGCGAGAGGGTTAAGAGCTTTTTATTGAAAATATTTACATTCAACAAAATAGCATTGTTGTAAGGGAAAGAGCAACATAAATAATAGTTTGACGGATCAGTGCGTAAAACTGGCAAATAAATAATTTTATATAAAAACTACTAATGTATTTGTAATGTAATACTAATGTATTTGGCGTCTGCTGTCTTTTAATGAAAAAGATCTAAAAGGAGTGGCATGATAATGCCAAAAAAAAAGGGGGAAACATTTCATTGTAAATTACTCCCTATTAATTTCAATCGAGTTATAGTAATAGATTTTAATATACACCTTTGTCGATATGCACTGTGAGAATGGACTGCAGTTAAGGGGAATTTAGAGCCTAAACTTTTAGTCTTACCAAACGTTTCAGATTTTTTTCTGCCTTCAGCATCTTCAACCTTTACAAAAGTAATATATTAAAAATCATTCGACTGCGATCTGTATCACTGATTGAATACGCCTTGAAATTTCTAGGTATTTATTTCACTGGCATTGCATCGAATTATTATTTAAAATTCATCACACAACACGAAAGCATAAAGATGTCAATTAAATATTATTCGGAATATTTATAGGAATGGGTCTGTAAAAAAGTAGGCATTGTATTCTTCCACAGCACGCTTAGTGGGCAAAAAACATCATCGCAAAAAGAAAGGAGGCATGTGAGAAAAGAGCACATCAATTGCGCGTTTTGGATATTACTGTAAAAATAGACTTGCGGTTATGGTTTCAGAACTTTAAACTGATAGTTTGTATCTCTCGTGTCCTCTTGGAGTAAGAAATGCAAACTACATATTATTGAACCAACATGTGTAAAGGGTCGGCTTATTTGATTTGTAATTCTTGTAAAAATAAATGGTTGTAATATTTGATTGTGTAAAACAAAGGCGATATTAAATCCGCTAAACTTGCCAATGGGGAGGGAATTTACCCATCTTTCTCGACATGTGATATGCAGTAATCAAGCCCCGGATACGCATGTTATCTTTATGCATTTCAACAATCTCTTTTTTCACCTCCTCAGTGATCCTAACCCTTTTCTTCGTTCCTTGATTCCGCTCATTATCTTTCTGATAAATTGGTTTGACAAAATTTGAATTAAAAAATTTTTACAAATATATATAATGAAAAATTTACAAAAATTTAGAATTACAGCACAGGTTGTTTACTGAGCAGTAGCAGCAAAGCGTACTCGAAGTGTTGTCAATGGACAATCGAAGTGTTGTCAATGGACAATCGAAGTGTTGTCTCGAACGAGGTGAACACAGATAATAAGCCCAGTCATGATTACTCAAATTCCAGTCGTGTTACAAATAAATATCGTATATGCAGGGAAGGGTACGACTTGTCTGGCGGGCGAGGCGACTTTGCAATATGATGCAGACAGCCTTTTGCAAACTGGCCATTGTTCGCCATGATAAAAGGGTGCTCCATCATAAAGACATAAAAGGTATACGGCACCCTTCTTACGAAAGTTCAACTTTTATGACGAAGAATGCAGCCACAAAGATATAAGGACGCCCATGGGAAGGTCTGTCTTGGCAAAGTGGTGAGTAGTTCACCGACTTGCATAAAAGCGCCAAGATTTCTACGTCAGGTGAAACCGGCCGACTGTTGGAACATGAAAATTCACTGCTTCCCTTTTCCCTATGGAGCAAAAAAATAAATCCAATAGTTTTGAATTTACGATGAGGTAACAAAGATCGGTTTAGTGCATCTACCATCAATTAATTGTTTTTTGGATGGAGCGGCGGCGGAGTATCATTAAACATATTTCTTCAAATGATATTTTGCTGCATGAATCCTACACTTATGGTTAATAATTCATCCGCTTTTTAACCATCCATATCAGGTTAGAGGCAGCGCTGTGGCCACCGGTGCTTCCGTAATTTCTCAAATTCCGTATAGCCTCATCCGTCCCTGCATACAACAAACAAGAAGTTACGCTTTCAAACAAGTTTTTACCCAGTCGGACGTATATCAAAGCAAACCAAGGTATCCTGTATTAGTAAATACATAATAATTCTTAATATATCACTATGAAGTAAATTTAAAATATTATATATTTAATTTATTATCTGATAAACAAATTAAGAAAGTGTAACACATTTTAGACCCGATCGTCAATTCGATTACAGTTTTGAAGAACAATTTTTTAGCTTAAATTATCGACTTGTAAGTTGCGAAAGGTGGTATTTCCATTAAAGCCCATGTTAAGAGCGATGTCGAGTCGTACTGAATTCGTGGGTTTCATTCATGATTGCGGTGAACGGTAGGAGTGACTGAACGTGCGTCAACGAACCTAAATATATCGATTGCTTGCGCACGAGAGAGGAAGTCGACGCAACCTCGCAGCTGGGAAGACGGGGGAGGGAGAAAAGCGAGTAGTAAACCACTTATCCAGGATCGCTCCACACACCTGACGCATTAGACCCGTGGGTACCATTTTAGAACATTCCTACAGCTCAATTAGTGTTTATTTATAGTAGAATTTAGATATTTCGCATACCTTGGGACTAAGCGTTGTGCGGATTAGAAAACTTTGCTCATAGAAAAATCATGTTTTGTTGACTTTGTTTCCATTTTTCTTCCTGATTTTCACATTAAATTTGGACTCTTTCGGCAGAAAAGATTAACCAAATCATTTCCTAAGAATTAGTTAATCATCATTTGAGCACAAAACCATATTTATAACATATTTACATAATTTATTAAAGGTACAACAGATTTTCGTTAATCCTTTCCGGCACGCTACCTTTTAAAGTCGGAGTTTTGATTGAAAAAAAAAAAAAAGTGGGAAGTCTAATTAGGCCTAAAGGAGTACACAAGTAAAATTATGTGAAGATAGCACTTATCGTTTTAATTCTGTGGGTGTGCCTAAAGTGGCACACTGATTGAATAAAGCTTAGAAAAGAATGTTGAAACGAGCATTGTTGTCAATGAGATAACCGATGAGATGCGGAGAAACAAAGAATACAGACTCTCAGTTGTCCTAGATTATCCGTAAGCCCGGTCTGGGCACACCTAGGGTTCGCTGTTGGATTTTAGGCAAGATTTCAAGGTAAAAATTTAAAACTAATATAGAATAAGAAGATTAGTTTACAGCCAAAAAAAAACATAGAAATTTCTTTTCAAACAATTCCTTTTATAGCCTAAAAAAATTCTGGAAGATTTCTTTGAAAAATGAGGGTTTTAAAAAATTAAACATTGCTAAAATATATGGACTGGTTTGTGTTGAGCTGCCATCTACTATAAATAAAGAATGTTCAGAGTAACCTATAAATCCTTTTTCATTCAATATTTCTGTGTGTACAGAAGGAAATTTTTAGGTATGTCCAAACCAGACACACTGTGCCGCAAAGGGTTAAACAAAAAGGAAATATAAATAGACAAACATGGTCAATATAAAGAGAAAATATTACTGTACAAATAGAAAGAATAATGTGAATACAGGAAGTTACCAGTGGCCGATCGTAAAAGATCACTGAACACTGGCAGTTTGACCGAGGTTGGAATCGAGGTTACTAGACTACAAAGTTTGCTCTTCCCTGATGTCACTGACTCCTAGGCAGCTGAAGAGCAACTTTTCCCTTACCCATTGTATGTCTTCGCTTCTCTCCCTTCTATTTGTCAAGTAAGTCATTAAACTCTACCGTTGAAAAGAGCCTAACCTGGATTGCCTACTGAGCTTGGTTCAAATGTCGCCGCATGGAAAAGTTGCATGGGAGGTTTCGTGTGTTCTCCCGTGTTTAACGACAGCATAAGCCTCAGGAAGTCATCCATGAATGTATCCTTTCCTTTAGATAGATAAACGTTGTGTGTTTTGCAATCAGTCACCTAACCAATACAAGAAGGCGGAAGTAGTAGGAAGAAAAAGAGATGAATGAATTGAATTTTTATTATTATTATTATTTGAAGAAACGACACGATTTTTTTTGTGCAGACGCATTTACGCAAGGAAAAAAAATCGTATTTCTGCCAGGAAATTCAACGATAAATAAATTGTTAAAAAAAAAAAAAAAAAAAAAAAAGAGATTGAGAGAAAATAGATAAATTGTTTACAAAAATCCCAGGAGTGCCATTTTCATTAAATTCATTCCTATAGAATTATGATGGTATGCTATTACGTTTCACGTGTCTGCAATTAATTAACTAAAAGTCCTAGAAATTTTGGACTCATTAAAAGAAAATTCTTTGTTTTTTATCACCTTCATACAATGTTTTCGATTTTATAACGCCAGACAAATCTTCAAAACAGCTACTTTTAAGGATATCTTCCTTTCATTCGCCTGTAATTAAGTTTAATTTTCCTGTAATTAAGCTCTCTCATTTGTACGGAATGTGAACGAACCAGTATGAGTTGCATTTACTTTGGAACTCAATGCCTGAAAAGCTGATGATAAAAAAAGTCTTTACAGTTTACCATACTGAAGTTTCGGTTATAAGGTATTTCTCCCCGCCTTCCTAGGGTGCCTTCATGGTGTAGTGGTCTGCACGCTGGGCACATATTCTAGAGGACCATGGTTCGATTCCCGGCGAGAGCGTTGCTCATTTTTCATAAACCTGCTTCCAAAAAATACCTAACGTCTCTACACGGTGACGTCCAAATTTTGTTCGTTTGCATTTAGAAATATCCGCGGAATATGCGGCCATAGGTTATTCAAATTCTACCGTAGTTCTAGTTTTCTTATTTCTCCATATAGGTTAAATTAAATTAAATTTGTTAATAATTTACAGCCATGTTTTAATTTTGAAGTGATTTTATTGCAGTCATTTTTAAACTTTTGCACATTTAAGTCATTAATGTTATGATAATATACATTATGTCATTTTTCTCCATAGAAAATGTTGCGTTTGTACAAAACATAATTTCTCGTATCTTCAGAATTATTTAATTCGTTTACAGCCATATATTTTTAATCAAATCTTTTCTTAAAAATAGGCGTCTTTAGATCTTAATGACATAACAGGTATTTCTTCATATTAAATAAATTAATTAATTAATAACTTATTGAAAGCAGTCATGAATTTTTTTACAAATCCTCATTCAGGGAACATCGCAGATACGAACTATTTTTTGTATGCGTATGTAAGTGTTATACATGGACTCTAATACTGCATTTCCTCGTTGATTTTTAACGTGAGTTTTTGTTCACGGTACATTTCCTCTACTTCCCATCATAAGATGCTAGAAATCGCTAACATATAAAAGTAATTGTCAATTACTCTTTTCCAAATGAATGAGTATTGTATCATCCCTATTTTTGTTCTTGTAAAATGACTTGGGAAGTATCATTGGAGTAATTACTTGAAGATGTGTAGCTTGTTTTGCCAACCAATCAGCCCTTTCATTTCCTAGATTGCCAGTGTGGTCATGTACATGAGAAAAGATAACATCAACACCTTTATTATTAAGGTCTTTAAGAAGGTCATGGGAAGTGACAATTGATTTATTATATGAGAAGATATTCCTAAGAGAATATAAGGATGAAAGAGAATCAGTGCGAATAAGAAATTTAGCACTTAGCGAACAGTTGTTAGATATCCACTTAATTGACTCAATGCACAGTAATTCGGCTTGGAAAACACTGCATTCATTGGGAATTCTAAAGAATTTGTATTCCAGTTCAGAACCATGATGGAAAACGACATAAGCTAATCCAACTTGATTATTGATTTTACTGCCATCTGTATAACACACAACAGGGAAATTTTCATCAACAGAATTGTCAAAAATGATTGTTTGAATTGGCAAACGATTGGCAGGATGAGGAAGATCTTCAAACAACACCTTGGTATCGAACATAAATTTTCTGATGGTATCTTTAAACCTTTTGTCATTTATAACATGAAGGTCAATAGGAGGAAATCCTGAAATTGCGAAACAGGCTTCATAGCTAATTGTTCTGTAGCCACGCACAACTCATAGTAAAATTCTTCTTTGAATTCTGCGAAGTATACGGGAATTA
Source organism: Stegodyphus dumicola (assembly GCF_044657685.1). Lineage (NCBI taxonomy): Eukaryota > Metazoa > Arthropoda > Arachnida > Araneae > Eresidae > Stegodyphus > Stegodyphus dumicola. Next base: position 181,300,796 of record NC_140776.1, on the reverse strand, counting down.
ATCTTCTTTTCTAAAGCTGTTCCCCACACTCGGGGGATATTTCACGATGTTCAGAGGATCTGTGCTGAGGATTAATCTACTGTGGTCTCACCCTACATCCTACCCCCTGGAGTGTATACACTGAGTATTTTACTGCAGCAGTAGCACTCTGGGGGAACACAAGCCTGGCGGTTCCAGAACCTTAGGGAAGACCATCTATACGGTGAGACTAAGGAGGATTGGCATAAGTTCTAAAGCCGATGGGTACTAGTAGCTTGGCTGGTCCGAGTATTCCGGGTAATGTCCCAGGTGATAGGCAACTCACATAGTTCTGGAGGGGGCACTATGTGACCTGGAGATTGTTGACCGTTGCTGACCTGGAGATGGACTAACAACGGTGTGTGTAATTTGCCTCGCCCAGAGGTGGTCTCCGAGACCCTTGGAGAAGAGGATCCGGTGTCCCGGTTCAGCCTTGAGGGCTTAACAGACAGTTCCAATATATAAACATCTGCGCCATGGAATTGATGGCCCTCGCGTGGCGTAGCAAGCGAATGGTTAGATATTTCTTTTTGAGGTTTCTATGGAAAATATATGCGACCTACCCGCCTAAAACGGAGGATGATCACGGGTTTTCTTTTTAGTTGCAGGAAAGATTAATGTAAAATGCTTTACCCTAAATCCTATAAAGTACATTTAAATTTTATAACAGTTATTTTAATTTAGTTAACTTTTCCTATCGTTCCTTCTTTCAACTTACAGCTCCCTACCAAAATGAGTTTTTAGAATCGCGTTGAATGCAAATGAGTAAGAAACAGTACTAAAGGAAAGTTCAACTTACTTCGTGAGAGAGAGCTAGGAATTCTGAGTAGCGCGCGTTTGCCTTTGGGCTATGTCTCTCTAACTGCTGTTACGCTCGTCCATATATTACGTGCCTTTTTTATAATCTCCGGCTAGTTTAAAATTAAGGGCCAACCACGTTAGATTTGTGCTAGCTTCGGCTAAGTCTCTTAGTTATATTTAGTTCTTATTTCTTATTTTTGAGTTGATGACTGTTCACCTTATTTTGAGTGAATAAAAGGAACTAAGCAATGATTCGCTTAACAGCTCACTAGGTTCCTCGACATTTCTTTAGCAGGATAAAAGTGAGAAACTCTACAATCCTCAGGACATCCTGAGGATGTTTTTGGGTTTGTATCGAGAAGTTATCTTAAATATTAACAGATGTGATAGAATACCTAAGAAGGCTGCGGTTTCAGTTAGTATGAGATATTTGGAAAACTGCTCCATCATAACAAACCTTTTGATTTTCTGTTGTTAAAAACTACAGGAATGTGACTGGCCCAACTTGCGGTGATTTTCCTTCTCCTTTCCTGCAGGTACCACGATCCGGAACACGCCAATTTGCTCAACACCATGTGGCTGACCGCCATCACCTTCTTGTCAGTCGGCTACGGAGACATCGTACCCAATACGTATTGCGGCAGGGGCATCTCCGTCAGCACAGGACTTATGGTAAGTACATATAAGCAAACCGCACCTTTTCTCAGCCTTTCTACTCCTTGCGGAAATTTAAGGGGACTCATACACCGTAAACTCCTTATGATCTTCGAATATATGACTGTGGCAAAAATTGGGATATTTTATTTATTTTAAAAGCAATTACTTCCAACTTTTTATAGCTGATTACATAATATTGCTGCTTTGGAAACTACTAACCAGAAAGTTTGTGTTGCCACAAATATTTTTTTTAATTTAATCCGCTTTGTGATTAAATCTTTCGTCAGGATATTTTAAAACTGGCTAATGGTACATCCTTGAAATTGGATGGAATTCTTTATATGGGCACTATTTTCTAATTGAACCAAAAATATGATGAATATTTTAATATTAAAAGATTTTATGTAAGAAAACATTACAGATTTTTTAGTAAAACACATTTTATAAACTCAGCTCCAAATAAAATAAAAATTTAACGTGAAATTCTTAGAATTTTTGGTTCACAGTAGTTTTCAAATATTATAAAAGCCATTTATTAAATATGGAATTAAATTATGCGACAGAATGTTTTAAACTGTGCGCGCAAGGTGGAAACATGACGAAACATTTTGTCACAATCTTATGGGTTTTAAGGTGTACGAGTCCCCTTTAAGTAATGTTCTCGCTTCGTGCAACTCCTTAAGAAATATTATGATGTATCCCATATTATCATGAATTATGTATTATCATGTATTATGTATTATCACGTATTATATATTATCATGTATCACAATTCATATCTTCATTTCTATGCAAGAGAACCACTCCAATAAAAAATATAAATAAAGCAAAAAGTAATTAAGCAAATATAAAATAAAAATCAGCATATAAGTAAATACAATCTTAGATTGTAGCATAATAATAATTTTAAAGAAATCTGATAAGAACACCACATGACTTCCTTCTATACCCTATTAAATTATACACATTTTTTGCTGCACTTCATTTAAACTTATTTATTTCTTCGAATTATTCTAAATTTATGAATCAATCCTTCAAGGCAAGTTGAAAATAACATCAAAAACTGCAAAGTTTGAAATTAAATATCCAGGTCAATTTTTATCGTACAAAACTTTCCAACATATAAGTATAGGACCCGAGAAATAGCATTAAAAGTTAGATTTTGTTATTTTTCCAAAATTAATTTCTTTTAAATTTGCCATTGCCAAAATATGATTATTTTCATCATTAAAAACCCTTCTGTATCTTTTCGCCACTGATACAGGCTTCCGACCTAAGGTAATTGCGAGAATTGCCAAACAGAATTAGTGCCTGGTCAGTGGAAGTATTCAACCTCTCCATCAGCCGTGCCCCACACGCCAGCGGCATTTAAATTCAAAATTCACGAGTCACAGCAATTTGAGGTATACATAATCATCTGTGCCAATGGCTACGAATACATTCATTAATTGTATACATTAGATATAATAGCATAATAATAGACATATTGTATCCACGCAAGATTCACATCAACTTCAACCATCGTTGCAAAGAGTATAAAATGTGAACACTTCTGTAGCTGGAAGTATATGACTACGACTAGCGATTGGTAAACCAAAGGCTGATCCTTTGAACTGAGATACCAGCATTCAACTGTCAGCCGCTCGTGACCGCTGGCTCCGGAATTCAAACAACAGACCTTCCGAGTGCGAGCTGAATGTGCTAACCATCTGTACATCAAGACTGGGCGCGAGGACGAGAAAGTGTTAACTTTACAAACAGTCAGCAGTATGTTCCGACGAATCAAATAAGATCCACTAGCATACTTTGTATTGAAGGACGTGATGGAGACGGATGACGACGAGTTGCATTGAAGAAGTGATGAAAATTTTATTGAAGGAATGACTTCAAACAAATCTAGTTGGAAAACATTGCAGACGTTGTCGTCGTGTAACATAGAGACGTTGTAGGTCTTCAGACCAAACTTCTTGAACCATAAGGCCTTAAACGAAACGGAAAGTATTGAAGAGTTGAAGATGATAACTGATAAACTGCTAAATGAAAAAGAAAATGATATTACATGCAATATTCTTCCTTCTGAATGTTCGCAAACATAATCACTTGCCTTGTGTTGTTATTTCCCTCAGGGTGCGGGGTGCACAGCCTTGGTGGTAGCTGTGATAGCAAGGAAACTGGAACTGACCCGAGCAGAAAAGCACGTCCACAACTTCATGATGGACACTCAGTTGTCCAAGAGGGTAAGTGTATGACAATAATCTTTACTTCTTTCCAGTTTTTATTCTATCTCTCTCTCTCTTTTTGTCTCAATAGTTTATTCAACTGAGACGTTTCACGCAAACGTCGAAGCCGTGAGAATGAATATTCCATTTCTTAACTGCTGCTGAAATTTAAGGAAAGTAATTATAGTTGGAAAACGTACTGCTCATCCCCATTAAAAGTATACTCTTCTATTCAGCAGTATGTTCCGACGAATCAAATGAGATCCACTAGCGTACGTTGTATTGAAGACGTGATGGAGACAGATGAAAACGAGTTGCATTGAAGAAGTGATGAAAAGTTTATTGAAGGAATGACTTCAAACAAATCTAGTTGGAAAACATTGCAGAAGTTGTCGTCGTGTAACATACAGACGTTGTCGGTCTTCAGACTGAACTTCTTGAACCACGAGGACTTAAACGAAACGGAAAGTGTTGAAGAGTTGAAGATGGTCAATGACACACATCATGTTTTTCAACTTCATAATCTGAAAATAATGTGACTCATATAAGTGCAGATATCTACAGGTACCCGAATGTTTGAAGAAAAGAGTCCCGTGCTAATGTCAAACAATAAAATATCGTTCCCTTCATTAGGACAATGAGACAAGTATCACACCCGAATTTGCCTTTCAGAGAATATTTAGCTTAAAAAGGACATAACACAGTGCTTCCTTTTCTCCGTAAAACTCTTACTTAGCTTCGTGTGATTTGTTTTATTCCCCAAGTCCATTTCAGAGGATATCATTTTGGGACAGCAGGTAGCTGTCCTTGACAGCAAAATTGATGAGACAGCAAAGCAGGTGCGATGAGAGATTTGAACATGTACAAAATCCAATTCAAAGAATATAATTTTGGAGTTGTCCAATCAGATGAGACAAGGAATAGGAATGGAGACAGTATCAAATAAAGAATCAAAAAGCAGCTAACGTCTAGGCTTCTGTGACGAATGATTTTAACATGATAGCAAGTGGAGACTCGAAACTTGTTTCAAATTGGACGTCATTATGGGACAGCTGAGTAACATGCAGGCAATTATACGTTGAGGTGTTTTAACAACATGCAGTTCTTGAACATTGACATAACGATTTGTGAGCGCAGGAAGGAAGGAATAATATTTTTACTTTTATATTTCATATTGTTGCGAAATGCTCAGCTGCGATGAGATAGCTTCTCCGAAAAGCGGGATTAGCTTTTTCCAGAAAGTGGCAGGGAAAGGCAAGGTTGCCAGATATGATGCGAGATCGCACATTTGGCGATATTTGGTAACAAAACTGGCGATATGCCATAGACGGAGCGAGAGCATTCTAGAACCCATTCTTAGCGGTTTTATCGGGAATATTCCCGAAGGAGCTATATAAACCCTACCTGTACGTGGAGAAAGTAGTAGTGTATTGAACTCAGAGATCAGCTTGAGAGCGATAGAGTCAGGAGCTGTAATTTAGTGCTTTGCCATGAAGCTGTCTTCACCGTTATAGCCTGAAGGCTGTAATATGCTGAGTGTTTCAGCGTGTTTGTCATAGTTTTTCGACAGCTGTAAACTTGTCTTAGGAACTGTCCTGTGTAATAGTGATTACTAGTGAATAAACTGTGTTTTGATTCTGCATTAAGTGTTATCATCAAATACTCCAAATCCACGAATCCATAAAACGTAATAATATTTTTGAATTAACTAATAAGATTCTGACGAATAACAAAGCAGGAAATTTAAGCATTCAAAAACTTTCCCCCCGAACGGCGGACATTATTTTATCTTTTTTCGACACTGACCACTACTAAGGTCGGAAGTGATGGCCATATTCTTGTACAGGCACCTAATAGGTGTATTATTGTACCACGTTACCTCCTATGAAGGGATGCCTTCTCCGGGATTCAAACTCGGCCCTTCAATATCATAGCCTTATTACTATACCACCTAGGCGGCGCATTCAAAAACTTAAAATGAGTAGAAAAATAATGCTAAGTATAGAAGTTAATAGAATTTTAAACTTATATAGTTAACTAATAAACTCATTAATTAATTAATCTCATTTATAACGTTTCATTGGTAATTTATCATGAAAAATGTAATCTAAAAAGGATTAGAAAAAAGGAAGATCAATAGCTGCATGTGGTTACCTCTATTAAAATTGTTTGATATTAGTTTATAAGGTATTTCTCCCACCTTCTTAGCGTGCCTTCGTGGTGTAGTGGTTCTGCACGCTGGGCCGGTATTCCAGAGGTCCGTGGTTTGATTCCCGGCGAAGGCGGTTGCATTTTTTTCATCTTGCCGGTTTCCAAAAATACCTAATATCTCTACAAGTTATCTAATTATAAAACTTTATTAACTGCTATAAGTAGCATTAATTTTTTAATTCATTTTTAGCTTTTGAATGCTCAACTTTTCTTCTTAATTTTTCAGCAAACACTTACTAGTTAATTCAAAAACATAAAAAAATAAATATATTCCTCTTTTCTTTCTTGCGCTCGCAAGTGATTATACTAATATGCAATTGCAACTTATAAAGCCTGAAAAACGCATGTCTGGCGATGTTATCGTCATGCGATGATTTGCAGTTGCTTTATTTTTTACTACGAAATTTTCGACGACCATTTTTTAAACTGCGAAGTTTTTGAAGCCCTTTATTTTGGACGACGATGTTTTAGAAATGCAATGTTTTCTCGTTGCTTTCTTTTCTACTTCGATGACGTTTTCGCCTTGCGTTGTTTTCGCTGCGCCGTTTCTGTTCGCAGCATTTTCGCCTGCAAACAAACAAATCATATTATACAAAAATTAAACATTGTATATACATAAATTTGGATTTTGAATAATTTGATTATAACTTAAAGCTAAGATACCAACTTAAAGCTAAGATACCAACTTAAAGCTAAAATATTTCTACCACTAATAAACATTATTTGATCTCTGTATTTTAAAAATTGAATTTGTTATGATTGTTTTTCATGAAATTGAGATCTCCTTTAATAAATCTCTTAATAATTCTCTGCTTTGGCAGAATTCTAACCTTTCAAATGTTCTAAATGTTCCAGAAATTTTTGCAGCCGGAAAATTTTATTTTTCAAAACTTAGCAATACTACGCTCTGCTTACATGCTAATTTGCATAGTTAGCTTCTACTGTATTTTATGTATTTTGTGTTCTAATGCTTTACTGAGTGCATATATCTGAATGCATGTTTCCAAGTTACGCATGCCAGACCGAAGGCTGGCCGTGTAAGTTGTAAGGATCTTAAGTTTTACTAACGTTTATTTTATTTTAAATCTTTACTATCACTTCTTATTTTCTACTTCCGGCCAGAATTAAAAGCTTATTTATGCAAATATGTCTGGCGAATGCCAAGTACTTAAGTTGTGGCTTTTTGCCAAGCGAGAGAGAGGAAGGAGTTAGTAGAAGCAGGCCGCGTGCCTTAGCAGTTTACTCGGTTGCTGGTTGTCTTCCAGGCCAGAGGTTTAATCCTCTTGATAATTTTAAACGTATTGTAGTGTTAACAGTTCTCTGTACTACATACGGCTTCCTGTTAATATACGGCCAATCTTCCACGTAGGCCCTTGTTTATTATTCCAAAGTTAAGTTAGAGTTTAGTTAATATTTTTATATTCTTACGTTCAGACCACAAGTAGTTGGTCTCTGTATTCCGAAGTACGGAAATTATTGTAAAGAGGGAAAAATAAAGGGTTTCGTATACCCTTCCTGTGTATCTTGTCTACTTCCCACATTTATTGAACATAGCTTTAGTAGGCTCCCTGTTCCGAGTCAGGTTCATGAATGTTCTCCAAGCAAGTAAGGCGGAACACTGAACCTGATAAAGTGACTAGTTAATTTTATTTGTGTAATGATATTATAAACTAGTGTAATAATTAATTTATGTATGGGATGATTTAATGATTAATATGGGAATACTCCTAGCGCCAAAGCGTGCATACTTGGTGCAGAGTTGCGTGAATTATCATTAAGACTTGGTTGAGTGCAAATGTTTAACGTCATTGATTTCAAAACCATTGTACTTGTTCATTGTACGTTCATATTTTCGAGATTTTCATCGTTTTTGCTCTCTTTCTTCAGCTGAAGAATGCCGCGGCGAGCGTTCTACGGGAAACATGGCTCATATACAAGCACACGAAGTTAGCCAAACACGTCTGCCCTGGAAGAGTTCGTCTGCACCAGCGGAAGTTCCTCCTCGCCATCTACACGTAAGCCTCTTGTTTATCCGAATCAGCTTTTATCCATTGAATTCAGCAGCGGATCTCTGCTACCGATTTGCACAATAAAACGTATGTTAGCAAAAGTATAATGAAAACTTCTGAATTTCAACATGAACACTAGCCAGTGTCTCTCAAAGAATCCTCCACTAAGGCATCCTTCCCCTTATTCAGGTATTCTTTGTGTGTTTGCCACTTTGTAAATAATTGTAGCACTGCTAAACGATTGCAGCGCCTGATAACTCATACCACTGTGAAGACTCTCTTAATTACAGTAAAACGCTTTTTAATCAAATCTAAAGTAAAGCCTCAGATAATTACAGAGAAATACTTCGAAAGTTAAACTTTGATAACCGTTTTACGGTACTGTGAAACGCCTCTCAACCAAAGCCAACTAACTAAAACGGAAGCCATTTTACAACACACAAGTGGCAAAATGACTAACTCCGCTGAACACTGGTAATTGGTCTCAGTTTCGAACACCAGCGAATTTACTGGCTGTAGGGATGTTTTCTTGGTTTCCCTCATTTGTAACATGAATACGAGGCAATTTGTTACAAATTCATTTCATCCTTGGCAGAAAGCTCTCGTGCATTTTGCCTTATTCAAAATTTTAAAAAATCTGATAAGTATACCACATGATTTCCTTGTAAGGAATATTAAATTATACGCATTTTTCCTACATTTCATTTAAACTTATTGAATTGAATCAAATCTACTTCATTGACATATTCATTGAAATAGTATAATACCCGAAAGTTTTCGCGATTACAATACTTCCTTTTTACTTCGTACAAGGAAGTAAAAAGTTATCATTATAATCAACACATAATAACATCCCTCTTATCAAAAATTATAATAAAGCTTTCTGTTAACACAAATTATTTTAAAAATTATAAGTAACAGCCAAAACATTCCTTTTAACTACAGTAAGAAATTCTTTTTAACTACAGTAAGAAAATATTCTTAACGTGCTTTTTTACTTCTTTGTACGAAGCAAAAAGGAATTATTGAAATCGCGAAAAGTTTCAGGCAGCATATTTCAACGAAAATATCCATTTTGACAGCTATCGAATGGAATTTAACGATGTTTTTGCGTGATATCTGTACGTAAGGACAGAATAAAAGACTCGTTTCCTCCAAAAAAATAATAAAACTGCTTTAAAATTAATTCTGAAGAGAATTTTTCGTGGCGTCTGTACGAACGTATGTACGTACGTACGTACGTGCATGCGTGCGTACGTACGTATCTCGCATAACTTAAAAAACGAGTAGCCTCAGAACGTTGAAATTTTGTATATAGGACTGCTATAACATGTAGATGTGCACCTCGTATTTTGGTTGCAATCGGCCGCACCAAACGTATATAAATACTATATTTATATATATATCCTCTTTGTTACTCGGCACAGTGATCTCAGTTTCTTTACTCTTATATGTTTGTAAATTGTACATTTTTTTAAAAAATGATTGAATTATGTTGTTCTTATCTTCCGGTTAAGGTTTTTATGCCTTTCCTAATTCTGGAAGCAATATTTGTACAATTATCAACAGTTTAAAAGCTGTTTAAGTGCGGTTAAGTTTTAAATAACATGGCGGACATATTTGTTTACATTTGAAACAGCAGAATTGTAGATTTGTTGCCAATCTAGAGAGACTAAGCTTCGCAACAACAAAAATAACGCCTTCATTTATTATTGCGAATTAAATCATGCTTAATCCTTTCTGGAATTTTTTCGAGGAAATAAGTGTTTAAGATTTACTTAATTTTTAATAATTAGTAATTTAATTTTTAATAATTAGTAATTTTTAATACAGATATTTTGAGCTTTTATGTATTTTTGTCTTGTCGCGAAGTGAAAACTGAATTAATTGAATGAGAAATACTCAATCGTCTGTGAAAAACTGTTTCTTTTTTGTTTTGTTTGCTTAACTTCTTTTTTCATCATTCTAGCATTATTATAGTATTTGAAAAGAACATGTGGCAACGATTAGATAATTATTTAAATGATATACGTTTTGTGCATTCTGAGTTATAATATGAATGAAATATAATACCGTTAAGTGAGCCTAGTGCCAGAGTGTTGCTATGTTAAATAAATAGAGTGAATTTTAAAGAATGTAATTCTTTACTATTGTAGTTTCTATTCTATGTACTCTACTTTATTCTATGTATTCTACTATGTATTCTACTATTCTTACTATTTATTCTATGTATTCTACTATTCTTACTATTCTATGTTCTATGTATTCTACTTTATTCTATTGTAGTTTATGCGCTGTTGGCGAAGTAGATTTAATTAAATCCAATAAGTTTAAAAGAAATGCAAGAAACAAATGCGTATAATTTAATATTCCGTACAAGGAAGTCATGTGGTGTACACATCAGATTTTTTTCACTTAGTTAAATGCAAAGAAACGCTTTTTAACCAAAAGTATAGTAAAATCTCATCTGAACCAAATCTACAGGAAAATAATTGTGAAGTACGGCGAAATACTTCATAGCCAAAACTAAAATAAACCTATTTTAACTACAGAAAATAACCTCTCTTAACTATAATAACGGCTAAAGGAAAAAAAGAACTTCTTAGACAAATTTACATAAAAGTCAACTTTAAATAAATTGCTGCAGAAACATTCTTAACTGCAGTAAAACTGTTCTTAACCAGAGGTATAGTAAAAAGTGGATTTACTGAATTTTTGTCAACTATATTAATAATAGAGAAACGTATCTCAAGAGGAATTACAGAAGAAGAAGAAATAAAAGTCCTGAAAGTACAGTGAAATACCTCTTAATCAAAATTAAAGCTGCTTCAAAACTACAGGAAAACAGCTCTTAATCAAAATAACAGTCAAACGACAACTTAACTGAAACTATACAAAACCACACACTAAAACACTGCTGTAAAACTCTCTTAATTGAATTAAAATTCTTTTAAACTTGAGCTACAGTAAGAAAGTGTTTTATCATATTTTTCTCAATCGAATTAGTAACAAAAAAAAAAAAAAAAAGTTCTGAATGAAAACTACAGTAAAATTCTTTCTGAAATAGTAACATCTGTATGAAGTACAATTATATACTTCTTAATCAAAGCATAAATAAAAACTTCTTAATTGCAGGTAAAGGAATTTTTAACGAAACCAAGACAAACTCACATTACCAAATTGCAGTAAAATCCTCTTAACGATACTAAAAAGACTTCTTGATCAAACTTTTAGTTAATAAATTATTTCACTTGTTTACAATCATCTCTTAACCGAAACGAAGTAATAGTTACTTCTGATCTAAAAGTATAGGAAAATTTCTCTGAAGTCAAGAGAAATAAAATATCTATTATCAAAACTAATGCAAGCCTCTTCTGAACTGCAGAAAAATTATCTTTTAATCAAAATAACTAAAAGTGCTTCTAAATGACTGGAAACGCACATAATCCTCTTAACTACGCTAAAACCCTTTCTATTCAAGCATACAGTAAAAAGGTGCTTTTATTGTAATATTTCAACTGCATTAATAACATACAAATGCCTTATAACTAAAACTAAAGTTCTTATTAACTAATTAACTTCTATTAATTAAAGCACTCAAAATAATAGTAGATCCTTGAGATAACCAAAATCATGCAAAATGAAATTTAGATAAATTACAATAAAACCCTCTCAACTCAAACAAAATCCTGTTTAACCAAAATTGCAGCAAAAACGTAGTTTTACTGTACTTATTTCAATTGCATCCATAACTGAAGAATACCTTAATAAGGTATTTCTCTCGCCTTCCTAGCGTGCCTTCGTCGTGTGGTGGTCTGCACACTGGGCGCGTATTCTAGAGGTCCGAGGTTCGATTCCCGGCAAAGGCGTGCTCATTTTTCAATCTCTCTTGCTTCCAAAAATACCTAATGTCTCTACAACCTTTTAACCAAAACTAAACTTCTTACTAAGTGCAGTTAAAAACACCTCTTAACCAACATAACAGTAAAACTAGCAGTTAACTAAAACTACACTCCCTTTCCTTAAAAAACGCCTCTTAGATAAATTACAGTAAAAACCTCTTAACTAAAATAAAAATCCTCTACAATCAAAATTAAGCGAGAAAAAAAGAAGAAGAGTTTATTATACTTTAATCTTATTAATAACAGAGTAATATTTCTTAACTAGAACTAAAATAAACTTCTTTCCAAGTACATACAAAAACACCTCTTAACCTAAAATACAGTAAAATCCTCTTAATAAGAGCTGTTCAGAACTTAGTTACTGTAACATTTCATCAAGAAAGCAGGTCTTTGTCGAAATGTTGGACACAACAGTACGGAATCATACTATCCTCGATGTCCTGTTTAGTTTAATTTTATCAATTTTTTTAAACTGACTGCATATCCCGTCAGCGGTTACAGAAGAGACCAATGGCTTTTGAAGTCAAGGTCATTTGATGCTGATTTTAATAACTCTCAAGATTTTGAGAAATCTTTATTTTATAAATTTATTTTAATAACTCTTAAGACGTTAGAAACGTTCATTGGAGGCTTTCCAAAATTTTTCAACTTTTCGTTACGGTAAGAATAGTACGCATTTACGTCTACTTGCTACGTGCGTCTACATCAAGTGTTCCGTTTGAATGAAACGGAACACTTGACAACCATTTATCATCCTGGTGTTCTCGAAATATCGCTGTTGTCAGTGTTGCCATTCAAGATAGCATAAAATCTTTTATTTTCTGTTCAAATTTAATCCGTCTTGAGTTCTTATGAATCTGAGCGGTTGAAATGTGATTGCGCTTTGCTCTTGTATGCTATAAAACGTTATTCAATAAAGAAGAAGACTATTTATGATGTCTTGTAGAATATAACGTATTTTTGATGTAAGCATTGGAATGTTAAGGGATTCTGTATTACTAGTAAGCCCCCGACTCTAACGAATCAAATAAGCGAAAGCGTGAAACTCGCTACGGTGTGAATGAATGGGAATGGGAATGGGAGAATTAAAAAGTAGAAGAATAAATCCAACTTTAAAAAGTCTTATATAAAGTTTTATACATAGTATATATACGTTTTCAAACTTGGCGATAAAATTAAATGCACATTAAACAAAATTAAATAATAAATAAAGATTACAGGAAGGTATATCAATTATTTTACTGTTTTATTTTATAACATAACTCAAACTTTGCGAAACAGTGAGCAGTAAAATTAACAAAATAATTAAATCGTGAAATTAATCAAACATTTCACTATGCATATTGTTACATATAATTAAAAAGTGATTAGCTTAGTGTGTTCTCGCCAAGGAGGTTAGTTCACGCCACATACACGTTTTTCTCTTCACGTTTTGTAATATAAGTTTACCAAGTATGTAGCATATGGCGTGAGAAATATCATTAATTACAATAATATTATAATTAATTACAATAATGAATGACTGTAATAAAAACAGATCCATTTATTATTATTAAATAGAAGAAAAAAATCTGGTGAATCTTTACATTATGGTAACTTGGCGATTTTTTGGCGAAAATTTGGCGACCAACCCTGCTACAGCAATCTGCTAGTTTTGTTTTGGACGCCATATTGTTTTCACAAAATAAAGGCATGTTTTTTTTTTTTTTTTTTTTTTTTTTTTTTTTTTTTTTTTTTTACTGTACATTTTTTCCAACAATCTGCTAGCCGAATTACGCTTAAACTAGAACTTTTATGGAACAAAAATGCATGACGAAACAAATGACGAAACAAAACATGACGAAGATTAGGTGCGAAATTGAGAGAAAGTGCAGAATCGCAAACTCTCTTGCTTCTCTTGCTTGCACATACACAAACTCTCTTGCTTGCACATACACGGTATCCATGTACACGTCGACCTATTTTCACTTAAAAAAAACATCCCAAAATTGCACAAAAATGGCATTGCGCACACTCTTGACTTTATCTATGTACACACCGATCTATTTTCACTTAAAAAGTCAAAATTGACAAAAATCCAATTCTTCTTATTCTTGTAAAAAGCCCCAAACAAATAAGTGGGCGATTCTGCACTTTAGCAGCGAAATTGTTTCTGAGTGGTTATTAGCTAAAATCACGATCGGAATTTTCCGGAAAATGTCACATGACATGTCTCATGATCTCTCATTTCTCTGAGACAAAATAATCTGTGATTCGAACTGTGTATTTCTCAGATTATTCCTAAAGTCCTAGATAGTAACCTTTATCGCCTTACCAAAATGTCGCCAAACTACCTGTTACCATATTCTAAAGATTAGCCAAAAATCTTAAAGCTTGGTTCGCTTTAAGATCAAAGCGAACCAAGAGAAAAGAATCAAATAGAAAAAGAATCAAAGAATCCTATAGAAAGTTTTTCAAAGGGAATTATGACTTTTGCTGTATTTTCTTATAATGGTAAATTAAAAATAAAGGGATTGTAGAAAAGGTTAAGATCCACTCCAAATATTATCAGAAACATATTTTATGCCCAGTTTTCAAATATGAAACACCTTCTCTTTATCCACAGTGCCATTCATCAGTAAAACTGCATCAAGACAAAGCATGCAGCCACAAGTTAAAATATTCACTTTTAATTTCGTAGAAAAAATTGAACAAGAAACGTATCCTTTACTTCTTTCCCTACTAAATCTCACCCACAAAACATTTGCGCTTTTGTAATTTGAAAAAACGGCTTGTCCAAGCGTCGACCTCCTTGAAGTTTGGAAAGCAGTTCAAGAGGAATTGGATAAAATACCTCTTCGGGTACAACAAAAGGCTTTATTGTCTTCGAAACTACGTAAATTGTGTCGATAGATAGTGAGGAATAAGGGTTATCAAACAGAACACCGTGTATGATAAATGATTTGGCTATGTAATGTAGCATCACATGACTTAATGTAACGATCCAAAAATTTTTACAAAAACTTTGTTAAGGGTGTTCCTAGTGTCAAAATTATTTTGTAGTTCATTGCTTATCTCATCGACCATTGTAGTATTTTATATTATTAATAGCTGTTATTAATAAAATGTATAAAAAGGTTTACACAGTATTGCTTTATTTTGACAGTTTGCGAAAGGTGAAACTGGAACAGAGGAAGTTGATGGATAATGCCAACACGATATCTGACATGGCGAAGGTATGTTTCTCTGCGATAATTTATTTCCTACACAACATTGTTTTGAAATCTATTTTGCTGGAATTGAGCACAAGTTCCAACACAATGATAGTGAAAGATTTATCAACTTTTGACTGTTTTCAACTTAAATTCTGAATTCAGCAAATGAACTTCACCTAAGCTAGAGCTTTTGAAAAAGACTATTCTTAGGTCTACTAAACTGCTCCTAATTTTTGAATTAGAACTACAAGACTATTCTTAGATCTTTTAAACTACTCCTAGCTCTGATTTCTGAACTTGAACTACAAGACTATTCTTATATATACCAAACTATTTCTAGCTCTAGTTTCTGAACTAGAACTACAAGACTATTCTTAGATTTTCTAAACTACTCCTAGCTCTGATTTCTGAACTGGAACTACAAGACTATTCTTATATCTACCAAACTACTTCTAGCTCTAGTTTCTGAACTAGAACTACAAGACTATTCTTGTATCTACCAAACTACTTCTCTAATTTCTGAACTAGATCTACAAAACTATTCCTAAACCTACTAAACCACTCCTAGTTCTAATTTCTGAACTAGAACTACAAGGCTATTCTTAGGTGCACTAAACTATTTCTAGTTGTAATTTCGGAACTGGAGCTACAAGACTATTCTTTGATGCACTAAGTTACCCTCAGCTCTAATTTGTGAGCGAGAACTACAAGACTATTCTTAGATCTGATAAAATACTCTTAGCTCGAATTTTTGAACTAGAACTACTAGACAATCTTTAACTGTAATTTCGTAACAAGTAGACTATTTACTAGTTCTACTAAACTACTTTTAGCACTAGTTCATGAATTAGAAATACTAGATTACTTTTCCTCGTTCTATTAAACTACTCCAAGTTCTAGTTTCTGAATTAGAAAAGCTAGATCATTCTTTGCTCTACTGAGCTACACCAGTTGTAGTTTTTGAACTAGAATTATCAGTTAACTTCTTAGTTCTAGTATTTTACCCCTTGCTCTAGTTTCTGAACTAAAACTACCAGCTTATTTTAGAAAACCTACTCCACTATAATTAAACTACTCTTGAATTATAACTAGAACTTCTTTAGAAACAGAAGTTCTGGAATTTCTCAGATTGGTAATCTTCGAACATGCAGTACAAGACTCTTTATTCAACTCTGCGAAATTTTAGTTCAGAGAATTCGATCTCCTTTTTAGTATACACTGGTGTGCAAAAATTAAGGACGAGACGGTTTTTTCAATATAACTTTGTACAAAAGCTTTCCAAATCAACGCATTTAATACCGTAAGATCCCCAATGCGTAAGGACATGAGTACTGTAAGCAACACTTACTAAAAGAGAAATCAGAGGGATAAAAAGAAGCTTTATTGAAAAAGTAGCATGAAGCGCAATGCGACTGAAGGCCGAAACATCCCTGTGATGGGTGTCCAGCAAGAAACATCCGGTCTTTAATAAAGGATATAATCTCCCCTGACTGCTAGGCAGGTTTCACAGCGTCTGCCCATGCTGAGAATGAGGGTGTCAATGAGCTGTTGAGGCATTGCTGCCCATTCGTCTTGCAGCGCGAATCGAAGCTCCGGAATCGTTACTGGTGGTAAGGTACGAGCTGCCAAGCGTCTGCCTAAGAAAATCCCATACTTTACTTGAGATCCGGAGATCGTGCCGGCCAATCCATACGTTCAATATCCTCACTCTCTAATAGCTGTTCGGAAGCTACTGTGCGATGACATGGTGCATTGTCGTCCATGAAAAGGAACTGCGGACCCATAGCGCCTCTAAAAAGACGCAATATGGAAGAAGAATCTCGTTACAATAACGGGTCCCGTTGACTGAACCTGCGTCGAAGATGTGAAGGTCTGTACGACTACCAAGCATGATGCCTCCCCAAACGAGAACACCGCCACCTCCATACCTGTCCCTTTCAATGATGTTCGAGGGATGATTGCGGCTTCCCCGCTCTCTCCAGATGAGTATGCGATGAGAATCGCTACTCAGACTGAATCTGCTCTCATCTGTAAAGAGTACTCATTACATTCATTGTCTCTCCAATTCCGGTGTTTCCGGCACCACAGAGAACGCCTTCTCCGATGGGCAGGCGTTAGAGGTATACACCGTACAGGGCGTCGTGCAAACAGACCACCACCGTGCAGTCTTCTGGCCACGGTAAAACGCGATATCGGTCGTCCAGTCGCCTGTGTCGTGTGTCTAGCGATTTCTCCCGCTGTCTGCCGCCTGTTTCTTCTGGCCTGTAAGGCAATATACCGGTCATCTGCGGTAGTGGTTCCTCATGGACGACCACTACTAAACCCCCGAATAGCTGTTCCTGTAGTTTGAAATTGTCTCCAAAGTCGTGAAACGATGCTGTGAGCAATTCCGAACTCTGCAGCCATACTTGTCACACTGCGGCCTTCCTCCAACTTTCCAATGATTCGACCTCGGGTAAAAGCATCCAGATGTCGTCTAACAGATTGATTATTCGCCATTTCTTGCTGAGGCAGCAACTCGGTGTGATTTTAACTGCTATACGGCGTGCGATCTCTTTGCCAGAAATACTGATCTTACACCTACAACATGCTTTATACTACTCAGACACTCCCCATTACGTCTACCTGCATATCTGCGCATGTGCTACCGTACATCACCTTACTTAATCTCCTGATTGGTCTTTCTGTCCGCTCTGCCTCTTCGTTCAGCTGATATGCTAATTTTTCGACTTCGTTCTTAATTTTTGCACACCAGTGTAGATAAAAAGTAAAGCATATCCGACATAATATAAAAACAGCACTCTCTGGAAATTGAATCAGTAAGAGGAAGAAGGAATTTCTAATGAGGAAACAGCTTCCCTTCGAAATACACGGTAGTTTTTAACAAAGAATTATTTCTTCCATTAAATACTTTTAATAACTGAAATGCGTTAATCTTCAGAACAGCGTATTGCAGTTGAGATAAAAAAATCCATTGTCAACCCCTTTTATTATCCACTTTCAACTATTAGTTACAAGAACATAATACGGAGTTCACTAGAGAGATTCGCAGGATCTTCTCCTTCGTTTTACTATAGGCCTTCAGCATTAATAAAACTGCTAGAATTTTCAATATATAGTTTAAGGGGACTCATACACCTTAAACCCCTCATGATCTTCGAATATGTGACTGTTGCAAGAATTGGGATATTTTATTTATTTTAAAAGCAATTACTTCGAACGTTTTACAGCTGACTACATAATATAGCTGCTTTGGAATCTAGTAACCAGAAAGTTTGTGTTGCCACAAATATTTTTATAATTTAATCCTCTTTGTGATAAAATATTTCGCCATGTTTCCCCCTTGCGCGCATGATATTTTAAAAATGGCTAATGGTACATACTTGAAATTTCCTGGAATTCTTTATGTGGGCACTATTTTCTAACTGAACCAACAATCTGATGAATATTTTAATATTGAAAAATTTCATGGACGAAAACATTAAAATGTTTTTTGATAAAATACATTTTATAAACTTAACTCAAAATAAAATAAAAATGTAACATGAAATTTTTAGAATTTTAGGTTCACAGTAGTTTCCAAATGTTATAAAAGCTATATATTAAATATGGAATTAAATTATGAAACAGAATGTTTTAAACTGTGCGCGCAAGTTGGAAACAGGACAAAAAATGTTGTCACAAAGCGGATTAAATTATAAAAATATTTGTTGCATCACAAACTTTCTGATTACTATTTCAAAAAGCAGCTATATTATGTAGTCAGCTGTAAAAAGTTGGTAGTAATTGCTTTTAAAATAAATAAGTTATCCCAATTCTTGCAACAGTCACCTATTCGAATATCTTATGGGTTTTAAGGCGTATGAATCCCCTTAACAAAAAATTTTGCTTGTACGTGTATTTCAAGGTTGTGGTGCAACAAACAAATACAAAAATAGCATTAAATATAATAAATAATTAAGACTAAAATAAAAGATGATCATAATTAAAGTTAGCCTTATAATACGAAATATATATATATGTTCTTGAAAAAATGTATAATTTGTTCATACATTTTTAACAAAGTACTTGTATGAGCAATACAACAGCTCAAAAAAAGTGTCCATCAGTGCAGAACTTGACTATGTTGTTTTAGATAACTGAAACATTAGGAGTACAAGGCGTAAAGTATTCAGTGACCAAGTGGCTGGAAAGTTACATATACATTCTTAAATATTAATAATCACCCATAAATCGTATTATAGATAGAGAGAATTAAAAGTATCAAACCGGGCGTGCAAAAAGAAAATGTCCAGAGCCATAAAGCCGAGCATCCAAAAAAGAGCTCGAATTATGTTTAGCGAATAATGTGGCATATGTGATACTCTCTTTTTAGAAAATTACTTCCAAACTGCACGTTGAGAGTTCGAGGTGTCTACAATAAGAAGGGCTTGCGCCGCGGGATGGATAGACGTTGATGTATTCCCAGCTCCCAATGAATGTCATTCAGTTTCCATTAATTAACGTTTTGATTTCAACAGATTGTTGCGTTATTCTTTTCTGACACCAGTTGTTACGTTATTTTCTTTCTTCACGTTCGTACGGGAATCGTGTGGATTTGGAGTGAATAATGACGACAGCACTTGATGAAATATCGAAACACACTTTATTTACCAATCTTAATCAGATAGCTCCAAAATCACGTTACAGTCGTCGAAGAACTACTATAAACACGCTGACACGTTCAGCGACACAGCCTTTACACTGTCAGGCAATAACGGTGGAGACAGCTTCCTGCACCAGAGTACAGCTCCCGACTCTGCTCTGTCGTTCTCGGAACTCCACGTACTCTTGAGACACTCCACGCTACAACTCGCGATGCACTCGACGACACACGAGCACAGCTCCCGACTCTTTGGTTCAGTCGTTCCCGGAGCTCAATACGCTCTTTCGACGATGCACTAACCGCGATACACTAACAGACTCCCTCGGTGCACTCGACGACCCACTCGGCACTCGCTGCCCGGCTGTCAACTCGATCGACTCCGCAGGGATTGACTCGCTAGACGAGACACCAACTCGATAATGACTATCTCGCACTGCAGACGAGGCACGCACACTCGCCTTCTCGACAAGGCACTCTCCCGATACTAACTGACTGCAGACCAGCAGGGTTTATATAGCTTTCGGCTTGTGTTCGAGAACATTCTAGGCTAAATCGGTAAGAATTCGTTCCAGAAGGCTTTCCATCCGTCCATGGCATATCGCCAATTCTGTCGCCAAATATCGCCAAATGTGGCAATCCTAAAACTGCTTTTCGAGGAAGCTATCTTACCACGCCTATACATTTCGTAACGGTATGTAGAAACGATACCTGCTTACCATTGGTGCATCTCGGGTGTCTTCTATACTTTTATCTGTATCTGAACTAGTCAACTTTGAGTTATCCGATATTTAACACATTCTTTTCTTATATGCCTTTTAACGGCAGAGGTCATTATTTCTTCATCCTTTAGAAATGGTGAATGGCATGAATCGCCGCTTAATTTTACTCTCCACAGTTTTAAACTGTAAAATTATGGAAAAAAGTGGACGAAGCTGAACAAATAAATCTGAGTTAAAAGGTTTAATTTTTAGAATGTTCGTAAAAAAGTTGACGGGAAAAAACGCAGAAATATTTTTACATCATATGTGACACTAGTGCCCTTAATTTAATGATTAAAAAAAATAAAAAGACATGCGGAGACAAGTAATAATAAGAAAAAGACTATATTTATTGTGGACACTAAATACCTGTTTATCGAGAATAATTTATAAAATTAGCTCTTTAATCGATATGCACTTGCCCAAACATTTCTTATAACAGATTTTATTGATATATCAAGTTTCACATAAACTGACTCCTGATATTAAACTTTACATTGTTACATTTTAATGTATTTTAATATAATCTATTTCGTTAAAGATTCTGACTGCTATCAATCGCAAACTGTACTCTGTTACAACATCGCCAGGCTACTACAGATGCAGAATTTGATAATAAATTTGCTCCTATAGGAGCCATACAGAAAATAAGAAGAGATTTCATAAATGACGAATGTAAACTAATCGCGAAACAGCTGTGATACAATTCCAGAATTTACACAAATCTACTCAAAAAAGAGGCAGAAAATTAACGGCTGCCAAGCGAATCAAGTACTTGTGATGCTCTCCAAAACTCACAGCCAGAAGAATTCTCTTGCAAATTATTTAAAAACTTATGTATTCTAATTCAGAAGTCAAACAACAAAAATCAGCGTGATATTTTCAAAATTTTTACAGGACTAGTTTCGATGGTTTTACCGAACCACCATACTCAGTTGCAAAACCGCAAATGAACAAGACACATATTTTGCAGACACATTTTATAAAGTTGCACATAATTTGCAGAAATTTAACTTTCGGGTTGTTTATTCTCCCATCAATAAAATTCCAAGTTCCATACTCAAGGACCCCATTCCGGATATAAATTCTTGGGGTATTTATAGGATTCCTTGCCAGTGTAGTTTGATTTACATTGTAACGCGAAATCTTAATGGCCAAAGAAAGCCTTAAGATTTCGCGTCAAGGAACATGAGGCATATGTTAGAAAAAAGGAAACATAGAAGTCTTCTGTTGCTCAACATTGTTGGTCCGAAAATCACACTTTCAATTTTTCTGCTGCCAAAATTATTCAAAAAACATCTTTCATTGGAGAACTGGATTTTCTAGAGGCATTTCACATTCAAAAAAAATCTTTCTGTTCTAGTTAACGATCCTAATTCCAATCCATCTTTGCCTTCGGCCTTTAAAGAAATTATGTTTTAGTTCTGGTTTCACCAACAGATGGCGCCACTTGCTTATTCTTGTCAGGCTTTCTTATCTTATCTAATCATTATTTCCTATCTTGTTCATTTGCGGTTTTGCAGCTGAGGATGGTGGTTCGGTAAAACCATCGAAACTAGTCCTGTAAAAATTTTGAAAATATTACGCTGATTTTTGTTGTTTGACTTCTGAATTAGTATTTATTCGGCGTGTTATTGTGTATTAATTATCTTATATATTGTAATATTGGCATAGTTAACGCGATTTGATGCTGCAAATGATATCAGTTCAAAATTAATATTTTATGGACATTTATGAAAACATCCGATAAAGTGATTAAAACTCGGACAGATAAACTTATAGCGTAAAATCAGAAAAATATAGACTAAGACATATACAACAATGTTTTGTATCTTAAAGCTTATCGAGATAACAGAGGCGTAAACTACTTTCATCCAATGCGTTTATTAAATTAAATAAGGAATATCGAACATGAAAACTGTTTCTAAATTTAATTATTTCACTCCTTATATTATGCTCTTTGCCCGCACCAGTGGCTTAAGTTGAAAACTCATTTAGCAGGATGTCAAGAATTAATGTTTGAAGAAAAAGAAGAAATAGTAATAATAATTATTTTGAGTAGTGCGAGAGAATGTAATTTTCCTAATCGTAAAACTCGAAAACATTTTGTAGAATAATTATTAAGAAACGTATTTTCCTTTTGGCAAAGTTTGTGTTGTACACGTAACATAGTTTATTATGTGATCATTATATTTTTTTTGAAGGGTAAATTTTGGAAAAAGAAGCTGTAATTTAGTATTTTTCACTACAAAAAATACCTTCTAAGATTTTCTTTCTAAAAACAGTTATTTTATGTAATTATCTTTTCTATCTTTCTCGCTTTCTATTTCTTCTGCCACCAGCGGAACCCACCAGCGGACAATTGGCCAAGTCGCTGAACACTTAGTTTGATCCGGGGTTCGCATCCCGGTGAACGAGTTGACTGCACGGGCGTTTTCCGTGGTTTTTCCCATGCGTAACTTGCATACGAGCCAGTTTCCCTTAGAAATTTCTCCACAAAAGCATCTCTCTCCTTAGGCAGATAGCCTTTGAATACTTTGCTATAATCAAATAAATCAAACTAAACTAATCTGCTACAATGTTAATTTCTAGTTCGCACATATTCAAATGAGGTAGAAAGAGATAGCATTTAAAGGAAAGTTTTAGAGGAGAGAATCAGAGCGTGTTCCGCCTGCGGATGCCCACGTTGCTAGTTGAATCTCTTGATAGCTTTTCGTCTGCGACGTTGCGTTGTTCTAGCCATTAGGTTTGTCACGCTGATATTTAGGTTTCAGCCAACTTGACGTTTTCTGTCTGTGTAGCCTTCTTTGCTAACTTTTAATTTACTTGGTTAAGCTGAATTGGTTACTTTTGATTTATACCATAATTGCTAGCTATTCCAGTAAGCACAAGCTGTGCCTTCTGCTATTTTATTTGAGTTAATAAATACTCCATTTTCCATGTCTCTGTTATAATTCCCAAGACATATTGAGAAGTCGCTTAAATTTTCGAGATTTCTCACTCAGTTGGTGAGACAAAGATGGTGAGACTCTACAAAATATATCCAGCTATGAGACTCCTCGTCAGCTTATGAGAACTTGTCATTAGCTTTTTTTCCCATTATTTGTTTAAATAGCTATATTTAATGTAACTTTTTTAAATACAATTCTTCTGCAAATATCCATTATTTTATAATAACATAATTACTCATCGAATTAATTTTTTGTATAATTCTTTTATAACAGCACCAAAATCACTACCAGACCCAGATTCTTTGTATAGCATTACTCCTAGTTCTTAAAATGCTTTGAATATACTGCTGTAGCTTATTACAGCTTTCTAAATAAATAATTTCATACTAGCAGTTTCGCTGCCAGCCTTCGTCTGGCTTTTAAATGTATCGGAAAAATGGCTGAAGGAAACACCAAACGTTACATTTAAAAACCGTGTAGAATTTTACTCTGCAGGTCAACTTCATAAAAACATTATTACGTATAACAAAATTACAATGAAATAAGCAATATCCCTTAATACAAATATTAATTATTCTAATAAATAAATTAACCAACTTCCCTTTACAAACTCTTATGAACTCAAATGGTATAAAGGAGGTTAAGAACTTTGTTTACTAAAAGAAGCACTCAAAACTTAAAACTAAAAACAGTGAAATGAGCCATAAATAACATAAAAGAATACAAAAAACAAAAAATTCTGAAAAGCAAAGTATAATTAATGATATTTTATCTTATATTTTCAAGGGAAAAAAATTACAATGAAATAAGCTATATCCCTTAATACAAATATTAATTATTCTAATAAATAAATTAACCAACTTCCCTTTACAAACTCTTAAGAACTCAAATGGTATAAAGGAGGTTAATAACTTTGTTTCCTAAAAAAAATCACTCAAAACTTAAAACTAAAAACAGTGAAATGAGCCATAAATAACATAAAAGAATACAAAAAACAAAAAATTCTGAAAAGCAAAGTATAATTAATGATATTTTATCTTATATTTTCAAGGAAAAAAAATTACAATGAAATAAGCTATATCCCTTAATACAAATATTAATTATCCTAATAAAAAAATTAACCAACTTTCCGTTGAAGAAAAACAAATCATGCAAAACTTTTCAATATCTTACAAACAGTGAAAAAAGCAAAAAATAACATGAAAGCAACTCAAAAAACATGAAATTCCGCGCAGAATTTTACTTTACAGAACAACTTTATCAAAAAAAATCAATAAAAATGTGTTATATATATATATAAATGACAATGAAATATGCCAATCTCTTAAAAACTGTGACATAAGAAATACGACGGAAAATTGCTGCCAAACCCATATTTCTAAAAGAATGAAACTATTCAAATGATGCGATTTCATCAAAAATCTATCAACAACAGTAAGCCAGGAAAATTGTTGCCAAAATCACATTTTTAAAGATGTGAGATGCGAGAAGTGTACACGGAAGCTTCATTTAATCTTTTTTAAATACAAAATATTATCATTTTTCCAAAATTCTTTTTGTAAAAGCAGTCGCAAGGATGAAAGTTTAACGTGTCCAAAAATCAAAGAAAAATAAACTGTACATTTTTAAATATAAATCTTTTTAGAAAAAATCCCGTTGAAAAGGTGTTAAGCTCCCTTTGTTAAATAAATTCGTATTTAATCGATTTATTGAAACACTAAATTTATTTTAAGTTCGTAAAATAGCTAAGTGCCTACGTTTCCTGACGATGTGAAAACGGAGTGTGTAGAGTAAAATCTCTCTTTCCTATAGCCCATTATGTCTCAAAATGACGCGATTTTGTCACAGAACATAAAGTAAAAAAAATTCTAATTCGAATATCGAAAACATCACTTCATGATGCACTGGCTCTTGTCTAGATGCACCTATGTACCAAATTTCGTAGCCGTGGGTCTATTAGCTTACGCGCATCGCGAACGAAAGACACACACACAGACTCTTTCTTTTATTATATGTAGAGAAGAGATTGCTACAAATTTTTATGTACGCAGCGTATAAGTTACTGCAATAAAATAAAAGTCTCCCGCTATAGTTCAAACAAAATTAAATATCATCAGACCACTGCATGTCTTATTTAAACTCATGCACCATTTTTCTTCTTTTAGACTTCCAACAGCATCTATGAAGTCGTCAGCGATCTTAGTCAACGGCAGATGTCTTTAGAAGATCGCCTTCAGATTGCAACAGAACGAATCATAGCCATCCAGGAAACCTTGGATAATCTGCCGGATCTTCTGATGTGCAGAATCCAAGCTTGTCGAAAACCTTCCTACCACCAGCCAGCGACTGGACCCTCTTGGGCAAGTATATCATCCGTCAACTTGCCTGCTTCTCAGAGACGAAGCTGCACGCTTGGCTTACCAACTGTCGTGCCACGATCAGGTTCTGCCAACACATAGCTGAAGCAACAGCATCTGGCTGGAATAGGCATGTCTTCGTTCATTGAGTGGACGAAGAGAAAACGAATATCTCGTCTTGCAAAGAATCAAGTTCCCCAAATGTAATCCATACGGTTTCTGAATGATTGTATGGCATTTCCATAAATCTGAGATGACGAGAAAGATGACACAAGCTTTCACAATCTCCTGTTTGGGGAACATCGAATCAATTTTACGAAAATTATTTGTCGTCGAACATTCTAGGATATCGCTCCAAGCTTATTGTTACTTCTGTTTCGGCAGCCGCAGGAAAATTGTTTTAAGGCGTCTGCGAAGTTTTAGGATTGAAGTTTTTTCAATCTACCCCTCTAAAGCTGCAAGAAGATAAAACTGTCGTAATTGTTCCTAATACATATCAATTTGCCTCCTTTAAAATGTCATCCGGACCTACCTCCTTTAAAATGTCATCCGAATGGATCATTGACGGAAAGAAACTTAACTGTAATTATTCGTTTGATTTCATATTGGCTGAACAGTGAGGAAAGAGCTCTTTTTTTTTTTTTTTTTTTTTTTTGATAACGCATGTGTTGTAAGAGCCTTATTTCAAATCAGAGTGTCAAAGGCATCCGTTTATTCCCCCTAAGAGAAATCTCGTATTAAAAGTTATCATTTTTTTAGGAAAAATTAAGAAATTCTGAAATTTGTAACAAGACCAAATACTCATCTGCACGTAATTGTTCCTACTACATATCAACTTGCCTCCTTTAAAATGTCATCCGGACCTAGCTCCTTTAAAATGTCATCCAGAGGTATCATTGAAGGAAAGAAATTTTACTGTAATTATTCGTTTGATTTCATATTGGCTGAACAGTGAGAAAAGAGCTTTTTTCACTTTGTCACTTGATAATGACATTCGAAAGTTCTATGAACAAGATAATACATACCAGGGGTACCCCTAAACAACTGGAATTTTTTTAGGCAAGTATATTATGCTTACATTATTTTAAATGTTCAAAATGTTTGAATTGTTCGTCATTCAAAATGTTCGCTACCACCATCGATACACCTTTCCCAACATTTATTTTGCCTGTTGTTGGAAGAATGGAAATAGAACTAGAACCCTTGGCGTAGAATATTTTTCAAGGCACACAACATAGTTTCTGGCACCTAGCTGAATTTATTTTGTCTTTCTTTTCTTTCTTCTTTTTTTTAACCTACCGTATTAATTTTGAGAACTTTTTTCACACATGGAAGTAGAAAAAAGGTCTTACTGAAGGAGAAGTTTTGTTAATTAGCCTAAGCGAGGCAAAGCACTACATTCTTCTTCTTCAAGGACTGTCAGACGTAGAGCAGTTCTTCAGAAATTCGGTTAGTTGTATAACGATGTTCTTCATTAACAACCTTGTTTCTACCATCGCATTCCCATCAATGGATAGTCAAGTCTTCATTTCACATTTCGCCATTTCTGAATCTGAAAAACCATTTGTAAAGAACTGGTTTACTCAACGCATCATCTTTAAAAACTAAATAAAGCATAATTACGGCCTTACTTGCAGTTTTCAACGTAAAACAAAGTTTAAAGCACACTTCTTTTTCTTTGTGGTTTTGCAACAGAACACCGTAAGAATACACTTAAGTCTGCATTGTGTCAGAGCCGTTCTACTTTGACTGATGCCACTTAGCAATCAGAAAAAGGAAATCTTAAGATAACAAGCCCCTAGCGGCCCGATCCGTACTTACGAAACATTAGCGTGCAGTGTTATCACTCTGGTTACTTTTGGATACACCTTTATATGTGGTATCAGAAAAAATGCCCCGCTATAAGAAGGCTAAGCACAGCAAACGATGTTTTCTTCATATCTTTGTTTTCTGACTGACTCAGTCCAGGAACTCCGAAGACGCCCTGTTCGTTATCCAGTAGAACATCCGAGACAGTTTTACGAAAACTTTCTGGTCTTTGATGTCGCTCCAAGCTTCCTGTTACTTCTCTTTTGGCAGCTGATGAAAACAAAAATGTTGTTTTGTTTCTTGAGAAGATATATTTGTTAACTGCTTCAGGTACTTTAACAGATGTTGCATAACAGCAAAAGCATCGCATTCTACTTTATTAATTATCTCCTGTAGGAAAAAACTTTTTTAATCTGACGATGTACAGACTACGTCATAAGCTTCAATTACGTCAATGTTAATCAACAAAGCTCATTTTATTTTCCATTCCACCGCAGTTTGTAAAGTTCAGATTTACTATTTTTTGCCAAGCACGTCAAACAGAAATGTACAAGGACATTCAACTATGACCTGGACGAGTTACGTACCCAGACTGACATGATTTTAAGTAATTCTGTTATGCTGCAATGCATCTTTTTCGGTGTTCTGTAAGCTGTTTCATTCCCCTTCTAAAAATTGTTAAGATGGGTTTATATAATACTCTTGAACCGTTTTTAATGTAGGAACTGTTTTCTCAGTATGATGCCGCACTTAGTTTATGTTTCAGTCTTGAAAGCTGGGTGTGCTAAATGTAGACTATAATGAAGATATGGCAACACTTTCCACTTGCCTGTCTATGACACACATAGTTCTCTAAATCTTCTACGAAGCCTAGACAAAATCTAGAATCCTGAGATCTCTTTTCACACTTCGCTAACAATTTAACAATAATTATTTCTAAATACGAGGGTTGTAACTTTAATAGTGGCAACACAGCTGAAAAAACGCTACGCAACAAAACCAAAGAATATTGCGTATGCCACACGTGAACTACATACCTACCTTACCTCTCAGCAAAAAAACTCGTCCTGCCTACGTCACGCGCATGCGGCGGAGTGACGCGAAGAACGAATCCTTGTATTAGCTCGCGGTCTAAAGTCAGTGTTGTCAGTATGTTTCACGATGGGTTCCACATCAATTGACGGAAATGCAGAAATGGCTACGGTACGATACTGCCCGAACTCACCTGGAGCGCTATGAGCGCGAAGGAGATACTTTTTTACGCCGTATCATTACGCTGGATGAGACTTGGGCCCGATCGTAGCAGCCAGAACTGAAACGCCAATCAAACAAATGGCGTCATCACGGGTCACCACGAAGTTCGAAATTTCGTCAGAACCCCAGCAATGTGAAAGTTATGGTGATTCTCGTGTACGGCTGTGATGGTGTCATCCTAACGCATACCGTTCCCCCACAGCAGACCGTCACTGCGCAGTATTACTGCTTATTTTTGGAGCACAATCTCCGACCAGCTTTGAGAAAAAAACGGCGAAACTTTCTGCATAACGCTCCTCTCATTTTGCATGACAGAGCTCGGCTGCATGCAGCGCAAGCTGTGACTGATTTGTTCAAGCGATGGGGCTAGGAAGTGCTTTACCATCCACCATACTCCCCAGATCGAAGTCTTTGTGACTATGACTTAATTCCTAAGATGAAGGAACCACTTCATGGCACTCGCTTCCAAACTGTTCCTGAGATTCTTGCGGCAGTAGACCGGTCCATTCAAATTATCAACAAAACAGGCGCTGCTACAGGTATTCTGCGACTTCCACATCGTTGGAAACGGGTTGTACACAATGCTGGCGACTATATTGAAGGACTGTAAAACATGGTGACATGAATCACTTTTGTATTCCTTGTAAATAAATAGTTGCCACTATTAAAGTTCCAACCCTCGTAAAGGGAGTATTTCCTACTTACTTTTTCTACTCACTGCGCTACACCTAACTAACAAGATCGATCTTCCACTACATTATAAGTAACACGAGACGGGGCAAACATACAAGGCCGCCAATAATCTAATAGTCCGGGTCATATGTGGAAGCCCTTTTAATTAAATTTTCGTTTCAGCAACTCGTTTGAAAGTTTTAAATTCAGGCATTTATGTTCGGTGCCTATTATGTACAAATATACGAGCTCTGTATATTATTGTGTGATATTTGCTGTTTTTTAATGTTATGGTTCCGAAATTAAGCAAAGTACATTGTTTTAAAGCATAATTACACATTGAATCTGTAACAACAACATCTAATATGTTTATTAAGAGCATTATAATGACTTTACTAATTTTTTAATATATTTGAACTATGTTTTGAGTGTTTGTTTTTGTCATATGCGACAACCTAAATATCATTTACGTCACCTCATTTTTTGACATTAAAAAAATACCATTAGATGGTAACAGTGTAAGTACCTGGAAATAGTTCTTTCGACAGGTTAGTTGTGGGAATATTTCGTCAGTTTGTTACGGGTTATATCCTACTATGCTTTTAGCATGCGCTTGTCCTGGAAATTTTTGCCCTGCACAAAACATTGCACTGTTCCATACCAATGATTCTCGGCTTACATTCATATGATAGATCCTGCGTAACGCGGACTCCAACATATTAATTTAATATTTCGAATCTTTAACCATGTATATTTTGCTCTTTTGCTCTAAACCAGAAGATGTATTCTGAAGAAATAACATGAATGGCTTCATTTTGCACAGCAACATTCTTTTTAAATGCCTAATATGACAGAAATATTCTTTTTTCAGATATGATGGACTTAGGATGCAATTATTGAATCAAATTTAGTGACATTTTCCAGTAATTTTGGAAAACTATCGTTAACATTATGAAACAGATTTACAGACTTTTTCAGTCTTTAAAAACACTACACGGTGACTTATAAAACATAAAAAGGTAGGCTGACTGTTGTATCTGTAATCATTACAGAAGATATTATACGAAATTCAAATAGATCATACGAAATATTGTATATTCAATTGAGAAAGATTATATGGAACAATATATATCAATAAGAAACGTACATAAATACACATACATATATGTATGTAATAAAAAAAACGCTCTCTGTAATGAAAGACTTAGAAGAAATTATCAACAGAAATTGTGATTGTGTAGAATGCTCAAATGTTGATCTATTAATAATGAATAGGAAACTGGCAGCGTAGCCAAATTAAATATTTATTTTTATTTTAAAAATATGTTTCAGCCACAAATAGCTTGGCCCACTGCTTGTGCCTATTTAAAAATGCTTACATTTTTCATGGCTTTGCAGTAAAAAGAGAGCAACAGACAGCATTCCAGCTAGGCCGAACTGTAGAAAGCAAGTGTCGTTGTGTTCAAGATGAAATTTTAATTCTAGTTAGTTTTGGTTCTCAATGCATTTGATTGGGTGATTAATATTGCTGTAAAATTATTATTGACTGCCTGAATTTTAGTTCTATCAGTGCTACTTAAGAATCATATGACATGAATTAGTCTCGAAATGATGCAGTGCAGAAAAAGATTACTATTTTTAGAACGCTGAGGCGATATACCAAATTAAAATTAAACATCAAGGGGATATTGCCAATTTAAATTATAATTTAAATTATAATTTACATATTTTTTTACCTTACACATACACACAAACACATATATATATATGTGATGTATCAGTTTTAGTCGTAGCTTAAATAATCAGACTATAAGTTTAAAAAACAGGATCCATTTATTATTATTCAAGAGAAATAGCAGTTACAAAGATCAGATATCCGGAATAAATAAAAAGAATTACTAATAACTTTTTGTATGAAGTTTTCTGCATCGTGACATTTAAGAAAAAGCCCCGATATTCTTTTGCGAGTCTTTTTATAGCCTCTGGAAAGGCGGAGCTTCCAAGAAATGACGTCAGCATCGTCAGCCAATCAAGTTCGCTTTAAAATACTTCCAGAACATTCTAAAACTGTACGTGTAGAAAAGGCGAGAAAAACAACTTGACTACGGGGCTGTGTATTTAATTCCACGTACATTCAAATAAGAGAACGTCGCCATTAAAAATGAAAAGAACATACAGTTAGAATTTTAAGTGTATTCTTGACTATGGAATTTTATTATTACATATATATATATATATATATATATAATTTAGTAAGCAATAAAAGAAAATACATATAATAATAAAATATGTTAAACTCGCGTAAAATTAATGTAAAAATAGAAGAGATTAAATTTTAATTCTAATCCAAAAAAGAGTGGTGAGCTGTCTAACATAAATGAAATGAAAAGAAAATTTTCATCACAACACATATAGCAGGATATTAATAGCGAAAGGGAATTTTTAATAATTCGAGACAAATAGTACAAAATTAAAAAAAAAAAAAAAATATGTAGATGATCCTTATGGTCTTTTTCAAGAACAGTATTTTGATTAACGAAGTGATAAAACCTAATGATATTTTATAATTTAATAATGACAATTCTCCTAACGATAATTTAGGCGATATTGTACATAGAAGATTGAAATTTTTCAATGATTTGAATTTTAAATAAAACAATTCTGAAAATATATTACACTTAAGATTTAAAGTGACATGGGCACAAATACTGGTAAGCAATTACATAGTATTAGGACTATGTGCTTCCATATTCGAAGCTAAAATTAAATACCATTTCTGGGAATAAAAAAATTAAAAATGAATTTTATTGCCTATAATAAATGTAATTAAGAGAGATACGTTATATTACCAATGGAATTCATATTAAAAACGATCTGTTACTTGAAATGCATTGCAAAATGGCGTAAAGTACCTTACAGTAAAAAATAAATGACAAAACATATATGCTAAATTCTGAACATAATAAAATAAAATTGCTAATAATAAATGCTAAAACAGTAATTTATATGTATAAACTAGAAACAAATGTATAATCCATTTCCTAGGTTGCCACCGTAAAATTAAGTTACAAAATTGCAAGCCTAAGCAAGTTATTTAGCCCAGTATCTAAGAAAGCTGTCATTTAATGCAGTAAGAAAAATTTTTCCTCAGCGTCTTTGCAAGGTGCCGACTTCTATGGCTTGCACTTTGCAATTAAATTTAACGGTTCTGGGAAGTAGATAATGCATTTTTCCTAGTTCAAATAAAAATTATTCATGCTCCATTTCCGCTTAATATTTAAATTTTACTAAATTATATTCATATTATTTGTTCAAATAAATATATATACAGAGAGAGAGGTAGATAGATATAGATATAACTCAGGCAACAAATTACTGAAACCTAATTCGACAAAATTGAGTTAAATTTACAGACCTTTTTTTGAATATGCAATATCTAACGATATGTTCTTGAGTAAAA
The DNA here is from genome assembly GCF_044657685.1 of Stegodyphus dumicola. Taxonomy (NCBI): domain Eukaryota; kingdom Metazoa; phylum Arthropoda; class Arachnida; order Araneae; family Eresidae; genus Stegodyphus; species Stegodyphus dumicola. The sequence continues at coordinate 181,267,879 of NC_140776.1, read as the reverse complement.
AGTATGCAAAAAAGTAGTTTGTATGCATAAAGTAGTTTATATATATATATATATACATATAAACTACATGGACATTTTGTTTTTAATATCCATGCATTTATTTTATTAAGACACATATTGTTTTTTGTACACACGACAGAATACAAATAAAATAAAGCATCTACAGTTAGGAAATTTGAAACCACATTTCATATTTTACAAGTTTCCTTCGTGGTATTTTTGCTGTTATCTCCTTATTCAAAATTCTTTCTCTAGATGTTATAATATTTTAAGCCACCACCAGACGGCGCCACATGACTTAAAGATCGCCAGTTTTCGGCGACGAAATAACGCGCTTCTTGTTTTCGGTGATGGACCGCGATGTAAAAGGTGACTAAAGGTCCTAGCAAAAATCCTTTTGATTGCATGCTGAAACAGAAAAGACAAACTAATTAACTGTCTTGTTATGCTATCGCTAAGGTTTTGGCCGGAGCGATAAATAAAGCTTAGGGGTGAAAAAAAAAAAAAAAAAAAAAAACTACACAGGAAAAGGGCTATTTCGCTTGAGAATAAAAATAATTTTGTAGAACTTGATACGAAATGTAAAAGGCGAAATAAAAAAAGGTGGTTTAAAAATATAGTTAGAACAGTTGTATAATAGTTGTATAAGAATAAAATTTTAGTACATGGTAAGTAGTTAAGTCATGATATAAAAGATTGCATAAGAATAAGAATGGGGAATAGAAGAATGTCCAACTGCTAAGAAGCAACAATGTAAGATAGCAGTAGTTGCAAGCTATGGCAGTTTTATGCCAAGGCACCAGATAAAGTCAGAATAAAGATAAAAAAGTACATCCATAAATCAGAAGAAATCAAGATAAAACCAAAAGGTCCATAAATGTTAATTTTAGGGACTTGGAATTCTTAAACTCGTAAAAATGTGCCACTTCGAAACAAAATTTTATAAAAAATACCAAAGCCTTTAATCAAAATATGTTTTTATCATTGAAACAAATTTTAAATGAAGAAACTTAACGTAACATGGGAAGGTTAACAATATCTTAGGTGGAGTTTGAACATATCTAAATATTACCATAAGTAATAGAACCTGGGGAATAGAGTCACTGGCATGTAGAATCTTCGTAAAGTTTATTCGGTCTCTCCATGACAAGGTCACATTCTTACAAGAATTCACTCGGCTACTGTAGTATCTACTCAACTAGTTGATTTAACCTCAATTGCAGACTCCATTCGACTTCTGGACTTGACAGAAATTCTGATAGGAAGGACTCAGCCTTTCTGGCGGTACTGGCAGCCCACCTACTTGGCTTGGAGCTGCTATGCCTTAAGCCTGTATTGCGCTGTTACAGTAGAAATTTCAACCTTTTATACTCGTGGCGGTTGCCGGTATTTGGACTGAATATTCAAACTTCTGTCCAATATTTAACAATAAATCAGATCAATATCAGATATTTCAGAAATTAAAGATACTCTAGATGCTTAGGGAATGGGAGAGGAGGATCAGAAAGCAAATTCATGATAACGAACTTAGCTACACATACTCAATGAATCATGACAATCATAATTTTTTTTAAAAGGCAGAAAGAGGAGACAAATTTTTTTTAAAAAAAGTCAAATACCATCAATGTGCAACACCTTGTTTTATCATTGCAATATGACTACTAATTTACCAATATAGACTACGAATTAATTCTTGTAAACTAATGAACTACTGCTAAATCGAAAATTACATGTTGTAGAAAACATAACAGAAAATGGAAAAATAAATTAAAATAAAAAATGGCTGACAGTACTTGAGAAAATAAATTCTATATTATTAAACACTCTCAACACTTGAATAGTCTTGCAGTGGATTCCTGCTCATTTTGGCAATGAGGGAAATGAAACAGCCGATTTCCTGGCAAAGAAAGGAAAGACTATTTTGCAAACCACTAATAATCATATGACTTTTAATTCTACAAAACTCCTAATTAAATTAGAATGCAAGAGGAGGTTTGCCTTCTACCTATCAAATGAAGCTAAGGGTAGGCCTGGGAGTGTCTCACTAGTTCAAAGCCAGTTATTCCAGATTTTGCTCGTCCTGTAGCAATGGCACTATTTCGTCTTTTGACTGACCACGATTGTTTGAATGTCCACCTTTTTAGAATTCGACTCAAAGACTCTTCTGCCTGAACTCTTTGTAAGTCTGGACAGTCCATGGATAAGGAGCATATTGACGAATGCACTACACTATTATCTTTTAATTCTACTATTCTTAACACTAGAAAGACTGAAAATTAAGTACACCTAATTGCCCAAAAGCAGTCAAAATGACTGCATTGGAAAAGAATAATTAATGTGTAAAGAAATTTGTTTAAAATTCATTTTTAATATTTTTATATTATTTACAGTTATATAACAAGTTATGAGTAAATATTAACAACAAAAAATTTACTTCACTTGGAAAAAATAATTTATCCATTATTATTTGTACATTTTTTGCAAATGAAAGTGGAAATCCTTTTATGTGTACTTCTTCCAAAAACATACTTTTGACTTTTTCACATATATTTGTTTTATTGTTGTGGCAAAGTCGTACTTGACAAATTTTGTTCAGTTCTGTATTCGGTGAAAAGCTGTTCTGCTAATTTGAAGCAAGAACTCTTTTCGTTGTATTTGTATTCTTGTCGTTTTTTTAAAGAATCGAAGCATTTATAGCAGCCAAACGTAAAATATTGAAAAATATTTTGGAGGGGCCATCTATTATTAGCTTTTACGGTATATTTTCTGGCCATTTGATCCCTCATATCAACTCCAAATTTTGTGCTGTTATAAAATTGAATAGATTCCGGTAACAGTTTTCTATTACTTTTATCAATTTTCAGAAATTTATGCTTAGAACTTAGAACAGCTACTCTTTTATTTGGTTTGCTTTTATATATTGTAAAAATACAATTCTCTGATTTATATAGCAGAGTGGAAAAACGAAGCATGTTATCCTTCGTTTGTTTGGCTGATTTGGGTAGTTCTCTTTTGTTTCCTTTAATAGTACCAACTACAGTTGTTTTTTGGCCAATATTTTTGTCGCGAGTGACATGCTAGTGGAAAGGTTATCGATCGTGATATTTCTTCCACAGCTTCTATATGGCTCGACAAGTTCCAGAAGAACGTGTTCACTGAGATTCGAATAACAAGTACTACTTTAGCTTATTGAGAAACCGCAACTTATCAAGTATACGCCCAAATCGACAGTTTTTCATGTACTTGTATGTTATCACGTGACGGTAATCGAAAAAAAAAAAAAAAATAAAAACTGTTATTTTAATACAGAGCTGAACTGGTCATAAAAGAAATTTGCTCAATTCAATAATTAGAGTCATTTGATTATTTAAATTTTCCCAAGCAGTCAAAATGACTGCTTTTGGGCAATATAGTTATAACATATATATATATATATATACCGGAAACGAAAGAAGGGGTAACTACAATTATTAATAAAAGCATTTATACGTTGTACAAAAAGTCACCAAATTCTAAGAAATTGTGTCATTATATACATAATTGTTTTTTTAATTTAAATTAAAAAGCAGTCAAAATGACTTCCTTGGGCAATCTAGTGTTAAGTATTGGGAAGCAATATCAAGACTAATAGCTTAGTGGCCAAATGCCTGGCATTTGTATAAATAAACACTAGATTAAAAAGGGAATTTGATCAGTTCAGAATCCAATCCACCAAATGACGTTTTCGCACACACTTTGATAAGTGATAAGTGACGGAGGGCGTGGTCACCATCCCTCTACCCTGATGGTCAATTGGTTTAGCGCCACCCACACACACACTTTGATACAAGATAGTGATAGTGATAGTGACGGAGGACGTGGCCACCACCTCTTTACTGTTAAGTTAATTAGCATAAAGGGCCACGTCCGCCCTTATACAAAGTAAAGCCAGAGAGGCCACATGGAAGGCTTGCACAAGGCGCCCAAACACTTTGATACAAGATGAACTCCTTGTAAGCACATCATTCACACATTGCGTCACGAATTAGAAACCACTACCTTTTACTTTGTATTGAGAAAATTCGACGGCGCATTTCCCAGGAGTCCTCACATATGTAAATCCCAATAGGACTGCCTTTATACACTTACAGCTTTATGCAAGAAGGAGCCAGTCCCCACACTACAAATACTGGTCTTGATTTCCTGTATGAGTTGTTTAATGTTACTATAATACCACATCGGTTTCCTGAACGTTACGAAAGTAAGATACAGTGGCCCACGCATAGCTCGGATATTAATCCACGTTATTTTGCTGTTCATGGGAATTTTGAAAAATAAAGTATTTGCAAGGAAGTCTGTAAATGAAGCGCAGCTCAAGACCCTTATCATCCAATTTAGGAAAACGCGGGATGGAGAGTTTTGACCGATGCAAACGTTCGCTTACAAGAGATTGTGAAAAAAAAAATTTGGATACGTCTGAATACATTCTGTACTAAATTCCATTCACCAGCTCAGTCAGTCAAGTATGCATTCATTAAGTAATATTTCGATGTTAAATAATAGTGCAATAAAATATATATATATGACACTTCATGCGCCACCCTGCAGTTATAACGCTTGTTTTATAATAGGGGGACTGGAAAGTAATGCCATTTCTGCGCATGTCGACAACAACATGCTAAGGGCAGAAGTGGAAGCAAATCCATGCTAACACTCTTAACCAACCTTGGTCGACCATCCAAGAACATTTAAAGCAGAATAGAAAAATAAGCAAAGCAGGTGTTTGAGTCTCCCCATAATCTGTCCGAAAAGAACAAAGCCAACCTATCCATCCCATGCAACGTATTGCTTCAACGGCACCCTACAGAACCGTTTTTTTGATCGTTTGATGAGTGGAGACAAAAAAATAAATCCTGTATGATAACCCAAAACTCAAAAGGCAGTTTTAATAGGGGTTATAAAGGGTTTACATCCCGAAAAGGCGCTTCTGGGTGTTTGATGGAATATTCGCGGAATTGTTCATTTTGAATTGCTGAAACCTGGAAAAACTGTTAATGTAGACCTTTATTGAGAACAATTGGATGGAGTGAACCAATCTTTAATCGAAAAATATCCGGAACCTGTCAACGGAAAAGGCGCATTCTGCAACACGACAATGCAAGACCACACTGTGTAACACGAACACTGGAAAAATATAATGAATTGGGGTGGGAGGTACTGCCTCACCCACCATATTCGCCCGATATCGCACCCTCGGATTCCCATTTATTCCGATCCCTACAACATTTTCTAAGTGACATAAAATTTGAAAATTTGGATGATGTCCAAAATGCCATCTCGAGATATTTTACTCAAAAACCAAATGATTTTTATCGGCCTGGGAATGAAATCGGCATACTAGATGGCTAAAGGTTGCTGATAACGAGGGTGATTATACGAGATTATAGATTAAAAATAAGAAATTGTTCCAAATGTATTCGTTTGAATTTAATGTAAGAAAGCGACATTACTTTCCAGTCCCCTATTATATTTGTAAATACAGTTAATGGAAACATATATCAGAAATACCCTTTACTTGACATGGCATTTTAGCATATGTAGCAAATAACAGAATATCTTGAGAAAATTCAATTTTATGAAATACCTTTGTGTATTTCATTTGTGTACTTTTATTCGTGAACTAAATTTAGGGCCCAATCCATATGCAACTTTTACTATTGCAAAAGCTATATGAAATGCAATGTAAATAGAATTTATTGAAGATATACCCCTAGCAAATTGCTACATTGTGGCCACTTTCAAGGGGCCGTAAACTCTTCACAGCAAAGATAGCCGAAAGATTTCTATTAAGTATTAGCTAAATTATATTACATTATATATTATATATGATATGTTCAATTAAATACACGATTCATTATTATTTTGAAGGAAAATATTATTTTTAATTTATTGCTCAATCTTCAAAATTGACAAAATCTTTACCTTTCTTAAACATCACTTAATATTAAGTAAAACGGATAACACACATCCAGCAATGTTCAAGAAACAGGCCAATTTACGGTAGCGCATCATAGTGACGCTGGGACATCTGTAAGATCTCTACAAGCTCATGTACAGTTACACGAATACTTCGTGCGTTCGACATTCGAATGCAATCTTGAATGGAGCTGAACTTTAAGCTACGTTTTGCAACTGCGGAAATGAGGAGTCAATAGCTTATTTTGCATTCACTTGTGAACACTTTTCGAATAAGTTCTAACATGAAAATTCCAGTCAGCAACAATAATGGCGTTAAAACAGACAGCCGCAAACAATGTGCTTACTCAAATGCACATCGGAGTTTACGTTTGAGTTAAGCAAGATGTTTATGTGAGTATCGTTTGCTTCATTTTGTTGTTGCAAACAGCGTAAAATTCTTTTGCTTTTCTTCCTTTAGTTTTGAACTTTATGTGTGGCAACAAGATAATTGATTCATAGAATTGTGTTTGTGACAGCCATGTAGAATGGCTCGCTTATTGTGTATCAATTATTTCGCATCGCTGACATATTATTTATAATTAGTGTAATGAAATAAAAGTGAAGGAATACAGTCCATGTGTTACGTATTTATTGTTTGTGAAACATATTAAGTAAAGAACAATTAATACATGATTTCTATTTCTTTCCACCTTGTAACCACCATTCTTTCTTGAATCCTTCAGCAGAAACTTAAAATAAATTCTGCCAAAAAGATTTTCCCATCCAGCTTTACAAAGGCCAAATTTCCTATTTAGCAACTCGATAATTTTACACGCATCTTCCTTCCCTAAGATTTTACATATGCCGTTAGCTTCTCCGCACGCACATTAAGTTTGCTGGAAAGCAGCATATACAGGCAAACATATAGTCCGTAACAAATACTGGTACTAACAACCTTATGTTATATTAATGTCCAGTAATGTATTGGTTGATAGCTTTCTTTAGAAACTAAGCATATAAGCTAACTCAACACACAGCTGTCGTTCCTTATTTTTTAAATTGGAGCTTCAAAAGATATGACTTTTAACAGCAAATTTTAAACATCTTAATTTTACGATATAGCAAGTGAAATCTAACTTTCACAATTACAATTTTCTGCAAAGCGTCCATTATAGTGCCAACCTGTGTTTAAAGAGCATGCCTTTAGCAGACATACGGCTCATCGCTTGAACTTTTGCTCTTTATTAGGTCAAAAAATGTTAAATTATTTTGTTGCTCGTCGCCAGTATGGTAACTTATAACAACATTTTGCCGAAATTGTAAGACTTCGTGTATGATATTTGTTTTGGGTGGGAGGAGAGTAAAATTTAAAACACTTTGTCGATTTTAAAGCTTTGTGTACAATAAATTTGGGGGGGAATAAATTTAAAACACATCTTAAATCTGTCATACTTTAAAAGATTTTTATTTTGGCGATTTTTGAATATCTTGATTCTGAAATTTAAACATGGTAATAAATGTTATGATATTTGTTTTGGGTGGGAGGGGAATAAAATTTAAAACAATTTGTCGATTTTAAGGCTTTGTGTACAATAAATTTGGGGGGAATAAAATTTAAAACACATCTTAAATTCTGTCATACTTTAAAAGATTTTTATTTTGGTGATTTTCGAATATCTTGATTCTGAAATTTAAGCATGGTAATAAATGTTATAATATTTGTTTTGGGTGGGAGGGGAATAAAATTTAAAACACTTTGTGTACAATAAATTTGGGGCGAATAAAATTTAAAACACATCTTAATTCTGTCATACTTTAAAGATTTTTATTTTGGCGATTTTTGAATATCTTGATTCTGAAATTCAAACATGGTAATGAATGTTATAATGGACAATTTCTTAATTACTTTTCAGCAAAGGATGAAAAAAAGCTACTATAAATACATTAAAATCAATTTCATTAAGCTTAATTTTCATTTCTTACTTCCTTGTACGAAGTAAAAAGGAAGTATTGTAATCGCGAAAAGTTTCAGGCAGCATATTTCAACGAAAATATCCATTTTGATCGCTTTCGAATGCAATTTAACGATGTTTTTGCGTGATATCTGTACGCAAGAACAGAATAAAAGACTCGATTACTCCAAAAAAATTATAAAACTGCTTTAAAATTAGTTCTGAAGAGAATTTTTCGTGGCGTCTGTACGAACGTATGTACGTACGTATCTCGCATAACTCAAAAACGAGTAGCCTCAGAACGTTGAAATTTTGTATATAGGACTGCTTAACATGTAGATGTGCACCTCGTATTTTGGTTGCAATTGGCCGCACCAAACGTATATAAATATATTGATATATATATCCACTCTGTTACCCGGCTCAGTAATCTCAGTTTCTTTACTCTTACATGTTTGTAAATTGTACATTTTTTTGCTTTAAAAATGATTGAATTATGTTGTTTTTATCTTCCGATTAAGGTTTTTATGCCTTTAGTAAATCTGTATGCAATGTTTTTAGAATTATCAACAATTTTAAAGTTGTTTAATTGCCGCTAAGCCTTTTTTTTTATGGCGGCAATTGATTGCTTACATTTGAAACAGCAGACTAGCGGATTTGTTGCCAATCTAGAGAAACTTAGCTTCGCAACAACAAAGATAACGCCTTCATTTATTATTGCCAATTAAATCATGCTTAATCCTTTATGGAATTTTTTCGAGGAAATAAGTGTTTAAGATTTAGTACTTCGTAATTTTTAATATAGATATTTTGAGTTTTTATGTATTTTTGCCTTCTCGCGAAGTGAGAACTGAATTAATTGAATGAGAAATACCCAATCGTCTGTGAAAAACTTTCCTTTTTTGTTTTGTTTGCTTAATTTCTTTTATACATCATTCTGGCTTTATTATAGTATTTGAATAAAACATGTGATAATGATTAGCTAATTCTATTCTTTAAATGATATAAATTTTGTGCATTATGAGTTATAATATGAACGAAATATAATACTGTTAAGTGAATCTAGTGCCAGAGTGTCGCTATGGTAAACAAATGTTAGAGTAAATTTTAAAGAATGCATTTATTCTATTATGGTTTATGCGCTGTGGGCGAAGTAGATTTAATTCAATCCAATACGTTTAAATGAAATGCTAGAAAAAATGCATATAATTTAATATTCCGTACAAGGAAGTCATGTGGTGTACACATCAGATTTTTATCATTAATATTTCCTCCTGTGTAATTGTTTCAAAATATTCAGATTATGTGTCAGTTTCCTACACAAAATTCATTTTAGGTTCTTTTTCTGATTGATTTCCAAGACGCTCCAATGTAGTGTACATGCATGTGAACTAAATCGAATAAAGAAAACACTTGATCTAAAAAATCATTATCTATTTATTATTATTATTATTATTATCAACATACAAGTGCAAAGGTGGCTGTTAGGTATATTTTTTCGCATAGGTACTAAGAAGACAATAAATTTTCATTCATCATCGTTTTTATCGCTTTACAAATTTTAAATAATTTTATATCAATTACAAGAGTAGGGTATTTCCCCATATGATTAAAATGGGTAAGATAGTTAATTGATATGCAAAGCACATGATTACAATACATTATCAGAATAAGTAAAATATCTATATACGTAAATATTATGCAATCTGAATAATAAAATATTCAAGGTTAACAAACTGTATTGCATATTAAATGAGTGAATACATGACTTCAAATATATCAAGTTTTGAAACTAATGAACTACAACAGAAATTTTACATAATTAAATTTAATACTGTATTTACATATTCACAACAATCGGCAAGTAACAATATAAAACTTATTCAATGGTATCTAATTTTATAACTACACTTTTTGAATACTGCAACCTTCATTATAATTTTATAAATGCCTTGAAATATGCTATACCATTGTCAAAAAAGCATGTCAACATTCGCAACAAATAATTAGTAAACAGACTTTTGGAACCAAAACAAATTTTTCATTTGCACATTCATGAAAGACACATTCCAATCAAACAGTTCAGAACAGCTTTACTATAACATACTATGCTATATAAGGAATTTTAAACAAACCATAAAAACAAGAATAGATGCAAATAAACAAAAACTTCTCCTAGAAACTAATAACCAAATAAAATTACCAGCATATAATGATATAGGCAATTTAATGTTATGCAACCGAGATGATCAATTTCATCTTACTTAATATCTTATTATGCAACCAATTAAGACACTTAATGGCATACCAATTAAACAGCCTAAAACAAGCTATGCAATTAAAAAAACACAAGTCACAAAACAAAACTGTTTCATAATGTTAAAATTTCTAGGAACTGCACAATCGCAGGTAGACAATGTGCATATATTATGAGTACCAATTTAAGATGCCAATCTAAGATGCAGGCCCATGAAATATTTGTTTCATCCATACTTAAAAACATATGCTGGTAATAAAAAACAAATATTTTAAGTTTTTATTTTAATTAATGCATTATTTCTTATGTTAAAATTTGCCCTGACCTTCTACTGTTTCTCCTAACGCATAGAATGTGCAAAATGAAGTGAGGTTAAAGTAAAAAGCAAGGATCTACATTTAAGAGAAAGGCAACATCAACCGGCTGTATTGACATGGAATCATTGTTTCTGTCCAAACGTTAAAAATTAAAGTAAGTTTAGTTAATTGTTTCAGTTTGTAATTTCAAGTTAAGTCCAACAAGATCCTAAGTTATTATACAATGTTGCATTTACTTACTCTTCTAGTACAGTTAGGAAAAGATGAGATAATTCCTCTGGCAGTTTAGAAGGTTAGACTTCAGTTCAGATTACGTTAAATTGAGTTTAATTTTATAAACTTGTTCTTTAAAATGTGTGTTAATAACATAGACCTTACAAAATGCTTTGTTTCAAAGGTTATTTCAATAGAATAGAAATATATATATATCAAATTATCTTTGTTAACAGTATAAGAGAAACCTAACATTACATATATCACAAATTTAAAAATAAATCTCTATATGCACTCTTTAGTAAAATATTTATGGCCTTAAATTTTAAGGCTTTAATGTTTATAATTAATTTTAAATGTGAGTTAATAAAAAAAAATCTGGAGGCCCAGAGGAAATAAGTTTACCAAAAATCTGTTTTCAGCAAAACAGGTGATACTTCAACCAAGTTTCAAAAATAATCCAAATGTGGCAAAAAAAAGTATGAATAGTCACTTTGGTAAAATCTGCAGTCATTTATAATAATAAATGTCACTGACATTACTCCATGCCAGAGGAGAAGGGTGAAGAGAAACTTTTTATTCCAATGACGCTGAAAATGCTCGTAAAAGTTATGACTTTAAGCATATTTGAAATTAAGTTGGCTTTAAATTATAAGAGTTAAATATATAATTAAAAAAAAAACAATTCTGCAACATATAACATTTGTAACATCTTTTATTACTTCTAAAAATAATGGAAACTTTCATAATATTGTTAAATATATCAATTAAACACTGTAAAATGTAGAATTCAAACTAATTACAAATGTACTTGCATATTTTAACTCAGATTGTTAAGCAAGTAGACATTGATTAAATAAAATCTGGCAGGTAAATCACAATATTTGCATTCACATAAATGGTAATACGTTTACAGTTTTTTTTTTAAAAGGCCTCTATTAATTAACTTTTTTAAAAGAAAAATCCCTCTTTGCGCAAAATGGGGAAAATAAACCGATTAATCCATAACTAAGTTCTGAATGCAGGAAAATTTTGAATCTAAGTCCTCAGATATAAATTTTGTCTTTTTAAAAGAATTATTTGCATTTAAAATTCCACAATAATGAATGATTACATTTTATTGGAGATGAATAATTATTACACACATAGAAAGAGACTATTTATTTATCTTTGAAAATATTCTAATCAATAATAATAACTTATAAATTTAAACAATTATATTTTTATTTCAGTTTTAGGATTACCATTTTGAATTCTATGATGAAAAATGTAAATTCCTCAAGTGAAAGGATATTTTTAAAGGAAGTTAACTATATTTCATTTAAATTATGGATATCAAAACATCCAAGGATTAAGGAACTTAAATTACGAACTGCTAAATTACTAAAATTTTTCAATAACGAATGATGATAACAAACAAATTTCAAACTTTAACAAAAATTTAAAATAAAATCGAATTTGCAGTTTTGGAAAAAAATGAAATTAGCAATTTGTTCCATGAATTTGGAGGAGGGGATCTATTTCAGTAGTAAATTATTTTACACATACTTTTATACATACACATTATAATTTGCTATAACATAAATATAAATGGCTTCCATGCATAATATACTGCCTTTTATGATTCCTTGCAAGACAGGAAAATATATGATGATTAAACTTTTCAAATGTGATATCTTTTATCAACTACTAATAAATGTAATGCTACATGAATCTCTAAAAATTGCAAGAGTTTAAAAAAATAGCTGCATTACAACACTTACTGCCATGTTAATAGCATCAAAGTAGTCAAAGCTATTCATAAAATAACAATAATAATTAACTAATAACAACTGAATAGAAATAAATTTCTTTTACTTCTAAAAAAATAAACTAGAACTGCACCAGTTCCTTAACATCCAAAATAATAATAACATATTAAATTACAGCTGCAAAGAGATGAAATTTATGCTTATGCTTCTAAAGAATAAGATTAAAGTAAATAACTGTAGAGACATGAAATTTACTCTTTTACTTCTTTAAAATAGTAAAGTAAATTACAACCACACAGAAACAAAATCTATGTTTTTACTTCTAAAAAGAATTATAATTTAAACTACAACTAAATAAAAATGAAATTTATTTTTTCACTACGCCCAATTTCTCTATTGCAAAAACATAGCAAAATAGATAGCTATTGTCTTTAAAATGTGCTAGATGGCAAACCATTTATTTTTATACATGCATATGCATAAAACAGAACATATGCCTCTTAAATATTGAATTTACATGTACTAGCAAATACATTGGAGAAAAGCACACAGTGAACTAAATTTCCAACAAAAAAGGCAAATTTAACTGATCAAGAAGTATTTTCCGTCCACATTTCCATTAAGATTCAACGGAAAAAAGGAAAAACCTTTGCAATGTACGCAACGATGAAATTTAGAATGCATGGAAGTTTGAAAGGCGCTAGTGCTCTTAGATTATATTTCTATTATAGTACCTGCATACAGATAAAAATATCCTTTTAAATAAAAATGTCATTAAAATGTTTCATAGTTGCATAAATATAATTATTCAATAACTCATTTCATACTAAACAATGCTTTAATCACAGATGGCTATCAAATGAATTTGATTATATTTTTTATGCAGATGTTATGAAAAAATTTTAATAAAATTGGAAGTTTAATGCAGAAATGGTTGTGATTCTGCAGAGTAAAGTAAAAATAATTGTTTTGATTTGTTACACAGTGAATCACTGAAAATATTAGCTGTAATTTTATTTATAACCTGTAAAGATATAGTAATTTTTCAATTAAACAAAATTTGGAAAAAAAAAATTTTCTTCTCAAAATGAAATTAAAAACAATAAAAATGCAATGTTTTCGAGTAAATTTCAATGTAAGTGAGAGGTTTTTATGAACAGTAAATTTAGTACACAGCTGCAAATATACTGAAACATGTTACTCTTCTATTAAATCCTAAATTAAAAGTGTTACAATAAAATAACTACTAGTGTGATATATTTTTTGCTGTTTCAATTTTTTTGTCCAAACAGAGACCCAAAGTGAATTGAGCTACTGTTCTCAACTGAGGTAATTTCAAATGCTGCCATACTTAGAAACATCATTTAATGCAGTTCCGAGTAAAATTTTGACTGAAGAACCACTTTTAAATAAAGGTACACGAATAACATAGGCTTTTTAGTTATATATAAAATGCTGTAAGTCAGTTCTAACAAAATTTTGTAAATTTCTAATGAGACAAATGATAGTGTTTTACACCTTTCATTACTTTTTTTAATTTCAGATGTTAATTTTGTAATGGAAATACGTAAAGTCTCCTTACTTAGATTTCACCCACTTATGATACAGAATTTGTATTATTTTTTCACGAACACCACAAGCATCTACTTGATGACAAGCAAGAAAAGGCCATTTTAGGACAGAATACTTAACAAAGGATGATCTATGATCTGTTGTATGCTATACTGATTTTAATAAATTTAGAAGTTATAAAATAGTTCACAAGCTGACAAATCCAGAGAAAGCAAAATTTATTTACAGAGGCATTAAAACATAGAAAAACTAACCTATGACTATTTCTCATAAACCACATAAAAATACACAACAAGATGTATGCAGCTTATAGGCTGTAGTTTGCTCGAGCCAAGTTGGTTAGCTGCTTATGGCCTTAGAAAAAATACATTCAGTTCATTTAAATAAGCCAGCAATATCTCCTAAAAATTATCCAATCAATTCACACTTTCAAAATTCAACACTAAGTGTTTACACATTTATTAATTTTTCGGTTATACTCCAAGAATTATGGGTCAGACATGCCTTTTTATTTACGTACTCTTCTTTTGCAAAAGAAGCACGTTTATTGCTAACCACTTGACACACAAGATACACAAAGAACAACTGGTCTATGTATTGTATATACTAGTTCTTTCATTAATTTTTAATGACTATGCATTTTTGAAGCATTGTTGCATCAATATTCATGTAAATTCATGTAATAGCTTCTTAAAAATGTATACAGTACTGTAGTAATCTTTTTTATATTGCTATTCAAATAAAAGCAAGGAAACAAAAACATAGATAATTTATCAAAATGCTTAATTTTACTTGGTCTAGAAGAAACAGGTTACTCTGACCTCTGAAGTATAGATAACTGAAGCATGATGCAAGGCGTAAGAAAAGAATAACTTTTTTTAAATGCAGAACAAGTAAAGGAGTAACATTACTCATGTAAGGAAGAAATAAAAGAATATTACTATTCATGCAAGCATTAAGTAAAAGATTATTATTCATGCAAGAATTAAGTAAAGGATTATTATTCATGCCAGGAGAAAGTAAAGAAATAACATTACTCATGTCGAGAATGTACAGCTAAGTCCTACTTATTACTATTCAAGAACTGAGTATATATATTCATTACAGTTTTATAGCATTTATTATATTTTGTTGCTAACTAAAACTGTAATAATCAAGTTAGTAAATTAACAAAAGATGGCTCAGATGCAAGTTATGAATTATTTTAACATGTTTTTTATTGTATATATAAGAGAGTTTATTGTACACATTTTAAGGGAAAATGTTTACAAATTCCTTAATAAGATGGCTCAATGATTATTCTGTATGAAAGTAGGAACTCAATGACTATTCAAGCTCACATTTTTATGGCAATAACTTTTATGACAACAAGGCTTGTTTCTTTTTTGGAAGGAGTGTCAAAACATCTTTGATGACATAAGGGACATACCTGGAAACAATTATTTGTAATTTTCTTTCTGATTATTCAGTACATCAATTTCATTCATTACTTTTCTTTACTTTAGCAGCTAAGGATTCAATTAATAATAACAAGGAAATGCAGTTTGTTGAATTTACCATAGAAAGCTTATAGAATTTACTGCAGATCCAAAACGTATAGCCATATTTCAAGAATATATTTCAAGGATTACCAAAATGTCACTAGAGATGTTTTGCTACCTAAAAAATTCTTGTTGCCAAAAATTTATTGCCAAGAAAATGTAAACTGGATAGACAATAAATATCCAGAAGTATACTATATGTGGCATTAGAAACATCATCTAATTACTATAATGATGGAAATTCATATAATTACTAATTAGCTAAAATTTATAAATATAATTATTGGGTTATATGTGTTATTAAATAATAAAATGAATTACACCAATTATATATATTATTAATAAACAGAATAAAGATACAAACTATTAAGAAGTGTTTCTAAATCACCTTTAGTTTGTTAAGCAGTGCATAGATTTAATTTCAGTCTGAAAATGATATTAACAATATAACACGACGTAAAAAAAACAGAAAGACTAAATTGCAGGCATTTTTAATGCCTAAAACTGAATTTACATGATATTCATTTCAAGAATAAGTAATGCTTCCTACAACATACAGACAATATTATGAAATAACCTGCACATGCAGGTATCCATTCAGAGGATAAAAACACTTTAGAACTGACATGGCACAAGATCAACACAGCTTAGTGTTGACATGAAACATAATAGACATTTGCACAGGATCAACACTGGCATGGGTTTTTGATCTGCTGTGTCAGTCTTGTGCATGCCAAGGGTCTATGCAATATTGACCTAGTGCCATAGTCAACATGAGTAACCATTTTCATCAAAGTTAAATTCAAGATATTTACAATGGGTTCACCTAAATTCCTACTTTCACATCTTCCACAATTTCACTCATATTGTAGCAGCTGGATATGAGATTAATTATAGACTAGAAGTTATCTGCTTCATAAGAGGATCACATGTGGAAGTTTCTTAATTTTTTGTAAATGAATATAGAGGTAACTGGTAAATAAAGAAAGGTTTAAAAAAATTCCAGAACACTTTCTTTCATCAGTAACACACTAAGATCAGTTACTTTTAAATGGTACACTCTGGGATATTTCAATGTAAAAATTATACATAAATGAGGAATGTCTCAAGTTCTCAATTTTAAGTGTTTTATTATACGGAAATCTATATCAATATAAAATGATCCAAAAATTAAACATAGTATTAAATACAGAAGTTTAATTCATTTCTTAAGAAAAAACCAGAATTTCAGACATTACAAATATAAATAATTGATAAGTAATGTATTCCAATCTCATGCACAAAATATGACTGAATACTTTAAGGAAGATAGGATGAGAAGAAGGTATAATAATAGATGTATCTTCTTGCATTATGTATCAATAATGATGGAAAAAACTTAATAAAAAGGGTTGGGAATGTTAAAAGTCTTTTCTCAAACTCAGCTGCATTTATTCTATACAAATCAACATTTTGCTTCAAGCAAAATACCACAACAAATGTAAAAAATAAATAAACAAAACCTTGAATTAAAATAAAATTAGTGTAATGAAATAAATATTTGTTCCAGTAATTTATTTCACTCAACCGACTCAACAGTTGGGAAAGCAATTCAGAAACAATTAATAGTAAGAACACAAAGTAACTAACATAAATTTGGCAATACTAGCTCCAAGTATTACGAAACAGCATTGAATTTGGCATAAATTTTAAGAAAATCAGTGACTGAAATGACATTGTGATTTCCTTTATTTGTTGTAAAATTAATCTGGGAAAATATCAAATACTATAATAATGTTAAATCAATAGAGCCAAAGTTTGGAGACCAAGGGCAAATCTTTTACGAATGCCTCTCTTTCATCAGTTCATTTTAATGCAATAAATACTGCTGATACGGATTTTATACTATAGTATTTCATAAAATAACCTAATAATTTATATTTTTTCCCTTTCAGAGTTATTTAAAAAATATATTTCACCTGTCTGTATATTTTTTCATTGATTCACTTAAATACTTATTACATGAAATAAATTATAAACAATGATCTTCCCCTGCCCACAGAAAAAATTTGGATATGCTGGAAAAAAACAATATACTCGAAAAAACTTTAGTTGATTTTTGTTTACATATTAAAGAGACACAAACTAAATTAAAATATAAGGTTTAAAAGTTTATTCTTGTTTTTACCTTGAATTCTTAAAATCTAGAAATGAAAACGTTTTAAAAAATTTTATATATTTTAAACATTGCAGAAGGATTTTTTTTAAGGTTTTTTTGGAGACCTCGGGTAAATGCCTCTTCTCCCATACATAAATCAGGCCCTATAAACCAAAACTTCTATTGTCATACATTTCTCTGTTCTGTGCCATTGAATAACTTTCATTTATTATTTTTCATAGAACTGAACATAAATAATGAATACAGTCCCAGGATCACTCATTTCTGCACTTATAACAGATTACATTTAGGCTGGATTGGATTGGATTATTCAATTATAGCAAAGCACACGAGGGCTATCTGCCTAAAGGGAAGGATGCCTTCATGGAGGACTTTCTAAGGGAAACCGGCTCATATACACGTTACACATGGAGAAAACCACGAAAATGCTCATGCAGCCAGACCGTTCACGGATTCGAACCTAGGACCGAACTACCAATGTTCAGCGGCTTTACCGCTCAGCCGCTGGTGGACACCATTTAGGCTGGAGTTGACACAGTTTGCTATAATGATGTGAAGATGAAGTAAATGAGAGAACAAGAAATATGTAATACTGGATATTAAAGCTATGGAGATGCAGGTTGGCACATCTCTGCCTCTTTTTCTGTTTTAAACTTCACAGTATTATTTGTGGACTGATGTACCTCCATCTTACCAATAATTTGAGCACAATCATGAATAAATGATTCCTCTTCTATGCCTACACTATTTGCCTACTCATATGATTAGTCAAATAGTAAAGTCATAGAATGTCTGACAGTTTGTCTTGACTATTTGTGACTAGTCACATGATGGGGAGAAAGATAAGAATTTTGAAGTGGTATACAAAAGATTGAAGTATAACAAGAGAACTATTTGTTTAACGTTACTAATGACAGAACTATAGTGAAATAACAATAGTAGCATGATTATTAGCTGCCCCTGTATTAAAGAAAAAAACACAAAACCTTCTAATTTTTAACAACATTCAGTTCTTGCTAAAAAAATTCAAAGCCCAGATATAAATATGCTCCCTCCCAAAAAATAGCAAAACAGTTTAACACTACTCTAGAAATAATTAAAAAGAAATCTAATTTTTGGTCAAGAAATACCATATATTCCAGTCAATAACATATACCACTAGTGTATAATGCACATCTATAATTTCAAACTATATTTTTTAATTTTTAGGTTTATTCACTGTATAACACGCACACTTTTCTTTGCAAAGAAACCTGAAAGATACATGTGCCATGGTCTTATCTTTTGGATCCATTCATTCGAAGATTTTCCCCAGGCTTTTCAACAAAGGTATACTGAATTAACATGCAACACGAGGAACAATAAAAGCTGCATTTGCTTTAGTTGAAATACAGTTGATGTAGTGTCCCTTTTAGTAGAAAATACAGCTCCTACCAAAAAAAAAAAAAAAAAAAAAAAAAATACAGTGCTTGTGTAACCCACTAGCCGGCCGAGCATTCGGTCCCAGGTTCGAATCCTGCAAACAGGCTGGCTGTATGGGCGTCTTCCCCATTTGTAACATGTATATAAGCCAGTTTCCCTTAGAAAGTCTTCCATGAAGGCATCCCTCCCCTTAGACCGATAGCCCTCAAGTGCTTTGAGATAATCGAATAAATCAACCAAACTAATAGCACTGGTGTCAAGTGCAAAGTCATTTAATCTGCAACGAAAAATGGGACTTGTGCTGCAGCAAGGAATTTGGTACTAGTGAAGGCTCTATACATGACAGGAACAAAAATGAAATTACAATAATTAATATGCGAAAGAATAAATGTGCTTTGCATAAAGGAGTAACAAAATGGCCTAGCGGAGAAGAAAGTGTTGCAATCCAGAAAATCAGCAGAATGGATTAATTGTAACAAGGAATGGATTAATCATATGTTTATTTGCCTCAACCTGGGCAAAACAGAATGCAAATAAAAGTGAAAACTTTGAAGTAACTTTTGATGGCGTAAAAATCTAATTTTTGTATACTCTTCTTTTCCTCATTTTTAAATCTATCATTTTTATATCTGGCATATAATATGCACCCATGAATTTCAATCTTTTTTTTTTTTTATTTAAAGTGCGAGTTACGCACTGGAATATATGGTATATTCAACCTAATTCAATAATTTTATTATATAACTTTATATTAGAATGAATACTAAAATTAATTTTTTACAAGTGCTGAAAGAAATAATATTTGTATAAAACTGATTTACAGCAACAGAAAAATATGTCACAAAATACTTACACATTTTACTCTCCACATTAAGCTTTCTAATTAGAACATTTCATTTTTCTCATTTTCATTAATTTTACTACAACTTTTCTACATTATTTTAGATATTAATTCTTTACCATTCAAAGATACTTGACATATCACAGATCATTAGTTTCTTAATTTTCCTCCTCAATATGCTTGAAAGAATGTCATTTATTTCACTGCTGCTATTGATACTGTAAGTTTTTGATTTTACATAGACAGTCTGCTACTAATGAGGCATAAATGCAAAGTGTTCAGAAAAATGCTCAAACTTTCAAAATTTATGCCAAATTTAACACTGTCTAATAATGTTAAAACAGAGGATGAAAATGAAAGAGAAATTTTCCCCAAACACTATCTACACTTTTTTTAACAGAAACTTATTTGAAAATATTTTTCTCAAGCTGTAAATTGACAATGCCAATTACCATTTTTAAAACTTTCTGTGTGACCACATGGTTATGTAATCTGGTGAATGCAATACATTAATCACGTGCAATGGTCTTTTCATTTCTTACCTAAATATCACTCATAAAACCTTTACTGGAATTTTGTATCACAAAAAATTAATTTGCTTGTCATTTCCTGCTGCTTGTTTTTGCTGAATTTATATACTTTTTCTCAATAACTGGGAAAACTGCTCTGTCTCAATGGATGCACATTTTATATATAACATAACATATGCACATGTGTGATGCCACACGACACAGAGCATATTCATTTATAGTGGCATATGGCTGATTAAACATTTTGTGACTTACCGTCCAGCCATTAATAATGATGCATTTTAAAGAGGAGACAACATCATATATGCCACTGTTGTGCCACAGGTATTTTACAAATTTGTGACACAATATTAGGCTTCTGTAACACATGGCACTCTTTGTACTGAAGAATATAGAATTTTCTTAATTAAGAAAAGCAGCCACCTAATCAACAGGTATACTTCATTTCAATCTAAATTAGCAAAGAAAATAAAAATTCGCAAAGAAAATAAGTTCATTTGATCAGAAACCAGCTGATCATCAAGAAAACATTATAGCTACCTATCCAGCTTGCATGATTTGGTGACACAATTCCAGTAATTTTCTAAAGTAGCTTTAGAAAAAGGTAAAAATGAACTTTTGTACATAAATTTTAAATATTCAATTTTAGTAGTTATAATATTAAATTATACATATATATATATGTGTGTGTGTGTGTGTGTGTGTGTATGTGTTTATATATACATTTAATAATAAATAAAGAGATATATCTAATTATTAATATTTTTAAAAAAAATTCACACTTTTTCAAATAATCATCAAACTTCTTTATAACTTCTTTTTACCACAAGATTAAAAAATTGCATGCAATGTTTCATTACTGCACTGCAAAAATTTGATTTTTATCCCCCATTTTTCGTAACAAATGTATATAACTTTAGCTGGGAAAATTTCAGTCTTCAAAAATGTGTGAAAGAAATTAACCTCAAATTTAAAACAATTTGTAAATTTCACACTGACAAGATCTGAAGACACACATGCAAAAATCAAAACAATTTCACATACTTTTTTTTATCAATACGATAGCGAGCATTAAAGAATCAAGAAGACATGTACATCATATATGCTCACACTGACTCCAAATTATCCATCATGAAACCCTAACCATGATACAGGACATCCATCAAATACTTTCTACATTAAGAGGAAGCTAAAATAAATAGCTATAAGTTACTGGCTTTGTAACGTAGCATCGTGACCTGTCATGTATGTAACAGTCTGTGCACTTTTTAGTCCAGTCATTTCTGTGGCATTTTCTCCTGGTGCAGGCATTGCCATTGGAATTTTAGAAGGATCAGAGCTCTGGGGCTGTGTACGGACAGGCGAAGGTGGATTACTGCCGCCGCTTTCGTAATCCTCCTGGAAAAGAATTGATAACAAATTATAAATATTTAAAATCAAGAATAGATCTATCAGTCTTGTTCAATTAAAATAGAAAAGGGTTAATTTCATTTATAGATACAAGTTCAGAAACGTTTAACAAAATAATTAGGCAAAATTAAAAAAAAGAAAGTTAATTAGATTATAACTGCTAGTTTCATACTGAATGAAAAAAAAAAAAAAAAAAAAAAAAAAACCTATCAAAAATCACCTGCATCTGAGAAAGAATGTGTAGACTTCAAGCATTAGCAAACCTTTGTTGTTCTACTATAATATGTTATGAAATACTAAAATTTGTTCAGTACACTTAAAAAGATCAAATAAATAAATGCACAACTAAATAAAATACATATTAAAAATATTTCTAGTTCTTTAGTTATGTACACTGAAAAGTTGGCAAAATAATTTGTTTAGCAATTATTAATAATGAATAATTTGTTTAGCAATTATAGCATTTTTGGTCTGCTGCTTCCTAAAATTTTGTTAATGCGACAATTCAGAGTCAACACTGAAATTCAGTGTTTATTATAATTTCCCTGCCCTTCTGTAACCAGTTTCCCTGATGAAGAAGAACATATTAATTAAGTATAAGTAACTGAAAACTTTTATATATTTACTACAGAATTTAGAGAAATAACTAAGTTCTCGTGCCGGTTCAACTATACACTGCTTGCTTCAATAATGCTATGAAGAATTATCCCTACACAAAAATTATTACCAGTCATTAAGTATCAAGCATTTTCTTCTTCAACAGCACCACTCTACATTAGGGTGTGCCGGAAAAAAAATTTCGTATTTTTCTTTCACTATACCCTGGAAAAGTTGCCTATTGCCTATGCAAAATGCAATAGAAAGTTTTTATGTAAAGATATATCTTCCATTCATGCAGTGCACTTAAAATTTTGAAAAATAGTGAAATATTTCTGTTTTTCACCAATTTGCTATAATTACTGAACTCACTACTTTTGGAATGCAGTTGTTCCTAACGTTAATGTGAAGGCACTAGTTTAAAAACTGTAATTTCATACCATTTATTCCTTGTACAAAAAGCTAACAAAAATTGTAAAAATAGCAATACTTTGCAACTTCTGATGATTCTGATCTTTCATTTTTGTAAACAAACGAACATATTTATCATTTTTAATTTTATTGTTAAAAAAGAGTGCACCTTAAAGTTAGTTTTCTTGAGAGAAGTGTCATCATAATCAAGCTCTCTCTTGTGACAGAACCACACAACTTTTTAGGTGCTTCAGTCACAAAATTGATGCCAGTCTACAACCTGTTTCTGACAAAAGAAGCTTTGCAAATCCAACTACAGCAATGTACCATTCTTTAACTGCTTGCCTGATTATCCCGAGTTATCTCGAGTTCATATATATTGCAGTTAATTATCATCATCAGGGTTTTATTCGGCCTGGAGGAAATGAAGCGAAATATTCAGCTTTGATTGGCAGTTTGCCAAGTTTTGTTGGTTTCATGGTTCTTTTGGCCGGACTGGTCACGTGTTTTCCCTATTGTATAGTATACGTCAGCTTGTGGGCTAATAATGTATAAAGAAGGATAGTTGCATTGAACAAAGGTAAAATAATGGCGATGACGCAAGATAGCGAAAGCGATGATTTTTCAGATAGTGATTATGAAGAGGTGGATACTAAAAACAGTGGAAGTGATTCTTCTGTATATAGCCTTTTTGAAGACTTCAAATGACAACGAGAGATTGTACGCTGTGCTCCCACAAAAGAGATTCTAGAGGTAAGCTAGTAAGGAAAAGAGACCAGATACTAGTGTACAAAATGTAGGGTATCCACTTTGTATTGTATCTTATTTCAAAAACTATTATACAATGATTAATATTTAACTTTTTTTTATTTGCCCGAGATAACTCGGGATAGTAAAGTAATAATAAAATTAAATGCTTTTACACCTGTAAAAAATTAAAAATTCAACTTGAAACGTACATATTTTGTTTTGTTTCCTTGTATTTAATAATAAAATAAAATAAGGTGAAGATTTTTTTGTAATTTTTTTTCAAAAAAATTTGTAAGGGAAGCGGTTAATAGATTTTAAAGAAGGAAAGCTACTGCAACTATCCCACCAAAGCATGTTGACATAGTTCGTTGTTTCAAAGTTGAGTTTTGGCATGGTGAGGATTCAAGTAGTTTTTTTTTTTTTTTTTTTTTTTTTTCTCTCCTCTCCCCTTGGAAAGTGGACGAGCATTCAATAATCGGTGCAACCTTATTCCTCTGATATGATTTTTCAGATTTTTCATCCGTAACATTTGCAAGAATCAGATTTTCGAGATGAGCAAAGAAAGAATTAATTACTGGGAAAGAAAAAATAAATTCTGCTGAATTACTGAATTGATGACTTGAAGTAAATTTTGGGTTAGATATAATGTTTTTGATAGTTTCAAAATCTGTCTTTCGACCATATGTGAAATTTTCGCTGGTTTTGATTTTGAACCAGAGAAGCAGGTAAGAATTTAAAATAAAATGTATCAACTGCTAATTTCATCAGTGTTTTTCTAAGCTCATGTAAAGTCTGGAAACTCAGTTTATAGAGACATTAGGTATTTTTTGGAAGCAGGCAAGATGAAAAATTAACGATGCCTTCACCGGGAATCAAACTGCAGACCTCTGGAATACCGGCCGAGTGTGCAGACCATCACGCCACGAAGGCACGCCAAGAAGGTGGAACAACCTGTATTTTCAAGGATTTCATATAGTGCTTTGGTTATTTGATTATTATGGCAAAGCACACTATGGCTATCTGCCTTGTGGAGACATTAGGTTAATTTGGAAGCATGAAAGATGAAAAATGAGCAACCGCCTTCACCAGGAATCGAACTATGGACCTATGGAATACTAGCCCAGCATGCGGAACCACTACACCATGAAGGCATGCCAAGAAGGTGGGGAAAATACCTTATATACTCTCCCTTTTTAAAGTGCAACTGGGGTTTTTAGAGGACCCAATCACTAAATCCTGGGTGAGGAGAATCATTCATCCAACACCCTTTTTGTTCGGACACCACTGTAGAGACATTAGGTATTTTTTGGAAGCAGGCAAGATGAAAAATTAACAAAGCCTTTGCCGGGAATCTAACCGCGGACCTCTGGAATACCGGCCCAGTGTGCAGACTACCACACCACGAAAGCAGACCAAGAAGGTGCGAGAAATACCTTATAAATTTGCTGTCATTTTTGTAAAAGTGGACCATGATCATGAGCTGCTGAATCATTAAAAAATTGTACCTGAATTTATGGCAGCAGAAATACCAAGTAAAACTGATCCCTGCTATACTTTTCTGTCAATTTTCAGAATGGAGAATACAACAAGTTTAAGGTGAACCACTAAAATTTTTTTACAGCCAGGGGAGTTTTTCCTGTTTGGTCAACTGAAGGATTTGAACCCTGTGGTAACACCATCAAGAGGTAAAACATGTGAACTGCAGTTCATTGAAGCGTATGATACATATCTTTCAAACCAGAATTACTTACATATCCATCACTTTCTATCATATGAAGTTCTTCAAAATGAAGCTCATGTGTAGTCAAATGGTAAATTATGACAGAAGCTACATCTTTAACAAGGTCCTGTAAAGGAGGAAACATGGCCAATAAATTCTAAATTCTGGTTCTTATATGAAGAAATAATGGTCCTCTTTCTCAGTTCTTGAAAATGCTTTTATTTTAATTACCATTGGGATGCCTTTTCTTCCATCAAAGAACAGACCACTTAGCGTTTCCTTAACAGATTGATTCTGCAAATCATTTTTGTTATTAAGAGTTTTTCCTCCTCTTATTTTGCTTTTGTCAACTACTTAATTATCTGAATCAGTTATTGCTTATAATACACAAAATATTTATAATTACACAATATATTTACATAATATTTCATAAATGCAGTCACCATTTCAAATTGTTCGCAGCAAAAATTATGAAATGCCGCTATTTTTACAAAATATGTTCTTTGAGGTTTTTGCACAAACAATAAATAATTTGAAATTACAGCTTTTAAACTTTTTTCATATTTCTCATGCCCCAAAATTTACATTAAGACCTGCAATGCTTTAATAGCAATGAGTTTAGTAACTATAAAGAATTGACGAAAAACATCAAAATTTCACAATTTTTCAAAACTTTTGAGTGCGATTTGTGAATGAAAGGTTTTTCTTAGCTGGGTGATAGGTGCAACTTTTCCAAGGTATAATGACAGAAAAGGGGAAAAAAATGGTTTTCTGACCTACACTATTTTACATTTCTTTTAGTATGTATAATTTATTGTTTATCGTATTTATTATAAACAAAGACTTTTGCTCAAAATATCACTTTTGCCATTATGTACAACGCATGCAACATATGCATTATATAAGTATCATAACAGGATTTATTTTTGAAGTAGTTCAAAAAGATTTCTAATAAGTATTTTACAGATTTTAGGACAGAAAAGATATAATCATATTAAAAAGGAGATTTAAGAATGTATTACTAAAATCAGAATTTTATTTCACTTATTCCTTATTTTACCCCCACATATATACATATATATTTTCACAAACAGTTTTACCTACAGTTACTTGCACATGCAATCTAGTATTAACAAGCTCAAACTTCCAAAACAATCTGGACAATGATTACATATATTCTATAACTTTTCATCTTGCAATGCTTGCATTAACAAACCCTCAAATTTTTTCATACAAACAAAATCTTACTACAAATAATACATTATTGCTATCACATCCATCAGCAAGAATTTATATCTGTTACACTAGCACCAAAATCTCAGTCACAAGTTCTACATCAGTATTTAACACTAGAAAGACTGAAACTCAGTATATACCTATATTGCCCACAAGCAAACAAAATGACTGCATTGTGAAAGAATAACTAATGTGTAAAGAAATTTATTTAAAATTCATTTTTAATATTTTTTATATTATTTACAGTTATATAACAAGTTATTAGTAAATATTAACAATAAAAAAAGTACTTCACTTGGAAAAAAATAATTTATGCATTATTATTTGTACATTTTTTGCAAATGAAAGTGGAAATCTTTTTTTTGCAAATGCAAGTGGAAATCTTTTTATGTGTACATCTTCCACAAACATACTTTTGACATTTTTCACAAATATTATTTGTTTTGTTATTGTGGCAAAGTCACACTTGACAAAGCGCAAATTTTGCGTTTATTAGAATGGGTTGAATTTGATAATGTTGCAATTGATCTTTGTGGGTCTTCATGTTCTGATGACTTTTTCTGACTTGCAGCGATGTGTTCGGTGGAAAGCTGTTCTGCTAATTGAAGCACGAACTCTTTTCGCTGTATTTGTATTCCTGTCGTTTCTTTGTAAATGATCCAGGCATTTATAGCAGCCAAATCTAAAATATTGAAAAATATTTTGGAGGGGCCATCTATTATTAGCTTTTACTGTATATTTTCTAGTCATTTGATCCGTCATATCAACTCCAAATTTTGTGCTGTTATAAAATTAAATACATTCCGGTAACAGTTTTTTTTATTACTTTTATCAATTTTCAGAAATTTATGCTTAGAACTTAGAACAGCTACTCTTTTATTTAGTTTGCTTTTATATATAGTAAGAACACAATTGTGTGTGTGATTTATATAGCAGAGTGGGAAAACGAGGCATTTTATCCTTCGTTTGTTTGGCTGATTTGGGTAGTTCTCTTTTGTTTCCTCTAATAGTAGCAAGTATAGTTGTTTTTTTGGCCAATATTTTTGTCGCGAGTGACATGCTAGTGGAAAATTATTGGTCGTGATATTTCTTCCACAGCTTGTATATGGCTCGACAAGTTCCAGAAGAACGTGTTCGCTGAGATTCGAATAAAAAGTACTACTTTAGCTTATTGAGAAACTGCAACTTATCAAGTATATGCCCAAATCTGCAAATTATCGCGCACTTGTATGTTATCATGTGATGATAATCGAAAAAAATGAAAACTTATTTCAATACACAGCCGAACTGGTCATATAAGAAATTTACTCAATTCAATAATAAGAGTCATTTGATTATTTAAAACTTCCCAAGCAGTTAAAATGACTGCTTTTGGGCAATATAGGTATAACACACAAACGCATATATATATATTGAAAATGAAAGAAGGGGGTAACTACAATTGTTAATAAACGCATTTATATGTTGTAGTGTCATTATATACATAATTGTTTTTCTAATTGAAATTTAAAAGCAGTCAAAATGACTTCCTTGGGCAATCTAATGTTAAAACGATGTGACTGCATGGAAGTACTAATGTATGTATAACTATAACTTATTTTATGCTAGGGTATTCACCTGCATCCCTCAACAAATTTGCAAGCAATCAAATGATGCCTTTTGCTGATGAAACAGATTTTAAGCCTTGGGAGGTCAATATAACGACTTTTTTTCATTTCTTGTTTGATAACTGCATTTAAGATCGCAGCAAACAGAATACCGCTCTCTAATGCTCATATCTGTCACCACATGTATTCTACTAATTTAAGATAGTTTCCCAATGAGCCAATTTTCAGATTTTATTCAAGCACAGTTGCCAACATCACAATTGTGTCTTCTGGTATGGACAGTTTGATTGCAAGAGTACTGGAACACACACAATTTTTTTTTAATAAAATACCACATATCTGAAAAGAAAGAACTGCATCTGTTTCATTTCTTGGCAAAGCTAGCCAAACACACAACATAAGTTAACAAGTTACTTGTGTTGTTGTGTAGTAACATGATAAAGACAGTTAACATGAGATGAATTAATTCTATCTTAAGAATTTTCTGCAGGAGAAGAATTACCAAAAAAAGAAAAATTTCAGACAATACCTCCTATCACACTGTCCAGGACACATTTCTGGAAATGTAGGTCTATAAATCTTGCCTTTAAATTCTCCTAAACCTTCTGAAAGACTAGGACTAAAATCCCTACCAACTCTTTAAAATCAAAAAGCAACAAAGATTATTTTTGAAAAAAAAGTTCAGAAAAGAAAAGTGAATTTCCCAGAGAAAACTGATACACATTTAAATATTCTGACACAATTACATGGGAAAAAACTCTTATCATGAAAAAATATAAAAGAAGCCAAATGAAATTAATTTTAAAGTAATTATAATAGCTTTTTTGTTTTGTTATAAAAAATGTTTCAGAAATTGTGCTTTATATTTATAGCATTTATTTAGTTTATTTTCCAAAATCAAAATATTCCTGAGCAACAAAAATGAAAAGTAATCTCACTCAAGACAGGAGAAAATAAAAATATTTTATTTTAACCTTATTTCTTTAATATAACTTCAATATATTATCATTATTTTTATGATAATGTTCAATGTTATGTTTGTAAAAAAAAAAAAAAATCATCCGAAAATTCAGAAATCTCTGAATAAAAATTTTTTTTAATACAAACTGATACAGAAATAGTCAAAATGATAGTAAGTTGCCAAATTCTGCACCCTATAATAAATATTTTATGAAATCTTTTCTCATGCCCAAAAAAGAAATAATTTCAAAATGTTTATGTTTCAGTGGAGGCAGCGTCTCAGGCTTAAAACTCAAGTATGTAGTATATTAAGTAAAGAATTCAAACATTAACCCATCAAAAAATATTACTCAAAATGTTCTAAAAAAACAGACAGAATTGTCAAATAAGTAAAATTAAGGAATTTTTGCAGATTATGGCTGAAATTAAGGACCAAAAATCTCTTCCATGAAATCTTTTCAGGACCATACAACCCTGAGTTAGTTAAAAATGATGAACAGCATATCAAATTACCAAAAACTAATTTTTTATTTAATTAAATCTGTGCTCTTTAAAGGTCGTGGAAATAAAGAAAAAAGGAAATGGAAAAATTCTCTACTGCATTGACAACCACCCTATTCCATAAACAAACTAGTGTTTTGGGCTCATGTTCATGGCTGCAGTGGTCAAACTATATCTCTTAATTATATTTTTGTTTAGACAGACTGCAAATGGCAATTTTCTTCATTGCATTATTTAAAAATATAAAAAAGTTAAAGCTACATCATGAATTACAACAAACTGATGAACTACAGGCCATAGTCTGCCTTACACAATTGTGCTTTTCTTTAAAACTTCCATGTTTTGATACTTCTCAAAACTGTTATGCAGACTACTTTATAAATAACTGATTTCACTTCAGTGACAGACTAGGAAATTAAAAAAAATTATATGGGAAAAAAACTGAAAGGTTTCAAATTTTAAATTACGTCCAAAGGGGTGTTTTTTTAATGCTTTGTGTGTTACTTTTATTTATTAAATATCCTGTGCTTCGCACTTAAACCATAAATTTCAGTTCAATAGCAATGTCGCAAAATGATTTTTAAATAAACCTATCGTTACAATTTCCAATACACAGTTCTGCATGCTGGAGATAAAAAGGGACAAAGGATTCAGGGACAAAGCCCCTTTGGACTAAAAATGCATTTCATGAAAAACAATACATAATAGTTACCTTTAAGTTACAGTAATCTCCAGTTTCTTCAGGAGCTCTTGGTTTACATTTTCCACAGCAGAAGTTACAGCAACAGCAGAAACAACAACATAAGTAACATCCAGTAATAATACCACAGAAGACAAACAGGGCCTGAAAATAACAAGAAATTTTCTTTTTTTCATAATGAAATCAATAAAAAGTAATTTGATTGGTTAAAACAGTGCTTCAAAACAATACTGGATTAATCATTATAATCTTCTACCTTGAATTAATTAGAACTTATGTCATACATCTTATTTTTCACTGTACCCATTTGATCTCCCCCCTTAACTGTATTTCTTTTAGTTGCTTATGCTTATTTTATTGCACTAGTTTTATATGAATGAGTTTAAGATGACTTTTGCGACTTGTTTTTTAGTGCTTACTGTTACATTTAAAAAAAAATTAAAATCTATAACTTATCCTTTTTTTTTCTTCTCAGTTTATTAGCTTATTTTATAACACCAAGTTCATGTACATATGTTTCAGATCATTTCTGTGATTTGTCTTCCAATGTTTATTGCAATACAAATTAAATTACTTGCCTTTAATTACAATACATTCTTGTGCCGGTTTGATTTTCAGTCTCTCAAGATGTTTAGTTCTTAACCCTGTTACTGCATAAATGCTATCTTAATATATAATAATGACAATATAATAGATTAATTTCAATGGGTAACAAGTTTTATCCTATTCAGTTATGAATCTCAGCCTTGCTATAGCACTGCCTGTTGTGTTGCCAGTGCACAAATGGTCACAAAAAGCCATTAAGGGACTTAATAAATTTAATTGCAGTCATTAAAATGTAAAGCTTTTAAATAATTTTTTTAAATGTGGGGAAAAACATTTCCATCCCGATTAATCAATTACTGGTACTTTCTTGTTAAGGTTCTATTGTGCTTAGTCATCAAAACTGACAAATTTAATTACCTATTCTGTGAAATACATATTTCAAGTGTGGACAAGGGCTTTTTGTGGTGGCCACTTTGTGAGGACAACAAAGAAGTACACAATTATTTAATGCATTACAAGTGTCATAAGCAGAAACTGTGTTTCAACTTAAATATTAATAACAACATACCTTGCACCAACCACTTGTGAGTACAAAATAAGTGTTTACATTTTCTTCTCCAAATTGTTCAGCAATGTAAAGCCCGAGCGAGCCATAGTTATCATATATGTTCCTTTTAGTTAAGTCACTGAGGATGCTGTGAGCTCTGTTAATATCCTTAAACTAGAAAGTCAGAAAAGATCAATTAATCACAATTACAAAAATCAAATTACAAGAGATATCGAAAACAGAATATAGCTATATATGACAATAAAAAGTAAATAATAGATAAACACTGAATCTCTAGTTTGAAGAAAGAAAGGGTAGAAATTGCATTTTTCTTGAGGGGAAAAAAGAAGACCATTTTGATCTCCTACTTCAGTTCTTTTAGAGCAGTATTTTTAATTTATGAATCTCAAAGCTCCTTTCATATAATGTACATTTTATATGCTCCCTAACAACTGAAATTACATTATTTAAACCTACACTGTGAGTGTATATTGCTAGTATGCAACAGGCTTGAAATATTATTTAATAGCTGTCGGGAATACTACGGCATCGTTTTACTGTTTCTGTGTGCATGTAATGGGAACGTAAATAAGTATCTCTGAAACAAAATTGCTCATCCAGAGTTCCTGACCTACTAATGTTAGTACTTACGAAAAGTGGAAGAAAGGTAAAGAGATGACCATACCTGGTGAATATAAACACTAGAGACTGTCTTGTTTGTTGAAAGCAATAGGTGGTTCAAATGAACAGCAGAATATGATACAACTCAAAATACAAGTGTACATAAGCTCACAGTTCATCAAACTTTGTTGGACATGGGTCTCTGCAGCAGTTACCCTTTTCATATGCCTCTTAACCAGGATGAAGTATAGCAGGCCTCCTCGTGGTGCAACCTGGGTTACGCTAAATCTGCTGAGTAAAACCATATGCATTCAGCAGTGTCAGGAAGTCATAAAAGAACTTCCCACACGATATCTTTTCAACGGGTACTTTCACACTGCAGTATTTATGGGAATGAGATGGCTGATATGCTTGCGAAAATTTTTCCTCTTGGGCTTGTAATGGCTTGGAGTGTTCTCTCAACAAGCCCAGCTTCTGTTCCTGACCACCCACGAACAGTTGCATCTTTTAGACCACTGATGGGGCATGACTGTCTACAGAATCATTTATTTCGCATTGGATTAGTTGATTCACTGTTGTGTGTTTTATGTAATAGTGGATGACCAATGACAACAAAACATTCGAACGAGTGTGAAGCACTGACAAATTTTTCTTGTAGATTTCAGCGCTATTGGCAAGCAAGGAGTTTAATGGCCTAACGTCCAATGTAACTGCCATTTGACAAATCTAGCATCAAAAACATTTACAACATTTCCATCATGACTGCAAAAATGTAATACTAGATCAAATTAATCACAACTTCTTTTACATCATGTCACAGTATACTGCATCTTTCAGATGAACACTTGGTCAACACATGTATCCAGATCATAATAGATCAGTGATGGATATTAAGCTTTGAGGAATGTTTTCAGGGTATCCCTGGAATTTGTGTACATTATTACAGATTGCATCACAACAATTGCAAACTATATGAACATCCTTGTTGATGAATTACATCCTTTCATGGCTTTGCCTTTCTTAACAGGAAAAGACTTTTCTAGCAGAAAAACACTTCTTTATGTGAACTGGAATGTGCTACTGTAATTTGAGGAACATCCTGATGAATTCCAGTATATGTCCTGCAGTTTTAAATTGCCAAATATTAATACTGTTGAGCACATCTAGAACGTGCTGGTTCATAGCTCACTAATCATGTCCTTTAATTTATGGGCACTGCACAAATTCTGGTTGTAAATTTAAGACAATGGTCTTCCATATACCTCCCATGGGCATGTAGAATCCATGCCACAATGGCCTGCACATGTTTTGCATGTCAAAAGTACAGCAGCTCAGTACAGTCAAAAGTCATTAATTCGGACACCCATAATTCGGAATGATCTATAATCCGGACCTCAAAACTAAAAACTTTCTGCACATGCGCATAGGCGTTTACGCGTGCGCGTAAGACCTTTTACGACTGCGCATATGAGTGTGCGCAAGTGCAGAATACGTTTTCGCGTGCGTTTTATGTATAATGGACGTATAAGCTAAAATTATCTATTTCAGTTAATGTTGATGATTGCGTTGTTCCTTAATTTTCGAATTGGATCCGGCCTATTATTTTTTGCAGACTGTAAGAGCAATTTTATAAAAGTGAGCTTAAACTTTCGATTATATCAAATAGAATTTCCGATATATATTTGCTAATATGTAAAGGATCTAAAGTGAAACTATGTTTTGAAATCCGAAATCTGTTTATCAATTTCACGCTGCTCGGCGGGGGGAATGCCGCGGCGGGCGTGTAATGAATTGGAAGTTGATCTGTCAGCACTATCCTTATCTTCAGCGCAGATGTTTTTATTTTATTTGGCTTATAATTCCTTACCAAATGTAGTATTTCATCTCGATATGCTCCGTCTTTGATATGATTTAAAACAAGTTCCTCGTCATTATAATTCGCTTCCGATAGCGAAGAAAGTGAGAGAGGTTATTGAAAACGAAAAAATTTCGATTGACAAATTAGTCGGTGTTCTCGACACAGCAATTATAGGACTTGAACAGCGGAACTTTGTAACTGAACAAAAAATTATGTCTGTTTAATAGAATTAAAGAGAAAGTATTATCACATGAAACGAAGCAAAACTTAAACAACTTACATTAAAAGAAATGTTTAATAAAGTAAACAAATAAATATTAAGCTTTTTCTTTTTGCAAATTTTGATACCCTTTAGATCATAATTGTTCTTTATTTCATAAATTACAGTTTCATATTTTTAATTTTAGAATTTCTGCATGCCATCTTACGAGATTTAAACTGATGATCTATAATCCGGAAAAATCGATAATCCGGAATCGCCAAAGTCCCGACGAGTCCGGATTAACGACTTTTGACTGTATTAGATCAATTTAAATCTGGTAAGATGGCATGCAGAAATTATACAATCAAAAATATGAAAAGGTGGTTTATGAAATAAAGAGCAATTACGATCTAAAAGGTATCAAAATTTACAAAAAAAAAAAAAGCGCTTAATAATTATTTGTTTATTTCATTAAACATTTCTTTCAATGTAAGTTGTTTAAGTTGCTTCATTTTTCGTGCTAATACTTTCTCTTTAATTCTATAGACAGACATAATTTCTTGTTCAATTACAAAGTTCAATTGTTCAAGTCCTGTAATTGCTGTGTCGAGAATACCGACTAACTTATCAATCGAAATTTTTTCGTTTTCAATAACCTCTCTGTCATTTTCTTCACTATTGGAAGCGGTATTTTCTAAATCTAGAAACATACCACAGATTTCGCTGTAAGTTAATTGATTGATGATTGGAGCATTGTTGTTGCAATGAAAAACATGCTATATGCTATATCATCTTCATTTATTACCACTTCTCCTCATTTCTTTACAAAATCCAATAACTGAAAAATTTCGCCTTTAGTTTGCAAGGTCCGAAAACCTTCAAATTCGCGACTGTCATCTTCATCATCCTCACCATGAAATATAGTAACTGGCCATAAATCATGCCAAGCATTTTTTAACATATCTGGAGACACATCCTCCCACAATCTTGCGATGCTCCACACAGCAGATTTTACGCTAAAAATTTTTTTAAAGTTTTGAATAGTCTTGCTATTGTTCAAGAAATTTAATATAGATTTTTAAAATGCTACTTTACACTTGCATTTCAGCATATGCACTATTCACATATCCATAGGCTGAATGATAGACATATAATTTGGAGGGAAGAATAATACGGATACATTATCTTTCACTAAAATTTTACGTGAAGTATGCGCCAAACAGTTGTCAACAATCAGGACTATTTTTGAGTCATCAGGTAAACCAACCAAGTTCAAATGTCGCCAAGCATCGGGTATAAAATGATTTTCAAACCAATCATTCATTAACGCTTGTCTCATCTATGCTCTTTTATTTGAGAGATATATATAATGGGGAAACTGTTACTCCTTTAAATGCTCGAGGACGTGCAAGTTTTCCAATTACGAAAAGTTTGAAAGTTTGCACTAGGGCGTTCCTGCAGCATTTGCGCACGCTAAAATTGTTAGTCTCGCTTTGGAATCTTTGACACCAGCTGGAGCCTTTTCTGTAGAGGTTACCATGGTATTTCACGACACATATTGCCAGAAAAGACCAGTTTCATCAGCACTGTAAATTTGTTCTGGAGATAATTGTTCACTAGTAATGAGTTCAATGAATTCATCTGCAAATTATTGAGCAGCTTCAATATCAGCTGAAGCTTTTTCACCTGAAATGTTTAATTGTCTTATACCATGGCAATTTTTAAATTTGGTTAACCAACCTGTCGAATATCTGCTTTCAGTGTTTAAGTTAATTTCTTCGTGAAATATTTTGGCTTGAGCCATTAGCATTGGACCCATCAATGGCACGCCCTCGCTGCGATGCTTTCCGACCCATTCAATCATCACTTTGTCATCATGATAGTCACTTTTAGCGTAACAAACCCTTTTTCTGTTATTCATTGCCAGTGGGGTGTTGGAATCCACAAAAAATTAAAAAAGTTCCTTTTTCTTTCTGCTTATGTCATATACAGCTAACTTTTCAATATCATACTCTTCGCATAATTTTGATATGGATATGCCTTTATTCATTTTTTGCAGCAATTCCACTTTTTGTTTAATGGACATCGAAACATGCTTTCGCTTTGTAGATCCTTTGCAGCTCCAGAATTGGACGCTCTTTTAGACATAATCGAAAGTTCAAGCTTAATTTTTATAAAATTGCTCTAACAGTCTGCATAAAATAATAAGCTGGATCCAATTAGAAGATTAAGGAACAGTGCAATCTGCAACATTAACTGAAATGCCTTAGAATCAGTTAAGATAATTTCAGCCTAGCTTACATCGTCCATTATACATTAAACGCACAAGCGTAAAGCACACCAGAAAAAAAAAAAAGTTTGCTACTTTGAGGTCCGGATTATGGATTTTGTACTGCATTACATTAAGTTTATTATTAATTGAATTATGATTGTATATAATTATTATATTATTATAATTATTATATTGATTTTACTGTTATTTGAATTATGATTATTACATTGATTTCATTGTTAATTGAATTACTATCAATACAATAATTTTATTATTAATTGAATTACATTATCATGCTAATCTTTATTAATGATCTCAGAAAGATTAATATTTCTAGATAAATATTTTTATTACTCTAAATTTTACCGATTTTAAGAAGTTAAAACTCTTACCTTTTCAGAGGCTGCAGGATCATTAGGATTTTTGTCGGGATGATATTTCAAGGCAAGCTGAAATATTAAAAGTATGCTGTATGTATACAGATTAAATTAAATTAGTAATTTTGAATTTATGCCTATATTAATGAAAAAAAAATTATGAAAATAAAAAAGTTTAACAACATAGTAACAAAATCATTGACAATAAAATACATTACGAAGAAGGGGAAATTAAAAGCATTTCAGTAGTTTTTCCTCTAAATAAATTATAATTAATGTAATAGAAAGAAATTACAA
Organism: Stegodyphus dumicola; assembly: GCF_044657685.1. Classification (NCBI taxonomy): domain Eukaryota; kingdom Metazoa; phylum Arthropoda; class Arachnida; order Araneae; family Eresidae; genus Stegodyphus; species Stegodyphus dumicola. The sequence goes on along the minus strand of NC_140776.1, from coordinate 181,230,776 downwards.
TCTTGAGCTCAACAAGATATCGACTGAACAGCTGTGATACTGCAATTGTTTTAAAAAAGTACTTTATGTATTATCCATTTACATACAAAAAAGCACTCAAAAACATCTGTAATTAATTCTCAGGCATCTAGAGTACGAATCAGAATAAAAATTGAAATATTGGTTTAGAAACCAAGTTCCCGCCATTTTTTTTAATTTGAAAAATCTGTATGATATTAAATACTTTTGGCACGAAGTTGTACATCATTCAAAAGAGAATACATTGTTCTACCTAAATATATGTTTCATTGTTACTAAAATACATTTTCTTGTTATTTACAGATCATTAACATGGAATGTCAAGTTGAGAAGAATGAGCATTTTCGACACCTCCTTCTTTTTGCCTTTAATAAAGGTTCTAAGGCCATAGAAGCTGCTCGCAACATTTGTGTTGTGTATGGAGTGGGTGCTATACCTGAAAGAACTGCCTGTGATTGGTATGCAAAGTTCAAAAAAGGAAATTTTAACCTCAAAGACGCACCTTGTTCTGGCCATCCAGCTGAGTTCGATTGAGAGCGATTGAATCACCTTTTGCATTAAAATCCACGTTAAACAACCAGGGAACTGACAAATTCACACTTTATGTATCACCAAGAAAAATCAATGAGCCATAATCTCCGCTGGTAGTATTGGATTGGTGGCATTGGTGATATTGGAATACTTCACCTCTTTCGATCTCTTTCAAATGCTATGCGGGGAGTTTCTTTCAATACTGATACAGAAATTAGAGCTTGGTTGGATGACTTTTTCATGTCTCAAACAGGTGATTTCTACCAACGAGGTATTGAAAAACTTCTTAAACGTTGAGAAAACATTGTAGACAACAAAGGAGAATGCATTTTTAATTAACTACTTGCATATGTTTATTGAAAAATAACCGTTCAACAAACATTTTTAAAAACAACGGGAACTTAGTTGCCAACCCAATAAATAAAAATAAATGCAACAAAATGTTTCTTCAAATAACTATCTTCTGCTCCTTCCAAAAAAACCTGAAATTTCAATTGAGAAACAAGTCTTGATACTCTGTACTAAAATTTTTTAAAGAATTTACGTTACTGAAAAATAGCTCTATTGGAATTCAGCATTTAGAAATCTTGTGCAAAAAAAAATATTATGATAATTCTAAACAGTCAAAAGTCTTTAATCCAGAATTGTCGGGACTTCGGCGATTCCGGATTATCGGTTTTTCCAGATTATAGATCATCAATTTAAATCTGGTAAGATGGCATGCAGAAATTATAAAATTAAAAATATAAAACCGTAATTTATGAAATAAAGAGCAATTATGATCTAAAGGGTATGAAAATTTACAAATAAAAAAAAGCTTAATATTTATTTGTTTACTTTATTAAACATTTCTTTCAACGCGCACATGTGTAAAGCATACATTACGCATAGTCGAAATTAGAAAATTGCAACCAGAAAATTATTTGATGTGTATTCGTGATATTTATAATGACAAGGAATTTGATTTAAATCATATCAAAGAGAGTACATCGAGATGAAATACTACATTTAGTAAGGAATTATAAGCCGAATAAAATAAAAACATCTGCCCTGAAGATAAGAATAGTGCCGACAGATCAACTTCCAGTTCATTGTGCGCCACGATGTTTTAAAAAGTTTCTACCATAATGTACTCAAGTCTCAAGCAAAATTTGATCACACAAAGACTGATGTCACTAATTTTCAGAACTGATCAAAACTGATGCCACTAATTTTCAGAACACACTAGGGGGGGAATCTAAGGGCAACTACATGACTCATACCACAGTTCAAACTCATACAAGTTGTGCTTAGAATGTACCCTCACCCTTCCCCTCTAACGGGAAGTCCAGAGTTTTATGAGATCAAATGCTATGATTCCAGTCTAATTATTTTATTTATATACTTTGCATGACTTAATATTTCTTCCTAGACATGAGCAATATTCTGTAGTGTCAATTCATTAACTATTAAGCAAAATAAACACAAGTTTAGGACATCAAGGAAAAAACCACCACAAAATGTCCTCAAGAAAGAGGATACCACAAAATTCCTGACTGTCAATTTTACCATGAAATTTATGGTGCAGGTAAACCAAGATTGAGAAACAAACAATGGGGGGGGAAGGTATAAATTTATGCAAGGTCACTAAAGTTTTTAACTGCTTAGGGCCTCTAAAAGTCTTCCATCTGGCCCTGCATCAATACCTCCGATGGTTTACCATCGCAAGAATTATTGGTGAATCTTCGGATTATGGTAACTTGGTGATTTTTTGGTGAAACTTTGGCGACCAGCCCTGCTATAGCAACCTGCTAGTTTTTTTTTTTTTTTTTTTTTTTTTTTTGGACGCCATTTTGTTTTCACAAAACAAAGGCAATTTTTTAACTCAACATTTTTTCTAACAATCTGCTAGCCAAATTACGCTTATGCTAGAACTTTTATGGAACAAAAGTGCTTAATCATGACGAAGATCAGGTGTGAAATTGGGAGAAAGTGTAAAATCGCCCACTGCTTGCCTCGTTTTTAAGAATTGCATATACACGGTATCCATGTACACGTCGACCTATTTTCACTTTAAAAAAATATCCCAGAATTGCACAAAAATGGCATTGAGCACACTCTTGACTTTATCCATGTACACATCGACCCATTTTCATTTAAAAAGTCAAAGACAAAAATCCAATTCTTGTAAAAAGCACCAAACAAATAAGTGGGCAATTCTGCACTTTAGCAGCGAAATTGTTTCTAAGTGCTTATTAGCTAAAATCCTGATTGGAATTTTCCGGAAAATGTCACATTACATGTCTCCTGATCTCTCATTTCTCTGAGACAAAATAATCTGTGATTCGAACTGTGTACTTCTCAGATTATTGCTTAAGTCCTAGCTAGTAACCTTTATTGCCTTACCAAAATGTCGCCAAAGTACCTGTTACCATATTCCAAAGATTAGCCGAATTATCTTCTATGGATTCTCAACCCACAAGAAATTGTTTTACCCATTCCTTCCCAGTAAAATAGGAATCAGATTATGTAACATACACATGCATTATTTTACTTCTTAAGCATTATTTTTGAAGCATTATTTTATTTTTTAACATATAATACCTTCTTTAATCAAAAATTTAATAACAGAATAATATTCAGTTTTAAACTTTTTGGAGCAAACTAGAACATGATTTTATTCAGTCAACATTCCAAAAAGAAGAAAAAAAAATTTCTAATGAATCTTTCAGATTTATTCACCTAGCATTAACATAAAATATTTTTATTATAAAAACTTACAACAGGACCATTATCTTGCATGCTTATTCAGCAATATTGTTAAGTTATTGTCTATTTCTAATTTTAAAGCAGATACAGCAAGTTTCTCTTCCATGGTGTAAAAATGGGCTATCAGAAAGATTTCTTTAATGAAGGGAGAAAACATGATTTATTTAAACTTACACTTTTATATAATTATACAGAAAATTGAATAATAATTCAGTCTTTTATTGGTAATTTAACTAAGGTCTGTATTTAGTAAAAATACAAGATCCTAGTTTAGAAATGCACAATCCTATGTTTTATACATAGTATTGTGCATTTCTACACTAGGATCTTGTATTTTTACTACTTGTATTTTTATATACTTTACTTTTATAGTTTCCATAATAAATGGAAACTACAAAAGTATATAAAAAATTATATATTTTGTAATGAAAAACACTGAATTCAGTTACTTCAAAAAAGGCATTATATAATTTGTATGCGTCATTTAATAGATTGAAAAAATTAGTGGAATGAAACTTAAAAAGTTTTCTCCAGACCTCAAGTTTTATAAATCCATCCATGCTGCTTGCCAATATATTTGACAACACCAGCTCTACAATAAAACAATATGTGGTACATGTACTAAAACATAGTATTACTTTTCTATTATTTTTATAATTTGGGTGATCCAAAACTAATTTTTATATTAACTGTAACATCTTATTAAAAAGTACCATTAATTTGCTTACCTTTCTGTATGTTTTTTTAATATCATCAGCGGTAGCAGTTTTTGGTAGGCCGAGGGTTAAATACAAAGAATCTCCCGAGGTGCTGTGAAAAAAATAATGAGTAAAGATATTTAGAGAATAAAAATATATATCAGCCATCCTATTCAATAAATTAAAAATACGAGTAATAAAACACTTCAGGAGTGTCACACAAAATGGCATCTGAATTCAATTTCTTATGTATTAAATGTATATGCACAGCTGACATACTGAATTATATATCCATTGCATTGTATTTTTCCTCCTCACTCTCCAAATAAATATACTGTAAAATGTTCTGGAGATTTGTGTTGATTTCAGAAGGTTACAAATTAACAGACAGATCCTACAGTTCACAAACATCATTAACTAAGTAATATGTATATAAATATTTGGTTAGGCATTGCCAATTTAACATTTCTTTAATCTTGACAAATATTCCTCAATATAAAATATGCAGGTCAATTGGTGAAAAATACACACTTGTTTCTTCAATGTTAATATTCATATTATTTTTCACTTTTTTATAATACAGTAAAATCCTTATTAACTGACAACTAAAACTTGCTGATTCTGGATTAGAACTTACAGGGGTTGGACAAAAATATGGAAACACCTTTAAAAAAAACATGTTTCTTTGCTTAATATGGTGTAGGAAACCCATTGGCATCCAAAACAGCTTGCAGTCTTCTCGGAATGGATCGCATCGGTAACACAACATTCATTTCAGCAGTCACTTTTGCAGCTGTGGTCTTCTTATTTTTCGTCACGATTGCCCTTAATGATCATCTGTCACGATCACTCAGGACACACTTTTGTCCGCGCTGTGATTTAGCAGATGATGTTTTTCCGCTTTTCAAATATGCGGAATAAATCTTCGATACAGTACCTCTTGAAACACTAAACACCTCGGCTACCTTGCTTACGGAAGCACCCACCATACGTGCTCCAACAACTTGCCCATGTTCGAAGTCTGTTAACTCTGACATAATGCAATGACAACCTCACATAACAGTACTCCGACAACAACTGAACTGTTTAGCACATTTATGAAGTTGTATAGGTGGCGTCAGTAGTCAAAAATGCCAGCGCCACCTACATATTTCATTAAAATCAATCTTTCTTTTCAAACATACATTTCACAAGGTGTTTCCATATTTTTATCCATCCACTGTACTTGCTTGTGTTTTCTGATATTAAATGTAGAAATTATAGCCTCTGAAGTCCATAGGTTGTGTTTTTTTTTATCTATCCACTATAAATGAATTTATTCATGACATTTTGAAGAACTTCTAAAATTTCAGGGCTAAGCTCATAACACTTGGGGTTTAAATCTTTAGATTTAAACCCCGAGTTTAGCCTTTAGCCCATTTATATATATACAGAGTTAACCTTTAGCCCATTTTATATATATACAGAGAGAGATTCTACTCTTGGGCCTAAATTTCAGATTTAAATTTAGACCTTCAAACATTCCATTGTTTTGATGTTGTCAGTTAATTGAGTGAAAGTAATGGATGGCAGCAGCACACAGATGCTGAAATAAAATGTGGCAGCTTCAATACAGATGTTAGTTAAGTTATAGTTCTAATTTATTTATATTGGCTAACTATGGCTTTGTTAGCAGATTTTAACATTACTAGCTAAAACATTACTTGTATGTTGCAAACCGCTAGGTCATGGGCCATCACATAAGAATTCATATGACTGAGATTAATTTCAATATACAGCAGCTCAGAAGGATTTATCATAAAGCATATTCTGTTTTTAGGATAAAAAAGAAAAAAAAATATAAAGTTTTAAAGAAGTTAAAATTTCCTAAAATATTACAAAAAAAAAAAAAAAAAAAAAAAAAAAAAAAAGATAATATTTTGCTAATAACTGAAGTTTTCAGGTAAAAAATCCTTTCAAGAAGTAATTATCATCACAAAAATTGTTGGCATTACCAGAGAAATGAGGTATACGAGTTGAAAACACATAAAAAATTATCTTTATCTAACAATATAAAAGTGCCATTGATGCCTTCTACCCAGTGTATGAAAATATCTTCATCTGGCCCTAGTTATAAAGATAGATTTTTTCATACTATGGAATATTAAAACATAGCAGAATCTTTATGCATTTTTATGATTTTTTATTACTCTTAATGCAAAGCAATTTTTAATCAACAGATTCCTTCAATAGAGATACCTGACAGATGCCTTTTAACTAGATATTCAACAAAATAGGAAGCAATGTTACAAAATAGATACATCACTGATAAATACATTTCCCATATGTTAATTTCCATTATTATAAAATTAACTTTTATGGCAAGAAGTTGAAGAAACGTTTACTATTTTAATGATACTGACTTTAATGTTACATTTCTCTGCCATTAATAACAAATATCAAAACTCTTCAGAAAATCTAAAAGTATAGCTAATTAATTTACACTGTGATGCAAATCTTACTCAAAGATTTAATAAATATATATATATATATTTTTTTTTTTTCACTTGTCAAAAGTTAAATACTCTCAGTAATGAATTTCACTTTGTTTAGGAATGCATTTATACATGAATAGTTTTCTTCCACAGTAGAAAATTAATAAATCTAAGAAAATAATCAGACTGGCCAACGAGAATATAAGTTGTGATGGATTTAGTCATTTTTCTTCAAGTTTAAAAGCTTCATCAAAACTGAAATGCCATGCGATACTGAAAGTTGTAGTAAGAAATAAAGAAGTTTATAATTATTTACCTACAAATATACTTGTGCCATTATTTTTACTGTTTCTGAATATGTAATAAATAAAATTTAGTTTAAAAATTTTTCTCTGGTGAATTTTTTTTTTTTTTTTTTTTTTTTTTTTTTGTGTTAAGAAAAAAATTTTTTTCACCAGTTGATTTCTGATCTCTCATCATGCATTCATGCATTTGGCCTGGATACAAATTAAATTCGAGAATTCGATATAAGCTATTTTATAATTAATTCTATTGAAGAATTTGAAGAAACGTGGGATACTGACTTTCAACATTATATATTCACAGAGTTTTGTTTGTATAGTGTTTGTCTTATTCTTTGCCATTGGAATTTTTAAAAAATAATTAAGAAAACCATGGCAAATTAGAACATTAAATCTATGTGAAATTTAATACTACACTGGTATTAATTTTACGGAAAGTACTATGTATTTCAAGAAAATATAATACGTTTTTTTTTTTTTTTTTTTTTCAAGTACCAAAATTATTTTGGGCTAATCTTTGGAATATGGTAACAGGTAGTTTGGCGACATTTTGGAGGCAATAAAGGTTACTACCTAGGACTTTGGGAATAATGTGAGAATTACTCAGTTCCGATTACGCATTATTTTGTGTGAGGGAAATGAGAGATCATGATATATGTCATGTGACATTAATGGACGAATCACTGTTCTTTAATCGGAAAAGGGGGTAAATTTGTAAAAATATCTGCTGTACTTTATAGCAGTAGTTTCATTCTATGTTCTGTGAAACAGTGTTGTTTAATATTTGGATCCCATGGCCCTATATAAAGTAAATCCAAAATTTTTATCGTGTTTATGTGTAATTGAAAAGAATTGCTTAATTGTGGATAAGTATGAATGTCCAATATGTGGGAATGAAATGAGATTGTGTGAAAGGAAGGATATTACAGATAAGTTTGAATGGCGGTGCAAGAAACCTGGTGAAAATGGACATTTTGTGATCCGCCATGCACTCAAGATTCTGTAGAAGATTAGGTAAGTTAGTATTTTTAATTATTTGAGGATATTATTTTTATGCATTGTTCTAAATGTAAGGAGTAAATAAATTAATATGGTATTGTTGGAAAATTGTTATTAGCAATGATTTAGTTTAAAGTAATTAGGATTGTAAGCTAATTTTTATTAATTTAATGTATGTGCTTATCAATATTTTAAGTAGTGTTTTTTAATTTATTTATATTTTAATTTAATGATCGTGATTTTGAGAGTTATATGTTTGTAGTATTTTGGAATACGTTTGAGTAGAAGTAAATGTGCATGGAAAGAATTTAAGTATTTGACACTAAGTATTTGTAATCATTTTTAATGTTTTGTTATAAATTCGTTGGTGACATTTATAATATATAATTTAGAGGTAAAAGTTTTTGGATATTTTATTTATTTTATACGTGCAAATGTCCATCCTTGGAAAGGGTATATACTTTTTCACGATCAGGTAACTTCATATATGTCCTTTTTACCGAATTTAAAGATTCACAAAATTTTCATGCATTTTCGTGAAATTTTTCTAATCTATGAGAAAAAAGCAGTGTACATGGATATAGTGAAGAGTGTGCGCAATGCCATTTTTGTTCAATTCTGGGATGTGTTTTTAAGTAAAAATAAGTTGATGTGTACATGGTTTAATTATATTTTAATTAAATGATAGTTATTTTGTGAATTATATGTTTGTAGCAATTTGGTATACGTTTCAGTGGAAGTAAACGTGCATGGAAATAATTTAAATATTTGAGACTAAGTATTTGTAATGTTTTTTAATGTTTTGTTATAAATTCGTTGGTGACGTTTATAATATATAATTTAGAGGTAAAAGTTTTTGGATATTTTATTTATATTATACGTGGAAATGTTCATCCTTGGATAGGGTATATACTTTTTCGCGATCAGATAATTTCATATATGTGCTTTTTACTGAATTTAAAGATTCACAAAATTTTCATGCATTTTCATGAAATTTTTCTAATTTATGAGAAAAAAGCACTGTACATGGATATAGTGAAGAGTGTGCGCAATGCCATTTTTGTGCAATTCTGGAATGTGTTTTTAAGTAAAAATAAGTCGACGTGTACATGGTTACTGTGTATGTGCGATTTTGAAAAACGCGGCAAGAAGTTTGCGATTCTGCACTTTTTCCCAATTTTGCAGTTAATAATTGTCATGATTAAGCAGTTTTGTTCCATAAAATTTCTAGCATAAGTGTAATTCGGCTAGCAGATTGTTGGAAAAAGTGTTGAGTAAATAAAAAGAAAAGAAACATGTCTTTACTTCGTGAAGACAAAATGGCGGCGAAAAAAAAAATAGAGGGTTGCTGTAGCAGAGTTGGTCACCAAATTTTCGCCAAAAAATCACCAAGTTTCCATAATCCAAAGATCAACCTTATTTTGCATCATTCAGTCAAACTTTAATATGTAACAAAGCTATGTATATGTTACGGTGAAACACCGAAACCTAGAGAATGTCGACTTTCACCGTTGAATGTTAACATTCACATAGTCTCTTGGTGTATGTCCGAAATATTTTCCAAATACTCTTATTTCTGACTTACACCGGTCAATGTCGACATTCATCATGTCCTAATGGTGAATGTTGAACATATAACAATATTATATTTTCTTCTCCATAATTTAGTCTCGAATAAACGCACTTGAGACTTGAAATAAGAACTTAAGAACATGAGAACCTAAAACACACAATACATTCAAAATGAGAAAGGAAAATAATAGAAGTTAAAAATGTACTTAATTATACAGTACGTTCTAAATGAGAAAATAAAATAACACTAATAAAAAACTTACTAAATTATGTGATTCAAATCTTATTGATTGCAACAACTTAAACTATTATGGCACTTGATGACCTCTCTTTTCGACTTTCACCAGAGCACTTATCTGTGATTGTCGACATACACCGGTGAGGGTCTGAATATACAAGAATGTAGTGAAATATTCGGTCTTTCACCAACGTATTTGGTGAATGTTGATATTCTCTGGTGAAAGTTGTCATTCTCCAATTTCGGTCTTTCACGGTAACATATACATTCTTTCAATATACATGAAATATGTATCTAAGATTAATACCATTTAAAATTGAATTTTGCTTAATTTATAAATTTGGCATCAAATATTTGCTGATATTTTTTGATATTTTAATATAGTAAGTTAAATGTTTAAATAAGAATAATGGTCAATCTCTTTGGTTTTTTTTCATTTTAATTTGCCATCTTTTGGGGTTTTTATTTTAATTTAGCAATCTTAGATATTTCATTATAATAGAGAAAGAATATCATTTTTTATATAACTTGCGAAAGAATACTAAATGAAGTTCTTGAGTACGTAAAATATGAACACTGTAATGTCAGCAATATCTCATATTTACGGTAACAACTGAAACTCCAGTCATTTGATTGCCTAATTAAATTACTAGCATGAATAATGTTGATTTCTCTCCTCTGTCAGAGGAAGCAATAATAAAATAAAGTTTACTTATTAGATATTTAGAAAAATTAAAACAGAAATTTAGAAAATTAGAACAGGCATTCAACATGAAGTAACCCAAATTACTATTTTATATCATTCCATCCTTTATAATATTTGTAATTATCTCCCCATAACAAAACAAACACATACCATATAAATAACTTCATTTTCTTATAATTTTCGAGGAAATAAAAGAAACAATATAACAATTTACAATCAGCAGCATAATATTTTTAATGTATTTAAGTATAATGGATTACAAATTTCTACATAGATAGATCCTGCAAGTGTCAATAATAAGAAATTACAAATTTACACGATTTACTCAGCTTCAAAAGTAGTTTAATTTCAAGTTTGAATGCTAATCAGAAAGCTATCTTCTCCTACAGCTTTTAAATATGAGATAAAAAAAAAAAAAAAAAAAAAAAAGAGTTTAAAATGAAAAAAAAATTTTTTTTTACTTATCAATTTCTCACACATATTTATACGAAACTCACATATGGCTTCCAGCTTTCGTGATACAGAAATTAATTTTTATACCCCAAAACAATTCCCCCCCCCTATCTTTTTTTTTTTTTTTTTTTTTAAGAAAAAGAGGAAAGACAAAATAAGAGAAATAACATTGAATTCAATAAATTTTTATACGAATACCACGAATTTTCTACGGATTAAAAGAACGGTTCCAGTAACCCATTCTACGCCCACGCAGTGTATTGTTCTCTACTATTAAAATATTTCACAATTTATATTAAAAAATTTTTAATTTAATGGATTAAAAATTTATTAATATTTGACTACACTTACGAAAGTTTACGAGCAGACGCAGCCATAGTTATGTAAAGGTACAGAGAAAAACGGCAATAATTAACAGTTTTCCAAAACTGCTAAGGTATAATTATATTTAAGTTAAAAACTGGTATAAACATTAATCTGTCAGTTCACTGCAGAATGCGGTAGCGAAATTTCGGAGACATTACTTTGACGTCAGTAAAGCAGAAGCCAGAACACAGCTGTTGCCATTTTAAGGAAGAGTTTTATTGAAAATAATGCAGTTTATGCATGAGTGTGTTGCAATGCAAAGTTACGGTAATTTTAAATCAGAATGAAAAAAACATGGTTGAACAAAACATATTTTTTGTGGATCTTATAATCAAGAAGAAATGAAAAGCTCTTTTGGCCTTGAGGATCATCAATGATATAAGTTAGAATAAGAGTTTTATCGATTGAAAAGATTTATTTTCTTAGCCAATGAACTGTTGCTACGAATTTCTACATAGATAGATGATTTTAATGCAATTGTGGCGACATAATTCGCGTTAATGAAGCGCCATCTGTGAAACTTCTCGCATGCACTTTTCTTTTTCGCCAGAATGGCAACGTAAAGAAGAGCGAAGAAAAGAACGATGACTGATTTTTTTTGTCTGTGTGATTCTATATCTAAAAAAATGTAAATAAATATTAATCGTATTGGAGTAAGAGCAATGTTTAACATTTCATATGGTTAAGACATCCACACTGGTTTACCCGGATGCGACTGAATTCAACTTATAAAGTGTCTGATGAAAAAAAGAACGTACGATGTTTCTGTAATTTTACGAGATGTCACTGACATTATAAGCACTTTATAAATAGTCACCTGTTACAGAATAAATGTTATGGACAGCGTTGTAAGAAGCTACTTACCCATTTTTAAAGTTCCGCAATTTTTTTCCTGAGTTTGACAGTGGATTGAGTGATAGTTTCGATTTCGAAGTGCTTCTGGTGCGCATGGATTACATCAAGAATTGATGAATCGATTGTTTTAGTGCGTCTGTGAAATGTAAATTCCGAGCGTACGTGGGACTGAAATACTTCTAAAATGGTAAGTCAACTTTAAAAATTTTAATTTTGTTCTATATTGCAATATAACTTCAGCGGTAATGAATGCAGTTAGAATTTTCAGAATGCATGCGAGAAGTTTCACAGATGGCGCTTCATTAACACGAATGATGTTGCCACACACGCCCTTCCCAGTGATAGCTTTATACCTCGTAATCTTTCAGGTATGCAGGAAATCTCACCCTTCGTCCAGCTTTTGTGTTTCTAGGATGAATATCTTGGGAAGAATCATTGTCTCTAGGAGGTGGAGGTGAGATTTTGGAGTTATCAGCTTCATGTGTCGGGAGATTTGTTGTCGTTTCATTCTTGAGGCTGAAACCTTTCCTGCATACCTGAAAGATTACGAGATATAACGCTATCACTGGGAAGGGGGTGTGTGTCGACATCATTCGCGTTAATGAAGCGCCATCTGTGAAACTTCTCGCATGCACTTTTCTTTTCTCCAGAATGGCAACATAAAGAAGAGAGAAGAAAAAGAACGATGACTGATTTTTTGTCTGTGTGATTCTATATCTAAAAAAATGTAAATAACTATTAATCTTATTGGAGTAACAGCAATGTTTAACATTTCATATGGTTAAGACATCCACAGCAATTATACGTGAAATTGCTATATTTTTATGTAACATGTAACGCGAAAAAAAATTTTAGGAGACAAACTATGTCTGAAAGTAAGAATACAGGGGCAAGTCCATTTAACTTTAAGTATTTGTATCTCGGTAATTTCGAGAGAAATGGCCGAAAGTCTCCATGACTTTATGAGTTATCATGATTTTTATTCAGAAGTTAATTCTGGATTAATTATTTAAGAACATAATCACTGTATCGCAGCTGACTAATACAACTAATACATCTGAGGGGCAAAAGTCACTAATAGAAAAATACCAGTTTATTGAAATTTATGTTTTGTTACTTTAATTTGAAGAGAATCTTACGTTACTTAACCATTTATTAATAATTTCAGTCTTTACTGTAAGTTCTCCTTTCTGTATTTCTCATGAGAATGCAAATGAATAGCGAATATTTAAACTGAGGTTTGTTATTTTGAGCCACGGCGAGCTTTCCGGCACAGCGCTAAATTATTGCTCTGACAGCAGCAATTATTTCGCTTTGCGCTCTCTCATTGCCGCCGCTTTAATTCTGATGTTCCGGTCTACTCGTATTTAACTGTGTAGCCCTTGACTACCGTTTAACGTTTGATTTAATTTGGACTGTTCTAGTTTATTTTGTATCACTACGAGTTGTGGAAATTGTAACACATGAGATTGCCTTTGTGTTCTATATCTTGTTTAAATAAAAATGTTATTTCAACCTTCTCAGGACTCTGTTATTGTTGTCAGACATAACGATAATTCGCTTCGCATCTGTTAGCGCTGCTACTAGACTAAAACAGCATTACCAGTTCAAGTATCCGTACAAATGGCGCCCAAACAAATTACGGATCATATTGCAACAGAAAGTGGCATTTACTCTGCCCCTCCTAAGACTGCAGGTTCCACCAATACCAGGAAATCCAACGGAAGGCTTCTGGTGCATTCTAGATACTTCGGTAAAACTTGCTATTATGTCCAAAGGTGGAAGTTCGGTAGTGACGTTCTTGGAACAGTTAAAGATGCATTTTCTACATTACCCGGCTACAATATTACAGATGATCATAATAACAATTGACGCGGTTCGAAGACAAGCTCTTCGAAAACTGGTACAAAGGTCTTAGTAAATTTTTGTTGGGTTAACTAATCAGAAAAGATTACAAGTTAAAAATATTCAAAACCGGTCTTGTGAAAGAATTCTCAGTGGTGAAAGAATTCTCAGTGGTGAAAGACAGGGCGAAATTAGAAGCAAAAAGGTTTGTGGATATCAGACTAAGTGGAAGAAATGAGTGATTTTATATCGAGGAAAATACAAACAGTGAACTTATAGTGCCGAAAAAAGCAAGATGCATAAGTTATACAAATAAAATTGTCTAGTTTGAAGTTTTTTTTTTTTTTTAATAACGAAACTTGATAACTTTAGAAGAGTTATTCGAGAGAAGGCGAGTATCAATAAGCACACGCACAGCGGGCTATGAGCAATGGTCAGCGGATATTTTCATAGATCTATAACGGAAGGGACCTAATAGTTTGATGATAGTAGACGGTTTGATAAGCGGAAGAAATTTTCACCCAATAATAGCGATTGCCAAAATAAGTATCAGAAGAAGAAATTGAGGAGCGATATTAAGACTTTTAACTAATCAGTGGGACTGAAATACAGAGGATACAGTTACCCCACAGAACAAAAAATCCCTCTCAGATTAAATTAAATACATTGTTGATAAAACATTTGCTTCTTCCAGTGATCCAGATTCATTTAAACAATGTACGAGTATATGCATTGCAAGGGCGCAAAGTAGTTTTTTGGCAGAATTTTTTTAGAAAAAATTTTAGAGTGCAGAGTGTTTCGCATTGCAGGAACAAAAATGAATTTTTAAAGGCTATGAGGGCGAAAATTAATTAACAGGAATCCACTGTGCAGTTAGAAATGAGTACGCTGGTGGAAAAGAAGCTCCAGCTTTGGACTTGAAGGAACTGAACGGGGACGAGAAAGCGAAGCTGTAGCATCTACTAAGAAAATTTTCAGATTTATTTGATGAGGCCCCAGCGTTGACTCAGGTGGTAAATCGCACAATAGAAACTGGAAATAACTCACCCCCCGCCAAGCAAAACCGTACCGCTAATTATGTTCAAGGGAGAAATAATAGAACAACATATTTCAGGAATGCTAAAGAATAAAATTATAATTTCCATAAGTAGCCCTTATGCCCAAGTAGCCTTATAGTACTATGCCGAAAGAAAAATAATCTCTCACCTATGGATTTTAAAGCATGGCGTTTTGCTATCGATCATTGAAAACTAAATAACACAACAAAATATTCGGTTTACCCCTTACCAGAAATTTAGGTCGAAAAATCAAATCCACAAAATACATAATGACGCTAGATCTCATCTCTCGATACTTTCAGATATGTGTGAAACCAGAGGATGAGCGAAAACCAACATTTATTACCAAATCAGGAATTTACCTCTTTTTCAGAATGCCGTTTGGCTTACACGGAACACCCGCTACATTTCAAAGAACTATGGATATTATCCTGAGATCTGTCCTCGGAAAATCTACGTTTATTTATTTAGATAATATAATGGTTATTATGTAGACAATAGATTAGCGTATTTAGGATTTATGCGTGTTTTTTCGTTCATAAAAGAAGCAAGTTTAAGCGCGGCAAAAGAACTTCGATACCTGGATTATAAGATATCTCAAACAGGAATAGAAATGGAAGGTTCTAAAATCGTAGCAATAAAAAAATAACTACCGCTTTATACGGAAAATAAGTTAGCCTTATTTGGGAGCTTGTGTACCTATTATAAATCTTTATCAAAGATTTTGCTTATATAGTAAAGCCACTATTACACTTAAAGAGAAAAAAGCCTGATTCACCTGGTCGGCAGAAACATTTAAAACACTTAAAGCGGCATTAATTCATGCTCCCGTCTTGAAATTTTCTGAAGCGGTCGGTAAATTAGAAATCTTCGCAGATTCGTCGAATTTTGAGCTGTACTTACCCAAAAAAGACAGCTAGTTGCATATTTAAGTAAGACACTGAAAACAGCTCAAGGAAATTATGCCGCTATCGAGAGGAAAACGTTAGCAATCTTTCTGGCTGTATAGAAGTTTCCAGTGCAGCTTGGGAAGACCGCAGTTACTCTTTATGCAGAGCTGAAAGAATAAAGCTTAACACTGAAATGTACTCCTGGCAGAGGAAATGGGGTAGCGGATGCTTTTTCAAGCATTAAATTACATGATGAGGGAAATGAAGTGAAATGTGTAATGTTAACTTCAAAAATTTTAGATTCTCCAGCAACAGTTATTTCAGTTCTACAAACAGACGTGGAATTTTAAAGTATTGTTACGAAATTTTAAGCTGCACTAAGATAGCTTCTCCCCAGAGCGGGTTTAGAATTTCCAGAAAATGACAAGAGAAGGCAAGATTGCCAAATTTGGCTACAGAATTGGCGATATGCCATAGACGGATGGAGAACATTCAAGAACGAATTCTTATCGGTTTGACACAGAATGTTCTCGAAGGCAGTTATATAAACCAAAAGCTATATAAAACCTACCTGTACGCGGTGTTAGCAGTGCATCCCAAGAGAGTATGTCGTAGTGCATCGTGAGAGTTTATCGTGAGTGCATCGTCGAGTGTGTTGAGCTCCGAGAGCAATCGACCGAGTCAGGAGCTGTCCTTTAGTGTTTTGCGATGAAGCTGTCTTCATCATCGCGCTATATAGTCAACATCAATCACTTTTTAAGAAAAGGAGAAAGTCGGGTTACGTCGATTGTATTCGAAGATGTATTTTCGCTAGTTATCACAACTCCACAAGTAATACTCCTGCAAATGTACTTGTTACAGTTTAGACTATTTTCTCTTAAGTGCTTTTGTGATTACAGAAAGAATTTCAAGCAAAATAAATTGTAATAATTTCAACTTGATTTTGTACTACAGACTAGTATATGGCTGTTAAAACAAGTATCATCATGTTCACAAACAAGCAAGAAGATCTCACTAGAACAAAAATTTAATCTCCTGTATCAGCATCGCAACATTGTCTTCTCAATCGCTCAAAGCCCTTGTTCAGATGGCAAAAAACACGAGAAGCTAGCGGACGTAGTGCCTATGTGGAAAACCTAAAAAGGGAAAATGATTCGCTATCAACCACATTCCTTTTACGATCTTCTGCAAATAATGTTATTTGCACAAAACTTAGATTTCAAAGTGGAACATTGTAAATACATTTTACATGATGATATCAAAACAGACAAAAAGTAGTAAAACTTGTTTAATTGACCTCCATTCAATCGGAATCTCCTTTAGACGAAAGAATGAAGTAAATTAAAATTGAATGAATGGTTTTAAAAAATCAGTTATTTTAAAACGTTTTAATAGAAATGTTTTTCGTTTATCATTGGTTGTTATTCAGAAGTACATACATATTTTATAGTGTAAACCAGTAGTCGTTTCATATTTAATACAAAAACATGGAATTTAATTTTAATAAATTTAATAATTTTAATTTTAATAAAATTGTGAAATCTCTGTCCTGAAAATGGTCTTTAAGTCTATTCTCATTGACAGTTCATGTAAATTACAGTTTGTATGATTTAAAAAAGCAATTCTGAAAATGAATGAGCCACACCATGCATAAAAAGTTAAAAAATTTTTTTAAAATGGCACAGTTGTGTAATTTCCGTTCTACTAGGCCGAGTAACGAGACTAATCTTGCGTTTTTCATGTCTCGAAAGCGCGACTCAGGATACATATTAGATTTATATGGAGACATTCTTCTAACTTAGGTTTTCTGAACAAACTCGAATTTTTTTTGAAATGACATACCTATTTTTTTCCATATTTAGATTTTACGTCTCAAATTATGCCAAACTGCTAAGTTTTATAAAAATCACACGAATAGTTTTCTAAAAATTAGCTCTCAAAATTTCAGCTCTCCAATGGTATTGGTATATATTTATGATATCTCTGTTTTTATTAAACTTAATTGATTCCTTCTTTCACAGTTAGAAATTTAGGTTTAATCCAAATAAAATTTGCAAATATTTTTTTACTTATTTTTTTGTATTTTTTTTTAGTAATTTTTATAAATTTTTCGAAAATCTTATTTAATTATAACCTATATAATTTTTACCATCACATTAACGAAATATATGCAGAACTGCAAAAAATTAGTCTTTTATTCAAAATTTCCCAAGATATACGTGAATTTTTATAATGGCGAGTTTTGAAATTTGGTATATTTGTTGTAAGCGATAATAACACCAAATGTATTTACGTATATTGTTAAAATTATTTTAAAAAATGGACGATGCACCTTTTTTCCCCGCTCATGTGTAGCGAAAGGAAAAGGAAAATAGGTTATCATAAATTAAGAATTTCGCCAAGTGAATCATTTATGGCGCAAACTGAAAAAAAAAAAAAAAAAAAAAAAGGCGCCAAGATCAATTTCTGAATTTTTTTTTCAATGGCGGACACTTGCCTATAATAGCATTGGCCATTCCTAAGGCCAGATGTAGTGACCATTTTATTGCGGAGGCCATTTTATTCTAATAGGCGGCCGCCGTTACCTCCTATGAAGGGACAGACAACTTCACATCCATAGCATTTCTGGGATTCGAAATCGGGCCCTTCGGTATCGCTGTCAGACCTTCCCTAACCACTATGCCGTCTGAGAGGCTCAATTTTTGAATTTCTTGATAAGTTTCTTACCAAATTTTACAAAATTTAGTTAGGCATAATTTCAGCCGTAGAATCGAAATATGGAAAAAAATAAATATGTCCTTCCAAGAAAAAGTCCAATTTTATGTCAGAATACCTAAATTATAACACTGCTATATATAAATATAATATATATCCTATGTCGCGCTTTCGAGACACGAAAAGCATAAGTTAAATTTCCTCAATCGACGCAGTAGAACGGAAGATCTAGAACTGTCCCATTCTTTTATTGTGCTGATTGTACGGAAGTGAACGGAAGTTCCAAGGATCTAATTAAGGTCATGAAAGAAATGTTGCAATGCAAACAAATGAATTTTTCTCATTCCGTGAGGAATGGCATTACTTTGTCATACATAATGGTATAAGAAAATACACATTTGGTTATGTCACCATAATTTGGCT
Source organism: Stegodyphus dumicola (assembly GCF_044657685.1). Lineage (NCBI taxonomy): Eukaryota > Metazoa > Arthropoda > Arachnida > Araneae > Eresidae > Stegodyphus > Stegodyphus dumicola. The sequence goes on along the minus strand of NC_140776.1, from coordinate 181,211,885 downwards.
GAGGAACTGGAAGGACAACTCATTTCTGCAATATTCTTCCCAACAATATTCGTTGAAATAATTCGTTGTTCACCCAGGAAAATAAAGATAATTGTAGTTTTTCCGGAACTTTTGGATTATGCAAGTAAGGACGAAGGTTTCTGGAAAGGAATAAATACTGATGATGAGACGTGGGCTTACGGCTGTGATATTGAAAGAGAAGCCCAATCTTTATAATGGAATTAATAAAGTTCCCAGGCGAAGGAAATGTTCGACAGGTGCGATCAAAGTCATAATGGCTGCCTTTTGGATGTCGAAGATGTTGTCCACACCATGCATTTTTGACAGGATAAACACAAAGTAGAAAAACTGCGGAATGAGGCCATATCAAAAATCAAAGTTATCTTAACTGTCTTTTATCACATGAGTGATATTATTGATGATTTTGAAAGAAGATGTAACAATGAATCGTTCGCCTTATCTTTAAATTTTGAGAGGGCCAAGAGATAGTATTTAGAAAAAAGAAAAAGACTGCATTTTTGTACAAGAAAATCACAATTCCTCTATCTCGCATCACGTACTGCATTAAAAATAATTTCTTACAATACATTACCTTTGGCGCAAATATTTTTCTAAAAAATTTAAGCTCGCCTCCACGAATTTTGATTCTAAAATATTATACGAATTGTAATACGAATTGTAACCAGAATAGAAATCCAAAAATTCTTTGATAGGTTGCTCTTTTTGTGGATCACGTGAGTGTGTTGAAGCGTATGTTTAAAGCGTACAGCTATTTAGTTGTTGAATTTATATTTTGACAGCCCCCCCCCCAGTTTCTCAAATGCTGTCATACAACAGCACTAGCAAAATCCATGACGACCATTTTCTAAATCAGGAAATATTCCATAGAAATGCGAGTATTTTTCGGGATATACCTTGACATTGCAGTCAAAACCTAGAAAACGCGGTATCATCCAGGACATCTTCTCATATTATCCAAAACGCTACTGTAACAAATGTAGTAATGTTGAGTTTTATTTCCATGAGAGTAGGCTACATGAGCTTCGCCGCTCTTCATAATGAATCTGCGATCGCTAAAATACTCATTAAGAAAGTAAATAAGAAATTTTATTGGCGTTCCTGTAGGCCTTAAATATTTCTGAATAATATACGATTAAAATTAAAGTATACTGTTAATGTAAAACAAACAAATCATGTTAGCTGCAGTTCGGCGGAAAATCATCAAGTTTTCTGCTATTAAAACTATTTACCTTTGAGTCCAAGCTCCAGAAAGCTGGGTTTTTTTAAATAAAGAGACATTGCACACCAAAGATTCGCAAAAAAAGATTTTTTTAGAATAAGAGTAAACTGAAATTAAATATTTTTGCCATTCATAAGTTATATTAACAAAATATCATTAAAATTTACGTAAAGATAACGTACTTATATTAAAATAAATAAGTACTTTATAAGGTATTTCTTCCACTTTCGTGTCTTCGTGGTGTAGTGGTTCTGCACGCTAGACCGGAATTCCAGAGGTCCGCGGTTCGATTCCCGGCGAAGGCGTTTGCTAATTTTTCATCCTGCCTGCTTCCAAAAGTACCTAATGTCTCTACGGTATCGCTTGAACTAAAAGGGTTGCGGATGATGATTCTCCGCACACAGGATTTGGCGACTAGGTCCCCTAAAACCCTAGTCGCCCTTTAAAACGGGGAGTATATAAGGTATTTCTCTCACTTTCCTAGCGTGCCTTCGTGGTGTAACGGTAGCACGCTGGGCCGGTATTCCAGAGATCCGCGGTTCGATTCCCGGCGAAGGCGGTTTTCATCTCTCTGGCTTCCAAAAATTCCTACTGTCTCTACAACTTAAAAGATAACTTCAGCAGTTTATAAGTAGCTGGGACGGAAGGGACTATTGCATGAACAGACTCAGAATAGTTATACAGTATTTATTATGTTTTTCAATATTCACGACTGATTATCAAATCAGATTCTATGATTTAAAATATGGGCTGAATCCAATTTCTTATTGGGTCATATAAAACGTCTCCGCGCATTTTTGGTACATTTTCGAACAAAAATTTTCTTTATTGAAAATCAATTTTAATCAACTACATATTGACCATTATTATCTATAATCTATGGCCATATTTCGAGTAGTTTCGTAATTCCATCGGAGTGTAACTTCTGTAGTTTATCGTCGAAAAACTTGGTCAAGCGATTTTCAGGGGTGCTTCGGTCGGCCAATTTTTTACCATCAACAGAGTTTTCCGTATCATCCAAGATGTGTTTGGCCGCGCATTGTCATGATGAAACACAACTCTCTTTCCGTTGGCCAATTCTAGTCGCTCTTTCTGTATTGCTTCGTTCAAACGGTCGAGTTGTGCCAAAGCCGCCTGGATTATCTTCAGGGGACTTTGGTTGTGCACACTACAGGGCTGATGGTTTCGCCAGGGTGCAATTCATGCGGCACACAAACATTGAGCTTCTTTTTGTAACCTGCTCTTTTCAAATGAATTTAATCTATCATGTGGTTTATATTTAGTGCCTCTGTTATTTCCTGAAAAATTGCGTGCTGGTCTTGCTCCACCAGTTGCAAAATTTCATTGACGTTTTCAGTGACTGGCCGATTAGAGCGAGGTGCATTTTTGATATCGAAATTTCCGGAATGGAATCAAGCAAACCACTCCTGGGTCCTTCGCTCACTCACAGCATTCTCACCGTACTCTTCACAAAATTTTCGGCATGTTTTTGAAGCGTTTTTATCTTTTTTTATAGTAAAAAAGCATCACATACCATATTTCTTCAGATATTTCACTCATTTTCAAACAATATAACTTTTGATACGAGCAACATATTAGAAAACTATTTTCACAAACAATGGAAGCTGAATGTCACCTTTTAAGCACACGCTCGTTTGAGACAATCGGGTGAGTGCTGCTGGATATAATGGCATAAATGCCATCTAGTGGCAAAAAAAGCACGGAGACTTTTTATATGACCCAATATTCATAGCTTTAGCAGTGACATCAGCATCTTGGTTTACATAATTCAGAAAGACGAAGAGAAAAAAGCGACAAAGAAAACAGAGAAACGAAGCTAGAAAAATGCGTGTGGCGTAGATGTACTCAGCTGATCGAAGTTTATAGTCACAAGCAATGCTTTCTAAAATATAATCAAAATACAGTCTGAGAGAGATCACCAAGCAGTCAGAAAAATTTTAGTTCTATCTGTGAGTGGTCGAGAAGTTAATATCAACACTGAGCAGTCAAACTAGTTTAGCTCTCTCTGTGCTCTTGACGAGTTAACATCAAAATCAACGCATCAAAAATTTACTGCGTCAGATCATTGGGGATTATAAACGAGGGTTGAACATTAGATAGGCCACAAACATGTTGGTTGGTCATTTTAATCTAAAGTATATATAAACAAGCTTAGGCTATTCTCTGATTTCACACTACTCAAATGTTAGCATCTAGGGTATGGGATTTGATATTAGACGAAATCTTATTTACCTCGATAATACTTATCCCAAAGATTAGTAACTAGGGCAGTGATCTCCAAACGTTTATGACTGCGCACCCCTAAGACGAAAGTAATCTTAAGTTGTACCCCACGTAATATAATTATAACACACATGATCATACGCTTATAATGCATTTTCTGCCTCCTTTCTGCATGTCTTCGTGGTGTAACGATAGCACACTCGGCGCGTCTTTCACGTCTCCCTCATCAAAAAATATCTAATGACTCTACAAGTGGCGCCCGAGCTAAAAGGTGGTAGATGATGATTTTTCGCCACCATGTTTTGGCGACTGGTCTTCCTAATCCCTATTTGCCCTTTAAAGTTGGGAGTATATTAGATATTTTCTTCCTCTTCTCTGCATGGCTTCGTGGTGTAACGGTAGCACATTCAGAGCATATTCGAGATGTCCAGGTTCGAGAGCATTGCTCCTTTTTCACGTTTCCAGCATCAAAAAATCCTAATGACTCTACACGCTCACAAGTGAGAGTGAGCTTATTTCCTTTCGCGTAGTTCCAAGTATTGCTTTGCGTATTCCACTTTGGAGACCATTGAACTAGGATATGGAAAACGATTTTCGTCAGAATTTATTTTACTTATTTCAAAGTTTAGTAACTAGGGGCGGTAAAATAATTTGAGGTAAAATCGTATGTTAGTCTCAAAATGTATATGCAGTTTTAATGTTGCATTTACCGTCTCTCATTCTCACTCGCATGCAGTTCATGCCGTGGCGAGTTTCACATGGACGCTTATTCGATTCCTTAAAGAATTGGTCTCTTACTAGTAAATAGATAAATGCAAATTTATCTATTATTTAATGAAGCAGAATATTTAAAAGTCATCAAATTTAATTTCTGAAGCACATCATTAGCTTTTTATTTACTACAAGAAAAGTACTACAAATGTCGTATTATATATGGTTTGAGGACCAAGGATTAATTTTTAAGGAATGTCTTTGGTTTTTCTCTTTCTTGAATTTCTGCAACTTTATCTTCACCCGTGTCTATTCTGTCTTCCATAGCCTCGAATTTATTTCATGTTATGGGAGAAATTCGTATTTTCATTTCCTTTTGACCCGCTTTTATCTTTCTTGGAGAGCTTCCATCTCTTCTTTACCGGAATATGCGGCCACTTGCATTTCTCTTGGAATGCAGCAAAGGCTATCACCAGCTGTTATTTGCATCTCCATCGTTCTTGTCACCGGCATTCAATCCCACTTCTGACATCAGAGATTGTTACGTGTGTAGGGGTTCAGAAAGGATTCAATGCACACATAACCGATGATAGCTTGATAGAATTTCTTTTACCAAAAGAAACAGTTTACATTTCAGTACAGCTCTTCTCAGCATCACAACGTACAATCAGTAGTTACGCTTAAAACTACCGAGAACGTTAAACACAGTGCAATGCAAAGTGCATCTAAAAGATGAAGCTCTCACGGAGATCTCTCAGTACTCCTTTGAACTAAACAACTGAGATCCGATGCTCTCTTGGATCTTACATAGTTATCACATACAGTTTCACTAAAATTAGTTACACATATACAAAAGTGGTAACAATATTGTTGCGTAATTTTCTTCCTTTACTTCACGTTCGAATTCGTGCGGATTTGGAGTGAATAACGAAGACAGCACTTGATGAAGCAGCAAAACACACTTTATTGGCCAGTGTTAATCAGGATAGCTCCAAAATCACGTTTCAGTCGTCGAAGAACTACTACAAACACGCTGACACAATCAGCGACACAGCTTTCAAGTTATCAGGCTATCACGGTGGAGACAGCTTCACTGCAAAGCACCAGAGAACAGCTCCCGACTCTGCTCGGTCGTTCTCGGAGCTCCACGTACTCTCGAGACTTTCCACGCTACAACTCGCGATCCACTCGACGACACACAGAGCACGGCTCCCGACTCTTCGGTTCAGTCGTTCCCGGAGCTCAACATACTCTCTCGACGAAGCACTAACCGCGATACACTAAGAGACTCTTTCGTTGCACTCGACGACCCACTCGGCACTCGCTGGCCGGTTGTCAACTCGATGGACTCTGACTGACTCGATACTAACTGCAGGGTTTAAATCGCTTTTGGCTTGTTTTCGAGAACACTCTGGGCTAAACCAGTAGAAATTCGTTCTAGAAAGTCTATGGCATATCGCCAATTTTGTCGCCAAATGGGCTATTTCTCGCCAAATGTGGCACCCGTTCCTTCTCTTGCCATTTTATGGCAATTCTAAACCTGCTTTGCGGGGAAGCCATCTTACCGCGCCTGATTTCGTAACAATACATTACATCAATATGAGCTGCATTAAAGTCCCTGGCCCCTTTAAAAGTGAATATGAGTGTAAAACCTGGATTCAGAAATATTTTATCACCAATGTTTTGCCAATCCATGTACATTCATGTACTCCAATTTTTTACAGTTAAATTTCTTAACATTGATCACAGCTCTGTGAAAATAATCAGCGCTTTAAATGCACTTCAGATTTTTATTTCAAGATCGTTGGCATCTCCAATGCGTGTATATACGTAGGTAATATGTGGCTGTATAGAAATATCTTTTGTCAATTACAACACCCCTATAAATGCTTAAAAAGATTTCAACGGAAAATTATATATTAAACGTATTTTAATAAAATCAAATTGAAATCAAAATCAAATAAAGCAAAATTATATATTAAACGTATTTTAATAAAATCAAATTGAAATCAAAATCAAATAGAACAAAATTATATATTAAATATATCTTTAATTCGTATCAATTACTGAAAATTAAATAAAGATTTAAATTTGTTTGAAATACATGCATTTCAATCGTTCAATCTTTTAGGCAGTTACGAATTGATTATACATGAAAGATGAATTCAAAAGTTTATATTTTTCTGAATGGCAGAGCTACTAAAATTGTCTTTGCTCGACGTCATTCAGCACATGCGTCATTAGTTACTAATTAGTTGATTAAATGCTTAATTTCCCACGCAATGCAAAGCTTACGAAGGCGGGTAGATGATCGCAGTTAGCGTAATAATCCAAGTAATTTGGGGGAAACATGGTAAAGGCATTTCTAACATCAAACCAATCAATAAATTAATGATAATCTGAATTTTAAATGGCTTTGTAAGAATGAAATTCGATTCGGGCAGTTGATTGTCATGATAATAAGAGTTCTAGTTCAATTTGATGAAGTTAATTAGGCGTTATGGATCCCTTTAACATCACAAGCAACTTTAACCGTCTCTCCAAACATTTTTGCCGGTTATATCATGCTATCTAGCACGTATCATTCAACTGTTTCCCGCAGTGCTGTATTATGCAAAATATATGTTAGAAATTATCCGATTTTTTGTGAGTGTTCTCGAGGTTTTAACCGGCAGTTGGAAGTTTCGGGGTTTTAATCCGGAGGATAGCATAGTCAATTCCTCAAGCTACCTGAAGTCGTGCTTTTGGAAATCTCAGGTATTCAAAGTTGCCCTTAAAACGAGGAAGAAAGAAAAAAACTATTGCATTCCCCCATACGTGCTCTCAGGAAGTAAATGGTTAGCACATCGTACTGGCATGTGGAAAATCCGTGGTTGGAATCCAGGTGAGGGCACACCTAATATTTGAAAAATCTAATAGCCTGAATACATGAGGCCCTCAATTTATCTTACACTCAGATTCGCGTAAACTTCGCATAATCAGTTACGGTCATTAGGTAAAATGTAAGGTATTTAATTTATTCCTTGAAAAGTAATCAGTCTCTGTAATTTCTTAAGGTATGTGCCTACATACGGAGCCCTTTTTTTTAAATACATAAAATTTTAATTAAACACACATGTTTTTGAGTAAGATGGGATATAAAACTATGAATTTAAATGGAATTTTATAGAACGTTTCATTAATTTTTCAAATATAGGGAATATTTAGTAAAAATTTTCATTTACGCCAGATCTCCTAAAATAAATTCTAATGAATATACTGCATTAATCTTTACACAGTATATAATTAACATACTTATCTGTGTTCTGTAGCAAACGATTTCCAGTATTTATAAAATGTTTTGAAATATTCAAAACTTGGTGCAAAAACTCAAAATTTAAACAAAAAAAAATCCTCTTTTCTTTCAAATACTGTCAATAAAATCAATCAGTAAATACAAAGAGGTCAGATTTTGATATAGAACACAGATAAAGATGAATAAAACATTTTGGCAAAATTTCATTTCAATATTCTAAATACATTTTGAGAAATTAATGTAATCGCAATCAAAAGTAGTGAAAAACACAATTTCTCAGAAAATGCATTTAAAGATTTTAATACAGCACAAAAAATTTTGTAGTCACTTTAGACCTTTAAAACTCACCGTATTTGTATGTTAGGCCCTCTTTTACTTCATTCTTAACTAATTTTGACTTTCTTTTAGCATTTTACTGGTTAAGCTTGCTGCTTGTAGAGATTGCCCTTTCTATTTCGCTGTTTGTCTATTCTCATGTAGCTTTTAAGCATAATGGGATTAATTTCTATTTCTATATACCTGAAAATAGGTAAAAGTCCTAAATATCTTGAATTAAATAATAATACAGCAATATCTGCACCTAAAAGCAATGTTTTCAGTTGGACAGAAGTTTCTTTAGGTAAAATATACCTCAAAAGGTTATTAAAACACTCATTATTGTTTTGAGTCTTCCCATGTAGGCATTTTATCAGCAAAGTGTCACACCGGGAAAGATGTGTTGTTTTTACAACTTTTATACTGTTTAATAATTAGAAAATAGTTGTTTAAACTTATTGTTTACATTTTTACGACCATATAAATGCCAACTTCCGGCATCCAAAAATTCACTTCCGGTTTATTTTTTATACTATAACTTTTCTTCTACTTATCGTAAACATAAAAATAAAGCATTTTTGGAAACCTAAATATATGGCCTATAAAATGAATAAATAAAAAAAATTTCGAAAATTTTCACCAAAACGACGAATTTAGGGTAAGCACATACCTTAAGAGGAGTGATTTAAAAGTCGTAAAAACATTTCTTAGTGATTTAAACTTCATTTTTAATCCTTAATAATATATCTAATCGAAGTGTATTAAATATATTTTACGTTTAAGCACACGCTTGCTTTTGCAAAAAATTAGTGCAAGCGATTTTGATATATTTAACTCAAACTAGATATTGTTACGGATTTTGTATTCAGTTTGCTATTTTTAGTAGAATTATAATTAAAATTGTTTTATATTCCCGTGGAATGCAGAACGAGACATATCTGAAGAGAAAGCTACGCCGAAAAAGTAAAAATACAAAAGCACGCGCGTTTAATACTTAATAAATAGATATCTCGAAATTCTATTCTTTTGTTTCCAGAAACCTAGAGAAAAGAGAAATTACCAGAACCTTCTCGTGACTGATTAAAAAGCTTCAAAAAGCCGGAAAGAAACATCTCAGTTCAGTTGCTGATTATAGCGAATTCGCGGTGAGATCGAATTGGCTTTCTCTGCGTTTCGGATTGCGTTTTATTTACCGTTTTAGTAGTTTAAAATATAGCTACTGATTATATTGCGTGATACTGTGCTATTATACGAATATCTCTGAGGAAACATCCAACATTTTATTGTATTTCTTGTGATAAGAATAAATTTTCTTAACTTTTTATCGGACTTGTGCATTCAATCTCTAACGAACCCGTACGCAAGCAACAATATCATCAAAATCCCAAAATAAGTAACTTTTGGGGTATGATAGGACAATGGCCGATTTATTCATATGCGTTTCGGACTCTCATTCGTCGACATAAATAGGGGACACTTTAAAAATTGTATTAAAATGCCGATTTAAATGTCTTATTTGTTTTCAAAATATTCTTTATTGTGAATATTTACATGTATAATTATTTATTATTTCGAATTTACATTTATTGCAAGCGTAAAAACGTTTATTGCAGACGGCGTAAAGAAGCTTTTGAGATATCAGGGGAATTTATTTCAGTATTTAAACTGAATTAACTCACTAGTGGTTTTCTATGAATTGCTCAAATTATAATTTATAAAATTAATACTGAGTACAGGGTGAAAATTGCTTCCGCATCATTAAATAGCCACAGAAAAGGCGGCTCTTAAGTGTTTCTTGTATACTATAAGGTATTTCTCTCACTTCCCTAGCTTGCCTTCGTGGTGTAACGGTAGCACACTGGGCCGGTATTCCAGAGGTCCGGGGTTTGATTCCCGGCGAAGGCGGTTGCATATTTTTCATCTTTACTGCTTCCAATTATCCTAATGTCTCTATGGTGGCGCCCGAACTAAAAGGGTTGTGGATGATGATTCTCCGCACCCAGAATTTGGCGAATAGGTGCCCTAAAACCCTAGTCGCCCTTTAAAAAGGGGAGTATATAAGGTATTTCTCCCACTTCCCTAGCGTGCCTTCGTGGTGTAACGGTAGCACGCTGGGCCGGTATTCCAGAGGTCCGGGGTTTGATTCCCGGCGAAGGCGGTTGCATATTTTTCATCTTTTCTGCTTCCAATTATCCTAATGTCTCTATAGTGGCGCCCGAATTAAAAGGGTTGTGGATGATGATTCTCCGCACCCAGGATTTGGCGAATAGGTGCCCTAAAACCCTAGTTGCCCTTTAAAAAGGGGAGTATATAAGGTATTTCTCCCACTTCCCTAGCGTGCCTTCGTGGTGTAACGGTAGCACGCTGGGCCGGTATTCCAGAGGTCCGGGGTTTGATTCCCGGCGAAGGCGGTTGCATATTTTTCATCTTTTCTGCTTCCAATTATCCTAATGTCTCTATAGTGGCGCCCGAATTAAAAGGGTTGTGGATGATGATTCTCCGCACCCAGGATTTGGCGAATAGGTGCCCTAAAACCCTAGTTGCCCTTTAAAAAGGGGAGTATATAAGGTATTTCTCCCACTTCCCTAGCGTACCTTCGTTGTGTAACGGTAGCACGCTGGGCCGGTATTCCAGAGGTCCGGTGTTCGATTCCCGGCGAAGGCGTTTGCTATTTTTCATCTTGCCTGCTTCCAAAAATATGCTAATGACTCTACAATACCATCTGGCATTTGACCTGGAAAGATATATTGATATAATGTGTTCATTTGCTGACCCGAAATTCTCGCCGTCTGCATAGCTTTATCCCAGTGCCTTTATTTACAAAATAGCAATATTTAACCCTTGACTGAATTTTTAAAAAAATCCTTTTATTATTTTATAGGAATTCACTTATAAAACACAAAAACTTTCTTTAAATATCCTAACGATGTCGCTCTCAAAATTAGCGATGATCCTAAGCACATGTCAACAGGATATCCTTCGGACATCCTCGTTACGTTAAGTAACGTCGATAGTGTACGGGAGGTTGTGAGGATTTAAAGTCCTACTTAGCACATCCTTACGACATCCTGAATATTCCCCTAAAACACCTTTCCGAACGCTTAAGATTATTTACCAGTAGGTTCTCAGGGCACCCTCGAATAAATTCGAAAAATCAAAATCGCTAAAAGAACTGATGATAAACATCCACAGGATGTTTGATGAAGAAAGTTCTCTGGAAACTGTAGCAAACCAAACACAGATAAACAACAAATCAACAGGATCACCTGAGAAGTAACCGACATTTTCGCATATCCACGAGACATCGTGATTTAAACAAGACATCGTCAGAATGCTGAACTCATAATGCAAAAATTGAATGATGTTACTCGATGCATCGTAAACTCTCCATTATCCCTGCTTCAACATTTTATGAATTTCGGTTTCACTCTTCATAACTCTGATGAGAAATCAGCACATACGGGGAATGCGATAATTACTTACATACTGCTTCATTTGAAGGCCTCTGGGAACATAAGATTTACTTAAATATATCCAAAAAATATGTTTTTATGACATTAACAGCATTACTGCAATTAATAAAATATGATTCTAATACCGTGTTTTACCTATCCGGTTCAAAGTGGTTTTTGTTATTTTTATTTATTTATTTATTTTTTTTTTATTTTTTTTTTTTTTTTTTTTTTTATTTGTATATTTGCTTTTTCAAGTTTCCGCTGACTTCGGCCGCTTCATTTGCACAATAAACCGATATTTTGAAGGTCAACACGATATCGACATTTTAAAACAAATTTTAAATGTGTCCCATACATATGTATACAAGCATGTTCAAAGGCATAAATATAAACTCGAACACTGTCCTAACATACTGCGACAATTGCTTATTTCGGAATGCCTTTTGTTCGATCGGGGGGAGGAGGAAAAAACCGTGATATGTCACGGGAACCTTCATGAATTCATGCATTTCACGCTCTTCTAAACAACGAACAAAATTTTCAAACGCAGTTTTTTTATAAAAGCGATTCAGACCGTGATTCATAGATTTTGTTCGAAATTCGAATAAAAGTGCCAATCGGAAACTCTTATGGGACACGCATTCACCCTTCTCGTCATGGCTACACGATTGCTCCAGTGTTTCGAAAGCTTTATCTTATATAAACCTTATAAAATGCCACGAACTCGTTATTAAAATCATGCTGATGATACTTGCACCGATGTATATAACGTATGATATCGTAATTTCTTTTAATTACAGTAGTAAAGCAAATCAATTTATGTCAAAATGAGCAGAATCACCCCGTTAGGATTAATCACATATTAAATAAATTACCATGTACGACATTAGGATCAAGGGTATGGAAAAAGAATTTCGGTTATAAGGTTACTGGAAGTCATTTGATAGCGGCATAAGTGCGTTATAAAGATTGACTGGAAAACTTGAAAAGAATAATTTAACACATCTGAAATTTAATTTTGAGATGTTTCGTCAAATAAGGAGTTTGATGAGGATTAAATATCAGTCATATACCTACGTGGGTCAAATATTTCTGCCCTGATAATACTTCTGAAATGAAAAGTGAATAGCTTATTTTTAAGTATGATATTTTTGTACCTTGGCATACTTTTCGCATTGTTTAATGAACAACCTACTTCTCAGAAAAAGTAATCTGAATATCTGTCCTTAAAATATTCCACAACCGCTCTTTTCAGGTCACCATCATCACAGAAATGTTTCCTACGAAAGTCAGATCTTTGAGAACAAACAAAAATTAATTGAAGCTTAACTCTGGGCTGTGAAAGTGACAGTCAAGTTCTTATATCCACATTGCTGCTTTTGGATTGCTGAAAAGCAATCGCGGCGCCCACCCTGCGCAAACCTTATTCATGCGAAAATGTTCGTATAAAATGCGGAGACAATAGTTTCAGATAGAGATAGTTCTTGACGCTACCTCCTTTTAATCTCTAGTCACTCAATATTTCCTCCTAGACAAAAGCAATATTTTCAGATTCTAGAGCTTCTAATGGTCGATTTTCAAAATAATCATTTTCTACGGATTCTCGGCTTATGAGAAATACTTTTATCCGAGCTTTCACTGCAGGAAAGGAGGAAGACAAATCAGCATAAACACGATCCAATCGTTGTTTTATTACCTTTTCGGAATTAAGCTCTTCTTCAGTCAAAAATTTCCTCACAGAATAATATTCATTTTGACTATTTCAGAACAAATTTGCACTTCCTTTCATTCAGTAAACAGTCAAAAAAGCACACAAACGATTTCTCTTGGGAAGCTTTCAAATTTATTCATTAGCCATTATCTGCCATTGTCACCATATGTCTGTAAGAAGAATGTATTGTTAAACAAATTCTTATGCTAAGATAGCAAACTTTTGAATCCGCCTGCATGTCGAGGTATTATGACGCAAAAATCGTAAATTTCACAGACGATTTCTCTGGGGAAACTTTCAAATTTATTCATTAGCCATTATCTGCCATTGTCACTGTATGTCTGTAAAAAGAATGTATTGTCAAACAAATTTTTATGCTAAGATAGCAAACTTTTGAATCCGCCTGCATGTCGAGGTATTATCACGCAAAGGTCGTAAATTTCTGTCGTAGTATAAGACGAAAGAGAAAAAAAATTACTGTACAATGGGTGTTATAAACAGATTTAGCCAGGATAAAATTTGCAGCATTTATATTTTGAAAAACAGATTAAAAAGACTGGCTATAAAAAATGGAAAGGAATTGATACAATTGCATTAATAATTTTTTCAGAATGCCAAAAGTCATCTAATCAGTGCACAGTTGACCATGACAGGAAACTTTGGAAGGCTTTAAATTTACACAATTAAGTCTTATGCATCTCGAACTTAATTACAAAAATTTAAATAAGGAATTTATATTGTTATTAATTGCGTTTTCCGCCTCAAGGCACTACTTGGAATGAAGGAATGCCTTCGTGGAGGACATTCTAAGGGAAACTGACTCGTATTAGTGCCTTATACATGGGTAGAATCACGAAGCAGCCAGCCCGTTCGAGGAATTCGAACCTCGGACCGAACTACCAGTGTTCAGGGGCTTTACCGCTGGGCCGCTGGTGGGTCCAGAACTTTATATTGTAGCAGGAAAATAACAAGGAAAATTTCACGCCGTCTTATTACTAAATGTGCTATCATTCAGCAAAATGCATTAGATATTGTGAATGATGTAGAAACGTTTTAATAAAAGACTTGAAATTAACTGATGAAGAAATATTTTAATGCAGATCAGTCCAGCTTTAATATAAAAAATTATGCACGAACACTTAATTATTTAGGATCAAAACAAACTGAAAACTGTTCAGTCTGTCAATTCAAAAACATATTTATACATAATTATGGATTTTTATTTTTAAAAATTGTTATTTTCTTTACTTTCCGGAACAAACAGGATATTTTCGTAAGTATTTCTGTTACTTCTTCTACCCCCCCCCAAAAAAAATCGGTAGACAAGAACTGAAAATATGATTATCAGAAGCGCATGTTAAAGGTAATCCAAATTCAACACTTATTCCTGACCTCCTTATAAAAATCGAAGTCAGATTAATAGTATCATAGCTAAAATACTATCCAACTTCTCAAAATTCCCGCTATGCTAAGCTTTTCTGATAAATACAAAGAAAAATTTTCCTCAGAAATTTTACGACATTGTAATAACACGGCAAATTTCATTTCTCACGGAAACTTGTTTAATCAGAACAATTTCTTCAAATTACAAGCTATTACGCATAATCAGTTATCATCGTTATGAGGAATAAGCCTATATAACATCGTTATGTTATATAAACATATATGGAGGAAACACTTTTTGTATGAGTTTTGTGTACAAGGTTATACTCGTGTCAACTCAATGTTTTCTTGAATTTGTGTTCCGTATACCAGCTACAATTATTTATAGTCTTATAAAACCTTTAATTAGATTCGCTTTGCTAAATCTGGAGGAGAGACAGTAAAATTCAGGTGTAGTATAAGACGAGGGTAGAAGCAAAATGGAATTTGCAGTGTATTTCTGAAGAAAATTTAGACGGATGAAAATTTTAGAGCATTTTTATTGTTAGGAGAAAGAGTTTCAGTTGTTAAAAGTAAACGGAAAACTTTCTGAGGAAAATTGCTTCGTACATAGGCTCTCCATGGGGAAACTAAGAAAGTCTATAAGGTAATTCTCCCGCTTTCTTGGCATGTCTTTGTAGTGTAGCGGTCAGCACGCTGGACGCGTATTTCAGAGGTCCATGGTTCCATTTCCGAAGAAGGCGTTGCTCATTTGTCACTTCTTCCTGTTTCAAAAATAACCTAATGACTCTACAGTGGCGCCCGAGGTAAAAGGTGGTTGAATGATGATTCTTCACCACCAGGATTTGACGATTGGGTTCCCTAAAACCCTAGTTGCCATTTAGAAGGGGGAGTCTATAAGGTATTTCTCCCGCCTTCCTAGCATGCCTTTGTAGTGTAGTGGTCAGTACGCTCGGCGCGTATTCCAGAGGTCCGTGGTTCGATTCCCGGCGAAGACATTGCTCATTTTTCATCTCTCCTGTTTTAAAAAAATACCATTCAATTCGTTAATTGCAGCTGGTATAAAACAAATAACTGTTTTAATCATTTTCCGCTACACCTCATCTGTGCTATATATTCGATCGTAGTCATCGTGAGTATTATCATGTGATGAGTGTACTACGTTCATGACAGGAATATGACTGTAGCATGAGAGTTTCTCTACAGGCAGATAATTTATAGAAATTTCCGCGTTTTAATCTCATTTTTAATTTTTTCGCATAGAAGAGGCCAAAATATATTCCTCTCAAACACCTGAAACGCCCGTGTATATAAATTTTTGTTCGAATGGGTATCCCTCCTCTATGTCAAGTAAAATGCTACAGCGTTAACAGTAGCCTACTTAAGTGAAGTAATTACTTCTCTCTTGGAAAGAATTGTGCAATTTCCTATACTGTGTGCAGTTTCCCCTCAGCACAGGATTGCAACTGCAAGCATCAATAGTTAAACATCGACCCTAAAAGAAGGAGAGGAAAGGTGCACTCAAATAAGAGAACTACTTTTAGTCGCTTGAAAAGAACGATTGGTATATTGGTGCTGGTATGTAAAGATTGGTACATTGGTGCTGGTATGTAATGATTGGCACTGGTTGCGTGATTCGATCTGCTGCGGACTGCTAAATTCAAACTTTGGAAATCTGGCAAGTCGTCAGATTGCCCTGACTCATTAAGAAACAATTTTTAAAAATTTGTTTAAGACCCAATCTATGAAATTATAGCAGCTAATTTTTATTGTTATGCATTTCCAGATGAGCAGATTCAAATGTATTGTTTTTTAAAGAACTGAAAGTGCAGAATTAGCAGACCTTTCTTGTTCCAGCTGAAATTCAAATGCAGATGCTTGCTAATATTTCTGAGCTATTTAATATGATTAATATGCGTTTAGAGATGGTTATAAGGAAGAGGTCCGCGCGCGAAATCTCATTACATTTAAAATTGCATCGTTGAAATGGAACATTAAAATGGAACTTAACCAAATGATAATCCATAAAGCGTATTTATTCCGGTGACCTCCCGGTTGTTGGCCAACGGTACGAAGCTCAAGAATAATTTTGATGAATTTTTAAAATAAAATTAAAACCGAAGAGTCGTTTTTCACTGTTGTGAAAATTGGATTGACGATCACCGATTAGTTACGTTAGGTTACCTTGTAAGGATCCTAAGTTTTACTAACGTTTATTTTGTGTTAAATCTTTACTATCACTTCTTATTTTCTACTTCCGGCCAGAATTAAAAGCTTTAATTTATTTATGCAAATTTGTCTTGCTAACGCCAAGTACTTAAGTTATGGCTTTTTGGCAAGCAAGAGAGAGGAAGGAGCTATTAGAAGCAGGCCGCTTGCCATAGTAGTTTTACTCGGTTGCTGGTTGCCTTCAAGGCCAGAGGTTTAATCCTCTTGATAATTTTAAACGTATCGTAGTGTTAGCAGTTCTCTGTACTACATACGGCTTTTTGTTAATATACGGCCAATCTTGGAGTTAGGCACTTGTTTGATTAATCCAAAGTTAGTTTAGTTAGAGTTTAGTTAATATTTTTATATTCTTACGTTCAGACCACAAGTGGTTGGTCTCTGTATTCCGAAGTCCGGAAATCATTGTAAAGAGTGAAAAATAAAGGGTTTCGTATACCCTTCCTGTGTTTCTTGTCTACTTCCCACATTTATTGAACATAGCTTTAGTAAGCTCCCTGTTCCGAGTCAGGACATTTAATGTTCCCAAAGCAAGTAAGGAGGAACACAGAACCTGATAACCTGAGTAAGGCAAGGCACATAAGGCTATCTGCCCGAATGGAGTGATGCCTTCGTGAAGGGTTACTGACTTATATTCACGGTACACATTGGGAAAATTACGAAAACTAACAATACAATCATCCCGTTTATCTTAATCGAACACCGGATGAACTAGCAGTATTTAAAGACCACCGGTTGTGGTACTGTTGAGTTATGAACTGATCACCACAGGTTAGTTAGACTAGATTATTTGAGTAAGACAAAGCACACAAGTATTATCTACCTAAATGGAGGGATGCCTTCGTGGAGAATTTTCTAAAAAACACTGACTCATATTCACGCTACACATAGAGAAAGCTAAGAAAACCAACTCTGCAATTAGCTCGTGCATCTTTGTTTGAACACGGAATGAACTACCAGTGTTCCACGTTCACCGGGTGCGGCACGAAGAAATATTAAATTTGAAAAATTGTAAGGTTTATGTTAATTTTTCTAACAGTTAATCTTTAGTTAAAAGTAACTTTCCTATATTCCTGAATGTCAACTTACAACTTCCGGCCAGAATGTATTTTCAGAATCACGTTTGAATGCAAATGAGGAAAAGCATTTAACTGTGAAGTTCTATTGACTTCGTTAGAGAGCCAGGGATTCTGACTAGCACGCGTTCGTCTTTTTAAGCTACTCTCTCTCTCTCTTAAGCTATTATTACGCTCGGCCGTACTTTAGGTCCTTGATAGAGTCGGCGTTATTTAACATTAACGGACCAACTCTGTTAGAATCTTAATAGTTTCGACTATATCTTTTTAGATAAGATTAGTTTAGTTCTTAGTTTCCTGAGATCAAGCTCGAGTGGAGGTTTTATTGTAACTCCAAGGAAGGAGTCATCTGTTAAACTTTATTTGGAATAATAATAAAGGGTAATTTAATCCTTCTCCCGTTTTGTTCTCTGTCTCACGAACTCAAGCGATTATTCGCTTATCAGTTCTTATCTTCGCTTATCAGCTTTAGCTATAGATTAATAATATAGATTAATATAGATAGCTATAAATTAATAGCTATAGCTTAGGAATCTTACAAAATAAATTAAAACTCATATCGTTTCCTGAATGGTAACACCATGAGAACTAGCAAAATGGCATACTGAGAGACTGTATGAAAGGCAAATTAAACGTCGCTTTGACGTTATGGGAATCTTTACACGGCATATGCATGATGAATGCATAATAAAATAACGTAAATGAAACTTTACGTACCCTAGCAGTCCAAAAATCCATTGGTGATATAAAAGGGATTGGTCACCAGTAGGTATTCTTTTACCAGAAACCCGGTTCCCGTCTTCCAGAGAAAAGAATTATTTTTAATTACTTTTCAAGTCCGAGAAAATTTTCTCTTCCTGACATCTCCCAGGAATAATTATGTTGTCTCAAATTTATTTGTTTTAAATTATAGCGCAGAATTTTCTATAATTTGACAGCAAAAAGGCCATTTATCATCTCGACATGACGTCCCATAGGAATGAATCTAGATGAAACAGTCGTTTTTTGTCAATATTTAAAAAAAGGTGAAATTAATGTTAATGCTTATCTGGTTTCTTTATTTCTACCATAAAAAATAAAGTAATAATTAAGCTCTGTAGAACTTTAAAATTCGGAATAAAAGAATAAATTTGGATATCAAAAAGAAGAAAGTGGAATTAATATAATTTTCAAAAATTACACGCTTTCAAAAATGCTTTTTAAAAAAATTGTATGTTAGGAGTTACTACAATTCAAAGAAGAATTAAAAAATCATGAACAGGCCGCTTTCTATCAAATACGCGTATATCACTGCGTTCTGGATTTAAGTAACGGGGAATTTTATAGGTTTATTTCATTCTCACAATAATATTACATGTACGAAAAAATAAAAAGAAAATGAACAACAAAAAAATGGCGACTAAGAAAAAAGAAATCTCATCGATGTTTTATAATAGGCTGTTAGGTCAGGTCACCTCTACATCATTGATGCGTAACTCTCTGGCTCTCCCCACAATAAAAAACATGCAGAATTTTCTTGTTTCGTGCACGCATAGTAAAACATATTCTGTTTGTTATGTTCCGTTGAAAGGTTAGAAAATATTTAAAAATAAAGTGAATTCCTCGAAGTTTTATCCTACTATTCTATGCATACAAATGTTACCATGCTAAAGTTAAATCTTCCACAACTGCTAAGCGTAATGTCAAAATAACGATACTACGGAAGGCTGTGACGCCAGGACTTGAGCCGCGGACCTCTCGTATACGGGCCGAGTATGCTGACCATTATACCACGAAGGCTTGCTAAGAAGACGGGAGAAATACCTTATATAACTCCTCCTTTTAAAGGGCAACTGGAGAGTATGGGACCCAATCCAAAAATCCTAGTGCTGGAGAATCATCATCCATCACCTTTTTTAGTTCGGAGGGCACCGTAGAATCATTAGGTTACTAAGAAGCAGAAGACATGAAAAATGTGCAATGCTGTCACCAAGACTCAAACCTCGGATCTCTCGAATACGTACCGAGTGTGCTGATCACTACACCACGAAGGCATGCTGAGAATATGGGACAAATATCTTATGTCTAAATTTAAATTCGAAATTTAGGCTATGAGATTTAAAAAAATATATTATTTGCTAACAATTTGGCAACAGTTTCGTGTATGTCTAACCATGTCGCATGTCCTCGCGATTCCAAAATCTCAAAACCCTCACAATACGAGAAGGTAATTAACTAGCGCTCATGATTTGCTGTAAACAATTCACGTTGAAAGATGCCATATTTACTATGTCCCTTACCTGGAAGAATGTAAAGAACGTTACTTTAAGTTTCTGTTAGGTTAAATTAAAGCGCAAATTCGTACATGACGAGTCGAATGACAAATATTTTCTTTGTTTTAAAACACGTTGAGCCGACATCTTGGATTTATTTCATGTTTGGAGACAATTAGTGTTAACGAATAGGATATGCAGGATCGGGTGGATTCTGTTTCCGTCATGATACAGATGAAGAGGAGGAGGTACTAAGGCTGTTCACGCAATTTTTAGTCGATTTCCATTGTATTTACAGAAATAGTTTACCTGAATGTTTTGTGTTTTAAATGTTTCATTTAATAACCCTTATTCTTCAATATCTCTTTCCACTATAGTTTTTAACCCTTATTCTTCACAGTCTCTTCTCACCATAGTTTTTAACCCTTATTTTTCACTATCTCTTCCCACCGTAGTTTTTCAACCCTTATTCTTCACTATCTCTTCCCACCGTAGTTTTTTAAGTAGCAGCAGATCCCATTCCCATTCCTCTGGAACAGCTTTCCAAAGTCCAGGGAGGGTTGCAGGTCGACGTTTGGACAATCCGCTTTTTAAAAGTCCAAAAGCACAAAAATCAGTGGATGATACATCAGGAGATTTAGCAGGGACATGAGTGAAGCCTATGGCCTTGATACACGTTTCTTGTTTCATTTTTTCCAGGAAATTAACAGTGGATTTTGACGCGCCTGCTTGATTTGCCTTGATGCAGTTTTACTGATTGATGGCACTCTGAGCAAAGAGAAGGTATTTCATATTTAAAAATTGGGTATAATATATGTCCCTGATAATATACGAAGTTCACCTTAACAGTTTTCTGCACTCTCTTTAATTTTTATTTGTCCTTATATCAAAAACAAGCAACAATCAAAAACCCTTTTAAAAAACTTTCTTTAGATTCTTTGAATCATGTTTTAAGATTTTTTCTTCTGTTTGATGACAATAAATGCATCTATTTTTATTGCGGTTATTTAAATATATCCAAGATACATATATTGTAACAAAATCTTTCCATTTTTGTCTGAATAATTGTTTCTGATAGAGAATTTAGCAGCGCGTTCTGCTTTCGGCGATACATCGTGGAGAAAGAAGATGCCCATTATGTGTTTTCGCCTTTTTAAGATTCAAATTAGCATTAATCACTTTGTTCACAGTTGACACTGAGGATTTGAATGATTATAAAACTGTTTTTTGACTTAGAAGATTTTCATTTAACATTAAAGTTCCTGTCTTTGCAAAATTCGAAACATTCTGTTTTTTGCTTGGATATGTATTTTGAACAACTTTACTCCCTGAAGCCAAATTTTGACGTTTTTTTTTTTTTTTTTTTTTTTTTTTTTTTTTTTTTCATTTTTTTATTGAGAATATTATTGATCCTTGCTTTAGATATCGAAAATTATGGCATTCAGAGCATTTTTTAATAACTAAATACGAATAATTTTCTTCAGAAAGAGCACAAACATCTTTCCGTCCACTGCTTCTTTAAAAGCGGCATTTTGCATTAAAACAAAATTGTCAAGCATCAGAAGATAATTTTTACTTTCAAAAGTATAGCTTCATTTAGAAAAGTGTCCAAGCAGGCGATTTTTCTCTTATATCAAAGCTAAGTCGTCTAAAAATGTGCAAACAGTCTCTGCAGATGATGAAGATAAAAAATACACGTACAGGAAGAATGTCACGGTAAAGGAAGCTAGCAAAGGATTGCAGACTTTCGTAAAATTTGCCAACAAATGTTATGAAACGTCAAAACATGATTTTATGAAACGTCATCATTGCATACACGGCGTATTTTCAAAACACCGGTGACAATGTTCTGTAAGCAAGCACGCATTCGAAGTTAGATGTTACCACAGTAAGAAATTCGTAATAGTATATTGAAGAAACATTGATAGCGTAGATGTTGCGATGTTGATCCATTATGAAGAGCATATTCAGTAGTAGAAGTAGACTAAATATTCATTCTTATTTCAATTTATATTTGAGGCCACAATTCACCTGGTACTTGCCTATTTAATCGTGCCTATTTAAAACAGTTGCCTTTCTGGTAGCTTTGCAGAAGAAGGCAAGCAGCAGTAAATCCAAGCCGAGGTGCAGAAAGCAAGAGCGTAGTTATCAAATATGGAAGCTTATTTTTAAGAGAAAGGTTTCAGCTCTGGAAATTTTGAGTTCCAAATCAACTACGTCATCATCTTTACGTAAAAATAATATGATGGATGAATCTAGGAATGATACATTCCAGAAAATTTTATTGCTATTTTTAAGATAGAGACGGTAAATATCCAAATTAAAATGAATAATTAAGGGGCTATTGCCAAGTTAAATATAATGTTAAATTTAATTAAATTTTAATTAATTAATTTAATTTAATTATGTATTTTTAGTTAATTTTAATTAACGTATTTATTAGTTCATTTTAATTAAATTTAAGTTAAATTTTAATTAACGTATTTTTTAGCTTTCATATTCCACTCTTTCAAAGAGAAAAAAAAAGGCTTAGAGACAGAAATGCCATTTTGAGAGAAAGAGCGCTAAAGGATTAACAGATGAGGGGAAAAAAACACAATTTGAAAAATACAAATCATAAAATTTTGACCAAGGTAATTATTTAAATAATTTCAAAATATAAACTTTGGAAATATTTTAGAGTCCTATTAAATTTTTCAGCCCAAACGGTTTTATATTTTAGAGCCTGCATAATCATATTTGTTCAGGGAACGGTTTCCAAAACTTTTCACACAATATCACAATTATAAAATTCTATACACCCGTTATTTATTTTGAATAATTACAATAAATTAAAAACTCATAGCATAGCTAAATTTTATTATTGTAACTTGCATTTTAATGTCATTTATGCGTATTATTGAAATTATGGCTTTTATTGTTATTGTTACATTTTTAATTTTCTTACTACATACAAGCTGAAAGACCTCACAGCTTTCTTCTCCGACTGCAAAAATATCGATTCGCTACATAATCCACATTAACTAATTGATGTATCAATTCACCAATGGTTAATGGGAAGTTACTTTTACTAGGATGTGAACAGCTGCCTCAAACTCTAATGATAAAATACATGCAAAATCAAAAATTAATACGAGTAGAATTAAACGAGACATTACGACGCACTCGATGAGACGAAAAGTGTTTCAAATTTAGCCAAGGTCTATCAAAAGCGCTTTGCGAAATTATTTGCTGCGTATTTTCAACGTCACTATTATATGAGTTTATTAAAGTTTATGAGCAAACTGAAGGGGCATAGTAAAATCAAAAGTAGCCTCGGATAAAATCATTTTCTTTCTCATTGAAGACGTACATATTGTACATAATGATGTAAATAATATATAAAAGAGAGTATTGCATGTATATTACCATTGCATCCTTTCAAAATCATTCATCAAGGAGAAATTCATCAAGCTATAGACATGGCGAATCTATAGCTACGTTTGCTTTCCAAATTCCATCCGTCTATTAGACATCCTACTTGCATGCCAGCAACATCGATTACCATTGCATCCATGATTAAAAACAGTTGTTGTTTTCTCTCCTACATATCCTAAAACTGCTATCTTCAAATCCTCAAGTCATCATCTATAAAATTATCACACATAGAACTTGGCTAATACCGTTTCATAATCAACAGTATAAAATTAATCTTTTAATTAATTTTGTGATTTAAATTGTTTTTGCGCTTTTAGAATATTTAATTTTTGTATAAAATTGTTTTGTATAAATTTTTGTTTTGTGCAAAAACTGTATAAAAAATTGCACAAAATATTACATGAATTTAGAAGCTAAAAAATGTTAAGCTAGTGGGAAAAAAGCAAATCTTTTGGTTTCGCTAATTTGCTTTGATTAAAGTTTAAAA
The DNA here is from genome assembly GCF_044657685.1 of Stegodyphus dumicola. Taxonomy (NCBI): domain Eukaryota; kingdom Metazoa; phylum Arthropoda; class Arachnida; order Araneae; family Eresidae; genus Stegodyphus; species Stegodyphus dumicola. The sequence continues at coordinate 181,188,073 of NC_140776.1, read as the reverse complement.
ACCTTGCGGATTCCACATTCTACAAAGGCTTTATCTAATTGCTATATGATTTAGCAAAATAACATTTCGCTAGGATTATGTTCTACGAAAGCTTTATAAAATTTCTTTAGAATTTTATGGAGAAGCATTTCTATAGAGGATTACTTATAAAGTTCCATAAAATTTCTATAGAGCTGTCTCAGCTACTAAAAAAAAATTCCGTAAGAGAGTACACACATAAGGAGAGAATAATCTTTTATCGTTTGGTTAAACATTTTACTTATTTTTTTATTATTTTTCAAAATTGTTAGCAACATGATTCTTGCAAAAAATGGAAGGTATTATGTTGATCAATGAGCACTGAAGCGAATTTAAAAGCGTAGATGTTTTCCGGAGGCACTAACACATGATTCATCATTCTATCTTTTTCTCTCTTTCTCTCTGTGTAACAGCAAGGTATTATGCGGCAAAGGTCGCAGACATGTCAGAGGCCTTTGTCTAATGGAGTCGCCCATTATTTAACCATTTTTTTTCCGAAAAGCTACACTTTGAAGCCATGAAAGGCTTAAAGATCGCACCGGATACTCACCAATTAGCCCATATACCCATATCCTGTTGGAGAAAATTATTATTATTATTACGATCAAAAATAATGAAAAATAAATAAATAAAAAGGAACACGAAAAAAGTGTTTATAATAATGTAAGGGATAGTTTTTATTTATTTGCGGGCCGTGAACGCGACAACCTTCGAATTTTGAGGCGCGAAGGTTAAACTGTTTGCGCGTCCGGTGAAAGAAGTCTTCTGGGAATTTTGTAATAGAAAGGGGAAGGAGGAAACTGCGTGGGGATTCTGTTGGCGAGTGAAAAAGAAAGCGGACGCTTACGCAGAATTACGTAACTATTCCAAATTTTTAAATAAATGAACAGGATATGGGTAAATTGTTCCATGTTCCACAAGTCTTAAGACATTCCACTCCTGATTTAATTGGGATAATAACAGGAACGATGGTCACGATGAACTGGAGAAAACTTTAAAAAAATTAGGAAAATGACAGTAACCTATATTTTAAAAAATCTGATATGTGCACCACATGACTTCTTTGTACGGAATATTAAATTATACGCATTTTTCTTGCATTTCATTTAAACTTATTGGATTGAATTAAATCTACTTCGCCGACAGCGCATAAACCACAATAACATAAATGCATTCTTTTAAAATTCACTCTATTTGTTTACCATAGCGACACTCTGGCGCTAGGTTCACTTAACAGCATTATATTTCGTTCATATTATAACTCAGAATGCACAAAATGTATATCATTTAAAGAATTATCTAATCGTTGCCACATGTTCTATTCAAATACTATAATAAAGCTAGAACGATGTATAAAAGGAATTAAGCAAAGAAAACAAAAAAAAAAAAAAAAAAAAAACAGTTTTTCACAGACGATTGAGTACTTATCATTCAATTAATTCCGTTCTCACTTCGCGACAAGGCAAAAATACATAAAAACTCAAAATATCTGCATTAAAAATTACGAAGTAAATCTTAAACACTTATTTCTTCAAAAAAATTCCCGAAATTATTAAGCATGATTTAATTCTCAATAATAAATGAATGCGTTATCTTTGTTGTTGCGAAGCTAAGTTTCTCTAGATTGGCAACAAATCCACTATTCTGCTGTTTCAATTGTAAACAAGAACAAGCAATGGCCGCCATCAAAAACATTATTAGGCTTAGCGGCACTTAAACAACTTTACAATTGTTGATAATTCTAAAAACATTGCATACAGATTTACTAAAGGCATCCTTAACCGGAAGATAAGAACAACATAATTCAATCATTTTTAAAGCAAAAATTGTAAAATTTACAAACATATAAGAGTAAAGAAACTGAGATCACTCAGCCGGGTAGCAGAGTGGATATATATATAAATATATTTATATACGCTTGGTGTTGCCGATTGCAACCAAAATACGAGGTGCACATCTAAATGTTATAGCAGTCCTATATACAAAATTTCAACGTTCTGAGGCTACTCGTTTTTGAGTTATGCGAGATACGTACATACGTTCGTAGAGACGCCACGAAAATTTCTCTTCAGAATTCATTTTAAAGCAGTTTTATAATTTTTTTGCAGGAAAAGAGTCTTTAATTCTGTCCTTACGTACAGATATCACGCAAAAACATCGTTAAATTTCATTAGATAGCGGTCAAAATAGATATTTTCATTGAAATATGCTGCCTGAAACTTTTCGCGATTACAATACTTCCTTTTTACTTCGTACAAGGAAGTAAAAACATAGAAAAGTGCTATTAACAATTTACTTGTTGTTTCAAGCAATTCAATACTGAGAATATATTTCTTTGTTATTTAAATTAAGCGAGTATTTAAAAATATACAGTAAAAACAGAAGACTAAATATCATTAAAAAATAAAAGAAAAATGTAATGTAATGTTGTAAATGGCATTAGGATTTAGGATTTAGGATTTAGGAACGGGGAAGACGGGCACCACGCCTTTACCATTTGGTTAATTGGTTTAGCGCCGTCTCCCCACTACGTGATCCCAGTCGTTTATTGATATTAGCAAACAGATACATAATTTGAAATGAATACAAAATTTGCAATGATACATAATTGAAATGAATACATAATTTGCAATGATACACAGTTTGGAAGGTAAAAAAAAATGCATATGAACATTAGGAGAGTACGGAACAAACAAGCAAGTCATCTGTAAAAATACTAGGCTCAAATATGCAATAGTTAAACAAAAACATATACAAAGACAGAAAGTTGCATACAAAATAAACAAGAATTTGCGGAAAAAGCTATACTTGCTGACTGAAACTATCCATATTGTCAACAATAACTATAGTACCGACAGAACTATATTACTGACTGAATGCGATATTTGCAGATCGACTAGAATTATTTACTGATAATGCTATACTTGCTGACTTAAGAATGAAACTAGCTAACATGAGACAAGAAACAATGATATTGAAATTGTGTACTAAATAAAAAGTAGACAGATTCTTACAACATGAGACAGATTTCAATGTAATTAGATTAACATGATGCTATCAAATAAAAATTTACAATTTCTGTTATAGTACAAAGGCTCACTAAACATTACAATACAACATACCAACATAATTTACTAATAATACTATACTGAATGAAGATACTTGTAAGCATGATACAATGATTAAGATAATGATTGTCTTATAGACAATCAACTTAAAAAGAAAAGCATACTATCGATAGAAGAGTACAGTACAATCAAACCAACGTGAGAACTATGTAAAGGCATAGCTTAAATATATATATAAATAAATAAAAATTTCTAACAAACCTGAAAAGGTGATAGATGGAGTTTGATACACACAAACTAACGTGATGCAGTCAAACTTATATTTCATTTGTTATTAACAGTCTAGCTACAAAAAGCAGATAGTACATGGTTAATATATTTCCTGAAAACCATTTAGATTAAACTTGACATAGGTCAAGCCCAATGCTGGAGACTTTCTCCATTACGCAATTTAGTTTGCGGATGTGTCTTTGCTTAACTAAGAGTTTGCAAAATGCCTGACGATTTTGCGTAGGAAATCGTATGTGTAGGCCTTCTGTCAGGGGACAATTAACTAAATAGTGCTCCGGAGAGCCGAGTTCACCACAGCTGCAGACATTGGTATCACTTATGCCACCCATTCCTCTTGCCACTTACTAATTGCTCGAAGACGTAAAGTTCGCTTGAGAAAAGAATGTGGCCAAGGAATGGATATATTCTCATCAGCATCACCAGAAGCCGCCTCCTTGGCATAGGCATCTGCAAGTTCGTTACCATATTCTCCCACATGCGCTTTAACCCAAGCAATATGAATAGTGAAAGACGGAGAAGCACGTAAGTCCTGTTGAATGTCTCGTATAATTGGAGAGGAATGCTCAGGATTGCCAATGGCGTGGATGACAGAAAGGCTATCAGAATTTATTGTCGCTTGTGTTATATTCTGAGTCAGCAAGTAGCGGATAGCGCGTGCTATCGCCACTGCTTCCCCTTGAAAAACACTATTCTGCATAGATAAATGTCCCTTCCAGTGGACTAGAGGAAGATTATCACGAAAAGCAACAAAAGTGCTTCCTACGTTAACATCTATCTTTGATCCATCAGTATATATCACGTGGCTTGAAGAATTACGAAACACTGATGGTGGAATATGGAGCCTAACTCCAACCCCATAGTCTGCTGGATGAATACTAAAAGGTTTCAGTTTTGCTTCATAGTCATCAGGCAAATAATGTTCTCCATCAAATGTGATAGGCCTGCGTAGTTGCACAAGTAACTGACGAACAGCCTCTTCCTCAGTTCTAATATGAAGAGGGAGTAGACCGGCTAGAACATTTAGTGAGTCCGAAGAAGTTGTAATATATGCCCGAGTTATACTCAGGGCAAAAGGGCGTTGGATGGTTGAAAGATGTTTGACTTTTCTCCCCTGCATGGGGAGTGCCCAAACAGCAGCGGCGTAAGTAACAATCTTTTCTGTGACAGTAGTATATAGAATTTTTTGGATATGGTGGTTTAATCCCCATCGATATCCCTGAGGATAACGAAGCTGTTTGGCAATCATCTGTGTTCGTTTTTTAATGGCCAGAATATGTGGGATCCAGGTTAACTTATCATCAATGATAACTCCCAAATATTTGATTTCTCTAAGGATTTGCAACCTGTGGCTATTGAGGACAATTCTTGGTCGCCTAACCAAGGAACCTCCTTTCTTAGGTACAAGAAGTACCTTAGATTTGTTTTCAGCAATAATCAATTTCAGATCATCACAATGCTGTTGAAAGAGTTGAAGAGACTCATTGCAATTTTGCTGTAAAACTTCGCGAGAATGTCCCCGGATAACAAGAGCCACATCATCGGCATACGCATATATATGCGTATGATCAGGCCAGGGAGCTTGAAGGATCTTATTAAAAGTGAGGTTCCAGAGTTGAGGACCTGCGCAAGAACCTTGCGGGCATCCTCTTGTCTGTACTTTTTCGATAATTCCCGCTGGATGTACTGCAATAAGACATCTGTCTTGCAAATAGTGTTCTAAAACTTTATAAATATTACTCGGACAATTGGAGTTTACCAGAGCTTGTTTAATAGCTACCCACCACAAACTGTCGAATGCGCTTTTAAGATCTAAGCTGACTAATGCGGTGTGGTAGCCAGAGAATTTATTATTCAGGATGTCTTGTGTGATATCATGCAGTGCATGTAATGTAGATGAACCGGGCCGAAAGCCATATTGTCGAGGACTAATAATTTGGTGCTGATGTAGATGAAAACGCAGACGAGTCATCAGTATCTTCTCAAAAATTTTCCCAAGCGCTGGAAGTAGGCAAATGGGTCGAAATGAAGTAGCCTCAGTCGGGTTTCTATCCTTCTTTAAAAACAAGACAACCTGGCCTATTTTAAAAGACCTAGGAAAAGTACCAGTTGCCAATAACTTGTTGAAAAATATAACAAAAAATACTGGTGAGGCCAAGATAGCAGTTTTGACGATGGCATAGTCAATGCCATCCGGGCCTGGAGCTTTCCGTTTCGGCAAATGGGCAACAATGAATTTTAATTCCTTTAAAGTAATATCTTTGTCCGGAGACGCAGTGGATGAGAGCTCTTCTTCAGATATCGATTAGTGATGGGAAGTACTCTCATAGAGATCAGACGGTCCAAAAACAGTATCCAAGATATGAGTCAGAGTATCTTTGGTAAAATCTTGTGAGGCTGTTGAGCCAAGAGGAAGAAATAATTGAGCAGGTTTGAATAATTTGCCTGTCATTATCTTATGATGAATCCCATATGTATCATGCGATTCGGTACAGAAGGCATGCCAGGAATTCAATTTCGCTTGTAAAATTGAACGTTTATATTTTGCTCTCTCCTGTTGATATAGAGGGAGCAAAGTTGGTGGTAGATGCATTCGTCGCTCATATTTGATTCGCCGTCGTAAAGCGCGGCATTTCTTCTGCTGGGAACGAAGTTCACTGTTCCACCATTGTATATTATTAAGCTTTTTGGCATGGCGTTGTGGTAAAAGATCATTACAGATTTGTTGAAGACCCTTCTGTAGAACAACCGTGAAATTCTCCAAATCAGCGCGAGTATTGGCTGAAGAAAGTTGACCATCGAGATCATTTACTAATGCTTTCACACGATCAGTAAAGGCACGTATCCGTTTCCCTGGCAGATTGTAGCGAGGAATAATTTGAATGGTTGTAGGCTGAGCTATTGTAAATGTAATATAGCGATGGTCGCTAAGACTTATTTCATCTTCAACTGTCCAGTTCTGGAGAAGAGAAGCCGCAGAAGTGGAACTAATAGTCAGATCCGGCCATCCACGTGAATGTATTCTGTCGAAGGTTGGAGGGGCATCAATTGAGTTATGCAGAATTAAATGATGTATCAAGATAGAAAATCCTCCAAAGAATGGCCTTTTTCATCCGTTGAAGCATAACCCCAAGTTGTATTATGGGCGTTATAATCACCCACAATAAACTGAAGAGGGATTTTAATGCGCTGTAGAGTAGTTGATAGAAAAGTCAATGAAGGAAGAATGGACTCGGATGGAGATGAATATTGTGAAATAAAAAGCATGGAGGTTTCCTGTACATCAAGAAGAATGGCTACATTGTCCCTATTAGCTGCGACGACTGTCGGTTTCCAATCCTTGTTGCAATTGATAATGATGGCCCTGGGTGGTTTCTCCAAATCGCCTGCTTGAAAGATAGACCACTGAAGCGGGAAACCCACAGCAAGTCCGTCCTTAATATAAGGCTCCTGAACAAAGATGAGATCAGCCTCACGTTCTACTGCGTAAGTTGAGCAACAGCAGCCTTAGTGTGTTGAAGATTGATCTGTATACATTTAATTGAAAGTCCACTGCGGATAAAATCCATGTTTATAGTATCAGCCGATGCATTTCCAATAGAAGGCAAGGACTGATTATTAGTACTCATAGTTTGTCTTATCTCGGATGGATTGCACACGACGTTGGTACTGGATACAGGCTGAGTCGTAGGCAGGATGGTCGTAGTCGAAACCAGTTCCGAATCGAGCATTGGCATCACTGCAGTTGATACACAGTGGATTTTGCGCTGTACAGTCCCGAATGCCGTGCTCCTCAGCACAGTAGGAACAAAATTGTTTTCGACTCTTGCAGTTGGCTTGTAGATGACCGAACTGCTGGCATCGGAAGCATCTGCTAATTCCAATGTGTTCCGAGACTCTATGTGCCTGCCAGCCGAGGAAGATCTTGTGTTGTTGCATGAGTGCACAGAAGCCTCGGGGCTCGCACTCAAAGATCCACTTAACGTGCCCTTTACGGCGCTCTCTAAGTCGATGGAGAGGCTTGAAGATGTTACTGGGCATGCCAGTGGCACCACTGATTTCGGCAACGACATCCTCTGGCTTGATGGATTCGGGCAGGTCATGAACTGCGCATCGAGGTCTGTGCCGGCGGGGACGGCTAATCTCCGCTGGGATGTCCTGGTTTTGGATTTCTTTTTCAAGGACATTGGCGTCATCATTAGAGTTACACACCACCTCTAAACCACCTCGGCGGGTTTTAATAATTCTCTCAATGCCAACCTTAAGTTTTGAGAGAGGAACTTTAGCATTTAATTCAGCTTTGAGCTCAACTTCTGAGACATGCGCTTTGGGATTAATATATATACGAGGCTTGTTATGTTTTCTAGCAATCTCCGCAAAAGTAGGTATTGGAGGAGCAGGCAAAGATGTAGACGCCGGTAAATCACTTAGCAAAGGAACAGAAGGAAGTGATGGCGAGGAATGATCTAATTCGCAACAAAGTACTGTGGAGGTGTTAATACCAATATCAACCTTGGCGGGCTTTAATACACATTCAGGACCCGCTGAAGCAAGAGTTTGTAAAGCAGTAAGAGAATTTAAGAGTCTAGTGCGTAAATCCGTGGGCAGCGAAAATTTTGAACTTCGTTTAGTAGTTGCAATTCTTCGAATGTCGTCACACAGTGCAGTAATTTTATCAGTATGAGGTAAATCAGATGCCAATTTTAATGTAGGATCAAGTCCATTTTCTGGATGTGCTGAATCACCGTCAATCGGGAGAACTGATTGACAGGACATATTTCAAAGAAGAATTCTGTAAATGCTTAAAGTACTCTTTGAATGAACAATTGTAAAGGTGGCAGACTGTACTTAATAACCTAACAATGTTGGGTGCACTCCAAAACTTGTAATAAACTTGGTCGTTAAACTTCTCTGTTTTAAAACTTGCTGTAATCTAAAAGCTGTTATATTCAGGTGTTACACACTGAGCGCACACTATTTCAAATCGCAAGTGAGTCACAAAACACAATTTTCACTAAGTCCAAAAATTAGTGCAAAAATTTGTATCTCCGCTTCTAATTAACGGATCTATTTCAAATTTGGAAACTTGAACCTTCCGTAATCTTATTGGAAGTATGGCACAGGTTTCAAGTTGATACAATAATTAGCTGTCTAATTAGCAGTGGCCTGATTAAAAGCCTACTATGAAGAAATTCGCCGTTGGATTTGACCTTGACAGCTTCCTCTGCTCACGGGGGGGGGGGGTGGAATGCGACCGTTACGAAGCTTCAACGGTCAAATCGTCTTCCGAATCGAAATGCTGCTATGTAATTACAGTAATTTGTCCATAATTAATTTTGTAATTATCCAATTGTCTTCACACATATCTTGAATTGAAGAGGGAATTTATCTCTACAAGATGATGTAACTTTTAGGTCGTGACGGATAACAACAGCTCCCTCAGAGGACTTCAAAGGTGGTATATCCGCTGGGAATAACACAGCTCAATGCTAATTTGTTGTAAAAATGATAATTAGAGAACAAATTGACCAACATATATAAATGGGGTATCAAATTGTTCCTGTTGATCTTAGGAACAGATAGCAACTACTACCAAGTCGATGCGAGTAAAACGTCCGTAGTTATTGAACAAATAGACGGAGCTCAAATAGTGCGACTTACCCTCACGGCGTCTCAAGCCAAACTTGTAAATGGCATTAAAGAAAAATATTCACAAAAGAAATTTAACAGTGTTATTGAGTTAAAACATCTGAAAGGTTTCAGATTTTAAATTACGTCCAAAGGGCCGTTTTTTTTAACGTTTTGTATGTTACCTTTATATATTAAATATCATGTATGTTCTTTGCACTTAAACCATAAAATTCAATTCAATACCAAAGTCGCGTAATAATTTTAAAATTAGCCTTCCTTAATTGGATAAATCGCTAATATAAAATTAAACCTAAAATAACCGCCATCATGTTTTACACCGGGTGATCTCCGTAAAGAAAAACTAATGTAAGATGCTTCTAATGTGAGTATATCTCTCTGATGCATTTTAGAGACATTAACTCTAATACTGCAATAACTATTAAATTTTTTTAACGTACATACATCTGTTAGTGGTGTAAACATTGCGGCAAAAAGATAGCAGAGAAAACAATGCAAGGAGAACACGTCTTTGCCCGAAACATCGTGGTAGAAAAAATAGCAGGGACAAAACTTCACATTTAAAAAAACATGGCGGCACAGAATACCTTCTTAGAAAATAAAGTGCAAATTTCACTTCAAAATATGGCCGTACAAAAGATCATTGTAAAATATAAACCAGTTACAGAACATCAAATGACAAAATCGTTGCAAAAATATGTATTTTACTCAAAGTACTCCTGCGAAGAATAAAAATACCTGTAAGATACTCAAAATTCTGCGAAGCACTTTGAGAAGGCAGTATTATTTTGCTTATACAGAGCCTCCTCCAAGACGACCACTTACGACACCAGATGATTTTACACTGGTGTGCAAAATTTAAGGACGAGACGGTTTTTTCAATGTAACTTTGTACAAAAGCTTTCCAAATCAACACATTTGATACCGTAAGATCCCCAATACGTAAGGACATGAGTAATGTAAGCAACACTTACTAAAAGAGAAATCAGAGGGATAAAAAGAAGCTTTTACTTCGTATTGGGGATCTTACGGTATTAAATGTGTTGATTTGGAAAGCTTTTGTACAAAGTTACACCCACACAGGGATGTTTCGGCCTTCAGTCGCATTGCGCTCCATGCTACTTTTTCAATAAAGAGAAATCAGAGGGATAAAAAGAAGCTTTATTGAAAAGGTAGCATGGAGCGCAATGCGACTGAAGGCCGAAACATTCCTGTGATGGGTGTCCAGCAAGAAACATCCGGTCTTTAATAGGGGATATGATTTCCCCTGACTGCTAGGCAGGTTTCACAGCGTCTGCCCATGCTGAGAATGAGGGTGTCAATGAGTTGTTGAGGCATTGCTGCCCATTCGTCTTGCAGCGCCAATCGAAGCTCCGGAATCGTTACTGGTGGTAAGGTACGAGCTGCCAAGCGTCTGCCTAGAAAATCCCATACATGCTCGATGGGATTGAGATCCGGAGATCGTGCCGGTCAATCCATACGTTCAATATCCTCACTCTCTAAGAGCTGTTCGGCAGCTACTGTGCGATGACATGGTACATTGTCGTCCATGAAAAGGAACTGCGGACCCATAGCGCCTCTAAAAAGACGCACATGTGGAAGAAGCATCTCGTTACAATAACGGGTCCCGTTGACTGAACCTGCGTCGAAGATGTGAAGGTCTGTACGACTACCAAGCATGATGCTTCCCCAAACGAGAACACCGCCACCTCCATACCTGTCCCTTTCAATGATGTTCGAGGGATGATTGCGGCTTCCCCGCTCTCTCCAGATGAGCATGCGATGAGAATCGCTACTCAGACTGAATCTGCTCTCATCTGTAAAGAGAACTCGTCCACATTCATTGTCTCTCCAATTCCGGTGTTCCAGGCACCACAGAGAACGCCTTCTCCGATGAGCAGGCGTTAGAGGTACACACCGTACAGGGCGTCGTGCAAACAGACCACCACCGTGCAGTCTTCTGGCCACGGTAAAACGCGATATCGGTCGTCCAATCGCCTGTGTCGTGTGTCTAGCGATTTCTCCCGCTGTCTGCCGCCTGTTTCTTCTGGCTTGTAAGGCAATATACCGGTCATCTGCGGGTGTGGTTCCTCGTGGAGTACCACTACTAAACCCCCGGATAGCTGTTCCTGTAGTTTGAAATTGTCTCCAAAGTCGTGAAATGATGCTGTGAGCAATTCCCGAACTCTGCAGCCACACTTGTCACACTGCGGCCTTCCTCCAACTTCCCAATGATTCGACCTCGGGTAAAAGCATCCAGATGTCGTCTAACAGATTGATTATTCGCCATTTCTCGCTGAGGCAGCAACTCGGTGTGATTTTAACTGCTATACGGCGTGCAATCTCTTTGCCAGAAATACTGATCTTACACCGACAACATGCTTTATACTACTCAGACACTCCCCCATTACGTCTACCTGCATATCTGCGCATGTGCTACCGTACATCACCTTACTTAATCTCCTGATTGGTCTTTCTGTCCGCTCTTCCCTTTCGTTCAGCTGATATGCTAATTTTTTGACTTCGTCCTTAATTTTTGCACACCAGTGTATAGTGAACTGTCATGTAGCGATTATCTTCCGAAAATGACCACCTTTGAAAGTAAGCAGTATGTTTGACAATACAGAACGGCATCCTTATTAAACATCACCTCCCTAAGACGACTACCTTCATAGAAGATCCAAATCCTCTGGAATGTGAATAGTCTTCTTAGAAAGCATTCGTTTACTTAAAATAATAATGCATTGGAAAAAAATGTTTTGGAGGGTCTTATGTGCATAAAATGCATATCTACCATGTTCCTGTCATAAATTTTTTATAGCTGATTTACTTTTTGAACGTGATATTGTAGATTTGCGAAATTCTCTCCACATTTGTTTTTTCTTTGCAGAACAATGTTTTCTCTTTGCGGTGTCGCTCCGCAGTGGTTGTTCTCCGAGATGTTTTCGGTGGACACCAATAAATCCCCTTCATATATTTTATGAACATTGCCTCTATTCCTGTAATTAACATAAGATGATTCTATTAAAAAAATTTTTAAGTTATATTATAGAGACATTAGGATTTTTTTGGATGCAGAAGGGATGAAAAAAGAGCAGTGCCCTCGCCTGGACACAAACCATGGACCTCTCGAATACGCGTCGAGCGTGCTGACCACTACACCCCGAAGGCATGCTATGAAGGAGGGAGAACTACCTTATACACTGCTCCTTTTAAAGGGCGTCTGAGGATTGGGGGACTCAGTCTCCAAATCTGGTAGTGAGGAATCATCATTCACCAACTTTTAGTTCGGGCGCCACTGTAGAGACATTAAGTTATTTCGAAACAGGAGATGAGAAAAATGAGCAATGCCTCGCCGGGACTCGAACCATGGAGCTCTCGAATTCGCGTCGAGCTTGCTGACCATTACACCACGAAGGCATGCTATGAAGGCGGGAGAATATACTCCTCCTTTTAAAGTGCTACTGGGATTAGGGAACTCATCCGCCAAATCCTGGTGGTGGAGAATCATCTTCCACCACTCTTTTAGTTTGGGTGCCATTGTAGAGATATTAGGTATTTTTTGAAAGCGGAAGAGATGAAAATGAGCGACACCTTCGCCGGGACTCTAGCCACGAGCCTCTGGAATACGCGCCGAGCGTGCTGACCACTACACTATGAAGGCATGTTAAAAAGGCGGGAGAAATACCTTATAATATATTTTATGAATCTTTACTTGAATACTATGATAAACATAGATCACTTTAAATCTACGTATTACGCATCCCGTGTACAAAATCATCCAGATTTTAGGCTAATACTTAGGATCGACATGGCAACTGTATAAGCTTTCTTTGGACGCCTTCATGAGGGTGCGAATTCTTATTAACATACCCGTTGTTTGAAAAAGTCAAAAAACGTTCATAAGGATGCCCTGGGATAAGGGAGCGCGCACTATAATGAAGATAAGTTTCTAGCTTAAAGAAAGCAACCTTCATAAGTGTGCGCACATTCCTATGCCGGAGTACCGAAATGCAAGTCCGATTTAGGTTTCACTTACTGATTAATTAATTAAGAAGTGGGATGAAATAAATTTTTGGCACCATTATGAAAAAGGAATCCCCCCCCCCGGTGGCTCGACGTAGAGAACTCTGCGAAGCTACTGGTTAGGATCAGTACTTAGGCAGTCTAGGCCACGGAGGTATAAAATTTATAAACTTAGTGGTTCTAAAAATCCCGGAAAGGACACTTATTGGCCGGTCCTGTGATCTGGCAAGTCCTAGAGCAGAGAGGCTCTAGTGGGTAATGTCCCTCTGCGACGGGCAGCCCAAGCGACTGGCAGGTAGCAAATCAGTCAACGACCGGTGGCGCTAAAAGGCAATGCGTCCTTCTCTCCAAGGGGCGAGGGCGGAGGTTGAACTTCCGTGCCGGGTTCTAAGTAGTGTTGCCAGAAATCTTTCAACTAAGTAGCAAAAGCAGACTCAAAAATTCGCAAATGACGTCAGAGACGACGTGATTTTTGTGACGTCATAGTTACTTCCATCCTTAGTTGTGTTAATTACGTATCTTAGCTTTAACAAAAATTTGAAAACTATACTGCTCATTTTCAACTGTTTAAATATCCATTCCTTTTGTAATTAATTCCATTTAATTTAGATTTATGTTTTTAAATTAATATGTAAGACATTCCTCACGTTTATATTGTTGGCGCTTTTGTGCTAATTTTTTTGAGTTGGCTAAGGACAGAATAAAAGACTCTTTTCCTAGAAAAAAATAATAAAACTGCTTTGAAATTAATTCTGAAGAGAATTTTTCGTGACGCCTGTACGAACGTACGTACGTATCTCCCATAACTCAAAAACGAATATCCTCAGAACGTTGAAATTATGTATATAGGACTGCTATAACATGTAGATGTGCACCTCGTATTTTGGTTGCAATCGGCCGCACCAAACGTATATAAATATATTTATATATATATTCACTCTGTTACCCGGCTCAGTGATCCCAGTTTCTTTACTCTTATATTTTTGTAAATTGTACATTTTTTGTTTTAAAAGTGATTGAATTATGTTATTTTTATCTTTTGGTTAAGGTTTTTATGCCATTAGTAAATCTGTATGTAATATTTTTAGAATTATCAACAATTTTAAAGTTGTTTAAGTGCCGCTAAGCCTAATAATGTTTTTGTTTGCTTGTTGACATTTGTGTGTGTGTGTATTTAATTATGGCAAAGCACACTAGGGCTATCTGCCTAAGGGAAGGGATGCCTTCGTGGAGGACTTTCTAAGGGAAACTGGCTCGTATACACGCTACACATGGGGAAAACGACGAAAACACTCATGCAGCCAGCCCGTTCGCGGGATTCGAACCTCGGACCGAACTACCAGTGTTCAGCGACTTTACCGCTCGGCCGCTGGTGGGCCCTTTTTGACATTTGAAACAGCAGAATAGTGGATTTGTTGCCAATCTAGAGAAACTTAGCTTCGTAACAACAAAGATAAGGCCTTCATTTATAATTGCGAATTAAATGATGTTTAATCCGTTCTGGAATTTTTTCGAGGAAATAAGTGTTTAAGATTTACTTCGTAATTTTTAATATAGATATTTTGAGTTTTTATGTATTTTTGCCATCTCGCGAAGTGAGAACAATTAATTAAATGAGAAATACTCAATCGTCTGTGAAAAACAGTTTCTTTTTTGTTTTGTTTGCTTAATTTCTTTTACACATCTTTCAAGCTTTATTATAGTATTTGAATAGAACATGTGGCAACGATTAAAGAATTCTTTAAATTATATGAATTTTGTGCATTCTGAGTTATAATATGAACGAAATATAATACTGTTAAGTGAACCCAGCGCCAGAGTGTCGCTATGGTAAACAAAAAGAGTGAATTTTAAAAAATGCATTTATTCTATTGTTGCTTATGCGCTGTCGGCGAAGTAGATTTAATTCAATCCAATAAGTTTAAATGAAATGCAAGAAAAAATGCGTATAATTTAATATTCCGTACAAGGAAGTCATGTGGTGTACACATCAGATTTTTTTTAATTGTGAACATTTTAATTGAGGATTGCTTTTCAGTGAGTTTTCCGTTCTGAGTGGTGGACTTATTTCATAATCTGATTACTTAAGAAAGCCTTGTTTGTTCTTTGACTTCTAAATTTATTTGTGTAGAAAATGCAATTGCTTTGATTTTTAAGTCATTTCTATTCCGTAGGTCTTAGCAATATTATAATCAGGAGGATGAACTTTATTTTGCTCTCTGTTTGGGTACCCCGTATATGGGGCGTAACCTGCAAGTTCTTTTGTTCGATTCGTTAGCACCATAGAACTCAGGAAGGGGGGAATGTCTTAAACACGAAAACAAAATTTGTAGAGCACTAAAATCATGAATCTTAGTATTAAGATACATAATTCTGTGTTTTATAAAGCATTTTACGATATATTAAAAAAATCTTTGAAGTCGCAAAAATTTCGCAAAATTGCAAATATTAAAATTTTAGTAGCCCAAGTTTGTCAAAATTCGAAAATTTGCGAAAAATCGCACGATCTGGCAACACTGTTTCTAAGGAGCGAAGAAACTCACAATGCAGTTCGGTCTCGCGAGGTGAGAATGCCCAATTCATAGTTATGAAAAATGAAAAACCCTGAATTGTTATAAATTTGTCAGCACTTTATGAAAAAGTGCTGAATTTCCTTAAGGGTGTCCGTCAACCACAACAATTTCTCAGGTTACGATTCTTAGAAGAAGTTCAGGTATTTCTATAAATTTAACCTCGTTTTTACCTATTTACCTATTACTATTACTTAATTGCTATTAACATAAGGGGTGAATAAAATGCGTATAATTTCCTTCCCCTTTTTTTTTCACGTAATTTTTTATTTCTTTTCTTTTAAATCTGGAACGGATAGAGACTAGAATTTAACAAAATGTCTTTTACTAAATCTTCAGTATTCTAACAATATTCAATTTTGCATACGTTTTGTCTGATAATTTGAATAACCTAATTCATTTATCTTTCGGTATCAGTGTCGATTTCAAGTATTAATAAGACATTTCTATTGCTATTAATGGAATGCCTACTACTCCCCTTATTTAATTTTTAATATCTTTTTAAGTTTCTCATATTTTTTAGCATCGCGATCTGCGAAACTGGTGTTGTTATTTTGTTTTTCATCATGTTTTCATCTACCATTCCAGAATAAAGGTTAGTGACGCTGACGTAACCGAAATGCCCAGGTTCGAATCTCAGATAAGGCATGGATGTTTATAGATATATAGTGTCTGTGCGGCATGGGGGCACTCCAAATATGCGGCGAACGGAAAGTCCTCTCGAGAGATTGGTGATAGGAGAAGAGAGACCCTCGAACCCGTCCCTCCCGAGTGCTCTCCATCAAAATAGGGGGCGGAATTGAGCAAAACCGTACTGTCACCTGTGGGATGTTCAAGGCTCTTTCCAACGACAGGCGTAATCTTGCACTCCTTACAACGATGAATTTCCTGGTTTTGTGCTGATGTTGTTGTCAGACAAGTGAGTTAAGGGGTGTTGGAAACCAAAAATCTTCTAAAAATGGCGATTTCGGATTTTTCCATTTTCAAAATCCCTACACTTTTAGCTTTTCAAAAATACCATTCTTTAATCTCTATGAAAATTAAAACAGTAAAAAATTCAGTTTTAATTTGTCATCAAATGCTTTGATAAATGGTGATTTTTACATATAAACGCGTTTTTCTCCGAACGTGATTTTTTTGTACTCGATGTGCCTTTTCTCAGGAACTACTGCTCACAGGTATCTAAACTTTTTATCACTTATTTATTATGTTTTCTAATAGTTACTGAAATGAGCTTTTTGTGATACACTAAGAAACAAATTTCACAAATTTCTTTATGTGAGAAAAGTGCTAAATTTTACTATGCCTAACAAAATATTCTGTAAATTACTCTGAAATTCACAATATTTCAAAAGCTCATTTCAGTATAATCAGAGAGGTATACTTTAATTACACAAAAAATTTCAAGCGTGTATCTACAGTAGATTTTTGAGAAAAGGTATATCGAAAATGGCAATTTAACATTGTCGGTATAGGGGTTTACAACACTCCATAAGTCACAACAACAACAGTTGGTCTTTCTTCAGATAATTTAGTATTATGTTTCATAATTTCTGCGTTCCATATTATAGATTTTAATTTCCTGCACAGTTTCATGAGGCGGTTTACTTTGTAAACTGAAGGTTAAATTAAAGGTTTAATTAAAGGTTAGACTGAAGCAGGAAACATGAAAAATGAGCAATTTCCTCGCCGAGGCTCGAATCCTGGATCTCTCGAATACGCGTCGAGTATGCTTCTAATTACGCAACGAAGACATGCGGAAAGGAGGGAGAAAATAACTTATATCCTTATGAAGGTTCTGTCCTTCCAAACAGAGGCTGACTTTCATAAGGATACTGCACTCTTATGCCGAGGCACCCTTGTGAAGCGGTCCCGCCTTGTCTATGCTGGTTCAAAGTGGATTGCATGCCGATGCCGATCTTACGGGATGTCGATCTTGAGCCTCATCAATGGTATGCCTGTCGTGTAACCTGTGGCCATTATGTGTAGGTAAAAAAAACCTGACTGATAAAACTGGAGGCGTTGGGTAAAATCTCTAACAGAAGTCTCTCCTAGTCTGATTCTTTTCAATGCTCTTTTCCACTCAAGGTTATCCAAAGAAAAAATACATTTCGTCTTTTATTGTGTTTTGTTTATATGTTTTAGTTACATGTTATGTAAAATATAAGCTTATACATTTTCAACCGGGCTTTAGTTTTTTTCTAAAAAAGAATATGATTTATGAGACATTCTGAAAGTTTCTTACTGATTTTACTAGAAACCTACACTGATTACATTACAGAGATCCTTCTGGATTCGTTGCTCTCATATTCTTGTGGACTTTAGAATGAACAAGCACACTGCCGGTCCTTTGTTCCGATTGTGGTAAATTTTCGAGCGCCAAAATTCGGCACAGGCGATGACGGAGGAGGTGGGCGAGTCCACCATTTCACGCCTCATTTTCGACGGCATTCGGAGAACGCCTTCTTTTCAGAAAGTGCCCTTACCCCACGCCGGCTGACCCAGTGGAACACAAAAACGGACACTTTCCCCTGTCATCGCGGGACGCGCCCACACCCACAGCAGCACAGATGAGAAAACTAGTTTCGTACAGCAGCCATTTCTGACCACGTCGCAAACATGTCGATTCACGACAAGCTGAAACTAAAGGAGAGAGAAAACTCCGATTTTCTATTGATATGAACAATTGAAACAACTTCGCTGATCAAGAATTACGCGTTAGATATTTTTTTAAAAATAAGTATGAGTAACTGAATAGCATTACTCATTTCCTACAAAATATAACGGAATAATTAAGAATATAATTAATTTCTCTTATTCATTAGAGTGAAGACAATGAAATAATTACGTTGAGTTCCAAGTAAAAGTGTACTTAAACCAAATCGAAAAGTATATTTATTTGATTTGCTTTGACACAGTTACAGACATTCTGTAGTTTTCTTTTCTCAAATTTCTTTTTCCTTCTACAATAGTATTACATGTTTCAAAAGCTATAGTATTCAAATTAAAGGTTCGTATATGATAAATAAGAACGTTTAGTAAATGCAACAAAACATTTACTATGCAAAGGGCATAACCGTTACAATTCCCTTGATAAGAAAGGACAAACATAAAAAGCTGTTTCCAGTTCTTAAAAGCTGAATTAAAGCCCAAATCTAAGGGCTCTTAACAACATTAATAAAAGCAGTATTGAACTGAAATTTGATATGGGTGCATTTTTGTCTGGAATACCCATCATGTATAGAAACAACATTTAAAACCTTTTAAAAGTAGGCAGAGTTTTAAAATATGTATCACTAAATTTTTGAGTAAAATTACGTTATTTTCTGACACCAGTTGTTACGTTATTTTCTTCCTTCACGTTCGTACGGGGTTCGTGTGGGTTTGGAGTGAATAACGATGACAACACTTGATGGAATATCGAAGCACACTTTATTTAGCCAATATTAATCAGGACAGCTCTAAAGTCACGTTTTACAGTCATCGAAGATCTACTATACACTTAATGCAACAATCAGCGACACAGCTTCCAAGTTATCAGGCTATCACGGTGGAAACAGCTTCACTGCGAAGCACCAGAGTACAGCTCCCGACTCTGCTCGGGCGTTCTCGGAACTCCACGTACTCTCGAGACTCTCCACGCTGCAATTCGCGATGCATCGAAGACACACAGAGCACAGCTCCCGACTCTTCGGTTCAGTCGTTCCTGGAGCTCAACACACTTTCTCGACGATACACTAACAGAGTCTTTCGATGCACTCAACGGCCCACTCGGCAATCACTGCCCGGATGTCAACTCGATCGACTCCCCACGGACTGACTAAGAGACTAACTATCTCGCATTCCATGCGAGGAACACAATGACTGCGGACCAGCAGGGTTTATATAGCTTTCGGCTTGTGTTCGAGAACATTCTGGGCTAAACCAGTAGGAAGTCGTTCCAGAAGGTTCTCCATCCGTCTATGGCAAATAGCCACTTTTGTCGCCAAATGGGCGATTTCTCGCCAAATGTGGCAACCCTGCCTTCCTTTGCCATTTTAGGGCTACCCTAAAACTGCTTTTTGGGGAAGCCATCTTACCGCGTCTGTACATTTCGTAACAATATTGAAAATAAAATTACTCTTGCGATGTTTTAAAATAAAACTTAACAGTTAAAATTTTCGTTGTACTGAAAAAAGTGTTAAATCTGCTAGGTATATTTTAATTTTATAACAGTTATTTTAATTTGGAAAACCTTTCCTATCAATTCTTGTTTCCACTTACTCCCTACCACAGACTCCCTACCAGAATGAAGTTTTAGAATAGCTTTGAATGCAAATGAGTCAGGAGAAGTATTTAAAAAAGGTTCAACTTACTTCGTGATAGAGAACTAGGGATCTTGAGTAGCGCGTGTTTGTCTTTGAACTAATTCTCTCCTGAAGCTGTTACGCTCGGCCGTATTATTCCGTGCCTTTGGATATTCGCCAGCTAATTTAAATTAATGGGCCAACTGCTTTAGATACTTGTGTTTAGCTTCGGCTGAGTCTTCTTGAGTTAGTTTTAGTTTAGTTTCTTATTTCTTATTCTGAGTCCAAGCCCGAAGAGAGGCTTTGTTGTAAGCCCGACAAAGAGGCCGATTGTTATTTGAGTGAAATAAAGGGTAGTTTAATCCTGCTCGAGTCTACATCTTTAGTAATTTGATCTCAGCAATAAGTCACCACTTAGTTCTCTATGTTCCTCAATTCTCACCTAAGACAAACCTTTCACCTTTTCCATCTCTGGGCAACACCTAAATTCTTAACAAAATCACTAATAAGTGGGAAGGATCGTTATGAACTGCTAAAATCATTGAGCACAGTATTTTACTCAGACAGGAGATAAACAAAACAAAACAAAAATTATTCGTGCATGAGAAAGATTACAGTAAATCTTTGTTTGTAGTAGATTTCAGTAAACCTTTCCTTAACATGTTCCTAATGTTACTACTACGTACTTGCTGCTGGTTGCTTGCTGGTTTCATTTTCTCATTTAATGTGATATTCCTGTACATGATACATGAAGTTTCACATAGTAATTCTATATGTAATACAAAAAGTAATCAAGTAATAGTTCTACATATTAATTATAGCGCTCCAGCAAATCGTGTAATGTCCGGTAGTTTAACTTCAACAGCACCGGCAGCAGCACTCGGAGTCGGGTAAAACATGCTTCTTAGCAGTTAAAGATTGCAGGCAGTGAAACATCCATGTAGGCTGCTTGGGAAAATTAAGGAGTAGAGTAAAAATTAGTTGTGAATTCAATTTTGATGTTGAAAAGCTTTTCACGTCTTTCCAAAACGATTATATTATGTATGGCTATTGGTTTCAATAAAACATAACTTCCGTTCAATTCAGAAAATATCTACTTGGAAAATATTTTATACAAATATTTTCCGAGTATATTTGTTATATTATATATTTCATTTATATGTCATATTATATATTTGAGTACATTTGTCACATATTTTCTGAGTCACAAATATTTGTAAATATTTATGATATTATATCACATTATTTATTATTATTATTTGTGATATATATATTATTTACAAATATTTGTAAATATTTGTGACTCTTGGTTTATGTTTGTTCTATGCTAACACTGTTGCCACAATTCTGCTGTACCCTGCGTCCGAGATGTTTTAGAAATTTAGACCTTATGACGCAAAAGAAACCTTTTTTCTATCCGTTTCGGCTTTTATTCCTTAAACATGACCGCAGACATGTCATATAAATTACCAAGTTACGTTAAAAAAAGGTACAAGGTTATATAGCCCCCTTACAGAACAATTCTCGGTTAGTAAAATGTGCCCCATTCACCGATAATATCATGTACAAAATTTCAGCATTTTATCACAAAAATTTGCAGAGATATGTTTAAACAAAATTGGTGAGGGATTAATCTTAAATTAAAATGTAAATGCTTACAGCTAAATTGCAGACAACGGGATGCAGAAATGCATCATAAGCATATAAAATATGGTTCTTATCTTTCATTTTATTTGCAAATTTATAAAACTATGTTTCCCGAAACTCATATCCAGGCAAGTGATTTCAGTCAGCATTTATGTAATTTCTTATCTCTGCGACTATTTGTGATTGGACCACATTTTGCTAATCGAGAATTTTTCTGTACGGGGGGGCATATATAAATGTAAATTTTGTTATTCTTTAAATTTAAATGTTTTCATAAAATTCTGTACCTTTTTTACTTAAATCTGTAATTTATATTATATATCTACGATTATGCTTAAGGAATAAAACCGAGGTCAATGTTTTGGGGGTAACCCTGTTTTTGATATTACAGTATCTACTGTAGAGACATTAGGATTTTTTTTTTCGAAGCAGACAAGATGAAAAATGACCAACCGCCTTCGCCGGGAATCGACCTCTGAAAATACCGGCTCAGTATGCTGACCACTACACCACGAAGGCACGCTTGGAAAACAGGAGAAATACCTTATACTACGTCTTTCCATTTCTTGCGTTACTTTGCAAAGGAACTGCCCCATTTCCAGCATTACCCGTTATTCGTCCCTTTTAGCCTTTTATTCCCAATGAAATTCAGTTAATTTCTCTAATTTTAATGCTAACCTCATTTTGGCTTGATTTTGAATAAATTTCTATCGATTTGGAGGCCGATCAGACACATGTCCCTCTTCTTCAGAAGCAAAAATATTTCTGGAAATTGTTAGGGTTGTATTAATCCGACAGCAAAGGGAGCCAAGTGAACACGAACGTAGCGCCATCTATCTTCGAGGAAAATAACAATGCAGCATGAAGAGTGAAGATATTAGAAAATTTATCTTCTTTGGTTAATGATATTAATTTCAATAACGTTTTTCCTAACGACTTTACAGTTCTAATACCTTAATTTTTCATGCATCAGTACTATTTTCCTGGACAAATGACTTTCCGTTCGAGTCCGCTTTCTCTCCTAACCCATTGTATCCGATATAAATATTGTCTTCACTCCTCCCATTTTGCAAAACTCATTTTGCTTCAGAAGAAGAAGGATCACCCTCAAAATCGATAAAGTTGCATTCAAAATTTACACCAAAAAAGTTTCTGTGATGAACAACCAAATTAATACCAAAATAAGGTTGCTGTGATTTTAAGTATTAGTAATCGAATAATTCAATGCATGTACTACAAACATCAATAAAATACCAAGAAGATTATAAAACTATAATTTGTGAAACTCATTCTTATAAAACAAATGAAAGAGCGTACAGAGCGAAGAAGTATACATCTAAACCTGCAGGCTTCTAACTACAGGGAACAGCAGCTTTCATAGTAGGATATTAAAAGCACACCATAAGGCAGTAACTGTAATTTATTTATTACCTCTTGCGTCAATTAATAGTTAAAAGTATGCCATTTACTAATGTGTAAGCCATTGTCCATTGCGCGGATTACTTTTTGAATATGATGCCCTCTCTGCACAACATATTCATCTAGGCGGCATTGGAAGCTTGCCATAACTCGGCGTAACGTGTTCCCTGGGACATTGCCGACGGCAGTTCCGATGCGATCCTTCAGCTCAGGAATGGTGGCACAACGTATTCGGAAAACTTCTTGCTTCAGGTAGCCCCAAAGGTGAGGTGAGTGAGGCGGCTAGGAAATGTAACCAAAACGGGAAATTACTCTAGCTGGAAATGTCTGTCGCAATGGTCCGTCCATCTGGAATTTTTCCATGACGTCCCAAGTTGAAATGTTGCTGAAATAGACGCTGAGTAGCAATAACAGAGTGGTTATTCTTGAAATAACTTTCAACAGCAAAGGCACGATGCTGTGTATTCCACCGACCGATCCATGTCATTGTCATACTCGAAATAGCAGCTCATGAGTACAAGAATGCGGCACGAGCTGACGCGCATTCATGCAGTACGTCATTGTACTACACAAGTAAAAAATTACGTTATGAATGCTGCCGCACCCTGTATGAAGAAAACATTTAAATCACTATCAATGGCTTTAATTAATGTAGTTAATAAATTGGCAAGTGCTAAAGTATTTGACATCAGTTACATGTCTTGGTAGCAGTGAAAACTAAATCGCTTCTTTTACTCTGCGAACTGTTTTTCTTACTCTGAGATGGCCTGACAATGGCCACATCACGCAAAAAAAGTTCACGCAAAATACTTAAACTCTCTGAGATAAATGGTCGTAGTTCATTGTTTATATTAGTTTCTTTCGAATGAAAACAGAAGGTTGTCCATGACTTCATAATTGACGACCCTGATCCTAATTCCAGTTGATCATGATGTTGAGATCAGGATCCTTCAAATAAGCGTGGATATTTTTAAATGCTGGGTCTTCCTGTAGCCCTGAAATCATTGTTTCTCGTAAATCTAAAATTGAAGTAAAGATAGCACATTTTAGTTCTTTTCCTGAATCACTTAGCTTATACAGTGCCTGCTACAACATTTTCTTTCCCCGGCGTATATTTAATTTTAAAATTATACTCCTGTAATTTAAGAGCACATCTTATGACTCTGAGTGACAAATTTTTCTAAGAATATAGATCTACTATCGTTGCATCATCTGTGTATACGGTAACAGGTTCCTTGCCATAATAAATCCGAAATCTCTAAACGACGAAGAGTATTATTAGTATTGTTAGTATTTCTCTCGCGGTAGAGGTATAATTTCTTTGAGTTGAATTAGGTGTTTTGCTAAAATATTCTCTACATTTCTTAAGAATCACCGCTAGCTCAATAAATAAAGGTGATTTAAGCAATAAAATGTTAATTCACATGTCAAAAATCTCTTGTACACAACATTTCTTGTGTAGATCTTTCCATCATTTTTAAGCTCGCCTTGCAGAGGACCATCCATTATTTTTAATTTTACGTCCGTTCTTTCACGAACTCTTGAACAGACAACATAAAGCTGACAGTGTCCAAATGCAGGGTCAGGTAAAAAAATGCCAACACGCTTAAGCGTTTGGCCCTGAGACTTATGGATGGTCATAGCAAAGGCAAGTTTTACAGGAAATTGTCTACGTCTCAATTGAAACGGCAACCCTGTGCCGTGGCAACTTCACCCCATTAGCTAGTACAGTTACGCAAGCAACCCATAAACTATCGGCGACAAACAGACACTTAAGATAAAGATATTTATTTATTTCATTTCATTTGCTTTTTAATCGTTGCCGGTTTTTGCCGGTTGCATATTTCCGAATTTTATTATATATAGATGTTAAATTTATTTATTAAATGTTAAATGCACGTGCTCTTGTATTTTTAATTTTTCCGGCTTAACTTCTTCATAATATTCGTCACGCGCTGCATTGCACGGGGAATAAAACAATTAACAGTTACGCAAGCAACCAATCGACGACAAACATTTAAGCCGCTTATATATAAACAGATATTGTTTAGTTATCTGTAATCGGTAACGAATCGATAACCTACTAGATAACTTCTGCTTCGCTTTTTCCATATTCTATTATATATAGATGTTAAATATTTTACCACCTGAACGTTTTTTAGAATGAAACCAGTTAGCTCATGCTCATTCGTCTGGTATTTACCATATAGTTCCTGAAGCTTTCGACAAACGTCAAAACCGAGCATCTGCGATCAAAACCATTTGACTGTTTCATTGATGCACGCAATGTATCTAAATGTTTCCATTGGGTTCCTTAGAATTATAAAAACTTGGGGGATAGGACAGGCTAAAAATGCACCATCAAAAGGCATAGTTCGTGAGACTTCTAGACAGATCTAGAATTCTGACTGTGTAGAAGTTTAAAGCAATAACTTTCAGATCCTGCTACACTAACAAGAGAGTTATCACTCCAGTCTGAATTAAGATGACAAATTTCTACAAAGGTTAAAATAACCTTTTTTTATTTAAATCTTTAAATTAAAAAGATTTATACATACAGATCAAAACTCTACCATTTGCGGGTATTTAAAGCATCATAAGATGAAATTCAGTTTTAAAGTAATATACTCGGTGACTTTCCAAAATGGTACTGTTGATTTTTCCCGTTAAATTCTATGTGATATATCTGACTTCGAACCTAAAATTTCTGAAGAACACAAAACCTTGTCTAAAACTTAAAGGTTTATTCAACTAGAACTTCAAAAATGATGAAAAACTTAACATCATAAACGAAAACTTAACATCTTAGGCGGAAACATTCAACATTTCCAGGCAATGCTTTAAACTGTCAGCTATTCCGGCACGGTGAAGAACACTTTCTTTAAAAGGACAAAATCCATCTGGCTCTTTCGGCATATATCTCCATTTTAGTTTCGCTGGATTCAGACTTCAGCTCTTACGTGTTTTGGACTTAAACGGCCGCACTGGAACTGGAACAGGACCAGATCAGGACCGGAACAAGACTGGAACCGGAACAAGACGGAAACCGGAACAAGACTGAACCGGAACAAGACGGGAACCAGAACAGGATGGGGACCGGAAACTACCATCCCCTGGCTTCTCCCCCGGGCAGGTCTATACTCTGGCTCGAACTGAAAATGAACTGCGCCGCTACCAAGGAAAGCACCTTCTTTTATTGACGGCGGTTGCCGTTACTACAGACGATTATTCAAAATATTTAACAGGTACATTTAAGCTGGCTCAAATATTTATATGGCGTGAATTTAGCATCGGCTAGAAAAACGTCTAAAGCGGGAATAATCTAGGGTAGAATTGTCTATAGGACGCAAGCAAGTTATGGTGCTAAAAGCTCTAACTCTAATACATTCGAACCTTCCGCATAAATACTCACACAAATAATTTGCATTCTGGTGAAGACTACGGAAAGAAGAAATTAATGTAAGGATTCAAATCATAATTATTGATTAATTAATATAATACCTTTTTCATGCCATTAACAATTCTTAGAGGTTTAAATCTCAATAATTAATATCAAATTCTGAAAGAAACCTTTTATTTTAAAAGAGGAATTTGGAATGGTATTTAAATAAATATAACTTTTTTGGTATTTCAACTAAAGCTGTAGAGCGATGTTTCCCAAACTTGTAAGGTATTTCTCTCGCTTTCCTAGCGTGCCTCCGTGGGGTAGTGGTTCTGCACACTGGGTCGGTATTATAGAGATCCGTGGTTCGATTCCCGGCGAAAGCGGTTGCTCATTTTTCATCTCTATTGCTTTTCCAATTAACCTAATGTCTCTACAGTGACCCTCGAACTAAAAGGGTTGTGGATGATGATTCTCCACACCCAGGATTTGGCGACTAGGTCCGCTAAAACCCTAGTCGCGCTTTCAAAAGGGCAGTATGTAAGGTATTTCTCCCGCTTTCCTAGCGTGCCCTCGTGGTATGGTGGTTCTGCACACTGGGCCGGTTTTCCATAGGTCCGTGGTTCGATTCTCGGCGAAGGCCATTGCTCATTTTTCATCTTTATTGCTTTTCCAATTAACCTAATATCTCTACAGTGACGCCCGAACTAAAAAGGTTGTGGATGATGATTCTCCACAGCCAGGATTTGGCGACTAGGTCCCCTAAAACCTTAGTTGCCCTTTAAAAACGGGAGTATGTATGTTATTTCTCCCGCTTTCCTAGCGTGCCTTCGTGGTGTAGTGGTTCTGCACACTGGGTCGATATTCCAGAGGTCCGTGGTTCGATTTCCGGCGATGGCAGTTGCTAATTTTTCATTTCTCATGCTTGGAAAAAAATCCTAATGTCTCTACAACCCATTTTGTGTTGTGCCCCACCTAATCCTCTCTAAAATTCTTATACTCTCCATAGCACACACATAATTTTTAATATTGAAAAATTTAAATGTTCATGAACGAAACTTGAAAGATAGATTTTAGGAAGAAATCGCTGGGAAATTTTGTGAGCAAACACACCAAGTAAACTTTCAAAACACATAATGGAGAACTGAAATTCAAGTAAAAATAATTTTAATGTAAGTTTTTTCTAAATTATTTTAAGTATTAGTAATTATGTACTATTCAAATTTAGTAATATTCTTGCACTTGATGCTTCCCGCAAAGAGATTTTATGTCAGGTTCCAATTTATTAACTTCAGTCTCAAGTCTCCCCGTTTTACTATATCCAGCCGATTTGTTTTCAGTAGCAAATTATTCAGTTAATTATCAAGATGGAAACAGTAACAATAGCTCTCTTACACATTTTGTTGGATTTGGATATTCGATTTCGCTTTCCTCACAACGCGCTCCTTTTATATTAAATAATGTTTTAATTGACTCATCATTTTGCACTCTGAGAAATATTTTCAGACGATCGACTATAGCATGTATAGCGGTATCCGTCACTTCGCATTTTTGGAGCCAATGAAAATTTTCAAAATTTTTGCCTTAAATATATGCGTGACATAATTCAATAAAGGTAATGAAACCAAATATCTTTGCTTTCGCATCGACAAGAGTTTTATTTTCTCCTTGAATTTGTTTATTTAATACAGTTAGCTTCTCAAAAATATTGGCTAAATAACTCACAAATGCCTTACCAGCATCGTTAAAAGATTTTTCGTTTCAGGTTTGCCGCTTAAAAAATAACTAAGAGTATCAAATAGTTCTATAAATCTTTTCAAGCAGTTCTTTTTCAACAGCCATCTTACTTCAGCCTGAAGTATAAGTCTCATGCTGTCTTCATTTTCTTCTTCACAAAATAATTTGAAGAGATGTTCACATTGTGCACTAGCTTTAACAGTACTGAAATACTTTATAACTGAATTTAGTACTTCATTTACAGCAGGCGAAATGTTTTTAGCTGCAAGTTTTTCTTTATGAGTAATAGCAACATAACATGAAACATTTCTGGATTCTCATCTTTCATTTAAGCAATCCTTTTTCTTCCCCATCATATTAGACCATCTGCAGCACAAGACGTTATAGTTTTCATTGGTATATTTTTGACATCTAAGTAATTTTTTAGCTTACTATAAATATCTTTGAAGGTAGTGGTGCTTTCTAGTGATTTACAGAACAACATTTCTTTCCCAAAAATCACTTTTATCAATATATCATATCTGATAACAGTACTGTTACTTAGTGGCATAGCTTTAACGTCTTCGTCATCTTTTTCTAGAACCGTTTTAAGAAATGCTGATATTGATGATTTGATTAAATTCTCCCCTATAATAAGACTTTTCCCAGATTTAGCGTTAAGTAATGAAATTTAATTACAATTGCATATGCTTGATGAGTAATGAAATTTTATTACATTTGCTCGATTAACAGTTGCATTATGAGTCGTAAATAAAGACTTTAATGTTACTCTTTTTTCAAATTTTTTCTTTAAAGTTTGAAGATAATTCAAATCTGAATTAATATGAGCATTATGTTTCGCCTTCAAATGTTCCTCGAGACGACCTCGTTTCATTGATCAGGCATTGCTGGCATAAAAGACAAAAAGGTAACCTATCATCGTGTTCAGTGGGTATGAAGCCAAATTTTAAATATTCCTCCGAATGTTGAGGAATGTTTTCTTGCTTGCATCACTCATTTCACTAACAGCTGAAAGAAATAAACATAAGATAACTAAAAACTTCATCACTCAGATAAATATAAACAAAGCTAAAAGCAGTTGCTGTTGCCATTCAAGGGAAGAATAATATACCTGTTGCCGTTCCTACAAATAAAAATAAAATGAATTCATTCGCCGACATGTGCGAAAAAGTCTCGAAAGCGTAATGTGTCAGCTATTTAAATGCCCTTTAAAATCATTCAAATGCCCATGTCTACAACGAAAATTCTTTATAAAATATTTTAAATTTTAATCTTATCGCAATTTAAAATCTTTGTTACGTATACATCACGTAATTAGTCTTTATCTTCGGAAATAAAAAAACGATATTTCGAAAGATTTCGACTTCTTGAGGAAAATTTGGAAATTTGAACATCTCTTATCCCCTTAAACTCTAGATAAGTCCATTTTTCAAATTGCCCCTTTAACAATTGAATTGCCCCCCCCCGTGGGGCGTGGGCCCCACTTTGGGAAACATTGCTGTAGAGTAAAGAATTTGAAAAAGTGCTCAATTAATGAAGATGTTTATTAATAACAGTTTAGGGACTTCAAATTTACGTTATTGATTTCTGAAGGCAAATGCATTGCTAAAGAGAGAAATGACGAAACAGCTATATTTCTGAAAAGAAAAACGGGACAGCTAACTAGCAAGTTGACAGGAGAGCTATGGATTGATAAACTATTAAATACCTTGCAGAAGAAATACGAAGATTACAGTAATTCTTCATCTGCTTTCTTTTCAAGCCACGTAATCTTTGTTTATGGCTCACAGACTGTGTTAGCAACTCAAAGCCACTTTCTCTATATTGAAGCAGAATCCACGGACACCATTAAGTGTCCGCACGCCTGAATATGGCAACAGATCTTAATTACATACAAGTGATTCATGCAAGATGCATCTCGCCCACATACTGCAGATCTTTCTGGATAACTTTTATGAGATGTTTTATGCCTTTGGAATGCCACGTCGGTCTCCTGAATGTTATGAAAGGGAAAGACAGTGGCCGTTTGATAGCCCGGATATTAAAGCATGTGATTTCTTTCTAAAGGGTGTAGAGTTCCTCACTTTGTAAAGGCTAAGTTACTGTTGAACGTGAAGAATCTTAAGAACTAATAAGCGAATAATCGCTTGAGTTCGTGTGACAGGAAACAACAAGATGGAAGGGTAAATAACCCTTTGTTATGCCTTTGTAACCCTTTGTTAACCCTTTGTAAATAACCCTTCAAATAAGATTTAACAGAACTCCGTCTTGGAGTGTACAATAAAAAGCCGACACTTGAGCTTTAACTTAAGAGGCTAAAAAGTAAACTAAAACTAATCTAAACTAAAGAAATATAGCCGAAGCTATCAAGATTCTAACCGAGTTGGCCCCTTAACGCTAATTGACTGCGAAGCTATCAAGGGCCTAAGTACGGCCGAGCGTGATAATAGCTTACGAGAGAGTAGCCTAAAAGGCGGACGCGTGCAGACAGAATACCTGGTAACTCTCTCCCTAAGACCAAAGAACTTCGCGGTTAAATACCGCTCCTCCTCATTATGTATTTAGATGTGATTCTAAAACTACGTTCTGGAAGTAGTAAGTTGAAGTTAAGAATTTGACAGGAAAGAAGTTTAACTCAAAATTTAACTGTTAATAAAATTAACATAATCCTTACAAGGGGTTTGGAAAAGCTGAAATTCTCAAGAAAGCCTGCAATGCAGCGCAACTCTTGTGCAGGTGAGCTGCGCAATTTCGGAAATCGTGTGAAGTTTAGAAGTTGTGGCAAATGCGAAATTTCACTTGCAAGAAGTTTCAAAACAACATGATGGACACGTTGACCCCATATTCTGCGCTAAAGTCACTTTCCATGTTACCTATGCTTGCAATTTTTAAAATTTTCAAAATAAATAGATATGTAATGCACAAAACAAAAGTATGACATTTTGTGCACCTCACTGCATTTAGAACATGAAATCTTTTGTTCTTTCAGAGGATCATCTGTCCATGTTTTCTAATAACATGGCGTCCATTTATGATGATAGTATATCATAGCACCTTTTACCTACAGCATTGCATCGCAAATGTGAACGCTTTATTTTAGATACAGAATTTTATGTCCTGTACCTTGAATTCCACAAGAAAAATATTTAATGCAGTTGGTGTCTATGTAAATATTTAGCTTAAAACATTCTTCCTATGTTAAACTGAAGTCTAAATATAAAGATCACATTTCAGAAATCATAGTTTTAGAAAATTTTTACATTTTAGTTTACAGAAACATTAGCATTTTTTTAAAGCAGGAGAGATGAAATTGAGCAATGCTCTCGCCGGAACGTGCTGACCACTACACCCCGATCACGTGCTAAGAAGACTGCAGAAATACCTTAAAATTTTAACAATTTTTGATTTTTTGAAATTTTTAAAAGTAAAATTTTCTTTGAGGTGTTAAGCTTACAACTTTACACTTCGAGATTGTTATTATTTTTTTATATTATTAAGAACCCTTGAAGAAATGTTATTGTTTTCAGTTAACGATAAAATCCTGTCGTTTCAAATAAAGATCAGAAACACGTTAGTGCTTATCTGTGGTGCATGGGAAATTTTTATTATTTTTTTAAAGTAGAAATGCAGGACAGACGTAACATAAATAATGTATAATTAAAATAAATCTCACAATGTTGCTGTAAAGGCGACCACATAAATTTTGCAGATAAATGGAAAATGTGATGAAGTTGCTAAAACAATTCTTAAAAATTACTAGTCGTTTTCCATATGAATGCTGTAACGACACCTATAAAAAATTTTATATATAAAAATCAAGTCATTGAGTGATTTTGCGACATTTACCTTGAGGTAAATATTTACCTTTTACTTAAGAGTTAAACATTTCCCATATGCAGGAAAGGAAATGACTGGTGATTAGAGAGTAGACGGCCTTCAGCTGCAGTGGTCGACAAAAACATTGTTCATGTGTTGTGTTTTGAGCACAGAGCCCTAGCTAAGGTTTTTCAGCGAATGGGGACAACTGGAGATCAAACCCCCCTCCTGTTTGCCAAGAATGAAAAATATTTCCTTCTAAAATTTCGTGACATCAAATTGGCGCCAACAGAATAGTTATACTTCCTAGCTGCGCAGGGCGATCGACGACTAACTGCTGAATTTAGGAAAAATTATTCTTCACGTGGTTTTAGTCAAGAAATTTGGAATGAGAAAACATTGTGCAAAGATTGTCCTAGAAGGACAGGACTACTGTTCCTTCTAATTGCCTTGTAAAACATCCAGAAATCCTCAGGTGACACGTGACAGCAGGGCTGGACAACCGGATGGCTTTCAAAGACTAATCGGGTATAGTCCGGGACCCGCTCCAGCTAGAGCATAATATGTTTAAAAATAAAATAGCTAGCGTTGCATTATCTACACGACGGATGGACACTGCATGGCGACATAACATAGATCAGCATAGACATGACATGACATAACATTTCGACGTGACATAGTATAGAATATAGTCATTGTTTAACGAAATAACATATTTATAACATTAAATACACACCGTAATGTAACTTACACGACAGGTGGATATATTGGGTCAATCCATACGTTCGTGCGCATTAAGAGTATGCGTGGAATTTACTATGACGCATTTACTAAAACAATACAATTTTGAACCTATTGAAACTTGTCATCGTTTGACTAACATATTATTCAGTTCATCACCAACTTTCGTAAATATCGAACGCATTTTAGTACCCATTTTTGTAGCATAGAAAATGAATATAGATAATCAATACAAACGTGCCGTGCTGCATTTTTTTATTTTCGTGTGGTGAATCTGCCAGGTTTGCAGCGATAAAAATTAACTATTAATTGTTATAACATACTATTTTACACGGTAAACATACTTTTTTACAAGGTAAGCATACTATTAGTGTAAGGACTACCCAGAAATGGTTTAAAAAATTTAAAGTTGGAAAAAGCAACATGGATGATGAACCCCGTTCAGGACATTTTGAACTGTTAGAACCAAATCAAACGATTCATTTGGAAGTTTATAGTGAACAACTTTGCCGTCTAAACTCACAATGGATCAAAAAATGCCCACGATGGGTGAATATCAAGAAGGTTTCATCATGATAACGTTAGTCCGCATACGGCTCGAACAACGCCGCAGTGTATTTAATTGGGAGCTGTTGCCACATCCTGCTTACTCCCCAGATATCGCCCCAAGTTTCACTTATTTCGTGCCTTACAAACTTTTTACGGGGAAAAAGGTAAATTATAAACAGGATGTACACAATGAACTTTCAAGTTTTTTTGCATCGAAACCAGAGTCTTTTTACAGCAATGGCATAAAAAAAGCTGTCTGTGAGATGACGAGACATTGTAGATAATGGAGGAAAATATATAATTGATTAAAATGTTAAATTGTATTTTTTTATATTATTTAAAAATTTACCAAAAAATGCGCACGAATTTATGGACTGACCCAATAGTATAGTGACATAACATAGTTAAGCATAGATAAGACATAGCATAATATTGCAACATAGCATTGCATGGTATATGGATACAGCAGTACTCAAGCTATATTGGTGTGCGCGTGGAATAGAAAAACAACTTAAGAAGGGTTACCTTTGCCCTTTATTTCTCACAGCGTACAGTTACTCTCGCACTTCGGGATACAGAGATCAACACTTTTGGTCCAAAACGTAAAAAATAAGAAATATTCACTTAATAACTAACTTAATAAGAATTAAACTTAAATGCTTCACAGAGGCTATTAACGCCAAGGTTGGCCTTTTGAACCTGCGTAGGTAGTGAGTTAGGTGCAAATACTACAATACACCTAATTATATCAGCAGGAACTAAGTTCTGGCCTAAAGGCATACGCGAACTGACTGAAAAGCTCGTGCGTAGCAAGGCAGCAGGAAGGCTCTCTTTCTCTTGGCTAGAAGCCACTTATTAAATCCCTTTTTACAGTTCACAGCATAAAAAAATCTACTCGAGCTTATTTTGGCCGGAAATGGGAAATAAGAGAGGATAGCAAAGTTTAAAATAAAATAAACGTTAGTAAAACTTAAAATCCTTATACGTTCAATTAATGAAAAAAATTAAATGAAAGATGTGCTGTATTAAGTAGTCAACTCATGATTTTTTTCAACACAGAGATTACGGATGATGAACCTTTTTTGAATTACCATCATAGGATCGGCACAGCACAGAATCAATATTGCACAATATCGATATTACTCAAATTTGGCATGGAAACATTAAATAAAACTGTCTTAGAACAAGATCGACATCGAGTAAAATCGACATAGAATAATATCAACATTTCGTGAAATCGACATAACGTAACCCTCACATGAAACAAGATCAGCCTTGCGTAGTGTCGACAGAGCATATGGAAGCGACACTGGCATACAAAAAAAAAAAAGAAATTAGGATAATATTATAACGAGTAAAAGGATTAATGCACGTTTGTCACCTGCACCATCGACACGACGATAACATTAGTTTATGATAAAATTGTTGAAATTGTTTGTTGGTTGATGAATTAAGACAAAATTACGGAAGAGCTTTCTGCCTAAGAAGGATATTTTCACTGCGAACTTTGTAAGTAAAATGCCTTGTATTCAAGTTACGCGTGGAAAAAATATTCCGAGGCAGCCATCTCATCCGTCGGAATGTGAACTGGGATCGAGTTACAAATATTCAAAAATTTGACCCCTCGGGCAGCGCATAATGAAGTGGGTAAAAATTTACATAGACCTATCACCGGCATAGAATCGACATGGAGTAGAATCGATACAGGTTTATGATCGGATGCATAGAATTGGCACAAGTATTGAATGGTGGAAGACATGTACAGGTTAAAGCAAGGACGGAAACTGTGCATTCCCTTAAGTATACATTAAGATTCTACCCAAGTTTTGAGCAATAACATCCCGCAGAGAGCTCGAAGGTCTCCTACCACCAGCCACTTGACAGGACTTTCGGCTCACCGTGTACTCTTTGAGTGCCCCTTTACTGCACAACCTCTAGACTCTTACAAACATCCAAGCCTTCTCCGGAATTCGAACTCAGGCACATAGGTACGGCAGTCAACGTTACTAACTACTATACCGACTGGGCGGCGGCGTGGAATATACAGGCATAAGGTATACATAGGAGGAATACTAAATATTTACTAACAGGGGATTCAAATGTCGTCCCCGTATACAAACTATCCAGATACACCAACGCCCTACAGGTCCACGAGTGTGCTCATGTTTCGCCTCACCCTACAAAGGCAAAGGACCACAAGCCTGCCATCGTTAGCGACATCTGGATTCTCTTCTGTTTGCTCCGGTTACTTTATTGGTGTAGAATATACACAGACTTAAGATAGTAATAAATAGAATAGATACCGGTGTACAATCCGCTCGGATATTTATAGACAAAGAGTTTGATTAGCAGCGGAGCGTAATCAAAAAAGGTATTTGATTAAATTA
This sequence comes from Stegodyphus dumicola, assembly GCF_044657685.1. Lineage (NCBI taxonomy): Eukaryota > Metazoa > Arthropoda > Arachnida > Araneae > Eresidae > Stegodyphus > Stegodyphus dumicola. The sequence goes on along the minus strand of NC_140776.1, from coordinate 181,152,490 downwards.
TTATTTTTTAAAAGTACCTGAAATAAGATCTATACTTGTGTGTAAGACTGTGTAGAGATATTAGGTATTTTTGGAAGCAGGCAAGATGAAAAATGAGCAATCGCCTTCGCCGGGAATCGAATCACGGACCTCTGGATACCGGCCCAGCGTGCAGAACCACTACACCACGAAGGCATGCTAATAAAGTGGGAGAAATACCATATATACTCCTCTTTTTTAAAGTGCGACTGGTGTTTTCAGTTGACCCAATCGCCAGATCCTGGGCGTGGAGAAACCTCATCCAACACCCTTTTAGTTCGGGCGCCACTGTAGAGACATTAGGTTAATTGGAAAAGCCAGAGAGATGAAAAATTAGTAACCGTCTTCGCCGTGAAGCGACCTCTGGAATACCGGCCTGGTGTGCTGACCACTACACCACGAAGGCACGCTAGGAAAGTGGGAGAAATAGCTTGTACCTGAACTCGTTGAAATCGGTTTTCTGAGCTACCGTGCCGACTTTGTACCAGAAAGGAGAATGGCAATCCTGTCCGCATTCCATGTGTAGTTTAGAAACACAAATTCTCAAAAAAAAAAAAAAAAAAAAAGGCATGGGTGATGAAAGGGGGGCTGAGAAAAACGCGACTTCAAAGAAGCATAATCAAAATCAAAATAAGTGTTTTATCTTTGATATTGGCATCTGAGATACATCATTGTCTCTTAGACATATAATCAGCACCGGAGATAGGTCAATAGCATCAGAATCGAAATGGCAAAGTAGTTCATGGCTCTTCAAAAATAGACCTGGAGCAATTTCAGTATTAGAAACTGCATGGAAAAAGTGCGTTAAAAGTGGAAAAGACTCTCATAAAAATCTGAAATTCACATAAAATTAGACAATCTCTTAAAATTCTTAGATACTCGCGGCGCAATATAGTTATCGCTTTGACAACGAGCAATCAGTATTAGTAAACCTTGTTCCTCATAAAAGGCTGCAAGAGGATCATATCCGGTTTGTCTGCAATATATATCTGTTTAATAACTTGATAGCTGTCACACTGAAATTTTGCGAACGATTTAAATTATAAGATGACTTACAACGCCGTACTTTCACATTACCTTCGCTATTCGCGATTTAGTTCTTCTAGAGACTTATTTCGGACATTAAAAGAACTGTCTATCTGCTAGGAAGAAATTTGAAATTTTTTCCAAAAGAATGTTTATAAATTTAAGTTTTACTAACAACAACTTGTGTTTATTTCTTTCCTGTGTGCCTTGTGCCATTACACAAGTCGCTCGCTTCAGAGGTTTACGCAAATTTTACGGCCAGAGCCAAATTTAAAACTAGAGTGTATGTAATCTTGATCGACAGCTCAATAGAATATATTTTGGCTACGTTAGGTTATTTGATTACTGCAAGTACACTAGGGCTACCTGCCTAAAGGAAGCAATGTTTTCGTGAAGCCCTTTCTAAGAGAAAATGGTTCGCATTCAAGTTACACATGGAGAAAGCCATGCGAAATAAGCATATACACAGTACGTTAGTTTGGGTTTGAAACTAACAGTATTCAACGGGTTTAAAAGATCGGCCACTGGTAGGGCCACAGAATCTGTTCAGGAGTACCGCCCTTTTACTTCTGAAGCCGCTCGGAGAGTAGGAGTTTAGAAATATCGAAGTCTGTCAGAGTTTCGTAAGTGTCAGAAAGTTAACTAAAAAATTCGGAAGGGCCAACGGTCTTTTTCTCTTCCATTTTTTTCTTTTGTCTCATGACATTCGCCTGAGTAAAATGCGTTAAATTATTAGCTTATAAGGATTATGTTAATTTTATTAACAGTTAAATTCTGAGCTAAACTTCCTTTCCTACCGCTTCTTAATTTCCGAACAGAACGTAGTCTTAGAATCACGTCTGAATGTCAATTGGGGAAGAGCGGTATTTAACCGCGAAGTTCTACTGTCTTAGTTGGAGAGATACCAGATATTCTTCTAGCACACGTCCGCCTTTTTAGGCTACTCTCTCGTAAGCTATTATTACGCTCGGCCGTACTATAGGCCCTTGAAAGCTTCGCAGTCAATTAGCGGTAAAGGGCCAACTCCGTTAGAATCTTGATAGCTTTGGCTATATCTCTTTAGTTAAGATTAGTTTAGTTTAATTCTTAGTCTCTTAAGTTCAAGCCCGAGTGACGGCTTTATTATACAACTCCAAGACGGAGTTCTGTTAAATCTTATTTAAATAATAAAGGGTCTTTTAACTCTTTCCAAGTTTATTTACTGTCTCACGAACTCAAGGGATTATTCATTTACTAGTTCTTAAGATTCTTCAGATTCAACTGCAACTTAGAATTACACAGTGGGGAATCCTACAAGCTTGGTCATTTTAAAGTTCTCTACGAACCAGGTAAGCATCCCAGGCAAGCAAAGCGTCGTCAAGAATTCAAAGGCTCTTATACTACGAATTCATTTTCAAAAATATTCTCAAGCACTAATGTTTTCTCCTTGCTTTCTTTTCCCTCACGGTGTTTTGCACGATGGTATTTTCTATAATGATGCTTTTTGAGTCGTTTTCCCCACGAAGTTTTCGTCACGATGTTTCAGCGAATACTTTTATCTAGAAATTTTCTGTGCTTATTACAATCATATTCCCATAGCAGTATCAACAATCTAGTTGCAGGAACATTCGTTGAACCATTCACTGGGAGCAACTTGATACATAGTAAATCCGTGGTATTAGCGATTTACTGTGTATTAGCTCGGACGAACGTTCGCAGTTAATACAAAGGCAGATAAACTACGCAGGAAAACAGTAATCGGTGTCCTAATTAACAGATAAATACGATTAATAATTTACCTTTATTTTCAAGCAGTTTAAGTCCGAGAATAGGTTTATTTGCTTACATAAATTAAATCAGAATTTACAGTTCTTTTGGCTATTATAAGTTGATTTATTTAATTATAGCAAGGCACACGAGGACTATCTACCTAAGGGAAGGGATGCCTTCTTGGAGAACATACTAAACTGTCTAATAACTAAACTGTCTAATAACTTAAAAACCTCAGTTTAAATATGTGCGAACTAATTTGCATTCTGGCTTGAAAACGGAAACAAATGGCAGTAAAATCATAATATCTGGTTAATTAAAATAATAAAATCCCTTCTAGTATTTAAAACAAAAATACAATAAAAATATATTTTCACTTGTATTTCGATATAAATAATTTTGAAAATAGGATTAATAGCTATGCACTTATGGATGATTTATTTATACTTATATAGTCTATAGCATGTACATACTACTACAATACACAGTATGTACAGGTGACAGGTGACGGAGGACGAGGGCGCCTGAGGTTTAACATAGGTAAACAGGCATATGCCCCGCGTCCTCCACTATCTAGTGGCAACAACTCCCTGGACCCTCGTCAGGCTGCTTCGGGAGTTTATTTGGATCTTAATGAGAAAGTTTACATGGCCCTTACAAGGGCGGTTAACATAGTCTACATTACGAGTGATGTGTATGACATTTGAAAGTTTTAGGATTACAGTGGTTACAGGAAATTAAAAAAAGGGGGGAGGTGGCATAACAATATAAGACATAATACACATAACAACACTGAATAACCTGAAACACATAACACTTATAACATTTTAAACCATACAGTACACATAAAAACACTTAAAATACACAGAAGATACTCACAGACTACTAAGTAGAGTACTAATAATGCATTCATATGATGCTGTTAAAACATATAATGCTGGGCAGATGTGATAACACAGTATGTACAAGTGACGGAGGACGCTGGCACTGTCCCTTTACCATCAGGTTAATCGGTATAGCACCGCATCCACCCCTGTCTAGAGAGCACAGTGTATGTACAACAGTACATAGTACTACATACAACAGTACATAGTGTAGAGACATTAGGTAATTTAGAAGCAGACAAGATGAAAAATTAGCAACCGCCTTCGCCGGGAATCGACCCACTGACCTCTGGAATACCGGCTTAACGTGCAGAACCACTACACCACACTAGGAAAGTCACACTAGGAAAGCGGGAGAAATACCTTATATACTCCCAAAGGGGGACTGTGGTTTTTAGGAGACCCAATCGCCAAATCCTAGGTGTGGAAAATCCTCATCCAACACCCTTTTAGTTCGGGCGCCACTGTAAAGACATTAGGTAATTTTGAACCAGGCGAGATGAAAAATTAGCAACCGCCTTTCGCCGGGAATCGAACCACGAACCTCTGGAATACCGGCCCAGCGTGCAGAACCACTACACCACGAAGGCACGCTAGGAAAGCGGGAGAAATACCTTGTTGTCGGACTGTTGTGATTGAAAACTACTCTCAAATATTTTGAACATCATCTGCTATAACCACAACTATCCCACCACGTTTCTTTTCCTTCGTTCTGCAACAAAAAAACCTTAATCGAGATTTTTTAAGCAGGACCCTCAGTTAATCGAGAATTAATTGTTCTTAATTTGGAAGTAAGGTCATTTTTATAAGAGTTAATATCGACATATTTAACTTCAATAGCCAGTGTTTGTAGTTATTGTGTCACAACTACACTATCACATGAATATGATTGTTCTTCTGATTGCCATAGGCATGGTCATATAATTAAGTATTAAACTGAGTAAGAATTTAATTGCAATATTTTATATTATTTCCGTAATTTGATTAATACGTTCATTAGCAATGGATTCGATATGTCCCGGAAAATTCATGGCTAGCTGGGAAGCTACATATCCCATTTAAAAAACATTGGGACATGTTTGTCCCATACCTCTGAGAATTTACCCTTAAGTAAACAAATCAAATTTCATTGAATTTTGATTATGTTGAATATTGGTTGTTTGAATATGACAAAGCAACTAAGGGCTATCTGCCTAAGAAGGTAAATGCCTTCGTGGAGGTTTTTTCATGGTAAACTGGCTAATATTCACGTTAAGCATGAGAGAAGCCATGAAAACGAAATATGCATCCGCCCGTTCCCTTGGATTCGAGCCTAGGATAAACTACCAGTATTCAGCAGTCTTTAATTGCTCGGGCCACTAATGGAATCATTCAATTTGCACTATATACAAAGTTGGGACATATTGTACAACATAAAATAGAATAACTGTCGTGCATAAAAAATATACCTGTAGCGAAACGGTTAATTAACAGTTGTGTAAAATGAATTTAATTCTTTAGATTCTTGAAATCATAAAAATAAGACATATAAAAATGTGATAGTGTCTTTTGCTTAAATAATTTTAAATCAAAAATTATTAAATGAAATTAATTAATTATAAATTTTAAATGAAAAAGTTTTAGTTTACTTCGCGAAGTACTGTATATAAAGTATTTTATTGAAAAGAATTAGAGGAGGAACATAAACGTTCGTATAAAGTTCATGTAAAGTATAAAGTTTTACACTTTATGATTTTAAATGTGCAAAATGTAGTCTTTTGCATTTCTTACTTTTACATGAAGTATATTATTATATAATGTTTTATATTTTATAAAGTATGGAATTTTATATAATCCTTGAACAAAATTTCAGGAGGAGAGGGCCTTCTGATGAGATTTTCCCCGGGACTTTCATTCTTGAAAATCGGGCCCTATACGAGCAGCCTGATTTACAAAAATACTTCTCACTGCCCCGGTAATCAATTTTACCAATAACCCGGATTATTTGAAACCGGATACATTGAGAATATAAGTACATACCCCCAAAAAAATTAGATGATAAATACGAGAATAAATTCAAATGATTTCATTAGAATTAATTTTAAAAAATACATGGTTTTCGTAATCTATTTATTTTATTCTATAAAAATTGTAATATCTATAACTGCATATTTTTCGTGTTTACTTTCTTACCTTGGAACATTTCTTTGTAGCAACGAAATTGTTGCTACAAAGTTGTTTATCGTTGCTACAAAATTGTTTATCGTTGCTACAAAGTTGCAGTTGTTGCATTGTTTATCGTTAGGCGAATTGTAAGATTACGTTCAGTGTTGGGATGAGTTTCCGTAATATGCTCTGACAAGGTTTTTAACTATTACAGTATATTTTTATTAGTTTTCCAGCTGTTGAGTCTCGACCAGGCCCTTCAGTGCAGTCATGGTTGTGTTCATGTGTTGTTGTCCTCGCATACTTCATAAACCATTTGTTTATTTATGTTAATAATGCTAGCGTTCAATTTGATTCGAAATTACTTTAATAAGGCAAATCATCTAAGCAAAGTTGCTAAAACCGATATATTTATATACACATACACACTATTCATTATTTAAATTACAACAAATTATATAAAAGAAACTGTAGTGCTACTCACTCCTTCGTCTATGCTAAACGCAGAACCTATTGAGCTTTGTAGCCACTAATAACTCCTAAGCTCTCCTATTGAAGTAAGCTGAACCTTCCTTAAATACTCCTTATACCTCATTTACATGCAACGCGATACTAAAAACTCATTCTGGTAGGAAGTTGGAAATGGGAAAGAAGATGTTAAAGGAAAGGGTTTCAAAATAAAAAACAACTCTGTTATAAAATTTAAATAAACCTTACACAACATAACTATGTCCAAAATAATGCATTTGTTCAATTATAGCTTCTTAGTCCAAGATAAGAAAACCTCAAGTACTTTACCCCATCTCTGCGCTTGTTAAGAAGCTAATGCAGAACATTGTTTGGAGAAATCCGTTCTCCAGATTAATGTAAAGAGTGGCACATAATTTACGTTATGATTTGAATAGTTAATATTTTTCTATGCAAAATAATGCATAAATAATATAAAGTAAAAATAATTATAACTAAACAGGCAAAAGAAATTGAACAAAATTATATAAATTTATGATACTGATAAGTTTAATTTGTATAATTTTAACAAGCGCAAAATAATTTTTTAATTTTTAAATTTCAGTATCATTATTTCATAATATTCTGCTCAATTTCTTTTGCCTGTTTAGTTACAAGTATCTTTACTTAACATTTTCATATATTTACACAAATACATTTATAAGGTTTAATAATAAATAAAATAAAACTAAAAGTAAGAAATTCCTGCGCTTAAGCTACAAAGAATTATCCTATTATCCCATCTTAGGAAAAAATCGTGTAGGGAATTATAAGGGCTACTAGGAACGAGAGTAATTATTTGAAATATTTTTGAAGTAATTATTTGTTGCGTAATTATTTGAAATTATTATTATTATTTATATTACTAAAGTTGGAAAATATCTGGCAAATTTGATTTTTAAAAGGGAAATGAGAAAAGTAATTAAAGTGTCAAAAAACATACGTGAATAGCGTGATAAACAAATAAAAACTATTAATCATTCTTTGCTTAATGTTTCAAACAGAAATTTTCAAGGGGTAAATATTCAAAACATTAAACCTGGTTAATCCTGGATCATAACCTGGATAAAATGTTCTGCAGAGCTGATTTCCTCAAAAATATAGCGATATGCATTACTCTTACATAAGATTCAGATTCTATTTAAAGATGTAGTAACTTCTGCTAATCTCAAAATTCTAGCATAAAATATTTTTGCCCAGACTATTTTTTCCGTGGTTTTTTTTTTTTTTTTTTTTTACCTCTGGAAAAAAATTTGCCAACTCTGAATTCCGTTATAAAAACATAATAAATATTTTGTTGATTGAAATTTCAGCTTTGCGGGGATTTTATAAAATGTTAAGATTTTATTTTTCACGTGACCCTCGAAACTATGATGACGAAATTGTTCTTATAAAATAAAAATCTGCCTTATTTTAAGAAAACTCTGCAAATGGAAGGGCGGATGGGGCATAATTAACATTGTAATTTCAATAATAAATATCACTTATTCTTTCAATATTATTCATTCTTTGGCGTTCCTAAGATTAAATATATTCTATGGAAATACGTTTATATTATGCTTAAAAAATAGTATTTTGGAAATGACCGCCATTTTCAGCCTCGACTGGATGTGTTTTATCCAATAAATTCTCGATTATTCTCATTATAATTTTGGGGTCTAACTTTTGATTGCCGCATCAGATATTATCTTTGAACTTTTGTCTGGTTCACGGTTTATTTGCATGTATCTTTTCTTTCATGTAGTCCACATGAAACTAATCTGAAGCCGTTGTATCTAGGAAATACAAAGACCAAAATTCGAAAATATGGAAATCATGCCATTGGCCAAACATTTCTCTTAAAGGAGATATTATCTACCGTTTTAAATGTTGAACTAACCTATAAATCATTAAGATTAACTAGGTGCATTCTGAAAGCTAAAGAATTTGCGGTATGGTAGTTTCGCACAATAAAGCAGTGTTAATTTTCAAAATAAATCAGAATAAATTTCGTCCTTTTATTGATGATGAGCAGTGACAACATTAAATTGCAAAATCTCCAAACATTGTCTATATACAATCATCAAAAGAGAAAGAAAGCAAATAATGCAAGGAAAAGATATTAACTATTCAAGGAAAAGATAGTAACTATTCAAGGAAAAAATATTAACTATTCAAATCATAACGTAAATTATGTGCCACTCTTTACATTAATCTGGAGAACGGATTTCTCCAAACAATGTTCTGCATTAGCTTTTTAACAAGCGCAGAGATGGGGTAAAGTACTTGAGGTTTTCTTATCTTGGACTAAGAAGCTATAATTGAACAAATAACGATCGTGGAATTATTCCTTGGTAAAAAATGGAGGAGAGGGGTGCACCTGTCGTGCGGGTGGACACTGAGTGTGTCTCATTTCCTGCTGGTCGTGGCCACCCATTATGGAATTTATGAACTCGGAGCTCACCTTCCCGGATGCCCATTCTCGAGCTCCGGATGCGCCTGACATTGGCCCCCGGGTGACGTCACCGCTCTCATATTAGTCGACCTGGACGTTGGTCAGGCCTCACTAAACGCTCGGCCTCCCCTCGTGTTATCATCATCAGTCGGTGGCTGTCTGTCTCTCTGTGTGCGCGGTACCGAGGAATGCGAGCCGTGGTCAAGGCACAACCAACATGAAATTACTCTCAGCCAAAATGATATCCATGGTCTCTGTCTTAGCTTCTCTGCGTCTTCTCACCGATGGTAAGTGACTCTTGGTTTTATGCTTCGTTCAAGATTGTATTTAGATACACAAGATCACGTTTAGATTTTGTTTGTGCAACCGTCATATTCACCAGGACAGCCGAAGCCTAATGGATCCCATCTACTGTGCTTCTCAGTTTGTAAATGTGGCCAGAGCCTCAATAAGTGTTGATATTCTAATTTATTATATAATATTGCCATTAACTCAGCTAAATTTAGTAGTATTTTATTTATCTCGTGACACGTTTACTTACAAATATTAACCAAATTATTAGTTTTAGTTAATAATTAATAATAAATTTAATTTTTTCATCTTTTCTGGCGGCTTTTCACAGGGCTCCGGTATTTCTAATTTTAGAAATGAATCCCTGACACTCCCTAAATTTCGCAAGTGAATACAATACTGTGTTTATAGGGTGTAACAGAATTTTAAATATTGCAAGAAGATGACAAATGTAACAATTGTCGTAACACATTGCGTGGTATAATGCGAAAGGAGAACGTAAAAATATGGTTATAGAGAAAACGAAAAGGTGCTTTGATTACGGACATTTACAGAAATAATGTCTGATATTTACATGAATTGTTGAGATGAATGATTACAGTAAGGGCATCATAATGATAACGAATCTCTTTTACGAGATGTAAATTGTTTCTTCTGAACACCTTGTGGCCAGAATTAGCGTCGATGCTGTAGAAGTATATGATATATCGGACATTTTCCAAAGTGGACGCCAAGTCCCTTCGTCTTTCTTGTGATACCTGTATTGCAGTCGGTGATCTTTCATTTGATCAATTCCTATAAATATTAAATATTATTTTTCGTAACTATTCGAGATTAAAACGACTTTTCGTTCTCTATGTTCTTCGTACTTACTAACATTCCGCGTTTTCATTTCACAAATTGTATTACGAAAATTGTTACCATAGGCCATGGGTAATCACGTCTCAAAGTTGTGACCATCAACTCTGTTACATCCTGCAGATCTTATGTTTGTATAAAATTATGTTTAGATCTTAAGTTTTGCACAAGATTATGCTCAGATCTTCCGGTTTGCACAAAAGCAACACTTAATAAAAAGTCTCACTTGCTAACAAAAGACATTGCTAGATCTTATGTTTGTATAAAATTATGTTTAGATCTTAAGTTTTGCACAAGATTATGCTCAGATCTTCCGGTTTGCACAAAAGCAACACTTAATAAAAAGTCTCACTTGCTAACAAAAGACATTGCTAGATCTTATGGCTGACACAAAGACGATACTTGACAAGTCTCACTTGTAGGCAAAAGATTATGCTTAGATCTCGTGTTTTTCGCAACGGCATCACTTACTGAGCCTCATTTGCAGATATTCTCGTAAATGATAATTGGGGGTTTTAACGTTTTTAGTCAGTATCTGATCAACTCAAAAGCGAACTCAGCGTGTACCCACCTACAAATGATTCCGATTCTAGCTTTTAAAAATAACCGAATAGTTAAATGAGAAGCAGAAATAAAATTAAATTTCATGTTTAAATTTATGATATCTTTCCTCAAAAATCATACATTAGATCGTTCGCTACCAATTAGTATCATTTAGCGAACTAATTTAGGTTTCTAAATTAATGTTAACGTGAACAGCCAATTTGTCCTAATAAACGACCACCGTATTAAAAGCTCATTAATGTAACATTGATATGAAGTTCTTTTCATTGTTACATAGCTGTGCTCATGTACTTGATTATTAAACAGATAAAGAGGATAATTGCATCACTTTGGCTCGTAACATAGTGAGTAAGAATTATGGTACTTACGTATTAACGCAACTACCTTGGCAAAATTTGACTATTTTTTACAGATGAAAATGTAACAATTACTTATCGGGTGCAAGTTGGTGGCCTTTTTTTGGGGGGGGGGGGAATATTTCCAAACTATTGATGTCTATCGTAAGTCGGTAAAAACTATAAACATATGAAAAGAATATATACTTTAGCAATTAAACACATAAATTTAAATTATGAAATAAAGATTACGTGATATATTAAAAAATAAAACATTGTTCTTCAAATCTTTCTGTAATTTTGCTTCTTCCGAAGTGCACAGCGATCTGTTTTCGCTTAAGAAACATCAGCCAATCGCAGGGACTCCGCTTCGTGCAATCCTCGGCAAGAGTGGCTACTGAGGAAATGCATTTCCTCCTTGTTCCTTTTAGAACTGTAGAAATTTTACGGCGATATTCTGTATTTCTGTAGAAATTTTAAGGCAGTTTCTTCCATACCTGACAAGCTCATATTTAAAAATTAAGGCAAAAAAAATCACCAGTTGTTTTATATAGTTATTATATAACTGTTGGAGCTTGGAATAAAACTTAAAAAAAAAAAAAAAAAAAAAAAAAGCATAAGAAAATGGCGGCGTTGCTTGACTAAAGGATGGTTATGAGCATGGTTGCCAGAAGAATGGTTAAGCGCATGGTTGCCAGAATTTGGCACATTCTAAAAATTTGGCGACTACTCCTAAGGGTTAATACGTAAGTACCAGTGTTCTTTAAGTTTTTTCTTTATCCCCTCTTCTCCAGAAAAGAATAATTCCAGTTTAGAATGCATAAAATTATATTTTATACACACATAATAAACTGTAACCATAAAAACAAAACACGCAGAAATACATTTTGTGTTTGCTTAGATACCTTTAAATGAAAAGTAATAAATTATTAGATTATTTAGGGAAATAATTTATATAGTTTGAAATCACTGATATTTACTACACTGAAATAAATTACAGAGAGATAAGCCTTCGCAAGGGTTTTGTCCCGTGTCTCCAGTTTTGTAAATCAGATCACGGATTTTAGATATCTCGGAAATTTTAATTAATAATTTACTTCAAGAAATTGGAGATAGCATTTCAGAAATTTGCGATAATCTCAAATATCAAAATTAAAAGAAAAAAGGAAATGAAAGGAAAATATTGCAGAAAATTTGAAATTACTATCTAACACCTCAAAGAAGATTTTCCATAAAAATTTATAAAAATATTTAAAAATTCAAAGAATATAAAATATGATGAACTTCTTTAAAGAGATGCTTCTGTGCCAATTATGCAACATATGATGTAATTCTCTGTCACTTATGGTCCTTTTTGGAAGTAAACATTGTGTTTTCCGGAGATATTTTTTAACTCGGTTTTGAGGAGTTAATAAGTAATTTATTTCCAAAAATTGAGAATTTCATTTCGGAAATTCGAACGACTAATTTTTTGAGGCTTTTAAGGTGAGGTACCTTTTTGACGACCTTTTTGAGAAGTTCCTCAAAAAGAATTTTATCATTAAAAAATTCAGAAAAGTAGAAAAAGTATTTAGAAAATGCATAAATGTATGTATTTTTTTTTTAAGAATCAAATTGCTGTTGTACTAATTACAGAACATAAGGTAAGATTCAGTCTCACTTGCGGTCATTCTCGAACTTAGGGATTATGTTTTGTAGAGTTTTGGGCTATCTCAAGATTGGGGAATTAGTAATTACAGCAAAATTTGGATAATCTAGCAAGTTCGGGATTTTAGCGATGCCGAATTATTGATATGGCAGCGGACTAAAATTGCGCAATCTCAAAGAAAATTTCCGATTAATTAAATGTACTTAGGACGGAAGGAAATTGCATATGTTAAGTCTGTAAACATAGGTAATGAGTAAAAAACGTTATATTTGATGGGTAAAACGATTACTTCGTAATCAGACACGTAATATGTCAATATTAGACATCCTTTTTATTTAAAATAATATTAGATGGATATTCATAAAGTTTAGGATACATTAAATGCATTTTAAACTGCATCACGTATACGTAGACTTAAAAAACAAAATAAAAATTTAAGAAGTGTTTTTATAGTTTTCCAGTCAGTCTGTTAAACAGTAATAAACTGGTTAAAATTGCAAGATAAATTAAAGAGTTTATCTTTTGTGCTTTTAAATTTTAGGATATACTATAGAAGTTTATTTTTAACTCACTGCCTTATTAATCAGTAACAGGTTGATTTAATTTTTAAATGGTTTATTTAACTTTATATTTGAATCTCTCTGTTTCCTAACCAATTACATGCTAAAAGATAAAGAACTTAATTTAAAAGATAAAACCTGGTGCTTTCTTTCTAAACTGTGTCAGTTTGTTAATCAATAATAAGTTGATTTAATTTTCAAAATAAAATAAAAACTTATATATTGTTTCAAATTGCACAATTTATTATAATATAACAGGTTGATTTAATTTTTAAGATAAATTAAACAGCTTGGTTTCTAAACAGCACAGTTTTTTAATAGCAGTAGAATTTAGTTAAGTTAAATAAGAGAGCTTTATTTTTAAATCGCTTAGATTGTTAATTAATAGCAGATCGATTTAATTTGTAAAATAAATTAATGAACTTACGTTTTGTCAAATAGCAATAGCAAGGGAAAAAGTTATTGGACAGGCCGTGTGAAAGATAAGTCCTTATGTTTTACTCTGTGACAACACTTGCAACAATTGCACGGATAAAAAACGTATGACAGCATAATATAACGTAACGTGTAGTAGGTGGGGAAAAGTAACTATGTGACGAAGAATCTCAGAGTTATAGCGCTGCAGGTTGGTGTAGTCAATAACCTCTCCTTTAATTTAGATTCTCGGACGTTATTTAAACTCACATAATCTACATTTCTAGTAGAACAAACAAGAAGTGAAAGTGCAAGAAATATTAAAATTAAATAACGTATTAATGAAAATAAATCTAAAAATTTCCCAAATGTTAGGCCATTATGTTAAAGGCCTAAATAGGAATATATTAAAATTAGACAGCTTTTAAAAAACTACAGTATAAATAAAATAAAAGGATATGAGTATATTTGGAAGTAGAGTTTATAATGTATTTCTCCCACTTTCCTAGCGTCCTTCGTGGTGTAGTGGTTCTGCACGCTGGGCCGGTATTCCAGAGGTCCATGGTTTGATTCCCAGCGAAGGCGGTTGCTAATTTTTCATCTCTCTGGCAATTAACCTAATGTCCCTACAGTGGCGCCCGAACTAAAATGGTTGTGGATAATGATTCTCCATACCCAGGATTTGGCAACTAGGTCTCCTAAAACCCTAGTCGCGCTTTAAAAAGGGGAGTATATAAGATATTTCTCCCACTTTCCTAGCCTCCTTCGTGGTGTAGTGGTTCTGCACGCTGGACCGGTATTCCAGAGGTCCGTGGTTCGATTCCCGGCGAAGGCGGTTGCTAATTTTTCATTTCTCTGGCTTCTAATTAACCTAATGTCCCTACAGTGGCGCCAGAACTAAAAGGGTTGTGGATGATGATTCTCCATACCCAGGATTTGGCCACTAGGTCCCCTAAAACCCTAGTCGCGCTTTAAAAAGGGGAGTATATAAGATATTTCTCCCACTTTCCTAGCCTCCTTCGTGGTGTAGTGGTTCTGCACGCTGGACCGGTATTCCAGAGGTCCGTGGTTCGATTCCCGGCGAAGGTGGTTGCTAATTTTTCATCTCTCTGGCTTCCAGTTAACCTAATGTCCCTACAGTGGCGCCCGAACTAAAAGGGTTGTGGATGATTCTCCATACCTAGGATTTGGCCACTAGGTCCCCTAAAACCCTAGTCGCCCTTTAAAAAGGGGAGTATATAAGTTATTTCTCCCACTTTGCTATTTTTCTTCTCTCTGGCTTCCAAAAAAAATCCTAATGTCTCTACAAGTTGGGATTTTGCGATCCAGATATTAGTTTGGGAACACATAACATGTCGACCGTTTCGGACAGTTACGCTACCATTAATTGATGATGCACATCCTCTGGAAGTTGTCGCTCCTACACGAAAGACAAAACCTTTCACTCTGACGAATAACCGATTTTTAAAACTGATTTCATTCGATGTCACATAAGATCTTAAATATAATTTTCAAATTATAACTGTACTGCCTGAAGGCCTTATTTAATTCACATTTTTAATTTACCTTTTAATAATACACTTAACTGATGTACTTTGAAATGTATTTAATTTAGAATATATTTAAGGAATAACTTAGAATTACATTTCCAACATTGCTGTAATTAACGAAAGAAGTTCTTAACACAGCTGGTACTGTTGGATTATTTCTCAAATTTATTTTATCAGAAATTATTTAAAATGTTTTCATACATACTTTTGATAAGTTACGTGTGCTATGCCTTATATTTGTAATCTGCAAGTTCCAGTAAATGAATAATCCTAAAGTTTCATATCGTTTTAATTAGGAGATGATGTCAAGTACCATATTTCAGGCATTTAAATCGAGTCTTTAAGCCAAAAATGTATCCTATGAAAAAGGTCTGATCTTATTTTGACCGGGTATAAAAAATCATAATGACATCTCTGTTCTTGTTGTGAGTAATCTTGCTTGTCTGATATTAAAACAAACCCAGGAGCCATTGCAGTTTTGGATACTCCGCTAAACATGTATCTGTTGCCAATGTAACAAACCAAATATTTGATTTTTCCTTTCCTTTCCAGCTCAGTCTTGCAACAATGGTCTTGGCAAGCACGCTTTTGAACTGGTTATGAACTACAGAATGGGAGGCAATAACAACGGATTCGGAATGTCCAAAGGAGAAATAGTGAGTACCAAATATTTAACGTATCGCTTTCTACTCCTCAAGCTAAGTTGTAAGATTCTAGTTAAATTAAAGTTCCTTTTATTGGCTAGAACTTTACTTGAAACGTGCAGCGATTGTTCGCTAAAGTTCAACTGTATCAGTAACAATACGTGAGAAAGGTGAAAAGAACTCAACTCAAGAAAAGTAGTTATTTTTGGCACTCCTAGTGTTTACAGACCCACGCCAGCACTTTGGGCGACAACTCAAAATGGGAATATAAAATTAAAACTAAGTAAAAGAATCAGCCAAAGCTGCACAGAGATATTTCATTGCGTAGTTGGCTCTTAGTTACCACCGACGTAGACGAACCAGCAATTGATATGCACCATCGTAAAATAGCAGAGAAGCAACATGCCGAAATGCAGAGCACGCTCTGAAGTAACTCGGACACCAGCTTGAATAGTACCTTTCTACCCTACTTTGCCTAAGGCGAGAAACTGCAATCTCGTTCTGGCAAGAAAGCGTGGGTTGAAAGCAAGAGCAACAGAAAAGGTTGCTTCAAAATAAAATTAATTGTTAAGTTAAATTAAATAAATCCGCACAAATTAATTTTTCTCTTTTCCCGGTACAGTTCCAACTAGGCATTGTAAATTTACCGGCTTTTCCATTTACCTGTAATTCCGTTAATTTGCCAGTTAAAACTGGATTACTAGCAAGTTTCCCCCGAGATTTTATTGAAAATATAAGAGTAAATAAAAGAAAAGAAAATTTTTTATTCAAAACTTACTAAGCCATACAATAAAATGTATCAAAATGCATCATATCGTGAACGCAAAATAAGAAATGGTGTAGCATATATGCTTCAAAATGATTTGTGATATCTTAACAAATTATTTATACATCCAAACATGAATCTTTACCAAGAAAATATTGAAAACGTTTTTCCTTTAAATGTGCAATTAAATATTTTTTTACTTGTAAACGCTTTTTAAAAAGTAGATACTAAAAAAATATAAGTGACCTCATCGACATTCAAAGATAGTGTATTATTTTAATATATTTTCCCCTTAACATTTTGGCCCATTAGCATCCGAGCGGTAAAGTCGCATAACACTGGCAGTTCGACCTATGTATGATTCCAGGCGAATAGGCTGGCTGCATGGGCATTTTCGTGATTTTTCCCATGTGTAACGTGGATACGAACTAATTTCCCTTAGACAGTGCTTATTCCCTTAGACGCAAAATAAGAAATTAAATTAATTTAAGAAATTAAAATAATCTAATTTCCCTTAGACGCAAAATAAGAAATGGTGTAGCATATATACTTCAAAATGATTTGTGATATCTTAACAAATTATTTATACATCCAAACATGAATCTTTACCAAGAAAATATTGAGAAAGTTTTTCCTTTAAATGTGCAATTAAATATTTTTTTACTTGTAAACGCTTTTTAGAAAGTAGATACTAAAAAAATATAAGTGACCTCATCGACATTCAAAGATGATGTATTATTTTAATATATTTTCCCCTTAACATTTTGACCCATTAGCATCCGAGCGGTAAAGTCGCATAACACTGGCAGTTCGACCTATGTATGATTCCAGGCGAATAGGCTGGCTGCATGGGCATTTTCGTGATTTTTCCCATGTGTAACGTGGGTACGAACTAATTTCCCTTAGACAGTGCTTCACGAAGGCTTTCCTCCCCTTAGGCATATATCCCTCGCTTGCTTTGCTGCAATCAAATAAACCAAATCAAACCCCTTATCATTTAGACTAGATTCTTTTCCTCTAAAATAAAATCACTCCAGCCGAATGGTTAACACCACTGCGTGGTAGTAGTTCGACTAGAGTTCGAACGAACAGGCTGGCTGCATGATAGGGTTTCGAGGATTTCACTACGTGTAACAAACATAAAGTCTCCAGTGTCTCTTAAAAAAGCTCTCAACGAAGGCATCGCTTTCCCTTAGGCGTATATCCCTGGTTTGCTTTGCCATATTCAAATACCCTGTGAACCTAAACTAACCCTCACAAAGTCACGAAGCCTTAACTCACTAATTCACGAAGCTGGACGGCAATTGATGTTTCTGTCTTTCTGATATGTGAAGAAATGCAATTTTTGCAATTCTTTCCCACATACACAAGACACCCAAATAGACATTTGCTGCAAAAATAAAAATCCCAAGAAGTAGAAATAAGCTTAAAAAATCTGATGTAACTTGTACATGTGTTCCTCCAATTCCATTTTAGGACATGGTACTGGCGAAATGGCAACGAGCTTTAAGTAAACTATCACTTCCGGTCGTAAACAAAATCTTATTTATTTATAAACTTCACGGCTCAGTGTTGATTAAAAACTCTAATCATTTTTATTAGTCTATTTTAAAATACAATAGGCACTGATAATTAAGCGTTCTCACGTACGTATCCGTTCTCATGTTTTGATTTGAAAATTAACGCATCTATCATACTTTATCCTCTGGTCATATAGTGTCACAAAAATTTAAAAATCAGCATACATTTAGAGTTCCGAATAGAGTGGGAAATGTTATCATATATTTCTCTTTGTATTCTCTATATTATTTATATTTACTATATTACTATTTCTTTAAAAGAAATATATGGGCTATAACATTTGGTAACAGCATCATTTTATTTTAAAAGTGACTCCATACAAAGGTGAAACAAACGTAAAATTGGGATGCTTTCGTAGACGAAAAAATCATCACACGCAAACACACAGACGCACAGACAGATAGACATCATTGTAAAAGTAAGTAAAACGTGATGTTGGGATCCTAATTCGTGCTTATCACTGAAAACTCCCTATCGAATTTTTGATAAGAAAAAACTTTACCTCCCTTGCTTCTGTATATAGGTTCGTGGGGGGAAGTATTTTGCCCCACTATCAAGGTGTGCATAATAACATCGCGTTTTATTAATTATGTTGGATTTATTAATTACATTATTTACAAAAATTTATTTTGCTTGCAGAAAGTGGTTTTCAATTAACAAGAAGGTAACTCGCTCTAAATTCTGTAAAG
Source organism: Stegodyphus dumicola (assembly GCF_044657685.1). Classification (NCBI taxonomy): domain Eukaryota; kingdom Metazoa; phylum Arthropoda; class Arachnida; order Araneae; family Eresidae; genus Stegodyphus; species Stegodyphus dumicola. The sequence continues at coordinate 181,133,827 of NC_140776.1, read as the reverse complement.
AATTAACAGGAGCGTAACGCATTTAATTTCTGTACTTTCTAACTGTCTCTACGTTATGTCGGCTACGAAGAATTAAAAATGCAGTACTTAGCTCTACATCCTGTAAGGTGTAAAGAATGAGCAAGAAATTTACTCTTGCTAAACCTTATTATTCTTAACTCGCTGTGCACTCTGAAAGAATTACAGAAAAGTAATGCGTTTTAAATTCCATAATTCAAGATCTGTAAGACGTAAAGATTTTAAAATATGGTAGCTAACTTTACGAGCTGGAAATTTTAAAAAGTTAACAAGAAAATTAATCACTCTAAAGCATGCAATTCTTAACTCTCTGTATGCTCTGTAAGGAGTAAAAAATTAACAGGAAAATAATTGCTTTTAAATACAAATTCCTAACTAGTTCTACGCTCTGTAAGACATAAAGAATTAAAAAGACAGTAATTAGCTCTACATCCTGTAAGACATAAAGAATTAGCAGACAGTTAATTATTCTAAAGCCAGTAATTGTCAATTCGCTCTTCATTCTATAAGAATCAATGAATTAACAGTAAATTTGATAATAGCCTCCAGGCTTCGTAGGATGTAAATAATTAAAAATTTATGCAGAAGGGCAAACGGGGCTTTATTACTGTGTCCACATTCAGGAAAGCCTCCAAATATATTTATAATAAACGAAATTTTAAAAAAGCTCCGGAGTTTTGAGAACATAAATTAGAAGTGAGAACAAAATTTTAAATTTCGAATTTTATTTTTTTTTTCTGACTTAAAAAAGTAAAACAAAGAATTTCTCTTCAAACATTAGACGCTGGATTATTATCTTGAATATTCATTGATGAATGATACGAAATAGCGAAGCTACGATTTGTAAACTAACAATAAATTATATAATCAACTCAATATCACATGATTAAATGCAGGACTGTAATTTTGAAAGCTAAATAAATCGTTTCTATTCAACTGCTTGAGTAAAAATTGATAATAGTGAAGCATGTGCCTACATGGAAACAATAGACAAAAAATTCGAGAATATTCTATCTGAGTGTTTCTTTCTGTTTTCTTGAAACCGAAATTATTCAAAAAAATCATCCTTTGATGAATTATATTTCCCATCCACAAAGATCATTTAGTTCTAGTTAATGATCTCAATTCTAAAACCTCTTTACCTTGCGCATTTCAAGAAATTAGTCCTTAGCAGCTTTTTGCTCAAATTTATTTTAATACATAGCGGCAATGGCTTTTGCTTTCTATCAGTTAATTATAACATTCTCGAATATTTTGTCTGTTGTTCTCGCTTGGGTGCATGTTTGTTTGTCATCATTTTCGCTCCCTCAGTTAAAAAGAAAGGTTTTGTTTAACTTCCTAAAATGCAGTCCTGCAAATTTACGAACGCTAAGCAAACTCTTTTTTCCCATTATTAGTATCTTTAATATTTGTTCTTTGGCTTGTTTGTTTTTTTCTTACATTTTTCGCTTGGTTCCTGCAGATAACGCTAATGGACAGTCCCCTGCGAGTCCTACAGACCTGCAAACAGCGTTGCGAAGATGATCCAAAGTGCCTGTCGTTCGACTTCACGCCTGGACAACGAATCCCGGATTCCCAGCAAACGGAATATGCTACAGGAAATTCGGTGTCCTATTCAGGCAACCAACAACAGCACGTCGAGCCCGAGTACAAAGAATCCGTGTGCAACATGTACCACGATCGGGCTTCACCGGACGGAGGAGACGTCCTGGTCAGGCAGTTAAACACCTTCCACTTCAACAAAGTCTGCTTCACCTGTAAGTACTGCCTGTCGCTAATTCTTCCAGTACTAAATTCCCTAATCCTTTTCTTAGCCATTTGGCGGTCACAAGACAAATCGCTAAAATAGTCTAAATGAAAAGGGCTAAAGCTAATCAATGAGGCTTGTATTTTTAGTAGTTTACAACCTGATGTTTAAATGAAAAAAAATTAATTTAACATAAAAATAGCGGTATATTTACGTTATAGAAATAACGGTATTTAACGTAAAAATAACGGTATATGCCGAAATGTTTAGCCACTGAAATTTTCAGTACTAAAGTTTGGACTTACCTATGAGCATGTCTACCAGTTTAAAATGACATGCAAATAAAAATATTTTAGATTAAATAACTGAATAAAATATTATTTTTTTATTTAATCATAAAATATACTTTAATTAAATTTCTTAAAATCGGCATCCAACTTGGAATTTTCCAGCAGTTCTTCCAAGTCTTTGTTTAAGCAAGTCTAGATGTATGTCGTCATCCTCCATTTCGTCATTAGCATCGTTGTCATCCGCCTCTTAGATGATATCATCTTCAGTTCAATCCACAGAAACACTAAAGAGGTAATCTGTAGTTTAAAACGAACAATACGCACGCCGATTTTGTTCTAATGTCTTTCCCTATACAATAAAAATAAAAAAAATCGTATTTTACTTGTAAAATTGAGAGAAACTTTGCGTGTGCTTGAGAATGCTTGCGGCAACAGAAAGTCAGTGCTGAACATAATTTCGGCTAATCTTTGAAATATGGTAACAGGTAGTTTGGCGACATTTTGGTAAGGCGCTAAAGGTTACTAGGTAGGACTTTAGCAATAATCTGAAAAGTACACAGTTCGAATCACAGATTATTTTGTCTCAGAGAAATGAGAGATCATGAGACGTCATGTGACATTTTTCGGAAAATTCCGATCATGATTTAGCTAATAAGTACTTAGAAACAATTTCGCTGCTAAAGTTCGCTTTTTACAAAAGTAAGAAGAATTGGATTTTTGTCAATTTTCTTTGACTTTTTAAGTGAAAATAGGTCCATGTGTACATGGATAAAGTCACGAGTGTGCGCAATGCCATTTTTGTGCAATTCTGGGATTTTTTTAAATGAAAATAGGTCGACGTGTACATGGATACCGCGTATGTGCAATTCTTAAAAACGCGCGAAGCACTGGGCGATTCTGCACTTTCTCCCAATTTTGCACCTAATCTTCGTCATGATAAAGCACTTTTGTTCCATAAATGTTCTAGCATAAGCGTAATTCGGCTAGCATATCGTTGGAAAAAAATGTTGAGATTAAAAAAAGTTTAAAAAAAAAAAAATGCCTTTACTTTGTTAAAACAAAATGGCGTCCAAAAAAAAAAAAAAAAACTAGCAGGTTGCTGTAGCAGGCTTGGTCGCCAAAGTTTCGCCAAAAAATTGCCAAGTTACCATAATTTGAAGATTCACCATAATTTCTAATAATTCCTCTCCAAAATTTCCACAGCTTCAGAATCAAAACGCTATCAAGTGTCAAGCTATAGTAAGAAATAAAGAAGTTTTTAACTATTTTACATACAAACATATATATACATTTTTATTTATTCGTCGAAAAAAAATTTCGCTGAAAACTTAGAATGTTTTCAAAATTAGTTTGTATTTAGTTTAAGTAAGTTATTTAATGATTAATTAAGCACGTTAAAATTATTTGAAAAAATGTCCGCCTAATAATTTAACATTTAGGTGTTAATATATTTAAATTACAAATTGTAACCAACAAAATATCTTATAGTTTCCAAACTTTAGATTTCAGATAAAAAATAAGTATGAATTAGAATTGTTGTTTTCTCCTTTAGGATATTATTACTGCAGCGTACGTTTGTGTCGATAAATATTTAGTAAGCGAAATTTTAAATTTATTTAAAATATTTTTTTATTTCGTTAATTAAAATTAAAAACTAATTCTGGACATCAGCCATATTTAGATTCTACATTTGGTTTATATGGAATTTGAATATGAGACCACAGCTCTGAAGTAAAATACCTCAAGACGTTGTATTTCACTTAGCTAATCAATGTAAAGAAACATTTTCTACTGTAAACGTATCAATGTAAAGAAACTTTTAAAGTCGAATGCCAACTGCTATCCATGCTACGAACATTAATTCTTTCTCATCTGATCGGCACCTAGTACAAATAGAAACTGTTCCTCGCACCTCGCAATACAGGAATTTCAGTTTTAGAGACATTAGGATTTTTTGAAAGCCAGAGAGATGAAAAATTAGCAATCGCCTTCGCCGGGAATCGAAACACGTACCTCTGAAATACCGGCTCAGTGTGCTGACCACTACATCACGAAGGCACGCTAGAAAGGCGGGAGAAATACCTTATACAAAAACCTTCGCTAGGTTTTGCTTGTTTTAACTTTCATAACTATTTGTTCCGTTCGAATATATGTGACGTAAATCAAAGGGAAAACAAGAAAATATAGTAAATTAAACTTAAGGGGTCTCATACACCTTAAAACCCATAAGATGTTCGAATATGTGACTGTTGCAAGAATTGGGATAACTTATTTATTTTAAAAGCAGTTACTACCAACTTTTTACAGCTGACTATATAATATAGATGCTTTCTGAAATAGTAATCAGAAAGTTTGTGTTGCCACAAATATTTTTATAATTTAATCCGCTTTGTGACAACATTTTTCGTCATGTTTCCAACTTGCGCGCACAGTTTGAAACATTCTGTTTCATAATTTAATTCCATATTTAATATATAGCTTTTATGACATTTGGAAACTCCTGTGAACCTAAAATTCTAAAAATGTCATGTTAAATTTTGATTTTATTTGGAGTTGAGTTTATAAAATGTATTTTATTAAAAAAATTTGTAATGTTTTCGTCCATAAAATTTTTCAATATTAAAATATTCATCATATTGTTGGTTCAGTTAGAAAATAGTGCCCGTATAAAGAATTCCATCCAATTTTAAGTATGTACCATTGGCCATTTTTAAAATATCATGCGCGCAAGGTGGAAACGTGGCGAAATATTTTGTTACAAAGAGGATTAAATTACAAAAATATTTGTGGCAACACAAACTTTCTGGTTACTAGTTTCCAAAGTAGCTATATTATGTAGTCAGCTGTAAAAATTGGAAGTAATTGCTTTTAAAATAAATAAAATATCCCAATTCTTGCAACAGTCACATATTTGAAGATCATGAGGCGTTTAAGGTGTAGGAGTCCCTTAACTATTAAAAAAACTTAAAGTAGTCCCCGTATACATATTCACTGGGTGTTCATTCACAAACTGTCATTCGTAATAAAAGAACCAAAAGGGGATTTCTTGAAGTTGCTTAAGTCACAGTCGTGTTGCTTTTTAGACGAACTCACAGAATCATTAATTAATTTTATAAAATTGTAAATATGCCGTGTGTCTTCAGATGAGTTATCCCTAAAAGTTTAGGGAAGATGGGCCATCTACTTTTTAACCTTGCCATTGCTTGAAAGGCCGTATTTTTTCATTCCAGCATCTCGTCTGACCAGCGACTGTCCGAACCGCCTGTACGTCATGAAACGAACGCCGGGCTACTGTTTCGAGAGCCACACAGACCAAGAAGTATTTGCTACTAACAGGACAGAGTGCGAGGAGAAATGCATCAACGATCCGGAGTGCCTGTCAGCCTGCTTCGACAGGGGTGGACAAAAGTGCCGACTCAGCCGGAACACAAAGGCCATGAACCCAATGGGATTCATCAGTGACTCCAACAGCGACTACGTTGAAAATGTTTGTCTTTCAGGTGAGATACCACAACCTCTTTTGGAACTTTTACCGAAACTGTAATGAATTTCATTACTGTGTTAAAAATATATAAGGAATGATTCCTTTAAAATATGTTGCAGTCGATTGCAAATTTTTAAATAAATTGTTTACTTTCATCAGTATCTGTCAACAATCTGCATTTCCTTTCCTTTCAACGCTTGCATGTAAATTCCTTCTTAATTGATAAATAATTTTTTCTTTGTCAAATATTAACAGATATTGATTGCTTTTTCAAAACTGATTGATTTAAACTGATTGATATTCAAACTAATTGATATGAATCTGATTCTAGTGAAAATTTAAAAAAAAAAAATATTAACATAAAAAATTGGTTATTTTTAAATAAAATCACAGAAGCAAAGGCCCCAAAATGCTCCACTCAATGCGGTTCCACAGTAATTCGCTGATTTCGTAGATCCTTCAGCTCCAACTTAGGTCATGAGGGCAACCACCAGTGGCTGAGTGTATGAAATTGCTGAATACTGATAGTCTGGCCTAAGTTCAAATCCCGAGGAACGGGCTGGTTGCATGCGTGATTTCGTTGGGTTTCTTTTAAGCCCCGTAGATGTTTCAATTTGCGGCATGGAGATTTCCCACGACTAAGACTACAGCTGCATTTTTATGTAAAAAAAGTTGTATTTTCCCTCAATTCATAGCCGTTTCCCAAAAATGGTTTCTAATACTTAGAATGATCCCATCCTGTGTAACGGACAGCCCTCTAAGATTTAAAAAGTGTAAATGTTTACTTCACAAGCACTGTGCCCTTCCTTCATCTTTGAAATCACCCACTGCCCCAGCACCCGGCGTGTGCCCTCTCCTGTCATTAGCTTTTAAATTCAAGAACTGTAACAAATTATTTTCTTTGTCCTTTCACCACCCTCAGGTATCTACAATACCCGCAATTTTGAAGTAAAGATAGTTCCGTCAGTAACACTTCTTGGCAGATGTGTTGATCGGCCAATCTGTTGCAGGTAGTGAGATAAGATGTTTTCGTTGTTCTCCTATGTGTAACATGAATACGAGCCAATATGCCTTAGAAAATCTTCCACGAAGACAGAATTCTTGTTAGGCAAATAGCCCTTTTGTTTTTTGATGTAATCCATCAAATCCAGAATGACAGCCATCACGTTTCACTTACCCGAAACTAATTCTTTCCAGAAAGTCAAGCATGTCCCAACCGGGCTCACATAATGGAGTCTGGCAAACGTCCAAGCGGAGCCATCGAGATGGAGAACATCTATACTCAGCACTTCCAGAGTTGCTCTGACATCTGCGCCCAGAGCCTCGAGACACGGGGCTACTTGTGCACGGCCTTCTATCACGAGGAAGACACCTGGTTGTGCACCACTTACATGAACTACCTGGACTACTCGGAAGCCAATGATCTGTCCAACCAAGAAAATACTCCCACACTGGTGCCTAGCAAAGGCGACTTTTATCGAATTCTTTGCGGAAATGCAGACCGAGGTAAGGTTTTTAACATTGCTTTCCTAAAAATGGGATATCCACTATTCACGTTGCACTTATAAAATTTGTACTTCCATAAATTTGTACATATTTCAAAAACTCATATGAAGATTAAAGCTGTCACAGCGATTCCAAACTAAAACTGAAAACGTTAATCGTTTGATTTAATGTGAAAATTTTGAAATAGCGCGAAAGGCTTAAACGGAGCCCCTTAAAAAAAAATTACCAATGTATAATTGGCAATATATAAGCTTGTGTATTATAGTTCAGTTTAAGCTTATAGACTTATCACTGAAGTCTATATTTTGACTTGAATATAAATTTTCAGACGCTCTTAATATCCCATTATAGGAAGAGACTAAGAAAAATTAAAATTATTCAACATGTTATTTGGGAGCATGTTTAGTGGAATACTACGTCGTACCGAATTCTCTGCTGTATGTATTTAATCAGAGTTTCTCAAATTATGGTACATGTACTATTAATGGTACATTATATTATTTTGTGGTACACTTTTTATCCAAAAGATTTAAATAAAAATAAAATGGTGCCCTTATTGGTACATACATCGGTACATGATGGTACCGTTACTGGCGTAGTACGTCATAAAGAATTATCTGCTAGATGTATTAAATCAGGGTTTCACAAAGTATGGTACATATACCATGAATGGTACGTTATATTATTTTGATGGTACAATTTTTACCCAAAAAATTTAAATGAAGGTAAAATGGTGCCCTTATTGGTACATTCATGGGTACATATATTTTTTATTCTTATTTATGTGGTACAAAATTTAAAAAATGTGAGAACTCCTGTATTAAAGAATGTAAACTTGTTCACTTTCGCAATATGAATTTTGATTTTTAACAGCAAATGACTTACGGGCGTTACTTAAATGTTACAAATCTTACAAGGCGGCATTTCTAAATTATAAATTTAAAAAAACTTTTTTTAATTAAAAATTCTAAATTTCAAAGCATCATTTTTCGTTCAATGGAAGAATGCATTCTTCTCGTAGAATTAATTCATTGGTTACCCTTAATAAAGTTTAAATATTTTCATATAAGTAGTTAGATATGAATGTTATATACTTTTGATAAAATATTTATATAGCTATATCAAGATATTTTAAAATTATTTTTAGGTCTTGATCAGCAATGGCTGACCAATGCTCGGGACAGCCATTTCGTTAAGTGCCTAGTGCCTGATTTATGCAAGGGCAAAGAGCCTACATTCTAGGATTCCACTTTTAGAAGACCTTTAAGTTCTCTTATAATATGATAAAATTTAAAGCTATTTTAATTCTAATTTTATAAATGATATAAAATTAAAAGTAGGAAGAAAATTTTAAATTTCGTATTTTGGTATTTTATATGTGTTTTCAAACGCCAGAAAGCCGGATCATTATCTTGCACTCTTATTGTTAACAAATGTCATTTAGTGAAGCCTCAATTTTTTAATTTACTCTGACTTCCACATGCCTCTATTATAGTGTAACAACCTTACTTTAATCCTGCGGTGTCACATGAATATGATGGTAATTTGATTATCATAGTCATGATATCATAGGCTCTGATAAGCAACATAATTTCAGTATTTGTTGTAACTGTATTTCAGGAATGGCCCAGGGCACATGTCCCTTTTGCCTTTGTGTGAACCAAACCTTGGCATTATTTTCAGTACCAGTACAAAGAATCTCAGCATTACGCTAAATTCGGATGCCATTCCCAGTTTACTGACTGATTAGAACTCTTCCCTTCCAACATTTTTCTTTCTCCGGAAATTAGATTTTAGTTTTGTGAAAAGATAGAGATCGAGGTGAAATCTATAAGCGCGCATAATCACCCCAGCCTTCTATAACAATGAAAAACTCTAGCAAACAGTTGCTTCATTTCTCAGTGGAACTGCTGCAATAAAAATAAATAAAAATAAAATATAACAAAGACATTAAAAAACAAAATTCCTTCCTTTCGTTAAATGTTTCAGTGCCATAGTATGTCTATGTGTTGTAATAGCCCGAGTTCTGTACATTTTAAACAAAGAAAAATTGTTCAACTAACTTCTGTAAGAAAAACCGGTACTGTTTAATGAGCGTATGTTGTACATTGACAAATGAAAGGGATGAAAAATTTGCCGTCACAGAAACTTCCTCGGTGTAGCTCGACCTTCATCAGTAGAAGACAGGTCGCGTTTTGTTTAGCTTTAAACTAAACATGAGTCAGTTGAAAAGCAAAAGTTTCGAAACGACGAAAGGGATGAAGGAGAATGATTTCACATTTTTCGAAATAAAATTATAATGCAAGCGATTCATGCTTCTCAAAGGATGATTTTATAACGGCGTCGTACCATAAAAGTTAGAAAAACCTTTATGCAAATCATCGATTTTTCGGAATGGCAGAAACTTTCATAAAATTGCTCCGTCGTCAAAGTGCCGATATTTTATGCAAGTAGACCACTATCTGAAAAGAGTCAAACCTTCGAAAGAATGTCCCGTTGCAATGTGCCGGCAATTTTGCAAAAAGATCGAAAAGGCAATTCTTCATTGAGATGTCTCGATATAAAGGTTCCGGTATCTTTGTGAAAGTCGGTGCTATTTAAAAAGGCAAAAACCTTCACAAAGATGCAGGTACCATAAAGAAAATGGGTCGCTTTTCGAGAAGACAGAAACCTTCATAATAAAAACCTTCAAGAAGATCAGCTTCTATAACCTGTAGAAAACAATCTTCACTAAGAAAGTAGCACTTTTACGTTGGAATTTTGCATTTCGTGTAGGATTTTAGTTTGCTGTTCTGATCAGCAAAGCAAATAAAAATTCTTCCTCCACTATATTCTCATTTAGATATTATTAGACATTAAAAAAGTCCCAAAACGATTCTTTTCTATTACCTTACCGCTATAACAATTATATTAAACAATCAATAATTGAGACGAGCCCTTTAACAAAATTTAAAATAATTATTTACAAATGATTCCAAATGAAATCAGTTTCAAAGAAACCATGAAGTTAGTCTTGAAACAAAATTTTACGAATAATAAGACTCAGATTGCGTTTTTCCTTAAACAGGACACAAAAACTTATTGACAATATTGATTTCCTCAATATATCAGAAACATTCCCACTTGTAAGAATCTTTGAGAAGATTAAATTTAGATTTAGTAACAAGATAAGCTTTATTGCAGGATTTTAAACTATAAGCAACTTGCTAAATGCAAGCTTACCATCCAGCGTACAAGATCATTTTGTTTTGTTGATGTCTTGTATATATTGTCTTATAAGATTGCACAGCATCCAAACCAACGGCTATTCAAGAAAGAGAATGGTAAAATCATTGGAATAAAATTTGCTAACCCCGAAATAGTAATATATCTTAAGACACTGTCATCACCATGTTATCAGTATTTACTGGCTGCTCACATAACAGAATTTTACGTAGTTTTTGAAGTGTTGCTCATCACGTTTAGCCATGATCAACGCAAAGCTTTAAACTGTAAACGTAAAAAAAAAAAAAATTTGTAAAACGAATATATATCTTCAAACATACTGTCGATCATTAACCAGGTTTAAATTGAAAAATAAGTATCAGTTTAAGGCATTTGCTCCTATATTCCACCACGGGTGCATTTCTGTTTTGTAAACAGACCATTTCGTCTGCTCGTTATTTATTTTGGCTGCTTGTTCAAAAATAAAGGACAGATAGGTTACGTAAAATGTTATAACAGAAAATAAAAATAATGAGCAAGCTATGTAGACTAATCAAGACAAGAACAAAGAGCTGGTAGGCGACGCTGGCTAACTGGAGCCTAACGCTGGCTTTACTGGAGCCTAAGCTCCAGTAAGCAGCAGCGAGATTTTAAAACTGATTATTCTTTCCGATTTCAGTTTGTTAATGGCCATGAAAATGTTGAAGATTTAACCTAAAATACAGACACTTCTAAAGGGTTTTAGCAATTGCTCCTTCCTTTAGTTTTGTTCCAATACTCAGTTATATTATAGTTCATTCTAAAACTCACTCAACATTCCACTCTATAAATTTAAAATTTACCACATGAAAAATTATTCCTCTAATTCTGTAAAACAATATCAAAGCTAACTAAGTAAAACTGGCCGAGAGTGGCAAGGATTAAAGTTAGCAGGCCAACATTTTGGCTCATTATAGGGAATAAAGAACTGTAAATCTGTTTCGGGTAGAAACAGCTTGACAAAGATAAATCCAATTCATATTGACGGAAAGTAAAGCTAATAACGAAAGGTTTGTCTCCGATTGACAGGCAGACAGAATAATACGCAAAGTCTGATTAATACGAATTAATTAATTTTACCAAATCAAAATTCGCTCACATTATATGGACTGAAGCTAACAAAGTAAATTTGTCTCGAACTGATACGTTTCACTAAATTAATAAAGCAAAGTTTATTCATATTGATTAGGATCAAAGCTAATGAACATATGTTGTCTCGCATAGATAAGGTAAGCTAAAAATAAACAGCATTGTGATTGCATTGGGTGAAGTAGATGGAGATTAAAACTATCGAAGCAAATTTGGCTGGAATTGATAGGAAGGATAAAAAGCGCAAAAATTGGTTCATATTGATAGGAATTAAAATTGAATGGGGGTTGAAACTAACAAAGAAAATTTTGTTCGAATTTATTGAGGCTGGAGATAGAGAAACAAGCTTGCATTGATAGATAGGATGCAAAACAAATGAAGCAAAGCTAGACCTGATCGACAGAGACTAACAAAGCTGGCTTATAAAGATTAAAACTAGCGAAGCGAAGCTAACTCGAATGCACAGGAATTAAGCAAAACAGCCTCACAGTGATCCGGACAAACGCTCACAAAGCAAAACTAATCCAAATGGATAGTGACTAAAACTAACGCAGGAAAGCTTCTTCAGATGGGTGAGGCTAAAGAGAGCCAAGCAAAGTTGTCTCGGTGGATCGATATGACCTAAAGCTTAAAAGACAAAGTGGCTCAATTATCTAGTGGTTAAAATTAAAAAAGATGGGCTCTTATACATAAAGACTAAAGCTAATAATCTGTAGTTGGTTCAGAGAAGTGTCGTTGTTAAGCCAACCACATTTTTGTCCTTCTCCCACTAGACGCCTACATCAACAATGCCACCGTCGAATGCTTCCGAAGGAAACGGCTGGACGTGGCCCACCAGGTTGAAGTCAAAGTATATTCCTTCCAAGAGTGTTTAGACGAATGCATGAGGCGCTATAACCGTGACTGTCAGTCGGTTGAATACAGCTCTCGGTTTCAGTCCTGCCGTTTCAGCAGCCAGTCCAGTGGAGCCGGGAAACCCAACCTCGTTGACGACGAATCTTATGACTACTACGAATTCAAATGGAGTAAGTACATCACTCGGGGTGGAAATCGGTGGTGGCGACAGCATGTTTATCTGTTCAGGCTAAACGGGAAGATGAGACGGGCAACTGAAAAAGAATTCAAATTCTCGTGGACAGAGATTTCAAAGATGGAAGCTCACAAACTTTTTCATTAAATATCGCAATCTCGATTAAATTCCTCATTAGTTTATCGGTCCCTTAATTTAGCTTGAACAGATAAGTTTTTGCAGGTGTGTGGTTCGTTTCTAAAATCCAGATTTAAATTTGCATGTGAGGTGGCGGGATGAATGCAGTGTTTCAATCGTGCAAGAAAGTTTTAAGGGAATATACTTTATCGTATTCATAAATAAACCAACGTTCGGTGGTGGAGAATTCTAGCTTGCATTTTTAACTGGTGAAGGTCGGGCATATTTTTTTTTTTTTTTTTTTTTTTTTTCGTTTTCTCTCATAAATATTTCTATTTTTAGCGTTTTATCACAAATATTTATAAAATTTCATTGCTTATTTCATTGTCACAAATATCATTAAGTTTTCATGTTTTATTTCGAAATATGTTTCAAATTTCAGTGTTTCATTGTGCTTATTCCTCAAATTTTGGCGTTTTATCACAAATTTTATGTTTTGTTCCTTTAAATTACAGTGTCTTGATGCAAATATTATTAAAATTTCAGTATTTTGTCCCAAATATCGCATAAGCTTCACTATTTTATGACAAATAATTACTCAAACTTTAATGTTTTTCCACAAATATTTCTCACACTTCAGTGGCAAATTTAAAGTTCTTTCACAGAAATGCCGTAAATGTCAGCGTTTTATCAACAATGTTATATAAATTTCCCTAAGTACAAATATCCCATAGATTTCTATGCTCTGTAGAAGATGTTATTCAGAATTCAGTATTTTATCGCAAGCATTTCTAAAATATCAGTTTATGCTACCTTCATAACAGTGAAAGTCTAACATGACATATTTAACAGTCTAACATCACATGAATTAATATTTTTATACTAAAATATAGCTAAAAAATATTAAACTATGATGACATATATTGAAAAGATTCTGAAAAGCATTACATGAAAACATAAAGAACTGTATAATTCATTTAATAAATATACATTTTATTGTATACTTAGCATAAAGCGTCTACAAAGTTTTAAGATTGAATTTTCTTTAATAATTGCAGTAAAACTGCCAAACGATATCTAGTGGCAATGGTCATTGACACATTCTAACCTACTACAGTTAACTTAAATTTCGCATATTAAAAGATACCTCAATGAAGCTCTTCATTTAGATTTATATACTAACGATACCCTCCAGTTGAATTCAATAACTCATTAATAAAAATCAAAAGAGTCTTCTTCGCACAATACAACTTATTGCAAATAAAAGCTAAACCGCTTGTGAGCATTAACCTTACTCACTATATTTGAATTCTATGAACTATTATCTTTACGCATAAGTTAAATATTACCTTAAATGCCATTATTTTGAGAGCATTTCATAATTTTTAACACATGTAACGACGGCTGAAAAACTGACATTCCTAAAGGAATTCTTAGGAATGTACCAACAGAACAGCATCAGAAGATATATATGTATAAAATATGTCTGATATAACAGCAATAAACAACGATACATTTATTTTTGCCAGTTCTTGATTTTTAAAGAATTCAATCCTAAAACTTTGAAGATGCGTTAAAAGTACTCGTTTGTATTCATAAAATATAATCCTTCATTTTCTTTCTATTGAAGTCAGGGGGAACGGCAACCGAGGTCACAGCTTCATCCACAGACCAGGCTATGGTCCAGTCGGAGGCACCGGTAACTACGGACCATCGCGATGGGGCCTTGGTGGCCCAGTCGCCGGCAATCCTGCAGCAGGCCCTCAGTCATGGCCATCTGGACCATGGAGCGGTAGCAGTTGGAGTCAAAACGCACCTCATGGTCAAGTCAACTACCCCGCCTATCCTCCTCCAGCTCTTCCCCCAGCTGCTCAGCCATGGGGTTCGGGAAATGCCCACAGTTGGAGTCAAGCTGGCGGATTTCCACCAGTTGCGCCACCCCAAAACCCTCATTCTGCTCACGGTGGATATCCAGCGGGTTATCCAGGTTTCCCACCATCCAATCCTTTCCACGGAGGTGGTGTTTTCCCTCCAGCTGGAATGCCCCAACAGCCTTTCCCTAACAATAATTACGAACTGTGCAAACCCGGAGGATCCCTTTACAGCGGAGGTGTGTTCAGGAGGGTCGGATTCGGCACTAGGCTCAGAAGCTTTTACGTGAGGCGAGTTGTAAGGACAGAGCGTGTTGAAGACTGCGAAAAGGCTTGCTTAGAGGAAAGAGAATTCATATGCTTGTCTTTCAACTTCAGGTGAGAGGCCATGCTTTAATATCTCCATTATGAATTAAGAATTTAACCAATGGTATAAACACTAAGCAATGGTTGCAGAATTTACATAAAATATTTCGGCTAGATTTCAAAATGCACTTCCTTAATACATGCCAATCAGAGAAAAGTAAAACTTAATGCATAATCCTGCTCAGATTTTCGGTCAAATCTAAATGCCGATATATGTATTTTGTAGAGACTATGAGAGGGTAATCTTACTTTGACTACAAGCGAAGTGGCAAAGCCATTTGGCGTGTTTTCATGCTTCAACACAATATTTTCTAGTGTTGTATTTGATGGGAAAGACCGTAAATGCTGCCTAAGGGACGTAAGATTGCTTTAAAGGACAATAGTCATCTGACCTGATGAACTCCGCAGTTCCACTAAATCATGGCGATTGACAATTCCGCATTCAGTGCTTCACGAGCGAATGCCCATAGCTTCGTTTACCGGAAGCAGGAAGGGCGGGGGAAATATCTTATTATAAATATCGTTGGGTTTCTTCTACTTTTTCCATAAAATAATATAATCGCGACATTTTATGCGAGGGCCAGTTTAAATCCAATGCATAGATCATATATTAGAATACTTTTAACATGATTAGCATAAGATATTTAGTGTACAATGTAATCCAAAAGCCATATCCTTTTTTTTTTAGTTAAAAAGTAGCAAATTAACCAGCAAATTAATTAGAAGACGAACGCAACAAAGTTTGGGTACCTGAGTACACGTAAACTCTTGTTGCTTGAAAATTTTCAATTACTGATTTTAAATCTTCAAAGAATAATTCGCAAATACTTTTTTTTATTTTAAAAATATAAAACATAAAATATATATAAACGGCCATACAAATATTTCACTTCTTTTTCTAAACTAAAACTAATATGCACTGTTCACAACTCATAAAACGATTTTTATCGCTGAATAAAATTAAAAACTGAATTCCAAAAGAATGTCAATGAGGTCAGTAATCTCTTGGTAAACAATTTTTTACTCGTAATGCCGTGCACTTGCCTGATCGACAATGGCCATTTCTAAGGCCAGAAGTGGTGGCCATTTTATTGTGGAGGTTGCTGCCATTGCTTCCTACGAAGGCACAAACAGTTAAAACCGTACATTCTCCGGGATTCGAGCCTAGACCTTTCGGTATCGCAGACGACTCCGCTAACCAGTCTACTTTCTAGGCAGCTCTTGCCTAGACTAGGATAGCTCTTTCCGAGCCTAAGTACAAGTTTCACCGAGATTCCAACTCCGGGTGAATTATCAGCATTCAGCAGTCTTACCCACTCGGCCTCTGGATAAAGCGACCATATATCCCGGACTGTGTGAGACAATCGTGCGTTTCAATGCAATATTCCGCTTCAAGAGACAATCTTCACTTAGTAAATATTTACAGGTTTTACAAATAAAATTTATATGAATTTTTAGTGACATAGTTCTCAAATTCATAAAGGAGTTTTTACGGGTTGGGTTTGGTTCGGTTTTTTTGAGTTGATTATGACAAAGCACTCGAGGGCTATCTGCCTAAGAGGAAGAATATATTCGTAAAGAAATTTTTAAAGAAAACTGGCTCGTATACGTATTACACATGGAGAAAACCACGAAGATGCCCATGCAGCCAGTCCGTTTACCGGAATTCGAACCCCAGACCGAACTACCAGTGTTCAGCTGCTTTACCCCTCGGCCGCTGGTGGGCAGTTTAGGTGAGTGAGTGCGGGATTGAAAATTGTGAGGGATTTAATAATTTTGCTTCCCAGATACAGTTTTACGGAAGTTATAGAGTCAATGAAGAAACTGTGGATTTTTAAAACAATTTAGCTATATTTCATAATTAAAAATGAGCAAATTCAAATCAAATAGGTCATCTTTTGAAAATATTGCAGAATACAAACACGCGAAAAAATGTAGAAAGCTATTAAAAACTACATACTACTGAACCTTCCTTAAATATTTCTTCTAACTCATTTGCATACAACGCGATGCTTCTGGTGCTTCATTCTGGTAGGGAATAGTAGATGGGAAACAAGAATAGACAGTAAAGCATGTTTAAACTTAAAATAACTCTTAGAACCTTAAACTAACCTCAATAAAGTAATGAGCATTGATCCAAAGCACATGTGTCCCTAGTATCTATTAGAATTGCAGTGATTTCCCGAATTAATGCAATAAAAAACATAAATAAAGTTGTTAATGGTTTAGACCAGTGATTCTCAACTTTTTTGCCCATAGAATCCTTTTACCATTGCTAGACGATCATCTCTTCTCCTTTCCCAAACTAAGAAAATACATATACCAACTCTTCAAGGGGCCCGTAACCGTGCCCATGTTGTGAACCCCTCTATATTTCTATACATATAAATTAATTGTACCAATATCATATGAATGTCTATGATTAACTTTGTAACTATATGTAAATCTACGCACTTGTACCTCTTAATCATATGTAATGCAACAACAGTGTAAGTATTTCCATATTCAGTTGTAATCTCCTATTACTTGATTTATGCAGTATGACAATAGAATGTTAGCAACTCTTCAAGGGCCCCGTAACCGTGCCCATGTTCTGATCACCCCCTTGTTTTTTTTTTTTTTTTTTCAGAAATAGAACATTAAATTTGCCGTCTCCACAAAGTAGTGTTACGGTGGGATGGTCCTCTCTTGGCACTCAATTCCGTATGGGTATACCCAGATATATCCGGGGCGGAAGCCAGCTCTGCGGTTTAAACATATACATAACTACTAAAACTTGAATGAAAGTATTTATTATGTCCATTAACTTAAAGCTAAATACTTAAGAGATAAATAAAAGGTTGGCCGCCATCTCCCTTTGAAATTATGAAAGTCTCCCCCGCCCCATCCGGTTAAGAGCCCCTTGATAATGTCTAGTTATTTTTTAAATAAACACAAAATGTTTCCTTCCATTTCAGAAACGTCATCCCCGACAACTGTGAACTCAGCGACCAGGACACCAGACATCTCCAGCTGAACAATCCGGGACATTTCGAACAAGATTCTCAGTTTGATTTCTACGAGCGAGACGCCCAGGCTGCTAATGGAATTCCAGGAGCCAGTGCACCCAACTGCATCGACGGTAAATCCATCTTCCCTTTTTCGTAATATAAAAGAAATACGTCCATTAAAATGAACTCTTCCTAAAAGTCCGTCCGGTGACGAAGTAAAATGATAGACCATTGATTCTTTCAGTGAGCCAAACTTGCAGTCCCGACGGAATCGAATTCACCATGAAGACACCAGAAGGATTTTATGGTCGCATTTACACCTACGGTTTCTACGATTCCTGCTTTTATGATGGCAACGGAGGAACGACGAGCGTCCTCAGGATATCCAGAGGAAATGGCTTCCCTCGCTGTGGCACTCAACAAGTAAGATTTCTTCGATGTTTTCTGATACATTTACCTCGACGAATATAGGTTAAAGTTACTCCACAGTTAACGAATCTGGATTCAATGAACGATATTTGAGAGATATTTTAATCTTTATTATATTGTTAAATGTTTTATATATTTATGATTGGCAACACCGTCAGTTATTCATGCTTCTATTTCTTATCCTCTTGACCTGAGAATTTCTCGACCAGGAAAATAAATTCATCATAGTCAAGGGGCTGTAAACGCCCGTTCTTGGCTGGGGCCTTACACCAAATTCTGCCGAAGAACGAGAGTCTCTTGCATCTTCTTTCCTTAACTCTTACCACCAGCTTCTTAAGAGAACTTTCGGCTGAAGAGTATTTTATTTGCCGCATACCGCTAGACACTATACGCTTATCAAAACCCAGTATCTGAACCCTAATCCAACGCTGTAGCACACTCTCTTCCCTGTTACGATACCAGCAGGGCGACATATTGTAATTTGTTTGTGTTATTTAAGATTTTCTACTTTATTTATTTTATTATTTCTGTTTATGGGCAGATTTTATTGCAAAATAAAAGCTATAAATTGACAGTTTTCGATTATCAAAACTCCACTGCATAAGAAAAAATTACACTTCACAAAAAAGTGTCGGCCTCCAGTTCTATTCAGAGCCGGCTAATTAAGATGACATTGTAATTTACACTTCCAGATTTCAAATACAATATAACTTAGACAAAAAATAAAGTTTTGGATGATGGGAAAGCCGAAAATCCACCCCGCAGTTTTGTTAGAAAGTTGACCTTGGATATGTACGTGAACAATGTAACTCATACAAATGGTTAAAAAGTATCCTCGAACATGAAACCCAAAGGCAAAATAAACGAGGGGGGACTCAAAAGCGACACTTTCCACACGGAAGTGATATTTAACGAGATGCAGAGAGAGAGTCAGCGCTTTTTAATAATGGACGAGTAATTAGTGGCCAATGAGTAGCTGGGAGTAACAGATGTTGATGACGGTCGCTCTTATTGTTGATTGCTGCTGGACTGGAACAAGGTCAGAGATCCCAAGTTCGAGTTCATACCTTTCACTTCGTTAGGTTTAACGCCAGATTTGGATGTTAGGCTGTATATTCCGTACCGCAAAACAACTTAGATTTTGCTGTAAATAGGTAAAGCCTAACCATGAATGTTAAATTAAAGCTTGACGAGTCATTGTTCTTAGTACTACTTATCTCTCAAACACAAGATAAGACTCAAATGTAGAACTTGAAATAAACTTTATCAGCCATGACTTGCGAAATTTATAAAACTAAAATGATAAAAAACTAAAATCCGGATGTTCTGGCCGAAGTTTACAACTGTTTGTGCTTACACTAAAGTGGTGATATCATTATATCAATGCCCAACTCAGCATTTCTCAATCTGCGGTCCTCGAAGCTTGTCTTGTAATCCTAGATTTTTCAAAAACGACAACATCAAGTTAGACTACTAGACAGATTATCCAAACTCTCATAACCTTGAGTTATTTTCTTTATTTTGTATTGTGTGAGTGTTTTAAAGATATACAATCTGTGTTAATATGTTTAATCTGTATTTTAATCTTTTAACTTTTTTGTTTGTTTGTCTGCGTCGGGTGTGCTGCGTTAACCATAAGGCCGATTATTATCGGCCAGGAGGGTTGCAGCATACTCGGAAACTAAACTGAACTAAACCTTGAGTTATTAAAATAATAATATAAATTTTCTTCAATTAATTTAACTATTTAACGACATAAAATTAAATGATTTGTAGTTAAATGCATTAAGTGGTCCCCTCTTAAAACAAGTTTGAGAAACACTCTCCTAATTCAAATCTGAAATCCATTGGGTTCATAATGGAAAACTAACTTTATTAATTTAACTCGGCGACACTTGCTCGTTAGCATAACTTAACTCGGCACACTTGCTCGTCTTATGCTTATGCTTTTAACTTAAAGGTTATGAGAGTTCGGATAATCATACCTTTGCAAGCGATTTCCATACGCAGAATAACGGAACGAAATCCAATAGCCTCAGAACTCTAATAGCTAATATTACTTTCTACTTTTAAAACTATGACGCTTTCTATTGCTTGTCACTTTAATATATAATTCTTGTAATGCTCATACGACTGCTTGAATCTCTCTTAGAATTTAACTTTTGAAATTCCGTTTAAGTCTCTGGTTACAGGTCATTAAATCTCATCAGAACTGGTAAAATAATAACATTTGAGTAAAGATTTCACTTTAAGGAACAGAAAGCAGTCTGAGGTGCCAAATCTGCTGGACAAGGCGGATGACTGATAACGCAGACACTTTTCTTCGGTACTGCTTGAGATAATGTAATTCGGTGGCGACGTAATGTCGTACGGCAGAAACCGACTATTCGGCTGAGTTTTTTTTTTTTTTTTTTTCTTTTACTTATGCAATTAATTCTTTTTAGAAGAATGTCTGTTATGTCTTTATAAAATTTGGAATTCACCATCCGTTCCTTCCTGTGAATCACTCTGTTCCATTCGAAAAAACCTCACCAATACGGTTTTTACACGAGATTTCTTAAACCAAAATTTTTGGGCCTATTCTATCCCTTCTTTAACTCAGCGAAAAGTTCCCGTTTTGTGTCACAATCATAAACAAAGCACCAAGTTTCATTTCCAGATCGCAGACATGTTGTATACGAAATAACAATTTGCTCCGTATAAATAAAAATTTGCTTTATAAGCATTTATTTCATTCAGCACCAGAATATTACTTTTATTCACTTAATGGCAAATTCCTTCTTAGGATTATGACCTAAAAATATCTCAGAATGCAAATTTATGTAGGTATTTATAGATATCTTATTTCGTCTTATCTTTTGCTTTCAAGTAAAGGGTTTATTCCTGCGATAAAAAAAAAAAATCAGCCCCTTTATCTATAACCTTAATCATGAATAACATAACTCCGACACAGTTCTTAAACTTGTACCCTTCGGCCGTGAAGTGATGAATAGATAAAGCACAGAGCGTTGCCAGAAGTAAGAGAAATATTAATCTCACTTATCGTTGCGGAAAATAGTTGCAGGAAATTTATCTTTTTTATCAGAAGATGATAAAAATTTCTTTGTACTCATATCACTGAATACGCTATCTCTGAAGCTGAAAATAAAGATTATCTGAAAACACAACAATCAGCACTTATTTTCTCAACGTTTAAATTCTAGCTTTGGGGAAAAAAAAAAAAAAAAAAAAAGAAAGAAAAAAAAAAAAAGAAAGAAAAAAAAAAAAAAGAGGACGAGAATTTTTTTTAATAAATAGATAAAGAGTAACAAGCTTTTATTTTTTTAGTAATATTTATGAATAAATAAAAAAAAACTAATCTTTATAAAAGCATTCAGTTGATAAAAAATGAAATAACACTGCAAATTTCCATAAAATTATCAGATAAACGTACAATAAATTAATTATATTTTAAATTTTACATGTTAAATAAACTATTAGCCCAAAAGGACAATTTGCCCAGAAGAACTATTAATTTCGTTTCGGCATTTTACTTCGTCCACTATAAAATAGTTTTTCACTTTTCAAATTGTTGCCATCAAATATTAGAGCTCTGTATTATACTTAAATAAATTAAATAATGAAAAATCTGTATGAAGGTATGTATGTTTTTTCACAATGCGAGAAGTGCTTCATGTTTCTTGCACTGTGAAGAAGCAACGATGCCTAGAAACATCAAGTTTTGAATAACGCAGACATCCACTCGGACATAATCAACTGGAAGCCCAGATTTGGAATTTGTTTTATTACCTGTTTCATATTTTGTAAAACTTTAATGAATTTTTGATTAACCACCTCAATGACTTCAAAAGCGAGCAATGGCAACACTGTACGTGGCAGGGGTCATCTATCTCCAGTGCGCGGGACTAGGTGTCGGAAATTCTAAAGATATGCTCTTTTTAAATTATTACGTGATATTGCTTTTGATTTGAATTTTATGGTTTAAGTGCGAAGAACATGATCTTTAATAAATAAAGGTAACACACAAAACGTTAAAAAAAGCTCTTTTGGCCGTAATATAAAATCTGAAATCTTAAAAGTTCTTTTTAATAAAGTTAAGATTTTAACTATTAAGAATACGTTTATTGCTTTCAAATCGCCAAGTCTATTAAGCAGTCAAAATAAAAACTCAAATTTTATGTAACCTCGACTGGTATTACTCTTGAACTTGCGATTTGTCAGGCCGTGTAAGTAATAAATGTGTAACGTGAAATAACTTTGCAAGAATTGTACAAAGATTTTATCAAAGACATTTCGATTGTGAAAAATTTCTTGTTACAGCAGCAATATTTGTAAATTTCAGTTTCTTAGTTTTAAAAATTTTTTACAGTTATTGCAAGCACTTGCAATAGCTGTAAAAATGTACTATGAATGATAAATGCATGACAAATATAAAATAGCAGTTCGAAAATTTTAGTAAGACCTTTACCAAGAACTCTTCCAACATCAGTATTTGATATTCTGCAAGAATTGAGAGAATTTCAAATCGAAGCCCTGTGGCAAAATGACGGCCATTCGACAAAGCCAGTGGAAAATTTCCAAACTCCTTGTGTTTGTAAAAATTCGCCAGACCTACGAAAAGTGAAAAGAGAAGTTATGTCCATGTATGTTCGAAAGTAAATAAAGTTCAAAAAGCCGTCATTGAATGTTCTTTCAACCGTATGAGCTACGTTTACAAATTAAACTGAAATCGCTTTCAGTCGTAATATATCCGGGGGGGGTGCACTTTCAATACAAATACGAAATTTCTCCTTTTACTTTTCAAATGCAAAGCAGCTATTTCGCTGAATATTTAATAATAACAAACTCAAAGCTTTACTTGCCCTTTACTTTTTCCACTGGAACGAAAAACCGCCTATTCATCGAGGTCATAACAAGAGGATAAAAAAATAAAAATAAATAACCTTATTTATTTATTTATTTATTTCACTCTGTCCTCCATTTTACACGGGAGATGATAGCGATATCATTATGATTACACATCTGGCTGCGTGAATTATTGAGCTTCTGAACTCCCGTCATTTTCACTTAGCGACGAATTTCCGATTGTTATTACATTCCGGACGGTGGCATCAGCCGGAAAGATACAAGGTAAATCGGCTCGCTTTTCAATGGGTCCAATTGTCCGCACGTCTGAATGACAGCGTTTCCTTTTTCCGGCCAATTTTTCTGTTTATTAATTTGTTTGCTTTATTTATTTATTTATTGCTCATGGGATATGTGAAGTTCGATGCATAATGAGGTCTCTTTCTTGTTCACAAAATGCTTGTGTTATGTACTAGGAAGGCAACATTTGTTCAACTATTCTTTCAAAAGAGGTTTTTTTTCTTTCGTAGGAATTTTACTTGAAGCGCAAAAATAAAGATGCATAATTTTTCACAATAATAAAATAATCCTTATTATAATTGAATTTCAGTAACTAAGATGCAGTCGTTTGCCCTACACAAAAACCATTGAAAACTTAAAGTTCACACTTATCACAAAGAATGACATTAAAAGTGCTTTCATGCAAAGATAATTGGAGACATTAGAATTCTTTATTGTTTTTAACGACATTTTATAGCTTATGCGTTGTGCGTTGCCATACATTTTCTTAAAATTAACGTACAACATTCTAAAAGAATATAAACTAAGTCTTTCAAGTTTTCCAGGTTTTAGGCTAGGGTTTGATTTATGCGGGGTAAACGGGACACAAGCCCGACCTTCCGATTCACAGAAAGTCTCTTTAGATTTTAGGAATATAAAATTAGAAAGTAAAAATAAAATTTTTTACTTTATATTTTAGGTTTTTATGTCTTTATTTTATTATGCATTTTAACCATATACTTGACTATTACATTCGTAAAAAATTAACTCCACTAATTTGGTCATGAGAGTAATAAATAGTTTAAGATTCGTAATAAATATAATAAGAATTCTTTAGACTTGTAGCTTAGAGTAGTGCGTAATACATACGTTACTTTTTAATAGTGCGTAATATGTTCAGATTTAAAAAAAAGTTGTACAGGTGTAAAATACATTTTTCTTTAAATAATTTTAAATAAAATAATACTGAGTTATGAGACTGTTTTTGTTTTAATACTCCATGTAATTCGCATTAGTGATACCTATTATATTAAAAGCGAAAGAGACCTTGCCAATAAATTTGAACCGAGCTTTCAGTTTTATAAATCATTCTTTACGTTATAATACCAGAGCACTTAGCTTCTACGCAGTCTTAGCAACACTGCCACTCCCTCAGATGTAAAAACTTTAATTCGCGTACTATATAAATTACGACATTTAATTCGCGTACTATACAAATTACGACATTTAATTCGCGTACTATATAAATTACGACATTTAATTCGCGTACTAATAACCCAGATTTTAGATACGTATTACAAACAGCCATTTTGTGTTGCCACTCAAGATGATAAAATAATTTTAAATTAACTTGAAATTTTATTTGTTTTAATAAACTGAGGGATTTAAAAAACCATAAATGTACTTCTTAAGATTTGCTTTTTAGGTTAAAAAATAATTTTACGTAAAGACTTTCTAAGGGTTTTTTTTTTTTTCTTACGTTGCATGATAACGTAACACACAGAGACTTGACAAGGGTTAGATGTTAGTGACAGTTGACAAGTGACAATCTCTAATTTGTATTTAAAATTTAATGAATCTGGATTTATTTAACATGTAGAGCCATTTGGATTTTTTGAAAGCCAGGCATGACGAAAACTTAGCAACCGCCTTCGCCGGGAATCGAAGCACGAACCTCTGAAATACCGGCCCAGCGTGCAGAACCACTACACCGCGAAGGCACGCTAGGAAGGCGGTAGAAATACCTTATAAACAAACTAAGGGACTTGAAGCATTTAGTTAAATAAAAATGCCCAATAAACAGATATAAAATTGCTACACAAATTGCACTAATGAAGTAACTAAGTTTTTAAAAAAAGCATAAAATATTTGAAAATTAAATTACAGTGAACTCACGAAGATGACACTTAATTTTTTTGACGAATGAACAACTTGCTTTTAACTAAATTTAATAATATTTTTATATTACTTCGGATTACGAACAGTTAAATTACGGCCACTGCTCTTATACCGCTCATTTATTTTTACCGTTTTGCAGTTTATGTAGACAGTTTTGTTTTACGCTGGTGATTTGCAATAGCAATTTCTCCATCATTCAGCAATAATCAAATTTTTTTAGACATGACACGCTTAATCCACAAGTTATTTAATCTGTCCTTTTTCGGGAGTATGCTATACATTCAAATAACCGTAAACTATAAATCTAAAGCAAAATGTTTCAGGAAAGTATAGATTGATTGAAATTCATCATTACCTTTTAATTTTTTCTTGGTCTTTTGTTAAATGCAGCTACTTAGAAATAATTTTCAAACATTTCTTCCTCAGTACGGGGACGTGATGACCAACATTGTGGTGGTGCAATTCAACGATAACGTCCAGACTTCCAGAGACAAAAAATACAACCTCACGTGCTACATGTCCGGTCCGGGAGAGACGGTGGTGACGTCCAGCTACATGGACACCAGAACAGATGGGTAAGTTTGTTCACTTTTGGCATTCAACAATTCATTTTTCTGAACAGTAGCTTTCGAAGAAATGTTTTCGTTGTTTAAGCATTGTAATTAACTCTTCTTGTTCTTTTAGGCGCTATCCGACTCAAATCGAACACCTACCTGCCCAAAACATGCTTACGTCGAATATAGTGCTGCGCGTGCTGTACAGAGGAGCGCCCACCAATACCATAGCGGTCGGGGATCTGCTAACGTTCAGACTAGAAGCCAGAGGACATTGTAAGTACCGCCAAAATACGATGCTGATGTGGTTCATTATGATAATGATGGATCGCGATTGTCAATAGCTTCGCTCTGGTAAATGTATTGTTGCGTGGGTACGGGTTTGTAAGGATATAAATGCATGCAGAACCGGTGATCACTTAAAGTTTATTTTTAAAAAAGCAACATTTTCCAGGTCTGGAACTTTCCACAAAAATGCTTGCACAGTTCTTCTCAGTATAAAAAAGAACAATAGGTAACTTTCGCAATTCATGTCCGAAAGATATTGTGCTTTATTAAGGTAATCTGCAGCCTTTAAGTCTTAGGTCAAATGCATGTTTAGTGAAGTACTATAATAAGCTCTCCAGTCTTGGCCTCCAGAATCGTACCTCGAAATCTCTAGGATCATGAAGCAATAACCAGAGGCTCAAACGTCGTAGTCCCTTTGGACAGGTTGTTTCTGACCACCTTATCGCTAGTTCTGTAGAACATCACAGCTTATCGACCCCTCTGAAGGTCTCGATGGGGTTTACTTTCGTGTTAACCTTTCTGTCCAAGTTAGCATACAGATGGAATTGCCGTGCTACTTGAAACAGCTAACTCTTGAAATAATTAACAGAAAATGTCGCTATGGACGCTGTTCACATGTATACGGACGACAGTAAACTTGTTAATAACAGTTCTGGCAGTGGCATTTATATTAGATTTCGGGATCAAGAAATAAGAATTCAAAGAAGAAATCCAGACTTCTGCTCAGTATTTCGAAGCGAGCTCTTTGCAATTCTGGAGGGTTTGGACTCCATCATGTGGCTGCCTCGGTTAAAAGATATCTGAATCTTTTCGGATAGTAGAAGTGCCGTCCAGCACTTGGCTAATTGGCATTATATGAGGGATAGTACAAGTGCAGACATCCTCAGGAAACTAAATCAACTTTCCCTTTCTCATCGGATCCACTTTCAGTGGATTCCGTCCTATGTCGACGTAGCTGGAAATGAAACTGCGGACAGCTTGGCTAGAGCTGTCCGCAGTTAGAGCTAGGGAGACCACAACGCCTGCCGCTCCTCTTACTTATATGGAACTATTTTCTAAATGTAAGGCAAAGAATAAGGCCGTTTGGAGTGTCCCACCAGTGCACCCCTGGTATCAGAGTAAGTGTCCTGGTGGCTCCTTGGTTCAGAGCAGCAATAGACGAGATCAAACTGCACTTACTAGATTCCTTAGTGGCCATCTGTTATCAATGACTTTTGTCGGTGATAATAAACGCACAGACCTCTCCTGATCACGTGTTATCTTGTCTGGGGCTTACCAGTAATTACACAACTAAGAACGTTAAAAACAATGCAATGCAAAGCTCATATAAAGAGCGAAGCTCAATACTCCCCAGTCGACTCTGAACTGCGAAAACTGACTGAAAACTGACGCTCTCTTCGGTCTTAGACAGTTCTGCCGGCGAGAAATTTCTAGTACCTGCCATTTATTGAAATTACTGGAAGGCATATATGATTAAAGCTACATATAAGCGCCGGAGATGGTTACAGTAACATATGGAGATCAATTACAGTTATTCATTTACAGTATCAATTACAGTTATTCATTTATAGTGTCAATTAGTTATACAGGAACCAAACCCAAATGTCGCCAAATGGTCGCCAACATAAACTGCTTCTGACGATTTTTCGCCAAATTCGGCGACAAAAATTAGTCGCCAAAACCATGGCCAGCTTGGTAATATCTCATCAATTAAGCGAAATAGCCATCTACCTCAATGTAAATTAGACATGCCCCTGTAATCTTATTTTTCATGCTATATTATACAAAAGATACTACAACTTTAAACATAATTTCACTAGAATTATTTATATGTATGCATAAATTCGTAACAGTATTCATAATAAGAATTATATGAACATGCATAACGTTAAGTAACACAGCTTTAGCTAAATGGGCTGAAAAGAAAAAATAATTTTTTTAGCCATGAGAATATACTTTGCTGCTTATACAAAAACTGTACTGGGATAACATAACGTAACATTCAAGTCACTTAAGTTTCTCTTTCACAATTTTTTCCCCTGGTCAGTTTTTGATTGGAGATAAAAATTTGGCGAAATAGTGATTTGTTGACAGTTATAATAAACCATAGCCAATAGAAGATGATAATTTGCTTAGAAACTAAATGAGGAAGCTCTTCACAATTTATATCAAAACATCGCAAACGATTGTCAGCTCAACAAGCGCTTTGCGCATGTGACGTAACTATCGTATAGTCTGCTCAAAACTATTCCTTATTCTCTTTGTAGCTTCGTTTCTCTTACTTGTATTAGTCAAGTGACGTAGTCGAACTCAGGCGTTAGAAAGAGCCCTTATTAGTCTACTGAGTTTACGAATACTGAAGATAAACATTTTCTCTTAACTGTGAATGTACGAAATTATTATAGTAAACGTTTTCTGATCTTCCAACTTCATTGCTTATTTCAGATCACTATGAGTACTTTAGCGACATTTTTGCCACCAACGTCATTGCCAAAGATCCATATTCCGGAAGACAAGTACATCTCATCGACAACAGAGGGTGAGTTTATACTTCTTTTTACATCAAAAATTAAAGTATAGGCTACGGAATTTAATATTACACATTTTCAAAGTAGAATAAAACGTTTGTTGTACTCATCAATAAATGACATTGAAAGGCAGTGTACTGATACAAAAAAAGGTCTCACTTATTTCTCCAACAATACGCGTGGGACATGTCTTCCTTGACTACCAAGGCAATCCTGCAATCTTCTTGCCACGAAACAATCTAGTGTGTCTTGCGTAGCATTTGCAATCTCCTGACACACTGTATTTTAAAGGTTTTTAACGTCTGGTAGGGCTGAGTAAACGTTTCAGCTTATAAATACCTCTATAAATGTATGGCATCTTCGGGAGGCTTTTATTTTGGTGTGGAGATATTCCATGAGACTTTTTCAGATCACCAGATCTTATTCTAGTAAATGTTATTTTTTTTTTCAAAGGGTCTTTGTTATTTCCGCCGTTTACCCCCTTACCTACTTCGATGAATTTTTTCACTTTGATAGTCAAAACACGTGACCGAAATCGTATTGCATTAGCACCGGTCACTGGCCATCGTATTGATTTACTTTAAGTATTCCTTTCGTACCAATTCTGAGTCTCCTTTTATTGTCTTGCCGAAACGGTCGCCCCCAGCATTGTACCCAGTAAACCATGTAGCTGAAGCATTTCATGGGAATGCTCCCAACGTTGCCCGGGGCCGAATTGAACCATTTGAACAGCCAGTGTCATCGAGTCCCAGTACATCTGCTTCGGACACCAGTCTGACGAGACCAGTCCTCAGACCCAATCCTTGCCGCGAAGTTGCAGATCGAACTTGCCAACTTCCCTTACGTACACTATTTCAGCGGTTAAAGGCTGTCCACCTTGGAGTGTCTAAAAACTCAAGGGTTCATGCACACTTGCTGACATCCACAGCTTTAAATACCCATTTCAATAGAAGACTGCGAGTATTTCGCAGGGTAGTGTACTTCATGTCATGGCAAATACCATCTGAACAGCCAGTGTCATCGAGTCCCAGTACATCTGCTTCGACCCCAATCTGACAAGCCCAGTCCTCAGACCCAATCCTTGCCGCAAAGTTGCAGATCGAACTTGAAAACTTCCCTTATGTACACTATTTCAGCGATTAAAGGCTGTCCACCTTGGAATGTCTAAAAACTCAACGGTTCATGCACACTTGCTGACATCCACAGCTTTAAATACCCATTTCGACAGAAGACTGCGAATATTTCGCAGGGTAGTGTACTTCATGTCATGGCAAATATACCCGAATCATGAAAGGAATGACTTAATTGTCCTCTTCAAGATAATGATCGAAGAAGTACGGCTTGTTTAGCGAATCCGAGATAAAGACATCCCTAAGCATATTTCAGTTGTATTTTTCACTGTGCAAGATAAATGTATCATACCGCTTTTAAAATGGTCAATACTAAATTCTGCATCCCATATTGTGTATATTTTTTTCCTGTCTGTAAATTAGAGCTATATCTTGTGCTCCGTGTAAATGTAACAGATCCAATAGAAAAATGTCCGAGTAAATGGAGCCTATGGAATAGGACCTTAGACCAGTTGACCCTTCCTTGATGTAATATTTCAGTTTTATTTAAATAGGTGTCCGGTCGATTTGTACGTCTTTCCAGAACTGCAGAAGACGCCAGATGGAGCTCTCCAGGCCGATTTCTACGCCTTCAAAATTCCTGACTCGAATCTTCTAGTGTTCCAGGCCACAGTCAGGA
Organism: Stegodyphus dumicola; assembly: GCF_044657685.1. Lineage (NCBI taxonomy): Eukaryota > Metazoa > Arthropoda > Arachnida > Araneae > Eresidae > Stegodyphus > Stegodyphus dumicola. Next base: position 181,103,505 of record NC_140776.1, on the reverse strand, counting down.
CCTGCAGAGGACCATGCGAACCGGTAAGACCACTTCGAAGTAATTGTTTTCCAAACTCAGAGAAATGTTATTGTTGTGCTAAAATATATAACGCAGCTTTTAAATAAGTAAAATAGGTTATGAAATAATAATGGACGACATGAGTAAACGAAGTTGCCAGTCGACAACAGAAATCGTTTTCATTTAAGCAAAAAAGATAAATATTGTGCTAAATAGGCTTTCTAATTGAGATCATTATCTAACAGGAAGACTTTTATGGATGCTTAAAACCTGCTCAGCCGTTTAAAGAATTTTATACTCAGTTGCTTCCCATGCATATTTCCATGGACAGGTGGCGTCAGGCATTGCCCTTATTTAGTTAGAAACTTCTTCGATATTTACATCCAAGAACGCGTTTACATTAATCTCATTGTTAAACTCAAACTAGAAGAAGTTAATGTTTGACATTCGAATCTCTAGTACTTACCAGTACTTTATTTTCACAGCACTTGTCGTTGTTACATACAATGGTTGTTGATCGGGGATTAGATGCTGATAGCTGATTGGAAGTTGAAAAAGAACCACTTACACTTCTTTTGCGAAAGAGAGTAAGAAATAGTTTGCCTTTCTTTCAATGCTAAAGCAGGTAGAAAAATTTTTTGAAACAGTTGTTCGTCTGAAACAAATAGATATGTGATGCAGCCTAATGACATCGAACATTGATCTATGCACTGCGATGCATATTACTTCATTTACAGCTAGTGGAATAAGTTGTTCACCAAAGGTATGGACTTTCCGACTTTACAATCAGTAAAGAAATGTTATAATAAGCATGCAGAAAAAGTTTAAGCTTTTCTCTTTTTTGTCACTATGGGCTTTTGTCAAATGTTCCTTAAACTTCATTGATTCGTTTGACAAATTTTATTGAACAGAAGGCTTGTAGGTAAAGTACTATATCTAAGTAACGGAACAAAACCACACTTTATATATTCAGCAATAAGCTGTCTGCATATTTTGTTCGGCCTATTCATACTGTTATATGTTAAAAAAATCTGATGTGTACACCACATGACTTCCATACGCACCATACGCATTTTTTCTTGCATTTCATTTAAACTTATTGAATTGAATTAAATCTACTTCGCCGACAGAGCATAAACCACAATAGAATAAATGCATTCTTTAAAATTCACTCTAGTATTTGTTTACCATAGCGACACTCTGGCGCTAGATTTACTTAACAGTATTCATAATTATATAACAGTTAACTTATATAATAATTATGTAACGGAAACTAAGTTAACTGTTATATAATCCAATAATTATATAACAGTTAACTTATATATTTCGTTCATATTATAACTCATAATGCACAAAATTTATATCATTTAAAGAAAAGAATTATCTAATCGTTGCCACATGTTCTATTCAAAAACTATAATAAAGCTAGAATGATGTATAAAAGAAATTAAGCAAACAAAACAAAAAAAAGAAAGAGTTTTTCACAGATGATTGAGTATTTCTCATTTAATTAATTCAGTTCTCACTTCGCGAGAAGACAAAAATACATAAAAACTCAAAATATCTATATTAAAAATTACGAAGTAAATCTCAAACACTTATTTCCTCGAAAAACTTCCAGAAAGAATTAAGCATGATTTAATTGGCAATAATAAATGAATGCGTTATCTTTGTTGTTGCGAAGCTAAGTTTCTCTAGATTGGCAACAAATCCACTAATATCCTGTTTCAAATGTAAACATCAATGGCCGCCATTAAAAACAGGCTTAGCGGATATTAAACAACTTTAAAATTGCTGATAATTCTAAACATATTGCACACAGATTTACTAAAGGCATAAAATCCTTAACCGGAAGATAAAAACAACATAATTCAATCATTTTTAAAGCAAAAAATGTACAATTTAAAAACATATAAGAGTAAAGAAACTGAGATCACTGAACCGGGTAATAGAGTGGATATATATATAAATATATTTATATACGTTTGGTGCGGCCGATTGCAACCAAAATACGAGGTGCATATCTACATGTTATAGCAGTCCTATATACAAAATTTCAACGTTTTGAGGCTACTCGTTTTTGACTTATGCGAGATACGTACGTACGTACATACGTTCGTACAGACGCCACGAAAAATTCTCCTCAGAATTAATTTTAAAGCAGTTTTATAATTTTTTTGAAGAAAAGAGTCATTTATTCTGTCCTTACGTACAGATATCACGCAAAAACATCGTTAAATTGCTTTCGATGGAGGTCAAAATGGATATTTTCTTTGAAATATGCTGCCTGAAACTTTTCGCGATTACAATACTTCCTTTTTACTTCGTTCAAGGAAGTAAAAAGGACGCAGTTTGTTTCATTTTTACTCAAGACTTAAATTTACTATTTATTTTAACTTTCATAATAATTAAAAAGATTTCATAAAAATCAGTCATAAGGGCCCCCTGGGGGTTCGTAGGAACCACCGATTTATCGAATCGAATCTTTGTCCTTTTCTTTCGCAATCGAATGCTTTCGTCCTTTTCTTTATCAGATGCCTAGAGTCTAAAAAGGTCTTTGTCCAATGTCTTTGTCTGATGTCTAATGTCGTCCTATTCATAGAAAATTAAAGTTTGTCTTATACACGTTTAAAAATAGTACGGTTCGTTTTTCACGCTGAAAATGACGGAGCTTGTATATAATCTTAATGGTTTTCCTTTAGGTGATCTGCAGCGACCGCGGTCGCCCTGGTTCTTTCCCGTCCTGGGGGCGGAAGAAAAGATTTGCCGCCAATGAAACCGCCGCCGTGTACGCCGACGAATCGAGTCAAGACATCCCTGTGGGCAATGCGACGGACGAATCGGAAGTGGTTCACGACTTGCTGAAGGTGTACCTCTCCAGATCGGATATACCCCCTGAAGCAGCAGCAGGTAATTAGGAGGAAGTATTATCTATGCTACATTGTCAAACATACCTGAGATTAAGCTTAAAAGTCTTTAATACATTTTATACTGAATATGCGCTTATTTACTTTTCACATCTCCAATGCAGCGAATTGCAGCAAATATGATGGTAGATTGTTTTTCTTGATTATTTATTAAACTGTATAAAAAAAGGGGGAAAAATAAAATTGAAAGGCTTTCAGATTTTAAATTACGTCCAAAGGGGCCCATAATCTTAATATTTTGTCTGTTACATTTATTTATTACTTATCACGTTCTTCGCACTTAAACCATAAAATTCAGTTCAAGAGCAATATCGCAAAATAGTTTTAAATTGCGCATATCTTTAGAATTTCCGATACAGAGTCTCGCGCGCTGGAGAAAAAAAATGTTTTTTCTGTACAACGTTGCCATGGCTCGCTTTGAAATCCTTGAGTTTGTTAATCAAAATTTCGTTAAAGTTTTACAAAATAGGAAATCAATCATAAAACAAATTCCAAATTTCAAATTTGGGCTTCCACATGCCCATATTCGCAGTAGGATTACGTCATCCAAAATTCGATGGTTCTATATACTGTTGTTTTATCACAATGCGAGAAATATGCATACATTTATGCAGATTTTTCATTATTTATTTTCTTCAAATATAATGCAGGACTTTAACACTGGGTGGCAACAGTTTGAAAAGTGAAACGGACATTTATAGTGAACCAACGCAAAATCTCAAAACATATAAACGGAAATAATAGTCGAAACGAAAATAATAGTCCTTCAGGAACAAAGCACCTTTGGACTAAAAAAGAATTATTTGGAATTATAATCTTGATTTCATGATTTTTTTCTTGAAATAAATTGTTTTCAGCAAAAACATACTGCAAAATAGTGAAATGAGCCGATGACCATATTTTAAGACATTGACGAACGTAAAGAGCAGTGGCGTAGCTAGGGTGGGACAAGGGGGGACATCTGTCCCCGGGCGCAGCATCCAGAGGGCGCCAAATTGATGCTACGAAATTTTTTAATGAAATGTTTTCTATTTTTGGCACACAGGAAGGGGCGCAAATTCTTCAGTTGTCCCCGGGCGCTGGAATCCTAGCTACGCCACTGGTAAAGAGCACGCGTTATATAAAACGTTAATAAATTACATTCTGGAAAGCTCCGCTTAGGTAGAATACAGGATGGAAAACCTTTTAGACGGCGAGTTCTCACGAGACATGCTTGTAGCTTCCAATTAAGCTTCCTCCTTCGATCGCAATGGTTGGTGAGCGAAGGAGTCAATATGTGGACTCTGGTAGGTCATAAAGGCACATAAAAATTAAGTAGTTTTGGAAAGAGTTGAATACATTACATTAAATGAAAATTTCTAATTTATAATCAAAATTACAATGTAAGTTAGCAAAATGTTAAAATACAGGCTTTCCGAGTTGAAAAGGAATGGTGTGTCTTCGATAAATGTGTTCCTGTGTTTTTCAGCACTTTCAGAAAACGTAAGCCAATAGTTCAAAAATTTTTAATAATATAAATTTGATACTTGTAAAATAAACTACATTTAAAAATCAAACTTTGATCGTTGCTGCTGCCATCTATTGACAGATATCTAAACTAAATTTGAACGTTAAAAGAAAAAGCTATATTAAATAGTAAAATAATATTTGATAAAGCTAACAATATTAGAAATAACAAAAAATTAAAAAGTTATTAAAATTATGTATAAGAAATATTTTACGTTATAACTACATTTTATAACTGGGTTCTTTCTTCGTCCACTTTTAAAGGACTGGTGCTGCCATCTTTGAACGAAACAATGAGTATGTTGCATCTTAATGGGCCCTGATCAAGATGGCGTTGTTCAGGCGCGAGACCTGATGTGGATGCCATCATTATGAAAGGACAGGTGCTGCCTTAAACTTGAACGAAACGTCATTTCGTAGTTAGATTTTGAAATGATTTAATGCTCGATAAATTTTATAATGCTACAGATGTTTTTTTTACTGTTATTAATAAATTGTTTAAAATACATGATTTTACATTTCGTAATCTTGAAGGTCTTCAGACTTTTAAAATTACTTCACGTGTTGGAACGCAATCTGAATACTATAATAAAATTGCCCCTTTTTAATTTTTGTGATTTTTTAATTTTTTTTTATTTAAATTTTAAAATTTAATTAATTTGTTAATTTTAATTTTCAATATTAAACATTTTTATGAGCTCCCTGTTCCAATAAAATTGCAAGTTCAATACAAAGTCCAGACTCGGCGGTTTCGGATTTCGGAAATTCCTGAATTTTAGATCATCAGTTTAAATCTAGTAAGATTATAAGGTATTTCTCCCCCCCCCTTCTTAGCATGCCTTCGCGGTGTAACGGCCAGCACACTCGGCGCGTATTCGAGAGGTCCATGGTTCGAGTCTCGGCGAAGGCATTGCTCATTTTTCACATCTCCTGCCTTCAAAATAATCCTAATGACTCTACAGTATGACATATAGAAATGGAAACATTGGGACTTCACTTATTTAAGTCAGATAGAAAAGTGCTAATCTCAAAAGGGACGCCCTAGAATAGGCGCAACTGATGCGGCCGAAGTGGGTGTCAAAACTTAAGAGACGGAAAAATTTTTAAATTTAGAAGAGCACCTATCAGCAAAAATTAGAGACACCAGATTTTTAGAGTTAGGAGAGACACTGGGCAAAGAATTTAGGGGCGGCGAAAATTCTTAGAATTTAAAAAGATACCGTGCAGCAGAAATTATAACCCGCAGAGATTGCACAGGGAGAAAAAATATTCAGTGCCGGCCTTGTTTTCCCCTCCCCCCGGCTAATTAGGGCTGAAGGTGTAATCCAGGGCAGCATTAATACAATGCACTGTTATCTGACACAGTGCGACTCCCTAGCCAGCGCGTGCCTGAAAGTGACACGTGAGAATCTCAGTTAGTGCAGAGAGAAATCCCATTTACAGTACGCGTACTTTTTTCGTGATTATATACTCCATTCTTAGATATTGTAAGATGAAGAGGGGAGATGTTTTTACTATTTCATTTTTATTTATTTATTTATTTATTTTGGAAGTATATTGGACTTCCGGATTGCAGACTCCATATTGCATTTTTTTAGGTTAAATTAGATTCCACACTGAAATCTTCAGGTTATATGTTTTTATTCAAAATATTCTTTGATTAACCTTTCTTGTTTACATTTCTTTTCAGTGACCAAAACGAGCACGGTGTGTGTCGCCCAGGCTGGATATTACACCCTTGTCATCTTGTCCATCGTTCTCGTCTGCGCAATTGTAGTCGTCGCTGCTGCAGCCATGTATTTCTTCAAGAAATCTAAGCTAGCAGTGAGTATCCTAAAAACTGTAGAGTTATTGAGTTCGTGGCAAAGCACGATAGGGTTATCTACCATCGTGCACGACTTTTTAAGGGAACCCGACTAGTATTTATGTTACATATGAAGAAAATCACGAAACTTATGTGAAACCAGTCCGTTCATTGGCATTTGAACTCTATCCGAACAACCAATTACCGCTTAAAATTTAAAGAAAAGATTTCATAACAAAAATGATTTAAAACGAAGAGTGGCATAAATTACAATACTTACTTTGCCTTTTCTGTAGAAGATGAATAAAAACAAAGCAATTCATTACGTAACATTTCAAAAGAATGCTAAAACGTAAAGCCAACTTGCATATTAATGCTTAGTACGTTCTTAGGTCTTTTCAGCTAGGGTACCATCCATTACCGGCTTTTCAGCTAGGGTACCATCCACCACCAAGCGCATTTTCAGCTAGGGTGCATTACCGGTCGAGCGGTAAAGTTGCTGAACATCGGTAGCTCGGTACAGTGTTCGAATCTCAGTGAATGGGCTGGCTACATGGGCGTTTTCGTAGTTTTTCCCATGCGTAACGTGCAAATAAGCCAGTTCTCCTTCGAAAATCCTCCATGAAGACATCCCTTCCTTTAGGAAGATAACTCTCGAGTGCTATATCATAATCAAATAAGCCAAACTCTCGTATCACTGAAAAAAGGCTCACTGTATTTTGAAAGACAGGAAAACTGTTTTCCCACTTTCACGAGTAAATTTTTCCGTACACGTACGCCTTTGTATTGTTCTGTGGCTGTGTTTACGCTGAGGATATGTTATTGCTAATTTCAATCTCGTAAGTGGTAATACACTTTCAGACGTCTTAAAAACTGGGATCTGTAAGCCATTTAAGAAAATTTAGGGGCTAGGGAACATTTTTAACCGTGTTACGTAACATATGCAGTTAGAAACATCTTTTGTTAATGACAACAAAAACAGCAAATGATCATAAAATTATCAGATGGATGTGTTATTAACTAAAAATATTTAAAATTGTATCAATAAAAAGTAAAATGAAATCTTAAATGATTAACAACTGCGTTGATTGCTTTTAAATCGCTCAGTTGATTAATCAATAAAAACAGTTGACTAATCAATAAAAACAGTTGATCAATAAAATAATCAATTGATTAATCAATAAATCTGAAAGTTAAATTAAAGAATTTATGATTTCCCGTATGGCACCACTCTCTGAAGCGCGTGCATATTAAATTAAAGTTTTATATTTTTCTCAGTGTTGACAGTTACCTAGAGCTGTTTCTACGAACTTTCACTTCCTGTCACTGCCTATTTTGCCAGAACAGGATTTTAGGTATTAAATGAAAACGATACATCTCCTGCGAGGTGTAATAATAAATTAGATCTTTTGTGTTATAACACAATACACCCCAAACAGTTTTCTCTAAACGCGTTATTTGCCAAACTGATACTTTCAACGAAATAATATACTTTCGTGATCAGCTAAGACCAGATGTTCCCATTCGTTGTCAACAGAACTGATCTGTGGTAATTTCTTTTTTCTGAATATAAAATATATTCCAGTTCATTAAAATGTTTATTAGTTAGTTTATTATAAAAAAGAGATAGAAAGAAATAAAACAGCACATTAGAAGTTTTTTACTGACGATACTTTCTTTGAAAACAAGAACGTTATTATAAGAGATAACTTATAACAAAAGGTTCAATTTAACGGTGAAAAGTGGGCAGTGCTAACGTCTATATCATTCTACAAAAAACTGTCTGGTGAGTGTTGTCATATAACGAGAAATATCCAAGACTTTTACTAATTCTTTGCAATCCCTATTATGTCTTTAGTGTATTACTTTAGAATAAACACTTCGAGGTAATTTTCTTCTCCATCTGGTTTGCCTCGTAACCATGGCAATGACTGCTGCGAAAGATGACACCTCTAATTATATAATATCTCTTAATTGCCTCAGTGCCGTAACGATGATTTATTTTATGATCGTAAACGAGAGGAGGGTCTGTACGACCTTGAAGAGCCTGTTTTAAAGTAACAGACTATAAGTAATAATTTAAAGTAACGGTTTAAACTAGACACAGATGCAATGCTATTCAGAAAGTAAGTTCCGTGTTCACATAAAATGTTAGGTTCATATTTCTTTTCCTATTAATATCTTTCGGATTAAAGCATAAATGATATTTAATAAGAAGTAATAGTAATATATGTCTTATATTTTAACCATTAATACGCAAATGCTAAATTTTGCGCGGGGTCATTTTCTTAACTTTATGGAATCAGGCTATTATAAAGCTTTGAAATTTTTGACGTTGCTGTTTTAGATAATATTCATCTCAGTGCATTTATCAAAATTGAAATCAGTGAAGGAAGTGATTTGTTTAGCAAAGTAATGTATCCTCCCGTCTTCTCGGATTTCTCTTTATATAACGTAAATGCGAATCAGTTTCTCCCAAAAAATCCTTCACTAAGGCATCCGTCCTTGCAGGCAGATAGCCTCAAGTAGCTTTGACTTAATCCAATTAATCTAACCTAACCTCTCTACTACAGCGATAAATATCATTTTCTTTTCCTGCAGGCCAAAGCAGCGGGCATCAGTGGCCCCCCACCAGGACTCGCCAACCTTTACGTCACTAGCCAGTACCCGAACCCCAAGATGGACGATCCCAGCGAACCAATCTACACGGACCCGTCCCTCTTCGAAAGATCTAGAAGCTCGAGGAACGTAGCCAACATGGGCAAGTCAGTGTGCAACGAGTTCAACTGAAAACGACGGACAATTTATCAAAAAACAAAGTTCAACAACCAACTCATTCAGTTTCTCCTCTGCAACGGGAAAATTGTGTTTACGAACATAGGGATTTTAAGGTTCTGTCAACTGCATCTATAAATAAAGTGTACATACAATGCTTAGTCGCAATTACGGTGTATGATATTTCTCTCAGGTTACAAAAGCAGCTGCGAAAAATCGACATTTTTTTAAATAAATGCTTTGTTCCAGCGTCGTTTCAGTTTTCATAACGTTGATGTTTGTACAACATATTCTTCATTGATTATACAGTAGACCTAGGGTTACCAAATTTTAAGAAATATAATCCAAGACTTAATGAGAAATTAACAATTTAAAATCTGATTCCCCATTAGACATTCAGAAAGGGGAAGCAAATGCGGTAATCCTCCCATGCTTTTGTACAATTAGTTGTATATTTAACACGATTTTGTATTCAAGCAATACACTATTCTGTAAGTTATTTGTGAACTACAGCGCCAAATTAAAAAATAAAAGTTTAATACAAACTACTTATTATTTTTGTCTAATCTCTGCTGCATCTAGAATATTTTCTATGGGCAGTTGTGTTCATTATAACAAAAACAAAACAAAAAAAAATATGATGTGTACACCACATGACTTCCTTGTACGGAATATTAAATTATATGCATTTTTTCTTGCATTTTATTTAAACTTATTAGATTGAATTAAACCTACTTCGCCGACAGCGCATAAACCACAATAGAATAAATGTATTCCTTAAAATTCACTTTATTTGTTTACCAAAGCGACACTCTGGCGCTAGGTTCACTTAGCAGTATTATATTTCGTTCATATTATAACTCAGAATGCACAAAATTTATATCATTTAAAGAACTATCTAATCGTTGCCACATGTTCCATTCAAATACTATAATAAAGCTAGAACGACGTATAAAAGAAACAAAACAAAAAAGAAACAGTTTTTCACAGACGATTGAGTATTTCTCATTCAACTAATTCAGTTCTCACTTCGCGATAAGGCATAAATACATAAAAACTCAAAATATCTGTATTAAAAATTACGAAGTAAATCTTAAATACTCATTTCCTCGAAAAAATTCCAGAAAGGATTAAGCATGATTTAATTCGCAATAATAAATGAAGGCGTTATCTTTGTTGTTGCGAAGCTAAGTTTCTCTAGATTGGCAACAAATCCACTACTCTGCTGTTTCAAATGTAAACAAGCAATGGCCGCCATCAAAAAAATTATTAGGCTTAGCGGCACTTAAACAACTTTAAAATTGTTGATAATTCTAAAAATATTGCATACAGATTTACTAAAAGCATAAAAACCTTAACCGGAAGATAAGAACAACATAATTCAATCTTTTTTAAAGCAAAAAATGTACAATTTACAAACATATAAGAGTAAAGAAACTGAGATTACTGAGCCGTTTAATAGAGTGGATATATATATAAATATATTTATATACGTTTGGTGCGGCCGATTGCAACCAAAATACGAGGTTCACATCTACATGTTATAGCAGTCCTATGTACAAAATTTCAACGCTCTGAGGTTACTCGTTTTTGAGTTATGCGAGATACGTACGTACATACGTTTGTACAGACGCCACGAAAAATTCTCTTCAGAATTCATTTTAAAGCAGTGTTATAATTTTTTTGCAGAAAAAGAGTCTTTTATTCTGTCCTTACGTACAGATATCACTCAAATACATCGTTAAATTGCATTCGATAGCGATCAAAATGGATATTTTCGTTGAAATATGCTGCCTGAAACTTTTCGCGATTACAATACTTCCTTTTTACTTCGTAAAAGAAAGTAAAAAAGGGTTGGTATGAAAACGACGAAAAGAAATCGCAATGCTATGAGATTCATCGTAAAATTCAGTTATTGTAACTTAAATAAAATAAATTAAATTAATATGCATTAACTATGTATATGTAATAAACGCATGGAAAAGACAGAGCACTGTTGATGCGTAATACCCAGATAGGATAGATCGTCGATGCATATTGAAGAGGAAGATTTTTCGATTGCCTAGTATGTTGACTTTGTGGGGTTTCCCCGCACAGGTTCGAATCCTGTCGACTCATAAATACTTCAATATTTTGGCAGTCAAGCACCGGAATGTCAAAGTTTGACGACTCTAATATAATTGCATTAGAGTCCGGGCATTGTTGTGGCTGAGTGTAAGGCGGCATCCAATGACGACAAGAAGTTAGCTCTTTTGATTTTACATCTTTATTCAATTCTTACCGCAGATCATTTTTGCTTTAGATGAAATTCTCCAAAATTACATATTCAATAGTGATTTAAGATGAATAAAATTAAATTTAGATTTTCTGCGTCATAACTATTCGAACAAAGGAAAAATGGGAATGAACAGCAGCGAAGTGTTACAGTAGCAAGCGGAGAAAGCAAAAGCCAATGCCAATGATTAAAAGTGTGCCTATGGTTCAAAACCATGTACCTCCTCATTATAATTAAATAAAAGCGAGCAGAAATAGGAAAATTGCATATGTATTAAACTTGATGCTCACTAGAGGGAGCCACATGGCTCGAGAAAGGTTAGGGATAGCAAGATTTTATAAAATTTATAATTTTTGGGGGTATTTTATTTTTTTATAAACACAATTCAACACCAAAGCAAAAAGCAGAGAGGAAAGATTTTACCATTAATAGGCTCATTGGCGTGTGGCGTGAAATGGGAGTGTAAAAATTTAAGGTACCACGTCGCACGAACACTGGCGCGAATTCTGTATTTATACTAGCGGTTATATAACATTTCAGAATGTTCTCTAAAGTACTGGTCTAAGAGAAGATCCTAAAATTGCCAAAAGTTAATTATAGGTTGTTACCTGATCGCGCAAAGCAAAACCATCGTATTTTTTATATTTTACATATATATGTAATAAGTTGACTTGGAGTAAACTGAGGGCCCACCAGCGGCCGAGCGGTAAAGTCGCTGAACACTGGTAGTTCGGTCCGAGGTTCGAATCCCGCGAACGGGCTGGCTGCGTGGGTGTTTTCGTGGTTTTCCCCATGTGTAACGTGTATACGAGCCAGTTTCCCTTAGAAAGTCCTCCACGAAGGCATCCCTCCCCTTAGGCAGATAGCCCTCGTAAACTGCAAAAGATTGACAATGGTTCTCTGCGTTATATCCTGGCGAGACTTTAATGCGTAGCTAGAAAGATGGTGTATTTGGTGTATTTAATTATGGCAAAGCACACTAGGGCTATCTGCCTAAGGGGAGGGATGCCTTCGTGGAGGACTTTCTAAGGCTAGAAAGATGGTACTCCAAAGAAAGACTTGTAGACAGACGTGGCCGAATTGAATGTAACTTTTATTGGTAGATACGAACTAATTATCAAAAATATATCTTTCATCACACATGATCATGAGCACCATACGCACCTCACAGTCTTATATAGAGTATCGCATTTTAGAATAATGACATAATTTATTGCACGAGCAGACTGGCATCTCGACTGCAAAAGATCTGAAACTAAAAGTGCGTTTGCGCAAATATGGTGGCTCACCAAGATAAGGTTTTGCTGACCGTTATTCTAGATATTATAAATTGATTATAAACAGATGATTGCTAATGCAAACAAATGTTCACATTCCCCCTGACACGCTCAGTTTGCGTTCAGCTGAAAATTCAGTTTCAAATACAATGTCGGAATAAAATCGGGCAAAATTTTAAACTCTTTACGCGAAAGGAGTTTGGGTAAACCTACCTGATGAGATGTACTACGCACAACTCGTTAGTTGGTTTCGTCTCCTTTAATTTTTCAACGTTTGCAAGTTTCTAGGTAATTCATATGTAAATACAGTTAAATACATAATAAGCAACAATTGTATGAATTAAAAATATTTAAATGTTCTTAAATACTATGATAATTTAATTAAAACAATGATAACTGCATGTATGGTATCGTGTATATGGACTGTTTGAATGCCGTGACAACTTCACCCCATTGGCTAGTACAGTTACGCAAGCAACCAATAAACTATCGGCAACAAAAGACACTTAAGCCGCATATAATAAAGATGTATGTATATATGCTTAGACTTGTTAACTTACAATGACTCAAACGTCGAAGGAAATCTGAAGCATAACAAGCTTTCAGACATTTTTTTTTTTTTTCGAAAGAATAAATACATACTTAATTTTAAACAAAGTACTTTTATTATATGCTATATCTTAGACTTGAACGAAATTGAAATTTTTTTTAATTAATCAAAGATAAAATAAACATTAAACTTTACACTTTTCGTTTACAAACCAAAAAGTGATAGTCAAAAAAGAATTGGAGCACACAAACATATTAAAAGAATATAAAATTTGCTTTAGTAACGTATGGGGCCACCTTTCCTTTTCATAAATTCACTGAGTCTTCCAAGCATATGTTTCATAAGATTCTGATTGAGAATTTTTTCCATTCTTGCCCCGATCCTGTTGTGAGATTTCCTCTAAATGCATTTCTCTTGGAAATTCTGTTTTATTAACTTTCTCATACCAGTAACTCCAAATGTGCTCAGTAGAATTGAAGTTTGGGGGAAACACAAGAGTTTTAATTACAGGGGAAATTGTTTGCAAAAATGAGCATTAGTTGCTAAACACAAGAGTAAGCTTATTATTTGCTTCTTCTATAATGCTACAATATCCCCATTTTTGCGCTGTATTTCAAATTTATTTTTAAGTATTCAAATACACAAGATTATCAATTTTGCCATCAATAAAATGTAGAATTTAAACGCAGCACACTGTTATATAGCCCGAGACCATATAATGTCTAACTCCACTATATTTTATCGAAAGATTTAGATTTTTCATTTAAAATTCAATATCGCATTTGTGCTATATCATTATTTTAATCACTGCCAAAATATCAAATTTACTTTCTTCTGCAAATATAGCCAAATTTCAAAAGTTCTGAAACTTTTTAATACAGGTCTTAATGAATTTTAATCATGCCCTTCAATTCGCTTTACTGAGAAAGGGATTTTTGTAGATATTCACCCTAAAAGTTATATTTTCTCAAGATATTTCTGACAGTTTCTCCATTACTTAATTTTCTAAATAGTTGCTGAGAATTTAAATTCAGTCTTGTTTTAGAATTATAAATCACATTCTAATGATCCAATTTTCTTTACATTCAGTGAATTTCCTTGGATGCTTTGGATGTTCATGGTTTGTTTTCCATCAAATTTGCTTATTAATTTATTTCAAAACTAAATTGGACAGTAAATTTTATTCTGAATTCCATATTTCAGCTACTTCCTTCTCAGATTTTTCCCGACTCCAATGAAAAAATGTAAGTTTTCTTGAGTCAAAAGAAATCTCAATTTATTCGACTCGTATTAACGAAATAGCTCCTAAACTTTAAACTGTATATTAACCTTAAACTTAAATTGTTTTCAGGTTTCAAACGCTTCTTCCAGTAATTTTATAAGAACCGCCTGCTAGAATTTGCTCTTTATAAACCGCAATGCCCAAATTCTTCCCCCCCCCCATAATTTCATTTTTAAAGGAGTTGTAAAAAATATCGTATTTATTCCTTAGTATTATTCCTCGTAATAGATTTAGCATGGTATTTAGACACAGAAAACAATGATAAATATTTAATTTTGGAATAATGACTAAATTCTTATCACTAAATGTTTGAAAGTTTCTTATGCCTCAATACCTTTTTGAGTCAGTGTAGGTACAAAACCTTTAAGCAAGAAGTTCTAAATTTCGTCAACAGATGGCAGCACGATTGTAAACTCTGTCACTTGAAAGGAATTCAACATTCCATGCTCAAACTCGTTTTCTGCAGATATTGAGATAATCGTAAATAGTGACATTTACATTCATGAAGCGTCAGAGTGTCACATGATTATAATGAAAACAAACTTCATACTGTTTTCAACAATGCTGGTTGACTGGGCTTTAACAGGTGGAAAGTCCGAATGACCTAGAAACAATGAGACGTGAAATTGCACAAACGAATGGTGTCTACAAACGATAATTGTGAGACAAAGGAAAATCATCAGGAGTGAAATCTTTTATGACACTTTACATCCCAAATCCGAGAATATGTAACTTTTTTCTCATTTAAGCTATGATTTCGTTTTTTACCTTTACTTTTTATGCAAAGGCATGTCATGAACATAAATAACTACAATATAAATAATAATTTAATATTTATTAAGCAACAGCAAATCTCTGCATGACAGCCATTGCTCAATCTCAGACACATTGTACTTTTTCGATACTAAAATGCATTTAATTCCAATGCTGCCTCTGAAGGGGTAGGAGGGTTAGGAATTGAAATTAAACACTAAAATATATTAAGCAATTTTTTTTAGTAATAAACACTGATTTTTAACAACAATATTTAAATTAGCAATTTGAAAAAATGAATTATCTCAGAATAATTGCTGATATGGAAAAACTATGATTTCAAGACTTCATTAATTATAAAATGTATACCATTTCAAGCGACGGAATAGTGGAATTGCCATGGGAAAAGTCGAAAAATCACGGTATTAACTAACAACTATGTTGTGGCTTGAACTTGTACAGAAACTTTAAATACTGATTAATATCGTTTTATTTGTTTTTTGTTGTTTTCAGAATGGCAACAAAAAGATTCCTAATGATATTGTTCTAAAGAGTTGTTTACATTTGCTGAAAACGAAATAAAGATTAATTTTGATTTAAAACGTGGATTGACGTTATTTGATGAAACGGAGTTGTAAAAATAAAGATTAATTTGGAGTCAGAGCCAATAACTATGCTTCCAATAATAAGCTCCAAAACTTCATTTAAAAAGCATTCGAACTCAATTTCCTACAATAAAAAACAATATACTTTAGAATTCCATTTATCTCGTGTGACAGCCCCACCATATAATTGATAATAATCACAACCCTACCATATAATCGGAAAACCCGAGTAATTTGTATTACTGTGTTTATTATAATGAAGATGAGTCAATTTTATGTCATCAAAGACAATAACGACAAAAAATTAATGACATATAAATAAAAATAAAATTTAAAAAGTAACTAAACGATTCTCTACCAGGTACCTGACACATAGCATAAGAAATATCATCAAAAATGCTGTGAAATATTCATAAAAATTATAAGATTGGATAGAATATAAATCAAACATAGTTTTAATCTATATCAGTTAGTTATCTTATTAAAAATAAATTTTAATTTAAATTATTATGAACTTATTTGATAATCTTTTATTGAATAAATTAATTATTTATTATTGAATTAATTTATTGCTCACTCTGTTAATGAATGTCATATAGTGTAATCACACGTGACAATTGGAGATGACGTCGCCGCTACATGTTGTATCACATAGTATATTTCTTAAGTTTTACTTTTCTTATGTCAGCGATGAGTCCAATATGGCGGCAATAACGTCATACATCAGTGTCATGTGATTTTCAACGTTATCTTTGGTAGTATCACATGACCCTTGACATCACATCCACTTACTGACAGGCGGGGATACTACTTATATCTTGGCAGTATAACGTGATCTGCACGCACAAGATTTTAGGAAGGCTCGTTAAGAAGCGTTTCTTACGTCCATAACGATCTTCTTCCGTTATTGTAGCAATACGAGTAAATTTTGTGTTCTGTTCTTTATGCCTTTACAATTATTTTTTGAATGCATCAACAACATATACACAATGTACCATACTTACAATAAATTAACGCGTAACAAAATTCGAATTGATGCATACTTTTACTTGAGTAGTTTCGAACTGTACATGTTTCTGCATGGATGAATCAGGTTAACGGTTGATTTCGGTTACGAAACTTGCGACTCAATCCATTGCACCTGCCCAAGTTTAAGCAGAACAGTCGTTACATGTACGTTGCACATACGCAGTTTACATTCCACATGAACTGAGTCATTCGATAAAGAATAAACACCTGGTTTTCATGAATACGAGTGCACTTTCAACAACGCACTGAAATAATGCGCTTTCGGATAAGAAACTGTCTTTAACGAAAGCTGTTTTCTATGCACATAATTTTAAACATGAAGTTCTTTTAACATGAAGTGCAATGGACTTCGATAAGCTTCAGTTACAAGTAGGGGGAGATTGCAGTGTTAAAATCTTAGATTGCAGTACTTACTT
The DNA here is from genome assembly GCF_044657685.1 of Stegodyphus dumicola. Classification (NCBI taxonomy): domain Eukaryota; kingdom Metazoa; phylum Arthropoda; class Arachnida; order Araneae; family Eresidae; genus Stegodyphus; species Stegodyphus dumicola. Next base: position 181,086,306 of record NC_140776.1, on the reverse strand, counting down.
TTAAAAATTACTTTTAAAACTTTTAAAGATGAAAAAAAAAATCATACAAATATTTCGCTTCTCTTCTTAAATAAAAATAATTATTATATTTGCCAAATCATAAAAGAGAATTTGTACTGTGGAATACAATTAAACTCGGCTCAAAAAGAATATTAATTTTAAAGGCTGTAGTGTTTTGTTTTAGTATTTCTGTTGAGAACACAAAATGATATATGTGAAGTGTAATACAAATGTAAATGACAGTTTGAAATCAAAAAGAGAAATACTGAGAGTTTTGCAATATATACATTACTGGAAAATTTCATCGCTGCAGTTTGATCTTACTTTAGATGCAGACGATAGTGGGCACAAAAGAAAGAACTAGGAATTTTGCAATGAGTCTACGTTTCATATCTTTTTGCACATAAACCTGATGGTTTAAAATGACAAATATATTCTACAGTATAAAGATAAATGAAAAATCTTATACATCATCGATTGGCAACAACGCATGTTTATAACGGTTAGGATTTTATAGCTCATAAACGATAACATCTTTAAAAGGGTGCTACTGTTTTCAAAGTAAGTATAAAAAATGTTAAAGTAATATTCTGTGTGTGCTGAATTTACAAGTTGATAACGTGAAAATGAAGCAGCAGTTATACATGTGTCACTGCGATGCCTCCATACATAGAGATACCGTGATTCCTCTAAAATAAGACCTAATCGGAAAATAAGCCCTAGTATGATTTTTAGGATGCTCGTAATGTAAACCCTATCCCAAAAAATAAGCCATAGGTAAGACAGTCAGACTTATTTCTGAATGATCAATGTAGATTCATGAGCACTTGACAACGAACAAACGTAGTTGTGACTATTTAAAATAATTCAGTACGTCTAAAAGTAATTCAGTACATCAGGTGTTGCAACGGAAGTACTTAATATACTCGAAATAAAGAAATATTTTGTTAATTTAGTGTTTACAACTTTTCGTTGCTTTTGTATGGTCCAGCATTTTCAACAGTTTTTAGAAAGCTATCGTAGATGTTCTGGGAACAAGAATCTTCACAGCTTTCTGCAAAGAGAAGTTAAATCTCCTAATAGCCTAAAACTGGCGATCTTAATGCAATCAAAACCTCAAGCAAGCACATAGACGAGGTCAATGATAACACAAATGGGAATCACGTTGGTAATCAGTATTTCCTGGATAGGAAGACATCATCTGTAGATGGATTGCTGACAAAAGAATAAAGCTCTTCGCTGGGCTTAGAATAGATAGGAGATAGGAAGACATCATCTGTAGATGGATTGCTGACAAAAGAATAAAGCTCTTCGCTTCTTAGCTGTTCGTTGGGCTAATATTCAAACATTTGAATATTCAAAAATAATAAGCAATCCTCAATAATAAGCTTACCAGCAGCCGAGCGGTAAAATAGCTGAACACTGGTAGCTCTGACCTGGGTTCGATCCTAGGCGAACGGGTTGGCTGCATGGGCGTTTTCGTGGTTCCTCCCTTGTGTAACATGTATATGAGCCAGTTTCACTTAGAAAGTCTTCCACGAAGGCATCCCTTTCCTTAGATAGCCCTAATAGGCTTTGCCCTGATCAATTAAACCAAACTAAAAGCCCTTAACAACAGCACAGCAGTTAGATATACCCAGTGCTTAAATTGCGCCGGAGCCCGGCTCCGGTGCTTCTCAAATTTTAAGATAAATTACAATTTTAGTCGGAGCGCACCGGAGCCCGAAATAAGATGAGCTCCGGTACTTCTTTTTATAAAACTGAACCATAATTTAAAGGGAAACAAAATTAGAATTCCTAACGTTTTAGTTTAACAATAAGCAGACCTTGCAATACTCTATTTCCCTAGAAATACGAACTCGTGAGAACATGAGACGTTCAAGTAAAGTCCCCTCACTCACATGCGGGAAAACTTTCCCTTTAAGAAAAGCAATAAATTTGGGGGAGTTTGTTTAGGAACGCCTAAATTTCGCGCCATGCCATTTTATCTAATGTATTGCTTATCGATGCTTACAGTTAGTTATACTCGCAGGACGCAAAATTTGTGTTCTTAAATGTAGCGTTAAGTGACAGCGAGTACAATAAGAGTGAAATACTGAAATAATCTGCTCAAGCACGTCCTATACATCGTCTTCCCACAGTATCCACTAATGGAGAGGGGAAGCGTAACCAGCAACTTTACATTTAGGAGTCCGATTCGGGACTCATTTACCCACGACACCCATCTGCTTGATGGCTATAATTATATCAACAGAGAGCCGCGGTCAAAGAGAGCGTTCTCTCTCACCGATTCCCCTCATTTTTTATTTCCACCCACTCATACCCTCATTCTGTTTCGCCCTGGAATTTTCATCAGCTACACTTTAAGTATATTTAATTTTTGTGATGATAAAAGAACTTCCCCCCCCCCGTACGATCAGAAGTTAAATTGGGCCGGAACCCACCGGATGTCGGCTCCGGTGCTTCTTAGTTTTTGTAATAAATCATAATTCTTGCCGGAACGCATCGGAGCCCTGAATAAAAAGGCTGCGGCACTTCTTTTATGTAGCTGAATAACAATTTCAGTAGAAATTTTATCTCGAAAATTTTATTTTAACAATAAAATTATATTAAATCGCGTATTAAATTTCAATTTATATCTTTACATTTTTTAAATTTTTATTAGTTAGTTACTTCAATATTTAATTATTTCAATAAAGAATAATTAATTATCTAATAATTATGAATTAAATTATAATTGATTAACTATATAATAATTATCCATTAAATAAGAATTTATAAACATTAATTAAATAGCTGTTAATTAATTTGATAATGACTAACTATTTAATTTTAAAATTATTAATGAGTTTAATAGTCGCTTTATTTATTTATTTACTCTTGTTTCTTTCTTCTGACGATCTTCCATAGGGCTCCGGCACTTCTAATCTTAGAAATTAAGCCCTGGATATACCTCCAGAAGAATTCAAACCATCACATTATTGGCTGAATGGCTTCATTTAGCGGTAAAAATTGTCTCTAAAAAGATGTTCAAACAGGAATATGACCATTTGTGAAGCCTATCTTCCAAGAGCTCGTGACTTGGGATAAAATCAGCGACTACTGTGTTGCCAGTGCACTACCAGCTAACTACAGGAACAAGATGGGTTCATTTAAGGAGAGCTTGACATCAAAGACTGTAGACCAATAAATTCTGTAGACCAATAAATTCTACAGAAATGGAGTAGCCAGAAATTCGGGCCGGAATTAGCGTGAAAATGTTCCACAAGAAGATGGCCCAACTATACTTGAATAAATGTTAATTTTTGTTCATTAATGAATGAATAAATGCAGATTCTTTGTAGATGAATAAATGTCAATTGTTGGGCATAGAAAAATGTATGGTATCCTTTGAAAATATGTCCTAATGCATCTTTTGGAGCAAAAATTTATACAAAACCTGGGTTTATTTTCCGTAAACATGGTATTAAGGGTCGTCGAAGCTGACGGAACGCATTTTATTTCTTCAGAAACACTGAGCCACGCGAAGGGTCTGAAGGCTCATGTGCTGGGCACTTCAACAGGATCCTAGGCTGGGAAAACCACATCCTGTATGTAACACGTGTAAGATGGCATATCTTTTTCCTGGCATATCATGGCATAGTACTTAAAAGAGAAAAAAAAAAAATTCCTCGTGATAAGCAAGGGTCTGAAGTCTTATAGTCTGAGCCATGCGAAGGGTGAAATCTGCGCGTCGTTTTCGAGCCAATTTGTGCCTTTTTACATCATTACGGCGGCACAAATTGATGAAAGATAGGGAAGCACGACAAGGACAACAAGCAATACGATTAATAATACGATATCTAAGATTAAAATTTGGTGAAGTATGATTTAGATTAAATTTAGATTCATCCCCAATGCTAATAATCTCGTAAGTTTCTGGTTCGAAATTTGAAATCATTAGTAGCTGAAGCATTATATAAGCATCTACGTCATAAGCGTTGTAAAGCAAGACTCATATGACATAAATAAATTTTGAAATGACTCAGTCCTGAGCGATTTCTTATAAGATGTTACTGTTTTTAAGATGCAAAGTAACTAAACTAAAATAGACACTTGAGAGACTATTGCAAATTAAAGTTAGCATTTTAACTTGTATGTTTTTATCTTACACACACACATATACAGGGTGATTCTAAATTGTTTTTACAAATTAAGAGGGGTGTCAGTACTCATCGAGATGAGCAATAATTACCATAGAATATAGAGTCGATTTCCACTCTGAGAGACAGAAAAGAGAAATATTACATTTCCAACCAGGAACTTACAACAGTGTTGGGAGAGCGAATGGACGAGACAAAAAGTTCCGCAATCTATTTAGCGAACAAACTCACAGAGAGTGCACAAAACAGAAAAAACTAAAAACTTGGCATTCGAGTGTTAATTCCAGCTCAGACTTTGATGGCAAACTCTCAGATGCACGTCTTTCGTTCGTAAGATCTCAGCCTCGCAAACGATTGCAACAAGTTAATTGTGTAATCAAGGGCTGAATATTATCAACTAATTCCAACCTCAGCTAAGATTAGAACGAAAAGTTCATGCTGTGTTCCGGCTGTCAGAATTTCGTATCCAATAGAAGGGCGCTTCAAGTAGAATAAGCGCAGCACAGTAAGTCGAGGAGGACACGATAGAAGATGGCGAAGGGGAAAGTATCTGCTACCTTGGGGGGTGAAAAGTATCAAACTTACCATGAGTTAGTTGATAATATTCAGCCCTTGATTAGGTAATTAACTTTTGCAATCGTTTGCGAGGTTGAGACCTTGCGAACAAACGACGTGCATTTGAGTGTTTGCCATCAAAGTCTGAGCTCGAATTAACACTCGAACGCCAAGTTTTCGGTTTTATCTGTTTTGTCCACTCTCTGTGAGTTTTTCACTAAACTGATAGCGCAACTTTTGGTCTCGTTCATTCGCTCTCCCAACACTGTTGTAAGTTCAGGCTAAAATTCTAATATTCCTCTTTTCTGCCTATCAGAGTGGAATGCGACCTTATGTTCTATGGTAATTATTGCTCATCTGGATGAGTAATAACACCCCTCTTAATTTGTAAAAACAATTTAGAATCGCCTTGTATATATTCGTATATTTAGAAAACATATTCTACGGTCGAAACGAATTAATGACGAAAGTACGTGTTCTCTCTGGAAGCATCACGCTGATGTATATCCTTCTATAGAAAACTCTTTGGCTCGTGATGTTCTATAACGATAAAAGTCTGTACATTTTATAATTGAAAAAATACGGTGTATTCTTCGGGCATATTTACAAAACTGGAAGTTGAGGACAAAGAAATGTTTCGGAGGCTCATCACCTCTAGTTTTTTTTTTTTTTTTTTTTTTTTTCTCCCAACGTAGTAGATGTCATTGGTGGGAATTATATTTCACATTTTGTTTAAATGTCGTCAGTTTAATTTACTTTATACAAAATATAAACCTGGACATCTGAGCAAGTGTTATGTTTTTTCTGGGGGGTTAAAGACTGCAGAATTCTTATTGAGTAAATACACTGGTGTGCCAAAATTAAGGACGAGACGGTTTTTTCAATATAACTTTGTACAAAAGCTTTCCAAATCAACACATTTAATACCGTAAGATCCCCAATACGTAAGGACATGAGTAATGTAAGCAACACTTACTAAAAGAGAAATCAGAGGTATAAAAAGAAGCTTTATAGTAGCTTGGAGCTACTATAAAGCTTCTTTTTATACCTCTGAAGAAGCTTTATAGTAGCTTATATAAGTAGCATGGAGCGCAATGCGACTGAAGGCCGAAACATCCCTGTGATGGGTGTCCAGCAAGAAACATCCGGTCTTTAATAGGGGATATGATCTCCCCTGACTGCTAGGCAGGTTTCAAAGCGTCTGCCCATGCTGAGAATGAGGGTGTCAATGAGTTGTTGAGGCATTGCTGCCCATTCGTCTTGCAGCGCCAATCGAAGCTCCGGAATCGTTACTGGTGGTAAGGTACAAGCTGCCAAGCGTCTGCCTAGAAAATCCCATACATGCTCGATGGGATTGAGATCTGGAGATCGTGCCGGCCAATCCATACGTTCAATAAACTCACTCTCTAAGAGCTGTTCGGCAGCTACTGTGTGATGACGTGGTGCATTGTCGTCCATGAAAAGGAACTGCGGACCCATAGCGCCTCTAAAAAGACGCACATATGGAAGAAGAAACTCGTTACAATAACGGGTCCCGTTGACTGAACTTACGTAGAAGATGTGAAGGTCTGTACGACTACCAAGCATGATGCCTCCCCAAACGAGAACACCGCCAACCCCATACCTGTCCCTTTCAATGATGTTCGAGGGATGATTTCGGCTTCCCCGCTCTCTCCAGATGAGTATGCGATGAGAATCGCTACTCAGACTGAATCTGCTCTCATCTGTAAAGACTACTCGTCCCCATTCATTGTCTCTCCAATTCCGGTGTTCCCGGCACCACAGAGAACGCCTTCTCCGATGGGCAGGCGTTAGAGGTACACACCGTACAGGGTGTCGTGCAAACCACCACCGCGCAGTCTTCTGGCCACGGTAAAACGCGATATCGGTCGTCCAGTCGCCTGTGTCGTGTGTCTAGCGATTTCTCCCTCTGTCTGCCGCCTGTTTCTTCTGGCCTGTAAGGCAATATACCGGTCATCTGCGGGTGTGGTTCCTCGTGAACGACGACTACTAAACCCCCGGATAGTTCCTGTAGTTTGAAATTGTCTCCAAAGTCGTGAAACGATGCTGTGAGCAATTCCCAAACTCTGCAGCCACACTTGTCACACTGCGGCCTTCCTCCAACTTCCCAATGATTCGACCTCGGGTAAAAGCATCCAGATGTCGTCTAACAGATTTTTTATTCGCCATTTCTCGCTGAGGCAGCAACTCGGTGTGATTTTAACTGCTATACGGCGTGCAATCTCTTTGCCAGAAATACTGATCTTACACCGACAACATGCTTTATGCTACTCAGACACTCCATTACGTCTACCTGCATATCTGCGCATGTGCTACCGTACATCACCTTACTTAATCTCCTGATTGGTCTTTCTGTCCGCTCTGCCTCTTCGTTCAGCTGATATGCTAATTTTTCGACTTCGTCCTTAATTTTTGCACACCAGTGTATACAGATAGAAACCGGTTAATACACTGATTGTTGAACTGATGAATAATTTATAAATTATCCATCAATTCAACAATCAAGTACGTCAATGACATGTGAAACTAAAAATTCACTTTCTTTCAAACAAATGATAAATCATTTCTTTCTATGAGTCATTCCACAATATTTATGTCCTGACCACCTTAAAAATTCATTTTGGGAACTTTTTAAAAAGTTATGTAAACTCGCTCATTATAAATCGTGATTAAATAATCCACAATTTTAAATGACCAAAAAAAAAAAAAAAAGACTATACTCCTCTTGTTTTAAGAAAGGAATAAAAAATTAAAGCACGAAGTTTGTTCTTTCTTCCAATTTAATATATAGGCCTATCGAAGGCAGGCCTATATATTCAATATTACGATAAAATATGTTTTCAAATAATCACTAATAAACAATCAGCTTTGGGTTTAAAAATGCTTACAGATTGTTTGGAAACATTCGCAGACAAAAGACGTTGCATCAGAAAAAGAATTCCTGATCATGCGTGAGAGAATAAAACGATTAGAACAGCTGAGCGCGCGTCACGATAAAAGTCGTTTATCTGGTTGCGTTTCGCAACACCTGTTTTCCGACGCAATTTGAGTTGGACTAGATTTCGCCATAGATTTCTCGATGGACTAGATTTCGCCAGCTGTCTCCATGCGGCGAGTTATTTGAAGGCCATCTTTACGCAGAAAGATACGGTGAATTGAGAGAAAAAGCGTTTGCTTGCATACTTCGATAATGCAGGGTTTAGAATTTAAAACAATCCCAACTTGTTTCTCTAAGCAATCCAATCAGTATCTTAGGGGTTTAACCCTTTCCAGCACGCTACCTCTTAAAGTCGGAGTTAAAAAAAAAAAAAAAAAAAAAAAAAAGGTAGGCAGTCTAATTAAGTCTAGAGGAGTACACAAGTAAAATTTTGTGAAGATAGCACTTATCGTTTTAATTCTGTGGGTGTGCCCAAAGTGGCACACTGATTGAATAGAGCTTCGAAAAGAGTGCCGAAACGAGCATTGTTGTCAATGAACTGACCGATGAGATGCGGAGAAACAAAGAATACAGACTCTCAGTTGTCCTAGATGATCGGTGAGCCCGGTCTGGGCACACTTAGGGTTCGCCGTTTGATTTTAGGCAAGATTTCAAGGTAAAAATTTAAAACTAATATAGAATAAGGAGATTAGCATACAGCCAAAAAAATAACATAGAAATTTATTTTCAAACAATTCCTTTTATACCCTAAAAATACATCTGGAAGATTTCTTTGAAAAATGAGGGTCTTAAAAAACTAAACATGGCTAAAATATATGGACTGGTTTGTGTTGAGCTGCCATTTACTATAAATACTATAAATAAAGAAGGTTCAGAGTAACCTACAAATCCTTTTTCATTCAATTTTTCTGTGCTTACAGAAGGAAATTTTTAGGTCTGTCCAGACTGGACACATTGTGCCGCAAAGGGTTAAAAACTCTGCGACCAGAAATAAGATAAAATTGCAAGTAATTGTGACAAAATGTTAAATCTGAGGTTCAGGTTCATGTGATTACAGCAAAGCTTTGAGGGCTGTCTGCCTAAGGGGAGGGATGCCTAGTGCAGGACTCCTTAAAGGAAACCAGCGGCCGAGCGTTAAAGTCGCTGAACACTGGTAGTTCGATCCGAGGTTCGAATCCCGCAAACGGGCTGGCTGCATGGGTGTTTTCGTGGTTTTCCCCATGTGTAACGTGTATACGAGCCAGTTTCCCTTAGAAAGGCCTCCACGAAGGCATCCCTCCCCTTACGCAGATAGCCCTCGAGGCTTTACCGTAATTAAATAACCTAACTTAACCTAACCCTAAAGGAAACTGGCTCGTATACACGTTACATATGGGGAAAACGGAAAGCGCAGAAGTGAAAAAATTACTATTATAGACAATCAGAACAAAGCAAAATTTCTGCAAGAAATACAAAAAAAAAAAAAAAAAAAAAAAAAAAAAAAAAAAAAGAATATGCGAGGGGGATAACAGCAATAATAGCAGATGACGTCACAACAATTTAGGAATTGTTTTACGCACAAAAGTACGTATTTTAGTTACACATAATCTGTAATATATATATATATATACTTGTTAAATCAGACGCTAAATATTAATTATTAAACTGTAAAATTAAATTACGTGAACAATTATTAATTATCTGTTTCTCATAGACCTCCTATGGAAATACAAGAGCATATAAATAAAAATATTGTTCTTCCTGTTTTGAAGCCTGTTCCTCATGTTTTAAATATTGATTTAATTTACATAACAAACTGAAATTATTCTTCAAATTAAACCGCTTAATACAAGTTAATTCATGATAATATTTTTCTGTTCATTATGACATGGGTTATTCCTCTTTCTCACGTTTTTCCACTTGCTTTTAAATAGTACGTGATTTTGGGTTAACCATGAACTACTGTTATAGGTTCGTAGGCAAAGGAAAATTACATGTCATCTATATCTACCTAGGGTAAGGAATGCCTTCGTGGAGGACGAATTGAGAAAATGGTACTTATTAACATTACACACGAGGGACACAAAGCACGAAAACACATCCGACCAGCCAATTCGCTGGGACCGGACCCGGGTCGAACTATCAGTGTTCAGCGGACTTACTCACTGAGCCATTTGTAGACAATCACTCGGAGAATAAGCAAAATTTCTTAGAATAAAAAACAAAGAGAGATATTGTTCGGAAACACTTTTGAAGACACATTACCTTATTTACGAGTTAAAAATTGCTGCAATGTCATTGGAAAAGATGGCCCTTATTTTAAATTGCTCTATTAGGCAAAGGTATTTGAAACGCCTTGACAACTTATATTACACAGTAAACATAAGCGTTCAAACGTTTTTATCGTGGGATTAGTATATTTCAGTATGAGTGTCTCGTTGGTTGTTCAACAGATACCAAAGTGGCAAAGTGTTCCGACCAACGTTGTAGCAAAGACATGAAATGCTACATTTTGTCATAGGTCGTAGTGCTTCATAAGCTACATTTGTCAACCATATATTTGTTAATCGTACATTTTGTCATAGGGAGTAATGCCCCATAAGCTGCATTTGTCAACAATACATTTGTTTAATGTTACATTTTATCATGGGTAGTAATGTCCCATAAATTACGTTTGTCAACAGTACATTTGTTAATGGTACATTTTGTCATAGGTAGTAATGCCCCATAAGCTGCATTTGTCAACAATACATCTGTTAATAGTACATTTTGTCATAGGTAGTAATGCCCCATCAGCTGCATTTGTCAATAATACATTTGTTTTAATGGTACATTTTGTCATAGGTAATAATGCCCCAAAAGTTACATTTGTCAACAATACATTGGTTAACGGTATATTTTGTCATAGTAATGACCCATAAGTTGCATTTGTCAAGAATACATTTAATGGTTGTTTATTTAAGAATGTGCGCATTTAAATTATGAAACCTGCCTCAGTGATTTTTCGTTTCTTAGCCACACAAGTTAAGAAAGGTTTTTGGAAATACGTTATTCGAGAAAAGTATTCCAGTATCTCCAAATGTAGCGAAAATAAATGTACAAATATAGATCTGAAACAAGAGTGGATATATTTATTCTTGTTTCCTATCGGCACACTGTTTTATCGAATTTAAAGTTGAAATTTAAATGCGCACATTCTTAAATAAACAACCATTAAATGTATTCTTGACAAATGCAACTTATGGGACATTACTATGACAAAATATACCGTTAACAAATGTATTGTTGACAAATGTACCCTACTTAATGATTCCCGTACCTGAAGATTCATTATCAATATTTGTCTTTGGACACACATCAGATAATGTGCGCTTAGTTTGAGATATGCAGACGCAGACGTCCCGCTAATGATAAGATAACAAAATAAACTTTAATCTATAAATTTTCTGTGGCTACGTTTCAAATAATAAATGTTATTAATTGGTTTAATATCCCCTTCCCAATTCCTGTAATATAAAGAAATTGCCCATTCTGCAATAAATAATGAAGCTAACATATTTTATTAATAAAATTAAACTCATTTATTAATGATCAAGCACTTGCTAGTCAAATATTCGTCGTGCATGATCGAGTGCAATGATCATTTAGACGTCTAGGCACAGATGGCATTTCTTAGGGTGCGACCGATTTTAAATCCGCAAGAAAGAGGCATAGGCATATACTGTAATTTCTGAACACCCGTGATGGATGAAAGGAAAAAAGTAGCTGTCTTTTAAATATTTATTTAAGCTTAATAAGAATTTCTTGAATAATCCTAAGTAAATTAATCAAAACACTACAGCCATAATACAAAACAATGGTCGCTGGATGCGGCTTACGACTCCGGTTGCGTCTTCTCTTAAGTCTCTCACTGCATAAGATCTCACACAAAAGCCCCTTTCTTTCCCTTTGTTAAAGTCTTTAGGAAATGCTTTAGGAGGGGACCATTTACTACATTCTTTGTGTCCGAAAACCGCACCAGGGAATTTCCGTAACACCTTTCCTCAAAGTTCTAACTGCCAATTAGTCTCTGGAAACAGGAAGTTCTTCTAATTAAGCAAATGCTTACCAGAGGTGTACCAACCAAGTGGGTATTGTATTGTTACAATACCCACTTGGTTGGTAGACTGGTTAGCGATGCCGACAGCCGTATCGTTGGGCTTGGTTTCGAATCTCTGTGAAAACGTAAAGATACTAAAAATCCCGCCAAGACCAAAGTCGAGGGAAAACTGATATTTTGGATCCGTCTCTAGAGATATTCTCCATCGAATTCAAGACTAAACATCATTAGCAATGAAGAAACTTTGTTACATAATCGCAGTAAAAAACAATATTTTCTTGAGAACGCGAAAATGTTGTGATGGATCGCTTAAATGTCGGTTTGTTTTTGGCAGAGTTTATCTGAATGGCATCAGTTGCAGTCACTATTATTTATTCCAAGCAACTTTTTTTTTTTTTTTTCTTTTCGTCAAAGAGTTTTGTCTTACCCTGATGGTTTGTGATAATGATTTCCCACTATGCTGCTAACGTAAAAAACGATACGCGAAATATTTGCATGTGTACGTAACTAAAAACAAAATATCTTTTGGAAAAATGTTTCTGATGTTAAGAGATTAAGTGGCGAGCATTTCTATGACGATTATCTTGAAAAGTAAGAAATGCAATATATATATGTAATAATAAAATTCGATAGTCAAGAATACATTTAAAATTCTAACTGTATGTTCTTTTCATTTTTAATGGCGACGTTCTCTAATTTGGTAGTACGTGGAATTAAATCCACAGCCCCGTAGTCAAGTTGTTTTTCCTGCCTTTTGTACACGTACAGTTATAGAACGTTCTGGAAATATTTAAAGCGAACTGGATTGGCTGATGAGGCTGACGTCATTTCTTGGAAGCTCCGCCTTTCCAGAGGCTATAAAAGGACTCGCAAAAGAATATCGGGGCTTTTTTATTAAATGTCAGGATGCAGTAAACTTCATACAAAATGTTATTAGTAGTTCTTTTTTATTTACTCCGGATATCTGATTTTGTAACTGCTATTTCTCCTGACCAATAATAAATGGATCCTGTTTTTTAAACTTATCGTCTGATAATTTAAGCTACGACTACATCTATGATTCTTCAACAATCTATTTATTCTGGACAAAAGCTGGTACATCATATATATATATATATATTATTTATTTATTTATTTTCAAAATGGAGAATTCATTCTCAGAGTCATGTAGAATTTCTCTTCTAAAATATTGCCAGGCTTTAGTTCGTTCGTTCGCCGTCGACCAGGCTTCCATCCTAAGGTGAAACCAATCGGAATTAATACCTGATCAGCGGAGGTAAAATCTATTTATACAACCAGCAGCCACCATAACTAGGTGGACTGCCAGATCAGCGACGCTTATTTTGTATAAGCCAAAATAAATTGTTACGAAAATTAAAGAATATATATCAATGACATCTTTGCACTTTGTGCGACATATGTACAAATGATATATTACATAATCAAAATTTGCATACGAGAGCTAAGCAGTTACAACTGTTGTCTTCAACCATATTTATAAAAAAAAAGTACAAGTTTGAAAGTTATTAGAAACCTCTTAAAATCGTAAATTCTTAAATTAATATTTTGTTTCAAATCTTATTTAGTTCTTAGCTGGTTGGGAACAGAATCCAAGTCAAGGCAATTGAATCCAAGTCAAAGCAATTAGATCATAATTACATGAAAAATGTGGTCACTATTTAAATTCCTTTTCATAAATTCTCAAATCTAAAAACCAAAACAATAATAAACAATTAACAAATTATCAAATTTCGTTATTCATAGTTAATACGAAAAACAGAGCAGTAAAATTTAATTCAAAGAACATTATCTGTTTATAATGATTCTTATCTATCTAAATCAGTTCTTATCTAGGCAATAATTTATCTTAATTATATTAGAATAAATGGCCTCCTAAATAACATATTCCGGTTTGAAATAATTATTCTCAAAAATTAAGAAAAGAAAAACAAACAAATGATATAGCCATACGCAGCCAACTCGTAATATTATTTGCTTTCATTAAAAAGGAAAGACATTTCTTGTTTAATTAAATTTGTAAGCGGTGGCAAGGTTTTCCCTGGCTAATGTTACCATATCGTTTACGGACTGAAAGAAATTTAGGCGAAGATAAATCAAAAGATTTGAAAATTGTGAAGAAAATTATAGTGCAACTTACTTGCAATGTCATATCCATACCAGGAACCAGTTCTCGATATAGAAAAGTACTGCATAGTCTCAAGACTGTATCGAGTTACAGCCTAAATAAAACCCCTTCATACATACTGAAAGAAAACTTGGTGAGAAGGAAGAAGGTCCCTTGCTAGCTTTAGAACTGTCATGTGTCATAAGTAGTATAAATTTATTGGGTGAAAATTATCCAGGCAAGAAGAAAGAATGAAAGAAATTGCTTAATGAACAGGCAGTAGCAAAAGTATCAAAACCTTTTTAGTTCGATCCAGAATTAGATGTAAACAAACTTATACGCATAAAGCGAAGACAGTTTTCAAAATACGAAATGAAAGAAAAACATTCATGATTAATTCCTGGAGGAATGAAGCCTGCAGAACTCTACTTAGGATATGTATTAGATTTATATTATGGATGCGCACGAAAAGGTATACATTCAAAAATAGTGACACACTGGCTGAACTATGAAGCAAATTCTGGACTTCCAGATTCAAATGAGAGAAATGAGAGAAAAACATTCATGATTAATTCCTGGAGGAATCGAGTCTGCAGAACTGTTAATTATGGACGCGCACAAAAAGGTATTACATTCAAAAATAATGACACACTGGCTGAACTATGAAGCAAATTCTGAATTCCCAGATTCAAAATACGAAATGAGAGAAAAACATTCATGATTAATTCCTGGAGGAATCGAGTCTGCAGAACTGCTTATTATGAACGCGCACAAAAAGGTATTACAGTCAAAAATAGTGACACAGTGACTGAACTGGGAAGCAAATTTTGGATTCTCAGAGGAAGGAAGTTAAATCTGAGTTGAACAAATGTCTGTTATGCAGAAGTTATAAGAAGATTCGTTCTGCAGTGGAAGTTACAGCTCTGCACCCAGCAGTTCGTGTTCAAGAATCTCCTCTGTTCGTTGTGAATGGCATTGATTTCACAGGACCCTTGTTCAATAAGAGAGAATAAAGAAAAGCATTATATTTTACCATGTGTACCTGAGCAGCTACATGAGCCGTTCATTTAGAACTATTTCTAAAAGAGAAACGTTTTTACCTGCACTTCGAAGATACATTTCATGATCGGAACTATGTTCTACAATCTATTCAGACGAAGCAAAAACTTTCAAGAGAGCAAGTCTACAACTGAAAGAAATGTGGAAGAAAATTAACCATCATGAAATTAGTGAATTCTACGAAAAAGCTGGAATTCGGTGGACATTCATCATTGAAAGAGGAGCCTGGTGGAGTGTTTGCTATGAACGTGCAGTGAGAATACTGAAAATAAGCCTCAAGAAAATCATTAACGAGTCATTACTCTCAACCGAAGAACTGAGAACTGTCTCAATAGAGAGGCTGTGGTAAACTCAAGATCGATCACCTTATGTATACAGTAATCCAAAAGAATTACCTCCTTCCCCATATATACAGGACGCAACGGTAAGATACAACTATGCAGTGTAAGCTTAAATCTGGTACACTGAAGAGATCAATATAACTTTTGTATTCAATGGAATTTTCAGAATAGACTATATGCTACGATAATAGAACAATTTGAAAACTGAGCTTGAAATTTTTATTTAGAATTCTATACAGTATTCTTTTTATTATTATTATTAGTTACTATTATTTAATTGCCGTATATTCCGGCGTCTATAATGAGCGCCAATAATTCTGAACCACATTTAAAAAGAAAAATTAGCTATATTCACCGTACAATGCGCACCGTTTCGTTATGAAGATGTTTCGTTATGTGCGATTCTATTATTTTCTGAAGTCGTTAATTTGAAGAGTTTTCGCAGGCTTTCCAACAATAGTATACTGAATTGACAAGCGATAAGGGGAACAGTGTGATAATCTGTGTCGGAGAAATGCTTGAAGGAGTAAATAATTCTGCAATAAGGGTGGGGCGTATTCAGTGCAGGTATGCACAAGAATGTTATTCTATGGTTTTGAGAAAAGGAGAGAAATAATTTCGGACACGAATGTACTTCCGACCCGAATGAATTCGTGAAATTAGGAGTTAAATGTTTTCTCTTTCTTTAGTCATTTGAAACCGTGATTCTGAAGTGAATATCGAAGGCTTTAGTATATTACATTTGCTTTAACTGAAATATAATTGATCTTGTATTCCTTTGAGTATTAAATATGGCTCCTGCCAAGCGAAACAAACATGACGTTGCTTTCAAAAGCAAAGTCATTCAGTTTGCGAAAGAAAATGGGTATCATGCTGCAAGCCTGTTTCGTGTTGGTTAAAGTACTATACGTTAAGTGGAAGAAAAATGATATCACAAAAACGTAGTATATGCCAAAAGAATGAAATTGCTTTGCGGGAAAGAGTAACGAAATGGCTATCCTAGAAGTAGTGCGAACTAGGTCCTAAAAAATCGCCAGAATCGCCAACAACGGCATTTAGAAACACTGCGCACCAAAAATGAGACAGTTCTATATCTCCCGTTCTACTAGGGCGATTGACGAAATTCAACTTGAGTTTTTCATTTCTCAAAAGCGCTACTTTGGATATGTATTAGATTTATATACAGCATTGTTCTAATATGCTTATTTTGACACAAAATCGAACTTTTTCTGAAATGATATGCCAATTTTTTTCCCATATTTAGATTCTACGATTCAAATTATGCCAAACTGCCAAGTTTGGTAAAAATCGCAAGAGCAGTTTTTAAAAAATTAGCTCTCAAAACTTTAGCTCCTAAATGTTAATTGAATTTGATGTGTATTTATTAATATCTCTTTTATTATTATTATTATTATTAAACTTATTTAATTCCTTCTTCCAGAATTCGAAATTTAGGCTTAACCCAAGTATAATTCGCACATTTTTTATGATTTATTTTTAAAATTTGTATTTTTAAATATTTTTTATAAATTTATCGAAAAGTTTTTTATATTATAACCTATAAAATGTTTAATTGTCATCTTAAAGTAGACGGATGTATTTCTAAGCAAACCTGCAAAAAAAATTTAAGAGTTTTTATTCAAAATTTTCTAAGAGAAGATATAACGTATATGAATTTGCATATCGGCGCATTTTGAAATTGGGCATATTTTTTATAAGTGATAATAACGCCAACTATGGTTCACGCACTTTGTTAAAATTCTTTGAAAGTAGGAACGATAACCTTTTTTCTTCTCGTGTACAATTAAAAAAATCTGATGTGTACACCACATGACTTCCTTGTACGGAATATTAAATTATGCGCATTTTTTCTTGCATTTCATTTAAACTTATTGGATTGAATTAAATCTACTTCGTTGATAGCGCATTAACCACAATAAAATAAATGCATTCTTTAAAATTCACTTGCCATAGCGACACTCTGGTGCTAGGTTCACTTAACAGTATTATATGTCGTTCATATTATAACTCATAATGCACAAAATTTATATCATTTAAAGAATAGAATTATCTAATCGTTGCCACATGTTCTATTCAAATACTCTAATAAAGCTAGAACGATGTATAAAAGAAATTAAGCAAACAACAAAAAAGAAACAGTTTTTCACAGACGATTGAGTATTTCTCATTCAATTAATTCAGTTCTCACTTCGCGAGAAGGCAAAAATACATAAAAACTCAAAATATCTGTATTAAAAATTACGAACTAAATCTTAAACACTTATTTCCTCGAAAAAATTCCACAAAGGATTAAGCATCATTTAATTCGCAATAATAAACGAAGGCGTTATTTTTGTGTTGCGAAGCTAAGTTTCTCTAGATTGGCAACAAATCCACTAATCTGCTGTTTCAAATGTAAGCAATCAATTGCCGCCATAAAAAAAGGCTTAGCAGCACTTAAACAACTTTAAAATTGTTGATAATTCTAAAAATATTGCATACAGATTTACTAAAGGCATAAAAACCTTAATCGGAAGATAAAAACAACATAATTCAATCATTTTTAAAGCAAAATTGTACAATTTACAAACATGTAAGAGTAAAGAAACTGAGATTACTGAGCCGGGTAACAGAGTGGATATATATATCAATATATTTATATACGTTTGGTGCGGCCAATTGCAACCAAAATACGAGGTGCACATCTACATGTTAAGCAGTCCTATATACAAAATTTCAACGTTGTGAGGCTACTCGTTTTTGAGTTATGCGAGATACGTACGTACATACGTTCGTTCAGATGCCACAAAGAATTCTCTTCAGAACTAATTTTAAAGCAGTTTTATAATTTTTTTGAAGGAAAAGAGTATTTTATTTTATCCTTACCTACAGATATCACGCAAAAACATCGTTAAATTGCATTCGATAGCGGTCAAAATGGATATTTTTGTTGAAATATGCTGCCTGAAACTTTTCGCGATTACAATACTTCCTTTTTACTTCGTACAAGGAAGTAAAAAGGGAAAGAAAATATAGTTGCTATAAATTAAGTTTCCCAAGTGGGGCAATCGAATAATATGCGGCAAGATAAATTTTTGAATTTATTCGTAAATTTCGCACCAAATTTTACAAAATTTAATATTTAGGCTTAATTTGAGTCGTAGAATCGAAACATGGTAAAAAAATTCGCATGTCATTTCAGAAAATTCCGATTTTGTGTGGAAATACTTATATTAGAACAATGCTATAAATCTAGTATATCCTAAAATACAAGAAATGAAATCGAAATTTACGGGTACGCTTTATACGCCGGATATATAAAGAGAATATATTCAAAAATAAGGAAAAGATGAGCATACGATAATTGATTTCTACACGTACACTGCGAAAAAATAAGGGCGGGCTGTTCTATATCTTCCGTTCTACTGGGCCTTTTGACGCAATTCAACTTGCGTTTTTTCATATCTCAAAAGTGCAGCTTAAAATGCGCATTATACACCTGAATACAGTAATTATTATTATTTTTTAAATGGCCGGGCGCTTTATATTATACGGTGATTATTATTGTATTAATGCGGTATTTTCATTATGTATTAATGATATTAATTGCAATATTGATTATTAATCATTATTCTTACTGATAAGTAATACTGATAATTATTATATGCAACTTAAAATTAGGTTTAACTGATGAACTTACAGTTCACGGAAAGAGGATGTTGTGAACAGCGTTTCAGGCATCCTATCTCTGGAATACATACTACTTGACTTATGGAGTGCAATAACGAAGGCACTCACATTAAAAATACTGAAGGCATATGCTTAATAATTCTTGTAAAATATTGCATTATAATGAAAATAAATTATTTTTATATGTATTAATAACAGGTGCGATTATTACTTACCTCTGTACAGAAATTTATCGAACGGTAATAAAACCTCTTCGATAAACGAAAAGCAAGCTCACGAAAATAAATTCTTGGTGTGTATTAAGTATTTTTTAAAGATAATGTGATAGTAACAATTCACATTTTATTGCACTTCACAAAACCGCCCGAAAATGCTAAATTTTCGGGTTTACAAATATTCGAAAGGAATTCGTAAAGATAACGGAAGGTCAAATTAAACATGACTTAAAAATAAAGACGTTAATCTCTTACATTTTGATGCGGATGATGATAACTGCAAGAAGCCCTTCAAGGTCTTTTAAAAAGAACAGGTTTGCATATTTCGGTTTGCTTACATTTGAGCCGCCATTTATTCCAAGGTTCAGAGAAATTCTAGATTTAGCGTTTAGTCTTAGACAGTCGTTTGGGGTGAGTGAAACCCACTGCCTTTACGCTAATGTATGTTCCGCTTAATCAAAAGTTTCATGCAATCTTTCCAGGCAATCAAGGAGTCAAAAATCAAAATTAATCTTGAGTAATGTGTAGGCCATAAGCTAAGCATTTAAAATAAATCGCACCCAACAACAAAATGTTTAAAGATATTGGAAATTAGACCGTATACGTTTTGTAACTTTTCTGCTCAGACGATATTGTGGATGATTGGGATTGTGTTTCTTCCACTCTTGCATATTTTTCTTAGAAACTCTGTTAGATTATGTATGCTCATAAAATTATTGAATGAATATTTAGTATCACCTTTGAAGTTTAAATAGTAAAATACTGATAATAAATTTCTCTAATATCTGCCATTTAAAAATTAACCTTTGTCATATGATTTCTGCATAGCGTTTCCGCCAATGATAGTTTCAGAAACTTAACCAATCGAAATGATGCTAAATCGGAACCAAATCATTCAGAACAACGGTTTCATCTTCGACACTTTGATTCTTCAGTGAATATGCTGCCACTCAGCAGGGGAAAAGGTCCTGCTCTTTCCAGTTCACGACCGAATCCCGAAATGGGCCTGACTAGTGTTGAAATCTGCAGATAGATTTCTCCAGATGAGACAAATATCAGGGAAGAAAAATACAAATGCGCTTTGCAGTTGGGTTGAACACGTGGGTGGACCGGATTTAGATTTGATAAGAACCTAAGCTATTTTAGATATGGGGCCCTTTATGAGGGATATGAGTCAATTTTTTTTTATATGAGATATGCTGCAATTTTTCGGGGGGGGCTAAACTATAGCTTGTTCAGCTTATACATAAATCCGACACTGACTATGACCCCTTAAAATGTTCACAAAATTAAGGTCCATGTGCAGGTACTTAGGTAGAGTAACTCAGAATGAATAAAACAGTGATGAAAAGTTCCCTCCAAATCAAGCGTTAGCATTTGGTGTTCAGTGCACTGATTGGTTGGCTATGTTATAACGTTAGAGTAAAGGAAGTGGGCAGCAAATGTGCGCTAAGCTCTTGTCTTCATCAAGTATTTCGTATCTTAGGGTCTTCGCAAAGCTGGCTGGGCTGCAGTGAAGTGCTCTGTTAAAGAATTTCGTTGAGGCGGGTAATAAAGTGTTTAAATCTTGAACACATCACATTTTCTTCCCATTCATCTTCTAGTTAGATTGCTTTCCTTTTTACTGCAACACCACAATATAAAATTCATTCAAGTATCGCTGTGCTTAAAACTAGTTTATCAATGATGCATCAAATGTGTTTGTCAATGAGAATAAAGAACTATTAAATCGGTCACTACTTCTTTCTGCATCTATAAGTCAATAATTTCTAAATAATTACATACATAGTTTTACTGTATGTAAAATTTCCCCAAACTATGAGCTCTCCAAAACTGACATATCACTTTGCTTACCCAAATTCAGTTTCTTTAAAATAACAGTGATACCTTAGTGTATACATCATTAATCTGTTCCATATTCTTGACATATATCAAATGAACTTTTCAATAAAAAATAAAAGAGAAATAATTAATACCTTCCCATAATAAAAATCCTGTTATAAAACTATTTAATACTAAAATATAAATGTAGTGAGTGAAATACCGGGTGGCCATAATTAAACTGACAGTGCTCCCAGTGTTCTGTAGCGCGATCTATTTGCGAGAATGACGCCACATTTTGTAGGAAGATTAAACAAGACGGGGAACAAAGGATTCCGCGAAAAAAAAAAAAAAAATAGTTCCAAAAGTCACCGCTAGGGGAATATTTGGTGCTGTATAATAGAAAATAGTGTGTTAACAAATGCAAATTAATACGGAATAAAATTACATTTTTATTATGGATATGCCTTATGGAATATAGATATGCCTTACAGTACGGTATGGAAAATCTTACGAAAGATTATCAACTTCTATCCGTACAAGATCAGCCGTGTACAGGAGTTACTGTACCTCGACCATAATAAGCGACTGATTTTTGCTCTCACCTTTCTTGCCAGAATGGAGGTGGATGATGCTTAGCCATGGAAAATCTTATGGGGAGACGAGGCCCACTTTTACCTGAATGGAACTGTGAATACCCAGAACTGCCGAATTTGGGATGACAAATCACCACATGCAGTCACAGCAATTCCCTTACATTCACCAAAGGTAACTGTTTGGTGTGGATTCACAGAGGAATTTATCGTAGGTCCATTCTTCTATGAGAACATTACCCCGACAGAACCGGAAACCTGTTCTGTTACCGGAGAGAAATATCGCCACATGTTGAACAGCTTTGTCATTCCGGCACTTCAGCAAAGACAATGCCTGGGAAAAATCATTTTCATGCAAGATGGAGCCCCTCCACGCGTTGCTGTACGGGTGCAACAGATGCTACGACAGAAAGAGTCATTAGCTGCTACTTTCCAACTGCATGGCCACCTCGGTCGCCTGATCTTTGTGCATACTGTGCACAGAATGCAATATGTGGTCCACAACAACAGCAGCCACATTGAACCTCATTTGAATGCAAAATAAAAGGTAATTTCCGTATTGATTTGCATTTGTTAATACTCTATTTTCTATTACACAGCGCCAAATATTTCCCCTAGCGGTGACTTTTGGAACTATTTTTTTTTCGCGGAATCCTTCGTCCCCCGTCTTGTTTAATTTTCCTACAAAATGTGGCGTCATTCTCGCAAATAGATCGCGCTACAGAACACTGTGAGCACTGTCAATTTAATTATGGCCACCCGCCATATACTACACATAAATGAAACACTGCACATGATACTGCACTTAAATGTTTTTCTGCTATCCAAATCAAAAACAATTTTTTCAACATGCTTAACGTCTTTGGTAATAGATTTCATCCCCATCGCAGTATGTGCAATACTTAATACCAATATACATTGGTCTCGACTTTGTTTTTATAAATGACGATGCATAGCCACACAGGACTCCTTCACATTGTTATGAAGCTCCTAGAAAGTGATGGATTTGCAGCAAGCTCTCTTGCTTTAAGCCCCACTGAATGTATGTGGTATACTCCAGGGAGATGTCTGGTGACATGACCTTACCTTCTGAAGAACACCAGACAACTGAAGCAGATGCTCTTTAAAGAATGTGATTTCTTACCCCAAGAACTACAGTCAAAAGTCGTTAATTCGGACACCCATAATCCGGAATGATCTATAATCCGGACCTCAAAGCTACAAACTTTCTGCGCATGCGCGTAAGACCTTTACCGCTGCTAATTTGCGTGTGCGCAAAATACGTTTACGAATACGCGTTTAATGTATAACGGACGGGATAAACTAAGCTAAAATTATCTAATTATCTATTTCAGTTAATGTTGCAGATTGCGTTGTTCCTTAATCTTCGAATTGGATCCGGATTATTATATTTTGCAGACTGTTAGAGCAATTTTATAAAAGTAAGCTTGAACTTTCGATTATGTCAAATAGAATTTCCGATATATATTTACTAATATGTAAAGGATATACAAAGCGAAAGTATCTTTCGGAGTCCATTAAACAAAAAGTGGAATTGCTGCAAAAAATGGATGAAGTTTACCTAAACTTTAACGTTTGTTTATCTAAACTTTGTTTATCTTTAACGCGGCGGCGGCGTGTATTGAATTGGAAGTTGATCTGTCTATCCTTATCTTAAGAGCAGATGGTTTTATTTTATTTGGCTTATAATTGCTTACTCAATGTAGTATTTCATCTCGTCTTTGATATGATTTAAATCAAATGCCTCGTCATTATAATTCGCTTCCGATAGCGAAGAAAGTAACAGAGGTTATTGAAAACGAAAAAATTTCGATTGACAAATTAGTCGGTATTCTCGACATAGCAATTATAGGACTTGAACAGCGGAACTTTGTAACTGAACAAGAAATTATGTCTGTTTATAGAATTAAAGAGAATGTATTATAACATAAAAAACGAAGCAACTTAAACAACTTACATTGAAAGAAATGTTTAATAAAGTAAACAAATAAATATTAAGCTTTTTTTTTTTTTTTTTTTTTTTTTTGTAAATTTTGATACCCTTTAGATCATAATTGTTCTTTATTTCGTAAATTACGGTTTCATATTTTTAATTTTATAATTTCTGCATGCCATTTTACCAGATTTAAACTGATGATCTATAATCCGGAAAAATCGATAATCCGGAATCGCCGAAGTCCCGACGAGTCCGGATTAACGACTTTTGACTGTATTAATCTGGTGTTGAGTATTAACAAACAGTACAACACATCCACTGCAGTTATGAAGTCACATCCCTTGCTAAGGCTCTTTGGTTCATTGTTCTCCTTCTTTGATAAAATATTTTTTATTCATTTCGAACTGTATGTGTGCTCTATTTAATTTTTTTATTGCTACTATTCCCTCATTCTTTAAATAATGCAATGTGCCTCTGTAGTATGTCTCCTACTTGAAATTTTCCAGAATTACAGCAAAAATCCCAAAAGTCGCATACAATGTATGTAGAACATATACTAAAGTATAAAGAACATATACTAAAGTCCGGACTCGTTGGGACTTCGGCGATTCCGAATTAGGGGTTTTTCCGGATAATAGATCATCAATTTAAATCTGGTAAGATGGCATGCAGAAATTATAAAATTAAAAATATGAAACCGTAATTTATGAAATAAAGAGCAATTATGATCTAAAAGGTATCAAAATTTACAAAAAAAAGCTTAATATGTATTTGTTTATTTTATTATTCTTTCAATGTAAGTTGTTTAAGTTGCTTTGTTTTATGTGCTAATACTTTTTCTTTAATTCTATAAACAGACATCATTTCTTGTTCAGTTACACAGTTTCGCTGTTCAAGTCCTGTAATTTCTGTGCCGAGAATACCGACTAACTTGTCAATCGAAATTTTTTTTGTTTTCACTAATCTCTCTGTCACTTTCTTCATGCCTTTATTTATTTTTTGCAGCAATTCCACTTTTTGTTTGATGGACATCAAAACATGCTTTGGCAGCTCCAGAATCGGAAACTCTTTTTGACATAATCAAAAGTTCAAGCTTACTTTTTATAAAATTGCTCTAACAGTCTGCAAAAAATAATAAGCCGGATCCAATTAGAAGATTAAGGAACAACGCAATCTGCAACATTAACTGAAACAGATAATTAGATAATTTTAGCCTACCTTATACCGTCCGTTATACATTAAACGCTCATGCGTAAACGTATTATGCGCATGCGCAGAAAGTTTGTAGCTTTGAGGCCCGGATTATAGATTATTCCAGATTATGGACGTCCAAGACTTTGTACTGTATATTGAAGTTCCAGGAAACAGCTACTCTTTGCAGGTAGTGAGAGACAGCTTAGTGCCTTCCTCCACTAATTCTCTTTTCCATTCCATCCGCTTTGCGAAAAGCATTTTACGATAAAGTGTTTAATTAAAATGGTTTAGACGAGATGACCCTTACTACTTTGACGTGACTTGGCTTCTGATTTCTAATATTTCTTGAAAATTTCCTTTAAAATAATGGATTTCAGGCATGTTCAAAAGGTATGTATCTGAATCTAATTATGTTCATGTTATTTAGTGTAAATTTAAAAAAAAAAAAATTTCACATACTTCTAAAGCAATAGAACTACGGTTCAACAGCTTTGAAAGATAATAAAAATGAAACATACATACAGTTCAGATTCAAGTGCATGTTTTATTAAAAATACAGTAAATGCTATTTAAATATGACCATCAGTGGTTTTAGAATCCTGTAGATGTGATGGTCATACAAAGGTAATGTTCACTGCGAGTGTTTGTTTATGTTGTCAAAAATACGGGTTTCTTTTTAGAAGAGATTTTTTATAATATTCTTAGAAAAGTCGAGAACAGAGGATTCACTGCAATTAGGGTCATACAACAAAGGTAATGTTCACTGCCAATGTTTGTTTATGTTGTCAGAAATACAGGTCTCTTTTTAGAACAGATCTTTTAGAAGATTCTTAAAAACGCCGAGAACAGAGGATTCACTGCAATTAGTTTCTAGGTTACTCATAATAGATTATGGAATTAATTTAATCTAACTTTAATTAAAAAATGGTTCTCTACAATAAGAGAGATTTAAAAGCAATATAACTGCAAGCAATATTATATAATATACATAAATAATTTTTCTTTCACAGTTTTTCTCCCAGTCACCCATTAGCAGTTAGACAAAAATATGCTAAAACTGGAATTTTGGATTTATTTAAAAAATTTCTTACTTTGACATATTCCCCCCCCCCATTTGCTTACAATGAAAATCTTAAAAACTGTATTTTTAATCTACCCCTACTCGCTCTGCCTGAATTGTAAACAAATCAATTACAATGAGACTTAAGGATGCATTTGAATTTTGAACTCAGGATCTAAAAATGAGAGAACAAATCAATTCTTTATACATATTTATAACTTCAAAATTAATTTAAAAGACTGCAGAATAAACACTAGAAAGCAGAGATTTATTAATATGCATCTTCATAATCCGATCCCTGCATAATAATAATGCTAAATAGTGCTCACACAAAAAAAGCTCACACAACTAAACAACTTCATTAATAAAATAAATTCACTTTTCCAACCCAAACATGTTATTAATATAGAGGACTTTTGTTATAAAATTCATTTGTATACATGTATAAAAAATTGCTGATAAATTAGCACTCTTCAACTACAATCCTGTCCAGAAGACTTACCCAAGCATTCATATACTTACAAAACCCTACAGCATACCAAGACAAGACAACTGGCAAAAAGCTTGCTATATATACAAGATAGGCTCGGTATATAGAGCAAATTGGAACTGGATAAATTTGCCACCACAATGAATTTTTGTTTGTTTACATCAAAGCATGAATTGCAAGTATTTGTGGATTATCTGGAATTCTATAAACTTTTTTAGGAACATAACACAATTTCATTTATCAGCTTATAGGTATAAAAGAACAATTTGTTGCACACTGTTACTAAAAGGTTTGGATGAAATTCCTTTTAAAATTATTCACTTTGGTACATAGATACACGATGAACCTTGGAAAATAACACAGACCTTAGGCCTTGTTGATTGGGAACAATGTAAGACCAAGATTTTCCAAATACAGGTCTGCTTATTCTGAGATTCTAATGCTCCAATGCAAATTATGTTTATAAAAAAATTGTTTCTTTGAAGTTGTTAGGCTAGGAAGTTTTGATATGGATACTCTACTTAATATATGGACATTAAAAATCCAGATATTTAACCTGTCACATTTCTGTTAATCAAATTTGCACTTACTGTTTTGCAGGTGAGAGAATTTGATTTCAAAACAGATTTCATAGTAATTAATTTATCTAACACGGTGGACTTATTCTCTAGATAAAATCACACAAAAGCTCAGAAAAATTCTACTACTGTTTTTCTGTTAATTATAATGAATTGATTTTTTCCTTTTTAGTTAACCGCAGTCTAGTCCCCACTAAATCAGGAGTTGACTACACAATTTAAAATTTAATGAGCAATTAGACTTGCCAATTTCGGCATCTAAATATTGTGATGGCTTTAACAAGTTCCAAAATTATTTCACTAACCCTTTATAAAGAGATTTTTAGATCCTAGTATATTAAAATATTTTTGAGATTGAGACTGATTTAAAAAAAGAAATCCATTTAGCTTATTAGATCAAATTAATTTGACTTTTAAGAGAGAAATTTATAAAATATATTTTGTAAATACTACAATCTGCAAAAGAAACTGTAAATTAAATTTTCCTGAATATTGTGATGTTAAAGCCATCACAATATTTAGGAAAAAGTTAAGGAAAGTTTGTTTCACTTTATATCTACATCTACCTATCTTGCTATATGAGCTACGGTTTCCTTTCCATAAAGTATTCCTAGTTTCCTGCTCATTTGGTGATGTTACCAAAGAGATCTGTAGGAACTAGCAGGATACAACAATATTAATTGTATGAATACTCAAACTAAATAACTTTATTCAGTTTAACTGCAAACAAATGCATTCAATGGAAAAATAAGCACAAACAAGAAAGAACTGACGACTGCTAAAATCTTCCTGCATAGAATCTTATGAATGATGTAGTTTTAACTCTGTTCCTGTCACAGGTGTGAAAAAATTTATTCTATGGCCATTTCTGTTCTTTCCACAAGTAGTCCAGCTTCTGCATGAAATATTACATCTTTTGTTACGTTCACTGTTAACAGATACACTTTGACAAAGCTGAACTGAAAGCCAACAAACTTGCAGTTGGTGATCATTCTTGCTTGCTTGTGCTAATGTTTACACAGAACTTCTTAACATAAAAAATATGCATCAATATTCAACTACATAAATATTCAATTTTTTCAACTTTATTTGTGTTTTAATCTATATTCCATATTATTTAGAATTGCTCATAAAATTGTTTATAAATAATAAAAACCACCATAAATATTTGAAATTCTTTTAGAGATTAATGGGAGGGGGAACCTTTTCTTTTCCTAATCAATACTTCTACACAATGTAACCCTTTGCAACCAACAATAATAATTTAAATATTCCAGACAAAAGTAAAAACCATGTGCTTTTTTACAAAGAATTATTTTATTATTCGAAACTTTTATATTAAAACATTGTTAGCAATGTTCAAATCACATTAACTTTAAAACAGTTTCGTGCTCAGAAAAAATGTAATGATAAAAAGTGATCCTTTCTTCATTTCTTTTCGAATCATATATTCCTTTTGTCCATCAGCCATTTTCTTTTATAACCCGAGATCATCATCAATTCATCGACAACAACTGGAATCTGAAAAATATATGATTAAAAGATTTGCTATTTTTTTCTTTTGAAACAGGTAAAAACTAAGAACGTTAATTATAAATTAAATTTGATAGCCTTTTAAATACTCCAGTTCATTGAAGAGTATGTTAATTTTGTATTTCCCTTTATAAATATATCTTTTTGGATAACATATATTTGTAAGCACAAGAAATATATTTTTAGCAGCCTGTTTAACTTCAATCGAAACGCCACTTTAAAAGATAATGATTTTTCCAAAAAATGTACTAGAACCTGAAGAACAAACTCTGGTGAATTTTTCAGACAATAGCACACTGAAATACTACCAAAAAACTTAAGTTTTAAGAATTGATTTACTTGATGATGTATATAACCCAAAATATGCATGCGACTCACGTGTAATCCTAGCTTAGTGGTAAAGCTGATGGTAACGATGTCCACTTTTTGGAGTCGTGAGTTCGAATCCCATACGCTTTTTGCACCATGTCTGCAACTTTCTTACCTTTTTATTCCAATTTGATCTATATTCGTGTTTTATAATTTATTTCTATTATTATATGCATTAAATATATTGTTTTATTTATGCTCTTATTTATTTAAATTTTTCCCGCAAAAAAGTTTGAAAATTATATAATACTAATTTAAAGCATATCCTGTACATATATATTTGAATTTAACAAACATTCTCTATTCGTAAAAAGCAAATTTAAAGTTAATTAAATTTAAATGAAATTTAATGCAAACAAAGAATTGATTAATTATTGCTGTGCAAGTATCAAAATCCATGAATAAATATATAATTCCAAAAATTTATTAATCCTTAAAAAATTTATAAAAATGCATAAGTGAATAATGGGATAGATTATTAATCCTAAAAAAATTATAAAAATGCATAAGTGAATAATAGGATAGATTATTAATCCTAAAAAAATTATAAAAATGCGTAAGTGAATAATAGGATAGCTTATTAATCCTAAAAAATTTATAAAAATGCATAAATGAATAATAGGATAGATTTAATCCTAAAAAACTTATAAAAATGCATAAGTGAATAATAGGATAAATAAGTTTTTGGAATTATATATTTATTCATGGATTTTGATACTTGCACTTGATTTACATATGCTCTCAGAATTTAAATGATATTGTATATTAGTTCGCAGCAATAATTAATCCTTTTTCATTTAAATTTAATTAACTTTTAATTTTTACGAATAGAAAATGTTTGTTAAATTCAAATTTCATTCCTTGCAGCAATGGCGCAAGAGAATTATTTAAATTTAATTTATTTTATTTTGAAACCCTGCAGATATATATATATATTTTCGTTTCACTTTTATGTGAATGTATATACATGTGCTCAGACTTTGGGATGTTTACGACTCTAAACTTTCATTCCAATTAACATGAGACAGTATTAATGCCCTAAACATTTTTTTAACAAAAAATTACTATAATAATTGCTTTTAAATTCAGTCCTCTCCTGCAGAAGCGCAGAAATTAATTAATTAAATATATTTCTTTACCTAATGTGTGTATATATAAAGAGAAAAATCTTATTTTTATAACTTGTATAAAAAGAGATATGAATTAAAAATGTTTAAATTAAAAATTATATTTTATGGATTATGTATAAAATATAACTGCCCATAGTGCATTTTAAAACAAACGAGATTTCTAATAAATTATCCAGCTATGACCCTGAAGTCAGCGGTATTACAAGCATAGCAAATTTTGCGTAAATATTGTGAACCTTTCCTTACAGTTGCTCTGTACTTTTAAAGTACCAACTATTTTTTAATCCCTTTAACTTTTTTATTTTATGTTATTTATTTGTTTACTTTTTCACTAACAGTACATTTTAGTTTTAATAATATATATATTATTTCATAATATTTAAGGCTTCTAGAAACACAAAATTTTTTTTAAAATTTATTTCAGCTTCTATGGAATTCGTGATGTTCATAATATGCATTATAACCTTACTTATCTAAAATTCCATATCAAATCCAAAATAAACAATACTCGCTTAAGCGGGAAAAATTCAGATGTTCAGCGTCGTAACTCGCGAACTGCCAAAATATTACAGTGACACCTAGCAGCGGAAAATGAAAATATTTTATGGATACGCAGCAGTGGAAACGCTTGTACGGATGCCGTAGGCGTGTCTTTAATTGACGCAACGCGTTCGTACGCAATAGTGGAAACGAGCCTTTATGATTGCCTGGGGCATTTAAAATGTTAGGGCTGCACCTATTTAACAAATAGCCAATACATTTTTTTAACAATTTCAGTCTCTGTCAGCACATAAATCATATTTAACAATAACAGCTTGCATCTGATAAACACACAAACATTGAAAATATTTTATAAACGAGGAAATATCATATTTCAAATATATTTCATACAGCATCTAAGATCTGAAAAAGAAATCTCATAATAATAATGATGTAGTATTAAATGATTTACCTTTTCCTCAAGTGAAATCTCAATTTTATTTAAACTAAAATATACAAATTCAGTTAATGTAACCCTAGTAAAAACGTTGAATAAAATTAATATACAAACTATTTATGAATACTGTGAAAGATTGAAATTCAGCAACCTACTAATTATAATAAAAACTTTTTCATGAAAATCCTGAATTTGTTAGTGCCATAATTAAAATGAAATGCAATCTAACAACTATTAACAAAATAAAAATAGCACACTGAAATTTCAAAACATGCAGGCAACTTTTTGGTGCTCTTAATCTATTCAAGAAGCATAACAATTTATTCGGCTCATCAATGAAACTGAAGCTCTTTCGTTAATATTATTTGTTGGTTACATTTATAACATCCTTTCTATATTTTTAATAACATTTAGTCCTCTGTTATTTATTTGAATTAGTAGTATCAGATTGATTTAATTTAGGGAACCAAATGAACTTCATATTTAGGTTAGTATTTTTCTGTCAATTATAACTAAGAGTTACTCTCTGTGCCCCCTTTTTTAAATGCCTTTATATTAATGTAATTTTCATAACTGCAAGCATTGTCAATAGTATTACTGCAGTAAATTGGGAGTTCACTTTACAGTCAATTGTACTTCAAATAATAACCCACGAGAATAATACTGATAAACATCAGCACGTTTGATGCTAAATTAAAAATTTGAAATAATCATTCTCAAAATTATATTATTCTATGATAATATTTTTAAAAGACAGAGTATATTTAATATGAAAAGAATTTGGCACTTTCTTAAGGTACAACCCCACCGAAAAACTGCGAATTCGTCGTTTTCAGAGCATTCACGAACTCGCAGACAACTCATTTTTTGCAAAGCTAATGCACCAAAGATGGAGCCATTTTCAAAATGACGGTGCATTAAAAATTCTGTAAAAGAAAGAACAAT
This sequence comes from Stegodyphus dumicola, assembly GCF_044657685.1. Classification (NCBI taxonomy): domain Eukaryota; kingdom Metazoa; phylum Arthropoda; class Arachnida; order Araneae; family Eresidae; genus Stegodyphus; species Stegodyphus dumicola. The sequence goes on along the minus strand of NC_140776.1, from coordinate 181,054,535 downwards.
TAAGTAAATTTTAAAAGCAAGGTACGTCAGCAATAAAACACAAATCTTTTTCAAAAAATTCTTTCTCTCCCCCCCCCCAATTACATTTCCATCAAATTCACTACAGAAAAATAAATTATCATAAAATTCATTAAAATACAATTCTAGAATGTGAATTTTTGTATTCTCTATTTTTGGACAAGACGTCATGTTTCTGCAGCTACTCTAAGCTTTCTTCTTTATCAGCTGATAAACTTCACAGTCCCATTACAAATCATTACACGAAAAACAAATACACTCTATTACAAAAAGGAACTCTAATCAAAGAAATGAAATTGAATTTGAAAAGGTATTAATCTAAGTACATTTAAAAAGAGGTGAGCTAATCCACATACCAGGGATGCCCCATAAATACTTCCTGACACCATCACGGCTTGCCACATAGCTACTTTGACGACATACTGCCTTGCCTCAAAAATACTTTTTTCATGCCTTTTAGTCAGGACGTGGATAACCAGAAAGTAATGCTTTTTTATATTTCAAAGTTGCAGCTATGATCCTGCTATCTCATTTAAAATATATTAAAAAAAAAGGGGGGAAAGAGGCTACTGAAACATTAAAAAAATTAAAAGTATCAACTCAAATTTTGGAAATTAGAAAAAAATGTTTAATTATATACGGCTAAATGCATTGTTTTAATTATGCATCTCTGACTGCTCTATAAGTGGCATGAAATGATCAAGATTTCTTCTCAATTGTCTCAGTTTAAATCGGCATTTTCGAAGAAGTGATAGAACAAGAATAATACTGATGTAGAAATTTGTGGGAAAAGAAAGGATTCAGCGTCAAATCCTCTGAAATATACAGTAAAACATGACTATGGCCTAACAGCCACTGAAGTTTTTTGAAATTAAGCAAAGTTTATGTAAGGGTTGGCAAGGTTTTTTTCCCCTCAATAGTGTGGGTGGGTGGGGGGGAACATTAAAAAAAATCCAGCACAAGAAATAGATTTTTTCCAACATTGTAACAGAAATTCAAGAAACGAATTTTTGAGCGTATTTTATGTTTATATTATTTTATCTATATTCATATATTAACACTTATATTACTAATTAAATTATTTTCATTTTCTATATAACTTAAGATTGTATTGTATTATTCAGTTATGGCAAAGCACACGAGGGCTTGAAGCTGCAGTTGAAAGACAAATGTGTGTGTGATTATGGCAAAGCCACGAGGGCTATCTGCCTAAAGGGAGGGATGCCTTTCGTGGAGGACTTTCTAAGGGAAACTGGCTCGTATACACGTTACACATGGCGAAAACCACGAAAACGCCCATGCAGCCAGCCCGTTCGCGGGATTCAAACCTCGGACTGAACTACCAGTGTTCAGCGTCTTTACCGCTCGGCCGCTGGTGGGCCCTATATAACTTAAGAAGCCTTGTCAATATGTTTGCAAAACCTTTTTTTTTTTTTTTTTTTAATTGGTAATACGTGGGCCATCCAGGAAGTAGATTACGTTTCCGTCTGTGTCCGCTAGGGGCGGGGCTAGCGCGGCCATCTTGGGGTCAGAGCGTTGCGCAGCTCAGTCTGCATCTAGCCGTGCTAGTGAGAGGTTCGTGCTGTGCTCCGTTCAGATACTGTGACGGTTTGAAATGTCTGCGTTAATTGAAAATCCCGCGAGCTGCGAGGTGCGCTCAGTAATAAGGTTTCTGACTGCAAAAAACTGTAAACCGATAGAAATCTATCGGCAGCTTCGTGAAGTGTATGGGGACAACATTATCACTGAAGGTGGAGTGCGTCAGTGGGTCATAAGATTTCAAAATGGCCGAACCAACGTTCACGACGAAGATCGAAGTGGGAGACCCAGCATAGTGACCGCCGAACTTCTCGAAAAAGTCGATGCTAAAGTCCGTGAAAATCGAAATTTCACAATAACGGAACTTTCTTTGAGTTTTCCACAAATTTCGCAAAGTTTGTTGCACGAAATCATCAGCGAAAAGCTTGGTTACCACAAGTTTTGTGCAAGATGGAAGGCAAGAAGAGGTAACGAAGTGGTTGAAGGCGCAGGCGGCCGAATTTTTCGACGAAGGAATTTCCAAGCTCGTACATCGCTACGATAAATGCCTTAATTTGTATGGTGACTATGTAGAAAAGTAGTATTTGAGTGTGGCTTTCATCTGTATATAATAAAATTTGTTTCCTATACTTTGTTTATTTTTTTATTCCAAAACGTAATCTACTTTCTGGATAGCCCTCGTATATATTCATGAAAGAGATAAAAATATATAAAATTAATATCAGCTAAAATTGGTAAACTATTTACCAGGACGATAAAAATTAAAATACATACATACATATACTACATACTTATCACAGTTGCCATCTCTGAAAAGTCAAAAACTAGGAGTTTTTGTGCCGTGTGACAGCATGCCTTCAAAATAACTCCAAACTGACTTTAAAACAATAAGGCATGATTCAGATTACTCAACCATTTATACTATGATTTTGATGTAAAAATACATTAACATTTATTTAGGTTAATTAAATATGGCAGCCCACCAGCCAGCACTGGATCTTTGATTTTTCTGATGTGGGGCAAAAGCTGAAATTGCTGCCCTCACCCATCATCCTTTAAGTTTCTCTAAAAAGTTTTAATTTCTTTAATAAATACAGAAATAGGTAGGGTTTGAGGTAAAAACCTAAGCTCCCTTATAGACTAAATTCTTAATGTGCCCCCCAAGGCTATAAAAGAAAAAACGCAACGAAGTTACATAATTAGAAATTCATCCCCTCCCTGCTGAGGAGAATGCTCTTTCTGGTGAGATTACTTTCGGATTGAAGCCTAATCCTAACTCTAATCCTGAATGCTTCTAATCCTCCAGTCCTCGCCACCATTCGTTTTCCGTTCTAGGGACTACGGGCAACTCCTAAGCTTCTCACTATTCTGTATTATTGCATTACTGGTTAAATTATATGAATATGACAAAGACAGGAGGGCTACCTGCTTAGAGGAGAGGTGCTTCCGTGAAAGAACTTTTTAAAGGAAACTGGCTCGTATTCACATTACACATGAGGAAATCTAAGAAGAGAAACCATGCAACCAGCCCGTTCTTTTGGGTTTGAACGCAGGCAAGGTCAAACTACCAGTATTCAGCAATCTTAATCACTTGGCCACTGCTTAGGACATTTGTTTGATTATTTATTATGTGTTTCGCCATTACGCACTGCATAGAAAGGGAGGATTGCCTTGTGGAAAAAATTTTTAAGGAGACTGACTGGTATCTGTTTAGAGGAGAGGTGCTTTCATGGAGGAACTTTTAAAAGGAAACTGGTTCGTATTCACGTTACACATGAGGAAATCCACGAAAGCAAACCATGTAGCCAGCCTGTTCACCTGGGTTTGAATCCAGGCAAGGTCGAACTACCAGTATACAGCGATCTTAATCACTCGGTCACTGCTAAGGACGTTTGCCTGATTATTTACTATGTGTTTCGCCATTAGGCTCTGCATGGAAAAGGAAGAATATCCCGTGGAAAAAACTTTGTTAGAAAAACTGGCTTGTATCAATGTTACACACGGAGAAAATCACGGAAATACTCATATAGCCAGCCCATTCACCTATACTTGACCCTCGGACCAAACTACTAGTGATCAGCAGCTTTTATTGCTCAGCCACTAATGAAACCGTTGCATACAAAATAAGGGCTATTGCCAAAAGGAAGTAATCTGAAATGATTATACAGAATATGGGCTATTACTGAGAGTATTCGTACTTCCTGTCTTGTTTTTCATACTTCCTATTTCATAAGTAATTTTAAGTTCTTACCTGCCTTAACGCTATTAAAATATCATGGAATTAGTAACAAAAATTAAAATTTTACACTCTAAGACTTTTGTTCTGCAAACAAGTGCATGGAATCGTCATAATTTGACCTGCGGTTTGATTTTCGGTTGCCAGAATCGCAAGATTTGATAAACGCTCTTGCTCACCGATGATCGTAGATATTTTTTAATATGTTTTAATTTACTAAAACTTCGATCTGACCAGGTTGAAGTGTTCATGATTCATCCTCAAACAGTTCATCAGATTGCTTTTTGTGCTTTTGAATTCTTCATTTATCAGAATAGACTCAACTGCAATTTTTTCTGCTGCTGTTTTAGACTCTTGTATCCAATTTTCCATAGGATTTTTTCTCATTTTTTATAATTCCTCAGTTTTGGTCATTTCTTTCGTTAACTACACAAAACACGGAAGAGGAATTCCTTTTGAATTTCTATATTTACTCGATTGAATTCTGGAAAAATATTTGCTCAAATTTTCAGGCTGAGTAAATTCAAATTTTTCACAGTATGTAACAGATGTCCTACCTCATGCTTTGATTCCGCATCAAGAGAAATATCTTTTATTTCTTTTAAATATTTGAATATTTCCGGTCACAGCCACATATTTTTCCAACCATCGCATCTGGCTGCTTCTTTTTAAGTTGTATTTTGTACATTTTTTAATAATATACTGTCGAGTAGTGTATCCGACAGAAAAGCGAAGTATTTTCTGTGTAATTCCAAACAGATTAACTGCTTCTGGGCACGAAGAAGCAGAATGTATACTGACAAAATACAAGGAGTGAACCAAACATGGCACAAACTCATCCAGCATTTTCATTTCTGTAATTCTAGCTTATACTGTTTTAGAAATGCCAGTAATATTAGACCTGTTGTCGTAAGACTGATACCAACATTGTCCAATATCTAAACCATCAACTGTCAACTAAGACACTGATTTTCTACAATGCATTCAGAAATACATTTTCCTATCTTTCCACCAACTTCTATAAAATCAATTAAATTTTCCTTTATCTCACACAATCACCACAGGTTTTTACACATTGAGTCACCTGGTTCATTTTTTTCTGTATGAGACACATATGGGGTAAATATGATTCCTTTCCCTTTGTTAAGTGCTTGTACTTAAGAGTTGAATTATGTTTGGCAAGCGGAGAGATTAAATTCACATAATTTCCTTCGCTAGGTCGAGGACACTTTCTGAACAGGCTATTTGGAATTTCATCAGACCTAAGAAAAGAACAGATTGTTGAAAGATATAATACCACATCCACAACTATATAGAATTTTTCTCCATTTTTCTTTCTGTGTATGAATGAGTTGCTCAGTATCGTAATCGATGCCTTGGCACAATTTCATTTTTTGTACTCGAATTTTCCCCTTAATCATGCACCTCTGTGGATTCCAGACGCTTCGTGCTCAGTTAATCTTGCTAAAACTTTTTTCCAATTAAAACATGTCAAATGTCTGCCATGACGTACAATGGGATTGAGGTTTACGTTTTCCCGGATGTTTGCCGGCTAATAATACAGATTGACCGCAGAAGAAAGATTGTTGGTGACCGTTCATTTTTTTTTTTTTTTTTTTTTTTTTTTTTTTTTATGACCAGCCAATTCCATGCGTCCAACAAATTAGAAATTTTTAAATTTTTCGTCTTTCTGCTGCCCGCTCCCATCTAAATGAAGACATCTTTATATCATGGTTTCATGTCCTCCAGCTATTCGTTTGATGTCGATGCAGAAGTTTATTCTTTCCAAAAACAGATTCCTGCATTGCTATTTCACTACCGAGTTATGGCTAAAGCATAATTTCATCTCATTGGTTGTTCAATCATAATTTTCTATACTGAATGATGCCTTTTCTTTAAAAAAATTCTATTGCAGACTTTTCATCCTAAGTAATTCCCAAATTGTTAAGTCCATAGGATATCAAAAAAGGATTTAAAAGTTAAACTATTTCAATGGCATCTTAAGAAATATAGAACTATCTAAGGTGCTACTTCGGAAGACGGTTGCACGGATTTTGGCAAGTAACACGACTTATGGTAAACCTATTGCTGGATAAGTTATTTATGGTAACCGATACTTTGTTGTCATTTTATTTAAAAAATAATGTGTTTTATTATGCATAAATTCTGTGTTTTAAATATTATTTATGGCTTCTAAATATTAAAAATGAATTTAATTTTGCATTTTTATTTGAAATAAAAATTTTGGGTACTATTCGGTTTTGAGGGCTGCAAAAAAATTGCAGCGAAAATGTATGAGCAAAAGTGCCAAATCTAGCAAACGTGCCCATTTAACAGCGAGCCAAATCTAGCATACGCGTTGATTTCAGATTGCGTAAGTTTATATAGTTCTATATTTCTTAAGACACCATTGAAATAATAGTTTAATTTTTAATTCCTTTTTCGATTTTAAATCCTTTTTAAGATGATTGTAAAAATTTTATAGGTTATAATTAAATTTTTTTCCTGAAAAATTTATAATAATTATTTAAAAATACAAAATTTTTTAAATAAATCATAAAAAATTGGTGAATTTTATTTGGAATTAACCTAAATTTTGAAATGTGAAAGAAGGAATCAAATAAGTTTAATTAAAAAAAAAAAGAGATTAATACATACCAAATTAAATTAACACTGAGGAGCTAAAATTTTGAGAGCTAATTTTTTAAAAACTACTCATGTGATTATAAAAATTGGCATGCCATTTCAGAAAAAGTCCCATTTTGAGGGAAAATCCTTATGTTAGAACAATGCTATATATAAATCTAATATATATCCTAATTCGAATTTTTGAGACATGAAAAACACAATTTGGTAGCTCAGTAGAACAGGAAATATAGAAGTCTGTTTTTTTTTTTTTTTTTTTTTTTTGAGCAATGTACATATATACAAGGTCAGGACTGGCTCAGAAAAGATATTTATTTATAATTATACACTATTATGGTAAATTTATTATTTACCTCCATCAATGTTCACCCCACTAGCACTCATACATTTTTATTTTCTCACTGGTCAAATTCATATTGCAGTTCATTTCCTGATTTTGCTTTCTTCCTAATAACTTTATAATGACTCAAATTGGATTCCTTTTAGTGCAGATTTTTACGGAGTCTCCACAATTCTCTGATTTTTTTTTAAGTGAAAATAAATCACTCTGTATTTCAGAAGAAGAATAATGGAAAAAAAAAAAAAAAAAAAAAACAATTACAGAAAGATTCAAAGAAAAATGTAAATTTTTTAATGTATGACATAATCCTTATTTAACAATTTAAATTTGTATTTTAAATTGCTAAAATACATTTTCTTTTCTCATGTTGATATTGTTTATTAAATTTACAATAAATATCAATAGTTTGGGAATCTTTCTAAAAACGAAGGCACGAAAGCCACCAACTTGCACATGCTAAGTAACTTTTACATTTTCCATAAAAAAAATTAACTTAATATTCCATAATTTAACTTACCTTAAAAATTTTAACTTTTAATTATCTATAAAAAATCGTCAGATTGTGCAAAGATGGTTGTGATAGTATGTAAGTACCATATATTTATTCAGAAAGAAAAAAATAAAATTCAATTATTAAAAGAATTGAATCGATATCATTATTAACCCAGTATAATATAGGTTAATCTTCGGATTATGGTAACTTGGCGAAAATTTGGCGACCAACCCTGCTACAGCAATCTGCTAGTTTTTTTTTTTTTTTTCTCACGAAGTAAAGGCATTTTTTTTTTCCCCTCAACATTTTTTTCCAACAATCTGCTAGTCGAATTACGCTTATGCTAGAACTTTTATGGAACAAAAATGCTTAATCATGACGAAGATTAGGTGCGGAATTGGGAGAAAGTGCAGAATCGCCCAATGCTTGCCGCGTTTTTAAGAATTGCACATGCACGGTATCCATGAACACGTCAACCAAATTTCACTTATAAAACCAACCCAGAATTGCACAAAAATGGCACTGCACACACTCTTGACTTTATCCATGTAAACTGCTAAAGTCCTAGCTAGTAACCTTTATCGCCTTACCAAAATGTCATCAAACTTACCATATTCCAAAGATTAGCCATAATATGTTGCAAATGAATAAGAATTCTACCTGTTTTCACTAAATTCTTTAGGTAAAGTAATTTAATTGGGGTAAAAGTTTACAATTGGGTGCCCCTTGTTTTTTTGGCGATTCTTTTTTGACGCCAAGATCGGCGCCAGGAAGACATAATTTCAAAATGGCCCAACACAAAACCAAAATAAAAAGTCAAAGAATTGCATAAACTGTGTCCATGTACACATCGATCTGTTTTCACTTAAAAAAACATCCCAGAATTGCACAAACTAGGCATTGCGCACTGTTTAAATTTGTCCATGTACACATCAATCTATTTTTATTTTAAAAAATTCAGGAGGCTAAAAGCAAAGTTACACTATCATGGTAACCAGAAATAAGATTTCATCGCCAAAATTTTACAAAAAATTGTCGCTAATCGAAGGGGCACCCAATTCTACATTAGAGCCTTAATTTAATCAGTTTGCATTTTACTGATAAAATAATAAAACATTTATTTTTAAATAAGATAAACTGTTATTAATAAATTCATCTTTCTTAATAGCCTTATTCATGCATCATTGTTTATTTCTTCCATTTTCTACTACCATTCTAGAAGAAATCCAAACCTAGTATTTAGCAAATTTTTTCACTTCAGCAAAACACAGCACTTGCTTTTTTGCATTTTTAGCTTCTTTTTTATTATTATTAAAAGACTACATTAAAAATATTATTTAAAAAAATCAAAAATCATTCTAATTTACTCTTTATACATACAACATTTTAGCAAAGCTCAACATTTTTGCTACCCCTGCACCACAAAAACTAATTTTAAGGATAATTTATTAAAACAGCTAGTGAAAATGTCAATTCCAATACCTTAAAAAAATTACAACTCATCAATACCAATAACTTTATATTTGGCAGTAAACATACATTTTCAGATGACATTCATGGAGAGAAGAAGAAAGTAAAATTATGAACAAATTTTAGTACTTTTTTCCATCTGCAATCATTAACACAGTTTGTAACAAAAAAAAAAAAAAAAAAAACAGTTGAACTCCTCTATAATGAACTTGAACGGATGAAAAGTTTGATTTGTTATATATGGTGGTTCATTATACTCGATCTGCTAAGAAAAAAATGGATCATTTCACAAAATAGCACAAAAGTTTATTGACGAACCACTCAGAAAGAGTCTTTACGGCTGTTACATCTAAAAAAAATCTCCTAAATTTCTTTTCAATGTTTTTCAGTTTCACCATACGTTAATAATTTTGCACAAAAATATTACTCGGCATAAAGGTCCTGCTTTAGAAACATCCTTCCAATTGAATATTTAAATCTCAAACATGCATTTACAACGAAAAAAGCACTAAACTGAATGCTGTATGACAGCTCAGTGGAATCAAAGAAGCAATTCAGGCTTTCAGTCTCAATCCATGATACAATTGGATCTTCTAAGGTATATTTATTGTACGTTATAGTTTTCCAAGAATTGAGTGCTATACCTGAATCACACAGCCTTTTTCTAGAGTACAGATAAACGGAGGGTAATGAAAATAAAAGAAAGTTGTCTTTCGTTTTGGAACATTCTAAACAGGATGAATTTACGGGTTAGTAATAAGTCAAGTGAAAGTTACAGAAATTCTGATAAAAAATTTGAAAAATACAAACAAAACAAAACAAAAACAAACAAAAAAAAATCAGTTCAAGATATCTAGAAATTTTATCTGATTTTTATACATTTAGAAGTTTGCTATAGCCATATAAAATAATAATTAAGTTTACACGAAGTTGGATAGGGCCAAAAAATTCGTTTGCTATATCCAGAGGTTCGTTATAAATCGAGTTCGCTATGATTGTACACATAGGTATAAATGCCTTAAGTTAGAAATAATATATAAAAGGATTTTCATAAGCCTAATTTTTTAACGGAATTTTATCTCTAGCATTCTAAAAACACAAGTAACAAAGAATATTAAATAAATGATTAAAACAACAACAAAAAAAAAAAAAAAAAAAAAAAATTGCATACATTTTCCACTAATATAGAATAAAAATTTACCTTGGAAACAGAACCTTACGAAGGTTTCGGAGCATTTGATTCTTTACGATTGGCTTCTGTATTGTGCATTTTAGTAACTAATTTACGCACATGTCCACAAGGATCGTGCTTATTAGTATGCTCACTAACTTCTTTCTTAGATCGCTGTTTTCCACTATGACCAGCATTCATGTATTTATCCTGATCATAATTGAAATGTTCATACTCGTCGAAATGCTCTTCAGACATAACTGCTCTTTACTGAAAAAAATAACACAACGTTTGTTATCAAGCTTCCTTTCGGAATATTCACAACTGAATAATAAAAGTAGTAGAACAATTATTTCGCTTTCGCTTTTTACGATTCAAACAAATTTGGTTATCGATATCCTTGATAATTATGTATTTGGTATAATAACAGAAACTGACAGATAATAGAGTTTTAAAAATCAAGAATTAAAAAAACAGCTGAAAAGTAGACTTAATTTTAGAATAAAATGTTTTAATGTTATTCTTTTAACAGTCGCTTGATTAGCAAATAAAATTCCGAAATTTATTTGCCTACTTACTGATAGGACTGGCCTTTATATTGAATTTGTAAACAAATAAAAATAAGTTCTTTATGATGTCATCTTTATTTGATAAAGTGCAAATTTTCTTAACGATGACATTTTTTCTTTCTTTAAAAATATAGCACAACAATGATGTGGTACGGCGGGCTAAAAGATGTAGACACAACATATCAAATGAAGTGCTTAAATTAGCGAAAGTGAAACCAACTTGTGGAATTGCTCGTGTGTGTGATAAATTTTGAAATTAAATATTGGAATATATTTATGTACACGATTTGAGTATTCGACTGATAAGACATCAGTTTCTCTTGTTTTCTACTCATCGAACTCTTGTTTTCTACTCAAGAATAAAATAGAATCCGATGGGAAATGGGAAGCTTTCCCCCATTTTTTGTCTCTAAAAACTAATTAAATTAGATTGCTGAATTCTAATCGAACGATTCATCGAAAACAAAGCTTATCCGCAAATCTCTTTATAATGTTGGTAAAAAAATCTATAGTCCAAATTTATTAAATCTGGATATTCAATCTTTTTTTTTCCATAAAAAGGAAAGTCTTATTATAGTGATGGGATGTTTACGACTTCTGAAAATAACATCAGAAATTTTTAATTAATTAAAATAAAATTGGAATAAGCTTTTGCTTTGACTTCCGTTCAGAATTTATTATTATTATTATTATTATTTTGAGATAAAATATTCAGCTCAAAAATTAGCATTTTATTTTTAGATTGAGAAAATCATGGCACAAAAATTAATGGGACACGACAGCTAATGAAATCACCTCTTATAAATGCAATATATACATTTGAGACATTTTATTTTACATCAAAACCTAAATGGCAGTTTCTAAAACGGATTCTGTAATCAAGTTTGCTTATATACAGATGTTCCCTATGTTATGAATGAGTTACGTTCCGAAAGACCGATTGAATGTCTTCTTAAAATGTTAATAGTTTCGCTCTGCACGTCTCCTAACGATGTTCATTATATAAGAATTATAAATACTATCAAATAAGCATTTAAAAATACAGAAACGAATAAAGGATACATTTTAAATTTTAGGCAGAATATATTAGAAAGGAATAAAGAACTTATTAAACAGCGCTTAACTTGGTACCTTCCTTGAGAACCAATTTGCTCCTATCTGCGAAAGTTCGTAAAGTGGAGGAAGTCTGTAATTGCATTGTCTATTATTTTTCCTTTCGCAAGTTTTTCTCCCTTTTCTTTATAAAGAAAGAAGTGATTTTTTTTTTTTTTATTTTTTTTTTTTTTACTACTGTCTGTTGTTTGATGAATACTTCAAAAGCATTATAAATGAATACAGAACTTACTATACAGTACATTTGCAATTCCTTTGCAGATGTCCCGTTTTATCTTGTAGTGAAAAATTTCGAACTTTCACTTTATTTGCATAGTTTTTAATTTTTTCTATGTTTACTTTTATAGTTACACATTTTTATAATCATCAAATTTGTTCTGGGTAAGCGAAGATCACATTATTCAATACTTTCTTTAAATTTAAATATTTTATACACAGACGAGACACAAAATAATATAAACGAAGTGCAATTTAAAACAAACTCCACAAAACTTTCTTAGTAGAAAGTTAAACCAGCCTTTGAATGAAGCATACACTGTATGCTATGTGAGATGGATACGTAATAGGTCTTGCATAACATTTAAAGACATATGAAATCATTCCTTCTGTAGATAATTCTCTAATCCGGAAATGAGGTAGAATTCGAGAACGAAGTTTGACTTTAAATACTTCCACAATTCAGGGACTGAGGGAATCCAAACGAGATACCCTACTTCCACGTCATACACTTCAAGCCATGCCACATTACATCTAGCTGTGTCGGAAAACACAGCTGGCAGTACTTGAAAAAGTAGTCGCGCTTTAGGGAAATAAAGAATGTGGTCAAAAGGCTGGGAACGATCCAATAGTGACTGCGGTTTGACCTTATTCTGCAGAATAACAGAGCATCATAATTTTACCATTGCTCATACAGGTACAGTACATGGGGTCCTCACAATTCCATGACCATAGGAAAAGCCACAGGAGTCTCCAGGAAGCTCCGAAACTTTCTTGACGCCTCCTCACCATTAGGGGGCCCACCAGCGGCCGAGCGGTAAAATCGGTGAACACTGGTAGTTCGGTCCGAGGTTCGAATCCCGCAAACGGGCTGGCTGCATGAGCGTTTTCGTGGTTTTCACCATGTGTAACGTGTATACGAGCCAGTTTCCCTTAGAAAGTCCTCCACGAAAGCATCTCTCCCCTTAGGCAGATAGTCCTAGTGTGCTTTGCCGTATTCTCAATACACCACCACATCACCACTGGATCTTATTCGCAAGAAGCACATTTACATATCAATATTAAGACCCATCCTTACATATGCCTCCCTTGCATGGTGCTCTGTTTCCCCCTCTCTATTAAATAAATTGCAGGTTTTCCAAAACAACTAATTACGAAAAATCACAGGAGCCCCCTGGTTCATTAGCAATGAACAGTTACACAGAGACCTTAAACTCCAAAATCTGGCGTTATTCATCAATAAATGAAATAACAATTTTTTCAAGAAAGCCATCACCAACGCGGAGGTAAATTATTCTGACAATTTTAAGAATGAGCTCCTAGAAATTGACATCAATTTAAGGCCTTATGCAACCCACATTTATCGGAATCCCTTATAAATATTCCTAACTTCTGCCAGCCAATTTTGAAGTTTCAAAGTATGACTTTTTCAAAGTATGACTATGGCCTGGGCCACATCTACACAATCTTCCTGCAGTCCCTTATCAAGGTATTCCTGCGAAGCACTGTATGTTATGTCTTACCTAACCGGGGTTATTTGAGGTGCCTGTAATAGCGGAATATAATTCCTGCTGAAACAGGCATATCAAAAGTATCAAAGAACAGGTACAATCCAGCCGCACAAACTATGCAGTTCCGTCCTAATTTTGAAGAAGAACACCCCACTTCCCCAACCATCGAAGTTTAGAGAGTACTTTCGGCTCACCTCGTAATTTGAGTGCCCCCTTGCCGCACAGACACTACACACTTACAAACATCAATATCTTCTTTGGGATTCGAACCCGGGCCCATTGATATGGCAGTCAGCGTCACTAACCGCTACAGCGTCTGGGCGGTATACAGAATAACAAGTGGGCCAAGACCACGCTAATAGTACCACATATCATCAGGAATCCATCCCCATGTTTCACAGCTGGCAAGATGCAGGCAGGCGTAAATGCTTCTCTGATTTCTCCAGACACAAACGCGCCCAGTGATCTGATACAGAGTGAATGCTGTTTCATCAGACCAGGTAGTTTGTTGACAGCATTTAGGGGCCCAGCTTTAAGGGAGATCTACCAACATCTTAAACAATTAACTCCTCCTGTTTAAGAAGATGTTAGGTCTTCAGCACTGACGTCGCTTGAAAGTATTACATGATGTTACCAACGATTTATGGCAAAACCAGCGGCAGAGTAAGCGCTTGAAAGTATTACATGATGTTACCAACGATTTATGGCAAAACCAGCGGCAGAGCAGTCACTGAACACTGGTAGTTCGGTTCGAGGTTCGCATCCCACGAACGGGCTGGCTGCATGGGCGTTTTCCCATATGTAACGTGTATAGAGTCGGTTTCCCTTAGAAAGTCCTCCCTCCCCTTAGGCAGATTCCCGAGGCTTTACCGTAATCACATAAACCAAACCAGCCAGGGGTTTACGAATTGCAACTCCACAACAGTTACCATTTAAAAAAAAAAAAAAAAAAAAAAAAAAAATTGTTTTCCCCAATGCCGAGCACTAGCCATTATACGCATTGACCACTACTAAGGCCGGAAACTTTATTATGGAGACACTTAACAGACGGGCCATCGTTGCTTCCTATTAAGGGACAGACAATTTACATCCATTCCTCCTCCGGGATTCGAAACCGGGGCCTTCGGTATGGCAGTCAGAATAACTAACCACTTTCCTGTCTGGGCGGCTTTAAATCATAATTAAAATTAATTAAATTTAAAAAGCTTTAAAAATTTTCACTTTAAAAGGTATTTAATTTAACAATTTTTATTAAATTAATCATTATTTTACAATTTTTTAAAAAATATTTCGAGAAAATTCAGAAACGTGACTTCTTTGAAAATTCTTCGGCTGTTTCTTGGAAAAGCCCAAGGAATTTTCAACAATACTATTCTTGATATCAATTTTACTATGTGGTATTAATTACATTTTATTATGTTGCTTTTGTCTCAGTTTTGATACGTGTTATTCCGATTGGACGGTTGACTCGTCTTGATTTGCGATCTGATTATTACCTCTTGATTATTTAATTAAACTCGCAGCATACTGCGTAGCTTTAATAATTTTAAATTTTATTTGAAATTGCTTAACTTTTGTTTATATATATATAGAGAGAAAGAGAAATGAAAAATTATCTTCTCTGAAATGTGAACAGGAATTAGATGGTAAATGTGTACTATTGTGGAAACTACGAATTAAAATTTGTAAATAATTAAACTGGAATCTTCAATAAAATGAAAAAATAAAGACTAAAAACAACACAATTATTGCTCATTCCAAAAATAGAAAGATCCCGAGTTATTAAGGGAAATTGGAATCTCTCCATACAATCACCACCAATCCATGAGAAATGCGTTTCAGCATTTCTGAATAAAATCCCTTTCCAAATTTTAAATTTCTATTGAATTTTATAAAATTGAATACAAATTTCTATGAACCAGCAACAATTCTCTTGTTTTTGGATTTTATTTTTGCAATTTATTAACGACTCCAGTGTTATCATTTACAAATCCCGATTTTTAATTTCCACAATAGTACACATTTACTATCTGCTTTCATTTTTCATTTATAATTTTTCATTCACTTATTGTCTATTAAATTAAATTTTACCTTCGCAACAATAGCGCAGGATTTCACTATTCAAGTTCTTTTTAAATAAATTTTAAAATTCATTAATCGGAAGAACACACATTAAAAATGATTCCTTTCTTGATTTAGCTAAATTCGCAGTACACTGTGCGACTTAATTAATATTTTATTCATCTAATTTGAAGTTTCTAAGCTTTTGTTTATATATAAGGCTTTAATCTAACCTGTGCGCACCAAAGCAGCTCTGATTCTTCAATTTAGATCGAAATCCTAACTCTAATCGAAGCGTATTAATACAACATTTCTTACAGCAGGTAGTAAAGTTGATATTAATAATAATTAATGAATGCATGTATCACTTTTCAGCAGCCGCAAGAGGTAAATAAAAAAATTAAAAAAAAAAAAAAAAAAAAGTGATTCTATGCTAGATACAGAAAGAAAAGAAATGTTAATGAGCTGGAATCCAGTTTAGAAAAGCTTTTAAGTGGATTAGAAGCCAAACTTATGAAATAATTTTATCGATCGCGAAGGGCATTGTTCATTTTTTTTTTTTTTTTTTTACTTCGGTATCCCATGTTTTATTATCATATATTAACTTATCTTTATTTCATTTAGATTTTACGATACATTATTTTTCACTCTATTCTTTTTCTCTCTTCATACGTAGCTTTAACGACTCATTATTTATTTTTTTACATTCGCTCCTCATCCATAATGGCCTTCCATGGGGCGGCCTGGCACTTCTAATTTTAGAAGATAAGCTTTGAACATACACTGTCAAAACCAGATTTAACAATTACCAAATGCCAGTTATTAAATGGGAATCATCTGAATAAAATTTTTAAGTCCGCATTATAAAATACTCAGTAAAATTTTTTTGTACACTTTGGACAAAAAGGGGGTCGACAGTTTTATCTCTTCGTTCTACAGGGCTGTTTGAAGAAATTTAAATTGCGTTTTTCAGATCTCGAAAGCGCGACTTGGAATATATATTAGATTTTTATATAGCATTGTTCAAACATAGGTATTTTGATACAAAATCGGACTTTCTCTGATACGACGTATCGATTTTTTTCCATATTTCGATTCTATGACTCAAAATTATGCCAAAGTGCCAAGTTTTGTAAAAATCGAACTGGGTTTTTAAAAAATTAGCTTGTCAGTGTTAATTGAATTGATATATATTTATTAATACTTCTTTTTTTACTATACTTGCACGATTCCTTTTTTCACAATTCGAAATTTAGGTTCAATCCAAATAAAATTCGCAGCTATTTTCTGATTTTTTTCTAAAAATATGTAGTTAGAAAAAAATTTTGAATTATGACCTATAAAATTTTTGTTATCACCTTAAAGTAGATGTATTTGTAAGTAAACCTGCACAACAATTAGAGTTTTTTTATTCAAAATTTCCGAAAATATACATGAATTTATATTGGCGCGTTTTGAAATTTTGTATATTTGTTATAAGCGATAATACTGTCAAATGTGGTTTACTCACTTTGCTAAAAGTTATTTGAAAGAATGAACAATGCATCCTTTTTCCGCTCGGACACAGTGAAAAGGAAAGGATTTCGCAAAGTGAATTCTTTCTTGGCCCAAACCAAGATAAAAAAAATGCGCCAAGATAAATTTTTGAATTTCTCGGTAAGTTTCCCACCAAATTTTACAAAATTTAATTAGGCATAATTTGACTAGTAAAATCGAAATAGGAAAAAGTAGGTATTCATTTCAGAGAAGTCCGATTTTGAAGCGAAATACCTATGTTAGAACAGTGTTATACATAAATCTAATATATATCCTAAGTAATGTTTTTGAGACATGAAAAATGCAAGTTAAATAATTTTGTCAATTGGCCCAGTAGAACGGAAGCCGTAAAACTGTCCTTTTTTTTTTTTTTTTTTTTCCCCACAGAATGTGCCTAACAATCTATCGTCTTGCTTTTTCATGCCAGAGTAATAAAATCAAATATTAATTGATTAAATAGTATTTGAATCTCCATTAAATATTTTACAAATGTCTACAGTAAATTAAGACAGTTCAAATTGTATAAAATTTAACAAGAAAAATTAAGTTTTAAAAATCATCAGTGCTAGGAAAAGGAATTTGAACAACTTAAGTGCCATTAATTCAATAAATTTTATTTGTTGACAAGAAACATTTTCCTCAGTAAGGGCTAAATATTAAAAAACAACTGATCTGAGATGTGATGAAAAACAGGTAGTGCTGACAGGTAAGTTTATAATTTTAAATACAATAAACTCGACTATCCGGAGTAATAGGGATTGTAGTTTTAAATAATTAATAGCTCAACTAAATTACACAAATTTTTCTTTTGACAAAGATTTTTAAAATTGTTTATTTGAAATTGCAAAAATAAGTTTACGAGTACAATTCCTATTAACATTTCAACAAACACTTTTACTATAAATACTCTTGCCCTCAATAAAACAAATAATCTGTACGAAATTTCTGACAAAAATAGTTATGATTAAACTGGAATGAATAAACTGCATCAAAATTTACACAAAATGTAAAATTTTGTCAAGTTTCTAAATATAAAAATTTGTCAAATATGCAATTTTAGATAACAGACTTAAAAAAAAAATCTATTACCTTTTTCTAATCACAATCTTGTAAATCTGTTAGCCACCACACGATCGTGCCAATTTTTTTATCAACAAAAATCCACATAAGAAGAATCAGAACATTGATCTAAGTATTAAGAAATTCTGCTCAAGGCTTCAGTGTCCCAACAGTAAAATCTCTAAATAGTGGTAATTCAACATGAGAGACAGGCTGGTTCCAGGGTTTATTTTGAATATAGTATGGCCTATAAGAGCTATAATCAAAAAAAAAAAAAAAAAAAAAAAAAAAAAAAAAAAAAACAAAGCATGCTTCAGCATATTTTGAAAACAAAGAAAGAAAAGTTCACCATTTTCTGATTGTGACGCCCTGCCAATATAATTATAATTATCAAGCAGAATGTGGCAGGAGGAAAAAATATCCCCCCCCAAGTCCCAGAGAAGGCATGGAAATTTGTATAGTGTTGGCGCAGCACTCTAAATATGCGACGAGCCGAAAGTCCTCTCATGTGGTTCGGTGGGAGGAGAGTACCAACTCGCGAACCCTCGTACACGTCCCACCTGAGATCCTCTCCATCAAAATTGGGGGCGGAATTCAGCTAAATCTCAGCGTCACCTGTAAGGTGCTCATGCCTGTTGCCAACAACAGGTGTATCTTACACTTCTTACCATGGGGAATTTTGTGAGCTTGGGCTGATGTTACTGTCAGACAAGTGAGCGTCAGTAACAACAACAAGGCTCTGTACAAGTGACAGCTTTAGTCTCCTATACATGATTACATCATTTCAAAAACTCTGCAGTAGGAAATCGTGCTGGATGTGTTATGGACCAGGGTGATCACTTTTAGCCCTTTCTGGAATGAAAATTTACCCGTTTTCATTAAATTCATTACAATTCCCTGGGGAATAAGTCTTTAACATGGCAGTGGGGGCTTTTCTTTGCTTAAAAGTCTCAACATTCATCAAAAGTTTTGTTTTACTAGGAAAGACAGGCATGCATTCAGAAGTCAGAATAGATTTTTAAGACTTGTTTATTACTGAAATCAAATTTGCTCATTGGATTTGTGCATTAAGAAAATGCCGGAGCTCTTTTATTTAGGGCTCCAGATAGACCTACAGTTCATTTCAAACACTGAAAAAAGCCACAGCCAGACTACAGTGCAATTTAAGCTTTGACTATAGCCCCTAAATATAATACAAAATGCAAATCATGCTGTGCAAGGCAAATTTCCTGTATATGCAATTCTTGGACTGTTGGATAAAGATAGCATTATAAGGAATTATTGCCTTTCCCCACGTATGCTATTGTGGTGTAGCTGGTAGCACAGTTGGCCAGCATTGAAAGATCCATGGTTTAAATACTAGTGAGCACATAGCTGATTATTTTGTGTTTCCTACTTAACCTAATAGCTCTACAGTGCAAGATAGAATGGATAATATTAAAACAGATAGATTCCTTTCGTTTTGACCTGTCATCTTTTATTTCATGCATTTTAAATTATAAATGCTTCTAAATAATCAAAATAACACTAGACTTACCTTTGTAAAATCAGTTGATGGTAGTATCTTGAAATTATTTTCAGCTGCTAGAATAATTCAGTATTCTATTATTAAATTTTTAACTCTATGATACAGTGGACATTACTATGGGTACAAAAAAATTAAGTATAGGAGAGAACTGACCTTGACATGCCACTTTTAAAGTAATAAGCTAATTTAGAAATGCCATCCATATCGGAGATTCTCAAATTACGGAATGTCGCCACCAATAAGGCAGTATTAAAATTACCAGGAACACTTTAAAATTTTGCTTTCTGTGAATATTTAGATACATATTTTGTAAATCCTCACCAAACCTACTTACAGCAGCTTTACTACAAGCAAAAGATTTTGTTTCTTTCCTAAATTATTTTCACAAGGCATTTTATGAATGTAATTAAATGTAAAATTAATATTCATAAATAACAACAAAACTGTTCTTCGAGTGTCAGATATTTTATTAACAATTTGTGTTGCCACTGAGAAGTATGAAACATTTCTATAACATCAGATATAAATAATATAAGAAACTGTATTCCAGAGCTTGCAACTTAATATGCAGAAGGAAAAACTACACACCATGCAATATTGTATGTTATATATGTATATATATATTTTGAAAAATTAACAGTCTATTTCTGAATACAGAACACATGTACCATATAAGGTTTTAAAAAAAAAGGCTCAGAAAGATAGTTGATTTGAAATACTTGCAAAGAATATTTTGGAAAATACCACTCTGCTCACATTAAATGATTCATCATCTCTTCCTTTTTAAAAAGTAAATTGCATTTTTAATAAATAATAACTAAAGATGCAATTACATATATCTGAAATTAGGTTATAATAAATTGACAAGTTATAAATACAGGATTCCTATTAAAAATCAAGTTCTAGCTTCCCTGATTTTCCATGACCAAATGAAACAATTTCTTTGATAAATGCAATACACTAGTCATCAAATTAAGCATGAACTAACCACATAAGTGGCTAATTGCTTAAAATAGTATTTATTACAAAGAAAAAAAATATATAATGGTTTTAATAAGCAGTGTAATTTTATAAAATTATTTAATATTTCTTGATATCTTATGAGTTAAATGCATTTTTATTAAAAATCAATCAGATTAAAATGCAGAAAAATTATTCTTAAGAACTGCATTTATTGCTTTTGAATAACTTAGTTTATTAATAAATAACAGAATAAATTTAAAAGTTAAACATATTATCAGGGTTGCCACTCAAACAGGAGAATGAAATTCCCTGACTTTTCCAGGTATGTTTTGAGAGAATTCCAGTCTATCCATGTAATGTACGTTGGCTGTGCTTAAGAGGTAAATTAATTATGGTATTACTTGTACTGTGTAGCAAATTCACTTAATTATTCAATAAATCCCAGAGGACATTTATTCTTAATTATTCTTGGCACACTTTGTTTGATAATTTTGTTTACTTTTCCGCTTAAAAAACTTAATAAAATTTAAGATATATACATTGGATAACAACTGTACGTTTTATTTAATTATTACTCATGATCATCCCCAGTTCAACACGAGGCTAATCCGGTTCTTATAAATCACAACGCAATGCTAAAAGTTAGGTTAGATTTTAGGTAAATTTAATTTGTGTGAGGTGTATTCTTAAAAGGTACCTTAACACTTGAAAACACAAATATAATTATAATAGGAGTTGTTTTCTCCACTGAAGATTGAGATTAGAATCTGCCCAATCTGGAATAAAATAAGGCTTTTTTTGCAGACATTCTGCAGCTAAATGAAAGAAAGAAATCTATTTAATGATATTTTTTTTAATAAATTGAGGTATTTTATATTTACTTTGCAGCATACATAAGGAAAAAATATATGCATTAAATTTTGTGATATCATCATACTGCTAGAATTAATTTCAGGATTATGCCATAGAAAATTTCCTGAAATTTGGAAATATTACTTACTAATGATAAATAAATTTAGAGGGAAGAATCAACATTAAATGATATGAATAACATAAAAATAAAGATAATTACTTAAAAATTTAATTAGAATAATCAACGATATTTTAGCGAATATAGTTATACTACATGGTTATCCTAGATGATTGATTACTATTTTTTATTTTACTGCAAAATGAAAAGGTATTTATTAAAAAGAAAAGAAAAGAAAAGAAAAAAAAAAATTTGCAGTAAAATCCTAGCATACGATACGGCTTTCGCATGATTTTGAAAATTGTCGCCACGAACAAAATGACCTGTTTACCACTCATCATCATGTCGCCAAATCCCGCTGTACCATACATGGAGATTATTCTAACCAAAGAACGTCTTTGTAAAAAGCGGAGGGTAAATTTGCCAAGAGATTTGGCGACGGAACCTGGCGCCAGAATTTCCGTCTTCGCGATGTGTACAGAAAATTGAGAAACACGTGTTAAGAAGAAACGTTCTTTGACAAAAAAGAAAACTACGAAAATCCGTTTTTAAATTATTGCGAAAAATCCAAGAAAAAATGTTTTATCAAAGAACGATTTTTCTTGGATTTTTCGCAATAATTTAAAAAACGGATTTTCGCAGATTTCCCCCCCCCCCACCTCAAAATAACTAATTCATGAATTAATTTACTTGCGCCAAAAAATATTTTCTTTTTCTTTAGAGTTTAAAGAAATTTTAAACGATATTCATTTTATGAACTCTTGATAACGTGACATTCGAACTTTGACACCGGTTTCGAGCTTTGGTGACAGATATATCGCGCATGCACAGCTGTTTCCCGCTATGATGGAACGGAGCCACGTCTGTTGCAGAGAGGTTTTCCTTCTTTACAATATATATTTTTTAATTCTAACCATCATGGTATCGTATACTAGGATTAAACCCATTTTGTTTGATACGAGAAC
Source organism: Stegodyphus dumicola (assembly GCF_044657685.1). Taxonomy (NCBI): domain Eukaryota; kingdom Metazoa; phylum Arthropoda; class Arachnida; order Araneae; family Eresidae; genus Stegodyphus; species Stegodyphus dumicola. Next base: position 181,032,131 of record NC_140776.1, on the reverse strand, counting down.
AGGTACTTTCTTTAGTTCATGCACTGCACATGCGATTCTCGAGGTTACTGGAAACCAAAAGTTGCGGGAAACTTGCTTTGCCTTTCTAAAAAGACAATCAAATTGGAGCTGCAAAAATTGGCTCTATGCCAGCTGCCTGAATGACACTCACGTGATACACAATTCCCCAAAAAAGTGATCTCTTCCGACGTCGGCGCAAAATTCGCCCTTTTTGGTGGGATTGTTGTATGAAATTCCCCGACTTTTCCAGATTTTGACTGAAACACTTAAATTCCCTGACTTTTCCCTCAATTTTTTGGTCAATTTCCGAATTCCCTGACTTTTTCCGGTTTTCCAGGTAGCGTGGCAACCCTGTCTTATGCTCCGAACAGTTACATGTTGATGCATAAAAGATAAAAAGTGCTTTATTTCAAGCAGAGGCAACAAACTGCTTTTAAACAGCTGAGTTCGTTGACTGAAATTGAAAAATAAATATTTTCTACTTTGACAAATAGCAAAATTCTGCATGCTAAAGATAAAAATGTTTTATTTTAAACAGTATTTCTACTGCTCATTTTTTATTTACTGAGTTTCTTCTGCAAAATTCATTAGTTCATATAAAATATAACATAAACAAAAAATAAATTCAAAATTTGGCTTTCCAAGTACACATGTTTGGGTGGAGGACTTATATGTACTCAAAATTGAATGGCTCTAGGTACAACCAGTTTTCTACCGTGCAAGGTAAACATATATATACACAGATTCTTCATTATTTAACAATAGAAAACTGAATGCATTATGCATTTACTACAGGATATAATGAAATAACAAAGGATCACAATAAAAATTTAATTAACTCATTATTGCAAAGCAAATGAAAGACATTCCATTATAAAATATGCATCTACACATTCAAGATACTAGATAAGTTTTTTTTTTTTTTTTTTTTTTTTTTTAAGAAATACCAATTTTTTGAAGAGGAATTCTAAAAAAAAAAGGGGGGGAGGGGAAGAGGGATTAATAAGAACATATTATTCATAATAAATATTACTCTTTTGGAGCTTTGAAATAAAAATGAGGAGGTAAGAATTACACTAAAATGAAAACTATGTTAGATTAATATACCATTTATTTCCATGTATAAGCCAAGAATTTTTAGAAAGTTTCTTGCTATGGAAATTTGGGAGTTGGATTCAAAATGATTCACAAGACATTGCCTCATCAGTGGCCGAGTAACTAAGATCACTGAATACTGGCACATCATCCTGCTTTGGTTTGAATCCAAGCAAGTGAGTTGGCTACGTGGTTGATTTTCACTGTTTTCTCCATGTGTAACATAAATATGAGCTAATTACTCTGAGAAAGTCCTTTATGAATGCATCCCTGTCCTCTGAGACAGGTAACCCTCATGGCTTTATCATATTTAAATACCCTAACTTACGATGAATAGCATCTTTAATCCATCATTAACGTCAATATCATCTGCATCATATACATCACCTTCTATTCTATCCATAACACTGCCAAGACCCACCCGTGGCTGAGTGGTAAAGTTACTGGACATTGGTAGTTCGGTCCAAAGTTTGAATCCCACAAATGGGCTCGCTGCATGGTGTTTTCAAGATTTTCCCCGTATGTAACATGTATTCGAGCCAGTTTCCCTTAGAATGTCTTCCATGAAGGCGTCCCTCCTCTTAGGCAGATATCCCTTGAGGCTTTGCCATAATTACATAAACCAAAACCAAAGCATAATACTGCCAACAAAATAAATTTTTTTGACAAATAAGACAAATGTCTCTGGCATGCTTTCCGAAAGGATGACAACTTGGCATTCACTTTCAGCCTATTTGATATGTCTAGGTTAGATGACTAATGTATAACTTCTGGAAGCATGTTGCTGGGTTTACAGAGCAATTTTAAATTTGGCTTATACATGGATTATCAATTTCGGCTGAATTTTGATGCAAAAATCACACAGCTTACATTTAGAAATACATAATAGTTCTTTATAATGATGCACAAAAGTACAGTGCAGTAATTTCTAAATTACAATTTTAAAGAAAGAAGTGATAGAATAGTTACATTTTTAAACAGAAGGAAGAATAACAGTTTACTGACAGGTGAGAAGAAAAGATATAGGGTGATAAAATTTTATCAGGTATGATCGAGTAAAGTTCTTTAAGGAAGAAAAACAAAATTTCAGTTTATTATTATTTTAAAGATGAAGTATTTACTAATTACTATCTAAAGCACAAACTCTATCATTTGAGAAGATTGATCTGCACACCTTTTTAAAACTTAACTCACATTTTGAAAAAATTCTGTTCTCTCCCCTCCCTAATATTTTTAAGAAATATTGATATTTTCACCAACTTCAAGATTTTCCAAGTAAATAGGAACCCTGTAATACCACATAACTAGTATGATTTAAAACTGAAAATTCTTTAAAGAAAACTTTAGATCAGGGGTCAGCAACATAGTGCTTGCGAAGTAATTTTAAACCACCATTCAAATATCTAAATTCTAAATTTTATATATTTAGACAATAAACACTCATAATTGCAATGAATAGTTTTAGTACAAATTCTTATTTTATCTTCACCACTTTAACAATTGTAAAAATTATAAATACAGTTAAACTTTTGACAAATATTGAATCTTAGCGACATCTAGAATGCACTACATGACTAGATGAATCAATTTTTGACTGCCTGAAACATCTGATTTCACATACAGTGAATTATTTTTTGTCCTATTATCTTCGTATACCATGGCACCATGATACCTAACCATAGCAGTCTAATAGATTCGTAACCTCTGTTCATACATAAACTTCTCGTTTAGACATGTAAGCAGAGTACCACCAAGTAAAAGAAAAAAAAAGAGAGAGAGAGAGAGGCACAAGCCAGATCATTTTAATGTCGAGAGGGAAGAGCAATTTTGTTTCCTTTATTAAAAAGAAAAATGTGTATACTTATTCTGCAATTCAACTGTAGAGACCGCTAAAAATGCAGCGCGGATACATATTTCATCACTATTACGGTACTAGTCAAGATTTCACCTTTTTTAACCAAGTCCTCCTAATAAATAATGATCTTGAAGCCTGTTGTAAAATGCTATAATTTAGCATTTTAAAGAAGAGTTTACCATTAAAAATTTTTAAAAGCCAATGACCTTATGAAATATCTTTTTGGTCAGTTGTACATAAATAATTGCACAGCCAACCAAAAAACTCTTTTCTTGGAGGGAATATGCAAGCCTGTAGGCTGTTGGCTCAGTTGAATCAAAAAGGAAGGATGGTATACAGAAAAACAATATACTTGCTCAACATTTACTTTTCTGTAAATAAACTGGAAAAATAAAAGTATGGATAATTTTTGAATTCCTCTCACATTTTAGAAGTGTACTTCCTTAACTTTTTATAAATCTTACTAATGCATTGTAATTTAAACACACATACTTTAGTCAGTGAAATCTTAAAAATAAAATTAAATGGTTTCAAAAACTACATTGGCTAAAAAGGATAGTAAATAATAACAGCAATAAAAAAAATAAAAACACCTATTTCCTTGAAAATAAATTTACAGCACAAAAACTATGTATCACGGAGCAATATATGGTTAACAAGTTAAAAATAATCAACAATTCATTCTCAGATTCAGAATATATGTACCATTTAAAACTTAACACATTCCACGCTAGCCTTAATTTACATTTCTAACAACCATTATATTCTGCTTTCTAACATTTACATATACTATTTAGGTATATCCTTGGATTAAAACACATGTGATAGACTAATAAAAGTGTCATTTTAGATTTATTCCTCTTCTGAACACAAACAGTACTACAGTGTAATTCTGATATGGTTTCATCAATATAATAAAATTGAATAAATTACAAGCAATTTTTGATGTAACAGATACATGTATATGAAGCAATATGGATCAGTCGTCAATTCTGAATAGTAGTACTAAGTGAATATATGGTACAGTTTCGACTAGTAAAATACAATATTTTGAAATTATACAACTTTATTGTGATATGCTTTCTCTCCATGATAATTCATAACAACACATATTCTCGTTTCCTCTCCGGCATCGGGAACGTGTGACCGGAACTGCAGACAAGTATTCAACCATGGGCGAAAGACGTTGTAACAACAGCTGCCTTCTGGTTTGTCGCATGGAGCGTATAGAGTTATAACTGGAATGTTTTACTGCTGTAGAAGGGGATACATATAAAAATTGCTGATTTTTTTTCAAAGAGACAGGAGTAGTATTGGCAGAAATTTTCAGTGACCTCAGGCCCCTTGCCTTTTGTTGTGGACAAGTGATGGCCTTCTGTCATCTCGATGCTGCTCCATTATTCAAATGAACATTTTTGGTGGGTCTAAATAAAAATATTCATAAAAATCAGATATTTAAAATGATTAACAAAAACAGTTAATATAAAAACTTAAGTACCTCATGCAATTTGAGAAACAAAACCAAGCAACTTTAAAATCTGGTAAAAAGAGAGACGCATGTCCCAAGATCTTGGGTTTTAATCAGCCTCTTCCGCCCAATCAATTCTTTGTCATTAATTTTTTCTTTTACACTAAGGGCTGCACCATATGCAATGACAGCTTTAATAGGAAAACATTCCCGTGTAATTTCTCAAATAAAGAAAGTCAGAATTGAAACTAGTTTACTCACTGTTCCATTCATCGTGAAACTTTAGTAGCTAAAACAATCCCCGAAAACCATTTTGAATCAAGCTGTGAAAGTTGTTAATTTTATTAAAAGCCAAGCTTTAAATTAAAATATACTTATGATTTTATGCCAAGGGATGGGCAGTGAACAAGAAACATTTTTGTTATATTCCGAAGTAAGATGGTTATCCAGAAGCTAAGTTTTAAATCGTCTTTCTGAACTTTGAACAGAAATTCAAATTTTCCTCTGTGTTTCTAAATCTGAATTGCAAAAATGTTTATTTAGTGAATTATGGTTGGCACATTTAGCTGATATTTTTGGAAAGTTAAATGAACTAAGGCCAAAGTGTTAATTTGTTTACCGTTAGAGGTAAAATAAATGCAATAAAAAAAATTTAATTTTTTTTTTAAATCGAGCTAATAATCAAACAATTGGATAATAATATTTTAAGCTTAGTTAGCACTTTTAGAAAGTTTTCCAATGGAAACAATTTGAAAATAAAAAATGAATTAGCATCTGACTTTCTCGAGGATTATGAAAATTGGATTAAAAATCTATTTTGTTCAAATGCACCTGAAATTTTATCTCGTGAAGAAAAATGATAATTTCCTGTGATAAAATTCTAACTGAAGATTTCAAAAATAACATAATTGTTAACTTTTGGTTGAACCGAAAAAATAAATTAAAGGCATTTAAAATAAAGCTATTAAATGCTGCCTTTTTGCACAACCTATTTGTGTCAGCATGGATTTTCTTCCATTTATATTTGAAAAATAAATACAGAAAAAATTTTTAAATGGATCCTAATTTATGGTTGTTTATGTGAGCATTGTGCAAATGCCATACATATAGAAGTTTTTTTTTTTTTATATATGCAGTTTAATTATTGCTATTTTTTATTGTTTATGGTAGAAATCATGATGTGCGATGAATAACTTTTGAAATTTAAAGTTGTTTACATTAATAAAAGGAAGTAATTTTGTCTCATTAAAAGCGAATTTTAAAAGGCATCCAATTTGAAGTACTAAGACCTAAAACATGTATGATTCTGAAGTCATTTTTTGTTATTTAGAGGTAAAAGATCAGTAATCAGTTGATTTTCACTCAAAAATTTTGGAAGGAAGAGGAGAAAAAAATTCGAAAATTGGTGGTTTCAGGGCGCAAACACCACGTGTCAAAGGGTTAAAGGGATCCAAATTTCACACTAAATTTTAGAATTAAAGTATTATAACTTCAATTTTGATAATTAAAATTGTAACCAATCTTTGATCTGATATTTTTTACGAGTGCATATTTAATACAAATAGCCAATAGGTTGTGCAAATGGAAAAATATTTTTTTAAATATTTATAATGACAAACTGAAAAATAATCATTGTAAAATGCAGTAGTGGTACTAAAGTTTTTCAGCTTTTGTTTAGATGGTATGTGCCAGTCAAAAGGTTGAGAACTGCTGCTCTAGAAAGATATATGAGCCAACTTAATATTTTCAATGAGATAGCATGCTTTCACCATCAGCTCATTTTGATTGTGGGAAAATTCTTCTAAAGATGACAAATATACCTCTTGGTTCGTTCAACAGCGGGGGGAAAAAAAAAAAAAAAAAAAAAAAAAAAAAAAAAGATAATACTTAGAGAACAAAAACATTGTTATAGGAAACTCGAACAATACAATTTGACAATGGCCAACACATAATGTTACCATGACAGAAAACTGTTTGGTGTGAATTGCCTCATATTGGAAAACAACTTACTTTTAGTCCAAAAAACAAAGGTATTACACACTTATTATTTTCAAAAGGGGGGGACACCCGAAATACAAAATTTTTGCATTTGACCTCCTTAGTTTCAAACAACAAGAAAAATTTTTTAAATGTGGACCAAGATGACATTCGCATACTTCAAACTTTGTTCTGCAAGTTTAATCCAGAATTTATGGCAAATTCGGAAGTTTTACGTAACTTGAACAATCTACAGAACCTGCAATACCATATTTGATATTTTCTGTCACCTCAAAATTTCTACCCCTTCGATGCACACATATGAGTGCAGTATTTTGTTTGCAAAATTATGTAAACAAGCTAACAGAATTTATTTAATCCAATTTTAGTAATATCGTATACCTAGCAATAAAAAAAAAGTAATGGGACATATTTATTCTTATGTCTCTGGACAGAAGGAAGATTGTCAGCATGAAAATGTACATATTATTAAAGGAGTACACTTGGAAGTGTACTTAACCCTCTCAGCATTATGGACGGAAAATCCCTTCTAGAAGGCTGGCTTTCGTATACATTACATGCTAGAAGTTAGAACTATCATTACTTTCTGTAAGTCTGCACTGCCTTTCATAGTGTAGAATTGGTCAAGAAAAATTAAACAGCTATTGCAAATTATTAGAAATTTAATCCACGGTGTTAAATTTTTACTCTGTTTCTATGATGTCTGTTTCTTCCACTACTGATCCGTCTTTGGCATTGAAAGAGGTACAGCGTTTTATTCTGAATCCTTTTATTTTTTTAACTGGTTTTACTGATGTGATTTGTAAGGATAATGTTCAATGTCTACTTATTTCCACTTTATTCCCGTTTCACAGAACGTAAAACAATAGAATTTAGGGAAACAAAAAAGCTTTTATAAATGCTCTCAAACTGGAGTCCAGGTATATATTAAACCTCAAAAATTATCAATACATCCCTCCTAAGAGGAAAACCCGCAACCAATGAAAATCAGCAAGGTATCGAAAGTGCATCAATATTTTTTAAATCAGTGTCCAAACATGACTTCATAGACCATGAAAACTGAATATTTAGAAGAAATTACATGAAGCAAACTTGCTTAAAATTCAGATCACATGCAGATAATTTTTTAAAGATTTAAATATTTAGAGTTCATTCAAACAGTTTGCCTCTCATTCATTCCAAGATCTTTTATATGCTTTTCATATATGCGGAGGAAGAATAAAATACTCCTCTAGTTTATCGCTGGTATGGCTTTTAATGAAACAATTATGCTCGGTTTAGGTGTGATTAATGTGGTCCCAATAATATATATTACAGCAATTTAGGGTGCCTAATGAAACTATGAACTACTTCTATTTTACTCAGGCCCACCAATGGCTGAGCGGTAAAGTCGCTGACCGCTGGTTCGGTCCGAGGTTTTCCGCAGCATGAGCATTTTCGTGAGCATTTAATGTATCTGATTTCAGGTTGATTATATATTGGAAAGAAAGGAATCAAGATAGGAAAAAGAGAATTGTGTTTTAATTATAATCAAGAAAATAAAATTTATTAATGACATTTTGAGGAACTTTTAAATTTCAGGGCTAAACCCGTAACGCTCAGAGGGTTACGGTTTTTGTTCAGAAACTTTGTAATATTTCCTTTCAGTTTAAACACTATGAATTCAAATGGCAAGAATATATTGAAACTAAGGAAGTCAATAATAGATAAACTAAACTAATTATTACATGACATATTATTTTCTCAGGAAAAGAATCACAGCAGTACTTACAAATGAGGGGCACTGCTATGACGCAAGTCATCACTTCCAGAAACCAAAGCTCGCGTGGGATGAGTAGAGAGGAGAGGTGGGGCACAGATGGTAACAGTGTTACCATTGTTGGATGTTAAGGAAGAATGAGTACAGAAATGACTAGAAGAGTTCGTGCTGAGGAAAGTATTCAGGTCCCATTTGGGAGGAGAGGGTCGGTGGGGTACCGCGTTGCCGGGCGAAGAAACAAGATGTTTCCACATTCGCCTAACGAATATGAACATGAAAATCATTAGAAACAAAGTACAGTTACAAAGTATGAAAGGAAAATTAATGCTTTGCATGCAAGTGGTTCTGAAGGAAATCCTTCACAAAAGCTAAAAAATTCATCATTAATTAGCTATACAATTACAAAGTTCATTCAATAAAAAATGCACTGAAAAACAGTAATAATAATATACCTCTAAAAACTATTAACAATTAATATCTAGATATTTCAGGGAGACACAAAGCAAATAATAATAACCCCGTAAATTCCTTAAGCTATTCACAGAACCATTTCTGTGTCCTTCCTATTATCGTCTGTCTAGAACAAATGTCCCGAAAAAGCTTTCGGTTGCATTACTTTCTCCCTCTAAGTAGGCACTGTGTTAACATCCCGGTTTCACCACAGAAAACGAAGGGAGGAGAATCACGACTTCCCTTTACAACAGTTTTATTCTTTTGCTAGTTATGTATCTTATATGGATTTTATTTAAAAACACTAGTTTCTATTTTATTGTGTGGCAAATTTTTTTTTTTTTTTTTTTTTTTTTTTTTTAAGAATTAAAATGGAAGACAAGAACTGTCATCTGAAAAAGATGGATTTAATATAGTTACTATCAATCACTGGAATAATATATATGTTATCTGGAATTTGTAATAAATGTGACCCCCCCTTTAGCTGGACTTAAATGCCTTCTTTTGGAATTCAAACTTCATATAGATATTAAACACATCGGGTAGATGTTACTTAGAACTTAATCAATTTCTAAGAACGTGTGAAATAGAAGTTTGCATGTAAATTTGGATTTCAACACTTTTTTTAACTCACTAAAATGTGAGAAATCAGAGGGTGAAAGATTCAGACTGAGTATTTCTCAGTTCAATTTTCTCATAATTTTTGTTGCATTTGCTGCAAGGTATCTAGCATAACCATGGAGAAGGAGATATCAACAGAAAGCTTCCGGCCTTTTCGATTTAATTAACCTTCCTGGAGAAGCCAGTGTCTCTCCATTATGTTGTGCATTCACTGCATGCTCTATGTTAAATTAACAAGGCTGGTCTTTACTGATCAAAGAAGAATGACAAATCATTTTCCCGACACTAGTAGAACTTGCCCAGGATATTTTGGGAAGAAAAAAAGTTGAATGTTTCCATTGGAGAGGCTGACAATAATACTCCAATTCAAAATGATGACACAATATCTCACTGTCAGTGACTATCAATGACAAGAAGTCATACTCTTCTGTGGCATACTTTTGCAAAAAATGCAATTTTATTTAAAAGCATACAATATGGCTTCTTAACATAAGCAAACATATTGGAGACTTAAGCAAAATAAGCATACAATATGGCTTCTTTAAAAGCATACAATATGGCTTCTTAGCATAAGCAAACATATTGGAGACACAAGCAAACAATATGGCTTCTTGGTTTTCAGCAAGTCGTGAAATACCCAATGGATGCACATTTTACAGAATTTCATTTGGTTCATAATTACATAAAACACTTCCACTCTCAAGCGACAATCTGTACTGTTACATATTTGTCTAGCTGAATCAGTTCATTCACTTTTATAATAATGGCATTTGTGAGGCCTTCTGATGCATTACATTGCCTGTGGTTTGCCAATGATGAGCATTCTTTTCTAAAGCACTTACAAAAAAAAAAAAAAAAAAAAAAGTAATTAATTTTACAAGTGTTTGTTCTCTGTATGTGAAGTGCTAATTTTTATTGCTATCACAGAAAGAAACTTATCATAGATAGTTAAAGTAGTTAAGGAATACAACATATAAATCTCAATTAAATGAACTTGCTTTAATATTTATTCATTAGGACATCCATGTAAAAGTTCTTTGTGGTGCACCAAGGAAAGGCAAGTTTATTTTAGAAATGAAAAAAATTTAATATATCAACCAGCTATTTAGCTACTAGCAAACATTCAAAGAATATTTTAATTTTAAAATACATAAATATATATTAAATACACGTTTACATGATTTTACTAATAATTTCATTTTATTAACCACAATGCTTGAATTTTCTCTTCCCTACAAATTCAGATTTTGATATGATGATGCAAAATCAGATACACCTGTTAATACATAAATCCTGTAGAGTCAGTTTTTTTTTTAAAGATGGATTCGTGTAAAATGAGCAATATCCTCTCTGAAACTTGCACAGTGTGCTACTGTTACACTACGAAGGCATGCACAAAGGAGGGAGAAAATACCTTATAACCCCTTCTGAAATTCTTCAACTTGGTGTAGATTTGGAAATATTTTTTTAATTAACATATGTTGAAGTAGTTGTGAAAAATTGGTACATATTTATATGCATTAACATGTGTATTCACATAGAAACATTCATATTTTGCTATATTGATCTAAAATATGCCACTTTTGATAAAATCAGGATTTACTACGCTGTGCTGGATAAAATAATTTATGTTCTGCTGGTTATACAGTACAAAGTCCAAAATCCAGACTCGTTGGGACTTCTGAGATTCCAAATTTTTTTCAGATATTAGATCATCAGTTTAAATCTAGTAAGATGACATGTAGAAATTATAAAATTAAAAATATGAAATTGTGATTTATGATATAGTGAAATATTTATGATCTAAAGGGTAGCAAAATTTACAAAAGAAAAAGCTTAATATTAATTTGTTTACCTTATTAAACATTTCTTTCAATGCAAATTGTTAAAGTTGCTTAATTTTTTGCTAATACTTTCTCTTTAATTCTCTAGACAGACATAATCTCTAGTTTAGTTACATTGTTGAAGTCCTGTAACTGCTGTTTCGAGAATTCTAACTAACTTATCAATCGAAATTTTCTCATTTTCAGTAACTTCTCAGTCACTTTCTTCACTAACGGTAGTGGTATTTTCTGGATCTAGAAACATACTACAGATTTTGCCATTCATTAATTGATTGATGTTTGAAAATCATTGTCATTACAATGAAAAACTTCTTTTATATCATCTTCATTTATTATTGTTTCTCCACATTTCTTTACAAAATACGTTAATTGGAAAATTTCACCTTTGTTTTGAGATATCGGAAAACCTTTAAAATTTGCGGCTATCGTCATCAAATTTAACTATCCTTCACTATCCTTGGCTATGCATCATAAGCTTGGCGTGTAATGAATGACAAGTTGTTTTGTTAAATTTTATCTTGCTTCTATCGCACATTGAGACAATTAAGCTTGAATTATATTACTTTATTTATTTATTATTCTTATGTCTATTTGTTGCACATAACATACTTAAGGCTTATCAGAGTTCTGAATAAATAAATTCCCACATATACTTAAGCCTTATTGAGGACTGGCACTAAATATCTTACCACCTAATGCAGACTCTGTCAGTCCTAAGTTCTGCCGCGCAGTGCGGCCATATGAGCCCTGGTGCTGGTTATGGGTTTATGTGAATAATAAATCAGTTATTCTTAATTCAAATAGCACTAAATGTAGTCTTTTGGCCTATGAGTATCATTAAAAAAAATCTTTTTTTAGCATATGAAAAAAAAAGTTAAAGTTTTCCTCATCAATGTTTTTAGTGCATTTAACTTAAATCCGTAATCATCGCCAAGCGTTATATCAACATAAAAGGTTACCATACTTCTTTATTATTAATATAAAAAAATTGTTTAGGCATCGCTACGCGAATGATTACTCAAGTTATCATGTTTTGATAAACATGCGGTGATGAAGAGAAAGTATAATAAATAATGATTCGCAAGGTTGGCATCAGATCAGCGATATATCTATGTGGAATGTTTAGGTTTGAGATGTGTGCCAAAGCAGATACGCAGCAACGGAGCCAAATTATTGACTGTACAAATTTATGCTAAAATGATTGTTTCTTTAATAACAAGGTATTTCATTTAGTGTTGAAGTGAAATTAAGAATCAGGACTCTACAGATGTTTTATTATGTGCGGAGGGGGGAATCAAATGCGCATTCGTAAAGCCTACGAGAAAAACGGTTTCGGTGGTTTTGAAGCCCGGATTTTAGAGCATTCCGGATTTCGGACTTTGTACTGTATTATAAAAATTATTTAAATTTTTAATAAGACCTTGACAATCCTAAAAATCATACCATAAATTGCTTAAGACAGCTAATAAAATTTTATCTTTTGTAAATATTTTTTAGTATAAATACCGTTTAGCAGGCGAGCTAGACTGAGCATTCTGCTTTGATGGCCGACGCGGTGTGGAAATGCTGCCAGAACTTTTGGGACTGACGACTGCTTCTGCTTGTGGAGCTCCCGATGCACGGAGAGGCTTTAGTGGTGATACATATGTGGAATGGTATGCAGCTGCACTGGAAGTGAGAGGTTTAAATGGCTGCGAAGAAGACCTGGGATGAGGTTTCAAATGCTCTAAACTAAAATAAATAAATAAATAAATAAAATGTATGTATTGAAATATACCTAATCATTATTACTCTGTCTTAGGCGAGTTACTTCAATAAACAGTAAACAAAATGGAATAACATACTTTTAAGGACTTTTTATTGACCACATTTATTCTGAAAATAAGAATATTGTTATCAAAGGCAGGGGGGGATTTAATGATGGCCAACAGGCAAAACTAATGTACACATTTTTCTGTGGAAGACTGTTTGGTATGTGTTGTCCTATAATAAAAAACATTCAATACTTTTCCCTACACAGAGTAATGCTGCAAAAATTCATAACTATGAACTGGATTTATAATAAACTGGCAGGCCAGGGCCAAAACAAAATTTATAGTTATGAATTTATAATTATGTACATCTGAAAAGAAAATGCATAAAAGCATTTCAATATGAATAAAATCAGTCTATTCTTTCAAAGCAACAACCAATTCATTCATAATTTTTTGTCAAACTAGAGAACAAAAACTTTTTATACTTCAGGTTAATACGTATAACGTATTAACAAGTGAAATTAATAAGTGATTAATAAGTGAAATTTAATGTAATACAAAAATTTTTTCTTGATATGAATAAAAGGATTAATGTGACAGTAAGTTATCCTAACCTGAAGCAAAAAAAGTTGCCAACAGCAGCTATTTATTTAAAATGCTCACATTAATGAAAACTTTTAGACACACAGTGATGTCACAGGCAATCACGTGCTTTCTTCAATGTCAGAATATGATCTTATATAATAAATAATATATTTAATGTTTAGCAATAACTTAATAATATATTTAATGTTTAGCAATAACTTAATAATATATTTAATGTTTAGCAATGCCATTTTTATTTCATATTTTGTAAAACCTACAAATTTTTTATTGACAAACTCTATGATTTGAAAGTGAGCAGTGGCAACACTTTTTGAAATAAAGCAGATTTTCATCTCCAGTGCACAAAATTGTGGCGAGTTAGGAAAAAAAAAAAGAGTGTGAAAATAAGTGTTTTTAAGAGTTTTTAATTAATATATCGGCTCATTAAAGTCACACAAAGATAAAAATGGTCAAAATGGCTTCCCATGAATTTTTGGAATCGGGAATAATATATTTAATGTTTGTCAATGCTATTTTTATTTCATATTTTTTATTAAGAATAATATTTAAAATCAAGCACTTTTCGAAATAAAGCAGATTTTTATCTTTAGCATGTATGACTGTTGCCACTCAGAAAAAATGAGTGCAAAAATTAGCATTTCTGGAGTTTTTAATTAATATCTCGGCTGATTAAAGTCAGATGAAGATGAGAATGGTCGAAATGGTTTCCAACAAATTTTTGCAATCCAGGGGGTTACCTCCCTCGAACGTCAACTCCGCACTATTCCGAAGGAGATAATACCACAAACAAACAAACAGATTCGAATAGTACAGATTGTATTAATTAGATATATTATATACATAATTTTTTACTAGTTTATTACATTAAGAAGTGTGCTGATGTTCTGTGCTTTCCATGTTCTTAGCGGAGGATTTTGCTCGTGGCAACATCTATGGGTCGAAACCGGAAGCATGGTGCAAGAGACCTAGGTCAGTATTTCCCCATGTGGACGTAAGTGATCCTATCATGTCAGGGTCATCACGGTGGCAGTCTGCAGAGAAAGGTTGAATTATTGCTCGCTTGAGTGGCTGTGCAAATGCTTTGTGGCAGATCACACATAGATCAGAAATTCACGTGGGTGGTCACCCACAAGTCGCAGTGTTCAAGCTGTTATGAGGTGTCAAACAACAGGCTTTGACATCGCAGAAGTATAATTTGTTCAATTACAGCTCCACTTGATATTTCAAAAATTATAACTTCATGGCGTAGCCAGTGTCAAAGTATTTTAATAATCTGCAATATGTCTGTCACCAAAGCCTCTCAATTTCAAGGAAGGTGATGAATCAACGATCCTGTTTCTTCTCTGATATTGTTTCAACTATAATGAATCTGAGGATGTAAAATACACCCAAAAAATTAAGAGGCATGAATGATTCATTCTGCAAGTTTCTTCAGAGAAGGCAAGAACTCATAATGCTCTTAAACTTTCATCTAGAGAGACTACTGCTGCTCACAAGATTCTCACATAATGAAGACAATGACATTCAATTCTTATTAGTCCAAAGAGGTGCTAGCCCCAAGGGCTATTAGTCTCAAAACAGCATTTTGCATTGTTTCACTTTTCAAACTGTTGCCACCAAATATTATTGCCACATATTGTATTTAAAGAAACTAAATAATGAAGAATTTGCATGAATGTTTCTCACCTCAGTACTTGGAGAAAGCTGCAACAGATTGGCAATGGTTCTCTACATCATAATTTAGTGAGACTTTATTGCATAGTTAGAAAGATGACATTTGAAGCCGAGACTTGTAGACAGACATGGCCAAATCGAAAATAATTTTCATTGCTGGACTGGAACTAATCGAAACATATTCTTCATCACATATGAGCACTCCACAATTTTATATAGAGCATCACATTTTAGAAAACGGATTAGTGAGCAGGTTTTAGTTTAGGTTAGAAAGGTTTCGGTTCTCAAAATTTTGAGTTCAAGTTCTGAATTAGCTACATCATCAGCATTATGTAAGTCATGTGACACAGATTAATCTAGAAATGGTGAGTCCAGAAAAGTTATTATGATTTTTAGAATACAGTGAGGAAATACCCAAATTAAAAACAAGGAATTAAGAGGCAGATTGTACACTAAATTATACAGATGATTTACATATTTTTTATTTTACATATTTATATTTTACATATCACTGAAGACAAATGATATACCCTTTATTGAAAAAAACTATCTTTTACAGTAGATGCAATTTTATCAGAATTGAAACAACATTTCGAATTTTTATTTTTTCTAACCCCCGCTCCTCCAAAAACTTTTTTTTCCAACAAAATATTGAACAAAACAATATTGATTTTTACAGGGGGGGGGAATCATCCTTTAATCTTTTTAATACTAATTTTTAGAAATACTTCTGAGCAATATATTAAACAGAAGAATTTTGATCATTATTGCAGAAAAAACAGCAATCTTAGGTTGAAAAGAAGAATTTTGATTCTTATTCAAGAAAATATTTAAACCATACCTTAGTCCACCAGTCGTATGAGATCGAGGTTGCCTTCTCATAGCTTTAATCCTTATTAATTTATCACCCTGTGTGACAGTATCATCTGCTTCATTACTGGCACTGTTGTTGTTGTTGTTATCATTGTTGTCAGCACATAAAATTCCATTTTGGGATGTCTAGGAAAAATAATTTGATTGTACCAAAAAAATATAGAAACCAAATCTATGTACATGCTGTACATTCCTGACATATTTCCCCCCTAGCCCAGGTTCTGAAAATTTAAAAAATATATATCTATTTGGGTTATTTTCTCTTTCTTCAGTGCATTCAGAGAAAGAGTTCCCCTAAATTTTAAAATGGATTCTTCCATGTAGAGATTACTATCTTCTTACTAACAAAGACAAATCCTTGCAAACTCTCCTTCTTTATTCATGAAAGCCCCACCAAACCTTTCCTTTTAACTGCTGAATTTCAAACCAGTCATACACAAACCAATTAATCATAATAAAGTAAACATGAACTGACATTCAATCTATGATTTCAGTGAGTCAGCTGCAAATTCACCTATTCTAATTGTTTATGGATAATTTGAGGTCAAACACAATGATAACAACGGGCATTCAAGTTAGAAGGAAGTAGAAATGACTATAACTTATTATATATTGTAATGTTAATACTACTATGTATCCTTATTGTAACAGGGTTGCCACTCAAACAGGAGAATAAAATTTCCTGACTTTTCCAGGTGTGTTTCAAGAAAATTCCAGTCTATCCGCGTAATGTACATGGGCTGTGCTAAGAGGTAAATTAATTATGGTATTACTTGTATAGTGTAGCAAATTCACTTAATTATTCAATAAATCCCAGAGGACATTTATTCTTAATTATTCTTGGTATACTTTGTTTGATAATTTTGTTTACTTTTCCACTTAAGAAACTTAATAAAATTTAAGATATATACATTGGATAACAAATGTATGTTTTATTTAATTATTACTCATGATCATCACCAGTTCAACATGAGGCTAATCCGGTCCTTATAAATCACAACGCAATGCTAAATAGTTAGGTTAGATTTTAGGTAAATTTAAAAGGCACTTTAACACTTGAAAACACAAATATAATTATAATAGTAGTTGTTTTCTTCACTGAAGATTGAGATTAGAATCTTCCCAATCTGGAATAAAATAAGGCTTTTTTTTTTTGCAGACATTCTGCAGCTAAACGAAAGAAAGAAATCTATTTTAATAAATTGAGGTATTTTATATTTATTTCGCAGCATACGTAAGGAAAAAATATGTGCATTAAATTTCGTGATTGTATGTCATCATACTGCTAGAATTAATTTCAGGATTATGCCAGAGAAAATTTCCTGAAATTTGAAAATATTATTTACTAATAATAAATAAATTTAGAGGGAAGAAGCAACATTAAATTATACGAATAACATAAAAATAAAGCTAATTACTTAAAATTGAATTAGAATAATCAACGATATTTTAGCGAATATAGTTAGTTATATTACATGGTTAGCCTAGATGACTGATTACTATTTTTTTATTTTACTGCAAAATGGCAAGGTATCTATTTAAAAAAAAAAGGTTTAAAAATATTTTGCGGTAAAATTCTAGTATACGGTAAGGTTTTGGCACGATTTTGAAAATTGTCGCCAAGACCAAAATGACCCGTTTACTGCGCATCATCGTGTCACCAAATCCCATTGTACCATACATGGAGATTATTCTAACCAAAGAACGTCTATGTAAAGAAGAAAAGGTTCCATACAAGTAAAATGCTATTACGCCGCTAGAATGCGGAGGGAAAATTTGCCAAGGGATTTGGCAACGGAACCTGGCGGCCAGAATTTCCTTCTCCGCGATGTGTACCGAAATTGAGAAACACGGTTTAAGAAGAAACGTTCTTTGACAAAAAGAAAGCTACGAAAATCAGTTTTTAAATTATTGCGAAAAATCCAAGAATTCGTTTTATCAAAGGACGTTTCTTCTTGGATTTTTCGCAATAATTATAAAAACGGATTTTCGTAGTTTTTTTTTTTTTTTTCCCCCTGAAAATAACTAATCCATGAATTAATTTACTTGCGCCAAAAAATATTTTCTTTTCCTTTAGAGTTTAACCACTTGCGCTAAGACTAAACTTCACGGTTGCGGTGCCGTGCGCTACAATATAACAAGCGGTAAAGTTTCTCATTTACGCCGCTCCGCATCTGCGAGTGCAATCCAGAGCTGTAACTCGAGAAATAAACAATCTCGTTGTTAGGCGACGTGTGCATCACGTTATTTTCATTTTTGCGATAAATGCTTATCGATGTCGCTCGCGGTTTGAAACAAAAGCATCTCGACGTGCGTGGCACGTCTTTTTAGCGCAAGTGGTTGAAGAAATTTTAAACGATATTCATTTTATGAACTCTTGATAACCTGACCTTCGAACTTCGACACCGGTTTCGAGCTTTGGCGACAGATATATCACCGCATGCACAGCTATTTCCCTCTATGATGGAACGGAGCCACGTAAGTTGCAGAGAGGTTTTCCTTCTTTACAATACATATTCTTTGATTCAAACGTCCATGGTACCGTATACTAGGATTAAACCCATTTTGTTTTATACGAGAACAGGTACTTTCTTTAGTTCATGCACTGCACATGCGATTCTCGAGAATACTGGAAACCAAAAGTTGCGGGAAACTTGCTTTGCCTTTCTAAAAGACAATCAAATTGGAGCTGCGAAAATTGGCTCTAAGCCAGCTGCCCGAATGACACTCACGTGATACACAATTCGCCAAAAAAGTTACCTCTTCCGACGTCGGCGCAAAAATCGCTTTTTTTGGCGGGATCGTTGTATGAACTTCCCTGACTTTTCCAGATTTTGACAAAAATACTTAAATTCCCTGACTTTTACCTGAATTTTTTGGTCAATTTTCGAATTCCCTGACTTTTCCCGGTTCTCCCGGTTTTCCAGGTAGCGTGGCAACCCTGTTGTAATGAAGGTTTCTTTTAACAAAATAATATTGTGATAGTTATCGTATTTGATGGCATATAAGACGCACCCTTATTTAGATAGCCACACACAAGGAAAAAAAGTTTCAATAATGTGGTTTCTTTTAGTTCTCATGTTTCGTAAAAGCCAAACAAACAATTATTGAATGCAATTACCTTCACGTATAAGACTGTGTCCTTCAAGTATAAGATGCAGGTAACTTTTTTGAGACCAAATTTAAGAAAAAAAGTGTGTCTTATATGCCGTCAAGTATGGTACTTATAGTTTATTCATGGCTACTTTTCAGTTGTTATGTTCTTACTGCAATCACATCCTCATAAATTAAATTATTCACATAATTTTCCCTTCTCAATTTTCAAATTATAAAATTAGCAGAAAAAAGGGGGGATATGAGAAGCCATACTGAATATATAACTTGCATTCTGTTTTTACCTCAAGAGAGGATGTCACCATCAAATACATAAAACTAATCTGAGTTAAAATAACATGCCAAATAACAATTATTGAAGGAGCTAAAGCAATAAGAATTAGTGTAATACTTATACATTTGCAAGACTTGTTTGAAAGTTTAAATAAAAGACTTTCTTCTCCTGCAGAAATGCAAATGACAAAGAAGAAAGCTTGTACTCAGGTGATAACAATGAAAGGAAAGAAGTAAAGCTACTGGCAATATCTACATATAAAAATGAAAACAACTATAAAATAATTTCCTTAAAAACTGAGGGTAAAGATGGATTGGAATTGTTAGTTTTTAAGATTATTTCTTAGTTATTTTCATTTTTATCAATAGAGAGAATTTATTTGGTATATTTGCATTTATTTCAACGATGTATCTATCCAATGCCACCTATTTTTTATTATTTTTTTCTCCACAGAATTATATACTTCCGATGCAAACAGCAATAAATTTTCACTTTTAAAGAAGGGATGAGAGAATTGCACAAACTCAGCATTACACACCATCTATAATCATAATCGCCCAAGATCAGCTGAAATTTCAACGTGTACTCCACAGAAACATTCCAGTATAACGAGAATAAAACAAAGCAAACTTCAGAGTTCCATCACGATTTATGACAACAAAAACAAATGCACTTAATGCAAAAGAAATCTAACCAGAAAAATGACTGTTGAATTTCAAAAAGACAAAATCCACATGTTGTCTAACACATGTATGCTAGGTCCCAGTATGGTATAGCGGTTAAAGGAGTCAACTGCGATACCGAAGGGTCAGAGTTCGAATCCTAGAGAAGGCATGGATGCAAATTGTCTGTTCCCTCATAGAAGGTAACAGTGGCCTCCAAAATAAAATTGGCTACCGCTTTCCAGCCTTAGGAGTGGCCAATGGTGAAAAAAGGCAAGTGCCCGCTATTTGATTAAAAAAAAGTATGCCAGGTGAATACTTGGTTTGACGTACACATACTTTTTGCCAATATCATGGGTTGCCATATAAATTACCTTCTCAATAATTTTTCGTAGCTTTTTGGTTAGAGTGCGGATAATTAGAAAGTACCAAAAATTAATGAACATTTGGGAAGTAGATTACCAGCATAATAAAACTACTAACTTTGGATTTTTTTTTAAGCTAGGATTTTACTTAATTAAAAATACAGAGTCTTCCAAAACTAGACATAGGAATACCATTTTACAAAATATACATATGAAAAAAAATTATTTGATACAACTGTGATTTCAAGGAATTCAAATTCATAAGGCCATATGCTATAATTTTGGGGGAAAACATAAAGATGACATTTTAAGTACAAAGATCTAGATCAGCGGTTCTCAACCTTTTGACTAATGTGTACCATCTAAACAAAATTTGAAAACCTTTAGTACCACCACTACAAAGTACTACTACTACGACCACTGTTGAACAAAGCTAAGATTACATAAATTTACGAATGTTAAAGAAAAAAATCAGGATGTTGGGGCTTTATTTTTTTTTTTTTTTTGAATTTAATGGTTAAACATACTTTGCTTTTTACGTACCACCAGTTGAGAACCCCTGATCTAGATACAAAGCATTTACACTGGCAACAGCAAGAATAACAAAGGGGATATTTTAATTGAAAAATGGTTATTTTAGCCTGGGCTGCATATTTTCCGTTCTTGCATATTCAGCAATTCTAAAATTTTACCATATAACCAAGATAAAATGACAAACCAGCTGGGATATAGTGATTACATCATCAAACCAAGACAGTCCCAGTCAAAGTGAAAATCTGGTAAGCCTAATTATACATAAAAAGCCACAGAACATCACATGACAAAATATTTATGTATCTTTTTAATCTGAGACTTTTTCCAGACATTTTAGCTTATTTATATTTATTTATTTCCCTTCAATATCTTTAATAAGTTCATTTGCTTATATAAAAAAATTAATATTCCTACTAGTTTATGGTTCATCTGCAAATTTGTTAATATTTTCAATAACATCCCTTTGAAAGACAATTTTCTTTCTCTTTATGCCAATTCTTCTTTCAATCTGAAAAATCTTAGAGTTTACAAGTACTTAAATAACAATAATAGGGAAAAACTTAATAACTTTCGAATCTTCTATGCAAAATATCAACATGCATGTAAGATACTCACTTTTTCCTTCCGACTTCTAGATAAACCCTCATTGGGATTTAGTCTGTCATCCAACTGAATTTTATCAACTTTAGACAGAATATGTGCCACACCATCATCTCTGCGCCGTAGCGATGACCTTGTGACAATTCTGGAGGGTGTATAATTGTTGTTCTTACTATTTGCTTTCTCGGCACGGAATATATTTCCTTGGTAACACAACAAACCTTGCTTCCTGTAAAAAAAAAAAAAAATATATATATATATATATATAGATATATAGATATTTTGATACAAAATCGGACTCTTTCTAAAATGGCATACCAATTGTTTTCCACATTTTCATCTTGTGCCTCAAATTATGCCAAAGTGCCAGGTTTTGTAAAAATCGCCCGAGTAGTTCTTAAAAAATTAGGTCTCAAAATTCAGCTTCTCAATGTTAATGAAATTTAGTTTACATTTATTAATATGTCTAATTCATGATTCCTTCTCTCAAAATTCAAATTCAATCCAAATAAAATTTGGACTTTTTAAAAATTTATTTTTAAAATCTGCATTTTTAAATAATTTTTATAATTTTTCATAACATATTTTTAATTTTAGTCTATAAAATTTTTACCATCATGTTAATATAGATGTATTTCTAGGCATACCAGTAAAAAGGGTTTTTTTATTCAAAATCTCCCAAGATATATGTGAATTTGTTTAATATACATTTTGAAATTTGGTATAATTGCTATAAGCGATAACACTGCCAAAATTTGACAGGAAATTCTTCTCAAACACTTTATTCCTGGCAAAGGAATATTAATATTATCTATAATAAGTTTAAAAAAAGATATATTGAGCATAAAATAGCAGACTAAAGTAGAAGGTGAGTCAAAAGTCTTAATATTTAAAAAATAAATTGTCAAAAATGCATGAACATGACTACATACTGCTGTGGTAATAATACAATTAACTCCCAATAAATTGGAGTAATACTGGAGAATTCATGATAAATATAAAAACACTTAAAAACAAATGTAGGCAATAGGAATAATCTATATTATAATTGACAACAAAATATAATCAATAACATAGCTATATTTTCAAGCTGTTTCATCTAAAGAATAAGTTGACTTAATTACAGAAATTAAATCAGCATTCAAAACAAAAATATTGTAAATAATAAAAGATATTGTAAACAGCATCCTTAAGTTTAATCTCATGTTAAAAATTCGGTTTTATTCTTTGCATTTTATTCTTTAGTAAAGTTCATCTGGCAGACATCACCAGCTATCACTAGACTTATCTCATAAACCTTTGTTTCTCCTTTTGTATACTATGTAGATAGTTTTGCCTTACATTTATGGTTTCTAATAGTAATTTTTCTACTGTCTAACAATTACTAAATTTTTTTTTAGGCAGGGCTTAGTTAACACGTCTCTAGTTAACTGAAGATTGATTATAATTTTTTGGTCTGTGGTTTACAGTGCTGTTTAATAATTAATGTGCCAATGGAATATTCTTTTTTTACCAAACTTATAAAAAATCAGGTGCTAGTATTGATATAGTTTGGCGCAAATACATTACACCGGAAATGCTGACAGGTGAAAACGTGTGGGTGCAACAACCATTAGATTTGAATCCAACCTGTTTACCAGTTTACCATTGGCTGAGATCGAACTAAATTGTGATCTTGGGCAAGTAATAACTAAGGCTGCCATTATTAGAAATGAACTCAACAAAGGAAGGTATTTATTAGGCAATCGAACTTTTGCACTGTTAAATAAACAAAGAAAGAAACCTGATAGTCATCCTCACCAGGTTAATGCCGTCTCTACTAGAGCTGAAAGGGAAAGAAAAATAGCTGAAGAGAAATCTTGGAACTAATGAAGGAAGAAAATAAAGCATCCAGAGATATCTTTGAAGAAGAGGTTAAATCACTGGAATTAAACATGTAAGATTTTCACGATGAGAATCATTTTGCAATGCAGCGTTATCATCTTTTGGCTTTTGATTTAATATCAAAGCCGCTACTAATAGACGAAGAAAACAATTGTCAAAAGCAAATGACAATTGAATATTATCCAAAAGGCACAAATGAACTGAGGAAAGGCTTTGCTGTGAATTATAGTCGAGGAACTTGTCCAACATGGAAGAGATCTAGGCACCGTCAAGAAAAAAAAAGGAAGACTAATTTGAACGTTCTCCATTTTTTTTTTTTTTTTTTCCTATTTAAATGTGGTGTAAAAATATTTGTTTAAAACTTAAAAAATTTTGGCCTGTTTGGAAACTTAAAAGAGAAGTTACCTTTTCTCTTTAAGCAAATGAGCAAGCCGAGCTTATTAAACTGTCGAATTTTACAGAACTTTTCCCTTCGGAAAAAGTCTCTCCGTTGGGGGAGAGGATGTAACAACTTTAAATAATATTAAAATCTTATAGTTTAAATAATTTAAATAGATGAACATTAAGGTATTTGTGAATGGCAATATTTGAAACCAGACTCGAGTGCCACGTGCGACTCTCGCACGAAGAATGTAATTTATTTTTAAATGTTAGAATTTTTTTTTTTTTCTGTTTTGTATGCCGCCATTTTGAGTGCTAAGTAAAGTTTTTTCTGTGTTCCATCAATGGAGTTGCTTCATATTGCCAAAGAAGTATCACACTATTTACCACCCTGACTCAGAGATGCATCACTAGGTGGCAGAGCAAGTGAGCTAATGCAATGTTCTTCACAAATTTACTACCTGCAGCTATAGACAACATTTAATAATTTAAAAAAATATATATATTCACCTTTTTTTTTGGTATATGTATGTGTATAATGTATCAATATCTGAAAATTTAAAAGCTACTTTTTATACATTTTAAATTTTTTATATAAGTTAGGAACTCATGGATCTACTTTTATGTTAAACAGTCCTTCACTGTTTTGCTACATTGCTTATAATTACTTGCTACTGCTATCGATTAACTTACTCTTCCAACCAGTGTTGCTGATGTCCGATTATAGATCCAGGACGACATATCCTAATCCATGCTATTGCTTCGGCAGCAGTGAAATGATGATGTTTCATGATATAGCAAGCAATCAGTGTCCCAGTTCTACCCAAGCCAGCTATAATGCAAAATTAATGTATGATATATACACACAAAACAAAATTTAGAGTTTTTTTTAATCAAACTTAAGTACGGATTCACCATAGAGGTATAGTATACAGAACAGTTTTTTATTTCTCCCTATAAATAATGCTTTTTATAATACATTAAATAATAAAATGGGCAAAAATTCTCTTAAACCAGCTAGAAGAATCATATAATGCACCATTTTAAAAAATGAAAACATTAAAAAAATTTTTTATCATTTTCTAAAATAATTTTATAATATTTGATAAAAAGAACATGTAATGTACAATTATACAAAAAAGTGGGGGAGAAAAGAAAAGTAAATTTTAAACATTTTCTAAAATTATTTTATAGTACTTTATAAAAAGAAGATGCAATGTACAATTATACAAAAAGTACAATAAAGATACAGCAAATAATTATTTTTACCTTTGCAATGTACTGCTATTGCCCCCTTAGCATTTTCAGCAATTTCTAGGAAATCTTCCATAATTTTATCACTGGGAGTACTACCATCCACAAAAAACAGATCTCTATGGTCAAATCCATGGTTGGAAAATCGATGAGCATCGTAGACTTTTTTGTTCAGTCTTATTATGGTTGTGACATTATGTTTACGGAAGTACGAAAAGTAAGATTCTGGTGAGTGAAGGGGATAACCTATGAAAAAGAATGTACTAATTAAACCCACCAATGGTAAATTTTCTCCTGGTTGCTGCCAATAAAAAGAAAAAAATCTTTGATATCACTGTAATTTAAAATTTTATAAAACAAGTAGCTGTTTGAATGTTTTATTATTAGGAATTTTATTTCAGAAAAAGTATTTAAAAAATGCAGAATTCTGAACAAATGGTTAAAAAAAGATTGAAAATACCTTCGATCTATAATAGTTAAAAAAAAAAAAACACAAATCCAGTCTACATTAAATTATTACATAAGTTATTTAAAACACTAAATGCGGATTTTAAAAAATGATGATACTGCTACTAACAGACCTACATTTAAAAAGCTTCAAACTCTTTAAAATGGGGGGAAAATGGTTAATTTAAATTTTCATGAAGTCTGAAAATTTTTTCATCATATTTTTTCAACATTACCAAACCCCTCAAAAGAAACTTATATTAGAATAAAGGAGCGAATAAAATTATTTGAAAACTTTTATTAATTTTTTTTCCTGAGATCTTAAAGTTCCACTTTATACCATCTGGGAAAATGTGTTACCAAATTATTCAAGTTATAGAAAGAATAAAACTGAATTATTTTTAACTTACATGTTAAAAATAACTTATATAACTTATATGTTAAAAATAACTTATATGTTAAAAATCTCCATTTTCAAATTTCTAAAATATTTGCAATAAAATAGAATAATATTTACTACTTTTATTGTTAAAGATCCAAATAAACATCTCACGGTAACTCTCATTTCTTTTATAGTAAAGATACAGAAACTTGAACGCCTCACAAATTGGGCTAAAACAACTACTGATGAATTAAAAGTGTTAAGGCATGCAAATTAAATCAGAATTAAGGTATTTACTTCTTAGAGAAAATTACAAAAGCTATAAAAAATATATTCAAAACTTTAACCCATTAATTTTAGTGAAACTAACATACCATTACTAAAAGAAAGAAGTGATGCTTATTTTTGAAAAATATCGTAAAAGAAAATATTTTAAGTAATAATTACCATTTTCACTTTTGCTCTTAGCATGAGGTCCACAAAAAGCTAAAAATTTGTTTGGAACGATCCAATTCAAATCTCCATTTTCAACTTTCTGAAATATCACAAAAATATTCATCTGCAGTACAGGTAAAAGTGCATACAAGTGAAATGAATATGTCAGTCTTATTTAACCAATATTTAACCTTATAATAACAGTTTCATTTAATTATTACACATGTGATTAATAATAAAATATGCCATATAGCAATTACTTCAATTTGAAAACTTATGTAAAAGCTTTAACTAGAAGGGGAAGGGAAAAAAAAAAAAAAAAAAAAAGAAACAATATGCAAGATAAACAAAATTTTGATGCATTTTGATTATATTTCATTATGCATGATCTGCAGCAATCACAATATGCATTATTAACCAAACAAGAAAAAAGAATAATGACAAGATAACTGTGAGAACACAGAATTCTCACAGTGAACACGGTGGCTGTATCGATTCTTAAATTGTTATCGCGCCCTGCCACGTGCATCGCAGTGGATAAAAACTGGAAGGACTGGTTTTGTCTTTCTCTTTCTGCCTGTCGTCGTGTTAACGAACGTGTGGGCCTTCGGGCCACACACACACACATACAGCTCTCGCCATCGTCCACGGTATTCGATCTAAAGTCCTTTTTCAAGGATTGAGGAGAAAATATGTTCTTGTACGAAGAATATAAGAAATCAGGTAAACTTTACTGATTAGGCTACGAGGTAAAAAATTGTTCCTGTGCTGTGACTCAATGTGTATAATCCTGACAGTTGGATGTTTCGAAGTGACGACCATGTGCGCCAATTTCAAGCCTATCTGCTAGAAATGTGATCTCTTCTATCACGAATAAGTGCACTGCATATTAATTAAGCTTCTTGCAAGATGCTGATAAGTAATGTGCATTTGATGCAGCAAGATTAGGAATTGCAATATACCGTAAAAATGAATGCTGTGACAGTCCCGTAGGACTAACGAGTAGCACGTGCCGCAGGGCATTCATGAATATGTTTTTTTTCTTTTAACATATCGAATATAGGCTAATCAAGAAAAGTGTATTTTGTGATTTATATAGGTTAATCAAGAAATGTGTGTTTTTGTGATTTAATAAATGTATATTTAAAAGAGAGATACTGATTCATGCATGCCTTATTGGGTAAGTCATTTGATTCTTATTATTAATAATCATGCAATGTACTAACCACTAAATTTTGAGATTAACGTTTTACGCGGAATTAATTCGCATTTGATACTCTTAGTATAATTACTTTTATACGATCACGGCCAGCAACACCACAATAACTAATCCTACAAACCAACTGCATAGAAATAATCATACCTCATAATGTTCATACTCCTCCACATCAAATTTCTCAAAATCTAGAAAACCATTTTCCAATGCCTGTGGTGAAATGAAAATTATACACTGAACTCAAAATATGTTCAATTTAAAAACAAGCTCTCATAAAATAAGAAGCTACAATGAGAACAGAAAATTTATGCACATTTTTACAAAATTAAAAAATGCGACAAGTCACCAAACTATGGTTTAATAACGAACTAAATTAATAAACAGCAATGTTTTAAAAAGGAAAATTCCAAAAGAAAATAAGAAATGTTATTAAATAAGGCATGCTTCCTTAAAGCTGAAATTGTATTCGTTTACTTCTTTTTAAGACATTTTAGGATATCACTGTCTTATTATCACAATTAACCTCAAAATAAAATTGTTTAACTAACACATGTCTGAAAAACATGAAAAAAAAGAAATGTTACAATTCACTACACAGTAGACATTTATGAAATTTACATGTTTAGTTAGACCATATATAGATATTTCTTTTTAATTAATATTATACCCTTATACTGAGGTTTTATAAGAAACTGGAAATGTTTACTGATTATTTTTAGCAGATATTGGTAAATTGATGGAAACAGTAAAACTTGTCATTGATTTTACTTTTCCTTTGTCAAAACAAAACACTCATCAAGAGAGTTTGTAGTTGATTTCTCATTTTATTCTCTTTGTTGTCACTATTAGAAATATTCTCTCAGTTGCAGCTGACAAATGAGGGAGACACATAACTAATATTTACTATTTTTTTTTTAACTACAAAACATTCTTATAAAACATTTTTATTTTAAAACTTTTTTTTTCTGAAATATATCATGAAATTCTGACTTTTTATTACAGCAGTTCAAGATACCCATAAAAAACCTACGATTATGGACTATTTCCCCCCCCCCGATGTTTTATAATTCTCATTAGATTCATTATCTACCAAGATTTCCATAGCTATTTCATAAGACATGTAAAATTCGAATTAAGTTACATGATTAACAAATTGGAAAATTCAACATTAACTTTTTAATATTTTGATCTCTGAAATTTATTCATTTGAAAACTCTGTTAAGAATTCAGCATTTACATGGACATATATTCCATCACTTTCTCTTTATGAACTTGCATCTTTTAGCAGCATCTTTTATTACTCTGAAAGTGAGGTATAAATTCTTTAATTCTTCACGTCATTTTATTGTTGAGCGTGCAATAACAATAGGAAAGTTTTAGATCTGATGGCAAACACAACTAGAACACTATAAAAAATATACTATTTCTTGTATGAAAGTACTGACGGTTGTCACCCTGGTGGTAACTTTTTTACCTCGCAAATATTATATAATGATATCATTACAATTAGGCAAGAAGAATGAACATATGAACATCAATTCAGTAATTCTAAAAAAAAGAAAAATCCAGAATGGATATACAATATGCAGTTTGGTAACTACCGAATGACAAAGAATCATGAATAAATTCTTTTAAGACAAAGGTATCATCAGACTAAAAACCTTTCTTTGGAAAACTGCAAAACGAAGTTGTATTTTATAAATGCCAAAGCACCAGAATGGCAGCACTATTACAATAAATCACAACAACAAATAAAAATTTATCAATAAGATATTAATTTAAAGGTACACGTATCCCCTTTTTTTACAGTACTAACTGTGTTTACATCTGATATTATTATGTGGGTAGAATTTTATTTAATGCAACTAGGAATGAATCACTGCATAATTGTTGAATGGGGAAAATTACTTATTTTTGTCTTCATCTTATTTGTGAATTTCTGTACTTGCTTTTGCATTTATTTTAGATTTAATAAAACAGCCTTTTCTTTCTATGAAGCTGTACATAACATTAGGTTGCCATTCCTATTTCGAGTAAGATTTCAAGCTAATATTTACATCTGAAGCCAAGTGCGGAATATTATGTTTTTCTTGCTAACTGAAAAATACAGCTATTTTTGCTATCAAATACGCAGTACTTCACTTACACAAATCACTACACTTTTAAGCTAAGGAAAATGTATTATATTAGAAAAAATTCTAACACAATCCTGAATACAGATTTACATAAAAGAAGCTTTCAAGAGCTTAAAAAAATCTTTATCAAAGAAAAATTCTTACCTTACTAACAGCATGCAAGCAGTCTGATAACGTCAAATTGTAAGTACACTGGCTGAATGATGCATCTCTATAAAGGGAAAAAAATAATAATAATAATCTGTAAACAGCACAAATTTCTCTGAAGTATATTTAATATCAGTTATGAGGCAATATGGATAATGTATATTTTGAGTTCATCAGATGGCAATGACAGCACAAAAACAAAATCTTTAAAATTCTTCCAAATAGAGAAGAAAAAAATCCTAAGGACTGAGGTCTAGCGAATTTTGAGGCACTTGAGAAATGCAGTATCGTTTGTACTATCAGAATACAAACTGAATGTATATCATGCATATTTTTGATGTCACTAGAAATATATAAATGATGATCAAAGTGCAATAACAATCATAATATGAAGCAAATGAGAAAACATGATAAAGTGAAAAAATCAGTAAAAAATAGACAGGGGGGAAAGAGTCTTTCATGCACATTCTTACTGGGAGGAGACAATGCATGACACGCAATGAATCATTATTACCATGTTTCTCTGAAAATAAAACTAGGATTTATATTAATTTTTGCTGCAAAAAACACACTACGGCTTATTTTTAGGGGATGTCTCATTTTTCATGCACAAGAATTAATATTTGTTCACATTCAAAAAATATATTTCTTCAGATTCAAGAAACATTCAAAAGTGAACAAGATCATTTATTCTAATACAGCCATCTCGTCTTCTGAAAAATCATCATAAAACTTCAAATCACAAAATTAATCCGGCCTGAATTTTTTGCGACTTCATCTTCTCGAAGACCATTGGCACTAGTCTCTTATATTGAGCAGTACAGGTTTCCTCAACTGAGTTCCTCTTGCCCATATAGCTTGCTCAAAGGGCATTGGCAACACAGCTGTCTGTTCCCACGCATTCTTCATCTAAGCAACACCTTCTTGTAAGTTAGGCTTCATAAGGTTTCCTCATTGATTTCTCTCCATTCTATTTTCAAGTGCAAATAAATGTTCTTTAAATAGCTTGTTTATAGCAATATGGAGAATTTGAAGATATGCCGTAATTCCTGCTGGAATCATTATTTTGATCAATTTTTCTTCCTGAAAGGAAGTTCATGGTTTTAACGTGGTGCACGCTGGCAGAATACCATAGTAGCATATCTCTTTGGCCACGTCACAAAACATTAAATCTGTTTTAATTAAAGCAACCACTTATTATAACATCTTTTCTCTGCAGGAAGTGCCAACTGCATTATCACATGTATTGGAGCAAATAGGAAATTTCATACTCACCTAAAAGGTATAAACAGTGGACTGTTGTTGCTCACGAGGGGTTGATAAGCTTCCACAGGAGACTTCTGAAGATAAATTATCTAAAAGAATAAAATTATTCTTAAAGGGATGATTAAAAAACTTCAAATTATTGAGATTTCAATAAATTAAACCTAAAAAATATTAGGATCTTATGGAGATAAGCATATAAATATACTTAGAAGTATGATAAAAATTACTCTATTTATCAATGATGAAAATTATATATATATACACAAACATTAAACAAAAATTAAAATCATAAAATTTATCACTGTACATTTTGAGTTAAATCCGTAGCACAAGGGACATAAGCAGGATCTTTGACATAACTGATAAAAATTTCATATGGAGTTATGTCAGGTGAAGGAATGTCAAGCCCACAGAGGGAAAATGGCCATTTTGAGCAAGCATGCCCAACTAAAAAGACTTTTAGTAAAAAGGCTGCTTTGGAAATGCATTTCATTCCAGCAGGCTGCAGTATGTGTGTGTATAGTACATATATATATATGTATGTAAGATAAAATTATATGAATCAGAATTATAATATAATTATAAACATTAATTCTTCCTCTCTATTCTAAAATCGTAATAACTTCTCTGCATTGCGTCATTTCTAGATCACTCTATGGCCAGCGCAGCTCTGATGACGTAATAATTGTAAACCAAAACTTTTCTCTTCGCGTGCTTCCACCTTTCATAACTACGCATTTCAGCTTTTGCTCTCTACTGTGCTAAGATGTAATTTCGCTGGCTTGCTTTTTATCTCAACAATAGCAAAAATGTAAATCTTCTGTGGAAAGGCACGACTAGAGTGCCAAGTGATTGTGGCCACAAATATCAGTTGCAAATAAAAATGGAATTAAAACTGCCTCGACTGCCAAGTTCTTTAGATATTACCAAGTTAGCATTACTAGCATACTACACAATCAAAATCTTCTTCAATATGGGTCTAATCACGCATCTACAGTGTTCCATTCTTTTCCTTGTGCTTTTAATATGACATATATATATATATATGTACTATATAAGTAATGAGTAAATTACATTTAAATAATTAAAACTAAAAAAATTAGTCAGCATTTTAATTAGACTTTTAAATTAGTATTTTCTAAACTTATTGATTTAAAAACATAAAAATCTGTAGAGAAAAATCCTTAATTGCAAAAATACCAGAATCAAAAGTAAAAATTTTTAAGTATTGAAAAAGTAGGCATTGTTATTGATCACAGATTAATCAACTTATCAAGGGGAATAAACCAATCTACTATCAATTAACAACTAAATATAGTGAGAGTGTTTCATCTTTCTTAAGTATTCTTAAGTACAAGCAGTATTTTTGTAACTCATAACAATGGGATACAACAATGACACTGCAATAAATGTACAGAATATATAATATTTTTATAATAAATTATTACTCTTAAGTATACATTTTTAAACTAAATTTTGAATATTTCTCAAAAGGAAAGAAAAAAATGAGAAATTAAAGAGAAATAAATGTGGCATGCATTCAACTTTACCTGTAAATACTGCATGTAAACTTACCGCATATGATCCTATTAAAAATGCAGCATTTACTCTTTTCTTAGCATCCTGAGTGGTATAATGAACAATCTTCTTTTTTGCCAAAGAATAGGACTACACAAGAGAGAGAGAGAGAGAAACACATTTATTTATTCAGTAATATCAAACAATTTTAAAATCATTTCCTTTCATAAATTACATAAATTATGGCATGGCAAAAAATTTAAGTACCACAGTAATGGCCCTGAATTTGCTGTAACACATTTCAAGATCTACAAATAATACTGAAGTTTACATTATGTCCACATGTAAACTATGTCAGATTTCTGTGCTATAAAAGTGTATAATCTGAAATAATTTTATGTGGCCATTATATCCGTGGCAAGACAATACAAGTACAAATACCACTGACAAATGTACTTACTACAGTAAATGCTTGAAATGATTTTCTTTTGCTTGTAAACATGCATCCATGCAATAGATTATGTTTGTAAAAATACAATGGCAATCAAAACATTTTAGAGTGACTTTCTCTTATGGCTGCAATTGGAATTTGTTCTTGTTCACAGAGATAATAATACAAAGGTATGAAATGGGAGTCAAATAGTAGACATAAGCCTTTTGAGACTATACTGTTTCTGGATGCATCAATCAACACCATCATGGAGACATGAGCTATGCTGAATGCAAAGGAATCCTACATACCGTAAGCAGACATTAGGAATTTCTTTAGATGATCAAATAAATAGGTACCAAACATTGCAATATTTATGAGCACTTTTAGGACTTTGTGAATCCTAATTATTCATCTCTGATACATCCTACAATATACCATTTTTGGTACTTGCATGTTATTCCGTCGACCGTTGGTTACCATTGCACTATGAAAATTGGCACAGATGCCATTCAAAATTGTACCAATCATTCATACAAAATCCTGAAGGAACTAATGCCTCTTTATTTAACAAAAAATTAATATTCTAAAGGCTTCCCCCCCCTTTGAAAAAAAGATTTTGTTGAATTCTACAATTTTTGTTAGGCCATCCGATTTTATTGGAAGCTCTGTTTAGAATTCCAAGAGTTTAAATTTCTCACAGGTAACTGCTTCAATTCATTAACTGTTTTGTGGGCCCAAATTTAGTTAACCATAACATTTTTTTATGGTATGATCCCATAACTTTGAAAATAATCCACACTTGCTTTTTTACAGAAGGCAGGAACCGAATTTTAATATTTTTTCAAAATGCAAGAAAAATACAGCAATAACAGTAAACAGGTCTGTGACTGGTAACCACTGTAAACTAGCTGTTTACATATTCTGATAAAAGGAACATTACTTTATTGGAAGGGAGGGAAATATAGTACATATTTCCAATTTTCATTAATAATTTCCTTGAACCATCTATAATACAGAACATGCTCAGCTTCATTTCATAGAGCAATTTCACATTTTCAAGGCTCTATGAATGCTATTGTATGCCACCTTTTACCTGATTACAGATACTAATTTTGAATAAGATATCTTTGTACTTTTAAGAAATGTCCTCTGCCATTTCTTGCATTAATATTAATAGTCTACTACTTTTTAGAGCAGTTCTCACCCATTCAGATTCAGTTTTTATGATAATGTTCAGTTAGCTGTCCCACAGGATTGCAATATATCATTTTAGCTATTTCAGATATGGCCCCTTCATAAGTCTGTTATAATATATTTTAATACTATTTATACTATATTTTAATTTTTTGAGGGGGGTCCCTAAGAAAGTGGGATCCCTAAGCCATAGCTTGTGTAGCTTATACGTAAATCCAGACCTGAAAATAGCCACAGCATAAGGCTTTGGTGACATTTGAGATTTACACATTACAGATTGAGCAATTTATTTCCTTCTTTTAATGACAAGAATAATGGCTACTTTAAACAAGGAAGTATATTCCACATTGAAACAATACACACATATAAAGTAATGCTACATTGGTACCTTGCTATGTGTATGCTTTAAAATACATCCAACTTGATTAGTAATAATTATTAATAATAGCAATTAAATACAATATTTCATTTAAATACAGTATATATTTCATACAAAGCATTTGCTCCCTAGTATTAAACACTGTTAGAACTATAACAATAGGATTTTTGTACAAAAATGGCTTAATTAGTTTCCCTTTATTTCTAATTGGAAAAGTTCATTTGATATACGTTTAGTTTGGAATAACTACAAGGATCTGGAACAGGTAAATGATGTATACTGAGGTACCACTGATTTGGTTTATGTAATTATGGCAAAGCTTCAATGGCTATTTGACTAATGAGAGGGATGCCTTCATGGAGGATTTTCTAAGGGAAACTGGCTCATACACATGTTACACATGGGGAAAACCACAAAAACGGCCATGCAACCAGCCCATTTACGGGATTTGAACCTCAGACCGAACAACCAGTGTTCAGTGACTTTACCATCAGGCTGCTGGTAGGCCAAGCTATTACTGGAAAAACAAAAGTTAAATAAACACAGCTTCATAACTTAAGTGATTTCTGTTCCAACAGAACTAAAGTTTCTAAATTTATTGGATAATTTGACACATTATAGTATTTAGTATTTCCATTCATAATTTTCTTGTAAATTACAAAATTTTAAATTCATAAAAGTAACCTTACCTTTAATTTCCTATTTAGTTTACAACAGTAACGATATAGTTTTGCAAGATTGAGTGGTCCAAAGTCAGAATAAAAACTGAAAACAAATAGATTTGTTAATAAAAAAGAAACAAAATACTTAATTAAATGTAAATGCATAATAATAAACAACATCATAACTATGAAAATTACAGGAAATAAGAAATAAAAAAAAAGAAAAGTTTGTTGCATTATATAACACTGAGTAATCAGAATACGAAATCTATTATTTTTAGCATCTGCAACTGCATCCGATAGGCATATAACATCCGACACTGTTGCTGAAGGAGCATGGTGAATGATCCTCACAGCAAACAACAGAACAGAGGTGATCCCACAGATCCTTGATTGGGTTTACGTGTGGGGAATTTGGGAACTAGGAAAGTACAGTAAAGTCCTTGTACTCTCTCAGACACTCACATACATCCTGAGCTCTTTGGCATGCTGCATTGCCAGTGGCGTAGCTAGGGTGGGGCAAGGGAGGACATCTGTCCCCGGGCGCAGCATCCAAGGGGCGCCAAATTGATGCTACGAAATTTTTTAATGAAATGTTTTCCATCCTCGGCACACAGAAAGGGGTGCAAATTCTTCAGTTATCCCCGGGCACTGAAAACTCTGGCTCCCTGTGCATTTGATGTGCTGGAAGAGGTCATTAAACAAAATCTGAATATATGAGTATATGTGGATGCAATCCATAGTAGCATCTATAATGATGAGTAATTGCACAGAATGCCACAAGAGCATTTTCCAGAATATAAAATTGCCTTTGCCAGCTTGAATTCACCTACAAAAGGTTGAGGGGTATTTGCTTTTTGAGTGTTTCTTGTGTACGTGCCAACAACCATTTGTTAGAAAAAATATAATTAATCAGAGAAAACCTTTTGTTCATTATTGAAGATCTGCTACCAATTAGAAAAAGGGTGCCTTCAGTAGAGATCAACCACAATATGGTCATGCCAATTTCAGCCTATTGCTGATTAACAGATGTTAGAATAAGTGTTGTGACCATTTGGTTGCTGGAATGGCCCATTCACATGAATTGCAATTTTGGGAACAACTATGGCAGGCAAGCCGGCAATTCATTTGGGAGTTAACTGCTGCAGCATGTCAACCGACCTTAATATACCTTCAAAGTTTACCTCTTTCCTCTGTGGCTGTTGACCCTATGCAGTTTCCAAGATTCTTATTTTTTGCAGTGAAATTTTGTCATTTATGATACACTTTTACCACCCTGTATATAGGAGGTTCTAGAACAGGATAGTCCAGGAAATGTTAAAAAAATTTTTTGCCAAGCTGATGTAATAACAGCAGGAACAATTTTCAAAATTGTGATTCACTAGCAATAATACAAAGCAATGACAGATCAATAAAATTTCAAACACAAAAAACAGCAATTATGAATGAAATAATATAAATTAAAATTTACATTTAATTTGTTTCCTAACCTGCACTCCATGGTTTACAAATAATCTTTATCTATATGAAACTACTGTAATATATGAATTTAATATATGAAACTACTGTAAGGATCTTAAGTTTTACTAAAGTTTATTTTATTTTAAATATTTACTATCACTTCTTATTTTCTACTTCCGGCCAGAATTAAAAGCGTTAACTTATTCATGCAAAATTTGTCTGGCGAATGCCAAGTACTTAAGTTGTGGCTTTTTGCCAAGCGAGAGAGAGGAAGGAGTTAGTCGAAGCAGGCCGCTTGTTTTACTCGGTTGCTGTTTGCCTTCCAGGCCAGAGGTTTAATCCTCGTGATAATTTTAAACATATTGTAGTGTTAACAGCTCTCTGTACTACATACGGCTTCCTGCTAATATCCGGCCAATCTTACACGTAGGCCCTTGTTGATTATTCCAAATTTAAGTTATAGTTATATTTTTATATTCTTATGTTCAGACCACAAGTAGTTGGTCTCTGTATTCCGAAGTACGGAAATTATTGTAAAGAGTGAAAAATAAAGGGTTTTGTATACCCTTCCTGTGTATCTTGTCTACTTCCCACAGTAATTGAACATAGCTTTAGTAAGCTCCCTGTTCCGAGTCAGGTCTGTGCATGTTCCCAAAGAAAGTAAGACGGAACATTGAACCTGATAGTGGCGCCCAACGAAGAAGAATAACCATGGCCGAGTTTCAAGAAGAACCTGTGCTGCCTGCAGAAACGGCTCAGAATTCAGAAATGCCAGCTGCCGCCCTGGAAGGATTTGGTTACATCGTCCAGACCATGCGCGCTTCGATGAAACCAGAAGCAACATTTAATGGAAACTCACCGGTAACCAGTTTTTTGGAAAAATTGGATGACCACTTCATGCTCTACCCCGTGCACGAGTTTCAAAAAGTTACCTTAGCTACCAGCGCTTTGAGGGGCCAAGCGCTTAACTGGTTCAAATGTATAGGCAGAAGTCTCTTGGGTCAAGCAGGAAGTCCCACCTATACTTACGAGAATTTCAAGACTGCCCTAGTAAAAGCCTTCCCTGTCGTAAGGGATCGTGCGAAATTAGAAACGGGACTTTTCAGCATATATCAGCAAAGAATCCAAAATCTCTCAAACTTTATTTTAAGAAAAATTCACGTCTTCAAACTCTTGTATGGAAACCATCTGGATCCTGAGATAATTCAAGTGATTTTGCCGAGGTTACTTCCCCAAGTGCAAGACTTTATTGAATTAAGGAATCCGACTACACTGGAAAAATTATTTGAGCTAGCAATCCAGTTTGAAAGTAGAAGAACGGCGGACATTGAAAGAAGACGCCAATATCAACAACGAAACCAATTTGGTGCGCCAAGACCACAGCAAACACACGGCTACGGAAGCAAAGCAAATCAGTGGGCAAGGAAACCCGAGCATTCAAAAACAGCCGGCGAACGTCGACAGTTCAATAGCAATCCAGGAAAAAAGTCTGAAGGCCAGTGGAAAAAGAAGGAAAGCATGGAAATGAAAAATGATTTAAACTAAAACGGATTTCTGCTGACGGGAGGGTGCGGAAATCCGAAGGCCAAGAAAACCCCTCTTCCTTCAAGTTAAATACAGT
Source organism: Stegodyphus dumicola (assembly GCF_044657685.1). Taxonomy (NCBI): domain Eukaryota; kingdom Metazoa; phylum Arthropoda; class Arachnida; order Araneae; family Eresidae; genus Stegodyphus; species Stegodyphus dumicola. The sequence goes on along the minus strand of NC_140776.1, from coordinate 180,993,770 downwards.
AATGGTGAAAAATTTGACTCTTCCGAAGATTGAAGTGTTGGTGAATAATATCCCAGCCACCGCACTCCTGGATACAGGCGCGCAGTGTTCCTGTGTGGCAGAAGATTTTTTTAGGAAGTATTTTCGTAAATATCGCATATATAATTCGGATAATACGACAGTGTTAGCTGCGCAAGGAGAGAGATGTAAGTGCATAGGTAAATTACCGCTATACATCCGTATTAAGGACGAACAAGTAAAGGTTATGTTTTTCATAGTAAAGAATCTGCAAGCACATATTATCTTAGGAATAGATTTTCTTTCAGAGGCACAAGCAACGCTGGATTTTAATGAAACGTCCCTTAAGCTGACGATGAAACCAGTTCCAGAAGAAAAGGCTGAACCGCCGATGTTAAACCTTGACCACCTGCCTAATGAAGAGCAACGAAGAATCCGACAAGTGGTAAGTGAATTTGCTTCGTTATTTAGTGATATTCCAGGATTTACTCAGGTTACTAACCATAGTATTGACACCGGAGATTCAATGCCAGTTCGCCACAAAGCATATCGGTATGATAAGAATAAGGAAAAAATTATACAATGGCATATCACCGATATGCTACGTAAAAAGATCATAACGCCCATCTCAAGTAGTTATGCTAGACGGTGGTTTTATGTAAGAAAAATAATGACTATCCATTGACACATCCAAAAAGGTGGCGATTCGCGATTGACTACCGTAAATTAAACTCCATAACTAAATATCCGGTATATCCGTTACCTATTATTGAAGAAATTCTAAGGAACATAACATCGACCAAATATATGACGACTTTAGACTTAACGACTGGTTATTTTCGAATAGGGGTTAGGCCTGAGGACGTGCCTAAGACTGCTTTTATAACCAAGTCTGGCACTTATGCATTCCTGCGTATGCCGTTTGGCCTTTCAGGGGCACCGGCAACATTTCAGCGATGTATGGACATTGTGTTAAGGCCTGTTCTTGGAAAGTCCACATTTATCTATTTAGACGATATCATTATTACTAGTGATAATCTCGACCAACATGTACAGGATTTAAGACAGGTGTTTTCTTTATTAAATGAGGCCGGTCTAAAAGTTAATGTCGAAAAGTGCAAATTTGCAGCCCCTGAATTAAAATATTTAGGTTACAAAATATCTCAGAAAGGAATCGAGACAGACGAATAAAAAATAATTGCTGTACAAAAGTATCTGACTCCAAACATGGCGAAGAAGCTCTCTTCTTTTCTAGGACTTTGTTCATATTATAAGTCCTTTATAAAAGATTTTGCAGCTATTGCTGAACCATTGTTAAAATTTAAAAGGAAAAAGGCAAGATTCTCGTGGACGGCCGAAGCCAATAGTGCGTTCGAAAAATTAAAGCAAGCATTAACGCAAGCCCCTGTGTTGAAATTTCCTGAAAAGGATGAGAATTTAGAAATTTCAGCGGATGCTTCGGATTATGCGGTAGGAGCGGTACTTTCACAAAATCAGCAGCCCGTGGCATTTTTTAGCCAAACTTTAAATCAAACACAAAGAAACTATTCCGCAACTGAGAGAGAGGCACTTGCAGTTCTGTTAGTAGTGCAAAAGTTCCGAGTCTATTTTGGAAAGGCGCCAATAACAGTGTACTCTGATCATGCGGCGGTAACTAGATTGTACTCAGGGAAAAACTTATCCCCAAGGTTAATAAGATGGGCACTCAAGCTAAAAGAATATAATCTGGTAATCAAGCATACCCCTGGAAAGGAAAATATCGTAGCAGATGCCCTATCCAGAATTAAAATAGATGAAGAAGGTAATACTGTAAAGGTGGCAATGCTCACAGCATATACAATAAATTCCCGAGAAACTGTAATAACCGAACTGGGTAAGGATCCTGAGTTTGGAAGCATTTATGAGTATTTAAAGGATCCTGAAAATTTTAGCCACCAAGATATTGTGGCGATAAGAAATAGGGCGGCCCATTACGAACTAATAGATGGTCTATTATTTTATACAAAAACTACGAATTCCAACAACGAATTTCGACCTGTTATCCCAGCTAGTCTTAGATTAAATATCCTGCAGGAGTTACACGACAGCCCATTAGCTTCTCATGCTGGTATTCGAAAAACTATCCAACGCGTACACTAGGCAGTCTATTTTCCTGAACTGCAAAAGTTAACAAGGGCGTATGTCCAGTCCTGCCCAACATGTCAAGCAGTTAACCCCTTAACTGCCGCGGGCGTATATATACGCCTTGCTCAGCCGATGTGTTAACTGTCCCAGATGCGCAGCCGATGCGTTAACTTTGCGAATAATTTTAGGTGTAGCAGCGCAAAGCAAATGATAGCAGTTTGGAAGGACGTATATATACGCCTGGGGCAGTTAACGCATCGGCTGAGCAAGGCGTATATATACGCCCGCGGCAGTTAAAGGGTTAATTATATTAATTTCCGCCCGGCCGGGTTTCTAAATAGTATTAAATCTGAATTTCCAAATGAAATAATTGGCATTGATTTATTGGGCCCTTTCCCAAAAAGTCAGTTAAATAAAAGTCGCTATCTCCTTGTTATGGTTGATCATTTTAGTAAGTGGACCAAAATTTTTCCCTTAAAACGAGCCTCCGCGAAATTAGTTACTGATTCTATTTTAAATAAATATATTTTAAAATACGGGGCGCCCCTAAAAGTTATATCGGATAATGGTCCTCAATTTGTAAGTAATGTATTTGAAGACATGTGCCAAAAACTGGGCATACGTCATTTAAAAATGGTCCCGTATCGGCCGCAATCAAATATAGCGGAACGGGTCAATAGAAATATAGTGAAAATTATCCGTAGTTATGTTAAAAATTTTCATAAAAGCTGGGATAACTATGTCAATGAATTTGCTTTCGCCCTTAGGACCGCAAAACATGATACAATGGGCAAAACTCCTGCTGAGTTATTTTTAGGCAGAAAGATTATAACGCCGTTAGATAAATTATTTTATGTGCAACAAAGAGCCCCAGAATTTAAAATGGGTGATATAGAAAAATTAATTAAAGAAGCAAAAAAGAATACTGAAGTAGCACAGAGAAAACAGAAGCTTTATTATGATATGAAACGACGGGGAGTAACTTATAAAGTAGGGGATGAAGTGTTAAAAATTAAGCATTCACTTTCTTCAGCACCAGAAGATAAAACTCCCAAATTTTTTCCACGATTTGAAGGACCATATGTCATAGAAAAAATAACTCACGCTGTAGTGGTGTTAAAAGCCAGAAATGGTGAAACATGCTCCGCAAACATTGATCAAATAAAACCCTACTATGATCGTAATAAAATGCAAATTTTCAAAGATCTTTTGCAGGAACCGGCACGGCAGACACGGCAGGCACAAGCTCCAGAGGTGGAACAACGTTAAGCACAAGGACAAGCCATTAGGAGGCAGGAGCAATTGAAAAGAAAGTTTCCCCGTGGGAAAATTGAAGGTAACAAGAAAAAGAAGCCGTTCCACCGTCCAGAAAAGAGAGCTCACGAACACCCCCAGAATGAAGAAGGGAGAAGTACGACGAATGCAAAGAAAGCCAGGAGAAATAACGGCAACTATAACCCGGCTCCCAAACGGAAGATCGACTCATTGGACAGGACTCTCTGTAGCAAATGTCGCCGAACTGCGGAAGGGCCACTAGCGGCCGAGGAAAAGATACAAGGAAAATTTGAACGGCCAGCAACAAGGTCCAAGCAGGAACGAGAAAGAAGTGTCCCGGTTCCGCCAAGACCAGCTGCCATCAAACGGCCAAGACCACAGGCAGAGGCGAAAAAGAAGGTATTCAAGGGTGACCGAACTGGAGGAAAAAGAAAGCTTCTAGAGGAAGAAACTGAGGGGCGAGCCCGCACAAGAAGGAGGATAAATCAAACAAGAATCTTCGCTACCTTCCAGGACTGGCCTCAGAAAAGAATGTCCGAATATCACAAAGATAAGTAAAATTTTATGTTACTTTGCAAACTTAAGTTAATCTTTCATTCTTACTGCAAGTGGCAAATTTCAAGAAGTTTTACCTCATGTGAGGTCTACCTTTATCGCCAAAAAGGCGAGAAATGAGTTGTTATCGATTTTGGTATTATGTTTTTCAATTACTCGCGCGTAAAACTAAAGTTGATGTATAATAGGAATGTGTAAATACTTAAATATTGTAAAAGTTATTGTATAAATTTTTATTTAAAACATTCTGGCAAGAAAGAAGTTTTAGTCTGAAAGACTTTTTGAAATGTAGTATTTCAATGTAGAAGAATTGGCACTTGCTGGGAAAAGAATAGAAATAACAATGTACTACTAATGTATGTTTTAAAATGCTTAAAATTAACGGCATGTTAATATGTTCTTATATACAATGTGAACTGTTATTTTAAATGTTAAGAAATACTGTGATATGGTAAAAGTGAAAGTAATGCCAAAAAATTTTTTTTATTCGTGTGACTGTAAAAAGACCAAATTATGGTGAATATGTGTTAAAGCTTGAATGAATGTAGTTAGGCTCTCTGACGCTACACTTCAGAGTTAGCCACTTCCAGAATAGTACCTCAGGGTTTAGAGTTGAAGATTGGGTGTGTTACGAGGTCTTGGCATGTTGAATTTTAACACGTTAGTGTTTTGATTGTAGGAGGCAGTGTTGAACACGTATACATAAACACATTCGTGTTTGGTGTTCTTTTACAACACATGTCAGAGAGCACGGGGAGAGATAATTAAAATAGTCATGAATGAAATAAGAATGTTAAAAGAAATATAAATATGCATGTTACTTGCCATTTCATTGTGTAACATTTCATTAAACTAGTTTTCCTTCCAGATCTCTGGAAGGAACCAGATTTGAATAAAAGCTCCTGTTTAGATGCAGTACAGATGAAAAATTGGGTTTCCATGGAGCTGCTATTGTAAAAACAATTTTTTTTTTTTTTTTAAATTTCTAGTTTCTAGTGAGAAATGTTTGTAAAAGATTGGCCTCGCGTTAGATTCTAGAGCTAAAAGTTTTCAACAAGGTCGTTTTAGACCTCAGTTTCAAACTAATTAACTCTGGCGGGAAGTATGTAAGGATCTTAAGTTTTACTAACGTTTATTTTATTTTAAATCTTTACTATCACTTCTTATTTTCTACTTCCGGCCAGAATTAAAAGCGTTAACTTATTTATGCAAAATTTGTCTGGCGAACGCCAAGTACTTAAGTTGTGGCTTTTTGCGAAGCGAGACAGAGGAAGGAGTTAGTCGAAGCAGGCCGCTTGCCTTAGAAGTTTTACTCGGTTGCTGTTTGCCTTCCATCCAAATTTAAGTTAGAGTTTAGTTATATTTTTATATTCTTACGTTCAGACCACAAGTAGTTGGTCTCTGTATTCCGAAGTACATAAATTATTGTAAAGAGTGAAAAATAAAGGGTTTTGTATACCCTTCCTGTGTATCTTGTCTACTTCCCACAGTTATTGAATATAGCTTTAGTAAGCTCCCTATTCTGAGTCAGGTCTGTGCATGTTCCCAAAGAAAGTAAGACGGAACATTGAACCTGATACTACTAAATACAAAAAAACACAGGATAGTTACTATGGTATTATTCCATATTGTTTCTATTCTTTCTTGACTGCATAAATTTCATAATTAGAGTTAATGAATTTGAAACCTGCCAATAATAATACCTTTGTGCTCAATAAAATTTCTTTTATACTTGCATATTCATATTGAATTCCAAATGCTAGTGCAACTGAATGTCTGAATGTTATGCTGCAACCTTCACTGAGATCTAAATTATGTTTATCAGTACATGTATTTCAGAATATCAATATATCATCACTTTCAAAGTTAAGCATTTAATTAACAATGATACACAAATATAATTCACAGAATTTGCCGAAGCTGACTTTCAAAATGTCCGTGAAAAAATGTTCTATCTTAAAAAAAAAAAAAAAAAAAAAAAAAAAAAAAAAAAAAAAAAAAATTTTGAGTTGAAATGAACAATAAATACCAACAATATTTCAGTTTCATTGGTTAAGATATATATATCAGATAACCATGACAGCAGTATCAAAGAAAATATAAATATAATTGTTACAATTCCGTTAGAGTGGCGTCAATTACAAATGCGCCAACAACCACGCCAAATATCTTGGTTTGAGAATTTAATGTTTGAAATATCAACGCTCGTTATTTTGAATTTTTTTTTTTATTTACATTTAAAATATTGTGACTCAAGATTTCTAGTTTTCATTTGAAATATCGTCACTGGTTATTTTTTTAACATATCTCACCATTTTTTTTTTTTTTAGTACGATGGATTATGCAATTTGGCAGTTACCTAATGATGAAGAGGCCATAAGATTCTTTCAGGATAAAGGAATAATTCATCGCAACAGACTTTGTTCTGAAAATCATCCAATGAAGTTAACTTTTGACTCAAACAAAGCTCCTATATGGTATTGTTACGTGCGTTCTTGCTGTGAAAAAAGGATTGAGAACCAAAACAGTTGATTTGAAGGCTCACATCTTACTTTTCTCAATGCCGTTCATTTCATCCATCTGTGGAGTTAAGAATTGATGTCGAGTGAATTTTACGAACTTCAATAAGAAATCAGCCTTAATATGACAGTACATTGGAATAACTGTTTGAGAGACGTACAAATAGTTTGATGTCCTGTAAAAGAATTTAAATCGGTGGAGCCAATAAAATCATAGAAACAGACAAAAGTCTTTTTACGAGAAGGAAAAACAACATTGGACACGATCTCCTGGAACAATGGGTATTCAGGGTTTTATGCTGAGAAAGTAAAGAACGTTTTCTGGTCGCCATTCCTGATCTTTGTGCTACAACACTGATGACTGCTATTCAAGAAAACATCGTGGATGGCAGCATTATATTTTCAGACTGCTGGAAAGGATATAAGCAAGAACTATGAAATGCTGAGAATGAACATTTCACTGTAAATCACAGTTATAATTTTGTAGACTCCGAAACTGGATGCCATACCCAAACTGTGGAACGATTGTGGTGCAGTGCTAAATGGAGAAATAAATGTCAGCTGGGCCCTCCTCGCCACCATTTAGAATCATATGGCATAAACTCAAAATTTTTCTCCAATATTGAATGATATTCATAATTTTATGCCACCTGTTTAGATTGTATTTTGTTTTGTTTTGATATTTTTTATTTATGTGTAGAATATTCTAAGTTACAAAATTAAAAAGAAAAATTTACTTTCTTTAATAATTAAGAAATAAAAAAAAAAATGCTCTCTACAGAATTATTATTATTATTTTTTATTTATTTGAACTCTATTATTATTTTATAATTTAATACCTGGCAAGAATTGACGGGAAAAAAAATGCGACTCATTTTTAACTGATGCCACTCTAACAGAATAGTACCATATAACCCATTTACCTTTCATATTGCAGTTCTGAATCGACGGAGAAAAAATGAATGCTTGATGAAGACTGTGGTTTAATTGGCATACGCAGTGTTACGAAATACAAACGATCTGCAAATAAATTAGAAGTTTTTGAAATGTACATATAACTGCATACAAGAAAGAATCAAACTTAATAAAGACCAGTGTGTAATTTAAATATGAAAATATATAAAATAAGAATCTTGAAATAATTTACATAAACTTGCCAAGAAACAAACTGAATTATAAGAAAAAATGGCAAAATAAAATATGTAACAAATACAATTTTAAAATTAGTATTCCATATCTTCAGACACAATATCTTGTACTATTACCCTGTGTTACATTGAATCAAAAATCAATTTTTACATTATGTGAACAAAATGTCAGATAGCATTAAAGGCTTTAAAAACATAAGTTTTCAATATGGAACATTAGTAGTTTTCTGTGCTACATATAATGGTGATCTGCATATGAAAAGGATTGACAAAAGATTTCTATACAGCACTGAAATTCAGCTGGCTAGACAGAACTGCATTTTAAAATATTTTTAGTTCAGCAAATTAGTAGCTAAAATTAAATTGTAATATTTAATCAGGCAATTTGTTACAGAAGTTTATGCCTGAGATATGCTGTCAGCTTTGAGCTTTGAGGATACACAGCTGTCAGCTTTGAGGATACACAACAAAAAGTAGCTTTTACGGAAGTCTAAAATTTAAGAAAATACGTACAGCTGAAGTTGGAAAAGAATACACATTTCTAATAGGCACAACAATTACTCTTATTCTTGTTACTATTGTTATTTTGTACATTTTTTAATGAACAAAGTGTGCATCTACGTAAAACTTTTTTTTTTTTATTCAGAATGGTAGATTGTAAACAGTTACAATAAAAAACAAGAACTAAGAACACAGAATACAGCAACACAATAATAATAATAATAATAAAAAGCGGCAACAAAGTCCATTAATCTAACATATCTCTTGCCACCCAGTAGCGCTTGGTGAGGTCTCGCACAGAGCAGGACAGTGGAAAAGATGTGCGATGTCCATCACCTCTCCAGAGCTGCACAGAGTGCATATCAGAGAAGGAACAATTTTGAATCTATGGAGATGATATCGTAGGCAGTCATGTCCATTGCCAAGGCAGAATTCAGCAACCACTTTACGTCTTAGGCCATTACAAAAATTCGGGATAGCATTCTTTCAAGACTTACGAGAAACATGATAATAGAGATCTTCTGAGCACATACTTTGAAAGATCTTTTAATAAGATCCTTAACAATATGGAAAGGCATACGATGAGAAATATTCTGCATGAGTAAAGTACCCTTTTTTGCCAGGAACTCGGCTTTCTCGTTACCAGGAATCCCACAGTGGGTAGGAACCCAATGGAGGACAATAACTTTCTCAAGTAATGCCAGGCTTTTTAGATAATATCGACAATCCAATATGTCCTGAGATATTGGATTTTTATCCGAAGCGATAGCCAACAGAGCAGCTCAGAAATCACTGAGGATCTTGTAAATTTTTCCAAGTGGCATGGCAGCTGGTACAGAGCTATGCGAATTGCCGCAATTTCACTGTCAAACGCAGTATCTTGGCCCACAGGGATGTAAAAAGAGAAAATTTCGAAGAAAACTCTGGCACCTGCATTAGGGCCATCAGACAAGAGGGATCCATCAGTAAAGATCTGAAGCCACTCTCGTTCACGGTAAAAAATGTTTAATACTTCAAGTGCGAAGGCTCTCAAAATAGAGGAATCTGTATTACTTTTGGTTACTTTTTGACCAAGGTCAAGATTAATTCAGAAAGATTTCAAATTTATTGGATTTTGTAGTGAATCAAGTAATTCTGGTTAATTTATTAAACCAAGTGAATTTTTTAACTGAAAAACTCCTTGCTGAGAGCCCATCTGGGTCTTTAGATTTCTAGTCAGATCTTGATTGACGTCATTCCAGAGTGAAAGACATCCAGGACTCTAATGATCTTCTCCTAGAGAATGAAGGTCTTCCCTTGAATTATGATTCTTAAGGGGGTACAACTCTGATAAACGCTCTAATTTCACCAAATGTGGCGATATGTTTTGCGCTGGTTTTTGGCACGATTGCGTGTTGTATGGCAACCATGTCGACGTTGAAAAATCTTTTGGTGGAGTAGTTTAATTGCTAGTTGGCAAGGTTGGTTCGTGTCGCATGTGAAATGGCCTATGTTGCGATGAAAGACGTGGTGGGAAGGTTTCAGCCGTGTATTTTAGATTGTGTGCAGAGTTATTTAGTATGAGAAGGTGAGATGTTGGAGTTGTTAACGAGTCTTTTGTTCACGGATGTATTTATGGGGATCGTAGCGTATTTTGGAATTTCTGTGGGAGTCGGGACTTTTAAAACGAAGTGTGACGTGTCCGAAATGCGGAGCTGATATGAGAACTCGGACAAAAAATGGTGTTTCTGATAGACTTGTGTGGATTTGCAGTAAAATTGTTGCTAATAAAGTATGTAGGTGTCAGCGGAGTTTAAGGTTTGGATCTTGGTTTTCGTGTAGCAAGTTAACGTTGGAGGAAGTTTTTATTGTTACTTTCAAAATTTTGAATCGTAGGAAGGGTGATATAGCAAAATTGTGGAAGTTTTCTTCACAGACGTTGTGTGACTGGCGAAATTTTATTAATTAATGTATTTTGGACTTTGTATGCTCTGTATCTGAGAAGATAGGGGGGAAGATATTTCTGCTTTTAAAAGAAGCTTTCATTATGGTAAGTGCATTTTATTTTATTGTTTTTATTTTGTAGAATGTTATATTCATTGTTTTTTCATGAATTTCCATTTTTATTGTTGTTTTGTGAATTGTCTGAAATTTATTTTAGTTTATTTTCTTGATTTGTTTTTAGAGTAGATTGTGCAATTCGTAGATGTATTTTAAAGTTGAAACAGAACGCTGTGTACATGGTATTCTTTGAAATTTATTGTTATGTTAATTTATTAAAGCGAGGTGTGCGTAGTTCGTAGATTTGTTCGTTACCTACAGTGTGCCATTCGTAGATGTTTTTTTTAAGTTAAAATATGTCGCTGTGTACATGGATTCTTGTCAAATATTTTTGGTTAGAAACTTTACGTTTTTGCTATCTAAATATTTTGTTTTTGTTTCGGATTTTTAGCTTAAATCATGTGTTCAAAACGTAGTTTTTGCATGTGCGAAAACCGCGTTTTTGGAGACATTTTAGGCTTAAAGTTCGAAATGTAGACAAAAAATTTAGATCGTAATATGGCCACATGAACTTTCTCGCCAAAAATGTTTGGCGAGAAATTTGGCGACTTGAGGGCGTATATCAGAGTAGTTCCCTTAAGGGTTTATCACTAGTTAACATAAGCACAGTGTGTCACTCGGGGTGGTCTTTACGGCTCCAGAAACAATAGGTAAGCACTGATTTTGGATTCTTTTTAGAGTACCTTTTCCCCGGCCACAACAAGTGGTTCACAGCAGTAAGTCAGATGGGGGGGGAGGATAAACAAATGATAAGTTTGGAGCAGGTTTGTCCAGTGCAACCCCACCTTGCACCAGCAGGGCATTTAAGGACACCAAGTCTCTTCGTAGCATGGTTGGACAAGTCCTCTACATGTAGCTTCCATGTTAGTTTGAAGTCAAACATCACACCCAAATAAATTTATCGCACAAGGGGATCTGGGTACCCTTATACATCAGCTGAAGATCCAAAGATTGGTGCATAAATGAGAAAGTCAGGCAGTATGATTTATTTAAATTCACCTCCATATTATCACATGAAATTATTAGAATTATAAAAAATATAAATTCAGAAATAAATATTCTTCCTTATTTAAGTTTGTCTATAAATTAGTGAAAGAAACCAATTGTTACAGTATATGAATTCCACCATCATCTCTAGACATACATTTGTTAAACATAGTGATTTATCCAGTAATAGTATGAAGGACTTATACTTAGTAGAATACATACATATCTTTTAACTAGACACAGATATTAACATGTTGACTGCCACGGCACTTTTCGGATTCCGGTCCGAGAAGCCAAACCTATTTAATCATATTATGTTATTAAAAATACTAATTATGATTCGTAACAATCATTAAAAAGTTTACAGGATTTTTTGGTGCTACTTTGGTAGATGGTTGCATGGATTTTGGCGATTTTTTTTGGCGAGCGATATGACTTATGGTAAACCCATTGCTAGACAAGTTATTTATGGTAACCGATATTTTGCTGTGTCATTTTATTTAAAAAATAACGCATTTTATTATGTATAAATTCCATGTTTTAAATATTATTTATGGCTTCTAAATATTAAAAATCAATTTAATTTTGCATTTTTATTTGAAATAAAAATTTTATTGTTTATGATATTTTATGTTGTGGATGATGTAATAAATGACGTCACTTTATTTTAAATCTAATTGGTTTTAATATCTATAAATTTAACCTACTGTTTTAAACATTACTTATGGCTGTTAAATATTCAAATACAATTTAATTTTGCATTTTTTAAAAAATGATTTTATTATGTATGATTATTTAAATAATTTTAATTCTATTCGTGATGTAATCAGCTCAGCTCCATGATTGGTTACAGAATATTTGTGCATTACCACGCCATTTTAAAATTTTATTATTCATCTCTTCAAATTCCTTAGATTACATTTTAAAAATTTTTTTCCTTAGATTACATTTTTAAAATTATATTACATTTTTCGAATTTTTTTTATTTATATCTAAATTATGATTCCGTTTTTTTTTTTGTGTGGTACTTATCAATATACGACAGGTTAAATACTCAAAAAATTGTAAGTATATATTTTTCTTTTACTTTATAATTGTATACTTCAATTTTTATTAAAAAATTAATACAGTCAAAAGTCGTTAATTCGGACACCCATAATCTGGAACGATCTATAATGCGGACCTCAAAGCTACAAACTTTCTGCACATGCGCATAATACGTTTACGCATGCGCGTTTAATGTATAACAGATGGTATAAGCTAAAATTATCTAATTATCTATTTCAGTTAATGTTGCAGATCGCGTTGTTCCTTAATCTTCGAATTGGATCCGGCTTATTATTTTTTGCAGACTGTTAGAGCAATTTTATAAAAGTAAGCTTGAACTTTCGATTATGTCAAATAGAATTTCCGATGCTGGTGCTCCCAAAGGATCTACAAGTATGTTTCGATGTCCATCAAACAAAAAGTAAAACTGCTGCAAAAAAATGGATAAAGGCATATTCTTTGTTTCTCTAATCATTCCGAAATATGTTTATCAATTTCACGCTGCTCTGCGGGGGGAGGAAAACGACGTAAAAATAACATTTTTCAAGATGGCTGACTATTGTAAAACCTGCGTCAACTTAAATCGCCAAAAATCTGTGCAACTGTCTATCAAAGAAGCAACGATTTTTTTTTTTTTTTTTATAGAAAAAAGGGTCCTACAATTATCTCATAGTCAGCTTTTGTTAGACAAAGCTCTTCGCAGAAGCCACCTACAAGTTGATTCGTACAGACATGCTTCAACTTGTCACCTCAGTACAGGTAAAACAAGCGATAAACGAGCAAGTAACTCATAACGGTGCAAAAGTGGGAAGTCAAGAAACTAAGATGTAACTCATATTGGGCGTCCTAAATAAAGGCACTAATACAAGTTATCTCCTGTTGGGCAGTGTTAAACACATTTTTGGTCTGCTCTCTAACAGAAAAACTCTGATTTTGTGTCAAAATACAAAGAATAGAACAAAGCTATATATAAATTAAGGTGACCAGACATCCCGATTTAGGTGGGACTGTGCGGATTTCAGACTTCATGTCCCGAGGTCCCTTGCCTGTCTCGGCGGGACGCCTGTTTGTCCCTCTTTTCTACAAAAGTCATTTATCTATGATGTCATCACTCAGAAACACGGGCGGTGACAGCGTTGGTGGCTAAGGCAAAGAAACAGCGTGCGCGAAATATCTGTTGCCAAAGCTCCAAGACGGCGTCGAAGTTCGAAGGTCACGTTTACAAAGAGTTCAGAAAACAAATATCGTTTTAAATTTTTTTAAACTTTAAAGGAAAAGAAAATGCTTTTTCATGCAAGTAAATTAATTAATAGATTAGTTATTTTGAGCAAAAAAAAAAAGTGCAAAAATCCGAGTTTAAATTATCACAAAAAGTCAAAAAAATCGTTTTGCAGAACATTTCTTCTTAACACCATGTTCCTCAATTTCCTGTACACATCATGGAGGGGGGAATTCTCGCCACCAGGTTCAAACGCCAAATCCCTTGGCGAATTTTCCCTCCGCTTTCCAGCGGCGTAATAGCAAACTGGTTTACATTATGTTCTATTGAACCTTTCCTTCTTATTACATAGATGTTCTTTGGCTAGGTGGTTTGTGCGCACGATTGTCATGTTTCGGTGGTTATTTATTTTTTCTTATGTGAGTGACATTCTCGGAAAGAAACTGCTAGGTATTGGTTGTGCTGCTCATATCGTCCACAACGCAATCCAAACAGCAGGAGATTGCTTACAAATTTATTTGGAAGTAGTTATTATGAAAACTTATTATTAGTTCTATATCTACACTGTTCGTGTTGAGTCATTCAAAGAATTTTGCAACTTTGCCTGTATAAAATACCAGCGCATTTTACGATATGAGAAAACTAGGTGGTTATCACTGATACCTGCAGTAGAGAGAGTTTTAAAATCGTTTCCTGCACTGAAATCCTATTTCTTGTCAGAAGGGAAGTGCCCTACCCTAATCCGCAACTTTTTGAGAATCCCTGTGCTGAATTGCGACTCTATTTCGTACATAATATCGTTGCGGTGTTTCAAGCGGAAATTCTGCACATAGAAGCACAGACTGTAACAGCATTGGAAGTAGCTTCTGGACTGGATTATTTAATACATTAGTGCACCGAGAGAAATGCAAAATTTTTTGCCAAATGAAGTATGTATGCTGATTACCCAATTAGAAGAGGAAGGATTGGCGAGAAAAAATGACATTATAAAGAACCATTGTAAATTTTTACGACAACTGAGCTGGATATCTGAAAGAGAGGGTTGAGCAATTCAAAGATCTGAATTCATTTAGTTGGGTTGCGTTAAAGGAACCACCGTCGTGGGGAAAAGTACACGAGAGCGTGCAACTTTCTGGGTGAAAGATTCCGAAGGTTGACATCGATAATAACGAGTTATTTCATGAAGTAAGCTACATTAGGCAATTTACTTCACCACAAAAGATTGCAGACTGGAATTGTCAGAAAACTAGTCTCGACTGTCGATGAGCTGAAATTTTTCGAAATTTCAAAGTTAGAAACGTGCCATGTGCACAAATATAGAAAACTGTAGCGTTTTTGTTGTGTCTTCTATGGACAAACCCTGCCAGTGAAACAGTTTTCTCATCTATGAATATCACATGGACAACTGAATAGGCACAGTTAAAACTGGAAACACTACAAGCAATGTTAATGGTGAAGTGCAATTTTGAGTTTGACAGTTCCTGTGATGAAGTCTATGAAAGCCAAAACTTCTTAAAAGCATTTATTCATCAATGAAATACGTCTAGGGAGCACCTACACAGGATGATCCTGTGTAGCGGCTGAACAGGAAGACCTAAAGTCCGCGTCGAATTAATACATTTGGGGCGTCATGTGCTGGATGGACACAGTTAAATAGTAATGTAGGTAGGAAGTACATTCATTAGTCATGCACTATAGAAAACTGAAAATAAACACTGAAATTAAAATTGCTGCAATCAGTGAGAACATGCTATGCAAATAACAGGAGGCTGACAGTCAAGATAGAAATAAAGAGCATCTTGAACACCTTGTACAATATACGCATATCGAGACTTTCATGCAACTTCAACACAGCTGTGTTTATGGGTGGTAATAATTTTATATTAAAAGGTAGGACATTTTTTCCATTACAAGGGAAGGAGTCAAAATGTGCATAAACATCATAATTTTTCTAAAGAACACAGCATTTATATATATTGTTATTTTAACGATCATTTTTAAAAAAAATTGGTTTTAAAATTATTAAGTTATTGATAAGTCGCACCATGTACAAAATAATAAATGGTAATAATGCTGTATTTCTTCTAATTAAACATCATTATATATCCTTTCACAAATATTACATAGTGAAAATTACAATTGATTTGCAAAATTATTTTAGTCAGGAATTCAAAACACACTTCTCGAATCACGAAAATAAAATCACAGATCATGTACTGAAATTATGATTCCAATATATGAACTGAAAACAAATATTACTTCACACAAATTAAAAATATTAAACTATAGCATATGAAATCTGCCCTATTATAAACTCTGCAATATGCAGTGCAATCTCATTTAAATCATCCATATTAATTAAAAAAGCATGTTCAAAAACAAAATCAAATAATTTGCAACTTTAGACGTAATTTTGATGCACAGAAAGTCTATGTCCGTGAATTTGTGACAAAATTAAAATTTTAATTTAAACATCATTATATACCCTTTCACAAATATTATACAATGAAAATTATAATTGATTTTCAAATTTATTTTAGTCAGGAATTCTAAACACACTTCTCGTATCACGAAAATAAAATCACAGATCATGTACTGAAATTATGATTCCAATGTATGAACTGAAAACAAATATTACTTCACACAAATTAAAAATATTAGACTATAGCATATGAAATCTGACCTTTTATAAACTCTGCAATATGGAGTGCAATCTCATTTAAGTCATCCATATTAATTAAAAAAGCATGTTCAAAAACATAATCAAGTAATTTGCAACTTTAGACATAATTTTGATGCACAGAAAGTCTATGTCCGTGAATTTGTGACAAAATTAAAATTTTGATTTAAAACTAATGAAAGGTTATAAACTGCTCACAGAGCCTTCATAGCCTTTACACTGTTTAGTAAACAATATTATACTCATTAAAAGTCTAGAATCAAAAACCTAGACAGATGTCATCTCAACGATTTCATTTTAAAATTTTGTTGGCTTTAGTTGTTTTCTTCTTCCTCTGTTATATTCCAGGTATTTGGCAAATACGTGCAAATGGAAAAATAGGGGTAGCACGGACTTGGGAAAATTCCAGTGTTTCTTATATAAATATAATTCTGTTTAGTGTAATTTTCATTATGGATACAATGACTTAAAATATTCATAACCATTAGCATAAAAATCAACACAACCGCAAATTGGTGCAAAAAGACTTAGCGAGTGCAAAACAGGACGTCTGTCTACTTTGTCTGTCTGACTCTTTTAATAAATGAAAATTAAATGAATGAAGGAAAATTATATAACTTACAATATGTGATAAATGCTGTAATGCTAGATACGTCTGCCAGTTATTAATTCAAAATATGGTACTCTACAGTTATAGGGACCATATTCAGAAATAAACTTTCCATATACCATCTCCAAGCAACACAAATGCAATCTAAATCCATGAATGAAATTTTTTTAAAATTTTTTGGTCAGGATTTAAATTAGTATTTTAAATAGTAAATTCAACTCCTTGTTTAAAAATCTGATAAGAAAAATCTTAAATCACAAAAATACCAAAACCAAAAGTAAATTCCAAATATTGAAAAAGTAGTTATTGTCATTGATCGTCATCATTTAGTGAAATCTTTAATATTTTATAATTTTAAAAGTACTTAATCTTCCGTGCAGTTAATTAAAAATGAATAAAAAGTTAAGTGAAAATTCACGTCAGCGATAGAAATGAAGAGCTATGAGGATACGAAAGCGAAATTTGTTTAATAATAGATGAGTGTTCAAGCTCTACTGGATATCCGTTAGATAGTCATTCACAAACGTAACATTATGTGTACACACACATATTTCTATGAAACACATATAGTAAAAATTAAATGCAGCATTTTATTTAAATAGAAAAACCCTGTTACCTAGCGATTAAATTTAAACTGAATATTAATATTATGAGTGTTTAATAGATATCTATTGGAAAGAAATTTAGAATAGTATTGTGGCGACTTGCCTACTACAACTCAACGCGGCCACTCTGGTAGCCCATAGCAACAAAAGAAAAAATAATGTTTATTCTATTCTAATGTTATGATTATTAACGATCTGTCTCAGTTATTGTACTACCATAATAAAAATTGTATTCCCACAATTGAAAAGCTTGTAGGAACTTTAATCTCGACTTTACTAGTATTGAATACGCGGTCGTTTTCTGAATTTCGTAATTTGCGATTGCATTGACCGGTAGATGGCTCTTCAATTCGTCTGGGACGTTAAATAGACCTCAATAGCGTAATGTTTATACTACGATAACTCCTGTATAGAGAGGAACTATACCATAAGACCGCAAATTTCACCAAACTGAGCAAATATTGTTTAAAATTTTACATCCTCATACTTCTTATATTTCATGTATTGATTTTTCAACGCAGATCTCTAATGTCAATTTCACCCAATAAAGCATTATTTAACAATATTAAAAACCTCTATGATATTTTTAATAATGCATGTTGTAAACCTGTATATTATTTTTATTTAGAATATGACGGTAATATTCAGTTAGCCTCGCAAAATGTTCTGAATGCTAAATCAACAAAATGCTCATGAGACGTTCTAAAAAATTAATTTTACATAAAATATGAAATCTAACTTTGACACTAGCCGTTAGCCACTACTAAGGCCAGAAGTGTTGGTCGCTTTATTATGGAAGCACCTAATGGGTGGGCCACCATTGTCTCCTATGAAGAGATCCTTACCTTCTCCGGGACTCGAGCCCCGGCCCATCGGTACGGCAGTCAGAGTCACTAACCACTTTCCCGTCTGAGCGGCATCCGTATAAATTTACAACTAAAAAATCGACAAAGATTTTGATAAAAAAAAAATTAAAAAAGAGAACCATATTCAAGGGCTGTATCAAATTGAAGACCGAAATGTTTGTATTTGCCCGCTACTAAAAATAAAATATTGTATAAAAAATGCTTTATGCAGATTGTGAAAAAAAATTAATCGATATAATTTTATTCAAAAAGGTGATGTCACAGAATCTTATGGAATTCGCGTTCTGAATAATTCAGGCAGATTTCAATATGCGCACTTAGCCAACTAGAAATATTATATGCATTAATTAAAATGAAAACTATTTGTACTTTAAAGGTTTTCTTTTTGGTACGATTACCAGATTATGATTCTAAAATAACAAAACTTCAGAAGAATATTAATTATACATTGTTAAACGTTGAAAACGAATACTGGTAGTTTGAGCTGGGATGGAATCCCGGCAAATGAGATGGGTGCATGGTTGGTTTTCGTGATTTTCCCCTTTTGTAAAGTGGATACGAGCCAGTTCTCTTAAAAAGTCCTTTTTGTTGTTTGACTTCTAAATTAATATCTAAATATTCATTAAAAATTTAATTTGTTGTTAAAAATTTAATTTGTAATTCATGTTGTGGGCTTGTACTGACCATTGTCAGACACGTGAGACTGGTAACAACATAACATGTTTACTAAAAAGCAAAATAGGAATAGGTACCCACGTGAAAGATTCTTATCTGCTCCTCTGCGTTTATGAAACTGTCCCTACTCAAATTCAATAATAAGACTAATGATAATAGCAATGATAATAAAACTGGATAAGAAAACCTCTAAGCCTTTACTATCGTTTAAGGAAGGTGCAAGTTCGCTACCTCTATGTGCTTAACTAGAGCAGTACATATTCGTATTAGCAACCCTCAGGCTTTTCGAGTGGTGCAAACAACGGAGTACCTGGTCCAGTGTTGCCAGACAGTGCCATTTTTTGCAAATATGCGACTTTTGACAAACTTGTGCTACTAAAATTTTAGTATTTGCGATTTTGCGAAATTTTTGGGACCTCCATCATTTCCTTATGCTACTTTTTGCGACTTCTTAAGATTTTTTTAATGCAGCGTAAAATGCTTACATGTTAAAATAATGTATCAATTAAAAATAATTTACATAAAAACAGTTTATTTAGATAAAAACGAGAAGGGTTAGGGGGAAGGGGGAAGTAGGGAAGAAAGAAAAAGTAACTGCTTCGCTACCTCTCACCTTCCCCCTCTCGTCCCCCGTGTGCTTTGTTTTTAAGTAGTGATGAGTCGGTACTACCGAACCGGGTATTTTGTAACGGGTACTTAGTTGTAACGGGTACTGAAAATCGGTACATCCAAGTACCCGTTACTTCAGTACCGAAATCGGTACTTTTCGGTATTCGTTACTTCTGTACCGAAACGGGTACTTTTCGGTATTCGTTACTTCTGTACCGAAACGGACACTTTTGGGTATTCGTTACTTCTGTACCGAAACGGGTGCTTTTCGGTATTCGTTACTTTGTAACGAAAATATGCGCCTCTTCTCGGTATTTCAGTATTCGTTACTGGAAGATCGATGAGGGTTCAGCTCACTTCGGTTTTGGTACGAGGACAGTAGTATCTGGTTGTATTTGCGAAATGGTGATATGCGCTCCTTGTGTCCATGAATGGTCTGCTCAGACACTTCCGTAGTTGACATGTTTTCTGATATTCAAAATCTTACTCTGTACAGATAAAATCAAACACGTGGTGACTTGGCAGAGTTCCTTCAGTGCGCAAAATCGATAGCTGCGTATTTCGGTACTCCAAATCGTTACTAGGGCACTTCGGTACTCCAAATCGTTACTAGGGTACTTTGGTACTCCAAATCGTTACTAGGGTACTTCGGTACTCCAAATCGTTACTAGGGTACTCCGGTACAGTAAACCGTTACTCCGGTATTTCGTCACTTCGGTACTCCAAATCGTTACTTGGGTACTCGGTACTTGAAATTGGTTTTCGGTACTTTTCAAAGTAACGGTTACTTGAGTAACGGTATTTTGTACTGGGTACTTTTCTGTACCCGTTACTCTCGTACCGAGTACAAGAATGTACCGAAGTTGCCCATCACTATTTTTAAGTCAGTTCTATGGTGAAAACGAATCGTACAAAAAAACTTGCAGCTTGAGTACGATTTTCTTTCAAGTGAAATATATTTTTCCAGTAAAATACGCTTTCGGATGCAAGTATAATGAATTCATATGTTGACTGCCAAAGGTGGGAAGGGAAGAGCTCTCATTTTCAGGTATTTATTTTGCTGTCAGTGACTGAGAAAGTTACTTTCTTATTATTGAAGTACTTTTGCTATTAGTGACTAAGAAAGATTTTTTTTTTTCAACTAAGGTACTTTATTTTTCTATTTGTGACTGAGACAGTTAGTTTCTTTCTATTGACAAACTTAAAATAAAAATAAAAAAAAAAAAAATAAAAAAAAAAAAAAAAAAAAAAAAAAACTTACTTTTTATTATTAGTGACTGAGAAACTTTTAATTTTTTTCAATTCAAGTATTATAATTTACTAACAGTGATAGAGAAAATTAATTTTTTCTTAAAATTAGTTAGTATCTGTTTTTTAACAATGGCGGCGGACATTTATACTCTTCTTTGATTTGAAAACAGTTTAAAATTTTATGAAGAATTTTATGAAGTGAGAAAGTTAATTTTTCCCGAGTAAGGTATTATATTTTACTAACAATGACTGATAAACTAATTTCTTTTTTAAATTGATTTTGATTTGTATACAGAAGTGGAATAATTACAGAATATACAGAAGAATAATATACAGAAGTGGAGATTTAAAATTTCATGAGGAATATTTCCAGTAACTGATAAAGTTAATTTTCTATTGAATAACTTATTTTACTCTTAATGATTGAGAAAGTAAATTTTTTACAATTGAGGTATTATATTTTACTAGCAATGACCAGAAAATTAATATGTTTTAATTCAAGTGAACTAATTTGTAATGTTTCATTTGTACATAGTCAAGGTTAAAAGTATTCATACACTTGTTTGATTTGGAATCAATATATACTTCTAAGAAGAATTCTTTTTATTTAAATATGCTGATTCATAATAAAATGAATAAAATTTTCCCTAAAATATATTTGAACGTGTATTTACTATAATAAACGTGGACATTTAATGAAATTAAAAATTAATGGCTTCGAATACAGATGATAAATATAATTGAGGAATTATGTTCGTGAGTGTTCGAATTGATGACGCGAACCAAGGGATTCACAAACGTCACGAAACAGGTCATTAGGAATATCGCGACATTGTCTTTCAATTTCCAATTTCAATGCACCAATTGTTCTTGATTTGTTGCGATAAACTTTGTCTTTGACATATCACAAAAAGAAGTCCAAGGGCGTGGGCTCTGGGGAACGCTCAGGATATTCAATGGTACCCCTTCGTTCAATCCATGTGTCTGGAAAAGCTGCATCCAGGTGAGGTCGTACATCGGGTTACTTAATGGCGAACCGCGCATTGAGTTGATCAGTGTTAACGAATTTCGCTTAGTGCGCATGCTCAATGGTGTGCCGTTGGTGTGGGAGGAAATACTGGCGACTAATAAGGGGAATAAACAACATTACACAAGTTAGTCATGCTGGTTTTACTATTTTTACAATGGCAATACTACGGAAATTTGTTGTTTGCTTATTTCATTTTGTTTTATTTTGTTCATAAACATTACATTTAATATCAGTTATTTGACTTTAATTCAGTAGTTTAAACTAGTAGATTTATTCCTTAATTTGTGAAAGTATATACGAATGGAAAGTATGGTTAATATTCAGTTGCTTTCCTGCCTCAGAAGTATAATCAATAAACATTCAGCTAATATATCTTCTAACATATCCTTTTTTGTAATCCTTCTTAAATGAAAATTTGGGTTGTTTACAATCGATATTTACACTCTAAGTAATGAAGCAACTTACAACCTAACAAATTTTAAAACCCTGAATTGTTTTCGCCCAGATAACACAATATCAACCATATACTGTATTTATCTTCTTTTAAAATTGCGCCAAATTCTACTCTGGGCATGCGCAGTAAGCGAAATTTGTTTAACATTGATCAACTCAATGTGCGGTTTGCCATTACGCCATTGGGATGGTAGCGATTAGATGCCCCATCTTGCTGAAAGTAAATTTCGTCGTCATCACCAAATATCTCCGAAATTCGTGGACCGACAAACTTCTGAAGCAAGCTGAGACAATTCTCACCAGTAACAGTTCCGTTAAAAAAAATAATCCTAGGAGAACAAGGCACTGTATCAAGAGCTTTCGCCGAGTGTCTTTTGCACTGAACGCACTTGGATATGACACCTTGTATTGTTTTTCTTCCTTTTATTATCCAAACCTTTCGATGAATACTGGTCAAAAGAATCAGAAGTTTTCATCGTCATGTCTTCTAAAAATCTTCGTTTATAATCTTACAATTCCTTCTTCATCACTGAAAATGAAATGCCCATTCAATTGTTCTACACTAGAAAATGCTTCATGTTGAACGATCTTCAATAATTTCTTCTCAGCAATGTCCAGTTCTTCAACACTCAGAGTTTTGTCAGAATTTCTTCCTCCATTTCTACAATTATTTATGAATCTCAGAATCTAAGAAATCATTATCACAATTTTAAAGTAACTTGAAAAGTATTTCAGATACTATTTTTCAGCGATGATATTAACCATAATCGAAATAATGTTCTTTCGCTTTCCTTTCATGACCAATACGGGTATCCCACACCACGCTGTTTTTGTGTACAGTGCAAAAAATCAATGCAAAAATTTATTCTTGAATATAATAATGTTAATATTAAAATAAACGAAAGCTTAGGACAATATAGATACTAAAGATATTTAACCACTGAGTTTATTAAATTCAAGCTTATATCTTTGTTAATTCGTTCCCCTTTCTGTCTGAAATGTTGCTTAATATCATGATTATTTGATACGGAGCACACTTGGTTCTATTGGATTAACATATAATGACTATGATGGAGCTTCCAGAATAGGATATGCAGTGTATAGCAACAGCTCCTTCACAGTTCGAGCTTCGTGTTTGAATCATTGTATATATCCAAAAATACCTACGTTAAATATCCAAAAATAAAATATACAAAAAAAAAAAAAAAAAAAAATATTCAAAAATAAAATTTTCGGATAAAAATATCCAAAAATATCTACGTTTTGTTTTAAATTGTTTTTTTTTTAATGTTAAAAAAATCATTACTGATTCAAAACACCATTAGTTTATATAAGTTTCCAAAAGTATCTACATTTCCAAAATTGTGTATTACCGTTGCTTCTGTATTTTCCTTCTTTATAATTTCTCCCGCACTAACTTGCGTGCATCTGACTGCGGAACATTAAAATTACTTTCACTCGACAAGTGCCAAAATTCGTCAGACATTTAAATGAATACTTTTGCTAATTATTAGTTCTTCTCTCTGTTTGCTTTGTAATCGATATTTTTTATAATTCCATCTTCAACAGCTGGAGGAAAAGCCTGTTATAATAGCAACTTTGAAATAATAGAGTTCTTTGTTAAAAGTATATTGGGAGGATCAAAACTTTTAAAGGTGTGTAATGGATGTTAAAGCAAAAACAAGCCTCCATCCTTTTTTTACTTCCTTGTACGAAGTAAAAAGGAAGTATTGTAATCGCGAAAAGTTTCAGGCAGCATATTTCAACGAAAATGTCCATTTTGACTGCTATCGAATGCAATTTAACGATATTTTTGCGTGATATCTGTACGTAAGGACAGAATAAAAGACTCGCTTCCTCCGAAAAAATTATAAAACTGCTTTAAAATTAATTTTGAAGAGAATTTTTCGTGGCGTCTGTACGAACGTATGTACGTACGTGCGTACGTACGTTCGTGAGTACGTACGTATCTCGCATAACTCAAAAACGTGTAGCCTCAGAACGTTGAAATTTTGTATATAGGACTGCTATAACATGTAGATGTGCACCTCGTATTTTGGTTGTAATCGGCCTCGCCAAACGTATATAAATATATTTATATATATATCCACTCTATTACCCGGGTCAGTGATCTCAGTTTCTTTACTCTTATATGTTTGTAAATTGTACATTTTTTGCTTTAAGAATGATTGAATTATGTTATTTTTATCTTCCGGTTAAGGATTTTATGCCTTTAGTAAATCTGTGTGCGATATTTTTAGAATTATCAGCAATTTTAAAGTTATTAATTGCTGCTAGGCCTGTTTTTAATGGCGGCCATTGATGTTTACATTTGAAACAGGAGACTAGTGGATTTGTTGCCAATCTAGAGAAACTTAGCTTCTCAACAACAAAGATAACGCATTCATTTATTATTGCCAATTAAATCATGCTTAATTCTTTCTGGAATTTTTTTCGAGGAAATAAGCGTTTGAGATTTACTTCGTAATTTTTAATATAGATATTTTGAGTTTTTATGTATTTTTGCCTTCTCGCGAAGTGAGAACTGAATGAATTAAATGAGAAATACTCAATCTTCTGTGAAAAACTGTTTCTGTTTTGTTTTGTTTGCTTAATTTCTCTTATACATAGTTCTAGCTTTATTATAGTATTTGAATAGAACATGTGGCAATGATTAGATAATTCTTTAAATGATATACATTTTGTGCATTCTGAGTTATAATATGAATGCAATATAACACTGTTAAGTAAACCTAGCGCCAGAGTATCGCTATGGTAAACAAAGTGAATTTTAAAGAATGCATTTATTCTATTGTGGTTTATGCGCTTTCGGCGAAGTAGGTTTAATTCAATAAGTTTAAATAAAATGCAAGAAAAAATGCGTATAATTTAATATTCCGTACAAGAATGTCATGTTGTGTACACATCAGATTTTTGTTTGTTTAGCATAGTGACAAGATTCGGCATAGTAGAAAAGAAATGAGCAAATTTATCAGATGGAATCATAATGAAAGATCTAGCTCAGTATGACTGAAACCTGAATATCTAAAAAGAGTGAATCCATATGTTGGAAGTTTAATTCCGAAAATTGTGTTTTAAAGTAACTTGAATGTAAATTGTTAAAAATGTTTTACGGGGACTTGAATAACAAATTTTAAACTTTGAAAAAGAAATTAAATTAAAAGCAAGTAATTATCGCTATTGATCGGAAATTAGTTGACTTTTCAAGGAAAACAAACCAACTCCCGTTCATCGAACAATAATTAATAAATACGAAGGTGTTTCGTCTTTTACTCAAATAATAATGGTTATGCCAAACTGGCAAATTAAGTTAGTCTAAATACTAGTTCGGATTTAGAACCAAAGTAGAGAACGAAAGATCTCATTCTGAATTAAGCATTTTCGCTAATACAAATTTTGAGTGAAAAGCAATTTATGTAGTAAAATTGATGAAATACTTGAGTAAATGTCCCCCGACACCTTCACTTTTATGCATGTTAATTCAAAACTATTTGTATAAAAATTAAACATTGGTAATCTTAATTGGAATTATGAAATAGAAGTAATTGAAATAAACATTAGAAAATTAAGCAACATAATACTATCTTTGCAAAAACAAATCAATTAATAAAAATTGGAAAATTAATATATATATATATAATAAGAAAAAAAAAAGAAATGTACATGAAAATATAAAAGGCCAGAAAATGCATTAATTAACTTACGTTCTTTCTAGTGGGGATGTAGGTAAAATGTTCTCTTCTGTGTTTTACTCAGAATGGTTGTGTGTGTGTCCGAAATTTCTTATCGGCAGCGAAGGCTTTGAATTATTTCAGACGGCGAAACTTGTGAGAAGTAATTTATGGGACATGGGAGGGACTAGGAATGCTTGAGGGACGTTTGTTGCGGAGTTCTTATGTGAGTGAAAACGTCTGTTAAAATTTGGACATGCTCGATTATGTTCCAGACATGCTCGATTGGTGAAAGGTGACCTTGCTGGCCAAGGAAGAGTATCAACCGCACGGAGACAGTCCAGAGATATGCGAGGGGTATGTGGCCTGGCATTATCTTGTTGGAAAATGGCCCCAAGATGACGTGCCATGAAGGGTTATGCAACCGGCCGCAGGATGGTATCAACATATCGTTGAGCTGTTAAAGATGTACGCAGGATGACTAAAGATGACCTGCTGTAATAAGGAATAGTGCACTACACCATCATACCAGAGGTTATTGGCTGTATGCCTTTGTAGAACAAAGATTGATTGGGACCGCTGGCCCCGTTCTCTCCAGACACGAACACTGTGGATTCATCGCTGAACACTATACGATGCCAGTCTGATGGCAGCCATGATGATCGGCTGCGACACCACTCCAGACGACTGTGGGGCTCAAAGGCCTGAGCGAGGGTAATCCCGCCTCAGACAAGCGCCGTGAGATGGTGGACGGCACCACGGGAGGTATAGACGTGGCTTTAGTGCGTTGAATAGTCGACAATGATACCGTTGGGGCGGTTCGGGCCTGGCTAACAATCATCCTATCTTGTCCCGCATTTGTGCTCCTTGCCTTCCAGAGCCTTCATTTCGTCGGCAATTTCCTTGTAGCAACCATTGCTGCCAACATCTTTGCACAGCAGTGTCTGTACGCTGCAGGTGGCGGCCTATTGCTTGGTATGACACCCAGCTTCATACAACCCTACAATGCGACCACGTTCGAAGTCGTTTAGTTATCTGTAAGGTCTTCGATATCATCGTAATGGCATTTTAGTTGCTTCTTTACGAAATTACAATGGCAGCAACAAAATAAAGATAAATCTTCCTCTGTTACTGAACCTCTACCACTCCTTGCCTTGACGAGTTCAAGCATGCATTGCCGTAAGGGGCTGTTCGACCAACTATTAATTTGAACACTCAATGGGTGATTGTGAGCCGTGAACAGATACTATGACCTTGATATTTTAATCATTTTATTATCTGTGTATGAGCTGTACACATATTCAGTTTCATCAAAAACAACCACTTCCTTCATGGTGCTTCGATTTTTTTGCAAAAGAGTGTATATATGTTATATATTTTTAGATGTGAAAAAAACTCTAAAAAATACACAAAAATAGGCATAAAATATATTGAATAAGTATTAAAAATTAAAGCATTTTTACATAAAAAAGTATATTTTTTATATATTTTTTAGCTATGAAAAAATTTAAAAATTTGAATCTGAAATTTTCTGGAATAAAATATAAGTATTAAAAATGAAAGAATTTACATAAAAATGTAATGAAACTAAAATCTTATGATTTTGAAATGAAAGATATTCTGAAGTTTTTTCAAATCATACTAATATTCTCCGTCTGTCATACCTTAATAGAATACGTATTTTCCTTTATAAATTTGCTTAAAGCATTATCAGAAAATTTTCCGTGACTTTTTTAAGAAAACGTTCTTTTTCTCAGTCATCTACTTCTATTTCCACTATACATAAATCTTCATATTGAGTTTGAAGTTTTCTCAATAAGATTAAATTATATTTATCAGGCTAAATCTTTCCATTTTAGAGCTTTAGGATAATATCTTGATGCCATACCGTTTGATTTATTAATAATCTGGGCATGCTTTTCGCCCAACAATAATGATAGTTTTATATATAAGTTTACATGGTTGTCTAATTTATTTTTACTCTATACTACGAGTAATATAAAGGATCTTTTTTCATATCCAAATAAATTAACACTTATATTATTCAATTTTTCAAATTTTTTAATTTTGTCTAAAGAAACAGGAAAATCAATCGAAATTTAATTCATTCTCATATTTTTTATAATTTGAAACTCTTTCACAATTATTTTTACTGAATGAATTGTAAATAAAATAGACCACATGAAACATTTATTATCATTATTTTTTGCATTTATAATAGATTTTTAATTTTTGATTCTTTAGATAATTCCATATAACTTGATATTTTTAAAAAGGTCATGTCTACTTACTGCCAATTCTAAAAATGTTATTACGTCTTATATCCATCCTGGTCCTTCTTGAAATTCAGTACCTTTTGCTAAAAATTTAGCAGCACGACTACTATAAATATTACACCCTTTGTCAGAAAAGTTCCAGGAAAAGTTCGTAAAAAATAGAAAATTGAATTTACCAAGTAATGATCCTTGCTGCTATCAAAGTAGTCCTCTTGGCTATCTATACACAACTGACAACTGGAGGTCTTGGAAGCAAGCGGGAAAATCTTCAACTGCGATGCTTGCAAGCTCATTTGGCACACCCCGTTGGATGTCTGCAATAATCTTGATGAAGCTTTCCTTTCAGTCACCTTTTTCTCTCACGCAAACAAACAAAAAATCACAGTAATCTTTGACTCGAATGTGGGATCCTGTTTGGTTCTATCCAATAGTTTAGCAGAAATTCTTAGTCTTTCCACTGTCTGTTCATATGTTAGTGAATGAGGGACGATTCTTGCATTAAGTTTCCGTTTCCTTAAATCTTCGCGTAAAATCTTATGACACATATCACGATTCAAATTCGGTTCAACTGATATTATACGCACAGCTACACGACGGTCTTTTTGCAATAATTGCCTTACACGCTTCACGTTTGCATCGATATGTGCTTATAGATGGGTGACTAGCTCATGGGATCCTCTTGCACTGAATCTCTGCCTTCACGAAAACTTTTATGCCACTCGAAAACACCACTTCTTGAAAATACCTCGCCTGCATATGCTTGCTTAATCATGTTCACCTTTCACTAGGGGTTGTTAACCCTTTCCGGCAAGCTACCTTTTAAAGTTAGAGTTTTGATTTAAAAAAAAAGGTAGGCAGTCTAATTAGGTCTAGAGGAGTATACAAGTAAAATTTTATCTTTTAACTCTGTGGGTGTGCCCACTCTGGGCACCCAAAGTGGGCACACTGATTGAATAGAGCTTCGAAAAGAGTGCTGAAACGAGCATTGGTGTCAATGAACTGACCGATGAGATGTGGAGAAACAAAGAATACAGACTCTTAATTGTCCTAGATTATCGGTGAGCCCGGTATGGGCACACCTAGGGTTCGCCGTTTGATTTTAGGCAAGATTTCAAGGTAAAAATTTAAAAATAATATAGAATAAGGAGATTAGCATACAGCCAAAAAAATAACATAGAAATTTCTTTTCAAGCAATTCCTTTTATACCTTAAAAAAAATCTGGAAGATTTCTTTGAAAAATGAGGGTCTTAAAAAACTAAACATGGCTAAAATATATGGACTGGTTTGTGTTGAGCTGCCATTTACTATAAATAAAGAAGGTTCAGAGTAACCTATAGTAACCTATAACTCCTTTTTCATTCAATTTTTTTTGTGCATACAGAAGGAAAATTTTAGGTGTGTCCAGACCGGACACACTGTGCCGCAAAGGGTTAATGTAAAACATATTGTTCCCTCTTTGCTCACAATCAGCATCCATTGTGTCACTTTAAAGAATTCGACAACAATCCGAAGAGTGCGATCCCTTGCTCCGAGCTTTAGTCGCAAGACTCTCTCCCCCCCCCAGCCCATCCCCAAGGCATTAGCAACTACTGCGGTTTTCCGTATTACCTAAAATACCTTTCCCAAGCCCTGGAAAATTATGTTTCCCGGCTGATTGTCTTCCAATCTTTCCGATTCCATTAATGCAACGCATTCAGGAATTCGCCTCTATTCATCACCTCTCTCTCTTTCAACCTAGTAAAACAGGTTGAAAGCAGAAAGAATTTATCGTCCATAGTGTGGACTCCTTATTCACTTCCTTCCCTGTAAACCCTTAATGGTCTCCTTCATTACCCTTCAGCCAGTGCTTTGTCTTAATCACCTCAGTTCTCCTTAACGAAGTTGTGGAGGTAATTGCATTAAGTTGCAAAGGTACTCCGGAAAATATCGCCTTGGGCCTTGGGCCGAAGAGTGCGTTGCTAAGCGCAGCCCTACCACCTAGCAAGTTTGCGTGGAAACATGGCCAAGGTCATATGAAGTAAGAATACATACCAGATAACATTAAAAACAACATTGTTCCTTTTTAGTACTGTAAACTCGGATATAAAGAAAATTGTCCATAAAAAAGGATGTATTTTTTGTTTTGAATGAAAATTCTTTGGGTTCTTTATTAAGATCTTTTTTATGATCACAAAATAGTTTAAAATTTAGTTTTAAATGTTTCTTCCTAGTTAAAGCTTCTTTTATTAAATTTTTAGAGATTTCATTCCTTCTAAAATATATATATATAAATCCTTAATTTCCTTAATTCTTTTGTTGTTGTATAATACAATATCTTTTAATCTACACTTATAACCCGATTTTACTTACATTGTGAGGATCTTAAGTTTTACTAACGTTTATTTTATTTTAAATCTTTACTATCACTTCTTATTTTCTACTTCCGGCCAGAATTAAAAGCTTTAACTTATTTATGCAAATTTGTCTGGCGAACGCCAAGTACTTAAGTTGTGGCTTTTTGCCAAGCGAGAGGAGAGGAAGGAGTTAGTAGAAGCAGGCCGCTTGCCTTAGCAGTTTTCACTCGGTTGCTGGTTGCCTTCCAGGCCAAAGGTTTAATCCTCTTAATAATTTTAAACGTATTGTAGTGTTAACAGTTCTCTGTACTACATACGGCTTCCTGTTAATATACGGCCAATCTTCCACGTAGGCCCTTGTTTGTTATTCCAAAGTTAAGTTAAAGTTTAGTTAATATTTTTATATTCTTACGTTCAGGTCACAAGTGGTTGGTCTCTGTATTCCGAAGTCCGGAAATTATTGTAAAGAGTGAAAAATAAAGGGTTTCGTATACCCTTCCTGTGTATCTTGTCTACTTCCCACATTTATTGAACATAGCTTTAGTAAGCTCCCTGTTCCGAGTCAGGTCTTTGCATGTTCCCAAAGCAAGTAAGGCGGAACACTGAACCTGATAACATAACTTCTTAGGCTTAATTAAAATTGCATTTCTATGTTTTAAACTTTTTAAATGATGACTTTTGTAAGATTTTTATAGTATTCACTACAAATGTCATAAAAATTTTATTTGCGGTTTTCTAGATTTTTGAAAATAAATCTTTATGGAATTGCTTTTAATCTTTTATGCATTGAATAATATTAGATTTATTCAGGGATTCTAATACTTGAAAGTAATGTCTTTTACAATATTCTAATAGTTTTTTATTTATTTATTAGATACTTTTCATAATTAAATAATAAATTCTTTCATAATAAATTTATGTTTTAATGATCTTCAGTGGTTTTTTACATGAGATGGATTATAAAATTCTCCACAAGTTTAACATTTAATTTTTGGTTTAAAAAGATAATCATTTTGGAAATTAAATGTCACAACAAATTCTTTTCTTTTCATCTGATCTATCACAAAATCTAAACGATCTTTTTTTTTTTTTTTTTTTATTAAATCTTGAATAACTACGAATATTATGAGTTTTGCGAAACTCACATAATTGTTTCATTGTCATAAACTGCAACTCTATTTATTAGGAAAATTTTTTTTTAAACAGAGATGTTTTCAGCTAGACATTTAGAAAGAACCAAATACAATGAAACTATATTAGAATTTATTTACTTATTCAAAAATTACTTATTTATTTGATACATAAAATACCTAAATATGTAAATTTAATAACTAAGGATTTTAAGGCAAAATAGGCAAATATATTAGAATTAAATCAGAAAAATTTTAATATTTATAAAATCTATAAGAGGACATTATTGAGGTAACAAAATGTTACCACCCTGGAAATTTCAGATGTTGTAAGGGGGTATGTTTCTTTGCCCCTTTAACATACGTTTGATATGATTAGTACTCTTTAAATGTTTTTTCTATATGCGAAAAATATTTTTTACCACATTCAGAATCATGTTTCGCATTAATAATTTTAGATTTAAAAATTTTACAAATACTACCATGATTAAATTTTCCATAATTACGATGTTCACAAAAATCATCTAATGGTTTTACAATCTGACAATGTGTACATATTCTTGTTTCCATTTATTAAAATATAATTTTTAAAAGGTGATAGCTTTTCGGCTATTATAAGGCCTTTCGGCTAAAAGAAAATTATTTCCCATTTTTCATATTTATTTTTCGTTTTATTTATTTCATTTGGAATAAATATAACCCTTAAAAATATGTATATGTAATAATAAAATTCCATAGTCATGAATATACTTAAAATTCTAACTGTATGTTCTTTTCAATTTTTAATGGCGACGGTCTCTTATTTGAAAGTACGTGGAATTAAATCCACAGCCCCATAGTCAAGCTGTTTTTCCCGCCTTTTCTACACGTACAGTTATAGAACGTTCTGGAAATATTTAAAGCGAATTGGATTAGCTGACGAGGCTAACGTCATTTCTTGTAAGCTCCGCCTTTTCAGAGGCTATAAAAAGACTCGCAAAAGAATATCGGGGGCTTTTTCTTAAATGTCACGATGCAGTAAACTTCATACAAAAAGCTATTAGTAATTCTTTTTATTTACTCCGGATATCTGATTTTGTAACTGCTATTTCTCCTGAATAATAATAAATGGATCCTGTTTTTTTTAAACTTATCGTCTGTTAATTTAAGCTACGACTAAAGCTGGTACGTCACATATATATACAATATTATAATAATCACAACTTTTTTATAAAAAAATAAATAATTATTTGTTCTTTCATAAAAGGTTAAATCTATAAGTTTATTATTTATCGTGTTATTTCGTCTAGTTTTAAATGTTATTGCTCAACTATTCTAGAAGAAATCGTTTCTATGGGGTCAAGGTTTTTTTTTTTATCTCTAAAATTACCTTCACTTTTTAAAATTGAGACATATTTAATTTTACGACAGGAATACATTTCGAAATCGTATTGTGAATGGTTACTTTTTTAATATATAAAATACACGCAAGACCTAGAGGAAACCTTCAGCTTCGAACAGACAATGGAAATGGATCACTGAGGTTATATACCCCTAAAATAGTCGTTCATCCTTGATAGTTAGTTACAAATGCACCAACTAATACAAAACAAGAATGACAGCTACATGTTCTCACTTTTCTTCTGAAGAAAGAGTGATAATTCTTTCTAGGCAAATTTATATTTATGAGCTGCTTTGTAAACCTGTTCTGTATTACTTTACTTTTTCGTTAAGTAGCCCCGAGTCTTTGATAAGCAAAGAAATGCAAATGTTATTCATGTCACGCAGAGTATGTTAGATGTAAGACACCGGATTTTCTTTCCTTTTTTTTAATCAACTATTTAGCTATTGATTAATAAATCTGGAAAATGTGCATATCCACAGATACAAAGTAGCTCTACGATTAAAACTGTGAAAAGATATTTCTTGTTATTTTTATTTTATACTTTTTGGCGAGGAGGTAGGTAACTAAACTGGTTAATTTAATGGACTGGACGAAGAGGAATTTGAGTTATGCGTCTACAAATGCAGGAAATAATCTGGATATTGAAAACAGATACTGGTGTATAGCGTAGATGAATTAAAGATGTTAGCAGTCGTGCCGATTTTAACATTTTTTTAAAAATTCTTTTTGATAAACATTTTCCTAAGCCAGGATAGATAAACTGGCAATATCAGCGCGAAGAATTTCATCGGTACCGAAATGTATTCGAAGAGCAGACGATGGAGCGACAGGCGTTAGTAAGTTAATATGAGCTAAGCATTCTTCGAGTGAAAGAATGCGACGCGTGAATGAAATTTAAATAAAATGGTTTGGTTTGTTTATTTAATTAAGGATAGCACTTTAGAGATCTTCCTAGAAAGACGGATACCTTCGTGGAGGATTTTCTAAGGAAAGCTATCTCGTATACACGTTACACACGGGGAAAACCACGAAAAGACCCATGCAGCCAGCCCGTTCGCTGATATCTGAACCACGGACGAACTATCAGGGCTGAGCAACTTTACCGTTCGGCAATTGGTGAACCTCGTTAAATAGAATCAAATGAATGAAATTTGGGTTTGCACCGATTATGCTTATTATTATTATTTACGTGTTCTGCCCTAAGGCTATACACGGAAGGGAGGAGTGCCTTCGTGGAGGACTTTCTAAGGGTAACTGGCTGGTATTAACACATTTACGCATGGGGAAAACTACGGAAATGCCCATGCAGTTAGCCCGTTAGCGGGATTCGAACCTCGGACCGAATTGCCAATGTTCAGGGACTTTACCGCTCGGCCACTGCTGGGCTTGAAATCATTATTTTATTTTTTTATCCAATGGCAGATTGTGAACAATTACAAACGTAACCCAGTCCATTACTCTATACAAGGCCGGATGTGGTGGTCTCTTTATTATGGAGGCATCTAATAGGTGGGTCACCATCGCCTTTCCGGACAGTTATAACCATGCCTTCTTCGGGATTCGAACCCAGGCCCTTCGGCATCGCAGTCAGCTTCCCTGACCACCATACCGACTGGGCGGCAAAACAAGGCCGGATGTGGTGGTCTCTTCATTATGGAGGCACTTAATAAGTGAGCGACCATCGTCTTTCCTATAAAGGGACGGACAGTTACAACCATGCCTTCTCCGGAATTCAAACCCAGGCCCTTCGGCATCGCAGTCAGCTTCCCTGACCGACTGAGTAAGGAAAGCTGACCTTCCTATATCGACTGGGCGGCTTGAAATTATTATTGGCTGAAGCCTTTTGAAAGTATCTGTATCACAAATGTAAAATAAGCCAGAAATGATTTGAAGTCCTACATAAAATATATAATTTAAACTCCATATCTACTAAAAAATTAATGCTTTTAAAAACTTATATTATCAATTCGTCGAACTGACGTATGCCATGTCTAACGATTATAAACTCTTTCGCAGATGATATAAATTATTCATATAATCTTCAGTTTCTTTTTCCAGGAACTGATTCATTCTTTATATAACGTAATTTTAGATTTATATTATATGTGATCGCAATTTACTTATTTACAATGCCCAGCATCCGAATATTTTAGGAAATTTTAAAATTTCAAAATTCGATTGCGATGTCTATTTACCACGTTATATGATTTGTATTGTTTTGTTATGTGTAAATTTATTGTACTTGCGGCTTTCTTTATATCAACACGGCTTCTGAAATTGTTTGGAACATATCTTCCAAAATTTTTGTAACATTATATTAACCTAATGTGATTTATGTGTTATATTCTGTATACTTTTTCAAAATTAATAAATAAAAAGTGGGCAGAAACAACATCTGAAGATCGTCTGGAGTCGCTGTTCTCTTACACCTATATCTATATTATAGTTTCAGTAGCATAGATTCTGTCACGATCGAAGCAAATTTAAATGAAAGCAAAAGTTATAAAATCTTTTAAATTCAAATGTTCAAAATTACGACTTGATAAAAGTCTGCATCTGAGAAATAAAGAAATTGCAAGATGACTTTCATCTTGCAGATATGTATCAGATGCAGATAAGAAGGATTTAAATTTCTTTAAAATCAGATAAGAATTTCTTTAATTTCAGAGAAGAATGACAGGCTGTTGGCCTCAGAATTAGAAATAAATCGCTTGTTTCTTTTCACATTAAGATTAGTTCAAGAACATGGTGTTTCGAAGTATGGGTCATTAACATTTAATTTAACTACGGCTCTCACTGACAAAGCTTTTTGATGATATTACCTTCGTTTTCCGTGCCAAAATATTTGAATTATTTTTTAATAAATGCTCTTGTTGGTTTCTCCACTTCTCACTATCTGCCTAAGGAAGGGTAATATAGTAATGTAATAATTCAAGTCTTTGTAAAGGACTTTCTAAGAGAAACAAGCTTGTATTCAGGTAATACATGACGGTATAAGGTATTTCTTCCGCCTTCCTAGCGTGCCTTCGTGGTGTAGTGGTTCTGCACGCTGGGCCGATATTCCAGAGATCAGGTTCGATTCCCAGCGAAGGCGTTTGCTAATTTTTCATCTTTCCTTCTTCCAAAAAAAATGCCTAATGTCTCTACAGTTGCGCCAGAAATAAAAGAATGTTGGATGATGATTCTCCTCACCTAGGATTTGGCGATTGGGTGCCCTAAAAACCCCAGTCGCTCTTTAAAAGGGGTAGTATATAAGGTACTTCTCCCGCCTTCCTAGTGAGCCTTCGTTGTCTAGTGATTCTGCACGCTGAGCTTGTAATCCAGAGATACATAGTTTGATTCCCGGCAAAGGCGATTGCTAATTTTTCATCTTGCCTGCTTCCAAAAAGATACCTAATGTCTTTACAAAGGAAGTCGGCGATCAACCGGCAACGACACAGAAATAAGTTGCGGTGGCTCATTGAATTATAGGTTGTAGTATACGGCTTATCGCAAAGCATATCTGTCTCGGGGGGGGGGATACCTTTGTGGATGACTTTAAATGAGAACGGGCTTGGATTCACGTTACATATGAGAAAACCCACGAAAACCCCGTATATCCAACTCGTTCACCGGAGTATGAGCCGACACTACCAGTGGTCAGTTATTTTACTACTCTTGGACTATCGGAATTGTTTAGATTAATTGAATATGGCAAAGCTCATCAGGGCTATCTGCCTAAGTGGATGATGCCTTCGCAGAGATTTTGCTAAGGGAAACTGGCTCATATTCATGTTACAGTTGGGAAAACATTGCCAATAACCATACAGACAGCCCTTTTGCCTAAGATGTAACCGGAGGTCAAGTTCCCAGTATAAAGCGGTTTTAACCACGCGACACTGGTAAGGCGCTGGGATTTGAAACGGAATTGAACCAACAGTATCCTCTCTATTGCTGGTGGCGTATAATAAAGGAAGACATATTCTTACATGTTTTGATTTGATGCCGTAAAAATAAGATACAGGCGGAGAGTCTTTTTTTGCACAATTTTGACATTAGAAATGACCTAAGCTGAAATTATCAAAGATAATTTTCTCTGCATTAAGCTGCTACGCGTACTTAGCCCACTTGTTTTCACAAGTTTTGCCACTGCACAAAACATTACACTGCTCCACACTTTGTAACTTCCATCGGTTGCACAATCACTTCCTGGTACTAAGCCTGTTCAGTTTTAAAAATGTTTATGCCTTATTTTATATTTTTCTATAGATGGCGCTACCCTCGCGCCAGATGTTTAATTCGTAACGCATTTTTTAATTTTGCCGTTTGTTTGTGGCAACAGATTAAATAAAACCAAACGACTAGTATTCGATGCTAAGAAAGAATGAAGTCATGTAAACAATTCTAACAACTGATAAAGTCAAAATCTTATTCAATTCTTTGAGTCTTTTTACTGTGTCAAATTCAAGTATTTCCAGGTAACTGTAAGTCGATAAAAATTCAAGGTTTATTTAATAATTATTAATTATTGAATTTACCAACAAACAAATTCTTCGCAAGTTTATTTCGGGTTAAACTTTAATAATTTATTTAACTGTTATTAAACAATAATTATTACAGAGAGAACTTATGAAGTTCATTATTATATACCGCAAAAAATAATTTTTAATGTGAATTCTATTTCCTCTTATTGTTTCTTCCCTTATAAGCTGTTTTATTACTTTTTCTCTCAGCCTTAGAGAAATTATTAGAGTGATTCGATAATTCTTTCTCAAGTGGCATATTATCAGGCAAAAAAGCATACATAACTTATTTAACACTTATTATAAAGTGTTGAAATCTTATGATTTCAGCTCCCATTACCAAGTTTAGCTAACGTTCCCAATTTATATTGGCGAAAGTAATTCTCGCATAAAATGTAGACCAAAACGGTACAGCAGCTTCTGGCAGAATTGCCCTATTCAGCATTTGTATAACGAAATTATGTTTCAGTTCAATAGCTGAACAAATTGCTTATAACATCTATAGTTTATGCGCCATAAAATGGAAATGTTTCTTCAACATCTAATGCACTGCGACCTTCTTAGGGCCGACATTTGCATGCATTGATTTCGTTACAGCTACAGTGGGTAAAAAAAGTATTGGCAATTACCTATAGTTGATCATATTAGCTAATAAACGAAATGCTCGATAATTTTAGCTGGACGTAAAGAACGGAGGAGGTAATAAACATACAAATTTAATGAAACTTACATTTTAATATACTTTTTACACAAAATATACAACAAAAACGTAAATTTGCATGTCCAAAAAGTATTGGCAAGATCATACAGCAAAAATGTGGGAACAAAATTTGGTTCTACTTTGGTAGACGGTTGCACGGATTTTGGCGACTTTTTGGCGATTTTTCTTTTGGCGAGTGATACGACTTATGGTAAACCCATTGCTGGATAAGTTATTAATGGTAACCGATACTTTGTTGTCATTTTATTTAAAAAATAATGCGTTTTATTATGCATAAATTCCGTGTTTTAAATATTATTTATGGCTTCTAAATATTAAAAATCAATTTAATTTTGCATTTTTATTTGAAATAAAAATTTTATTGTTTCTGATATTTTATGAAATTTTATGTTGTGGATGATGTAATCAATGACGTCACCTTATTTAAAAGTAATTAATTTTGCATTTTTATTTGAAATAAAAATTTTATTGTTTCTGATATTTTATGAAATTTTATGTTGTGGATGATGTAATCAATGACGTCACCTTATTTAAAAGTAATTGGTTTTAATATCTATAAATTTAATCTAATGTTTTAAACATTATTTATGGCTGTTAAATATTAAAATACAATTTAATTTCGCATTTTTTTAAAAAATTATTTTATTACGTATGATTATTTAAATCATTTTAATTCTAGGCGTGATGTAATCAGCTTTTTGATTGGTTATAGAATATTTGAGCATTAGCGCGCCATTTTAAAATTTAATTCATATCTTCGAATTCCTTTAAAAATGTCTCTTTCAAAGAGGAATGTTGTTATTGGTTAATACCAAGAATTATTGGTATCGGAATCAAAAAATTGTCCTTTGAGAACTTATTTTGGCCAGCCTGTCTTTCCTAATCAAAGATTTATTTATAAATTCTTACAAGGGTCAGAGGAAATTTATTTTAAATTTTTTAAGGAAACCTTGCTAATTGCTTCTTCAATGAAGTGCGAAAATGTAGATCACAGATGAAGATCATTAGAAGAACCGATTCTGAGGACTGCCGTATATGGGATTGTGGTCATGTTGGAAGAAATAACCGCTGTAACAGTAAGAAAAGTATTAGACATTCCTCCTTTTTTACCGACAATAAACTAATTGCTGTCATTTTAGCTCTAGTGTACGAAGCGTTCTTATTTACTTATTTTTAAGTATTTAAGTAATATTTTAATTCTTTTAAACGTTGGTATGATGGTTTTTAATTCGATATTCAATTTACGTAATATTTTAATCCAATTAAACGTTGGCGCAATGTTTTTATATCAGTATTTTTATTCTATTTCTGTGCTATATGAAAGCAATAATTTAACCTTTCTTTAGTATTTTATACTCGTAGTAAATGTATTTATTTACATTTGCCTGCCATCTTAAAAAACAACGTTTTCAACAAAAATTTAATCCATTATTTTTAACGATATTTACTTTTTTAAAGTTTCGAATACTTTACTATGCAGAAAATAACGTAAAAAAGCAGAAAATAACATTTTTCAAGATGACTGACGATTGTAAAAACCGCGCCAACAATTGCGCCAAAGTAAATTGCCAAAAACCCGTGCAACCGTCTACCAAAGTAGCACCCAAAATTTAATATTTTGTATTCATACCTTTTGCATTTATAACAGCTATTTTTACTCTGTTTCTCATGGAAAAAACCATTGTACTATTGGAAAACGTCTTGGATGTATTATTGGGACTTTTGTGCCATTCATGCAGGAGTGTAAGCTTAAGTTCATCTTTACACGAAATTTTATGTTTCCTGACTTCTAGGTTCAATAATTTTTCATAAATGTTTAATTTGATTTATGACAGGTGATTGAGGCGGTGTCTTTAACTGGCAAGGAGCGTTATAGAGTAATTACTTCCAGGTAAGGTTCGCTGTATGCTCATGGTCATTGTCGTGTTGAAACAGGAATGATGTTCCTAAGCCAAGTTTTGGGGTACTGAGTTTCAAGTTATGGCGCAATACGTCAATGTACGTACGTGCTGTCATAATACCATCAATGAAGCACAGATTATCAGCTCCCTTTGTGTCCGACATCAATGAAGCACAGATTATCAGCTCCGACGCTCTCTTCGCCATATTTCACAGTCGGTGTTAAATGATGTTTTTCCATTTCGGAGTTTGGCTTTCTCCACACATATTGTCGTTCACCATTACCGAAAATGTTAAACTTCGATTCGTCGGAGAAAGTAACTCTGTTTTAAAACTCGCCTGCTAAATTAACATGAGATTTTGCAAATTCTAATCTCTTTCTCCTGTTTATTTTAGAAATGAAAGGTTTCTTTCTAGCTGGCCTTCCATAATAACTTCCTTCATGTAAAATATTCCGTATAGTCTTTACGCTAAATGTTTTATGCGAAGTATTAGCAAAATCCTTGGCTAACTGGGGGTACACTTATTTTAGGGTTTCTCTTAACCTCTTTAATAATGCCATGTTTTATCCTCGTAGAAAATATTCGAGGCCGACTACTTCTAATCTTGTTTGCGTCATCGTTACATTGTTGCCTGTCTCGTTGAACTTTTTTTACAACACTTGTAACAGTAAATAAACTTATGTTCACTTTATTTACTATCCTATAGCATGGTTATATCCTATAGCACGATAATCATTTTCGATTTCGAAGCCATTTTATCACAATATTAGCAAAATAATGTTTTAAAAACGCGCTGCAGACTTTATACTAACAAAGTTTCTTAGCAGTCTAAACACGTGAAATAAAATTTGCATAGCAGTTAGAATTTTGCTATTACTTTTTTGGCATGCAAATTTAAGTTTTTGTTCTATATTTTATGTAAAAGACACATTAAAATGAAAGTTTCATTACATATGTGTACTTATTATTTCCTGTGTTCGTTATGTCCAGCTAAAATTGTCAAGCATTTCCTTTAATATGATCAATTATATGCAATTGCCATTATTTTTGTTATCCACTGTACATCGGCCGAACAGCTGCCGAGCGGTAAAGTCGCTGAACACTGGTAGCTCGGTCCAAAGTTCGAATCCCGCGAACAGACTGGCTGCATAGGCGTTTTCGTGGTTTTCCTCATGTGTAACGTGTATACGAGCTAGTTTCCGTTAGAAAGTCCTCCCCAAAGCCATCCCTACCCTTAGGCTGATAGCCCTCGAGGCTTTGCCATAATTAAATCAAATAAAAACAATTAAAGCCATATCAAGTAGCGCTTTTGCTTTGGAGTATTTCGTCGGAGCCAAATGATACCAGTGTTGCTTGGCTTCCTTTCTCAGCATAAATTGCCTTTACAACCATCCCTCGTACAGATGTAGTAGAATGGCTTATTATATGAATGAAATTAGCCAACATACATCTGGCATATGAAACTATTAAGTGTAATGAGTAAGTCACACCATCCCTCACAATATCCCATTTTGGTACTATTCCGTTTTGAGGACCGTAAAAAATCGCCAAACTATTGTTGATGCCAGTGCTGCCAAAAATAATTGCGGCAACCCTAACGCAAGAAAGGAAGTCTAATAGTAAATAACTACCTAAAGATTATTGTTTTAATTTATATGAAAGGTTAATTTCGTATAATACTATTTTATTATTATAATTTATATAAAAAAGGCGCTGCATAAGAGTAACTATGGAATAACGGAATGGAAGCATAAGAGTAAATAACTATTTCAGATCATTATTATAATTTATATAAAAAAAAAAAAGGCTAAACATAACTTAATAGATGCCTGCATCGCTATTTCGCTACCGAATTATTTTTAAGCTTAATTTCATCTCGTTGGCTGTTCAAACGTAATTTTCTATAATTAGTTACGCTTTTTTGAAAAATTCTATTGCAGACTTTTCATCATGGGCAATTCCCAAATTGTTAAATCCATAGGATATCAAAAAAGGATTTCAAATCAAAAAAGATTTTAAAATTAAACTATTATTTCAATGGCGTCTTAAGAAATACAGAATTATCTAAACTTACGCAATTTGAAATCAGCGCTTACGTTAGATTTGGCGCGCTGTTAAATGGGCGCGTTTGCTAGATTTGGCGCTTTTGCGCATACATTTTCGCTGCAATTTTTAACGGTCATCAAAACGGAATAGTACCCACTAGGTACATGTAATCAGTTTTCACTTTCCGCCTGCAACCTATATAAGGGCGGTAACGTTTTTGGTCTAAAAATTTTATAATAAATTTCAGTGAATAGGAACAAAATAAAGCCCCGCAGCAAGTTTCTTTTAATTATTTTTACAATGATATGTATTACTGATGATGATGTAAGAAAGTACTCAAATATGAAGAGCCATACGTTGGAACTGAAGTAAAGTTTCTCAGTCAACATTCACAAGAGCACAGAGTTTAATTTCTAAAATTTAAGATGCGGGTGTCTCGTTAGCGGCTTTCGGGAATAATAAACCTAAATTAATAAACAAAATAATAAATAGTGATTTAAATTTAATAAAATATAAAGAGATAAAAAAGAAGCAAATAAGTTAAAATAAATTAATGGCAAGTAGTTAAATAATAAATTAATATACTGTGGCCCATCTTAACTGGATACTTATCTCCTTCATATATATATAATATATATAAAGTCGGCGGGAATATTCAATTTTATTCAAAAGCTTGAAGAGTGGAGGAGCCGGTTGTGAAATATATCTTGTAATACAATTCTATAAAATATTCCAGTGTCGAACTTCTTTAGAATCAGATTTTGTGCAGTAATGTTACAGATTCTACACAGATATGTGTAGATTAGAATTTTGTGAAATAAAATTTTTATAAATTTTTTTAGAATTATGGAGAATTCTAAAAAGTTTCCTTGATTTAATTTTCTATAAAAAATCTTGTAAAAGCTTTAACAGTGTTTTTTTTAAAAAAAGCTTCATAAAATCGATAAAATTTCGTTTTGTACAAAATAAATTTTTATTTTTGGATAGTTTCTTAACTTTGTCTAAATTTTGAAATTATCAGTGATATGAAAGGGTGGGAATAAAACCTTTGGGAACAGACGCGATTATTTCCGATAAAAAAATTAATATTTTGATTTAAAAAACATTTAAATAAAAATAGATTCATTTTAAATTATAGTTAATTAAATTAAGAAACCATTTCTCTTAACAGAGGTACATAAACCATAACTAAAAACGTTTATTTCAGGAATTAAAATATTTAAATTTGCAGTTAATTTTATGATTTGAATTGATTTCATACATTTATAAAATTTTAATTTTGTATTACATACTAAATACTTTTTAAAAAATTGGATAAAATGTTACGTAAATTAAGAAGCTAAAAAGCGTTAAGATAAAAGTTTAAAGCAAAAACTTTCATTCAAAAATTATTAAAAACTTATGGATAGAAGAACTTACTTTTATTTTTCTACATCCCATAAACTATTACTCCAGAGACTGAACAGTTACTTTGGTTACAGTTTGAAGACTTTCCAGGTTCCTAGAAAATATCACTCGGTAAAGGATTTATAAAATTTATGTATGATTTTGCAAAGCAATATAGAACTTTGTTGTCCGAAAGCTTCATGAATTTCTTATAGAATTTTATGGAGAAGCACTTCATTAGAGGATTACCTATAAAGTTCTAGAGGAATTCCTATAGACATCTATCAGCCAGTATAAAAAATTTCGTAAGATTTGTAGCATAAAATTGAATCTGAATCTATAAAATCTTTTCATTCTACAAAGGTTTTATAAAATTTCTATATGAATTCTTAAAGCAACATTTCTACAGATATTTCTACAACATTTCTATAGAGTTTTAGAATCTATAAAAATTTTCGTACGAAAGCTTCGCTTCAATTTAAACCCTGCAAAAACTAACATGGAAATGACTGAATATTATAAAGCGCCAATATGTATCAGAGAGATTCTTTAAAATACTAAAGAAATTCCAATGTGAGTTAATTTTTTATTTTACCTCATAAAAGAAAGCCAAAGATGAGACAAGTGTAACAAATTAAATATAAGCAAAGAAAAATACCGGTGTACTCAAGCAAAAATTATATTTGGAAACCATATGTTGGTCGCGTTGATTGATATCTGAAAGATTGTATAACGTCAAACTTAAAATACTACGATTCGAGGAAAGGCAATATGTGTAACATAGGTTTTCGAAATGGAAACTATTAATCAAGTGCAGATTTGTAACATGAAACTATATATGGAGAGGACTAGATAACATTATTTGATGGTGATTAAAGTAATGTCAAGACGTCGGCGTAATGTTTTCTCGAGATAAGGAACAGAAAGATCAAACATTTTCCAGGAAGACTGTTGAGTTATTCAGAATCTTGCCCTCTTGCTTTTAGCTGAAGACAAAAGAAAGAATATCTCCTCGTTATATAATAAGTAATAGTAAGGAGTGTTACACAAGTAAATTTATAGGTGGCGAAAATGCGTTTGAAGGCTAATTTGTGCTTATTTGGCTAATTTACGTTAGTTCTTTCCAAATAATTCGGAGGCTAATGATAATGATTTTTGAACGCATTTCTGCATCTAAGTACGCAATTACACATTTTCTCTCATTAAGTTTTGTTTTGATAAACATAATATTTCTTATGTTAAAGTTTTTCCTTCAGTCAATATTTCTT
Source organism: Stegodyphus dumicola (assembly GCF_044657685.1). NCBI lineage: Eukaryota > Metazoa > Arthropoda > Arachnida > Araneae > Eresidae > Stegodyphus > Stegodyphus dumicola. The sequence goes on along the minus strand of NC_140776.1, from coordinate 180,948,939 downwards.
CCCTCTCTTACTTTCTTTAATCCACTAGATAATGTTGTTGTTACATATGGGATTTATTGGAAATATCAGCCCAAACATATAAAACACCTTAAGTATCACACAAGAATGATGATATTTAATAAAAAAAAGCACAAACATTTAAAGTAAGAATCAGAATAACATGGGAACTGAATCCCATTTGAACATGGGAACAAAAGCAAAAAGTTAAAAGTCAAACAAAAAAACGAAAAGAACATGGGAGATGTAGTCTTTACAAGGAGTTCATGAAGGCTCTGGCATTCCAATATAGTTTACTTATCTCACCATGTTTCTGAGACTCGATCTAGGTTTGGGCGTATAAGAAGATGTTCTGCATTCATGATGCCCGAATAGCAAATTTGGCATATACTAGATGGAAGGATGCCAATTTTATTAAGACGATGTGTCATGCAATCGTGGCCTGTTTGCAGTCAGAAGTTTGCCACAGTCTCTTAACGGAGTTTTTGACAAAACTTTTTCCATGTGTCTTGAATGTTAGCCCAGGATTTGCTTGTTGATTTTGCTGCTTGGTCAGATTTAAGAGTATCCGTTGACTTCTCAAAAATATGCTTTTTAAATGACTCTTGGAGAAAGTGGTTTGCTGCCTTGCGGTTCAAATGTTCCTCTCTTGGCTAGTGAGTCTGCCATTTCGTTACTGTCGATACCTACACGTGAAGGAATCCATTGAAAAGCGATTGTTTTGTTGTGTTTGTAAAGAAAGTTCAAGGTTTGTCTTATTTCTGAGATAATCTGGTATCTGTTTATAACTACAGCCTGGATGTTTGCTTTGGAATCGACAGCTTCGCATTTAATTCCGTGTTACTAACTGTAATATATTGCTACGAATTTCGTACATATGTAGATAATTTTTAGTCCAAAGGGTCTTTGTCCCTGAAGGACTATTGTTTTTGTTTTGCGATTTTGCGTTGAATCACTATAAATGTCCGTTTCACTTTTTAAACTGTTGCCACCCAATGTTAGAGTCCTGCATTATATTTGAAGAAATTAAATAATGAAAAATCTGCGTAAATGTAGGTATATTTCTCGCATTGTGATAAAACAACGCTACACAGAGCCATCGAATTTTGAATGACGTAATCCTCCTACCAATATGGGCATGTGGAAGACCCAATTTGGAATTTGTTTTATTATCGATTTCCTATTTTGTAAACCTTTAACGAATTTTTGATTAATAAACTCAAGGATTTCAAAGCGAGCAATGGCAACACTCTACGAGGGGGGGGGACTTTTTATCTCCAGCGCGCGGAACTGTCTCGGAAATTCTAAAGATATACTCATTTTAAAATTAATTTGCCACATTGTTATTGAACTGAATTTTATGGTTTAAGTGCAAAGAACGTGATATTTAATAAATAAAGATAAAACACAAAACGTTAAAAAAACGCCTCTTTGGACGTAATTTAAAATCTAAAACCTTTCTTTTTTTCTTTTTTTTCTTTTTTTTTTTTAATGGTGTGTGTGATGTTGTGTGTGTATGTGTATGTGTGTGATGTAATTTAAAAATCTAAAGAAGCGGAGTTTCGCCGGAAAAGTAAGAATACAAAGATAGCTCTATTGATACATAGAATACATAGAATACAAAGATAGCTCTATTGATAATATCGAGTAAACGGCTATCTCAGTAAATTGGCGAGATATTATCAAGCTGGCGATGGTTTTTTTGGACTAAATTTGTGACCAAATATGGTGAGAAATCACCAAACTTTGTGGAAAATTCGTCAGTGTTGGCGACACTTTGGTCCAATCCCTGTATAACTGAATGGGTATTGTAACTCAATAAATGTAATTGATCACTATATGCAACTATAAGCGCATCCGTCCCTCATGTGTAACTTTAACCATATGTTCTTAGCAATAATTTCGAAAAATGGAATTTACTAAAGATTTCTCGGCAGCCGGGTAAAACTATAGAAGACGGGAGAGAACATCTGCTCTCGGTTGTTAGTTCAGAGCTGAATTAGGAGTATTGAGATATCTCCGTGTTAGCTTCGCTCTTTAGATGGCTTTGCATTGCTTTGTGTTGGACGCTGTTAATAGTTTGAAGTATAATTCTGACTGTGCTAAGTGATACTGCGAAGAGCTGTATGAGTATTTTTGCAAAAGTTCTAGAACAGTGAAGTGTTTCATTTGGTAAAATAAATTTTATCGAGCTATCATCGGTTCCGTGTGCATTCAATCTATTACGAATCCATACACAAGGACCAATATTAAGCTTTGTAATATGCAAAGTACTTTTATTTAATATGAAATTAATTAGTACAGAAATTAACAGAAGCCAGTAAGAGGAATATCTTAAGTATCTTTCTCCCTGCTCTTTTTGTTCCCCATGTTCAGGTAAGCTTAGAAAATATATTTTATAATTTATAAATTATAAATTTTATAAATTATATTTTATAATTTCGAATGTATGATTTGAAAGAAAAGTTTTAATGTATAAATATGTGTTTATAACGTATAAAATGGGATTATGTGTTTGGCATATTAAATAACTTTTGTTGTAGTCAAAATATCTTTATTTAATACTCAATTACTTAATAGCAAGGAATTAATAGCGCACAGTATATGTGAGATGTATTATATATAGTGCGTCCGTAAAGTCATGGTGCACTTTTGATCGGTCACAAGAAAGCAACAAAACAAGATAGAAATGTGGAATCTTCACCAAACAAAAGAAAACCTCTTAAAGTTTCATACCTATTCAGTGCAGTTTGATGTGGGCTCCATCCATACCGTCACAGTCTACTTCGCAACGAAAAATGGTCCTATCACTTTATTATGCATCAGGCCACACCACACGTTCACTTTAGGGCTGTTACGTTCGTACTGTACGAGGGCATGATGATTTTCAGCAGCCCATATTCAGATGTTATAGCGACGGACATGTCCACTAGCAGGAAATGTCGCCTCATCGATCAACACAATCTCCTGTAGAAATCGGTTATCATTGCCGATCTCATGAAGCATATCTGTAGCAAACGCGAATCGTTTGGGTCTATCCGTCGGTTTGATAGCGTGCAACAGCTGCAATTTGTAAAAGCTTCTTTGGTAACTCTTCCATATGGCCTCTATAGACTCGTCACTGACAGATGGCCTGTGAAAATGGAGTTTATCCAACAAACTGCCGGTATCCTCAACTGCTTATCCCACCGATTAATGTTATTTCTATGTGGTAACGGTTAGTTGTACACGCGACGATATTCACTTTGCTCTTTGGTCACGGATTCGAATTTGGCAGGCTACAGAACACACTGAACTTTCCTCTGTATGGTCCACATCTCGATTGGCGTGGGCGTGGATGGGCTGATCTGCTCATTCGCATTTTGCGGTGCTGCGTCTTCACCTGTGTACGCACATGCTTGCACATAATACTACGGAAACTTGGAGAGTTTTCCTTTGGTGAAGATTTCACATTTCTATCTTGTTCTGTTGCTTTCCTGTGACCGAACAAAAGTGCACCATGACTTTACGGACGCACTATATCTTTCAATACAGAAAGTCTTATGAATCTTCCACACACAACATCTTGCGTATCTTTCTTGCTGCTGCATTCTGTCACCGCGTTCATAAATGCTTAGAAATTATATTATATGATTTGTTATGCGATATTTAGAGAAGAAGTTTTAAGATCTGAATATCCGCTTAAAGTGGGTAAAATGTGATATTGTATTTGACATACTAATTTTCACATTAATGCTTTATAATCTGTATGACCAAAATAGAAACAAGAAAAACAAGAACGGATTACTTAATCATGGAATAGGTAATAAAATTTGATACACAATAGAAATTTTTCTCCATAAAATTCTATAAAATAATGTAGAAATTATTTAAAATTCTGTAGAAATTTTATAAAGCTTTTACAAGAAAGAATTCTATAGTAATGTTTTTTCGCAAAATCACAGAAATTTTATAAAGACGCTGTAGAATGGTATCCTATAGAAATCTGGGAATTTTCAAGCTGTACTCAGAGCTAATTCTTAGTTTCTGGTGTACTATAAGGAATATAAAATGACGTCTGATTAGCACTTTTTATTCATAAGTATGAATCATTTTTGAAAGCCAATTATATTCTTTCCTGTACATTAACATTTTTGAACTTCTGAATTTATATAACGTTTTTGCAATTTTTGGTACAGTAATTCTTATGTAATACAGAAAATTAAATTTTGCAAAAGTGTAAAATCAATTTAAATCATAAAATTAATTAAAGATTCAATGTATGCTGTTAGTTATAGAATTTTTATTCCTGAGATAAATGCTTTTAATTATTGGATATGTACTATTGATAATAGAAATAGTTTCCTAAATTTAATTAAACTGAACTGTTGTTCAAAATGCATTTATTTTTATTCCAATATTTTTTTAATCAGAATGACATTAAAATGTTTTATAAGAAAAGAAAGTTTTTATACTCTCCGCCATCATGTCATTGTACACTTTCAAAATTTGGACAAAGTAAAAACATTTCTGTTCAGAAATGGAAATTTAATTTATTCTATTGATTCTAGATATGTTATATAAGATTCTATATGTCAGCCCTTTAGAAATTCTGCACAAGTATTTATAGAATCTCTGCATAAATATCCGTAAAATATCTATATATATCTACAGAACTTTATGGTGGCTATATCTAAAATTTTATAGAGCTTTATAGAAAACCTCTGACCTAGTTTTTAGAAAATTGGGTCATAATTCTGAAGAATTCTAAAGAAGTTTAACACTGAAATTTTTTATAGAATCCTTTAAGACATTTTCATAATAGTTTACTGTAATATCTGCAGAAAACACAACATTAACATTGTTCAAGTTCTCTTCCAAATACAGTTTAGTTTTACTAACCGGTCATTTTATGCTAATGTGCTTTATTATCTTTTCCGTTTTCCATTTTCCTGTCAGAATGTAAATTTCTAGTTCGGGTGTATTCAAATGAGGCAGAAAGGAGATATTATTTTAAAGAAGGTTTTTAGAAGGTAGATGTAGAACTTGTTCCGCTTCCTGAAGACCACGTTTGCTAACTGATTCTCGCCATCAGGCTTATCATGCCGACTTTAGGTCAAAGCCAAAGACAACATGCGCATTCTCTGCCGGTGAAGCCATATGGTTAACTTACTTTTATTTCGTCAAATTCATTATTTTTGATCTAAGTCATGAATGCTGGCTGTCTGTTAGCACGAGTAGTGCCTTTCGTTAACTCTTATTAGTTAAATAAAAGGGTTTTTTACACTCTTTCTCAGTCTCTATGGGACTTCACAAGACATAGTAATAATCACTTAGATCTTAGAGTTCTCGTCTGGTGCTATCAAATAATATGAGATTCTACAAGTTAGTTCTTTTATAAACATAATTTCTTCATATCATTTATAGCTCAATTCCTTCATTTATAATGTAAATTATTCTTTCGTCATTTGCAGAAGGTTCCTTTTATTTCGCATACTGATTTAAGTTATGTAATCAAATGCATCAGAGAATGAAGGAAAATTATCAAGAGTATTTCCCCTTTTATTATTTATAATATGGATTGTTCCTGTTTGATAATTTTTTTAACTTCTTCGGATTAGCCGTGACATTAAGTTAACCACTGATGCCGTCTCGGTATCACTGCATCAAACGGAACTGAGTGTATTACGAAGGACACAGAGCGCCCACCAGCGGCCGAGCGGTAAAGTCGCTGAGCACTGGTAGTTCGGTCCGAGGTTCGAATCCCGCGAACGGGCTGGCTGCATGAGTGTTTTCGTGGTTTTCCCTATATACTCGTATACACGTGGTAAAGTGTATACGAGTCAGTTTGCCTTAGAAAGTCCTCCACGAAGGCATCCCTCCCCTTAGGCAGATAGCCCTAGTGTGTTTTGCCATAATTAAATATACCACCACCACGAAGGACGCAGTTCTTAGGAACTGAAAATTCTTAACTGATCAACTTCAACTGATCGCAGATGATTCACTTAAGAAATCTTTAAATTTTGAGCCAGTTATCGATCCTCTTCAATTCATTAAGTGAAAGACCATGAAAAAGAACATTTTAAAATCATAAAAAGAAATTTATAACGTCATAAAAATGTATAATTGTAAAATAATTATTATCATAAAAACGAAATATTATTTTTAAATACATCATGCAACGTTTAATTGACAGAAAAAATAAAAAAAATGTTAGAATTTATCGGGAAGAAATGTAAGGAAAATATTCCTTCCGTGGTCTATTTTAGTGTCACAAAACACGTGGTGAATGTTTTTTTCATCACCTTCTAATCTCGTCTTTCACGAGTTAATGTTATGACATGCATAAAGAGAGTGAAAACTAGTCAGAATCTGATTGACCGGTGTAAACAAGATAATACGGGAATCTTCGAGCAAAGGAAGATATGGTAAAAGATTAAGATGCTTGAATTAAAGTTAATATTCAAAGTTTTTAATTCAGTCATTTTACTGCCAGTTTGAAAATGTCCATTAAACGCACCAGTCGAAGAATGTATATATTTTAAAATTATGTATCTATTATGAGACAATATGAAAAATAGTTATCAATGGATAATCAAGAGGCGTATATTGTTCGTTTCCGTACAGGTTCCTGGATTTGGAGTGATTAACACTTGATGAAGAATGAAAACACAATTTAACAGCCAGTATTTCACATTAGAGTTCCAAATCCACGTTTACAGTCGTCGAAAAACTATGAGAAACACGCTGAAACAATCAGCAATACAGCCTTCAGGCTCTCAGGCTATAATTGTGAAGACAGCTTCACGGCAAAGCACCAAAGTACAGCTCTCGATTCGGTTCAGTCGTTCTCGGAACTCAACGTACTCCCCAGGCTACAACTAGCGATGCACACGACGATAAGCACTAGAGTACAGCTCCCGACTCAGTTCGGTCGTACTCGGAGCTCAGTACACTCTAAGATAAAACTCGACGATGCACTACTCGCGATACACTAAATGACTGTCTCAATGCACTCGACGACCAACTCGACATTAGACTGACGATCAACTCGATAGACTCCTACTCCGCGTAACCAGCAGGGTTTATATAGCTTTTGGCTCGCATACATTCTAGTCTAAACTGGTAAGAATTCGTTCCAGAAAATTCTCCATCCGTCTATGGCATATCGCCAATTTTTTCGCCAAATGGGCAATTTCTCGCCAAATGTGGGAACCTTGCCTTCCCTTGTCATTTTCTGACAACCCTGAAGCTGTCTTACCATGGCTGGACATTTCCTAAGAATATAAATGTAATTTAAATTATCAACAGCTCACTAATTCCTAATATTTAATTTGGTATTTTCCCTCTTTATTCTAAAAATAGTAACAACTATTTCTGGACTTTGTCATTTCTAGATCAATTCGTATCATATGATTTGTATAACGTTGAAGACGTAGCTAATTCGGATCTTAAAATTTCGACAACTGAAAACTTTCTCTTTGTGAGCATCCATATTGGATAATTTTGCGCTTTGCATCTATCTCTGTTCTCGCTAAGACGCTGCCTCCTGCCTTTAGGACGATAGCCTTGTCGAGAATTGTTGTAATAGAATTCATCACAATAAAACTTATAGCCATTTTTTCTTCGATTGATTAGGTTAGATTACTTATTTCATCAAATCCCTCGAAATAGCAATTTTGTGAGTAAATTCTGTTCATCCCTTCTTCCCCTCTTCATGAAATTTCTCATTATTTACATACCGAATTAGAGTCTTTCTGATTAAATATTTTGATTTTAAGATTTGGCGCGCTGTTAAATGGGCGCGTTTGCTAGATTTGGCCTCTTTCGCGCATACATTTTCGCTGCAATTTTTTACGGTTCTCAAAACGGAAAAGTACCCAATTTAGTAATGCTACTTAATCCGTTTTATAATATGCGTGATTGCTTCAGAAATAACCATAAAGAGAAGCAACGGTTCAAAGGGCAAATTAAATGCAGCTACAACAAGATAAAATCTCAAACATACATCTCGTTCGATGGCACATTTTTACAAAAAATAAGGCAAAATACTGATGGCACATACCAACTTCAAAAATTATTGTTTAATCTCCGGATGTTATTTCAGTGAACTTTTACGCTTTAGATCTGCTGCAAGAAAATTCTTAAGCAGTTACATCACCATCCATTTTCAGTTGATGTACTATGGAAAGATTGTTATGGCGAAGTAAAAGGAGTAAGAGCTATGCCTCAAATTAAAGAGGCATGTTAAAGGTCGGCCGCATGGTGCTTTCTAGACAAATTTACATTATGAAATACGATATATTAGTGAAAACAAGCATAAATTAATTTCTATAACTGTGAAAGCTTAGCATTTTGAGAAACTAATAACGTTATTAATTTTTCTCCTAATGCATCTGAATGGTTTATGATATAAATTTACTTTGGTATTTCTTGGCTATGTTCCAAAGTTAAAGTTCTTGCTGTATTGACAGTTAATGATTTTTTCTAAAATAAATTTTCAGAATTTTTAGCTTATTTCGTGCCACTCCTAGTTATTTACCTGAATTAATTGTTTCACTTGCCTTACCCTTGTCGCGGCTCTGTTTCTAAAGTAAATTCTCTCGTATCCACGTTATAACATAGAATTATTGAACCTAGCTTGAACTTCCAGTGTTCAGAGATTTTACCGCTCGGTCACTGGTGGGCTGAAAAACGCATTCAAGAGTTGATTCGCATATTTATTATCACTACCGCAGCTGTATAGCGTACTTGCAGCAAGCTTAGATCGGTTCAAATAAATCTTAAAATTTCCATGTGCAGTCAAAATTTGACTTAATTCAAAGTCTATTGAAAATTGATCAACTTATATCTTGAGAAAATATTGCAGGAAAAACTTTTGTGTAATAAATCCATATATGGAAGACAGCAAGATATTCTCTCTTCCAAATACGGATAACATCTTTCTTACGAAGTGCTTCCATGAAGAAACTGGAACTCTGAGTCTTAGATCAGTACGAAATTTCGTGAATAACTTCACTAAAATATCCTCTCTATCGTACTCGAATATAAGCAAAATGAAAGTCGATACTAATAATTGCCTGAATTTCAAAAAACTTTCCTGAGACTCTAATTTTCTGTAATTGTCTGCAGGGAGCAAATCTCAAACTTAGACGAGAATTTGAGATCACATGCATGCATGTTGAAATGGATCCCAAATTCTAAGTTTGAGATCCCACAAGTTTGAGGCCTCAAACTTGTATAGACCCACCACTGGCCAACTGACTAAGACTGCTGAATACTAGTAGTTCGACTTGGTTCAGGTTCAAGAACAAGCGATGAGCTAGCTGCATGCTTGGGTTTCATAGTTTTCTCCATGTTTAACGGGAATACGAGTTAGTTTCCCTCAGAAAGTCCACCACGAAGGCATCATTTCTCTGAGGCAAGATAGCCTCTTGGCTTTGCCATATTCAAATAATCTAATCTAACCTCACACAGCGAGATTTAGCTTAAAAACTCAGCCTGAAAAGCAGAACAGTCATTACTAATTTGGTACTGTTTGAAGTCTCTTTCTTATCTACTATGTTCATAAACAGCAAAACAGAGATTATCGTTATGAGTCATCTTTGTCTGTAAACAAATAAAATTAATTGGTACTCTTCAAGAATTTGAGTTTTATTTATTAAACTTGTTTTACTAAAGCTTTGTTTATTTAATATTTGCTGGGTTTATTTATCAATGATAAAAAAAAGAGGCTTATTCGCAAATCAAGTGAAGATACAAGTTTTCAAGTGTAGTTCGAAAAAAGAGAGAAAAAGAAGAAAAGTTTGATCAAACGATTCAAGGTAAAGAAAAAAAAAAGTGTTTTTTAGAAGAAAAAAAAAAAGGACTGCTTGTTATCTAATTGATGTCTTGAAGCCAATATTTCAACAAGATATTCTTCATTAAATGACGATAATGAAAATATATCTATCTTCATTTATGATAAGACTTAGTAGGCACGCATTGCAGCCAATGCTTTGAAGTCAATAGCCGACATTTTGGGAATTTTTAACTAGAAAAACTAAATGAATGACACATCCTTTTGGAATCTACAGATAGCCATCACGAAGCACTGCTAGCGTGTTGAAAAGATCCATACGAAGACTGGGACTTGCAATATTAGAAAATCGCTTTGCGAAAATCGCTTTCCCAGAGAGGTTAAACCATTTTGTGTCTTATCCAAATATGAAGCATAATGTTCAATGACAAACAGAGATTTGGCAGTAGTAATTTGGATTACTCTTAAATAAATCTGCCATAAGTATTTCTTTACTTTATAACTTCCTAAGTTCAATATTTCACTGAATATCTGTTATTAAATAATTATCCTTCGTTTAAATATTTCCATTTCAAATGATAAGCTTTCTTTCTCGTTTTTATATACTTTATTTAGTATATTCAAAAAGTGACCCATGTAAAATTGTTCAGACGATTTATTTTCTCTACCCATTTTCCAAGTACGAAACGTAGATGGAGTAGAAATCCAAAATTTCTTTCACAAAACAGTCATTTTGTGATCCCCTCGAGATATCTAAAATGCATATCTGCAAAACAAAATTATTTTATTAAAACAATTAGTGAATGGAACTCTTTAAAAATTTTTATTGACAATACTTGCTTTGAAAACAAGAATAATGTATTTTTTTACAAGATTTACTTTGAAAATAAGATCACTGTTATAAGAGACATGTATCAACAATATATACCTTACCGGGGGAAGGAAACCTGCATCACATACTGACGTACACTGCATTACTCGTCATCTGAGTTATTCAATCGGCCACTATCCAATTATTATTCAATATTTTGTATTGGATTCGCTGGATTACTGTGAAGTACTGGATTACAGTAAATTACGCAAAACCTACTTGCCCTTTATTGAATTCACGTTGCACGGCAGATTTAAAGAAGGGATAAGAATGACTTTCAGAGAAAAAGAAATTAGTTACAAATAGCGTGACCAGAGGGCATTACATTAATAAATTATGCATTTATCCACACCTTTACAACATTTTTACAATTTAACGAATTTTATCACAAAAAAAAAAAAAAATAAAATAAAATAAATAAATAAATAAATAAATATGTGTTCCACATGATGGCCATCATTTTCAGCTGTCATTTAACAATCCTTAGATGACATGTTCCACGCTTGGCAGAAGAGTGTGTGCTGGGAAATGTTCAGCACACGACTTGAAATGCTAGCTTTAGCAACAGGTAAATTTCTTGGATTAACACGACTATCAGTCAGTTCAAATGTCCCCAAAGCCGAAATCGTATGGATCGAGGTCTGGAGATCGAGTAAGGCAGACATAATGAAAGTGCCGGCTGTTTTGATGAAGCAAAAAAGCGCGATCTCGTAAACTTATCGTCATTGTGAGCAACAAATATATTGAAAACACTCCGAGAATGTTTCTAGGTTTAGTAACAGCTGCTGCCATGACGTTGAGAAAGATTTACATTTTTTCTACGGGTTTTCAAAGCGAAACGTCCTTTGGTGATGCTATTTGTAATTATTTTCTTTCACTGAAAGACATTCTCATCCCTTCATTAAGTCCGCCACAAAATTTCACAATTTTCTGATCACTAATTTCGCTTGTAGGCAGCTTTGGATTAGGGTTCTTTAACTATAAGACACCCTGTACTAATATTGTGCTCTTATCCGACTGGTCACTTTTGAGCTTCAGGCTTATGTGTTTATGTATAAAATCAACGCAAAGTGCTTCATTGCAGCAATACAGTATTCACAATAAATGATCAAAAAAGGGAACACTAACAGTAATAGGAACTACAGCTGTGATTGGCTGGCAATGCAGTGGTAAAGGGCGTTAGTGAGACGGACAAACCCCGATCCGATGCATCAGAGGATCATCCGCAACTCTGATGTCGAGCGTGATGGGTGAGTCTACGTACAGGGAAAACGCTGGCATGCATCTCATGTATGGTGCTGCTAATGGGAACGACAGAGCAGCGCTACGGTTGTACCAGGAACGGTTTCCGAACAGGCGTATGCCGAAGCACACACTGTTCGAGAGGTTGCATCGGCCTCTGTGTAAAAACGGGTCATTTGATGCCACCTTTGACACTAGGAGTGGAAGAAAAAGTGCACGACAACCTCGCATTGAAGAACCTATCTTGAACATTGTGCATGAATCACCTCAGACAAATACAAGAGCTATTGCACGTCGTCTGCAGCTGAGTTATTCCACCGTTTGGAGAGTATTGCATGAAAATGGTTTGCACCCATACCATTTGCAGAGAGTCCAAGCCTTGCAAGAGACAGATTACCCTCTTCGAGTTTATTTCTATCATTAGTTCTTGCAGCAGTGTGCGGCGCAGGAGGATTTCCCATCGGATGGGCTACATGTCCACACGCATTCCAACCCCGCTTCTCCGTGAATGTGTGGGCGAGTACTGTTAACGACTACCTCATAGGCCCATAACTCTTACCTGCACGTACAAATGGCTTATATTATGATATTTTTCTGCAAGAAGTGCTAGCGGAATTGCTGCAGTTCTCGTTCGTGATCGCATGTGGTTCCAGCCTGATGGTTTACCAGCCCATAACCACGTGCGGGTCCGCAATTACTTGGATGGGACATTTCCGGGCCGATGGATTGGCCGTGGTGGACCCTTTCGATGGCCACCCCATTCGCCAGATTTATCCATCCTGGATTTTTTTTATGGGGCCATCTGAAGAGCATCATTCATGAGACTCCCGTTGACTCACTGGAGGACCTCATTGCACGACTATCCATTGCGACTGCAAGCGTGCGGGAAATGCCTGTGGTTTTCCAAAATATTCGTCAATCCCTTCTGCGGCGTTACTAAGCATGTATTACTGCTGGTGGTCGCAATTTTGAACATTTATTGTGACTACTGTATTGATACAAAGAAGCACTTTGCGTTGGTTTTGTACATAAGCACATTTTCCTCTCGTGTCGTTTCTTTGCGTTCCTGCCTTAACCCATCACTTTAGACCCTACATTCCTATAAAAAATGCATGTTTTAGTACACCCCACCCCCCTCCAAGTTTGTCCCATGATCTGTGAAACACCCAGTATATCTATGCAAAATTTTATATCCACTTTAAGTGCAATTTTTGCACCAGTTATCATTATGAAGAAATTTCGACTGCTTTAAGTTTTTCTCTTCTTTTAAATTTCGGCTGGTCGAGGTTTAATTATAGTATATCCCTTAAATGCACTCAGTCTACTACCACGAACCAGCCATATTTAAAAATTAAGTATAATGAAAAAAAGGTCGCATTTCCCGGCTTGAAATTCAAGATTTTAGACCAAAGGAAGTGTTTTAAAAAGTTTATCACTTTTATTGACTTAACTTTAAATGATAGACGCAGTTTTGAAGTCATTCGTCATCATCTGAAATCAAAATGTTATTTTATGTCATTCTTATTGTCTGACGCAACCATTGCGTCATTGTACATTTTCCTTCCAAAACTGACTATACCAACTTGCAATCTTTAGCATTCGATGCATCTAAAATGACCATCATGCGGATTCTTTAGTAATTCGATCCATCTAAAATGACCATCATGTGGATTCTTTAGCAATCCGATCCATCTAAAAGCATGCGGATGGCGATTTACTCATTTAGTTTATTTTCCTTAAAATCCACTCTTCCACAACATCTTCACAATTTAGGTGTCTTACTTACCAGTTAAGATTTATTTTGATTTCGGCATTCTTTCTAATCCACCTTATTTCAACCTGTTTTAACGTCCTCTATTTTTATTAACGTTTTAACGTCGTCTATTAAACAACAAAAAGTATATAAAGGGATGTGAGAGGACCTGTTCTAATGCATTATATTTGCTGTTTCGTTATGGAATTCCTTCCACTGTGGCATCAATTTTTCTCTCAGACAGTTAGCTGAAAATATGAAATAATGCGCAGACCGCCGCACTGCTTTTCGGAAATTATGTTGTCGAGCTGTGGACGCGGTGGAGGGTATAAACACTAAAATTTCTTGCTATTAAATACACTCGTAATCCAACTATAATCATCCCCTAAATGCAACAGTCGCAGAAAATTCTGAGATTAAAATCTTATTAAAGATATTGTGGAAAGTTGTTAAAATGCAATTATGCAAATGAACTGTATTTAAATTATTTAAAATACTATTGTTATGCTCAAACCATGGCTGACTGAGCATGTTTCTTACTAAATTCTTCTGGAAACGGTCTAACTTTTAGAGCGATTAGCGGTCTCTTTTTTTAGAGCGATTACCCAAGTTGATATGGAATAAGTAAGTACTGGCTTTATCATAGGGATAGAGAATTCTTATGCTATCGACACTGAATTATAAATTCCTGTCAAGCTGTATAAGAATGTAATAATTTATACAGCATATTATTTTATATCCACTTTAAGTGCAATTTTTGCAACAGTTATAATTATGAAAAAATTTCGACTGCTTTAAGTTTTTAATATAAATATATATTATATTAAAAACTTAAAGCAGTTATATATATTTAATATAATATATATAAATATATATATATTAAAAAGTTAAAGCAAATATATAAAATAATAAGCTTTAATATAAAATAATAAGCTGTATAAGTATGTAAGCAGAATTAACCCCAGTCAGCCCGTATGTACTTTTAACAGATTGCCTTAATTTCTTGGACATATTTTAAGATGCACATATGTATACGTTTTACAGACATAAAAAATGTATTCTAGGCCGTATATATACGGTCTTGCTGGTCAGAGAGTTTAAAATAAGTTTGCTATCTAAAATGACTTTACTATTTTGTTGAAGTGACGACTTGAGCTAAGTACCTTCAAGGAACACAAATAAGCCTTTGCTGAATTATCCTTTCAAAAAACGGATGAGTAGGCTAATCGGTCTGTAATTATTAGGATTCGTTGAGTCCTTGCCCAGGTTTAGGGGAAGTAATGACAGCAGCCTGCTTTCATTGATACGGGAAACAGTGATGTCGAAGACATGTGTTAAAAATATTGTTCATTAAAATGACTACTTTTCTCTATGCTTCTTTTATAGCTTTGTAGGAGGTTATCATCAAAAACTTTAACTTTCTTGACATCAAGCTTTTGGATGAGATACATCACCTCCTGAAGGTAGCTGGAGAAATAAACTCGTTACTATGTGTGCTTCTTCAAAACTTTCAAATGTATTCTCGACTTCCTCTTCTGTTTCCATTAAGGTAGAGGCATTTCCTGTGAAAGGATCCAATATAATTTCCCCAAGAGGTTGGCTATTTCTTCCCCAGTATAATAAGTGGTGCCTTAGTATTTGAAAGGGGGAACATTCAGTTGCTTTGATTTAACAACCTCTCACAACGTTGAAATTTACCCACCCCAACGCTGTAACTGAAGAATGTTGCTGGAATCTGCAGGAATTAAACTATGAAAATGAAATGCATCTGTATAATGTAGTGTCATACCTATACAAGAACTTTTCATAAGTTCATTCTGAGTCTTGGCTTTCACTTAGAATGAAGGGCTTCATGGAGCGAAGATGTCTATCTTCGTTAAGCACTTCGAAGTGAAAAGTTCGAGAAACGTTCATTTGGTCACAATATTGAGCACTCTCGAAGAATTTTTTGTTAGCTTTCCTGGGAAAGTTATCCAGTAGGTCCAGTTTGAAATTATCATGTAGAAGTTTATTTGGAACAAAATAGTGTGCATTAGTGCTGATCCTTAAAAATCTGTTTTGCACAACTTGAAGATTGTGTATATCCGAAGGAGTAGAAGTAGCCAAGCTGGTGAAGCATAAGTCATCAAGATTTGTAGATGAGTTTTCCCTTGAAAGATCAAGCTCTGAGTATTTCCCTATGGTGAGAAGTAGGCACTTTGATTCACTCCCTATGGTGAGAAGCATGACTCTGATTGCTTTGCTTCTCACGTGATCAATGTGATGTGACCACGTGAGTTTGTCATTAATGACAATTCCCAGGTAATTTAGCCGGTGAAACAATGGGTACCGGCTCGTTGAAAACGAAGAGATTTTTCTTTGGCTTTAAATTCCGCCTTTTCCGTCTAACAAGCAGAATCTGTGACGTTCTATGACTACATATTTTCCAGTAGTTACACCACTGTTCAATACTCGGAATGATGGCTTGCAGCATTTTAATGGCGTGGTGATTTTACCGCCAAAGCGGTATCATTCGTATAACAGGCTAGGATTGCATTGTTGTTAAGTTGCACCCTAAGGATGTCAGCTACATAAAACAGATAGAGTACAGGGCCAATTACTGAACCCTGAGACACTCCACTTGGGATTTTTCCGGAAGAAGATAAAGCATCTCCGACAAAAGTCCTGTAGGTTCTATTCGAGATGAATGAAAGGGTGAGCAGGATAAGTTCTCCACCTAATTGGAAATGAATGAGTTTGTCAATGAGTTCCTGTGCCAGACGTGGCCGAAGGCTTTAGCCACGTCTAATATGAGGATAGCAACATTCATTTTTGGAGTTCAGGGCTGCCTCTGTAAACTCTGTTATCCTTACAAGCTGTTTTGTAGTTGATAGATATTCACGAAATCCAAACCGCTAAGGAGTTATCTAATTGAAGTACATATCAGACCTCAACTTAAATAGTAGTTTATCCCCTATTTTGCATAAAGCTTGAAATTGAAAACTTATTCTAGTAGGAAAGTGTAGATAGAAAAAGGAGGAAAAAAAGGAAAGCTGTCTTTAAAATAAAAATAACTATTAGTAAAACAAAGTAAACCCCCACGAGCTTTAAAACTTTTTAGTTAAGTTGGAAGAACTTTTAAACTTTTTAAACAGAAAAAAGTTTTAAAGTTTTTTCTGAGTTATTTTACTTAAAAATTTAAGACCAAGCGACTAGTCATTTGACTGCCTTTACTGATCCAACAGTTAACAGTTAGAACAGAGTGTATCCGCTCACCAGTGTGTGAAGAACTCAGGAACTACACTACCTTGTAGACGTCTGCCATCTCACAAAGGCCCCCCCTACCGAATGCACGCCCGTAGAAATTTGGAGAATTAAATTTCATATTAAATCTGTAATGGTGAAAAAAATTCCTTATATTATTCCCAGATAAGTTTCCTTTCTGTATCATTAATTTTAATTTAGCCTGTATTAAAAAAAATTCTGAAAGCTTTCAGATTTTACATCACGCCTAAAGGGGCGTTTTTTCAGCATTTTAAGTGTTATCTTTATTTATTAAATATCTTGTTCTTCGCACTTAAACCATAAAATTCAATTCAACAGCAATATCGCAAAATAATTTTAAAATGAGCACATGTTTAGAAGTTCCGATACACAATCTCGCGCGCTGGAGATAATAGTTTTTTTTTTTTTTTTGTTTTGTTTTGTTTTTTTTTTTTTTTTTTTTTTTTGTTGCTGTTTTCGTTCAGTGTTGCTATTGCTCGCTTTGAAATCGTTGAGTATGTTAATCAAAAATTCGTTAAAAGTTTACAAAATATGAAATAGATAATAAAATTAATTCGAAATTCAAAAGTTGGACTTCCAGATGCACATATTCGAGTGGAGGATTAATTCATTCAAAATTTGGTGTCTCTAGCTACCATTGTTTTTCCACAGTGAGAGAAAAATGCATATATTCATGCAGATTCTTCATTATTTAGTTTCTTAAAATATAATCGAGGGCTCTAACATTTGTTAGCAACATTTTGAAACGTGAAACGCCGATTTATGGTGGACGACGCAAGATGCCAAAACGAAATTAATAGCCTTTTTGTGCAAATTGCCCTTTTGGTCTAAAATTGTAGCTCAAAATTCAGCAGCCATGGCTGAAGAATTCGACTGGTAGGCACTTGAAATATGTGCCCGACGAAGTGATTACATCTCAGCATGAACCTCTAAATTTATTAGCAATAGGTTATTTATGTCGAGAGTTATCGGGACGATTCGAGAGATAGTTTCGAAAATTTTCAGTGATGCGCAATGTACTGATTGCTTAAAAATTCTGGCAGATTTCGCTGTACGCCACACAGAAATAGCACAGCACTCAGTGTAACATCATAAGTGATACTGATGATTCAGCATCACTCACCGAAACTGCAATAACCTAAATGTTTAGTGAAGTCTTCTACATTGGGCATCAGTAAAACTAATCAAAGTTCCTGAGTTTAAATGTTTAACGATTTTTTAGGCTTGGATTCAAAAGATTCGAGTGATAAAAGAAGCTCTAGCATTCTATGTTTGGAATTTAAAATCTCTCTGAATGTTGCAGAGACCCGAGGATTTGAATGTCTAAACCTCAGAAAAAAAAAATGTACAAGGGTCGTTCAAGCTTGATCGGGACTTTTATTTCTTCAGAGGAAACAGATAGCAGAAGAAGCACCAAGCTATTGTCAGCTTTTCAAAGTATTCTCCGTGCGAATCGAGGCACCGTTGCCATCGTTATGGCAGCTTCCTGATTCCTTTGGCGTAGAAAAGAACTTGGTTGTCGTCGTAGTCACTGGAGGACATCGTTCCGCAGTGCTGTCGTGAATTTCTTCCTTCACAGATGGTCTTTAAAAGGTGCAAACAAATGATAATAACTGGAGGCTAAATCTGGACTGTAAGGGGGGATGGGGAAGAACTGTAACATATAATTACTTCTACTATTATTACATATAATTACTTACTACATTTAATTCTACTATTACCAAACAGCAGTTATAAACAGAGAGGGATAATGGAAACCGGAAGAGTTTTTTTTTTTTTTTGCTTGAAAGAAGAACCCTCAGATGCATTGTACAATAGTTAAAAATTTATATTTTATTTGACTGCCGTATCAAAGGGCCTAGGTTCAAATCCTGGAGAAGCCATGGATGTGATTTGTTTGATCCTTCATAAGAAGCAACCGTGGTCCACTTATTAGGTGCCTCCATATTAAAGAGACCACCGCTTCCAGCCTTAGTATTGGCCAACGCCTATAAACAGTTGGCATTGATATATATACCCCACATTATTCTTGATAATCCTTATGATGTGGGTACACCCTGTACCCACATCATAAGGATTATCAAGAATTGCTTAGGAACCTATAACCGGAAATGTCAAGGCTAAGTAGTAGCAGAGGTAGAAGGTAGGAAAAGAAGCAAGAGTGATTAATTTGAAACATTTATTGGACCATGAATACAAATGGTGGACGACAGATTGAATGTTTCAACAGATACTCGAAGTTTGCACCATCAGAAGCCAAACATACCTGACACCGACGGACCATTTGAACCCCCCGAATTATTTTACCTTTCTGGAGCAGGTTCTTCCCTATTTGCTTGACGAGTTCAACCAAATGTTAAGCGCAACACGATGGGGCCCCTGCTCATTTTGGACTGGATGTTCGTAGCTATTTAAACAGATCATTCCCGCATCGATGGATTGGGTGTGGTGGACCAGTTCTCTGCTCTCCCCCCCCCCATGCTCACCGGATTTATCGAGCCTTGGTTTCTTTTTGTGGGAAGCCATCAAAAGTGTCGTGTATCACGATCCTGTTCTGTCTGAAATGGATCTCGTGGTAAGACTCGCCTGCGCAGCTGCTACAATCAAAGAAACTCTCGGTGTGTTTGAACATGTCCGGCAATCAATGGTCCGTCGGTGTCAGGCATGTTTGGCGTCTGATGGTGCAAACTTCGAGCATCTGTTGTAACACTCAAGCAGTCGTACAACCATTTGTATTCATGTCCAATAAATGTTTCAAATTAATCACTTTTTTCCCTTTTCCCATCTTCTGACATTTCCGGGGTTCTTATGCAATTTTTAATACCTAAGATATGCTCTACCTGCCCTAGAAGTTTGTCACAAGATTTACGGTGCACCCTGTATATTATTGAAACTTATTTTTCTAAACGCTGAGCAAGAGAAATAAGATTTGCTTCTTTATATTTCACACTTGCCTCAATATTTTTTAAACGATATAAATAAAGAATTGATGTTTTTGGACTTTTGTGAAATCTACCATTCGGCTTCTATCATCATAAAGTTCAGCCACCTCCAAATCTCTCTCTCTGTATATAAAATACCTTAAATGAAGCATATATGCTGCAGACTAGCTATAGTTAAAAATCAAATATCATGAAAAAATATCTTGGATAACAACTACGCTTAAAAATTAAAGCTTTCGAAAAAGAACGAAAGAGAAGAGAAACAGGCTAATGTAAAACTTAGAGCTAGGTAACTTTAAATTACCTTAGATTTTGCGTAAACCTCTATCGATTTTAAGAGCGATCAGATATAGATCCCTATTCGTGAAGATACAAAAAAGTTCATATTAGAACTATTAAATATGATTCTAAGGAAAACATTTTTATTAAGACGTTCTTATGCCTTAAAACTTTTCTTGTTGAAAAATATTTTAATAGATATTGTCGGAACTTTTATAGTACTTTACATAGGAAATTTTTTTTAATTCCAGATTTCTATTTTAATTATAATTGATACATTAATTTTGATATTACATACAAATTTTTCACACGAGTTCGAACGCAATTTTTTAAGTTTTCCATGAAAAGTCTTAACATGAATATGCTATTAAAACTGAAAAGAAAAAAGATTCTCCAAACACACCTTTAGAAAAAAAAAAAAAAAAAAAAAAAAATTAGCAGCGTTCTTCTGACCTACCACAGACGGATTTCATGACGTCACGTAGAGAGCCCCCCACGTGATCGAGGTCGAAGGGTACTTTGGGACGAAGGTTCGAATTTGATGGCTAAGAAGGCGGCTCCGAAAAATCGCCAACCAGTTCCAACCGCTCTAAATCGGTTTTTTTCGCACCGCTTGGATGATAGGCAAAATACGGAAATGTTCTTTTATATTCCCTCGAAAGTATTGGAATCTTACTAGATATCTGTTCCGCGTGCGGTGGTGGCGTTTCGCGTCGAAATTACAAGCTGGTCGTTTGCCTCAACCGCCGTCTGGACGGATACTGGCTGGGGTGTTTAAAGCAGGTAAGGATGTTTTTTTTTTTTTTCACTGTTTAATAAATGCATTATACTACAGCTTAGTGTTTAATATCTGTATGAATAAGGGAATTTTTTTTAATATTTTCGATATAGTAGGACCCTTTTTATTGCTCGAATTAGCTAATTAGAAATTTTCGATAAACTGAACTGGATGTTTCTTGCAGATGAAATTATATTTTTTTGGTAGGTAATTTTTTTAAAATAGGAAATATTCAATAAGTTGTCATTTAACCTCCTTTTGCTATTGAGGGTAAAAATGAGCTTTTAAAAATAATGGGATTGTTTTTTTTTTTTTTTTTTTTTTTTTTTTTTTAAAAGAAATAGAAGTCATATTTTTTATTTATTAGAATATTGGAAAACTGGGTCATTTGACATTTACACTTTATTTTATGTTTTAAAGCATTAAGTGTATTTTCAAAACCCTTTGTGATACTGTTTTTGTTAACTACTAATTACATTGATATTTTTCGCTCAATATTACTAGAGTTGAAAAGATACGTTACCAAATGTAACGAAAGAAATTTTCGTTACACTTGGTAGTGATTTGTCTTGTCTAATTCTCTACTAAGACCGTGATCGAGTTCTCGGTATCATTACTATATTTTTAAATTTTCTAAAGCAAAAGCAATTAAATGTTTGAATTATTTTATTTTAGTTGCTTCAACATTTTTACGCAAAATTTTATCTTTATTTTACATGATAATTTCCGTCTTGATTTGTTAAATATGTATAATATGCGCATTAATGTGGAATCCTGAACTTTACTTCTAGAGTATCTAGTATCTAGAGTATCCACATATAGTATCCACATAGTCCTTATGTGGACATAGGATTTACTAGGTTCCTAAAATCCTAGGATCCACTAGGCATTTAAGGTTCATATTTGTTACTCTGAAAAGAAACGCACCAATGAAAAAATGTAAAACTAAACAAAAATGCGACCAAATTGGCGCTAAGTTTGGTATAAAACGTGAAGAGAATAGCTTCAGGGAAATCCAGTTCTTCAAGTGAAGAAATTTTGTGGATAATTTTGCTCGAAACACAGTCAATATTATGATTACGATATCAACTTTGATTTGCTATCGAAGACTTGTTTATTTTCTTCTAGGAACATACGATTCATGTTCCTTGATGCGAAATTTTAATGTTGTCTTAGTTTAATTGACATAAGCCAAACTATACATTGATAGGATATGATATAGATACCACAAAAATTAATGTCGGAAGTAGAATCTTTAAAAATACCAAAATCGGAGATGGAAGAATCGAAAAACGAATTTTACTGCATTACTACACCGATCTAAATTTTCTCTTTTGTCTAATTTTAAATCATTTTTACAATTTGTCCTCACTAAGCTGAATTTTCGATCAATCAAATTTTTTCTGATCTCTTAAAATTTAATCTATCGAATTTCGACTGTAATATATCTGTTAAATGAAGCAGATCTCTTAGAAACTTTCATGAAATTTTTTGAAGCCTCCTACGTGTTTAAAGACGTGAAACGCATAATTTTTTAAAACTATCTGTAGACAACAGAACGTAGCAAGCACATCAAAGAAACGTTTGGTTATATAACATGTCGGCTTCAAAAAAGTGCTTTGTATTTTGCCAGATCTTTGTATTTTGTCAGTGCCCCGAGTATAAAAATACAATATTAGTACTTGAAAACAAAAATTAACTACTACTCTAACAGGTTTATAGACTTATTTCACCCTAATGACGGCTGATTAAGTTTTTTCTTCACAGCTAATTATTGCATATTTAGAAGGTCTTAAATCAATATTTATTTGGTCAGATATAATTATTGCATATTAGAGAAAATGTATTTATTTTTGAAATGTGTAGTTTATCATTTAAAATGTACCTGAAAGATAATTTTTTAGTTTTAAGAAATCATGTATTGAATATTTAAATACTAACACTCGGGAAATAGTTACTTGATGTCTGTTTATCAAGATCTTTATTATCCAGAAAATAAGCACTCAGATAGATTTTTCGTTAGATTTACATAACTGGATTGATCGTACGCATTAAATTTTTTAAAAACTGGGGAAATTCCTTGCAGTTTGTGCTGTTAGCTTTGTTTTTTACGTTACTGTAGTATATTTTTACCTTTGATCGCTGCAAGCTACAGATGAATTTTTGTCAAACAGAACGAATTTTTATGATTGAACATTATTTTTACAGAAAATTGGTAGAAACTCTTACGGAACATTGAAGAGACCTTTCCAAATACTCGTGAACATAACAAAAGAATGGATTTCATTAAACTACTTTTGTCGTCACCTAAATCATATACATCTGTGATTAAAAAGAAATAATTTTTAATGTATTTAGGGTTGTTAAATCAGTGGGTCGTAAATGGAGTTAGGAAAATTACGTGATGAAAATTACTAATACAGTAATTTAAATATGTGTTTTTACTACACAAAGTGCAGCTTATGAATTGAAACCCACCGGCTACCACTGGTACATCTGTTGAATCGTCGAACAGTGGTAGGAAGATAAAACCTCCACGGCTAAAACGACAGAACGCTGGTAGTTCGACTTGTTCAAACAAAAGCGGCCAGTTACATGAGTGTTTTTGTGATTCCTCATGTATAACGCGAATGCGAGTCCTTTTCACTAGGAAAATTCCCCACAAAGGCATTTTTTTCACAATACAATATTTTTATTTTTGATATATTAAAATCACGGTTTAGCAATATAAAATTTGACAGTCCAGGTACATTTTTCGAGAGACGAATATTAAAAGTTTCAAATTTTTTGTTCTTGATTGCTATTTTTACAAGAATCATTTTAAACAAAGCGCTTATAATTTCTTTTACGCATTTCATGGGGTAAAGAATTATATTTTTATATTTTAAAAGATGTCGGGGGCATCACGGCCAAACAAATATGATATATCTATTTGAATATCGCCAGTATATGAAAAATAAAAGTATCGAATGCCAATGAAGTATGATCTTAAAGATTACATTTCCAATTTCGAAAACAAAGTGCGTAAAGGAAGAAACGGATTTTACCCTTCTCTTTTAGAATCACAACAATATAAAACTTAACCCTTTGCGGCACAGTGTGTCCGGTATGGACACACCTAAAAATTTCCTTCTGTACGCACAGAAAAATTGAATGAAAAAGGATTTATAGGTTACTCTGAACCTTCTTTATTTATAGCAGATGGCAGCTCAACACAAACCAGTCCATATATTTTAGCCATGTTTAGTTTTTTAAGACCCTCATTTTTCAAAGAAATTTTCCAGATTTTTTTTGGGGTATAAAAGGAATTGTTTGAAAAGAAATTTCTATTTTATTTTTTTGGCTGTATGCTAATTTCCTTATTCTATATTAGTTTTAAATTTTTACCTTGAAATCTTGCTTAAAATCAAGCAGCGAACCCTAGGTGTGCCCAGACCGGGCTCACCGATCATCTAGGACAACTGAGAGTTTGTATTCTTTGTTTCTTCGCATCTCATCAGTCAGTTCATTAACAACAATGCTCGTTTCAGCACTCTTTTCGAAGCTCTATTCAATCAGTGTGCACAGAATTAAAACGATAAGTGCCATCTTCACAAAATATTACTTGTGTACTTCTCTAGGCTTAATTAGACTGCCTACATTTTTTTTTTATTTTTTTATTTTATATATTTATTTTTTATCAAAACACCGACTTTAAAAGGTAGCGTTCCGGAAAGAGTTTAATGGAATAACTTGACTTTTTATTATATTCTTAAATAGTTTGTCAAAAGAGAATAAACGTAATTATCTTTGAAACGTTTATGCAAGAATATTTGTATGCAAATTTCTTTTATTAAGTTTTAATAAGCCACACTTATCACTGCCATGCATGGAAGTTTTTGAGAAAACGTGTGCAGGATAACAGTTTAGTTTCAGACTTGTATTTTTGATTTTAGAAATTTTTTCAAAACTAAATAAATAAATAAGAAAACAAATTTTTATTTAAGAATTTTTTTTAATGAAAGTGGTGTTGGAAATGAACTTTCATAAGTATTTGGATACTTAGAACAAAGTTAATATTTGAAAATATGCGAATAGGAGAACATGTAATGTTTTTTAAGGATGCTCTTTAGTTAAAATTACATTTCATACTTTTTCTCATTCATCTGGTCTTTCCATTAAGAATGCCAGATTTCATTCTACTCATCTATCAAAATCCCTCCAGTAGTTGAGCTTTTTAAGCAAATTTCGGTACTTTTCCGTTTGGCCGGCATAAATCTCGCCAAGCAGACTTTATTGGCGACAATACACAGTATACACATAAAAAATGTAACAAATGCTAATTCTAAGAATTGTTTATTTTGAAGGCATAAACATTTTAATATTATTTAAAATTTTGTAAAAAGACAATAAATAAAGGCAATAAATTTGTGAAAAGACATTAATTTAAGAATTTACTATGCTTTCATGGTTCAACATCCTGATTCACCGGTTCATATCACCTGGCCCCAAGTGATCTCATCTCACGTAAACTACGTTACAAAAATCTAATTCTCTCAGTAATTATCTACATTAATTTCAAGTTAAATCTTGTGGAATAAAAGTTTAAATGCAAAAATTATTTCAACTCGTACGAATAGCTTACTCAGAAATTATGTAAAACCGCAGTGCTTTACTTCGTTAAAGCATTCTCATTAGAAATGATGAATTTAATCCTTCAGTTCGCTTTTTCTATAGTATTTTGGCCTTCGGATGAGCGGTGTGATTGCATCCTAATTGACTTAATTACCGCGAATGGCCTTAGGGCATAAAATTGAACTATCTGGTAAAAACTCTATGTAATTTCGATTGTTTCTTTCAATACTATGCTAGTACTGAAAGAAACAATCTGATAAGAAATGGCTGCTATTTGTTTTGAAAATGAGGCGTAAAAGTTTACCAGCGAGGATATTCCGTTTGGCATCGGTTGTACCATTTTTGGCGACTTTATCGCCTGCGCCGGCAAAATGGAAAAGTATCAAAATTTCTTTTTCTGTTCTCTATTTCATTCCATATGTGGTCAATAAGATTTTAAGTTCATAGAAATGGAGAGTTTTGATAACTTTGGGCAGTAATGCAACAGACGTAAGCGATCATTTAGAACTGTTTCAGATAATTATCTTCATAAAACATAAATATGTTTTACAGTTCTAGGTTTTGTGCAGATACTTTCAGGTTTTCATTCGGAATATGTGCACTCGAAGAACTTCTTATGAAAGTTAATTTTCTCATACTTGAGGCATAAATCAAAACATGTAACTCAATCAGTTGCAAGTTTTGAATTTAGCTGGATTTTCTGCAGAAGTTTTAATTTTCTACGCGTCAGTTTGGTTCAGATTTTATGATGGTTTCGACTGTAGTTGTTACCGTGAAAGACCGAAATTGGAGAATGTCGACTTTCACCGGAGAATGTCAACATTCACCAAATACGTCGGTGAAAGATCGAATATTTCTTTACATTCTTGTACATTCGGACCCTCACCGGTGTTTTTCGACAATCACAGATATGCTCTGGTGTAGGTCAAAAAGAGAGGAGTATACAGTGTCTCACAAAAGTGATGGGACACTTGTGCTTTACAAAAGGAAACACTAATAAAATAAATTAAAACACATGTAAAAATTTTTTGTGGGTGTGTTTCATACTTAAATTTAGTAACAATTATTACATAACATACATTTTCTCAAAATATTAAAATAATAATTTAATAAAAATACAATTGTTTAGAACGGAGCAAAAAATGGCTCACATAAGTGATGGGACACCATTAGATACTACTACGTACTACAATAAAAATATTTCTTTTTAGTTTTTATTTTTACTCAAAAGCAATTAGCAATAATTTATAAAATCGTCTGCAGTCTTTCTCTCCAGTTTGTTTTGGAATTTTTGTGTTTTTAGCTCTGTGCAGCCATGAATGCTAAACGAAAAGAAACTTTGCCTAAAATTCGAAAATTAGTTATTAATTTGCATATTGAACGTGAAAAATCTATTAGAGAAACTGCTGAAACAGTTAACATGAGTCATTCAACAGTTTTCAATATCATTAAACGATATAAAAAGAATCATATAATTCAGGATAAAAGAAGACCTGGCCGACCATCAAAGCTATCCAATGGAATAAAGCGAATTATTGTTCAAAATATTAAAACAAAATTCGAAGAATGAGTGCTCCTAAAGTTGCTGCTGATTTACAAGCATTGTATGGAATAATTGTTAATCCTGAGACTTAGAAGAGTAATTCGATCTGCTGGATATCACGGTAGAGTAGCCAGGAAAAAATTCTTCGTAAGTGAAAAGAATAGAAAACTCAGACTGGCTTTCGCAAAATCCAACATAAATAAGAACTCTGATTACTGGAATGAAGTTATATTTGCTGATGAGAGTAAATTTAATATATTTGGTTCTGACGGTAGAATCTTGGTGTGGAGAAAACCCAGGAAAGAATTTCGCAAACAGAACTTGGTGCCAACAGTAAAACATGGTGGAGGGGGAGTTATGGTATGGGGGTGTATGTCGTCCGCTGGAGTTGGTAATCTTGTTTTTATTGACAATATAATGGATCAGTAGAAGTATATTGACATTTTAAATCAAAATTTAAAATCTTCAGCACGAAAACTGACCCTTCATAATGATTTTACATTCTACCAGGACAATGACCCGAAGCACACTGCTTTGAACGTTAGACTCTGGCTGATGTATAACTGTCCTGAAATAATAAAAACACCACCACAATCTCCAGACTTAAATCCCATAGAGAATATTTGGCCAGAATTGGAATCAAGAATTCGCAAACACACCATTTCTTCAAAACAACAATTAAAATCATTGCTTCAAGAAGAATGGGGTAAAATCCCTCCAGAAATCACAAAAAAATTAGTCGAATCCATCCCAAGAAGATTAAATCACGTTTTAAAAGTAAAAAGAAATCCAACAAAATATTGAAACATTTTAAGAAGTAAAATTTTTGGATAAATATTTGATGGAAAAGTAAGTGCCCCATCACTTATGTGAGCCATTTTTTGCCTAGTTCGAAGCAATTGTATTTTTATTAAATTACTATTTTAATATTTTGAGAAAATATATGTTATGTAATAATTGTTACTAAATTTAAGTATGAAACACACCCACAAAAAATTTTTACATGTTTTTTTAATTTATTTTACTAGTTTCCTTTCGTAAAGCACAAGTGTCCCATCACTTTTGTGAGACACTGTATGTACACGCTGCCATTCCAAAAGGAATTGTTCCACAAATAAATGCAGTTGTAAAAGCAAGGGCCTCTTGTGCAATTCAAAGTGTCCTAATAGTTTAAGTTGTTGCAATAAATAAGATTTGAATCACATAATTTGGTAAGTTTATAACTTCTATTATGTTCCTTTCTCATTTTGAATGTACTGTGTGTTTTAAGTTCTTATGTTCTTATTCTGAGTCTCAAGTGCGTTTTTCCGCGAATGAATTACGGAGAAGGAAATATAATATTCTTATATGTTCAACATTCACCATGAAGTACATGGTGAATGTCGACATTCACCGGTGTAAGTCAGAAATAAGAGTATTTGGAAAATATTTCTGGCATACAGAAAGCGACTGTGAATGTTGACATTCACCGGTGAAAGTCGACATTCTCCAGATTTCGGTCTTTCACCGTAACATAGTTATGCTATATTCTTTAAGTTTGAAATCACTAAAATATTTTGCTGATAAAATAATAGTTTTGAGCTGCGTACAATAATCCTCGCGGCGCTTTTTCATTTAAAATCAAGAAATCTAACAAAAGGAATTGTCTGAAAAAAAATCTCAACAGATATTTTGACGAACGTTTTAGCAGTCTTTTTTTAATATAATTTTTATCTTTAGTCATATTTCAGATATTTGTTTTAAGCAAGTAAGTTTTGAAAAAGATAAAACGCTGTATATGTGGAGAAGAATGTGAAGTCACTACTTTAATATTTAATAGATGTTTGTTGCAAAAAAAATTATAAAAGCTAAGTGTGCGAAACCAAATCCCACCATATAATATTAAAAAAAACTAATTCAAAAATAGGAATTCAAAATTTATATGAAACTGCACTTATATGCAGCAATTATCAACAACTTTTAAATTCCGATTTAGCTAATTAAACATCTTTTCTTGCAGCTTGACACATATCCATTTTATCAGAGGACTTTGCGCCATTTTTCTTTCATTGGGACCTTTTCCCGTTCGCTCTTGAAACTGTTCTAGTGCTAAAAGAAGACATTATCTGATTGTTTCTTTTCTAGAACGTAAAACTAGATATTCCGGACACCTCAATTTATTCCTCCGTTTGACCTAGTTCAGTGATCGATTTTCAAATGAAATGCAAAATAAGAGGCTATTTTAATAATCAGAACTGAAATTTAAAACTTCTAATTGCTATGACAATTTCAGGAGTAGCCATTTTCATGATCTACTTATAACCTTCTACTATTAATTGAAATGCACTCAGACTTCAAAAAATAATTGGACTTTCGATTCTGCGGTAAAAATAGCAATAATAACAAGTTACAATATTTAATGCTATTTTTTAACTAATATCTATTCATTCATTACAAAATTGCATATGAAATTTATCTAAATAATTTAACAATTTTTAAGAAAATCAGTTAATCAGTAACGGAAAAAAATATCGCAAGTCTTGGAGTATCGTTATTTTCTTAGAAAAATTAAGATTTAACAACATCAAAAAAAAGTCTTTGTTGTGCATTTTTATTTTGAAATTGTAGCAATAGTTTAAATATCGTCTGACTTTTATGTTCTATACTTTACTATACAAATTAATTCCATTTTAATGCGTGATGGCTCGTTATCATAAAGAAACGTTAAATGAAGTTAGAAAATTAGTTGTTTACCATTTGAAAAGTGAAATCTGTTAGGGAAGTTGCTAAAAATTTACTTTAGTGCTTCCTGCTGCTTACAGTATTTTAATATTTAATAGACATATTTGTTGCAAAAAAAATTTAGAAAAGCTAAGTGTGCGAAAACAAAAGCCACCATATAATAAAAAAAAACTAATTAAAAAATAGGAATTCAAAATTTTATATGAAACTGCATTTACATGCAGCGTTTCCTAAAACAATCAAACGTTTCTCAGAAGGGAACAGAACTGAAAATAAGAACAGAAGCGGTCATTCATCAAAGCTTAATTTGCATAAGCAGGGATTTTTTACAAGAAAAATTTTAAGAAATTTGCATTAGAATACTATGCAATTTTTTGCAAAGTTTAATGAAAGATTTAATGCTTCAGTTTCCCCTGAAACAGAACAATTGTTAGATCAGCCTATCGAAAAGAAAAATATTTTCCGTTGGTAAGGAAAACAACCTTACCAAACAACCTTCCGTTGGTAAGGTTTTTATTTGCAGAATCAATGAGCTCAAGTACTCTTTGTGGATGAGGATCCTTTTTTTTTTTTTTTTTTTTTTTTTGGGGGGGGGGGGTTCGTGTGATGGCATTATTGTGTACAGAATAAACAAGTAATATAAAACACATTTTTTTAAAGTCAGTTTCTACTTGAGTCAACAAAAAAAAAGTTTTTAATACAAAAAAGATTTTTTTAGATTAAAAATTTTAAAAAATTTTAATATGGAAAGAATTTATTAAAATCAAGTGTCACTCACTACAAGTTTTGAAAAATGTATTTGAACTTGAGTGGAACTTTTCAATCGTTAATAAAAATTATTTTATTAACGATTGAAAATTAATTAACAATTAATTAAATAAAAATTTAAATTCCTACTTTAAATTTTTTTATTTAATTAATTATTTTTATTTAGTCAATCCTACTTAGGTCAACGAAGAAATATTTTTAAAATACTACAAAAAATAAATAAAAATACAAAAAAAGAATTAATTAAAAAGTTCAAACATTTTTAATATGTGAAATAACTGTATTAACATCAAGTGCAATCCACTACAAGTTTTAAAAAAATGTATTTGAACATGAGTTGATGAACAAAAAGTATTTTATTAACGATTGAAAATTTGAACAAGTTATAGGGAGGGTGTGACTAATACTAGAAATTTAAAAATGAACTAAATTTAAAAAATTTAATGCCTAAAATACAGCATATTAGCAAAGGCGTATGACACAATTTGGCGGATCTTACGGAAGGAAAATTTGATTTGGGGAATTTTGGGATTGCAACTTAACAGTGATTGTGGTTATCTAATAAACTGTTATGCACATCGTTGCAGGGTTGGGCGACTTCTGAAAATTTGACGATTTCTTCTAAGGTGGCTGCGATAACACGTAAATACCGTTTATCATTCATACGAACAGAATTGCAGTAAGATACTTTTCTGAAAAGCTCTTTCACCAAAAAACTGATTGAACGGCAGTCTTCTGCCTGTAACTTTAGAGAAGATGTTGCATTCAATGATAACACGTAAATACCGTTTATCATTCATACGAACACGAATTGCAGTAAGATACTTTTCTGAAAAACTCTTTTACCAAAAAAACTGATTGAACGGCAGTCTTCTGCCTGTAACTTTAGAGAAGATGTTGCATTCAATAATAACACGTAAATACCGTTTATCATTCATGCGAACACGAATTGCAGTAAGATACTTTTCTGAAAAACTCTTTTACCAAAAAACTGATTGAACGGCAGTCTTCTGCCTGTAACTTTAGAGAAGATGTTGCATTCAATGATAACACGTAAATACCGTTTATCATTCATACGAACACGAATTGCAGTAAGATACTTTTCTGAAAAACTCTTTCACCAAAAAACTGATTGAACGGCAGTCTTCTGCCGGTAACTTTAGAGATGTTGCATTCAATCATCTGTTTCACGTACGCCCACGGAGTAATTTACGTCGCTTGTGAGATATTGCGCTGAAAGTTCTGGTTTACTTAAGGTCAGGCAATCAAAGGGAAATTCTGTTCCTGTGTAGTTGCATTTCTAGAAAAGATGCCCCTTGTATATTTTGTTGATTTCCCTTTTGGAAGGACGCCCTACCAGCGGCCGAGCGGTAAAGTCGCTGAATACTGGTAGTTCGGTCCGAGGTTCGAATCCCGCGAACGGGCTGGCTGCATGGCTGTTTTCGTGGTTTTCCCCATGTGTAACTTGGTTTAACGAGCCAGTTTCCCTTAGAAAGTCCTCCACGAAGGCATCCCTTCCCTTAGGCAGATAGCCCTCGCGTGCTTTGCCATAACTAAATACACCACTAAACCACCACCTTTTGGAAGGATAGCGTTTCTTGAAAACGATTCTTGTTGTTTCTTATTGCACTTCGTTTCCGTAACACTGATAAGGACTTCACATGAATACGAACGAGTTTTCAGCAGTAAGTTTCCCACGAAGTTCAGCTCTTTCATTAAGCAGGTACTGCTCGTATGCTTTGCCACAAACAATATTTCCTTTCTTATAACTTTTTGTTTATTTTAGTTCCATTATCATATCGAAATCATTGTCTTCTATATTTTCTGCAAGTTTTCCATCTTTGTGATTAGCTTATTGTTTTATTTATGGTAACCTGAGTAGTTGAATGTTCCGTGAATATACTTTTACATAGAATTGGGTGCTCCTTTGATTTTGTAAGTGAAAATATATCGATGTGTACATGGATATAGTCAAGGGAGTGCGCAATGCCAAGTTTGTACAATTCTGTGATTTTTTTTTTTTTTTTTAAAGTGAAAACAGGTCATTGTGTACATAGGTACCAAGTTTGTGCAATTCTTTGACTTTTTCTTTTGTCTTTGTGTAGCGGCGATAAAATTGAACTATCTGGTAAAAACTCTATGTAATTTCGATTGTTTCTTTCAATACTATGCTAGTACTGAAAGAAACAATCTGATAAGAAATGGCTGCTATTTGTTTTGAAAATGAGGCGTAAAAGTTTACCAGCGAGGATATTCCGTTTGGCATCGGTTGTACCATTTTTGGCGACTTTATCGCCTGCGCCGGCAAAATGGAAAAGTATCAAAATTTCTTTTTCTGTTCTCTATTTCATTCCATATGTGGTCAATAAGATTTTAAGTTCATAGAAATGGAGAGTTTTGATAACTTTGGGCAGTAATGCAACAGACGTAAGCGATCATTTAGAACTGTTTCAGATAATTATCTTCATAAAACATAAATATGTTTTACAGTTCTAGGTTTTGTGCAGATACTTTCAGGTTTTCATTCGGAATATGTGCACTCGAAGAACTTCTTATGAAAGTTAATTTTCTCATACTTGAGGCATAAATCAAAACATGTAACTCAATCAGTTGCAAGTTTTGAATTTAGCTGGATTTTCTGCAGAAGTTTTAATTTTCTACGCGTCAGTTTGGTTCAGATTTTATGATGGTTTCGACTGTAGTTGTTACCGTGAAAGACCGAAATTGGAGAATGTCGACTTTCACCGGAGAATGTCAACATTCACCAAATACGTCGGTGAAAGATCGAATATTTCTTTACATTCTTGTACATTCGGACCCTCACCGGTGTTTTTCGACAATCACAGATATGCTCTGGTGTAGGTCAAAAAGAGAGGAGTATACAGTGTCTCACAAAAGTGATGGGACACTTGTGCTTTACAAAAGGAAACACTAATAAAATAAATTAAAACACATGTAAAAATTTTTTGTGGGTGTGTTTCATACTTAAATTTAGTAACAATTATTACATAACATACATTTTCTCAAAATATTACAATAATAATTTAATAAAAATACAATTGTTTAGAACGGAGCAAAAAATGGCTCACATAAGTGATGGGACACCATTAGATACTACTACGTACTACAATAAAAATATTTCTTTTTAGTTTTTATTTTTACTCAAAAGCAATTAGCAATAATTTATAAAATCGTCTGCAGTCTTTCTCTCCAGTTTGTTTTGGAATTTTTGTGTTTTTAGCTCTGTGCAGCCATGAATGCTAAACGAAAAGAAACTTTGCCTAAAATTCGAAAATTAGTTATTAATTTGCATATTGAACGTGAAAAATCTATTAGAGAAACTGCTGAAACAGTTAACATGAGTCATTCAACAGTTTTCAATATCATTAAACGATATAAAAAGAATCATATAATTCAGGATAAAAGAAGACCTGGCCGACCATCAAAGCTATCCAATGGAATAAAGCGAATTATTGTTCAAAATATTAAAACAAAATTCGAAGAATGAGTGCTCCTAAAGTTGCTGCTGATTTACAAGCATTGTATGGAATAATTGTTAATCCTGAGACTTAGAAGAGTAATTCGATCTGCTGGATATCACGGTAGAGTAGCCAGGAAAAAATTCTTCGTAAGTGAAAAGAATAGAAAACTCAGACTGGCTTTCGCAAAATCCAACATAAATAAGAACTCTGATTACTGGAATGAAGTTATATTTGCTGATGAGAGTAAATTTAATATATTTGGTTCTGACGGTAGAATCTTGGTGTGGAGAAAACCCAGGAAAGAATTTCGCAAACAGAACTTGGTGCCAACAGTAAAACATGGTGGAGGGGGAGTTATGGTATGGGGGTGTATGTCGTCCGCTGGAGTTGGTAATCTTGTTTTTATTGACAATATAATGGATCAGTAGAAGTATATTGACATTTTAAATCAAAATTTAAAATCTTCAGCACGAAAACTGACCCTTCATAATGATTTTACATTCTACCAGGACAATGACCCGAAGCACACTGCTTTGAACGTTAGACTCTGGCTGATGTATAACTGTCCTGAAATAATAAAAACACCACCACAATCTCCAGACTTAAATCCCATAGAGAATATTTGGCCAGAATTGGAATCAAGAATTCGCAAACACACCATTTCTTCAAAACAACAATTAAAATCATTGCTTCAAGAAGAATGGGGTAAAATCCCTCCAGAAATCACAAAAAAATTAGTCGAATCCATCCCAAGAAGATTAAATCACGTTTTAAAAGTAAAAAGAAATCCAACAAAATATTGAAACATTTTAAGAAGTAAAATTTTTGGATAAATATTTGATGGAAAAGTAAGTGCCCCATCACTTATGTGAGCCATTTTTTGCCTAGTTCGAAGCAATTGTATTTTTATTAAATTACTATTTTAATATTTTGAGAAAATATATGTTATGTAATAATTGTTACTAAATTTAAGTATGAAACACACCCACAAAAAATTTTTACATGTTTTTTTAATTTATTTTACTAGTTTCCTTTCGTAAAGCACAAGTGTCCCATCACTTTTGTGAGACACTGTATGTACACGCTGCCATTCCAAAAGGAATTGTTCCACAAATAAATGCAGTTGTAAAAGCAAGGGCCTCTTGTGCAATTCAAAGTGTCCTAATAGTTTAAGTTGTTGCAATAAATAAGATTTGAATCACATAATTTGGTAAGTTTATAACTTCTATTATGTTCCTTTCTCATTTTGAATGTACTGTGTGTTTTAAGTTCTTATGTTCTTATTCTGAGTCTCAAGTGCGTTTTTCCGCGAATGAATTACGGAGAAGGAAATATAATATTCTTATATGTTCAACATTCACCATGAAGTACATGGTGAATGTCGACATTCACCGGTGTAAGTCAGAAATAAGAGTATTTGGAAAATATTTCTGGCATACAGAAAGCGACTGTGAATGTTGACATTCACCGGTGAAAGTCGACATTCTCCAGATTTCGGTCTTTCACCGTAACATAGTTATGCTATATTCTTTAAGTTTGAAATCACTAAAATATTTTGCTGATAAAATAATAGTTTTGAGCTGCGTACAATAATCCTCGCGGCGCTTTTTCATTTAAAATCAAGAAATCTAACAAAAGGAATTGTCTGAAAAAAAATCTCAACAGATATTTTGACGAACGTTTTAGCAGTCTTTTTTTAATATAATTTTTATCTTTAGTCATATTTCAGATATTTGTTTTAAGCAAGTAAGTTTTGAAAAAGATAAAACGCTGTATATGTGGAGAAGAATGTGAAGTCACTACTTTAATATTTAATAGATGTTTGTTGCAAAAAAAATTATAAAAGCTAAGTGTGCGAAACCAAATCCCACCATATAATATTAAAAAAAACTAATTCAAAAATAGGAATTCAAAATTTATATGAAACTGCACTTATATGCAGCAATTATCAACAACTTTTAAATTCCGATTTAGCTAATTAAACATCTTTTCTTGCAGCTTGACACATATCCATTTTATCAGAGGACTTTGCGCCATTTTTCTTTCATTGGGACCTTTTCCCGTTCGCTCTTGAAACTGTTCTAGTGCTAAAAGAAGACATTATCTGATTGTTTCTTTTCTAGAACGTAAAACTAGATATTCCGGACACCTCAATTTATTCCTCCGTTTGACCTAGTTCAGTGATCGATTTTCAAATGAAATGCAAAATAAGAGGCTATTTTAATAATCAGAACTGAAATTTAAAACTTCTAATTGCTATGACAATTTCAGGAGTAGCCATTTTCATGATCTACTTATAACCTTCTACTATTAATTGAAATGCACTCAGACTTCAAAAAATAATTGGACTTTCGATTCTGCGGTAAAAATAGCAATAATAACAAGTTACAATATTTAATGCTATTTTTTAACTAATATCTATTCATTCATTACAAAATTGCATATGAAATTTATCTAAATAATTTAACAATTTTTAAGAAAATCAGTTAATCAGTAACGGAAAAAAATATCGCAAGTCTTGGAGTATCGTTATTTTCTTAGAAAAATTAAGATTTAACAACATCAAAAAAAAGTCTTTGTTGTGCATTTTTATTTTGAAATTGTAGCAATAGTTTAAATATCGTCTGACTTTTATGTTCTATACTTTACTATACAAATTAATTCCATTTTAATGCGTGATGGCTCGTTATCATAAAGAAACGTTAAATGAAGTTAGAAAATTAGTTGT
The DNA here is from genome assembly GCF_044657685.1 of Stegodyphus dumicola. NCBI lineage: Eukaryota > Metazoa > Arthropoda > Arachnida > Araneae > Eresidae > Stegodyphus > Stegodyphus dumicola. Next base: position 180,912,179 of record NC_140776.1, on the reverse strand, counting down.
TTACCATTTGAAAAGTGAAATCTGTTAGGGAAGTTGCTAAAAATTTACTTTAGTGCTTCCTGCTGCTTACAGTATTTTAATATTTAATAGACATATTTGTTGCAAAAAAAATTTAGAAAAGCTAAGTGTGCGAAAACAAAAGCCACCATATAATAAAAAAAAACTAATTAAAAAATAGGAATTCAAAATTTTATATGAAACTGCATTTACATGCAGCGTTTCCTAAAACAATCAAACGTTTCTCAGAAGGGAACAGAACTGAAAATAAGAACAGAAGCGGTCATTCATCAAAGCTTAATTTGCATAAGCAGGGATTTTTTACAAGAAAAATTTTAAGAAATTTGCATTAGAATACTATGCAATTTTTTGCAAAGTTTAATGAAAGATTTAATGCTTCAGTTTCCCCTGAAACAGAACAATTGTTAGATCAGCCTATCGAAAAGAAAAATATTTTCCGTTGGTAAGGAAAACAACCTTACCAAACAACCTTCCGTTGGTAAGGTTTTTATTTGCAGAATCAATGAGCTCAAGTACTCTTTGTGGATGAGGATCCTTTTTTTTTTTTTTTTTTTTTTTTTTGGGGGGGGGGGTTCGTGTGATGGCATTATTGTGTACAGAATAAACAAGTAATATAAAACACATTTTTTTAAAGTCAGTTTCTACTTGAGTCAACAAAAAAAAAGTTTTTAATACAAAAAAGATTTTTTTAGATTAAAAATTTTAAAAAATTTTAATATGGAAAGAATTTATTAAAATCAAGTGTCACTCACTACAAGTTTTGAAAAATGTATTTGAACTTGAGTGGAACTTTTCAATCGTTAATAAAAATTATTTTATTAACGATTGAAAATTAATTAACAATTAATTAAATAAAAATTTAAATTCCTACTTTAAATTTTTTTATTTAATTAATTATTTTTATTTAGTCAATCCTACTTAGGTCAACGAAGAAATATTTTTAAAATACTACAAAAAATAAATAAAAATACAAAAAAAGAATTAATTAAAAAGTTCAAACATTTTTAATATGTGAAATAACTGTATTAACATCAAGTGCAATCCACTACAAGTTTTAAAAAAATGTATTTGAACATGAGTTGATGAACAAAAAGTATTTTATTAACGATTGAAAATTTGAACAAGTTATAGGGAGGGTGTGACTAATACTAGAAATTTAAAAATGAACTAAATTTAAAAAATTTAATGCCTAAAATACAGCATATTAGCAAAGGCGTATGACACAATTTGGCGGATCTTACGGAAGGAAAATTTGATTTGGGGAATTTTGGGATTGCAACTTAACAGTGATTGTGGTTATCTAATAAACTGTTATGCACATCGTTGCAGGGTTGGGCGACTTCTGAAAATTTGACGATTTCTTCTAAGGTGGCTGCGATAACACGTAAATACCGTTTATCATTCATACGAACAGAATTGCAGTAAGATACTTTTCTGAAAAGCTCTTTCACCAAAAAACTGATTGAACGGCAGTCTTCTGCCTGTAACTTTAGAGAAGATGTTGCATTCAATGATAACACGTAAATACCGTTTATCATTCATACGAACACGAATTGCAGTAAGATACTTTTCTGAAAAACTCTTTTACCAAAAAAACTGATTGAACGGCAGTCTTCTGCCTGTAACTTTAGAGAAGATGTTGCATTCAATAATAACACGTAAATACCGTTTATCATTCATGCGAACACGAATTGCAGTAAGATACTTTTCTGAAAAACTCTTTTACCAAAAAACTGATTGAACGGCAGTCTTCTGCCTGTAACTTTAGAGAAGATGTTGCATTCAATGATAACACGTAAATACCGTTTATCATTCATACGAACACGAATTGCAGTAAGATACTTTTCTGAAAAACTCTTTCACCAAAAAACTGATTGAACGGCAGTCTTCTGCCGGTAACTTTAGAGATGTTGCATTCAATCATCTGTTTCACGTACGCCCACGGAGTAATTTACGTCGCTTGTGAGATATTGCGCTGAAAGTTCTGGTTTACTTAAGGTCAGGCAATCAAAGGGAAATTCTGTTCCTGTGTAGTTGCATTTCTAGAAAAGATGCCCCTTGTATATTTTGTTGATTTCCCTTTTGGAAGGACGCCCTACCAGCGGCCGAGCGGTAAAGTCGCTGAATACTGGTAGTTCGGTCCGAGGTTCGAATCCCGCGAACGGGCTGGCTGCATGGCTGTTTTCGTGGTTTTCCCCATGTGTAACTTGGTTTAACGAGCCAGTTTCCCTTAGAAAGTCCTCCACGAAGGCATCCCTTCCCTTAGGCAGATAGCCCTCGCGTGCTTTGCCATAACTAAATACACCACTAAACCACCACCTTTTGGAAGGATAGCGTTTCTTGAAAACGATTCTTGTTGTTTCTTATTGCACTTCGTTTCCGTAACACTGATAAGGACTTCACATGAATACGAACGAGTTTTCAGCAGTAAGTTTCCCACGAAGTTCAGCTCTTTCATTAAGCAGGTACTGCTCGTATGCTTTGCCACAAACAATATTTCCTTTCTTATAACTTTTTGTTTATTTTAGTTCCATTATCATATCGAAATCATTGTCTTCTATATTTTCTGCAAGTTTTCCATCTTTGTGATTAGCTTATTGTTTTATTTATGGTAACCTGAGTAGTTGAATGTTCCGTGAATATACTTTTACATAGAATTGGGTGCTCCTTTGATTTTGTAAGTGAAAATATATCGATGTGTACATGGATATAGTCAAGGGAGTGCGCAATGCCAAGTTTGTACAATTCTGTGATTTTTTTTTTTTTTTTTTAAAGTGAAAACAGGTCATTGTGTACATAGGTACCAAGTTTGTGCAATTCTTTGACTTTTTCTTTTGTCTTTGTGTAGCGGCGATTTTTAGTGTTAAACTCGCCGCTACACAAAGCCAAAATAACACGTCAAAGAATTGCACTAACTCGGTATCCATGTACCGCCAAAAATCGCCAAGGGGTACTCTTAAATATACTTTAACCCCTGATAGAATTCAAAAAACTAGATTATTTTTTCCATATGAGAATAAGTTAACATTCTCAGTGCAAATGCAAATAAAATATTTTTAGAATTATATAGAAAAATTAGCGCTTACCAAAGCGTTAATTGATTATAATTCACTGTTTAGAGAGAAGAAATTACATTTTTCAAGGGTGAAAAACATTTATTACAATAGATATTTATTATAATCTGATCATTTCTGTTTAGTTTTTAATGTGAAAAATCGGGCAGATTTAAATACATTCAGCATGGGGGCACGCTAGAGCCGAAAATTCCCTCATATAGTTTGGTGGTAAAGTAAGAAGGGTGGGAAGCCCTGGGACCCTTTCCCCGGGTAACCTATATGATTACGTAATATACTGTCACCTAACATATCAGCCTAACGTACTATTATAATTGTCGTTGCTATCAGCATATAATTGTCGTAACATATCAGCCTAACGTACTATTATATTGTCGTTGCCGACAGATACAATCTTGTACTCCTTGGTCACGATAAGTTTCGCAGGCTTGTTCTGATGTGGTCAGACAAGCGAGATTAGTCACAACAACAAGTATTTGACGAATACAGCACTTCATATTTCGAGCCTGAATAATTTTGTAATCTGTGAACAGCGGCAGAGTATAATGTTTGAATTTTAGGGGTTCGGGCTTCAAACATTGAGAATTACAGAATAAGAATGAGAGGCATAGCAGAGTTCAGAAGGAAAATGTTAGGCTGACTAATCGTCTGGCTAGTGTAACTACTATAAGCACGATGACAAGTCTTTTTATTACTATCGAGATATAGTTCCCAGGGTCGTAATTGTATATTTAGAAAAGTGAAGAACTTTATCCTTACGCGGGTAAGATACAGTTATCTGAGAAGGATGTTAGAATGTTAAAAAGAGTTGTATCAAAAAAAAATAATAATAATAAAGAATTAAGTATTCAGATCAGGGAAGAACTCAAAAGTCTGCTGAATCCTCTCCTCCCTACGAATACTGTTAAACAGAAAGTAATATTGTACTTCCGGTAAATATATAGCAACTACAGCAAAGGCTTTCACAGGCAAAGCCCAAAGTATTGTCGTCAAAATTTGGAATAGAATCTGTGTTGTTCAGCTATCAATCCGACTTCAGTGTCTTTCCCACTGTCGCGACAATTCCTTTAGACTCGTCTAATCCATATTACCTTATACATATAGTGAAACATGACTGTTGATAGGTGGCTATTTGAGCCGAAATGTGCCTAAAGTTTCTGGAAATGACTGTTACTCGTCTCACTCGGTTACTCATTACCATGTCTCGGATAACTGTTCTCGAACGGTAATACCTCTAACAAGAACTGTCAATGTTTTCTGAAGGATTAACTCCAGTTTCTCGTAGACAATCTCCACGAGAAAAAAAAAAAAAAAAAACCTTCGTCTTTCAGCAGATAGCTTTTTTATATTTTGGTATATTCCATTAAAACTTACCCCACCAGGAAAAAAAAACCTTCGTCTTTTGCTTTTCGCAGATAGCTTTTTTATATTTTGGTGTATACCATTAAAACTTACCCCACCAGCAGCCAAACCGTAAAGTCGCTGAACACTGGTACTTTAGTCCGAGGTTCGAATCCCGCAAACGGGCTGTCTGCCTCAGCATTTTCGTGGCCTTCCCTATGTTTAACGAGCCAGTTTCTCTTAGAAAGTCCGGCCCACCAGCGGCCGAGCGGTAAAATCGCTGAACACTGGTAGTTCGGTCTGAGGTTCGAATCCCGCGAATGCTGCATGGGCTTTTTCGTGGTTTTCCCCATGTGTAACGTGTATACGAGCCAGTTTTCCTTAGAAAGTCCTCCACGAAAGGCATCCCTCCCCTTAGGCAGATAGCCCTCGTGTGCTTTGCCATAACTGAATAATCCAAATCTATCCTCTTAGAAAGTCCTCCACGAAGGGCATCCCTTTCTTTAAGCCCTCGATTACTTACTTTGCAGTAATCAAATAACTAAACCTAACCATTAAAAATTATCCATGTGTAACGTAGATAGGAGCCAGTTTTTATTAGAACACTTTCCATAAAGGTTGGAATTGGCATTCCTGTTCCAAGACCAATCTTTCAAGTATTCGTAAAAAAGTTCAACTTTTTTATGAATTTATAAGAAGGAATGAATATTATTAAATATGAAGGTATAATAGTCTTTGTAGTCTGGTTTAAGGCATATAACGGTTATCTGCGTAAGTGAGGCTGCTTTCGTTAGAATCTCTTTCTTAACGGTAGCTGTTTCGTTTTCACATTCCGTACGAGGAAAACCACATAAAAATTCATACGGTCAGCTCATTTGATAGGGTTTTAAACTCGCATCGATCTATTTAGACTAATCTTATCAGTTTACGAGTCTAATCTACCAGTCAATGGTGCTATCCACTCAGCCAACGGTAGGCTTTAATAATTTGTTAAATTCCGCAATTCTATCTGTTTCGTATATTTTTGTATTAGCTGCTTTACTACGCGTAGATCTTTGCTGAAATGTTTACCGATTTTTGGGTTATCGTGTATTTCAAAATTTTATTTCCCGCTGCAGATCAATTAAATGATGTTAATCTAGATTAGTCAGAGACAGCACAAACAAGATAAAGCTTTCAGTAATTTATTCTACGTGAAATTTGATCTGTACTATGATATCTTATCTTATGTACGCAAAAACGGAAACTTGACCTACATAAGGAAGGAATGAAATTTGTTTCTAGTGCGTCGTTTCTGTGTTCAAACGTACTAGAAATAGGCTAAAATATTTCTTTGCATTATTTCACATACTAGCTGCAAACACGTTGATGCATAACTGAACCAGTTTTTGAAAACAAAAATCTATACATGTATCGCATGTTAAATTTTAAAATTATTTTTAATGCTTTTTTGTTTTGTTTTCCTTGAAAACTTTTTTTAGCCCAAATTCCTTCGGGCTAAAAAAAATCGTTAACTCAGAAGAGCTATTAATTTCGATTTGGCATTTTGCTTTGGTTCACTATAAAAGTCTGAATCACTTTTCAAATTGTTACCATCAAATATTAGAGCTCTGCATTATATTTAAACAAATTAAATAATGAAGAATCTGCATGACTGTTATGTATGTTTCTCACATTGTGAAAAACCAACGGTACATAGAGACATCAAATTTTGAATAATATCGTTTTTCATTCAAATATGGGCATCTGGAAGCACAAATTTTGGGAATTTGTTTTATTATCTATTTCATATTTTGGGCCCACCAGCGGCCGAGCGGTAAAGTCGCTGAACACTGGTAGTTCGGTTCGAGGTTCGAATCAAGCGAACGGGCTGGCTGCATGGGCGTTTTCGTGGTTTTCCCCATGTGTAACGTGTATACGAGCCAGTTTCCCTTAGAAAGTCCTCCACGAAGGCATCCCTCCCTTTAGGCAGATAGCCCTCGAGGCTTTGCCATAAGCACATACACACACACACTATTTCATATTTTGTAAATCTTTAACGAATTTTTGTTTAACGGACTCAACGATTTCAAAGCGTTTCATTAACATTAACTTCGTGTGCATCTTCAAGCACGGATATTTTACGCGCCAGGTTTCTTTTTCTGTGATAATGGTGTTGAATTGAATTATATGGTTTAAGTGCGAAGAACATGATATTTAATAAAAAAAATGTAACTCACAAAACGTTAAAAAAACTTCCTTTTGAGTGTAATATATAATCTGAAAGCATTCAGATTTTAATTTCTTTTATTATAAGTCTAAAGGGGCTTTGTCCCTGAAGGACTATTGTTTTCGTTTCAGCATTTTGCGTTGGTTCACGATAAATGCCCGTTTCACTTTTCAAACTGTTGCCACCAAATATTATCGCCCTGTATTATATTTGAAGAAATTAAATAATAAAGAATCTGCATCAATGTATGTATGTTTTCGCATTGTGATAAAACAACGGTACCTAGAACCATCCAGTTTTGAATGACGTAATCCTACTGCGAGTATGAGCATCTGGAAGCCCAAATTTTATTATCGATTTGATATTTTGTAAAACTTTAAAGCGAATTTTTGATTAACAAACTCGAGAATTTCAAAGCGAGCAATGGCAACGTTGTACAGAAGAAAAAATTCTTATTTCCAGACTGTGTATCGGAAATTCTAAAGCTATGCTCAATTTAAAATTATTTTGCGATATTGCTCTTGAACTGAATTTTATGGTTTAAGTGCTAAGAACATGATATTTAACAAAAAAGGCAACACACAAAATTAAAAAAAAAAAAAAAAAAAAAAAAAAAAAAAAACTTTGGACGTAATTTAAAATCTGAAACCATTCAGATTTGTTTTTCTTTATTTATTTGTTTTTTACTTGAACGAAATTGGTCCCAAGAGAACGAAGCCTTCCTGTTAATTCTAATTATGCTTTTCATTCATAAAGGAAATATGCCTTTCTCAGTGAAGATATTAAAAAAGCTGTTTAATTTGAAATCTTTGCAGGGCTGTGATCCCAAACGTATTGGAAATGATTCATTTAAAATATACATCTGCAAAAAAGTAAGTTTCCTCACTTATACAGAACCCTAGTTTTATTTCAGATTATGTGACCCTCAGATTCAGGGCAGTCTTTTTCACCTGTCACATTCCGTTCACAGCCCACCAGCGGCCGAGCGGTAAAGACGCTGAACACTGGTAGTTCGGTCCGAGGTTCGAATCCCGCGAACGGGCTGGCTGCATGGGCGTTTTCGTGGTTTTCCCCATGTGTAACGTGTATATGAGCCAGTTTCCCTTAGAAAGTCCTCCACGAAAGGCATCCCTCCCCTTACGCAGATAGCCCTAGTGTGCTTTGCCATAATTAAATACACCACCATTCTGTTCACAACTTAAAATGTATCGGCAGGAAATTGTGATCCGAAATGTCGGTCTCTTCTCTGTGTGTGATTATGGCAAAGCCTCGAGGGCTAGCTGCCTAATGGAAGGGATGCCTTCGTGGAGGACTTTCTAAAGGAAACTGAATCGTATACACATTACACATGGGGAAAACCACGAAAACGCCCATGCTGCCAGCCCGTTCGCGGGATTCGAACCTCGGACCGAACTACCAGTGTTCAGCGACTTTACCGCTCGGCCGCTGGTGGGCCGGTCTCTTCTCTACCGGTTCTTGTAAATTACAATTCTAAAATTTTTTGCAGATTCTTGTAATGCTTCTAGTATGGTAGTTTACATTGGTGGTTCAGTCTGGGCACTGACTGCACTGTTGTATTAAGTGGGTTTCTAACATTGGAAGATGTGATGCTGTATTCGTGTCGTCAAAATGATAGTATTGATTTTTGTTGAAGTACAACTAGGCAGTTTTTGTCCTTTGCTTGGGGGTGAACCATTCCATCATAAAATCTCCACGTGTTGGCTAAAGAGTAAAATTCCTAAAAAAAGATTACAATTACAAGGAAAAAGTTATTTATTATTTAAATCAGTGCTTGTTATTCACTACTTTGTATTTTGACAGCAAAAAAGATTATCTTAAGGGGTATTGGAACACAAAAATCTTCAAAAAATGGTGATTTCGGATTTTTGCATTTTCAAATTCTCTACACTTTTATCTTTCTATCTAAAAATACCATTCTTTAATCTCTATGAAAATTAGAACTGTAAAAAATCTAATTTTGTAATCGAATGCTTTGATCAACGACGATTTTTACATAGAAACGCGTTTTTCTCCAAAAGTGATTTTTTAATACTTTCCTCAGGAACTGCTGCTCACAGGTATCTAAAATTTTTATGGCTTATTTATTAGGTTTCCTAATATTTACTGAAATGAGATTTTTGCGATAAATTAAGAAAAAGAATTAATGTTTTTTGAGTGAGAAAAGTACTAAATTCTACTATGCCTAACAAAATATTCTGTAAATTACTCTAAAATTTAAAATGCTTTGAAAGCTCATTTCGGTATAATCAGATAGGTATACTTTAATTGCACAAAAAATTTTAAGCATGTATCTACAGCAGAGTTTGAGAAAAGGTACATCGAAAATGGCGAATTTAACATTGTCGGTATAGGGCTTTCTGATACCCCTGAACTTCTGTCATTCTTTTTTATTACCAAACAGCCACTCTGATTTCTTACAATAGATGATCATTATTCATCAAAATATTAAATTATTCGGTGAGTATATTGATTCTAGCGATTATTAACTCCAAAAGACGAAGGAATTAATTTTGGAAAAAGCAGAGATTGTATGCGTGTGTTTACATTTAAAATATTTTAAAGAAGTCTTTGATATATACCCTATATTTTGGTATACAGTGGGTAAAAAAGTTTTGGCAATTGCCTATAATTGATCATGTTACCTAACAAAAGAAATGCTTGACCATTTTAGCTGGACATAACTAATACAGGGAGTAATAAACACACAAATCTAATGAAACTTTAAATTTAATATGCCTTCTACACAAAACATACGCCAAAAACGTAAACTTGCATGTCAAAAAAGTATTGGCAAAGTTCTAACTGCCATGCAAATTTTGTTATCTTGAGGTTGCGTGTTTAGACTGATAAGAAACCCTGTTAGTATAAAGTCTGCAGTGTTACTTCAAAACTTTTAAAACGTTATTTTGCTAATACAGCTTGAAAGTCGAAGGAGTTGGACGTTGATGTTAAAAACATGATTATTCAGCTCAGAGATGAGGGTTTAACTCACTGTGCTATAGGAATACAGTTAACATAAGTTTGTTTACTGTTTAGGAGTGTTGTAAAAACGTTCAAAGAGATAGAATCGACGGAAAATAAAATTAAAAGTTGACGGCCTCGAATATGTTCTTCAAGGGAAAACGTAGCATTATTAAAGAGGTTAAGAAAAACGCTAAAATAATTGCACCCCAGTTAGCCAAAGATGTTGCTAATACTTTGCATAAAACGTTTAGTATACGGAATATCTTACATGGAGGAAGTTATTATGTAAGGTCAGCTAGAAAGAGACCTTTCATTTCTGAAATAAACAGGAGAAAAAGATTAGATTTTGCAAAATCTCATTTTAATTTATGAAAAGAATTTTTGAACACTGTTATTTTGTCCGACGAATCGAAGTTTAACATTTTCGAGAGTGATGGACGACAATATGTGTGCAAAAAGCCTAATACCGAACTGGAAAAACACATTTAACACCGACTGTAAAACATGTTGAAGGGAACGTTTGGGGCTGTATGGCAGCGAATAGAATTGGTAACCTGTGTTTCATTTGATGGTATTGTTGCGTTTTTCTTTTCCGACACCTGTTGTTACGTTACGTACGGGGTTCGTGTGGATTTGGAGCGAATAACGACGACACTTGATGAAGTATCGAAACACACTTTATTGGCCAGTATTGTCAGGACAGCTCCAAAACACGTTTTGACAATTGTCGATGAACTACTATAAACACGCTGACACGATCAGCGATACAACCTCCAGGTTATCAGGCTATCACGGTGGAGACAGCTTCAAAGCACCAGAGTACAGCTCCCGACTCTGCTCCGTCGCTATCGGAACTCCATGTACTCTCGAGACTCTCCACGCTACAACCCGCGATGCACTCGACGACACACGAGCACAGCTCCCGACTCATCGGGTCAGTCGTTCCCGGAGCTCAACACGCTCTCTCGACGATGCACTAACTGCGATACACTGCGAGACTCTCGATGCACTCGACGACCCACTCGGCACTCGCTGCCCGGCTGTCAACGCGATCGACTGCGTAGGGATTGACTCGGCAGACGAGACACCAACTCAATTCTAACTAACTCGCACTCCATGAGGCACACTCTCTATCAGCTCGCTAGGCGAGACACTCACTAACTGACTGCGGACCAGAAGGGTGTATATAGCCTTTGACTGGTGTTCGAGAATTCTGGGCTAAACAAGTAAGAATTCGTTCTAGAAGGTTCTTCATCCGTAAATGGCACATTGACAATTTTGTCGCCAAATGAGCGATTTCTCGCCAAATGTAGCAACCCTGCCTTTTCTTGCAATTTTACGGCATCCCTAAGCCTGCTTTGCAGGAAAGCTATCTTACCGCCCCTGTAGATGGGCATAAAAACAATTTTTTATGCCCATCTACAGGGGCGGTATTTCTGAGTGTACCTAAGTGTTGTTTATTTCGTAACAGTATTATGACAGCACGCACGTACTTTGACATATTGCGCCATAGCATGAAATTCAGCGCCTCAACACTTTGGCTTAGGAACATCATTTGTGTTTCAACAGGACAATGACTCTAAGTGAACCTCATCTGGTAATAGTTACTCTATAACGCTCCTCGCCAGTTAAAGACACCGCCTCAATCGTCTGACATAAATTCAATTGAAAATTTATGGCACAAATTGGACCTAGAAGTCACATACATACATGTAAGAAAAATAAAGAATATGTAAAAGATTAAATTAGCAGCAAATTAATTTCCCTTCTATGTTCTAAAAATAGCGACATCTATTTGCATCGCGTCATTTCGAGAAAAATCTATGTCATATGACTCTTACGTAATTCTGGTGATGTAAATTGAACTAAAACAGCCAATAATAATTTTACAGCAATATTAACTATCCAATTAAAATGCTTTGAGAACCAAAACTAGCTCAGTTTGACTTAAGATTTCATCTTGAACATTTCGCACTTTCTTTCTACGTTTTGCCTTAGCTGGACTGCTGTCTGTCTGCCTTTTTCTTTTTTGCTGCAAATATATAAAAAATGTAAACCCTTTGGAACAGGCACATTTAATGTGCCGACTTGTGTGTAGCCGCAACATGTTGCCGAAAATAAAACTGAAGATTTAATCTGCCTTCTCCTCCAATTTCCTAGTCATTATGGATCAACACTTCTACGCCATCAAAATTCCTGTTTCTGAATATGTTACATACATCACATAAAATTTCGTGTATAAAGATGAACGTATACACTTGCAAGAATGGCACAAAATTCCAAACAGAACTTTTTCAACAACCAGGACTTTTGTTTTCTCCATGAGAAATAGATTACAAGTTGTTAAGATGCAAAAAGGTATGAATGCAAAGTATTAAATTTTGTTCCCACATTTTGCTGTATGATTTTTCCAATACTTTTTTGGCATGTAAATTTACCTTTTTGTTGTGTATTTTGTATAAAAGGCATATTAAAACGAAAGTTTCATTGCCTTTCAGTGTCTTTATTGCCTTGTGTGTTCATTATGTGCAGCTGAAACGGTCAAGCGTTTCCTTTGTTAGTTAATATGATCAATTATGGGCAATTGCCAATACTTTTTTTACCCACTGTATAATAATACGAACTTTTACTACAAAAAGTAAGATTGAAATTTACGGATATAAAAATGATAGATTTAAAAATAAGGGAAAAGATGGGCATAAAAAATTGGATTTCTGAGTGTACCTAAGTGTTGTTTATTTGACAGAAACGACATAGTTTTATAAACTTAAAAAGTTTCATTATCGGATGAAATGAAAAGTTCGCCATATTCGTCTTCCGTTGCATCTTCAAGCACGTCACCGAATTCCGTTTCATCTTCACCATTACTGTTACTCTTATCCAAATGTAAATAATTATCATCCATCCCATCTATATTGTTAGGAATATTAGTTTTTTAAATGGCTTTTGAATGACGTTGACTGCCCACCAGCAGCCGAGAGGTAAAGTCGCTGAACACTAGTAGTTCGGTCCGAGGCTCGAATTCCGGCTAACCGAATGACTGCACGGGTGTTTTTGTGGCTTTCCTGTGTGTAACGTGTATACGAGCCAGTTTTCCTTATAAAGTTCTCCACGAAGACAGCCTTTCCCTTAGGCAGATAGCCCTCATGTGCTTTGCTGTATTCTAAAGAGTCAATTTAAATTAGGTCGGGTTTAACTTCTTTCCATGCTTTTATTATCCTCTTACACACTATTTCCAGACTAGCATGACGCATCTGACCTCCTTTTCTAAATGTTTCTTCAGTTTCTAACATCCACAAAAGCTGAACTAATGGCCTTAATCCGCCTGTGAAAATAGCCATGACTACAGTCTTTCAACAATTTCTTCGTATGATCCGGTTAGATAGGTTTGAACAATCTGAACATGTCTCAAATTAAAAGACTTTCGAGATTCTTTAAGGCGACGGTATGCTTTGGCCAAACATTTTTTATCCACAAATTCACACAGTTTTTGTCCATCCTTGTGAATATGAATGAAAACACCATTTGGGAAATTACACTTTGGCACAGTCTTTCCTTTAAAAACTAACATGGGTTTTAGTTTTTGTACCGTCCCACTAAGAGGGAAAGCACTACAATGAGGTGAGATTTTTCGTGATCTGTTGTTTTATGTAAACCGTTTTCGTGTCTTTCACATCAATCACACAGACACACATACACATTGTTCCTCTTATCATTTGTCAGTTCAGTATACCATTGTTCGAAAACAAGGGAAAAATCTTCTTATGAATGACTTCCAAAAATAAGAGCATCACACATTTATCCTTTTATGTTTCTTCGTAAAAGGGGCTCATTATGCCGCAAATATACCTAAAAATTCAAAAATGGGGTTTGAAATTATTGGTGTTCATTTTTACGCCGGAGTATACGGTAATTAGAATCTATGCTCAGTTCTTTCCTTAACTTATGTAGTTATGCTTTTTTTCTTTGGTAATTAGTTATTATTTACGTTGTTCTACTGATACTCTTTGCAATTTATTTTGAACTTCATCAACGTTTTCTCCTAATTAGGTAGTCACCGTTTCCCACTGTGTCCAAAATGGGAATCAAAATTGGAGACAGTAGTGAGGATCTTCCTAGCCACTTGCAGTGGACCCTGTCCAGGGAAGTCTTCGATAAAGTCTTGTCCGGAGCTTCTTGGTTCTCCAGGTCAACCAGCCACCACAATACACGAACATCTGAACAGCAACCGCTGTTGCAGAACAAGAATAGAAATTACTCTTGCAATGAATTATACAGAGGTGAGTTAATTCATACTAGATCGATTTAACCAAAATTAGGTTGTGCCAAAGTTTGTCTCAAAAATTGCAAAGCCGTTAGAGAAATTAATGGTCAAGTATTATATGCAGGATATTTCAACACAGTTGTTGCAAATTTTCAGGAGAGAATGCATAGACCTAGGCGATGGAAAATCATACAGCAATGCATGGTCGGAAAAGCTTTCGTGGCGCGGTAGTAACAAGAAAGAAAGGACACAAACAGACCTTACTTGTATTGACTACTTTCTGGGGGGGGTAAGAACTCCCCATTAACAGTACTGAGGAACTTTCACGCATCGTGGTAGCTGCTGGGAAAGTCCGGGACACGCCTCGTATTTTTCAGAATATCCGATCTTCCATGCGCCGACGATGTGAGGCTTGCATCACTGTTCGGGGTCGTAATTTTGAACACCTTCTTGGATAATGATCGTTGTCTGTTTTTGTTCTCATTTCTTGGTTTCTGTTTTACTAAGCACAATAAACAATTTTTCTCACCCTGTTCACGTTCTTCCTTTCTTGTGTTTTGTGTTGTTACTACCACGCCTAAGAAAGCGTTTCCGACCATGCATTGCTATGTGATTTTTCATCCACCTAGAGGATATAGCACTCTTATCTCTCTTAAAAGCTTGTAATCGCTGTGCTGTGAACAGACAAAATCGGAATCTTTTCTCAAAGGTAAGGGAAGTTAAAAAGTACACATTCAAGATCTCAAAATAACACTTTAAATAATAGACAATTAGCAAAAATTGCCTTCCTTAAAAAGAAAGTCCTTGTAGTTCTCACCTTTTTGCAAAAAGTATTTTCCCCTCCTCATGTCTCACATAGTTTTGTCAAACCGTAATTCTATTCTCCATTTGCGAGGAAAAACGGTTAACTTATAAGGTATTTCTCCAGGCTTCCTAGCGTGCCTTCGTGGTGTAGTGGTTCTGCACGCTGGACCGGTATTCAAGAGGTCCGTTTTTCGATTCCCGGCGAAGGCGTTGCATATTTTTCATCTTGCCTGATTCAAAAATCCTAATTTCTCTACAAACTGTAACTGCATTTCAGACGATTTGTTGTTGTGTCGTGTTTTATATTCCTCACCTAAACAGGCCTAGCAGCGGCTGAGCGGTAAAATTGTTGAACACTAGTCGTTCGGTCCGAATTTCGAATTCAGCGAACGGGCTGGCTATAGGAACGTTTTCGTGGCTTTCCCCGTGCAAAGCGTCTATATGAGCCAGTTTCCTTTAGAAAGTTCCCCCACGAAGGCGTCCCTCCCTTTAGGCAGATAACCCTGAAGTAATTTGTCGTAATCAAATAAGCCAAACCAAACCTCATCTAAACAGCATATAGATTATGTCCACGAATTCATCATGACAAGATGGAAAAGTTTGCGTTTGTCATTGGCAAGGCTTTGTGCCCCTTTCAGGCGAGCGTATGAATTTGCTCATCTCTGTTCCTGTTTTGATGGGGAACATATCCAAGTGTAGGCTACTCCCTTTTCCTAACGATTAATCTCTCGGGAGTACTTTCTGTTTGACAATATTTTAATAGCCTTAAATGCCACAAAGAAACTAGACATTTAGAAATATGAATGCCTCTTCAAACCCGGGTTGAATATTATGGTGATTGGTACTGCTAACCACCATACAAAAGAGGGTGGCAAAACAGGGTTCTCAAAAATATTTTGTGAAGTCATTTATATTGAGTGATTCAGAAGTAGAGCACATTAAACATTCAAAATTTGTGGAAGTTTTAGAATGAATAAAACAAAACCTACGAATGACCGAGTAGATAAAACTGTTGAACACTGCTAGTTTCCTCTTTTTTTTAATTCTGTCGATTAGGTTAGTTACAGGGCTCCAAGAAGAAAGTATGTCTTTTCTAAAGTCCATAGCCCTAGTAGGCTTTGCCATCATTGATTAAACTAACCAAAGACCACTGTTGAGTGATTATATGGAATTAATGATTTATATGGAATAATCACAAGGAATCACTTTACTGCAGATGTTTATAACCAAGATCTAGTTTTTGATAATATATACCTCTTCATTTTTCTCTGTTTTAAAGAATTTTAAGTTTTAGAACATTTTGGAGACTTTATAGAGCACATTTTGGGTATTTCAAAACATTTTGAGGCATATAAATGAAAAATAAGTTAACCTTGAAATAACATTGCCTTAACTGCTATGAACTCATTTTTAACAGGCAGACGTGTCCTATCCGCAGAAAACTATGGATCTTTTCCCTCAAGATATGAATGCCACTTCTAAGAATTTTTTATACCGCCATTTCATGACTCTTTAAGACCTTTTTGTGCATATTCAGTTCAATAAGATTACATGCAGAAGACAAAAAGCTATGTCATGGAAATATTTAAGGAATTACATACTCACAGCTGTATGCAATCCTTACGAGAGCAAACTATGGAACTTTTTGCGCATAATAAATTACACTGATAAATTAGTTAACGTTTTAAAGAAGGCAAAGTTTCAAATACTGCGTTTGCTAAATTCAACGCTGTTTTGACTAAAAACTGTTTCTTCCAAACTATGTGGAAAATATCCCTCATCTTGACAGGAGCAGCAGTCGGTTGAAAGTGAAGAAGTGTTAACGATAAGTGATGCAGTTTATTAAAAGTATGCTCCAATAACTGCAGTAGATATCGAGAGAAGCTTCTCACAATATGAAAACACAGGTCTTTCTCAATCGAAAACATCAAGAAGCACTAAATAATTGAATGCGATTGTAATACCTTTTGTGCAAGGTTGAAAATTCGGAAGAAAACGTAAAATTCAAGTGTCAAGTATATTTGTGTCAAGCGCTTTGGGCAGCTGTGGTAGCGGCGATGAAGATGTAAAGTATATTTTTCTTGAGTCCGTTCATGATGTCCAGCAGAGGAAGATACTTCAAGCAGCTTTGAAGTACTTGTCTCTTTCTTGGCCACCCATTTTTTTTTTTAACTTTTCAGACTAAAGAGACAATTTCTGCTTGGCGGAATTTCATTCTCAATTTAAATTATTTAGTTCTCTTTATTTTATTAAATTTTATTTTTAATTTTAATTATTCATTTATTTATTGTTTTAATAATTTTTCCTCATTTGCAGTGTTATTGTACATTTGTTTGTTTTGTTAGAACTATATCTTATTTGTGTAAGCCTCGTGATATACTTTGTGGAACACGAAGAGTTGAAATTAGAGTTAAGTCAAAAAAAGTGTCAATTACGTGTAATTGTTGGCTTTTAATCCATTTGTAAGTGTTTCTAACTTGTCACTTTTTATATTTTTCATTTTTTTGAGTCTTTATGTTTAAGAGTCTTTTCCCAATTTTCAGTTTATTTTTAAGGACATTTCCAGTGAATTTATTAGGTCATCGAATATCGAGCCCTGGTTATAACAGACAATATAACTGGCACATATTCATCTGTGCTATATTAAAATTAAAGTTTGACTACCCAAGATCACACATGAGACACTGTGTCGCGTAACACACATCCAGTCTAATCCAAAGAAGCAAACGATAATGAGTTCATAAATTCGCCAGACATCTATCCTTGTACGATTTGTTTCCGGGGATGGGGTATATTAAAGATGGTTTTATGTATCTTTACCTACCATCCGCCATTTCTGATCTCAGAATTCACATTAACCATGTCATCGCATCAATCACATCTGTATCAATGTATACGAGTAAAAATGGAAGATGGACTGGTGATGATTCGCGTGGGGAAAAAATGGCATTATACGGAACATCTGCAATATGTTATAAAAAAACTTGGCTAAGTCAGGTTTTAATTTGAGACATCGCAGGTAAATATGGGCTAATTAAATTGTTGCAATTTTTAACAGAGTGACACTATTTTGATCCACACTGTATATCTAACCAGATATTCCAAGCATCAGGACTTATTTTCAATACTGATATTATCACAACCTTTGCATTCTAAGGCTTAATGACATATGCTTAATGACATGTGTGCTTTCCTGTCAGAAGCAAGCTCGTCTTACGTGGTTTATTTCTCCTTAAGGGCTCGTGTATTGACTGAAGAACACTGCATGACTGATTTGTATATCCAAGTAGTAGGATATTTAAAAATCCAGCTTTTGGGTGTTTTCCACTGTCTGGACAAAAGGAACTCTAACGAGATCATATGTACGCAGCTTTTCTTGAGCATAAGCATACATGCAGTTAATCCTTCTCCATACAGATTGATCGAAAGGAACTAGCCATTTTGGAACATCTTTTGCGATTGGCAATTGCTATTTCTAATCTATAGCTTCTATATGGGAGAGCTTTCGATTTCTATATTCGATTCAAACTGCAACTTCAATTAAGTCTTAATGACATTTTATTTACACACATCTTTATGTTTTACAAATATTTACATGGTAGTTGATAATTACTTTAATGACACTACATTTTAGTTGGTTTCGAAATCCTCAGTTTTTGTCTTCACGCTCCTCCGAGCGGTTCGAATATAATCTCATTCCGAGATCTCAATTAGCGAAAACGAAATGAAGAATGCCCGCCGTCTAGTGGCAAGAATGGAACACCAATCATATAGTGGGCTGACCTCTGAGTTTACTGCTATGTATTATGCATTTCTATTCATATTTAACTTATGCAGGAGATAATTCACAATTTATTCTGACTTGTTTACTGCGCTAAAAGCATTAGAAACATTTTCTGAAATCCAAAATCCAGTGGTCCTATAGCTTATTTCAAATTTAAGGAGTCTTAGATAGGAAATTCTTTACTGCTAGATTCCTGGACATACACAAATGGGTTAAGAGTGCAGACATCACAGCAAAGTGTGCTGTTGAAATATCTAGTTGGCTGGTCCCTTTCTGAGTTACCGATATTGTTATCAAGCAGAAGCTTCTGAATAAATGGCAGCGTCTCTGTGGCGTTCGACTTTGTAGTAACCTGTGAAACTTAAAACTTAAAGTGGCGTATTGAAAATGGCTATCAATATGAAAGAGAAGGTTCTTTCATCTCGTCTTTCATCTCATCTATAGGATTGGGCTCTACCGAGTTACACAGAGTTACCACCTAAAAGCTGAGATTTAGTTCATTTTTTCCAAGTGTAATGCTCCTTTATATTTGTGTCACATTTTAATAGAATGCATATATTTTAAAGAATAAGGTTTGAAATATTTTCACAACTAGGGCATATCTGCCACTTAATCGGAAAAAAATCAATTTTCAGTATTTAAAAGAAATTGGGTTTTATTATTTAATCTGAAGCTACGTTAATAACAGTTTAATATATCTTATGCATTGAGACTTTACTTGATTTTTTTTAAGATCGTCTTGTGAATATAATACAAGATATAAGTACTTCCCATTATAAATTTCCCCGAATCAATATACCACTTTTAATTAGCTTTAGAAATTTTTGTCGGTTCTGTTTTAATCATATCATAAAGAAGTTATCATTTTCAGCTTTTGGAGGGAAGTCTTTCGTATCTAGTATATCCTTTTTAATACAGTATCGTTTTTTTAAAAATTTTTTAGGTGTTTTTAGATTTTATGATGTTGCTGTTGCCTTGTCCATGAATTTCATGGAAGACTGGTTGCCAGAGCCTCAAAGAGGTTGTACTTCTACTTCCACCCCAATTTTGAGGGAGACTACCCCGGAAGAGTGGTCCGAGGGTCTCCCACCTTTCTCCCTTTCCACAAAACCACACGAGAGGACTTTCGGCTCGCCATATATTTAGAGTGCCCCCATGCCGCAAAGACACTATACGGGCCCCTGAGCGGTAAAGACGCTGAACATTGGTAGTTCGGTCCGAGGTTCGAATCCCGCGAACGGGCTGGCTGCATGGGCGTTTTCGTGGTTTTCCCCATGTGTAACGTGTATACGAGCCAGTTTCCCTTATAAAGTCCTCCACGAAGGCATCCCTCCCTTTAGGCAGATAGCCCTCGTGTGCTTTGCCATAATTGAATAATCCCAATCCCAAAGACACTATACATTTACAAACATCCATGCCTTCTCCGTGATTAGAATTCTCGGTACCGCACTAGGCTTCCCTAACCACTACACCGTCTGGGCGGCTGATGTTCATTTAAATAGAATAAATAAACCACGTATTTGGTGCATTCTAAGCTTTTGGGTTATGCGCCATAAAAATTTAACAATCAACGAACCTATTTCTCGTTTAAGTTTCAATAAGCCTGACTGAATATTTATGCTAACCGTGTTATTTTTTAGATGGCCTATTATCAGGAAAACGAAATTGTTAATGTTTATTAAGTTTAATAAATATGGCCTGAAGGAACGTGAATATTTATCACGAGTAATTTATACGCAAGCCTTATCAGCCTTAATACAGGTAAACAGTTTCCGTTATCGTTGAGCAAATTGCTAAGAAACTGCTATTTCTCGTAGAGGACAACAGAAATAAATATAAGCACAGTCATCGCAGTGAAGAATTCCCCGAACAGCGTGAGCTAAAACTAGTTAGAGCACGTAACATCATAGACAAGAAAATTCTGGTTTTTCTAGACCAAGGTCTGGAACGCCGTCTAAGCGGCCGCTTTCTCTCTAACCCCTCTTCTCTACCTCCGGAACCGCTTCTATCCTGTTCTGGTAACCAAGAAAGTGTTCTTGCACCGGGTGTTTCTGGCGGCTATTTATATTACACATGCTTTAAATACATAACTGAAAGTTTGTTGCATGATGACTGATTTGTTTTGCATTTGTTATTCTGATCACAGTGCCCTTATCAAAAAAGGAAAATTGTTTCCTCCGAATGTTTCTTCTCCTTCCTCTGGACGTGGAAGACAGATAACACGGTCAACTCTCGATTAACTAGAGTAATAGCGAGATAAAGACTAAGCTCCTAATGTAACGGTTAAAAAAAGCGGGAAGAGCTTGTATGATAGTTAAAATGTAAATATTATTAACACAGAATTAATTGAAACAGAAGTTAACAAAAAATATTGTTAATAATAACCCACGTTTTCTTCAAGCAGTTTCAAAAGTTCATTTGGTTAGGTAAATTAAATCAATATTTACAGAATAGAACACATAGTAGATACCAAAAAATAAATATCATTAGAAATGAAGAAAGTAAGCATTAAAGAATAATAGTTACAATAGTTACACGAAAAAGTGTAAAATGGCATTGAATTCAAACTCGCGTAAAATAGTCAGTTCTTTACTGTATAGTAATAGCATATTCCAGATTATATATAATTAAATTACCTCCTATAGACAGAATGATGATATATTCGATTCCCTTTGCCTTGATCAATCAACCTAACCTAATCTAACAATTAAATTGCGTACTATTGCCGTTAAAAAAAATTCTAAATACAATTGCATCGTTGTTATTACCAATGCAGTTTTATTTTCCCTTTTGTATTTTACGTAAAAAGTTTATTTTTTCAGAAAAATACTTGAAATAAGAATTAGAGATGAAAGTTCTATGTAGGTAAGAAAAGCTCATTAGCCTGCGGAGCGGTAAAGTCGCCGAACACTCGTAGCTCGATCCGGGGTTCGAATCCTGGCAAACTGGCTGATTGTATGGTCATTTTCGTGGTTTGCCCCCAGTGTCAAGTATATACGATCCAGTTTCCCGTATAAAGTCTTCCACGAAGGCTTCTCTCCTGTTAGGCAGATAGCCTTCGAGTGCGGTGCTATAATTAAATAAACCATCTATGGGGATAAGACCAAAAAAAAACTTCCAAAAATCTCTTTTCTGTTATAAAAAAACTTTACTGCTTCCACAAATAAATAAGGGTTTTTCGGTCACCAAAGCATTAATAAATTAATATATTAATTAATTATTAATATATAAGATATAAATTAAGAGAGCTGTGAACTTGTATTTAAAATTCTGCAAAAATGCATTATACGATACGTTAATAATATGCAGTTAATGCATTATAACTATTCGGACTTTTTGTTTCATTGCTAACATTATTTTGTTTGCTTTTGATGTTTCATTGTTATATTTATTCTCGGGTATATATGTTACTGTGAAAGACCGAAATCTGGAGAATGTCGACTTTCACCGGTGAATGTCAACATTCACATAGTCGCTTGGTGTATGTCCGAAATATTTTCCAAATACTCTTATTTCTGACTTACACCGGTGAATGTCGACATTCACCATGTACTAATGGTGAATGTTGAACATATAAGAATGTTATATTTCCTTCACCGTAATTCATTCGCGAAAAAAACGCACTTGAGACTCAGAATAAGAACTTAAGAACATAAGGACTTAAAACACACAGTACATTCAAAATGAGAAAGAAAAATAATATAAGTTATAAAGTTACCAAATTATGTGATTCAAATCTTATTTATTGCAACAACTTAAACTATTATGACACTTTGAATTACACAAGAGGCCCTTGCTTTTACAACTGCATTTATTTGTGGAACACTTCCTTTTGGAATGGCAGCGTGTACATATACTCCTCTCTTTTCGACCTACACCAGAGCATATCTGTGATTGTCGACATACACCGGTGAGGGTCCGAATGTACAAGAATGCAAAGAAATATTCGATCTTTCACCGACGTATTTGGTGAATGTTGATATTCTCCGGTGAAAGTCGACATTCTCCAATTTCGGTCTTTCACGATAAGATATATACCACAAGAAATGAGCCAGTGTCATACTTTCGACACCAGCTCATTTCTTGTGGTGTAAGTCTTTTTCAATCTAAAAGGTTAGTTACTTTAAGAAACAAAGAACGAAATAGAATAACACATTTAAAATATATACCTATTTATGCTTATATTTCACATGGGGAGGGAAAAAGCCGCTTCATTAAAAAAATAAGTTTATAATAATGCGGAATTTCCAAGCACAGTTTCGTAATTCCAGAGTTGTCTTGATTTCTAGAAATATAAGCGTTGCTGATCTTTGAACTGATCAGTTTGACATTACGCGAACACGGTGAACGCAATTTTGGTGATAAGTGTAGTTTCAAAATCTTGTAGATGAACTACATAACGGATAAAAACAAAAGAAAAAATAAATAAATATCGCTACAGTGCGCAGCTACCAAAAAAAAAAAAAAAAAAAAACCACCTTCTGTTTCATCATTTATATTTTCGGTTTACTACTAATACAAAACAGACACAAATTATTTCAAAAGTGCTTCGTATTTTATGCTTCACGTTAACAAAATGCTTAACATTGCTTAGTTTCAAGCAAAGGAATATTGTACCCACTTTTGATAGATGACGTAGTTTACAGAGAGACAACATAAACTTAGATATTGATAAAATTGAAGTGATTAGACTTTCTGGATTGCGTGGGTCAGTACCGCATTTCAGTGCAATGTTCCCTTTCTGGAACATGTGCCGGGAAGCATATTTCGCAATTGCACATCTGTATCGCCAATGAGGGAGTGTCTCCTAGAATGGGTCAATGGGCTTCCAGTAATATTTTGTCATTTCACATGACCTTTGCTACGCTTTAAGCAAGGTAGTTGAAAATGTTTTGCCACGCAATTTCCTGGGAGAAATAAAGCATCGTGCATTTCTTGTAAACGTTTTCAGTGTGAAGTCAAAGAAAATATAAGCCTAATTATATATGTAAATAGTAGAAGTCTTAGCATTTGCAGTTTCTATGAGAAAGATGCTTTATAATAATAATGGCCAATGCACAGTTTTGTTCAAACTTTCCTGATTTTCATTCCTACACATTTAGTGTGTTAAATTTCACTTTAATAATTGTTCACTCTTAAATGCGCAAGAAATACTTTTCAGACAGAATGAATTTATCTAATTGACAGCGAATATATTTAATTTATTAATATATGACTTTTAATGTTAACAGTAGGTCTAATAAGATCATTCACAATATATATTTAGAATCTTACACTTTCAAAATCAAAGGAATGCAAACATTAAGAAAATACTAAATTCATTTTAACACTTTCAGTTACTCTCAGCTCAATAAAAAACTAATACACTTAAATCCTCTTAATCCACAGGTGTCAGTAAATGCATAATATTCGAGGTTATTTGTAGCTTCGGTCACTTTCTCGCTATAAAGAGCGATAATATGCAGCGAACATTAATCCGAATATCTTCTGCATGATAAGTTTCGCGAAAGTGAAATGTTAGCGATTAAATAAACTTATAAAACGAAAGCACTACGAGATTTTTTAATAAAATGATAGAATTTAAACGCCGTACATTTATAACTGCGAAACAAATTCAAAATAAAACGTAAACAACAACATGCACAGTTTCAAAGATTTAGCGTCACAAGAACAATAGATGTTCATTGGTCCATTTTTGAAACCCTCCCTCAGTGGCAATACTGATGTGCACTTGTGAATTATGCTGCCAGAAAATGTCCTACATTCTCTAAGCAAGGTCTGATTTTATAAATACAGTTAATGTGAATCTTATTACTGCCGTTCCATACGTGGAGATATTTTGTGCAATCAGGATTTAATAATCGAATAATCGTGCTTCTCGAATATGCGTTTCATGTAACTCGAGAGGTCCACAAAAAGACAGGATTGTGAAAGAATTTCTGAATATCTATTACACTCCATTTCATACTTAGGAAACGGACAATAATCATCTGAATAATTTTAATTGAATCTTTTGAAAATATTGCAGAATGCAGAAACAAGGCGTAATAATTTCGAAACAAAATATCTTGGGAAAAATTAACTGTCCGATAACAAATCATTCAATGAAATACTGCATTTAGAAAGCTATAAAAGTAAAACTGAAACTTACCCCAAGTTAGTAAAATGTATTATTCTATTTCGTTTTTTGTTTCTTAAAGTAACTAACTTTTTAGATTTAGAAAGACTTACACCACAAGAAATGAGCTGGTGTCGAAAGTATATTTTCTCACCAGAAATAGAAAATTGGCGTTTTCTATCTAGGGAATATTATTTGACGAATGATACCCTATAATAAAAAAGATCCCAATCATATTTTCCCACCAGTGCACGAGATTGTAAGATCTCTGAAAACTGGTAGTTCGACCTAGGTTGAAGTCCCGGCGAGATGCGTGTGAATTTTGTAGTTTTTTCCATGTAGAATGTGAATATGAGGTAATTTAGCTTGAAACGTTTTTCTATCGAGAAAATATATACTACTTATTGGTAACAATATTTCAATAATAAATTCAGTAAAACTTTTTATGTAAACTACCTTTAAAAGTTGACAGCATTTCTGACAACATAACTCACTCTAGAAAATATTTTATAATACTTAGTATATTATAAAATGATTTCTCAATTTCGCTTGGGAAGACATACTATGTATTTATAATGCAGAACGTTTTGAAAAAGCACAGTTTTGCAGAGGGACAAGAGGCTTTATGAAAGCTGAACGATAAAATGGAACACATCAAGGTTTTGATATTGTAGTTAAGGCAATAACTTGATCGCAGCGCGAGGTTCAGATGATCTTGTAGGATTTTGCAAATGGAAATGCGCGAATTTTGGTTGTTTGCACTTTTAAATTTCTTTATGGCTGTTACGTAATTGTGTTTAAGTAAATTTTATACTACTTTTGATTAGAATTTACCTCAAAATATTCTACAATATATATATATATATACATATTTTTTTCAACGAATGGCGGGCACTTACCTATAACGGCATTGGCCACTACTAAGGCCAGAAGCGGTGACCATTTTATTATGGAGGCACCTAATAGGCAGCCATCGTTACCTCCTATGATGGGACAGACGAAAAACGCGTTTTTCTCCAAACGTGATTTTTTTATACTCGATGTATCTTTTCTCAGGAACAACTCCTCAGAAGTATCTAAACTTTTTATGGCTTATTTATTAGGTTTCCTAATATTTACTGAAATGAGCTTTTTGTAATAAACTTAGAAAAAATTTTTTTAAATTTTTTTTGTGTGAGAAAAGTGCTAAATTTTACTATGCCTAACAAAATATCTTGTAATTTACTCTAAAATTCAAAATGTTTCAAAAGCTCATTTCAGTATAATCAGATAGGTATACTTTAATTACAGAAAAAAATTTCAAGCTTGTATCTACAGCAGATGTTGAGAAAAGGTACATTGAAAATGTCCAATTTAACATTGTCGGTATAGGGGCTTCTGATACCCCTTAATATCTTTGTACATTGGTTAATGTACTTAGGAAACAGTACAAATAATTCAGTAGCAAGACACTGTACCACACAGTACTAATCTAGAGTCTAACTTTTAATTCACTGTACTAATTACTTTTTCCAGCATAACATTGCCCACCTAATATTTCAGTATGTACATGTCTTCTGTAATCTAATGATAATGCTTCAAAGGATCATAGTGTACTCAACATATGAGTACACACGTTATGTATATATGCTACCGTATCCATGCTTTTGCATACACCTTGTAACATGGCAATGTATTATCCAGTGTCTAACATTAATTAGCTTTAACGCCACTGTATTAAGTACCAAATTTGTATGTATGTTTATGTATTAGTATATTAGCACAATGAACACGTATGGTTATCTAGATAAAGGTGGACGTGGCGCTATACCGATTAATCGTATTGGTAGAGGGGTGGTGCCCACGTCCTCCGTCGCATGCCTTCTCCGGGATTCGAACCCGGGCCCTTTGGTATCGCAGTCAGGCTCCCCTAAACACTATACCATCTGGGTGGCCCTACAATATAATTCAATTCTAAATTCAAATTCAGAACTTTGATTTACTCGAAATTTTGCTGGACTTCTGCAATACGAGCACAGAAGTCATTTCCCGAAGCTACTTAAGTTCGCCCGTTAGTGTCAATACGGATTAAACAATTATGAGACTGAATGTTTCTTTATTTTCCTTTTTTATATACTACTTAATGAAAAACTCTGTATATACATTACAATGTATGAATGTACCTTCACATTAAATCGGCGGCTAAGCGCCCCTGAACCACTGGTAGTTCGACTCAGATTCAAATTCTAGTGAACGGGCTGGTTACGTAGGCGTTTTCGATGTTTCCCATATGTCTAACCCAAGTCCTTTATCTTGGGGTGATCCTCGGTAAAACTCTCTCGTAGGCCCCACACATTACATTCTATTATCAGAAAGTTTCGAGTACGTAAACAAACTTTTACCCTTAATAGCTCGAAAACTTAAACTTTTACCCTTAATAGCTCGAAACAGCATTCTTTCTGTAGACAACACGTTACTCATTTACAAGTCCTTCAACGTCCAATATTGTGTTATACTTGGCCCGTTTGGGCTTATTCTAGTAGATCCTTAAGGAAAAACCTGCAAACTGCACAGAACGGGGTTTTGAGACAAATTACTAATGCCCCACGGTACGTTCGAAATCGCAGACTGCATATTGAACTGAAAGTTGACCGTATTAGAACCTTTTGCTATCGCCTTGCTAAGAAATTCCATAAAGACCTACAGTCCATTAATAACCCTGCAATTAAAATTTATGATTATGACGTAAATGATCAATGTAACATCAAAAGGCCTATGGACGTTCTTAGTGACACTCTTGATTAAGTTGAACTGCACCTTGGTTACCTTCTGTATGGCATGATTTTTTATTGTATAGTTTTGTATATTACTGTTACTCTTAACTTGTATTGTTTACTTAAATTATTCTATGACTGTAATCACATTTTCTTTTAATATGGTCTTGCATTTACCAAATTTTTTCATGGTAATTTATATGTTATAATATTTTTGTTCCCACCGGCTTGAAAGTCTTTGCAGCTTTTCTGGACGGTATTTTCTTCACGGAATCTTGTACGCTTTAATTTGTTTTTAATATTCATCCTAACTTCCCTTAAGCCCATAATTTATTCATATATAAAAGATTAGATATCCTGGGCATATTTATATTTTGCGTTGTGTTCGAATTAGCATATTTTCGATTGGGGGCAGGGTCTATGACCCAGGCACCCCGGTGCTACACCATCACTCGTTGCGTGCATATGTCTAACATAAATAGAAGCCAGTTTCCCTTAAAACGTCCTTCATAAAAGCATCCTTCCTCTTAGGCAGGTTGCCCTCAAGTGCTTTATCTAATTCAAACAATCGAGTCTAATGCGATTACAGAATACTTTTGCCTGGAATATGCTGGTGTGCAACTATGTCCGCCAGTGGCGGCCAAGCGGTGAAATCGCTGAACACTGACAGTTCGATACGGGTCTAAAACCTTACAAATGGATTGGCTGCATGGGAGTTTCCTGGGTTTTCTCATGTGTGATGTAGATACTTACCAGTTTCCTTTAAATCCTCCGCGAAGGCATTCCTTCCCATGGCAACCTTCGAGCTGTCTTGTCTTAAACTATTTACCTAAGTTGATGTGCCACTGCAACAATAAAGGTCTTGCAAGGAATATTGACGATTTGACTAGAGTTACAGCCTTACCTTTCCAGTATTTACCACTATTAACAGTGACTGAAGGAGCGCTTAAACAGGCTGGTAAGCACCATCTCTAAGTAAAGCTCCATCTTTGGCGTAAAGTGAAGGTTTAATAGTTGTGTTCCAGATTTTAATGACACTACTGCTGAAACTCCACACCACACATGTTCGGCTGATGCTAAAATCTGTTATTTTAGAGTGCGAAAAGTTTAACGTTATTATCTGTCGCGTGATTGGAATAGCTGCGAAAAAAAGGTCGAATCGCTTAATCCCCCCCACTTCATTACAGTTTAACGTGTTCATGAAAAGCGCGTAAATGTAGCCTGACTTGAACTATAGCCTCAAAGAACGTGGAGGAAATAAATGCTCTGTGGGAATGACGATACGAGCTACGATCGAAATTGGGAGAATGGTAGCATAACATAACAACATAACAATAGGGGCGCTTCCTTCTTATGAAAAGAAGGAAAGGAGTTTAGGCAAAATTGCCCATTACTCTTCCGCCATTTGATCATTTAAATCAAGGGATTTAAATGGTAACTCCCGTAAAAGGTAAGTAATAAATAGATAAGATCTCAAACTGACACCAAATCTATAGTATCAGCAAAAGATCCCATCTCTTAAGTTCAAGGTGTCGGCTGGATCGTGAAAACTTCCCTATTGGATGGAAAACTGATTCAATCCCTCCCAAACCACCAAACGCAAATTCTTGACCAAACAAGAGTGCGATGGAGAGTCAAATAAATAAATAAATAAATAAGGAGGGCAGAGGTGCATTTTCAAGCCAAATGGCCAGGTAGTGTATAAAGATTTGATATCTGTTTTCAAATTATATTCCAAAACACAGCTATGAGAGGGAAATCCCTGCATAGTTTCTTTTCAAAAAAAAAAAAAAAACTCATAGGGCGTCTCAATGCTTGTTTCTTGTGGTTTCATATTCACCTTACCTGTAGGTGTTTAGTATACATCAGAAACCCTATTAGGCCAGAGAGCCCTTTGTATAAAAGGGCTTGATCAAAGGTAATATAGGGAAACCCAAGGAATTTGTTTCTAGGGACAGAGAACACCGGACATCGTCCCAGAAAGTGAAAAGGTGTTTCCTCTTCTTCTCCACAAGCTGGGCAGAGAGGAGATTCGACAAGACCACATTTGTGGAAATGCTTAGCTAGATAAGCATGTCTAGTAACAATTTGAATTACCTGGCGTAAGTTAGTTCTACTGAGGTGTATGAGTTTACCTGAAAAGTTAAGTGTACTGAGCACCAATTTAGAATGAGCACAGTCTGGTAGTTTAGACCATATATCATCATGTTTGTTCTTTATCCAGCTTCTTACTTCTTTTTTAACCGTTTGATATGAAACTGGGTAAAATGGTTCTGGGCCAGACATGGGTAGTTGCGAAGCATCTTTAGCTACTTTATCAGCTAGTTCATTTCCAGCAAAATCACAATGACCTGGGACCCAGACTAAACTAATGGTATTATGGGCCTGAGCCAGAGAATTGAGATCTTGAGTATAGTTCAAAACACAGTTTTGTAACTTGACACGATTAGCCAGGGCAAGGATGGCTGATTGGCTGTCAGAGAGAATATATATATACTTATCAACTGTATTTTTAGCTAAGAGCTCCCTGGCGACCATATTGATCGCCAGAACCTCGGCTTGGAAAACAGTTGTTAATTTACCAAGGTATAGATGAAATCTAATGAAATCTTCAGATCCCTTGGTTCTTATAATAGCTCCAGCTCCAGTGAAGTTGGATTTTGATCCATCTGTGTAACATTCAATTGATCCTGTTGGAATTAGGTCAAGAGAATGGTAGCAACCTTCAAGTGCTTATTTTAAAATCACATACCTGTTAAATTACTGAAAATGTGGTATAAAATTTTTTGTTTTGAATTTTTTTTACATTTGCATTTCATTGAAACATTTTGTTCACATTACTTTGTCGTGGAAAGTTAGGTTAAGCAGTTTTCTTTGAACCATTCACTGTAGCATTCCAATTATATTAGTTTAGTGAAACCTATGTCGCAAGGCGTATAACTAAGTTTAACTGCTGTTTGATGCGAAATATGTTAAGAAGCTCACTAGAAATTGGAATTTTACACGATGTTCCTCATAATTCTACTCCGTTTAATTCTTTCATATTCTGTTTTTTTAGTTTTAAAAGTGCTTTGTTTGCACGAGGGTTTACAATAATGCAATTTTACTAATTTAAAAGCTTATTAAGCTAGTTTTAATTATTAAATTAGCATTGCTTTCTTTAGTAGACATATATGTATTAAAATGACTGCATTTAATGCCTTTCCTGTCAAGGTTTTTGCTTTAATAAACGCATCCTGGAATTTCTGGGGTATTCACTTTATTTCTGTAACCCATTATTTATTTTGTAGTTATAGCATGCAGGAAATTTTTTAATTAAAATTATATGTCGTTCCCTTTTAACAGGCAGAGTTATCAGTAACAGATCATTTTTCCAAAATCAATTGGCAAGTGGTTTGAACAAAAGGCCTCTCTGTGTTTCACGCACTCCTCTACCTCCCAATCTTGCCCCTCATGATCCTGTTACAATCTCAGATGTATGTAGAACGGCCACACCTCTCATCCCACCTATTCCAGAACATGAAGATGGTAAGTATTTCTTGTAGTTGTTTTAAGTAACAAATTCAAATATTTACCTATTCACATGCCTGTTTACACGCTGAAAATAAAACGGTATTTATCAGTTATCTTGGCGCCATTTTAGTAAATATTATCTGTTTCTTATCTCCAAAGGATTCAACATCGTACGTATCTGTGCAACATCGATACTTCTGATGCAACATCGATACTTCTGAGTCTGTTTTTATTTCATATATATATTCATACATATTAAATAAAAAAATTACAAACTTATGAGGAAAAAAAAAAAAAAAAGCAAATAAAAATAGGGTACTTTTCCGTTTCGCTGGCGCTAATCTCGCCAAGCAGACTTTGTTGGCGACAATATACAGTATACACATAAAATTGTTAACAGATGTTAG
This sequence comes from Stegodyphus dumicola, assembly GCF_044657685.1. NCBI lineage: Eukaryota > Metazoa > Arthropoda > Arachnida > Araneae > Eresidae > Stegodyphus > Stegodyphus dumicola. The sequence goes on along the minus strand of NC_140776.1, from coordinate 180,880,909 downwards.
TTTTAAGAATTTTTTATTTTGAATGTATAAACATTTTAATATGGTTTAAAATTTTATAAAAAGCCAATAAATAACGACAATAAATTTGTAAAAAGACATTAATTTAAGAATTTACTATGCTATCATGATTCAACATCCCGATTCGCCGGGTGACCCCAAGCGATCTCATCTCACGTAAACTACGCTACAAAAATATAATTAATAAGCGTGTATTAATAAGCGATGTTTTGTACTCTCGGCAAATGCTTAGAGGAAAGTTCTTTGTGCTGAGCGTAGCAGATTCTCCCGTTTAGTACTGATAGTTATGGCCCACATGGAGGCCCTGTAAAGTACAGTACGCTCTGCAACTCTTGTGTATCAAGCCATAAGTATTCTCGAAGAACCTCTCCGCGTTGGTACTACTATCCGAAGCATGGAATGAAATAATCTGCGAAGCCTTGATCTCCTTTAAATGTGGGATTTAAGTAAGTGTGTCGTCAATTATAACCCCAAGGTATCTCGTGTTTCGAACTATTTTAATATTTTTGCCAGGAAGACTAATGCACGGTGTAATTTTTCGATTTTATATTTTTTATATAATGCAAAAATTAAATTTTGTAAAAGTATAAAATCAATTTAATCATAAAACTAATTGAAAGATTAAATTTATTCTGTTAATTAAAAAATTTTAATTCCTGAAATTCCAAAAAATATATTATTGTATACGCATAACTGATAATAGAAATAGTTTATTAATTTTAAATAAAGTATTATTTAAAAAATATGTATTTTTATTTAAATATTTTTGAAATGAAAACGATATTAAAATGTTTTATTAGAAAAAAATGTGATTTTTTTCTAATAAAACATTTTAATATTTTTAGAAAATTAAAGCGAAGAAATTTATTTAGAACTTTTTAGAACTATCATTAGTGTTCTATAAACTCGATCTGATATTTTCGGTAGAATTCTAATAGTTAATTCTTCATGCATTATGTAAGCTTGTATACGTTGAATCTTTAGAAATCAAAAAATTATTATAGAATCTCTTTAAAATAGCTACGTATATCCCTGTAGAATCTCTATACTTTCTCTACAGAAGCTGCATCTGTAATTTTATAGAATTCTACAGAAGATTTCTGACCTAGTCTGCAGAACATTAGTTCCTAATTCTTAAAGGATTCTAAAGAAATTTAAGATTCAGTATTTTATAGAATTCTATGAGACACTTTCGTAAGGTAGCGAAGATTGACTGCTAATCCGAACTGCAGTATGGCTGCAGTTGGCAAGGTTTATTAGCTTATGTGTGCCGTTCCACTATACACACGCATCATCCAATGCGCTAGAAAATAAGTAATAAAATAACGTATCTCTATATGTGGGGGAAAGACTGTGAGGTGAATATATGAATAAAAATGCAAAGTACAGCAAGACAAAGAGGCTGAATGTTGCAAATAGAGAAACCAAAGTTTATATAGGTAGGTAGGTTACGGAGGACTGGAACGCCTGGTGTCTAACAGAGGTAAACAGGCATGTGTTCCAAACCCTCCTCTAACTACGGCAAAAGCTTCCTGGAACCACACGAGGCTGCACCAGGAGATTATTGAGGTTGTCAAAGGGAAGTACATGGCCTTACAAGGGCATTAGTAGGATTGTATTACAGTTTGAAGAGGAAAGCTGTGGTATTACAGATAGTAGGTAGTTAAACTAAAAATACTTGGATAATAAGACGCATTTAAAAAAAAAAAAAAAACATAAAAATGCATAGGCAACAATACACAAAGCACAATGCGTAAAATGCATAAACAGAGAGCACAGAAAACAGGTACATACACATAGTCACTTAAGGCACAAAAAGATAAATGGAGTACATGAAGTCACATGAAAGCTGGAGCACAATGTTAGTGTAAGGCAGTTCTTTTGGATATAAATACAAGTACATCTTGAATGATGAATGATGAGTTCATGAATACTCATGTGTGCAGAAGAAGAGTGCGGTTAGATTGCTAAGGCGTTGATTATTGTAGCATCGCTAAGAACATAGATAAAAACACTGATAAAAGGCACGAGGATGTTGTAGCACTAATTATTGGGCAGTGCCCCAGCAATGTGTGCACCGTGAGGCACACAAGCGTTCACTAACACTGCGTAAGAAGATGTTGTTCACATGCTGTTGAAGGGATTACACACGTATCATTATGGAGGCATAAAACATAGTATTGCCACTTTAGATTGTGGGCAGGGGAGCTTAAACACACAGTTGTGGTGAAGCCCAGATATTGTAAAATTCACTGGACTAGTCTTAGAGCTTATCGTCAGTACACCATAGCGTCATTTTAGCACGGTAGGCAAAGGTCTGTGCCCAATGCCGCGATGGTATTCATGATGCTGGAGATTGAATTAACCGCTCCTTTATGCGTTATAAGGAACCGGTGATAGGCGTTCCTATTATTTGTAGGTAGCGGAAGATGGTGTGCAGCCGTCAAAGGACATTCAAATACGTAATGGTCTGGTGACCCTTCTGATCCACAGACACAGATATCTGTATTTGAGATGCCGTGGCGATTGTAATAGCTGGGAAACGGGCCGTGACCCGTGGTGAAGTAGGTGAGAGGTGCTACGGCAAAGAGTCGATCGGCGGAAACTTTCGGGAGGTAGGTGAAAGTCCGTCTGCCTGTCTCGCATTCGGTCCACTCACGTTGCCATTGGTGCATTCCTTGCTCTCGTAGGAGGCCCTTTAGATAAGAGCAGGGCGCAGGTACGGTGATGGGTTGGGCTGTCGGGTTGGAAATTGCATCTTTGGCCAACGTGTCAGCAGCCTCGTTGCCCTCATTATTCGCATGGGCTTTAACCCAGACTAGATTGAAATGGTAATGAGGGTGTTGCATAAGGAGATGTTGGAGACTGAGTATGAGAGGTGAGACATGATGATGGTTCTCAAGTGCAAGTAAAGTTGAAAGGCTATCAGTGTAGATATTTGCTCGTGGGATCTGGCAATCTATGAGATGTTGCACTGCTGCCGTAATTCCCAGTACTTCCGCCTGGAAGATGCTATTGTGAGTGCGAAGTTGTCCTTGCCAGTCGTGTACAATTTTGCCATTCTCATAGTGCACAAAAGCACTGCCTACACCATTCTCCTGCTTTGAACCGTCTGTGTAGATCTGGTTCCCATTCCGTGGTGCGTGTGTCGAGGTGTGAGTCTGTTGCTTGTCAATTTTGATGTGGGTTCCACTTCCTCTGAGAGCTGGATGAGTATGGGTAGAAGTGGAGGGACGTTCGAACTGGACTGGACTGTAGCTGGTATTTGCGAAAGTTGCATCTTTGCGTAGGTGGATCAATTTAGTAAAAGTTACCTCCATCTCTGCTTTTATATGGAGTGGTAATATGCCGGCTGGAACTGTTGCTGCACTGGTGGCGGTTGTGCGGTAGGCTTTGCTTAATTGCAGGGCGAAGGGGCGTTGTAGCGTTGTAAGTTGTAAGTTACCCATTGGCTGCGCCCAGATCACTGCAGCGTATAAAGCTATTTTTTCTACAACTGTGAGGTATAGCACTTTTTGGATGTGGGGGGTTTTGGCCCCAGTTGCGACCTTGAAATTGTCTTGCTATGCGGGCGATAATTGACGTCTTGTTTCTGGTTTCCATGATATGCGGAATCCAAGTGAGACCTTGGTCCCATACTACCCCTAAATACTTGAGATTCCGCGCAATTTTGATGTTTCGGCCTAGGAGTTTTATGGATGGACGACGGGTTGGATTGGTACCTCGTCTGGGAATTATTATTGCTGACGATTTTTCTATGGAGATCGTGAGCTTTAATTTGTTGCATGCGGTGGTAAATAAGGTGCAGGTCTCTGTGCTGTTGCGTTCCAGTTCTTTCCTGGTGCGTCCTCTTACGAGCAGGGCTACGTCGTCTGCATAAGCAGTGATGTTTGTATGCTGTGGCCAGTTGGTTTCAAGGACTGAATTGAAGGTGAGGTTCCAGAGTGTCGGCCCCGCACAGGACCCCTGCGGACAACCTTTTTCTTGTACCTTGGATGTCGTACCGTCGTTATTTACAAGCTGAATATGGCGGTCGTGGAGGTAGCTGTTGAAGATGTTGAATAGGTTGGAGGGGCAGTGTGCTCCTCTGAGGGCCTGCTTAATTGCTGGCCACCAGAGGGTGTCGAATGCACTCTTTAGGTCTATAGAAATGAAGGCTGTGTGCATGTCGCTGTTTTTATTGCGTAGTATTGTATCCTGAATATTGTAAAGGGCATGTGTCGTGGAAAATCCTGTGCGGTATCCATACTGCCGGGGGCTGAGATGGTTAATTCTGTGCAGGTGGTGCTTGAGCCTGTTAACGAGGAGTTTTTCATAAATCTTGCCTAAAGCAGAGAGGAGGCAGATGGGCCGGTAAGAACTTGGGTCTTGTGGGTTCTTATTCTTTTTAAGAAAGAGAACGACATGTCCTCTTTTGAAGGCTGCTGGAAAGATTTGTTGGTGAAGAAGTTGATTGAAGTAGGTCTTAAAGAAGGAGGGGCGTGCTTTATAAGCTGTATGGATGATTGAATAATCTAAGCCGTCAGGTCCTGGCGCTTTTTTCCGAGGAAGGTGACGGAACAGCTGTTTGATTTCTTTATCGCTAAAGGGTACATCGGGAGGTGTCGCAGGAATGGTGGTGTTATTGCGAACTTTTCGTTGTTCTATCGTGTCCTCTTCTGGGTCATCGTTTGAGAAGACGGTGTCCAGAATGGTGGAAGCTGTGCTCTGCACGATGTTGGTGGTAGAATCCATGGTGGGTTGTGCGTGGATCTGGGCCGGGTTAAAAATCTTATTCGACGAGATTTTGTGTAGGATCCCGTAAGGATTGTTGTTGTTGGTACAGAAGGTGCACCAGCTGGTGACTTTAGCCGTGATGATGTTCTTTTTGTATGCTGCACGCTCTTTACGGTATATCATGAGTAGGTGTGTCTTTTCTTCTTCGTTAATAGTGGCGCGGAGACGTCGTCGAAGGGCTCTGCATTTTTGCCTTTGCTGCCTCAGCTCTTTGGTCCACCAGCTGACACCCTGTATTTTCTTGGCCACACGGATAGGAAGGTGATTTTTGCATGCTTCGTGTAAGCTTTCTATCAGATGATTCGTGTAGTGCTCCATGCCGTCCGGGCTGCTGAAGTTGTAAATGTACTTTTCTTCTTCTCTGAGTAAGCGAGTGAAGGTGTGGGTAATGGGACGAATCTTATTGCTTGGTAACTTAAAGCGTCGTAAAGCATAAAACATAACATTAATGTCAAATTCAGAACAAGAGAATAACCAAATGTAATGTAAAAATTGCAATTTAACACGTTGAGCGCAGCGCCGGATTTGCTGTCCTTTCCGTTCAGCCGGCAACGAGCGATCAAGCGGTGCTATGCTGCAGGGTGATCCGCAACTTCATGCACTAGGTAGAGCTTATCTGTTGATGAGCTTTGTCGGCTACCGACATACAAGCTGTGCTTGTGCGTGACAAAGCTCGTGGTCGCGAATATTAATACTGTCGGTCCCGCGGACCAACACCAGAAACGAAAATTCTAGTGGTCCCGAGGGACTGATGTTGGCCAGACGAAAATTCCAGAGGGACCGACGCCGGCCACACGGAAAGTTCACTGCCGCTTCGCAGGGATTGGCGCTGTGCTCAACGTGTTAAATTGTCTCGAACGCAGAGTACAATAATGTTCAAAGAATTTTGAATCACTTGCGTATCACTATCATGTATTAAGTAGAGCTTATATGTTGGTGATCTTTGTCAGCTACCGACATACAAGCCCTGTCTGTGCGTGACAAAGCTCATGGTCGCGAATGTTAATACCGTCGGTCCTGCGGACCAACGCCAGAAACGAAACTTCCAGTGCCGGTCCCCAGGGACCGACGCCGGCCACACAGAAAATTCACTGCCGGTGCCGAGCTCAACGAGTTAAATTGTCTCGAACGCAGAGTACAATAATGTTCAAAGAATTTTGAATCACTTGTGATACCCATTGATTATACTGCATAATTTTTTAAAGTATGATAACAGAAAACTTAAAGAATTTCACTCGTTGACTGCAATATTTAAAATGTATATTAAGCTTGTTATGACTTCTTTTATTTCCAGGCGTCAGTTGGGTAACTGCAGCTTTCTTGCTCATCAATGCAGCTCTTGGTATCGGAATCCTCAATTTTCCAGCAGCATATGACCAGGCTGGTGGAATTGTTTCAGCTACTATCACACAACTGGTAAGAACATTATCCTTTATATTTTATTGTAGAATTGCCTGTCTATTCAACACCACGTCATTATACTTTTGCTTTCCCATATTTTTGGTCGACACAACTGAAATACATTAGTTGTAGAACGTTCGTCGAAGTGATTAGTTGCCCCCAAAGCTGTGTAGAAGAGTGTATAACGCTGTCAGGGATATCTCCAAATAGATGAAGGTGAATACGCATAAAATTGTGGTCAGCCAGAAGTCTTAATTTTGCGATAGCAGCATGTGCTGGGGAATCCAGAGTCCATAGATGGGTTCATACTGAGAATGTCCAACGTCCCAAGCGTTTTTGCATGACCATCGCTTCCTTCTAGGAGAGGAGGTAAGATAACTAATGTTTAACTAAGTACGCCGTAATGTTTTAGTAGTATACAGGGTACTTAAAAATTAATACAACGATTGCGAACGGCTATAAATATTTAATTGAAAAGAATTTATCCATAAGATTGCACAGAATACACAAGGAAGTTCAAAATTTTGTTTCCATACTTTATAAATGTAACTCCTCTTGGTAACACGTACAACATTTATGTGGTAGTACATTTCACGCTATCCATTCTGAAGCATGTCTGGAGGTCACCTACGTAAGCGCGCAGCCCCACAGAAAGAAATCATAAAGTGTATTGTGGGTAAAAAAAGTATTTGCACACCTACATTTTTGTTTGCAATTCATAAAAAGAAGCATTGAGAAATAAAAAAAATTGTATTGCCAAATCAGAATAAGTTTAATCATCCAAAACAAACAGAAAAATTACAATAATATAAATAACAATGCTTTTTTGTAACAAAAATAAAATATCTCGTATCAAAAAAGTATTTGCACACCTGCATGAATACAAAAGGAATATAAGCAAATTTCAAATAACTAATATTTAGCATCTATTACTGCTTGTAATCTTGTTGGCATTGATTTAATTAAATTTTCTGTAACAGTAGGGTCAGTATTCGACCATTTTTTAATAAGGGCTTGTTTAAGGGCAGATTTGCTTGAAATCTTCCTTTTTCTTATTTTTAAATCCAAAGAATTCCACAAATTTTCCAAAGGATTTTAAGTCTGGTGATTGTGGTGGAGTGGCAAGTTTTCTGGGTACATTATAAAGCAACCACATACGTGTTATACCGGCAGTGTGCTTGGGATCGTTGTCTTGCTGAAAATAGTATGAATTACCGATACCCAATTTTATTGCACTTTGTGGCAAGTTATCTCGCAACACATCAATATAGGTTCGACCTGTCATATTCCCATCAATGAAACACAAATTACCAACTCCTTTGCTAGCCATGCACCCCCAAATCATAACAGAACTTCTTCCATGTTTAACTGTAGGTAACACATTTTTGGTATGAAAAGCAGTACAAGGTTTTCTCCAAACTAATTTCCTGCCGTCTGATTTAAAGATATTGAACTTACTCTCGTCGGAGAATATGACATTTTTCCAGAAATCAATTGGCATTTTGATATATTCCTTAGCGAATTCAAGTCTCTTCAGTCTACTTCGTTCAGTTATGAGAGGTTTTTTCTTGGAGATCTCCCCTAAATGTGTGCATCGTGCAGGACATTTCGAACACTTTGGGCACAGATTTGAACTCCAGATGTTGAAGCGACATCATTGGCTAAAGTAATTGCACTAACAAATGGATTTTTCGATGCTTCTCTTGTGATTTTTCGCTTTATTCGCAATGAAAGTTTCTTTGGGCGTCCAGAGCGCAAGTTATTTGATGTAGATCCTCTTTCTTTATGACGTTTTATAATATACCGAACAGTAGAGAAGCAAACATTTACTTTTTTACCTATTTCTCGATAACTTAGGCTATTTTCACGTAGAGAAACAATTTTTTCTCGCAACGAAATCGGCAATTCAGATTTCTTATGTGCCATTACAATTTGAAATGGACAATCAACTGATAACGTTTCGACACCTCCTTTTATTGTCGTCTTACGTTTGTTATTTACTGCGGGATGACTTTCAAATAATAGCATAAAAATGCAAATTTGCTAAAGTTAAGTTGAGTGTGGAAATACTTTTTTGACATAAGCTATTTTAATATTGTTGCAAAAAATGTTTTTTATTAATATTATTGTATTTTTGTAATTAATTTAAATGAATAAGCTTATTCTATTTTTTAAATGCCAATTTTTGTATTTCTTAATGCATTTTCTTATAAATGGGAACAAAAATGCATGTGTGCAAATACTTTTTGTACCCACTATATGTTGCTTTTTTTGCCGAAAACAATTCCAGAACTCAAAATGCGCTTGCCCTGGTGACTTTAGATACTGATTCACTGCTGCTTCAGAATGTATAGCGTGAAATGGACTATTGCTTAGATGTTGCAATATCGCTTCAAAAGCGTTCAAAATTATTAAAGTTCGAATCTGTAACCATCTATGACTTCTGTGCAGGCCATACCGGTGGCCAAATAGTTAAGACTGTTGAATACGGTTAGTTCAACCTGGTTTGGGTTCGATCTTAGGTAAACGGGCTGGCTTGAATGTTTGATTTTCGTGTTTTTTCCCTCATGTGTAACGTGACTACTAGACAGTTTCCCTCAGCAAGTCCTTTTCGAAGGTATCGTTCCTCTTTGTCAGGTAGCCCTCGGGGTTTGCCATGTTCAAATAATAGAATGGATATTCGACTTCTATACAGGGTAAACATAATTTAATCGTGACTATAATCGAGTGAGTCTTCGAGTGAGTGTTGAATGACCCCCTTGAAATTAAGACTTAACACCATTGGATCATTACGTATACGGTTGCTTTGAAATCTTCCTTTATACTCGGCTGCAGCATCTTAAGAAATGTATCTGTAACGTTTGTTGACAAATTGAAATCATTTACTTCTAACTCATGTCACTAGAATAATAACTTAAACTAGATTTGTGAACTTTGCAGAAACATTGTTCATTTTGAACAGCTTCTATAATACTCCTTATAATGATGAACTCTTACAACTCTACAATTGGAAATTCCCAGCGAGATAGAATTTATTTAATATAGCGAGGTATTCTTGAAGCAGAAGCGACCATGAGCAATGTGATTTTCGAATTTCTCTGGCTAAGCTGCAGTTAGTCTTACAAGTGGCTTTCGGACTTCTGATGATAATCATTCGAAAGTTTTAAGAATGATCAACCTTGTGGGAAAAAATAACAGGTAGGAAGTATGGCACTTCTCAATTCTCCGAAAACTCCAAAGTAGACTGTATAAAGTATTGTATAGTAAAGTGCAATATTTGTAAGCACAGACTAACAGTACTTTATCCAGAGTTACAAGGCTATTGTGTAATAAGGCGTATTTTGGGGAACTGGCAGGCATATTGTATGGTGGTTATTATTGTTTGAGTAGTATTATACAGAATATGGACATGTTTAAATGTTAAAATGTAATATTGTATAGTAATAAGTGTGTTGTGCCATAAACTAAATGTCTTATAATAATCATATTCTATTGCCAATATTAGTAACGAAGGAGATGCAAAACTATTCCACAAACAATATGGCCTTATCATACATTAAAAAGAGCTTTATATGGAAATCGTATATCCTATTGGAACAAGAAAGTTCTTAAGAGCAGTTTCCCAAAATATAGAGATCCCGAACAAAATGCGGCGAATTAACCGGGCTGCTGAGAGAAGCGGAATAAAAAAAGTGGCCCGAATGCATCAGCAAATGTGCACCGAATTTCAGAAGACACGTGATATGGAACTCGCAATTTATTGTTGGAATTTAAAGAAGGTGGTCTAACAAGCAACTATTCCAATTTTAAGTCGAGCACATATTGTCTTCACCTGTCAAATGCCTCTTTCGTTCCCGGAAGTAAACTTTTTTTGTATGTGGCGTATATAACGCTCTTACCTGAGGGCTGATTATCAACTTTGTTCGCAGCTCTGTCTTCTCCCATCAATTTACAATGTGATGGAGTCACGTATGTGTATGAACTATAGAACTTTTTAGCATGGATCTACACTGTACTGACAAAAGTCATGGGATAGCAATATGCAAATATACAGATGGCAGCAGTATCGCGTAGAAAATGTATAAATGTGAAGTGCTTTGGCAGGGCTTTCATTTGTGTTCAAGTTATTCATGTGAACAGGCTTTGACGTGATTATGACCGCACGACAAGAATTAACAGACTTTGAACGCGGAATGGTAGTTGGAGCTAGACGCATGGGTCATTCCATTTCGGATATCGTTAGCGAATTCAACATTCCGAGATCCACAGTGTCAAGAGCGTGCCGAGAATATCTAATTTCAGGCGTAACATCCCACCATGGACAGCGCAGTGGCCGACCACCTGCACTTAACGACCGAGACCAGCGACGTCTGCGTAGAGTTGTCAATGTCCACAGACAAGCAACACTGCGTCAAATAACCGCAGAAATCAATGTGGGACGTACGAGGGACGTGTCTGATAGCACAGTGCGGCGAAATTTGTCTTCCTTGGGCTATGTCAGCAGAAGACCGACTCGAGTGCCTTTACTGACAGCACGACATCGCCTGCAGCCACTCTCGTGGGCTTGTGAGCATATCGGTTGGTCCCTAAACGAATGGAAAACCGTGGCTTGGTCAGATGCGTCACGATTTCAGGTGGTAAGAGCTGATAGTAGGGTTCGAGTGTGGCGTAGACCCCACGAAGCCATGGACCCAAGTTGTCAACAAGGCACTGTTCAAGCTGGTGGTGGTTCCATAATGGTCTGAGCTGTTTTTACATGACATAGACTTGGTCCTCTGGTGCAACTGAACCGATCATTGACTGGAAATGGATACCTTCAGCTACTTGGAGATCACTTACAGCTATTCATGGACTTCACGTACTCAAACAATGATGGGATTTTTATGGATGACAATGCGCCATGTCACCGGGCCACAATTGTTCGCGACTGGTTAGCAAAACATTCTGGACAATTCCAGCGAATGATCTGGCCACCTAGATCGCCAGACATGAATCCCATCGAACATTTATGGGACATCATCGAGAGGTCAGTTCGTGCCCCAAACCCTGCACCGTCAACACTTTCACAGTTATGGACGTCTATAGAGGCAGCATGGCTCAATATTCCTGCAGGGGACTTCCAACGACTTGTTGAGTCCATGCCACGTCGAGTTGCTGCACTTCGCCGGACAAAAGGAGGACCGACAAAATATTAGGAGGTATCCCATGACTTTTGTCACTTCAGTGTATAATGCCTTAAATCTCACAGGTGCATTATTATATTTACTTGTTATACAGGGTGTTTCGTGTTGGGCATAAATTTTAGGGGCTATAAAGATGCGTATTAGAAATGCCTTCACGAATAAAGGTGCATTCATCCGTGAATAACACATATGGGTCGAAATCATACTCCGCTGCAAGCTGTTGCAAAAACCAACTTTCAAACTCGACACGTGGCGCATAATCTGCGGGTATCGAGGCTTGCACTTTTCTGTACATGATAGGGGTGTAATCCTTCGTCCCGAAAACTAGGCAAAAAATTAAGTGGAGCACATTTACGGCACTATTTCTGTAAATAGTGGTAGATCATTCGGATATTCTCGCGTGCTAATATCCGGATGATCTACCACTATTTACAGAATGTCCTTTACAACTTGTGGCGTCAGCACGCTCCTCTCACGCCTTGTATCATGCATGCCGGTGACAAAGGAGTTTTACACAGCCACCGACGCAATCGCTCGAACATTTTTCGGTTTGGCACGTGTCTTCTCTGAAAACGCTGCCTGTACAGTCTTTTGGCTTGCAAAGCATTCCCATTCGCAAAACCATACATAAAAGGCATGTCGCCTTTACCTGATTACAGTACGTCGACATGCCTTCTGAAATCTACGCTAGAAATGACGATATATACAAAAACTCGCTCTTTGTGCTTTCCATTACAGGGCCGTTTAGCAGTTCACCGATTGCTCTTCGCCCATGCATTGTATGGTGGAAATTGCTTGTTTGGATGTTTTCTAACGTCCCTTAAATGCTTGCCCACGAATTTCGAAACGCCCTGTATATTGCGCGTTCGCGTATCACATTATACACATCTCTGGAGGGTAAATTACTGGCTATTTCGAAAATGTCACACCTTGACTTTTTTTTATTCACATGCTTGATCCCTCTTGAAATTTTAGTGTCTGGGGAAGCTCGACAGCTTTCCTTGGTGGTAGAATTAAGGAAGCTCAAAACTTAATCTTAACGAAACAATTTTAGGTAATCTGTCAATTTCTTTATCGAATTCATAACAGCTAAATAATGTCCAAATTATGTGTTAACTTATTACGCATATTTGCAGTTATGTAATATTTCCAAAGCTCCGAAATCATGATTGCGCTTTTTTTCTTTCAGGTAATGCTAGTCTTAATCATATTGACCATGCTCATTCTGGCGTATTGCTCTGATGTCAATCTTGACGTCACTTACCATGACGTACTGATGTCTATGTGTGGTCGCAAAGCCCAGAAGCTGGCTGCTCTGTCGATCACGTGCACATGTTACGGAGTCTGTGTAGCCATATTCATCATTATCGGAGACCAATTAGATCGACGTAAGTACCAATTGCTGTGAGGAATTTGCGTATCAGTTTCGTTGAGTTCATTTGGATAGCACTTCTCCTTCGTTTTGGTGCTCAGTTTCTTTTGCATTTGTAGTTTGTTTTTATTTTTAATAGGTAGTGAATGTTATTTCCTTTAAAATGAATGAGGAAGTGTTTATCCAAACTAAATTTAGGTAAACATTCTGAAAGTAAACGAAAAATAATGTGTTCAAGAGCCTTTATTACTAAATAAATTATATTTTATAAATAGCTCAGAAGTCAACACTTCAGCAACTTTAGCATTTTAATGCACTGGATAATTTGATTACGTAGATAAACGTCTCTGAAGAAATGGGTCAAAAATTAATTTTAAGCTTTGATTCAAACAAGCCATTTAATAGAGAAATATTTGGATTATGGCAAAGCTTGTAAAGGGATGGATGTCTGCATTCTGAGAAAAATCAATTTATCTTCACGTTCTGCATAGGAAAATCAAACATTTAAACGGATACTTGTTCAGGTAGCGTGAAATATTTTATGTACGTGGGTAAAACTACATAAAAAAAAAAAAAAAAAAAAAAAAAAAAAAAGGGCAACCAGCCCGTTCCCCTGGAATCTAACCCAGGTCGGAACAGTATTCAGCTATCATATCGCGCGGCCTCTATAGGGCCGAAGTAAAATATTTAACCGATTAAAATTGTTGATTCTATATATCATTACAAACCTATTGCTATACGAAACCTGTTTCGCATCAGGCATGTAAGGGCATGTTTACGTGTATACGAGCCAGTTTCCCTTAGAAAGTCCTCCACGAAGGCATCCCTCCCCTTAGGCAGATAGCCCTAGTGTGCTTTGCCATAATTACATACACCAATACACCATTCTACGTTTCATTCCATTTCATGGATTCCATTGGTTTGTCTTACTCATTCGGGTGAACAGGCTCCATTTCACTCTTCACCAAAAATATTATCTTTCATGCACCCCCAGACAGCAGAACGGTGTCGCACTCTTAAAAGAGTTAAAAAATGTACAACTAACCAAATTTTAACCCGAGAATCTATTCGATTTGAATATCTTTTGAGAATCATTTAAAAAATTTGATTTACTGCTGTCTTTTTTGTTTGTAAAATTTAGTAGTAATTTTTTTGGCTCATTTTGTGTAAAAATTTTTTTTTTTTCATCTTAGTGTTTCTAGCGGCTTTTGGGTCCACATTTTGTCATCACTGGTACCTGGAGCGTCATTTCACCATTCCCGTGGCTGCAGTTCTGTTCATTCTGCCTATATGTTACTTCAGAAGAGTAGACTTTCTGAGATATGCTGGGTAAGTAAACAGAAAATACTCTTACGTGCAGCCGAAATAATTTAATGCATGGCGTCGCTGAAAATCATTTTCGCTTAGTTTCCAAATATTATTATAATAATTCTTAGAATAGGCCAGTTTTTGATAAAATGGTAGATTATGGTTGAAAAATCAAGTAATTCATTCTTATGAACAGAATCTTTATACTGGAAATACAGTTTCGGTAAAACATATTTTCTCTTCCTTTGTTTCCACTGTAGAGATTCAAATATTTTGAACAAGGGAACAAAACAAATAAGAGATGTTGCCTGAATTAGAGCGATTTGCTAATCTAGATCTGCTAACAACTTATGCCATCCATAAAATACAGAGGAATGCTATAATTCCTTGCAATCAACCTCTTCAGAGAGCAACTGGAAGACATATACAAGACTAGTTGCTCAAATCCAGTTGGTGACAAGTTATGTGCTATATTTTAATTTGGACGATACTGTAGAGAACATTAAACATTTAGAACCAAGAAACTTAAAAAAATCGTTTGAGACATCGCCGGAATACAAAGCGCCCATCTTCCAGTTGCTAACTGTACGGGCTGACCACATGCGTCTCAAGACCGCGCAGGAAGAATGCGATAATTAACTACAAGGTAGTCCACCAGTAGCTGAACGGTCAATAGCTAAACACGGGTAGTTCGATCATAATTCAAATCTTGTCCCGAACGGGCTGGCTGCATGCTTGTCTTTTACGGTTTCTTTCATGTGCGAGATGAATATGTTGCCATGAAAGTACCGAAACCGACACTGTTCGGTGAATATCAACATTCACATAGTCGCTGAGTCTATGGCCGAAATGTTTGCTAAATATCCTTATTTATCGCTTACACCGGTTCTCGCTTTTACGTTTTTAAATCGCAGTTTATTATTAAAACATGTTATGATATATGTCAAATAGGAGAAGGCTTAAATAGCAGCACATGTAAATAAATTGTTGAATTTAATACGAACAGTATAATCTAAATAAGAAATGAAAATAACACCAATAACAAGCTTACTTGATTATGTGATTAACATTATTCAATCTAATTTATTGTAACAACTTAAACTGTTAGGACACTTTGAATTGCACAAGAGTTCCTTGCTTTTACAACGCCTCTGTGTCTTCTCGTTTCGACGTCCACCGAAAAATGTTCGAGCGATTGCATCGGTGCCTGTGTAAAACTCCTTTGTCACCGGCATGCATGCTACAAGGCGTGGCAGGAGTGTGCGGACACCACAAGTTGTATAGGACATTCTACAAATAGTGGTAGATCATCCGAATATTAGCATGCGAGAGGTTTCCCGTGCCGTAAATGTGCTCCACTCAATGTTTTGTCTGGCATTACGAGACGAAAGGCACACACACAGACTCTTTCTTTTATTATATGTAGAGATTTAACTAGATTAAAATT
Organism: Stegodyphus dumicola; assembly: GCF_044657685.1. Classification (NCBI taxonomy): domain Eukaryota; kingdom Metazoa; phylum Arthropoda; class Arachnida; order Araneae; family Eresidae; genus Stegodyphus; species Stegodyphus dumicola. The sequence goes on along the minus strand of NC_140776.1, from coordinate 180,865,404 downwards.
TTTGGAATATTAGATTATATTTTTGGGACACCAAAAAAAATTAAAAAAATAAATTTATTTATTGAATTTTTCTTCCAGCTCATTAGGTATATTTGCAATGTTGTATCCAGTCTTTCTCACAGTTTATGGATACTTCAAACTAGATATAAAGAATGTTCAGATCAAAACTGAGTAAGTAAAAACTTTTTGTTGTATTTTTAATAACTTTATCTCTGTGAATGTGGGAAATCTTTAGCGTGTTGCTTTACTTAGTCTTAAGACTAATTTTCTTCTTTTTCTTTCAAGACCAGATACTATTTCCCAACTCCTCGTTTCTGTTCCTGTGTTGTGCTTTGCTTATCAGGTGAGAGCTTTTTGCTTTACTTTTTGCTTTACTTTTTGTATTGCTTTTAACATAGTTATCTGAAATTATGATGTACTGTATATTTTTCTGCATCGTTATATATTATAAAACATACAACTTTATAATATTAAATTAGCTATAGAGTTATTATTATATTAAATTCAAGAGAGTTGTATTAAATTAGCTTAAAACCACGTACAAGTTTCTGCAGATTAATTATCGATCAATCGGGGTTAATACCGGGAATTACTTTTAGTTGTATTTTCAAGCTGTTTAATTTGAAGAATAAATTCATTCTGTTAAATAATTGAGCATTTTAAACTGAGAAAGAATATATTTGCAAATCTAAAAGAACAATCTTTATGTTGCTCTTATATTTCAATAAGATTTAATAATTTATTTGCAATGGATGACTTAACAGTTTTTATATATTCCGCATTAGGCTCAGCGAAATTACGCACTGGTGTATATAAAAGCAACTTAATTCCAAATACACTGGTTATCATAAATTAAGGAAAAAGTAGCACAAAAGTAGCGATAACTCCCTCAAAAATAAGCCAAACCGTGTAAAATTTGAGTATGTTGCCAAGTAAGAGTAGCTGAGTAAAACTGCAATATGCAAATTAGTGGCACTGCGCTCGGAATACGTCATCTGCGAGGAGCATAAAAGTCATGTTTGAGAGCAAGTCCACCTATTTCACTGTGATAGTGACATCAGAAATCTGAGATAGCCAATTCGTTACAATGACCTCCAGGCATCATTTGCTTGCAGAACTACGATGGAGAGTCATTGGGAGGCTAGAGGCAGGACAAAGTCAAACAGAAGTGGCCAGATGGCTACATGTGAGTCCTTCTGTGGTTCACAGACTTTGGAGGCAATTTCTAACCACAGATTCGGTATCTAGGAGGTTCAGCCATGGACGGCCCACTGCTACAACGAGCGTCGATGAACGATATTTGATATTATGTGCACGCAGGAATAGAACCGCTACTCCGATTCTTCTTAGATCCTCCCTTGCTGCAACCATCGGAAGTTTGGTGTCAACGTCAACTGAGCATAGAAGGCGTCAACTGTGCGAAGGTAAGGTGGTCTGTATGCGAGCGACTAGCCATATGCGTGCTTTTCACGTCACGCCATAGGAGGGACCGTTTACAGTGGACACAACAACATGTCTAGAAAGCTATAGTAAGCGTTATTTGATATGGAGAGAATCTGGAACCCGTTATCATCCGTCAAACATCCGTGAAAGAGATGCATACGGAAGAGGCAGCGTCTGTGTTTGGGGTGCTATCTCTTTGGGTGGACGCACAGACCTCCATGTCTTTCCAAGGAGAACCGAGAATGCTCAAGTTTGCAGAGAAGACATCCTTGATGTTTATATGTGCCCATATACCGGGGCTTATAGGGGATACTTTCCTGTTACAGGACGACAACGCAAAACCACACAGGGCTCGCATCGTAGATGATTATCTTCAACAGGAAACAATTATACGCATGGAGTGGTCAGCTCGATCTCCGGACTTGAATCCTATCGAGCACGTTTGGGATGCTTTAGGGAGATGTCTAGCTGCTCTCAGTCCGCCTGCTCAGACTCTTGTCGCGCTTGCTACTTCTTTGCAATAGCAATGGCTCTCGCTTCCTATGGAACTGATAGACCGCATAATTAAAAACATCACACATCGCTGTATGTGCTGTATTGCTTCTAGAGGCGACCATATTCCATATTGCAGATACTTTTCCTATAGCAAACTGACACCTTCGATTTGTTCATTTTATACGTATGCTAATTTCTATACTACCATATTTTTCTGGTAATTTCTTTTTGTTATTAAAGGGTTACTTACTATGTGTTGATACCTTACTATGTGTTGTATGTTGTGGGTATGTTTCATTAAATTCTACATGTAACATTTTCAGTAATCATCATTTTTGTGATTTTTCCTTAATTTATGATAACCAGTGTAGTATGACATCATCTGCAGTCACTGCAGTTTTTCTCCTTTAACACGTTGAGCCCAGTTTTGTCTTATACTGATGATTTGACATAAGTTTTTCACCGTTCTATAATAAAAAAACTATTTTTCAGACAAGGGTCGGTTAATGAAGAGTTGACTGCGTTTCAAAGATGCCATGTTTAAATTCAAAGCAATGCAGAATATGAACGCATCACACAATAAAACAATCGGCAACAGCGAATTGTCAGTATAAAATAATGCTTTTTATACTATTTTTTAATCTTTTTTTCTCTGACTATTAAGTCTGTGCTTATTTCGAATCTCAATTTTCTGACAATGGTCAGCATTTGCACACGACATTCATCGCCACGACATCCAATGTCAAGGAGTGAGAATATCAGAGTGAAAATGTCAAGTAGTGAAAATGTCAAGAAAAAAAAGACCTTTGTGACCACACATATGTGACCGAAAATGTCAGTTTCAAGCAATAATGTCAAAGATTGAAAGTTTTCTTTGAGTGAAAGTCTCAAGGAATGAAAATATCGATTAGTGAAAATGTCAAGGATTGAAAATATCAGAGAGAAAATATCGAAGAGTGAAAATGTCATGGAGTAAAAATTTCAAAGAGTGAAAATTTTGTCAGAGTGAAAATGTCAAAGATTGAAAGTTTCCTTGACAGGTGAAACTCTCAGGGGGAAAATGTCAGGGAGTCTCAAGGAGTGAAAATGTCAAGAAAAAAGAGACATTTGTGACCAAACAGATGTGACTGGAAATGTCAGTGTCAAGGAGTATTGTCAGTTTCCTTGATAGGTGGAAATGTCAGTGAGGTCAGAGTCAAAAATATCAAAGAGTGAAAATATCAAGGAGTGAAAATATCGAGGAGTGAAAAATATTGAAGAGTGAAAAATATTGAAGAGTGAAAAATATTGAAGAGTGAAAAATATTGAAGAGTGAAAAATATTGAAGAGTGAAAAATATTGAAGAGTGAAAAATATTGAAGAGTGAAAATATTGAAGAGTGAAAATATTGAAGAGTGAAAAATATTGAAGAGTGAAAATATCGAAGAGTGAAAATATCGAAGAGTGAAAATATCGAAGAGTGAAAATATCGAAGAGTGAAAATATCGAAGAGTGAAAATATCGAAGAGTGAAAATATCGAAGAGTGAAAATATCGAAGAGTGAAAATATCGAAGAGTGAAAATATCGAAGAGTGAAAATGTCGAGGTGTGAAAATGTCGAGGTGTGAAAATGTCGAGGTGTGAAAATGTCGAGGTGTGAAAATGTCGAGGTGTGAAAATGTCCAGGAGTGAAAATGTCAAGGAGTGAAAATGTCAAGGAGTGAAAATGTCAAGGAGTGAAAATATCGAAGAGTGAAAATATCGAAAAGTGAAAATATCGAAGAGTGAGTAAAAATGTCAAGGAGTAAAAATTTCAAAGAGTGAAAATTTCAAAGCGTGAAAATGTCACAGATTGAAAGTTTTCTTGACAGGGGGAGTGAAAATGTCAAGAAAAAAGAGACATTTGTGACCATACAGATGTGACTGGAAATGTCAGTGTCAAAGTTTCCTTGATAGGTGAAATGTCAGTGAGGTCAGAGTCAAGGAGTGAAAATGTCAAGGAGTGAAAATGTCAAGGAGTGAAAATGTCAAGGAGTGAAAATGTCAAGGAGTGAAAATGTCAAGGAGTAAAAATGTCAAGGAGTAAAAATGTCAAGGAGTGAAAATGTCAAGGAGTGAAAATGTCAAGGAGTGAAAATGTCAAGGAGTGAAAATGTCAAGGAGTGAAAATGTCAAGGAGTGAAAATGTCAAGGAGTGAAAATATCGAAGAGTGAAAATATCGAAAAGTGAAAATATCGAAGAGTGAGTAAAAATGTCAAGGAGTAAAAATTTCAAAGAGTGAAAATTTCAAAGCGTGAAAATGTCACAGATTGAAAGTTTTCTTGACAGGGGGAGTGAAAATGTCAAGAAAAAAGAGACATTTGTGACCATACAGATGTGACTGGAAATGTCAGTGTCAAAGTTTCCTTGATAGGTGAAATGTCAGTGAGGTCAGAGTCAAGGAGTGAAAATGTCAAGGAGTGAAAATGTCAAGGAGTGAAAATGTCAAGGAGTGAAAATGTCAAGGAGTGAAAATGTCAAGGAGTGAAAATGTCAAGGAGTAAAAATGTCAAGGAGTAAAAATGTCAAGGAGTAAAAATGTCAAGGAGTAAAAATGTCAAGGAGTAAAAATGTCAAGGAGTAAAAATGTCAAGGAGTAAAAATGTCAAGGAGTAAAAATGTCAAGGAGTAAAAATGTCAAGGAGTAAAAATGTCAAGGAGTAAAAATGTCAAGGAGTAAAAATGTCAAGGAGTGAAAATATCAAGGAAAAAGAGTGACTGAATATGTGACTGAAACTGTCAGTGTAAAGGAGTATTTTCAAAGATTGAGTTTCCTTTACAGGTAAAAATGTCACTTCTCACTGAAGAGGGAAAAACTTGTCTGGGGGAAAACGTCAGGGAGTCTCAAGGAGTGAAAAATATCGAAGAGTGAAAATATCAAAGAGTGAAAATATCGAAGAGTGAAAATATCGAAGAGTGAAAATATCAAAGAGTGAAAATATCAAAGAGTGAAAATATCAAAGAGTGAAAATATCAAAGAGTGAAAATATCAAAGAGTGAAAATATCAAAGAGTGAAAATATCAAAGAGTGAAAATATCAAAGAGTGAAAATATCAAAGAGTGAAAATATCAAAGAGTGAAAATATCAAGGAGTGAAAATATCAAGGAAAAAGAGGTATATGTGACTGAAATATGTGACTGTCAGTGTAAAGGAGTATTTTCAAAGATTGAGTTTCCTTTACAGGTAAAAATGTCAGTGAGAAGAGGGAAAAACTTGTCTGGGGGAAAACGTCAGGGAGTCTCAAGGAGTAAAAAATATCGAAGAGTGAAAATATCGAAGAGTGAAAATGTCGAGTAAAAATATCAAGGAGTGAAAATGTCAAGGAGTAAAAATGTCAAGGAGTAAAAATATCAAGGAGTGAAAATGTCAAGGAAAAAGAGGTATATGTGACTGAAACTGTCAGTGTAAAGGAGTATTTTCAAAGATTGAGTTTCCTTTACAGGTAAAAATGTCAGTGAGAAGAGGGAAAAACTTGTCTGGGAGAAAACGTCAGGGAGTCTCAAGGAGTGAAAAAATATCGAAGAGTGAAAATATCGAACAGTGAAATTATCCAAGAGTGAAAATATCGAAGAGTGAAAATGTCGAGTAAAAAATGTCAAGGAGTGAAAATGTCAAGGAGTGAAAATGTCAAGGAGTGAAAATGTCAAGGAGTGAAAATATCAAGGAAAAAGAGGTATATGTGACTGAAACTGTCAGTGTAAAGGAGTATTTTCAAAGATTGAGTTTCCTTTACAGGTAAAATCCATGGATTCTCCTAGATTTGAACACGAGTCCTTCCCTACGGCAGTCACAGGCACTAAACACTATCCCGGCTGGGCAGTATTAAGTGGTTTTAATATATGTTTCAGTTTTATACAAAATTGGTAACATACCATTTGGTACTTGATGTTAAAGTTTCAGTATAATTGTTGTTAAAATGGTAGAGAGGATGTTAGAATATGCATTTTATTTTTTCTTTTGAGTGAATTTTATCTAAAATTGTTTAAAATTATCTTGATTATTAGATTAAGAGAAAACCATATTGATATGAATTTTTTTTAGTTTATCAAAGGACTTAAATTTTTTATGAGTAGGAATGAGACTGAAGGTTGTTATATCCTGAGTTAAATCCCAAACTTCATAAAAAGAAGGAATATTTTAAGCTTAGTAAATTCTAACTTCCTAGTTTTCCTAGTTCCTAGTTTCCTTCTGTAAACCTAATTTTGACTAGAGAATTTTGAAGAAATTTTTTTTATTTTTTTAATTTTGGGATTATGTTAAGCAATTCATATTACTTTTACGATTATTATTCTATATGTTGATGTAAAAGAATTGCTTATATTTATTCACTGATAACTTTCTTAGTGCCAAGAAGTTGTGGTCCCTGTGTACTCCTGCATGAAGAATCGCACACTGGGAAACTTCACCAAGTCTTGCTGTCTGTCCATGAGCTTTCTTATCGTTATTTATTCCACTATCGGTTGCTTCGGTTACCTGACTTTCGGGTCAGTGGTGACCCCGAACGTAATGAAAATGTACGATGCTGAGGATCCTGTAGTCATGATAGGCATTGGTGCTCTGATCGTGAAAATGGTTGTCACTTATCCTGTACTAGCACTATGCGGAAGGTAATTTTATACTTTTAATATTCTTTTTGCTTTTTCTTAGGTTTCAGGGCATGAACCTCTTAATGCACTCAACCCAGTTAACTCGGGTACAGCGAACTAAATTATTTCCACGCATTCGAGTAAATACATTAAATAATTTTGTTTTAGATATGAATATAATGATTATATCCACTATACTTTGGAGTTATAAAAAAGAAAGTGTTTAAAGAAGATTGAGCTAAAATAAGGAATAAAAATTTTGGCAGTAAAAATTTTTTATTGGTGCAGTAAGGGGTTTAAAAACATGCTACATCACGAAAACGTACTCATTTGTGAAACTGATATAAGAAAATAATAGATTGTCAATGATATCAGAAATTAGTTGTAACAAGTCAACGATTTTCTTCTACAGAAGTATTTATGAGAAAATTCAAATTTTGTTTAATGCTTGCTTTTTTAATATTTGCATGACCTATGTTTCGACAAACGGCAGAACATTGCGAATGTGTTCAGTCACATTGTGCAATATAGACATTTCTGGAAAAAACTTTTCCTCCAAACAATATTAAATATGTGAACATGTAATATAAATATGAATGCGTGAAGTATTAAAATACCGTTTCGGATTCTTTACACATACTACTAAATAAGCAAAATTTCAAAAGAAAAGTACAACTGTAATAATAAAAATTCATCTTTAAAAAGTGAACAAATGTTTGTAAAGTAATTTTACGAGTGAAAAATTCATTAAAAAAATTATAACAGGAAACCAAAAAAGATTTGAAAGGCTAAGCTGAATAATACTCTCATTAGGGATGATTATTCAGCATAATCTGGTCGTTCATTCTGAAACGGATTGTACATGAATTTGCGAGAAACTGAATCAATTAAATTTAATTTCATTTCATAAAATTGAAATTTAAGAAAATGTAATTCATCTGGAACCAACTCTGACCACCTCGAAACGACAAAATCTGAAATTATTAATGCGGGAAAAGATAAAGTCGAAAACGCAAAGTCTAAACAGAAAAATCAGGGTAAAAATTATGAGTAAAAAACTGATAAACCACCGAAATTGCAAATCAGTTAGCAACAAATTGAAAAAAAATTGCCAAGGAATTTGGATGGCAAAACAAAACTGTGAATTAATTCAACCATTTAAGTTAGAACTAAGTATTGTTTTACCAACTGAACAAAATATTTAATTAAGTAAAAATAATCTAAAGTCTATGCCTGTTTCCAAGTTTTACCAAAAGTTATGTTAATAAAAAAAAAAAAAAAAGAAAAGAAAAAAAAAAAAAAAGAAAAAGAAAAACTTGCATGATTCGACTAGCTAAAAACCGCATGTTTCCAATATGGCGTGTAGGGGACAAGTAAATGGTCATTGTTGAACGAAATTTTCAGTTCAAAATTTGCGAATTGGTGGTGTCTCGTGCCACTGGTATTGCGCTGAAGAAATGAAAGGCAAACCGCTCCATACAAAGAGTAATGTCAAAGTAAGTAACAGAAAAACTAGAAATTTAGAATTTAAGCTTACATTTTTAACTAGACTACTTTATATCCTATAGTCTGATTTAGATGTAGAATTAATTGTAATAATCATATTTGCTTTATTCATACCAAATTTTATTTTTTAATAAAAATATTCAAAGTCCCTCTCTTAAATTTAATTTTAAAAACACTAAGTGGCTATTTAAAAAAATTAATTGTAACAAATTTGAATAATGTTACGAATATAAAATAAAATAAATACAGCAAAAAAATTCTGGAAGTTTTCAGATTTTATATTACGTCTAAAGTGGCGTTTTTTTAACTTTTTTTATGTTAACTTTATTTATTAAATATCATGTTCTTCTCACTTATCTCACTTCAACAGCAAAATCACAAAATAATTTTGTAGGATTCCTTTTGTAGGAATTTGTAGTGTAATGCTGAGTTACTGTTGGAAGTGAAGAATCTTAAGAACTGATAAGCGAATAATCGCTTGAGTTCGTGTGACAGGAAACAACAAGATTGAAGGGTAAACTAGCCCTTTATTATTCCAACTAAAGTTTAACAAAGCTCCGTCTTGGAGTGTACAATAAAGCCGACACTTAGGCTTTGAACTTAAGAGACTAAGAATAATACTAAACTAATCTAAACTAAAGAAATATAGAAGCTATCAAGATTCTAACCGAGTTGGCCCCTTAATGTTAATAGACTGCGAAGCTATAAAGGGCCTAAAGTATGGCCGAGCGTAGTAATAGCTTACGAGAGAGTAGCCTAAAAAGGCGGACGCGTGCAGCTAGAAACCTGGTATCTCTCTCACTAAAAGACCGAAGAACTCTCGGTTAAATACCGCTCTTCTTCATTATGTATTCGGAAGTGATTCTAAAACTACGTTCTGGCCGGTAGTAGTAAGTTAGGTTAGGTTAGGTTAGGTTTTTTTTTTTTTTTTTTTTTTCGTACAGTGTTGCCATTGCTGTCTTTGAAATCGTTGAGTTTGTTAATTAAAAATGCGTAAGTTTTATAAAATATGATATTGATAATAAGTAAAAAAAAAATACGGGCTTCCGGGTGCCCATGTTCGGGTGGAGGACTACATTATTCAAAATTTGATGTCCGTAGGTTCCGTTGTTTATTCACAGTGCGAGAAACATACATACATTCATGCAGATCCTTCATTGTTTAATTTTCTTAAATATAATGTAAGGCACTAATATTTGGTGGCAACAACTGTAAAAGTGAAACACTGTTTGTAGTGAAAATCGCAAAATGTCAAAACGAAATTAATGGGCAAATTTCCTCTTTGGGCTAAAAACTACAATTATTGCAATACGCCGAAACACTAGCGGTTGAACACGCCATGCTTTCTGGCGGGCTGTTAAAGGAATGTAACCGCCGTTCGTCATGATGCCACTTTCCAGGAATGCGTTCTCTATTCCAAAACAATGTTGCCAATCTTTGACCGAAAATAATGCGGAGTATTCGCAACACTTTATACGCCTGTTCTGGGAATTGCAGATGAAAACAAAATGCCACACCACTGGACATGTTATTTTGCTGACATGTTTGATTGCTACTGAAAGTTTCATAACGAATATCATTGGTAAGGTCCGACAACATTACTTCTTAGAGCAGCAGAAATAATGCCTAATTTATTTTTTTGGGGGGGTGACTGTTTTAATATTTCTTTATTTATTCACTGAAAATTTATATAGTCTAGTAACATTTATACATTACCTCAGGCATAGAATAGATCATTTCTCTTTCAAATTCATATGTAGTATTTCTCTTACAGGGGTGCAGTAGATGGCTTATATTCTGAATTATTCCGTTTATCGGCGGCTGATTTTGTTGATGGTGAGAAAAGGAGACGAATCATCATTGCAAGTGTTTGGTTCTGTACATCTCTAGTATTGGCCCTTTACACTAGTAACATTGGAATAGTTATACACGCCTTAGGCTCCATTTCGTCGGCAAATATCTTCATTTATCCAGGTGAGTTCATACAATAAGCTTATATAAAATCTCTTTTAGATCCTTTTGGATTAAACAGTCACAATTTCTAAAGAAAGCTGACAAAACTGTCTCGGTCACTTTGCAGGGTGTTAATGCAGTGTTTTTTTATTCGGGATTCTGCGAACCCAAATATTACTGTTGGGACCTACTGGCTTATGTGTTCCTTGATGACTATGTTAGACTAACAAGAAGAAATATATACGTTACTGAAACAAATAATAGCGCATACAAGGTAAACAGCTATAAAAAGCTCAAGGGTTGGTTTGGTTTATATGATTACGGCAAAACCTCGAGGAATATCTGCGTAAGGAAAGGAATACAGTTAGTCACAAAAGTCTGCGTACAGACTAAATTTTAAATTAAAAAAACACTTAAAGCATAGAAAAATGGTATTTTAATCATTGCATTTTTTTTCTTCTATTCGCTAAAATTGTAAGCTTAAATAAAAAGTAAATAATATCAGTGTAATACTTTTTACATTTTTTCAAAAATATATTTTGTCAAAAAAACTCAGAAATTCCCTCCGATAAGTCTGTGCACACTTTAAAAAAAAGGAAAATATAAGTTTTTTACATTACTTCAATACTTTGTAGGATATCCTTTATTCTTCAAAACAGCTTGCAGACGTCTGGGCATTGACTGAACTAGTTTTTCCGTGTCATCCGACGTAAATTTCGCTCATTCTTCCTTCAATTTACTAATTAGCTTATTTCGCGACGTAATATTGTGTTTTCGAATTCGTTTCTCCAATTTTGCCCACAAATGTTCGATTGGATTGATGTCTGGTGACTGTGGAGGAGTCTTGGAGTGTGATAGAGGAGATATTTCTTCACAATTTTAGCTGTATGTTTCGGGTCGTTGTCTTGTTGGAAAATAAAGGTATTAGAAAGGTTTAAATTTCGGGAACTGTCTCGTAGATTTTTCTTCAGAATATCCAGATAAACATACTTATCCATGACTTTATCAGTAATGTGAAAATTTCCAACTCCTTTCGACGACATACACCCCCATACCATCACACCGCCAACTCCATGTTTGACAGTTGGATTTAAATTTCTCAGATTCAGATCTGTTCCTGGTTTTCTCCATACAATAGGGTGGCCATTAACTTTAAATATTGTAAATTTACTTTCATCTGACCAAATTACATTGTCCCAGAAGTCCTGCGAAGAGTTTAAATATGTTTTGGCAAAAGCAATTCTTTTCTTTCTATTTGTCTCGGAAATGTATGGCTTAGACCTAGGTTTGCGTCCATGATAATCGGACTTTCGCAGCACTTTTCGTACAGTTTCAGAAGAAATTTCCTTGTTGCTAGTTAAAAAAAATGTCTTTTGCAATGCTTGCAGCAGAAAGTTTAGGATTTTGTTTAATTCGTAAAAGAATTTTTCTTTCTTCTCTCTGCGTTAGCTTCTTCGGTCTCCCACATCTTGTTTTTACAGCAAGACTACCAGTGTCAAGATAGTTTTGAATAACTCTTTGCACACTAGAAAATGGTTTTCCAATGGTTTTACCAATATAACGAAGAGTTTTACCTTCATCTCTCAATTTGATAATTAGTTGTCTCGTAACTAAAGGAATTTCTTTATTGGTTGTCATTTTCGTCAAAGAAAATAGAAATAGCAACTTCCAATCAACGTAAATTTGCTTCGGAAGTCAATGACCTTGAAAGTGTAACCTTCTTAGCATTCTCAAGTTTGAAGTTTAAAAGTTAGGTAAGAAATCCCCCGCCTCCTTCGCGTTGTACACAAACTTTATTGGCTTTGATTTCTGGCCACTTATCTTTTAAAAACTAGTGTGCATAAATTATTAGATATGAAAATATGACAGTTAAATAATTTCAAAGTCATTTATTGAAACTAAATATTTAAAAAATAAAACTTTAAGAAACTACCCTTTTCGCACCTTAAAATTTGGATTTGATATTACTTTTCTTGATGTACGCAGATTTTATTGACTAACTGTACCTTCGTGGAGGACTTTCTAAGGCAAACGGGCTCGTATACACGTTACACATAGGGAAAACCATGAAAACGCCCATGCAGGCAGCCTATTCGCGGGATTCGAACATCGGACCGAACTACTAGTGTTCGGCGACTTAGCCACTCGGCCGCTGGTGGATTAAAAAAACAGCTAAAGGGAAACAGCGCAGATAAGGAAAACTCTCTTTGAAACACGAAAACTTGCAATTTAGTTACGGTGGCATGATTCCGAACTGAATCACTGAGATAATTCTTGACTAAATGTCAACCGTTTTTATAGAACATCAGAGCACTTCCAGGAGCTTCCGGGAAATTAGCAGGTAGGGCTTCGAAAATTTCTTCTCCGAAAACTTCCAAAACGTTGCCATGTTGTCAAGAAATCACCAAATATCATCAGCGTGACAACAAAAATTTCGGCTGATCTTTGGAATATGGTAACAGGTAGTTTGGCGACATTTTGGTAAGGCGATAAAGGTTACTAGCTAGTACTTTAGCAGTGTACATGGACAAAGTCAAGAGTGCGCGCAATGCCATTTTTGTGCAATTCTGGGATTTTTTTTTTTTTTAAGTGAAAATAGGTCGACGTGTACATGGATACTGTGTATGTGCAATTCTTAAAAATGCGGCAATCAGTTTGCGATTCTGCACTTTCTCCCAATATCGCACCTAATCTTCGTCATGATTAAGCATTTTTGTTCCATAAAAGTATAAGCGTAATTCGGCTAGCAGATTGTTGGATAAAAGTTCTAGTATAAGTGTAATTCGGCTAGCAGATTGTTGGAAAAAATGTTGAGTAAAAAAAAAAAAAAACAAAAAAAAAAAAAAACATGCCTTTACTTCGTGAAAACAAAATGGTGTCCAAAACAAAACTAGCAGGTTGCTGTAGCAGGGTTGGTCGCCAAAATTTCACCAAAAACTCACCAAGTTACCATAATGTAAAGATTCGCCAAAATTTCAACCAAAACCAGTCAGGAGGGTTTTTGTCCATGCCTCCGCCTTTTGCTCATATCTCCGTACATAAAAAAAAAAAAAAAAAAAAAAAAAATACATAAGCAAAATCTAATCAAATACAAATATTTTACAAAACTTTAGAACATCATATAACTGAGCGTAAATACGACAGAGCTTTCAAACAGTAAAGAACGTCTCTTTTATCTCTTGAAGCTACAAACAGTTAAACTGCATAAGTAGTTACGTATTAGCTTAGCCAAGTCACACAGTTTTCAGAATGCTCCTGGCTCTGATAACTACTCTTGTAACAATTTAGTTTGAGCAAACAACGACGTCATTTTCGCGTGTTTCCTTTTTGTTGTAATCTAACGCCTAACGGTTTTCACTGACAAATCGTCATATTTTTTGGTCTTGAATTGAAATTTAAATATTCGCTTGTGATTTTTAGATAAAATGGAAGAAACTGATGAAATTTCAACAAAAATGCAATATACTGCAGAAAAATCTGTAAAGGGAAAAAACTGTTCTGAATTTATTCTTAAAGTGATTATTACGAAATTTCATCAGTATTAGAAGACTTAGCTTGTAAACAGGTATACTGATTGATTTTCAGGATAGATACCTAATTAAAAAAGTAAATTATATAAGTAAAATGCAATTTACTTATATAATTTACAATATATTATATAATTAAAATAATTTTGCACTATTTTAAATAATAATTATTTAAAATAGTGCAAAATTATTAAAATCTCGCCAAACTGTGCCAGAGTTGCTGCTCTAATATGCGAGTACCAAATATTTTATACAAGAAACTTTTCTGCCTGCATTATCTCACTATCCCAATATCATTGTCTCGAAATACAGAGTGATAATGCAATGAATGTAATCAACATATAGAGCAAATGCAAAATCTGATCCGAGTCTAGAAGTCGAACTGGTCACTCTATACCTAAATGGTCTTCCTTTGAAAGTGATATTCGGCTTTCAACTCGTCGTGGAGCAGAAGTATAATCTTGTAATTCACGATCGAAGGTCTACCAAAGTGCGGTTCATTTTCCACTCTTTTCCGGTCATTTGAAAATGCCTTAAGTCCATTGAACGCCTTTACTTTCACTAACGCATGTTCTTTATATGCCTGTATCATTTTTAATATGCTTTCATTGCATTCTGTAAGATTTCACTAAATTTGATCATACAACTTTGCTTAAGACTCCATTGCACTCATTTCTGCATCAACTGAATAAATGCTGATAAAGTGTTGTAAGCTTAAGACTATGCTTAAGATTTTGCAGTGCTGGAGGGCAATCCAAGTTACATATTTAGTCTTCGCTGTTAAGTGTCTACAGTTTCCCCCGCTCCTAAACAGTTTTTTTCCCCCACATCTTGCATATATTAGCTGGAGCTGTTCTGTCGGTTGAAAGTCTCGTGGTTAACATAAATAAATGCAAAACCGCTGAGTTTAATAAAATGTGATTATAATTACCTATCTAATCAAATTTGAATACTCGTTTGTTTTTTTCCTATTAACAGCTCCAGACATAAACGTTGGTGTGAAATCTAACTAGATAGTGGCAAACCTAACGCTCCATAAAGCTTCATGAAAACAAATACATTTTTGCCCTCTTTACCTTGCGGAATCGTACATTTACATCACATCACATACACTGAGTTAAGAACTCGAGTTGTGTGCAGGACAACAAATGTCCACACGGCGAACTGTGGGAAAAAGCACCAACGAACCGTCAGCACGGCGAGCATAGTTATATTTTCCCTTAAAGGCTGCAGCAGAGACAGGCGCACTCGCAGTTCTGAGATGAACGATGACACTGGACATATGAGTGATTCAACGTTGTCTTTTTAGATGAATCCCGGTTCTGTGTACAAATCATAATGCCCGTATGAATGTGTGGAAGCACCAAGGACAACAAACGTTGCCAGCTTGCATTCTTCATCCTCATATAGGTATAGAATCTGGCATGCTGGTATGAGGTGCCATCGGGTGAACAGCCCGGTCACCTCTTGTTCGTATAGCCGCTAATGTGGGCAACCACTGTTAGTTTTCTGACGTTTTAAAGACTAGCTTCGTGAGGCTTCGAAGATGCCATCTTTCAACAAAATAAATACACGATTGCATATTGCCTGCTGTACAACCTTCTTCGACACAAGCTGTGTTCGACTGTTGCCCTGTGCCAGATCTTTCACTTACTGAGAACATCTGATCATGAGTTGTCGACAAACTGGCATATACCACCACTGGCCAGCCATTGACGATTGATGAACATTGGCATAGAGTGGAAGCTGTATGGAATAATTTGTTATCTAAGTGTGTAGAGACATTAGGATTTTTTGGAGGCCGGAGAGATGAAAAATGAGCAACCGCCTTCGCCGGGAATCGAACCACGGACCTCTGGAATACCGGCTCAGCGTGCAGAAGCACTACACCACGAAGGCATGCGAGGAAAGCGGGAGAAATACCTTAGAAGTGTATTACCTAAAATATTGTGATAACAGTTGTTTAACAGCATTACTCAGTGTTGATTACGTGTCCTAAATATAGATATTTTTTTTTACATTTCGAGCCATATTTTGTAATAGATTTATTTTCCTTAAATAATATTATTTTTATATTATATTATAGCGGTCACCCTGAAAGAAAATCACCACCTGTGCTATTAATCGCTTAAGTTGATCTTCGAATGAATACCGTCCCTAATTAACACTTAGCATTGTAACTTGACAGTTTCAGTCAACAGTTGTTTGTCACATTTTTAATTGATTCTTACACCATCTTATAGATTTATCACATTTAAAAAAACTCTGATTTAATATATACGAGTTCTTCTAAACCACAATGCTTTTAGATACGGCAGTCTGGAACCATAGGACCAGTTTTCAACACTAATACTCTACTTTTGCCCGTAGCTTTTAACATTTCGTCCCCTGATCTTTTTCATTACAGTAGATGCATTGATGTACAGATGCATTCCATGACCATTTTCGATATTTTTTTGTGAAGTATAAAGTGCTTTTGGATTTACCTGCTAGATGCTATATATATTTACCTGTTATAACACGCATTGAACAATTTTCTACGGAAGATGTATCTACGGAACTTTTGCCACGATCGAAATGAATTGATGGTGAAAGTATATTTCCTTGCTAGCGGTATCAATTTAGCATTAATATAGTTCTAGGGGGATTTTCTTGTAAATGTAGTTTAATTACATTCAGCACTTTTTTTTAATTTTATTTCCGAGAGCATGAGTATAGTTTTAAGGGAATTTGCTTGTAAATATAGTTTTATTTACATTCTACTTTTTTCTTGATTATATTTCCGAAGCTTTTCTGTTTGGCAGCGTTTTTCAAGCCGCATAATTTATATTCGGCAATTTAATTTCAAGGTGGCTAGTATGTAACTCAAAAAATGAAGTACTTTATTTTCTGCATGTTTCTTTACAATGTGCCTCAGAGATTTATGTAACTCTTTCTTACAGGTATCTGTTTAATAAGAGTGATATTACAAACGGATCCGAAACTGAAGGATCTTAAAAGCTATTTCCTCATCGCTGCTGGTATTCTATTGGCTGCTATCGGCGCTTTCTTCTTTGGCGTTATCCTTGTGGACACCATCTTGCACGGTAGTGGAAACAGTCCAAACGAAGTTCTGTGCTCCTGAATTGTGAAATAAAGGATTTATGAATATTTTTGGGAAATCTTCGTGCAGCTAGAAGTATTTCAGCGGTTTGAACGAACATCCACGTTGTTTGGACTTCAGTCACGGAGGACTGATTCTAAAGAAACAATTACTAAACTTCAAAATATCATTTTTTAAAAGTTTAACATAAAAATATTTAAACAGAATTTATAAGATAAATACATCAATAAAAGCAAAGCAAGATTTTGAAAAGAGGACTTACGTTCATAAGACTGATAAACTGTTTGTTCTTACATGTCATTTGTATGATTTCAAAATATCGTCTGAATCATCATAGAATTCTAGCTTTTATCCATCAAACTGGGTGGTGGATTTATCCAACCAAGCGATACATTTACGGTGTGTGTAAATGATATGAAATCTAAAAGCTTGCCGCACTTTATGGCAGCAATTCGTAGGCCTTGGTTCGTAAATTATGAGCAAGCTGCTGTTTATAGTCGAATTATTCGTAATACAATTTTCTAAGCTCAAATTTCTTACGCTTCATGGATAACCTAAGAATGCACTGTTAAGTATTCCTACTATAAATATGTGATTTTTGTGATTGCACTCGTGAACAATTATTATTTTTAAGATTCTGAATTTTCTCTTTACTAAAAGACGTTTTACATACATCTGCTGCTATGTTATTTTGTCGCGAGAAAAATGCGAACAATTTTTTTTCTAAGCTATATGCAAAGCTATGGAAACTTCTATTTGAAACCTGGATTGTTAGTGTTTTACTTGTCATCATGTAGCCGGAAATGAACAGTTGACCTGTTTAGTATTCTGACTTTGAATAAGGTACAGTATCATGGGAAGCTGGTATTTCTGTGATTTCGATTAACAAATCTTGTATTTTAGAATGCAATCTCGTACAACTGCCAGTTGTTTTTAGAGATGATTAAATGTTTTCATCTCAAAATCTTAACGTTATTAAATCTTTTCTAAAAACATTAGTGTGCCCTTTATTTTGTGAATTCCATAACTTGACAATATTTTCTAATTCTTCATTTACTTGAAATACTTCTCTTTTGAGACTTCCATAACAGTACCAAGTTTATGGATGCCCTATGCCATTTAAAAAAACCTATTTCAACAATTTTACGTTAATATGGTTCCAGTAAAGCCATGCTATTTATTTTTATTTATTTTTTTTTCTGTTTGTTTCGGTTTATTTAATGTTACACGTTGCAACTAACCTGTTTCTTTAAGAAATGTTCTTCGATGAATCAACTGCCTGCCTTCAGCAGTTTTTCTTATTTTATTATAATTTTGCCATTTAAAAATTCAGTTTAATCTTAAAACATATATCTACAATTATTTCCGATTATTTAAATATAATTCATGATTTTCATTCAGTTACATTTGTATTAGTAGTTAATTATGAAAATTTAATCAAATGCCAATCAGCAGTACAAAAATACTTATATTATTTTATCAGTTCAATGATATTCCTAAAAGCAAGACCTTTCACATGCGTTAATACCTTATGCATACATTACACATATTTCACATACATTATGTACATTGATACTTTGTTGTGGGACCCTTTCAATTACATTGGCACTACAAACTGAGCTAAATACAAAATCTTTCACATACATTAATATCTTATGTATACATTAGTACATTTTGCATGGCATTATGCAAACTGATACTTTGTTGTAGAAACTTTACAGTTACATTGAAACTGAGACCAGGATACTGGTCTCAGTTTCAATGTAACTGTAAGTTCAATGTCAATGTCAGTATATGAGCAAATACTTGATATTATTACATTATTTATACGTGACAAATACTATACAAATTTACTATTAAATGACAAATACTACATTATTGCATCTCTTATTATGGATTCCATACAGTCACATTAATACAGATGCTAAGTTACTGGTGCTTAAGCACAGAAAATTCCAGATAAATGTTAGTTACAACTTTCAAATTCAGTATTACCAGACCTTTTTCCAAATACATATGAGCAGTTGGTTACGCCTACTATATTGCAACAGAAGAGTGTTTTAGCTTAATAGTGAGGTAAGGGTAAGCATCCATCGACATTACTCTTTTGACTGTCTATGAGGAGGGTTCCTTTGAACCACACCTGTGCAAGTAACTTCTTGCATTTATATCGGGTATAAATGGGAACACAGACTGATTATACAAATTAGTGTTGGACAATGCAATTGCTGTCAGCTAAATAGAAACTAGTAATTAGACCCTGAGGATGTTATGTAACCCTGAGGACATAGGCAAAGTTAGGACATAAAGGTTAGTCCTTCTGCCTATGCTACATAGGGTGTTGAGACATTCCCTCTCACCACTAGTAAACAGAGTTCTTAAGAGGTCCTACTTGCGTATATTAGCGCTAAAGCCTGGATCCCCGATCTGAGGAATGATCACAGTAGAGTCTATCAAACGGTGTTTGAAATTATCCAAACCTCAGAGACCTCTTCAACGGCGGCGCAGACCCCGCAGTTGGAGCCCGGCTTTATAGAAAGCCTTGGACAAGTTTGCCAAATTGAAACGCTCAGACAAAATTAAGTTACGAATTGCCTCATGGCACCACACCTTTGGCATCGAAAATCGCTTGGTTCCTAGTCCACTCTGTCAGTCCCCGTCACTGAGACTATGGAAGCCAAACCCCCATCGACTAGGTCGGTGATCTCCAATCTAGCTCCACCACACACAGAGGAACCGACATGACAGTACGAGTACGGTCCGTACAAAGCCTGAACCAAACTGAGAATAATCTCGGGCTCTAGTCCTGTGAAAACGAATTATTTACCCCCGGGGTTGAGACTGCCTAAGTACTGCCCGTGGTTGAGACTGCCCAGTACTTCCCAGGAATTCTCCTGAGTCAACCCCTGGGGGGGAACTTGCATATATATACTTTGTTTGTATTTGGTAACTCTACAAGATATTTCTCCCGCCTTCTTGGCATGCCTTCGTCGTGTGGTGGTCTGAACGCTGGGCGCGTATTCCGTAGGTCCGCGCTTCGATTCCCGGAGAAGGCGTTGCTAATCTTTCATTTTGCCTTGCTTCCAAAAATACCTAATGTCTCTACAACTGTCTAATTGGTACTCTGATGAGCTGGACAAAGACGGTCTTTAGTTTGTGTAAGTGAATGGTTTCAGGGCAAGAAAGACGAAGTGGTCAGGGTCACCCACTTCTCCGCAACTGCGAACTTCTGTTTCACAAAGGTGAAATCGGTGCAAGTAAGATTCGAAAGAGTCGTGTCCAGTGAGTAAGTCAGTTAACTCACCGTTACAGACTCTTAAGTACTTCCGCAACTATCGGAAAGATTTCATAGATTCTTCTGCCCGTTGTAGCTGTGTCCCACCTCCATTGCTATTGTTCAATAACTTGTTGAACAGAAATAACAAGAAATAAAACAAAATGCAATTTTTTTCCTCACAGATATTGATACAATATCACACAGTAGTTATATTTCAAGCTACTAAAACGTTAAATAAAACACAATTCAAGGAGCAGGAAAAGCTAATCCGATCTCAAAAATCACAGCAGCTAGGAAACAACATGGTAAAACAACTGAAGTGAGATGTTTCTGTCCGGCTTTTTAAAGCATTTTAATCAGTCACGAGAAGCTTCTTGTAATTTCCATTTTCTCGAGGCTTCTTAAAAGCAAAAGAGTACAATTAGGAGATGTCTAGTTATTAAATGTTAAATGCGCGTGCTCCTGTATTTTTAGTTTTTTGGCGTAGCTTTCTCTTAAAACTCGTCACGCGCTGCATTTTCACGGGAAAATAAAACAATTTTAATCAAAATTCTATTAAAATACATTGCTGGCCATTAAAATTGCAACACTATGAAGGAAAGCAAATTCAAAGAAAGATATTTGTTGCATGTTAACAGTATGGCATGAAAACAAAATGATTAAATTTGTAAGCATTTTTGAGGTTTGCAGGGGTGCGAAATTAGTAGAAACAGCTGCGACCTCTGGCAACTAAAACGGCCCTTACACCATTCGGCATGGAGTTAAACTGTGCTTGGATGACAGAAATTAAGAAATTAGGAACTTATTCCATGCTGCTTCAAGTCTATGCCACACTTCATCAACCGTATTAGCTGGAGAGGGGTGGCGGACCAGTGTCTCTGCAACCCGTGACCAGATGCTTTTAATGGGTGACAGATCTGGAGATTGCGCAGGACAGAGCAGCAATCAAATATGCTGTATATAGAGGAAGATTAGGATATGACGTGCAACATGTGGTCTTGCATTATCTTGTTGGAACATAGCGTTTGTCAGGCATCGAAGATAGGGCATAACCACTGGACGTAAAATGTCAGAAATGTACCCATCTGCGTTCAAATTACCTGCGATCCGAACTAGAGATGTGCGTGTCGTGTACCCAATGGCCGCCCAAACCATTACACCAGGTGCAGATGCCCTACGCCCATATCAAACGCAAGCAGGCGACGTGTGGTCTACTGGTACACTCCAGACATGTACATGGCCATCAGAACCAGCACGTAGAAAGGGCGTCATTGTGCCACTCCTGTGCCCAGCTTTGTCTTCTGACGCACCAGGGTCGCCGTCTCTTTTTACGCTGCATTGTCAAGAGAAGCCGAAGTAATGGTCACCCTGGTGATAGTCCACGCTGCTGCAAACATCGACGCACCTTACGAGCTGATACGGAGCTTGCTGCAAACATGCCCATTTCTTGACTAATGGTCCGTGATGTGGTCGCACGTGGTTTTGCAGGGCTGACCTCACAATATGGCTGTCCTCTCTGTCTTCAGTGATGGGAGGGGGTTGAAATCCTGCATGCCGTTCCGTATGACTCTCAGCAATTCATCGATTCCTTATTCGCATGACAGTGGTTGGATGTCGACTAGTGCGACCGGCGATATCACGGAACGATAATCTGCACTTTCAATAGGCAACGATCCTGCCTCTATCGAATTTCGAAACTTGCTGGTAAGCATTTTCTTTTCTTATTCGAGGCATAACACGATATTCTTAGCAAACTCCAACCCGTACAACGCCCTTTCCGAATGATAAATCAACTACACAAATTTTCTTTTGTGCAGTGCGTCAGATCGCATTGCTCACTCATGCGTCGTCTAAATGCGCTGAAATACTAATCATTTGCATATGCCAACTTCTTCCTTTCATGTGATTTTGACATTCGTCAGATCATTCCTTTCTGGTGTTGCAATTTTAATGGCCAGCAGTGTAGCTACACAAATACAAAATCCGTAATACTGCCCCCTTCCCAAGGACTGCACGTCGTGGGCAGTACAAGACCTGAACAGGAAGCCAAACTTACAAATAAAACATCAATGCAATAATAAACATTGTATTACAATGCAATAAGAAACAACATAAACAATAATTGCAATCAGTAACTTAAAACAAATCAAATACTAAACACCAGATCAAATACAAATTTAGAAAAAAAAAAAGAAGCATCGTCTTTTACTATTTTACAATTATATATATTATCGGCAAAGTATGAAACGCCGGCATTCAAAAGAATGCCTAGGCATTGTATATAATGCCGGACGATTTTTGTCAACGTATGAAATATGAGCCTCCGCTGCCAGCCTTCGTCTGGCTTTTAAATGTACCGGAAAAAATGGCTGAAGGGAACACCAAACGTTAAATTTAAAAACTCCATAGAATTTTACTCTTCAGAACAACTTCATAAAAAAAAAGTTATTACGTATAACAAAATTACAATGAAATAAGCAATATCCCTTAATACAAATATTAATTATCCTAATAAATAAATTAACCAATTTCCCTTTGCAAAATCTTAAGAACTCAAATGGTATAAAGGAGCTTAAGAACTTAAAAAAAATCACTCAAACTTTTCAATATCTTAAAAACAGTGAA
Source organism: Stegodyphus dumicola (assembly GCF_044657685.1). NCBI lineage: Eukaryota > Metazoa > Arthropoda > Arachnida > Araneae > Eresidae > Stegodyphus > Stegodyphus dumicola. Next base: position 180,842,869 of record NC_140776.1, on the reverse strand, counting down.
ATGATCAATAAATAACATAAAAGAATACAAAAAACAAAAAATTCTGAAAACAAAGTATAATTAATGATATTTTATCTTATATTTTCAAGAGAAAAAAATTACAATGTAATAAGCTTAATACAAATATTAATTATCCTAATAAAAAATTAACCATCTTTCCGTCGAAGAAAAAAAATCATGCAAAACTTTTCAATATCTTACAAACAGTGAAATAAGCAAAAAATAACATAAAAGAAACTCGAAAAACAAAACATTCTGCGCAGAATTTTACTCTGTAGAACAACTTTATAAAAAAATCAATAAAAATGTATTAAATGACAATGAAATATGCCAATCTCTTAAAAACAGTGACATAAGAAACACGATGAAAAATTGTTGCCAAACCCATATTTCTAAAAGAATGAAACTATTCAAAATGGTGCGATTTCATTAAAAATCTATCGACAACAATAAGACATGAAAATTGTTACCAAAATCACATTTTTAAAGATGTGAGATGTGAGAAATGTACTCGGAAGCTTCATTTAATTTTTTTTTAAATACAAAATATTATCATTTTTCCAAAATTCTTTTTGTAAAAGCAGTCGCAAGGATGAAAATTTAACGTGTCCAAAAATCAAAGAAAAATAAACTGTACATTTTTAAAGATATTTTTTTTTTAGAAAAAATCCCGTTGATAAGGCGTTAAGCTCCCTTTGTTACATAAATTCGTATCGAATCGATTTATTGAAACACGAAATTTATTTTAAGTTCGTAAAATAGCTAAGTGCCTACGTTTCATGACGATATGAAAATGGAGTGTGTAGAGTAAAATCTCGCTTTCCTATAACCCATTATGTCTCAAAATGACGCGGTTTCGTCACAAAACATAAAATTAAAAAAATTCGAATTCGAATTTCGAAAAAATCTCTTCAAGGTGCACTGGCTCTTGTCTAGGTTGCACCTATGTACCAAATTTCGTAGCCGTGGGTGTATTAGCTTACGCGCAAAGCGCGAACGAAAGACACACACACAGACAAACTCTTTCTTTTATTATATGTAGAGAGTTTCCCTAGGCATTGTATATAGTACGTAAGCATTTTGTGGGAATAACAAATACTCTTTAGGCAAAGTATAAAAAAAAACTATGATAAGGCTATTATTTAAAAGACTTTATTCCTCAGGGAAAAAAAAATGTTATTTTGAAAAAAGCAATGAAAGAGTGCCGTTAAAAAACTGTTATTCCAAATATGAAAAAAAAATGAAGAAGAAGATAGTGAGATGATGTTGATCAACATAATAAATTTGTATTTTCTATTCAGGTGAGACTGGGAATCAGTAAGATCTACCTGACAACGGAAATTCAGAAAGAATCATGTTTTCCAACAAAGCCCTTTTTAATACCTTTTCCGCTCATCAGGGCTTATAAAGGTGTTTGTGCAGTTCAATATCATTACGTGTAACATTTTTGTATTTGTTTGAAAGTTCTTTCAGCATTCTATCACGTCGTCCATGCCCAGTATTCAAATGAGTTTTCATGAAGTACGGGAAATAACTCCGCATCCGTGACGTAATACTGTATAGAACTGACGCTTTCTTTAACATGATAAATTAATATAATTTTGTTTTTCACAAACATCACAGCCTAGCGATTCAGCAGCCAGTAGTCCCGTGATTCCTTCTTAGTAGTTATTTTGGCCTTTTTATATCATTTATTAACTTCTGGTAAGTAACTTGGTTCTTCGAAACAAATCAGAAATGTATTTATACTTTGCCGGTTTTTCATTTGACATTCTATAGAGTGCCTAGGAAATATGTGAAATATGAATCGTTTCATTCATAGCCGCCTAGTTTTAGGCATTATATGCAATGCCTAGGCTTTCTATAGCATGCCGGATTTCTAACTTTGCCGATAACATATATACTATATACTATGGCCATAGTTAGGAGCTAAACTGTTGTAATGAACGACTTTACGTTTAGAGTTCGATAACTTAGAGATCCGAACCACGACGTTCTTCAACCTGTTTGAGACTGCGCACGGACCATCCCAAGGTGACTGTAGTTTTAGTCAGAATCCTTTCTGTCGAGTCGGATTTCACAACCACACCTCATCTCCTTCGTTGAATCGATGTTCAGTAGCTCTCGTGTCGCATCGGGTCTTCATCTCCTCCGTCGCCAAGTTGACTTGCTCTCGTGCAAAGTTGTGCATCACTTCAAACCGGGCCTGGAGATCTTGAATGTATTCCTCAGGCGATAAAGGCGCACCTGGAGGGCGACCAAACAAGAGATGGAAGACGAGAGTCACGACCGATGAGCATCTGGGATGGAAAATACCCGGTGGTCTGATGTTTCTCTTCCACCCTAGTATGATTTCGGAAGGTTTCTGAGCAGGGTCTTTCAGAGAAGTCTTCGACGTTTCCAGGTGAGGATCCCTTCTGATGATGGAGAGTTAAGTTCTCTGATGCTGAAAGCAGTCTGTTCTTTTTTTTATGTCTAAGGAAAAATTATATTTTCTTAAAAAGTCCAATCCGATTATGCAAGGATCTGTAACATCTGCTTCATATGCCGTATGTAGTAGGCGGCACTTCCAAACGTGATGTTCAGGTATAACTTCCCAGCTATGTCGATTTCATCACCAAACACAGTCTGGAGGGTAACACAGGAGGGCGTCCTAATGACTTGATCTTTAAATTATTGAGCTAAGTCTTTCCGAATGATGGTAACATTAGCTCCTGTGTCAACAATCACATTGCAAGGAATTCCATCGATATGCCCATTGATGGATAGTCCATTACTGTTGCCAGTCACTGCAGAAATCTTGAGTGTTTTAAAACGGGGTTTTCACTATCGTTCAAACTCCGTTCTACGGTTTGGTCATTAATTTGTTCCTGCGTCGTTTCTGGGAAATGGTCTTATTTTCCGTGCCCTGGGGTTCTGCAGTTCCAGCATTTTGTTTTCTTGTCACTCTCTTTCCATTTCATGCCATGTAATTGTCTGTTTATATCGTCTGTCTTATTTTCCGTGCTCTGGGTGTTCTGCAGTTCCTTCAGCACCTCAGTTCCAGCACTTTAGGGTCGGTTTCTTGTCACTAATATTCCGTCTCAAGGCATTCAGTTGTCTGGTTAAATAGTCTGCCTTATTTTTCGAGCACAAAGGTATTCTTTCCTACGTGGCCTTCAACTCCACATTTCCAAAACTTTAGAGTCAGTTTGTTCTCATTCCTACTCCGTATCAAAGCATTGATTTGTCTGGATAAATCTTCTAAACGAGCCATCAATTGATCCACTGCCTCGTGAACTTAAGCAGCTCTGTCTGGGTGACGGTCTCTACGAGTTGCTTGCTGAGCTGCCTCGAATTTCATGGCGTATTTCATAGAGTGCTTTTTAAATCATTGGCATCTGCCATTCGTATAGCTTTCTGTATTTCCGAATCCCGAATGTCATCGATGAAGCACTGCATGGACAAAATTACCTTTGCCTTTCTCGGGCACTCTGTAAAGGATAGGTGAGACAGCCTTTCAACATCCGTGGTGAGCTCCTGGAATGGTGGACTTCTGTTGACGGGATTTTAATTGTATCCTAGTGTAATCTTTTAAACATTTCTCCCCAAAGCGTAGCTCCAATGCGCCGGAAGAGCTTTGAAATCTAGCCTTTGGTTTTCTGGCAGCGTTTAAAGGAAATCAGATGCGTCTGCTCTCAGAGAAGCGGTGAGATGACAGGCCTTAGCTCGAGAATCCCATCCATTCGCATCCACAACTAAAGAAAATTGTATCTGATATACTTGCCAAGAGGTCTTCCCATCATATGTAGATGTGAAAGAGAGGAGCGAGCAAGCATCGGTAAAAATTTAAAACCACCTTTATTGCTCCCTGCCATCGCTACGAATTTTTTCAAGGTTTCAACTTCTTTGGCGACCGCAGAATCTCTGTCATCAATTTGTTGTTCGATTTGGTGTTGGAGGGCAGAAAATCTTCCTTCAAGTCGTTCCTCCACAGCAGATATTCTCCTTTCTATTTGTTCTTTGACAGAAGAAACTTTTTCTTCAATTTATCTTGTCAGGACTTGTGTTTCTCTTGATTTGCTTTGGAAACATGATGTGTCCTGATTAGGAACAGGCAGCTTACTCAAGCTATGTTCAAGATTTGAGTGTGTAACAGACGACACAAGCAGGAAGCGTATACGAAACCATTTATTTTCTATACTTTTACAAGTACTCCCGAACTTCGGGATACAGAGACCAACCACTTGTGGTCTGAACGTAAGAATATAAAACTACTAACTAAACCTCTAAAAGCTAACTTTGAATTAGTATACAAATGCCTAGCACTAAGACTGGCTTTTATTTAAAAGGGTACGTATGTAGTATGCCGAGCTACTGAAACTACAATACGTTTTCAAATATCATGAGGACTAAACCTCTGGCCTTAAAGGCAACCAGCAACTGAATGAAAACTCGTAGAACTGAAGTGGCAAGCAGCTTGCTTCCTAAATCTCCTTCTCTTTCTCTAACTCTTGGCAAAAAGCCACAACTTAAATACTTAGGCGTTAACAGGACAATTTGCATAAACAAGTTAAAGCATTTATTTCTGGCCGGAAGTAGAAAATAAGAAGTGATAAGCGTTAGTAAAAGTGATAAACGTTTTAAAATAAAATTAACGTAAAAAAAACTTAGGATCCTTACAATCTAACCTTACTTTCGACCGAGTCTATTCTACCTTCCATAGCCTCGAGTTTGTTTTCAATTACGCAGTTAATTTCTCTTTTCATTTCCTTCTGACCTACTTCAATCTTTCCTTGAACACCCTTCATATGTGCTTTAACAGATTCCTGAACAGTTTCATATCCTTTTTAACAGATTTCTGAACAGCTTTCATCTCTCCTTTAAGAGTTACTTGACTTGCTTTCATCTTTCTTTAATAGATTCTTGGACAGCTTCCATCTCTTTAACTGATTCTTGGCCAGCTTTCATCACTTGTTTAACTGAATTGACGGCCCCTTCCATCTTTTCTTGGAATGCAGCAAATGCATTCATCAACTGCCTCAATTGTTCTTCCATGGTCCTTGTGATTGGCATTCAAATTCCACTCCTGACACCGAAAAGTGTTGCATGCGTACGGGTTCGTAATAGATTGAATGCACAAGTCTGATCAAAAGTTTATGAAATTTATTCTTATCACAAGAAATAAAACAAAATGCTGAAATTTTTCATCACAGATATTCATACAGTAGTAGTAATTCATACAGTAGAAAGTAATATCATACAGTAGTTATATTTTAAGCTACTAAAACGTTAATTAAGACACATTTCAAATCGCAAAGAAAGCTAATCCGATCTCAAAATCACAGCAGTTAAGTAACCAACAACAACTTGGTAAAACAACTGAACTGAGATCTTTCTGTCCGGCTTTTTAAAACTGTTTAATCAGTCACGAGAAGCTTCTCGTAATTTCTATTTTCTTGAAGTATCTTAAAAGCAAAAGAGTACAATTATGAGATAAATTGTATTTATTAAATGTTAAATTCGCGTGCTCCTATATTTTTACTTTTTCGGCGTAGCTTTCTCTTAAAACTCTCATGCGCTGCGTTGCACGGGGAAATAAAGAAATTTTAATTAGAATTCTACGTAGGTTGATCCAAAAAAAAGTTTACAAGCAGAAGCATTTGAAATGTAATAATTGTGGAGCGAATATTTTCACGCAGGGTGGTTGACAGATGGAGCTAGTTGTCCTACAGCGGTTCTACGGGTAAGTAGCGTCAGTACGCAGACACTTAAGAGCGACAGTAATGGCATGACGTCTAGAAAAGTGTTCTCGCATAGAGGTGCGAGACGTAATTCGATTCTTATGGGCCAAGAATGTGGCCGCATCCAAAATTCACAGACAAATCGTTGAGGTATACGGGGACAAAGCAATGAGTAGACAACAGGTAGCGAAATGGTGTCGCTCTTATCAAGCGGGAGGGAGCATGTGGGAAACCGCAATATAGAAGCGAGCAGCCGTCCAAGTTCTTCAAGGACGGATATCAACACGGCACGTGTTGAAGAAATCATCCAAAGGGATCGACGAGTAACCGTGCGTGAGATTGCCTCAGAGTTGGACCTGAGTTATGGTAACGTTCAGCGTATCGTAACCGATGAGTTGCGATATTCCAAAGTTTGTGCGCGCTGGGTTCCACGTGCGTTGTCCGCGGAGCTTAAGGCCACTCGAATGATGTGCAGCCTCACATTTCTTCAGCGATACCATTCAGACGGCCAACATTTCATTGATCGCATCGTTACCGGTAATGAAACATGGCTTCATCACTTCACCCCCACATCCAAAAGAGCCACAATGGAGTGGAAACATGCTGGATCACCGACGTGGAAGAAGTTTAAGGTCACACCCTCTGCCGGTAAAGTGATGGCAACCGTTTTCTGAAATACGACTGGTGTTATCCTAATCGAGTATTTGGAGCGTGGCCATATCATTAAGGCCGATCGTTATTGTGCAACCTTAACAAAATAGCGTAAAGCCATCCGACGCAAACGGCCTGGATTACTGAACAAAGGGGTCATTCTTCTGCATGAAAATGCCAGGCCCCATACAGCTCGCCAGACTCAGGAATTGCTGCAAAGGTTCAAGTGGGAGGTCTGGAATCACCCCCATACAGCCTCGATTTGGCTCCAAGTGACTATTTCATTTTTCCGGCGTTGAAGTGATACTTATCCGGACCACGGTTCACCTCAGACGATGCAGTGAAAACAGCTGCCGAGAAATGGCTCAATGAGCAGGGCCCTGATTACTACCAAGACGGGATAAACAAGTTGGTCGAACGTTCTGACAAATGCCTAAACAGGTTTGGCGACTATGTGGAAAAGTGAAGGTCAGATGTGTCTCTTGATTCCCATTTGTATCTTGTTTCTATTGTTAATAAATACTTTTTCATTTGCCTTGTAAACATTTTTTGGATCACCCCTCGTACTAAAAATAGCTAAATAAATACAAAATCCTTAACAATATTTATCAATAAGCACGGATTGCAGTTATTCAGTTTGGAACAATTATAACTCCTGCTCTTTGCACTAACGAAATCTGATAAAAGTTACAGTAGTTACACAGAAGCATCAATAATCCGTAGTCTTCAACAGATTGGAGCATTAACTCGTGCTTTAACCAGATCTCATCATTAAAAACTTATTTAAATTGCGCTTACTGACCCTAACTTTCGATGACTTATTCGGACTGCTCAAACTGCACAAAACTATTTATATCGACAGAAAACTATAAAATAGTAGCTCACAGCAGAATGGTCGCACTGTGTTAATGGGATATCTCATTATTATAATTTCTATTACAATCTAATTATAATTAACTGAAAATTTCTTAGGTGAGTTAAGCCACAAATGAGACAAAAAATGTGCAAAGTATAATATATAAAGTAATATAAAAGTTAACCTAATAATGTGAATTAAAATTAAACAACTTTACGCTTTTAAAAAGTTTATTTTAATTAATACGCTATTTTTATATTCCAGCTGTTCTATTTCCTTTTTATATGAGCTTCACCAAACCGTAGTTTTTGTGGCTTTTTAACAGCGAGAGAACATTAAGTTAGAGAGAAAGTTAAGAAGGCAATCAGCAGGTTATTTTATGCACGTTTTAGAGATATCTAGAGAAAAAATTAATAAGATGGGTGATTATCTGTGGTAAAAATACAAGTTTTACACATCATATTCCGAGTTTTATATTAGATAGCTTAGGAGTTCCTGCGATAATAAAATTTATTCACAGAGAATAGAGGTTAGTAAATATGTGGACCACTCCACCCACAAGACAATCAATCATTAATGCAGGGCGACGGAAACGAGCATTATCATTCATTAGGAGGAATTTATGATCGATTGCACTGCTGAATTTGACGTTGGCTGAAAAATCTCACCTCAGTATACTTTACGTTCATAGCTACTATAATGGTAAAAAGGCATAGGTCAATTCCGGTGTTCAAAATGATGCACGCCTATATCAGGTTTACGTTATCCCCACAAGATAATTGCACTACGATTGCACTACGATTTTATTGCACTACGATATGAAAGCACACATTGCAAGAAAGAAATTACCAGAAAATGTTCATAGATTACTTGTAATCAATGCACATAAAATAAATACTAAAAAGCTATACAATAAACCATGTTTAAACATCGATGAGTACAGGGAAGCATAACAAAGCAAATGAAAACAGAAAATGTTTTTTAGTCCATTATTCCATTATGTGCTATTTCTAATTTAATAGTCGTTGCTTGATAAGCAAACAGCAAACACACTAATATTTTCCGAATACCTATCCCGATCTTCTGCTACAGATAATCCCTTAGCAGGGAAAAAGTATCACGCTGTCCTCCTAGAAGAAGTACGTCATCGGATGACAACCATAAAGTGATCTACCATAATAAGCTGTTTCTCCCCTTTTTGGCGTTCAGGCTGTTCTCCGAACCTTATCCGAAATTTACTATCGATTCTAATGCTAAATTTGGTATAGAATTTAAGCCTCATCTTAGTATGCTTCAGATTTATAGTTGTAATGATAAAAATGCATCGGACAATGAGGGTGTTCAAAATGATGCCTCCTACATATGTTTACATCATCTTTGTACCATCACGAATGTTTTCAGGCTTATTGCTTGTGTTTTGCTGTCTCCAAATTATGTCGTCTTGATCTTTGTATTGGTTAGCGATGCTGGTTGCCGTATTGTGGGGTTGGGATTCGAATCCCGCAGAAGGTATGGATATTTGTAAATGTATAGTGTCTGCGCAGCATGTAAGTTCTTTAAATATTGGTGATACCAAAGTCCTGTATACGGTTTAGTGATAAGGGAAGAGAGGTAGGAGACTCTCTGGCCTATCTTCTAGAGTGTGTTCTGTTAAAATCAAAGTAAACTGTATTGTTAATACGGTGGAAGTCTAACTTAAGGGACTACTTGGAGAAGCTCTAGTGTCTCGCCCACTCGTTCCTGTCTGGCCCTCGGAATTGTAACACATATGGAGTTACTCTTTAAATAAAATTGAGACTCAGAGATAAAGACAGCTCGATTTCAGTCTAAGATAACATAACTATATACGAGTACATTATCACTATAAACGGAATATAATAAAATCGCTATAAATGGGCGCATGTTGCAGCATGAGTTATTGGAACATAAATAACGGATTTCCTTGCATATAGCCTTCTTTCTGCAACATTCATCTTACAGTGTATCTAGATAGTCAGGTTCTGTAACTTCAACAAACTCTTGCAGTCCGCAGTGAGTTAGTTGTCTACCTTTTTTTAGCTATCATTGTCAAATAACAGACCCGAGGGTTTGTTGTAACACTTTATCGGCTTTTACCTGCTTGTCTGCATACATCACCAATGTTTTTAAACTGTATCCAGGTTCCCGACGAGACGCTTTTAACTACTTTTAGATATTGAGAAACCAGTGTTAATATCTAGCCTGCTTCCATTTTCTCAGTCGCACTCAATTTCTCACAGTTCTTTAAATTCCTTTCACACGACATGGTCAACCTTTCATATGCGAAAATATTGTTTAACTACTTTGACACTCTTTGAAGTTAGAATTTTAAGCACTCTTTAGCTGTCTTTTTCACACGTGCTGAAGGAATAAGTGGAAATATTTACATGCTTCTGAGTAGTGATGGTAAATCCTACAGAACTACAAATAAAAACTGATAAAGTTGACCTAAAACTACTAACCAACATATTTGTAATGGATTTCATTCATATAATCAACATAAAGCACCTTTTTATTTTTTCTCTTTATTATTAATTTTTCTCAGCCACTGTATTTTGAGCTCCATGGTTGAACAATTTTGACGGACTTTCAAATCTGTGCTTGCCCAACTGTATTCTTCCATTTATTCGGAAAAAATTTAGAAAATTCGCAATAAAATTCAGATTTAAATTGCGAGATACTTTTTAAATTCTTATCAATAAATCTTGAGATACATTCCGCAAGAGAAGAGGAAAAGAGTGGTCCCGTGATCTAGTGACGTTACCACGTTAATCGCCTATAAAATTACTTTTTACTCATTAAGCATTTGGCAACAAGATAATGTTTGGGTGTTGCTATGTCCGTTGCTATGTTTTTTATATTAAGGAAAAGTGGCATGTACTTTTAAAATAATTTTACAATATGTCTCCTTTTCTGTTTTTCAGTTTTAGTTTCTTATTTGAAACGACATGTATATATGGACTGCTGTTGAAGTAATTCATAAATCTCCTTCTAAAATATAAGAGCAACATGGTATTTATACATTAACTTTATCGTTGTTTTTCTCCAAAGCTTGTTATGTCAGTCATAGATAATTATTATAACTGCGGTTAAAAGTAAAATCTATTTTACTGTGCAACAATACATACTTAAGCAAAACTATAAAACCCCTAAAATTTTTGTTTCTGTTTCATTACATTTTATGATTTTGTATCAATTACTTTGGTATTTGATAAAATGATATTAAATTACATATTGTATGGTTTGTGCAGCTGTTGTCGAGAACAAAGCCAGCTCAAGCGAGTGGAAGTACTGCTTCTGTAGATTCTAAGAGCCGCTCTAAAGTTCCTACTCTAGAAGAATTTGTTAAAAACAGAGATTTCACTGGAGCACTTACATTGTTAGAAGTAGGTTTATAATATGAAATGATTTCTTATTTATATTCTATTTAGTCTGTTTTAGAAGTTTTTCTTAACCTGGCAGTTTTCATAATTAATGTATGCTTTTAATTCATATTTCACAAAAATGTGGGTAAAAGTTTACAGTTGGGTGTCCTTTGTTTTTTTTTTTTTTTTTTTGGTGATTCTTTTTTTATACCAAGATTGGTGCCAGGAAAGCTTAATATCAACATGGCCGCTACACAAAACCAAAATAAGAAGTCAAAGAATTGCACCAATTTGGTGACCATGCACACATTGTTCTATTTTCACTTGAAAAAACATTAGGGAATTGCACAAACTAGGCATTGTGCACTGCGTTAACTTTGTCCATGTATACGTCAATCTATTTTCATTTTAAAAAATCAGGAAGCTAAAACAAAGTTAAAACTATTATGGTAACCAGAAATGAGGTTTCATCGCCAAAAGTGAATAAAATTTGTTGCTTTTCAATACGTAATATCTTTGATGCCAAAATGAATAGGTAAAATTTTACAAGCAATGCCTTTTAACACAAATAGGGATTTCTTATGACCATAAAACTATCCATTTTAGACAAGATTATAGTTCACATGCTTTCTGCTAGCATATCAGTTTTCAGTTTCATGTAGGTAATAAAATTAGACAAAAATGCAGGGCTTAATTTCTAAAATTAGAAGTGCCAGAGCCCTATGAAGACTGTGAGGAAGGAAGAAAAAAATAAATAAATAAATAAAATAGCTAATAATTAAATAATAAATTTAAATTAATTTTGAATAATTAAATAGGAATAAAAAGTATCGGACCTCGTCTTATTTGAGGCATTGTCTGGAATTACGATTCCACTTAAGGGACTAAGAAGCAGCTCAGCCAATCTCCATCTGAGTTTAAGCCCTGATAATACATAAAATTACTATTCCAAAGGATGACAGCTATCGGTCTTTTTTTTTAGCAGCACACGAAGGGAAAAAAAAAATAAAACGATTAAAGATCCACTAAGGAGAATAGTGAGAATTCTAGAAACAGTATGAGGGTATGGAAAGAAAATTTAACTGAAAAGTGTAGCTTTGAAGATAAAGAGGAAAGAGTTCAAGACTTCCTGATTGCGATGCTCTGTCGATATAATTCTAGCCGTTAAGCAGAAATTTTCTCTGTTTACTTTTCGTGAATAAATTTTCCTAAATATAACGTGAGAATAAATATAAGATTTCTCGGTACAAGTGACAGCAGTGGTCCCCCGTTTGGTTACATCATTCAGAAAATCTACAGCTCTGCAGAAGGAAGTGACTAGCGTGGAATGTGCACGACCAGGGTGTCACTTTTAGTTCTTTGAGGAATACAAAATTTACTCGCTCTCATAAATTTATTGCATATCCTGAAGAATAAGCCTTTGACATATAGTAATTGAGGGCTTTTCTTTCCTAAAAATTCTCAACCTCTGTGCAAAGCTTGAGTGTGATGGAAAGACGAGCTTGCATTCAGAAGTTAGAATTGGACTTTTAGACATGTTTACTATTAAAACAAAATTTCTGTGCTAAAATTGTGGTTCATTTGCATAAAAAAAAGTGCCTGAGCCCTTTCATTTAGGGCTCCGGGGTGCTCGGGCTGAAATTATAATTTATTTCGAAAACTGAGAAGTACCAGAGCCGGGCTCTGGTGGGCTCCGGCGCAATTTAAGCTCTGCAAAACTGCATTTCAGAATTGGCATTAGTGAAACTGTGTGATGTTGCAGAAAAAGAGGTACTGTTTTCTATAACGTTTCATATTATAATAGATACTTTTTGTATTATTAAAGACAGTATTAAGACCAAAATTTATCATAATTACAGATTTAGGTGAAAATATGCTTAAGCTATCGCCAATTTGGCACAATTTTCTCCTTTAAAATGATTGATTATAGCAACCATATTGTTTATATTTAAAAGTTAGCAGAATAGTGGATTTATTGCCAGTCTAGAGAAACTAAGCTTTGCAATAATAAAGTAACGTCTCTCACCATTATGAATTAATCCATGCATATTCCATTCTGGAATTATCATTTAAGTTATTAAATTATTGCGGTTAAAGTAGACTGAAGGGTATGTTATTGAAAATTTAATGGCTCCATGTACCGTTGTTTTATCACAATTCGAGAAACTTACTTACATTTATGCAGGTTCTTCATTATTTAATTTCTTTAAATATAACACAGGGTACTAATTCAGAAGTCAAACAACAAAGATCAGCGTTATACCTACAAAATTTTCACAGGACTAGTTTCGATGGTTTTACCGAACCATCATCTTCAGCTGCAAAACCGCAAATGAACAAGATAGGAAATAATGATTAGATAAGATAAGAAAGCCTGGACAAGAATAAGCAAGTGGCGCCATCTGTTGGCGAAACCAGAACTAAAACATAATTTCTCTAAAAGCCGAAGGCAAATTTGGATTGGAATTAGGATCGTTAACTAGAACAGAAAGATTTTTATGAATGTGAAATGCCTCTAGAAAATCCAGTTCTCCAATGGAAGATCTTTTTTGAATAATTTTGGCAGCAGAAAAATTGAAAGTGTGATTTTCGGACCAACAATGTTGAGCAACAGAAGACCTCTGTGTTTCCTTTTTTCTAACATATGCCTCATGTTCTTTGACGCGAAATTTTAAGGCTCTCTTAGTTTGGCCAATGTAAGTTAAACCACACTGGCAAGGAATCCTATAAATACCCCAGGAATTCATATCCGGAATGGGGTCCTTGAGTATAGAAGTTGGAATTTTATTGATGGGAGAAAAAACAACCCGAAAGTTAAATTTCTGCAAAATATGTGCAACTTTATAGCTAATTGATGGAAAGAAGGGAATGACAACAGAATTTTTATAATCTCCTAAAATAAGAGTGTGGCTTTTAGTGTGTTGAGATGAGAATTTTTTAACTGCTTGATTAATAATGTTGGGTGAAAAGCCCCTGTCAATAGCTATTGCTTTTAAATAATTTAGTTCTTCATCAAGGGCTAGTTTGGAGGAGCAAACTTGAAGAGCACAAAAAACATAGGAATAAAATGAACCTAACTTTTGTTTAGTCAGATGACATGATTTAAAGTGTGGTGGAAGGCAAACCGATGAAGGTTTACGGTAAACTGTAGTACTGAAGTTGGATGTGTTACGTGTGACCAGAATGTCGAGAAACGGAAGAGAATTGCAAGTCTCAAGTTCAAAAGTGAACTGAATAGCAGGATCAGTAGAATTCATTGTTGAAAGAACTTTATTTAAATCATCTTTATTACCTTCAAACAGGGTAAAAGTATCGTCTACGTAGCGGAACCATGTCGGGAAGTTTAAAGTTTCAAACTAGCCCTTGATGAAGAACTAAATTATTTAAAAGCAATAGCTATTGACAGGGGCTTTTCACCCAGCATTATTAAACAAGCAATTAAAAAATTCTCATCTCAACACACTAAAAGCCACACTCTTATTTTAGGAGATTATAAAAATTCTGTTGTCATTCCCTTCTTTCCATCAATTAGCTATAAAGTTGCACATATTTTGCAGAAATTTAACTTTCGGGTTGTTTTTTCTCCCATCAATAAAATTCCAACTTCTATACTCAAGGACCCCATTCCGGATATGAATTCCTGGGGTATTTATAGGATTCCTTGCCAGTGTGGTTTAATTTACATTGGCCAAACTAAGAGAGCCTTAAAATTTCGCATCAAAGAACATGAGGCATATGTTAGAAAAAAGGAAACACAGAGGTCTTCTGTTGCTCAACATTGTTGGTCCGAAAATCACACTTTCAATTTTTCTGCTGCCAAAATTATTCAAAAAACATCTTCCATTGGAGAACTGGATTTTCTAGAGGCATTTCACATTCATAAAAATCTTTCTGTTCTAGTTAACGATCCTAATTCCAATCCAAATTTGCCTTCGGCTTTTAGAGAAATTATGTTTTAGTTCTGGTTTCGCCAACAGATGGCGCCACTTGCTTATTCTTGTCCAGGCTTTCTTATCTTATCTAATCATTATTTCCTATCTTGTTCATTTGCGGTTTTGCAGCTGAAGATGATGGTTCGGTAAAACCATCGAAACTAGTCCTGTGAAAATTTTGTAGGTATAACGCTGATTTTTGTTGTTTGACTTCTGAATTAGTATTTATTCGGCGTGTTATTGTGTCTTAATAACACAGGGTGATAATATTTAGTAGCAACAATTTGAATAACAACACAGCTTCCAAATATTGAGTAGCCATGTTGGCGCGTTTATTGCCCATTAAAAAAAATTGCCAAGCAGTGGGCTAAATCGCATTTAAGTCCGGCTTTATATAATAAAGCATAATATATTTTTTTTAATTGTAACTAGTAAATGTGTGTGCATGAACAAAATTTTTTAAACAGTACCTAATGAATGTGATATGTAACAAGGAAGTTTTAATATTAAAACTTCCTTGTTACATATTAAAACTTCCTTGTTACATATCATTTGGTTTTAGCCTCAGTTTATCTTAAATGATCTCTTCCTAAAGTATGTGTAAAGTTGCAATTTTTATAAGAATTGAATCTTATGGAAAATGCAAATTCCATAAATAGCCCTTGTAATTTTTTTTTTTTTTTTTTTTTTTTTTTTTTTTGTGTGTGTGTGTGTGTGTGTGTGTTGTAAAATCCTAGTTTTGTTCATTTTCATCTGTAACATAAATAGTTGGGTATTTTATGTTCGTAAAAACACATACTAGTATGTCATTTGTTTAAAAATGTTCTATAAGTGATTTATTTTTAAAGAAGCTGGTATTCAAGAAACAGTAAAAACATTATAGACATTTAAAAGTGTAAAGATTAGACAAAGCATACAAGGACTCTCTGCTTAAAAGGAGAGATGACTTCATGGAGGACTTCCTAAGAAAAAACTGGTTTGTATTCACATTATACATGAAACCATGTAGCCAGCCCATTTACCTGTGACCAAACCTGGATCGAACTCTTAGTATAATCCTAATGTAGATTATTTATATTATGTTGTACACCTATCCCTCGATTTACACGGCTTAAATTAACAGATTTCAAAAACTTGGTAAAAATTTATATTCAGCTGCATATACACAAATGTATATATCTGAATCATTTTTGAATCTTATTCTTTTGGTAACACTGGTGGCAACAACAAGGATAGAGATTCCCCATGTTGTAAAAGGGGAATCCCTGCTGTATGTATATGTATTTCACAACAGTAAAGCTATTTGGTTCATATGAATTAGTTCAGTATCAGTATTTTAGCAGCAAAGCTAAAATCATTTTTATCTACTTATTTGAATGTTTACTGGTAAGTTTTCAACATTAATATTTTTTGTGGCATTTTTATAATTTACGTACATTTTTTCCAGGTTTTGTAATGCTAAAAGATTTGGAAAAAATCAAATAAAAAGAAAAGTTATATATTTAGAAAAAAAAATTAAAATATTAGATCGTCTATGTAATAGAGAAAAAGTGACAGATATTGCTAGATTTTACTCCGTGAATGAAGCCACAATAAGGACGATTAGAAAAAATGAAGACTATTAGAAAAAGTGTAGTATCTGGAACTTGCACCAGTAACAGCACAATTTCATATGTAAGAGATGGTACAATGGAAAATATGAAAATGCATTAGGAATATGAATAGAAGACCAAAATCAAAAACAGATTCCAATTGATACTAATGCTATTGCAAATAATTAATTTTTAAGTGCTTTATAATCTTTAAAGATTTATAAAGCACTTAAAAATCAGTCACCACCAACTTCGTCAGATGAAAAAAAGGTATCCTTTTCCCCAAGTCATATTTAGTTTGAGCGATTTAAACAAAGACATTTTTTACATATTCTAAGACTGAAAGGAGAAAGTGTATCTGCTGATTCGGATGCAGCACAACAATATCCAGGAAAATTTGCTGAAATCATTGCTGCCAACTTCTACATGTCTGATCAGATCTTCAATGCTGATGAGTCCATATTGTTCTGGAAAAAAAATGCCTAAAAAAACCTATTTAGCTAAAGCTTGCAAATCAGCTAGTGGTCATAAGGTAGTGAAAAGTCGTATAACAATTTTTTTTTTCTTTTGCAGTGCTTCAGGCAATTATATAATGAAACTATTGGTTATTGACAAATAAAAAACACACTTATTTAAAGGAATAAACACAAATAACCTTCCTGTTTATTGGATGGCTAATAAGAAAGCATGTGTCACTACCATAGCTTTCAATGTATGGTTTCATAACATGTTTGTCCCAGATGTCAAATTATTATTTAAGTAAAAAGGGATTGCCTTTTAAGGCTCTTCTGTTAATTGATAATGCACCTGGTCATCATTGAGATTTACAACATGAAAATGTAGAAGTTGCCTTTTTACCAAAGAATACAACTTTTTTATTACAGCTGTTAGATCAAGAAATAATTTCTACTTTTAAGGCATTGTGTATCAAACAAATCTTCAAGTATATTTAAGAACAAATAGAGAATGGTGAATCTTTTATGGATGCTTGGAAGAAATTTACAATCTTAGATTATGTTAAGCATGTTGGACTGTTCATATACTCAGATTAAACAATCAATGCTCAACGCATGCCGGAAAGCATAATGGCCAGATGCTGCTAAAGATGAGAATGATACCATTAGAACATGAATATTCTCAGATCACTAAATTGGCCCAAACTATAGCAGGAGAAGGTTTTGATGATTTAGCTAAAATAGATATTGAAGAAATAATGGCTGATGAAGAACTAAGTGAGGATGAGTTAGTTAACATGATTCATGAAACAAATAAACATGATGAAGACAATGATTCTGATGAAGAGCAATCTAAACCAGTTGCATTCACAGCAAGAGTCATCAGTGTAAGACTTGAATTGGGAAGAAAATTAGGTAATCATTTTTTTACAATATGACAGGAATATTGAATGAGCTCTCCAATTCCAACGGGAGCTTAGTAAGTGCTTAAATAAATATGAGAAGGTTTACAAAGGTTTAGGGAAGAAAAAAACCGAGGCAATTGTTAATTACGGATTTCACTACAAAGTCTTGCCAATCTGAGATCTTCTCTGATTCATCAACCATTGAATCAGAGTCTTTTTTATTAAGAACGCTCAAGTGATGAAAGTGACATCATACTAGTCAAGAAGAAAAGACTAATAGTTCCATGATAGTAATG
The DNA here is from genome assembly GCF_044657685.1 of Stegodyphus dumicola. NCBI lineage: Eukaryota > Metazoa > Arthropoda > Arachnida > Araneae > Eresidae > Stegodyphus > Stegodyphus dumicola. Next base: position 180,825,076 of record NC_140776.1, on the reverse strand, counting down.
ATAGTGATTAAACTTATAATAATTTTTTGAATGATCTTATATTTTCCTAATGCAAAATAAATTAAATACATACTTCTATTAATTACATATATTTGTTATTTTATGAACTAAGTATAACTTTATTTATTTTAAGGTGTCTTACTTTTTTTATGTAAATAAATAACTAAATTATGCACGTTTAGTGTGTTTTTCATTTTACACAGTTTTACATAGCAAAATCCAAGATTTTGATTTACACGGTTTTCTGTTTAACCTATCTACTGTGTAAATCGAGGGATAGGTGTATCTTTCATATTGTACACTTTTCAAAATTCCCTTTTTAATAATTGCCTTTTATTCTTTTTAAAATATACCACTTAATAAACTTTTCCCTTTTAATTACTTTTTGATAGTTTTACATTTATTTGAGATGTTTTATTCAGTTAGGCACTCTGTAGTTATGAGCTTTTCCTTTTTAGTTCAAAGGGGCTTCGCCCCTGAGGGACTATTGTTTTCATTTTGCGATTTTACGTTGAATCACTCTGAATGTCCGTTTCACTTTTCAAACTGTTGCCACCATATATTATCACTCTGTATTGTATTTGAAGTAATTAAATAATGAAGAATCTGCATAAATGTATGTATGTGTTCTTGCATTGTGCTAAAACAATGGTACATAGAGCCGTCGACTTTTGAATGACGTAATCCTACTATGAATATGGGCATCTGGAAGCACAAATTTGAAATTTGGAATTTTTTTTATTATCGATTTCATATTTTGTAAAACCTTAATGAATTTTTGATTAACAAACTCAAGGATTTCAAAGTGAGCAATGGCAATGTTGTACAGAAAAAAACATTTTTATTTCCAGTGTGTGAGATTATGTATCAGAAATTCTAAAGATAATTTAATAAAAGATCTCAATTTAAAATTATTTTGCAATAATGCTCTTAAACTGAATTTTATGATTTAAGTGCAAAGAACATGATATTTAATAAATAAAGTTAATGTACAAAATGTTAAAAAAAATGGCCCTTTATGCATGTCCGTTTCACCTTTCAGATTTTCTTTCCCCCCTTTTTTTTTGTTAGTTTTTTTTTTTTTTTTTTTTTTCTGTAATTTAAAAGTGATTGATCTAGGTCATAGTTAATGTGCTAAATCCTTTGAATGATACCTTATAATGGAATAATCTTAAACAATCTTAATAAAGAAATATGCATACCATTACCGAACATAAATATTAGTAGTTCATTAGGTGCTGAATGAGTTTGGAATTTTCATGGTTTCTCCCATATGTAAAATGAATGCTTGTTATTATATTTTTCATTGGAAATATCTGTTCTAAAACAGATAACTATTGAGTACTAATTAACCTAACCATCATCTAATATTAAAACTGGCAATTCCAGAAAGAATGATTAATTTGAGAGATATTGCTGTTTACAGTATATGTCATTACATGGAGTAAAATATAGGAAATTAAACCAAAATTATTCTCAGATATTTTACTTAAATTGCTAAATTGTACTAAATTGTAACAACATCAATATTTCAAAACACAGCAGTAAGCTTTGGTAAGTAAGTAAACAGTGGTGTAGCTGTAGAAGGGGTAAAGGAGACTGTCCACCTTGGGCAGCTTATTTTTAAAGGTGCTAAGTTTTTTTTTTTTTTTTTTTTTGTGTGTGTGTGTGTGTGTGTGAAACATTTTATAGGTGTTGATCAGGTGGATTGTCAAGACACATGAAGAATAATTAGATTCTAAATTGCCATATGAAGTTAAATCGAGAGAAAATAGTTTTAATCTAGATAAAGTACATGATTTCAACAGTTACATTATTTTCTTATATGCTTTTTGTTCTATTGAAACTTTTGATTGCAAATTACGAATATCAGCTAAATTATGATTACAGAGATCATAATTTGAGATCCTTGTTAAGAAAGTATTTTACACGCTACTGTAGCTAGGATTTAATTTTGGGAGAGGGCTGTGAGTTTTATCTAAAACAACATTTTTGTAACTGTCTTCTATTTATAAACTGAAACTTCTATTTGGGGGAGGGGCAGCTGTAATCTTTTCATCTTTCCCTTAAATGCAGCTATGCTTTCAGGGTTTTATTTCCATTATTACTGAGAAAATTAAAACATGAACATAAAAGGACAGTCCTTTTGAGTTTTTGTCATTTATTCTAAAATACAATCTCCAAAACAAAGCTCCAAATAATGTGATACTAGTGCGAACTTCCATCTCAATTGTTATAAGTGTGGTGAAAAATAAAAATCATTTAAGAGTACAAATAAAAATAATGTTGTGTATAAAAAATCTTTCTGTACTGTCTGCATAACAGTGAGAACAATCAACTGATTGCAGCACTACATTGTCATGGGTGATTTTGCAAACAAAAAAACAAGCAAAATAATAATATAGTTTTAAAATGTTGAATTAAAGTTTTTCTTCAAAAATAAATGCAAAGTTTGAATCTATTTATCTACGTGTTGTTTTGATGTTCTTTTCCGTCATTATCTGAGTGTATATCAAGAGGTGTGGCATATTCAGAGACCACGCTGGGCAGATAAAATTCTATCTATGCTACTGGCAATGAATCTTACTATGTGTAAAGTTCTGTTCCATTGATATGTATAAAGTTCTTTTCTTTTTCCCATAGTTTTCTAGAAATAGTGGAAAAGGTGACCTCAGGAATGATTTATGGATAGCTTACTGTGCCTTTCATCTCTCAGATTATAGAAGAGCTATGGAGGTATATCCTAAATTTAATGAAGTAATTTTTAAAACACAGGTTGTATTGCTAAAGTAAAATTGCTATTAAATTAATTTTCCAGTGTTCTTCTAAGTGTTTATTAATTGGTAAACGGTGTTATTTTAGTTCTTTTCAAATTTTTCATGTTATATATAAAATATATATTTTTTAAGTATACAACCTTCCAGTCTAGCTTGCTATGTAGATTTGTTATCCTTGCTCCAAAAATGCTGTCATTACTTATGTGTTAACCAGCCAAAAAATGTAGTATTTGGAAGGACTTTAATTATATCTAGCAATGTATTGTGTGCTCATATAATGTATCAGTATTTGTGCTTTAGAGCATTTTATTCTAATGTATGCTTAAGACAGTTCTTTACACCAAAACTGACTGCTTTTTTGCATCTAAGTCTGATAGTGAATATTTTAATCACGCATTTCAAGGAAAACAAGAGTATTTTTCCATCTTTTGAGCTTGGTCAATTGCTTTTTCTGTGTATCTTAAAAGAATATTGTGTGTAATCAAAAGTGCTATGTGTATTTGACTTCATGTGTGAAATTCAAATGTGAGTTTATTTTCAGTTATAGACTCTAAAATGTTATTAAAATTATTTAAAACTTCTGGAGTGCATGAAAAGTATTAGAAAAATTAACATATAAACTATATATTAGCTCAAAAGTTTAATTATTACTTTTCTAATGTGAGAGGAAATTATGAAAATCATTTGTAAATTGCTGAATTTTATTTATGTTTGCAGGAATATAACAAAATTCTGCAGAGAGAAGATGCACCAGCTGAAGTTTGGACATACTTAGGATGTTGTTATTTTTATCTAGGAATGTATAAAGAAGCAGATGCAGCTGTGACTAAAGGTGTAAATTTAAAATCTCTGAAATTATTGTTAATTTCATATTATGTTCCTGCAATGTATAAATATCATGTTGGGTGTCTTTGTGCTGTTTTCTGCACCTCAAGCATGTATTTATCCTTAAATGTAGCAAAGTGATATCACTTTAACAATGAACTTGCTTTATCAGTTTTAACTTCTGAACCAGTTACTAACAGCACGTTATTTGAGTAGTAATTGTATGGAACAAAAGAAATTTTGGAACTTCCAGCAGATCTTGCAAAAGCCTTTAGTAACATCTGAAATTTGCATGTTACATACTGGGAGATTCAGTTTGTCAGTTTTGGTAAATGTGCAAAAGCCACTTTGAAAAGGAAATATCAGTTGTTCTTCTTTCTTTCTTTTTTTTTAAAGTTAAATATTGGATGGTATATTTTGTTTGCTTAGTATGAAATGTTCAGCATTGAATATGTCAGAAGAATTGTGTAATTTTTTCAACTCATTTAATTATTATCAGATTGGGGAAATTATTGAATTTCAGTTTATTTAGGCCATTATTCTTTGATTTTATGTTATATTAATTAGTATTTTCTGTCTTTTTAATTCTGAAGCATTACAAGCATGCATAAAATCCTAAAAATGGCAATATGAAAAATATTAGTATGCAACACTAATACTTCTTGCTGGGATTTAAATATGAATCAGACTACCAATATTCAGCTATTTTATCCACTCATCTGCTAATAATATATTCTCCAGGAAGTCTTTTCACTCTTTAGAGAGATAATTCTTATGTGTGTTGCCTTATTTAATTTAAATTTGAGCTTAAAAATTTTAGTTATGTACATGATAAATTGTCTGTTCATCGGCTGTCACATGAATATTATTTAATTCTCCAGGGCCAAAATCAGATCTGCAGAATCGCCTACAATTTCATCTTTCTCATAAATTTGGAGATGAGAAGTTGTTAATGGTGTATCATCAGCAGTTGAAAGATATACTGGAAGATCAGTTATCTCTGGCTTCTATTCATTATCTAAGATCTCATTATCAAGAAGCCATAGATATATACAAGCATATTCTTCTGGATAACAGGTACACTACTCTATTAAATTGACTGTACTGTAAATTTTTTTCTTAAACGTGTACATTAAAATTTAGTATTTAAAAAAAATCCTAGATTTACTGGCGAAAAAAGAAGCCCTCAAACTTAGACCCATGTTACATTTTAGGGTAAAATTTGAGAAAAAAAAATGTAAGATCATCATTCTGATTAGAATTCATTTATTTTTAATTAAAACTTAAAAGCAAGCTACCTAAATACATGATTTTATTTAGTGTTTGAACAGTATATAGCACGATTTATTAAGCTCATTTCGGTCATTCTTCAGTTTCATTTATCAGAATACCCAATTTAAGAACCTAGGAACATCAAAGAAACAAAGTTATGGGAAAAATATAGCCGAAAAATTGGTCTTATATTTGAGTAAATCTCATGTTTGAGTATTTTGTGTTTTTTAAACTAAATGTATCAAAACATAGACTAGAGAAATTTGGTGTTTGAAGCAGCAAAAGCCCATTAAATTTCAGCTCTGGTACCTCTTAGTTTTTGAGAGAAATCATAATTCTGTCCACCGCTCAGACAATATAGTGGTCATGAGAATCTACTGCAGTACCAAAGGGCCTGGGTTCGAATCCCACAGAATGCATGGTTTTAACTGACCGTCCCTTCATAGAAGGCAACAATGCCCACCTATTAAGTGCAGCTACAATAAAATGGCCACCACTTCTGGCATTAGTAGTAGGCAGTGCTGAATGGGCAAATGCCCTACATTTGATTTAAAAAAAAAAAAAAATCTGTCTGGAATGCACTAGAGCCACTGTCTTATAATTCATCACATTATTAGCAAAAATATCATCTGTTATTTGTGAACATTTCTTTTAGTAGTCATTAAAACTGATATTAATATTTGCTACTGAGTGTATCCTTCCTCCTTATCTCACTTCCAAATACCATAAATAGTTGGAATGAAACATTCCTCATCAGTTTTTAAAGAAATAGAATATTATGAGCTATATTCCTTTGATCAAAAATGCTTCAAATAGATTAGATAAAAAAGCAATTTCATATCACCAAGCAGAATACTGTTCAAGTATTTTGTTCTTATCTTTGGTACCAAAATATGTTGTGCTATCATTAATATATTTAACTTTCGTTTGTAATTATTGTTTCATTTAATTTTTCATACACATATTTTAATTATTATTATCTTTAATTTATTTCAATAAATTTTTTTTTAATTAGTTAACTGATAAATTTTTTATCATTGTTCCTGATGACTTTCTGTAATGCTTTGCTCCAACACTAATAAACTGAGAAATTAAGCCCTACAGAAGCTGTATATATATATATTTTTCCCCCTTGAGGGAGATTCATTTATGTGATGGAATAGAGAGACAGAAAACTTAATTTTTGTGTAGAAATATAAAAAATAATGGATTTTTTCCCTTTGATTTTAGTTTTGATTTCCTTATCATTTTCTCCCATATTCCTACCAAAAATTATAAAATTAAGAATAACTTATTCTTTAACATTTTCTTTTTACTGCTAAATGCTTTTGAATTTCAAAAACGGCAAATTTATTTTTAATATAAAGTTCTAAAAGTTAATTAATTGTATTTTAGCTGTTTTATGTTTGAGTAGCTATTATTTTGCCTTTTAATCTAAAACTAAATCCTAAATTAACTCGGTAATGATACTTTTTTACCAAAGATAATCTGTTATTATCACTTTAACAACATGACCTGAAATCTGAAAATATTTACGCTCTTACTTTATTGCTTTTGATTCCATCTTTAAATATATCCAAGATTCTCAAGGTAACTTTTATGTTTAATAATTTATCTTTAATAATTTTTACATTAATTTTTTTTAGAGATGTGAAATTATTGTGGGTAAATTTAACTTATAGGATTAAGATAAGGATATATTCTGTGTATGTTTTATCCTTTATTCCTTAATTTTTATTTTATTTTCATATACTTATGTCCATTCCAAAAAATTCTTAAAAGTCAATAATTTATTTGAAAAAAAAAAAATTTGGTCTGAATTTTTTTAAATTTAAATGCAAAAAACTGCATTAACAGTATTTTATTGTTGATGTAACTATATTTTGCTTATATATGAGCTGTTCAGTGTTTAACTTAAGCTTGAAACTGTATAAAGAACAAAATATACAATATATCTGTGTTATGTAAATATTTAAATATGCATTATTTCTCATATCAGATCTGAAAAAGATTTTTTACTTCATTGTTTTCAATCCTAAATGTTTTGTTATATTCTTAAGTTTTTATTTTTTCAGTCAGTTTATTTCATATATACACACACACAAAATTTACATTTCTCAAAAAAGTGTTTTCATATTTAATTTTTTTTTTTTTTTTTTTTTTTTTTTTTTTTCAGGGAATCAATTGCACTGAATGTTTATGTTGCACTCTGCTATTATAAATTAGATTATTACGATGTCTCACAAGTAAGTTGTACCTACTTTCTGTTAAATCAGCTTCCTGTGTCCATAAATATCATTTTCACACAAATAATTATTAAGAATATTTATTTCAGATAAACTTGTGACTTTAGTTTGCTTGCTTGGAAAAAATACTTAAACATTTTTAAATTAACTTTTTTATTTGCTTTAGCACTAAAATTATCTGCCAACATTATACATAAAAAAAAATATTTATTTATATGCAGTAGTATTTTTCGATGACTATCAAAGAGGTAATGCTTCCATTATTTACCATTGTTTCTTAAATTTCTCTTTGTAGGAAGTTTTGGCTGTGTATTTGCAACATTATCCTGATAGTGCTACAGCTGTGAATTTAAAAGCATGTAATCATTTTCGCTTGTACAACGGGAAAGCAGCTGAAGTAGGTATATATATATATAAATGTTTTGGTATATTCTCAAGTTTTTATTTTTTCAGTTATATATATATATTGTTTCATAAGAATAAATTTAATTTAATTAAATAAATTTAAATATATATATATATATATATATATATATATATATATGAATTGAACTAATTTACCATTTACCACTTTATAATTTTTATTCTTTTATGTTTTTTATATGTTTTTTTGTTTTTACTTGTTCCATTGATCGGTTTTTTTATATGGGATAACTTTTCTCTTATTACATCCATAGGTTTTTACTGTATTTTTTGCCATTCTCATGTTTCCAACGATTGATTTTAACTGTGTTTTATAGTCTACATTTTATTTCGCGTGTAGCCTAATTTTTCACCCTTCAATGTCATTATTTTTAAAAAAATACTGTGTTGAACTATTTCTTGAAGCCACAGCTCCTGGTAACTTTTTGGCAACCTCACTACAATTTTTCTTTTTATTATATATATATTTTAAATTGAAACAAATGTAAATTCTTAACAAATACGTATATAAGTAAAAAAGGAAAAAATCAAATTTAAATTCTAAAAAAAGAAAAAACCCAAAATAATTTGAAATAATTTAAAAATATGCAAACATGTAAAAGATTTAATTCTCGAACTAATCTACAATATCATTTAAATTCAGAAGCATAAGCAAATCAAGTGCAAAATCTATCCATGAAAATAAATCTACTAATTTAATAAATTAAAATTAAACAATTTTTTTAAAAAATGCATATGTGAATGATCATAGAGTAGGCAGGAGACAGACTTATCAAGGGGAAGTTGCCTCCAAACCTAACTTTCCAATCATTCAATTCATGTTTCGTCATTCATGCAGGCAAGGGTAAAAGCCAAAACCAAAAGTAATTCCAATAAAGTGGTACCCTTAGAAATTAACATTTAAGTATTAACATTTAAGAATTAAAGTTCAAAAAGGAAAATACTAATTAAGTCTTTTGAGAAACAAGCAAGTAAAGTCAAGAATTAAACTTTTTTTTAAAAAATTTAAAATTTTTGTTTTACAAGAATGTATTCCAACTTTGAAAAATCATTTTATGTACAATAAAACGTAAAATAAACAGCAGGAAACGTTTAACTAACGCTTAATAATTTAGTATATCACTCAAAACTAACCTGAAATGCATTTGTTAATGAAGACAGAAAAGTGCTTTGTATACTTACGAGAGGCATCAAGGATACACAGAAAAATTAATACATATGTACTGTTTTAATACTGTAATGTATTATGTAATTACAGAAGTATAACTGTAAAACTACACCTTTTTAAGAAATCAGTCATTTGTGTTTGCTTTTTGCTTTGGAAGCATTTCCTCCTGATCCGAGATTGCATTTTTCGTAGCATAAGTTTCTCGGCCAACTCCACGTCGTCTTGTTCTTTCAAATAGCTCAGCAGTCCGTCGACTTGTTACAAAGCTGCTTCATGAGTCTTCCGCATCTGCACAGTGGGCTCTTCTTTGCCTTCACTTCCCTCTCCTTAATTCTCGGTCCCTTGCTTTCTTCACAATTTCGTCATCTGTCAAGCGTTCGAAGCCAAGTTCGTTGACGTCACACTCCAACCACTCGTTAAGGTTTTCAGCATTGATGTTCTCACCACCCGGAACTGTTTTCACCACATCGGCAAGAGTTGCCGTGGGCGTGTCTACATCTTCATTCTCTTCTTCACAACTCAAAGGTGTTAGGTTGTTGTTGGCTTCAACATTAGGCATGAGTTTTCTCCATGATTTTATGAGGGTTGACGGTTTCACCGAGTCCCATGCAGATGCAATATTGTAGATGCTGTCTAAGATTGTGTAGTGTTTCCAAAACTCTTTCAGATCATAACCTTCTTCAATTTTGGTCATTAGCAGCTTGGTTCAGTATGTTCTCTTCATTGTTGCAATCAGAAGACTTTAGCACGCTTGTTACTGGGTGAGAAGGTGCGTTGTCGATCAATAGCACAGCTTTTTCTGGCAGGTTTTTCGAGTTAAGATGTTTACGCACTTGAAGAACAAAGATTTTTTCGAAACATTCTTGAAAAATGTTTTGGTTCATCTTTTTTTTTTTTTTTTTTTTTTTTTTTTTTTTTTTTTTTTTTGTTTAAAGTAATTAATGGGTCTATCCTTGTGCCTTTGAAAGATCTCACTTGTTTTTTTTACTTTCCTATGACAACAAGCCTAAGTTCATGTCCACCGGTAGCGTTTTTGCAAGACATGATAGTGACCTTTTCCTTGCTGCTTTTATGACCCGCTGCTTTACTTTCGCTTTCAAATGCTAAAGTGTGAGTGGGAAGACATTTCCACAAAAGTCCCGATTTGTCGGCATTGTAAATTTGTTCAAAAGATAGCTCTTCTTTTAAAACAAATTCTTCAAATTCATGGTGGAAATCGTCGACTGCTTGTTGGTCACACTAAGTTTCTCCCCATGAAGTCCAATTTCTCGAATTCCATGTCACTGCTTAAAACGAGTCAACCAGCCAGAAGGCGCATCAAAATTTCCTTTCAGGCCTAACAACTCAAAAAATGTTTTTGCCTACGCCGCAATGATGACCATTTACAGGAGTACCCTCTTTTCGAACTTGAGCTAACCACTCTGTTAATGCCGTGTCTAACCCTTCATAGTTTTCCGCATTTTCATTGTGGAAGCACTGTCTGACATTGATGCAAAGTTCATCAGTTTGTCTTTTTGCTTTAGAATGTCTCGCACTCGCACTGTTGTTTCTGCGATTCCGTAATCCAATTCCATCTGCTGCCTTGTAGCGCCGTTTGCTACTTTGGAAATTCTAGTTTTTGTGCAATCGTCAACACAACCTTCTTTCGTTTTCCTGACATTTTAAATCGGTAACAATAAACACAAACCCAAAAAGCACAAGCACTGAACACAATAAAAGATGAGAAATTAACTCCGACCGGTTCACAAACACTATCAGGCTTAAACTAACAATGGCGAGTGGGAGTAAGTGGACGTGTCTGTAAGATTAAGCCGAGAGAGGGCGGTGGAGTGGGCACTGCAAGGGTGAGTAAGAAATCACTTACTCATCAGAGGGGAAGGTTCCAAGAAGGCCTGGCATATTTTTGCCATAAATAAGCACGATGTTAGCAAATTTAACGTTTCACTCAGTTTTGTGAACATTTTTATTTTCTTTGCTTTACGCTTGTTGAAAAAAAAAAAAAAAAACTTTGTGCGGCAGGCGCGGATAATCAGGAATCTACTGTATATGCTTTCTTATCTGCTTGTTTTTTACTACTTGAAACCAAACTTAAGGATGTATAAAGCAGGCAGCATTTTACTAATCTTGCAATGCTTTCATAAAATATCCTCCATAATAATCAAACATAATATTTTATCCTGTAGAATTAAAAAAAGATTATGTGAATTCATTGCTCCATCTTTCTCTTTAGCTTGGATTTATTTGTAATTTAATAGTACTTTAAGCCTTTTTTTAAAATTCATTTAAATACATTTGTGTAATATAGCAGCTGCATTTCACATTTATAATTTAAACTGTTATATTATAAAGAATGATTCAAAATTATTTTTTATCGAATCTCAGGATTATTTGTTCTGACAAAATTATTAACTCTGTTTGAAAACAAGATCTACTTAAAGATCCTTTGCTTTACAGTTTTGAAAGAAAAATTCAAGAAAAAAAATTTCTAGTAAAAGTGAAAGAATTCTTTTTTGATTTACTGCAAATCTCAAAGAACTCTTATGGGGTTAAAACTGATATTATATAACTGATTTATAACCAGGGCATATCATTCATTTCGTATGACTCAAGAGCTTGCAGAAATTTTTTAAGGAAGAAAATAAACTGTAAATTTCTTTGAAAAGAGTTCAAAGGCAATTTCTCTTTTGCATTATTTAGGGTCACAGGACTCTTAGCAGCAGGCCTTCAAGTGACAACTCTTGCAATGCTTGGAATGTGATGTTTCCTATTTCAAATTTGGCTTACCTTTCAGACAACAACAACAACAACAAAAAAAAAAAAAAAAAAAGAAAAGAAAGAAAGAAAGAAAGAAAACCCACCTTGTAATAATTGTTTTTTTATGATAATGTTGTTTTACAAGAATATATAATATTTTGTTTCACTGATGATGGCAAGTTAAGTGGAATGGGTTGCCTTGTGTTTATTGTCTATGAAGATGACAAAGCGAATATAACTGTCCAACATAGAATACCAGATAAATGTTCTGCTTTCCAGACTAAACTTCTGAGCTTAAATATTGATGTTAAATGGATACAAAGTTCTTGCCATGAGTATGAGACCTTTAAATATCTTATTTGTACAGATTTACTTTCTTCTGTGTGATATACTATCAACAGAAGTTCATTTGACTTACATTCGAGGTCACAGTGGTATTCTTGGGAATGAAAGGGATGATCAATTTTTTAAGCAAGTGATTATGACTGATACAGAGTTGCCAACTTTCCCGATTTAGGCGGGAGACTCCTGTTTTTTTACCACTCTCCCGCCAACCCGATTTACAATATATTTCTCCCTACTTTTTCTTATTCTTTAAATTTCTCACGATTTTTATTGAACTTGGCTTAATACTTCATTATATGAACAAAAAAAAAAAAGTGATTTTGGATGTCTGAAAGCAATTGAATTTTCTCTAGATTATATCTAAAACAAAACCTTGCAAATCAGATGAGAATTTCTGCTTTGTGAGTGAGAGCATACATATCCAGAAACATTGTTCTCCAATGAGCATGGAGCTCCACTGCGTGTCATCTGGCATATTTTAACCAATGAGCACAAAGCAAGCTTTGTGCTCATTGTTAAACTATGCTATATTCATATTGTGTGCTATATTGTTAAACTATGCTATATTGATATTGTGTGCTATATTGTGTGCTAGTCACAATATAGCACACAATATCAATATAGCACAGCTAATTATTAAAACTTTAAAAGAAAATGCAGTCCCTCTGGATAATTGCTTAGCACTTAGTGCCAATAATGTACCAGTAATGGTTGGCTTGAAGACTGGTGTTGCAGGCATCTTAAGAAAGGAAAATTCTGATTTGCAGATTATGAGGTGCACCTGTCACCCCTTAAATTTAGCAGCTGAAAAAGGGGCAGCTTCTTTACCGATAAATGTGGATGAACACACTGTTGATATTTATTATTAGCTTGAAAGGAGTTCTAAAAGGAAGGAAAAATTGAAACAGTTCCAAGAGCTGCATAATACTAAAATGAGGAAATTTTTTAAATATGTGTGTACACGCTGTCTTTAAAGAAATGCTTATCTAGAATCCTCGATCAATGGAACCTTTTTGCATTTTTTAAAGAAGAATTAAATGCTTCAAAAGTTAAGTTAAAAGGCTCTATTGAAAGTTATAAAATACCTAAAGTAAATGGAGGTGTAGTTACTACTTACATTGTTAAAATAGGTTTGAGAAAAATAAAGTAATTTCTGCACCATTCAGAAATTCAACTGGCAGTTCTCAAAATAATACTGCAAAATATAAGCATAAAGCTGATACAAATTTCTCTCAAAATAAAAAAATTGCTCAACAGACGAAACATTTTCCGATTACTGTAAGTTTAGCTAAGCATGAATCTGCCACTGTTCATAACATTCTGAATATGAAAGCAAAATGTGCCACTGTTCATAAGATTTGTACGAAAATTGATTAAAGTGTTGGTTTTTTTTTTTTTTTTTTTTTTTTTTTTTAAACGATGTAAGTACAGTCAAAAGTCTTTAATCCGGACTCGTCCGGACTTCGGCGATTCCGGATTATAGATCATCAGTTTAAATCTGGTAAGATGGCATGCAGAAATTATAAAATTAAAAATATAAAACCATAATTTATGAAATAAAGAGCAAACATTTTTAAAAAAAACCACTTAATATTGATTTGTTTACTTTATTAAACATTTCTTTCAACGCGTGCATGCGTAAACGATGCATTACACATAATCGAAATTAGAAAATTGCAACCAGAAAACTATTTGATATGTATTCATGATATTTATAATGACGAGGAATGTGAATTAAATCATATCAAATACGAAGTACATTGAGATGAACTACTACATTTAGTAAGGAATTATAAGCCGAATAAAATAAAAACATCTGCCCTGAAGGTAAGGATAGTGCTGACAGATTAAACAGATCTCGGAATGGTTAGAGAAACAAAGGATATGCCTTTATCCATTTTTTTGCAGCCTATACATATTCCACTTTTTGTTTGATGGACATCGAAACATGCTTTCGCTTTGTAGATAGATCCTTTGGCAGCTCCAGCATCGGAAATTCTATTTGACATAATCGAAAGTTTCAACTTACTTTTATAAAATTGTTGTAACAGTCTGCAAAAAATAATAAGCCGGATCCAATTCGAAGATTAAGGAACAATGCAATCTGCAACATTAACTCAATTAGATAATTAGATAATTTTAGCTTAGCTTATACCGTCCGTTATACATTAAACGCACATGCGTAAAAGTATTATGCGCATGCGTAAAGGTATTACCCGCATGTGTTAACGCATTATGCGTTGATGCATGTGCAGAAAGTTTGTAGCTTTGAGGTCCGGATTATGGGTGTCCGTATTAAGGACTTTTGACTGTAATAAAAATGTTTTTTATGTGTAAGGTATTTTTGTGTTGCTTGCATTTAAGAATTAGTAACTATTTAAAGTTAATTCATTATTAAAAACTATATTTTTATAATTTTGTGAAAAATCTGCTGTTTTCTTAAAAAAATCTCCTGATTTTTGAGTGTCAGAGGTTGGCAAGTATGTGATAATTTAATATAACTCACACTCATTCAATAAAATCTTGAGGCACATTATAATGTTAAGACTGCAGCTTTTATTTCCAAATTTTCCTATTTTTTCAATACTTATGCCACAAGAGTGGGAACTTACTTTTTGGTACAGCAGTGCCCTCTGGAGGCATAGTCTACCCTTCGAAGTTCGTAAACCAAGAAGGTAAGACTGGACATCCTTTCACCCATTCAAATTGCAAATTTTAATAGGAGAATATCTCAGTTTTGCAAAACTTGAATAATAATGAAATACTTATTACAGTGACCTGTATAACAACCTAAATGAAAGTAATAGTAACACAAACCAATACAACACAATTACAATAATACCATATAGTCTAACTATTGATTTGGCAAAATACATATATGACGACTACTTCTTTTAAGGAAATTTCCATCTGGCAACCGTAGATTGACAACTCTTACCTTTCCGTCCTTGCCTGAATATATCTCAGCAGTTCTAATTACATACTATTTGAGACACAATAACACGCCGAATAAATACTAATTCAGAAGTCAAACAACAAAAATCAGCGTTAATTTACAAAATTTTCACAGGACTAGTTTCGATGGTTTTACCGAACCATCATCTTCAGCTGCAAAACCGCAAATGAACAAGATAGGAAATGAATGAATGATTTGCGGTTTTGCAGCTGAAGATGATGGTTCGGTAAAACCATCAAAACTAGTCCTGTGAAAATTTTGTAAATTAACGCTGATTTTTGTTGTTTGACTTCTGAATTACATACTATTTGGTTGGAGGAAGATTCTCATCCTTTAAAAGTATAACAGTTTAAACATTAACATTATTTTTATCAAACTACCACTTTAATCTTTGATGTAAATTATTAAGATAATTTTGTTGCCACAACTGCCAAATTTTTTTAAGGTAGTTAATTAATTTTTTTGCCGCCGAGAAAGTCTGTTTTCAGGGATATCTGTTAAATTAGGCTTAGGTATAGCCAATCAAAAAAGGTCCGGTGGAACAAAACTCTATAATCATTAGGATCGGAAAAACTTTTAAATTTGTATGACAGAACACAATTCTATAACCGTTAGGATCAGAAAAACCTTTTAATTTGTATGACAGTTGTTACACAGGAAACAAATGTTGGAAAAAAGTAAGATATGCTGAAGAAGCATTTCTGAAATGGTCTGCCATTCAAAGGAACCGGAATTTGCCAATATCTGAACAGATCTTCAGATAAGGGCCACATACTTTGGAATATGAAAATAATTCCAATTAAATCTTAATAATATTTTTAAAATTAGATTTTTTATTCACTTCTTTTGGTAGATGTTATAATGGTAATCAGTTTTCTTCTGTATTCATGTTTTATTGAGCCAATCCATCTTGATCAAATAAAACTGACCAAATTTGTAGTTCCTTGAAGTTTGACTGAACTAAATAAATAATTAAAAAATACGGAATTTACTTAACCTTTTTCAGTCACACTGTTTGTATTAGTGCATGTGTATATCTGTTTTGCATAAGAAATGAAAGTATATTTTCACGTAAATTTTTTTTTTAATGTTTGTTATGATATCTATAGGGTAGTAAGTCTATTAGAATAATGTAATTTAAATATCTTTGTTAGTATAGGCTATGTTATTTTCTTTATTGTAACTAGTTACATTGAATCAAAGCTAATGTAAAGTGTTATTTTATATAAGTTCATGAAAAATTTTCTGTGTGCAATTAAATTGTTCAGCAGCATATTAGTAATGTTCCAGTAATGGATTGAATGCTTGAAAGGTAATAAATTTCATCAAAGGAAAAAAATTTCTCTCATTATATTAGTTCAAATAATATTCTGTTTATTACAAAAAATAATCTGTCATCTGATTATTTTACATTTTAATTTACTTCTAATGCTATTATTCTGAATATTAGTAAATAATTTTCTTACATTTCAGGCTGAATTGAAAAGTTTGCAAGACATATCATCTCCTTCCTTTACATATGCAAAAGATTTAATTCGTCATAATTTGGTAAGGTATTGCTAAAAATAACAGTTTGCAAATTTCCCCTCTATAATGTAAATGGCTTAAAAATAAATTTTAGCAAATATATTTCATTTAATTATTCTCTTTTTTATATTGTAATAATAATTAATAAGAATTTTATGTTTAATAATATTGTATTCCATAAGTTGTACTGCAAATTTTAAAAAATATTAATTTCTTAATAAAAATTGATAATTTGTTTATCTTTATAAATTTTACATAAGCATATTGCTTTAAAATTTTAGAGTGATTTCTTTCTTTTAATATGTTACGTATACTGAAATTGACAGAAGCTTTTCTATATGCATACTTGTTATATATATTTAATTCTTTTTTTTTTTTTTTAAATAATGTACTGTAATCTCAGAAGAATAAGAAAATGATTACACAGTTATTAACTCTAATATTAACTAATGCTTTATTCTGAGGAGATAATCTGTGAAGTGACAGTAATAATAATAAGTAATAGTATATCTTAAGAGCTGCAAAGTATTTCAAAGACAAATAAATAAATGTATCTTAAATTTTTGGCATTTGTGTGTGTCTAAGCATATAATAATCTGTAAAAAGCATTTAAAATTTGTTAGTACTAAAATCCTCTCAGGAGACTGACTGGCTGGAAAAGAAAAGCATGAGACCCTCGATTTTGATCCTAGAATTGTTTAGACACTTTCAACATTTTATCATGGCATAGATAGATATCTGTTACTGTAATAATTACACAGAGCAAGGGTACTTAAAATCCATAAATACCAGCATTTTTTTTCCCATGGTAAAAATAATATTCATCTGCTAGTAGTGCATTCAGACTACTATCACTAGACATTGACCTAGTGCATTCAGACACATTTCTTGCTTTTTGGTGTTATTATAGATTTTATATTATTTAATTTTATTTGATACAGTTTATTTATTTATTTTTAAAGGCTTGGGTATGCTCAGAAATGCATCTGTGTAAATTAATGTTAAGTACTTCTCTGCTTTAAACCATTTTAGTCTGCAAAAGGTTTCACAGAAATGTTGCACTTTATAAAATGAAAGAAACCTACATATAAAACAGTTATAAAATAAGTGACCATTTCATTATCATATTAAATTATAAATTATTTTGGTTCTGAATTATTTTTATACAGGTTTCATAATTTATTGTGCAGGTAGTATTTCGTGGTGGGGAAGGTGCTCTTCAGGTCTTGCCTCCATTAGTTGATGTATTTCCAGAAGCTAGATTGAATTTAGTCATTTATCATTTGAAACAAGGTTTGGTTTTTGTTTATCGTGAAATGAAGAATTTTTTAACTGCATTTTTAAAAAATATTTTACATGTTATTAAACCTAGCTAAAAAACGAAAATGGTAAATTCTGTAATATGTTTATATACATCAACAGCCTTTTATTGTTATTATTATTACGTATTTACATATAGTATTCAAAGTAAAGGATCATAATTATGCTCATGGAAATGTTTTTAAATAATCTTCAGAAAATGTTCAAGAAGCTTTTAACCTAATTAAAGACCTTGAACCAGCTGTACCTCATGAATATATATTAAAAGGTGTTGTGAATGCAGCTAATGGACAAGAACAAGGATCAGTGAGTTTTTTTAAAAATTTGTTTGAAAAGTTATGTCTAAGAGGGAAAAAAAGAAAATTAATGTATAACTTTCTTTTGTAGCGAGAATATTTGAAAGTTGCTCAACAGTATTTTCAGTTAGTTGGTGGATCAGCAAGTGAATGTGGTAAGTTTTTTTTTTTTTTTTTTTTTTTTTTTTTAGTTTCTCCACTGGAGTAAAATTTTTGAACTATTATTGTTTGCAGTAAATAGACATTGTTGCCAATAGATAATGCATAAATTCATCCATCTCTTCTGCTTTAAAAGTGCATTGCATATACTGCCTAAGGTACTGTATTTGACGGCATATAAGACGCACCCTTAATGTGTGTCTAGATCTTTATCCGAGCTAAAAATAGCATTCAGTATTGAAAGTTAACCTGTGTCCTTCATGTATAAGACGCGGGTAACTTTTTTGAGACCAAATTTAGGAAAAAAAGTGCGTCTTATATGCCGTCAAATATGGTAATTTAAGAGCATTGTTTTATCTGATGGTCTTTTTGTAACAAGCCTTATTTTGTACCATAATTATCATAAATAAAAACATTTTAACACCTTATAATAGGTTGATTACAATTTCTAACTCTGTCACTTTGTATATTGTATACAAAATAAAATTTAATAACTGTGATGCAGTTTTGCATATCCTGATTGCAAGTATATCATTTAAAACTGAAATTTGTTTATAACTGAATTTTATTCAGTAGTAAAGACTGATTTTGCAATTTGGCAACTGTGGATATTATTTTTGTATAAGAGAAAAAATTAAATATTTTAATTGATTTTTATATTTCAATATAGAAGTATTAGCCATAAGTTTTCATATTGCATATTTGATTTATTTATTAATTTATCATATTTTATGAGGAGTATGCCATACAGTATTTAACCGTCTCGCTGCGTATCCCGCGATTTCTACGGGCAACACAGAATTAGCAAAATTTGCGCAACCCGTGGTTTCCGTGGGGATGCATATTTTTTGTTTATTTAACTATGCATCCCGCTCTTTTTCCGTTCATAGTTTCATTTCGGCTTTTCTGTGATGTTTAATTATTTATTCAGAACTGGGTTAACAGATGGCATTAGTTGTCCATATTTTTGCGAAATATACACACACATTTTGCACCATTTTGCGCGCTTCTTTCAAAGCTCAAAGATGTCTGTAGTTCAACTCTTAATCACATGAGACTAACTGTTTGGCATTTTGCTAGATATATATATCCCCCAATTCCTTCAAGAAAGAAAGTCGTAGACATTGTGCTGTTTGTTTCTAAAAAAATGAACTGAAACTGGCCAAAAAATTCTCAAAGAACGCGTATTTGGTGTAAAGATAGCAAGATAGGATGCTTCGAGGCTTGTTTCAAAGTTTATCATATTACACTTCATTTCTAATAAATGTTTTATAAATATTTTGCATATTTTCATTAGTATATACGTTTTACCATTATATTTTATAAAATAAATCATTGTTTAACCAAGATTAATTTTCAAAAATTTTCTTTTATATCATTATTCTTCAGTTTAAACTTTCCGACAACCTTTTTTTATGAGCTAATTTTATACTGAAAAAAACTTTTTGTATATTTTAACTCTAAAATATATGTAGATTTGAAATATGTAATTAAAAAATTACGCAATTTTTGAACCTATATTGATAAAAAAAATTACGCAGCGAGAGGGTTAAATTCGAATATCTGATTGTCTCTTATTATTTACAAACTAAACAATTAATTTTAATACCAAACCTTTGAAAATCTACATATCTGTCATAATAAAAATTACTAAAAGATTAGCATACTAGCTACATTATAAAAAAATATTATATGATTAATATTGTTTCTGTTACCTTTACTGATGATATTGCTTATTCTTCATTATTATTAGAAAAGGCAACATTTAAGCATTGATGTAGTATGTAATCTGCAACTTTTAGTTAGTTTTTACACAGCACCACAAATATTTTTCTGTTGTTCTAAATTATTTCTTTTTCATGCAATTTTATAACGTGTTTGAATATGAAAGTTATTAAATATTTTAACTTGTAAAGTTTTTGAAGTTTGGAGTACCATACTACAATACTTTCATGTTATCACATAAAGGCATGGTGGAGATTTATTAATAAATGTAATGAATGCTTTTGGGCCATTTTGCATAACATTCATAATGTATATGTATGAACAATTCATAAAAATGACTCTTTTAAGGGTTAACTTCCACTTTTCTTTGTAAAATTTAAAGGTATTAAAATTTGATAGGTTATTACATTAATTAATGGAATCATTTTCATTTATGTTTCCTTAATTATTTGTGTTTATTTTCATGTATAAAAATAATGCTTTAGTGGCACTATCTAAGAAATAAAACTAAAAGTGGTAAATTGTTTACTGCATCACCACCATATTTACTTATTTAAAAATAAAATTTTTCTTACAATTTATTTTTACTTATAATCCCATTCTCTATGTTGATTGTTCATGTAGTTTTATAATTCATAACTGACAAGCCAAATAAAAATATCCTGGACAATTTCATTTACTGTTTCACTAAGTAAATTGCCATTCCTAAAGAATTACATTATTCTTTTACAAATTTTTATGTAAAAATTTAAATATTAACCTCTGTTTTATTTTAAATAGATTTAATATTTTTATTTTTAATAGAGGTTTAAGAATTCTAAAAGTACTTTTGTTCTCTTTAGATACGATTCCTGGACGACAGTGTATGGCATCCTGTTTTTTCTTGTTAAAGCAATTTGATGATGTTTTACTTTATTTAAATTCTATCAAAGTAATGTCCTTATTTTTTATTCTATTAAACAATTATTTGATTTAAATAGTGCTTTAAAATTTTATATATTAAATTTGTTTATATATTTTATTATTGGTTCTTATATGTAGATTATATAGATAGTTATTTAATGTAAAATAATTTAAATTTATAAAATTTCTTATTCTTAGATTCATTTATCTATTTCCTATTCAGAATTTAAGTTAGTAGTAAAAAATCCAAAGCTAAATAAAAATCTAGATTTAAACATAAAGCTAAATTTCACCAAGCATAAAACTAAAAATTTAGCTTTATGTTTGGTGATGCCTATAACTTATGAAAATAAAAACAAAAGTGAAATATTGCTGAATAATATTTAAACTGAAACCCTCTCATTGCAAATGACAGTAAAACACTAAATCATTATTTTTTTCCATGTTAAGAAATAAAGGAACTGTTCACAAGAAAACAATGAAGCTAATTGTTTCATGCAATTTGATAATTATTTTGATAATAATCAAAATGTAGCGAGTTATGATTTAAAACTAAATTTCTAGGCCCATATTAAAGTTTATTTAAGTTTAAATCTATTAATTATTATATGCTTATTCTGATATAAAGATTTTATTCCAGCAGCAATTTGTTTGAAAATTCCTTAAATAAAATATTATACTAAATACACCATATCCATAAAAATCTGTATGCAGCTTTTATTTTTGCAATATTTGCTCATAGACATACTTCCGGTTACAAAAATATTTTAAATGTCTTGCGTATTCTTGTTTTGACATTTTTAACTTAAAAGGGAAAAAAAAAAATCAGTTTTGTTACAATTATAAGATATAACTTTTATATGGCCCCCTAGACCCCATAACTATGTTTAGTAAAAATTTATACTCATTATAAAAATAAAACGTAATACATTTAACTTCCGTATAGCAAAAACGTATTGAAATATTCAATTTCAAAATCTCAGATTTTGACATAATCTTCAGCTTGCTTTGAGGCTAAAAAATAAAATAATTCAAGATTAGTCCCTCCTTAATACCATTCACTGATAGTCCATTTTTATTTACTATTGCACAATATATTTTATTACAAGTTTATTATGTTTTATATGCTAAAAACATTTTTGCAGAAATATTTTAAAATTTTTTAATTGTTAAAAATGCATCAATATTCACATACGATTAATTTATGCAAATAATGATAGAAATTGGCTATGCACAAACAGTGAAGCCTGCCATTTTCCTCCTGAAACAGAACTGTATATGATTCTGAAAATAAAACCTCCCTTTTTGAAAAATTTACATTGATTGGAGTGTTCCCAAGAGTCTACATAACAATACCTGTCACATAATCGGATAATAACAGAAAACAGCTCCTAAATTGATATTTTACTTTTAATTGTGGATTACTCTTCAATTCAAGTACTGCCCCTGATCATTATCTCAAGCTTTAAAATTATCTCTGTCTGACATTTTTATTCGGTGCAGATGTAAAATATTATGTGTTCTATTTTTTAGAATGGGTATAAACTTTTACATTTTTACTAAATTAACTACAGTGATTGGATGGGCAAGCAAAATATTCTTATAATTGACTTTTTTTAATTTAAAAATGCAATTACGTAAATTATTTGCCTTCTTGAAAGCATTTTGATTATTAGAAGTACATGTCTGTGACCAATCATTGAATAAATAAAGACTGCATAAGAACTTTAATGGAAGTGATGTATATATTTGTAATGCCATATTTGATTTGTAATCACAAATATATGCACCAAACAAATATATATGTGTATATTTACAATAACAAATATACGCATTATGTCTTATGAAAAAAAATTAAATGATCTGGATGATGTAAAATATGATGCTAGAGCTTGCAAATGTAGCAGTAGTCATAGTCAGTATAACATTTTGCTTTATTGTTTGTTAATTATTTAGAATTAAATGCACACAAAGCTAAATTGCCACATTCTGCATGCTATTCTTGGCATTTGTATGTTTTAATGTCTTTATAACAATACAATTGATGTAATTAAAATAAATGGCAATATTTTAGTAGGAGAGAAGAAATGCATAAATTCAATTTTAAAAAATTAGGTTAAGAATAATACATTTGTTTTTTTACTTTATTTCTATTAGCTAATTAAGGTTTTAGTTTACAAATTAGAATACTCTCTGAGAATACTGTTACAAATTTTGTACATAAATAGATAATTTTAGTGAAATTATATATAAAATTGCTGTATCTTTTCCTGTATTATTATGTAACATGAAAATCTAAAAAGACAATATTCTGCTGGAAAAATAAGAATACTATTTAATATTGAGTTATCTCGCTAAATTGGCGAGATGTCGCCAAGCTGGTGGTGGTTTTGGAGAATAATTTTTGTCACTAAATTTGGCGAGAAATAACCAAAAGTCACCAAACTTAGTTACCATTTGGTGATATTTTGTTCCGGCCACTGTATTAGGTATTGTAGTTGAATAACTGTAATTGATTTCATATGCAACTGGCCCTCATATGCCTTCTAGTAATTTCGAGAAGTACTAGACATTTCTTTGGCCGAGTGAAAATTATATAAGACTGGAGAAAGCATCTGCTCTCAGTTGTAAGTTCAGCGTGAGTTCAGAGTAATAAGATACCTCTGGGTTAGCTTCGCTCTTTGGATGTACTTTGTATTGCGTTGTGTTAAACGTTTTTAGTAGTTTGAAGTGTAACTACTGCAGAAGAATAGTTATACAACTCTTCACTGTATCACAAGCAGTAGTGTAACTATTGGTGATACTGTGAAGAGTTGTATAACTATTCTTCTGGAACTGTAAAGAGTTTCTTTTGGTAAAATAAATTTTATAGGTGTGATCAGTTCTGTATGCATTCTGTCTATTACAAACCCCTATGCATGCAACAAAATTTTGGTGTCAGATGTGAGATTGATGCCAGTGATAAGTCGATGCCAGCAACTATGATAGTTCCTGGCAGCCTTTGCTGCATTCAAAGAAATGATGAAAATGGGTCAAGAAGATGGAAGAGGCTGTCATGTCCATATAATAAGATATGAAAGCAGGCCGAGAATCTGTTAATGAAGAGATGTTGCTGTTCAAAAAAGGTGGATGGGGCCGTCAAGTCAGTTCAAGAAAAGATTGAAGCAGGTCGAGCTACAGAAGGCACAATAGACACGGTTGAAAATAAAGCTCTAAAAACTGAAGAAAGAGTTTCTTCTATCAAACAACAAATCGATGACAGGGTTTTTTGCTGCTTTCACCAAAGAAGTTTAAAGAAATACATAATGACAGCTGGTCAAAATTGTAGTGCCTTTAAATTCGAAAATAAGTCATCGCAACCCTCTCTAAAGCTATCCATATATGATGGAAAGACTTCTTGGCAAGTGTACAAGACACAAGATGCAGTTCACTTTAGTGGCAAACGCAAATGGATGGGACCCCAAAGTTAAAGCCTGCCATCTCGCCGCCTCCCTGAGATCAGACGCAGAAGATATTCTCCAAAATCTGCCCAAAAACTAGAGGCTAGATTTCGAAGCTCTAACCAGTGCATTGGAGCTGCGTTTTGGGAGAAATGTTTAAAAGTCTGTTCAAAGTGTTAAAAAGGCTTTACTTAAAATCTCAGCTACAAAAGCCCATGGAAACACTTCAGGAGCTCGTCACAGATTTTGAAAGGCTGTTTCATCTTACGTTTTCAGACTGCCCAACAGAAACAAGGGAAATACTGTCCCAGCAGTATTTCATTTGATGGCAACTGGGATCCAGAGAGCCCTGAGAATAGTGAATGTCAAGGATTTAAAAATCACTTTAGAGTACAGCATGAAATTCGATGCAGACCAGCAAGCAACTCGTAGAGACCGCCACCCAATCAGAGCTGATCAAATCCAGGAGCCAGTGAATCAAGTGACTGTTCGTGTAGACGATTTAACCAGGCAAGTCACTGCCTTCAGACAGAATAGAAGTGACAAGAAACTGACCCTAAAGTCCTGGAGCTGTGGTGCTAAAAGCCAGGTTGCAGAACAACCCAAGGGACAGAAGCCCTGAGAATAGCGAATGTCAAGGATTTAAAAATCACAAATCACTTTAGAGTACACCATGAAATTCAATGCAGCCCAGCAAGCAACTCATAGAGACCGCCACCCAATCAGAGCTGATCAAATCCAGGAGCCAGTGAATCAAGTGACTGTTCGTGTAGACGATTTAACCAGGCAAGTCACTGCCTTCAGACAGAATAGGAGTGACAAGAAACTGACCCTAAGTCCTGGAGCTGTGGTGCTAAAAGCCAGGTTGCAGAACAACCCAAGGGACAGAAGCTAAAAAGACTATAAAGACACTTTAAACAGTGGATATTAGCAGGTATAGAAACACTGCTAAAAAAGACAGTTCTATATCTCCTGTTCTACTGAGCCAATTGACAAAATTCAAATTACGTTTTTCATGTCTCGAAAGCATGACTTAGGATATATATTAGATTTATGTACAGCTTTTTTTCTAATAATATTTTGACAATAGCATTTTGACACAAAATCGGAATTTTTCTGAAATAACATATTTTTTTTCCATATTTTGATTCGACGACTCAAATTATGCGTAGATATTAAATTTTATAATTTTTGGTGAGAAATTTGTGAAGAAATTTAAAAATTTATCTTGTCGCATTTTTTTCCAATTTGCACCAAGAAAAATTCATGTGGCGAACTTCTTAATTTATAGCAACCTATTTTCCTTTCCTTTTTTTCATTGCAGACGAGGGAAAAAAATGGCATCGTTCATACTTTCAAATAATTTTAACAAGGTGCGTAAACCACATTTTCAATATTATCATTTATATTAAATACACCAAATTCAAAATTCAAATTATAATTCAAAATTTTTTTCAAAAAATTTATAAAAATTATTTTTAACAACAAATTTTTAAAATAAATCATAAAAAAATGGGCAAATTTTATTTGAAATTAGCTTAAACTTCTAAATGTTAAAGGAAGAATTAAATAAGTTTACTAGAATAAGAGATATTAATAAATATATATCAAATTCAATTAACATTGAGGTGCTAATTTTTTAAAAACTACTTGTGCGATTTTTACAAAACTTTGCAGTCTGGCATAATTTGAGTCGTAGACTCAAAATACGGAAAAGCATTGGCATGTCATTTCAGAAAAAGTCTGACTTTGTGTCAAAATACCTATATTAGAACAGTGCTATATATATATATATCTAATACATATCCTAAGTCATGCTTTGTAGACATGAAAAACACAAGTTGAATTTCGTCAATCGACCAGTAGAACATGAGATGTAGAACTGCCCCCTTTTTTCACAGTTTACATCCTGATGGCTGAGAAAAGATGGCATTTACTGCCAGACTAGGACTTTAGCTGTTCAAGGTGATGCAGTTTGGACTATGTAATGTGGCAGCAACATTCGAATGCCTCATGGAGATCGTGTTGAAATCTCTTTTTTATGAAACCTGTCTGATTACACCTAGATAAAATCATCATCGTTGGGAAGAGATTTGAAGAACATTTAGAAAATATTAGGAAGGTGCTTCAGACATTGAAGTAAACCAATGTAAAATTTAGTCCTGTCAAATGTAAGTTGTTCAGATAAGAATTGACTTACCTTGGGACACATAATCTCTGCCAAAGGTGCATGTACAGCAGTTAAAGTAAAGCAGAAGTGTCAGCAGTTAAAGACTGCGGATGCCCTGAAAATTTCCATTAGCTGAGAAGTTTCCCGGGCCTTTCCACCCTACTATAGGAAATCAGTGAAGGACTTTTCTTCCATCGCAAGACCTTTTCCATAAATTGACAGACAGCAAGCAAAACTTCTTGTACACAAAAGAATGTGATGATGCATTTAACAAACTAAAGAATGATTTATCATCAGCGACAGTCCTGGCATATCCTCAGCTCGACATTTATAATTTTTGTCGCCAAATTAGGAAAGAAATTGCCAAATTTGGTGACATTTTGGTCCGGCTTTTGTATCACTGTAATTGGTGTATTTTAATTGAATATTTATAATTGATTTCATATGAAACTGTAACCATATCCAGCCCTCATATGCCTTCCAGTAATTTCAGGAAATATTAGACATTTGTCAGTGGCTGGAGGAAAACTATATGAGACTGGAGAGGGCATCTGCTTTCAGTTGTGTTAGTTCAGCATAATTTCAGAGCTTTGAGATATCTCCGTGTGAACTTCACTCTTCAGTGTGCTTTGTGTTGCATTGTGTTTAACGTTCTTAGTAGTCTGGAGTGTAACTATGGATTGTACTATTATGATACTGTGGAGAGTAATATGACTATTTTTGTAGAAAATTCCAAAACTGTGAAATGTCTCTTTTGGTAAAATAAATTTTATCAAGCTGTCTTCAGTTCTGAGTGCATTCAATTTGTTATGAACCCGTGTGCAAGCAACAATACTATTATTGGTTAAAGCAATTATATAAGAATCAGGATAAGGATTAATTTTGAAATAATGCAGTTTAGATAATTTTATTATATGCATGCTACTGTTTTAAGATAAAATGGGAAATAAGACAATTAAACGGGAGGCCTGACTAACTATTACAAATTAAAGTTAAGATTTTATTTTACATGTTTCTTAACTTACATATAAAAAGTTGTATGTTCTGATGCTTTCCCAAACAGGAAACACAAAACTCAGTGATGTCTCGGCCAGAATTTGATCTAGCTGTCAGCTGGACATGCTTCAAATTTAATCACAAGAGCATGCAGTGTGGTAGGCAATAATTCTTTACACTTAAAGGGTGATAGGCAAGGGAAGAGCTGCAGTCACCAAACTCAGAAAGTTATGAATTATTGTCTCTCACATTCCATCCTGGGGGTTGATGCTGGTAAAACCAGTGAAACTACTGGCTCTGTACTTAGGCAGTCTTGACAACAGGACTAGAACCATAGTTTATTCGGTAGTAGGTTTAAACTCAGAAGATACCATATGGTACTATCTTTCTTGCCCTTTGGCTTGTGGGGTTGCTACATAGTTAAGATTATTTGGGAGTTCGACTCTGCTTGGTCAACACTCAGGGACGGACTACGTTTTGCATCATACTTCTCTTTGTTGCTGGATGCAAGGAGCTCCACCTCTGACATTGTGTACATAAACCCAGACTGTGTGAACATATATGTCCCCCTAGGTTGACCGGAGGCAGATTAATGCCTCCTTGGATCTCCTCTAGGTGTTGAAGCATTATAACCATGTAAGGCAACTTAAATGTAAGCCAGGTCTGGGAGCCCCTTCTCCCTAGTGTACTGATTATTATTATTTATTTTGTATTTTATCTTCTGGGAATGCAAAACATGAAGGATAAAAATCTATCTTGCAATTTTCTTACTTTATTACTTGTAGAAGCAACTAGCATACAATTAATAAGTTTTCAAATTTAAAAAAATTAACTTTTAATTCTAATTTATATGTAATATATGTATATGTATATTGTGTGTAACAAAGTGGAAATGTTGAATGCATAGATATTGAGCCATAAAGAAGAAGGAACTTGGCAGTGAGGAAAGATTTAAATATTCGTTTTTATTTTAATTAACATTCTGTGGTTACAAATAACATGGCACATTAATCATGCCTGTTTCAGAGCATAACATTTACTTTTTTTTATACTGTAGGAGTAAGAAGGGAACAGCACAGCAAAAGTAAGATCAATGTGTTCAGGACAAAAATCTTAGCTCAGAATAAATTCATTTCGATTTTGATCCCATTTTATTGGCTAATTAATAGCATTTCATAAATATTATTGGCTGTTTTGAGTTTTAGCTTGCAAAACTATTTATATCACCAGCATTATATAAAAGTCATATGATGGCAGTTATTAAATTTGAAATGATCCAGTTTAGAGAATTTTTTTTTTTTTTTTTTTTTTTTTTTTTTTTTTTAAATAAGCAATTGCTATTTTTAGAACAGAAAGGGTAAACACATAAATTAAAATGAAGAGTTAAGGGGCTACTGCAAATTTAAATTAGAATTTTGATTTACATATTTTTTTATCTTATACACATACACATACATATATGTAAACAAAATCAAAAGTCTATTATGCTTTTATTTCCAATGTACCATTTTCTTTCTTTTTTTTTTTTTTTATTTATTTAAAATTTTTTTATTTTATTAAGCATATTGCTCTTTATTTGCATCTTTTATCTTTGTATTTATGTTTTTATAATTGTATATTTATTACATTTAAAAAATGTATATTCTTACATTTGTGTTTCTGTTTTTTTACAATTGTATTGCTTTTATAATTGTTTTTATTTTTTTTGTTATTGTCAAATTAGCTTTGGATGAGGGAAGTTCACATTATTAAATACTTTCTTTTTTAGAGTATAAAATTAAATTTAAAAAAAGTTTTAGAATATAAAATTTTAAAAATTCACAGACTTTTAAATCTAAGAATTTACAGTTGGTTCTTAATAATTATTAATGTTGCATGCTAAAATTCTGAAATGTCTACTAAAACATTTGAATTTCCACCTCTTATCAATAAATAATGGAATTAGGAAGGTTTAACAATGTTAATTTGTAAGCTTTTAAATGAATCAGCAAGTAATTACAGATGAACTTTTATTTTAACCATGTATACTTTGCAGTATTTTCAAGAAGATTTGTGTAAGAATACGAGATTCATATAAGAATTTTAAATACTTTTTTTCCTCTCTTGTTTTAGAGTTATTTTTACAATGATGATACATTTAATTTCAACTTTGCACAAGCAAAAGCTGCTACTGGTAACTTCAAAGAGGCAGAAGAGGTAAATTATAATTTTAGAGTATTACTTTTAATACAGAACTAATCTTGCTTGACTGTTTTGATTTTGGCTGTGTTTAAAACTTAATATTTATCATAAATTTCTGGTTTCTGGAACCGAAATTAAGATTATAAAGAATTTTTTGCACTGTTGCCAATATTTTTATGAAAACTGTAATTTACATGTATAATAACAGAACTCATTACTGTGTTTTTATGCCTCGGTCCGTGAAATACAGAAATAATACTGTCATAAAAAATACAGGGAATGATTCATTAAAGATATATGCATGCAAGAAATTGCATGGAAAGTGTTTTTAGAAGTTATGTCTCAAATAATACAATTATCTGGTAATCATTTTTAATTCCTTTTGTCATTTGCAAATAAATTTGTTTTTAGCAAATAAAAAATTTTTTGCTTTAGCAGCTTCCCAAAGTGGCAAATGTAATTGAGCAAAGAACCCACAATAAAATTTATTTCTGCTATTGAAATTCAGCTCAGTAAGAAATACTTTGAAAGTTGTAAAAAGTCTCAAATACTTTGAGTTCAAAAACAACACAGTTACTTTGAGTTACTTTGAGTTTGAACAATACTTTGAGTTCAAAAACAAACAAAAGTGAGTTTTGGGGTTGTATAAGATGTTTAAGGAAGGCAGAGAATGTGTCAAAAATAAACAATGCCATGATAGACAGTGGTGAACTATGAAAAATTTAAAAAATTACTCACACTATTATCCTGTAACAAAATATCAGATTTTGATGAAGTGTTTTATTTTTACAAATACAAAAATACAAATAATTTTACATTAACAAAAACGCATTTTAAAATCTAAAAAGGAAATTGTTAATATAATAAAAATTACAAAATATCAGGTATGATATTTCCTGCAGGATATTGATCATCAATGGCAGGTCTCTTAAATATTCCATAGTTAGAAGTCTGTTTAAAAAAAAAAAAAAAAAAAAAAACTTTTGTAATGTTTTCATTTAGTGCGCAATGCCTGCATAAAACTGGATAATTCCGCTTTAAAAAAGCCAATCATAAACTATATGCTGCATATTGTGGTGCAAACACTCTAGTGGTTTTTAATGTTCCGATAATTAGATCTTTTCTAGTTTTGTTTAATTTTTAATGATTTTGGGGAGAAATGGTGACAAAAAATACAATTTTTCAAGTAATATTTTAGAATGATCCATTTCTTTTAATAAAGCCTTTCGATGGTAATTGTAAATACTGAATTAAGAAATGTGAAATTCCAATGTTAGGAAATTTTTGTAGAAATTTAAATCATTCTGATATTCTTCCTAACATTACACTAGCCTCCATCAGGACAAAATAATTAGATTTTTCAAATAGTTTTCAGAAAATCTATATAAATTTAAACCAGTATTTATACAGGCATGTGTTCTGTAGTTCCAAATAAAAAGAACAAGAGGCTTGTAAAATACATTCAAATTTAACAAAGGATTCGTGTGAACTCGCCAGTGGTGATAAACCATTCACTCCAACTAATACCTGATATATTGATTAGAGAATTGGTGTTAAAACAATTGTTGTTTAACAATTATAATATTATTAAAAAGTTCCAATCGTATTTAGAGCCTGTCCAATGCTTTTGAAAAAGCATTTGAGTTGGTTCCAGGCAGATTCTGAAGGCATATCTTTTTTAAAATGCATTATAAATGTTAACAAAATATGGATATATCTATCTGGTAAAGAAGCACCTCAAGAATTATGTGAATTGCTCTGAAAAAGTGAGGGAAGTCTGTAAACATCACATTGGGGCGATCTCTCCGGTGCACTAATGGGGCAACTCCATGCAATGATCGATAGCTGACTGATTTGTGTTTAGTTAGGCTGTGTATTATTTACTGCATATAGAACTAACACATTTATTATAAGTCAGTGAGAAGCTGTATTGACAATACAGTAATGACAACTGACAATTAATATTGAAAAATCATTTGGAGGTTGTTATAGTCTCTTATATGAGGATCTTGCTAGTGGCAAGAGTCTTTCTAGTTGAAAGTCTTATTCTGTTGTGTCTGAATTTGGTATATATATGTATACCAATTCATATCTTCTGTTGTGTCTGAATCAGTTTGCAGACTGAATTAGTCATGTCATTTTAATTTTTGACTGTGTTTTATGTTATCTTCATTGTAGTAGAAAAGCTACAAGATCATTGGTCTGTCATCCCTCCTGAAATCATTTTGTAATGTCAAGTCATTACTGAACAAGTTATTACTCCTGTAATGCCAGAGCCTGTTGTCTCACACATTTTAACACATCAAAGATTTTTGGCCAATACATTATGCAGTACGAAGATTGGGAAGTTCTCCCCTTTCTCAGCAAAATCTCAAATATTAAAACGGAAACAGTTCGCTGCAAAACAAGCAACGGACTTTTTTTTTTTTTTTTTTTTTTTTTTTTTGTCAGTTTCCAATCTGGATTGATTATGACTAAAAGTTCTGCGGTCTACCAACCCAAGCGAAGAATGATTCTATTCCGGAAATTTAATGCCGTCTGTTGAAAATTAGAATGAAAAACACCCCAGTTATTTAGTTCTTTATTCTCCCAATACCGGCAGCTGCTGATTCCGATTGCATAATATCACATAGGGAAGAATTACGGCACACGTATTGTGCAATAACATTTGCGATATTTTGCAGAGATTAATTTTGATGTTCTGTCCGAGATTTGTTTGTGAACACTTAAAAGAGCTTTACTGTGCTTGTTAAGCAGAATATTTTTCAGTTCCATTCATTTATTTTTATATGATGCACATATCGAAATGTCAAAAGCATTTATTTAGCGGAAAAAATCTAAAGAGCGGCTACAGTCTACCCCCCTCCTCTTTTTCAAGTTACGCTCGACTGTCCGAATATTCACCAATTTCCAAGTATGCGGGTTAGTTAAGCTTTTAATGTTAAAGGATGACTGCATGAAGCAAATTTCTGTCTTCTGATTTCAGAAATGTTCCTCTTTTTTATTTAAATTACTTTGCTTGCAATATCTGTTAAGAGAAAACTGATATACAATGAAAATTTAGAAAATGTTTAGATTTAAATTATTTAAATATCAATACGAGTGGAAAAATAAATTGTATTTATAATTAGGTTCCAATCGAATACAATAAATTTGCCTTATTATTATTTATTTTCTCCATTTTGAACTGAAATTTCATCATTAAATCTTGTAATATAGTTTAGTTCTGCATAGTTTTTTTTTTTTTTTTTCCCTCATTGTAAACTAGTTCTGTAAATTGAACTGTTATTTAAAATTTAAAAAAAAAAGAGTAATTATTTTCCATGGTTGAGGTAATGCTTATCCTCTCTTAATAAATACTGCATTTCTCATATTTTAAATTACAAGTCTAATTTTTAAGGTTATGCAGTTGTGTATAATGCAATTAAACAGGTGCTTATTTTTTTTCTTAAAATGTGCTTGAAAAGTGCTTATAGATGCTTATTTTTTTAACTAAAATGTGGCTATCAACCCTGTCCATGAATTTCTGGTAAATAAATATGGTTCTCTAATATTCACCTACTATGGCATCAGTCAAAACTGCTACTTTGTGAATACCATTTTTAAACTATTGATGCAATAGAAGAAAATTCATTACAAGTCATGAAAGGATTCAGAAAAACGACTTTAAAATATGTTTTAAGGGTTAGTAAAAATGCTGGCATAATTTCACTGCAGTCAGGGAGAATTACTTTATAGGTAATGAATTTCATTGACTAGTATATTGAAATCTTGTGTTTTATTGAATCATTCAAAATACTTTCTGATGACAGTAGTATATTCTGAAACATTTAATCATAAAAATATAGATTTCTAGCACAGGCAAAAAATTTCTTGTTATGTGTTTCATTTGCAGACATGTGAAAATAAATTTGTAACAGTGCTATTTGCAGATTATTACTTTTTCTAGGTTTTTCTTCTAATTCAAAATGAAAAGATAAAAAATGATTACACATACCTCAGTTGGTTGGCTCGGTGTTGTAAGTTTTCACTCCTTTATATTTTTCAAAATAAAACTTCAATAATTTGTTTGATTTCTTTTCATGAAAGAGTTTGCTTTTTAAAAATTAGATGTAATGAATAAGAAACCTCGACTGGCTTGGGAATTATACTCAAAACTTGAACACTGCAACGAATCTTTTAGTCTACTTCAACAGATTGCCAATGACTGCTACAAGGTGAGTCATTTCTTTTACAAATTAAAAATTTATTTAAAAACTTGTGAGACTTGTGTTATTTCATTACTGATATTTTTTAAAATAAAAGTGCTAAATAATTTTATTTTACTCTAAAGACTGCTTAATAATTAAAGGATATTATACAACACTTTTTTAAATAAAAGTGACTATATATTTGTTCTTAATTCTGAAGATTTCGTAACAATTAGATGATATTATTGAACTATCTTGAAACATAATAAATTCATTTTTAAATTTAAAAAATGAGTAAAAATGTTAACTGTATACTGTGGTATTAATTTTTTTTAAATAATACCGATTATTATTTATCACGTAATCTGTAACTGAAACATTTGTGGAATCTAATAAACTAAGGGTATGCTTATTAAAAAAATACTGGTTTAATTTTTTTTAAAATGACATATCAGTTAAGGTGATGGTAATCACCCACAAGCACTCAGTAGCAGAAAGTGTGATCTTGGAGAACATTAATTAATGTATTAATGTATAGGCCATAGTGCTTCTTTCCTATCAGCAGTGTTTGAATGTTACACGGGTTACATGTTGGTTAGTCCGGAGAAAAATCGCATTTACAGCACATCTGCTTCTTTTTCTTCAGAATTAGATGTTTTAATCAACATCCTGCATTCCTAGATTTTTTTTCTATTTAATGGTCTGGACTTTATATATTGTGTGTATATATACACACACATACACCATAATACATATAAGTAGATAAAAACCTTCCCCCAACAAAAACTGATAAAATATTATATCTCATTGAAGCAAAATAATAATAAAAGTTTTTCAAGTAATTGAGAGATGCAGTAAGATATAGATGGGTGATTATGATAAGTTGCTCTTCATTATCAGGTAGCAGATGACAGACTGCTCCTTGAGAACAAACAATTTATTGTAATCATTTCATCTTTCTCTTACTGCATCTCTCAGTTATTTGAAATTGGTTTTACTGTTTCTTTGTTTTTCTTATATAGACTTGTTTTCCTGGAAGTGTAAAGTTTTAACAGTTTTGGTAAAAGGGGAAAAAAAAAATTGTCATATTTATATTTTATGCAGCAGCCGTTCATAGAATTAAAGGATTAAATTAATTCAACTCCTTCCTGAAATTTTCTGAATTTATATAAATATACACACAAGGCAATTTAAATGTATTTACTAAAAATGAAATGCTATGAATGAATTCCTAGAAATGGTGCACTGAAGTCTTACACATGTGCTTTTGAGCAGTAGGTAAAAAGCAATCTGTTGCATAAATGCAAAGCACACTGATAAACATTTTATCTATGGAGCTAAGGATAAAATGGAACAGCTAACTCTAAGTAGAGAGAACTAAGTAAGTAGAGAGAACAATTCCCGAGTGCTTTGAGCAACTGTTTTGTTTTCAGCTGCAGCCCCATAGATAAAATTCATATATGTATGCACACTGCTCAAATTCACACAGACAATGACAGTTCACAGCAGCAGAACACTTTTAGCTACTGCTTAAGTGTGTCCCACCACCTCAATATGCTATTTTCTCACATACATATTCCATTACAAAATCTGCTTATTTAAGTCTTTACACTTTTACCAGATGCATACACACACAAGGTGTCTCAATACCAGAGTTATAAACTTGTAGGTGTGTACCTCGATGATTAGGAATCACATGGCAATGCAAAGTCAAAACTGCTTTCCTGCTGTAGTAGACAGCATTTAGTCTAAGCATTTTCTTTAAAAAGTTTCACTTCACACACATGCACAGATGTAGTAGAATGGCTTATTATATGAATGAAATTAGCCAATATACATCTGGTATATGGAACTATGAAGTGAAATGAGCAAGTCATGCATGTAACTGCATGAGAAGCATTATCCAATGAGGTGTACTTCCGGCAGGGCCATTGCTAGACAGTTCTGCCACCTGCTACAGTCTCTGCAGATCCAACTTTTCTTGCCCTGCATCTCCCTAAATTGAGAAAAAAAAAAATTGCTGCCCCTAAATTTTAAAATTTTGTCACATCTAAATTTTGCTGCTGATTACTTTTCTAATTCTAAAATTTCTGCTGCCCAGTATGACTGCACTGGCCCCTGACTCCTGCCATGAATTCTTTGCATCCATCAGATATTAGCTGAAACAACTTCCTTCCAAAGAGCTCACATGAGCAAGTAACAAACAGCATGGATTTTACATATCAAGGAGACTATTCTGTCATGTACAGGATACTTCATGTTCAGTATGCAAGTTATTAGTACCCAAAGTGGAAGTTTTCCACTGCAGCATCTGGAGGATTCTTAAAGAAAAGAAAATGCATCCACGTCATATGCTGTGTACAGGCACTTCAGTGGGATGATTATGCATCTTGGATTGCTTTTGCATGATGTATCCTTTTTCTTGCATCTGTGATAGTCATTTAAGAGTTATGCTTCAAAAGGAAAGGAGTTTTCACTTTCCTTAATGCTCATATATAAGCTGAATCCTCATGCAGCACAAAGTTGGGCAGATAAAACCATTTCCACTTTTCTAAATGTTTAGGCAAGTATTGTGAGTTATCACTGCACCTTACTTGTTGCTTTTTCTTCTCAGCCATAGCAACTACTAAGTATTTCTGAAGATGTGTTATCACAGATTTCGGAAGATAAACTGTTTTCTGCATCTGTGTGACTCATAGTGGCTCCAGTATGATCGGATATTCCATCCTACTTATTTTGGCTATAATGTTCATAACCACTTGAACATAACCATTTGGCCAACAGTGGATTGGGCATGGTGGTCTTGCACGATCACTAGACCTATCGTGCCTTGATTATTTCTTCTAGGGCCATATAAAAACTCTGATATATGACAGCCTCATTGACAGTATCGAGTAACTGGTTGCACAGATCACTGTAGCTGCTTCAGAAGTTTGGGATATGCTCATAATCTTCTAAAAAATTTAAATTTCATATGTGGACATATCAGGCCTGCATTACAGTTCAAGAATATACATTTATTATTAAAATGCATATTCAATTAAACTTTCATTTCTGGTCTTTTCTGTGCATACTATCACATGCACAGATAATTTCTGACACTAAGCTGCTACATGATTCTTTCAAGTCATCTGGGTGCGTATTACACCTCTTACAAGTTCGTAACCCTAGTACTGAGACACACACACTATTTACATATATATATTAGAGGAAATTTATTTATCTACAGCCATTTGCATCCCTACATTTTATGTTTTGAGCATGATGAGATTTAAAAATTCAGAACATTATTAAATTTCACTTCATTTACAAATTTTAATTTAAATATTTTTTATGGAACTATTTATTTCAAAACATTCTGTACTGTACTTTCACAGATGGGGCAGTTTTTCTATGCAGCAAAAGCTTTTGACATTTTAGAACGATCGGATCCCAATCCTGAATTTTGGGAGGGTAAAAGAGGAGCATGTGTTGGAGTTCTACAAATGATTATTGCAGGGCATGAGCCAAGGTGACTATACAGTTTTATCTACTTTCAAAATAATATATAAATGTTACAATTTTCAAGACTGTATTTGAATTGATTTATTTCTAAGTTGTGATTTTAAATTTTATTAACTGCAACGTAATATTTTTTCCCCTCATGAAATTATTTTTACTTTTATTAAAAAGAAGAAAACACATAATGTGGGTTTAGTGTTAATCTATTCTTAAATTATGAACTTCATTATGTCTATTATAGGTGTTATATAGATTTTACTTATCATTACTTTATCATTTTGATGGTCATCAACAAGTTCAACTCGCATTCCAGTTATGCACTGCAGTAGGCCGAAACAGATACAGCTCACATTACAAATTTATAACTGACATATAATTGGCATACTCGGGAAGAAAGAATTACTTAAGCTCCCAATTGCCGAGGGATTTGTCCACATTTTGTAACATATAAAGGTTATTTGCATTTTTTTCAGGGGAGGGAGACTGAAATAACAAAATATATTTCCAGTACTCGTTTGGTTATTCAGTATCCACTGATATACTGCGAACAATCTGTTGGTGCATTTTGCTGATAAAATCTTTTTTTTTTTTACTTTTTTACTTCTACCAAGTACTGTTGACAATTGCATTCTAAATGACATTGGACATATTTTTATTCTCTGCAGTTTGTCTTGGCTTCCATTATGGACTCTGAGTAGCCAAGTGATGACAAATTCTACCACACTCCCACTTATTTCTCATTTTGCTGATCCCCATACAACTTCCATTATTTTGTGTGGTGAATAACTTCTCACAATCAAAGTTGACCTTGAAATAAAATACAAAAAACCGTCACCATTCTCTCTTGTTGCCCACTCCTCCAGAAAGAGAGAACACATTAATAAGAACAGAAAAGAAAACAAAATAAAAATCTCATATAATTAACAGAATCTGAAACAACTAGTATGGTTCCTAAATCCTGCAAGAATCAGAGTTATGGGTGTTATTTTTGGCAACGTATCAAAGGTACAAGAAAGCAACAGATACCATATTTTCCTTTCATTAAAAGAGAAAATAAAAACTGTAAAGTTTTACGGTTCTTTACAAAGAAAATATTCCTTAATATATAGGCCATCTGAGGAATACCTAACAGGTTAACAGTAAATCAAAAATTAAATCAAATCATCAGTAATTTTCATTTTATAATACAGTACTAAGTCTATAATCCGAATTCATCGGGACTTTGCGATTCCGGATTATAGATCAGCAATTTAAATCTGGTAAGATGGCATGCAGAAATTATGCAATTAAAAATATGAAACCGTAATTTATCAAAATTTACAAAAAAAAAAAAAAAAAAAAAAAAGCTTAATATTTATTTGTTTACTTTATTAAACATGTCTTTCAATGTAAGTTGTTTAGGTTGCTTCATTTTTTGTGCTAATACTTTCTCTTTAATTTTATAAACAGACATAATTTCTTGTTCAGTTACAAAGTTCCACTGTTCAAGTCCTGTAATTGCTGTGTCGAGAATACCGACTAACTTGTCAATCGAAATTTTTTCATTTTCAATAACCTCTCTTGTGAGAAACTGTGTACAAATAAGCATTTGGAAACATACTGCTGTATCATAAATACTGTCATTAGTTTAAGGTATGTGATAAATTAATAATGTTAGGAATTAGAAATATCAAAAGTATTTACGTTTGCACATTAAATGCAATATTTATTCAAAGTAAAGTCCGCATTAATAGTTGCCTCATATATCAAAACTGTGTAACCTGGAAATTATTTATATCCAAGTAGTAGTAGTTCTTGAGAGTCTAATTCAATTTCTTATTTTTTACAGCGAATCATTACAAGAAGTATTTCAAATTCTGCGCAGCACAACTAATCCACAAGCCGAAAAAATAATAAGAGTTGCTAAAAACTGGGCAAAAGAAAGTAAGCTAGCTGTATAATCAATTAATCGTTAGTTTTTGTTTCAAGCTTGTCGATACAATATAGACATTTACAAGAAACTACAAAATGAACTTGAAAGTGTACTTTTAAGAGAATTTTCTTAGATCACTCAAATACTGCATATTATAAAGTGAATTTTTACTTATATTTTTTCACTTTTTAAGCTGATTTTTAATTTAAATATTTGTATGGTTTGAGTAATTTACGTGCCTTGTTATGTCAAATCTGCTGGCATTCGAAAGGAATTTTTTTATACATTAAGATTTCTAATTTGTAGCACTTTATTTTTGAATGTTTAAGGACATGGAAGTGAAGAGTACTTTATACCAGATAAATTATAAATCATTTTATATTTAGAGACTGAAAGATATAAGTTTTATACATATCGCATAATACAAGTTTTAGCTGAAATCGTTGCATGGGCTTTAAATGATAATAACTTTAGATGTGTAGTCAACTCTCAATTTGCCCAATATACAGTGAATTCATCATTTATTGTGGTTAGCTATTGGATAGTACACAACTGATATTGATTAGTAGACTATTATAAATCTTGTATTGTCTAATATAGGTTTGTACTTTTTACTGATTTTGTAAATCTTGTTTGTTTACTTATTTTATCATTCATAATTTGCTAAAGAAAAACTTTTCTATAAGTGTTAATGTTTCTCCCATGGAGTCCTTCATAGAAATCTCTTACACAAAGCTGTCAATTCAAGTTTGATTTTTTTCCCCTTTCTAAAGCCACTAGTCAGAACTGATAACTTGAAAAAAAAAAAAAAACTTATGATAGATATTTTTAAGGAATTCTTATTTAGCAAACTATTATTTGGTAAGTGCACCTCATTAACAATAAACTGCAACTGATGTTTATATAAATAAACTATGCAATTTGTATAAACTAACTTAGAAATATTATTTTTTTCCCTGACTGTCTAAATGAGAATCGAAAAAACAAAAATTAGTTTTTTTAACTTTTATCATTAAATTCAAATTTTTTGCTCCAAAATCTGCTCTTTTCTCATATATGAGCAGCAGACTTATAAAATGTTTAATGTATGGCAATGAATTATTTCTCCCCCTGTTTAGATTAAAGCTTGTTGATGTACATTCTGTTAAAAATGCAAATATTCTAGTCACAGTTTGTTATGTTGCTGAGATTATATCATTGAAATATATGTGTTAAATTATAAATGTGCAATATTTTAACTTTTCATTTGTAATTGTTTTAAAATACCATTATAGAAAAATGAAATATATGTTTATTATATGAATAAATATGTTCATTTACAATGATGAATGTTTAAGTTAATAAATTATCTTTGTTATTCTATACATAAATTTAATCAGATTTTATAAAATAACAAATCAAGAAATAGCATTAAATAGACTGAAAAAAATCATTTCAGTTTCTCAGATTTTAAATAAAATAATGGAATTTGGACTTTTTTCCATATTCCAGTATTCTCTTAAATAAAAACTCCCAGAGGTCCTGCCACAAAACAGATATCCATGAAATTTATTTTGAACTTAATGATAATTTTGTTTAAAGGCCCTATGGACAGAAATTTTTAAGACCAGTTTTAACCAACTTATGAGTTAGTACAGATTATTAATGCCATATACTTGACCAGGGACACTTAATCTGGTCCCTACCACCCACTAATGAATGATTTCAGCTGGTAGGTGGACAGTAATTGTTTTTGTCCAGTGATGAAGATCAAGGATGATCAAAACACATACATGAATGTGTACATATACACATATGTGAAAGTTTAGTTCTTTACTCAGTTACTCAGCATTCTCCTGTTTCCATATATTTAATATGGTTTTGTCACTTCTCTTAGGCTTGTTCTGTGATTATAGGAGAAATGTCT
Organism: Stegodyphus dumicola; assembly: GCF_044657685.1. Taxonomy (NCBI): domain Eukaryota; kingdom Metazoa; phylum Arthropoda; class Arachnida; order Araneae; family Eresidae; genus Stegodyphus; species Stegodyphus dumicola. The sequence continues at coordinate 180,784,084 of NC_140776.1, read as the reverse complement.
CCAAGAAGCAAGTTTCTCCTCCTCCTATAATTCCTAGCCAGAACAATTTGGCTTAGACCAATGTCTCAGCTAGCTATGGGAGACATTTTGCGTTACAGATGAAAATGTTCCAGTTTCGTGAATCAAATATCCTGAAAGCTAAAAGTCTGGAAAATGTTCCTTTCGATGCGCTGCTGAGGGCAGGTATCATCGCTCGAGCTTCAAGTTGACTTTTTCATATTGAGGGTAGTATATATTAGATTTGTGAACAGAAGCACATATCTTTAGCTTAAACTAGGTTTTATAAATTGTGTATTGTATAGCTCATTAAAAAACTCACAGACAGTGCACAAAACAGATAAAACCGAAAACTTGGCGTTCGAGTGTTAATTTGAGCTCGGACCTTGATGGCAAACACTCAAATGCACATCGTTGGTTCACAAGGTCACAACCTCGCAAACGATTGCAAAAGTTAATTATCTAATCAAGGGCTGAATATTATCAACTAACTCCAACTCAAGTTAAGTTTGATACTATCCCCCCAAAGTAGCAGATTTTTTCCCCTTCACCATCTTCTATCCTGTCATCCTGGACTTACTGTGCTGCACTCATTCTACTTGAAGCGCCCTTCTATGGGACATGATGTTCTGACAGCCGGAACACAGCTTGAACTTTTCATGCTAATCTCGGCATAAAGTTGGAGTTAGTTGATAATATTCAGCCCTTGATTAGATAACTGTTGCAATCGTTTGTGAGGTTGAGAACTTGCCAACCAAAGATGTGCATTTGAGTGTTTGCCATAAACGTCTGAGCTCGAATTAACACTTGAGTGCCAAGTTTGCGGTTTTATTCGTTCTGTACACTCTCTTTGAGTTTTTCACTAAACTGATTGTGCAACTTTTGGTCTCATTCATTCGCTCTCCCAACACTGTTGTAAGTTCAGGTTGGAATTCTAATATTTCTCTTTTCTACCTCTCAGAATGGAATGTGACCCTATGTTCTATGGTAATTATTGCTCATTTGGATGAGTAATATTACCCCTCTTAATTTGTAAAAACAATTTAGAATCATCCTGTATATTTTTTTTTTAGTAAACTTCTACTCAAAAAATCACTTTGCAGTTGCACTAAATTAGGTTATTGTTAAACTGGTGGGATCTAAGAAAATTTCATTACCTACGATGTGGGGGGTAGGTATAAAAAGGTTGCCTACCACTGCCCTAGATATTCCAAAACTATGCAATTTGTATATTTTTTGTAATTGTGGAAGATTGTTTGCAGAAACACCAAAAAATTTCTATATACCCTCAGCTTCCAAATCCAAGATCTTAAAACCATCAAAATCTGCCGAGATTGAATTGAGTTTTATGCATAAAACCTGCAACTGCACCTTATGCCCGCTCTTGGATTCTCTATACACTGCCTTACTTCGGAGTCATGTAAAATTCTATTAGAACTTCAATGCATTACTCTCTTGGCTGTCAAAGTAGTTTATTCTAGTTATTAGGGAAGTGGTTCTAATAGTGTAACTTGACTCTGTACGTCACCTGAGTTTCTTTAAATCTTCAAATTCAGTTTTCTAAAAAAAGTAATCATTCGTAACACAATTTTATTGATATAAGAAGAAAAATACATTTTTTCAATGATACATATTCAAAGATAGTTCAGTTATTCAATTAATATAAATTCATACATTAATTAATTGTAATGCAATCATCTGATTGAAATAATTAATATATCAATTTTTAAATTTCAACTGCACTTTTTCCAAATCTGACAAAAAACTGTTCTGTGATGTGAATTTTGTAACCATGATTTAAAAAAAAAAAGCATAATTAAATTAGAATTTTAGGTATACTGAATTCCAGATTTATAATTAACTAATTTCTTACTGGCTGTTTACATTAAGATATTCATACAGCATATTTTAACATTAAAATTATGTTTGATGCTGAAATATTTTTTTCATTCCTTTAGTAAATTAAACATATAACAATGAAAAAGTTAAAATGCATTGAAAAAATGCAATACCAATAAATCTACTGACTACATAATTATAATTAAAATTTTAAAAAATCCTAATTACTTTTCACCTACTATGTTATCAACATATATTTTTAATTACATTTTTCATATAATTTTATAAGATAATGATTATCTTCCGAAAAGAAACAAAAATAAAATGTTGCATAGATTTAAAAGAGGAAAAAATGATGATTATAAAGATTATATTTGTAGAAATGATATAGCAGGAAAATATTTTTCCAGGTGTAAGAAAAACATTTTAATAGTTGACTCTGGTAACATTACTAGAGAGGTAATTTTAATTATAATCTATAATGAGGAATACGAATTTAATGGTATCTTTACAAATAAGCAGTTACAGGGTATTATATTTACATACATGAAAAAATACTAACACTGTTCACGACAACATTCGGCAGCAGCAAGCTCTAAACCTGCTTTCCAAATTTTGGCAACCATTTGCAGTTTCAGGATAAGGTCCATCCAAAATTTGATCGCAATAAAAAATATTTTCAGGCTGTAAAGATTTTAATGAGTCTGTGACAAAACGTAACCCAGGACCAGTCAACTGTGAACATCCTGACACATCTAACACTTCTAATGCACTCAGTATACCGGCCTCCAAAAGGCACCTGAAAAACAAAAAAGTATAGGCAGGTATTGATATATTTGAATGAATCTTTTAAATACATTGCAAAAAATACTGGGAGATGGCTTTCAAAAGTAGAAGATATTAGTTTTGGTGTCAATTGGAAACATGAAACCATGCAATTATTCATACGAAAAGAATGACGGCTTGCTCAAGTGTCACTATCATTGGATCTTAGGTAACTGGGAAAATTATTCATGATATTCATCATAAACTCATGGTCATGTTATAAAGTTCATGCACAATGAATGTCAATCTGCACATATTAATTTACTTTCAGTGCCAGTATTATTGTATAGCAGAATCAATACTGAATTCCAGCATGCACATCATTGTGGAAAGAAGTAGCCTATATACAAAAATTCACACTGATTAAGGCTCAAAGAAATTAAAGTGTAGCAAAACAATTAACAAGTGGACCACTAAGAACAAATTTTGTGAAGCAAGCAATGCTGTCATATACTTTGACAATAAAATGGTTGAGTGATCAAGTAAGACGCAAAATTCTGAGACTAAATTTTCTAGAAATTTTTAAAAGATCTCCAACATGTAGATGTTATGATAGGAACAAAGATTAAATCTACATCATATTAGCATGCAGGATTTAAGATTATTGACTAAATGTCCCAATAATTTTGATAAAATAGCATATATTTGGTCACAACTAATATATACAACATAAAAATATAAATATAAATAAACAAATTTCAAGTAATATTTTCAAAAAAATTAAGCGTACACCATGCTTAGGTACTTTTTCGTAGTATTATAAAATCATAGCATAACTATTATAATATTTTTCAGTTGTAAATTTATATATTAAAAAAAAATACATGTAGTAATTTATAATTTTTAAATTAAAACTTTAATAAATACCAAATAATAATATAATTAACTACAATTAATATAAAAAATACTGTACTCGTTTTCGAGCAATTTTTTTAAAATTATTTTATTTATGTATTTTTTCATTTAATAAAGAAAAATCATTTTTTCCCCAAAATCTAGTTATTTGTTAAACATATATCTTCTCTACAAAGAACAGTCATGTTTAAAAGGTTTTAATTAAGGAAAGAGTTTGGGTAATGTTTTATTATTTTAAGTTTGCTGAAGCTTTTATCATTATACAAATAGTAACTAGCAACCTTAAAAATATTTTTAACACTGTTTCTGAATATGGATGCAATTAAGCTAAAGTATGTTCCTAAATTATTCTTAAAAGATGTAACCTTGCTTTTGTAAATAGAATTAGTGAAAATACTTAGTTTCCAAAACTAGGTATTTCTGATGAAATTTTGAAGTCATTTATATCATGTGGAAATTTAAGCTCCAGTTACAAGCTCCTACTTTTAAAATACCTAAATTAAACAACCAATTAGAAATTGCAAGCTAATACTTAAATTTCCAACAGTCAGAAACTGGAAACTATCTTGTATATTTTTCGTATTTCCTTTTAATTGTAAGATTAGCCAAAAATCATTTGACATAATATGATTAAACATGAAAACGCAAACTGTTTGTGCAAACGATATTTGTGGTGTTATAACAGAATAAAAAATATACAAAAAATTTATAATATTTCTTCAGTATTAAAATATTTTAAATCGAAATCATATTATGAATAGTTGAATAATATACAGCGAAGTCAGCTTGGGGTTCTTTCCAAATGGTGTCATCACTTTCCAGAAACTGCCAGTTTTTCATATTTGAAGGCTGATGGGTCCTTCACTGCATTAAAATTTTCTCATACATGTATACAAATACATTAAAAAAAAAGAGTTCATGAAATGAATACGAAGATTAATGCAAAGAATGTTGCTGTATCATTCGAGTTCAAATACTCAGACCTATAACTTTTCACACAGTGTATATAAATATCCTGCTTCTGCAAACCGGTCACTTTTAATTTTAAGATTATGAGAATTTTATGATGTCCTACGTATTTATCAGACAGATTTTTTATCTTTCCTTCTATATCTATTAACTATTATAGAGAGGAAAATACTTAAAGAAATTAAGATTTAATCAAATATTTAGTAATCTGTGATTGCCCACATGTACGTTTTATACAGTATTGTTTAGGGTGTAGTTACAAGGCCTGAAATTTAATAAATGATAAGACACTTTATCATTTAATTATTATATACCATTTGAATGTTGAAGACCACTTCTCAAATGATATAAAAAAGTTCGGTACTTATGTGTCATAGCGGGCTTGATGAGAAAGAGGAATTGTCATGTTTCTGCCTTGGCAAAAAATAAGTCTATGGTTACTATCTTCACATTAGTTCACACTTCTTCAGCCAGTGAAATGTTAAAATAAAATAACACGCTGAACAAATATTAATTTAGAAGTCAAACAACAAAAATCAGCGTTATATTTGCAAATTTTCACAGAACTAGTTTGAACGGTTTTACCGAACCATCAGCTCGGCTGCCAAAGCGCAAATGAACGAGATAAGATATAGTGATTCAATAAGATAATATAAAAAAGGCTGGACAGAAGATAAGCTACTGGTGCCATCTATTGATAAAAAGAGAACTAAAACATAATTTCTTTAAAGGCTGAAGGCAAAAGATGGATTGGAATTAGAGTCGTTAATTAGAACAGAAAGTTTTTTTTTTTTTTTTTTTTTTAATGTAAAACGCCTCTAGAAAATCTAATTCACCAATGGAAGATGGTTTTTGAATAATTTTGGCTGCAGAAAAATTGAAAATGTGATTTTTCGGACCAACAATACTGGGCAACAGAGAACTTCTGTGTTTCCTTTTTTCTAACATGTGCCTTATGTTCCTTCACGTGAAATTTTGAGGCTGTCTTAATTTGACCAATGTAAATTAAACCTCACTGGCAAGGAATCCTGTAAATACCCAAGAATTCATATCCGGAATGAGGTCCTTGAGTACGGAACTCGGAATTTTATTGATGGGAGAATAAATGACCTGAAAGTTAAATTTCTTTAAAATACGTGCAATTTCATAGCTAATTGATGGAAAGAAAGGAATGACAACAGAATTCTTAAAATCTTCTAAAACAAGAGTATGCCTCTTGGTGTGCTTAAACGAGAATTTTTTAACTGCTTGATTAATAATGTTGAGTGAAATGCCCCTGTCAACAGCTACTGCTTTTAAATAATTTAGTTTTTGATCTAGAGGCAGTTTGGTGCAGCAAACTTGAAGTGTACGGAAAACATAGGAATAAAATGAAGATAACTTTTGTTTAATCGGATGGAACAATTTGAAGTGTGGCATATGGCTAACCGATGATGGTTTACAGTAAACTGTAGTACTGAAGTTGGATGTGACCAAAATGTCAAGAAACAGAAGAGAATTGCAGGTCTCAAGTTCAAAAGTGAACTGAACAGCAGCATCAATGGAATTCATTGCTAAAAGAACTTTATTTAAATCATCTTTATTACCATCAAATAGGGTAAAAGTACCGTCTACGTGGCAGAACCATACCGGGAAGTTTAAAGTTTCAAATAATTTTTATTCATAATATAATAATGCATGTAAATATCAACCAGAAGGGATTGACGGGGCTTCCCAAGGCTAATCCCTCAGTTTGCTTGTAATACTTATTTTGGAAAACAAAATGCATTTGTTTCAAACAGAGTTGAGTGAGGGTTCATGAATTCTGGTTTCTAGACATCTTAATGCACCCTCCACTGTAACATAAGTGAATAATGATTTTACATCAAAAGAAACCATGAGTAAATTTCTAGAAGAAATCCTTTTAACTTTTTTTAAAACCTTGAATTATATATATATATATATATATATATATATATATATATATATGTGTTATTTTCTAATATAACATAGTTGAAAATCTAGAAACTAAATATTTAGCTAATGGGTACGGACGGGGCTGTGCCTAAATTTGATACAATAGGGTGGAAATGAATACCACTTTTATGAATTGTAGGAAGAGCATATAATTTGGCGCCATTTGCAACAGATGGGATAAGAGACTTTTAAGTTGGTCAAAGGATTTGTGAATATTTGATCATAGTTTTTATTTTTGAGAGGTTCAAAGGGTCTTTAGGGATCGCATTACATGGTCCTTCGTTTAAGAGTTTAGTTACACCACCAATGTAAGCGTTCTTGTCCATAACGACTATCTGGCCACCTTTGTCGGCCTTTGAAATGATAATGTCCGGGTTTTGCGCATTGTAGCTCTTTCTCTCGCATTGAGATTTGCTTTCAAAGGCTTATTGTTGAATTTCCCATTATGAGCGATAAGATAACTAATCATTCCTCTGTGTATCTGAAACTTTCCTGAATTTGAAAGCTTTTTAGCTTGATAGGAGTCAAAATCTTTGGAAAAACTTTTCACACTGTATGATACTAATGCTAAATGAAAACAGTAGAAAATTATATTTCCTGCTTGTATTTTCAAAAAATTTATTTTTAACAGCCAAATGAATAAATGTTGATATAAAAACATATCCTTCCAAAATTTTTTAAAAAAGAAAGAACTGAAGAAAATTTTTGAAGTACTTAAATGAATTTTAAAAATTCTAATAGATGCTAAATTTGATGCATCTTGCAAAACTTACCAGCACACTGTTTGATATACTTACTATAACAGCTTTCAAAATGAAATACTGGTATTTACCGGTTATTCTAGCATATATTTTATGGTGATAATGTTTTTAAGAGGAAGACTAAGACTTTTCAGAAATAAAGCATCTCCAGCAACATTTTAGTAACCCTTATCTATTTCTAATCTTCACTTTTTTGGGGGTGGGGGGTGGAAGACAATATCTATGAGACAGGTTCAGTAACAACCATTTACATTTTTTTCCCCTTTTTCTTCTCATTTCTTCAGTGAAGAAGAGCAAAATTAATGTACTGAAAAATACATTTGTATCTCTCTTCTATCTGTTATAGATACACATTTATTAATATGACAAGAATGAATAGCTTACAGAATCTGTCACACATTGAGTAGAAGTTACAGCTAGAGATAAAAAAAAAAAAAAAAAATGTTGTTAAAATGTCACTGTTTTGTCATCAACAAATTACTGCTAAGAAAATGAAGGGAAAAATTGATAAATAGCAAAATACTATCAGGAAACACAAATATTATTAATACAATTCACTCTAACAAAGAGAAATCCCTTAAATTGCATGTTGTTTCAAGATTACAATACAAAATAAAGTCTGAAGTTGTTTATACTTACTGATGAGATGTTTAAATATTCCCTTGTATTTCTACACAATGCATTTAATTCTTGGCCATATAAAAATATGTAGGAACAAAAGGTATTGAAGTTAAGAAATTCAAATCCTGTAATTGCAAAGTGTGATGAACAAAAAAATGCATGTCATTCACTAAAAATAAGATATTAATTAGCGAATCCAAAAGCTGCAAAGTTCATCTGTTTTTCAAAGTCATTGGAAGTCCACTTATTCTACAGCAATCCAATGGAAATTCAGAGCACAAATATTTCTTCATAATAAAATATATGCATTGGTATTAAATATCAGTCAATACAGATTAAATATTTCTACTATCAAAAACTCATTATTGAATCTAGAAATAAAAATAGTTAACAAATTTCATATATAACAAAAACGGCTACAAAAGTATTAAATTTAACTAAAAACATTTAAATAAATCCTTGGAAATATAGATTTTAATGAATAAAATTTAAAGGGATGGTACTTGGGGTATTAGCTGGAACCTGCAGATACTCCACCAAAAATCCATTAGCACCTTCTGGTAATAAAATATATTTTCAACATCAGCTTATTGATTAAATAAGTATTTGATTACCATCTGGCCATCACACCAATTAGACTATTATTTTCTGCAGCTTATCTCTACTTCCAAATGAACTCTGCTAAATAAAAAGGAAATGACTTCTCTCAAATAAATTCCCAATTCTTAATCTAGCACTTTATTGGAAATTGTTAACATCAGACTTCTATTATTTACACTCTATAACCGAAAAAAAAAATCGATGCACAATGAAGAAATCATCAGATTGCTTTGAAATTCCATATGCATAAATTTTTTTTTACCAAATGTGCAAATGATTATGAATAAATAGTGCAATCTCCAGCGTATCGAAACTGCGCATCCACCAGATGTACATAAGGAGCTGTTCTTGAACAGTTATTAAAAATTTGTTGCATTACGATTTAGGATACCTTTCAGCGGCTGAAAAAATGCATTGCCATGGGATTCGAGCTCATTATGAACACTGGTACAACTAAAACTATTACACCAATATAACTAAAAGATGCCATCCTCAAACTCAAATGCTCCCCCAGCGCAAAAATCAAAATTGCATCTTGCTAATGAAATCCAATACACTTTTCCAATGTCATGACAATGCTAGCAGGAAACTAGAATCATGGCTGTTGTTAATGGAGGTACAATAGTGAATACCAGCTAATACCTGAGTACTGACTAATATCTTTGAAAATATATATTTTAAATGAATAAAAATTCAATTTTTATTATTCTTCCTCAACACAAACTCATATAAAATTTTATAACAAGCAAATTTTGAAAATAAACCAATAAAATCCTTAAAATTCTCATTTTTTTACACTTACCTCAATCCTTCATCAGTGATTTTTTTACAACCAGAAAGATTAAGATACTTTAGGGATCTGGCATCACAACTAGCATGGGGTAATTCATTAGACGATGAATCGTTTACTAAAGTCCCTGTCGTCTTTAAGATACTGCTAGCACCAGAAGAATATAAAGCAGGTCCCGACTGCATTTGAAATTGTTCACTACAGTTCATGAAAGGACACTGCAAAGATAATTTTGCTAAATGGCACATCACCCCATTTTTTTGCCAGAAGCATACAGAAGTGCAAAATTCATTTGCTCTACACTGATAACATGGACTGGATCTTTGCAGCCAAAGACCACTCTCCTCTATTTCACAAAAACAGTCATTGGGATTTTCACATGGCAGAAAACGATTTTGATACCTTTGACAGTCTTCAAGGTACACATCTCGAAGATTGTGAGATGCATTGGGTACATGAGGTGGCAACATAGCCATGCAATCAGCTAGCCTGAACAGACCTAAATTAGTCACTGCCTTGCATCCAGACATATCTAAATGCTGCAAGTACAAGCAGCAAGAATATTCTTTTAACCTGCAAAAGGAGAGAAAATGTAACAGAATAAAGAACAGTTTTCAACACGTTTTTAAAAATACATTTTAAAAATGAATGAATAAAAAATAAAAGAAACAGTTTAGAGACACTGTGCGACCAAATTAAAGGTTTCTCAGTTAGAATGTTGCATAATACTATGGAGTCAGAAAACCCCACAGTGTGTATCACAAAACTGAAACATGCTTTTCATATCACTCACATAACATTTCTCACACACGGTGTCATTTCAAGACCTTATAAAATTGGAAGAATGAGGTTCATTACTCAAGAGTTTGTACAAAATGACCAAAGAATCAAACAAATCGGTTTCCGAGAAAAATGTGAAAGAAAAAACTTTATGCCACAAAAGTTAGTCTTTATTGGAAAAGATAAAAACTAATAGATATAGCATGGCATTTATGTAAGAAAATGATCACATGGTTGTGAAGGTATACCAATTAGATTCCCAAACCCAATCTAATGACACAGGTATTTTGTACCCAATTACACCCAATTACCTTAAATAAGATGTTCAAAATGATCAGCACATAGTTCTCAGGCCTACATAACCATACTCCCATGTCCAATCCAACAGCCTGGGTTCTCTGTGCCCAATCAATCTCAAACAAAAGAATTCAAATGTACAACCATTTCATCATACTACAGCGATAGGCCATGGATGTTATCAAGAAAATTAGTTACCACATCATGGAAATGATGTTTGGTAAGCTGTTAAGACAAACGTGTAATAAAGTGGCAATATGGCTATGTGTTCAAATTTTCCATAAGCATTGTTGAAAATCATCTTAATGCAGACCTTACCTGCTTGAGTAATGAAATGGGTACAGCTTTGTTGCTCATAATAGCGTAAACTTATTATTCCTTCTATTTACATTAAACTGTTATGCCTAATATATACAAGATGCACCTGAAAAGTTCAATGAATGCTCCCATATGTTAAAAACCATGTTGTTTAGAATGAGATGCCAATGCATACACATTCACAAACATGCCAGGAAGCGCCCCCTATCAAGCAAATCAATGAAGTGAAGCAGTGGCACACACTGTGACTAAGCTAATGGACTCAATGTAAAATGTCACACAAGACATACCATGTGTCATTGCAAAATGGAGCATGCCGTTAACATGAAGTTTAACTTCAAATTTGGGAAAATGGCAACAGAGACTCATGAAATGCTAATGCAAGTGTATGGTGTTGAAGCCGTGAATAAAAAAGGTGTGTTCGAGTGGTTTAACACTTGAAACACTTCCGGTCAACCGCCAACAAGCTCAATTCCAGACAGCATAGAACAAATGTGGATGTTTGTGGATAATCGGCGGCTGTCTTTGAAAATTATGGCAGAAAAGTTGAAGATAAGAAAAGATTGCCGTTAACATGAAGTTTAACTTCAAATTTGGGAAAATGGCAACAGAGACTCATGAAATGCTAATGCAAGTGTATGGTGTTGAAGCCGTGAATAAAAAAGGTGTGTTCGAGTGGTTTAACACTTGAAACACTTCTGGTCAACCGCCAACAAGCTCAATTCCAGACAGCATAGAACAAATGTGGATGTTTGTGGATAATCGGCGGCTGTCTTTGAAAATTATGGCAGAAAAGTTGAAGATAAGAAAAGATAATGTAAGTACTATTGTTTACAAACATTTGTACTGCACACGCTGACAGATGAGCAGAAGCAAACTCTGATGGAACTGTAATTCTGTTCTTCAGCACCCTTCTTATTCTCCAGATTTTGCACTGCCAGACTTTTTTTTGTTTTCCTGCCTTAAAATTAGCCCTGAAAGACTTACACCTCATAGATGCTGCAGATATCCAGCAATGCATGACCACAGTGCTTCGAGCAATTGCACAGCTAATGGTGATTACTTTGAAGGCCAGTAAAGGTATTTTATTTGTAAATGTTGTTTCCTTTATTTTCTGAGACCATTCACCGAACCTTTCAGACATACCTTGTGTGTACTCAACTGCAGATCTGGTTCTACTCCACAGCATTTCATCTTCCTGTGATGATAAAAGACCATCATGATTTCTGCTACCAATGCTGTGGAAATTTTTCTATCAGGAGAATGCTTCCTGTATTTTTCAGTCAGTCATTAAAACTGTGAGTGAATCATTAAACCTGTGCACCAGAATTACATTATAATTGATAGTGACAGGAATACCATTTCATCATTCTCAGTCTGTAAAGCATTACTATTACACTCACTAGAGACAAAATATCTCTCTCAATATATGAATACTGAGAGATATTATTATCCAGAGAATTTGCTGCTATTTGGTAGTTTTCAGATGCTGCTTTAAATGAGCCAAAATCCAGTTATTCATTTACATAATCCAAGGGATATTCAGAAAGTAAGGAACATTTTGGAATTAAAAAGAAACTAAGTACAAGGGAAAAAAAATATTATATGCATCAGAAAGAGAGACTAAAATTCTACTTTTCCACATAGTCACCAAACAAACTGAGGCACTTATCATAGCGGCAGATAAGCTTTGAAATTCCTTTGTCATAGAATTCTGCCACCTGCAATCTCAGCCACTCAGTGATGCACAACCGCAGCTCCTTGTCGTCGTCAAAGCGCTGTGTTGCTAGCCAGTTCTTCATTCTTGGAAACAAGTGAAAATCACTACGTGCAAGATCGGGACTATAGGGCAGATGAGGAAAAACCTCCCATTTGAATGAATTAAGGAATTCTTGACGGTTTGCCGTGTGAGGTCAGGAATTGTCGTGCAAAAACAAATTTTGGACGTCAACTTTCCTTGTTTTGAACTGCTCTCCTAAGGTTGCGCAAAGTTTGACAGTACCGTTCAGAGGCACCACGTTCGAGAAAATCAATTAGAAGTGTGGCACCACATTCATTGGCACGTATGGCACCACGTTCGAGAAAATCAATTAGAAGCACACCTTGCCTATCCTAAAACACAGTCACCATAATCTTCTTTGGTGACAAGGTTTGCAAACATTTTCTTGGTCTTTTGGGAGAACTTGTGTGCCCCCACTTCATGGACTGTAATTTTGTCTTGCAATTCACGTGTCTCACCCACGTCTCGTCACCAGTTATGATTCTATCCAGTAATGAATCACCATGTTTGTCATAGGCCTCCAGAAATGTCAAAGCTGCCCCAATTTGCTGACCTTTATGGTTGTCTGTAAGCAATTTCGGCACCCATCTAGCACAAAATTTGCGGTGGCCTAGCTTTTGTGTGACAATTTCAAACGACAAAGTCCGTGAAACTTGTGGAAAACTAGCTCCGTTATTGTGAAATGGCGGTTTTCACAAATCTTTTCATCAACTTTAGCGATTAGTTCGTCAGTTACAATGCTAAGGCGTCCACTCTTGTCTTCATCATGAATGTTAGTTCGGCCATTTTTAAACTGAATGCACCATTTCCTGATTGAACTTTCATTCATTACGTTGTTTCCATACACTTCACACACTTGCTGATAAATTTTCATTGGTATTTTAGGTTTTTTGCCAACAAAAATGTATCACAGACCGCACCTCACAACTGGCAGGCTTTTCAATTGCAGCACACATTTTAAATTTGAATATCGAAAAAACGGGCAGCGTGGAAATGTTCCCATTGTGGTGGCTGGACGTCGACTGTGATGACAAGCACGCAGACACCAAAATATATGTGATCGATGCGCACCTAGCAACGTCAGACGGAAACGTTCCTTACTTTCTGAATAGCCTAAGTAGATATGCATTTACCTTTGATTATGTGAATGCTTTTACAAGTATAATGATCAACAAATCATTCCTCTTGTTTATTTCATTTTGTGTTCATTGTATTTTCACGCATGTCCTGTTACAGCTACATAGATTTTATTCTCATCTAGATTCTCACATTTCTAACACAATTTATTTTCTGCACATTGTATGTAACTTACCTTTTTTACCCTTGTTTTATACATTCTAGAAGTGTGATTCTAAGTCATTTTTTTATGTCCTGCAAGGTTTATGTGAGCTTGTACATCACCCTTGTATATTTAATATGTATATTTATTAACTTGTATATTTATTCTGACGATACTAATGCATATTATCCTGAGACAAGTTTAACCAAACTAACTGCAAAAGTGCCTAACCCAGTCTATCTGATAATTAGTAAATGCAGTTATTTCAATGATTAATACCTGTAACAATACTCAGTAATTAATTTATTTGGCAGTAAAATCATGCACTGATATCAACAAAAAATTTTAAAGCCATCATTACAATTACATACAACTGAATACAGAGTAACGTACTCAATTTGGTACTCTTCCGTTATCGGGAGCAGATTTATAAATATAAGTATATACGCATGTGTGTAAGATGTGTATGGGTATATATGCATATAGAAACATACATAGGTACATACTTATATACATACATCCAGACACACATGCATACATACAGACTTTTCTGACTCAGAGACCGATAACAAAAGAGTACCCACAATTTTATCACTCCATTTCCAACTTACATAGACTTTTTTGAAAGAATTATAAATAATATGTTTTTAAAATACAGTAAAAGCTCAGCTATTAGTGGAGATGTTGCCAATCTCTCAGTATAAATATTCACATTACATCACCATTGTTTATCCACTTTCAAACTCTACTCTGGCTTTACACCCAGATCTTGTAACTTTGAAAATACACCACTTCTTGCAGTCCAAAATTTGAATAATTTTTTCAAAATGTGAGGATGGCTTATTGAAAATTAATCAGCTTAATCGATTAATCTAGAATTAATTAGACTGGCTTATATAGCATTACGAGCACTATAAAGGCATAAAAAAATTTCATTCACTACATTTTCCAGGGAAAACTTCTTTTCTGAAAATTCTTATATATTCCAGTTATTTGAGCTTTTTAGTTAGTTGAATGCTGGATAGTCAGGCTTTTACTGCAGATAAATTCACATTTATATTAACTTCTGTATTTGTACTTTCAAACAATGTTCAGAACCCCCAAAAGATGTGCATTCACTACCAAAATTAGTATTTTCTGATTATCGGAATCCTCTGCGAAACTAGGCAACCCACAACATCACCAGAATATATTTGCACAGCATCCCAGGAACGCACATGTCCGTAGCAGACGTGCTGATATCTGCCTTCAAAATCAATGATTATTTTTCTGATTAGTGTTTATTTTCAGTTAGTGTTTGTGCATTTGAATACATTTTTTTGTTTTCCTCATAAGAAACTGTAAAGAAGCTGTGAAGTTTGCTGGCTGATGAAAAGGAAATTGTTATATTTTTTGAGAAATAGAGAGTTGAGTTTTGTTTTTAAGAAATGTGGTGCTTAGAGAATGCCAAAATTAATTTTATGGATTTTTTAAAATAAAAACAAATTGCTGTGTAGATGGGGAAAACGAGAGTGCGAACAATGTCAAGTGTATCAAATCTCTGACGTTTTTTGAAGATAGAACAGATCACTGCATACTTGGAAAAAACAGTGCCCACCCCCCCCCAAAAAAAAGAAAGAAAGTGTGAAGGGGTACAGAAAGTAATTTATTACAAATAATTCTTCATTTTTAATTTTGGTAATTAGTAGCTGTTTTATGTAATTCTTAGTGCAGCATAATTTTTAAAACAACTGTTGTCTTTTATGTCTTAAGAGGCTGTTTGTTATCTTTCATGCCTTAATGAAAAATTAGTCACGAATGGTTAATGACTTTTCAGAAGAAGGGTACAAATCATTAGAAAGGACCCCAAAATCTTTACTTTTTTACTATTTAAAGTGAACCTATAATGGCAGAGAACCATTAAATTGTTAACTAAACAGTCATTAAGTCTAAATCATTAACTAAGACGAATTTATTTGCATTATTCAATTCAAATTTTACTTTTAGTCCCTCAGATGTCTAATTTTCAATTCACAAATCAGTTATCAATCTTAAACAAGTTCATCAAATAACCGACCACCTATACTGATACAGTAATTTACTTCTGTAAAAATATTTGTTGTAAAGCCAAGTGACAATGTATTACATTGCAAGAACAATAAAATGCAACACATGAATACAAAAGAAATTTTTCATACCCTTTGAAAGCAGAATCCAAAATTGTTGTGTATGAAATATCTAAATATGCCACATTTGGACACTGAATTAGAATTGAACGCAACTAGAAGAAAAAAAAACATAGACAGTTTCAAAATTTATGCTTCTGTATAATGATGAGCACATTATTTAAAATAAAAATATTGAATCATTGAACTAAATATATATATTAGTTAAAACATTTTATTAAATTTTAGTATTTCATTATATTTAAAACAGGCAAAGTATATAAAAATAAAATAATGAAGAATACTTTATATGAATAATCTAACCTATTGGAATACTTGCAATAGTTGTCATAGGTATTTATAATTATTATAATATATTATAGGTAAGGTAATTATCATTATTATAATTATTCAATTAATATAGTGTATTAAAACATTGTTTATAATCATAAACCTAATAATAAAATCTTAACATACAAAAATTACAATTTTGAATCTCTGCACAGAAAAAGAAATTTGATTTTACTGCTTGAATATCATATATAAATCACATTAGTTCAACACAAAAATAGATTTATAACTTTTACACAGTATTAGAATTAGGCAAATATATCACTATGCCTACGTATAAAGAACTAATAATTACACTTAAAACAACTTAGCATATTCCTTTAAAATAGTAACAGCCAAGACATCATCAATAATTACTGAGAACCATAATACAAAAGCAAAGTAGCAGCCATTAGTTCATAGGCTGTAATACTACCATAACCTGAAAAATTTAATTTTGAGATAAACAAATTTAAAGCTTTCCTTGATTTTGAAATGCATGAATCACATGCTTAATTTATTGATTAAGAAGTAAGCATCACTTAAAAGACTTAAGTTCTGTTCATAATAATAATTATAAAACCTTACAAAATGAACATTATTTAATATAAATTTTATCAAATTGTGTTATTGTTGTTGGTATGATGCTTATCCATTGTTGGCCCTTGATTCTCTTGTGTTACACAACTTATGTTTGCCAAAAATAGTTGATGGGAAAATACATAAGTACCAAGATTATTGCTTAATCAGGGTAGTGAGAGAAGGCAAGGGGGTCTGTCATGCCCCAAGTGCCACTCACAGAGGGGTGCCAAATGGTCCACATTACAAACAAGATTTTCCAAGAAATTTCAATTTTTTATTTTGATTAAATTTTGAAAAATAAATTTTTAATTAATATTTATTGTAATATAATTATTTTCTTTCTTTCATGATTTATCTTATAAAATATGTTTGCAGTAAATCAAATATCTCTGCATGCAAAACATTCTTTCTTCTTTCTTTCTGAACACTTTTCTAAAACAGCAAAATATTTTTATTTCTTTAAAAGAAATGCATGTTATTTTCTCAAACTTGTTATTTTAAAATGATAACAAACAATACACTAATCTTTTATTATAATAACAGTCCTTCGACCTTGAACTATCATTAATTTGGCCGCCAAATTGTAATAATCAACTAATAAGTGACATCAAAAGAGATAAATATCATCAATTTTTATTTGATTCAACTCCAGACATCGCTCATCAAGAAAGTATGTAGATATTTATTTTACCAGTAGAATAATTTCTATCAAAGAATCTTTTTTGGGATTTATTCAAATATATGCTAAAGATGCAGCCCCAATTGAAATTTTAGAAAAATTAAAATCCAATCAGATTTCATTAACAAACTGTAGATCACAATGTTATAATAAGGCTGCTATGATAACAGGTCACATACATGGCATTCAACAAAGTATTATGGAAACAATAATGATATTTGTAAACTACAACCACTCACCAAATTTAGTAGGAGTTACTGCAGCTAAGCAAGGTCCAGTCGTTGTAACATGTTTTGGAATAACTGAAAATATGTATCTCTTTTTCTCATGTTCAAAATTACCATGGGAATTAAAAAATGCTTTAAAGAAAACGGTGAAACATGAATCTGAAACAAGACAGAGTGCTAGAGCCCAAGCGGTTTGTGTTACTGTCAATGGGTTGGAAGAATTAGTAGAATTATTAGAAAAAGTAGCAGAGGACAAACCACAAGTAATACCCGAAGTGAAGCTACAATTTTATTGCAAAATACATTGAATTTTAATTTCATAACTTAAGTCCATCTATGAACTTTCATTAAGAATGAAATTATTCTCACAGCAATTGGAGGACAGTCAAACTGCAGACATTGCAATTGAGTCTCTATCATCCTTTTCCATTAATGAATTAGATTTTGAGAAATTATTTTTGGATAATATTGAAAAGGCTAAAGCAAAGCGAATGAAAATAAAAAACAAGAGCCTTTAGATATAAAAATGAAAAAATACAAACAAGATTTCTACATGGCCTTTGAAGAAATACAGAAATATGATTGCGCTTGCAAGACACCTCTTTCAGAACTCATAAAAATCTATTCTGAAAAGTTAAAAGAAGTAGTAACAGCTCTTCTTCCTACTTAAGTTAGTGTGGAAAGACTCTTCTCAGCTCTGAAGTTTATCAAATCAGATCTATGGCCCTCCAACAAAGAAAATCTTGCCGAAGCTATACTGTTTCTTAGAAATAATTAATGCCAGTTTTTCCATTTCATAATAAATGGTAATTAATATAAATAATTTACTATGCCATCAATGTTTTTCTGTAGCATCTATTACTTCTTTTATATTAAAAAAATAAGCTGTAACCCATCTATATGTTTACACATATATCAAATGTTGTATGATCTTATCATATATCGGTTAATTCCTACATAAGGGTTCACTCTTTTTAGATACTTCAACTAAATTTATGTTAGGAGATAATATAATCAATATTTCTTTAGTAAATAAATTTACACATACACACATATATATATATATATATATATATGTATACGAGGGAATCGGAGTCATTAAAATTCCAGGAGTCGGTCATTTTCCCTACCGACTCCACAGCCCTGCTTTGTAGTGGTGGTACTAAAGGTTTCAAATTTTTGCTTAGGTGGTATGTGTTAGTCAAAAGATTGAGAACCACTGCTATATAGTATTTTAAGGCAGATACCACATTTTATTATTATTTGTATCATATTCTTATTACAAGTATATTCTATAATTATATTACTACATGTTTTTCCGAGGGGGGCACCAAAAAGGTATCATTTCCCGTTTGCCATTTACACTCACTATGCCACTGTTGCTAATGCAAGTCTTTTCAAATAAGGTTTAAATGCTTGCTTTCATAAATTCCATTCTTAGGGGAGGACAGACCAAAAAAAAAAAAAAAAAAAATTCTGAAGAGGATAAATATTTATTTCTCCATTTTTTAGCAAATTTCATATCTACTACATTTAGCACTTCACCATGAGTTTTTCTTAATGCTTTGCAGATCATTTGGGGATAGGAAACTTCCAATGGTCTTCCCTAAAATTTTTTCAACAAAATTTTCCAATAAATTTCAATTTTTATTTTGATCAAATTTTGAAAAATAAATATTAAATTAATATTTATTGTAATATAATTGATTATTTTCTTTCTTGATTTATCTTATAAAATATGTTTGCAGTAAATCAAATATCTCTGCATGCAAAACATTCTTTCTGAACACTTTTCTAAAACAGCAAAATATTTTAATTTTTTTAAAAGAAATGCACGTTATTTTCTCAAGCTTGTTATTTTAAAATGATAACAAACAATCCACTAATCCTTTTTTTAGCTACCAGTATAATCAATACACTTAAAATAATTAAAAGTTACATGTTTTCATTTTATTTCCTTATCAACACTTTTATCAAGTCAGAGCAATATTTTAAACAAAGATAATGAAAGCAAACAATATACAAAAATTTTGTTTTTAATGAATGACTAACTAAAAAAGAAAAAAAAACTGTCAGACTTTTCAAAATATTACCAAAAGAATTACTAATGTCATCTTAAATACGAATGCTGACAATGGGGGATGCCAGATTATCAGGTGTGCTGAGGTATGTCAGATTATTGTACTTTATAATCCTTAAAAAATTTTATTAAACATCTGACTTAAAATTCTTTATAGCTATAATTAAATAATAACAAACAGACTACCATGTATGAAAGTACAAAAATACAACCCCATTTTAAATTACTGGTATATTTTTATACCCACAATTAAATACTAAGACACTATTAAATATAAGAATATGCTATCTTTATTAATTAATAAAATATAAAAACTCACTTGTTTACTTGTTAGGCTCCTACATGATGAAAGGACAATTTTTTGAACACCGGTTCCTACCAAAGGTAAAAGATATTTTATGATTGAATCCAAAGACTTAATCTCTTTCTGATATTTTTCAATATAATGCTCAGAATAGTCATCTTCAGATGAGAAATATTCAGCCTCTTCGTATTCATCTATATCAGCATCTTCATCCCTATACCGACGAGCACTACCAATAGAGTCTGAATAAAATTTTTCAATGCGATCTTCATGGTTATCATCATAATTTTCCCAGATACCTACAGTATGATTTAGAAAAGTAGTTTTTAGTAAAAGTATGATTTAGAATTTTTATTTAAATAAAAACTGTGACACACAAAAATTATAATGTGAATTATATGCTGTTAATAATTGTGATACATATAATTATGTAATCATATTCTGTGGTTGAAGTAAGCAAAAATATCAAATATTAGCAAATATTTGCCCTTTTAAAATATAAACATGCAAATGCTCATGGATTTTTGAAGCAGCCACGATAAATTGCCTAAAGTTGTAAACCTAGTCATATTTCTGCAAATCTTTTAACTGTTGTGTGTTAGCTTCTTATATTCAGTTCTTAGAGTTATATTAATTCCACCTTTTTAAATTAATACTTTGACTATAAGCTTGCTAATTACTTTCAGTCTGCCACAGACTGAAAAAGATTTCTTCACCTCTTTTAAGAAAAAGATCTATTGCATAGCATTTTGAGAGAACAACCACGAGATTAAACTTTATAACCAACTTATATGGCATTGTGAAATTATGCAATGCCCCCCCCAAAAAAAAATGAAAGAAAGAAAGCATCTGTGACAGAAAATGATTTTGTAGAGCAAAAATGTCTTCTTTTATTTACTACTGGTCAATACAAATAACATCAATCAAGTGAAAGCATCTTGCCAAACATGCAAAGATCAAACTGCACGACACATAACATGTCAAAACTGATGAATCTTTTACATACGAAAAATATTAATTTTGCAAAACAGGAGAGTTCTATCTGATTCTCAATAGTTGCCAAAACACTTCTGCAAAATATCATTAGCCATGTTCAACCTATTTCAGCAACATATTTTTGTAGAAGCACAAAAAAAGGATAATCTTGATAAAATGAACTGTGAACCATTCTTTTAACTTTGTAGATCCAAAAACTAGTGCACATGAACAACAAATTGGCCAAATAACACAACAATGAATAAAGAAGGATACTGTGGCATTATCTGAAGTGTTATCTCACTGAATTTATGCAGCAGCAAGAGTATTCTAGAGACTATTCAAAACTATTCTAGTGACAAATGCTAAATTATCATAATAATGTGTTTAGATTGGAGCTTTTTGGCAAGATTTTAGTGAAATAATTGTTTCAAAAAATCCAGAGGAGCCAAAATAAAATATTTTTTATAAGTATATTATGCAACACAGAATATTTCAATTTCTATTTGTTATCATACATATTTTAAGATTTAGTAGATAGGAACTTATACTCCAGTTTTTTTTTTAATATTCTCCCATATATCATATTTACCTCAAAATAAGATAAACTTTATTTGCTAAATTTTAGTAGCAATATAGTAGGATCTTATAGCAGTATACAGCAAGATCTTACAAATTGTGTTTTAATTGGTGAAACTGAAAAATGAGAAGAAGTTTAATTTTTATATCACATAGAATAGTTGCTCTATATAAATACTAATAAATAATTAACATATAATTACTGCTAATTACAATAGTCATATCTAGCTGAATGATTTCAATTCAGATTTGCATCCACTATACCGATATGTTTGAAAATAAATATGTAACAATTTATCACAAACTTTTCCTTGCAATTAACTTTGAGCTACAGCTAACGGTACTGTTATTTTAGTGAAATTCAGAAGGAAGGGTAATAACTCAGATTCTCTGTCTCAGAATAACAGAAAAACAAAATAACAATTCACCAACCTTTTTTTATTTTGTAAAATGTTTTTCTAAAATATATGGCAGTTCTTATTTTTGAGTAAATACAGCATTTGTATAAAGGGAGCTATGAAGAAATATGTTTTTCAATTAAATACTTTACATAGTAATTAATTGAAAAATATTTGATATTTAGTACACTATTATTGCTGTTTTTCTGATGTTTCAAATATTCTATTCAGCCCACCAGCGGCCGAGCGGTAAAATCGCTGAACACTGGTAGTTCGGTCCAAGGTTCGAATCCCACGAACATGGGCGTTTTCGTGGTTTTCCCCATGTGTAACGTGTATACGAGCCAGTTTCCCTTAGAAAGTCCTCCACGAAGGCATCCCTCCTCTTAGGCAGATAGCCCTCGAGGCTTTGCCATAATCACACACACAAATATTCTATTCTATTTACTTTTCTAAAATTAATTTTAGCATTAAAATTTACTACTACATAGAATTGTATAATGCTATGACTGTTTTAATTTGAAAAACTTTGAGACTCATTTAAGCTAAAAAAGAAAGAAATGGAATTAGTAAAAACTAATGTTAAAGGCTTGTGATGTAAAGAATTCTAATTTAATGGGGAGAGGACCACTCTTTTGACCTATTTCCAAAATTAGCTAATTTATATATATAATTATTTATTTCTAACACACTTGCTTTTCTCTCTTAAAGTCTCATTCAGAAAAATATCCTGCATTATACCTCGCTTGAGCAATTGAAAATAAATCTTATTAGATATATTTTCTGCTATTAGATACATTTTCTGAAACACTAAAAAACCTAAAAGTTTATGTGTTATCTCACAGACCATGAAACTTGGCTAAAATTGAAACATGAAAATTGGCAGAAAATACTGCCAAAGTTGTGCTAAATTTTTAATGAAATTCTGAAGGAACTGACATCTCTTTACTTAATAAAAATCAGTATTCCACCTGTTTTGTTTTTGTGCTTTGTAAAAAGGCTTGTATAATTTCTACTAATTTGTTAGGCTTCCCAATTTTACCATATGCTCCATTTAGAATATTATGAGTACAAACTTCCTGCAGATAATTGCACCAGTCTATTAGTTTTGTCGGCCATTTTCAGCTGACCATATCATGCCCATTATTACACACTTTTTCTTGATGGTAGGATCCCATAACTTTGAAAACAATCTACTGCTTGCTGTTCTGTAAAAGGCAGGTTCCAAATTGAAATTTAACAGCACCAAGTAATTTATATCTTTGTTAAAAACCAATGTGGCTTATCAAAAATCATTCGAGGTTGCATCAAGTCAGGACGGAGCTTATTAAGAGCATGTTGTCTCACTAAAAATATAAAATTACCCGCAAAAATTATGCTTTTGTATAACTCTTGAGAAAAATTTATTTAGAAAATGTAATGTTCATATACTACAATTCTACAGTCAACAGCCAGTTAACCAGGATAATAATTGAAAAAGACATTCATAATTAACCAAAACTCATAGTAATTTGAAGGTAGTTAAAAAAAAGGCAGCAAAAAGAAATAACACATATCATATTTGACAGAAAATTATTAATAATTAACAGTATTTTCAAGCACCTCAATTTGCTGCATAAATTATGTGTTTAATATGTTCATTTGTTTAAATTAAAATCTAAATCAGTGTTCAAAATAAGAACTACTCACTTTGAAACAGAAAGAAAAATATTTTTATTCGCATTACTCTTATTTTCCAATAGGAAGCAACAAGAAACTACTTACTTGGTTTATTTTTATGATAAAAACTCGATTTTACATTGGACTTATTTTTAAGAGAGTAATTTTAACAATGCTTATGGATTATGTATAATATAAATATTTAACAAAGTTTATTTATTCAGGATCACATAAAATTTAATTATTAAGTTATGTGCTGTTGTGGATGAAAACAACTCCCAAATACTATGACACCATTTGCTTTCACTAAGATTACCCCCCCCCACACACACACACACTTTTGTTTTCGTTTTTGTATTTTTCATAGGCCTCTTAACACTGAAAATTTTGGTTCTTTATGATCCACACCCTCCTGACACAACATACTATTTTGCCCATATAGGCAAGTCATGATGTTGCCTAAATAAATTTATATAGCAACTCAGGTAAGCATTGTGTTTCTTCAAAAATATGGCATTTTGCCCAATAGTACAATATGGAAAAATTCACATTCCATGAAGTTGTTCCACTGAATTTCAGGATTAAAAATTGTTCCCTGATGTGGAATTTATGCAAGTCTCTGATTTCTTTTTAAGCAAAAACACATCACTGTGCACATGGACAGAACAATAGCATACACAATGTAAATTTGTATAATTATCTGATTTTTTTTAAAATTGAAAACAGGTCACTCTGCACATGGGGAAAACAACAGTGCAAAAAATTATAAAAGGAAATTTTTCAGAGAGACAAGTGTTTTATTGCGGATGTTGCTTTTTTCAATTTCATTGATTTAGTGCTCTTTTATGGGACGTTTAATGCGCTGCATTTTTAAAATGGTTGTTACCTTTTGTGTATTAGCCTGGCAAATGTTAGCAACTTTCTAGAGGGAGGTGTAGATAATGATCTAATTTTGGGATAGTAATTTATCCATCACTCTGCAATAAATAAACTTATCTTCTTCCAAGACAGACTTTTTCTTCTTTTATATTAACCCACCACCCAGTTCACCTGGTTAAACGGGTTAGGTTACTTGCATATGGGAAAGCACCAAAGTGCTATTTACCTAAAAAGAGGGTTGACTTAATGAAAGACTTTCTAAAGGAAACTAGCTTTCATTGATGTTACACATGGGAAAAATTATGGAAACCGACCAGGCAGACAGTCCATTCTGAATTAGGGCGACCAGTATTCAATGGTCTTAAACCATTGGTAAGGTATTTTCGGTTAACTCGAAGCTAGCCGTAATAAGCCAGAGATGCAACAGATATAAAAAAATGTCCTTCATTAGTATTAACTTACCATGACTTTATTAAATTTAAAACACGTTTAAATACTAATTAAAATATTTTAAAAGTAAGAAGATCATGATTACCATGACCCCAGAAACAAGGATAAATTTCTTTCCACAAAGACGGTCCATGTGCGATATCATACCATAAATGACAAACACCTGAGCAACGCAGACGATCTTGAGGCGATAGGAAAGACAAAATATGAGACAAAATTTCAGGAGGTAAGCAGGAGATACTGTCCTTCAAGTCACTAGTACCTGCATCAATTTCTGATTAAAAAAGAACAAAAATATGTACCTCATTAAATTTCATAAAATAATACAATGTTCTGTTTTCAATTTTCAATTCAATAACTTTAAATAAGTTTGGAACTGAAAAATACCATTTTTTCTAATTATCCATAAAAATCTGAGATACACCTAACAAAAATTGGTATAATGAAATTATATATTTGATATGATTTGAGAAATTACACTGAAGAAAGATTATTGAAGTATCGTTGAACAATTGAAATATCATTGAAGACCTTTTATAATTGACATCAATAATAAAAGGTCTTCAATGATACTTATGATGTTCTGATTTAGTCAGCTTCACACATTTATAGTATAAAAATATTTTAAATGATATTTCGTAACAAGTTTTCTGGGTAAGCATTCTACACATTTTAAAATATAACAACTGCTGTAAAACAATAACAGGTAAATTAGTTTTTATAGTCCTTAAAGTTATGCATAATCTGTCATGGATTTCAATCACAGTACACTGAAAGTTAAAGAGTTAAAATTAACAGCAGAGGATACTAATAATAACATAAAAGAAGAAAAATACAACTTTCCTCTTTGTTATTGTTAAACACCATACTGGGCATGTAATTTTGTTTTCTCACTCCATTTCTGTTTAATATGCTTCACCTTGTAAAAAGCACATGAATAAAAGCCAACTTGGACTACAGTTTCAAATGAGATGAAGAATATAGTGCTGTGCAGCAATGATGACATGCATTAATATTGAAAATGGGGAAGACTATTAATAGCCTTAAAATGCCTATTATTAAAAAATTACACTTTACTAGAGCAGTAGTAAGTCACAATCGATACTTTCAGACCATCTTTGGGATAAATAACAGTAATAATCTTATTTCAGATAGGAATTAACCAATTTTTTTAGAACTTAGGAAAATTCCAACTGCAATATTTCATACACAGAAGCTCATCTTAACAGCAGCAAATGTAATTACCAAAAAATAAATGGACCTTTCCTTGTTAATTTCTTATTATGAGAGATGCAAAAAAAAAAAAAACTGCAGGTGCTTTTGATTATAATGTGCCTTTGGGTGTGTGATCTTTAAGGGTTCCATGGAAAGCAATTACCACTGGCACTACATTGGCTGTCATGCCAAAAGAAGGATCATATCCTTATTCATTTGCATCTGACATTTTGAGTTGTCCATAATGTTTTTAACTAATATATATTTTGAATGTAAAGTCTGTAAACAAATGTTTGTATAAATTTATTTAAGGTATCTCAAAAATAAATAAGATATTATTTGTCAAAATTTTAAAAATAATATTGATAAGTAATTATATAAAGGACCCCCCCCCCTTTTTTGGTAGAACTTCAAAACCATTCTCCAAAATAACAAAATAAATAAGTGATAAAACCTTATTTCAGATAAGTATAAACTTCTCAAAGTATATGTCAGATAAGTTGACAGATATCACACCAAAGATGCACCAATAGTTTTTGCAGAATTCTAAAAGAACTGATGCCTTTTTATCTGATTAACAATTCGTATTCGACCCATTTCAAGTTTTCATTTCGTAAGAAGACTTTTGTCGGTTTCTACTACTTTTTAGGTCTTTTGATTTTACAGAAGCTCTGTTTGGAAACCTATAAAAATCTTCCCATAGGTATTTGTTCCAATCTATTATTGTTTCATTGGCCATAAAATTTCCATTAATAGATACTTTTTTCATTGGAAGATTCCATAACTTTGAAAATAATTTATTTCTTACTGCTCTGTAGAAGGAAATAAGTTTAATTTTAATTTTTAATCTTTTTTCAGAATACAAGGGAAAAAATATGGCAGTAATAGTTAGTTTATGTCATTGTTCATAAAAACAAAATGCAGCTCAATGAGAATCAATCACAATTATATCAAATGAAAGCACAGACATTTATCAGTGCGTTGTTGCATCAAGCTTATCTATATTTGGTGCTAAATTCTACTGCTTCACATTAGTGTCATGGTCAACAAGATAAAAGTAGTGTTTAATTATTCTGTTGAATTCATTTTTTTAATCTCACTGAAATTTTACAATAAAAGTTTATCAGTTAAATAACACAAGGAATGAGGAAAATGCAATATGCATGAAAATAAAACATGCAACACACTTACTTAAATCAGCTTCTGCTTCTTCCAAAAAATGCTTTTCTGTATCATAGACATGCCATTTGCTGTGTTCTTCAATGACCTGCTCTTTCAAACACTTCAATTCTTCATATTCAAAATACTTCATCAACATAGGCTGGAATACCTTAAAAATATAATACATAATATAAACACAATATTGCTTCAATAAATGAGCAAAATTTTATTATATATATGTGTGTGTGTAATAATAAAATTCCATAGTCAAAAATACACTTAAAATTCTAACTGTATATTCTTTTCATTTTTAATGGTGACGGTCTCTTATTTGAAAGTATGTGGAATTAAATCCACAGCCCAGTAGTCATGTTGTTTTTCCCGCCTTTTCTACACGTACAGTTATAGAATGTTCTGGAGATATTTAAAGCGAACTGGAATGGCTGACGAGGCTGACGTCATTTCTTGGAAGCTCTACCTTTCCAGAGGCTATAAAAGGACTCACCAAGAAATATCGGGGTCTTTTCTTTAATGTAACGATGCAGTAAACTTCATACAAAAAGTTATTAGTAGTTCTTTTTTATTTACTCCAGAGATCTGATTTTCTGTAACTGCTATTTCTCCTGAATAATAATAAATGGATCCTGTTTTTTAAACTTATCGTCTGATACTTTAAGCTACGACTACATCTATGATTCTTCACCAATCTATTTATTCCAAACAAAAGCTGATACATCACATATATAGTATATTCTAATTAGATTTCAAAATTTTATATTTGTTGTTAAAAGCAATAATAACTAGACCATAGCAGAAATGTTAAAGATATTTCGAACATAAAATTGACTTCAAATAAAGCATTGTAAACAAAATAATCAGTTAAAATCAAATTATCTTAAAATATAAAAGTTCCAATAAAACATATTAAAAATACTGTTATCTTGTAGCTGCAGCAAGAGTTTTTAAGACATAAAACATGAGTAGTCAACAGAAGCCAAAAAAGATAACTCCACTGCTCTTGCAGATAATTCAAATCCTTGTTATTATTTCATCCTAATCGTATATTTTAAATTTGTGCATGCATCCATCCAAGACCACAATTAAGGAATTGTAAGGAATTACCCCATTCTCACATGCATTTTCTTGCGTTGTATATGGTCAGCACATATAGCCAGCAGTTTTAAGATCTATTGTTCAAATCCTAGAAACAGAGTAGTCAATATGTCATGCTTTCTACTCTAAAAAGCCTATAAGTTTCTAGAGTGATGCCTCATTAAATACAATAGATGATATGTTACATCACCTGGACGGTTATTCTATGCTACGAGAGTCGACAGCAAGTCGTGGGCCGCCAGATGTCGCATCTAGTGAAAAACAGGTCTGCCCGACATCCTATATTCTCTGAGTACGGAAGATGTAGAAAGCGCGCAAAAATGTGTTGCCGTGTTGTCAATCAGGGTTGTGCAGTTGATGTACTAAGCAGACAATGGCTTTGTATATGTTTTCGCAGCTGATTTTTTTTTCATATTTAAACGAAGAATACGGTCGTAGATCTCTGAATCGGTGGCGAATTTATAGAAAATATGTTGATGCTTTTGCTCTGCCAGAAGATGTTTTCAGTGCATATTTCAGATTGCCAAAATTTATAGTTATTTTAATTTGCGATGAACTGATAGAGTATTTGGAGCCACATTCAGAAAACAAGAATGCAGTTTCTACTGAAAGAAAGGTTATTTATACTATTTCTGAAATTATAGATATAAATCGTAAATTTATGCTTTAAAAATGTAGAAGATAATAAGTTTATTAAGCACATATAGACATCCAATAAGCTTCTACTTGATTTATGTACAGCAAGAATTACGTTTATTTTAAAATCTAACAGTTGAATACCTTACGACTGTACACAAAAAGGAATGTTGTTCATTATTACGCGAAATTCACACTACTGTAAAATAAAAATTTAAAAAACAATTATAAAACTATAAAATAGCTTTATAATATTTTTTCAGTAGCAGTACTACTACTAGTGTGATACTTTTAAAAATAAGTTTTAGCCCAGAAGGGCTATTAATTTCGTTTTGCCATTTTGTAGCGTTTCACTTTTCAAATAGTTGCCACTAAATATCATCGCATTGTATTATATTTAAAGAAATTAAATAAAGAGAAATCTGCATAAATGTATGAATGTTTCTCGCACAGTGATAAAACAATGGTACCTAGAGCCATGAAATTTTGAATAATGTAATCCTCCGTCCTAATATAGGCATCTTGGAGGCCAGAATTTGGAACTGGGAATTTGCTTTATTATCTATTTCATATTTTGTAAAGCATTTATGAGTGTTTGATTAAGAAACTGAATGATTTCAAAGCAAGCAATGGCAACATTGTACGGAAAAAACATTTTCATCTCTAGCGCGCGAAACTATGTATCGGAACTTCTAAAGATATGCTCTTTTTAATTATATGATTTTGCTGTTGAATTGAATTTTATGGTTTAAATGCGAAGAACATGATATTTAATAAATAAAGGTAACACGCAAAAATTTTTTTAAAAAAACGGCCTTTTGGGAGTAATATAAAATCTGAAAGCTTTCAGATTTCAGATTTCAGATTTCAGATGTGTGTGTGTAATTTTATTACGCTTTAAAATTGGTTTCTAAGGGAGGACTTTCTGAGGGAAACTGGCTTGTATACACATTACATATGAGGAAAGCCATGAAACGCTGATGCAGGCAGCTCGTTCGTGGGATTCGAACCTCAGACCAAACTACCTACGTTCAGCGACTCTACCGCTCGGCCACTGGTTGGCTTATTAGAAGAATTATACTGTATTATTATTGTATTATGCTATAAAGTAACAATGCTATAAGACTGAGACATACCTTTAGAATTTCCGATACATAGTTTCGCGCGCTAGAGACAAAAATGTTTTTTTTCCTCTTCATGGAATAGTACTTTTGTAATCCATTAGTATTAAAAAATCATTGTTTCTTTGCAAACTTAAAAAAAAAGATACTGTTCATGGCAGAGTTCTCATTTTTATATTGTAAAAGAGATATTGATTATTATTAGTTTATATTTAACGTGTCGAAACGCTGGTTTGACAAGGACTTCAACTGCAGAAAAATATTTAAAGAAACAATGCAAATCTGGAAAAAAATCACCTTCAGTATATTTAAGAAACACTGATAAATTTATAAAATAATCTGAATTAATATAAAAGATTTTCTTATATGAAATTATCTAAGTGCATTTAGTTACAATATTATTAACGCGAATATCGTTTTGTTTAAAGGTAAAGAAAATATTTTTTTGCACTAAATTAATTAATGGATTATTTATTTTGAGCAAAAAAAAAGCACGAAAATCCGAGTTTAAATTATCACGAAAAGTCAAAGAAACGTTTTGTCAAAGAACGATTCATCTTAAACCCTGTTCCTCAATTTCCTACATACGTCGTACATTGATTATTTTTACTTTGGTACTTGCATTGTGAAAAATAATATTACTATCTTTTAATTATTTTCACAGAATAAAATCTTTTGAGAAGGAAGAATATTTTAAATAAGCAGTTTATATATATATATATAAGAAATTAAAATAACAGCAATGTAATATTAAAAAAAAAGTATTAGTAATTGTGTGACAAAAATTACAATACGAATTAATCACACATACAGGATAGATGAATATAATTTTGGTATATATTTTATATTGAAAAAATATTTTCTTTCATGTTAATTATAGAATAAATTATTTAAAATAAAACATTTTGATGCGTGTGTGATAGCTGAATGCAGCAGCAATCGGCCGTACTGTAATAGCGAATGAATTTTAGTCCTTTTCCTGAAAGAAATAATTTTCATAGAAAAAGAAAATAAAAAAAAGGAAGAAATATTTTCTTTCTAATTTCTTACTTAAAGAAATATTTTTCTAATATTAATTGTAAAATAAAATGCGTGAAAACAGCTTAATGTAAGCATATTAAAAAAAAAAAGAACTTAGTTTGCAATTAGATTGTAATGCAAGTTAATCATATTATAAATTTAAATGAATAAAATTGTTTATTTCTAAAAAGATTTGAAGTAAGCTTAATTCATTTACTCTTATCTATTTACCGTTGCTTTCATGGCATCCCATATCACTCTATATTTCTTAGTCCTAAATTCCTGCGTTAACTTCCCCCTTAAAAAAAGGATAACATAGCAGCATATTCTGCTGCGTGTTGGTCATAATACTGTTTTGTGCCATTTTTTTCAAACTACAAATGCAGCGTTTGAGTTAGTGAAATAATGGCAGAATATTCGTAGAACTTCAGCCAGCGCGCGCTACAAATTTCGTCACTCGTCTGTACTGCGATTGGTCTAAAGCTCCTTGAAGCCTTGTACCCTTTCAGTAAAGTCAAATGGACCCACCCGCCCACCAACTGAGGACCACAGAATGGCTTTCTCCAATAAGTTGTGATGGGTTGTCCATACCGGTTTTTTTGAGTCAATATTGTTCGCTCAAGTTGTAGACAGATCCAGTGATCATAGAATAGGCATCCTGGATTATACAGATTTTGATCCTTTAGTTAGAGAAGAAGTTATAGTTTTCTCGTGTGAGCTCTCATGGTGTAATTGGTTAACACATTTTCATAGTTCCTGCTTCAAAAAAATCTAATAATTTATCAATATTCAGAAGCATATTCACCTATATTTATTTACAAATTTATCATTAATATCATAGATTAATATACCTCCTCTTCTTCCTTCATATGAGGAAGAAAAGATCCAGTAAATTCTTGGAGAGCATTTTGTAACTTAATTCCAAAATTAATGCGGTCAGCTTCTGGCTTAGAAGTACAAGAATATCCATCTTCCACAAGGGCAAGCATGTCTGATAATTTGTTATCAGAATGGCAATTACACACAGCAGCATCATGGATAGATAAAGACTGAAATATGTAAAAAATACACAAGTAATAAAAAGTTATATTAAAAAAGTTAAAAGTTACAAAATAACTATAAGAAAATAAAATTATTATATCCTGCAACTTTAAATATCCTGACTCAACTACAAACAAAGCAAAGAAGTAACTTTATCAATTACCTATACAGGAACATATTACAGCATAATTATTTAATGTGGGTGCACCACCCACTGATGAATGCAGAGAAGATCTAGGAAGATATAATACTTCAAAAGGTAATAAGGAAGCATTCAAAAGCAAGTGGACTATAAGAATACACTAGGACAATTTGTTTGCTTAAAAATTTTAGAAATAAAACACTTAAACATTGATTTAATTATGCACATAGCACTATTACACATCTTTATAAGAATCATGTCAGGACACCCTTTACATCAATTAGTTTAAGTTGCAAGCATTGTTTTTTAATTCCAAGGGAATACGTAAAATGCAAATTAACAGCTATTGTATAGAGTCTGAGATCCAGAACAGCCCAGCAATTCCAGATTTGGGATTAGATCATCAATTTAAGTTTAGTTAGATGACATGTAAACATGGTAAGATTGGAATTTTACTTATTGTTTAGGTCAGACAGAAGAATATTAATGCTCCAACAGAACTGGTGCCATAGAATTTAGGAGTGGAAAAATTTTTTGAAGAGCACAGAACAGCAAAAATTAAGGTGGTCAAAATTTTTTGAATTTAGGAGGGGCACTGAACACCCAGATAACTTCTCTTTCCCCCCAGAGTTAGAAAGAAGAGCTAGGTCATTCCTTTGAGTAAACTCTTGCCGATGCCATCCTCGTACAGGGAGTTAACAGGAAGTAGTCTGATGTCACTATGTTGCATTAGCTCTGATTTCACCTTCTCATTCTGCTGCGAAGAGATATTATATCAATGGAGACAGCCCATATTAATTTTAATCACATACATTTATTTGTTTTCTAGTAAAGCACTGAAAAAGTCAAAGGCAGCCCATGGGTCAGATATGGCCCTCAAAGTAATTTTATGCTGCCCCCAATACATTTCCCATAAATTAATTAGCATTATTATGACAAGAATTTGAAGAAAACATTTAAAATTTTAATGGTTTGAAATCCAGTTTTATGATATTTTCAATACCAAAACCGAATATGAAAATCTGAAAATGGAGGTAATTAATTTAGAAGATCTTGTTAAAAGATTTGAAGATAAAAATTTGATTAACTCTTATTAGCACTTGTCAAAAGATAAATATCTTCAGTTACAAATTTTTGCAATAAGAATAATACAGTCAAAAGTCGTTAATCCGGACTCATCGGGACTTCGGCGATTCCGGATTATCGATTTTTACGGATTATAGATCATCAGTTTAAATCGCGTAAGATGGCATGCAGAAATTCTAAAATTAAAAATTTGAAACCGTAATTTATGAAATAAAGAACAATTATGATCTAAAGGGTATCAAAGCTTAATATTTATTTGTTTACTTTATTAAACATTTCTTTCCATGTAAGTTGTTTAAGTTGCTTCGTTTTATGTGATAATACTTTCTCTTTAATTCTATAAACAGACATCATTTTTTGTTCAGTTGCAAAGTTCCGCTGTTCAAGTCCCGTTGATTGCTGTGCCGACCGAGAATACCGACTAACTTGTCAATCGAAATTTTTTCGTTCTCACTAACCTCTCTGTCACATTCTTCATGTCTTTATCCATTTTTTGCAGCAATTCCACTTTTTGTTTGATGGACATTGAAACATACTTTCGTTTTGTACGATCCTCTGGGAGCTCCAGATTCAGAAATTCTGTTTGACATAATCGAAAGTTCAAGTTTACTTTTATAGTATTGCTCTTATAGTCTGCAAAAAATAATAAGCCGCATCCAATTCGAAAATTAAGGAACAACGCAATCATCAACATTAACTGAAATAGATAATTAGATAATTTTAGCTTATACCGTACGTTATACATAAAACGCGCACGCGAAAACGTATTCTGTGATTGCGCACACGCAAATGCGCTGTCGTAAGAGGTCTTACGCGCACGCGTAAACGTCTATGTGCATGTGTCAACGCGGCACAT
Source organism: Stegodyphus dumicola (assembly GCF_044657685.1). NCBI lineage: Eukaryota > Metazoa > Arthropoda > Arachnida > Araneae > Eresidae > Stegodyphus > Stegodyphus dumicola. Next base: position 180,749,740 of record NC_140776.1, on the reverse strand, counting down.
GCACATAAAGTTTTTAGCTTCGAGGTCCGGATTATGGGTGTCCGAATTAACGACTTTTGACTGTAATTTTATTTTCCTCCAAGATTATAAACTTCATCAAAATTAAAACATCATGAAGTGTAGTAGCTCAAAGGTGTTATACAAAGAAAAAAAAAATGTTTTAAAAAAATTACGTAAAAATATATAGTACTTTGTCTGTTTGCTTCCCAGAAAAATTTCATAAATAAAATAAGAAGTGGTTGTCATTATTTATTTTTTCTAGTTAAAATTAAAAGTATTTAGCAGTTACTTCAATCCATTACAATTAGTTGAATAAATGTCAATCTGAAAATTTTAATATTTAGCTATCTGTTTGAATTACAAATTGTGACCAACAGAAATTTCTTGCAGATACCAACTTTTAGATTTCAAGCAAAATATAAGTATAAAATTGATTTTTTTTTTTTTTTTTTTTTTGTTGTTGTTGTTGTTGTTCATTTTGACAAATATCTAGTAAAAAGTTTTCAATTTATTACCAAATTTTGATTTGTTAAAAAAATTCCCCTTTTTTTTAATAATTGCTGTCTCTCAGCTGCTTTTAAATTGTGCATGGCCCATGTGCAATGTAAGTTTGAGACTACTGCTGTAAAGTATCATTTATGTAATATGTCTTCTTGCTTTACAACAAAGTGCTTTAAAACTATAAAAACAAGAATACTGTATTTTATATTATTCCAAAGGACAGTTTGCTTTTGGCGAAAAAATTGATGCATGTGACGAAGACAGGATTTGATTAATGCGAAGAACGCAAAAATTTGCAGGGAGCATTTTCCACGAATTGACTGTGAAGATAACATAAAATCACTTGCTTGTTAATGCCATAAAAGAAACTGTTAAAAATCCAATACTGTACTCGGAAAAGAAAAATAGCGCAAAGTGCTTTTTAAAGACTATTATTTTCCACTTCTAGATTTTGTATGAGGAGGGTTTTTTTATGATTTTATTTTATTTATTTATTTATTGGTAGCACAAAGGTCCGGATGCTAGATCATTCTAAAATTTTTTATGTCTGGATTTCCAACTTTCTGTTGTACTAATCTAAGATTCTAAAAAACACAACTACATATTAATATTGTTACAAAATGTACAGGCGCGGTAAGATGGCTTCCCCGCAAAGCAGTTTTAGGGTTGCCATAAAATGGCAAGGAAAGGCAGGTTGCCACATTTGGTGATATACCATGGACGGATGGATTGGCAATATACCATGGACAGAAGCATATTCACCAATATTTATTTTCAAATTTATCATTAATATCATAAATTAATATACCTCCTCTTCTTCCTTCATATGAGGAAGAAAAGATCCAGTAAATTCTTGGTGAGCATTTTGTAACTTAATTCCAAAATTAATGCGGTCAGCTTCTGGCTTAGAAGTACAAGAATATCCATCTTCCACAAGGGCAAGCATGTCTGATAATTTGTTATCAGGATGGCAATTACACACGGCAGCATCGTGGATAGATAAAGACTGAAATTCCTTCTGGAACAAATTCTTAACGGTTTAGCCCAGAATGTTTTCGAACACAAGCCGTAAACTATATAAACCCTGCTGGTCCACAGTCAGTGTGTGTGTCTCGTCTAGCGAGTCAGTCCCTGCGGAGTGAATCGAGTTGACAGCCGGGCAGCGAGTGTCGAAGGGGTAGTCGAGTGCACCGCAAAAGTCTTGTAGTATATTGTGGTTAGTGCATCATTGGGAAAATGAATTGAGCTCCGGGAATGACTGAAACAAAGAGTCAGAAGCTGTGTTCTTGTGTCGTCGAGTGCATCGCGAGTTGTAGCGTGGAGAGTCTCAAGAGTATGTGAAGTTCCGAGAACGACCGAGCAGAGTCGGGAGCTTTACTGTGAAGCTGTCTCCACCGTTATTGCCTGACAGTGTGAAGGCTGTGTCACTGATTGTTCCAGCATGTTTAGAGTAGATCTTCGACAAATGTAAAAAGTGCTATTGGAGCTGTCCTGATTAATATTGGCTAAATAAAGTGTGTTTCGATACTTCATCAAGTGTCATCGTTATTCACTCAATCCATACAAAGCCCGTATGTAACGTAACAATATAGATGCATTTTCAGCAATATTCAGTACAACCCTAATGCAATACATGTCAGCTCATATAACAGTGTCATAAGAGTAAGCAGTGCTGAGCCCAAAAAACTCTGAAAAAGAGTAGTGAGCCAGGATAAGTTTGAATTCTATGCATCATGGTTGTTCCCAAGCCTTAAAAAAAAATACTCTATAAAATGACAACAAATAAAGATTAAAAGCCAAAAATGATATAAAATAATGTTACAAATTTTGTGCATAAGATCAGCAATTTTAGTAGAATTATAATTAAAATTGTTGTATTTCTTTGTGTAACGTAGCGCGAGACGAATTTTCAAGAGAAAGCTATGTCAGAAAAGTAAGAATACAGGGGCATGTGCATTTAACATTGAATAAATGGGTATCTCGGTAATTCGTATTGAAACTGAATAAATGTAATTGACCACTATGTTAGCTTAACCGTAATTTCACACCCTAATTGCTTTCCAGTAATTTCGATGGAAAGTACTTGAAATATCTCATGGACTGTTGAAAACTATAACAGGCCAGAGAGAGAGCATCCAAGTTCTGTTGTTTAGTTATTGTTGCAAGTTGCTTAGTTCCACATGAATTGAGATATCTAAACGAGCTTTCTCTTAAGATGCGCTCTGCATTGCATTGTTTTTAATATTCTGAGTAGTCTGAAGTGTAACTATTGATTATACTGTGAGCACTTGTATGAATATTTCTGTGGAAAATCACAGAATTCTGAAATATTTCTTTTGATAAAAATAAATGGCTAATCCTTGGAATATGGTAACAGGTAGTTTGGCGATATTTTGGTAAGGCGATAAAGGTTACTAGCTAGGACTTTTGCAGTGTACATAAGTCATATGGATAAAGTCAAGAGTGTGCGCAATGCCATTTTTGTGCAATTCTGGGATTTTTTTTAAGTGAAAATAGGTCGACGTGTACATGGATACCGTGTATGTGCAAATCTTAAAAACGCGGCAAGCAGTGGGCGATTCTGCACTTTCTCCCAATTTGGCATCTAATCTTCATCATGATTAAGCACTTTTGTTCCATAAAAGTTCTAGCATAAGCGTAATTCGGCTAGCAGATTGTAGGGAAAAAATGTTAAGTAAAAAAGAAACATGCCTTTACTTTGTGAAAACAAAATGGCGTCCAAAACAAAACTAGCAGGTTGCTGTAGCAGGGCTGGTCGCCAAATTTTAGTCAAAAAATCACCAAGTTACCATCATCCAAAGATTAACCAAATAAATTTTATTAACCTGTTATCGGACTTGTGCATTCAATCTATTATGAACCCATACGTACACAACAATACAACACACACAGCTCAAATCCAAAGATAATGCAGCTTTGGTACCTAAAACTGGGAAGACACTGAGTATACTGGCTCAATGGATTTAAATGTAATGGCATTAAATTGACACAAACAATTTAAAAGTTAACTTTTAAGTTGTTTGTTAAATTTTGCAATTTCCTAGAATGCAGGAAATTGCGAAATTTCCAAGAAGTGGACTATTCTAGCTTGCTTGCAACATATCACTGCATTTTCTCGGTCTGCTTGCCTGTAACTTAAAACTCTGAACTCTTTTCTGAGAAGAAAGGCTTAAAATCTTACAAAATATTAGCTTGCTTAGAATGATATAATTTTCTGTCACCCAGCTGTTTGCAAGCAATGAAAGGATCTTGCAAAATTGCCCTCCCTAAGCCAGCATACTAAACCACCATAAATAAGGTCATATTTTTAGTCAACTGTCGCATAAAACTAGGCTGAAGATATTTTCACTTTTCTTTCATATCAGCAAAAATCATCTTCTATTGTTTACATAAACTGAAAATGGTACTAATGTGGTTCTTTCATTAAAATAAAAACTGCATAAAGTGGGGGGATACCTGCACTTAACCTGAAAGGAAATAAGTTTCTTACTGTTATTACTATTGCTGGGGTATAAATTTAACCTTAGTTATTACTATTGCTGGGGATTAAATTTAACCATACAGTTCCACCTCAGACGTTTATCAAAGTGTCACAAAGTCTTAATGTGAAATGGCGCATAGCGCGATATTTCGGCAATAACTGTGCACACTAGACTAGGCCATACAGTTAAAAAACTTTCTAAATAATAATATCATAGAAAAAACATGAAGCTTTTTTTTTAATGAAAAGAAACAATATTTTGCTTTTAATCTACCTAAAAAGATTACTATTTCCACACTGACTAAAATAAAACAATGGAAATACTATTCTATGAATGAATGGCAGAATTAAAAACAAATAAACAAATAAGACAGAAAAATAACTCAGATAACCAATATCTACATAACTGTCTGAACCTACTGATTCTAAGAATCTGAATATAATATTAGAGTTTTATAGGCAGAATAAAAAGATGATTCTCGGAATGCAACAGAATTATTACAATTTCTTAGGCGAGAAAAAGTCAAAGGTGAATCTGAGTGAATGTAATAGCGGTGTATTGTGTTTGAATTATGATTCCCCAGCATACAGCTATATGTACAATATATAGATTCTGTTATTACACAAAAAGTAATAATCCAGTGTGACATCATGATTCAAACCAGAGAGAACACATACCTCTAATATATTTCAGAATTGAGATACTACCCACTGAATGATAACCTTAATGCTTACCCTCACGCACAACGAGTGTCAAAGAAGGAATAAGTTTCAAACTGAAATTTGAATGCATCTGAACTGTATTCTAGAACTCTTTGTAATTAATTATTTATGATGGTACATAAGAATGAAAAGAAGCACACAACAAAATTTCATGGTCTACTTCAAAGCTTCTCTATACTTTTTTATTTTTAATTCTGAAGAAAATTGTGTAACAGCTGACATAGGTTAGTATTCAACTGGAGCAATATCCAGTGAATATAATCAGTTATTATCATGGATGAAAATGCTAAGAAAGCTTTAGATGAAGTGAAAGCAAAACATAAAATATTAAGAAGATTAACAATTCAAGTAATTAACAGAATATCTGAATTACTGGAACCATAACTAGTAGATAAAAAATTATTAGGACAATGTGAGATGAATCTACAACAAAAAGCAGAACAAACATTTAAGTTAGATCTAAAAATTGAAGATTTAATTCCTGAAGTGTTGGATCTCAAAATGGAAGTTGAGAACAATCAAGAGTATACAGAATATATTATTTGTATAAAAACGAAAGTACAGAAATATTTAAAGAATTTAGATAGGAATAAAGTATATTTGAACCAGAAAAATCCAAAATTAATTTGCCAAAACTTTATGAAGAACTTTTTTTAGGTAAATTTTAAGAAGTTTCAGGAATTTTGGGCACTGTTTGAGAATGTGATTCATAGCATATGCAAAATGGATAAATATAATTATCTTAAAGCTATCTTAAAAGGCCTTTTAAAGCCTTAATTAGTATTCAAGGACTATTGATATCAGAGTATAATTAAGATTTAGCAGTAGAAATGTTTAAAGAAAGATATGGGAAAAAGAAATTATTATAAGTTCTCATATTAACCATTTGTTAAACTTAAATGCCATAAAACTGGATAACAAGCCAGTTGAAGTATGTGTCTCAATAGCATTATGCAAGAATCATGCCAGAATGATTAATTTTGAAATGAATGCAGTTCTGAGAGATTTATTATAAGCAGTTACTAGTTTTAGATTGAAAAGGAAAATAGTCAAATTCAAAAGATGAATGAATTTTCTAAATGGAACGGTTTTGGGATCAGCTCATGAAGACCTGTATTTAAACAGTATTTATTAGTTATATTTTGATAATTACTTATTTTAGTCTCTGTTTTAATAAACTTCCATTCATTAAGCAGTTATTTACATTTTTAAAGAAAGTAAGAAAGTAAAATAGGCTCTACTCTTATACGTGCCCTAAGATCACCAAATGTGGCAATATGTGTTCTGTGCTGGTTTTTGGCACGATTACATGTTGTATGGCAACCCTTTTGACGTTGAAAATTCTTTTGCTGAAGTGGTTTAATTGCTCGTTGGTTTGTGTCGTGCGTGTTTTGAAATGGCCTATTTTGCAATGAGAGACGTGGTTGCAAGAGGGTCTAGGAGATTATTTTTAATGGCTGAGCATGATAGAAGTAAGGAAACGCTGATGCAGTGTATTAAAGAGTGGACTGAGCCTTGCACAACTATTTTTCGGATGACTGGAAATCTTACAAGGATTTAGGAAAAGAAGGTTTTGAACACTTATTTGCGAATCATAATATGAAATTTCTGGATAGTGTATCTGGCTGTCATATAAATATAGTGATTACGTGGCGACAAGTTAAAGGCGGTATGAAATTGGGATTTCTTCTGTTTGAAAAAGCATTCATTCATGGTAAGTGCACTTTATTTTATTTTTGTTCTTATTTTGTAGAATGTTATGTTCATTGTTTTTTTAGTATGAATTTCTGTCATTATTGGTTTTTTTTTTTTTTTTTTTTTTAAATTGTTTGAAATTTATTTTAGTTTATTTTGTTGATTAGTGCGTAGTGCCTAGACTGTGCAATTTGTAGATGTTTTTTAAAGTTGAAACTGAATGCTGTGTACATGGTATTCTTTGAAATTTATTGTCATGTTAATTTATTAAAGCGAGGTGTGCGTAGTTTGCAGATTCATTCATTGTCTAGATTGTGATATTCATAGATTTTTCTTTAAGTTAAAACATATCCTGTGTACATGGTATTCTCTGAAATTTATTGTTATGTTAATTTATTAAATCAAAGTGTGCATAGTTCGTAGATTCGTTTGCTGCCTAGATTGTGCAATTCGTAGATGTTTTTTTAAGTTAAAATATATCGCTGTGTACATGGATTCTTGTCAATTCAAAATGTAGACAAAAAATTTGTGGAGTTTCTCGCCAAAAATATTTGGCCAGAAATTGTTGCCGCATTTGCCGACCTGAGGGTGCATATAAGAGTAGTTCTGTAAAATATTCTAAATTATAACTAAATATATATAAGTGACAAAAAATCTCATGACCGGATAAAGGTGGCCATGCCACTCAGAGCGTTGAAAGGCTGCTGCAAATTAAAGTTAATATGTTAACTATTTTTTTATACAGGGACGCACATATAACTATCATACACAGAAATACAGCAAATTTCTTTGGATTCAACATAATATACATAACAAAATATAATCTGAAAAAATTTTTTGAATGTTACTTTTAAACGCTTTTTCAGTTTCCTCATGATGTACTTGTTTTCAATCTGTTCATGAGACTTGAACTCGCAGAAAGTATGATGAAGATCATGCAGTAAAGACTCCAAAGCAACATAATCCGAAAAATCCGTACAAGTTAACTAAGATGGAGGAAAAAATAAACAATTACAATTTAATATTTTCATAATTCATGAAATAAAGCATCTATCATAATTTTACAACTGAACACATAACTTTAGCATACTAAGGACAGCAACTAAGTTAACATAATACAGATAAGTTTTTATCAATAAGTTTCAATATTTGTGTCATTCACTTTTCAGAATTTCTAAAAATGTGACATGGAAAATGTTTTTATTTTAAAATGATTTGTCTTGAATTATCTTTGTCTATTTGTCTAAATTATGTTTCATGAAATACTGTACATTTGTCTAAATTATGTTTCATGAAATTTCTAAAATGCAATTTCATTTAGAGCAGTGATCTAAAAAATGGTTGATATAAGCCCCTATATTTCATAATTGCCCATTTTAGTATTCTTTTTTACATGTAGGTGGGTGGGAAGAGAGGTAAAAATATATTTCAGAATACCCCTTTGCGAAAATTGGCGATTTCCTTGTTTAGGTTCAACGCCCTCCCTAGGAAAATGGCATCCAAAACATAATGCAATAAAATATAATTAAAACAAAAAAAATATATAATCTCAATAAACTGCATTTTTAATCAAACAAGGAAATAACATAATAAGTGAAATACAAGTTATCTAATTTACTGTATATTTGTTACGCAGTACAAAAAGGAAGTATGGACTATTATTACTAACGCAGTACAAAAAGGAAGTATGGACTTGCCTTATTTAAAAATTTCTGTTTCTTTAATATGTGCAACATGCAAAATTCTTTAAGAGCATCCAAAAACTATTTAAAATTATCTAAACTAGAATCTGTATACTGCTGTTGGCACATCAATTCACAAAAATAAAAATGTAAAATATCCTCTATACAGCTGTTGGTGGACTGTCGGTAGCAATTCTTTCAAAAATCCCTTTTTATTAAACTCCAGATACCTTCCATAGTGTTGGTGTGAGCTCCGGTTTCGAAATCCTTTAATCTCGCTCTGTAATTTACCGAGAGGCGAACGAAGCCATTTAAATCTCCATTAATACATCAGTCCATCAATGTTTTCTTTCCCAATCATTCCAAAGTGTACAGAAACTTCAGGTCAATCATACCACCAACAGGGATTTTACAATGTAAAGCATAAAATACGCAACGTACTTCCTAACCAACATCTATACCTAAGTAAGCCCTTACAAATATTTTCCCATCAGTCAAAATCACTACAATCAATCATGTCATAACAAGGTTTCCATAGCATTCAACTACTCAGGTTAGCATGAATGAAACAACAACTTGGCAATTCAAAGGGTACTCTAAAATATAGACTAACTAGGAGAGGTTTTAAGTGGATTTAGAGATTTCTTTTTAAAGTCAGTTTTGATCCTTCGTAAATTTTAAGACATATGGTTTATTAAATCATTATTTCAAAATAAAAGATTTAACTAAATTTAATATTGGAATATGAATAATATTTTCCCCATAAAATTTGGGCTGATCTTTGGAATATGGTAATTTCATATATGTTCTTTTTACCAGGTTTAAAGACTCAGAAAATTTTCCTGCATTTTCGTGAAATTTTTCTAATTTATGAGAAAAAAGCAGTGTACATGGATATAGTGAAGAGTGTGCGCAATGCCATTTTTGCGCAATTCTGGGATTTTTTTTTTAAGTAAAAATAAGTCGACGTGTACATGGTTTAGTGATATTTTAATAAAATGATAGTTATTTTGTGAATTTTATGTTTGTAGGAATTTGGTATACGTTTCAGTTGAAGTAAACGTGTATGGAAATAATTTAAATATTTGACACTAAGTATTTGTAACCATTTGTAATGTTTGCGGTATGAATTTGTTGGTGACGTTTATAATATAATAGATAATTTAGAGGTAAAAGTTTTTGGATATTTTATTTATTTTATACGTGGAAATGTTCATCTTTGAAAAGGGTATATACTTTTTCACGATCAGGTAATTTCATATATGTTCTTTTTACCAGATTTAACGATTCACAAAATTTTCATGCATTTTCGTGAAATTTTTCTAATTTATGAGAAAAAAGCAGTGTACATGGATATAGTGAAGAGTGTGCGCAATGCCATTTTTGTGCTATTCTGGGATGTTTTTTTAAGTAAAAATAAGTTGACGTGTACATGGTTTAGTGATATTTTAATTAAATGATAGTTATTTTGCGAATTTTATGTTTGTAGGAATTTGGTATACGTTTCAGTTGAAGTAAACATGCATGGAAATAATTTAAATATTTGACACTAAGTATTTGTAACCATTTGTAATGTTTGCAGTATGAATTCGTTGGTGACGCTTATAATATAACAGATAATTTAGAGGTAATAGTTTTTGGATATTTCATTTATTTTATACGTGGAAATGTTCATCCTTGGAAAGGGTATATACTTTTTCGTGATCAGGTAATTTCATATATGTGCTTTTTACCGAGTTTAAAGATTCAGAAAATTTTCCTGCATTTTCGTGCAAATTTTTGTAATTTATGAGAAAATAGCAGTGTAGATGGATAAAGTTAAGAGTGTGTGCAATGCCATTTTTGTGCAATTCTGGGATGTTTTTTTAAGTAAAAATAAGTCGACCTGTAAATGGTTTATGTGTATGTGCTATTCTGAAAACCGCGCAAGGAGTTTGCGATTGTGCACTTTTTCTGAATTTTGCAGTTAATATTTGTTATTAAGCAGTTTTGTTACATGAAATTTCTAGCATAAGTGTAATTCGGCTAGTAGATTGTTGGAAAAAGTGTTCAGTAAATAAAAAGAAAAGAAACATGTCTTTACTTTGTGAAGACAAAATGGTGGCGAAAAAAAAATAGAGGGTTGCTGTAGCAGAGTTGGTCACCAAATTTTCGCCAAAAAATCGCCAAGTTACCATAATCCAAAGATCAACCAAAATTTGATATTTTAAAATCAGAAAGTTTATTATTTGGAATTTTGACAAATGCTGAAATAACACAGAATTTAGAAAATCAGGATGAGATGTATCGAATGTAAAAAATAATAAATACTATGAAACAATTTTAAAATAACATCAGAATTTTTTTAAGTATAAAATTGTAAAAATAGGAGGAAATGCATAAAAAGCTGAAACGTTTTTGAAGAAATCAAATAACGGTTGATCTTTGGATTATGGTAACTTGGCGAGTTTTTGGCGACCAACTCTGCTACAGCAACCCTCTATTTTTTTTTTTTTTTTTTTTGGTTGATCTTTACATTATGGTAACTTGGCGTTTTTTTTGGCGAAAATTTGGCGACAAACTCTCCTACAGCAATCCTCTATTTTTTTTTCCCGCCGCCATTTTGTCTTCACATTCTTTTCTTTTTATCTACTGAACACTTCTTCCAACAATCTACTAGCCGACTTACACTTATGCTAGAAATTTTATCTAACAAAACTGCTTAATAATGACAAATATTCACTGCAAAATTGGGAAAAAGTGCACAATATCATACTCCTTACGCGTTTTTCAAAATAACACATACACATAAACCATGTACACGCCGACTTATTTTTACTTAAAAAAACATCCCAGAATTGCACAAAAATGGCATTGCGCACACTCTTCACTATATCCATATACACTGCTTTTTTCACATAAATTAGAAAAATTTCACGAAAATACATGACAATTTTCTCAATCTTTAAACCCGGTAAAAAGAACATATATGAAATTACCTGATCGCGAAAAAGTATTTACCCTTTCCAAATATGAACATTTCCACATATAAAATAAATAAAATATCCAAAAACTTTTACCTTTAAATCATCTATTACATTATACACGTCACCAACGAATTCATACCGCAAGCATTACAAATACTTAGTATCAAATATTTAAATTATTTCCATGCACGTTTACTTCAACTTAAACGTATACCAAATTCCTACAAACATAAAATTCACAAAATAACTATCATTTAATTAAAATATCACTAAACCATGTACACGCCGACCTATTTTTACTTAAAAAAACATCCCAGTATTGCACAAAAATGGCATTGCGCACACTCTTCACTATATCCATGTACACTGCTTTTTTCTCATAAATTAGAAAAATTTCACAAAAATACATGACAATATTCTGAATCTTTAAACCCGGTAAAAAGAACATATATGAAATTACCTGATCGCGAAAAAAGTTTATACCCTTTCCAAATATGAACATTTCCCCGTATAAAATAAATAAAATATCCAAAAACTTTTACCTCTACATTATCTATTATATTACAAACGTCACCAACGAATTCATACCGCAAACATTACAAATGGTTACAAATACTTAGTGTCAAATGTTTAAATTATTTCCATACACGTTTACTTCAAATGAAACGTATACCAAATTCCTACAAACATAATACCATATGAATTTATTTACTCCTTACATTTAGAACAATGCATAAAAATAATATCCTCAAATGATCAAAAATACTAACTTTACCTAATCTTCAGAATCTTCATTACGTGGCACGCACACTTCCCTACAGAAAGAGTTCCAATCGGCTGCAGTACTACCGCTAATTTCTAAATCCGAAATCCAGTAGTCAACTAACAGTCTATTCACCCAGTAATAAGAAATTAATAAAATTTCACCCATACTCAAACTACTTTCAGCAAACCACATACCCTTCCTTACACTCCGTTTCACAAAATGTCCATTTTCACCAGATTTCTTGCACCGCCATTCAAACTTATCTGTAATATCCTTCCTTTCACACAATCTCAACTTATTATTATTATTCGATAAACGCATTAAAAATTTAGAAATGACTTTACATAGTGCCATGCAATTCGAAAATTAATCAACACTATTTCACACAACACACAATGAAGCTTAATACAAAATAATATAGTACTACAGTTTTCCAAATTCCCCCCCCTTTTCCGATTAAAGAACTGTAATTCGTCCATTAATGTCACATGACATATCTCATGATCTCTCATTTCCCTCACACAAAATAATGCGTAATCGGAACTGATTACTTCTCACATTATTATCAAAGTCCTAGGTAGTAAACCTTTATCGCCTCCAAAATGTCGCCAAACTACCAGTTACCACATTCCAAAGATCAGCCCAAATAACTTTACTTAGCCCTGATTCATGATGTAGTATAAAAAATACATAAAAATTAAATTCGCTGTTGACTTTTCATATTATGTTTTACATTAAAAAAAATAAGGATGAAAGCTGCATGCAATAAGCTTTAATGACTACTATTTTTCCACAAAAAGATCTTTTACATCTTCTTAGTAATAAACTGAATTCATGTTCCCAACTCTCTATAGTCATTTAAAAATTACATTAAATAAGTAGCTAACATTTTATGCAATTAACTAAAATAAGTTTTAAAGATGAGATCTTATTCATCTATTTTTAAACTCAAATTAAATCTTTTTTAATCATATTTACTATTTTCCATCCAATGATAAGATCCTCCACACAAAAATATATATATCAGGTAAACTTATATTCTTGGAAATTCATACCAAATACAATTTGCCTTGATTTTTCACTTGCTTAATTCACATACATCATAAAAAAAAAAAAATTTTTCATAAATGGCAAAAATTTATGGAGGAATGAATTATTTAAAATGCCATTTTACTGAGGATTTAGAATATAGAATAATGTCAACTAAAGACAGTGAATTTGTATTAACAAACTTACTAACTCAGCACAAATTAAGAAGGTAAAAATTAAATAACTACAAAGTGTTTTTGTTTGATTCAATGTCTCACACAAAAGGTAAATGATTAAAGGAAAATAAACAAAAGATGAAACCATTTTATGTAACATTTCTTTAAATACCTTAATGCTATAAATGACATATTCTATTTTTTATAAAATAAAGGATATACATATGTATACCTAATTTATTCCAATTCAACGTTTTCTTAGCTGAACGTTAAGCTATGGAATCCAAAACTTGTTAATGGAGTATGTAAACCAAGAGTAAAAACATTAAGTTACACATGAACTATATGTTAGTGACTTATAAATAGATATTTTCCCCCCTCCCATAAAAGTGACTTGCATTTATTTGTTACCCTTACGTTGGTAAAATTTTATATTTTGTAACTTAAAAGCCATTCAGATAACCAATAACCAATATATAGGTATATCAAGAAGAATGGCAGTATATTTACCTTTCATGGTTTAGAAAGCCTTCATTATAACGGGAAAAAAAACTCATCAACGTAATAAGACATAAATATTACTCAAAATATACATTGACAAAGAAAACACAGAATTTCTAATTCTGTGTAATTCTGACCAATTTTATCAAAAATAAATTAATAGGGAAATAACTAGTGTTTTTAACTTTATCTCGCCAAAAAATGCGAATTCATTTAGAGTACTTTTATTATGCAATACATATTTTACTACACATCAAATTTTATATTAATAATGTAACGTGCTGCTTTTACGAGAAGTACTAGAAAATATGAAATTTTTAACATGACAAGGAATATTTTTAATACGTTTTACAAAAATAATGTACAATTTATAATTCTTCTACCTTTTCCGAATAAACATCTACTAATTGTTTCATCCTCGAATGAGGAGCAGAAAAAACATCAATTTCTTCTGGATATGGGGCCATGTTCAACAGTCACCTAGTAATTTAAATACAAATATTAGAGAAATAAAACACAAAATTAATAAAAAATGCAATATATTAATTAATTAAACGTAAACTACATTATCCGCAATCTTGAGTACCCTGGTTACGGTTAAAAGCCAGGTAAAAGCAAAACAAATACAATCTATCAATATAATGTATACTAGAGTTGAGAGCAAATACTTCTGTGTGAAATTATTAACTATTTCTCAAAATTCAAGAAGAAAAACTGCATGATTGTTTATTTTTAAAAGGGAATTATAAGCATTTTATTCTCTACTGTTATAAACGTGACAGCGTGAATAGTGAGGAGTATCATCAAGTGAAATATAAATTCACTAAGGGTTAGAGATTTATTCAAAAGCAACGTTACTTAACTTTCCACTCCTCCACTTGCGCAAATATCCCAAGAAGAAGCAAATAGGAAAGATGATCAAGCCTAGGTTAAAGTGACCACACGTCCTGATTTTGGTGGGACAGTCCCGCGTTTTGGAGGACTGTCCCGCGCCCCAACGATTTTTTAAAATGTCCCGCTTTTAGAAAACATCTGCATTTTATATTTTAAATATACTGTAAAAATATATTACCTATTATTTATTAATTATCATGGTAAATATAAAGAAATAAAAAATAAAAAAAACACATAAAACGCATGCAGAGTAAACTAAATTAGGCGATGTAACGAGTTAGATTTACTCGGTGGCATTCCATCATTGTCGTTACATCTCGTCAAGGAATATGTATTGTTAACGAAGGAACAGCTAGCATTAGCTGAAGGGCTATTTGCTTTCCACACCATAAACCGCAATCAAAGTTTCAGATCAATTGATTGTACGTCGCAAATGATCAAAACATTGCACGACAAAAAATTTGCACGTGCAAGGACAAAAACCGAAGCAATTATTTGTAATGTTTTTTCACTATATTCGTTTTCACAATTGCAGAAAGAATTAGAATAAATGCACATTTATATCCATATATTATGATGCTTCCAATCAAAAAGATTTAATTCTCACAATTTTCCCACAATCTTATTTCCCACATTCTCACGATCTTATTTCCCACAATTGTTAGACTTTTTGATCCAGAAACAGGAATTAAAATTAGAATATTAGATTTTATTTCATTGCCGGGTGAAACTTCATAAATAATTTTTGATTCAATAAGTACTATTTAAAAAATAATAATAATTTGAGCAATAAAATTATTGCCTGTTGTGAGGATAACACTAACAAAAATTTTGGTGGAAAAGCTAGAAGAGGCATCAATAACGTTTTTACGAAACTTAACGAACATTTGAACCAAAAAATTGTTGGAGTAGTTTGTGCAGCGCGTATTCTACATAATACTATTCAAACAGCATCTGACTTACTTCCAGTGGATCTGGAAAATATTATTGCAAAAATTTATTCGTATTTTTATATATATATATACTGTGCGTGTTGAAAGTTTTTGCGTGTGAAAGCGCAGAAATCAAATATAAAAGAATTGGGTGATATTAAAAAAGGAGATTTTATGGGAATATGTGGAAAATCTTTTTAATATATTAGTAACCATTTTCCAAAAAATAATATTTGCGAAAATGACCTTTTAGATAAGGTGTCATTGGTCAAAAAGATATGTTACTGAAGCAAAAATTAAATGTTGGTTGTCTGCCAACGTGGAAAAACACAAAAAATGGACGGAATTATTCCTCCATTTTAAACAGAATAATTATTATGAATGAATATATGAAATATTAAAAAATGAAAATATTCTGAAAATTGTAGAACACGCGCTCTCCCTTCCAGAAACAAATGCAGCAACAGGACGTGTTTCTCCTAGTATCAATAAAATATGGAAAATTGAAAAAACGCAGTTGAACATTAAAACTTTAAATTCTGTATTAAGGGTAAAATATAATTTGATCAATTCGTGTGAGAAATTTCACGACATTTTAATAAATGATCCGAATCTATTGCAAACTCCGATAAAAAATATTACCGTGAAAAAAAAATTTTTTTAAATAAAATTTTAAATTGATTAAAAAGCATAATAGTCAAATTAGAGTTTTTTGCAAACATTTTTATAGTTACCAATAGTTAATAATAAATATATTTTTGTATATTTATAGACAAGTATATGAATGTAAACAATAAAATATATTCTTTTTGAATTATTGGTCTACTTTCATAATAAATTACAATTTTCATTTCATTCCGTTTGTCCCGCTTTGTCTCAATGAAAATGAGGTCATTTAGGCTAGGTAGGCTCTTCAAGACTGAATTAGGCCACTAGGGCTAAATAATTGCAGTAAATTGTATTTACTTTTTGTCAAAACGATGTAGTCAAACGAAGACTGGTGTACACACAGGGCTTGCGCCAAAGCCAGTGCAACTGATGCGGTAGAATTTGGAAGTGGCAAAATGTTTAGAATGTAGAGAAGTATGGAATAACAAAATTTAGGAATGGCAATTTTTTTTAATTCAGAAGAAAAACTGAGCAGTAGAATTTAGGGGTTAGTTAGTTAGTTAGTTCTAAGCACTGACCCCAGCCCACCTAGCAGGCGAAATTTGCCATATGGCTATGGGGGGACAGGCCAAGCCACAAAGCATAACTAAAAAAAAAAGTTAACTCAACGAAAAATAACAAACTTAATAAACATCTGCTAATGAGTTCAGATCATATAATTGCACAAATTGAACATAAAAGCTAAAAAGGAAAAACGGAGTTATTTAAAAAAAAAAACTTAAAGCAGATACATGCATTCCAAACACTCTCGGTGAAATAGAATATAGATGTGTCGTTTCCATTTCTATGCTTTTTCCTAAGTTTAAAATCTTTATTAGTTTTACTTTCAATTAGTTATTATTATTCAAATCTTCTTCATATTATCAAAATTCATCTTAAATTTATAAGTTATTTCAATTATTTCTGTTTTCAGTATGGTTTTTATGAGTTTATGCTTTGTTATATCTCGATACCAATATTCTTCTTATTCTCATTCACAGTTTGCATGATATCTCTTGCAAATTTTCTAAGCAATTTATAGTTATTAAATAAATCCTCAAACTTTGCAAATTTCTATTTTCCTCTCACACTTCCACTCAGGCAACAGTCCTCGACGAAATACTTTAGGGTGGCAAAAGTTTTAGAATTTAGGTAAGCACCAGACTACAAAATTTAGGACCGGCTGAATTTACACCAGGCGGCAAAATGTCCATCGGCCCTGGTGATACGCTAAACCTCTCTATCATGTAACAGAACGATAAAAGAGTAGAGTTCTTACGTGAAATTCACCCTGATCCTAACATTATTATCACCCTTAAGACTGATGGTGTTTAAATCGCTGTGAACAAAAATTTCTTATACAAATAGCGTTGCAAGATCCTTAATTGTGGATTCATACCACCTACCCTCGAGAATCATTCAGGTTTTGAACTTTCTAAAATCGAAAACACCGTGAAATCAACTGACATTCTTCCAATTTAAAAGGCCACAAATTACGCTTACATTTACCCATACTGGGTTTTATGCAATTCACAAATTTCATGAAACTGGCATCTTATTTCGCCCTGCTGTTTCGATTTTAAGAACCTTTTATTCATATCTTTAATCAAATATTCATCAAGTTTTTTCGTTCAAGATTTATAAAATATTATTTTTAATACTTTTAATTGTCTAAACGTAATAAAATTTTAGAGTTTTTCCTAAAGTTAATGATTTTGATCTTAAAAGTTTAATATTATTAGTACATTAAACTGTTATAAAAACACTATTTATACTCATTTAACATGTTTTTTCTTTTTACACTTTAGAAAAAAACTAACTAATAAAACGGAAAAAGACGTCCTGTTCTGAAAATTGAAACATAAATTTGCAAACGGAATTGCTACCAAAAAAATTGGATGTGCTTAATGAATTTTTCAGTAGATCTAACTGTATTCGATTTGAGTTCAGTTCAGTTGCAAAATTTGGCGATTATCGCCGAGAAGATGAGGTACCTGAATCATGCTCATCAACAAAATTAAAGTATAATGTTACTACTAATCAGATTCACTCAGGATTAGTCCTGACGAGACACGGCCCATACATGAGCTACTTATTTACTTTCAGCTTCCAGAGCAGTGCACAGTGTATATGTGTAGGGTAAGGCTCCGTGTAGGGGATAGAGACCTTGAGTATAAAATTTTTGTCTGCTTAGAAACAATGGCTCAGCATTTGCGCATTCCATGAGCATGAAAACTAAAATATGTAGGCAGATAACATCTACTGCAACACATGCGCACTCAGACGTATCCAAAAATGCACTGAAATAGTTCTGACTTATCTTAATAATCGGTTATAAAAATAATTCGTAAAATAGTTATTGATCATTTGACAATATCAGAGCAAAAAACTGTTCATTACGTTCCAAATTAAAAATTTTTTTAAAGTAGATTTTGTTTAATATCCATTGTCATAAACGACACGTCTGTGTATGAATTAACTTTAAAGAACAGGAAGACGTAGTTTAGGTGAGTAATGACCAACATTTAATTTCAAAACATTCAGAAGAATCAATTAATTTGTTCTGGATTAATTTTAGGTACGCATATTCGATAGTAAGCACAAAAAGTTTGTAGAAAACCTTTTAGGATTTTTCGAAGCCAGAAAATCGAAGAAGTCCGCAATGCCATTCGAACTTTGGATCTCTACGCGTCAAGCAAGCTTCCAGTTACACTACGAAGGCATGAAGAAAAACGGGAGAAAATACCTTATAAGCTTTAGTGTGTTATTACAGTTTTCCGCATAATTTCTTGCGCGAATTCGAATTTTCGGTTTTGACCAATATAAAAACGAAAAAAAAAAAAGAAAAAAAAAAAAAGATCCAGACTTAAATCTGCATCACAAAATAGGATTATCATTTTTATTCCCAAATGCAAGTAAAGTTATCAAAAAATACAAATCTAAAATTCTGCATTAAATGTAATTTGTGATTTTTCATTAAATAAACATTCTGCTCACTTTTTAATGCAATCTTATTTCCTGTTTTATTGAAAATTATTATAGGACGCTGTTTTTATGAAATATAGGGTATTTCGAAACTCATGAGCAAAACTTTAATGGGCGATAAAGATGCGTATTAGAAATACCTTCACGAATAAAGGTAACTTCATCCGTGAATAACACATGTGCACTGAAATCAGGGTACTCTACTAGCTGTTGCAAAAACCAAAGTACAAACTCGACTCGAGGCGCATAAGCTACAGGTACCAACGCTTGCACTTTTTGTACATGCTAGGATATAATCCTTTGTCCCGTAATACTCGCCAAACAACTGAATGGGACACATTTACGGCACAAGAAACCTCTCATGTGCCAATATCCGGACGCGTAATGGCAAACCGCACATTGAGTTGATCAATGTTAGGCGAATTTCGCTTACTGCGCATGCCCAGAATATAATTTGGTGCAATTGCAACTTTGGCGCAATTCTTAAAGAAGATAAATACGGTATATGGTTGATATTGTGTTATCTGGGTGTTAAACAGTTCGGGGTTTTAAAACTTGTTAGGTTGTAAGTTGCTTCATTACATAGAATGTAACTATCGATTGTATACTACGCAAATTTTAGTTTAAAAAGGATTACAAAACAGGAAAGATTACAAAATATATTAGCCGAATGCTTATTGATTATAATTCTGAGGAATAAAAGCAATTGAGTATTTATCATACGTTCCATTTCTATATACTTTAACAAATTAAGGAATAAATTCAGCTTAAATTACAGAATTAAAGTCAAATAACTGATATTAAATGTAATGTTTATGAATAAAATAAGCCAAAATGAAATGAAACAGGAGCACACGCAATAAGCACACACAAATTTCCGGAGTATTTCAATTGTAAACAGTAAATCAAATATGACAAACAGGCTTGTGTAGGGTTGCTTATACTTAGTCGCCAGAATTT
This sequence comes from Stegodyphus dumicola, assembly GCF_044657685.1. Taxonomy (NCBI): domain Eukaryota; kingdom Metazoa; phylum Arthropoda; class Arachnida; order Araneae; family Eresidae; genus Stegodyphus; species Stegodyphus dumicola. The sequence goes on along the minus strand of NC_140776.1, from coordinate 180,729,780 downwards.
GATCCCACGCCAACGGTACACCATTGAGCATGCGCAGTAAGCGAAATTCTTTAACATTGATCAACTCAATGTGCGGTTTGCCATTACGCTATCCGGACGATCTTCCACGCTTTGGAGAATGTCCTCTACAAATTGCGGCCTTACCACGCTCTGTATCCTGCATGCCGGTGACAAAGGATCCCGTTTCACACAAGCACCGATGCAATCGCTCGAACATTCTTTGATCTGGCAAGTGTCTTTTCGGGAAACGCTGCCTGTATAGTCTTTAGTCTTCCAGAGCATTCCCATTGGCAAGACAATACATAAAATGTATTTCTGCCTTTTCCTGATTACGATATGTCAACATGCCTTCTGAAATCCACGCTAAAAATGATGATGTGTTAGAAAACTCACGATGTAGGGTTTCCATTACAGCGCAGTTCTAGCGGTTCATCGCTTGCTCTCTCCCCCCCCCATGCATTGTATGGTGAAAACCAAAGTACAAACTCGAAAATTGCTTATTCAAACGTTTTCTATAATCTTTTAAAATTTTATCCCCAAGATTCGAAACCTCTGCATGTAACAGATAGATCAACTAATTCTTTTAAAGTTCTCTCACTGGTAGCACGCACAAAATTTTTAATTCTCCCCCCCCATGCATTGTATGGTGAAAATCAAAGTACAAACTCGAAAATTGCTTATTCAAATGTTTTCTATCATCTTTTAAATTTTTATTCACAAGATTCGAAACCTCTGCATGTAACAGATAGATCAACTAATTCTTTTACATTTCTCTCATTGGTAGCACGCATAAAATTTTTAATTCTCCCCCCCCCCATGCATTGTATGGTGGTGAAAACCAAAGTACAAACTGTGAAAATCAAAGTACAAACTCGAAAATTGCTTATTCAAACGTTTTCTATCATCTTTTAAATTTTTATCCACAAGATTCGAAACCTCTGCATGTAACAGATAGATCAACTAATTCTTTTACATTTCTCTCACTGGTAGCACGCACAAAATTTTTAATTCTCCCCCCCCCCATGCATTGTATGGTGGTGAAAACCAAAGTACAAACTGTGAAAATCAAAGTACAAACTCGAAAATTGCTTATTCAAACGTTTTCTATCATCTTTTAAATTTTTATCCACAAGATTCGAAACCTCTGCATGTAACAGATAGATCAACTAATTCTTTTACATTTCTCTCACTGGTAGCGCGCACAAAATTTTTAATTCTCCCCCCCCATGCATTGTATGGTGAAAACCAAAGTACAAACTCGAAAATTGCTTATTCAAACGTTTTCTATCATCTTTTAAATTTTTATCCACAAGATTCGAAACCTCTGCATGTAACAGATAGATCAACTAATTCTTTTACATTTCTCTCACTGGTAGCGCGCACAAAATTTTTAATTCTCCCCCCCCCCCCATGCATTGTATGGTGAAAACCAAAGTACAAACTCGAAAATTGCTTATTCAAACGTTTTCTATCATCTTTTAAACTTTTATCCATAAGATTCAAAATTCCTGCATGTAACAGATAGATCAACTAATTCTTTTAAAGTTCTCTCACTGGTAGCGCGCACAAATTTTTTAATTTATTCAAAGAATGCCGATACGAAAATGTTTAAGATTTAGAAAGATGTTTTACCACAATATGGCTTGTAAAGCAAATTTTTGAATGCTATTTGTTTTAAAATGCTTGCAAAGAAAAACGAGTTTTAATATAAAGTTGAAAACGAAATTAATTTTTTGATATAAAAGGAGAGTAACTCCGTAAAAATTATCTTAGAAATGGTCGATTTATTTTGAAATCTCAAAATAATTTTCTGTTTATTATGAATGTTATATTATATTATGTTTAATTTTAATATTATTTTTATTTCTTTATTTTATATTATTTTTATAGTTACATTACATTTAGCATTACGTATGAATGCTTTCAGTTACTGATTTGAATTTAACTAAATAACGCATATCATTAACGAATTTGTTATTTTGGCATATCTTAGAAATTCTAGATGTATTTAATAAAAAGATTTTTTGTTAATTAAGGCTTTCTTTAATTATTTATTTAATTGGCCGGATAGTGAACTGGCTGAAAAGATAAATGGCATTACTGTAAAACGGCGGCGGTGTATGTTCCCATTCACTATCGCCATCTTATGGAATTCACATGGAACAATTTTCACTTGCTCTCACAGAATAATTTGCTCTTGAGATCTCTCTAGGATGAACTGCCATTTGAAACTTTTTTAGTCGTTAACTTCCCATTTGAATTCCATCTCGCAAGTAAAGATAAATTCCACAAAGACTAATATCTTTCCATCGCCGGATTACTGGCAACCATTTCCTGCCAGCTGGGTTTTCGTTTGTTGTTTCCGTTAAATTTATTAATGGTTTAAATTCAGGATCTTCCATTTGAGCCTTTCTCAGTCCTTCTCTCATCAGTGTATGATATGAAGAAGACCGTGCTCATTTGTCTTTCAAGGCCCACCAGCGGCCGAGCGGTAAAGTCGCTGAACACTGGTAGTTCGGTCCGAGGTTCGAATCCCGCGAACGGGCTGGCTGCATGGGCGTTTTCGTGGTTTTCTCCATGTGTAACGGTATACGAGCCAGTTTCGCTTAGAAAGTCCTCCACGAAGGCATCCCTCCCCTTAGACAGATAGCCCTCGTGGCTTTGCCATAATCACACACACATTTGTCTTTCAACTGCAGCTTCAAGCCGTATTTTAACTCGGCTTACGAGCAGTGATTGCACTTTTGAATAGAGCTTCGAAAAGAGTGCTGAAACGATCATTGTTGTCGATGAACTGACCGATGAGATGCGGAAAAACAAAGAATACAGACTCTCAGTTGTCCTATATGAGCGGTGAGCCCGGTCTGGGCACACCTAGGGTTCGCCGTTTGATTTTAGGCAGGATTTCAAGGTAAAAATTTAATATAATAGTAATATAGAATAAGGAGATTAGCATACAGCCAAAAAATAGCATAGAAATTTCTTTTCAAACAATTCCTTTTATACCCTAAAAAATATCTGGAAGATTTCTTTGAAAAATGAGGGTCTTAAAAAACTAAACATGGCTAAAATATATGGACTGTTTTGTGTTGAGCTGCCATCTACTATAAATAAAGAAGGTTCAGAGTAACCTATAACTCCTTTTTCATTCAATTTTTCTGTGCGTACAGAAGGAAATTTTTAGGTGTGTCTATATCGGACGCACTGTGCCGCAAATGGTTAAGCGATTATGCCACTCCTCTGTGGTGGGCGTGCGACTTGAGACAAACCTTTGACAAATCTTCAGTAGTAAGTGTAAAGGCCGGTAAATCTTCTTATGCGATGAACATCGTGAGGGCTATTAAGGAATTCAGTTTTTTTCCCCTTCGTTATCTTCTATCCTGTTCTCCTGGACTTACTGTACTGCGCTCATTTTACCTGAAGAGACCTTCTATTGGACATGAAGTTCTGACAGCTGGAACACAGCATAAAGTTTTCACGCTAATCTCGACATACAGCGGAAGTTGGAGTTAGTTCATAATATCCAGCCCTTGAATTAGATAATTAACTTTTTGCAATCGTTTGCGAAGTCGAGACCTTGCTAAGCAACCATGTGCATTTGAGTGTTTGCCATCAAAATCTGAGCTCTAATTAACACTTGAAGGCCAAGTTTTTGGTTTTATCCGTTTTGTTCACTCTCTGTGAGTTTTTCACTAAATTGATTGTCGAATTTTTGGTCTCGTTCATTCGCTCTTCCAATACTGTTGTAAGTTCAAGTTGGAATTGTAATATTCCTCTTTTCTGCCTCTCAGAGTGGAATGCGACCCTATGTTCTATGGTAATTATTGCTCATCTGGATGAGTACTATCCCCCCTCTTAATTTGTAAAAACAATATAGAACCACGCTGTATACCGTATCTGACGGCTTTCTATAGGGCTCTGGCAATTTTAGTTATTGAATTTAAGAATGGAATAAAATTTGTAGGATTCTGCGCTACGTCTAGAAGCTTATCTCAATGTCCTGCAGACCTTACTAGACTGGGAAGCGAGTTATCACTTTAGTCTGAAGCAAACGACAATGTCGTAAGATTTTGGTAGTGAATTATGTTCCACTTAACATTTGGAGTTAAGTTTTTTGAATGAAGATCTTCCCTCTGAAAGAAGCACAAAATTTCAACATCCACGGAACAAAATTTTGGCAGAAAAAAAATTACCTAATTGTTGCTTTTTTAACATCATGGAAAGTGCTTCAAAATTTATATTTAAGATTTTATTTTTTCAGTTTTTAGAGCTCAAGCAAGATGTTGCCCAGCATATTTTTCAAAAACGAATTACATAAGATTCGTAGTGTGTAGAGACATTAGGTATTTTTTGGAAGCAGGAGAAATGAAAAATTAGCAATGCCTTCGCCGGGAATCGAACCGCGTACCTCTGGAATACGCGGCTAGCGTGCAGACCAGCACACCACGAAGGCACGCTAAGAAGGTGAGAGAAAGACCTTATATACTCCCCCTTTTAAAGGGCGACTGGGGTTTTTAGAAGACCCAATCGCCAAATCCTGGGTGAGAGAATCATCATCCATCACCAGTTTAGTTCGGGCGCCACTGTAGAGACATTAGGTATTTTTTGGAAGCAGAAGAAATGAAAAATTAGCAACGCTTTCGCCGGGAATCGAACCGCGGACCTCTGGAATACGCGCCCAGCGCGCAGACCACCACACCACGAAGGCACGCCAAGAAGGTGAGAGAAATATTTTATAAGTGTTCTAAGATGACAACACAACGATTAAGATAAAGATGATACAGACTAAATTGAATTGCTGGGGTGAAAAACACACTATTTTTTTTTTTTTTTTTTTTTTTTTTTTTTTTTTTTTTTCCCGTAGCAATAAAAATTTTTGAGCAGTTTCGACTCTCTCGTTTTTTGAAATAATATAAATAACAAAACAATCTTTAAATCGTTATAAATATCATTTTCAAACCTTTTCACAACAGATAGGAAGAGAGACGTGCTATCCCCCCAAAAAAATATCCTACTGTGTTTGTTATAAGCCAAAGATCTCATTTTTAAATGGCGACTTGGCTAATCTCTGGAATATGGTAACAGGTAGTTTGGCGACATTTTAGTAAGGCGATAAAGGTTACTAGCTAGGACTTTAGCAGTGTACATGGATAAAGTCAAGAGTGTGCGTAATGCCATTTTTGTGCAATACTGGGATGTTTTTTTAAGTGAAAATATGTCGACGTGTACATGGATACCGTGTATGTGGAATTCTTAAAAACGCGGCAAGCAGTGGGCGATTCTGCACTTTGTCCCAATTTCGCATCTAATCTTCGTCATCACTAAGCACTTTTGTTCCATAAAAGTTCTAGCATAAGCGTAATTCGACTAGCAGATTGTTCGGAAAAAAATGTTGAGTAAAAAAAAACAAAATAGCGTCCAAACAAAAACTAGCAGGTTGCTGTAACAGGGTTGGTCGCCAAATTTTCGCCAAGTTACCATATTCCAAAGATTAACCGGCGACTTCAGTAAATCATACATCTGGATTGCGATATTGAAAAGAAATAGCTGGAATAATATTTTAAAATTTTTAGCAAAATTGGGCAAATAAAAGTAGCATTTGCTGTTGTTTTCTTATGAAAATAACTCAAATCGAAATTTTTAATAAAATAGCTCAAATAATTACATTCTGTACCTCAAATTTAAGAAATAAATATACCAATAATCCCCTAAATGTTTTTTTTATTTTTTTTTTATTTTAGCAACATTAATTCATGATGACAAGACATTACCTCTATCCCTTTCCTAGAAATAGATACTGCCATGGAAATCAAACAGTTACAGGAACTAATTTCTTCCAAACATTATAAAGTTAAAAAAAAATAGTGCTCAAATATACTAGGACAAAACTATCGGATTTGAAGTTTTATTGGAAGACGACTACCGTGAAGAATCATATAAATGACAAGATTACTGATTCCATGCATGTATTCATGAATTAGAATAAAAATATAATTGTATTAATTTTTCTAGGTACTTATAATCCGAAATGATGAACTCTACCCTTATTATTTTAGAAATTAAAAAGTAACTATAAGTTATGTTACTATAACCTCTAATCCCTTGTTAAAGAATGAGAACAACATATTTAAAGCATGTCCGATAAAATAAAATAGTCTGCTGTTACTTATTTCACACTGATAAAGCAGCTATGGTAACGGAGAAGAGATACATGGGTAAAAAACACTAATTTGATAAGTAAAATTCAACAGGACTGAAACTGGTTCTATATGGAAGTTCATGAGTTTTGTCAGAGAACGGAATTTGTCCCTCTTCTTCAAGAAGCCTTGCCATTTCTCCCTGCCCCCTCTAAATATTTTAAATAGGTAAAATTAAAAAATAAATATTTCAGGGGAGAGGAAGAATCTTGGTACTCTACATTACACAAAAGGAAAAACCAAAAGATTGCGTAATCCAACAGTTTGGCAAAACTGTATTGGGTTTAATATTATTGATGTAAGCTGATATATTCTGATAAAAATGAAAAATTTCAAGGCAATCTAACTTAAAAAACTTCTGAATATTTTTAGGACGTGAGGGATTTAAAGGACAAAAATTCATGCAATCACGAATAATACCAGATTCATCTAATTTCTTCCATGCACCGTTCTTTACGGATTAGGCAATAAAAACCACGAAACACATTTACAACACCAATATTAACTAGCCAGAAATGAGTAGGCTGCCCATTGGTTTCCATATTGTTCAAGAATTTTTACTATTGTCACGCAGAAGATTCACGCTTGGGGTTCTTTCGTACAGGTGGGATAGAGAATACCATAAGCATCTATGCGGGCTATGTTTATGTTTTCCTAACTGCCGTTTGTTAATACACCGTTTTGGAAAAAAATCGAAGCGCCAAGATGGACGTTTGCGATTGTGACGAAATTTGGTATACAAACACATCCTGATCGAACATGCAAATGATTAAAATTTCAAGACAAATGAACATGAATTGCGATCACAGCGCGCATTTCTAGTCCGCAATTCGCAAAGTATAAAACCAGTAACAAACGCGGAATTTTTTTTTTTTTTTTTTTTTTTTTGTTGCTGCCATTGTAATTCGGTACAGAAGCAACTAAGGATGCCATTACGACGACCATGATGAGTCGTGACGCCACGTTGTCGATGTTTCCTGGCTTTCACTTTTGTAACGCCATGCTGCATCTGTTCTAATCTCCTTGGGTGGAACGATGCCCATTTGATGCGAAAATTGCCCACATTAAACGTTCGCAATGAACAACGTTGTAAAGGACCAATAACAACACACGAGAGGAGAGAGGAAAACAAACTTTTTCGGAATTACAAGTTTTCAACGTTCCCATCATTACAGATGATTGTGGATTTAATCTACACACCTTAAATTTCAGATAACCCCAGAGCCAGAAATCCATTGGAGCGAGGTAGGAGAATCCGGGTGGCTATGAAACTGCAAAGTTAGGTGGTGAAATGACTCTATCTTGAAACGTTGTACGTTGAAAAATTGTAATTCCAATAAAAATCCCCCTCCTCTCTTTTCACTTGTGTTATCATGGTTTCTTTACAATGCTATTCTTTACAAAAGTTTTACGCCGGAAATTTTCATCTATTTGTATCGTTCCAACGACATTTAGGGTTTTTCAATGTGCTGATCAGTTTGTGGAGGGAAAAAGTGGGTGTTGCCGTTTGAAAATTTCGAAATGCTTTCATGTAACCGTTACTGTGAGACCTCTGTTGTTTTAAATCATCACAATCTCGGGCGCATACCTTCGAATAATAAAATCTGAAAATTTATTTCGATTCGTTGAGCAGATAGGCCGCTGGGGGTCAAATATCGGAGAAGTTTTTTACGACCTTTCCTCCTTGTGATATACCGGCTGTAACGCTATGTGTGATAACGGGTGGATTCAGACATTCCCAAGGAATGAGTTAAAATTTACAGGTGTCTTCCATTTGATTCTAAAATATATACATATATATATATATATACACTGTGTTTCAAAAAGAATATATGTATTACAAAGTGTTATTTTGTCCAAGCTATCCATCGCTGCGCCTCGGCTCGGCTATTGGCGAAACGAATACATGGTCTAGTTTATATTAATAGCCGCTAGATGTCAGTTGTCTTCTGTTTTGCGTCGTAACCGTCACATGTTTAAAATGGCTACTCCGCAACAGAAATCATTTTGTGTTCTCGAGTTTGCGAAGTGCAGTTCCGTGATTACAGTGCAAAGACGTTTCAAGTTGAGGTACCAAAGTGATCCTCTGCATGGGAGGAAGATTCACAGATGGTATCGACAGTTCGTAAACACAGGATGTGTATGTAAAGGAAAGAGGTCTGGCTGCCCTCGTGTTCCCGACGAAAATGTCGCACGAATTCAAACTGCTTTCCAACGTAGTCCTTCAAAATCAACGCTTCGTGCTAGTCGGGAGTTACAACAACAATTTGGCGTGTTTTGAGGCTTCGGTTGGTTATGAAGCCGTAGAAGTTACATTTGTTACAGGCTCTGCGTCCTAATGACAAACGTAAATGCATTTGCAAGTCTCAATTGGCCTTCACGGTCACCGGATTTGACACCCTGTGGCTTCTTCCTGTGGGGTTTCATTAAAGACAACGTTTATGTACCACCACTCTTACAGAACCTGGAAGAGGTGAAGAACCGGATCCGCACTGTTATAACATCAGTGACGACGGACATGCTTGCCCGAGTATGGGAGGAATTTGAGTATCGATGTGATATTGTTCGTGTCGCTGATGGAGAACAACAGAAAAAGCAGATTTTAATTAAAAACACGTAATTTTTTGTTCTTATTTTCATTCTTACATGACGGATTCGAGAAATTCTCGAGTGCCCTTTAGTGCTTGGATTCGAAAAAAATTAGGAATCACACCTCGACTTTTCAATAAATGCTGTGAGACTTAATTAATTTTTTAGACAGTCCCTCTTCCGAAAATTCCAGGATGCGTGTCTTAGCTTAGCGATCGATTTCTTTTAAGATTTGGAACTCCGTATCCTTTTTTTTAATGATGTCTAGCATAAAATAATTTTAACATTTGCCACGAACATCCTATCACAGATATATGCGGCGATTAGTATTTAGAGACACGGAAAATAGTAATGTGTATCTTTTTCACCGACGACAGGGATAAGTTTCAAATGCCCAGATTTAAGTAACTTTCAGAACTAAGTTTGGGAAGCTTTCGAAATTTTACAAATCGAGTAATTAAATAGAATCCTAAAAGTCCCCCGAATCTTTCATATAAAAATGATGACGAGAAGGGGATAAAAAGGAGGAAGGACTTATTGCTATAAAATTAAATTTTTAATCAAAGTAAAATCTGAATGCAGAGAATACAATTAAACATTGAACAAAAAATTCTCTCCAGAAAATTCAGAGTTTGGCATAACTCCACGAGATGATAATGTTACGAATTTTGTATACGTGTGAATAATTTAAGTGAAACTGTAGTCCTTTTGTTTTGTATAATGTAATATTAAAAAAAGTGGGGGACAGGAAAAAAAGAAAAAGAAAAAAAATTCTGAAAGGTTTTAGATCTTAAATTACGTTTAAAGGCGCGTTTTTTTAACGTTTTATGTGTTACCTTTATTTATTAAATATCACGTTCTTCGCACTTAAACCACAAAATTCAGTTCAAGAACAATATCGCAAAATTATTTTAATGTAAGCATATCTTTAGAATACGCAGTCTCACGCGCTGGAGATAAAAATGTTTTTTTCTGTACAACGTTGCCATCGCTCGCTTTGAAATCCTTGAGTTTTTTAATCAAAAAGTCGTTAAAGTTTTTACAAAATATGAAATCGATAATAAAACAGATTTCAAATTTCAAATTTGGGCTTTCGAATGCCCGCATTTGCAGTAGGATTATGTTACTGAAAATTGGATGGCTCTAGGTACCGTTGTTTTATCACACTGCGAGAAGCATACATAGTACATTTATGCACATTCTTCATTATTTAATTTCTTCAAATATAACACAGGGCGATAATATTTGGTGGCAACGATTAGAAAATTGATACAGTTTTTAAAGTTTTCGATGCAAAATGCCAAATCGAAATTGATAGTCCTTCAGAGCAAATTGCCCCTTTGGACTAATAACTACTTAATGGAGCTTTGCCGAAAATTAAAAATACAGGGGCAAATCTTTTTTAATTATTGAGTAAATAGCTATCTTGCTAAATTGGCGAGAAATCACCAAAATTAGCCAAACTTGATGACCATTTGGCGACATTTGGGTCCGGTCCCTGTGTAACTATAATTGGTAACTGTGTTGTTACATATGGCTTTCTTGGAAATATCAATCCAAACATATAAAACAGGTCAAGTATCACACATGAGCAATGATAAATAATAAAAAAGAACAAACATTTATAACGAATCAGAATAATGAACATGTGAACAAAAGTAAAAAGTTAAAAATTTAAACAACAAGGAAAGGAACATAAAAGATGCAGTTTTTACAAGGAGTTCATGAAGGCTCTGGCATTCCAATATAGTTTACTTTATCTCACCACGTTTCTGATACTCTTTCTCTAGTTCTGGGCTTATAAGATGCTCTGCATTCATGATGCCCGAATTGCAAATTTGGCATATACTAGATGGAAGGATGCCAATTTTACTAAGATGATGTCAATGCAATCGTGACCTGTTTGCAGTCTGAAGTTTGCCACAGTCTCTTTACGGGGTTGTTGCCAAAACTTTTTCCATAAGTCTTGAATGTTAGCCCAGGATTTGCCTGTTGATTTTGCTGCCTGGTCAGCTTTAAGAGTATCCATTAATTTCTCAAAAATATGCTTTTTAAGTGACTGTGGAGGAAGTGGTTTGCTGTCTTGTGGCGCAAGGGTTCCTCTCTTGGCTAGTGAGTCTGCCTTTTCGTTACCGTCGATACCTGCATGTGAAGGGAGCCATTGAAAAAAGATTGTTTTGTTGTGGTTATAAAGAAAATTCAAGGTTTGTCTTATTTCAGAGATAATCTGGGTACCTGTGTCGTGATTTATAACTACAGCCTGGATGGCTGCTTTGGAATCGACTAACTGCTTTAAAGATACAACTGATCTTTATTTTGAGGTTTTCCAGAGCCAATAAGATTGCAAGGATCTCTGCATCAAAATTTGACATGAAGTGTCCCACAGGAGTGCATTGCGAAAAAGGTTTACTGTATACACCAGTCCCAGGGTTGTCTTGTATTTTAGAGCCATCATCTCTAGTCCATTCAGGTTAACTGTAATTGTTAACTGAATAACTTTAACCTTTTGAGGCCGGGGCTTTGGTAGCAGTAAAAGCTACCAAAGGACGGGGAATCTTGAATCGAATGCTTTCCCCCCTTTAAGAAAACACCTCCTATTTCAACAAAGATTCTTGTGTGTAGTTTAATGGATTCTCAGAGAGTTGCATCTATGTAGCAAAAGGAAGACCTTTGAAAGAGATAAGTGGTTAAAACCCCAGTGACGTCAAATTTGACATTTCAGCCTGGAAAAGGGGGGAAAAAGACATGGCCACTAAGTGGACAACCCCGTCTTTTCAAAGAGAAGACTCTATGGCCACTATAATGGCCATCCCGTCTTCAAAAGGTTAATCGATTCCTATGTGTAACTGTAACCGTCTGGCCCTTATATGTAACTTTAACCTTATACGGCTTCCAGTAATTTCGAGAAATGGAAGGTACTATAGATTTCTCCGCGGCCAGGGTAATACTACATAAGAGAGCATCAGCTCTAATTTTCAATTTCAGAGTCGAATTAAGACATCTTCGTGTAAGCTTCGCTCTTAGATTCGCTTTGCGTTGTTTTGGGTTTAACGTTCTTAGTAGTTTGCAATGTAATTACTGATTGTGCTCTATGATACTGAGAAGAGCTGTAAGAGTATTTTTGTGGAAAGTTCCAGGCCTGTAAAGTGTTCCTTTTGGCTAAATAAAATTTATCAGGTTATCATCGATTCTGTGTGCATTCAGTCCATTACGAACCTGCATGCAAGCAACAATAATAATGATCCGTCTCCATTAAAATGGCAATAATAATGAAATTTTTCTTTCAAAGAGCGCCGTTTCTACTATTGCTGCTTTCAAATTAGGTCCACGAAGACAGTCCTCATAGCGTCTGTAGCTGGCTAAGGCTTTGTGAAACTTATAGGTGGTAGTCCGACCTTTTTCGTTCATTAATTAAAGTTAATGTGTTTAACGGTTTGAAGGTTAGGATTCGAAAGACTCGAATGCGAAAATAATGTGAAAATTACAGTTTTAGAATATTTTAAAGAAGATTTGAGGCCTGTTCGTAAAAGCTTTAAGACCACCGATGATCGACAGCAGTGGGGAAGACAGAACTTTACCACCCAGTTGATCTCTGAATTTCGGTACTCTAGCAAATTATCTGAAATTTGTCACAATCACATACAGAGAAATAAACCAGAACTCTACCGTTATTTTTGAAGCCAAGCTTTCGATTTTAAAATTATTATTAGTACGTATTTTGCTTGTTTTCTGTTTTTAAAATCATTGATGACATTATAAAGGTCTCCTTCATGGCTCCATAGAAAGTCCTCCACGAAGGCATCCCTCCCCTTAGGCAGATAGCCCTAGTGTGCTAATTAAATACACCAAACACCAAACATCAAAACCACCTTCATGGCTCCAATTGCTGTTACCTAGACAGTATAGAAAGACTTCTTAGATGAAAAATGTACATTTGTAAATCTTAAAAACTTCTTAAATTATTTTTAGCTTAGAAAATGCTTCTCACAAACTAGCAACACTTACAGCAATCGAGAAATTTCTCAGTTGTATTGCAATATATCGAATTTTCTGGAGATTGTATTTTAGAAGAAATGCAACAGTTCAAAAGAACGGCCCGATTCTGTCTTGTTTATCCTCGTAATAACGAAAATAAAACTTCGAAACATGTCTTTCTCACCATGGAATACTTCCTTGCGAATATCGTAACCATATAATTTGGTCTGTATTTGTATTTATCATTCTTCATCAACAATCTTGGGGGAGTAAAGAAGGTATAACAAGTATAGGTAGCTCTCGAAATCTCGTGGTAATTTTTTAACATTTTATCATGTCTAAAATTCCTTTCATCTCCCTGAATTTCCCCGAGAGCGAAAAAACCTAAAGAAATCCTTTTGGGTGATCATTAAAATCGGAGCCCTTTCAGATATTATTATTTTTAAAATTTTGTGATGATAAAAGGTATTAAAAATTATTTTTATTATTATTTCTTCTTATTTGGTTTTTAACCCTTTGACGCGCGGTGGTCGCTCCCTGAAACCACCATTTTCCGAATTTTTTTCTCCTCTTTTTTCCGAAATTTTTGAATGAAAATGAATTGATTACTGATCTTTTACATCTAAATAACACAAAATGACTGTAGAATCATATATGTTTTAGGTATTAATACTTCAGATCGGATGCCTTTTAAAATTCGTTTTCGATGAGACAAAATAACTTCCTTTTATTAATATAAACAACTTTAAATTTCAAAAGTTAGTCATCGCACATCATGATTTCTATCATAAGCAATAAAAAATTGCAGTAATTAAACTGCATATATAAAAAAACCCCTCTATATGTATGGCATTTGCTATGTGGTTTCAGGGCGCGACAACTGCCCCACTAGAGCATTGTGTCACAATGCTCTAGAGGCTCGGTGGTCGCGCCTTGAAACCACTGCTCTTCACAATGGCGTTTGCTTGCTTCTCAAATAGAAATGTTTATTTTTATCCGGATATAGATAAGGGGTTTTGAAATCACACAGTTATTTTATTACTAAACAATACATGCACCTGCCCAGTAAAAAGGTCTTTCTTTTCCAGTACCTTTCTCTGACATCAACACACTTGCTCCCCAAGCTAGTATTGGGATTTTATAAATTATTTCGTGTGGTTTAAATTTAATGTGAATATACTTTGCTATAATTAAAAATAGAAATTGCGTAAAAGTTTTATTTAAGTTAAAAATATTTTCTGAATATTTTGGGACGAAATACGAATAAAATAAGTATGAATGGGAAACGAACGATCCGTACAAAGCCAAAAAGACCAAGCCCCCCCCCCCATTAACATAAAAAAACCACAAATTTCATGTGCCAGATGAAAAGAAACTAAATAACGCTGGACATATACCAGTGAAATTTAAATCCAGACAGTGTACATTTTATAGCACAAGGAAGAAACCTTATAGAAGAAGATACATGTGCGAAACGTGCAGTGTGGGTCTATGCATGTCCCAAAAAAAAAAAAAAAAAAAAAAAAAAAAACATGCTTTGAACAGTGTCACAAAAATTAATTTGTTCTTTGAAATTTAAAAAAAAAAAAAAAAAAAAAAAAAAAAAAAATCCACCGAGGTTTTTTTTTATTCTTATTTTATTGAGTTTTTTAATCCATTTATCCAAATGTCCTTATTATGTAGGTACTTATATTTTCACTGCTATAGAAAAATTACATAAATGTTTAAATTTTTTCTGACGATTTACTTTGTAAAATAATGTAAAAAAATTATATATAATGCAATTCTTACATACATTTTTTTTTAATCCGTAAATTTCGTCATTTATTGGAAACGCGCGCGGAAAATAGTAAGTTTTTTTCCCCTACTGCATCAGTAAGTTTCAAAGTTTGCGCGGTGGTTTCACAGTGCGACCACCAACCACAGAACAATGGGCAAGAGTAGATTTTTTTTAATTCATATATTATTTGTCTCTAGGATCATAATATTCAAATTTTAGAGTTTTTAGTTAAAAAATTATAAAAATAATATCGCGCGCGTCAAAGGGTTAACTTAGAAACTAAACAAACCATTTAAAATGTAATTCTAGCTATGCAGTCTAATTTCAACATGCTACTAATTTAATTAACAAATTTAAATTAATAAAGCCACAGCAGGTTCTTTTTCTAAACAGACAAACACTGGTCTCCCTCAGGGTGCTATTCTCAGAGAATCGGCAGCAAAGCATGTTAATCTCAATGAGGCTTTGGGGAAACTGGATTTCTGGTGCAGGAATAATAACATGATTTTAAACCTTGACAAAACTCATCGCAGTTTTTTACCTTGTAGCGTTGCGCGCCTCCAACTTGCACGCAACCAAGAGGTGACTGTTGAAACTGGATAAAAGACAGAGTCTTGTTAAGGGTTTAAGTCCCTTTTTATTCAACGTAATAAATTACAAGTGCGTGCTCTTGACGCTCACAAACTACGCCAACTTGGCGGTAAAATAAAAATAATAACCTGAAAAGAAACTAAAGACAAGATAACTACGAGGCTCTCTAAAAGTAACTAACCTCACCGCGTTTTACAATACCGCTGCTAATTCAGCAAACTTGAAGATCACGTTGAACGATTAACAATACTTCCAGGCAAGCACACAGGCCGAAACGCGGGGTTCTTCAATTTCTGGCTAACTACCTCCGCGCTCGTGAAGTAAGAACAGCACACCTCGAACTCGTTTCCTTTCTATTTAACTCAGAATACTTCCCCTGATAATTTGAATCCTTGCGCGTTCTACTAAAATTTACATACTCTGGCATTGGCAGTTCCAGGGGAAAGTAAGGCTTGACAGGAAAGGTAGTTTAAACTTAAAATAAATGTTAGTTAAAATAAATATAAACCCTAAAACCTTTTAACAAACAGCATTTTTTACCCCACCTTCTTAATCGCGATGAAGTAATCTCTGTTAGTAATAACGTTTTCTATTTGGGATGCAAATTTGATTCACATCTGAATTGGAATGAAGAAATTTCTTATATAAAGGGAAAAACTGAAAGGTGACAATTTTGAAACGGCTGGTGGGCTGCCGATGGTAGTATTTTGCTGTAACACAAAAACTTTAATAAATACATATAAAATATGCATTCAGCCATTATTTTATTACTGTAATGAAGTTTAGGTGACTGCTGCCATCAGTACAGTCGACGTTTTGGCAAAATTACGAAACCATTCTCTTCGCCTAATAACAGGTGCAGTTAAATCCACCCCGATAGAGACTATGGAAGGGTTAGCCAATATTTCTCCTGCCATGCATGATATTCGTAAAAATGCTGCAATTTTGTTTCAAAAACTCTTCAAGCTCCCAAATACTAAGCATTGGAAGAGTTACAATTTTAACAAAGATAGAAATTTAAGGACACAAATGGGTTTCAATCGAACTTGTTATCAATTAGCAGAAAACCTAGACCTTGTCCGAGAATTGAATGTAATGACTGTACCCTTGTGTCCTCTTGAATACGGTGACTTCTGTGTATAACTTGAGTTTAACGAGAAAATTGAAAAGAGTGAAATGCCCACTGCCCAGACCAGGGCCATTACCTATGAAACTGTTGAGAGAAGATATCCCAGTAACCTCTGGACCCATGTTTATGCCGATGGATCCATGATTCAGCGAGATATTGGAGCTGGTACAGCTACCTATTGTAACCATTTTGCATTCTATACAGCAGCGGGAAAGAGATATTACCAATTTTGTTGGTGAAGTTGAGGATATATTTATTGCTTTGAAAATCAACTAAGCGCTCGGAAGCGTAATTTCCCTCGGGCTGTTATTGTCCGATAGCAAAGCCGTTTTGAGGGCTATCTTTAACAATAAATTTTCACTTCCGAACGAATTTATGAAATGTAGGAAGATTTTCAACTCTTTGGCTGACTCATTTGTCTTGCAGTGGATTCCTGCTCATTGTGGCATCGAGGGAAATGAAAGAGCCGATTTCTTTTTAAAAAAAGGAATAAACCACTAATAACCATATGATTTTTAATTCTGCAAAACTCCTAATTAAATTAGAATTTAAGAGGAGGTTTGCCTCCTACCTATCAAATGAAACTAAGGAAAAAGCCTGGGAGTGTCTCACTAGTTCAAAAGGTAGTTATTCCAAATTTTCCTCGTCCTATAACCGTGAGGCTGTTTCGTCTTTTGACTGGATACGATTGTCTGAATGCCCATCTTTTTAAAATTCGTCTTAAGGACACTTCAGTCTGCACTCCTTGTAACTCTGGACAGTCCATGGATAAAGAGCATATTGACGAATGCACTGCATTATTATCTTTTAATTCTACCATCCTTAAGTATTGAGAAGCAAGATCAAGACTAATGGCTTAGTGGCCAAATGTCTGGCATTTGTCTTAACAAATTAATAAGTAAATATTTTTATCAATATATTTTAAATTAATAATTTATTAATTGCATATCCTAAAAGTAAATATTAAAAAAATACATTTATTTATATAACATTAAATTTCTTAAACACATACACACACCAAAAAAAAAAAAAAAAAAAAAAAAAAAAAAAAAAAATGCAGTACTGTACCATATAAACTAAGGATTTTTTGTTTATTGTGTACTATTTAAACCATAAACTTTTTAATATTATTCTGAATTCTTCTTAACATCTGTGACTTTTTGGAAAAAAAATTCAGATAATGATGTAGAATGCAATCTACCACTTTTAATCAGTTATTTCTTAGATGGAACCAGTAAAACACCATTTTTAAATATGAAAACTTAAAAAAAAAAAAAAAAAAAAAAAAAAATTAAGAAAATACAAATGAAAACGATTCCATTAATTAATTCAGTAATCTCTTAAATTTTAATTCCTTCTAATGCTAGAAAACAAAAGGAGGAGTTGTCCATAAAAGGGCTGCTTTTATGAGTCGTTCTGCCACGTAATGACACACGGCATGGCCAAAAAATAGTCAACACTATTATCAATATTTTTCGATTATGATTCGGCAAGATAATGTGAAAGCATTTCCAGGGCAGCAAGCTTCAAAATCCTCCAACACAATTCAGTTGTTATAGTATTAGTATTGTCTGCAAGACTCACAAAGCTCTTTTGGTATGGCTTTATGGTTCAATGATTGTATCCGAATTAGTCCAGTATCTTATATAAAGGCCGTTCATCATGCATAATAATGACAAACTAAAAGCAATAGATTGCAAACCACATCATTATCAAATTTCACTTCTGTCTAATTTGCAAGGGTTTTCCGCGTGAATGAGAATCTTGCAGTTCTCGCGAAATTTTTATTATGGTATATAAACAATCACTTTTATTTTATATAGTGATAAACAAATAAAATTACAAATGTTTGAATAAATTTAGTCACTGTATAAATTTGAAAATTTATACATATATAAACTTATAAAGACCGGTAAAAATTTTGAAAAAATGTTATAAAATCAGAGTTTTGAAATTCTATATATATATATATATATATAATAATTTATTTCCTAAACAGTATTGATTAATTGATTATATTATCTCCTAAGTTTAATTATATATATATATATATATATATAAGTTATCTAAGATTATCTAAGTTATATATATATATGTGTGTGTGTGTGTGTAATAATAAAATTCCACAGTCAAGAATACACTTAAAATTCTAACTGTATGTTCTTTTCGTTTTTAATGGCAACGTTCTCTTATTTGAAAGTACGTGGAATTAAATCCACAGCCCCGTAGTCAAGTTGTTTTTCCCGTCTTTTCTACACGTACAGTTTTAGAATGTTCTGGAAAAATTTAAAGCGAACTGGATTGGCTGACGAGGCTGACGTCATTTCTTGGAAGCTCCGCCTTTCCAGAGGCTATAAAAGAACTCGCAAAAAGAATATCGGGGTTTTTTCTTAAATGTCACGATGCAGTAAACTTCATACAAAAAGTTATTAGTAATTCTTTTTACGTAGAAAAAGAATTACTAATGACTTTATTCTCCTATTTACTCCGAATATCTGATTTTATAATTGCTATTTCTCCTGAATAATAATAAATGGATTCTGTTTTTTAAACTTATCATCTGATAATTTAAGCTACGACTAAAGCTGGTACATCACATATATATGTAAATAAAAAGAACAATAAATAATATTTTTCCGATTTAATAACCTTTATTAAAATTATCCTAAGCTAAAATTTGAATAATGACAGCATTTACAGGAAATTTTGCAGTTCTTCAAATATCACAGATAAAATGATCGAAAGATCTCCATGAAAGACACATACGAATCAAGAATATATTTAATATAAGAAATATAAATAGTTAGAAATATGAGTGAAACATATGATAAAGTGAAAGAGAGCAATAATGGATAATGCCAAATAACTTAACCTGTGCTGCAATATTTACACAGAAAACTTATCAAATATAAAATGAAGAGAAACATGTCAACATAAAATTTGAAATTAGACTAAAAAGAAACCTTAAATTGGTAGAAAAAGAAAAAGAAAAGAAAAGATTATCTAAGTTTTAGATGTAATCTATGTTTTAGATGTAAGTTTTAGATGTAAAAAAAGCAGTTGCTTTTTTTACATCTAAAACTGACAATCTAAAGTTGCTTTAATGCTTCATTTTCAACTTATTAGATACAATTAATAGGATAATTAACGAACTTTCTACATTTTCTCAAGATATAACATTTAACATGTTATAGGTTACAAAAATAATGAAGTAAAAGTAACATGAATTAGTAATTTACATTCTAATGTTTAAGACTGAATTCTAAATACATTTATTAAATTATTTCAGCATTATATTCATGAAGAAAAATGCTGAATGATAAAATAGTCAAAACAAGGGACTAATTTACATGAGGCCTGGGACAAAACCTCTTGTAGAAGCACCTCTCATAATTTTTTCCAACATAGCAGGTATCAATGACGTTAAAACACATTACGTAAAACATTTCACGAGACATTTCATAAACATTACAAAAAACAATTCATGAAATGACCTAAAAATTAATATTTTTTCAGTTAAAATTATTGAAACAAAAACATCTCTTTTGTGCATTTTGTTTTCATGGTTTTAATTTATTATAACATAGCACGTAACAGCTATTTGCCCAGAATGGGGGGGGGAATTGGGGACCAAATAATAATTCTTTTGTTTTTAATTTTACAAAGTGTGACATATTTTAAACACAACATTTACAGGAACAAATTTACATGAAAATACAGGCCCTGGGCAAGTGCCCCATAAGGTACCACAAGTGCCTTACATAACGTAAGACACATGAAGAAAAGTAACATACGTACTACTTATATGTGTCTTCCAAAATACATAACTATGTTTCTAAAAACTACAATGAGGATAAATATCAAGCTGAACAATAAAAAGAGACAAATCTTTAATAATAAATACTAATATTATATCATTGTGATTTAAACATAACACATTAAATTACAATTCTGAAATCTATATATAATTGAAAAGCGGTTAAAAACAACCAAATCACTTGGCATAAATCTTCTGCTAATATCATCAACTGCTTCATCCGTAACATTATTGATCTAACCTTTTTTTGAATTTTGGCCTATGTTCTTAAGGGGTGAGTACTTGGCCTTCACTTTCAGCATGTCTCATACATCTAGCTAAGTTAGACTACCAATAAACTTTTGGCAATATACAAGAGTTTTTGACTTCTACAACTGAAGATCACTGAAACTACTTCTGCAAAATGAAAATCTGTATCAATTACCATTGTTTCTTTAGGACTTAGAAACATATAGCAAGATTTATAGGTCATTTTAAATTTGGTTTATATATGGATTTCAGTTTTGGCTGGATTTCTCCAGCAAAATCTTACTTTTCTGCTTACATTCAGAAATATACAATATATTTCGTAAGAATAATGATACTTTTTTTAAAAAATCCTTTAACAGTTCTTCCATATTCACAAACCCAAATGGCAACTACAAGTGTTTCTACATCTTTTATTTGAACATAAAATGTTATAAATATATTAAAAACGTATATTATCCTTTACAGAAAATTAGAAAACATACATCATTTTTTATAAAATGTCATTTTCCATGATTAACCTTCTTAAGCTGATGAGTAATGCATTTTCATAACATTGAATATAAATAAAAGATTATGTGCATCACCGATTACTAGCTAAAGATATCTTCTAACATTTCATTTTTATTTATAATGGGATTTTTATTAACAACTGAAAACAACTACATTTCTTTCAGATATTAAATAATAATAATATTTTTTTATTATTATGAATATCCCCTTGAAATAGTTAATAATTAAGGTTAGGTTAGGTTATTCATTTATGACAAAGCCTTGAGGGCTATCTGTCTAAAGGGAGGGATGCCTTCGTGGAGGACTTTCAAAGGGAAACTTCCTCGTATACACGTTACACATGGGGAAAACTACGAAAACACCCACGCAGCCAGCCCATTTGCGGAATTCGAACCTCAGACCGAACTACCAGTGTTCAGCGACTTTACCACTCGGCCGCTTACTTATTTTAAGATATTATAAGTCATAACATATAAAAATGACAATAAAAGATGTTATTTGAAATTGGAATAACTAGCATACCTAAAATGTCTGACTGTGCTTGATTGTCCAGACTAGCAATAACTAAATATTCAGCTTCGTAAGATTTCATTTAAATCAAACAATATTATAATAGGCTTCTCATCTGCTATATGAACTACAAGTTCTATGAAAGTGGCCCAGCAATGTCTCATACCATGATATCAATGTATCATCTACCAAATAATTTTATAATATAATACTTATGCTTAGTATCTTTACAATCAAGTTATTTTTCAAGATGTGTCAGGCATTTAAGAATACAACTTTAATAAACTATAAATACTTGTAAACTACTCTATGACTCTTTACATTGAATTATTTACAGAATATCATCATTTTCCCCTCATCCCCACTATGGCACTGCCGATTTGACATAGAAAAAGAAAAGGCATGCTGTTCTTGTTGCCTTAGCTGTCAAATGCAGTGAAGTAACAACTATCACCATTTTGAATGGTCTCTGGTGCAAATATGTGATGTAAGATAAAGAGTTGTGAACTTTAAGTCTGTCCAGAAGGTTCAGAACATTAACAAAGACAGTCAGTTGCATGTCAATAGCTGATCACTGTCAAACAGCTGTCACATTACATCTGGAGAAGTTCACAATTAGGCATGAGGTGCACAAGGTTCTCAGGCATAAACTGTATGAAATAGTTTATATCTGACAACACTGATAGTATTGCATGATCTGGTTAAAGTAAAATATACTGCAACAAATGACAATAATAATGAATTAAACTGTGAAAAGTTTAGAAAAGTATACAACCACATCCTGTACTACTTGTCAAAATTAAGGGATATCAGCAGAAATATGCTGACATCTCTTAATTAATTCTCCAATAAGGTCATTTCTGATAAAAAGCAAACCTCACATTTTCATTTCATAGAATTTACCAAACAGTTACCAAACTGTTGACTTACCTTAGGAAAGTGCACTTTTCAGATCTCGGAGGTTCTGGGGAGGCATTTTGCATGCTGGGATTCAGCTGTCAAAGGAATCCCATATGGTCTCAAACAGGTTGATGAATAAGCTGGCCAAATCTTCTGTTTCCAAGGGTTCTGATACCAGAGATATGCAATGCAGATAAAAACTGTCATTCATTAGCTAAAGATGAGCCAACCACACATGTGAACAACCTTGCATAAGGTTCTCCACATATCTGAGGTTTGTTACTGAACCTCCATCATTTATATATAGCACAGTGTGGCCATTTTTGATGATTCTACCCAAACCTTGAAACCACTTCTGTAACCTGAAGCTAAGGTTAGTACAGAAGTGGTTTTAAGGTTCTGTAACCAAACCTGGAAATGAACCCTTTCATGAAGGAAAGAATAGTACATGTTCCTCGCATCCTTCAGATCACAACATGTCCAGTATCACAGTTGAGGCTATATCTGGAATCATCAATATACAATTCATGGTTACACTCCTCTTGACTCTACTAAACAAGATGATGACACCTCTTTAAAGACCACTCTCTGACAGATGGAATCATTGGAACACGAAATCATTGGTTCCTTGCATAAAATCTAACTTCATGAAACCTTGTGTGGCAGTAGAAAGGCTGATTCAAGTTCCTTTGGTAACTTGAGAGTCTTTTTAATTTGCTTACATAAAACACTTTAAAAAAAAAGTAAACAAGTCGTTTTTCTATATACCTAGCAGAGAATCTATCTCAATTTCAATTACAATGTAACAATGAAATTTATAGAGCCTAAAATCTAAATACATAAGCTTGCTTTTATAGTTAGTGCACTAAAATTAATGGAATTATTTTCCGCTTGAATAAATAAAAATATATAATTCATTTTCATTCAACTAAATTTAAGATATTATTTACAGAAATAAAATAAGGAAAATATAAAATTTTTATATTACATTTATGATTTAATGAAAACAATTAAGAGATATTCTACTGACCTGTGCCATGACATTTTACTTTCAAGGAATTTAACAAAAAGAGGGAAAGCATGACATACAGCAAATGTTGATAGAAAGTAATAAGACTGTAGTTCTACTGCACATTAAAAAAGACAATAAAACAAAAAATTTTTGCATGAAGAGGAAAGACTTTTTACAGGTAACAAATGACTTAATCGTAAACAAAGAATATTAAACCTATCTATAATATGTAACTTCTTTTCTATTAATGTTACAATTTGTAACATTCAACTAAATGTTTTCAATAGCTTCTTAAAAATATGTAATCTAGTGTACATTTTCATATTATTTAAATCCATGAAAAGTTAAAAGAGTACAAATAAATGTACAACACATTATTTTTAATTTCTCTTAACTTGAGGCAAAAAATATCAATTTAAATGATTGGCATTCTGAATTTTTATTCCAAATAATTAGAGAATTTGGCTGAAAATATACATTTGTGACAGCATAGTATTATATAAACATGCTGATATTATATTTTAAGTGCAATATAATGATGAAAGTATGTAAAGGTGGCCCTCGACTTTCACACATTCTACTGCTGCCAATTTGCTATTTCGCATATTTTGAATTTGAAAAAATTTTGAAAAAAAAAAAAAAAAAAATTGGCAATATTACAACAATTGTTCACTACCATGCAGCCACTCCCATAAGATAACACAAGTCGTGCATCACCAGAGTTCTTAGGTTCGAGACACAATCCCCAACGATAAATAGTCCATGTGAGCACATTGGCAGTAAATGTTAATAAACATATTAATGATAAATAATTGTAGAAAATTTAAAATGTAATGGTACATGCATTTTCTTAAATTTCCAGAAAGTATAAAGACAGAACTGGTTACTGCATTAATATTTAAAGATTATGTCAGTTTTCATTTCAGGCAGTTAAGCAATATTGCAAAGATAAAAATTTACAGTTTAAAGCATTCTGAATCTTATGCAATGCCCCTTGATACAAAAAACCCTGCAGAATTTATACCTGGAAATCAATGTTGTGTTTCTTCCTCCTAATACTACCTGCCTCATACAACTACGGATCAAACAGTGATAGAGTTGTTTGAGTGATCGAAACAATAATGAATCAGACCATCGAGGCAACTGGCGGGAAGGTTAAAGAGATTTTTGGAACATAATATTAATAGAGATTTGTGGGCTGAAAAAAAAAAAAAAGAATCAACAATGAAAGATCCTTGGAAACAATTAATTAAAAAAAATGATGAGCAATTTTATAAATTCTGAAGAGACTTTGGAAACTATTAGTAACAGTAATAATTAACCTAATAAATGATGTAAACTTGGATGTCAGCAACGAAGATGTTAATGCATTGATTAAATGTCACTTAATACTTTTGTGAAATGAAAGATGTTAATGCATTAACTAAATCTCACTCATTACTTTTGTGAAATGAATACTTTATTGAGCAAGAAAAGATAAATGAAATATGTAATAAAAGCAAGGAAGAAGCTGGCTGATGGGTGATATTCAAGTAACTCTTGAGAAATTTATGAAGAAAACACCTGAAAGCACTTAAACATGCCCTGTTAATTTAATTATGTGTATTCATAAATAAATATTTAAAAATATAATTATTAATATTTCTTTTACATTCCTCTATTTTCAAACATTCAGCATCTGCATGTATTTTCAGGAACCAATTACGTGCAAAAGTGGAGGGCTGCCTGTATATTCAAACATAACTGAAAACCTCCATAAAGGTAAAATCCTAGTATATGGTACAGCCTTGGTACAAATTTGAATATTATCCCCACCACCGAAATGACTATTTACTGCTCATAATAATGTCATCAAATCCCATGTCTACCGTATACTAGGATGAAGCCAGAATACAAATTATTTGATTCGATTAACAGAAAAGGTGCTTATTCCATCAAAGTGACGGCAGTTAAAAATGTACCACTTTTTTTTAAACCACCAATTGTTGTCGAGTTTAAAATTATGAAATAATAATGGAATTCAAAAAACTAAAGAACTGACTTCTGTAAAAAGGTAATTTTTTTAAAATCTTATAATCCTTAAAGAAAGTAAACTTTTCTTTTTAATTTTTTAATCTAGAATACTCTACACATAAATAAAAAATAACGAAACAAACGTTAAATTTAATCTAAACAGGTGGCATAAAATGACAAATATCATAGGAAAAATTCAGTTTTTGAACATAACCGATGCCACATTAATTCTATTAAATATGATCCTAAATGGTGGCAAGCAGCATGTCGATGACGTTTATTTCTCCATTTAGCACTGCCCCACAATCTTTTCACAGTTGGGTATGGCATCCGGTTTCGGGGTCTATAATATTATAATTCACAGTGAAATTTTCATACCCAGCATTTTCTTAATTCCTCTTTCTTACATTCTTCTTGGCAATCTGACAATAGGATGCTGCCATCTGTGATGTTTTCCTAAATGGCAGTCAGCAATGTTGTAGCACAATGGGGACATCAGGAATGATGACCAGAAAACATTTCTTTGCTTTCCCGGCATAAACCTCCGAATACCCATTATCCTGGAAGAACCCATCCAACATTTTTTTTTTTTTCTTTTTGTGAAAAGACTTTCGCCTATTTCTATGATTTTGTTGGCTTGACCGATTTTATTTTTTTTACGAGACATCAAACTACTTGCACATACAGTGGATGGACAAAAATATGGAAACACCTTGTGAAATGCATGTTTGAAAAGAAAGATTGATTTTAATGAAATATGTAGGTGGCGCTGGCGTTTTTGACTACTGACGCCACTTATACAACTTCGTAAATGTGCTAAACAGTTCAGTTGTTGTCGGAGTACTGTTATGTGAGGTTGTCATTGCATTATGTCAGAGTTAACAGACTTCGAACGTGGGCAAATTGTTGGAGCATGTATGGTAGGTGCTTCCGTAAGCAAGGTAGCCGAGGTGTTTAGTGTTCCAAGAGGTACTGTATCGAAGATTTATTACGCATATTTGAAAAGCAGAAAAACATCATCTGCTAAATCACAGCGCGGACGAAAGTGTGTCCTGAGTGATCGTGACAGACGATCATTAAGGGCAATTGTGACGAAAAATAAGAAGACCACAGCTGCAAAAGTTACTGCTGAAATGAATGTTGTGTTACCGAACCCTGTGAGTACCAAAAGAATTAGAAGAGAGCTTCATAAACAGGGAATTGCTGGCCGTGCTGCAATTGAGAAGCTACTCATCAGTGATGCTAATACCCGCAACAGGAAAAGGTGGTGTTTAAGTCATAAAACCTGGACTATAGAGCAGTGGAAGCGAGTAATATGGTCTGACGAGTCTTCTTTCACATTGTTTCCCACTTCTGGCCGAGTTTACGCCTGGAGAACGCCATCTCAAGCCTATAATACAGATTGCTTGTTGCCAAGAGTGAAACATGGCGGGGGTTCTGTTATGGTTTGGGCGGCTATATCGTGGTTCTCTGCTAGCCCCATGATAACTGTGTCAGGGCACATGACTGCCAAGACTTATGTGAACATTTTGGCCGATCAAGTTCATCCCATGGTACAAACTTTGTTCCCCGATAGTGATGGTGTCTTCCAAGACGACAAAGCCCCTGTTCACACAGTTCACATTGTCCAGGACTGATTTTCTGATCACGAGGATGAGTTGTCCCATCTCCCCTGGCCACCACAGTCACCAGACCTGAATATTATTGAACCTTTGTGGTCTACATTGGAACGGAAAGTGCATTCTCGTTATCCACTGCCAACATCATTATCTGAACTTGCCACCGTTTTGCAGGAAGAATGGTATAATATTCCCTTGGCAAACATACAGGAACTGTATTTATCCATTCCGAGAAGACTGCAAGCTGTTTTGGATGCCAACGGGTTTCCTACACCCATATTAAGCAAAGAAACATGTTTTTTTAAAGGTGTTTCCATATTTTTGTCCAACCCCTGTACCTCTCTCAAGTAGTTATTCCAGTCTTATTATGGTTGATTTTTAACTGAAGGTAAAATTCAATCCGTGTCAATTCCTGACACCATAGATAGATAAAATGAATGGCACTGAGAAAGGAAAGATGTGAGCCTTTTAAACCATGTATTGATTCTCAATCCTTTTTTTCACAGCATGACCTATGTAACAACACCATACAGGACCTTTGAGTCAAAAATTAATTTCATTGAATGATTTTGAGAACAAAATCAATTGCTATGAATTATTCCTTTGTCCTGAAGGAATCTTATAGCATCCTCTTCGTAATTAGGTAATTTTGTAAATTATGTAGTGATATAAAATATGAGGTCATCATATGACAACGAATGGAGGAATATAGCAAAAAGAAAGTAATGTGCGATGGTATTTCAAATGAAAACTGCAAATCTCAAGCCACGATATTTCAAACATTAAATTCTCAAACCATGATATTTGCCATGTTATTGTAGCATTTTTTTCTTTGCAGTTTTCCTTCATTTTTAACTATTGTCACTCTAACAGAATAGTACCACAGAAAAAAATCAGCTATAAATTTACATATATCAATCTCCATTTATAAGAAACTGACATATCTTCAAAATCTCTACCATGCCATTTACTAGCATTAACACTAATGAAAGATAAGTGATCATGGAAAATTGCAGAAAAATATTACCATTATTAAGGGTTTAGTTAAAATTTAAAATCAAAATGTTAATGCTTTCTTTCTACATAATTAATAAGCAGCTATACTTCATTACTGAAAGAACAAATAAATATTTTAAGTTTTTTTTTTTTTTTTTTTTAAGATTCTGGCTAATCTTTGGAATATGGTAACAGGTAGTTTGGCAACATTTTGGTAAGGCAATAAAGGTTACTAGCTGGGACTTTAGCAGTGTGCATGGATAAAGTCAAGAGTGTGCACAATGCCATTTTTGTGCAATTCTGGGATTTTTTTTAAGTGAAAATAGGTTGACATGTACATGGATGATACTGTGTGTGTGCATTTCTTAAAAACGCAGCAAGAAAGTTCTAGCATAAGCGTAATTCGGCTAGCAGATTGTTGGAAAAAAATGTTGAGTAAAGAAAAAACATGCCTTTACTTCCTAAAAACAAAATGGCGTCCAAAAAAAAAAAAAAAAAAAAAAAAAAAAAAAAAAAAAAAAACTAGCAGGTTGCTGTAGCAAGGTTGGTCACCAAATTTTCGCCAAAAAATCACCAAGTTACCATAACCCAAAGATTAACTGATTCTTTTTATGGACATATGTTAAGAGCATCAATAAGTAATATTCATAAAAAACTTTTAATTGAAATGTGAAAAGTTTAAATTTATGAAAAAGAGATATAAAAAATGATTCATAACAATATGGAATGACACAAAACATATAAATTACAATAACAATAAAATAATAATTACTTTAATTATTATAGAGAAAAAAATTTTTAGTTTATACATGCATGTCTATTTTCAATTTAAAATCCTTACACATACAAATCAAAATTTATAAACTGAGAAGATAATTAAAACACATAAATGAAATTAAAAAATTTCTACTGAGTATTTCAAAGTTTCACAGACCCCACTCTCTCTATATATAATGACAATTTCCTTAACACTATTAATTATGAAATAATACATGATGTAAAACCAACATTTGACAGCTTAATAAATTTATAAGAAAGGAAAAATACATTTTCCTCAATTATTTAAAGTCTAAAACACAATAAATATACAGCTAAATTAGAAGATAAAAAGTTAAATAATAAATTACAAATTATACTCCAACATTTTATCTCGAACAGCCCATCTTAACTGATCATGTCTTCTTTCACCAGGTGGCTTAAAATTGTCCCAGTATTTCTTGTAGTAGTTATACATAGCGACAGGATCATTCTTCTTTTTGTGCACAGTAGGCAATCGAGAAATAGTTGAACGAGATGATAATAGTGAGCAAGTTGATTGTGATGGAGTAAGGAAATTTGTTGTCTGAGGAGACAAACTTCCAGTAGAGCTGTTGGACTTCCATGACAA
The DNA here is from genome assembly GCF_044657685.1 of Stegodyphus dumicola. NCBI lineage: Eukaryota > Metazoa > Arthropoda > Arachnida > Araneae > Eresidae > Stegodyphus > Stegodyphus dumicola. The sequence continues at coordinate 180,700,506 of NC_140776.1, read as the reverse complement.
ATCATCACTTGAAAATGATTTGCTATTCTCAAAACTTTCAGTCTCTGGGTAAGATGTGTCAAATATACTCGGTATTGCTAGTATTTGTTCAGTTATGAATGGTTTGCCATCTCTGTGTCTTAAAACCTTCCTTTTGATTGTTCTGCATCCTTTATTCAAAGTAGTTGGTAAGGTATTTTTATTAAAATCTGAACTTTCGCTGTCACTATTCAAAGCAGAAATTTGGCCAATAATTTTAAAAGAATTTTTATTAACTTCATACCCATTTACAGTTTTATATTTACTATCAGAGATATCGGCTACTGGAATTTCTTTGTTGGAATCTGGTGAAATAGCTTCTGGATTATCAGATAAATTGGCACGCAATCTTCTAGAATAAAGATTTAATGTTTTTGGTAATTTACCAATACTCTTCTTATTCGGAAGTAAAATGGAAGGTTTTTCAGAAACAGGAGGAGAAGGCGGTTTATCAGCGGAGGTTTTGGGTAAAATGTTAGCAGACTGCTTTTTTTCGGCCACTAGTTCTGCAAGATCGTTTTTCATCATCTGAAATATATCAGGAGAAACATTTTCATAGCCTAATGTTTTTAGTTCCTGCAACAATTCCTCATCCGTACACAATGGATTCTGAGAAGCAGCCATTTAAATTTGTAAATATAAAGAACTGATAATTATATCAGCTGAATAATAAAAAGTTCAGTCATTTATAAACAATGTTTCGCAGCCAACAAGATCTTCCCTGTCATTTTCAAAATACAACGACAACATAGAGTTTAGTTGTTTAAGGCTCCTGCTTAAGAACTCTTTATAGTTGACCGTCTATTAAAAGCCAAATGGCTTTTAACTAGCGCATTTTTCCTTTTTTTTTTTTTTTTTGACTCGTGTCAAGAAGGACGAAGAATAATAACATTCATTAATTGACAGAATCCGAAGCAGATGAATGCATTTATCTAGTGATACTTATGCCTTTTTCAAAATGGAAGATATTCCTTAACCCTTTATTTTTCAGTATTATATCGTAATTTAAAGTCAAGATTGCTATGTGAAAGATTTTTGGCTTTATATGAAGACATTATTGCTATAAAACAACGCATTAACTTTAAAATATAGCTGGAATTAGAAGTTTCTTACAAATCGTGATGCCTTTTATATAACATTTATATAATTGCAAACATTTATATTAACATTTTATATTTGTTTCGCAAAATTAATGGTTCCTTTTGGTGACTTCAAGAAAGGCTGCTGTTTCCCATGCGTCATATTCGGTTTCATCGTGAGGAAATCTTTTAGCTTTAGTGGAAAAGTTAGATTATAATATCATTAGGGTGTGAATACTGAAAAAACCCGGAATTTGTTTTAAAGTGTAGCGATCTAGAGAGCTAATCAAATGCTCGCCTTAAAAATCAGCTCAAATATCAGAAAGGGCTCTTTTGCAATAACGGTATGATATTCGAATGGTATATAACGCACTCAGGATCAAATCCCAGGGTCATTATCATCTTCAAGGGCGTGCAATCTCGTGCGCTGCTGCATTTCTCATTGATGATAATAGATGGCGATACGAGCGGCTGCAATTCTCAAAGCCACCGAGGTAAAGCTCCTCGAATATAATGCTCACATAATATAATCCTCACAGTGCCTACTCAACTACGCCCTCTTCACCCACTGAGGACAAATGACAAACTACATCACACACGCTCCACTTCAAAATCTAACGGTGACACAAGTGCCAACAAACAAGGTTCTCTCAACCAAAGAATTTGTAGGGATAAATTCTACAAATCCCTTCCCTACAGATTCTTTGTCTCAACCATGCATCAGCGGATCCAACTAAGCACGTCCACACAGCACGTCCAAAACAATGATTTTCACAAAAACCATTCGTATCGCATCATAAATGCTTGGGAGAGGAAAATGTGTCACAACCTCGAGAGGTAATCAAAGGCTTGCATTACAAAGCAGTTCGAATATCCGAATCTGTCGCATAGGAACTCTTTTGCAATAGCGGCATGATATTCAATTGACATATAACAAAACGAGGATCAAATCCCAAGGTCATGATCATCTTCAGGGCATGCAAACTAGTGTGCTGCTGAACTTCTTAGTGGTGCTAATAGATGGCGACACGAGACACAGCTACAACACCCGAAGCCACTGAGGTATCTCACATCACGTGATCTTTACAAAAGTATAATTTTTATGTTGATGAAAATAAATTTAATCCTCTAAATTCATTCAACGCTCGTTAGCATAAGTTTCATATATTTATTTGACGTGTTAATTTCATGGTGTTTTTCATTCTTTACACAGACAGACGAACCAATCCTTGATTTAATTTGTTCTTTTTAAAATCATTCTTGCGGAGATGCGGTGTGTGTATGTGATTATGGCAAAGCCTCGAGGGCTATCTGCCTAAAGAGAGGGATGCCTCCGTGGAGGACTTTCTAAGGGAAATTGGCTCGTATACACGTTACACATGAGGGAACGCTCATCCTGCCAGAAAAAACGAACCAGAAAACCAGAAAACGCTCATCCTGCCAGCCCGTTTGCGGGATTCGAACCTCGGACCAACTACCAGTGTTCAGCGACTTTACCGCTCGGCCGCTGGTGGAACCTTGCGGCGTGTTCTCGTTATTAGGATGTCTGACCGCGCCATCTTTCAGAGAGGTTGATAACTACGCCACAGTTTCCACAGTATCTTTAAAGATGGTAAATGGTCCTGGAAGGTCAAATCAAGGTTTGCAGGGTATAAAACCGAACATCTCAACACAAGGCAAAAGTTCGCCCTAGCCTGCAAAGGCCATTATTTGGATCTATTTTCCAATGCGAGCCAACTGGTAGAACAGCGACCTTTCTCATATCATTCACACAGTGTATTCAGAATGTTCCAGGACTTATCGCGTACAGACCGTATTACACAGAGGATATACTTACATTTGATATTAAGCTTCTACATAGTTTCTTGCCAATTCAATACAACGATTGGAGACATTCGATGCAGCAATTGGAGTGTACAGGTCTCTAAAGGTCTTCTGGTATACTTTGAATACAACACTACTTAGTTCTGATATCACAGCTGTTTCAGTATCCTCCATCGACGCTCCTTCAACTTTATTGCCAGCTTGAGAAATAAAATATAATCCGAGGGGTGCAGATATACAAGCTGCCCTTTTGCCAAAACTTACTGTACGAGGATGGACATGTGAAACAGTGCATGCTCAACAAATCGGGCTTCCCATGTCTCATTTATTTTAAAACATCTTTGTAAAATGCCCCAATCACAGTAGAATCTTGATGGCAAAATTCTTGAATGATTTCTCAACTGTCAAAAAAGGGTGATCAGCCTTGTTTTCATTTTTATTTCGAAATGTAAATTTTCATCAGCCGATTCTTCTTAGGATATGTCAACTCAGCACTTTGGTGTTTTATTTTCAGATCGTTCTTGAGACACCAAGTCTCATCTCTGGTAACAATGTTTTGTAAAAACGTTGGATCCTGATTTGCCACAACAATCAAACGCTTGCAGGAGGAAATTCGGTTTTTTTTTTTTTTTTTTTTTTTTTCTCCAGGAGCCAGAGTGTGAGGCACAAAACGAGCACAGAGTTTCTCCGCCCCCAAATCAAGTCATGATCGTGAAAACATATCCCGTACTAATGTTTAATGACTGTGCAAACATATTTATTGTTATTCGGCAATAGAACCTCACCAATATTTGCGTCATTTGGACGACCTGATCTCTTGTCGTCATCGGCCGAGTCTGTTCTAGTTTTAAGTATGGGAAACACTCCACATACTTGTTAACACTACTTGTTATAGCTTCGCCATAGAGCAAATTTAATCATTTCGTGTATTTTTGTGACCCACTTTTCAAATTTAAACAAAATTAGGTCTTCCTTCATTGCTATATTTTTTTCCGATGACAATGACGCACACACACGCTTTACGCAAACTAAGACTAATGAATAAGTCGAAACTAGTGAGATATGAAAGCACCGACTTTATAGGCATGACTGAAGGTTGTTGCTAGGTCATTGTACTAGCTTCCCAGAGATAGTGTCATTTGTACTTTTTACGAGCGGAAATCCTGAACCTTTTTGAATACACTGTCTGTAACACGATACTAGAAGACGCGAATGGTCTTCGTGACGTGCACGAGGCTGTGAAGCCTGCCCATAGTCGTAAATGCACTAATGGACTGATTCTCAATGAATAGGATTGCCTTTGTTGCATTATGAGGTGCGACATCCTTTCATACCGCTCCGCGAAGATGCATTTTTTATTACATCCGATCACGTGTTTGGGAGACCGAGGCTCACAGAGACTGCTGCTTCGCTGACCTTGGAGATCGAACAGAGATATATTGCGTAGATATAAAGAAGGAAATACTATTGTTACCTGAATAGTAGAAATCAAACATCTTGTCGCAAGGGCTAAATGTCAAGTTATCCTCGAAGTCGATATGTGTTTTCCAGAACGAACTCTAATCGGACATCGATAATTACTGAGTTATATTTGCATTCCCTTGGATTAATTACAATTTTTCAAGCTGACAACAGTGATTTATATTGTTTATGATATCATGTAATTTGTGAAGGAAGAGATGTCACGATTGAGACAACAGATGTTTTTAGCACGGCATTCTTTTAGAGGCCTCCCAATGCTCACTTGTCTTGTCTTGAAGAGCAAAAATCAGGATTGCGAATGAATGAAGGATTTTGGCACATTAAGCAGAAATCAAGTCAGAAGGGCAAAATTTAAATTTACAGATTTTTATTATTATTGCACAGTGTGCATAATTTCAGTTGGCTAAAACAGATCATTAATAAAAGCATTGAAAAAACAAAAGATTAATCCCTGTAGTACAAATTCTCTAATCAATTTCTTCTGGAAACAAAATTTCCTATTTTAATCTGAAAATATCGTCGATCGAAAGATATAATTTTGGTTATAGTGGGAGGAAAATCAATGATTCAATATTAGCTCATTTAATTAAAAATGAATTTAATATATTTTGTAGGCAAATCGTTTCTTTTAAAACTAGAATTTCATGTTAGCAATTTGAAATTTCAGAAAAGGGTTCATTTCATATTAGAGTTTGGAAATTCTTAGTGTAATGGGGGAAGTGAAATGCATTCTTAGTTTATAATCTCTAATTCTTAATGTGGTTAATATTCTATAATCAGCGTGAGCGCCAAACTTGGCGAGTTTTTTACTTACTTACGAGATTTTGATTTGGTTGTGGTTTCCGGATGTATGTTTTCTTGTCTAGTCTTATTTTGGTAATTGTAAGAGTGCGAATTTAATGCAGCCCGATTTTTTTTAAATTTAATTTTGAAATTCTCTGTTTTTAAAAGTTTTACTGTTTAATAGTATTATATATATATATGTTTAATATTATATTTATATAAATATTTGCAGAAGGTTAAGTTGTTATTGGTCAAAGAATGTTGGATTTCAAATGACGTGAAGTTATAAATGTTTTCATTTAATTTTATTTAGTTAATTTCTTTTTAGTTTTGTTTCTTGCATGTGGCAATCGAAAGATGTGGAATAATTAACGTTTTGAAGGAAAGTTGTTTACTATGTTGCATTCCAGGACGTTGTTTTATCATTTAATCAATTTCATTTACTACTATTCTGTTTGCACATAATAAGCGCCGTTCACCACTGTAAACAAAAATTTCCGATTCTGTTTACGTTTAAAACTTACTTTGCAGTGCTCCAATGTGATAAGTGTATATATTAATTTACTCAATAATTATTTATAAGAATTGTTCACTCTACTATTTTATGATGTACATTGATAGGAGTTATGTTTTTACTTGCAAAACTGTTGGACTTTGTTTTACTCATCTAGTATTTGATCATCTCATGTTACATATTTCTGTTTACATAAAATAACAGCGTTTCACTACTGCAAAACTAAAAAAAGTTACTATTCTGATTTTACGTTTAAAAATCGCATCTTAGTAGTTTCATTGCCACCAAAAAAATTCGGCAAATTCTGAAGGCCAAAATAGTTTGGCGCCAACTAACTCCGCTTATGGTTGGTGTTGGTGTATTTAATCATGGCAAAGCACACTAGGGCTATCTGCCTAAGGGAAGGGATGCCTTCGTGGAGGACTTTTCTAAGGGAAACTGGCTCATATATACGTTACACATGGGGAAAACCATGAAAACGCCCATGCAGCCAGCCCGTTCGCGAGATTCGAACCTCGGACTGAACTACAAGTGTTTAGCGGCTTTACCGCTCGGCCACTGGTGGGCAAACTCCGCTTATGGAATATTAGTCTTTAATATAGTAAATGAATTACTACTAATGCACGGACATTCACATTGGAACACATTTTCAAGATTAAAACGAAATGCATTTTTAGCCACTTTTAGTATATGTAATATTAGCGAGAAGACACATCTCACTCAGTTACAGCAGCTGTTTGCACTTTCCTTGTATTATGTCATCACATAAGCCAAAGAAATTACAATGTTTTTTTGTTCGTTTCTTGTTTTCAGCGTTTGCTATTCACTGAAGAATAAAATAAGGAATGAAAGAAAGGACTTGAGGAAGAGCGAATTTCTCTATTTAGAATAAATATTCTTTAACTTGGTAACACAGCTTTATGTAAATATGCAGTTTACATCTAGGCTGAACAGCATGTAAGAGTAGTCATCAAATGGCATATTTAGGTCTACACCTTTGCCCCAAACTTCTTGATGGCATACAGCAAAATTAGATATTCGGGCTAATATTCCATAAGCGGGGTAAGTTGGTGGCAAACTATTTTGTCTTCAAAACTTGGCAAATTTTTTGGCAGCAATGAAAGCACTAAGATGGGATTTTTAAACATAAACAGAATAGTAACTTTTAGGTTTTGCAGTAGTAAAACGTCGTTATTTTATGCAAACAGAATAATAAAATGAGGTGATAAAATAGTAGATGAGTAAAAGAAATTTCAACAGCTTTGAAAGTAAAATCATAGTCCTATTTATGTAATTCATCATAAAATAGTAGAATGAACAATTCCTGTAAATAATTATTGAGTAAATAAATATATACACTTATCAGATCAGAGGACTGCAAAGTGAGTTTTAAACATAAACAGAATAGCAAGTTTTTGTTTACAGTGGTGAACAGCGATTATCATGTGTAAACAGAATAGTAAATGAAATTGATTAAATGATAAAACAACGTCTTAGAATTCAAAATTCAATACACTAAACAGCATCTTTCAATTGCCACATGCAAGAAATAAAACTTAAAAATAAATAAATAAATAAATAAATAAAATGAAAACATTCATAACTGCACATCATCTGAAATTCAACGTTCTCCCACCAACAGCTTAACCTTCTGAAAATATTTATATAAAGATAATACAGTGGTGCCTCACACAACGAACTTAATTCGTTCCAGGAGCAAGTTTGTTATGTGAAAAGTACGTTATGTGAAACGCGTTTTCCCATAACAATACATGTTAAAAAAAAATAATTTGTTCTGTAGCATAAAAAAGGATAAATTTTTTGTTATTATTTTTATTTACGAGGGTAAGTTGAAAAATAAGTTTCCCCTGTCGACTGTGGTCAGAGTTGTGTATGAAAGTCAAAAAATAGAATGAGACATTAAAGATATGACATACCTTTATTTTTCCACATAGGTACCAAGTACATTGAGACATTTGTCATATCGCTTGATAAGCTTCAAAAAGCCCTCCAGGAAAAAATCAGGGCTTTGCATATGGAAGAAGCGTTGAACGGCTTGTTTCACTTCAGTATTGCTTCCAAAGCGCCTTTCCCCAAGATTTTTCTTCAAAGACGGAAACAGATGGAAGTTGCTTGGTGCGAGATCAGGACTGTATGGCGGTTGATGTAGGTGCTCCCAACCAAGAGTTGCAATATGGTTTTGCGTTGCCGTCGCCGAATATGGTCTGGCATTGTCATCCAACAGCAGAACGCCAGATGTGAGAAGGCCAGGCCGCTTTTTCCAAATCGCCTCTTTCAATTTCGACAGGGTGTCACGGTAGCGCGTAACATTGATGGTTCCAACCTAAAAAAAGTCCAGCAACAAAACTCCTTGGGCGTCCCAGAAAACTGTGAGGAGCACTTTATCTGCAGAGGGAGTAGTTGTCTTGAACTTCTTTCGGACAGGTGATGACGGATGTTTCCACTCCATAGATGCGACCTTCGATTCTGGCGTGAAATGGTGGACCCACGTTTCATCCCCCATCACAATCCGAAACAGAAAGTCACTGCCATCTTCATGGTAATGCACGAGATGTTCCAGGCTGACCCCCATGAGTTGTTCCTTGTGTGTCGAGGTCAATTGTCGGGGCACCCATCGTGCTGACACTTTTCTGTATCGAAGAATGTCGTGGATGATGTTTTGAGCTCGCTCATGTGAGATTCCAAGTTCTTCCGCAACTTCATCGATGGTGATACGCCGGTTCGCTCTAATCACGTCATCCACCTTCCTGACATTTACATCTGTAGTCCCCGTATGCGTCCGTCCAGCTCTCGGTATGTCCTCCACTTGCTGACGTCCATCACTGAATGTGCGACACCATCTCCGCACCATTTGCTTCGACACCACACCTGGCCCATAGACTTCCACGAGGTGGTTATGAATTTCTGTTCCTGATACTCCACGTGCCCATTCATAGTGGATAACCACTCTCACTTCCTCCTTTGACCACGAATTCAAAATGCACCTTCTCTCCATACCTACCGGGGCTCAAATGAGAGGCTGGTCTCCGCTTTGCGCAAGCACTGCAACAGCGACATCTGCTTGATTTGAAGCGACCTCTACCCAATGGTGTATCGGTGACTTGTGCGTTTTCCTGCTGTGTCGCCTTTCGCCCATAGCCGTTCGACGCTTCTTCCATATGCAAAGCCCTGATTTTTTCCTGGAGGGCTTTTTGAAGCTTATCAAGTGATATGACAAATGTCTCAATGTACTTGGTACCTATGTGAAAAAATAAAGGTATGTCATATCTTTAATGTCTCATTATTCTATTTTTTGACTTTCATACACAACTCTGACGACAGGGGAAACTTATTTTTCAACTTACCTACGTAGATACATCTAAAAACATAATTTAAAAAAAAAAAAAAAAATTAAATTTTAAGACAGATTAAGTAAAGTCTACCGAATCTTTCACATCTTCATCCATTTTCTGCTTTTTGGCCGATGATTTCATGAAAAACCTGTCCAAAGTCGTTTGTTTTTCTCTTTTCTCCAACATCTGCCGGAAATAACGGACAAGAGTATCGGAGTAAAGATCGTTGATCCTGTTTGCTTCAGCTGAATCCGGATAGTGGGCATTGGTAAACTCCTGAACTGCTTTCCATTTGACCAGGATGTTCTTGATGTCAGCAGTTGGGATTGGTTGATTGTTGCTCCTCGTTATCAGATGATGCTTCCCTTTGAGCATTATCCTGTTGCTGGACCAGAAGTGCTTGGAGCTCGTCAGTTGTCAGCTCTTCTTCGTGTTCCTCAATAAGCTCCTCTACATCCTCTTCCTCTACCTCTAAGCAGTCATGGAAGCTTGGGCGAAGCAGTTGTGGAAGCTCGGGCGAAGCAGTCGTGGAAGCTCGGGCGACTTCGTTGTGTGAAACGAAGTTCATTGTATGAATCATGAAATGAAGTTTGTTGTGTGCAGCGTTCCCTGTGCGAGGTGTTCTTTATGCGAGGCACCACTGTATAGTGGTAACAGAAAAACTTTTAAAAACAAATGCAGTATTTCAAAATTAAATTTAAAAAAAGAAATCTTCTGGCTACACTAAATTTGCAGTCTTACAATTACCGAAATAAAGCTCTAGGTTTGCCACAAGAAAATATACAGCCAGAAACCCCAACCAAATCAAAAACTCTTGCCAAGTTTGGCGCTCACACTGATTACGGAATATTAACTGATATTCGGCTGATCACTTGCAGATAAAGCATTTGTTTTCTGATATTCAGAATATATTGATCTTTGCACAGATATACCATGTTTTACACACCAGACATTAGAATCTGCTTCTAATAATTCCATGGTGATTATTCCATGTGAACAAAGACTGAAAACATGTTATAGATAGTAAGAAGCTTATTTATTTTTTACTGAAAAGCTTGCATTTTTTGTTAGGCTTATAGACAAAAGTTCCGATTTTCAGGAAAAATTAATTTTTGCAATTTAATTCCTTCATTTAATGCAAAAACACTTGCGAGTGAAATAGAGATAAAAAACACTATGCATACTGCTTGTTGACAACTTTTAATATGTTCTGAAGTGACTAGCCATTCTTCGATTTGAGTAGTAAAACTTAGAGTAATAATGTGCTTACATTGTATTAGTTGTTACACTTTTTATAAAGCCTTAATATATTTTTGACTTTAAAAGTCCCAAGGTGTGAGCAGTTTTTCCTTAAAAGTTCTTTCACGAAAGTATGCCAGAGGAGCCGATTCTATAAATTTATGCAAATGATGTTCAATTTTGCTTGTACTACTGCCAACCAAATATATAACATACTTTTGCTTTCTCCAATTATCAAACTTTTCACGATTTCCAGTGTTTGGTTTACTTGATTATGGATACACATAAAGGCCATCTGTCTTAGAGAAGGAATGCCTTCTTGGAGAATTTTTTATGAGAAACTGGCTCATATCCATATTACACATAAGTATAAATCTGAGATTTAAAAAAATTATATAACTCAGCTTACATTTCAATATCTGAAGCCCAAAATAAATTTTCTGAAAACTAATCCCCCAATATTTCTTATAAAAGAAAATCATGGCTTTTCACCAATGAAATATGTTGTAATGCCCTACTATTATGCTTGTATGAGCAGATGTATTTGAAAACATTAGCTCTATTTCTCCAATGAGTATCAAGTGCCACTGCTTTGCAAAGGAGAAGGATAAGTGTTCCTAAACACACAATCACATAAAAACATTTCATTAGCAAAAATAGGTCTAGGTGGGAATTGATATGAACAACATTATGCAGCCTGTTTCTTGAAGAATCTGCCAATATAACACCAGCTATATAAAACAGATTAAAGTATTTTTTTACCTCCAATTCTAAATAATATATATCTATACTTATAAGTTAATATAATATATAAAATCAATTCTATATAGCTTTTCTCATTTAATTATTTTTGCCAATGAAAAAATTTCCCAATTTCTCAAAAAGAAAAGAAGGAAAAATTCTCCCAAATTTAGGCAGGTTGATACTTGTCTTATGTGGTCTTATCAAGTACACAGCACAACTTCATCATGAAAATCTAATGTGACATGACTTCCTTGTATGGAATATTAAATCATATGCATTTTTCCTGCATTTCAATTTTTTCATTTTTATTTCCTTGAATTCCATTAGACATTTCTGATTCAATTAATTCAGTTCTCACTTTGTGATATAGCAAAAATATATAAAACCTCAAAATATCTTTATTAAAAATTGAAAAATAGAACACTTGAAATACAGTCAAAACTATTAAAAAACAATTTTTATAATTAAAGTGAGAGTTTCTACGTAAAAACATGCAATTCGGACAGTGGGCAAGAAGGTAGATTTTTTTGATGTACAAAACTAACAGTTTACTTTTGGTCCCATCCAGCAAAAAGACACTGAAGGTGCAGAAACTGATTTAATTCACTATTCTGCTAAGTTTCAAATGTAAACAAATATGGCTGCGATGGTAAAAAAATTAGGCTTAGCTGCCCTTAAATAACTTTTAAATTGTTGATAAATCTACAATTATCGCATGCAGATTAACTAAAGGCATAAAAACCTTAACCGGAAGATAAGAATAGCATAATTAATTCATTTTTAAAGCAAAAACTGCACAATTTACCAACACATAAGAATAAAAAAGGGAGCTATTGAGCCAAGTAACAGAGCGGACATATATATATTTTTGGTTCAGCCGATTGCAACCAAAAAGGGAGGTGCACAACTACATTTTATAGCAGTTCTATATACAAAATTTCAATGTTGTGAGGCTACTTGCTTTTGAGTTATGTGAGATACATATGTACACACGTAACTATGTACAGACGTCACAAAAAAAAATCCCTTCTGAACCCATTTTAAACCTTTTTTGCAACCAGTTTTGGGAAAAAAGCCCTTTATTCTGTCTTTACGTACAGATGTAATGCAAAAACATTATTAAATTGTATTTGATAATGGTCAAAATGAATATTTTCAGTGAAATATTATACCCAAAAATTTTAAAAAATTACAGCTATAGTTTATAATTATTAATGAAGTGGACAGATTCTGATGACAGGAAAGTATTAAGAAATTGATTATTAAAGCCGAGGGTACTTTTGAGATAATTTTCCTACAACTGACAAAAGCACTTACTCAAATGATTTAACAGATTATTTGCATACACGAATGCTGACCGTTTTTATATAATAATTTTTGTTATAAGTTTTAATATCTATCAGAATATAAATATGATATATTAAGCAGAACAGAGACAATAGAGAGGTATTACTCAGCCAATTTTACTGAATAATTAATAATTTAGCTAAGAAGAGGCACAGCAGGAACTTTTATTACATTTAATACAATTCTGCCAACACTAGACTGAATTTTGTAAATTGCTCATTGGAACCTCTGGCAACTACAATTTTTATTTGGTGGCCATTACTATGGCACTGTAAATATGTATATTTACAATATATTTTAGAGAATATATTATTGATGAAAATAATATTGCACATTGAACAATGAATATTCAAATAATAGTTCAAGCTTTCAGGAATGTACCGGGTGGCCATAATTAAACTGAACTGACAGTGTTCACAGTGTTCCGTAGCGCGATCTATTTGCGAGAATGATGCCACATTTTGTAGGAAGATTAAACAAGATGGGGGAAAAAGGATTCCGCGAAAAAACAAATTAGTTCCAAAAGTCACTGCTAGGGGAATATTTGGCGCTCTGTAATAGAAAAAGAGAGTGTTAACAAATGCAAATTAATACGGAATAAAATTACCTTTTATTATGTATATTTTCTGATTTAGCTCAAGTGCAATATGGCAACACTTTTAAAAAAGCGTAAAATCTACATAAACACCGATAAAGTCTCGTGATCTGCAATATAATGTACGCTGAGCAGAAGAAGAAGTTCTTTATTCAAACTTCACGTTACATCCATTCGCACAGTGCGAATCAATCGGATTAAAAGTTTATGTGCAATGTCTCCTTGTTTAGTCGAGCGTGCTTTACAGGTCAAATTCTTCTACCTCAACCAGTGAAACGCGTCAGCTGCTCTTCGTGCTTTTAGAAAGGGGGGGGGGATGCGTAAAGGTAATGTCCTGTGTCAGTTAATGGGCTAAAAGCAATGGTTGCAACGTTTGAGAAAACAGGTTCTCTGAGTGTTCAGTCAGGCAGAGGACGAAACCTGTACCACAGGATACAATCGAAGCAGTTGCCACAGCGATTGTCGACAGAGGACCAGACAATATTGTTGCCACCTCTAGCGCTCGTGGAGTAGCTTGGAGTACGGATATGCCTTACAGTACGGTATGGAAAATCTTACGAAAGATTATTAACTTCTATCTGTACAAGATCAGCCGTGTACATGAGTTACTGTACCCCGACCATAATAAGCGATTGACTTTTGCTCTCACCTTTCTTGCCAGAATGGAGGTGGATGATGCTTGGCCGTGGAAAATCTTATGGGGAGACAAGGCCCACTTTTACCTGAATGGAACTGTGAATACTCCATTAATCTTCCTACAAAATGTGTCGTCATTCTCGCAAATAGATCACGCTACAGAACACTGTGAGCACTGTCAGTTTAATTATGGCCACCCGGTATATCCCAAATGCAAATCTTTTAAATTATTAATATTTGGTGGTAAAAACTAAATAGCAATGGTTTTTTTTTTAATTTGTGCATTTTAATTTTTGATTTTATAATAGTTAAATGAACTGAAACCATAAAAATATGACTATAAATCTGAGTACTAAAAATATTTAATATATCTTAAATATTTACAACACATAATTTTTAATATTTTTAGAAACATGCTTTTGCAAAATATTAAATTGCAATATTTCACATTAATACATATATATATAGAGCACAAAAACAAAAATAAAGGGGGGGAAATCTATAACAGCACAAGAATATTGTTGGAAAAAAGGAAGTTTTAATTTTTTACTTTTCTTCTTCTTTTCTTTCTTTCTTTCATTTTTTTTTTTTTTTTGTTTTGTTTTTGAGAAAAACAGATTTATCCTTGAATCTAAAGTCAAATCATGTAGGTAAAAAAAAATTAAGTGAGGCAGGAAAAAAAAAAAAAAAAAAATTACAATTTTAATACAGGTATATAATTTTTGTTTAAGTTTGAAATACTTATTAAACACATAACCTTTACTTCAATAATTAATAGATTCTAACACCTTCATATAAAATCATCTTTTTTTTCAGAAGCAAAATAATTATGTTTTGATTTTTAAATGTCAATTCATCTTGGACAATAAAAAATGCAAATAAGAAGAAAATATTCATTTTTCATTCTTAACATTAAAATACCTCCTTAAACTAAAATAAGCTGAAAATTATAATAAAGTTGATCAACACAGTTCATTTTCATCTTCTTTTTAAGCCGAACTAGAAACAGCAAGTTTTTTCAAATGATCCATAAACACTTGCAAACTAACATCATCTGTCAGAACAGGAGCACCAGCACCTTCCTATAAGAGTAAGTAACCCACATCAACATATGCAGTTAGTTATTTTTTAAAATTCTATACAATTAGAAAATAATTTAAAAGTTAATATGTGCATTAATACTGTTTACAAACATTACATTTGACAATGGAATAGAAAAATTGCTTGCCCTTTAGCATATAAAATGCCATATACAGTATGAATAAAACTGGAATGAATTTCAAGGAAAATTATTTTCTACAAGGGGCATCCAGAAAGGAAATGTTTTCTTCACATCCATGTGCGACAAGTCATGAAGTTATGGAAGGGTAGTGTGCCTACTTGAAAAGTTCATGACATGGCAGTCGTATGTTAGATGCATTCCCCGACAGGTAGGGATGATTCCATCCCTTACCAAATGAAAGGGTTATCCTGTGATTAAGTTTTTGAACATATAAAGCACAGTACAAATCAAAAGTCACTGTCAGCTTTGCTCCAGGTACGAGTTAGGCATCATGATCAAGGTCTTGGTGTGTTACTTCTGAACTTGACTTGGTGTGTTACTTCTGAATTCAGAAACTTGACAAAATATGCATGAACCAGGTAAGTAGTGGATGGTCACTGATGAGTATGAATGACCTTGCGGAAGTTCATGGACCTTTACAATAAAGTATTGTTTCTCTCTGCATGAAACAACTGTTTTTTTGGAAACAACGCATAAGATGGATACCAAAGCAACTGACATTTCTGTAGCAGTATCATGCGGATGCTGACTAGTTTTAGAACCAGCTCATCCCCAGCAATTAAACATGGGTTGCACTCTTTATTCCAGGAAAAAAACAAAGTCAATGCATTGATATTACAGCTGATCTCTAATGCTCAATCTGATGCAGCTTGTCGCACAACAGATCTTCTGGCAAAGCTCTATTGGAAGGTATTAGAACAACAGCTGTATAATTTTCAGTAATTACAATCTTTAATTACCAAAAGAAATTCTCATCTAGCCAACACTTTCAAAGAAATGCAAAAGTATTGAAGGCTATCATACATTTGTTTCATACTAAGTGGCAAAATTCTACACCACAGAGATACAAAAATTCATTCCGTGGTATGACAGATGTCTTAATTAAAGTTTGGATTATATTGAAAAGTAGTCGAGCAATTGCCGTATCAGCTACAATAAATTTTTTCTTCATATAATTATGTTTACGTTCTGTAGATGGCCTACAGAAACTTAGTTTTTGATGCTTCTCATAAGACACATGTACTGTATCACTTAAAGATCTGTACTCAAAATCAAGAGAAATGACAAAAAGCAACATTTTATTCAAGTTATATCAACTGCAGCTGAGATTTTAGGTGAACTAATAATACCAGAAGAATAGCAAGAACAGCCAAAAATAAATGCTAAAAAAGAAAAAAAAAAAAAAAAAAGAGAAAGAAAGAAAGAAGCAACTAAAGAATTATTGATTAAAAGACAACATTGAATACAATGAAATTAACCAAATTTTGTTTTTTCAAATGCAATACACAATTCACATTTTCCTAATAAAAAACTTAAGCTGTGTTTTATAAGCAAAAGACACTTTCCCAAACCAAAAAGTTGGTAAAAAGGTAATAATACTTTTCAGTAAATATCTCAAACTCTTTTTTAGCTTTCACGCTTTTCTTTTTTATATAACTCTTTTCAGTAATATAATACAAAAAGAAAGACAATAAATAAAATACTAAACAAAATAAAATTCAAGCAAATAAATTCCATAAAAAAAAGATACTTTACATGTATAATCAGAATCTTAAGTAATTTGTAGCAAGGTCAAATAATAATATGAATCTAATCTTTTATATCTAATAATTATATGAATGGGGAGAAAAAGGAATAAAATTATAGAGCAAGATAAAAACCATCATCAAGGGAAAGACGAAAACAAATACTCAAGATCTGAGCATTTTTTATTAATCTAATATATAAAAAACCACAATTGCAATAAATTAGAAAGTGTTTATACATCCTAAAATAAATAAAATTACAAAGTAAAATAACACATAAGCCATTACCAAGGAAAAGAAGAAAGAAACCAAACATAATAAAAAAATTGCTGAAAGTTTGAGCTTTATATCAATTTATATATACACACAACCCTAATAAACTGGTATATTTCATATATAGTAGAATGAATAAAATTATAAAGCAAAAATAATGTAAAATGCCATCACCAAGAGAATAAAGAAACCAAATATAAGAATAAAAGTACCGTTGCACTGGAAGGCATCTGATGGCAGGTGGTGATAATGGAAAAGAAAATGTAAACAAGTTTAGTACATGTGCAAAATACACATGGGAAAAAATTTTTATAATCTTTTTATAATCTTATTTATATATTAAAAAAACTCAGATAGAAAATATTTCAGCTAAAACTTTAGCTTAAATACCTAAAATTACTCAATGCAAAATATTAAAATTGAAATTTTAATTTATACATCTTAAAAATGCAATGATAAACATTCAAACTGAAATCCAAAATATTTTCATTGAAAATTCAATATAATAAAAAAACCAATCTGCAGTGCACAAACAAATAAAAGCAAAATGCACATAGCAAACTCGTGTAAAAGATAAAATAATAAAACTATAGCAAAATGGTTATTAACTATTTAGAGGAGGGAAAAAAAGAATTACCTGTCCCCAACTGTACATGTTGTTATGTGTAATTGAAGGATTAACTTTAGATAGCAAGAATCGAGCCTGAAAAGATTAAATACATTTAACAATAAATATTTCACAACACAAAATGAATTTCATTTACTAATAAATTTAAGTTTGTATTATCTTTTAATGCAATCAAACATACAGAAAATTGCTATAAAACTTAAAACTACACAAATTCAGATGCATTTTAAATTTTAGACCACAAACACCAAACATAAAAAGACACATACATAAAACAACATTTCATAGCATAAATTGAGTTTTACCAGGTAATGAATTATAACATGTGTAAACATTCTTTTATACAAAATCTAATATATATTATACCGGAATGCAAAACTAAATTATTGTTATGAATTTTGTACTTAGATAGATGATTTTTGTGCAATTATATGTGAAACTGTTGTATTTTTCTGTGTAATGCAACACGAAAAATCTAGAGAGATGAGCTATGCCAGAAAAGTCAGAATACAGAGGCAAGTCGATTAAACATTGAGTAAATAAGTATCTCGGTAATTTGGTGAGATATCGCCAAGCTGTTAATGGTTTTGGCGACTAACCTCTGTCGTCAAATTTGGTAAGAAATCGCATTTTGATTTGGTCTTTGCATTACCATAATAGGTACTGTAATTGAATAACTGCTCTCATTTGTTGTTGTAAGCTGTTAATTCAGTGTGAATTCGGAATACTGAGATATCTCCAGTTTAGCTTTCTCTTTAGAGGTGCTTTACATTGCATTATGTTTAACATTCTTAGTAATTTGAAGTGCAACTACTGATTGTACTCTGTGATACTATGAACACATGCAACAATATTAAAATAATAGACACTGAACTATGAGAAGCCACTCGTCACAGACTTTGACTGCCCTAGAAACATAATGTCCATAACAGCTAGATTAAGAACAAATCACTATGAAATTCATGAAAATTCATGAGGACAAATCATTATCATACATTAACTGCAAACACTGCCCCAAAGTCCAGCTGACACCAAGACACATCCTTGAGAGCTTGGTTTCATCACAGAATGGTACTACTCACTGACCCACTGCACGAAATCCTGTATGGACTTGAAGCACTGGAGCTAAAGGCTGCAGTCGTCCAGACCTTTGAGGAGGTCTGATCCTTGAATCATGTTTCAAATCATATCGTCTTCTCACTACTAATCCATAGACATAATAACAACAGACACCGAATTTTTTAAAAAATAGTAAAGAAATAATACAAGAATTGTAGAATGAAATACGGACTGGATCAAATAATATGCATCATGCCAATAGTAACTACTAAAGGACTACTGCACGTATTGACTGATTATTTCCTATGATACTTGATGTTAAGATATCAAATTTTGTGTTCAAGATGTGCACAAAAAAAGTAAACATTTCTTATACTTTGTAAAAAGAACACAGTTTGGATTAAATATACAAATGGCCACCACAGCATTTCTAACAAACTAATCATTTCCTGTAACATTAAAAATGAATAAAATATGGATCGATCAAATCATATACACAGTGCTAATGTTAACACAAACAGACTGCAGCATATGTAACAAACAAATCATTTACTGCTAAAGCAAAGTTGCTCTACCTGTTACAGGAAATCACCTTCTATATTCAAACACCATTTTTCACTGAAATCTGATATAAGAAATTTAATAAAAGTTTATTTATACTTCATAAAAAGAAAGGGAATGCCATTTTAAGGGAAACTGGCTGGTATTCATGTTACATATTCGGAAAAATATGAGAAAGAACCATGCTAAAGTATTTCTTATGCAACAGATTAAGGAAATATAACTATGGTATTAAATTTTTAAATGGATATTATTTAAGTACTAACAACATAAACAAATCTTAGTGGACACCACATGACTTCCTTAGATGCCTACTAAATTATGCACATTTTTTCCTGTACTTAATTGAAATCCATTTACTCGAATTAGTCTAACTTAATTAACTGATTTTTCAAATCAAGCTGAACAACATACCAGCATAAGAACTTTGTCTGCCACTTTAGCAGCCCAATAGTACATTGATAAAATCCTCCAACAATAACTATGCCCTTTCTGAATGTCCACATAGTGCTTTATTCCAACACTATAATGCTTATCCTCATGCTGCTGGCATCTCAACAGCATGCCTTGCAGCCATAGACATTCTACCATGGCTATGTTGTCATTAGATTTGTCCCTAATGTAAAATCACTGAGATGGTATAAGCTGCTCTGCCAAAACAACACTGCTGCTACAAGAATAGTACATTCCAATCTGCTTATGATAATCTAATGCTAGACTATTTTAGGGACCTCTATTGATTGCAAAAATAATGGTTGCTCCCTGTATAGAGTTATAACACCTTAAACTGTGCAATAAGTATTTGTCATACCATTCTAATTTTTTTAATAATCTTTTACTGCAAACTTCTTTCCAGATAACATTTCAATCTGATATTTCCTTTTAGGAGAAACTTTCTTCAATAATGTGCATATATGAAAGCAATACAGAATAAAATAATGAATTCAGAATGACAATACTAGAATTAAATATTTTCAAGCTTACCTGGGAGCCTCCTTGGTCACAATCAATATACCTAGGCATAGGAAACCTAGTTTGTAGGATCTCTTGAGCATCATCAACAGGAGCTTGTAGTAGTTGGCGGAAGTTTTCGTGCTCGGGAGAATTCTGATAGCCAGCTTTTCTCCATTGTGCAATTGTCTACATGATGTAATAAAGCACCAAGAATTTGAATCAATATTATGCATTTGAATTTTGAAAAATAAACTTTTATTGCTTTCAGTATTTTTTTTTTTTAATTGCAGTATGAACATTTCAGTTATTCTTAGATCGACATTTTACATTCAGTGACACTTTGGAAAATAGATAAGTCTGAAAAATTTGAATTTGTAAGCCTCACCATAAATACTTAACCTAAAATTTAAACATCGTAACCCTTTCAGTTTAAAATATTCAGTGCTCACAAAAAATGAATGCCACATTAAGACTTTAAGATTTTTTTTTTTTTTTGAATTAAAGTCTTGTTTGCTTGCATTGCTTTGAGTCGGAAAGTTTTAAAATTTTTTTCTCAGTTCACTACAAAGCATGGTAACACAGCAAGCTCTATAAATCCCATGATTATAAAAAGCCTAATATCTTTATAAAAATCTGTTGAATATATTTTGATAGTATTTTTTGTAACACAGAAAAATTAAGAATATTTTTAAAAATGGATACTCTTATTTAGATCCTTGCAGAAAATAAGATCTTTTATATTTATTTAAAGTAAAAGCATTTAAATACAAAAGTATATTATTTTCTATTTATTTAAAGTAAAAGTATTTAAATATAAAAGTATATTATTTCTTTAAATATATATCTTTCAGAAATTATATTATTAAATAGAGTTATGTAATTTTATGAATTTGCATGGAATAATACAACATATAACCTAATTACAAAGAAAAATTTAAGAGCATTGAAACTGATATAAAATTGTAGAATGAAACAATAAAAATGGTAATAATATGTTACATTTAGTTAATTTAAGACACTACTGGCAACTTAAACTACTAAACATATTTTTTAAATTTTTTATTTTATTTTAACTAGTGTAGCTAATTTATATAATGCAAAAACATCGTTTTAAAGTTTAGTTTATAAAATATTCAAATGATAATTTTAAGGACATCTGAAGCATTACTGTAATTAGTAAAAGAAGTTTCTATCAACATATACTAAATATTGTTGCACACTTTAAAAAAATTTCATTTTGTAAGTTCCCCTGTTTCATTTTACGCATTCGTAGTTCACACTCTTTATATTTGTACACCTGGATATAAGGTATTCAAAATGAACATAATTTTTATTCTAAGCAACTGAATACATTGAGTCATATTCATTAAGAAAGTTCAACAATCTTGAAAGTTTATAAATTTTTCTAAGCTTCTTAGATAAAATGCTCATATATTTCATTCTATGTATTTCATTCACTAATAGTTTCTTTTAAATGATAATTTATTATATATGCTTTGAATACTAATCTTCACTGGAAGTGAAAGCTAATTTAAGGAGTGTAAATGCTCATGATTACAGTAATACTTAAAAACTTCCTTAATATTATAACTTACTTCTCCATGAAATATGACTATATGAAAAAATGTGTCCATGAGTAGAATTCGATCAGGTTGTATACTGCTGGTGTCCAGTAACACAGGCTGCAAAATTTTATTGAAATATATTTTTAGCTATTTTTGCTCACTTCATTTTAAAACTGCATTCATTAGAAACATAAAATAGCTTTCCCAAATTTTAGGGTCACTCTTTTCCTCCAGCAGAGACAGAACAGGGGGAAAAAAAGAAAGAAAGAAAGAAAGAAAGAAAAACAGACACATAGCAAAACTAGAAATTTATATTAAGTATAAATATATAAAAAATAAATTTTACATAATAAAATTTTACATCAGGTAAAATTTTAATTGTTTAATTTAATTGTATAATATGTGGGTGTAATTTATACCCTTTAATAATTTTTAATAGAAAACTTCACAACATTTATTAATTCATTTTAGATAGAATTTCAAACAGTTTTAAAACACTTTCCAGCACTTCCAAAAATAATTTTGTTTTAAAAGGTCACTTATTTTTAAATATATAGAAACTGGACACAAATTCAAGATCCCTACATTAGATGTGCATTGCATATTACAGCTAAGTAAATAAATACATAGTGAAGGTAATGCAAGCACATGAGGGCTATCTGCCTAAGAGAAGGGATGCCTTTGTGAAGGCTTTTCTAAGGTAAATGGGCTCATATACACGTTTTTCATATGAGGAAGACCATGAAAATACCCAAGCAGCCAGCCCGTTTGCTAAAGTTCAAGCCCCAGACTGAACTACCAGTGTTTAGCGACTTTACTGCTCGGCCACTGGTGGGTCAAGAACATTTCAGAAATTTTAATATGTTAAGCATTAATTAATTTATACCCAATTAACACAATTTACATACAATAAGCTATTGTTCACTTTATTTCTATGTAAATCTGCATTGCATTTTTTTATAAAAAAAAATGCTAATTTTTTTTTTTTTTTTTAAATTTAAAGAATTAAGTTATTTCACAAAATTTTTTAATTACAATATATTGTTAAGAAAAAATTAACGGGTAATTATATCCAATTCAAAATATCTAACCATATTGATCAAAATGTATTAAAAATAAATAAATTAAATGCTTTAAACACTCACTTCTGGAGGACCACTGAAGGAATATGCATACACAATAGGTTGAATCATTATCAATGAATTAGTCAAATCTTCTCTGTTTAACATATGCCTAAAAAATAAATTATAATTTACAAATTCTATCCTATATAATTAATAACATTAATAAAAAGTCATTAAAAGCATAATAATCTATAAACCATATATTTTTATGAATTATGTAATTATGTTTATAGTGGCATTAAAATGTAGTAATTTATAAACTGTATATTTTTATTTAAAGGAAGCTGCATACTTATCATAAATATATGAAAGTAAACACTTAAAAATATAAGTTTGCTCATGTCAGTTAAAAGGAAATTGTAATTACATTCACTGTCATCTACAGAGGGTGCTTACACATTTTTGTAATGATTCTGATTTTCTCCAGGAATTTAAATATTAATTTAAAAATACAAATGTGATTGCTATCGAATTGGAATAAGGCTTAGTTACTGTCTAGAACTTTAAAAATATTCTCTCTTTAAAATGTCACTGAAAAATAAACAATGGATCAAAAGCTATATTTTTTCGCAATCAAAAGAGAAATACTCTTATTCAATTAAAAAGATTTGAAAATCATGGTTTTAATTTTTCTACACGTAAAATAAGTGACATAAATTATAGGAAAGGAAAGAAACATCAAAGTTTACATCTGACTGGGATTCATCACTTAATGCCGAAACAAGTTTCTAAGCGTAAGACTGTGCAGTTTGCTGTATGAAAATTATATGGCATATGAAAAATGGAAATATATAGTTACAATTGATGAGGCTTGAATATATTTATCTGATTGCAATAGAAAAAGATCGATTTACTACCAAAAAAGAGGAGAAAAAGACTTAATATGTAGCGTCAGTGAAAACAGGAAAAAAACAAAACTGGGGGGGGGGGAGGAAGAAAGAAAACTTTTTCTAAGGATTTCATGCCTTATTACTAAATTCTCTCATAACAGAAAACTTAAACTAAGAAAAGTAGAAAATTTTCAAAATTAATTCGGATTACTATTAAAAGTATGTTTTAACACCTATTTTTAAAAACGAAATTCCATCTCTTCATCCAAACATAAGCCATACCTCTAAATCTACTGCTCTATTTTTTGAAAAAAACGAGAAGTGAAACCGAAATGGAAGCTTTTCCATTTAAATGCACCCCACCCAAGTCCCCTTATGTGTCTCCTGTGGATTACTGTGAATTTGGACTTTAAAACATGCTCTTTGAAAGCGGCAGCCCAAAACACTGGATGCACTCTGGAAGCTTGTGAAGAAGTGGAATAAAATCAACCTTGATGTTTAAAAAAAAAGGACTTTTATCTTAGAAATCAAAACGTAATATGATAATTCAACAAAATGTCTAGCAGGCTAAACATATTAGAAAATAAAATTCTAAGCTTTGTTAACATATAAATCTTTGCAAAATTGTTACAAAAACGTGTGAACACCCTATGTACAAGAATCACCTCATCAGCTTTGGAAGTAAGCATGTTAATAATGCAAGTGGCTGATCTTTACAATATGGTAACTGGTAGTTTGGCGACATTTTGGAAGCGATAAAGGTTACTACCTGGGACTTTGGTAATAATGTGAGCAGTACTCAGTTCCGATTACGCATTATTTTGTGTGAGGGAAATGAGAGATCATGTGATATGTCATGTGATATTAATGGACGAATTACGGTTCTTTAATTGGAAAAGGGGGGAAATCGGGAAAAAATCTGGAAATTTTGTATTTGCCTTTATTCTGTGTTGTGTGAAACAGTGTTCGTTAATTTTTGGATCCCATGGCCCTAACTAAAGTGAATTCGAAATGGGTATTTAGTGGGATTGAAAGGCGTAGTAATAAGTGTTTCTTTAAGGTTGTGCGAGATAGAAGTAAAGATGTTGTATTAAGTTATTTATTTTACCTGGTACCTTGGTGTGAACTATAAGTATGATTTTAAAGATCGTGAAACAGAAATAAGAAAAGTTTATCGGACACGTAATCAAGATTCTGAAGAAGAATAGGTAAGTTAATATTTTTAATTATTTGAGGATATTATTTTTATGCATTGTTCTAAATGTAAGGTGGAAGTAAAGTAATTTGGGTAAACATGCATGGAAATAAATTAAATATTTGACACTAAGTATTTGTAACCATTTGTAATGAAGTAAAGGTATGAATTAGTTAGTGACGTTTGTAATATAATAGATAATGTAGAGGTAAAAGTTTTTGGATATTTTATTTATTTTATACGGGGAAATGTTCATATTTGGAAAGGGTATAAACTTTTTTCGCGATCAGGTAATTTCATATATGTTCTTTTTACCGGGTTTAAAGATTCAGAATATTGTCATGTATTTTTGTGAAATTTTTCTAATTTATGAGAAAAAAGCAGTGTACATGGATATAGTGAAGAGTGTGCGCAATGCCATTTTTGTGCAATTCTGGGATGTTTTTTTAAGTAAAAATAAGTCGATGTGTACATGGTTTAGTGATATTTTAATTAAATGATAGTTATTTTGTGAATTTTATGTTTGTAGGAATTTGGTATACGTTTAAGTTGAAGTAAACGTGCATGGAAATAATTTAAATATTTGACACTAAGTATTTGTAATGCTTGCGGTATGAATTCGTTGGTGACGTGTATAATATAATAGATGATTTAGAGGTAAAAGTTTTTGGATATTTTATTTATTTTATATGTGGAAATGTTCATATTTGGAAAGGGTATAAACTTTTTCGCGATCAGGTAATTTCATATACAGTCAAAAGTCGTTAATCCGGACTCGTCGGGACTTCGGCGATTCCGGATTATCGATTTTTCCGGATTATAGATCATCAGTTTAAATCTCGTAAGATGGCATGCAGAAATTCTAAAATTAAAAATATGAAACTGTAATTTATGAAATAAAGAACAATTATGATCTAAAGGGTATCAAAATTTGCAAAAAGAAAAAGCTTAATATTTATTTGTTTACTTTATTAAACATTTCTTTTAATGTAAGTTGTTTAAGTTTTGCTTCGTTTCATGTGATAATACTTTCTCTTTAATTCTATTAAACAGACATAATTTCTTGTTCGGTTACAAAATTCCGCTGTTCAAGTCCTATAATTGCTGTGTCGAGAACACCGACTAATTTGTCAATCGAAATTTTTTCGTTTTCACTAACCTCTGTCACTTTCTTCGCTATTGGAAGCGAATTATAATGACGAGGAACTTGTTTTAAATCATATCAAAGACGGAGCACATCGAGATGAAATACTAATTTGGTAAGGAATTATAAGCCAAAAAAAATAAAAACATCTGCCCTGAAGATAAGGATAGTGCTGACAGATCAACTTCCAATTGATTACGCGCCCACTGCGGCGTTCCCCCCGCCGAGCAGCGTGAAATTGATAAACAGATTTCGGATTTCAAAACATACTTTCGCTTTAGATCCTTTACATATTAACAAATATATATCGGAAATTCTATTTGATATAATCGAAAGTTTAAGCTTACTTTTATAAAATTGCTCTTACAGTCTGCAAAAAATAATAAGCTGGATCCAATTCGAAAATTAAGGAACAACGCAATCATCAACATTAACCGAAATAGATAATTAGATAATTTTAGCTTATACGTCCATTATACATAAAATGCGCACGCGAAAACATATTCTGCATTTGCGCACACTCATATGCGCAGTCGTAAAAGGTTTTACGCGCACGCGCAAACGCCTATGCGCATGTGTCAACGCGGCGCATGCGCAGAAAGTTTTTAGTTTTGAGGTCCGGATTATAGATCATTCCGAATTATGGGTGTCCAAATTAACGACTTTTGACTGTATGTTCTTTTTACCGGGTTTAAAGATTCAGAAAATTGTCATGTATTTTTGTGAAATTTTTCTAATTTATGAGAAAAAAAGCAGTGTACATGGATATAGTGAAGAGTGTGCGCAATGCCATTTTTGTGTAATTCTGGGATGTTTTTTTAAGTAAAAATAAGTCGGCGTGTACATGGTTTATGTGTATGTGTTATTTTGAAAAACGCGTAAGGAGTATGGTATTGTGCACTTTTTCCCAATTCTGCAGTGAATATTTGTCATGATTAAACAGTTTTGTTTGATAAAATTTCTAGCATAAGTGTAATTCGGCTAGTAGATTGTTGGAAGAAGTGTTCAGTAGATAAAAAGAAAAGAAACATGTCTTTACTTCGTGAAGACAAAATAGCGGCGGGAAAAAAAAAAAATAGAGGGTTGCTGTAGGAGAGTTGGTCGCCAAATTTTCACCAAAAAAACGCCAAGTTACCATAATGTAAAGATCAACCATGCAAGCTTCCACTCGATGTGCAGATTTTGCTTTTGTTTATTTGCATCCTAACATTGTTGTTTCTTTTAAAAAATTAAAATAAAGGAAACAAATGATTTTTTTGAGGAGGGGATTTTTATTTATTGCTTACTAAATTGAATATTTACTTCAACAATCAAACATTTCACCATAAATATTCCATCTTGACATAATATGACATGTGAGCCACAGGACATTGATTCATTGTAGGTAATAAGGTATGGTTATGGAATCCAATATGTTGGAAGGGATTTTTCCTAATTACAGTCATTCTGAAAAGTCTTAAACAAGCTGAATGATGTAGTTCAGATCTGTAAGTCATCAAATTCTAAGCCTAAATTCATTCATTATGACAAGATTTTCCCTTTCTTTGGCCATCATATTGTATATAATGTAAATAGTATACTAAGACCATGGTCCTATGTATATATAAATTTGTAAATTCATGCATTTATTTATTGATTTAGTATTCGATTAGTTAGCATTTTATTATGTCATTTACTGAAATTATTATTTTAGTGTTGCATTTAGCATTCAGTTATTAATTTTCATTAGTTTTAAGTATGGCTTCATGTAGTTTAGTTTTAAGTATTGAACTGGTTGGGATATTCTGCCCTTGGGAAGAGGCAATGTTACAAATTTTTTATACATGTAAATAATTTTAGTGAAATTATATGTAAATTGCAGTATCTCTTGTCTAATGTAACATGAAAGGCTTCAGAATGCAAAAATGACCACCAGAAAAATAGTGCTGCAGGGCTAAATCCATTAAGATTGAGGTAAATGGCTAGATGATGATGTGGATAGGGAAAAACTAGATAAGACTAGAGAGAGCATTAGTTTTCAGTTTTAGCTGAGAGTATTTCACCGTGCAAGCTTTTGCTTTTTGATGTGCTTTGCACTGCACTGTGTTCAGGATTCTTAGTAGTTTGAAGTGGTAACTATTGATTGCACTTTGTCATACTCAGTATGAGTACTTTTGAGTGAAAAGTTTCAGAACTGTGAAGAGTTTTCATGAAAATAAATTTCGTCAATTGTTCAATCCAATATGAACCCATAGGCATGTAACAATACATATAATGGCCTTAAAATGTAATAATTCATAAACCATATACTTTTACCTATAGTAAGAAGTTTCGTCTGGACTATTGTTGAATACTTGTAGAAACTGTGATCTTCGTAAGTGAAACATAAACTGGGGATACAGTGAAAAGTTCTCAGAAAATCGGAATGAGCTTGGGTCATCTTTATTAAATTCTCCGAACTTCTGGCACTGAAAGAATATTAAATATCAAGCATTAGATCTGAGAAATTGTACCCGAAGCAATAAATTTCTATATATAATTATTAACCCTCTGAGTGGCACAGGAT
This sequence comes from Stegodyphus dumicola, assembly GCF_044657685.1. Classification (NCBI taxonomy): domain Eukaryota; kingdom Metazoa; phylum Arthropoda; class Arachnida; order Araneae; family Eresidae; genus Stegodyphus; species Stegodyphus dumicola. Next base: position 180,672,206 of record NC_140776.1, on the reverse strand, counting down.
TTTAGATCCATCATGAAGACCAATATTTAAACAGCATACATTATAATTTGGTTTGCATAATTATTTATTTTAGTGTAAATTTTCATAAACTTACATTCATTAAGATGATATTTATATTATTAAAGAAAGTAAGAAAACAAAATATCTTAAATTATAAGCTAATATATACCAAGTAGCAAAACTTCTGATGACCGGATAAACCCGGTCATAACGCTCAAAAGGTTAATTAAGTTAAAATCTAAACAAATTACAAAATATAATGCAAGCATTTGATTAGATTTGATTCTTAGACATACAAAGAATAAATAAGATTAGACTATTTAACAGGAAGGTTTACAAACTGGCTATTTTAAAGCCAAATTTTATAAATCTGGCTTTTTCCAAGCAGATTGACATCACAGACTCACAAAACTTGTTCTATGGTGTTCTACATACAGGAATACCTTTCTTATATGAACTGATTCATAAAGTGGGAATACATTAAGTATGCTATAATTATCAATTTATATTTTATATCTAAAATGAGATTTGGAGAATGGCAGAAAAATTTGAGTGTTTGCAAAATTATCCACATTTTTTAATACAACTTAATTTTTATTTTCAAGTGCTTGAATTTACAGTAAATACCCTTTTTAAATGCAATTCTATATACATGTACTTCCTTAATTGTCTCCACTTAATTTCTCCAACGTGAGAATTTCAGTGCAGAGCATCAGCCACATTATGACAACTATATACTCTTTATCAAACTTCAGGCATATAAAAAGATTTACTCTCCCAATGACAAATCTTTCGGTGCGTGGCTCTGCCCTATAAGTCAGCTCAAAGGTATTATTATTATTTTTTTTTTTTTGTTTTCATTTTGGAAATTACTGTAAGTGGCATCATAGAACTCAATCATTAAAAAAAGCATAACCTATTGGTGATGCCCATTAGCTGAGTGACCCAGGTTTCACTCATGTTAACAAAGCTGTAATCAGATATTTATAAGTGTTTATCCTTTGTATGCCTTTTAATTTAAAAATTCAATTCAACATGACATCTAAAAGAATGAAAGATGATAAGGGGGATTACTAAGTTTCAAGCTAATTTTCTCTATTTTCTGATTGAAAACATATTAATAGCTTGGATTGAAAATCAAGTAAATGAAAATGCTTTAGTGATGGATAGTGCTACTATTCAAAACAAAACTTTAGATTTGTTTTCTTTCATTTTAAATAAAGATGGTCAATCTTCGGAGAAAATTGACTTTCAAGCAAGCAAATGTTGGTTTGAGAACTTTAAGCATCATTTTAATTTGCACAATAAAAAGCTCCACACAGATGCTGGCTCTGCAGATAAAGCAGCAGCAGAGAAATTTAGAACTCAGAACTCAATCTTTGAAATTAATGGAACATAATGGTTACATTCCACAACAAGTTTTCAATGCATACAAGATGTTTCTATTTTATAAATGAATGGAACAATGAACCTACATGACAGGTTTTGTTAAATCTACAAGACAAAATGTTGCCCCAGGTTTTAAAGCTTTTATGGATAGACTCACTTTGCTTTTTTATGGAAATGCATTCAGTGACTTGAAGCCCAAACCTCTGCTCATTTATCAAACTAAAATTCCTCATGCATTGCAGGGAAAAATTTTGAGCTACTGCCGATTACATGGAAGTGGAACAAAAAAACTTGGTTAATAAAAGCCCTCTTTAATGATTGGTTTGAAAGTTTATTCATTAAAGAAATCAAATATCACTCAGAAAAGCAAAAGTTTTCCTAATTCTCAACAATGCTGCAGATCACAGTGCTATAGTCCACAGAACACTGCATTCAAATGTAGAGGTTTCATTTTTTCCACCAAACACCACTTCCTTAATCCAACCAATAGATCAAGGAATCATAAAAACATTTAAAGCTATTATATCAGCTATATTTACATCTCTGCTAATAAAGCACTAGATGAAGGATGACTCACCAACAGCTTTTTAGAAGTAATTCTACATAAGACACTGCAAAGAAATGACTAAATTCACATGGGAACAAGTGAATTTATCAACAATGACGATTAAAAAAAAAAAAAAAGTACAGATTTCAATAGTAATATGAGACAAGGGATTTTCAGGTATGGAAAAAGGAGAAATCAAATAATTAATACAGAATGATGGCTGCGAACTGACATATGAAGAACTGGATGATCTTATAACACAAGTCGTAGGTGAAAGCAACGGAAAAGACAAACAGCCTTCAATATATAAGAAGTTAAATAAATTGTTACACAAGAACTGGCTGACTTTGTAATGGATATTGACATAAATGAAGAAAAGAAGGACACTTCATGAGAGATATTGGAAACTTTGCAGTTATTACCTCTCATAAATCCTTTATATTAACACAATTCATTTCACCCTTTTAATTAAAATATCATTTAGGTTTCATAAATTATACATACTTTCTTAATCTGAACTATACTTAAACCGTTTTTTTTCTACAAAAAGTTAACTTTGAGGAATGCATTTTGCCATATGTATGATGGGTTAATAACACAGACCCTGTATTCGAGAAGAGTTTACTGTATAATTTCTGAAGTTAGATAAAGTAGGAGTAAAGTACGACTGCACTAAAATTATTTACAAGAAAATTACATAAAATGCTTTTTATAATATTCCCTTCATAAACTACATTTTGATCAGCAATACAAGTTGACACTTTTTAGTTTTAAAAGAAACCACTTGCAACTGTCCGTACCCCAAAACGTTTTGCCTTTGCAGCAATAATGGTAGTAAAATATACGAGAGAAAATATGCAGAAACTTCATATTTTGTAATGAATTTATTCATAAAGAGCACAAACAAGGTGAGAATAATTTTACCAATCTAATTAGAGTTCGGTCTAGCCATCGTAGAACATCGGCCCCATCATCTCCTTCGGCTCTGAAGCAAGCGAGTCGTGCCATAAGCACTGCTGCAGCCTCTTGATCAAATCCGGCAGATATGTGATGTATATTGGTGGATGCATCAGCCCAACTAATTAAAACAAATGTGAGAAGGATAATTACTAATATTTAAACTATCAGATAAAAACAGAACACTTTTAACACAAAATATTGCTAAGCATGGTGTTACAAATGTGGCCGCAAGAATTATTTCTTTAAATAGTGATTATAGACATTACATAATTTCTTAAAATAAAATAGATACTTTTATGAAAACTATTTCAGTACTATGGGTAGGAGGGGTGAGTGAAAGAAAATGAATGAGTTTCTACTCCAAATTTAATTTTTAATTTCCATAATCAAATGGACCAATTTCTCTTATTAAGTGCAACGAGCTAGTTGTCAAATTAAATACGACTAATTGAATAATTTTACGTATTTATAAAAATTATCCTCATTACTATGAAACAAATAAAAGGCATATATATGTAATAAAAGCACAATTTTGGAAGCATTGATGTAAGACCCCTGAGATGTAGATATGTAGAAATACTGATGGCGTAGATACTTGGTACTTAAAATGTAGACTTTATAAAGACTAAGAACATGGCAGTCGAGGCGGTTTTAATTCGATTTTTTATTTAAATTCACTTTTGTAGGCACAAATTGTGAATCTAAATACATATGGAATTAACAAATTTTTTGAGTTTCTCTTCAGTCCATCATTATAAATAACTTGCTCAATAATTGGTTATATTTTTTAAATCTGAAAATGTAATGTAGCACTACTTTATGAAAATATTCAAATTAAAATGTATAAGTATTCTACTGCTGTAATGCTTTCTTCTAAAATGGCTTTTCTGTCGCTAAGACTTTTACTCTTTGAAGAGGGGGGGGGGATATATAAGATAAAAAATATGTAAATCAAAATTATAATTTAAATTAATGATAAACCTTTAATTCTCCCTCTCTGTTATAAAAATTGTAATAACTTCTCTGGATTGCATAATTTCTAGATCATTCTACCTTCCATGAACTACGCAAAACTGGTGACGTAACTCTTGGGAAATTTTTCGAAAGTAAACCAAAAATTTCCTCTTGGCAAGCTTTCATATTGGATATTTATGCATTTCAGCTTTTCTCTGTGCACTGCTTGGACATAATTTTGCTGTGCTTTCTATCACAACAGTTAACAAAAATGTAAATGTTCTTGAATAAGTACAAGTAGAGTACCAAGGATTGTGGCCACAAACGTCAACTGGAAAATAAGAACGGAATTAAAACTGCCTCGACTTTCAACATTAGCATGCTACGCAATCAGATTTCTTCCTCTTCAATATGGATCTGCGATCTGTCCTATCTAGGTATTACACATCGACGCTGTTCCGTCTTTTTCTTGTTTTCATTCCATTTTTTTCTTTCTTTTTCAGACTGCATATGTGGTGAAGCTCTGGCATTTTTTCAGAGAGTGTGCTGAATTAGACTGGAAAGTTTTAAAAGATAAATTTCTTACGTATTTCGCCTATGTGGAAATTGTTAATTTCAGTGAATCTGTCAATATACCTTATTCTAAATTCAATGAAATTGAAAAATATTTCAGAGAAAAACTTAAATGTTCTATTATTGCATTTTTAGGCCAACAGGACTGGATTACGTGCTACTAACCTGTATGGAACATTTATTCCTCAGTTGGATTTCTGTAAAATAGTATCTGCAAATTCATCAATCTAAAAGTTATCACCAACTATTCAAATATGGTTTGCTATCATTACATATATATATGACTACTAATTAACCAGGGTAATAATTGAGGAAGACGTCTCCATGGTAAATCTTAAATTATGGTTAATTCAATGGCAATATTAACAGATAAGAAAAACAAAAGAAAGAGAACTTGTAGTATAGTTAATAGAAAGTATTATTATATGAATTTGAAGCAGTTTAGTTTGGAGAATCAATTCATTTGGTTATATAAAGTATTTCAGAATTCAAAACAAGAAAAACATACTTAAAAATAGAAAAGACAATGCTTTTGTTTAGATTAGTCTTGTATTTTGATAGAAACAAATAGGAAACAGATGATTAATAGCTGCTTATTTAATTTTATGATTTAGGGACTTATTTTTATCCTTTTGATGGTTATCAACGAGCTTAGCTCCAGTTACACACTGCGGAGGGTGCAAATGAACGCATACTCATATTACAGATTTATGACTGATAGATATCGCACATATTTGGGAAGAGGAATTGCTTAATCTTGCAACTGCAGAAACACTAATGATGATTCAATCATTTTCATTATTCCAGATTATGTAAAATTAAATTATGCAATGTTGTGGACAAAAATAATTCCTATATATTGTAATGTGGTGCTATCACTGTTGTCATCCCACACATTTTCTTCTCCTTTTTTGCATTTTTCATCAGAAATTTTTGCTTTATTCTGAGAGTTTGCAACAGGAATTTTTCCATTGTTTCAAAATAAACAAACTTGACTTTTTCTGTAAGGCTCGGTTAATTAACTAGCAATTAATTTGGAACTGACTATATACAGAGAAAATATATCTTAACCACTCAAAAGAGCAATTAGGGCTTTTAAAAGAAAATACCAAATTCTGGACAAAACTGTTTATTTTTCAAAAGAAATTTATAACAGTAAACTACCATTCACAATATATATTACTTGTATGTTTCAAAATAAACAGAATTATCTTAATTTGGAAAAGAAAGGGGAAAAAATCAATTTAATATGTTAATCCTTTGTGGAGGAAACTAGCTCATATCCATGTTGCACAAAAATCACAAAAACCAACTGCAGCCAGCCAGTTTGTCTGAGATTAAACTTAAGTTGAACTCCCAGTGTTCAATAGTTTTAATTAATTGGCCACTAGTGAGATGTTACATTTCTAAAGACAAGCTTGAACAACATGTCATTAGCAGATGGACAGCAGAACTATGGGTTGATAACTCTTTCAGATATGAAGTGAACAAAATACTTGGTTAAAAAAAAACAAGGATTGCAGTAACTATTTTTGTTTTCCAGATCCTCCATTTACAGAATCTGACTGAAAAACTGAATTTTGGTAAGTAATGAGCATTGGAAAGTGATCTAAGACAGTAAATTCATTCCCAAATTTTCTACATAAAATGTTTTGAATATAACTTAGCATGAAACGAATATTTTATTTATTGGAGCCATATAAAAGCTCTTATATTTACAAAACACTTCCACAATGATAAAACTATTTCCATGAAATTCTCTACCATATTTTATGAGATTCTGTAGCTTCAAGTGCACAACTTTAATATTTAAGGGGGGGACATGCTACAAATTTTCTCGAATTTCAAACTCCATATAAAAGAAAATATACTAATTACTTAAATGCTTAAATGGATGACAAATCTGCTATCTGCATACCACAGAACTGTAATCCACATACTGTCAAACTATTCAAAATTGAAAGGTATGCTATCATATTAAGATAATAATACATTCATAATCATGTAGAAGGTAAGCAAATTTTCCTTTACATAATCCCCATGCATACTTCACAGCATAAACTATTACCTACTTAGTTTAAAAAAAAAAAAGATACATATATTTAAAAAAAAAAAAAAAAAAAAAAAAATTTTGACATTTTCATCTACAAGTAATATAATGGTATGAATTAATTTTTTTATGAAATAACATATATCTTAAAAGTAAATTGCAAGATAAAAATCATACTTTTTTTAAGGAAAAATAGAAAACTATTTATTTACAAATGATGAACTTATAAAACAATCAAACATTATTCTTATAAAGACATTCACAAAACCTTTTTAATCAAATGAACTTAAAACCCTAAATATACCCCACTCCCCCCAAAAAGGAATAAACTTTAGGTTGCAAGAAAAGTTTGAAAAAAGTTTCAGTACTAATTTAAAGAGTTTGTGAATATAAAAGTTAACAGAAAAATGAAAACACGATAATGGCAGATAAATTAACAAATTCCATTTATTTCAAAGTAGGAAAAACCTATCTCTGAGATGAAACACTATCAGGAAATGTCTGCCATTTATAAATGACCTATTACATTAACAGTTTAGGTGGGGATTTGATAGTCAGTAATTTAATGTATATTTAATAAATGGTAATATTTGTTTAATAAATGGACAGCTATCTTTATAATATTTATCTTCCATACTGCTATCATGCTTCTATGAAATGAATCATAGTTGAATGACGAGTAAATTTTGCATAAAAACACATAGATATATAAAAATTTAATTTGTGTAAAAAGAACAGCTGCAATTTAGCAAATGTGTTCAAATAAAATTTTATACATGAGGGAGTGAATTTTCTCCACTGCATACAATTTAAATGTAAAGATCAAATTGCTTTATGGAATTTTATGTTTGCTATGAAAGTTCAGAAATGCTTTTCATTTTGAATACTTCCAGTTTACTAACTGTATGTACAAAATGCTATACTTACTTTCTAGCAACAGTGGTAACTCGAATCTTCCTCTGACCACTAGAATGTTGATACTGAGTAATGAACTGAATACAGCCTCTACCACCTTGAGGTATGGGTGCATTATGCTAAGTTTGTAAAAAGAAAGATAAAAAACAAAAATTATAAGATACATGCATTTTTTCAAATTACAGAAAAACAAATATTTGATTCAAATAATTTTAAGCAATGCTTAATTTTCACACAAACTATAATCAATATTTCATCAATTCATCCTTCTAAACCTCAATTTCAACAATAATCACAGGATATTTAAGAAAAAAAAAAAAAAAAAAAAAAAGACTAGATGCTTTTGTTCCTTAAATATTAAGCTTACAGGGTGATTCATGCACAGACCTCGAGGATGGGTAGGTTACTAAACAATGGTTCAGAATTATATAGCAATGTAAGGTGGAAACACAACCTTCATGTGCAGAAAAGAAAACACAAGAATTGAAAGAGAGAGTAATGTGAATAATAATACTTTAACCAGCACATCATTATAGTAGTGATATTCAGAGGTCACAGTGAGTGTTCGAAGTTACAACCATTAGTTAAGATGCAAGCATGTCACCAGTGCAGCACAAAATCAGACTTTTTGGAATATACCAACAGTATCAAGAATGATCAGATGATCGTGTCAGCTATGCTAAAGTGCCTGCCAAGAATGTTTCATACACCAGGCTTTTCAGGTAACACCAGAGAAAAAAAGCTATGGAGGACTATGCAGATTAATGAATAGAATCACCACGACCAAATGTTGAATTCTAGTGCCTCCTTGAGTTATCCACTGTTCATTACATGGGTGTTATGTGCCCTATAACAGCCTTGCCTGCTATAAAATGCCTTGTAGGCAAAAAGGATAAAAAAAATTGGGTTCCATAATATACTTTTGCTTAAATTATTTAGCAAATGTTGTGTGTAATCAGCAGGAAGCAGCTGCAGTACGTGCTTGCATGCTATGGATGCAAGTGGTTCAAGCACAGGATTCTCCAGATGAATGGTTTGGAGACAGCAAGGTTTGTAGCAATTACTTGTAAGCTGACATGTGGATTCATTTCTGCATAATGGAGCAGCATATTTTCTACTTTAGGTCTATGTGTCTTTGGTTCCTAATTCCTTTGACTTGTCTTGAAATATCCTATATCACACAATCTTTGACGCAGTCATGCCAACATCCGGTGATTTGAAATCTGCCTGTTTGAGTACAGCTCACTGTATTGTGCACAGTGGTTCACCCATTACAGTCAGCTGCTCCATATCCTAGACGTGTATCTGCTAACTCAAAATTACTGAAACCTTCCATCCTACTTTCTCTGCAGTTGATTGCTGAATACCGAATTTCATGCAAGATTTTACGTATTTCACTACAATGCCTCTAATGCACTACAAATGCATTTCCACCCTATGTTGTTACATATTTCTGAATTGTGTTTGAGTAACCTACCCCTCCCTGAAGTTTGTACACTTAAGCAAATGACCACGTACATGTGAATGTGGTGTTGCTCTCTCTTTCTCTCTATATATACCATATATTTCCATGTATAAGTTGAGAATTTTTGGAACTTTTTCAAAAGCAAAGTTATGGAGAACAGCTTATATACAAGTCTCCTTATCTTGCAAAAAATGTACATAATTTTCGATCAGATACAAGTCATAACATATATATAGTCAGATACAAGTCATAAATTGCTACACATGTTGTTGTTACATGGCTTTATTGGAAGGATCAATCCAAACATGTAAAACAGCTCAAGTATCACACAAGAACAACGAAATATAATAAATAGAACAAACATTTAAAATAAGAACCAAAACAAATGAACATGGGAACAAAAGTAAAATGTTAAAAATTAAATTTCTAAACCTTGTACTACTTTATATGTTTAGTTTATATTTCCTATAAAAAAAGTTAGTTTCAAACGGAATGAGTTTATGAATTATTTTATTTTTGAAATTATTTATAATGCTAGTTTGCAGCATCATCATAATAATGAAAGATCTTATATTGGTGAAATTTGCACCCTTGTGTATTTGAGTGTTCTTTCTCCAGTCTTATTTTATTTTTTATTTAAACTTATTAACTTATTTTTCATTTATGGAGAAATGCTGAGCAGCCATCCTGTTGTTAGAATTTTCAACAAACATGATCATCTTTGTTTGAAATTTCTTACAAAATAAATTTCTCTTCCTGTTTATTTTTTGGGAAGAAAAAAAGGTACAGAAAATTAGATTAGCACAGAAACTATAGATCACATACAAGACAACAAATAAATGGAATAAATGTGTTAGCTTCAGAACGGGTTGGTTACCAGAGAAAAAACTTTTGTCACTGATATATGGAGTTTTACTTTACAGCAATTTAATTGGAAAACATTCCAGCTGCTTTACTTGCTTGGCAACATCATGTTCGCATACTCCTTCCAGTTGTAGTTAGGATACAGCTGTTGACTGGAATAATTACAGGAATTCTTATTTGTGAATTGCTATATTATTAAATAGCTTTTATTTTCACAAAACTGTATATATCATTAGGTCTGACATTCTTATCTCTACTTAAATTTTACACTAACATTTATGCTTGAAGCCAAGTGGTGCTCTAACAAAAAAGAATCAAAATATTTATCTGAATGTTTAAGATCTACGGATATTTATATTTACCTGATTCACAATTTCAAAGAAAATGCCTACAGTATTACCAGGGCCGATACCGCAAAATTTCCACTGAGAAGTTCCACCAATACCAACTTCAGTATCTGACACACTGTTACTTTTACTGTGTAATGAAACACATGATCCTATAGCTCCAGATACTTTTAATTCACGAGATGTCTGCAAGAAATATTAAGTACAGAAGCAATAAATACTTTCCCATATATATATGTATATAAAATTAATACATGAAATGAATGAAATAAATCAATGAAAACCTGAATACGTACTTTGACTTCTAATGCTGCACCAAAAGCCATCTTAAATTCACCTTTAGGGTCTTTAGCAAATACTCTTTGAAATGTTTGTTTGAATAAAGACGAATTGAATGAGTCACCCATAACAATATGGCCTCTGGAAGGAGACAAATAATAAAAAACAATCACATAATTCCAGTTTGTATAAATATCACAGAATTCCAACAATCCATATTGCACAAAATAGAAAATTTTGCAGATTATAGGCCGTGTCTTTCCAAATTTTGTTTATATATCTTCCCTTCATAATTTTTACTTTAAAATTAAATTGCTGGCACATAAATAAATAATTGAAACATTAATTAATCAAGATTTATAGAATACTATTATATTTTTATATATACAATTATATATTATATTTTATAAATACTATTACACCGATACTATTGTATTTTTAAATATAATTATAAACACAGAAGATAATGTCAGTATAAAGAGAACATTTAGTGGAGAGCAAAAGGGATAAATGATAGATAGTTTTTGATGAAGTAAAGAATTCTTTTGAAAAATACACTAAACCAGTGAAATTACTTTAAATATATATATATATATATTTTAAAAGGCCTTAAAAAATTAAAAGAATTGAATTGAATTCCAGTGCTGTCTCCCACTGCATTTGCACATGCACAATAGAATTAATAACAGCAGTGGGCTGTAAGAGTGCTCGCAGGAGTCCTTTGTTACTTTGTCTCTAATTAAAAACTCCTTGTTCTTTTGTTTAAAAAAGTTTTTCAAGTCACACATCATAAATGATAACCATACTTTGATCTATGTTGGTTTTCCTCTTTCTCAGAACTAGGTCTTTACATGGTTTTATTTAAATCCAGTCAAATGCACTGTAGATAAAATATATATAAGTGCAGAAAAATTACAGCTGTTTTTGAAAAATTTATCACTGAACATCGCACTGCTTAAATCAAGATAATGGGATGAAGACCAGTAGTTTAGTTTCACATTAAAAGACTGGAGGATGTGGCATTTTCAATGACTGCACAACATATCAGACTAAATGATAATCTCCTTAAATAGGAAATCTTTAAGAGAACTGAAAACTCAACTTCATGTAAAAAAACTTTGAAAAGCTATTGTTTAGCCTCACAGCCTTCTAATTGTACTTCTAGATGATGAACTGATATCAAGAAGAAAATAATGAGTAGCAACTTCTTGTATAAATTGTGCCATACATTTAAATTGACTTGTATGCGATTCATGATGCAATTTTTTTTTTATTTTTAAAACTTTAAAGTTTTTTAATCTTAAAATATTTTCTTTTCTATGCACAATTATATATGTTTTGAATTTTTATAAAAAGTAAAACATTTGATTAGGATTAGCTATTTTGTTTTTATAAGATAAAGTGCAAATCCTTAGTTAAAATCTTCATAGCTCATCGCTGATAAATAACACCAACAGCATGACAAAAAGTTTATTAAGTTATTTAATATCATATTTGATTTATTTTGAATTTATTAAATTACTTAATATCTGTTTAAATTATAAAAAACACTAAATAAAATTAAATAAAATTTCTGTTTTTAACTTTCATCTACTATGTTTTCCATTTTTATTGTCAAAAAAGTCTCTAACTACTACTATTAAGAATCTAACTCAATTTGTTGTCAGTATAAATGAGCTTCTTCAGTGTATAATATTGTAAATGAACTAGCCATGACAGTGCATTTAGGTTGGAGTTCCTTTTCTGAAAATATGTAGACAAATGAATTCCTTATACAGCGCCATATAAATTCAAAATTAATATTGAAGGAGAGTGGGATAGAAGGATAATATGAAAAAGTAGAGATTTAAAATTTGCAGAAATTCATTTTCATTGTTTATCATAAAAAGACAGAGTAAACATGTGTACAGAAAATTCTAAATAACTGTAAAATTATACAACAAATTTACTTCTTCAAACAAAATAATTGTTGTCAAAAACATTTCTTTGCATACACATATAATGGGGAGAGGTAATGCTGTTAAATTTGCATGCTAAATTTTCTAAAACCATAATTTTGCTTTCTCAATTCAAAATGAGTGCAAATTATTGAGATTTTACTATACAAAAAACCTGAAATAAAAGCATTGGCTAGAACTTAAATATAGCATTTTGGACATTTACAGCTGTTGCATGCGTTATCAATTCTTTTGTTACAGAGGTTCAGTACTTAACACATAATTCAAGTAAAACTTTTTATAGTTTTAAAATTTTTTTCTTTTCTTTTAAAAGAAAGAACATTTTCATAAAAATTTAATGTCTTTGTATACTTTTTAAATATCATAAACTGGAAAATTTTACTCTGTATTTAATAGAAAAACAATAATTTGATAAAAGTTACTCTATTTACTGAAATTAAAATACAAAGAAATACTTCAGAAAAACATTTCCACAATGAACTGATTTCAATTTTAAATTCCTAACTTAGTTAAATATTGAACAAATATATAAATGCATTTATTTTAAATCTATGCTTTTATCTCTCACTTAAAGAATATATTCTAACGATAACTGTCACTGATAAGTTTAAATAAAAAAATGATTTATTAATGTTCCAAGTCTTGAGCATTCCAAAACAAATCTTTTATAAGCAGTATAAATTTTATACAATGAATTAAATTACGGCAACAAAAGCATACCTAGTTGAAAATTTCATAATTATCTTCCTATGTAATTTCAAAATTTTGGTCAATTTCTCAATATTTAACCAATAACTTACATAAAAATAAAATCTGCAAGAAGTTTAAAAAGGTACAAACCCTGTAAAATTAGGACAATATTTCATCTCATGCAAACCAGTTTGATCAAGTGCACAAGAATATATGTCAACAATATGACCATTAGCAGCAGCTCTGCCAGCTAAATTTTCATAATGCTGTAACATAAAAATCAATATTTAGAAATATATCAATTTACATATTCTACAGCTTAATTAGTTCTTGGAATTCATTTAAGTACAACATGTAAATAAATAAAAATAGCATTAATTTTCTAAAATACTTGTACACATCATTAAAAGAAAATTTTTAAATTAAAAAATATTTAAATAAATGCATAAGAGTGAGAATGAAAAGAATATTAGCATAATTTTTTTTTTTTGATAAGGCCATTTAGCAATGTCAAGGTTATAAAACCGCAAATTATAACCAATTTAACTTCATAGCTGCAACAAAATTTTCAATACAATTGATAAACAACTTCTAAAAAAAATCATTTCTGACCAAAAGAAAAAAATACATTAATAGAATGAAAAATTTTCCTGAAAAATGTTAACACAAAAACTTCATAAATATCTGATAATTTTCTATTCTTAATCATATTCTATGACAAAGATTCAGTATAATTACTATTCTACACATCTTATATGAATTGGTTGCTTTAATTTTTCAGGGTGATAAGCAGTTTTAAAAATACATACATTAATGGAAACTAAAAAAGTAAATTTCAGACAAAAAAATATAATTTAAGTAGAATTTTAAACAAAACATTTTTATGCATAAAAATTAAGTTTACTTTTATTGCTTTCTTCATATATTTGGCATTATCTTTTTCAATATCATGATGAGAACGAATTGTTGATTTTAATTCATCTCCCACAACTGCACCTGGTCCTTGAGTACAAGGTCCTCCAACAAACAGCATTATACGAGCACCTGTAGTTGGGTATGTACACTATAGAAAAGAAAATAATGTTCATAACTAGGAATAAATAAAAAGCTTCATGAATATTTTTAAACTGTGAATACATATTAAAAAATATGAGGAGTTTTTAATGAAATCTTACAAAAAAGTACCAAAACCTGTTCAACACTTTTATGCATTCTGTTTACGATAGTATCTACCAACACCTAACTTTTTGATATATGAAAAGCAACAATGGTATTTTTACAAAAAGAACAGACTAAAGCTTGACTGCATGCATTCATGTATGTGTGTGTATAAAATAATTAAAGCTTTCTTTTGTAAATATAAAGAAAGTATTTAATACTGCGAGTTTTTCACACTTATAGCCAGCTGACAGCCCATAAAAATGTGTGAAGAATAAAAATAATAATATGGTGGTGTATTTAATTATGACAAAGCACACTAGGGCTATCTGCCTAAGAGGAGGGATGCCTTTTTGGAGGATTTTCTAAGGGAAACTGGCTTGTATGCACGTTACACATGGGGAAAACCACGAAAACACCCATGCAGCCAGCCCGTTCGCGGAATTCGAACCTCGGACCGAACTACCAGTGTTCAGCGACTTTACCGCTCGGCCGCTGGTGGGCCAAAATAATAATATGAAAATAACACATATTGCAAATTAAAATAAACTGCATGAAAAAGTGCAGAGCAAAGATCTATTAATGTTAAAGTGAAAACCATAACCATACATCAAGAGATTAATGTATTTCTTCTTTATTAAAACTTATTGTATTTTAATCTGCATACTTCCAGTTAACTTCTTCACTCCCAATGTCGAGAGAGTGCATTTGTTCTGTGCATTCATGACCTTGGAGCACTGAATGTCACTGTGCACCCGAGTGCATTTTGCAATTAAGCCTACATGAAAAAGTAATTCCTACAAAAATTGCTTTTTATTAAAATATTTGGGTTTTTGCAGACAATATTCAAACATTCTTTCTTATAATATAAACAATGCAAAAATATGCAAAGAACCCAATACTTAAAATAAGCATGCAGATTAAGTGCAATATGAATAATAACGATTTTATTTCCAGATTGTACTTATTTCTGTACAATAACAAAGTAAAAAACTAAGAATATTAGCGTATATTATATCCTATTGACATCCTAAGTCCCACCTCATGAAATGCTTCTAAACTTTTGAGTATCCATTGTTAGCATCACGTTTTACATTCATAGAATAAAATAATGAATAATATTCTAAACAACAGGGCTAACACTCGAGAGATTCCATTCAATATGGTTTTATACCACCATTCTGATATAATTTACAAATGCAATTAATTTTCATTAACTAATTCAAAGCTATTTTTTTATTCATGAAGCTGGCTAAATCTTCTACTTTTCTTTCGCTACTCTCTTCAGTAATGATTTTTCTGCACACGAACGTTAACAAGAATGCGATATTTGTTTTCAATTGAAATACAACTATATCACTGCTTAAACGTTTTAAGTAAAAGAAATATAATGAAGACAAAATAAACTTAAATGAGTAATATACAATACTGAAAAAAACCATAAACATATTACAATATTCTTTTATATTTACAGTTTAACACTTTAAAATGACAATGGTGTACAAAAATAAGTGGTCAGTACTTTGGTATTACCCAATACTTGCTAATATACTGCCAGAAATCCATTAGTGCCTTTCAATGATGAAATATATTTTCAACGGCAGCAGATTAATAAGCACTTTTTTTTACTGTTTTTATTTTCATGTACTGTTTTGCAATTGCATCAAAATGATTGCTATTCTCAAACTTCCTTTCTGCCTCCCGTTAACTCTGCTGAATAAGAAGCAACTTCTCTTGAACTAATCTTTAGTTCTAACACCTTATAAGGTATTTTATCCCTCCTTCGAGTACGACTTCATGATGCAATGGTAGCACATTCAGTGTGTATTCGAGAGGTCGAGGTTCGAGTTCCGGAAAGGGCATTGCACATTTTTCACATCTCTCAGCATCAAAAACCCTAATGGCTCTACAACTTGTTAGTAGTTTTGTTAAAATTACATTACCACAGTGCATTTCCACATGCACAATTTGGTTGTATAAAAAATAGAACACTTACAATTTTTTTTAAAAAATTTTTTTGATGTAAAATACTAAATGTTTGGAAATAATGGATTGTTTTTTCTTAACGTTTTGGCAAGGTAAGTGAAAAAAGAACACAACATGCAATAAAAATTAGCATGACATAATAAAATGCATCCCCACAATGTTCGACATGGATATCCCTTCTCTTACGGGAAGTTCATCTTTCTACAAGAATCCGTAAAGAATTCAGAGCAGCATATAAGGTTTCCACAAGACTTGTCTAAGGCAAACAGTCATGGTACTGGCTATTACCCTGGTATAAAATAATCATTAGTATAAACTTTATGCACACAGCAATTAAAATTAGAAATAAACCATTAAAAGAGTTTTCAATGGTTTATTTCTAATTTTAATTTTCATGGATAAAGTTATATACTAAATTCTTATAAATATTTATCTATGCCTGTTTTTAACATTCACATTAAATTATGCATGATTTCCTTTTCATGCAACCTGTAGTACCTCTAAGAGTCCAACAGCAATCGAAAGTGCTACACCAGTTGATCTCAATGGTCTTTTTCCCTGCGGCACAGGCCAAGGATCCCTCTGAAGCTCTTCTAATAAATCTGTTAAACTCATGTCACACTTGTGAACTGGCTG
This sequence comes from Stegodyphus dumicola, assembly GCF_044657685.1. Taxonomy (NCBI): domain Eukaryota; kingdom Metazoa; phylum Arthropoda; class Arachnida; order Araneae; family Eresidae; genus Stegodyphus; species Stegodyphus dumicola. The sequence continues at coordinate 180,655,435 of NC_140776.1, read as the reverse complement.
CAAAAATCTGGCAAAATAATAACATAATCAAAAATCAAGATCAATTTAACTACCAGTTACTTATAATTATAACTACAAATAATATGAAATTTGAATGATTATTTAATAAGGATTTTTAATCCTTAAAATTAGGAGCAAATTTTTGTGTTTTTAATCTCCAAAAATTATTTTCCTTCTTTTACCATATTTCAGTTTACATTTTCTAATTTTTAATTAGAATTTCTATATTTTTAAAACTTTTTTACACTCGCATAACAGGAAAAAAAAATGATTAACATATATTTCTGAATATAATCATGTCATACATATGTTGAAAGGTAAGATTTTATTGAAAAAAAATTAGCTAAAATTGAAAACTTATGCATTAAATCACCTTGAATTCAGCCAAATGATGCTAAAAGTTCAAATAATCAGTTAACTAAGTTACCTCAACTTACCAGATTACATGAGATAACATTAAGAAAAAACAGGCTGGAAACAATTATCCGAACACTAAGAAAATTTGCATCAGCAATAGTATGGGTGAATTAATGATGACATTATCTGTAAGGAAGCTGATCATGAAGTTAATGCTGAAATGAAGGCTGATGCTATTTCTCCCATTTGCCAGAAGCGGAGAGAGATACTAAGAATTCCTAGGAAATTCCGAATCAGATACTGACAATGAGAAGCCTGGTTAAGGCATATTATGAATAAATGGATGCATATGTATTTCCTTCAAGTTGGCAGATATACCACCAAAATTAATAGGGGGACCGGAAAGTAATGTCATTTCTGCGCATGTCGACAACATGCTAAGGGCAGAAGTGGAAGCAAATCCATGTCAAACACTCTTAACCAACCTTGGTCGACCATCCAAGAACATTTAAAGCAGAATGGAAAAACAAGCAAAGCAGGTGTTTGAGTTCCCCATACTGTCTGAAGAGAAAAAAGCCAACCGATCCATCACATGCAACGTATTGCTTCAACGGCACCATACAGAACTGTTTTTTGATCATTTGATTACTGGAGACGAAAAATGAGTCCTATATGATAATCCAAAATGCAAAAGGCAGTTTTAATAGGGGTTACAAAAGGTTTACATCCCCAAAAGGTGCTTCTGTGTGCTTGGTGGAGTACTTGTGGATTTGTTCATTTTGAATTGCTGAAACCCGGACAAACTGTTAATGCAGATTTTTATTGTGAACAATTGGATCGAGTGAACCAATCTTTAATCAAAAAATATCCAGCGATGTTCAACAGAAAAGGCATCATTCTGCAACACGACAATGAAGACCACACTGTGCAAGACGGACACTGGAAAAATGAATGAATTGGGATGGGAGGTGTTGCATCACCCAGCATACTCGCCCGATATCGTACACTCGGATTTCCATTTATTCCCCTCCCTACAACATTTTCTTAGTGCCAAAAAATTTGAATGATGTCCAAAATGCCATCTTGGGATATTTTACTCAAAAACCAATTGATTTATATCGGTCCGGGGATTGAAAATTTGCACACTAGATGGCAAAAGGTTGTTGATAATGAGGGTGATTACATTATTGATTAAAAATAAAATGCGTTAAAAATTTATTCGTGTGAATTTAATGTAAGAAAGCGACATTACTTTCCAGTCCCCCTATTACATCAAGCCATTCCAATGGAAATTTGAAGGAACAGATCACTCTTTATTTAATTATCTAATCAACAAATATAAGTTATGAATATGGAATATAAAAACTTATATAATATAAGTTCAAACTTTGAAACTATGTGACAAACAAATTTACTAAATCATTACAGAATCCAAAAATCCATAACATAGTTTAAAATAGTAAAAAAATAAAAATTGTTTCCTTCTTTATTAACTCTTTTACTATGCCATTTTGCTGAACTTCACAGTCTTTTAATGGTTTGAGTATCCAATCCATGACTTCAAGCCTTGCTGTTCCATAAAATCATATTCAAAATTTTAATATTTCTTCTTCCCAACAACCTACACACAAAGGTAATCGATGCAAAGTTTTCGGTGCAAAAATTCAACAGCAAGTTTTCAGGGAATAACCATGAATTACAGTCCCCACAAAATTTTTTAACTATTTTTACAACAAAAAATCTGTATGTATCTGTATGTAAAATCTGTCTTTCTGTATGTATGTATGCATGTGATGATTGTTTTGTTCATAAAAACTTTTAAATTAAACTCTTAAAAAGTTCTTTTTTCTGTATTTAAGCTTTCTACATTCATATAGAGTTCATTAGATTTTGGATAACCAGAAGTGGCTTTTATGTGAAATCTACAACAATCTTTAATGGAGAATTGGATGTGGCACTTTACTTGAAATCTATAATAGCTTTTAATGAAAAACTATATCACAATATAATGTAAAATTTTTTAATTTTAGTAAGACTTTTATATCAATGGCCAGAACATATTAGATTTTGGCTAAACCGAAAGTGATATTTTACTTTTGTAAAAAATATATTACGAGATGATCCAAAACTTCTGAAATTTGGTATTTAAAACACGTACACGATTGGGAACATATTGCATTAAATGTATTCTTGGAATTATGCTAAATGTAAAAAAATAAGCTCATTATGAAGACAAGCTCTCATTATAAAGCAATTAAACACATTCGTCTCGATACTCAAATTTGGGCTCGTTTCACTTGCTGCCATGAAATGTTATCATTATGTATTATTTTTTAAAAAATAAAATAGCAGATATAAATAATATAGTAAATATAAAAAAAATATGGCAACAACTCTATTGGGATTTTTAAAGATCTTGAGATTTTGTTGAATTGTATGTGTGCAAGTGTGAAGAAAGTTATCTTTTGTAAGAAGAAATGAATAACAAACTTGGTTATCTTATTAAGAAAACAGAACATTGATATCAAAAACTGAGAAATGACTAAAAAAAAAAAAAAAAAAAGTATGACAATACTTAGGACACTATCAGGAATCTTGAAGATAAACTGCTTTTAAAAATATGATTGTTAAGTCATTGATTAGCAAATCCAAAACACTATGTGAAAGGCCATACTATGATCGATGCAATATTTTCAAATCAAAGCATGAGAATGGATGTGTACATGAGCATGTATGATTATCATTGACCACCGTATGGGAGAACATAATAATAAAAAGGAGTACTGATTATAATTAAAATCTACCCATAAAGTTTATAACCAAATCAGATTTTATTTACAAATGATCAGTCATAAGTGATAGTTTATTTAAAAATCAAAATCAAATCATCGTTAAATTTATACCTTTTTTTATTTGCACTAAATTGCACGTTAATGATACTGTTGACAGTGGTCATAAGCAAAATACATAAGTATCATTAAATTAAAAAAAATTCCCATTTAATATCAACTACTAATATTTATTCTACTTATTTATTTCTGCGATCGAATTATCTGCAGGTCATTTCAAAATCCCGTAGAAGCCAACTTCCAAATTTGAACAGCAAAACATTATTTAAAAATTTTCAATTTATACATGGAAGCATATGAAATGCACGTTATATGATAACAATTTAGAAGTTGTTGATGGAGCAGAGAACATGACTTATAGAATGGTGGAGCTTGGGGTATAAAAGACATTAACAGCTATAGTGACCGATTTAACACTTTATTCTTAATAAGCAAATTTTCAACATGAATTACACAATGGAATGAGCACAATTGTCATGCCTATTCTTGATCCCATTTGTGCCTTTTCTACACCTTTCTTAACAACTGATTTTGATGAAGGAAAGAGCATCAAGCAAGTTCATAGCAGAGAAATAAGAAAAAAAATGCGAGACATCAAGATGAAAACCTAGCTCAAAACGATTTAAATATGGTCCACCTTCATTTTGATTATTTAAGTTTTGATTTGCATATTTGAAATTATTAGCTTAAGTATTAATATAAGCATTTGCATCATTAGCGTTATATAAGACTCAAATGAAGTTAATTTTTAAATGATGTATTTAAAACACTTTATTATAAACAGTTGTCATTTTTTAGGACAGAAAAGGAAAATAACTAAATTAAATAATATGGGATGATTGCAAATTAAAGTTAGAATTTTGATTTACATAATTTTTATCTTGCATACTAATATACATACGTATAAAAAATTTTACACATATAAATTAGTTGACAGTAAAAAAGCAAGATTGTTAAATTAGTTTACTTCATATTTTAAAAACTAAAATCAATACTTCATTAAATCATAAAGTAATTCAATAGTTTTAAATGCCATGATACCTGTTAGCAGGAGGTACTGTTTGACCAACAGGCCCTCTTGGTTGCTGTGGGGCTCCTGGTTGCTGAATTTGAGCATATTTTCCAATACCCAACATGTCCTAAAATAAAAATCTTTCAGTTATTAATCTAAAGAATAGGACATAAAATAGATTTTATCACAAAATATAAACACACTGTACAATAATATATAAAACTGGTATGTAATAAGTTCATGAAACCTCACCTGTATTTGCTTGCCAGTAAGATCTTTAGTACCTCTAAAAACATAACTCTTGGAAATACCCTCACAACCCAGTTCATGAACCTGCACCATTCGGCCAAATGTTATGAGACCTATTAGAGCATTAGGTGGTAACAGAGACAGTGACATTTGCAAAGATTCCTGAATAAAAAATATACAAACAATTTTAGTAAAATTGTTTCAATGCAATTACAATTACCATCCACACATACATAATTCTAGTGGATGCACATGAAATTTCCAACATAAATAAAAGGTCTAAGAGAATGCAAATGAACTATTTTTGCTATATAACTCAAGCCTAACAAAAACAAATTTCCAGAAACACATTCTTTTAGAATTTTTATTTTTGTCTATAGTCATATTTAACATCCTGTTAACCCTTTTATACTTTCTATGAAATTGCTGTCATAATTATTTGTTCTTGAATAAAGAATTTACAGTCAAAAGTCGTTAATCCAGACTCGTCAGGACTTCGGCGATTCGGGATTATCGATTTTTCTGGATTATAGATCATCAGTTTAAATCTGGTAAAATGGCATGCAGAAATTATAAAATTAAAAATATGAAATCGTAATTTACGAAATAAAGAACAATTATGATCTAAAGGGTATCAAAATTTACAAAAAGAAAAAGCTTAATATTTATTTGTTTACTTTGTTAAACATTTCTTTCAATGTAAGTTGTTTAAGTTGCTTCGTTTTTTATGTGATAATACATTCTCTTTAATTCTATAAATAGACATAATTTCTTGTCCAGTTACAAAGTTCCGCTGTTCAAGTCCTATAATTGCTGTGTCAAGAATACCGACTAATTTGTCAATTGAAATGTTTTCGTTTTCAATAACCTCTGTCACTTTCTTCGCTATCGGAAGCGAAGTATAATGAAGAGTCATTTGCTTTAAATCATATCAAAGACAGAGTACATCGAGATGAAATACTACATTTAGTAAGTAATTATAAGCCAAATAAAATAAAAACATGTGCTCTCAAGATAAGGATAGTGCTGACAGATCAACTTCAATTCATTGCACGCTGCAGCGTTAAAGATAAACAAAGTTTAGATAAACAAACGTTAAAGTTTAGATAAACAAAGGATATGCCTTTATCCATTTTTTGCAGCAATTCCATTTTTTGTTTAATGGACTCAGAAACATACTTTCGCTTTGTAGATCCTTTACATATTAGTAAATATATATCGGAAATTCTATTTGACATAATCGAAAGTTCAAGCTTACTTTTATAAAATTGCTAAATTTTATAAAACAGTCTGCAAAAAATAATAAGCCGGATCCAATTCGAAGATTAAGGAACAACGCAATCCGCAACATTAACTGAAATAGATAATTAGATAATTTTAGCTTAGCTTATACCGTCCATTATACATTAAACATGCATTCATAAACGCATTTTTCGCACACGCAAATTCGCAGCCGTAAAGGTCTTTTGGCGACGCATGCGCAGAAAGTTTGTAGCTTTGAGGTCCGGATTATAGATCATTTCGGATTATGGGTGTCCGAATTAACGACTTTTGACTGTATATGTTTTTCATCCTTAATAGTCTCATGCACATTTTTGTATTGAAATTTTTCTTTTGGTGTTAATCACTGCTGCACGAAAAATTTCTTTTCTGTTATTTACATCATTCAGGAATTTATGTTTAATTAAAATTTCCTTTTCTTTGAGTGAGAGAGTCACTGCTGCTGATAACAAGCTAAGTGAAAAAAAACTGGAATTTTTTTAGAAGCAAAAAGCAGTGAAGAATCATCAATGAGGAAGGCAAGAAATAAATAACTATGTAAGATGTACTGACTGTAAAAGTATACTACAGAAAATAAGAGATTTAAAAAAATTATACAGATAACCAATAAATTAACAAATTTTATTCAATATAAATGGTAGAACTCATGCACACAGCATCAAAAGCAAAAGTGACAATTACAAAAACTTCAATAATGGGTTCAACAGTTATTCTGAATGCGATTCGAGAAAGAATTGCTGGTATTAGCTCAGCTATACAGTTCTTGTTCATTATATGGTTTCCAAGAGCCATCTTGATAATATATCTATAGCAATCCAACTCTTTGCAAATCATCATCAAATGGCTAGCAATCTTATCTACAATTAATTACAGTCCTACATACATATGCCAGTCCTACTGTCATCAACCGAATTCAGAAAAGCACTGTAAATTCTATAAAAAATTCTTGAACCATAAGGTGCTAATCAAAAAAGATATCAGAAGTTTTACAAAATTGAGAACAAAAATCTATTGATGAATAACATGAAACAGACACTGATGATGCAGTTGTTTGTAAGATATAAAATTTCAACAAGAACACAGTTATAAAAATATTATTTAAAAGATTTAAAAATGAATTTCAAATTTGTATAAATAATTTAAGTATTAATGTTTAACTATTATTTTAGGATTGATTAATGAATTACCGTAATTTCCGGAAGAAAGGCCGCATCAGCGTAAACGCCGCACTCGAGAAAAATGGCGGGAAAAAAATTAAAATTACACAGAAATGCTGCAATAGATTAAATTGCGCGTGACATCGTCGTGGGCCGTATAGATGCAAAAACTCAACCTAAGTCCTGATATATGACATACCATCTCCCTTCGGAATAGTTTTTCGTTTAAAAATGATCATCCGCTTTAGCTTGTCACCGTTTGTGGCACAAGCTAACACACATGTAAATGACATTCTTTCATGCCCCATCATAAACATAGATACAGTTTTTGCACCAGTTTCATCAACAGTTCTGTTTGCAGGAGAGTCGGAAGCTAACGGCGTTTCATCCATATTTATTATCTGCGACCAAAGAAGTTTTTTTTTTTGTCAATAATAGCTGGCACATATTTTAGAAAAGATGACTTTTTATACTGCCAGTCCATTGGTAATTGTTGCCCGACTGTTGTTCTAGTACGCACAGAAATATTTTTTCTTTTCATAAATCTGCTACACCTCCTTTGAAATCATTTATGTTCATTCGTTTTGCTATAAATTTTGCTTGTAAGCGAATTTTTACAGTCGAAATTGCCATTCCCTTTCCTCGTTGCTCCTTTATCCAGTTTGCAAGGTCGTCCTCTAGATTTGGCCACCTTACAGTACCACTTCTTTTGGCTCGTTTCTGTTGTGGCATATTTTTAAGAAGTTCTTTTTCAGTTCTCCATTGTCGAATACATCTGTCGTCCACTTCAAAGTCTCGAGCTGCTGCTCGATTTCCAATTTGTTCAGCACGTGAAATTACATTAAGCTTAAAACCAGCAGTATAGCTTGTGTGCCGTTTAGGGACATTTTAAAAAATCTTCCATTCCCTTCTTACTTAAAAACTATTCAACAAGTACTTGTACCCAAACTGATGGGATCTGTATCTGGCAGAATACCAAGAAAAATCCATTCATGCTGAAGGGGAAATACGTCAGAGTTCGTTATTGCGAAGCAGGTGGAGTCGTGTCCGCCTTTGAAAAAAATTGCAGAAAAGGCAGGGGTGGGGAGAGGATGGGTCCTGGAAGATTCATCGAATGGCAGAGGAGAGAGACTATTCGAACTGATGAGAATGTTGATTTGAAAGGGGGAAGAATGTTATTGTTCTGAGATCTCGTTTAGGGTGAATAAGGCATGTAGGTCCGTTCAAGGGAAAGAATGTAAACAAAATAACATTTGCAAAAAGCAACTGAGTGGTCTTTTGTGTGGGAACAGCACCAGTCTATGCACAATGACAAGGCCATCCAAACTATGTACAATGACCATCATAGGAAATATTTTATTTTTAGTGCACCTAAACGCCGTACCCGCTGAAAATTTAAGTTTTAAACACGTAAACACCGCGGCGTTTTTTCAGGAAATTACGGGAGTTGTTATTCTTTTAAATGAAAATTTTGTACCCTAAATGTTATGTTGATGAAAAACACATGTTTTCCTTGGTCAAATATCTAAATCTTTCAATCTCATTCTAGCTACATGTTTATACATTCATATTAATTACAATTACTAATATTTTTTTAATAAATAATGAGCATTTATACAATAATGTAAACAAAATTCCAAACATTAAGCAGACAACAAGAATGTTAATTCAACGTACCTTTAACTCAACTAACTCTTCTTCATCAATGCATGTATCCACAACAAAAAGGAATATAGGTGGTAAACAGGGTTGCCTCTGAAAGAATAAAAAAGTTGTATTAGCTCAAAGCATAATATTTAAGATAAAATTGTTTCATAAGAATAAATTGAATTTAATTAAATAAATTTAATTTAAATACAAATTTAATTAAATAATTCTCTGCATCATTGCTGCAAGGAATGAAATTTAAATTTAAATTTTAACAAATACGTATAAAAGTAAAAAAGCAAATTTAAAGCCAAAAAATTTTTTAAAAAATTAGAAAAATGTGCAAACATATAAAAGATTTAATTCTCGAACTAATCTACAATATCATTTAAATTCAGAAGCATAAGCAAATCAAGTGCAAAACCAATCCATGAAAATAAATTCACTAATTTAGCAAATTAAAATTAATCTAAACAATTTTTTTAAAAATGCACAAGTGAATTACTGTTGAGCAGGAAGGAGACAGACTTATCAAGGGGAAGTTGCCTCCAAACCTAACTCTCCAATCATTCAATTCGTGTTTCGTCATTCATGCAGGCAAGGGCAAAAGTCAAAAAAGTAAAAAGTGAAGAATGTCTAAAAAGAAATACCAATTAAGTGGTACCCCTAGAAATTAGCATTTAAGAATTAAAGTTCTAAAAGGAAAATACTAATGAAGTCTTTTGAGAAACAAGCAAGTAAAGTCAAGTATTAAATTAAACTTTTTTTAAAAAATTAAATTAAAAAAAAATTTTTTTTATATAAAAAATAATCTAGAAACCAAGTATTTTAGAAACCCTTGTCTACAGAAATCTCCCCGACAAGAATATGCATATCAATAAAAAGAAAAAAAAAGAGCTAGACATAATCCATATAAACCAATAAGAAACAAAAAGAACTAATTCACAATTTTTTAAAAAACAAATATACACTTAAAAATATAATTTCATATCTAGAAAATACTTAAATACTACATAAAAAATTTTAAGAAATACTTAAAGCAAGTAAATAGTAAGTTTTAATTCTAACTTACCTACTATATGAGCATTGGGGGTCTGCAAAAGTGTTTTTAAAGAGAAGTAAGTGTGCTCTTTAAATAACTATATAGATGGCGCTAATGTAGGTAAAGTTGAGTGCCAAGCTGCTATCTTTGTTATATTAAATTTTTTTTGCAAACATTAATATAAAAATATATAAAAATAGAAAAAATTAAAATAAAAATCCTAAAGGTATGTAATTCAAGTTTTAATTTTAACGATCAATTATTTAGGGAGTGAAGTAGCTGAGCCAAACAAGAGATGTAAGTTTGCTTGAAGTAAAATAGAGTTAAGTGGTATATATATATTTTATAAGAATTATACAAGATATTTATTCATTATTATATCACCTTATTTGGCATGGCGATAAACAAGCTGCCTGTCAGAATTTTGGGCTTGTGATCAAATCTTAAAGAAAGCATAGATGTTTATAAATGTATAGAGTACTTTGCAGCATGGGGACAAACAAAATACCATTGAGCTAAGCAACCTTGAGAGGTTGGTGGTAGGGAAGAAGAGTACCCTTGAATCTGTTTTCCAGGGCATTCTCTATTAAATTTAGGATGCACTGGAACTATGTATATTCCTATAACATGCCCAAGGCATTCACCAATTGCAATTGCAACATTTTCTTCCTTGGTTATAATGAATCTATACACCTGGATCTAGATTTACAGACTTCTTCAGATTAGAATTAGTGAAAACAATGTATAATACTTCTGAGCAATACATATTTACTGTACTTAATGTATTTTACTGTCAATCCTTTTTGACAGTGTCACCAAAAACTCCAATTTATTGGTAATAATGGATAAGTATGACATCACAACACTCCTGTTAAGACGATTTGATTTATGTAATCCTGGGTTTCAGTAAATCAGCTAAGGTTTCATAAGGAAGTTAGGTATTTATGTATTATCTCAGTTAAACGTGAAACTGTCGCCGAGCAAAGCGATTTTGTGCCGATCGTGGATAGGTACGACACAACACATCTGAAACATCTATACCTTCAAATGATGTAATCCTGACTCATTCTTGGTGAGCCATGTTTTATTTTATTGAACAAGGATATAAAATTAACTATTATTATATTTTTTCCTTGTACTTATGGAAAAAAAAAAAAAAAAAAATTTAAATTTGGGTTCTCCCTTCTAGAAATAAACAGAGGATGTTTTTGAAGTTACAGGATCCTACCATTAAAAAAGATTTGTATTAATGGACACGATATGGTCAGCTGAATATTTTCGAAAAACAGTAATAAATGGGGACAATCCATGCAGGAAGTTTGTACTCAGAGCGTTCTAATCAGAGCTTTTGGTAAAATTAAAAGGCCTAACAAAATAGTAAGAAATCATAAAAAGCTTTTTTTACAAAGTGGGTCAAATACTGATTGTTTATTAAATAAAGAGGCATCAGTTCCTTCAGAATTCCATAGGAATGACTGGTAGAACTTTAGTAGGATCTCCGCTAATGCATCATTTGATGGCAGTCAACTTTAATATTTGATGGGGTAATATTTAAGTATCAGAAGTTATATGTTAATTGCTATTACTCTGCATTTTGGGGGAAAAAATAGTGATTAACATTTTGGGATTTTCACAGAACATTAAAGAGTTTTATTTTCAAGGTAGCAGGTCTGGTTATACTGATGAGCATACACAACACATTAAAAGATTATAGAGCTCGTCAAAATGTCACAATAAAAGACACAATGGAAAAGCATGATACCAATCAGATTCATATTTAAATGAATTTATGCAGCATCAATTTTGTAAAGAAACTGACTGTTTTGTTGTCCATTTATACTCCATCAGGGATTTTTAATAGCTGAAATGACTAGTGCTAGTTTTAATGAATTGCTTTGTCATATAATCTCAAAGCTTGAACTTACAGTTATTTACAAGTAATATGCCATATCTGTAATCTGCACCTGCTGATTATCTAATTAAATAAAAAAGCAATCCTTTAAACTTCCACTCGTCCTAAGCGCAGTTTTGTTGAGATTTTTGTCAACATTCACAGCTAATCAGAAAATATATAAGTACCATATTTATCTTTTTATATGCTCAGCAGCTAAACCAAAATTTATACTGTAAAATACAACCGAAATGAAGACCAAGTAGCATTTATGTACAAAGAATAGCCTAATTAAAAGTATACATGTATGTAGACTAGAATGACAGTTTTCAAGTTAACTTAGTTCATAATTATAGCAAATTTAATAGAAACTAACTTTCAGATAATAAAAATGCAAAGATACTGACATAGACAAAAAAGAACATTCATTTTGAATAACATTCAGAAAATCAACTTTTTCCACAGATACCTTCTGATTATCAGCAACTGTTTTCATCATTCAGTATATATGGCATAGTTTAGAGTACACAGGCAATAACAGGCAACCTATGTCTGTATGTATCACACTGCAGGAAGCCACAGGTATAATTTTGTAGACCTGGTGAGTCATGCTCACACATGTTGTATAAAATTTGAGATTCATTTAACTGGAGAAACAAGAAGTGAAAAGGACCTGCAAGACATCACCCCCTACCTTATTTTGCTGAATTAGTTCGGTACAATACTCAGCAAACAAAAGAAAAGACTCTTTAAAAGAAATTTTGAAGGCCATAGTTAAACAGTTTCCATCAGATGTAAAAGTGTAACCATACAAAATTTTTTCTCCACTCATAAAATATGCTTTTAATAAAATGCCTTTTTTAAAATTACTTATGGACAAAACAGTACCTAAGGCAAACAAATATTTTTGCCATATCACAATGTCACCAATCAACTATCAACGTTTCAGAGGACAACAGTAATTAGAAAATACCCAAACTATTTTAGCGAGACAATTTTTTTTTAAATTAATTTTTGATAACATGCCTTTTTGTTTTCAAAATATTCAAATTTACTTTGCCAAGTATTAATTTCACTAAAATGCTCATATTACATATTAAATTTTACTCAAACTTTTTTTTTTTTTTAATTACATGCCTTAGAAACTGCTTATCAAATTTAATTTTTGTAGCTCAAACAAATTACACTGGATAGAAATGCTTTTATTATTATTATTATTATTATTATTATTTTTTTTTTATGTTTTGCAGAATCTCCCCTTTCAAAAGCTAGAATTAAATGTATTAAATGAAAATGCTTTAACAAATGTCATTTTTAATGCCACAACACTTAATCAACATAAAATGAAGTCATTTCATGTCACCACCTAATCAACATAAAATGACGTCCATTTCATGTCATAAAATTTATTTTTAAATGAAAGTTATGCTGTTACCTTTACAAAATAATAGACTAGTTAAAGCAGTTTTTTTTAACATTTAAAAATGAGAGATTTTAAAATATGATACTTTACAATATTTAACCCTCCGAGGGTTATGGATGTAAAACTCCATACCAAAGGATGGCTTTGGTACACCTTTGTTACATATGAACATTTCTGCCAGATCCTGATCAATTTGATTCTAGGTTCAATGCATATTAGAAGTAAATAAGCAATGTAAATAATGAAAAAGTCATTTTAGAATTATAATCAAGAAAACAACACTTACTCATGACATGTTGGGGACCTTTGTAATGTTTGGGCCAAACCCGTAACATTCGAAGGGTTAAAATTATAACAAGCAAGTGTTCATATAATTTAATACTACATTAATATGAATAAAAAATATGGGGAGAGAGCATGTATGCAAAACAAATACATACAAATACTTACAGTAATGGTATATTCTATAGTTGAGAATTGAGGAATCAATTCAGCAGGTTGATGATGTTCAGATATTGAAGCATATTGAGGGGGAAACTGTATGATAAAAATAAAATTAACTGAATTCTATAACATTATTCACACATTAAACACAATTTCAAGTTTATAAGCATATAAGACATGAAAAGCAAATCCTGAGAGTAAATAATTTTAAGTTTAATCTCCAGAATAAGGTGCCCTAACCCTCTATGGAAGCTGTCTTGAAACTCTCTCAAGTCAAGGAAGCCATCAATCACTATTTCCTCTTTTTCTTTGTGTGAATGTATATGGAAGGCAGACAACTTTCTCAGTAATTTAAGTTAAAAAAGCACAATCAGCGTTGTATGCATTTTACGTAGAAAATGAAATGAAATTTTTACGCTTTCTGATTATCTGTACCCCCACTGAAAAGTCACAAAAAATATTCATGTCATGATGTAGGGAAAAGTATTTATGTGGCAACCCAGGTATGTGCATAACACATGTCTGTTAGGCAATGCTAAAATTGTGCAATTCTCTGCCGTTTTCTGTTTTCTGAAGTGAAAAAGATTGCTATGTGCATGGTGAGAATAACAGTGCAGGGGGGGGGGAATAGGAAGGATACTGGTGCACAAACTCAAAACCTTGAAAGACTTCAGGATTATTCAAAATGGTATAAAAACATAGCAGAACCACATGACACCACTTGGATTTGTGATTATTGTAATTCATATGACACCAAGTTTACAAAGATAACGATTATTTTGAATGCCATTTAATATTTTTGGCAACCAAAATAACCGGGGAAGTTTTAATGAATTTTTCGTCAGATGATATCTCAAAGCTTAAGAATGTAAAATTTCACATGAAAGAATGGCTTTCCAATTCATTACACAGGCAAATTTCTGCCAGCTGTTGATTTTTCTGATTTCAGGTTGGTTGTATATTGGAAGGAAAGGAGTTAAAGTACAAAATGAGATAGTTATTTTGGAATTATACTTAAGAAAATATACTTATTCAGGACATTTAGGAAAATTTTAAAACTTCAATGCCAAACCTGTAATGCTCTGAGGGTTAAGTTAATATTTATTTAAGTTTTATATATGCCGTATTCATAATTTTTATCTACTGGTTATGCAATTAAATAGGGATATATGATTATCTAGCTAAATAAATAGCCATTTTTACTTCCTTATAGGAAGTAAGGGAAATATTGTACTAGTGAAAAATTTCAGATATCATATTTCAGAGAAAATATCCATTTTGACTACTTTCGAATCCATTTACACGATATTTTTGCACGACATCTGTGCGTGGAGACACAATAAAGGATTAGTTTTTTCTAAGTGGATTGTAAAATTGTTATTATGTTCTGGTTAAGGCCTTTCAAGTCTTTAGTTAATCTGCATGCAATAGCTGTGGAATGATCATTAATTTAAAAGTTTTAGCGGCACTAGCCCTAACAAGGCCACCATTTGTTCACATTTGAAATTTAGTAAAATAAAGAATTAAGTCAGTTGGTTCACCAACTCTAGTGTCTTTTTTCCCAGTGGGAACAAAAGTTAACTTTCTATTTTGTGCACAAAAAATTGGGTCTTCTTACCCATTGGCCAAATTGCTTACTTTGAGAGGTAGCTAAAAACAGTTAATTTTTTTTTTTAAACTGTATTTGGTGTTTTAGGTTTTTCTGTATTTTATGATTTTTAATAAAAAGATGTTTTGAGTTTTTGTGTAAGGAAATACGTTTAAATTCAGTGCAGCCAAAAATGGGTATAATTTAATAGGCTGTATAAGGAAGTCACATGGTGTCTGCATCAGACATCTTTTCTTAAAAATTCTGCTTGAATGATTGGTGAAAGTTTGGTGGGATCTCTGTCAGAATTTTATGGTATAGAGGAAAATAATGCAGTAAATTTATTTCTTATTCACATGTTTATAAATTACTGCTGGCTTTAGGTCTCCACATTTCTAAGATTATCATAGTGAATAGAAGTGAGCAAAACTTCCATTACTAAATACATTTTTAGTTTACATATGCAAACTTAAATCTTTATTTATTTCATCTCACTGCAGCTTCAAGCATGATTTAAAATTAGTTTTGTGCAGTGGTGTAACTAGAAAAGCAAGGTGGGATGGTGCATCATTCGGGGGGATGGCCAAACTGATATTATGGAATTTTAAACTTAAATACTTTGCATTCTTGGGGAACAGAAGAAGGGAAAAAAAATTTCAACTGTCCCCGGGTGTGAACACCCTAACTAGACATGATTCTAGCAAACACATAGCTAGTTACGGTTCTAGTTATGCATACATTTTATTTATTTCTCCTTTTTTTCTTCTTTTATACATAAATACATACATTATTATTTTTATATACTTTTAAAGTATAAAAAATAAAACTCTACTTTAAGTGCCAATGAGGAAATATTCCAGAAAATTGCTTCGCATAATATTAACACAGCATAAATAAATTTTAAAGAAAATAAACTAATTATTAATAAAGTATATAAATTACACAGTAAACATGTGTTTTACTTACTTGATTACGTTGGAAGCAAAAGTTGCAAACCCATAACTTCGCTCGATAATCAACTTGGCTTTTTTTTAAAAAAAAAAAAAGGACAATTTTGAGTTTTAAAAACTTATATTAGTTTTATAAATTACATAAACATCATGACTTATGTTTTCTGTTAAGAAACAAGCTTATTAATTCATTAAATCTGCACTGAGTTTATAAATGATGAAAAATAAGCAGCAATGAAATTAAGCAATAATCTGAATGATGCAAAAAGCAAGCAAGCCACAATTTACATGGAATTAATTGCATCATCTTTTATAATTTTAAAATTATAATACAATTAATTACTTGCAAAGAAAATTAAACTGTACTGTATTTTCACTTGTTGAAAGTATATTTCACAATTTCATATGGACTAAATTGAACTAGTTTAAATTGTAATTAAATATGATATTTGAGTTTAATATATTCTCTCTCTCTGCCTGGCTCTACACTAAACTGTTTTTCAATTTTTAGCTCATACAAAATTATACCCAAATGAAACCAAAAATACAGATGATTCAGAAAAATATTAAAAAAACATGTTAATATCATAAATCATTATGTCATGTATAATAATAAGTTTCTCCAATATGGACACTAATGCTGACCAGTTGGTATTGAGGATACTTATGGACTTGTTACTAGTCAAAGGGCAAACAGGAGGTCAGAAAAAGTAGGCAACAAGAGCATACTTACAGAAGCTAGTTTCCCTTAGAAAGTTATCCACAACGGTATCTGTCTCATTAGTCAGAGAGCCCTTATACACAGGGTTATCCAAATTAAACTTTTCCAACTCAGAGGCCTGTGCAGAGTGTTGTATGGGTCATAATGCGATGAAATTTCAAAAACAGACACTTTAGATCATGCACTCGAGATTAAACAAAAAAAAAAAAAAAAAAAAAAAAAAAAAATTAGTACAAGAAGTTGCCAATAGGTGGCACTGCAGATCAACAAGACATTCTACAGATGTTCTATACGTGTGCCGTGGTTCTCCATAACTCTTTCCATTCGCAAAGCAGTGTGTTCCACAGCGGAACGCAGTAAGTCCACGTTAATTCCACGAACATGTCGAATAACTACATCTTTCAGATATGCCAAGGTTGCTGGGTATTCTCGGTAAACCCGATCCTTTAAGAATCCCCATAACCAAAAGTCGCATGGGGTGAGATCAGGCGAGCGGGGAGGCCTAGCTGTAGGGTAACAGCGGCTGATCACACGTGCATCGGTAAAAGTTGCCCGTAACACCTGTTGAACGCCACGAAGAATATGGGGAGGTGCACCATCCTGCATAAATATCGTGTCCTGGAGGCGCCATGTTGCTGCAGTTCAGGGATCACAAACGTTGTCAATATGTCCTGATACCGTTTTCCTGTGACAGAGCAGGTTTTGAATCCTGTTGGAGTCACCTCTTCAAAAAAATAAGGCCCAATGACGAATGTTGCAGTGAAACCGCACCATATAGTAACCTTTGGAGGGTTCAAGGGCATTTGATGGATTGCACGCGGGTTTTCACTTGCCCAAATGCGGCAGTTGTGCGTATTCACTTGACCATTTAGGTGAAAATGGGCCTCATCCGTCCAAAGGATGTTCCACGGCCAAGCAGCATCGACTTCCATTCTGGCAAGGAACTGCAACGCAAATGTTTCCCGAACTACAGGATCCCCGTCGGACAGCTGATGATGACTATGGATTTTGTAAGGAAAATAACCGAGGATTCAATGCATCCCATGCCAGACGGTCGTATAGGACATATCAACAGCACGAGAAACAGTTGGCACACTGACAACACCATGTGGCGATTGGTTAGTGGGGTCCTCGACCGCCAAAGCAACGTCTTCTACGTGTGCAGATTCCACAACCTGTCGTCCTCTACCTGGTAAAATTCCCAGCTGTCCTGTTCTTTCGAATTTCTTCATCATGTCTTGTAGAGCGGGTGGTGTCATTGGTCCTCGGCGTAAGATCTTCAGCCGACGGAATGCTCTTATGCTCTATGCAAAGCCTGTCTTCCACTTTTGTAGGGCTCGTCTTTTGGATACGTTGTGCAGAAGCTTTATTTCTGCAAATCACGTTGCTGCAATATGCACATTATTAGTGTTACAGTGCCACCTATCAGCCACTTCTCGTACTAATTTTTTTTGTGTAATAAATCTCGAGCGCATGATCTGAAATGTCTGTTTTTAAAATTTCATCACATTATGACCCATACAACACTCTGCACAGGCCTCTGAGTTAAGAAAGTTTAATTTGGATAACCTTGTATATTGCCACATCCAAATAACACAACCCACTCCAGTAAATCAGAAGTTGACTGTACAAACTCAGCCTAAAATTTTACAAACATGACTCCAAATCCATACTTGCAGCAATATCCAATTCTTGCAAATAGCAATAGCACTACAGCCAAACTTCTAATTGATATCCACTCTGCACATACAGATAACATACAAAGAACATCTGATATACTACTACTAAAAGCTTAGGAGATGCTGAACAAATTCAAAGGGTCATCCTGAGGGATAGAAGAAGCGACTGGAAGTCAAAAAAGATTGGAAAACTATAATATAAAAGAAAATGAAGATATTACAGTTCAGCAATAATTATACAAAAAGAGAAAGCTGCAGACGAGGAACAAAATACTAGTTGAATTAAAGCAGACCTCAAGCTTTCAAAAGCATCAAGACCTTTCTCTTTTATCACGACTGGATTTAGATTTGACGAGATCCTAAGCTATTTGAGATATGGGGCCATTTATGAGCTATATGAAACTTTTTTTCTTAATACAGGATATAGTACAATTTTTGGTACTTTTCCGTTTCGCCGGCGCAAATTTCGCCAAGCAGACTTTATTGGCGACGACATACAGTATACACATAAAAAATATTAAAAAAATATTAGTTCTAAGAATTCTTTTAAAAAAAGAAGGCATAAACATTTTAATACCGCTTAAAGTTTTATAAAAAGCCAATAAATAAAGACAATAAATTTGTAAAAAGACATTAATTTAAGAATTTACTATGCTTTCATGGTTCAACATCCTGATTCGCCGGTTCATATCACGTGACCCCAAGCGATCTCATCTCACGTAAACTACTACAAAAATCTAATTATCTCAGTAATTATCTACATTCATTTCAAGTTAAATCTTAATTTGGAACACAAGTTTAAATGCAAGAAATATTTCAATTCGTACGAATAGCTTACTCAGAAATTATGTAAAACTGCAGTGCTTTACTTCGCTAATGCATTCTCATTAGAATGGATGAATTTAACCCTTGACTTTACCTTTTCTATATTTTCGGCTTCGGATAAGCACTGTCATTGCATCCCAATTGACTTAATTACCGAAAATGGCCTTAGACATAAACTGAACTATCTGATAAAAATTCTATGTATTCTATATGCCAGTATTGTAAGAAACAACCAGTCTGATAAGAAAAAGCTGCGACTTGTTTTGTAAATGATGCGTAAAAGGTTACCAGCGAGAATATTCTGTTTGGCATCAGTTGTATCATTATTGGCGACTTTATCGCTTGCGCCGGCAAAACGGAAAAGTACCCAATTTTTGAAGGTGGCCCTACGCTATAGCTTGTGCAGCGTATATGTAATTCTGGCACTGTCCTTTATTAAGTACGTCCTTTATTAATTTAATGTATGTGCTCATTTATATTTTAAATAGTGTTTTTGAA
This sequence comes from Stegodyphus dumicola, assembly GCF_044657685.1. Taxonomy (NCBI): domain Eukaryota; kingdom Metazoa; phylum Arthropoda; class Arachnida; order Araneae; family Eresidae; genus Stegodyphus; species Stegodyphus dumicola. The sequence goes on along the minus strand of NC_140776.1, from coordinate 180,635,822 downwards.
TTTAATTATATTTTAATTAAATGATAGTTATTTTGTGAATTTTATGTTTGTAGGAATTTGGTATACGTTTTAGTTGAAGTAAACGTGCATGGAAATAATTTAAATATCTGACACTAAGTATTTGTAATGGTTGCGGTATGAATTCGTTGGTGACGTGTATAATGTAATAGATGATTTAGAGGTAAAAGTTTTTGGATATTTTATTTATTTTATATGTGGAAATGTTCATTACTTTTTCGCGATCAGGTAATTTCATATATGTTCTTTTTACCGGGTTTAAAGATTGAGAAAATTGTCATGTATTTTCGTGAAATTTTTCTAATTTATGAGAAAAAAGCAGTGTACATGGATATAGTGAAGAGTGTGCGCAATGCCATTTTTGTGCAATTCTGGGATGTTTTTTTAAGTAAAACTAAGTCGGCGTGTACATGGTTTAGTTATATTTTAATTAAATGATAGTTATTTTGTGAATTTTATGTTTGTAGGAATTTGGTATACGTTTAAGTTGAAGTAAACGTGCATGGAAATAATTTAAATATTTGATACTAAGTATTTGTAATGCTTGCGGCATGAATTCGTTGGTGACGTGTATAATGTAATAGATGATTTAGAGGTAAAAGTTTTTGGATATTTTATTTATTTTATATGTGGAAATGTTCATATTTGGAAAGTGGTGTGGTGTATTTAATTATGGCAAAGCACACTAGGGCTATCTGCCAAAGAGGAGGGATGGCTTCGTGGAGGACTTTCTAAGGGAAACTGGCTCGTATACACGTTACACATGGGGAAAACCACGAAAACACCCATGCAGCCAGCCCGTTCGCGGGATTCGAACCTTGGACCGAACTACCAGTGTTCAGCGACTTTAGCGCTCGGCCGCTGGTGGGCTCATATTTGGAAAGGGTAAATACTTTTTCGCGATCAGGTAATTTCATATATGTTCTTTTTACCGGGTTTAAAGATTCAGAAAATTGTCATGTATTTTCGTGAAATTTTTCTAATTTATGAGAAAAAAGCAGTGTACATGGATATAGTGAAGAGTGTGCGCAATGCCATTTTTGTGCAATTCTGGGATTTTTTTTAAGTAAAAATAAGTCGGCGTGTACATGGTTTATGTGTATGTGGTATGAAAAATGCGTAAGGAGTATGGTATTGTGCACTTTTTCCCAATTTTGCAGTGAATATTTGTCATGATTAAGCAGTTTTGTTAGATAAAATTTCTAACATAAGTGTAATTCGGCTAGTAGATTGTTGGAAGAAGTGTTCAGTAGATAAAAAGAAAAGAAACATGTCTTTACTTCGTGAAGACAAAATGGCGGCGGGAAAAAAAAATAGGTTGCTGTAGGAGAGTTGGTCGCCAAATTTTCGCCAAAAAAACGCCAAGTTACCATAATGTAAAGATCAACCGTCTACCCTTACCCCACCATACCTACACTAACGTTTTTAAAACTTTAACAGATACGTGATTAACAAACTCAACAACTTCAGAGCAAGCAATGGCAACACCGTACAGGGGAAAATAAATAACATTTTTGTCTCCAGACTGTGTATCAAAATTTCTAAAGATATGCTCTTTTTAAATTATTGTGTGATATTGCTGTTGAATTGAATTTCATGGTTTAAATGTGAAAAACATGCAAAGATATTTATTAAATAAAAGTAAGATACAAAATGTTAAAAAAAACTCTTCTGTGAGCGTAATATAAAATCTGAAAGCTTTCAGATTTTTTTTTTTTTTTTTTTTTGTATATTAAATTTTTTGTAATACTTTTATTGCTATATTTTTTTTTTATCTATTATTGATAAAGAATTCCAATAAGCAGAGACAGTGAGTTATTTAATATAATAAGTTGAAGCTACTATAAATTTTCACTTACCATAATGGATTTAAAACTGCACGGCAGGTTTGTCGACTGCACACAACTGGTTCATACTGAATGAATGGTAAATCAGGTCTCTCCTTTAGTGGTGTGTACAAACAAGCCAAAGGTACTACTAAGCGTGTTGCCTCAAGTCTACTAGAAGGCCAGACATTCCACGTAAAACGAATACCATCTCGATCCTCATTTTGCTGAATAAAATCTTGGTATGTTTGATAAGCTGCCATCTGAAACATCAAATTTTAGAAGCTCAGTTCATTTCTGAAAATTACAATTAATACTGACAAAAACTATGTTTAATAATAATATCAAGTTTTAGCTTTTCTACTGTTGCTCAATTTTTAAATTTAAATATTTTCTTTAATAGAAAGTGGATTTCTTTTCAAACTAATCCATTCTTGACATTGTTGTTCAGACTTTATTCAAGCCTACATATCCAATATTTTTTCACTTTCACCAAGTTGCAATGTTCATTTAGTAGAAGGGATAAATTTTTTAAGAATTAAACTTCTTAATGTTTCTAAACGTAGCAAATCAGACTATTATACATTTTTTTCCCATTCCAGTTTATCATTTTGATCTCTAATATATCTAGAAGATATTTAAACAATTCTTTCTCTTCAACAATGGTTTTATTTTGCCATATGGGCTACTTGAAACATTTAAATCAAATGATGATAAATTTCAATAAACTTTTCTATTTATGTTTCTGCAATCTTTACATTAATCAGGAAGCTTCAAAAGATATTTTAAGATTAAAAGAGAAAAACTTTAACCAGTAGGATTGATAAATTTAATTAACTTTAATAATACATATTCTGCTAAAAAGACAAGGGACACACTATATGTTTACATGGGATGGATGTTCTAAAAAAATTAAAACTGCTCTCCCCCCCCCCAGATTGTACTGTTAGAAATAATATTTTCTTTTCTTAATGTGTTACTAATTATCTTTGAAGCGAATAACATTATTCAATACATCAAAAAATCTACATTTTCTAAAACTTTTGAAAAATTGCAATATGTTTAATGCTTTTAAAATTAAATAAAAACTTTGACCTACTTTAATTATGAATATTTTCCTTTTCTGGTTGTTTCCCATGAAAATTTTACGATTTCCTATAAATTGAATAATACAAATACCGACTGTTGCAAATTTATAAATATTCCTTGAAATTGGAGAAAAAGTAAATAGGACTCAATAATTATACTAAGTTCTATAAAATTTATAAACCCGTTTCCAGTAATTAAATATTAAAAATTACTTTTCCTGACTTACAGCAACGCTTAAAAACCAAGACGCTAATCAATCAGCTGTTTGTAATTATTATCTAGAGCATTTAAGATAGACTGTCATAGAAAATATAATATGAAAATACAAGACTAAAAAAAACGCATCATTTGAATATCATGCATTTCCAGCTAATCAGATTTCATTATATAATATAACGATTTCATACGGTGTAGCTAGTATTATCAGACTTTATTTGAAAGATAAAATTTTACAATCAATAGAATTCCAAAATATTGCATTTGTTGTAATATTTTTTAAATCAAAGTACTTCTTGCAATAAAAATTTTATTTAAATGCATGTCAAATGCCTTAAAAGTTGAAATCAATATTTATAAAGGATTATCTGAAATATTAAATGCTAAAAATTAAATAATTCTGTGGGATGATAATTACTTATCAATTTTTAACATGAAATACTTCTTTCTAAAAGTATTGAATTTATTCAGAAAAAACATATTAATAAAAAGCCAAACATCTGCTGATTTTTACTAACCTTAAATTTTAACTAGTAGCATATATCACATAAAATTTCATTAACCAGACAACCGTCTATTTAAAGCCACGTCTCGTTACCTAACGTCAACATACGGAAAGATCATGGAATCAGAAGTTGTAGTGTGTACAGTGTCAACGAGGAAGTTCAGGAAATGTGCTTCCTTCAAGCCACACAGCTATGACAGAACTTATCCAAAGCATGATAAAATCTACAATAAAAAATTAATAAAATCAAGTAATTGTAAGAAACTTCGAAAAGCATGCCTATCATAAAAAAAATTTATATATTAAAAATAAAATCTGTCATTTAGCTGGATAAATTTATTAAAAATAATAGCTCACCTCTCATTTTACTCTCTTCATTATTTACTAAGCACATCACTTTAGAATTTGGACCTCAAACTCAACCTTAACACTTTGCACAACCTCCATTTATTTAAATTTACAACTATATTGTCCTTCTGTTTCATTTACAGTTTCAAACATTCAATTTTCAGTTTCAAAACCATTCATGGGAAAAAAAGAGAGCATTGGCGTAGCTAGGGTGCGGCAAGGAGGGACATCTGTTCTCGGGCGTATCCCCTTACTCCTCCTTCCAGATTCTTATCAGAAGTCGAGTAAAAAGATGTTTGTACATCTTTTTGACACTCGAGAATAAAATACGATCTGTGAGCATCCAAGGGCGGCAAATTGATGTTACGAAATTTTAGAATGAAATATTTTTCATTCTCGGCACACTGAAAGGGGCACAAGATGTTCAGTTGTCCTTGGGAGCTGAAAACCCTAGCTACGCCTCATTGAATAAAATCTTGGTATGTTAAGTTATTTCTGAACTTCAAACGCTGCTATTCAGCCAACGCCGAGTATCTTCATTGTCACGATAAGAGAATAGAAACTATTTGGATGACATAAGCTGTGCACATGGATTCGGTTTTGCAATGCAAGAGCAGTTACCATGATAAGAATTGCATTTGGATTCGACTCATACAGCTGAATTATGTTTAATAACGACTGTACTATGAATATTTACAGAAGTTATTTTATACAGCATTTTGATCTTTTTACTCTTTATCATAAACATTTTATGATACAGGCTGCAATTTTGCATGACAATGTAACAGAAATATTCTTTTTTTTTTTTTTTTAAATATAAAATCACAAACATTAAAAAACGCATATATTTATTCAGAGGCATAGCTAGAGATTTTAGCGTCCAGGAATAACTGAAGTTTTAGCGCTCTCTTCTTCAAACAAAATTCAGTAGTGAAGGAAAAAAATGCGCCCTGGATGCTGCGGCTGGGAACAAATCTCCCCCTTGTTTCTTCCCTAGGTACTTAGCTTATTAATTAAAATTATTTATACTCACTATCAGATTACGTCTTCTTGAATTTTTCAGTTTATAGTGCTTATTAGATATATAGGATGTTGACCGAAATAAAACTTAGTATTGTTAAGTTTTCTTCTGACACTAGTTGTTACGTTATTTTCTTCCTTCACGTTCGTATGGGGTTCGTGTGGATTTGGAGTGAATAACGACGACAGCACTTGATGAAGTATCAAAACACACTTTATTTAGCCCGTATTTCGAGGATAGCTCCAAAATCACGTTTAGGTCGTCGAAGATCTGCTTAACCACGCTGGAACAATCAGCGACACTGCCTTCAGGCTATCAGGCTACCACGGTGAAGACAGCTTCACTGCAAAGCAAAGTACAGCTCCCGACTCTGCTTAGTTGTTCTCGGAACTTCACGTACTCTCGAGACTTTCCACGCTAAAACTCCCGATGCATTCGACGATAAGAGTACAGGTCAAGATTCCTGGTTTCAGTCGCTCCCAGAGCCCAACACACTCTTTCGACGATGAACTAACCACGATACACTAAAAGACTCTTTCGGTGTACTCGACGATCCAGTCGGCACTCGCCGCCGGCTGGATCGTCGATCGACTCCGCCTTCGTGGCGTAGTGCTGCACGCTCAGCCGATGTTCCAGAGGTCTGTGGTTCGATTCGCGGCAAAGGCGATTACTAATTTTTCATCTTGCCTGCTTTCAAAAAATATAACCTAATGTCTCTACAGTGGTGCCCGAACTAAAAGAGTGGTGGATGATGATTTCTTCCCACCCAAGATTTGGCGATTGGGTCCCCTAAAATCCCCAGTAGCGGTTTAAAAGTTCTGATTCGTTAATGTCTTTGTTATACTAGATGCACGTTATGCAAAACACCACTGTATTGAAAAATACACTTTGCATAAAACAGACATCACCGTAAAATCATGGAACTTTCCCATTACTGATTTTTTTTAATCCCAAAACAATACCCGTTTAAGAAGCAGGCGGTGGTTTGAATACAGCCCTCCAAGTCGTATCTCATAATGACTCAGTTTTATTTTACGTCTGAGTGTATAAAATACCTATTTTCAGACTGCATTTTGTTGAATCCAGGGATTTATGCAATACAAAATCAAAATTTAGAACAACGTATCAAGACTATCAAATTATTCAAAATCGTAAAAATTCCCTGTATTGAAAAATGCACCATATAAAATGCACCAAAATAAGAAAAACTTCTCTATTTTAAGACTTTTTCAAAGCAATACCTATTTGACATGTAAATCAATGGCTTATTTATATGCATTAAAAAGCCTTTTGTATAAAAATTGCCAACAATAATATTTAATTAAATGTTATTTTTATTTTATTGATGTTATTATGTGAATAATGAAGTGGATCAGTTTTTATGAGTACAGTCATGCTCAATAAAACATAAATAAATCAATTCAGACAACAACAAAATTAAACATTCGCCTGTTTATTTACGTGAAAGTTCGTGCATTTCAAGGGTCCACTAAAACAAAAGAAAAACGGCTGTGTGACGGATAATTGCATTCGCCCCATACATTGTTTATTCTCATTATCGTCTTCATAACGTTTGTGGTTGTTGTTGTCTTCTCTATATTACATGGAACAATGGATGCCAGACAGGAACCTTTGTGGTAACATTAATAATGGATGCATTTAAGATGCTGGAGTTAACATTTTAAACTTTATATTAAATCATTTATTTAAATTTAAGATTATTCCTTTTATTATGTGATGAATTAGACAGCATACATGAAATCTAGTTTTTACATTCAGAAGTGCAAATATTGTCTCAAGGCAAAATCTAAAGCCGATTTTTTGAGGTACTCTAAATTTATGTGATAACAATGTAGGGCCTATTTAGCAGACATCTCTGTCATTTTAAATGAACTAAATACACAGTCTTAAGATTGCAAGTTTATAAGGTATTGCCTCCCACCTTTCCGCATGCCTTCGTGCGTAACTGAAAGCATGCGCGATCCAGACACATTTTTCACGTTTCCTGCTTCAAATAAATAAATAAATAAACCTAACTACTCTGCAAGTTACTAAAATTAATATAAATATTAATGTCTTTTAACATCAGTATCTTTATATATGTGTAAGATAAAAAATATGAAAGCAAACTTCTAATTTTAATTGGCTATAATCTGTTTTATTTTTTTAATTTAATTTCGAGATTTCATCTCTCTATTTTAAAAATAGCGCTATAAGTCTAAACTGCGTCATTCGAATTAATACTGCGATCCGACGTAAGGCTTAATGCAGATACCTCTGGCCCAATCAAATAATTGTAAATCAAAACATTTTTAACTCGGAACTGAAACGTTTCGACTCCCTCCTTTCTTTCTCTGAAGTACTGCGACACTCTCCCCTTTTCGCTTAAGCTTTCCTCCTAACAAGACGCTCCTAATCCACGCTGCTGCTTACTTGCTTAAGATGACGTAGTACTTAAAAACCTGTATACATGGAAACTATTGCATTCAACTAGGATTGAAAAATATCTTATCTACAGAAAGATGATCTGATGTGAATTATCCTGCAATAAAATCATGTTTCGAATCGGCCATATCTGAAAGTTGTTGGTCGTTCTTCCAACTACGCAATAAAGTGTCTTCGGAGGCCAGAAATTTAAGTAGCGGATTCCTTCATCTTCCGGAGGCAGAGGCTTTAATCCGTGTAAGGCAGCGTGCTAGACTGCAAGGCAACGGAGCCCCTGTTTGCTGGTGTATAATAATAATAATAATAATTCCTTCATCTACGCATTAAAACATGATATATATGTGGTCATCATATTTCAAAGAAATTACTGTACGTATTTCAAATCCAATTGATTAAACAAGTATCCAATGAAGAACAAGTATCCAAGAAGTATCCAATGAAGAATGTTTTATGTTTGGATTAAAAATGTCAAACATTTTAGATTTGGATAAAAAAGACAAGTGTCAAAAGAAGCATATTAGAACACATATCTCAAATGAAAATACACATAAAAGAACATTTTTCACACAAAACTGAGACGCATGACTTGATTAAAAATGAAATTTGAGAATTACAATAAATCAGATGACTTGCCAATGAAGGACAAAGAGCAGTTAATCCCCACCTGTTTAGATTCAACAATAAAAATTGAATAAAAGAAGAGCTCCTTGATTTACGCTAACAGGTAACACCAACAGAGCCGTACTTTGATATTTTGCGTAACAACATACAAGCACTTTCCAGCCCTTAGCTTACGTAACACAGAGCCATTAAGCGTACGTAACACAGTCATAAACTTTATATCATGAAATAATATTTTTTTCTTAATACTAGTCCAGTGGATATTACATCAGGTATAGGAGGCACAGGAACTGGTGACCAGTAAGGAAAAAGAGAATGATCGGAAGATAAACGTGGTGAGATGGCATAGATGAAAGAAAAATACCTGATATGGACACTACATGATTTCCCTCTCCGGCCTATTAAATTATACACATATTTGGCCGCACTTCATTTAAACTTATTTCCTATTTCACTAGACATTTATTTCTTGTTCAATCAATTCAGTTCTCATTTCTCGGCAAGTAAAATATATGTTACCTCGAAAGACCGAAATTGGAGAATGTCGACTTTCACCGGAGAATGTCAACAGTCACCAAATACGTCGGTGAAAGATCGAATATTGCATTACATTCTTGTACATTCGGACCCTCACCGGTGTATGTCGACAATCACATATATGCTCTGGTGTAGGTCGAAAAGAGAGGTCATAAAGTGCCATAATAGTTTAAGTTGTTGCAATAAATAAGATTTGAATCACATAATTTAGTAAGATTTTTATTACTAATATTTTATGTTCTCATTTAGAACGTACTGTATAATTAAGTAAATTTTTAACTTCTATTATTTTCCTTTCTCATTTTGAATGTACTGTGTGTTTTAAGTTCTTATATTATTATGTTCTTATTTTAAGTCTCAAGTGCGTTTTTTCACTACTGAATTACGGAGAAGAAAATATAATATTCCTATATGTTCAACATTCACCATTAGCACATGGTGAATGTCGACATTTACCGGTGTAAGTCAGAAATAAGAGTATTTGGAAAATATTTCGGACATACACCAAGAGACTATGTGAATGTTGCCATTCACCGGTGAAAGTCGACATTCTCCAGATTTCGGTGTTTCACCGTAACATACATAAAAACTCAACACTTCATTAAAAGTTTTAAAATAGAGAAAAATCTAAAACACCAAATACAGCGAAATAAAGTTCTTGGCCTGCTATCCCACTAGGCAAAAAGACATTGAAGTTGCTGCTCCAACTGACTTAATTCACTTAATGACTTAATTAATAAGAGTGAAAAAATTCCTCTCTTTCTTCCCCACTTAAACAGGGACTGGGGAGGCGGGACATAACTGCAAATCTTAACGGTGACGACTGCGTCCACCACATTTCATTTCGGGGGGGGCATTTGTAGACTCAAATTAGATTTGTCGAAGCAGGATACATGTCCTGGCGGAGATTCCAATTACAGGTCTTCCAGTAGCCGGACATGCTTCAAATTACAGCACGAAAGCACGCGACAAGGAGGGAGAAAATACTTTCTAAACTTATTTTAACTATCGGTGTAAATGTATTTGAGTTTCATCAAATAATAACGTAATATGTTACTAAAAATAAGTTTCACGCATTACTTTTAAAAAAGAATTTCACTTGACTTTTTCACTTTAACTTGCATCTGAAATAAATAGGTAACGTGATACTGTTGCCATTGTGATGTTACAAATCGGGTAAGCAGACCCGTAGGAAATTTAGTTGGGTGTTGGCTTAACTTTCATGATCTCAGGGTAAGGGAGGCTTTCTCTCTTTTTCATTTCTTCTTTATCTCTTTTTATCTCAAACGAGAAATTTGCTCGGAAAGACTGTTAATTTCGTTTTGGCATTTTGCTTCGTCCAATATAAAACGGCGTGTCACTTTTCAAATTGCTGCCACCAATTAGAGCCCTGCATTATATTTAAAGAAATTAAAATAATGAAGATTCTGCATGAATCTATGTTTGTTTCTTGCACTGTGAAAAAACAACAGTACCTAGAGACATTAAATTTTGAATAACGTAGTTCTACACTCGAATATGGGCACCTGGAAGCCCAAATTTGGAATTTGGAATTTGCTTTATTATCTATTTCCTATTTTGTAATACTTTAACGAATTTTTGCTTAACAAATTCGACGATTTCAAAGCGAGCAATGGCAACACTGTACAGTAAAAGAAAATATTTTCATCTCAACCGCGCAAGACTGTGTATCGGAAACTCTAAAAATATGCTTTCCTAAAAATTATTTGTGGCATTGCTGTTGAATTTAATTTTAGGGTTTAAATGCAAAGAACATGATATTTAATAAATAAAGGTAGCATACAAAACGCTAAATAAACGCCACTTTTGGGCGTAATATAAAATCTGAAAGCTTTCAGACTGTTATTTGGAACTAAAATATTGTTACGAATTTGGCATTTAAATAATTAACGTTAGTTGAATTGTAAATTAAATGGTTTTATTTCCCGCGCAGTGCAGCGCGTGACGAATATAAAAAGAAAGGTAAGCCGGAAAATTGAAAATACAAGAGCGCGTGCATTTAACATTTAATAAATATCTCTTTTTGAATTCGAGAAAGTTCCAAAAAGTTCTCGCGCGCGATTTAAAATCTTATAAAAGGAGGAAAACCTCTCAGTTCGAGTGTATCTAGGAGTGGTCTTCGACTCACAGCTGTTATTCAAAGAACACACGGAGTATGCCTTGCGCAAAGCCACCGCTGCTAAAATGTCTCTTTACCCTTTAATAAGAAGAAATGCTAAATTAAATATCAGTCTCAAGAAGAAGATCTATACCAGCTTAATAAGACCCACCCTACTTTATGCAGTGCCTATCTGGGCCACTGTGTACAAGACTTATAGACACAAACTACAGGTCTTTCAGAACAAAATACTCAGACAAATTGTTGACTCCCCATGGTTCGTACGTAACCTGCAGATACATAAAGAACTAAAAATAAGACCCATAGATGATCAAATTCTCACCACGAGCCACAATTTCTATGCTAAAATAGAACTTTCTCAATACGAACATATCCGTAATCTGATAAATTATGATCCTACTATAGAAATTGCAGCAAAGCGCCCAAGAGGCATCTTCCATAACAGCAAATGGTGAAATGTGTATATATTGTACATAGTACTATTATCTTTATTTTATCTTCATTGTGTCATTTTACCAGTGTCTTTGAAACTTTATAGACTTATGGACATGATCCGTGTACCTGGATCTTCAAAGCACTGATCTTATATTTGTCATTTTCGTAATCTTCTTATTGTTATATCAGAGACTTTGTAATATTGTGGACTTATGGACATGATCCGTGTACCTGGATCTTCAAAGCTCTGATTATTTATTGCTAGTGTAAAATGTTTTTCACCATTTGCCACTTCGCTCAAATACCGCCGTCCCTATATGTACATAGTGTATAGTTACAGTAACTCATGTGCCTCAGTGTTGTACAAGAACTTTAGTGTTTAATTTCTCAGACCAAGACTTCACTGAATTGTGATATCTACTATTTCAAGATGCATTGGGCTGTGGACAGTTCACGGGAGGGTGACTCCCACGTGACTACCACTGTCCAATCCGTGTTTTACAGAAAGGATGAATTTGAATATTTTGTTTAGCTAATCTGTTGCACTTAGTTGTGCCATTTGTCTTCATTTAGATCTTGATATTAGTTTAATTATTCCAATCTAGATAACCTGTTTCAAAACTTGATAATTATTAATATTTCCAATATTTCTCATTGTACGCGTAAGCTGGTGACCACCCGCGTGACAGGCTCCTGCCAATCATCTCCCTTACTCCACCTACATTTCACAAAATTTGACAAGTTTCGCCTAGTTGGCGCGGCGTAAATCGCCTTAATTAAAAACTTAAGTACCAACGCCTTAGGGCAATTTACCAACAGAGACGGTTAAAGTAGCGGTTGGCTACTAATTGCCGCCTAGCCATTGACTCGATTTCGATTTCGATTTCGATTTCAGTTCGAGTGATGATTAGTTAGTTTGTTGTTGTTTTAAGAGTTTGTTTAGAAAACTGCTCTTGTTGATTGTAGCGAATTCGCGGATTAGCTTTCTTTTAGCTGTTTTGAATTAACTTTTCTTGAACTTTTGAGTAGTTGAAAGATAACTACTGTGAGATATTGTAATACTGAAAGAATATCTGAGGGAATTTAAGCATTTTTATTGTGATAATAATAAAATTTTGTCCATTTTTCATCGGACTTGTGCATTCAATTCAAACGAACCCGTTCGCACGCAACAATATGTTTTGAAAGAATGTGTGTTTAAATGGAATCTATTTCATGAGGAATTCTAGATTTACAAGTCATGAACATTCAATTTTATTTTGTACACAGTAAAAAGTTGAACATTTGATACATCTGAGCTTGTATCCAGAACTGCTTCCATCAGAGAGTCTGAAGAAGCAAGTATTTATAAATGTTATGATAAATAGCACCGCTTCTTCAACAGAATTCACTTCTTACGCACTTCTTTTATAAGTTGTTATACGCAGCTAAGGCCTCCAAGGTTGATGGATAGGTGGAAGATGTGATACGTGATTGTCCTGACCATGATTTCTGTTCGTCTGGAAAAGAATTTGAAATTAAAAAGAAATTATATGGAATAATAATACGCACTGTATAATAAAACTTTAAATATTTAGACAACAAGACTTGTAAATCAGACAACATAACATTTTTATTCTGAAAAAGTTTCGATAACCGAGATATTTTTTGCCTACTGTGTGAGGCATGGAGGCACTCTAAATTTGTGGCGAGCCGAAAGTCCTTTCGAGAGGTTTGGGATACGGGAAGAGGACCTCCGACCCTCCCCCCGAGGAGCTGTCTCTCAAACTTGGAGGTGGAACTGTCACCCCCAAGTAATCGTACTGTCGTACTGTGTAAGCAAAATCGTACTGTCACCTGTACGGTGCCCAAGACTGTTGCCAACGAAAGGCACAATCTTGCTTCCTTGCCACGCTGAATTCGTGGGTTTGCTTCAATTTCAGACAAGCGAGATTAGTCACAACAATGGCAACACGAAAATTGCTCCCTTCTGAAGTTTCTCGCGTAATCTCGTAACTGTCATACGTGAATATCGACAAAATTTGTTCTCCAACTCGTCTGAATTTCGGAAACGTTCTGTATTTCCAGTAATGCTTCAGAACTCGCTGCTTGAAAAGATATGTACTCACCTCTGCTAACTAATGTACCCTAACGATTGCCTCCTGATGAGCTGTGATAGAACTAAAAACTAAATTTAAATTAAAAATAGATAATTTTAATGTGAATTAAGTTTTCCAATCAGCTCAATCTTTAAGTATTTTTATGCTATTAACATACGAAAAAAGTAAATATTATTTAGCGACTGCATTTCATCGGAAGTTAAAGAAAGATATAAATTATAAATTACGCAGACTTAAAATTAATGAAGTGAGCTTTGTTTTATTTTTATTGTATAAAACGAATTGCTTTCGACAAAATTAAGGAATGAGATTATTTTGCGTTTGTCTAACGATTCAGTACAATTCTCTTTCAAAGAAAGTGAAAGAATGAAATGAATTTTAATTGAAGAAAACCTTTAATTAGAAAAAGCAATTTTTGCTCTTTTAATTTCTGGCCAAAAAAAAAAAAGTTATTTTTCATTTGTGTTAAACGAAACGTGTACCCATTTCTCTTTAGCGTTCTGTTCAAAACTTAAACTGACACATTTTATTTTTTATTGTAGGAAATTAATAAAATAAAATGAAATGAAGAAAAGTTTTTATAAAGTAACCTTATATTTAAAACTCGTAAAATAATATGGGAACTAAAAGAACGGTACTTTTCCGTATCGCCGGCGCAAATCTCGCCAAGCAGACTTTATTGGCGACAACATACAGTATACATATAAAAAATATTAAAAAAATTTTAGTTCTAAGAATTCTTTTTTTGAAGGCTTAAACATTTTAATATCGCTTAAAACTTTATAAAAAGCCAATAAATAAAGACAATAAATTTGTAAGAAGACATTAATTTAACAATTTACTATGCTTTCATGGTTTAACATCCTAATTCGCCGGTTCATATCACGTGACCCCAAGCGATCTCATCTCACGTAAACTACTCTACAAAAATCTAATGCTCTCACTAATTATCTACACTCATTTCAAGTTAAATCTTAATTTGGAACACAAGTTTAAATGCAAGAAATATTTCAATGCGTACGAATAGCTTACTCAGAAATTATGTAAAACTGCAGTACTTTACTTCACTAATACATTCTCATTAGAATTGATGAATTTAACCCTTGACTTTCCTTTTCTATATTTTCGACTTCGGGTAAGAGCTGTGATTGCATCCTGATTGACTTAATTACCGAAAATGGCCTTAGACATAAAACTGATATATCTGATAAAAATTCTATGTAATTATATGCCAGTATTGAAAGAAACAATCAATCTGATAAGAAAAAGCTGAGACTTGTTTTGAAAATGAGGCGTAAAAGGTTACCAGCGAGAATATTCCGTTTGGCATCGGTTGTACCATTATTGGCGACTGTATCGCTTGCGCCGGCAAAACGGAAAAGTACCAAAAGAACTTTAAAACTTTAATTCCAATGTAATTTTAGATGGTGAAATTTTAAAATAATGGACGTCAAATAATCGAAAAAAATCGAGCAGAAGATTTCCCAAAACTTCAGAAATGAAATTAAAATTTTCAGAAGTTTCATTTAAAAGACTGTTTTCCGCTTTATCCAGTGGTGCAAACAATAAAATCTGTATTTTTAATTCGTTCGTTAAAAGCAGATATGTGTGAAAAATTGTTTAAGTATTAAATTAAAAGAAATCTATATAAAATTTTGTATTGTTATCACAAACAGTGTATGTATAAAGTTTTAATTCAGTAGCTTATCAGGAAGAGGTTAAAAAATCGATGACAGACTGCTCTCTATAAACACAAACATCCTGAACGAATTAAATACGATTTTATACTAATAAAATGAATAATGCAATACATATTAATTCCACATGCCGTACATACACTGACTACCAATAAGTATTTGGACACCTAGGCAAATGACGATATTTGCGGTCCTAAGGTACGTCACGGACTCTGCCAGTATATATCGTGTAGGAAACAGCATCGGCTTTAGTCGCATGCAAGATGCCTCACAGTTCGGAGCTCTCTGATTTCGAGAAAAGTTTAATTATCGGGTATCACAAATGTGGCCGATCCTTAAGGGACATATCTAGCGATCTGAAGTAGCCAAAATCGACAGTGGCCTATGTGATTAAGAACTGGAAGGTGAGCGGTGATTGTCGGAATGTGCCCCGAGTCGGCAGACCAACGAAACTGGGAGATAGAGACCGACGAGTGGTGTCCAGAGAAATTCGGAAGAACCTCACCTAACCGATGGCCCTCATCCGTGAGGAGTTTCAACAGGCATCTGGGAGTATTGTTTCAATGAATACCATCCGTAATTAAGCACATCTGTTTGGTTTTCATGGTCGTGCTGCTGCCCATAAGCCTTTGATCACAAAGTCCAACCGCGCTGCTCGGTTAATGTGGTGCAAAGCACATCAAAATTGGACCGTAGATCAGCGGAAACGGGTTCTTTGGAGTGACGAATCAAGGTTCACCCTTTACTGTTCGAACGGCAGGGTCTGTGTCTGGCGTCTACCTGGAGAACGTCTCCTGCCTGAATGCATTGTGCCAACAGTCAAGTTCGGCGGAGGTGGAATTATGGTCTGGGGGTGTTTCTCCTGGTATGGGCTGCGACCCTTGGCCCCCATTCATGGTAAGCTCAACTCCGATGCCTACTGCACTAGTTTAGATGACAATGTGCTTCCTACGTTGTGGCAGTTTTACGGGTTGGACCCCTGTTACTTTCAGGACGACATTGTCAGCTGTCATGTTTCGACGTTAACCAAAGGTTGGTATGGTGCCAATGAAGTTTATCGAATGGACTGGCCTGCCCAGAGTCCAGACCTGAACCCTATCGAGAACCTCTGGGACGAGTTGCATCCCCGAATTCAGGGGTGCACTACCCATGCAAAATCGGTGAAGGAACTTCTCTGTCTTCTCCAAGCCGAGTGGAAGAAAATACCAGTAACTATCATACAAAGACTTGTGGAAAGTATGCCCCGGAGTGTCCACGCTGTAATTACCTCTCGTGGAGGCTCTACCAACTATTAATTTTGAATAAAGTTAGTTTTTCTTTTCTATCACAGGTGTCCAAATACTTATTGGTAGTCAGTGTATTCCTCTAAGGAAATTAATTATCTTCCGGAAATATATTACAGTTCACATGCCGTATATATCAATTTAAATAAATAAATTTATTCTTTTTTTTAAACAGAATAAGCATATTCCAATTTTTATTACTGTAATAACATCCTTAACGAATGAAATAAAATCTTATACTAATAAAATGAATAATGCAATACATATTAATTCCACATGCCGTAGATATTCCTCTAAGGAAATTAATTATTTTCGGGAAATATATTACAGTCCACATACCGTATATATCCATTTAAATAAATTTATTCTTTTTTAAAAGAAAAAGCATATTCCATTTTTTATTACTGTAATAAGATCCTGAACGAATTAAATAAGATCTTATACTTATGATGTTGTGGCCCCAACTGGTCAGCAACAATAGTAGTGATTGCTATGAACTGTAAAGTACACAAACTCGTAAGAAGGGTTTAAATCCCTTTTTATTCCACTTTCGAAATACAGCTGCGTTCACTTGACGCTCACAAACTACTCCGACCCGGCGGTGTAACAAAAATAGAAAAGTACAACTAAAAATAAATAACAGGATGAATAAACAACGAGATCACTACCTACGAGGCTCTAAAATCGTAACTAACTTAACCGCGTTCTAAGATACAGCTGAGATTCAGCAAACTTACTGATTAAGAAGTTGAAAGATTCAACGAACTGCCGAAATAGGCACACAGGCCGAAACGCGCGGTTCTTAAATTTCTACCTAGCAACCTTCACGCTCGTGATTCAAGAAGCACACTAACAATCGCGTTTCCCTTCTATTTAACTCAATTTACTTCTGCTAAAAATTTGAATACTCTGCGCGTTCTACTACGATTTACATACTCTGACATTGGCAATTCTAGGGGGAAGTAAAGGCTTGACAGGAAAAATAGCTTAAAATAAATGTTAGTTAAAATAAATATAAGCCCTACATACTAATAAAATGAATAATGCAATACATATTAATTCCACATGCCGTAGATATTCCTCTAAGGAAATTAATTATTTTCGGGAAATATATTACAGTCCACATACCGTATATATCCATTTAAATAAATTTATTCTTTTTTAAACAGAATAAGCATATTCCTTTTTTTATTACTGCAATATAAAAAAACTAAAAGCAACAAATAAATTAACTACCAGTTTAATTTTTACTTGTACAATATATATATACATATATATACAATAAAAATAAAAAATAAATAAAAATAAAATAATATGGGTATCAGAAGTTCGAATAACCGGAGTTCTGCTGCAAGCACCTTTAAAACTAATAAGTTAGGAAACAAAAGTCTGTAGACATTCTTTTCGTTTGCCTTGTACGTACCGAACATAACTAATACTCACCTTTTTCTTCCTAGATTTGCCAGGTATGGGAGGCAAGTTCACAGATCTGTTGGTTTTACATTTTATTGCCTCTAGGCCTAGATTTCGACTGCCGTGAAGTTCCTGTCGCAACCCGTGACCGTTCACTTCGAGAGTGGGCAGAAGTAACATCTGCTCCGACTTCTGCTTCTTAAATAGCAAATGCGGAAAAATACGAAAACAGCATTAATGATCAAGTGTCGGGTGTATGAAAAGCATAAAACAATGTACATAAATTTGTAAATACAAAGCAGTGTACACTACGCCAAAAAAGGGGGGACAGTTCTATATCTTTCGTTCTACTGCGCCCATTGACGAAATTCAACTCCCGTTTTTCATGTATCGAAAGCGCGACTTAAGATATGTATTAGATTTATATACAGCATTGTTCTAATATTTTTTGTCAAAATGTTGAATATGTGTGAAAACTGTTGAATGACTCATGTTAACTGTTTCAGCAGTTTCTCTAACAGATTTTCCCCGTTCAATATGCAAATTAATAGCTAATTTTCGAATTTCAGGCAAAGTTTCTTTTCGTTTAGCATTCATGGCTGCACAGAGCTAAAAAACACAAAAATTCCAAAACAAACTGGAGAGAAATACTGCAGGCGATTTTATAAATTATTGCCAATTGCTTTTGAGTAAAAATAAAAACCCCCAAAAATATTTTTATTGTAGTACGTAGTAGTATCTAATGGTGTCCCATCACTTATGTGAGCCATTTTTTGCTCCGTTTTAAACAATTGTATTTTTATTAAATTAATATTTTAATATTTTGAGAAAATGTATGTTATGTAATAATTGTTACTAAATTTAAGTATGAAAGACACCCACAAAAAATTTTTACATGTGTTTTTAATTTATTTTATTACAGTTTCCTTTTGTAAAGCACAAGTGTCCCATCACTTTTGTGAGACACTGTACGTGATTCTATACACTGGTGCTTTATGAAATTTGGCATATTTGTTGAAAGCGATAAAACATCAGGTGTGGCTCAGATATTTTGCTAAAATCATTTGAAAGTAGAAATGAAGTTAACTTTTTTTTTCGCTCATGCATAATGTGAAAAGGTAGGAACGAGGCGCTTTTTCTTTTTCCGCTCCGGCATAATGGAAGGGAAAGGAAAATTGGTTGCCATATATTAA
Source organism: Stegodyphus dumicola (assembly GCF_044657685.1). Classification (NCBI taxonomy): domain Eukaryota; kingdom Metazoa; phylum Arthropoda; class Arachnida; order Araneae; family Eresidae; genus Stegodyphus; species Stegodyphus dumicola. Next base: position 180,616,936 of record NC_140776.1, on the reverse strand, counting down.
GAAGTTCGCCAAGTGCATTATTCTTGGCCCAAACTGAAAAAAATTCGCCAAGATAAATTTTTGAAAGATAAATTTCTGCGTAAATTTCGCACCAAATCTTACAAAATTTAATATCTAGGCATAATTTGAGTAGTAGAACCGAAATATGAAAAAACATTGGTATGCCATTTCAGAAAAAGTCAGATTTCGTGTCAAAATACCTATGTTAGAACAATGCTATATATAAATCTAATATATATCCTAAGTCGCGCTTTCAAAACAAGAAGAACGCAATTTGAATTTTGTCAATCGGCCAAATAGAACGGGAGATAAAACTGCCCCCCTTTTTTTTGCGCAGTGTACATATGGTAAAAACAAGAAACAAAACCGTACAGCAAATTCGTTGCTACTTATTTCTTGGCCAAGGCACTTTACAGTATATTACGATAGCAGTGCTCTTCAGATAATACTTAACTAAAAAGATATAGCCGAGGTTATCAGAATTCTAAGTAGTTGGCCCCTAAATATATAAGCTAGCAAGCTATCATGGGCCTGAAATACAACCAAGCGTAGTAATAGCTTAGAGAGAGACGTAGCCAAAAGACGAACCGGAGCTAGTCAGAAACTCTGAGGCTCTCTCCCAAAGTCAGTGGAACTTCGACTTAAATACTGTTCTTACTCATTTGCATTAAACCCGATTCTAAAAACGCATGCTGGTAGAAAATTATAAGCTGAAATTAGGAGGGACAGGAAAGTAGCTTTTAACTAAAGGTAAGTGCTAAAAACTTATGATAAATCTTACAGTTTAAAGACTATTTTATTCTAACCAATTATTTTTAGTTTCAGGAAACTTTCCTTTCCTTTCTGATTTTAGTTTCCAGCCAGAATGTAATAGTAATGACGTGCATGCAAATCTAAATGGGTTCGAAATCAATATTTAAGCAAAGGTTTTAACCAGTTAACTGTGGCACTGTCGTTTAAGAAAGCTCACCGTTTTGTGCGCCAGAATCGAGCCATGACGAGTATATTCGTCAATCACAGAGTAAGATGCGCTGGTAAGATATTAGATGAAAAAGATGGGTTTATTTTATAAAATTGAAAAGTCTATTACTGATATTTACTTATTTGGTTAACATAAGCATAAATTACATACATATTAAACTAAAAATTCAATCAATTAAATTAAATATTATACATATAAAAGTAAGAATTTAAATTCCTGCTGTGGAGTGATATTCAGCGAAACGGGGTACTATACACAATGGGACTTTGCAAATTGAACACCAGTAACGCGATTCCTTCCTGATCTTACCTTTGTAGCAATGTGAACACCTTCGCGGAAGTTTCCCCCCCCCGATGTTTCGGGTATAAAACCCGGAACATGTTTCCCGCCTAATTGGCTTATATTAGGTCTAAACGGCCGAGTTTGTGTCGATTTATTTCTTTCAATTGGATACGTCGCAAAAGCGTCTTCCATAAATGTGAGCAAAGAGTTGATATGCGATAATGTTCCGTTATTATTATTATTATTTATATATAATATGAATGCCTTCAGACACATAATGTCTGAGAAATGGAGAAATATCTTTTTGTAGAACTTTTTGAGTCGTTTTCTTGCTGTGGAGTACGCTATGATAATTCCATCGCTCATATCCACTCCACCCATTTTTTTGGTATAATCAATCACTAGCTTCGGTTTCTTTGTTATTATTTTTCTTTTCTCTGTTTCTATTACGTTGTCATTATATACAGTGCTTACTAAATAAACCTCCCTCTTATTTTCCCCTTTCATTAATATAATATACGCATGACGAGTATACTCGTCAATACACAAAATCGTCCCGCTTGTCCATGACGAGTATACTCGTCAATCACAGTTAACTGGTTAAGAGTTTGTGAGAAAGGAGAGTTAGTTCCGAATTTATACCGCGTGTTTGAAGTAGCTTTCTACGTGAATAGTTGGTGCTTAGCCCCTCGCTTTAGATTATATTGATATTCTATGCTCGGCTTTGCTTCGTGCAGCGGATTTAGCGGGTTAAATAAAGAATTCAGTCGTGTAGCTAATCTTTATTTTTATTGTGACTGTACATTTTTTATTTTCTGTTAAGTTATTTAACCAAACTGTGAGCACCGAGGGAGTGCATTTCTGTTAAGTTCAAATAAAAAGGTTATTTAAACTTTATATTCCGGTGGAAGCTAAGGAAACGAAGTGACATTTCTGTTCCAAATCTAAGAAAATGGATTAACTAACATAAAATATCTTACAGACTTTCTAAAGGAAACTGGCTCGTATTCACGTAATGCATGGGAAACCAACCGTGGAGCCAGATTGTTCGCACAGGATCGAACCTCTTGTATTCAGCAATCTTAACGACTCCCCTACTGTTTTGGCCCTTATAGTAAAGGAAGCTTGTAACTTTTCAGTGGGCGTATAATATTAAGAATACTTTAATTAAGAGATTTACCTTGCGTTCTCTCGTCGAGGGATGAGACGTGTCTTCGATTCGGGAAGTGTGTCCGCTCCTGGGTGAGAGGGGAGAAGCGTGTTTGGAATCTGATGCCGTCCTCCTACCCGTGTTTCGAGATGAAATACGTCCGGAGTGTTGGTACTTCTCGGCAAGCCTGATTGAAGAAAACAAATACAATACCCTTCAACAAAAGGAAGACATAAACTCAGTTAAAATGTCTCATTTATGACTCGTTAGGTTATATTTTCAGAGATGATATCAAACAAAAAATATTTTGACGTCATTAACCATTAAATGAAATGTGCAGGACATGATATGGACGTTAGTTGGATTGGCCATTTCTAATACACGTTGTAAGACCGAAATAATAAGTATTTCTTAATTTTCATCTAGTCCTGAAACACGTTGCCTGTATCCACTACGATAGATAACATCTTAAAATATTCACCTGCACAACTATGTATATCGCAGTGCATATCATGTAATTTAATCCCTTTTACTTGCGCTAATTTAACGCTGAAAAGTAGGAGTACCATTGATGCCGCCGCCGGTGGCAGTACTTGTAGTGCTCGCTGGAGTCACAATTTCCATTACGATTCGAGGAAAAAATGATGCCAGAATGTTGTTAGTTTTCTAGTTAGTGTGTACTTACTACCTACTTGCTTAGGGTAAATATTAGATGGCCACCCTCACTTCTACATAACGTAACATAACTATGGGTCAGACAATATAACTAATTAAGTGTTCCTAAATTTCTGTCTTATTATGAAAGCAACACTAATTGACCATGTAGTATTTAAGTTCGTCACCACATTGCATTCATGAATGACATAATAGCAGATAACTGGGACTACTATTTATTAGTGTGCAATAGAATCTATGTACATGGGGATTATCCTAGCTAGTTTTGATGCATTTATGGGCTAGAAAATACTGTTGCAACAAAAATTTATTATTATCACAACAATAATGCTTAAATTTTCTCAAATTATCATGAAGTATTACAATATCTCACAGTAGTAATCTTTTAACTACTCAAATGTCCAATAGAACGTAATTCAAAACAGCTAAAGAAAGCTAATCCGCGAATTCGCTACAATCAACAAGAGCAGTTTTCTAAACAACAACAAACTAAGCAACTACTACAAACTGAGATGTTTTCCTCCTTTTATAAGATTTTAAAATCACGCGCTAGAATTTTCCAGTACTTTCTCGAAATCAAAAAGAGATATTTATTTATTTAATGCACGCACTCTTGTATTTTCAATTTTCCGGCTTAGCTTTCTTTTAATATTCGTCATGCGCTGCACTGCGCGAGAAATAAAACCATTTAATTTATAACTGAACTAACATTAGCTTTTTAAATACCAAATTCGTAACAATACTTTAATAATATGGATTTAGATCCCTGATGTTTTCAGATCAGTAGTCTTCAACCTATGTTCAGTGGAACCCTGGTGTATCATGCTACTCGTCTAGGGATCCTCATTCAAAATCAAAATACCGAAGAATTTTTTAATGCCAAATAACTGGTAAGCATTTAAAATACCTAATTCAATAATATATTTGGAGAAGGTTCCACAAAAAATGGAATTTTATGAGTTCTTTGAGTCCATAAAGTTGGAAGACTATTGATGTAAACTATTTTATGACTGCAGTTGTGCACTATGATTGAAAGGATTTCGTAAAGATTGCCTTTCGGTAGAAATAGGGAATGCACCAAATTTTTGTGAAAGGAAACTGTACATATAAAATTAAAATACCGAAGAATTTGATGTCAAATAACTGGTAAGCATTTAAAACTTTTTGATGTCAAATAACTGGTAAGCATTTAAAATACCTAATTCAATAATATATTTGGAGAAGGTTCCACAAAAAATGGAATTTTATGAGTTCTTTGAGTCCATAAAGTTGGAAGACTATTGATGTAAATTATTTTATGACTGCAGTTGTGCACTATGATTGAAATGATTTCGTAAAGATTGCCTTTCGTTAGAAATAGAGTGTTGCATAATCGAGAAAATATTGTTAAGAATTTTATTATTACTATTTTTTATTATTATTGTCTATTTTTCAAAAGTGTGTTTTTGTTTTATATTGTGTGAAGTTGTAACTATATGTCTTTTCTTGTGTGGCAACAACGCTTCTGTAATTCTTCAATTTGAACTTTTGGATGTGTGCCAAGTTTGATGGCGTAATGCTCTGGTGAGAGCGTCGATTGATTGTGTAGATGAAACATGTTGTTTCAGAATGTTATTTCTTTAAAATATGTAAAATAAATGTTTTGTTTTCTGAACTCGGATTATGCAAACGTTATTTAGTTTCAACATAAAAGTTTGGCGTCCGCGACAGGACGTTTGTGTGATTTCGAGTAGTTTTGATTTAGGCGTTTTGTTAAAATGGAGTTGTTAAAGGCAAAACGTAAAAGTGAACGTACTTCGTTTACGTTAACTACGAAGATTGTGGAAGAAGAATTGCCTACTTGTACGGATCCTGAGAGATTGCAAGTGTTGTTGGGGCAACTAATTGACAAATTTGAACGCTTGGACAGTACTCAAAGCAGTGTTTTAGAACAAACCAAGGAAGCGGATTTCGAGAATGAATTTAATACGGCTGAAGGATACAGAGATTCCTTTATAGCTTTAAAGGTGAAACTTCAGAATAAAATTGGACAACTGAGTTCGATGAATGTTACTACAGATATTGCTTCACTTTCGATTTCGGATCCTAAAGAAAATAAAAACAGGAAGTTCAAACTTCCTAAACTTGAACTGAAAAAATTTTCTGGAGATGCAAGAGAATTTTTAGGCTTTTGGAGCCAATTCTCCAAAATTCATGAAGATGCGGATATTGTGCCGGAAGATAAATTTTTGTACTTAGTGCAAAGTGCAGTACCTGGCTCAAAGGCAGCTCAACTTTTGAACAGTTTTCCTGTTACCGCCGCGAATTATCCTAAAGCTATCGAGCAGCTGAAAGAAAGATTTGGTAGAGAAGACCTTCTGGTGCAGATCTATGTAAGAGATTTGCTTGGGCTTGTTACAAAGAATGCTACAACAGGCAGAACGGCGTCGGACTTAGGAGTACTTTATGATAGTATAGAAAGTAAATTACGAGCACTGGAAAGCTTAGGACGCACCAAGGAAAAGTTTGCTGATTTCTTGGGACCTTTAGTGGAGTCGTGCCTACCTGAGAATATTTTACGTGCCTGGGAGCGGAGTCGAACTTCTGAACAAGGACAGGAAAAGAGTTCTGAAAGAACGCTTGAAAAACTAATGTGTTTTTTAAGGCATGAAGTAGAATCGGAAGAAATGATTAGATTAGCACAATCAGGATTTACTCATTCTGTTAAGCGTCTTAATAAAAATGTTATTTCAGGTAATTCAGATTTAGCAACAGCTGCCGCGCTGGTAAGTACAAATGAAACCAGTAAAGGTAAGCAAAATGTTTGTATATTTTGTGGTAAGCCTCATATGAGTGCTAAGTGTTTTAAAGCTGAAAATATGAGCTTAAATGAAAAGAGGCAACTTGTACAAAAGAAGGGTGTTTGTTTTTCATGTTTAAGAATTGGCCATTTAAAAAACCAATGTAAAGCCAATATTAAATGCCCCATTTGCAGTTGTGATCATATAAAATTTATGTGTCCTCAGAATGTTAGATCTGTAAAACAAAATGACTCTAAGTTGGATGTTTCCCTTTCTAATAATAGTAAGAGCGAGAAAGTTTATTTGCAAACTTTATGTGTTCTAATTAAAGTTAAAGATCGAGAGAGAAAAATTAGGATTCTCTTGGATTCGGGATCCCAACGATCATACGTTGGGGAGAAAATTATGAAGCGAATGAAGGCTGATCCTATTCGACAGGAGAAAGTAATTCATGGTTTGTTTGGGGGGAGGGAAACTGCGCCTGTAACCCATTCTGTTTTTGCTATTGACATAAGCAGTTTAGATAACACTTTTAGGTGTTGTTTTGAAGCTTTTTCTGAAAAAAAGATATGTGGATTTGTTCCAACAATCAAGAATGCTCAGATTATAGAGGAATTGAAAAGCAGGAAAATTGAGGTCAGTGACACATTTTGCGAGGAAAGTGAAATTGATTTATTGATAGGTGCAGATGTCATTGGTAAACTGTTAACTGACGAATACCTAGAATTACCCTCTGGTTTAACTGCAGTCAAAACAAAACTGGGTTGGACGGTTATGGGTAAAGAAAATGATACTGTCAGGGATAATGCCCTAATAAGTCTTTCCTTGCATGTAAATAATGCTTCTTTGAAATCTTTATGGGAGCTTGAAGTTTTGGGTATTTCCGACCCGACGGAAAATAGTAAAATGAAAAATCTTCATTGCGACTACGAGATTGATTTTCAGAATAAATTATCTATTCGGCCCGATGGTAGATATGAATTAGAATTACCCTGGAAATGCGAATCTACCAATTTATCAGATAATAAAAGCATTGCTTTGACACGACATCAAAAAATGATAAAGAGGGCAAAAGAAAATAATTCTTTGAAGGAATATCAAGAAGTGTTTAGAGAGTGGGAAAATTTAAATATTATAGAAAAGGTTCCGGAAAAGGAATTAAACAATAAATGCCACTTTTTACCACACAGACCGGTTATTAAGATGAATAGTGAAAGCACTAAGGTAAGACCCGTTTTTGATGCTTCATCTTGTGAAAAGGGAAAACCATCTTTGAATCAGTGTTTATTGAAAGGACCTAATTTAATAGAATTAGTCCCTGATATTTTAGACAGAATGAGATTTTTTCCTATTGGTCTGAGTGCAGACATAGAGAAAGCATTCTTGCAGTTAGGAATTTCTCCGAAGGATAGAGATTACTTGCGATTTTTCTATCCAAGTGATGAGGGAGAAATAGTGTATAGGCACTGCAGAGTAGTTTTTGGGGTTTCCTGCAGCCCTTATCTACTAGGTGCGTCTATTAAATATCTCTTGAATAATTGTCCATCTGACTTTTTAGATGTGGCTGACAAATTAAAAAATTCGTTCTATGTGGATAATTGTATTACGGGTGTTTACAATATTGAGAAACAAGAGGATTTAATTCAAAAGGCCAAAAGTCTTATGTCGAGAGGCAGATTTAATTTAAGGGGATGGGAGAGCAATGTTGCTTCCAAATATACTACAAAACATTCTGTGGACACACCTCTTTTAGGAATATTGTGGAATTTAGACAATGATACTTTAAGGTGTAATATAAATGTAAATATGATAACTTGTGATACTAAGGCAACTAAGAGACTGATTCTGTCTATTGTACAATCAATTTTTGATCCAATTGGAATACTTGCACCAATAACTTTGCTTCCAAAAATTTTGTTACAAGAAACATGGAAGTTGAAATTTTCTTGGGACGAGGTATTGCCTCATGATTTTGTAAGTAAATTTTTTGTGTGGTTATCTGATATACTTTTGTTGAAAAATGTGGCAATACCCCGATTCATTGGAACCTTTGCAACAGTTGAATTGCATGTATTTGTCGATGCCTGCAAATATGCTTATGCAGGATGTATTTTCGCGAGAAGTATTGATTCATGCAGTGTAAAAATTACTCTCTTAAGAGCAAAATCTAGAGTAGCTCCTATTAAGAATTTGACGATTCCTAGATTGGAATTAATGTCCTGTTGCATTGGATCCCGATTATTATATTCTGTTTGTAAAGCTCTTAATGATTTTGATATAAATGTAACTTTATGGTGTGATTCCACAGTCGCATTATGGTGGATCAGAAATCCTGGTAATTGGTCAAACTTTGTAAGCAATCGTGTTAAAGAAATTACTAAGTTGACAAAACCTGAATCATGGAGGCATGTGCCTGGTAATATGAACCCAGCAGATGTGTTATCTCGAGGTTGCTCTGCTAAACAAATGATTAACTCGGAGTGGTTTAAGGGACCTTTCTGGCTAAGAGAAAGCCCTGAATTTTGGCCTACCAATATTGTTTGTCAGCCGAGCGAAGCTGACTTGGAAAAGAGGAAGGTAAAACTTATTAATGTTAACTTTTCAGAGGATACCACTCCTTGGTATGCAGAAAGAGTTTCTGATTATGAAAAAATGATTCGTGTAACCGGTTGGGTGTTACGTTTTATTTCTAACTGTAAAAAGAAGTCAAATTTGTGTAAAGAATCTAAACTAACTGTTGCTGAAATCATAAATTCCGAAAAAGTTTTGATTCGGTTGGTTCAAAGCTCAAATTTCCCTGACATTGGAGCTCTTAATCCACTTGATGTATTCATTGATAATGAAAAAATTATAAGAGTTAAAACTAGAATATTGGAACGCAAAGACAATTCTGAATTTTTAACACCAATTTTGTTACCGAGTAAATGTATCTTTACTACATTGTTAATTGAGTCAGTTCATAAGAAACATTGTCATGCTGGAACTCAAATGCTTCAATCTATTTTAAGAGAAAGATTCTGGATACTAAAACAACGTAAAACTGTGCGTAATGTGTTAAAAGGGTGTGTAATACGTCAACGATATAAAGCGAAACCGATGTCTTGCGAAGTGACTCCTCTTCCTGAAGATCGCGTAGGAGATTATAGGGCTTTTGAAATTTTGGGAGTAGATTTAGCTGGCCCATTGTTTTTGAAAAACGGTAAGAAGGTTTGGATGGCACTCTTCACATGCGCTGTGTACAGGGCAATCCATCTAGAACTGGTGACTTCGTTATCAACAGAATCTTTTCTTTTGGCTTTAAGACGATTCATAGCCAGACGTGGCAGACCACGAACTATTTATTCTGACAATGGGACTAACTTCCGAGGAACGTATAACGAAATGTCTAAACTTAACTGGGACATAATAGAGAATGAGGCAAAAATAAAGAGAATAGTATGGAAATTCAATCCACCAACAGCCTCCTGGTGGCGAGGTTGGTGGGAACGGCTAGTTCGCATAGTTAAAGAACTTTTAAGACGTTCTTTGGGAAAATCGGTTTTATCTTATGAAGAACTGGAAACCTTAATTTGCGATTGTGAGTCGGTAATTAATTTTCGACCTTTAACATATATTTCGGAGAACTCTGAAGATGCTATCCCTTTAACTCCGTCAATGTTTTTAATTGAAAATTGTACTTCGAATGTAGCAGATATAGATAAAATTGACTCTCAGCATTTTTTTAGAAGAATTAAATACCGCACAAAACTTCTTAAAGATTTAAGGAACCGTTTCCGAAAAGAATATTTGGGGCAATTAATAATGAAACAACCACAAAATAAAGTAACCCGGTTGCCTAAAATTGGGGAGATAGTCTTAATAGGCGATGATTTCAAAAAACGCTTGTATTGGCCTTTGGGTAAAATTATAGAGAAAATTCCTGGTCGGGATGGCAAAGTTCGAACAGTTAAACTAAAAACTCAGAATGGGATTTTCATAAGGCCCGTTCAGCGTATTTATCCACTAGAGATACAACTAGATGAAAATTATTTAGTTGAAGAGCCTAACGTTAACGACGATAAGAAAAACGATCAGACTGACGTACAGCATATAAAACAGAAATTTACGTCGTCAGGACGGCTTGTTAAGAAGCCTAATGTACTAGACCTTTTTAATAGGATAACATATGTTTTTGAGTCGTTTGCCACTGACTCAAAAAGGGGGGAGGATGTTGCATAATCGAGAAAATATTGTTAAGAATTTTATTATTACTATTTTTTATTATTATTGTCTATTTTTCAAAAGTGTGTTTTTGTTTTATATTGTGTGAAGTTGTAACTATATGTCTTTTCTTGTGAGGCAACAACGCTTCTGTAATTCTTCAATTTGAACTTTTGGATGTGTGCCAAGTTTGATGGCGTAATGCTCTGGTGAGAGCGTCGATTGATTGTGTAGATGAAACATGTTGTTTCAGAATGTTATTTCTTTAAAATATGTAAAATAAATGTTTTGTTTTCTGAACTCGGATTATGCAAACGTTATTTAGTTTCAACATAGAGAATGCACCAAATTTTGGTGAAAGGAAACTGCACATACAGTGGGTACAAAAAGTATTTGCACACATACATTTTTGTTCACAATTTATAAGAAAATGCATTAAGAAATACAAAAATTGGCATTTAAAAAACAGAATAAGCTTATTCATTTAAACTAATTACAAAAAATACAATAATATTAATAAAAAACATTTTTTGCAACAATATTAAAATAGCTTATGTCAAAAAGGTATTTGCACACTCAACTCAACTTTAGCAAATTTGCATTTTTATGCTATTATTTGACATTCATCCCGCAGTAAATAACATACGTAAGACGACTATAAAAGAAGGTGATCATATCAGTTGATTGTCGATTTCAAATTGTAATGGCACCTAAGAAATCTGAATTGCCGATTTCGTTGCGAGAAAAAATTGTTTCTCTACGTGAAAATGGCCTAAGTTATCAAGAAATAGGTAAAAAAGTAAATGTTTGCTTCTCTACTGTTCGGCATATTATAAAGCGTCATAAAGAAAGAGGATCTACATCAAATAACTTGCGCTCTGGACGCCCAAAGAAACTTTCACTGCGAATAAAGCGAAAAATCATAAGAGAAGCATCGAAAAAGCCATTTGTTAGTGCAATTACTTTAGCCAATGATATCGCTTCAACATCTGGAGCTCAAATCTGTGCCCAAAGTGTTCGAAATGTCCTGCACGATGCACACATTTATGGGAGATCTCCAAGGAAAAAACCTCTCATAACTGAACGAAATAGACTGAAGAGACTTGAATTCGCTAAGGAATATATCAATATGCCAATTGATTTCTGGAAAAATGTCATATTCTCCGACGAGAGTAAGTTCAATATCTTTAAATCAGATGGCAGGAAATTAGTTTGGAGAAAACCTTGTACTGCTTTTCATACCAAAAATGTGTTACCTACAGTTAAACATGGAGGAGGTTCTGGTATGATTTGGGGGTGCATGGCTAGCAAAGAAGTTGGTAATTTGTATTTCATTGATGGGAATATGACAGCTCGAACCTATATTGATGTGTTGCGAGATAACTTGCCACAAAGTGCAATAAAATTGGGTATCAGTAATTCGTACTATTTTCAGCAAGACAGCGATCCCAAGCACACTGCCGGTATAACACGTATGTCGTTGCTTATAATGTACCCAGAAAACTTGCCACTCCACCACAATCACCAGACATAAATCCTTTGGAAAATTTGTGGAAGTCTTTGGATTTAAAAATAAGAAAAAGGAAGATTTCAAGCAAATCTGCCCTTAAACAAGCCCTTAGTGAAGAATGGTCGAATACTGACCCTACTGTTACAGAAAATTTAATTAAATCAATGCCAGCAAGATTACAAGCAGTAATAGATGCTAAAGGAATGCATACTAAATATTAGTTATTTGAAATTTGCTTATATATTTTATTTCTTTTGTATTCATGCAGGTGTGCAAATACTTTTTTGATACGAGATATTTTAATTTTGTTACAAAAAAGCATTGTTATTTATATTATTGTAATTTTTCTGTTTGTTTTGGGTGATTAAATTTATTCTGATTTGGCAATACAATTTTTTTATTTCCCAATGCTTCTTTTTATGAATTGCAAACAAAAATGTAGGTGTGCAAATACTTTTTTTACCCACAGTATATAGTCATACCGTAAGCCATGAAAAATCAATATCTACAAGAATCAAATCATCAAATCAAATCATATAAAATCAGTTTAAGTAAACTTAAGATGTAAGACAACAATGTAAAATCATATTCGTTTACTTTCACGTTCGACTAACTTGGAGCTATTTCATGTTCTACGTTACTTCAAGCTTCTAATCTATTTCAAGCTTCTAAGATGAAAATTATAAAAGACTTTGCATAGCCATTTTGATGAAATTCATGTAACATATTTCAGTATTCTAAATGAAAGTGTTAGATGATCTTACTATCATGTTCAAGCGAGGAGTATGTGTTAGGATATATCTAACAGCATAAAAGTAGCTGTAGGGTACCATTCAAGAACTACTTTTTGTCGGTTGAAGGCTAGAGTTTTATTAATGCGGAACAAGAAGAGCAATGAGCACTGGTAAGTTCTTCTTGAGCTTGTTTGTTGATGTCATAATATGTTGAATAAATATGAACTATGACGGGTAGAAAATACGCCATAAAGAGTAGACGTACTAGGTTCAAGATCCGAGACTCGGACTGGATATGAACACGAAAAGTGCAAATGGGTCCAATTTAAACTCTGTAATTTCAAAAGAACTTTCTCAAAGGAACTTTTCCTGTAAACCACAAACTCCAAAATGCAATGCTGATGGACGGAACCTCTAAGAACTATTGACTTTCCGTCTTAAAAAGGAGTTTTGATCAAACATTTAGACTTTTGGATGCCTCAATTGCCTAAGATTTCATGAACAATTTCTTCCCTGTATTTCATGTCAAGATGCTTTGCTCAATGCCGCCCAGCCCGCATAGTGGTTAGTGACACTAACTGCACCGATGGCAATCCCGGAGAAGTCATGGGTGTTTGTACGCGTATAGTGTTCATGCGGCATGGGGGCACTTAAAATATACGGCGAGCCGAAAGTTCACTGTCACAGTTTAGTGCTTCAATTTAATATTATACTCACATTAGATTAATAATACAATTAATTAGTGTCACAATTTAGTGCTTAACTTCACTGTCACAATTTAGTGCTTCAATTTAATATTTATACAAATTCTGTTCTTACGAAAAGGAGAAGTCATGGTTGTCTGTACGCGTATAGTGTTATTGCGACATGGGGGCACTTAAAATACACGGCGAGCCGAAAGTCCTTTCGAGAGGTTGGTAGGGAAGAGAGATAAGAGAACGTCGGACCGCCTTCCGGGGTGTTTTCCTCAGACTTGGGGGAAAAGCTTAACAGTTAGCTAGATTCAGCAATATCTCAATTGCCTGCGGTACTACGAAGGCGTTGGTCTAGCATCTTACCTGTACCTGTAGTCTTTAATTTTTATATTTTTCTCTTAAGATATATTTTTGCAAATGAATTTTATTTAAAAATAACTCAACATAAAAAAATTAAATCGTCTGGCAATTGAATTCTAACTGAAAATGTCTGCTTAATAGTTTTAAAAGTTAACTAAATAGAATTTCATCAGTGTTTGCTCCAAAAAGGAAAATTCGAAAAGCATAAATTTTATTTAGAAATTCAACAACAGTTTTCTCATTTAATTTTGAGAGAAATTAGCTGTCCCTTCACAAATCTATTCGTTTTCATCCTCTTTCGTTATGAAGAATTTGACAAAGTCAGTGAGACCAAGATAGTGTTCTTTTCTTATAAGGACCGTTGGTGATATTAGTCAGAAATTAATTTGTTAAGTGCATACCATTAAAACTGTCAGGTTTTTCTATAGTGATAATTTCACAAGAACATTAATTTTTATTTTAAACAAAGTTTACTAATTTACTCACCTTAGATCTGTGAAGTACTGGCTGTTGAGAGCTTGGCGGGCGGAAGGTCTGTCGTCCTCGTCATAAGCGCAAAGACTGGACAGTAACTGCAGAGCTTCCTGCGAAGCGCCAGGTGTCAAAATGGCTAAGCCGATTCCTGTGTGAGGTTGGAAGCTGAAGTCTACACCATTCAGTCGCTTGCTGAAACACAATATTATAACATCTGCATATAAATGTCTGTACATATTTGTACTATACATGTTATAAACGAAGTGTTTACATCCATACTTAAGTTAACCTGTACACATAGCGGTCGTTTCTGTAATGCCTAGAACATTCGCCGCTCCAGCGTGATCAATATTTGTTAGCTTTGACTAGATTACGTGAGCAGTTATACCTACCGGAGATGCATTATCAGTTATTGTTACGTAAGGTTTAATTTAATTAATATGTTTTAGGGATTTATATTTATCTTTATATATATAAGCGGCTAAAGTGTGTGTCGCCGATAGTTTATTGTTGCCATTCGGAAGAATGAGCGCGGAAATTAACGTTTCCGCAGTTTTATTAATATCTCGGCCGATTAAAGTCGTACGAAGATGAGAATGGTATCGATGGATTCGGAGAATTTTTTGAAATCCAAGGATATACGTCTCGAATTTCAACTCGGCGCCGTTCCGTAAATATTCGAGAAAAATAAACGTAGGGGAAAATTAGTTTTTAATTAATATCTCGGCTAATTAAAGTCCCAACAAGACGCGAATAGTCAAAATGGCGTGCCACAGACCTGCGCAATCCAACGGTGTGCTTCGCTAGGCCCGGAAGCCAGCCGTTTCGGAGGAGATGGTGTTACTTCATCCCATATACAAATGCGGCTTAAGTGTCTGTTTGTCGCCGATAGTTTATTGGTTGCTTGCGTAACTGTACTAGCCAATAGGGTGAAGTTGCCACGGCACAGGGTTGCCGTTTCAATTCAGATGTAGACAATTTCCTGTAAAACTTGCCTTTGCTTCAATAAGTCTCAGGGCCAAACGCTTAAGTGTGCTGGCATTTTTTTACCTGAGCCTGCATTTGGACACGGTCAGCTTTATGTTGCCTGTTCAAGAGTTCGTGAAAGAACGGACGTAAAATTAAAAATAATGGATGGTCCTCTGCAAGGCGAGCTTAAAAATGATGGAAAGATCTACACAAGAAATGTTGTGTACAAAGAGATCTTTGACATGTGAATTAACATTTCATTATTTAAATCACCTTTATTGATTGAGCTAACGGTGGCTTTTAAGAAATGTACCGCCAGTGGTTTCTTTCATTGCACTCTTCTTTAAGAAATTAAGCAAGTAGAAGGGGGAAACCCAATGGGGCAGTAAGCAAAGGGGAGTTCTCGCCGCGTGCCCTGGGTAATTCAATTTGAATTAACAGACACCTTTGCACAAATAATTTTAATTACAATTTATAATATCTAGAACAGCGGTCATTTCATATGAGCCATATTTCATATTAGCCATGTATGTGGGGCTCCGGTTGTTTTTGTTAAACATATTCATAAACTGTTACGCAGTATTTGTCGATGACAAACGAATGCTCAAACATTGCACTGCAAACCATTCCATAGGAGTTACAGGAAAAAACTCATTACCTTTCGTGTTGTCATTATAACTTTGGTCTTCTTTAAAGTGGAAGAACTTGGCGATTTTCATTCTCAGCTTGCCTTTTACTTTTAGAGTCGTAGTGGCTTTTAGTACCAGTTTTCATCAGCAATAATGAGGAAGCTTCATCATGCTCCAATACGAGAACCCAAAGCTCCCACGAACAGCTAGTCTTACAGCAGCACGTACAACTAAACTTGAGGAGTTAAGAATCTTAGCAGCCATCTCGTTCACATGCGTTTCAGTTCTGCAGATGATCCGATGAAGAACGGTGAACGAGCTATCACCAGAAATCTTAAACTGTTCATTTACAGTTGTTCTGTCTCTTCTCGAAAAATGTTCTACTGGAACAGTGAACAGTTTCTGAACAGCGGCTGTGTTTATCATTACATCGTTCATTGTGCTAACAGGATTACTGTAACCACTTTGTTATGAAAGTGGGATACGGGCTTCGATAAATTATTGTAATTACCGAAATGCTCTTGACTGTGGTAAAACATCTTCATCATATGCTTGTTACAGCTTTTCATAATTTTTGAGCGATTTTCTGCAAACAAACTCAAAGCTTCATAGCTGCACACAAATAGATTCCATTTTCTTTACACGAAAGAGAACTTCGTATATTTATGTTTCATCCTACGAAACACATTAAAGATTTACTTCAAATTCCCTTCCCCGCCCAAGCCGACAGCACAACGAGCTCTTTTCGAAGATTTATTTCGCTGTCGTATACCCCGTGCAACAGAGAATTAATTAAATAATTAAGAAGTAAAGGAAATAAATCTTCGATAGTAAATTCATTCTTAGTCTTTTTTGGATAATCTTTGCGACTTCATTCTTTGTTTCTCATGCAAAATTCAGTTACACCAAAAACACAAAATTTAAATCAGTAGCCTAAAAGAAGTAAAGGTAACAAAAATAAGATTCGTTTCAAATCGTTCAGTATCCATCAGACTTATAATTTTCTATATTTTACTTTAAATATTCGAATTACTCTATGTTCTCCCCACCAGTGGTTCAGGGATTAAACTCTCTAAATACTGGTATTTTGAGACGGGTACGATCCAGGCGAACGGGCTGAGTACATACAGTGGTGGCCAAAATTGTGGACACTTTTGGAAATTTTTATGTTTTTGAACTTTTTATGCTTATAGAAAATGTTACGTATAGTATTGGTCGCCTTCATGTCATCGATGGGACACTGAATACCAAAAAATACATTGACGCTATTCTAGAACCAAAACTTCTACCTTCCATCAGAGATCTTTTTCCCAACAATGCTTCGTTTATTTTTCAGCAGGATTCTGCTTCTTGCCACACGGCCAAAATATCGAAATACGAGTGGTTTCGTACAAAGAGCATTAAATTGTTGTCATGGCCAGGAAACAGTCCTGACCTCAATCCTATCGAAAATTTGTGGCACCGTTTGAAAACTCTTGTCCGAATGAGGCACCCAGCAAATAAATGGGAACTAATTGAGGCTATAATTGTTTCCTGGCATCATGTAATAACGAAAGAAGAGCTTAAAACTCTTGTCAGCCCAATGAAACGTCGATGTGAAGCTGTAATCAAAAATAAAGGGTACCTTACTAAGTACTGATAACTCACTGCAATCATCACTATCTAATGTATATCGATAACTATTATCGTTTAATTTTTTTGTATTGCAAATAATTGAATTTTGTATTTTGTATTGAATTCAGTAATAAATTATCTTTAAAATAATATATACAAGTTTGCATTTTGTGAAACGCAACGTTTTCTATGAGCATACAAATTTCAAAAACATAAAAATTTCCAAAAGTGTCCACAATTTTGGCCACCACTGTAGTTTGCTGACTGTTATTTAGCTTTTCTTCTCTGCTGACTGACTATAAACTTCCTTAGCTTAAACTTCGTCAAAATGGTTTTGCTTCAGGAATATTTAATTCCTAGATAAGGTTTATTAGGTCGAAATTAATATGTTTTCGCCGTTCAGTTTGACTCGGACGTTAGTTCTCGAATTATCACATTTGTGTTTCTATTATATTTTCCACGTTTTGTGTAGCTGTTAAATTGAAGTGCTAATAAATAAGTTTTTATTTTACACCTTCACTTAGTGATCCCTAAAGTCAAAACGTAGACTGGACAATATGTCTTCTAACCATCTTTACTTTCTAGTAGATGTGGCATTTTAGAGTACTGTAGAACCGTTTAAACGTATTTCTAATAATTCGATGGAGAAAACACTTTTATCTGGAGGGAGGAACTCAGTGCTTTCTTTCCCAGATGCGAGGAAAACTGGGAATTGCATGTGATTAGATTATTGAACTTATGGAATTCACTCGAGGACTATCTGATTAAAGGTACAGATATGTCGAGGAGAAGGAAATTGATCCTTATTTACGTAACCCACGCAAAAAACTACGAAAGTTTACACACAGCCAGTCCGTTCACCAATATTTGAAGCTGAGTCTAACTACCAGTGTTCAGCCGATACACCGCTCCGCCGTTGGTGACTTCCATATGAATAGCATTCATGTACAGATTAAACACTATAACAAATTTTCTTCGCATTTCCTGTTCGAGATCTGGTGGTGTAAATAATTAACTCTTCAGCTGACAGTTTGTAGATCCGTGGTTAAAATCGAGGTAAAGGTGTGTGTTTTGGCTCAGAAAATAAAACTAACCATCTCTATAGCATGAAAACTAAATTAGCGCACTCTTAAAAAATTCTTGAAAAAAATGGAAAAATCTAGAGGCATTTTGCAGTTACCTTAAATAGGTGTCCGCCGATAACATCGCGGCAAAAACATCGCGGAAGAAAACGTCGCGGAGAAAACAACGCAAGGCGAAAACATCGTGGGAGAAAACATCGCAAAGAAAAAACACCGCAGTTGTAAAACATCGTGGTACGTCGAAAATAAAGCGGTTCAAAAACTTCGCAGTTTAAAAACATCGTCGTCGAAGATATCGTGGTAAAAATAAAGTATCTACAAATCATCGTATGACGATAACATCGCAAACATGCTTTTTTCAGGTTTTAATAATTGTAAATGGATATTCCCATAATGATTTGTGAGCGCAAGATGTAAAGAAGGATAATTTTTACTTTCACATTTTTTATTAACTAATAAATTTTTGCTGAAAAATTAAAAAGGAAACTTAAGCATAGAAAATTAAATGCAACTTATAGATTATACTTTTCATGAAAAATTACCAGTAAAAACTTTATAAAAATGATTTATTAGTAACCTTTGTTAGTTAACTATGTCGGTTTAAAATTCTATTAAGTGCTAAGTTGCATTAATTTTCTATGCTTAAATTTCCTTCTTATTTTCTCAGCAAAAGTTTTTTAGTTAATAAAAAATATGAAAGTAAAAATTATCCTTCTTTCCATCTTGCGCTCACAAATCATTATGGGAATATCCTCTTAGAGTTATTAAAGCCTGAAAAAAGCACGTCTGTGATGTTATCGTCATGCGATGATTTGTAGATACTTTATTTTTTAACGCAATATTTTCGATGACGATGTTTTTAAACTGCGAAGTTTTTGAACCGCTTTATTTTCGACGACGATGTTTTGTACCACCACGATGTTTTGCAGCACGACGTTTCGCCTTGCGTTGTTTTCTCCGCGACGTTTTCTTCCGCGGTGTTTTTCCGCGATGTTTTCGCCTGTAACCCTTAAATATTAGAATAAAATATTACTTGCATCGAAATACTTTCGCTAAATTTCAGAAGAGAAATCCAAAACCGTCACAAGAAAAGAGAAAACTTTTAAATATGAATTCATGCAATGGGAATTCAGTTCGTATATTAAAGAAATTTTAAAAGCGGGGTTTTAAAAATACCGAAAACACTCACTGCCGCCTGAGTTTGGCGATAACGGAAGGTTTCGGCGTACCCAAAACGCTGTGGATTTTAGACAACTGATCGATTTCACTGCTTCCAGGAAAAAGGGGAAGATTCCTGAAATTTGAAAAGAACTATTATGAACAAATAAAATAAATACATTTTTCTCATGATTTAAAACTTAAGGTTAAATTTTACTTTTGTCAATATCATTTAACTACACTGAAGTGTCAATGAATTAGGGATAGCTAGTCAATAACGAGTCGGGCCTTCTTTGGCTACGACTGTCGCCCTGATTCAGCTGGGTGGTAATTTCGCTAATGTTTGGCTTCGTTGACTATGTATTACAATACGGCTGAGCCGTCTCAAACCACGCTTATTCTAGGTTAATTGTCCTTTGCAATTTGCCCGATAGCTAGTTCTTTTTCCCACCATCCGTGTATTCTCGGTATACTCTTGACACTGTCGACCTTGAAAATCCTAGCCCACTGGGGTTTTTGGAAATTGAATGACCCATGCGTCGAATGCTTACTATCTGCCCGAGATCGAAGCTGTCTAAATTAGAAGTTTTACCCATAGTGGAACTTGAAAGACTGATTAACAACAACCATAGTACTAGCTGTGTGTGCATTTACCGCAACTTCGTCACGTGAGCACAGGTGCCGTGCAGCGCTATAAAATTTGCATAGCCATGTCTATCCCTAATTCAGTGGCACTTCAGTGTACTTAAAATAATACAAGCAGTTAATAAATCCTCGCACGAGAACGGCTTAAAGGGAATGAAAAGTAAGCGTCATTTTTCTGATATGAAAACATGTAAAACAAATAAACAATTAAAAATGATATGTCTAAATTAACAATTTTATAATTTTTCAAATCTCATTTTATTTACCGGTTAAAACTTTTAAACAAGAGATTAAAATTTTTCTAGAGTCTTTTAAATCCTAATATTTTGTGCTGTTTACTTACAGATAAATCTATTGTATATTCGTTGTGTATTTTGATAGTATATCGTTATCTAGCTCTTAGGATACTCGCATTTCCAAGTTGTTAAAGAAATAATCTTCAAAACAATCGTTCAACTCCGTAATTGTGTAATTTCAGTCGTAATGAAATCTAACCACTGAAATCCTTCAAAGTACTTAAAGTTATTTTTTTTTGTTACTTTCACGTACATTGTGTAGGGATTTATATTTATTTTAACTAACAAGTTAAGTTTTAATTTTAAGCGCTTTCCTATAAGCCTTCATTTCAATAATTGTCAATGCCAGAATATTTAAATTTGGTAGCGCAGGTGAAGGAATGTAAATTCTACCTTACGACGAAAGAGTTTAAAAACCGATGTTCAGTAGGAAAGTTAGAGAGAGTTAGTCTATTGCCGTCACCTCTGTTGCGTAAGCTTCTGCTTGTTTACTTTACATAACTGAATTTACTTGGTGCCACTCGTTTCGACGCGGGTTTAAGAAACAAGAATTATCTAAGCCCCGTAGCTTAGCTCTACTACTTCTGCGTATCTTCGAATTTTTAGTTTGGTTCTGTGATTTCAGTTACCGCCCAAGAGAGGCGCAGTATGTTAACGTCGAGTAAACGCATTGTAAATTTGAAAGAGTTAATAAAGGGTACTTTTAACCCTTATTCTGTGCAGTTCCTATCAGAACTTACTGCACGTATGATTCTCACTTAGAAGTTAAACAAGTAGACTCTACAATTGTATCAAGAAACAAACATGGTGAGGACGTTGAGTGCTACTTTTTGAATTTTAAGTGGATAAGTAAATTCAACCGCGAATTTTTCTGGTTTATCTTTTGAGATAAAACCAAATACTTTATTTAAATTTTTCGTTGTAATCATTCCGATTCGAGTAAAATAATTTAATAATTAACTTAATTTAATAATTAAGTTAAAAATTATTAAGTTCTAGAGAAGACCGATTTTTATTTCTTTCGGTTATGTAATTCGTGCTGAAAAAACGCAGTTGACGGCTTAGGAGTTTGCAAAAAATTATCATTACACATTACTTTTTTCCCTGATATTTTGAGGTAATTTACGATATTTTCAGGAATGGTTTTTAATTTCATGTAGTCATCGGGAGTCAAAGTATTCATCAAAAATATAATTCTGATGGTTACAGTAACAAACACAATGGGTTCCGTGTCCTGTAGAACCATCTAAATTGATAATTTCGTTTACGAATTCTTTCCTTCTTTTGGGCTTTAGATCTGAAGTGAAAATTCCTCTAAAATCTTTTCATTTAAAAATTATCTTCTATCATTTTGTCTGTTATATTATGAGTTAAAAAGGAAAAAATTGCAGTAACAGTAATCATTTCCTGCAATAATTAGTTATTGTAACTGTTTACTGTAATATTTTATGGCGTTTTGAAGAAAAAAATGTAAAATGGGCAGATTCATACGTTAGTGCTTCAAAGAAAACACAGCCCGCGGCCCACATGTCCATTTTGTAACTATAGTAGCCACTAGTAAGTAGACATTCCGGTGGTCGGTACCTGTAAAGTAAAAGGATAGTTAACAGGGGAATTAATGCAGAGTATGAGGTATAGAAGAAGGAAAGTTTGGATGAGATTAAAACTTCTGTTCCAAATACATACAAATGCTTATCATATTGAAACTTTTCCTGTATTGAAAAATGGAGAACAATCTTTAATAGAGAATCCGTTACTTACCATTAACATTCATGAGAATGTGCTAATTTTCCTTATACAGGCTTAGCCTGAAAGAAGTAGATAATTTCAATTTTTAAAGAAATAATAATTGTAGGATTTTATGTGGTATTATTTTATAACACATAAAATGCTTTCATTTCTACTTTTGTCAGCTCCGCTAGACTGCAAATTCGTAAATGTTGAGTTCGAAAATTAAAGAGAGCTTTGGGCAGCTGTCGCTGGCCAGCTACTTTGCAAGAACTTTCTGCTGCTAATTTGAATTCCTTAGTCCGCTTTAACTTTTCTAGCCGAAATTTCTTCGTGAAATTACTGAACCAAAGCTTATTTAGGCGCATATTATTTCTTGTTTAATATTTTAATTTGACTTGAACGGATGCTTTGAATTTCCTGAGAGCTGTGGAGATTTGATTTTCTTTTACTGTTATCAGTTTTAAATAATCGTCAAGCTAAAAAGATTTATTTAAAACTTCATCTGAGTTGGTGTTACTCTGCTGAGAAGTTATGACGGAAGGATAAGTCGTCTTGCTGTCTTTGTGGTTCTAGGAGTTGATAGTTAGAGCAAAGTAAGTAACATGCAGAATTTTAATAATATGACAAATACTTACACGTTTAGAAGAATATATCTTTAAGTTTACATGGTTAAGTTATAGATGATATGTCTGCTAGTATTTCATAACACAGCAGACATCACACCGTGATAGTCAAGTTCTTCCCAAACGCATCTCAACGTAACCAAGCCAACAGTCGCATCGGCTGCTGTGATGCATTAGCAAGATCTCTCCAACTTGTAGGAAAGGAAGGAACAAAAGCTAGGTCTTTGATATAACCTCATAAGAAATAATCACATCATGTTAAATCCGACCTTCTTGGTGCAACAGCTATTCTTTGGTCTGTTGAACAGCCAAACAACACGCTGAGGTAGAATTTCATTCGTATCATGTTTTAAAGATAACAGCAAACGCAATAAAACTTGTTGTTACGTATCCAAGCCCATATGAAGCTGATTAGTGATCATGTTGCTCGATTGACACCAAGAGTGCTCACGTAATGCTGACGTCACGAAAATGATCAAAAGGAGGGGGAAGAAAACTTAAAAAACTTCCTATATTAAATGGCATTAAACACTTCGTGATAAAAATATGCAATTTTTGACTTATATGCATTTCAGTTGTCTACTTCGTTTAGACAAACCCTGTATTGAGGCAAGAAACATTTATCAAATTGACATTTACTAGTGAAAAGCTCTGATTGGAAAATATATTGAGTACCAGAATATTTAAAACTGAATGATTGAATGTTTCAGGTTGTCAGGACTTGTGTTTCTCTTGATTTGCTTTGGAAACATGATGTGTCCTGATTAGGAACAGGGAGCTTACTCAAGCTAGGTTCAAGATTTGTGTGTAACAGACGACACAAGAAGGAAGGGTATACGAAACCCTTTATTTTCTATACTTTTACAAGTACTCCCGAACTTCGAGATACAGAGACCAACCACTTGCGGTCTGAACGTAAGAATATAAAACTACTAACTAAAACTCTAACTAAAAGCTAACTTTGAATTAGTATACAAATGCTTAGCACTAAGACTACCTTTATTTAAAAAGGGTACGTATGTAGTACGCCGAGCTGCTGAAACTTCAATACGTTTTCAAATATCAAGAGGGCTAAACCTCTGGCCTTAAAGGCAATCAGCAACCGAGTGAAAACCCGTAAAACTGCTGTGGCAACCGGCTTCCTTCTCTCTCCCCTAACTCTTGGCAAAAACCCACAACTTAAATACTTGGGCGTTAGCAAGACAATTTGCATAAACAAGCATTTAATTCTGGCCGGAAGTAGAAAATAAGAAGTGATAGTACAGTTTTAAAATAAAATAAACGTTAGTAAAACTTGTAAGCATCTTAAGTTTTACTAACGTTTATTTTATTTTAAATCTTTACTATCACTTCTTATTTTCTACTTCCGGCCAGAATTATAAGCATTAAAGTATTTATGCAAAATTTGTCTGGCGAACGCCAAGTACTTAAGTTGTGGCTTTTTGCCAAGCGAGAGAGAGGAAGCAGTTAGTCGAAGCAGGCCGCTTACCTTAGAAGTTTACTCAGTTGCTGGTTGCCTTTCAGGCCAGAGGTTTAATCCTTTTGATAACTTTAAACGTATTGTAGTGTTCTCAGTTCTCTGTACTACATACGGCTTCCTGTTAATATAAGGCCAATCTTCCACGTTTATTATTTTAAAGTTGAATTAGAGTTTAGTTCTATTTTTTATATTTTTACGTTAGACCCCAAGTAGTGGGTCTGTGTATTCCGAAGTACGGAAGTTATTGTAAATAGAGAAAAATAAAGGGTTTTGTATACCCTTCTTGTGTATCCTGTCTACTTCCCACAGTTTTGAACATAGCTTTAGTAAGCTCTCTGTTCCGAGTCAGGTCCTTGCATGTTCCCGAAGAAGGTTAGACGGAACATTGAACCTGATAAAATTAAGATCCTTACAAGGTTTATAAGTAAAATGCATTAAATATTTTAAACGTTTGTGCATTAGATATTCTGATAGCTGAAATTTTAATTTCCATTTCGCAAAACGAATACAAGTTTAAAATTCAGTATAATTCAGGCTTAGACTGACATGGTTTTATAGGAAAATTCTTTATAACTTACCAGCGATGCAAATGCAAAAGAAAAATATAAGTATCTAATAAACCTGAAATTTACTTTGTGTTTACCTTATGCATAGAGCAAATCATGTGAATCAAAATGCCTTCTTCGAAATTATTATACAATGGAAAACTGAATTGCCGATTTCTTATTCGAAAATTGCGTTTATTCATTGTTTTCTACGATGGCGGTCATAGTATGCTTATAAGTAGAAAGAACTCGTACCATCATGTCAAGAATTCGATTGCAGAAGAAATGATAGCCCATCAGAACTGCGGATTATCGTATCGAATAATTATTGTTCTTCTCGTTGGTCGAGACCCAGTGGCTTTTATGAGAATCTACAATCAGAATTTAGAGTTTTATTTATCGAGTTTTCTGGAAAGCAAAAGCAATTACGAGATATATCTATTTATTAAATGCGCGTGCTCTTGTATTTTAACTTTCTCTTCAAATAAGTCTCGTGCTGCATTGCACAGGGTTCTAAAACAATTTGAATTAATTCTACTAAAAACAGCTAAATAAATACAAAATTTGTAACAATATTTTCATAATGCACCTTGAAATGCAAATGTGTTTACCATCTTGATTTAATGCAGCAGTTTGTTAGAACTTGATTCTCACTATTATGGTACAACCCTGGTGTCTTACGGACTGTTCACACAAGAACATTGCAAAGCATAAGTGGCATAAGTTGAACTTCATTGCCAGGTTACTATATCAGGTTCAATGTTCCTTCTAACCTTCTTCGGGAACATGCAAGGACCTGACTCGGAACAGAGAGCTTACTAAAGCTATATTCAAAACTGTGGGAAGTAGACAGGATACACAAGAAGGGTATACAAAACCCTTTATTTTTCTCTATTTACAATGACTTCCGTACTTCGGAATACACAGACCCGCTACTTGGGGTCAAAACGTAAAAGTATAAAAATACAACTAAACTCTAATTTAACTTTAGAATAATAAACGTGGAAGATTGGCCTTATATTAACAGGAAGCGTATGTAGTACAGAGAACTGTGAACACTACAATACGTTTAAAATTTATCAAGAGGATTAAAACCTCTGGCCTGGAAGGCAACCAGCAACTGCGTAACTTCTAAGGTAAGCGGCCTGCTTCGACTCACTGCTTCCTCTCTCTCGCTTGGCAAAAAGCCACAACTTAAATATTTGGCGTTCGCCAGACAAACTTTGCATAAAAACCTTAACGCTTATAATTCTGGCCGGAAGTAGAAAATAAGAAGTGATAGTAAAGATTTAAAATAAAATAAACGTTAGTAAAACTTAAGATCCTTACAACTACATCTTGCTCTGTCCCAGAAATTGGCATGAGGATTTCGACTCAATGTTCTTAATACTCAGCTTTAGGCTTGTAATATTTAATAATTTGTAAATGGTAACATTTAATGTTTAGTAACTTGTAATTGGCAACACTTTGGATACAGATATGAATATAGAACTATGCTGGTATTGCAGTTCTCTGTGATTATACATTCTAAGATTGTAAATAAATAGTTTCTAAAAGCTAAAAGTGTACCTTCATAATAATATATGGTGTCAGGAGTGGGGTTCGAACCCACGCTCTCTTTCGAGAACCAGAGCTATAATCTGGAATTCCCAGTTTACCTTGATATAAAGTTGTGACAGATTTATATGAGATTAACAAAGATGCATATTTATTAATTGTAGATTACTATTCCAACTTTTTTGAAATCTCCAAACTACCGGATACTTGAAGTCAGACAGTGATCAGTTACATGAAATCTCATTTTGCAAGATACGGTATACCATTGATAGTTATATCTGATAATGAACCTCATTTTGCAAGTAAAGAATTTGCAGAATTTGCAAAGAAATACCAATTTAAGCATATAACAAGCAGTCGATACCATCCACAGTCGAACGGATTAGCAGAGCGTTCAGTACAAACGGCGAAGAAATTGTTAAAGAAAGCTCAAGCAGATCATGCTGATCCTTATTTAGCATTGCTAGCTCATAGGAACACTCCAACTAATGAGATGCTAGGATCACCAGCTCAACGACGTATGAGAACAAGAACAAGAACGATTCTTCTTTAGAAGAACAAGAACGATTCTTCCTACATCTGAAGAATTACTTAAACCTCAAGTTGTGAAAAATGTAAAAGAAAAAATCAACCAAGAAAGAACTAAACAGAAGTCATATTATGATCGTCATACAAAAACATTACCATCGCTAAATAAAGGAGATTGTGCTCGGGTATATCAAGATAATCGCTGGAAACCAGCAGTTGTAGAAGAAGTGCATAAGCTGCGTAGATCATATATACTTAGATCAGGTGGATCAGTATTGAGAAGAAATTGAAAGGATATTAGAGAAAACAGTTCAGCTGTTGAAGAGAATATCAGAGGAACAGAACAAGGAGTTAATACACAGAAAACAGATGTAAAAGGATATGATTCCAGATATTCTCAAGGGCAATGTTTAGAAGATCAACTACCCTACTCTGCTAACTCAGAAACAAGGAACGGTGAGCTAAGAACTACAAGTGGGAGAGTGATTAGAAAGCCCGCCAGGTATTTGGACTGATTTTAGACTGTTAAAACTTTTGAACTTTAAAAAAAAACGGAAGATGTAATATTTAATAATTTGTAAATGGTAACATTTAATATTTAGTAACTTGTAATTGGAAACACTTTGGATACAGATATAAATATAGAACTATGCTGGTATTGCAGTTCTCTGTGATTATACATTCTAAGATTGTAAATAAATAGTTTCTTAAAAGCTAAAAGTGTACCCTCATAATAATATATTCAGGTTACTACATCTTGCTCTATCACAGAAACTGGCATGAGGATTTCGACTTAATGTTCTCACTACTCAGCTTTATGCTAACCTGGTATAAGATTCTACTAGTCCCAGCGAAAGAAACATGAACTGACATTCGCTTGATAATTTTGCTGAGTCAGCCGCACATCGGGCAGATTCCTGATTAACTACGGCTTAAACCATGTTTCATAGGAGTTTTACGCCTTATGATTAGGACAATAATGGCGACTAGATTTCATCGTGTGAATCCTCTTTCACATGCTTGTCTCTCCATACTGTTTACATCTCGGGCATCCTTATACAGTGCAGTAGTACAACAAGGTTGTACTTACATCCCTAAAGGAAACATTTTTTTTGTCCAGTCCAGTTTTTTCAGTTCTTTCCTGTATTAGACTCGCCAGTCATTCACGTCTGGCGGAAAGTCTGCGCTCTGCTACTAGCCTGGTATGTAATGTAATAATTGTAAATGTGCTCGTCTGCATTTTTCAATTAATGGAGTAATACTGTTTCATTTCTCATGGACAATCTATTCTCCTGTAGAAGTCTAACTATCGGAAAACTTAAAATAACCCGTTGGACACTCCAGATAACCTGGAGTCCTGGGAGAATACTATAGAAGTTGAAGTAAAATATTGGTCATCCGTGAGATAATTAGCTTTGGAAACGCTGGTCTTTATCGAAATCTGCACTTTGAAACTATTCCTAAAATGTCTAGGTCTCCATATGAAGGCCTATACAAGTCGCTATGTTCCCTTCAAAATGCCCAGTTTGTACATTTTCAACAGTTTATTATCACAATGAATTTAGTAAATCACATGGATGAATTCTCTGGGGGTTATTTAAAAGCAAAGGTACATGCTCATAAGTCAAGAGGCAAACAACTTCTTAAAGCTAATATTCGACAGCCATTCAAGATTAAAACAAGAAATTCTAACATGGATAATAGAAAATCTTCCGACTGGGGTCATGGTTAACAACGGTTCCCATTTGTTAGATATTATATAAATATCATAATGCAAATATATTTCCATAAGCTGTATTTAACGTTAAAAACAGCAAAAAATAAATAATGTTAAAAAAGAAAATGTTATTTATAATTTAATGTGTAATATTAATTATGTTCCATCCTATACATATTTTGTTCACTTTAAACAAAGTGACTGTTTAGAAAATTTTCGGATGTTTCCAAGGCTATCCTACATTTCACGGCTGTCAAACACACATTCGAATCTTATTGATAATACGTCATATGGGATGATTTAACCGAACCCTTCAATTATTTTTATTTATAATTTTGATGCAATATTTTTCCTAAAGTTAGTTTCTGAATAATTAAAAAATAAATATTTGCATGCCTCATATCCAAACTCTGCTCTAGAATTTACTGTCATTTATATTTGAACAATGGCGGTGATGCTGCTTAGAAATCTAATCAGATCGGAAGAGCTGAAGCGAATGATGAAGGATTGTTTCATAGTGTGTAAAGAGAACCATTAAACAACTTTAAAGAAGACTTACCAGCGCGTGGAAATGTACTCTGTGTAAGGCCTTTTTGTATTGATTCCTCTACAGCTGCCGAAATCTGCCAGCTTCAATAAGTTATCCTAAAGGAGAAAATCGAAGCAGCAGTTAGTACAGTGTCTCACAAAAGTGATGGGACACTTGTGCTTTACAAAAGGAAACTGTAGTAAAATAAATTAAAAAACATGTAAAAATTTTTTGTGGGTGTGTTTCATACTTAAATTTAGTAACAATTATTACAGAACATACATTTTCTCAAAATATTAAAATATTAATTTAAAAAAATACAATTGTTTAGAACGGAGCAAAAAATGGCTCACATAAGTGATGGGACATTTACTTTTCCATCAAATATTTATCCAAAAATTTTACTTTTTAAGGTTTTAATATTTTGTTGGATTTCTTTTTACTTTTAAAACATGATTTAATCTTCTTGGGATGGATTCGACTAATTTTTTTGTGATTTCTGTAGTGATTTTACCCCATTCTTCTTGAAGCATCAATTTTAATTGTTGTTTTGAAGAAATGGTGTGTTTGCGAATTCTTGAATCCAATTCTTGCCAAATATTCTGTATGGGATTTAAGTCTGTATGGGATTTAAGTCTGAAGATTGTGGTGGTGTCTTTATTATTTCAGAACAGTTATACAGCAGCCAGAGTCTAATGTTCAAAGCAGTGCGCGTGGGGTCATTGTCCTGGTAGAATTTAAAATCGTTATGAAGGTTCAATTTTCGCGCTGAAATTTCAAATTTTGATTTGAAATGTCAATATACTTGTACTGATCTACTATACTGTCAATAAAAACAAGAGTACAAACTCCAGCGGACGACATACACCCATACCATAACTCCTCCTCCACATGTTTTACTGTTGGAACCAAGTTCTGTTTTCGAAATTCTTCCCTGGGTTTTCTACACACCAAGATTCTACCGTCAGAACCAAATATATTAAATTTACTCTCATCAGCAAATATAACGTCACTCCAGTAATCAGAATTCTTATTTATGTTGGATTTTGCGAAAGCCAGTCTGAGTTATCTATTCTTTTCACTCACGAAGAATATTTTCCTGGCTGCTCTACCGTGATATCCAGCAGATCGAATCACTCTTCTAATAGTCTCAGGTTTAACAATTACTCCATATAATGCTTGTAAATCAGGCAGCAACTTCATAAGCACTCATTCTTGGATTTTTTTTAATATTTCGAACGATAATTTGCTTTATTCCATTGGATAGCTTTGATGGTCCGCCAGGACTTCTTTTATCCTGAATCATATGATTCTTTTTATATCGTTTAATGATATTGTAAACTGTTGAATGACTCAAGTTAACTGTTTCAGGAGTTTCTCTAATAGATTTTCCACGTTCAATATGCAAATTAATAACTAATTTTCGAATTTCAGGCAAAGTTTCTTTTCGTTTAGCTTTCATGGCTGCACAGAGCTAAAATACACTAAAATTCCAAAACAAACGAGAGAGAAAGACTGCGGACAATTTTATAAATTATTGCCAATTGCTTTTGAGTAAAAATAAAAACCCCCAAAAATATTTTTATTGTAGTACGTAGTAGTATCTAATGGTGTCCCATCATTTATGTGAGCCATTTTTTGCTCCGTTCTAAACAATTGTATTTTTATTAAATTATTATTTTAATATTTTGAGAAAATGTATGCTATGTAATAATTGTTACTAAATTTAAGTATGAAACACACCCACAAAAAATTTTTATATGTTTTTTATTTATTTTATTACAGTTTCCTTTTGTAAAGCACAAGTGTCCCATCACTTTTGTGAGATACTGTATAAAACCTGGTGTCCTGTGTAACAAAATGGCTTTCACAAGCAGCCAATCACATAAAACCATGGTTAAATTTTCAAAACAATTGTTATTTATTTTTGTAATTTTAAACTTAAAATTTGTTTTTTTGGGGGGGGCATTTATTAACTTATTTAGTGCATTTGTAGTACGTTTCTCTTTTAGCTATCATGCAAAAATAAGATCATAGTAATAAGCCAGGCGACTTCACGCACAGGCGTGAAGAAATATCCATGCAGGTAAAGGTTTTAAATCGCCCTTATATTTGATTCAACACTTTAACAAAAATGCATGTACTGATTCGTTGTCCCTGATTTCTAGTACACTCGATTCCAAAAGTATCAAATTTATTTACCATTTAAAAGAATGGGAATTGCAACTGGGTGTTTCAGGCTGAGTGACTAGATGCTTGTGATTTGTAGTAACTAAGCTTGTTATTGGTTACTACAAATTTAGGACAAACAAAAATAAAACCTCAAACAAGTAAACATTTAGAAAGCGTTTTAAACGTTTAAAAGTTTTAAAATATAGAAGAACGCTTGAGGCGCGTTACGGCCGCCCTGCGGAAGTTTCACATGAACGCGCTAGACGCGTTACGGACAACGAAGAGGTTAAACTGTAGAGGTTACTTTAAGTTTCTAACAGTTATTTTAAATTTAAACATGCTTTATTATCTATTCTCGTTTCTCATCTACTATTCCCTACCATAATGAGGTTTTAGTAACGCGTTGTATGCAAATGAGTTAGAAGGAGTATTTAAGGAACGTTCAGTGTATTTCAAGAGAGAAAGTTTAGAAGTCCTTAGTGGCGCGTGTTTGCCCTCAGGCTACTTCGTTCTTAAATCTACTTCTCTCAGCCATATTGTACGTGCCTGTTGATAAACGCTGGCTAGGCTAAATTAAGGGCCAACTACGTTAGATACAGGGGTTGGACAAAAATATGGAAACACCTTTAAAAAACATGTTTCTTTGCTTAATATGGTGTAGGAAACCCGTTGGCATCCAAAACAGCTTGCAGTCTTCTCGGAATGGATAAATACAGTTCCTGTATGTTTGCCAAGGGAATATTACACCATTCTTCCTGCAAAACGGTGGCAAGTTCAGATAACGATGTTGGCGGTGGATAACGAGAACGCACTTTCCGTTCCAATGTAGACCACAGAGGTTCGATAATATTCAGGTCTGGTGACTGTGGTGGCCGGGGGAGATGGGACAACTCATCTTCGTGCTCAGAAAACCAGTCCTGAACAATGTGAGCTGTGTGAACAGGGGCTTTGTCGTCTTGGAAGACACCATCACCATCGGGGAACAAAGTTTGTACCATGGGATGAACTTGATCGGCCAAAATGTTCACATAAGTCTTGGCAATCATGTGCCCTGACACAGTTATCATGGGGCTAGGAGAGAACCACGATATGGCTGCCCAAACCATAACAGAACACCCGCCATGTTTCACTCTTGGAAACAAGCAGTCTGTATTATAGGCTTGAGATGGCGTTCTCCAGACGTAAACTCGGCCAGAAGTGGGAAACAATGTGAAAGAAGACTCGTCAGACCATATTACTCGCTTCCACTGCTCTATAGTCCAGGCCTTTATGACTTAAACACCACCTTTTCCTGTTACGAGATTAGCATCACTGATGAGTGGCTTCTCCATCGCAGCACGGCCAGCAATTCCCTGTTTATGAAGCTCCCTTCTAATTGTTTTGGTAGTCGCAGGGTTCGGTAACGCAACATTCATTTCAGCAGTAACTTTTGCAGCTGTGGTCTTCTTATTTTTCGTCACAATTGCTCTTAATGATCGTCTGTCACGATCACTCGGGACATACTTTCGTCCGTGCTGTGATTTAGCAGATGATGTTTTTCCGCTTTTCAAATATGCGGAATAAATCTTCGATACAGTACCTCTTGAAACACTAAACACCTCGGCTACCTTGCTTATGGAAGCACCTACCATACGTGCTCCAACAATTTGCCCACGTTCGAAGTCTGTTAACTCTGACATAATGCAATGACAACCTCACATAACAGTACTCCGACAACAACTGAACTGTTTAGCATTTTTATGAAGTTGTATAGGTGGCGTCAGTAGTCAAAAACGCCAGCGCCACCTACATATTTCATTAAAATCAATCGTTCTTTTCAAACATGCATTTCACAAGGTGTTTCCATATTTTTGTCCATCCACTGTATTTCTGTCTAGATTCAGCTAAGTCAGTTCAGTTAGCGTTAGTTTAGTTTCTTATTTTTCGTATCTTGATCTGAAGGTTTCCCTGTGTGAACGCGAAGTAAATTATTTCTTTGAGTGAACAAAGGATATTTTAACCCTTCTATGGGCTTTGCCGTTACCTATTTGAACTCAGCGATAAGTCGCTCCATAGTTCAGTTAGTTCCTCTACGTTAAACAGAGACGAAGTAGTGAGGAACTTTATAAAACTAAAGAACAATATTATTAATGTTATCGGAAGTTCTGGCCATAAATACAATGGTACCTGGACTAATAGGGTTTCCCATATTTTGCATAACAAACTATTTTAAGTTTTGGTACCTTTCCTGAACCTCTCATTTTCCCCTCGCACTTCCTCGCCAGGATGCAAATTTAAGTTAAAGAGAAGAAGAGTATTTAAACGGTCGAAAAGAGAAAATTAGTCAGAGCGGATTTCACTAGCCAGTGTACTCTACTAGTTTGTCCTTGCTGTTATGTGTATTTTCTGATACCCCTTTTTGGCCATTTAATAGGTACGCTGCGAAAAAAAATGAGACAGTTCTACTGGGCCGATTGACTGAATTCAAATTGAGTTTTTCATCTCTCGAAAGCGCGAATTAGGATATATATTAGATATATATAGCCTTATTCAACACATAGGTACTTTGACACAAAATCGGACTTTTACAAAAATAACATATAAATTTTTTTTTCCATATTTCGATTCTACGATTTAAACTATGCCCACATATTAAATTTTGTAAAATTTGGTGCAAAATTTACGGAGGAATTCAAACATTTATCTTGGCGAAATTTTTTCAGTTTGGGCCAAGAATAATGCACTTGGCGAACTTCTTAATATATGGCAACCAATTTTCCTTTTCCTTCCATTATGCCGGAGTGGAAAAAAAAGGCACCTCGTTTCTCCCTTTTTATATTGTGTATGAGCGGAAAAAAGTCATTTCGTTTCTACTTTTAAATAATTTTAGCAAAGTGT
The DNA here is from genome assembly GCF_044657685.1 of Stegodyphus dumicola. Lineage (NCBI taxonomy): Eukaryota > Metazoa > Arthropoda > Arachnida > Araneae > Eresidae > Stegodyphus > Stegodyphus dumicola. Next base: position 180,582,942 of record NC_140776.1, on the reverse strand, counting down.
TTAAACCACACCTTTTCAAAAAAAATTTTAAAAATATATTATTTAAAAATGCAAATCTTAAAAATAAATCATCAAAAATGGGCGAATTTTATTTGGAATGAAGTTAAATTTCGAAATGTGAAAGGAAGAGAAAGATTAATAAATATATACCAAACTCAATTAACATTGAGGAGCTAAAATTTTGAGAACTATCTTTTTAAAAACTACTCTTGCGATTTTTACAGAACTTGGTAGTTTTTGCGTTATTTGAGTCGTAGAATGGAACTATGGAAAAAAATTGGTACGTTATTTCAGAAAAACTCCGATTTTGTGTCAAAATACCGATATTAGAACAATGCTATGTATAAATCTAATACATATCCTAAGCCGGGCTTTCCAGACATGAAAAACGTAAGTTGAATTTCGTCAATCGGCCAGATAGAACGGGAGATATAGAACTGTCTCCTTTCTGGGGGGGGGGGACGCAGTGTACATCGTTGCCTAGGTTGTTGAGTCAGCCTCGTTAGCCTTAACTTAAATTGTTAGTCCACCTCCCCTCTTTATCTTTGAATCTGTTGAAAACGATTCTTAAGTTCCACCGCAAGTCGTCGGCGTTTTGTAAGCACCAAGTGCGTGCATTTTATGTTAAGAGTTTGACGAAGAATAAAGGCTTATTTTACCCCTCTTCTGAGCCCTATTCTTTTATGCCTATGCGAGAAGTCGCCAGATTATCTCGTAAGATCATTTGAACTTTATGGTAACTGAGAAGGTACGATGTTACAGACTTAATGCCCATTAACTTGCGAACCTTTCGGAAAACGATCCCTGTTTTTACAGTCCAAGGTGTGTTGACCTTTAGATACGAGCATCTCTCATATGCCATTTTGACCTGTAAATTCGAACAAACAAAAGATTACAGAACAAAAAAATTTTCAATTTTAACTGTTTTAATTTTTGCTACGCATGTTTTTATATTCACTACATTATTTCCATTTTCTATGCTCTTTCTTTAAAAATAATACACAGTGGCAACATTTAGCGGCAGCATCCTTTTGTTTGACACAAAAAGTGAAATGAACGCAAAACCGTTTAACTGTTTCATAACGACAGCTCATATTTATATTAAGCTTATAAGGTCTAATTCAGAAGTCAAACAACAAAAATCAGAAAATTTTCACAGGACTAGTTTCGATGGTTTAACCGAACCACCATCCTCAGCTGCAAAACCGCAAATGGATTTGCATGCCTTCGTGGTCTGGTGTTCTCACATTGGACAGGTATTCCAGAGGTTCGTGGTTCGATTCCCGGCGAAGGCGTTTGTTAATTTTTCCTCTCTCTGGCCTCGAAATAACCTAATGTCTGTACAGTGGCGCCCGAACTAAAAGGGTGTTGGATAATGATTCTCGTTACCCAGGATTTGGTGACTGGATCTCTTAAAAACCCCAGTCGCCCTTTAAAAGGGGGAGTATATAAGGTATTTCTCCCACCTCCCTAGCATGCCTTCGTGGTGTAATGGTCAGCACACTGAGCCGTTATTTCAGAGGTCCGTGGTTCGATTCCCGGCGAATATTTTTCAATTCTCTTGCTTCCAAAATATACCTAATGTCTACTACAGTGGCGCCTGAACTAAAAGGGTGTTGGATGAGGTTTTTTCACACCCAGGATTTGGCGATTGGGTTCCCTAAAAAGCCCAGTCGCCCTTTAAAAGGGGGTATATAAGGTATTTCTCCCGCCTTCTTGGCATGACTTCGTGGTGCGGTGGTCTGCACACTGGGCCGGTATTCAGAGGTCCGTGGTTCGATTCCCGGGGAAGGCGTTTGCTAATTTTTCCTCTCTCTGGCCTCGAAATAACCTAATGTCTTTACAAGTTAACTCTTTGCATTCAGAAAATCTTCAGGAGTACATTTAACGCTGGTAAATGTAATGTGCTGTTTTTAACCATATACCTATTTGAGATAGCAAATTTGAGACTATCTCCTAAGGCTTTCTTTTATGAAAATCTGTTCAGAGCTTAAAGTAAGGTATCCCTTACGATTTATTAATTTTAGCTAAAATTTAATATGTCGTTCCCATTCATATAAAAGTTTTAAATACTAAAACTGAAATGTTTTGGATTACATTTTAATATAATTTTTCAATAAGAACTACTAGAGCCTTCGATTAAAGTAACTTTTCCGGTTATCCAACATCACCAGAAATCTAATCAACTCTTTGCCTGAATAAAAGAAAACTTAAATACGTAAAACAGAAATTTTTGGAAGTTTCATACAAGGGTTATCATGAACGAAAACTCTTCACACATGTATACACAGACAGACAGGCAGACGTAATAAAAATGTGTCTTGGAAACCCAAATCCGTTCTTATTCACTGAAATACACCATCCAATTTTTAGATGGAAAAAATTATATTCCTTACCTATGTAGCTTGACAGGAGGTAATAAGTAAATGATTGTTACTAATTTTGATGATTTTTATACCCTAATTGATTTTTAATATTTAGAAGCCATAAATAATATTTAAAACACTGAATTTATGCATAATAAAACGCATTATTTTTTAAATAAAATGACAACAAAGTATCAGTTACCATAAATAACTTATCCAGCTATGGGTTTACCAAAAATCGTATTACTCGCCAAATGAAAAATCGCCAAAATCTGTGCAACCGTCTACCAAAGTAGCACCAAAAATTACAATGAAATAAGATATATCTCTTAATACAAATATTAATTATCCTAATAAAAAAATTAACCAACTTTCCGTTGAAGAAAAAAAATCATGCAAAATTTTCAATATATTACAAACAGTGAAATAAGCAAAAAGTAACATGAAATAATCTCAAAAAACAAAAAATACCGCACACAATTTTACTCTGCAGAACAACTTTATAAAAAACATCAATAAAAATGTATTATATATATAAAAATGACAATAAAAAAATAATAATGAAATGAAATATGCCAATCTCTTAAAAACAGTGACATAAGAAATACGATGAAAAATTGTTGCCAAACCCATATTTCTAAAGGAATGAAACTATTCAAAATGATGCGATTTCATCAAAAAATCTATATACAACAATAAGAAAGGAAAATTGTTGCCAAAATCACATTTTTAAAGACGTGAGATGAGAGAAGTGTACTCGGAAGCTTCATTTAAATTTTTTTTTTAAAATACAAAATATCATCATTTTTTCAAAATTCTTTTTGTAAAAGAAGTCGCAAGGATGAAAGTTTAACGTGTCCAAAAATCAAAAGAAAAATAAACTGTAAATTTTTAAACATAAACGTTTTTTAAAAAAAATCTCGTTGAAAAGGTGTTAAGCTCCCTTTGTTAAATAAATTTGTATTAAATCGATTTATTGAAAGACGAAATTTATTTTAAGTTCGTAAAATAGCTAAGTGCCTACGTTTCCTGACTATGCGAAAATGGAGTGCGTAGAGTAAAATCTCGCTTTCCTATAGCCCATTATGTCTCAAAATGACGCGATTTCGTCACAAAAGATAAAATAAAAAAAAATTCGAATTCGAATTTCGAAAAAATCGCTTCGAGGTGACTGGCTCTTGTCTAGATGCACCTATGTACCAAATTTCGTAGCCGTGGGTCTCTTAGCATACGCGCAGCGCGAACGAAAGACACACACACACACACACACACAGAGACTCTTTGTTTTATTATATGCAGAGAAGATATAGCTAATGAGGTTTTTCAAAATTTTGTGTCAACTGATGGAGAAAATACAGCTAGCTTCATTTTGTTGTATTTCCTTAATGCGACTTTTCCAAACGGACAATAGCTGATGGATCAATTTATCGCAGTTGTGTTGGATTTTCCGTTCTTGCAAATATGAGAAACATAATACCGCCTTCATAATGGCACTTCGCGAATTAATGACGGAAAATTGAGTCTCTTTATAATAGCTGATAGGTCTAGCGCTCAACAAATTATAAGAAATAACAACAATAAACGAAAAAAGAAGCGATTTTAAGTGGGCTAAGGTTATTGGGTCAATAGAGTTAAATGAAGTCCAGGCCTTCACAACCTGGCACGACTCAGGTCCACTGTCACGTGATTTAGGAGGCTTCCATCATTTTTTACGAAACAATCAATCCGACGTTTCGGTAGTAATCGCGTGCGATAAATTAACCGTCAGGGGCTGGCGTAGAAATAGCGTAAACGGTTTTGGAAAGGATAATTTTAGACGAGTTTCTTTTCGAGTGAGAATATGGAGTTTGTTGACGAATGTCTTACGACAGATACATACAAATTTTATGTTGTGTATTAAATATCATGAGGGAAAAAAGCAGTGCATGGATAATTAACTACGGGTTCTAATTGCATTCAGGGCTTGATTTCCATAGGCGCCAATAGGGCCTGTACCACGGGCAACCATTTTAAAGAGGGTTTTAAATACTCGTATAATACTTATAATATGTAAAATTTTATGTATTTCTTTTGAATTCTACGTTTAAAAAAAATCTGATGTGTACATCACATAACTTCCTTGTACGGAATATTAAATTATACGCATTTTTTCTTGCATTCCATTTAAACTTATTGGATTGAATTAAAATTATTTCGTCAATAGCGCATAAACCACAATAAAATAAATGCACTCTTCAAAATTCACTATATTTGTTTACCATAGCGACACTCTGGCCCTAGGTTCACTTAACAGCGTTAGATTTCATTCATTGTTTAACTCAGAATGCACAAAATTTATATCATCTTAAGAATTTTGTAATTGTTGTCACATATTCTATTCAAGTACTATAATAAATCTAAAACGACCTATACAAGAAATTAAGCAAACAACAACAAAAAAAGAATTTTACAAACGATTCAGTATTTCTCATTCAATTAATTTAGTTCTCACTTCCCAAAAAGGCAAAAATACATAAAAACTCAAAATATCTATATTAAAATTTACGAAGTAAATCTAAAGCACTTATTTTTTCGAATAAATTCCAGAACGGATTAAGCATGATTTAAATCACAATAATAAAAGAAGGCGTTATCTTTGTTTTTGCGAAGCTTACTTTCCGCTTTTACTTTTATTACAGCAGAATAGTATATTGGCAAAAAATCTACTTTTCTGCTGTTTCAAATGTAAATAAACATTGCCGCAATTACAATTATAATTAGGCTTAGCGGCACTTAAACAACTTTTAAATTGTTAATAATTCTAAAAGTATTGCATGCGGATTTACTAAAGCCATAAAAGTTTTAACCGGATGATAAGAGCAACATAATTCAATCATTTTTAAAGCAAAAAATGCACAATTTACAAATGTATAAGAATAAAGAAACTGAGATTACTGAGCCGAGTAACAGAGTGAATATATATATATATATATATATATATATATGATGCAGCCGACTACAACCAAAATACGAGGTGCTCATCTACATGCTATATCAATCCTATATACAAATTTCAACGTTCTGGTTATTCGTTTTTGAGTTATGCAAGATACGTACATACGTACGTACATCTGAACGTACATACGAACGCACAGACGCCACGAAAATTTCTCTTCAGAATTAAAATTTTATGTGGGGAAAAGAGTCCTTTATTCTGTCCTTAGGTACGGATATCACCCAAAAATATCGTTAAATAGCATTCGGAAACGGTCAAAATGGATATTTTTGTTGAAATATGATGCCTGAAGTTTTTCGCGATTAGAATACTTCCTTTTTTCTTCGTACAAAGAAGTAAACATAAAGTTGGGCACTGTAATAAAGCTTTAAACTTTGCATTTTAATCATTATTTTAGTAATTAATTTAATTAAATGTATTTCAGTTTTTATTCTTTTCGTCAAGAATCAAAGAGAGGGCCTTTGTCTCGCGGTTTCGTTGGTTAGCGATATCGTTTATTTAGGTCTCAATTAAAAATTATGTGTATAACTACTATGGAATGACCGAGTAGAAGAAATGATATCTTCTGTATTTAGAAGAAACTGAATTTTTAATGCCGTATTTTATTTATGTACTTGTTTATTTTGATAAGCAATTTAATTTCATTAATTTGGTTGTATCTATATACTATAAATTATGAATCTTTTAGTTTTCTTGTTTTTAAGATTCTTTAAATAAATTATAGTTTGAAATGTGTAAGTTTATAATAAAATTCTTAATGATTTAGTATAAAATTTTTAATGGTCTATATAACTTAAAATGAAAAATATTGAATTATGAAGAAGTATTTATAAAACATAATTCACATCAAACATAATCAGAAAATTCCAAAAATTAAATGCACGAGGGACTTGTTGAACTGATTTTGTCACGTGTTTGCAGTTTTGTAAATCAAGCTCTGATTCCAATATGTGTATATTGCAATCGCTTTACAAATTTCTGTTCCAAAATTACGTGAAATATACTGGAATGTAAATATGGCATACTTTAGAATTTGAAAATTATTTTTTTTAAATTTCTAGTTAATGTGTTAGCAGCATCAACACTTCTTTGTTAATCAACATAAAATTTAAATATAAACTACGAAGTGCATTTTGTTAATTCTACATTAATATCAATAATAGCGGCGCAGAAATCAGAAAAAAAAAAAAAAAAAAAAAAAAAAAAATTAAATAACGGCAAATCACGCCCGTAATTTGTACCAGATTCTATTGAGGTATATTATGTTGTGAAAGGAGTAGCAAATATCTTAAAGCAGATGGTTACAAAAAAATGGAAGTTAAATAATTTACTGAAACTGAATATTTTATCAAATACAGATAGCTTCAGGGAAATTGATTTCGTCTCTAACAGGTATTTGGTAATTGCTCTTTTAATGATAGGATCTTAGAAGTGTAGCAAACATTTTCTGTCAAATGGTTTATCTAGTAGCCATTATTTGACAAGAGGGTTAATTATCCTTTATTTCTCAAAATAAGAATTGAACAGTCCTCTCTTTTTTCAGAGCGTACAGAAAAGCCTCCAATTGGGCTTGAACTCAAGAGTACTAAAAATTAAACTTAACTAAAGCTTAACCCTTTGTGGCACAGTGTGTCCGGTCTGGACACACCTAAAAGTTTCCTTCTGTACGTACAAAAAATTCAATGAAAAAGGATTTATAGGTTACTATAGGTTACTCTGAAGCTTCTTTATTTATAGTATTATAGTAGATGGCAGCTCAACACAAACCAGTCCATATATTTTAGCTATGTTTAGTTTTTTAAGACCTTCATTTTTCAAAGAAATCTTCCAGATATTTTTTTAGGGTATAAAAGGAATTGTTTGAAAAGATGTTATTTTTTTGGCTGTATGATAATCTCCTTATTCTATATTAGTTTTAAATATGTACCTTGAAATCTTGCCTAAAATCAAACGGCGAAATCTAGGTGTGCCCAGACCGGGCTCACCGATAAGCTAGGACAACTAAGAGTTTGTATTCTTTGTTTCTCCGCATCTCATCGGTCAGTTCAGTGACAACAATACTCGTTTCAGCACTCTTTTCGAAGCTCTATTCAATCAGTGTGCCGCTTTGTGCACACCCACAGAATTAAAACGATAAGTGCTATCTTCACAAAATTTTACTCGTGTACTCCTCTAGGCCTAATTAGACTGCCTACCTTTTTTTAAATCAAAACTCCGACTTTAAAAGGTAGTGCGTTGGAAAGGGTTAACTAAAAAGATATAACTGAAGCTATTAAAATTCTAAGTAGTTGGCCCCTAAATATGAACTAAACTGGCGAAGCTATCAATGGCCTGAAATACCACGAAAGCTTAGAGAGAGACGTAGGCAAAAGGTGAACGCGCACTAATCAGAATCTCTGGGTCTCTAACGAAGTCAGTGGAACTTCGACTTAAATACCGCTCTTGCTCATTTGTATGAGCCGTGATTCTAAAAAAACATTCTGGTAGGAAATTGTAAGCTGAAATTAGGAGGGATAGGAAAATAGCTTTAATTAAAGATAACTGCTAAAAATTTAGGATTAACCTTACACCTTAATTTATTAAATACAGGTTATTCGCACTTAACCACATAAACCACATAAATACTTAACCACATAAAATTCAACAACCATGTCACAAAATATTTAAAAACAGCATACCTTTAGAATTTCCGATACACAGTCTCTCGCGCTGGAGATAAAAATGTTTTTCAGTAGTTTACTGCAATTGTTCACTTTGAAATGGTTAAGTTTGTTAATCAAAAATTCGTTAAAGATTTACAAAATTTGAAATAGTAAACCAAATTCGAAATTCAAAATTCGGACTTCCTTGTGCCCATGTTTGGTTGGAGTACCGCGTTATTCAAAACTTGATGGCTCTACGTACTGTTGTTTTTCACAGTGTAAGAAACACATGCATTCATGCAGATTTTTCCTTTTTGTTTCTTTAAATATAACACATGGCGATAGTATTTGGTGGCAACAGTTTAAAAAGTGAGCCAAAGCAGAAAGTGAAACGAAGCACAATGCCGTTTTGAGACTAATAGCCCTTTGGATCTAACGCCCCTTTTGTCCTAAAAAAACGGATTTCTCATAACTTTGGCAGGAAAAAATGTTAAATGAAAGCTCTACAATTCAACAAGGTTTGTTGACAACAGCAAATTTTTAAATTCTTACTTTCTGAATGTAAATTTTATATATATATATATTTTCCAATGGCGGATACTTGCCGACATCGGTCACTCCTAAGGCCAAATGTCGTGGGTCTCTTTATTATGGAGGCACCTAACAGGTGGGCCACCTTTGCCTTCGTTCAAGGGACAGACGATTACATCCATGCCTTCTCTGGGATTCGAACCCGGGCCATCGTAGTCAGGCTTCCTTAACCACTACCGTCTAACTAACTTACTACTTAACCACTATCGTCTAACGAACTGACTTATACCGTTTGGGAGGCTGTAAGTTTTATATTCGTCGATATGAAAACTAAAGGCTATTAAATTTCACTGAAATATTATAAACCATATTGTCAAAGAGGTATTTTGGAATAAACCTAATCTGAAATACTAAAACATTTTTCCTTTATATTGACTGCAAAAATGTAGGGTAATGTTGAAACTTTGGCTAGTCTTCGCAGCTTCAAAACAAGAGAGATAGTAAAAGAATGTTAACAGCTAAACTTTTATAATCATCGCCTACCAGATGGGAAAGTGGTTAGTGACTCTGACAGCCATACTGAAGGACCCGGGTTGGAATCCCGATGAAGGCATGGATGTAAATTGTCTGTCTCTTCGTAAGCGACGACGGTGGCCCACCTTTTAAGTGCGAACGTCCATAACAGCTAGTGCCAGCCATTGGGAAAAAATGTTCAGTAATTGTATAACTAAGGATAAAAATTAATTAATTTTGAATAATTGTTGCATAAAGTATTCATTTTTAAAGTTACTTAATGATATAACTTAATCACAGAATTTTAATTTCACAGTTTTCTTTTATCAAAGTAAGCATAATATAGTCATTTCATGTAAAAAGAAAGAAAAAGAAAAAAAATTCTGCAGAATTTTGTACAGATTTCTTATCAAATGTATTCATACGAACGGTTTGACATTTTTACCATTTTTGTCATAGTTGCAATGAAAAGGTAATTGTAATTATTTATAAATATTCTCTTTTTCAAACTGCACTACTTATAATCATGATTTCCACATTTTTGCCTATTGTTTTGCATTAATTTTGAATAATTGTTGCATAAAGTATTCATTTTTAAAGTTACTTAATGATATAACTTAATCACAGAATTTTAATTTCACAGTTTTCTTTTATCAAAGTAAGCATAATATAGTCATTTCATGTAAAAAGAAAGAAAAAGAAAAAAAAATTCTGCAGAATTTTGTACAGATTTCTTATCAAATGTATTCATACGAACGGTTTGACATTTTTACCATTTTTTTCATAGTTGCAATGAAAAGGTAATTGTAATTATTTATAAATATTCTCTTTTTCAAACTGCACTACTTATAATCATGATTTCCACATTTTTGCCTATTATTTTGCATCTTAATTACATATTTGTAATTAGGGCTCGATATATCTTAACAGGATTACCTCTTTGTAATACTACTAATGTAGTATTACAAATTTTGTATAATATAAATTTCCTCCAGAAAAGCAAAGCATTGCCGGGAAAATAAGATTACTAGGGTAAATCTATTTATTAGCTATCTCGCTAAATTGGTGACGTATCGCCAGAGTGGCGATAATTTTGCGACTAATTTTTATCGCCAAATTTGTTGAGAAATCGCCAAACTTGCGTCATTTTGGTCCGGTTCCTGTGTTTGCTAAGCTATCATCGGTTCTATGTTTATTCAAGCCATTGCGAACCCCCAAGCAAATAATAATATTCTTACTTAAAACTCAAACAACCTTAATTTGAAATCTTATGCATAAAATGATTTATCGGAGATTATAAAATATTATAAAAAGTCTTAATTGTCATCGATGTTTCGGTTTCACTGAATATCATATTTACTACATTTTTTCTGAAAAGTTTCCATTTCTATTGTAAGTATAATCCCTTTACATTTCTGAGGTATCGTAACAGTAATTTATTAATTTAATATTTAGAGAAATATTCAATCTAAAAACTATCAAAACTTGTTTCTTGCAGCTGCAGCACACTCGTGTTTGAGGTTCAGGTAAATTAATCGTTTAAATTTTCTCTTAAGAAGATTTTTTTTCCGTTTGAATGTAACTCATGTGGAGATGCTCGAGCAAAACAAAAAGTATTTTAACATTTTATTTAAGAGCTATTTGCTGTTTCATAAGTGTAGCTACCATGAGCTCTCTGTATCAAACGTATGGTACTCCGTTTTCAACCAGCCATTTGGTTTGACCTATGGTGCTTCGCTGCGTTAACAAACAATCAATCATAAATTGCAATACACTTTCTTAGAAACATGATATGTGGTTTACAAGGTGAAAATATTCACAAAAAATTCACACCCTTCACAAAAAAAACGCATTAAATATCTTCCTCCGAGATTATCTTACACTGGAACGCTATGCAGCATAAAATGAGAGAGTTGCAGTATTAATATTGCCACCTAAATTTTTATAAAAATTGGCTTACTTTTGTAAGAAGAAAATTTGGTACTTTTCCGTTTTGCCGGCGCAAGCGATGAAGTCGCCAATAATGGTGCAACCGATGCCAAACGGAATATTCTCGCTGGTAACCTTTTACGCCTCATTTTCAAAACAAGTCGCCGCTTTGTCTTATCAGATTGATTGTTTCTTTCAATACTAGCATATAATTACATAGAATTTTTATCAGATACTAGTTCAGTTTTATGTCTAAGGCCATTTTCGGTAATTAAGTCAATCAAGATGCAATCACAGCGCTTACCCGAAGCCGAAAATATAGAAAAGGTAAAGTCAAGAGTTAAATTCATCAATTCTAATGAGAATGCATTAACGAAGTAAAGCACTGCAGTTATACATAATTTCTGTGTAAGCTATTCGTACGAATTAAAATATTTCTTGCATTTAAATTTGTGTTCCAAATTAAGATTTAACTTGAAATTAATGTAGATAATTCCTGAGAGCATTAGATTTTTGTAGAGTAGTTTACGTGAGATGAGATCGTTTGGGTTCACGTGATATGAACCGGCGAATCAGGATGTTGAACCATGAAAGCATAGTAAATTCTTAAATTAATGTCTTTTTACAAATTTATTGTCTTTATTTATTGGCTTTTTATAAAATTTTAAGCGATATTAAAATGTTTATGCCTTCAAAAAAAGAATTCTTAGAACTAACATTTTTAAAATATTTTTTATGTGTATACCGTATGTTGTCGCCAATAAAGTCTGCTTGGCGAGATTTGCGCCGGCGAAACGGAAAAGTACCGAAAATTTTATTTATCCTCGTAATAAAAATTGAGAAGGAAGCGGATTAGATAAAAGTCACGCCACTGTTCTTTAAATATCACTCTGTCGCCCAACAGAGGCAATTTCAATATCAAATTTGTGAGAGGTGCAATCTGTATTTCACAAAATGATCGACTGATTGTAAATCACTCTACCATACTTTACCCAAAGATCAAAGTAACCTGCACACTAAACTACTGCTTTCTGTGTAGACTGGGAAAAATAATGTAATTGGTTCTTTTCGCATGCCTAATGAAACATCTTGCATAAAAGAAATCGTCTGTTCTACCAATACGAATGATAAAGATGTAGACATGGGTTACGATTTCGAGAATAAGATCATTCGCGTGATTTAATATAATATCGTGATTTTCCCTGTGCATTATTATATGCTGCAATTGTCTTAGTGTTATACTTTGGCATGTAAACTATTAAATCCTGAATTATTTATTATGACGAAAATAAGCTCTGACTAACCAGATTTGGTCACATATCCTCTCTTTCCTATTTAATTAACTGCATTTCGTTTACTTACTTAAATTTCTTTTTATTTTATTGAAAATATTTTAAAGTGCTTTTGCCCAAGTTAGCTAAATATCAGATAATTAGCTCAGAAATCGATGCCCGCTGCCAGAATTTACCGCCACTTTAACTCCAAATCTTTCAAACCAGTTTTATCTAGTTTATGGCATACTTTAACATAAATTTTTATAAGCTATGTAGTCCTACCCTCGTCAGGTCAGGTCAGGTCTTAGCATTAGGCTACTAGTGTCGTACTACCTAAAGTACATGAGTTGTTCGTATTTGTATAATCCAATTAAGGCATTAGGAAAGTGGGAATTTAAATCTTGAAGAAGATGCATGTTATTGGGAATTCAGATCTTGAGTTGCATTATTTCAAGATGTTATTACAGGAGACAGAGGAACTGGAGCACGTGATCCCTAACCGTGATGTTAATTTGGTTAGAGCGAGAAAAGCTTAATTTGACATAATTTGCGATATTTTAAATTAAATAAAAGACTCTATACATATCTAAACCATAGAATTGCTTACTAACATTCTCAGTGAACGTAGAAAATTTTCATAATGATGATGCAGATAATACGAGTATATAAATATGAAAAAATAAAAACTTGAATGTATAGGTGTGGCCGCTGAGCGACCAATACGAATACAGTAAGATAAAGTAAATTCTTGATTAAATAAGGCATATACTTCGGTAAAAGTTCAAATTTCAAAGTTCATAGGATTTGAAGTATAACCTGATCTTGGCTAAATACAAAATAAAACGATAAATGAAGATGAATATTTGCAGATGTCACCACCGAACATTATGATGAATTCTTCGGGGTAATTTATATGATTGTTCAATGATACAGTCATAGTTGCCTATATTTTGAATGAGATTTGAAAGATGGTTTCGAATTTTGCTGTAGAATTTGTAAACCGTCTATAGAATTTTTTCATCGATGGTATTGATTTTTATGTCTCTGTGCAGCACTTCATTTCTAACAAACCAGAGGGCACCCAGCATGGTTCTGATAATTTTGGTTTGAATAATTTGCAGTTGTTTTACCCTCGTTTTTGGTACTCCAGCCTTTATACCCTCGCAAACCTAAGTTCCGAACAGCACCCGTAAATGTGTTTTTCTACCAATATGAAAATGCATGCAGTAAAACAAACACTACAGGTTTTCCTTTCTTGTAATCTTTCCAATTCCTCAAAGTCAGGGTAGGTCAAAGTTAATTTTTATAGAAGGAGATTCTAATGTTTCTTTAGTTCCTACTTCAAATAATTCATAATTGTCATCAGGGATTCCCAAAATCAAAAGAATGTACCGTACTCTAACCTGTACAAAATTCTGTAGTATGTAGATCTGTCAGTAACTGGTCGTAAATGAAAGTGATGACAATGTATTGTCACTAGTTAGTATGGTCACTAGTTCACTTTAACTAACATTTTTATCGTACTGCTGAAATATATAGTCAGAAAATTAGCATTACTGATTATTTTCATTAGTTTCCTTTTGCAAGAATGTAAATTCGTAAAAGACAAGTAAAAGTGTTGCCAGTAATCTTCCTGATCTAAACCAGATAAGGTTTACGAAGCCAGTGTGGCTAGTGTTGTGTCTGTCGCTGAAGAAGGTCTTGGACATTCAACAAGTAACAGAATTACTCTCTCCAACTCCCTCCAAGTTTGAATGGCGTAGAATACAAAGACATCTTAATTCTCTTTTCATACCATCAAACTCTCTAAAAGATTTCTGGTCAGCGGTATTTTGCATGCCCGAGAACTGTAAAAACACTAACATCACAATCTTTCATACCTTTTCTCAGATTCGAAATTGGGTCAGACGATATGTCAGACAATAATGTTATCACTTTAATTATATGCGCCAACTACCTAAGATTAAGGATTAGAATTCTTTTTTAGTCCAAACTGGCTTTGTCCTTGAAGGTCTATTGTTTTCGTTTCCCGACTTCGCGTTGAAAATTTTAAAAGGCTGTATCACTTTTCAAATCGTTGCCACCAAAATCTATTGCCCTATATTATATCTGAAGAAATTAAATAATAAAAAATCTGCATGGATGTATGCATGTTTCTCGCATTGTGATAAAACAACGGCACCTAGAACCATCCAATTTTGAATGACGTAATCCTACTGCGGATAAGGGCATCTGAAATCCCAAATTTGAAATTTGGAATTTGTTTTATTATCGATTTCATAATTTGTAAAATTAAATTTTATTTCTTAGTTTATCACAAAAATCTCATTTTAATAAATATTAGGAAACCTAATAAATAAGCTATAAAAAGCTTAGATACCTATGTTCCTGAGAAAGGTACATCGGGTTTAAAAAAATCACGTGTTCAAAAAAAAAAAAAAAAAAAAAAAAAAACACGATTTTATGTAAAAATCTTCATTTATCAAAGCATTCGATGACAAATTAAAACTAGATTTTTTACAGTTCTAGTTTTCATAGAAATTAAATAATGGTATTTGTAGAAAGATAAAAGTGAAGATAATTTGAAAATGCAAAAAATCTGAAATCACCATTTTTGGGTTCCAACACCCCTTAAGTGGGTAGGAATGTAAGGAATTATCACATTTCCGCCGTGTATGCTGCGCTGACGTAAGTAGTTAATAGGTTCAGCTGGAAAATGGAAGATCCTGGATATAAATACCAGCGAGAGAACGATTGACTGTTCATGTTTTCACTCAGGAAATATATCTCTATCGGAATATGAATTTTTCAGTTTACCTATTTTCAATGATCTCATACTTAAAATTCCTAGTTTTGTTTACAAACACTGCAGAATCTGATAAAATATCAATAAAAAATCGATAACATGCTTTTAATAGCGGTGGTTCTAAAATTTTATGTTCATTAGTAATTTATCTTAGACCTTTTTTCTTGGCTTCGTTTCTGATAGGCGGTCAGCCATTCTGCAATGACTTCGGTAGGATGTTGGCACTCGAATTTGAGTTTGGAGTTTTAGCCTGTGTGACTGGGGTATAATTTTCAACGGTATTAGAATAACACTCAAGTTAAAAACGTTTAAACCTACGTTTGTTTCCTTAAACTTATAAGTTATTTCTCCCGCCTTCCTAGCGTGCCTGTAGTGGTCAGCATACTGAGCCGGTATTTTAGAGGTCCGTGGTTCGATTCCCGGCGATGGCGTTTGCATATTTTTCATCTTTCCTGCTTCTAAAAATATACCTAATGTCTCTTACAGTATCAAATTATGTCCTCTATTGTCTTTTCACTTCGTGCACGTTCTCAGTTTTGTGATAAAAATCTATTTACATTACTTGAAGAAGAATGTATTCATCTCTCCTATTTATTATAGCTTCGAGAACATTCTCGGGAAAACCGAAACGAACATCGTTCTAGAATGTTATAACTCCGTCTATGGCATATCAAAAATTTTGTAGCCGAACGTGAGATTTCGCGCCAAATCTGACAAACTTCCCTTTCTTTCACCATTTTCTGGCAACCCTGAACCCGCTTTGCGGGGAAGCTATCTTACCGCAGCTGGGTTTTTGGCAACAGTTTTGTAGTTAGGAACAATGTTTTCGCAAAACCTATTTCTTCTTCAAGGAGTAAAACTCTAGCAATCTAGATTTAAAAAACAGTAATCTGAAAATTTTAGATTGTACGTTAACATCTTGAAGTTAAAAAGTAAAAGCATTAACGCTTAGTTTTTTTTTTAAATTTCTTAAGAAATATAAATCTGATGCCTACCTTCTGACGGGCTCTAACGGAACTAAGAACAATACAGTGCATACACGCGCTGATGTACTCTACAACTTCAAATACGAAACGTCCAATAGGGTTAACTTTGTAACATTTTCTGTTATGAATGTTTAAAATATGTGGATGTTATGTTAGGATATTCCGCACATCCCATGAATTCGCATTAAGTGATCTTGGAAATATTTAATGCTAACACAGTGAATACCTTAAAACTGTAAATTAATTAAATCATAGTAATCCATAGAATAGTTTAAAACAGTGGTTCTTAACCGGGGGTGCCCGCACCCCTGGGGGTGCGGGAATGTATTTTTGGGGGTGCGGGAGAAGCCACTACCTAACCATAAAAATTATTAAATATCATTTATTAAATTTCTTATAAAAATATTTGAAATCTGTAATAGTGTCCCCAGTATTGAAGCTCATAAAAATTGGTAGCACCTAGCTCACTTATCGGCACTATTTCAGTAAATATAATAATATCTAGTGAAAAATTATCTTCATTTAACGCAAAATTAGAAATTTGAATACGTCGAGTAGAAAAGGGGAATTTTGCAAATTTTCCCTTGCTTGATTCTATTATTGCGAAAAATGAAAAGAATGCAATTATACCTGACGTTGTAATACATTTAAGACGATTGAGCGAATCATTCAATGGATATTTTTCTATCGGAAATATTACCAAAATTCAGAGATGGATACTGGATGCATTTTTATTTGACTTAAATTTGATCGATGATAGTGATCTGAAAAATGATCAACTTATTGAAATACGAGCAAGTGGACATGTTCAAATGGAATTCGAACAAATAGAATTGCAACAATTCTGGTGTTCACAGTTACAACGTTATTCAGAGCTGGCGAACGGATCACTGCAGTTACTCTTACCCTTTGCTACCACCTACTTGTGCGAAATGGGATTTTTATCGCTTTTGCATATAAAATCTAAAGCGAGAAATCGCTTAAATGCAAGTGATGACTTATGCGTAGTCTTTCAAAAAAGGAACCTCGCTTCGCCAGTATAATAATGAACAAACAACAACAGACTAGTCATTAATAAAAAAAAATAATATTGTTTTGTATCTATATAAAATGTACAATGGTTTTCAATAAACAATAAGCTTCGCAAAAAAATGTATTTTTCTAGACTAAAAAAATTAAAACACACTTTTCAATGGGGTGCGGAGATATATTTTTAGATTCAATGGGGTGCGACTCTCTAGAAAGGTTAAGAAACACTGGTTTAAAATATAGCAACAGTTGCTGAGAAAACATAATTTAAAAAATGTTCATGTTTTTATTATTTTTTATTGCATATTCTAGCTTTTCGTGAACATGAATTTAGTAGACTGGCAATTAAGCAGCTAAAGTTAATTTGTAAGGATCTTAAGTTTTACTAACGTTTATTTTATTTTAAATCTTTACTATCACTTCTTATTTTATACTTCCAGCCAGAATTATAAGCGTTAAGGTTTTTATGCAAAGTTTGTCTGGCGAACGCCAAGTATTTAAGTTGTGGCTTTTTGCCAAGCGAGAGAGAGGAAGCAGTGAGTCGAAGCAGGCCGCTTACCTTAGAAGTTACGCAGTTGCTTGTTGCCTTCCAGGCCAGAGGTTTTAATCCTCTTGATAAATTTAAACGTATTGTAGTGTTCACAGTTCTCTGTACTACATACGCTTCCTGTTATTATAAGGCCAATCTTCCACGTTTATTATTTTAAAGTTAAATTAGAGTTTAGTTCTATTTTTATACTTTTATGTTTTGACCCCAAGTAGCGGGTCGGTGTATTCCGAAGTACGGAAGTCATTGTAAATAGAGAAAAATAAAGGGTTTTGTATACCCTTCTTGTGTATCCTGTTTACTTCCCACAGTTTTGAACATAGCTTTAGTAAGCTCTCTGTTCCGAGTTAGGTCCTTGCATGTTCCCGAAGAAGGTTAGAAGGAACATTGACCCTGATAAATTTTAATTTTCATCAAAATTTAGTTCAGAAAAGTTCATTTTTTTTAGATTAATGTTTCGAAGGGGAATATTGACATTCAAATAAATTAATTAAATCATAGTAATCCATAGAATAGTTTAAAATATAGCAACAGCTGCTGAGAAAACATAATTTTAAAGATGTTCATGTTTTTATTATTTTTTATTGCATATTCTAGCTTCTCGTGAACATGAATTTAGTAGCCTGGCAATTAAGCAGCTAAAGTTAATTTTAATTTTCATCAAAATTTAGTTCAGAAACGTTCATTTTTTTCAGATTAATGTTTCGAAGGGGAATATTAACATTCAAATAAATTAATTAAATCATAGTAATCCATAGAATAGTTTAAAATATAGCAACAGTTGCTGAGAAAACATAATTTTAAAGATGTTCATGTTTTTATTATTTTTTATTGCATATTCTAGCTTCTCGTGAACATGAATTTAGTAGCCTGGCAATTAAGCAGCTAAAGTTAATTTTAATTTTCATCAAAATTTAGTTCAGAAAAGTTCATTTTTTTTAGATTAATGTTTCGAAGGGGAATATTAACCTTCAAATAATATCGTTAAATGCTAGTCGCTCCCCCTTTGAAGTCACGCACACCTCCAAAAGGTAAGACATCACGATACCAGCTTTCCAATCGATTCTATTATTTTGTACATCGAAATACGTGTTTGTAACTGCACGGAAACTCGGTGTCTGGCACTGGAGAAAGAATAGTGTGCTTTCTTCTAAGGAAGCCTATTATACCAGTTATCTTTATCATCTTATTGCCTAACCTCTTATAATCGAACTCTCATTGCGTAAGCGTTTTGTAGCATATAGATTTTTGATAAGATGTTTTATTTATAACATGTTAGAGACCTTAAAAATGTAGAATGATTAGATTAGTTTTTCTGTTATGCTGCGTTACGTCACTAACTACGTGATTGCCTATGAAAATGCAGCAATAGTTTAGTTACTACAAAACAAACATAACACTTAGAATCCGACTGCTTTGATATTCTATCTTCTAACGTAATTACAAATGAAGAATAAATTCACCAACACAAAGACACAGCACTACGACTAGTAGAGTGAATTACAGCGTTTCTGCTTCAAGAATTCAATGCTGCGTTCTTTAACTTACATTATAGCTTATTATTTAAACTTTTTAGTTTACAAATCTAATGGAATACATGGAAAATTCAGAAACGACTTAAGTAAGAAAATTTAAGATTTATGTTTCATGCCTTTAATTTTTGGAGGACTAGTTCTTAAACTAGCAGGCCTATCATTAATGTTTAATTTAAGGTCTTAAAGTGAAATCTGCATGCAGAAATCATATTTGGATTCCTTTCCATGTTTCAGATTTGTATTTCTTAAGAAATTTAAAAAAAAAAGAAAAAACTATAACCCTTTGCGGCCAGTGTGTTCGGTCTGGACACACCTAAAAATTTCCTTCTGTACGCACAGAAAAATTGAATGAAAAGGGATTTATAGGTTACTCTGAATCTTTTTTATTTATAGTAGATGGCAGCTTAACACAAACCAGTCTATTTTAGCCATGTTTAGTTTTTTAAGACCCTCATTTTTCAAAGAAATCTTCCAGATTTTTTTTAGGGTATAAAAGGAATTGTTTGAAAAAATGCTATTTTTTTGGCTGTATGATAATCTCATTATTCTATATTAGTTTTAAATTTTTACTTTGAAATCTTGCCTAAAACCAAACGGCGAACCCTAGGTGTGCCCATACCGGGCTCACCGATAATCTAGGACAACTGAGAGTCTGTATTCTTTGTTTCTCCACATCTCATCGGTCAGTTCATTGACACCAATGCTCGTTTCAGCACTCTTTTCGAAGCTCTATTCAATCAATGTGCCCACTTTGGGTGCCCAGAGTGGGCACACCCACAGAGATAAAAAATAAAATTTTACTTGTATACTCTTCTAGGCCTAATTAGACTGCCTACCTTTTTTTTTTAATCGAAACTCCAACTTTAAAAGGTAGCTTGCCGGAAAGGGTTAATGCTTTTACTTTTAAACTTCAAGATGTTAACGTACAATCTAAAATTTTCAGTTTACTGTTTCTTAAATCTAGATTGCTGGAGGTTTTATACCTTGAAGAAGAAGCAGATTTTGCTAAAACATTGTTCCTAACTATAAAACTGTTGCGAAATTTCCAGCTGCGGTAAGATAGCTTCGCAAAGCGAGTTTACGGTTGCCAGAAAATGGTGAAAGAAAGGGAAGGTTTTCAGATTTGGGGCGAAATCGCACATTTGGCTACAAAATCGACGATATACCATAGACGGAGCAAGAACATTCTAGAACGAATTCTTTTCGGTTTTCCCGAGAATGTTCTCGAAGACAAGCCAAAAGCTATAAATACCTTGCCTGTACGTGGAGTAGCAGTTTTTATGCTGAAGAGTATCTTGAATGTGTTGAGTTCAGTAGTAGTGCTTTGAGAGTAGCTTGAGAGCGATCGACCGAGTCGGGAGCTGTGCTTTAGTTCTTTGCCGTGAAGCTGTCTTCATCGTTGTAGTCTGAAGGCTGCGTTGCTGATTGTCTCAGCGTGTTTACTGTAGTTTTTCGACGACTGTAACGCGTCTTTGGAACTGTTCTGTGAAATACTGAAGAATAAATTGTCTTTTGATTCTTCATTAAGTGTTGTCATCTATCTCTCCAGATCTACAAACCCGTAGAACGCAACAGCATATTTTTTTATTTCAAAAGAGTAATTAATTATGCATTATTTAAAAAATCGAGAAGTAAAAAGCGCGTTAGCTGTGAATTATACTGGAGCAATTAATAACATGAAACTGAAAAAACAAGAAAATAATCTCTTAATTTGAGAAAAGACACTATAACTCTATTTACATAATCTGTTTACAGTTATTTTCGCGGAACATTTCTCGCAATCAAACATAGAACTTTTTAAATATATTTAAACTTTTATTTTATTTTAATTTACTTCTGTTGCATTACGCAAGCTTCTTTAAATTTAAATTTTGTTTAGTCTTCTAGAGATATTAGGTATATCTTTGGAAGCAGGAAAGATGAAAAATAGTAAACACCTTCGCCGGGAATCGGCCCACGGATCTCTGAAATACCGGCTCAGCGTGCTGACCACTATACCACGATGGCACGCTAGGAAGGCGGGAGAAACACCTTATAGTCTTTTAGGTGCAATTTCGATTTAGTGATATTTCCAGCTTAACGATGGGTTTATCATCAATTAACCGCTAAAATCTGCACAGTCATTAGGTTTTTCATTAACATAAATACGAGTCAACGTAAAACATATGCGGGATTCCTCACCGGGATTCCCAGTTGCTAGTCGGGAGGGCTTCAAGTTACTCCACGAAGGTATGAAGAGAAGAGGAAAAGGAAGAAAATACCTTACATCCCCCCTACACACTTAAGGGGCAACCGGAACAAAGCGACGCAGTTGCCAAATCCGGGTAGTGAATAATTATTGTTCACTTCATTTTAGCTTTGTGCGCTGGTATAGAACGATTAAGTGTTTAGAGGAAGAAGAAACATAAAAAATTTACACTGTCCTCGTCGGGATTTGAGCTCCAGACCTTCTGATTGCTCCTCGGTGTTGCTTACAACAACACCTTAAAGGCACGCGGTAAGAACTGGCGGAAATATCTGAAAAATTAATATATGGAATTAATAAATTTTAAGTCCAGAATTTGAGTTTTAATATTGTCGTCCTTAATTTTTCTTTAATAATATTTTTCCTTTATATACTTATAAAATAACATTAATTCTTTTATTTTTCTTCTTAATTTTTCATCCAATGACCCGTTAAAATTTCTGAAGCCTATTACAAGGAAGCATTAAAGTATAAAGCTTTTCAACT
Source organism: Stegodyphus dumicola (assembly GCF_044657685.1). Taxonomy (NCBI): domain Eukaryota; kingdom Metazoa; phylum Arthropoda; class Arachnida; order Araneae; family Eresidae; genus Stegodyphus; species Stegodyphus dumicola. The sequence goes on along the minus strand of NC_140776.1, from coordinate 180,561,058 downwards.
AACTAACCACCATAGTTCAACCAACTGACACGAACTGAATACAAAAAATCAGTAATGTTTCGTCCTGCACAGGAAAAGGGAAAGAAGTCAATTCATTCTACCGAAAGTAGAACAAGTCAGAAATTATCAGGTGGGCAGAAAGAGTAACAGTGAACTGCATTAATCAGCTGTCGCGTGCTAGTACACTTAAAAAGATGTAGGTCACATTAAAAAGTGCGTCCCGAATTTAGTTAGTTTTGGAATATTAGCTCCCGTTGAATATCCCCGAAAGATTGAGATGAACATGGATGGACTGTAAAGAAATTTCCTAAATTCGTGTATTGTTGTCTTCAATTTTGTTTCAGTAAAGTTACCTTTTTTATTTTGTTTATTTTCAGGTTTGAAATTTACCCTTTCCCAGTTCTGATCATTTTTCTTTTTTTAATATGCTTACGTAGTGGCATTAGTCCTTTCATGTTAAATAAGTCTCATGCGTTCAAATTGAACAGCATATCGTCATAAATTGTATGTTGCTATAAAATTAGAACACACTTGATTAAAGTTTTTAAAGTGTGTAGAGGCATTAGGTTATTTTGAAGCAGGGGACATGAAAAATGTGCAATGCCCTCTCCAGAACTCGAACCTGGACATCTCGAATACGCGCCGAGTGTGCTAACTGTGACACCATGAAGGAATACAGAAAAGAGGGAGAAAATAATTGTTTATGTTTCTTAAAACAAAAAGGTGCTTTCTATTGCGCACCTTTTATTTCAACATTGGATAGAACTGCTGTGTTTCTGGCGTTTTTTTGAGTAGGAAGTTCACTTATACAGAGGCTGTTCACACATTTTTTAGACGATTTTGGTAAGCGGTAATAAAACTTCGTTTGCTGCGAAAGAGTAATTGTAATTGTACTATGTTTTTAAAAGTCAAAATTATCGTCTGTGGCTTGAACGTTTTGTTTTTATTCAAAATGGCGAATTTAACAAAGCAGTGGTTCGAAGGCTACATTTACGCTCTTTCCGAAGAGAAATATGCATACTACGTTATCCAAAAACGATGTGGGAGTCATGGTTTTGCGATATCTAAAGCGTAGATAGGTAATATCATTAACAAGAAAGGAAACAAACATCAAATTGGAGCCTCAAGTGGGACAAAAATTCCAAACAAGTATCCAAGGAAAAAACGGACATCTTCGACTATTGCAAAGGTACGTTAAAAGAAAATTCCCCTAGTCAAATGACAGTTGCAAAATCATTAAAATGCTCGGTTTTCACTGTAAACAAAATGATAAACGTTGATTTAAATCTTAAGAAAGCGAAAAAACGCAATGTGCATCATCTTCTTCCAAAGCATATCGCTCAACGCAGGACACGCTGCAGAATTCTATATTAGAATCACTTATCCAAAGAAACATGGAAAACAATTGTCAAAATAGATGAAGCATGGGTGTATTTAAATGACTGTAACAAAAAAGAGCCATTTATTATCATAAAAGTGGAGGAAAAAAATTTAAGTACATGGTTTAAAGAATCGAAAGAAAGTTTTTCTAAGGGATTCATGATTGTTGCTGGTTTTTCTTATAATGGTAAGTTAAAAATAAAGAGAGTGCAAAAAAAGGTCAAGATTAACTCCAAATACTATCAGGAACATATTTTATCGCCAATTTTTCTGAATGAAATACCATCGCTTTACCCACAGATCAATCTGTGAGACTCCATCAGGACAAAGCTAGCAGTCACACATCAAAATCCACTATAAATTCCCTAAAAGAAATGGAACAAAAAACTGGAATCAAGGCCATACCCTTCACTGATATCTCTACTAAATCTCCCGATGTGTCACCTATGGAGTTTTGTGCTTTCGCACGTTTAGAAACTGCATTATCCAAACGTTGTCCCAAAACCCTAACAGGACACTGGAAAGCTGTTCGGGAGGAATGGGATAGAATATCTCTTCTGCCACTTCAAAAGGCATTAGTATCCTGGAAATTGCGGTGTCGAAAGATCGTTCAGAATAAGGGATGTCAAATAGAACATTTAAAATACAAGAATTTTATGTAATTTAGTTTTGTGAATACAATATACATCGTCTAAAAAATGTATGAACAGCCTCTGTATAACTAACTACGCCAAGCGTTGAAACGCTTGGATTTACATGCATTGTATTTAACAATCATATCTTTGAATATTATCCACTGTCATAAAAAATATAAATATTAATCATATAGAGTTCTTTTTTTTCCTCATAAATTTCTTGTCTAATAAAATACATCTTTTTATTACATGTATGAAACTAGCAGTACCTGTAAATAGTAAAGATAACCGTATATATGATTTTTGCCCACACACAAATTGGGCAGAGTTGGCGACATTTCGCCGAGTTGCGGATTATCAGAATGTATTAAAAATGTATTCAGATTAAGATATGTACATTTTGTGAAGATGTAGATTTATTTCTTACCAGTTTAATTTTAATAACTCATAGAATTCCTGTTCTAGAATAAATTTCGGTTTCAAACTAGGCAAAAAGAAACCTTCGATTGGTAAACATTTTAATAAAACTTCAGTGATGTCGATGGCGATCAGCCATAGGTACCATTTCTTCAGGAGTAAAACAAATTTTTGAACAGCAACCATCATCTTATATGGAAATAATGGACAGAGCAAATAAAAATAAACGTAGCGCCATCTATTGAAGAAAATAGTAATAGGATTTGGAAAACGCTAAGATGTTATAATTTCGAAAGTCTTAGGAATGACTGATTTGGAATAATTGTCATTAACTGAAGAATATAATCTTTTGAATGAATAACGTTGTAGGGACATTAGGATATTCTGGAAGCAGAAGACGTGAAAAATGAGCAATGTCCTCGCCAGGTCTCGAAGCACGGACCTCTCAAATATGCGCCGAGTGTGCTGATCACTACATGAAGAAGGCATGCTAAGAAGGCGGGAGAAATACCTTTATAACATCATTAAATTAAACAATGTCTGTCAATGTCATTAACTGTGCAAATAATACTAAATTAATGCCATTGAATATGTAAGGTTTCCTGGGAATTCAATTGACCATCTGAAGAACCATATTGTTACGAAATATAAAGGCGCGGTGAGATGGCTTCCCCGCAAAGCAGTTTTAGGGTTGTTATAAAATAGCAAGGAGGGCAGGGTTGCCACATTTGGCGAGAAATCGCCCATTTGGCGACAAAATTGGCGATATACATGGACGGTTGGAGAACCTTTTGGAACGAATTCTTACCGGTTTAGTCCAGAATGTTCCCGAACACAAGCCGAAAGCTGTATAAACCGTGCTGGTCTGCAGTCAAAATGTGTGCTTCATCGAGTTCACCGAAAGAGTCTCGTAGAGTATCGCGGTTAGTGCATCGTCGAGAGAACGTGTTGAGCTCCGGAAACGACTGAACCGAGAGTCGGGAGCGTGCTCTGTGTGTCGTCGAGTGCATCGCGAGTTGTAGCGTGGAGAGTCTCGAGAGTACGTGGAGTTCCGAGAACGACCGAGCAGAGTTGGGAGTTGTACTCCGGAAAGCAGAGTCGGCTGCTTTGCAGGAAGCTGTCTCCACTGTTACTGCCTGACAGTGTGAAGGCTGTGTCGCTGATCGTGTCAGTGTGTTTACAGTAGATCTTCGACGACTGTAAAACGTGTTTTGGAGCTGTCCTGATAATACTGGTAAATAAAGTGTGTTTTGATACTTCATAAAGTGTCGTCGTAATTCACTCCAAATCCACACGAACCCCGTACGAACGTGAAGGAAGAAAAACGTAACAACTGGTGTCAGAAGAATCAGAAAAGAAAATAACGTAACAATATCAAAGGAACTTACGTCTGATTTTTATACCACAGTTTTAAAAATTTACGACCTAGAATTGCTTGTTATCATTAATTTTAAAACCACCTAGTTGAAAAAGTTTTACTTGTATAGGATTTTGGTTACAGTTTTCTTCCTGAAAATACTTGTGAATAACAGAACACCTGGCTTATATCGAACTTTACTATTCCTATAACTTTTATATCAGGTTGGTTTGTTGAAAACGTTTCAGAATTTAGTTCATTTTCCAAAAATAACTGCCAAATATTATTTTATGGCCTTAGGTGCCTCAAGATTTAAACATATTTTGAAAAGAGCATTACCAGAAATAATTTTTATCACAATATTTGTCAAATTTTACCCGACATTTTTATTACTGCTGTTTTTAAAAAACATATTCACGCAAATCAACAGTCTCTGCAAAAAATAAGGAACAAAATCTCAAATGGATAGAAAACTCAAAGCATTGAAATAGAATTATTTTCACAGTACAATCCCGCGGTAACTATGAATACAAAAATCAATGTATCCACGTGCACTATATTCGCAGAATTTTCAATGCTGTATTTTCATCAAAATATGTTTGTTGTTAGTCCAAAATATTTAGATAGATCAGCCTGACAAGGGCATGCCATTTCCAGATCTTTGGCGGGCGGGGGTGAGGGGAAGATCATTTTTCCTATTCCCACCAATAATTTAATTTTTTACTTTTTTTATACTTTTGAACGGAAGTGTTTGCCCATTGGACAAGCTGTTTACTGTCGTCGAGCTTATTTATATAATTTGTACTCTTCCTAATTTTCATTATTTCGTTGTAAACTTTATTTTAACCAACATGATATTTTTATGGTAACTCTGTATTAAAATTTCTTTTTTCCGTGCAAGGAAATTTCTTAGAAAACTTCAACCAAAAATGACGTTTTAAATAGTTTGAATATCATTAAAAAGTATTCACTGGCTGTTGGGAAAAGAGCATCAGAAGATCAGAAATGTTTGTAGAATTATAGAATTAGAAATTTCGAGTACAAAATTTTTATGGTTAGTTTAATTTCGGTTAATTGAAAAATCATATATCAATTTAAATATATTTTTATTTGAAATAGTACGATATCTATTCATACAGTACAAAGTCTGTAATCCGGACGTCTATTATCCGGAATAATCTATAATCCGGACCTCAAAGCCACAAACTTACGCATGCGCGTTTAATGCCCGTGTCCGCTACGCATGAGCGCAAAGCGTTCACCCATACGCTCTTCCGTTAGTGAAGATAGTGACAGAGACGAAACGAAAATGAAAAAATTTCGATTGACAAGTTAGTCGGTATTCTCGACACAGCAATTACAGGAATTGAACAGTGGAACTTTTTAACTGAACAAGAAATTATGTCTGTTTATAGAATTAAAGAGAAAGTATTAGCACAAAAAACGAAGCAACTTAAACAACTTACATTGAAAGAGTAAATGTTTAATAAAGTAAACAAATAAATACTAAGCTTTTTTTTTTTTTTTTTTTTTTTTTTTTTTTGTAAATTTTGATACCCTTTAGATCATAATTGCTCTTTATTTCATAAATTACGGTTTCATATTTTTAATTGTATAATTTCTGCATGCCATCTTACCAGATTTAAATTGATGATCTATAATCCGGAAAAAACCCTAATCCGGAATCGCCGAAGTCCCGACGAGTCCGGATTACGAACTTTGTACTGTATTTCTTTTCATATAAATTCTTTGAAATATACTTGAACACTTAACTTATATTTGGACACTATCACTCATAATTTTGTTTTATTTGTCTATAATACTTTGCTGATTGTACCGAAAAAAGGTTTATTCCTGCAACACCAAGCTAATTGTCCACTATGGATAATATGTCATTTTTCCCTGCTTGCCCTGGGGACCTCCTAACAGGGTTTGGCTGTGCATATAGATTAATTAGACCTCTATTTTTATGGAAAATTTTCAGCGAACTCACATTCTTTTCTACAGTCCTGTTTCCCATCAGATGATTTTAAAAAGTAGGTGGCATTGATAAATTTATTAACGAAACACTAAAAACATTTCTAAGAAGTAGGACTTAAATGAGTTTCGCGTGAAAAGTCTTAAGAACAATTGGAAATAATTTCTTGAAATAGGTTGCACGAAACAAGGAAAGGATATTCGCTAAAATGCACGTTGCACGCACGTGAATCATGTAGATTCGTTGTAGCCACCGATTAAAATGAGAACAAATTCTCTTTTACTTCTTAATGCAAAAATAGATAATATTAAGGAAGCATTTCAGTTTGAAGTCCTGATGAAATGCATGTATCTGAAGTCTACACCAGCTGTTTGATATTTCTTTAGATTTTTCTTTCGATCTCTGGACAATTTTAATATATACTACTCAGATCTCATTTAATGTTTATGACGATTTTATCTTTTTTTTTACACGTATGTTGATGGGTAGTCAAATTCAGAGAAATTCCCTTGTTTTTTAGGAGTTATATAAAGACATGGAAACCTCAATCATATTATCAAATAGTTAAAATGCTGGTATTTTTTTAACTTAAATATTAACTCAAAGCTTTCGTACATCCTACTACAGAGCTTCCCCAATTCAGATCTTTTCGATTCTCCTGCATTACCAATCAGAATTAAATTACGTAATATCCCTGAAACGGATATTTTAAATAAGTGATCTCAAATTGGGGCGTAAAATTGTTTTGGAAGAATCAATTTTACGCCCTTTTCATTTCCCGTAAATTAATTAGCATTATTGTGACAATGATTTTTATGACAATAATATGGAGATTAATGTTTAAGATTTTACTGATTTTGAATGCATTTTACATTACTTTCGTTATTATTAAAACGAACGTGAGCCAATGGAGTTAATTAATTTCCACTGAAATCTTTTTCAAAAATCTTAAAATACAGACCTTTTAAATCTTTTCTTTTGTACTTGTCAAACGATAAATACTCTCAGTTATGAATTTTTGCAATAAGAATAATAACTTTGTTTGGAAACATATTTATACACGAAAATTTTTTTTTCCCGCAGTTGAAAATTATAAAGTCCAAAAAATGAACCGGGCTGACCGATGAGATCTACTTATTCCTGATAAAGGTAGTTTTTAGGAGGTCAATGTCCTGGATTCTCATAAAAAGCATGCTGCTAAACAACGGATTAAAAGATATATATATATATATGAAATGTAATTTCTCATACATTATTTGTTTTGTGCAGCCGGGGCAACAGGAATGAGACAAATTTTGGAATATAAAGTGGTAAGTTTATTTTAGCATCCATCTCACAAGCGTTTCTTTTGTACCTTGAGCAGAAGCCCTATTTATACCTATGTGTGCGTCATCCAATATGAGGCTCCTCCAATCAGCGATATTAATTGAAATCACGATGTGACGCTATCCTCTCATCAGGAGTGTTCTAAAGGACTTTATGTAATATGACAGATTTATGAGTTTGGTGATTTGGCGGGCGCCAACAGGTTAATATATTTTATACTAAAGAAAGGATTTCGCCAAAATTTAGGAACAGGGATGCAGTTTAGGTAGAGAATCGCCAACACATTATTAAGCAATATTATTAGAATTTAATTTAATCAATTGATTTAAAAATATCATTACATATATATATATATTAATGAATATAAATTAGAATTCTACGTATCTGATATTTGCGCATCAATATATTGTTAATATTGTTAGCATGTAAAATAATGAAAAGAACACAATAAAAATTTAAAATTCAACAGACTTAGGTATTCTTTTTTAGGTAACGTTTCGAGCAGATTATATCCTAGAGTGACAATTGGATTTTACCTGATCGATGCATTTCGCACTATAATATATTTCCAAGTTTAATCAGTAATCAGCATTAATCAATCATTAAATCATCCTAGTTCCAGATAAAAATTGAACACTGGCTGATTACTGGCAAAATCAGCGATTCAATCTGTTAAATTTCACCTATCATGTTAGGAATATTACTGGTATTTACACATGATATAAATTTACGTACTAGTTTATTTTCAATCTCAATTGTAAAAAAGAAAGCATTCGGTTTAATAATTCGTAAGAGTAGCGTTAAATACTTTTAATAAAATTTCGGGTAAATACTTATTTAATACTAGAGAGCTACGACTGTTGTAATGTCTATTAAATTTTGTTATTTAGATGTCCTTGGATGTCCATCTGACGACAGAAACTATAGGCAATATTAGTTTGTCCATCCATTCTTGCAATGTGCCCATCACTTCTTATTCTATTGGCCTTAAAATACTGTACAACATTATTCCCGTTCTTATAAATCCTGTAGAATTCATGATGTGTTCCTCCATGTCAGAATATTTTAACTCCTTCACATCCAATCCGCCCGACACGGCCTTACATTGAAACAACCAGTACTGCCCGAAAACGGCCGAGATTGTAATCTACTTTTAACTAAGTAATGTTACTTTTAACAGCTCAGTTTCAGTGAAATGCTCACTTAAAAGCTTTAATGTCATGATTACTGAAAAATACAGTATCATATACAGTAGAACTCCAATTATCCAAATCAATTGGGACCGGACCCCATTCGGATAATCGAAAATTCGGATAATTGAATGTTTTCCCGAAGAAAGGGTCTACGTACACTTTTGTTAATTACTGTATGTACTATATGTTGAAAATGGCAGAAAAAACTTTTTTTGGTACAACTCTGATATACGCCCTAATTTCACCAAATGTGGCGATATGTGTTCTGTGCTGGTTTTTGGCGCGATTGCGTGTTGTATGGCGACCCTGTTGACGTTGAAAAATCTTTCGCTGGAGTTCGTTGGTTCGCGTCAAGATCTGTGTCTGAGAAGCTAAAATGGTGGAAGTTGTTGAATTGAAGTTCGGCAAAAGGAAATATCGTCGTGGCCATCCTGTTGAGGGGCAGTGGGTATTTGGAGGTGTGGAAAGAGGGTCTGGGAGATTATTTTTAGTGGTTGTGCGTGATAGAAATAGGGATTTGTGATTATTTGTTATTCTTTTTATTCGTGAAACATAGTATGAATTTTCTGGATAGTGATTACGTGGCGGCATGTTAAAGGCGGTATGAAATTAATATTTCTGCTGTTCGAAAAAGCATTTATTTCTGGTAAGTGCATTTCATTTTATTCTTGTTCTTATTTTGTAGAATGTTATGTTCATTGTTTTTTTAGTATGAATTTCTGTCGTTATTGTTCTTTTTTTGAATTGCTTGAAATTTATATTAGTTATTTTGTTGATTTGTGCGTATCGTCTAAATTGTGCAATTCGTAGATGGTTTTTTAAGTTGAAACATAACGCTGTATACATGGTATTCTTTGAAATTTATTGTTGTTATGTTAATTTATTAAAGTGAGGTGTGCGTAGTTCGTAAATTCGTTTGTTGCCTAAATTGTGCAATTCATAGATGTTTTTTTAAGTTGAAACAAGACGCTGTGTACATGGTATTCTTTAAAATTTATTGTTGTTATGTTAATTTATTAAAGTCGGATGTGCGTAGTTCGTAAATTCGTTTGTTGCCTAAATTGTGCAACTCGTAGATGTTTTTTTTAAGTTTAAACAGGATGCTGTGTACATGGTACTCTTTAAAATTTATTGTTGTTATGTTAATTTATTAAAGCAAGGTGTGCGTAGTTCGTAGATTCGTTCGCTGCCTAGATTGTGTCATTCGTAGATTTTTTTTTTTTTTAATTTAAAAGATATCGCTGTGTACATGGACTCTTGTCAAATAATTTTGGTTAGAAACTTTACGGTTTTGCTATCTAAATGTTTTGTTTTTGTTTCGGATTTTTAGTTTAAATTGTGTGTTCAAAACGTGGTTTTTGCATTCGCGAAAACCGTGTTTTTGGAGACATTTTAGGCTTAAAGTTCGAAATGTAGACAAAAAATTTAGATAGCAATATGGCAGCGTGGAGTTGGCGAGAAATTTGGCAATTTGAGGACGCATATCAGAGTAGTTCCCTATTTTTAAAGAAAAAGAGGTTTTAATTAATTAAAATGAAAAGGCAGCCCTTTTACGTGCGTATTAGATATCGTACTGTACAGTACTTACAAGTGCTGAACGTTATTGCTTTCTGAACATCTTGGTCAAAATAGGCTGTTTAACGGACACTAACGGACATACCGTGCCTGCACTTAAAATTTTTTAGCCAGCCGTTACATGCTCTAAAGGATGACCAGCCAAGCTTCTGAGCTAAGATCTTAGCTTTTTCACAAAGAATTGGACTCGAAATTGGGTTTCCCATAGAGCTATAAGGTATTTCTCCCACTTTCCAAGCGCGACATCGTGGTGTAGTGGTCAGCACACAGAGCCGGTATTTCAGAGGTCCGTGGTTCGATTCTCGGCAAAGGCGTTGCTAATTTTTCACCTCTCTGGCCTCCAAACAAATCCTAATGTCTCTACAATGGCGCCCGAACTAAAAGGGTGGTGGATGATGGTTTCTTCCCACCCAGGATTTGGCGATTAGGTCCCCTAAAAACCTCAGTCGCCCTCTAAAAGGGGGATTATATAAGGTAATTTCTCCCACTTTCCAAGCGTGCCTTCGTGGTGTATTGATCAGTATACTGAGCCGGTATTTCAGAGGTCTGTGTTCGATTCCTGGCGAAGGCTTTTCTAATTTTTCACCTCTTCGGTCTCCAAAAAAATCCTGATGTCTCTGTTACGGTGAAACACCGAAATCTGGAGAATGTCGACTTTCACCGGTGAATGTCAACATTCACATAATCTCTTGGCGTATGTCCGAAATATATTCCAAATACTCTTATTTCTGACTTACACCGGCAATGTCGACATTCACCTACTAATGGTGAATGTTGAACATATAACAATATTATATTTTATTCTCCGTCATTCAGTCGCAAATAAACGCACTTGAGACTTGAAATAAGAACTTAATAACATGAGAACTTAAAACACAGAGTACATTCAAAATGAGAAAGGGAAATAATAGAAGTTAAAAACTTACTTAATTACACAGTACGTTTTAAATGAGAAAATAAAATAACAGTCATAAAAAACTTACTAAATTATGTGATTCAAATCTTATTTATTGCTACAACTTAAACTATTATGGCACTTTATGACCTCTCTTTTCGACTTTCACCGGAGCATATCTGTGATTGTCGACATACACCGGTGAGGGTTCGAATATACAAGAATGTAGTGAAATATTCGGTCTTTCACCGACGTATTCGGTAAATGTTGATATTCTCCGGTGAAAGTCGACATTCTCCAATTTCGGTCTTTCCCGGTAACATCTCAATACAAAGTTTCTGAAAAAAAAACTACTTGAAAACGACATCTTCTAAATTTTTGTTTGTTGCTGCCTTCGTTGATTTTTTTGAAGAAATTCCATCTTTGTTTTCAAGCAGTGACACGAAGTTTAAAAGTGTAGGTTTGCTCCTTTGAACGTCTGAAATCATTGATTGTCCAACACTCCATTTCCGTCTTAATTTTTTTCTTAAATTCTGAAAGTGATTCGGATAGTTTGAGTTGTACTGTAAATGAATATTTGATTTACATAATGACGAAGAACCATTTCACAAAAGCTGATTATTAACGACTTACCCTAATGAGCAAGTTCTCCGGTTTTATATCCCTGTGGAAGATCCCATGCCTGTGGAAAAGAAGGAAAGAGGATTAAAATATACCTTTACCTCTGGCTTGCTACGAAATTAAACTGAATGAAAAGGCACAGCTAGTACATTTTGCTTCCTTAATTATATATAGCTATTTCTTAGTGAAGTATTTCAGTTTGTATGCTCTGTAGAAGCAGCAAAGTTAGTAAATTGACAGATAGTGTTGTATTGGATTCTTAGAAGAAACCAACAACTATAACAACTAAACAGCGTATAAATCAGCATGATCTAGATTCCACAGTTAAAAAATAACGCCTCTTTAGATCTAATTTTATTCATCTATTACAGCGATTTTCAAACTGTGATTTGCGGACCACATTTGGTTCACAAACTCTGCCCTTGTATTCCTCCTATACTTGCAAAAAATGTCCTGTCATTTGTAAACTAAAGTAATAAGATTTTACACCCTTTCTTGTTGATGAACTCACCCCCTAAAGACCTCATGAAATGGATCCAAGATGAAAAGATTAACTCGTTTTTAACCTCCATTACCTCTTATATTGGAAAAATCAGGTGAACAAAAATTTCTGCAGAAAAATTTCAAACAGGCTTCCAAGCGGCTATGTTGCTCACCAATTTCGTGGAATCTGAGGACTAGGAAAGATTTAGCACTCCCTCTATGACGATCTAACAGCGTACCAGAAAATTATCACACCTACTTTCTGGACTTTTTCTCTTCTACGTCTTAGGCAGGCTACCTTCCTCTCCGAAGGTCTTATACGCAAGGCTCTTATCATCGCAACATCTTATGAGAATTCTTTTTCTAGAATTCTCTGCCAACACTTAATAATGATATGGTAGGAAAGTTATACCATTTCGCTATGCGTTATGTACAGAATGAAGCTTTTAGCCTAGGCGCCAGGTTTTCATGTGCTTCGCACCTGAGCCTTCAGTTATCCGCTGCTTCAGTTGCTGTAAGTCTTGTGGAAATGAAATTACAAAAAACGTTGTCTTTAACTAAACTCCATAAGAAAAAATCATAAGGGGCTAGATATGGGGTTTTCGGAGGCCAAACAAGTAATGCCATACCATTTGAACCAGCAGGGCCAGTCCAACGATAGGATAGACTACCCTTCAGATACTGGCGTACGTTGCCAATGTGATCTTGCTACTGAATGAAGCCACGAACCGCTTCTTCCAATTGAGGAAGGAGCCTGTAACCATCCTGATAGCATATGTTGGTAAATGCTTCCGTTAATCGATTTTTCCACAAAGAAAAAAGTACCCAAACTACAAATCAGAATGGCGAAGAAAACGTTCACATTTTTAGAATCACGCTCGAGTTCCATTACACAATGTGGATTTTCTCGTGCTCCAAATCGTAAATTCTGGCGATTGACTGTACCAGAAACGTGAAATGTGGCTTCATCCGTAAACACGAATCTGTTCGCTAAACCATCTAACTCCAACTTATCTTGCAAATTCTCACAGAAAGCTTAATAAACAGTTTGTAGAAAGGTTTTATCGCCTGCACCATTTTAAAGGCGTATAGACAAAACTGAGGACGTTTACGTAACACACGCCTCACCGTTACATGAGACACATTGAGTCCTGGGATGTTGTTTTTACACAAGCAGCCCGTGTTCTGAAATTGCGTCACCCACTGAAGCAGTTTCAGGACACAGGCCGGTGCTAATGTTGTGACGATGCGGTAGCTCTTTACCAAATTTTTTAGGTGCGAAAATGTCTTTGAACGACGATAAATGATGATGTTTTAACGTATTCTAAAACACAGTGTTCTCTAGTGGAGATTTCGTAACCGGAAGAATTTTCGCTGTTGCCAGATAAAACTTGTATAACTGTAGTTTCAGAATTAATTTGTTTTGGCTTAATAAATCAATCATATAATTTGCAATATGCTATTCTTTTTATTGCATTCAATAAGAAACACCCTGTATCTTAAATATATATATATATATGTAATGTATCAGTAGTCGTAGCTTAAATAATCAGACGATAAGTTTAAAAAACAGGATCCATTTATTATTATTCAGGAGAAATAGCAGTTACAAAATTCATATCTCCGGAGTAAATAAAAAAGAATTACTAATAACTTTTTGTATGAAGTTTACTGCATTGTTACATTAAAGAAAAAACCTCCGAAATTCCTTTGCGAGTCTTTTTATAGCCTCTAGAAAGACGGAGCTTCCAAGAAATGACGTCAGCCTCGTCAGCCAATCCAGTTCGCTTTTAAAAATCTCGAGAACATTCTAAAACTGTACGTGTAGAAAAGGCGGGAAAATTAAGTGTACTCTTGACTATGAAATTTTATTATTACATATATATATATATATGTAATAATATATATATATATATATATATATAATAAGAAACACCCTGTATCTTAAATATATATATTTAAGATACAGATATATTTAAGATATTTAAGATACATATTTAAGATATATATTTAAAATATATATATATATATTGATAGGAGCATTGGCTAAGACAATTCCTTTTTAAGGTGCCAAGACTGAGGTGGTCCACAGAACACTCTAATTTATAAGCCTTCTCCACTTGAAAAAAAGTTTGAGAAACGCTGATCTGTTTATGAAGATAGAAGTAAATTGCTAGTGTTTTAGACAAACCAGATAACCTTCCAAACGATTAGAGATGGATGTCTTTGATTTCATTTTCTGAAACTGCTTAAAAGATTTTATTTTAACATGTATCATATCAAATTATCAGACAGTGTGATGTCATTTTATTTCTTTATATAATTACTTAAAAAACACTTTATATATTTTTTATTTAACAATTATCCATTCAAATGATTAGAGACTGGTGTCATTTCATTTAATTCAAGAAATTGCTTCAAAATACTTTTTTGATTTTAGTAAACATTCTGATCACTAACTAATGTTTTTTAACATACTTTAAAACATTACTTCAAGATAACTGTTTTTTATTTTAACCTTTTTTGGATATTTCGCTATGTATTAAGTGTAAAATGTTATTTTACACAGGCCTAGTGGCTCAATGGGTAGCGCGTCGCGCAGCAGCACCACAGGTCCAGGGTTCAATCCCGGGGTCGGGGTTGACCCAGCCTTTTATTCCTTGAGAGGATCGATAAAATTATCACCAAGTGCGCTTGGAGACTAAACACCTGGGGTCCTGCGACAAGGTGACCACTTGTCTAGGCAATATGCTCATGCCCCCCCCCGGGGCCCGCGGTCTAGAAAGCAAATATCCGGGGACTGCCGATAATGGGCTGTTTGAGGCTAAGGGCTGTTTGAACCGCCGAGTTTAATTTTTACATATAACCGCCGAGTTTAATTTTTACAGGTATTTTACATATTTAAGAAACTTTTGTACTGAATTTACTTGAAATCAAAGAGTCATCAATGGTTATGAGATATTAAAATAGAATTCAGGTTCAAGGACATCTAAAACGGGTAAAACATTTAAGCAAACATTCTGATTTCATAGCAATATTATGTCTATTTTCGATTTATGTAAACTAAGAACAGTTTTGTCATTTTTGGGATGCTAACATGCATGAAACATATAACGAACTATAAACTTTGTCAATAAAATTAGTATTAAATACAATAATTGTGCTTTACTGATGTTACAAGGGAAATTTTCAAGGAGTACTATCAGTATAGAAAGAAGGAGTTAGTGAGGAAATTAATTATCAGTATTTTCTAATATTATTTTCTCGTATCACATCCATAATAGCATCTCTTTCATTTGAATTAGTTTCTCTTATCACGTCATAAATTTTATTTTCTGAGATAATTCACTTACTTGTGAATGTGGTCTAGTGACCTCAGTAGCTGATAGATATAATTTTTTACTCTGAATTCTGGCAGTGGTTTCTTTCGAGCTGCAAATAAAAAAAAAGAAAGAACAAATATTTTGCAACGCTTTGCATTATTATGTTATAATAAAACTAGAAATATCTTACAGTGCAATACAAACAAATAAATGTCAAATAAAGAATTATTTCGTATGTATATCAGGCAATTTGGATGTATATATCTCTGAACGAAAGCCTGCAGGGTAAAATGCAAACTACAGCTACACAATTACAGCTTTAATGAACAAATCTGATACAAGTTTCCTATACATTTAAATACTGTAAGATGACAGTCTTATCTTCACGATTCCCAAAGTAACACAGAAATGCACAATGTTTATTAGAATAAATAATGTTTATGTTAAAACAATTTATTTATTTATTTATTTTACAAATGCCAAATATTAGCGCTTAAGTTAGTTCGCGGATTCTCCAGTACTTTTTAACATTGTTCTCAGACCGAGAAAGTGCATTACAATTATTTAAATGTTTAAAAATCATAGGCTAATTGAAGTCACACAAAATACAGTTGGGAGAATCCACCACTCCAATTCTGTAGAGGTGGTCTCGCAAACAGTCATGTCCGGTCAGTCGTCTAAATGGAGCTATCGCTGTCTTTCTTGGAAAACTGGGAATGAAATTTGACTCTTTCCCCAGAATCCTCTTGTACATAGCACGTTGAATCATATCCTGTTTAAGAATTTTCTTAAAAGTCAAGTTAACAAACAAATAAATCGTATGAAATGAAAGCTGTCGATTAATGCATTGCATTATGAAAATTCCTTTCTTAGCCAATGTACAGCTTTTTCATTTCCCATAATTCCACAGTAGGCTGGAATCCATTGGAACAAAACTCTGTGTTCAAAGGCTTACAATCTAAGATTCTTTAGAAACTGTTTTGATTATTCAGAAGGGATTGAGGCACACTTTTGGAATCTGAAAATATGACTGTCTTTACAAAAGAGTGGCTACGAATCGACGGTTGTTGAATAGCCACAGCAATAGCTTTGATTTTACCATCAAAAGGCAGTAGCAATATGACCCATTGGTAAGTAGAAATTAAAAAGATAGCTATAGATACCTGCTCTAGCACCGCGCGTTCTCTCTAACATTGAGCCGTCATTGCAGACAATCAACCACTTATTTTGAAGAGATAGCGGATCCCAATAATTTCCAATGCAATAGATCTTAATTGTGAATCTCTCACTTCTTTTTTAACAGCTCTTTGAATAAGATAAGGATTTATATTTAAATTCAACAAGGTTCAAGGGACAATGGGGGATGAGGTAAAATTAGATAATCTCTGCTCAATTCCAAAGTATCAATATCTCCCTGAGCCTGTATAAAGCCAATTTGAGTTTTAAGATTTCTAGAAAATTCCTTATCATAGTTCCTCCAAAAAGAGTTGTCGGGCAAACGCACCAGCTTCTGGTGTAATAGGACGGCTTTTCTCATGGTATAATACAATCATGAACAGGTTCCAACCTGGTTAAAAGCTGCTTTGCAAGAATAGGAGTAGGTCTCCCTGTCTCCAGTAATTATGCGTAACGCTTGGTTCTGGAAAACCTCGAGGATCTGGACTACCCTTCTCGGAAGCCGTTATGAGGACCTTGCTACGATGACTAATAATTGGTTGAATGTATAATTTGTAAGTATCCTTCAATGTCTATCTGTCATAACCCCACCTTGAGCCAGCCAAACATTTTAGACAGGGAGTCTTCTTACAGCTTTATTTTCCAAATTTTTCGCATGTGTTCCCCATTTTAAGCCCAGATTGAGGATGCAACCCAAATATTTTGTCGAATTATTATGTTGAACGTCTACATTCTTATTTGTCAACTTCGTGGTAAAAGTGTGTCTGTTCAGAGTAAAGAACTAGCTTCTTTGAAATTATTAGTGACCTTTCGTCCGATAGTGGAGCTAAAATGGTCTTAGTCGGTGTTTGGATTTATCAGAACCATTTTAAATTTTTAACCTGTACAGCTCACCAGGGAATACCCGGTTAAATTTTGATACTATTAAATTTTCTAACAAAACAATTTCATGTGGAGATTTAAATGCACATAGTTTACGCCGGGATTATAGAGACACAAACAGTGCAGAAAGCATTATGGAGGACCTCTTGGATTCCAATGTACTGATCTACGGACATTCTGAAACTCCTACTATGTTAAAAAACATTAATGACGCACAACAAGAATCCACATAACGTGAATAAATTTGCAGGACCACAGTCACAATATTTAACTAGAACATTCCTCAAGGAATAAAAATGACGAAAATAGAACATAATGTCCATGCAGTAATAATGCAGAGATATTTGAGAATACTATATCTAAGCAATAAGAAATAAAACACTTAGGTTCATCCGTTAGCCGAAAAGCGAAGAACAAATGGGGTGTTTTTTTCCGCTACGGATAACTTGAAAAATCAACAGTGTCCTTGCTGAGGTTCGAGTCACGAATCTTCCTGTTATTTGGTGGACGTGTTAACGACTTACGCCTCAATGGCATCCGCCAACGAATGCAATAATTCCTTAAAAGTGTCTTGCGGCGTTTTTGTGTTAACCTTAAGAAAGCCCTAAAGATGAATAAAATGAATTCTATGACTTAATAACAATTTAGTACATTTATTTTGATACAATACTTTTAACATTATTCAGAAAGATATTAAAAAGGGAAAAGTACGGTAGAACCCAATATGGACTAATATATAAATTAAATTTACTCTGAAAGACAATTACACTATACATAGCTTTCGAAGTAGATGGCTAGATGCTTATTTTCTCAAATGATAATGCAAAACAGTAGGCATAATGCTATGTGTAATCAGTGCAGAACTATAAAATGCCAAACCAAGCAACATTTGTTTTCTAGTTTCTTCTTAAACGGAAGGTACAAACCTTTAATTTCTATCTAATAATAGGCAATGAAATGTAACCTAAAATAGCAAATTCACTCTTTTACTCGCGAAAGTCGAATATTTATCGACTTTCGCGAGTAAAATTCTAAAAGCATTTTGCATTTACCTTCTTAAAGCACACCAAAGTTGTTACCAACTGGACATTCTGCACTGCAAGGGGCCATATAAAAATACATACGGATTTTACATTTATGAAACATTACCACATACAACACAGAAGCTTTCAAGAAAATAACTTTCTGTATTTTCATAAACTTTATCACAAAAACCATATGTCTAGGACTGATATTTAAGGTAAACGTCTGTAACCACCCTTTTCGAGAACCCAACATAAGAAATTGTTCAAACGCCGCTCAATTCTTTTAACTGTTTGCATTTCAGAACAACAGCATTTAAAGTTTTTTAAGTTTAGATCCTTACCCCTAAGAAGCTCATACATATTCAGATCCATCAGCTCAAAGACTAGAGCTAGGCGACCTGACTTCTTGTCGCTGAAAATAGACAGATATATTTCAATACTGGTAATTATTGAATACACAATCAATAATGAAAACAAGAACAGTCTAAACAACAATCGGAGATTACTTAATAGAAACTTTAATCAACATTTTATTATTTTAACACGATAAGTATATAATAACATTTTTAACCTTCTAAATGCGCTTAGGCTTCGCACCTTTACCTATGGGTTCAGTACTATAAACAATGGCTCCTCTCAATGAAATTTTTGTCAATTGTACCATTTCCTTATTTTCGAATTTTAATTGGTCATCGTGATTCGTAGTAGAAGCATATTTTTTTCTGTGGTGCTACTTAAAAAGATAGTGACATGCAAATTAGCCACAAATCATACAACAGCTCGACTCTAAGAGTAGCTGGGTTTGGGAATTCGGAGAAGTGTGTGATTATGGTAAAGCCTCGAGGGCTATCTGCCTAAGGGGAGGGATGCCTTCGTGGAGGACTTTCTAAGGGAAACTGGCTCATATACACGTTACACATGGGGAAAACCACGAAAACGCCCATGTAGCCAGCCCTTTCGCGGGATTCGAACCTCGGACCGAACTACCAGTGTTCAGCGACTTTACCGCTCGGCCGCTAGTGGGCGGAATTCGGAGAAGTGCTATGGTTGAATTCCTGGACAAAGTACATCGAGTTGGGACTAACAATGGCTGCCATTTGTCAGATATCATGTTTAAAATATAATGTAAATGTAATTTTATTAATTTTATGTAATGTTAAGCAATGCAAAAAGTATATAATGCTGAAAGAAAATGCCATCCATTATTAAAATCATACCGTTAAAATTACAATGTTATGCTCCACCAATTAAATTTCATATGTGCGTAATGCCTTTTTGGCAAATTTCAGATTTCCTTTTCTTAGTGCAAATCTCATCTCAGATTAATATGAAATTCAATTTCATTTTCCGCTTTTAAGATGTTTAAAATGAACATTGTTGTTTTCATATTGTAAAATCAATTTATAAGCCAAATTACTTTTCCCCAAAATCATGTATTCTTGGTTTTATTGCTATTGGTTTACTTTCACAGAGTTCACACATTTTTTAATACCATGTTATATAGCAAGCATTACTCGTGTCATTCTGTTTTTGCGTTCCCCTTAATACTTCATATTTCTCAGGACTCTTTATGTTTGATCTCCATGCATCGTAAACTCAATAGTTTGCAAAGTCTACGTTAAGGTATCTGCCTACGCTCGGAGCACTTTTTTTAAAAAACATAGAATTCTGATGAAATATATATTTATTTAGTCAAAATATGATATCAAATCATGAAAATAGGTAAATTTTTAGGAATATTTTTATAAATTTTTGAAATATATGCAATTTTATGCAAATTTTTAGGAGAATTTAACCCTTACGTTAAATGCCGTATATTTTTTCTCACAGCATATATTTCAATTTTTTTATACTGTATACTACTACAACACTTATCTGTGTTATGAACTAAAATGTATATGATATTTCTAAAATTTACTAAAATATGTGTAATTACATGAAAAAACACAGTTTTTTGTAAAATATTTCTTATCGTTTTATATAGAAATACTCATAAAACAATCAAATTAATAAATATTACTTAGATAGTAGCTTAAAACCTAATAAATAATATAGAAAACATTTTAGTGAAATTTAATAGAGATATCTTTAGAACATTTTGAGTAATTACATTTCTTGTATGTAAAAACACTAGAAAAATTAGTTTTTCAGAAAAAGCGTTTAAAGATTTCACATTAACAGAAAAACTGTTCTGTTGTATTTACACACTTAAAATTCTCCACATTTGTACATCACACCCTCCATATCTTTATACTTAAGTAATTTTGATTTCCTATTTGGTTTTAATTTTTTTCTGGCTATTTTCGAAACGAGCGACGAATGAATTTTCGAGTTCTTTATTCTTTCGTTATCAATTCCAAAGTAATTTTTAATCATTTCTTGTTCAATTGATATGCCTAAATGTTCAAACACAGGAAGTAATACAAGATACCCTGAATTAAAATTTAAAACGGCTATATATGCACCCAGCAACATAGTCTTTATACCTAATCGCAATGTTGCCAAACCCAGTTAAAAAAACCGCAATGTTGCCAGTCCCAGTTCAAAAAATTAAGGCAAATAATTATTGCCAGAAACAAAAAAAAAAGTACCCAGAATTAAAATGAAATGTTTTAGCACAATTTTACACACAAACAGTTAAAAAAAAAAAAAAAAACACGGATAACAACATTGTTTACCTTTAAGTTGAGCCTTTTAAATGGCACTTCCGGTCTTTCTGCTTTCACTTCCAGTGCAGTTAATTGGCTATACCTTCTCTTCTAATTATTACAAACGTAAAAATGAACCATTTTCGGAATCCTACAAAATTGACCTTTCAAATTGGGCAATAAAAAATCGAATTTTTTCACTGAAATCGTTTTTTTAACGTAGGCAGATACCTTAAAGTAGCACGTTATTTCTTATGCTAAAATCTGTTCTACAGTCCTCTTCTGCTGAAATAGAATATGTAAATTAAATGAGTTTTAAGTAAGAGAGATAAAATAATTTTAAAGGAAACATTTGATTATATTATCTCTCCATGGTTAAATTGATAGGTTATTATCTACTTCGAGTGCTCTACAGCTGGTGAATGACTTTGATTGAAAATCCAGGCAATTTGACTTTAAATTTGAGCGTTGACTTGTAAATGCTTTAAATCATCAAGCCGAAAGTATCGAAAGTTAATTTTGTTGATTCTCGTAAGTTAATTGTTTTCGCAGATGGTGGATATGTTACCGTGAAAGACCGAAATTGGAGAACGTCAACTTTCACCGGAGAATGTCAATATTCACCAAATAAGTCGCTTGAAAGATCGAATATTGCATTGCATTCTTGTACATTCGAACCTTTACCGGTGTATGTCAACAATCACAGATATGCTCTGGTGTAGGTCGAAAAGAGAGGAGTCGGCAATTCAAAATGTCATAATAGTTTAAGTTGTTGCAATAAATAAGATCTTAATCACATAATTTAGTAAGTTTTTTATTATATTATTTTATTTTCTCATTTAGAACGTACTGTATAATTAAGTAAGTTTTTAAATTCTATTATTTCCCTTTCTCATTTTGAATGTACTCTGTGTTTTAAGTTCTTATATTCGTAAGTTCTTTCGCGACTGAATTACGGAGAAGAAAATTTAATATTCTTATATGTTTCAACGTTCATCATTAGTACATGGTGAATGTCGACATTTACTGGTGTAAGTCAGAAATAAGAGTATTTGGAAGATATTTCGAACATACATCAAGCGACTATGTTGACATTCACCGGCGAAAGTCGACATTCTCCAGATTTCAGTGTTTCACAGTGTAGGGTTTATATTTATTTTAACTAACATTTATTTTAAGTTTAAGCTATCTTTCCTGTCAAGCATTTACTTTCCCCTAGAATTGCCAATGCCAGAGTATATAAATTGTAGTAGAACGCGCAGTGTATTCAAATTTTAGCAGAAGTAAGTTGAGTTTAAATAGAAGGGAAACGAAATTGTATGTGTGCTTCTTGAATCGCGAGCGTGAAGGTTGCTAGGTAGAAATTTAAGATTCGCGCGTTTCGGCCTGTGTGCCTATTTCGGCAGTTCGTTGAATCTTCAACTGCTTAATCAGTAAGCTTGCTGAATCTCAGCTGTATTTTAGAACGCGGTTAAGTTAGTTACGATTCTAGAACCTCGTAGGTAGTGATCTCGTTATTTATTCATCCTGTCATTTATTTTTAGTTTCACATTTCTGTTTTGTTAAACCACCGGTTCGGCGTAGTTTGTGAGCGTCAAGTGAACGCAGCTGTTATTTCTAAAGTGGAATAAAAAGGGATTTAAACCCTTCTTACGAGTTTGTGTAATTTACAGTTCATAGCAGCCACTACCATAGTTGCTGACAAGTTGGGGCCTCGCAACACTATAACAGTAACATATATATATTTTAGAACGATTTCGGGCTATTTTAATTTATGCTTAAAATGTAAAGCGTATTTTTTTAATGTTCAATCTTATTTCAGTTTTTCTGGAGTATAAGTCTTGCATCGTGATTTCCATGATAGAACGGCTTTTTATAAAAGATCCAGGGGTATTGATTTCTATTCCTCTTCGCTACTTTCCGGATCCATGAATCGAAGTGGGTTTGTGCTTACAAAGAACTGTTTTTAATAGACCAAAGGCACAATAAGTCCATAAGGCGAAACATTAGCGGACTTCGAATAAATGTGCTGCAAAGGTATGCATGCACTACCTGTATCAGTCTTTATTTTTTTAAAGAATACAGGGAACCTTGAGATACGAGCACCTCTATATACGAGGAAAGTATGAGCGAAACATTCCTTTCTAAATACGAGCATTGATTCGGGTAACGAGCAATGAGCCAGGCCGTTGGCGTGCGTGGCGCTATTTCCCGATCCGGCTCGACTCGGGGAAGCCCCTCGTCAGATCACTCAGTGTTCTTTGATCTACGTGTTTGTGCGCTTGTGAGTTAATTGGTTTTTACATTTAATGCGAAAATAATT
Organism: Stegodyphus dumicola; assembly: GCF_044657685.1. NCBI lineage: Eukaryota > Metazoa > Arthropoda > Arachnida > Araneae > Eresidae > Stegodyphus > Stegodyphus dumicola. The sequence goes on along the minus strand of NC_140776.1, from coordinate 180,537,821 downwards.
TTTTCACAATGGCTCCCAAGAAAATTGTTGCCTCAGATAGTGCTGCAAAGGAAACAAAGGAAGCCATTGCCTTTGAAATTAAAAAAGAAATCATGGATAAACATAAGCGTATTGTAAGAGTGACGGAACTGGCGAAGATTTACGGCCTCGACATGGACGACCTGCACTATTCAGAAAACGAAGGTGTAGAGTAATTAGGATTTTTTGGAAGCCGAAGAGATGAAAAATTAGCAACCGCCTTCGCCAGGAATCGAACCACGGACCTCTGGAATACCGGCTCAGCGTGCAGAACCACTACACCACGAAGGCACGCTAAGAAAGGTGGAGAAATACCTTATAAAGGAAGAAATTAAGAAACTTGATGTGGCGAAAGGAGTTACCGTTACTTCCAAGCATCGTTCAAAACTCTTCGAAGTTGAGAAGCTTTTGTTGGTGAGTATTAACGAGAAGCAATCAAAAGGCAATTCAGTGTCGGAAGCTATCATAAAGGTAAACTACGGTTATAATATTTACCAGTATTATTTATTAGAAAAATCGATTTTTATGTTGATATTGTTGAAGGTACGGAACGGATTAACTGGATTTCGATTCTTTTCCGTGGGGAGGTTTGTTTCTAGATACGAGAAATTTGCTATACGAGCTCAGTGCTGCCACGAATTAAACTCGTATCTCGGGGTTCCACTGTACAGTGATAATTTTGGAAGTATGACTTGCTGCTTTGTGTTGATGAAGTTTCACTTTTTTAAAGTCATTGGGATACGAAATTGATTTTTTTTTTTCTGTAAATGTAGAGTATAAATCTCCTGATAGTACGTTGAGCTCAATTTTAACATTTTCACTCTTCTGATTTTCAGTTTCCCCTTATAAGAGAATCTTGCGACAATCAAAAAATCCTTACTGCTTTTTTATTTGCATTGACGGAACCAGCTTCGTACATTTTTTTCTCTTCGTTTCGATAACATGTAGGCCATTTTACTTTCTTGTACGAAGTAAAAAGGAAGTACTGTAATCGCGAAAAGTTTCAGGCAGCATATTTCAACGAAAATATCCCATTTTGACCTTTTTCAAATGCAATTTAACGATGTATTTCCGTGATATCTGTACGTAAGAACAGAATAAAACAGTGTTTTCCTCCAAAAAAAAATTATAAAACTGCTTTAAAATGAATTCTGAAGAGAATTTTTCGTGGCGTCTGTACGAACGTATGTACGTACGTGTCTCGCATAACTCCAGAACGAGTAGCCTCAGAACGTTGAAATTTTGTATATAGGACTACTATAACATGTAGATGTGCACCTGGTATTTTGGTTGCAATCGGCCGCACCAAACGTATATAAATACTATATTTATATATATATATCCACTCTGTTACTCGGCACAGTAATCTCAGTTTCTTTACTCTTACATGTTTGTAAATTGTACATTTTTTGCTTTACAAATGATTGAATTATGTTGTTCTTATCTTCCGGTTAAGGTTTTTATGCCTTTCGTAATTCTGGAAGCAATATTTGTACAATTATCAACAATTTAAAAGCTGTTTATAACATGGCGGATATATTTGTTTACATTTGAAACAGCAGAATTGTAGATTTGTTGCCAATCTAGAGAGACTAAGCTTCGCAACAACAAAAATAACGCCTTCATTTATTATTGCCAATTAAATCATGCTTAATCGTTTCTGGAATTTTTTCGAGGAAATAAGAGTTTAAGATTTACTTCGTAATTTTTAATGCAGATATTTTGAGTTTTTATGTATTTTTGCCTTGTCGCGAAGTGAGAACTGAATTAATTGAGCGAGAAATACTCAATAGTCTGTGAAAAACTGTTTCTTTTCTACTTTGTTTGCTTAATTTGTTTCATACATCCTTTTAGCTTTATTACAATATTTCAATAGAACATGTGGCAACGATAATTCTTCAAATGATATAAATTTTGTGCATTCAGAGTGTCCTTATAGTAAACAAATGTAGTGAATTTTAAAGAGTGCATTTATTCTATTGTGGTTTATGAGCTGTCGACGAAGTAGATTTAATTCAATCCAATCAATTTAAATGAAATTCAAAAAAAAAATGCGTATAATTTAATATTCCGTACAAAGAAGTCATGTGGTGAACACATCAGACTTTTTATTTGCATTGACGGAACCAGCTTCGTACATTTTTTTCTCTTCGCTTTCGATAACAAGTAGGCCTTTTTTTGTTGCAGTCACTTAGGTAACCTATACTGCATCAAAGATCCCCATCTATTTCCATTTATCTCCCTCTAAATAGTTTCCAAACTGGGTTCTATAAACTGTTCGGTGTTGACCTACATGCTTCAGCCAAAGGTGGTGAACGTTAAATATATTTAAAATATCTAGCAAAAATATAAAGGCTAATAGAATTGATCGAAATAAGCAGAGTTTGTAATGGAGTGCGTGCGAAATGACTTTTTAAGGTGGTACAGGGAGCTGTTGAGCGATAAAGAGCATTCTGCTGACATAAATCCTTATCCCTCGTGCGAATTTCAAGCGATATTCATCACTACATGGCCAGAGATTTCGTCAGACTGCATCTTATCTGTAGGGCTGCAGTTAAAACCGAGCCGCTTTCCAACAAAATATATAGTACGATTTCCGAATAGCTCCTATGAGCAGCAGCTCTGTTTCCGTGCTTAGCCCCACAGATAAAATCCTTGATGTAAAGCTCCACATTCGTATGCCACTGGAAACCAGCGTTTCCAGATTGTGCGATTTGACGCAAATTTGCGATTTTTGACAAAACTAGTGCTACTAAAATTTTAGTATTTGCGATTTGCGAAATTTTTGCGACATCCATCGTTTTCTTATGCTACTTTTTGCAACTTCAAAGCTTTTTTTAATTTACCGTAAAATGCTTTTATTTTAAAATAATTTATCAAATAAATATAATTTATATTAAAAAATAATTTATTTCGGCTTAAATAGAAGTCGACATTTGGCAGTCTTAATTAGATGAGCGTTTACTTTTTCAAGGCTGCACAGCCTGATGCCGGTATAACGAGAAAGAGGTAAGGGAAGTGAAAAAAGTAAAAAGAAACAAACAAACAAAAACAAAAAAAAAAAAAAAAAAAAAAAAAAAAAAAAAAAATGCTCTCACCATCCTCCCTCGTCCCCCGTGCATCACAAAACTAATCCATTTAAAAAGGAGATTAATTTTTATTTGTATAATTTTGTATATTTTCCCTTTCGCATTTTTATTTTTCGATATTGTTTCTGCTATGAATTTTCTCTTATACACGGTTGCAATTATTATATTATAAAGGAATTGCCTTGCTTTTATTCCAATTAATTAATTTAGATGCTTTAAGTTTATTATACATTAACTAATTTAGATGCTTAAGTTTATTATACATTAACTAATTTAGATGCTTTAAGTTTATTATACATTAACTAATTTAGATGGTTTAGGTTTATTATATAGGAGAAGGTAGCCTAATTTGGACCGTAGCTTTATTTGGACCGTAGCCTTATTTGGACCGCTATGATATACAAAGGCGGATGATATCTGCGAGATTTGAGATAGGCATTTTGTTATATGTAGATGTAGAAGAGGTTAATGCAATAATTGTGTTTGTAAAGAAACGCCTCGTGATTACATTGAGAGAAGTGTGATTCGTTTGGCTAAGAAGAAAATCTGTTATTTTAACATAAGTGTGAAAGCAGTTACTTCGTCTAAACGTAAGTAATTACATGTCTCAATGTAGCATCAGAGAACTTGCTTATTTACACTCATGTCCATAAATTAAGGATAATGTAAAATTAGGCAAAGGAAGAGTTAGAAGCAAAACAAATTTGACTTATTTGTAAAGCTTATTTATTAAACAAAAGGTAAAGAGCAAAAAAAGATGCTATATGTTTGATATTATTAAAAAAATTAGCGATTTTTTCTCCCTGGAGCAAATTACAAAAAAGACCTATTTACAAAAAACCAATACTGTTAATACATTGTATTATACAATACATTGACCAGACGATGCAATACAATCCGTACAACGCCTAGGCATGCTGACTATCAAATTATCGATCTTATTTTGGGGAATATTACACCACTCAAAAAGCAATGCTCTCCGACATGTCTACATGTCTACCGAATGTTCCGGTAGACATGTAGGAGGAGGTTGACGGGCTGCAACTCGTCGGCCAAGCATGTCCCACACGTGCTCTACTGCTCTACTGGATTCAAGTCCGGTGAGAATGCTGGACAGTCCATACGGGTGATATCATCCGATTGAAGGCATTCGCTTAAGGGTGTTTGCACGGTGAGGACGGGCGTTCTCATCCATAAACACAAATTGTGCGCCCATGGCGCCCCGAAACAAACGTACATGCTATTCCAGAATGACGTCCCGATAGATTTGGCTTGTCATGGTTCCAATTTGAACATGCAGGTCAGTTCTGGAACCCAGAATAATTCCACTCCAAACGATCACTCCTGCACCACCGTAACGGTGTCGTTCAATGATGTTTTCTTGGTGGTAGCGGCTACCTGGAGCTCTCCATATGAAAGTCCGGCAAGAATCAAACTGCATGCTAAACCTAGACTCGTCGGAAAACATCACACAAGCCCAATGTTGCGGTTTCCACAATGCATGCTCTCTACTGCAGGCTAACCGCAGGCGACAGTGAGCTTCAGTAAGTGGAACGCATGTGACAGGTCTACGAGCATATAGACTAATCTGCCCTAAGCGTCTGTACACGGTCTGTCTTGAAATTGTCGTACCAGTGGCTGAAGAGAGCTGACAAGACAGGTCTGAGGCTGCGCTCCGCCTGTTTCTTTTGGCAGTAATTGCCAAATGCCGGTCCTCATTCGGCGTTGTAACTCTGGGACGACTTATGCTGTAACATCTACTCACATTACCACCATCTTGGAATCGTTGCCAAAGCCTGGAGATGACACTCTGGGCAATTCCAAGTTCGTCTGATACTTCCAGTTGGGTACGTCCACATTCCAGACGGCCAATAATTCTACCACGTAAAAAATCATCCAAATGCGTCCTTTGTGTCATAACTATTCGGTTATTGCACTGAAATGCTTATAAAGCGCCTGCGAACAATTTTACTTCTTTGCCTGTATTCCTTATATATCACTCTCTTACACTCTCGTCATTGTGACGTGCATCGGTGTCATTTAGTTACTTTCCGAAATTTGCATATGATTGAAGACGTGTGTAGTGATTTTACAGGTGATGTATTTATTTTAGAGTTCGATTTCCGCGTGACTCCGAATTATCCTTAATTTATGGACATGAGTGTATCTACAATTTGCAATTATAATTTTGGTAGGTTATGTTAGTTTGACGTTTCTGTACAATATCAAACATTAAATATGCAAGTTTCCCAAGTTGGATCGAAAACAGTTGACGAAATTGAACCTGTCCAATTTTGGCAACGACATTTCTTTCATGGATAAATTATAATTAACCCTAGAATGCTACCTTTCGAAAACTTACGGGAATGGCAACCATTCGTCTCCGAGACGAAGTATGCGTAAGCGTGCTTAAAACTTATTTTAAAAGCTAATTGCAGAAATATTTCCGCAAGAAGAATTCATTCCCACGAATCTATAGTAGTTGGGCCCACCAGCGGCCGAGCGGTAACGTCGCTGAACACTGGTAGTTCGGTCCGAGGTTCGAATCCCGCGAACGGGCTGGCTGCATGGGTGTTTTAGTGGTTTTCCCCATGTGTAACGTGTATACGAGCCAGTTTTCCTTAAAAAGTCCTCCACGAAGGCATCCCTCCCTTAAGGCAGATAGCCCTCGAGTGCTTTGCCGTAATCTAATAAACCAAACCAAACCAACTATAGTAGTTGGCTACTATAGATAAGTTCTTATCTATAGTAGCCAAAGTTTGTAGTAGGAAAAATCAGTTCACCAAAGTTTAACAAAATGCAGAAACATTAATATGAAACTGGTGATTCCTGTTCCATAACAAACACAACCATGGTTGTGTTTGTTATATTGTGATACTTCTTTGGCAATAAGAAGCAACTCCAATGATGGAACACAGAAAAAACTTTATTTAGCACTCAAATGGCGACATACAAAACAAGAAGAAAAAATCTGATGTGTACACCACATGACTTCCTTGTACGGAATATTAAATTATACGCATTTTTCTTGAATTTCACTTAAATTGATTGGATTGAATTAAATCTACTTCGTCGACAGCGCATAAACCACAATAGAATAAATGCACTCTTTAAAATTCACTATATTAGTTTACTATAACGACACTCTGAATGCACAAAATTTATATCACTTGAAGAATTATCTTATCGTTGCCACATGTTTTATTCAAATACTATAATAAAGCTAGAACGATGTATGAAAACATTAAGCAAACAAAACAGAAAAGTAACAGTTTTTCACAGACGATTTAGTATTTCTCATTCAATTAATTCAGTTCTCACTTCGCGACAAGGCAAAAATACATAAAAACTCAAAATATCTGTATTAAAAATTCTATCTGTATTCGAAGTAAATCTTAAACGCTTATTTCCTCGAAAAAATTCCAGAAAGGATTCAGCATGATTTATTTCGCAATAATAAATGAAGGCGTTATTTTTGTTGTTGCGAAGCTTAGTCTCTCTAGATTGGCAACAAATCTACAATTCTGCTGTTTCAAATGTAAACAAATATATCCGCCATGTTATTTAAAACTTAACCGCACTTAAACAGCTTTTAAATTGTTGATAATTGTACAAATATTGCTTCCAGAATTACGAAAGGTATAAAAACCTTAACCGGAAGATAAGAACAACATAATTCAATCATTTGTAAAGCAAAAAATGTACAATTTACAAACATGTAAGAGTAAAGAAACTGAGATTACTGTGCCAAGTAACAGAGTGGATATATATATAAATATAGTATTTATATACGTTTGGTGCGGCCGATTGCAACCAAAATACGAGGTGCACATCTACATGTTATAGCAGTGCTATATACAAAATTTCAACGTTCTGAGGCTACTCGTTTTCGAGTTAGGCGAGATACGTACGCACGTACGTACATATGTTCGTATAGACGTCACGAAAAATTCTCTTCAGAATTCATTTTAAAGCAGTTTTATAATTTTTTTGGAGGAAACGGGTCTTTTATCCTGCCCTTACGTACAGATATCACGCAAAAACATCGTTAAATTGCATGCGATAGCGGTCAAAATGGATATTTTCGTTGAAATATGCTGCCTGAAACTTTTCTCGATTACAATACTTCCTTTTTACTTCGTACAAGGAAGTAAAAAGAATTCTAACATTTAAAAATAAATTACATTCTTCGTGCGAGAGTCGCTAGTGGCACTCGAGCCTGGTTTCAAAATTTGCCATTCACAAATACCTTAATGTTCATCTATTTAAATTATTTAAACTACAAGATTTTAATAATATTTAGAGCTGCTACAATGTGAAGAAACCAAGGAAGAAGAAATGATGGAATACATGAAATGTCACGCTTGGATACATACTCGGTGTGCTGGAGTTAGTGCTGCAATTAAAAGGTTCTTCTGTTGTAATTGCCGTTATGAAAGCTCGTGGTCCAATTTAGGAAACTAGCGGTCCAAATAAGGAAACCGGTTTCCTAAACTGAACCGATGACATGATTTTTTTAAATTCATTTTTCACCGTTATAAATAATTTTTAAAATTTAATAAATGGTTTTAAGGTACACTTAGTTTATTTTCTACTACTTAATTTTTATTGGCACTTCTTCCCTCTTTCTATATAATGCAAAATACAAAATTGGTCCAAATTAGGCTACTCTCCCATATATATATGTGTGTAATTAATTACAAAATAATTCTTTTTTCATTCAATTAGTTTGCTTTCTGTTTCTTTGACTAAAAAATAAAATTAAAATTTTCCTTGAAATATTTTAACGTTTTTCTTTTGGTTTCAAAATTACATTTACATACAAGATTTTAGCTTTTTCAGCGATTAATTTCTTGCCAAAGTATTTTGTTTTCGAAGAACAGAAACCAAGATGGCAAAAATGTACGTATCGCCTATCAAATTTAAACTAGAATCTAATGAGAGTGAAGGGAGTTCTTAATTTCGTTTTGTATGTTCTAAATAGGTTTTTCAACTACATCTTAGTTCACTGGATTTTCTGTTTAAAGATTCGCATTTAAATTTAAAAATTGTTTCACTGAAGTTTTTTTTTTCACTTAAACAAAACTTCAGTGAAAAATTTAAGTTTTAATATTCTGTTCTTTTGATATTCTCTTTATTTTCTCTTTATTTAAGTTTAAAAATATAGAATTCTCTTTATTTAATATAAAATTCTCTTTATTTAATATAGAATTCTCTTTATTTAATATAGAATTCTCTTTATTTAATATAGAATTCTCTAATTAAATATATAATTCTCTTTATTTAAGTTTTGATATTCTGTTCTTCAGTTTTGTTTTAAATTCTTTTAAAAATATAGAATTCTCTTTATTTAAGATTATTCCAATATTTATAATTAGAAATATTTGGGGAAGGGCCAAAATTTTCGGATGAAATATTATAATTATTATTTAAATACATTGAAATGGTTCATCGGCTAATTCTGGATACAGAAAAGCAAAGATTTTTGTAGAAGAGAGATTTCAATTAATTTCAACCCCCTGATGAAGCGACACTGAGATTGATTGAATTCCTCTTCTGTTTTTGCTCATTTTTCTTTTAATTTCATAGTTTTTGAAGAGGGGTTTTGCTTGTTTGATATGTTTTGGTTTTAAAATTTTTTAATTTATTTCTGCATTTCTATGATTATTTGAAATTTATTACTTATGAATTTCAATTTCTGGTCTTTGTGAAATATTAGTTCTAAATTTCTTACTTTATGTCTTTAATTATATATAGTATATATATGGGACGTACCAGCTTTTGTCCGGAATAAATAGATTGGTGAAGAATCATAGATGTAGTCGAAGCTTAAAGTATCAGACGATAAATTTAAAAAAACAGGATCCATTTATTATTATTCAGGAGAAATAGCAGTTACAAAAAATCAGATCTCCGGATTAAATAAAAAAGAACTACTAATAACTTTTTATATGAAGTTTCCTGCATCGTTACATTAAAGAAAGGACCCCGATATTCCTTTGCGAGTCCTTTTATAGTCTCTGGAAAGGCGGAGCTTCCAAGAAATGACGTCAGCCTCTTCAGCCATTCCAGTTCGCTTTAAATATCTCCAGAACATTCTATAACTGTACGTGTAGAAAAGGCGGGAAAAACAACTTGACTACGGGGCTGTGGATTTAATTCCACGTACTTTCAAATAAGAGACCGTCGCCGTTAAAAATGAAAAGAACATACAGTTAGAAATTTAAGTGTATTCCTGACTATGGAATTTTATTATTACATATATATATATTAATGTATGTATGTATATGTATGTGTGTGTATATATGTACATATGTATGTATAGATATCGATATAGATATAGATATTCGTATAAAGTCGATCCATAGATTTAATCTAAATAATAAATTATTTTAGGCATATTACGCGTATGCGTCGATTGTCTACTTATTCCTGCTTACAGTGAGCCGCCTGCGCTTGGGATTGGTTTGCCTACAATCGAGCAGAGCTTCTCCGTCTCATTCCGTCATTCATACGTTCGTAGCTGCACATTTTATCAGATACCTTAAATAGAATTTACCCAGCTAGTGCGAGAAATATAGCAAATGACGTGAAGGAGTACGAGCATACAAATCGCCGAAAACCCCTTATGCACTTATATCGCCTCCACAATGATAGCCGGCAGACATGCACGAGTATATGCATTGGACTGAATATTTTCATAATTTTTCGGCAGCATAATTAGTATCCTTGGTTCAATATTTCGCTTAAATATACACATAGTTGCACATTCTCTTAATTTTGCACACAAATATTAATTAAAAACAAAATTATTAGAATATAATATTTTTCCCTGTCTGAATATTTTATGATATGAAAATTTGCAAACATTCTTTCTCTCTTGAGTAACATCCAAACACAGCAAATTGTTTACTTTCCCTCATGTAAATCAATATCCTTTATTTGAAGATCGACTGCACGTAATATGTTATAACCCACCGTAAAACGACATATCATTCATATATATATATATATATATATATATAGTCTCGTTGCGAGCGAATTTAGACTCGACTCTCGTTAGAAAAGCTGAGGGTTGTTATTATTATTTCGCGTGCGGAAATGCTATTTCGAATATAATAGCGCTGATAAGTTTGAAGGTCGCCTCAAATGAAAATCACCAATCGAGTAACATCTCAGATGGTTGTGTTTAACCTATTGAATCACCTAGGCGACGAAAAATTGTTCCCGAGCCAATAGCAAAAGTCCACTGAACTTGCGAGCAGACAAGATTCCACTGGTGTCCATTTTCGGTTTTAGCCCCAGACAGTGAATATTTTGTAAGTTTTAAGACTTCGATGGCCCCACTTCGCATCTTCTCAAGCAATCCTTTGAATAAGTGATTCATTTTTTATTAATTGGACACTGTATATTTGTTTTCGCAGATCCATTTCTTGGCAAATTTGCTTTTGCAGCTGATCACGTTTTGTGTTGCAAAAGCGTAATTTTGAGGTACAGTGATATGACATCTTAATCTTCTAAATTTTAATATGACCACCAGCAAAGCTGAACTCGCAGTTTCACAGAATTTGCCGATATGAGAACTTTTGGTTATCACCTTGAACCGTCTAGTGGGTAGCGTAAGTTGGCTGCTAATACTAGTTCGAATCTCGCCTGAGGCTTGATTCTTTTTGGTGTTCTTCCCTCCATTCTCGCGAGCGTAATAATCTTTCTCGCTTTACGAACCGCATGCAAATATCCTTCAATATTATTAACGCGTTAAGCTCGGAGCTAAATTTAGTTTAAATTTTCTTTTATAGCTCGGAGCGGTTAAGTCGGCCGAGCGGTTAAGTCGCTGAACACTGGTAGTTCGTTCCGAGGTTCGAATCCCGCGAACGGGCTGGCTGCATGGGTGTTTTCGTGGTTTTCCCCATGTGTAACGTGTATACGAGCCAATTTCCCTTAAAAATTCCTCCACAAAGGCATCCCTCCCCTTAGGCAGATAGCCCTAGTGTGCTTTGCCATAATTAAATACACATACACACTTTTATAGCTCGGTAAATGCAAATAATATATCCGTACATAAAGAAAGAGAAAAAGACAAAACAAATAACATTATAAGTAATTCTTACATTTCCTCGTAAGTTCTCACGTGGTGTAAGTAGTTAGCACCTCCAGGAAGAACGTAAGAAATGGAACTCTTACGACACTCTACTATTAAAAGTAATACATTACATTTATTCATGGCTAAGATGAACAAAAGGCGATACTCACAAGATTATATCGTGGAGTTGTACCACATTGACGTGAGGACGAAGCCGACGAAGAGCCCGGATTTCCGTCAATCCTAAAGCTTGATCCACACTTTATAAAGAAACAAAATTAATGAGCACATAAATTTCACATTACAAAGCATCGCTGCAAGAACAATTAATTCGTACAATTATTATTCAATACCACTACGAAAAAATTACTGAATCTTTGTATCACTTTTAAGTAACTGCTGCGTTTTCGCCATAACCTCATGGATAAAATGAATGTTGAAGAATTTCGCATTTGTATTAGCAATACATACCTATCGAAATTCGCATGGGTTATGACGATTTCGCCAATACAACACTTTTGTCCACTCCTCACTAGTGCCTTATACCCCATCAACGATGTTTGCTCCTCGCGCATATTCTATCAAAAAACCTGCTTACTTCTGTTCCCGCTATCTGACCTAGTTATACTCTGTGATTAAAAAATATCTGGCAAAATTTAAAGGCAGATAGCACAGTCAAAGAGACTGATATTTTGTGTTGTTTTAACTTGACTTTCACATGTGCTTAATTTGACTTTCACATGTGCTTATTTGTGCTTTCAAAGTTTAGTCAACCCTTTCCGGCACGCTACCTTTTAAAGTTGGAATTTTGATTAAAAAAAGGTAGGCAGTCTAATTAGGTCTAGAGGAGTACACAAGTAAAATTTTGTGAAGATAGCACTTATCGTTTTAATTCTGTGGGTGTGCCCGAAGCGAGCACACTGATTGGATAGAGCTTCGGAAAGAGTGCTGAAACGAGCATTGCTGGGAAGCACGTAAAAGAGTAAGAGATTTTGCCTACAATTAAAAAACACTAGATTCTGAATACCGTAGCATATTTAGCATTACCTAAGGTGTGCCGCGGGAAGACTTGGTACTCTACATTCCCTAAAAGGCAATTTTTTGGTTATATGATGATTACATGCGTATGAATGGGGGAAAAAAAGTAGCTTGGTTATATGATATTTACATTATTTACATTTCATATTTATACTTTAGTCTATTTTTTTTCATGGTGGTACTTTTAGAAGAAAGTGACACCACTTTTGAAAAAGAACAACCCAATATTGTATGTTTTACACATGTACCGGGATCCATATCAGATTCACTATCTGAAGCAATTCGTGTAGCACTTTCAATGCTTCAGAAATGGTCAGCCCTCTCAGATCCGTTTGGAAAATAATTAAAAATCCGAAAAAATAAACTAATATTATATACACGATTAAGAAATTATAAACTGTAAAATAAAATTAAATAAAAGTCTACAACTCAAAACTACTAAACATAGCACTAGCGAAACTTTGAACGAAAAGCGAGAAAAGAAAAAGAGAATTGCTCTAGTGAAAAACTGATAAAATTACCCTTAACCTTCAGAAAATCACCCCAACAATTTGTTAGTTAATAACCAAACGTCCCCTCCCCCCCCCCCCAAAAAAAAGAGAGAGAGAGAGAGAAAAGAAGAAAGAGAAAAACAGGAAATTAAACACAGAGGTGGACCTACCTTTCTGTTGTCAATGAACTGACCGATGAGATGCGAAGAAACAAAGTATACAGACTCTCAGTCGTCCTAGATTTTCGGTGAGACCGGTCTGGGCACACCTAGGGTTCGCCGTTCGATTTTAGGCACGATTTCAAGGTAAAAATTTAAAACTAATATAGAATAAGGAGATTAGCATACAGCCAAAAAATAACATAGAAGTTTCTTTTCAAACTATTCCTTTTATATCCTAAAAAAATCTGGAAGATTTCTTTGAAAAATGAGGGTCTTAAAAAACTAAACATGGCTAAAATATATGAACCGGTTTGTGTTGAGGTGCCATCTACTATAAATAAAGAAGGTTTAGAGTAACCTATAGTAACTTCTAAATCCTTTTTCATTCAATTTTTCTGTGCGACAGAAGGAAATTTTTAGGTGTGCCCAGAGCGGGTACACCGTGCTGCAAAGGGTTAAGCTACGAGCAATAACTAGAAGCAATATCATAGATTTTAGCTAAGAGTAAATGGTGAGAAGTACATTTAAGTACACTCAAACCCCAATACAGCAAGTCCGGTTTAAAACACCCAAAATTAACGAATGAATGTTTTGTTCCCGTCGAATTTCCTGAACTCTTAATGTTACTATAGAAAACCTCCAGCTATATTATAGAGTTCCTGTAAAATGTAATCCTGAACCTAGTGAACTGCTAAACGAATAATCGCTTAAGTCCAAGAACAGAAACGTAAATTCAAGAAGTTTTAATTCCCCTTTATTTGCTCAAAATAAAGATTTAGCAGTTCGCCCCTTTCTCAAGGCGTACAGAAAAGCCTCCACTTAGGCTTAAACTCAAAATGTAAGAAATAGGAACTAACTAATGACTAACTAAAGAAATTTAGCCTAAGCTAATACAATTCTAAACTACTTGGCCCGTAATGTTAAATTAGCCAGCGAACTATCAAAAGGCACATAATACGGCCGAGTGTAATAACAGCTTAGAGAAGCCCAAAAGCAAACGTGCGTTATTCAGGAATCCTTTCTCTATCTGGCGAAGTCAGTTGAACTTGACTTAAACACTACTCTACCTCCCATATGCATTCAACGCGATTAAAAACTCGTTCTGGTAGGGAGATGTAATCTGGAGCTAGGAAGGATAGGAACGAGGTATAAACTTACAATAACTGTTATAAAATTAAAATATACCTTACAATATATAGATGAGATATAACGAATTTTGTTGATATCATCAACTGGAATGTTTTTGTACTTTTCCAATGCTTATTCAAAATATCAAAAAATTTTAAGCGAATGCTTATTACCTCTTAAATTCATATACAAGTTAAGGCTTATAGGATAATGAAAAATACATTTATGTTTGTAGAGACATTAGGTTTTTTGGGGGGAAGCAGGCAAGATGAAAAATATCAACGCCTTCCCCGGGAATTGAACAGCTGACTCTCAATTACGCGCTGAGCGTGCAGACCACTACACCACGAAGGCTGGCTAAGAAGGAGGGAGAAATACCTAATATACTCCCCCTTTTAAAAGGCGACTGAGGTTTAAGGGAACCGAATCGCCAAATCCTGGGTGAGGAGAATCATTATCCGACACTCTTTAGTTCGGGCGCCACTGTAGAGACTGTAGACTGGTGCCAATGTAGGTTATAAGGTATTTCTTATGTCTTCTTAGCAAGCCTTTGTGGTGTAGTAATCTGCACACCCAGCGCGTAATTGAGAGGTCCGCGGTTCGGTTCCCGGCGAAGGCGTTGCTAATTTTTCATCTCTTCTGCTTCCAAAAATTACCTAATGTCTCTACAGTGGCGTCCAAACTAAAAGGCTGGTGGATGAGGATTTCTCCCCACCCACCCCGGATTTGGCGATTGGGTCCCCTAAAGACCCCAGCCGCCCTTTAAAAGAGGGAATATATAAGGTATTTCTCCTACCTTCTTGGCGTGCCTTCGTGGTGTAGTGGTTCTGCACACTGGGCCGGTATTCCAGAGGTCCGCGGTTCGATTCCCGGCGAAGGCTTTGTTAATTTTTCCTGCTTCCAAAAAAGATCCTAATGTCTCTACAAGATATTTTTGGAAGCAGGCAAGATGAAAATATGCAACGCCTTTGCCGGGAATCGAACCGCAGACCTCTCAATTACGCTCCGAGCGGGCAGACAACTATACCACAAATGCTCGCTAAGAAGGCGGGAGAAATACCTTATATGTTATTATTCTTTATTTACACTCCTACGTTTCGCTGTTTACTAAACAAACACTATACGAGGCAGATGTACACAGTTCTTGGAAAAACAGGACACATAATAAAAATATCTTAGATCCTATTGTGTCATGAACTGAGCCAAACTGTTTGAATAGGTACTTTGATTCTATTCAAATTATATTATTGAGAACTCAAACAGTGCTTCGTTCGAGGTTCATGCTAAAATAAATGTTTCGAAATGTTTGTTATTCTGAGAGAGGGAAAATAGTAAACAGATTTTTTATAAGTTTGAGGCTATACATGTGATTCGTCTTTTATATGAAGCAGAAATTTTTTATCATTTTCGGTTTCTTAGTACTCTGTAGAATCGTAAAGGTATGGTAAAATCAAAAACATTTAGTAATTGCACCTAATAATATCGGTAAATAATATTTAATATGATTTTTTTAAAATTAGAGTTATTATTAACTTCTTTTCAGAGATTTGAGAATGCTAATCTCTTTACACTATTTAGTGACGCAATCCATTTTTACTTCCTTGTACGAAGTAAAAAGGAAGTATTGTAATCGCGAAAAGTTTCAGGCAGCATATTTCAACGAAAATATCCATTTTGACCGCTATCGAATGCAATTTAACGATGTTTTTGCGTCATATCTGTACGTAAGGACAGAATAAAATACTCTTTTAAAACTGCTTTAAAATTAATTCTGAAGAGAATTTTTCGTGGCGTCTGTACGAATGTATGTACGTATGTACGTGCGTGCGTAGGTACGTATCTCGCATAACTCAAAAACGAGTATCATCAGAACGTTGAAATTTTGTATATAGAGGACTGCTATAACACCTCGTATTTTGGTTGCAATCGGCCGCAGCAAACGTATGTAAATATATTTATATATATATATATCCACTCTGTTACCCGGCTCAGTGATCTCAGTTTCTTTACTCTTATATGTTTGTAAATTGTACATTTTTTACTTTAAAATGATTGAAATATGTTGTTTTTATCTTCCGGTTAAGGTTTTTATGCTTGCTTTTAGTAAATCTGAGAGCGATAGTATTTGGTGGAAACGATTTGAAAAGTGATACAGCCTTTTAAAGTTTTCAACGTAAAATCGCAAAACGAAAACAATAGTCCTTCAGGGACAAAGCCTTTTTAGACTAATAAATTAAAAAATTAATTAAATAAAATAAAAAAATTTAAAAATCTGAAAGTTTTCAGATTTTATATTACGCCGAAAGGGGCTTTTTTTTAACGTTTTGTGTTGCCTTCTTAAACCATAAAATTCAATTCAACAGCGATATCATAAAATAATTTAAAAAGAAGATGTCTTTAGAATTTCCAATACACAATCTCGTGAGCTCTAGATAAAAATGTTTTTTGTATTTTCGTACATTACTGCCATTGCTAGCTTTGAAATTGTTTAGCTTCTTAATGAAAAACTCATAAATGCTTTACAGAATATGAAACAGGTAATAAAACAAATTCCAAACTCCAAATTTGGGCTCTCAGATGCCCATATTCGGGTGGAGAGGTACGTTATTCAAAATTTGGTGACTCTAGGTACTGTTGTTTTATCACAATGCGACAAACACATACATTTATGCAGATTCTTCAATATTTAATTTCTTTAAATATAATACAGGACTCTAATATTCGGTGGCAACAATCTGAAAAGTGAAACGCCGTTTATAGCGAAATGCCACAAAATACCGAACCGAAATTAATAGCTCATTTGGGCTAACGCGTTTTGGGCTAAAATCTAAAATATGAAGTTTGAAATTTTATTTTTTGCTTTTATTTTTATCTTTTAAAGCTTACAATTGATGAAAAATTCACGAAAGTTTATTTATTTAAAATAGGATAAAATATAGAGACAGCACTAAAACGGTGCTCCACCCGTTCATACACAAACCATTCACTAAATACACAGATAGAATACTTTTCTATACCCAGCATAAAGTTAGTGAGTGCTCATGAAGTCCTAGAGACTTGGGAATAAAATATTCCGAGTCATTTGCTTTATAAAAGACGTTATATTCCAAGCTTATTCAAATATTAGCTTATTATATATCCAAGCTTATTCAAATATTCAAACAAAACGTTCCAGAAAATAGAGTAATTTGGAGAAATCGCATTCTCTGTGATGATGGAACGATTTTACCTTAGGGCAAAACAGAAATTCGTTACCTTAATGGACTTCTGTTGCCACTCATTATTCGATTGTCTTGGGAATGGCGGTCCGAAAATAGAATGCGTGATACCAATCCGTGCTAGACAGAAGAACCGTTAATAGAAATTTCGTGGTTACTATTTTATCTGCTTTTCTGATAGCTTAAAAAGTATCGTGACAGGTCTTCTGGGAAGATGCATAGGTCCAATTTAGAACTGCAGCTTTCAAAGCAATTATTCTTGGATTGGTAATCAGAAAGGATTCAACTATGCTCTGTGGAAAAGCTCACGTGTTGAAACATGTGTTCAGAGCTTGATGGAATTTAATTTTAGAAAAAGATGATTGGAAATATAGTAGCTCCACGTGTACGTTCTTTCTCCCATACGTAGTGTGTAGCTTTTTGGTGTAATTTGAGGCACGCTCGACTAGCATCGGAAGGGTCGAGCCCCAGCGAGGGCGTCGCTGTGTAAAGATTCTGTACTGTTTACTTTAAGTTACAGTTGAATGTGAAGAATCTTAAGAACTGGTAATCAAATAACCGCTTGAGTTCGTGAGACAGTAAATAAACTTGGAAAGGGTTAAAAAACCCTTTATTATTCATGTAAGATTTAATAGAACTCCGTCTTGGAGTTTTACAATAAAGCCGACACTCGGGCTTGAACTTAAGAGACTAAGAATCAAACTAAACTAATCTTAACCAAAGGAGATATAGCCGAAGCTATCAAACTTCTAACGGAGTTGGCCCCTTAACGCTTTCACTACAACTGTGTGATTAAGCTCCCGTGCCCACCAATCTAAAGTGGCAATGCTAACGATTCGCAAATACATGACATCTCCTTAGTGAGATGTGTTATGCCTCCTTAATGATATATGTGCGATCTCTACAACAGCATGTGAACAGGCATCTTCTTATGCAGTGTTAGTGAACGCTTGTGTGCCTCATGGTGCACTCATTGCTGGGGCACTGCACAATAATTAGTGCTACAACATCTTCGTGGTTTTTTATCGGTATTTTTTATCTATGTTCTTAGCGACGCTACAATAATCAACGCCTTGCAATCTAACTGCACTCTTTTGCACACATGAGTATTCATGAACTCATCATTCCTCATTCAAGATGTACCTGTATTTATATACAACAGAACTGCCCTACACTAACATTGTGCTCCAGCTTTCATGTGACTTATTTGTCTTTTTGTGCCTTAAGTGACTATGTGTATGTACCTGTTTTATGTGCTGTCTGTTTATGCATCTTACGCATTGTGTTTTGTGTATTGTTTGCCTATGCGTACGTCTTATTATACAAGTATTTTTAGTTTAACTACCTACCATCTGTAACACCACAGCTTGTCTCTTCAATCTGTAATACAATCCTACTAATGCCCTTGTAAGGCCATGTACTTCCCTTTGACAACCTCAATAATCTCCTGGTGCAGCCTCGTGTGGCTCCAGGAAGCTTTTGCTGTAGTTAGAGGACGGCGTGGAACACATGCCTGTTTACCTCTGTTAGACACCAGGCGTTCCAGTCCTCCGTAACTTACCTACTACCTACCTACCTCACTAAGAAAGTAGAACTTCGCGGTTAAATACCGCTCTTCCTCGATTTGCATCCAAACGTGATTCTAAAACTACGTTCTGGCCGGAAGTGGTAAGTTGAAATTAAGAAGCGATAGGACAGGAAGTTTAACTCAAAATTTAACTGTTAATAAAATTAACATAATCCTTACAGTTGATTATACATGTTTCCTTGTTATGAAAATACCGAAGTCACCCTACAAGTGGCGCCCGAAGTAAATTTCCAGGCATTGGTGACTGGATCCCTCCTCAGTTACTGTTTGTGGGGGGGGGGATGTAAGTTTTTTTTCTCTCTTACCGTTATCTTTGGACGTTAGAGATTTCAGATAGCCCCACAATAAGAAATCCCACGGGGCTAAATCAGACGAGCGCGTTGACCACTAACGATCACCTCGTAAGGAAATAAGGCGTCCAGAGAAGTGTTCTCCAAAGAACCATGGTCCAATGATGCCTATTCTGGACAATGCACACCAAACAGTCACACGTTCTGTATGGAAGGGCTGCTTATGAAATTCTCGGGGATTCGTGCCACTCCATTATCGCATGTTTTGCTTGATACATGTTGCAACCAGGAAGACGAAAATGAGCCTCATCGATATAGAACACAAGGCCATCATGAGGAGTACTGTCAAGAACGGCTTTGCATGCATTTTTTCGCGAAAGAAAATCCTGTGGATTAAGTTTTTGCACCACTGCCAATTTATATGAATTAAAATGCAGTTCGTTGAAAAGTACGACTCCATGGAAGATTTGGTTTGGTTTGGTTTATTTAATTATGGCAAAGCACACTAGGGCTATCTGCCTAAGAGGAGGGATGCCTTCGTGGAGGACTTTCTAAGGGAAACTGGCTCGTATACACGTTACACATGGGGAAAACCACGAAACTACCCATGCAGCCAGCCCGTTCGCTGGATTCGAACCTCGGACCGAACTACCAGTGTTCAGCGACTTTACCGCTCGGCCGCTGGTGGGCTCTCCATGGAAGAACGCGAGCTCCTCTCTCGTCCACTACATGATTCGGCACTAAACCTACATTACATACAACTTTAGATACCGCTCTTTTCAATGAACGCCACCCCACCCTTCTCGGAATAAATGCCGCTAGATGGCGCACGTTTCAAATAAGGAAGTTTCCCTGTCGCACCTTGTACGACTACACTCACAGCGATTTGTCGCTCAGTCTGAGGCAAATCACAGAGTCTAATAAAGTATCGTAACAGGTCTTCTGGGAAGATGCATGGGTCCAATTTAGAACTGCAGCTTTCAACGCAATTATTCTTGGATAGGTAATCAGAAAGGATTCAACTATAGTCTGTGGAAAAGCTCACGTGTTGAAACATGTGTTCAGAGCTTGATGGAATTTAATTTTAGAAAACGATGATTGGAAATATAGTAGCTCCACGTGTACGTTCTTTCTCCCATACGTAGTTCGTAGCTTTTTGGTGTAATTTGAGGCACGCTCGACTAGCATCGGAAGGGTCGAGCCCCAGCGAGGGCGTCGCTGTGTAAAGATTCTGTACTGTTTACTTTAAGTTACAATTGAATGTGAAGAATCTTAAGAACTGGTAAGCAAATAATCGCTTGAGTTCGTGAGACAGTAAATAAACTTGGAAAGGGTTAAAAGACCCTTTATTATTCAAGTAAGATTTAAAGGTTAAAAAGGATTTTTAAAGGTTAAAACAACCTTTTTTATATGAGTCTTAAATGAACATAAAGATACAGCTTGTCAGATAGGCGAATCTCTGCGACTTGCTGATATTTAAATTAACGTAACAGAAAGTGAAATTTCAAATAAAAAGGACTACTCAAGCTGGATTAAATAGTTAACGGCGCATATTTTAAGCGTCGGCTAGCAAGATGCTAAAGCCAAAATAAAACTCAGCAGAGCTCGCGATATTATGTAACAAAAGTAGTAGCTCTAATCAAACATTCAAAACCTCAGCTTAAACACACAAACAACCGATCTGCATTCTGGTGAGGATTTCGAAAAGAAGATATAATAATTAAGGTTCAACTCCTGATAATTGGTTAATTAACACAAAATCTTACAATAGTATTATAATGCATTTTCTCCCTCCTTTCTGCATGCCTTCGAGGTGTAACTGGAAGATATTCAACGCGTATTCGAGAAGCAAGAATTCCACTTCCGGCGAAGGCACTGCACATTTTTCAATTCTCCTGCTCCAAAAAAACGTAACGAGTCCACAAGTGGCGCCCGAACAAAAAGTTGGGGGAACGATAATTCGTCAGCACCAGGTTTCGGCGATTGGATCCCCTTATTCCCAGTCGCGCTTTAAAAGGAGTAGCATATAAGACATTTTCTTCCTCCTTTCCGCGGGCCATCGTGGTGTAATTAATTGGACGTATACTCGACACGTATTCGAGATGTCCAGGGTTCGAGTTCCGGCGAGTGTATTGCATATTTTTCGCGTCATCTGTTTCAAAATAACCTATTGACTCTACAGTAATAAAATCTCATACCGCCTTTTAATTTATATAATCTTGTGCTGAAAATCCATTGGATTAGTATATTATCACAGCGCAAATTTTGTTACTCGGGTTTATTTTACATTATTAATTGCGTTACATATTTATTGTGTATTAATGGATTATAGTATTAGTAGTTTCGATTTATTTGATTACAGCAAAGATTACAGATTCTACGGCTCTGTGGCTTAACGAAGGGATGCCTTCGTAGAGGGCGTTTTAAGGAAACTGGCTCGTATACACGTTACACATGGGTAAAACCACGAAAACGTCCATACAGCCAGCCCGTTTGTCTAAAATTGAAGCCAGGTTTGAAGCCAGTGTTGCCTAAAATTGAAGCCAGTGTTCAGCGACTTTACCGCTCGACCGCTGGTGAGGCCGTATTAATTGTATTACTGTATTGCTTATTTATTGTGTTAGTATTATTGTATCGGGTCAGTCCATAAATTCGTGCGCATGTTTTGGTAAATTTTTAAATAATATAAAAAAACACTATTTAACATTTTAATCAATTATATATTTTCCTCCATTATCTACAATGTTTCGCCATCTTACAGGCAACTTTTTTATGCCGTTGCTTGTAGAAAGACTCTGGTTTCGATGCAAAAACACTTGAAAGTTTATTGTGTCCATCCTGCTTAAAATTTAATTTTTTTCTCAGTATAAAATTTTGTAAGGCACGAAATAAGTGAAAATCACTTGGGGCAATATCTGGGGAGTAAGCAGGATGTGGCGAAAGCTCCCAATTAAATTCACTAATTTTTTGCAGTGTTGTTCGAGTCGTATGCAGTCTAGCGTCATCATGATGAAACACCACTTTCTTGATATTCACCCATCCTGGGCTGTTTTTGAACAATTCTGAGTTTAGACGGTAATGTTGTTCACTATAAACTTCCGAATGAATCGTTTGATTTGGTTCTAACAGTTCAAAACGTCCTGAACGGAGTTCATCATCCATGCTGCTTTTTCCAACTTTAAAATTTTAAACCAATTCTGGGTAGTCCTTATACTAATAATGTGTTCACCGTGTACACTATTAATTTTTGTCGCTGCAGACCTGGCAGATTCACCACACGAAAATAAAAAATGTAGCACAGCACATTCGTACTGATTATCTATATTCACTTTCTATGGTTACTAAAATGCGTTCGATATTTACGAAAGTTGGTGATGAACTGGATAATATGTTAGTCAAACGATGACAAGTTTCAACAGGTTGAAAACTGTATTGTTTTAGTAAATGCGTCATAATGAATTCTACCCATAATCTTAATGCGCATGAACTTATGGACTGACATAATATATGAATTAATATATTAATTATGCTATCTCATACATTCCGGACATATTCAAATTCCAAAGACTTCAGATAATTTGAAATCAATACACTTTAACGGAACGAATTATGTATAATAAGCATCGCTTGTTAGACAATCTAGCAACTATATTATTAAAGTACACTGACTACCAATAAGTATTTGGACACCTATGCAAATGACGATATCTACGGTCCTAAGGTACATCACGGACTCCGCCGGTATATATCGTGTAGGAAACAGCATCGGCTTTAGTCGCATGCAAGATGCCTCACAGTTCGGAGCTCTCTGATTTCGAGAAAAGTTTAATTATCGGGTATCACAAATGGTGCCGATCCTTAAGGGACATATCTAATGATTTGAAGTACTTAATATCGATAGTGGCCTATGTGATTAAGAAGTAGAAGGTGAGCGGTGATTGCCAGAATGTGCCCCGAGTCGGCAGACCAACGAAACTGGGAGATAGAGACCGACGAGTGCTGTCCAGAGAAATTCGGAAGAACCGCACCCAACCGATGGCGCTCATCCGCAAGGAGTTTCAACAGGCATACGGGAGTATTGTTTCAATGAATACCACCCGTAAGGAAGAACATCTGCTTGGTTTTCATGGTCCTGCTGCTGCCCATAAGCCTTTGTTTACAAAGTCCAACCGC
This sequence comes from Stegodyphus dumicola, assembly GCF_044657685.1. NCBI lineage: Eukaryota > Metazoa > Arthropoda > Arachnida > Araneae > Eresidae > Stegodyphus > Stegodyphus dumicola. The sequence continues at coordinate 180,514,544 of NC_140776.1, read as the reverse complement.
GCTGCTCGGTTAATGTGGTGCAAAGCACATCGAAATTTGACCGTAGATCAGTGAAAACGGGTTCTTTGGAGTTACGAATCAAGGTTCACCATTTACCCGTTCGGATGCCAGGGTCTGGGTCTGGCATCTACCTGGAGAACGTCTCCTGCCAGAATGCATTGTGCCAACGGTCTGGGGCTGTTTCTCTTGGTATGGGCTGGGACCCTTGGTCCCCATTCATGGTAAGCTCAACTCCAATGCCTACTGCACTATTTTGGATGACAATGTGCTTCCTACGTTGTGGCAGTTTTACGGTTTGGATCCCTGTTACTTTCAGGATGACAATGCCAGTTGTCATGTTTCGGCGTTAATCAAGGCTTGGTATGGTGCCAATGGAATTTATCGAATGGACTGGCTTGCCCAGAGTCCAAACCTGAACCCTACCGAGAACCTCTGGGACGAGTTGCATCGCCGAATTCAGGGGTGCACTACCCGTGCAAAATCGGTTAGTTAAGGTTTTTCCTGTTGCCGCGGAGCTCGAAGTTTATCTGCCTTCTCTTGGACGCACTCTTCCTGCCACAACTACTTTTACCTTTTTATATCCATTATTAGTTTATTGTAGGTATTGTTCTGGGAGCGGCGTGAACCGTGCGCGGGAGATCGTCGTGAACAGTGGCGGAAGGCAGGAGACCCAGCGTTCGATCGAAGGGTAGGTGTCGTAGGATGGAAACCTAGTCTCGTCTCCCACAGTTCAGCATCGGCCTCCTCGTGGCGCCCGCTGGAATCTATGCTGTCATTAGGCTAGATATAGCCTGGCTGTCTTCGGACGGCATTAGGCTAGATATAGGCTGGACGGCATAGGCTAACGGATGCTGAACAACTAACTCTGTGGTTCGACTGGGCGGAATTTCCGGAACCGACCCTTTTGGGGAGGAGACCTTGGGTTCTTCCAGACCACTGGCTAGACTTGTGTCTAGATAGTTTCGGCCTGCAGAGCAAATAATCAGTCTTCACATTGACTAGAACCATCGTTTATTCGGTGGTAGGTTCAGGCTTGGCAGGGACCGTACTGGTACTGTCTTGTCCGTATCCTTGGTTGTGGGGACGTTACATGGTTGATGTGATGACCGTCTGAGGGGAATTGATTCCTCTCGGTCGGTGTGGAGGGACGTATGAACTCGAAACATTTCAAAGGGCTGAGAATAGGAGTACCGCGGGGAGTGGTGACCCCTCTCGTGGGAATTGTAACTTGTTAATGAGTAGTCTGGCTGGAGATCGGCCCTGTGGATCTCTTCATGATGGTCGCCCGTCGGTCTCTGCCTAGATGAATCCAAATTGTGAGGGAAGTTTTCAAGTCAGTGACCGGAAGGGGTGGCGCCCTCTCAAGGCATGGATTATAAACCTTGAAAGGAAGGACACAGATCCTTCAGGGCCTTGGCCATGTTTTTCTCCGGCTTACTGTAAGTATTGTTATTTAAGAAAAGAAAACCTTACTTGCTTCACCAGATAGGTCATGAGGCTTGCAGAAGTAAGGAAATACCTCAGCAATACATAAGAGCTATAATACAGATAAATAAGACAACACAATAATATATGACACCTAGATCTGGAGAGAATAACGAATATATTGTTCCAATTTTGTATTTCGTTAGCAATTTTTAGTAGAATTGTAATTAAAATTGTTTTATTTTCCCGTGTAATGCAGCGCGTGACGAGTTTTAAGATCTACTTTAAGTGTATTACAAGAACTTAAATTTAATTAAAAACCAATTAAATTACATGTTACTCATTGCCCAATATAACATAAATTTTGATTAAAAGAAATAAAGAGACAAACGTTCGTTTATATTGATATAAATGTAGAGAAATAGAGAAATCAAGTTTTACACAAAGCGAATTATACTAATAAAATATCATCCAAAATTTCGTATTACAGACCTTTCTATTTATTGGAACAATAAATTAGATTTTGTTTCCAAACGATCAACGAAAGTGACACTTTACTTAAGGCATGTTGCTCTCCGAAACAAAACCCCGGTGGTCATGTCCTGGCCACATCGGACTTTTTTTTTTTTTTTTTAATAAGCCCAAAGGGGCAAGCCCAGAATTAATTTCGTTTTGGCATTTTACGTTGGTTCACTGTAAACAAAGTTTCACTTGTCAAATTGCTGCCACCAAATATTACAGCCCTGCATTATATTTAAAGAAATTAAATAATGAAAAGTCTGCATGAATGCCTGTATGTTTCTCGCACTGTGAAAAAACGATGGTACCTAGAGACATCAAATTTTGAATAACGTAGTCCTTCATTCGAATATGGGCATCTGAAAGCCCAAATTATAATTTAAAATTTGTTTTATATTATAATTTGGGCTTTCAGATGCCCTATTTCATAATTTGTAAAACTTCAACGAATTTTTGATTAACAGACTCAACGCTTTCAAAGCTAGCAATGGCAACACTGTACGAAAAAAAAAATTTTATCTCCTCCGCACGAGACTGTGTATCGGAAATTCTAAAGATATGCTCTTTTAAAATTATTTTGTGATATTGCTGTTGAATTGAAGTTTATGGTTTAAGTGCGAAGAACATGATATTTAATAAATAAAGGTAACGCACAATATGTTAAATAAACACCCCTTTAGGCGTAATATAAAATCTGAAAACTTTCAGATTTTTTTTATTAACGTTAGGGTTTGCTTTTATTATAACTTAAATTTGTGTACTCCCATACTATAAAGTTTAAACTATTGCTGTATCTTCGTACTGCAGATTGTGTTATTAGTGCATTTAATATATTATTAATCGCACTGATTAGTTACTTATTAATTATTACTAATTGCATCGTATTATATTAATATATTCCTTAAAAGTCCGTTCAATCAGTATGTTCTTTAAAGTAAATTAATTAATGTTTCTAGTGCAAAACTGAGTGCATTATTATTTTCATGTTTTACAAATTGAAATGATATATTTTTGTATGGTGTATTCAGGCATAAAACGTGTATTTAGCATTAACAATCTTTCGCTGAAGCATACTGAAACTGGCAAAATATTTAAATCGTAGTATGAAACATGTGGCTAAAATTCCATAAGCGGGGTAAGTTAGCGCCAAACTATTTTGGCCTTAAAAATTTGGCGAATTTTTTAGGCGGCAATGAAAGCACTAAAATGTGATTTGTAAACGTCAAGTTTTTTGTTTTGCAGTAGTGAAACGCCGTTATTTTATGTAAACAGAATAGTAAAATGAGATGATAAAATACTAGATGAGTAAAAGAAAGTCCAACAGCCTTGCAAGTAAAAGCATAGTCCTATATATATGTAATTCATCATAAAATAGTAGAATGAACAATTCTTGTAAATAATTATTGAGTAAATAAATGTATACACTTATCATATCAGAGCACTGCGAAGTCAATTTTAAACGTAAACAGAATAGCAAATTATGCGTATTCAGCATCATAAACTAACTAAAATATTCAAGTTACTATCGTCGTGGAATTCAACACACTAAACAACTTTCGTTCAAAGCTTTGTATATTCCACATCTTTGCATTTGTCTCATGCAAGAAACAAAACTAAAAAAAAAATTAACTAAATAAAATTAAATGAAAATATTCATAAATTCAACATTCTCCCACCAACAACAGCTTAACCTCCTGCAAATATTTATATAAGTATAATATTAAACATACATGTAACAATAATATTAAACAGTAGAACTTTTAAAAACAAACACAGTATTTCAAAATTAAATTTAAAAAAAAATCTGGCTATACTAAATTCGCGCTCTTACAGTTACCGAAATAAAGCTCTAGGTTTTCCACAAGAAAATATACAGCAGGAAACCACAACCAAATTAAAATCGCGCCAAATAAAAAACTCTCTCCAAGCTTGGCGCTCACCCCGATTATGGAATTTTAACCAAGCATGTGAAGTATTCGGGAATAATAATTAGAAAAATGTAAATTTGTAAATAAGTAATTTGAAACTAAGTATTTTTAAAATAGTTAATCTAATGATTTTTGTTTTAATATTCTTCACTCTTTTTTTTTTTTTTCTTTTTCTCACAACAGCGTAATTATACACTGTATTCCAGAGAATTAATCAAGATCAATTTAAGATTTGCAGTGATATTTGTGTAACTGTGGGCTCATATACTCTTTACAAATATGTAATTTCTATAACCATGCATGACTATCTATATCTGTGTAATCATGAATCACTGCGACATATTGAAGAACAGTTGTGTTTGCCTGCCTAAAAATACTTATAATACAGATAAAAAAAATCCCGCCTGAAGTACCGAATAACACCTAAATGGGTTTTGGTAAATCAGTAGATGTTTCCTACGGAGAGGGTTAAATGTCCTGTTTGAGTCCCTCCCGCGGTCAGAAGTTATCTTCATGGCGCAGTACTGACCATTATTTTTGATTAATAGGAATGGAAGCTGAAAGAAAATGATATTTTAAGTCATATTTCAACAGAAGAGTAAGTGTGTTATTTTACATACCTTACAAAATGTCTCTTGAGGGTCTTACACGCATATAGTTGTCCATCTGACATATTCTGGCAGGCCATGACTTCGGCGAAACTACCTTCGCCTTTCTTACCCAATATACGGTATCCTGAAATAATGAAAGTACTTTTAAAATAGAATAGAAGAGAAACACGCTAATGTGACAATCAAAATCTCAATAACAACCTTGTATTTAGCGTACATATATTAAAACACTCAATCGATTTCGAGGGCAGCTAAAGGTCCCTCTTCATCAGGAGAATGAAATTACTAGAAAAGGGGAAAAAAGGAAAAAAATAAAGCATTGGCAAAGGAGTCTCAGAAACACGTGGTCGTTATCAGCAACGTAGCTTTTAAAATAATTTGTAGAATATCGGTTATAAATGAAATAATATAGAACGTCATTTTAACAATAAACAATCTTACTTTCCAGAATTTGGTGGGACAGAAAATGAAATCTGAGACAAGATTTAATTTTGGGGATTTTATAGAATAATGTGTCAAACTAAATGTACGGGAAAAAATCAGTTTGAGAATTTGGTGGAATCAGGAATCAAACCTAAGACACGATCCAGTCTGAGAATTTAGTAAGATCATGAATTACACATGGGATATGATGGCACTATGAATCAAACTTTGGACAAAAAACTCTTTGGAAATTTGCTGGGATTAAAAGTCAAACTTGGGATCTCTGGTTCTGCAGATGAAAAAATGTAACACTGCACGACTGAAGCAAAGAATTTAACTTTTCAAATTTCTGCTGTAAGTTAGTAAACGAATTACTTTCAACTAGACAAAAAGAGATTTTGAGCTATCAGGAATCCAATACCTTGACTGTTGAGCAGAGAAGTTGGCTACTTATATACTCTTCATGTATTCTGTTAGTTACCATCTATACCTCTAGGGCTTTACTTTCAGTTAGACAAAAAGACTGTTATCTGCTAGACATAATTATCCACTTCTACCAAGAATCTAACATACAGCCTCTTAATCTGCAGACGATAAAGCTAAGTACAAAACCACAGAAGTTAGTGATCAGACATTCGGATTTTTCTTTTTAAAGATCCAGAAGCTTTATATGGGCAGAAGAGTTACTATTTGAATTGTAGAACTAGATAATACACGAATAATTCTCTAAATAATACACGAATGTTTTTGCCGGGTTATTTTAATTTGCTCATTTAAAGAAATGTGATTTTGGGAAGTCAAAACGTTAAGTTCTTTTTAACATAAATAAGTAATTGTATAAAGTATTTCTCCCGCTATCTTAGCGAGCGTTCGTGGTGTGGTGGTCTGCACGCTGGGCGCGTATTCCAGAGGTTCGTGGTTCGATTCCCTGCGAAGGCGTTGCTAATTTTTCATCATTCCTGCTTAAAAAATATTCCTAATGACTCTACAAGTGGCGCTCGAACTAAAAGGGTGGTGGATGATAATTCTCCGCACCCAGGATTTGCCGACTGTGTCCTCTAGAAACCCAATCGCCCTTTAAAAGGGGAATATATAATGTATTTCTCCCAACTTCTTGGCGTGCCTTCGTGGTGTAGTGGTCTGCATGCTGGGCACGTATTCCAGAAGTCTGCGGTTCGATTCCCGGATAAGGCTTTGCTAATTTTTCATCTCTCCTGCTTCGAAATAAACCTAATGATTCTAAAAATGGCGCCTGAACTAAAAGGGTGGTGGATGATGATTCTCCCTGCCCAAAATTTGGCGATTGGGTCCCCTAAAAACCCGCAAGTCATTCGGCTTATCAAAATTTTACCCTATTAGACAATCCCCTTTTTCGGATGATTTAATTTCCTTTGAAGATGTGGAGGTAAAGGCGTAATTGCCTATGAACTCCGTAAATTGCCCTTCCTTGATCCTTGATCCTTGATCCTTGACCTTTAATAGGAGGAGATATTTCTCCCGCCTTCTTGGCATGCCTTCGTGGTGTGGTGGTCTGCACGCTGGGCGCGTATTCCAGAGGTCCACGGTTCGATTACCGGCAAAGGGCCTATTTTTCATCTCTCCTACTTCCGAAATAAACCTAAAGACTTTACAACAGTAAGTGAGTAACTTAGTAAAATTTAATTAATCAAACTAAAAATTGTTAAAGTTCTTAAATAAATTTTGAAACGAAGAATACCTACACCTTTGTGATTCTAAATTTTGTTTAAACTGGAAGTTAAACATGGCATTACATCTTAAAATGTTTTTAAACAGATGTAAAAAATTACAATACATCTCTCGTGTTTCGGGAGTTAAAAGATATTAGTAGTATACAAAGGGAAAAAAATCATAATCTGAATACTAGTTTTCGTACCATTCAGTTTTTCAATAAAAATGTAATTCCTTTGGTGATTGTTTCTAAGAGGAATAAAATAGCTATTGCTGTAATGAAGCATGTGCAGGATAATTTCTTTTAACAAATAACAGAGAAAGAACACGTTTCAAACAATAGTACTAATTTAAATATAGATCATTTTCATGTATATTTTTAACCTGATTGAAAATGAATTTGTTATAGCAGACAAATCTTGTTTTGAAACCATGTGCACGCATGAATTCTTTTCTTTATTTTCAGAGGATCCAATCAAAACAGTTCTTTGTCAACACTGAAAGTCGAAAGGCTTGTAACAATAATCTTATCCATGCCTAAGTGTAATAAAGAGTAGTCCGAATTCTTTTTTGGCAGAAAGAATATTCTTCGGGAAAGAGCATGTAAATAAATGCTTACTTCTTTTCCCTTTATGGTGCAGAGAATAGTAAAGTGACTTCCACACTACAAGGAAAACGACTTGATACACTTTTTGCCCCTATGTAGCCATTTTGTCACAGAGTTATTGTTTTACTGGAGAGCCAAATTAATATAAATAAGCATGCTTTCTCGATCTATACGCACATTGTATAAAACAGCAATATCCGTTGATGCCGATTTGAAAACAACAAAACAAAATGATTTCCGTCGCTATTGCCAGTTTGAAAGCAGAAAATAAACATTCGTGTTTCAATCTAATACAGGTAAAGATTTCCGTCAACGCTGCCAATCAGAAAACAAAAACATTTATATTTTTCTTTTGCGCACATAATTCTAACTCTTATAATTTTATCAATAAATAATACAAATATAATTGAGTTTTCATATCAGAAGCATGTTAAATCCGGCGATCCATTTTCCAATGAATTCGCTTGGGTAATCATTCTTTCGATTCACTTCTGTGGAGATAATTTTCATCTTGTTTCAGAATTCGGGTCACTGTCTCGGGATGTTAAGTGATGTTTGACCCGCTTCACCTTTTCGAGCACCTGGGTGAGCGACCGCCACACCTCAAATATCGTTTGTCCCAGTTTTGAAACGAATGGAACTTCGAAATCGATATCTTGTTGCCAAGCAATGGAATCCGTTCCTTCTTTATTTTCCATATTTGCACGTTGTCCATTGACGCCTGCCTCATAAACTGTTTTGTTTCTTTAAAAGAATGTTAACTCAAATTATATTTCTTATTAATGCTTTCGTTTTTATACAGGATGAAAGCTTAAAAAAGATTATTATACTATCCAAAAGTAAAAAAATCTGATGTGTACACCACATGACTTCCTTGTACGGAATAGTAAATTATACGCATTTTTTCTTGCATTTTATTTAAACTTATTAGATTGAATTAAACCTACTTCGCCGACAGCGCATAAACCACAATAGAATAAATGCATTCTTTAAAATTCTCTTTGTTTACCATAGCGACACTCTGGCGCTAGGTTCAATTAACAGTATTATATTTCGTTCATATTATAACTCAGAATGCACAAACTTATATCATTTAAAGAATTATCTAATCGTTGCCACATGTTCTATTCAAATACTATAATAAAGCTAGAACAATGTATAAAAGAAATTAAGCAAACAAAATAAAAAGAAACAGTTTTTCACAGACATTTGAGTATTTCTCATTCAATTAATTCAGTTTTAACTTAGTGGCAAGGCAAAAATACATGAAACTCAAAATATCTGTATTAAAAATTACGAAGTAAATCTTAAACGCTTATTTCCTCGAAAAAATTCCAGAAAGGATTAAGCATGATTTAAATAATAAATGAAGGCGTTATCTTTGTTGTTGCGAAGATAAGTTTCTCTAGATTGGCAACAAATCCGATATCCTGCTGTTTCAAATGTAAACAAAAGCAATGGCCGCCATCAAAAATATTATTAGGCTTAGCGGCGCTTCAACAATTTTAAAATTGTTGATAATTCTAAAATTATTGCATACAGATTTACTAAAGGCATAAAAACCTTAACCGGAAGATAAGAACAACATAATTCAATCATTTTTAAAGCAAAAAATGTACAATTTACATACATATAAGAGTAAAGAAACTGAGATTACTGAGCTGGGTTACAGAGTGGATATATATATAAATATATTTATATACGTTTGGTGCTGCCGATTGCAACCAAAATACGAGGTGCACATCTACATGTTATAGCAGTCCTATATACAAAATTTCAACGTTCTGAGGCCACTCGTTTTTGAGTTATACGAGATACGCACGTACGTACATACGTTCGTACAGACGCCACGAAAAATTCTCTTCAGAATTCATTTTAAAGCAGTTTTATAATTTTTTTGGAGGAAAAGAGTATTTTATTCTGTCCTTACATACAGATATCACGGAAATACATCGTTAAATTGCATTTGAAAGAGGCCAAAATGGGATATATCCAATTCACCTATGGAAATAGGTGAATAGGTGCATTCCATAGGTGAATTGGATTTTCGTGAGGCTTTTCACATTCACAAAGATTTAGCAGGTTTAGTTAATGATTTGAAGTCCAATCCAGTCCTTTATAATGCCTTTAAAATTCTACTATCTTAATTCAGTTATTTTTGCCGATAGATGACGTTACCTCCTCTCGCGTTTGGTACTACCAGAGGGTATAAAAATCCGTTCAGTGGTTGCTTTCCATTATTTGAAGTTCAGATTTTGAGCGTAAGGTGCATTTGCCCCTCGCTCCCTATTTTAACTTCGCTAATTTTTCTTGTCCTTTATGCTTGATCAGATAGCCTGGCTCAGTAAAAGTAGGCGGCCAGTGCAACTCTGATTAAAAATCTAGTTATAACCACGTGCAGTGCTGATAAGGACCACGTATTTCTGTGACTCCTTTATTTTCTTCTTTCTAGGTATTTCTTTCTCCTGATGAGAAGGGACCTTTAGCTGCCCTCAAAATCGATTGAGTGTTTCATTATACCTACGCTAAATACAAGGTTGTTTTTACGATTTTAACTTTAAAATTGTTGATAATTCTAAAAATATTGCATACATGTTTACTAAAGACATAAAAACCTTAACCGAAACATAAGAACAACATAATTCAATCACTTTTAAAGCAAAAAATGTACAATTTACAAACATATAAGAGTAAAGAAACTGAGATCACTGAGCCGGGTAACAAAGTGGATATATGTATAAATATATTTATATACGTTTGGTGCGAACGATTGCAACCAAAATACGAGGTGCACATCTACATGTTATAGCAGTCCTATACACAAAATTTCAATGTTCTGAGGCTACTCGTTTTTGAGTTATGCGAGATACGTACGTACGTACATACGTTCGTAGAGACGCCACGAAAAACTCTCTTCAGAATTTATTTTAAAGCAGTTTTATAATTTTTTTTGGATGAAAACTTTTATTCTTTCCTTACGTACAGATATCACGCGAAAACATCGTTAAATTTCATTCGATAGCGGTCAAAATGAGTATTTTCGTTGAAATATGCTGCCTGAAACTTTTCGCGATTACAATACTTCCCTTTTACTTCGTACAAGGAAGTAAAAAACATCACTGTTGCCACAAAAGTCTACACCATAACGAACATATTAAATTATTGTGTTTTAACTGAGTTCGTGCACTTATATGTTTGTAAGTTGTGCATTATTGCTTTAAAAATTATTGAATTATGTTGTTCTTATCTTCCGGTTAAGGTTTTTATGCCTTTAGTAAAACTGCATGCAATATTTGTGGAGTTATCAACAATTTAAAAGTTATTTAAGTGCGGCTAAGCTTAATGAATTTTGCAATGGCGGACATGTTTGTTTACATTTGAAACTCGGCAAAATAGCGGATTAGTTGCCAATCTAGAGAAACTAAGCTTCGCAACAACAAAGATAACGCCTTCTTTTATTATTGCGAATTAGACCATGTTTAATCCATTCTGGAATTTCGAGGAAATAAGTGCTTAAGATATACTTCGTAATTTTTAATATAGATATTTTTAGTTTTTATGTATTTTTGACTTGTTGGGAAGTGAGAACTGAACTAATTGAATGAGAAGTACTGAATCGTCTGTAAAAAACTGTTTCTTTTTTGTTTTGTTTGCTTAATTTCTTTTATACATCGTTTTAGATTTATTATAGAATTTGAACAGAACATGTGGCAACGATTACATAATTCTTCAAATGGTATAAACTTATATGCATTCTGATTTATAGTATGAACGAAATGTAACGCTATTAAGTGCAGCTAACGCCACAGTGTCGCTGTGGTAAATAAATGTAGTGAATTTTAAAAGAGTGTATTTATTCTATTGCGGTTTATGCGCTGTCGACGAAGTATATTTAATTCATTCCAATACGTTTAAATGAAATGCAAGAAAAAATGCGTATAATTTAATATTCCATGCAAGAAAGTCATGTTGTAGAGACATTAGGTATTTTTGGAATCAAGAAAGATTGAAAACTTAGCAACGCCTTCGCCGGGAATCGGACCGCAGACCTGTGGAATACCATCCCAGCGTGCAGAACCACTACAACACGAAGGCACGCTAGGAGATACCTTATAATGTGACACATCAGATTTTTTATTTTGTTTCAGAAAAAAAAGTTAAAAAAAGTCAGAGGTTTTAAAAGTTGAAGCTGAGTATTATATGAGTATTTAGCAAATTTCTGAAATCTTAGATGATTAACCTTCCATTAAGACGCTTACTAAACAAAAATATTAAATTAAGAAACAAGATTAAAGTCTTTCAAGACGCTAGCGGCAAAAAAAAGTTGTCAACGAAGGTAAAAATTAAACGCACATCCAAAAATAACCTAACAAAATAAGACGTACAAGATAATATAGTAAAACGTGTATTCAAAAGTTTTTACACCTATGTGGAAGTTCCCTGAGAAGAAATGAGAGGGCTGATCTGTTCAATGAAAATGCCATGAACTGTTCTAGAATCATCTTGATGAAGACAGGTTAAAAAAAAAACAGTTTAGTGTAGACCAGCGTTTTGGTGTTTCGGATAATAAGTGGTCCTCCTGCTTTTTCCAAAAAGGCAAGACACAAAATTCAAATTAACTCCGTATATTACACTATTGCCGAAAAAAATTTCAGAGTTTATAAATTACACGTGGCAATAGTATGTCACCTTTTTCTCACAAGACTGACATCCTAAGAAATTATTACTTGTTATCTTACCTAAGGACTTCCTACTCTAGACTTACCAGTAGATGAGGGACGTAAAGACTATGACTGTGGTGGTTCTTGCCAGCACACAAGCAAACATAGATCAACTATGCGAGAATCGGCCCGTTCATCCATCTCATTAATGCGAAAACCAACATTTTTTTAACTTCTTGAAACGAATATAAATTTGAGTCATTAAAACGAATATAAATTTGATTCTGGTAGCTTAATACCGACAAAAAATTTAATTAATGTTATTTTAAATATATAAGTCTACTGGTAATAACATAGGCTAAAATAATTACTTTCTAAGGGACAAGAGTAAGATTGTCCGCAGAATATTCTAATTTATAAAAGTGGATCTCATTTGAAAATGTTTTAGGAAAGCGGGTTTACACTAATATCACAGTACACTTTAAACTACTTCTTGAATTGTGGATTTTCCCCAAGCAGTTTTCGACGTTTTGCTATTTGAACAGGTCCGGGAAATGATTAATGTAATTTCAATAGTATTTTCTTGATTGCGATGCAAAAATGATTCTCTCATTTTTACCTTGACGTTTTTTCTTCTAATTCATATCCAACCCGAAATCGGGTTGCTCAAGATCTGGCAGAACTTTTCATGTATAGCCAATGGCAAAGCCATACTCTGTTAGAGAATTTTACGTCCATAACCCTTGGAAGGATAAAATAGTATTCCATAAAAGGAAGGAAACTGCGTTTGTTACAGGAAGTTAGTTATTTTATAAGGTATTTCTCCCGCCTTCTTAGCATGCCCTCGTAGTGTAGTGGTCAGCACGCTTGGCGCGTATTCCAGAGGTCCGTGGTTCGATTCCCGGAGAAGGTGTTGCTCATTTTTCAAGTTTTGTTTTCCCATTGGCAGATTGTGAACAATTATAAATGTAACCCAGTCCATTAATCTGTACAAGGCCGGATGTGATGATCTCGTTATTATGGAGGACAGTTACAACCATGCCTTCTCCGGGATTCGAAACCAGGCCTTTCGGCATCGCAGTCAGCTTCCTTGATCACTATACCGACTGGGCGACTTTTTAAGTCTCCTGCTTCCAAAAATCACTTAATGACTCCACAGTTGCGCCCGAAGTAAAAGGGTGGTGGATGATGATAAAAGGAAGTCATGCGGTGTACGCATCAGACTTTTTCAATTAAAAACAATAGAAATAAATTTCTTATTAATTTTAACTAATACACAAGATTTGCATGTCGAAATAAATTTAAAAACGAAAAGAAAAGAGAAAAGATAAAAACTAGATTCTGAAAATGAAATAAGATCTAAGTTCAGAATCAATCTTATAAACCCTACTGTCATTTTTATTCTATCAGCAGAAAGAAAAGGAGACAAGGTAAATACGTACCCCTTATTAAATGCTGAAATCACTAGTCAGCTTCTCTGATTTGACGCCGTAACACTGGATACGACAGCCACCGGCAACTCAAAATGATGATTAAACCGAGGGTCCTTAAAAATTCTCAGGAAAAAAATATAACCCATATTATAATGAGCAGTAAAGTACCGTCAACTATTTACCTGCATTTTCAATAAGCTCAGTCTGTAGAATAAGTTCATTGGGTCTGCAAATTATATCAAAACTCAAAACAAAAAGAGCTTATCATAAATAATGAAAGAATGAACATTATCAGAAATGAAGAAACTAATTTATAAAAGCTACTTAAGGGAAAATTTCCTGTTTCCTTTTATATTTTCAGTAGACAGATTAGTTTTACGTTGATGATTATCTGAAAACTGGATAGCCAGCCTTCAGTTGAACGAAAGTTAATTGTAATTGAAACTTCTCTTAATGAAAATGTTCCAAGTAAATTTTTATAAATTCCACCTAAAATTACTTCTACCAGATTAATCTTTACAGCGCATAAATTATAATTATCTGATAATGACAAATTATATAGTTTAGTTTTAAATAAAATACAGTGCTAGGTAGAAAAGAGTAGAAAATTTAGTTCAAGGTGGGGGAACTCCTAGAAAACATTCAAAAAATAGAACGTATGCTTTCCTGCATAAAACATGTTAATGCAAGGAAACCCGTTTCACACATGAACTCACGTTCACACGTGTGAACTGCAATATACATATTTTTATTTATTTAACCACAACCACAATTACTGATTTTTTTTAAAAAAAAAAGCTTTTGACTTTTAAAAACATTTAATCTTTATTTCATATTTAAAATATATTGTTTATAACTTCTTAACACTTGTATAACTAAAAGTACGGTAAAATTCGTTTTTTGTATTAATTTAAAACGTACTTATTCATGTCATAAGAAACGTTATTTTGGATTGAATTCTAGTTGAAATAATTCATTTTTTTTAATTCTCTTATTTAATTGGCAGTTCTTTCTTATCGGCTTCTGCAGTAATTCTAAATTCTGATACCTCATAAAAATTTTAGATAATTTAATGAGTAAATCACGAACGTATATATAAAATAATTATGAATTAAAACTGTAAGCATGCCGTGCCCCATAAAAGCGTTGAAACACCTCCGAATCCACATAGTAAGTACCAAATTCTTCAGATTTAGTTCGTTTTTCGTCCACCATATTTGGTGCTATTTTGGTAGACGGTTGCACAGATTTTTGGCGATTTACATTGACGCAATTTTTGGCGCGGTTTTTATACTCATCAGCCATCTTGAAAAATGCTGTTTTTACGTATTTTACGCATAGTAAAGTATTAGAAACTTTAAAAAAATAAATATCGTTAAAAATAATGGATTAATGTTTTGTTGAAAACGTTGTTTTTTAAGATGGCTGGCAAATGTAAGTAAATACATTTACTAAGAGTATAAAATGCTAAAGTAAGGTTAAATTATTACCTTCACATAATAGAATAAAACCACCGCTATAAAAAAAATTGCGCCAACATTTAATTGGATTAAAATATTACTTAAATTGAATATCGAATTAAAAATATCTTACCAACGTTTAAATGAATTAAATATTACTTAAATACTTTAAAATAAGTTTTATAGGATTTACTTATTTAACATTAAAGCATATGTGGCAATAAATATCTCAGGAATTTTTGAAGACGTTGTATTAATTTTTTAATAAAAGTTGAAGTATACAATTATAAAGTAAAAGAAAATTATGTACTTACCTTTTTTTATTCCATTTGAGATCTGAGGAATTCGAAGAGATGAATAATAAGATTTTAAAATGGCGCGGTAATGCACAAATATTCAGTAACCAATCAGGGAGCTGATTACATCACGCATAGAATTAAAATTATTTAAATAATCATTTATAATAAAATCATTTTTAAAACAAATGCAAAATTAAATTGATTTTTAATATTTAGAAGCCATAAATAATATTTTAAACACGGAATTTATGCATAATAAAACGCATTATTTTAAAAATAAAATGACAACAAAATATCGGTTACCATAAATAATTTATCCAGCAATGGGTTTACCATAAGTCGTATTACTCGTCAAAAGAAAAATCGCCAAAATCCGTGCAACCGTCTACCAAAGTAGCACCCCATATTTGAGCAAATGGGAGCATTAACATAAAATGCTCATCGTTATGAGCACTTAAATAGAAAAAAAAATTGAAACTTAATTCACAACGATTATTTCATGTCAGTATGATATAGTTCTATTTTTCATTCATTTTTAAAATATAAACTCCAAACTCCAGTTATTTTTTTTTCTTATGAATTTCCTCTTTTTGCAGATAACCATAGTATCTCACTTATTATTCTTATTATTTCAGAAGAAACACATATGTTAAATATTTCATTAAATTCTGAAGAAAGGTTTTACAGCACATAAATGCAGATTCCTTTAAAAATTTTGAAGTAAAAACGCTCGTCTTGCAGAGTAAGCTGTGATGAAGGACCTCCATTCTTTACTTAGAATTTTCATCTTTTAAAATGTATAAATCTGAAATCATCAAAAGCAAGCATATGAAAATTTTTAAGAGAATTTTCTAGGAGATTTATCATTTTTAAAATAAAAAAATCTGATGTGTACACCACATGACTTCCTTGTAAGGAATATTAAATTATACGCATTTTTTCTTGCATTTTATTTAAACTTATTAGATTGAATTAAACCTACTTCGCCGACAGCGCATAAACCACAATAGAATAAATGCATTCTTTAAAATTCATTTTGTTTACCATAGCGACACTCTGGCGCTAGGTTTACTTAACAGTATTATATTTCATTCATATTATAACTCAGAATGCTATGTCTATGTCTATGTCATAACACAATTAAAAGGCAATCGGCCTAGTGCGGCGTTTACCAATATATAATAAGTAGGGTGTCTTTAATGATGAGGTGAATCCAGTAAGATGGTACGTACTTTTTGCACCTAGTGCAGAGTCTCTAGAAGAGAAGTAAACGTGGCCCCACGATGTGAGGATCTGCAACTTGAGAATTTCTGCCGCTCGCCTGTGCTTGTCTTGAGAGAAGCTGCGAATTAATCTTTATCTGCACAGTTCAGAATCATCTCAATGGCTTGGAAAGCTAGGCAAAGTTTCTGCTTATTTGATTTAGCTGATTTAATTCTCTGAACTATTGTGGTTATTGATTTCATAAGAAAAAGGGTTTTCTGATCTTTGAAAATGTTAATGATTTCTGCTAAATTTTCCTGTGGGTTTTTCTGCTTAACTTTGTCACTGTAAAGGTTTTTAGGCATTTCTTGATTAGTCTGGCCTGAAGCTTGAATAAATTCGGGGAAGTCATCTTTAGTAGGAATTTCTTGTGTTTTTTCTATCTTCTCTAAATGATTGAATCTTTTTCTGTATACCTTACAACCATGATAAGAAGAAACGTGATTTTCTTGACAGTAAATGCAAGTTGGTTTTTCATCTGGTTTTAATTTACAGGTATTGGATTTGTGATTTTGTCTGCACTTACAGCACCTGACCTTTTTAAAGCAGTTATTTTGGGAGTGCCCGAACTCCTGGCAATTGAAACATTGAATTGGGCGTTTTCTGGGCTGATATTTTTCTATTGTGATATTGAATCCGAACATATTGTTTAATTGGTAAATTTTCTCTCCTGCAGAATTTCTTTTTAGTTCAAGGAAAAATATAGGTAAATGGATAATTTGGTCTTCTGCTTTCTTCGTGAATTGCTTTACTTTAATTATAGGGAAGCTTCTGCGTTCTAAGTCTGCGTGAATTGCTTGCTCTGTGTAGGATCTTGGGATATTCTTAAGTATAACTTTAATTGAAGAGGCTGAGGAAATTTGAAACGTATGAAAACTAATCTGTGCTTTCTTGAATTTATCAACTCTAGCTTTATAATCGGCTTCGCTGGTAGTGTAAAGGAAAATCTGTCTGGCTTTGATTGTAACTTCAAATTCGTTTTTACATATCTCTCTGAGCATTTTGTCAATTTCAGGCCAATCAACATCGTTTTCTGGAATGACTAATAGGGAAATTTTCGTTTTATTTTCTGCTTTATTCTGTGTTGTAGTCATCTGCGTTTCATCTGTAACTACCATATCTTCGTTATTTTCGTTAAGAGTTTCAAATCTGTTATTTTGCGGAATATCTGCTGGTGGGATAGACTCGGCAATTTTCGCGGTTTTCTTTGGAGTTTGCCAATCCTTCTGATTTATTGTTTTATCATCTGTTTTAGAATTCGCGAGCTTCGGGGTGTTCTGAATGCTTGCTAAAATGAACTGCTTTTGTTGAATTTCTTCTTGTAACTTTGAACGCATTTCTATCGCTGGTGAGGAGCTTAATGTCTTCATAAACTCAATACAGTTTAATTTATCGGAGATTTCGTTTTCTAATTTGAGTGAAAGATCTTTGGGGTTAGTCGGAAGCTGAGTATTAAAATATTCTTGCGAGATAGCTTCTGTTAAATTAGGAAAACCTTTTCTGTGTTTGTTAACTACTGCTTCAAAATTTGAAGGGGAGGGTTTGAATTTCTTAGTATTATCGGCTATTTTCTTAGGACTTCCTGCAGTTTTCTTTTCTTTTCTCTGGGATTTACTTTTCTTAGTAGAAATTAATATACTTTGAAGCGCCGAGTCATCTGAAGCAATTACAGGCATCTCTTTGGATGTAGTCGATTTTCTTGAATAATTCGAATAAGTAGAATCATTATCGCTATCATAATCGCTGAAAGTAGCATGTCAAGGAATTTTGCCTCTATCTGGTGATCCGCTATTACTGGTCATATCGAGGAGAACAAGCAAAAATAATATTTACCAAAAATCAAGAAGAACAGTCGTCGTCGCAAGAGAGAAACTCACATCTCATCCTTCATATTTCTATAACGACACTCTCTCATCACTCAGAATGCATAAAATGTATATCATTTAAAGAATTATCTAATCGTTCCCACATGTTCTATTCAAATACTATAATAAAGCTAGAACTATGTATAAAAGAAATTAAGCAAACAAAACAGAAAAGAAACAGTTTTTCACAGACGATTTAGTATTTCTCATTCAATTAATTCAGCTCTCACTTCGCGACAAGGCAAAAATACATAAAAACTCAAAATATCTGCATTAAAAATTACGAAGTAAATCTTAAACACTTATTTCCTCTAAAAAAATTCCAGAAAGGATTAAGCGTGATTTAATTCGCAATAATAAATGAAGGCGTTATTTTTGTGTTGTGAAGCTAATTTTCTCTAGATTGGCAACAAATCCGCTACTCTCCTGTTTCAAATGTAAACATCAATGGTCGCCATTAAAAACAGGCTTATCGACAATTAAACAACTTTAAAATTGCTGATAATTCTAAAAATATTGCACACAGATTTACTAAAAGCATAAAATTCTTAATTGGAAGATAAAAACAATATAATTCAATCGTTTTTTAAAGAAAAAAATGTACAATTTACAAACATATAAGAGTAAAGAAACTGAGATCACTGAGCCGGGTAATAGAGTGGATATATATATAAATATATTTATATACGTTTGGTGCGGCCGATTGCAACCGAATAAATTTTGTATGTAGGACTGCTATAACATCTACATGTTATAACATGTAGATGTCATTTACATGTTATCTACATGTTATAACATATAACATCTACATGTTATAACATGTAGATGTTATAGCAGTCCTATATACAAAATTTCAACGTTCTGAGGCTACTCGTTTTTGAGTTATGCGAGATACGTACGTAAGCACGAACGTACGTACATACGTTCGTACAGACGCCACGAAAAATTCTCTTCAGAATTCCTTTTAAAGCAGTTTTATAATTTTTTTAAAGGAAAAGAGTATTTTATTCTGTCCTTACGTACAGATATCACGCAAAAACATCGTTAAATTGCATTCGATAGCGGTCAAAATGGATATTTTCGTTGAAATAGGCTGCCTGAAACTTTTCGCGATTACAATACTTCCTTTTTACTTCGTACAAGGAAGTAAAACAAATGGTTTCCTAACCTCGTTTTATATTTCTTTGCGATATCTTGCCATATTGTTCGAGAACGCACTACAGTATTAGATCAAATCTATCTATAATATCCACATACCATTTATTTAATATGAGATCAAAAATGCGAAACTGATTTTTCTAAGAATTTGAGTCTTAATTTCTCTGGAAAAAATATGGTATTCCTAAACTTTTGCGAATACTTTTCACTACTAATTCATCTTTTACTTTTTAAAAGTCGTTAAATTTCTGTTTATATAACTATCATAAATTATAATGTTTTGTAAAAAAAAAATGAAATAAAGGTGCTATTTATAAAAAAATAAGTAAATAAAAATAAGTAAATAAAATAAGTAAATAAAATAAGTAAAATAAAAAATATATATAATTAAAAGATTCTAATTTAACATAATTCTAATTTTAATATTATTACTGCAAAGCTGGAGATGTCCCAACATTTTTAGAACTCACACATATATCAGCAGCAATCACAGAAAACTCTTTTAAAACATCATCCGTTATTTTTAGAATCAAAAGAACAGGATTCATTTAAATCAGTGAAATAAACCAAATCTAGAAACCTGCTTCTAAGGTTTTCAACTCAGCAGTCCATTAAACATGTATAGATACTCATATTTTAACGGGTGTTTAAATCATCGTATTGATATGAAATTTATATTATAATTTTATGAATACATAAATAACGTTTCTAATTATAATTTAAAATGGCTATTCTTTAAAGAAATTTATCAGTATGCTTCTTTTATAAAGCGTTGTTCTTCCTTCTTTTAATTCTTTTTATTCCCTTTTTTAACATTCTAATGGATTACATACTCTGTCTTAAATACTTAATATACAGTTTAAAAGTTGCTTTTCGCAAGTAAAATTTGTTTTGAAAAATGAAAACTTCATTAAAAGAATATAAACTTACTTTGCATTGCAGTCATTTGATTTGGAGAAAAGTCGTCTGCTGTAACAGGTCTTCCCCTTAAGCAGAGTGACTGAAGATCGTTGGGTCCCAACATCGGCATCAGAAATAACCAATTTGAAATAGAGTTTTGATATTATTCTCTAAGATCTTTAGAGATTGTTTTAGCTTTTTATTTTGACGACTTCAACTTCTGAACCCATAACAGCCTCAAGAACAGATTCATGGTTATCTCACCGGAAAATTATTAACTAGTTTACCAACAGAAAGTAATTTCATTTTTTAAGTTCTGTTTAGAATTTTCAGTGAGTGGTAATCGTCACTACAATCGTTCCAAGACAACATTTGATACTAATGCCTAAATACGTGATACTGAAATTTAAATTATAAACGGTTTTTAAGTGCCTCCATATTATAAAGTTCATTGAAATTTAGATTTAGAAAGACATTTCTGAACATTTATCTGAAAGAATTGTCACGTCTGCTGAAGAGCGCGTCTTTTGCGCACCTGATAAAAACTGCAACCGATTCCCTCAGCGAACGATACTAATCTACGGCCTCTTAGGGAACGATCGTCTGCTCAATTGCTCTAAGTGCATTTCGCTCAGAAATTATTTCTCGACCGACTAAGCATGAAATGGAGGGGTGATGCGCAAAGTGAAAATTGACACAAAAAGTGCACTTATATTAATGTTCTCGTTTTAAAAGTGGAATTTCCGTCTTTTCCCCTAAATTATTCCTGTGAGATTATTTGGGCATGGAATTTTGTATTTTCCATTTGTGCTCATAGTCGTTATTTTTCGTGGATTCTCATGAGCATTATCTTTCATGGATATTCACAGATTCTAGGATTCTTTTAATTGTATGACATCAAAATTATCATAAGCACAACATTTAGCTTTAAATTTGTTCCATTCCCCATTTTAATGAATAAGTGCATTCTGTTTTTCCTACTTATTTTTGTTGATCGTATTTTCTGTGTGGTTTTGTTTTATTGATTTTTCATTCTTTCAATTATCATTCCCCTTTATTTGTATGATTTTTTCTAACAAGAAAATTGATTTACAAAATAGGACGAACGAGATAAAATCTCTTAAGACGACAACCCCCCTGGCCTATTTTTACGTCCTCGTACGAAGTAAAGAAAATATTGCAATGGCGGAAATTTTCAGGTATTATACTCGTATTACAACGAAAATATCCATTTTGACCGCTCTCTTATCATTGAAACGATGTTTTTGCATGATATCTGTACGTACGGACAGAATAAAGGATTCCTTTTTTCTAAAACGGATTGTAAAATGGATTCACAGGGAATTGTTTCCTGACGTCTGTATAGGTACCTATATGTAATAATAAAATTCCATAGTCAAAAATACACTTAAATTTCTAACTGTATGTTCTTTTAATTTTTAATGGCGACGGTCTCTTATTTGAAAGTACGTTGAATTAAATCCACAGCCCCGTAGTCAAGTTGTTTTTCCCACCTTTTTTACACGTACAGTTATAGAATGTTCTGGAGATATTTAAAGCGAACTGGAATGGCTGACGAGGCTGACGTCATTTCTTGGAAGCTCCGCCTTTCCAGGACTCGCAAAGGAATATCGGGGTCTTTTCTTTAATGTAACGATGCAGTAAACTTCATACAAAATGTTATTAGTAATTCTTTTTTATTTACTCCGGAGATCTTAATTTTTGTAACTGCTATTTTCTCCTGAAATATAATAAATGGATCCTGTTTTTTAAACTTATCGTCTGATAATTTAAGCTACGACTACATCTATGATTCTTCACCAATCTATTTATTCCGGACAAAAGCTGGTACATCACATATATATATATATATATATATATATATATATCTGAGTGTATGAACAAAAAGCATCTAAAGTTAATATTAAATTGGAATCAAAGCAAGGCAATTCATCAAGAATATCAATAATTTCAACCGTGTATAGGAGGTTTTACACAATATCTAAACAAATTAAAATTAAAATAAAATTTTTTATTAGAACAAACTGCAAAAAATAATAATGCGAAAGAAAAAATATACAAATTTAAAAATTTATCTCATTTTGCTGAATTTTCAATTCAGAACTCATCAGGGTAAAATGAACTAAAGCTTCACAGAAGTCGATTAATATGTTTCGAAAACATGTTTCGTTCTCCTCGTTCATTTGACATCAAAACCCGAAAAAGGTTTAATTAAATTTTTATTTCAGATATTAGAATTCATATAAGACCGAAAATCGAATCTCAAATGAACCAGAATTTTCAATACACGTTTTCGAAACACTTGGAAAAAAATAAAACATAACATTGTACCAAATTGACCATTCAAAAAAAAAAAAAAAAAGATTCGACCAAAACCATTTTATGCAAATCAGAAATTCAAAAGCAAACATGTAAATAAAAAGCAAAACAAATATACTTTAATACAAACTGGCATTTAAACAACACTTAGAAACTGGAACGTAACCGATTATGCTAAACTAAGCTCTTAATACCAAGTAAACGAAAAACATTTGATAGGGAATTTCTATGAGTAATAAAATCAAATTTGTGTACTAAACAGCTAAGAACTGAAAACCTATTTGAAACAAAAATTGAAAAAATGCTAACTTACTGAATTCTTAGGGTGACCTTTTTAATGCAAACTAATCGAATTCTGAAAACAACCAAAGTGAGTTCCTTGCATGTGAAAGTAGAATTCAGAGCTGGAATCGTAAAGAATTCATAGTTCCAAGAATTCGTAGTTCTTGGAAAAAGTATGTGATAAGTTTCAGTGTCCGATAGCAGAACTAGGTATTTTAACATGTGTTCGAAATGTCCTATCCAGTTAAACTTTGTGGGAGAGGGGGGTGCCAAACGTTGGGTGCAGTCTGTAAAAATTATTACATATGAGGAGAGTGATCGTCTGCTTCAAAATGGCGGCGTAAGAATTTTCTTGAAGATACTGTCCTCTGTAGAATTTTAAAACGCAAAACCCGAACTGTCTCAAAGTTGAGGAAAAGGAAAAATATTGGTTATGAAAGATAAATGCCTTCACGTAATCGTGGTACAATACGTCTTTGAAATTAAGAACCCTATTTTTTAGTAACAGCAAGATTTGTCAGTCAATATATAAACCAAGTTATTTACAAAATAGTAGAAAGATAGTATAAATAATGATTAAAAGGGAATATAACCAAGATCTTTGTACATATTTGCATTAAATTTCTTGTCGCAATCATCCAACTATCACCTCCGATAAAGGTTGAAGTAATAATTATCATATCACTTTAGATGAGAAAATTTTAAAAATTAATATGATTGCATTTAGCCTTTATGTTTGAAACTCCATAAAACTAACTTTCAACAAGGAGCTATTAATTACCTAGATTTGAAAATTATCAATTTTAAAGATATTAAAATTTACAACACGAAATCACTAACTTAGTCAAAATCCTCTTAGAGAATAAAAATCCTCTATTCAAAATTTCTATATCTTTAAAGAAAGCTGGTATTAATTACTTTTTTTTATAATTTCTCGCCTAAAGTGATATGATAATTATTACTTAAACTTTAATCAACGTTAATAGTTGGATGGCTGCGATAAGAAATTTAATTTAAATATGTACAAAAATCTTGTTTATATTCCCTTTTAATTATTTTTCATACTATCTTTCTACTAATTTGTAAATAACTTGGTTTATACATTAACTGGCAAAACTTGATGTTACTAAAAAAATGGGGTTCCTAATTTCAAAGACGTATTGTACCACGATTACGTGAATACTTTTACCTTTCATAACCAATATTTTTCCTTTTCCTCAACTTTGAGCCAGTACTGCTTTCGCGTTTTAACATTTTACAGAAGACAACATCTTTTAGAAGTTTCTTATGCCGCCATTTTGGATCGACGATTATTTTCCTCGTCGGTAATAATTTTTACAGAGCACACACAACGTTTGGAATTCCCCCCCCACACACAAAGTTTAACAGGATAGGTCATTTCAAACACATGTTAAAATATTTAGTTCTGCTATTGGACACTTTGAACCTTTCACATATTTTTTCCAAAAACTACAAAATTTCTGCTTCTCCAGAGCAGCTCTAACTTCTACTTTCATATGCAAGGAACTCAGTTTGGTCGTCTTCAGAATTCAGTTGATTTACGTTAAGAAGGTCGTCTTAAGAATCCAGTAAGTTAGCGTTTTTTCGATTTTGGTTTCAAGTATATTTTCAGTTTTTAGATGTTTAATACTCAGATTTTGATTTTATTATTTACAGAAATTCTTTATGAAAAGTTTTTCGCTTACTTGGTATTAACAGTTTAATTTAGTAATTATTTATTTAATTTTTAGTGGAATTCAATATTATGCTGCATGAAAGAAATGTAAATCGTTTAATTATCTAACTAAACTTTAAAAGCAGCAACGGATATACAGTGTCTCAAAAAAGTGATGGGACACTTGTGCTTTACAAAAGGAAACTGCAATAAAATAAATTTAAAAAACATGTAAGATTTTTTGTGGGTGTGTTTCATACTTAAATTTAGTAACAATTATTACATAACATACATTTTCTCAAAATATTAAAATATTAATTTAATAAAAATACAATTGTTTAGAACGGGAAAAAATGGCTCACATAAGTGATGGGGCACTTACTTTTCCATCAAATATTTATCCAAAAATTTTACTTCTTAAAATGTTTTAATATTTTGTTGGATTTCCTTTTATTTTTAAAACGTGATTTAATCTTCTTGGGATGGATTCGACTAATTTTTTTGTGATTTCTGGAGTGATTTTACCCCATTCTTCTTGAAGCAATGATTTTAATTGTGTTTTTGTGGTGTGTTTCATACTTAAATTTAGTAACAATTATTACATAACATACATTTTCTCAAAATATTAAAATATTAATTTAATAAAAATACAATTGTTTAGAGCGGAGCAGAAAATGGCTCACTTAAGTGATGGGACACTACGTACTATGCAGCAAAAATCGTCTGAAGTAAGCAATAAAAATATCTTTTGGGGTATTTATTTTTACTCAAAAGCAATTGCCAATAATTTATAAAATCGTCTGCAGTATTTCTCTCCAGTTTGTTTTGGAATTTTTGTGTTTTTTAGCTCTGTGCAGCCATGAATGCTAAACGAAAAGAAATTCGAAATGGAATTCGAAAATTAGTTATTAATTTGCATATTGAACGTGGAAAATCTGTTAGAGAAACTACTGAAACAGTTAACTTCAGACATTCAACAGTTTTCAATATCATTAAACGATATAAAAAGAATCATATGATTCAGGATAAAAGAAGACCTGGCCGACCATCAAAGCTATGCAATGGAATAAAGCGAATTATCGTTCGAAATATTTTTAAAAAAATCCAAGAATAAGTGCTTCTAAAGTTGCTGCTGATTTACAAGCATTATATGGAGTAATTGTTAATTCTGAGACTATTAGCATAGTAATTCGATCTACTGGATATCACGATAGAGCAGCCAGGAAAAAATTCTTCATAAGTGAAAAGAATAGAAAACTCAGACTGGCTTTCGCAAAATCACTCAACATAAATAAGAATTCTGATTACTGGAATGAAGTTATATTTGCTGATGAGAGTAAATTTAATATATTTGGTTCTGACGGTAGAATCTTGGTGTGGAGAAAACCCAGGGAAGAATTTCGCAAACAGAACTTGGTGCCAACAGTAAAATATGGTGGAGGAGGAGTTATGGTATGGGGTGTATGTCGTCCGCTGGAGTAGGTAACCTTGTTTTTATTGACAGTATAATGGATCAGTACAAGTATATTGACATTTTAAATCAAATTTGAAATCTTCAGCACGAAAACTGAACCTTCATAACGATTTTAAATTCTACCAGGACAATGACCCCAAGCACAGTGCTTTGAACGTTAGACTCTGGCTGCTGTATAACTGTCCTGAAATAATAAAAACACCCCCACAATCTCCACAATTAAATCCCATAGAGAATATTTGGCAAGAATTGGAATCAAGAATTCGCAAACACACCATTTCTTGAAAACAACAATTCAAATCGGTGCTTCAAGAAGAATGGGGTAAAATCACTCCAGAAATCACAAAAAAAATTAGTCGAATCCACCCCAAGAAGATTAAATCATGTTTTAAAAGTAAAAGGACATCCAACAAAATATTAAAACCTTATGAAAAGTAAAATTTTTGGATAAATATTTGATGGAAAACTGTCTCATCACTTAAGTGAGCCATTTTCTGCTCCGTTCTAAACAATTGTATTTTTATTAAATTAATATTTTAATATTTTGAGAAAATATATGTTATGTAATAATTGTTACTAAATTTAAGTATGAAACACACCCACAAAAAATTTTACATGTTTTTTAAATTTATTTTATTGCAGTTTCCTTTTGTAAAGCACAAGTGTCCCATCACTTTTTTGAGACACTGCATAGCCAACAGTGTTCTCACGAGCATTATTAATCTTTAATCTAAACTAACTCGATTTCTTTGATGAGAAATCATCTATCCCGTGACAGTAATGTGAAAACATTTCTTGCATCTTTTATACAGCCATCTAATGAATTATAAGAGGTTCTGTTGTCTCGTAACTTCTTTTTTGAGGTAGGTAATAACCTGCCATTTATTCTTTCGCAACCTTTGTCAAAGATCGCCTGGAGAAACTCGAAATTTGCTTCCTAAAAAGTCTGATTGTGAAATTGTCAGTAGCGCAGAATCACTAATGGCCTTCATCATTAACGGCTTGAAAGCGTTTGAGTCGCAAGAAAACTGGACAAGGTGAAAATGAAAGAAAATGAAGGGCCTCCTACTGCCATTATCGCAGAGAATCAGAATAACAATGTGCAGCTTGTTTTGTATTCGAATTTTCTTTCAACCGTCTTTGTGCAGCTCTAGATGTTGCCTATCTGAAGGTACGCAAAAACGAAGCTGGAACGAGGGACAAATTTAAGGCGCTAACACTAAATAAGCTTTAAAGCTCCTTATTTTCCCATCTATAACTACACGAAACTCTGTTTTTACATCTGCGAAAACATTGCTTATAATGCTTTTATTGGAAAAAAACACTAGTCTATTTCTATCTTCCTTTTAAAGCCTTGGGACCCTACACAGCTGCATTCCTTGCATATTCCTAATTACGCCACTGAATATTATCTAGATTACAGACTTCACTAGGATAGCTATAAGTTTACTGAAAGTACGAGTGGTTTAGTCCGTTATATTATTCCTGCGTTAAATTTCAAATTCTCAACTGGATAGAGAAAAGTTCTAAGTTATGGTAAGGATTATATTTATTTAGCTAACAGTTAAATTTTGAGTTAAACTTTCTGTCCTATCGCTTCTTAATTTCAACTTACCACTTCCGGTCAGAACGTAGTTTTAGAATCACGGTTGGATGCGAATTGAGGAAGAGCGGTATTTAACCGCGAAGTTCTACTGTCTTAGTCAGAAAGAACTAGAGATTCTGGCTAGCACGCGTCCGCCTTTTTAGGCTATTCTCTCTTAAGCTATTATTACGCTCGGCCCTTGATAGCTTCGCAGTCAATGAGCGTTAAGGGGCCAACTCCGTTAGAATCTTGATAGCTTCGGCTGTATCCTTTTAGTTAAGATTAAGTTTAATTTTTAGTCTCTTAAGTCCAAGCCCGAGTGTTGGCTTTATTGTACAACTCTAAGACGGAGTTCTGTTACACCTGATTAGAATAATAAAAGGTTATTTAACCCTTCTATTTTGTTGTTTTCTGTACACGAACTCAAGCGATTATTCGCTTATCAGTTCTTAAGATTCTTCACATTCAACTGTAACTTAAAGTACACAGTAGAGAATCGTTACAGTATATCCTAATTTTATAATAATCAAGAGATGTAAAAGAGATGTCTGCAAACTTACATCTCTTGATTGGTTCAGCTACTAAACTCCCTACCATAAATAGTTGGTCAGTTAAAATTAAAACTTGAATTACATACTTTTAGGATTTTTTCTAGATTTATATTACTTAAATATTTTAATATTAAAGCTTACAAAATTTTTAATAAAACAAAGATAGCAGCTTGGCACTCAACTTTACTTACATAAGCGCCATCTATATAATTTGCAGAACACACTTACATCACTTAGGAAATACTTTTACAGACCCCAACGCTATATGGTAGGTAAGTTAGAATAAAAACTTACTATTTACTTGCTTTTAAGTATTTTTTAAGTATTTTTTATGTAGTATTTAAGTATTTTCTAAATATGTAATTATATTTTTAAGTATTTTTTAGTATGTATTTGTTTTTATAAATTATGAATTAGTTCTTTTTAGTTTCTTATTAGTTTATATAAGTTATGTCTAGTTCCTTTTTAGTTTCTTTTTAATTGATATGCATATTCGTGTCGGGGAGGTTTCTGTAGACAAGGGTTTCTAAAATGCATTGGTTTCTAAATTAATTTTTCTGAAAAATTTAATTAAAAAAATTAATTTAATTTAATACTACACTTTACATTGCTTAATTCTCAAAATACTTCATTATTTTTATTTTAGACCTTAATTTAATTGCTAATTTCTCAAGGCACCACTTTATTGGTAATTTTTTTTTTTTTTTTTTTTTTTTTTTTTTTGACATACTTCACTATGTATTTACTTTTGGTTTTGACTTTTATTCTTGCCTGCAGGAATGACGAAACACGAATTAAATAATTGTAGAGTTAGGTTTGGAGGCAACTTCCCCTTGATAAGTCTGTCTCCTGCCTGCTCAACAGTCATTCACTTATGCATTTTTTTTTAATTTAATTAATTTTTAATTTGCTAAATTGGTGAATTTATTTTCATGGTTTGGTTTCGCACTTGATTTACTTATGCTATTTGAATTTAAATGAAATTGTAGATTAGTTCGAAAACATTTTTTAATTATTTTAACTTTAAATTTGCTTTTACGTATATACATGTAATAATAAAATTTCATAGTCAAGAATACACTTAAAATTCTAACTGTATGTTCTTTTCATTTTTAATGGCGACGTTCTCTTATTTGAAAGTACGTGGAATTAAATTCACAGCCCCGTAGTCAAGTTGTTTTTCCCGCCTTTTCTACACGTACAGTTATAGAATGTTCTGAAAGTAGTAAAAGCGAACTGGATTGGCTGACGAAGCTGACGTCACTTCTTGGAAGCTCCGCCTTTCCAGAGGCTATAAAAGGACTCGCAAAAGGAATATCGGAGCTTTTTCTTTAATATAACAAATGTAATAATGTAAACTTCATACAAAAAGTTATTAGTAATTCTTTTTTATTTACTCCGGAGATATGAATTTTGTAACTGCTATTTCTCCTGAATAATAATAAATGGATCATGTTTTTTAAATTTATCGTCTGATTATTTAAGCTACGACTAAAGCTGATACATCACATACATGTTTGTTAAAATTTAATTAAATTTGTATTTAAATTCAATTTATTCTTTTGAAACTAATTTTATAACAGTTATTTTAAGTTTATGAACCTTTCCTATCTCTTCTAGCTTCAGCTTACAATTCATTACCAGAATGAGTTTTTTTATAGTCACGTTAAATGCAAATGAAGTAGAAATTATTTAATTTCTGACTTCGAGAGAGAGAGTTAGGATTCTTGAATAGCGCCTTTAGGCTACGTCTCTCTAACTGTTACTACGCTCGGTCGTATGACGTGCCTTTTGATAGCTCCTCTGAGTAGTTTAATATATTACGAGACAACTAGGTTAGAATTGTGTTAGCTTCGGCTAAATCTCTAAAGGGGCCGATCTTTATTTGGAGCAAATAAAGGGTAATTAACCCTTCTTGTGTGTAAGTTTCTGTTCTTGGATTTAAGTGATTATTCACTTAACTGTTCACTAGGTTCCTCAATACTTAGTAGAATAAAAGACTACAAAGTTAAACCTTCCTGTAAATTTACATAGAGTTAAGTGGAAAGGAATATATGAGAGCATATTTTTCCTATCATCTGTGACTCATGCCATGTTGTCATGTCACGTTCATATACGAATTACCTGGAATAGAAAAGATTCGCATGAATTCAGTTCTAGAGCATACAGGGTGGAGAGCTCAACAAATAAGGTCGCGTAAGAATAAACTGAAACAACAGAAAATAACTCTGCAATTTTCCGCACCTTCGTCAGCGCTTCTGGTCCCGCTGCCGTGACGGTTACCGCGGAAACAGATATTTCCATTATGAATTCGTCACGACAGACCCTATTAAATCTAGTTCTAAATTTCATTAGCAAAATGATTCGCAACAATTAGTACAGATTAAAATAAACAAAAGGAAAAAAGTGAGTATTTTGGGAGATTTTAATTATAAATTGCGAAAACAAACGATATTTTTCGTAAATGCAATCTATATTATTCATGGAATTAATTTAAAATTGAAACACAGGTTCGCCAGTACGTCTTTCAAACATTTCAAAAATTGAATCTGGATACTAATGTTCAGCAACTTTGACTTTTTTAAATTTTTTTTAACATTTTTATTTTGAGGTACTCTGTTTTTGAGTCTACATGCTTCTTGCTTAGCGTCATATATTAAATAAATAAACATGTCTTGTACTTAATTCGATTTTGATTTGCAAATTCTATTTTACGCCAAAATGAAACTTTGCAGAAGTTGGAGTCTTCGCAGAACTTTAGCATAATTGGAGTCAAAGAGTTTCTCTCTCCTTCTAGCATGCCTTCGTGGCGTAATGGTTAGCACTCTCGGCGCGTATTCGGGAGATCCGGGTTCGAATGCCGGAGACGGCATTACTCATTTTTCACCTCTTCTGCTTCAAAAAACCTAATGACTTTACAGTGGCGCCTTAATTAAAAAAGGTGGTGGATGCTGATTCTTCACCACCAGGATTTGGAGATTTGGTCTCCTAATCACCAGTCGCCCTTTAAAAGGGGGAGCATATAAGGTATTTTCTCCTTCCTTCCAGTATAGTGTAATGGTTAGCACACTCGGTGCATATTCGAGAGGTTCAGGTTCGAGTCTCGGTGAGGGCATTGGAGATTTTTCGTCTGCTGCTTCAAAAAAAAAAAAAAAAACCTAATGAATATTAATTACCTAGATTTGCAAATTATCAATTTTAAAGATATTAAAATTTACAACAAAAAAATAGATTTTCATTTCCCAAATATAAAACTCATCCATTAGCACTCCAATATTTCCAAAAGAATAATACTTAATACCATATATACTCAACTTCTTAGAATAAAAAATATTTGCAACAATGTTGAATACTTACAAAAATGACTAACTTAGTCAAAATTCTCTTATAGAATAAAACTCCTCTATTCAAAATTTCCATATCTTTAAAAAAAAGCTGGTATTAACTATATTTTTTAATTTCTCGCCTAAAGTGATATGATAATTATTACTTAAACTTTAATCAAAGTTAATAGTTGGATGATTGCAATAAGAAATTTAATGTATACATCTTTAGATCTTTTTTATATTCCCTTTTAATTATTTTTATACTATCTTTCTACTAATTTGTAAATAACTTGGTTTATACGTTAACTGGCAAATCTTGATGTTACTAAAAAATGGGTTTCCTAATTTCAAAGACGTTTTGTACCACGATTACGTGAAGACATCCTACAAGACTAATTAATAAATAACCGTTTCTTTCCTTCTTTGGCGCAAGGAATATTCGTACCCTAATGGTTTACAGAAAGGCCAAACTGCGCAATAAACAGAGATGCCTTTGGAGATCAGAGTTAAAAGGAAAGAAAGCACATTTTCGATTTGCAGAAATATCTCAAAGCTTTTTCCTTTAATTCAAAATTTAAACGTTGCAAGAATATGTTCCAAATAATATTGTAAATATGCATTACATTTTTAAATGCGTTTGCGAATATTCTTATTTAAATATGCCTGCAAAATATTTTACAGAATACTTTTGAACTTGAAGAGGGATCTGTGCTTGATCGCCCTCAAAATCAGTAGAATTTAAAGTATTGTTTCAGTTGGAAATTCAACCAATTTTTGCTAATATTTACTTATGGTTGTTATATAGCGGTCATTTGCCGATGTCATTCTCTTTTCACTTCTCTTCCGAAGTTGCATTATAACTAGTGAATACTGGTTTATTACCAAATCGCTGCAGCATAAATAATCCGACACTGTCTATCTTACAGTTCGATTAAATGCAATACTTAAATTTATATGGATGTGACCTCAAACTCTTACGCAAAACCTCATACACAACTAACATCATATGTAAGAGATACCAACAGTTTACAGAACAGTTAGAAAGCCTTAACAATTGATGATGATATGAAATGAATTCTTAAGGATTACTATCAATTTGAATTGGTGAGCACTTGTCATCCACTGAAGACTCGTGCACATAAATGAAATGCATACATATAATCCTTTTGAGTAACCAAATTTGATAAAAGTATTTTCAAGCCATTTTACATAATATTTCGCAAAAACTTCATGATATTCCATCATCCCTTCCCAGGTAATCTGTGTACATGTCTTTATCCACCATTACTAAAAAGCTTCTGGACAAAAGTTAATAGGTGAATTTTTTTTTTTTTTGGGGGGGGGGGGGGTGATGGAATTACTCCTAACCTCTTTTTTAATTCAAAGCTTCACGGTAGTACATTTTGTACTTTTACAATTCTAAAACGATTTCGATAAAGAATTTTAATAAAACAAATGTTTTGGAATAAAAATTTCTGACAGAAATTATTTACAATGAGAAACGGTGGATTAAATATGTTTTTTCTGCTTTCCGAAGAGAAATATTACTATTGAAAACTCAAAAATGAAATGAAATACATGATAATAAAATTTCTAAATGCAAAATAAGCAATGTTATTAATCAAAAAGGGAAAAAAGCTGTCAATTATTAATTCTACTCGGAAAGAAGATTCCAAATGAACACCTGAAAAAGGTACGTACTATTTCTAAAGTTAAATCGTCAATAACAAGATAAGATCCGCCGATGCAGAAATCAAATTTAAAGTCTTCCAGGAGATAAATGCAAATACACTGCAACTCTTGATGAAGCATGGATTACTTAAATGACTGCAACAAAAAATAGCCTACTTGTTATCGAAAACGAAAGGAAAAAAATGTTGGAAGTTACAGTAAAGGGTTTTTGATTGTCACAAGATTCTCTTACAATGGGAAATCAAAAATACGAAGATTGGGGAAAAAACTGTTAAAATCAACTCAAAGTACTATCAAGAGAAAGTTTCATGTCCGATATTTACAGTAAAAATCCTATTCCTTAATCCTAATGACTTTCAGTGAATGAAACTTCAGCAACACAAAGCAATTGAGTCATAGTTCGAAAAGTACCACTGCTTTCCTTGAAAACATGAAGAATGCTACAGCTTTTCAGTATATGCCTGAGAAGTCCCTTATGTTTCACCTACTCTACCTTTGTTCTCTTGAGAAGAGCTTTTTCTAAACGTAAACTCACCAGAAAGTAGTGCATGATGAAGAAAATCAATATAGCTGGAAATTTTATGGAAAGCCCTTCTATCACGGAATCATGATGCAGATTTACAAAGCAAGATAAAGGTTATCAGATCGAACATCTGAAAAAATACATTTTAAATGTTAAACAGCCGCGAAATCGTTAAAATTCTCTACATATACACAGTGTCACCAAAAGTCATTATCCTTCACACATTCCCCCCCCCCCTTTTGCAACTGTTGGTTGTAGACATATAATTCAAATTACAAAATATTTTAAAAGATGCAAATATTCATGCTTTGGCAATTTTAAATTTTTTAAAAAAAAGCAATTTTTAAAAGTTACAAAAATTTAATTTTTTATATACGTTTGACCAACCAAAAATTTCATTTTAATGTCAAAAGTCTATTTTGGGCCAAACACAAATTGAAGACGGAAATCTTTGCATTTATATATAACTAAAAATATCATATCAGTTTAAAAAAAGTTTTTAACTTAAGATAGTAATTAAATGATGATTAAAACAGTAGATTAAGCGACATGCATTTCTATGCAGACTGTTACATAAAGGTCTGGTCAATGCAATCTTTTTCAAAAAGGAGGTTGTTTACAGAATCTTGCAGAATTCCTGTTTCAAAAACATTGGCAAGCTTCAGCATAAGTACACGACCAACTTGAAACATTTAAAAACATTTTAAATGCTAATAGATTTATGCAAAAAAAAAAAAAA
This sequence comes from Stegodyphus dumicola, assembly GCF_044657685.1. Lineage (NCBI taxonomy): Eukaryota > Metazoa > Arthropoda > Arachnida > Araneae > Eresidae > Stegodyphus > Stegodyphus dumicola. The sequence continues at coordinate 180,480,116 of NC_140776.1, read as the reverse complement.
AAAATTAGCACACCAGTTGTAAATACAAACAAGGAAAAATCAACCTCAAATTATAATTCATTTATTGAATGGCCTCTCAAGGTAAGTTGAACCCCCCCCCCCAATGACGGGCTCTAGTCATTCATAGGCATTGACCACTACTAAGGCTGAAAGTATAATAGAGGCATTTAATAGGTGGGTCACCATTGCTTCTTCTAAAGGAAGGGACAAATTTTATCCATGCCTTCTCTGGTATTCGAACCCAGGCCCTTTGGTACAGTAATCAGAGTCACCAACTACTTCCTATCTGGATGTCAGCAAGTTGAAAATAACATCAAATATAAATTTTGAAATTTAATTTCTCGGTCAAGTTCAGTCATACAAGAGTAAAACATTTTTTTTTAACGGTTATAAAATTTTCCTAAATACATGTTTATGGATTGGGGGGAACATGTAAAAAGTTACAGTTTGTAGTTTTTACAAAATTAATTTTAAAATGCCAAAACAAGAATACTTGTCTCACTTAAATCATTTTTAACAGGAAGTATGTATCTACGACTAATGGTTACGAAAATATAGGTCAGTTAAGGATATTTGTGGACACTGAGCATATTCATTATTTTACTGAGTCACTGAAAATAATCTGATTTGAAATAATTTTATTAGAAAACTATTTAGGGAAATTAATATTTTTAATGCAAAAATAAAAATTAATTTTTTTAGCATATAATTAATAAATTTTAATATGAGCTTCATAAATCGTCTTGTAGGTATCAAAAGTGTATTCCATTTATATCCCCCAAAGTTAGATCAAATTTGGTGGAACTTTAGTGATGGAAATAATCCAAGTGCTTATTTTGCAACAGTGGCTGTGTCCACTGAAAATTCATATATATATAATAATAATAATAATAAATAAAATAAAATAAAATAAAAAAACCTGCACCAACCAGTTAGACAAGATTTAAATTCTCGGTACCATGGTGTACACTGCACTTTTTGTTACACAGTCATTATCTTCACATAAATTGGCTGTTTAAAGACAGCGCCACTGCTACAGACCAAGATTTCTGCACATGTTAAAGTTAACCTGCCCATTCCTACAGTTAAAGCTTGGATACTTTCTAATCATTTTGTTAACAAACAATGAAATTGATTTACAATAAATCATTATACAGTGATTTAAAATCAAGTCCACCTTTTTGAAAAACTCTACATATTATCAATATTTTTAAACGATGTTTAGGTTTTTTCTAAACTTTTTATCAACTAAAGTATGTTTTCTCCATTTAGGATAAAAAAAATATACAATAAAGAAACAAAACTTGTTAGACATTATAGAATATTTATTCAGAAAATGGCTACAAGTCAATGCTTTGGCATGTCATTCGACTAGTACAATAGGAGAAAAAAAAATTTTTTTAAATAGGCAACATGTATATTCGATACTTTGGAATGTTCTAGGAAAAGAATGATTTCTAATCATGAATCATGATATAATAATGAAAGGCAGATATATAGCTGCATTCAAACATCATAATTATAAGCTTAAACATTAAATAAAGCTTTATTCCTAACAGACAAAAAATTTACAACAGAACATCAACATGCACAAGCTAATGTTAAATAACAATAAAACACAGTTACATAAATAGTAAAAACAAAACCACTAATATAACAAAAATATATCCAATATATATCATAGTGGTCATTAAATGCAGTAACTGGATACGTGTATATAATTTATATAATAAAATACAAAGACAGTACGAAATATAAAAAAATAGGAAAATTTTCAAAACAGATACAGTTATTTGCAATGAAGAAAGTATTTAATCAAATCTGGGGGGGGAACTGTTGTGAGCCCCCAAACCACTTTTTTACCATTAATTCAAATGGAGCGAAAAGTTTAAAACATGATATTTTTTCCACATTCCCCTTTAGTTTATTTCAATTTATACTGAATTTTATTGATTCACAAATAAATTGCTTCACAGAACATAATTCTGATTCATTAAAAAAAGGAGGCTTAAAAAAAGATGGCTCCATACACATGAATGATATGCTATAGATATGCAATGAGAGAGATAATTAAATGGCTAAGTATCAGATCATGAATCAAAAATTAAGAAATGTGCTTTATCAAAAATATTAAATCACAAATTATAAGACATTGCTAGTGTATGTAAGGCTGCATATATAAAGACAAGTAGAGTTTACAGAAATACATCTTGAACAGAAAAACAAAATTCCATATTAGAGTCACTAGAATAAAATACAAAGTACATGAAACATCTCTTGAAAAAAAAAATTTTATAATGTCTATAAATTTCAAACCAAAAAATACATTTTAAATCTTAAATATTGTAAAACGGAAAGAAATTAACCCTCTATCACACATTTTCCTTAAAAATTGTGCTTGATTTAGCATAGTTTGAACACGAAAGTTTCATTTCAAATAATCAGAAAATTATTATTTATGAAAACAGAATTCAAAAAGTTCATAAAAAGTTAAAATTATAAAAATATTAAACACAAATTGTGAAAGCTCAGAAAATTTTTTAATGACATAAAAAGTTTAAATAGTACACATGAATAACTATGTAAATAGTGTTTAATTAAAAAAATTTACCTAATATATAGCTGCCATTTTTATTTTTTCAAAATCATGCTTAATTAATATGAAAGAAAAACAAAGACTACAGCTGCAATTTTAAAGATAAATTATATGGAAACAACATTATATACTATGAAATATTTTAAATGTGCTATAAAATAAGAAAAAAAATGTAATATATTACACAACTTTATTAAAGACATTAAACATTAGCATTAATATAAATAAAAACATGTCTTAACATCCCCCCCAAAAAACACAAAAAGAATAATAAAACATGCGCATACATTAATTAAATAAATATATTTTATAAAAAATATCTTTCAATTAAATATCGAAGGCACTACAGTATTATTTTTAAAACATTCAGTGCAAAGTTTAAAGGCTTTCCTATAGCACTTTTCAAGTGTAAATTTTACTTGCTAATTTAACATATTGGTTCAATCAAAACCAATAAATATCACAACACTACAATAGCTATGAAATACATTCAGTCCATAAGAATGCTCAGATGTAAAGTTTTTTTAAGTCCTTCTAAATTAATTAACACACTAAATACTTAAGATAATTTTTTATACAGTAATGAAAATCCACAAAATGAAATGCATTTTTGTTCTTGTTTCTGTTATGCACAATTACAGTACATTATTGCATTTTATAGCATGCCTAGCTAAGCTACCTTAACTCTATTATATTTAAAACTTTCTTTACAAGAAGAAAAAATGGCAAGAAAACTACTTACCATAAAACTCTATACAAAGACTGCACCTTTTTTCTAACAAGATATCAAAACCGTTGAATGTTAATTGATATTATACATAGATACATATACAATTCCACAATAATATCACTTTTTCACTGATGTTCTGCAAAAATTAAAGTCTACAGCATTTTTTTTAAAACTTTAGACAGAATATAATTAATATTTCCCATTTAGTATAACTAAATCTAGAATAAAAAAACTGCTGAGCCAGGAAATGATAACAAAATTTTTCATAAAAATTTTAAGAAAGCTTCTATTTCATACAAATTATAACATACAATCTGAAAGCTGAATAATGTCAAAATACACTTAAACTGCCTCAGTTAAAACATGTAAATTCAAAAGAAAAAAAAATATTGATCTATTTTTCTACATCAGAAATAAATCAAATGCTCAGTTAGCAAATGATGAACATTTTTGTAAATTTCTTTTAAAAGCTGCTATTTCATACTAGTTCTAGAAAAATCTAGAATAAAAAACTGCAGTAAACAAAATTAATAATTAAAGAATTATGTATTATATTCAGTAACATTACTGAAATTAGTTAAGTGATAAATTTTTCTTGTTCAAAAATATGGCAGATTTGAAATTGTTGAGGGTCAGTGAACAAACAAAGAGAGAATAATTACTTTAACACAAAATTAAATAGAAGCCAAATGCAAAACATGTACTTGCAGGCTAAAAAACATAAAATATACATAATTAATAACAATTATACATACACAGCTTTTTTATTATTATTTTATTTTTTTAAACGAAAATCTTGATAGAAAATTTTTTAATTTTTCTCATCAACTTCCTGGAAAAGCTGCAGCTTTTTTTCTAGCTCTTTGATTCGTTCATCTTTAGCTAGCAGCTTCTTTTTCAGATCTTTTACTTGTGAAGATAATTTTTTGCAAGTTTCGAGTAACTATGGAAGAAAAATAAGATAAAAGCAATTACAATTTAATAACTTCTTAAAAAAACATACAATAGCATTCACATAATTTGCAAATGCTTAATCTGTCAATGCCTGTAATCCATATTCATTTTTGCATGTAAATATACAAAGATTTAACCATTCCCAAAATTCACCATGGCAAGTTTAAGAACAAATTTTTCTGATATGCATATGAAAACAAACTTTTTAATAAAAATACACTATACGTATAATATTCTATAATTTGACAGAAAAAGCAAATTAATTTTATTACTGTTGTTGCTCAGAATGTTTTGCACTAGTATTTTTTTGTAGTCATTATATATATATATATAATTTAACAAATATTCTCTATTCGTATAAAGCTAACATAAATTTAAAAATTAAGAAATTTTAATTGCAAAAATAAAAAATAAAAATAAAATTAGTTATTGCTGCCAACTAATTTACAATATCATTTAAATTCTAAGAGCATATGTAAATTAAGTGCACGTATCTAAAACCAAAAAATATATATATAATACAGTACAAAATCCATACGTTCATTATTTGGAATGATCTATAATCCGGACCTCAAAGCCACAAACTTACGCATGCGCTTTTAATGTGTGCATCCGCTATGCATGCGCATAAAGCGTTTACCCATGCGCACTTCAGTTCAGGTGCGATGCTGATGCTCTCTTGGGTACCCGTGATGATTTTCGCTATCCCAGTATAACATGACATTTAAAGATTTTCGAACACATGCGAGTTCAGAATTCTCTTATAGTTCGGTGAAGTCCATAGAAAATACACAAAGAAATGAATAATATCACGTCGAGGTAAAACAAAGAGTCCAACTAGAGAGATATTCCAATTGACAAGTTAGTCAGTATTTTCGACACAGCTATTGCAGGACTTGAACAGTGGAACTTTGTAACTGAACACGAAATTATGTCCGTGTATAGAATTAAAGAGAAAGTATTAGCACAAAAAGCGAACAAGAAATTATGTCCGTGTATAGAATTAAAGAGAAAGTATTAGCACAAAAAGCGAAGTTACTTAAACAGCTTACATTGAAAGAAATGTTTAATAAAGTAAACAAATAAATATTAAGCTTTTTTATTGTAAATTTTGATACCCTTTAGATCATAATTGCTCTTTATTTCATAAATTACGGTTTCGTATTTTTAATTGTATAATTTCTGCATGCCATCTTACCAGATTTAAATTGATGATCTATAATCCGGAAAAAGCCCTAATTCCGGAATCGCCAAAGTCCCGACGAGTCCGGATTATGGACTTTGTACTGTATTCCCAAAAAAATTTCCCTCCCCCCCACACACAGGGTTTGGGGATCAACCAAGGAATCCTGACCTGCAAAATTTATGCGCTCTTGATGAAGCTTCCTTTATACATAATTTAAAAATTAAAAATAAAACTTTTTGTAAATTTAATTACAAAATTTAATGTACTGCTTTAATTACAGTAGAGTTTCAAATTGTGTATGCCTCTCATCACAAACATGTCAGTCCAAAAGAATATTAGCTGAACAAAAAACATCTCAGATGTGAAATGGCATCTCAAATTATGAACAATCAAGTCAGCAACAAATGATTTTTGGTGTTTTGAGACAATCTCAGACACAGAATTAACATTCACGAACTGCTAAAAATATCATTTTAATACACAGTGTGCCCATAAAGTAATCAAAGACTGAACTATAAAATAAAAAAGTGAAAGAATAAATTTATGCTTAGAAAGAGTGACATCTTAACTTCTGTTAAAGCCAAATTTACCCAATTATTTTGTCATTTTGCATATCAAAACGCTGGAGTCATCTTCATTGACTGCTTCAAAAATGGAACATTAAGTTTTGTTACAAATTAGATAAATCTGCTACCAAAATGTTAGGGATGAAATGAACAGCATTGTTATCAAGAACACAAGTGTATGTGGTACAATGCTTTAAATGTCGGCTCAAAAACACTATAGATCAGACGGCCTTCAACTTCAAAGAATAAGGAAAAAATTCATTCTCTGGTTAAGGCTGACAGACGTAAAAATTCAGCAACTTTCAGACATGATTGGGATAAGCAAAGAAAGCTGCAGGTTAATTTTAATTGAAACAAAAAGACAAAATGCTCAGTGAATTGGCTCCTATGAAAAGAAAAAGGGAAAAAAAATGCACAGACGTCACAATCAAGAATAAAAAAGCATTGATTATATTCTTTTTTTTTAAATTACAAAGAACTTATTCTCCATGAATGTATCTCTAAAAAACCCATTAATCAATATATTAACAGGAAGAAGGTGCTTCTCTGATTAAGAAACAGGATAAGGCAAGTTGATGAAGGAACTTCCTGATACTGGGCAATGGTTTCTTTTACACAATGCTAAGCCCTACACAGCATTTTATGTACAACAATATCTTGCTAAGCATTCAGGGACAAATCATCCACCATATTCTCCAGACTTATTGTCAGCTGATTCCCCCCCCCCCCGTCCAGAGCTTAAGATGGCCAAGAAAAGACAGAGATTTGAGAACATCTCTGATAGTAAATCAGATATTATGCATATTTAGTGAACAGTTAGTCCCAAGTACTATAAATAGTGTTTCGATAACTTGAAGAAACACTGGAAAAGTTGCATAGATTTATCTGGCAGTTATTTTGAAGGAGATAAATTTATCTGAAGGTTAGTAATACTATTTTTTCTTATTTATAAGAAATTGTCCAGTTACTTTACGGGTGCACCTTGTATTTTCATGTTTAATCCTCATTAACAAAGCCTGGCAGCAGAACCATAAATTTAGCTTGGAAACTAGATTATGTTCCAGGCTTTGATACTGAAAAATGTTCTGTTATAGTAGCCCACTGTTATTATAACTGTGTCTTTATCAAAACCATGGGCTTGGAAGCTAGCAATGAAAATATGAAGGAGTTGCTAAAAGATCATACAAATGAGCTCAAAAAAGAAAGAAATGGAACAACTTCAGAAGGTATACCTCTTTGTTCTGCAAAATATGCTCAAAACAGGGAAAAGTGAAGTTCTCGTGTTGCAATAACACTCTGACATAAGGCGTAGTAGGGTGGGGCAAGATGGTACATCTGTCCCTAGATGCCTGGGCGCAGCATCCAGACAGTGCCAAATTGATGTTACAAAATTAAGAATGAAAGGTTTTCCATTCTTGGCCCACAGAAAGGGGCACAAAATCTCCATTTGACCCTGGTGCTGAAAACCCTATCTACAGTTCTGCACGCTGATGAAGCAATAGCAAGCTACATCAGAAACACTTTCAATTACAATACCATTCTCACTTTAGAAACCAAATAACATTGGCAACCTGACTAATCTCAAGTGTTGCTAAGAGACAAAGAAAAATTAAAGATAATGCCACCAGAAAGGCTGATACTTCCATGGAAGAGGACAGCACCACATCTGAACAATATTTCTTCCCTTTCTCTTCCTCATTACTTTCCAATTACATCATCCAATTTCCTTTGCACAGTACAGAAAAAATTAAATTATAGTTTCATTTTATCTGTGTAATATAGTGTTTATGTCTTTTACCTCAAATTTAATGAATCCTGTCGATAAAATATTTTTAATTTATGAACATTTTGGATGACAAATAGCCTTTTGGAATGACTTGTATTCACAATACAGGTTTCACAGTATTTGAAAAAAGAATATTCTATACCTTGTTATAATTCCACTATGATGAACCTCTAAAAATAATGAAGGAACCTTTGGGTCATAACCAATTTTTGTATGGGAATTTTTATTATCATTTATACTTTATTTCCATATTTTTTCCAGAATTTCTGCAAACTTAAATGAAAAATTTACTAACTCTTAAAAACATTCACATTTAGTATATTAGAATCCACATTCCATCTGCAAAGGAAACCACTTTCCCCCCCCCCCCATCAAAACCATGGGCTTGGAAGTTCCTCCGTAACATTCGTAAACATACGTCCGAACACGTTCCTCCGTGTTCTAAACAAAGATTGTAAGACAATTCTAGGAGATTGAAGATACAATATGCATATCTTAGGAGAACATACAGTGTTAATGATAATTGCACTAAAGATTATGAATGGGTTCTCTGATTCCATTCAAATTCATTGACTGAGCTGTCAGACTACCAAATCTGATGCTATGATAGAAATTAGAACATTTTGCTATTCAGGGAAAAGGACTAGTAAATTATATGAGCTTCGGGGTATACAATTTGTTTATCTTTTAGGGAACAAAATTTTTATCCTTATTGGTTTCATTTCTTTTGGTAGATAAGATAATGGTAATCAGTCTTTTTTTTTAATTCATCATTTTAATTTTTACCGTTTTCATACTATAATCCATTGGTTACAGTGAACCAAACTTCCGGCCCCTTAAAGTTCACTACGGGGATTCGACTGTACACATACTACTATAGCTCAGATATGATTCCTTGTTAATATGTTCATATTATATAAAAAATTTTGTTTCACTAATTCCAAGTATTTCGATGCAATAATAAATATTAAATGCAGGGGAAAAAGATAAGGAACTAAAAGAAGATACAGATTACATATCAGGAGGTCAAAAAAGTCAATTTAACTTTACAGATATAACTTAGATATCTGCAAAACGTAATTATCTAATGTGGCAATGCATTTCTTCAGATGATAGATTCATTGCTTACAATAATATCATTAATTTACTTTGTTACATTTTTCAGCAGTTCCTGACTTAATAACATTATCTTGGTCAATGTAGCTTTTTCTTGCTCAAGAATCCTAATTCTCTTAGAAAAGCAAACTATGAACTTCTGCAAAACTAGCAGAAAAGAGTGAAACTTGATGGTTCTAAGACACACTATCTTGGCCTTAAGTGTTGCAAAGAATGGATCCATCATCTTAAGCAACACTGGTAGCACTTATATCAAAAAGCTTTCTTTCAAAGGAAAAAAATAATAAAAACACCTTCCTATAGTGAAGTAAAGTCAACCTGAGAGCACAATAAAATTTCAGCAATAAATTTAATACTAATTTTAATGTACTTTTCTACATTAACCATCCTTTTTAATTTACTATACCTCATACAGTCAAAAGTCATTAATTCGGACACCCATAATCCGGAATGATCTATAATCCGGACTTCAAAGCTACAAACTTTCTGCACATGCGTTGCGTTCACGCATGCGCACAGGCATTTACGAGTGCATGTAAGACCTTTACGGCTGCGAATATGTTTGTGTGCATGCGCGTTTAATGTGTAACGGACGGTATAATGTTGCAGATTGCGTTGTTCCTTAATCTTCGAATTGGATCCGGCTTATTATTTTTTGCAGACTGTTAGAGCAATTTTATAAAAGTAAGCTTGAACTTTCGATTATGTCAAATAGAATTTCCGATATATATTTACTAATATGTAATTTGTATCTACAAAGCGAAAGTATGTTTCGAAATCCGAAATCTGTTTATCAATTTCACGCCGCGGATTAGAAGTTGATCTGTCAGCACTATCCTTATCTTCAGGGCAGATGTTTTTATTTTATTTGGCTTATAATTCCTTACTAAGTGTAGTATTTCATCTCGATGTACTCCGTCTTTGATATGATTTAAATCAAGTTCCTCGTCATTATAATTCGCTTCCAATAGTGAAGAAAGTGACCCACAGGTTTTTGAGAACGAAAACATTTTGATTGACAAATTAGTCGGTATTCTCAACACAGCAATTATAGGACTTGAACAGCGGAACTTTGTAACTAAACAAGAAATTATATCTGTTTAATAGAATTAAAGAGAAAGTATTATCACATGAAACGAAGCAACTTACATTGAAGGAAATGTTTAATAAAGTAAACAAATAAATATTAAGCTTTTTCTTTTTGTAAATTTTGATACCCTTTAGATCATAATTGTTCTTTATTTCATAAATTACGGTTTCATATTTTTAATTTTGTAATTTCTGCATGCCATCTTACCAGATTTAAACTGATGATCTATAATACGGAAAAATCGATAATCCGGAATCGCCGAAGTCCCGACAAGTCCGGATTAACGACTATTGACTGTATACTGTACCTGGATATACTCGGATACTTACTGCTATTTTAGGCACCCGAATGCAAGTTTTCTGATCCATTGTAGTACTTTAAATCTACTTTTTAAGGGGGAGTAGAAAAGGGTGTTGTTGTTGTTTTATAAGTTTTATAAAAACTGTCATTCTTATTTTTTAAAATTTCTATCAATTTTGAAGAAACTAAGAAAACAATTAAGCAGCTAAATTTGGATAGCATAACTGGTTAGTTAATGGTTTAAAGACCTAAGATACAAAAGGAGGGAGGAAAACTACTGCAAAAGGAGGGAGGAAAGCATATGGTTACGTAAAATAAATTTATTGGCATACTCCATTCTGATATCCAAATACAAGTTCACAAACAAGTTACATAAAATTTTAAAAACATAAATTTCAATGATAAAGTTATTTATAACTTTATTCTGCTTTTCTAAAATATTTTTACATAGTATATCACGAGATGTGCATTGCTTACATCTTTTCAAGTTAGCTTTCTGCAAACAAATATAAACTATTTCTGTTAAGTACTTTCATACTCCAACCGCCATGTTCACACACACACACAGTTACATAAAAGATGTATTAAAAATATTTCTTACATCTTCATTGTTCAGTGTTTCTGGATTTGAATCACTTTCATGTTCACTAGAACTGTCATTGTCTTGTATAGTCACAAATGTTGCCACAGGTAAAGTATGGCTTGAAACCATGCCAGCTTTTGTACCATTATTACAAGATAACTCTTCTGACCATGGATATTTCTTTGGAGTTGCTTGAATCATAATATTTTGGTTTACACTACATAATAAAAAAAAGAAAAACACCTGCTATTACCAAAGATTTCCTGAGAAAAATATGCATAAATATAAGTGTACATAAAAGTAAGTAACAGTGAGATCTACACGTGTGTGGAAAAATATGACACATATGTTAACACATATTGTGTGTAAAATTTCTTCTCCGGGATATTTTACTAATAATTGTCACAAAATTTAAAAAAATCTAAAATTCTTCTCAAACACATAGGTTTTGAAAGAATAAATAAAAAATTTTAAAAAAAAAAAAAATATTATTAAACATATTATTACAGCTCCTTTTATTTAAATGGCACCAAGATTGCCAATAAATTGATAATGTATGTCACTATGTCACTTGATAAATGGTCAGCAATCCTTAGAAAATCAAAAGTTATTAAAATTTTTTGAGGGGAAAAAATATAATAGGAATACAACATGAGTTTTTCTTGTCGCAGAATGATTACAAATTAATGCGGTTAGAACTACTTGCTATTTGACACTGATTTCAAATATATGTTGTCAATTTAGTCATAATTTTGGTACTGTTTAAATTAAAAGAGCCATAATAAAAAGTTCTCAAACTTTATACTCTGTTTACAAAATTTTTTCTAAAACTCAGCAGTTGTATTTTTTAGAGAATAACAAATCTGCAATTCAATTGTCTTTTCAAATATTTACACATTTCAAATAACATGTCAAAAACAAATTTTTATATACTATATTACATTCATTTTCTTTTTTTCCAAGACATTTTACAAGCAATTGAGTTTTCCCAAAATAACAAATCTGCAATTCATTTTTCCCCAAATATGTAGATGTGTTGTAACAAAAAAAAATGCCCTATTAATTATCACTAAACAGATTAATTTAAAAACATCTTTATACATAGCCTCTATAAAATTTTAATGCAGGATAAGAATGACCACTTTGCTGTATAATTATGTCTCCACATACCCTCTTCGTACTATAGAGCATCATTTCATTCAGGCATATCTTACAGAAACAATTTATGACCGAATGTTACATCCTCTTTTACTTTCATTTATCTTTAGCATCAATTTATCACAGATATGATTCATCACAAACTGCGAAAAAAGGGGGAAATCCCAAAAATTAATTATATCTGAACAACATGAAATTCATCTCTAATATTCCAAAATAAAGAATTTGAATGCAAGTTTGCTGAGCCAAGAGCTATGAAATATAGAATGTAAATTTCCAAACAATGAAGGTATGCATCTTAAAGCTATGTTTCAAAATTCAATTTAAACTTTACTTTTTTAAATTCAATGTTGAAATGACTTTTTTGACAGTTTATAGCACATATCTTTGCTTAATAAACAAAGTAAAAACCTCAGAATTTTACTGTTTGCACCATCAGATAGAGTTAAAAAAAAAAAATCTTTTCAATGAAAATCACACAGATTATAAAACAAATTTTTTGCCCCCCCCCCCCTTTCTTTAAAACAAGAATGATTTAAAAAAAATATTAACTGGGCATTTCTTTAGATTTTTTTTTTTTTTTTTTTTTTTTTTTTTTTTTTTTTTTTTAATATAATATATTGCGGCGCATCTTTTTTTCATATGGAAATGGAGCATTCATTCTTCCTCAGGCATCATGATAATTTCTTGAAACTATTGTTTTAAGTACATAACATCATTATAAGTCGCACGATTCATTTTTGCACATTCTTTCTACCCACCTAGCCAGTATAGTGATTAGTGGCTCTGACTGTCATAGCAATGGGTCCGAGTTTGAATCCCAGAGAAGGTGTGGTTGTAACAGTCTTCTCTACTATAGGCAACAGTGTCCACTTGTTTAGGTGCCCTTATAATGAATGGCCACCAATTCCAGCCCTTGTAGTCGTGCAAGGCTAATGGCTATTAAATGAAGCACCTGGCCATTAAAAAAAAAAAAAAATTTGTTTTCTTCTATACAGAGTTTTCTGGTGTTGATTTTATTTAATCCTTTATTAATTCCTTCCCATCCATACCCCAGCTGTAAAAAATTATTTGAAATTAGGCTTACTACAAAAATCTGCTCCCTCCCTGCCTCCCCTCAAAAACATTTTTGCATTTAATAGTCATATCTTATTAATCTCATTTTTTCTTTCCAGTTTATTAAATAAAACAAGAGAATTTAAAGACAGGCTCCTCTTTAAAATCATTTGCAGTAGAATCTGGAATGTAATTTTTTCCCCCATTTTATAAGTTTACTAGCTGCTTCAGTTTTCAGTCTGGGATGGCAGCCTTTGATTATCATGTGTAATTTGTCAAAGGCTGGCTACACAAGATGCAAGAAAAAAATAAATCTATACAAATTTATTTTCAATGCTTCATATTTTTATTTTTGTTAATTTGCATTAAAAATAAACATGACTAAAAAACAGCTTACTTTTTTTTAAATTTAATTGACAAAAAATTAAAATAGATGCGATAGCATACATTTACAATGGGATACTGCATGAAACTCATTTTTAGTTACAAAAAGCAGAAATAAATATAAAAACTAAAACTGTTAAGCAAAATATATATGCCTATTTACATTAATTAAAATAATGACAATTTTTTTAAAGATTTTTCTTTGTAATGCTTATAGGCATGTACTCTATTTGTCACATATGAAGATATAAATTAAAATTTAATATTATACCAAATTTATATATTAAGTTCAAATGTACATATTCTTAGATAATAATCACTTTTGCATTAAATATTTAAATTATAATAAAAAAATTAAAATGTCAGATTTTGATTAAGACTGTTTTTGTTACAAGATGAATATCATTCATCATATAATACAGTTCATTTTTAGTCAATGATTAGTAGATTACAACATTATAAGATTTTAATTAAGATATTATTAAGTACATACTTGTCAAGAGAAAGACTATCCTTTAACACATTGTTATTTCCATTCAATTTCATAAGCTCTCTATAATCAACTTTGTTCCCTTCTGCAATGAATATAAACTTTTGTTCATTATTTCGGTCAGCAGTCACCAAATACTGCCGATCTGGATTATACAACACGGGCTTGTTGGTTCTCGCTCCAGCACCTGTCTATAAAAAATAAGTGCATAAGTAAATAAGCAAACAGTTTTTTAACAAATGTTATATAAAACATCTTATTAATCATCCAGAAAGAAATACCATTTTGGAAATGGAAAAAAAAATACTTAAAAAGATGGAGAAGCAGTAATACTTAAAAAGATTTTATTTTTCATTTAAAAATTCAAAGTCACCAGAAATTAAATGCTTGCTTTTAGATTACTAGTTATGAGATTATTCAGAATATTATAAGTACCTTCAATGAAATTAAAATTGGATTTCTATTTTTCCCACTTAACCATTCTTTTGCTGTTAGCGATGGTGTTGGTGCAGCAGTATCAGGAAAGATATCTTCTTGAAATTGTTCTGACTGAAAGATAAAGAAATTTTTGTGAAATAGCAGTACATTTTATCATAATAGCAAAATTCTGAAAAATGGAGGCCAGTAGTGATGTCTATAAAGAAACGCAAATTTAAATTCTAAACTTCTGAGAACAAATTTATAAAGCAGAAACAAAATAAGATGATGGCAAAATTTTGTGCTTGATCTTCATAACATGCAGATATATAGATGCAGTGCAGCAATGGCGTTTTATTTCCATCCACGTGGTATACAAATAAATAGGTAGAAGCATGAGCCATTTTAAAGATATAATTGAGTAATTTGAGCATGAATGGATTTTTTTCAAAATACACAGCAAAAAGTTCTATTTGTGCCAAAATATATTGTATTAATTTTTTAACCCTCTGAGTGGCACAGGATTTTAGATCCATCATGAAGACCAGTATTTAAACAGCATTTATTAATTTAACTTGTATAAGCACTTATTTTAGTCTGTATTTTCATAAACTTACATTCATTAAGATGGTATTTACATTATTAAAGAAAGTAAGAAAAGAAAATATCTTAAATTATAAGCTAATATATGCCAAGTAACAAAACTTCTGATGACCGGATAAACCCGGTCATAATGCTCAGAGGGTTAAAGAAGTAAGTTGTAACCACCATAAATAGCATTTGAGGTATGAATTCAAAACTTCCTTTTTCTCATAGCATGGTAAAAATATGGCAGATATGTGAGTTAAACTTGGATGATAAACAATTAAACTAGAAGGCCACTAGACAACCTTCCAGAAAATATGGCATCAAGCATTTTGTTGTCACCTAAAACAAATAATACAAGAATTATAAATAAATTACTAAGAGGATTAAGACTAATAATTTATCTTCCATTCAACATGAAAATTCAATTGGAAACCAGAAGAAAATGCATGTTTTACCATACCGGGGGGAATGTCCTATATCTTACAAAACTTTAAAAAATGTGCACCATAGGAACACATTTTCCTAAGTGCAGAGCAAGAGCAATCTTAATTACTTATTTATATTCATACTAAATAATTACATTAATTACAAAATACATTGTTAAATTATATGAAACATTTCTGCATGCTTAAAAAGCTATTTTCTTCCTTTAAAATCAGATAAACATAGTTGTGGCTCAGTACATGTACTAGCAATTCTTTAGTTTTCTTAAGTTTTAACATGAATTTTAGCCTACTGGCATGAATGCTACTATATCTGCTCCATACTGTAGTAAGCAAAAAAAAGGATATAACTACTACGATAGCTCTATGGGATAAAATTATAAATTAAGACAAAAAAAAAGACAATATATAAACTTCTTAATTGGCACTGCAGAAAACTTTTTGTAGCTATCATAAGAGATATGCTGTTAGCAATTGGATTTTTAGAATCTATGTAATTTACTTCAAGTTAAAAACATAACAATCAGAATTTAAAAATCAAGTTATTTTAAATGTTTAAAAAGTATAAAATAGCTACAATTATTTAGCATAAATAGGTGTATTATTGTACAATACGAATTTCAGCATACATTAAATTAGTATGTGTATAGATACCTCAAAGTTTTAAAGAGAGGAAAGAATTTTTTATAAATAGTTTCATAAAAGTGAATAAATGCTTACTTTTCGAGGAACAATCATGGAAACAGGTTCGCATAGAGGTTTGACTGCATGCAGTTTATAAAAACGAAATACTTCACATCGTAAAACATCTAGGCCTCGTTTGGGCATGAAACCTAAGCCTCTTTGGGGAAAACCAGTTAAAAATTGGTTTAAATAATGGCACCATGGTGGTTCATTGACAATTTCATAATATCGAATATTCCCATCCCCCTAAAAAGGAAAAAAATCAGAATAGTATGATAAATAAGATTATAAAATTGATATCTCTCATTTTAACCAAAATATAAGATATCCTTGTATCTTTATGGGTTAAGGAAGAAAAAAAATGCAGCTTGCATCAGATTTATGGGGTATGCAAAATACAACTGTGAAAAGCATCCCATTTTAAGGAGACCCAGATTATTAATCAATGTTTTTAAAAATAGCAAATATATACTGTACCTTAAGGTGAGTGTCCATTCATCATGCAGACAGCTCCCCCCCTGGCTGATGAACCACACATTGAAATCATAAGGTTTTATATAAAAATCATTCGAGGGTTCTTTTTTTTTTTTTTTTTTTTTTTTTTAAATTTATTTATTGCATAATATGTGTTATTTTCCCAGGGAACTAGAAAATAGCAGAATTCGTTTTGATATCAAAGAATAATTACAGTAGCTATGGACTAATTTGTCTTTTGAAAGTCCTTGAAAAAATTTTAGATAAACTGATTTTACAGATAAACCGATTATAGTTTTTATTCAAAATTAAAAATGTTTTTATCTGATAGTCATTATGGTTTTACGTCCGGGTGAAGAAATGAAGATGCACTTTATGATGTTATCAATTACATAAGAAATAACTGAAAATAAGAACATGTGGTTGCAATATTGTTCAACGTGAGCGGTGCTTTTGGCTCTATATTCTAGCCTACCCCCCTTAATAAACTTGTCAATATGGGAATTTCAAAAAGAGATCTTTAATATTACAAAGGATTACTTTATTGAATGCCAAACAGTTTAAGATTCTGGAGGTAAAGGTAATTATATTACAATTAAACTTACATGGGCTGTACACAGGGATACTGCAGTACTCTGCTGTATTTGAACCTCATTGCAAATAACTTGTTGAAAAAGAATTCAAAAGAAAACACAAAGTTTTTTTGCCTATGCCGATGACCTCCTGGTCCTTATTGAAGGAAAATCTTTAGAAGCTGTAGAAAAATTCTTTATGGAACTTAAATGCAAACTTGGAGAACTGGGAGACCAAAGAACTTAAAACTTAATATAAATAAAACTAATGCAATTTTTTCCCCTCAGGGTAATCACAATAAAAACAAAATGGCCACAGAATAAGCTTCAAAAAAGAAAATTAAACATTTACGCATTTTAATCAACAACTCTCTCTTCATATTTTAAGGAAATTTAAAGGATATAGGAGGATTGGGAGAATTCTGATCAACTACAGAAGGATAGTGTCAAGAGATGTCAATTAGACATGCCACTCTGATGGTTGTATAAGAAACTGTCTTCATTCTAACAACTGTGTATGGCATAGGTGCAGGGGGTTGCCTTGCAATGGAATTTGTGCATCTTAGAATGAAACTGAGTACTATTTAGACAGCCTGGCTCTTAATGTTAACCACATGCTTCATAACAGTTTCCACAGAGGTAATATCCATACTGACCAATGTGCCCCCAGTCTCAAACCAATATTTATTTTATTACAACAAATTTTGAGAAGAGGTAAACTGGATATTAAATTATATGATGGAAATACTGTTACTCACTGGGCTTTTAAAAGCTTTGATATTAATAAAATACACCTTGCACAGAAGAGATAAATTATGTATTATAGATATCCTCCCCAGGTGCCTATACCGATGGGTCTGATGTCGGGGAGAATATCACCTTTGCCTTTCCAGTTATTTATTATAGAGCCGAGATAGACTGCGAGAAATATAAGGTAAATGAATATAATTCGGTATTTCAGGTGGAGCCAATGGCTATTTACTTCGGTTTAAAAAGGATAAAAATGTTTCTAAAAATAGAATATACTATCAATACAGTCAAAAGTCTTTAATCCAGACGTCCATAATCCGGACCGCAAAGCTACAAACTTTCTGCGTCAACGTATAATGCATTCACGCATGCGAATGATACCGTTTCGCATGCGCATAATATGTTTACACATGCACGTTTAATGTATAACTGACAGTATAAGCTAAGCTAAAATTATCTAATTATCTATTTCAGTTAATGTTGCAGATTGCGTTGTTCCTTAATCTTCGAAATGGACCCGGCTTATTATTTTTTGCAGACAGAGTAATTTTATAAAAGTAAGCTTGAACTTTCGATTATGTCAAAAAGAATTTCCGATTCTGGAGCTGCTGAAGGATCTAAAAGTGAAAGCATGTTTTGATGTCCATCAAACAAAAAGTAGAATTGCTGCAAAAAATGGATAAAGGCATATCATTTGTTTCTCTAACCATTCCGAAATCTGTTTATCAATTTCATGCTGCCCTGAGGGTGGGGGGTCGACGTGGCGTGTAATGAACTGGAAGTTGATCTGTCAGCACTATCCTTATCTTCAGGGCAGATGTTTTTATTTCATTCGGATTTTAATTCCTTACTAAATGTAGTATTTCATCTTGATGTACTCCGTCTTTGATATGATTTAAATCAAATTCCTCGTCATTATAAATATCACAAATACACATCAAACAGTTTTCTGGTTGCAATTTTCTAATATCGACTATGCGTAATGTATGCTTTACGCATGTGCGCGTTGAAAGAAATGTTTAATAAAGTAAACAAATAAATATTAAGGCTTTGTTTCGTAAATTTTGATACCCTTTAGATCATAATTACTCTTTATTTCATAAATTTCGGTTTCATATTTTTAATTTTATAATTTCTGCATGCCATCTTACCAGATTTAAACTGATGATCTATAATCCGGAATTGCCAAAGTCCCGACGAGTCCGGATTAAAGACTTTTGACTGTATGTATACTGACAGTTTATCAACTTTACAGGCACTTTCCTGCCTGGATCAGACAAATGAACTGATATTAGATATAACAGAACTTTATTTTGAACTCCTGGGAGGGCATATAATTAATTTGAACTGGGTAAAAGCACAAACAGCCTTAGTGGAAATGACAGGGTGGACATAATGGCCAAATTGGCTATTACACAAAATGACACAGAAATCCTTGAGATGCATTGGTTAAAGAAAGGGGCCTATACCTACAAATACTTATGAAAAATTATACCTACAAATTATAGAAAGAAAAATGGGAAATGTCTGATATGAATAAATATATGAGACTGGTAACAATTAAAAAAAAGTATAAGCACATAATGATACAGATTTTAATCAAATTTTAACGGGTCATGGCCATTTTCTTGACTGCGACCTTTGTGGTAGCTGCAATAAAACTGGAGATGCTGAACACTTCATAGAGACAAGTCTACTACTTTTGAAAGATATAAGGAAAGATTTTATTATAAATGAAACTTTTACCATGGAATGAATTTTACCAAATTTTGACAAAGCAAGAAGTCCATCAAGAAAGATTATAGCAGTATAGGCAAAGAATAGTGCATGCAAATAACAGTATTTCAGAATGTAACAGCATCACATTCAAGAGCAGTATTTCAGCATGTAAACTGTTCAGTATGTAGTTTAAATATTACCAAAGTTATACATGAAAAGCTAACCTAAGTTATATAAGTAATCTGTAAAAGCTGAGCTATGTTGCATGTAAATTGTTCAGTATTTCAGCAACTTCAGTCAGCAATACCAACAGTATTTCGATATGTAATAACAGCAGGATTGACTGAAATGCTAACCACAGCATAATTTAAAGAAAAAAAAAATAACTCTTAACATAACATATCCAACAAAATCATGAATTATGCTTTAACTACAAAATTCATAAAAATGTTTTCACTCAACTAGGCACAAAAACATCAAAACATCCAAAGCTGAAAATTTTTCTAATGGGAATATTCATCTAAGAACAGCTAACTCATAATATATTTTTTTTAATTAAGTGAATGAAAATAATAGCATCATTAGAGCACAAGTTGTAAAAATTATTTTTGTTTGCTGCAACTTCAATTTTTATGGAATGTAAATGAAAAACACTAAGAAGATATTATTATATTTATTAACGAAAATGATAATAATATTTATGAAATATAGCAAAATATAAGTTAAAGATTGCAATGCTAGGTTAATTTTTTTTTTAACATGCAATTTCAATAGGGGGCCCTGTGGACTGACTGGAAAGACAACTTTTTGCTGTATGAACAATTTGAGTTCTATTCTTGAACGATTCTGCATGTGTTGCTGAGTAAGTATTGTTAAATTATAATTAAACATGATGCATAATAATGTTGTACTAATAATGTGATTTGTTATTTATTTAAAAATGCTATCTAGGGATGGGGTTTTTGCTGTGACAAAAAATAATCTCCAAGGCATATACTTTTTTAAAAAATCCTTTTGTTAGTTCCTACAATAGTAATTTTTCCTGTTGCTGTATTTAAAATACATTTTTTTCTTTAATAAAATAATGTAAAACATATATTCTTTTTGAGGATTGTTTCTTGATGTCCAATTAAACTTTATTTCAATATCACTGATCATAATATAACTTTCATGATTAGAGAGATCATAACAAAATACAGGATAAAGCTTTTCAAATTTTAAAAGATCCATCATACATTTCGTTTCAGAATCAATATCATTCAATCCTACTTTTAAAAGCTATGCATATAATCTATAGTTATTATATTTTTTAGAAAAATCCATTTTATAATTTGTATTATAAAATTGCTTTTCATTAACAATTCAATAACAAAAAGCATATCTAAATTTTCAAATATTCTCTTACTTTGTGCTGCTTTAATTTCTCTTTCAACATATTGAGGAAGAATATATAACCTTACAACATCATCTGAAGTAGATGCTATTTTATATGCACCAGATGAAAATGAAGTTGGAGGTGATTTTAACATTCTGAATTCATTCCATTCTATTTTTATTTCCGTTATCATTTTAAAATTTCCAAATGTAAGCTGTGCTTCATTTTTTAATTTATAATGACTTAACATCAGTTTTAAATCTTCAACAAATACTTTATAATTATTTTTTTTCATTAGTATATATCACATTTTTACTTCTATTTCTCTGCCTTTAAAATCATTACAGCTGCACCATCCAAATATTTTATCCCAAATTAATTCATGTTTATCTACTACAGTTTTAGTTTAATATATATATATATATATGCTGTGCACCAGTTTTTGCCCCTCATAAGACAATTTTCAATAATACCTCAATAACTTCAAATTCGTCAGTACACCTCATACAAAAACATGTTATGCTATATTTGCTGTGTTAATATTCTCATCAAAAACTACCAAGAATGCTAAAAAATCTATGCTTTCTTCTTTTAATGACATCATAAATCATTAAAAATTTTGTTAATATGTTTTCCTACCACACTGGCTGATAAACTAATATTTTTTTAAATAACCAGAACATTATTTGCCAGAACAATGTTCAAAAGACTTATTAAATAATCTTTATGAAATTCGCCATCAGTAAATATCTTTTGATTGTTTTGCAATAATGTGCTTGAAACAAAAACTTGCACGAACAGCTGAGTTACTGAATTTATTTTCTCCTGTACAAAAAAAAAGGGGGTTAGTCTTTTTAAGCCACATTTCAGAAACTAAGTTTTCTTTCATAAATTTGTCTTCCAACTTCCAACATTTCAAATTTTTCTTTATGATTCATTTCATATGAAAATATAATTGCATTCTTTGAAAACTGATATTCCCTTGTAACAAATAAAACATACAATTTACAATTACAAGAGTACATAATTTCCCATTGCCCTTAAAAACAATCCTTTCTTTGCCCACTTTTCTTTTATATAAGACTTGCAGTTTAATATACGAGGGCTATCCAGAAAGTAGATTACGTTTTGGAATAAAAAAATAAACAAAGTATAGGAAACAAATTTTATTATATACAGATGAAAGCCACACTCAAATACTACTTTTCTACATAGTCACCATACAAATTAAGGCATTTATCGTAGCGATGTACGAGCTTGGAAATTCCTTCGTCGAAAAATTCGGCCGCCTGCGCCTTCAACCACTTCGTTACCTCTTCTTGCAGCTGTGCGTCGTCATCAAAACGCTGCATAGCCAGCCACTTCTTCATTGCTGGGAATAGGTGGAAGTCGCTCGGTGCCAGGTCGGGACTGTACGGCGGATGAGGAAACAACTCCCACTTAAAAGATTCAAGAACTTTACGAGTGACAATAGCCGTGTGGGGCCGGGCGTTGTCGTGAATCAACAAGATCTTAGAGCTCAACATTCCTCTGCGCTTGTTTTGAATTGCTCTTCTGAGTTTTTGGAGAGTTTGGCAATACTTTTGAGAGTTTATTGTAGTGCCTCTTTCCAGGAAGTCCACCAAAATTACACCTTTTCTGTCCCAAAAAACAGTCGCCATCATCTTCCTTGCCGACATTGTTTGCATGCATTTCTTGGGTTTTTGGGGAGAACTTGTGTGCCCCCACTGCATTGATTGCAATTTCGTTTCACAGTTCACATGTTTCACCCATGTTTCGTCACCAGTAACGATGCAATTGAGTAAAGAGTCACCATCCTTATGGTAAGCGTCCAAAAAGTTCAACGCTGCAGCCATTCGCTGATTTTTGTGGTCCTCTGTCAAGATTTTTGGAATCCATCTTGCACAAAACTTGTGGTAACCAAGCTTTTCGCTGATGATTTCGTGCAACAAACTTCGCGAAATTTGTGGAAAACTCAAAGAAAGTTCCGTTATTGTGAAATTTCGATTTTCACAGACTTTAGCATCGACTTTTTCGAGAAGTTCGGCGGTCACTATGCTGGGTCTCCCACTTCGATCTTCGTCGTGAACATTGGTTCGGCCATTTTGAAATCTTATGACCCACTGACGCACTCCACCTTCAGTGATAATGTTGTCCCCATACACTTCACGAAGCTGCCGATAGATTTCTATCAGTTTACAGTTTTTTGCAGTCAGAAACCTTATTACTGAGCGCAGCTCGCGGGATTTTCAATTAACGCAGACATTTCAAACCGTCACAGTATCTGAACGGAGCACAGCATGAACCTCTCACTAGCACGGCTAGATGCAGACTGAGCTGCGCAACGCTCTGACCCCAAGATGGCCGCGCTAGCCCCGCCCCTAGCGGACACAGACGGAAACGTAATCTACTTCCTGGATGGCCCTCGTATATACTTAAAGTCAGTATTATAATTTTATTTACAAAATTAATTCTACAAGATAAAGTTTCACATGAATGCAATGCTTAAAAAGTTATGCACAGTTGTAAACAATAGATATCGATATAATGCATACCTAACAGCAAGCATAAATACCCACATTTCATACACCACAAAATTGCTTTTGAGTCTAGATGTGAGCAGTGAACCACTAGTTTGAGAAGATTGGTCTACATCAGGCCCATGAATTCATCAGAGCCAAGAAAATGTTTGTGCCCATGACTGGAGAAGGCATAAGGCATCTTTATAGGTGAGATAAGGAATTTATCCAGCTCCATACAAATTCTGATGGAGAATATCCCAGGGGCATGGATCAAAGGTTCTAAGCCCCTTTTTTTGCCTACTACCTAAATCTCAAGGGAGCTTTTAGCTTGTTAGCTTGACAGTATTTTAAATGCCTACATGTCACAAAGATACTCAACACTTACAAACATGCATGCCTTCAGAATACAAATGCACGCTCCCCAGCCATGCACACAAGATGATACAACTGCTTTTTTTTTTTTTCTATTAAATTCTGAAATTTCCAAATTAAATTTTAAAACTCCAATTAGACACAATCATTTATCTAATATTCTAGCTAATTAAGCAGCAAACAAGAATAATATTACAGAAAATGATTATAAATTAGACACAGAAGAAGTGGCAACAACCAGTGGAAGCAGAGGAGAAAAGGTACACATCTTTGCTTTGACTATCCCTTGCTAATGAATTTTATAATTGAATATATATAATATATATTTTCTTAAGTGATTTTCTAAAAAATAAGTTTCAAAACTGACTTCCTCAAAAATAAGTTTTCAAAGCTTTAGTGGCAATGTTTCTTGAAGTTTCTGGATATACTTATCCTTTTTCTAGCAACACTATAAATAAGGGACAATTAATCAATCAATTATCAATTTATTTAAGAGTCATATGCCTATTTGCTCTTAAGTTTCACATTCAATGATTACTGCTTTAGATTTTGTTCTGCAACTAATTTGGTGATCTCAGATACTCTTCACGTGTTATTAAGAATTTCACCTTTTCCTCCACTTTTCTCTTTAAACTATTTACAACTGTTTAATTCCCTGTAAACTTGCTGTTATTCTCCATAAAGTTTTAAGTTTTCTAGTCTTCTAGCTCAATTATTTAATAAAATTTCTAGAACTCATAGCATGCAAAACTACATTGTTTTATACTTGTATACCATTATCTACTTCCAAAGCTTTCTAGAATTTTAGCTGTAATTATGTTCTACATATGATTTCTATTTATATAGACAATGTACTTATACATATTACTCTTACTTTTAGTATTATTTTAAGTTTCATTTATTACTTGGTAGATCTTTTTGGAAGGCTGAGGAGCTTAGAAAAGAAAAATACTTTCTATATAAATTATTAGCAATAACATCTTAGTTTTATAACATTTTCTTTTATGAAAAGCTCCAGGAGAATGCTCTACTTTCAAAAGTTCACAAAACGATGAACAAAAACTATTTTTAATAAAATGTTAATATTAATCTACATAAAAATACAATAAAAAAGTAAATTACCTTTCCTGCTACATAAACCATTTTAGTATCATGGTCATAAAATGGAAATAAAACACCAGAAGAAGAATCAATATTTTCAATCCTTAAAGGAGCATCAAGATTGTGCTATTAAGAAATATATAATTAGTACATGGAAGAGAAAATGCAATAACAAATCAAAGTATTAAAAAAATAAATAAACTGACAGTACAATTAAACTTCTTATAGGTAACACTATATTTTATCTTTCTTCTATATAAAGTACAAATACATTTTTGCTTGTAATTATTATTTTAATTTTATATTATCTTTCAAGACACTTTGACACTTATGGCACAGAGATACTTCAGCATTTCTTTTGGTGCCACATCAAACTTATAGTTTAGATCAGGGATAGGCAAACTACGGCCCGCTGGAAAGTTCTATCCGGCCCACGGATAGAATTTTAATTTGCCCGTTCATGGCAAATTAAAAGAAATATATATTTATATATTATATATCCATCTCCTTTCTACTTTGTTTAAATATTATTTTTTCTTCCCTTTTTTCAAAGGCCTGATGATCATTTTAATTTCTCTATTTTTGCTCTACAAAACATAAATTGACGGAAACAGCAAGCACAGACAGCTTTCAATCGGTAAAGTGTTAACAGCAGAAGTTCTTTGTTAGTTATAGCTGTAGATTGGTGCCAAGCATTATCTCTTTCTCGGGAAAAAGACATATGGGAATCCAATTATAGGTGAATTAGACCTCTTAGAAAAAACTTAACTTAAAACTCATTAAAATTTAATCTGTTTGCTGACAGCTAGCTAGTCTTAATTTCCGAGGTTAAATTCAATACCCTCAGTAAATGAAGAGAAGCTTAAGAATTATGAAGATGGCTTGAAAAATCTACATTTTGAGTTCGAATGAAGATTTCAGTCCCATTCAAATAGAATTGGATATTCTTACCATGCCTTTCAACGTAAATTGTAAAGTAGTGAGGTCAGATATGCAGCTTGAATTAATTGAGTTGCAATCTAACAATCATCTCAAGCAGTTGTTTCTAAATATGCCAAAGTTCGAGTTTTACAAATCATTATCAAAAT
Source organism: Stegodyphus dumicola (assembly GCF_044657685.1). NCBI lineage: Eukaryota > Metazoa > Arthropoda > Arachnida > Araneae > Eresidae > Stegodyphus > Stegodyphus dumicola. The sequence goes on along the minus strand of NC_140776.1, from coordinate 180,454,016 downwards.
TAAGTTTCCCAAATTTAATATCTCATGCTCAGAAAATAAGTGCTATGTTTGTTTCATCTTAGGTGTGTAAACAAGTGTTTTAAACCATAAATCTTAGAAAGAATTATTTCAGAAGTAGACCGACAGATGAGCATTTTTAGCCTCATTCTTTAGAATCAGAACATCTCACTTCAAAGCTCAACATAAGGAACTTTTAAAAATGAAATCGTAATTTCATTTATCTCATTAACGTAGTTAAATTGCAATACTTGTATATTGTTTTTAAAATTTTGGAAAAATTTATCTTGTCCCGCCAAACTTTATATAAACAGTATGTTTTTGAAATGCTTGTTTTATTAGTAACTTTACAAAATATATTAGCCTGTTTTTAATGCATGTATATTGAAATTAAATTGAAAAATATTTCCTTAATTATCAAAATCTTGAATCCTTTTTTACCTGAATAACAATGTTTCAAAATGTTTTCAATTAAAAAATTACGTGCAAATACTTTAACAAAATTTATACCTGTGACCACACAGCCCACTGTCTGTCACTAAAACGAGAGAAACCAGTGGTAAAGATACGTCCTGTATCTCCTAAGAAAACTGCTTTTGATGCTTTTGACCCTTGATGACATATTCCTTCCTTTAATTAAAAGAGAAAACACATTTAAGACCTGTTTCATTAACAAAAAAACAAAGAGAGAGACCAGAAATTCAACACAATGCTGAACACAATACCGATACAGTAGAATAGGAAACGATAACAAATACTTGACATCCACTCTTCTTTTTTTTTTTTTTTTTTTTAAATGGAAATAAACAAAATATTGGTTTCTAAACAATTCAATACCTTAAATTTAACAACAATTTCTTCCCCTTATATAAACACACAAATATATTTCTTAACAAAAATATACTATATTATAGCATATTTTGATTCAAAAAATTAATTTATTTCAGACTGAATCATTGTACATATTGATTACAATTCTATGAAAATTTTATGAAGCTTAATGTCTTAAAACATATATATATAAAGGTAGCAGAAACTTAATTTTATCAAAAATACATAAATCTTAAATGAAGATCACTTGTAATATATTTACAGCTGAAACTTTTCAGATCTTCACTTTAGAAAATAAATTACAATATTAATCAAAACAATTTTTTAATTACTTGTAAAATACTTCCACTTCTAGCATCAATCACACGGAGTTTTTTATCTTTACAAGTGGTTGCGATCAAGCTTCCGTCTCGATTAAAAGACAGAGAATGTATTGTATCAGGATGGCATATAATACTATTTACAAGAGAACCTTCTCCTATATTCCATACTAAAATCTAAAAAGAAAATACAATACCATAAAACACTATAAAATTCTAAAACCACAGAACATATAAGAATAATCTATATATACAATACAAAGTCCGTAATCTGGACGTCCATTATCCTGAATGAGCTATAATCCGGACCTCAAAGCCACAAACTGAATGAGCATACATTACACGCATATGCTTTACACATGCACAAGTTTAAAGAAAATGTTTAATGAAATAAACAAATATTAAGTTTTTTTTTTTTTTTTTTTTTTTTTTTTTTTTTTTTTTTTTTTTGTAAATTTGATACCCTTTAGATCATAATTGCTTTTTATTTCATAAATTACGGTTTCATATTTTTAATAGTATAATTTCTACATGCCATCTTACCAGATTTAAATTGATGACCTATAATCTGGAAAAAACCCTAATCCGAAGTTCCGACGAGTCCAGATTACGGACTTTGTACTGTATACATATAATAATTAAGTAAATAATGTAGAGATAATAAAAATAATTAAATCAATAAAGGTAGCAAACTTATTAACAGAAAGAAAATTTAATACAAATCAAAACTGAAACAAAAAGTATATAGATACAGCCTGAGTAAAAACTTTAAGGGCAGTAAAAATTTTTGAGAAAATGAAAATGTAATGAAAATGAATGTAAAATGAAATAAAAGGGATTCAAATAATATTAATTATTAAAGTTCATTGATAAGAAATAAATGCTATAAACATAATTTGTAAATACATAATTATGAGAAACATGTGGTTATTTACAAAGCTAGTATTTCTGGCTGAGTAAAAACTTTAAGGCCACCAGTCATTTTTTAAAAATAAATGTAATATAATCGTGTAATTACCATTGCAACTACTAGCTTGTGACAACGCTGCAATTTTCATATTTGTCATACATTTCTTCGAAGTATTAATGATCTTTGTGAAGATGGCGAAGGGTAAGAAGTTAACTGATCGTGAAAGAAGAGAGATCGAAGCTTTGTCTTTAACAGGAATGAGTAGTCGTGCTATTGCGATAATGATAGGAAGATCAAAGACTGTAGTCAACAAATTTTTTTAAAATTGAATTACAATTATGGTAAAAAGAATACTCGGGGAAGACCTAAAGCTTTGTCCTCGCGTGATGAAAGAAGAGTTTGCGAACTTGTATCTACTGGAAAATACTCAACCAGGAAACTGATTCCGACGACAGGTTTAAAAGTTTGTCAAAAGAAAACGATTTATAGCACAATTAGAAGGTCTGGAAGATTCATTTATACAGCAAAATTGACTAAGCCTCAGTTACTGCAGAGACACAAAATAGAGTGTTTGAACTTTGGCCAGAAAGTCATGACCTGGGACAACCAATGGATAGAAATTATTTTTTCTGATAAAAAAAAATGGAATTTGGATGGACCAGATGGCTGGAATTTCTACTGGCATGATATAAGAAATGAAAAAGAAATATTCTCCAAGCGCCAATTAGGTGGAGGGTCTGTCATGACTTGGGGCTGTTTTGCTTACAGTGGTGTGGGCTCAATTGCATTCGTTTCAGTTAGAATGAATTCACAAGGATATCAAAATGTCCTAACAAATCATCTTTTGTCAAATGCTGAATGTCTTGCTGGAGAAAATTGGAAATATAAGCAAGACAATGCATCCTTCCATTCGAGTAACAGTACAAAAAATTGGTTCCAAGTCAACAATGTTGAAACTGTGAAATGGCAGCTAGATCACCTGACCTCAACCCAATCGAGAACCTTTGGGGTGACTTAGCAAGAAGCGTTTATATAAATGGGAGACATTTTACATCAACAACAGGGCTCAAATCTACTATCGAAGATGAATGGTATAAAACCGACCCGACCCTTTGTCAAAAACTCATTTCATCCATGAAAACAAGAATATTTGAAGCAATTCGAAGAAATGGCTCCTACACAACCTTCTAAGAATTTGTAATTTTTTTACTTATATGCTATTTTCTATGTTGGCCTTAAAGTTTTTACTCAGGCTCAAATATTCATCTGTGTGTTCTGTAATATTTTCTAATAATAAAATATTTGCAAATTAATTTTTCTACTTTTCTTACTTTTATTTAAGCTTAATAATTATCAAGCAAATGGTATTTTAATTCCTCAGTTTAAATGTTTCCATTTTCTCAAAAATTTTTACTGGCCTTAAAGATTTTACTCAGGCTTTATATAGAAGAAGAGTCATGAAACCATTAGTGTATATACAGACACTGAACTTATGTATTTGACCAACAAATGCAAACACTGTATAATGTACCAGCTGATGAAGGTAAACAAGTGGTTGACAATGATTCAACCGAGAGCTGAATAGTATACAGTTGAAGAGAATGCAAGTAGCTCACATGTTGTTCCACCATCATTCAATAATTATGACTAGAGTGGGTCTGTGAACATTCTACACAGGCATGCAACAATGAAAAACATTTTTGCTGGATAAATCATGATTTCTTTTATATCACATTAATGGTTGCATCATGGCATGCTATACTGCACATGAACACTTGATCAGTGCATATACCACAGAACACCAGCAGGCCAATTTGGAATACTATTTTATGAAGGGCATTTTCATAAGCCCAGTCGATTTTTAAGTCAGATTTAAAGGAATTAAATCATTTTTTAACTAAAAAATATTTTTACACCTATATAAATACAATTAATCACCAAAATTTCACCTAGTTTATACTTTTAGTTTTATAAATGAAGTTTAAAACAGAATAATTGTAAAACTGAGATGGCGGGAAAGAAAAACCTACTGATATAATTTTTCTTGCAACTGACAGTAATTTTAGATGGCATCAAATCATAATTTATTCAACTTTATTACTTGTTTATTATTAATTTTTTTTTATCTACATGTGTTTCTGTATCAATCATGTTAAAATATTTCTTCTAAAATTACTGTATTTTAAATATAAATATTTTTTTAAAGCCCCATATGTCAGTGCTTAAAAAAAATAAAACCAAATTATACCAGTTCTTGACCCTATCAAACAGAATGAGCTGAAAAATACGGTGTGAATGAAAAGAATAAAATGACTGTGTGCATAATTTGTAACAAAAAAAGTAACATGCATACAATGTAAAAAGGCATTTTGAAAAGTATTCAAAAATCAGCTTGTCAAACAGATGAAGAAAGGAAAGAATATTTTTTACAAAAGGAAAAAAAGAATAATTCACAAACCAATATTTTAAAGAATTTTGTATTCCAGTGCAACAAACACTTTTAGAATGTAGTACTATTTTATTTGCAAATTTTAAAGAAAAATATTTGATAATAAAGCATATAAATAAGCTACGAACAAGTCACAATACAAAGATCAAGTAATAAAATAAGAAAGAAATATTTCTTCACAAATACATAAAAATTTAAAGCATGCACAAATTACATTTCCAAAATAAAATACCTATGTATCTTTACAAGAATTCATTTAAGATATGAATTTTTTTTTTTTTTATTTATAAAATATCACAACTTTCTCAAAAACTGTAGAACATCAGTTTTCATAAAGAACGGTGGAAAGCTTAAGTGAATAAATAAAAATAAATTATTTTTCATGCACAGGGGAAAAATGCATTAATGAATATATTACAGCATGCACATATACAATAAAAATTTTACTTATTTGAATCAAAAATCATTTTTTAACTGGCTTTATTTCTTTCTGTACTTTTTAACATTAGAATTTGATTTAATGTTCTTTTAATATTATAAAAAAAAACAATTCTACACCAAATACTTAATATATAGTGTTAAATATATATTTTATCAATTATAATGATATCAATTATATTTTAATCAATTATATTTATCAATTATATTTTAATTTGTGTCAGTTAAACACCATATTAAAAAAAGAAATAAATAATTAGATTTTAAAGAAATGCATTTATTGCATTTCTTTAAAATCTAATTATTTATTTTTTATATAATTATTTACTTTTTATAATATCATTTCGCAAAGCAATAGGATGTCAAAGTGTATTATAATGAATAAAAAATTTTAGACATTTTTAAGGAGATTTTTAACTTCAATATATGAATAAAAATTTGAGAGAAAATGAGTAACAGGAACATAATAATATTTAAAGAAATTTAAATTTTAAACTTTACTATAGGTTGATACAAAAGCTCTGTTTTTACCATATAGTCAAATCCAACACTGAATAATATATTTTCAGCTGTAGGATGCCAAACAATATAGCCAACTCTTCGCTTATGACCAGTCAACTCTAAAACAGGCTGGTTCATATTTGCTTTCTTAAGACCACCATCTGGTATGTACCAAACTTTAATCTGTAATATACATTTTGAAATAGAAAATAAATTCTTCAAAAGCATTTAAAGACATCCGAGTACTAAAAAAATATGTTCAAATTTTATTTTTAAGAAAGATTAAATATAAAAATACCAAATCTAAGTTTGAAAGATAACAAAAATAATAGCAGTAGTAAATATTAATTAATACATTTTATTAATTTTTCAAGAAACTGGCACTTTTTAAAATAAGGCAAGAAAAAAGCTTTAGGTTGGCATAAATTTTGAATAAACTCTGTCAATTTTGAAAGTGACTAGACATAAGTCCCTCTTCTTACACAGAAAATTTTTTTGCAAAGTTTCTCCCACTTATAAAATTTTTCTCTGAAGTCTTTATAAAAATGTAGTTTCTTTAATTAATAACGTTAAATCTAAATGACCAATTCTTTCAAAATTTTAACATTTTAGCTCTGGCATGTTTCATTAATATCTTTCTCAATTGATGGCACTACATTTGTTTTGTCTTTTGTTTTCTCTTTTCTCTTTAGTTGGTAGATTAGGCTTTTCATATGGCCCCTCAGGAAAAAGTCCAAACACTGGAGATCTGGTGACCTTGATGGCCAAGCTATGGGATAACTTCGACCAATCCATCGCTCTGAAAATTTCATAGTTCATATCAACAAAAACCCTCTCAGCAAATCCATGGCAGAAAATGTCATTAGGTGCGAGGACTGACCCTTTTTATACAATTTATTTACGATGCCATCTAGCAGCTCACCGTTTGCATTCCAAACATACATTCTATGACGAATATTGCTCATATAGCTGTCTTCTATCACCCCCTAAAGTTTTGCCCACCTGTTCAGATTCACTCTGGATAGATGAAAAATGGCAAAAGCGAGAAACGAATCTCCTAGGCAAAGCAAAAATGTAAAAATATAAATCCTTCATTCCAGATGTTATGAAAATTAAAAAGCTGTTAATGCATAATTTTTTGTTCAGTCTCTTAACCCTTTGCGGCACAGTCTGGGCACACCTAAAACTTTTTCTCTGTACACACAGAAAAATTGAATGAGAAAGGATTTATAGGTTACTATAGGTTACTCTGAACCTTTTTACTTCCTAGTACGAAGTAAAAAGGAAGTATTGTAATCGCGAAAAGTTCCAGGCAGCATATTTCAACAAAAATATCCATTTTTACCGCTATCGAATGCAATTTAACGATGTTTTTGTGTGATATCTGTACGTAACGACAGAATAAAAGACACGTTTCCTCAAAAAAAAATTATAAAACTGCTTTAAAATTAATTTTGAAGAGAATTTTTCGTGGCATCTGTATTAACGTATGTACGTACGTATCTCCATAACTCAAAAACAAGTAGCCTCAGAACGTTGAAATTTTGTATATAGGACGGCTATAACATGTAGATGTGCACCTCGTATTTTGGTTGCAATCGGCCGCACCAAATGTATATAAATATATTTATATATATATCCACTCTGTAGCCCGGCTCAGTGATCTCAGTTTCTTTACTCTTATATGTATGTAAATTGTACATTTTTTGCTTTAAAAATGATTGAATTATGTTGTTTTTATCTTCCAGTTAAGGTTTTTATGCCTTTAGTAAATCTGTATGCAATATTTTTAGAATTATCAACAATTTTAAAGTTGTTTAAGTGCCGCTAAACCTTTTTTTATGGTGGCCATTGATTGTTTACATTTGAAACAACAGACTAGTGGATTTGTTGCCAATCTAGAGAAACTTAGCTTCGCAACAACAAGGATAACGCCTTCATTTATTATTGCCAATTAAATCATGCTTAATCCTTTCTGGAATTTTTTCGAGGAAATAAGTGTTTAAGATTTACTTCGTAATTTTTAATATAGATATTTTGAGTTTTTATGTATTTTTGCCTTCTCGCAAAGTGAGAACTGAATTAATTGAATGAGAAATACTCAATCGTCTGTGAAAAACTGTTTCTTTTTTGTTTTGTTTGCTTAATTTCTTTTATACATCATTCTAGCTTTATTATAGTATTTGAATAGAACATGTGGCAACGATTAGATAATTCTATTCTTTAAATGATATAAATTTTGTGCATTATGAGTTATAATATGAACAAAATATAATACTGTTAAGTGAATCTAGCGCCAGAGTGTTGCTATGGTAAACAAATACTAGAGTGAATTTTAAAGAATGCATTTATTCTATTGTGGTTTATGCGCTGTCGGCGAAGTAGATTTAATTCAATCCAATAATTTTAAATGAAATGCAAGAAAAATGCGTATAATTTAATATTCCGTACAAGGAAGTCATGAGGTGTACACATCAGATTTTTTATTTATAGTTGATGGCAGCACAACACAAACCAGTCCATATATTTTAGCCATTTAGTTTTTAAAAACACTCATTTTTCAAAGAAATCTTCCAGATTTTTTTTATGATATAAAAGGAATTATTTGAAAAGAAATTTCTATGTTATTTTCTTGGCTGTATGCTAATGTCCTTACTCTATTTTAGTTTTAAATTTTTACTTTGAAATCTTGCCTAAAATGGAACGATGAACATCAGGTGTTCCCAAAGTGGGCTCACTGAGAAACTAGGTCACTGAGAGGCAACTGTATCTTTATTCCTCTGCAGTTTATCGGTCAGTTCATTCACAATAGAAAGGTGGGTCCACATCTGTATTTCATTTCTTGTTTTTCTCTTTCTTTCCACTTTTTTTTGGGGGGGAAGGGGAGATATGGTTATCAACTAAGAAATTGTTTTGTCATTTTCTGAAGGTCAAGAATAATTTTATCAGTTAGCTGTTTGATTTTCCACTACAAAAGTTAGTTCTCTTTTTCTCTTTCACTTTTGTTCAAGGAAGTTTTGTTAGCGCTAAGTTTAATAGTTTTGAGTAGTAGACATTTATTTTATTTTATTTTATAGATTATAATTTCAAATTGTAGATATAATATTAGTTTATTTTTTCGGATTTTTAATTATTTTTCAAATGGATCGGAGAGAGCTGACCATTTCTGAAGCATTGAAAATGCTACGAATTGCTTTTAGATAGTGAGTCTGATACAGATCCCGGTACATGTGCAAAATATCCAATATTGGGTTGTGCTTTTTTAAAGGTGGTGACACTTTCTTTTAAGAGTACCACCAAGAAAAAAGTAGACGAAAGTGTACATATGAAATGTAAATAATGTAAATATCATATACTTTTTTTTCCATTCATACGCATGCGCATGTAATCATCATATAACCAAAAGAGCTTTTTTAAGGGGGTGTAGCAGGCCTCCCCATGGCACACCCTGGATAATGCTAAATCTGCTACAGTATTCAGAATGTAGTGTTTTTTAATCGTAAGCAAAATCTCTTACTCTTTTACACACTTCCCAGCAATGCTTGTTTCATCACTGTTTTCTAAGCTCTATTCATTCAGTGTGCCTGCTTCGGGCACACCCACAAAATTAAAACAATAAGTGCTATTTTCACAAAATTTTACCTGTATACTCCTCTAAACCTCATTAAACTGCCTCCTTTCCCCCCCTTTAATTTCAACTTTAAAATGTAGCGTGCCGGAAAGCGTTAAAAGTATCAATAAAAGTTCGTCACAGACGAAGATCAGCAAAGCCGTGCCCATTTAAAGAAGCAAAAATAAACATAATGAATAAGTTAACCTAATTAAACTCGCAAAGAGGCATAAGCAAAAGTAAAGTCATGAAACTATACATATCCGCAAATAACTTCAAATAATCCAAAGGAAGTTTTCAACTGAATCAGACTGAATTTTGTTAATTGAGTCAAAAGCGAAATTAGAAAACATTAAGGAAATAAATAACAGCAGAAAAACTTCTACATAGACTATTGCAACATCGATGAAAATTTAAATATATATAAAGGTTTAAAAAATATGGAAGGGCTGGATTCATCATCTGATAATGCAGAGATGAAAACTAAATAACTTCATTCAATGCTTAATATAAATAATGCTTCATTAAAAATGGTTGCATATCAGTGCATAATGAAAATGAAACTTTCCATTACGTAAAACTTCTTGACACTCCATCATCAATATTCACAGGAAATTATGAAGACTTAAGTAACTTTGAACAACAATTTACTTCTTTAATGGTGATAAATAATAAAGTTGATGGTTTACAAAAGCTTTGTTTAAAGGCCGCTCTCTAAAAGAAGATATCAAACAAATAGCAACAGATCAAGAGAGTCACACTTCTCTTCTTAAAGCTCTTGAAATTCATTAATCTCACATACAAAATATATTAAATCATGAAAAAGTTAATAATGAATCATACAGGGAATTACTCCATTTACTAAATAACATAAAATATAACTTGTCTGCATTAAAAGTATCACAATTTGAAAGAAGTAATTTATCACTGTTGTATTAATGAAAATTTACTTTAAAAAAATTAATAAGAAAACATGTAATAATTCGAGTTGATGTTAAAAATAAAAGTTCCCACCTTAGATGAATTCTTAAGTTTTCTGAAAAGAGAACTTTAGTCTCAGGATGGATAAAAATACTAAGCTTAAACCAGTAATGCACATTAAATACTACTTCAAGCCAAGGGTCTGAGTAACAAGTCCTGTAATCTTGATACACCACATCCCTCCCCCTTTATTACAAGTTCAGTCTGCTTCGGAGTCGTCGATTTTTGGTGGAAGGCTGTGGCACAGCTGAGTCTTTGGTGACCTGGTTGTATCAGCAGCATTTCTGGCGGACGCAGCTTTCAGTAAAATCCTGGGCTTGGATGACAACACAGACTTATTTATCAGGTGGCTATTATCTTTGGATGGTTCTGGGACTCCACTGTCACCAGCTTCTTTGAAAATCGAGAGAGCTGGAGAATGACATACGTGGCCATCATCATTAATGGTTCCTCCATCACGCATCTGGTTGACATGTCACTGCCATAGGTGACCATCTACACTTATAATGTAATGTAGCTGTCCAACCCTGGTTTGGACAGTCCCAAATATCCATTACTTGTCGCCCTGGCAATAATTTCTTCATGCTACTTTATTGCCAATCAAAATTCCATGGTCTGCAAACTTGTAGGTTCCTTCTCAAACTCTCTCTTTCACCCTCCTTTTGAGATCTGGTCTCAATAAATCACTTTTTGAATTTCCCTCTTTAGCATTAGCACTGCAGGCCTCTGTAGAGTAGTTAATTTTGACGCTTTTCTGCATTATATTAGAAATGCACTGAGTTTTTGGTCTCACAGTTCCCAGATAATTTTACACGGTTCTTAAGCATTATTTTGCAGTAAACGCATACCATTCAATACTGGTAATTCGAATAGTGCAAAAAAGTCCCATAAGTATTCTATTGTTTTGGTCGAGCTTGATTTCATTGGGTAGGCTTTTAGCCATTTTGAATGAGCATCGACGATTATCAAAAACATATGCTCAAAAATATGTCTTTTCATTCAAAGGATTTAATTTATGTTTTGCACATTCAAAACAGTTTTTAGAAGTATTTTCAATATCCTTATCTATACCATTCCAAAACACATAAGATCTAGCAACTGCTTTCATCTTTACAGTCCCTAAGTGTCTGTGGTGTAACTCTTTCAAAACATTCTCTCAGTATCGTTTTGGAATACAAACGCATTGTCCATACATTATACAGCCATCTTGGAGCCTGTACTTCATCTCCCTTTCAATTCCCCACCACTTTCAAATATTCATGACAGAGGATTGAGTTCTGCATCAATTTGAGTTTCTTTAGCCAAATCTCTGGCAGTGTATGGGAGAGTTTCTATCTGCTTTAACTGAAAAATACTTACATCATCTAGAATAGAGTTGAGTAGTCATGAAAGAAAGTCAGTATCTGTATTCCCATTTGTTTTGCAGTAAAGAATGTTGAAATGGAATGAATGTAAGGCCAAAGCATAGTGCAAGAGTTTTGTGGCTGCCAAAACTGCTGGTCTTGAGCCGGAAATTTGCAATGTAATTAATGTAAATTTCCTCCTTTTAAGAAGAGCAAATTTCTTTTTGTTCCCCAGATAATTGGCAAGGCTCTTGTCCATATTCATAGTGTGCATAAATGCTTAATGTCTTCATTAAATATTCAAGTTACCAATCAGTTAGACTAGTTTATTATTAACTCCTAGACAATGAATTCATCAGCCCTTTATGAAGTAAGTATCAAGCCTATATATATTAGCTTTTTATTCACTTAATCTCCTTACCTGTTTAAAAAAAATTACATTTTTCTGTAAATTGTATCAAAGTTGAGCTATAAAGTAAATATAAAGGTGAAATTTGAGATTTCACTGCAGGGTTTATGTTATGTTATTAGCTGCACCCACACATGCATGGCCCTCAAGCAGAAATTTGTAGGCAGTAAGACCATTATATAAATAAAAAGTGGCAACAGCAAGATCGAGAATGATTCTCCTAAGTACGGCAAAAATTTTAAAATGCACCTCCTTCACATATTATGAAAATAAAAAACTGCTAAGATGCTTTTTGTGAGTGTGCGTGTGTGTGCATTCTTTATCTACTTTAATTTAAATTTCAGCCCATTAAAGGAATCATTGAAAGTGAAAACCAGTATGTTTGAAAAATGCACTTTTTTTTTAATTGATTCATATAACATTTATGGATATTTCTTAACAAAAAAGAAATTACTTGCTTTACACACTTCATTTAATTTATTTTCCCCCCTTTTTTAAGCTAAATGACTGTTCAGATTATGAATGAATTTTTCTTTTATAATTCCTGATTACTTTATTTTCACAAAAAGGCAGAATCTTTGGTCTCAAATTATGGTCTTCTATTGCAGCGGTTCTCAACCTTTTGACTAATGCATACCATCTAAACTAAAATTTAAAACCTCTAGTACCACCACAATCATTTTACAATGATTAGTTTTCATTTCTGAATAGAAATATTTTTAAAAAAAGTCTGAATGCCTTCAGACTTTATATTATGCCCAAAGGGACTTTTTTAATGTTTTGTGTGTTACCTGTATTTACTAAATATCAAATTCTTCGAACTTAAACTATAAAATTCAATTCAACAACAATATCACAAAATATTTAAAAGAGCATATCTTAAGAATTTCCGATACACAGTTTCACGCGCTGGAGGTAATTTTTTTTTAACAGTGTTGCCATTGCTCGCTTTGAAATCGTCAAGTTTGTTAATAAAAAATTCATTAAAGTGTTATAAAATATTAAATCAATAGTGAAACAAATTCCAAATTAGAATTTTCAGATGCCTATATTAGGTGGAGGATTACATTATTCAAAATTTGATGTATCTAGGTACCACTGTTTTACCACAATGCGAGAAACATACATACATTTATGCAGATTCTTCATTATTTAATTTCTTTAAATATAACACAGAGCGAAAATTTTTGGTGGCAACAATTTGAAACGTGAAACAGACATTTAAGTTTTCAATGCAAAATGCCAAAACGAAGTCCATCTGGACTAACGCCGTTTGGGCTAAAAAGAAAGAAAGAAAATCTGAATGCTTTCAGATTTTGTATTACATCCAAAAGGGCATTTTTTAACGTTCGGTGTGTTACCTTTATTTATTAAACATCATGTTCTTCGCACTTAAAAGACATAAAATTAAATTCAACAGCAATATCACAAAACATTTAAAAGCAGCATACCCTTAGAATTTCCGATACACTGTCTCGCATGCTGGAGTTTTTTTTCGTACAGTGTTGCCATTGCTCGCTTTGAAATCATAGAGTTCGTTACTCAAAAATTCATTAAAGTTTTACAAAATTTGAAATAAAACAAATTCAAAATTAACACTTCCAAGTGGCCATGTTGAAAGACAATATTGTTAAAACTAAGGAAAGCAGAGCAACAAGAAGACAAAAATACCAAAATAGAACTTGATCAATAAATCTGATTTTTCATATAGCCATTTGCATACATCAAAATGTCAATTCTGCCTTTCTCAATAAACACAGCAAAATCTTACATGCTGGTATTTAATACTAATGCTACACTGTTTGGTATAGTGGTTAAGTAGAACCAACTCCCTTATCACTAAGCCCAAGTTCAAATCCTGTAAGAGGCATGGATGTTTATAAATGTAGAGTATCTTTGTGGGCACATAGGCACTTAAAAATTCATTAAGTTCCCTGAAGAAGTTTCTGGAAGGGTCAGAAAAATGCAAGACCCTTGCATACTGTTTCCCAAGGTACTTTTGATCAAAATTTGAATGTAGGTGAGCAAAGTCACACACTCACTCACACTTTGCCATGATGAATTCATGTACCTGGTCTAGATTTCAATTCCGACCAGGAAGACAAGTAACGACAAACCATAACAACAAATACTATATACAAGAACTAAAAGTGAGAATGCTTACTTCACAAACAACCATTATGGCAAGTGCTAAAAATTTTGCAAATAAATAAATGGTTCCATTAGTCACTGACACAAATATATATTCACTTAGATTTGAATAAATAAAAACCACTTTGAATCCTCTCTAAGTCAGCCACACACAGTTCCAAATAATTTCATTCTTCTGTGAAGGTAGTCATCACAAAATGGTTTAACTGTATTTCCTAATTAATCTTGTAAAATATATAAATGTACAGTGTCATAAACCACATAAACAATACAAATAATGTATATCAGCATAAGCTATATATTTACACAAATTTAAAACCTTAAAATTTAACAAAAGTACTCTCAAACAATTTAACATTTAAACTCACCGTGCAGTCATCAGAACAAGATGCTATAATGTTATCATTGAATGGATTCCACTGCAAATCCAGTATGGGGCCATGATGACCAGTAACTCTTCCAGCAGTCACATCAACCCTCCCAGTCTACACAATAAAAATTTATATTTATAATATCTATAAATTTTTCCTGTAAAATGTTTTAATTCAATCAAAAGAATTATTAACACAGAAAATAATTAAAAGATATACATATTTTAAGCTTCATATTGATAAAATGTTATTTACAAAAGAATATGAGATTTTTTGAAGCCATGTGTATATAAAATAGATCTTCATATTTTTCTCTTTCCCCACCCCTGTTTCCAACTTAGTTAGAAGTAAATAAACAATTCTGGAATTTATAAATGCAGTATCAACAAAAAAGATCCACTTCAATATGAAATCTAAATTAAGTTGTAAATTTCCTTTCAAATAGCTTAAAAGGGGAATTTTAAAATAACAGCAGGTTCCTGAACTCCTAAAACACTGATATTAAAACACATCTTTTTTTCTTTCAAGGCAATTTCAGGAAGAGAGAGAATCTCTACAAATGGAAAGTTCTCTATTTCGTCTATAGGTTTGCTTAACCAGCCATGACCTTTGAACCATTTATTACAATTTGTTAGTTGACAAGGTAAGACACCTCATGTACCTAGATCCGCCGGATTGTCGATTCGTGAAACATGACACCATTTCTCTTGAGGAATCATCGCCTGAATCTTGACACTCGATTTGCGAGAAATGACTGCCAGCGATAAGGTTCAGAAGATAGCCACGCCATTGTTATCGTTGAATCTGTCCTAGCTATGATGCGTTTAACTTGTAAAGAAAAGTCTTTTAAGACTGCATGCAACAAATTTAATAGCAATAGAGCTGAACATAATTCTAAGCATGGCAGAAATTGGGTTTTCAGAAGTGAAACCTTTGTTTTAGAGGTAAATAAAGAAATGGTTGTATCTGAATTTTCCAAAATACATCTCATGTAAATAACGCTGCAGAAAGCCTTTCCAGAAGCATCGCAGAATACATGCATTTTTAGCTCAACACTTTGTGTTTTCAATACACATCTAGGTACTTTTAGTCGTTGGATTAGAGGAAGTATTTTGAGAAAGGATATCCATATCTTTGTCATATCTTGTGGGATGGATTGATCCCAAGCTAAGTTGTTTTTCAACAGTTCCTAAAGAAATGTTTTCATAAATATCATGTAAGGGGATATGAAGCCCAAGGGATCGAAAACACAAGAGACTTCTGACAAATTTTCTCCTTTTGAAAATGTCAATTTGTCTTCGATTGGTGAAATTGCAACATGAAAACAGTCATCTTTTGCATTTCATTTAATACCAAGGACAATAATTTCATCTAAATTAACATACATCAGATCTTTTTCTTCCTCTCTTAATAGTTCTTTAAATATTGATGGAACATTAGAATGCCATTTTTGAAGCTTCAATCCACCTCTCTTCATCATATTCTTTAACTCATTTACTAGCTCTTTCCTTTGATGAAGCTCCACTCAGAAGATCATCAACATAGAAATCGTTAAAGGTAGCCAGTGAAGTTTTTTTTTTTTTTTTTTTTTTTTTTGTCTAAAGCCAATTGCTGCTGCATAGCTCTTGTGGACAAGAAATGATGTTGAGGTTATGCCATAGGTGACTGTGAGTAATCTGTATTCTCTAACTGGCTCTTCAGGACTTTCTCACCAAAGAAATATCAATCTGTATCCTCAACAAAATTAAACCTGACTTGTCTAAACATGTTTTCTATATCTGCACTCACTGCAATTTGAAAACTTCTAAAATGAATAAAGATAGTGACTAACTCATCCTGTACTCGTGGGTCTATCATTACAAGATCATTCAGAGATTGTCCAGATGATGTCTTGGAAGAACCATCAAAGACAACTCTCAGCCTTGTTGTAGTGCTCAAATCACGAAGAATAGCAAAATGAGGAAGGTAGTATGCATTTGTTTTCAGACTCAGATTGTGGAATCTGTCCCATGGGTCCTAGTGATAGATATTCACATATAAGGTCTTTATATTGTTAGTATTTTTTATTGTTGAAAGATAAGGAAGTATTTCAATCTGCGGAGGGCAGCTGCCTTGGAATCACCGAGTTGAGAAGGTGAGGTATGGAAGGGCACCCTCATGACATATCTTCCATCAGTTTTTCTAGAATGCGTAGATTTAAAGTGCTCTTCACAAGTTTTCTCATCATGACTCAAGGAGCTTACCGGAGGTACCTTGTTTAGTTCCCAAAATTTATTTAACAATTTATCACTGACTAATTGAATGTTATTTAACCTGAACAATTGAATTTTTCTCACATGAGGGAACCTTGCCTGCAATTAGCCATCCTAACTGAGACCAAACAGCAAAGAGATTTCCGTCTCCCAATAAAAGTGTCTGAGCTTTAAGCATTAGAAGTGCTATATCCACACCAAGAACAATATCAATGCTACAAGTCTTGTAAAAGGTTGGCTATGCTAGGGTAAGATCAATGAAGTGTTTGGAACAAGAAGAATTCAAACTAATGTGAAGCTGACCCACTATTTTCTTGACAACGTAGACAGAAGTACCAAAGAATTTGATGAAAAATGAGGAGTAAACCTAATTTGAGAAACACCATTTGTACAAGTGTTTGATGCACCCAAACATGAAATTATCCCATTTGTTTTCTTTTTTGACAAACTCAATCTTTCTAGGCAATCGCTTGTTATTAATGAAGCTTGTCTGCCTGGATCTAAAAGAGCATGACAAGTAGAAATTCTACCAGTGGAATCTTTATTACCATATTCAAATAAGCTAACCGAACCTAACATGCAGAATCTTATAAGTTTACAGACATGACAATGATGCACTACATTGGAGTTTTTAATACTACTTTCAAACATCATGTTCAACAACTAGTGGATAATGATTAAAAATTATCTGTAAGAATAAATTTGTCATTCATTCTCCAGTCATGTTAAAAAGTAGACAAAAATTTAGATACCTGAAACTATACCTCAGAACACGTATAAAGCATGATAAAACATATAAAAGTTACTCAAAAAATCAAAGAAAACACACAATCATTATGTATACTCACTCTTTCTACAGGAAGAACAAGAAATGATCCTCCGCCTGCTGTTTCAGTGGCAATGGCTATGAATTTTGGATTGACGGCACAAAAGGAACTATCATGGGCATTTTTTGTGATTTTTATACAATCAAAGCATTTATCTTTTTTTGCAGCACAGCCAAATACATGCCTAAACTTGCTGCTTCTTATCCCTCTAAAGGATGACTACAAATAAATTAATTAATAAATATTACACATTAATAATTAAATATTTTTCAAAAAAAGTGGCATAGATTTAAATGAAATTAAATATTATAATCAGTAAACATTATATGTGTTTCCTTTAATATTTAAATTTCATTACACTGAGTATAATATAAAATTAAATTAATAAAAAATGAAAAAATAATTATGTGGCTAAAATAAAATAAATTATATTATTATTATATATATATAATTATCGGTACCATTCCGTTAGAGTGGTATCAGTTAAAAATAAAGACAAAATTAAAAGAAAGCATTGCTACAACAACACACCAAATATTGTGGCTCGAGAATTTTAACATCTGAAATATCGTGGCTCGAGATTTCTAGTTTTCGCTTGAAATATCATTATTTTTTTACATATTTCGCCATTTTTTAGTATGATGGATTACACAATTTGGCAATCATCTAATGACGAAAAGGCTGTCATAAGATTCTTTCAAGATAAAGGAATAATTCATAGCAATAGACTTTGTTCTCAAAATCCTCCGATGAGGTTAACTTTTGTATCAAACAAAGCTCCTATATGGTGCTGTTACGCACATTCTTGCTGTGGAAAAAAAAGGTTTGAAAACCAAAACATGGTTTGAAGATTTGTGTCTGAATTTTCTTAATGCCGTTCGTTTTACCTATCTATAGTATTAAGAACATCAATTGAATTTTGCTAACTTCAGTTAGAAATCACCATAATACGACAATAGATTGGAATAGCTACTTTAAATTTTTTTTACAAAAAGAAAACATAGCATTGGACGTGTTCTTCCCCGAACAATGGGTATTCAGGGGTTTATGCCGGGAAAGCAACGCAAATGGCACCATTGTATTTTCAGATAGCTGGAAATTATATAAAAAAGAAGAATTAAGAAATGCTGGGTATGAACTTTTCACTGTGAATCACAGTTATAATTTTATAGATGCTGAAACTGGATGCCATACCCAAACTGAGGAGTGATTGTAGGGTAGTGCTAAGTGAAGAAATAAGCATCTGTAATATTGAATGATATTTGTAATTTTATGCCAACTGTTTAGATTCAATTTCGTTTTGTTTTGTTATTTATATGTAGAATATTACAGATTAAAGAATTAAAAAGAAAAATTTACTATCTTTAAGAAATTTTTTTTAATAAATTACTTTTTACAAAACTAATTTCTTTTGAACTCTATTATTATTTCATAATTTTAAACTCGGTAACAATTGGTGGTACAAAAAGCAGTGCATTTTAACTAACGCTGCTCTAACAAAATAGTATATAATTATCTTAAATAAATTATACTTTTATTTCATTTTTCATGCATTCTTATCATATTAAAAATAAGTTGCATTACTGCTGTTATAAAGAATTTTTCACCAGCAGGTTAGCATTAAATCTTCACATCAACATTAAATCTTCATAAAGGTATGACTTATAAAAAAAAAAAAAAAGAAAAGAAATTGTAGAAAGTTTACCCATAATTTCAAAATTTACTCTCCAGAAGTAAATAAAAAATGCAAAACACATAAAACCAGTATGTTACTTTCGAATGTATTTGAAAGCTACCGCTAATTATTTTGTATTCAGGTTCAGCTACTGAAGTTTAGAGGCTACTTCGAAAGAATATCACAATGGTATTAATTGAAAATATATTTAGGGGGGAGGAATGTTTAACTTTCAAGGTGCCACTGAACTGAATTAAAATAGAATTAACAGGAATAAACATCACACTTATACATAAATACGATAGATGATTCAAGTTTTAAAAAAATGGGAGCTCTGATTATTAAAATTAATTACTAATAATTCATAACAGAAATAAAAATTTTCCTGTGCAACATTTGAGATTCAGACTAATTTTGACAAACTGCTTTTAATAAAAAAAAATAAATAAATAAAAAAGAGAGAGAGAGAAGTAGGGGTACACATTTATTTCAATAAAAAAAAAAAAATCATACGCATTCAACGATTAATTTAGCCAAAATATTAAATACTATAAAATAAATCTGCATTTTTTTTTCCAAATAAAATTTGAATAAATACTTTGATTATTTTAGTAAAATATATCACAAATCATACATATTTAAATATAAAACATAAATCCATTAATGCCAGTTTTTAATAGTTTTTTAATTCCTAAAATTTTAGAAAATATATCTACAAAAAATGTAAGAGAGACATTGCATTTACAATGAAAAAAACCACATCCTAGACACCAATAAACATGATGATATTTATTCTGATGGTAAAAATGTATCCCTATAGATAATGTAAAAGCAGACATTATTTCTTAACAACAAAATAACAATTATTACCTCCATAGTCTTCATTTAGTCAGAATGCAATTCTAAAAATTACACCCAAAGAGCTAAGGTAAGAAAGTATAAAAAAATCAGAACAGAAATAAACAAAATAAATATTTCAACATAAATAATAAGAAAAAAATGAATAAAATATATATAAAGAGAGAAGTGGACTGGCTCTAGGCAATAGCGGCATGGGCTGAGCGTGCTGAATTATGAAGGAGGATGCTAATTAGATTTTTCTTATAAATGATAACATCTAGGAAGAGCGACAGTGTATTGTGGCATTAAGCACTTACAGAATCAACATCCAGACTAATTCCTTTATACATCACATATGGTTCCATTTATATATCCGGTTTTAATGAAAGTTTTCTCCCACTACAAATATTGTATGTACAAACAGTTCGCATTGGCGTGCTTAATCATATTTTGGGCATTTGAAAGAAAGAGACTTGCCTTAGAACATAGTGTTCTGAAATTTGTAAAAAAAATTATCGCTATCGTTAACTACAATGTGTCTGAAATGGAACTATCATGCTACCAGATTAGAATCATCATTTACTTCCAGTTCTGTTGCAAAAAGTCAGCTACAAAATGTCACCAAATGTGTAAAACTTTAGGCACTAATGTTGTATCATATAAAGATGATGACATTAAAAAAGCAGAGCTCTTTGGCCGGCCTACTGATGTTGATGAGGCCTGCCTGCGAGAACTTGTGGAAGATGATCAGTATGCAACTACTCGAGAGCTTTCTTCAAGGAGTTAGATGTTAAGGCCAGTCGCACTATGCATCGCATAAACTTGATGTACAAGTTCAGTAGCTAGATGCTGTGCGAGTTGACTCAAGCAGATAAGGACAGACGTGTTTGGGCCTGCACTAATCTTCTCGAATATCAATGCAAGAACAAAATGCTAGACTGGATCGTCACTTGTGATGAAAAGTGGATTTACTTCAACAACACAGGCTAAAAAGGTGGTTGGTATGCACCTGACGAGCCCATCGTAAGCGTCACAAAGCATAATTTGACCAACAAAAAGATCGTGCTTTGTATCTGGTGGTATTGCATGGTATTATCCACAAGGAGTGTCTGGAAAAGGTGAAACATTTGACAGGAAGGTGTACAATGAGATGCTAGTCTGTGTTGATGCTGCTATCAAGGAAAAACAGTAAACTGAGTTTTGGCAGAAAACGGTAAAATTCCATCAAGATAATGCAAGACTGCATTCATTGTCTGGACTTGAATGGGATCTTTTGCCACACCCACCATATAGTCCCACCATCGCTCCTTCAGACTTCTAACATTATTAAGAACTTTTTTTTTTTTTTTTTTTTTTTTTTTTTTTTTTAAACTTTGGTTACAACCAGGTATATTGATTAGAGAATGCTAAAACTACTTTTACAAATGGAATCGTTTCTCACATTTTTATAATTTTATCAGTCCAAGTTCAGTTTGTCATTGGGCTTGCTGTTTTCTGGGAAATAGTCCTCTTCTTCCCCCACCCAAAAAATCAGTTTTTATCCCAAAAAAGCTGCAGTAGATCCATAAAAAGTTTCAAATATTTCACCAATCCATCTAAGCACTTCCTTTACTGAAGCAATATCTTAAACTATTCAGAACACTGAGTATATGCTAATCATTCCTTCTCAATTGTGAAAAACTAGACAGAATCTCATTGGTAGAAAACTGCAATTTGAAATATGTAACACCTATTTGGGGCTTTAATCCTGATGGTATGTTCCGTAAGATTTTTTTGTCATTTGGTATCCGACTTAAATTTTAAATTTATATTAGCTTTATACGAATAGAGAATATTTGTTAAATTCAAATTTATAGTTTATAATATTTTACTTTCTTATTTTCTTTAATAATATAAATATCATCTCAATGAATGGGAATTTATGAAAACAAAGATTAAAATAAGCAGTTCTACAAATTTACCTAATAAAGGCTCTTTAAATATAGGTCTTCACTCAGAGGATTAACTAAATTCAAATTACCACTCACTCAGAGGACTAACTAAACTCAAATTGTCACTTAGAAGTAAAAATCAAATGTTAGTTAGATTCGGTGGGTAAGTTACCACTAATAAAATAAACTAAACTCTTAAAACAAAGATATGGTACAGATATATGTCAACTTCAAATTTATTCTACCTCACTACTTGTGAGGGTTAAATTAAAGTGATACTACACAAAAGTACCTGTCACCTGTATCTGGGTGAAAACACAAACTTCTTTAAAACTGTTCTAATTGAGATTCACATAAGACAGCAATAATGATTCAGAGTTCTAGCTTAGCAAACAAATTCTATCTTTGTGATTTTTCATTCTAACTGAAGACCAGCAATGAATTCGCCATCAGAGAGAAATTCCACAGCAAGCAGCATTAGCGTGAATATCAAAACTCTTGTATGTGGCTATGTACTATTTTTCTTACTTTACAGTACAATTGCTTGCCACTCAAATCTACATAAATTCTGGAATATGGCGAAATAAGGTAACAGGTAAGATATAAATGAAATAAAATTTGTTCATGAAACTCAAACATCATACCACAATATTTAACATAAACAGCTACAAAGGATATATCAAGCTGACATTAAAACTGAAGGGCAATGACCACAGATTAGTGCAGCTTACAGGATCTCATTTCTGGTGTGTCAAAAAAAAAAAAAAAAAAAAAAAAAAGACACCAAAATTCATAAACATAGTTTACAAAATACTCATCCTAATGTACAGTTTGTCCTGCAGTTTTTCTCTTCTTTTATAACATATATAGTTCCGACATCAGTAACTGCAGCAAAGAGTAGTGTTTCTAAACTGCAATATATAAAATTCAGGTAATGTTTAACACTAGAATTATGGGAACAGTCATTTTGACCATATCACCATTTTGATTGGACATAACTTTTTTAATTCTTTATTTATAACTTTGGTGTTTTTTTAATTCTCTAAAAACTTACGAATATTACATGATATTATTTTGTTCATTTTTAAATAATTATTTTTGACAATATTGTTTATACCTAGAATTATGGTTATCGGTCATTTTGACCGTATCCCGAAAATTATAATTTCTCAATATTTTTATGATGTTTTTAGCTATCTCCAGTTTGCTGATAGATAAAAAAGTGTATTTCTGGTAAGGAAGACTGCATATTTCACAGATGTCGGAAGGAAGGGGAGGGGAGGGGAGGGGGAAATGGCTCGCTACCGATGTGCAGTCAAAATACTTACTGAACGGATTTCCCAATTTGGGAAAAGATGAAACAAGACCAGCTGGAGAAACAGTAGGTGAATATGCAGCTTTTTGCTTGATGGAACCACTGAAATTAGTAAAGAAATGAGGAATTTGGGGATAAGCTGCATTGGCACAATAAATGGGTCAAAAAGAGAAGTACCTTACTTTTTCAAAAATACCAGGGATGAACTCTTTTCTAGTAAGATTGCTAAGCATGACAATACAGTCAAAAGTTGTTAATCCGGACTCGTCGGGACTTCAGCGGTTCCGGATTTTTTATTTTTCTGGATTATAGATCATCAGTTTAAATCTGGTAAGATGGCATGCAGAAATTATAAAATTAAAAATATGAAACCGTAATTTATGAAATAAAGAACAATTACAATCTAAAGGGTACCAAAATTTACAAAAAAAAAGCTTAATATGTATTTGTTTACTTTATTAAACATTTCTTTCAATGTAAGTTGTTTAAGTTGCTTCGTTTTATGTGATAATACTTTCTCTTTAATTCTATAAACAGACATAATTTCTTGTTCAGTTACCAAGTTCCGCTGTTCAAGTCCTATAATTGCTGTGTCGAGAATACCGACTAATTTGTCAATCGAAATTTTTTCGTTTTCAATAACCTCTATGTCACTTTCTTCACTATCGGAAGTGAATTATAATGACGAGAAATTTGATTTAAATCATATGAAAGATGAGATGAAATACTACATTTAGTAAGGAATTATAAGCCGAAGGAAATAAAAACATCTGCCCTGAAGATAAGGATAGTGCTGACAGATCAACTTCCAATTCATTGCACCCCCTGCCCTCCCCCTTGCAGAGCAGCGTGAGACTGATAAACAGATTTCGGAATGGTTAGAGAAACAAAGGATATGCCTTTAACCATTTTTTGCAGCAATTCCACTTTTTGTTTAATGGACTTTGAAACATACTTTCGCTTTGTAGATCCTTTACATATTAGTAAATATATATCGGAAATTCTATTTGACATAATCGAAAGTTCAAGCTTACTTTTATAAAATTGCTCTAACAGTCTGCAAAAAATAATAAGCCGGCTCCAATTCAGGGGTGTTTGTGGGACCCCAAAAAATCCCCTGAAACTTTTACGGACTTACTACCGACATTTTAGAGTTTCGAGAAGGGGGAGAGAGAAATGAAAAATTACAATTATGAAGTACTGAATGACCTAATTATAAAAGTTCAATGAATTACTTTTTTTAGCAAAATTAGTAACCATAAATTTTCAAACATATAAACTACTACATTTTATGTAAATATTTTAAATTACCTGAATTAATTCTTTAAAAAAAAATTATCTAATTTCTGCTGCTGCTTTTTATTTTCTGATGTTTGTGGGCTTGTCTTTCTTTTGTGGTGAACTTCATAATTGCAGGAAGGTTGACTTTTATTTTCCTCATTTACAGTTGAAGAAATTTCCTCGAGAACTGCACATGCAGAGATAGAAGCAGTTTGCTTTTCTGCTAATGTAGAAGGTTTTTCAGAGACTTTTATAGGTGACTCATCTGAAATACATGTTTTTAAGTCCTCTTGATATGTTTTCCAACTTCTGTTCATATTCAGTAAGAAACCTTTGTGAATTGGATCAGTCATTGGTTTTTTTAGCCATATTTTTTCACATAAGGTTTCTTTAGAAGCCATTAAATCATATTTAATAGTCTGCACTGCATCTAGGGAATCAATCTTAAGAGAGGTTCTATAGTCAGTGACAAGTGTATCCATTAAGTTGAATGCACTTTCCACTAATGAGCCATGGAAGCAGCTAAGGCAGGCTTTGACCAATTTAGCCAATGTAGGATACTTATAATCATTTGTGAAATCATCTTTTAAATTAAAAACTTTAGACCAATATTTATCAATTGTACACTTGACTTGATTTCCACTTTCATCAGATGTGTAGAGCATTTCTTTGGTGATATCAATATCACTCTGGTATAACCTTATTTCAGCTTCTACTTTTGACTTTTCATTATCACTAAAAATATGGGACATAAAATATGATAATTTTTCAAAAGCTAATATTGTACACCCTTTTTTTTTTCCACGCATGGTGTTACACGAGTCCATTAATACACTAATTAAGTTTGCCCATGGAATATTATTATCTTCAATAGTATTAACAACTGCTTTAAAAACAGCTTCTGAATTGCAAGATTCCATCTTTAGAGATGCAAAATGATGAACTACAACTTCATTTTGATTGTTGTCATAAAACTGCACCAATATTGCCAGTATACTTTCTTGAGCATTGCTAGTACTTTCATCCAAATTTAGAGAAAATGGAGTCTCCTTTAAAGTTTTAATGATATTTTCCTTAATAGTTTTTGCGAGCCCATATTTCATCTTATAACATGCAGTAGTCCTGGACATTTCCAACGAGTTTAGTGCCGTCTGATCGTGGCTCAACTGTTTGCAGAGTTCAATTAAATTGGGAGCTACATTGAAAGTAAGAGAATTCTCAGCGATAAATGAAGTTATTAATACCTCTTGGCGTGCTTTTCTTGTCACTATATCCAATGGCCGAGCATCAGTCTCCAGTAAATCATCAGTATTTTTTGAATTAGCATAATTACTTAAAGTCATTGAATGTCTAATGCACTTTGAATATTTTATGTGCATCACAGTTTTAGAATGATTTGTGAAAGCCTTGAATCCTTCCCCACCATACTTCAGCAGTGAGTTACAAAAAACACAATATGCTTGTCCAACAACATTTATTTTCTTGCACCATGTGCCAATGGTATCCCCATTACCATCTCTCTGTTCAATCCAATTCCACCTAAATGCATTCCGGACACCTTCTTCTAATTGTATAATATCACTATTTATATCGAGAAATTTCATAGTGAAATTCTCTTGCGTACATAAATAAAAAAATATTTCAATAAACGAAACGAAAAATTTACACGTGCATCAATAAATGAAACGAAAATTTTACACAGCGGAGAAAAAAAAGTTGAGAAGCGATCAATAACAAATAGCTAATACAGCGAAAAATCCCCCTTCTCTACTTATTGGCACCACGCCAGGAGAGATAACACCTTAGAACCCAGAGTCACGTGATTGCACATCTTGTCGAACGAAGTCTCTCCCTTTTTTTTTTTCTGCCGCGCCTACTTGCCGAAAAGAATCCAGAGGAGAATGTCCGAGAACCGGGGGAATGAATCATAACTCGCAATAAGGAAAGAACAAAAAAGAAGTTTTTTCCCCCTTTTCAAGCATTATCACTGCCTTTGGAGAAAGAAAGGAAAAGTTTTCACCACACACACTGACCTTGCGTTTTCTGCTTTCAAAGCAAACAAAATTACCCAGATCAAAATAAATAATTCATTATTATTCCTACTTCCTTTTGAACGACGATCCCCGGAATTTTCGGGTATCGAAGTTCAAAATCCCCGGAGCACAAACACCCCTGCCAATTCGAAGATTAAGGAACAATGCAATCTGCAACATTAACTGAATTAGATCATTTTAACTTAGCTTATATTGTCCGCTATACATTAAACGTGTATGCGTAAACGTATTATGTGCATGCGCACACGCATATTCGCATCCGTAAAGGTCTTACGCGCATGCGTCAAAGCGACGCATTGCAGAAAGTTTGTAGCTTTGAGGTCCGGATTATGGGTGTCCGAATTAACGACTTTTGACTGTATAATGCTTACGTCTCATCAAGGGGGAAAAACACAAGAACGTCCTGCTCCTGAGTGCCATGCACCCAACATTGGAAATCGCATCTGATAACAAAACTACATGGAAAATTGTGAATTTTTACAATTCAGCCAAATATGGAGTTGATGTTTTGGACCCGATGGCCAGAAAATACTCAGTAAAGTCCTCATCCAGCCGCTGGCCAGTTTAAGTTTTTTTTTTTTTTAATATATATATATATTCTTGATTTAGCCATGATAAATGCATGGATAATTTACAAGGAACCAACTGAATGTAAGAATATCAGTCATCGTGATTTTATTTCGAATATGGCTGAGGAGCTTCGAAAGCTGTACATGTCATCCAAAATTTACAAGCTTTCCGTGTCTAACAAAAATAGAATTGGTACTTGCGTCAACCCTTTCTGTAAGCATAAACAATGCCAAATAAATGCATGCAGAGGCAGCAAAACTTTGAATACTGTAAAAAATATATTTGTGGAACTTGTATAGGTAAAAATAAAAAATTAGTAATCTGTATGCGCTGCAAAACTGAGTAATGTAAGTACTAATATGTGTAATTTTTAACATATTTATTTAATACTGAAAATTTTTTATGAGACAATTTATGAAATGATAATTTTAAAAATGCCTAGAGTAATATTTTTTTTTTTTTTTTTTTTTTTTTTTCCCTTTTAGCCCTTAGTTATATTAAAACCACTTTGGTTTATTTTGCTCTTTGCTACAATAAATTAACTTTTCGTTGCATGCATTTACTCAATTTACTTTATCATTAAAGAAGCAAAATGTATCATTATAAACATTAATTATACATAATATTAGCAAAAAGTGAGCCTTTTCTTGTCTTTGAAACAAGCGGACAAAATGACCGTTGATCGGTTACAGGTATATGGAAAACACCGTAATGTTAGTGTTAAATAAAGAAAATCAGAATTCCTTTGGGACTTCTGTCAGCAGAAAATTACATTCTCAGAATTATTGAATGATGGCATCGTAGTCAAGCTCAGCTAACCAAAAGCCTAAAAAGTTCATGTATAACAAGTTGTAACTATACAAATTATCACAATTTAATAAAATAAATATAGATATATTTTTGTTTAAAATATTGTTATGAATTTTGTACATAGATAGATGACTTTTGTTCAATTATATAAGAAATTGTTGTATTTCTCTGTGCAATATAACATGAAAAATCTAAAGAGAAAAGCTATGCAGGAAAGGTAAGAATACACTGACTACCAATAAGTATTTGGACACCTATGCAAATGATGCCTTTGATCACAAAGTCTAACCGCGCTGCTCGGTTAATGTGGTGCAAAGCACATCGAAATTGGACTGTAGATCAATGGAAACGGGTTCTTTGGAGTGACGAATCAAGGTTCACCCTTTACCGTTCGGAGAGCAGGGTCTGGGTCTGGCGTCTACCTGGAGAATGTCTCCTGCCAGAATGCATTGTGCCAACAGTCAAGTTCGGCGGAGGTGGAATTATGGTCTGGGGGTGTTTCTACTGGTGTGGGCTGGGAACCCTTGGTCCCCATTCATAGTAAGCTCAACTCCGATGCCTACTGCACTATTTTGGATGACAATGTGCTTCCTACGTTGTGGCAGTTTTACGGGTTGGACCCCTGTTTCTTTCAGGACAACAATGCCAGTTGTCATGTTTCAATGT
Source organism: Stegodyphus dumicola (assembly GCF_044657685.1). Lineage (NCBI taxonomy): Eukaryota > Metazoa > Arthropoda > Arachnida > Araneae > Eresidae > Stegodyphus > Stegodyphus dumicola. Next base: position 180,425,484 of record NC_140776.1, on the reverse strand, counting down.
TAACCAAGGCTTGGTATGGTGCTAATGGAGTTCATCGAATGGACTGGCCTGCCCAGAGTCCAGACCTGAACCCTATCGAGAATCTCTGGGCCGAGTTGCATCGCTGAATTCAGGGGTGCACTACCCGTGCAAAATCGGTGAAGGAACTTCTATGTCTTCTCCAAGCCCAGTGGAAGAAAATACCACTAGCTGTCATACAAAGACTTGTGGAAAGTATGCCCGGAGGGTCCACGCTGTAATTACCTCTCGTGGAGGCTCTACCAACTATTGATTTTGAATAAAGTTAGTTTTTCTTTTCTATCACAGGTGTCCAAATACCTATTGGTAGTCAGTGTATAGGGACAAGCATATTTAACACTGACTAAATGGGTATCTCGGTAATTTAGCAAGACTAATTTTTGTAGCAAATTTGGCAATAAATGGTCAAAAGCACCAAATTTAGCAAGCATTTGGTGACATTTAAGTCCAGTCCCTGTATCTCTATAATAGGTAGTGTAATTGAATGAATGTAATTGATCACTATATTAGCTGTAACCATAATTCAACCCTCATATTGCCTTTCAATAATTTCAAGAATCAGAAAGAACTAGAAATATCTAGGCCGCCGGGTAAAAAGCTATATAAGGCCGGTGACAGCATCTGTAGTTTTTATTGTTAACTGTTAGGTCAGAGTGAGTTCGGATATTCTTGGTAGCTTCCCTCTTTACATGTGCTTTGCATTGCGTTGTGTTTAACGTTCATAATAGTTTGAAGTTTAACTACTGACTGTACTCTACGATATTATGAAGAGTTGTACGACTATCTTTGTGGAAAGCTCCAGATCTTTGAAGTGCTTCATTTGATAAAATCAACCTATCATCAAAGCTAAGTTCAGCCTATCTATTACGAACACACAAGCTTGCAACAATAATAATATATTTAACTTAGACAGACTGCCAACGCACTGATTACCTAGACTGCCAATGCACTGATTACTTAAGACTGCCAATGCACTGATTACCTAGACTGCCAATGCACTGATTACTGGACACCAAAAATGCTGGAAACAGGGCTATGTAGAAGCCTAAAAATCTTAGATAACTAAATTTCTTCTAATGACACTCAGATTTTAAGAATTATCACTGCAAAATATTACAAACCAAAAATTAATCATGATATTATTAATTTACTAAGATTATTTAATAATGACTAAATCAAATACAGTCAAAAGATTACTGTCATATCTAAATAAAGAGATACTTTTATAATGCACCATAGGAATATGTTGTGTTTATATTTTGGTTCTCAAGTATCAATGCAAACACCTCAGTAGAAGTCACCAAATTTTCAGATTGTGCCAAACTCTGGCAACCCTGCACATACCATTCTTCCGGCAAACATGTTCATTAACAATCCTTCAGTCAAGCAATGTTGCCATTTTCACATGCACTCTTGACAGTTGTATTCCAAGTTCCAATGGGTTCAATAAACAAAACTTGATATTTTTTTGCTTTAAAATTAGTTTTAAAACATAAAATTGTGAAATTTGCCAGCAATGGAAGAAAGTGCAGCAAAATTTCTGAAGGAATACAGAATTATTTTAAAATTTTTCTTAAGGGAATGAGTTTGCAGAGGTTTGCACAAAGCCCCATTTCTGCAATTCTCTGATGTTATTTTTAACCAAAACAGAATTCTGTATACTTTGAAAGAAGAGCAGCATAACAAAAAATTACAGAAAGATTTGAAGAAGAATGCAAGTGTTTTAGTTTTTCAATGTATCACATAATCCTTATTTAATGATTAAAATTTGTGTTTTAAATTGCTAAAGTATGTTTTCTTTTTATATGTTGATAATGTTTGCCAACTTATGATAAATACTGACAGTTTGGGAATTTTCTAAAAGAAAAGGCACAAAAAAACATCAACCTGCACTTGATAAGGAATTTCTGCCTTCTCATCTGTAAAACACTGCCAAATTACACTAAAGTGGTTGCATTAATACAAAAGTACCTTTATTTTTATACAATTTTTAAATGTTTTATAAAGAGACTTTGAATGGAAATATATCCGAATTTACAAACTCTTTGATTGTGCCAGAGTTCATTTGTATTGAATTACCTTTATTAAAAAAAGGTTTATTGCAAAGAAAGAAACATAATTTTTTTTTTAGATCACTCTAATATTTTCTGCTATATCCTCTATAATAATATGTTTTGCAGAAAAACTACATGTTTTGATTATAAAAAAAGCATTACAGTCAAAGGAAAATTTATCTTATCCTCAAATAACTTAACGAAAATTCATAATTTCTATTCTTTCAGGCATATCAAATAGTAATTGTAGTTAAGATCATTTTAAAAATATCAATCCTGTATTCTCATATTTTCCCTAAAAATGAAGTTTGCAAGAAAGATACCATATCTTTGTTAGTTTCCTACATTTGTAAGTTTCAACATATAATTGAATAAAATACAAAAAAAAGAAGATAAGAATAAAAAACAAAATATGATAGTTTAGAAAAGCTTTAATAAGGCAACACAGTTAAAATACATGAACTTAAACTAATTTTCATGAACAAAATAAAAATATAATAATAGTGATTACTTAAATAAAAGTTACTATCTTCTTCATTTATTTTGGGCAAACCACAGAAAAACAGGTAAATGAATTCAGTAATACAATAGTATATTTGTTTTAAATCATTTTTTCTAATCAGACCAGAATTCTTTCTAAATCAAAATACTTCTTGTTGAGAAACCACAGTTTAATTATTAAACTATTAAAAAAGCACATTATATTAGCAATAAATTAGTGTTACTTAAAAACAAATAATTAGCCATAATCTATTCAAAAATAACATTTATTATACTAAAATATATTACAATGCAATATTAAATTCAGATTTCCCTTGCATGCTACATATTGTTTGAAATGCCCACTTGCAGTAAGATAGCTTTCCTACAAAGTGAGTTTAGGGTTGCTAGATTTTCCATCGCACTGCTCAACAGCATTTCGATTATTATTTGTCCGAGTTTATGTACAGACGCTCACACAAAAAAACTGAAATATTCTCTACCATGTTGGAAAAACATAAAAAAATTTATGTCTCCCATTTAATTTCAGTTATGTTTAATTCAGTTTGTTTATAAATTATAATAAAAAAATGTATTTACATGAAATAAACCTTTCATCTAAACTAAAACAATAATCTTAAATAGTTATTTATTATTATGTTTCTTTTCTTGCGTTAAAGTTACTGTGATTATTTTTGGAAGCACTGGCATCAACAGTAATTTGGTGATTTTTTACGGCCCTTATAACGGAATTGTACCACAATAATCTATTTAAAATAACATTTATCATACTAAAATATATTACAATGCAATATTAAATTCAGATTTTGCTTGCATGCTACATATTGTTTGAAATGCCCAGTTGCAGTAAGATAGCTTCCCTACAAAGTGGGTTTAGGGTTACCAGAAGCTCGTAAGGAAAGGCAGAGTTGTCAGATTTGGTGTGAAATTGCCCACGTGGAGACAAAATTGACAATATGCCATAGATGGAGCGAGAACATTCTAGAATAAATTTTTACTGGTCTTTCCAAGAATGTCCTCGAAAAGAGGTCAAAGGCTATAAATACCCTGCCTGTACGTAGAGTAGCAGTTTATCATGAACAGTATCTTGCACATGTTGAGTTCAGTAGTAGTGCTTTGAGTTCAGAAATTAACTTGACAGTGACCAAGTCGGGAGTTGTGCTTTAGTGCTTTGCTGTCTTCACCATCATAGCCTGAAGGCTGAGTTGCTGATTGTTTCAGCCTGTTTTTCGTAGTTTTTCGACGACTGTAACACATCTTTGGAACTGTCCTGGTAATACTGACGAATAAATTGCGTTTTGATTCTTCATCACACATTGTCATAAATCACTGTAAATCCAGAAACCCACGGAACACAACAATATGCATACCGTCTCACTCTCAGTCCAGCTACTACTAGGAGAAAAGTGATCCCTACTTTCTCAAACACATTTCATTTAAAAAACAAAAAAAAATGTGATAAACTGAAGTATAAGATAAAAACATCACCACTAAAACATAAAAAAATTTATGTCTCCCATTTAATAGTCATAAAATATTTATTAGTCTGCTAGGTTTTTCCTAAATTTTATGCCAAATTTCAGGGGAATATAGCATGAAATCTTCCATATAAGTTCAATTAAGTATTAAAAACAATGACATTTTATGTCTGGGGGTTTTAAGAGCTGTGAGAAGTTTTGAGCATTTTATTGTTAACAAATGTATTTTGTCTCTAGATGATACTCGATAACAGCAAAAAAAATAAATAAATAAAGCGTTAAAACGAACATAAAATTACCAATGCCTCTATTGAAAGTGACTAAAAAACAAAATACTTGTGAAAAATTACCAATATAATACCAAAATTACCATTTAAATACTTTTTATTAAGTATAAGAACATAAAGTAAATTTACTTCATTAAAATAATACTTTTCTTAGGTTAGTTATAAAGAAAACTTAAATGAATTAGAAAAACACATAAATAGACAAAATGAAGACTAACAACAAAAGTTGGGTGAAATACATTGCCCACTTATTTCATGCTTTTTACAAGAGTATGAAGAATTGGGGACTCCTTTGAATTTTTAAGTGAAAATAGATAAATGTTACAGAAATTATTTATTTTACATGTTTAAAGTAACTAAATAAACATATATAGATATAGACAGATAGATGGATATAAACATAATTTTCCTTAAAATACATGTAGTTTTTATAAATTATATGCCTACATTTAATTTAAAACAAAATATTCCTAAAAAAAATTTGTTTAAATATTTCACTCTGCATTTTATCAAATGTTTAACAGTTGCTAATTTGCACAGAATTTTGCAATTTTTTAACTATTTATATAAACTTTTTTAACTATTTATATGTATGCAAAGTATGCTATATTAAAAAAATATGAGAAATCTACATATATGAAAATTCTATACTATTTACAAAAAAATTTTAAGAAAGCACTGTTACAAAAGAAATATGTTATTAACTTTAGCACATACGAAAATGGAAGACACTTTAAAAAGCATTACAGGATCATTTAAATAAAGTTAGCCTCTTCAATACATCTCAAGATAATATAAAACAGTTTTCAAAATATGCTTTCTCAAAAACAGTATAAGATAGTGCGATAAAAAAATTAACTTGTTCAAATACAATCTTCATAAGAGCGTTTTAATTGACAAGTTAACTGAACGATGATTCATATCCTTGCCGAAACGCAATTAAATCTTCTAAACGAGAGCCTTCACGGAATCTTTCAAGGAAATTTTAAGCGAAGTCAGAGAGTTTTACATTCATATGAAATATTTTTAAAATTTAGATAATGTGACTAAAAATTTCAATAAATTCAGAATTTACAACTAGTTTTAGGTACTAAATTATGTCAGTCTTTAATGAAAGTTTAAGAAATATGGATTATAATAATGAGAAAATTCGTAATAAAGTATTCTCATTTTTGTAAGAGAAAATTCATAATATAGTATTCTAATTTTGGTTTTAATCATAAAATAAATACGAAAGTTGCATTAAAAACAAATCTGATTATATAATGATATGGGTAAACAGTGAAATAAATTATATATATATATATATATGTATATCAATTAAAATACATTTCTATAAAAACATTACCTTTTCATCAGTTTTGCTCAAAGAATTAATATCAATCATGATTATATAATTATCATACGAATGTAGGCAGATTTTTAGTAGTAAGCCTAGTATATCAATACAGCAATCTTCACTAAACTTCCATCTGAAAAGATATTGTAGATAACATGCCAAATTTTGTTTACAAGATGAAAACGCAAAGACCGCTGCCGCAGGACAAAAGTTATGTTGAGTTGATGCGCGTCTTGCAAATAATTAACTGATCTGCGCATACATGATTCTGATATACTGCATCTGAACACACCCTTCAGGGTCGCTAATTTAGAGTGAAAATGGTTTAACACGAAACTGAGAGGACTGGAATATTTTTTCGTGTTAAAGGATACTGAAAAAAAAAAAAAAAAAAAAACCCATATATTCAACAAAATTAAGTTTATTAGAGTACATATTATTTACATAGTAATGTATATGCATGTATTTAATAAAAATCAATGAAACAAAAACGTCCACAAGCACTTAATGAAATTTAATACAAAATTTTCAAGCATTTTGAAAAACAACACATTTATTGAGTTTTTGGAAAATAATCTGATAGTTCTCTTTGCATTAAATTTTTTAGCAACAGATTGTTAACAAATTGTTTAATTCACCATTGTAACGTGCGCCTAAATAACTGCGCATTATTTTTATGAGGTTCCTCATATCGGATGACATAGGAACAGGAGCTGCATTATTCATTTAATTTTCGTCGTCGGAAATCTGCATTAATGATATTTTTTTAGCTTTGAACGAACTCCAAAATGTCTTTGTCTGCCATAATTGAGGCTGTACACACATTATCATCAAATACTGCAACGAATTCTTCCGATACTACAGTAGGACAGTCCATTAATGCCGAAACGTTCTCAAACATGCCATTAAGAGTCGGCTCAATTTCAATATCCTCCTTCCACATTTCTTTTGCGCCAAAGAATCTGATACTTTTGAGAATCGTGCATGACGGAAACAATTTTCATTCGTCCTTGGAGTCACTGAATTCCATGAAGAGGGCAACATTGAAACACATTCACACTGCAATGTACTCGTCAACTGATGAGAGATCAGATGTTTGTATGGCGTTTGTAAAAAGGTGAAAGTAGCTTACATAAACAAAACTGGTTCGTATCACAGGCTATTCCGAGGTTATTTCAAAGCCAAGTTAGCCTCTGTGGAGAATTCTTTATTATTAATATTATTTGTTCGCTGGCCTAAGAGAGAGCGCTACCATCTTTCTCCCTCTTCTCCATTACGGCAAAATTCGCACTGGTTACTCTGTTTCTGGCTGCCGTCGGTGAAGCACGCGTTCACCTCTTTTCCGTTTCACTTTCATGATTTTTCACCTATGTGGAATTGCAAACTGTAAAAATGCTTATCATGTGAACTGCAATCAATGTGACTGTGTATCAGTGAACGTGTGTTGAAATGTATATCTTTTCTAGTATTAAATAAAAATGTTAATATTACCGAGCCAAGCTACCATCGTTATATCTACAGCAACAACACACTCCACCAAAAATGGCATCCATAGAAGAAAGCCATACCTCCTTTCTACGGAACATGTGAAACCACTTCCCTTTCATTTCACATCCCGCTTAAATCTCACCTGCAAGGCCGGTGTTTTCCGTATTTTTTTCATTCCCAAGAAGGGATATTTTTTCGTGATAAAAGATTTTTGTTTCCTGTTAAGAGAAACAAAATGCATGAAAATACGTAGTAGTTTGTCGGGACCGTTGTATTATATTTAATGCATCAAAAGTTTCAGTTTTTATGATTTAACGTGCCTTGGAGACAATAAAATGCACTCAATAAGTTTATCGCAGTCACGTGATAATGGCCTTTCCAACACACATAACAATATTGCAAAGGACCCTGGAAACACGTATAAGATTTCTTTATTTACAGTATCAACAGGCAGAGCGAGTCATGAAATATATACACGGTAAGATTGGTTTTTAAGCTTCTTTTAGTGGTGAACTTGTTAACACTCTTAAAAAATCTGAAGGAACGTGTGATTGACTGTGTGTCGATAGTGACGTTTGAAGGATAGTGATGGGTTTCAGCAACCAGGTGAAACCGCGTAACTAGCTAAAATTTTGAAGTGTAATGTTGTTTTAAAATTACAAAATAGATATGAATAACTTGCTACTGAAAATGTTGATGATTCTGTAAATGATACTGAAATGTTAGAATCTCAGACCGAACAATGTAACTAACTCATCCTGTCAACACCCGAAAATCAGGCCAATAATGGTCAAACTGGGAATCAAATTTTCTGATTTTGTTAAAATTTTAAAAACGGAAACTAAATATGATTTTACAAGCAAAGTCAGTGGCGACTTTCTTAAGGTGTTTCCTAAAACTGACTCTGATCATAGAAGAATTTCGGGTTATTTGAATGAACGTGTAATAGAACATTATGCCATTACATCTAAAGTAGAACGACCTATTAAAAGTCGTATATAAGGGACTTCCTCATTATACTCCAGTAGATGAAATTGAAGATGAGTTCAAAGCATTGGGATTTAAGGTAAAGAAAGTGACAAATATGTTTCGGCTAAAAACAAAGCCAATTCAATGCCCATCCATACAATTCAAATTATGAATGAACCAGGTGTAAAGAGGATAGACGACATAGTACTTTCATGTAGAAATTGTACTTTATAAAGTTAAAAGAAAAGTAGTCCAATACAGCTAACTATCGTGAGTGCCCGAAATTTCCTTCTAGAAATGTCCCTAACAATCCTAGTAATGTTCAGATAACAAACGTAAAGTAAATATTAATGTAAATACTTCTAAACTTATCCCTGGAATATCTTATGCTAATGCAAGTGCTTACTAATGTTCCAGCCAAAAACTTTCTGAATGAAAATAATCATATTGTTAAAAATAGTATTAGTGTTAAAAATAGTTCTAAGCACAATGTCTATGTTTGAGCCATTATTAAAAATATTTAAAGATGTTCAAAAACTGTTCTTTGGATTAAAATGTATGTTTAATGGTAGTCCACTGTTACAAATAATTAGAAAATTTTCTTCTTGACTACCTGAGTTACAGGAGATAGAAAATGCTATTGATAAACGGTCTGTACTTTTCTCAATTTTCGAGGATATTTTCAGTTTCAATGTAAATAATAATCATGACTAATTTGTACAAAAATTTAAGAATAATTACATAGAACGCTAATGGATTGTCCCGAAAGGGTCTTCAACTAGCTATAATCAACCCAAAATCTAGTCGAACCGGCTTTTTTTCTAACCAAGAAGGTAAGAGAGACCCAAGGACTTGTTGAAGGCTCGATACCGTCGTTTTCTTTTGCATGTTCTTTATAAGTTTTCGTACCTCTTCCTATTTAGCAATCAGGAGATGTCTTAGATATTGTTTGATTGGTAAATGATCCCACATATTAATTTTATATTGTGCCATTCATTCTACAGCAGAAAATGCGCGGAAGAAAACATCTTGAAATTCTTGAATGACACATTGTGCAGTACTCAGTTCTTCATCACTTAGTTGTGCGTTCTGCAATAAATCCGATGTTAGGCTCTCCGATGACATTGAGACTAAACCACTATTCATTCTTCTAACTCAGATCACTGGAGTTCACGCAGCAACCACTTCGCCTTATTACTTACGTAGGCAACTCTTACTGGGATGACTGTCATCGATAGGTCTACGAATGCCGAGGCTACTAGTGCTCTTCGCTATTACAATTCTTAGGATATTCCATAATGCTCTATCGGAAATTTCTGTTTTCAGCTATGGACCCGGATAGTACAAATTCTATCCTTGGTGGTACAGTCGGCCACAAAAGTATTCGAACACCGGTACCCATTCAGAAAATTTACTTTTCCGTTGAGAAACAAAATTGTCTCCAGAGTCTATCTTGGTTCGATAGACAAAAAAAAAACAAAAGGATGGCTCATGTCCAAAATTGGCTAGGTGCATGAAACAAAATACAACATGACCTATCTGGGTGAGATGGGAAACAAAATGGCTGCTCACGTAATCCATTATTGCGCTCATAGAACACGCAAAGTGTCGCTGCGGCTCGTCTCGGTTCGCGAAGAGTGAAAACCCAAAACGGTCTGCAGTGTCTATCTTTGTTGAATGAGAAAACAAAAGGATGGCTCATGTCCAGTTTATTTAGGTGTGGGAAAACATATAACGTGACCTATCTGGATGAGATGTCTCCAGCGATCCAGTATAGACTTTTTCCCCATCTGCAATAGGTGATATCTATAAACAATTCCATTGAAATCTCCTCGAAATATAAGAAACAGCTAGCTCGTGAAATTGTAAAGTATTCCCAAAAAATTCCACTTCTTGAAGAAGGAAAAACACCCTAGCTGCAGATGAGGTAGAGAGAGAAAAAGCATGTTGCACCATGGAGAGCCCGCACGGTTCTGAACAGAAAACGTGGAATGCTTTTATAGAAAAGAGTTGAAAGTGAAAGTAAAAGCCGATTGGAAATTTTTCAATTGCTTGCCGACTGGGAAAAAATTTTCAGAGCTCAGAAAAAAAATCTGAGATGTAAAAAAAAAAAAAAAAAAAAAAAAAACCTATTTGTTAATTTTTATCATGTCTTCTAGACATGATAAAAATTAACCCTAACCCCCTTTTGTGTGGGAATGTTGTCTCACTGTTTCTAAAAATAGACCATGACTCATTCTAGGAATTATATGTTTTAAAAAGGATGAGTTTAAAGTTTATAAGATATGATAAGTTTTTAAAAAGGATATGTTCTAAAAAGTCTTTGGGTTTCTCCATTCCAAAGTAAACAAAGTGAAGACATCAAATTAATAGAAAAAAAAGGAAGAGTTTTTTTTTTTTATAGCTCTGGAAATATTTTTCCAATTCAACAGCCAAGAAATATTTCCAGCCAATACAATTTCATTTTTACTTTCACTTTCAATTCATTTCTTATATCTATAAGAACATTTCATGTTTCTGTTCAGATCAGTGTGGGTTGTTCAAGATGCAGCAACTCTAATCCATCCCACAACCAGGAAAAAAAGATGTTCTTTCATGAGATGTTCTTTTGGCTTTCGAAAACAATGATGACATGATGATTGTAATACATTTCGGTTCTCATGTCCCATGCTTGAACTCAGAATTATTTCCAGAACTCTGAAAATTTTTCCTAGTCAGCTCGATAACCCAGCTTTCGTATATTTATTTTTTAAGCCACTCGAGTTTCGACTTCCCATCCGTGTGTGCTGTGCATTCAACCTGGAGACACATTCCCTGAGCTCTAAGAAAATGTTTCCCAGCCCACTCAATCCCTGAAATGGATTAAAAAAAATTCTTTCATACATTTTTAAAGCTCAAGAGTGTTAGGTGTCAAGGAAAGAACCTTTTTTTTCCCTGAGCTCTAAGAAAATGTTTCCCAGCAGACTCAATCGCTGAAATGGATTAAAAATAAATTCTTTCATACATTTTTAAAGCTCAAGAGTGTTAGCTGTCATGGAAAGAGTCTTTTTTTCCCCTAAGCTCTGAGAAAATGTTTCCCAGCAGACTCAATCGCTGAAATGGATTAAAAATAAATTCTTTCATACATTTTTAAACCTCAAGCGTGTTAGCTGTCATGGAAAGAGCCTTTTTTTCCCCTGAGCTCTGAGAAAATGTTTCCCAGCAGACTCAATCGCTGAAATGGATTAAAAATAAATTCTTTCATACATTTTTAAAGCTTAAGCGTGTTAGCTGTCATGGAAAGAGCCTTTTTTTCCCCTGAGCTCTGAGAAAATGTTTCCCAGCAGACTCAATCGCTGAAATGGATTAAAAATAAATTCATTCATACATTTTTAAAGCTTAAGCGTGTTAGTTCTCATGCAAAGAGCCTTTTTTTCCCCTGAGCTCTAAGAAAATGTTTCCCAGTCCACTCAATCGCTGAAATGGATTAAAAATAAATTCTTTCATATATTTTTAAAGCTTAAGCGTGTTAGTTCTCATGGAAAGAGCCTTTTTTTCCTCTGAGCTCTAAGAAAATGTTTCCCAGCAGACTCAATCGCTGAAATGGATTAAAAATAAATTCTTTCATATATTTTTAAAGCTTAAGCGTGTTAACTGTCATAGAAAGGGCCTTTTTTTCCCCTGAGCTCTAAGAAAATGTTTCCCAGTCCACTCAATCGCTGAAATGGATTAAAAATAAATTGTTTCATATATTTTTAAAGCTTAAGCGTGTTAGTTCTCATGGAAAGAGCCTTTTTTTCCCCTGAGCTCTAAGAAAATGTTTCCCAGCAGACTCAATCGCTGAAATGGATTAAAAATAAATTCTTTCATATATTTTTAAAGCTTAAGCGTGTCAACTGTCATAGAAAGGGCCTTTTTTTCCCCTGAGCTCTAAGAAAATGTTTCCCAGTCCACTCAATCGCTGAAATGGATTAAAAATAAATTCTTTCATACATTTTTAAAGCTCAAGTGTGTTAACTGTCATGGAAAGGGCCTTTTTTTTCCCCAGCCCACTCAATCGCTGAAATGGATTAAAAATAACTTCTTTCATACATTTTTAAAGCTCAAGCGTGTTAGCTGTCATAGAGCTGCAGATGAGGTAGAGAGAGAACAAGCATGTTGCACCATGGAGAGCCCACACGGTTCTGAACAGAAAACGTGGAATACTTTTATAGAAAAGATTTGAAAGTGAAAGTAAAAGCCGATTGGAAATTTTTCACTTGGTTGCCGACTGGGAAAAAATTTTCAGAGCTCAGAAAAAAAAATCTGAGATGTAAAAAAAAAAAAAAAAAAAAAAAAAAAACTTTTTGTTAATTTTTATCATGTCTTCTAGACATGATAAAAATTAACCCTACCCCCCTTTTGTGTGAGAATGTTTTCTCCCTGTTTCTAAAAATAGACCATGACTCATTCTAGGACATTCCAAAGTAAACAAAGTGAAGACATCAAATTAATAGAAAAAAAGAAAGAGTTTTTTTTTTTTCAGCTTTGGAAATATTTTTCCCATTCAACAGCCAATACAATTTCATTTTTACTTTCACTTTCAATTCATTTCTTATATCTATAAAAACATTTCATGTTTCTGTTCAAATCAGTGTGGGTTGTTCAAGATGCAACATCTCTACTCCATCCCACAACCACGAAAAAAAGATGTTCTTTCATGAGGAATTTTTTTGGCTTTCGAAAACAATGATGTCATGATGATTGTAATACATTTCTGTTCTCATGTCCCATGATTGAACTCAGAATTATTTCCAGAACTCTGAGAATTTTTCCTAGTCAGCTCGATGAACCAAATTTCGTATATTTATTTTTTAAACCACTCGAGTTTCGACTTCCCATCCGTGTGTGCTGTGCATTCAACCTGGAGACACACATTCCCTGAACTCTAAGAAAATGTTTCCCAGCCCACTCAATCGCTGAAATGGATTATAAAAAATTCTTTCATACATTTTTAAAGCTCAAGCGTGTTAGCTGTCATGGAAAGAACCTTTTTTTCCCTGAGCTCTAAGAAAATGTTTCCCAGCCCACTCAATCGCTGAAATGGATTAAAAATAAATTCGTTCCTATATTTTTAAAGGTCAAGCATGTTAGCTCTCATGAAAAGGGCCTTTTTTTTCCCAGCCCACTCAATAGCTGAAATGAATTAAAAAGAAATTCTTTCATACATTTTTAAACCTCAAGAGTGTTAGTTCTCATGGAAAGAGCCTTTTTTTCCCCTGAGCTCTAAGAAAATGTTTCCCAGCAGACTCAATCGCTGAAATGGATTAAAAATAAATTCTTTCATACATGTTTAAAGCTCTAGCGTGTTAGATGTCATGGAAAGAGCCTTTTCTTTTCACAGCCCACTCAATCGCTGAAACGGATCAAAAATAAATTCTTTCATACATTTGTTTAAACCTCAAGACTCTTAGCTGTCATGGAAACTGAAATTTATGTCACGGTTTGTGTGTCACACGTCGTCAACGGTATGATTTGAGGTGAAAATTGAAAACCCGGTATGAAAAATCTCTTTAACTTCACTTTAGAAGAAGGTGTGGGATAGAGAGATTTCGTCATGGGAAAATATCTTTCAATGTCCGTCGATGAAATCCAAACGAGGGGTCCTAGCTTTTCAAATGGGAAACATTTTCCCCTAAACGGAGGAATGATTTCTATTCTGTGAGACGTCAAAAATTGGAAAAAAGCTTGTGTTCACAGAAGCTCTTTCTAGACGAGTGGTCCTGGGTCCAGATGAGGTAGAGAGAGAAAAAGCATGCTGCACCTTGGACAGCCCGCACAGCTCTGAACAGAAAACGTAGAATACTTTTATAGAAAAGTGTTGAAAGTGAAAGTCAAAGGCCAATCGTCTTGGCTGTAGAATTTTCACTTGGTTGCCGACTGGGAAAAATTTTTCAAAGCTCAGAAAAAAAAAATTTGAGATGTAAAAAAAAAAAAACCTTTTTGTTAATTTTTATCATGTCTTCTAGACATGATAAAAATTAACCCTACCCCCCTTTTGTGTGGGAATGTTGTCTCACTGTTTCTAAAAATAGACCATGTATACCAATATACTACAAACGGACTTGAACGCCTGTTCTCAGTATGTAGCTATACAAATTTGAAGGTAAAATTAAAAAAAAGACATCTTTTTGGGGAAAAGGGAGTAAATTTGTATAGGAATATACTACAAACTGACTTTAATGCCTGTTTTCAGTATATAGCTATACAAATTGGAAGGTAAAAAAAAATAAAAAAAAGATATCTTTTTTGGGGAAAAGGAGTGAATTTGTATAGAAATATACTACAAGAACATCACGAAAAGAACATCATGGGTCCAAGAATTGAAAGTGCAAGTCCAAAAACGAAATGTTAACGACTGGGAAGAAAATTTTCAAAGCTGAAAAAAGATTAAAAAAAAAATACTTCCTTTTTCTTTCTTAATTTGATGTCTTCATTCTTTTGACCTTGTAGAAATAAAAAAAGTGAAGACATCAAATTAAGAAAGAAAAAAGGAAGGTTTTTTTTTTTTTTTTTTTTTTTTTTTTAATGTGTTAAAATTTTTCCAGAGCTCTGAGAATTTTTCCCAGTCGGTTTCTAGAAGCAACTCGTTAATGTATTTAAACCACTTGCGTTTCAGTTTCAGATCAGTCTGTGCTGTGCACTCAACGTGGATACACGCTTCTCACTCTCCTGGGAAGAGCTTCTGTGAAGGTATGTGAACATTATTTTCTTACTCTTTTGTATTTCATAGACTACAAATATTTATTGAGTCACCCATTTTATAGAAATGTATTCTTATTTTCTTTCAATACTTTGAGGTAGGGTAATATTTTCCCCCGTGCTACTGTTTTTGCTTTTCAAGGCTAGAAATGTTTTACTCAATAGCTGTTTTTATAGAAAACATGCTATTATTTCGTATACTGATATATTTTGTGAAACTTTAACAAATCCTTTTCAACAAAGCAAGATCATGTGATCCACAGCTGGCTAGATACGTCAGTGTAAACGGATCACGATTGTTCCATCCTATACTGATATATTTTGTGAAACTTTAACAAATTCCTTTCAAGAAGCCAAGATCTCGTGATCCACAGCTGGCTAGACACGTCAGTGTAATCGGATCACGATTGTTCCATCCTATACTGATATATTTTGTGAAACTTTAACAAATTCCTTTCAAGAAGCCAAGATCTCGTGATCCACAGCTGGCTAGACTCGTCAGTGTAATTGGATCACGATTGTTCCATCCTATACTGATATATTTTGTGAAACTTTAACAAATTCCTTTCAAGAAGCCAAGATCTCGTGATCCACAGCTGGCTAGACTCGTCAGTGTAATCGGATCACGATTGTTCCATCCTATACTGATATATTTTGTGAAACTTTAACAAATTTCTTTCAAGAAGCCAAGATCTCGTGATCCACAGCTGACTCCATTAGTCAGGAAAAACGGATCAGGATTTTATCAATCGTATACTGATATATTTTGTGAAACTTTAACAAATCCCTTTCAACAGGGCAAGATCTCGTGATCCATAGCTGGCTAGAGCAGTCAGGATCAATGGATCACGATTGTCCCATCGTATACTGATATATTTTGTGAAACTTTAACAAGGCAAGATCTCGTGATCCACAGCTGGCTAGACTAGTCAGTGTAATCGGATCACGATTGTTCCATCCTATACTGATATATTTCGTGAAACTTTAACAAATTCCTTTCAAGAAGCCAAGATCTCGTGATCCACAGCTGGCTAGACCCGTCAGTGTAACTGGATCACGATTGTTCCATCCTATACTGATATATTTTGTGAAATTTTAACAAATTCCTTTCAAGAAGGCAAAATCTCGTGATCCAGAACTGACTCAATCAGTCAGGATTAACGGATCACGATTGTTCTATTGTATACTGATATATTTTGTGAAACTTCTTTAACAAATGACTTTCAAGAAGGCAAGATCTCGTGATAGACAGCTGACTAGACCCGTCAGAATTAACGGATCACGATAGTTCCATTGTATACTAATATATTTTGTGAAACTTCTTTAACAAATGACTTTCAAGAAGGCAAGATCTCGTGATCCACAGCTGACTAGACCCGTCAGAATTAACGGATCACGATAGTTCCGTTGTATACTAATATATTTTGTGGAACTTTAACAAATTGTTTTCAACAAGGCAAGATCTCGTGATCCAGAGCTGACTCAATCAGTCAGGATTAACGGATCACGATTATTCCATTGTATACTGATATATTTTGTGAAATTTCTTTAACAAATGACTTTCAAGAAGGCAAGATCCTGTGATCCACAGCTGACTCCATCAGTCAGGATAATGGATCATGATTTTTTTTCAATCGTATACTGATATATATTTTGTATATTTTGTGAAACTTTAACAAATCCTTTTCAAAAAAGGCAAGGTCTTGTGATCCACAGCTGACTCCATCAGTCAGAATAACGGATCATGATGGTTCCATCTTATACTGATATATATTTTGTGAAACGTTAACAAATGACTTTCAAGAAGGCAAGATCATGTTATTCAATAGAATTGTTCAATCGTATACCTGGCATATTCTGATAAAACAACAGAATGATCCAATTTTGAATACGATCCGAATATGATTTTATAAAATCCATTTCATATTTTGTTAAACGTGAACGACTGACTTTCAAGCTGGCTGCATGGGTGTTTTTTTTCGTGGTTTTTCCCCATGTGTAACGTGAATACGAGCCAGTTTCCCTTCCAAAGTCCTCCACGAAGGCATTTCTTAAGGCAAATAGCCCTCAAATGCTTTACCGGCATCCGAATCGACTTGACCTCTCTCCAAATTTCACGGTGTCATTTGAACGATCGAGTCGGCTGTTTCAAAAAAATGTCTGACAGCTGAAAACAATTCAGCTCCAGTGCACAGCACAGACTGATTTAAAGCTGAAACGCGAGTGGTTTAAATAGATGAGAACCCTCTATAGAAATAATTTGAATATATCTGGTTTTGTGAATCAAGCCGACTGGGAAAAAATTCTAAGAGCTCAGAAAAAAATTCTGAGATGTAAAAAAAAAAAAAAAAAAAAAAAAAAAAAAAAAAAAAAAAACTCTTTGTTAATTTTTATCATGTCTTCTAGACATGATAAAAATTAACTCCCTTCTCTTTTTGTCTGGGAATGTTGTCTCACTCTTTCTAAAAATAGACTATGACTCATTCTTGTGGAATTCTGTTGGGATTTTACTTTCGATTGGCTTTTGACTTTGTTTCAATAACTGCGGATAACTGGACATGATCAATAGATAACTGGGGAAGTTATCTATAAAAGCATTCCGCGTTTCACTTCAGATCCGTGTGGGCTGTGGAAGAGGCAACACGTCTCTCTCTTTACCCAATCTCATGATATTCTTTAAGAATTTCTTAGCCATTTGTCAAAGAAGGGGGACTATAATTGAAGAATTTATAAATTTGGGAACATGTCACCCATGGCAAATCTAAAATCTTGGCACTGGATACTGGAAAGCCCCGCTCTGATTATAATTCTGAGTTCTAGCATGGGACATTTTTTAGATCAATAAGCTAAACTATTTTTTCTAGTTTCATATTCTCTCGTGACTAGGGTTCCAGATTTGGGTAGAGAGAGACATGTTGCCTCATCAACAGCCCGCACTGTTCTGAACAGAAACGTGGAATGCTCTTATAGAAAAGTGAAGAGTTGAAAGTGAAAGTCGAAAAACGAAATGGGATCGGCTAGGAAAATTTTCTCAGAGCTCAGAAAAAAAAATTCTGAGATGTAAAAAAAAAAAAATCTTTTTGTTAATTTTTATCATGTCTTCTAGACATGATAAAAATTAACTCCCTTCTCTTTTTGTCTGGGAATGTTGTCTCCTACTTTCTAAAAATAGACCATGACTCATTCTTTCTAAAGAATAGAATTCCAAGAAAAGATTGGATGAGTCATGGTCTATTTTTAGAAAGTGGGAGACAACATTCCCATACAAAAGGGGGTGAGTTAATTTTTATCATGTCTAGAAGACATGATAAAAATTAACAAAAAGATTGTTTTTTTTTTTTTTTTTTTTTTTTTTTTTTACATCTCAAAATTTTTTTCTGAGCTCTGAAAATATTTTCCCAGCCGATCTCATTTCGTTTTTCGACTTTCACTTTCAAATCTTCTCTTTTCTATAAAAGTATTTCGAGTTTCTCTTCAGAACACTGTGGGCTGTTGAAAAGGCAACACATCTCCCTCTCTACATTAATCGGGAATCCAAGATGTTCTTAAAAAGAATTTTTTGAGAATCTCTTAACCTTTCTGAACTTTAGACGAGCTAGCTGGATGTTTCTTCATTTCTTTTTCAAGTATAGGTTCAAAGGATTCTTTTAAATAGTTGCAAGTAAGACGTTGTATTATTTTCTGTTGATCATGAATCTATTAAAAAATTTCAATGCCTAGTTTTAGGGCTATCTATACCCGGCATGATTCATATGTTTTACTCTACGTTTTAGATGAGACCCTCTCTTAAAAACACGATTTTCCTATTCAAAGTTGAAATGAGTTTCTAAAAGCATGATTCTTTTAAAAAAACATGTGTGTTTGTGTAGGTGTGGTGGGACGGTTAGATTTCTTCTCTTACGAGATAGTCATCTCCACCCTCTCGTGGTCGCTGAAATCTCGTGATAGCTCAAGTCAAAAGGGTTCGTTTATTTTGACTCACAACCACGTTATATTTTTTTGGATATCTCCTCCAACGACTCGTGGAACTCTTTTCCCTGAAATCAGGTATGTTTAGCAGTGCACGCCCTCTGAAGTGAAGCTCGGAATACTTTGACAAATCCTGTCGAGTGGATTCTGAAACCATTTTTAAAGGATCTCAGAGAAACACCTATGAAGACAATAGCAACGTGTCGTTTTTTTCGGAAAGGATGAAGGAGGCTCATGGTGACAGATGTTGCTGTAAAGTGTTTTTTTTTCTTAGAAATTTGAAAAAAAAATAGAGAGTAGTAAGACACAGTCTCTTTTTTCGAAACTGAGTAGGAGGGTCATTTTGAGATGAGCTGGAAAATATTTTCTGAGAGATTTGAAAAAAATTTTTAAAAAAATAAAAAAAATATATATATTATATAATATATATATTATATAATATATATACTATATAATATATATTATAAATACTTTTTGTTCATTTTTATCATGTCTTCAGACATGATAAAAATGAACGACATCTCTCTTTTCTCTTTGAAACCTCTTTCAACCTATCTCGTCATGTTTCTCAAGTAACATTTCTTTCCTGAAAAGCTAATTTCTTTAGAAACCTAAGACAACTCCTTTCCTGAAAAGCTAATTTCTTTAGACACGTAAGACAACAGGTAGAGACATACTTTGAACCAAAAAGAGAGTAGAGATCCTTTTGAATAATGTCGAATAGACAAAACACGAGTAGCCATTTCAGTTCTATGCTTTTTCCTAGGGACGATCCACGAAAGGGTCCTCTTTTGTTCACGACCCGTGGTTCACCCATGAATTAAACACGTAAGCTCGAAACTTTCTAACATCTCTACCTCCACGGTGCAGTTTGAAAGGAAGTTGACCCACCCATCACCCCAGCTATGAAATGAAACGTCAAAACAGTGCACACGTTCTAGAATAAGGGCTCTACAGCACAGACTCAACAGAAACAAAACGATAAAAACTTTCATA
Organism: Stegodyphus dumicola; assembly: GCF_044657685.1. Classification (NCBI taxonomy): domain Eukaryota; kingdom Metazoa; phylum Arthropoda; class Arachnida; order Araneae; family Eresidae; genus Stegodyphus; species Stegodyphus dumicola. The sequence goes on along the minus strand of NC_140776.1, from coordinate 180,405,665 downwards.
GATCCCAGAGAGTGGATGCTTAAAAATAAGGTGATGTCTCGTCGATCAAATCAGCTGTAAATAAATGCCTAAGAGCTGTGAAGAATGGATGGCCTACCTTCACAAAAGCTCTTTCTAGGAGGGAAAAGTATGTATCCAAGCAGAATACACAGCACAGACTGATGTTAAGTCGAAACTGGAGTGATTTCAATACACAAGTATGAATTCGTTCTAATAACCCTTTAGAACTTTAGACTAAAGGGTTCTAATAACCCTTTAGTCTTGTCGAGGTCATCGAGTCGAGGGGGAAAACATTGACGTGTTGCTTTTCCAACAGCCCACACTGTTCTGAACAGAAACGTAGAATGCTTTTATAGATAAGAGAAGAATTGAAAGTGAAAGTAAAAAAACGAAATCAGATCGGCTGGGAAAATTTCTGAGCCGAGAAAAAATTCTAAATAAAAAAAAAAAAACCTCTTCCTTTTTCTTTATTAATTTGATGTCTTCACGTTTTGACATTCTACAAGGTCAAAAGAGTGAAGACATCAAATTAATAAAGAAAAAGGAAGAGTTTTTTTTTTTTTTTTTTTTTAATCTCAGAATTTTTCCTGAGCTCTGAAAAAATTTTTCCCAGCCGATCCCATTTCGTTTTTTTACTTTCACTTTCAATTCTTCTCTTTTCTATAAAAGTATTCCACGTTTTTGTTCAGAACAGTGTGGGCTGTTGAAAAGGTAACATGTCTTCCTCTCTCTTTACCCAAATCTGGAACCCATGATGATCTTAAGAAGAATTCTTTAAGAATCTCTTACAATTCCTGAATCTTAGACAAGCTGAATGTTTCTTTTTCGTATTTCGAAGCTATTGATGGATCAAAGAAGAAGATTTCAATGGACTGACTTCATCGTTCTAGGATAGAATATTTTTTCGAAATCTCTTCCTACTTTCGTCTACACAGAAATGCTTTCAACGAAAGTTAGGTCCTCTTTTACATTTCCTTTTTAAATAGTTGTTCAAAGGGATTTTCGTTCTGCTGATTCAGGTTTCCCACGCTTCACGCTACCCATCCTCACCCATTCCTAAAGGATCTCAGAGAAAATTGAAAGGGAGATCGCGAAAAAAAGAAATACCCTCCAGTGAACACAGTTCCAACGACAGTGGATAGATTTTTTCGGTCCTTCCAGAGATATCCCCGGTGACCGATAGGTTGTTCAGCCACATGGGTGTCACGAAAAGGCACACCATGCCTGTTTCCCACCCTAAAATGTTTCTTCGGAAAAGGGAAAGTTTTTTTCCCACCCCTTTGGAGATTCCTTTTCCGAATCGATACCCAAACCCATCGGCCAGAAAAATAAATTTTTTTAAGAACTTGCCGTTTCTGAAATATATTACAAATATACGTATTCATTCTAATATTGTTAACAAATTATGCATACATGTATTTTACGAGGTTATTTATTGTTTCTTACAATGCTTCGTGAATCTTACGTAAAGTAGCTTGGAAGAACCGTATTATTATTTCTTTCTTCTAACCTCTTACAACTATATTGTTTAAAGTTTCTAAGGAATTTCGAATACATTGTGTATTTAGCTAAAGCCTGTGACAAGATGAGTTTAACTCCCCAAAACAATTTATATATAGGCAGTTTGAGTTAGCTGGATCCGTGGAAATAATTAGATAATATTTATGTCACGTAAATATTTGCTAACACGTGTTTCGTTTCCTTCTTATCATGCTATTTCAACCATTTTGTTTAGCAATGATCCATCTCAAATAAAAAGTATTTGACGAGACACAAATAGTATTTAAAAGATTGATGAAATAACACTAAAGTCTCATGTTGTTGGAATCAGTTAAGAAATTTAGAGTTTACAGACTAGTTCATCCAATTTGTTAACAATATTAGAATGAATACGTATATTTGTAATATATTTCAGAAACGGCAAGTTCTTAAAAAAATTTATTTTTCTGGCCGATGGGTTTGGGTATCGATTCGGAAAAGGAATCTCCAAAGGGGTGGGAAAAAAACTTTCCCTTTTCCGAAGAAACATTTTAGGGAGGGAAACAGGCATGGTGTGCCTTTTCGTGACACCCATGTGGCTGAACAACCTATCGGTCACCGGGGATATCTCTGGAAGGACCGAAAAAATCTATCCACTGTCGTTGGAACTGTGTTCACTGGAGGGTATTTCTTTTTTTCGCGATCTCCCTTTCAATTTTCTCTGAGATCCTTTAGGAATGGGTGAGGATGGGTAGCGTGAAGCGCGGGAAACCTGAATCAGCAGAACGAAAATCCCTTTGAACAACTATTTAAAAAGGAAATGTAAAAGAGGACCTAACTTTCGTTGAAAGCATTTCTGTGTAGACGAAAGTAGGAAGAGATTTCGAAAAAATATTCTATCCTAGAACGATGAAGTCAGTCCATTGAAATCTTCTTCTTTGATCCATCAATAGCTTCGAAATACGAAAAAGAAACATTCAGCTTGTCTAAGATTCAGGAATTGTAAGAGATTCTTAAAGAATTCTTCTTAAGATCATCATGGGTTCCAGATTTGGGTAAAGAGAGAGGAAGACATGTTACCTTTTCAACATCCCACACTGTTCTGAACAAAAACGTGGAATACTTTTATAGAAAAGAGAAGAATTGAAAGTGAAAGTAAAAAAAACGAAATGGGATCGGCTGGGAAAAAATTTTTCAGAGCTCAGGAAAAATTCTGAGATTAAAAAAAAAAAAAAAAAAAAAAAAAAACCTCTTCCTTTTTCTTTATTAATTTGATGTCTTCACTCTTTTGACCTTGTAGAATGTCAAAAAGTGAAGACATCAAATTAATAAAGAAAAAGGAAGAGGTTTTTTTTTATTTCTTTTTTTCTTTTTTTTTTTTATTTAGACTTTTTTTCTCGGCTCAGAAATTTTCCCAGCCGATCTGATTTCGTTTTTTTACTTTCACTTTCAATTCTTCTCTTATCTATAAAAGCATTCTACGTTTCTGCTCAGAACAGTGTGGGCTGTTGGAAAAGCAACACGTCAATGTTTTCCCCCTCGACTCGATGACCTCGACAAGACCTATCTAAAGGGTTATTAGAACGAATTCATACTTGTGTATTGAAATCACTCCAGTTTCGACTTAACATCAGTCTGTGCTGTGTATTCTGCTTGGATACATACTTTTCCCTCCTAGAAAGAGCTTTTGTGAAGGTAGGCCATCCATTCTTCACAGCTCTTAGGCATTTATTTACAGCTGATTTGATAGACGAGACATCACCTTATTTTTAAGCATCCACTCTCTGGGATCTATGAAAGTTTTTATCGTTTTGTTTCTGTTGAGTCTGTGCTGTAGAGCCCTTATTCTAGAACGTGTGCACTGTTTTGACGTTTCATTTCATAGCTGGGGTGATGGGTGGGTCAACTTCCTTTCAAACTGCACCGAGGAGGTAGAGATGTTAGAAAGTTTCGAGCCTACGTGTTTAATTCATGGGTGAACCACGGGTCGTGAACAAAAGAGGACCCTTTCGTGGATCGTCACTAGGAAAAAGCATAGAACTGAAATGGCTACTCGTGTTTTGTCTATTCGACATTATTCAAAAGGATCTCTACTCTCTTTTTGGTTCGAAGTATGTCTCTACCTGTTGTCTTACGTGTCTAAAGAAATTAGCTTTTCAGGAAAGGAGTTGTCTTAGGTTTCTAAAGAAATTAGCTTTTCAGGAAAGAAATATTACTTGAGAAACATGACGAGATAGGTTGAAAGAGGTTTCAAAGAGAAAAGAGAGATGTCGTTCATTTTTATCATGTCTGAAGACATGATAAAAATGAACAAAAAGTATTTATAATATATATTATATAATATATATATTTTTTAATTTTTTAAAAATTTTTTTCAAATCTCTCAGAAAATATTTTCCAGCTCATCTCAAAATGACCCTCCTACTCAGTTTCGAAAAAAGAGACTGTGTCTTACTACTCTCTATTTTTTTTTTCAAATTTCTAAGAAAAAAAAAACACTTTACAGCAACATCTCTCACCATGAGCCTCCTTCATCCTTTCCGAAAAAAACGACACGTTGCTATTGTCTTCATAGGTGTTTCTCTGAGATCCTTTAAAAATGGTTTCAGAATCCACTCGACAGGATTTGTCAAAGTATTCCGAGCTTCACTTCAGAGGGCGTGCACTGCTAAACATACCTGATTTCAGGGAAAAGAGTTCCACGAGTCGTTGGAGGAGATATCCAAAAAAATATAACGTGGTTGTGAGTCAAAATAAACGAACCCTTTTCACTTGAGCTATCACGAGATTTCAGCGACCACGAGAGAGTGGAGATGACTATCTCGTAAGAGAAGAAATCTAACCGTCCCACCACACCTACACAAACACACATGTTTTTTTAAAAGAATCATGCTTTTAGAAACTCATTTCAACTTTGAATAGGAAAATCGTGTTTTTAAGAGAGGGTCTCATCTAAAACGTAGAGTAAAACATATGACTCATGCCGGGTATAGATAGCCCTAAAACTAGGCATTGAAATTTTTTAATAGATTCATGATCAACAGAAAATAATACAACGTCTTACTTGCAACTATTTAAAAGAATCCTTTGAACCTATACTTGAAAAAGAAATGAAGAAACATCCAGCTAGCTCGTCTAAAGTTCAGAAAGGTTAAGAGATTCTCAAAAAATTCTTCTTAAGAACATCTTGGATTCCCGATTAATGTAGAGAGGGAGATGTGTTGCCTTTTCAACAGCCCACAGTGTTCTGAACAGAAACTCGAAATACTTTTATAGAAAAGAGAAGAGTTGAAAGTGAAAGTCGAAAAACGAAATGAGATCGGCTGGGAAAATATTTTCAGAGCTCAGAAAAAAATTTTGAGATGTAAAAAAAAAAAAAACAATCTTTTTGTTAATTTTTATCATGTCTTCTAGACATGATAAAAATAACTCACCCCCTTTTGTATGGGAATGTTGTCTCCCACTTTCTAAAAATAGACCATGACTCATCCAATCTTTTCTTGGAATTCTATTCTTTAGAAAGAATGAGTCATGGTCTATTTTTAGAAAGTGGGAGACAACATTCCCAGACAAAAAGAGAAGGGAGTTAATTTTTATCATGTCTAGAAGACATGATAAAAATTAACAAAAAGATTGTTTTTTTTTTTTTTTTTTTTTTTTTTTTTTTTTTTTACATCTCAGAATTTTTTTTTCTGAGCTCTGAGAAATTTTTCCTAGCCGATCCCATTTCGTTTTTCGACTTTCACTTTCAACTCTTCACTTTTGTATAAAAGCATTCCACGTTTCTGTTCAGAACAGTGCGGGCTGTTGATGAGGCAACATGTCTCTCTCTACCCAAATCTGGAACCCTAGTCACGAGAGAATATGAGACTAGAAAAAATAGTTTAGCTTATTGATCTAAAAAATGTCCCATGCTAGAACTCAGAATTATAATCAGAGCGGGGCTTTCCAGTATCCAGTGCCAAGATTTTAGATTTGCCATGGGTGACATGTTCCCAAATTTATAAATTCTTCAATTATAGTCCCCTTCTTTGACAAATGGCTAAGAAATTCTTAAAGAATATCATGAGATTGGGTAAAGAGAGAGACTGGAGAAGATAGCCAAAACACATCTCGTGGAGATGACTATCTCGTAAGAAAGAAAGCTAACCGTCCCACCACACCTACACAAACACACGTTTTTTTTAAATGATCAAGCTTTTGGAAACTCATTTCAACTTTGAATAGGAAAATCATGTTTTTAAGAGAGGGTCTCATCTAAAACGTAGAGTAAAACATATGAATCATGTTGGGTATAGGTAGCCCTAAAACTAGGCATTGAAATTTTTTTAATAGATTCATGATCAACAGAAAATGATACAACGTCTTACTTGCAACTATTTAAAAGAATCCTTTGAACCCATACTTGAAAAAGAAATGAAGAAATATCCAGCTAGCTCTTCTAAAGATCAGAAAGGGTAAGAGATTCTCAAAGAATTCTTCTTTAGAACATCTTGGATTCCCCATTAATGTAGAGAGGGAGACGTGTTACCTTTTCAACAGCCCACAGTGTTCTGAACAGAAACTCGAAATACTTTTATAGAAAAGAGAAGAGTTGAAAGTGAAAGTCGAAAAACGAAATGAGATCGGCTGGGAAAATATTTTCAGAGCTCAGAAAATAATTTTGAGATGTTAAAAAAAAAAAAACAATCTTTTTGTTAATTTTTATCATGTCTTCTAGACATGATAAAAATTAACTCACCCCCTTTTGTATGGGAATGTTGTCTCCCACTTTCTAAAAATAGACCATGACTCATCCAATCTTTTCTTGGAATTCTATTCTTTAGAAAGAATGAGTCATGGTCTATTTTTAGAAAGTGGGAGACTACATTCCCAGACAAAAAGAGAAGGGAGTTAATTTTTATCATGTCTAGAAGACATGATAAAAATTAACAAAAAGATTTTTTTTTTTTTTTTTTTTTTTACATCTCAGAATTTTTTTTTCTGAGCTCTGAGAAAATTTTCCTAGCCGATCCCATTTCGTTTTTCGACTTTCACTTTCAACTCTTCACTTTTCTATAAGAGCATTCCACGTTTCTGTTCAGAACAGTGCGGGCTGTTGATGAGGCAACATGTCTCTCTCTACCCAAATCTGGAACCCTAGTCACGAGAGAATATGAGACTAGAAAAAATAGTTTAGCTTATTGATCTAAAAAATGTCCAATGCTAGAACTCAGAATTATAATCAGAGCGGGGCTTTCCAGTATCCAGTGCCAAGATTTTAGATTTGCCATGGGTGACATGTTCCCAAATTTATAAATTCTTCAATTATAGTCCCCCTTCTTTGACAAATGGCTAAGAAATTCTTAAAGAATATCATGAGATTGGGTAAAGAGAGAGACGTGTTGCCTCTTCCACAGCCCACACGGATCTGAAGTGAAACGCGGAATGCTTTTATAGATAACTTCCCCAGTTATCTATTGATCATGTCCAGTTATCCGCAGTTATTGAAACAAAGTCAAAAGCCAATCGAAAGTAAAATCCCAACAGAATTCCACAAGAATGAGTCATAGTCTATTTTTAGAAAGAGTGAGACAACATTCCCAGACAAAAAGAGAAGGGAGTTAATTTTTATCATGTCTAGAAGACATGATAAAAATTAACAAAAAGATTTTTTTTTTTTTACATCTCAGAATTTTTTTCTGAGCTCTTAGAATTTTTTCCCAGTCGGCTTGATTCACAAAACCAGATATATTCAAATTATTTCTATAGAGGGTTCTCATCTATTTAAACCACTCGCGTTTCAGCTTTAAATCAGTCTGTGCTGTGCACTGGAGCTGAATTGTTTTCAGCTGTCAGACATTTTTTTGAAACAGCCGACTCGATCGTTCAAATGACACCGTGAAATTTGGAGAGAGGTCAAGTCGATTCGGATGCCGGTAAAGCATTTCAGGGCTATTTGCCTTAAGAAATGCCTTCGTGGAGGACTTTGGAAGGGAAACTGGCTCGTATTCACGTTACACATGGGGAAAAACCACGAAAAAAACACCCATGCAGCCAGCTTGAAAGTCAGTCGTTCACGTTTAACAAAATATGAAATGGATTTTATAAAAACATATTCGGATCGTATTCAAAATTGGATCATTCTGTTGTTTTATCAGAATATGCCAGGTATACGATTGAACAATTCTATTGAATAACATGATCTTGCCTTCTTGAAAGTCATTTGTTAACGTTTCACAAAATATATATCAGTATAAGATGGAACCTTCATGATCCGTTATTCTGACTGATGGAGTCAGCTGTGGATCACAAGACCTTGCCTTTTTTGAAAAGGATTTGTTAAAGTTTCACAAAATATACAAAATATATATCAGTATACGATTGAAAAAAAATCATGATCCATTATCCTGACTGATGGAGTCAGCTGTGGATCACAGGATCTTGCCTTCTTGAAAGTCATTTGTTAAAGAAGTTTCACAAAATATATCAGTATACAATGGAACAATCGTGATCCGTTAATTCTGACAAGTCAAGTCAGCTGTGGATTATGAGATCTTGCCTTCTCGAAAGTCATTTGTTAAAGAAGTTTCACAAAATATATCAGTATACAATGGAATAATTGTGATCCGTTAATCCTGACTGATTGAGTCAGCTCTGGATCACGATATCTTGCCTTGTTGAAAACAATTTGTTAAAGTTCCACAAAATATATTAGTATACAATGGAACTATCGTGATCCGTTAATATTGACGGGTCTAGTCAGCTGTGGATCACGAGATCTTGCCTTCATGAAAGTCATTTGTTAAAGAAGTTTCACAAAATATATCAGTATACAATGGAACAATCGTGATCCGTTAATCCTGACTGATTGAGTCAGTTCTGGATCACGAGATCTTGCCTTCTTGAAAGGAATTTGTTAAAATTTCACAAAATATATCAGTATAGGATGGAACAATCGTGATCCAATTACACTGACGGGTCTAGCCAGCTGTGGATCACGAGATCTTGGCTTCTTGAAAGGAATTTGTTAAAGTTTCACAAAATATATCAGTATAGGATGGAACAATCGTGATCCGATTACACTGACTAGTCTAGCCAGCTGTGGATCACGAGATCTTGCCTTGTTAAAGTTTCACAAAATATATCAGTATACGATGGGACAATCGTGATCCATTGATCCTGACTGCTCTAGCCAGCTATGGATCACGAGATCTTGCCCTGTTGAAAGGGATTTGTTAAAGTTTCACAAAATATATCAGTATACGATTGATAAAATCCTGATCCGTTTTTCCTGACTAATGGAGTCAGCTGTGGATCACGAGATCTTGGCTTCTTGAAAGAAATTTGTTAATGTTTCACAAAATATATCAGTATAGGATGGAACAATCATGATCCGATTACACTGACGGGTCTAGCCAGCTGTGGATCACGAGATCTTGGCTTCTTGAAAGGAATTTGTTAAAGTTTCACAAAATATATCAGTATAGGATGGAACAATCGTGATCCGATTACACTGACGGGTCTAGCCAGCTGTGGATCACATGATCTTGCTTTGTTGAAAAGGATTTGTTAAAGTTTCACAAAATATATCAGTATACGAAATAATAGCATGTTTTCTATAAAAACAGCTATTGAGTAAAACATTTCTAGCCTTGAAAAGCAAAAACAGTAGCACGGGGAAAAATATTACCCTACCTCAAAGTATTGAAAGGAAATAAGAATACATTTCTATAAAATGGGTGACTCAATAAATATTTGTAGTCTATGAAATACAAAAGAGTAAGAAAAAAATGTTCACATACCTTCACAGAAGCTCTTCCCAGGAGAGTGAGAAGCGTGTATCCACGTTGAGTGCACAGCACAGACTGATCTGAAACTGAAACGCAAGTGGTTTAAATACATTAACGAGTTGCTTCTAGAAACCGACTGGGAAAAATTCTCAGAGCTCTGGAAAAATTTTAACACATTAAAAAAAAAAAAAAAAAAAAAAAAAACCCTTCCCTTTTTTCTTTCTTAATTTGATGTCTTCACTTTTTTTATTTCTACAAGGTCAAAAGAATGAAGACATCAAATTAAGAAAGAAAAAGGAAGTGTTTTTTTTTTTTTTTTTTTTTTTCCAGCTTTGAAAATTTTCTTCCCAGTCGTTAACATTTCGTTTTTGGACTTTCACTTTCAATTCTTGGACCCATGATGTTCTTTTCGTGATGTTCTTGTAGTATATTTCTATACAAATTCACTCCTTTCCAAAAACAAAAAACCAAAAAACAAAAAGATTTTTTTTTTTTTTTTTTTACATCTCAAATTTTTTTTTTCTGAGCTTTGAAAAATTTTTCCCAGTCGGCAACCAAGTGAAAATTCTACAGCCAAGACGATTTGGCTTTTACTTTCACTTTCATCGCTTTTCTATAAAAGTATTCCACGTTTTCTATTCAGAACCGTGCGGGCTATCCAAGGTGCACCATGCTTTTTCTCTTTCTCTATCTCATCTGGACCTAGGACCACTCTTCTAGAAAGAGCTTCTGTGAACACAAGTTTCTTTCCACTTTTTAATGTCTCACAGAATAGAAATCATTAATACGTTTAGGGGAAAATGTTTCCTGTTTGAAAAGCTAGGGTTTTCTTTTGGATTTCATCAGCAACCGTTTATCAAGTTCTAGCGAAATTGGATGATCCATCCATGGATCAGAATTTCCCATCTGTAATTTGGATGGATCAAGATTTCAACATACTTTAAGAAAAATCCTTCAATCCTATTTGAAAGGAGATGTCATGATATTGAAAGACATTTTTCCATGACGGACATTGAAAGACATTTTCCCATGACGGACATTGAAAGACATTTAATCCATAACTAACACTCTTGAGGTTTAAAAATGTATGAAAGAATTTCTTTTTAATTCATTTCAGCTATTGAGTGGGCTGGGAAAAAAAAGTCCCTTTTCATGAGAGCTAACATGCTTGACCTTTAAAAATATAGGAACAAATTTATTTTTAATCCATTTCAGCGATTGAGTGGGCTGGGAAACATTTTCTTAGAGCTCAGGGAAAAAAAGTTCTTTCCATGACACCTAACACGCTTGAGCTTTAAAAATGTATGAAAGAATTTTTTTAATCCATTTCAGCGATTGAGTGGGCTGGGAAACATTTTCTTAGAGTTCAGGGAATGTGTGTCTCCAGGTTGAATGCACAGCACACACGGATGGGAAGTCGAAACTCGAGTGGTTTAAAAAATAAATATACGAAATTTGGTTCATCGAGCTGACTAGGAAAAATTCTCAGAGTTCTGGAAATAATTCTGAGTTCAATCATGGGACATGAGAACACAAATGTATTACAATCATCATGTCATCATTGTTTTCGAAAGCCAAACAAATTCCTCATGAAAGAACATCTTTTTTTCGTGGTTGTGGGATGGAGTAGAGATGTTGCATCTTGAACAACCCACACTGATTTGAACAGAAACATGAAATGTTTTTATAGATATAAGAAATGAATTGAAAGTGAAAGTAAAAATGAAATTGTATTGGCTGTTGAATGGGAAAAATATTTCCAAAGCTGAAAAAAAAAAAAAAAAAAAATCTTTCTTTTTTTCTATTAATTTGATGTCTTCACTTTGTTTACTTTGGAATGTCCTAGAATGAGTCATGGTCTATTTTTAGAAACAGGGAGAAAACATTCTCACACAAAAGGGGGGTAGGGTTAATTTTTATCATGTCTAGAAGACATGATAAAAATTAACAAAAAGTTTTTTTTTTTTTTTTTTTTTTTTTTTTTTACATCTCAGATTTTTTTTATTTTCTGAGCTCTGAAAATTTTTTCCCAGTCGGCAACCAAGTGAAAAATTTCCAATCGGCTTTTACTTTCACTTTCAACTCTTTTCTATAAAAGTATTCCATGTTTTCTGTTCAGAACCTTGTGGGCTCTCCATGGTGCAACATGCTTGTTCTCTCTCTACCTCATCTGCAGCTCTATGACAGCTAACAGGCTTGAGCTTTAAAAATGTATGAAAGAAGTTATTTTTAATCCATTTCAGCGATTGAGTGGGCTGGGGAAAAAAAAAGGCCCTTTCCATGACAGTTAACACGCTTGAGCTTTAAAAATGTATGAAAGAATTTATTTTTAATCCATTTCAGCGATTGAGTGGACTGGGAAACATTTTCTTAGAGCTCAGGGGAAAAAAAGGCCCTTTCTATGACAGTTAACACGCTTAAGCTTTAAAAATATATGAAAGAATTTATTTTTAATCCATTTCAGCGATTGAGTGGACTGGGAAACATTTTCTTAGAGCTCAGGGGAAAAAAAGGCTCTTTTCATGAGAACTAACACGCTTAAGCTTTAAAAATGTATGAATGAATTTATTTTTAATCCATTTCAGCGATTGAGTCTGCTGGGAAACATTTTCTCAGAGCTCAGGGGAAAAAAAGGCTCTTTCCATGACAGCTAACACTCTTGAGCTTTAAAAATGTATGAAAGAATTTTTTTTAATCCATTTCAGGGATTGAGTGGGCTGGGAAACATTTTCTTAGAGCTCAGGGAATGTGTCTCCAGGTTGAATGCACAGCACACACGGATGGGAAGTCGAAACTCGAGTGGCTTAAAAAATAATTATACGAAAGCTGGGTTATCGAGCTGACTAGGAAAAATTTTCAGAGTTCTGGAAATAATTCTGAGTTCAAGCATGGGACATGAGAACCGAAATGTATTACAATCATCATGTCATCATTGTTTTCGAAAGCCAAAAGAACATCTCATGAAAGAACATCTTTTTTTCCTGGTTGTGGGATGGATTAGAGTTGCTGCATCTTGAACAACCCACACTGATCTGAACAGAAACATGAAATGTTCTTATAGATATAAGAAATGAATTGAAAGTGAAAGTAAAAATGAAATTGTATTGGCTGAAAATATTTCTTGGCTGTTGAATTGGAAAAATATTTCCAGAGCTATAAAAAAAAAACTCTTCCTTTTTTTTTCTATTAATTTGATGTCTTCACTTTGTTTACTTTCGAATGGAGAAACCCAAAGACTTTTTAAAACATATCCTTTTTAAAAACTTATCATATCTTATAAACTTTAAACTCATCCTTTTTAAAACATATAATTCCTAGAATGAGTCATGGTCTATTTTTAGAAACAGTGAGACAACATTCCCACACAAAAGGGGGTTAGGGTTAATTTTTATCATGTCTAGAAGACATGATAAAAATTAACAAAAAGGTTTTTTTTTTTTTTTTTTTTTTACATCTCAGATATTTTTTCTGAGCTCTGAAAATTTTTTCCCAGTCGGCAAGCAATTGAAAAATTTCCAATCGGCTTTTACTTTCACTTTCAACTCTTTTCTATAAAAGCATTCCACGTTTTCTGTTCAGAACCGTGCGGGCTCTCCATGGTGCAACATGCTTTTTCTCTCTCTACCTCATCTGCAGCTAGGGTGTTTTTCCTTCTTCAAGAAGTGGAATTTTTTGGGAATACTTTACAATTTCACGAGCTAGCTGTTTCTTATATTTCGAGGAGATTTCAATGGAATTGTTTATAGATGTCACCTATTGCAGATGGGGAAAAAGTCTATACTGGATCGCTGGAGACATCTCATCCAGATAGGTCACGTTATATGTTTTCCCACACCTAAATAAACTGGACATGAGCCATCCTTTTGTTTTCTCATTCAACAAAGATAGACACTGCAGACCGTTTTGGGTTTTCACTCTTCGCGAAACGAGACGAGCCGCAGCGACACTTTGCGTTTTCAATGAGCGCAATAATGGATTACGTGAGCAGCCATTTTGTTTCCCATCTCACCCAGATAGGTCATGTTGTATTTTGTTTCATGCACCTAGCCAATTTTGGACATGAGCCATCCTTTTTTTTTTTTTTTTTTTTTTTGTCTATCGAACCAAGATAGACTCTGGAGACAATTTTGTTTCTCAACGGAAAAGTAAATTTTCTGAATGGGTACCGGTGTTCGAATACTTTTGTGGCCGACTGTACTGTGATATCGTCATGAGCTATGATTTGGTGGATGTATTCAAATCTTTCATCTAAAGGCCCATTTACACTAGCGGAACTTTGAGCCTAAGAAATGCACGCGGAAGTTGCTAGCTTCACTAAATGGCGAAAATGTTACTCTTTTTTTTTTTAAACTGAAACTGAATATGTACACATTTAAATAAACAGCCTAACTTATAACATTATTCAATAGTTTAAGAGTTAAATATTCCCTCATAATACGAAAAAATTGCTGTTAAAAAGCTCTCAAACGAGTCTTCAAATTCGCCTGCGTTTCTTAGGCTCAAAGTTCCGCTAGTGTAAATGGGCCTTTAAACTGCAAAGAGCGTTACGTTCTCAAACGCAGAATGTAGTTTGTTAGTTTTTGAGGAAGTACAAGGAAAAACTGTATTTTCTTAAAACATATATTCGAAGAATGCAAGAATCTGTAATAACTGCCACACGTGCCGACTGATGGCAGTTCGCAATTCCAAACGTGATGTTACGAGATGAGTAAACAAACGTGATATTCCAAACGAGAGCAACTAACAGAGCTGGTAACAGCCTTTGCTGCGTTCGAAGAAGGATGGAATGGGCCGTCAACTGCGTTAAAGAGATGAAAGGGAATGTCAAGTTAGTTTAAGTAAATGTCGAAGCAGGTCCAGAGGAAACGAAAAGAGAAATTATTGCCATAATAGAAAACAAATTCGAAGCTATGGAAAGCAGAATAGACACGGTTGAAAATAAAACTGGAGAAACACTAAAGTTTCTGCTGCCGAACAAAAAGTGGGAGAAAACGTTTCTACGGTCAAACAACAAATCAGAGCTTAAATTCCACTTCTGATACCAAAAGTTGTTATGTGTTTTATATATATTATATACGAGAATAAATACAAGGGAAAAAAGTTCAAAACCTAATCCATTTGCGCTGTCACAGCAGCAATAAGTGATTGTAATGTAAAATAAATTTAAAAAAAATAATAATACTGTTACGGCATACGATTTCGTAATAGCTTGAATGCACACAGAATCGATAACAGCCTGGAACAATTTATTTTCAGAAAAGAAACTCGTTACAATTCTAGAACTTTGCACATAAGTACTCCTACAGCTCTTCTCAGAATGGCAAATTATAATCAGTAATTACCATTTTAAACCGCCAAGAAATTTAAACAAATGCAATGCCAAATGCATCTAAAGAGAGAAGCTCTCAAGGAGATTGAGAACTGATGCTCTATGTAATCCTATATAGTTTTCCCCGTCCGTCGAGAAATTTCCAGTATCTTTGATTTCTCGAAATTGCTGGAATGCATACACAGTTACACTTACATGTAGGAATCAGACCAATTGTAGTTATACAAGAATCAAAACAAAATGCTGCCATATCTGGCGACTTCTGGTCATTTCTTGTCAAATTTGGCCACAAATATTAGTCGCCAAAACGATTACCAACCTGGTAATCAATTTGCCTTAATGTCACTCTTTTCATGTTACATTATTCGTAACAGTATCTTTTAAATGAATGTAGATGGAGGGCTATCTCAACATCAAGTGACAAGCCGGCTGCTGTTATTGGCCTGACAACTGTGAGCTCAGGAAAGGATTGTCGGTCCAGGGGATTTCGATTTTTTGCGCTAAAAAATTCAAAAGAATTAGAGGAAAGAAAACAAACTTTTCTGGAGTTTTTGCCGATTAATATTTGAGCAGGGAAAAAGAAAATTGCATTATTTTAGGCGAGTGGAGGTGCACCTCCCTGGTTACGCCCATGATGTTGCATTCTGTAAACCAGGAAGTAGAACTAAGAAATGGTGATTTA
Organism: Stegodyphus dumicola; assembly: GCF_044657685.1. Classification (NCBI taxonomy): domain Eukaryota; kingdom Metazoa; phylum Arthropoda; class Arachnida; order Araneae; family Eresidae; genus Stegodyphus; species Stegodyphus dumicola. The sequence goes on along the minus strand of NC_140776.1, from coordinate 180,390,403 downwards.
ATGGTCATTCGACGATTATATTAAGGAATCGTAGATTCAAAAGCCATTATTCTGAATATACATCTGAAAAGGGAAGGAAAAAAAATTATTTTATTTACAATGGACTGGAAAAGCTGAAAAAAGTAAGTTTCGTTTGTTTGATCACAGCAAAGCCTCGCGGGTTATCTGTCTAAGGTGAGTACTTTCTAGGGAAAACTGGCTTGTATACACATTAAACATGAAAAAAAACCACGAGAACGTCCATGCAGCCAGCACGTTCGCGGGACTCGGGCCGAACTACCAGTGTCCAGCGACTTTACCTGAAAAAAGTTAAGAGCTAGTGAAAAGGGCTCTTTTACAAAGCTTATCAGTCAAATAGATAAAAATACTGCAGAAAATAAGCCAGTGAGTAATTTAAAAGCATTATTAAATCAGTTGAATTGAAATTAAAAATATCAAATTAACTGTTAATTCTAAACTGAAAGAAATAAGTTTAAAAAAGAATTTTGATACGGAAATTAATTCCGTAGATTATCATGATAATCTCTTAGGACACAAGAGGTAAAACAGAAAAAACATCAGAAAATACTAGAGATAATAATTCCAATGAAGGAATAAATTTGTCCAGTTCAAATTACATTTCTAATCGAAGTACAGGAATTATTTTTAAAATTACATTACTACACTATAAAATATATACACCTATAAAATTACCTAAACTGATTATAAATAAATTCTACAGTGATCTTTCCAGTAAGTTAGAATTTATAGGTCAGTTCGAAAGTGCGATTGATAAAAACACGAACTTCTTGAAGTATTAAAAATAAGACTTTTGCTATCCTACGGAAATATTTTAAGGCCTTTAATTTTGAAACTGCTTCCAGATGAATTTATTCTTGATATTGCCAAAAAATTAAAGATGAAAATGAAATAATCAGTAGGGAAAGTAGCGTTTTTATCAATTATAATTCGAAAGATAAGAAAAGACTATTGCATCACTATCTCTCAAACTGAAAACAGCTTCTGAAAAATGAAAACAAATGTTTTTTGTCACAGAAAATATCAGATTCGAATGTTATTTCCACAGTTTCTTCATATAATTAGTATGAAAATAGATCTAATAATCTTATTACAAACTGCTTCTGCTTTATTCGGAATAATGGAAAATGTAAGAATTCTTTTTAACAGTTGCTCAAAGAGAACTTTAATAACCTAAGGATGTATATAGTAAAATGAAGCTTCCAATTATTAGAAAAGAATAATTTTCTGTGTAGTCATTAGGAAAGAAAACTGCACTACAAAAGACATTTAACATCGTTAAAGGAAAAATTATAGAATGCGAGAGATCCCAATTTTAGTAGAAGATGTTGAATGAAAGAACAAAAAATATGAAGAAACAAAAAATACCTCCAATACTATAATCCCTTCCCCAACACCGATTTTATTTTACTAAGGAAAACAAAGTTTTGAAACATTTAGAATTAGCTGATTGTTGTAAACTAACAGGCAAAACTGATATTCTTGTAGGTGTAGCTTTCTACTATTTGATAATTACAGGTATAATAAAAAAAAAATATTCCCCAAAATGTTGTAATGACAAAATCATTATATGGGTGATTCTTGGAGTCTCCAAGAGTAGATCTGCTCCTCTGAAATAGTTTACCCTTCCTAGTTTGGAGCTCTCGGGCACATTTTCATCTGCCAGCTCGAGCGATAAAATGGTAAAATGCTTAAAATACGAAGCAATCCCTTTCATTAGACCGATTCAAAAATAACTTGTCTTTGAGTTAGCAGATTCTCTGACAGTTTTGAAACTTTCATCAAAAACAGAGTTTATAAAATTCAGAAATTAACTGAAATCAGTAATTGGCATTACATTAGAGTCCTGCAAACTCAACATAATGTGGACTGAGAGACTGAGTTTTACAAAATAAGGGGTGGGTTTTTCAGAACTCTTAATATTTAACTGTACATTACTGTAGACATTTGTAGCATAATATGAGTCATAAAAAGAAAAAATAACCTAAGATAAGTAAAAACTTACATATTAAAAAAAAAGAAAAATTATCAGTTCTTGGTAGAAAAATATTGTGTGATGGTAGATTGTCTCACACTCATTCTGTCATTGAGCAGCTTGATCCTGTAGGTGATGGAGGAACAAAATGTCCATACAAGATGCACGTTGCTTCTCCATGTAATGGAGCATTCCTTCGCTATGGGTCATCATTTTAGCTTTTCGTTGTCTTCAATATTGTTCTCAGATTCATCTTCATTTTGATCCACATTGTCTTTCACCAGTGCATTTCAACATGTCTTTAGGACAAGAGATAAAAAGTTTTCATCTCTTCCATTAGCTGGCGTGCTGAAGTTACATTAGAAGAGAGAAACATGGCTCTTATATATCAAGTTTTGTAGGAAAAAAGTGTTGCCATTTGATACTATGTTAAGTTAATGAAAAATAAAACTGAATTTAAATATTTACCTTCTGAGATAAAACACAGTTCAATATTGAATATTGTAACTGTTTTGCATAATGATAGAATGAGGCATTGTCTAGAACAGCGGTTCGCAATCTTTTACTAACGTGTACAATCTAAACAAAAATTGAAAACCTTTAGTACCACCTCTACATTTTACAATGATTATTTTTCAATTTCTGAATAGAAATATTAAAAAAAAAAATTCTGAAAGCTTTCAGATTTTATATTATGTCCAAAGGGGCATTTTTTTAATGTTTTGCATGTCACCTTTATTTATTAAGTATCACCTTCTTCACACTTAAACCATAAAATTCAATTCAACAGCAATATCACAAAATACTAAAAAGATCATATTCGTATTTCCACAGTCTCACATGTTGGAGATTTTCTTTTCGTACAGTGTTGCCATCGCTCGCTTTGTTAATCAAAAACTCGTTTAAAATGTTACAAAATATGAAATGTTGGGTTATTTAATTTTTGAACTTAATAGTTAAAACTACTTTGGTTCTTTGCGTGCCACCAATTGAGAACCCCTGGTCTAGAATGAGAATCGCCTTCCTTGGTAGACTTTTTGATTTTAAAAACTTCTCCACCAATGGAGCAAACTGCTGATGAAACCAATCATTAAATACTGCTCCATTCATCCATGCATTTGACTGATTCTGGTACCAAAGAGGAAAATCATAGCTGGTTTCGGTCCCATTAGTGCACTTTTTTAAGTTTGTAAAAGGCCAGGGATTTTCCGATTTGCCTATATGTGCCAGTTTGAGCTTATGGCTGCTTGTTGCACGACAAGATTGTGACTATCTCCTTGCTTCTTTTATAGCCAGATGCCGATTTTTCTTCTCTGGATGCCAGCATTTTCGAAGGGAGCATTCGAAAATTCAGACCAATCTCATCACAATTATAAATTTGATCTCCAAATATACCCTCCTTTTCAATTAGTTTGTGGAAATTATCTTTGAATACTCTAGCATTTCCCAAGTTAGCAAATAGCTTTTGCCCACAACCGTTTAATTGCCTGATGCTGTATACCGCTTTTTCCATTTGTCAAGGCAGCCAGCACTAGCAGTGAATCGAGGCTCTATTTGAAATTCATCATAAAATTTTAGGGCTTTCTCTTGTAAAATTGGTTCTCTGTGCTGCCAGAACCCCAAATAAAGTGCCTTGCCTACTTTTTCGTATTCTCCACCTTTCATAAATTTTCTTTCTTTTAAACTATCTGTAGATGCTCTTTTCGCACACCAAGACTATTTCAGACCTCTTCATTTCCACGCTATCAAAGTATTCTGTTCAATGCTTAAATCCATGGTAATTTTGTTTACACTTTCCCCTTTGTCGAGTCTCTTTAAGGCATCTAGTTTCATTTCCATTGCCATTAGTTTGCCATCTTTTTGTATGACATTTACACTTCACAGAATATCAAAGTTCCCCAAAATATGTTAACACTTAAACGCCTGGATGTGCACTGAGGAATGATACCCACAATGAACTGCTGTGAGTTTAGTTTGCAGTAAGATACATGTCAGAAAACTTCAGGCAAGTCTTCTAAGGATTCACTACAACAGAAAGGAATGTGAGCCAGCAGCTACCTGACTTTCTTCGTTTCCACGAAAGAAGCAAACTGCACTGCCAAGTATTACAATGTATCTTGAAATTTGTTATGCAGTTAAAAGAATTAATGGCACAATGCAAAAACGGCAAAAATTACAAAGAACACTCAAATCTTTGAACAGAACAGGAAAGACATACACATAAATAATAATTATATTTACTCTATATAATATTTGCTTTGTCCGGCTAGAGATATCTTAAAAAAGTTCCTAAAAATTTGTCAAGTTATACGGAATGACGAGGTATTGGGAGTCAAGCCTGTGGAACTCTACTGTATTCTACTGAGAAAGACAACTCCATCAACCTCACATCGTGTACTATCGTTAGTGACTTAAGAAATTGCCAACTTTGGTGGCATGGACCACCCTGGCTTTTACAGTTTTCAGAGCTCTCTGGTAATGCAGACAATACTGAATAAGAACATCTGGAATACACAGAAAAAAAATTTTTGCCAGTGCCAAAATAAATGTATCATAAGAAAAGGATAATTATCTGACATTTCCAAGTACAGCAGTCTTATGAAAATATTCAAAATAACTGCTTGGATTAAATGCTTTACTTTGGAAACTTACAAACTTAACAGATATTCCCTCAGCTGAGGAACTTGCAGAAAAATATTGGATCCGAAGAACTTAAAGAGTAGTCTATAATTCAGAGATTTCTACATTACAAACTGATAAAAAAAAATATCTAAGAAGTCTCCATATTTTCCTTTCCTCCTTTTTTAGACTATAAAAGAATCTTGTGCCTTGCAGAAAGATTACAATTTTTTTGCTTTCACTGTTGAAAGAAAAACATCCTAACCTCTAACTTTGAAATAGTGAAGTTACAGCCACTTTTACCAGCTTTAAAAAATGCACCACTTCCTTGCACGGAATATTAAATTTTATGCATTTTTCTTGCATTTCATTTAAACTTATTGAATTGAATTAAATCTACTTCATCGATAGCACATAAACCCAATAAAATAAATGCACTCTTTAAAATTCACTATATTTGTTTACAACAGTGACAGTCTGGCGCTAGCTTCACTTAATAGCATTATATTTCGTTCATATTATAAATCAGAATGCATATAAATTTATATAATTTTAAGAGTTACCTAATCGTTGCCACATGTTCTATTCAAATACTACAATATATATAAAACGATGTATAAAAGAAATTAAGCAAATAAAAAAGAAAGTTTTTCACAGACGATTCAGTATTTCTCATTCAATTAATTCAAGTTCTCACTTCCCGACATGGCAAACATACATAAAAATTCAAAATATCTATATTAAAAATTACGAAGCAAATCTTATATTATTTTCTCGAATAAATTCCAGAACGGATTAAGCATGATTTAATTCACAATAATAAAAGAAGGCGTTATCTTTGTTGTTGAGAAGCTTAGTTTCTCTATATTGGCTACAAATCTGCTATTCTGCAGTCTCAAATGTAAACAAACATGGACACCATCGCAAAAATAATTAGGCTTAGCCGCACTTAAACAACTTTTAAATTGTTGATAACTCTACAAATATTGCATGCAGATTTACTAAAGGCATTACCCTAACTGGAAGATAAGAACAACATAATTCAATCATTTTTAAGGCAAAAAATTCACAATATACAAAACATATAGATCACCGAGCCCGATAACAAGAGTGGATATATGTATACATTAAAAGAAATATATATGATGTGGCCAATTGTAACCAAAATACGAGGTGCATATCCACATGTTATAGTAGTCATATATACAAAATTTCCATGTTCTGAGGCTACTCGTTTTTGAGTTATGCGAGATACGTACTTACAGACGCCATGGAAAATTCTCTTCAAAATTCATTTTAAATCAGTTTTATTTTTTTGGGGGAGAAGGCGTTGGATATTTTCGTTGAAATATGATGCCTAACACTTTACATGATTACAATACTTCCTTTTACTTCGTACAAGGAAATAAAAATACTGAATATCACAAGGCTGACAGCTTCCAAAGAAAATTTGACAAAACTGTCTTAACATCAGCAAGATTTTTCTCTTATCATTTGGCATTGCTGTTTTGAACATCCTGTTCATAAATATACAATCTTATGATCACAAACCAAATTTCAATTATTATATTTAATATGTTAAACAATTCTTTCAATTTTTAATGGTAGTTGCAAGGTGCCACTGAAATTTTAACTAAAATTTTTTTCTTACATTAAAAATGTACTTAGAAATCTCTCCAAATTTTTTTATGCTGTTTTGTTACGTTATGCCACCATATTATTTACAAGGAGGACTCAAAGAATTCCAATCTCAAGTATGATGTTGCACAAAAAATGATACGTACTGAAATGTTTGCATCATCCCATAAAAGCATAATAAAAAGGAAGCAGGATAACACATCTTATTTGATTTTTATAAGGCTATTAAATTTTGTCATTCAGTTAAATCTTAATATCAAAAACATCAAAAATTGCTCAGTGATTGAGTTCTTGACCACAGGATGCAAAGCACAAATAAATACAGTAAGACCCCGCTTAACGCTGTTTCGGTTTAGCGCTCTTTTATTTCAACCCGGGGATTCTCCGAAATTGTGCGCAGCGCTAGGTTTCCAAATAACATATCCGAAATAGTGTAGTTGTGTTTCTTGCTTGGTGGATGCATTTTTATCATTTGAAACATTTGTTGACATTATTGTAAGTTTAAATTTGTATAATACTATAACGATTAATACAGTGACAAATATTATGATCTTTAGTTTTTATCATGGGTGATAATAAAAAACAAGAAAAGAAAGCAACCAGAAAAAGCATTTCACTGGAAACTCAAATGCAAGTGATTAGAAGATTAGATTCTGGTGAACGTTAATCTCAAATTAGTGCTGCATTGATTTTGGCAACTTCAACAATAAGGACAATTCTTAAGAATAAAGAAAAAATACTGTCATCGGCAACTGCAACTACGTCAAGCTCTGCAACTAGAATTACCCGTTCTAGAAATAACATTATAGAGGAAATGGAAAAACGACTGTCTAATATGGATTGACGACGAAATTGAACGCAATATGCCATTAAGCCAATCTATCATAATGCCTTCTTAACAAAAAGGGCAGAAAATTGGAAACCAAGAATAGACTGAATGATCTGACTGAGAATTTTATTTGTTTTTAAAAGTATATGCATTTATATTGTTTTTATTTTTGTAAGAAATAAATGTTTGATTTTATTTTTATTAAAAAAACATTATTAAATTTAATGCCTAACCATTTTTTATTCGTCTTCCCCTAACCCCATTATTTACATGTTAAGATAGCCTCGCTTAGCGCTGTTTCGCATTACGCTCTACTTTGATCTTTGATGGAACGTATCCCCCGCGTTAAGCGGGGTCTTACTGTATTCCTGAATAAACAGTTGCAATCTATAGAAAGTTCATTTTCCCATACTGCCATCAAAAGATTGGACTTCCATATGTAGAAAGAGGAAAGCATCATTTGAAGACCATCTCACCATAGACTCAGCATGGATATAATCAATGAAATTAATAGTTATAAATGTGATCAAAAACAGAAAACTGAGTTTCCCAGATTATGCAGGAATGAAACAAGAATGCACTGTGTGGAATTGTGGATTATCCCAATTCTACTACACAATATCATTACAACATGTTTATTATGCCAACTTGTTGACTATAAATAAAATAAAGTTAGAACAATGGCACCAACTCAACAGCAAATCATTTTTGTCTGATAATGTTTCAGCACAGAAAACTATTCAGAAGCCTGGATTCAGCATGTCTATCATTTATCAAACCCAGCCCCAACTGACTTTTATTCCCAACACTGATGTTATTCAGGAATGACTTAAAGGTTAAAAAGAAAAAAAAAATTTTTTTTTTTTTTTTTTGCTGAGTACAGAATCAACCGAAATTACGTTGAAACCTGAGAAGTAATTCTAGCCAAAGATCTACAAGCATGGCTAGGCTTAAAACTTACTGAGCCCCTCCCCATTTCATCTATAGGCAGATTCACTGCATTCCAAAAATCTAGATTCTTACACTTTAAACACCCTGGCACACACAGTTAGTTTTTAGATGGTTGTCAGTAATAAGATTTCTTTCAAATTAAAAAAAATATATATATGTTTTGGTAACTAAAATCTTTCATTTTGTTAATATATCTAATTGATAATTATGAATATTTGTAATATTACTGATATCAGTAAAAGAATGTTTAACACCAAATATTTCCTCCTCTTTTTAAAGGAATGAAACTTAATATTTGTTCATTATATAATATATATAGTACAACAATTCTATTGGATAAATACTGCACAATGATATAATATTTTTCAGCAAAATCCTAATTTTTTTAAAAAATTTATTCAGCTACTGTATTTAAATCAACTAATGTATATTAGCTGGTGGTTAATAACAAAAATACAAGTTAATATATGATGAATTTTGTGGTTGTGATATCAAAATACTGAATATGATTTTTAAACGATTTACTTAAAATGTATGAGAGAAATATGGATAGCAAACTTTACATACAAATAACCAATTCTTATCATGATATTATTCATTTGAAGCAAGAAAAGAAAATAGGCACTAACATACACATATCCCCTGATCTCCATTTAAAGTTTTATTTCAATATTGCAAAACAGACAAACAACACACAAAGTCATGATCTTTTTAAATGACAAATGTACAAGAACACTGAGGGCAGTAAAAAAATTTTATGATTTCCTTCAAATATTTTCCAAGAGTTCTTTAGAGTTAGGTGGCAACAGTATCACTTGCACAAACTATAAATATCTCTTTTCCTTACCTCAATGATTTCAAGGTACAAAAATACCACATAATGTAAAATATTTCATAATTTTTCAGCCAGTGTTTTGTACAATGGAATAAATTTTACAGTTTTCATGGATGACAATGCTAAAAAAACTACCACGAAATTAATTACATTATTACAAGGTTATCAACTTATGCATAGTCCTGTTGAACATCCACGTGAATAAAAATAATCTGTTTGGGTGAATAAAATCAGCATATGTTTTTGGCAGCTGCTTCATTCAATATTAAAATTAAAAGCCATAACATCTGGTCCACTGGTGTTTCCTTGTGCATTAACAGCATGGCTCGAGAGTTCAAGAAAACATTCATTTCATGTATAATAATGAGATATACAAATGAGTACAAAATGAATATCAAGTATAGGCAGATTATCTTTTCTAGTCCAATGAATTATGAACAAAAAATGATATGGAAGAAACTCAGCACGAGACAGTAGTTTTGATGTCTTGTTAAATAAAATGGTAGAGTCAATGAAACGAAAGTAAGGGCACGTAGCAGATGTTATGATTGTAATTTTTATGAAACAGGAGTGAACTCTGTTTCATATTTTGAACTGGCTGTTATTTGCTATACATGCAGATGCTTGTAAAGGTACAAGATGCTTCAAGTTTTTTCTCGCACCTGTATTTTGTACCGATTGTAACAAGTGTATGGAGATTTTGTAGGATTGTCCACTCTAATGCAAACTGTCGGTACACTGTCCTCGGTAAGTCCTAACAACCAGTTCCGGCAGAGTTTCTCTTGTTCCTCATCAACATTTTCTTTCAACCATCGCTTGTGCCAATCTCGAAAACGTTTATTTAACTTTTCTGACACTTTTTGATGAGACTGCAATATAAAATGATGAGAATGAGAAAACAGAAATAGTAAAATAAGTATACTTCATTACACATAATTTCAGCAATATAGTCAATTCCTGATTAACAAAGCAATATATATATATATATATATATATATATATATATAAATTACTGCCATAAACCATCAGTGTAAAACTAAACTATTAAAAGAAAACATAAAAATGAAAAGAAAAATACATAGGATAACTGCAGTGAGAATAAATGATGTAGAAATCAGGAAATCTTTTTATTCACAATTGCAAGTAATTTAAACATACATAATATAAAGTATAGAAATGTTAATAATCCAAAAATCTTGACCTACTTCTTCATACATGTTTGGGCTCCATGACACTATTCAAGTTCTAGCTTAAATATAGTTTTTCAGTGTTATTTATAACTCAGTTCCTTGATTTATTTCTAATAACTTTAAAAAAAAAAAAAAAACTTGCATAGTGTTCTATTTCTTTTAAACACAAATGTAGTTTACAAAACCAAAAATTCTTAAAAAAAAATTTTTTTTACAGAAAGATGGCAGATGTTAATATTATTTATGAGAAAATCAATACTTGCAATTATGAAAAAAATCATTAAAATCTGCTATAGACATATTTTTACTTTAACTGGAAATCAAATTAAATAACATTTAAAACCATTTAGCATGCCTGAATAAAATAAGCCCTCATCTTACTAAAAAAAAAGAATTAATGTTAATTCACATATCAAACGGGGAGCAATGTATTTAACTAACCGTCTCTCGTTCATCAGTAATGCTACCATGTTCAATTTATACATAATACTTTGCTTTAAGTATACATATATCTATACTAATAGTCTCAAAATTGTGATACATTTTCAGATATTTTAGTTTTAAATACTGGATGACAGTAAGACATGTTTTGAGCATATTCTTCCTTAAATTTGAAATAACTGTACTGTTTCAAATGAAAGGAAGCATTAACCCCCCCCAAAAAAAAACACATATAGAAATATTATATATTAAAGAACTCATAAGATATAGTATTACTAATAAGCGAAATAAAAACAGTTTTTTGAATACAGCAAATTAACCATCAAAAATCAGTGGTCATAAAACAACCATTAACTGGTTTAATTTTAATGTTATAACTATCACAATTATGCATATAAACAGTGTCAGAATAACCAAAATGTAACACAGAGACAAAGCTAATAAATGATGCAGCTTGGAAAATGACATTAAAGAGCTTTCTCAATATACATCTAAAAAATCTATGTATACATCACTATATACATCTAAAAAACACATGAAAATCAATATAACAAAATATACTTATATAAATTGTAAATTTGATCAGAATGAATTCATTTTTGTCACAGGACTAGAGTATCATTCGTAACTGAAACTTGCTGGTTTCATGCATAGTTATCTAAGTCTACTTAAATGTAAAGCTTGTATGACCTACCACCAGTTAGTTCATTTAGACTAGGAATTCTTAAAAATTAAATAAATAAAATAAAAATTAAAAAAAAAAAAATCACTGTCTTATTTAACTTGATATTCACTGCTTTAATTTATAAACTGAAGTCAGATACGTAAATGAGGGATGCCTCATTTATTATCATCTTCAGACAGGACATGTTTACTAATTTTAATAATTAATTAATGATTTGAAAGACTCTTGAAATATAAGACCTTTAGTGACTATGATTTGCATGATCCCAAAAAATCAGTCTCTGATAAATGCAAGAGAAAGCTCTACAATTCTGGAAGTAGCATTCCAAGCTACTTTAAAACACTATTTTTAGAGAAATCATGAAGTGATGTAACAAAGTGAATAATTCCTGATGAAGGTGGCAGAATTTGCAAAAGAATGAAAGCAGATGTAGTGATAACCCCTCTCACACATTCTGAAAAGCCCTCGGAGAACAAATTCTCATGCCTATATGAAATAAAGAATCTGCAATTGCCAGAACAGCATCAAGTTATGAAAGCAAGAGATAGAATCACACTGCATATTTCTGTCACAAGTTCAATACTAAAAGGGTTAAAATTTAGTTACCTGCTGAGCTTTCGTAAGACATTTTTTCTTGTACAAGCAATTTTCACTGTCCATTATCCAAGTCATCTTATAAGAGTTCAAATTAAATCGACAGCCAAAATTATGAGACGAAGATTCTGCATTTTCTGCCAATTTATTTTGTCTTGTCCTTTCTAAATATTTAGCTTTGGCATTTAGACCCACTAAACCTTTTACAGCTTCACCTGCACCACCATCTTCAAGACGACTTAAGTCTATTTTACTCGAATCTATTTCGTCTTGTATACTGCGAAGCGCCATTTCATTTTCTTGAGCTGTTTGAGCAGATTCTTTTTCTTCATGCACACTTTTCGTATGATTCCACCAGCTGTTTACTTGCCTAAAACAAAGAAAACATTCCAGATATAGGATTTAAGAAAACAGAATACATTTCCTTAGAAATTTTTATACAATATAGTTTTCCATTTAATACTGTTTTAAGTTGCATGCAAACTGATATGGAATTGTTTAATACTGTAAAACTAGCACTGTTAATTGGAAATAACATGATCAAGTGACCTGTTCGGTATAAAGGTCAGCGATTCTCACATCAACAACACTGAATGGCCCAAGTTTGAATTCCAGAGAAGGTACATTTACTTATAAATATGTAGTGTCTTAGTAACATGGGGGCATTATTGTGTTGCAGCATTAAGCGAGTAGGAAGTCTCGAGAATTTAATAGTACAGAAAGAGGAATCTCAGATTCATCCCTTCAGGGTATTATTCTTTATCAAACTTGGCATGGTGTTGGATGAACACACACACACACACACACACACACACAAAAAAAAAAAAAAAAAAAAAAAACACCATTTTATAGGTGACAAGCTACCATATATCGTCTCCTATAATGTGCCCAAGACCTTGGCCAATAACTTTTTCTCTTAGCCATGAAGAATTTATAGATATAATCTAGATTCTGTTCAGACCAGGAAGATAAGACACATACACATGATAAAATATTTGGTGACTTTCTAAAGATACACACAAGATCTAGTTAATAAGGATCAAATCTTATAGCTTTTGATTTCCCCTTCATTGCTGTCAACAAAAAGTATAATTATTTTCAAATGGTCAATCAACTGTTTAAGTCTTTATCATGTTTATTTTAATGTAAGGTTAATTTATTAAATCTTCAGCATCGTTTCTTTTAGTGTTTATAATATAAGCTGTGTAAATAAAATTTTAAGTAACATTAGCTATATGACATGGACAAGTTCAGGAATTATTAAATACATAGATTAAACTAGTTCCCAATTACAATAATTAAGCAGCATTAAACTTTTAAAAGTAAAAACAAATTATATCTTAAGTCAATTAAGATTCTGCAAATGCATCCAAAATCCAATTATATGTTTAACAGAAACAGGTAATATGTTCCAGAAACAGCAAATAAAAAATAACTTTAAAAAGTAAAAATGTATAGTTTGTGGAATTAACCAATGGTGGTGGCGGGGGGGGGGGCACATGAACAAACGGTGAAATCTACTTATTACAGGTCAAGTGCTGTCAAAGTATTCACACATGCAATATTAAATTGCATAATATATTAAGAGAACTATAAAAGGCAACTCAAGGTTTCCGATGTAGTAAATAAAAAGGCCAATTAAAAAAAGGTAAATGCTCGAAAAATAGTCACAAGAATGCAAAACCAAGTATGAGAGGTATCTGTACTTAGAAAAGACATTCTAGGGAACCCCAACTAAAATTCAATAAACAAAGCCCTATTAAATGTATGCATAAGAACATATTATCTGGACTACTAGGTCTGACGAAGGAAAAATTTTTCCTATCTCGTTCATTTGCAGTTTTGCAGCTGAGGATGGTGGTTCGGTAAAACCACCGAGACTAGTCCTGGGAAAATTTTGAAAATGTAACGCTGATTTTTGTTGTTTGACGTGTTATTGTGTCATGAATATTGTTGTTATTGATTCAGAACTTTGAGTACTATGGTTGACTATAAAAGAGACCATGTGCATCTTACTGTGATACACTTCCTTTTTTACTTTCAAAATACTTTCAAAAACATGCAGCTAAAATTTTGTTTTAACTGTAACAATTCGAGAGGTTTTTGAAAAATCTTGCAATAATTAGACTAATTCTGTTTTAAGACTGAAATAGATAACTCTACTGTTACTTTTCAGAAACTTCTTAAGTCATTATCGTATTGGCAGGCTTTTATCAGAATTATATTCGCTTCAATTACGGCAAAACATACTGTTAAAAAAATTTCTTGCTGAACTATCTCCATCACGTGATTCACACACGTGCGTCCTGATGAAATTGGATTGACATTTTTTAAACTAGTAATGAACGATATGTATACCTGACAACATCTCTTATCTCTTATGTGTATATACTAGAAGTAATGTGCAATGTGAAATTAAAATATGTTTTGTTGTTTAAAATGAGGGCCTTCTGTTTGCATTAAAGTACTATACACTCTATACACTCTTTAAATTAATAAAGCATTTCCATCATTGTTTGTAATGGAAAGAAGAATGATCTCCTGACTAGCCAATATTATGACCTTTATTCTTGATCAGAAGATAATGACCTTTTGAACACTTTGTACAGATTTTATCACAGCAAAAGATGGTTTTGCAAAATGCTAATAGGTAACCACAATATAATACACATTACCCCTATCTACCAGAAGCAAGAATTTACTTTTTATCCATGTTAAAAAATAAAGAATGAAACCTAAGCAATGAACAAAACATATCATTTATTATCCCTATCCTATGTTTTTCTTTTTGGGGGGAGGGGGGTCTTAAACCAGTTGCCCTACATCAATCATCTGCAAAATCCAGTTTTATGTAAATTATACATTAATCTAAACTCCTATTTCAGATCACTTTTACATTTTAATTTTTTATTCTAACTAGATATAGATCCAATATATACACTGCTAGTTTCACAGAAATTTTGTGACATGAAGAAACCAATACTACATTATCATAAACAAAAATCGGCCAATATTCAAAGGTATTTAAACAATTTAACAATCTATGCAAATCATGATCATCAAAACATATCTCAAAAATACCTAATATCTATCTAAATAAATATCTGACACACAACATGCTTCATATAATTTACCATCTGATTCACTGACACTTTTCAGAAGGAAAAACCCTTAAAACAGAGAACACAATCACAACAAATTTGCATCGTTGATAATCAGGTTTTCACTTGAGTTTCTTAGTCAAAAGTTTATTCATTTCAGAATTCAAACCTCATACATCACTTTGCCATTAAATGTGCTTTGATTTGCTTATCAAAATTGCAAATGTATCTTTATGGTGACAAATATAGAATCTAAAATACATATTTCATAAACTATTGCAGGAAACAAGATCTTTGAATAGGTGAATCGGCATGATAAACCTTACTGCAGAACAGCACTCAAGGAATGTTTTTAAGCTGTTGAAGATAAAAAAAACAATAATGGTCACCATCTTTAAATTTTTAAACAAGAAAGAAGACCGATACATAAATTTAACAGAATTTTCTAAAGATAAATGAAATACAAAAAACAAGAAGCTTCCAGATTTCTGCGCTGCGTAAAAGTGCTATTCTGGAAGAACACCAAATTGATTTAAATTCACTGTATAATGCATGAACCAAGATATTTATGATACAATTCTGATATATTTATTAACATTTTTTAAGATAACGTAAATTTTATGCTTTTTGGCCAAGTTTGCCTTGTTACCTTCTTACACTTTCATACTGCAAAAATGAAAAGCGATACTTGTATTTATCAAAGTACCTTTAAATATGAATAAAACAGAATTTATCCTTAGTGTGCTGCACATTTTTGTATCATTGCTTACCAGCAACTCCAGCATATTTATGCAGCCCAGCATCTAAGAAGTCTTATTTTGAGTGGAAAGAATAACACGTACAAGTGAATTTTTTTTTGATTTATTTACTTTATAAATATATATATTCTTCTTGAAACAAATATTATAATTCACCATTGTTTAAGTAGCTTTGAAATCAATCCCCTATACGTATTCTGGGTTTACTTGGGCAAGTGTCAGAGTACTCACTAGTTTGACGTCTGCCATCCTTTTCTTGCCTTTTTGAACACATAACGCAGTCCCTTTTTCTACCTTTCCTGATTATACGTAGTTTTTCATTTAATTTTCACTCAGAAACTGAAGCAAAAACTCTTGCTCTTTTCTGTAAAATTTTCCAATATCCCAAATGCATCAATGCTTTCTCATTTTTATTGTGCTGTGCAATTTTATAAAGAATATATAATATATTAACATTTTTAACTATAAAAAGGTCATAAAATAAGTTAACCTCAATATTAGTGACTCGGCATATTTTAAACTACAAATAAGAATTAAACGCCGAGAATACAGCATCTTCACCATAATCATGTTAAAAACATCTGGCTCTGCAGCGGAGCCACCAAAGTTACTGATCAAATGGGAGATGTCTTTGTACCACAGCTAATGGAGCACCAAGGGTTAAATACAAATATTTTACTGATTAAACACTATCTGAAGCTTCATTAAAAAAACTTACAAAAGTCTACAGTAGAATATGACAATTCAGATCAATTTAAATTTAATAAAAAAAATCATTCTGAAAATAAATGAGGGTTGAAGGAATGAAATTTGCACAGTTTCATTAGTTCAATAAATTTCATTTATTGCTGGAAATCACTTTTTTTCCCAGTAAAGGGGGGGGGAGAGAAGAAGATTTGGTGATCTGCTGGGAAACCAAGAGATGTGATAAAAAACGGGGACCAAATGGTCTTTATCATAGCAGATATGATAAGGGTAATTTTTTATATGCATACCTTTCTTGCTATGGAGTTGAAATAAAGTAAAAGAATATATATTTCTCCAAGGTTACAAGGCTACAGCTCAAGGGAGAACATGGATATTAAGAAATTTCTTGGTGTACAAGAAATACTGCAAATTTAGAAAAATCATTCAGGGTTTTAGAACTAAGTTTCAGAACTGTCTCATGAACAACTGGCTCGTCCCAGCTCTCGGAGCTGCATGACACTGAATGAGCTTCTGGAAGTTTTAGGAAAACTCGGTCACAGGACTTCAAAAATACATTTTCCCAAACATTCCACAGAGTTTCAAAGTAGGTGAGAAATCACCAAATATCATCATGATCCTTTGAAGCATTTTTTGCATGCTTCTTGCAATCTAGTAGTTATTTTTATAATTATGATGAACTCTGAATTGAACAAACTATGATTTTCTTCAAGAACTACATACTTATATACAAAACATGTGGCCACAAATTCAATTACAAACAAAATAAGTCTTGAAAAGATTATTCTAAGAGTAATACACAACAGCAGAACAATATATTTCCCCCAAAAAGGAATCAGATGAACTCAAAATATTTACATAAATTTACAAGAATTATTATAGAGCTTTTTACACTACTTCTAAAAGCTAATTTCAGTTTATTATTGTACAGAATCATTGCTTTTTGAAAAAATAGTCAACAACAACAAAAGAGGACCATTTATTTAGAGTTTTTATCAAAGTTCAAAACAGCAGCCTAATTGTTGATACCTCCTCAATAATTTTGCCTATCATCAATACCCAATACTTTGATATGCCAGCAATGGTTTATGAAATAACACTTTTTCAGATTTGTGAATCCTATTTATTTATTTTTAAACACTTATAAACATTTAAGCTTACCTTGGAAGGAAAATTGGATTCTTTGTTAGCTGTTCTTTCACTAAGTTGGCAAGTGATTCTTCAGAAGTATATTTTCTTACAAAAACATTCCATTTATTACCAGCACTCTGATCTTCTGATGCATCTGAATCTGTGTCTAACATCTCAATAGTAAGTTTGCCTTCTTCTTTGTACTGAAATAAAATATATAAATATAATTCAAACAATAACAAGACATAATTAATGAGAGGTTTTCTCAATATACTTACCACAATAATCTTAAACAAATTATCATTCTCATCTCTTAATGGCTCTGCTTTCCGTTGGTATGCAAGTTCAGCTGCGGCACGATGAGATGCAGTTGCACAAGGACCTCCTGTCGCTTTATTTTTTGCTTCTTCAAGAAACAGAGAAGTCAAATGTGTGCAGGAATCATCTGCAACTACGTGCTGCAACTAATAAATAAAGAGAAAATGTAATTTTGTAAAAACCTGAATGTATAAAAAAAACTTGGATCTAATTTTATATTTTAATTTGCATATTATTCTGTTGAGCATAAAGCTAAGCAACCCAATTAGTAGTGTGACGTAGCAACACACTTGAAACATTTTAACTTTCATTTGATGTAATCTTGACTAATTTTCAATAAAGCCAGCCATTCTGTTTTTAAGAATAAAGATATAACTGTTATTTCTTTGCATTTGGAGGGGGGAATTGAAATTTGCGACCTACGTTCTACAGAATAGCAAGGAGTGGATTAATTTCCAAGTTATGGCATTCTACTGTCAAATATGTGTATTAATGGATGCAGTACGGTACTTTATTTAAAAACATAAATTATGGTGATGCAATGTTTGTGACTACACTCCAGTTTATTTACAGCTGGTCGAGAGAAGTTACATCCATTTAATGGAGAAGGTACAGCTGGATATGTAACAGTAATATATTGGAGCTAACAACAATTAATGTACATTTATCTCTGGGGGGGGGAGTTATCTGACAAAAATATCATTTTAGTGACAACGGAGATACAATTAAGTTCCCAAATTAACTACTCAGTTAAAGCAAAGTAATGTCTAATTTTGTTCTGAAAATATTTACAATATATAATGCCAGTCTATTTTTCATTGGGAGACTGAATGTATTAGTACAGCAATATAATCAAACCATTAGGAAACCAATATTTTGATTTAAAATAACACTCTTTTTTGTGTGTTTTAGTCTCAAGGCAAATGCTACTGAATTATTCCATAACATTCCTGCGATAAACAAAGAAAAACAAATATTTTGCTTTTTGGAAAAAATTATGAAAATTTTAATTTGAAAGTGAGAAGAGAAGACAGTAATTTACCATGTAACAAAGAAGGGGGAAAACCACTTACCTGCCTCACTACATTCTGGATAACTTTGTCAAGGGTGAAACCAAGATAAGCGTGAATTCCAAACATCTCTCGTAAATTATCTTCATATAGACTGCTTTCAATGTTGTTATCCAATAAATTCTTTACCATATCCAGAAAAGCAGGATAGTATGATTTTACATCAATATTGTCTGAAAAAAAAAAAAAAAAATACATGTGCATACAAAATTGTTATTATGTTTACTTATGGTTATTAGATACAAGTCTGCAAATATGTAAGACGAAATTATTAAAAAACTTACTCCGAGGTCGAAGCCTAAGTGCCACAGCAGTTGAAACTGCCCTGTCTGCTTTGTCTTTCATTTCTTCAGCTATCAAAATTTGCGAGCGCTCGTATATCTTCCACAATCGCTCGCATAGTATATGATGAAGACGAAAAAATATGTACCAATGATTATTTCCAAACAGAAGTGTATATGATTCATCCTTAAAAGAAAAGGTAAAATATATCTTGATGCGGATAGCTATATTCATGAGTATATTATTATATATATAAAAAAACAGCAATATCTTTGCCATATGAACATTTTGAATTATTACATTATCTTTGCATATTAATTAAAAAGGACTAACAAACCAATAAATTTATTTCTAACTAGGCACCCATTAAAAAAATGCAAGATTGTGGTTATTTATCCTATTTAATCTTGAGATACTCTACTCAGATCAGTGTTCATAAAGACAATAGGAACAAAGAGCCAGTTGTCGACCAAGGCTACTTCACAGATGACAGTAAAACTTTCTGAATGCTAAATCAATTTGGGTTGAGAACAAAACCCACAGGTATCTTGCTATTATTTATGGACCACCAATCTCTGGAGAGGACTTTTAGATTGGCATTAAGCCTCCAGGTCATAAAGGTGCTCTACAATTACAATCCATGGATCCTTCAGGATTCAAACCTGCAATCAATGATATGATAGCTGGCTCCACTAAGCATCATACAAGATTAATTTCCACTACATTTTAATGAGTCTTGACCCTTGGCATGTGTTGCTCAGCTACATGTGTTTTCACCTTTTGCCTATTATTATTATTTTGATTAGTAGCATGTTTGTGTGTGAACTTGTTAATTTCTTTGTGTTAAATTTTTTAAAGGCATGCATGAGCACAGCTTAGAAGGAACTCTGGCTTCAGCATTACGTAAGGTGAATCACAATTTGAGCAAAAAAGTTTTGTTTTAATAATACATAAGCCTTAAAGAATGGATTTTATCTTCTAATTGTTTCCTTCTCTTTTCCTGGGAAACAAAACTTTTCCTTTTAAACATTTCTCTTCCTGGAAAACACACCTTTTACAGCCTCCACCCACATGTCATATCCAGGAAGTACAATGAATTTATGACAGTGGGTATATTTTCCATTCCTTAATGTCCTAAACTTGGCCACCCTGATCGTGAGCACTTTTTGTTATTTGTACAAAGCCTTATGTTTATTCTCATATTATTATCAGATCGATTGATGGAGAAGTTTTTTCCTGTTGCATTCACCTTGCACTCGTAATAACTCATTTGCCGTTTTGGAGGATTTTTCCGGGAATGTGAACAAACGAAGCATGGTCGTCTCATTTTCTTATCAGTCTCTTCTGAAAAAAGTTTGAAAATGTCTTTCAGTTAATCTTTCAGAATCAATATCAGAATTTCAGAATCAATATCTGAAATATTTTGCATCATTTCTGCTATTTCATGCTCTGTTAAACATTTTCGACGCTTCGACATTCAAACGGTAAAAACAGAAAGAATTCACGTCTAACAAGATCTAATTATTTTCTAAACACTGAACTGTAAACCGAAACACTCAACGCTTTAGCGCATATAAAACTTCTACTTACAATAAACAACTACCACATGCGAATAAAAAGTGCGATTTAAAGAGACGTCATAAATCACGCCATTCGGAAACATTTAGTTCCCCGTTTGTTTATATAATCAAAAACACGTGTATGTGAGTCATGCTTTTCTCATTTCGAGTAGAAGGTCTAATGTACATGTATCTGAAACCATATGGACATACAGTGCCATCTTGTGGCAGAAATTATAGTTTGAAAAACGTTCCAAGGTACTGGCACAAATATGTGACAGTCGGTAGTAAACGCAACAATGCTCTGGCACGCCTGCGTGTCGGCCGGTAGATAAGTGTGTTCGTTGCTGGCACAGTCGGCGCGAAGCGGTTAAGTGAATTTTAATTGCTCTTCATTAAGTACATAATTTGATTTAAAGATTTTCATATTAATATCTTTATGGCATAATAAACCAAAATCAATGGACACACTAACATATACATATTTCACATGTTTCCATACAAGTAATTCATAAATTAGGGGAAAATACTCACAGGAAGGGAGTTATTATAATTTGATTTAAAGCTTTTCATATTAATATCTTTATGGCATAATAATCCAAAATCAATAGACACATTAACATATACATATTTCATATGTTTCCATACAAATAATTCATAAATTATGACATAATAATCCAAAATCAATGGACACACTAACATATACATATTTCACGTTTCCATACAAGTAATTCATAAATTAGGGGAAAATACTCACAGGAAGGGAGTTATCCATTGTACTGCTTTGGGCACAACTCGTAAATGTTCTGTCTGAGGTTTTTTCATCCTGAGGTGGCGAAATTCTTCCACTATTTGAAGTTTCCCGATTAAATCCATTATTTGTACAACCAAGGTTTAAAGATAATAAATCCCTATACACACTCAATTTTGGGCTCTCATTACCATCTTCAGTTTCCATATCTAAATCAATTTTAAAAATTATTAAAGGACAATTAATAATTAAACATTTTTCAGCTATATAAAATTTTAAATCACTAAGAAATGAAAATTGTCTTAAATTAACCCCCAAAAAATGTAAGTGGAAACCTACTTAAAACAGTATTCTAATTTATCACACATTACACTCTATAACAACAACAACAAAAAAAAAAAAAAAAAAAAAAAAAAAAAAAAAAAATTGACACAACAAGAAGGAGTTGTCTGATGGAGAGAAAAATTGGTGGACATGAAGATCATGTACAGAATAGAAAATGATTAAAATTTCAGAATAATTAAATGATTTATTCTAGTCTTACATAATTACAAAGTAATGAGCTTTATAAGGTGTTGGCTCACACTCTAGCTAGGATGCAAGCTGCCTCTTGGCGTGGCATGGATTGATAAAGCTCCTGGATGCTCTCCTGCGGTATTTCTTGCCACATTTGCTCAAATTGTCGGCAAGGTCATCAACATTGATGCAGCAGATGTAGTCAGTCATCTTCCCATTATATCTCAGACATGATCGATGAGAGAGAGATATCTCTCCTATTTAGCTTATCTGGCTGGTCAAGAAAGTGTTTGATAAGCTGTAAGACAGTTCATAGCAATATGTGCCATTATGTTGTATGGCATTATCTTGCTGAAAACATAAGGCCAGGGTACTGCAAAAGGAACGGTAGCAAAACAGGTCTCAGAATGCTGTCGACGTACCACTGCGCTGCAAGTGTGCCTCTAATGACTACCAAAGGGATCTGGCTATCAAGGGAAATGGCACCGCAGACCATAACTGCTGGTTTACGGCCTATGTGGCATGCAATAGCGAAAGCAGGATTGGCAAGCTGGTCTGGGTACACGTCTTCAATGATCGTCACGACGCAGCTGGAAGCGGGATTCATTGCTAAAGACTATATATCCCCAGTCAGCATCAAATATGATCGAGCCAAGCACAACTATAATCTGGCTCAACAGTGCACAGGCGTGAGTTGCAGGTTGCGTAACGGTCGGTATGAGCATAGATTTTGCTCTACCAGCCATCTGTGAATGGTCATTGTAGACATTCGTAGGCGGGTTGCACGTCTGATGGTTAACAGTGATGAATCGGGTGCTGCGACAGCTGATCTGACAATAACTCTGTCCTCCCGACCTGTTGTGTGTGGGCCTAGGTCGACCATTACCATCATGACTCTGAAATTTGCCATTGTCCACCCATTCTTGCCAGCATCTTCTAATCACCGCATTGCTTCCAATCCTAAGATGAGCGATTCTCCGATCTGCTCCACCTGCCTCTTCCGAGCCAATGACACGACCTCTTTCACGCTCTGACAGTTACTTGTTACGAGCTCAAATCCTACGGCGAAACATTTTTTCAGTCGTTGAAAGGTATCCTAAATTGCAATGCAACAGAAATTTTTAACAACAGTTCAAGAACAGCTCCTAATATACTCTGCTGGAAGCGCAGGAGACATTACTTCATTGGACACGAAATTTAATTCATTTGCATATTTGGCCAAAACATTTATGCATACGAAATTTTAAAGCTGATTTGATGCTTTTTGCTTGATGATTTCTTCTTGGTGTGTCAAATTTTTTGTTATAGGGTGCAGTTTTTAACACTAAAAAGACTTATTACTTTACTCTTATTACATTCAGAATAAAATATGAAGCTGCTACCAATTCAAGCATTGTAAAATCTCATGTGTAATTATCATACACTTATTTAAAGCTTAATTTAGGAAAGACAAGGTCTGGCACAAAACTGTTAAGAAAGCTCTTCATCCTGCAATTCTTTTGAATATAGAATGGAAAACAAATTATGATGCAAATTATACAACACATTTCATGAAGCAACCTAATAATTTACTATTTTATCATTTAAAAATATTTTAAAAAAAAAAAAAAATTTCATCTTCTATGTTTTAGTGGTTTTACTTTTGTATGCACTGTATTAACCCGGCGTTACTCGCACTAATCGTACGTATGCAAGTGCTCGCGCCGGGCCTGCGAGGCCCGTTTATGGATTTATATTTTATGGAGATCATTAAAAACCCCATTAAGCATTTACTAACAACATAATTTAAGACAATATTTAGAGCTCTTATTTTATTCAATATACATATAGAATATTTAAAAAAACTTACCAAGTTTTATGTACAATTGGTACATGTTAAAACAGAATGATCTCCACAGAAATTTCTTTCACATTTTGTACAACTTACCTTAGATTTTCGGTCCTTTGAACTTGGGCAAATATAGCACCTACTTCTCTCAATTACCTTTTGTTTTTAGCAGTAGGTTCTTTGCTCTTCCAAGATAATTTTTCTTGCAAATGTCGAGGAAGACATGGTACAGTGATTTGTATTCCAGAAAGTCATGTCTTTCTGGAATACAAACAATTTCATAACTAGTATAACAGCTGTCGACTGTTACATTTCTTCCAGAATTTAACTTTTCTGTTAACCTTTTGACGACTTCAGATGAAGAAATATTTACATGATACGGGCCTTGGGGCTGATTACCTGCATAAACTTCTAAATTACATATAAAGAAAGTTCTTGCATCAATAAGAGCGAAAATCTTTATTCCATACCTAACTGGCTTTTTTGGCATGTACTGTTGAAATGAGCAGCGTCCTCTAAATGGTTCAAGTATTTCCTCAATTTTAACATATGATTCAGCTGACAATTATGCACAAATGAACCAAATACATACCTTATTAGGACAAGTTTGGCCATTTCTTTTCTCATTTGCTTGTTTCTAACATTGTCAAATTTTATGCATCTCATAAGAAACAAAAAAACGATTATGAGACATAGTCCTATGAAATATTTGTATTCCCATTCCATCAGTGTGCCATAAATCTCTCACATGCACATGGGATGATTTTTGTATACCACATAAATATAGTAATCCAATAAAGGCTTTAATTTCCGGACAGTCTTGTTTTTTTAGCATCACGTTCTCTCCGAAAGCTGTCATTGATGGTGTCAATATATATATTTGTAAAGGTGACGATAATATTCAAGATATTTTCATCCAGTAATAAACTCCAAGACTTAAGAGGAAGGTACGTTTTTTGCTACTCCAACATTTCCAGGCAATTTTGAAATAATATTTCGTGATAAAGTTCGAACATTTTGACGAAATTTTGTTTTCTTCCAAATTGTCTTTCCATCTCTTCCAATAAAACAATCAACTGAATTAGAACCAAAAGATCTCTTCATCAGACTCGATTTCTTCTTCAGACGACATATTATGCTCACTAAACCTTTCATCGCAATCAGACAATAAATCATCACCTTCGATAGATTCGTCATCATTCGATACTTCATTTAGCAAAGTTGGTAATCGTTCCATTTCTTCATCATATGTTAATCTGCGAACCATGTTGTGCTACGAACTCAGTGCACTTCAAACTCGAAATTAGAAACACGTTTACTCGCACCGGGCCTAAACGACACGAAAAATGGCTTTTTGTCCGAACAGAATAAAACAAAATTCCGGAAACGCGTCCTTTGTGTCACCTTACACTCAGCTAGAGTAGGCATAGTCCATTACAGTATTAACGGGTTTTACGTAGCATTAACAAACTGATCGGGCCTCGGAAGCCCGCTGCGAGTGACCCCGGGTTAAAGATTAATTTAAACATTTTAAATCAGATCTTGTGTCCCCAGAAAGAAAATGGGATTAAGAGAAGAAACTAATGAATTCTTTCTGATATTACAACAAATCTTAATTAAATTACAGGTATGAGATAAAAATAATTCAGTTTCATTAATTATGTATATAATCATGCTTGAATAATAAAAAAATCCCTCATATTCAAGTCACATTATCAGCTTCAAATGCAATAACAGAGGTTACATAACAGCAGAGATAGATCGCACATTTAAGCATTAGCTTACAAATCAAAGTTTTGCTAAATATCAATCACTAATGAACATGCAAGACAACAGTTCCAATGTTTGATTTATGAAGAAAGACAATATATGAAATTTTAAATTACCTTTTTTGATCCTACTTACACATTTTTAAAATTCAGAACTGGAAAAAATTATTAAAATTTTATGTATTTTAAGCATTGCATAGCTGCCCAACTGGGATAGTCGTTAGTGATGCCAGTTGCTGTACCGAAGGTCTTGTGTTTAAATTACAGAGAAGGCATGGATGTTTCTAAATATATAGTGTCTGTTAAGCATGGAGGCACTTTAAATATGTGGCAAGCCAAATGCCTTCTCGAGAGGTGGGTGGCAAGGGAAAGAGAGGTGTTAGACCTTCAGACCTGTTCCCCCAGGATGCCCTTTCTTAAAATTGGAGGCAGAACCGAGGTAAAGTCAGGCTGTCACCTATATGGAGCTAAAGGCCTTTGCCAACAACAGGCGAATTTGACTCCAAGCCACAATGAATGTCATGGGCTAGCACTGTCTTGTGTCAGACAAGTGAGATTGGTAGCAACAAACATTGTATATTACTTCAAATTTAAGGTACACTTTTTAAACAAATTTTTATGATGTAAAATTATGATGCACTTATATTCAAAGCAAATAATTTAACATCTCATATCGGAAGAAAATTAGCCGGCTTATATTTAAAACCTAGTCTAAATAAAAATGTTTCTCATTTTTCAATATCTATAATAAAGACATTCTTCTTATTATTTTTCCAATTTTAAATATCACACTGAACTTGAATTTGAAGGTAGTTTCTTCTTATTTTAATACTTCCAAGGTGCAGCTATACTACTGTAGTTTAAGATAATATAGTATTAGGGAGTTTGGACCACATGTTACATTCGTAATCAGGCTCTGCCTGTTGCTTCTCAGTGAGAATGAGGTAAGCCACTTAAAAACACAATATGTACTTCTTAAATGACATCTTCAGTATGATTCTGGCAAAGCTAAAGGAATCTATTATTTTATTAAACATGAATAATAAAATTTGCAATCAGTACACCTGGCTTTTAAAGCGTAATTTTTATTGTTGAACAAATAGCAAATTTTAAATAAATTTTAAAAAAAAGATTGCTTGTTTGATGATTCATCGGATATATTTTCAGGTGTTAAACAGGAATTTGAAAGATGCAATTTCAAGTTCTCCACTTCCCATTTTTTTAATACTTTTAATTTTTACATGACACAATTTAGCTCTGTGCTTAATAAAAGAGCATAAAAGCACAATTATGTTTAACCCAAAGCTCTCAGCTCCACATATAGAAGATTCAGTATTTCCATTTAAACTAACAAATGGTCAACCATTACATTCTAACACCCGACATCAATTTAAAGCTTCTAAATCATAGCGTTCTCATTGATTACATTTCCAAACAAAGCATTTATTAATTTTATGGCAATATAGTTTTGGGGATTTTTTATCAAGTCTGGTAACAAATACAAATAATATAGTGATAAAAAATTAACTATTCTCAGAACTGTTACAATATTACAGGATTCGATTATATTGTATGATATACATGTATAATACATATGTATGTAGATACATAAGTGATCCCTCACCCACTCATATACCATGCACACAAGAGATAAAAGTATGCAAATTAAAATACTAACTTTAATAATTTTCGATAGTCTTTTAACTCTCAATTTGGATATTTCCCCTTTGCATACTAAAAACAATATCTGTTTTTAATAAACCACTCCATACTGCATTATTTAAAAATTAATCTTACACCACTATGATTCCAATATAATGTTAATGATGCAAATTCTTCTGCAAACTGAAACTGAAAGAGCAAATACTGAAGCATTTAACAGCCAAAAGAAAAATTTCATTATTTTGCCAATAATGGTGAGGGAAGACATTTGGCTTGTGAATCATTACTCACAAGCTTAGTTCACATCCTTGTGAACTAAGCTTTTATCTTGGAATAGGTTGCCTTACTTCCATGCTGCCAACATGTTTCTTTTTCTTCAAATAAATTTTAGAACTGTAAATGGTACCAATATAATTCTCTAATAATATGCACTTACTGCACTACTTTATCTGCATGGCTTGAAAATGTTTGTCAACAAGAAAGAAAAGTAATATCCAATTCGCCATGACTTTATGCATCCACATCATTCCGACATTCCAAATTATTACATACACGTGTGTCATTCAAGATAAATAACCTTTATAAACACTAATAAATAAGTTAAAAAAAAAACTTTATTTCAAGTTTGTGTTAAAACAAAAACTACAGTATGTTTAGAGAAATAAGCTTTGAACTATTTCTAATGGAATTAACTCCTACATATATAAAAATATGATATTTCAATTTTTTCAAAAGATGATCCACCAAGTTTCACTCAAACTGGGATTTCGTTGAAATTTTGAAATATAGCAGTATGTGGGGGGGGGGAACAAGTTAAAGTAAATAAAAATAATGCATGTTGTTAGTAGACTTATTTTTGTAAATAAAATATGCGTATAGCAAAAGAAAATACATAAAAATATGCAGATCAAAAGCCAGATTTTTGTAAAAGAAAAATATTAAGAAAATTACATTCACTTTCATCTTTGTCCATTTCATCATCAGACAGATCTATTCGAGGAACTGAGAAGAAATCAGGTATGAACTGACGCATGATATTCTTGATTTTCTGCTTGTCTTCCTTGTGAATCCCTGTAAACAAATGAATATAGTCTGTTGATGCTCTGGTTTCCATTTTAGAAGAAAGATAACTCTTGTAAAAAAACTTTTAATAACCTTTTCTCTACTAATTTATATTTTATATAACTAACTTCTTGGTGCTGTACAATGTCTTCTACTTTTAAATGTAAAGATTAAATGAAATGTAATTTTTTTTAAACTTAAGGGTAGTTTTTAGGGATAGAGTTTTTTTAGGGCACATATTACATCCCAGCAGGACAGAAATTTGCTAAGATATATACAACCCATTGTTGATAAAAAGGTTTACAGGACAACTTTTGAAGTACATTATGCAACTGAAGCAATAAAGAAGAGATTGTGACAATATAATAATGAATGAAATAATTAAAGCAATTTTAATGGTTACATTATAACGTATTTCTCCCACTTCCTTAACATGCCTTCATCGAGTAGTGGTCAGCACACCTGGCGCATATTCGAGAGGTCCGTGGTTCACGTCCGACGAGGGCATTGCTCATTTTTCACCTCTCCTGCTTTCAAAAATGTTTAATGTCTTTACAGTGGCACCCCAAATAAAAGTGGTGGATGATCTTTCTCCACACCAGGATTTGATGACTAGGTCCCCTAATCCAAAGTAGCCCTTTAAAAGGGTGAGTATATAAGGTATTTCTCCAGCCTTCTTAGCATGTCTTCATGGTGTAGTGTGGTCAGCACACTCGATACGCATTCGAGGGGTCCATGGTTCAACTTCTGGCAAAGGCATCGCTCATATTTCATGTCTCCTGCTTCAGAATAACCTAATGTCTCTAGAGTACATAATTTTCATAAGCATACGACTGATACAGTTATAATATCAATTATTCAGATTATGACAAAGCATGTAAGGACTATCTATTCTTTAAGGGAAACTGCTTTGTATTACACTACATCAAGGGAAATGAACAGATTTCCCATGCAACCAGCAGTTAACCAGAATTTGAACATAGATCAGACTGACAATGTTCAGCCATTGCTGGGTCAAATCTGAATGAAATTAATGTCCCCATAGGCATAGCCAGGGAAAAAAGGGGATTTTATTAAAATTTTTAGCTTACCCATGCAGGATCAATACCAGAATGGAATCAAAACCCCTTTCTGAACTGATGAGTTGATCCTATTTTCACAGTTCTCAATACTGTGTATTACACAGCACAGTATTAACAGACTGCATATGCGTTGATCTTTTGAGCCTGATGTAATGATCTTGTGCACAGTACCACTGCCAATACTGTGTCAACTTACTCATGGCTTTAATTAGCCACTTTGGGACAAACTTAAAAAGAAGGAATTAAGCTGAATAATCAAATATAACAAAAAGAATTTGAAAAACTGATTTTATTTTATAACTAGTTTAGGGATATATCACTGTAAATGCACATATGACAATTAAGTTACACTCAAGTACCATTTTCCCTGCATTTAATATATTATACACACAAAATTAATATTTCATACATTCCCTTTATTGATTCTACACATGCATCTCCAATTTCCCCCTTTTTTTATAACAGTTTTTTTACCAAAACACTTTTAATACCGGAGGCGTGCGAGTTTCACAAATACTGAAAGAAGCATTGCTACAGGCCACAGAACAAGAAAAGCTATGCACATACCAGTTTGCCTTTTAACATGATGGATAATAAGGTTAGCAGCATCTTTGAAGATATCTTTATTTTTATATGACAGAATTAAATGGGGTCCAGTAGGAACATCTGTTACACCATCCTCATTATCAGCCTGTTCATGCCTCTGTAAATATGAACAGATTTTTATAGATATAATGCAGGCTTAAGCACAAATTATCCACTTAAAGTGTAAGAATGTAAAGAATTTGCAGATTTGTTGAAATGAATCAATTATGCAACGAAAAATGGGCAATATTATGTTATTAAATTAAAAATTACCTCATCATATATTGTTTCAATTTCACTCAAGATACTTTTTGACCTAAGAAATTTAACATCATTTTGCTTGAAATTTATACCTTGATGATCAAGAGATTTTAGGTAATATTTCTCATTTTGTTCTCGCCATATTTTATTAAAACTCTTTTGGGCTTTACGCCATTCCTCTTCTTTTGCTTTTAACCTGCAAGGACAGTAAACATGCAATATAATCACACACATAACCACGTTATTCATATTTGTTAATTTCTAAATATATATAACGTAGATTTGTATATATATTAAAAAATTACATTGTTAAAGCAGGGAAAATATATCTATGCACTTACCGCCTTAAAACTAACGGTATTGCAGATACAGGGTTTTTCTTTAGCCCTTCAATGATGTCATTAGCTTTGTCACCATAAATCCTAAAATAAAATTTTGTTTCACATCACACTTTGAAACAAATAAAAATAAAACAGTAAAGCATGCCATTTTTGTTTTTCAAAATGTTATTTATGTCAAATCATATAAGGAAAAATACTGCATGAAGTTGTAGGGTTATTGTTATTAACAAGTTATTTATTATTTCAGACTTTACTATTACTTCTCTTTTTCACTTTCCTCATCAGAAATGTAAATGACCCAGAAAGTACTTAATTCAAGGATTCTGGATTGTAAGACAGAAATGTGTTTCTGCCTTTCGAGGCCACGTTACTGGATTTCGCTGGCTCTGATAAGATAGCAATTCTTCAACTTTGTATTATAGCTGCCATCATTTAATTATTACACCAGTGAGAAATTCTAAGCCAACTTACTTTAAAATTATTTGTGTAGATTTTGACTACTAACTTATGGCTTAATTTAACATTCTCAAGTCTCTGGTAACTTCACACACAGCGATAATTCGTTTCAGGTATGTTAGGCAACTGGTGCTAATTTTGCTATCAAAGCAAGTCGAACATTAAAAAGTATAAAACAAATACAACTGGAAAAAAAGTATTCATGCACGGGGACCGGGACAAACAGAACTGTCCCTTAAACAGTGGTGTCTCTTACAGGATGTACTATTGTAGTTCCTAAAAACCAAAAGAAAAAAGAAATTCAACGAATCTGCTTGTCAAAGAGATGATTTTCCAACAGCATTATCTCACATCTCATAGTTATAATACATCATCATATAATGCAAGTAAACATGAAGAAATATTTGAGATTCATCTTGTATTAGTAAAAAAACTATATATTATATTACTATTCTTCAATACCACTACAATGGGAATTGTGCTTCATCTACATTTTAAAAATAAGTTTTAATAAGTAACAATTTAAAGGGAAGAGAACCCTTAAGAACCTAAAAATTCATTAAAAGAAAATGAAGTTTCAACAAAGCATCTTACCTTTTTATTGCTCGCTGCTGGATCACAGTAGAACCTCCTCCTAATGTGTCATCTAAACGATACCGAACTTTTTCTTCAGGAGTCATTCTGTTTATTTTGACCATTTCTGCTTCTAATATTCTTATAGTAGATAAATTGGTTTCAAGCACAACATCCAACTAAAATTTAAAAAAAAAAAAAAATAAATAAAATCTGATCTGTACACCACATGGCTTCCTAGTATGGAATATTAAATTTAATATTAGATCTAAATTTAGTACTCGTTTTCGCAACAACACTGAAAATCCTCTCACACTCTGCATTACTATGGGGAACTGTCAAGATGGCCAACATAATTCTAGAGAGTTCACTATATTTTAAAATTCCATCAGCACCTTTCAATTTTCCAATTAAACTCCACTGGATGTCAATCCCAGCTGATTTATAACTTCATCCAAGTTTTCTAATTGTAAGCTGCAAAATTGCGACTGCAGTATATCAGTTGCAACATCAATATCGTCATCTTTCATGACTAAACGAAGTAACACAGGAAATCTGTTCAAAAAGTACCTTATATCAGAAAAAGATGCATTTGCTAGAGCAGAAACATCAGCAACTTTAGCATGCAAAATCACTTCATCGTTGACTGGAAATTTATGTAGTATGTAATCACGTACTCGACAGAACTTACTTCTAACATGAAGATAAAACTTATTTTTGTCTTCTTCTGAAAGTTCTTCCACTACTTTTGTAGTTGCAGCTCCTGTTACCAAATCTTCATCTTTCTTCTGATTTTCTGTTTCACCATAAATCACATCATATATAGAATTACAAGACAAAACACAGACTGGTTTTACAAACTTTGATAAAATGTGTTTAAACAGATCATAAATCATTGATTGCAAAACATGAATTAACGGAATTCTGCTTTGTAGAATTGCGTTAAGAACATCGAATGATGGCAAAATGAATTGTAAAAAAAAAGCAAAAAGCTTTGTTAAGGTCCGAAGAAAAAAACATAAATATTCGTTCTTCACAAGATAAACTTACAATAATCGGAAAATGTTTCGTGTGTTGAGCAATTTTTTTATTTTGAGAGAAATTTGTATCAGCTTTACGCTTATATTTTGTAGTATTATTTTGAGAACTGCCAGTTGAATTGCTGAATGATGCAGAAATTACTTTATTTTTCTCAAACCTATTTTTAACAATGGAAGTAGTAACTACATCTCCATTTACTTTAGGTGCTTTATAACTTTCAATAGAGCCTTTTATCTTAACTCTCGGAGCATTTACTTCTTCTTTAAAAATTTCAAGAAGTGGGTTCCATTGATCGAGGATTCTAGATAAGCATTTCTTTAAAGACAGCCAGCGTGTACACACATGTTTCAAAATTTTTCTTATTTCAGTATTATGCAGCTGTTGGAACTGTTTCAATTTTTCCTTTCTTTTAGAACTTCTTTCAAGCTAATAATAAATATCAACAATGTGTTCATCCACATTTAATGATAAAGAAGCTGCCCCTTTTTCAGCTGCTGAATTTAAGAGGTGACAGGTGCACCTCATAATCTGCAAATCTGAATTTGCCTTTCTTAAGATGCCAGCAACACCAGTCTTCAAGCCTACCATTACTGGTGCATTATCGGCACCAAGTGCTAAGGAATTATCCAGAGGGACTGCATTTTCTTTTAAAGTTTCAATAATTAGCTGTGCTATATTAAAGCCTGTCGAATGTCCTTCTAAAGTGGAGAGAGAAAGTAAACTGCACTCAATTTCTGAAGACTCTGGATTAAAAAAAGAAACAACAATTGGATACAGTTTTGAATTGGTATTATTGCTTCCTTTCGTAGAGAGGCAGAACGGAGCTGTTTTAATGCAATCAATAACTGAAGATTTATTTTTCAAACCCATTTCTTTAACAATTGCACCTGTTTTGGTCCTTGCATTTGAGTATTTCTTAGCGATTTCAATATCGGGAAATATTTTTCTAAATAAAGCTGCAGCGTGATCCGATGCATTCAGTGGCAGGTTGTGCTCCAGTAAAAAGGCAGAGAACAGACATTCAGCATTAATCACTTTTTGGTCTTTTGTTTCCGAAGAAAAATTTAATTTTTCGTTTTTTCAAAACAACTCATGTTGTCCTTATGTTTTTGTGTACACACATGTTTGAGAACATCTGCCCTTCCACCATGCGAAATCGAAAAATCGCAACGACAGATGGTACACATCGCAAATTTATTACATTTCCTTGAAGAAATAATGGAAGGAAAGTCAACTGTGTACGGTTTTTGAAACGTGCACGAGTATTTCACCTTTCTCACATAACAAAAGACAATAATTTCTGAAACTATTTCCCAAAGGCACGTGTACTCACATAACTCAGGACAAGATGAACGAAATAGCGAAAGAACATCCAAATAACGGCCAACGGCCTTGAGCTTGCTTTGTGCTCATTGGCTAATATATGCCAGATGACACGCAGTGGAGCTCGATACCCATTGGAGAACGACGTTTCCGGATACGTATGCTGTCACTCACAAAGCAGAAATTCTCATCTGATTCGCAAGGTTTTATTTTAGATATAATCTAGAGAAAATTCAATTGCTTTCAGAAGTCCAAAATAACTTTTTTTTTTTTTTTTTTTTTTTTGTTTTGTTCATATAACGAAGTATGAAGCCAAGTTCCATAAAAATCGTGAGAAATATTAAGAATAAGAAAAAGTCGGGAGAAATATATTGTAAATCGGGTTGGTGGGAGAGCGGTCGAAAATCGGGAGAGTTGGCAACTCTGTGGATATTTTGGTTGAAATATGCTGCCTGAAACATTTTGCGATTACAATACTTCCTTTTTACTTCATACAAGGAAGTAAAAAAAAAGGCAGAAATATTTACTTGTGCATATCTACGACACACACTAACCACAAATTCTACAAATCACATCGATTTTAAAGAAAAAGGATCAGACTTTACTGAAATCCAGATCGGCACACATCATATAAACCTTCATTTCTCTTCTTAAATAAAAACAATACTAATTGTTGTTATCTGATAAAATCAAATTTTTAACAAATGTTTCCCGCCACAGCAAATATCGTCTGTAAAAACAAATCATTGCGATACTTCGTCAAACGATTTTTGGCATTTGAATGAAAGAGACTTGCTTTAGATTACTGTGTTGTGAATTCCAGTTCTGTTGCAATCAGCTAGAGAATGCTACCAAATCATGTGTATAGAGTTAGGTACTAATGTTGCTTAATACAACATTGTGAAGGTTTGGTATTGAAAATTCAAAAACAAGGACTATGACATTCAAGAAACAGAAAACTCTGGCCAGCCTACTTATGTTGATGAGGTCCACCTGCCAGAATTTATGGAAGATTATTATGCAACTACTTGAGAGCTTGTTAAGGAGTTAGACATTAAAGCCTTGTCCATTCATCGCGCTATGCGTCTCATAAACTTGATGTACAAATTCAATCTCTGCATGCAGCATGAGCTGACTCAAGCAGATAAGGACAGGTGTTGTTCGGACCTGCACTAATTTACTAGAATATCAACTCAAGGGCAAAAGTCTGGAGTGGGTTGTAATTTGTGATGAAAACTGGATTTATTTCAGCACCATAAGGCCAAAAAAAGGGTTGGTCTGCTCCCAGTGAGCCCAATCGACCTTGCCGCAAAGAGCAATTTGACTAACAAACAGATCATGCTTTGTATCTGGTGGGATTTCTGTGATATTATACGCAAGGAGTATTTGGAAAAAATTAAAACTCTTGAAAGTAAGGTGTACAGTGAGATGCCAGTCCGTGTCTACACCACTATCAAGGAAAAACATAGAAATGATTTCCAGTGCTTAGTAAACAGGCAATGTTCCATCAAGATAGTGCAAGACCGCATGTGTTCCTATTCAATGGATGTAGCTCTGTATGGACTTCAAATGGGATCTTTTTGTTAGACCCAACATACAGTCCCTATATTGTGCCTTCAGATTTCTATCTTTTTTTCACACTTGCAGCTACATCTTGCTGGTGCTATCTTCCATTCTGCAGAGGTCATCCAAAATGAGGTTGATCTGGTTCCAGACTCATGGCCATGATGATTTTAGGCCGAAGGCTTTGAAAATCTCCCAAAACGCTGATAGAAAAAAATCTTAAGATTTAGGTAGTGATTACTATCTGCACTAAAAAGTACAGCTTTCACTCTTTTTCCTTTAAAATTTTTATTAAGAATGGTTTTGGGTGGAAAACTTTTGTTATGACAAAAAAAAAAAAAAAAAAAAAAAAAAAAAAATCGTTTCTTTCGTTCGCTACAAACTTTCATTTTTGATACTTTCCAATCTTGCAAGGCCTCTTGTTATAAAATATAAAATGACAAAAGTATCAAAATATCATCAAAGACATTACCATTTAAATAAAATTATAATTTGCAGAATATTTATGTACCAATATTTACTAATTTTTTCCAAAAAATTAACCTTCTCATTATCTTATTCTTTTTCTCAATAAGTGTCCTGCCTCATTTAGATCAGCTAACAGTAAGGTTTTTGTTAAAACAAACTTATATTAAAACTAAAAACCTTTACAAAACTTCACTATTTAAATGACAAACCATGTTTTGTCAAATTTACACAAAACATGGAAATTTTGTATAAATTTGACCAAAAATTGTCACAAATGATAAAAAAATGGCATTTTACCTCAAATCTTTCATCTTCACACCGGTATATATATTCTTCAAACTGTGTTTTCCTCGAACTTACAAATGTAGAGTCTTCTGACCATGATGGAAAGGAGACCCAAGTGTCATTTAAAACCTAGGGTAGAAAAAAAGAATAAAGTATTATAAATTAATATAAAATTACAAGAACCGAAACAATGAACCAATCACATCATTTAATTTACAACTTGTTTTTATTATAGAACATGTTTAATGGAACAATATGCTCCATATTTCAAATGATGAATGAATTCATTTTTTAATGATCTGTTCCAGTAACAAGCTATCCTAATGGTTAAACAGGATTTAAATATTTTTAATAACTTGATGTGAACTCTAATAACATTAAAATTATTAATCACATATCTAATATGAAAGTCTTAGTTAAGTATTTATAATTTAAAATTTCTAAAAAATACTTATATGAGCTAAAAAAATTACATCAACTGTAGCAGTGTATGCACACATATCTAAATAAGAAATTTAAAAAACAACTACTATCATTAGAATAAAGTATTTCCTAATTATAAAAATGTAATACCTCTCGACATAACTGTGTTCGACCACTACACTTAGGCTGTACATAATTCCTAGGAACAGCTCGATAGCTTGCACCATACTTCACACATGAAGAATAATCTATGAAAATTTAATACAGTTTCACAAACTAATAATCATATACAGATAATTTCAGTGATAAGATAATTACATCAATTAAAATACTCATGTTCAAATTTATCTTTACCTCGCTAAAAATAATGATATTCCATGAAATATCCAATCAGTGCAATTCATTTTTGCAGGAAATATGCGAAAGACAAGCCTAAATTAGTATTATCCAATCAAAAGTGATCAAACAGTTTCTGGTATGCAAATCATGGTTTTATATAATCAAACAAAGAATGAAGCACTTTGCGCAAAATGAGTGAATTTCTATAATACAGCATTTGATTTTAGTGTGCAAGGACTCAAAACAGTTTGTTATAACTTCAAAATATCAATTGGAAGAATCTGTGAAGTGGCAAATCACGTAGGTCATCTGGAGGCAGAGCAGACAATCATGGAAGCAGAGAGATGTATGAATACTTCAAGACAGACAATCTCTATGCTACAGAAACAATTCCAGAACTCTGGAACTTATGACTACCTTGGAAAAGCAGTTGCACGCGGTCATCCTCCTAAAGATGTAAATTTTCTGAAATCTGGAGGACAGGAACTTAATGCCTCAAACTGTGGTTAACAATATTCTTGCCAGCATGAAATCACATGATATGCGAGTACTAATTCAGGGGCGATCATATTTTTATGTTAAATTCCTAAGTTATTTTTTTAAACTCTCCTTGTATATTACCGTTTTAGTGGTTTAGGCTACAGTTTTACATCATATGCTATGTTCTTAAATTTCTTCCTTCGCAAAGATGCATTATGATGTTATATATTATTCCTCATAAATTTATAGTTCACAGTTTCTGAGAAATCCATGAATTCATACATGTAGAGATAATTCTGGACATGAGTATATAACAGCTAACACCACAGAAATTACTATTACTTTTTTAAAAAATCACAAAATTAATAGTCAATCACGTCTAACAGGTACTTTATAGACAAAAATAATCAAAATAATGAGAGCTGCAAACTAAGAAAATATTGCAAATGCTAAACTTTAAGCATTTGCATCAATCACAATTTAATAATTTAAAAAAAAAATTACATACCAATTTCAGTAGCAAAATCTCCAACTACTCTTTCCCGTTCCTGAGTCTCAACTTTTTTAGGAACTATTTCAACATTATTATTAGTTTCTTTATAACCCAAAAAATCCTTGAACCATTTAAAAAGATCGGTGTATTTTCTAAAAAAAAATAATAGTTGCTTAGACAATTCACAATACAGTTGCTTAATACAAGTTATATTAAAACTAAAAAGTTAAAGCTAATCATTTTTATGGTTAGTTCAATAAAGTCAACAGGCACGTA
Organism: Stegodyphus dumicola; assembly: GCF_044657685.1. Taxonomy (NCBI): domain Eukaryota; kingdom Metazoa; phylum Arthropoda; class Arachnida; order Araneae; family Eresidae; genus Stegodyphus; species Stegodyphus dumicola. Next base: position 180,352,127 of record NC_140776.1, on the reverse strand, counting down.
AATGATGTTATGGTAAAATTTCAAGTAACTACCACACTTCAAAAAAAAAAAAAAAAAAATTAATGCAAAAATCCATAAGAGTAAATAATTACACAGAGTACATCTACTAACTGCACAATACATAGAGTAAATAATTGGACACATTCATAAAAATCAAAACATATAAAATGTGATTTTACAGAAAATATTTCTACACACTTACGATAGAAATGGAGCGACTAATAAAACCAAATCTGCTCTAGAGATTAGCTCTTGATTGTATATTACCAAACACCTGAGAAAATTCTCATAGACTTCTTGACTTTTTAATGCTTTTCGTACCTATAAAAAAAAAAAGAGATTTACATTTCAGGCTTAGTTCTGCTTGAAATTAAAAAACAGATATAGAAGAAGAAATGAAAATATGACATAAAATCATTTCATCGCAAGTATTTCTAAACTTTTCAGATATAATTTAAATTTTTCATTTCAAATGATTACAAAAAATAATTAGCTTGGGATACTGAAATATGACCAACAGTAGTAAATGCAGCATTTTTGTTTTAATGTTTAAAACTATATATGATTAAGAAATGATTCATATTTTTTCATATCATGAGCTGTGTGATATTTTAATACACAAATTTCTAAATATATCTGTAAATCTTATCACACACACGTAAAATTATAAAAATAATGGATAATTTTAACAGAGATGAGACAGGTGTTTTCTGATTTAAATTTCTTCAGGTGGTGGTTAATCCCAAAACAATATTTCAGTTTTAATAAGTTTTTAATCAAATCATTTGCCCTTTTGAAAATTAAGGATATCACCTTTACATATTTAGTTTGCCAATGAATAAAAATTATCAATAAGAAACACAATTATAAAATTTGTATACCTTGTGTGTAAATGTATAAAATGGCATAAGCAGTAAAAATGCATTAAAAATATAGACAATCAGTATGAGATGGCCATTAGCATTTTCATTCATTAGGAAGAAGTTACTACTGACTGGATCTCTAAACAATTTGACATACAAAGGTCAAGAATCTCCTCTCTGTATATTCCAGTATTCATAATTGCATTAGTAAAAACGTGTTGGCCAATTACCATGATTCCACCATCATTTATCAAAGAATGCAAAATCATTTAATTAGTAACTCACCTTATCAAAAAATGCAAATTCAAATAAATAGTAATTTACCTTATCAAAAAATGCAAATTCATTTAAAGTTCCATATTTGCCAGCTTCTGACAGAGTTACATCTTTCAAACTTGTCATCTTTGGTTTCTATAAAAATATACATATATAATTAAATAAAAATAAATATGTACAGGCAAATTCATCAAAAATTACCCATACCACTAACATACCTTTATTGGAGGAGACGGTAGAGGTGGAGGTGGCCGTTTAATAGCTTGAATTTGTTTTGTTTGATTATTTGTTGGCGCAACTGGTTTCGCAGGCAATGATGGTTTTTTTACGCTTGCACTATTTTCATTATTCATTGATTTAGGAGGTTGCTAGAAATAAAACATTCATTAAATTATTTGACAAGTCTATATGAATTATAAATGAAAAGGTCATTTGAATTTGTTTCACTTATTTGTTAGTGCAAAAATTTAGCAAGCAACGAAGGTTTTTTTTTTAAACTTGCATTATTTCATAAGTCACTGATATACGAGGTTGCTAGAAAAAAAATATGCATTTAACCTTCCAGCACGCGCGTTTGGCAATTTTACATGAGCATGCACGTAGGATTTTTTACGACATCCGTTGTTTTCCCATTTTTGGAACAAAAAACGACAGAAATGAGTTAATATTGATAATAAATTTATTAAGAAATAAAATATTAATATTATTATTGCAAAATACAAATGACATCAACATTCAAATATAAGTAAATTATTTTTAAGTTCGTATGTTAGTGAGATGGAAATGCAATGATGTATTTCATTATAGAAAATTTTAAATTTATTATTTAATAATTATATTTTAAAATCAAAGCTAATTTTAATATTCACCAAAGACAAGTAAAGACAATAAAAAAGGAAAACACCTTGGTAGGAAAAAAAGTATGTTTAGCATTACTTACTTTTGCAAAGAAATTTACTTCTTACTGGTTACAAAAACGCCCTTTAAACTAACTTTAACGCTTTTATTTATTTCTAAAAAATAGAAATAAAAGAAAATAAGGAATGGAAATCGCTATTGTTCTCCCATTCAAAGGTTTCCTTATCTTCCTTTTCTTCATCAGATAATTCTTGACGAATCTGAGCAAAATCAGCTGGTTGCACATATTTTTTTTACTATGAAAACCGATATAAAATTTACAGAGCTAAATGTATTCAAATTAAAATAATACATGGCAATTAATAACACAAAATTACAAAATATTTGGGAATAAAAATATTTTCCGAATTTTAAAACACGACCATGCGCGTGTCGTAACTGTTATGAAAAAGCTGCCACATAATAGCACAAAACCCCAGTTAAAAAAAATCAAATGACTTCCTCTTGGCACATTCCATGATGTGGGGAAGGGTAGAAGCGAGGAATACAAACGACCTTCAGATGCCTCAACTTCAATAGGCGAAAAACATACATTAAAAACTGAATTTGTCGTACATTTTGCACATACGCGCGTGCTGGAAGGTTAATTATTATATGAGTGCAAAAACCATTTCAATTTGTTTTGTTTTAATTATCTGTCAGCACGGCACATTTCATTGATGATAATGATTTCTTAACATTTGGATTCCACAAAACATGGTAGCGTAACAGGTTTTGCAGTCAACAACGATTTCTTTAACTTTGTATTATTTTCATTATTTATTTATTTAGGAGGTTTCCAGAAATAAAATATACATTTTACAAGTCATTAGAAAAGTTGATCTTAAGTTCACTAAAACCTATTGAATGACAGGCCACTGCAAAATCCACAAGATGAATACCACTATATCTAAAATAATAATTTTTACTTCCTCGTACGAAATATCATAATTGTGAGAAATTTCGAGTATCATATGTCAATGAAAATAAACATTCCGACCTCTCTCAAATCTATTTGAATAATGTTTTTACATGACACCTGTACATACAGAGAGAATAAAGGAATTATTTTTCCAAAACAGATTGTAAAATGGATTTAAAATATAGTCAGGAGATTTTTTTCATGACTTATGTATCTCACAAAACTCAAAAATGACTACCCATAGGACCTAGAAATTTTGTATATAGGAAAACTATAACAAGTAGTTGCGTGTGTAAGAGTGTGCATGTGTATGTGTATGTATGTATATATATATATATATATAAACACACACATCTAGATATATCCACTTTGTTAGCCAGTTCGGTGAGCTCACTTTGTTTATTCCTTTAGGTTAGTAAAGGTATATTATGCATTTTTTGCTTTCAAAGTGATTGAATTACTTTGTTCTTATGTTCTGGTTAAGGTTTTTATGCCTTTGGTTAATCTGTATGTATGTGTTTTTGTCTTGCCGTGAAGTAAGAACTGAATTAATTGAATGCGAAATATCTCTCAATCTATGAAATTCAAGAAACTAACTGTACAAGGATGTCTACACAAGATATTTTTTTCAGATAATTATAAACAAAACTTTTGAACTTAAAGGTATAGTAGAACTTCGAAAGTTTGCATACCTTGGGCTTAAGAGTTGACCAGATTGCAGGATTTTGAAGGTCATACCTTCACATTTTGCTTACATTTTACCCTTTCTAATACTTACATTAAATTTGGACCATTCGCACATACAATTAACCCTTTATTTACTAAATGCAGATTACATGGCTCTTGCTGAGGAAGGAGCTTACTTATGGTGGAACAATGGAAAAATTACTATCAGAAGCTATCATTTGTATGAAACTTGGTTACATTATTAAAGTTCTCACGTGAATGTCATTCTTTAATGCCATTTCAATAATGCTCATTTTTCTGCCTTTTATAACATGTTCAGTTTTGAATATATTTAATTTAGGCAACCAAATAAACTACATGAAAATATTAACAGTATTTCTCTTTTAATTACAATATGGGTTTTCCCTTTTTTGCTGTGTTTTTGTAATTGCCCACAAGTTAATTGTAATTCTGTGATAATAAAGGACGCTGTTCCTGTACATGCCCAGTAAATCAAAAGCCAAGTATAACTAATTAAATGATTCCTCAAGAATGATTTAATCAGGATTTCTTGAATACTATTATATTTTTTAATATATTTACACACACAGAAAATGCCAGGACATATGAAAAGGAAAGGATGAAAATTGATGGCGATGCAAAATCTGTTTAAGGAAATAAAGAACTTGTATAAAAACATATGAAAACATTCTATGTTTAAAAAAAATCATATCAAATTAAATTACTTTTAGAATAATTTTTATACCCTTACATTAGGAGGAAAAAATATGCTGATAACAAAACTCCCATATTTTCTTCAAAAGAAATTTCTACACTAGCCTTATAATTAAACTCCACACATATGGTGGATTAATAACACTGATGTGCAGTTTGCAAAAACTGCTAGAGCTGAAACGGTGGATTTATTAAAAGAGTTTTATATCCCTTTGTACCTTTTTCCATTTTAAAAATAAAAAAATTCTCTTGGGTTACTTTTACAAAATCTGTTTAATTACTATTAATGCAATAATGCTCACCCATGGCCTAGAATATTAGTTAACTGATTTGTTTAAACTGGAATTCAATGTTTCAAACGTTGTGGATAAATTAAGCATATTCTCAGAATAAACACAAAATTATTCTAAAAGAACTGAATATACAGCAAAAAATTATTTATATTAAATAAAAAACTAGAGACTTATGATGCTCATTTACTATTAAAAAAGGGCACTGATGAGTGTAAAGAAAATACTAAAAAACCTTCAATAATAAAATAAATTTACTTAAATTACCCACCAGTGTTAGACCTCCAAATAAAAGCATGCTAAGAAAGTTTGATTCCTATTTTAGGAAAGGAAGGTAATGTTTTTAGTATTTCCACACCCATGTACAATTGGCATTATTGCTTTATTATTTACTGCAAATGTTCAGCTTACGTTGGGAGACAAGAGGATACCTACAGCCGATACGGTATTTACAACATAAATTTGCAGCAAGGTTATACCAAAACATGAAATATTCAACACATATTGGCCAAACATGACCTTTTCTGCAAACAAAATGGCTTTTCACCCATGTGCAGACATAGGGTTCAGCTCCATATGGGTAATACATAATAATTATATATTAAAAAGCTACCTAATTAAAATTGGAACATCAACAGTCTTGCAATTCAAATATTTGAGAAACTTTCATTAATCAATATTTTAAATACATAAAAGTAAAACCTACCAATCCTATTAGAACATTAGCAGCTCCATTCGCATCAGGTAAAAATTGTCCGAACTCTTGGAGTAAATCTTCTTGATTTTGAAATAGCTTTGCAACCTGAGCAAATACTTCAGCTTCTGTTAAAGATTTTGTTCCTGAATGCACACCCTTCCAAAAAGTGATTATAAGTTATTCTCACAGAATGAATGCAGCCAATCATCATTTAAAAATATATATAGATAGATATAGATATACAATTGAATAATATATTCTACTTTTACCACTTTGCAACTTCTTGACTAAAACTTATAGTCAAGCAATATTAAGTAAATTTTATTTTTTAGTCCTAAATAGTTTATAAAAATTTTGCCATAAGAATAGCATTACATACTGTACTCCATATATCATATGCATTAAGCTTACCCCAAACCTTAATCTTGAAGTAAAATGAATTTTACATTCATACTGCTACACGTAAATACTCTGCTTGATATGGCCATTAACAGTGCTGGGATGCTATATTGCTGAGCCCAGCTTAAAATCCAGAAGTGGAGAATGTACGGTATCTTGGAAGCACCACTGTACTGAAAGACAGCTAAACTTAACACATTACATATTCAGCATTCCACTTTGCTTCAGTAATTTAAAAAGTGCCCCCCTAAAATTTAGCAATTTATTTTAACCTTGTTTATTCACATTTTAAACATCACAGTCCTTTGAACCTTTTTCCCTCCAGTTACTAATTTCCACACATAATATACAAAGCAATAGATCAACTCCATATTGCAATAAATAAACAACACAGGATCATCAAAAAGATATTTTAAGCAGTTTTACAATAGAAAAAGGTCCTTGTGACAATTTTTATTAGAAAATAAGAAGTGCCCCCCCCCTACAAAATAAGCTTCATCAGTTACCTTTCAGATAATAAAGAATGTTTCCAACTAGACATCAGGAATCATGATGCGACTGTACAAAAAGGATCATTTTGCAAGTGGCTGTTTCCCAAAACAGCACTAAAAAACTATTTTGCAGCTACAACAGATTTAAAATGCCATGTACTAAGACACACACTGCATGTTTTGTTGCCTAACTGCTATCTTGATATAAATCAAACCACTACCTTTAAGGTTACCTATCCTAAACTAAGAACTTTTTGGTATAAAAACTCATAAGACTCATACATAATAAAATGTAGTATAATCTGATGTGTTTCTCAATATTTAAAATAAATGTATACTGTTAAATATACTACACAGTTATTCAAAAATTCACTTAAAAAATAAAAAAAATCTGAAAGGCTTCAGACTTAAACATGTTCAAAAAGAATCTTTTAAACATAGCTTATCAGTACAAATTTATCAATACAGGCCCAGGTCGACAACAGAAACATTTTATAGGATACTAGATCAATATCATTTACATTATACGTCAATAACATTATGTGTCTACATCTTCTGCGTATTTCAGAAGTAAAAAATATTAAAGTATGTTAATACAAATAATAATAATATAATATATAGTTTAGATAAGTTCTGGCAACAGTGAGTGTTGTCGTCATCAGGAGATCGTGCTTCGCGATACTGTCCTTCCAAAAAAAAAAAAAAAAGCTATAGTTTGTAATTCCAATAAAAGCATCGTATTTTTGCTCTGCTGTTTGTTTTCTCCATTTTTAGAAATACCTTTTTAGGTTATGTATTTTTAAGAAATACTTTTTTAGGTTATGGGTCAAGCAAACTCCCATATTGCGTCAAATGTTTTGAATTGGTGTTTTCTCGAAGAAACGGAACTCGTTAAGCCTAATCAAGTAAGTGTTTTGTTTTCGTTATAGCAATTGAAAGTTGTTTAGAAATCAAAGTATAGAATTATCTAAGGTCCAAGTAAAGCCTTTATCAGGTGAAAGCGATTGGCTTATATGGAAATACAGGATAAAATTTGTTTTAAATTATCATCCTGGTGCTTTAGAAATTATAGAAGGAACTATAGTGAAACCAGAAATTCTTCCTGTAGATGCTCCGATTGCTGAACAAGAGAAATATAATGAAGCTGTTAAGAAGTTTCAAAATGCAAACACTAGTGCTATGATGGTATTAACGAATTCCATGACGGAAGAAACTCTGCAAAAAGTTATGAGATTTCAGACTGCTAGAGAAGTGTGGTTGGAATTACATAAGTTATTTGAAGCATCATCAGAAAATCAATTGTATAATATATGCATGCAATTTTTTCAATTCAAGTGGAATGAAAAAGATAATATGGCGGCTCATCTTTCCAAATTAAAAAACTTATGGAATGAGTTGAATTCAGGACTTGAAAAGAAAAATGAAAATAAGTTACCTGACATGCTACTCAATTGCAAGATTTTAGATGTCTTACCAGAACAATACCATTTGTTTAAGTCAAGTTGGTTACTCTTGGGTGAAGACAAAAGAACAGTTGATGAGTTAACAGCACAGCTTTGCTCTCATGAAAGAGAATTTAAAAGTCATGAGAAAGGCAATACAAATGAACAAGCGGCATTAGTAATGTCAAAATCTGAAAAACAAAAGCAATATAAAAAAAGACAAATTCAGAAGAAAATCAAGAAAAAAAGATATTTGCAATTATTGCAAAAAGAAAGGACACTGGGTAAAAGATTGTAAACAGTGGATTGCTGATGGAAGACCACCCAAGAATAGGTTGACGAAAACCAATGAAGGAAATACAGGCAGTGTAATACTGATGTCCATTGACGAAGAGGCTAAGACTGATCAAACATCTTTTTGGATTGATAGTGGAGCTACAAGACATATCATGAATTGTTTCACATACTTTACTGACTTTATGAAGTTTGATAGTCCCTGTAACATCAAGGCTGCTGGAAAAGAAACTTTAGTTGCTCTTGGTAAAGGTACAATATGTGTCAAAACAACTATTGGTAGTAAAATCCAAAGAATTTACCTTAAAGATGTTTGGTATGTCCCTGAGATAAACAGAAATTTATTTTCTTTACTTGCTGCTCAAGATAGAAATCCAAATAGTAAATTTATTTCAACAGTTACAGAATGCTGGTTAAAGGTTAATGGTCAAGTAGTGCTTTTTGGAACTCGCAAAGTATATGGTACTTTATACAAGGCAGCTATCGAACCTATTATGCCTGATAAAATTATAGAAGTGCATGCTGCTGAAGCAGACAATTCCTTGTTAGAGTTATATCATCAGAGATGGGGGCATCAAGATAAACGTCACATTAAGAACATGCTTGAGAAAGAATTAGGAATTAAAATCCCATTTGAAAGAAAATTTTGTGAACCATGCATTTTTGGCAAAGCACACCGTTTACCATTTGGCATAAGAAAGCCAGCCAGCAAGCCTGGTGAATTAATCTCAGCTGATGTCTGTGGACCTTTTGATGAATCTTTCCAGAAGAAAAGATACTTAGTTGTGTTTAAAGATAGCTACACAAAGTTTCATTATGGGTATTTTATCAAGGAAAAATCTGCTGTTGTAAATATGTTACAACACATGCTTGCACACGCTAAAATTTTAGGACATCCAGTCAAATAATTTCTCAGCGATAATGGAGGCGAGTTTGACAATGACAAAGTGCGTGCTATTTTTCATTCTGAAGGTATAACTCAAAGACTAACAGCACCTTATTCTCCTGAACAAAATGGCTCTAGTGAAAGAGACATACGTACAATAATCGAAATGGCAAGAACATTTAAGTACTCAAATTCTGACGCTCATTTTCCTGCAGCAATGTGGGCTGAACTAGTCAACACTGCCATATATGTACTAAACAGAACTGGCAAATCATCAGTAGAAGGCATGAGTCCTTATGAGCTATGGTTTAAAAAGAAACCTCGAATTAAGCATCTTCGTATAGTAGGATCTGTGTGTTATGCCCATATTCCTAAACAAAGAAGAAGGAAAATGGATAATAAGGCTACAAAAGCTTATTTAATTGGTTATGATGGAGACGAAAGATACCGATTATGGATCAAAGAAACCAATAGTGTGATCTGTTCACGGGATGTTATATTTAACGAAAAGCTCACATATTGTGAAGAAAGGGTGCAGTTACCTATTCAAGATCAAGATAGCCTAATTTCTGGCTCTGAACATCAACAAAATTCAGAAAAAGATAAGTCAGAAAAGTTTCTTTGTGAAGAAGATAATTCAGAAAAAGAGTACAACAAAGAAATATCTGGAAATGTATCAGAAGAATATTCTGAAAGAGAAGAATGTGAAGATATTAATTTGCAAAATAATGCACAGTCAAGATTCCTAAGCGATAGAGCTGACTTGAGAAAGCCAAAGCGTTTTGAAGATTATATAATGATAAGTGAAGCTTTTATTATTGATTCTGAAGAACCTGAATCTTATGAAGAAGCGATCAACTGTAAGCAAAGTGTTAATTGGAAAGAAGCTATGGATTCAGAGATGAAATCATTGACAGAGAATGAAACATGGAGTTTAGAAAAATTACCAAAAGATGCTAAAGCTATACCATGCAAGTGGGTTTATAAGATCAAAAGGAATCCTAATGGATCTATTGATAAATCCAAGGCTAGACTTGTTGCCAAAGGATGTACTCAACGTTTTGGAGTTGATTATGATCAAACGTTTAGTCCAGTAACAAAGTTAGGAACTATTCGTTCAGTTTTGAGCATCGCAGCCAATGAGAAAATGCATCTTTCTCAGTTTGATGTCGGTTCAGCATTTTTATATGGAAAACTTGAAGAATCTATATACATGCAGCAACCAGAAGGATATAGTGATGGTTCGAAGAAAGTCTGTAAGTTGAAACGCAGTTTGTATGGACTTAAACAATCATCACGCTGCTTGAATAAATATTTTGGAGATTTTGTCTCACAGCTGGGCTTTAAGACAAGTGAAGCTGATCCATGCTTATATATAAGAAACAATAACGGCAAGAAGCTAATCGTATGTTTATATGTAGATGATGGTTTAGTAGCATCAACAGATCTACAAGAATCTGAAAAATTTCTCAGAGAATTGAAGTCGAGATTTAGAATCACAACTAAACCAGCAGTATACTTTCTTGGACTTGAAATTAAACATCTTGAAGATGGAAGTATTAAAATTAGTCAGCAAGCTTATGCAAGAAAAATTCTTCAAAAATTTGGGATGAAAGATTGCAAGCCAGTGTCAACTCCTATCCTGAAGGAAGGTCTAACTGAAAAGAAAAAGGAAGATAAATCAAACAGAGAAATTTTTCCTTATAGAGAAGCTGTAGGAGCTTTAATGTATCTTATGTTAGGCACAAGACCAGATTTAGCTTACTGTGTTGGCATTCTATCACGTTACCTAGAAAATCCTTCGAAAGATGATTGGAAAAAAGTGAAACGTGTATTCAGATATATAGCAGGTTCTCTAACTAAAGGTGTTACATACAAGAATAAATACAAACCAGGAATTCTAGAATGTTATAGTGAAGCAGATTTTGGAGGCTGTCAAGAAACAGGAAAATCAATGAGTGGAGTAGTGATATTATATAGTGGTGGAGCTATATCATGGATTAGCCAAAGGCAATCAGTTGTCGCAACTTCGAAGACTGAAGCAGAAGTAATTGCAGCTAGTGAATGTTCTAGAGAAGTAATTTGGTTAAAGCAACTATTTAGTGATGTAACCAAGTTACGTAAAACTCCAGTAATTCAAGTAGACAACGCCGCTGCAGTGAGACTGTCACAAAACCCGGAGTTTCATCGACGCACAAAACACATTGATATCAAGCACTTTTTCATACGAGAGAAAGTTCTAGAAAAGGAAATCATTGTGCAGCAGGTACCTACAGAGGCGCAAGTTGCTGACATAATGACTAAACCTTTATTTAAACCGAGACTGTTAATTCTTTGTGACAAGATGGGACTTTTGTGACTCTTTTCTTTTAATTTATTATTATTATTTTTTTTTTACAAGGGGAAGTATTAAAGTATGTTAATAAAAATAATAATAATATAATATATAGTTTAGATAAGTTCTGGCAACAGTGAGTGTTGTCGTCATCAGGAGATTGTGCTTCGCGATACTGTCCTTCAAAAAAAAAAAAAGCTATAGTTTGTAATTCCAATAAAAGCATCCTATTTTTGCTCTGCTGTTTGTTTTCTCTATTTTTAGAAATACCTTTTTAGGTTATGTATTTTTAAGAAATACTTTTTTAAAAAATATATGTATAACAATGTTCTATAAAAATATTGAATGCTTTTAATCAGATATATCATGAATTATTGGCATTTTTATTTAAATCAACCAGATTAAAAGGGGGGAATTACTAAAGAACTGCATCTACTGTTTTTTTAATATAAGTTACTCATTAATAGCAGACATTAAATTTGAAAGATAAATATTTTCTTACATTTTGCTGAACGGCAATAGACTTAAATGAAATGTGAAACAATGCAAAAATGTGTTTCAACGTTTTTGGGCTAATAATTTCCATTTTTAGTATCAAATACGAAAAAAAAAAAAAAAACATTATTATTATTATTATTATTATTTTCCCCCTTCAGAGTTCAATTTTGAATTCCCCCATGCCCTTGCTGACCAGTTCCAATATATGCAATAGGTTTTGACAAGTGAATCCAATACCTAATAAATTTTTTATGCCTACTCTTTTTAGCATTTATCACTATAAAAACTTAAAACATTAGGTAATCCTATTACATAATGTTTTAGTAATAAGAGATAGGATGTTTTAATATCAGTATGCAACTTAAAAGTTCACAAACTTTAATATAAATGGTCACATCCTTATTTTACAGACAATTTTATTTTTTATACATATACTATTAACTTTACGATTAATAAATTATAGCAAGATTGTCTTATTTGCAGAAGACAAATAAATAGAATAAAAAAATTCAATACATAAATTTAAAAATATATACTCCTTGATGGATTTGTGTAACATGGAAATGGACTGGGATATCATGACTGACTCTTTATAATGTTCCACAGATCTTCCACCTTCTAACACATTTAGCATAGCAGATCTCTGCACCAAGACTCACAGAGCACAGATTAGAATTTCTTCCCTACTACCGATCACCGTGTTTGGTAGTCTGCCCTTGATTGCATATGAGTACTTTGCTGAAAATTAGACATTTACTGAAAGAGCAAATACTAAATTATTATTTTTTGGGGGAGAGGGAGGGTTAAAGCAAATATTAGTTATAATGAGAGTTTGGGGTTCACTGAAATGCACAGCACATGTAACTAATCAGAGCATTCTTTCCGTCCCCAAAGTACCCTTAGTCATAAATGTATGAGAGCTCGTTTGCAAGGATTCAAAATCACTTCAAATAATCATCAGTGTTTTACATGACCACATGTGGCCTTAAACGTTAGCCCAAAGGGGGATTTATGAAGATTCTGAATATCTTAATGGAAGAATTATTCTACTTGTATGAAGTATGCTACCAACGCCAGAATTGTTTAAGTAATAAACAATATGTGCATTTACATTAAATAAAAAAAAAGTTTTTTTTAAGCCTTATTGGTTCTGAAAAATTGATTTCAAAGTAGACCCTTAAAAATATCTACATTAATGTTAGCTTCGCTTAAACGTCTCGCTTCCATAAAAATGATTCATAACCATAAATCAGTCCAGAAGCAATATGAACTAATGTTAAGAAAAACATGTAAAAAAGGTGCTCGTATTAAATAGAGCAAGCCAACTGTAATACCTAATATGGCAAAAATTAAATGATTTCTTTATGTATATATACATAAACATACTTAGAAAAATAAACAAGGACTTACATCTTTTTTCAAATTTGTTTGTTCTTGTTGATATGTATGAAGAATTCCCAAGAATTGTTTATAAATATCTGGTTGTCCTTGAAAACGATTCTGTGAAAAAAAAATAATTCTATCAATAGATACATGTCCAAACAAAACAGAGAACGATAAAGTTTCTAAACATTATGGTATAATAAATGCACACCTCTTAACATTATCAAATTGCTAAAGTCCCGCTCGTTTGTATACAAAAACGTGGGAAGTATATCACTTATTGTGATTAACAAGTTGGTTAATTTGGTGATCAAATTTTATTTGCCAAAGTTTAGCCAAAGCATTATAGATACTGAAATAAAGTTGGTAAATAAGATAAAGTCACCAAATAAGGTCAAAATAAATTACAAAAATCATCAGAAAAATGTTGCCAAGTAAGGGATTATGTAGCCAAAGAGCTTGGTTTCAATCTTAGTCAACCATTTAGAGATGGGCAAAAAAGCAACCTGAGTTTGGCTAAGATTTTGAGAAATTTTTCTTTCTTCCTGCACCTTTAAATAAAATAATACTAATAATAAAACTATGCCAAACTAAAGTACTTTTTTGCCTAATTTCACATTTGCATGTTCTCTTACATTGAATGAAGGATGCCCTCCGAATATTAAGATTAGGAATACAGCATTGGTTAAACACATTATGAACTGTTTATATAAGTTCATAAGCAAATTTTAGCATTTCATCAATTGAAATTCTGTGAATGTATTTATTATATGTTTCTTGTTGTATTCTTATTTCTTATTAAATTAGTTAAATTTCATTGGTGTTCTGAAGGATATTTTTTCTTGTTTAATGCTATCAAAATAGTTGTGGACAAACCTGGTCACATTAAACGGTAACTATTGTTATATATAAACTCTAAATTTCATTTCAATTATAAGAATGGAATTAGCTGCCCAGACGTTATAGTGGTTAGGGGAGCCTGACTGCAATATCAAAGTGTCCGGGTTCGAATGTAAAACTGTCTAAAAATAGGAGGTAACGGTGGCCGCCTATTAGGCACTTCCATAATAAAATGGTCACTGTTTCGCCTTAGGAGTGGCCAATGCCGTTACAGGCAAGTGCCTGCCATTTGTAAAAAAATATATATATATATATAATAAAAATGGAATTATTTGAACACTTTTTACCTACTTTAACAAAATTAAAAATTCAAAAATATAATTAATCCTCTAATCACTTTGCAAATTATTCATTATATACCATCTCTACTCCCAATCCAAGCCATTTTTATAATATACTCCCCCACACTCTTTTCACAAGTGAAAATCATTCTTGTCCAAGAATAAAACTTCATAAAAATCTGATGTGCACACCACTTTTCGCTTGTACAGAATACTAAATTATACACTTTTTTTTTTTTTTTTTTTTTTTTTTTTTTTTGCTGTATTTCATTTAAACTTATTTCCTCGAATTTCATCAGAGATATACTTCTCATTCAATTAATTCAGTTCGCACTTAGCAACAAGGCAAAAATATACAAAACCTCAAAATATCTTAAAAATTGAAAAATGTAGAAAAATCTTTAAAAAAAAACAGAAGGTTTTCAGATTCAACCGCAATATCACACACACACACACACAAAAAAAAAAAAAAAAAAAAATATTATATCAACACTAAGGAATAAATGTGATTCTTGCATGAAGACCATACTGTCCAAGTTTTTATTATTTTTATTCACATCTCGTACATAAACCTATTAGACTGACATATAATCCAAGTATAATTAATCAGGGGGTCTTGCTATCATAGCAGGAAGCATGTTCTTTTTCTATATTATCTAAAGCATAAAATATAATAATTTCAAAAATGTAACCTTAATTTCTGAGCTGAGTTACATTTCCTTGTAACATTACACTAGTTCACTTAGAGCTTGATATGGTTTACTCATGCAGTGTTACGTTTACTAAATTTTTTTGATAACATAATAATACTGCATTTAAATTACTTTCAAAGTTTTTTATATAGATTTTACATACGTTTGTTAAACTGGATGGCATCAACAATGTGCCTAAAAACAAACTTTTCAAAAATTTTAAATTTCTAGAAAAATTTTGGAACTTTCTGACTTCAGACTATATTTAAGCAGCAATTTCTATAGACACACATCAAAAGTATGCAAAAATAGATTAAAAAACAAAAATTAACAACTGGCAGCTGCATGGAACAAAAATGCCTTACTGGGGCACAAGTATAAAATATACAACTCTCAAAATTCAGGATTTCACTCTAGATTTTTTTAAAAGTCTCCATTGTTTTTTTGAGTTCATAAGTTACCAATTCATGCAAAATTTTACAATTATTTTATATACCGCTACTGAAATGGTTAAACATTCACCTTCTTGGCTTATTCCTGCCTTATTTCTCAAAAGGCAGCACGTAATAGTTTTGTCTTATTGTAAATTATTGTCTCTCATATACCATTACCAGCAGACTGTTTTCACGTTATCCAAATCAAAAATAATTTCTCAACATGCTCTAATATCTCTGATTTGTGTTTGGTAATTGATTTCAGCCTCTTTGCAATATTAGCCAATTTAATAATGTCTGTTTTTCATTATAAAGATACTGTTGTTTTCGGCATTCACAACAGTCAGGTCCAGAATACACATATTATCTCCATACTTTTAAAAATTTCCTTTTCATTTCCATGGTGATCCTAACTCTCTTCTTCATTGCTTGACTCTTCTCAGTAACTTTAATCATTGTTAATGAAAAAATGACCAAATAATAATTCTAAAATCCAAAAATGTGGCAATATGACAAGTTTAAAAACTTCAAAACCGCACAAGGAAAAATATTCAATATTGACATAAATTTAATCACACTTCTTTCAATCTCAGAAATATTTTGGTACATAAAATATTACATGCAATAGAAAATCTTAAATGCATCAGAACTCCAGCAATTTACTGTTAAAATTTTTCTGCAATCCTAATGATTCGTTTAGAAAATAAATTGAAATAAATAAATAAAAATCAATTACTTTAATCTTGTTCACATAGTTAATGGCATGATTAAACTCCACAGGCTGATTGGCTTGAGGTGCACTGTTAGGGCTATGGACACCAGATGATCCACCACTGGACTGAGTATGGGCAGGAGAATTTTGGTTATATGCATGTTGATTCTGCGCACTTGAATGAGATTGACTGTTAGCAACAGGTGTAGAATGGGAAGATGACTGAAAAAAATATTCTTTTTTAGAACAAACTTTCATACAAAGGCTATTTGAGATCTCTGAAATATATGAAAGTATGTGCCAAGCAATTTTCAGTAGAAAGTTACATGCATCAATGATCTCTACCCACTACTTTCAAATCAAATATATTGTTCTTATGATAGTGTTCTAGTTTTCAAAGTAAGAAATGAGATGTTTCTAAAGTTGTGTCATTCTATTCCACCCTTGCTCATTGAAATAATTAATGAAATATTTCTTATGTTCAGAAAATTTTTATTGCAGTCCGAATGAGCTGATGATAAAAGTAGTCTCTCTAGAAGCTTATATATGTTGTCTCTAGTTATTTTGTTGGTATGTTTAAAGTTTGCACATATACCTTTCTAATGAAAAATATTTTGCCACATATTACACTTTAAAGGAAAAAATTTGAAATTTCTTCCCCATATCAGCTTTCTATAAAAATTTATATGATTTAAATAAAAAATTTCTATTCACCATATCAGATACTCTAATAATAATTTATACAACTACTAAGTGGGAAAAGTGAACATGCTGTATATTCACTTTTTCTTTCATAAACTTAAACTCACAACTAAATGTTTCAATTAAATTCAGATATCCCAAATTTTAATGTTAAAAAATTACATACACACACATGCACATATACATGTATGTGTATGCACATATACATGTGTGTGTATGTGACACTATAAAAAATGACATAATGCTGAAGATTTTTTTGACCATGACAGGAAGAGATAATTACAGACAGACAATTCTTTACAGCATAGTCATCATTCGTTCCAGGGAATTAAAATTTGATTTGATGAGCAGAAATAAAATTGTACATAACACTTCAAGTTCTGGCTAATAGACTCACATGGTTCTCTGCAAAATTTATTTTAGTCCTTGAAATGAACCAAAAATGTATTTATTCTCATAGCTAATGAGGTTATTTTGTCATCACTGTAAAATCTTAAAGCCAATGACCATTTTTCTTAAAAATACTTGTTCTTTTTTTAATTCATAAGGTATTTAATTCAATATTATATGTGGATCTGTATGTTACAGGTGTTATAGGCAAGGTAATTAAAGAAAACTATTACATATTTTATTAAATTTTAACATAAAGTTAATGTAATTATTAATAGCATTAAAATAGCATTAACTCATGCTCCAGGTGTTATCTACTCTCGCATTATATTTAATGACCAGGGCTAGCATTTTTTTTTTTTTTTTTTTTACATAAACTGTCAAAATTTAGTTCCACTGATGTTATCTGCAGTGGCATTTCACATTTTGCTTTTAATTTGTTTCCTTTAGTGAGAGGCATACATGTCATATAAATTTCACTGCAAACGTGAATCTATTTTCATATACACTCATAGAACAATTGGGGGATAAAAAAACATTCTCCCACATGTGTCGCTGATATCACATTACAAATGCTAGCAGCCTATACATGAAGCTTGTGATTAATTTTCAAAGATAACTAAATTCATGTTATATTTTTTTAGTTAATTGAGTGCAAAATTTAGCATGAGTGCTTTTTTGGGGGGGGTGCATATGTGTGTTGACTTAGAACTCAGAGGTTTGGGGGACTGAAGACCACTGATGAAGAATAGCGATTAAATTTTTCTAATGTAGCTTTCAGCCACACAAAAACACTTCTGCGTTTCATTTGAAAATCCCAAAATGAAATAGTATTTTATTAGAACTGGAAAGATGCTGCAACAAAATATTATGGAAAAAAAATTAGTATGGGATACTGAATATTCAAATGTTTGAGCATTCTTTTCTTGAGAGCCGTTCAATTTTTCTTCTTCAGTTGGTAAGAGCTCACACTGATAGAACACTATCAACTACAATTGGAAATTAAACACTGCAAAACTGTCCAATAGAATAACTACATACATTCTTAATCATTAATTTCTGTACTTATTTTAATTTTTAATTTACTTTGATTTCCTGAAATAGCCTTCCCCACCATGAAGGTTTTATATACCTTTAGTGTTACCATCTACAATTATATTTCAAACCAAATGCCATCCCATTAACTTGATTAAACAAAGCTATCAAGTCTCACCAGAAGTATACTTTAATAAAAATAAAAAACACGACTTACTTTGCTCATAGCGTTGCTGGGTGATGTGTGTGGTGAATTTGTATGACTTGCGTGGTTTGACTGTGAACCGTGGGTGGGATGAATAGTTTGTGTAGTACTTGGTGGACCAGTAGGATGAATGGTTAGTGATGTTGGCCCAGTAGTTCCACCTCCTGAACCAAGATTGGTACCTGGTATGCTAACCTGTACTTGCTCATTGGGTTGTACTTCAATTCTATAACCCGGAGGTAAAAAAGTGTTAAAGCCGACAATTAACTCAGGATGACCTCTGAAGAGATTAGAGACACGTTGAATAACTCCAGGTGTATCGATGCTGAAATAAAATACACAGCAAAATTTGCCCATTATTTGAAAATATTACCAACACATATCTACAATAGATTTAAACACTTGCATATTCTTCGGTAGGCAAATCCAAGTACTTTATTCTCTGGCTTATTATTTGAGGTCTTAAGTTAAAAGTCTTTTATGCCAGGTATGACTGCTTATTTTACAAAGTTTATTTTTATATATATCTATTACATTTCTAGATAATCACATGCATTATAATGAAACATTCACAGACTTAGTAGAACTGACTGACTAACATGGATGTGAATAAACTACTTCAAAGTGATTGGTATTAATGTGATAATGTTATTAAGTTTCATTTCAATTATTTACACTTTTACAACAAACATAAAATAAAGTTTATGAATTTTTGCTTTATATATGTATGTCAGAAATTGTCAATTGTAGTTGCAACAGTACTCTCGCATTATTCTCCTGACCCTCCCATACAGTCAACAATCACTGGCAACTAACTTTTTGCCAACCTACCATATGAAAAACAGTAGCCATTTGGCAAAATGCAAATTATGGAAAACAGCAAAAAATTAAAAACACAAGAAACATCCATAATGAAACAGTAAATATTTTAGAACTAATTTTAGAGCTTCAAAATCAAGAATTTATCTGTCAAAATTCAGTTTACATATATTCTGAGAAAACAGATTTTCTAATATATGCTGATTACTGTTAATTAATACAGTTAAAATCAATAGATATAATTTTGTAATAATGAAAAATGTTTTCATATGCAAATTTTTTTTATATAACCCCACACACTTCCAAATTTGTGACAATTATACAATTTTGAATAACTTTGCCAAAGAAATATAAGCTAACCAGCTGCTAGAATTATTAATAAATAGAACACTTACATAACTACACAACATTCAACAGATAATAAGCAGCTACATGCCTGCTGTATTAAAAGAAAAACAGAGAATTGGAAAAATGAAAAATAAAATTTGTTTGTTACAAATAATTTTTATTTTCCTTGCAAAACCGTAACTCTGTATTCTGATAAATCAATATGTATTCAAGATGTCTGTTACTCTACAAAATGCATAAAAATATTAAAATTCTTAGTTCTTGATAATTGTATTAAAATTAAAAAATAAACATGCATTACCTCTGTGATTTAAATTCCTTCATTATATCCAAAAAATCATTATACACCTGAGGCTGATTGCCAAATTTGTATTTTACTTGATCCAGGTAAGACAATGCATCCTCCACTTTAAGACGTTGAAACTGCATTTGATGTCCTTGCATTTGTGCAACATGAGCCTTTAAATATTTATATTCCATTAGCAAAATTAGATTATGCAGAAAGGAAAAATAACTAAAACAAAAAATATCTATTTTACTAATAGTATATTTATTACGACACACCAACTTGATTGAATATTCTAAAAATTTAAACCAAGAATTTTAATAATTTTTTCAAAAACTTCCTTGAATGAAAAGCAAATGTTAATTGACCCAGCCATAACTGCTTTCCAGCTATTGTTGTAGCAACCCTGGATTCTTCTGAAATGATGACTGTCTCTTTTTTTAACTGCTGAAATGGGTGAGGATATGGCTTCTGTTTTATTTCAATGCTAATTACAGCAAACATGTATATGATTTCGATACAACTCTAATATACGCCCTAATTTCACCAAATGTGGCGATATGTGTTCTGCGCTGGTTTTTGGCGCGATTGCGTGTTCTATGGCAACCCTGTTGACGTTGAAAAATCTTTCGCTGGAGCTCGTTGGTTCGCCTCTGTGTCTGAGAAGATGGGAGGAAAAGATAAAATGGTAGTTGTTGAACTGAAGTTCGGCAAAAGGAAATATGATTGTGGCTATCCTGTTGAGGGGTAGTGGGTATTTGGAAGTGTGGGAAGAGGGTCTGGGAGATTATTTTTAATAGCAGTGCATGATAGAAGTAGGGATTTGTGATTTTATTTATTTGTGACCCATAGTATAAATTTTCTGGATAGTGTGTCTGGCTGTTATTGTAAATACGATAGTGATTACGTGGCGGCATGTTAAAGGCGGTATGAAATTTATATTTCTGCTATTCGAAAATGCATTAATTCATGGTAAGTGCATTTTATTTTATCCTTGTTCTTATTTTGTAGAATGTTATGTTCAATGGTTCTTTAGTATGAATTTCTGTCGTTATTTGTTGTTTTTTTAAATTGTTTGAAATTTATTTTAGTTTATTTTGTTGTTTAGTGTCTAGACTGTACAATTCATAGATTTTTTTAAAGTTGAAACAGAATGCTGTGTACATGGTATTATTTGAAATTTATTGTTGTTATGTTGTTTTATTAAAGTGAGGAGTGTGTAGATCGTAGATTCCTTCCTTCCGTAAATTGTGCAATTCGTAGAATTTTTTTTAAGTTTAAACAGGATGCTGTGTACATGGTATTCTTTGAAATTTATTGTTGTTATGTTAATTTATTAAAGCGAGGTGTGCGTAGTTTGTAGATTCGTTCGTTGCCTACATTGTGCAATTCGTAGATGATTTTTTAAGTTAAAACATGTCGCTGTGTACATGGATTCTTGTCAAATATTTTTGGTTAGAAACTTTACGTTTTTGCTATCTAAATTCTTTGTTTTTGTTTCGGATTTTTAGCTAAATTGTGTGTTCAAAACGTAGTTTTTGCATGTGCGAAAACCGCGTTTTTGGAGACATTTTAGGCTAAAAGTTCAAAATGTAGACAAAAAATTTAGATAGTAATATGGCAGCGTGAAGTTTCTCGCCAAAAATATTTGGCGAGAAATTTGACTACTTGAGGGCGCATATCAGAGTAGTTCCACGATTTCTATTTTAATTATCCATTCATAGAAAGTTCTTGGAATATTTCTCTCGTGTTAATTTTTAATTCATTTTGATTCATCCATTTATTAAATTTGTCGACAAATGAAGCTATTCATTATTTTAAGGCACATGATATTAAGTTTAACTACACGCATTTCATTTTTCACTCAATCAACTTGTACACGACGAAAGATGCATGATAGAAATGTTAATACGGATAAGTGCCATCAAAAGTTAAAAAGAACTGGGAAGTAGTTAAAAGGAAGTCATTTGCCATCTTAATTTTACAGATTTATATAGACGCGAAGCCAAGCTATGGAGATTAACAATGATGCGATTCTGAATGTAACATAAAAAAAATCTAGTTAATCTGCTGCCACCAAAAAATATATTTCAAAAAAGCAATAAGATTACTAGGAGTGTATGAGTAACAGTTAATAATAATCTACTAGTTTTCTGCTTATTTAATGCTAATTAGAGGAAAATTTTTTAATATTCTCAAATACCCTTTTCCATAAATAAACAGCTAAGAAATTTTTTTAAAGAAAAAGCTTTTTTTTTCTTTTTTTTAAGATGTACATATGCTGTAATTACAATTACTGGTACCTATATATTAACCCATCGGCCACAAACAACAACAACAACGCAATTTAGAGCCAATTATGGATAAACATGATGTAGCAACATCTGCACTTTCGTATGATGTAATCTTGACTGATTTCCATACCTCACCTTTTGCTTTTATGAAAAAAGATATAAATTAACAGTTACTGTAAAATTACAATTGTAACTTTACTCTGGTTCATTTACAGCTGGTTGAGAGAATTAATCTATTGAAAGGGGGAAAGAACAGATGGATATGGACAATATAACAGACTGGAACAATTACTTGTAGAAGGTCGCTCTCTGTGTTCCAAACAAAATTCTAGTAAAATGAGTGGGCCTAATAAAATAGTAGAAATCAACAAAATATTTACACATCACTGTCTTTTTGGTAAACTGCACAAAAAGACTGATGAATATTTTATTGTAAAAGTTGCAGATGGAAATGTGACTTGGAATTCCAAAGAAATGATGACTGGCACAGTTTTGTAGGGATCTCTGCCACCTTTGCACATTTGATGGAAAATACATGAGTACTGAATTACTTTATCTGGAAATTATGAATCATTAATAACTTATACAAACAAGTAATTACTTGAGAATTGGCCTGTATGGTATGTACAAGCTGACTATTACTATGAGCTTGTGCTTGCACCGGTAATGAATGATGAACAGTAGATGGTGGCTGACTATGACCAAGACTGCCTTGTGACAATGTTGTAGCAGCAGCTACACGAGCTCTATAAATTAAAAAAATTAACAATAAGTCATTTGAACTTTTTAAAAAAATAAGACATATTATTAGTCAGTAAATAAAACTGATAATTCAAGAGGCTACATTACTTTTTTTATGTCAAACAGTGTTATTTGAAACTAAGCAAAATATTTTAATAATGTATTTTCAAATATTGCTTTCTAACATTACAACACTAAGCATATTAGAAATAACTTCCCCCCAAAAAAAGTCATACATAATCTTTCTAAGTCTTGGCCAAATTTTACTTCATATGAAAACATGAATGTTTAAAACTTAAATTGCTTTACTATGTTTTCACTTTGGGCAGCGAAAAATGATGTCACTTTAGAAATTGTGTTATCGGCACCATCTCTAGTTCACTTTTATCTCCATCTTCTGAATTTCTTGCAACCCAAACTGAAAAACAATCCTCAAATCCATGAAAATTAACAGGGGAAAAAACTAATGAAAACTAAGAGAAAAGCTTACTTCACTTTCTACCAAAATTTTGATAGACGTAATGCAGATGAGGGACTATGGAGCACATACAGAGAGCATGAACATTATTAGCATTACATTGTCATGTACTTAAACCCAATGAGAAAGTAATAAAAACAATAAATACATACTTTGCTTCAAATGTTTTTCTCAACTAATTTATGAGAAAAATAATGGCCAGGAATATGAACTTTGTATAATTTTATGCAGTAAAATGTCAGTACTGGAAACAAGTAGATATGGGAGGGAGAGAAAGCTGTTTATATAAGTTTTCATTTAGAAGAACAAATGGTGAATAATAATAAATATATGAATAACAGATCACAATTTCTTCTTGTTAATTATTCATAATTTTAAAACACAGTCACTTGGAAAACTTTAAATATTTCAAGCATATTTAGTATTAAATATTTAACTGAAAGAGTAAATATGAATTTATGACAATTTCAATTTATATATTATAATCTTACTACAGTTTCATGGGGGGGGGGAGAGGAACAGCTTATGTATGATATTTATTCAATAGCAGGGTGACTTTTTTTTTAAATATCTTTTACAGTTCAAAACATGATCCTAGCCAAAAATCAGAATAATAAATACAATCAGTATGATTAACTTCATTTATTCTCATCTTCAGTTTCCTGGAATTTGCTCAAGATCATATAATTAGGGTAAATTTCAGAAAAGCTTTAAAAATCTGGCATTTTGGCTTTTCAGGATTTAAAACTTATAACCTCAAAACTTTATCACAACAATGTTGCTGCAGGGCAATAACTATCCTATTGCTGAACATGATGCCTTAAACATTACTTAATGTTTAATAGATAAAAGGCATATGTTTACAGCTTTACATGTTTAACCAACATTGCTTATTTTTTCAAATAATTCCATTCTTAAAAGATACAAGTACAATAATAGACTTTTTTAGCTAATACAATGAATAGCTAAATGATAACTTACTGGTAGCCAGTTGGTAATGAAAACTGAACACCACTTTGCATTTCTGAGTTGCCACCTGAACCTACAGAACGTACAGTTTCTTGTATCAATGATAATGGCTGCCGTGGGATTAAAGGTTTGTTAGTGGCACCACCAGTCCCCGGAGAGAGGGGAGCGGTAATTCGAGAAGAATGATGGAATGCAAGGCTGGAAGCAGTAGATACACTAGTTGTGGTTGTAGTTGTTAATGGAATGTTAGATGTGGATGTTCCTCCACGACCATCAAGATCAGAAAAGACACGTGCAGGAGGGTTATTAGAATTTCCTGCAGACAATGGCAGAGAACTATTACTAAATATTCCACTACTGCCGCTCAGACTTGGATGATCATCGAGATGTCGCCGCATTTTTTCTTACGCACAAAATTGACCTTTAAACAAAACAAAACTCTTTTAATACTTTTTTCAGTAAAAATCGCAATTTTCATAAAGTTTAAAAAATAAAACAAAATTTTTCCCCTCTACTGTTTATGGTTCATAATAGTTCAATTATTATTACATTTTATATTATGTATACAGACACATACACACATGCATATACACCATGCCACGTAAAATGCATTCGCTCAGCATTTAACTTTAAAGTACAGCCTATATTTTGTGCATATATGTGCAAGATGCTGATATCATTCTTACGGCATATCAGCTTACTATAAGATAACGGAAGCTGTAATTTTATTCAGATTGGATGGTGGAATGTCTAAGCTTTGAAATGATCGTTACATTTTGTTTCACAAATGCTAAATAGGATCGAAACTGGAAGACTGGGCTAGCCATGAAAGCAAGTAATTATTTTCTAACAATATGAGATCATTCACGTAAATGGTGACAAGGTGTACTGTACTACTCAAATTAGCCATTCACACTGGGAAACATTTCTGCCACTAGTGAGGGTAAATGACAGGCAACAACTAGATAAGCTGTGGTGCTGACAGCCATTTCCAAACATACCAAGAGATTTGCTGTATTCCAAGAAAATGTCCCCCAGATCAAAATTCCACTGCCATCAGCTTAAGTATTTTCATTAAGCAAGTAGGGTCCACTAATTTTGTTTGCATTATATTCTGACCCAGACTTCAGCGTAATGGAGCATGAAACGAGATTCACTGACTATTTTCCCAAACATCCGAGGTCTAAATTTATTACTCTTGAGCCCATGGTGACCATAATTTCGTGTTTTACAATGATAGCATAGGAATCAATGATGAATTCCAGCTGTTAAAGCCCTTCCATTATTAGTTTATCAAGTTTTGCTTTGTGACATGGTTGAATTACACTGAGCTGCATTCTGTCATGTTATTGCTCTCTGCTGCTGTGGTCAATTCCTACCAGGCGGCTGGCACCTCTTTCATTCACCAGCATTTTTGATCAGATTTGTTCTTACTAACTAAAGTTTTTTTTTTTTTTTTTTTTTTTTTTGCTGAAGTGCCATTTTCTAAACATCCAAGATGAGAAAAAAGATATTAGCAGTTTCAGTAATGCTGGAAAGTGAGTCCTCTGGCATCCATGATCATGCCCTGCTCCTCAAACTTTTCATTGTATTCAATCGATAGACTTAAAGCTGACTATGACAACTATTTCTTCTTAAAATAAATGTGCCTTACATAAGTAATTCCTGGATGTTATCTCACAATGCAATTACATGTACACTGGTCTATGTTAAAAAAAAAAAAAAATAGATGTCTCCAATGTTTTAGTAACACATTGTATAAAGTAAAATACTCAGATCACATCCAAACAGCAGTATCCATTTAATCATCATGGGTGAAAAAAAGTGGCTGTTTGAAAAAAAAAAGAAAAAAAGAAAAAAACACTTGATATTTTGAGATTTTAAATTTTCTTCACTTTAAAAGAATATTATATATTTAATTAGCAGTACCTATTTTGTCGTCATGAGAAAAAAAATCTGATGTGTACACCACGACTTCCTTGTACGGAATATTAAATTATACGCATTTTTTCTTGCATTTCATTTAAACTTATTGGATTGAATTAAATCTACTTTGTCGATAGCACATACATCACAATAGAATAAATGCATTCTTTAAAATTCATTCTAGTATTTGTTTACCACAGCGACACTCCAGCGCCACATCCACTTAACAGTATTAATAATTATATAACAGTTAACTTATATAATAATTATATAACGGAAACTACGTTAACTGTTATATAATCCAATAATTATATAACAGTTAACTTACATATCTCGTTCATATTATAACTCATAATGCACAAAATTTATATCATTTAAAGAATAGAATTATCTAATCGTTGCCACATGTTCTATTCAAATACTGTAATAAAGCTAGAATGATGTATAAAAGAAATTAAGCAAACAAAACAAAAAAGAAACGGTTTTTCACAGACGATTGAGTATTTCTCATTTAATTAATTCAGTTCTCACTTCGCGAGAAGGCAGAAATACATAAACTCAAAATATCTATATAAAAAATTACGAAGTAAATCTTAAACGCTTATTTCCTCGAAAATATTCCAGAAAGAATTAAACATGATTTAATTGGCAATAATAAATGAATGCGTTATCTTTGTTGTTGCGAAGCTAAGTTTCTCTAGATTGGCAACAAATCCACTAGTCTCTTGTTTCAAATGTAAACATCAATAGCCGCCATAAAAAAGGCTTAGCGGCACTTAGACAACTTTAAAATTGTTGATAATTCTAAAAATATTACGTGCAGATTTACTAAAGGCATAAAAACCTTAACCGGAAGATAAAAGCAACATAATACAATCATTTTTAAAGCAAAAAATGTACAATTTACAAACATATAAGAGAGCCGGGTAACAGAGTGGATATATATATATATTTATATTTATATACGTTTGGTGCGGCCAATTGCAACCAAAATACGAGATACACATCTACATGTTATAGCAGTCCTACATACAAAATTTCAACGTTCTGAGGCTACTCGTTTTTGAGTTATGCGAGATACGTACGTACATACGTTCGTACAGACGCCACGAAAAATTATCTTCAGAATTAATTTTAAAGCAGTTTTATAATTTTTTTGAAAGAAAAGAGTATTTTACTCTGTCCTTACGTACAGATATCACGCAAAAACATCGTTAAATTGCATTCGATAGCGGTCAAAATGCATAGCTTCGTTGAAATATGCTGCCCGAAACTTTTCGCAATTACAATACTTCCTTTTTACTTCGTACATGGAAGTAAAAAGGAGGGTTCTTTATTTTATATATTTAAATAAAAATAATTTCTTTTTTAGCAGGAAAAGGTCACTTTTCTTTTAACATTTCATCATGCCCATTTATTTGATCTGATATTTTGAATATTTACATTTTACTTTAACTTTACTTTCAAAGAACATTAAATTTACCTATATATATAAGTAAAACCAAGGTTTCTTTGTCTTACTTTTCAAATACAATATGTTTATTATTAACTGAGCAAGAAATTTAAAGTGCTAAATGTGTCTCTGCTATTTCACAGTGAAAAGTTTTTCCTAAAAATGAAATTAAAGGAACTGGACTTCGCCAACATTTTTCACACACGGAAAAATTATTTAAAATATGAATAAAAGAAATTTAATAATATAACTAAAACAATAAGTACATTATTTAATATATAGCATTTCTAAAAATGAATATTTCCTATACCTCTAAGATGACCAGATAATGTACTAAATGAAAGACTGCCAAGACGTGTAAATTGACGAGGGGGGGGAGCAACTAATTTTGCCCCTTTTTATACATGTTTCTTAATGTTTTAAGTTCATTTTAAAAGCAGTCAGTTTTTTGTTCTTGCAGTACTGTCTCTTCTTTTCACTTTTCAGACAGCCTTCATACACACTTTGCTCAGTTTCTTCAGTATTTTCTCGATAACCTATTCAGTATTTTCTAGATCTCTAAAACAACTCTAGTTCTATTTAGCTTGAATATCTGTTTTTTTAGTTTTAGTTCTTTTTTTTTTTTTTTTTAAGTTTTATAGTTTTGAATGTGAAAGTTGTCAGTTATAAGACAATCACAAAAGTTCATGTCGTTTTTGACATCCCATTTAATGAAACACTTAGATGGGAAATAAGTGTGAAGCTTGCTGAATGCTTCCAGCTTTCTGATAGAGCAGATTTCATTTATACTGCATAAGGAAGAAGCAGAAGTTGAGCACGTAGATAACACATACATTGTTAGCAATCAACAAGGAACAATGACCGACAGCCTGTTTGTATCGCAACATGCCCCACCTTTGATTGAGGGTTCACAAGTGAAAAGTCCAAGCATGCCATATGTTATCATGTGATCCTGTGTCTCATATCCTGTGCGGTGGACTAGTTGCCAAGTGCTGCGTTACAAGTTATTATCACCGGAGTACACCATACTTGCAGCAATTGCAATGGGTGCAAATATGTACAGCAGCAGAAGGAGCCAGCACCATTCATCACCAGGGTGTGTTGTACCTCCACAGTAATGAAAGACCACATGTGGCAAAAATGATTATGATTGGGAGATACTGTGCTCGCCACATCAAACACCCACAAGTTACCATCTATTCCATTTTCTAGACAACTAACTCCATAGAAAATCCCTCAACAATGAGGCAGCATGTACTCTCCAATTCCTCAATTTTTATTGGCACACTGCACAGCTCAGGAATGTTGGCTAAAGATGCTACTGACTACTTCTATATTACCGACAACTATGCGTTGTATGTCTGTTTCTGATGATCATAAATAACAGGAACTTTTTTTGGTTACCTTGCTTAAAACATAAATCCAGTACCTCCAAGTCAGATGAATGTAAAATGAATTCATAAACTTTAGAAGAAAGAATGCAATAAATTCATTGAATTCCTTTTAGGGAGCATTGACAAATGGAATTCGTGGAAATTTCTTTTTTCTTCTTCAAACGCTTAAGGAGATGACCCAAGTTATTTGTTACATGTAGTAATGAATGCAATTTTATTTATACTAAGATAACTTGGACTCATTAAACTGTAGCAATCTCATCAAATCCATTTATGCTTGAGCAAATATATATATTATTGTGCATTAGTGTACGATAGAATATTTTGGACTAGAGTAATGCCCGTGCTTCGATACCGGCTAGAGAAACAATCATTTTTCTTCACAACCCAAAATTATTTAAAATCTGCAACAGAATTCAGTTTGCTACTGGTGTTTTTACACAAGTCCAGTCAATTCACGTTGTTTATATGTTCTTCAGTGACAATTTAATACTGTTATTGTACCAAATTAACAAGCTCTAAATTTTTTTACTTTTGGGTAAATATTTGACCAAATTTGGTCCTTATTAAAATTTTTTTAATATAATTAGGCACGAGGCACGCTGGTTTCTTTTCAAATAAATTTTTTTAAAAAAAAGCACATTTTTGTCATATAATTAAAAAATAATTAGGTTGTTAGGTGGTCAACATCAAAAACAACAAAAAAAGATGAGAAGCTAGCTTACAGCTTTTCATTTCGTTTTTTCTTCTCTCCCATTAAGAATATGATAATTCCCAAATTTTCATGACAAAAAATTTAAATTAATAAAGGCTTAATACTGAAGAATGCTTTTTTAATAATATTATTCATGCTTTAATAAGGTCAGCAACTTTTTCTCTGTCACCAGTTTCGATATTTGCGAGTTCATACACCACATTTTGTGATTTATTATCTGCACTGATTTACAATGAACTGAAATCATGGGTGTCAAATTATGAACAGCAATTGAAATCCTTATTATCTAAATGTCTTGCTGAATTTCATATGGACTACAAAAAAATAAAAATTAGTTGATTAATATTTAATAATTATTTGTCATTATGAATATTTGTACTTGTTTTCATGGAAAATTAGAGATAAAAGAAACAGGAATTCGACAATAAATTCTCCTTGATCCCCATCCCCAATGCTACTGAAATAAATAACTGAAACAGTATTTATCTTAACTGCAATTACTAATTTTGAACACATGGTAGCAATTAGTAAAGGCTCAAAATTGTGTTTTCAGAGAAGAGGATTTTTCTGGATATTAGATCATCAGTTTATATCTAGTAAGATGGCATGTCGAAATAATAAAATTAAAAATATGAAATCGTGATTATGAAATAATCAAGTATTTAGGATCTAAAGAGTATCAAAATTTACAAAAAAAAAAAAAGAAGAAGAAGAAGAAGAAGAGAGAGAAAGAAAGAAAAAAAGAAAAAAGAAAAGAAAAAAAGGGGGGAACTCCCCTATTTTTTCTTTATTAAACATTTCTTTCAAGTTGTTTAAGTTGTTAAGTTTTTGTGCTAATACTTTTTCTTTAATTCCATAGACAGACATAATTTCTTATTTAGTTACAAAGTTCCATGGTTGAAGTCCTGTAATTGTGTCTAGAATTCCGACTAACTTGTCAAGCGAATTTTTTTTTTATCTCTCTGTCAGTAGCAGTATTTTCTGGATCTAGAGTCGTACTACAGATTTTGCCATCCGGTAATTGATTGATGACTGAGGAGCATTGTAACCACAGTGAAAAATTTCTCTTATATCCTCTTTATTTATTACTGCTTCTCCACATTTCTTTACAAAATTCGCTAATTGGAAAATTTCACCTTTGGTTTGCGATATCCGAAAACCTTCAGATTCGTGGTCTATTATCATAAAATTTAGCTATAGTTCACTATACATATTTGGTTATGTAATTATCAGATTGGCAACTAAAGACAAGTTGTTCTGCTAAATTTTATCTTGCTTCTATCGTGCACTGAGGCGATTAAGCCTGAATTCATTATTTATTATACTTACACCCATTTCTTACACATGCTTAATACTTATTCGAGTCCTGAACAGATAAATTGATTGAGGGCCGGTGGCTGATGCATCCTCTGTGGATCTTCAATTCTGCTATCAAGCGCCTCCCTTTGTCTTCCCTAAATTCTTCTGCCCGGTGCAGCCATATGAACTCTGGTGCTGGTTCTGGGTTTATGTAAATAACAAATCAGTTATTCTTAATTCAAATAGCACTAAATGTAATCTTTTGGCCTATGAGTATCATTAACAAAATCTACTTTTAGCATACGGAAAGAAATTTTTGTTACATTTTTCCTGTCAACATTTCTTAGTGCATTTAACTTAAATCTCTAATCATCGACAATCATTATGTCAACATAAAAGGTTACACCACTGTTTCTCAATTACTAATATAAAAAAACTGTTTAGGTATTACTCAAGTTGTCATGTGTTGATAAACATGCAGTGAGATGAAAGCAAAATATAATAAATAATGATTTGCCAGGTTGGCATCAGGAGTATAAATTATTAGTAGGTATAAAATCAACGATGTATCTATGTAGAATGTTCCGGTTTGAGATGTATGCCAAGCAGATACGCAGCAACACAGCCAAATTACTGATCATACAAATTTATGCTAAAATGATTGTTTCTTCAATAACGAGGTATTTTATTTAGTGCCAAAGTGAAATTAAGAATCGGGACTCTCCATCTTTTATAACGTGCCGGGGGGATTCGAATGTGCATGCAGCACACAAATACAAAAAATATACACATTTAAAAAATATACACATACATAATAGAACAACAAAAAAAGGTTGGTAGTGGCCTTTGGGAGGTCCAGATTTTATATCATTCAGATATTGGACGTCCAGATCTCAAACTGTACTGTATATAGCTGCATGGAGAGGATTAACATATTGCCCCGCCCCCAAACAGGAAAGTGGTTAATGACTGACTGCCATATCGAAGGGTCCGGGTTCAAATTCCAAAGAAGGTTCGAATGTAAATTATCTGTTTCTTCATAGGAGGTAATGGTGGCCGCTTAATAGGTGCCTCTATCATAAAATGATCACTGCTTCTGGACTTAATAGTGATGAAAGCCTAAAATGGCTAGTGCCCACCATATATATATTAAAAAGGGAGGGAATGGCATATTTTCCATGCAAGTTTATGATAATGGCAGTTTAATGAATGCACAAGGTCGGAGAACCAGTATTGGCAGCCTAATTTGTTATAAATTTTGAACATGATGAACAGAAAATAGCTTAATTATATAGAATTAAGGTCTTTTCTGTTTCTTAATTCATAGAATTTTCTAAAATCTTATTTTTGTAGCAGTTTGATCCTAAGCCTCAGTTTTGCCAATTTGACTTGTGGGTAATAATAATAATAATAATAATAGTGTACGCAATGTTGTGATTGCTGTATCAATTACTCCAAATCATGCCTAACAGTTTGTGCTGTGCCAAGATCATACTTTCAGCACAGCATAAACCATTCGGTACAGTTTGAAGCAATAGGTACAGCAACCACCATACTGCATACACCTATTACTATGCATAAGCATGCACAACACTGAGAAAAGCTTGATGTCAATTTTTTTGTATATGCTCACATACATTTTTGTTACCAATTCACTGAAGAACAAACACAGTTATGCTGCTGGAATGGTTCACTGTCAATAAAGCTCTCTAAATGAAAAGACAACAATTACTGGAGAATCATTCAAATCCATCCAAAAACTTTCAAATAGATGGGAATGTAAAAATATGCTGCTAAACACTGCCATTTTTTTGGTGGAAAGCACTTTGCTGACAATAAGGACTTCCAAATGGTAACAATATTTCTCAGTGAACTGGCAGCAAAACCTATGTAGATTATCCCGAAGAATAAATAAAAAGGTTTTGTTAAAGTTAAATCTTTATTCTTTTGGTATAACAAAATGAGCACTCCTTTCTGAAAATACCTCATATATGAGCTTCAATAAAACTTTGATCATATATTTACTGTCATATTTTAAACCTGAGAGGGAAAAAATTCCCCCTGCTGATATGCAGTTTAATTTACAACCAATGCATTCATACACACATCATTTCAAGAAATAATTATAAAATAAATCAACTCAAATTTTATACCACTTATAAGTATAATTGCAGATAAAGAGATGGTAGAAAATCTGACCTTGCAATATGTTAATCATATTCACACTTTTACTTTACCTTTTAAAAGTCTAACTGATCATGGAAATAAAATTCTTTAAGTCAAAGCCAAAAGATATTAACAAGTAAAATACAAATATGAAAGACCCTTACACTTAAGTAAATCAGGCCTCGGAACATGGCGTGAGTATCACCTTTCCCAGCGAAAACTGAGCTTGGTATAGCTCACAAAGTCACACAAAATAACTCACAGCAATCTATAATTACAAAAGAAAAATCTTTTAACATTATTGTATATAATAAAAATATTTGATATAAAACATTTTCTTTCATTCATGTTACTCAATGGAAAAAATTCTTCATATTACATTCCATAAATTTTACATTTTTATATATTTATTTAATAATTATATTAATTTACATACATATTTATTTAATGATTCTTTACATATCAATATAATGGCATTTTTAAAAAAATATTTTAACCTATATATATAATGTCCAAAGGTCCACAAAAATTTACAGTTCTTTCTGAATATCCACAACCCCCTGAAACACATTCGCAAGGACAAATGGTGCCGAAACCAAATGCAACCACAAATGGCAACCCATGACATCACCAAAATATCTTGATGCAGCAAGCGAGCATGATTCCTCCTGGTCATTCTTCTAATAAGTAGATGTTTTTATGTTAAGTATGTTAATAAATCATAGGACTGAGAAGTTTGTCGGCTGATGAAAAAGAAAATGCTTTCCTTCAGAAATATGGCCTTTTGTCCAACAACAAATCTGTGATACAGCTGTGATTCTTAAATGATCAGAATTACTGCATAATGCCAAATTTGAGCTTTTTTCCTAGTGAAAACAGACTGGGAAGTACATGGGAAGAACAATGTACGCAATACCAAATTTACGTAATTTTTTTTTTTTTTTTTTTTTTTTTTCCCCCAGTGAAAACAGATCTCTGTATACATAGGAGAACAAAAGCGAAAAAAAGTTAGATTTCTCGAAAAAGGTAACTGTTATTATATATGTTTGCTTTTTTAATTTTATCGATTCTTTGATCTTTTATGGAATTTTTAATGCAATACCATTTTCAAAATGGCTGTTGCCCTTCAAATATTGGCTTGGCCAAAAACTTACTCAGGCAATTTTTTAAAGTTGAAAATGAATTATTTATAATTGCAAAAATTATTTCTTGTACATTATCACATAACATATTTTATGTTTTACTGGGCAATATTCAAAAAATCAATAAACTTAAAAGCAAGTTTTTATTTATTTGAGTTTTTTCATTTATTTTAATTTTTTATCTGATTGAAATTTTGTGTTAAACCTTTAGTGATTTTGTGGCAAAATATGCAATTCTTGCAGAAATTAATACAGCAATTTCTTCCCTTTAAAGGCAAATTCTAGAAGCTCATGCTTTAAAATTTAATTTAAGATATAAAAATATCAGAATTTGTCTGAAAAACCTTTGGAATATAACAAAACAAATATACCTGAAAATAGCAGCATTACTTGTTACAAGTGAACAACAAGTGGTATATGTATGGTAGCCAGAATTTGCAGCACTCTGAAAATTTGGCAACTTCAACAAAGGTGCTTACACTAATATGCAAGTATCAATACATTAAGGTGTAATAAAGCCCTACTTGTACAGAAATGAACTGTGCTCCATAAAGAATTCTTTATGGAGGAGGGATACAGTAGGTATATTCAATCCACAATTCCACTAACAAAAGGTACTGTTCCATATCAAGCAATCACAACTGTATTAAAATGATGCTAAAACCCTTCCTTATGAACTCCTTAATGAAGGTTAAAGCTTTCATTATTTCCATAATAGTCTGATGCAATAAAAAATCACATTTTATAGGGAAAATTATAGCTTTAAATATAAAAATAGTTAAGTTTTAAAACATTTATTGATCGTTACACAATTTCAGTATTTACAATTTTAATATATCATTTACATTAAAGCAACACTTTTTATGCAGCTAGGATATAGTAATTCAATTCTTTTTGCATATACATAAAAATAAGGATAATTGTATATGAAAGACTGCATTCATTTATAATTTTTTATAAATTTTATAATTTTTTATAAATTCTGAAAATTTTTGAAAAAATTTTCAGATGCTTTTGGGTTATCCCCCCCACACACACATACAAACAGATAGATCCAAAAGATTCTTTCCTCATAGACTTCAAAAGATATAAGGAAATTTGAAATAGTTTATCTTTCAATATAATCTCTTTTCTCGATACACTCTTCGCATCATTTAATGAGCAAATCTATATCCCTGAAAAAGGAATCAAAAGGTTAGTCTTTTGAATTTGTCATAACTGCTCTTTTTGGATCATAATCATTAAATCCCTTTCCATGAAGAGAGATTTCAGTTTAGAGATTAAATATAGCTAAAACTGAACTATAAGGAAGGTAGGTGATCAAGCTCCTTAACTGCCAAAAGAAGTTAAAGTGCCCATCTTACATACACTTTTTTCATGTGAAAATATTCATTTAGAATGCACAAAACAGTTTTATTAGACTGATTCAGCCCTTGATTTAATCTCTTAGCACATTTCCACCAGAAAATAAATATTTTCGGATGTTAATGCTTTCAACGGCAACTTTCACGAGAATCATTTCCTATGGCCCAAGTGGAAACTGTTTCGACCTTCTTTCATTGCCCAAAAGAAAAAGGCAATTACTCATACACATGATTTTAACATCATTTTATTAATTTAGGATTATGAACACCAGGCAAAATTTAATTACAGAATGACACTCTATTTTAATCACTCTCCCACCAGACAGCATTATTTATTTACTTTTCACTATCTTGCATTGGCAACCATTCATTTCCTTCGTTCTTCCATTTCTACACCACATTGGAAGCAGACATGCATACAGACAACTTATTTATTATCAGATACAAACACAGTTAATGAAGCAAAATCAGTTTGTAAGAAAAATATCCTCAATTTAATTAGCATATGGTTTTAATTTGAGAAAATGGAAATCAAACTCGGGAAATTTCTTAATAGTTCAAAGAACAATGTTCACTGAGAAAAGAAGCGATCAGCCTTTTATTTACCTGTTAAGTACCGTATTTGCCAACATATAATACACAACCTCTTTTTTATACACATTTTTGTAGGATAAAACTTTATTACTGATCATTATAATGAATTAACAGTATTTTAAATATAAAGTAATACAAATACAAAGTAATACTCTGCAAATACCCAATCTATATGGGAAAGAACACCTTTTAATCTTCTTCGTCAAAACCCTCACTTATCTTCAGAGCTGAATGAAGAGGCACTCGAAACTTCTTCTAAATCAGCATCTGAGTGCTAATATAACAAATTGCCCTCTACCATCCAGTGCATTACTACCTTTTCCTGACTCTGCCAAGTTCTTGCCATTTTCTCATTGAGGGTGGCCCAAAATGCTTCCCTGTAGTCCTGTTTACAAGTTCTTTAGCAAACGCAATCACACATAGCTCGTATGCTATGTTATAGCAATGCCGACTTGTTTTGAGCCACAAATTTCTAACAAATTTAAGAAAATTGAATAGTAGAAATTTCACTCCCTTAACAGTCGTTCACGAAAAATAGAAAGTTAACCCAGCTACAATCGTTGATGACAGCACATGCACTTTACGCAAGTGTAATATTCACACTCCGCAATGAAAAAATTGCATAACTTCAAATAAACTGAGGCACATCAATCGACGTATAAGACACACCCCGTTTTTAAAACCTATTTTCAAAGAAAAAAGTAAGTCTTATGCTAGCAAATATGGTATATAGTTTACGATTATAAAAATCTACTTTTATTCAAGTTTTCAAAAGGATGAGAGAGAGGATGATCGTTTAGAATGGCAAAAGAGGTAAATAGGACAAAATGTTTGAGAATAACTCATCAAAATGTTCTATCAAAAACGAACACTAGTTAAGAGTGATTGGAATTCAGTTATTTCGAACATCAGGCAGATTACAGATTGAAGTTCCAAGGGATAATTATTCAAACCAACAAATATGAAATACCAAGATGTCATACTTATAACTATACTATCCACTTTCACAGATTTTGTGATGCTTCTTCATTTACCTATGCAGCATACATCTACTGTTGCCAAATATGGAACAGCACATTAAAATTAGCCTTTTAATCTCAAAGATAAAAGTTACACCCATAAAACACATACATCCTCAAATAGAACACAGTGACACATATTTGTTAACCAAATGTTTCATTCTGTCTTGAACACTAAAGAAGTACAATATGGAAATCTATACTTGGATCCATTCCAAAGTAGATCAGTTCTGCCTATTTGCTCAACCATGTAAGTGGGAAAACTGCTGCTGCAAACAGTACATTTCAGATCACAAAAGTGTAGCATAAAAGTACTGGAATTATGTTCCTTCAAAAGAAAAGTTGTACGGACACTGCATATTGTGGTATCAAACCTCAACTTTTGCCAACGTGTACTTTATGGCAAAATGATCTACCATGGCTAAAAATTGGCATAAAATGAATCAAAGTCTGAAGATGATATTGGATACCTTATTTTAAATTATTATGCATGCAAATCAAATAATTTATTAATTTATCCATTCAAGCATTATTCATCATTCCATTGCAAAATTATTGCCATCTTGGCTTACTGCCAATTATTTATTATTAACTGCAAGAAACATAATAATCTTCAAAACATATGACAATGCCACTGCTTTGTAGAGACATTAGGTATTTTAGAAGCAGAAAAGATGAAAAATTAATACCTTCGCCGGGAATCGAACCGCGGACCTCTGGAATACCGGCTCAGCATGCAGAACCATTACAACATGTTAGGAAGATGGGAGAAATACCTTGTAACTTTATACAAATAACATTTCTCAAGATCCGGAGAGTGGAAAAGATCACTGTTCATTTCATGATTCAAAAGTTTTATTTTCAAGATGATCTGGAAAGTATCAAAGGTAAACCTTTCTCCAATAAAAGGAGATGATCAACAACTGGAAGAATATCTTCAGAACTCATCTTTGACATTTAATGATAAGCATCCTGTAATAATCTCTCCTCAATATAAATTTTATGAATTAACAGTAAAAGAACATCACATTACTTAACTTTATGCCAGACCTCCTTTATTACCTTATGCCAGGCAATCATACTGGATAAGTGGAACATAAAGATTGATAGCAGTTGTATCAACAAAAGCTTAATGTCACAGATTTTTAAAGCTGTCACAAAGTCACAATTCAGGGTAATTTATCTGAACACTGTGCAACTTTAGAAGAACCCTTTGTCAAACGTGCAGGGCCTGTGCTAGTCTCATTACTATTTAAAACAAATTTTAAAACTCCATCTCATAAATATAAGTAACATAAATATAGATATGCTTGATTACAAGTGACACTTTAACTACTGTTAGATTTCAAAGGCATATTGAGATATGTTTCTAGAAGCTTACACAATAAAATTCAGATGGAAACATGTATAAAATATCACACATGGAATCATCGGCATCAGAAATTCATTCAACAGTGATTGAAACTGCTGTATACTAAATGCAACATAATGGTCAATGACAAAGTGTTCATCATAGAAGTTGAAACTCCTCCTTTAACCTTGCTGACTGGACAAGTTGTTAAAAGTCTATCCTGGTATACATAGAATAGTTAACATAGTCATCATAAAGATTTAGAAAGGAATATTTAAGAAACCCAAACAACACTTTCACCTTCGTATCAGGAGTGAAAAACCTGACAGGGTGGAAAGTTATATTCACTCTCATGCTAAAGAACATTACTAATTTACTTTTCATCCCCTGCCTTGGAAACTATTTATTTCATTTGTGCTTCTATTTCCATACCTCAATGTACTTTTTTGTACTACTTGCACTTTAAACATAAATGCAGCTATGCTTTCATTACTATGCTGTAAATAAGTAACTGCAAATATGTGTGTGTGGTTAAATAAAGTTTTTGTTGTGACACATACTCGCCAAAAATATATATCTACACATTATTATATGCTATTAAATCCCCTAGTATAATCCCCCCTAAGAGATGCTTTTTTATCTATTATATAGATATTGCCTGAAACAATATAAATATTATACATAGCAAAACAGTGATTCTTCACTGTCAGTGTAAACAATTAATAGGAATTCCATAAAACAAAATTTCGATGCTTTAACATGTTAAAATATAAAAATTGTTTAGTATTCTGCTGTGGTAACAGAACTTCCCCCCCCCCATTATAAGCAGCCACTAAGCAAACAATTAAAACTTGCTAGTAAAATACATTCACTGAGAATTAGAATTCATTGGCATTTGGGCAAATATGTACATGCTCATTTCTATGACTAGCTGTAGCTATAATCATAATCCTTGCGTTTTGTACAATGAATATTCTTCTCATGATTCTTAGAATTTTTAACTATATTAATGGAGTATTTCAGCCACAACATAAATGGATAATTAGGAGAAAAAGCTGAGAAACTAAAATAAAGAAGCTGCATAGAGAAAGTACTTCCTGGTTAGTGGAACAACAGTCGATAAATCTGCACCAAAATGGCGATGGCCAACCCGAGGCCTGTGGCTGAATTCACAAAATTCACCACTCGTATTTTTTTTTTAACAGCAAAAATTAAACTGTTCTGATTCTTCCACGAGAAAACAACATAAATAGTCATAAATTTCGACAGAAAAACACTGGAGATGTGATGTCACAGCATCTCTACCTGGTTGGAAAAACAAGGCTGGGGTGATAACATTTGACATATTCCACCCTGATGTGCATGGGCAGAGACAGACTCTTTGGTGTCTTCATTATCTGTAAATTTAGAGCACAAGTACTCTGGTGAAATAAATTAAGAGAATTTGCATATTTGATCTACAATCTCCAGAACTACTGGACAGATTTTAATAAAATTTGCTGTGAACATAGGTTGATATAATACATACAAAATAAACATTCAACAGTTATAACAGACACACATGTTCATGTGTAACACTCATGGGAGTCTCAAGGTCTGAAACTTGCAGATGACACAAAAGAAATGGGTCAATGGGGATATGGTCCCCTCTTACAGCCATATAGGCTTCGCAGCGCGATGTCATACTGGAAATAAGGCAGTTTATCAGTACCGGCGGCAATTGGTCCCACTCATTCAGCAATGCTGTTTACAGTTCCTGAAGGGTTCTTCGGAGGGGTGTTACGAGTTGCAATTGCCCTCCTCGGAGCATCTCAGACATGAGCGACCACCCTACCTACCCTCTGAAAGTATGGCGAGAATCATTGTTTAGGTTAAAATGGGACTCATCGGTGAACAGAACGGTCGCCATTTGTTCTGTACTCCAATCACAATGCGACTGCACCATGCTAATCGGACTCTCCTATCCGTAGACGTGAGCGGGACGCAAATAGCTAATCTTCTGGCAAAAACAATCCTCTCGTTCAATTTTTTGGAAATAGTCACCCTTGTTACATGGGTTCCTGTGGCTGCATACAAGTCCCGAGAGAGCTGACAAGCCGTAGCCCCTCTGTTACGGCTTGCTAAAATGGATAAATAGCGATCTCATCTGGCCGCCGTGGCTCTTGAACGACTTACGACCTTGCACAGGCTTTCTCTTGATGGATCCAGTATCCTGGAACTGTTTCATAGGTTACATATGACACTGGGCGTTAAACTCTCTACATATCTGGACTTGTGATTGGCCTGCCTCAAGCCTCCCCATAATTCACCCCCTCATTCCATCACCTAAACGTTGGTGGTTACTCATTTTTACTGTTCCGATGTGAATTTAACCTAATGCTGCAAGATAACACCAAGAAATTCGCTGAAGTGTGCTAGCGAACGCAATTCATCTTACCCTCCACGCACTTATAAAGGATGTTTTTTCTGCTGGCTCCGCCTACACACGTGTATGCTTACACATTTACCATACAAGATTTGCATTTTTACCTAGAAGCAGTGGTTTTTCCTTCAGTTCAGTTCTTTTTAAGCAATTTGATAAAACATGCAAATTCTCTTAATTTATTTCACCAGTTTATATATATTAAAAAAAAAAAAAAATAATAATGAAAACAAACAACCGGGAAGGGGGTATGTTTTATTATTAAAAACTCCAAATTAATATGCTCAATTTGTCAAGAAACTATTGCAGCATTTAAAGAATACAATGTAAAAAGGCATTAAGAAAAACACAGTGATTATATGGTATTGAAGAAAGAAGTAAATGAATCAAAGCTAACAGAATTTGAATTACAATTAAAGGCTCAACAAAGAATGATTAGTTTACATTAATAAAACAGCCACCTAATATTGTGAGGGCAAGTTATTCCATGTTATTTCTAATTGCTAAAAAAATTGAACCATTTTCAAATGGTGAGTTTGTATAAGAATGTTTACAACCTGATAAAGATATTGTGCCTGATAAAAGTAAATTATTTTAAAATATTAGTTTATCTTGGCAAACAGTATGTTGTCAAATTACCAACATTGTAAATGAAATTGTCGCAAATCTGTGCGATATAATTTAAGATTTCAAATCTTCTGCTATGGCATATAACAAAAGTAGGCATCTCGGTTACAGTTCAGCTTGCACTATTAATTCATGGAAATTATTTCAAATATCTGAAAAAAATGTAAAAAGCTGATCAGTAAATGTAAAAGCACCACAAAAGAAGAAGATATTTTTCAGGGCGTCGAAAAATGTTTATGAGAAAACAATTCGCTTTTAGAAAATTCTTTCTGGAGTATCAACTGATGACACAGGAGCCATGATTGGTAAAGATAAGGGAGCTGTAAAATTACTAATAAATAAATTTAAATCAAATAGCATTAAAAAAGAATATTCAATTATTATCCATAGTTTGATTCAACAACAAAATTTTTACACTCAAGTATTATCCATGAATCATGTAATGCAAGTAGTAATAAAAACAGTAAATCATATTCAATCACATGCATTTTTGCATCAACAATTCATGGAATTTTTAACAGAATTCGTTGCTAAATATGGTGAAATTATATGTTTTAGGCATGTCAGGTAATTATGTTGTGCAAAATGTTTACAAAGATTTTTTGAGTTATGTCCAGGAATTTATTTATGAATTAAAAATAAAAACCAGTGCAGAATTAAGTAATGATATGTGGTTATTGGATTTATGCTTTTAAATAAAAATAGCACAAAACTTTAATCTATTAAATATATCTTTACTAGGGAAAGATTATTTTGTAATTGCTGTTTTTATCCAAATCCAGTATGGTTTAATCTTTGGATTATGGTAACTTGGCGATTTTTTGGCGAAAATTTGGCGACCAACCCTGCTACAGCAACCTGCTAGTTTTGTTTTGGATGCCATTTTGTTTTCACAAGGTAAAAAGCTCTTTTTTTTTTTTTTTTTTCCTCAACACTTTTTTCAACAATCTGCTAGCCGAATTATGCTTATACTAGAACTTTTATGGAACAAAAATGCTCAATCATGACGTAGATTAGGTGCGAAATTGGGAGAAAGTGCAGAATCACCCACTGCTTGCTGCGTTTTTAAGAATTGCACATACACGGTATCATCCATGTACACGTCAACCTATTTTCACTTGAAAAAAAATTCCAGAATTGCACAAAAATGGCACTGCACACACTCTTGACTTTATCCATGTACACTGCTAAAGTCCTAGCTAGTAACCTCTATCGCCTTACCAAAATGTCGCCAAACTACCTGTTAAGATATTCCAAAGATTAGCCCAAAGTATTTAAAAAGAAATAGTTATTTGAATAGCAATTAAACAATGTTCAACATTGTTTAAATAATGTTCAACATTTTCTATTAACAAAAGAATTTAAAAATTCAGAATGTGATAATTTCAAATATGCCAAAGAAATAAGAAAGTTTATATCTAGTTTTGACAGTCAGTTCAACTTAATCGTTGCCCAAAAAGTTTTTTAGGGCAATGACGAATTGAAATACATTTTTATTAGTTTTATATAACGAAAGAAATTTTGTTTAAAATTTGAAAAATCTGGCATAAAAAGTTGCAAGTGCTTTAGGTTTAATTCACATCTGTGGATTTTTTTTTTTTTTTTTTAATTCCCCAAAAATGCGATTCATGAAGTACAAATTCATAGGCATCCTTAACAGAAGAAAACCTGCAACATCAATATGATGCACAAATACAAGTGAACTTGAAAAAACTAAGAGAAAGAAGAGAAATAAATATCTCACTGATTATAATAAATGTAATATTATTTGA
The DNA here is from genome assembly GCF_044657685.1 of Stegodyphus dumicola. Taxonomy (NCBI): domain Eukaryota; kingdom Metazoa; phylum Arthropoda; class Arachnida; order Araneae; family Eresidae; genus Stegodyphus; species Stegodyphus dumicola. The sequence goes on along the minus strand of NC_140776.1, from coordinate 180,308,523 downwards.
CTGTTTTATTATTATCGTTATTATAATATTTATGTTTAGTCAAAGGTTTAACCACTCCATTGCTAATTTAAGAACATTAATAACAAAGTGAAATTAAAACATGCGCATTAGTCAAATAAATCAAATAAATACAGACGATAGGATCACTGAGTTATGAGCATATGTAAACATGGTTGTAGTAATTTTTTTTTTTTTCCTATTGCCACATAATTGTTGGTTTTTACTTACTATAAATTACTTACTGGAAGGGGGGAAGGCTTCTGAAAGTCACTGTTAAATGTTTGATATGACTGTTAAACTTTCTGTATAATGTAGATATTATAACACTTGTTTAGTTCCGACCTTATGCTCTATGCTCAAATGAGGCAGCATTAAACTTTATAAAATTGTTAATATTACACATATTTACTTTTTCACTTTTTTGTAATTTTCAGTTAAGGCAAAACTAATACAGTCAAAAGTCGTTAATTCGGACAGCCATAATCCGGACCTCAAAGCTAAAAACTTTCTGCGCATGCGACGCGTTGACACAGGCGCACACAGGCGTTTTACACGTGCGCGTAAGACCTTCACGACCTCGCAAGCGCAGAATACGTTTTCGCCTGCGCGTTTAATGTATAACGGACGGTATAAGCTAAAATTATCTATTTCAGTTAATGTTGATGATTGCGTCGTTCCTTAATCTTCGAATTGGATCAGGCTTAGTATTTTTTGCAGACTGTAAGAGCAATTTTATAAAAGTAAACTTGCACTTTTGATTATGTCAAATAGAATTTCCAATGATGGAGCTCCCAAAGGATCTACAAAACGAAAGTATGTTTCGATGTCCATCAAACAAAAAGTGGAATTGCTGCAAAAAATGGATAAAGACATGAAGAAGGTGACAGAGAGGTTAGTGAAAACGAAAAAATTTCGATTGACAAATTAGTCGGTATTCTCGGCACAGCAATTACGGGACTTGAACAGCGGAACTTTGTAACTGAACAAGAAATTATGTCTGTTTATAGAATTAAAGAGAAAGTATTATCACATAAAACGAAGCAACTTAAACAACTTACATTGAAAGAAATGTTTAATAAAGTAAACAAATAAATATTAAGCTTTTTTTTTTTTTTTGGTAAATTTTGATACCCTTTAGATCATAATTGTTCTTTATTTCACAAATTACGGTTTCATATTTTTAATTTTAGAATTTCTGCATGCCATCTTACGAGATTTAAACTGATGATCTATAATCTGGAATGGCCGAAGTCCCGATGAGTCCGGATTAGCGACTTTTGACTGTATTTAAAATATGACTGCCATACAAAACATCATAAGAATAGAAAAGGACTCATTGGATTATAATCTTTCACAAAATTTCTACAAGATAGAAAAGAACTCGTCTGATAAAGAGTTCAGCATATATGCAGAAGCTGTTTATTTTTAAGAGAAAAACAACAAATAAATATATAAAACAAAAAGCACTTTAGTTTTCAGCAATAATTAAAACTTTTTTTAATCTTACAATTTATCATTGGTGTGATTATTACACAAAATCATTTGTACTCAAAAGCATTATATTACAGATATTTCACGCTGCAGCAGCTAATACAATAAATATTACAGAACTTTTTTGTACTAATCCTTTATATTTTTTAAAATAAACTTCCACTGGTGAATAATAACTTTAATCATGTGCATTTCAAGTATTTTATACTAATAAAATCAAATCACAGTGATTATTTGAATTTACACTGAAAGTTCTAAAATAAGTTTTGAATAAAATCAAGCCTTATAAGGCAATAAAACCTTCCTAGTTCAGATTACAACTATAACACCATTGATTTTTTACATAATGATAAAAAATCCACTTTTTTTTTAAATCTTGGTCACTCAATCTGAAGACCCACAAAACCATGCTTCACATGATACAATTTTAAGAATAAAAAATACAGTATTGAACTTAAAATGAAAACATTTTATTTTCATTATTTAAAAAATATTACGAAATATAAAAATACTTACTTTTCCATCACTTTCTGAACTTCTAAAAAAATTTAAATCAAGAGCACGAGCCTCTTCCACAATGATAAACCTGAAACAAAATAATAATCAATAAGAATTTAAACTCACTAAGAAAATGAATGGTTCTCAACCTTTTTGGGTGCATGCAACCCTTTTTACCATTGCTCCCCCCCCTCGCCTCCATTCCAAAAACTTGAAAAAGACATTTATTTAAATTTAGATTATTTTTTAACTTGTTTTATGAATCAAGTATACAAAATGTTGAAATATATCAAAACTAGAATAAAAGCAGTTTTTCACATTCATGAAACTAAATACTTAGCAGATAAATAAAAACTGACAGCATTTGCCCCTGGTTGTTAACCTTATGTTAAAAGTTACAACAACTAACAAAACTGAAGTGTTTGAAAAACTAAAAGCCACTACAGTATATAGGATATTTTTTATGCAAGGACCATCTGACAATATCCTTTTTCATAATTTTACATATGCACAGTTTCCTGGCATCTCTTTACATAAAACCAACCACATTTTAAATCATATCTGTAATGCTGACATTTTGTGTTATATGATGAAAATATTTACAATGAAGGACCTAATTCATTTCATGATTAAAAACCATGGAGATTCACTGGCAGACGTCTAAAGCATATTATCATTACAAAGTTCATTAAGTGGATACGATTGTTTAACCAATGGGCCTAGAATTTTCTGTAAAGCATTTAGGAAAGTATATATACATGCTTGAAAGATGTCCACAAAATTACGGCAATATAAGGAAAGTACATAAATCAAGAAAATACCTCTTTCTCATGGCAGTTCTGGAAAAAATTTGTGCTTTCTTAATGAAAACCCATGTTGGCCAGAGGGTTAGAAGCAAGAATTCTGATGATCATGTAAAATCTTATATAAGCAATAGGTCAAATTCACGATAAAAATAAACATTTCACCATTTTCACATGAATAGTTTTTTCACAAAACTGTGTTAGAAAAGTGGACTAAAGAAGCTGGCCTTTTAATGGACTCAAAGAATGCTTCCTAGGAACACAGAAGGAAAATATTAGCCAATACTTTGAAGTTTTTGGCTTAATATGTGAGAAAAGGATGAACTACTAAGCTACATTATCACAGAAAACAACATATGCTCATTTTGCATGATTCGGACGAGTGTTTCGCAGGAGTAGCATCATACCCTCTTTGATGACGGTGAAATTCAGCATTTTGAGACAGAAGGGCTGTTTTGCAGGTATACTTTATGCTAGCAATGGTAAATAACAAATACTGTGATACATTGACAATCTTTGAGAAAACTTTGCTGTTCAATCCAAAATAAATGTCATAGCATATTGTCTGCCAAAACTTAATTGCTTATGACAATGCAGTTATATGTTGGCAAACTCGCCTAGTTTTTTGAAAGCAATATAGCCAGAACACCTCGCATATGACTCAGAGTATTACACACTGCAGCTGAAAAGTCTCTTCCCTAGCAAGCATTTCCAAATTGATAAAGACACAACAATTCAGGAATGAATATTTTCTTAGATAGCACATTTCTGTGATGATCTATAAAACTATAGAAAATAAGAGGAAAAGTAGTTGAATTTATAAAGAATTTGATAAAATATAAAAGTACAGCAATGTATTTATTTTAATATGCATCTTTAGTTAGAAAAATGCATCAGATAAATATGGCTGCACATACACACACACATATTCACAAGAACGGACAAAAATAAAAAATAATCGATGCAAATGCTAAAGTCTGAGGTTTCCATCCCCCAGTCATGATAGAAATTATTATCAAGAAGTATTTTCATGCATTATCAAGCAATGCTGATATATTTACCTTTTGCACTTGAGCTTATTCTTAGAGAAATCATGCAATTCAAGATTTTTTTGGGTTTTTATGTTTGCACAAATGTACAAATTCGGTTGATCTTTGGAATATGGTAACAGGTAGTTTGGCGACATTTTGGAGGCGATAAAGGTTACTACCTAGGACTTTGGTAATAATGTGAGAAGTACTCAGTTCCGATTACGCATTATTTTGTGCGAGGGAAATGAGAGATCATGAGATATGTCATGTGACATTAATGGACGAATTACAGTTCTTTAATCGGAAAAGGGCGTAAAAATTTGGGAAAATATCTGTAGTACTATATTATTTTGTATTAAGCTTCATTGTGTGTTGTGTGAAATAGTGTTGATTAATTTTAGGATTGCATGGCACTATGTAAAGTGAATTCTAAATTTTTAATGCATTTATCTGATAATAATAATAAGTCGAGATTGTGTGAAAGGAAGGAAATTACAGATAAGTTTGAATGGCGGTGCAAGAAATCTGGTGAAAATGGACATTTTGTGAAACGGAGTGTAAGGAAGGGTACGTGGTTTGCTGAAAGTAGTTTGAGTATGGGTGAAATTTTATTAATTTCTTATTACTGGGTGAATAGACTGCCAGTTGACTACTGGATTTCGGATTTAGAAATTAGCAGTAGTACTGCAGCCGATTGGAACTCTTTCTGTAGGGAAGTGTGCATGCCACGTAATGAACATTCTGAAGAAGATTAGGTAAGTTAGTATTTTTATTCATTTGAGGATATTATTTTTATGCATTGTTCTAAATGTAAGGAGTAAATAAATTAATATGGTATTATTGGAAAATTGTTATTAGCAATGATTTAGTTTAAAGTAATTAGGATTGTAATCTAATTTTTATTAATTTCATGTATGTGCTTAATTATATTTTAAGTAGTGTTTTTTAATTTAATTATATTTTAATTTAATGATCATGATTTTGTGAGTTATATGTTTGTAGTATTTTGGAATACGTTTAAGTAGTATACGTTGAGTATTTTCATGCATTTTCGTGAAATTTCTCTAATTTATGAGAAAAAAGCAGTGTACATGGATATAGTGAAGAGTGTGCGCAATGCCATTTTTGTACAATTCTGGGATGTTTTTTTAAGTAAAAATAAGTTGACGTGTACATGGTTTAGTTATATTTTAATTAAATGATAGTTATTTTGTGAATTTTATGTTTGTAGCAATTTGGTATACGTTTCAGTTGAAGTAAACGTGCATGGAAATAATTTAAATATTTGACACTAAGTATTTGTAACCATTTTTAATGTTTGCGGTCGAAATTCGTTGGTGACATTTATAATATAATAGATAAATTAGAGGTAAAAGTTTTTGGATATTTTATTTATTTTAAACGTGGAAATGTTCATCCTTGGAAAGGGTATATACTTTTTCGCAATCAGGTAATTTCACATATGTGCTTTTTACCGAGTTTAAATATTCGGAAAATTTTCCTGCATTTTCATGCAAATTTTTGTAATTTATGAGAAAATAGCAGTGTAGATGGATAAAGTTAAGAGTGTGTGCAATGCCATTTTTGTGCAATTCTGGGATGTTTTTTTAAGTAAAAATAAGTCGATGTGTAAATGGTTTATGTGTATGTGCTATTTTAAAAAACGTGCAAGGAGTTTGCGATTGTGCACTTTTTCCGAATTTTGCAGTTAATATTTGTCATGATTAAGGAGTTTTGTTACATCAAATTTCTAGCACAAGTGTAATTCGGCTAGTAGATTGTTGGAAAAAGTGTTGAGTAAATAAAAATAAAGAAACATGTCTTTACTTCGTGAAGACAAAATGGCATCGAAAAAAAAAGAGGGTTGCTGTAGCAGAGTTGGTCACCAAATTTTCGCCAAAAAATTGCTAAGTTACCATAATCCAAAGATCAACCAAAATTCTTTTCATATTTATGAAAAATGAATTATTATTACATTCATCTCAATTACATTTCCCACTATAAATAAGTTACATATTACTTGATTTCTTTAGTGAATGGAATGACAGGCAGCTAATTAGCCAATTACAATATTTTTAGCTTTTAATTCAGTTGATATTTAGTGCACTTGCGTGGTGATACTTAATACTAAACAATGTCTCAATCTCTGGAAGTAATATTTGAAATACAATGAGTTAAAAAGCAAAAACATTCCGAAATCACGGAATGGTCATCAGTTAGGTACTATTTATTACATTTTGGATTTACCTTTACTTAAAGATTACAAAAGATATTACATTAAGCTCTATTTATAACTTTAACAAATTATCAAAATATATGTTAATCTTTGGGCAAATTATATATATAATGTCATCACTATCAAAACACATATGACGAGACTTTAAGAATAACACATATACTAGTAAGAAATCAAAGAACATTATACAGCACCCGAAACACAAAAAAATTCTTGAATATATTTCCACAATACATTGAAGTAATTTAATGCATCATACTCGAGTTAACTCTGTTCAGCACATTTAAAGGTTAAATTCATCTTTACTGCTTATAAAATTTACTTTCGAATAGATGAATTTTGAAGTGCCAGAATATCCTATTTGTACCAATCAAAGCTCTGTGTACTACAACCACTTCATTTTTTGTTGAACCATGGCTTATCCACGATTAAGGGGTGTTGGAACCACAAAAACTTCAAAAAACTGTGGTTTCGGATTTTTGCATTTTCAAATTCTCTACACTTTTATCTTTCTAAAAATACCATTCTTTAATCTCCATGAAAATTCGAACTGTAAAAAATCTAGGTTTAATTTGTCATCAACTGCTTTGATCAATGAGGATTTTTATACTCAATGCACCTTTTCTCAGGAACTACTCCTCACAGGTATCTAAAATTTTTAAGGCTTATTTATTAGGTTTCCTAATATTTATTAAAATGAGCTTTTTGTGATAAACTCAGAAAAAAAAATTTTTTTTTTTTTTTTTTTTTTTTTTTTTTTTTGTGTGTGTGTGTGTGTGTGAGAATTCCCTTGGGATACGTATATTACGTCCACAGAAAGATCTAAAACATGTTTATGAAATCCTTCCTAGCATTACAGTACATTTAGTAGTATTTGAATGGAAAGGTAATGATACCTGTGAAGAAAAAGCAAAGACAGCAGGACTGAGGAAAAGCACAGATTGTGCCAGTAATTAATTATGAAGTGGCATAATGAGTTAACAGGAAAAGTGCAGTCTTTCTGCTAGCCAGAAATACGAGTTTTAGAACTGAATAAATTTCTAGATGACAGATTTTAAAAATCTGTTATGCTTACCTTGTAACATGTCAAAAATGTATATGCAAAGACTTAAAACTGAAAGATGAGGATTTGATACAAGGCCCTGATGTTCTTGGTAAGTGCAGCAAGATAGCAATTGTATTTAAACTAAAAATTTCTACTACACTACGCAATTTACTTAAAAAGAATTATAATTGATAAACTAATAACAAATACCTCAGAAAGCACAAAAAAGACAAAACATCAAGAGACTTTAAAATAACTTTTCTAAAAAGGTTCCAAGCTATTACATTTTTAAAAAATGTTCCTCTTTCTAGAGCTCTTTTTGCTATAAAAGCTTTGGAATTTTTAAAATGCTAGTAGAGAATTTTGCATGAAGTAGGAGATAACTCAGAGATGCAAAATATCGACAGATTTTATTAGAAAGCCAGAACATTTTACAGATTAAAAATGTCATAATTCTTTACAATTTCGCTTCAATTTTTATCAATAATCCTTTAAATTTTCTAATAAAGTTTTTAATTTTTTCCCTTTCATTTCTTTTTCACATAATTAAAAACTATGGGTTACATATGCATATATTTCAGAATGAATTTAAAGTAGGTAAATGTGCAGTATATATTTGCTTTAAGACCATCATAAATAAAAATTCATACACTGCCATTTAAATTGAAATAGAAATATTTAACATATGATCTTTACCTAAATATAATCAAATTCTCGATACTTTTCAATTATTTTAATGCCTATAATAATTTGTCAATTCATTGCCAACACTGCGAATAAAGGTAAAATATTTGTCAACCTCTACATTATGTTCATAGAGAGAAAAATATACATTTCTTTCTTTTTTTTTGGGGGGGGGGGAGGAGGAGATAAAACTTAAATTGCCAATTTTTACACAGATTAAAAACATGTTGATCAGCAAAATGTAGATTAAATATTAAATGTGTGAATCGACACGTACTCAAATATGTATGCAGAATGTGCATGCAAGTGTTGGTTGTCATCAGTATATTAAAAAAAAGGTGATATAAAAATGTAAATTCTACTGAATGTTAAAACTATGGCTGCACATAAATTCTCAGTTTTAAATTATTTTTGTTAAATTTTAGTTTTAATTTTAAAGAGAATCTGAATTCTACAACTATCCTTATACAGTCAAAAGTCGGTAATCCGGACTCGTCGGGACTTCGGCGATTCCGGATTATCTATTTTTCCGGATTATAGATCATCAGTTTAAATCTCGTAAGATGGCATGCAGAAATTCTAAAATTAAAAATATGAAACCGTAATTTGTGAAATAAAGAACAATTATGATCTAAAGGGTATCAAAATTTACCAAAAAAAAGCTTAATATTTATTTGTTTACTTTATTAAACATTTCTTTCAATGTAAGTTGTTTAAGTTGCTTCGTTTTATGTGATAATACTTTCTCTTTAATTCTATAAACAGACAATTTCTTGTTCAGTTACCAAGTTCCGCTGTTCAAGTTCTATAATTGCTGTGTCGAGAATACCGACTAATTTGTCAATCGAAATTTTTTCGTTTTCAATAACCTCTATGTCACTTTCTTCACTATCCGAAGCGAATTATAATGACGAGGAATTTGATTTAAATCATATGAAAGATGAGATGAAATACTACATTTAAATGAAATACTTTCTTTTTAATTCTATAAACAGACACAATTTCTTGTTCAGTTACAAAGTTCCGCTGTTCAAGTCCTGTTAATTGCTGTGCCGAGAATACCGACTAACTTGGCAATCGAAATTTTTTCGTTTTCACTAACCTCTCTGTCACATTCTTCATGTCTTTATCCATTTTTTGCAGCAATTCCACTTTTTGTTTGATGGACATCGAAACATACTTTCGTTTTGTACGATCCTTTGGGAGCTCCAGAATAGGAGACTATCTGACATAATCGAAAGTTCAAGTTTACTTTTATAAAATTGCTCTTACAGTCTGCAAAAAATAATAAGCCGGATCCAATTTGAAGATTAAGGAACAACGCAATCATCAACATTAACTGAAATAGATAATTAGATAATTTTAGATTATACCATCCGTTATACATAAAACACGCACGTGAAAACGTATTCTGCACTTGCGCACATGCATATGCGCACTGGTAAAAGGTCTTACGCGCACGCATAAACACTATGCACATGTGTCAACGAGGCGCATGCGCAGAAAGTTTTTAGCTTTGAGGTCCGGATTATGGGTGTCCAAATTAACGACTTTTGACTGTACACTGAAAAATCGAGTATGACGTAATGTATTAAAGCTTTTATGATTAATCACTTTAAGCAGAACTTCTTTATTAAAAGAGAAAAGCAGTTTTATTCTCACTAAAAGTTAAATGATTTAAGATACTACCATAATGCTTTATCTTCTTTTTACACAAATTTCTTTGCAATTAAATGAAAATAAGCTTTTACCGTATAGTATTTATGCCTATTTGAAAATACTTTCTTTTGAGATTTAGCCAAAGTACTGTGAAATAATACATTAAGCATAAAGATAATATTTACTGATATTATAGAATTAATCATTAAACTAAGACATTAATTTACAAAGAATCAAAAATGCATCATATTAAAATGTATAAATGAAAAGCTTTTGAGATAAAATAAAGTTGCCTAAATGTAACATTCTTTTGGACAGTGTGTTAGTAACATAAAAGTACTAACATTTTTAACATTAAAAATAACACTTGAAATTAGATATCTGAAGTTTCTTGAAAATTTTTTCAATTACATTCTATTACAGAATTTGACAAATCCTTATTTATCATTCTATAAAGAGATTGCATTGCTCAGTTCTATAAAGAGACTGCATTGCTCAGTTCTATAAAGAGACTGCATTGCTCATCTGTATTAGTCTTATACAGTGAAACAATAAAAGATTTGCTATGTATGATTAATTTATAGTATAATAAAAATCTAGTTACTGTTATCTGTATGTTTTAACTACCCCCCCTTTTTTTTGGACTAAAAAAATTTTTTTTTTTTTTTTTTAAATTTTCCAACTAGAGATTTTACATTTTAAAAATATCCGATATCAGCTTACAATACTTTTTCCAAAAAATAGTACACTGAAAGCTGGACAAGCCTCTGAACTTAACTTAGGATGCAAAAGACTTGATATAGTTAAAAAGAAATCAAATTTTTATATTTCAAATTAAATTCATAAATAAAGCGTGTCAGATTAAATATGAAAAATATTTACTCTTCTTTCAAAGCATTCCTACAATTTTAAAATGTTCATCAAACTGAAGTTGTCCTTCTGAAATATATGATAATTTCATCCATTTGTTAATAAAATCTGAATTTAATACTGCATCAATGACTTTTTTTCTGACTTTTCTCAAGTGGGGACCACTTTATAAATTAGAATGTTCTGCAGATCCCCTTACTTGTCTCCTTTGAAATTATTTTTTTAGCATATGTTACTATCAGTATACTTATATTTTTAAAACAAATAATTAAAATTCATTTGACTTCATACTGGTATTAAAGTTAGTAGAAGAGCCACCATACCTGTTCTACGCATATAGGTAGGTACCATATTTCAATCTTAGAGACTGATAATGCCATGCAATGTTAAAATTGAAAATCTTTTTCCCTCTAAAAGGATTGAGCAATAATTAACACAATCAGCAACTTAGTCATTTTGTAAGTATTATAATGACTTATCCAGCAGCATAATACAAGTATAATCAAGATGATTTTCAAAAATTTGTTAAGGTCTAATAAAGAAATTTACTTTTAAATGAAAACTGCCATTACTTTTCCATTATTTAAACAGTTACTGTAAAACAATAGCACAACATTTATGCTTATATTTTAATTCAATTTTAACACTTCAGAACCATTCAATTTTAAACTTCACTGTCATCAGAATCTTCTTGTAAGATTCTGATGACAGTTTGCCAGGACTAATAGATGTTTTCTTTTATGTTTCATTGGCTACTTCAGAATATTATGTCCAAATTTCAAATACAGTCAAAAAATGCTTTTTTTTTAGACCTAAATAGGGAAGGAGTGAGGACTTAATAATAGAACTACTGTTCTAATATTTTTAATACCTATTTAACATATCTATATTTGAAGTTTTTTAATGCTGAATTTGAGTAGCTGGATTAAAACAAATAAGCTGCAAAAACTATCTTGCTAGTCTATTTTAATCATATGTACAAAAACTAAATTTAGAGAATGCAAATCTGAAAATGGAACTATTTTTAAAATTTAACACAACTTCGGCCGATTAGATAATGATGGGGAACTACAGTGAGATTAACATAGCAAAGGAAGTATCTGCAAGCAAATGAAGTGAAAAATTAAGGTTCTTAAGTTTTTATATCTACACCGAGTCTGAAATCTTCTACATGCAACGAAAACTCTACATAGCTTTTTCAGAGATGCTGATTATATCACATTTATCTCTTTATTAGGACCAACTAACCCTATTATAAGGAAATTTTTATCATATGTTAAAATAATCAGTAAAAAGAAAATAAGAGCTCTGAATGATTTAAAAGACAGCCAATAGAATACTGAAAATTGTCAAAGTTCTCCTAATCTTTGGCATTGATATTAATAAAAAAAAAGTCAAATGCAAGTGCATTTCTGAAGAAAAAAAAAACAATTTCATACACCTCACCTGATCAGAGAAATTACACCCCAAGCATTGATAAGACAAAAAAAAAAAATTAAATGTACTCTTAATTCTGAACCTTGTTAGCCATATCTTGACCTGTCATTTTACCTTCTGACACTGAAAACAAAGTTTTAAATAATAACTGAATCTTTTTTAATACTTCTAAACCACTCAACACTTTTGAAGTAACAAAAACTAAAAGTTAACTGTACAGTTGGGTTTATTCTTACCATAACAAGCTATTATATATGATTGATATATTTTAAAGGAATATTAATAAAATTTTCCTCTCAAATACAATTTTACACAAAGAAATATTCCAATATTCTATTTTTGATGAAGAAGATACAATGTCAGTGCTTTTTACAAAAATAATTTATACAGTAAAAATACTGAATGACATTCCTTACCACAAAGAGTCAACAAGTTTTCATTCCAGCATTTTTTAATAGAAAAAATATATTTCGCATTTTCAAAATTAACACGAGAGTTCACTCAGATGTTATTTTTCTTCACTTAAACATAGAAAATAAAAATGATAAAAATTCGCAATAAACATACTGATCATGTCACTTAGAACCCAATATTTTTTAATCATTCGAAATTGGAAACGAATAAAGAAGAGTACTATGTAAACCTTTCTAAGCATGTTAAAATGAGTTCCAATCTAAATTTATCAAACGAACTTTTAACAACCAAGTTAAATGACAGAAGAAGTTAGAACTATAAATTATAACATTTACAACCATAAAGCAACAGACGACAATATATTCATGTCTATATTTTAATCGGAATTTAAAAAGAATTTGTATTTTTCTTAATTTTGAGATGAATCACTAAATATCAATGTTATTTATATAAAAACCAAGCAGTCGGTTTCCGAAGCCACTAAAAATTAAACAGTATTTTCTCGCTTAAAGTAAGAATTCTTTTGTTTCGATAGTGTCATCATAATTTCTAGCATCTGAAACTGCATTCTAATACAAAATGTACTCACTTTCTTAAAATAATAATCCAAGTTCTTAATACGATACACAACACACAGCAGTTTCAACAGTGAACCACTCCACGTTTATGGCAGCAAGAGGAACATGGCTGCAGTCGAAACGCAAACACATCGGGAAGCTAAAATGGACTCGTCCACAGCTGCTGTATTATTCTAGACGCAGCCAGCAGCTCTTATATATCCCGACAATCAATAAAATACATAAATGCATCTTATTTCCTTAGAAATAATTTAAACGCAGACAAAATCACTTCAGAAACTTAATCTTCACATAAAAAGCAAGAATTTTTAAACACAATTCTGGCGTAGCAAAAAATAGAGTACGAGTTTTCATCAAAACACGTCTCCCCCTCTCTAGTATTGGTATCGCCGATTTAGTACACCATTCTCAGAGATGCTCGCTCGCACGGCAGAAACAACTCCTTTCCATTATGCCGCCGTTCGTACCGAAAACGAGATTTGTGCTTCAAGTCATTTTCTGATGTGCCCTTATTTTATCTTTTTTAATTTATTTCTTCAGGTAATGTATACACATATAACATGGGATGCAGCATTTTAGCACTGAATATTGGCTACATATTTGTTCTTTAAATGGTAACCTACTGCTGAATAGTAATATTCACAAAAATGTCAGCCAAAAATATTCCGATGCTAGTTTTTGATTATATAAATTAATTTTTTTCACTTTGATGCATACGATTAGAGAATAACTTCTTTTATTTTCTTTTAACAGTAAAACATTAAAACTATTTCTCATTTTAATACAGCATTTTTACAAATTTAAAAATTTTCTGATAGTGCTAAAAAATTTCAAATTTTCATTATTTCAAAAAATGGTCCTTAATTTTTTTACAGTCATTGACATGAATATTTAAACTACATGCTTTTAATCACTACTTACAATACTTCAAAATGAGGCAATCTTAAATAAATGCAATCTGAAACGCTTCTTTTTCATTTAAATTCTACTGTATGAGCTAAATAAATATTTTAATATAAGGACAAAAAGCTACAATTTACAACGCCTTTGAAAAGTAAATCAAGTAATCAATTAAAAGTAATAAACACAAACTAATCATCACAACTTGAATTATTATGAAAAACTTTTTATAAATGAAATAATGAATATTATGCTTCATATGATGATAGTCAGTTTTAATATGCTGAAAGAATATATTCTGCAAATACAACAGCAAAGGCATACTCATTTTGAATTCTGTATATAAATCTTTATAAAGTGGATGTTTATTATTTACTACCATTTCTAAATTAAATATTTTTATTGTTATTTGCATTATTCACTAAACTACTGCTAATAGTGAATATCTTAAAATAATGTAGATGCATACAGTATACACATTACATAACTACTGTTTCCGAAAGTAAATTCTGAAAAACGTATGCTGCATACATATTTCAGTTCTAAAACTTAAATATTATAATTCAGGTACTTCTGAAGCAATACCTAATACCTGAAGCAGGATCTTATTTATTATAAGCACTATATTAATTGATATTACAGCTAATGAATTACAGTATACAAGCCATTTACAAAAATATAATGCTTAACAATATATTAAAATTGTAATACACAATTTCTTCAATCAAAATATTCATGCATCTAATAACCAAAAAAATTAATCAAAAGTTCTTTTCCAAATTGTGACAATATTTCAACTCTATACATTAGTTTACACAATTAATTGATGCTAAATAAAGATACCATTAAAGATCACCGCTTTATTCATCAAATATTCCTTATATACGATTACGCCTAAGTATTTTCAAAAGAGTGAAAAACACGCTAGTTTTTCAAAGGTGGGAAAAGGAAATGATGGGTCACGCATAAGTGGAACATGCTACGAATACTCAACATCAGCGTAATACTTCATAACTTTATCTCAGAACAGTCAAGTCTAATCTTAAATTATAAAGAAACAAGGATATGGTAAATTAATACTGGTAAAGAGAAAATTTTTTGACTACGTGATAAAAACTGAAAATTCATTCATCCAAAAGTTAATCTAATAACGTACGGAGAAACTTATATGAAGTTCCATATGATTAAACTGCTCTTATTATTAAAGAACATACTCACCTGTACGAATCTCTTTTGTCGAAAAATTATGTTAAATTCTTTAAAAACATAGAGCAACAAGAACCAAACAAGGCACCCTCTAATCATCCATGAACACTATCGCACAGCAACCGCAGACGTCACCAATGTTTGGAACAATTCCAACCAATGAAATCAGCTATAATTACGATCAAAATTTTAGCGCCAACAGCGAAACATTGGTTTGTCCTCCCCAAGCGGCGATTTCTAAGTATTCTCTTCAGCCAATAAAATGCGACGAAGTACTGAAGAAGTAGTTGTAGTGTTAAAGAAATCTGTGAAGAAAATGTTATTTTTACTTTGATAGAACAAGACAATTTTACTGGAATATTAAAAAAAAAAAAAAAAATTGAAGTCTTTTATTACTAGCCCTATATAGTAAATACATGCCGTCGAAATATAATTATGTTACGTAATCGGAATAATTTTGTCAAAGAACTAAACAATTATTTATGGAATAATAAATTTTGAGCTCCACCAGCTGAGACTAAACTCTTAAGTATTTTTGAAAAGAAGAAAAGGCAGTATTTAGGAAATACCTCATGCATTCATGCTGCATACTTAAGGGCAAAAATTGGAAAATTACTTTTTACTCCTGTATGTAGCATGAATATAAGATGATGAATTGATAGTGTGCGTTTGGTTATGGGGAAGCAAACAAATATTTTTTGATGAAAAATCTCTGCATACATTGAACTGCGGTGCTTAACCACCAGGGTGCCTGGGCGCCATAGCCCTACCCCTCATCGAATAACATGATAAAAGTTTCGAATTATGAGAAATATAACTGAATGTGCTAAATAATTAAATGAATAAGAGTTTAAATTCATAATTGCTAATAGTTAAATACATATTTTTTTCCTTAAGTACCTAATTACTAATCCATACATAATTAACTATTTTTTAACAACTATTTCACAGAGAATACATGTTCACACAAGAGAAACATAATACGAAGTGCGACGCCTTAGTGCCACTAGTAAAAACAAAATGCAATCAGGAGGAAAAAAGAACAATATACAATAAAGAATCTGAGCAACAATTTGCATAACACATATACAAAATTACATATTACTAACATTTAGGATCGCCCTTGGGCGTTTACTGAAATTGGGGTCCCTAGTATCATAACAATAGTTAACAACCACAGGATTGTCCAGAAGTTCCTGTTTATCATAAAATGCCCTAGATAGGCGGCAATAAAAATCACAAAGATCCTCTATTCTTAACTCTTTACGAATTTGGCTATTCCGAATGTACCAGGGGGCATTACATATCATACGCAATACCCCGTTTTGGGCAGCTTGTAACTGCCTTCTCAAACTTTTGCACGAGTATGCCCAGACGGGGCATGCATAACTAAGAATTGGGCGCAACATGGTTTTGTAAATGAGCAACTTATTATCAATAGATAAAACACTGTTTCGAGCAATTAAGGGGAAGAGTGAAGCTTTACTAGCTCGAAACTTCCTGAGAATATGTGTAACGTGGGGTTCCATGTAAGAGATTTACTGAGGATCACACCAAGATAAGGGACCTGATTGACCCAGGTAATGTCCACACCATACATTTGCAGGTGAGTCGGGAAATTCCTCTTAGTAGTAAACAGTATGGCATGTGTCTTGTCGACATTCACTTTGACTTTCCATTTGGTCAGCCAAGTCTCTAGCGAGTGGATGTGGTGTTGTAGCTGTTGTATTGCTGAACTAACAAATGCACTTTGCGTAAGGATCGCTGTGTCGTCTGCATACATGGCTAGTGTTGTGTTGTGTGTAGTGGGGATGTCGTTCACGTAAATATTGAATAAGGTAGGGCCCAGAAGGGATCCCTCTGGAACACCAGGCCGGTTTGTGGATAATGAACCAGAAACATGAACGACAAAGTGTGTCTACCAGTTAGGTAGGATTTAATTATGTTTGTGATGTAGCCTGGGAGTCCCAGGTTGTGTAATTTGTATATGAGGGCATCCAGCCCTACTCTATCGAAGGCCTTGGCGACACCTAAGAAAAGTCCACCAGTGACACGATGTTGTTGCATCCCACTGCTTATTAACTCAACAACTCTGTAGAGTTGATGCGTTGTCGAGTGCTTACGCCTGAACCCAAACTGATAGGGTATGAGGATCTTCTGCTCATCCAGGAAGATGTTTAGTCTATTGAGAATAACTGCTTCCACGATTTTGCTAATTGAATTTAGCAAACTGATTGGTCGGTAACTCTCAGGAGCAGTCGCAGGCTTGTTGGGCTTTAGCAGAGGGACAATCTTGGCCGTTTTCCAACAGGTTGGGATCGTAGTATGATATTCACTAGCTTGGTGAAGTAGAGTATCATCTTGACAGGGAAGTGCTTGATCATTTCATTTGTGACCCCGTCTACTCCAGGGCTCTTCCTTTTTGCAATTCGCATGATATAGAGACAGACCTCCGAAGGCATGGCTGAGATAATGTTGTCTGTGCACGGCTGTGTTGTAAAAATGGAGTGTAAGTCAGCAATATGCTGTTCAGTGTCTGAGTCTGAAATGTTGTTAATGCAGAACTGAGATTCTAGATGCTGAGGTAAAAGCTCTGCTTTCTCAGTTCCTGTGTAATAGATCCGTTGAGGGCCGTGAAGGGGCAGAATGGCGTTATAGCATTTTTTGTACCTCTTCACTGCTTTCCACAAGGAGTTATCCTCTGCAGAAAGAGATCTGAGGTAGTTAGTCCAGCGATCTTGTGAGAGTTTATTTGTAAGAAACTTGACCGCTTCGCACAGGCGATTGAAGTTCCTTTTATCATCACGGTGTTTGGTACGTTGATACTCTCGTCTTGCAGCTTTCTCTCTTTAATCAATAATCTGAGCTCTTGAGGCTTGTGTTTCATACCAGGTTTAACTTCAACTTGTGCTTTCTCATAAGCATTTTGTATATTTTCAGTGAGGTCCTTGACCAAACTATCAATGTCACTCCCCTTGTGTATCGTGGGTTGCAGTTATCACCAAATATCATTTCTGAGATCGATTGTTATTCTGACTTTAGGCATTAAATGTTTAGGTTATGGTTATGGTAGCAATAAGAACTCTAAGTAACTTTTTTATACCTTCATGTTCATTTTTTGCAGGCATAATCAAATCATCCATGTAAATAATTAAGAAACCGTCCTTCAGTAATTCTCTAAACACAGAGTAAATGTACCTCTGAAACATATTAGGATAGATGCACAAACCGAAAGGAGCTTTTAAAAACTCCTGTATGCCGTTATGTGTTACAAACGCGATGTATATTTTTCTTTTTTCATCAGTATCCACATGGAAAACCCCATTTTTTAGATCTATAACGGTGAAAACTTTTGCTTCTTCAAGATGATCTAACACATCTGATATCAGAAGGAATTGAAATCTGCCTGTAATAATCGTTTTATTTAATTTCTTATAATCAACACATAATCGGTAAGAACTGGCTTTCTTTTCACACAAGACAGCCGGAGCAAAATAATTTGAAGAGCTATTTTTACTATACCATTATTTAAATTCCTTGATTGGTCTATCAACAATCCTTCGTTCGGCGAAGCCCATTCTTCAATTTGATATACGGGCATGTTATCTGATAATACAATATGCATTTTTAACGGGCAACAAGGGATATTTTCCGAAAGTTGTAATCTCTAATTAAACAGGAAACAGCATTACGCAATTTTCTATTAATGATGCGAGATAAATCTCTATCCCCCTCCTCCGCACCTATACAAATGAAACGCAGAAAGAGCTAGGAGTAAGGTCATAAATCTGTTTGAAGACGAACACAGCACTAACAGATTTAGTGCTCAATTTCCTCTGATTGACAGATTTATTCTCTAATTGCAATAGTAGTCAAACACTGCAGTTAAGCTCGATGCAAATTAAACGTAAGTCTCATCTTGTGTTCTCTGAGCTTTCTTAAAATTCTTTAAAGAATCTATGGGAATTGGTTGAAATTTTTTAATATTAAAGGCCTTTATTTTGTCATAGTCCTTTAATTCTTCTTTACTGACAAAAATTAAAATGTTATGTATTTTTTCTCCTAATATGTTATCAATATTTCCGCTTTCAATTCGTCTGCAACAATTTCTATCAATTGACACGAAAAACAAATTCAACACTTCTTCCGGTTTATCCGGAACGTGGATAGTTACGGTTTTAATACTTTTGATTAATTTTTCTAAGTTAATCCCTGAGAAGTCATTTTCTGACATTCACGAAGTTGACTGAATGTGTTGTGTTTTCGCGGTTTCTATTTCAAGTTCCTTTTGAATTGAGCCTGCTTCAGTTTTTTTAGTCTATCTTCTACAGTTACGTTAATAACGTTAACGACAAAGTCGCTGTCGACACATCATAATTCTCTATTAGATTTCGCAGTTCTGTTACTTTCGGATTAGTAGGTAAACTTCCTCACGTACCTATACCTAATCTTGACATCCTAATCTTGATCCATCTTGACTAAACACCCAATTTTTTTCTCTGAGTAAAATATCGTATACTTAAGGAAGAATTAAACTTCCAGACATACAGAGATTTTATTAATTTATGTACAATGGGTGTTGAAGAATTTACAGGTTATAGGAAAAAGCAGATGCAATCATAATTGATTCCTGCAAGCACATTATTTAAAGTCTATAAAAATCCAGGCACAAATATTGTAATTAATTAATGGAGTTGTGAGGGAGCGTGAATCATCAGTGGAAAGGATGAACAGCGTTTACAAGAAAGAAATGTAAAAGTTGCTATGTCTTTAACACAAAAAGGCACTCTAAACACAGTAGAACTGAGAAGTTATGAATGGCAGACCAAAAAAAAAAAAAAATGTGGTCTGTAGTAGGAATATGAACATTCTTGCGCCACTTATGGTAAGTAAATTACCTCAGTTGGTACCTTGGTTGAGAAAGAGTGGCAATGCCTCAGTTAATCGCGAGACTGTGATTATAACAATAGTTTAAAGATTTTAAAAATAGATTTGAGTTTGCGATGAAGCGGTTTGTTGAAAATAATTGAAACAGAATGTCTGTGTCTTTAAAGAAACTTCTTGTCTGTCAATTTCATGCGAGCCGTCTCATTTATCTGATGAGTATCTTTAATCTAAAGTAACCGATAAAAATGTTTGACAGCGCTTCAAGATGAGCACTACCGTGTCGAGAAGAAAACTTTAACATTCCAAATCTAAGAATGAGTAAAAATTTAAATTTAAATAGAACCAATTAATAATTTTAGGCTTATAAAATTAGCTTTTAAGAGCTGCTATTTAATTAACTGCAATATAAATACATATTTGTAATATTTCTTGAAAAAAAATACGAGTTGTGCAATGCTATAAGTAATTTCATCACTTTTTTGATTCTGTCCTTCTAAGTTTATTGTTGAAGCATAAAATAGAAGGTTTGAGCAGAGTTTCAAATAATGGGACGTTTCATGCAGTTCTCTATTATGTGCGGAAAGATCTTGCTCTGTTTAAATATATAAATAACTTAGTCTTGTCCTTAAATAACACGCGTCATTAAATATATAAAATTGTCCAAGAAGAAAGACAAGCTGCGGAAAAGAATGAGCATAAAAAAACGCACTCGCTAATATAAATATTACAAATTATCCATCTACAGCTTATAACATATATGCGATAGGGATAGCTGAGAATGAGACTCATGAATCCCAGAAAAATAACCTCAGCGAAAAAGGCCCCTAGAATCTAGAAAATGTCAAACCTGACTTTTTTTCACCTAGAATATATTAATATTTGAATAAAACTTACCCTCATATAGCATTAATGAACATATAGCATTAATGAACGAAATAGAATAAAATTTAAGATCATAAAAACGCGTAACAATAACAAATTAAGCCTTGTAAAACACCAAATTCTGTAAAACAATATTTGTACAGCAGCACGTAAGTTTAGGAATTAACCCCCACCACCACTACCACACACACACACACACATTATAAAAAATAATACAATGTACCTTCAATAAACATCGCTAATCTCTGTATACCATTGTGATATCTTGAAGTTTTAAGTACACTGTTGACCATGTAAATGGTAAACCACAAACGAAACGCCGCGGAAGCATAAAATCTGCATGGGAGATAGAACATGCTAGTGTAAACGAATGATTACCCTTTTACGACATGTGCAGGTTATAGGCGAGAGTAATGACAACTCAAAGTAGTATAAAAAGGCAGGCTGATATGTCGATTTTTCATTTATAAATTGCATTTATTCGCTCATCAGAGGTTCCATTATGCTTCTTGTAAGAAGACAGAATTCTTACCAGCAGAGGAATACATCTCAGAATTCGATCGCAGAAGAATCGCTACTTTTTAGGACTGGATTACCGGATCGCATTCGTATAGGTTGAGAGAGAGTAACTGTTATAAGAAATGGATATCCATAAGTCCAGGAGGGCAACACAGATTGGCAGTTAGGACGGTGGCCTCCATTCTCAAATCAGATATTTTGTCTGCATAGCTGTTAGAGATCTTTTAGTTGCTGTGTACTTCAAGTTTGGAAATTAGGCATTGCACCTGATATCTGAATAGCATCACATATCTGAATTCCAGTGCGACACGACGGGTTGATAACATTTTTTTCTATTTTACTACAGTCTAGGAATCAACACCTACAATAATGCACTCACTGTCATAGAAGGAAGCATCAATGGTGTGACTACGTTTGTTCTCACGAATCGCACTTTTGCTTGCAGCATCAGTTTGGTCAAATTCTTGAATAGAAGGCTTGAGAAAAACAAACGATAAAGGCTTGCCTCTTCTTCATCATACCAGCTGACATTTAGATTCATGGCTTGGGATGCTATAAGTGCACAACCCTTTCACCTCTAGTCCACATATTTGGTACTCTGACTCCACTCAGTTATACTGTTGAGGTTTCAATGCTCGCAACTGGGCGATATCTTCAATTATTTAGTCAATAGTTACAGAAATACTGGTATGACAACATACTCAAAACGAGATATGAATTCTTCTGAGAACCGAAGCCGCTTGAATTGCCATACCCGTAAAAGCCAAAGTTCGTTCGACTGTATCTCAGCCGGATAATAGTTGGTATTTTTGCCAGAGGCGACGGATGCCCGGGCGACCGATTCTATACGGTCTGTACCTCAAAACAACCGGAACTTTTAATCATTTTATTATTCCATTTGAATTAAAACGGAAAAAAGAAAGAATGAAAATACATCGATATGTTTGTAAAATAAATTAATGTATGTGCAAAATAAATATAGAATTCCGCAAAATGCTTTCCTTCATGTTGCAAGCAAGTCTGTGCTACACCATGAAGATTTCGGAAGTTTAATGCTACTTCATTTATTCTTATGAGAAGATACAGTACATTGTCCTGAAAAATTCTCATCTCACTCTAAAAGCAATCGGACGTTCCAAAATCTAAATAATAACACCTGTCTCTTTATTTAATTATCCATATTTACATCGTACATTCGACTTTTAGAAATTATTAACATATTATTATGAAAATTTTTCATGTCTTGTAATAGCTTGAGTCAAAAATAAAAATGTAATCCTGTATCTAATGTAATTTCTTCCTGTATCTCCGTTACCATATTTTTCTAGCAACAGCTCTTTATATTTTTTCTAACTAAACTTCTTATGATTCTGTATGAAAAGAGACAGGTCTTACCGACATCATTTCAAAATAGCTGCAGATTTCGCAAACGAGTCAACAATTTTATTACCACGATCGCCAGACTGGCGGTATACCGAGAATAATTTTACATGAGCTTTTTTTCAGTATATCGATGCAAAAATACCGTAATATCTTGTTATTTAATAAATAAATATAATTATTGTTGAAGTGGCAACGCCATGTTTGTGTTAAACCGTTACTCAGTAACGGATTTTATTGTTTGTTGTTGAGATATTGTTTTAAAAAGATTAGCATTCTGAAGATTTTTACAGCTAGGAGTAGTATGAAATTTTGCCACTTAAGAATTGTATAAAATTTGTCTATCGCCGAGAACTAGAAATAAAATTTATGTTCTACTAAGAAGATTGTCTGTTTTGTAAATTACTGCAAAATACATTACAATACTTTTTAAAGTCCAAAATACTATACAGTCGATTTTTATAAGACGCTGAAGCTTTTAAAACATTTCACTGTGTGTTGAAAAGTTCTAGAGTAATGATTATCCTAGCGAAAATTTCCTTTATTGCTACTAATTCGACTTTCAAAACTGAAACCCGCCCCCTTTTTTTTTTTTTTTTTTTCTAATGACATTGTTGAATAGTATGGAAAAACAGAGCTTGACCTACTCTGTTTTTTCATCAGTGAATATTTCATATCCTTGAAAATTTGAATCTTCAAATTTTTGCAGAGTGTTGACATCCCTTTAAGGTTCTAAAATCTTTATCGCATTTTCTTAGCTCTGTGTCTTTAACTGTATTGTTACGAAATGTCCAAGCGCGGTAAGATGGCTTCCCCGCAGAGCAGTTTTAGGATGGCCATAAAATGGCAAGGTAAGGAAGGGTTGTAACATTTGACGAAAACTCGCCCATTTGGCGACAAAATTGGCAATATGCCATGGACGGATGGAGAACTTTCTGGAACGAATTCTTACCGGTTTAGCCTAGAATGTTCTCGAACACAAGTCAAAAGCTATATAAACCCTGCTAGTACGCGGCGAGTTAGTGTCTCGAGTCAGTTAGTCGTGCCGGGTGAGTCGTCGAGATCACCGAAAGAATCTCTTAGGCTGCTATCACACGTCGGTTTGTTTCGAAAGAACAACTGTTTGGAACAATTTTTCTGCTTTGTCACAACAGCCAGTCACCACAGCTCGCTTTGTGGTTAACACAGGGGAAACTAGTTCTCCATTACAAACAAGCTAACAGCATTCGGCGCTGATAGCTGATTGGTTGAAAACGAACAACTTGCAACTTTTTTCGAAAGGAAGGAAAAAGTCGCACGTCTTTCTTTCAATAGTAAACCAGGCAGAAAAATTGTCTCAAACAGTTGTTCGTGTAAAACAAACGCCGTGTGATATGGACCTTAGTGTATCGCGGTTAGTGCATCGTCGAGAGAGTGTGTTGAGCTCCGGAACGACTGAACCGAGAGCTGTACTCTAGTGTATCGTCTAGTGCATCGCGAGTTGTAGCGTGGAGAGTCTCGAGAGTACGTGGAGTTCCGAGAATGACCGAGCAGAGTCGGGAGCTGTACTCTGGTGCTTTGCAGTAAAGCTGTCTCCACCGTTATAGCCTGATAACCTGGAGGCTGTGTCGCTGATTGTGACAGCGTGTTTACAGTAGTTCTTCGATGACTGTAAATAGGATTTTGGAACTGTCCTGATTAATATTGGCTAAATAAAGTGTTTCGATACTTCATTAAGTACTGTTGTCATCATTCACTGCAAATCCACACGAACTCCGTACAAACGTGAAGGAAGAAAATAACGTAACAACTGGTGTCGGAAAATGACGTGACAGTATAGTTTTAAACTACTGGCAGATTGCATTTTTTTTCCTCTACTGCTATAGTATGCATAATCCGGCGAATCTTGCTGTCAGTCTGTATCCCTAGAGTAAACTAGAAGTTTTCTCTGTATAATTATCTTATTTGGAATTTTTTTTTTTCTGTTGTTCATTAAGAATAAATGACAGCTGAGGCGACAGCATTATCGCAGTTCGATACCCGAGCGTCACAGCTCATAAATAATTACATATCACGTTCAAGCATTGGCATTTTCTTTTCATAGAACAACCCTTAAGAGAACAGAAAATTAATAATAGCAATAACAATTCAGTTAAATCATAGCTGCGAGTGATATTTCGAAGAAGAATACTGAGTCACGCCGTGAGTAAGTTTCTCTTTCTTTAGAGTGCCTTCGAAGTGCAATTGGAAGCACATACGGCTAGCATCGGGAGAGACGGAACTGAAATACCGATGAACTTTCTTTGGTCATTCCTGATTTTTCATGTCACTGAAATGTCACTGAGTGAAAATAAATACAGGGAACAGAAATGGCCAGAGGGGAAACTTTTGCATATAAGGTCTATATTATGTAAGGTCTATATTATTATTGTCGCATATAAGGTCTATATTATTATTGTCGAAGAAGAATACTGAGTCACGCTGTAAGTAATTTTCTCTTTCTTTAGAATACAGGGAACAGAAATGATCAGAGGGGAAACTTTTGCATATAAGGTCTATATTATGTAAGGTATATATTACTATTGTCGCATATAAGGTCTATATTATTATTGTCGAAGAAGAGTACTGAGTCACGCTGTAAGTAATTTTCTCTTTCTTTAGAATACAGGGAACAGATATGGCCAGAGGGGAAACTTTTGCATATAAGGTCTACATTATGTAAGGTCTATATTATTATTGTCGAAGAAGAATACTGAGTCACGCTGTAAGTAATTTTCTCTTTCTTTAGAATACAGGGAACAGAAATGGTCAGAGGGGAAACTTTTGCATATAAGGTCTATATTATGTAAGGTCTACAATAATACTGTCGAAGTATTATTGTCGAAGAAGAATACTGAGTCACGCTGTGTATATTTTCTCTTTCTTCAGAGTGCCTTCGAAGTGCAATTGGAAGTACATTCATGTCACTTAGTTTCAAAAATATTTTAAATGATTCTACAAGGGAAGCCCGAACTGAAATAGGGTGAATTATTATTTGTTATCATTAGGATTTGGCGGCTCAATTCCCTTTTTCCTATTCTCCCTTTACTGTACGGAATTTTTCCTTCCTTAGTGCTCACCTTCTTTGTGTAACTGGAGGTACATCCGACTGGCAGTCGGGAAGTCTGGAGTTCAAATCAAGGAGACTGTATTCCTAGTTTTTCCTGTTTCATGTTCTGGTACAAGCTTAATGCTTTCTACAGCATGATGCTGACTATTCGAAAACACGCAAAACATACTTGCAATCAAAAAACTTGGTTGGAGATGTGGGATGAAGGATTAAAAACGATTTTCAGAACCATATAAAAATTTGGGTGAAAGAGTCAAAAATTGTATTGAATGGGGAAATGTATGACTGTAAATGAAATTAAAAACTAGATTGAAGAAAAATACTAAACAAAGAGAAATAAAATATATTTGATCATTTTAATCAAATTTGAGCTGTAGCTCACGGAATTTTGAGTAAGGCGACGTAGTAAGGTCACAGGATTTGTGCGCTTAAGATTGCGATTGAAATCATACTGCGGCATCCCCGAATTAATCCACGATTTCACTTATCCTCGATTGACAGGTACGTAGAGATGGGAATGTTGTTAAGTTCCGTAAACTGAAAGTTTCAAAATTCAAGTAAAGGGATAGTAATTCACAAATAATCGAAAATAAACTAAAATCTCAAAAACACCTAATGCTGTCATCTCATGCATCCGTATTCTCTTTGTGGCGGTGAAAATAAATACAGGGAACAGAAATGTTCAGAGGGGAAACTTTTGCGGCTCTAGTGTAGAATTGGGTGCCCCTTCAATTAGCGAAATTTTTAAAAAAATTTTGGCGATGAAACCTCACTTCTTTTTACCATCATAGTTTTAACTTTTAGCTTCCTGACTTTATTTAAATGAAAATAGATTGAGGTGTACATGGACAAATTTAAGGCAGTGCGCAATGCCTAGTTTTTGCAATTCTACGATATTTTTTCAAGTGAAAACAGATCGATGTGTACATGGACACAGAGTTTGTGCAATTCTTTGTCTTCTTATTTTGGTTTTGTGTAGGCGTCAAAATTCTTGGCGTCAAAAAAGAATCACCAAGAAACAAGGGGCACCCAATTGTAAACTTTTACCACTTTTGCATATAAGGTCTATATTATGTAAGGTCTACAATAATACTGCCATCTCATGCATCCGTATTGTCTTTGGGACGGTGAAAATAAATACAGGGGACAGAAATGGTCAGAGGGGAAACTTTGCATATAAGGTGTATATTATGTAAAGTCTACAATAATACTGTCATCTCATGCATCCGTATTATCTTTGGGGCGGTGAAAATAAATACGGGGGACAGAAATGGTCAGAGGGGAAACTTTTGAATATAAGGTCTATATTATGTAAGGTCTACTATAATACTGTCATCTCATGCATCCGTATTCTCTTTGGGGCGGCGAAAATAAATACAGGAAACAGAAATGTTCAGGGGGAAAGTTTTGCATATAAGGTCTATATTATGTAAGGTCTACAATAAAAATTTATTTTCTTCATACACCAACCTGATGGTAAGGAATTTCGACTGTCAAGGATCACAGAATACAGTCACCCATCTTTGTTGCACGTGCACGTGTTCCTGCATTTTAACTTTTTCGGCATAGCTTTCTCTTAAAATTTGTCTCGTGCAGCATTGCATGGCGAAATACAACAATTTTAACTACAATTCTACAAAAATTATCTAACTAAATACAAAACTCGTAACATTATATTTAAATGCGCGCAATAGATGCTACATATTCTAACCTCCCTCACCCTCTTCTGACAACAGGAAAACAAAGTTATACAGATATATAGCATGATTTGGGGACCCTGTAAGTTTATTTCCTTACTTCCGTATTCTTACTTCTTATTAACGGGACGGTGGACTTTAAAATAGCTAAAAATCAACCAATATATTGAATTTATTTTTTACTCTCGTAATATTCCATATACGTAACTACATCGTATGCAAAAAACCGAATTCGAATATTCTAATTTTTAAAGAAGTTACAAGCATTTAAAATCTGTAAGTATTTCAACAGTTATAATTTACATATTTGCCCCCCAAAAGTGCTTATTTCTAAAAAAAAAAAAAAGGCTAGAACTGTCAAAGTATAGACAACTATTAATGAATTTAACTTTGGTTATGTAAGTGCTATACGCGTGGAGCAACGAATAGGGATTGTTTTCCCTATTCGTTGCAAAAAACCGGGATCAACGTCGCTTGAACCAAAAGAGAAGTTTGCTTCCTCGGAAAGAAACAGAAATAGTAAAAAATATTGTAAAGCATTAAAAGATAATGCAAATTTGACAAATAAAGGTAAAACCTAGGGTGCGGGTGAATTTTAAAAGTTTCATTGGATATAATGCATAAATTGTTTCTCCCTAAAACTTTGAATCACATATCAACTTGCGATATGTTTACATTTGTCATATTTAACATTATGAGATTAAAAATAGTTAAATGATACGAAAATGTTATCTAGCGTTTACAAATTCATATTTAAAGTTAATTTGCTGTTTCTCATGACCATGTAAGACCAAAATAAGTTTGAAGAAAATAAATTCGATTTTCACAAAACAAATTTTTTCGCAGTTCGCATGTCTTGAAAATGCTCCTTGCGACTAATTTTTAGTTAAATAAATTTAAATTTTAAATATTTGGAAAAAATTATCTTGCTATACACTGGTGTGCAAAAATTAAGGACGAAGTCGGAAAATTAGCATATCAGCTGAACGAAGAGGCAGAGCGGACAGAAAGACCAATCAGGAGATTAAGTAAGGTGATATACGGTAGCACATGCGCAGATATGCAGGTAGACGTAATGGGGGAGTGTCTGAGTAGTATAAAGCATGTTGTCGGTGTAAGATCAGTATTTCTGGCAAAGAGATTGCACGCCGTATAGCAGTTAAAATCACACCGAGTTGCTGCCTCAGCGAGAAATGGCGAATAATCAATCTGTTAGACGACATCTGGATGCTTTTACCCGAGGTCTAATCATTGGGAAGTTGGAGGAAGGCCGCAGTGTGACAAGTGTGACTGCAGAGTTCGGAATTGCTCACAGCATCGTTTCACGACTTTGGAGACAATTTCAAACTACAGGAACAGCTATCCGGGGGTTTAGTAGTGGTCATCCACGAGGAACCACACCCGCAGATGACCGGTATATTGCCTTACAGGCCAGAAGAAACAGGCGGCAGACAGCGGGAGAAATCGCTAGACACACGACACAGGCGACTGGACGACCGATATCGCGTTTTACCGTGGCCAGAAGACTGCACGGTGGTGGTCTGTTTGCACGACGCCCTGTACGGTGTATACCTCTAACGCCTGCCCATCGGAGAAGGCGTTCTCTGTGGTGCCGGGAACACCGGAATTGGAGAGACAATGAATGGGGACGAGTACTCTTTACAGATGAGAGCAGATTCAGTCTGAGTAGCGATTCTCATCGCATACTCATCTGGAGAGAGCGGGAAAGCCGCAATCATCCCTCGAACATCATTGAAAGGGACAGGTATGGAGGTGGCGGTGTTCTCGTTTGGGGAGGCATCATGCTTGGTAGTCGTACAGACCTTCACATCTTCGACGCAGGTTCAGTCAACGGGACCCGTTATTGTAACGAGATTCTTCTTCCATATGTGCGTCTTTTTAGAGGCGCTATGGGTCCGCAGTTCCTTTTCATGGACGACAATGCACCATGTCATCGCACAGTAGCTGCCGAACAGCTCTTAGAGAGTGAGGATTTTGAACGTATGGATTGGCCGGCACGATCTCCGGATCTCAATCCCATCGAGCATGTATGGGATTTTCTAGGCAGACGCTTGGCAGCTCGTACCTTACCACCAGTAACGATTCCGGAGCTTCGATTGGCGCTGCAAGACGAATGGGCAGCAA
Source organism: Stegodyphus dumicola (assembly GCF_044657685.1). Classification (NCBI taxonomy): domain Eukaryota; kingdom Metazoa; phylum Arthropoda; class Arachnida; order Araneae; family Eresidae; genus Stegodyphus; species Stegodyphus dumicola. The sequence continues at coordinate 180,279,073 of NC_140776.1, read as the reverse complement.
TGCCTCTACAACTCATTGACACCCTCATTCTCAGCATGGGCAGACGCTGTGAAACCTGCCTAGCAGTCAGGGGAGATCATATCCCCTATTAAAGACGGGATGTTTCTTGCTGGACACCCATCACAGGGATGTTTTGGCCTTCAGTCGCATTGCGCTCCATGCTACTTTTTCAATAAAGCTTCTTTTTATCCCTCTGATTTCTCTTTTAGTAAGTGTTGCTTACATTACTCATGTCCTTACGTATTGGGGATCTTACGGTATTAAATGTGTTGATTTGGAAAGCTTTTGTACAAAGTTATATTGAAAAAACCGTCTCGTCCTTAATTTTTGCACACCAGTGTATGTTACAGTAGAACTGTGTATCCATTTTTTGATATGAGGTTATCAAGAAGTTTAAACTTGTGATAATGTTTAACGAAAGGTGATATTTTTCTGAAAACTGGGTTTTCAGAAATTATTTAAGTTAAACTAATTAAACTCATTAAAATTCTTTTTAAAAATTTTTTATCCATCGTATTCAATAACGGATGCACAAAAACTTAAGTCTTTATAACTAACTTAAAGGAAAAATTAGGAAAAAATGTTGAAAATTGGAGGGTATAACGTTGCGCGCCTACAACTTGCACGCAACCAAGAGGTGACTGTGAAAACTTGTATAAAAGATAGAGCCTTTTGAAGGGTTTAAGTTCCTTTTTATTCAACGTAATAAATTACAATTGCGTTCTCTTGACGCTTACAGACGATGCCAACTTGGCAGTCAAATAAAAATAATAACCTGAAAAGAAAGTAAAGACAAGATTCTAAAATAACTAATTCACCGCGTTTTACAATACCGCTGCTAATTCAGCAGACTTGAAGCTCACTGGAACGATGACCACTACTTCCCGCCAAGCACATAGGCCGCAACGCGGGGTTCTTCAATTCTCGCTAACTACCTTCGCGCTCGCTAAGTAAGAGAATCTCTCACACCGAACTTGTTTCCTTCTATTTAAATCAGAATACTTCCGCTGATAATTTGAATCCTTGCGCGTTCTACTCAAATTTACATATTCTGGCATTGGCAGTTCCAGGGAAGAGTAAGGCTTGACAGGAAAGATAGTTTAAACTTAAAATAAATGTTAGTTAAAATAAATATAAACCCTACATTTGCCGCTGCCAGAATTTGGAAAACTTGGAAGCAGGTCCTACAAACGACCTGTTGTAAGTTTATCTAATTCTGAACTAACTGGCGAGAACCTCGTTTACACAAAAAAAAAAAAAAATCTTATGTAACAATTATACTAAAATTCTGTTGCTCGTTACAAAGCTTTCTTCTTACAGCAACTTTTCCTGGACTTCATCAATCAATCTTGGTCTTTCCTTCCAGCATCTGGAAGGAATAAGTATCAGTATCTTTCTACATACATTATAACTTACACTTTCTTGACACAATAAATTTTTTGTTTTTAAACGATTCGTTTTTCTTAGTTATTGCTTACTTCACATTCATTCAATTTTTCAAGAATTAATTTAACTTTACCCTGGCTCTCCACCGTGTGTGGTGTCAAACGGGAATATTCGTGTTTTAGTCTTACAAAATTTCCCCTAACCACCATGATTTGTTAGAATTCAACAACCAAATAGACACACCTTACTCGACATTCTACAACTCAATGAGCTACTTTAATATTCTTAAAAATTCAAATGTAGGTGGAGAACCCTACAAAACACATTCATTCTAACTTCCCCCTCATTCATCTTTAAACATGCAGGCTTTCGCTCTAAAGCATGACTTTATCTACAATTTACTACTTAAATTTTGACTTCATTGCTTTTAAGCATTCAATTTTAGCATCTACAATTTTATGCTTCTAGACTAAATTCTACTTTTACATAACCTTCAAGTATTTACATACATTTACAAAATTTTAATACATATGCTTTTTACAATTTACCATAAAATGAATCAGAGAAAATAAATTTTTACTTTACTCATTCTTCGCCAAGCTGGCGGCACTGAAAGTAAAATTCTTATTAATACAAGAATACGAAGTTATTTTTATCTTCGGCCAAATTTTGGCTTTAACATAACAGAATTAGTCTTTCGACCAACAGAAAATGCTTGTTTTTAGCTTTTACACTTAAAGAAAATAATACTTTTGCCTTAGCTAAATAAAGTAAAACAAAACTAAGTCTACACCGAGACATATTGACTTTCGTCAAAACATAGAACTTCGTACTTATGCATAACATTTCGGAACAAAAGAGAAAAAAAAAATTATAGAAGGTTTTAACTTATCTTTGAGTTTTCGATGCTTGAAATTCCGTCATCCGTTTTTGGCAAAATTGATCCCAAGTTAGAGGTGTCATGGATGTCAATCTCCTTATTGATCTCCGAGTGTCGTCCCCGTTGCTTTTTCTTTTGCGTCCTCTACATGCTGGCCTCTTGACGGAGTAATCGTCTGGTTGTTGGCCTTTGCGTTTCTGCCTGGGACGGCTGGTCTTGACGTCCTCCGGTCTGGAGTCCTTCTTGAATTCCTTCTGTTCGTCGTATTTTTGTGCCTCCTGTTGGCGTTTCAGTTTCCGGAACGGCGGCCTTGCTGGCACCTGACTCTGTGGCCGTGTGCGCGTTCTCCTTGATGTGTAATTTCTCCTGCTATCCTTTGTAGGTGGTGTTTTTCTTTTTACCACGGTTTCTTTACCCGGTTCATCTGTATTTTTGTTTTTCTTAAACGCCGGAGTTTGAAAATCATTTTTTCTTTTTGATACCGACGTCCGGGTTGTAGAAATGCTAGGTCTCTCTTCAGTTCTCTGTTTCTTGGGTGGTGGAATAGTTGTTGTAGTCTCTGACCCTTCTATTGCGTTTAGACTTGAGTCCTGCAAGAAACTTTTAAGGATTTCAAAATCATTTGGATTATAGTATTTTTTCACCTGGTCGGGACTTGCTTTACAGATTTCCCCTCTGTCGTTCTTAAGATATAATACTACCCCTTTGATTTCTTGAATTACATAGGGGCCTTCAAACTTTGGAGCTAGCTTTGCCATAAAATTGTCTGGGGCACTTGGTAAAGAAAATTTCCGCTTCAATACTTCATCCCGAACTTTAAAATCTGCTTCACGGCGTTTTCTATCATAATATAACTTTTGTCTATTTCTTGCCGTATCCGAGGTTTTAAGCGCCTGATCAATCAACTTTTGCACATCTTGTTGTTTAAACTCCTGCTCTCTTTGTTGCACAAAGAATAATTTATCTAAAGGCGTAATTAACTTTCTGCCTAAAAATAATTCTGCTGGAGTTTTTCCCGTAGTATCATGATGTGCCGTTCTTAAAGCATAAGCTAATTCATTTATGTAGCCATCCCAGCGCTTGTGATGTGTGCTCACGTAACTGCGAATTATTTTTACTATGTTTTTATTAACTCTTTCTGCTATGTTAGCCTGTGGTCTATACGGAACCATTTTGATATGGCGTATGCCAAGTCCATTGCATATGTTTTCAAATACTTGACTAATGAATTGTTTTCCGTTATCGCTAATGACTTTTATCGGTGCACGGTATTTTAAAATGTATCTGTGTAAGAATGCATCTGCGACTGTTTTGGCTGACGCGCGTTTAAGAGGAACAATTTCTACCCATTTTGAAAAATGATCTACTATTACTAAAAGAAAACGATTTTTATTTAACTCGCTCTGGGGGAAGGGACCAAGGAGATCTATTCCTAAAATTTCATTCGGAAATGTAGCGCGAATGCTATTTAAGTACCCGGCCGTGCTGTAATTAATATCATTTATTAACTGACATTGATTGCAGGACCTGACATACGCCGTTACTATTTTGTATAATTGCGGGAAATATACCGCCTCGCGTACCCTTTTTATAGTCTTTCTGACCCCGAGGTGGCCCGCTGTTTTTTTTTCGTGCAACTCCCTCAAAATGCTTAATCGAAGCGAGGCTGGGATGACTGGCTTATACTCAAGATTTTCGTTTGTTGTTTTCGTATAGAATAATAAATTATCTATTATTTCATAGTTTTTTGCTCTATTTCTTATCGCATCGATATCTGTGTGCTCAAAGCTTTCGGGGTCTTTCAAATAAGCATAGATATTTCCAAATTCAGGATCAGCTTTCAGTTCAGTAATAACCGTATCTCTAGAATCTAAAATTTTTGAAGTCAACACAGCGCATTTCAGTTCATTTCCTTCGTCGTCCAGTTTTATACGAGAAAGTGCGTCAGCTACATTGTTTTCCTTACCCGGTTTATATTTTATTGTGATATTATATTCTTGGAGTTTTAAAGCCCATTTTATTAACCTGGGCGTTAGGTTTTTTCCCGAGTAAAGTCTACCAACAGCCGCATGATCCGAAAAGACTGTTACTGGCGATTTGCCGAAATAAACTCGAAATTTGTGTACAGCCATTAATACGGCTAATGTTTCTCTTTCTGTAGCTGTATAATTCCTTTGTGTCTGATTCAATGTTTTACTAAAAAATGCCAGCGGATGGTTATTTTGCATAACAACCGCCCCACCGCATAGTCTGACGCATCTGCTGCAATTTCCAGGTTTTCGTCCCCCTCAGGGAATTTTAAAACAGGGGCATTAATAAGCGCTTCTTTTAATCTTTCAAAAGCTGTGTTAGCTTCCGCTGTCCACGTAAATTTACTCTTTTTTCTTTTGATTACTAAGAGTGGTTCAACAATATTAGCGAAATCTTTTATGAAAGATCGATAATAAGAACATAATCCAAGGAAAGACGAAAGTTTCTTGGCGGTGGGAAATTCTTAATAGCTTTTATTTTTGAATCTTGCGTTTCTATACCCTTTTGCGAAATTTTATAACCGAGATATTTAAGTTCTTTAGTTGCGAACTTGCATTTTGAGGCGTTAATTGTCAGACCGGCCTCTTTTAATAATTTAAAAACTTGTTCAAGGTCATTAATGTGTTGTTCCAACGTACTACTCGTTATAATTATATCATCTAGATAAATTAAAGTTGATTTTCCTAGGACAGGCTTTAGAACAATGTCCATAGCTCTCTGGAATGTTGATGGGGCCCCACACAACCCAAAGGGCATGCGTAAAAATGCATAAGTGCCCGATTTTGTTATAAACGCGGTTTTGTGTATATCTTCGGGTCTCATAGCTATTTGATAGTAGCCAGACGTCAAGTCCAAAGTAGACATATATCTTGTCGATTTAATCTGTCTAATGATCTCGTCTATAACCGGCAAAGGGTAAACTGGAAATTTAGTAATGCTATTTAGTTTTCTGTAATCGATAGCAAACCTCCAAGCCCTTTTATCCGAAGGAGGAAACTCGTTCTTTTTCCTACATAGTACGACTGGACTCGCGTACTCACTATTTATGGGCGTTATTATTTTATTCTTTAACATCTCCTGAATATGTTCTGCGATGATTAAGTCTTTTTGTTTATCATAGCGATACGGTTTAGTCCTACAATGTTTTTCGGCATTTAATTGAATCTTGTGAGTCACGATTTGACAGTTTCCTGGTTTTTCTGAAAACAAATGAGAAAAATTACTCACCACTTGCTGTATTGCTTTACTTTCCTGGTCATTCAAATGGCTAAGGTCCAATTCAGGTGTCTCCACAGGTTCCACCACCCTCTGGTCCATCTCCAAAACCACGGAACTATCTTGAAAATTTAATTTGGCCCTCGCAGCCCTTAAAAAGTCCATACCTAAAATAAGAGAGTGTTGCAGGTGTTTCACCACAAAAATTAATACTTTGAGATTTTCCTCTTTTACCTGTAAGTTTAATGATAATTTCCCGATGCAGTGACATGTTTTTCCTTGCGCCGCTATAATTTCCGTATTTTTTGTTTTAAATAGTCGTATCCTATAAAAATTCTTTTTGAAGAACTTTTCACTCATGAAATTTCCTTCTGCTCCTGTATCGATGAGGGCTTCTACTGGTACATCGCCAACCAGGACTTGTATAATTGGTAGCTGTGAGTTTTTTACGATGACTGTATTTAAATGTCTATTTGAGGGTTTTTTTAAAACTTCCGGGGTCTGGACCCTCCCTTTCACAGGCCCCTCTAGTCGTTTAAAGCTTTCCTTCCAATCTGTGTCTTCTGGGTACGCGGATGCTTATTTTCAAATTTTCTTTTTGGGCCTTGACCTTCGAGTTTCGATGCGTTAGCTTGATAGTTCTTTCCCCCATATGAGCGATTTCCATTTCTGGTTTCCTCCTTCCTTCGGGTATGTTGAGAATATGTTTCCCCTCTCGCTTTTTCCGCTATTCTGCGATTTTGAAACTTCACCGCCAATTCGAAAAGTTCCTGCAATGTGTTTGGGTTTCTAATTTCAAAGTAGTCTTGGACAGCGGGTAACAATCTTGGTAATATTATTTCAATTATCTCCGCATCGGGTTTTTTCCCATACAGCATATCCGTTAGCTTGATTTTTCGTAAAATAAAGTCCGTCAATTGTGCTGTATCCCGTTGATAGAAACTATATAGTTCGGCTTCCAGCCGTGCGCTATCTTTCACTATGGGGAAGGCCTTTACTAACGATTTTTTGAAATTTTCAAATGTATATGTCGGGCTTCCAAATTCCCCTAATAGAAATTTGCCTATGTTCTTCCACCATAGCGCGGCCTGTCCTCTTAGTGCTGATGTGGCGATGGCAACTTTTTGTCTTTCAGGCACAGGGTAGAGCTGAAAGTGGTTTTCTATACCTTCTAAAAATACGGACACCGAATTTTTTCCGTCGAAATAGACGTTTGGCTTGATTGATGCTCTCAAAGTCTGGACCAGGTATCCAAATCCTTCTAACTGAGTTGTCATTTCTTGGTGTTGTCCAGCGGCTTCCATCCAATTTTCGGCCATTTCAGTTCGATAAGTGTTCGGGCGCCAATATAACGTTGCGCGCCTACAACCTGCACGCAACCAAGAGGTGACTGTGAAAACTTGTATAAAAGATAGAGCCTTTTGAAGGGTTTAAGTCCCTTTTTATTCAACGTAATAAATTACAATTGCGTTCTCTTGACGCTTACAGACGATGCCAACTTGGCAGTCAAATAAAAATAATAACCTGAAAAGAAAGTAAAGACAAGATTCTAACTACGAGGCTCTCTAAAATAACTAACTCACCGCGTTTTACAATACCGCTGCTAATTCAGCAGACTTGAAGCTCACTGGAACGATGACCACTACTTCCCGCCAAGCACATAGGCCGCAACGCGGGGTTCTTCAATTCTCGCTAACTACCTCCGCGCTCGCTAAGTAAGAGAATCTCTCACACCGAACTTGTTTCTTTCTATTTAAATCAGAATACTTCCGCTGATAATTTGAATCCTTGCGCGTTCTACTCAAATTTACATATTCTGGCATTGGCAGTTCCAGGGGAAAGTAAGGCTTGACAGGAAAGATAGTTTAAACTTAAAATAAATGTTAGTTAAAATAAATATAAACCCTACAAGGGCAAGGAGAATTTTTAATCTTTAATTTGAAAAAATAATTACTTGTTTTAAAATTTTTTAATTTAAAATAAATTGAAATTTTCAACACATATTTTATAAACTGATGTAATAATATGCATATGTGTAAAATTTCTTGTTGAAAACACAAAAACTTAAAAAAACTAATTTTTAAAGTCCACCGTTCCCTTAAACTTATTTACTACTCTTGCTTCTATATCTTCAAACCTCTCCTTTTTAGCTATGTATTATCAAAGCATTTTTGCTGTTGTTTGCCACAATAATAGTGTGAAAATGTGACACTGCAAGTGCTTGTTACTGGTGTTAATTGACTTGGTACTAGCACCAGTAACAACCTTATAACGTAACAGTACAAGAACTTCATTTGTTTATTTCTCATTCGTCTTTTATGGATTAAATTAAAATGTGTCTTTGTCATAACTACGAGAGAGTATACTGTATTGCAGAGTTTATCAAAGAGTGGTTCGTATCTCGGAATAAAATTTAAACAAAATTCTGGACGCTGTACGACCAAAAATCTATTCGAAATTAGTCTGGCAGCACAAAACGCCTAATATGTCTGTCAGTTTATGATCGTAAAAGAGGACTTACTTGCCAACTGTGGTTATAATCTGTTACTTTAGAATAGGTTCTTCGGAGTTATTTTTTCCTGAGGGTACTCGTTTTTGAGTTATGCCAGATACACACATACTTACGAACAGACGTGACGAAAAAAAATCTCTTCTGAATCAATTTTATAAATGCGTTTGAGGAAAACAATCTTTTATTTAGTCCTTACGTACAGATATTACGTCGAAACATCATTAAATTGCATTCGATAGATGTGAAAATGGATATTTTCGTTGAAATATCATACACGGAATTTTTTTTGTGATTACAATATTTCCTTTACTTCGTACAAGGAAGTAAAATCTTTCATTTACTTGGAATAAACTGAAACTGTAACTAAATTCTAAATTAGTATTAGTAACAGAGATATTATGACCTTGTGTTGAGAAATTAACTAGCTACACAGTTCTTAATTTAACATCAATATCGTAATCTTCCCTTTTCTTGTGCTTGCTTCTGTTTCTAGTTAAGTGTCATCACTGCCTCTCCCTTTTTTACTTCCTTGTACGAAGTAAAAAGGAAGTATTGTAATCGCGAAAAGCTTCAGGCAGCATATTTCAACGAAAATATCCACTTTGACCGCTTTCGAATTTCGAATGCAATTTAACGATGTTTTTGCGTGATATCTGTACGTAAGGACCGAATAAAAGACTGTTTTCCTCCAAAAAAACTAAAAAACTGCTTTAAAATGAATTCTAAAAAGAATTTTTCGTGGCGTCTGTACGAACGTATGTACGTACGTGCGTACGAACGTACGTACGTATCTCGCATAACTCAAAAGCGAGTAGCCTCAGAACGTTGAAATTTTGTATATAGGACTGCTATAACATGTAGATGTGCACCTCGTATTTTGGTTTCAATCGGCCGCACCAAACATACATAAATATATTTATATATATATCCACTCTGTTACCAGGCTCAGTGATCTCAGTTTCTTTACTCTTATATGTTTGTAAATTGTACATTTTTGCTTTAAAAATGATTGAATTATGTTGTTTTTATCTTCCGGTTAAGGGTTTTATGCCTTTAGTAAATCTGTATATATATTTTTAGAATCTAGCGGATTTGTTGCCAATCTAGAGAAACTTAGCTTCGCAACAACAAAGATAACGCATTCATTTATGATTGCCAATTAAATCATGCTTAATCCTTTCTGGAATTTTTTCGAGGAAATAAGCGTTTAAGATTTACTTCGTAATTTTTAATACAGATATTTTGAGTTTTTATGTATTTTTGCCGTGTCGCGAAGTGAAAACTGAATTAATTGAATGAGAAATACTCAATCGTCTGTGAAAAACTGTTTCTTTTTTGTTTTGTTTGCTTAATTTCTTTTATACATAGTTCTAGCTTTATTATAGTATTTGAATAGAACATGTGGCAACGATTAGATAATTCTTTAAATGATATAAATTTTGTGCATTCAGAGTTATAATATATAATATGAACGAAATATAATACTGTTAAGTAAACCTAGCGCCAGAGTGTCGCTATGGTAAACAAAGTGAATTTTAAAGAATGCATTTATTCTATTGTGGTTTATGCGCTGTCAGCGAAGCAGATTTAATTCAATCCAATAAGTTTAAACGAAATGCAAGAAAAAATGCTTATAATTTAATGTTCCGTACAAGGAAGTCATGTGGTGTACAAATCAGATTTTTTTTTTTTTTTCTGTCTTCAGCTACGTGAAACGTAAACTTGTAATTATGGAATATTGTACGTAAGGCATTAATTGTAATTATGTAATTATGGCACCATTTCTACGCTTGTGTATGGCTTAATTATGCTTTATTCAATAAATTATGCAAAAGATAAACTACATCCATGACTACGTAAGACTATTTGTTCAGAAAAATAATCACCAGAAAAATCATAAGCTCCAGTTGTCTTTTGCCAGAATAGACCAATTTTAAATTTTCACGATTATATACTCCCTCTCTCTATATATATTTATATACAGGGTGTATCAATACAGCGGTAACAAACTTTCAGGACTGATAGAGTACTTCTAGACGATGGGAAACCGCGTAGCAATGAATGGTCGCTTTCTCTCGCCAGGAAACGCTTTCCTGCCGAGGTAGTGGCAACACAAAAGTCAAGAAAGAAACGACGCGAACGGGATGAGGGGTGAGAAAACATGTTTATTATCTGGAGTGCAACAAAAACAAAAAAACAAGCAAACAAAAAAAAAAAAAAAAAAAAAAAAAAAAAAACCTGAAATGTTTCAGATTTTAAATTACGTCCAAAGGGGCGTTTTTTAACATTTTGTGTGTTACCTTTCTTTATTAAATATCATGTTCCTCGCACTTAAACCATAAGATCCAGTGCAACAGCAATATCGCAAAATAGTTTTAAAACGAGCATATCTTTAGAATTTCCGATACAGAGACTCACGCGCTGGAGATAAAAATGTTTTTTCTGCACAACGTTGCCATTGCTCGCTTTGAAATCCTTGAGTTTGTTAATCAAAAATTCGTCAAAGTTTTAAAAAATAGGAAATCGATCATAAAACAAATTTCAAATTTTAAATTTGGTCTTCCACATGCTCATATTCGTTGGAGGATTACGTTATTCAAAATTCGATGACTCTATGTACCGTTATTTTATGACAATGTGAGAAATATACATACATTTACGCAGATTTTCATTATTTAATTTCTTCAAATATAATGCAGGACTCTAACATTTTATGGCAACAGTTTGAAAAGTGAACCGACATTTATCCGTCCGACGCAAAATGCCAAAACGAAACTAATAGTCCTTCGGGATTCAAATCCCTTTGGACTAAAAAAAAAAACATAGAGAGGTAACGATCAACAAAGAAGGTGTTGGAATTTATGACGCGGACCGTGATGCAGGAACCGTGCGTCATGCATCTTCCATGCGATCTTCCTGTCGTGATGCAGATCTTCCATGCGCCAGAGAAGTGAATCCTGCATAACGGTCCGGGATCGTAACTTCGAACATCATCTTTAATGACGATCGTTGTTTGTTCTTGCTCCTATATGTAGGTTTCTGCCGTACTAAGCGCAATAAAACATATTTTGTCTCAATGTTCGTGTCCTTCCTTTTTTTTTTTTTTTTTTTTTTCGTTTTGTGTCGTCACTACAGCGTTTCCGACCTTGCTTTACTGTGTGATTTCCGATCTCTCCTGAAAACCGCATCTCCCAGGTGTACCGCATCTCTCCTGAAAGTTTGTCACCTCTGTACTGATACATCCTATATACACTCATGAGCAAAATTGAAAGAATTTAGAAATTATGCCTATTTTTACGAAAAATCTTGAACAAAGATTACTAATTATACCGACGAAGAATTATGTAAATATTCGGAGACGAATACGTAAGCGTAGATGTGTGTGTCTGCGAAAATGTAAGAATATAATGGTATGACGGTTTAAAGGATAAGCTGAGTAGGACTGGACAAAAAAATCCGTTCGAGTGTTCATTGGATAGATGCAAGTTATTTACCAATTTAATAATTTTAAAGGAGAATGCATTCATTGGCAACATTGTTTTATATTTAGCTTTGGCAATGATAAAAGAAAATTCTGAACTACCATTTGAAAACTTGCATATGAGAAACCTCTATTGTATATAAAAAATCCATTTTAGACAGGATTTAAGTAAAATCTGTTCTTCGTGTGCGTCTAAATCGTGGACAAAATATACAAAATTTCAAGTCAATCGGATGTCTCGGAGTTTCGAAGATAGTTTCGGAGATCACCTGATGAGTAAGTTGTATTTTGCTTATATATAGACTGTGTACTCCTCCTCCTCTTGCTCCTCTTCCTGCTCCTCCTCCTGCTGTTCTTCCTCTCGCTGCTCCTCCTTTTGCTGCTCCTGCTCCTCCTCACGCTGCTCCTTCTTCTGCTGCTCCTTTTCTTGTTGCTTCTCCTTCTGCTGCTCCTCCTCTTGCTGCTCCTCCTCTTACTGCTCCTAGTCCTGCTGCTCCTCGTGAGGAACAGCAGCAAGAGGAGCAGCAAGAGAAGGAGCAACAAGAGGAGGAGTAAGAGGAGCAACAGGAGGAGCAGCAGGCGGAGCAGTAAGACGCAACATATATTCGTGGGCAGAATAATTTTGCTTCGGTGCCCACGTGCCTGTCGAGATCAGCCATTTTGCCACGTGTGGCCCGCCATTCCATAATTGTAAATAATAATGTTGTAGTTCTATAGCTAATATTGTAACATTTAAATGGTAAATATCGCATCTGCCCTTGGAGAAGAGGCTTCTTAAGGTTATTTTTATTATCGTCACAAAATTTTTTAACTTGAAATTTATGAGAGAATATGCTTCTGTGGGCAACTGATGTCACGTGTTTGAAATATTTTCCCCTTGGAACAACAACATAATGACCTGTTAGGTTGACTTCTGTTTTCGAAGCAAAAATGTTTGACATCTGTATCATGACTGGTTTAGTGCATTGACAGAAAGCAGCTACAGCAATTGAAGATTTATCGGAACACACTCGAGGACAACCGAAACAACGTTTTACCGAAACAACCGCAATTTACGAATTTTACCGAAATTTACGAAATTTACCGAAACAACGTTTAGTCCATTGATGGTTATTGTGACTGCGGTTAAAATTGTACGAAAGGAGAATAAAATGTGTTATTATAAATAAAAACTGACTGTTGATATTTTAACTATGTTTTGAAGCAATTTAATTTGCAGACAAGTTTATTTGGATATGTAGAATAAACACAGTACTCAAAACAAGAACGTACTTAAAAAAAAAAAAAAAAAAAAAAAAAAAGTCTGAAAGGATTTAGATTGTAACTTCGCATCAGAGAGTTTGTTATGTTTCTTTCTGTTGCCGCTGAGCTCGCAGTTTATCTGCCTGCTCTTGGACGCACTTCTCCTGACACAACTATTTTTACCTTTTTATTAGCATTATTAGTTTATAGTTATTATTGTTATTTAAGAAAAGAAATGCAAAACCTCACTTGTTCCACCAGATAGATCATGAGGCTTGCAGAACTAAAGAAATACCCCACCAATACATAAGAGCTATAATAGAGATGAATAAGATAACACAGTAATATATGACACCTAGATCTGGAGAGAAAAACGAATATATTGTTTCGGATTTTGTATTTAGTTAGCAATTTTTAGTAGAATTGTAATTAAAATCGCTTTATTTCCCCGTGTAATGCAGCGCGTGACGAGTTTTAAGAGAAGCTACGCAGAAAAAGTAAAAATACTGGAGCACGCGCATTTCATGATAGATATCTGGTAATTTACCAGTACATTTAAACCGAATAAATGTAATTGATTACTGTGTTAGCTGTGACTGCAATTCTACTCTTTTGCTTTCCAGAAATCTCAAGAAAATGGAAATTACCAGAACCTTCTGGTGCACGATTAAAAAGTTTTAAAACGCCGAAGAGAAATATCTCAGTTCAGTAGTTCACATAACTGTTTTGTTAATTGTAGTGAGATCGGATTAGCTTTCTCTGAGTTTTGGATTGCGTTTTATTTGATGTTTTAGTAGTCTAAAATGTAACTACTGCGTGATATTGTATGATATTGTGATATTGTACGCATATCTAAGATAAAAATTCAAGCATTGTTTTTATTGCTTGTGATCAGAATAAATTTTGGTGCCCCCCTGACCCAGGCGCCCTTGTGCGGTGAACAATTTTGCCACCCCCACGCGGTGGCCATGGAGGTAGGAAACTTCCTACCTTACTTCCTACCTCCATGGCGGGCCATGGGATTTGACGCGTTCGGATGTAAATATTTTGTAATTACGTCGTAAATATACATATAAATATATATATTTTCTTTTTCTACAACACTTCAGAGTCCTAAGTATATGAAAACAACATATTTTTAAACAACATTTCATTCTGAACGGAATTAAATGCTATACTTTTCACAGGACTGTTTTCTCAGAATGGTTAAATTTGAATGAAATATTTTCACAAGTTTTCGTTAATTACATTAGAAAAAAAATTAAGGTAATTCGATTTTATTCGGTTAAGGTACAAAAATTAAGATCAAAGTTTATTGTATTATTAATATTAAAATTATGCATTATTTCTTTTCTTCTATTTATAGAGCTTCTTCCTAAAATACTTTCTTAAATATGACATGATTTTTTGGCTTCTGAGGCATCTTTTAAATCGAAAAATGTAAGTCAATTTATAATTAATGCTCTATTCAGTTCATTTTAAATTAGAAAATTATTAGGAATTAGCAAAATACTTTAGATAGTACTTGACTTTCTCTGAACATTTCTGAAAGGGAATAAAATAAGTTTTTTTTTTTTTTTTAAGTATTATTTAAAACTTGTAACTGAGTTATTATAAAATGTAAGGGGAATAATTCTTTTAATTATGCTTATCAGATTTTTTTTTACCCTTCATTTCAACAATACATATTCCAAAACTCTTTATTACTTTTTTAAGTGCGCATCTCATAGCATTTGCTTTACAATACCTTTTAACAGATTGCTTTCCAATACGAACAATTCTTGCTTAAATAGTTTTATAACGTATTTGTCAACAGGATTTCAATTTATGTTTACAATTCAATATTAAGGTTATTATATATTTAGATAACATTTATAATCATTATAAATTAGATACATTTAATAATTAGATTTCTTCACAGTACTTTCACAGTTTATAAGTGAATAAATTCTTCATTTCAAATACATTTATAAATAATTTAATGAATGTTTATGTATTTTATCAGAGGCAGATACATGCTGTTTGCAATAATATGCAACAATAATATATGGAAGTGAAAAAAAATTGTTTTATTTAACACATGAATGTTTCTTTCATGCGAAAATGTCCCTTTTTCGATTTGTATGGAACTGTCGTGTGTCGAAATACTATCAGAAAAGTGTCAAGCGAGCTTCTGAATGTAAACAAAGAACACCCCATCTGGTGACCCAAGCTTCAAAGTAGTGCTTCACTTCTAGTGCGGAATGGCCCCTCCTTCCTTTCCTACCTCCATGGTGGTGGCCCTGTCTATAATTCCCCCCTTTTTTTTGTTGTTGTTGTCAGAAAGAGAGGATGATGGTAATTAGAATATCTAGCATCTACTGTTGTTGCATTTCCCCGTGCAGTGCAGAGCGAGACAAATTTTCGGAGAAAGCTATGCCGAAAAAGTAAAAATACAGGAGCACTTGCATTTATCATTGAAAAATAAATGGTTATCTCGGTATCAATAATTGTATTAAATAAATGTAATTGACCACTACGTTAGCTGTAACCGTAATTCCATCCTCTTATTGATTTCCAGAAATCTCGAGAAGCAGAAATTACTAGAAGTACCTAACGACGGTCTGAAATCTATAAAAGGCCGGAGAGATAGTGTTTTAGTCAGTTGTTTAGTTATTGTTTTCCTGCGAGTTTTTTAGTTCCGAGTTAACTGAGATATATCAGAGTTAGCTTTCTCTTTAGAGACGCTGTATATTGGGATTCGGGAAACGGGATTCATAGCACAATAAAATTTCTATCCTAAAGATAATATATGATCTGGTTTCAGGCAGCACTGATGCCGCCGCCTTTTTTTTAAAGCAACGTACTCAGCCAATGAATTGTGATCATATTCAATCCGTTCACGTACTTGCGCTATAAAAGAAACTACATTTATTTATCATTTCAGAACATCACAACGAAACACAACACTTAAAACTCTAATTTTTTGCAGGTGTGCCTAGAAATACGTCTACTTTAAGAGGATGTTAAAAATTTTATAGGTTATAATACAAAAATATTTTCCAAAAAAATTATAAAAAATATTTAAAAATACAAATTTTAAAATTAAGTCATAAAAAATGCGCGAATTATATTATAAGCCTAAATTTCGAATTCTGGAATAAGGCATCAAGTAAATTTAATAATAATAAAAAAGAGATTTTAATAAATATACATCCAGTTCAATTAACATTGAGGAGAACTTTGAGAACTAATTTTTTTAAAAAACTACTCTCGCGATTTTTCAGTTTGGCATAATTCGAGTCTTAGAATCCAGATATGGATAAAATTGACATGTTATTTCAAGTCCGATTTTGTGTCAAAATACCTATATTAGAACAATGCTATATATAAACCTAATACATATCCTACGTTGCGCTTTCGAGACATGAAAAACGCAAGCTGAATTTGGTCAATCAGCCCAGTAGAACGGGAGATATAGAACTTTTTTTTTTTTTTTCTTGGCGCACTGTCTATAAAGTAAAAAATTGGACGCGGACACCTCATGACTTCCTTGTACGACCCATTAAATTATGTGCATTTTTTGCTGCATTTCATTTAAACTTATTTCCTCGAATTTCATTAGAAATAGATTTCTTCTTCAATTAATTCAGTTCTCACTTCGTGGCAAGGCAAAAATACATAAAACTGAAAAATGTAGAAAAACATAAAACTCCAAATACAAATAAAAACAATTAAAAAAATTTTTACAATTAAAATTAGAGTTTCTACGCAAAAACAAGCGATTCGGCCACCAGGCAGATTTTTCGGTGCACAAAATCAAAGTTTATTTTTGGTTCTACGCGGCAAAAAGACGCTGAAGGTGAAGAAACTGACATAATTCACTATTTTGCTAAATTTTAAATGTAAGCAGATATAGCTGCTAAGTTAGGCTTAGCCGCACTTAAACAACTTTTAAGTTATTGATAATTCTATAACTGTTGCACGCAGATTAACTAAAGGGATAAAAACCTTAACCGGAATATGAGAAAAACCATGATTCAATCATTTTTAAAACAAAAAGAGGATAATTTACGGATATATAAGAATAAAAAAATGAGCTCACCGACCCAAGTAACATATATATATATATATATATATATATATATATGTAATAATAAAATTCCATTGTCAAGAATACACTTAAAATTCCACCTGTATGTTCTTTTCATTTTTAATGCCGACGTCAAGTTGTTTTTCCCGCCTTTTCTACACGTACAGTTTTAGAATGTTCTGGAAATATTTAAAGCGAACTGGATTGGCTGACGAGGCTGACGTCATTTCTTGGAAGCTCCGCCTTTCCAGAGGCTATAAAAAGACTCGCAAAAGAATATCAGGGTTTTTTCTTAAATGTCACAATGCAGTAAACTTCATACAAAAAGTTATTAGTAATTCTCTTTATTTATTCCGGATATCTGATTTTGTAACTGCTATTTCTCCTGACCAATAATAAATGGATCTTGTTTTTTTTTAAACTTATCGTCTGATAATTTCAGCTACGACTACATCTATATATATTCAACAATCTATTATTTCCGGACAAAAGCTGGTACATCATATATATATATATATATACCCCGATGCTTTATGTTGTAGCAGTCCGATATACAAAATTTCAAGGTTCTGAGGTTAACAAAACAAAAACAAGAAAAAAAAAAAAAAAACTTTTTCGAATCCATTTTAAATTTATTTCACAATATGCTTGGGGGTAAAGAGTATTTTATTCTCTCCGTACGTACAGATATCACGCAAAAACATCCTTAAATTACATTCGATAGCGGTCAAAATGGATATTTTCGTTTATATATGATACCCGAAATTTTTCCAGATTACAATACTTCCCTTACTTCGTACAAAAAACTAAAACAACAGGGGTGAAAAAAAGAAAAAGAAAGAAAGGAAATGCTAAAAGATTTAGATTTTAACATCGCACCATAGAATTTGTTAAGATTCTTTATGATCTTTTTGAGCATCACAAGTAAGCAATCTGCTGCTAGAATTATTACTGCTGACACAATCTTTTTGTGTTTTTAACTTCATTAGTAAGCAGTGCTTTCTTCGCACTTGCGCTAACATAAAATTCAAGAGAAAACCCACAAAATATTTAAAAATCGCATGTCTTTAGAATTTCTGACAGAGTGTAAAGGCTGTCTGTAGAAACTGTATTGCACCAGATGGCGCTGTGTTCGCCTGAATTCCTTTGAGGACTTCAGAACTTTATGACTGTGAGTGATGTAACAAGAAATTACATCAAGCGCGAATTGCAAGCGAAGTTTATATGTGCTTCTTTATTGTAAATGTATTTATTGTGTCGTCAATAAAAATTGGATAAAATGACAAAAAGAGAGAATCAATGCTGCGCCTGACAGGTAAGCGAAATATCTTTATTATTTGATTTGAATATTGAGTTTTAGAATTATTTAGCGAACGCGACAAAGAATGTATATGCGTATTTACAAAAACTTTTATTTTTTCATATTCGCTATCTGGTTTGTTTGAAAACTAACAGTTGGAGCGACCAGCCGCCTAAAAGAATTATCATAAATAGGAAAAAAAAGTGTATAACGATTTTAATGAATCTAACTAGTGTCATTTTCATTTCGTAAAAATACTTAATACTTGTAATTAGATATCTTATAAATTATAAGAGCATTTTTGTTCAAATCAACCAGATTAAAAGAGGAAAAATTATTTTTAAGACCTGCGTGTATTGCTTTTCAATCACTTAATAACAGGAAGATTCGAAACGAAAATTCGATATCTTAAATATCTTAGGCTTTACTGAACGGCAACACTCCGATGCATGGATATAATAAGTATTCTGTTTGATTCAGTGGTCTCATATTGTTTTCAAATAGTCAAATTTAAAGCTATATAAAATTAAAAGCTAAATATCTTATCAGTCACCAAATAGTCAAAATTTTCACAATAGTCATGGCACTATTAGTAATGAAGCAATGGAATTCGCAAGTATGAGGTCAATGAGTGTTAACAGCAAAACACCTAAATGTATTGTTGCTTGCGTACAAGTTCGTAATAGATTAAATGCGCACAGAACTAATGACAGCTTGATAAAATTTATTTTACTAAAAGAAACACTTCCCAGTTCTGGAAAATGAATTACCTAAAAAATAGTCATACAACTCTACACAGTATCACAGAATACAATTAGTAGTTACACTTCACACAACTAAGAGAGTTAAACACACCGCAATGCAAAAACATCTAAAGAGCGAAGCTAACCCGGAGACATCTCAGTATTCCGAGCTCGCGTTGAGCTAACAGCTGAGAGTAGATGCTGTCTGTGATTTTATATAGTTTTCACCCAGCCACCGAAAAATGTCGAGTACTCCTCGAAATTACTGAAAGGCATTTGAAAGCCGTGAACGGCTGCGGTTGTATATGAAATCAATTACAGTTATTCAATTATAATACCTATAACGGTGGCTCAGGTAAAGAACGCAAATGTCGCCAAACAGTCGCCAAGTTTGTCGACTTTCGCCAAATTTGGAGACAAAATTTAGTCGCTATACTTATTTTTTCGGCAGAGCGGTGTCTCTGTAGATTTTACGGTTACGTTATACAGAACAATATAACAATTTCACTTAAGTTTTCTATCTATGTACATAATTCGTAACCTATTATTATACTCATTTACGCTGTAAAGTAATTAGGTTATTTTTAAAGCAGGTGTGGTGAAAAATGAGCAACGCCTTCACCGGGAATCGAACGACGGAAATCTGTAATACGCGCCCAGCGTGCAGACCACTACACTGCGAAGGCATGCTAAGAAGGCGGGAGAAATACTTTATAACATAACTTGTAATTTTGAAGGCACATCTCGCATTAGTTACACATTCCTTTCTGTTCACTAATTGTAAATTTTAAAAGGATGATCTAGAACTTTTACTGTTTAATCTGTTGAGCGACTGAAGAGTTATTTAGGTTATGTTATTTGAGTAGAGCAAAGATTATCCCCCAAAGGTAGAAGATATTTTCATGGATGACTTTCCATGGAAAACTGGTTCGTATTCACATTACTCATAGCGAAATAAACGAAAATTAACCGTCCAGCCAGTCTATTCGTCTGTAATTGAATCCAGCTCGATCTTCCAGGATGAGGTGGCAATGATATTAATGGAGTTGGCGTTTCATATCTGTCTGATTTAAATTAGATCGCTTTTCTCTGTTTTTGTGCAAAAATTATTTGGTCTGATTTTTTTTTCTTAAATTTAATGTAAATGTTATTTAAAATTCTGCACTAGATACAATATTCATAACAATACAGATTACTACGAATATTGTACCTAAGTAAATAATTTTAGTGAAATTAAATGTGATTTTTTTTTTTTTTTTTTTTTTTTTTTTTTTTTTTTTTTGGTATAATGTAACAGGAAAATCTCTAAAGAGAAGATGCTGTGCAGGAAAAATAAGAATACAGAGGCAAGTCTATTTAACATTGAGTAAATGGCTATCTGGCTACTTTGGTGATATATCGCCAAGTTGGCCACGGTTTTACGACTAATTATTTTCTCCAAATTTGATAAAAATCGCCAAACTTTGCTACTGTTTGGAGAAATTTTTCTCTGATTCCTGTATCATCGTAATGCGTATTGTATGTGAAAACTGTAATTGATTCCGTAATGTGAAACTGTAATGATTGATGTGAAACTGTAATTGATTGAAACTGAATGCGTATTGTATGCAACTATAACCGTATTCGGCCTTTATATGCCTTACAGAAATGATGAGAAATACTAGAGATTTCTCGGCGATCGGTTGAAAACTATATAATACCGAAGAGAGCATCTGTTCTCAGATGCTAGTTCATAAACGGAATTCAGTTATACATCCGTCTTAGCTTCTTCTGTAGATGCGCTTTGCACTGTACTTTGTTAAAGTTCATAGAAGTTTCTTAGAAGCATAACTACTGATTGCATTCTGTGATACTGAGAAGAACTGTGCAAGTATTTTTGTGGAAAGTTCCAGAATTGTGAAATGTTTCTTTTGGTAAAAGAAAATTTAATTTATTTATTTTTATTTTTATTTATTTATTTTTCTTTTTTTTTTTTTTAAGAGGAAAACTATTTCCGAAATGGAAAAGAACGCACTGCAGACGATGAAAAAAATAAACAACATCAGAAATGAAGAAACAAAGCTCTGAACGGCATTAAAAAACAATACTTACAAGTTCAAACTTCCCTAAAAATTGTCTGTTTGAACCAAAATTATCCGTTTATGCGTAGTGTTCGTTTGACAAACAATATCAGCTATCACTGCTGTTATTACAATTTTTTTTTTTTTTTTTTTTTTTTTTTTTTTTTTTTTGCCATTTTGTAGTTTCCACAGATATTTTTAAGCTGAGAGCTTAAGATAGTAATTTGTCCGTCATTCCTCAATAAACAAATGAACTTTTTTTAGACATTGATCAATTACAATCCGATTAATTAGAAATTAACTGTTATATTTTTATTATTTTTATATTCTTCTGTTTGCGTTCTAAAAAGGAATGCAGAAACAAATGTCACTTCCAAAACTGAAACTGTTCTTAAGTTTTAATTTTATTAAAAAATGAAGATTTAATTTTTCAGGCTGTAATAGTGGATATTGTTTTTAATGAAAAGCAGGAAAGAAATATTGGTATGATATTTTCACTTTGAGCGCCTCGAAGTAATATTTATTATTATCAAGAAGCGGAATTCCCGTTCTGACAAAACAAAAAATATTGCTACTTCAACGAAATAATTATTGGGAGCCTTATACACAGTGAAGCAAATGCAGCGTATGTCCTGATAAATTTTTGAGGTATTTTAATTAATCAATTATTATGATTTAAACCTTTACTTTAATTTCTTCTTTTCGTATTCCACGTCAGAATGCAAATTAAGTTTGTGTGTATTTAAGCTGAGAGTTTTAAATGTTATGATTAGAGTTTTGGCAGCCGCGTGTTGCTGTTATTTACTCTCGCTAGCTCTGCTGAATTAACAAACTAATATAATATGCCTTTGAATGAAGAAACAAAATTCTGTAATTTGCATAAGAGTGAGTTTTCTCGTTTAGCCGCCCCCTCCCTTCGTTTTTGCATATGTTCCAGTGGTTTGTTGTTCAATTCGGTAAGGATATCCGGTAAGCTCTGTTTCGCAAAAAAAAAAAAAAAAAAAAAAAAAAAAATGAATAGTTGGCAACATTACGAAGCTATAGTTAGGAGTTTGAAACATAGATGGAGCCATAGGTTATGCTTAAAGAATTCTTAAAAGTGGAGACCAGCTGTAGCATGTTTTTGTTTAATTTTAATATAAGCATGCTTAAACCCATTTCCACAGTAAGATAACAGCATTTTGAAAATGATCTGCTGATCCATTAACAAGCCTTAAAAACTGAAAGGGTAAAATTCATATCAAAATAGCAGACAAATACCATTAACAGTTTACCAGTACTTTTAAGCAGTTTAATCTAAAGAATTAGTTTATTTCATCGCAAAAATTTAATCAGGATTCGAAACAAAAAGAACGCACTGTGAACAATGGAAGTATAAACATCATTAGAAAAAAAATATAGATTTAATCAGGGCCGTTTCTAGCGGGAGGTGCAACGCGTAAAAAGAACGCGGGCGTCCGGACATTAGTGATACCATGCCTTAAAATTTTAAATTCATTTAAGTACTTGTCATATGTAAATACTTTTTATACAGTTTGTCATATGTTAGTAATTAGTGAGTACGAAATAAAAATTTTATTAATCATTAAGCATCTTTTTTTTTTTTTTTTTTTTTTTTTTTTTTTTTTTAAATTTTTGGGCGGCAATCTTAGGAATATTAGAAACATTATTATAAACATCTAATATTATTATAAACATCATTAGAAACGAAGAAAGGTATAGAAACTCATAGATGGCATTAAAGATAATATTTACGAAAGAACTTGAACTATGTACTGAATTCAAAGTCATGTAAAAAAGTTGGTTAAAAGTTTTCTTGTTTTTTATTTTACGTTATTTATGTATTTTAGATTACACTTTTAAATTACGTTACCGCTGTGGATAGAAACAACACCAAAACATTGATAGCGAATTTTCTTTTTCTTTTTAACTTTGCTTGGACAGTTTTGTTTTATTCTGATGGCTTGTGACCGTAATTTCTTTTCGTTCCACAAAAGACAGGCTTTTATTATTATTATTATTTATTTTTAGATGAAACGGTTAATGGGAAGTTGACTGTATTTCTCTTCAGCTTCAATGTTTCATTTTATTTCATTTTTTTTTTCAAGAATTCTGGCCATGAAAATTCTAAAATTCGATATTTTAACTTTAAATGCGTATCTTCTTATTATAAATGTACGATTTGATTGTTTTTATGGAAGTATATATTTACTGAATAAATGCTCGGTAACGTAACCCAACATAACGTACCAATGAAGAAACTTAAGAAAGACTGATAAACATTTTTTACATATAATAATTATAATAATAATAAACTTATTAAAAACTGCGCATTTGTTAAAATAACCATGCCTTTTTCAAGGAATTACAGAACGGACAAATTTTTAAAGATAAATTAACATCTTATGATTTTTTCAAATGTGGCATTCGGACAGCTGTGGACCAAGCTCACTTGGAAGACAAACCAAAGATGCCGCCCGATCGGTATAATGTCGTCGCTAACTCCTGGAGAACGTATGGATAGTTCCTTTTTACTATCCATGCGTATATGTACAGTTTCGGTGCGGCGTGGCGGCTTCCTAAATATGCGGCGAGCCGAAAGTCCTCTCGTGTGGCTTGGTGGAAGGGAAGAGGGATAGGAATCCCTCGCACTGTCACCAGTTAGGTGCTCAAGGCTGTTGCCAACGACAGGAGTATTCTAGCGCTCCTTGCCACATGGATTTCGTGAGCTTGGGCTGACTACGTCATATAAGTGAGCATGACTAACAACAATAAATCAGAGATCTTGCGTTTAGAGCAAGAACAACACTTGCCACACTGTGTGAAGATAAATGCACGATTGCGCAACCTACTGCCCAAAGATGGAAATCATAAGCAAATTTCAAATGTCAGTTTTACCGAAGGAAATCTTCTATCATTAGCAAGAAAAGCGTCGGCACAAGCTAAGCATTTTGGTGCAGTGATTCATGTTTGTTTTCGAACATTTCTGTTTTATAACTTCATTCGCAATCTGTTATTAAATATTACCCAAATCGTATTGTTTTTCTTTCATATATACTGGGTGGCAAAAAGTTTCTTCACGATTTTTAATTTCAATAATTCTTTCTGGAATTAGTACTGATTGAGTTTTCCTCCTTTTAATTCTTTGTACGAAGTAAAAAGGAACTATTGTAATCGCGAAAATTTTCAGACATCGTATTTCAACGAAAATATCCATCGAAACGAAATAATCCACAGCATTACAGTCAAAAGTCGTTAATTCGGACACTCATAATTCGAAATGATCTATAATCCGGACCTCAAAGCTAAAAACTTTCTGCGCATGCGCCAC
The DNA here is from genome assembly GCF_044657685.1 of Stegodyphus dumicola. Taxonomy (NCBI): domain Eukaryota; kingdom Metazoa; phylum Arthropoda; class Arachnida; order Araneae; family Eresidae; genus Stegodyphus; species Stegodyphus dumicola. The sequence goes on along the minus strand of NC_140776.1, from coordinate 180,254,820 downwards.
GTTGACACATGCGTATAGGCGTTTACGCGTGCGCGTAAGACCTTTTACGACTGCGCATATGAGTGTGCGCAAGCGAAGAATACGTTTTCGCGTGCGCGTTTTATGTATAACGGACGGTATAAGCTAAAATTATCTAATTATCGATTTCAGTTAATGTTGATGATTGCGTTGTTCCTTAATTTTCGAATTGGATCTGGCTTATTATTTTTTGCAGACTGTAAGAGCAATACTGTAAAAGTAAACTTGAACTTTCGATTATGTCAAACAGAATTTCCGATTCTAGAGCTCCCAAAGGATCGTACAAAACGAAAGTATGTTTCGATGTTCATCAAACAAAAAGTGGAATTGCTGCAAAAAATGGATAAAGACATGAAGAATGTGACAGAGAGGTTAGTGAAAACGAAAAAATTTCGATTGCCAAGTTAGTCGGTATTCTCGGCACAGCAATTAACGGGACTTGAACAGCGGAACTTTGTAACTGAACAAGAAATTATGTCTGTTTATAGAATTAAAGAGAAAGTATTATCACATAAAATGAAGCAACTTACATTGAAAGAAATGTTTAATAAAGTAAACAAATAAATATTAAGCGTTTTTTTTTTTTTTTTTTTTTTTTTTTTTTTTTTTTTTTTTTTTTGTAAATTTTGATACCGTTTAGATCATAATTGTTCTTTATTTCATAAATTACGGTTTCATATTTGTCACTACTAATTGATGTTTAATTGTATTTGAATTTGTCATTGGAACTATTGCTGTAGTGTATCTTCTCGTATTGTTGTCATTGATTTCTATTGTCTTGGGTCCTCCTTGAAAGCTATGATCGCTCGTCACGTTTTGCGAACTTGTCCGATTGGATTGTCTTGCTCCTTTTGGTACTTCTCTTCTTCCCCTTATCTCCGTTTTCTCATCTGAGATTTTCTCCACGTCCGGATTTATTTATGTCAAGGGCCCTTGGGCTTTAATTCTGGAACCGGCAACATTGCTCCTCGCAATAACTCGGTCAATTATAGAGTCAAAGTCTAAGTCTAAGCTTTCCATTGTTTGAAGTTCAGATTTTGAGCGTGAAGGTGCATTTGCCCCTCGCTCCCTATTTTAACTTCGCTAATTTTTCTTGTCCTTTATGCTTGATCAGATAGCCTGGCTCAGTAAACGTAGGCGGCCAGTTCAACTCTGATTAAAAATTCTGTTATAACCACGTGCAGTGCTGATAAGGACCACGTGTTTCTGAGACTCCTTCTCCTTTATTTTCTTCTTTCTAGATATTTCTTTCTCCTGATGAGGAGGGACCTTTAGCTGCCCTCGAAATCGATTGAGTGTTTCATCATACTTACGCTAAATACAAGGTTGTTTTTACGATTTTAATTGTCACATTAGCGTGTTTCTCTTCTATTCTAGTCTAAAGCCTGTTTGCTTTGAAAAATGTTATTTAAAACATTTTTGGTAAAAAAAAAATATATATATATATATAAAGTTCTAAGGAAATTCTCAGAACTGGAAATGAAAACAAAATCTGAAATTGAACTCACGTAAGTATTCAGATACTTTGAACACACAGCTCATGTTTAATAAAAACATCCAAATCAGGGACATTTAGTATTTCGTTGAATATATACATTAGCTAAAATTACATTACTCATTCGCTCCTGCACGGATTTAATAATTTTTTCGTGTAATAATGTTCCATTCCTCTGTCATAATTGCTTTTGGTGAAGCTTTTGCAGAAATTTCTTGCTTCCTTATTTTTTTCTCTAACTCTCTCCATTTTTGTTCGGTAGGATTTATGTTCCTTTTTAAACAATTCATAGCACAAGCACGCACACACAAACACGCCTACAAAAAATGTTTTGGCAAGTTTTTAATCGTTTTGCAAGATCTGTGGGGTTAGTAGACTGTATAGCATTTCTAGACCTTAAAATGTAAGAATGAGAATGAGAATACTAATATGGTTTTGAAATATAAATATGGGATAGCCGTAACAGGTCTTTCAAACCATTAGATAACATCTTACAACTATTAAACAGCAGAATCAATAAAAAATACCTAGGGAAAATGTAAACGGAGATAAAGTAAGTTAATTTGGTAATGGTACTGTGATCCCCATGATTTATATTTGTTAACGATATTCAACAGCTGTTGTTTTACTTTTATTTTAGACGGAGTTTTGTTTTTGTAGATTGGCAACAGTAAAAAAGATTAGAATAATGTTTTGATTTCCTAAAGTGTGTAAGCAAATAAAGTTTTGGCTTTCTTAAGGAAGAAAATGTAATTGTTTATTTAAAAATATTTCTTTTCCAGTGCTATAAAATGGAGTCAGATTTAATTTAAAGGCGAGAACGACTGAATGAAATAATATCCAGGTAGATTCAACGCAACAAATGGAATGAATGTGCAGAAATGACGCGTGTAAATCTTGGGACGTAAGGTAAAGGGAAACAACAGATAATTAAGAAACACAGACTAAGTCGAAAGAAAGAAGCATATTAATCTTTCAGATATTTACAGTAGGTGCTCGGAACAGTGATTCCCAGCAGTGGCGTATGAACTGATGTATATTAGCAACGATATCAGGTATTTTTCGCACATTTCTCCAGTAGTAACCGACAGTCTACCCACTAGGTCTTTATCGGACTCAATGAGACTTTCGCATATCATACTTGTAATGTGATTTCAAAAGGAGACATTCATATATCTTAAATCTATTTTGTTCATGGTGGCCAAGCAACATGTCCTAATCCGATCCGGTTTACGATATTTCTTCTTCCCACATCACGCCTGAAAGTGCCGAAATGATCCACTCTCGCTTAGTACTCTCGAACGGTACTGACCATTCCACAGGATCCCCACCGGATAGTGATTTAAACCAGGAAGCTTCTTTACATATTATCCCAACACGTCATTTCTGTCCACACGTACCATTACGGAATTGTCTTGTTACGGTCTCCTTTACCTTGCCTTCCTCCCCGGCGGTCGACGTAGAGAACTCTGCGAAGCTACTGGCTAGGATCTCTACAAACATCCATGGCAGTCTCTACAAACATCCATGGCAGTCTCGACCACGGGGGTATAAAATTTATGAACTTGGTGGTTCTGAAGGCCCCGAAAAGATCACTTATTGGCCGGCCTGGTGATCTGGCACGTCCTAGCGTGGCGTGGTTCTAGTAGCCCGGGGGGGTAGCGTTCCCGGGTTCGCTAGGTAATGTTCCAATGCGATGGGCAGCCATCCACTCTCACCCTCATACAGAAGTGCCTTTAGAAAACACACTTAAATATATCCATTTATTGAGACAACCGTAACCGTAACTTATACTACTTAAACTACGAACTATGAACTACTTCATATTGTGCAATGTGTGACAGATGCACCAGTACTACGTACTCAACACTATGTACCCTGAAATGAATTCATAAACTGTATGCTGTACTATGAACTGCACTATGAATGAGAACTTATAAACTGTGAATCGTATAACAAACAAGAAAAAAAAAAAAAAAAAAAACCAAACAAACAACGAACCACATACTATAAACACTTCCGCCCCCTCGTTTACAAAGCTACAAACAGAAACACAAAAGAACTATGTATATACATCTGTAAATAACTTATTGTAATTATTGTATCCATCCATCCAACTGCAAAGTACCCGTGTAAAGAATACCTGAGAATATTGTCTGCAATGCAAATAATTCACCATTAATATATAACTGTGTTCAGAAGTCAAACAACAAAAAATCAGCGTTATATTTGCAAAATTTTCACAGGACTAGTTTCGACGGTTTTACCGAACCACCATCCTCAGCTGCAAAACCGCAAATGAGCAAGATAGGAAATAATGATTAGATAAGATAAGAAAGCCTGGACAAGAATAAGCAAGTGGCGCCATCTGTTGGTGAAACCAGAACTAAAACATAATTTCTTTAAAGGCCGAAGGCAAATTTGGAATTGGAATTAGGATCGTTAACTAGAACAGAAAGCTTTTTATGAATGTGAAATGCCTCTGGAAAATCCAGTTCTACAATGGAAGATGTATTTTGAATAATTTTGGCCGCAGAAAAATTGAAAGTGTGATTTTCGGACCAACAATGTTGAGCAACAGAAGACTTCTGTGTTTCCTTTTTTCTAACATATGCCTCATGTTCCTTGACGCGAAATTTTAAGGGCTCTCTTAGTTTGGCCAATGTAAATTAAACCACACTGGCAAGGAATCCTATAAATACCCAGGAATTCATATCCGGAATGGGGTCCTTGAGTATGGAACTCGAAATTTTATTGATGGGAGAATAAACGACCCGAAAGTTAAATTTCTGCAAAATATGTGCAACTTTATAGCTAATAGTTGGAAAGAAGGGAATGACAACAGAATTTTTATAATCTCCTAAAACAAGAGCGTGCCTTTTAGTGTGTTGAGATGAGAATTTTTTAACTGCTTGATTATAAATGTTGGGTGAAAAGCCCCTGTCAATAGCTATTGCTTTTAAATAATTTAGTTCTTCATCAAGGGCTAGTTTGGAGGAGCAAACTTGAAGAGCACGGAAAACATAGGAACAAAATGAAGTTAACTTTTGTTTAGTCGGATGGAACAATTTGAAGTGTGGCATATGGCTAACCGATGATGGTTTACGGTAAACCGTAGTACTGAAGTTGGATGTGTTACGTGTGACCAGAATGTCGAGAAACGGAAGAGAATTGCAAGTCTCCAGTTCAAAAGTGAACTGAATAGCAGGATCAATAGAATTCATTGTTGAAAGAACTTTATTTAAATCATCTTTATTACCTTCAAACAGGGTAAAAGTATCGTCTACGTAGCGGAACCATGCCGGGAAGTTTAAAGTTTCAAACAATTTTGATTCATAATAATGCATGTAGATATCAGCCAGGATGGGACTGAGGGGGCTTCCCATGGCTAATCCCTCAGTTTGCTTGTAATATTTATTTTGGAAAACAAAATGTGTTTGTTTCAAACAGAGTTGAGTGAGAGAAATTAGCTCATCAATTTGGGTGCAAGAGAAATGAAATTCGCGAAGTCTGGTTTCTAGACATCTTAATGCACCCTCCACTGGGACATTGGTGAATAATGATTTTACATCAAAAGAAATCATGAGTAAATTACAAGGAGAAATGTTTTTAACCTTTTTTACAAACTCTATTGAATTTTTTATGGTGTAAATGTTATTCTCTAATAGAGTTGAAAATCTAGAAACTAAATATATAGCTAATGGATACGAGGCAGTACCTAAATTTGATACAATAGGGCGGAAAGGAATACCACTTTTATGAATTTTGGGAAGAGCATATAATCTGGCACAATTCGCAACAGATGGGATAAGCGAATGTTTTAAGTTGCTTGAAATGATTTGCGAAGATTTGATCGCAATTTTTATTTTTGACAAATTCGAAGGTGAAGGATCTTTAGGGAAAAAGATCTTTAGTTTCTTTTTCGGGTCGTTTATTCTCCCATCAATAAAATTCTGAATTCCATACTCAAGGACCCCATTCCGGATATGAATTCCTGGGGTATTTATAGGATTCCTTGCCAGTGTGGCTTAATTTACATTGGCCAAACTAAGAGAGCCTTAAAATTTCGCGTCAAGGAACATGAGGCATATGTTAGAAAAAAGGAAACACAGAAGTCTTCTGTTGCTCAGCATTGTTGGTCCGAAAATCACACTTTCAATTTTTCTGTGGCCAAAATTATTCAAAAAACATCTTCCATTGGAGAACTGGATTTTCTAGAGGCATTTCACATTCATAAAAAGCTTTCTGTTCTAGTTAACGATCCTAATTCCAATCCAAATTTCAGTAGCGTAGCTAGGGTTTTCAGCGCCCGGGGACAACTGAAGATTTTGCGCCCCTTTATCTGTGCCAAGAACGGAAAACATTTCATTCTAAAATTTCCTAACATCAATTTGGCGCCCCCTGAATGCTGCGCCCGGGGACAGATGCCCCCCTTGCCCCACCCTAGCTACGCCACTGCCAAATTTGCCTTCGATTCTGGTTTCACCAACGAAAGTTCTGATTTCACCAACAGATGGCGCCACTTGCTTATTCTTGTCCAGGCTTATCTAATCATTATTTCTTATCTTGTTCATTTGCGGTTTTGCAGCTGAGGGTGGTGGTTCGGTAAAACCATCGTAACTAGTCCTGTGAAAATTTTGCAAATATAACGCTGATTTTTGTTGTTTTATTTCTGAATTAGTATTTATTCGGCGTGTTATTGTGTCTTAATATAACTGTGTATTAGAATGCTGCAATGTAAACTAATTCCCGAGCATGGTGTTAGCGTACTCGGTCAGGGTACACTTCTATAGATGGTTAGTGCAGTGGGGCGATACCAGTTTTGCCCATGGCGATGTTTTGGTGCGTCCTGTACTTCTTTCTGTCTGTCTGCGATGGGCAGCCCGAGCGACTGGTAAGTAGCAAATTAGCGACCAATGCCAGTCGATGCGCCGCTCTATCCGAGGGGCAAGAGCAGAGGTTGAACCTCCGCACCTTGTTCTGAAGGGAGAGTGAACCTATAAATGCGGTTCAGTCTCGCGAAGCAGGGAAGCCTGAATCTTACTTACCTTGCCTTTAGAATTTCGTCCAGATACATATTTGAATCCATCTGTGTTGTTGTGGCGATTCTCAATTTTCTGCCCTAATCAGAACAAGTTCTCGAATTTTATCACGGCAAGGAGTGCAAGAATGTGTCTGTCGTTGGCATAAGCCTTGAGCACCATATAAGGTGAAGTGGGATTTTGCCTAGTTTCGCCCTAGTTTGGAAGGACATCACCCTTGGAGACAGGTTCAAGGGTATCTCACCCCTATTTCCTTACCACTAAATCACTAATAATTTTGCAGTTCGGCTCTCTGTATGTTTTCAATGCTTCCATGCGGCACGAAACTACACATTTACAAACATCCATGCCTTATCTGGGATTCGAACCCGGGCCCTTTGGTACGGCAATCAGTATCACATAGCACCACCCCGTCTGGACTGCTTATCCTTTGTAAATTTAAGCAATAAAAAATCAATAAATTAAGATAAAAGCTGTTTGATGTACGGCATATTTTAATGACTTTACAATCTGACTACGAGAATGCAGAACGAACGGTATTTATCAAGTTTCAGTCACTCGTATTCCAGCTCATCAGCGGCTGAGAGTTAAGAGCATTGACTGAACACTCAGTCTGTGTTCAAATCCTTGCTAATGCGTTGGATGCCTGGACGTTTTCGTCTATAATTCGAAAATGAGTTAGTTTCTCTGAAAACGTTCTCCGCGAAGGGCATACTTTTCCTTAGACATATAGCTTCACGTGCTTTGCCATAATCCAGGTAATCCAGTCATATCTTAACACAGTGCAGGGATCCTCCCTTTAATCTATTAACTAACTGTGAAGGACCTAGTGAACTACCTAGGACCTAGCAAATAATCGCTGAAGTCCAGAAAAGAACAACAAGAAAAGAACTCAACAAGAGAACTTATTGCTCTTACGAAATGTGTACAGATGGTCCCTTTCTCAGGACGTACAGCAAAGCTTCCACTTGGGCTTAAACTCAAAAATGTAAGAAATAAAAACTTAACTAATGACTAACTAAAGAGACTTAGCCGAAGCTAACACAATTTCAAACTAGTTGGCCTCTAATATTAAATTAGCTAGCGAAGCTATCAAGAGCTTTGCTGTACGTCCTGAGAAAGGGACCATCTGTACACATTTCGTAAGAGCAATAAGTTCTCTTGTTGAGTTCTTTTCTTGTTGTTCTTTTCTGGACTTCAGCGATTATTTGCTAGGTCCTAGGTAGTTCACTAGGTCCTTCACAGTTAGTTAATAGATTAAAGGGAGGATCCCTGCACTGTGTTAAGATATGACTGGATTACCTGGATTATGGCAAAGCACGTGAAGCTATATGTCTAAGGAAAAGTATGCCCTTCGCGGAGAACGTTTTCAGAGAAACTAACTCATTTCGAATTATATAGTCGAGCGTAGTAACAGCTTAGAGCAGCGATGCCCAACCTTTTTATGTGCTCGCCAGTCCGATTAGGTACCATGAACTAAAAATATTTTAAAAATAACCATTCATTTATATTTCTTAATTGTTAAAATATGGTAAGCATTTATAGTCATAAGAGATATCTTGTAAGACGTTGTAAAATAATTGATTGCTGACTGATGAACTTGATAGCCAGCATGGAATCTTATTGATTCATTCCGATGTTAGATGGCTCAGCAGGGAAAAAGTACTTCAACGATTTGTAGAACTTCTTTCGCCAATAAAGCAGTTTTGGGAATCCGAAAACGAAAGTTATAAAGAATTGGACGATAATAATTGGTTATCCGATCTGTGTTTTCTCACGGATATAACAACTAAACTAAACGAAGATCTCAAAGGAAAAGAAAAAAAAAAAAAACCCTTTTTCAACTGACTGGGACTGTAACTGCTTTTCAGATAAAGTTAAATTTGTGGATAAATCAGAGGAAAGAAAAAAAATTCACCCATTTTCAGAATTTGTCATGCGATATTAATAACCACAAGGCAATTGAAACAGAGAAATACTCGGAAAACCTAAATGCACTGAAAAATAACTTTGAACTCCGCTTCACTGATTGCCGTAAAGTTCAACCAGTATTATTATTCATCTCAAACCCATTTGCTGAAATTAATATTTTAGATGTATCACATAAGATTGCAAACATGTTTAACAAAAATGTTGATGTTTTGGAAATGTGCTCGCGATAGGCCAAAGGTTGGGCACCATTGGCTTAACTCTGTCTACCGAAGTCAGTGGAACTTCGACTTAAATACTCTCAACTACTCATTTGCATTTAACCCGACTTAAACACTCATTCTGGTAAGGAATTCTAAGCTGAAATTAGAAGAGATAGGGAAGATAGGAAAGCGTGACAAATTTAAAATAATTGTTATAAACTTAGAATAAACCTTACAACTGCACAACATCATTTGATTTGCTTTAAAATGTTGGGATGTTTTAACTAGCATGAAAGAAATATAGCGTCTTTTGGAGTTCACTTTAGATATGGAGGTATTAATGTATTTTGCTATACAAGTAATGGTCCCCAAATTATAACGGAAATGCTTGTTAAGTATTTCCATTTAACAAAACTTTATGAAAAGAAACATAGTCTTGCAAAGCATTTGAACAAAATTCAAGTGTCCAAATTATTATGCGAATTACTATTTGAATAAATTTATTATGTGAGTTACTATTTGAATAAATTATTTTATTAGAAAAATATGTTTTGTTTCATGCAAAGCTTAATTAAAATAAAGAATATATATATATATGTGATGTACCAGCTTTAGTCGTAACTTAAATTATCAGACGATAAGTTTAAAAAACAGGATCCATTTATTATTATACAGGAGAAATAGCAGTTACAAAATCAGATATCCGGAGTAAATAAAAAGAATTACTAATAACTTTTTGTATGAAGTTTACTGCATCGTGACATTTAAGAAAAAGCCCCGATATTCTTTTGCGAGTCCTTTTATAGCCTCTGGAAAGGCGGAGCTTCCAAGAAATGACGTCAGCCTCGTCACCCAATCCAGTTCGCTTTAAATATTTCCAGAACATTCTAAAACTGTACGTGTAGAACAGGCGGGAAAAACAATTTGACTACGGGGCTGTGGATTTAATTCCACATATTTTCAAATAAGAGAACGTCGCCATTTAAAATGAAAAGAACACACAGTTAGAATTTTAAATGTATTCTTGACTATGGAAATTTTATTATTACATATATACAGGGGTTGGACAAAAATATGGAAACACCTTTAAAAAAACATGTTTCTTTGCTTAATATGGTGTAGGAAACCCGTTGGCATCCAAAACAGCTTGCAGTCTTCTCGGAATGGATAAATACAGTTCCTGTATGTTTGCCAAGGGAATATTATACCATGCTTCCTGCAAAACGGTGGCAAGTTCAGATAATGATGTTGGCGGTAGATAACGAGAATGCACTTTCCGTTCCAATGTAGACCACAAAGGTTCGATAATATTCAGATCTAGTGACTGTGGTGGCCAGGGGAGATGGGACAACTCATCCTCGTGCTCAGAAAACCAGTCCTGGACAATGTGAGCTGTGTGAACAGGGGCTTTGTCGTCTTGGAAGACACCATCACCATCGGGGAACAAAGTTTGTACCATGCGAGGAACTTGATCGGCCAAAATGTTCACATAAGTTTTGGCAGTCATGTGCCCTGACACAGAGCCACGATATGGCTGCCCAAACCATAACAGAACCCCCGTCATGTTTTACTCTTGGCAACAAGCAGCCTGTATTATAGGCTTGAGATGGCGTTCTCCAGACGTAAACTCGGCCAGAAGTGGGAAACAATGTGAAAGAAGACTCGTCAGACCATATTACTCGCTTCCACTGCTCTATAGTCCAGGCTTTATGACTTAAACACCACCACCTTTTCCTGTTACGGGCATTAGCATCACTGATGAGTGGCTTCTCAATTGCAGCGCGGCCAGCAATTCCCTGTTTATGAAGCTCCCTTCTAATTGTTTTGGTACTCACAGGGTTCGGTAACACAACATTCATTTCAGCAGTAACTTTTGCAGCTGTGGTCTTCTTATTTTTCGTCACAATTGCCCTTAATGATCGTCTGTCACGATCACTCAGGACACACTTTCGTCCGCGCTGTGATTTAGCAGATGATGTTTTTCCGCTTTTCAAATATGCGGAATAAATCTTCGATACAGTACCTCTTGAAACACTAAACACCTCGCTACCTTGCTTACGGAAGCACCTACCATACGTGCTCCAACAATTTGCCCACGTTCGAAGTCTGTTAACTGACATAATGCAATGACAACCTCACATAACAGTACTCCGACAACAACTGGACTGTTTAGCACATTTACGAAGTTGTATAGGTGGCGTCAGTAGTCAAAAACGCCAGCGCCACCTACATATTTCATTAAAATCAATCTTTCTTTTCAAACATGCATTTCACAAGGTGTTTCCATATTTTTGTCCATCCACTGTATATATATATATTAGGAAAAAAACTGAAGTTTATTTTTACTTTCTTGTACGAAGTAAAGGACGTATTCCGGGTATTATATTTCAACGAAAATATCTATTTGACCGCTATCAAATGCAATTTAAAGTTGTTTTTGCATGACATGTGTACGTGAGGACAGAATAGAAGACTCTTTTTTCCCAAATGGATTATAAAATTGATTTAAAACGGATTCAGAAGAGAATTTTTTGTGATGTCTGTACGTATGTATGTATGCATCTCGCATAACTTAAAAACGAGTAGCTTCAGAACACTGAAATTTTGTATATAGGACTGCTATAACATGCAGTTGTGCGCCTCATTTTTTAGTTCCTATCGGTGGCACTAAAATTATATAAATATATATATATATATGTACCCACTCTGTTACTCGGCTCCTACAGCTCAGTTTTTTATTCTTATATGTTGGTAAATTGCGTATTTTCTGCTTTCAAAATGATTGAATTGTATCGTTATTGTCTTCCGATTAAGGCTTTTATGCCTTTAGTTAATCTGCATACAATAGTTGTAGAATATCAGCAATTTAAAAGTTATTTAAGGGAGGCTAAGTCTAATTCTTTTTACTATAGCAGCCATATTTATTTACATTTGAAACTTAGCAGAATAGTGAGTTAAGTCAGTTTCTGCACCTTCAGTGTCTCTTTGCCGAGTGGGACCAAAAGTAAACTTTCAGTTTTGTACACTGAAAAATCTGCCTTCTTGCCTGCTGGCCGAATTGCTTGCTTTCGCGTAGAAAATTCTGAAATTGATTTTTTAATTGTTTTAACTATACCTGGTGTTTGATGTTTTCTATATTTTTCAACTTTAAAAGAAAATATTTTGAGTTTTTATGTATTTTTGCTTTGCTTCGAAGTGAGAACTGAATTAATGGAATGAGAAATATACATCTAAGAAATTTCGAGGAAATAAGTTTAAATGAAATGCAGCAAAAAATGCGTATAATTTAATATTCCGTACAAGGAAGTCGTGTGGTGTCCGCACCAGATTTTTTAATATTTAACGCAAGATATATGTCTCACAAAAATGATCGGGCACAACTATATTTTTACTTCTTTGAGTAATAAGAGAAAAGCTTTGCAGTAAACTAACAGAGAATATTTTCCCTTTGAATACATATTTTCATAGCTATCTCTTTGTATTTGAAAATTTGGGAAAACGAAATGGTAAATTTAAAAAATAGCGTTTTATCCTGAAATGGTAGAAAAAGCTACCACAGAATTAATCCGGCATTTTCATAATTTCTAATTAAAATAATTTGCAATCAATAAAAAACGAAATTTTATGGAATTAGTTTGAATAAAGAAGCTCGACAAAACTCTAAAAATTGTTTGCTTTTATAATTCGAATTCTCTTTTTAGAAAATATTCGTTTATATTAATGTTTTCTTGCATTGCCTCCTTCACGAAAGGACACATCGTTAGAAACCCGCAGATTAGTTATTGATCTGCATCAAAGGAAAATTAGAAAAATTGACTGTTAACTTAAGTAATTCTACAGTTTTTGGTATTATTAAGCGTTATAAGATACAGAATCATATTCGAAACATAAGAAGACCTGAAAGACCATCTAAGTAATCTCATGGAATGAAACTCTTTATTCTAAGGAAGATTAAAAAGAATCTAAGACTGAGTGGTCCTAAACTTGTTCCGGAACTTCGTGGATTATACAGAATATGTGTAAATCCAGAAGTAACAAGAGTAATGCGATTTGCAGGCTATCATGGGCGAGTAGCACGCAGAAAATTTATGCCAGTTAAAAAAAAAAAAATCGAAAACTTCGCCTCCCTTTCGCAAAATCGATGAAACAAAGGACACCCGACTACTGGAAAAAAGTCTTGTTTGCTGATGAAAGCAAATGGACCAGCGTTGGTTTGGAGAAAACCAAAAGAGGAGTTTCGGTAGCAAAACTTAGCACCAAGTATTAAACATGGTGGAGGAAGAGTTATGGTATTGGGATCTATGGCATATTCCGGTGTTGGTAATATAGAGTTTGTAGATGGTATTATGGATCAGTATAAATACCTTGACATCTTGAAGCGAAATTTGGCATCGTCAGCACAAAAACTTAATATACAAAATAGTTTAAAATTCTACCAGGACAATGATCCAAAGCATATTGCGCACAATATCAGACTCTGCCTGTTATAAAAGTGTCCAAAGTAATTAAGGCACCACCCCAATCGCCAGATCTTAATGCTATTGAGCATATTTGGCAGGAACTAGAATCGAAATTTCCAAAATAGAGCATATCTTTGCGGCAGCAACTGAGAGCAGTGATTCAAGAGGAGTGGAGTAAAATAAGTTCAGAAATAACGGAGGGGGGGAGATTGTGGAGTCAATGCCCAAAAGATTAAATGAAGGGAACAAGTGTAAAGGTTATCCTACAAACTATTAAGAAGCAAAAGCAATGTAAGTTTCTGTTATTTTTGACTGTTACTAAAAATGTCCGATTTTTTTTGTGACAATATTTTTCTTCATTAAACAAATGATATTGATTTTTGAATTTAATTTTCATCTTTTTCGAAAATGCATTTACTATAAAAAATGTTGAATTTATATGTAATTAAAATAAAAGCCTTTCTTTTTATTTTAATTTATTTTAGTTTTTACGTTTATTAAAGAATACAAAAAAAGTGCCCGATCATTTTTGTATGCAAATAAGTTTTAAACACACAAGTGTCCGAAAATAACTGTGAGCTACTGAAGATTTAATTTTTTATGATGCATATTGATTTATTGTACATATCGATTTTTTTTCGCAATGCATTTAAAGAGTACATCCGCTTATACATTATTTTAAACACTAAACAAAAAAATTTAAATATAGCCTTCAGTCACATTTGATACAGACGTGTAATTTTTTGTTTAAAATCCAATATTCGAGTATTGTTATTCTAGAATTTACCGGATATCTCTATTACTTCAATAAATAAATGATAACATAAAATATAGGTAATAAAATAAAAATAAATAAAGAAGAATTTCATAAAAAGCTTTTAAAATTTCTGTGTAATTTTCAACTTTCCTGTGAATATTTTCGCATGTCTGAAAACCGTCTACGTCGAGCTCGTAATTCTACGGACGGCTGAGTAAGGTAGCTATTGGCAACCTTTTGTCGTTGAAAGCGTAGAAGGCCTTGACAATGGGTTTGTCTGTTTTCGTATTCCTGGATGCATGCCAAAAATCTTCCATATGTTTTAATGTATCAGAACGGGAGATGTTTCCATTTTATTATTATACTCGCTCTGAAGACTGATGCGTACTTTCATGTTAAGGCCTTGGCAGTTTTTTTAATACAAAAGAATTTTTTATTCTTTGTCTACTGGACGGCAACATTGTTGTTCAATGTGAATGCGATGGGGTAAAATTTGCTGTTGTTGTTTTCAAACTCTCCCAATAAGATTACTTGTAAATACAAAAATTTATAACAGTTTTTTTAAATTTATTTATTTACCCATACATTTTTAAAGTACTAAAGAATCATGCATACATGAATTTTTATAGCAGTAGGGTTTCTTACTCTTACACGTGTAGACTTTCAGGACACATAAAAATTTAAATAGACAATTTATTTAAAATTAAAATATAAAGGTACCTAAACCTGTAAGACTGAAAAGAAGAAAGAATTATTCGGATAACTAATAAATCTGGACATAAAAATGCATTAGGAGTAATAAAATATGCCAAATTTATTTTCACACATTACTTTGCCTTTTAACCTTCTCTTTCTATTGGAATGTTGTCACTTTGTGCAACAGCATATTTTGCAGTCCCCTAGCCCTTAAAAAAACTCTTAGAATGGTGCTTTAAAAGCACATGCAATTAACGTTCATCACATCATACAGAATGAAAAACTGCTAAATAACAAACACATGAGCATGAATGCAGATTTAGATTTTAGAATATGTGCTACATTTAAGTCAATTTACATTTCACTATTATAAAACAAATCCGTAATTTAAAACGAAACTTATTTTAGTTTCATAGTAGTAACAAAAAAATCCCCAATGTGTTTTGCGTAATTTATATTTTTGTTCTTTATAATCAGATGAAATCATTAAAAGGCATTTCAATCAAGTTTCATTTATTATAAAATTTTAAATAATTTTTGGCAAGTTTTAGACTAGAGAAACTTCATTTACCTTTACCAAATATGACAGCTATATTCTCATGGCTACTTTAGTTAATTATTAAAAAAAAATTCCTTTCAACTATAAATCGGATTTACAACCAGGAATTTCAATACTATCTAATCGTAAAAATTTTTCAGAAAACGAATTAAGGAATTCATTTATGGTAGCAATATTTTAAAGTATAGAAATACTACGTAGTATGTTGTTGCTTCTTATCCTTTAGATTTGAAAAAGATCAGATATTACGAGAAAGTAATAAAGAAATAATATTCAAATGAATAACTACAACTGAAATAAATACAGTGCGTCTACAATGTTTTAGGATTAAGTTTGTATAAAATCAAAAGGTGAAGAAAATAATATTCTTACACCTTAACTTACAATATTCTATACAACGTAAATCTATACAACGTTTGGCGCGTTCAAACAGCTGCTTGCTTTCGTTGTAGAACTCATTTTTTAGAATCTGTTATAAGCCTCTACTTCAGAGTTTTCTGAATCTTTTCAGGCTGTTAAAAATATGACTTCTGAGATGAGACTTCCGGTGAAAGAATCTAGAAAGGATCCGGTGAAAGAATCCGGGTCTATACAGTCAAACGTCGTTAATTCGGACACCCATAATCCGGAATGATCTATAATCCGGACCTCAAAGCTAAAAACTTTCTGCGCATGCGCCGCGTTGACACATGCGCATAGGCGTTTACGCGTGCGCGTAAGACCTCTTACGACTGCGCATTTGCGTGTGCGCAAGCGCAGAATACGTTTTCACGTGCGCGTTTTATGTATAACGAACGGTATAAGCTAAAATTATCTAATTATCTATTTCAGTTAATGTTCATGATTGCATTGTTCTTTAATTTTCGAATCGGATCCGGTTTATTATTTTTTGCAGACTGTATGAGCAATACTATAAAAGTAAACTTGAACTTTCGATTATGTCAAATAGAATTTCCGAATCTGGAGCTCCCAAAGGATCGTACAAAACGAAAGTATGTTTCGATGTCCATCAAACAAAAAGTGGAATTGCTGCAAAAAATGGATAAAGACATGAAGAATGTGACAGAGAGGTTAGTGAAAACGAAAAAATTTCGATTGCCAAGTTTGTCGGTATTCTCGGCACAGCAATTAAGGGGACTTGAACAGCGGAACTTTGTAACTGAACAAGAAATTATGTCTGTTTATAGAATCAAAGAGAAAGTATTATCAAATAAAACGAAGCAACTTAAACAACTTACATTAAAAGAAATGTTTAATAAAGTAAACAAATAAATATTAAGCTTTTTTTTTTTTTTTTTTTTTTTTGTAAATTTTGATACCCTTTAGATCATAATTGTTCTTTATTTCATAAATTACGGTTTCATATTTTTAATTTTAGAATTTCTGCATGCCATCTTACGCGATTTAACCTGATGATCTATAATCCGGAAAAATCGATAATCCGGAATCGCCGAAGTCCCGACGAGTCCGGATTAACGACTTTTGACTGTAGTTGTAAATTCTGGTGAAAAGCGTGTTGTGAATTCCCCATTGTTCTTTTGCTACAAATTGCTTAATGAGAATGGAACAGTGTGGCACAACATTATCGTGCAGGAGAAACTACCGTATTTGCCGGAGTGATACGCACTTCTTTTCTTTGAAAATAGGTCTAAAAAACAGGGTGCATCTTATACCTCGATACTGGGTTATATACGTCGATACTTATTGCGTCGATACATCGTTTGTGAATGGGTCAAAGCTTCATGGGATGATGTGGAAACGGAGACAGTAATTAAATCATTTAAAGAAGTGTGGAATTAGTGCACTGGATGGTACAGTAGACAATTTGTTGTATGAGAACTCATATACTGATTTAAAAAAGATTTCAAGTGACTCTTCATTTAGCTCTGGAGATGAGTGTCTGGCTTTTAACGAAGAAGATTAAAAGGTGTTCTTTCCTAGATAGATTGAGTATTTGTGGAAAGTATTACTTTGTATTTATATATTTTATATTTAAAACACTGTAAATTCATTATAATGATCAGTAATAAAGTTTTATCCTTCGAAAATGTGTATAAAAAGGAGATGCGTCTTATAGGCCAGTGCGTCTTATACGCCTGCAAATAAGGTGCTTATTCGGTTAAGCTTGCTCAGGCCTAACGCACTGAATTCTCATCAGAAGTCTCTTCCTTACGTATTCAGAAAATAAAGAGTTCACCGTCTATCCTTCAGGAACAAATTCTGTTTGAATTATCATTTTCTAACCAGAAAAGCCCACCGATATGTCATCAGTTTGTTCCAGATTCCTAAAATAGAACTTTCTGGGACATACTGAAATATTTTAAGTTTTACTAACGTTTAGTTTATTTTAAACTTTGCTATCCTCTCTTATTTTTCATTTCCGGCCAGAATAAGCGTGAGTAGGATTTTATGCTAATGAGTTTGCAAACCGTAAAAGGTTATTTAAGAAGTGGCTTCTAGCCAAGAGAGAGAGAGCATTTTTGCTGCCCTGCTACGGGCGTGCTTTTCAGTCAGTTTGTGTCTGCCTTTAGGCCAGAACTTAGTTCTTGCTGATATAATAAGCGTATTATAGTATTTGCATCTAACTCACTACATACGCAGAGTCAAAAAGGCCAATCTTCGCGTTAATAGCCTCTATGAAGCATTTAAGTTTAATTCTTATTAAGTTAGTTATTAATTGAATATTTTTTACGTTTTAGACCAATAGTGTTTTTCTCTGTATCCCGGGAGCACCTCAACGCTGTGTGAAACAAAGGGTAAAGTTAACTCATCTTACTTAACTTGTTTGTCTATTCATCGTACACACGAACATAGCTGGAGTAAGCTCCCTGTTCCTACTCGGGATTCCTTTTGATGTTTCCAGTTCAATTAGAAGGAACAGTAGTCCTGACAAAGTTTCTTCAGAATAAACTAAGAATTGCCGTTTTATCTCAGGATTATAATTAAAGCATAAAATTTCATCTCGTAACAATTGGTTACGCCCAAAGGCGCATTTTTCTAACCTTTTGCGTGTTACCTTTATTTATTAAATAGTTCATCTTCTTAGCACTTAAACCATAAAATTCAATTCAACAGCAATACAGTCAAAAGTCGTTAATCCGGACTCGTCCGGACTTCGGCGGTTCCGAATTATCGATTTTTCCGGATTATAGATCATCAGTTTAAATCTGGTAAGATGGCATGCAGAAATTACAAATTAAAAATATGAAACCGTAATTTATGAAATAAAGAACAATTATGATCTAAAGGGTATCAAAATTTACAAAAAGAAAAAGCTTAATATTTATTTGTTTACTTTATTAAACATTTCCTTCAATGTAAGTTGCTTCGTTTCATGTGATAATACTTTCTCTTTAATTCTATTAAACAGACATAATTTCTTGTTTAGTTACAAAGTTCCGCTGTTCAAGTCCTATAATTGCTGTGTTGAGAATACCGACTAATTTGTCAATCGAAATGTTTTCGTTTTCAATAACCTCTGGGTCACTTTCTCACTATCCGAAGCGGGAACTTGATTTAAATCATATCAAAGACGAGATGCACTTAGTACGGAATTATAAACCAAATAAAATAAAAACATCTGCCCTGAAGATAAGGATAGTGCTGACAGATCAACTTCCAATCCGCAACGTGAAATTGATAAACAGATTTCGGATTTCAAAACATACTTTCGCTTTGTAGATACAAATTACATATTAGTAAATATATATGGGAAATTCTATTTGACATAATCTTTCTAATCTATCATAATCTAATAATGACGTTTCTGCCCCCCTCCTCTGCCGCAGAGCAGCGTGAAATTGATAAACAGATTTCGGATTTCAAAACATACTTTCGCTTTGTAGTAAATATATATCGGAAATTCTATTTGACATAATCGAAAGTTCAAGCTTACTTTTATAAAATTGCTCTAACAGTCTGCAAAAAATAATAAGCCGGATCCAATTCGAAGATTAAAGAACAACGCAATCTGCAACATTAACTGAATTAGATAACTTTAGTTTAGCGTATAACTCCGTTACAGATTAAACGCGCATGCGCACAAACATATTCGCAGCCGTAAGGGTCTTACGCGCTCTCGTAAACGCCTGTGCGCATGCGTGAACGCGACGCATGCGCAGAAAGTTTGTAGCTTTGAGGTCCGGATTATGGGTGTCCGAATTAACGACTTTTGACTGTATCACAAAATAATTTAAAAAGAGCATATCTTTAGAATTTCACCCTCATAATTTTTACAGACCTCAACCAACATTTGGCATCCCCGCACACAAAGTTTAACAGGACACATGTTTAAATACTTCGTTCCGCTATTGGACACTTCGAACCTTACCGCATTCTTTTTCCAAGAACCACAATTTTTTTGCATCTACAGAGCAGTATTGAATTCAACAAAGAACATAGTTTGGTCGTCTGAAGAATTAAATATATTTTCATTTAGAAGGTCTTGCTAAGATTTTCAGCAAGTTTGTATTTTTTTCAATTTTTGTTTCTAATTGGTTTCCAGATTTTAGCTGATAAATAAAGCTCAGATTTGATTTTAGTATTTAAAGAACCTTTCTGAAAAGTTTTTCGTTTTCTTGGCATTAAAAGTTTAGTTTAGCATAATCGAGGACCAACCAATTTTTGAGTGCTATTTAAATGGCAATTTGGTCTAAAGTATATTTGTTTTACTCTTTATATATTTATTTGCTGTTAAATTTTGGATGTGCATACAATGATTTTAGACCAATTTGATTTTTTTTAATGGTCTTTTTACAAAACTTTACATTAAAGTTTTGTGGTTTTTATTTTAGTAGTCAATTTAGCACAAAGAAATGTTTTATTCTTTTTATATTACTGATGATCTTTTATAAAGTGTTTCGAAGGCGTATAGGGAAAATCCTAATACATCTGAGATTCAAGTTTACGGTTTTATATAAATTTTAGTGTTTTAAATGAAAATTTAAAAGATTCTTTTTTCGGGTTTCTTTTTTTTTTTTAGTCCAAAGGGATTTGAATCCCGAAGGACTATTAGTTTCGTTTTGGCATTTTGCGTCGGACTCATAAATGTCGATTCACTTTTCAAACTGTTGCCACAAAATGTTAGAGTCCTGCATTATATTTGAAGAAATTAAATAATGAAAATCTGCGTAAATGTATGTATATTTCTCACATTGTCATAAAATAACGGTACATGGAGTCATCGAATTTTGAATAACGTAATCCTCCAACGAATATGAGCATGTGGAAGACCAAATTTGAAATTTGAAATTTGTTTTATGATCGATTTCCTATTTTTTAAAACTTTGACGAATTTTTGATTAACAAACTCAAGGATTTCAAAGCGAGCAATGGCAACGTTGTGCAGAAAAAACATTTTTATCTCCAGCGCGTGAGTCTCTGTATCGGAAATTCTAAAGATATGCTCGTTTTAAAACTATTTTGCGATATTGCTGTTGCACTGGATCTTATGGTTTAAGTGCGAGGAACATGATATTTAATAAAGAAAGGTAACACACAAAATGTTAAAAAACGCCCCTTTGGACGTAATTTTTTTTTTTTTTTTTTTTTTTTTTTAATCTTAAATGAACCCGGAGAACGAAACATATTAATCGACTTTTATGAAGTTTTAATTCATTTTCACCTGGTGAGTTCTGGAGTTTCAGTAAGAGGATATTAATTTTTATTATCTTGTATTTTTTTTCTTTTTGCATTTCATTTTTTTTCTCTTTTGCATTTTCATTTTTCTTTTTAAAGTTTGTTCTATTATAAATTCTTATTTTAATTTTGATATGCTTGAATAATATCAAAATTTTAAATTTATTAATTTTGATATGTATGACTATATTGAATTAAATCTCTTATACACGATTACTATTATTAATATTGTTGAGGAATAACCCTGCTTTGACTCCAGTTTACTTTTAACTTTAGATTCTTCAAGTCTATCTCTCCCTGTCCTTAGATTAGTCTGTCTGTCCTTAAATTCTTCAAGTCTGTGAGATAGAAATATTAATATACATATAGACAGAGAGAGACTCTCTTTCTATATATATATTAATATTTCTATTTGAGAAATTGAAAAATAATCGTTGTAAAATGTAGTGGTGGTACTAAAGCTTTTCTATTTGTGTTTAAACGCTTTAGTCAAAAGGTTGAGAACCGCTGCTTTCACACATTTTAGATAATGACTTACATTTGTTATCGGATACTTGAGTTTTCTATTTGCAAATATCAGTTACTTAATATTAACAAAATGACTTTATTTTTCTTTCTCGTATATTACTGATGATCTTTTATAAAAATTTGCTTGTTTTTGAAAAAAATATTAAAATCGTTTTTGCTGAAAAAGTTTACTTAAAAAGCTTATATAGTTTGACTTGCTATGGAACATAAATTAGATTCATACGCAGAACAAATATAAAGTGAATTTGCATCTGAAATTAACTATAGAGACTTGAAGAGGTTTAAAGAAACTTTTTTATTTAGCGGAACTTAGAATATAAATGCATTTGTCAAGCTAACAGAAATCAACCAAAACTTGAGGCAATGCAATTAAAATTCAAATTAAAAAAAAAACTAGATTAGCAGTCAACGACTGCACAATTGAATTTAAATCGAAGTTGGCAAGAAGCTCTAACCGGCCGAAATATTTACAAATCAGCAGCAATAACGTGAAGCCGAATTACAAATTCACCAGAGCTGGCAGGTAATGCACAAATTGGTCACGAGGGGCAGAAAATGGCTCTGTCTTAAATCCAAAAACCTCATCCTAAATACTGATTTGCATTCTGGTGATCAATTGATTTGTATTCTGGTGAGGAAACGGAAAGAAGAAATTAGAGTAAAGTCTGAAATTATAAATAACTGGTTAGTTTCGAGTAATAACCTTATAAACTTCCAAAACGAATTGCTTTAAGTGTAAGACTTATATAACTTATGGCTTACTTTTTTCTGGTCATTAATTACTAAAGAGTTTTCGCCAGTAGATCGCATTAAAGTGCACTAGGCAAAGATATTTTCAAATAAATGGTACTAGGGAAGTACCAACACCCGTGGGCGAAGAAAATTCAGCTGCGTGAGTAGGCATATCTTAATACTTACGAAAGTAGGCGTTCATCATAAAAATTGTGCAGTAATAAGCAATGGAAGTAATAAGCAAATTGAAGAATGCAGGCAGGTGCAGTGAGTTGTATGGCAAATGCAGATGGTGAGTGCAATATAGCTAGTAAGAGTGCAGGATGATAAGCAGTAGTGAGACCATGAAAATGACGCGAAGACAGTTTGAAGCTGTGAATGGCATAAGAGTTAAAGTTCTTCAGAAGTATGCAGTAGCTATATAGGCCGTAAAAAGTTCAAAAGTTCACAATTTAAATAAACAATTTATATTCAATAAAAACGTGGAAATAACGGTACATCCAGTATTTCGTTAAATATCCTTGAGCTAAATTTACACTTTTCGTGCACTTTGGCTTGGATTTAACTAAAGTTTTCGAGTAAGAATAAATCTCCATGCCTCGGTAAGAATTGTTGTCAACAGAGCTGTCGAAGAAGTGGTATGTTTGTTTACTTATTCTTTTCTCCAACTCCCTCCATCCATGTTCAGCGTCCGAAAAACATGGAGGACTTCTTGTAACTTCAGAACAATTGCACAATAATAGCAGGCGATCACTTTTCTGATATAACTTTGAATGCATGTATTTTCCATTCCAAGATTTCTTACAGATCCTTTCAGATTCTTATTAAGAATATTTTTATTTTTACGAAATGCCTAACTGCGATCGGATAGATTTCCCGCAAAGCGAGGCTAGGGGTGCCAGGAAGTGACAAGGAAAGGCAGGGTTACTAGATTTGGCGTCGCGCCAAATCTAGTAAATCTAGTAACCCTGACTTTCCTGGAAGTTTATAAGATTCTTATTAAGAATATTTTTATTTTTACCAAATGCCTAACTGCGGTCAGATAGATTCCCCGCAAAGGAGGTTAGGGGTGCCAGGAAGTGGCAAGGAAAGGCAGGGTTACTAGATTTGGCGCGAGATCGCCCATTTGGCGACAAAATTGGCGATATGCCATAGACGGAGCGAGAACATTCTAGAACGAATTCTTGCCGGTGTTCCCGAGAATATTCTCAAAGGCAGGTCAAAAGCTATAAATAACCTGCTTGTACGCGGAGCAGCAGTGTTTCGTCGACAGTATCAAGAGTATCTTGAGGTTAGCCTGAGAGCGACCGAACCGCGTCGAGAGCTGTCCTTTAGTGCTTTGCCTTGAAGATGCCTTCACCGTTGTAGCCTGTAAGCTGTGTTGCTGATTTTCAGCGCGTTTATCATAGTTTTTCGACGACTGTAAACGTGCTCCTATGTGGACCACTTCTATGTAATATTGGCCAATAAATTGTGTTTCGATTCTTCATCAAGTATTGTCATCAATCACTCTAAATCCACGAACCCGTAAAACGCAAGAATATATTTTTATTGATCCACATAATTTTCGATTAAAAGTAAATTTCGTAGCGAAACATACCCAAACTATTATGCTTCCAGCTTTATGCTTGACGATAGGCAATAGTTTTTTTTTTCAGATTCAATTCTTCATTTGGCTTTCGCCACACAGCAATTCATCTGTCAGATCCAAATGTATTATTCAATATGATACACCTTTGTTTACCATGGATTCTGTGAATGCCAGGCGCATTTTTCTCGTATAGAGGAAGAACTTTCTTGTTGCTGATCGCCCATTGCATCCGCGTGCATTAATAACTCTTCTAACAATTTCAGGGTTAATTTTTATTGTAAGCCCGTTCTTCTAAACTCCCTGTAAATTTTAGAGCACAAACTTTTGGGTTTTGTAGGATAAATCTCCGATACCATCGTGTTAGATTGAACAGTGGTTCGGAGTTCAGTACACTTTGAGCAGTTAGATGCATTTTCTATCGTTTTAATACATCAAAGATAGTTGAACACTTTGCATGAATTTTTAAAAATATATTTTGAACACTTTTAATACCTTTAATATTGTATTAATTAAATTTCGAACAGAACTTTTTCTTAATTTGTAGTTTCTTGCTATTTTCACTTTATATATGAAACTGTTAACATATTTTGCCAAATGCACACGATAATTCTTATGACGCATTTTTATTCAAAATAAATTATATATATATATTCTTCCAAAATATCTCAACAAAACTTTTGAGGGTCCGAATTATTATGTGAGTTACTGATTAACACGTATGGAATAAATTATTATACTGCAAAGAATATTTTGATGATTTCCATTTTTTAAAAAATAAGTCTTGAAATAATGTAAAACGATATATTAAGAAAAAAAATTGTCCATGTTTTAATGTTTAATATGAAATCTATGGAAACAAATTTCAAAAATATATAATAAACAAATTCAAAACAAATTTCAAATAAATTTCGAATATTTGTTCGAAAAGGTATGTAAGCCACTGGATATCTCCTTTGATATTTTCCCATATATATGCTGTTAGCAAAAGTTAATTCTTATGTTTTGGTGACATTAAATGTTCAATGGATCAAATCAAGTCATTAAGTGCGTACTCGAAATCGAAAGAGTTTTAGGGAAAATTTGCTCCAAACTAAGTTTGCTTTTTTGCCTATTTTTAAATTTTACATTGGCATTTCTGTCTCATATTTTGAGAAACTTTGTAATTAGAAATAAGTGATTATGATTAAAATATATTGGGGAAGAAATTAGTAGCCATGTTTTTTACCACCCTATGCGTAGTAGTTAATTGATCTAGTGAACGGAGTAACTGTTTTCTTAAATTTCTTTCTATTTTTTACTTCCTTGTACGAAGTAAAAAGGAAGTATTGTAATCGCGAATAGTTTCAGGCAGCATATTTCAACGAAAATATCCCATTTTGACCTCTTTCTTTTTTGACCTTTTCTTTTCTTTTTTTTTTTCTTTTTCTTTTTCTTTTCTTTTTTTTTTTTTTTCTTTTTTTTTTTTTTTGTATAGAACCGTCGTGTGTTGAAATATCAAAGCTGTCAAGAATTCTTCCAGATGTAAAGAAAAAACGCCCTATCTGGAGACCAAAGCCTGGAAGCAATGCTTCACTCATACTGCAGCGTTGGCCCCTCCTTTCATTCTTAACTCCATACTATCGAGTGTATCGTCGAGTGCATCGTGAGTTGTAGCGTGGAGAGTCTCGAGAGTACCCTGAGTTCCGAGAACTACCGAACCGAGTCGGGAGCTGTACTCTAGTGCTTTGCCCTGAAGCTGTCTTCACCGTTATAGCCTGATAGCCTGAAGACTGTGTTGCTGATTGTTTCAGTGTGTTTCTCGTAGTTTTTTCGACGACTATAAATGTGTTTTTGGAGCTGCCCTGAGTAATACTGGCTAATAAATTGCGTTTTCATTCTTCATCAAGTGTTGTCAACTATTTTTATTTAAATTTTTAATAACAAATATTGTACTATTATTGATATTGTATACAAATTTAAAGTATCGCCTGAAAATATATTTTGAAAATGCCAGATATATTTGTTATTTATTAGTATTAGATATATATTAATATTAGATACATTTGTATAATTCTTATATCATGTCGCGGTATAGAAAATGATAAATAAATTGTAGTTTTTTATTTGTAACTTTTTACTTCCTTGTACGAAGTAAAAAGGAAGTATTGTAATTGCGAAACGTTTCAGGCAGCATATTTCAACGAAAATATGCATTTTGACCGCTATCGAATGCAATTTAACGATGTTTTTGCGTGATATCTGTACGTAAGGACAGAATAAAATACTCTTTTCCTTCAAAAAAATATTATAAAATTGCTTTAAAATGAATTCTGAAGAGAATTTTTCGTGGCGTCTGTAGGAACGTATGTATGTGGTGATGGCGATAAGGAGCGCGCCTTGCGCCCTCCGATAAGTGTGGCAACCCTAGAGGAGAAGCTTCTTACGAGTAGCGAGCAGAGCGAAACAGGCAGGCTGTCGGGCAGTGTGCGCGAAGTTCCGAAATAAAGCTTAATTTTTATTGTGCACTATGTCTTGTTAATATTTATATTAATGCAGTAAGAACATAGTCTGTGATATGGAATTCGAGGATTGGTGGTAAAACATAACCGGAAATCACTATAATGGTAACCCGGACTGTGTTAAATCGTATGAACAGTTCTCAAGCACTTTCGGTTTTGACTACAAGCCATCACTCAAGATCTCCAAACCAGAAGTAATGGATTACATCGGTTTTCATCCTCCGAATCACAGATGAGTAGTAATTATAGATCATTTTATAATTCTGTTTTCTACTTATCATTTAATTTCATTTTCTTTAGTTAAATTTTTCCTTTTATTTTGGCTTAAAAACCTTGCACAATGTCTGATGTTTATGCCGTCCAAATTCCGGTTTATAACCGATCAGACCCATCTTTATGGTTTATTATGTGTGAAAGTACTTTTGCTCTTGCCACCCCCAAACCTATCACAGAATCCATTACTAAATATAATTATGTAGTTGCTCATCTTCCTCCAGATATTGCATCAATAGTACGGGATTTACTTATGAAACTAGATCCTATTGATCCATATACAAAGCTTAAAACTGAGTTAATAAATCGTTCAGGAGAATCTTCTCAGCAAGAAATTCGCCAATTATTATCTGGAGAGGAATTAGGTTCTCGAAAACCTTCCGATTTGCTTAGAAATATGAAACGTCGAGCAGAATCTTTAAATGTTCCTGATAACTTAATGTTAGAATTATTCCTTCAACGTTTGCCTTCGACTGTTCAGTCTATTTTGGCAGCGGTTTCCAATTTAACTGTAGATAAAGCTGCAGAAATTGCCGACAGAATTTTAGAAGTAAATCCAACCCCAGGGACTTGTGCCGTTTCTCGCAGAGTCGATCAGTCTCTTGAGGATAAATTATTTAAACAAATAGAAAAATTAAACAAACGTATTGATCGCATTTCTCTTTCTCGTGGTCGCTCGCCAAATCGCGGAGATCGCAATAAGGAAAGAAGCAATTCCAAAAGGAGAGATTATTCTGTTTGCTGGTATCATAGACGTTTTGGGAAAAAGTGTAGAGATGACAAATGTACAAAACCTTGTTCATGGCAGGGAAACGAAATCAGCAAAGAATAGAGGCGACTTATTCTTTGCCTCAAGTTTCACGTCGCCTGTTCGTTCGTGACCGTAGAACAAACCTTTCATTCTTGGTCGATACCGGCTCTGACGTGTCCTTACTTCCAGCAAATAATTCTCAAAAACGGAATTCGTCCCAACAAACACTTTTCGCTGCTAATTCTTCTACTATTCATGTTTATGGTCAAAAAACACTTTCTTTGGATTTCAAATTAAGACGACAGTTTACATGGACTTTTCTTATAGCAAATGTTAGTACACCCATTCTTGGAGCAGATTTTCTCCATTTCTTTGAATTGGTGCCTGATCTCAGAAACAAATGTCTCAAAGATTTAAAAACGCATTTTAAAACCGTCGGTTGCGTGAAAAATGCAAGCATTTATTCAGTAAAAACTGTATTTAGTGATACACCATATCACAAAATTTTAAAAGAATTTCCTTCAGTTACTAGATTACCAGATCCTAACCAACCTGTTAAACATAACACCGTTCATTATATCATAACTAAAGGTCCACCTGTGGTTGCAAAACCTCGTCGGTTAGCTCCAGATCGCTTAAAAATAGCAAAACAAGAATTTCAAACTATGATGCAATTGGGGCATTTGAGACCTTCGAGCAGCAATTATGCATCCCCACTTCACATGGTTCCAAAAAAGGGAAGTCTGGAATGGAGACCTGTAGGAGATTATCGAGCATTGAACGCTCAAACAATAAAAGACAAATACCCTATTCCATGCTTAGCCGATTTTACTGCTGCATTGCACGGTACTAAAATTTTTAGTCATGTCGACCTGATTAAGGCATACCATCAAATACCAATTAACCCAGCCGACATCCACAAAACCGCCATATGCACACCATTCGGTTTATTCGAAAGTATCCGTATGCAATTCGGCTTATGCAATGCATCTGCGACTTTTCAACGTTTTATAGATGAAGTCACGCGGGATTTAGAAGGCGTTTACGCTTTTGTCGATGACTTGCTCATAGCCTCTAAAGATTCTGAGGAACATTGCAGGCATTTGAAAGCTTTATTTTCCAAACTTCAGGAATATGGACTTTGCATAAATGTTTCAAAATGCACCTTTGGTCAAACATCTATTGATTTCTTAGGTTTTCACCTTAGTGAAAACGGAATTGAACCTCTTCCTGACAAAGTCAAATGTATTTTAGATTTTCCTCAACCTACCACTCTCACTCAGCTTCGCCGATTTTTAGGCATGTTTAACTTTTACAGATGTTTCATACCTAAAGCAGCACATATTCTTTCTCCTTTAATAAAATTGTTAGAAGGCTATATTAATAAACAGAAATCTCGTTCTCGTGTTCAGGATTCATCCCCACAATTAAATTGGAACGAGAATGCTGAACAAGCCTTTATTGCTGCCAAAAATGCCATTGCTCAGGCTACCCTTTTGAGACACCCTATTCCCGGAGCCCAGCTAAGCATCTGGGTAGATGCCTCAGACGTCGCAATCGGCGGCACACTTATGCAGTTGTCTCAACAAACATGGGAACCTATAGCATTTTTCTCTATGAAACTCAATAAAAGTCAACAGAAATGGTCCGCGTACGATAGGGAATTATTTTCTATTTATTCTGCAATTAAGAAATTCCGACACATGTTAGAGGGCAGAAATTTTATAATTTATACGGATCAAAAACCGTTAATATACACTTTTAAACAGAACCCTCATAAATGTTCACCTCGACAATTGCGACATTTAGATTTTATTTCTCAGTACTCTACTGATATTAGGCATGTGCAAGGTTCAAAAAACGTCGTTGCTGACGCTCTTTCAAGAATCGAAATTGATTCCATAACAAAATCTCCATTTTTGGATTTTAAAAAATTTTCGGAAGCTCAACGGCATGATCCGGAGGTACAAGACCTTCTCAAAAACAACACATCATCTTTGAAACTGGAATTTAAACCGTGCCAATATTCTGATGGTAATATTCTTTGTGACATATCAACAGACATTCCTCGTCCATTTGTTCCGAATTCCTTTCGCAGACTCATCTTTAATCATCTGCATAATCTGTCACATCCAGGAATTGCAGCTACTACGAAGCTTATTTGTTCTCGTTATGTATGGCCCGATATGAAACGTCATATCAAAAATTGGGTGAAATCCTGTGAATCTTGCCAAAAATCGAAAATTACTAGGCATACTAAAGCACCACTGGGCACATTCTCTCTTCCTGATGCACGTTTTTCAGAAATCCATATGGATATCGTCGGACCGTTACCTCCATC
Organism: Stegodyphus dumicola; assembly: GCF_044657685.1. NCBI lineage: Eukaryota > Metazoa > Arthropoda > Arachnida > Araneae > Eresidae > Stegodyphus > Stegodyphus dumicola. Next base: position 180,225,310 of record NC_140776.1, on the reverse strand, counting down.
AGAAGGCAATGTGTACCTTTTGACTCTCATAGATAGATTCTCCAGATGGCCTGAAGCCATTCCCATCCCGGATATGAAAACGGAAACCATTTGCAGAGCCATCTTCAACTGTTGGATATCTCGTTTTGGCTGCCCATCGATCATAACAACAGACCAAGGTTCTCAAATGAGATCCGCACTTTTTGCAGAATTCACGCGCATTTTGGGTACGAACAGAATCACAACAACAGCCTATCATCCAATGTCAAACGGCATTGTTGAACGATTTCATCGACATTTAAAATCTTCTCTCAAGGCTCACGAGATCAATAACTGGACTGAAACACTACCAGTTGTTATGCTTGGTATTCGTACAGCCGTGAAGGAAGATCTACAGTCATCTTGTGCTGAACTGATGTACGGCACAACTCTCAAGCTGCCTAGTGATATGATAACGTCATCTAAGATATCTCCGTATGACACACAATTTATCACGAATCTTAGGCATAGAATGCAACAATTGAATCCAATAGCAACATCTGCACATTGCCAAGAAAAATGTTACGTAAGTGCTACCTTAAAGTCGTGTACGCATGTATACTTACGTGTCGATCGAGTAAAGCCAACTCTGTGCCAACCATACACAGGTCCGCATAAAGTCCTTTCTAGAACGGACAAAACTTTCACAATAGATGTTAACGGTCTGAAATCTACTGTGTCTATAGACCGTGTGAAACCAGCCTATTTGCTTTCGGACTCTAATTTGCCTGAACTGAAAACAAATAAAGACTTAAAGACAGTTCAGCAGAATAAATCTGCAAACGAACTCTCTAAGACACAAACTGTCACCAGATCGGGAAGACATGTTCACTTCCCTAAGAAACTTGCTTCTTACATAACAATTTAAAACACTTTTTTAAAATTCATATCTTAACATATTTCTTGTTATTTCATGTTTATTATATGTGTCAATACCTTGTTATATATTGAATTTCATTTTGATCTTTTCTAATTTTATATTCTAATTTTGTAATCATGTAAAAATACCCGACAGTACGGATACTCTGAGATAATTTCATAACCTATGTCGTTCCTTTGAATAGCCATTAAAGGAACTGGGGGGAAACTTTGTGGTGATGGCGATAAGGAGCGCGCCTTGCGCCCTCCGATAAGTGTGGCAACCCTAGAGGAGAAGCTTCTTACGAGTAGCGAGCAGAGCGAAACAGGCAGGCTGTCGGGCAGTGTGCGCGAAGTTCCGAAATAAAGTTTAATTTTTATTGTGCACTATGTCTTGTTAATATTTATATTAATGCAGTAAGAACATAGTCTGTGATATGGAATTCGAGGATTGGTGGTAAAACATAACAGGAAATCACCATATGTACGTACGTGCGTACGTACGTATCTCGCATAACTCAAAAACGAGTAGCCTGAGAACGATGAAATTTTGTATATAGGACTACTATAACATGTAGATGTGCACCTCGTATTTTGGTTGCAATCGGCCGCACCAAACATACATAAATATATTTATATATATATCCACTCTGTTACCCGGCTCAGTAATCTCAGTTTCTTTACTCTTATACGTTTGTAAATTGTACATTTTTTGCTTTAAAAATTATTGAATTATGTTGTTCTTATCTTCCGGTTAAGGTTTTTATGCCTTTAGTAAATCTGTATGCAATATTTTTAGAATTATCAACAATTTTAAAATTGTTTTAAGTGCCGCTAAGCCTAATAATGTTTCTGATGGCGGCCATTGCTCTTGTTTACATTTGGAACAGCAGGATAGCGGATTTATTGCCAATCTAGAGAAACTTAGCTTTGCAACAACAAAGATAACGCCTTCATTTATTATTTAAATCATGCTTAATCCTTTCTGGAATTTTTTCGAGGAAATAAGCGTTTAAGATTTACTTCGTAATTTTTAATACAGATATTTTGAGTTTTTATGTATTTTTGCCTTGTCGCGAAGTGAAAACTGAATTAATTGAATGAGAAATACTCAATCGTCTGTGAAAAACTGTTTCTTTTTTGTTTTGTTTGCTTAATTTCTTTTATACATCGTTCTAGCTTTATTATAGTATTTGAATAGAACATGTGGCAACGATTCGATAATTCTTTAAATGATATAAATTTTGTGCATTCTGAGTTATACTATGAACGAAATATAATACTGTTAAGTGAACCTAGCGCCAGAGTGTCGCTATGGTAAACAAAGTGAATTTTAAAGAATGCATTTATTCTATTGTGGTTTATGCGGTGTCGGCGAAGTAGGTTTAATTCGATCCAATAAGTTTAAATGAAATGCAAGAAAAAATGCGTATAATTTAATATGCCGTACAAGGAAGTCATGTGGTGTACACATCAGATTTTTTTCCTTTTATTTTCCCAGATATTTCAGTTTTACTTACTAGCACTGATGTGCTTAGAAAGATGTGCATGTTTTATTCTACAGCTTTTTGTTTATGATATTTTATACGCAATTAAATGTATAACGATTTCAGTAGCTTATACGCTATAAATATTAAATTATCAATACAGAAAATCTTTACCAAACGAGCGGGTTATGTCATTAACACATTGCATGTAGGGCAAATTCATGTTCCGCAAAATTATTTTTCTGTGGAAAAATGAGTTACGTGTAGTTCAGCTTAAGAAAGTATGTAAAATTTATACAAACAAACCTAAAGACTATTATAAATAAAAGAAGGGAATAGAACAAATATTAATTGAAAGGATCTCTACTACTGCTCAATAAGTGGGTTATGATACAATTCTTATTTTTTTATTTAAATATCTGGGGACTTTCGCTTGTGACAATATCTGACGCAACTCATTAAAGGTTCGCGGTAAGAAATGCAAAGTTTTTCAATACCTTTTATAAAGTATTCTCTCCTTTTTACATACAAAATCAGACAGATCCTATACCTTCTGTATACCATTGAGCCCCTGTGTATAATTTATAATTTTATCAAGAAATTAATTTCTTTAGAAATTCTAATTTAGAAATCTGAATTTAATTTTTAATACAGAATATTATTTGTTAATAGGACAGTAATTAAATTTAATTTCTTATTGTTACATGAAAGCAAATAAAATTATTTAACAAAAATTCACTCCTTTTCTCTTGTGTCATTTATTGACGGAAATTATACAAATTAAATTCACAAAATTTTGTATTTCACTTGTTGACATTTTAGAAATACAAAACTGAAGAAGGGAAAAAGATCGTTAACGCATTTAAAGGGAAAAAAAAAAAAAAAGCTGTCAGATGCGAAATTAAGGGGTGGGGATGGAATTTTAAAACAATCATGATTAGAAAACATTCAACGATTTTTTAAAAAAATGCATAAAAAAATTTTGATGCCACTTTAAAAAATGCAACATCAGGAACTAAGGACGAAAAAATGTAGTTTTTTTTTCTTTCCCCCCCCCTTTAGATCCAGTGAAATTAATCTCGTACGCAAAATGTCTATTCCCCTAAATAGGCCATGTCTTAATTACGTATTTATGGGATTCTTGCAATTTTTTATTGTTTCTGAAGTAATTAAAGAACACAGTTACGAGTATTCCATATGCGTGTGACAGCATTTATTCCATCAAGTAAGTAGAGGAAGAAAATTACCCTGGAAAATCAATTTTGTTTTCCTACTGTATGGTTTTGTATGCAAAATTTCGATCGCGTCTCTTTTTCATATTCGCAGTAGATCATTATTAAACTAGAAAGAAAATGAAAGCAAACGATAAACGGACCAATCAAGTGTCAGAGAGGAGAACATTACGTCACGTTTATCGAATGGAAACTCGTGGGTATTCGCTCAGCCGCTATGGTTCTAACATTCGAAGCAGCGTTACGGGTGACCATTAGTTTGATTTGCTTGACAAGTTCAATGGGCTTAAATTCTTGATTAAGAAAATAACTAGATGTTCCAAGTCTATGATGCCAGCAAGACGCGGAATCCCGCGACGAGAGCGAAACAACAAAGTGCTATCGATACCATTTCCACAGATTATAGCCTTTGTCCCTATACGACCCCCTTTGCCCACAGAAGTTGGGGGTAAGTTTATACATTTTTTCCCTCACTAAAGTCAGTACTAGTTTAGTTGAAAAAGTGCCATAATAAGGAATGAAGCTGGCCTGTAGCATTTTATGTATGGTGTGTTATTTCTAATGTTCTATATTATCCGTTAGTATACGAGAAGCCGATTTATAAGGTCGCACAAGTAGCAGTGGCGAGTGCCTCCCCAGATCATGAATTAATTTAAAAGAATTATGTTTTGAGATGATGGGTTCCCAAAATTTCAGGTGATGTTAATATGTCATTTCATAAACTCACCACTGCATTCTATTAGTATTATTTGAGCTTTTTTCTTAATAATTATGATAGAATTAATATTATAGAAGCAATGAAGAAAACTGGAAAAAAATTTCCTTGTATTCATTCATACTTTTATGTGGACACTTTAACTTTTACATTACATGTTTCGAAAATAGCCCAATATGAATACAAAATATGACCAAATTATAAAAAAACATAATGATAATCGATTAAAACGACTCAGTAAATTGCTTCTATTTCCCGATAAGTGAATGAATAATTAATTAATAAAATTTAAGCACATTTCGTAATGACAAATTTCCTTTAAATCACACAGTATTATTGAAACATTTATTAAAAATATTCTATGAAACGTGAGATTAAAGCATAATACCTTAAAGAAAAGTTTTATAGTTAAAAATTTAAAGAATATATAAATGAACAAAAATATAAAAAATAAAGGAAATCGTTTCACTTTTCTTCTTAGATAAAATAATATCTGTTATTATTAACTCATCAAACAAAATCTGCACGTATGAGTAAAATTGAATTCAAGAGGAATTTCTCTTAAAAACTTTCGACACTAGTTTCTGTCAAGACCGGATTTACGGATGGACAAACGGTGCATCTCGCCGAGACATCCATTTTCGAGGAAACTTTACAGATCCTTCTGTGGTGTTTAAAATACGTAAAATTTGGAACTTTTTTTACAAATTTAGATTTTTAAAAATATAAAAATTGAAGTAGGATCAAAATTCCAAATTTCATGTCTAAGTTCCTCATATTTTCCGAAAAATCCTGACATAAGACCATTGCCTTGTATTTTCATTTGTGACTGATATCATTTAGTGAAGCCTCCATTTGTAAATTACTACTAACTTGCACATCTAAAATATGTTAGTGGGAGATCACCGCATTTGAAATTCCAAAATTCTGTATAAATGTGAGTTATAATAAAATCTTTCAGAATAAATATTCGTTCTAAAATGACGTTCGTTCTTCTAAAACGACTTCTCCTTTGGTTTTAATTGCGCCGTTGCAGCTTTTAATTCTTTCATTTATGCAAATCCAATAAACTCCATTTTCCTTATTTCTATTTCGAATTCGATACTGATATCCTTTATAAAGGGCTAAAGATTTTTTCCTTTTAGTTTCAATAGTGTCTAAAACTTATGTAATATTGATTGCATAAGTTTTAGACAATGTAATTCGGTGTCTTATGTAATATTGATTAACAAAAGATGTGAAAATAACAGCTAACGTTCTAGCAGAATTACAAATATAATGAAATTAAAGATTTCGTCAGGAGCCTAAACTTAACGAAGACTATCTTATTCACAAAGAAACTGCCCAGCTTTTCTTAATGACTTATCATGACATGCCCTGGAGAGCTGTGGGAGGGGTACTATATTCTCCGATTTCGCGAGAGCAGGAAGAATTTTGAAAAACGCGGAAAGAGGAATCGCGGAAATAGAACTAATTCATTTAATCCAATCACTCAAAGCGAGCACGAAAAAAAAAAAAAAAAAAAAAAAAAAAAAGTATTAATAATTTCAATATATGTATCATTAACAGCACAACGGACATCATAGAAAATTTTTATTTCATATTAATATGAGCATTAACCTGATTTTTGAATACCAATGCGTCAATTATCAGGATCTGGTTTGACAAGTGTGATAGTAACTGCAGAGCTTATATTCCAGTACTTCTCAATTTCTGAGGTACATCGTAGTTGTAGCCGGAGAACACTGGAGTCCTAAATAAAAGTTCTCCGGCACTTCTTTTATGCAATTGAAATACAGTTTCAGTGGATAAATTTTATTTGAAAAACAAATATGCTTTAAAAATCAATTACAATTTCCGAATTGCATGCCTATCTTTCGCCGTCACTTTGACGGAAGTTAAGGCTTCTAAGGAAAGAAAAGTCCCGAGTCCACATGTCAAAGGCTCATTCTTCAGGCAAGTGCAATGAATTTGTAGACGTTTTGTTTTCGAAAGCACTAAAACTGATTACCTTGGTCGTGCACATCTAACACTAGTGATCTTTCTGTTGTAAGCTCCATGACTTATGTTTGCTAATTATATTCAACAGCCAGTGTTTTCTTTTTTAGACGAAGTTTTGTTTTTGTAGTTTGGCCACAATGAGAAAGTTTAGAATAATGTTTTGATTTCATTAAGTGTGTAATAAAATAAAGTTTTGACTTTCTTAAGGAAGAAAATGTAATTGTTTATTTAAAATATTTCTTTTCAAGTGTTATAGAAAGGAGTCAGATTTAATTTAAAGGCGAGAACGACTGAATAAAATAATATTCAGATAGATTCAACGCAACACTTTCACTGCAGTGCTCCTGCAGGCTTGAACAATGTACGGGGGACAAAAATTGTGTCAAACCATGGAGGTAGGAAAGGGAGGAGGGGCCATTCCGCGCTAGAAGTGAAGCGCTGCTTTGAAGCTTGGGTCACCAGACGGGGTGTTCTTTGTTTACATTCAGAAGCTCGCTTGACAAGATTCTGATAGTATTTCGACACACGACAGTTCCATAGAAATCGAAAAAGGGACACTCTCGGATGAAAGAAACATTCATAGTGTAATGGATAATAGCAATTTGTATAGTTTACTGACATTTACGCAAAAATCACATCTTGGTTATTTTTCGATAACTAACAACAGCGATTTTGATTATGAATTTGTTTTATAAAATTCTAAGCTGTTGCACAACAAAAATATAGAATTTAAGAAAATTGCTAAAAGAGATCTGCCAAAATTTATTTTCTAGAAGATTTGAAAAGTTTGAAACTTGATGGCTAAATGTAAATATAAAATTATGTATGTTAAAATATTTGTAATTAGGCACATAGGTCAGATTAAGTTTTTATTAAATACAGTAACGCATGCAAGGGCTACCTGCCTAAAGAGAGAGATGCCATCGTGGAGGAATTTTGAAGAAAAACTGACCTTTGAGTGGGTATTAAAAATAATACTTATAATTTTCATTCAAATTATATTCATATATATTTTTTATGTAAAACTTTCGGGTGTATGCTAAATTAGTGTAAATTACTTTACACGAAAAATATAGTGAATGTACAGAAATTAAAGATTTGCACATGCCGGAAATGATAAATAGGAAATATGTATGGGTATTTATGCATGTGCTTGCAAAAAGTATGTATCTGCCTTTGACAAAATACTTAAATATTCATTAAATTATTTATAAATGTATTTGAAATGAAGAATTTATTCACTTATAAACAACTGTGAAAGTACTGTGAAGAAATCTAATGATTAAATGTATCTAATTTATAATGATTATAAATGTTATCTAAATATATAATAACCTTAATATTGAATTGTAAACATAAATTGAAATCCTGTTGACAAATACGTTATAAAACTATTTAAGCAAGAATTGTTCGTATTGGAAAGCAATCTGTTAAAAGGTATTGTAAAGCAAATGCTATGAGATGCGCACTTAAGAAAGTAATAAAGAGTTTTGGAATATGTATTGTTGAAATGAAGAGTAAAAAAAAATCTGATAAGTATAATTAAAAGAATTATTCCCCTTACATTTTATAATAACTCAGTTACAAGTTTTAAATAATACTTAAAAGAAAAAAAAACTTATTTTATTCCCTTTCAGAAATGTTCAGAGAAAGTCAAATACTATTTAATACCTATTTAATTATTAGGGGCGAATTAGCGAAATACTTATTTAAAGTATTTCGCTAATTCCTAATAATTCTCTAATTTAAAATGAACCGAAAAGAGCATTAATTATAAATTGACTTATATTTTTCGATTTAAAAGAAGCCAAAAAATCATGTCATATTTAAGAAAGTATTTTAGGAAGAAGCTCTATAAATAGAAAAGAAATAATGCATAATTTTAATATTAATAATACAATAAACTTTGATCTTAATTTTTGTACCTTAACCGAATAAAATCGAATTACCTTAATTTTTTTTTCTAATGTAATTAACGAAAACTTGTGAAAATATTTCATTCAAATTAAACCATTCTGAGAAAACTGTCCTGTGAAAAGTATAGCATTTAATTCCGTTCAGAATGAAATGTTGTTTAAAAATACGTTGTTTTCACATACTTAGGACTCGGAAGTGTTGTAGAAAAAGAAAATATATACATTTATATGTATATTTGCGACGTAATTACAAAATATTTACACCCGAACGCGTCAAATCCCATAGAACTCAATGGTAAATGACCCAATGTTTTGGTCACCACGTAAGGATCGCCGGTGCTTCAGAGCAGGGTACGGAGAAACTTGTTTAGGGCGACTCCATCTTACTTCCTACCTCCATGTGTCAAACACGAGGGACAATAATTGTGTCACTTGTGCAGACCTGTCATATGTTCTCACGGGGGAAGGGAAACTTTTTGCTCAGTCGTAATCTGCTTGACAGCTAGAATTACATACGCAGGTTATCGCGGTCAGAAAGCGATGGACACTTCTCTTTTTATTTTCGAAGCTACACTTCTCCATTAAAATTTCTTTAATTACTGTCATATTGTGTCTAGCATTTCCTCTATTCTTATTAGCGACGCTTTATTCATTTTATTTTTTTCCATTGGTCTACTTTTTTTCCACTTTTTGTTTCCACTCGTTTTATATTCAAGGTTTAAATTCAGCCTTAGGTCGGCTGAGCTGTTTCTTAATTTTTGAATGAAATTGCAAGGTCTAACGGGAGCTCCAAATAAGACGAAGTCTGATGTTTTATTCCTTTTATTTAATTCTTTATCATGAATTTTGTAATTTCTTAAATCTTTATATTTTATCGAATTTTAATTTTAATTTATTTATTTAAATTATTAGTTACCAGCCCGAAGAGGAAATGTTTTCCCAGAAAGGCTATTAATTTTGTTTTGGCAATTTGCATTGAAAACTTAAATGCGTTGAATCCCTTTTCAAATTTGGAATCATGTAACCAATGACTGGGGGATGAGAATTGTCATTTGTTACTTTTTTTTTTTCAGTTAAACCTCCGATTCCGCGAAATTTCCCCCCCTATCATATTCTGCTTGACAGCTAGACGTATACTCAGAGGCAGGGATGGACAAACTCTTTCGATCGTGGGCCAAAAATCGAAAACAAAACGTTTGGCGGGCCAAGATAAACTTTTCTAAAATTTAAAAAAAAAATATATATACACAAGTATTACAATTTAAATATGTTAATGAGATGAAATAAATTGCGATTTCATTTTTAAAAGTTCTTATATTGAGTTTCGCAGTGAGATGTACTGATTCTAAGAAACGAGGCTAAATGCTCATTTGTCAGTCTACTTGTGAAATAATTCTTTCTAAGTTTCATAGTTGAAGGCACTTGGTCACATACACTGACTACCAATAAGTATTTGGACACCTGTGAGAGAAAAGAAAAACTAACTTTATTCAAAATCAATAGTTGGTAGAGCCTCTACAAAAGGTAATTACAGCGTGGACCCTCCGAGGCATACTTTTCACAAGTCTTTGTATGACAGCTAGTGGTATTTTCTTCCACTCGGATTGGAGAAGACGTAGAAGTTCCTTCACCGATTTTGCACGGGTAGTGCATCCCTGAATTCGGCGATGCAACTCGTCCCAGAGGTTCTCGATAGGGTTCAGGTCTGGACTCTGGGCAGGCCAGTCCATTCGATGAATTCCATTGGCACCATACCAAGCCTTGGTTAACCTCGAAACATGACAACTGGCATTGTCGTCCTGAAAGTAACAGGGGTCCAACCCATAAAACTTCCACAACGTAGGAAGCACATTGTCATCCAAAATAGTGCAGTAGGCATTGGAGTTGAGCTTACCATGAATGGGGACCAATGGTCCCAGTCCATACCAGGAGAAACACCCCCAGACCATAATTCCACCTCCGCCGAACTTGACTGTTGGCACAATGCATGCTGGCAGGAGACGTTCTCCAGGTAGACGCCAGACCCAGACCCTGCCATCCGAACGGTAAAGGGTGAACCTTGATTAGTCACTCCAAAGAACCCGTTTCCACTGATCTACGGTCCAATTTCGATGTGCTTTGCATCACATTAACCGAGCAGCGCGGTTGGACTTTGTAATCAAAGGCTTATGGGCAGCAGGACGACTATGAAAACGAAGCAGATGTGCTTCCTTACGGATGGTATTCATTGAAACAATACTCCCGGATGCCTGTTGAAACTTCTCGCGGAGGAGGGCCATCGGTTGTGTGCGGTTCTTCCGAATTTCTCTGGACAGCACTCGTCGGTCTCTATCTCCCAGTTTCGTTGGTCTGCCGACTCGGGGCACATTCCGACAATCACCGCTCACCTTCCACTTCTTAATCACATAGGCCACTGTCGATATTGGGTATACTTCAGATCGCTAGATATGTCCCTTAAGGATCGGCTACATTTGTGATACCCGATAATTATATCTTTCTCGAAATCAGAGAGCTCCGAACTGCGAGGCATCTTGCATGCGACTAAAGCCGATGCTGTTTCTTACATGATATATACCGGCGGAGTCCGTGACGTACCTTAGGACCGCAGATATCGTCATTTGCATAGGTGTCCAAATACTTATTGGTAGTCAGTGTATATAAGATGAAGCAAACACAGCACTGATTTTCTGGGCGTGAGATATTAAATTTTGGAAACTTACTGTTGATAAGGATTTATAAAACTCTAACTTTGGCATATTTAGAAAAAATGCTTGAGATGATTGTTAGATTGCAACTCAATTAATTCAACCTGCAACTGGCACCTCACTGCTTCACAATTTACGTTGAAAGGCATGGTAAAATTATCCAATTCTGTTTGAATGGCACTGAAATCTTGAAATCCTCGTTCGAACTCAAAATGCAGGTTTTTCAATCTGTCTTTATAATTCTTTAGCTTTTGTTTATTTACTGAGGGTATTGAATTTAACCTCGGGAAATGAGAAAAGTCGTTCTTAGCTAGCTGCCCAGCAAACAGATTAAGTTTTCTTATTAAGCTTTAAGTTAAGATTTTTCTAAGAGGTCTTTAATTCACCTATATTGGGTTCCCATATGTCTGCTCCCCGAGAAAAAGATAACGTTTGCTGGCGCCAATCTACAGCTATAGCTAACAAAGAACTTCCACTTTTAACACTTTATCAATCGGAAGCTATCTGTGCTTGCTATTTCCATCATTTATGTTTTTAGAACAAAAATAGAGAAAGTAAAATGATCATTAGCCCTTTGAAAAAAAGGAAGAACAAAATAATATTTAAAGAAAGTAGAAAAGTAGATGATATACAGTCAAAAGTTGTTAATCCGGACTCGTCGAGACTTGGCGATTCCGGATTATCGATTTTTCCGGATTATAGATCATCAGTTTAAATCTCGTAAGATGGCATGCAGAAATTCTAAAATTAAAAATATGAAACCGTAATTTATGAAATAAAGAACAATTATGATCTAAAGGGTATCAAAATTTACAAAAAGAAAAAGCTTAATATTTATTTGTTTACTTTATTAAACATTTCTTTCAATGTAAGTTGTTTAAGTTGCTTCGTTTTATGTGATAATACTTTCTCTTTAATTCTATAAACAGACATAATTTCTTGTTCAGTTACAAAGTTCCCCTGTTCAAGTTCCCGTTAATTGCTGTGCCGAGAATATCGACTAACTTGTCAATCGAAATTTTTTCGTTTTCACTAACCTCTCTGTCACATTCTTCATGTCTCTATCCATTTTTTGCAGCAATTCCACTTTTTGTTTGATGGACATCGAAACATACTTTCGTTTTGTATGATCCTTTGGGAGCTCCAGAATCGGAAATTCTATTTGACATAATCGCATATGCGCAGACGTAAAAGGTCTTACGCGCACGCTTAAACGCCTCTGCGCATGTGTCAACGCGGCGCATGCGCAGAAAACTTTTAGCTTTAAGGTCCGGATTATGGGTGTCCGAATTAACGACTTTTGACCGTATAATATATAAATACATATTTATTTTAATTTGCCTCCAGCGGGCCGTAGTTTGCCCATCCTTGCTCCGAAGAGATCGCAGTAAAAAAATGTTAGTCTTCTGTCTCCTCTCCCCCCATATCTACAGGTTATCCGTTAAAATTTTCTCCGTATTCTTTTACTAACTATTAGCATTCTCTACATTTTCAATAGTGATGCTTTATTCATTTTTTTAAATTTTTATTTATTTATTTATTTATTTATTTGTGAGCTGGAAAAAGAATAGTCTTCATTTCTATCATCCTTTGAAGTAGTACATTATAGTCAGACCTTAAATTAAACCGGAGACCGGTTGAGCTATTTCTTACTTTTTGCGTGAAATTGTAATTCCACCTGAAACCCCCCAAACAAGTCAGGGTCCAGTACTTGATTTTAATATTTAATTATTTACCATTTATTTAATAACTCATTACATTTTTATTTAGGTCTTTACATTTTATTAAATTTAAATATTATTTGTTTAATTAGTCTAATCATTAATTTTAATAATAAATTATTTAACTGTTTGATCATTAATTATTTTACTAGCCGTTTTTTATTTATTTATTTTTGTTCTTCTTTCCTGACAATCTTCCATACGACATCAGTACTTCTAATTTTAAAAATTAAGCCCTAATTGCCACCAAAACCTATCGCCCTGTGTTATATTTAAAGAAATTAAATAATGAAGAATCTGCATAAACGTACGTATGTTTTTCGCATTGTGATAAAACAGCGGTACGTAGAACCATCAAATTTTGAATAACGTAATCCTCCACTCTAACATGGTCATCTGGAAAGCCGAATTGGGAATTTGTTTTCTTATCTATTTTATATTTTGTAAAACTTTAACGAATTTTTGATAAACAAACTCAACGATTTCAAAGGGAGTAATGGCAACACTGTACGGGAGGGGGGGGGAAGTGGAAATTCTAAAGATAGGCTCTTTTAAAATTATTTTATGATATTGCAGTTGAATTTTATGGTTTAAGTGCGAAGAGTATTTTACATGATTAAGACACAATAACACGCCGAATAAATACTAATTCAGAAGTCAAACAACAAAAATCAGCGTTATATTTAAAAAATTTTCACAGGACTAGTTTCGATGGTTTTACCGAACCATCATCTTCAGCTGCAAAACCGCAAATGAACAAAATAGGAAATAATGTTAAGATAAGATAAGAAAGCCTGGACAAGAATAAGCAAGTGGCGCCATCTGTTGGCGAAACCAGAACTAAAACATAATTTCTCTAAAAGCCGAAGGCAAATTTGGAATTGGAATTAGGATCGTTAACTAGAACAGAAAGATTTTTATGAATGTGAAATGCCTCTAGAAAATCCAGTTCTCCAATGGAAGATGTTTTTTGAATAATTTTGGCAGCAGAAAAATTGAAAGTGTGATTTTCGGACCAACAATGCTGAGCAACAGAAGACTTCTGTGTTTCCTTTTTTCTAACATATGCCTCATGTTCTTTGACGCGAAATTTTAAGGCTCTCTTAGTTTGGCCAATGTAAATTAAACCACACTGGCAAGGAATCCTATAAATACCCCAGGAATTCATATCCGGAATGGGGTCCTTGAGTATAGAAGTTGGAATTTTATTGATGGGAGAGTAAACAACCCGAAAGTTAAATTTCTGCAAAATATGTGCAACTTTATAGCTAATTGATGGAAAGAAGGGAATGACAACAGAATTTTTATAGTCTCCTAAAATAAGAGTGTGGCTTTTAGTGTGTTGAGATGAGAATTTTTTAACTGCTTGATTAATAATGTTGGGTGAAAAGCCCCTGTCAATAGCTATTGCTTTTAAATAATTTAGTTCTTCATCAAGGGCTAGTTTGGAGGAGCAAACTTGAAGAGCACGGAAAACATAGGAATAAAATGAAGCTAACTTTTGTTTAGTCGGATGACATGATTTAAAGTGTGGTGGAAGGCAAACCGATGAAGGTTTACGGTAAACTGTAGTATTGAAGTTGGATATGTTACGTGTGACCAGAATGTCGAGAAACGGAAGAGAATTGCAAGTCTCAAGTTCAAAAGTGAACTGAATAGCAGGATCAATAGAATTCATTGTTGAAAGAACTTTTTATTATTTCCTATTTTGTTCATTTGCGGTTTTGCAGCTGAAGATGATGGTTCGGTAAAACCATCGAAACTATTCCTGTGAAAATTTTTTAAATATAACGCTGATTTTTGTTGTTTGACTTCTGAATTAGTATTTTACATGATATTTAATAAATAAAGGTAACACACGAAACGTTAAAAAAAGGTCGCTTTGGGCGTAATATAAAATCTGAAAACTTTCAGATTTAAAAGAAAAAATTTTTTAAAGTTATTTTATTTATTTATTTATTCCCTTCTTCCTGATAGTTTAACATAGGGCTCCGGCATTTCTGATTTTAGAAATCAAGCCCCGAGTAACTGCGAAGACTATTCAAGATTTTTTGTCTGAAAATTTGTGCCCCTCTCTATTCTTTCTTTCTTTTTTCCCCCCTGTATTCTTCATATGGGATAAAAGTGCTCACAGATAGACATAAATTTTTATATAACTGAGAATAGCGAATATAGATGTACATATCATGAAAAAGGATTGTTTGTGAATCTTTGGATTGCTTTTTACCTCGCATTTCTAATTGTATTTTCACACATTGTGTTTGCAAGTTCGCAAGATAAATTTGATATTAACCGTCCCTGAAGTAGCAAATGTATGAAAATACAATTGGTGATACAAATATCTTGAAATCTGCTTTGTTTATATGTTTCTTAATTTTCTCAGGTGCATTTCTGTATTTCTTGAAATCTAGTCTTGTGATAAAACTTCTGCGTAGTTTTGTATGTAACTTTGTTCTGGCAATGCTCCAAAATGAACAAAATTGTTGCAATGAATGCGATGTTGCAGCAATTTCAATTTAATTTTGAAATATTTATTTAATTTTGAAAGCTATCATTTTTTCTCAAATATCATTTAGTGGTTTTAGTCTTAAAGATGAATGTTTAATTCAGTTAAACAAATCGTACTACCTAAAATTCATCTAAAAATGTTTAGTTTGAAAGTCGTTATCACATGTTATTGACCGGTTCATTTTTTGGTTACATAGCATGGGCACATCAAAGAACATCCAAAATCTCGCATTAGACACAGTGTTCTAAAATTCTAGATAGCTGCGTTTCCAATATTTATCGATTGCATATTTTTAAAATAAAGAATTGAGAAAATATGAAAAATATTGCACGTTATAAAAACAAAATGGGAACTAAGATGGAGCTCCAAAACTGGAGGCGTGGGACGCATGCTGCTTTTGCCATTGCTTATACCAGACAATCAAAATCTGCCCTCTGATTTGATTGAGTTTAAAATTGAAAAAAAGTCAGTACACCTTTGAAACATGCGATGAGTACACTAACTCTGCATAAAAACTCATAACGAAGATTCAGCTGAAAATAGATTATCTAAACTTCCTTCATTGCTCGTCTAAAAGTGATTCAAATCACGTGATTGTGACGGTATTTGAATCAGTTTTAGACGAACAATGAAGTAGCTAGAAATTTCCAAATCTCAGATCCAGCATCAAAATTCTGATGCTAGCCATGACTGTGCTCAAAATTCTTCAGTACGTCAACGACAAGACATCTGTCCACTTTGTTTGTCTGTCAGTATTAAAGTATTCTGATAGTCTGGCAACTTTAAAATGTTTCCAGTTTCGCGATATTTTGTGAATAATTTTTTTCACATGCGGCACCAAGTCACCGGTTAGTGCTATTTGCCGGAGGGGATAATACTTTCATGACGGACTTTCTATGAGAAACTAGCTCGTATTCATGTTCTAACAGGAAAACACTGACAATGTCTGTAGAGCGTTTGTTGTAATTTGAAATCAGGATGAGCTACCTGTGTCCACTGGTCTTATTCGCTTTACTACTGGACAAAACTGGGTGTCATGAAAAGTCCTAATTGTAAGATTCTACTTAAAAAATCTGATGTGTACACCACATGACTTCCTTGTATTGGAATATTAAATTGGAATAATAAATTATACGCATTTTTTCTTGCATTTCATTTAAACTTATTGGATTGAATTAAATCTACTTCGGCGACAGCGCATAAACCACAATAGAATAAATGCATTCTTTAAAATTCACTCTAGTATTTGTTTACCATAGCGACACTCTGGCGCTAGATTCACTTAACAGTATTAATAATTATATAACAGTTAACTTATATAATAATTATAAAACGGAAACTAAGTCAACTGTTATATAATCCAATAATTATATAACAGTTAACGTATATATTTCGTTCATATTATAACTCATAATGCACAAAATTTATATCATTTAAAGAATAGAATTATCTAATCGTTGCCACATGTTCTATTCAAATACTATAATAAAGCTAAAATGATGTATAAAAGAAATTAAGCAAACAAAACAAAAAAGAAACAGTTTTTCACAGACGATTGAGTATTTGTCATTTAATTAATTCAGTTCTCACTTCGCAAGAAGGCAAAAATACATAAAAACTCAAAATATCTATATTAAAAATTACGAAGTAAATCTCAAACACTTATTTCCTCGAAAAAATTCCAGAAAGAATTAAGCATGATTTAATTGGCAATAATAAATGAATGCGTTATCTTTGTTGTTGGGAAGCTAAGTTTCTCTAGATTGGCAACAAATCCACTAGTCTCCTGTTTCATATGTAAACATCAATGGCCGCCATTAAAAACAGGCTTAGCGGCAATTAAACAACTTTAAAATTGCTGATAATTCTAAAAATATTGCACACAGATTTACTAAAGGCATAAAATCCTTAACCGGAAGGTAAAAACAACATAATTCAATCATTTTTAAAGCAAAAAATGTACAATTTACAAACATATAAGAGTAAAGAATACTATTGTGTACATAGTTTTAAATTTCTATAATGGCCAATTTTACTGCTTTTATTAACAAATCGGGCCTTTTCGTTTTTCATAGTAGCTTGAAGAATTACGACTTTTTTAACAATGACTGTTTTTTCCTTTTACTCTTGCTTTGATGGCCAAGTTTTTGTAGTTTTAGCTGAATTAGCCATTTTCACTTCGAGAAAAATTTTTTTCCATCCAACTACATGCCAGGCGCCATTTTTGAGATCTTTTCACGTTTTTCCGAGGTTTCCGGCCCCCTTCGATAATAGGAGACGAGTTGCAGATAACGAAAATCTCTTCGTATTGGCTAAATGCCCACAGAACTTCGCTCCCCCCTACATACGTCATTCGGATGAAGTACACAGAAAGGAATTGCAACCACTTTTCAACTAGTTTTAAGAGGGAGAGCTTTGCATCGCCACAGGTCAGTTTTTTGTTTCTTTTGTTACAGCTTTTTCTTGGTCTTAGCAAGACCCACTTAGTTTGTTCTCATCTTAATTTTCTTTTATTTTATTTTAATTACAGTTTTTCATTACAGATTTCTAAAATATAAAAATTAAATTGTTAATCTTTAAGCTTGCAGGCCCAGCCGGTATGTTTTTGTATATTTAGGACTAATAGCTGACCGCTATTTATTTTCGATTTTATTTTGATTTTAATTTTAATTTTGATTTTAGTCTAGATTTAAGATGTTTAGTTATAGTTTCACATATTTTAACACCTTAATGTGTCATTCTGTGCGGACGCGTCGGGAAATTGGAACAGAGAATTGAGACTATTAAAATTTCCAAGACACTTTGTCTAAATTTAAAAAAAAATTTGTAGCGAAAAAGTTTCAATTGTCTGTTTCGGCGAAACGCGTAATGGGGTTAGCTTGATTCGACGTTCAAATAAATGAAATTTCCCTTGAAAAGCCAGTTTGGAAGTCGAGTTGGGCTAATTTACCATTTTCCGCTTACTTTTTTTTTATCTGATTCTGTTTTTTTAATGTTTTACATGTTTAATGGTTTGATTTTCATATGTATTAATTTTTTAAAACGTGTTGAACTTTTTGGAGCAGCAGCTCTTGGTAACTTTTAGGCGAGCTTACTACATTTTTTTTATATTTTACTTATTTTGCAGCATATTGCGCAAGATGTTTTCTAGACCAAAATTAGTTTTTTAAAATTGTAATTACTACCTTGCTTGATATATAAATATATTTATTTACGTTTGGTGCGGCCGATTGCAACCAAAATGCGAGGTGCACATCTACATGTTATAGCAGTCCTATATACAAAATTTCAACGTTCTGAGGCTACTCGTTTTTGAGTTATGCGAGATACGTACGTACATACGTTCGTACAGACGCCACGAAAAATTCTCTTCAGAATTCATTTTAAAGCAGTTTTATAATATTTTTTGAAGGAAAAGAGTATTTTATTCTGTCCTTACGTACAGATATCACGCAAAAACATCGTTAAATTGCATTCGATAGCGGTCAAAATGGATATTTTCGTTGAAATATGCTGCCTGAAGCTTTTCGCGATTACAATACTTCCTTTTTACTTCGTACAAGGAAGTAAAAAGTTACAAATAAAAAACTACAATTTATTTATCATTTTCTATACTGCGACATGATATAATAATTATACAAATGTATCTAATATTAATATATATCTAATACTAATAAATAACAAATATATCTGGCATTTTCAAAATATATTTTCAGGCGATACTTTAAATTTGTATACAATATCAATAATAGTACAATATTTGTTATTAAAAATTTAAATAAAAATAGTTGACAACACTTGATGAAGAATGAAAACGCAATTTATTAGCCAGTATTACTCAGGGCAGCTCCAAAAACACATTTACAGTCGTCGAAAAAACTACGAGAAACACACTGAAACAATCAGCAACACAGTCTTCAGGCTATCAGGCTATAACGGTGAAGACAGCTTCACGGCAAAGCACTAGAGTACAGCTCCCGACTCGGTTCGGTAGTTCTCGGAACTCAGCGTACTCTCGAGATTCTCCACGCTACAACTCACGATGCACTCGACGATACACTCGATAGCATGGAGTTAAGAATGAAAGGAGGGGCCAACCCTACAGCATGAGTGAAGCATTGCTTCCAGGCTTTGATCTCCAGATAGGGGGTTTTTTCTTTAGATCTGGAAGAATTCTTGACAGCTTTGATATTATTTCAACACATGACAGTTCCATTTAAAAAAAAGAAAAAATCAGTATGTGATGGATTGCTTTCTTATGACAATGAAGTTAATGTTTAAATGTAAAATGGATAGTTATTATATTATCAGAGAATTATTAAACCGGGTAAAATCGCTAAAAGAGGTATTGAGTGCTCGGTCAAAATATATTTATTAGAAGATTCGAATTTGATAATGAAACCTTAAAACGTGTTATAAGTCAAAAGTTTGAAACTTGATGGCTAGATGTAAATATAAAATTATTCATTAAACTATTTGTAATTAATCACATAGGTCAGCCATATAGGTCAACACATAGGTAAGTTTTTATTAAATAAGATAAGGCATGCCATCGTGGAAGAATTTCGAAGGAAAATTGACTTATTTTTACATGCATGTAATATGCATCCACTCAAATAATGCATGTAATTTTCATTAAAATTATGTTTATACATATTTCTTATGTAAACATTTCTGGTATATGTTAAATTATTGTGAATTACTTTACTCGAAAAAGCTTGTGAATGAACAGAAATTAAAGATTTGCACACGCCGAAAATGAAAAATGTGATATATGTATGAGTATTTATGCATATGCTTGAAAAAAACATGTACCTGCCTTTAACAAAATACATACATGTTTATTAAATTCTTTATAAATGTATTTGGAAATCAAGGATTTATTCATTCATAAACGCCTGTGAAAGTTACTGTGAAGAAAGCTAGTTATTAAATATATCTAAATTTATAATGATTATAAATATTATCTAAATATAGTGTAATAACCTTAACTTGTAATTGTAAGTATAAATTGAAAATCTGTTAATAAATACGTTTATAAAACTATTTAAGCAAAAATTGTTCGTTCTGGAAAGCAATCTGTTAACACGTATTTTAAAGCAAATTCTATGAGATGCGTACTTAAGGAAGTAGCAAAGAAGAGCTTTAGAATATGTATTGTTGAAATTAAGGGTAAAAAAAAATCTGATAAGTCTTAAAAGAATTATTACCTTACATTTTATAATAACTCAGTTACAAATTTTAAATAATATTAAAAAAAAAAGAAAGTTTTTTTATTCTCTTTCAGATATATTTAGAGAAAGTTAAGTGTACGTAAATCAGCACCGATATTTAACGTATTTCATTATTAAAGTAAAAGGTGCTCTAATTTGAAATTGACCGAATACAGTATTAATTATAAATTGACTCGGATTTTCGATTTAAAAGGATTGGATTGGATTATTCAATTATGGCAAAGCACACGGGGGGCTATCTGCCTAAAGGGAGGGATGCCTTCGTTGAGTACTTTCTAATGGAAATTTGCTCGTATACACGTTACACATGGGGAAAACCACGAAAACTTCCATGCAGCCAGCCCGTTCGCGGGATTCGAAACTCCGACCGAACTACCAGTGTTCAGCGTCTTTACCGCTCGGCCGCTGGTGGGCCTTTCGATTTAAAAGATACCTCAGAAGCTAAAACATCATGTCATATTTAAGAAAGTATTTTAGGAAGAAGCTCTGTAAATAGAAAAGAAATAATGTAAAATTTTTAATATTAATACTTTTAATTTTAATAATACAATAAACTTTGATCTTAATTTTTTTAATCCTTAACCGAATAAAATCGAATTACCTTAAAAATTTTTTCTAATGTAATTTACGAAAACTTGTGTAAATATTTCATTAAAATTAAGTAAGCAAACTGTTCTGTGAAAAGTATAGCATTTAATTTCATTCAAAATGAAATGTTGTTTAATAATGTATTCTTTTCACATACTTAGGGCTCTGAAATATTGTAGAAAAAGAAAATATATACATTTATATGTATATTTACGCCGTAATTAAAAAATGTTTACATCCGACCCTGTCAAAACCCATTGATCTTAATGGTAAGTCACTAAGTCACTGAATGTTTTGGTCTCCACAAAGGGATCGCCGGTGCTTCAAAACAGTGTATGGGAAAAAACCGGTTAAATTCTCTCTTCTTGCTTCCTATCTCCATGCTCGATAGCCTCAGCGCGATGCACCAACTCGCGATACATTGACAAGACATCCAGACATTAGACTGAAGATCAACTCGATAAACTCACAATAGACTGCTACTCCGCGTAGAAACAGGGTTTATATATCTTTTGGGCTGTTTTCGAGAAAATTCTGGACCAAACCGGTAAGAATTCGTTCTAGAATGTTCTCCATCCGTCCACGGTATATCGCCAAATGTCGCTAAATAGGCGATTTCGCGCCAAATCTAGCAACCCTACCTTCTTTTGAACATTTTTGGTAACCGTAAACTCGCCTTGAGGGGAAGCTATCTTACCGCAGCTGGACCCTTCGTAACAATACTCTTTAATACAGATAACGATATGTATCTAAAAATCTGTAGTAAGATAATTAATATTATTACCGCAAAGCTTTAGCGAAAGAACGTCTTACACCTTGCGAGCTCTTTACCTAAGCCTTTGAATGTAACTAGCAGGGCGTAGCTGGGGGGGGGACATTTGTCTCCGGGCGCCAAATTGATGTTAGGAATTTTTAAAATGAAATGTTTTCCACTCCTGGGAAACAGGAGCGACGCGAGATCTTCAGTTGTGTCCGGGCGGTAAAAACCCTAGCTACAGCTCTGGTAACTGGAGAAATAAGATGAAGTGAAAAACTCGGATCCAGTGTTAAAGTTAAAAAAATTCACTTTTAGAACTTTGAAAATCTGTAGAATTAGAGACAAGTAGGAGCCATCAATGTCATTATGAACGCTATATTTGCTAAAGATATTTCCTGCGCATATCTAGATGGCACTAACATGACCGCTAGATGGCACTAACATAGATTTATTAAAATTTATGGTATCATAATTTGTGTTCGTCTACCGGCTTCGTACAGCATATTTATGTAAAATCTAGAGCTATTGTGATTGTGTGAAGGGTTAAAGATTGAGCTGAAAAGATGCAATCTTGAACGTCGATGTTCGTAATCATTGGTTTGACGCGTTTAAATTTTTATATGATCTTGTCGGTCAGTAGGCATTTGAAAAATTCTTTTTATCTTAAAAATTACCTTTATGTTTCATAACCTGAGTTTAAAATATCAGAATCTCGATACGTAATACCCCCTGCTTCATAAATTCTGTTAAAAACATGAAATTTTGCTTTCAGAAATATGTGCATTCCATAATCAATATCGTTTATTTGTTCTGCTTTTGTAGAGGGCTTACGTATATCAGTTATAAGGAGAAATACAGTCTATTCCATTGTTTATAGTGTGCATGAGAAATACTTTTTTCCCAGAGGCATCAAGTTTGTTCATTAGATTAAATTATTTTGTTGTGGTGTTTAGGATAAAAAGAAGATATGAAGTTTTGATATTTTAGGCCCCCTTTTTTTTTTCCTTTTAATACTTTGTTTATCTCCAATGTTAGATTATTTTGATCTTTTTCACCATATTTGTAAGAGGATTTTTGTATAAAAATAGCTATGAAAGTATGCTGCTGTTAGTATGTTTACTTTTATTTATTTACTGCTTTTTGTGAACACCAGCTTTATTTAACAAAGTCATTAATTAAAAATTACATATATATATATATATATATATATATTTTGTCATTAAGTTTAAAATGAATCTATATTAGATAAATTCCATATGCCATTTATGCTTAAAGTTGTTACGCCAAAGCGAAAAATGCAACAATTTAGCAATATATATTTAATACTTCTCTGGTCTTGTACAAATATACTATTGAAGAAAAGTATAGGTTACATTATGCTAAATTTAATATGTTTATTAAAATTATCATGTGGTATAGCTGTTTGTCATCTTATAAAGTGAATATGAGATATCATTTAACTCATTTCTTTTTACCTCTGTACTACTTTCTGTGGATCAAAATCAGGTGTTCTTGTAATAAAGTAATAAAGTAATAAACTTATTTTATTTCTTAATGATTCTGTATAATTATTTGTAATCATTGGGAACTCTTAAATGTGACATATGTTTTATTAAACCTTTTAGGTATAATCGTTTTCTGTTTAAAATTTGGAAGTTTTAGTTAGTTTACACAAAATTCCCAATTCTAAATATATAACTGGGGAATAATGTATCTGTAAGAGCTAAATATGGTTGTGTTTTGCTTTTTAAGTATGAATGCATTTCATATATTTGTAAGAGCAAAGTACGAAAATAAGCTTTTAAAATTTTGTCTACATTTTTAGATTTTTAGTATTCCTGTGTTTGGGTATTATTATATGTATAAACTACAGTAAGAATCTGTAGACTTTTCTAATTATTTTTATATCATTAATGTTTACATGTAATATATTTATTTATTGGAAAATATACATGCTTTCATGAGTTACATTTTAAAAATTGCAATGTACCTATGTTTTAATTTTTATTATATATAACATTTTTAAATTGCTTTGCAGTTGAGTAAGCAAATTTTTATCAGTGGCTATAGAAATACGAGTTTACAAAATGTTACATATGTCATATTCGAGGGGAATATAATAATTATTTATTTTACTGGCTTTATTTTAAAATAATGTAGCACTGAAATTGAAATTTTAAATGGTAAAATTATTGTTCTGAAATTGGATTATGAATATAATATCTGTAATTATCTACGACTTTTATCCATCTTTCAGGCAACTTATCAAGCCCCTTTTTTTTGAACATTTCGTTTAGTTTTTCCAACATTTAGTAGTTAATTATATTTTTATGATGTCTCTAAAATTTTTTATCAGTAATTAAATGCTGTATTAACCTAAATAGGTAATAAGTGGAGATGGCTTAGGCAGAAGAGGGAAAATTTTCCATATAAAAGCATTATTCATTTTTCGAGGCTGATACAATTTATCTGGGAAAGGAAAACTTGGCTAATCTTTGGAATATGGTAACAGGTAGTTTGGCGACATTTTGGTAAGGCAATAAAGGTTACTAGCTTGGACTTTAGCAGTGTACATGGATAAAGTCAAGAGTGTGCGCAATGCCAATTTTGTGCAATTCTGGGATGTTTTAAGTAAAATTAGGTCGACGTGTACATGGCTAACGTGTATGTGCAATTTTTAAAAACACGGCAAGCAGTGGGCGATTCTGCACTTTCTCCCAATTTCGCACCTAATCTTCGTCATGATTAAGCACTTTTGTTCAATAAAAGTTCTAGTATAAGCATAATTCGGCTAGTAGATTGTTAGAAAAAAATGTTGAGGGAAAAAAAAAAAAATGCCTTTACTTCGTGAAAACAAAATGGCGTCCAAAAAAAAAAAAAATAGCAGGTTGCTGTAACAGGGTTAGTCGCCAAATTTTTGCCAAAAATCGCCAAGTTACCATAATCCAAAGATTAACCAGAAACTTCAATATACATTTCTGCATTTGAATTTTGGGATGACAGACAACCTGGCACTTTTCTCTTTTTTGACAGAGGTGCAGTTTTTCAATACACTGTTTTATATATAATTATACCATTTATACAGGGTGTCCGAAAAGTCTTTCCCTGATTACATAAATTGATAACTCAGGCTAGAAGTAAGATACAAATATAAAACTGGTGTCTAATTGTTTATAAACTATCAAAGTGTTTTTCACACATCAGTAAACTTACAGCACGTAGTACATCTAGGCGATATTAAATTTCCGTCCACACATTAGCCAACATCACTGGAGGGATCGATTCAATGACTGTGGTTATCCGTAGCCGCAGGGTTTCAAGATCTGGTACACGTATTCAGTAGACCTCGTCCTTGACATAACCCCATAAAAAGAAGACTAATGGGGTTATGTCAGGAGAGTGTGGAGGCCAAACTGTTAGCCTATCATGACCAATCCAATGCCCAGGAAAGGTCATATTGAGATAGGCACGGCCGTCCAAACCCCAATGAGGCGGTGCACTGTCTTGCTGAAACAAGACATTGGGGTGATACTGAAGCAGCTGACGAACAGCGTACAGTTGCAACATGTCCAGATACACTGCAGATGTGATGGTAGCCTCAGCGAAGAAGAATGGCCCGATAATTCAATCTTGCAATAGGGAGCACCAAACATTCACCTTTGGACTGCCTCTGGTGCACCCCATGATCTCGCCAGGGGGTTGTGAACCCTAAATGTGCACATTATGGCGATTCACTACTCCACTGACAAAAAAGGTCGCTCGCTTCGTCGGCAAAGGCAATTCGTCTGAGATAACCATCATCGTCCTCAATACATGATAGCATTTCGACCGCAAAGTCATATCGATGTGTACTGTCATTGGGCAACAAGGCCTGAACGATTTGCACTTTGTATGCACGAAACAAACGTTTGTGTAAAATGTCATGGAGAGAGCTTTTTGGTA
The DNA here is from genome assembly GCF_044657685.1 of Stegodyphus dumicola. Classification (NCBI taxonomy): domain Eukaryota; kingdom Metazoa; phylum Arthropoda; class Arachnida; order Araneae; family Eresidae; genus Stegodyphus; species Stegodyphus dumicola. Next base: position 180,199,627 of record NC_140776.1, on the reverse strand, counting down.
TCTGTAATTCACGTGAGGCCCTGCGCACCAATTTCTTCGGACTTCGCAGAAAAGACTGCCTCACAGCTTCCACCCTGTCTGCTGAGGTTCTTGGTCGACCAGACCTCAGAAGGTCAGCAACCGATCCTGTGTTCTTGAACTTCTCATACCAGGCTTTAATGCTCTTGACGTCAGGTGGATTCCTTCCAAATGTTTTCTGGAAGTGTCTCTGCACTGTGGTTGATGATTCTGTCTCATGGTACCACAGGACACACTGTGCCTTCTCCTGATTGGTTAACATGGCTTCTTGGGCACTGCACCTCATTCACTACTTACGTAGTGCGAACCTAAAACAGGAAAAAAAAAAAAAAAAAAAACTTTGATAGTTTGTAAACAATTCGACACAAGTTTCATATTTGTATCTTACTTCTAGCCTGAGTTATCAATTTATGTAATCAGGGAAAGACTTTTTGGACACCCTGTATGTTTGTTTCTTGCAATGTAGAAGTACAGAATTTCATGATGCATTATTTTATACATAACAAAGTCTGAAATCCAGGCATTCAGTATGTGGACCACTAGCTGTTTTTTCTTTTTTGGCATTTCACCAACGTACTGTATACATAGTTTGATCACTGTAGATAATGCTTTTGGCCCAAGAATTCAATAGTGAGTTTTCAATGAATAAGCATGGATTCTTACCTTAATGTCTATATGTGTGTGATGGATTTTTTGTTTATGATAAGTTATATCAGACTTCCAAAAATTTCTTTTGGAACTACTCTGATATGCGCCCTCATGTCGCCAAATTTCTCGCCAAAAATATTTGGCTCCATATTACGCTGCCATATTACTTTACTTTACTTTACGCTGCCATATTACTATCTAAATTTTTTGTCTACATTTTGAACTTTTAGCCTAAAATGTCTCCAAAAACGCGGTTTTCGCACATGCAAAAACTACGTTTTGAACACACAATGCTAAAAATCCGAAACAAAAACAAAAAATTTAGATAGCAAAAACGTAAAGTTTCTAACCAAAAATATTTGACAAGAATCCATGTACACAGCGACATGTTTTAACTTAAAAAAACATCTACGAATTGCACAATGTAGGCAACGAACGAATCTATGAACTACACAGACCTCGCTTTAATAAATTAACATAACAATAATAAATTTCAAAGAATACCATGTACACAGCATCCTGTTTAAACTTAAAAAAAATTCTACGAATTGCACAATTTAGGCGAGGAAGGAATTTACGATCTACGCACTCCTCGCTTTAATAAAATAACATAACAACAATAAATTTCAAATAATACCATGTACACAGCGTTCTGTTTCAACTTTTAAAAACATCTACGAATTGTACAGTCTAGACACTAAACAACAAAATAAACTAAAATAAATTTCAAACAATTTAAAAAAACAACAATAACGACAGAAATTCATACTAAAGAACCAATGAACATAACATTCTACAAAATAAGAACAAGGATAAAATAAAATGCACTTACCATGAATTAATGCGTTTTCAAATAGCAGAAATATAAATTTCATACCGCCTTTAACACGCCGCCACGTAATCACTATCGTATTTACATGACAGCCAGACACACTATCCAGAAAATTTATACTATGGTTCACAAATAAATAAAATCACAAATCCCTACTTTTATCATGCACTACCATTAAAAATAATTTCCCAGGCCCTCTTTCCACAGTTCCAAATACCCACTACCCCTCAACAGGATAGCCACAATCATATTTCCTTTTGCTGAACTTCAATTCAACAACTACCATTTTATCTTTCCCTCCCATCTTCTCAGACACAGAGGCGAACCAACGAGCTCCAGCGAAAGATTTTTCAACGTCAACAGGGTTGCCATAGAACACGCAATCGCGCCAAAAGCCAGCGCAGAACACATATCGCCACATTTGGTGAAATTAGGGCGTATATTATAGTTGTACCTTTCTTTTTACCATATTTAAGCTTTTTGCATTCATATAAAGAATTTGATTAGATTTTGGATGAATTTAGATAACCAGAAGTGGTGCTTTGCTTAAAACACATAGAAGTTTTAATGATCAACCAGAAGTGGTACTTTACTTAAAGCTCTGAATAAATTTTCCTGAAAAAAAATGTACTATGATATAATCCAAAGCTTTTCAAATTTGATATTTAAAACTTGTACTGAGAGCTGCATACTAGGGTAAAAATATATTTATGGGTGCCCTTGGCGAAAATTGGTGATTTTTGGCGGTACATGGATATCGAGTTTGTGCAGTTCTTTGACTTGCTATTTTGGCTTTGTGTAGCGGCTATTTTTGCGCCACAAATCGCCGCTATACAAAGACAAAATAACAAATCAAAGAATTTTGCAAACTCGGTATCCACGTACACATCGACCTGTTTAACTTAAAAAAACATCAGAGAATTGCACAAACCTAGCATTGCGCACTCTCTTGACTTATCCATGTACACATCGACCTATTTTCAGGTAAAAAAACATCAGAGAATTGCACAAATTTGGCATTGCATATTCCCTTGACCCTGTCCATGTACACGTCGATCTATTTTCACTTAAAAAGTCAAAGGAACACCCAATTCCATAGTAGAGCCAAGCAAAAAATGCATAATCTCAATAAACTACATTTTAAATCAAACAATAAAATAACATAAAAAAGGAAATTCATCTTATGCATTTAAGCACTACACAAAACAAATATTCACTTACCTTATTTAGAAATTTCTGCATTATCAGTCTGTGACACGCAAAATTCCTTAACAGCATCCAAAAACGTTCTAAAATTATCTGAACTAGAATTCGTATATTAGCGTCGCCACATAAATTCACAAAAATAAGAGTTAAAAATATCATCAGTAGTACCGATATCCTCCGACTTTCAACCATACGCATTTCCTTCCTACAAACAGGACACTTATAATGGCTACTAAGTAAAGCTTCATTTACATATCAGTCAATGAATGCTGCTTTCTCTTTTCTTTCCAAATTGTACAGAAACTTCAAATTGATCTTACCATATTCAGCCATTTTACCGTCTAAACCACAAAACAAGCATTGTACTTTCTAATGAACACACACCACAAGCCCTTACAAATCTTTTCCTAGTAATTCAAAACGTACCACAATAACACAACCAATTACATCATAGAGTTTCCATAATGTTCAACTACTCAGGTTACCATTAATGAAGCAACAACTATGCGATAATACAAGGGGCACCCTTCAATCTACTCTAACCCATATTAGATTTTGAACATATAGGATAAACTGGAAGTGATATTTTACTTGGAACTCATAATAGACTTTTGTGGGAAAATATAGTCACTGTAATATAATTTTAATTTTAAATAAAGCAGCATGTATTAAGACTATTTCTTTCATACCTAGACTTGTTATTTATTTATAGGAAGTTGCAGAAGATGGTGATTTTTATAACAGTGTTTTGTTTGTAGAACTTTGAAACTTTTCTAAAGCAGGCATGTTATCATAAAATGTACTTGTTATTCTGTTGCATTCTTGATATGACCCAGTGCAAGAGCATATGGCAAATTCGAAAACATGTATAACTTTATTTTATTGATTCCTGAGCGTATGATAGTCACTCTTCACCAATCATATGTGAAATATATATATATATAGACAAAATAGATTATACATGTGGCCAATTATCTACATGTATAAAAATTAAATGCTTTTTTAATTGTTTATCTTTTATACAAATCTATAATTTAATTTTGATCTTTATGAAACTTGCCACACTTGACCTTCAAAACAAGAGAAAGGTCACTGCCTACATGTTTCTCAAAAACCAATCCATGGTATCTGCACTTTTTATATACATGTATATTATGCTAATTTAACGAACTTTTGATTAAAATCTTAGGAATTTAAAAAATTTGCATTGCCACTGTGCAAAGTGTAAAATGTTTTGAATTTAATCAGAAAACTTGGTGACATAAAAAAAATTGTGTTGCCCCTGGGGAAAAATGCAATTATATTACAGTCAAAAGTCGTTAATTCGGACACCCATAATCCGGACCTAAAAGCTAAAAACTTTCTGCGCATGCACCGCGTTGACACATGTGCAGCGCAAGTGCAGAATATGTTTTCGCGTGCGCGTTTAACGTATAACGGACGGTATAAGCTAAAATTATACAATTATCTATTTCAGTTAATGTTGATGCTTGCGTTATTCCTTAATCTTCGAATTGGATGCAGCTTATTATTTTTTGCAGACTGTAAGAGCAATTTTATAAAAGTAAACTTGAACTTTCGATTATGTCAATTTCCGATTCTGGAGCTCCCAAAGGATCTACAAAACGAAAGTATGTCTCGATGCCCGTCGAACAAAAAGTGGAATTGCTGCAAAAAATGGATAAAGACATGAAGAAGGTGACAGAGAGGTTAGTGAAAACGAAAAAATTTCGATTGACAAGTTAGTCGGTATTCTCGGCACAGCAATTACGGGACTTGAACAGCGGAGCTTTTTAACTGAACAAGAAATTATGTCTTTATAGAATTAAAGAGAAAGTATTATCACATAAAACGAAACAACTTACATTAAAAGAAATGTTTAATAAAGTAAAGAAATAAATATTAAGCTTCTTTTTTTGTAAATTTTGATACCCTTTAGATCATAATTGTTCTTTATTTCCTAAAATATGGTTTCATATTTTTAATTTTAGAATTTGTGCATGCCATCTTACGAGATTTAAACTGATGATCTATAATCCGGAATCGCCGAAGTCCGACGAGTCCGGATTAACGACTTTTGACTGTAATTTGTGTCGAATTGAATAAATAAACTTGGCTATTTAATAGAAATGTGTTGCCTTTGCCCAAATTAAAATGCTTTAAAATGTGTTGTCATCAGCAAAACGTAAAATATTTGATTTTTCACGCGTTAACGTGCATGTTATTGCATCACACGTATTTTCTTTCCTTTTTGAAAGTGAATATGTAATAGTCATTACAAAGCATTATTTTTGTTGTGAAATCAGTTATGCCATCTAAACAAAAATTGATTGCTTGAGCTACACCTCAAGCATGGCAGAAAAAACCATCATGAGCTTTAGAAACAAAAAGGCAATGGGGAAGCAAGACTAGAAAACATTCGAGTATGCACAATTCGAGCCTGTTCGTTTGAAACAAACAAGCAGCAGGAAGCAAGATTTAGAAATGTTCGAGTAAGCCCATTCATCTGAAACAGATGAGCAACAGGAAGCAAGACTGGAAAATGTTCGAATGTGCACTGCTCCATCCGAATGAATACTGCATGCTGATTTAAATCTTGGTGCATTCCATTATGATGCTAATTATGATTATAGTCTTTCCAAGTGTGGCCGTTGGAAAAATGGATAAATTATGCATGTATTGCAGAGCCCTCAAACTTAAGGATGAAGCACCAGAAATGTGCTGTGCTGATGGAAAAGTGAAATTGCCAGAATTAAATTCACCAGTGGAAACATGATCAACCTTGGTATCAGGTGACACAAGCCAATCAAACATACGTAAGTTCAATCAACAAATATTGTGGACGAGAATGCCAACATTCAAAGTAAAGTGCAAATTTATCAAACTATTTTCTTAAGTAGAATTGCAACGCATCCTGGGTAACATCTAGTACCTAATAAAATATAATCCAAAATGTTGTGTTGGAGACCTTTTTATTTATTAAAGTGACAAATTAGATTTTGTTTACAAACGACCAACCAGAAACGATTCTGTACTTAAAGTTCATTGTTATTTAAAATATGGGATAGGTGGGAAACCATTTGATACTCACGTCAGTTTTTTTATTTAGAATCCCCCCAAAAAGTCTTAAGAAAGGTATACATAATACTCAAGAAAAAGTATGTGTCATAAAAATGATTTTTTTCTTGACTAACCGAGGTTAGTTCAAAGACATTGATGGATTTTGCATTGATATTAGTCGCAATCACAGTTACGGTCCTTGAGGCCTCAATTCTAAACAATAAGTGAAGCCCCATCACATGTTTTTTTGGAGAATGTTTTTCTTTTGTTGGCATAGTACCAGGGAAGGGAGAAAAGGTTAGATTCAAAAGAGTTAAAGATTAATGTAGCAAATTGTGTTCTTTCTTAATTTTCTTACTTGTTCTAGCTTATTATTTTTGCTTGAGACTAACTTTTTAATTTAATCTAGTTAATTATTTTTAGTTGAAGATTACTTTTTACTATTACAGATTTCTTACCGAAATTGAAGTTTGAATTTTTGATTATGTTAAAAAAGTTTTTAATTTTGTAGCTGCACCAAGATATGCAAAGCAAAAGTGTGTTTCAGTGTCAATTAAATAAAAATTTTCAAATCGTTACAGAAAGCAAATAAAAGTATACTAATTCAGAAGTCAAACAAAAATCAGCGTTATATTTTCGAAATTTTCAGAGGACTAGTTTCGATGGTTTTACCGAACCACCATCCTTAGCTGTAAAACCGCAAATGAACAAGATAGGAAATAATGATTAGACAAGATAAAAAAGCCTGGACAAGAATAATAAAGTGGTGCTATCTATTGATGAAACCAGAACTAAAACATAATTTCTTTAAAGGCCGAAGGCAAATTTGGATTGGAATTATGATCGTTAACTAGAACAGAAAGATTTTTATGAATGTGAAATGCCTCTAGAAAATCCAGTTCTCCAATGGAAGATGTTTTTTGAATAATTTTGGCCGCAGAAAAATTGAAAGTGTGATTTTCGGACCAACAATGTTGAGCAACAGAAGACTTCTGTGTTTCCTTTTTTCTAACATATGCCTCATGTTCCTTGACGCGAAATTTTAAGGCTCTCATAGTTTGGTCAATGTAAATTAAAGCACACTGGCAAGGAATCCTATAAATATCCCAGGAATTCATATCCGGAATAGGGTCCTTGAGTATGGAACTCGGAAATTTATTGATGGGAGAATAAACAACCCGGAAGTTAAATTTCTGCAAAATATGTGCAACTTTATAGCTAATTGATGGAAAGAAGAGAAAGACAACAGAATTTTTATAATCTCCTAAAATAAGAGTGTGCCTTTTAGTGTGTTGAACTGAGAATTTTTTAACTGCTTGATTAATAATGTTGGGTGAAAAGCCCCTGTCAATAGCTATTACTTTTAAATAATTTCATTCTTCATCAAGGGATAGTTTGGAGGAGCAAACTTGAAGAGCACGGAAAACATAGGAATAAAATGAAGCTAACTTTTGTTTAGTCAGATGACATGATTTAAAGTGTGGAAGCTACAATGCGCAAAATTAATTCTAACCCGGATATTATCATTCCAAAGGCCGACAAAGGTGGCCAGATAGTTGTCATGGATAAAAACACTTACATCGATGGTGTCACTAAATTCTTAAATGAAGGACCATATAATCCGATCCCTAAAGATCCTTCACCTTCGGACCTGTCAGCACCTTGTGGAGTCAATGCCATGCTGGGTGCTGGCAGTTTTGAAGTTTAAAAATGGTCCTACATGTTATTAACAGGGTGGTCATATTGCAATGGCTCTTCGGAGTATGTATGTATTATGGTAAAGCAGAAAATATCAACATTCATAATGGTTTTTTTTTTTTTTTTTTAAGCTGCTTCAAACAACAATCAATACTCACTGTAATACAGGTGTGAAGAACAAAGAAATTTGAAAAAGATTCTCAGTTATGGTAACATTTACCTAATGAATTAATGAAATTCGTGAAATGCTAATTCACTAAACTGGTAACTAAAGTGTTACCAGTTTAGTGAATTAGCAGTTTAGTTATTATGGTTCAGAGAAAATTTTGATTACTATATGACTGAGCCCATAACCTATTTAGACATCTCATAAAGGAGAATGTAGCTTAAACTGTACCACCTGGATGGCTATTGCAGCAGCAAGAAAGGGCAATCAATAATACATATATCCATGTTTTCTCTGACATTTTAAACCAAGGCCTAGAAATATGCCTGCTGACTTTGCAAACCACCATTATATTACTTTTTAATTTAGAAAGCGCCCTTCATTTGTACATGGTATGTATTTTAAAACTAGGTATACTCGTACAGCATTGAAATTCATTTAATATATACTTTCATTCATGGTAATTTTCATATTTTATTAGCCTTTTCCCGTGGGCTCAAAAAACAGTTGTGTACCTTCTTCGGGGGCTCTTGTCTTAGCGGTAATGGAAAGGGAGGAAAATTATCGAATTGAGTCTTGACGACTAGGTGATTAGTGCTATTTTGTCGGGCTGGCAGGGAAACTGTCATTTCCTTTCAATCCAGTTCCAATGCTCTAGGTTCCAATGCTTAGAATGCGGGATGCACTAATCGCTTTCACACTGCAGGTAGATGAATGCAGATTTCCCAACGAAAAAAAAAAATTATCTTCTTCAGATGAAATGAAAAATTATCTTCTTCAGATGAAATGTATGCTACAACTATATAATTTTGTAGTAAGAAGTGTTCCATCTTATGATTAAACTAGTTTTTTAAACTTGCACGTAGATTATGTACTAAAAATAAGCGAAGCAATCAGAGTTAAAATATATTCACTTGTCATCGTATCAGAAAATTCAGCGAGTTAAAATATTCAAACATTTCCTGCAAACAATATATACATTTTCATTTTTAATAGCATTTTTATTCTGATGTTGAAGAGCAAATTAAATAGAGTTTATTGATTACAAAGAAACTTAAAAACTTTACTAAACAGCTCTTCCGGATTCCAAAATGAGTGTTATTACTTTTACACCTCTGGTAATATTCATTTCTGGAGAAATAGCAATTAGTCACTACGTTTGTACTGCGCTAAAGATTTACAATGCATGAGCCAAGAAATTTTTTATTTATTTTTCTTCTATGTGGCTTTGCAAATAGCAGTCCCAGAGTTGATCTGCTTTACATCAGGCATATAAGATGTTTAATCTTTTTTAATCACTTCATAGTTTTTGGTTCAAGAAAGAAATGCAGATTCAAACCCTGGAGCTTTAGAAAATAAAATCCTTGTTGAGTTTTAATGTATTCAGTAACAAAAATTTAGTTTTATCACTTAGCGATATAAGATATTACTTTGTATGGTAGTTGTTCAATGATTTATATTGCTACACCATTTTTTCTTTGAAAGCAAAATTGCATAAATAGGAATCCATTGATATTTCAGAAAGTAAACATCTTTGTCGAATAGCGAAATATTTCTTCACTTTTTTATGATCTACATTTTCAGAATGAAAATTTTCAAAAAATCACCTTTGAGATATCAAACTGTTATGTGAAATTTTCAAATCTTAAGCTATTTACAGTTGTTTTCTTTGGGAGTAATGAAGCTGGGAATAAAGACTCGTACTGAGTTGATGAATATTAGTGAAGATTCACATTGAGGATTAAATTCAGCAAACTAAAAAGTGGTACACATCTGAATTCCTGTAGACATGCTTAGTATTCCAATATCTTATTTGATTCCCTCCAAAACAAAATTCTCATATAAAATTAATTACTTTCTGAACACTACTAGCAACTGAGTGGTTAAGGCCGCCGAATGCTGTTAGTTCGACTTCAGGCGATCGATCTGACCCCATGGTCGGTTTTCGTTGCTTCCCCCCATGTGGAACGTGAATACGAGACAATTTCCTCTAAAAGATCTCCACAAAGGCGTCTTTTTCCTTAGGTAGGCAGCCTTCGTGTACTTTTTCCATATTCAATTAACCTAAATGGTGTCTAATTTCTGAACGAATTGATATAGATATAACATTATAGACGCAAACATATAACAATGAATAAATTAATAAGTTTTGAAACTTTTTTGAATTAGAAAATGTTCCATAATAATTGCTTTAGTAAAAATTTGTACAGTCAAAAGTCGTTAATTCGGACACCCATAATCTGGACCTCAAAGCTACAAACTTTCTGTGCATGCGTCGCGTTGATGCATGCGCGTAAGACCTTTAGGGCTGCAAATATGCGTGTGCACATGCGCATAATACGTTTACGCATGCGCGTTTAATGTATAACGGACGGCATAAGCTAAGCTAAAATTATCTAATTCAGTTAATGTTGCAGATTACGTTGTTCCTTAATCTTCGAATTGGATCCGGCTTATTATTTTTTGCAGACTGTTAGAGCAATTTTATAAAAGTAAGCTTGAACTTTCGATGTCAAAAAGAATTTCCGATATATATTTACTAATATGTAAAGGATCTACAAAGCAAAAGTATCTTTTGAAGTCCATTAAACAAAAAGTGGAATTGCTGCAAAAAATGGATAAAGGCATTCCGAAATCTGTTTATCAATTTCACGCTGCTCTGTGGTGGCAGGGGGAGAGGGAAACGCCGCGGCTCTCGCAATGAATTGGAAGTTGATCTGTCAGCACTATCCTTATCTTCAGGGCAGATGTTTTTATTTTATTTGGCATATAATTCCTTACTAAATGTAGTATTTCATCTCGATGTACTCCGTCTTTGATATGATTTAAATCAAATTCCTCATCATTATAATTCGCTTCTGATAGTGAAGAAAGTGACACAGAGGTTATTGAAAACGAAAAAATTTCGATTGACAAATTAGTCGGTATTCTCGACACAGCAATTATAGGACTTGAACAGCGAAACTTTGTAACTGAATACGAAATTATGTCTGTTTATAGAATTAAAGAGAAAGTATTATCACATAAAATGAAGCAACTTAAACAACTTACATTAAAAGAAATGTTTTATTAAACATTATAACTTTATTAAGTAAACAAATAAATATTAAGCTTTTTTTTTTTTTTTTGTAAATTTTGATATACCCTTTAGACCATAATTGTTTTTTATTTCATAAATTACAGTTTCATATTTTTAATTTTATAATTTCTGCATGCGATCTTACCAGATTTAAACTGATGATCTATAATCCGGAAAAATCGATAATCCGGAATCGCCGAAGTCCCGATGAATCCGAATTAACGACTTTTGACTGTATTTCATTTGTCCCACAATTAAAATTGATTTTGTCATCAAAATTATTCATAAAAGGGAATAAATGCTCATAAGTTTAGCTTTCTTATTTCGAATATAATTTTATTTTTATTTGTCGAATTAAAGAAAGTGTTATCTACCTAAGCGAAAGGGGAGAAAAGTTAATGCAGTCAATCCGTTCATCGGAATTTGAATCCAGGTTAAATTATCAGAGTTAAAGAAATATTATCTGCTTGGCGGCTAGTTATCATTTAGAACATAAACCAAAATTTCACTCAAGTAAGCAGTAGTCATAGAATGTGTGTCATTTAGAAATAACATTAAAAGTAATTTTCATCACCTGAAACATTTATATTTATTACACTGCCTTAACATGCACATTAAAAAATGGAATAAAGTGGTAAAAACACTTGTGAAAAGAATTTCAAATTCAAACTGAAACCAAATTAAAAAGAATTTAATCAGAATCAACTGAAAAAATTGTGCATTTTTAACTATTCAAGCTTTTAAAATAATTTCCAAAGAATTTCAGCAGACGAACTTCCGAAAATACTTCCTTCTTTGATATTTAAGCTCCAAGCCGTATTTGCGCAGGAAAAAACCTGAAAACGCAAATGCGTGTGGATCGAAGTAACAAATTATTCTTTTTATTTTCTTTTCTCAACAAAATATTTCCTAGAAGATACCATATTTGCCAACAACACATGTGAATTCAAAACACGGACAATTTTCCCCAATCCATTAGCGGAATCTAACAAAAGAGTGCACTCTACGGGGTGTCATAAAATAGTCATCAAGCCTCAAGCGCTAGAGCTCCTACCCCTGCCACCAACAACAAACTGCCCCGAGCCCCCAGTTGCTGCATATTTATTTCGGGACACCTATGACCCAGCCCCCCCCCAGGGAAAAGGAAAACAATGTTGTAAAAAAGATTCTTGTGTAATGAATGCTTTTTTTTTTTTTTTTTTTTTTTTCATTCAGTTAATCATGTTGATGTGCAGATGCTTTTGCATTTGTATTTCTTTTTTGGGTGAGTGATTCTTGTTTTTAAGTTGCTGACACTTGGCTACTCTTTCCTTAAAGTCTTGGAATAGCCCAGAAGTCTCTTTCCTTAAAAAACTTTGATATACCATATGTACATAGTCTTCAATGATTAAAAAAAATTGTAGAATAAAAATAAATCTAGTTAGAAATATATCTGCTTCCCCCAAAGTTTACTTGAATTTAAAAGGCTTCCCTTCATCAAGACATCACTTTAGCTTAGTAGGAGTTCTTATTATGCACTGAAAATATGTAATTTGAGTTCTTGTCCACTAAACTGGTAACTGATTCACTAAACTGGTAAACCATTCAGAAATCAGCAATGCTATTTAAATTTCGATACATCATGCAATTATATATTATAGTAAATAACTGTATTAATTAAGTGTTCTTTTAAATCTAGTGTAATTCTTAGCTGTCAGTTTTATTTTAAACTATCATAGGGGGATATTTGTTATGATTGATTATAAATTACTTTTGCAAAAGGGCCATACCAGCGACGCGGCCATGTGGTTAAGACAGAGTCGTAGCTAGGGTTTTCAGCGCCCAGGGACAACTGAAGATTTCGTGCCCCCTACTGCTTGCCAAGATGGAAACATTTAATTCTAAAATGTAACATCAGTTTGGCGCCCCTTGTATTTTGCGTCCGGAGACAGATGCACCCCTTGCCCCCCTCTAGCTACACCCCTGGGTTGAGACCATTGAATGCTGGGAGTCGATCCCAGGTGAATGGACTGGCTGCATGGCTATTTTTCATAGCTTTTTTTTATGTATAACATAGATACAAACAAGGTGGCCATATAAAGTCCTCCACAAAGGCAACCCTTCCCTCGAGTGTTTTGCCATATTCAAATTACCTAGCCATCTTTTGCAAAATGATTTTTTTCCCCCCTAAATTTGAAATTTGTTGTTAAGAAACCTCCTGCCTGTAGATTTGAATGCTTTAGATGCATGTTTCTTGTTTACATATGTTTCGTAGTAATGAATAAAATAAAATAAAGTTTTTTAATGTTCTTAGTTGTTTTATTATACTGTATTAAGAGCTTAAAACTATTTAGCTGTTTACTTGTAATTTGATAACTGGTTCATTATATTTGGTTAGGGAGATTGTTTTATTTGGATCATGGGGGGGGGAAGTCAAGAAAATTAAAAATTGAATTTCATTTATGGCACTAAGCTGTGATAACCCAAATAAAATGAAATTTTTTATCTGTTTATTTCTAGCATTATGGAAAATGGTGGCAATGCAGGAAGTAGTTCAACATCTAGGAATTATCAGTTACCCTCATTTTCTGACTGTCTTCCACCAGTTGCCGATTACATACATGCAATTAAAGCAGATTCCATTTCGACGCAATGCTCAGAAATTATTGATCACTTCAGCATGGAGGTAGCTCAAGTTATTGCTCCTAAAACAGTTGTTAAGGTAATTTTTTTAAATAAATATATTTTAGTGCTCATTTAACCTGGCTTACATTTTCTTGGCAGCATTTTTTTTTCCACCAAAGAAACAAAACAGCAAAAATAAGCACCAAAGGTGAAATTAAAAAATAGTAGCTTAGAAAATTCACATTTGCTTCAAAAAGTATGCATGATGCACAAACGAAAAAATAATGTTAAATATTTTATTACATGCAGTAGTAAAAAAAATGGAAAAATTTTATTGTTTGGTTAACCAGTTAATCGTTTGCCCCGAGAGAGATACGTTGACAGGAAATGCATCATCATCCGTTAGTGTCGGCAGACTATCGTCGGGGTAAAATCTGGGCCAGACTGTAAACCCCGAGCCAGATACGTCGTAGTGTCCTTTTCCAGCTCCCCAGAATGAGTCGAAAATGAAAAGGGGTAATTGATAGATTACTTAGTCGTACTTACCTTCTCAGCGGTGTCGCATTAGGATCACAGCGGGGCTGTATCAGGAAAAGAAATCACGGGGAATCACTTTACACCAGTGGATACACCCTCAACAAATCTCGTGAGTTCCACAATAAATTCCTCCCTTTCATTAATGAACAAAGAGGTTTGAAGGTTTTAAATTTCTTTTGAATTCCTAATGATTCCCTGAGGATATAAACAGTTTATTATTTTCTGATCTATGAATTACATTTAAATGTTATACCTAATACCTGCATTTTATTTTATCATCTTACCTTCACATATGGAAATGTTTAAGTTTCATTATAACAATGTTGCGCCAATTATGAATGGCATTGGTGAAATGAAATTTTCAAAAATAATTTTTCAAAACTTTAATCATTAATTAATATTTTACATTTCAATCGATACTTTTATATATATATATATTTAAATCTGATTAATTGAGAAAACTAAAATCGTATAGAAATATGTAAATAAGAATAAAGTTCTGGTATTTTACAATGTATAATTTGTTATGCATAGTTCCTGTTATTTATTTAATACTTACAGACTTATGTTAACATTTAAAATTTAATATTAAAAAATTTAATGTATTTAAATTCTAATCCGCAATTTTATGTATTATTATCAGGGGTGTTTGTGCTCTGGGGAAACCCCAGAATTCCGGGGATTTTGAACTTCGATACCCGGAAATTCCGGGGATCGTCGTTCAAAAGGAAGTGGAATAATAATGAATTATTTATTTTGATCTGGGTAATTTTGTTTGCTTTGAAAGCAGAAAATGCAAGGTCAGTGTGTGTGGTGAAAACTTTTCCTTTCTTTCTCCAAAGGCAGTGATAATGCGTGAAAAGGGGGAAAAAACTTCTTTTTTGTTCTTTCCTTATTGCGAGTTATGACTCATTCCCCCGGTTCTCGGACATTCTCTTCTGGATTCTTTTCGGCAAATAGGCACGGCAGAAAAAAAAGGGAGAGACTTCGTTCGACCACATGTGCGTTCACGTGACTCTGGGTTCAAAGGTCTTATCTCTCCTGGCTTGGCGCTAATAAGTAGAGAAGGGGGATTTTTCGCCGTATTAGCTATTTGTCATTGATCGCTTCTCAACTTTTTTTTCTCCGCTGTGTAAAATTTTTGTTTCATTTATTGATGCACGTGTAAATTTTTCGTTTCGTTTATTGAAATATTTTTTTATTTATGTACGTAAGAGAATTTCACTATGAAATTTCTCGATATAAATAGTGATATTATACAATTAGAAGAAGGTGTCCAGAATGCATTTAGGTGGAATTGGATTGAACGGAGAGATGGTAATGGGGATACCATCGGCACATGGTGCAAGAAAATAAATGTTGCTGGACAAGCATATTGTGTTTTTTGTAACTCACTGCTGAAGTATGGTGGGGAAGGATTCAAAGCTTTCACAAATCATTCTAAAACTGTGATGCACATAAAATATTCAAAGTGCATTAGACATTCAATGACTTTAAGTAATTATGCTAATTCAAAAAATACTGATGACTCACTGGAGACTGATGCTCGGCCATTGGATATAGTGACAAGAAAAGCACACCAAGAGGTATTAATAACTTGGTTTATCGCCGAGAATTCTCTTTCTTTCAATGTAGCTCCCAATTTAATTTAACTCTGCAAACAGTTGAGCCGCGATCAGACAGCACTAAACTCGTTGGAAATGTCCATGACTACTGCATGTTATAAGATGAAATACGGGCTCGCAAAAACTATTAAGGAAAATATCATTAAAACTTTAAAGGAGACTCCATTTTCTCTAAATTTGGATGAAAGTACTAGCAATGAAGAAAGTATACTGGCAATACTGATGCAGTTTTATGACAAATGAAGTTGTAGTTCATCATTTTACATTTCTAAAGATAGAATCTTGCAATTCAGAAGCTGTTTTTAAAGCAGTTGTTAATACTATTGAAGATAATAATATTTCATGGGCAAACTTAATTAGTGTATTAATGGACTCATGTAACACCATGCGTGGGAAAATAAAGGGTGTTGAAACCAGACTACGATCAAACAAAGCACCCCACTTATTAGATATTGATGGTGACACATGTCACACAGCTAATAACTGTGCAAAAAAAATTGCTTCATGTTTTGATAGATACTTAGAAGATTTGTTTGATGACATCTATTTTGATATGAAAAGCTGCAGTAAAAGAGAAAATTTTTTCAAAATCTGTGAATCCCTTGCCATTAAAAAACTTAAGCCCTTGAAGAGACCAGACCATAGGTGGGTGTACATTTTATGTGTTTTAGAAAGAATCAAAGATCTGTGGATTGCTCTTATTGCATTTTATTTTCACTATTTGGATAAAACTGATAAAGGGGATTATTTTTCTTATGTTGAAACTGTATACAATAAAAGAAATATTTCTGAAGCTCAGGAAAAAAGTGTTGAAGGGGTGTATTCTAGCTTGCATTCCCAATAACTCACAAAGGATGCTTTAGCTCGGAAAAAAAGAATACTAAATGGATTATTTGTTATGCAAAACAAAACTTCATTGCATATGGCATTATGTTCAGCAGTATTACCAGAGTTCAACACATATATTAAATTATTTGAAACAAAAAAACCAATGCTTCATTTAATACATTCCAGTATTTATAAATTGATGGCAAAAATTTTCTCTTTTTTTATGAAGCTAGAATATATAGAGTGCACATCTTATAATGATTTTTTAAAGCTTGATGTCACAAATCCAGAATTCCATCTACCTAGCAAAGTAATATTTACTGGTGCAGAAGCTTCCACTCTCCTGAAGAAATTATCAAAAAATCATCCAATAGCAAAAGAATTCCAAATTTCTGTGATGAAAGCTTATACTAATACAGCACAGCATATGAAACAGAAATTACCCCTTAAAAATTCATATCTAATTAGTTTTACAGCATTAGATCCAGAGCTAAGAGGTAAAACCAATACAATATTAGCTTTTGAAAAATTATCATCTTTTATGTCCCATATTTTTAGTGATAATGAAAGGTCAAAAGTAGAAGCTGAAAAAGGTTATACCAGACTGATATTGATATCACCAAAGAAATGCTCTACACATCTGATGAAAGTGGAAATCAAGTCAAGTGTACAATTGATAAATATTGGTCTAAAGTTTTTAATTTAAAAGATGATTTCACAAATGATTATAAGTATCCTACATTGGCTAAATTGGTCAAAACCTGCCTTAGCTGCTTCCATGGCCCATTAGTGGAAAGTGCATTCAACTTAATGGATACACTTGTCACTGACTATAGAACCTCTCTTAAGATTGATTCCCTAGATGCAGTGCAGACTATTAAATATGATTTAATGGCTTCTAAAGAAACCTCCTGTGAAAAATATAGCTAAAAAAAAACCAATGACTGATTCAATTCACAAAGATATCTTACTGAATATGAACAGAAGTTGGAAAACATATCAAGAGGACTTAAAAACATGTATTTCAGATGAGTCACCTATAAAAGTCTCTGAAAAACCTTCTACATTAGCAGAAAAGCAAACTGCTTCTATCTCTGCATGTGCAGTTCTCGAGGAAATTTCTTCAACTGTAAATGAGGAAAATAAAAGTCAACCTTCCTGCAATTATGAAGTTCACCACAAAAGAAAGACAAGCCCACAAACATCAGAAAATAAAAAGCAGCAGCAGAAATTAGATAATTTTTTTTAAAGAATTAATTCAGGTAATTTAAAATATTTACATAAAATGTAGTAGTTTATATGTTTGAAAATTTATGGTTATTAATTTTGCAAAAAAAAAAGTAATTCATTGAACTTTTATAATTAAGTCATTCAATACTTCATAATTGTAATTTTTCATTCCTCTCCCCCCCTTCTCGAAACTCCAAAATGTCAGTAGTAAGCCGGTAAAAGTTTCAGGGGATTTTTTGGGGTCCCACAAACACCTCTGTATTATAACATTTAAAATATACGGGTTATAGTGTGAATGCTTCATATTTTTAACCTTCATGTTGTAGCGAAAATCGCTCTTTTCGACCGAGCTCCTCATAGCTTAGCGGAGAAGGCGCAGGACTCGAAACCCGAAAGTACCGGGTTCGAAACCCATCAACGGCAAGATGCCAGATAATTGTTTTTTTATGTAAATATCCTTGCTGTTAATGTTATCTTATTTATGTAAGTTTCCTTCTTATTCTTCCAAAACATTCCAAGTCTAAGTAGCTCTTCATTCAGTTCTAGTTAATAAAAAGTCTTGAGTTTAGACTTGTATTTGCCTGTTCATTTGTAGGATCCCCTCAACTACGCGACAATAAACCAAAACCTTGAAATAAACTTAGATAAGTATTTAGGTTCGCCTAATCTAATTTTAAGGACACTGGAAACTTTTTGTGTAGATAGTCTTGGAAGATACAATTCTTGAAGCTGTTTACTTAATATTAATGGAATTATAAAGATAGTTGCAACAGTTACATATTTAAAAATTAGAAATGGTAAAAAAATTGATGCTAAATTTTATTATGATTAATGTTGAATCTTCAGCCTAATTTAAAAAAAAAGAAGTGCCACTTCTCTAGTAATCTTTTTATCAAGAACAACTAAAAACGGTTACTACCTTCTTAATCTTTGAAACTGGTACTTTGCATAATGCAAACTTTCTTTGCTGTAGGAAAAGTACACTGGTGTGCAAAAATTAAGGACGAGATGCTTTTTTCAATATAACTTCGTACAAAAGCTTTCCAAATCAACACATTTAATACCGTAAGATCCCCAATACGTAAGGACATGAATAACGTAAGCAACACTTACTAAAAGAGAAATCAGAGGGATAAAAAGAAGCTTTATTGAAAAAGTAGCATGGAGCGCAATGCGACTGAAGGCCGAAACATCCCTGTGATGGGTGTCCAGCAAGAAACATCCGGTCTTTAATAGGGGATATGATCTCCCCTGACTGCTAGGCAGGTTTCACAGCGTCTGCCTACGCTGAGAATGAGGGTGTCAATGAGTTGTTGAGGCATTGCTGCCCATTTGTTTTGCAGCGCCATTCGAAGCTCCGGAATCGTTATAGGTGGCAAGGTACAAGTTGCCAAGCGTCTGCCTAGAAAATCTCATACATGCTCAATGGGATTGAGATCCGGAGATTGTGCCGGGCAATCCATACGTTCAATATCCTCACTATCTAAGAGCTGTTCGGCAGCTACTGTGCGATGACATGGTGCATTGTCGTCCATGAAAAGGAACTGCGGACCCATAGCGCCTCTAAAAAGACGCACATATGGAAGAAGAATTGCGTTACAATAACGGGTCCCGTTGACTGAACCTGCGTCGAAGATGTGAAGGTCTGTACGACTACCAAGCATGATGCCTCCCCAAATGAGAACACCGCCACCTCCATACCTATCCCTTTCAATGATGTTCGAGGGATGATTGCGGCTTCCCCGCTCTCTCCAGATGAGTATGCGATGAGAATCGCTACTCAGACTGAATCTGCTCTCATCTGTAAAGAGTACTCGTCCCCATTCATTGTCTCTCCAATTCCGGTGTTCCTGGCACCACATAGAATGCCATCTCCGATGAGCAGGCTTTAGAGGTACACACCGTACGGGGCGTCGTGCAAACAGACCACCACCGTGCAGTCTTCTGGCCATGGTAAAACGCGATATCGGTCTTCCAGTCGCCTGTGTCGTGTGTCTAGCGATTTCTCTCGCTGTCTGCCGCCTGTTTCTTCTGGCCTGTAAGGCAATATACCGGTCATCTGCGGGTGTGGTTCCTCGTGGGCGACCACTACTAAACCCCCGGATAGCTGTTCCTGTAGTTTGAAATTGTCTTCAAAATTGTGAAATGATGCTGTGAGCAATTCCGAACTCTGCAGCCACACTTGTCACACTGCGGCATTTCTCTAACTTCCCAATGATTCGACCTCAGGTAAAAGCATCCAGATGTCGTCTAACAGATTGATTATTCGCCGTTTCTCGCTGAGGCAGCAACTCGGTGTGATTTTAACTGCTATACAGAGTGCAATCTCTTTGCAAGAAATACTGATCTTACATGACAACATGCTTTATACTACTCGGGCACTCCCCCATTACGTCTACCTGCATATCTGCGCATGTGCTACCATACATCACCTTACTTAATCTCCTGATTGGTCTTTCTGTCCGCTCTGCCTCTTCGTTCAGCTGATATGCTAATTTTTCAACTTAGTCCTTAATTTTTGCACACCAGTGTACAATAGCCTAAAAAAAAAACTCTTAAGTTAAATAACTGCAATTTTAAATCAGAACCTTAAATATCTAAGCTTAAAGATTTTTTTTCCATATAAAAAAACAAATTTTAAATTAAATATATAAAAATGTACAGGAAATAATTCGATCATTAGTTTTGTTACAGTGCATCAAGAAAATAATTAAACAAAATTAAGGATATTTCAAATAGCCAATACTAGCTAATGAATTTATTTTTACTCCAATGAACAAAGCTTTTACTTGTCATTTAAAAATTTCATTTACATTGTAAGAGATTGCAATAGATTTTGGGTTCGTACAAGAAGTGAAGTCAAAGCGAAAAATATCTGATGTAAGTGATACACCGGTCTTTGTGTTTACGGTTCTCGTTAGGGGGGTCCTTATTCAGTGTGCTTGAGTGTGACAAGTACACTGTCAAGTTGATTTGAATAGAACTTCGAAAAAGAGCCTCACAGCTGGTGAAAGGGGGGAAAGAAATAGTCTGAGGCCAGTTTTGAACACAAAAAATTTATCTTTGCAGGAGAAAAATGGTAACGATATTTTTGCATTTCCCATTTTTTGCAAAAAATTTTCACTTTTTTTTTAGGTGACATTCTTGTTGTCCAATTTCTTCTGTAAGTTTTGGGAACATAAGTCTTTACTGTCATAATTGCCTCTTCCTCAAATGAAGTTTGTTTTCTGTAATTTTATTTTTCAGGTTATAAGGTATTTTCTCCCTCCTTCCAGCTGCCTTCGTGGTGTAATGGTAGCACACTTAGAGTGTATTCGAGAGGTCCAGGTTCGAGTCTGGCGAGGGCATTGCACATTTTTCACATGTTCTTCTTCAAAATAATCTAATGACGCTACAAGTTCTTGAGTCAGTTTTGCTTTTTCTTGGCTATCAGCAAGTTTTTCCGATTTTTTGACAAGCATATCAATCTCTGATCTCTGCTTTTAATGTATCACAAAGATTGCAATTGTCTTTTCTTCGGTAATGGAATCTGGTCTTAAACTTAGAATTAAAAATATCTCTGAATTTATCGTATGGCACTAGATTGTCCATTTTGTACATATAATGTAATTTTATGATGTTTAACTCTTTCAGAAGGTAACTTACCCTTTTTAAGGAATAATGAAACTTTGTTCTCTTGAGGGAGCTGATAAACTCTATTATTTTAGAAATATTTTTCTCTGGAACTGCAATGTTTTCAGATTGTATGTTATCATCTGCAATCTAGTGGAGCTTTTCCATCAATGGCCAAAGCTTCCCTTATATTTTTAACCCAATTTTTGTAATACTATGGAATGAAGCAAAGGCATTTATCCAAGCTTAGACATCATTACATTACTCATCTTGGAAACAATATACTCAATAAAAATAAGCTACATAGTGTTAAGATCCCAAACAAGAACATCGATACAAAACGTTAGACTAGCAAGATAATGATTACGGTATTACAATTCAACATTAAAAGTTTTGAGAATTCGTTAACTTCACTATCACAGATCAAAGAAAAATATTGAAAAAAGTATGCACTTACATTCTTATTAACTCATGGGGGATTGTTTTTAAATCTTTCATAACAACATGGATTCTCCTTGTTTTCTTCTTCTTCATAACAGAAAACTTGGCCACTGAATCAGAGCCTGAAGTGGAATTTAAAATGGATGAAAGAAACCAACAGGTCATTATTATAATAGACAAAAACGAACATGAATAAACCTGTTAAAGGAAGGTGGCTATCAATGTTTCACTTCTCTTGGCATGTGGACAGAGATTGTTTTTCTCCAGTATGCAAAATCTTTCCTCAGCTATGGTTACGGACATGAATACTTTTTCTCCTGAAGAGATTCATATTGTAGAAGCTACTTCTGCTGCCCGCTAGATGAACATTATTACTTCAGTTTTTATAAACAAATGTACATATATGGTTTTTCTCTTTGCATCTGCATTCATTTTATGAAATGAGGGTTTTCTACATAGTGCAAAATGATGCAGTTTTAGCATAAAAAATTTAACCTATTTCCTAACTTACATTTTTGAGAGGAAGGTGTTTTATTATATTGTGCACCATATATTTGAAGCAAATGATGAAGAAAGTGTTTTTTTTTTTTTTTTTTTTTGCTAGAAGTGTTAAATTGGTGTTATACCATTCTAAAGGAAGTTGGGTATTCTCTGATTACCTGCAACCTCTTCTTAATAATTCACCAGCTAACTTTTCATTAAATTAAGATACAAAAGACAGCATCCATTTTCAAAAATATTACAGCACTAATTACATATAACAATAATCAATTAACAAATTAAAAATGCTAAGAACATCTATAATAAAACACTTGGCTTTTATTTTAGCTTTAGTACTTAGCTAATAAAACACTTAGCTTTTATTTATTTAATTATTTATTTTTTGTGTTGTTCTCCCCATGTACACAGCAATCTGTTTTTGCTTAAAATAGCATCAGAGAATTGCAAAAATTTGGCTTTTCATATGGTTTTCCTATGTGCACTGTGATCTGTTTTCACTTAAAACAGCAACAGAGAATTGCACAAATTTCACACTGCACATGCTGTTGTTTTCCCATTGCATAAATTTGGCATCGATGCACAAGTATTGATTATGAAATACAGCTTCATGGAATGTGAATTTGTTTGTTATCTGCTGTTAGTCAAAATGCAATATTTTTGAGGAAACGAGAACATCTACATAATGCTTTCTTTTCTCTGAGCTGGCAAGAATGGATAGTTCCTTTCTCAATCCAACAAAAACAGTGATGTCTATCTTCAGTGCAACAAAAACAAATACTGATGACTGGGGTTTGTATGCTGCATGTACATGCATATCTGAGTTGCCACACAAACACATTTTGGCAAATTTTGCCTGCTTTAGTGACATAGAGCATTGCTTCATGAATACTTTTCAGGGGAGTGTAGTTAATCAGAAAGTAATGAAAACCATTTGGCTTGTGTTGACCTGTAATTGAAAAGATCCTTTGGTTCTACTGTAAGCCATGAATAACTGAAATTATGAGTACCAAATCAATGAGGAAATACGACTGTGTATTCTTAAAATTCCATTGTTTATTACATATTGACGTCATTCTTTTTTTAGGTAGTTGAAGATTTAAGCCATCAAATTTGTAAATATCACTCCTTAGCTCTTACAATTGGTACAAATGTAGATGGAGAATCTTTAAGGCAAGAACTGCTTGAAAGACAGCAGAAGGCCTGTGATACTGTACTCTCTACAACAACACAATTGTCTGACGCCTTCAGGAGGTTGGTTCAAGTTTTTCTGTTGTGGTTTGGAATTCATCACTTGTTACACATGTTGACTGTTTTCATAATGATTTTGAAATTTTGATTGTTTTGTTGTTTTAAAATGTTGTCTTGTTTCAGTTTTGAAGACTCGTGGATGAATTTATTATTTCTTTTTGCATTTTGGTTGTATGGTTTTGATTAATTGGCATGCATGTATAGGTATATGTTTTATATACTTAAAAAAATTTATTTTCTAAGTATAGATTATAACTTCTAGTTTGTAAAAGTATTAATAATTTTTAGAGAGCTGAAAAATCAGCAGTGTGTATGCATTAAATAATTAGTACTGAATAAGAGTGTGCATAAATTAATTACTTGGTAGTCCAAATTTCTAATTTGTAATCACGTATAATTTTGTAAAGGAACATTAGAAGGTGTAGTTAGATTCATATGACATAATATGTACAAGATGCTTTAGAAATATTGACTGCAACTTTTTCCTTCGAATTATTGGAGCTAGATCTGTATTTCTTGTTTCAAATATATTGCAAATGACATAACAATTTGGTCATTAACAATTGGATTTGTATATGAGAGTTATTTGCATACAGATAATTTATATTAATTCTTCTGGCTTCTTTTTAATAAAATATTCAATTATAAAGAATATATTTAATTTTTTAAAAAATGCATTGAAGAATTTCTTTATTTGTACCACTGTTCTCAATTTTTACAAGTTGGAATTTTTGGAAATATATAAAAAACAGGATTCATTTGGTCTTTAAAGTACTTAGGTTTTTTTTTTTTTTAAATGATTTTTGGTCCTTTTAAGTCCTTAATTTTGGTCAAAACCAGCAGAAGGTCCTTAATTTGAATCATCTGACATTTCTGTTCTTTCTCCTCCCAAC
This sequence comes from Stegodyphus dumicola, assembly GCF_044657685.1. Lineage (NCBI taxonomy): Eukaryota > Metazoa > Arthropoda > Arachnida > Araneae > Eresidae > Stegodyphus > Stegodyphus dumicola. The sequence goes on along the minus strand of NC_140776.1, from coordinate 180,175,401 downwards.
TACTGCCATTTTGAGTGTGAATTAACATTTTGGAGGAATATGCTTTGGTGATGCATTGAAAAATATGTATTTGATGGGTTAACATTTGAATTCTTTTCTATTTCTTAATAAATAGTGGACACTTGAGTTTTAGTCACAAGGCCCTGCCTCGAATGGAACATAAACTTTTGAAATAATTACTTTTTTTTTTTTTTACAAAAGAAGAGTTTTTAAAATATTACATCAAAAAAACTTTTCCTTTTTGAGATATGAGTTCTTTTATTATGCAGCACTAAATTTGACAATTTATCAACCTTTTGGTGATGTCAAGATCTAATTTGTAAGGAAAGTTTTTATTTGGAGATTTGATGGTTTTTTTACAAACAATAATATTGATAAATATCATAAAAACAATCGCACATTAAAATTTTATTTAAAAAAATAACATTAAATTGAAACATTTTTATTTTCTCCTGCCATATTTTAAAATATTACTAGCCACTTTGGTGACGTAAAATTTGGAATCTGGAAAATAAACAAGATAATAAATGCTACAAAGCACTGTTTTTGAAACACTTTTTAGAAAAGATAAAAATGCTGCTGGAATTATTTAAAAATTAGTCTTTTATATTTTTGTTCCCCTCTGTAATTGTTTTATAATATTTAAATGTGTAGCAGTTTTTCTTGAAAATTTACTTTATACATCTCATTTTTGAATTTTGCAAAATTTTGCTTTGTTGGTAGAAATTATTTTTCTTTCAGTTTTTATAGCAGGAATGGTGTGAAGGCAATATTTATAGATTATTATTTTGAAGGCAAGGTTTACAGACCTAGAAAAATGTGAGGCATTGAGAAGTGTCTTCATGGTATTAACATGTAATAGACATGTTTTATAGGAAATTTGTAATCAGTTGTCTTTTGATAAGTAAAAAAAAAAAAAAAAAAAAATAATAATTATTTGAATTTTCTCCTTTTGATACCAGAAATTTTTATCTTAACATGTTTATTTTCCCCTTATTTTCTTATCTTTCTATTAGGCACAAGCATTGAAGCAATCAAAAGGGGGGGGGAAAGAAAAGGGTTGATTTGTTAAGATTTATCATATATGTCTGTGTTCACCTTACATGCCTCAGTGCCTGCCTTAAATTCTAAAACTTTTGCCCCAAATTTTGTCGCTTTGTGCTTCATTAAATTCTAAAAATTCTGCCATACTGACTCTTGTGGCAGCCTTGATCTTATATCTTTTTATATTGATTCTGAATACTCTTATTATTAATAAATACTCCTGTTATTTAATTTATAATTACTTAATTATTAATAATACTTCTATTATTTTATTATGTGAATATTCCTATTAAAAATAAAAATAGAAAATAAATATTTAAAATAGAAAATATTTTTTTCCTGTTTTTATTGATTAACAGAAATAATTAAACAGGTTTTGTTTTTAGTCTCTCAGTATGAAAGTATCACTGACTAATGAGCTATAATATTAATGCTTGAAAATTAAAGGTGCCTGGCTTAATATTCAGTATTTATTTTTTTAAAACTATTTTGTAGAATTTTTTGAAGTGTATGTTTGTAACCATTTTATAATGTTTTCATATATCTGATGAGTTATTATAATTAAAGAAATTCAACATGAATATGTTGACATATTGTGAAAAATGAGATTAAATTTATTTAAAAAATCATTTTCAAACAATTCAACATCTACTGTTCGTAAGTTCTGCACAAATCATTTTCTGTTGTGTAATTTTGTTCTGTGTATAATTTCTTTCTTTCCCTTGGATTCTCCTATTCCTCTACTCTACTGATTCCTCTACTTTTCAATGCATGATAGTAACAGTCGTATTGTTTTCCCAACTTAGAAGTTCCCTTAACTTTGTTGCAAGGATTTGTGCTGTTTGGAAATTGCTTGGTAATTATGATGTTATATATGTTAGTGGAATGTTTGAGGCTAAATTATAATTATAGTGATACTTAAAATTTTCGAGTGAATGGTACCTCATTTCTACCCAAGTGAATTTTTGTATTTTGTATTTAATAATGGTAAAGTGCATTTAAAAGTTTATTAAGCGTTTCATGTGATAAAATTCATTTCTTTCATGTACACACGTTAAAATAGCATATTTAAAAAATCATTCATTTATGTTAATTTAAACCATTTTGTACTTGAAAAGTACATATGGGATAATAAGACCTAAATGCTGTATGTAAAGTTACTTAATTAAAAAGGAAAAAACACAAATTGGAATTTTTTTGATTGATGCTGATTTGAAAATTATTTGAAACTCTTCTAAATGTGACTTGTGCTAAAATCATTACTCTTTTGCTATTTTTAAAGTTTTAAACCATCATTTCTATTGGGATACTTAGTGAAAATTAAGTCATAGGTAAGAAAGTACCACATAAATTTAGTTCATAGAATAGAGTATTTTGAAATATGTGATTTTTTTTAATTTGATATCCAGTACATTATTATGTACACTATGCTCATGGTAGGAAAATAAATTGAATTCAACTGCATTACTGTTTTTTTTTTTTTTTTTTTTTTTTTTTAACCTGAGCTATTTAATGAATTGTTCAAACCTTTTTTTAAATAAGAAATAGTAATGTGTGGATTTTAAACAGATAGTCTGTTATTTGTTTTAAATTAATGGTTTTGAATAAATTTAAAACCATTGATGTTAGTGAATGTTATGAAATGAAGTTGTTAAATTCAAAATTATACGTTTTCAATTTTGTACAGAATGTAGGTATTTGTTTTAGATATTAGTAAAATTGAATTGCTATAGTAAAAAAGTTAGTAATTTTAAGTGAATATTTTATAAAAAATAGGTAAGAAAGTACCACATAATAGGTAAGAAACATCATAGGTAAGAAAGTACCACATAATGTAATGGCACCTGAACTAAAATGTAGTGGACCGTTTCTCAAAACCTGGATTTGATTAACTGGGTTTCTGTGCTTCTTGCAGGTCCTTCTTAATGGGAACAAATAAACAAATTTTTGCATTTTGTTATGTGTGCTGCAGTGATATAAGTGGTTAGCACATCTAACTAATAATAAAAAGATCTGTGGTTTGAATTATGGCAAGCACACAATTTCTCACATTTCCTGGATTTAAAAAAACCCAGTGGTCCTTATAGTAGCCCCCAGACTAAACCATAATAGACAATAACTCACCAGCATCTGGATTTGGTCGATTAAGTCTTCTATGTGTTCCCAATCAAATATTAAGCAGAGAATAATATAAGGAACTTTCCCATCTCCCATGCAACCAGGCACTGCCACCAGCATTTCCAGGGATGATATAATACACAAGTATAAAGTATATTTCCTTTTGTGATGTTAATATAAATAACCTGTCAAATCTTTGTTGTGAGGTTATTGACAAATGAGGTATTGTAGTATGTTTTCATAAGAAAGAAATGCTTTCTTCTGAAGATGTTTTAACAGATCTTCTTGTTTTGTAAGCTTACTAAGAAATTAGTTATTTTTAAGTGTGAAGAATACTGAATTCTGCAAGGATTCTTATTAACATGGAAGATTATATTTTTACCGTATGCACTGTTTTTAAGATGTGTCTGGTTGAGCCTTTAACAGATACAAGATATAATTTATCTGAGACCTCAAAAAGAGCTCTTTTTTTTTTAAATTTTTGTATTGCAGTTTTAATAGATGCAGTTATAATGTTCTAGAGTACCTTAAAGATAGGCAGATTCAGCCATATTGTTGCAACTTCAATTAGATATAATGCTGTCTGGAACATTAAGAATAGACAAATTCTGCCTTACTGTTGCAACTTTAGTAGATGCAATATTGTTGTCTGTCTTTATCTATCTTAATGTTGTAGCTTCAACAGATGCAAAATTAAATTATAACTTTTTGTTTACTGAATCTCATGAGGATTGTTCATTAGCATGCTTTCTTCATATTTTTGAATTTTCCCATTGATTCTGAAAAACCAGTGGAAATTCCATTAAATTTGTGCCATTCATCTGGTGGAAGTTTGGACGAACAGAATTTTCCTTATTTAGTAATTGCAGATAACTATTTAGTTATTTAGGTAATTAAGAGACCTGAGTTCAGATATAAAAAGTACCAAATTTAATAAATATGATCTCAAATAATAAATTTAATAATTGTGAACTTTGAGCTTATGTGACACACAAATTCATTAAAACTGGTGCTAATCTTTCTGGTAGCCAAAAATCTGAATTGCCATTTTAAAGAACAAAATAGTCATTATATTTGTGAACTCTGTACAGGTAAATTCACTTAAATAGGAATTCAAGTTATTTTTCATGGTTGTGCAGTGCTTTTCATTGAACCATGTTTCAAAATCCCAGAATCTTTCAATGTTTTAGATATGCAAACCAGCATAACCAGTCTCATAATTCTAAAAATGTTCCACTACTTGTTATTTTGTCGAAAGAAAGTCCAAATTTTAATCTTATGAAAAAATACAAGAGCGAAACAGAGAAATAATTGTTAGCTTATATCCTTCTTCATGAAAACTAAATTTCTATATTGAGGTTTAGGATTATATAACAATGATCTTACGAGTGTGTTTTGACATCATGCTTGTTCATTACTGGTACTAAATCAAACTACAGAAATGCAGTTTTTGCTGAAAATGGTCGATGGATAAATGCTTAAATACCCTTTTTTAATTTAAGACTGAAATTGTTTTTCTGTAGTTCCTCCCGGGGGAGGGGGGAAAATTCCCTGCTTTCTGGCTAGGGCCAGTACCTAGACTGATTCGACTTCTGTAATAAAAATTAACAGTTTTCACAATGTCTAGAACTATCGTTTATTTGGTGGTAGACTCAGGCTCAGTAGGAACCATATGATGTACAGTCTTGTTTGCGGGGATGTTACATGGTCAGATATTGAAGGTTGTCCTTGGGAGTTTGGTTCCCCTTGGTCAACACTGGGGGACAGTTAGTGTCTTACTATGACTTTGTTCTCTTTGTGGTGGATGCATTACCATCTACCTTTGGGAAACAAAATTGTCCCCCTTGTATTGACTAAGGGGTTAGTTCTCCTTGGATTGCCTCTAGGGGTTGAGGCATTTAACTCAGTAAGGCAGCCTTGAGCTATCCAGGTCTGTGTGCTCCCCAATCCTAGTGTACTGTAGTTTCCATTACAGTTTCTGACAGTCAGTAACTTAGATTCTCAGTTATGACACAATTAAATTTTTATGCTTTTACTATGTATTTAACTTAGCAATAAGAACACCTTGGTACTGTTAGAATTCAAATATTTTATATTAGTTTCAGTGTGTTTTTCTGCCACTTCTTTTTCTTTTTTTCCAAGATTTGTATCTATCATGTCACTGCTCTTCAAAAGTTAAGAAAGAAGCAGTTTTTTAAAAATATGAGCTTTTTTAAACAAAGTATAAATCTAAATGTCTGTCAACCTTAGTTAATAAAATAGGTTATTGCACATTGATTAATTTTAGGTGAAATTTCACATCTCTGAGGAAGACTTCCTTTTAAAAGTATATGATCGATAAAAAGGAAGACATAATTTAAATGTATTGTTGCATTCTATGGGTTTGTGGATTTGGAGTAATTGATAATAATACTTGATGAAGAATCAAAACACAATTTATTCATCTGCATTACACAGGACAACAATCGTTGAAAAACTACAACAAATACACTGAAATAATCAGCAACACAACCATCAGGCTATAATAGTGAAGACAGCGTCACGGCAAATCACTAAAGTACAACTCTCAACTAGGTCGATCGCATTTTAGCTAATATCTGAACTCGAGACTCTATTACTGAACCCTATATACTACTCAAGATACTCACTCCACGTACGAGCAGGGTATAGATAGTTTTCAACATGCCTTCGAGAACGTTCTCGGGAAAACTAGTAAGAATTTGTTCTAGAATGTTTTAGCCCTTTCTATGGCATATCGCTAAATTTATTACCCAATAGACAATTTTGGACCAAATCTGGCAACCCTCCCTTTTTGCCTTTTTCTGGTAAACCTAAACCAGCTGTGCAGGGAAGCCAACTTACCGCAACTGGGCATTTTGTAACAATATGTTTCATATTTCCATTCTGTACTATGAGTTTGTGAAACCTTCTCGTTGGATAGCAAAGCATATGTCTCTCACCTTTATTTGTGCTTATTTTAAGAAGTTTAACAAATTGATGTGGGCTAACATACAGCAAAATCTATCTCCTCTTTTGTCCACCTGTAGGTAAACTTGGAAATCTCTGGCTTGATATTTACCACTTGGCTATACTGAATTATGGAAATCTTTGAATCCCGTTGTCAATGAGTTGTGAAGAAAAGAATGAAAATCTACTTTTTTAGATATTTCTTCAAGTGCTGAACATGTTATTGAGATTGAATTAGCCTGTCCATTTGTTCAATACTTTAAAAACAGTGTGAAACTGGTTATTATCATCCATGAAGTGGAAAATGCCACCATTTGTAAAAACGGGTAGTTTAGTGCGTTGATCAAATATTTTACCTTGTTTCATCTGAGCTTTAAATTGTATGAATGAAACAGAGAAGAAAATTAGTATAGCTATTGAAATAGAAGACTTGTGAATATTGTGACTTGTGAATTGAAATAGAAGACTTGTGAATATTGTGACTTGTGAATTGAAATAGAAGACTAAGAATCAAGACTTGTTTGTTTTTTGGGAATGCTGTGTCTGTTCCTTATTTTCTCAAGTATAGTGAATCCAATTGTAATATGACCAAAGATTCATTTTCTTTTCTCTGATCCATATTGAAGGCTGTTATGTTGTTGGTTGTGTGTATGGTCAGGCAAATCGTGTTAAATATGTGTTGTATAAAATCGTTATCTATGATGGGATTCTGTAATTGTAACCGATACTTTCCTTTTAGCTGCAAAATTGAGTATGTGTTGAATTTTTTTTTTTTGTCATCCTAAAAAAGGCAGCAAACAATCTTAAGAACTCATTTTATTGATTCAGGTAGTTTACTGTTATCTCCATGACAGTGAATCTTATTTCAGGGAACTGATTCTACAATTTGTGCATGTGGCTGTGACCAACTTGTTTGTAAAATGCTTATTCCTGTCCATCTGATATAGCTCTATTATAATGAATGGAATAAATGATTCTTCAAGATGTATGGTGCTAAAATATTTTTTTTCAAAACATCTTTCAAACTCATCATCAAGTCAGTGATTCATCAGTAAATTTGTGATAAAATTTTTCCTTTATGATTGTGCTCATTAGTGGCCAAGTATTAAACTGGGATGGATAATTTTATCGTGGCTTTTATTGCTGACATCAACACTTTTTATGTATGTAATTTTATTACAAATCACATTTCCTTAACACATCATTTTTCCTAGTCAGAGAGGCTTTGCCATAATAAATTATACACCTTAACTTTTGAAGAGCTTTCCATTTTCTATAGTGCCTTTTTATCTGTTTTTATAATTATTCCAATTATGCTTGTTTCATCTGTAACTTTTACAGTTTTGGACTTAAGATTTGTTTCTCATTTGTTTTGAAACAGGTAAGTCAACTGTTTTTATTCATTCATTCCTAGGATACAGCCATTTTGAATTGATTCCATTTTGTTGTTTCCACATATTTATGTTTGCTAAATTTTTATCTTCAGGTAAACTCACTGAATTTAAATCTGAAAGCTTCCACTTCTAAAAATTTATTGAAATTTAATTTTTTTTTACTTTTAGAAGTATGTGTTAATAACTTGGAATATTTAATTCACAGTTAGAAATCTTTCACCTTTGTTATTAGCAGTAACTTAAACCAAGTTGAATTCTCTATACAGTTAAAAGATTTTAATCCGGACGTCCATAATCCGGACCTCAAAGCTACAAACTTCCCGCGCATGCGTCAGTGCATAATGCGTTAATGCATGCGCATTATACCTTTACGCATGCACATAACATGTTTACACATGCGCGTTTAACCCCTTTGCGCCGACTGTCACGTCTACATGCCAGCAACGAACACACTCACCTCCCGGCCGACACGCAGGCGTGACAGAGCATTTTCCCGTTTACTACCGACTGTCGCATATTTGTGCCAGGATCCTGGAACGTTGTAAAAACTATAATTTCTGCCACAAGATGGCACTGTATGTCCATATGGTTTCAGATACATGTACATTAGACCTTCTACTCGAAATGAGAGAAGCATGACTCACATACACGTGTTTTTGATTATATAAACAAAAGGGGAAATAAATGTTTCCGAATGGCGTGATTTATGATGTCTCTTTAAATCGCACTTTATTTGCACATGGTAGTTGTTTATTTAAGTAGAGAAGTTTTATTTGCGCTAAAGCGTTGGGTATTTCGGTTTGCAGTTCAGTTTTAGAAAATAATTAGATCTTGTTAGACATGAATTCTTTCCATTTTTACCGTTGCAATGTCGAAGCGTCGAAAATATTTAACAGAGCATGAAATAGCGAAAATGATGCAAAATATTTCAGATATTGGTTCTGAAATTCAGATATTCTGATATTGATTCTGAAAGATTAACTGAAAGACATTTTCCAAAACTTTGTTCAGAAGAGACTGATAAGAAAATGAGACGACCATGCTTCGTTTGTTCACATTCCCGGAAAAATCCTCCAAAACGGCAAATGAGTTATTACGAGTGCAAGGAACGTAACGTAGGACTGTGTGTAGATCCCTGTTTTCAAATTTTTCATACGAAAAGAGAATTTTAAGTAATATATTTAGTTTTCAGACGTATAATGTTAAAAGTCATAAAATGGTGAGTAATGAAAATAAAATGTGTAAAATATGCATTTAAACAAGAAATAAGGTAATTAAAGTATATACGAGGGTAAGTTGAAAAATAAGTTTCCCCTGTCGACTGTGGTCAGAGTTGTGTATGAAAGTCAAAAAATAGAATGAGACATTAAAGATATGACATACCTTTTTTTTCCCACATAGGTACCAAGTACATTGAGACATTTTTCATATCCCTTGATAAGCTTCAAAAAGCCCTCCAGGAAAAAATCAGGGCTTTGCATATGGAAGAAGCGTTGAACGGCTTGTTTCACTTCAGTATTGCTTCAAAAGCGCCTTCCCCCGAGATTTTTCTTCAAAGCCGGAAACAGATGGAAGTCGCTTGGTGCGAGATCAGGACTGTATGGCGGATGGTGTAGGCGCTCCCAACCAAGAGTTGCAATATGTTTTTGCGTTGCCATCGCCAAATGTGGTCTGGCATTGTCATCCAACAGCAGAACGCCAGATGTGAGAAGGCCAGGCCGCTTTTTCCGAATCGTCTCTTTCAATTTCGACAGGGTGTCACAGTAGCGCGTAGCATTGATGGTTCCAACCTCCAAAAATGCCAGCAACAAAACTCCTTGGGCGTCACGGAAAACTGTGAGGAGCACTTTACCTGCAGAGGGAATTGTCTTGAACTTCTTTTGGACAGGTGATGACGGATGTTTCCACTCCATAGATGCGGCCTTCGATTCTGGTGTGAAATGGTGGACCCACGTTTCATCCCCCGTCACAATCCGAAACAGAAAGTCATTGCCATCTTCATGGTAACGCACGAGATGTTCCAGGCTGACCCCCATGCATTGTTCCTTGTGTGTCAAGGTCAATTGTCGGGGCACCCATCGTGCTGACACTTTTCTGTATCGAAGAATGTCGTGGATGATGTTTTGAGGTTGCTCATGTGAGATTTCAAGTTCTTCCGCTACTTCATCGATGGTGATACGCCGGTTCGCTCTAATCATGTCATCCACCTTCCTGACATTTGCATCTGTAGTGGCCGTGCGCGTCTGTCAAGCTCTCGGTATGTCCTCCACTTGCTGACGTCCATCACTGAATGTGCGACACCATCTCCGCACCATTTGCTTCGACATCACACCTGGCTCATAGACTTCCACGAGGCGGTTATGAATTTCTGTTCCTGATACTCCACGTGCCCGTTCATAGCGGATAACCGCTCTCACTTCCTCCTTTGACCACGAATTCAAAACGCGCCTTCTCTCCATACCTACCGGGGCTCAAATGAGAGGCTGGTCTCCGCTTTGCGCAGGCACTGCAACAGTGCCATCTGCTTAATTTGCAGCTGATGCTAAAGCAAAGTTTAAAGAAATTAAACATTTAGCATTAGTAGCAATAAAAGCTCCCTGAGGTATGTTGTGCAGACATTGAATACAATAAAAGATTTTGAACTTAACAAATTTATTAACAATATAATAAAGAATAAAAACACAAAAAATAAATGTTAACAATATTAGAGTCTTAGGAAAAATATAATATAACCATCATTCATCAAATATTTTTACCTGGTCTCCAAAACACTGGCATTCTATACAAACAAAAAGTCCTAAACAGTAATTATGCGGCCTAAAATTGAAGCTGGCTACACATTTAATAAGTCCATAATCAATGGTCAAGAAAAACACCTGAAAATTTAAATGAAGTTCTTGAAAGCACTTAAAACAGGCTTAACCCCGTTTGCACAAGGAGTCGCCGCTCACGTATTTTTAATTGCCGCCTTTATTGAAGAACATGGATGCCGCCCACGGCAGTCACTCACATGGTAGCCTCTGGAACCAAAGAACTTTATTCTGGAACCATCATCTCGCAAACCGGAACCAAGGCACTTAAATCACCGGACTGCACGCGTCCTTCTGAAGGGGCTGGAAACCGCTCACTCAAATGCCGGGAAAGCAGGAACTAGAAGGGTTAAGTCAGAGCGGCGCGAGATACTTATAGCAGAAGTAGGAATGATGTCATCTCACGGCAACCAATCAGCTATCGGCGCGAATCGGCTTTTCAGATGACGTAACATCATGTTTCGTTTTTGCATCTCAATTAGGTTGAAACAGTCCATTCTCAATGCAAACAGTGGCAGCAAGAAAAAGAAGTAGAAATAACTACTATATTACATTAAAATAAGGACTAAACTAAATAAACATTTCAAGGAGGAGAGATGATGCAGTAAAAGGTTTAAAAATAAGCTATATTTTCCAACAGCAGCGACCTCTACCCAATGGTGTATCGGTGACTTGCGCATTTTCCTGCTGTGTCGCCTTTCGCCCATAGCCGTTCAACGCTTCTTCCATATGCAAAGCGTGAATTTTTCTTGGAGGACTTTTTGAAGCTTATCAAGCGATATGACAAATGTCTCAATGTACTCATACGAGAATAATAAAATAAAAGTATGTCATATCTTTAATGTCTCATTCTATTTTTTGACTTTCATACACAACTCTGACCACAGTCGACAGGGGAAACTTATTTTTCAACTTACCTACGTAGTATAAAAATATCTATAAAGTGTAAGCCGGTTAAATACTCTATAGAGCATTATTAAACAATGTGTTGATACTTTGGAAATTTCATGGATTTAGGCTTAGTAGCAAAAAAGCCCCCAGTCCTGGACAGACGCTCGCGTAAGACACTGCCGGCCTCCGCGATAAGCGCGCGTTTGCGCTACCCATCTCGAAGGGGTTAATGTATAATGGACAGAATAAGCTAAGCTAAAATTATCTAATTATCTATTTCAGTTAATGTTGCAGATTGCGTTGTTCCTTAATCTTCGAATTGGATCTGGCTTATTATTTTTTGCAGACTGTTAGAGCAATTTTATAAAAGTAAGCTTGAACTTTTGATTATGTCAAAAAGAATTTCCGATTCTGGAGCTACCAAAGGATCTACAAAACGAAAGCATGTTTCGATGTCCATCAAACAAAATGTGGCATTGCTGCAAAAAATGGATAAAGGGCATATCCTTTGATTCTCTAATCATTCTGAAATATGTTTATCAATTTCACGCTGCTCTGGGGGGGGGGGGAACGATGCGGTGCACAGTGAACTGGAAGTTGATCTGTCAGCATTATCCTTATCTTCAGGGCAGATGTTTTTATTTTATTCGGCTTATAATTCCTTACTAAATGTAGTATTTCATCTCGATGTACTCTGTTTTTGATATGATTTAAATCATATTCCTCATCATTCTAAATATCATGAATACACATCAAATAGTTTTCTGGTTGCAATTTTCTAATTTCGACTATGCGTAATGTATGCTTTACGCATGCACGCGTTGAAAGAAATGTTTAATAAAGTAAACAAATAAATATAAAGCTTTTTTTTTTTTTTTTTTTTTTTTTTTTTGTAAATTTTGATACCCTTTAGATCATAATTGCTCTTTATTTCATAAATTACTGTTTCATATTTTTAATTTTATAATTTCTGCATGCCATCTTACCAGATTTAAACTGATGATCTATAATATGGAAAAACCGATAATCCGGAATTGCCGAAGGCACGACGAGTCCGTATTAAAGACTTTTAACTGTATTAATAATTTAAAAATCTTTCTTTCTTTTTATATTTTAACATTTCTGTTACTATTTGATTATGAAATGGGAAGAGCAGTTATGTTTTGTTCCCCCCTCTTTAGTTTCATTGTTATATTTGCAAACTTATGTGATGTTTATTTCTTCTCCCTCCTTTTTTTTATAATCTTGAGCAGAGTATTGTAGTGATGTATAACGCATCTTTGCTGCTTTTTTATAAATTAATATTTTCAAGATTAAGTTTGGTGAAAAACCTTAAAGTATGTATTTTTTCCAAATATGTATAGGTTGGACTCAACACACATAAATTCTAAAATATGTAATTGCTGTTACTATTTGATATAAAAATTAAAATTGTTGTAGTCTTTTGTGTCAGGGAATTGCTGTGTTTGATTGGAGAACAGCATGCAAACATGTCTTGTTACATAAAATTAACATTTGTGATGTTGTTCCACAATAGTAAGAGATACTCTAAAGCAGATATATACTTTATACTCTGTAAAAATTCATTAGTTTGTAATATTTCACTAACATCAAGAGAACTGCACCAAAGTATAGCTTAAATTAATACCAAACAAAAGTTTTGTCTAATTTTAAGTTTCACCAACAATTCAATGTATGTGTATTTTCATTGCATCATATTTTTAGCTGTAAAAAAATATTTTTTGGGGTTTAGAAAAGAATTTAGGTTAATAATTCAGTGTACTGTGAATGTTTCATAAGGTGGTCAAAATACTTCTATGGAATTGTGGTGCTGGTACCTTAGGGAACATTACTGTGGGTATTCGCAGTTATCCGTGTGCCTAAAGACTGACTTGTTCGAGACTGTTAACATTTTTTAATAGAACTAAAATGCATTAATACCAATTAAATTTATAAAACAATTATTTTTTAGCATCATCCTAAATTTCATTATGAGCATCAAATTATACTCAATTTGAAAACTGTTTAAATTTCCTTTAAAAAGAAATTGAATGTCTTTTTAAAATGTATCGTGTGCTTGACTTTTCCTTTTTATTGCTGTGTTAATTTTATTTTGGAGGCTTAATTAAGATAAAGTAGTCTTCTGAAATAAAATTTAATAAATAATAATTTGATGATAAAAAAGAGCACAATTCAGATTTAGATGAAAGTAATTCCAGTGGGAAGTATATTATGAATATAAAATAAATAATGATGTAACAAATTTTAAAAGATGAAAGATTTCATATGATCTCCAGTCGCATGTTTCAGGTCTTAATGAAATAACCAATTAGGTACTATTCGGTTTCGAGGGCCGTAAAAAATCGCCAAACTATTGTTGATGCCAATGCTGCCAAAAATAATTGTGGCAACCCTAATAATTGCGGCAAGAAAGGAAGTGTAATAGTAAATAACTATCCAAGATTGATGTTTTAATTTAGATGAAAGGTTAATTTCATATAATACTTTTTATTATTATAATTTATATGAAAAAGGCTAAACATGACTGAATGGAAGCATAAGAGTAAATAACTATTTCAGATCATTATTATAATTTATATAAAAATTGTTAAACATAACTGAATGGATGCCTGCATCGCTATTTCGCTACCGACTTATCGCTAAAGCATAATTTCATCTCGTTGGTTGTTCAAACATAATTTTCTATAATGAATGATGCCTTTTCTTTGAAAATATTCTCAGTAAAGGGCAGAATCGCTCACTTATTTGTTTGCCGCTTTTTACAAGGGTAAAAACAATTGAATTTTTGTCAATTTTCTTTTACTTTTTAAGTGAAAATAGGTCGATGTGTACATAGATAAAGTCAAGGGTGTGCACAATGCCATTTTTGTGCAATTCTAGAATTTTTTTTAAAGTGAAAATAGGTTGATGTGCACATGGATACCAAATATGTGCAATTCTTAGAAACGCGTCAAGCAGGGGTGATTCTGCACTTTACCCAAAATTCCATTGCCAACTTTTCGTCAAATCAAAAAAGGATTTAAAAATTAAACTAGTATTTCAATGGTGTCTTAAGAAATATAGAACTATATAAACTTAAACGCAATCTGAAATCAGGTCGTACTCAAGATTTGGCACGCTGTTAAATGGGTGCATTTGCTAGATTTAGCGCTTTTGCACATACATTTTTGCTGCAATTTTTTTACGGCCCTCAAAACAGAATAGTACCACCAATTATTTTTTACATTTGCAGGGTGTTATTGATTATTAATTTGTTCTTATACATTATTAAAACAAAATACAATAAATAAATTAATTCTGTGTAACATTTTTCAATATCTGATGTATGTTTTTTTTTTTCTTCAAAGAGCAGACAGTATCCCCAAAAAAGAAATTGGTGACTTGGAGAGATCATGTAAAGTGCTAGTCGCTTGTATTCACACATTAGACCGAGAGCTGAGGAGGACAATGCACCTTTATCACTTGTTCCCTCTAGTACCTAATGCAGGTTAGATTTTCTGTGTACTTTTAAATGTTTATTTTAGAAATATTTCAAATAGTCAAATCAGTTCAATAGTCAAATGTTTGTAATAATATATCATGAAGTCAGATTACATCAGATTCCCAAAAGGGAGAGAAAAAATTATTATTACTTTCCAGTTAACAGATGCCACTTTGGAGAAAGGGATGGCAACTCTAAAGATATATCTATATCTATATATATATACAGTCAAAAGTCGTTAATTTGGACACCCATAATCCGGAATGATCTATAATCTGGACCTCAAAGCTACAAACTTTCTGCGCATGCATCGCGTTGACGCAAGCGCATAGGCGTTTATGCATGCGCATAAGAGCTTTACGGCGCGCATATGCGTGTGCGCAAGCACATAATACATTTACGCATGCACGTTTAATGTATAACGGACGGTATAAGCTAAAATTACCTAATTATCTATTTCAGTTAATGTTGCAGATTGCGTTGTTCCTTAATCTTCGAATTGGATCCGGCGTATTATTTTTTGTAGACTGTTAGAGCAATTTTATAAAAGTAAGCCTGAACTTTCAATTATGTCAAATAGAATTTCCAATGCTGGAGCTCCCAAAGGATCTACAAAACGAAAGTATGTTTCGATGTCCATCAAACAAAAGGTGGAATGGCTGCCAAAAATGGATAAAGGTATGAAGAAAGTGACAGAGAGGTTAGTGAAAATGAAAAAATTTCTATTGACAAGTTAGTCGGTATTTTCGGCACAGCAATTACGGGATTTGAACAGCAGAACTTTGTAACTGAACAAGAAATTACGTCTGTTTATATAGAATTAAAGAGAAAGTATTAGCACATAAAACAAAGCAACTTAAACGACTTACATTGAAAGAAATGTTTAATAAAGTAAACAAATGAATATTAAGTTTTTTTTTTTTTTTTTTTTTGTAAATTTTGATACTCTTTAGATCATAATTGTTCTTTATTTCATAAATTACGGTTTCATATTTTTATTTTTATAATTTCAGCATGCTATCTTACCAGATTGAAATTGATGATCTATAATGCGGAAAAACCGATAATCCGGAATTGCCGAAGTCCCGACGAGTCCGGATTTAACGACTTTTGACTATATATAGATTAGGTAAAAAGAATGGCTGTTGTATTAAAATTCAATATACATACTTCAACAAATGCAGATATTTATTAATCAGAATGAATGTATTTATTTCAATCAACACTTGTGTTTCATTTCCAGTTGCAGTTTACAGAATTGTACCAATCTAAATTCTTCATGCCCAAAATAAATAAACCAAATAACTGTCAGTAAAGGATTGTGTGAATTCAAACCAGCTTTCACATTGTAGACCTTTTTTTTCATGGCATGGCCTCTGATTGCAGTGCTGTTTTGGTGCTTCATTAGTAGTAAAATGTGATTTCATTTTGTGGTTTTTCAGATAAGTCCCTCCATATGAATTATACATTTGTCTTGGAAGAATTTAATTGTCATTCTTTTCATTCAGTAAATTCCAAATTGTATAATCCATATAATTCCCTTTCTTCTTCTTTTTACTTATTAAAAAAAAAAAAAAAAAAAAAAAAAAAAAAAAAGCTTAAACATGGTGAAATAGCATATAACATTCAACACTTTAGTCCAAAATTTCTACTGTCATTTTGTCAAGAAGAAAATACTAAAATATTTATTATAAACAACATGTTTGAGTTTTCACTGATAGAAGATAGATGTTAGATGATTCTTCATTGCAAATTGAAAAGTAGGGCTATTACTAATTGCATATTAAATCCATCAGGTAATTATGAAAAACAGTAATTAAAGTAACTTAAAAAATAAATTATGACTATAATAATAATAAAAAAAAAATACATGCATGTTTTGAAGCTACTTAAAATTACTTATATTTAAAAAATGAAATATAATAAATATTAAGGTTTGTTGTTTTAAGTATAAAATTTCATTGGAATTTTTTTTTAAATCATTCTATGCCCTGATTATAAATTGCATCCTTTGAAATGTAGAATCTTTTCTTTATTATTTTTCTTCACTTACATAAATGCATAGCATATTAAATGTTGCCAGTTTTTTTAAAATAAGGTTCTGACATTTATATTTCCTCCTATATCCCAACTTCTACTCATTTGGTTATACAAAAGAATGAATGAAAAAAGAATGTAGCAATGTTGAGAAATTAAAGAATAGAAAAACTAAGGAAATAACCTGTCTCTTTACTATAATTTTTGAATAAAAACAAGTAACTTTGTTGAATTCTAAATTTTTATTTTAAACATGCGTAATCGGTGATCCTTCTGTTATATGTGCTAATTTTGAATAATTATACATTTAGTACGAAAAGGATATACTGTTCTCTCCTTCCTGTTTTGGAGTATTAAGAAGACTATCCATAGTTATTATTTAATGATTGCCTTTCTTTAGTATGAGAAGCAACAAAGATCTATCTTTAAAGGGATGATAACTCATTAAAGCATAATAATGTTTTTACTAACATACATAAGGCATTTATCCATAACATTATTAATTTTTAGCATTTTGGTAGATCATTTCAATAACACACTGCGACACTAGCCACATCTTAGAAACCTGATGCATAATCCGTTTTTCAATATGGAATATTTTGCTTGAATTTCTTGGTTTATCATTTTGTTTGGGGAGGGGGCACAAAGTTTTGCTCATCATGAAATGGTGTATAATTGGAAAGTTATATACTTTCTTAACATTGAAATAGATTAATCAAATTAACAAAATCTATTTTGTTAATGAAACTCATAGGCCAAAAGATTACATTTAGTGCTATTTTAATTAAGAATAACTGATATGTTATTCACCATAAACCCAGAAGAGGCGGCAGAATATGTCGGCACCGGACGGCAGAATTTAGAAAAGACGAAATTTTTTTAATTTGGGTAAACACTGAGCGACAAAATGAAGGGATGAGAAGTTTTTTTTATGATTTAGGGAAAGCACTGGGATCCGTTTAGGCGCGGTGAAAATTTAGAACTTAGAAAGGCGCTTTGTAGCAGAATTTAGGACCTGTAGCGACTGCACCAAGTGGTATCTAGCGTTGGCTCTAGATAAAGCCTTAAGTATATGTGGGAGTTTATTTATTCAGAACTCAGATTTTTTTAAGCATATGCAACAAATAAACGTAGGTATAGTAAATAACTAAACTAGGCTTAATTCAGTACACAATAGGAGCAAGACAAAATTTAGCGAAACAACTTGACTTTCGTCGCCAGTCTTGCGATACACAGCCAATAATGTATAACGGACGCTATTAAGCCAGGCTAAAGTTATCTTGACTGATTCTCAGTAAATGTAGCAGACTGCGCTGCTCCCTAATCTTCTAATTTGATCCAGTTTATTATTTTTTGCAGACTGTTATTATTACAGCAATTTTATAAAAACTAAACTTCCATAATCGAAAACGAATATGTCGAAAAGAGTTTCCAAATCTGGAGCTGCAAAAGGATATACAAAGCGAAACCATGTTTCGATGTCTATTAAACAAAAAGGGGAATTGCCGCAAAAAATGCAGAAAATATCCCTCTCAAAATTATGCGAGGAGTATGGCATTGGAAAGTCAACTGTATAAGATATGAGAAAAACTTTTTGAATTTTTGGTGGAAGTAACTTAAACAACTTACATTTAAAGAAATGTTTAATAAAGTAAACAAATAAATATTGAGCTTTTTTTTGTATCCTTTAGATCATAATCGTTCTTTATTTCATAAATTATGATTTCATATTTTTAATTGTATAATTTCTGCATGCTATCTTACTAGATTTAAATTGATGATCTAATATCCGGAAAAATCCCAAATCCGGAATCGCTGAAGTCCCGACGAGTCCGGATTTCGGACTTTGTACTGTATTTACTAATTATGTTGATGTATTCGTGACAAATGCAGGGAAAATATCACAACTTTCTACTACTGGGAATGAATGTCTCTCTTAGATTTCAGACGTGAGATTGCATTAATCCTTTTGCAGACTCCTATTGAAAGTGTAAAATTAGCCAGAAATAGATCAGCAACAAAAGGACCTAAATTCAGCATTCAAAAGCCATTGCATGGAGATGGTAGACATTTTATCGTAAGGTCTGAATAACAGAAGACTTCATTGTAAAGAATGCCATAGCTAGACTATTTATAGGTGCAAAATATGTAATGTAGTTGTACATCGTGATTGTAGTGAAGCTTTTCATATTTTAATCTTTCAATTGAAAATAATCTTTATTTGTAAAAGAAATACAATGTAAATTTTAATATTAAATTAATTACAAATAAAGTGATTTGTAGATTTATAAAAAATTTTAAGCTAAAAAGTAGTCAATTCTCCTTTCAAATAAAACTTTGCTCAAGTACAATCATACTCACTAAGCATCTGTATTTTTACTCTCATTTTACCATAGGTATTTTTTTTTTTTATTTTCAGTGTAAATTTATGTTATAAATGCTTAATTTAGTACTTATTATTATTTGTATGCAAAAGCAGTTGTTCCTTTTAGTTTTGGCAGTTAATGGGTTAAGAAATAATTAACTGTGTTATTATCAGGCAATATGGACCCAGCAATTAAGAAGATAGCACTGGTTATTGATGAAAGCAGAAAAACTCTCCTGCTGGCCTGTTGGACTTCTAATTTACCATAGGAACAAGGACTCGCAAATGACTAATAGTATTTTTGCTTACTTTCTTTTGAAATGGGGCAGTAAGCTGAAAAATTAAAAAATAACTTTACTAATTAGGTAATTCTGCAGAACACACACCTCTGAGTTCTTTGTAAAAAACTTAATGTCTCTTCCTGGGGATACAGCTTCTAACATTCAACCTTTAATTTTAAGATATTATAAAAGCATTCATATGTCCTTACAGAAAGATGTTTGGTAAATCATAAACAGAATTAAATTTTGTGAAATTCTAAGCATTTTGTAGAAGATGAGTAAGTCAGTATCTCTGCTAGAAGCCATACATATTATAGTGAATTTAGGATGTTAATTCCTTAAAAAAAATGTAGGGAAAGCCTCAGAGGAACTTCCAACTGAAGCTGATGTTTCAAGACATCATTGAGGGAAGCAATGGAGATTAATTTTTAGAATATGTGTGAATTCACAACATTGAGACAACTATAGTAGTGTTAAAATAACTGCAGAAGCTAACAGTGGAAGTGATACAGAAAATAATGAGGAAATACCCTCATCAATTGAATTTAGAAAATCACTGCAAATTGTAAGAAAAATTCCTGAACTGAAAGGTGCTGATTAAAAACACAGATAAAACAGCTATTTACGTCAATGTAATTACATTTTTTTATAAAAAATTGTATAAATATATTAATTTTAGTATTACTTTTTAATTAGTATTTTGGGATTAATAAATGAATTAGTTATTATTTTACTTGAGCAGTTTAAAACTAGTATGTTTTATCATGCATAAATTCTTCTTTCCTTTCTCAGTGGCCCGACAGTCCAGGGTGGGCGCTGGCCTTCTCAAAAAGCATTTCCAGATCAATCTTCTCCCTGCTAACGTTTTCCAGTTTTTGGGTCAAAAACCAGTAGGTCAGTTTCTAAGCAGTCTAACCATGGTAGATTTGGTCTGCCTTTTTTCCGTGTGCCTGTTGGTCTGGCGTTGAAGACTTTTTTTTCTTGCACGGTCTTCATCTATTCTGATAGCATGGCCTGCCCATTTTATTCTTTGGCATTTAATGAAATAAATGATGTCAGGTTCATTATATGACCAATATTTAATATATAACTTACCGTTTAATAAATTCAACTGCTGAATAAACTCAAATATGTTCAAATTTATTTTAATCAGCAGCAGGTACTGTGTTTCAAACTTTAAAAATAAAATATGCTAGCATCAGTATTCAAATTTTGCAGTTTATCCAAAAACTGATGATAAAAACTAGTTACTTTTTCAACATTCAATGAAAAAGATCATTAACAGAATGCAAAAGAATTTTGCAGATATTTTTCAAGAAAGGTATCAGATATTTTTGTTACTTGCCTGCATAAGTAACAAAAATAATTTAAGTGTCATAAGTATCTGAAAGTTCTTGTTGTGGTAGTAAAATATTTTATGTTATTTTTTAAATGTGTTGATTTTGTATTTCAGATGGTACAAGCGAGTGCCATTTTATTAGGACTGGAGTCATTGAAAAAGTTGAAGCCAAAGATAAAAGCTCATTGGTTTTATTTCATTGTAATCCTACTGAAAAATATTTTAGAGAAAGAGATAGCTGGCAAGAACTTGAAAAGCAAGTTAATCATTTCTTTATTACTTGAAATTGAAATATATGAATACTGTTAGATATACGTGTAGTTATGAAATATATAAATTATAAAAGGGAGGAAAACTCTCAAGTGGTAAATCAAGGCACTGTTAATTTTGTTTTATATTTTATATCTGAATTTTTGTATTCTAGTTGTTTATGATTTTATTTTTGATATTTTTATTTCTTCTATTTCTTGGGTAGAATAGTATATTTAATGAAAATATACTTCATTATTTTAATCTGAATTTAGAAAACATCAAATTCTATAGAGACATGCACTGCTTTATTACTCAGTAGAACTGGCAGCTGGTGCATTATAAAGCAATAAATGTACTTCTTAATCATTCAGTATTTATTTCGTTTTTTTAATAATATATAAAATTTATATAACTTAAAACACATTTAATTTACGATGAATCAAATTAATGATTATGAATATTTGCAGCATTATTGTGATTAATAAAAATGTTTTTAATGCCATAAATTACATAACTGTTCTAGTTTTTTTTTAAATATATTTTTCTATTAAAGCCATACTTTTGCTACCTTATTAAAAAAAAATTGGGATATATCCTTGTACCATGCAGTGTCAGTTTTGTTTGGCTTTTTTTCTGGCAATAATTGTTTTTATAAACATTGCTCATGTAATCACATATTTCATCCAGTTGGGCCTTTTTTAAAATTTTTAATTGAATTGGTTTTTCATGATTTGGGATTTGCCAAGAGATGAATGAGCACATATTCTATTTCTTCAAGAAAATAGTATTCTTCACAAAGAAAGATTATGTTCGAATAACTACTTCATGAAATTAAGATGCAACTCAAAAATAAAATACCTTTTTTTACGCTGAGAAGAAAAAGGTGTCTGAACACAAATGTGGTTTGCTGAATGCTTTATTCCTATCATTACTGACATAAAATTCATTTACGTATGTTAATTTCAATAATTGAATTAGTAATTCATTTACGTCATTTGAATTTTACAACCATAACTCAACTGTTGTTTGGAATAATTACATATAAAGAAATATGAACTAAAGAAATAAAACTTAATAAACTAAAACTTATAAACTTAAATATACACTGGTTATTATAAATTAAGGAAAAATCACAAAAATAGCGATAACTCCCTAAAAAGTAAGCCAAACCGTGTAAAATTTGAATATGTTGCCAAGTAAGAGTAGCTGAGTAAAACTCCAATATGCAAATTAGTGGCGTTGCACTCGGAATACGTCATATGCGAGGAGCATAAAAGTCCATGTTTGAGAGCAAGCCCACATATTTCACTGTGATAGTGACATCAGAAATCTAAGATAGCCAATTCGTAACAATGATCTCCAGGCATCATTTGCCTGCAGAACTACGACAGAAAGCCAGTGGGAGACAAGAGGCAGGACAAAGTCAAACAGAAGTGGGCAGATGGCTAAATGTGAGTCCTTCTATGGTTCATAGACTTTGGAGGCAATTTCGAATCACAGATTCAGCACCTAGGAGGTTCAGCCAAGGACGGCCAACTGCTACAACGAGCGCCGATGATCGATATTTAAAATTATGTGCACTCAGGAATAGAACCACTACTCCGACTCTTCTTAGATCCTCCCTTGCTGCAGCCACTGGAAGGTTGGTGTTAACGTGAACTGTGCGTAGAAGGCTTCACGAAGGTGGTCTGTATATGCGAGGCAAATAACCATTTGCGTGCTGCTCAAGTCATGCCGTAGGAGCGACCGTTTGCAGTGGGCATGACAACATGTCCACTGGACGCCTGAGCAATGGAGGGCTATTCTCTTTATGGATGAGTCCAGGTTTAGTCTAGACGTAATGGTAGGCATTATTTGATATGGAGAGAACCTGGAACCCGTTATTATCCGTCAAACATCCGTGAAAGAGATGCATACGGAAGAGGCAGTGTCTGTGTTTGAGTTGGCATCTCTTTGGGTGGATGCACAGACCTAAATGTTTTTCCAAGGGCAACCGTGAATGCTCATGTTTATAGAGATGACATCCTTGATGCTTATGTGCACCCATATGCCGGGGCAATAGGCGATGCTTTCCTGTTACAGGACGACAATGCAGGATCACACAGGGCTCGCATCATATACGATTATCTTCAGCAAGAAACAATTATGCGTATGGAGTAGCCAGCTCGATCCACGCACTTGAATCCTATCGAGCACGTTTGGGATGTTTTAGGGAGACATTTAGCTGTTCTCAATCCGCCCCCTTAGACCCTCGACGCGCTTGCAACTGCTTTGAAAGAGCAATGGCTCTCACTTTCTATGGAACTGATAAACCGCAATATTGAAAGCATCACACATCGCTGAATGTGCTGTATTGCTTCTAGAGGCGACTATATTCCATATTGAAGGTACTTTTACTATAGCAAACTGACATCTTCGATTTGTTCATTTTATACATGTGCTAATTTCTATACTTCCATAATTGTCTGGTAATTTCTTTTTGTGTTATTTGATACCTTACTATATGTTGTATATTGTGGGTAAGTTTCATAAAATTCTACGTGTAACTTTTTCAGTAATCGTGGTTTTTGTGATTTTTCCTTAATTTATGATAACCAGTGTAAACTAAAGAAATAAAAAAGTGTGATATTTAGCTATTTATCACTTGTGCATGGTTAACGGAAAAGTAGCTATGTTTTTTGCAGGATTAATGGATCTGTATAACAGCCAACCCCATAATTTAGCTTTAAAAAAGTTTCAAAAATTCTTGCCGTATACGCAGAAATATATGTTAATTGAATTTGCAGTCACATGTTTTGTACAGAAGTATTTATGTCTTACATAGAAATGTAAGATTTTCAAATCTGAATTCAGTAATCTTGAAATTGTTAAAATAGCTCAGCTAGAAAGTGAAATATGGGCAAATATGCTTTCTGATGACCATGGCAAGTTTCAGGAAAATGTATTTTTGAAGTTCTAATGTCTAGTTTTTCCCAAAGTTTTCATAGTCTCATGCAACACCTAAAAAATACGGCTGTGGGGGCCAGTATGAGTCAATTGTTAACCATCTGTAAGTGTTTGTGGCTAAAAAAGAGGTAACTGAATTCTATTTTATAGTTTCCTCTGTAATGTGTGAATGATACTGAAATTCAAGATATTTTTCATACACAAATGAGGATTTACATATTAATGTTCTTGAGCTGTCTGTGTCATTATTATTTATAGTAAACTGCCAGTTTCTTCCTGCTCATCTGGATTGCTTATTTAAAGGAGGCATCAATGAATCCATAGCTTTCAACAAGTGTTCTGACCTTTTTTGATATTTTATGGAAAAAAATCTCTTCAATAATTAAGTTATATACTGTGTTATATGCTGTATATGTCTCAGTAATCAAGTTATATGCTTCTATAATAATGATTTATATGTACATTTATTAGTGAAATTATTAAATTTAATAAAATATATTAATTACATGTATTTTTCATTTTGATTGAAATATTAAGTAGATAAAAAATATTTTTACTTATAAAAATGCAAAATAAATAATATTAGAATCAAATTTTCTAAAGGAAAATGACAGGCGGTGTGCTGCTGAAAGATATTAAATTTTTGTATTGATTTATCACTGTCTACTTTTTTTTTTTCTTTGATTAATTTATCATAGCCTACTAACATCATCTGAAACTCAATGTTTGTTTTTCTCTTTATCTTGTGTCACTGCTATTTCACCATTATACTGACTTATCATTATTATTTATAAATCTTACTGATATATGAGTGTTTGTCTTGAGGTATATTGCTAAATTAGGCAAATACCAGTAGATGGAATTGACTGGGAATTTCGCTCATAGCTTGGTAATAAATTTTATTATATGTAGGTTATCAAGCATCTCAATTTTCAGATTTACCCTAAAAGATATTTAAAAAAAAAAAAAAAAAAAAAAAAAAAAAACCACTACGAAAATTATGTGGCTCAAAAACATGAATGAATTTTTAATAATGAAAGCAAGTGCTGCATGTCTTTTGCATTTATTATGTAGAACACAGACAGAATCACAGAACATTTATTTGTTCTGTGATTTACATGACTACAAAAATTTGAAAGTTCGGTAATAGTTAGAAATCAGAAAGAATAGTTAGATGTTTGATGAATGGAAAAGTAAAAATGATAAAGAATTTTGAGAATATTTTAAGTTTTTTCTGCAACTTTAGCCTTAACTGGTGCTACATAGCACCCTGTGCAGAGCAAGGAACAAGCTAGTATAAAATAAACTAAAGCACCTTTTCATTTTTTAAAAGTAATTTAAAACACCTGTTTTAGAAGTATACTTTTAGAGTAACATAAAAATAAAGTAGCGTATTTTAAATAAGTTGCAAATTTTGTGTATTTTATCATTTTATCTGATGATTACTTTTTCACTGGTAAGCAATGATATATGTTATTCTAGCTTTTATGTTATTATCTATGGATTATTTTAGTGAATTTTAGATATAACTATGCTAATATAAATTTTCTTCATTTTCTCATTAGTGAAATTCTTAAAGTTCATGACTTAGATGTAGACCTCCATCGAGATGAAATACTGGGTCCAGTTTTAGATTACTTGACTTTATGCCCAATGGGTAAGTTTTCTATAACTAGTATGATTTTTTACCACATTAACATCAACAAAAGCATGCCTTTTAAATACTGTAATTAATAAATTTTTAAACGTTTTTATAATTTTTGTATTACTATCTAAATGTCTTTTGAAATTTATAATCTTTCTTCTCCTGGGAACAGGTGAAATACCAGGGAGCAGCATTTCATTAGATGATACCAGTGACGTACCTGATGGATATTGTGTAAGTATCTTGAATTTGTTCTAAAATATATTGAAAAAGGATTACTGTGGTTATCATCTTTAGCATGGAGCCAAAATTTTTTTTAATGATATTTAGAAGTTATATCACATCCTGTACTCACTTTTCCCATATTTCAGAATTTTTTAACAGTTTTTAGGTTAGGTATTAAGGGAATATTTTTAGTTTACAGCAAATTGTAATTTGTTGGATTGTTTATTTCCTCATTGATTTTTAGAATTTTAGGTACTGTTTTCTTATCAGGGCCGGATTCAGAAGTGTAATGGTATTGTCTGAAGTATATATTTTACGTATACAGTCAACAATCGTTAATTCGGACACCCATAATCTGGAATGATCTATAATCCGGACCTCAAAGCTAAAATCTTTCTGCGCATGCGCCGCGTTGATGCATGTGCATAGGCGTTTTACGCGTGCACGCAAGACATTTACGACTGCGCATATGTGTCTGCGCAAGCGCAGAATACGTTTTCGCGTGCGCGTTTAATGTAAAACGGACGGTATAAGCTAAAATTATATAATTATCTATTTCAGTTAATGTTGATGATTGCGTTGTTCCTTAATCTTCGAATTGGATCCGGCTTATTATTTTTTGCAGACTGTAAGAGCAATTTTATAAAAGTAAACTTGAACTTTCGATGATGTCAAATAGAATTTCCGATGCTGGAGCTCCCAAAGGATCTAGAAAACGAAAGTATGCTTCGATGTCCATCAAACAAAAAACGAATTTCTTTAAAAAATGGATAAAAGCATATCCTTTGTTTATCTAACCGTTCCGACATCTGTTTATCAATTTCACACTGCTCTGCGCGGGAGGGGGGGGGAGACGTCGTGGCGGGCGCACTATGA
Source organism: Stegodyphus dumicola (assembly GCF_044657685.1). Taxonomy (NCBI): domain Eukaryota; kingdom Metazoa; phylum Arthropoda; class Arachnida; order Araneae; family Eresidae; genus Stegodyphus; species Stegodyphus dumicola. The sequence goes on along the minus strand of NC_140776.1, from coordinate 180,148,709 downwards.
ACTGGAAGTTGATCTGTCAGCACTATCGTTATCTTTAGGGCAAATGTTTTTATTTTATTCGGCTTATAATTCCTTATTAAATGTAGTATTTAATCTCGATGTACTCCGTCTTTGATATGATTTAAATCAAATTTCTCGTCATTATAAATATCACGAATACAAATCAAATAGTTTTCTGGTTGCAATTTTGTAATTCCGGCTATGCGTAGGGTATGCTTTACGCATACGCGCGTTTAAAGAAATGTTTAATAAAGTAAACAAATAAATATTAAGCTTATTTTTTTGTAAATTTTGATACCCTTTAGATCATAATTGCTCATTATTTTATAAATTACGCTTTCATATTTTTAATTTTATAATTTCTGCATGCCATCTTACCAGATTTAAACTTATGATCTATAATCCGGAAAAATCGATAATTCGGAATCGTCGAAGTCCCGACGAGTCCGGATTAAAGACTTTTGACTGTATATGCAGATGAGTATATATGTATGTATGTGCAAATATGTGTGTGTACACCCAGATATGCACGTACAGCTACATATACATGCATACATGAACACATACATCCATATATACATGCATACACACATGCATTTCTGGACCTGGCCCTGATAACAGAACAGTATCCAGTATTATTGTTAAAAACATTTATAAATTTTAGTAAAAACCTTGATTTAGATTTTGTTGTACTCTGATGCCTTAATGGCTTATAAAAGTAATTGCTTAAATTCCTTCTTTTATTTGCAGGATGAAGAAACTCTTTTTAGAAAGAAAGGCAATTTGTTTTGTTACATTGCTTCTATTCTAGCTGTGGCATGTATTGGAGGTGGAGTTTTGATGGGTGTAATTTTTATGATGGTACAGTGATATCTACTTACATGCACTAAATTTGTTTCATTATCCTAATTGAAATATCAATCCAAGAAACCAAAAATCCGTCCATCATGGTTTTGTCAGAAGTATATATTTTATGTTTTTAGCTTCCCTCGTAGGTAATATTATGAAAAAAACCAAGCTGTCTAACAATATACTTTCAAGGACAATTTTATGTGAAAGTTGTAATATTATATGGATTTAAAATTAACATTTGTTAAACAAATACCTAGATTTGTTATGATTTACTAAGCTAATACTTAGTGATTTCTATTAAAATAGTAATTAATAATTTTTTCATTAGCTATGTCCTTTTCCTGGCAGTGTTTATTTTGGTTATAAAGTTACTACCCTAAATAAATATGTGCATTCAAGCCTTGAAAAACATGGATTAGGGAGCTGACCCTCCTTGTTGTCAAAAATTCACATTACTTTCCCTAAAAACATCTTAACTTCTAACAACTTTTTGTTGATTAGGAAGCTGCATTGTTAACTGTCAGTTAATGCATATTTTCTATGTCAAGTATTACATTTTATTATAAAGTGGACTGGAGAAAAGAAATTTTCAGTAAGAAAAACCATATGGAAAATAGGTTGTAATCTATTTATTGATAAATAATTCCAGAGCCTGATTATTAATATCAAAACTTGATTTGTGCAAGAACAATGAGGCATATGTTTCAGACCTCTAGATCTTTTCATAATATTTAAAATATGTAAAAAAAAATTTTTCAATTTTAGATTTCAAAATTAGGAGCAAGAACAAAAGTTAACATTTTGTATTTTAGTTTTTTTATACTATTTTTAAAAACTCAGACACTGTATTGCACATTCATTGGTGACTGATATTATTTAGAAAAGCCTTGATATGTAAACTAATGACAGTTTGCCAACCAGTTTTAGGTATTGTGTGGCTTTTGCCACCCAGATGATATATTGATTAGGGGAGCCTGATTGCGATACTGAAGGGCCCAGGTTCAAATCCCAGAAAAGGCATGTATGTACAATTGTCTGTCCCTTCATAGAAGGTAACAGTGGCTGCCTATTAGGTGCCTCCATAGTAAAATGGCCACGACTTCTGGACTTAGGAGTGGCCAGTGCCGTAATAGGCAAGTGTCCACCATTGGGGGGGGGGAGAATGTGGCCATCATATGTGAAGCTCATAATGGCACATAAATTAATATGAGGATCTTTTGATTTTTTCCGTTAGCCATAAATTTAATTGTTAAATTACTAAAGTATAACTGTATCATTTTGTTTCTGTATCCATAATTTAATTATTTGAAACTTATAATGAAATTGATAAGAATTTTGTAATTCCCCCACCTCATTTTTTTCCTAAAGGAAAGGAGGAGTATAAGCTTACATAATGCATAATAAATTAAAATATGAAAATGAAACATATAGAAAGGTTAAATGTATTTTTTTAAGGAATTATTGTAAAAAATAATAAATTTCATGTAATACTTTATATAGTATGCATTGATATTTGTAAATTCCTTGGAAAGGTGGTTTTCATAAAAGGTTTTGCTTTGTGACTTCAGTTTTGTAAATTGCCCTTGTTTGCATCTTTTACTTGATGAATTGTATTCAGTAATTTAATGTTCCAGGTGGTTCTGATTCACAGTTTGAAAGTTTGGTATAAAAAGTGAAATTTTTTCACGTACAGAAAGCAAATTGATATGTACTTGGCTAAATGTAAGAAGTTTTGCTAACATTAAGGTAGTCATTATCTTGAAGAACTGTTATGTTTCTGGTTTAGCTCATGGGTATTTTGTTTAAATGTGAATTGTTTGATTCTTGAGAATATAAAATAATTTATAATAAATTATGGTGTTTACTATTTTGAGGTATATGAAATAAATTAAAATTAGAAGTTTAAATTTTCAGTAGAATTAAAAGAATTTTGGGAGAAATTTGAGAAAATTTCTTTTCTGGTTTAATATACATTTTGTCTTTATGCTGCCTTTATTTTCAGAACTTTTGGTCATAAACAAAATGTAGTTTCTTGAATTCCAAATTTGGTCTTTTTTAACCTTCAAATGCATTTTGGCTGTTGTTAAAAAAATGCAATATATGTCATTTTCATATGCATACTAAATTGCACTGTAATATAACCAATCTTAAAGTAAAAAATATACAATCATAAATTGGTTGAAATAACAAATCACAGATCAAATACTAAATGATCATGAAAGACACAACCATGAGCACAAATATACTTTCATATATCTGCTAACTTTTTTTTTTTTTTTTTTTTTTTTTTTTTTTTGTAATTTTCACAAAAACTTCTCTAGTTTTATCACACATGAAATTGATTTTTCACAAATTTTGTGTCATCTTAAATTGTGCCAGGGTTCGTACGATCCTTAAGAGTCCTTAAAAGTCCTTCGATTTTTTGTCCTTAAAAGTCCTTAATTTTGGTTAAAATCAACAGAAGGTCCTTAATTTTAATCATCTGAAATTTCTGTCTGTTTTCACGACTGTCATTTTGAGTGTGAATTAGCATTTTGAGGAATATTTTTGGCTATTCACTGCCGTATATATGGTAATCTTTTGAATGGGTTCATGAGTTATAATTTATTTCTATTTCTAATATGGGATACTCGAGTTTCTAAGCAAGAAGTGAACATAAGCATTTCGAAATTCATTTATTCTAGTAAAGAGCTCGTAAACAACTTTTTGCTTTTGGGGATGTAAATTCTTTTATTAAACTGTTCTAAATTTGGCGACTTTTCAACATTTTGGCGATTTTAAGATTAGTTTCTATAGAAAAGTTTTAATTCCAAAATCTCAGAATTTTTTGACGATTCTTTTTTAAAACATCGTAACATTGATAAATTTTATTAAAATAATGGTAATATATTGAAATTATATTTAAAAAATAACATTAAAATAAAACATTTTTATTTTTCACTGTAATATTATAAAGTTTCATTTTGGCAACTTGTACAATATTTTAAATCTGAAAAATAAACAAGGTATAATGCTATAAAGCACAATTTCCGAAAAAGCTCTTAGCAAAAACAAAATTAGCTATGTAATTAATTAAAAATTTCTTGTTTTTAATTTTTTCATAGTAATAGTTTTTCCCATGTAATTGTCTCGGAATATTCAGAATTCTCAGAATGTGCATCAGTTTTCTCTATAAATTTAATTTTATACTTTTTCCCTCCTACTTTTTTCCAAAATATTTCTGACATTTTTCTGTTACAGAAATGGTAGGGATAATTTTTCTTTAGGATTTTAGACATTGCAGCTTGGAAAGTTTAGAAGGATTTGAAGCAAGATTATAAATCTTGCCTTCACGATTCTAGAAGATTCAAGAAATATGTGACAAAATGAAAAATGTCTCCATTGTATCAACACGTAGTGGATGTATTTTACAGAAAGTTTGCAATGAATTTCTTATTTTTGGAAGAACATCTGGAAGAAAATGAAAACATAATATTTGAATATATTACTTCTGATACTAGAATCTTAACATGTTTTCCTTCTCTTTATTTTCTGTACTTTTCACTAGACAGAAGCATGGAAAATATCAAAAATGCTTCTGATCTTATCACATGGGCAGGCATTATAGAAAGGGATTTTTTTTATTAATAAAGAAATTGAAAACTTACAATTTAAAAGATTCATGTAATATTTCTTAATGCATCATACACATAGCTGGCACTAGGCATTTTCCCACCTGATGCAATCTCTGTGGATCCTAAATTCTGCTGCCTACTGCCTTTCTAAATTCTGCTTCTAATGCTTGCTCTAAATTCCAAAAGTTTTGCCGTTTCTAGATTTTTTTTGTTCAGTGTGTCACTAAATTCTAGAAATTCTGCCACATCAACTCTGTAACCGTTTTTTACTATATATATTTCATATTGCTTCTGAATGTTCATATTACTAAAGAAATAAAATTAGCCGCTTTTTCTGTACATTCTAAATGCATTTAGTGTTTTTTAGAATAACGGAAATCCTTAATTAAATCCAAAAATTCTAAAATGAAAAGGAAACGTGTTGAAGAAAGAAACTGAGTACATAAAGGAAATTATTCTTCAAAGATATGTGCAGTTATTATTATGTAAATTACCCAATTGTTTATGATTTCAACCTTTACTATAATTTCCCATTTCTATTTCCTCATATGATAGAGTTATTGAGCCAGATTAAATTACAATTAAATTGTATAATCTTTGACCACTAGTCCACATTATTAGTTTGAATCTGACTGTTCTTGCTTAATTACGTCACCGTGAGCTGTAATTGATTTTGTTAGCATCAGAACATGCCTTTATGTTCTAATTTCTTTTCAAATAAGAGGCTTATTTAAACCTTTGTCTGATATTGTAGTTAATTTCAGACATAGCGATAATATGCTTCACGTCTGTCGGGGAGGGGGGGGTTGGACCATTTAACTTTTACCAGATCAAGTAAATCCTCATAGGTACATTGTGGAGAGGTTGACAAGTTAGAAGATGAAGCACGCAGAAACTAGTGAGAGCATTGGTTTGCAAGAGACAAATCTCTAATTGTTAGAAAAGATGCTTAAAAGAGAAGGAAATCCATATAAACGTTCAAATATGACTGACTATCATAAGTGTAAAATATTTAATGCTACTTGATAAATTGCATAGTTTATTTTATTCTCAAACTTATTAACAATTATATTAATTAATTTATGTTTAGTAATAATGCGTACTACTTAGGGATCTATTTTATTTTTAGGATGGTATTACAAAAGTGAAATTCAGGCATAGATAATATCTTCAATTGAATTTATTCAGTTCCCGTTTGTTCATAGGTCCTTAATTTTTTTCATTAATGGTCCTTAATTTCCATGTGCAGAAATGTGTACGAACCCTGTGTTATAGTTTGGCGAATTGTTGCCAAATGTGTATTTTAAGTCATATTGTTGACAGATATTTGTCATTTGAATTTGTTCATTTTGTTATATCAAAAGCAGGTTATTCCTTTCTTGAAATATGAATTGTGTTATAAATGTCTCTTGATTTGTGATTTTTCTGCATTTTGCTAAATTTAAAAACTAGTTTGACTACAAAATTTTGATTTGGTGATTTGCGAGATTATTTTATTTTTTTCGAATTAGCAACAATGTATTGAAATTGCATCATTCTAAAAAAAGTAGAAAAAATATCTCTTGTGTTTTAAGATATTTTTACTTTTCAATTTGGCAGTTTTTGAGCAGCTTGATTGTAAAACAAATGGTGCAGAATGCAATTTAAAAAATCTTTAGAATGTAATTTCAAAAATCTTTATTTAACCATCATTTCATGGAATATTATGAAATTTATTATTTTTTGTAAAATGTTCCATTTTATTACTATGTACAAACAAAACAGCATCTGCGAACTGCAGAGCTACCCAAGCATGTTTCACCAATTCACAGAGTCACCAGTGAATTGGCAACTTTTTGTAGGGGTGCAGGTAATTACAAAGTCCTAAAAATTCATTATACTCTTTTTCTGAATTTTTCAAAAAAATTTCTTCCTAATTTTATGTAAAAAAATTGGCTGATGTGCATACTATTCAGCCCAGTTTATTTACAAAATAAGATGGGTGCTATTTGTGCAAGAGAGAAACTCCTTTAAGTTCCCATATAGCTCTTCACCAGCCCAGTTTTATAGCTAGCAGCCCTGTTGGACAAATATTTTAGCAAACTGCCAGACTGGTTGCATTAGCAGGGTTGAATAATATATGAATTTCTGGTTACCTCCTTATCATTATGGCCCCTATTGTTTCAGTGGCTCCAAGATTATCGATAAATCACTGGTGTATATGTTGCAAATTATTGCCAAATGACTTGCAGTCCTAAGCAGTGTAACTTAAAGTTCATGAGAAAAGTTCTGAATAGGCTATGAGTTATTCTGGTGTTACTATCACATTTTCAGCATTTTTTCCAAACAACTTTAACATATAACAATAAGTGAGGAAGATGCTATATCAATCTTCCAAGATTTTTTTTTCTTAATCTGTCTTTCAAATATATGAAAATCCCCATTAAATAACAGTGAGCATAATTTTTTAAGTGACTGTGTTTAGGACTGCCTGGCATTTGCAATGCTTTCTGTCACACACTGGGGGGTTTATCCATAATCTTGATGCTGTTTAAATAATGGGGGCTATGATAATAAGGAAGTATCATTTCTGATTATAAATTTAAACGACTAAAAGAGCATTTATCAATTAACAGCAAATGTTTCTGAATATGGACATTATTTAAAAATCCATCAGTATGATTTAATAACTAAAATAGATATTGCCAAGGAAACAGAGAATCTTCCTAGACAAGTTTTTGCAATGTACGTATTTTATTTTTCTTTAAATCATAATTAAAAAAAAATTGTTATTCTCTTTGAATACATGAATGCTACTAGAATCCAGCACTTAACAGATATAGGCATGAAATTTCTGGGGTGGCAAAACCATAAAAAGAAATGTTTTAAGATGTTGAATTAAAACTTACAATGCATTTGTAATTCTTTTATTGTGAATCAAAATAAGATGTTTTTTGGCATTTCTATTGAATTCTTTATTTTGCATTTGCTTTGAATCTCTTTAATATGAAAGGTACTGGCTTGTTATGATTTTGTTGTTCTGTTAATAGAATTGTGAATTTGTAAATAATTTTGGTTTTGTTTTAAATATTCTAATATATTAGTTATGTCCTAATATATAGGTTTCACTTCATTTCTGTGAAGTTTTACATGTGATAATTACTTTATAAGTAATCGTAAAATTTACAAAACCTTTAAGGTATATTGTTGCTCATAAAAACAAAGCCATTGAAGTGAGTGTGTAAATTTGTATGTAGTGTTTAAATTTACTTTTATTATCGGTTTTTATTTTTTAAAATGGCAGATCTAAAAAAAGTAACAACCTACATTATAATTAATAGAAAAGTGCTGCTAACTACTAAGCTGTATTTTCAAGCACTTTAATCTAGAGAATAAATTCATTTAGTTATGTAAATTATTATTCAAAATAAAAAGAACACATTGTAAATAATGGAAGAATAAAGAGCATTAGAAGAGAAACTAAGTTATAAATGACTATATATGCTATCACTGCTGTTATCCCATCTGTTCTTTTTTTATTTCTCATAAACAAATTTGTTTTATGCTGATACTTTGTGATAATAATTTTTCCATTCATTTGCATCGAACAAACTTAACTTTTCTTAGATGACTTAGTTAATTCGGAATTGATCCTATTTTTAATGCAATCTTTATATTAAAATCATGTTCAAGAAATTGAAATATTAGGCAAATTGAAAAAAACATTGGACAATTATAATGTAATATATATTTTCTGTCTTTTGTTTCTTGTTAGAAAAATAGTTTCAGTTGGAAAAGAAACATTATTTGAAGCTATTGTTTAATATAGTTATTAATTAATGTAACCAAAATCAGTGGAAAGTTATAAAAATATTTGTATAACATATATATTATTCTCAGATAGATAGGCATTTATTTTATGTTCATTATTATATTTTTTCATTATAGCAATTTTTATCTGATGTTATTATTATATTAATTTTTATGTTATCATATAAAGTATTTATATATTAGATATTGCTATATAGTGCATTATTTACTGAAAGTTATAAAACTATTTCACTGTATTTGGTTAGAATATCAAGTTATTCTTGTCAGATGCTTTTAAGAAGTAACAACTTACACAAATTCATTTTGATGTGGAAAGATTTTTGATTTCTTGACAGATTGTACAAAACTTGATTCCATTGTATTTATCATGGTTAGAATTTATTTCATTATTAAGTTATCACATCATTGTCATGTAATAGTACCTGATTTCTTTCATATTGAGTTCCATTTTTGTAAAGAATATGTGACAAGAGAACAGATATAATTAAATATAATTTCTCTCTTGTGGATAAAGTTTTCCATGCAAGTAATTTTGTTTCATTGATTGTAGCATAGATGAGGCTTATGCAGAGGATATTATTTAATGGTAGATCAAGTTTACTTTTTAAATAAGCCAAATATAAAATACTTTCAAGCTTTTCTAGATCATTTCATTCTATTGAAAGCAGTTTTCTAGTCAGATAAATGTGTGATTGACCTTTTTTGATACACAAAATGTGAAATGTTTTCAAATTTTTCTAGTTTTGTTTTATGTGACAATAATTTCTTTATTGCTCTGCAAAACAAATTTAATGTTTTCATTCCAGATTAACATCCAATTAATGTGCCGTTGTTAGTGATATGTAGTTGATATGTGTATATGTAGTTTTTGTCATCATTTAGTAACTAATTTAGCAGCAGACTGGTTCTTAAAAATTTTGATTCCCACCACTGAAATTAAACCCACAGGGAATTAGTTTGAATTCCTAAATTTAATTGTAAATGCTCAGGACTTTGATTTCTTCTGGGCTAAGAAATGAAGTTCCGAGAGTGACAGCTTTGGAGATCAGGTAAAATATTTTAGCATTTAAATATTTAGCATTAAGCAATGCATTTCATATTTTGTGTAAAAATATCATTTAATTAGGAGTCCCTATGATTATTCAAGAAATTATATTAATGGAGATTTGTAAATACTAGCCATTTGTGTGACATATTCTTTCTTCTAAAGCAGATTGTTATTAAGAATGTGATATTCTGTGTTCACAGAAAGGAATTTCACTTGAAATAAAAAATACTTGCATTCTTATTTCTTATTATTTACATCAGGTCTGAAGATTTGTATATTCTGCATCAGAATTTGAAAATGTTTAATCCCTGGAACTAAAATTATGTGAATATTGATCTATCAAGTTAATATTTCATGACTGTACATTTAAATATATACTATATATCTATATACAATGAATTTTATAAAATAATCAAAAGAAACAACAAAAAGTGATGATGCAGTTATAGAGTTTATATTGTTCATTGTAATATTTATTGATTTAGGATATACAATAGTATTATATAGTCAAGAGATTGATTCGTAGATGGAAAATGAAACAAACCTTTATTTTATTATATAAAAGGCATATTGAAAAATAAATTGGCACATGTGGTTAAAATGAATTAAAACAAGATAAAATATTTTAGGCTGTTATGCTGAAACCATGTTCATGTGTGTCTTAAATATTTTCTGATATTTTTTGAGAGTATGTTTTAAATATGTTATCTCCTGCAGCTATTAAAGGTAAATTTTCATATTATTATTTTGATCAAGTGAAATATATAAAACATCTATTTTACCTATAAATCATTTTGCTAACATCATTTTAAAAAGTACTATAATTAGTTAACATAAATAATTTTTTGCAAGTTATTTATTTTAGTTGGCCTTTTTTGCAAGTTATTTATTTTAGTTTAGAATTTAAGTACATTTGGTTGTGACATTCTATTAATCAAATTCTGCAACTAAAAATTAATATACATTCTTGGGATGAGATATGATTTTGTTTAGTATAAATGTATTTTAGGCTTAACAAAAAGTTTTTTATCCTTAAAAATGTTGCTTAATGGTGCACAATTCACATTACAGAAAAATTATGTCTAGAAATAAAAATGATCAAAAAATGGTTTTTCCATGTATCATACATAGGTGCTAATAGTGTAGCTTCCAAAGCGAGAATAGTCATGTAGGAATTTATTAACAAGAGCAAAATTTGAATGCTAAATTAAATTTAAAACCAGTTATGTTTCATTTTTGGAAAGTAAACATAAGCCAATTTTATACTTTGATGACAGTAGAAGTAACGTATAAGATCATAAGTAATTGATAAATTGTGCAAGATTATTAGTTGAAATGGTACCATATATTTGATAGTGCTCGAATTAATGCTTTGAAAGAACTGAAGAAAAAATATTAAAATAAGTAAATGTGTATACTTTAGTTTCAAAAAAATTAAATCTTTTTTTTTTTTTTTTTTTTTGAAAAAAGATAATAGTTATGTTTCTTAAATGTCATCCGTGTAGATTTTGATATAATGTAGAAATCTTGGAAAAAGAATTGTAAATCATTTATGTATATATATCTATTTAGAATTATTGACATTTTGAGAGTTCATTTCATTGATACAATTTTTATTATAAATGCATGTGCTTCATTTATACAGAGCTTGTTTAAGTTACTGTCTATATATTCTAATGGATAAGCTGTAAGTAATGGAGAAAGAGCAGCAATATCTTTTTTAATTTAAAAAATATAACAAGAATGAAAAGAGAAGTGGGACATAAGTCAATAATATCATCAATAAAAATATGATAGGTCTTAGTTGACAAGAAAATATTAATTAGTTAAAAAACAGTAAATAAATTTTTAATTAATACATATTTCAGTATTAAATATGTCATATTAAGTGGTAATTCCTCAAATATTTTTATATATTTCATATTTTTTCTTTTTTACAATCAATACAAGATTATATAAATGAAGCATATTGGCCTTTTTTAATTGCTGGTCTGCTTCATTTATAATTGTTTTTTCTCCTTAATTGAATTAACAATATATTATATTTGTAAAGGTATAATTAAGATCTTTGAAGGAATATGTACCCGTGGTGGCCAAACTTTATGTCAGTAAGAACAATATGTTATAATTTAAAAAATATTCAAGAACCTCACTATATATGATTTTAAATTGAATAAAACAGTTTTGTAATATTCTAAGCAATTTTAAAATGATATCATTATAAAAGTAATATATGATTTATGTAAGTAATTCATGTTATATTCAGGAAAGAATGCTCCTGTGATTCACAAATTTTACATTTTGTAAGAAGTACTGAACATTCTTTTTTCAGATAGGAAAACAAATCTTTTCTTTTGTCTTCCATTTGTTGTTTTCCTTGACTCTTTGTTGTCGATTGATTTTAATAAAAGAGTTAAATGGAGAAGAAAGAAAACATAGCAGTGATTAAAATAAAGAAACAGCTTTTCATTTGAGTGAAGAAAAATGCAGTGATTTGAAAAATAGAACTAGCAGTTTTTCTTTACTCTTAATTCTAGAACAAGTGAGATGGGAAAGAGCATTCTGTGAATAAACTGTAATTCAATACGTAAAAATTATTTAATTACTTCATTAAATGAAAACTGGACTTTATTTCTTTCAGTGCAAGTTAATGGTTTACATATTTGTAGTGCCATTCAGTAAGTTTTTTAAGTTACATCATCAGTACAGCATGTTATAGGTGTATTTATGTTCTCTGTTGTCTTATAGCCCTTTAATTGTTTTAAAAGTAGTACCACTGCAATAATGAATTGCATAAATGATGGTCAATTTGAAACTGTGTAAAGTGATTATACATATATAAGATACTTTAAAAAATTAAACTACTAATTGTTAAAATGTATGTTGGGAGGATTTTTACTTGTTGAATGGTATCTCAAGAATAAAACAATTGTTTATGACAATACAAACCACAGTTTAAAGAACAGGATAGCTATAAGTGGCATGCAAGTTTGGCCATGTTTAATGTATACAATAAAAAATACTTAACAATCAATATTTATAGTAATTTATGGCTTTTTTATGTAGGTTGTATAATTAAAATTAATGTGAGTAGTTTCCTGCTATGAAATAAATTCATCTAATCTGTAGTGTAACTGCTAAATTTCAAACAGGATTTGTTACAAGAATTGAAGTCTGTTATGGGCAGAAACAGTTTAGTTCTTATTAAGAGGGGGGGGGGGAAAAAGAAAAAAAAAAAAACTTCAGTAGGTATATGACATTATTTTTAAATTATCACCTGACTTACGATCTAAGTATTTGATGTAGATAGATTTACTTTTTTTTCAAGCAGAAAACTACAAAAACATGTTTAAGAATTAGGATTTTTGTGCTACTTTACGAGTACTATAGTAAGTATGTATGGTGTTTAAAAGGGGAAAATTATAACTCATAATGTATATTTTACTATTTCAGTTACATCAGATATTATAACTAAAGAAATATATTTATATACTTTTGCTTTATTTTAAAATATATGCTTAGTCAGTTTTCCAGAAATAATATATTAAAAGGGACCATATTGCATACAGCAGTTCCTGTAATAATTAAAAGCACATCACACAGTATCTGAGCTTTTAAGTGAGCTTCAGAAAAAGAATTTTGAACTTAAAACATAGTTTGCCTCTATTTAGAATGATTTTTTTAGGATAAAGCTTTGATTAATGTCATATCTGCCAACTTCAGAAGCATTAAAATCAGAAAATTTTTGAAAACATTCAGACAAAAGCAGAAAGTGAATTTTACACAAGATACTGACTTATTTCTGAATACTTTAAAACAGTTAATGGAGGGGGGAGGCACGTATCATAAGAAATGGAAAATCAGCCAAATTAAATTAATTGTTATGTTGTAGCTTTTTTCTTTTTGCTAAAAAGCAATTCAGAAACTGTGCTTTATATTATTTATTATCTTGTTTAAACTTCAGTGTCAAAATATTCGAGTTACCAAAATATATATTTTGGTAACTCGAAAATATATAAAACTCGAAAATATATAATAAACTCGAAATATATAATATGGTATATAAAATCATGTTTTATATAACATTATAAAACATGATTACAGGAAACAAGAATATTTTATTTTATTGTTGTGTTTCTAAAAAGTAAATTTATTATCATTTAAAATAATACTGTAATAACACTACTATATTTTAATTTAGAAGTCAAACAATAAAAATCAGTGTTATATTTGCAAATTTCCCAGGTCTAGTTTTTGTTGTTTGATTTTTAATTAATCTTTGTTCAGCGTGTTATTTTAACCTAAACTATGTTTGTTTAAAAAAATTGTTGTCATGAAATTCACAGTTCACCTAACCAAAATTCTTGTACACTGATTGGTTTTAAAATTGCCAAATATAGCAATGCACAATAAAATAATTCATATTTTCAAAACAAAAGAACCACAGGGAGAATTTGTTTTTGATGTAATGAAAAGGAAAGAATTCATTGTTATGTCTGCCATGAATACAGGCTTAAAACATAAAGTTAGTATTAAAGTGTTAAGATGATGTCAATTTTTCACGCCTTTAACAAAAACTGCAATTTTTTTTAAAAGGTCTAATTATAAAGCTAATAATTTTCCCCAAAATTATGAAAAATTCATAAAAGTTGACAGATATGTACTATTAATATCTTATAGCTTAGCATACAATTTTTCAATTGAATTTTATATGACTTTTCCTTTATGACATAAAAATGCAATATTTTTCCTACCTCATTTTTTATTGCATTATTACCTGGTAATATTAAAAACTGTTTACATTATATAACAGATTTAGAATATTATAGGAATTAATGTAGCTTAATGTGTAGAATTTTTTGAATGAATAGTATTGTTGATATGCTTTGATTTTTGTTCATAAGATCATTTCATGGATATTTTTAGTTTATTTTATGTAATTAAAGCTATTAAAATGCTTTTCCACATGTAACACTAAAATAGTTATAAATTTTAATTAATTTTTAGTGCAAAAATATACAAGTGAATTTCTTTTTTTTTTTTTTTTCAAAAATATATGTTTAAACATTTATGCAGTTTAAATAAAAAAGGTCATAATTCAAATACCATTATTCAAATATTACCTCAATTCATTTATGTTTAAAGAATATGCTTCATTGTAAGCATATTCATCACTTGTTGAGAAATACCAAGATATACTTCGATTAATTATTATACTAGAGTCTGACATTTTCTAATTAAACTTGCATGTAAATTGGTACAATATTAAAAATATGAATTTTAAAAATTATTGAAACTGATAGAGCAGGTATTACTTTTAATATTAAACTATCTTTCTTCTCAAAATCTTTAAAGCATAGATAAAATTAATTATAAGTTCATATTAAAGCTTATACTTCCCGATTTTAAACTAATCTCTGTAGTAACATTTTATTTTATAGTTGAAAGAATTTTCTGAAAAAATTTAAATGTTCTTACCTTTCAGTATTTTAGAACATAGAAAAATTATAATTATTAATGTAAAAAATTTAAAAAATCATGTTTATATTTTTTGAAAATATTTGTTTTGTTATATAAATATATTACCCAATATTTATCTAGAAATGAAACCTTCATAGATTGGTTTTTCTTTCACCACGCAATTAAAAAAATTCTCAGGAAATTTTATGAATTATAATCCTTACTACATATTATATTGGAGTTTGTGCAAAGGCATTTATTTTGAATACTGGTTTGTTTATAAGTTTATTATTTATTATGTCTGTTTTAACCTAGTGCAGAACTATCAAATATATAAAATTTTAAAAAGTCATAAGTTTCAAAATTTTGTTTTTGTGAATTATTTCTATAGGAACTTGTTCTTCTGTACTAGGTTTGTTAAAAACTTACATCCATGTGATTTATTAACTAATAATCATTTCTCATGATTGTCACAATACTGCAAGCGTTCACTCGCACGTCTCTGATATAATTTATAAATTCTGTAGCATGTAATGATAAATCTATTGAAAATCATTCAAATATGCATAGTTGATACATTTGATCCAAAGAGTTATGTTTATTCTAGTATTTTGATTTTATACATTGAAAGGCATACTTCCTGAAGTATATCACTGTAATATGAAAAGATATGGAGGTCTTAGTAATAGTAAGAATAGATAAATGTTTGTTAAATCTGTATACTAGTCGTGATCAATTGTTCAGATAATATAAAATGTTATGTTCTCTCTTATATGGTTTTTATGTTTCATATTATTGTAATCCATATGCTGTCAGTTTTTCTTTCTTATATACTACTTAATTATATATATATATATATATATGGATTAATATTAATAACTATTAACAAAAACACAGTTCCAAACTTATGGTAAATAAACTGTATTTAGCATCTGTGATGAATATAATGATAGCAAATATATGTACATCTTCAAGTTAAAAAAAAGGGGGGAATTCAAATGAGGGTTTTTCCCCTCTTTAAAAAAATTCTGAGTGTTTACATATTTTGCCTTAAAAGAATATTAAATAGCAAAAGTAAATCAACATAACATGCATTAAAAATTTAATTCTAATACTGAATTACATACCTACTGATATCATGGGAGTAAAAATAATTTTTTAAGATATTCAGGAAAAAAAAAAAAAAAAAAAAAAAAAAAAAAAGAGGTAAAATGAATTTAACAGAAAGAATTGACATACATTTGAATGTTTCATAACTCAAAAATATTTATCATAAAAAAATAAGATATTAAATAAATGAAATTAATTTTGATAAACAAATTTTAATATGTTGAAAATTTTTCTACACAGTATTTATTATCTTATTATAAATTTAACTAATGTGATATTCGAAAATTATCAAATATGAAATGTAAGTTATGTGAAAGATAACAATGTTTAATTTTCATTATTTCCCTAGCAGTTTTAATGTATTGTTATTTTAATGATATTGTACTAAATTTTTTGTTTATTAAAGAAATCATCATGAAATCTACAAATCGTGATATCAAAATTCATAGCCACACTGGCTTTAAATTTTTTAAAACCTGAAAAGTTGCCAAATCTAGCGATGCACAACAGAGACATGAATTCAAGTGGCATTTCAAATATATCAATAAAACATGTTTAAAATAATACATATTTGGCAACAAATTGCAAAAATTGTCACATCTTTACAAAATTTATACAAAATTCAATTTTTTGCTTAAGATCACAGAACTAGGACAACTTTCATAAAAATTATGAAAAATTTGCAATACTAGTGCATGATTATATTTCACCATATGTATGTGTAACCTGCTCATTCTTTTAATTTTGGGGGAATTTTAAAAGTGCTATTATGAATACAATTTACATTTCTTTAGTAAAAATACTAATGGAACATGTGTGAAAATTATTGCTTAATACTGTGTGCACTCTCATACACTTAATAAAATGGGTTATTTTCTATTTTGCTTATCTCATTCACAGAATATTTGAATTATTAGACATTTTTTAAATTTAGTACATAGTGAACTAGCAAATTTTCTAATTTAATATCATTTAGAAACTGTAGTTTTAAAGTTAAATACTGTATTTATTAAAAAATAAGACCCCAATACATTTTAGTATAAATTTTAATAAATTAAAATGCACAGATATTTTTGATTATAATGAAAGGCAAGCTGCATAATTAAATACAATATTTTATTATAGTATAAAAATATTAGGAAAAATTAATGATACATAATTTTGACATTAAAAAAAAGAAATTTCAGAAAAATAAAAAGTATGAAATGAAAATTTCAGATTTATATGTGAAAAAAAAATAAACAATAATAAATAAATAAAAGAAAAACAATTCACTGTTTCTGTAATCAAATTAAGTATTGCAATATTATGAAAAAGAAACAATCCTATGTTGCATTGGCCGTGACTGCTTATTTTTTTAGTGGTGCTTTTATTGCTTCTTTCTTGGAGTGTGTGCAAATTTACATCACAGAGTATCTGTGGGAGGAAGATTGTCTAAACCAGGTACCTATTTTACTAACTAATCGTGCTCTAATTTGCGAAGTAAAAAATTGGCTTTCAAATACGTTTTTACTACATTTTCAATAAATTTTTCCCTTTTTGCATATTTTTGTATGTGTAAAAACTGCTAACAATTCAAGTCTACCTTTTAAGCATACTAATAATTTTTTTTTTGACTGAAAAACTTCTCATTTTAACAAACATGAGTACAACAAATTTACCTTCTTATTTTACATGGGGAAGAGTATGAGGATAAAACAGTTTTAACGCAATCTTTTAATTTTATTTAAACTTTACTTTCTTAGACTAAATATTACGGTACTTGGGTAATTAAGTAATAGATTTGTATAAGCCCAAATGATGTTTTAATTGTGCAGAATACTAATCAGTTTCACAAGGAATATTTTACTGCAGAATGATGTTATGCATAATATATTCTGTTAAAAAAGCTTATTATCATTAATTGGAAGTCTTCCATGCTACATTAATTTCTGATTTATGTTGCATGTAAAATGCTATACTTCAAGAAAGCAGTTGAATAAATTAAAAAAAAAAAAAAAATGTTCAGCTTCCTCTCGGTCAACAATTGTCTGAGGAAAATTCCCAGGCAGTCCAGGAGAAGCAGGGAAGGAACAAATACAAGCAGAGAAAGATTTTTTTCCTTGCTCAAAGATCTTACTATGAAGGTGTCTGCTACAAAGCCATGCCTAGGAACATTCATGGTTTAAGTTTTACTAATAGTTAACTTTCATGTTAATTTCCACCCTATATTTCCTTTCTTGTGATGATACTTGCTCAGACCAGATGTTTTATGCAAACTTTATGACAAGTGGCACAGTCTGAAACCAAAATGCAGTTGTAATAGTACTTAACTGGAGCTTGCTTTATGATTTTTCTTTTTTAATGTGGAAGCTGCTCATAGAGCCAGTGATAGAGATATTGAAGGTATGATGATGCTCGCAAGTGTTAAACAATTATTAGTTTTCTTTTGCTAACCAAAATTTTGGTATAGGTCTGCATAGGATTTGTTGTAATTGTGTCTTAATTCCAGTGTACCAGTAAGCAGCTGTTGTTACTAGTTGACAAGGGTTTTAATTTGTTTAACTTTAGGTCCAATGCTCGTAAGTTTGTGGTTTCGTTTACTCTTAAATTATGGCTTATAGAATTTGTTAGATTGGATCTTTGAGTCTTATGTATTAGTACTTAAGAAGTACTAAAGGCAATAGCTATGCGATCAATTGGGCATAATTTGTGCGGGTAGTAGCCGTTAGATGTTGAGAACAAACAGTCAAAATTAATTTACACCATAGAAGTTGAAATGTTTTGTTGCATACATGTGGAGTTTGCAGAATTCCAGGAAATGGTAGAGACTGCTATGAACTGCATAGAACATATTTATTACAGAACATAATTCTACCAAGCTCTTTTTATGGAAAAATTAAATTGTATAAGGATTAATTTCAAGATAAATAAGTTAACCATAACTATCTCTTTTCCACTGAAGGATGACTGACTAAAGCCATTTTAAATTTTAAATGGGGAGAATCGTTCTTGCACATTCCAATACTCAGTGGGTATCATCTTATCATGAGACTTCTAGAGGATAAAATTAAATCATCAAATAGTGAACTTTCTTTTATCTAAATTATTGATTTGAATTAGGAATAATACAATGTGATCTTGATGAATTTCATAGATTGAGTCGTAGCCTTCTGAGTTTTGTCTACATTTTTTACGTTTCTAATTTTTACAATAAATCTGGATTGTTTGGCCATGAATAGTTGACTAAAACACTCTGATACCTTAATAATTATTTACTTGAAATTTATTGAATACAAAATTATTTATATTTTTAAAATATATTTACAAATTAAAAAGCTATCAATAATGAGGAACATGTAGTGGAGAGAGAAAATGGCGAAATTTTTCGGGAAAATAAGCCTTTTTGTATTAAAAAAAGACTAATAATTTGTATATTAATTAAGAAATTACTTCTAAAGTAATTTTTATACTCTTAAATGTGAGAAAATAATAAATCCTTAGCAAAAACACAGATTTTCCATAAATTAAATTCCTATGCTTATTTTACTATTACATTCTGTAGGATGCAGAAAATGATAAACAGTTTCAACAATAAAATTGAGTCTTTCTTTTAATCAAAATATGTTATAAATATAATATATTTTTATTAAAAAGATTGTTTGCATGTACATATTTAAGGAAAATGTTAACTGTTAAATTTATCTTTCTAAAAATAAAAATTTTTATTTAGATCCAAAATTAAGTGTAGATTACAGATAATCATGTATAATTGAAACTCTACTGTAGTCTGGAAGGAAAAATTTGATTTAGTTGAAATAAACAAATCCACAGCCCTTCTCTAGCCAAGGAGGAAGGGGAGAATCTGTCACAAAAGAGAATGTAATAACTACTGGAAATTACTATATCTGTATTCTACTATCATATTAATATGTAGTGAATTTTGAAAAACACCATGAAATGAGCCCGTGAGATTTAAAAAAAATTTAGCAGGGGATGATCAAATTCAACAAGAAGTAGTATAAGACTATTGGAATAAGAAACTAAAAGTCCCGATAAATTAGGATCATTAAGGTACAAGAAGTACAAGACTTGTGGAATAAAAAATTAAAGTTCTGGATAAATTTTTATTGCATATTTTTCATTACATATACTACAAAATTACAATAATACTTATGAGAACTATATTATTGTCAAAATAGAAAAACTTGGATTTAGGTAGAGTTATACTGAAGTATTTTTTTACTTTTTATAATTATTAGAAGTTATTTTTGGGACTATTAGAAAAACAGAAGGAAAATCAAGAGTTAAAATTGAAAACTAAATTAATTTGTTTTGTAGCTTTACCAAATGTAAGTTTGAATTGAATGTGCATTCACTGTCATATTAAGATATCCTTTCTTGATATCTTGTACAACCAACTGTATGGGGTCATCTTTCCTGTAAAAAAAACTTATTTGAAGGTGTGAAATATTTCTGAAGAAGAAATGAATTGATATTCAGAACATGTATAGTTAAATATACAAAATATTTAAAATAACCAAATACATTAAGGGAATTTTTTATTATTTATAAACAATATTAAATACTTAATATTTGTAATTAATAAATTGTATTAACATAATTTTTGCATAATGTAGACATATTTTCGTCTTATGGGTTAGGTTACTTGAATATGGTAAAGCAAATGATGGCTATTTATGTGGAGGAGAGAAATGCCTTTATGGAGGATTTTGTTAAGGGAAACTGGTTCATATTCATATTGTACATGGAGGAAATCCTGAAAATCAACCATGCCACTAGCCCACTTAGGATCAAACACAGGTTGAACTCCCAACATTTAGCAGTTTTAGCTATTAGGTGACTGGTGAGGCACATATGGCACCAGATTTTAAATGGAAGTTTCAATTTTATGTTAACCAAACATGTATCTTTTAATATCCCATTTCTCATGCCTCAAGCTACAGAAAACTGCTCTATAGCATTGCATTTGAGATACGTTTTCAACTTAGTAAATGTTACTCAAAAAAAAAAAAAAAAAAAAAATCCAGCAAGACCATGTAAAATACACTGTATGCAATTTTAACTAATTATGCATTTAAAAACTAATGAAACAAAAAATAAATTTATAAATACACATACATACTACTACTATTAATAATAATAAAATAAATGAATCATATACCACTCAAATAAAATGTAAGTTTTGGCATGATAACAAAGATAAAATTTGACACACTGTTATTCAACAGCTAGATGCAGTAAAAGCTCAACTAGCTGAAAAGCTTGAGAAATAGGGTTCAGCCTACAAAAAGTGCAATCCATGGTAGAAAAGCCATATGAATGAAAAACATTTCTGGTCTAGAAAATTACAAAAAGAGTAATTTTATTTGTTATCAACTTGAATATCAAAAGCCTACATTTAAATTACACAAGATTTCGAAAAAAGGTGCATTTCACATGTAACAGTCAATATACTACAATAAAAATAAAACATGCAGTTGTGAAATTTCATCGACCGTGCAAATTGATGGAGATCCTGTCAAAATTGCATTAGTCATTCCAGCAAAGTTTAAAGAACCAACAGATCACTGTTTGCTTAGTTAGATAATCAACATATACATAAGTTACAGATTGTAACATACAGTAAACTTGGAATTGCATGTGTTTGTATAGCCAGTGTTTATCCATTTTCAAATAAGGTTGCATATTATGCTAATTACAGCTTTTTTTATGCCAGGATCCGGTAATTTTGAAAATACTCTTCTGCATGCTCTTTCATTGAAGGCACATCCCAAATTTTTATAATTTTTTCCCCCAAGATACAATGAAAAAAACATAAATAGCAGTTAAAATTCAATTGGCATATTGAAAATTAACAAAGAACAGTTTGTAAATAAACCTATTTTTAAGATACAATAACATGCTGAACAAATATTAATTTAGAAGTCAAACAACAAAAATCGGTGTTATATTTTAAAATTTTCACAGGACTAGTTTCGATGGTTTTACTGAACTATCATTCTCAGCTGCAAAAGCACAAAAATGCAAAAATCTTTGCGCTTTTGCAGCTGAGGATGATGGTTCGGTAAAACCATCGAAACTAGTCCTGTGAAAATTTGAATATATAACACTGATTTTTGTTGTTTGACTTCTAAATTAGTAAACCTATTTTTATCAATGGTAAACATTGCCAAAACTCTTGCTAGTCATTAACACAGCAACCAAATGTAGCTAGGAGAATTTTCACGCAGCAGCTAAACATTAGATATTCCATTGTTGTTAAACTTGGGTTTGCTGTGTTATTGAATGTGTAAATAGCAGAACACAATTTTATCAGTGTTTGAGAATATTCCATTAGGAACAGCTTCTATAAAGGAATTTTTTTTTTTTTTTTTAAATCTGCAAGTTTTCAAATTTTATAGTTATGCTCAAAGGGGCTTACGTTTTGTGTATTACCTTTATTTATTAAATATCATTTTTTTGCACTTAAACCACAAAATTCAATTCAACAGCAATATTACAAAATAATTTAAAAAGAGCATATCTTTAGAATTTCCAATACACAGTCTCGTGTGCTGGAGATAAAAGTGTTTTTTCGTACAGTGTTGCCATTGCTCGCTTTGAAATCGTTGAGTTTGTTAATAAAAATTTCGCTGAAGTTTTAAAAAATAGGAAACATGTAATAAAACAAATTCCAAATTAGGGCTTCCAGATGTCCATATTCGGGTGGAGGACTATGTTATTCAAAATTTGATGGCTATAAGTACCTTATTTTATCACAATGTGAGAAACATACATACATTTATGCATATTGTTCATTACTTAATTTCTTTAAATGTAACACAGGGTGATAATATTTGGTGGCAACAATTTGAAAAGTGATACAGCCTTTTAAAATTTTCAATGCAAAATGAAAAAACGAAATTAACAGCCCTTCTGGAGTAATGCTCTTTGAACTAATAAAAACAATAATAATAAAAATGAAAAATGAGAGGGGCTGTAGGAAACGCAGCATGTAACAAACATAAGCAAATTTTACCACCTTCTTGTGTTCTATTATCGATGTGTAGAAGGCTGCCATAAATGGTGCATTGTCTGTCATTTGGCAAGTCAAAACAGAGTTGGTGAGAAAATGCCTGTATAAATTAAGCCATTAATAAAGTTTACTTAAAACCAGGATGAAGGTCTTGTGATTGTATTGGGACATCATGTTTATCCATTATTGGTGGCAAAATCCTATATGTGCATTAATAGCTTTTCAAGTCTCTCATTTAGATTTTCAGAGGTAAAAAAAGTATATAATATTCAAATAGTCCAATTATTTGAACTTTCTGGTTAAGTGGATGCCAGATAGTCAAGCTTTTACTGTACAGTCTTACACATCATATACATAAAAGTAATTACATGGTCTTTATTTTTGTAATTGTTGGTCAATTACAGGAATGCTTTTAAACAAGGAAAATATTCATGTTATAGTTTTTTTAATTTGAAAAATCAATTTTGTAAAAATTATGAAACCTAACATTTTATACGATATCCTGATCTATATAGTTAGAGTTTATTTTATTCTAAAAAATAAATTAAAAAAAAAAAAATAGACTATCACACGACAAAAATTGTCCAATTGTATT
This sequence comes from Stegodyphus dumicola, assembly GCF_044657685.1. NCBI lineage: Eukaryota > Metazoa > Arthropoda > Arachnida > Araneae > Eresidae > Stegodyphus > Stegodyphus dumicola. The sequence continues at coordinate 180,125,202 of NC_140776.1, read as the reverse complement.
TGATTTAAAGTCCAAACTTAATATGCTTTTTATTTATTAAGTAACCAGCCACAAAACAAATTTTAGATTTCCATATCAATTTTAAACCTAGACTGCAACTTATTAGGGACGTTTAACAATATTACAGGGTTTGTTGAAATAAATGAAAAACTATGCAATGCTTTCCTAAATTTACTCATACATAGAATAATCCCTCCAAAATGAAACTAGTGCCCCTTTAGAAAATATGATATATTCAAGCACAGATAATTGTTTTAAGCACAATTAGTTACCACTGAATGCCATGTATAAAAATACATGTTAGAAAATAATGGTTATTAACTAAAATAAATCACATACCTGTTAACAGTAATAATAACAGTTTTATCTTGTGGTGTTTGGAAAGCTGCTATTTCGAAATTTTTCTGTATTTTATATGCATCTCTGGGTACATCTAAACCAATACGATATGAACCTCTTGGCAAACATTTGCTGTAAAACATTTTCATCAAAAGATGAACTTTACATTTATAATAATTTTTCATGCAATAAATAATAATTTTTCATGCAATAAAAACTTTTAAGTACTTGCCTAAAATGTGCAATAATGTAATACATAGGCTGTTTATAGAATTCTTTGGTGGAAGAATTTATAATAATAGGAGAATCTACAAAATTTTTCACCCAGTTTGGACCTCCTTGCATATCCAAAACTAAATTCCAATCAATCCACCCAATGGACCAATTCAAAAGATCCTAAAATATGAAAAATGAAGATTAACCAAATCATAATTTATTAGGTTTTAAATTGTCTCTTTTATTAATAAATGGTTTGCAAGAAACTCAAAATATCTAAAGCAAATTACAACTATAGCACATTAAACAAACTATACAAAACAATATATTTGGAGTATACAAAACTATAAAGCATACACTCAGCATGTCAGTGCCTGTGTAATAAAAGCAAAATAAAATTGGTATTGTGAAGTACATCAACCTATATCTTAATACAACTTGTAAAAAAAAAAAAAAAAAAAAAAAAAGAAGGGGGCGGGCAGTTCTATGTCTCCCGTTCTACTGGACCAATTGTTGAAATTTAACTTGCATTTTCCATGTCTCAAAAGCGCGACTTAAAATATATATTAGATTTATATATAGCATTGTTCTAACATAGGTATTTTGACACAAAATCGAACTTTTTCTGAAATAAGACACCAATTTTTTCCATATTTCGATTCTACAACTCAAATTATGCCTAGATAGTAAATTTTGTAATTTTTGGTGAGAAATTTATGGCAAAATTAAAAAAAAATTATCTTGGCACATTTTTTTCAGTTTACGACAAGAATAATTCACTTCGCAAACTTCTTAATTTATAGCAATATATTTTCCTTTCCTTTTTTTCATTGAACACGAGTGGAAAATAGGTCATCGTTCATTATTTTCAAATAATTTTAACAAAGTATGTTAACCGCAATGTGGTGTTATTGCTTATAAGAAATATACCAAATTTCAAAATGTGCCAAAGTGTAAATTCACGTCTATCTTAGGAAATTTTGAAAAACAAAAAACTTAATTTTTTGCAGGTATACTTAGAAATGCATCTTCTTTAAGATGATGGTAATTTATAGGTTATAATTAAAAATGTTTAAAAAAAATATTTCAAAATACAAATTTTAAAAATAAATCATTAAACAATGGGTGAATTTTATTTGGAATGGACCTAAATTTTCAAAGAATCAAATAAGTTTAATAAAAAAAGAGATATTAATAAATATATAGCAAATTGAATTAACATGAGCTTGCGATTTTTACAAAACTTGGCACTTTGGCATAATTTGAGTCATGGAATCGAAATATGGAAAAAACTGGTACGTCATTTCTGAAAAAGTTCGATTTTGTGTCAAAATACCTATGTTAGAACAATGCTATATACAGTCAAAAGTCGTTAATGCGGACTCGTCGGGACTTCGGCGATTCTGGATTATCGATTTTTCCAGATTATAGATCATGAGTTTAAATCTGGTAAGATGGCATGCAAAAATTATAAGATTAAAAATATGAAACCGTAATTTATGAAATAAAGAACAATTATGATCTAAAGGGTATCAAAATTTACAAAAAAAAAAAAAAAAAAAAAAAAAAAAAAACTTAATATTTGTTTACTTTACTTTCTTCGCTATCGGAAGCGAATTATAATGACGAGGAATTTGATTTAAATCATATCAAAGACGGAGTACATCGAGAGGAAATACTACATTTAGTAAGGAATTATAAGCCAAATAAAATAAAAACATCTGCCTTGAAGATAAGGATAGTGCTGACAGATGAACTTCCAATTCAACGCACGCCGCGACATCCCCCCGCCACAGAGCAGCGTGAAATTGATAACGGATAAGATTTCAGAACAGTTAGATAAACAAAGGATATGCCTGTACCCATTTTTTGCAGCAATTCCACTTTTTGTTTAATGGACTTCGAAACATACTTTCGCTTTGTAGATCCTTTACATATTAGTAAATATATATCGGAAATTCTATTTGACATAATCAAAAGTTCAAGCTTACTTTTATAAAATTGCTCTAACAGCCTGCAAAAAATGATAAGCCGGATCCAATTCGAAGATTAAGGAACAACACAATCTGCAACATTAACTGAATTAGATAATTTTAGCTTAGCTTATACCATCCGTTATACATTAAACGCACATGCGCAAACATATTTTGAGCATGCGCACACGCATATTCGCAGCCGTAAAGGTCTTACTCGCATGCGTAAACATGACACATGCGCAGTAAGTTTGTGGCTTTGAGGTCCGGATTATAGATCATTCCAGATTATGGGTGTCTGAATTAACGACTTTTGACTGTATAATATGTATCCTAAGTCACGCTTTCGAGACATCACAAGTTAAATTTCGACAATCGGTCTAGTAGAACGGGAGATATAGAATAATCCAATTTTTTTGTAGGCAAGACGTACAATGAAAACACACAAAGTAATGCTACAGTCATAAGTAATATTACATTCCTTGGCAAATATGCAATTAAACTATTAAAATCAAATTTCACCTGAAAACAAATATATTTAAGAACTCTCAAATGTGTAGAATAAACTATATGTAACATGTCGTTAGAAGTACTAATCATCCCAAGCTGTATTAGTTAAAGATGTTCCACATAATTGCTGAGTTTCTGCTATATGGTAATCAGATGCTAATATGATCTATTTATTCATGGACTGTTACTTAGCTTAGATTTTGCTTCAATACATTTGGGATTTTAACCTGCCTGATTAAATTTCTTGTATACAAGCGACCAACATTCAGTTTAATTGCAATTGAGCCCAAACTTTTATGATATGATTTTAGTAGTAACTGTGATATCAGAAATTCAGTTTGCATTAGTGAGAGAACAGCAGGTTTTTCAGTTGGTGCAACTGGATGGCCTCCTTGTTAACAATTACGGATCAGTGCCACTATGTCCTATCTGAAAACTAAGATATGCAAAATAGCATAAAGCACTGTCATTAGCAATTTTTTATATCCCATCTTAGCTTTCATTCGTACCAGTTTTTGTGTTTATGCTACATTCATGATAGAATAACAAGGAAGAAAATATGAATATTTGAGACAATCTAGAAATACCATGATCTATTCATTGTGTGCCCACAACTTATCCTCTTTCAAACTTGCTAAGTACTTGATAACTGTGCTGCCCAACTGGTATAGTTGTTTGCGTCGCTGACTGTCGTGCAAAAGGGCCGGGAGTTTGAATCTCAGAGAAGGCATGGATGTTTGTAAATGTATAGTGTCTGTGCAACATGGGGGCACTCTAAATATGCGGCGAGCCGATAGCCTTCCCGATAGTTGATGGTAGGGAAAGAGGCGTGGGAAAGCCTCAGATCCATCCCCCCGGGGGTGCTCTCCATCAAAATTGGTGGCGGAACCGAGTTAAATTGCACTGGCACCTATAAGGTGCTCAAGGCTGTTGCCAACAATAGGAGTAAACTTGCTCTTCTTGCCACGAGGATTTTCTGGGCTTGGGCTGACTATAGGTCAGACAAGTGAGCATTAGAAACAACTTAATAACTATATATATGCATGATATCACAGTTATTAGTGAATCCACATTTATGAATCCACTGTCATGGTTCTGCCCTATAGAGGCTCATTCTTTATAAATACAAATATTAGATGAAATATGGCAAATATGAAATCACAGTTTCCTAGCCTCACGTACTCTGTTAACCTTCCTACTGTGAATAATAATCCTGAGGTTAATATACCTAATGTTAATCTTTTGAATGATTAAATGAAAGCAAATGAATGAATTAACATTCAGTTCTTCAAATTACTGCTCCGATTTAAAAAAAAAAAAAAAAATCAGTAAACTTTTGGAAGTGCAGAAAGATACCATTTGCCATATAACTATTAATAATGTTCATTTCAATTATAAATAATTTGTTTGGAATCTTACAGAAACAGAAGTGTCCTTCCATTGAGAATATATCTCCAAGCTATATGCATACAAATAAATGCAATGACTTTAAAGCCAGTCTATTATGTGCATCTGCTATAAAATGAACAACATTGTGATAAGTAAGATTCACGTGTCTTGTAGACAGCTGCCTGCCTCTGTTCTAATTTTTGGAGCTTCAGTGGCTCAACAATCAGTGAGAAAACCCAATCTAAGCTCTGAACTAAGTCAAAAACCCAAAGAATGGACTAGCAGCTTGAGTGTTTTCGTGGCTTCTCCTATGTATAATGTGGATGATACGAGCCAGTTTTCTCTAGGAAGCTATTTATGAAGGCGTCCCTCTTCGTAGGCATATAGCTCTCTACTTTGCCATAATCAGATAAATAAAAAAATATTTAACCCTAAATTTTCATATTTATTTAGGCTATTTATCATAAAATGTATGCATGTGAATAAAACTGTGTGTGGTGCTCAGTGTGAACTAGAGGAAAATAAAAGAGAAAGACTAATACAACAATTAATTTAACAAGAGATACAGCAATTAATTTAATAAGAGAGAAGCAATTAATTTAACACGAGATACAGCAATTAATTTAACAAGAGAGAAGCAATTAATTTAACAAGAGAGAAGAGAAGACCACGGGCAGATGGCCCTACATCCCCATTAATTTACTGTTTTACTTTTGATATAAATACAGCTTCCTTCTTTGCAGAATTTCTTTTCTTCTGGTGATGAGGGACCTGCAGCTGTTGGCCTCGAAATTGATAGAATCTTAGTTAAAATATATGCCAAATAGGAGGTTGTTGCTTTGCCTAAATTATTTTAACTCTTATATTATGCAGTTTAACTTAGTTTTACTATTTTGTTACTATACTGTAATTCTTCCAATACAAAAGGTGAAATACAAGGGTTGGACAAAAATATGGAAACACCTTTAAAAAAACATGTTTCTTTGCTTAATATGGTGTAGGAAACCCGTTGGCATCCAAAACAGCTTGCAGTCTTCTCGGAATGGATAAATACAGTTCCTGTATGTTTGCCAAGGGAATATTATACCATTCTTCCTGCAAAACGGTGGCAAGTTCAGATAATGATGTTGGCGGTGGATAACGAGAACGCGCTTTCCGTTCCAATGTAGACCACAAAGGTTCGATAATATTCAGGTCTGCTGACTGTGGTGGCCAGGGGAGATGGGACAACTCATCCTCGTGCTCAGAAAACCAGTCCTGGACAATGTGAGCTGTGTGAACAGGGGCTTTGTCGTCTTGGAAGACACCATCACCATCGGGGAACAAAGTTTGTACCTTTGGATGAACTTGATCGGCCAAAATGTTCACATAAGTCTTGGCAGTCATGTGCCCTGACACAGTTATCATGGGGCTAGCAGAGAACCACGATATGGCTGCACAAACCATAACAGAACTTCCGCCATGTTTCAATCTTGGCAACAAGCAGTCTGTATTATAGGCTTGAGATGGCGTTCTCCAGACGTAAACTCGGCCAGAAGTGGGGAAACAATGTGAAAGAAGACTCGTCAGACCATATTACTCGCTTCCACTGCTCTATAGTCCAGGCTTTATGACTTAAACACCACCTTTTCCTGTTACAGGCATTAGCATCATTGATGAGCGGCTTCTCAATTGCAGCACGGCCAGCAATTCCCTGTTTATGAAGCTCCCTTCTAATTGTTTTGGTACTCGCAGGGTTCGGTAACACGACATTCATTTCAGCAGTAACTTTTGCAGCTGTGGTCCTCTTATTTTTCGTCACAATTGCCCTTAATGATTGTCTGTCACGATCACTCAGGACACACTTTCGTCCGCGCTGTGATTTAGCAGATGATGTTTTTCCGCTTTTCAAATATGCGGAATAAATCTTCGATACAGTACCTCTTGAAACACTAAACACCTCGGCTACCTTGCTTACGGAAGCACCTACCATACGTGCTCCAACAATTTGCCGACGTTCGAAGTCTGTTAACTCTGACATAATGCAATGATGACCTCGCATAACAGTACTCGGAAAACAACTGAACTGTTTAGCACATTTACGAAGTTGTATAGGTGGCGTCAGTAGTCAAAAACGCCAGCGCCACCTACATATTTCATTAGAATCAATCTTTCTTTTCAAACATGCATTTCACAAGGTGTTTCCATATTTTTGTCCATCCACTGTATATATATGGAAAAATACAGCATTTAAACAGGTTTTTAGAAAAGCAGATATACATTAAATAATATTCTTAAAGAAACAACAATATGGAATGTGTGAAGTATGCTCCTTCAAAATTCCTCCACATTTTAAATAAATACATTTAATTACATTATATTACATAGTACAGTTACATAGCAAATACGCGTTAACACAGCTTTTCACACTACATTCTCAAAACCCACGCAAACTCTGCCTCAAATCGAAACTTTTCTCACACAGTTGAGGGGTGCTACAACGCCCTCTATGGGATATGTCAATATACTCCCCACAGATGACCGTTCAGGATATCAAACTACCCCTTACATGAAATTATTACTTAAAATTATTCTTAGTAAACATATCATTTCTAGATTAAATAGTTCTTGCTTATAAATGAGTAATACTAAGCCTAAATTAACATATAACTATAAACAATGAATTACACAAAATTAATAACATAAATATGTACAATAACATTAAAACTTAGAGAATTCAAATGAATATAGATGAATATCAAGTTCAAGTTCAAAATTTTTCACGATACTTAACTGTCCTTTGGTAACACACATAGTTTGTGAATGGGTCTCTTGAATTCACCATGAGCAGTTTTTACCGTTACAACACGCACTCTGTAATCATTACCTGGGTAAATTTTGGTGATACGTCCGAGTTTCCATTTTAAGGAAGGTGTGTTATCATCCTTAATGATTACTAAGTCGTTTACTTTAATATTTGCTGAAGCATGATGCCATTTTGTGCGAACTTGCAGTTGAGTGAAATAGTCCTTAGACCATTTGCTCCAGAAGGACTGTGACATTTGCTGAACTAGTTTCCAATGATTGCGAAGTGTTAGTGTCTTGTTGCACACATTTGTTTCCGGAATAGCCTTTAATGATGTTCCTATTAAAAAATGACCCGGTGTAATCACGGAACAATCATCTGGATCACATGAAATCTCTACTAATGGTCTTGAGTTCAGACATGCCTCAACTTCTGCTAGATAAGTAGCAAATTCTTCAAAAGTTAGAACTTGAGAACCAATTGCTCTTCTCATATGATATTTCATAGCCTTTACCGCGGCTTCCCATAGTCCACCAAAGTGCAGCGCAGAAGGCGGATTGAAATTCCACTTAATTTCTTCCTCTATTAAGTATCTAGCTACCTTTTGGTCAGAGCGATATGATTTCAGTTGTCTGTTGGCACCTATAAAATTAGTGCCGCAATCACTATACATTTCCTCCGGTCTTCCACGTCTAGCAATGAATCGTTTTAGAACTGCTGTGAAGGAATCTGTCGTCATGTCTCCAACTTGTTCTAAATGCACTGCCTTAGTACTAAAACATACGAAAACACAAACGTAGATCTTCACTGTCCGAACACCGCGCCCTTTCCTCAGTTTAACTTGGAAAGGACTCGAAAAATCCACACCACATTTCGAAAAAGCTCTTGCAGGACTCACTCTGGATGCTGGAAGATCGCCCATTGCTTGATATGACAGCTCACTTCTGTGCCGACAGCATGTTACACATTTACGAATGATCTTGCGAATGGCTGTTCGTGCATTAATAATCCAGTATCTCTGCTTGATTTCTGAATGGAGCATTTGTGCTCCTCCGTGAAGATATTTATAGTGATAATATCGTATTGTCAGTTCTGTAAAATAGTCTGATTTAGGCAGAATGACTGGATATTTTACATTCTGTGTGATGCTAGCATTTCTTAGTCGTCCTCCCACTCTTAGAATACCTTCGTCGTCTAAGAATGGATTCAACATATTGAGTTTACTGCAGGAACTCACTAGTTTTCTCTTTTTCAAATGATCGATTTCTTCACTAAATTCTTGCATTTGCACAGACTTGATTACCCAAGAATGTGCTACGGCTAGCTCTCTAGTCTGGAGAAAATTAAATTTTGTCCTTGTTATTGATGACTGTTTCACATTGGCAATAAATCTGAGACACCAAGCTATAACTCGTAAAAGTTTTGTCCAAGAAGAATATTTATGAAGCAGTTCATCAATCACAAAATTCTTAATCACACAACGCATCCCTTTCTCTCAGTTTCTACTACTTCCAGTGGGATATCCTTCAGTGGATGCTTAGGGAAAAAATTATCTTTAGCCACTATGGACCACACCAGCAACGATCACATTCCAACAAACATTGAGCTGGCACACCCCTACTAACTAAATCAGCAGGATTTTCCCTTCCACTGCAATGATTCCAAGTCTTGGGATCTGATGTTTCCTGCACTTCAACCACTCTATTACCGACAAACTGTTTCCAATGCTTCGCAGAACCCTTTATCCAAAACAAGACAATTAAGGAATCAGTCCAATACACAAATTTATCAATAAGATCCTTAAAAACCTCTCCCAGATACTTTCCTATCCTAGCTCCTATGACCGCTGCCATTAGTTCCAATCGTGGCAACGTCAATTTCTTCAAAGGAGCTACTCTGCTTTTCGACATGACAAACGACATGGAAATGTCACCCTTATCATTTAAGTAACGACAATACGCTACAGCACCATAAGCTATAGGAGACGCATCGCAAAATACATATATTTCCATTTTTGAATTTAAGTTATCACAACACACACATAAATTTCTCGGAACTGAAATATCCTTCAGATATTTAACCTCAGAACACCAGCTAGTCCACTTGATTTTAAGGTCATCTGGCAATTTCTCATCCCAACCAATACCACGTTCCCAAATTTCCTGTAGCAAACACTTAATCCTAACTACAAATGGAGCTGCAAAACCAATTGGATCAAAAATCATTGCTGCAACATGCAAGACATAACGCTTTGTGCTCTTCAAACTCTTTAAACTATCCATTAATCTTGCTATATCTAAAGAAAATTTATCATTTACTGGGTTCCAGTTCAAGCCTAAAACCTTCAACTGACAATCAGAAGTACAAGTATCATTGCTAAGTCCATTCTGCATCCATAATGACCTCAGTTTCTCAGAATTAGTTTTTAATTTTTGCAAAATCATACTTGCATCCTTTAAAATCGACACAGCTTCAGAAGACAGCTTAAATGCCTCTTCAACACTATTTCCCCCAAAATATAAATCATCTACATACAGTGAAGAGTTCAACATTTCAACACATTCGGGTTTATTATTCCTGTACTGCTTTAAGTGCTTTTTTATTGTTGCACTTAAAATAAATGGCGATGACTTACAACCAAATGGCAAACGTGTCATACGCATTATTTTGTAGTCTTCATTTGCATTTTCTGATAACCACAAGAATTAAAAAAATTTCCTATCCTCCTCTGAAATTCCAATCATCAAAAATGCCTTCTCTATATCAGCACAAAATGCAATTTTGAATTTCCTAAAATTTAAAATAACATCTAGTACATTGGGATTCAAATTCGGCCCAGTCGCTAAATAATCATTCAAAGAGAGATTTAGTTTCGCTTTCGAACTACAATTGAAAACCACGCGAACTTTAGTAGTATCCTTATCAATTCTCACAACTGCCCTATGTGGCATGAAATATTCCTTCGCATTCCTAGAACATTCTTCAATTATTCCTTTACTTTGTTGAACTTTAATTATGTCCTTGTATTCATTCGCCAACCATTCATTATTTTCGAAATTGTTTTTTAAGTCCTCAAGTCTTTTTTTAGCAAGACAAAAGTTATTTTTTAAATGTGTTGGCTTTATTCTCCATAACAAACAAGTTTCGTATCTTCCATCTACAAACCTAAATTTATCTTTAAATTGTTTTATCAAATTCTCATCTGCAATTGATAACTTATAAGAATCTGTAATTCCCAACGATTCTAAATTCCATAGCATCTGCATATCAGTGCCAACGCAAAAATTTGTCGATACTATGTTCCCCAAATTTCATCCTCAGAAGTATTTTGTATGCCCTGGAGTGTAAGGCCAAAAATAGTTTGTATGCAGTTTAGCGTTTTGGTTATTTTTTCTGTTTCTGACTCTTTAATGACGTCCCAAAAATAATCTGCTCCTATTAAAATGTGAATACCTTCATCTGAATCCATGCATGCCTCAGCTAAATTTAAACCTTTTGCTCAAAAATATTTTGAATATTTATATTGGGAAATGCAATGGGTGTGGCAGTAATCATTTCAGTAACTAATGCTTCTATCTCAATATATTTCTTAGGATCGTTCCTATTTCTCAATGTTAATTTTACTACACTGTAGGTTTTATTTATGGCTTTCGTGGACCCAAAGGCATAAACTGACAATCTTTCCTTTCGAATAGTTTTAAGGCTAAGGGCATCTGCCGAAGATTTTGTTATCCAAGATCTTTCACTTCCATTATCCATTAACACCCGACATAGTTTAAAGTTTCCTTTCGAACAAGCCAAGACAGTACAAGTTTGCAGTAAAGCACTGCCATTTGACCCCGCTCAGAGGAGCTGCACTGAGTCACCGCGTTTGAATTCTCCTTCCTTCCTTGGCAGTCATGTGCCCTGACACAGTTATCATGGTGCTAGCAGAAAACCACGATATGGCTGCCCAAACCATAACAGAACCCCCGCCACTCACTCTTGGCAACAAGCAGTCTGTATTATAGGCTTGAGATGGCGTTCTCCAGACGTAAACTCGGCCAGAAGTGGGAAACAATGTGAAAGAAGACTTGTCAGACCATATTACTCGCTTCCACTGCTCTATAGTCCAGGCTTTATGACTTAAACACCACCACCTTCTCCTGTTATGGGCATTAGCATCACTGATGAGTGGCTTCTTAATTGCAGCACGGCCAGCAATTCCCTGTTTATGAAGCTCCCTTCTAATTGTTTTGGTACTCGCAGGGTTCGGTAACACAACATTCATTTCAGCAGTAACTTTTGCAGCTGTGGTCTTCTTATTTTTCGTCACAATTGCCCTTAATGATCGTCTGTCACGGTCACTCACGACACACTTTCGTCCGCGCTGTGATTTAGCAGATGTTTTTCCGCTTTTCAAATATGCGGAATAAATCTTCGATACCGTACCTCTTGAAACACTAAACGCCTCGGCTACCTTGCTTACGGAAGCACCTACCATACGTGCTCCAACAATTTGCCCACGTTCGAAGTCTGTTAACTCTGACATAATGCAATGACAACCTCACATAACAGTACTCCGACAACAACTGAACTGTTTAGCACATTTACGAAGTTGTATAGATGGCGTCAGTAGTCAAAAATGCCAGCGCCACCTACATATTTCATTAAAATCAATCTTTTTTTTCAAACATGCATTTCACAAGGTGTTTCCATATTTTTGTCCATCCACTGTATATATATAGGAAAGACACATGATAAAACCTGTAACAATGAAGCATGTGCAAAAACATTCAGATTTTCACACTAAGATTTGCTTTTTGAAACTAAAGACATTCATTTAATAAGCGATGTATGACATTTAAACATTGTTTTCATAAAGAATAAAAAGTATAATAAAGGAATTTTGTATGTTATTAATAATTATATAATTATGTGTTATCATGTCTCATTATACAGTACAAAGTCTTTAATCCGGATGTCCATAATCCGGAATGATCTATAATCCAGACCTCAAAGCTACAAACTTTCTGCGTGTGTTTACGCATGCATGTTTAATGTATAATGGACGGTATAAGCTAGTCTAAAATTATCTAATTATCTATTTCAGTTCATGTAGCAGATTGCGTTGTTCCTTAATCTTCTAATTGGATCTGGCTTATTATTTTTTTCAGAATGTTAGAGCAATTTTATAAAAAGTAAGTTTGAACTTTCGATTATGTCAAAAAGAGTTTCCAATTCTGGAGCTGTCAAAGGATCTACAAAGCGAAAGCATGTTTTAATGTACCGCTTTCGATACAGAGAGGTTATTGAAAACGAAAAAATTTCAATTGACAAGTTAGTCAGTATTCTCGACACAGCAATTACAGGACTTGAACAGTGGAACTGAACAAGAAATTATGTCTGTTTATAGAATTAAAGAGAAAGTATTAGCACAAAAAACGAAGCAACTTAAACAACTTACATTGAAAGAAATGTTTAATAAAGTAAACAAATAAATTTTAAGCTTTTTTTTTTTTTTTTTTTTTTTTTATATATATATAAATTTTGATACCCTTTAGATCAGAATTGTTCTTTATTTTATAAATTATGGTTTCATATTTTTAATTTTATAATTTCTGCATGCCATCTTACCCGATTTAAACTGATTATCTATAATCCGAAAAAACCCCTAATCCGGAATCGCCGAAGTCCCGACTTGTCCGGATTAAAGACTTTGTACTGTAATATGACCTGCAGATAACCCTGAATAGAACTATCAAATTCATTAATTCATTTTTCAGGACACAATACATATTGTATACACTTTAGGTATAAAAGAGGGTCTGACATAAATCCAGATTTGTACCTGCAGTATATATTTTAACTGTTTATCAAAGCTTTGTCATTTTAAAACATGCTCAAATCCTGTATGTCTTAAATTTAAATTTCATATATATATGTATGCATGATATTAATTATGAAATTTACACGGATTTGATGCATTTACACAAAATACAGTTTTGATGCATTTAGTTACATGTAAATTGACAACATTTTGCTGTTTTCAGTGCAGCATTGTGATTTTAATGATGCATATCATGTTATTTAACAATTTAAATCAATTTTAACTATGGAAACTTTTATTAATGCATACCGAGCACAAATAATCATGAGCTGCATACATATATAAACCAATTCCATTTCTAAAATTATATGCTTAAACAAACAATATATATATTGTAATGCTGTATATCACTGACAGCATTAAGCTGCCACTTTACTTCCTTTTTAAGTGCAATTACCTTGTCAAAAGAAAAACTACCACCCTGAATGCTGATAGAAAGTTAAGTTCAAAACTGGATAACAGAAGAATTCTACAGACTGAAATCTCTTTGGTTTCAATATCCAAGTGCACTGTTATATTGTTAGTCCAGCTTGGTTCACCTAAAATGTGAAAGAGAAGATGGAGGAGGAAAAAAGTAACATGATTGTGATATCAGAAGGAACCACTAGAAAATGATTCACACATTTGATGTATCCATCAATCATCTTTTTAAGACTCAGCTGCAACATCTGTACCATTACTGGAGATCTGACCGAGTGTCTAATAATAATAATAATAATAATAATAATAATAATTTAAAAAAAAAACTTCCCATTTTTAATGTGCAAATGGACTATGGTTTGAAGGAATTAATAGTCGAAAAAATAGTACTAAAATTTCAAAAGTCACACTTATTTCTAACATAATGTATCTTGCATCATCTGAGACTGAGGATTCAAGTGACACTAATAACAATGCAGTGTACCTTGCATCATCTGAGATTGAAGATTCAAGTGACACTATTAAAAATGCAGTGTATCTTGCATCATCTGAGATTGATGATTCAAGTGACACTGATAATAATGATGATGAAATTACAAATGAAAAACAAAAGTACCAATTTTAAGTTTCACATGAAGACACGGATTACAGTTTTTGTTATAGTTCTCAGGTACATACAGATAATGATAGAATGAATAATGAGAATGAATAATTCTAAAGCAATTTATTAAAAAAATAGAATTAGCCATATTTGATAAAAAAATCTGGAATTAAAAAGTGCAGCCTAAACATATATAAATAGGGTACTGACTATAAAATACATTTATTAAAACTATCATAATTATAACTTAAATTAAAGAATGACATAGTATTAAATCTTACTTGAATAATATCATAGGCATATCGTTCAGCTCTTTTCCAGTCTCCAAGGGATACTTTCGGAAATTCAAGAAAACTATACCCTGTGCAAGCTTCAGAAGCCAAGTAGAACATATTGGGGAATTTCGCATGGGTAATATCTAACATCTTGTGAGGTGACAGTTTTTCAAGGTACCAATGAAATGCTATTCCTGATACATACTGAGCAGCCTTGTCATCCTTTAAAATCTGATTAAAATTTTATCAACATGATTTTCACAATAACATTTAATTTATACAGAAAAAGTGACATTAAATTATTTTCTGTATATAGAGTTATTCATATTCTATGAAACATTTCAAGTATTTCTAACAAATACACTATGCAAACAACACCAAATTTTACTATGTTGAAAAAGAAATAAACTCCTCTTTCTCTCTTTTATATAAATATATATATGTGATGTACCAGCTTTAGTCGTAGCTTAAAGCTTAAATTATCAGACGATAAGTTAAAAAAAAAAAAAAAAAACAGGATCTATTTATTATTATTCAGGAGAAATAGCAGTTACAAAATCAGATATCCGGAGTAAACAAAAAGAATTACTAATAACTTTTTATATGAAGTTTACTGCATCGTGACATTTAAGAAAAAGCCCCCGATATTCTTTTATAGCCTTTGGAAAGGCGGAGCTTCCAAGAAATGACGTCAGCCTCGTCAGTTAATCCGGTTCGCTTTAAATATTTCCAGAACATTCTAAAACTGTACGTGTAGAAAAGGCAGGAAAAACAACTTGACTACAGGGCTGTGGATTTAATTCCACGTACTTTCAAATAAGAGAACGTCACCATTAAAAATGAAAAGAACATACAGTTAGAAATTTAAGTGTATTCTTGACTATGGAATTTTATTATTACATATATTCCCCCCCCCCCATCTGAAAAGGCTTGAAGCTGGGCACCTTGAACACAAGACATTCCAGATAGAAAAAATATTTTAAATAATTGCTTAATTTGTTTGAAGAACTCGCATCCAGAATTCGAGTTACAATAATATTAATCTTAAATAGACACTCTCACTATAACACAGTCAATAATAATATCAATATATAAATTGTAAATAATATACCTTAATATATTGACATTTTTAGAAAATAAAGAAAAATAACATTATGCATGCAGTATTGGGAAAACATTTCTCGAGAACAGTTTCAGTTCTCGATCCAGGTCTTTAAAGGTTGCTGCAAAACAGTAGAGCAGTTCTTATTTTACAAATCTTTCATTTCCAGTTCGCCGTGGAATTAATATTAAAAATTTCTATTTGAGGTGAGGTATTACTCTATTTTTTTCTTCATATCATTGACAATTGCAATACTTGACTAATTTCTTAACATATATATACACACTCTTTTACAAAAAAAATCGAAGCACCATGAACGAAGTGGTTGTTTTTGATGAAATTGAATATGTGTATAACTCATACACAGATAATAAAATAATTAAAAAATCAAGGTCATAATACCTGTTCACGGCTCACAATCAGCCATTGAGTGTTCAAATTAGAAGTTGGTCGAACCGCCCTTGGTGGCAATGCATGCTTGAATTTGTCGAGGCAAGAAGTGGTAGAGGTTCCTAATGTCATCCTGTGACACATTCTGCCAGGCATTCATCAGTTATCGCTACATATCTGCTATATTTTGTGGTGCCCAATCTGACGGCATACTATGTCCCAGACATGCTCGATTGGTGAAAGGTCTGGTGACCTTGCTGGCCAAGGAAGAGTATCAACCACACAGAGACAGTCCAGAGATATGTGAGCGGTATGTGGCCTGACATTATCTTGTTGGAAAATTTCCCCAGGATGATGTGCCATGAAAGGTAATGCAACTGGCCGCAGGATGGTATCAACATATCATTGAGCATTTAAAGATGTACAGAGGATGACTAAAGATGACCTGCTGTCATAAAAAATAGCGCCCCACACCATCACACCAGGAGTTATGGCTGTATGCCTTCGTAAAATAAAGGCTGATTTGGACTGCTGGGCCCATCCTCTGCAGACACTAATACGGTGGTCATCTGCTTCAAGAGTGAAGCGGGATTCATCGCCTAACACTATACAGTGCCAGTCTGATGGAAAATGACTTCACTGATGTTGTGTGGTAAAAGGCAAATTTCTTAAAGGCTCTGTGCGCCGCCTCGGACAAGCGCCGTGAGATGGTGGATGGTACAGCAGGATGTATACACATGGCTGTAGTGTGTTGAATAGTCAACAATGATACCATAGGGATGGTTTGGGCCTGGCGAACAATCATCCTATCTTGCCTCACATTTGTGCTCCTTGGCCTTCCAAAGCCTTCATTTCGTTGGCAATTACCTTGTAGCAACTATTGCTGCCAACATCTTTACACAGCAATGTCTGTACGCTGCAGGTGGCGGCCTATTGCTCAGTATGACCAACCATCTTCACACAACCCTAATATGAGACCACGTTCAAAGTTGTTTAGTTGTCTGTAAGGTCTTTGATATTATCGTAATGGCATCTTTAGTTGCTTCTTTATGAAATTACAATGGCAGCAACAAAAAAAGATAAATTTTCTGCCTCTCTTACTGGTTTTATACTTTCGAATTGTGCACTAGAAATGCACACAAAATTCTTCTTAATAACACAAGGCTATTATGAGGCTATCAAGGCTATGATCTCAATTCCTGTTCATTTGCCTTGAAACTGTGATCATTTGCATGTTTGATCAAGATGTTTTTGCACACCAAATTTCGTCAAGATCACAAAAGTCCTTCTCTGTGCTTCGATTTTTTTTTTTTTTTTTTTTTTTTTGCAAAAGAGTAGTGTATATATAAATGTGCATGTGCCCATTTTCGCTGATATATAGTTGATATTGTACGAATTTTGGATGTGGCTAAGTGCTGGTCCTATGAGTTATGATACCACATTGCTAAACAATTAACTGTATTAACACAACTTACTTATTAAAACACAGAAGCTACTACAAGAACTCAAACTTCACAGAACAGATGATAAAAATAGTGTGTTGTCAGCTGGTAGTGCGTACAACTATTGCAAAACAATGTGTTGTCAGCTGGTGGCTAGCGCAATTGAACTTGAGACAAGCACAATATTTATGCAATAATTTGTTTTAACAAGCATGCTAGTACATGATAACTGATAAAGTCCACAGTATCAGTAATATGATAGCAGAGATCCCAGAGATTAGTGGGAAATAAAGACAGTATCTGTCTTCCCCAATATAAATCTTATTATGATTTACAAATGCCTGCAGCACCAACAAAAGCAGATACAATGAATTTTGTGAAACATATAAAAACATTATTGAATTCACCTCAGAGCAGGGCCAGGATAAAGGTGAGGCATTTACTTCAGGTGAATAATTAGAAAGGGCACCAAATTAGCTCAGGAAAATAAGACTTTTTTACTTTTTAAAAAAGGAATTGTGATTGCTAACTTTGAAACACGTGAGAAAGATTTATTTTATAAAAAATTTAAGGAATAAAACTTTATAAGCACTATTTATGACAACTTAAAAGTCAGGATAGTGCAACTCAGTTTACATTTTGACACAGCCTTGTGTTAAAATAATAAGCAGCAATATTACTTAAATATGAATTAAAAGACCTATTTTATTACTTTATGGCAATCAAATTTCTTTAAATCATATTTTTATTGTAGGAGTTCCATAAATTTCTAGAAAATGAATTAAGAAGAATTTTGTGTTAGAAACAATCCAGCTGAATTAAGAGGAGAATAAGTGGGATTAATTTGCTCTCCAAATGTGTTTTAATTTCACAGTGTTGTATACACTGTACACTGTTTCCAAACACTTACTTTTGGAATTACCATAGTAAAGCTGATTTACATTTGTGGTAATGAGGTGCATAGTCTAAATATAGCCAAGCTACCAACATCAGTAGTTTCATATTGTTTCCCTTTTACCTAAAACGTAGCTCTTATTTTGCCATAAACACAAAATAAGCTTTTCTAAGAACTAAATTTATTTTTGTAAGTTTAAAACTACGAAGTTTGTGAAAATGGCATCTGGAGATTTAACTATGATGTCCAAAAATAAAATGTACTGTATTATCAATCTCTTTCTCCATTTTCCATTTGAGTTTTTGTTCTGTTGTATCTGCATTTAGTTTCTCTCAGAAATGTGCAACTGATTTCATTTGCAATGGCTCCTTGCATAGTTACAATTGTTGCTAGATGGAATGAATGAATTGAGACCATAGTTTCATTTTCTGTTAAGACAAGAATGTGAGACATAAGGTGAGATATGTCTTCTCCTTTTCTGAGTTTTTTAATTGTTCATAAAATGATTTGTTTAAAATCAAAGACATTTTTAAAAATGTCTAAATTTTGATTTTTAATGGAGGTGGAAGAATTAGGCCAAACTATGCAGGCTAATTCTAAAGAAACTAGTTTTAAATTATAGAAGGAGTCAGTAATAACTTAGGTTCTTAAATAATAATTGTGATCAAAGAAGTATTTTTCCACCAGTAGACAAGTGGATAAGAACACTGGTAGTTTAATTTGTACTCATATTCCAGCAAATAGATGACTGCATGGGTGCTTTTATGTTTTTTCCAATGTGAATATGAGGCAGTTTCACTATGAAAGTTCTATATGGAGCTATTCTTTCCCTTAAGCAGATAGCCTTTACCAGCTTTGCCTCAGCTAACCAGAAAAATAAAAAAATTATTTAATTAATGATTTTAAATTATTTAACTTTTAAAGTGGGATATAAAAATCAGTATCTCGTATTTTATATAATTTTTGCTAGATATTATTGCTCAGAACATATATTAATGCACCAGATTTACATAAGGCGCCAAATGATAAATCTTTGCAGTGAGCTGAAAATAATAGCATCTTGAAACAGAATAGTAAAAATCTTTATATATGTTATCTACCTCAAATTTAATACTACAAGAAAAGGAAAACTTCACAATCAAAAACTGTTATTGTGCCTGCACATAAAGCTGCAGTTTTGATCATGTGTTCAAATTCTGTTGGGCAAGCTTTCATAGTTTTCTCTACATGTACAGTAAATAAAGTTTGCCATAGAAAATCCTCCATGAAGACATCGTTTTATTGAACCAAACAAGCAATCATAGCAGAGGAATAATCATTTTATTTATAACAGACCAGAGGAAAATATTTGTAATTAATGTGGAAATTTAGCTTTAAAAATGAATACATTAACAGCACTTGCAGTGTAACAACAACAACAACAACAACAACAAAAAAAAAAAAAAAAAAAAAAGGTTAATATGTCAAACAACCAAGAGTCAATTAATAAGGAATTTTATTTTTCAGAAAACAATTTTTCACTGTAGAAATAAAAGACGGAATACATGTTTTAAGCTAACAAACAAAATGGAACTGTGAAAAATTAAACAAGATGTCTTTTGATTTTCATTTTCTAACTGGTAAGAAGCTAATAACAACATTTAAATAATTTAAAAGCAGCAGATTAACAACATTCAAATATCCAAATGATATAACTGCTTCACAAATTTCATTAGAAATGTATAACTGGTCCAGGTTTTATGGAGAATAGACTTGGACAATAAAGCTCCTTCAAGTTTAAATCTTTTTAATGCAGCTTAGTTGAGTAGTATATACTGAAGTTTGCAAAATGCATTACAAACACTTTAAAATTGGCAAGATATTATTAATAAGGTTGACAGAAACTTCAACAAACTTATGAAGCTAAAAAATTACATAAGATCATTTATTCAAAAAAACTTTAAAACAGGGTTATTAAAAATTGAGTAAAGTAATTATTATAAATTGAGTAATCAAATAAGAGTCTTAAAAAACTCATAAATTTATTTATTTATGAGTTTTTTTAAATTAAATTAATAAAAAAATACTGACGATTTAGCTTCAATAATGGCATGAAAAATTATATTATAGAAAATCAAGTTAGAGCTTTATTTTTAAACATTAATTCCATTACTATTTATATTATTTCACTGTTATTTAGCAGAATGGCATTTTTTACATGTTTTTTATTTAAAAACTATAAATCATTACTTCTGTCATTTTTTTGAACAGCTGTGATTAAAAATTTTATTATGGTTAGAATATTATGATTTACAGTTTTTGCCTCTGATGAATATGATATTGTACAAATAAATATAGTTAATTCATTTCCATGTAGGAGTGCATATTTACCTTTTTGCCTCGAGTTAAAAAATATCTAGGTACAGTTCTGTTTCAATGTAATAAAATTGCCTCAACTGCATAGTTTATTTGTTATGACTTTTTAAAATGTTTTACAAATGTTTAAATTAAAAAAAGTATAACTCAATGTTTCACATAACAATAATAAATAAAAAGAATTAAAAAGGTTTAATGGTGTGAAAAGAACATAGTTTATAACAATATAATAAATACATATTCATAATATTTAACTGCCATTATAAATGAACTTCATTTAAAAATCTTCTAATGAAAAAGTACAAATTTTATATGAAAAAGTAGCTAAAAATAAAAGTATATACCCAAGCAATTTTGACCCCATATATTTACGAGTATTCTTAATACAACTATAAAAAGCGTGCATCACATAATCTTCAAAATCCTCATACTTCATGCATAAATTGGTAGATTTATTTAAGAAAACTATTATGTGTTAATTAAAAAATTTCTGAACCTAAAATCCTCCCAAAATAAATAAATTACACATTATTGTGGGTTTAGAGCATCCACTGTAAAAGAAGATTGTGAGCTCTGCAATTAATCATCAAAGATGGCCACAGACTGAAAATATGCCTTACTTAACTCTACCCTCCTAGGTAACTTAACTATTCGAATCAACAAATGTTTCATACATACTTAATTGTTTTTTACAACATTTAATGGATGGGAGTTCTTTGCGCAAAAGTAAATAAATTTTAGTTCTTTTAGAAATGGTGTGAGAAACATAGAACCAATTTTCAACATATAAACGGCTTTCTCCTTTCAGCAATGTTCAATGATGCATCTCCAAAAGCTTTCGCTGTAAACAGATAGGTGTATTTTGTGATCATTTTTACATATACTATTAAGAAATAAAATCCTTTTTCTTGAAAGAATACTACACATTTTATCACCTTGTCACATATACATCCCTTTGAGTCATATATAACAAAATTATGCGACACCGATGCATAGGAAATTAAAATCCTTTTACAGCCATATCAGCAGCCTGTGAAAGAATTATATACAAGAATGCCACTATAAACTACATGCAAAAAAACACAAGTAAGGGAGAAACAGCATGCAAGAAATAAATATATGCAGAATTTTGGGTACTCTTCTGTTATCGGGATTAGATTAAGAAATGTATGTATGTAATGCACATGCATCTGTATATGTATGGGCGTATACAAACTCATATGTATGTATGTACACTGCTCAAAAAGAAAATGGGACAGTGCTATATCTCCCGTTCTACTGGGCCGATTGACAAAATTCAAACTACGTTTTTCATGTCTCGAAAGCGCGACTTAGGATATATATTAGATTTATATATAGTACTATTCTAACATAGGTATTTTGACACAAAATCGGACTTTTTCTGAAATAACATACCAATTTTTTTACATATTTCGATTCTACGACTCAAATTATGCCAGAATACCAAGTTTTGTAAAAATCATGCGAATAGTTTTTAAAATATTAGCTCTCAAAATTTTAGCTCCTCAATGTTAATTGAATTTGGCAAATATTTATTAATATCTCTTTTTTTATTAAACTTTTTTGATTTTTTCTCTCACATTTCGAAATTTTGGTTCATTCCAAATAAAATTTACCGATTTTTTGCGTTTTATTTTTTAAATTTTTATTTTTAAATAATTTTTATAGATTTTTCGAAAAAAATTTTGAATTATAACCTATAAAATTTTTACCATCATCTTAAAGTAGGTGTATTTTTAAGCATATCTGCAAAAAATTAGACTTTTTTATTCAAAATTTTCTAAGATATACACGAATTTACATAATTTCGCGTTTTGAAATTTGGCACCTTTTTTTTGAGCGATAATAACACCAAATGTGGTCTATGGATTTTTGTTACACTGAATTGCCACAGCTATTTTTAACCTTAAACTTCAAGTAAAATTTTACGGAGAATTAATTATATGACAATTTTTCCCTCAATGACGCGTAATAAATATTTATTAATACTATATGAAAGGCTATTTTTTAAATTATAGATGATATTATTCAAATTTTTAACTATTTCTTTTTAAATTTTTCTCGTATCTTTTCTTTTTTTAAAAAATTTACGAGTAAGTTTTTGTAAGAGTAAATTTTTACCTTCGGCGTTTTATCGTCTGCTACTTTACTTCGTTTAAATCGAATTGTCTAAAACTGAGAATTTTCGTTTGATATTTATTTGAATTTTATGACATTAACTGCATAATTTATTTCTAAACAAACTGTTGCTTTTGAAGTGGCTGAAAGAGCGGCTGATACTATTATCCATATTTTTAAAGCACAATATATTTTTATAGAAACATAATATTTAGAATAATCATTTTTTATAAAAGTCAGATTAGGATATAAACATACAGGATATAAACATACAACCCTCTAGAGACTGAATTAATGGAAGTTCAATGGTTATGTAGAAATGATCTGCAGCTACTTAATGGCTGGATAAGTCAGCAGATTCTGTGGACAAGTAAGAATAATTATATAAACGACACCAACATTCTGGATTCAATAAACAACGAGGATACGATTTTTACTAAATGAATTTAAGAAGTTTTAAAACATAAAAAATCAACTCATTTTTTTTCCTATAATGTATTTTTGTGCGTAGCGTATTTTCATTATATCCTTAAAATTCTAATTTAGAATGTAATTAATTGTCAAGAACTGAATCCTAATCATCAGTAATATAATAAGTAATTATTACGGTTATTAATAAATCCTTCTTATAAAGTAATTGCAAATATTTCAAAAAACTTTCCGTCTGAATGCAAACATTTTTCTATGCAAATATTTTTAATTTTATATTAATCAAGATTGCACACCATATTACTTATTTCCACTTCAATTCTTACCGTCAGTTCTAGTAGAATTTACAAATCAATTATATTTAATTAAGGATTGGATTGGATTATTTAATTATGGCAAAGCACACGAGGGCTATCTGCCTAAAGGAAGGGATGCCTTGGTGGAGGACTTTCTAAGGGAAACTGGCTCATATACACGTTACACATGGGGAAAACCACGAAACCGCCCATGCGGCCAGCCGGTTCGCGGGATTCGAAACTCGAACTGAACTACCAGTGTTCAGCATCTTTACCGCTCGGCCGTTGGTGGGCTATTTAATTAAGGAATGACCATCTAAGTTAAGAAACAGCGTACCATAACAACATTTCAATTATTGGTTCCGTATCTTTCATGTTACTCCCGATTGGCTAGCTACATGATTTTTAATGAGTATTCGGATTTTACTAGTAACTTCACTTGGAAATCGCGCTTAAACTATGTTAGTTGGTTATTTGAACATAGAAAGAACATGGGAGCTATTTGATTAAGATGCTTTCATAGAGAATCTTTGTAAAGAGAACGTAAAAAACTACGAAAACCAACCATGCAGCCTGGGTTAGACTGAGTAGCAAACAATTAATATTTAACAATCTTTTCTTTTTCAAATACTAGGCAACTGATGAGGCTCCAATTAAATCTCCAATTTAATATTTTATTTGTAAATATTTAAAATATTGTTGTATTCTTTGACACAAAAAGCAGAATTTAAGTTTTGTTGACTCGTTAGTAAACTACCAAGCCGTAGTGCAAATGAATATTCAATTTCTTTGGCAATAATTGTATTCACTTAATATTCTTGGAATATGAGCTAAAGAAGAAACATTCTCGGAAGATTAAAGAAGTGTTTAAATCCAGTGATATTAGGTTTGTCTTACAAGCTCAGGATCAAAACGATTCTGCAATTGCCCGAGTAGTTGACTTGTAAATGGATGTGAATTAAGCAGATGACTTTTAATCTTACGTTATTCAGCCAGAAAACGTATTCCAAATGTTTTTTATTGCATAACAAT
This sequence comes from Stegodyphus dumicola, assembly GCF_044657685.1. Classification (NCBI taxonomy): domain Eukaryota; kingdom Metazoa; phylum Arthropoda; class Arachnida; order Araneae; family Eresidae; genus Stegodyphus; species Stegodyphus dumicola. Next base: position 180,100,745 of record NC_140776.1, on the reverse strand, counting down.
GCATCTTTTCATTATTCAATAACCAGTCGGAGAACCGCTTGTGTCCGGAAAATAAGTATGTATATTCAATTGTCCTGCATGTTCTTCAAATTTGTCTTCTTGTGATTTTTTTTCTTTCTCAAAAACTAAAGTTGCCTCTCAAAGGAAAGTTTTTGACATTGAAGAGACAAATTAATATGACATCTACTTTTAGAGGCATGTCAAAAACAGATCTCTACAAACCTTCTTTTCCATTACATGTTGTGCAGTCAGACAAAAAGTTACATCAGCGTAAATTCTATAATCTATTTTTATTACACTCTGATTACTTTATTAACATACAGTGAATATATACTAAATCTTTTACTTTAGCTTAAGTAATTCGGAATTTTTGACGGAATTGTTGTCGGAACTAGGACTTAGAAGATAAGTCAAATTAAATATTTCGATAACCCAGTAAATTCAAGTTCGAAATTTCAATATTTTATTTTCGGAGGGAGGGGAAATGTTTTCAGTTTCGGTCCATTATACTAAGTATATTTGCTTCGATTTTTTATTTTTCCATAAAAGCGAAAATTTTACGCATGGTATACATATAACGCATAGCTTCAAATTAAAATTTAATAATATACAGAGTGGTTATAATATTGAAACGGTCATAAAAGGAAAACTACTGGATCAAATGTTATCAAACTTGGAAATCGTGTAAAGGAGGTCATGGGAATTTATTTTCCGTGAAAAAAAGGAAGTTGGAAACCTCACCACCAGGGGCGAAATGGCGCTGTATGCAATATTGTTAAACGAAATATGGGTCGGAATCTAACTTAACCTTTTGTTAAACGGGTTTAATATGTTGTATACCCTTAAGAAACTTTGAAGTAGGCAAATTGCCATTTAAAGACGTTAAATTCGATAAATGTCGAGTGCGCCATCCCTGTAAGTGAAAATTTCGTCCGTGAAAACCACGAATTAGCGATTAGAAAATGTGAGATCGCAAATCACTCGCACAAGTGCGTACAATCTGGAAATCGTTTTCTTACAGATCGCTAATTTTTAATTTTTTAAGCCTGAATTCGGCACTAAAACATGAAGATACTGATTCAAAACGCTTTTAATCGATTTGGGCCAAAGAAATCTCTCATGTTATTTATCTAGTTCCATTGCATTCTCCTACTGCATTCGATTGCATAACAGTCATTTCACACCGTTTACTGTTGAATGACAGCTAGTTTTATAACTGAACCATTTTTTTCTGAAGAGCAGTCGACAGCTGGACCACTGCGATTGCAGCTCACTTAGAGCCAATATTAAAATGTTTCGTGATACATGAACTGCAGTAACGTGGCATTTTAGATACTACGATTTTTATGCAGGGCTGGGCACCACCTCAAGAGTGTCGCATAGTTACATAGGCAACATTTCACGAATGAACGTCTTATAGACTAACACTTCCCCTCTTCCCACCAGACGTCAACCTCTGTGACTTTTGTCTATGAGGTTATCTCAAAAGCACTGTTTATGGTGATAATCTAAACAATTTGGCAGAAATGAAAAATGTGATACACTGATAACATTCCTCCTGATATGCTACGTGTAACGTGTATACGAGCCAGTTTCCCTTAAAAAGTCCTCCACGAAGGCATCCCTCCCTTAAGGCAGATAGCCCTCGAGTGCTTTGCCGTAATCTAATAAACCAAACCAAAACCAAACCTGATATGCTAACAGCTGCTGTTGAGAATGCAGTAACATGATTTAACTTGCTTTCAGAAAATGCTGGACGCTACATTGAACATGCTTTGTAACACGTTTCGGAAAATATTAAACACATTTTAAACAGATGTTTTCGTGTCTTATTTCATTTAACAATATTGTATACAGCGCCATTTTTCCCCTGATGGTGAGTTTTTGAACTCTTTTTTTTCCGCCGAAAATAATTTCTCATAACCTCCTTTACACGATTCCCAAGTTTGATAACATTTGGTCCGGTAGTTTTCCTTTTATGACCATTTCAAAGTGGAACTTTAATAATAACCACCATGTAAAAGAAGCTTTAAAAGTCTGACAGTTTGGTTCAAGTCCCAACTTTAAAAAATATATATATAAATATAAATTTTTATATTAATTCTCTTAGAAAGCATGTTTTAAGAAGCTAATTTTTCTCTCGCGTTATAGATTGTATAAAAAAACATGATCTTTAATATGATTTAGATTGTTTCAGCCGATATAAGAATCGGGTTACTCTGTGGTACAGAATAAACCCTGCTGGACTGTTTTATTTCTTTGTCATTTAGCAAAAATCTTTTAATTAAAATATTTATCCTTTGGACTTCGCTTTAAACTTTATTTATAGCTAAAATGACTAGAAAATGAAAAGCTGTCTTTAGCTGAAACGCAATTCATATAATTGATATTTTAAAAAATTGACAAGAATGCAAAATGTATGGAAGTCTAGCAGTCGAAAAATCTTAATTTTCTTGTGTGAGCACTGAAAATAACTGTAGAAGGAAAGAAGAAAATTAGGGAGAAAAGTAAGCAAAAATTTGCAGGGAAATTTGGCTGTCAGACGTACCAAGATGTTAAAAAAGTTGGACGCTTTCGAATATACTTTCAGGATACTTCAAAGAATTTAGGAGTTCAAAGAGAAAACACTTGGACGAGTACACCAGCAAATACCATCAATTGAGCTTGTGTTAACAGAAAAGACAAAACGATATCATTGCAGATTAAAGTGAAGAGCGACTGGTTTTAAACTATATGGTTGTGTAAATTACGTTATAGAACATCATATCGTATCATAAATGGTGAATCCCATGATTTCCTCAGTCGAATTATTTGAAGATTCAGGAGTTTATCCAGTGATGTATGTGGATGTCACTTAAAGATGTATTTTTTCCCTTCCTGATGAAACAGCGGCCGAGCGGTAAAGTCGCTGAACACTGGTAGTTCGGTCCGAGGTTCGAATCCCTCGAACGGGCTGGCTGCATGGGCGTTTTCGTGGTTTTCCCCATGTGTAACGTGTATGCGAGACAGTTTCCCTTAGAAAGTCCTCCAGGAAGGCATCCCTCCCCTTAGGCAGATAGCCGTAGTGTGCTTTGTCATAATAAAATAAACCAAAACCTTTTGATGAAACCAGTCTTTCCTTTCATCTCACAGCTTCAAAATATTTAGCCTCTAAAGAGTGATAAAGGCTCTGACGAAATACTTCGTGAAGAACTTTCTAAAAGAAACCAGCTGTCATATGCGGTACACATGAGAAAATCCACGGAAACGTCCATGCAACCAGCCCGTTTACCGGTGTTCGAACCCCGGAGTGAACTACCAGTGTTCAGAAACTTTACCGCTCTGCTGTTTGTGGGCCTTTATGAAATGGAAGGCGATAACTTTATTTAAAATGATTGTCAGAAATACTCAAAATGTTTCGAAAAGTTGGATACTTTTCAATATACTTTCAGAATGCTTAAAGAAACAGAGAAGAAAAATAAATTTTTTCGTAAAATTTAGTATTCGTATTTTTTTAAATTTAAAACTTTTCAATCTTATGATATTTGATTCTTGCGATTTCAAAAATAAAATATTTGACTAAAATATGAATAACATTTTAAGAAACCAAATGTAGATTAAAATTGTGTAAAGCAATGGGCACAATGATAAAACTGTTTAAAGCAGTGTATGCAAGTCATCCTAAGTTAAAATATCGGTTATACATCTCTCTTATTTATATATATTTTTTTCTGAACGGAACATTGAAAGGCGTGTAAAACTGTGCTTTACTGTATTTTCTCTTTTAATATAGTATGCAGTTTTCAAACGCATCGTAGTCTGGGTTACAAAGTATTCTTCCGAAAAAAATGCAGTTCAAATAAATAAAATCAAATTCTGGAAAATTGATATTAATAAATATATTTAAAATGCTCAGTTCGAAGGAATAAATAGAAAATTTTAAAACAATTATCTGAAGAGACAATGCAACACAAACAATTAAAATAAAAGTATAAAAATTTAAAAATGACCTAAAATAATAGCTATGACGAAAAATATATATAAAGAAAACTATTTGAAAAAAAAAAAAATAAACGCTGCACTTTTATTTACGCAGTTTGAATAGGTAAATAGAAATTTTTAAAACAGTTATTCGAAAAAAAAAAAAAAAAAGTGCAAGTTAAACAATTAAAATGAAATTCGAAAAAGAAAAAATTACTTAAAATAATAAGTTATAATTAAAAATATAATATAAAGAATATTATTTGGAAAAAAGGAACGATGGTGACTTTTTTTCCTAAAGAAACTAGGTTGCAATATATTCAGAAGTTCGCCAAGTGAAGTATTCTTGGCGCAAACTGACAAAAAAGTGCCAACATAAATTTGTGAATTTCTCCGTAAATTTCGCTCCAAATTTTACAAAATTTCATATTTAGGCGTAATTTGAGTCGTAGAGTCGAAATATGTAAAATAATTGGTATGTTACTTCAGAAAAAGTCCAATTTTGTGTCAAAATACCTATGTTAGAATAGTGCTATATATAAATCTAATATATATCCTAAGTCGCGCTTTCGAGACATGAAGAACGCAATTTGAATTTTGTCAATCGGCCCAGTAGATCGGGAGATATAGGACTGTCCCATTTTTTTTTTTTTTTGAGCAGTGTACATATACACATACATTTCTGAATCCAGTCGCACTAACAGAAGAGTACCTAATTTTGTTATATTTTTAATACAAATTTTTATTAAAGTAATATAAAGTTTTTCTTTTTCTTTCTTCAATACATTTCCAACCTCCTTTTTTTTTTTTACTCATGTCATGGAATTTATGCCTAGTAATTTTCTTTCATGATGTCTGTCATAAAGAAAAATATGCATATTTCTTACCACTTCAGCCCATCTTGGTAAGAGAAATCTATTATCATCCAAGATCATTAACCTAAGTTTGTCTGTACCATATCCAGACTTCTGGAGTGTTGGTCCAAGATTCAGTTTCAAGAAATCCCTTTGCTTCTCTGGTGGAAAGCACATTGATTGGAAAGCAAAATCTGCAAGACATCCATCCGTTGGTTCATTTTGCATGGTTATGCCCCAAAAGGTGATATTGTTCTCTTGATAGCTTTTCAAAAACCTAAAATATAAAATAAAAATTAATATATAAAATTTCAAAAATAAACTGCTAAGTTCTAAAAGTTCATATACCCACTTCATATAAATACAAAATTTTAGAACATTATATTTTATATAAATACCATTTCTTTAAATATTATTATTACCTAACAAATAAAATGAACATTAGTAACACATATCTTTTACCCTTAATATTATAATATTTATCATAGATATTTTATTAAATAAAATGCATCTGAAACTTGTATTTGAATAATGTAACATGCACTTAATACAAATTATAAGATACAAATCTATAATTAATGCATAAAAATTAATAATAATATACTTTGTATTTGTATAAATAATAAAAATATTCAAATATGCTCTAATTTCTTCTGGTTACTTCACATGCAACAAGGTTAGATTGTTTTGTACAGCTACTGCTCAAAAGAATATCTATTTAGAGAAGGATATGAGAATATTTTCTGAAAGAAACCGATCTGTATTTGAATCAGAGAGAAAACTATGTAATTCCCATACCCACTGAGTAACCCATTGAATTATCAAAGAATTATAATCTGACGACAGAAAAAAAGTTCTCTGACCTTGGGTTATCTAGAATCACAAAGTGGAAGCAATCATGTCCATCATGTTAAAAGACAGAACAATTCCACTCCATTAGCCCAAGAAGAATCGGGATAGTATATCATCTGTATAGAGCATAGGTTCTCAACCTTATTTGCCAAATCTAAACCTTATTTTGCTTTTGAGAAAATTTTCTTTTTCAAAGCCCCCTGAATCTGAAACACCTATTGCCAGTATTATATATTTAAACATGTAATATTATATACTACAAAGGTAAGACAGGATATGACCCTATCCTTATTCTGAGTTTAAAGGCTGTTTCAGTGAGAACAATTAAAATTCACACTTAATTATATTAAAAAGTATTTTTATTAACGTTCAAAAGACATTGAAATTATTACTTATCTAATGAGAAGGTGAATTCGATGCATTTTAAGGAGTTTGTTAATATCAGGCTCTATTTTACTTAAAAACAACTGTAAGATACCGCATTCAGTAACATGGAGCTGATTTCTCTTTTTAGTTACCGCCGTTGCTATAGCACTAAATCCACATTCAGCTAAATAGGAAGATGGGGATGGTATCAGAAATCATTGAATGATCGACCATAATCCTGGGTACAGTTGCAAAATCAGCTTCCGCAGCCAAAATTCTTGGTAGCCATTCTAGAATTCAATTTTTAATTCTTTATTTGTCATCAGTTCTAGTAGTTCTTCTAACTGGGATGATCCTGCTGTGTTGACATTTGAAAAAGGATTACGTGATCAAGTGTTCCCTACTCAGATATAAAATGAGAACAAAAACTGTCACTTTCTTTATGAACTTGATTCCATATAAATTCAATTAAATATAAATCTAAATGGTGTTGTACTATTCCAAGATGTCTTTTGTTGCTCCATATTGATGAATTCCACAGCCTTTTTATGATTTGAGTATGTGCATCAACATAATCAGCCCTGCAACTTTGAACCTTGTTCTGTACAAGGCAGGTCCCAAATTTCCATCCTTTTTTTCAAACAAGAGAAAAACAGAAAAATTCTTACAAAAAATAGGAATATGTTAACAGTTAATTTATATTTTCTTTACAAAACTTAACCTGGCTCACTGAGGATCAGGACTATATAAAACAAAAGTAAAGTCCTCTAAGGTACGACAGTGCATTCGGCCATTTTTAAGCTAGGCAATTCCTCTTAACTTTCATGCATCATGCAAGAGATATTGGATACCTCTTGCTGTGATTTGTTTGCTTTGTGTTTTTTTTTTATTGACTACACCTCTCACATTAATAGAACTTAGATAAACTGTAATATAATGTTAATCTAGAATAAAAAATTATTTTTTGTTTTTATTAAGAACATAAAATGAATTTCATGAAAATTAAATTATTTCGAAGAACAAGTTTTAAGATAACAAACTCTTGCTACATTTAATTTCCTATCTGAGCCCCGCCTATAAATTAACTTTCATCGTGTTGTGTGTACGATGTTTTAAATATTTAACAAAGTTAAACTAAACATACTTATGTAACTTGTAAAAGGTGTAAAAATGAGCATAATTCTGCTGCTTATTATCATAAAAATTATGGCAAGTGCTTCTCTTTAGAGGCTCCAGTTTTTAAGAATGTGTAGTGACGAACCGCTTATCCATAATTGGCGATAAATTGCACTGTTTGTCAGTAGTGTAAAAACACTCGATAATGAAATTGATGAGTACCTTTCCTAATTAATGGGATTTGTGAAGAAGTGATTATAAATGAAGGTGATATTACATAAGTTCTCTATTTCAATGAGAATACCTGAATCGTCAATCAACTAACTTTTTGCAAAATCCATAAATTAGTTTTAAAATTAGGAAAATATAGCTACCGGTAGTGAAGAAAGTGATTAAGAGGTTGCTGAGAATGAAAAGATTTTGGTTCACAATTCTCAGTACAGGACTGAGAACACCAGAATTTTGTAACTGATCAAGATATTGTCTCTATTAAAGAGAAAGTATTAGCACAAAAAAACAAACCAGTTTAAACAACTTATACAGAAAGAACTATTCTATGAAATAAACAAATGGGCCAATATTAAGCTTTTACATAAATTTTTATTCCGTGGTTACAAATGCTCCATTATTTTATAAGCAACTATCTCATATTTTTAACTTTATAATTTCTACATGTCATCTTAATAGATTTAAACTCATAATCTAAAATCTGGAATTGCTGAAATCTCTACAGTTACAAATCTTGGATTTAGTGTAACGAAACGTTCTAGATCAAAGTCGAATCACTCATAATCCAAAAGACGAGATGCATGGCCTGGAGGGTTTTCCATAAATTTTAATTAAACTTAATATTTACATATATACAATGTAGGCTAAAATGCCTGAATCGAATATTTAATGCTCAAGAGGCAAGAACTGAATAGTTCCAGCTTAAATATCAATCGAATTCAATCGAAAGAATATTTTTTCAAGTCACGTGTTCAGAAGGGGAAAGGTCAAGTAAGCCAATAGATGGACTCCTAACGCCATCTCTTGGCGATATCAAAGAATATTCCTTAACACACTCCCCACCTGAACTCTGACAAGAGTTCATCTAACTCAGTTATACATACAATCAAGTACATAAATCACTATTCTATAAAAATATTAAAATATACTAATTAGTCAAACACTTCAATTCCAATACAGGTATCAAATAATAAATGTTATAACTAATAAATGAACTAAATTTTAAAATATTTTCCACTTAACTGAACAAACTTAACTAAGGATATTCAATTTAATCATTAATAGACAAAAAAAAGGAAAAAAGCATAACTAAATCGTTAAAGTTCAAAATATCTAAAGTTCAACAGGATATAGATGTTGAACAGTACGTTTTAAAATCCCATTACCAGTTTTTAATTCGAATGATCGGACTTTACCATCACGTCCAGGAATAATTTTTATGATTCTACCAAGTTTCCATAAGAGTTTGTTTTTATTATCTCCTTCGACTAAAACAACATCTCCTACTTTTAGTTCTGGTTGAAGTTGCGGATTCTTCAAGAAATGGGCAGTTCTAAGATCTAATAAATATTGTTGCTTCCATTTCCACCACAACTGTTTTAACAGCAATTCTTGATAACGCTTTCTTTTTAACAGCGTTTTTCTTGTCGTTTCGCTACCGATGATTCTAGAAAAGGTCAAAGGATACTTCAAATCAGTTTGTCCAATGTTTAAGAAGTGCATTGGAGTCAACGGTTGCGGCTCGTCATTGTCGTTGTAAACGTAACTTAGAGGTCGTGAATTAAGAACTGACTCCACTTCAATAAGTAGTGTAGACATTTCTTCGAAAGTCAACAATGCTTTTCCTACGATTTTTCTTAAACATTCTTTAACAGATCTAACAAGTCTCTCATAAAACCCTCCCCACCATGGGGCTCGTTCGATTATAAATTTCCAATGGATTCTTTCTTTGGCAATGAAATTCTTGAATTTGTCATCTTTTAAAACTTTCGAAAAATTCTCAAGTTCTTTCTTTGCCCTCTTAAAGGTCTTGGCGTTGTCAGAGTAGATGATTACGCAGTTTCCTCTTCTGCTCAAAAATCTGCGAAATGCAAGTAAAAAGGATTCTCTTGACATATCTGATACAAGTTCTAAGTGTACAGCTCGGGTTACTGCACAAACGAACAAAACAATATAGGATTTTCGAGTGTCTTTAGAACTCTTTACGTAAACTGGTCCGGCGAAATCAATTCCACAGACTGCAAATGGAGGCGATTCTTGGATTCTATCCTTTGGTAAGGGTGCTGTCATCTGGTCTGCTGGTTTAGCTAAATATTTTTGGCAAATTGTACAACCTTTTAATGCTTTTTTGACTAACTGTCGTCCTTTAGGAATCCAGAAGCGTGATCTGACTTTAGCTAAAGTCGCAGCAATTCCTCCATGCATTATTTTCTCATGTTCTTTGCATACAATCAGAATCGTTAGTCGAGAATTTTTAGGTAAGATTATTGGATGTTTATTATCTAGTGAGAAGTCAGAAAATTCCAGTCTTCCTCTCAACCTCATGATTTCCTTTTCATCAATATAAGGAAGAAAATTATACAAAGGAGAATTTTTTCCAACTGAATTACCTTCTTTGAGGGATTTATATTCTTCGGCAAAAAACTTTTTTTGCTCTGATCTTATCCAGAAGTTTTCTGCTTCTTGTAACTCTTCAGCTGTGAGAGTTCCTTGAATGTCGCTAGTTTTTCTTAATTTTCTAATGAAACGTGTTGTGCAAGCAGTGACGCTTAACACCTTCTCTAATTTGCTATATTTTGATATGTCGAAAAGATCATCTGCACTTTTTTCGATTGTACATTCAAGTTGATGTATATCACCGGATCTCTTTCGGTATTCCAGCTTGTTTTCATCTATTGTTTCTTTAATATCTAATCTTGGCCAAAGTTCGTGAGGGAGTTGAAGCCATTGGGGACCTTGCGTCCAAATGGTCTCATTTATTAACTTGGAAATCTTCATTCCCCGAGATACGAGATCGGCAGGGTTGTCGACACCTGGGCAATAATGCCAATCTTGAGGTGAACTCAATTTTTGTATTTCTTCGACACGATTCCTGACAAAGGGTTTGAAGGCTTCAGGTTGTTTCTGGATCCAAAAATAAGTAATTGTTGAGTCTGTCCAAAAATAGCACGGAATTCTCAATTTCAGTGCTTTCAGAATATTGCTGACTAACTTAACTGATAACAATGCCTCCATTAATTCTAACCTCGGTAAAGTAAGGGATTTTAGTGGGGCTACCCTATTTTTAGAAGAGACAAAGGTCGTTTTGATTTCTTTATTTTCTGTCGTGAAACTTAAATATGCAACTGTACCATAGGCTTTGACACTTGCATCTGAAAAGCAATGTAGTTCGAGATTTTCGACATTAATGTTCGAGTGCATGAAAAGGTAACGAGAGATGGAGAATTCAGCCATTTGAGGTAGCTCTTCACACCACTTTCTCCATTCAGAGGACAAATCTTCAGGTAACGGTTCATCCCAATCTATTTGTGACAACCAAATCTTCTGTATTAAGCACTTTATTCTAACAGTGAAAGGTCCTAAAATTCCAATCGGATCGAATATCCGACCCAACACTTGTAGAAGAAATCGTTTTGTTTCTATTGGTTTAGATGTGAAAGACAATAAGTTCCGAACATCAAAATACAGTAAGTCCTTTGAATTATCCCATGCCATACCTAAGACTTTAAATAGGAAATTTTCTCTATTAAAATCTTCAGGATTTTCATCTGGAACGATACCCTTTTTTACCCACAATTCATGTAATTGTTTCGAGTTACTATGTCATTTGTGAAGCTGCATGCTTGCTTCCTTAAATATTTGGACCGATTCTAGACTCATAGTTAATGCTTCATTGATCGTTGGTTGGCTTCCAATCACATCATCTACATATACGTTCTCATTCAAAAAGTTAACCGTTGTAGGATAAAGTTTATTATATTTTTTCAGATGATGTTTAATGGTAGCGGGTAATAGAAATGGACTACTATTTATTCCGAATAAAACTCTAGTGAACCTATATATATCAGGAGAAATGGTTTCATCATTAGGGAAATCGGAAAACAGAAACCTGGTTGCGTCTCGATCTTTTTCATGTATGAGAATCTGTAAAAAGGCTTGTTTTATATCTGCGGTGAAGGCTATTAGATTATACCGAAATCTTAACAATATTTCGAATATTTCAGGGTATAAATTTGGCCCAACATGTAGACAGTCATTTAAAGAAATGGATCCTGGGGCATGCGATGATGCATCATAAACAATACGTAATTTACTTGTAGCTCGATCCTCGCGTATAACTTCCCTATGTGGCAAGTAAAACACGACATCCTCTTCATTTGAAATTTCTGAAACTGGTTCGATAATATTTTGTTTTAACTGATCTCTTAATACATTCCTGTATTCGGAAAATAGATTAGGATCTTTTTTAAATCGTTTTCTAAGTCGATGAAATCTTTGTTCTGCGATTTCCCTATTATTATTTAGATTTGATGTGTCATGTTTCCAAGGCAATCTAACTTTATAGCGAGAATTTTCATATGTTATATTTGATTCGAAATATTCGACGACTTCATTTTCAGTTGAATTGAAGTTTTCCCTCTTATCAATAAGTCCTGAGTTTTCCAAGTCCTAAAATTTTGTTATTTGTTTGGAAATCAAATCTTCTCCTACAACTACATTGAAAGCTAAAGAGACATCATCATCACCTTTTCGTCCATGTAGGCACCAGCCGAAAATAGTTTCCACTGCAACAAGATTTTTGCTTAAGTATTTAACGTGTCCCATTACTATGTTGTAATAATAATCTGCACCAATTAGAATGGCAATGGGTTTTTTACAATCGGGAAAATCTGCGAGCAGCAAATTTTTTAATTGTCTGTTTTGCTTAATTTCTTCTGATTTAGGAGGTGGAATATCTGTACCTGATATATGATCAGTTACTAATAATTCAACTTCTATTCTAGAATCGGGAGAACTTCTATGTTCTAAAGTTAATTTAACTACGTCATAATTCTTTTGGATGGGAGAAGTATTCCCAAAAGTGTAGACAGTCAATTTTTCTTTTCTTATGACTTCGAGGTTTAACCTATCCGCTAAATCGCGAGCACAAAAACTTTTCATACTTCCACTATCCAAGAGAAGTCTGGCAAACACCTTTTCCTTAGCTGTTTTAACTTTTATCATGCAAGTCTGTAAAAGAATTGTATTATTTGCATTATGTGAAACGGCCGAAACAATTTCTTCTTTCTGTTCCTTAGTTTGTGTATCATTTTTCGAAATTAATATACTATCCTTTTTATCACTTGGTGTATTTTTAACTATCCAACTGGATTTAAAACATATGGCTTCTGAATGTTTACCTTTGCAAATTTTACAAACTTTAGTTTGGCGTTGCCGGCACTGTGAGATTTTGTGTTTAGGGGCCAAACAAAGCAGACAACGCGCTTGTTTTTTTAAAATATCTCTCTTCTCATTAACTGTAAGGCATAAACAGGACTCTGAGTCATGGTTTTGAAAACAAAAAATGCAGTTTCGATTTGATGACGCGGCTGCCATAAATTCATGTGTGGTGACAGTTTGTTTATGTTTCAGCGTCGGTGGATATCTGTTAATACCTTTCATTTCCGGGTTTGACTTGCATGGGAAGGATAACGAATTAATCTTTTCTCGCGATTCTATTTCTAATCGGAGAAAGTCTAGAAATTTGTTTAAATCATAGGTTGAAGGATTTTCAGTATTTGTACGATGAAATTCTAAAGTTATATCGTTCGGGACAATTTTCATCAAAATTGGAATAAACATGTTGGAATATGTTTCTGGTTTCACACCGAATGCTAAAAGGCTTCTGACTTGAACGTTAATTGTATCATAAAGTTTTCGCAATTTTGCCACTTCACTTGAACTTTGAACGGGATTTAAATTTAAGAGATTAGAAATGTGTGTATTGATAATAAGGTCACTTTGGCCGAATCTATTTTTAAGAATGTCTATAGCAGAGTCATAATTAGCCTCTGAGATTGAGAGACCTTCTATGGCTGATGCTGCGTTTCCACATAAATAAGTTCTCAAATAATTAAATTTTTCTATCTTCGAAAGTGTAACATTGTCATGAATAGTGACCTTGAATGAATTCCAAAAATTCATCCAATCGTTATAATCTCCGGAAAATTTGTGAATTAACAGTTTGGGTAATTTCACATTGCCTTCAATCTGTCTTTTGGTTTCAACTTCTGTAGATGAATTATTTAAATTCGTGTTGATATTTTGAATATTGTATTTCCTTAAATAGCGGTTGATTTTAGACTTCGCTATTATTATTTTATCGTTATATTCCATAGAAGTGTTAATATCTGAATCTAATTTTGATTCATCTTCAATCAAATTTTGTATTTTTTCATTTAAATCATGTAGTTCCGTTTCTTTACTATTTAACAATTCCAAACAAGTTTCTAACTCTTCTTGATTTTCTTCTTTTAAATACTCATCTACATTTTTAATAATTTGAGTTACAGAAGCACGTATATGTGCTCGATTCTTAATTAGTGTCTTCTGTTCCATTTTAATAAATTATCAAAGGAGACTTACCGTGAGAAGTCTTCGCTTACAAAGCTAATCCAAAAGGCAAAAAACACAAATTTTCAAATTAATCAGATTCTTTCGTGGGGCCGATGCACCATTATGTAACGAAACGTTCTAGATCAAAGTCGAATCACTCATAATCCAAAAGACGAGATGCATGGCCTGGAGGGTTTTCCATAAATTTTAATTAAACTTAATATTTACATATATACAATGTAGGCTAAAATGCCTGAATCGAATATTTAATGCTCAAGAGGCAAGAACTGAATAGTTCCAGCTTAAATGTCAATCGAATTCTATTGCGTAGTGCATCGAAATTCTACCTTCAAGAAGAAGAATATTTTTTCAAGTCACGTGTTCAGAAGGGGAAAGGTCAAGTAAGCCAATAGATGGACTCCTAACGCCATATCTTGGCGATATCAAAGAATATTCCTTAACATTTAGTACTGTATGTGACTGTGATAGATATATGAATGTGTGTTTATGTATAAATTTTAATTTTAATCAAAATGATGCATAAGGCTGTGAATAAGTAAAACTACTTGAGATCTTAGTGCTGCTGTGAACATACTAAATATACTGAAAGAATACGTGTAATGGATGACAAGAAACTTCGATAATCAAAGTAATTTGATACATATCACAAGTAAATATTCGTAGCAGGACATTTTTTTTTTTTTAAACTTATCCTGTATTTTAAAGGTAGCAAACAAATATTGCATGTATGTTCAACCAATAAATTACTTTTTTTTTTAATCTCTCATTATTTCTTAAATAGACATTTCTGAACCATGTAAAATTTCTCTCACGATACCTAATCATAGTCAAACCTGAATTTAAAATTAGGCTATTTATTTCAAGGCATCCATTATAGTAGTATCTATATGCTGTATATATTTCAGTCACATACCTGCAGTAGAAAGCAATAGTATAGAGAGTATATTTCAATTAAAGCTCTACCTGACAAAGTAATTTGCCCATGTCTGATAGTATTTTCCACCAGGTTGACCTTTTAGGCTTCCTTTCCCATTCATTGCATTATTTGTTTTCATCCATGCTGGTGCACTCCATGGACTGCCAAATAAAAGTAACTCATCCTTACTTAATGAAGCAGCATATCTGATATAAGGTATCTAGGGAAGAAAAAAACTGCACTCTGAAAGCTTTAAATTACAGTCTACACATCAAAGAATTTAACAATAAAAATGTTAAAACATTATAAAAATTAAAATAAAAACTATTCTGTAAGAGTTACATATACAGTATGCCTGCAAAGCTCTAGCTACAAATTCGTATGCAAATTATATTCAGTTCCTGCCTCTCTCTATATATATAATTTATTAGTATTGAAAAAACTACTATTTGGGAATAATCCTTAGACTTTGCTTATTACAAGCTTTTTTCTATAATGAAATAAGGAGTATTCAAGGATAACTTGTAATTTTAAATTCCAAATGCTCTTCAGCTAATTTTACTTAAATGAGGAAGAAAAAAAAAAAATATGTAGTCAAGTTTAATTTTCATTTTTCTTGAAATCACATCTTCCCACCTGATAATAATAATAATAAAGCACAAAGTAAATTTACCAAATTTCTGTCAATTTATTTAAGCAAAAATGAAATTTTTTACGAAGCACTCATTGACAAATTCTATATTAACACAATAGAAATTCAGGAACACAATTATCACTATGTAAGCATGTGAAATATTGTGAGAAATAGTCCGAGGGATGCTAAGATAATGAACATCGATTTCTATTCATTCATTGGAAGAACATGAGTTTGTTCAAGTTCACAAGATTGTTTAATGCTGCCTTTTTTTTTTAATCCTGATATTTTGTGGATAAATTTTAAATAATTAATTTAAATTTAGAATATTTTAAATTTCAGTCCTTTTTAATACAATGACAGATAAGAAATTTACTCATCATTTTACTGCTTGCAACGTTGAAAAACGTAAACACATTGCACTGACGGTAACGCAAAAAGTGCAAATTCTGCAAAAGATGAAGGCAGGTGCTACTCCTCGATTTATAGCAGAATGGTATAGAATTGCAACATGATTGTGTATGATATACGAAAAAATAAAGAAAAGCTGTTGAAATTTTACAGCAACAGTGATTCTAACACCGGAAATCTTTGCATGAGGCGAAAACGGCAAACCTCAATGCTGTGTACATATAATACAATGAATAATATAATCAATTTATACATGTAATAATAATTTAATGCATATAATAAATTATTGCAATAATGTATATAATAATTTAATTAAATGTATCTAATACACCTTATTTATTTTGTACTTTTAGTCTGAATATTATGCTTTATCTTTTCTGTCTCGAAATCCGCAAAATTCGCACAACCTCTGGTCCCAAGCTTTGTGGATTTCTGGACTTCTACTGTAATTAATGATCATATGATCAAATAAATGATCGTCTTGTAATGGTATAATAATTTTAAAAGCCACTGCCTGAAAATGCTCATAAAATTAATATATATATATCAGATATTGTTTAATTTTGCTTTATTTATTTCAAAGCTTCATGTACTATCAATCTTATTTAACTTTGCTTTATTTGTACTCAAATACTCAATAAGTTCATAAATTTTGTGGAGTTTTTACTGTTTTACCAAAGTAAAGATGTTTATACAAGAATTACGAGTGAAAAGACTGCGCAAAATGCAGTAAAAAGTGCTTTAGATATGTATTAAATCTTATTTGAAAAAACTGTGACTTTCATAATCACATCATTTATACAATGTATCACATTTAATAATTAAAAACAATTAAGTGATATAAATGTCATAGGTTTCAATGTTAAAGTAAACCAGACCGTCCCTACTTCTTCTTGCATGTGGGTGACGCGTGCCCCACCCACTGGGTTAGTCTATCTCTTATAAGGTCCTTGTTACCTGCACTACAAAGGATATTTTTTAATCTTATTTTTGTGAATTCCTGTGGCAACGCCAGTATACATATTCTAGTTCAGATAATTTTAGGAAGTTATTGGATGCTGTTAAGGAATTTTGTTTGACTGAAGACAGGGAAATTTGAACATAAGGTAAGTGGATATTTCTTTTGTGTAGTGCTAAGATGGATTTCCTTTTTTATGTTATTTTATTGCTTGATTTAAAAGGTTGTTTATTAAAATTACATATTTTTTGTTGGCTGCTCCTTTGACTTTTTAAGTGAATATAGATTGATGTGTACATAGACAAAGTTAAGAGAGTGCACAACGCCTAGTTTGTGCATTTCTGTTAGTGAAAATAGGTCGATGTGTACATGGATACCGAGTTTTTGCAATTCTTTGACTTGTTATTTTGGATTTCTGTAGCGGTGATTTTTGGCACAAAAATCAACCAAATTAAGTAATATACTTTATAAAGAAAATCCTCCTTAGCTAGTTGGAAGTATTTCAAGTCAAAATCATCAGCTACATCATCATAGGAGTATGGACGAGTTGAAAAATCACAGCTAGCAATAGGCACTCTCCCCATATTATACTGTAAACCTATACACAGAAATATGAACAAGAATTAAAGAGAAGGTTGTAAGAGAAAAAATATATATTCGGGGGAAAAAAAAAAGCAACTACACATAACCCTTTATTACAGTGAATTAAAATACAAAATTTCATGCATGAATATATCATGTCCTGCAATCATCATACAAAAATATTGGAATTCAAAAAAACATTAGATATTGCTAAAAATATTTGACTATATACATTCAAAATGCCTAAAAATTGTAACAATTGAAAAAAAAATTTATAACTAAAAATGTTAGCATTTGTCTATTGCCTACTATAGCATTACCATGAAAGAAAATCACCATCTTTGTGATAACCAAAGTTGACTGTTTATTAAAAAAACAATTCTACATAACACTTTGGGAAAACAATTCGTTCTTCAAGAAAGACATTTTATGTACCACAAACAAACTGATAGTGTGTATCAACACTAATTCCTTGATATGTGAAATGTAATATAAATTTTAAGTTCACCAACACACACACACACACAAACACCTTTTCCTTCATTTAAACTGAGAAAGTGGTAAAGAAGAGTTCATTCAATAACATTTGTAATTCTTTGTCTAATTTTGTTCGGAATTTCTGGTTGGCAGGAATATGGTTAGAAATCGAGAATCTCCCACGTAAATTGGGAGAGTAGACAATTCTGACTTTCCTTCTCTAGATTCAATTTCAGATTTAATTAAGAAACACTTTTAAATCCTTTTATTTATTTTGTGTTGGTGAGTTTTCATTAAATCAGAGTACGACTTTAACAAAACTTTTGTTCGCTGAGATTTAACTATATTTTCAGTTGGAAAACATATCTTTATTTTTATATTCCTTGGTATAGTAGTTGAGATGTTACAATTAAATAAATTATATGGCATAATTTAAAAATATTAATAACTTTGTACTTGGTACAAGGAACGAAGCATAAACTGCTAGCTAGTGAAAGTTTAGACATGAAATGGAGCAGTTTAGAAGCTCTGGTAATGTTCTTTATTATAAACTATTTGGTATACCTGTTAAAATATTCATTTTTTGGTTTCCTAATAAAATTAGATAAAACAATAATATTATTTTTGTAATATCTTTAAATTTCTACCAGAAACTGTATCTCATTTTGTATTGGGTCAGTCCATAAATTCATGTGCATTAAGAGTATGTGTGGAATTCACTATGACGCATTTACTAAAACAATACGATTTTGAACCTGTTGAAACTTGTCATCATTTGACTAACATATTATTCAGTTCATTACCAACTTTTGTAAATATGAAACTCATTTTAGTACCCACAGAAGATTAATATAGATAATCAGTACAAACGTGCTGTGCTACATTTTTTGTTTTCGTGTGGTGAATCTGCCAGGTTTACTGCAATAAAAATTAATAGTGTAAATGGTAAACACACTATTAGTGTAAGAACTGCCCAGAAATGGTTTAAAAAATTTAAAGTTGGAAAAAGCAGCATTGATGATGAACCCTGTTCAGGACGTTTTGAACTGTTAGAACCAAATCAAACGATTCATTCAGAAGTTTATAGTAAACAACTTTGCCGTCTAAACTCAGAATTGATGAAAAAACGCTCACGATTGGTGAATATCAAGTAAGTGTTGTTTCCTCATGATAACGCTGGACCGCATACGGCTCAAACAACACTGCAAAAAAATAGTGAATTTAATTGGGAGCTTTTGTCACATCCTGCTTACTCCCCAGATATTGGCCCAAGTGATTTTCACTTATTTCCTACCTTACAAAATTTTTTACTGGGAAAAAAATTAAATTCTAAACAGGATGTACACAATGAACTTTCAAGTTTTTTTGCATCAAAACCAGAGTCTTTCTCAGCAATGGCATAAAAAAGCTGCCTGTAAGATGGCGAGACATTGTAGATAATTGAGGAATTTTATATATAATTGATTAAAATGTTAAATTGTGTTTTTTTATATTATTTAAAAATTTACCAAAAAAATGTGCACAAATTTATGGACTGACTCAATATTTTACTCTGATTATAAGAAAATTATACAATAATTGTAAAATTTATATGACAATTAAAATTATAGAATTACCAGTTGTACACAGATTTTTATGGCTGATTTATTAAATATGTTTCTATCATATCAGTGGTTCTTTCATACTTTCAACTATAGTTTTCCATAATTTAGTATTCCTACTTTCAACCACAGTTAAGAAACAAGGGGAAACGGATCACAAGAAAGAAAAAAATAATGATTTACCATTATCAGAAAAATAACTCTGTAATATCTTTTCTTGAAGTTGCTCTGAAACTGATTTTATATTTATTCCAGCAGCATCTGTAAAAGCACCTCCAAAGCCAAGAATAAATTGACCCATTTGAGAATGATTTACAATTAAAACAGGAATATCTAAAATAAATAAATAAAATTCAAATATATAAAAAAACAAACATTTAAACAAAAACAAAACATTTCTTGTATGCATTTAACAAGTTATTTCATGATATTCAGATCACTAGTAACTTAAATATGAAGATGCCGGTATTTCACATTAGCATCTAAACACAATTTAACACTTTTAGTAACATACATTATGTATATTGAATAATACTATTTTTACTCAGAAATACAAAATATTACACTTGATTTATATTTATCAAATTTCAAAAATAATTTTTTGATTTTTCTTAACAAAATTAAAAAAAAAAAAAATATATATATATACACTTATGGCTGCCGGTTTGGCCTCATTGGTGATGATAATTTAAAGCTCGTAAGAAATTTTAATTTTTTTTTTTTTTTTTAGATTTGGAATGTATTATAGTAAAGTATTTACCACTAAAAATAAAATTTAATATACAGCATGTAGAAACTGTTAGAAATAAAGAGGAATTATAGCTATGAAATTCGCAGTATATTTAAATAAAATTAGAACATTATTTTTATTAAATCTTAGAGATAAAAAAATTTTATGCAGATAAAATACAAAATGAAAAAGGAAAATAAAAAAAATCTCATATTTTACAATCACTTACTCTCTGATATGAAATATCTTTACTGTCTAATGACTTTGAAATTTTGATTTCTAAAATCTATACATGTGTCAAGAGTTACATGGAGATTTACAGCTTTTATTCTCTTTAAATAGCTATCGCAAAAACTAATATATCTAATTTTCTATTTCAGAACTTTTAATTTTATGACATCAAGCCTTTACTACAATAATGCATTTCAGGTCTATTTGTATTAGAAGAGATGTTTTTATTCAGAAATTATTAAAAGAAAAGAAACAATAAATTATTAAAAGAAGTTTGTTAACATTCATATCAAACATAAGAAATTAATGAGAATCTCATAAAACCTATCCATTCAATCACTGAAACAGAACCACAGACTACTATTAAATTAATTTAGACATTCAGCCATTGGCGAGCATTTGAACGATTTCTAATATGCAGCATGTGAAAGATGTACAAAAAATTACGATTTTTTTTTGTTCCAAATAAATGTAACATTTTTCGTTATATGGAATTTTCATGGATTAAAAGAAAAAGACGTAGCGATGTTGTTGGGTATAGAATGTAAATCCGTATTAAAGAATAATGATTGCACAGACTACTGAAATGCACACGTTTTATGAATTTAAGATTGAAATTCAAAAGCAACAATACAAAATATACATAATTGACACAGAACATTGAAATTAAACTTACCAAGAAAGAAAGAAAGGCAAAAATAATGAAATTAAAAAGTATACACTTATCTTCTAATAAAATCTTATCTCTAAATAAAAAGTTTGGCTTCATTAGCAAAATAAATTAGTGATTGTAAGTTAGAAATTTCCCAAATGATGAATTAAAGCTTGTAAGAAATTTTCACATTTTTTTAGATTTGGAATATATTAAAGTAAGAAAAAGAAAAGAAAAGTTAGAAAAGAAAAAAGGAAGAGAGGAAACAAAGGTTAGAGAAGAATAAAGTCTTCACATCATGGCTTATCATGTTGGCTTAGAACAGAGTAGGCCCTCTATTAATAAAAGCACAGTCAAGAAAAAATGTACAGTAATACAAATATATGCAAACATACACTGCAAAATCCCTTAAAACATCTTTCTTCATCTCTTTCTATTTGAACTTTCAGATAAAAAATTAAAAACTTTAAAAATTTTTATAGGGTGTAGACTACTCCAGCTTTTTTTAGTAGCTTGTTAATGAAGTTAATTGGAATTCCATTTTCTTGTAAAATTTTAGCATGAAGAATTTCTTTCAGTTAGAAAGATTTTATAATATATTTTTGTATTTGTAAAGGGATTTTATAGCATATGTTTATATGGTACTTTTCCGTTTGGCTAGCGCAATTTTCCATTTCGCCAGCGCAAGCGATAAAGTTGCCGAAAATGGTACAACCAATGCCAAACCGAATATCCTCGCTGATAACCTTTCATGCCACATTTTCAAAATAAGTCGCTGTTATTTCTTATCAGATTACTCGTTTCTTTCAATACTGGCATACAGTTACATAGAATTTTTTTAATTATAATATAGAAATAGACCTCCTTCCCCTTAGGCAGCTAGCTCCCTGTATGCTATAATCCTTAAGATGAGGAATTTTTAATCGTATCCAAAATGAGTTAATGGCAATAACAGGTTTTCTGCTTGATGTATCAAGTTAGTACATATCTCTTTCTATAGAAAATTGTTTGCTCTGTCTTGCTTTATAATGAAAAATTATTCAAATCTGTTTGTTCTATGTTGCTTTATAGTGATAAATCATTCAAATCTGTTTGCTCTATGTTGCTTTATAGTGAAAAATCATTCAAATCTGTTTGCTCTAAAACAGATTTGAATGATTTTTCACTATAAAGCAACATAGAGCAAACAGTATTTTCAATATTAATTACATTATCATCACAGATATGTATTCATAAATATAATATACCCCAAAACAGCTACTAATGCTTGTGATTAATTTTCATATGAAATTTTGGGAAAAATATATTTCAGGCTACCCCCTTGGGGAAAATAGGCAATTTTTCTTGCGCCATTCCTGTATATATGCAACGCCCTCCCACGTAAAATAGCGTCCATAACAATGCAATAAAACATTAAAAAAATATAATCTCAATAAACTGCATTTTAAATCAAAATAAAATAAAGAAATAACATAAAAATGGAAATATACGTTATCTAATCTGCGCAGTACAAAAAGGCAATATCAACTTACATTATTTACAAATTTCTGTGTCTTCGGTATGTGGCACAAAGAATTCCTTAACAGCATCGAAAACGATGTTAAATATTATCTGAACTGAAATCTGTATACTGTCATTACCACATAAACTCACAAAAGTAAAAATCAAAAACATCCTCAATACTTTTTGTTTCGAAAATACCTTTTTATTACACCCCACATATCTTCCATAGTATTGATATGAGCTCTGGTTTTTGAATCCTTAAATGTCACTGCATAATTTACTGAGAGGTGAACGAAGCCCTTTAAATCTTCATTTACACACCAGTCAATCAATGTTTTCTTTCCTATTTATTTCCTGGTTAATCTTACCACCGGCAGCCATTTTATGGTGTAAAGCACAATATAAATAACGTACTTCCTAACCGACATTCAACGCAGAAATAAACCCTGAGAAATATTTTCCCAACAACATACTTGCCAACCTATGACACTCAAAAATCAGGAGATTTTTTTAAGAAATCAGGAAATTTTTCACAATGTTAAAAAGACTTTTTTAAATGATAAAAATGTAGTTTTTAATAATAAATTAACTTTAAATAGTAACTAATTCTTAAATGCAAGCAACACAAAAATACCTTACACATAAAAAACATTTTTATTACTTGCATCGTCTAAGAAAAAAAAAAAAAGACACTTGAATCAGTTTTCGTACAAATGATATAAACAGCAGCAGATTTTGCTTTCTTTAAGAAAGGAACTTCATAATTTTGTTCACAGCAAAATTATGTAGGCCTGCTTTTGCTAATAAAAGTTTTTCTAATGTGTTATCACTAATATTAGATCTAAATCCGAAGTATTGCAAAAGTCCTCGTTTTCGCAACAACACTGAGAATCCTCTCACACTCTGCATTACTATGGGGAACTGTCAAGATGGCCAACACAATTCTAGACAGTTCACTGTATTTTAAAATTCCATCAGCACCTTTCAGTTTTCCAATTAAACTCCACTGGGTGTCAATCCTAGCTGATTTTATAACTTCATCCAAGTTTTCTAATTGTAAACTGCTGTTATGCAGCTGTTGGAACTGTTTCAATTTTTCCTTCCTTTTAGAACTCCTTTCAAGATAATAATAAATATCAACAATGTGTTCATCCACATATATTGGTAAAGAAGCTGCCCCTTTTTCAGCTGCTAAATTTAAGAGGTGACAGGTGCACCTCATAATCTGCAAATCTGAATTTTCCTTTCTTAAGATGCCTGCAACACCAGTCTTCCAAGCCTACCAATACTGGTGCATTATCGGCACCAAGTGCTAAGCATTTATCCAGAGGGCCTGCATTTTTTTTTAAATTTTAATAATTAGCTGTGCTATATTAAAGCCTGTCAAATGTCCTTCTAAAGTGGGAACAGAAAGTAAACTGCACTCAATTTCTGAAGACTCTTTATTAAAAAAAGAAACAACAAATGGATACAGTTTTGAATCCGTATTATTGCTTCCATCCGTAGAGAGGCAGAACGGAGCTGTTTTAATGCAATCACTAACTGAAGATTTATTTTTCAAACCCATTTCTTTAACAATTGCACCTGTTTTGATTGTTGTACTTGAGTATTTCTTAGCAATTTCACTATCGGGAAACATTTTTCTAAATAAAGCTGCAGTGTGATCCGATGCATTCAGTGGCAGGTTGTGCTCCAATAAAAAGGCAGAGAACAGACATTCTGCATTAATAACTTTTTGGTCCTTTGTTTCCGAAAAAAAATTTAATTTTTCATTTTTTTAAAAACAACTCATGTTATCCTTGTGTTTTTGTGTACGCACATGTTTGAGAATATCCGCACTTCCACCATGCGAAATCGAAAAATCGCAACGACGGGCGGTACACATCGCAAATTTATTATATTTCCTTCAGGAAATAATGGAAGGAAAGTCAACTGGGTACGATTTTTGAAACGTACACGAGTATTTCACCTTTCTCGCAGACGTAACTAAAGATGATAATTTCTAAAACTATTTCCCTAAGGCACGTGTACTCACACAACTCAGGACAAAATGAACGAAATAACTAAAGAACATCCAAATAACAACTTGCTTTATCCTCATTGGCTAATATATGCCAGCTGACATGCAGTGGAACTCCATGCCCATTGGAGAACTGGAGAACGACGTTTCTGAATACGTATAATGCTGTCACTCACAAAGCAGAAGTTATCTGATTCGCAGGGTTTTGTTTTAGATATAATGTAGAGAAAATTCAATTGCTTTCAGACGTCCAAAAGCACTTTTTTTTATTCATATAACAAAGTATTAAGCCAAGTTGCATAAAAATCGTGAGAAATTTTAAGAATAAAGAAAAGTCAGGAGAAATTTATTCTAAATCGGGTTGGTGGGAGAGCGGTTGAAAATCGGGAATCTCCCGCTTAAATCGGGAGAGTTGGGAACTCTGCAACAATTAAAATCACCAATATCACACATTACAACCAATTATGTCATAATAGGGTTTCCAAAATATTCAACGTAAAATACTAAGGTTACCATAAATGAAGCAACAACTTTGCGATAATCTAAAAGGTACCCTAAAATATAGCCTGAAATTTTATATTATTCAAATTTAGATCATGATTATTTACAGCAAAACAGTTGAGGACTATATGCTTAAAAGGAGATATGCGACAAAATGTTTAAAGGAAACCAAGTTGTATTATGTTACGCACGGAGGAAAACTACAAAAGCTCCCCTGCAATCAGCCCATTTGGCACAAATTGAGCTTAATTCAAATTACCAGTCTTCAGTGATCTTACCAATGATGAGTTATCCATACTCGTAAAAATGCTTATGTATTATAAAGAAAGAGAGAGAAAAATTTACAAAAATATAATACATTCCTTTGCTTTACACATAGTTTTCTTGTATATGCAAAACAATATTAGAGGGATATTAATTTATTTTCTGATTAGAAAACACTCTTTTGACTAATTTTTTGTGCACAAAATATCCATATACTTATTCTTTTTAGCTTACATTCTGTTAATTTTAATAGATTTAATATTGATAAATTTCTTTCTAAAAGAGAATCAATAAATGCATATTTTTCCATTAGATTTTAAAAGTGTGCTGTGTCTCAAATCTTAATAAAAATTTTTTTAATACAAAAATCTCCATAAATTCTCTTTACATATTTATTTATTCGGTTTAATTGAAGTTTCAGAGTTGAATATCTTCTTTTCGACATTTAAGAAGTTTTTACATGCAAGTTCCCATTTATACTGAATACTGACATACAAGTTAAAAAAAATCAAGCATGCTGAAAGAAAAGTTTTAATATTTGAAAATACAATAAGGAAGAATATACCAAAAACTGCTGTATTTGAAATATGAGAGCAAACAAAAAGGCTAGTTGCAACATTTTATATTTTTTTCCTGTGTTTGACAAATCAGAAATAGTGAACAATATCTAAAACAAAAGTAAAATACTTAATTGCATAATGTATGATTTATTAATAAACATGTCTTCCATTACAACTCCGATTTTTTTCCTATGTCTGCTGAAATTTGGCAATAAACTATAATAACACGCGATTCTATCCGATTTTCATTAGTATAAAATAGCTCAAGGCAAACAATTGTAAAATGATTTATCTTCATTAACAAGCTTCTAGTCGGCAGAAGGATAATACATACATAGTGTGTTTTTTAAGTAAGGGCTGTTTCGTTGTATACACTAATAGATAGCATGCATGCCGCAATGAGTGCTTGCATCGTGTCCCGGCATTCCTTGGAAACAACTGTGCTCAGTTGCGGCTGTGCAGGTAATCTGTACGGTCCGTTCTGTGTCTTCAAAATGTTCAAGATTATCGAATCGCCCGCCACATGCGAGGTACGGTCAGTGATACGTTTTTTGTTGTCAAAAAACCTGTCTGCTGCAGAAATTCACTAGCAGATTTGTGAAGTTTACAGAGCTACTGCCATGAGCAAGAGCAAAAGCAAAGTGCATAAGTGGATGAGAGACTTCAAAGCTGGCCACGACAACGTCCACGGTAAGTCCCGCTCCGGTCACCCATCTGTGATCACAGATGATATGGTGGCTTCAGTTGAAACGAAATTTCTTGAGAACAGACGCATCACTTTAATCACTCTTTCAAACAAATTTTCTGAGCTGCCTAAGTCAGGGCTGTACAAGATTGTTTCTGAAAAGTTAAGATTTCAGAAACTGTGCTCCCGTTGGGTCCTTAAACTCCTAATGGAGGACCACAAAAACAAAAGACTTGAGTGTTTGCTGAATTTTTTTTTTTTTTTTTTTAAATGCAGAAGGTGATGGCATGTTGAGTCGGATCGTAATGGGAGACGAAACATGGATTTCACATGTCATACTTAACATACACACTCTTTCGTAAAGATTAAGGCCAAACAGACTCTGTCCCAGTGAAATATCATGACGTCTGTGTTTTGGGATATTCATAGTGTTTTGTTTAACTTCATGCAATGCAGAAACACCATAAATGCAAGTTATAGCCAAACCCTGTGAAAACTATGCAGAGAGATTCAAAAACAAAAGACATGGCATGCTGACAGAGGGAATATTGCTACTCCATGACAATGCAAGGCCTCGCACTGCAGCTCAGACCTGAGTTTTATTGGATTATATTTTGGCTGGGTAGTTTTGGATTGCCCCCTACAGCCCACACCTTGAGCCAAGTGACTTTTTTCATCTTTTCTGCTATCCCAAATGTCATCTCAGCGGCAACCACTACAACGATGATGAAAACGTGAAAATGGCTGTGACCTCTTGGTTATTGGATCAGGTGGCAAGTTTCTATGAAGAGGGTATTCTAAATCTAGTTATAAGGTATGATAAGTATTTAAACAAATTTGGCAACTATATTGAAAGATAGAGAAGCATGTGTAGAATCTGAAAATAATTTGGTTTTTGAAAATTTCCTTTCATTTGGTTTTTATTTTCAATCAGCCCTTACTTAAATAACATCCCTCCTATCTGCTGTCTGACAATAAGATAGAACTCGCAAGGCTCTTTCGCAAAGTATTCTATTAAAACAGACTTCACACCCTATTCAGAGTTTTGTGTCATCATCTTTGACCAGAGCTTTGTTACAGCTATCTTTTGAAATGTAAGGACAAGAAGACTAGAATGTATCATCTGAACATGTCTTAAACATTTATGGACAGTTTGGCCTCCACGTATACACATGTTAATAATTTTTCAAGAGATTTCAAGCTCGTGTAAATGCTTTTAAAGATAAATTTTAAATGTTTAACTACATCTTAAGCAGTTAATAAAAGAGATGACAATTTTTGGATAATACTGCAAGACATTCATGATGCATATGGCTGAATGCCTCATAAAAATGTCCCTTTTAAAAGAAACTCCTGCTTTTTTTGTAAAAAATCAGAAAGCATTAAAATTTAATAAAATTAAAGATTTAATAGCTTATTAATTAGTGGAATTATTTTCATTTATGCACTTATAATTAATCGTATTTGTTTTCATAATTAAAAATAGCATTTTAGTAGTACCATCCAAGAAATAACTAATTAAAAGTGGTAGATTGTATAGCAGGTGATTGACTATAATGTAAAGAATGAAAGAATAAACATTATTAGAAATGAAGAAATTCAATTATAAATAGCATTAAAGAACAACATTTACAAGAGAACTTGAACAATGTCATCAGGTTCACCGAGAAGTTAGTCAGAATTTTTTAGGCAGGTTCCCCTCTCCCTCCCAGATCAATGATCTAACCTCAAGAAAGGTGATCTAACAATGTTTTTATATTCTGGATTACATACTGTTGTGGACAGGTCTATATACTACCATGTTCACAGCTCTCCGACATATTTTTTTACCATTTTTTGTAAACAGATTTGTTTTATGCTTGATTCCTTAAGGATAAAGACAGTTAATCTAACTCCAGTAAATCAAGAATTAACTACATCATTTCAGAAACCATTAAACAGTATTTTTTTTAACTGCACAAATAATATTAGATATTTTTATAAATTATGTCTACGGCTTTTTGAGATAGATATAATTTTCTGCTTAAATCAGTTTTCAATTACAGATAAAAAATAAGAATAATAATACCTGGAGGTTTAAATGATGAAAAATTTAAAAATGAAGAACTAAATCTTGCTCCAGCTTTATTAGTTTCATACAACACAGCTTGGTTATCAGGCACATTGTAAATCAGAGTTAAGTCATCACAATATGTTTCATTACATACGCATACAATATTTTCATTCTGGAAAACACGAGCAACACAAGACGCACACTCTAAACCTAATAAAGAAATGGAGAAAAAGTAACAATAATTACAAAAAATCTTAAAATGAATTTTTAATTTATTATATAGATTAGTTTTGGAACAATATATTCTACAAGATGCTCAATTCGTAAAAATTTCAGCAATAGGATATCGAATAGAGAATAAAACTGTTTTCCTACATTTAAACCAGATAAAATTTATTAATGAAAATTTATAGTGTCAAAATTTCCATACTATATCACACATTTTAATTATTTATATAATGTGAATACATGAATATATGCGTCCATATGTACATACATACATGCATTCCTGAATATAGTCCCGATAATAGAAGAGTACCAAATATTTTATGATTAGTCATATAAGTCCACAGGCATTTTGAGTACTATTAACAACCAAGAAATTAGAAGTAAATCATATCAGTTAATTAGAATTAGAATCTTAATTAGAAGTCAATCAAGTCAATGTTAATTAGAAGAAAATCTGATTAATTTTTGAAAAATTCTGATAGATAACTACTTTGATTATACAGGTAGCTTTTGAAAGCTCGGCACATTACGAAAGAAACAAAAACAAGTACTTATGTGTTGTCGCAACCATATTAGTAGAAGTTGTCAAATTTTTAGAATGTGCTAAACTTTGGCACCCATGTGCATAACCACTCTTCAGGCAACTATTCTAATAGGAATCCTTCATTCAAGCAACATCGCCATTTTTGTATGCATTCTTTTCATTATGTTTCACGTTCCAGCAATTTTTATAAACAAATTGTGATATTTTTTGCCTTAATTTTAGTTTTAAAATATGCACTTGTTTGACATCAATGAAAAAAACTTCAGTAAAATTTCTGCAAGAATACAGAATTTTGACATAAAATCTCTACAGGAAACAACAAAGAGATGTGTTTGGTAGATACCCAGTGTAGCTGAGGTTTGTGAAATGAGTCTCTGCCTTCCTCTGATGTTTTTAAAGCAATCTCAGATCACTGTGTACTCGGGAAAGAGAAAATAAAATAAAATAAAATAAAAAAAAATAATAAAAATAAATAAAAAAAAATAAAAACAGAAAGATTTGGAGAAAAATATATTTTATATTTTTAATGTATCATGAAATCTTTATTTAATAACTAAATTCTGTAATTAAAATTTTAAAATTATGTTGATAATGTTTGTCACCTTTAATAAATATCATCAAATATAGTATGATCTATAGACATAATATTCTGCCATACCTCATAATCAATTTAAAAAGTTATAACTGATACTGTGCCATACTTCTTTAACAAATTAATAAACATTTATAAAAGTTAAGCATTTCTTCTATATATATAACTGCTTTTTTCCTTACTTGAACACAGCAATGTTAAAAGCAATAACCTATAAATTAACATTGTGAAAACATCAATCAATAAGAGCCAAAAAATAAAGATCCATGGAGATGACAGAAAGTTAATGTTTTTGAAAAAAGAGTATCACATGTGAAGTAATCTCATCCTGTCATATGATACGCTATCACTCTGCTTAATCATATTTTTCACTCAACGTTATCAAACATTAGCCGCTAAAATTCAAATTGTTTACAAAGTAGAGATGTCATATTTTGCATCGGCTACGTCTTTCTGCTTAGGACAAAAAGTCAAGCTTGCATTGTAGAGGGAAAATGGCAAGGTTCTTTAATAATGGTAAAGTACATACAAGGACGTTAGCAAGCGGATGAAAATAATTATCGGATATAGAGTGTACTGTTTTGTACCCTCTTTGTCCACATTTGCTTTCCTTCTTTTCAGAAATTAATCATGTTGAATACTGTATATCAATTTCCAATCCATATTATATTATTATTTCATTGGTTTGCTTTTTTAATGATAAATTTACTGATGGAAATATTGCTCGAATATTTGATAAAGTGAAATATATATAATATGTCTCGTGTAGATGAGGAGGTTTTTATATTCAGATGAGGAGGTTTCTCAATTGAATGAGGCCTTAATTACATTTGTCGTAAAAACATAAATCCTGGCTGTCAAAGTCACATGTCTAAAATGAAAGTTGTTTCAGTACAAGGTCCATTCTTTCTACGGACCTTGGTTTCAGTAATTTCTTATCAATGTGGCAATTCCAAGTAGTCATGTGCTGTCTGCTGAACTTCTAAAATAGCTGTGACAACCGGCAACTGTGTTTACTGTGTCATATGATTCTTAGTGTACTCCCTGACGTAAAATTTTCTTGTTCAGTATATTTCTTATTTCACTCATAGCTGGTGATTAAACATCATTTATTTTATTCTTCTGTATTTTAATTTTTGCGCAAAATGAAGCTGTATATTGGATTAATGTTATTATGCGCTTTCGAAACTTTGCTGGCTAATCGATTACACAGGTATTTATTTTCTCAGTGTAGAAATATTTCACATGTATTAAAAACATTCTATGTATTTTGCTTATAATTAAGTGTACATTTATCCAAAATTATCGTTATGGGAAAGAAAAATGAATTTACTGAAAGGAATTAATCGGTTGTTTCACATCTTTGGATGAAATGAAAATGTGGTAAATATGTGAAAAAAAAGACATAAAACGGTGTTGAAAAAAATATCTATCTGAAAAGCATTTTGCGTATCATAAATTGCTTAATAAATATTTTAACTGTGTTATTTAGTCTCTTACTTAATTTTTAAAGGTTTACATACGTTGTACATCGTGGTCAGTTTTCTGAAATTATTTTCGATTATTACTATTAATATCTTTAAATGAACAAGAATGATATTCTTTGTTAGTATTTATGTTCTAGTTATTGTGTTATGGAGTTCTGAAAGTTGTGTTATTTATGCAAGATTTTTGTTATCTGTTAAGAAAACAAAAATTTTATTAAAGATAATAATGCATTTGAAGATAATATAATGCGTTTGATAATTGTGACATGGAATCGGTTTCAAATAGGGCTAATCGTTCGGAATATGGGAATTGTAAATGAATGAATGAATTTGAATGGATTTGAAGATCTTGCCGATATCGTTGAAGAGATTTTGCAATCATGTGTGGATGCACAACTTTTTTCATCATAAAATACCATAAATTTGGAAATAATCTACTGTATGCTGTTTTCTTGATGGAAGTTTCAAATCGTAATCACTTAATTTGAAAATGAAAAATACTTATAGAAAAAATGCAGTAGTAATAGTTAATTTATATCCCTGCTGATAAAAGCAAAATACGGTTTATTGAAAACAAATTGATCCGTGACTTGCTTTCATCGATTTTTTATTATTTTGTTAAGCTCTCTTATTTTACTGAAAGCTTTGTTGAGAATTCTGTGATAACAATGAGTATAAACTGCCTGGATTTATGTGTTATTTTAGCCAACCACCTTAGTAGAAGTTGTCAAATTTTGAATAACGTAGTCCTCCACCTGGACATGGGTACCTGGAATCTCAAATTTTGAATTTGTTTTATTGTCTATTTCATGTTTTGTAAAACATTAATGAATTTTTTATTAAAAGAAACTCGACAATTTCAAAGCAAGCAGTGGCTACACTGCAGGGAATAAAACATTTTTATCTAAAGCACACAAGACTGTCTGTCAAAAATTCTAAAGATATGCTGTTTTTAAATATTTTTAGTACAATGTAGCATTATCCCAAATGCTGTCGCGACATGTATGTGTCAAGAAATAATAATAATAATGCTAATAAAAAAAGCCCTTTTGCATGTAATACAATATCTGAAAACCTTTTTTTTTCGCAGTTTCAAACTGGATTGCTGTATATTTAGAATGAGTGTCTCAATATACTAAACATTAAAAGTTAGTTCTCCATTGCAACACAAATTTTAACAATTCATGAATACAAGTTCCCTGCATCTAAAACATTGTCATTCTGACCAAATTAGAATTTGAATTGTTTCGTATGTACTTATATTTTTCTTTTTATATATTTATTTCTGATAGTAATTTATGAATACTATTGTATGCATCTAATTATGTGCAGTAATATCTGTGGTACTTGTTAGCTATCTGATACCTGCTAACACATCACAAATAAGCTATTGGTGATGGAATCTTTCTTTATTTAACTTTTTTGTAGGTATTCGGCTATTGCATTCAAAATGGCATCAAACGTATTGTTATTCTATGCAGCTTGTATCGTATAAATTCCGATGAGTGAGAAGGCAAGTCATCATTATCATTATAAGGGCACAGCCCCGATCCTCCTAGCTGGCACATGCGGGCCGTATGATCAAAAAATAAGACTGGCCAGAAAAAAACAAATATAAGAAAAAACATATAAAGGCAAGTCTTGACAAACTGTGCCATATTACCACTTGTATTTTTCCATTTTGCCAATTTCTACCTGTGTTGCATTGTTTGTGTGTCATTATCAGTCTCAGAATCAAAATTGACATTGAAATAATGAGGAAAGGGGCCATCTACCTATTTCCTTAGCTTAAAAAAAAAAAAAAAAAATAAGAGAAATAAACAAGAAAAGCAGAAAAAAATGTGGAACAGCTTGCAAGGTTATTTAGTGCTTGCAAGATTTGGAGTCGGTGGTGGTGTTTTTGTTGTTATGTAAGTGGGTGCCAGATCTCTAATAAGTACCATATCTTTTCAGGTGAGTTTTTTTCATTATTATTTTTTTTTTATGTACTTCTAGAATTTCTCTTTTTCGAATGCAATCTGTTCGGCAACATCTACTTGAAGTTAAAACACCTGTTAAAATAGCTTTGCCCAAGAATAGGTTTCTCAATGCTGGTCCATTTCCTGAGCCATTGTCTAATTACTTAGATGTAAGTATTATTGCACTTGCATATAAATTTTATCTGGTTATAATGAATGTTATCTGCCAAAAAAACATTCGGTTAATCTTCAGATTATGGTAACTTGGCGAAAATTTGGCGACCAACCCTGCTATAGCAACCTGCTAGTTTTTTTTTTTTTAACGCCATTTTGTTTTTACGAAGTGAAGACATTTTTTTTTTTTTTTAACTCAACATTTTTTCCAACAATCTGCTAGCCGAATTATGCTTATGCTAGAACTTTCATGGAACAAAAGTGCTTAATCATGACGAAGATTAGGTGCAAAATTGGGAGAAAGTGCAGAATCGCCCACTGCTTGCCGCGTTTTTAGGAATTGCACATACACGGTATCCACCTACACGTCGACCTATTTTCACTTAAAAAAAATCCCAGAATTGCAAAAAAATGGCATTGTGCACACTCTTGACTTTATCCATGTACACTGCTAAAGTCCTAGCTAGTAACCTTTATTGCCTTACCAAAATGTCGCCAAACTACCTGTTACCATATTCCAAAGATTAGCCAAACATTCTTAATAAAGTAAGAAAAAAAAAAAAAAAAACGAAACAAATACTTTAGTGTGGGTAGTAATCACCACCCACATCTATGATTTTCTGCCAATGTTTTGGTAGTTTTTCAAAGGCTTCAGCCCAGAAACTTGGTGGCTGCGAGTCCAAAAATAGATTAACCTCATCTATGCAGAATGGTAGATAGCACCAGCAAGTAGCTGCAACTGAGAAAAAAGGGTAGAAGCCCGAAGGAGCGATGTCAAGCTATATGGTGGGTGTGGCAAAAGATCCCATTCGAGGCTGTACGTAGTCCATCCAGTAAATGCAGACATATGTGATCTTGCATTATCTTGATGGAATATTACCTTTTTGCACTGGAACTCAGTTCGACATTCTTCCTTGATAACAGCTTCAACACAGACTAGCATCCTGCTGTACACCTTAATGTCGAGGCTTTTACCTTTTCTCAGATACACTTTATGGATAATACCATGGCAATCCCACCAGATACAAAGCATGATCTTTTTTTTAGTCAAATTGCACTTTGCAACGCTGCCGACAGACTCACCAAACCCTTTTCGGTCTGTGTTGTTAAGTAAATCAATTTTTTATCCAGTCCAGAATTTTGTCCTTGCTTTGATATTCGGGCAGGTTAATGCAGGCACGAACAACCTCTATCCTTATCTGCTTGAGTCAGCTCATGCAGTACCCAGTGATTGAAGTTATACATCATGTTTATGCGATGCATAGCACACCTAATGGGCATAATACTAACATAACTCCTTAGCAAGCTTTTGAGTGGTTGCATATAAATCTTTCTTCACAAGTTCTTGCAAGTGGGCCTTATCAGTAGCCCGACCAGAGTGCTCTGCTTCTTGAATGTTATAGTCCTTGTTTTTGAACTTTCGGTGTCAAACCTTCACAGTGCCATATGCTACAACATTCGTTCCTAAAGCTTTCCACATGGTTTCGTGGCATTCTGTAGCTGACTTTTTGCAATAGAATTCGAAGTAAATGATGGTTCTAATCTGGTAGCTTGATAGTTCCACTTCAGATACCTTGTACTTAATGATAACAATATTTTTTTTTTTACAAATTTCGCACTGTTTCTTTCAAATGCCAAAAATGGTTAATCTTTGGATTATGGTAACTTGACGATTTTTTGGCGACTAACCCTGCTACAGCAACCTGCTAGTTTTTGTTTGGACGGCATTTTGTTTTCACGAAGTAAAGGCATTTTTTTTTTTTTTTTTTTTTACTCAACATTTCCATTATTTTTTTCCAACAATCTGCTAGCCGAATTACGCTTATTGAACTTTTATGGAACAAAAGTGCTTAATCATGACAAAGATTAGGTGCGAAATTGGGACAAAGTGCAGAATCGCCCACTGCTTGCCGCGTTTTTGCAAATTACACATACACGGTATCATTCATGTACACGTTGACCTATTTTCACTTAAAAAAATGTCCCAGAATTGCACAAAAATGGCATTGCGCACACTCTTGACTATATCCAGGTACACTGCTAAAGTACTAGCTAGTAACCTTTATTGCCTTACCAAAATGTCACCAAACTACCTGTTACCATATTCCAAATATTAGCCCCAAAAATATTTTGACAAAATATGGTTAAAAATGCCAATGCAAGCAGTTTGCAAACGATAGGTACGGTGTCAGGAAACTTCTGTTATAACCCAATAAATTGATGTACATGCATTTCAAAAGGTAATTATTACTTAACACCCATTATCAAAACAGGTGTTAAGATTATCACCAAGTTTAAACTACTCGCATACAGTTTGTGGCTGTTATATCTCTGCTACTGCTTTTAACATGGCATCAAAAGGCTTATCTTTCCCACAGGATTTCCGCCACATAAATTCTGAAAGATACGACTCTAATGATGTTGAGCTGTACCATTTTGCTTTTTGTTTCGCTATTTAACAGAATCCCACAATCTTTCCACATTTTGGGTGCGAGCACCCCTTGTTGGATCAACAAAATTAAATGTGTGAATCACAGTTAAAAGGCAGAAACCAGCTCTTTTTTTAATAGGCTCACCAACAATCTGAATGTATTATTGAGGCTTCCACTACGTGGTACACAATTGTTAATATCGGTGTGCTTGCTGGGCGATTTGGACCCTGAACAAGGAAGCATTCACTACAGTTATTGTGACTTATCTCGCTTTGCAACATTGCGCTTGTCATTGGCAAGAATCTTGAGCACCATACAGGTGATTGTACGATTTTGCTCAGTTCCGCCTCCAATTTTGAAGGAAAGTACTCGGGGGAGATTGTTCTGAGAGTCTCCCACTCCTCTTTCCCTACCGTCAATCTCGCAAGAGGCTCGCCACATATTTAGAGTGCTCTCATGTCACACAGACAATATACATTTACAAACATCCATGCCTTCTCCGGGATTCGAACTTGGGCCGTTTGGTACGGTAGTCAGCATCGCTGGGTGGTGCACTCACCACTTCACTACTCACGGCAAAACCTGCCAAATATCTAGTATTGTGGAAATATCCTGTCGGCATTGTTTCTTCTCTGCACTAACAAGCTCTCGTGAATTTGAACTATTTTTCCAGGGTCACCAATTCATCCTTTAAGTTGTCAAAGTAAATATAGCAAACAAACCTATCTTGTAAAATTTTTTTACTCAATTTTGGTATTTTGATACATGTTGATCTGTTTATTGCACCACTTAAGCGACATTACTTCCTTTGCTTAACAGTAATTGAAATGCAGTGTTGTTAAGAATGGTATTCTGGAGCCACTAAACCAGCTGTCAGATCGAATGCTCTTTTTTTGTTTACAACTTTTCATGTTGCACATCCACATACATTTGTTTCGATATAATTTCATTTCGTGGCCATTTACGCATATTCTATTGTGAGTTAATATATCTTTTTCTTAGAAAAATGATATGGTGTCTTCCTCACTGCTCAGTAAATTAAAGATTGTCAAAAAAATTCTTTTTCTAATGTTTAAACTGGAGGGGAAAAAAAAGGAAAGAAAGAATGCTATGATATTGCACTGTTAATCAAATTTGGCAAATAGAAGCCAAAAGTGAAAAATGTTGAAACTGAAAAAAAGATAATTATGATATCATGTGTTTCATCAAATTTGACAAACAGAAGTTAATCTGAAAAAAGACTTATTATTTCACACGGTTTACTTAATTTGGCAGTTTATTGTGTGGGGCCGTAAAAATCTAGTAGTACTGAAAAATCTTTAGAGTTAGGTTTAGTAAAGGGAAGAATTTAAAAAAAAAATGTGCTTAAAAGCTATTAATATCTTTGACTTCCTTTAAGAGAAATATATAAAATATGCTTCAATTTTATACTAAACAAAATAAAGATAAATGTGAAAAAATATTTTTTATATTTTTCAAATATGTGTTTACAGTGATTTGTTTTCAAAGTTCAGAATGTTCAGGTTTGAAACTTTCTCTGCTTAAATTATACAGAATAATTACTTTGGGATGAGTCACAGGGTTTTGTTGCTCTAAATATGAAGTTTTCATTAATTCTAGGGCAAAAATCAGGAGTTTACTTACAGCTTACTGTTCTGATATGACAAAAAATATTTTTTTTTAGTTCTAATCGTAACAAAATTAAACATTCTGGTGCTTATCATGAAATTACATATCAAGCATGTAATTATATTATCTTGCTCCACAAAAAAGTATTTTAAAGTCCAGGCCTTCAAAAATTTCTTAATATCATCTGCTACCTTTCTTTTCATTTTCAATCCATTCATCCTCTTTCAAAATAATAATTAAAAAAAGTGAAATTTTCAAAACCAGTAACTTCTTAATGTTCTACGTATGAAGCCAAAAGTGTAACAATGAAAGCAAATAAATGCAGGACTTCCGGATCTGAACAAATATGTTTTATCTCCCGTTTTACTAACGCATGTGTACAAACACACTCGGGAATGTAATGTAACAGTCCTTCACGGGGTGCACCCTGGTTAATACTAAATCTGCTACAGCTTTGCCTCCTTCCTTGTGTCTCTGGACATTTTACTGAGAATTTTTGCAAGGTGGGTAAACTTTTGAGACTGCTTCAGTGGAATGCTGATGGCCTCTCACATGAAAAAGAACTAACTATTCTAGATAAGGAGGAGGATGTTGCGTTTTCCATTGTTAAAGCTAATTTAATAATCTGACTTTGGAATCCTTAAAATTCCGCAATTTTCCTGGATACTTCTTACATATATTACCTAAATCAAGACGAGTTGCAAGTGGTATTCTTGTTGAACTAAAGAAATCTCTTATGTCTTCTTTCACAATTATTAGTGCCTTGGACTGTGTCAGTGGCTCTGAGTAGGTTTGCACTGAAGTTTGGAAAAATGATGCCTATTTTACAATCTTTATGTGCTACAGCCCAACTGGTAACACAAAATTAAATTTTGACATTCTCTCTTTCTCCAGAAAAACAGTGCTAATGGGTGATTTTAATGCTCATAGACTAGATGAAACTCTGCTGACTACAATATTGCAGGTAGAGTGATAGAAGATCTTCTGAACTCAACCCTTTAAATCTTCTATACCACCCATCCAATGTTCCTACTTACCTCCATTACAACAACACATCTACAAATGGTTTCGGATGATCTAGCACCTAATGCCATAAGAAATGTAATTTATGACTGTAAACAGAGCGATCATTACAGCAATCAAGGAAAATACTCCTAAAAAAGAAATGCCAAATGTAGTAGACCACAACGCAGATGGAACTTTGAAAAAGCCAACTCGAATGTATTTACTGCATATTCAGAACAGGGTTTTGAAGATGATAATATATTCTATATTGGGAGCATTGATACTTAGTTGAAGAAGTTTTGTGAGACAATCCACAAAGTTGCTAAAAAGTGTATTCCCAGAGGAAAACCTCTCGATTACAAACCATTCATGCGCATATGCATTTACGCATGCGCATAATATCTTTACGCATGCGCATATGCGTGTACAAATGTGCATAATACGTTTATGCATGCATGTTTAATGTATAAGGGACGGTATAAGCCAAGCTAAAATTATTTAATTAGCTATTTCAGTTAATGTTGCAGATTGAGTTGTTCCTTAATCTTCGAATTGGATCCGGCTTATTATTTTTTGCAGACTGTTAGAGCAATTTTATAAAAGTAAGCTTGAACTTTCGATTATGTCAAATAGAATTTCCGATGTTGTATACTTCCAAAGGATCTACAAAGCGAAAGCATGTTTCGATGTCCATCAAACAAAAAGTGGAATTGCTGCAAAAAAATGGATAAAGGTATATTCTTTGTTTCTCTAACCATTCCGAAATCTGTTTATCAATTTCACGCTGCTCTGCGGGGGAGGGGAACGTCACAGCATGCAATGAACTGGAAGTTGATCTGTCAGCACTATTCTAATCTTCAGGGCAGATGTTTTTATTTTATTCGGCTTATAGTTCATTACTAAATGTAGTATTTCATCTCGATGTACTCTGTCTTTTATATGATTTGAATCAAATTCATTATAAATATCACGAATACACATCAAATAGTTTTCTGGTTGCAATTTTCTAATTTCGACTATGCGTAATGTATGCTTTACGCATGCACGCGTTGAAAGAAATGTTTAATAAAGTAAACAAATAAATATTAAGCTTTTTTTTTTTTGTAAACTCTTTAGATCATAATTGTTCTCTATTTCATAAATTATGGTTTCATATTTTTAATTTTATAATTTCTGCATGCCATCTTACCAAATTTAAACTGATGATCTATAATCCGGAAAAATCGATAATGCGGAATCGCCGAAGTCCCGACGAGTCTGGATTAAAGACTTTTGACTGTATTTCAGAAATAAAGCAAATGTTATTTTAATAATCACAATATGAGAAAATTGTAAAAAGTGTTTTAACATTTCCAATGTTTATTTAGTGACCAAACAGATTGCATTCAATGTCTTAATCCCAAATTTGTTGAATTTTCATAGGCTCAATATTATGGACCTATTTCTATTGGGACTCCACCTCAGAATTTTAAAGTTGTTTTTGATACTGGATCTTCAAATCTATGGGTGCCATCAAAGAAATGCAAATGGACAAATGTAGCATGTTGTAAGTAGAGCAAGAGAAATTGGAAATGTTTAGAATATAGTTCATCATTGATGTTTAATAAGCATAATGGATTGTATGTTAATTATGTGTTTAAGTTCTGTATTAAATTGTTGATGCATAAAAGTTTAAGTAAAAGGACACAGTCTAACATTAGATTAGCAAACTGACTTTTAATTTTTTTTAGCACTCCAAATTTTAAGTCAGTGTATGCACTTCCAGTCAAGAATTTTGAATGATTTTCAATTTGATTAAAGCAGCAAATTGTCAAGTCTGAGTTTGCCTCTCCTTTAAATGTATTGGCTTCACTGACACATCTAGGACGTAAGTGGGAAAATATATCAGACTTCAAAAGACAAGATTTTTTTTTATGCTGTCTAGCTGGTATATTTTGTACCATGACAGTAGGTCTTTTTAGTATATTGAGCACTACAATTTCTAAAAAAACTTGTCTGAATAATAATAAAAAAATTGTAGTTAATGTAATTTGCTAAAAAGGATGTTAACTTTTAAAAAGAATTTTGCTTAAAAAATTGACTACTGAAATTATGTTGAGACTCGACAGTTTTCTGAATTCATGTACTTTTACTGAAATATTGTGGAGAGCGTTGCGGGGTTTATATTTATGACCTATTGGCAATGCTTATTTCAATGATGTAAGGAATGTAAAACCTAGACCAAAGGTAAGTGTTTTTATAAAATAAACAACAAAAAGTGTAAAGAACAGTGGTAACAACAAAGCTTTAATCAAAGCAATTTTTTTTTTATTTCTTAATTTAAAACTTAATACTTAACAGCTAAATAGAAGACTGACCGCATTCCTCTCCCATGGGGATTCCCTGGTTGAGAACCTTTGATTTCTACAGTTGTAATACAAAATGTGTATTGTTCTGATATGAGTTTATC
Source organism: Stegodyphus dumicola (assembly GCF_044657685.1). Classification (NCBI taxonomy): domain Eukaryota; kingdom Metazoa; phylum Arthropoda; class Arachnida; order Araneae; family Eresidae; genus Stegodyphus; species Stegodyphus dumicola. The sequence continues at coordinate 180,059,697 of NC_140776.1, read as the reverse complement.
TGCATTATCTTTCTCACTTCTGAGAAATTTTATGTGGGGTAAATCCTTTCAGAGACTTATGATCCAGACTGTTTTGTCCTCAGAATAAAGCACAGCAGTGGCTTGGTTACAATGTGGATAGCATCAAGAGCAGTAATTATGCTTGCCAGTCACTTCACTGTCAAAGTTTATCAGTTTGTTTTAGAAGACCAATTCATTAAAACATTGTACCTTGGATGCAAGGGAGGGGATAGTGTAAATGCATGAACCAGTTCACCCTGACAGAATACTTTAAGGAACATGAAAGTTACATTTTGAATTTTAATTTCTTAAATCAACAAATTGCTAATTGATTTTTAAGCATGCATTTAAAGTAGCTATGCTATTTTTAAATCTCTATTTGAGAAAAGATCAATCCTTAATTATTATTAATACTTAAATTTATTTGTTTTCATATTTCAGTACTTCATAATAAATATGATAGTGAGAAATCTAGCACTTACAAACCCAATGGAACATCATTAGAAATTAGATATGGAAGTGGAAGTATGACAGGATTTTTAAGCACTGATGTTGTAACAGTTGGAGGATCAAAAGTAAGTAATTGCATAGAATATATCTATATATATGTCATGTACCTTTTTTTTTTTTTTTAGCAATTCATGACATTTTCATTTTGCATGAAAATAAAAGTAAAATTCACTTAATTGCTGAGGTATTTCTTCTACCAGAACATAGTTCATCTTCGATGCATCATTCTCTGTCTTTGGATATCTTACAACATTTAGAAACTCTGGGTTTTAATAAAATATTCTTCTCAAAAGCTTTTTGTTATATTTCAGATACTCTTATAGCAGAAATTCTGTTGCAAAAATAAAATTTGAAAGTAAGAATTTTTGCTAGATACTGATAAAAATTGTAACAAATCCCCCCCCCATCCCGAAAAAAATGGCTGAGATGATTTTTATGTACATGCAATATTTTAAATAAATCATTCTCGATGGTGCTTGATCATTGTAGGATAAACTGTTATACTACATTTTAGTACTTTCTTATATGCCTCAGGAAATCATGGATAATTGAATTTGCTGGTATTAAATCAGGAGATATGAGAATACATTTGTAGTTAGAAATGTAAGTTGGAAATTAGAGCTTTCTGATACCATTAAGGAGACTTTATTCTTTCAGAACAATATTATTTTAAAGAAATACTATTATATGTTATTTATAGCTATAGAGTGTGGCAAAATATTTTATTCTTTCTTGTTAAAAGGTTTGAAGTAATAGCCTCTTAAGTAAAATAATACTTTCTATTTTATTTTGTTTCAGATTCAGGATCAAACATTTGGTGAAGCTGTAACAGAACCTGGACTGGCATTTGTGGCAGCTAAATTTGATGGTATTCTAGGCTTGGGATTTAGTACTATTTCCGTAGATGGAGTTGTACCTGTCTTTGATAATATGATAAAACAAAAACTTGTGCAGCAACCGATATTCTCTTTTTATCTTAATCGGTAGGATTTAAAAAGTTCTTTTTATTTCACAACAAAAAGATTATTAATGTAGTTTAGAGTATATGGTTAAATATATCTCATTTTTCTGAAATTGATTTTAGTATTATAGATTTACATTTATTATATACATTTGTAATTTATGTAGAAAATATGATATGTAATTATATTTACTTGAACATACCATAGTTGCCGACTGTCCTGGTAAAATCAGGCTTTCAATTTTTCATCACATCTGATTTTTTATTTCAATTAATTTTTAATTAAATTGAATATAGATCATCCCTTCTAAATGTAACTCAAGAAAAATATCGATTATTTAATCCTTCAGCGATATCCATCCTTCAGTGAAACACAATTTGTTCAAATTCAATTTTTCCTTGGTAATTTGTAGAGCAATTTTTCTGGTTAATTTTTATTCATTCTCCAATATATTCAGTATTTTAATATATTGGAGAGATTTGTAGAACATTTTATGAATATTTACATAATGGGTAAACATTTGTAATTAATTTTGCTTTAAATTTGAAAATGGTTTGTTACTAATTTTATCCTCATTATTATATGCACATTAGATCTTAATTTTGTTTCCATGGTGTTTAAAAGCATTTTAATAAATTAAATTTTTTCCTTCCTGTACTAATTAATTTAATAATATTAAAAGAAAGAACAAATTTGAATTAAATTAGTCCCAAACTATAGCTTATTTTTTTATTCTAATTTTAATTTAATGCATTTGATATTAAAATTCTATTATAACTAGTTTAATAATCTGAATTTAGTTTGAATCAAATTTCCTACTTTGGTGTACCTTTAGAGTTGCACTGGATACAAGGTGTAAAAACATCTTGTTTCTCATATTCTAAAATTGACAACTATTTATTTACCATAGCTTATGGTATATGCTTTGTTTTTATTTTGTAGGACAGTTTTTCTGTTAATTCTTTTTTCTGAATAATTTTGTAAATGAGTGTAATTATTTGGGGGTTTTTATTAATCATCATTTTATATATCTTGTGCAAATATTGTTAAGTGCATTTTAAAATGATTGGTTTGTATGAAAATTTTTATTAAACTGTCCCAATTTCTGCCATTTCAGCAACCCAAATGCAAGTGTTGGAGGAGAAATCATATTTGGAGGTAGTGATCCTGACCATTATAGAGGCAACTTTACATATGTTCCAGTTGATAGAAGGGGCTATTGGCAATTTCCTATGGATGGGTATATTGCTTTATTTAAATGTAGAAATGTTAAAGTCCAAAAAGTGTGATTACCTGATAAATTAAGTGTTTTAGATGTATGAAAAGTTCAAGATGTAATGTTAATTTTATGTAAAAAAAGGCAAGAAAACCAGTTTTATGGCATTGAAAGACTGGATGACAAGTAATAAATATTTTTCTTAAAAAGGTTACTTTAATATATGCTATCGGGGGGGGGGGAGGAACCAAGGTAAATTATGTTATGATATTACACTGAAATGGAGCAGATTTGTAAAAGCTTGTATTATGCAATAAATATGCGAAACACTTTTGTACACTTTTTTGCAGGGCTAATAAAATAGTTTCTATTACAAAATTATTTCTGTAGAGATTACTAGTGGTCCATATTATTATTAGTTATAAAACATCTGAACTTAATGATAAAACAGTTAATAATGAGCAACAGGAACTGACATAACAGAAAGTTTTCAGTACTATAATTTTGTTATTTATTCAAAAATATCAAGAAAGTGCTTCTTTCACTTTTTTAAAATTTACTTTGGGCTTTATTTGAATTCTACCCGCCTCCAAAAAAACCTTCTGATTTTTACTTTTATAAAGTTGGTAGGTATGTTAACTCATTAGGTACGAATAATATTCCTTGCCACTGTGGTTTCATATATGATGGTAAAATAAGTTTATTTTTGAGGTTTCATACTGAAGAGCATGAGTTCATACTGAAGAGCATAAGTTTTGTTTTCAAATTTTGTAAGTTTGTTTCTTTTGTTATCCATCATTGCTGCTTAGAAAAACATCAGATATTACAATTTCCAATTCTCCATAGTCAAAATTATTAAGAAAATGTCTTCCATTACATTTCCTAGAGATGTTCTATATCAGTAAAAATCTTTTTATTCTGTTTAGTAATCCTTTATCTAATTCTTATTTGTCCTCTGCTGTTCAAGAATTTGTTTCTTAGTTGCTTTTTGGCAAATAGTTTAAGAGGCTTCATTTTGCATAATTTAAGTGAAGCATGCATGAACATTGCAGCAATAGTTGTAAAGGATGTTTTTTAAAATTTTTAATAACAAGGTGAAAATTGTACTTGAAACTTGAAGAAACAAATCTTAAATAAACTGAATTCCTTACAACAACAAATCAGTGAAATACTTACAATGGCAGTAGTATAAAATTTCATTCTTTTCTATTGTTCTGAGTTTTTATGTTATGCAGCATTCCTTGACTCATTTGTAAGAAATAAGACACATGGTATTGAAGAAACAAATCTTAAATAAACTGAATTCCTTACAGCAACAAATCAGTGAAATACTTACAATGGCAGTAGTATAAAATTTTGTTCTTTTCTATTGTTCTGAGTTTTTATGTTATGCAGTATTCCTTGACTCATTTGTAAGAATTAAGACACATGGTGTTGAAGTCTTAAATAAAATAAATTCCTCTAAGCGGGAAGCTAAAATCACATTTAAAGATAAGTGAAAATAAGAAACTTTCACAGATGGCACATGTGCCTTGTCAAATGGAGTTGGAATGAAGGGCTTGATCAAGTTCTCCCTCTTTCATTGCTTTCTGCAGGGATACTTTACTTCTCAGAACTGGCACTCAGATGTATGATAGATTGAAAGATCTGTTGTATCAGTCATAGTGGTGATTTCTAGCATGTCTGTGATTTTAAAGCTACATTTATGCCAGGTTTTGTAGATGATTTTGCCCTTGACCCATTCAATTATCGAGTTTGGATACTCTAAGTAATATGTGCTATTTTTGCTGGTGTACTGGTTGGCAGAGAGTTTGTATAAATATCTCTTTGCTATTCTTACCCTTGCTATTCTTACCCTTGCTATTCTTACCCATAATTTTCTGATGTTGAGCCTGTGCATTAAATTTCTGTGTTTATATTTTCATATTTGATTTGTCTGCTGTTAGCAATTTTCAGATGGATAGAGATGGAATTACAGCAGGTTTATAATCAAATCTTTTTGAAAATGGAACTAATTTCTGGGATGACTGGATAGTAGGGGGAATGTCTAATGAAGTTACTTCTAATTGATTCTTGTATTGAGGACCAGAAATCTTTAGTTCATGTTAAGTAAAAATGAAAAGTAACTGTTTTATGAGGATGAAATGAAGAATCATATGAGATTCTTTCTAAATTGCCAGTTGGTTTATGGTAGACTGTAGTCTGAAGAATGTGTATAGTCACTAATGATCGTGAAATTGAGAACTATTTTAACTTCTCTATTAATCATTAATTGACTCCTCCCTTAACTAACTCATATCTCTTTTAACAATTTTCAGTACACTTTCTTCTTGTAAAGTATATGTTACTCAAAATATGTTCATTAAACTCAGTGAACAGGAATTCACAGAAGTTCGAACAAACTCAGTAAGTTTTTAAATAAAGTATTGTGAGATTAAATCCATTGAAATTTTTTTCTGTGAAAACTTCAAATGCTTTTTTCAAATAGCATAATTTCTACTGTAGGAAAGTTTCTGTCCAAATGCATAATCATATATGATCATATGTATGAGCCAGTACATAATATATTAGGGATGGTCATAATGTGGCTCTGGCATGCCTGTGGTGTGGCTTTTAATGCAAATAAAATTTATGTATGAAATTGTAAATTAAAACTACTCAATGTTCAAACGAAAGAAATTAATTCATTCCACTTCTTTTTGCAGAGTTATTAGTAAACTTAAACTGATCAATTTCCAAATGCAATTATTTTATTTTATTTCTAACGGGTTAAGAAACTTGATAATGGTATTCAGAAACATAAAAATAAAATAAAAATGTTGTACAAGGTGTGCTATTTATATTACTCGCCTAATAATGAAAAACAAATGTTTATGATCGAAACTGTATTTATTGTTTTTCAAAATATTCTCCTCGAAAATCAATACACTTTTGCATGTGTCTGAACTAATTTTCGAAGCACTTTTCCCACTCCGATTGAGGTAATTAAAAAAATATGCATTTTGAATGCATCGACTGCTTCTTCGGGTGTTGCAAATCAGTGATCGCGTAATTTATTTTTGATATGTGGGAATTTAAAAAAAGTCATTGGATGCCAAATCAGGCCTGTACAGACATATCAATTTGATGTTTTGGCCTGTCAAAAGTTCCTTTGTTTGAGCCGATGTGTGAGAGCTGGCATTGTCATGATAAAGAATGATTCACATCTTTTTCTGCTTTTTTCAAAATTTCTCCGGTGACTTCTGGGCAAACAATTGGTCATGTGCTATTCTGAATTGACCATCCTGCATTACTGTAATGCCAGTGTCGTCATGTGGTTGGTAATGCCGAAGAAACATGCAACCGTTTGTTTCGATGTGCTTCTTCCACGAACAACTTTTGTTGTATTTTGCTTGTGTTAGAAGACCCATACAGTCAACTGCTGTTTATTTTCGAACTGATATGCATAGATCCATGATTCATCACCTGTATAGATGTTATATACAGCCTTTGATGCACCTTGACTGTATTTTTCCATTACCTTGCACCAGTGGACATGAGCCTTCTTTTGTCAAATTATGCGGGATCCAATGTGGACAAATCTTTTTTACGGTCAAATGTTCATGTGATATCTTATTGAATGTTGCTTTACTAATGCACTAAGATGCCTCAATCTCATGGTATGTCATATGACAATCTTGCTTTATCAGATCACGCACAGTATTGATATTTTCTGGCACAACCAATTTTGGACAACCTTCATGGGATTCATCCAGGAGCGAACGTCAACCACGATTGAATTCGTTATACCAGTTTTTTACAGTGCTGTGGGATAGTGTGTTACCGTTGTATAAAGAATTAAGTTCGTTGAACCACAGTTGTCTTGATAATCTACATCAAAAGTTATGAAAAATAATTGCACAAAAATGTTCACAAATCACTTCCATTTTTTGCCCAAGATGAATTTTTCAATCTACTGTAAACAACACAAATCACGCTAAAATGGCAAACAATCCAAAGAAGTTATGGTTAAAAATGTCAAACTTTTGATTGTCATCATCTGCAATCGCCTAGCAACACTTACTGTTGTCAAAGCCTGAAATATAAGTAGCAAACTTCAGGCTGATTCTATAAAATAGTTTTATAAAGAAAGTATTTAAATTTAGATTTGCTCCTTGCTAAGGGTCTTCCAAATTTCTGAATCATTGATAGCAGTAGAAACTAAATTAAAGTGGTCTGCGAGTGGAAAAGAAAGTGCATGTAATGCATCAGTAACATTTAATATTATACAGAATTTGATACAAGTTAAAAATTGTTTAGAAGTTGATTCGATGTTGGAATTGATGAGAAATTTATGGCTGGGGGAAGCTATGGGAATTTCTGATAAGAACTTCTATCACATTCTTGTGTTACATTTAGAAAATTTAGAGAATTTTTAAAATTTGAGGACAACATTTATGGCTTGCTTGCCATGGAACAAGCATGCAGGGGATAAGATAACAGAAAAATGATTTGAGTCATTGTGGCACAAATTTAAGAACTGAACATGAAGTATGAGTACTATAAAGCTATTACAGTTCAGTATTTACAAGAAAGCATCGCAGAAGAATCAAGAGTACTTAAAAAGTGAAAAAGAATACTTTTTTCTGCATCAGGCTAGAGAAACAAAAACACCACAAAAATGGAGAATGATCTGAATTTAAATGAAAAGAGAGGAGTAATGTTTCTTTTGGAAGAAAGTAGCATTGACAATACCTGTACTGGCAGAGCAGTTCAAAAACTGGTTTTGATCATATGTCAGCATTGATCTTATGCTTGTATAAATCCTGCATAAGTACCCTAAAAATAATTAAGAAATCAAATTCTTACACTCTTGGTTATACAGTTTTTCTAATTATAATGTCTTTTCAATGCTGTGCCTATAGCTCTTGTATGCAGATTAATTTTTTTTTTTTTTTTTTTTTTTTTTTGCCATGATGGTTCTTTACCTGTGTTGATGTTATGCTGGTTATGATCCTAGGCATTGTTGATTATATGCATGTGATAACTGTGTTGTGAAAGTGCATTAATCTTCCTATTAATTATTACACTCTTAGAATATTTTTTCTTATGTTGATAGTATTCAAATAACTAATATGGGCTGCATGAGGGCATTGATTGTATGACCATGTTGACATTGTACAGTTTCAAACCTATATTATGTTGATCCTATGACTGTAAGTTGTATCTTCATTCTTGAGCATCTTTTACTGAAATTATCTTACATTTCAGTTTATCTGTAAATGGCAAATCAGGTGTATACTGTGCTGGTGGCTGTCAAGCTATTGCAGATACTGGAACTTCTCTCATTGCTGGTCCTGTTGCTGAAATAGAGAAACTTAACAAAGAAATTGGAGCAACGCCTTTGGCACAAGGAGAAGTATAAACCCTTTTATTAATAAATATTGTCATGCTTCTAAATAAGTATTAAAAATCATGCTTTTGACCAGCTCAATTTTAGTGTGCTTTCGTGTAGTTAATTGCATGCATATCCATTAAATGTTACAAAGAATTTTTAAAAAGTTAAAACCAAAACTTTTCAAACAAGCAATACCCCAATTAAAAAAAATTAATGAAACTTAAAGAAAAATGAACATAACACAAGACGAATTCAATCAACTTCAATACCACTTCATCGGGGGGGGGGGAGGAACACTGAAATCATTTGAAATCACTCTTCTACAAAAATCCATTTTTTTCTGTATCTAGAATCAGCTGATGAAACATTCCAATGTATTTGACTTTTAATAATTCACCCAAAAATTCTGGCCCTTCCCCAAAGCAAGTTAAAAACAAAGTAAATTCTAGTTAGAATCTTTAAACTTAAATAAAGAGAATTCTATTTTATTTAAAGAATTTAAAATATAAGTGAAAAATTTTAATTAAAATTTTTACCATTAAACATATAGCATATAATTCAAAACATTTTAAATATTATAATACTTGGGTGAAAAATATATATGTAATTTATTTTTTAGTAGATTATATTTAGTATATTTTCTCCTTTGAAAAAATTAGTTAGAATTCTATTGAAATGAAGTAACTCATAAGCATATTTAAAGTGGAATCTTGAACATATTTAAAATGGAAGCATTAAAAAGGTATATTTAAAAGTGAAAATGTAACCAACAAACTAAGTAATTATGGTCATTGACTGGAAATTAGTTGACTTTTCAAGGGGAACAAACTAACTTCTGATCAATTAACAATAATTAATAAATGCAAAAGTGTTTCTTTTTCTCAAGTAAGAATGATGACAAAAAGCTTTTTAGTTAAACAAGTTGAAATTTTACATATACACTGCTGGCCATTAAAATTGCAATACCAGGAAGGAATGATCTGACGAATGTCAAAATCACATGAAAGGAAGAATTTGGGATATGCAAATGATTAGTATTTCAGAACATTTAGACGACGCATGAGGGAGAAACGTCACCTGACGCACTGCATAAAAGAAAAGTTGTGTAGTGGATTTCTCATTCAGAAAGTGCTTTGTAAAGTTGGAGTTTGTTCAGAATATCGTGTGTCTCGAATAAGAAGAGGAAATGCTTATCAGCAATTTTCATTAAAAAATTCTATAGAGGGAGGATCGTTGCCTATCGAAAGTGCAGATTATTGTTCCGTGATATCGCCGATCGCACTGGTTGACATCCAACTACTGTTATGCGAATAAGGAATCAGTGGATTGCTGAGAGTCATACGGAATAACATGCAGACTGGCCGGCCAGCAGTGTATATAAAACTATATATATGTATATAAAAGACATAAAGTAAGAAATTTAGAACCAATTTTTTACAAAGACCAAAAATTGAAATTCATAAGAAATAAAGTTCATTGGCTAATTCTGGATACAGAAAAGCAAGAATTTCTTATGAAAGAGATTTCAATTGATTTCCTTGTTCCTCCTCCTCCTGACGAAGTGACATTGAAGTTGATCGAATTCCTCTTCTTTTATATTCTTTAAATTTCATTTTTTTTTTTTTTTGAATTGGGATATTATTTGTTTGAAGTATTAGTTTTAACATTTATTAAATTCTTTTTTTTTTTTTTTTTTTTTTTCCATTATGAAATTTATTACTTATGAATTTCAATTTTTGGTCTTTGTAAAAAATTGGTTCTAAATTTTTTCCACTGTTTTTACTGATAATTTTTCAGCAGCTTAATGTGCAAAAATAATAAGCATGATTAAATTGTTTTTTTAAAAAAATGTTTTGTAATTATACATATAAATTTTCATACTTGTGCTAAAAGGAGGTATTTATTGATATGAGCTTTGTTAACCCGTAGCCAGTGTAACAAATACAAAAAATATGTAAACACAAAATAAAAGCAGTAATAATGCATAAACATATGCAAATAAAACTTTAAATTGATGACAAAATTTTAAAAATTTAAATCTAATATGTTATATAAAAGGAAATATTACAAATGTGTGAATGTTAGAAGTATGTAATATAGAAATAAATCATTGAAAATCCCAATTTGCTTATTTTAGAAACCAAGATAAAAGAAAAGAAAAAAAAAAAAAAATCCATTGTGAAAAGGAAACTAAGGAAAAAAATGAATGATTGAATCAACACACATGTTTTGTCAAGGATGTCATATAGCATTAGCTGTGTATCTGACTTTGCCAGTTTACACTTGGAAAATTTATTTTTTTCCCTTGCATACAAACATTATCAAAATAATTTAATTAAAATTACTATAATTGTCTAAGATAAATAAGAACAGAATTTTCATGATAATAGTAAAATTGTATATATAGGCTGATAAGATAATAGTATCATTTTCTTTTTGAAGACAGTAATTGTTTTTATGTACATATTTAAAGTATTTCATAATTAGTTTGGTGTTTCCAAGGAATAAAACCTTTGTTTAAAATAATTTTTTTTTGCAGTATGTTGTGGATTGCAAATTAATTCCAAACCTGCCGAAAATTTCATTAGTATTTGGTGGAAGGAATTTTGATCTCCAGGGTTCTGATTATGTTCTACAAGTAAGTTGTTGAAAATTATATGTTATATATCTAATCCATTCTGTATTTTTTTGGCTCAGGCAGACTAGAATGACAATGTTATAAATATCTATATTTTATTAATATACCATAGATTTCTACATGTACTTAAGTGCTGTGTACTTAAAAGAAATGAGAGCACATAAACTTGAAAATTTCATTATTGAATAACATGAAAAGTTCGTCTTATTTGTGTTCCCTTATATCTTCAAGCATACTATCAAATTCTGTTTTGTCTTCACCATCACTCTGATTTATAAATAAATAATCATCTTCCATTCCATTTAGATTATTAGAAATACTACATTTTTTAAATGACTTTTGAATTACATTGGGTCTAATTTCATTCCATGCTTTTGTTACCCACTCACACATTATTTTTAGACTGGCATGTCACATTTGCCTCCTTTCGTAAATGTTTCTTCACCTTCTAACCTGCACGTATTTCAATGTTTTAAATTTTCTTTGAAAGATTTATTAATACACACATCTAAAGGCTGAAATAGCATTAATCTGCCTGGTAAAACTGCCATATCTGTATCGCATTCTTTCAACAATTTCTTTGTATTATCTGTTAAATGGGATTTGAACATGTCCCAAACTAAAACCTTCACAAAGAAAAGGGTGTGTATTATATAGTGAATATACCTAAAAATTAAAAAATGTACTTTAAAATCCTAGGCGTGCATTATACACTGATGCGTGTTATATGCCATAATATAATAATATACGGTTTCAGTGATATATCTTCATGGATCACAAAAGGTGACATATCTCTAATAATTATTGGATGTAGACCACATTTGATCAGAATCTTGCAATAGCACAGTTGGAAAAACCCTCTTGCACGTGCAGATAGTGTATTTTAAGTATGCATAAATTGCTGTCTGAATAGTGGTCTTTCGTTCTTTTGATATTTACATGTACTGGATTCTGGAATGGATGACATGTTAAATTACTCATGTTTTGTTGGAATTCCAGTGAACTCATGAAGCCACATCCAGAGAAATTTTTCGAGTAGATCTGGGCAGTTATGCTTATTGATCTGACAAAAACCCTTAAGCACAACATGAATGAATGTAGATTCGTAAGGATGGATAAACAACATTTGTTGGTCTATAATGTCTGTAAATGTGTCAGACACTATGTGAAATGTCATGTACCATACGACTCACTGCTGGACAACTGTTCATAACTTCATCAGTTTTTATGCTCATTTTCCCACATGTAGTAAAGTTTGTTTCCTTATTTCTTCGTGTATACTGAAGTAACATTTGTAAGTAAGCTACAGCTGCGACTGGCTGGCCATGAGGGCGTCGGTGGATGGGGAGCAATGAATGAGATAGAGGACAGTAGTGACAGGGCAAACCACGATCTAATTGCATCAGTGAAAGAATTACTTGGATGTGAATTTTGCATGGCTGTGGATTTGCCATAGTGGACCAGTCTGATGGCCAGCCTGTTCGCCAGATTTATCCAGCGTGAATTTCTTTTTATGGGGGCGTATGAAGGGCATCATTTAAGAGACTCCCATTGACTCGCTGGAGGACCTCGTTGCACGAATATCCATTTCGGCTGCAAGCGTAAGTGAAAGGCCTAACATTTTTCAACGTGTTCGACAAACTCTTCTACGTCGCTATCAAGCATGTATTACTGTTAGTGGTTGCAATTTTTAACATTTCTGGTCAATACTGTATTGCTGCAAAGAAGCACTTTGCACTGATTTTGTAAATAATCATTTTTCCATGTCATTTTTTGCGTTCGTGCCTTAACATGTCACTTTAGACTCTACATTCCTATAAAAGAAATACATGTTTTAGTATGCTCAACCACCCCTTTAAGTTTTGTCTCATAATCATAGAATCACCCTATATAATTTCCTATTTAGGAAAGAATTTTAAATCTTGTGTTCTATGTAATATATCATCATATTTTAAAATTAGGTAAATCGCCATATTCACAAAAATTTATCATCTTTATTTAATGACATTAATTCTAACCAAGCTCTGAATACTTTTAAAATTCTGTCTTATCTTCCTATGTTTCACCTTTCTTCCTTGACAGATGGCACTGTGTTCATTTTCTCTTTCGTCCAACCCATTAGTTTTGATATTAAAATGGTTGTTGGTGCTCAAACTTTTGCAGATTTTTGCTTCCAGAGAAGTAGGATTTATGTCTGATCATACCTGAAATCAGTAGTATTTTATTAAAAATCCACAGCAGTAAGAAGTTGCTTTTTTTGCCTGTTTTAACTTTGCAGAGCTGCCAACTCTCCCTTTTCTCCAAGTTTTCTGGTAGATCAACTTATCTCTCAGTTTTGAATTTTTAGCATGTTACTAAGGGAAATATTTTCAAGAAATAAATGAAATTTATTTACTTAAATTGTCCCAATTACATTCCTCCACCACTAGTGATTTTCAGAATAATTTTTCTTCTTAAATTTTATTTCATCTGAATTGTATTTTTCATTACGTTTTATTGGCCTTTTTCTTACAGAATTTCATTTTATCCGAGTTGTCTTAATTTATTGGAGATATTTGTAGATTTTTTTATGAAGAGTCAAGCAACATTTTGTCAGTATAAAAGGGTAAGAAACTTGTGAAATGGAATTAGCCAAAGAGAATAAAGTTTAAAATATTTAATGAAATATTAATGTATTCTACATCAGAGTTATATTTGAAATAGTTCAGTAACACGAATCATTAAAATGCATTATGAAGTGACTTTAAGTTAGTTCGGAGCTTCTTGCAGATGGTGTTACCACGCACCATGGAAACCTTCTAAAAACTACTGGGTTTCAAGATCGATAGCTATGTCTCTAATTTAGGTATAATATTATTGTTTCAGTATGTTGTGCAAGATATTATTTTATTTTAACCTTTTTTTTTTTTTTTTTAGGTATCACAGATGGGTCAAACTATATGTTTAAGTGGATTCTTAGGCCTTGATGTTCCAAAACCAATGGGTCCACTTTGGATATTAGGTGATGTTTTCATTGGGCGATATTATAGTGAATTTGACTACGGCAACAGCAGAGTAGGCTTTGCAGATGCAGCATAATCAAATATACTTTCTGAAAACACAGCATTTCATTTTGTGCATTTTCTTTTATATACACTCTTAGGTTATTTTAGTTTTTAAAGATTCAGTTTATTTAAAATGAATATTTTTCTGTTAAATCAGAGTTTCTTAAACATTTTTCAGTCGCGACCCCTTTTTATCACCGAGACTTTTTTCGCGATCCTAAGGACCGCATAAGTATTGCGAAAATCCGACACATGCGTGAGTGAAACTGTCAATTCTTTCGCTAGTACAGTAACATACTACTGCAGTTTTAGGTAATTAACTTTAATTTCTAATTTTAATACATAGAACAATGTGAAAATTTAAAATAAGTAACAGATAAAATGTCAGAGTCGTGTGCAAAGCAAGGAAAATGAATGTTTATATTATAAAAAGAATACATCGAAAGTTTTTTTTTTCCCCTTTGTGTGTATTGTCTTATCTTTATCTATTTTTAGATACATTGTGTAAAAATATTTGGTAACTGTAAAATTATTATAAGTTAAAGAAATATCAAAATTGCTAAAATTTTTGGCGACCCCCCCCCTTGCTACAGGTCTCGCAACCCCCAGTTTAAGAAACCCTGTGTTAAATCATGGTATGTTACTTAATTGTTTTATTTTATTTTTTTCTCAATGCACTGAAATATTTGTAAAATGAATAATAACTCATGCAGCATACTACCTATTATTAAAATGCGTAGTGATGCAAGTTGTGGAATATTAGCATTTATTTTTAAATGGCATGTTATATTTTAGATTTACATATTTAATGTCAATTTTTATAATAAAGAGCTAATAGGAGAACAAGTGGTATTTGTGTGCTTATTAGAATCACAATATATTTAAATTTATATAAAGCTTTAACATTTCATTTTTTATAAACATTTTGTTTCAATACCTTGAGATATTTCAAAACACAAATTCACAAAATTGCTTGTATCAGTTTTATAGATTTTAAATTATTATAAATTTGATATCATTTTTCATAATATTGGAAAACATGCATATTTATTATTTAAAGCTCAATGGTAGTATTGAGCTTTAGATAATAAATATGCATGTTTTCCATTTGTAATTGTGGGAAAAAGTGGTATCTTTGTGAAGACAAATTTTTAATTTTAGCACTTGTATAAGGCACTAGCGCAGTGTTTCCCAAATGTACTATGCCCATGTACCCGTTCTTATAACAAAAACCCTGACCATAAAACTCCAAGTAAAATAACTCTTAAGTACTTAGAAAATACAAATTTAACTGTAATGTCTTAAGTGGTGGTGTAAAAATACAATAGTATAAATAAAACATTTATATAGTTAAAGTAGTATGTATTGAAATTATAACTATTGCTTAAAAATAAATAAAAATAAAAAATACCCCCTGACCCAAACGAGATGTATGAACCTAATGGGATGGTATGAGATTATTTATGGTCACTTATATATTTGGAATAACATTCATAAGTCTTCATGAGCATTAATTTCCAGTTGACTTCTTTGTTTTGTAATGATGCTCTGAACTGCCTTAAATCTATGTTCCTATAAACAGGAAGTTACAGGAAAGCATGCAAAGATTTTACTACAGTAATGCAGGACATAAAATTCGAATCTGTTTTTGTAACCAGAATTTGTGTATGCTTGTTCAAACATTGGTTTCCATTCCTCATTCATGGATAATTCAATAACTTGCTCCTATGTTAGTATAGAATTCATCTGAGTTTCTTGCAGAAGCTTCAGCGCCCAATCGGGAACACCAAAGTGAAAAATATATTCAAATCTGTGGCTCAAGTTAGAATAAATAGCCAGTTAAATGCTGACAGTAAGCAAGCAAACCTTCATCTTGTTTTACGCAATTTCGAAAGATTTGGAAATTGAGAACATTCTTCTCTCGCTAGTTTTTTTTTTTTTTTTTTGTAAGTCTTTATATTGCTGCGAAAGCTGGCTATGAAGAGTGTGTGTTAACTCATTTGAAAAATGCTGTTGGACGTGATATTTTATCGTTACCAAGTCTTGAAACATTTGATACCCCTTTGCATTTTGCTGTGAGTCGTAGGATTGTTAATTGCGTCCGAGAATATATACTTGAACTTAGGATCTGATGTGAATCACGTCAATTATGCAGGATTGTCGCCGTTGCATCTCAGTTTTTTTTTCCCCTTTTGTATAGAAAAAGTTTTGCCATAAATGCATATATTATGCTTTTATTTTTCATAAATTTAATTGATTGACTTGTAGCTTCAAACTAGTTTCGCTAAAATAAGTTAATTATGTAAGATAGGCAAACAAATAAGTTAATTATATGAGCTGGATGTTTTTTTAATTAATTAAATAAGGTGACAAATCATTGTCATTTAATTTCCTGGAATTCAACACAACAAAGAGCACAGAAATTTCATCCCAACATCCACTTTTAGATAATTGATGAACTTCCTTATTAAGTAGTAAATTATATAACCTTTATCGCTTTCACAAGGTAAAATAGTCTCTCATTTAAGGCATTTCTTTTGATTTCGTTAACTGTTCTAATGCTGTAATCCAGTGAGCCATGAAAGGGTTCATTAAGATTTTTAATATCTAAATTTTGTCAAACAATCATGCAATGTACTGTTAACACATTTGGTCCACTGCCGAAACACTGTTAGTAGCAGGAGACAAGATATAACTTTTAAATCCCAAAATTTTTTAATTAAGTGTTGTTTCACCTTTCATATCAGTTTCTAAACATTTGACAGATAATAATTCCTAGAAATTTTTCTTTTTTTACAAATTCTACATAAGTTTAAAATAAAACAATATTTCCTGGGAAAGTTGATTCATCAAGCTGACTAGAGAATTTAAATGTTTTTTAAAATCTGGCATAAAGAATTTCTATGCATCGAGCCATTTTGTCAATTCTTCTTTGTACTGAACTATTGCTCAGTGGAGTTCTTAGAATATCAAAAGCTGGTTTATGCAACACAATATGTATTACCTCATTTACAGTTGGGTAGGATAAGTTCTTCACTAATGATAAGCAGCTTTCCGATTTTACAATCAGTAAAGAAATAATATAAGAAGCATGCAGTCCATAGTCATCTCACTCAGGTGTTGTTGCAGTGTTGCATTGTTTTTAAATATTTTTTATAACTATTTAAAGTAAAAGGTTAAATCTGTCACTATGAAATTTCATAAAATGTTCCTTAAATTTCATTGATTCATTTGACAATGTTTTATTGATTAGAAGGCATGTGGGTAAAGTATTATATCATGGTAATGGAATAAGTTGTATATTGACTGCATTTTAACTCACTGATACTGTCATCTGTAGAAAAAAGGACACAATTTGTTTTATTTCACTCGGGACATAAAAATTGCTTCTGATTTATTTATTGCTTTTTCTAAACTTTCATAAAAATCGGTCACAATTATTTTATTTTACGTTAAACCATTTGTGGAAACCCCAACATTGTCCACACACCTCCAAATTGTTTAATTTGCTCCTTAGTAGTCATAAGGACCCCTTGGGGCAGTAGAACCACTGCATTAGAACATCCGTAAATCCAGTCACTTCAGACTAGAGGCAGTACTTACCTGTTGAATACATTTTATATTTAATGCAAGTTTTAATTTTTTTAAACAATGAAAATTTATTTTTATCAGCTAGCAACAAAAGGTATTATTTTTATTTAAAAGGACAAAAGAAATCATTGGTTCAAATTTTAGCTGCAGTCTTTTTACAGGGTCAGAGGTTTGCACAGCTGTAGATCTCAATTTCAGTCTCAATAGCATCTACTCAAAAACAAATTGAGATCTGATAGTAATGCAGAATCCAAAACACAGTAGATGGAGTTGTTTGGAAGATGATAATATGTCCATGAAGGAAAAAAGTCATGTGGAACTGCCTACAAAAGTAGTAGGATGAAAGGTCTCATAAATGCAAAGTTAGCAGATATGGAGCTGCTGACTGTAATGAGCGAGCTGCTGTGTGCCTGCAGAATATGGAAGTAATTTAGAGAGGAAGACATTTAAACAAACTACTCTACTGCAAACATAGAGGAGAAAATTCTAACCTCGTGATTGATTACATGTTTTCTTGGCATCATTCCTCCCATGTTAGAAAACACCTTGATGCTATTTGGGCTCAAGGATATGTATCCATACTATTTTTATGTTTTTTGCATGCTAATTTCAGCATTAAAAGTACTTTATTGATAAAATGTGTCATGTTACCAGATTAAATTTCTTGCTATACTGACGTGTGGTGAGTTTAAAATTAAAAACGTTTTTGGAAGAGATGATTACAGTTGGCTGTTTGTAAGTTAATTCCATAAATGTGGGTTGATGTATTCACTCAAAGGTCATAGCAGTAAAAGATTTCCAATAATGAAATCCTAAGGAATTTTGGTACTTTTCTGTTTTGCCGGCGCAAACGATAAAGTCATCAATAATGGTACAACTGATGCCAAACGGAATATCTTTGCTGGTAACCTTTTACTCTTCATTTTCAAAACAAGTTGCAGCCATTTCTTATCAGATTGATTGTTTGTTTCAATCACACTACTCGCCCGAAGGTGAAAATATAGAAGAGGAAAAATCAAGGGTTAAATTCATCAAATCTAATGAGAATGCACAAGCGAAGTAAAGCACTGCGATTTTACATAATTTCCGAGTAAGCTATTCGTATGAATTGAAATAATTCTCACATTTAAACTTGTATTCCATAAGATTTAATTTAAGATTTAACTTGAAATAACTGTAGATAATTACTGAGAGAATTAGATTTTTGTAGCATAGTTTACGTGAGATGAGATCACATGGGGTCACGTGATACAAACCGGCGAATCAAGATGTTGAACCATGAAAGCATAGTAAATTCTTAAATTAATGTCTTTTTACAAATTTATTGGCTTTTAACAAAATTTTAAACCATATTAAAATGTTGATGCTTTCAAAATAAAAAATTCTTAGAACTAACATTTGTTAACATTTTTTCTGTGTATACTGTATACTGTCACCAACAAAGTCTGCTTGGCGAGATTTGAGCCAACGAAACGGAAAAGTACTGGAATTTCTTTCACGTTAAAGATAATGTTATTTTTTTAATGTCATACAAGTTATAAATCTGTGTCATATAGATGCAGATCTGTTGTAATATCTCACTTGTCTGACAGTAACATCAGAATAGGACCACGAAATTCATCGAGATGCAAATCTAACAGCATGAGATAGAATCAGTTTCTGCAAATAGTAAAATTGTTGAGAATTTCTCTGAAAAAATCAAATCTGATTTCGAAGTTAGACAATTAGACCTTACTGAAAACCCTCAAGGGGGAAATCATACATTTTTTAATGCATGACATGTTTCGTAGTTTTAGAGAGGAAGGCAAAATATTGAAAAAAGGGAAAATATTGCTTAACATGAAGAACAATTCTCTTTTTTTTACATATATGTATTAAACCCATATGAATTTGTTGCTATGATGATAAAATTGCTCTCTTTTGTTTCTAAGAGTGCATTTAAACATCAAACAAATTTAAAAGCAAAATTAGTGAATTTTGTTTTAATATTTATTAATGTAGTTTTATAAATATGAATGTAAATTTTTATTCAGGTCATTAATACATAAACAGAAAATCTATGTGTAGTGTGCAATAACTTTTGGGAAATTAAAGTATGTTAATTAATAGATGATGAAAGATTCTCAACTCCTTGGCAGAGGGCCTTAAAGTGGCTCAATTTACGACATAACTGAACACCAACAATTCATCCATCTGATTTTGATGCCTGGCAAAATTTGTTGATATATCACCATATATAGCATGTTTACCTAAAAATTTCTAAATAAGTGTTCGAAAGCAAATCTGAGTCACTGTACCATAGTTGCCAAGTCTTACAATTTCAAAAGACCTTTAAACCAAAAAAAAAAAAAAAAAAAAAAAATTATATTTATAATTCATATTTATAAAAAAATTCATATTTTAATTCATTCATTTAATTCATTAATTTTAATTCATATTTATAAAAAAAAAATTACTTCAAAATTAGTAAGTTTTGGGTTATTAAACTAGCTACTGAAAAAATGACATTGAATATGATGTTTATTTTACTAATATGTAAGTTATGTTTTCTGATTAATTTCATGAAATTTTATAATTTTAAAATATACTGATGAAATTCCAAAGAAGAAATAAAAGTACATTTAAACATAATAAAAATGAATTAATAGTTAGTATATATATACTCGTATAGATAAGCTTAGCATATGCAGATTTAAAGCAAAGCCATGTTTCATAAAAAGCACTGCAGATCTTTCATGGTTTTTTTATGGGATTACGGCAAAGTCTTGAGGGCTTGGGGAGTCATGGAGAACTTTCTAAGGGAAACTGGCTCGTATGTACGTTACACATGGTGGAAAACCACGAAAACATCCATGCAGCCAGCCCATTTGTAGGATTCGAACCTCAGACTAAACTGCTAGTATTCAGTGATTTTATCACTCGGCTGCTTGTGGGCTGATCTTTCATAGATTCTCACACTAAATACAAATTAATAAAAAATTATGCTGAAAATCATTAGGCCAAGGCCGACCAATGGCTGAGTGATAGAAGTCGCTGGATGGTGATAGTTCTGTCATGGGTTTGAATCCTATAAACAGTGTAGCTGCATAGGTGTTTGTGGTTTTCGCCATGCATAACATCTGTATGAGGCAGTTTTCCTTAGAAAATCCTTTATGACGTCATCCCTCCCCCTTAAGTATATAGACTTCAAGTGCTTTGGCATAATCAAATACGTCAAACCAATCATTAGACCATGCGGACAGGCTTCACATAAGTTTTATTAACCTTCTGAGCAGAATGGGTTTTGGGATCTGTCATGAAGACTTGTATTTAAATAGTATTTATTAGTGCTGTTTTTTGAATTTTTGTTCTTTAAAAGAACTTGAGAGTTAACATAGTATGTGTGGAATCGAGGTTCTTTGCTGCAGAAATATAAGTTGCACTAAGTTGAAAAAATAAAATTAATTGGTTACTTTCTTTCCATTTAACAAAATAGATGGACATATCGTGTCAGACTATGACACATTAGTGAAATTATATGATGGATAACATACGAATGTATTTGACTGGTACATGACTTGATGGTATCAGCACGTGATATTTCTTCCAGTGTGTTGTTCCATGTTAGGATTATGCATCACATTTCTGTACCACGCTCGAGAGAGTCGGCAAACACTTAGGATAGGCAAGGCAGGAAAGACAATCTTCAACACCATTAAAACCGGGAAGACACACAACCCTTTCTCTCACTGTAGAGAGGATCCTTCCGTGCAGTTATATAGTTCACCTTTTCTGCTAAGCGCAGTCATGAATGGAAGGAATGCAAATTTTCAACAATTAGATAAATTTGTAAAATTACTTATTTTAGTCTCTACTTTCATAAACCAAGTAAAAAAATATCATGACTGGATAAAGCTGGTTATAGCACACAGAAAGTTAAGGAATCATTATATCTTGACATTTTTTAAGAATTTTTTCATTAAAATTTTCTTCATTCCATTTAATTTTCTTTTAATGGTATAATAATTTTAGGCTATTTTTTTAAGGTCCGATTGGTCGCGAAATGAAAAGTTCCAATGACATTATGGGCAGATGTCGTGCATTTTCTCATGTCAATAGTGTCAGGTCTCTTAGCCCATAAACATGCCTCGAACAATTGTCTCTCTTACGAAGTGACAAGTTCATGCTGGCGTTTGATTTCTGCATGTTGAGGGGTGCAATGCAGTTGAAATTCATTGATAACTAACTAATGTGCATAGAAAACACTTTCATGACTGACAGCAAAGTGTGGCATTGGTTTAGAAATTTTGAAGCGAGACATGTACAGATGTTCATGATGCAGGCAGGCAGGGAGGGAAGCAAGTGTCAACTGATGATCTTGTTCAGCGAGTGGATCAAGCAATTCGAGAAAATCATCAGTTCGCAATTTTCTGTGTTGAGTGATTAGTTTCCAGAAATTTCAGTGAGCTCTCTATATCATCGTGAGTGAGAAACTCCAGTACCATAGACATTGTGTGATGGCTTCCGAAAATGCTGTCTGACCATCACAAAATACAGCAAATAGGTGCTACCATGCACTACCATGATAAAAGGAGAGATTTTTTTAGAATCATGACAGTTGACGACACATTGGTGCATTTCAAAACTGAAGAAACAAATGAGCAATCTAAACATTGGATGCATATCATTTTTTCAAGTAAACCAAAAAAGTTCAGGGAAGCATTCTTCAGCAGAAAGTGTATGGCTACTGACACTGTGTTCTGGGACCAAAAAGGTGGTGGAATTCATGAAATGTGGTACAACCATCATTGCAGCATCATACAGCATTACTCTTGAACATTTATGAAGAGCAGTTGAGAACAAGCGCAGTGGAATGTCATCACGCATTGTCGTTCTTCGTGACATTGTGTGGCTGCACACTATAGCTGCAATGAAGACACTCCTGCAGTGTTTTTGGTGGGACATGTTTGATCATCCACCATACAACCTGGACTTGACTCCCTCTGATTACCATCTCTTAGCTCACATGAAATGCTGGCTATGAAGACAGAAATTTCAGACAACGAGCTGCAGATCAGCACAGAGAATTGGCTTAAAACACAGGTGGCTGGCTGCCTTCTATGATGAAGGTGTTGAAAAATTGGTACCATGCTATGACAACAAATGTCTCAGTTGGAGCAGTGATTATGTAGAAAAGTAGCTGGAAGGTGTATCTAAATATTCCGAATTGAACAATTTTATTTTCAATGTGGTTTTCATTTCATGACCAATCAGACCTTGACAAAAAAAAAAAAAAAAAAAAAAAAAAAAAAAAAAAAAATTAAAAAATTTCCTTATTTAGTTATCAACTATCTAGGTAAATTAAAAACTAGTAGGTCTTTTAATTTATCCGGAGACTGAAAGTTATGGTGAAAATATGACGTTTCCTGGTTTCACTGGGATTGTTAGCAGCTCTTCTATATGAAAAATAGAAAAATTCAAAATGCAAAAACTGAGGAAACCAAAAATATGTTCTTTCTCCCATATACTTTCACTTTCCTGATGCACAGATATCCCTTAAAAAAAGTTGAATTTTTTCAGGGAAAATATAAGAATTCCACATACTATAATTTTATAATCATTACTTTAATTTTTATTACATTTAATACTTCAAAATTGTTTACTAAGAAAATTATGTCATCTCATGTATAAAATTCCTATAGACAGTGTAATTAAATAGACCATTGTCAATACTAACAAATGAACAGTTATAATGAAATGAGATTTTAAAAGCATTTGGTAATCAAACCTGTATATGCTAAAAATGTGTATGCATAAATAAAGGGGAAAAATACAATTCAGTATTTGAAATAGATGAAAATAAAAATAATTTTATTTATTTTATGTATGTACATAATTACTATGCATGATATAAATTAATAAATCATTTATATAAACAGAATGATCATGAGAAGGGGAAAAGTGATCAAACTGTGACCAATAACACAGTTACCCTATAAAATACTGTGAATGTTTATAAAGTCCAATTCCCTCATGATTTACAACATCTTTTCCTTATGTAGTATATAAATCACATCATTAAAATAAGAGAAAGCACTCTAAAAATTGGTATCAAGGTAGCAAAGCATCTATTGTTTTGTTCCAGTCATTTTTGTTCTGCACCAGAGCCTTCTTGATTGCATTCTTTTCAAATCCCAAATCTTGAAATTTGTTCAGAAGATCCAGAAAAACTTTTGCCTGTTTTAAAATAAAATAAAAATTTGTAATTAATGAAATAATAAAAAATTTTAACACTTGAAAATATTTGTGAGTACTAGTCACCATATTTTAGGAAAGATTTTTCCTTGACATTTCATGAAAAATGAACACTTTATTTTTAAATAAAAGGTGTTTTTTAGCAGTTAATAAAATAATAAAGTTTTATTTCTCTCTTTTTAGGTTTTACATTAAACTTGGGAGTATTTGCTCATTAAATGATTAATCAAATAATATCTAAGAATTATTTAATCAGGATTTATTGAATACAAAAGTATTATATTTTTTAAATACATGTATATGCAAAGAAAATGATATCAGTAAAAGACGACAATGTCGTGAGAAGATAAAGTATAGTAGGGACTTTTTTCCTCTTTTGAGATAGCAATAAGTTCTTTCATAATAATGTGGCAATTTATATACGGGGAAAAAAAACTGCATGCAGAATTACTTTCAAAGGAATCTTTATGCTGTTAAACAAGAGAACAAATAAGTAAATACATGTATTACTTACAAATGGCCAGCAGTACAGTTTTTCCTAAACTGAATCCTTATGCTTATTCTAGTACATTACATTCTATACATATACAGTATGATTAATAACTATATTAACAGCTAGAATTGAAATCTGGAGTTTATTTAAAACATTTCTTTAAATTTCCTTCTTATCCTGTTTTTCAATTTTAAAGTCCGAATATTTTTTGCAAGAGCTATTTTTGAGAATCTATCTCTATTTACCATCAAAGCTTGCAGCAACCTGTAGATTCGACTAGCACAAAATATAAATGAACTAATCATATAGTGCACTTAAGATAAAACTCAATATCTGAAAAGCAGTGGAGAAATATATTCTTCACAAATGTTTATCACATTAACTCAAAATTATTTTTAGACAATGAAATATACATCCAGAAGTAATACTAAAATGAAAGATGCGATTGTAAGAACAGCATACTGACACATGCACAAAATGCTAAATAACTTCAATAATAAAATTGTATATTCAATCAAAAGTCTTATTAATGTAGCATATTTTTGTTAAAAATTATTTGCACATTCGTACCCAAAAAAATATGATTAGATTAACCATGCTGAATGTGCAAAAAATGAAACTTTACATGTTTACATACAAAAATTACAACAAATTGCTAGCACTTGTGAATTATTGGAGCCCTACCATATATTCCAGAAGGAATAACATAGAAATATAAAACTGAATTACTTGATCTTGATTGTAATCATGTAAATGAAGTGCCGCTTCTGCTTCTAAACTATCATATCCAGATTCTTCTAGCATCTGAATCTGACACAAATGTTCCACAACCTAAAACAGGAAAAAAAATTAATAACACGAAAAAAAATATTATTAAAGTTTTGAAATTTGAAAATGTAATATGCCAAGATTAAAAATATAGTCCTATATATATATGATGTGAAATATGTCTGAAGCTATATATATTGTATGTCTGTTATTGTATTTTGTAAAGATTAGATATAGTAATTATACATAGATATTTCCTAGATCATGGTATACAACAAAGAGATGTAGAATATGTCAATTATATCTGAGTATAAATGGTAAAAAATACATATTTTTCAAGTGTTTCTTTCATTACCTTCTTATAACCATAATAACTCTTTCATTAAGCATGTATGAGTGCAGTTAGGGACAGTTACTTCCAGGTATAAATAATGAACTCTCTGACCGGCCAAGCTTTATATACTGGCTGAAATTTTTTTTTCTTTCTTTAGAATTTGCTCTTCTTAAAAAAAAAAAAAAAAAAAAAAAACACTTTAAGAAAAAATATATATGTCTGCGTGCATCTTGAAATGTCCAAGAAATTAAGGCAATATATTAAAAGTACATAAGTGCAGGTAAGGTAGAAGCTAAGCCAGCACCTATGTATTTTAGAATCAATAGTATACTCTAGTTCGGGGCAGATAAAAGCCAGCCCTTCTAATTGCTTAATCTGACAAATTATGAACTACTGCTAACTAAATTTCTCTCTCTTTTGAACCCAATTTTATATGCAAACTACCGAAATCAAGTGCACATGTTGTTACAGTATCTACAGTATACGAGGGCTGTTCAGAAAGTATCGAGACTGAATTTATTCTTTTATTCCAGAAAACCCCTAGCGGTGGGACCGAGTGCATCATGCACGCGCATGTTTCACCTCGTTTCACAAAAACCGGCAGGTCTGTACAGTGCGCCGTTCAGTCACACTGACTTCTTTCATGTGGAGTGCTTGCATGCGTTCGTCGAAAACAAAAAATGTCTGAAAACACGGAGCAGCAAATCTGTATCACTTTTTGCTTTAAGCTCAGTAAAATGGGCACTGAAAGCTACGAGATGATGAAAACAGCATTTGGAGATGAGGCGACGAGTCGTGCTCAGGTTTTAGAGTGGTTCTGGCGATTCAAGGAGGGTAGGAAATCGGTGGACAGTGATCCCCGTTCTGGACGCACGTCCACCTCTCGCAATGAGGACAAGATTGCACAAGTGCAGGCAGTGGTGCGCTCTGATTGTCGTTTAACAGTACAAGAAATTGCACAGGAGTGTGGTGTTTTCATAGGATCATGTGATGAAATTTTGAGGAAGGACTTGAACATGCACCGAGTGTCTGCAAAGCTTGTGCCGCGTCTCCTCACTGAGGATCAGCAATTCCAACGACTGGCAATCTCACCTGATTTGTTTCAAAGTGCAAGCGATGATCTGGAATTCATGAAGCTCATCATCACTGGGGGTGAGTCGTGGATTTACAGATACGATCCCGAAACAAAGCAGCAGTCGTCACAATGAAAAGCTCCGGGTCTCCTCGGCCAAAGAAAGCACAGCAGGTGCGAAGCCAGATTAAAGTCACGTTGCTTGTGTTTTTCGATGCAGATGCAATTGTTCATCATGAGTATGCTCCCCAGGGCCAGACAGTGAACACGGAATTATACTTGGACATCACGAGGAGATTAAGAGAGGATGTTCGCAGAAAACGACCGGTGTTGTGGCCGTCCTCTTGCTGGATGCTTCATCATGATGGAGCCCCAGCACACGCCAACAATCTTGTGCAGCAGTTCCTGGCAAAATACTGAACAATCCAAGTAGTACATCCTCCCTACTCGTCGGACATGTCACCTCCCGATTTCTTCCTCTTTCCCAAGATCAAGAACACCTTAAAAGGACACCGGTTTCAGGACATTGAGACCATAAAACAGAATTCGATGCAGCAGCTTCAGGCCATCCCAAAGTCAGAGTTCAAGAAATGTTTAAACGTCGTTGGGCCAAGTGTGTTACTACCAATGGAGCATTTTTCGAAGGAGATTGACTCAAAACCTGTGACCTGTTTTGCATAATAAATTCAGTCTTGATACTTTCTGAACAGCCCTCGTATATGCACATATATACATGACTATACTAAGAGTCAACTTAAGCTGAGAATAGTACACATGCTAGGAAGCATGTGCACTGACAAAGAATATAGTTCTATCATTTCTAGCAGCTGTAATTTAGAAATTAAACAATGAAATATGAGTATTGTTGATATAAATAGATCAATCAGGAAAGGAAGCTTAGGGAAAGAACATTTCAGTCCTAAATTTTTATTCAAAAATGAAACAGTGCACATGTCAATTATTTGATACCAACAGCAACAAATCCCATTTTTAGCAAAATTACACACTGCTAGTAACCTAATCATACTTAGCTAAGGAAAGAAATGAAATAATTAATTTCTTGAAATTTAAGTCTACATTTTATATTTCACTGGTTGACTTGCATGTAATTCACTATGACCTCATGTTCACCATCTGAGGCTTGTTGAAATTAAGAGCATAAAATGCTATTTTAAACTTTATTTTTCAAAATTCTACCAGGGAGGGAAGTTCACCTCCACCCATCGAGCTCTGGCAAACAATACGGGAACTGCAAAAGACTGTTACACAAACAACAGCACATAACACAATAGTGTAGAAACAAGCACCTGTTTCTTTGCTAGTCTGCTACATTACAACAGATACTTAAGGCCATTTCTAACTTTCTTTTTTTGCCTTATAACTATAGTAACAATTATTGCAGAAGATAGCTGAGTTCTCCAATTTGCTAAAATCTCTAATCATCTCTGTGCATTGAGTGATGATGACACCGGTTATGATCATAAATGAGAAGAGGATTGTTACACCCTTGGAATGCTTATTTTAAAATAACAGGCTATAATACAGTGGTCTTCAAACTGTGTTTTATAGAACCTATGTGTTCCGTGCAATTCCTTTCAGGGATCTGCATAGCAAAATCAAAAATGCAAAAAATCCTTCTATACCATGTGAACATCATACTATTAAATGTGCAAAATAATTAAATATTTTTTATTTAATTTATTATTGTTATCTAAAATAACATGAAGTAGATCAGTTTTTATAATAAAATAATGAGTTTCTTTTACTATTTCCACATAAAGTGCTGATAGCATTGCTATATTTTCAATGTTTTAACATTTACTTTTTGGAAATACAATAGGAGTTCCATGCTTTAAAAAAAGAAAAAATAATAATAATTTACAGCTCTATGAGTTCCTTAAGTCAACACAGTTTGAAGACTGCATTGTTGATACATGAAGCAATTCACCATTTATTACCTTTTTTTCATCCATTCCTAAGTGTTTCACAGTTCGAGCTACTTGTCCTCTTGAGAAACCCATGTCTGTTATTGAATCAACAACTTGTCTTTCATTATCATCTAATTCATAATAAGGATCGGGCAAGCCAAATGGTTTTGATGCATTGCTATCTGAATTTAGGATGCCATTCCTGGATGCATTCTCATGGTTTGTAAATTGGGAATGATCATTTTTATCCATTTTATTAATCTGAAAAATTACATGAAGTTAATACTAATCTGCACAAAAAGGGAGAAATAAAAATCTTAGTTTAAAAATATACTTGTTTTATTTTTCTAACAAAAGAAATAATACATAACAACTAAAAATAGGTGAAATATTGCTGTTACCAGATAGATGTAATCATTACTGTTTTTCATCCAGTTTATTTTGCCTTAAAGATTATTATTATCAATTTGGTAAAGAAATAAAAATAAAAATAAATTTTATATTAAAAACAAACCTTTTTTCCACCTAAATTTAAGTCAATGAAACATTTTTTTTTTTTTTTTTTTTTTAGGAGGCTGGGCCGGCTTTTCTTACTGCTAATAATGCAATCTATCAACATGAAATGCATAATGGCACTTTTAAGTCTCATGCAGCTCCTAGCAAATTATTACTGTAGACAGTTATACTAAGCGTACTGCTAAAAGATATTACACACAATATAAATAATATATACCTTCATTTTTGAAAAAAGTAATACATTAAACAAAAAAAAAAAAAAAATCATTAACTTTATGTACAAATATTAAACTGTATCAAGTAGAGTTCTTGTTGGTTGCTTAAAATTCATTTGTTTCTATTTCATTGCATTGTATTCATTTGTTTATATTCTTCATAAGTTAATCTCTGACATTTCATCTTTTCCCTAATAACTATAAAAAATTAATTATTTTCTTCACATGTATCTTTTTAGAAGAAATATACCATAAACGTATAGGTATAAAAATGAATTTAATGTAAATGATTTCAAGTTGCAACAGAATAAATACCATTGGAAAATAATAAAAAAAAAAAGATTATGTTTTCTTATGCATTTTAAAGAGCAACAATGATTTTTTTTTTTTTTAAATTAAAATATGTGCAAGTTGTCACAGAAAATTTTATGAATTTCTATAGTCATCTATGATGATAAAAAGAAAATGTGTATGATGAAGCATTTCTAAAGTATTCATGAAAACCAAAATAAGGCAATAAATTTATATGGAACAAATTATATTTAAATTGTGCAGTTCCAACCTTTTATCTAACAGCTACGTGTGTAGGAATCTCGTGAACACTTAAATGAATAATCGCTTTATGTCAGAAACAGATATGTAAAACTCAAGAAAGGTTAATTACCCTTTATTTCTCAAAATCAGAATTTTACAGATGGTCCCTTTCTCAGGAGGTACATCAAAGCTTCTACTTGGGCTTGAACTTAAAGTAATAAGAAATAAACTTAACTAATGCTAACTAAAAGATATAGCCGAAGCTATGAAGAAATTTCTAAGCAGTTGGTCCCTAAATATCAACTAAGCTGGCGAAGTTATCATGGACCTGAAATACGGCCGAGCGTAGTAATAGCTTAGAGAGAGAGAAGCCAAAAGACGGACACTGACTAGTCAGAATTTAAGGCTCTCTAAATGTTAGAGACAACCACTGTTAGTCTAAGTCAGTGGAACTTAGACTTAAATACCGCTCTTACTCATTTGCATTAACCATAATTCTAAAAACACATTCTGCTAGGAAATTTTAAGCTGAAATTAGGAGGGACAGGAAAATGGCCTAAACTAAAGGCAACTGTTAAAAACTTAGGATAAACCTTACAACATAATGCAAAAAAGCATTTCACGAAAAGACTTTTTCTTGATAAAACTTAGATAATTATATTTTATAAATCAAGAAAACATTTTATTATTAAAATTGCTTTGTTTGTCAAAAGAGAAGAATTGTGATCTTATACTAGCAAACTTTTCATTTTAAATTTATACTACTGGATACAAATATAAGTTTGATAATATCTTCTTAAGCATTCAAAAGTTTAATGTAAATGACTTCAAGTTGCAACAGAATAAATACTATTGCAAAAAATAAAGATTATGTTTTCTTAGGCATTTTAAAGAGCAACAAATCAAAGAAACTATTAACCTTTTAACTGTCAAGTTATTTTGATGATTTGGGTGCATAAATTGCCAATTTTGTTTATCTCAAAAATGAAATGTTTGCCTCGCAGTCAAAAAATAAATAAAATAAAATAAAAATAATAATAATAAATAAATAAATAAATAAATAATAAAATAAATAAATAAAAAAAATAAAATAAAAAAAATGCAGTGCACGTTGAACTTTAACCTCTATCCTTTGAAACCTTCAGTAAAATGCTGCCATCTGCTGAACTGAAGCTGAAATAAAATTCTCATGATATATATTCGGGTATAACAATACGATGCGCTCAAAAAAAAAAAAAAAAAAAAAAATTAGCCCGAGTAATATTCGGGCGTGACATTTTAGAATACCAGTGCTCGGGCATGACAGTTAAAAGGTTAAGTCATGGGCAAAGATAAAATGTTTACAAACCATACAAAGAAGCATGAATCCAACCATCTCAGAATAAATATTCTAACATTATGTAAATATATACATAAGTACAGCAAGAAATAAGAGGTCTGAATTATGAAACAATACCAATTGACAAAGTAAAAGTACAAATAAAAGTACAGCTCAATACCCTGATGAAATGTCCAACAGGAAGAGATATAATTATGGACTGGCAGTAACTGACACTATTGTAAAAAATTCAAGCAAACAACTTGATTACAAAGCAATCATAATTTAATACTGGTTGAAGATGGACTACAACATCTAGTGCAGTCATCTTTTCTGACCATTTTTTCTAAACTGCAAGACAGTGAAGAACAAAAATAATAAATTACATCTTTTATTTATTCTATACATACCTTCTAATAAAAGTATGAAATTATTAGAATTTCTGGTAGTGTGGGCACAAAGACTGCAGACAGTAGTAGCCTAGTATGTTGCAATACATCATACTTCAAATCTTTAAAAAAGTTCCAACTACAGTAACTGATTGATGGCAGTCACTGTACTAGTGTTTAAGCAAACTATGGCCTAGATGTGCTCAATCAGTGAAAGACTGTGCAAGGATAACACATAATGCAATACTCTAATGATAAATTTCGAAAGTGTCACCACATGTGGATACAGTTCATGATGCTACATGCAAAAGCGAATTTCATCTAGAAAGATATAATGTACTGCCCTTCAGGAATGTATGCACATCATTGAATGTACCATTATAGCCACAGATGCCTGCATTTACCATCAAAATTACATGAAGCTGCCTTGCAAACTGTCCACAATATCACAGCACATGTGCAAATACTTATTCTTGTTCCGTATATTCTTAATTCCTGAACTAGGATATGTGATGCATGGAATATGGACATAAGATCTGTCCTTTATGCATTGATATCTTGTGGTGGCTATGATCCTGCAGTTCACTCCATGCCGTTTCTGGAGCCACTGATTTCATATTTATAGGACAGTAACTGGATTTCCAACAATGTCAGCACATTTTCACTTAAGATACATTGTAGTCACAGTACACTATGATCATATTTACACACATGCTGGTTTATAAGGCATATCTAGATCCTTAAACAAATAAAAATTTCTGTAATGCACAACAGGTAAACGCACTACAATATCAAAATACAGACTTTCAGCTTCCCAGCATTGCCATTGCCATTTGCTGACATAGACATGCAGTTAGAAGTGACATTATTGCTAAATCACATTTTCTGTTTCAATAACTTGCTAATTTTTTACCACCTATCATTAAATATGTAAAATTGTATCTCCAATATAGTTGTCTTTCAACAGTTATCAGAACCGTATATTCTATGAAAATAGCCTCATAATATGCACCATTGTTTCTAATGAACTTCTTCATATATTTATTTGCAGTTTTACAAAGGAATACCCCTTCAAAAAGTAATTTTGTACTTTTCAAACATTTCTGTGATAACAACCAGTTTGTTGCCAAATTATGCAGTCCTTGAAGGGGGGGGGAGATGATCGCAACCAAATAATAAACTCCAAATTTGCCATAAAATTTAAAAAAAAAAAAAAAAAAAAAACACAAAGAGAGAGAGAGATTAGAAAAACATGAAAATTAGGCAACATCAAAAAAGAATAAATTCTCATGTGAATACTAACAATGCAGTACCATTTCAATAGGAAATTTTATTTCAGACTCTTAAATAAATTTGGCAAACTTAATATTTAATGCAGTAATTTTTAAAACTTTTCTCATGATAAATATTCTTCCATGATTAAGTCCTAGAAGTTTTAGGTATGACTGAAGTAAACAACTTCTTGACTAATACAGCAATTTTGTTTTATTTAAACCTCAGCCGGAGGGGCTGGCGTATGGTACAATTTCAGAGGGGTGGAGTATGAAGGATGGCAGGTCATTTTTCGAGCCTCTGCTTCATATTTGAAACTATTTAATCTTATAAATTGCATTAATAAAATGATTTGTCATAGAAAAAAGGATATTAGAAAAAGAATAAAAAAAAAAGCAGTAAAGATGGAAATTATGAATTTTTAATTAATTAAAAAAATGGAATGCACTGGAAATGTAATGTATGCTATGTTATTTTATGTATTAAAATTATAAGATCATAAATCAAATTTACAAATTATACATATTCTATAAAGAAAAGTTTGGTAACAAATTTCACAAATGAAAAAATTAAAAACCTTTTGCTACTTTAATCCTCTTCAGATTGTCACTGTTCACTGCGGTAGGGTTTGCAAAGTTGTATTATCTTGCCCAGATGATTTTTGCAGGTAAACTTAGAACACTCAGAACATTTTATGGTAGTATAATTATTCTTCATTCTACCACATTCAGTGCAACGTGTTTTGATCTTTTTTGCAGATGCTTCCTTGTCCTTTTCGGCCATCTTGTCCGTTCTGTTGTTACCAACCTTCTAATAATAGCTTTGGAATGTGAGAGGAAAAATGGCATTTTAGATGAATCTGAAGATGTGGTTTCATCAAAGATGTAACTAGATTTTTCAAAAAATATCTTCTGAACTTGATGGCTGCATCAGGTTTGGTGAAGTTCAAGAGCACTTGCAAATTTAAGCCGCTATGTTTAGCAGTGCAAAAAATATTGCCATTGTCCACCTCTTGGTTTTTTTATGAGACAGTGAAATTGCTACAGAGTTGGTCTATGATGTCAACTCAGCCTTTACATTTATTACAATCCAGGATTATGCGAGGTTTATTCATTTCCTTGTCAATTTTGTCATCATTGTGCACAGTACTGAGCAGTATTACAAACTTACTTTTTTTTTTTCATTGTATATGAAAAAACTGCCATACCATTTTGAAAACCAAACAGCGAACTGCCGACTTATCTTGCTTTTGATGGCTGGAATTTGGAATTTCCTTTTTATTTTTTTCAGCGTGCCCACAAGTGTTACACCTTTGGTAAGAAGATATTGAGCTAGTGGATAGCTTGTATACTAATTATTGGTTGTCAGATTATGGTTGGAACTTTAGTTACACACCAGTTAGCCTTTTGACGATGTCAATACTTGAATTAAAAGCCTCGTAAGAACCTGGAGGTTGACTGCCATAATAAATTTCAAGCTCTAATGTATAAAAAATTTGTGAGTTAACAACTGAAAAAATTTTCAGATCGTACTTTGTGGGCTTGTTGGGGATGAATTGAATAAATGAGCATCTCTCGCTAAAGGGTTCAAACTTCTCGTCGATTGCGAGTTCGTCACCTGGTGTACAAAAGTTTTGACAGTTTTGATCAAAAGATTAAAAAAATTCTTAGTGCAGCAAGCTTACAGTTTTCTTTGCACAAACCTTGCACCTTTATTGTCAAATCTAATAGTAGCATACAGGTTTCTGAATCGCTTGAGACGCATGACCCCTTAAAAAATTTCAATTCCAGTACTGTCTTTTGCCCATGCTTCCTCCAAATTGAGTTTTGACATTTTTTGCACCCTAATACGAATAAAATTCCTAAAAAGGCCAACACTTCTGCTCTATTAGTATCATACATGCTTCTCTTTGATATGTTTTGGAGATCATCCACAGTCCTGTTATTTTTGAGATAAATATTTGTATATTGTACAGTAGCATCAATCATATTTGTATTTATGATTTTCTGGAAAACAGAAAGCTCATCATTTATATCGCCACAAGTTTTGGCACTTGGGAATATTTTTTTCATCAAATTTTTTAGAGGCGTTCTGGCAAATTTGCTCTTGAGGGGAACTTCATTCCACTTACAAGTTTCCTTTTCTTCTTTCAGAATCTTTCCTCCAACTTTCTTCTTTTTATAAATTGTTTTTACATAAAAGTCCTGATATTCTAAATCATTTGGGTCATTTTCAACATCATTAAAATCGTCGTTTGCTGGAGAAACATCATTTGAGGAAGGAAAATGAGGATGTTTAGAAATATTTCCTTCAATTTCTGAGTCACTCTCATGATCAGAATGTTCAATGGCATCTGATTCATCGACATCACAAACTTAAATTTTGTGTTATCCAAATTGTTGGAGTCCTCATCAACCGAGACTTTTAAAATGCACAAATAATCTTCAGGAGGTACAATATTCTTTCTGTGTATACAAACTTGGAGGAGCAGCACACTGCGTTCACATACGCAACATGAACGCAAAAACTGCTTTCAGAGGGAAGGCGAAAAATAGACTGATCAGAAATACCAGATGTGTTGCACTCACGGAATGTTTCTAGAAGGGTAGAGGAAGCTCAGGAAGGGGTGGTCTAAAAATTACAGCCCAAAAGATGGCATTGGTGTACTCGGTATGCCGGCTCCTCCATTCAAGGGTTAATATCAATAACTAAATATTTATGATGTGAAATAATGCCCATATAAATCTACACACCTGCACTAATAGTAAAAGTTATTCCCAAAAAATTAAACATCTTCAATAATCATAATGTAACAAAATGCAAAAACTTAAATTCTGTGACTAACTTTGCTAGCTTTTCAATTTAACATTTTCAGCTAAATAGAAGTTTTATACTGTATAAGTCCCCCTGCTCCAAAGTAAAACCCAATTTCCTATAGCTAAAAGAATGTAAACTAAAATATCTTTCTAAAATTTCCATTAAAAAAATTCTCAATCTATAGGAATATCAACCTGATATCAAACAGCCATACTCAGTGTGCAAAACAAACACATTTATAATAACATATACAGTATAAAGTCCGTAATCCGGACTTGACGGGACTTCGGCGATTCCGGATTAGGGGTTTTTCCGAATTATAGATCATCAATTTAAATCTGGTAAGATGGCATACAGAAATTATAAAATTAAAAATATGAAACCATAATTTATGAAATAAAGAGCAATTATGATCTAAAGGGTATCAAAATTTCAAAAAAAAAAAAAAAAAAAAAAAAAAAAAAAAAAAAAAAAAAAAAAAACTTAATATTTATTTGTTTACTTTATTATAAACATTTTTATCAATGTTAGTTTTTTAAGTTGGTTCGTATTTGTCCTAATACTTTCTCTTTAATTCTATAAACAGACATAATTTCTTGTTCAGTTACAAAGTTCCACTCTTTAAGTCCTGTAATTGCTGTGTCGATAATACCGACTAACTTGTCAATCGAAATTTTTTCATTTTCAACAACGTTCTCTGTTACTTTCTTCACTATCGGAAGCACGCATGGGTAAACGCTTTACTGGCTTTACGCGCATGCGTAAGTTTGTGGCTTTGAGGTGTGGATTATAGATCATTCCGGATTACGGACTTTGTACTGTACTGCATGAAATGAATAATTATTACTTTTAAGTATTTTCAGCTAGTAACTAATGACTATTTTACAAAATGTAACTACTGTGCATTGATTGACTAAAAATATATGAATACTTTGGAGCACTTCAACACAATCCTCCATTTTGTTATTCTCACTCTATATTCTTTTTTGGGTTAGTTTATAATTTATTCTGCAAGCATGTATATATAAAAAGGAAAGCACAGAATATTGATCCATTTTTGCATTATAGTGGTCACTATAATGCAAAAATAAAAAAATAAAATAAAAAAATTCTTTGTTGTAATTGAAAACTAACACTACTCAACATCATACAGAGGCAAATAACTATTCCAATCAATATTTTCTTTCTTCTGGAGGGGTAGAATAAAACTTTCAAGTGCCGTTTTTGCATTATTTAGAGAACAAAAATTTCTTTCCAAAAATAAATTAACCATAACACCTTTAAAAAATAGCAGCCAGAAACCATACACCCAATTTCCAGCACAAATGCCTTTGTTCTTTCACAACTTTGAAATCTGCATCTCCAAATGCCTTTATTACTGATACATAGTTATATTTTGTGATCATTTTTACATATTCTATTATGAGGTAAAATGCCTTTCACATAGAAAGAATACTGTCCATTACCACATGCCATACTTAATACAATTTATGCAGTGCTAAAGCATAAGCAAAAACCCACTTTAAGCTATAATAATTAGCAACTGCAAATTGTAGAAACTATATGCAAGAAGCAAACAGCTCGGATCATGAAGTTAAAAATAATATTCACTCAAGAAAGGATTAAATTCCTTTCCAATGAATTTAATTTCCCTTAAAAAAAAAAAAAAAAACCTGTGAACACTAGAAAAGCTGGTTTAACTGATAAATTTTTACCATTTTTAAAAATTATTATTTATTTATTAATGTACTTTGGCTAGCTTTATTAACTCTATTGGTTTTGTTGTCAGGGAAAGTTATACTACAATTTTATGATAACACTGACCACAGTAGTCTTTGATCTGTTATAGCTCATCAGTTATTCCAGGCTGAAAAGCATATGTATGAGATACATGAAGTATAACTTATAACTACAACATGGCCCTAAAGAAACTCCAGATGACCTTGACCAGCATCAAATAGTGATAATTAGTATATATATATATATATAACACATAAATATAAATCTTTAATATTACTTGAGATACATATTACATTAATATATATCTCAAGTAACATAATCTATAATGCTAGGCCCTCAAAAATTGTAAGTGTAAGGATTATGGCCTATTTCTTTCACTATATGGGCTTTATATAGAGCATTATTTTATATAGAGTCATAACCACATACATTTGCAGATGCTATTGTTATGATTAGTGGTGCTCT
Source organism: Stegodyphus dumicola (assembly GCF_044657685.1). Taxonomy (NCBI): domain Eukaryota; kingdom Metazoa; phylum Arthropoda; class Arachnida; order Araneae; family Eresidae; genus Stegodyphus; species Stegodyphus dumicola. The sequence goes on along the minus strand of NC_140776.1, from coordinate 180,022,264 downwards.
CATTTAAATCTGCAATCTTGCTACAACCACCTAGTCACCAGATCTCAATATTATGAAACATACCTAGGATGATACCAATGTGCAGTGGAATGCAGAAATTCTACATCATACAAAAATAAAATCATAGACTGCTTCTGTAGGAATTATGGTGGTCACCAACCTACACAGAATACATCCAAATACTTGTGAAGGCCATTTTCCCAAAACTCCATGCCACTGTAGAATAGCAGAATGAAATGCCAATTTATTTTTTTTTTTAATGCATCAAAAGTTTAATCAAATAGTTTTATTTTGAAATCTCAACTTATTTAAATAAGAAAATAAATGGATTCCTGAAACAGCATATTTGAAACTGCAATTAAATTATGTTTATCATCTACTAATTTAACTCAATGCTTTTGTTCAACAAAAATAACAGCTAATTATAAAATTGAACACCATTGAAATGCTTATAACTGTACAGTTAGGAATAAAAAAAAAAAAATAATAATAATAACCGTGGAACTAGAAGTTAAAACTTACCACCCCCCTCTTTTTCTTTTTTTTTCTTTTTGCAATATTTTTATGCATTATATGAATGAGATACAGATGAACAGTAGATTTATAAAACAATGTCAAACAATGACTAAGACAGTATGAAAGATATGACAAATTAAATAAGTGGTGTGCATAAAATTTTTTATAATAATGCAAATGCAAATTCTAAATTTTGCTCTATGCGAAATCCTAAATGCTGAAATTGCACTGCTTGTTACATTAAAAATATTGTTTAGTTATATAGAGTCTTAGAAATATATTGTTGAAAACTGCCAAAAATTTTCTTGCTATTTCAGTATTCTAAGACAGTTAAAAAACATTATTACCACCAAAAAACCTGCATGAATTTCAACTATTAAAATTAGAGAGAAAAATACATGACATTGGACAAATCCACTACAAAATTGCCGTACAAAGATATTCTATAAAATGTTGAACTAAGCAACACATACTAAATCTTATGTAAAACAAAATTAACATTAATTTTCTTACTTGTATGTTACATTACATTTAGGTAGTATGTAAATGTAAAATATAATTTGTTAAAAAATTTTCATTTTCCAAAAATAAATTTCAAAAATGGAAAATGAATGAGTACTTGGGTATTAACTGGTACTTGCTGACACATCACCAATACTACCACCTCTGATTCTGCTTTCTTGTGGGTACTGCAACATCCCTAAAAACTGTTCCAGATTCTGTACAGAGATGTGACTTTTTTATTTCCTTTTTCTTTTCTTATTAATATTCTTTTTTTCTTTCTTTTTTGGCCACAGACGTCTGAAATAGTTTTCTTTCTACTTTAGCATCTTAAGACTAATTAAAGCAAACACAAAACTGTTATCCTTTTAGTAACTCTTTCCCAAGAAAAGTTTTCAGGAGAATGGTTATCTTGTTGACTTTTACTGCATTTAGCATTATTCGCTTATAAGATTTACTGAGAAATGAAGCAGAAACAATCCATTATTAGGCCTGTGATATTTCGCCAAATGATTACGAGTGTTCCAAGCATCACAACTATACGATGCAAGATGTACGAAGGAAACATAGCATCAACACCCGCTGAGAAAGTCTAGAATAAAAATAAAAACAGGAAATTGATTTGAGAGAAATCATTTGAATTCTTCTTAAAATCTTTATGAAGGCAGAGACATCTACAGAAAATAATAATCTGATGCAGTTTTAAACACAACTGTTGAACACTACCTGCTGCCAGAAAACCAGTTAAATTTCCTGATGTTGAAAATAATTTCATCACCAAAAAAACACAAATAGAATTTTACTGCTGTATCAGCACGTATCAGCTAATACCCAAGTAGAAATGAAAATTTCTCCACAACTAAGACAATTAAAAAATAGGCAGAGCCAAAATTCTGAATTTTCTTTTCACATTGCCAAAATAGAACATTTTACTTACTAAAGGCTCAGAAACTTCTGTAGGAAATATATTACTAGGTGGTGTACGTGATCTCTCTTGTTCTGTGGCATATGCAGTTTCGAGTTCAGACAGATTGCATATATCGGAATAACTTTTGCATCCACGCAATTTTGCTTTAGATGTAGATGCTGTTTCACTGGTCATTTCAGAAATATTTCTGGCAGTATGAGATGAAATGTAAGGCACTTCAGATAGTGCTGTATAACTTATATCACTAACAAAATTCTTCACCTCTTCTTTTGACTGGGAATTAAAATCACTCACAACAGCAGAAACGCTCGGATAGGAGAAAGACAGACGAGCATCACTTTTAGAACCAGATAATAAAGGCATGGGATTATTACAGGACCCATATACAAAATCTTCACTAGAACTATTTGGAATTTTTTCAGAATTAAATTCGTGTTTTTGAGAAATTGGAAAGCTAATGGATTTTGAGACATTGCTAACTGCTTCTTCTTTTGCAGAAGTAGATATTTCCAAATTCTCTGAATCTTGCAGCTGTGATTTCTCTTTGTCAGATATTTTACTATGTAAGTCCTGAAAGACACTACTTAGTTCTTCTAAATCATTAATAGTTTGAAGTTCCATATAGTCAAATGGACTTGAAGTATCGTTTTCAAAGTCTGATAAGTTAATTCGTTTAGTGGCATCCTCAATTTCATTACCATTTGAAACTTTTTCGACAGATTGCTGAGGTTTTGGCTGTAAAATTATATCAGACTGCCATGGTAAAACACGGTGGACATTTGGTTTTAAAGCTGAGTCAAACCCTGCATTAATGGTTTGATTAAAACCATCCTTGTTAGAAATATTTAACGTACTTCCAATATTAGTAGAACCATCTTTAGCAATTGATTTGTCTTCTAGCTCCGCTTTTCTTCTTCTTTCTGACTCCAAAACACTCTTTTCCAAAGAGAAATCATACTGAAATACAAAATAAAAACATTTTACTCTATTTAGAATTTATTAATGATACTTTCTCTTTAAAGCAGTCACAATACTTAGTGACTAAGAAACTAGAAAACTCAATCTCCCAATCATTATATGCAAATTTCAAGTGTCGCCAAAATCTTATGCAGTGAATCGCATAAAAATATCTAAATCTATATAATCAATGAATGCTAAAAAATAACTAGAAGTTAACTAAAATTAGTTATTTTGGTTAATGTTAATTTTATAAACTATTATTCAAATGCCAGCAGATGGAAGGAACCAAAAACTAGTTGGTACTTTCTTATATTATCTGAATCCCCTTTTGAAGTCACGGAAAGGTATTCATGAGGCTAAGTAGTATGTCACTAAAATATTTACGTAACAACCCAAGCATGCACATAGAACATCTACTTTGGTTGGTACGAAATGCTGAATTGCATGGTTGCCGAGTTTGGGCAATTCTCTGATGCTTTTTTAAACTAAAATACAGCATTGTATACATGAGATCACAATAAAGAAACAGATCATTGTATACATGAGGGCACAATAAAGAAAAATTTCCAAAATCAAAACTGCTTTATTACTGCTTTTCTTGCTTTTATATTTTATTGATCAGTTGTTTTTGTATGAAATTCTTAGTGCACTACCATTTTTTAAAATGGCTGTTGCCTTTTACACATTAGTTTGCCGAAAAATTTGTCTCAAACAAGTTTGGGCATTTTGGTGGGAACATGGATAATCAGAAAGTATTAAAGTTTCTACTGCATTTTTATTAATCCTTTATTCCAAATACTACATGATAAAATCAACTTTTCAATTACTAATTTATTCATTAATTTTCAGAATAAATTCATTATAAAATATTATATAGGCAATGTTTTATGTTATTTTAATATTACTACAGTATTATAATGACACAACATATAGGCCAACTAAAACTGAGTTAATTTGTGTGGTATCAAATGCAGATGAAAAAATAGAGATACGTGTTTATAAAAACAGAATAGATCTAATTTCTCTTAAATACAACAGCTTATGCATGTGTCTGTGTGTGTATATATATATATGTATATCTAATAAGATGACTTAAGAGTAATTTGCTGCAGAATGATGATGGTTCTCTGCATTATATCCTGAGGAGACTTTATACTGCATATCACACATGCATTTGCTTCATACAAACAACTGTTTTGGGCAATTTTTTTGCCTGGTTTACTATTGAAAGAAAGACGTGCAATTTTTTTCCTTTCTTTCAAAAAAAAATTGCAAGTTCTTCGTTTTCAACCAATCAGCTATCAGCTTTTTTGTAATGAAGAAACAGTTTCCCCTTTACAATGTTAACCTCAAAGAGATTTTTGATCATTGGCTTATGACAAAGCAGAAGATTGTTTTAAACAGTTGTTCTGAAACAAATGGATGTGTGATAGTAGCTTTAGAAGGATGAGACTTGAAGGACATAGTGGTAGGCAGAATTGAATATAACTTTTATTTGTGGATACAAACTAATCAAAAATATATTTTTCATCACACATGATCATGGGCACAATACACACCTCAAATTTTATACAGAGTACCACATTTTAGATAATGGCGAAGTTGCAGCATGACAAAGTAGAATCCTGACAGGAGAACTGAAGCTATAAAGTGTGAACAATAATGAAATATGCAGGCTCACCAAGAGAAAGTTTTTATTTAGAATAGAAAGATTTTATTTCTGGAAATCTTGAGTTCAGGTTCCCAGTTAGCTATGTCATCGATGTTATGCAAGCCATGCAAGACGGACTGATCTAGAAATGACACAGTCCAGAAAAGTTATTATTACGATTTTTAGAACAGAGAGGGGGAATGAAGGGGTTATCACTATTTTAAATTATAATTTTGATTTGTATTAGTTTTTTACTGTAATATAATTTTGATTTGTAATATCTTACATATTCCTGCCCCCTTTCAAACAGAAAAAGGCTTAGTGACAGAGAAGCCTTTTTAGCAAAAGCATTAGAGCAGGAGCAAAGAAATATTATACAATATGTACGAAAAAGCAAATGAATGGCTTCAGGGACATAGCATTGAGGTTTTGTTACATTCATCATTTGCTTCAAATTCTCATATCTAGATATATAAGAATGCACAAAAATATAATTCCAAATTCAGAATGTATAAAAACATGTAAAAATGCAATTTAGAAGTATGAAAACAAAATGATATAAATGAAAAGCCTCTTAAGTTCTTGAAAACATAAAAATGTTCTTATATTCAAGACATATAAAGTTCTTGAAAAGACGTCTTGATATTGTCTCAGATTTTCACAGGTTGTAAAAACTTAGTCCTTTGTAAAATCTCAATGTTGTTGTCAATAGAAATATTTTCCAAAACATAGTTATGAAAGTGCATTACATTTAGTTCATACTTGTTCATTAATAAAACAAAAATCGAGTTTGCATATCGTAGAGCAATGGAATAACTAATATATATAAACAAAACAAACAAACAAAAAAGCAATAATAACAAACTTTGGCAAAAATGAGCAAGTCCACTATAATGGAAATTAGCATAATAAACTGCTGATGATTGTGGGATGCTCAAATACAATTTTACCTAAAAGCATAGGTGACTAGCTTTTAATATTGTATGACAAATGAAAGCTAAAAGTTTCAACTTACTCTTATGGCCATAAAATTCTGTTACATTATACACTAGATATGAGGGAGAGAGACCCAAAAATAAATGATTTTTTTTTTTTTTTTGGAACTCTACATTGCACTCTTTCAATATTTTGTATTACTACATTAATTTCAAAATTTAAATTTAGTAAAAAGTGTAACCCTTTTTTTTTTTTTAAATTTCCTTAATTCTTCTGACTTTGGTTTATTTATAGAACATTCTGAAAATTATTGGTATTGAATTTCACTTCTTTTGGGTCTCTCTGTGGAGCTGGTTCTAAATTTCTTACTTCTTATCTACATATATGTTTAAGATAAAAAAAAGTATGTAAATCAACTTTATAACTTAATTTAGCAATAGCCTTTTAATTCCTCTTTTTTAATTCAGTTATTCCCTTTTTATTCTAAAAAATTAATAACATTTCTGGACTGCATCATTTCTAGATGAATCTATGATGCATGTCTTGCATAATGCTGATGATGTAGCTAATTGGGAACTTGAACTCAAAATTTTGAGACCTGAAATATTTCTACCTAAACCAAAAACTTCCTCTTCTGTGACCTGCCATATTGGATAAATGCACACTTTAGCTTCACCCTCCATGCTGTTTGAATGCAATTTCGCTTTGCTCTTTCTATCGCAAAAATATTCCAAAATGTAAATTTCTGGAAACAGGCATGATTAGAGTGCCAAGTGAATTGAGGCCACAAATGTCAATTTAAATAAAAATGGAATTTCACACAAGCATTATGGCATTTTCCAAGAAAAGGCTCGCATCTACTTTAAGACAATAGTAAAAATTTGATAGATTATAATACAAAAATTGTTTCAAAAAATGTATAAAAAATATTTAAAAATACAAATTTTAAAAATAAATCATAAAAATATGCAAATTTTATTTGGAATGAACCTAAATTTTGAATTCTGAAAGAAGGAATCAAGTAAGTTAAAAAAATGTTAATAAATATAATAAATATATACCATATTAATGTTAAACAAATTAAATTTAAATTTTAACAAACACGTATAAAAGTAAAAAAGCAAATATAAAGAAAAAAAAAAGTGTAAACATATAAAAGATTTAATTCTCGAACTAATCTACAATATCATTTAAATTCAGAAGCATAAGCAAATCAAGTGCAAAACCAATCCATGAAAATAAATACACTAATTTAGCAAATTAAAATTAATCCAAACAATTTTTTTTAAAATGCATAAGTGAATGACTGTTGAGCAGGCAGGAGACAGACTTATCAAGGGGAAGTTGCCTCCAAACATAACTCTCCAATCATTCAATTCATGTTTCATCATTCATGCAGGCAAGGGTAAAAGTCAAAACCAAAAGTAAAAAGTGAAGAATGTCCAAAAAGAGATACAGTCAAAAGTCATTAATTCGGACAGCCATAATCCGGACCTCAAAGCTACAAACTTTCTGCGCATGCGTCGTATTGATGCATGCGCATAAGACCTTTACGGCTGCGAATTTGCGTGTGCGCAAAATACGTTTATGAATGCGCGTTTAATGTATAACGGACGGTATAAGCTAAGCTAAAATTATCTAATTATCTATTTCAGTTAATGTTGCAGATTGTGTTGTTCCTTAATCTTCGAATTGGATCTGGCTTATTATTTTTTGCAGACTGTTAGAGCAATTTTATAAAAGTAAGCTTGAACTTTCGATTATGTCAAATAGAATTTCCAATTTATATTTACTAATATGTAACAGATCTACAAAGCGAAAGAATGTTTCGGAGTCCATTAAACAAAAAGTGGAATTGCTGCAAAAAAGGAATAAAGGCATATCCTTTGTTTCGCGCAATGAATTGGAAGTTGATCTGTCAGCACTATCCTTATCTTCAGGGCAGATGTTTTTATTTTATTTGGCTTATAATTGCTTACTAAATGTAGTATTTCATTTCGATGTACTCCTCTTTGATATGATTTAAATCAAATATAATTCGCTTCCGATAGCGAAGAAAGTGACAGAGGTTATTGAAAACGAAAAAATTTTGATTGAGAAATTAGTCGGTATTCTCGACACAGCAATTATAGGACTTGAACAGCGGAACTTTGTAACTGAACAAGAAATTATGTCTGTTTATAGAATTAAAGAGAATGTATTATCACATAGAAAACGAAGCAACTTAAACAACTTACATTGAAAGAAATGTTTAGTAAAGTAAACAAATAAATATTAAGCTCTTTTTTTTTTTTTTTTTTTTTTTGTAAATTTTGATACACTTTAGATCATAATTGTTCTTTATTTCGTACATTACGGTTTCATATTTTTAATTTTATAATTTCTGCATGCCCTTTTACCAGATTTAAACTGATGATCTATAATCTGGAATCGCCGAAGTCCCGACGAGTCCGGATTAACGACTTTAGAAATTAGCATTTAAGAATTAAAGTTCTAAAAGGAAAATACTAATGAAGTCTTTTGAGAAACAAGCAAGTAAAGTCAAGTATTAAATTAAACTTTTTTTAAAAAATTAAATTTATTTAATTAAATTATTTCTTCTTATAATACCATATTAATGCATATATCAAATGCAATTAACAATGACAAGCTAAAATTTTGAGAACTAATTTTTTAAAAACTACTCATGTGACTTTTATGACTCGGCAGTTTGGCATAATTTGAGTTGTAGAATTGAAATATGGAACAAAATTGGCATGCCATTTCAGAAAAAGTCTGATTTTGTGTCAAAATATCTATATTAGAACAATGCTGTATATAAATCTAATACCATACTTGCCAACCTACGACACTCTAAAATCGGGACAATTTTTTTAGAAAACAGGGGATTTACTGCAACGAGAAAAAGATTTTTAAATGATAAAAATATATTTACAATTTTTTTAGAAAACAGGGGATTTACTGCAACGACAAAAAGATTTTTAAATGATAAAAATATATTTTTAATAATGAATTACCTTGAAATCGTGTAATTAATATCTGAATGTTCAGTTACTAATTCTTAAATGCAAACAGAACATTCTGCATTAATAACATCTTGGTCCTTTGTTTCCACAGGAAATTTTTTTTTTTTTTTTTGTTGTTGTTGTTGTTGTCTCTGTGTTTTTGTGTACGAACATGTTTAAGAACATCCACCCTTCCACCGTACGAAATAAAAAAAAAAAAATCGCAGTGACAAATAGTTACACATCGCAAATGCATTATATTTCCTTGAGGAAACATTAGAAAGAAAGTCATCTGTATACGATTTTTGAAAAGTACATGAGTATTTTACCTAATATTTTTCTTAACATCGCCTTTTTCTCTTCAGTCAATAAACATCTTTAAAGAATATGCATTTTCTTTGCTTTCTTGTGCAATTTTTATGCTACTATTTGCAGCAGAAAGATTTTACATTCACACACGCAGACATAACCAACCAAAATTTTCATACAGTGCGTCAGAAGTTTTTTTTTTTTTTTTTTTTAAATAATGTGTGCAAGATGTTAAAAGAACCAATGTTTATTTAATTTGTGTAAAAGTAAATATTAAAATTGCAAGTGTTAGTTAATTTGTGTCTCTATATTGCGCTTCTGTGCGAACTTATCCGCGCCGAGTGGTGATAATGCGAACGAGGTAATTTATATTATATATGTGGATGGGAGGAAAGGAGTTTGTAAATTTTAGGTAGCCATATTAGATAACTTTAAATTTGATATTTTTCATACTTATGTTATTTTCTTCCACATAGAACTTAACTTGGCTGTTTGAAATGAAATTTACACCTAAAATTACTCGCGAGAAAAAGCGCGACATTTGAACAACCGTGTAACGTCCGCACCTGCATTTTAGTGAACGTAATTTTAGTAAAAAAAAGTGCGGACATTACGTGAGCGTATACAGTATGACGTTTTCGGACACGTACGCTCACTCACAAAGCAGAAACGCGGCATAGTTTCTCACCGATGAAACTACTTTGGTTTTCTTCACAATCTAGAGAAAAACCAGATGTTTTCAGACACCCCAAATAACTTTTTTGGCAAAGCAAATAAAGAAGTATTGAGCCAAGCTACATAAAAATTGTGAGAAAATTTAAGAATAAGAGAAAGATCTGGCGAAATATGTTGTAAATCAGGTTGGCGGGACAACGGTCAAAAATCGGGAGTCTCCCGCCTAAATCAGAAGAGTTGGCAACTCTGTAATACATATCCAAAATTGCGCTTTCGAGACATGAAAAACGCAAGTTGATTTTCACCAATTGTCACTGTAGAATGGAAGATATAAAACTGTCCTTTTTTTTTTTTTTTTTTTTTGTGGCAGTGTACATCTTTCGAAGCTCCTCATCCGTATTCAAAATAAAATCTCGATGGCTGATGTTCTTATTTTTCCTTCTAAATTATCCATGCATTTATTGAGGCCAATTCAAGAACATTTAAAAAAAAACTTGATCTGACCAATGTCTTGATGAGGACTTCACTGAGTATTTTCTAGCCATCTAGTCCAAAACATAAACTCCATATTTGATCAAACTGTAAAATACTCACAGCTTTTGGTGTCTTTTTACTTCCTTGAATGAAGTAAAAGAAGTATTGTAATCACGAAAAATTTCAGGTAGCATACAAAAATTCCAAGCAAGTGCTTTTATTGCTCCCCCTACTCACTTCCGTGAAATATGCAATTTTCTTTACCACAAATACATATGTTTATTTATCAACAAACCGAAAATAGCTAAAAAAGTCGTAAAAATAACAAAAAACTTATAATTTTCTGGATATGGTCAAAATGAGCGATAGCCGTAATTATGGGTATAAACAATATTGGAGAAAATAATTATTAAAAATGCACAAAAAATATCACGCAATATTCATAAGTCTTTAGAAAGAGTTTAAAAAAATCTAGAGTGAACAAACAAACTTAACAAAGAATTAAAAGAAGTTATGTCTAATTAGAACAGAAATAGCGGTCAAAATAACCTTTGCCATAATTCTAGTGTTAATTTGCCTCGATTGACTGCCAAGTTTCTTAGATATATATGTTTCTTCAATATGCCATCTAAGTGCTTCGTCATCAGAATTCCCGAGTTTCTATGTCACAATACTTCTAAAACTTGTTTTTATTATAATTAACTGGTAGGGTTGGATCTACTATGTGATTTGCCATCGATATTTCTACAATTTCTAAATTTTGCCTCCTTTACGTACATATATAATATATACATACATACATATTTTGCTAATTAAAAGATAATCTGAAAAAAAAAATTCTCACCGATTAAAATTATCAACCAAATGGTGTATTTATTTACATTTAATGATCTGCGAGTGAAAACAAAATTTGACCTGTGTGCACAAGTTAGTGCATGAAATATACAAATTAAGTGATTGACTTCATGTTGCACAATGGATGCATGTTGGAATTCAGATACATAATGTCATTCAAAGTTCATATGCCTCAAAGATAACATTCAAATTTAACAGTTACAACTTAAAGGTAACATTTAAAAAAGAATAAAGGTTGTAGTAAATTGGTAGATTTTGGCATGGGAAATACAGAGATAGACCAAGGATACTTAAATTTTAAAGCAACTACAGTTTGGAGATTATTTGGAAAAAAAAAAAAAAAAAATCTCATGTGCACACCACATGACTTTCTTATACGGAATATTAAATTATATGCATTTTTTCTTGCCTTTTATTTAAACTTATTGGATTGAATTAAATCTACTTTGACAATAGCACATAAAAAAACAATAGAACAAATGCACTCTTTAAAGTTCACTATATTTGTTTACCCTAGGGACACTCTGGCCCTAGGCTCACTTAACAGCAATACATTTCAATCATTTTTTTAACTCAGAATGCACAAAATTTATATCATCTTAAGAATTATCTAATCGTTGCCACATGTTCTATTCAAATATTATAATGAATCTAAATCGATGTATAAAAGAAATTAAGCAAAGAACAACAACAAAAACAAACAAAAAAAAAAAAAAAAAGAAAGAAACAGTTTTTCACAGACGGTTCAGTATTTCTCAATCAATTAATTCACTTCTCACTTCGCGAAAAGGCAAATATACATAAAAACTCCAAATGTCCGTATTGAAAATTATGAATTAAATCTTAAACACTTATTTCCTCAAATAAATTCCAGAATGGATTAAGCATGATTTAATTCGCAATAATAAAAGAAGGCATTACCTTTGTTATTGCAAAGCTTACTTTCTCTAGATTGGCAACAAATCTACTATTCTGTTGTTTCAAATGTAAACAAGCAATGGCTAACATGGCAAAATTATTAGGCTTAGTGGCACTTAAACAATTTTTAAATTGTTGATAATTCTAAAAATATTTCATATAGATTTACTAAAGGCATAAAAACCTTAATCGAAAGATAAAAAGAGCATAATTCAACCATTTTTAAAGCAAAAAATGTACAATTTACAAACATATAAGAGTAAAGAAACTGAGATTACTGAGCCGGGTAACAGCCTGGATATATATATATAAATATATTTATATACGTTTGGTGCGGCTGATTGCAACCAAAATACGAGGTGCACATCTACATGTTATAGCAGTCCTATATACGAAATTTCAACATTCTGAGGCTACTCGTTTTTGAGTTATGCGAGATACGTACGTACGTACGTTCGTACAGATGCCACGAAAAATTCTCTTCAGAATGCATTTTAAATTCGCTTTACAATTTTTTTTGGGGGAAAAGGGTCCTTTATTCTGTCCTTACGAACAGATGTCAAGCAAAAACATCGTTAAATTGCATTTGATAGCGGCGAAAATGGATATTTGCGTTGAAATATGCTGCTTGAAACTTTTTACGATTACAATACTTCCTTTTTACTTCGTACAAGGAAGAAAAAAAAGGGGATGATTTGGTGAATTTTTGGACTGCAACTTACAATGAATGTGGTTACCTGAAGAATGTTATGGGCATGGTTGCCAGAGTTTGGAGAATTCTGAAAATTTGGGGACTTCTATTAAGGTGGTTGCAATAATACGCAAGTAACAGCCCAAGAACTAAATACCTCTCAAATCTCTTTAAAGCAATATATCAATTACTAGGCAACTTGCTCCAGGGCAACCAATAGCAAAAATTGCATTCAAAGACTATTCATTTTGTTGACACAAAGAAACCATGAAGCAACTACAAGAGAATTAGAATCAGTTGAACTTAGTGCAAGAAAATCAATAGTTTGCGTTTCACTCAGTTCATCTTCAAATGAGACTTGCTTAAGGTCATGTCATCATCATTTTCAGTGGAGCCATTAATCCAGATATAGCCAGAACTATGATTTCTAAATGTGCTTTGATCTGCAGAAAGAAAAGAACATGCAAATGGGCATTCCTTGTTCAAGATTCTGTTTCTACAAGAATCAGTTTAACAGTTTGGGGTGAAGTCATCCAAAAAAAAAAAAAAAAAAAAAAAAAAAAGGTCGCAACAAACTAGTATCTGAGGTTCTGTAACCAGTGTCACAGATAAGTGTAAAAGTTCTTAGAATAACATGCATGGCTGTTTACGGACACTGTTGGCCCAGATTTTTTGCTAACAAGTGACAACGGTTGTCCACATTACTGATATCTGAATACTTGGAAAACGAAGATATGTCTTGAATAAATTACTCACTAGATTTGGAGTATGCAGAGAATGCATTAAGGCTTCTCTGAATATTCCAGTATCTGAAAAGTACAAATTGGGAAAAGTGCAATTTCACAAGGCTTGATCAACAATTTTATAAATTCTCTTTAATTAGGATATGAAGACTGTATTTCTATCAGAGGCAATCCCGTATTACACAAAGATTGACATAAAAGAGGGAAGTTCATTTTCACATCTGTTTTTAATGTCCAAAAATGTGATATCAAATTGAATATTTGAGACTGATCAGCTGACAAACCTGATAAATATATGTATATATAGATTTAATTTAAACAAATTTAGTTTTATTTAATAAACAGAAATAAACTTAAATAAATTTAAAAAAAGCATTAAAATGCCACTAACACTAGGCCAGAAACCTGAACTGCAACCTACCTGCTCGGCAAGTAAATTTGATGGAAATTCTGCATCAAGCGCTAAAGGCATAGAAACTGGTCGCGGTGGGCAGAATTTAGGAGATATTTTAACAGGAACACCATCTAAATAACTGAAACCTATATATTTAATATGAAAAAGAAATATTTCAATTCTGAAATCAATGGCACACAAATATTACACGCACAAAACAAAAAAAGGTAATTTAAATTTTTAATTTCATACTTTAATCTGTTCAGTACAGAATCTCAGAAAACATACATTAATTACTAAAAATAACTTAGAATATGAGTATAATTGGACTTTTCATATGATTTAATTAATAGCAATAAAGCAAAGTTTATATGCATTGGTATTGCATACCATAAAGCTAGCTGAACTAAGGATAATTAACACACACATTTGGATGGTGAGGGTACATATGCAATTTTTTCCCATATCTTTGCTTAATGAACAAATTAATAATTTCATAATTTTACTATACCATCAGCTACAAAAAGAAAGAAAAAAATAAAAAACCAGATGAAGTCTATCCCCAATTTATAACACAATTAATCAATTATTGAAAATATTTCAAATAACTGTTTAATTTGGTAATTTTCCATTATACGGATGCTACAAAAAACATACGATATTGTTTGTTATGACAGCATTGACAAATTTTAAATACATTATAAATGAAATACAATTTAAATTTGAACAGAGGCTATGAATTTAGAGATGTCTTGCAATATTTCGTAAAACATTTCTTTTTTTTTTGTGTGTGCGCGTTATGTGGTATTTCTCCCACCTTCTTAGTGTGGTGGTCTGTACGCTCAGCTCGTAATTGAGAGCTCCGCGATTCAATTCCCAGCGAAGGCATTGCTAATTTTTCATCTTGCCTGCTTCCAAAAATACCTAATGCCTCTACAGTGGCACTTGAACTAAAAGGGTGTTTGGATGATAATTCTCCTCACCCGGGATTTGGTGATTGGATCCTCTAAAAACCCCAGTCACACTTTAAAAGGAGGAGTATATAAGGTATTTCTCCCGCCTTCTTAGTGAGCCTTCGTGGTGTAGTGGTCTGCATGCTCAGTGCATAATTGAAAGCCCCTGGCAAAGGCGTTGCATATTTTTCTTCTTGCCCGATTTAAAAAAAAAAATACCTAATGTCTCTACAGTGTAATTGATGCCGCATAATCTCTAATAAGTCAAGATGGTGGTGTAAAACATATTTTGTACAAAATTTCATTTTTTTGTGTAATTGATGCCACATAAACTCTAATAAGTCAAGATGGTGGTGTGGGGTGCCATGTTGGCATTATTACACTATTCTGTACTTGCCCACATTCATTCAACTGTTTGCATATGACATCGAATATATTTGGGTTTACAAAATTGTATCTGTAGTTACTGTGAGGTGATTATACCCTGCTTCTTTCAAATCCTCCATTTTGTATGCTTTCCAGCAATCAGAAAAAATTATACTACTATCTTTGACGTTTTTTTCAATTGTGCCATGTAAAGTTTCAGCTGAGCGATCTGAAATGGCTACAAGAAAGCATTCTTTTTTTTTTCTAAAGTTTCTCTACATAGGCTTCCAAAAACTGACTGTGGATTAAGAACACGCTCAACATTACTCTTTCTTCCAGTAAAAGGACATCGCCTCTAATGTTCTGTTATTTCCACCAATTTCAGGTCTACATAACAAGACGTGAGCGCAAACCACTGATATATAATTGTTCTAGTTGACAACTGCATTATGGTTCATTTTCCACAGCACATTACAAAAGTCATCTGAGGTCAGTTTGTGGCATGAACACCAGATAGATTTTACAGCTGCACAGAAATTTAGGAGCAATCCTTCAAATGAAGTGTGAAACGTAGCACCTATTTTTTCTCAGCAAGATCTAAAGTTGCAATGCCATACTGGCATCGCCTATGAAGAATTCCTTCATCCTGTAGTAATTTCACTGCCTCCTCATCTTTAGGTGAATTCCAGATTGCAAAATCCATTTTCTTTTTTTTTTTCCTCCTATAAAAAACACTATTAGTCAAATAACGTATACGAAGAAAGTCATCTATCAAATTATGTGTCGTGCAGTTCTGAAAAAAGGCTGCAGATACGGAATATTTGACTCAATTTCACTCATAAAACCAAGATGATTTAGCTGATCACATTGTTGCTATCTTTGGCACATTACTACACATTTTGTTTTTCGTGGTTCCCATATAACTGAAAAGTACCTTTAATTTTTTAATAATTGCATGCCCATTATTTTAAAATTTTAACATTAAAAATGTATACATTATAAAATATCAAAAAATTTCACACATTATACAACAAATCCTTCATCCCCTTTTAAAGCAAGAATGAGTAAAAAATACTAAGCAATTTTCCAGATTCCTCCCTCCAAAATATACAGAATTATAACTTACATAGCAGAAAAGTTTTATTTCTCCTCCCCCCCAAAAAAAACACATGGTACATGGTATGCATTTAAAAGGGGTTTATAAGCAAAGACACTTCACTTAGAATCACGATCACAATATCTTATAACCCACATTTTTTTCCGTCTTTCAAGGAAAAATATTTCCCGACACATTTAGCTGGTCATTTATGCACCATTTTACAAGTGCACTGTTCCTTCTATCATTTTATTTTAGTAGATGAATTTCTTAATTTTATTAAATGAGGCTTTTTTACTTCCTAGGACAGATTTTAAATTTAATGTTCATTTCATTTCTCATATTATTTTACATATTTTTAACTTCTGACTTAGACTGCCACTTAGAATTATATTCTGGGAAGTTACTCTTTTGCCATTTTACATGTTTATGCATGTTAATTTTACTGATATACACAAGTTTTTTTTTTTTTTTTTTTTTTTTTAGGATAACTTTTTTTTTTTAATTTAGTACTCATTTTGTTTAACTAAACTCTTGTTTTCTATGTCAATATCATTTAATAATTAATTTAAATTTGGGATTGTTTGCTGAAGATTTATTCCTTCGTCATTTATCACTTTATAAATAAGCTTCTTAGCATTTCATTTTTAAATATGGATTAAGTGATTTTATTCTTCAAATGATTCTTTGTTTGACATTTTACAAGAAACCCATTCATCTATTGAGCATAGTGCAGAAATCAAACAATGAAAAAACGGATTTATTATACAAAATGATAGTAGTATTTTCTCTGAATCTCTGCAAGCCTTTTCAATAAAAAAGGAAACAAAAATGATGTTAAATCTATTTTTTATTTTCACATATCAACTCAAATGTCAAGTAGACTTCATAAATTTTCAAACACAAACTGATGAAAACTATCATTTTTTTTCAAACTTTTTTAAGACAATTTTTACTAAGGTTGTCATTTGAAGACCTCTTCAAACAAAGACAGCAGCAGAATTTGTAGCACAGTTGCTTGACATATTCCTGTAATTTGGAGAACCATCCATATTACAGTCAAACAATGGAAGAAAATTTTGTAACAGACGTACTGATGGCTTAAACCTGGTCACAGCTCAAGAACGTGCTTTACAAAATAAGACAGTGGTGAGACAGCAAATCAGGACATAGAAAACATGTTGACAACATAGATGAATAACAAACAGTTCCTGCAGAACACACTAAAATTTAATCAGTTCATGAAAAACACAACATTATGCTTGATTGCACAGTTAAGAGCTAGACTGCCAAGAATTCCTATTTTAAAGGAAGCATTTGATTCACTGAATGACAAAGTCCAATTATATGCTACTCTGTTCACAAGAAGACTATGTTTTGAAAAACAAAGTTATACAAGAAGATCTGCAAATTGTTTTAATGAACTGAATATTTATGGAGAAAGAGAAAACTATAGAATATATGGAAATTATGTAAAGAAGATCCGGTACTTTTCAGTTTTGCCGGCGCAAGCGATCAAGTCGCCAATAATGGTACAACCGATGCCAAACGGAATAGTCTCGCTGGTAACCTTTTAGGCCTCATTTTCAAAACAAGTCGCAGCTTTTTCTTATCAGATTGATTGTTTCTTTCAATACTGGCATATAATTACATAGAATTTTTATCAGGTAGTTCAGTTTTATGTCTAAGGCCATTTTCGGTAATTAAGTCAATTAAGATGCAATCACAGCGCTTACCCGAAGCCGAAAATATAGAAAAGGTAATGTCCAAGGGTTAAATTCATCTATTCTATTGAGAATGCATTAGCGAAGTAAAGCACTGCAGTTTTACATCATTTCTGAGTAAGTTATTCGTAGAAATTAAAATATTTCTTGCATTTAAACTTGTGTTCCAAATTAAGATTTAGCTTGAAATTAATGTAGATAATTACTGAGAGCCTTAGATTTTTGTAGAGTAGTTTATGTGAGATGAGATCGCTTGGGGTCACGTGATATGAACCGGCGAATCAGGATGTTGAACCATGAAAGCATAGTAAATTCTTAAATTAATGTCTTTTTACAAATTTATTGTCTTTATTTATTGGCTTTTTATAAAATTTTAAGCGATATTAAAATGTTTATGCCTTCAAAAAAAGAATTCTTAGAACTAACATTTTTCTTAGTATTTTTTGTGTGTTTACTGTATGTTGTCGCCAATAAAGTCTGCTCGGCGAGATTTGCGCCGGCGAAACGGAAAAGTACCGAAGATCCGATTAAAATCTCATTACAAAGCCTCTGTGGGGGCTTACAAATCCATATCCCACTACCTGAAGCTGATATAAGTAGAGATGCCGGGTTTATTTCAGCTATTAGCATGAAAATAACAAAAATCTTTTTCAACTGGGAAAAGAAACAGTCACATAAAACAGCTATATTTCCAATTCCTGCTTAGAATTTATCAACAAAAACTAATTAAGATTGGAAACTAGATATAGAGAAATTGCTCCTGTCAACTGCTACAGTTCAAAGTTTAGGTACTAATCAGGGATTTAACAAGTTTCTGCAAAAGACAGCAAGCCAACAAAAAATATAAAATAATATATGAAGAAAGAGTTAAACACATTATATCACAGACATACATAAGCAAACTTTTCAAATTACACTTTTTCCCTCCATTCATATTTTGTGTAAAAGTACTTTAACAGAAAGACATTGAGAGTATTAAATGAGAGAAAAACTCACCATCTTTTCTGTCAAAATCCATTTCAAAAGGAATGTTTTCCACCTAAATTATTGAATTTTTTAAAACAAAAGAAAAATCACATTATTACTTTAAAAATGAAACAGAAAAACAAAAATGAAGACATACATTAAGAATAATTATAAGATGGAAATTTAAAAAGAAGGGTAAGAACTATATTTGATTGAGAAACAGAGAATTTAACATCACACTTAAATCTGATTTTAATATTTACTCCCGTTCAGACAGAACCAAAGGTAAGCAATGAATTTAAAGTGAAACCTAGGTTCACAAATGCAATTCATTTCTGAAAGCAACTTGTCCCTCAAAATGTTTGTAAACCAATTTCTTTAAAAATGTAAAACAAATTTTTTTCCGGGCTTTCAGATGTCTATATTCGGGTGAAGACGTACGTTATTCAAAATCGGATGGCTCTACAATGGATGGCTACCATTGTTTTATCACAACGCGAGAAACATGCATACATTTATGCAGATTCTTTTTTGCAGACAAAATCAAAAGAAATTACTAAATCTAGTAAAAAAAAAAAGAATGCAATATTAAACACAAAAGCAAACATTCTTTTAAAACTTGCACTAAAATAATAAAAAATTATTCACAGAGTTTAACAGTTCATACTTAATTTTTATAGCTTAACATTATTTTCAGGAGCAAATTTAAGCTTTAAAAAAAAAAAAAAAAAAAAAAAATATTCCACATAAATTATGTAAGATAAAATTCTTTAAAAAAATTGCATTGAACATTCATTATTCCAAAAAATTTAATAATTACTCTTTTGATCTAGCTTTTTATGACAAAAATCCCAGAAAAATTATAGTATTGCAATTAATAGATAGTTATATTTATGTCACTAATGATTAGCATCATTGCAGCTTCACTGAGGAATTTAAAAATTGTCTTGAATTACTTGTGTATTCTTACTTGCTGAAATTTTGATTTAATCATGAATGCTATAATTCTTTGAAACACTTTTAAGTTGCTTTTGAATTTAAAGCTACATCTGTAAGAAATAATCATTAACACATTTTCAAATTCAATGCCACATGCTTTCACTTTTTAATTCTACAACAAAAATTGCATCATTGTGCACCAGAGACCATGAATTAAAACTACTGATTCAAAAGTAAAATTTAAAAAATTGATACTTTTCTGTTGTGTACCAAAAACACATACTGGCAGTATTTTTAGTTATAAACAATTTCTAGTTATTAGTTGTTTATAAACAACATGCATACGGTACTTTCTCTCTCTATATATAAATATATACATGCCAAAATGAATGACAGGTGCACAATGGAAAAGCATAAAAAAATTAATCATTGAAAAGAATAAAACAGAATTTAATATTGCATGAAAAGAAATAAATATAAACGCTTACATTACCTCTTTGGTTAGAGTAGACTGAAGGGTACCCCTTATATTATCGTGAAGTTGTTGTTTCATGTATGATAACCTGAGAAGTTGAATGTTCTGTAAATATACTTTTACCTAGAAATGGCGTTTCTTTGACTTTTTAAGTGAAAAAATATGAATGTGTACATTGACGAAGGGAGTGTGCAATGTCAAGTTTGCGCAATTCTCCGATTTTTTTTTTTTTTTTTTTTTAGTGAAAATAGTTTGACGTATACATGGATAAAGTTAAGGGAGTGCATAAAGCCTAGTTTGTGCAGTTCTGTGATTTTTTTTAAGTTTAAATATGTCAATGTGTACATGGATACCAAGTTTGTGCAATTCTTTGACTTGTTATTTTGTCTTTGGATAGCCATGGTTTTTGGAGCTAAAACTGCACAAAGACAAAATAAGTCAAAGAATTGCATGAACTAGGTATCCATGTGCAGCGAAAAATTACCAATTTTCACCAAAGGGGTACCCGTAAATATACTTTTACCAAATCTTTTTATAAAGTTTAATTTAAAACATTTATTTATTATTTTATGACATTTTACTTAAAGATATAATTATTGCATCATTACAAAGGCTGACATCTGTTTTCGGACATGTATTTTTCAGTTTTACTTGCAAACATCAGTTATAAATATTAGCAAAATGACAATTTTACCTTTTCTTTCTTTTAACACATGCTATTGATCAATTTTTAAAACCTGCTTGTTTTGAAAAAGTTATTCATAATGTTTTTGGTTAAAAAAACAAAAAAAAAAGTTAAAGCAAAAAATCATTCAGAAAATGAATTTCGGGTTTTCATAAAAAAATTTGTTCACTTATACCCTTTTTGATAAACACTAAACTTCTAATTCTACAGGCAGCATAAGAGTCCATTAATGCCTGTACCTCCATGCATAACATTAAGCAATATAATTAAGACACAATAACACGCCGAATAAATACTAATTCAGAAGTCAAAAAACAAAAATCAGCGTTATACCTACAAAATTTTCACAGGACTAGTTTCGATGGTTTTACCGAACCATCATCTTCAGCAGCAAAACCGCAAAATTTATCCATTTTTTGCAGCAATTCCACTTTGTGTTTGATGGACATCGAAACATACTTTTGTTTTGTAGATCCTTTGGAAGCTCCAGCATCGGAAATTCTATTTGACATAATCGAAAGTTCAAGTTTACTTTTATAAAATTGCTCTTACAGTCTGCAAAATTTTTTTTTTTTGCGGTTTTGCGGTTTGCAGCTGAAGATGATGGTTCGGTAAAACCATCGAAACTAGTCCTGTGAAAATTTTGTAGGTATAACGCTGATTTTTGTTTTTTGACTTCTGAATTAGTATTAAGCAATATGTTTTTTGAATTCAATTCTTAATTTGGAATTTGCCACATATTAGTTCATCTACAAGAGGCAAATACAGTCAAAAGTCGTTAATTCGGACACCCATAATCCAGACCTCAAAGCTAAAAACTTTCTGCGCATGCTCCGCGTTGACACATGCGCATAGGCGTTTACGCGTGCGCGTAAGACCTTTACGACTGCGCATATGCGTGTGGGCAAGCGCAGAATATGTTTTCGCGTGCGCGTTTTATGAATAACGGACGGCATAAGCTAAAATTATCTAATTACCTATTTCAGTTAATGTTGATGATTGCATTGTTCCTTAATCTTCAAATTAGATCCGGTTTATTATTTTTTGCAGACTGTAAGAGCAATTTTATAAAAGTAAACTTGAACTTTCGATTATGTCAAATAGAATTTCCGATGCTGGAGCTTCCAAAGGATCTACAAAACAAAAGTATGTTTCGATGTCCATCAAACACAAAGTGGAATTGCTGCAAAAAATGGATAAAGACATGAAGAAGGTGACAGAGAGGTTAGTGAAAACGAAAACATTTCGATTGACAAGTTAGTCGGTATTCTCGGCACAGCAATTACGGGACTTGAACAGCGGAACTTTGTAACTGAACAAGAAATTTTGTCTGATTATAGAATTAAAGAGAAAGTATTATCACATAAAACGAAGTAATTTAAACAACTTGCATTGAAAGAAATGTTTAATACAGTAAACAAATAAATATTAAGCTTTTTTTGTAAATTTTGATATTCTTTAGATCATAATTGTTCTTTATTTCATAAATTACGGTTTCATATTTTTAATTTTAGAATTTCTGCATGCCATCTTACGAGATTTAAACTGATGATCTATAATCCGGAAAAATCGATAATCCGGAATCGCCGAAGTCCCGACGAGTCCGGATTAACAACTTTTGAGTGTATATTAAATTTAGACTTGTTTGCAAGTATAGCATTGTTCCAATAAGATAAAACTTAGCTCATTACAGATTTTGCAAATGTCAGGCATGTTTTCCTTGTTCTCTTGCTGAAGCAGAAATTTCCTTCTTGTTGATTGCCAATTTTATCCATTTGCCCTAAATGATTCTTCTAAAAAGCTTCAGGGTTAATTTTTATTGCAAATCATTCTTCTAAATCTGCTGAATATTTTACAGTACGAAATTTTTGGACGATGATTGCTTTTTTTTTTTTTTTTTTAAATAAATCTGTAATCTGTGGTGTTAGTTTAGAATGTATTCCAAACTTCAGCACATTTTCAACAGTTCCACGCAATTTCCATCATTTTATTATACCAAACATAATAATGATTTACATCAGAGATTTTTTTTAGTATCTGCAATACTTTTACTGCCTTTAAAAAGATGAATTATATTAAATTTCTAACAGCATTTGTCAATAATTTGCAGTGTCTTGCCATGTACACTTCAGATATGGAACTGCTAATATACAGGGTGTGTTTATAAAGTCTCGGACCCATTTTGATGTTTAATAACTCATAAAATAATGAAGATATAAACAAACTTATGGCATTAATTGATGGAATAACTTATATATTTTACTTTTCAGGTTTGAATATCTTTACTTTTGTAAATATCATCTGCACATGTGGTTAATTTCAGATAATTTCATTTTCCAGTCTAAATATCTGTACTTTTCTAAATATCGTCTGCTTATTAATTGCATTTTTCTCTCTTTTGTTTTTGGCAACTATTGCAATGTTATGTTTACTTTTGATGTGTTTGTTCTAGTACTTTTGTATGCGATTTTTTATTCGATCGGATACTAAGGAGAATGCATACACCACAAGAGAAAGCACACATTTTATGGTGGTTCACAAAAACGAAATCCATGATGCAAACACAGAGAAATTGCAGTAGAATTTACCAAACACATCCTCCATCCAAAAGCAGCATCTTGCGGTGGAAAAGAATTTTCTAGAAACTGGAAGTATCGCAGATAAGAAACGTTCCAGACATCCCAGCACAAGTGATTTTGATGTTGTGTGTTTGATTATGCCAAAGCCTCGAGAGCTATCTGCCTAAAGGGAGGGATACCTTCACGGAGGACTTTCTAAGGGAAACTGGCTAGTATACACGTTACACATAGGGAAAACCACGAAAATGCACATGCAGCCAGACCGTTCGTGGGATTCGAATCTCGGACCGAACTACCAGTGCTCAGCGACTTTACCGCTCGGCCACTGGTGGGCGATTTTTGATGTTGAGCATTTCAGAGAGACATTTTTACACAATCCTAAAAAATCTGTGAGATCAGCGGCAAGAGAATTGGATATGCCAATTTCGATAGTGTACAAAAAAAATTAAGACTGCATGCATACAAAGCTCAAATTGTTCAAGTTTTGTACATTATTAAAAAAAAAAATTAAGACTGCATGCATAGAAAGTTCAAATTGTTCAAGTTTTGGAACCGGACAATAGGCCTAGGAGGATGGCCTTTGCAAAAGATATGCTAAGGAGGATAGAAGACGATGATGAATTTCTGAAGCGCATAATGCTCTCCGACGAAGCATCCTTTCACTCTTTCTGGCATTGTTAATCGCCATAACATGCGCATATGGGGATCTGAAAACTGCCATGAATACCGTGAGGCACAAAGGGATTCCCCAAAGGTTAATGTGTGGTGCGGGCTAATGCACGAGTCATTGGGTCTTTCTTTTTTACAGAAAAAGACGGTCTCATCAGTCGGAAAACATCATATTTCCACAACTAGAAGAGCTTCAGCCACATGTCTTTTGCAACAAGATGGTACACCACCTCATTGGAGTACCATCGTTATTTGAATGACCATTTTACAGGAAGATGGATTGGGCGAAGAGGTCCAATTCCTTGGCCACCCAGATCACCTGATATAACACCACTGCACTTTTTCCTTTGTGGATTTTTAAAGGACAACGTTTACCTGAGGAGTGTCGAACATTGATGACCTAAAACCCAGAACTACAACCACAATAGAATCTGTGGATGCCGACAAGCTTGCCACTACCTGCCGTGAAATTGAATATCGACTTGATATTCTCCATGCGATGAAGGGGGCACATGTGGAAGTTCATTGACAAGGGTTATGAAACTTTTTGAGTCCATCTAACCATTTATGTTATTAATTTTAATCTATCTTTATTATTTTACGAGTTATTAAACATCAAAATGGGTCTACCCTGTATTTTGCTAAACAAGTAAAAGTTTCCAAATGCAAATGATAATTCTTGGGATGTATTTTTATTTAAAAAAAAAAAAAAAAAAAGGTACTTTTCCGTTTTGCCGGCGCAAGCGATGAAGTCGCCAATAATGGTACAACCGATGCCAAACGGAATATTCTCGCTGGTAACCTTTCACGCCTCATTTTCAATACAAGTTGCCGCTTTGTCTTATCAGATTGATTGTTTCTTTCAATACTAGCGTACAATTACATAGAATTTTTATCAGATACTAGTTCAGTTTTATGTCTAAGGCCATTTTCGGTAATTAAGTCAATCAGGATGCAATCACAGCGCTTACCCGAAGCCGAAAATATAGAAAAGATAAAGTCAAGGGTTAAATTCATCAATTCTAATGAGAATGCATTAACAAAGTAAAGCACTGCAGTTTTACATAATTTCTGTGTAAGCTATTCGTACGAATCGAAATATTTCTTGCATTTAAACTTGTATTCCAAATTAAGATTTAACTTGAAATTAATGTAGATAATTACTGAGAGCATTAGATTTTTGTAGAGTAGTTTACGTGAGATGAGATCGTTTGGGTTCACGTGATATGAACCGGCGAATCAGGATGTTGAACCATGAAAGCATAGGAAATTCTTAAATTAATGTCTTTTTACATATTTATTGTCTTTTTATAAAATTTTAAGCGATATTAAAATGTTTATGCCTTAAAAAAAAAGAATTCTGAGAACTAACATTTTTTAAATATTTTTTATGTGTATACCGTATGTTGTCACCAATAAAGTCTGCTTGGCGAGATTTGCGCCGACGAAACGGAAAAGTACCAAAAAAAAAAAAAAAAAAAAAACAATTATAACTAGAAATATTGTCTACCAAAGCATTTTAATGAAAATTTGGAGTGTCCAATTTAGTATTATGCAAATTATGAATTAACACTTTTTGAACATATTATTTTATTACCCAGAATATTTTGACGTTATTTATTTAAAATGATCAGAATTTAAAATAAAGAAAAAATAATATATTAGAAAAAAATTGAAATATATTTTTCAGTATTTAGTACAAGAAAAAAGAACATTGCTAGCACCTACGAGATCTATGAATATAAATTTCAAAATTACATGTGTCTGAAAACAAATCTGAGCCATTGCATATTATTAAACATAATGAAATATCTAATTAGAACTTGCTCAATGGAACTGAAAGCAGTTTAGGGCAGAAAGACTCCCTATAAACTTATATACTCTTAAACAACTGCTTATACTTCACTGCCTTTCTTATTGTAATATAAAAATTGTTAAGAACTCCTTGGAAGTGAATCTTCTCAAATTTCAGCCTTCTCCTACTCAGATGTTTAGACACAAAAGAGATTATATTAGAAGCTATCTTATATAAGAAAGATTTATCCCAAAGAATGTCCTTTAAATGATAGAGAAGTAGCCAATTTTTGACACTGATGAGCACTATATGAATCAATATTTAGTTCTTTTATTTACAAAATACATATACAGATTCAAAACACTGCTGTGTGTAAACACAACAGGTTTGAAAATTTATAGAATATGAAATAAGTGCAAGATGCATATCACTTAACAAAAGACACACAAATAGCTTATTTTTTTAGCCATGCATCAAAAAACTTCCAATTCATAAGTTTAAAAATAATTTTTTAAAGTTTTTTTAAAAAAAACTTCACTTATTTCAGAATATAATTTTATATTACCCATCTTACACAACTGATCAACATACACATTTCAGCTAAAATATATCCAAACTTCTCAGTCTTTCCTCATTTATCAGTATACTTTTTATTCATGTTTATCATGAATTAATTAAAACATTACTCTACCTCGTAAATAACAGGAAAAAATATTAAATTTTAAAGACAAAATAAAATGAGAATAATTAATTAGCTGTACATTAGAAGCGCTGAGAATAAAAAATTGGTTATCAATCTCAAATAGGTGAAAAGGTCATGAAATAAATAGCAGTTAACATCCCTTCTTACCAAAATTCCATTTACGTTCCATGAAATAATTTCACAGCGATTGCCATATTGACCATTATCAAAGTAGAAGTAAAAGTATTCTTTAACATGCAGTCATTTGCACATGATTCAGCAGCAGTGTTAAATCTTTTTTTATGGTCCTAAACAGGTCTCAATTTCTAAAATCCGAAGTGGCAGACCCCTACAGAAGGCTGTCAGGAAAGATGAACTGAATAATGATAAATAGTTAAATAGTAGAAACATCTGATTTGGGGCTTTTCCATCATACTAATGAGAAAATTTATAACGGTAAAAATGTCATTAATGAGAGATCGCTAGACACAGTACCAGAGTAAGGAAGCAAATTTTAACGAAGTGTAGGTACGAAAACTTTCTAACCACAGTATCCAATCTTTTTTCCCCCTCCCAATGACTGGCACTTGCTTATAAAGGCACTGGCCACTACTAAGGCCAGAAGTGGTGGCCATTTTATTGTGGAGGCACCTAATAGGCGGGCATCATTACCTCCTATGAAGGGACAGACAATTTTACATCCATTCAAACCCGGGCCTTTTGGTGTCGCAGTCAGGCTCCCCTAATCATTATACAGTTTGGGCGGCGTATCCAATCTGCCAAGTAAAGTGTCCTTTCAGACAAAACAAAAAAAAAAAAAAAAAAAAGGCTTGAGTTCGAGAATTAATCTGTAAGCTGAGAACAAAAATAAGATTCCATACAAGTGACTGACCCTTTTCAACTCCCCATATTTGGTTACATCAATCGATGAAATAATGATGTGAAGATATAATGGTCCGAGAAGAAAAGTATTATGTTCTCAAAATTGGTTTGAAGGATCTAGTTTCATTTTCTTAACGGAAATTCGTTTCATTTACGTATGCTATTTAGAATTAATTTTCTTTGCGTTTTGTCAGTGTGGCGATATCATTTGCGTCAACGAAGCGCCATCTGTGAAACTCCTCGCATGCAATTTTCTTTTCGCCAGAGTGGCAACAGTAAGCCTTCAAGAAGAAAAAGAACATTGTCTGATTTTCTGTCTGTGTAATTCTATATAAAAAAATTTAAATAAATATTAATCTTATTGGAGTCAGAACAGTGTTTAACATTTCCCATGTTCCAGACTTCCACACTGGTTTACCCGGATGTGATCCAATTCTACTTATGAAGTGTAAAATGGAAAAAGAAAGTACGATGTTTCTGTAATGTTACAAGATGTCACTGATATTATACGCACGTTATATGTAGTCACCTGTTATCGAATATATGTTACGGACAGCGTCGTAAGCAGCTGCGTACCCATTTTAAAGTTCCGCAGTTTTTTTTTCTGAGTTCGACGGTGGATTGTATGATAGTTTCGATTTCTTCTGGTGCGCATGGATTGCATCAAGAATTGATGGTTCGATTGTTTTTATGCGTCTGTGAAATACAAATTCCGAGCGTACGTGGGACTAAAATACTTCTGAAATGGTAAGTCAACTTTAAAAATTTAAATTTTGTTCTATATTGCAATGTATCTTCAGCGGTAATGTATGCAATTAGAATTTTCAGAATTCATCAAATGTGTTAGGAATAATAAATGAACTAGTTTTGGCTAAATCGCAGAATGGGCTACATCAGTCGATGTGGTGTTTACTTGTTCAATGCTTGGACATGCCTTTTTATAATGTAATATTGGTTACGCCTCTTCTTAAAAACAAGTTACAGCGGCCGAGCGATAAAGTCGCTGAATACTGGTAGTTCGGTCCGAGGTTCGAATCTCGCGAACGGGCTGGCTGTATGGGTTTTTTCGTGGTTTCTCCATGTGTAACGTTTATACAAGCTAGTTTCCCTTAGAAAGTCCTCCACGAAGGCATCCTTCCCCTTAGGCAGATAGTTGTGCTTTGCCATAATTAAATACACCATTAAAAATAAGTTATAAGTATGCTATAGCTTCATATTTAAAGAAAAATTATATTTTAACTGAGTTGAAATGTTAATTTTATAATGTTCTGTGCGATATTTTTTTAAATTATAAATCTACTCTTGTGTGTTATGTGGTAGTTTTAGTATTTTACGCAACGCGGCTTAATCCTAGTATACGGTGCACATGAGAGTTGGCGAAATTCGGGTTTAAGAGACTAATAAGCTCGCCAATTGTGGTAACCAAGCCGATTTTTGATGCTCTGTAGGAGAGTGCATTTGGGCGTGGCCTTCGAGAAACAAGGCCGTCCAGCTCTCTCGTGACGTCACCGTATGGAGTGCGAAGAAACCTTTCTTCTCCACTGAAAGCGAGCGATTCCACAACGCGTTTATTTATTAGTAAAAGCTAATTTTATGTTATTCCGATGTAAAGTAAACAGGAAATTATTAAATAAGTGATACTATCTTAGCATTTAATTAAATATCATGCTTGAAGACTTCAGGTATCTGAGCTTATTTTTCTTAACGCTTGATAAAAATTTTCATCTGGGTGATCAATAATTATTTATTTCAATCCCATTTTACTTTCTATAGTTTGGATAAACTTTTCAACACTTAAACGCTATAATGCAAAAATGTTATGCTTTCGAACTGAAAATACTGCACATTATTTTTCATTTATAGATAAAAATGAAAATTATGAATAAAAAGAGCATTTTAAAAGAACCCGATTTTTCTCGAAGGCCACGATTTGGGAGCATTTTCGCGCATGCTCATTAAATATTTTAAATTGAGAAGTTTTGATTGGTGCAGATGGAAGAGAAGAATTATTTCAAACCATTGTTTGAAGTTCTTTCTGTTAATCTTCTGTCTTCGGCTGAACTGAATGAGAAAGGATAACGTATGTTCAGGTAAAATTTATTTATCTTTTATTTTTTGTATTTTTTAAAATAACAGTAGTGGTTCCGCCGAGTTTCCGATTGGTTAATATTTTTTAATTAATCGGTTTTTGGTCAGATACTGAATATAATTTTAGTTTGATAACGTCTTTTATTCTACAGTTTGAGTTGCTAACGTATTTTGTTCTACAGTTGGATAACGTTACTTTTCGATTATGATGTGCAATGCTATGAATTGCGAATATTTAAACACGAAACTTTTTTGAAAGTTAGAACTAGAAGGAAAGCTTGCTGTAATTCAGTGGGCAGTAGATGCCGGATTGCTGCCGAATTTTAAAAATCGCGGCATGGCCGCACCGTATACTAGGGTTTGGAAGGAACGTGGAGTGCTGTTAAGCGTGGGATGAAGGGGACGAAAAAGGTAAGCGAAGAGTTTGACTCTTATTTGGTGGAATATATGTGGCGGCACCTGAAAAATAATAAATCGTCATCTGAAAAAAATGAAAGACTTTATATTTGCAATAAAAGCAATATATCCGCCACCCGAGTTTGAGGGCCATGGCATTTGAGTTATAATATAGACCCTAAAACATATGTGACACTGAGCCATGGTATTTAATTTATTATATTTGATATGTGAATGTTTTGTATTTGTTGCGATGCACGTTGAAAATTATATTTTTATTTGTTATAAAGTCTGTTAAAAATTATTTTCAATTTCTAAATGCTTGCTTTTTTTCTTGTGTCTCACCGTATGCTTAGGATTTATTATCTTATGATTATCATTTTGTTTACTTTTTTTGCCAACTCAAACTTGTGGTGACGCTTTACCTTGAGATTGCCAAAAATTTGGCGACAAACGTAAACGCATCATTTTGGTGTTGGCGACAATTTTAAAAATCGCGCCAAAGCCGCACCGTATACTAGGATTTTACCCGCAACGCGTTATCTCGGACAAATATCTTATTAAGATACCAAATGATTGAAAATATTAAATGCGTGATTTAAAATTTATAACCGTAACTTCTCAAAATACAGAAAGGAATTCTTTTGCTTAAAGAGCGGTTTGATTATTGATGAGTGTGTCTGATTCGATGCTTTTCGCAGAATGGATGATTATCTGAATCTGGATTTTTTTTATCAGTTGCAGCGAAATGGTAAAAAAAAAAAAAAAAAAAAAAAAAAAAAAAAAAAAAAGCATGATTGAGTGGTGTATGGAGAAACGTCTGATAGCAAGACCGTATAAATGCCCAATTTATGAAACTGATATGAAACTAGTAGAGCGAAAGAACTGTATAGATAGTTTTGAGTGAATGTGTAGACTTATTGGAGGCGAATGTAAGCATCGAATTACAAGGTCTGTTCGAAAGCACTCGTGGTTTGCGAAGAGTAAATTGAGCATATGTGGTGTTTTGCGAGTTACCTATATGTGGTTGGATAAGTGCGCGAATGATTTTATGCAATCGAAATTACGTATTGCTAAAAATACGGTGACATATTGGAAAAGTGTTTGTAGGGAAGTGTGCATAGAGTTATGCTTGAGGAAGAATGTGGAGTTAAAGTTTACAATTGGGTGCCCCTTGGTTTTTGGCGATTCTTTTTTGACACCAAGATCGGCGCCAGAAAGACATAATTTCAAGATGGCCGCTACACAAAACCAAAATAAGAAGTCAAAGAATTGCATAAATTCTGTGTCCATGTCGATCTGTTTTCACTAAAAAAATCCCAGAATTGCGCAAACTAGGCATTGCGCACTGCTTTAAATTTGTCCTTGTACACATCAATCTATTTTTATTTTAAAAAAATCAGGAGTCTAAAACAAAGTTAAACTATCATGGTAATCAGAAATGAGATTTCATCCCCAAAATTTTACAAAACATTGTGGCTGATCGAAGAGGCACCCAATTCTACACTAGAGACGTCATTAATAATAAATGAAATTTACCTTCAGTCCTCTCCTTTTGCTCCCCATCACATTCTCCTTCAAGTATCCCACCCAACACCACATTCGACTTAAGTAAAATATCGGGTGCTTGTCAAATATGGCAATTTGGATATTGGGTAGTTACTTTATTCTGGTAGCTTTACTTTTGTTTTGTGTCATTTTTCTGGAAATATTTTTTTACATCTCGAATCAATGGAGTTGGTTATGCGCGAGTTTCAGAAATTCTCTGATTTTTTTTAAGCAGATTTCTGAAGGTACTTTTCCGTTTGGCCGGCGCAATTTCCCATTTCACCGGCGCAAGCGATAAAGTCGCCGAAAATAGTAGAACTGATGCCAAAGCGAATATCTTCGCTGATAACCTTTCACGGCACTTTTTCAAAACAAGTCGCTGAGATTTATTATCAGATTTACCTTTTTTTTTTTTCAATATTGGCATACAGTTACATAGAATTTTTTAAATTATAATATTGAAATAATTCTTACATTTAAACTCGTATTCCATACTGAGATTTAACTTGAAATTAATGTAGATAATTCCTGAGAGAATCAGATTTTTGTAGCGTATTTTACGTGAGATGAGATCGTTTGCGATCACGTGATATTAACCTGCGAATCAAGAGGTTATACCATGAAAGCATAGTAAATCTTTAATTTAACGTCTTTAAATTCTTAAATTAACGTCTTTTACAAATATGTCAAAAATGGATGAAAAACCAATGAAAATTTCGGATTTGCCCAGGATAGAGGAAGAATCCGTCAGATTCTTTCAAGCGAAAGGCGTTTTGCCTAACATTGCTATTTGTTAAAATAATCTTGAAATGAAATTATATTTCGGAGACGAAATTCAATGGCGTTGCAACCTTTCAACTTGCCGCAGTTAAAGAAGTATACGGAAAGGCACATGGTTTTGAATCATCGAGATTGAGTTTCTTGAAGTGTTTAAGATTCATTTATGGTTGGAGTGAAGAATTAACTTCAGTTAAATGGTGTGAAAAGCAGTTGGAAATCAGTCACGGAACAGTTGTGGATTGGAATAACTACATGCGAGAGGTTTGTGTGGATTCTTTACTTAAACGTCAACAACGCAAAATAGGAGGCCCTGGTATGATCGTTGAAGTGGATGAAAGTATGTTCACGAAGCGCAAAAACAACGAGGGATGGATTTTACCACAACAGTGGATCTTTGGTGGAGTTTGTCGTGAAACAAACGAATGTTTCCTTGTGATGGTGCCAAACCGATCCATGAGTATTATATTAGAGGCAATAAATGAAAACATCGAAAAAGGAACTACAATATATTCCGATTCATGGAAATCATATTGCACTGAAAAACTGGAAGAGGAAAGTTTCGAACATTTCAAAGTGAACCATAAATACAATTTTGTAGATCCGGAAACTGGAACGCACACGCAAAAAAATTGAAACACTATGGGGAAGCGCAAAATGGCGGAATAAGAAACACAGAGGAACTGCTCGGCATCATCTGGAAAGTTACCTCGCCGACTTTATGTGGCGAAAGGACACAAAAGACCCATTTGAAAAATTCTAAACGATATTAAAATATTTATGCCTCCAAAATAAAAAATGCGTAAAATTCTTAAAATTAACATTTCTTAACATTTTTTTATGTGTATAATGTGTGTTGTCGCCAGTAAGGTCTGTTTGGCGAGATTTGCGCCGGCGAAACGAATTTGCGTCGGCGAATATGAGTTTCTTTCTGGAGTATATGAGTAATGCAGAGTTTATTCAATGTGGGAATTTTTTAAGTGAAAATAGATCGATGTGTACATGGGCAAAGCCAATGTGGTGCGCAATGCAGAGGTTGTGCGCGATGCCGAGTTTGTGCAATTCTCTGATTTTTTTTAAGTGAAAATAGATGGATGTGCACATGAACACCGGTTTTGTGCAATTCTTTGCTGTTTCTCGAGCAAATACGGAGCGTTGTGTACAAGTGAAAACGAGGTTATGTGCGATGCCGAAGAGTAATGTAACTTTTTTCAAGTACAATGTTTAACATATCGTTTGTGTATTTTAAATTTGTATTGTTGTGTTAATTCATATTTGAGACATCTTTTTTGTTATTTAAATTGCACTTTTAATTGTTTGGTTTTGATATGTTGATAATGCTTTCCGATTTACGCTAAATATCGGTAATCCGACGATATACTCAACAGTAACAAAACTGTAAACTTTGGACCCTATAAGTAACGTTTACCTCATTATTTTAATACATAGTGTTTGGTATCGTAATTGCGCTTGATAATGCGAGTTCATTGACAATATGTGTGTGTGGGCGTATGTGAAGTATTGCTTAGTGTTCCAAATTTGCAGTATTTATTTTCTTCTTTGTGAGAAATAAGATTTATTTTATATATTAATGCGTAGAATTCTAGTATGTCTACAGAGAATATGGCGTGATTTAGGAATTTTAGAAATTTATATGAAAGCTACGTAATGATGTTCATATGCAATAAAAAAATATTCTTCTTTTTACTTCATTGTACGAAGTAAAAAGGAAGTATTATAATCGCGAAAAGTTTCAGGCAGTATATTTCAACGAAAATATCCATTTTGACTGCTATCGAATGCAATTTAAGGATGTTTTTGCGTGATATCTGTACGTAAGGACAGAATAAAAGACTCATTTCCTCAAAAAAAAATTGTAAAACTGCTTTAAAATGAATTCTGAAGAGAATTTTTCGTGGCGTCTGTACGAACGTATGTACGTACGTACGTATCTCGCATAACTCAAAAACGAGTAGCTTCAGAACGTTGAAATTTTGTATATAGGACTGCTATAACATGTAGATGTGCACCTCGTATATTGGTTGCAATCGGCCTCACCAAACGTATATAAATATATTTATATATATATCTACTCTGTTACCCGGCTCAGTGATCTCAGTTTCTTTACTCTTATATGTTTGTAAATTGCACATTTTTTGCTTTATAAATGTGTATTATGTTGTTTTTATCTTCGGGTTAAGGTTTTAATGCCTTTAGTAAATTTGTATGGAATATTTTTAGAATTATCAACAATTTTAAAGTTGTCTAATTGCCGCTAAGCCTTTTTTTTTTTTTATGGCGGCCATTGATGTTTACATTTGAAACAGCAGACTAGTGGATTTGTTTCCAATCTAGAGAAACTTAGCCTCGCAACAACAAAGATAACGCATTCATTTATTATTTCCAACTTATTATTTCATGCTTAATTCTTTCTGGAATTTTTTTCAGGAAATAAGTGTTTAAGATTTACTTCGTAATATTTAATACATATATTTTGAGTTTTTATGTATTTTTGCCTTGTCGCGAAGTGAGAACTGAATTAATTGAATGAGAAATACTCAATCGTCTGTGAAAAACTGTTTCTTTTTTGTTTTGTTTTCTTAATTTCTTTTATACATCGTTCTAGCTTTATTATAGTATTTGAATAGAACATGTGGCAACGATTAGATAATTCTTTAAATGATGTAAATTTTGTACATTCTGAGTTATAATATGAACGAAATATAATACTGTTCCCTTACGACAGGGAAGGCTTTTACTAGGGCAGTCTTGAAATTTTCGTAAGTATAGATGGGACTTCCCGCTTGACCCAAGAGACTTCTGCCTATACATTTGAACCATTTAAGCGCTTGGCCCCTCAAAGCGCTGGTAGCTAAGGTGACTTTCTGGAACTCATACACGGGATACATCATGAAGTGGTCCTCCAATTTTTCCAAAAAACTGGTTACCGGTGAGTTTCCATTAAATGTTGCTTCTGGTTTCATCGATGCGCGCATGGTCTGGACGATGTAACCAAATCCTTCCAGGGCGGCAGCTGGCATTTCTGGATTCTGAGCCGCTTCTGCAGGCAGCACAGGTTCTTCTTGAAACTCGGCCATGGTTATTCTTCTTCGTCGGGCGCCACTATCAGGTTCTGTGTTCCTCCTTACTTGTTTGGGGAACATTAAGTGATCTGACTCGGAACAGGGAGCTTACTAAAACTATGTTCAATAAATGTGGGAAGTAGACAAGATACACAGGAAGGGTATACGAAACCCTTTATTTTTCTCTCTTTACAATGATTTCCGGACTTCGGAATACAGAGACCAACCACTTGTGGTCTGAACGTAAGAATATAAAAATATTAACTAAATTCTAACTAAACTAACTTTGGATTAATAAACAAGAGTCGACTTGAAGATTGGCCGTATATTAACAGAAAGGCCGTATGTAGTACAGAGAACTGTTAACACTACGATACGTTTAAAATTATCAAGAGGATTAAACCTCTGGCCTTGAAGGCAACCAGCAACCGAGTAAAACTGCTAAGGCAAATGGCCTGCTTCTACTAACTCCTCTCTCTTGCTTGGCAAAAAGCCACAACTTAAGTACTTGGCGTTCGAAGACAAATTTGCATAAATAAGTTAAAGCTTTTAATTCTGGCCGGAAGTAGAAAATAAGAAGTGATAGTAAAGATTTAAAATAAAATAAACGTTAGTAAAACTTAAGATCCTTACAAAGTCGGCAATAGAATTTTGAGTAAAGTGCAGGATCACCCATCGTTTGACGCGTTTTTAAGAATTGCACATACTCGGTATCCATGTCACCTATTTTCACTTAAAAAAAATCTCAGAATTGCACAAAAATGGCACTGCGTACACCCTTGGCTTTATCTATGTACACATCGACCTATTTTCACTTAAAGAGTAAAAGAAAAGTGACAAAAATTCAATTGTTTTTTAACCTTCTAAAAAGCGGCAAACAAATAAGTAGGCGATTCTGCACTTTACCAAGAATGTTTTCAAAGAAAAGGCATCATTCATTATAGAAAATTACGTTTGAACAACCAACGAGATGAAATTATGCTTTAGCGATAAGTCGGTAGCGAAATAGCGATGCAGGCATCCATTCAGTTATGTTTAGCAATTTTTATATAAATTATAATAATGATCTGAAATAGTTATTTACTCTTTTGCTTCCATTCAGTCATTTTTAGCCTTTTTCATATAAATTACAATAATAAAAAAAGTATTATATGAAATTAACCTGTCATCTAAATTAAAACATCAATCTTAGATAGTTATTTACTATTATACGTCTTTTCTTGCCGCAATTATATTTGGCAGCATTGGCGTCAAAAATAGTTTGGCGATTTTACACGGCCCTCGAAACCGAATAGTACCCACTATTCTAACATAGGTATTTTGACACAAAATCGGACTTTTTCTGAAATAACATACCAATGTTTTTACATATTTCGATTCTACAACTCAAATTACGCCTAAAAATGAAATTTCGTAAAATTTGGAGCGAAATTTTTCGGAGAAATTCACAAATTTATGTTAGCACAATTTTTCATTTTGCGCCAAGAATAGTTCACTTGGCGAACTTCTTAATATATAGCAACCTAGTTTCCTTTCCAGTGAGAGGAAAAAAAGTCACCATTGTTCCTTTTTTCCAAATAATATTCTTTATATTGTTACGAATTTGGTATTTAAAAAGCAAATGTTAGTTCAATTATAAATTAAATGGTTTTATTTCTCGCGCAGTGCAGCGCGTGACGAATATTAAAAGAAAGCTAAGCCGGAAAATTGAAAATACAAGAGCGCGTGCATTAAATAAATAAATAACTCTTTTTCATTTCGAGAAAGTACTGGAAAATTCTAGCGCGTGATTTTAAAATGTTATAAAAGGAGGAAAACATCTCAGTTCGTAGTAGTTGCTTAGTTTGTTGTTTAGAAAACTACTGTTGTTGATTGTAGCGAATTCGCGGATTAGCGTTCTTTAGCTGTTTTGAATTACGTTCTATTGGGCATTTGAGTAGTTAAAAGAAAACTACTGTGAGATATTGTAATACTGCGTGATAATTTGAGAAAATTTAAGCATTTTTGTTGTGATAATAATAAATTTTTGTTCATTTTTCATCGGACTTGTGCATTCATTTCATAACGAATCCGTACGCACGCAACAATTTTTGGTGTCAGGAGTGGGGTTTGAATGCCAATAACAAGAGCGATGGAAGAGCAGTTAAGGCAATTGATAACAGCCTTTGCCTCGTTTAAAGAAGAAATGAAAGAAGAGATGAAACTAGCCAAGGAAAGATGGAAGGGGCCGTCAACTCTGTTAAGGACGAAATGAAAGCCGTTCAAGCTGGTCAAGAAAAGATTGAAGCAGGTCAAGAAGAAATGAAAAGAGAGATTACCTGCATAATAGAAAATAAATTTGAAGCTATGGAAGGCAGAATTGACACAGTTGAAAATAAAGTTGGACTAATTGAAGAAAGAGTTTCTTCGGTGAAAGAAGAAATAGAAGAAAGAGTTTCTTCGGTGAAAGAAGAAATAGAAAAAAAAGTTTCTTCTGTAAAAGAACATGTAGAAGGGAGAGTTTCTGCTGTGGAGGAACGAATTGAAGGAAGAGTTTGTGCCGTCCAACACCAAATCGAACAACAAATTGATGAGAGAGTTTCTGAAGTTGCCAAAGAAATGGATACTTTAAAGAAATTCGTAGCGTCGGCAGGGAGCAGGAGTGATGATTTTAAATTCTTACCAATGCCTGCTCGTCCACCTCTGAAGCTATCCACATATGATGGGAAGACCTCCTGGCAGGTGTATAAGACACAATTTTCTATCGTGGCGGATGCGAATGGATGGGATTCCCAAGCTAAGGCCTGTCATCTCGCCGCTTCTCTAAGAGCCGACGCAGCGGATATCCTTCAGACTCTTCCCGAAAACAAAAGGTTAGATTTCGAAGCTCTGTCCGGCGCCTTGGAGTTGCGCTTTGGGGAGAAGTGTTTAAAAGACTACAGCAGGCTCCAATTAAAATCTCGTCAACAGCAGCCTACCGAAACACTTCAGGAGCTCGCCGCGGATGTTGAAAGGCTGTCCCATCTCGCCTTTTCGGAATGCCCGACAGAAACAAGGGAAATCCTGTCCTTGCAATACTTTATCGACGGCATCCGAGATACTGAAATACAGAAAGCTCTACGAATGGCGGATGTAAAAGATTTAAAAAGTGCTCTAGTGTACGCCATGAAATTTGAGGCAGCCCAGCAAGCCACTCGTCGAGACCGCTACCCAGTCAGAGCTGCTCAAGTCCAGGAGCCAGGGGATCAAGTCACCGCTCGACTTGACGATTTAACTAGACAACTGAACGCCTTGAGACGGAATATTGGTGAGAAGAAACCGACCGTTAAGTGCTGGAACTGCGGTGCTAAAGGACACATACGAAGAAACTGCAAAACACCCCAGGGTACTGATGTTAAGACCGCTTCTAACAAGCAGCAGGGAAACTAATTAGTGGCCATCTCGCGGGGCGGAGGTTGCCAGATAATGAAAAGCCCCCGTTTAAAGCGCTTCAGATTTCTGCAATGAGAGGCGGCAGTAATGGACTTTTCATAATAGGACATATTAATGGAGTTCCGTGCAATATGACTATAGATACAGGAGCCAACGTCACTATCATCCAAAAAGATTTGGCTCAACAACTAGGAAACAAACTTATCTGGACGCCGCCCTGCGTTACCCTCCAGACTGTGTCCGGTGAGAAGATCGACATCGACGGAAAAGTAAATGTTAACATCACGTTTGGAAGTGCCGCTTACCATCACACGGCATATGTAGCAGAGATCACTGATTCTTGCATACTCGGATTGGACTTTCTAAGGAAATACAATTTTTCCTTGGATTTTAAAAATAACGAATTGCATTCTACATCTGAGGACATAGCGTTATTTCTCGTTAATGATGAAGAAGTTAAATCTGTCCATAAAATCATAGCACAAGACTATATCACAATACCGGCAAGAACAGAAATTTTACTTCCTGGATCCATAGCCGAAAATAGAAATTTCCGCTACGGCATCATAGAATATCCCAATAACTGTAATATCCCAAAAGGAGTACTAGTAGCCTCAACACTCGTCGACCTATCCAGAACGGTTATGCCGGTGAGAGTCGCCAATGTAACTGAAAAGTCGAGAGTTATTAAGAAAGGTGAAGTGGTTGCAACATGTACTCCAGTAACCAGCGTTGAAAGAAAGAGTAACATCCCAGAATCCGTGTCCTCAGAGAGCATTACATCGGAGTTATTGCAGAATGCACAATTAAACGATAAAGAGAAAAATGCTGCCGATCGCGTCATTAAAGATCTTCAAGTTGTTTTCTCCCGCTCGTCTTCTAACGTGGGTCGAACTAGTTTGACACAACATAGAATAGATACTGGCGATCATCCCCCGATCAAGCAACATCCAAGACGTCTACCGTTTGCTAAACAGGAAGAGGTGCGAACACTGTTAAAAGATATGGAAGAAGGCGATGTCATCGAGCCTTCAGCGAGTCCATGGGCATCTCCCATCGTTCTCGTCAGAAAGAAAGACGGCTCAACAAGATTTTGCGTTGACTATCGCCGGTTGAATGAGGTTACGAAGAAAGACAGTTACCCTCTTCCTAGAATTGATGACATTCTAGACACTCTTTCTGGAAGCAAGTGGTTCTCAACACTTGATTTAAAGAGTGGGTATTGGCAGGTAGAAATCCATCCTGATGACCGAGAAAAGACGGCATTTACTACGGGACAAGGACTTTGGCAGTTCAAAGTGATGCCTTTTGGACTGTGTAATGCGCCGGCAACATTCGAACGTCTTATGGAGACTGTTTTGAATGGCCTTTCCTACGAAGCCTGTTTGATATACCTGGACGATATCATCATCATCGGAAAGAGTTTTGAAGAGCATCTAGAAAATCTAAGAATGGTGCTTCAGAAACTGAAAGAGGCCAATCTGAAGCTGACTCCCGCTAAATGCAAATTGTTTCGAAAGGAAGTGACTTACCTGGGACATGTCATCTCTGCAGAAGGTGTGCGCACGGATCCTGAAAAGGTATCAGGCGGTTAAATCCTGGACGCGTCCCGAAAATGTCCATCAGCTGAGAAGCTTCCTAGGGCTTTGCACCTACTATAGGAGATTCGTGAAGAACTTTTCTTCCATCGCAAGACCACTTCACAAGCTGACAGAGAGCAAGCAAAGATTCTTGTGGACAAAGGAATGCGAGGATGCATTTAACAACTTAAAGGAAGCTTTAACATCTGCTCCAATCCTGACGTATCCTCAGCTCGACAGACCATTTATTCTCGACACCGACGCGAGCAATGAAAGTGTCGGTGCTGTTTTGTCCCAAGAAATAGACGGCCAAGAACGTGTAGTAGCTTACTGGAGCAAGTGCCTGTCTAAACCGGAGAGGAATTACTGTGTCACAAGGAAAGAGTTGCTCGCCATAGTCAAAGCTATAGAACATTTCCATCATTATCTATACGGGAGAAAATTCCTCCTCCGCACGGACCATGCCTCATTGGCCTGGCTTTTAAATTTCAAAAATCCTGAGGGTCAAATAGCCAGGTGGATACAGAGACTCCAAGAATATGACATCACTATCCGTCATCGTAAGGGATCATCACACGGAAACGCCGACGCCCTGTCTAGAAGACCTTGCCAAGGCAGCTGCGGATATTGTTCCAGGGTGGAAGCGAAATACGAGCTGCTGACTCCGGTCGCAAGACAAATTACAACATCAACGTCGGCTGATCGAGACCCGTGGAGTGATGATGAAGTCAGGAAAGACCAGCTGGAAGACCGCGACATTAAACCCATACTTGATTTAATAGAGTCATCAAACAGAAAACCTACATGGCAGGACATTTCTATCT
Source organism: Stegodyphus dumicola (assembly GCF_044657685.1). Lineage (NCBI taxonomy): Eukaryota > Metazoa > Arthropoda > Arachnida > Araneae > Eresidae > Stegodyphus > Stegodyphus dumicola. Next base: position 179,981,190 of record NC_140776.1, on the reverse strand, counting down.
GTAGTCCTACAACAAAACAATACTGGGCACTCTGGGATTCACTTCACATTCGAAACGGCGTCTTATACCGGAAATTCGAGTCGGATGATGGGAAGACGTTCCGATGGCAACTGAGACTTCCAAGATCCCGGATTCCTGATGTCCTCAAAGAACTACATAACAGCCCTACAGGAGGTCACTTTGGAATTATGAAGACCTTACAGAGAGTTCGTGAGCGCTTTTACTGGAATAATGCAAAGAATGACGTGCAAAAGTGGTGCCGATCTTGCGATGCCTGTGCAGGTCGGAAAGGACCGAGGAAACGCAGCCGAGGCAGACTGCAACGTTACAACGTAGGTGCGCCTTTTGAACGTATCGCCTTTGACATCCTGGGACCTCTGCCACGAACTGCTGATGGCAACAAATACATACTCGTTGTCATTGATTACTTCACCAAGTGGCCTGAAGCTTATCCTATTCCTGATCAAGAGGCTGTCACAGTAGCTGAGGTAATGATACAGCACTGGATTTCCAGGTTCGGAGTGCCTCTTCAGTTACATTCCGATCAGGGCAGGAATTTTGCTTCGGCAGTAATCAAAGAACTATGCAAACTACTTGGCATTGACAAAACTCAAACGACGCCATTGCATCCCCAGTCGGACGGCATGGTAGAGAGGTTCAATCGAACCATCCTTAATAACCTCTCATTAGTGGTTTCCAGAAACCAACAGGACTGGGACAAGAAATTACCACTCTTTTTACTGGCTTACCGCAGTGCTGTCCACGAGACTACCGGCTATTCTCCATCACAGATGCTCTTCGGTCGTGACCTTCGTCTGCCTTGTGATCTATTGTTTGGCCGCCCTCCGGATGCTCCTTCATCGTCTGAGGAATATATTCAAGATCTCCAGGCCCGGTTTGAAGTGATGCACAATTTTGCACGAGAGCGAGTCAACTTGGCGACGGAGAAGATGAAGACCCGATACGACACAAGAGCTACTGAACATCAATTCCACGAAGGAGACAAGGTGTGGTTGTGGAATCCGACTCGACGGAAAGGACTTTGTCCGAAATTACAGTCACCTTGGGATGGGCCGTACACAGTCCTAAACAGGCTGAATGACGTCGTGTTTCGGATTCGTAAGTCTTCGAACTCTAAACCTAAAGTCGTTCATTACGACAGCTTAGCTCATTACTATGGCCATAGTACATAATGTAAATAATTGTAAATAGTATAAGACCATGGTCCTTTTTGTTTTTAAATGTGTATTTGATTTGATTTGTATTTAGTATTTGATTTGTATTTAGTATTTGTTTTATATTTAGTATTTGATAGCATTTGATTTGTTCAAGTTAGTTATTGCATTTATTGTTCATGTTGTTTGATATTGTAATGTAATGTTTATGCCTCAGTTGCATTTATGCCACAGTTGTAAGTTTAGCTTCCTATCCAGGGATTGTACTGCCCGGGACGTGCAGTCCTTGGGAAGGGGGCAGTGTTACGAATTTGGTATTTAAAAACCTAATGTTAGTTCAATTATAAATTAAATGGTTTTATTTCTCGCGCAGTGCAGCGCGTGACGAATATTAAAAGAAAGCTAAGCCGGAAAATTGAAAATACAAGAGCGCGTGCATTAAATAAATAAATAACTCTTTTTCATTTCGAGAAAGTACTGGAAAATTCTAGCGCGTGATTTTAAAATGTTATAAAAGGAGGAAAACATCTCAGTTCGTAGTAGTTGCTTAGTTTGTTGTTGTTTAGAAAACTACTGTTGTTGATTGTAGCGAATTCGCGGATTAGCGTTCTTTAGCTGTTTTGAATTACGTTCTATTGGGCATTTGAGTAGTTAAAAGAAAACTACTGTGAGATATTGTAATACTGCGTGATAATTTGAGAAAATTTAAGCATTTTTGTTGTGATAATAATAAATTTTTGTTCATTTTTCATCGGACTTGTGCATTCATTTCATAACGAATCCGTACGCACGCAACAATTTTTGGTGTCAGGAGTGGGGTTTGAATGCCAATAACAAGAGCGATGGAAGAGCAGTTAAGGCAATTGATAACAGCCTTTGCCTCGTTTAAAGAAGAAATGAAAGAAGAGATGAAACTAGCCAAGGAAAGATGGAAGGGGCCGTCAACTCTGTTAAGGACGAAATGAAAGCCGTTCAAGCTGGTCAAGAAAAGATTGAAGCAGGTCAAGAAGAAATGAAAAGAGAGATTACCTGCATAATAGAAAATAAATTTGAAGCTATGGAAGGCAGAATTGACACAGTTGAAAATAAAGTTGGACTAATTGAAGAAAGAGTTTCTTCGGTGAAAGAAGAAATAGAAGAAAGAGTTTCTTCGGTGAAAGAAGAAATAGAAAAAAAAGTTTCTTCTGTAAAAGAACATGTAGAAGGGAGAGTTTCTGCTGTGGAGGAACGAATTGAAGGAAGAGTTTGTGCCGTCCAACACCAAATCGAACAACAAATTGATGAGAGAGTTTCTGAAGTTGCCAAAGAAATGGATACTTTAAAGAAATTCGTAGCGTCGGCAGGGAGCAGGAGTGATGATTTTAAATTCTTACCAATGCCTGCTCGTCCACCTCTGAAGCTATCCACATATGATGGGAAGACCTCCTGGCAGGTGTATAAGACACAATTTTCTATCGTGGCGGATGCGAATGGATGGGATTCCCAAGCTAAGGCCTGTCATCTCGCCGCTTCTCTAAGAGCCGACGCAGCGGATATCCTTCAGACTCTTCCCGAAAACAAAAGGTTAGATTTCGAAGCTCTGTCCGGCGCCTTGGAGTTGCGCTTTGGGGAGAAGTGTTTAAAAGACTACAGCAGGCTCCAATTAAAATCTCGTCAACAGCAGCCTACCGAAACACTTCAGGAGCTCGCCGCGGATGTTGAAAGGCTGTCCCATCTCGCCTTTTCGGAATGCCCGACAGAAACAAGGGAAATCCTGTCCTTGCAATACTTTATCGACGGCATCCGAGATACTGAAATACAGAAAGCTCTACGAATGGCGGATGTAAAAGATTTAAAAAGTGCTCTAGTGTACGCCATGAAATTTGAGGCAGCCCAGCAAGCCACTCGTCGAGACCGCTACCCAGTCAGAGCTGCTCAAGTCCAGGAGCCAGGGGATCAAGTCACCGCTCGACTTGACGATTTAACTAGACAACTGAACGCCTTGAGACGGAATATTGGTGAGAAGAAACCGACCGTTAAGTGCTGGAACTGCGGTGCTAAAGGACACATACGAAGAAACTGCAAAACACCCCAGGGTACTGATGTTAAGACCGCTTCTAACAAGCAGCAGGGAAACTAATTAGTGGCCATCTCGCGGGGCGGAGGTTGCCAGATAATGAAAAGCCCCCGTTTAAAGCGCTTCAGATTTCTGCAATGAGAGGCGGCAGTAATGGACTTTTCATAATAGGACATATTAATGGAGTTCCGTGCAATATGACTATAGATACAGGAGCCAACGTCACTATCATCCAAAAAGATTTGGCTCAACAACTAGGAAACAAACTTATCTGGACGCCGCCCTGCGTTACCCTCCAGACTGTGTCCGGTGAGAAGATCGACATCGACGGAAAAGTAAATGTTAACATCACGTTTGGAAGTGCCGCTTACCATCACACGGCATATGTAGCAGAGATCACTGATTCTTGCATACTCGGATTGGACTTTCTAAGGAAATACAATTTTTCCTTGGATTTTAAAAATAACGAATTGCATTCTACATCTGAGGACATAGCGTTATTTCTCGTTAATGATGAAGAAGTTAAATCTGTCCATAAAATCATAGCACAAGACTATATCACAATACCGGCAAGAACAGAAATTTTACTTCCTGGATCCATAGCCGAAAATAGAAATTTCCGCTACGGCATCATAGAATATCCCAATAACTGTAATATCCCAAAAGGAGTACTAGTAGCCTCAACACTCGTCGACCTATCCAGAACGGTTATGCCGGTGAGAGTCGCCAATGTAACTGAAAAGTCGAGAGTTATTAAGAAAGGTGAAGTGGTTGCAACATGTACTCCAGTAACCAGCGTTGAAAGAAAGAGTAACATCCCAGAATCCGTGTCCTCAGAGAGCATTACATCGGAGTTATTGCAGAATGCACAATTAAACGATAAAGAGAAAAATGCTGCCGATCGCGTCATTAAAGATCTTCAAGTTGTTTTCTCCCGCTCGTCTTCTAACGTGGGTCGAACTAGTTTGACACAACATAGAATAGATACTGGCGATCATCCCCCGATCAAGCAACATCCAAGACGTCTACCGTTTGCTAAACAGGAAGAGGTGCGAACACTGTTAAAAGATATGGAAGAAGGCGATGTCATCGAGCCTTCAGCGAGTCCATGGGCATCTCCCATCGTTCTCGTCAGAAAGAAAGACGGCTCAACAAGATTTTGCGTTGACTATCGCCGGTTGAATGAGGTTACGAAGAAAGACAGTTACCCTCTTCCTAGAATTGATGACATTCTAGACACTCTTTCTGGAAGCAAGTGGTTCTCAACACTTGATTTAAAGAGTGGGTATTGGCAGGTAGAAATCCATCCTGATGACCGAGAAAAGACGGCATTTACTACGGGACAAGGACTTTGGCAGTTCAAAGTGATGCCTTTTGGACTGTGTAATGCGCCGGCAACATTCGAACGTCTTATGGAGACTGTTTTGAATGGCCTTTCCTACGAAGCCTGTTTGATATACCTGGACGATATCATCATCATCGGAAAGAGTTTTGAAGAGCATCTAGAAAATCTAAGAATGGTGCTTCAGAAACTGAAAGAGGCCAATCTGAAGCTGACTCCCGCTAAATGCAAATTGTTTCGAAAGGAAGTGACTTACCTGGGACATGTCATCTCTGCAGAAGGTGTGCGCACGGATCCTGAAAAGGTATCAGGCGGTTAAATCCTGGACGCGTCCCGAAAATGTCCATCAGCTGAGAAGCTTCCTAGGGCTTTGCACCTACTATAGGAGATTCGTGAAGAACTTTTCTTCCATCGCAAGACCACTTCACAAGCTGACAGAGAGCAAGCAAAGATTCTTGTGGACAAAGGAATGCGAGGATGCATTTAACAACTTAAAGGAAGCTTTAACATCTGCTCCAATCCTGACGTATCCTCAGCTCGACAGACCATTTATTCTCGACACCGACGCGAGCAATGAAAGTGTCGGTGCTGTTTTGTCCCAAGAAATAGACGGCCAAGAACGTGTAGTAGCTTACTGGAGCAAGTGCCTGTCTAAACCGGAGAGGAATTACTGTGTCACAAGGAAAGAGTTGCTCGCCATAGTCAAAGCTATAGAACATTTCCATCATTATCTATACGGGAGAAAATTCCTCCTCCGCACGGACCATGCCTCATTGGCCTGGCTTTTAAATTTCAAAAATCCTGAGGGTCAAATAGCCAGGTGGATACAGAGACTCCAAGAATATGACATCACTATCCGTCATCGTAAGGGATCATCACACGGAAACGCCGACGCCCTGTCTAGAAGACCTTGCCAAGGCAGCTGCGGATATTGTTCCAGGGTGGAAGCGAAATACGAGCTGCTGACTCCGGTCGCAAGACAAATTACAACATCAACGTCGGCTGATCGAGACCCGTGGAGTGATGATGAAGTCAGGAAAGACCAGCTGGAAGACCGCGACATTAAACCCATACTTGATTTAATAGAGTCATCAAACAGAAAACCTACATGGCAGGACATTTCTATCTGTAGTCCTACAACAAAACAATACTGGGCACTCTGGGATTCACTTCACATTCGAAACGGCGTCTTATACCGGAAATTCGAGTCGGATGATGGGAAGACGTTCCGATGGCAACTGAGACTTCCAAGATCCCGGATTCCTGATGTCCTCAAAGAACTACATAACAGCCCTACAGGAGGTCACTTTGGAATTATGAAGACCTTACAGAGAGTTCGTGAGCGCTTTTACTGGAATAATGCAAAGAATGACGTGCAAAAGTGGTGCCGATCTTGCGATGCCTGTGCAGGTCGGAAAGGACCGAGGAAACGCAGCCGAGGCAGACTGCAACGTTACAACGTAGGTGCGCCTTTTGAACGTATCGCCTTTGACATCCTGGGACCTCTGCCACGAACTGCTGATGGCAACAAATACATACTCGTTGTCATTGATTACTTCACCAAGTGGCCTGAAGCTTATCCTATTCCTGATCAAGAGGCTGTCACAGTAGCTGAGGTAATGATACAGCACTGGATTTCCAGGTTCGGAGTGCCTCTTCAGTTACATTCCGATCAGGGCAGGAATTTTGCTTCGGCAGTAATCAAAGAACTATGCAAACTACTTGGCATTGACAAAACTCAAACGACGCCATTGCATCCCCAGTCGGACGGCATGGTAGAGAGGTTCAATCGAACCATCCTTAATAACCTCTCATTAGTGGTTTCCAGAAACCAACAGGACTGGGACAAGAAATTACCACTCTTTTTACTGGCTTACCGCAGTGCTGTCCACGAGACTACCGGCTATTCTCCATCACAGATGCTCTTCGGTCGTGACCTTCGTCTGCCTTGTGATCTATTGTTTGGCCGCCCTCCGGATGCTCCTTCATCGTCTGAGGAATATATTCAAGATCTCCAGGCCCGGTTTGAAGTGATGCACAATTTTGCACGAGAGCGAGTCAACTTGGCGACGGAGAAGATGAAGACCCGATACGACACAAGAGCTACTGAACATCAATTCCACGAAGGAGACAAGGTGTGGTTGTGGAATCCGACTCGACGGAAAGGACTTTGTCCGAAATTACAGTCACCTTGGGATGGGCCGTACACAGTCCTAAACAGGCTGAATGACGTCGTGTTTCGGATTCGTAAGTCTTCGAACTCTAAACCTAAAGTCGTTCATTACGACAGCTTAGCTCATTACTATGGCCATAGTACATAATGTAAATAATTGTAAATAGTATAAGACCATGGTCCTTTTTGTTTTTAAATGTGTATTTGATTTGATTTGTATTTAGTATTTGATTTGTATTTAGTATTTGTTTTATATTTAGTATTTGATAGCATTTGATTTGTTCAAGTTAGTTATTGCATTTATTGTTCATGTTGTTTGATATTGTAATGTAATGTTTATGCCTCAGTTGCATTTATGCCACAGTTGTAAGTTTAGCTTCCTATCCAGGGATTGTACTGCCCGGGACGTGCAGTCCTTGGGAAGGGGGCAGTGTTACGAATTTGGTATTTAAAAAGCAAATGTTAGTTCAATTATAAATTAAATGGTTTTATTTCTCGCGCAGTGCAGCGCGTGACGAATATTAAAAGAAAGCTAAGCCGGAAAATTGAAAATACAAGAGCGCGTGCATTAAATAAATAAATAACTCTTTTTCATTTCGAGAAAGTACTGGAAAATTCTAGCGCGTGATTTTAAAATGTTATAAAAGGAGGAAAACATCTCAGTTCGTAGTAGTTGCTTAGTTTGTTGTTGTTTAGAAAACTACTGTTGTTGATTGTAGCGAATTCGCGGATTAGCGTTCTTTAGCTGTTTTGAATTACGTTCTATTGGACATTTGAGTAGTTAAAAGAAAACTACTGTGAGATATTGTAATACTGCGTGATAATTTGAGAAAATTTAAGCATTTTTGTTGTGATAATAATAAATTTTTGTTCATTTTTCATCGGACTTGTGCATTCATTTAGTAACGAATCCGTACGCACGCAACAATATTATATTTTTAATTATAATTGTTATTATTTTAAGTAATTTTTTCTTTTTCGAATTTCATTTTAATTGTTTAAGTTGCATGGTTTTTTTCGAATAACTGTTTTAAAATTTTCTTTTTACCTATTCGAACTGCGTAAATAAAGGTGCAGCGTTTATTTTTTTTTTCAAATAATTTTCTTTATATATAATTTTTGTCATAGTTATTATTTTAGGTAATTTTTAAACTTTTAATTTAATTGTTTGTGTTGCATTGTCTCTTCAGATAATTGTTTTAAATTTTCTATTTATTCCTTCGAACTGAGCATTTTAAATATATTTATTAATATAAATTTTCCAGAATTTGATTTTATTTATTTGAATTGCGTTTCTTTCGGGGGAATACTTTGTAACCCAGACTACGATGAGTTTGAAAACTGCATATATTAAAAGAGAAAATATAGTAAAGCACAGCTAACACGCCTTTCAATGTTCCTTTCAGAAAAGATATATATAAATAAGAGATATGTATAACCGACATTTTAACTTAGGATGACTTGCATACACTGCATTAAACAGTTTTATCATTGTGCCCATTGCTTTACACAATTTTATCCTACATTTGGCTTCTTAAAATGTTATTCATATTTTAGTCAAATATTTTATTTTTGAAATCGCAGGAATAAAATATCATAAGATTAAAAGGTTTTAAATTAAAAAAAATACAAATACTAAATTTTATGCAAAAATTTATCTGTTCTTCTCTTTTTCTTCAGGCATTCTACTTTATTCTTGCTCTTTTTCTTTAGGCATTCTGCAAGTATATTAAAAAGCATCCAACTTTTTGAAATATCTTGGTATTTCTGACAATCATTTTAAATAAAGTTATCGCCTTCCATTTCATAAAGGCCCACAAACGGCCGAGCAGTAAAGTCGCTGAACACAGGTAGTTCAATCCGGGGTTCGAATTCCGGTAAACGGGCTGGTTGCATGGGCGTTTTCGTGGATTTTCTCATGTGTACCGTGTATGCCAGCTGGTTTCCCTTAGAAAGTTCTTCACGAAGTATTTGGTCAGAGCCTTTATCAGTCTTTAGAGGCTAAACATTTTGAAGGTATGAGATGAAAGGAAAGACTGGTTTCATCGAGGTTTTGGTTTTATTTAACTATGACAAAGCACACTAGGGCTATCTGCCTAAGGGTAGTGATGCCTTCGTGGAGGTCTTTCTAAGGGAAACTGGTTCGCATACACGTTACACGTGGGGAAAACCACGAAAACGCCCATGCAGCCAGCCCGTTCGCGGGATTCGAACCTCGGACCGAACTACCAATGTTCAGCGACTTTACCGCTCGGCCGCTGTTTCATCAGGAGGGAAAAAAAAAACATTTTAGGTGACATCCACATACATCACTGGATAAACTACTGAATCTTCAAATAATTCAACTGAAAAAATCATGGGATTCTCCATTTATGATACGATATGAAGTTCTATAATGCAATTTAAATTTATACAACCATATAGTCAAAAACCTGTGGCTCTTCACTTTAATCTGCAATGATATCATTTTTGTCTTTTCTGTTAACAGAAACTCAATTTATGGTATTTGCTGGTGTACACGTCCAAGTGTTTTCTCTTTGAACACCTAAATTCTTTGAAGTATCCTAAAAGTATATTCAAAAGCGTCTAACTTTTTGAAAATCTTGGTATGTCTGGCAGTCAAATTTTTTTGCAAATTTTTGCTTACTTTTCTCCCTAATTTTCTTCTTTTCTTCTACAGTTATTTTCAGTGCTCACGGAAGAAAATTAAGATTTTTCAATTGCTAGACTTCCATAAATTTTGCATTCTTGTCAATTTTTTAAAATATCAACTACATGAATTGCGTTTTAGCTGAAGACAGCTTTTCATTTTCTAGTCATTTTAACTATAAATAAAGTTTAAAGCGAAGTCCAAAGGATAAATATTTTAATTAAAATATTTTTGCTAAGAGTTAGACAGAAGTTAGACAAAGAAATAAAACAGTCCAGCAGGGTTTATTCTGTACCACCGAGTGATCCGATTCTTATATCGGCTGAAACAATCTAAATCATATTAAAGATCATGTTTTTTATACAAGCGAGAGAAAAATTAGCTTCTTAAAACATTCTTTCTAAGAGGATTAATATAATTTAAATTGTGCATATACTGCTGTTGATATGTTCAATAAAGTGTTTTTTCTTGCACCGGAAGTGACGTCATACTGTGTTTTTCGTATTTTTCTCGTAAACTATGGATCGTACAGGAACGGTTTTTTGTGCAGTTTTTATGTACTCCCAACGAGGAATCTAGCTGTGCAGAGTTTACGCGGTCGTTTTGGGACACCCTGTATAAAATCTGAAAGTTATCAGTTCTTTTTTTTTGTTGTCTTGTTTTAAACTTAATGTTTTGGCGATAATTTTTATGCTTCGAATTTTTCTCCAGATCAACAGCTTTGGCGATATCTGAGTCCTGATAATAGAACATTACCCTACCGAATCGACGTATTAGTCTATTTTATTATTTGGCTGAACTAAAATATGAGGTTCGATTTCTCTTTTTCTGAGTTGTTTGTTGTCTGTAACGAATAAAACAAAATAAATTACGTTTCAAAAAAATAAAAAATGGTTTAGCATTTGAATTGTTTTTGAAAGACAAACGGTTTTTGGCTAATTCTAAAACAGCCGACATTGACATGACACCCTACGTTTTAAAAATTTAGTTTTATTCTGTTGATTTAAGGTAAGAAATGTAAAAATATAATTAAGACGCGTGTTACATGTTAAAGAAATTGCAAGAAATAGTTTCGAAACGTTCGAAATGGGAAAAAGAGAAACAGATGAACGTGATAAAGCTCTTGATTTAAGGATTTAAAAAACACTGAAACTGGAGCATTAAAATAAATTAGACTAAAAGTAGCAAACTTTTTTATTGCTGCAAATAAAAATTAACTGCAAACATCTGTCATTATTGGAAAATTTAGCGCACTGAAGCTCTCTGAGTTATCTGATGAGATTTGGTAAACGTAAAGTTAACAAAGCATCATTAAATCTTATTAATTTTAAAATTATGCTTATATATAAGAATATGATGAGAACGATGACTTACGAAAGTGGAACCTAACAACGATTTACCAACCATTTATTTTAATCAGAGTTAGTCGAGAGGCTTATTTGTGCTTGTACAGAAGTTCAAGCACAGAAATGCCTTTCTTGTAATAAAATTCAGACTGAAAAAAGATGTACGAATATTAAAGCCTGATCCCTTGAATAACCGATTATAGTAAACCACCGGGAACTATCTGCTTTCCGAGGGATGTTTTCGTGGAGGGTTTTTTGTAAGAACTGACTTGTATTCAAGTTACACATGGGACCCAATCCATTGGCAATATGCAGCCAATTCGTTAGCCATGAACCGTACACGAGCTTCCAGTCTTACCCCATCGGCTGTTTGTGGACATGGCCATTAATAAAAAAAAGCAAGAGCATAGAATTTGTCATCTGAGAAGCTGCTAAGAAGAATTTTCGCAATCATAAATACAGAGGCTGTTCACACATTTTTAAACGATTTTGGTAAGCGGTAATAAAAAATCGTTTGCTGCAAAAGAAGTAATTGCAATTGTACTATGTTTTTAAAAGTAAGTCAAAATTATCGTCTGTGGCTTGAAAGTTTTGTTTTTATTGAAAATGGCGAATTTAACAAAGCAGTGGTTCGAAGGCTACATTTACGCTCTTTCCGAAGAGAAATAGGCATACTCCGTTATCCAAAAACGATGTGAGAGTCATGGTTTTGTGATATCTAAAGCGTCGATAGGTAATATCACCAATAAGAAAGGAAAAAAACGTCAAATTGGAGCCTCAAGTGGGACAAAAATTCCAAACAAGTATCCGAGGAAAAAACGGATATCTTCGACTATTGCAAAGGTACGTTGTTTAATGTTAAAAGAAAATCCCCCTAGTCAAAGGACAGTTGCAAAATCATTAAAATGCTCAGTGTCCACTGTAAACAAAATGATAAACGTTGATTTAAATCTTAAGAAAACGAAAAAACGCAATGTGCATCGTCTTCTTCCAAAGCATATCGCTCAACGCAGGACACGCTGCAGAATTCTATATGAGAAACATTTATCCAAAGAAAAATGGAAAACAATTGTCACAATAGATGAAGCATGGGTGTATTTAAATGATTGTAACAAAAAAGAGCCATTTATTATCATAATGTTATTATTATATATTTCGTAGTTTTATTTTTTTACATTCGCTCTTCATGAGTTTGATGAAATCATAGATGCGCGAGTTCGCGGACCGCTATAATAAGAAGGTATCGAATTATTTGTTGATTTACTTGTTGTTATTGTAGGTAACATGAATTATTTTCTGATTCGTATTAAAATTGAAGAAAAATAAAATGAAGATTCTATAAAATTAATTGCACTTTGGGTTTGCACACTATTCACACACTAAAATTCATTTCATACCATTTCAATTTGATACATTTCGGACTAGCGATGGAAGCATGCTACAATAATGCTAAGGAAGTCAAGCAATTTCAACATGAAAATCGTATTCTGTTTATTTCACTACTGCAGTTTACGTACGATTGTTCATTTAAATTAAGAGCTGTTATATATTTTGAGAAGTTAATAAATAGAGGCAGGAAATTATAACAAATTTTGCATAACGAAACTATAATTGATATTAATAAATGGATAATTCTCCTTATCTGACAATATAAGCCAAACAATTTTCTACAGAAATATACATATATTAGAGTTGCCTAATAACCATTGCTAAACTAAATGTATTATTATTAGAATATTTTTCTTGTTCTAGAGATTAAGGAACACCGACATGCAATAGGCATTAAGAGTTAACACTATTAAAGATTGTATTTAGCAATAAAAGAAGCGCATTGTTAATTAAAGGACTAGTAATTTTCCGACTCTAATTAATTGAATAAGCGAATCAAACAAACCGCTTAAAATTAATTTATTAAATGATTAAATTAATTCATCACATAAATCAAACGAACTATTTTTAATTTCTCTCATTTTCTGATTTGCTGAATGCGTTCATGCCCTACACACTTTTTCTCTTTGTCTTTCTGAATTATATTAACCAAGATGATGTCACTGCAACGCTAGAAGTAATAACTAACTAATAATAAGTAGTTACTAAAGCAGACAGTAACTAAAGTAGACCACTCATGCCTTAAAACTCATTAATCTCACATCTTAAAACTAGCATCAAAACAATTCGCAGAATGAAAATTAAAAAATTAGTTCATAAGGATAAGACTAATAATATCTTACAATTGCCCTGCTGGAGTCTTAAAATTCGCAATAGAAATGGCTTCTAAAACTGACAGGTTACATAAATGCCATTTTCGAGGAAAAATACTCGTATCAAAAAACTGTAAAGTGATTTAAAAATCAAATACGTTACCGCAGTTTAAAGAAAGATATTCTGAATATATTGTTACGAAATGTCCAGGCGCGGTAAGATAGCTTCCCCGCAAAGCAGCAGGTTTAGGGTTGCCATAAAATGGCAAGAGAAGGCAGGATTGCCACATTTGGCAAGAAATCGCCCATTTGGCGACAAAATTGGCGATGTGCCGAAATGGATGGAGAACCTTCTAGAACGAATTCTTCCTGGTTTAGCTCAGAATGTTCTCGACCACAAGCCAAAAGCTATATAAACCCTGCTGGTAAGCGGAGAGTTAGTCAGTATCTCGTTTACGGTGTTGATAGTCAGTCATTAAGCGAGTGTCTCGAATTCTAGCGCCGAGTTGGTCGTCGAATGCATCAAGAGAGTCTTTCGGTGTATGGCGAGTTATTGCATTGTCGAGTTTTATCTTAGAGTGTCTTGAGCTCCGGGAACGACTGATCCGACTCGAGAGCGGTTGTATCGTCGACTGCATCGTGAGTTGTAGCGTGGAGAGTCTGGAAAGTACGTAGAGATCCGAGAACGACAGATCAGAGTCGGGAGCTGCACTCTGGTGCTTTGCCGTGAAGTTGTCTTCACCCTTATAGCCTGATTGTCTGAATGTTACAGCGAGTCTATAGTAGTTCTTCAACGACTGTTCACGTACTATTGGAACTGTCTTGGATAATATTGGCCAATAATGTATGTTTTGATACTTCATCAAGTGTCGTCATTATTTGCCCCAAATCTACGAACCCATACGCAACGTACGTGAAGAGAAAAACGCAACAATATTAAACTTAAAAGGAAGAAAGGTGACAAGCTGAATATAAAAATGGAAAAAAAAATGGCAGGAAAACAGCATTCTAAGATTGTTCAAATGCAAGTAAATATTAAGAAAGTGAAGTCTCTGATCCTGGAAGAAAATTCACCGACTCAGAGATCCACTGCCTCGTAACTAAAACTATCTTTCATAAAGATTCGAAGTTAAACCTGAAGTTCATCCTTTTTTGCCAAAACATATTGTTACGAATTTTCTACTTAGATAGGTAATGTTAGTAGAATCATAAGTAAATTGTATTTTTCTGTGTACTGTAACAAATTTTAAGAGAAAACTATGTCGAAAAAATAGTAATAAAAGGGCAAGTGCATGAAGATTGAGTAAGTGGGTATCTCGGTAATTTGGCGAGATATCGCCAAGCTGACAATGGTTTTGACGACTTATTTTGTCACCAAATTTGGCAACATTTTGGTCCGGTCCCTGTATTACTGTAACGAGTATTGTAACTGAATAAATGTAATTAACCACTATGTTAACTGTAACCATCGTATTGCTTTCCAGTAATTTTAAGAAGTACTAGAAATATCTGGCCGGCTGAAAACTATAAAAGGCCGGAGAGAGAGCATCTGAGTTCACTTGCTTAGTTATTGTTGTTGCGAGTTGTTTAGTTAGCTGCTATTGCTATTGTTGCGAGTTCAGCCTGAGGTCGGATTAACTATCTCTTTCGATGCGCTTACATTAAATGAAATGCATTTTATTCTGCTTCTTTCTCTTCCCCCCACCCCCGGAGGTTGACTCAGGGGAAGTACTGGCTAGAATTTGTACTTAGGCAGTCTCAACTACGGGGCAAATAATTAGTCTTCACAGGACTAGAAACTCCTTTCAGTCGGGGGTGTGTGTTCAGTCTTGGCAGGGACAGTACTAGTACTGCCTTGTCTGTCGCTTGGCTGTGGGTCGGCTACGTGGTCAGATTTCTTAGGTTGTCCTTGGGGGTTTGGCTTCCCTCGGTCAACACTCGGAGATTGACTGACGTCGTTTTATTATATTCATCTTCATTTTGTCACTGTACTAAGTTCAACCCCAGACCATCTGTTCTCATCCCTCCTGGTTCGCCCGGGAAGTTATGCTTCTATGGATTGCCTTCAGGGATTGGGGAGCTTCATCGAGTAAGCAGCCTCGAGCTAGCCAAGTCTGGGAGTGCCTCCGCTCTGGTTAAGTTGCTTTTTATTCTTTCTCTGCTAAATAAGTGGCAGATGACTGTGCAGCAGATGACATGTGATAGAGGGAGTGTCCATATGACGCTTAAAATCTATTGATATCCTTTCCATACAATGCTGGAATATCTTTTTCAAAAATTGTTTCTAAAATCTTTTTCTGATAGCACAGTGAATTAATTTCAGTCTTAAGACTTATTTGATGGCACTAGAGACCGAAGCGGCAAAATTTCCAAACACTGGTAGTTTGACCTCGCTCGATTTCAGGCGAACGAACTGGCTTGCATGGGGATTTTCGTGAGTTTGATCATGTGCAACATCTATACAAGCCAGTTTCTCTTGAAAAATCCTCCACGAAGGTCTCCCTTCCCTTACTTGGTAGACCTAGTGTGCTCTGCCATAATCAAATAAACTTGAGTCTTTTTTTAGCTTTAATTTACCATTATAAAAAATCCTGCAATTATCATGAAGCAGTATTGTAAGGTAATTTTCATCAGTTGAGCAACAGAAAATTATTCATTTTTTATTACAGTCACTTAAATATACCTATGCCTCATCCAGAGTTGCCAGAAATTTCCATATATCAACAACTAAAAGTTTTTCATATAATTTCCTATAAAATGTTTTATTTTTTCATTATATTTTTGTGTGCGTACGAGTTCGAGTTCGTAATAGACTAAATGCACAAGTCCGATAATAAATTCATAAAATTTATTTTTATCAAAAGAAATATTTCAGAACTTTGGAATTTTCAACAGAAATATTCATACAAGTATTCATAGCATCACACAGTATAATTAGTAGTTAGATTTCAAACTACTAAGACCGCATCTGGGTGTTTGGTAACGATATTATATTCTGCATTTAATTTATTTCTATAGTTTTGTTTTTTGTTGCCACATACGCTGTAATATTTTTTTTTTTTTTACTTAACTACGATATTCCTAATGGCATTAGACTATTTGTGACTGCGTGAGAAATTTTTTTTCATGAACCTGCAAACCAAAATTTAGATGTTCTTGCTTAAATTTTGATTTTAACATCCACTTTGCTGATACGTCGATAAATTCTTTCCTTTCCTTTATTACTAAGACTTCTGATTTATAGTAATACTCGAACGGATTTTTTATCCAATCATACACAGGTTTTTTTTTTTGTGTGTGTGTGGGGGGGGGAGTATTCTCTTATAATTTTCTTAAATTAAAAAAAGGTACTTCCACGTATAATTTTTAACATTTTCGTTTAAATTCATTTTCCATTAAAATACTGTTTAGTTCGCAAAACATTACATATCATTTTCTTTCACATATAATGACTACATGTTAAGTTTTAAAATTAATAATATAGCTAAATATAGCTTCACAAGAAAGTAGTAAAGTTAAATTAAATTTAAATAATTCTTTTGCGCCATTGCTGCAAGGAATGAAATTTGAATTTAACAAATATTCTCTATTCGTGTAAAGAAAATATAAAATTCTCTATTCGTATAAAGCAGATATAAAATTAAAAATTTAATTAAGAAATGTTAATTGCAAAGAATTAAAAATAAAAGTAATTATTATTGCTGCGAACTAATTTGCAATATCATTTAAATTCTAAGAGCATATGTAAATTAATTACACTTATCTAAAAACCATGAAAAAATATAGTCCAAAAAATTTATTATTCCTAAAAATTGCATAAGTGAATAATTGTTGAGCAGGCAGGACACAGACTTATCAAGGGAAAGTTGTCCCCAAACCTAACTCTTCAATTACTCAATTCGTGTTTCGTCATCCATATAAGCAAAATGAAAAGTATAAATACAGTAAGGCAAAATAAGGTATAAATAATAATAATACTAATACAAATAAAGTATAAATATTATATTATTATTATAAAATATATTAAAGGTATAAATATTATATTTATTATTATAAAAATATAATAAGGGTGTAAATATTATATTATTATCATAAAAATATAATATATGTATAAATATTATATTATTATTATAAAAATATTAATATAAATAAGGAAAGGCAAGGGTAAAAGTATAAAACTAAATATAGCTTTATATTTTTAGTTAATAAGCATTATAGCCAAACAAGTGTGGATTTTCTTTTCGAATTTTTATTTTGACTCGTGGAACGCCAAGGTTCCTTGGAACACAATCTGAAGAACGCTGCTCTAGAGGTATATAAGAAAATATTATAGTCTTTAAATATATAAGTAATGTTGCAGAGAGGTCTTGAACATCTCAAATCTAAAGCTATATTTTTGAATCAGGCAGGAAATTAAGAAACGAGTTGAGACTGTACGATGCGAATAATACATTTATTTTGGTTGGTTTAATTATGGCAAAGCATACTAGGGCTATCTTCCTAAGGCGAGGGATGCCTTCTTGGAGGACTTTCTAAGGGAAACTGACTCGTATACACGTTACACATGGGTAAAATCACGAAAACGACTATACAGCCAGCCCGTTCGTGGGATTCGAACCTCGGACCGAACTACCAGTGTTCAGCGACTTTACCGCTCGGCCGCTGGTGGGCCCGGAAATAATGGAACGACGCGTACACGATAACAGTGATTAAACAAATGCTTTCAACCTCTGACCTAGTTACACTAATTCACTTTTTACTGTTTTATCATCTGCATAATTTAATAATTGTAGTTTAAGTGCAGTGTTATATAATGTAACTTCTCCTTCTAGGCAACGCATTTTTATTGTATGCAACATACATCAGCGAATTTTAGGCAACATCACCATGTAAGATGTCTACAGTACTTAAAGAAACAGCAGTTACCTCAGTCTAAGCTACAAACATCCGGTCATCCAGGCTCTCTTGAATTTTTTTCTGAGTGGGCATTATCAAGTACTATATCATGTTAAATATGTATTATGTCAAGTATTATATCATGGCAAGTATGTATTAAGTATTGTATTATGTTAAGTATTAGCTAGTATTATTTTAAGTACTATGTACAGTATTATGTCGAGTACTGTGTCGAGCATTATGTGCAACTTTAGTGAATGGTGGACGTGGCGCTAAACCGATTTACCACAATGATAGAGGAATGGTGCGCACGTTACCCCGTCACTCACTCAAGTTGGCATTACTCCGCTTGGTTTGTCCTCAGGACGGAGGCCTTCTCAGATAATTTACCCCTTCAGCTATCTTTAGAAATGTTTTCTACAGAAATTCAATAGCTTTGCTGCTTTTCAACTCCCATTCTCATCAGAAATTCAGTTGGTTTCCTTATTCTAGAATTATCTGGCTGTAATGAAACTTTTCCGCCAAAAAAACGTAATTAATAAAGTTAGAGAGGGGAAAAAAAACAAAAAAAAAAAACAGTACCTTTAGTGCGGTTAGTAATCACCATCCAAATCTATGATTTTTCTCTACCTACGTTTTGGTAGTTTTTCAAGGCTTTCGGCCCAGAAAGTTGGTCAAGTTTATGCATTGTATAGCGCGACTAATGGACATTGTCCCTAACGTCTATAATAACTCCTTAGCAAGCTCCCGAGTGGTTGCATACTGATCGTCTTCCACATATTCTCTCAGGCGAGCTTTATCAACATCAGTAGAGCGCTCTACTTCTTGAATATCATAGTCCATGTTTTTGAGCTTTCGGTACTAAATTCTTCACAGTGTCATATGATACAAAATTAGTACCTCAGGCTGGGCACATGATTTGGTGACGTTCTGTAGCTGACGGTTTGCAACAGAATTGGAAGCAAATGATGGTTCTAATCTGGTAGTGTCATAGTTCTATTTCAGACACCTTAACGATAACTATATTATTTTACAAATTTCACAACACAGTGTTCTAAAGCAAATCTCTTTCTTTCAAATACTAAAAATCGCTAAGCGAAATATGATTAAACACGCCAATGCGAACTGTTTGCGCAGATGATATTTGCGGTGGCGGGAAACTTTCGTTTAAAGCCCGATATTTCTTCTTTAACTTCTACACTGACCTATGATCGAAAACCTGTATCAGCTGCTACATTTCCTTAATGTAAACAGTTTTTCAGTCTTCACGGTTATCAAGCAGAGTTGCCTTTAAATCCTCGCAGTGAGGCAAGCGGATTCTTCCCGTTGGTTATGAAGTAAATCGTTAAACGTGCGCAGGTAGGAAGAACGATTTGTATGACAGTTTATTTTTTTATTTTCTTGTCAAACCTTATAGTGGATACCGAACATTGCACTTTTATGCAAATACTAACTTTTAGCGGCTATGTCAGAGGTAAAGGTTCAAAATAAAATTCAGTTTATATTTGTAACGCGTTAGTTTTTTTTTTTTTTTTTTTTTTTTTTTTGGTTTGTTTGTTTGTTTGTAAACTGCTGTTAATTTCAAGTTATAATTTTAGAAAACGTATTTAAATAAAAATGTAAACTGGTATAAAAAACTGTCATTTTTATCCTCGGATATATCCTTTTCTTATGAAATTTCAATCATTCTTTGATGTAACGATTTTGCTTACAGTGTGGATTTTTTACCTTTAAAAAATATGCAAAGCTAAAATATGGAGTTTGGATTCGCAAACGATGTTAATTGTTTGTTCTTTTCGTAGTTTTTATGCATTGTTATGCGCTTTAGAGTCACGAAATTTAACTGAATAAAAAGAATTTTATATACTTGCATTTCTAGCCAATATATGTAATCTTCTGCTGATTGAAATTAACATTATACGTGAGCTGGTTAGATAGAAGTAGTCCAAGGATATTACTTGTCGCCAACGTATTAATTATTAAACACAAAAATGAGTAACAACTCATATTATAATTAACAGAAAAATAATAGTAACAGTTCATCTGTATTTTCAAGTAGTTTAATTTGAAGAAGTATATTAGATTACTTAAATTAATACTCGAAAGAAAAAGAACACATTGCCAATAACGAATAATAAACATCATTAAAAAGGAATAAATTAAGTAAATGCCACTGAAGAAGAGTATTTATATAAGAAATTTATTGAAATTATGAACTCGCATAAAATTCTCAGTTAGAATTTGTTTTTCCTTGTGTAAAATTTGCATGTTCTGTATTAAGTACAATTAAACTGAATATTGAAGAAATCTTAAGTGCTATAACATTATCTGCTGTTACTCTTGATAGCTCACGAATTTCTTTTATTCTCTTTTGCGTTTTCTAAAAAAAAAAAAAAAAAAAAAAAAAAAATTCTCTTAAGGTTTGTAGTAGCAACTTTTCCGTCCTTTCTCAATAAAAAAATTTAATCTTTTTTTTTAACTTCCTTGTACGAAGTAAAGGAAGTATCTTTCGGGTATCATATTTCAGCGACCGCTCTCGAATCTAGTTGAACGATATTTCTGCGTAACATCTGTACGTACAAGCAGAATAAAAGGATAAAGGACTCTTTTTTTTTTTTTTTTTTTTTCTTTTTTTTTCTTTTTTTTTTCAAAACGGATTGTAAAATGCATTCAGAAGCGATTTCAGCACGTGTATTTTCATACGTGTGTATTTAACTCGCATAACTCAAAATTGTAGTTTATACTTGATTACGGTGTTCGTGCTTTATTTCTTAGTACATTCTATTTCTACATTTTACGTTCAATTTTTTTCAATTTTAATCTTACATTAATGTAAAACATTGCTTAACGATTTACTTTATTCAAATTTAGGATTTTCTTCAATTGGATGTGTTTACTATTTTTCACTACCAAATTGTTACTTCGTCCTCTAAATGAGTTTTAAATTTATACTCTCGGTTTATTTTTGTAATTTTTTTATTTAAACTTTAAATACAGTGGAAAAGTATAATTTTATTTTTTTTTTTTTTTTTACTTGATTTAACATTGAATTTTCCTTGCCTCTAGAAGGACATCAAAATTTTCGATGAACTGTTTGTTATAACTAAAAAAAACTTTAGAATAGTTCATTGGCTAATTTTGAATACAGAAATGCAAGGTTTCTGAAGTGGAAGGAGGGCTGTAATTGAGTCTGATGTATTCTCCCTTGATAACGTTACATCAGATTTAATGGAATTTTTCTTCTTTATTTTTCTAATATTGGTGTATTTTTCCAGGTTTTTGTAATTTTTAGTTTTCAAATTCCCATTTCTTTAATTCTTATTTTATGTATCTATAGAGTATTTTGAAATTTATTAGTACTGAATTTCACTTTTTTGGATCTTCGTGTAAAATAGGTTCTAAATTTCTTACTTTTTGACTATTTTAAAAACATGATATTACTGATACTGAAAATTGATCAGATCAATTTTGAACAGCAATAATCATGTTTTTAAATAAAAAATACTATATATATATGTGTATGTATAAGAATAAATTGGATTTAAATAAATTTAATTTAAATACAAATTAAATTAATTCTTTGCGCTATTGCTTCAAGGAATGAAATTTAAATTTAAACAAATTTAAATTTTAACAAACATGTATATACGTAAACCCCAACGCTAATATAGTAGGTAAGTTAGAATTAAAACTTACTATTTACTTGCTTTAAGTATTTTTTAAATATTTTTATGCAGTATTTAAGTATTTTCTAGATATGAAATTATATTTTTAAGTATATATTTGTTTTTTTTTAAATTATAAATTAGTTCTTTCTGTTTCTTATTGGTTTATATAAATTATGTCTAGTTCCTTTTTAGTTTCTTTTTATTGATATGCATATTCGTGTCGGGTAGGTTTCTGTAGACAAGGGTTTCTAAAATGCATTTTTTTCTGAATTAATTTTTCTGAAAAATTAAGTTTTTAAAAATTTAATTTTTTTAAAAAAGTTTAATTTAATACTTATTTCTCAAAAGGCTTCATTGGTATTTTCCATTTAGAAATTTAATTTTTAATTGCTAATTTCTAAAGGTACCACTTTATTGGTATTTCTTTTTGGACATTCTTTACTCTTTGCTTTTGGTTTTGACTTTTACCCTTGCCTGCATGAATGACGAAACACGAATTGAATGATTGGAGAGTAAGGTTTGGAGGCAACTTACCCTTGAGAAGTCTGTCTCCTGCCTGCTCAACAGTCATTCACTTATAAATTAAAAAAAATTCTTTTTTAGATTAATTTTAATTTGCTAAATTGGTGAATTTATTTCATGGTTTGGTTTTGCACTTGATTTACTTATGCTATCTGAATTTAAATGATACTGTAGATTACTTTGTAAATTAAATCTTTTATATGTTTGCATATTTTTTTAATTATTTTAACTTTAAATTTGCTTTTTTACGTTTATACATGTTTGTTAAAATTTAAATTTGTTTAAATTTATGTGTATATATATATATATATAATGTTGTATGAACTTATAATTACAAAACAATTCTTTTGAAAACAAAACACAAACATTCCTAGCATTTTCTCGCCTTAATCTGCAGAAAAATTATCATTAAAGACATAAAGTAAAAAATTTAGAACTAATATTTCACAAAGACAGAAATTGAAATTCATAATTAATAAATTTCAAATAATCATATTGTTGCGTGCGTACGGGTTCGTTATGAAATGAATGCACAAGTCCGATGAAAAATGAACAAAAATTTATTATTATCACAACAAAAATGCTTAAATTTTCTCAAATTATCATGCAGTATTACAATATCTCACAGTAGTTTTCTTTTAACTACTCAAATGTCAATAGAACGTAATTCAAAACAGCTAAAGAACGCTAATCCGCGAATTCGCTACAATCAACAACAGTAGTTTTCTAAACAACAACAAACTAAGCAACTACTCCAAACTGAGATGTTTTCCTCCTTTTATAAGATTTTAAAATCACGCGCTAGAATTTTCCAGTACTTTCTCGAAATCAAAAAGAGATATTTATTTATTTAATGCACGCGCTCTTGTATTTTCAATTTTCCGGCTTAGCTTTCTTTTAATATTCGTCACGCGCTGCACTGCGCGAGAAATAAAACCATTTAATTTCTAATTGAACTAACATTAGCTTTTTAAATACCAAATTCGCAACACTGCCCCCTTCCCAAGGACTGCACGTCCCGGGCAGTACAATCCCTGGACAGGAAGCAAAAATTACAACTGTGGCATAAATGCATTAATAAGCATTACATTACAATAATAAACAACATGAACAATAAATGCAATACATAAAACAAATCGAATGCTATCAAATACAAATCAAATACACATTTAAAACCAAAAATGGACCATGGTCTTATACTATTTGCAATTATTTACATTATGTACTATGGCCATAGTAATGAGCTAACCTGTCGTAATGAACGACTTTAGGTTTAGAGTTCGAAGACTTACGAATCCGAAACACGACGTCATTCAGCCTGTTTAGGACTGTGTACGGCCCATCCCAAGGTGACTGTAATTTCGGACAAAGTCCTTTCCGTCGAGTCGGATTCCACAACCACACCTTGTCTCCTTCGTGGAATTGATGTTCAGTAGCTCTTGTGTCGTATCGGGTCTTCATCTTCTCCGTCGCCAAGTTGACTCGCTCTCGTGCAAAATTGTGCATCACTTCAAACCGGGCCTGGAGATCTTGAATATATTCCTCAGACGATGAAGGAGCATCCGGAGGGCGGCCAAACAATAGATCACAAGGCAGACGAAGGTTAAGACCGAAGAGCATCTGTGATGGAGAATAGCCGGTAGTCTCGTGGACAGCACTGCGGTAAGCCAGTAAAAAGAGTGGTAATTTCTTGTCCCAGTCCTGTTGGTTTCTGGAAACCACTAATGAGAGGTTATTAAGGATGGTTCGATTGAACCTCTCTACCATGCCGTCCGACTGGGGATGCAATGGCGTCGTTTGAGTTTTGTCAATGCCAAGTAGTTTGCATAGTTCTTTGATTACTGCCGATGCAAAATTCCTTCCCTGATCGGAATGTAACTGAAGAGGCACTCCGAACCTGGAAATCCAGTGCTGTATCATTACCTCAGCTACTGTGACTGCCTCTTGATCAGGAATAGGATAAGCTTCAGGCCACTTGGTGAAGTAATCAATGACAACGAGTATGTATTTGTTGCCATTAGCAGTTCGTGGCAGAGGTCCCAGGATGTCAAAGGCGATACGTTCAAAAGGCGCACCTACGTTGTAACGTTGCAGTCTGCCTCGGCTGCGTTTCCTCGGTCCTTTCCGACCTGCACAGGCATCGCAAGATCGGCACCACTTTTGCACGTCATTCTTTGCATTATTCCAGTAAAAGCGCTCACGAACTCTCTGTAAGGTCTTCATAATTCCAAAGTGACCTCCTGTAGGGCTGTTATGTAGTTCTTTGAGGACATCAGGAATCCGGGATCTCGGAAGTATCAGTTGCCATCGGAACGTCTTCTAATCATCCGACTCGAATTTCCGGTATAAGACGCCGTTTCGAATGTGAAGTGAATCCCAGAGTGCCCAGTATTGTTTTGTTGTAGGACTACAGATAGAAATGTCCTGCCATGTAGGTTTTCTGTTTGATGACTCTATTAAATCAAGTATGGGTTTAATGTCGCGGTCTTCCAGCTGGTCTTTCCTGACTTCATCATCACTCCACGGGTCTCGAGCAGCCGATGTTGATGTTGTAATTTGTCTTGCGACCGGAGTCAGCAGTTCGTATTTCGCTTCCACCCTGGAACAATATCGGCAGTTTTCTTGGCAAGGTCTTCTAGACAGGGCGTCGGCGTTTCCGTGTGATGATCCCTTACGATGACGGATAGTGATGTCATATTCTTGTAGTCTCTGTATCCACCTGGCTATTTGACCCTCAGGATTTTTGAAATTTAAAAGCCACGCCAATGAGGCATGGTCCGTGCGGAGGAGGAATTTTCTCCCGTATAGATAATGATGGAAATGTTCTACAGCTTTGACTATGGCGAGCAACTCTTTCCTTGTGACACAGTAATTCCTCTCCGGTTTAGACAGGCACTTGCTCCAGTAAGCTACTACACGTTCTTGGCCGTCTATTTCTTGGGACAAAACAGCACCGACACTTTCATTGCTCGCGTCGGTGTCGAGAATAAATGGTCTGTCGAGCTGAGGATACGTCAGGATTGGAGCAGATGTTAAAGCTTCCTTTAAGTTGTTAAATGCATCCTCGCATTCCTTTGTCCACAAGAATCTTTGCTTGCTCTCTGTCAGCTTGTGAAGTGGTCTTGCGATGGAAGAAAAGTTCTTCACGAATCTCCTATAGTAGGTGCAAAGCCCTAGGAAGCTTCTCAGATGATGGACATTTTCGGGACGCGTCCAGGATTTAACCGCTGGTACCTTTTCAGGATCCGTGCGCACACCTTCTGCAGAGATGACATGTCCCAGGTAAGTCACTTCCTTTCGAAACAATTTGCATTTAGCGGAAGTCAGCTTCAGATTGGCCTCTTTCAGTTTCTGAAGCACCTTTCTAAAATTTTCTAGATGCTCTTCAAAACTCTTTCCGACGATGATGATATCGTCCAGGTATATCAGACAGGCTTCGTAAGAAAGGCCTTTCAAAACAGTCTCCATAAGACGTTCGAATGTTGCCGGCGCATTACACAGTCCAAACGGCATCACTTTGAACTGCCAAAGTCCTTGTCCCGTAGTAAATGCCGTCTTTTCTCGGTCATCAGGATGGATTTCTACCTGCCAATACCCACTCTTTAAATCAAGTGTTGAGAACCACTTGCTTCCAGAAAGAGTGTCTAGAATGTCATCAATTCTAGGAAGAGGGTAACTGTCTTTCTTCGTAACCTCATTCAACCGGCGATAGTCAACGCAAAATCTTGTTGAGCCGTCTTTCTTTCTGACGAGAACGATGGGAGATGCCCATGGACTCGCTGAAGGCTCGATGACATCGCCTTCTTCCATATCTTTTAACAGTGTTCGCACCTCTTCCTGTTTAGCAAACGGTAGACGTCTTGGATGTTGCTTGATCGGGGGATGATCGCCAGTATCTATTCTATGTTGTGTCAAACTAGTTCGACCCACGTCAGAAGACGAGCGGGAGAAAACAACTTGAAGATCTTTAATGACGCGATCGGCAGCATTTTTCTCTTTATCGTTTAATTGTGCATTCTGCAATAACTCCGATGTAATGCTCTCTGAGGACACGGATTCTGGGATGTTACTCTTTTTTTCAACGCTGGTTACTGGAGTACATGTTGCAACCACTTCACCTTTCTTAATAACTCTCGACTTTTCAGTTACATTGGCGACTCTCACCGGGATAACCGTTCTGGATAGGTCGACGAGTGTTGAGGCTACTAATACTCCTTTTGGAATATTACAGTTATTGGGATATTCTATGATGCCGTAGCGGAAATTTCTATTTTCGGCTATGGATCCAGGAAGTAAAATTTCTGTTCTTGCCGGTATTGTAATATAGTCTTGTGCTATGATTTTATGGACAGATTTAACTTCTTCATCATTAACGAGAAATAACGCTATGTCCTCAGATGTAGAATGCAATTCGTTATTTTTAAAATCCAAGGAAAAATTGTATTTCCTTAGAAAGTCCAATCCGAGTATGCAAGAATCAGTGATCTCTGCTACATATGCCGTGTGATGGTAAGCGGCACTTCCAAACGTGATGTTAACATTTACTTTTCCGTCGATGTCGATCTTCTCACCGGACACAGTCTGGAGGGTAACGCAGGGCGGCGTCCAGATAAGTTTGTTTCCTAGTTGTTGAGCCAAATCTTTTCGGATGATGGTGACGTTGGCTCCTGTATCTATAGTCATATTGCACGGAACTCCATTAATATGTGCTATTATGAAAAGTCCATTACTGCCGCCTTTCACTGCAGAAATCTGAAGCGCTTTAAACGGGGGCTTTTCATTATCTAGCAACCTCCGCCCCGCGAGATGGCCACTAATTAGTTTCCCTGCTGCTTGTTAGAAGTGGTCTTAACATCAGTACCCTGGGGTGTTTTGCAGTTTCGTCGTATGTGTCCTTCAGCACCGCAGTTCCAGCACTTAACGGTCGGTTTCTTCTCACCAATATTCCGTCTCAAGACGTTCAGTTGTCTAGTTAAATCGTCAAGTCGAGCGGTGACTTGATCCCCTGGCTCCTGGACTTGAGCAGCTCTGACTGGGTGGCGGTCTCGACGAGTGGCTTGCTGGGCTGCCTCAA
Organism: Stegodyphus dumicola; assembly: GCF_044657685.1. Taxonomy (NCBI): domain Eukaryota; kingdom Metazoa; phylum Arthropoda; class Arachnida; order Araneae; family Eresidae; genus Stegodyphus; species Stegodyphus dumicola. The sequence goes on along the minus strand of NC_140776.1, from coordinate 179,954,087 downwards.
ATTTCATGGCGTAAACTAGAGCACTTTTTAAGTCTTTTACATCCGCCATTCGTAGAGCTTTCTGTATTTCAGTATCTCGGATGCCGTCGATAAAGTATTGCAAGGACAGGATTTCCCTTGTTTCTGTCGGGCATTCCGAAAAGGCGAGATGGGACAGCCTTTCAACATCCGCGGCGAGCTCCTGAAGTGTTTCGGTAGGCTTCTGTTGACGAGATTTTAATTGGAGCCTGCTGTAGTCTTTTAAACACTTCTCCCCAAAGCGCAACTCCAAGGCGCCGGACAGAGCTTCGAAATCTAACCTTTTGTTTTCGGGAAGAGTCTGAAGGATATCCGCTGCGTCGGCTCTTAGAGAAGCGGCGAGATGACAGGCCTTAGCTTGGGAATCCCATCCATTCGCATCCGCCACGATAGAAAATTGTGTCTTATACACCTGCCAGGAGGTCTTCCCATCATATGTGGATAGCTTCAGAGGTGGACGAGCAGGCATTGGTAAGAATTTAAAATCATCACTCCTGCTCCCTGCCGACGCTACGAATTTCTTTAAAGTATCCATTTCTTTGGCAACTGCAGAAACTCTCTCATCAATTTGTTCTTTTACAGAAGAAACTCTTTCTTCTATTTCTTCTTTCACCGAAGAAACTCTTTCTTCAATATGCCCAACTTTATTTTCAACTGCGTCAATTCTGCCTTCCATAGCTTCAAATTTATTTTCTATTATGCAAGTAATTTCTTTTTTCATTTCTTCTTGACCAGCTTGAACGGCTTTCATTTCGTCCTTAACGGATTCCTGGCCCAATTTCATTTCTTCCTTAACGGATTCCTGGCCCAATTTCATTTCTTCCTTAACGGATTCCTGGCCCAATTTCATTTCTTCCTTAAATGATGCTTGGCCAGCTTCCATCTTTTCTTGGAATGCAGCAAAAGCACTAATGAGCTGTCTCAATTGTTCTTCCATCGCTCTTGTTATTGGCATTCAAACCCCACTCCTGACACCAAAAATTGTTGCGTGCGTACGGGTTCGTTATGAAATGAATGCACAAGTCCGATGAAAAATGAACAAAAATTTATTATTATCACAACAAAAATGCTGAAATTTTCTCAAATTATCATGCAGTATTACAATATCTCACACTAGTTTTCTTTTAACTACTCAAATGTCAATAGAACGTAATTCAAAACAGCTAAAGAACGCTAATCCGCGAATTCGCTACAATCAACAACAGTAGTTTTCTAAACAACAACAAACTAAGCAACTACTCCAAACTGAGATGTTTTCCTCCTTTTATAAAATTTTAAAATCACGCGCTAGAATTTTCCAGTACTTTCTCGAAATCAAAAAGAGATATTTATTTATTTAATGCACGCGCTCTTGTATTTTCAATTTTCCGGCTTAGCTTTCTTTTAATATTCGTCACGCGCTGCACTGCGCGAGAAATAAAACCATTTAATTTCTAATTGAACTAACATTAGCTTTTTAAATACCAAATTCGTAACAATATAAATGCAACAAAGAATTTTAAAATGTTAAAAGCAATACATTTCAAACAAGGAAAAACCCCACCTCAATTTCACTTCATCGGGGGGGGGAAGAAAACTTTGAAATTAATTGAAATATCTCTTTTACAAAAGTCCTTGCTTTTCTGTATCCAGAATTAGCCGATGAAGCATTTCAACGTATTTTAATTATAATTATAATAGCTCACCGAAAATTCTGGCCCTTCCCCAAAGCAAGGAAAAAACAAAGTAAATTCTAATTAGAAAAATTAGAATAACCATAAATAAATAAAATTCAATCCTTTTAAAAGAATTGAAAACGAAAGTGAAAAAACAAAATACTTCTGTGAAAAATTTTAAATAAAAATGTTTACCTTTAAACAGATAATCCAATGAATTAAGATGTAGTTGAGAAAACCCATTTAGAACACATAAAAAGTAATTAACTACTATTAAAAGTAATAACTACCATCACTCTCATTAGATTCCAAGGTCTAAACATGAGAGTCGAAACAGAAAGGTACGTACAGGCTTGCCATCTTGTCTTCATTGGCGAAACTAAAAAACCTTTGCTAGAAAGTAATCGCTCAAAAGGCTAAAATCTTGTGCTTAATATGTAATTTTGAAACCAAAAGAAAAACTTTTAAATATTTCAAGGAAAATTTATTTTTATTTTTTAGACAAAGAAAAAGATTGCTTATTGATTGAATGAAATTTAAGTAAAAACTTATGTAAAACAAAAAGGGAAATAAATAATATTATTTAGTGTAAAAATATAATTAAATTTTAAAATCAATTAAGCCTTTAAAAAACTCAAAAAGTTGTCCAAATGGTTTTTAATAATTGTTTTGTAAATATCAGTAATATATCTATAAAGTTTAATTTTAGTTTTTAAATCTTGTACTATAAAATTACAGAAAGAGTTGAAAAAGGAAGTAAAGGACTATGTTAGAAAAGTAAAAAGTCTTCACGTCATGGGCTACTCATGACGATTTTAAAAAATATATAAGACCATGTTAATAACAGAACAGTAATTTAAAAAAAAAAGAACTATATACCATTTAAAACATCCTTCTTTATCCATCTCTTTTATACGTAAATATGTATATGTAAAATATAAAAAATACAATGGTTTTGCTCTACGCGAACAAGCAACCTCTAATTAACTTTCCACAATTTCAGGATCTTCCCCCTAGACCAGTACTTTCGAGAACATTCGAGCATATTACCTAACCACTCCTATATATGAAGAATTCGTGCCACTTCATCTTGTCAAGTTCCGTTCACCTGCTAGATGCCTTTGGCCTTTTTCCTTTTGGTACCCCTCTCAATTTTCCTTTCTCCGTTTTCTCATCCGAGATGTTTTAAATTTCCTGAATTCATTATGTCATGTGCCCTTGGGTTTAATTTAAGGAACCGGCAACGTTGCACCTGCAATAGCTCGGTAATATAGGATTGTCTAAGTCTTGCGTCAGAAATTGCTTTTCTCCGCCTGCCGCTGAAACACCTTTTTGCTGCCGCTCTGTCTTTCTTTGTTTGAGCTGTATGACGCAATAAACTTATAAATGAAGAATTCGTGCCATCTTGCATCAGAGATTGCTTTTCTCCGCCTGCCGCTGAAACACCTTTTTGCTGCCGCTCTGTCTTTCTTTGTTTGAGCTGTATGACGCAATAAACTTATAAATGAAGAATTCGTGCCATCTTGCATCAGAGATTGCTTTTCTCCGCCTGCCGCTGAAACACCTTTTTGCTGCCGCTCTGTCTTTCTTTGTTTGAGTAGTATGACGCAATAAACTTAAAGTTCACTCTAAATTACTATCGCATAGTATTACATATGTATATTTATATACCCACTCTGTTACCCGGCTTGGTGAGCTCAGTTTTTTATTCTTATATGTTGGTAAGTTGTGCATTTTTTGCTTTAAAGATGATTGAATTATGTTGTTCTTATGTTCCAGTTAAGGTTTTTATACCTTTAGTCAATTTGCATGAAATAGTTGTAGAACTAACAATTTAAAAGTTTAAGTGAGGCTAAGCCTAACGAGGCTGCCACTCATTTGCATTTGGAAATCTTAGTGAAAAAGTGAATTAAGTCATTTTGTGCACCAACTTCCGTGTCTTTTTGCTCAGTGGGCTCAGTGGTACCAAAAGTTAACTTTCAGTTTTGTGCACCGAAAATGCTATCTTCTTGGCCGCTAGCTGAATTGCTTGTTTCGCCCAGAAACTTTAATTTTAATTGTAAAATTTGTTTTCGTAACTGTTTTTAACTGCATCTGTTGTTTTATGTTTCTCTATATTTTACAATTTTTAATGAAGATGTTTTGTGTTTTTATGTATTTTTGCCTTGCCGTGAAGTAAAACTGAATTGATTGAATGCGAAATATATATAATATTTCTCTAATGAAATTCAAGGAAATGAGTTTAAAGGAAATGCAGCAAAAAATGTGTATAATATTATATGGCTTACAAGCAAGTCATGAAGTGCCCACATCAGTTTTTTTTTTTTTTTTTTTTTTTTTTTTTTTTCTTTTTTAAAGACAGAGTGCTGTTAATCTGCGATTCGGGTTATCTCTTCCGAGATAATCAGGAGATGCAAGTTGAGATTATGCTCATTCGCTTTTTGATTGCAGTTAATTTAATTACATAGTTTCGGATATGGTACAGAAAACTTCTAAACGTAGAAGTTAAATTAATAAAGAAAAATGATTTTAGTAAATAAAGAAAAATGTCATTAGGTTGTATCGATGAAGGAACAAGGAAAGTGTGCAATGTTCTCGCTAGGATTCGAATACCGGACCTCTCAATGTTAGCCGGACATGTTTACCCAGTTACACCACGAAGGCACACGTGAAAAGAAGGAAGAAAACTAGCTTATATATATTTTTTATTTCTTTCTTTTGATTCTTACGAAACTACAACCATTCTTTTTAATCTAATAGTTTTTTTCATAACGTAGTTCGTCCACTTTTGCTAAATTTAGAAATTTTAAGCCTGGAGTTCGGAAACAATATTTATTGTTATCAGATGGAAGCAGAGACCAATTTAGAAATTGTATCATATAACAGATTTCGTGAAAAAAAACCTTGTTAATCAATACAGAAAAGCACAATTTCACTTTTTTGTACGTCTTATTTCGATTACTTTCTAGCCAAGGTTTTTTATTTTCGCCAGTGAAGCCAAGATGGCAAACCTGTAAGTACCTTTTCGTTTCGACTCTCATGTTTAGACTTGGACAAGATCCTATTCAAAGGTATTTTTATAATCACTTTAAAATTCATCAAAAGATTAATGAAATAGTCAAGTACCTTTACGGAAGAATGCCAAGAATATGTGTGAGTGGTAATTCTCAGAAAAAAAAACATCCTTCCTTACAATACATATCAACCAAAATTATGATTTTTGTAGACATCCAGTAAAACTGCAGGTAAAATTTTTGGATTTCAGTGTAACCTCTAACACTAAAGTTAATATTGTTACGAATTTTGTATATATGTAAATAATTTTAGTGAACTTAATTCATTAATTTTAGCGCAGTATTTTTTGTAGAATAACATGCTTGAAAGAGAGGAAGCTCTGCCGGAAAATTAAGAATGCAGAGGCAAGGCTATTTAATACTGAACTTGCTGAATTGGCAAGATATCGCCAAGCTGGCGACGGTTTTGACGGCTAACTTTTATCGTCAAATTTAGTGAGAAATCGTCAATAGTCGCCAAACTTGGCGACCACTTGGCTACCTTTTTTTCCGATCCCTATATAAGCGTAGTTGCTGTTGTGATTGAATAAATGTAATTGATCCCTATATGTAAGTGCAACCGTATCCTGCCTTTATGTGCCTTCCAGTAACTTCGAGAAGTGGAAGGTACTAGAAATTTCTCGGCGGCTGGAGAAAACTGCGTAAGAACGGAAAGAGTATCAGTTTCTCAGTTGTTAGCCCAGAGCTGAATCCGCAGTATTTATCAGCGAGAGCCTCGCCCTTTTAGATAGGTATTGCGTTTAACGTTCTTAGCAGTTTGAAGTGTAACTACTGATAGTGCTCTGGGATACGCAGATGGGCTGTACGAGTTCTTTTATGGAAAATTCCAGAATTGTAAAGTGATTCTTTTGGTAGCAATAAATTTTATCAAGCTATCACCAGTTCTGGGTGCATTCTGTTTTTCATGAATCCGTACGCTCGCAACAGTATCTTTAGAAAGCTAGCACAGGGACCTTGCAATGTGCTATTCTGGATCAATAGCATAGCAGAGCAGTGCCTCTATCAAATATGACAAAATCCCGGTGTTCCGCATGCTTATTCACCTCTTGCCGTTAGGAAGAAAATGACGAGTGATCTTAATGTGAAATATGGGGAAAAGAAGGGGCATGCAATAGGGAGCTAAGAGAAGAAATCGCAAGTTTGTCATAAGTTTAAAGAGCTGACCGCTATCTCTGTATCTTCTGTATATATTTTCTGTATTATGTCACTGAACTTATGTATATGTCATTGAACTTACGTATATGTCATGGAACATATGTATATGTCATGGAACTTACCCTTTACTTAGAACTCTCGCATGGTATTAAGCAACATGTAATGAACTCTTTCTGTGAACGAACCAATGAACAATGCATCAGGAACTCTGAACAAATACACATTTTATAGTGCACATGAACTATAAAATGTGTGTTTAAACAGCGTCTTTAATACTCGCATGTGTGTCTCATATCTCGCAAAGCGGACTCAATTATACCTCGTTTCATATTCCGCAAGTGTTATGAAAATCATCATATGTTAATAGATGTCTATGAACAAAAATAGCACTGATTGTAATAAATGAATTTTGCATAATAAATGCCCGACTGACTGCCAGCCAGTTCTGATGGCTGAGGTGACAGTTAGTAGTAGATTTCTTCCACTGGATCAGGCATTACTCCGTTTGGTCGGACCTTAGGTCGGGGGCCTGCTCAGTGGTGTACCTATACCCTGTGGGTAAGGGAAATTAATTTTCCATTACATCATGAAGTTCAACCAAGCAAAGTGCCAGTTAGAGATTTTCCGCTGGCGACTTCTCTTTTTTGAATTTTTCACCAAATTTTAATAATCTGCCGATAGTGTTTGTAATTTTGACAGTTTCACATTTTATCAATGGTTCAGGAGAAACAATCGGCGCATGCGTAGTAGAGTTCGTCACAGGAGGATTTTCCTTCTGTGCGGAAAAATCTTTAAATGATTTTTAGGCGGTTCTGCAGCTTTCTTATCTTCTGCATGATTTTTGCGAATCTTAGGGTAAAAATCACATCCCTTAAATGAGGCTCCGTGATTTTTTTCGCAGTGGATACGGGTGAGTTTATTTGTTTTAGGAAAAGTACACGTGTACTCCAGGTGGTCTTTCCTACAAATTAAACATCTTAGTAAATTGTTGCAATACAGTTTTCCATGTCCAAATCATTGGCAGCTAAACACATCGTAAGATTACGATTGCTGCGATATTTTCTGATCAACATCCTAAGATTAAGGATTGTAGGCTTTTTGTAAATACGTCGTCCAGTATCATGCCTTTCTAATGAATTGGATAAAGCACGATGATGATTTAATGCACTGTCAAAAGTATTGATAATTTTATCTCTGGTCAGAGTACCAGTGAAATTATTTACACCATTTTTTTGAGACCGTGTTCTAATCTCCTTCCAAGTAACCTCCGGTCTTGGGCAAAATATCGAGGGCAGTCGTTTTTCTTTAGTCATTTGAAGACCGGAGAATAAATATAATCCGTAGAGACGGAAGCTTTAAAAGGTAAAAGGAAGTGCGTGATCCTTTGGCACGGGCGTGTGAGAACCTATAAAGGAGGGTTTCATTCTATCCTCTAAAATCTTCCTTTAGATATTATCTTCTTCCTATCTCATTTGAATATCCTGCGAGATAGAAATTCACATTATGGCAAGAAAATGGAAACGAGGAGAAAAGGAAAGCGGTTTAACATAAAATAACTCATTAAATAACTAAAACGTACCTTATACTACATTTATTTTTTCATATTTCTAGAATTAAGGTTTTGTTCAAGAATTCCTTGGTATCCAACCTCGTACAAAAGACGATTTTCGGTCAAAATTTCGATTTTTACTTTATTACATTATCTTAAAGAGTACATCTTTAGCTTTCAAATACAAGTTTTTTCTTGTTTGATAGGTTAATTATAACTGAAGTTATAAGTATTTTTCTATAACAGAATAAACATGAAGTTCTAATATTCTGCGCCGGAAGGGAGCGTTTAAATAGATAATGCCTATTTAGAAACTTTATTTATCATCAAGATTTTGTAAATTATAAACCTGCGTACTAAGTTTAGATATTTTGTAATACATTTGTAATACATTTTAAGAATCTGGCGATAGTTTTTTCCTTTAATTTCGTATTTAGTTTGGCGCAGAGGGTATTCGACATTGAATGGATGTGTTGCTGTTTTGTCGATTAGCGTTGACAAAGTGCTTGATTTGAAAGCTATGTCACATTTTTGCATCATTTGCAACAAGCTAAACAGAATGGAATGCAATCTTCAGCACGACATATGTAAAGCGTAACATAATTGTTCTGCAAATTATAAAGAAGCAGCTTCGGGTATGGAAGCATAGTTAGTGCTTATCCGCCGTTTGAATGATCTATTACATTAGGAAAGCTGAAGTACACGGAGTATTACGAGGGTGGGGATTCTGATGGGTTTTTAATTGTGAAACATATATATAAGGTAAAGATTCGGTCAAGAAACTGGAATGCATTGGACATGTACAGAAAAGGGTTGATAGTAGACTACGAAAAGTAAAAAACTCCGCTCCTGAATTGAAAGGAAAAGGTAAACTGACTGATTCTTTTATTGATAAACTGCAGAATTAGGGATTGCAATTAGAAGTAATGTTGGAAACTTAATTGAGATGCAGCAGGTTGTACTAGCTGCTTGTTCCATTGTAGCTCTTCTTCGAAGCCAATGAATGCCCTCCTCAATGAAGAGTTGGTGCAAATAGGAACGTGCGATTGCAGAAATCAGGGGAAAAAATACAGGCAAAAACCTCTGGTATATCAATATATATTTTAAATTTAATTAAACCTACATATATGGAGTAGACTACATAAACAAGAGTTATTAAAAGTGCATACATGGGAAAAAGAAGAAAATATCAAGGAACGTTTTAATGGGATTTTATTGCAAATTGTTCCTAAAGAAACATTCATAAACTTGCGAACATTAATCTTTGGAGCAAATGTACGTGTTGTGTTATTTAATGTTATTTAATGATGGATTTATAGGTTTGCTTGAAGCATTTTCAAGGTTAGGTATGTGTTTTGAATTTTATACTGAGCAGGGAATTCGAAAACTTGATAAAGTGCAAAATCATGACTCTTGGCGGCATTCTACAAGTTTTACAAAAACACAAAGAAAAAATTACGTTTTCTCGAAAGAAAAAGTGCAAAGTGTGTGAAGAAAAAACAAGGTGTCAATTACAAAGCAGGGGAATTTTAATTATCAGGGATGCTTCTTTCATTAAGAAATTGTTTTATGAAAACTTTAAACTTGTTTTCTGAAAAATGTTTTTTTCTGTAAATATTGCCAATGGTAACAGCCATAACTCAAAACTTTATGGATAAAATTAAATGATACTTTCTATACATGTTTTATATAATCTTATGCATGCTCTGAAGCGGAAGATTTTAAAAATATTAATTAGAAGTTGAATTGTTACTTTTTATTTTTAGATTTTGGATGCAATAATAGAAAAATATACAGTAAATACACTGACTACCAATAAGTATTTGGACACCTGTGATAGAAAAGAAAAACTAACTTTATTCAAAATCAGTAGTTGGTAGAGCCTCCACGAGAGGTAATTACAGCGTGGAACCTCCGGGGCATACTTTTCACAAGTCTTTGTATGACAGCTAGTGGTATTTTCTTCCACTCGGCTTGGAGAAGACGTAGAAGTTCCTTCACCGATTTTGCACAGGTAGTGCACCCCTGAATTCGGCGATGCAACTCGTCCCAGAGGTTCTCGATAGGGTTCAGGTCTGGACTCTGGGCAGGCCAGTCCATTCGATGAACTCCATTGGCACCATACCAAGCCTTGGTTAACGTCGAAACATGACAACTGGCATTGTCGTCCTGAAAGTAACAGGGGTCCAACCCGTAAAACTGCCACAACTTAGGAAGCACATTGTCATCCAAAATAGTGCAGTAGGCATCAGAGTTGAACTTACCATGAATGGGGACCAAGGGTCCCAGCCCATACCAGGAGAAACACCCCCAGACCATAATTCCACCTACGCCGAGCTTGACTGTTGGCACAATGCATTCTGGCAGGAGACGTTCTCCAGGTAGACGCCAGACCCAGACCCTGCCATCCGAACGGTAAAGGGTGAACCTTGATTCGTCACTCCAAAGAACCCGTTTCCACTGATCTACGGTCCAATTTCGATGAACTTTGCACACATGAACCGAGCAGCGCGGTTGGACTTTGTGATCAAAGGCTTATGGGCAGCACGACCATGAAAACCAAGCAGATGTGCTTCCTTACGCATGGTATTCATTGAAACAATACTCCCCGATGCCTGTTGAAACTCCTCGCGGATGAGGGCCATCGGTTGGGTGCGGTTCTTCCGAATTTCTCTGGACAGCACTCGTTGGTCTCTATCTTCCAGTTTCGTTGGTCTGCCGACTCGGGGTACATTCTGGCAACCACTGCTCACCTTCCACTTCTTAATCACATAGGCCGCTATCGATTTTGGGTACTTCAGATCGCTAGATATGTCCCTTAAGGATCGGTCACATCTGTGATACCCGATAATTATACCCGATTATATTTATTTTCGAAATCAGAGAGCTCCGAACTGCGAGGCATCTTGCATGCGACTAAAGCCGATGCTGTTTCCTACACGATATATACCGGCGGAGTCCGTGACGTACCTTAGGACCGCTGATATCGTCATTTGCATAGGTGTCCAAATACTTATTGGTAGTCAGTGTACTATACATTTTGACATATCTCAAGAATGTATGAATATTTCTTAATTATTTTGCTTCATTGCATACGAAACAAGTGTAAACATAAATACAAATTAAAAAACCCGCATATTTATATATACATTGTTCACCGTGGTTGTTGCCGTAAAGGCAAAATTTAAGCAAAAATTATCCCTTTTTTTTTTTTTTTTTCCATTATTTTTCAAAATTAAAATTACTTAGCATTACGTTTTAAACTGTTTTCACTCATTAATATGCTTATCTTCAAATTAATATGTTTATAGTTAAAATAAAAACCATTTTTAAAAAAATGGTACGCGAACGAGGTCGGATACCTTAAACTGGGACAAATTCAATATTGTTATTCAAACAATACCGGTATATGGAAAGCCACGCTGTTCGAACTCGTATTGTTCTAGGATGATCTTCATATCTTACAGCCTTCTCCCTTCTTTAAAAGTGTCACACTTGATAAGCGAGAAATTCATTTAAGTTTTATTTTCAGAGTAAAAAAGAAACGACTTGTTATTTTACAGATAATAATAAAAATATAAATAATAAAAAAAATGAAAAAATTCTCGAAGGGCTCAGATTTTAACGGTTGACCAAAAGGATTTGTTTTTTCTACTCTTTCGCTGAGCTCGCAGTCTACCAGTCTGCTGTTGCACTCACTCCTGCTAACCCATTTCTTTTTGTCTTTTTAGCTTTATTACTAAGCATAATTTTCTTCGCACTTACGCCATATGCAATTCATCAGCAAAATTACAAAAATTTTAAAAACTGCGTGTGTTTAGAATTCCCGATAAAGTGTTGGCATGCATTTTTCTGTTTTTACATTCTTTTCTCAGTTTATCATATCAATGTACAGTTTTCTTCGTAAAATGGCTAGCAAAACTCTTTTTTGTCTTTTCATTATTAACGTTTTGTGTGTTAAATTTTAAATATCATGCTCTTCGCTTAGACATTTCTCGCTGTTGGCAATAAGAATGTTTTACAGCAAGGATGTCAAACTCGCGGCCCACAACAGATATTTTTGCGGCCCGGCCAATATATCGGCAAATAATAATATATAATAATAAAATAACATATCGACGAAGAAAAAATGAAATGTTTACTGCTAAGTAATTAACGATAATTTATTCAGTGTTGTTAACATACTCACAGCGAGCCGACACACACACTACTTAAATTACAAATGCGTGTGAGTAGCTTGCGTTCAGCTACCTTCGGCTTTTGGGGGACACGTGCACTCAGAACTTGTACGCATCCCCCGATAGCCGAATGTGGCCGAACTCATGGTCTCCGTTTTCCAATCATAGTTTTGTACGATATATTGGTGCATGCATGTGCATGCACTTTGCTTTATTATTAATTATTACTTAATTCATATTGTTACGGATTTCATAGTTATTAATTTAGTTAGTTTTTTTTATTTATTTAGAATTGTAATTAGATTTGCTTCATGTTGCTTTAGCAACGCAGACGATTTTTGAAAAGACAGCTGCGTTGGAAGGTTAAAAATAGAACAGCGCGTGCATTTAATACCTAATAAATAAATATCTCGTAATTGCTGTTGCCATCCACAAAAATCCAGATATTTATAGATGTTTCCAGTATATTCGAGAAATTAATTATAAAGCTTGTAAAAGCCGAGAACAAACAACTCGTCTCGGTAGTAGCTGTAGTTCTAGCGAACTGTTTGTTTACTTAATGATGCTCACCTGGGTCAGCGTCGAAAGTTATCACTGCAAACAAAATTTCTCCCGAAATAGGAAAGATAATAGCAGAGAGGAGATGTCAAGTATCAGGACGTATACATTAAATTTTTCTTCTTCTTTTCTATATAAATATATATATATGTTTATTATTGTATTTTTCGAAATAAATCTACGTTTCTATGAATATTGATTTTTTTTTTTTGCGGCCCGCCTAAAGTTAAACCTTGTTTGTTTGGCCCCAGTGTACCTATGAGTTTGACATCCCTGTTTTACAGTGTAGCCACTGCTTGCTTTCAAATCGTTGAGTTTGTTGAAAATTCGTAAATTTTACAAATTATGAATCATAAAATTCGAAATCCAAGATTCGGGCTTCCAGGTGTACATGTTCGGGTGGAGGACAACGTTATTCAAAATTTAATGGCCCCCAGGTACCATCGTTTTTTCACAGTGCGAGAAAATTGCATTCATGTAGATTCTTCATTATTTAATTTCCTTAAAAATAATACATAACGATACTAATTCGTGGCAACAATATGAAAAGTGATTCAGACATTTAAAGTGATATACAGCCAAATCCCGTATCGAGAATGTTAGCTCAGTCGAGCTAACACCCGTTTGGGTTAATAAGTACATAAATTTCTACTCAAAACTCTCTTTCTGAGGTATATTCTAGAAGAGTATGAATTAGATATCAGTTATTAAAAACTCAGTGAAAGGGAATCAGCTGTTCGAATGCGTAAAAAATATACAATAGATCTTTCATTTGGTAACTGAAGTACACAAGAAAGATAAGATAAGCGTATTTTTTACATGACTGATAGAATTTTTTGTATGCGTGTTTTAATGAAACATGTTTTTTAAGCCTTATCGTTATAAAGCAAGACTGAGCTGCGATTCAGAAATGTAATCAAACTTCCGAGAAATTATATCACAGTTTATTGCAGGTTTTTTTTTTTTAAGGAAAGTTATCTCTCTTTCTAACTATATACATATCTAGGGAATATCGTAAGCATGGTCATGCACTTTCTCCCATAAATATTCAATAAGGTACATATTTAGTGAACACTAGGGAATGCTTCACTGCATAGAATCGAATGCCTCTTTGTTGGTACAGGATTCCTTCCGACAAATCTGGAGATGGAGAATGACATTAATATCAATACTTGAAATCAAACATATTCTCAAACAACTTCCGCATAAGAAGTAACAACTTCCGCAATTTCCGCATAAGAAATAATAATTTTCATTTCAGACAACTTCCGCATAAGTACAGCTTTAGAGAATGTTGGACGTGGAGCTTTAACCACAATGGTAGAGGAATGGTGGCCACATCCCCCGTTACTAACTCTGCTGGTACAGGATTGACACATCGTCTCTAAAACCTGATTTCGATATTGCGCTAGTCTCGACATTACACCTTGTTAGAGACATTAGGGAATTTGGAAGCAGGAAAGATGAAAAAGGAGCAACCGTCTTCGCCGGGAATCGAACCGAGGACCTTTAGAATACGCCCCCAGTGTGCAGACCACCACATCGTGGAGGCATGCCAAGAAGACGGGAGAAATACCTTATATACTCCCCCCTTTTAAAGGGCGACTGGGGTTTCTAGGGGACCCAATCGTCAAATCCTGGGTGAGGAGAGTCATCATCCACCACCCTTTTAGTTCAGGCGCCACTGTAGAGACATTAGATAATTTGGAAGCAGGAAAAATGAGCAACCGCCTTCGCCGGGATTTGAACCGCAGACCTCTGGAAAACGCGCCCAGCATGCAGACCACCACACCACGAAGGCATGCCAAGAAGGCGGGAGAAATACTACCTTATAACCCTGTCAAATGTATGTCTGTGACAACTCTTCGCAAGTGGCAGATTAACATTAGTCGTTTTAATTTTTACATCACTGTCAAAATAGTTTTCTTATCGTGGCGATCAGTGGCTGCAGGCTAGTGCCTGTGGTAGGCTGATATCGATACTGTGTAGTGTCCATTTTGTTCAGTGTTGATCCTATGAATGTAAGCCGAATTTTGAAAGCCAATCGACATTTCATACATATGTACACGATGGTAAAAAGAAACTGCCCCGATATATGAGCCCATACAGGTCTATCCGCTAAATCAATCGAGACGAAATTTCAGATACTGTTATTTGAAGATATCTGCTCAAGATTGTGTAGAGATTTCCCGGTTACGCTTACAGTGAAAAAATTTCAGAAGTTTCGAACGGCAATACCCACTTTTTTCTGTGCAAATTGATTAGTGCATTGAAAAATATAAACAGCGTTGAAACGATACGTGTATAACGAAATTTATTAGCTTAAAACACTTGCAAGATATTGCAAAAACTGAAGGCGTACAACCAAATTGGAAGATGCAACATTATACCTTGTGTGTTGCGATGCAGTGCGATGGTTTCCAATGCAAAATATTGCAAAAACTGCAGGGGTATTTGCAAGATATTGCAAAAAATGCCAACGTTAAACATTTACAAGATCGTAAGGGACCAACGAAAACACAGAGAGGAGCTGCATTAGTGTACTTTGCTTAATTCACAGGGTTAAACACCATATAAGGTATTTCTCCCGCCGGTTCTGCACGCTGGGCCGGTATTCCAGAGGTTCGTGGTTCGATTCCCGGCGAAGGTGATTCCTCATTTTTCATCTTGCCTGCTTCCAAAAAAATACCTAATGTCTCTACAGTGGCGCCCGAACTAAAAGAGTGTTGGATGATGATTCTCCTCACCCAGGATTTGGCGATTGGGTCTCCCCAAAAACCCGGTCGCTGTTTAAAAGGAGGGAGTATATAGGGCATTTCTCCCGCCTTCTTAACGTGCCTTCGGGGTGTAGTGGTTCTGCACGCTGGGCCGGTATTCCGGAGGTCCATGTTTCGATTCCAGTCGAATGCGATTGCTCATTTTTCCTCTTGCCTGCTTCCAAAAAATACCTAATGTCTCTATAATCAAACACAGAACACCATGCGCAAAACATGCTTGTGAAAAACCATTAATAAACATTGTAGGAAGACTGATTCTTTGTAGGAAGACTGATTTCAGGTCCTCAAACGTGATAATAAGATGGCATATGCAGGGAAACAACCAGCTGAACAGATAAAAAAGATTCAGATTTTATCTGAACGCGGAAAATGCTGCCGAAGCAGTGCGATGTTATCTGCGAAATCATAAGCTAAAACAAGGCCCAAGTTCCGCACAAATTGTATGTGATTTGGCGTAAAAATTTGAAGAAACTTTATGCACCTGCAATAGACTGCAATCTGGATGTTCCTAGTGAAGTTGTTGCGAAAGTACATAATCCGATTATTGCAGGCCCACTGCAAAGAAGTGTTGCCCGCAGTTTGAATGCACCAAAAAATACAGTCCTCAAGCATCTGCGCTCTGTTCTGCGGAGATTTCTTTATCGATTCCACGGCGACCAGTAACTATAATCTGGTGATAAACAACACTGCATGGACTGTACAAATTTGCTTCTCATCAGATATGAGGAAGATAACAGGTGGCCGTTGCAGATATTATGGACGGATGAAGGGCATTTTTCCTTAACTGGAACCGTAAAACCACGTTCGCGCTGGGCTGAATGAAATCGTCACGATGTGGCACCGGTAAGTGTGTGGTACGGCATAGCAAGCGCATTCTTTCTCGCTCCGTATTATTTCGAAGAGCTCACTTCCACAGGTATTAAAACGCGCTCCATCGCAATTACTCGATAGATAACAATGGTGCAGAATTACGTAATTCCAGAGCTGCAGCAGCGAAATGTCATTAATGAGATTGTATGGATGCAAGATGGTGTTCCTCTACATTTTGCCCCATATGTTCAACAAGTGCAGCAACAGCAGTTTGAAGAGAGTCATCTTCCACAGTTTCGTGCCCATTGAGATCCTTCCATCCTCCCTCCTACGGATTTATGGTTCTGGCATTATCTGAAATACAGTCAAAAGTCGTTAATCCGGACTCGTCGGGACTTCAGCGATTCCGGATTATCGATTTTTCCGGATTATAGATCATCAGTTTAAATCTGGTAAGATGGCATGCAGAAATTCTAAAATTAAAAATATGGAACCGTAATTTATGAAATAAAGAACAATTATGATCTAAAGGGTATCAAAATTTACAAAAAAAAAAAAAAAAAAAAAGCTTAATATTTATTTGTTTACTTTACTTTCTTCGCTATCGGAAGCGAATTATGATGACGAGGAATTTGATTTAAATCACATCAAAGACGGAGTACATCGGGATGAAATACTACATTTAGTAAGGAATTATAAGCCAAATAAAATAAAAACATCTGCCCTGAAGATAAGGATAGTGCTGACAGATCAACTTCCAATTCATTGCTCTCCGCGGCGTCCCCCCGCCGCAGAGCAGCGTGAAATTGATAAACAGATTTTGGAATGATTAGGTAAACAAAGGATATGCCTTTATCCATTTTTTGCAGCAATTCCACTTTTTGTTTAATGGACTTCGAAACATACTTTCGCTTTGTAGATCCTTTACATATTAGTAAATATATATCGGAAATTCTATTTGACATAATCGAAAGTTCAAGCTTACTTTTATAAAATTGCTCTGACAGTCTGCAAAAAATAATAAGCCGGATCCAATTCGAAGATAAAGGAACAACGCAATCTGCAATATTAACTGAATTAGATAATTTTAGCTTAGCTTATACCGCCCGTTATACATTAAACGTGCATGCGTAAACGTATTTTGGGCATGCGCACACTCATATTCGCAACCGTTAAGGTCTTACGCGCATGCGTCGGGATTATAGATTATTCTGGATTATGGGTGTCCGAATTAAGGACTTTTGACTGTATAAGGTGTACACATCAAATCCACGAGATTTGTTTATTTGAAAGATGCCATAAAGCGTGGAATTATTCAGACTTCTCCTGCGATGTGACGTTCGTTACTTTTTACAATAATCTCCCGTACGCAATTTATCATCTGCGAAGCTGGGCATATTGAGCAACCTGCAACTTCAATAAAAGTTCCCCCCCTCTCCTGTCTTGTGTGGTAATTGGTCCTTTACAATGCTTTTCTTTGAGAAGGTTTACACATGCAATTTTTGTCACACGTGTTTTAAAGCCATTTATGGTTTTAAATGCGTTGATAAATTTTTTTGCAAAAAAAGTGATAATTGCCGCTCCATAATTTCGAAATGTTTTATAGTCAAAAGCTAAGTTGCTCAACTGACTGAGGGTGAGACTCAACTGACTGAGAGTGAGTTGAGAAAACAACTGAGCGTGAAAGCTCAGTTGTTTTAAATCATCACAATCTTGAGCGCATACCTTCAAATAACAATATCTGAAATTTCATTTTGGTTGGTTGAGGCCGCTAGGACTTCATATATCGAATTCTTTCATGACCACCCTATATCTATAACTTTATTAGCTTTTTAAATGATGGGATCGAATTATTCAGATTATGTCGAAATATTAAATTTTAGACCGGCATTTATTTCAGTTAATTCCAGTATGTTGAATTAACCATTAGATAACTTACTTTTAACCTTAACCAGAAAGCAAAAATTTTAGAATACTAAAGCGTCTCCAGCGTTCAACTGGCAAACTTAATTTACTGCTTGTACCAATGGGGGAAATTCTCCCACATTAATGTAATCGCGTGGCAGGGCGTACGAGCAAAGAATAAAAAAAGCCTCAACTTATTCATTCTATTTTTTTTTTTTTTTTTTTTTTTTCTTAAATAGCAGTCGCGCACATGAGCTCAGTCCATATCTTTATGTCTCTAAAATTGTAAGTACCGTATTTGCAACAAATACATAATTAACCCCTTAGCTGCCGCGGGGAACGTACAAGATTCATTTCCCAGTGCCACGGTTTTTCACACAGGCGCGCGTTGTTATGCGATGTACAAGGGGGTAAACAAGTGCAAGTTTTACTTTCTAAAAACTGTTTACTTTCACAAAATAAAGAATAAAAGAAATACATGAATGCACAAAATTTAATGTTTTGAGTAAAAGTATAATAAAAAGATGTAAATATAATGGAAATGATGTTTTTATAACAAGAAAGATCCCTAAAATGGAGTTTCGATCAATTTATTTTTAGACCAGTAAAGTGTAATATCAGGTTTCAGTGTTATACTTTGTGAAATCAGTATGCCTAAAAAAAAACACATATTTCTTCTGAACTGGTTGAATGCCACGATTTTGTTTTTGATTTTTCGTTTGCAAGGTGTTGGTTCATATACTCAGTTTCAGTAACAATATGAAGCCCGAGCAGTTACACAGAAAATAATTCAAAAATGATAAATGGGTTTGAAACATCCGTTATATCTTTCTTTATTCCTGGAACCTACTATAAAAAGTAAACAAAAACGAAGGACACAGAATTTTAAAAAAATGCGTTTTACTCAAACAACACCAGCCAATAACGCGCAGTCATTACTTTCACGGCAAACATCCCCTCTCCAATTCCCCTCCCCCTCTTTAAAATAGTATCCTCCTTCGCATACTTTGTCAAGGTTATTGTGGTATTGCACAATGACAAAGCTTTGCGAATAATTTTACGGGTAGCAGAGCAAAGCAAATGATAGTATTTTGGAAGGGCGTATATATACGTCCGTGGCAGTTAACACATCGGCTGAGCAAGGCGTATATATACGCCCGCGGCAGTTAAGGGGTTAAAAGTGTATTCGTGAGTAGCTAGAGCACTTCTTTAACCAATTCATGTGATTGGTCAATAAAATGCAATAAAACCAATTACAAGTATGTCATCTGCCAACAGAATGCACTGTTTAAACAGATGCCAACAGAGAGAGCAGAGTAATGTTTGAAAAACGCAAATCAGCGTACAATAGCGAGGTCTCCCATTATGCAGCTGGATAATACCTTTCACACTCACATACACACACAGAAAAGGGGACATTTCTGTATCTCCCGTTCTACTGAGCAAAACCCTTTTTAGCAATCGTAACTATTTTTCTCCCTAGTTATGGTTGATCATTTTCGTAATAATTATAGTAGTTTTATACATTTTAATCGAATGAGAATGTCATCGACAAATGTCTTGCTGATGCATATGCTAATTCTGACTCCCTTTCGATCGAAAAGAATATTTTATTCTAAATTTTAGACGTTATAGAGAGCGTAATATGAAACATCTGCGAAGTAATCAAGGTGAAATGTTAACTAGCAAACTATTCAGAATATGCCTTTATTCTTTCCTTTTTGCATGACTGAGTTGTGTAACGGTAGCACACTCGGCGCGTATTCGAGAGGTTCAGGTTTGAGTCCCGGCGAGGGCACTGCTCATTTTTCACGTTTCCAGAGTATCAAAAATACCTAATGCCTCTACAGTGGCGCCCGAACTAAAAAGGTGGTGGATGATGATCCTTCAGCACCAGGATTTGGTGACTAGGTCCCCTAATCCCCAGTCGCCCTTTAAAAGGATTTTCTCCTTTCTTTCTGCATGCCTTCATGGTGTAACGGTAGCACACTCGGCGCGTGCCGAGAGGTCCAGGCTCGAGTCCTGGCGAGAGCATTGCCCATTTTTCATGTACTCCTGCTTCTAAAAGTGCCAATGTCTCTACTTTTTATACTTGGAGTATAAAACTCGAATTAAACTCCTTAGTTACTTTATCAAGGTGAACTTTTTATTGTCATTTGACAACAAAGCTAAACTGGCCATTTTTTCCTATCTCATAATGCTTCGCAAATAATTTTTTTAATCCTTTTCAGTTTTGTGAATGATCATTCAGCTTTGTCTACAGTCTCATAAACCTTTGAACTAAATGATGCACTCTCTGCATATATCTATGAAAGAGAAATGTGATTTATTATCACTAATTCGGCTAATCTATTTGACGCTTATTAATGTTTTAATTATCATACTCTTTAAATAACATCTTAAGTTAGGATGAAAATGTTGATGGCGCAGGCTCTGAAAACGTTCGTACAAAATCAACTGCTTTGTCTTGGATTTCTTTTATATTTGCTTTCAGAAGAAATTCGAGTACATACTTTTATACCTTTGAAATGTTGACAAAGCTACGCGCATAGAATATCTATCATTGGGTACAAGAAACTTACCCTAAAATGAGATTCTCAATCTTCTAATTACTCACATTCGTATAGTTCATCGTAATTTCTTTCACTTTCCTAACACTACTCAGGCAAAACTCTAATCATTCCTAAAATAATCCTAGTTTTTATCTTTAGATGTTCCGCTTCAATTCCTTTCATTGGTGTTTCGGTTAGTCAGAATTATGCGGTTAAAACATTTCACCACTTCACCAAATATATGCTTTAAGGCATAGAATGCATCGTATCTGCTAGCCCAGCGAGCTGGGATTAGAAATTTAAGACCCATTTCCTTGTTATGTTATCCTTTGTGGTCTATTGTTTCCAGTTCTTCCCACCGAAAAATATTATGATGAAAACAACAATATACATTTTGAACTGTTTCAAAAAGCTGACGAATTTTTATGGTTGATTCAATAGCATCCTTAAAAGTTTAATTTGGATTATGTTTTACAAAGAAACGATGTACAAAGAAACTTTTTCTGTTAAACAGTATTTCGTAACATTATATGCCTCACTCATTACTGCTGCACCACCATGTCCTTACTCAAGACATTTGTTAAATCCAAATCTTTCGTGTACATAAATTTCAGAATTTATGTTCAAGAAAGAAAGACAAGGCCTTCTGATGATTGCCTTTTTATTTTCCTAAAAGAAATAAAACTTCGTAACTTTTTAATTTCAAGGGATATTATCTTTAATTTTAGATGCTGAAATTTTGATAAGCTCATTTCGGGCTGTTAAGTATTTTACAGAACTATGTGGTAGCAGGGTTAACATATTCTGATTAGTCATCGATGCTTTCACTGGTATCATTCTTTATTTAATTAGACAAATAATTTCTCAGCTTAAAATGTGAAAATGTAAGTATCTTAGAGTAATTTTATTTTTTAATTTTTGTAAAATACAATCGCTAATGTAAAAGAACCGATACCTTTCTCTTCTCCTCAGTCGGGACCCCTAAGCTTGGGGGTCCCTGAGCTCTGCTCCGATTGTCTCGGTTATAGTTTCGGCCTAGTTCGCCAGTTTGAGACCACTGGTTTAAAACTTCATACCTTTAATTCTACTTAACATCTTCAAACCAGTGATTCGATACAGCATGTAAAGAGGAATTTTAAGAACGGCAAGTCTGTTACATAAGAAGCACCAAGACTAGCGTTACAAGATAAAATAATTAGAAAGAAATCTGAACAACATTGTACATGAAACTACAAGTAAAACAGATTTATGGATAATATCCTTATGAAGTTAGCAGATAAAGATGCAAACACATGAGAAACCCTCGAGAAATCCATGAGCAAGAATAGAAGAGCCTGAAACGAAAGCAGCAGAGACATTCCATAAAAATAGGTGTTACACAGTAATATTTGAAGTAAGGAGAAATTGTTGTGAAAAGATGTATTTTGAAAGCCGCAGGGCACCCTGCCATAACACAGCTTAAGTATTTATGATAACAGAAGTGTTAACAAGTGATACATTGATGTACAGGGTTGACAGAGTCCGTACGGTCCTTAAGAGTCCTTAAAAGTCCTTAAGTTTTTTGGAATCGAATTTTGGTCCTTAAAAGTCCTTAATTTTAGCCCAAATCAGCAGAAGGTCCTTAATTTTAATCATCTGAAATTTTTGTCTGTTTTTACGACTGCCATTTTGAGTGTGAATTAGCCTTTTGGAGGAATACTTTTGGCGATTCACTGACGTATATGGCTATCTTTTGAATGGTTTCATGTGTTATAATTTGTTTCTATTTCTAATATAAATGATGGGATACTCGAGTTTCTAAGCAAGAAGTGAAACATAAGCATTTCAAAATTCATTTTTTGTAATAGAGCTCTTAAACAATTTTCGCTTTGGGGAATGTGAATTCTTTTATTAAACTTATGAATTTGGCGATTTTAAGGTCAGTTTCTATAGAAAATTTTTAATTCCGAAATCTGAGAATTTTTCGACGATTTTTTTTAAAACATTGATAAATTTTATTAAAATAATGGGAATATATTGGAATTATATTTAAAAAATAACATTAAAATAAAACATTTTTATTTTTCGCTGTAATATTATAAAGTTTCATTTTGGCAACTTATTATATACAATATTTTAAATCTGAAAAATAAACAAGGTATAATGCTATAAAGCATAATTTACGAAACAGCTCTTAGCAAAAGCAAAATTTGCTATGTAATTAATTAAAAATGTCGTCTTTTTAATTTTTTCATAGTGTTTCCCCATGTAATTGTATCGGAATATTAAAAATTCTCAGAATATGCATCAGTTTTCTCTATAAAATTAATTTTACACTTTTTGCCTCCTTTCTTTTTTTCAAAATATTTCTGGCTTTTTGCTGTTACAGAATTGGGATAATTTTTCTTCAGTATTTTTGACAATGCAGCTTGGAAAGCTTAGAAGGATTTGAAGGCAAGATTTATAGACCCATGATTCTAGAAGATTCGAGAAATATGTGATAAAATGAAAAATGTCTCCATAGTATCAACGCATAATAGATGTATTTTATAGAAAGTTTGCGATTAATTTCTTACTTTTTGGAGAACGTCTGGAAGAACAATGAAGACATAATATTTGAATTTTTTTATTCCTGACACTAGAATCTTTTTCTTAACATGTTTATCTTCCTTTTATTTTCCCTACTTTTCACTAGACACAAGCATTGAAAATATTAAAAATGCATCTAATCTTATCATTGGGCAGGCAGGCCCACTAGCGGCCGAGCGGTAAAGACGCTGAACACTGGTAGTTCGGTCTGAGGTTCGAATCCCGCGAACGGGCTGGCTGCATGGGCGTTTTCGTTGTTTTCCCCATGTGTAACGTGTATACGAGCCAGTTTCCCTTAGAAAGTCCTCCACGAAAGGCATCCCTCCCTTTAGGCAGATAGCCCTCGTGTGCTTTGCCATAATTAAATACACCACCACACCATTGAGCAGGCATTACAGAAAGGGATTTTTTTTATTACTAAAGAAATTGAAAACTTAAAATTTAAAAGATCCATCTAATATGTCTTAATGCATCATACACAGAGCTGGCACTAGGCATTTTCCCATCTGATGCAATCTCTGTGGATCCTAAATTCGACTGCATAGTGACTTATAAGGATTATGTTAATTTATTAACAGTTACAGTTTGAGTTAATTTTGAATTAAGGAAATCGATGTAAACTAGCCAAAATGTTTGGGAAGGCTTCAAATTAAAATGACGGATAAATATTTTGTTGAGTGTTGTTGTTTGAGGATCAGTGTCATAAATTACATGTATTTTAAACTGTGAAATTTTATTAGATTTTGATTTTAATAGGGCTTTTTTAACAAATATTGCTAAAAAATAAAATTTAATAGTTGCCATGTAAATCCATAATGACTAAGGTTATCTATTTACCTAATTTAATTATTTATAACTAACTGCTTACCCTTAAAAATTATCCCTACATATTATTGTCTTTCATTACTACTCACTGTGGTCACAAGATAAAACACAAAGATGTAGAAATTCAAGTAAAACTTATTCTTTGCGTCTAGAGACACTTAAAATAATACAAAACAACTTATCACCTCTGGTGCTTTAATGGCTTACTAGAACCTGAAAGTATATTAACTGGGTTACAACCCCTAGAACTCTACACAAAGCTATGACACTAACTGCATCAAACAGAGCCTTACTAACTTTCAAAACTTGCTTAACCATGCCTACATCTGGCCTTTCAAGTTTGTTCTAATCAGCAGGCCTATCTCTCTAGACAAGCAGCAGCGGTGATAACATTCAGTCTTTTGGTTATGAATCATGCTAATTATGATCTTACTTGTCATTTTAATCTATGCTGTTTGACATAAAAATCTACCTGCTATTTACTAAACCTCTAGACCCGCGGTTCTCAATCTTTTGACTATGAAAACCTTTAGTACCACCACTACAAAGTACTAGTACCAGCACCACTCTTGAACAAAGCTCAGATCGCATAAATATACAAGTGTTAGAGAAAAAACTCAATCAGGATGTTAGGGTTTTAATTTTTGAAATAAGTAGTTAAAAGTACTTTGCTTCATTGGGTAGTACCTATTTTTTTCTTCGTGACAAAATGAGGCATAAAAAAAATCAACATAAAGCTAACTGTTAGTAAAATGTAAATGTCACTTATCTTCTTTCAAAAATGTCCAACCTATTATAAGTGTAAAATATTTAATGCTACTTGAAAACTGCATGAAGTTTATTTTATTCTCAAACTTATTAATAATTATGTTTAATTAATTCATTTTTAGTAATAATGCATACTACTTAGGGATCTATTTTATTTTTAGGATGGTATTACAAAAGTAAAATTCAGGCATAGAATAATATTTTTAATTGAATTTATTCAGTTCCCATTTGTTCATAGGTCCTTAATTTTTTAATTAATGGTCCTTAAAAGTCCTTAATTTCCGTGTGCAGAAACGTGTACGAACCCTGGTTGATGAAAAGCCGACACCTATGCATTTCCTTTTCCTTCCATGCCTTATCTGGGATTCTAACTAGGACCCATCTTGATAAATGACAGCTGTTCATTACTCAGTATTACATCAAGTGGCAAATGTCCATTACTCCTCTTAGTCAATATTATGTTACGATCAATTTTTTTTTTTTTTTTTTTTTTTTTTTTTTTTTTTGTTTTGTGTGTGTGTGTGTGTGTGTGTCTGTCTGTCTGTCTCGTCAGTCGCATTTTGTAACTAGTGTCGATTCTTCTCTATGTGGATCCTGTACGTTGTCGATTCTTCGCTATGTGGACCCTATGCAGTATGAGTTTTATAAACGGTAGATCTTGCGCAATGTCGAATCTACGCCGTGTCAATTTAGAGCAGTGTCAATCATATGATTGTAAGCCTTTTAAAGAAAGAGAAACCATTAACCTGCAATAACCTATTTTCTTTGCTATGAAGTCGAATAGAAACATAACTAAGAAAATAATATATAATAATATAACTAAAAAAAACATTGTTCTCCTTGAATATTACTTGACATTTTTTTCTTAATGCATTTCAGATTGGCGGCTCTTTTTGCACCAACCATAATGAAAAACAAGAAACCATCGGACATCTCATCCAGCGAAGTGCAGGATATTTCTGACGTCGTTGGAAGTTTTGGTCCTTGGCAGAAACGGGTGTTTATAATATTCTTTTATATCAACATCGTTGGAATTTGGCAAAACCTCTCTATCACTTTCTTGGCTCCAAATATGGATTTCTGGTGTGTTGAACCCAACAGTACGGACTCTTCTTCCCTTCACGTCTTGCTAAACAGCACCGATCAAATACTCAGAAGACTTAACAACGATACTTCTAAGGATGAATGTATGATAACCGTATATTCAGAACAGAATGTCACTATGGTTTCTTTTGTCAACATATCTCAACCAGAGATAGTACCCTGCACAAAGTGGCACTATGATACTTCTTATACCTCTCAAACTTTAGTTAGCGAGGTAAACCCTTTCATAAATATTTTAAATCATTTCTATGTACCAAAACTAATTACATAAAATCTCCTGAAGATGTTGCTCAAGAGATAAAAGCACATCCTTAAAACCATCTGGAATATTCCCTTGATATGTCAGATTTATCTTTCTGAGTACTTAATGTTCTCTTAGCATATTCCCAAGATAATTTCGACTCAAAACGTTGGTGGATGTTGATTCTTTACCACCATGATATGGCAATTGAGTCCCCAGTCGCCCTTTAAAAGAGGGTGTGTATAAGGTATTTCTCCCGCCTTCTTAGCATGCCTTCGTGGTGTAATAGTCAGCACTGTCGGCGCGTATTCGAGAGCTTCGAGGTTCGAGTCCCGGCTAGGGCATTGCTCATTTTTCATCTCTCCTGCTTCGAAATAACCTAATGTCTCTACAACCGAACCATCACAAGTTTTTTTTTGTCGTCTCGAACTCTTTAAATTCCAAAAGCATCCGTATCTTATCAGATAAATGTTTAATGCCTTTTTGGTGTTGAACTTCTTTAGTATTTCCCTAAGAATGTTGTTTCCGATACTTCCAACTTTTATTTGGAGACACTAAATCCTACACTTTGTGAACTAAGTTGATCGAAGAGTTTCTTAAGAGTGCTCTTCGTGCTCGTAATAAGATTGGTCTAGATCAGCGGTCGCCAACCGGTGGTCCACTTTTCCGTGATAACGTTTTGTTGGTCTGCAGGAAAATTGGGACATTATTAATATTTTTATGAAGATTCAGTTTAAATGATGATGAGTAACAAAACTTATTATGGAATATGGATTACACTTTTTTAATTTTAGCTACTACTTTTAGCGAAATTCCTTATAAATTTAGCGACCTTTTTAGCTACTTTTGCAGGTGTATCTAGCGACATTTGAAAGTGAGAGTTGGCATCCATGGATATGCTGCTGCTATCAATATTAGCGTGAACTGTAATTCTCTTTCCTTTTGAATTACAAACATATGTTATTGTAGTTGTTAATAACACAGTTTTTCTCTGTGTCAATAGGCAACTTGATGAATTTTTATGAGAACCATCTGCCTTCTTGTTTATAATTGCATCACTGAAAGTTTTTGTTTGGTCAATATGTTGATCAATGACGCCATTGCTGAGTAAGGGATGGTTATTATGTTTACAATAATTAAAAATTGGAGGCATAAGGCTATCAGTTTATTGATATTGCTTTGCTTTTGCCGATTTGTTCTTGCTTTTTATGAAGTTCCTTTTCAGTGATATGGAAATGTGAAGCTTTCTGTACAAGAAGGTAATATTTTTGTACTTTTCATTTAGTTTTTTTAAATGTGAACGAAATATGTGTAGTTTGTTTATTATTATTGTATAAATGTATTTACCTTTTTTAAATTTATATTAGTGGTCCGCCAAATATAAAATTACATATGCAGTGGTCTGTGAAGTTCTTTAAGGGTTGATGGCTGCTGGTCTAGCTATCGCCATATAATTTGAAATACGTTTCTTTTATAGTCCTGTACCAGTTCGTCTACACAGAGATAACATACTGATATTTCGAATTTTGGTTTGTAGGGTTTCCCTTAGTCTGCATAACAAGTTATTTTAATTGGTACCTTTCCTGAACCTCTCGTTTTTCCCTCGGATTTCCTCACCAGACGCAAATTTAAAGTTCAGTGAAGTGAGTATAAAATCAGACGAAGCGAGTAGTTCAATCAGAGCAGGATTTCGCTAGCCGGTGGATTTTACTATTTTGCTATTACGCTGAGTTGCTGATATGCATTTTTAGCCATTTAATAAGTATATGACTGGGTAGGTCGTTGAGTCAGCCTAGTTAGCCTGATGTTAAATTGTTAGTTAATTTCAGGCTAATTAACTACTTGCTATCTTTGAATTTTTTGTGAAATTATTCTTAAGTTCCACCGCAAATCGTCGGTGTTATTGCAAGTACGAAGTATGCGAATTTGTGTTAAGAGTTTGACAAATAATAAAGGGTATATTTTACCCTTCTTCTGTGCTGGTATTATTCACGCCTGTGTTTCTTACTAAGATCCAGTTTATTTAATGATAGTGAAGAGAGTTAAATCTTACAGTTGTAGCGTTGCGCGCCTCCAACTTGCACGCAACCAAGAGATGACTGTGAAAACTGGATAAAAGACAGAGTCTTGTTAAGGGTTTAAGTCCCTTTTTATTCAACGTAATAAATTACAAGTGCGTGCTCTTGACGCTCACAAACTGCGCCAACTCGGCGGTCAAATAAAAATAATAACCTGAAAAGAAACTAAAGACAAGACTCTAACTACGAGGTTCTCTAAAAGTAACTAACCTCACCGCGTTTTACAATACCGCTGCTAATTCAGCAAACTTGAAGATCACTTGAACGATTAACACTACTTCCAGGCAAGCACACAGGCCGAAACGCGGGGTTCTTCAATTTCTGGCCAACTACCTCCGCGCTCGTGAAGTAAGAATATCACACCTCGAACTCGTTTCCTTTCTATTTAAATCAGAATACTTCCGCTGATAATTTGAATCCTTGCGCGTTCTACTAAAATTTACATACTCTGGCATTGGTAGTTCCAGGGGAAAGTAAGGCTTGACAGGAAAGATAGTTTAAACTTAAAATAAATGTTAGTTAAAATAAATATAAACCCTGCATTTGCCGCTGCCAGAATTTGGAAAACTTGGAAGCAGGTCCTACAAACGACCTGTTGTAAGTTTCTCTAATTCTGAACTAACTGTCGAGAACCTCGTTTCCACAAAAAAAAAAAAAAAAAAAAAAAATCTTATGTAACAAATTGTATACTAAAATTCTGTTGATAGTTATAACTCTCTCTTCTTACAGCAACTTTTCCTGGACTTCATCAATCAATCTTGGTCTTTCCTTCCAGCATCTGGAAGGAATAAGTATCAGTATCTTTCTAAATACATTATAATTTACACTTTCTTGACACAATAAATTTTTGTTTTTAAACGATTCGTTTTTCTTAGTTATTGCTTAATGCACATTCATTCAATTTTTCAAGCATTAATTTAACTTTACCATGGCTCTCCACCATGTGTGGTGTCAAACGGGAATATTCGTGTTTTAGTCTTACAACACTTTCCCTAACCACCATGATTTGTTAGAATTCAACGACCAAATGGACACACCTTACTCGACATTCTACAACTCGATGAGCTACTTTAATATTCTTAAAAAATTCAAGTGTAGGTGGAGAACCCTACAAAACACATTCATTCTAACTTCCCCCCTCATTCATCTTTAAACATGCAGGCTTTCGCTCTAAAGCATGACTTTATCTACAATTTAATACTTAAATTTTGACTTCATTGCTTTTAAGCATTCACTTTTAGCATCTAAAATTTTATGCTTCTAGACTAAATTCATATTTTACATAACATTCAAGTATTTACGTACATTTACAAAATTTTAATACATATAATTTTTACAATTTACCATACAATGAATAAGAGAAAATAAATTTTTACTTTACTCATTCTTCGCCAAGCTGGCGGCACTGAAACTAAAATTTTTATTAATACAAGAATACGAAGTTATTTCTATCTTCGGCCAAATTTTGGCTTTAACATAACAGAATTAGTCTTTCGACCAACAGAAAATGCTTGTTCTTAGCTTTTATACTTAAAGAAAATAATACTTTTGCCTTAGCTAAATAAAGTAAAACAAAACTAAGTCTCAACCGAGACATATTGACTTTCGTCAAAACATAGAACTTCGTACTTATACATAACATTTCGGAACAAAAGAGAAAAAAAAAAAAAATTATAGAAGATTTTAACTTATCTTTGAGTTTTCGATCCTTGAAACTCCGTCATTCTTTTGTGGCAATATTGTTCCCAAGTTATCGGTTTCATGGACGTCAATCTTCTCCTTACTGACCTCCGAGTATCGTCCACATGAGTTTTTCTTTTGCGTCCTCTGCATGCTGGCCTCTTGGCGGAGTAATCGTCTGGTTGTTGGCATTTCCGTTTTTCCATGTGACGGCTGGTCTTGACGTCCTCCGGTCTGGAGTCCTTCTTGAATTTCTTCTGTTCCTGGTATTTTTGTTCCTCCTGTTGCCGTTTCAGTTTCCGGAACGGCGGCCTTGCTGGCACCTGACTCTGTGGCCGTGTGCGCGTTCTCCTTGATGTATAATTTCTCCTGCGATCCGTTGTAGGTGGTGTTTTGCTCTTTACCACGGTTTCTTTACGCGGTGCATCTGTATTCTTGTTTTTCTTAAACGCTGGAGTTTGAAAGTTATTTTTTCTTTTTGATACCGACGTCCGGGTTGTAGAAGGGCTAGGTCTCTCTTCAGTTCTCTGCTTCTTGGGTGGTGGAATAGTTGTTATTTCTGGACCTTCTACTTCGTTTAGACTTGAGTCCTGCAAGAAACTTTTAAGGATTTCAAAATCATTTGGATTATAGTATTTTTTCACCTGGTCGGGACTTGCTTTACAGACCTCCCCTCTTTCGTTCTTAAGATATAATACTACTCCTTTGATTTCCTGAATTACATAGGGACCTTCAAATTTTGGAGCTAGCTTTGCCGTAAAATTGTCTGGGGCACTTGATAAAGAAAATTTCCGCTTCAATACTTTATCCCCAACTTTAAAATCTGCTTCACGGCGTTTTCTATCATAATATACTTTCTGCCTATTTCTTGCCGTTCTTAAAGCATAAGCTAATTCATTTATGTAGCCATCCCAGCGCGTGTGATGTGTGCTCACGTAACTGCGAATTATTTTTACTATGTTTTTATTCACTCTTTCTGCTATGTTTGCCTGTGGTCTATACTGAACCATTTTGATATGGCGTATGCCAAGTCCATTGCATATGTTTTCAAATATTTGACTAATGAATTGTTTTCCGTTATCGCTAATGACTTCTATCGGTGCACCGTATTTTAAAATGTATCTGTGTAAGAATGCATCTGCGACTGTTTTGGCTGACGCGCGTTTAAGTGGAACAATTTCTGTCCATTTTGAAAAATGATCTACTATTACTAGAAGAAAACGATTTTTATTTAACTCGCTCTGGGGGAAGGGACCAAGAAGATCTATGCCTAAAATTTCATTCGGAAATGTAGCGCGAATGCTATTTAAGTACCCGGCCGGGCTCTAATTAATATCATTTATTAACCGACATTGATTGCAGGACCTGACATACGCCGTTACTATTTTGTATAATTGCGGGAAATATACCGCCTCGCGTACCCTTTTTAAAGTTTTTCTGACCCCTAAATGGCCCGCTGTTTTCGCGTCGTGTAATTCCTTCAAAATGCTTAATCGAAGCGAGGCTGGGATGACTGGTTTGTACTCAAGATTTTCGTTTGTTGTTTTTGTATAAAATAATAAATTATCTATTATTTCATAGTTTTCTGCTCTATTTCTTATCGCATCGATGTCTGTGTGCTCAAAGCTTTCGGGGTCTTTCAAATATGCATAGATATTTCCAAATTCAGGATCAGCTTTCAGTTCAGTAATAATCGTATCTCTGGAATCTAAAATTTTTGAAGTCAACACAGCGCATTTAAGTTCATTTCCTTCATCGTCCAATTTTATACGAGAAAGTGCGTCAGCTACATTGTTTTCCTCTAGATTTTTTCCGCTATTCTGCGATTTTGAAACTTCACCGCCAATTCGAAGAGCTCCTGCTATGTGCTTGGGTTTCTAATTTCAAAGTAGTCTTGAACAGCGGGTAACAATCTTGGTAAGATTATTTCAATAATCTCCGCATCGGGTTTCTTCCCATACAGCATATCCGTCAGCTTAATTTTTCGTAGAATAAAGTCCGTCAATTCTTCTATATCCCGTTGATAGAAACTATATAGTTCGGCTTCCAGCCGTGCTCTATCTTTCACTATGGTTAAGGCCTTTACTAACGATTTTTTGAAATTTTCAAATGTATATGTCTGGCTTCCAAATTCCCCTAATAAAAATTTGCCTATATTTTTCCACCATAGCGCGGCCTGTCCTCTTAGTGCGGATGTGGCGATGGCAACTTTTTGTCTTTACGGCACAGGGTAGAGCTGAAAGTGATTTTCTAGGCCTTCTAGAAATATCGCCACCGAATTTTTTCCGTCGAAATTGACGTTTGGCTTGATTGACGCTCTCAAAGTCTGGACCAGATATCCAAATCCTTCCAATTGGCTTGTCATTTCTTGGTGTTGTCCAGCGGTTTCCATCCAATTTTCGGCCATTTTAGTTCGATAAGTGTTCGGGCGCCAATGTAGCGTTGCGCGCCTCCAACTTGCACGCAACCAAGAGGTGACTGTGAAACCTGGATAAAAGACAGAGTCTTGTTAAGGGTTTAGGTCCCTTTTTATTCAACGTAATAAATTACAAGTGCGTGCTCTTGACGCTCACAAACTGCGCCAACTCGGCGGTCAAATAAAAATAATAACCTGAAAAGAAACTAAAGACAAGACTCTAACTACGAGGCTCTCTAAAAGTAACTAACCTCACCGCGTTTTACAATACCGCTGCTAATTCAGCAAACTTGAAGATCACGTTGAACGATTAACAATACTTCCAGGCAAGCACACAGGCCGAAACGCGGGGTTCTTCAATTTCTGGCTAACTACCTCCGCGCTCGTGAAGTAAGAACAGCACACCTTGAACTCATTTCCTTTCTATTTAACTCAGAATACTTCCGCTGATAATTTGAATCCTTGCGCGTTCTACTAAAATTTACATACTCTGGCATTGGCAGTTCCAGGGGAAAGTAAGGCTTGACAGGAAAGATAGTTTAAACTTAAAATAAACGTTAGTTAAAATAAATATAAACCCTACACAGTGTTTCACTTGTATCATGTTTTCTCTGACATTTCTTGCTATTTCATGTTTATATTTATTCGTTCACTTAGATTTAAATTTTTCTGTCCGCTATGATTTGCTGCTTATTTCGCAGTCTGCTATATAGTGTGGTGCTTTATTCTTATTGGCTGTCTTCTGATCCTAAATCTGTTATTAGCTTTTGAAGAGAATCTTTTATGACTCTTGATTTGCTTGTTGGCATTAAAGTAACGAATAAGAATTTCGAATTCCTTCTGAGCAATTTTAGTTTGAAAAGCCATCCGGTATTAATTAATCATTTTATGCATTAATTTATTGAGCAAACAGCAGACCAAATAAGCTTATATCACGCAATAAAGGCGTAAAAAGAACTCTGAAATTTTTAATATGTATTCTTATTGCGGTTTAGTTGAAGTTTATTTCAATCTGATTCTGTTTACTTTTGCAATATGTTTCTATGAGAGTTTTATTCAAAATTTACCCCAACTTAGGATTGCGCTTTTGCTTAGTTTTAAAATAGAGATAGTTCTAAAGTTTCTTACGATATTTCGCTATTTCGGATGGCGCTTGGATGGACAGCATTAAAATTACTCGCTCTAAAATGACATTCGCAGAATGAATGCTATTTTGGAGCGGATTACGTTCGATAAACGAGTTATGATTGTTTTTATTAAAATTATGCAAAAGTATTATACTTATGATTATTATTAATAAATTTATTTAATTCTTATATATCTTTAAGTAATAATTATGCATAATTATTAAAATTATAATTATTATAAAAATTACGCATAATATTTTGTTGTTGATCTTTTTCAGTTTGATCTTGTGTGCGATAGAGAATGGCTCGTATCTCTAGCTAAATCAATATACATGATAGGATTTTTGATATCTGTAATATTCTTTGGGCAGCTATCCGACTGGTAAGTAATTTGGGAAACAAATTATCAAGCTGAGTTTATTTTGCAATTTTAGATTTAATTCTTATATTCCTTTAAGTTTTCTATTTTAGATCACTTTACCTAAGTGGTCGTGTAATTTCTAGTAATTAAATAATTACATTACCTATCTTAATCGGTTTGGAAAGATTTGGAATTTTAAGAATTAAAAGAATATCGAGCTGACGTCGGGTCTAAAATGCTAAGCATAACCCTAAGTCCGAATAGTTGTAATAAATTACTAATTTATTTAAAGACAATTTTTTTTTTTTTTTTTTTTTTTTGCATTCACGAATAAAGATTTTTAGCTATTAATGCAATTATATATTTTCTTACCAAAATTAAATTAAACTTTTAGTTAAAAATATCTGTTTGATATGGTTTGAAAACATATATACGAAATAAACTGTTTTATTTTCCCTCAAAATATCAATATTTAAAAAATAAGAGTGATTTATTCATGTATTAGATAATTTTGAAGCTTGTTTGCAGGGATTATTAGTCTTCCAGAACAGGAAACGTTTAGCTGTCTTTTTGTCGTGATTCGAGCCATGGACCTTCAAGTGCTAGTTCGATTGCTAATTTCTTCAAGGCTGGTTGGATATGGCA
This sequence comes from Stegodyphus dumicola, assembly GCF_044657685.1. Taxonomy (NCBI): domain Eukaryota; kingdom Metazoa; phylum Arthropoda; class Arachnida; order Araneae; family Eresidae; genus Stegodyphus; species Stegodyphus dumicola. Next base: position 179,920,043 of record NC_140776.1, on the reverse strand, counting down.
AACATTTCAAATGCTAGTTCGAATGTTTTAATTTTTGAATTACACCCGTTCGCCCACAAGAACATGGGCTCCTTGTATTTTCTCCCACTAAAAAATCGGTTACATGCCAAAATTTCGCGGAGAAAACAAAGCAAGGCGAAAATGTCGTCGTACAAAACACAACGGAAGAAAAGAAAGCAAAGAGAAGCACCGCAGTTCTAAAACATCTTAATGCAAAATATCGTCGTCGATAGCCAAACGATTCAATTACTTCGCTGTTTAAAAACATTGTAATCGAAAGTATTGTGGTAAAAATTAAAGCCCCTACAAAATCACTGCATGACAATAACATCGCAGACATGCGTTTTTAGGCTTTAAAAGTTGTAAATACATATTCGCATAATGATTTGTGAGCGCAAGAAGTAATGAACATTTTACCTTTATATTTTTGAATAAACTAATAAATTATGCTGAAAAATCAAGGAAGACCCTTAAGCATTCGAAAACTGAAAATGAGTAGAAAATTAATGTGATTTATAGCAGATAACGTAATATCTTAGTATGATAATTAATTAAACAGTTTTAATAGAGGTAACTACATGCAGTTACTCATTTTCTCTTTTCTAGTCTTTTTTTACCACTTAAAAGAGAATAATTTGTTAATAACTTTTATTATTTGACTATATAAATTTAAAATTATGTTTGCTGCTGTAACCAATATTATTTTTCTACTCATTTTCAGTTTTTGAATGCTTAAATCTTCTTCTCAATTCCTCAGCAATGTATTAGTTAATTGAAAAATTAACATATCATCTTCAATCTTTGATATTTGTAAGCACATGTCCTGTAACTTTTTAAAATAGTTTCTCGGATTTCAGGATCGGGCGCTTACCTACGATCGCCATTTCGTATGTCGTTTCCTGTATCAGTCTGCTTCTGTCTTTGTTATCCACATCGTACCTCATGTTCGTCATACTGCGCTTTTTTCAGGCATTTGGTAGAACTGGATTGACAACCATTGGATTCGTATTGTGTAAGTGCTATTCAGGCTCTTCATGCTGTTGTTACTAATATTAAAAACATTTTCAAATCGCTGATATTTTCCAATTTTAGTAATTACCCTTTATATGGTAATGAAAATCAACAAAGTGTATTTTAAGTTTAAAATTAGGTGGAAAAGCAACCTATTGGAGTAGATTTTGAATAAAATTCTGTCGATTTTGAGAGTGATGAAACATGTGTACGTCTCTCTGTCAGAACTAACTTTCTTTACTATTATACACAGCATCTAGATCTAAAAGTCTAGCCAGGCGACTTCTCGCACAGGCGTGAAAAGTTACACAGTGTAAAAAGCCTTTTTTTTATTTATCACAACTCTTTAACCGATAGGCACGGACTTCGAATCTAGATCTAAAAGTCTGGTCAGGCGACTTCTCGCACAGGCGTGAAAAGTTACACAAGAGAAAAAGGGTGTAAAAAGCTCTTTTTTATTTATTGCAGCTCTTTAACCAAAAGACACGGACATCGTTTAGATCTAAAAGGCTAGCTAGGCGACTTCTCGCACAGGCTTGAAAAGAAATCGAGGGTTTAAAAAGCCATTTTTATTTATCACAATTCTTTAACCTTAACCGAAAGGCATGGACTTCGTTCTCCCGAAAAACACGGTTACTTGCGGTGAGAACTTAAGGTAAATTTAACAATAGATTCGAAAAATAAGACGTAGTGCCAGACTTCACAATTTAATTTGACCTAACAGGCCGAATCAGCAACCTTCACCAGTGATAGACTAACTAAACGGCCAGTATGCGTAGCTGCTACTAAGTTAACAACTGGAGGACAAAATAGCAAACGTGCGCAACACTAGCGAAATCACGCTGTGTCTCAACTATTCATTTCAACCGCTTAAACACTCTCTTTCACCCGCTTAATTTGCAACTTGACGAGGAAATGCGAGGGGAAATAGAGGATTCAGAAAAGATACCAAAATTGAAATAACTATGTAGTAAACTTGTAGAGACATCAAGCTATTTCGAAGCATGAGAGAGTCATTAGGATATTTTAGAAGCAGGAGATGAGGGAAAATGAGCAATATCATCGCGACCATGGGCCTCTCGATTATGCGTCGGGCGTCCTGACCACTACACCACAACGGCATGCTAAGAAGGCGGGAGAAATACCTCATAAACTAAGGAAATCCTCTTTTTCAGAAGCAACGATATGTTTGCAATAGTGAAACCACAGAACGTAGGGTCAGGAACCTTTTACGTTAGTTGAAGGACTGTTAGGCCGGTTACGTTAATTACAAAACGATGCATATATACCGTCGTACAGGCAAAGATTGGAAGCAATAGAGCAAGGTGGAAAAGATTGTTGCAGGTAAAACGTTGAGGTCTTGAAGTTGCAGGAACAATGTCAGATGTAAAAACTGTTTGAAAAATAGAACACAAAATAGAGTTCTTGATGTAAAAATTGCTGCTGAATGCTGTAATATAGTCAGTGACATGAAAGGGTATGCGTAACAGAAATTATATGATGCAAAGAAAATGAATGCTTCATTAAATAAATAATTGAAAATATTCTGTGAAATAGTTATCAGGAACAATTATGATGAATCGTGCGTAGACGCTTATACGGTTTGTTCTACAGTGGGATCAAAATTAGCAAAAACAGCAATATGTGCACATTAGGATTAGGTTAGATTATATGAATATGGTCAAACACATGACGGTTTAAATACAATAACACGCTGAACAAGTATTAATTTAGAAGTCAAAACAGCAAAAATGTTTTCAAATTTGAAACATAACGCTGCTTGTTGTTGTTTGGGTTCTAAATTAACACATGAGGGTTGTTTGTCCTAGGGTTAAGCTGTTACTGCGTGTCCTCTGGAGGAGAAAAATCTAAGATATGTGTACCAAGGTCCGGGACGACAAGCGACATAATTTAAACAAGGCATACAAGGCCTTGAACGAAACGTATTGGAATCCTATGTTGCTACAAGTAAGCTGTATATCATAAGCTTAAAAGCTCTTTTTTTTTAATCGAATGGCGGGCACTTGCCTTTTTCAGCATTGGCCAATCCTAAGAACAGAATTGGTGGTCATTTTATTGTGGAGGCACCTAATAGTCGCCCACCGTTACCTCCTATGAAGGGACAGACAATTTATATTCTTGGCCTTCTCCAGGATTCGAAACCGGGCTCTTCGGTATCGCAGTCAACTCATTTAACCACTATACCATCTGGGCAGGAAAAGCTTAAAAGCTACGCTGTATAAATTATAGGATTATTTACATCAATACAAATTAAACGTTATGTAAGACTGAGCGCAATGTACGTTTCAAGAGATAGTTCTGAGTTACGAGTAATGTGCTGTGCAAACGATTTTTCATTTTCCATTAGTTGAGCTCTCCAGGTCTGAAGATTGTTTCCAGAGAATTATGAGAGATGGAAGTCTTGTGTTAGAGTTCATTCGTGTAAGTAATATCTCAAATTGTCTACTTTATCCTAGGAGTACTAGTCCGAACCTGTATACATTAGCCGGTGTAGGGCAGTGTGCATTTGAATCAACATGGAGTTTTCTGATTTTAGGGCTGACGAGATTAGCAGACTCATGGGTGAAACGCTTTGTTTTCTCTGTGTCCTATTGCTATTGTCCGCGTTTATTTTGAATTTTCTTTTCCGGGTTGACTCCGGATTGGGAATATGTCCCATACATAGAAACGTGTATGTTGCACCTTTTCCAACATTTTTCCCAATGCACTTATGTCGTACCCTACGTGGGCTTTGATCCATTGCAGGATGATGAGACCATCGCTACCGAGAAGAAGTTCTCTAACAGAATACACAAGTTCGCATTTAAAAGAGCCATCACTAATGGCTTCAGTACTAGACATGCCGTCTGGACGTATAACTGTTCTAAAGTTTTTATAGAGATCCTGCTTTACTGCTTTGAGAAATGTAAATGTGTATTCCGCCTGAAAGACAGAATTCAGGTTTCTCAATCTACTTGACATTAAAAAATATAGTTATTCCACATTTTCGTGTAGACGGCACTGATTGTATCGTCCTCAGTTTTTCAATCGTCGATATATATTCAGGTTCTGCTGTTCCTTCTGCTATATCACTAATAAAGGCCTCATGATTATATCTTGCAGAATGTGTTTTTGCTGATACTAGTGTTTTCACGAAAACTTATCTTACAGCCAATCCGTTCAACTGAGTTCGAATCCAAATCGAACTCGCAGTACTCGATGGTCTTAAATACTCTGCCACTGACGGCCATTTAGAGTTTCAAACATGTGAGAAGAAACTGTGTACGTTTGTAAAAATGAATTCTTAAGCATACTGAATGTCGAGTTCTTTATATAATTGTGCATTTCTTGCAAACCATGGTGCTTTAGTCATGATTCTAAGAACCTTATTTTGAAAAGGTAATTTTTTCCTATATGATTTGTGGGCTGTTGTACAAATAGGAAATGCATGGAAAAGAATATGACAAATCGTACGTAAAGTGTCCTTTTGACACACAGATTCAGTTTTGGTCGGTATCCAGTAAGTGGGTATGTAATCATGAAAGCTGCATTTGCTTTCTGTAATCGAGACTATTTGGTCTTTAAATTTATGTTCTTCAAAATAAATTCCGAGGTATTTTGTGGAGCTAACCGGTGGAAGAATATCATTGCTTATATTAAAGTCAGAACTTAAGTATTTAAATTTCAGTATCTTCAGAAAGAGACACAGAGTTTCGAAGCATTTAATTTTATTCTCCGGGTGTCACACCATTTTGAGATGATATTTATTCTAAACTGGAGGTTGTTGATGGCTTGCCATTAGCAAAGTTTGCTCTTTCGGCTAATAAAGGATTTGGAATGTCATCTGAAACTATTTAGAAAAGGATTGGTCCCAAAACCAATCCTTGAAGAATTCTAGCACATATATGCTTCTTGCTAGAATATACATTTCCATCACGTACTTGATAAAGTACGACATTTGAGACATGTTTGTTATGAAATATACTATTTCACTTAACATAAATATAAGACCTTACTACCAGATGCTTTTTAAAAATCTAAAATGCTTGCCGCTGTTGTCGACTTTTTAGTGAAGGCATTAACTACATATTCAGTAACGTCTAATATTTGCATAGAAATGCTACAGGCTTTAGGAATGTACAGTATATACTGCATTCTATATTTATAATGCATTTAAAAAAAGAAAATCTAGCAAATGACGGTACTTTTAGCGTCAACTAGAAATGCTGTATATCCAGAGAATTATCGATAAATTGTTGAAAATGCTTGAATCTATTACTAACTTGTTGGGTTCCTATGCGTTTTCCGAACATAAAGTTGAGCTATACTCGTTGCAGAAAATAACAGAGTACTGGGTTTCAAAGTAAAGTGGAGCACCTTTCGCCCTTTGCTTAGTAATGAACCTTTCTATATATTATTCTTGGTAACGAACTTTTGTATATACTATTCTGTATATTATGATAATATAATTTCTATACATTATAATGTTTCTATGTGTTATAATAACCGTTCTATATATTATTTTCGATGGTGATATTATTCATTATTCCTGCTGGTGAACCTTTTTATTCTCATTCTTCTTTAAATCAGTTAGCTTCAAAATTAAAAAGTAAATATTTTTTTTTTAATTTAGTTTTTTTTATCAACAGACTGAGTTAATTCGAAATATAAATATCTTACATTTTGATGAATGATAACGGATTTAAATAAAACGTGAAACACCGCAAAATCGTGTTAGGAGACTAATGGCACTTTTGTGCTAAAAGTATAATAAAAAATAGTTATTTATTACTTAAATCGTAATGTTAAGCATGAATCATCTTATATATTCCATTAGAACATGCTTCATGAAAACCGTAATTATCCTTTCGAGGTATTGCAATGTAAACACCACCGTTATTTTGTCTTTTTCAATCAATAAACTTGAAGAATAAGCATTTCTTTGAATCTGTAGTTTTTTACACAATTTAATGTTATTTATACGTTTATTTTTGATTCTTTTAAGTGATGGAAATAGTTGGACCTCATCATCGAACCGAAGCAGGAATTGCCATCCAGTTAGGATGGACTGTGGGTTTCATCACTTTGGCACTTGTAGGTTATCTTTTCAGGCACTGGTTTTGGTTCCAAGTTGCAATGTCAGTACCTCTCTTACCTCTAATGTTCGCCTACAAGTAAGTTTAACAGTCTTCACTCTTAGACATCAAATAATACGCTCGAAGAATAAACTACTGTCAACTCTTGATTATCCTGACGCTGATCGGTAGAATCATAGAGTACGTAGCCTACCTGCGTCAAAGAGTATAATCGTTATTTCAGGGTATCCTGAGTACTGAGATTATAATAGAATTACAAAACTACATGTTATTAACCAGATTATAATATGATTTATAAACTAAAAATTTCATGACCTAAACTATTGTACAGTCAAAAGTCGTTAATCCGGACTCGTCGGGACTTCGGCGATTCCGGATTATAGATCATCAGTTTAAATCTCGTGAGATGGCATGCAGAAATTCTAAAATTAAAAATATGAAACCGTAATTTATGAAGTAAAGAACAATTATAATCTAATAAGTATCAAAATTTACAAAAAAAAAAAAAAAAAAAAAAAAAAAAAAAAAAAAAAAAAAAAAAAAACCGCTTAATATTTATTTGTTTACTTTATTAAACATTTCTTTCAATGTTGCTTCATTTTATGTGATAATACTTTCTTTTTAATTCTATAAACAGACATAATTTCTTGTTCAGTTATAAAGTTCCGCTGTTCAAGTCCCGTTAATTGCTGTGCCGAGAATACCGACTAACTTGTCAATCGAAATTTTTTCGTTTTCACAAACCTCTCTGTCACCTTCTTCATGTCTTTATCCATTTTTTGCAGCAATTCCACTTTTTGTTTGATGAACATCGAAACATACTTTCGTTTTGTATGATCCTTTGGGAGCTCCAGAATCGGAAATTCTATTTGACATAATCGAAAGTTCAAGTTTACTTTTATAGTATTGCTCTTACAGTCTGCAAAAAATAATAAGCCAGATCCAATTCGAAAATTAAGGAACAACGCAATTATCAACATTAACTGAAATCGATAATTAGATAATTTTAGCTTATACCGTCCGTTATACATAAAACGCGCACTCGAAAACGTATTCTTCGCTTGCGCACACTCATATGCGCAGTCGTAAAAGGTCTTACGCGCACGCGTAAACGCCTATGCGCAAGTGTCAACGCGGCGCATGCGCAGAAAGGTTTTAGCTTTGAGGTCCGGATTATGGGTGTCCTAATTAACGACTTTTGACTATATATACATAAAAACGGCAGATTGAATATAGTGAACTCTCGATTAACTAGAGTCATTCGAGGGATGATAGCCACGTTTAACTCAAAATCATGGTTCATCAAAGGATAATCAACGTTGCCTACCTGCTGAAGGCGACGTTGCTAAGTCGATTTCCTTGAGAGTAGTTGTCTGCGACTTTGCGTTATTCTCGCCATTACTCTTGGTCAGAGCTAGCCTGCGCGTTTGCTAAGTGTGCAGCCGTTAGGCTAACTTACTTTTCTTAGTTTTAGTCAACCCATTATCTTTGATTTAAAGCATAATTGTTGGCTTTAGTAAGCAAAAGTAGTGACTTCTAATAAAAGTTCAATAAAATAGTATAATAAAAGGGTCCTTTGCACCCTTCTTCTGTCTCTGTGGTGCTTACAAGACATAGTGATAATTCACTTGTCGTCTTTTAAATTTCGTACACTTTACGTTAGCAAAGAAAATGAAACGTCACAAGTATTTTAATATTAATTTCAATATAGGTTATTTCTTCTTCCTTTCATTATCTGTCCTTTAATGAACCATGATTTTGAGTTAAACGTGGCTATCGTCCCTCGAATGACTTAGTTAATCGAGAGTTCACTATATTCAATCTGCCGTTTTTATGTATACACTAGTTTAGGTCATGAAATTTCTAGTTTATGAATCATATTATAATCTGGTTAATAATATGTAGTTTTTGAATTCTATTATAATCTCAGTACTCAGGATACCCTTAAATAACGATTATACGCTTTGAACACTAATAACAAAAACACTATCAACAAAAAATATGAAGTTATTTTTGATTTTGCATATGTTAAAGCTATATATGTTCAAACTAGCTACCCCTCGCATTAATAGTATTTCGGGCTTCGGCTTTATTGATATCTGTTTATCTATCTTATTTTAAAAAATAACTTCAGATAAACAGAGAGAAACTGTTAGTTTACTTTCAAATTGATTAACTTTACACAGCATATTAAAAAGTTGCGAACAACCCAAGGACAAGCGGATATGAAGCAATTCCCTCTTAAAGCACGAGAAATATCGTCCATTATAAAAAAAATCTCTCACAAGGGTTAAAGTTCCTTTGAATCCCTAAATTTCACAGCGAAAAACTAACTAATTCGGCTCGGATACTTGCTTATTATATTGCCATTCAACACCTTCTTTTAAGCAGCTCTTTCTAGTGATCTGTTTGGCGTTAATTTTCAGTTAGTCCCAAACAGGGGCCTTAAACTGAATGTTCTTGAACTAATCATTTTTCGGCAGTCTCGAAATCTAAATAAAGGTGAGACCTATGAACATTTGAGTTTGCTGTTCATCATTTGAAACTTCGAATTAGAAAATCTTAAGGAGCTGAGCTGATTTGCGGTGTATGAACTATTCTGGGTTGACTTCAGTCTTAGCGAAGATATCGTCAGTGACCAATCAGTAGGAAAAGATGAAATCGCTTCTAACGAATCATCGTTCTGCGTTAAACCAGTTGTTAAAATCAGTTCATTGGTCTTTTTAAAAGTAACTGCACCAAGCTAAATGCAATTTTCAGCTTTTTAAATCGAGAGTCGGTAAACAGTTCCTTAACGGCGTCGACACTCATTTCGACCAGTTCATGCGCAATCGTATTCCGTTTTTTTTTTTTTTTTTTTTTTTTTTTTTTTAGGCAGTAACAGCGGATTGTCATTTATTTGGCTAAATTAAAGTCAAGTTCTTAAGCTGCCCAGATGGTACAGTGGTTAGAGAAGCCTGACTGCGATACCGAAGGGCCTGGGTTCGAATACCGGAGAAGGCATGGTTATAATTGTCCGTCCCATCATAGGAGGCGATGGTGGCCCACCTATTTAGTGCGTCCATAATAAAGAGGCCACAACATCTGGTCTTGTATAGATTAATAGGCTGTGTTACACTGCAACTGTTCACAATCTGCCATTGGGAAAAAAAGTCAATTTCTTTCTGGGATGTTGAGTTTTAGACTTGGATTTTAAGGATTCCGGATAGGACAGGATTTTAAGGAAGCCAAAATGATCAGTGCCCCATCTCGCCCATTTTGGCTTTTCATTCTTCAGAAGTTTGCAAGTGTAAGTTGATAATCCTGAGCGCACTTGTAACATATTGGCTTATTACTGAATCCGATCTGCCCATAGCTGAACCTCTGGCACCGAAAGCACATCTTGGGAAACCTACTACAGAGTACCTTGTACCTTCTACAGAAATTTTTGAGATGAAAAATCTGTCTTCCCACTTCCAAGAATTGCTTCGGAGCAGCCACAGGTCGTAGCTCAGGGACTCCGGTTTTCTTCCAACAGAGCTGGACAAGTTTCTTAACGCGAAAATTCTAAAATCCTTTTCTTTAAGATCCTTTAGGATTTGATCAAGATCAGTGTCAGTAGGAAGTCCTCTAATAGCCCCTTTAATTGGGGATTCCGGATTTTTCTGAAGGTATTGGAAGCAAAATACTCCATTTTCATAAAGTAAACTAACACCCTGTCCCGCATAGAGTTCGAGGAAAACGTAACACTGATTTCACTTCTTGTGATTGTAGCGAAGTAACCGTGTAGGTTTTCTTGCCTGGAAAGATTTCTGTTTAATTTCCACGTTACTTCCGGACTTGAGCAGATGACCGGAGGCAACCGTTCTTTCGTAGGCTGAGTAGAGTAGTAACAGAATCAGCTGTTGTATCCACTTCCATCTGGTCTTGATTTCCTTCAGATCAGAGAAGAAATTTTGGTACAGGGCATCTAGATTAGCAACTTTCAAAGAATCAAACTGGTTTGAGACTGGATGATCCGAAGCCGGAATATCATCTGAGAGAGGAAGCAGCTTGACCGGTTTCTTGAAAGAAGTCCAACCGCCTTCCTTGTCCCCCGTCGGTAATATTTTTTATTAGTCCCCCCCCCCGCTTCAATGTTCGATTTTTCAAAGTTAGTCTTTTTTCGGGGGGGGAGCGTTTTGACATCACGAGCAAGATCTTTAGTTTTAGCAATTGAACAACTTTGACCAGTTGTAGGTACCTTATCCTCAAGAACATTCAGTCTCTTGATTGGGAAATCTTCACACTGGAGAAGCACGATAAAGTCAATTTCCACTTTTTTTGAGTTTCGCATGAATTGGCATTTCACTACGAGCCTGGGTTTACAGACTCTCTATTTTTGCAACTGTGAGCTACATAATGGTCATCCTCTATCTTCGCTTTATGAAAAAATTTCCTTGTGTGATGAAAATTAATCGGGAAATATATTAGATCAAGCATTTCGTAGGAAAGTTGAATCAGATCCTCTATGTCAAAATCGTGAAGTAAATTTATTAACTCCATTTATTCTTTGGAACACTTGAAATCCACAAAAAACGCATACACAACTGACTGTTATATCTTCACAATTCTAGGTTCTTTCAGTATCATGTTTAAAATATTTGTCCATTTCTCGGAATCGTATTTGTATAGTTTAATCCTGGGCATGAGTGTTATGATGTACGAAAATTTGGAATCTTTGGGGAAAAAATCAATAAGACGTTTGAGGAGCCTATTTGCGTATATCTCGCGTTCTGCTTGAAACACTTTTACAGTTTAAAGTTATAGGACTCAGAATTAGAATATCTCCATTTCTATATAAGAAATAATCATTTATATACAAAACACGCGACCTGAAATGCCAAATAAAGCCTGAAATTATAATCTTAACGGCAGCAAATAAATAAGCAATGACAGGGTTCATAGCGGTCCTTACAAGTGCTTATAAGTCCTTATATTTGAAAATAAATTATAAAGGCTCTTATAGATGCTTACTTTTTCTTTAAAGCCCTTATTTTTTTGTTTTTAGTGCTTATTTTGTGCTTTTTTTAATGAACGCGCATTTTTCCTCCGTACTAAATAAACAACTTTTCTTCTTTATATGGAACGTCGGATGGTGAATCATACTCCCGGAAATAGCTTTTCCCCCTTTCTCTGCATTAACGTAACGTCTGGTGTGCGCGAGAGTACAGATGGGTGCACGTCGTTCTATTGGTCAAAGAATTGCGAAAACAGTAGAAAATTCCGGTACATTCGGTATTCTTTTCCCCCCACCCAAATACTACACTCGTTTGAATTTCTATCAAGATCTTAATAATTTGCATTCTCGTTCCGCGTGGTCAGTTCATATTCGTGTTTATTATGATATATGTTTATTAAAATTATTAAACTATTATATTAAACTATACAATATAGTTGCAGTAGCTGCTGAAGTGTAGATAAACCTCCAAAAATGGGTGTATTTTTATACAGATTAGCTATCTAAGGAATAATATTCAGAATAGCTTAAATAAATAGAAAGTATCGAATAGTCAAAATATTTTTTTTAATCCCAATACATTATACAGTACGGAGGTTCTCCCCTTCACCGCAAAATCTCTAATATTGAAGCAGCGGATTTTTTTTTTTTTTTTTTTTTTCTTTTTTGGGTAATTGTCCAATCTGGATTGAATAGGACTAAAAGTTTTGCAGTCTACCCAACCCAAGCGAAGAATGATTCTATTTCGGAAATTTAAAGCAGTCTGTTCAAAATTAGAATAAAAAACACCCCAGATTAGTAAGTCTCTTTCTTTTCCTTTATTTAGTTCTTTATTCTCCGAATACCGGCAGCTGTTCATTCCGATTGCGTAATATCACGTATGGAAGAATTACGCCGCATGTATTGCGCAATACCGTTTGCGGTATTTTGCAGAGATAATTAATTTTGATGTTCAGTCTGAGATTTATTTATGAACACTTAAAAGAGTTTTACTGTGCTTTCTAAGCAGAATATTTCTCAGTTCCGTTGGTCTATTTTTATATGATGCACATATCGAAGTGTCAAAATCATTTATTTAGCCGAGAAATCTAAAGAACCACTACAATCTCCCCCCCTCCTCTTTTTCCAGTTACGCTCGACTATACGGAATATTCGGCAATTTCCGCGTGTGCGGGTTAGTTAAGCTTTTACTGTTAAAAGATGACTGCATGAAGCAATTTCCCGTGTCCTGATTGCAGAAATGTTCCTCTGTTTTACTTTACTTGGAATATATGTTAAGGCAAAACTGTTATGCAATGAAAATTTAGAAAATGTTCGGAATTTTGATTTAAGTTAAATTATTTAAATATTAATATGAGTGGAAAAATAAATTGTATTTATTATTAGGTGCCAACCGAATACAATTAATATGGCTTATTGTTATTTATTTTCTATATTTTGAACTGAAATTTCATCATTAAATCTTGTAATTTAGTTTAGTTCTGCATAGTTTTTTTCCTCTCATTGTAAACTAATTCTGTAAATTGAATTGTCATTTTAAATTTAAAAAAAAAAAGTTAATTGTTTTCCATGGTTGAGGTAATGGTGTATTCTCTTAATAAATATTGCATTGCTCATATTTTAAATTGCAAGTCTAATTTTTCTTTTAAGGTTATGCAGTTGTGTATAATATAATTAGACAGGTGCTTATTTTTTTCCTTAAAATGTGCTTGAAAAGTGCTTATAGGTGCTTATTTTTTTAACTAAAATGTGGCTATGAACCCTGAATGACATAAACCAATGCACGATAATACAGTAATGTATAAAAACAACAATGCAATCAAATTCATTTATATATCCACAGAAATTTATAACAATATGCTGTAGATGATAAACAACGAAAATCATTTCTAATGGAAAGAAAATACTGATAGTTTCAATCGCTTGTCTCGTGTCCATTATCTTTGCATTCCATGCACTGTCTTAGCTTTTCACCTCCTTTTTAAAATACATTTAAGTTACTTGAAAAACAGTATGATAGCTTTTGCCATTTTTTTGTACACCTAGTTGCTCAAAATGTTTGGCTTACTGCCCCTTTAGAAGGCAAATGTCCTTTTAACTTTCAGCACTGTAATGTCCTTTGAACAAGGATATATCTTATATTTTCAGAATGTAAGCATTGATTAAAATTGCATCAAACGCTTTAGATATTTACTACATTTTCAGTGCCTTGAATAATTAATTAAAAGACATCACTCAACATGGAAACAAAATTGTGACGATCTCATTGCATTTACAGATCTGACAAACAATGTACAGATTCTTACCAAGCACACGGTGTGTTATATATTAAAATAACACGCTACGTGGGTATACTGGATAATATTCCAAGTATGGTCACAGTTTTAGAATACTTGTTACGGAGTTTGTAAGTTCCAATTCCTTAGAATTACTGTTTGGACCAATATGAGTGAAAGGTCGATTAGGTATAGTTTTTGTAAAGTTGAGTGACCGTAATATTTGTTTTCAAACAAATTTTTAAATGATTATTTAAAAAATATTAAGCAATCAGACTCTAAAGCATATTTTAATTTCCCTAATGCTGCTCTTTTTAATGCATCTTTGTTTACAATCGAACCATAGCTCATCCGATAGGCCAGAATGCCTATTTGTAGGCGAGAACATGCATATTGCAAGACTCAGATGAGAAGGGTTAGTTCATAGAGCTTTCCCCCATGAAACAGGAAGGGAGGAGTGATGACGCAGTTATATTGGCGCTGAATGCAAAGACGCAGTTCACAGCAAAGAAATTTAACCATGCCCATATTTGGGAAACTATATTGTTGCCAAACCGTCTGCCACCAGCGAAAGGAAAAAGGAGAGAATTCCTAAATGCTTTTATGATTACTCAATGTAGATATTGCAATTTCAGATAAAAAGGTGCAGTTAATGTCATCTTAAATAGTTTTTTTAATAATTAGTATTTAATGAATGTACACATAATTTTGGATCACTCCTTATCTTCGCGAAATTTTATCATTTCAGGTTTATTCCTGAATCTCCTCGGTGGCTGCTGATACAAGGAAAGGTCAAACAGCTCGAAAAAATACTGATCGAAGGAGCTAAATTGAATGGCCAGGAATTAAAATACGCAATCAAAGATTTGAAAATGTTGACGGAGCAAAAAGTAAGATTATTTTTATTGTTGCGAGTAATCTTCATAATATGAATGTAGCTAAATCAGGTCCATGAATTCATCATTCGAGAGAAACGAATCGTTGGCAAAGTTTTGAAAAGATTTGTTGGGCTGTCACTGACAAAGCTTTTTCACAATTTATTGGCAACAGTATAAGGCTGCCCAATTCTGTCCCAATCTGGCTCAAAGTTGGTAGAATCTGTACACGTTTAGATTCATGTTAATTCAAATGTCCCCATGCCACACTTCTCTACACAGAACTAACAACAAAATTCTGGGGTGAAAATTTTTTCAAAGTTTTGGAAAATAATAAAAATTCAATTCACTTTTAACACAGAAGAATAAACATTCTCTTATCTACTAAAATACGAGTCTAACTTTCCTGGCGTGCTTCCAACAAGAACTCTCAGTGGTTAAACTCTAAAAGGGCTTCGCTCTTTGTTCTCGAATGCTTGCACACTCAGAGATTCAGTTCGTGAATACAGCATATCTCTATTGCTCACATGCTTCCAATAAGAACACTCGTGAACTGTAAACAAGACCAAGGAATCAATTCTTTGAATCAGTTCCGGAGCGAATCCTCCAACTCTAACGGGTACATGTTATAAGGTATTTCTCCCGCCTTCTTAGCATGCCTTAGTGCTCGGTGCGTATTCGAAAAGTCCGTGGTTCGATTCTCAGAAAGGGCATTGCTCATTTTTCATCTCTCCTGCTTAAAATAACCTAATGTCTCTACAGTGGCGCAGAACTAAAATGGTGGTGGATGATGATTCTCCACACACCCAGAATTTGGCGATTGGGTCCCCTAAAAACCCAAGTCGCCCTTTAAAAGGGGAAGTATAAAAGGTATTTCTCCCGCCTTATTAGCATGCCTTCGTAGTGTAGTGGTCTGCAAGCTGGGCGCGTATTCCAGAGGTCCGTGGTTCGACTCCCAACGAGAGCGTTGCTCATTTTTCAAGTCTCCCGCTTCGAAATAACCTAATGACTCTATAAAATTACTTAAAAAATTAAGAAGTGGAGAGATTCGATTTCCCGGATTGTCACAGATCCCTCGCAGTTGCACCATTTCCTTTGGAGAACGAACATGATGGCCCCACTAAACATCTGCAGCGCATTGGTATATATGATAATCCTTTGTGCAACCATAATTTTGAGATGGACAGAGATCATTTGCTAAAATGTTCCTCGTTAAAGGAATAAAACCTATACAGTATTGGTAGGCTAGAGAGTTGATGCAGTTGACATACAGCATCTTATTTTCTTAATGTGGTCATTTTTCATTCCATTTTCCAGTTTCGATGTAGTTATCGTAAAGAGGTAGTTACCGTTCCGTCTTTTTGCAATTCAACTTTTTTGTTTCTTTCATGCTCCATTCTCATGCATCTTAGATGCATGGGGGCCAAAGACGTATAATCAAGTGCCTTTGCCAACGGACTCCTATTGTTTTGTCCTGCGATTGCTGTCAGAGAAGACGCTGAGTCACTGAGTATGCACAAGATAATGTTTCTAAACAAATCTTTATCAAAGGAATCGTTTACTAAATCAGTGCACAAGAAACGTTTTGATTTCTTCCATAAAACAACATAGAAGTGAAGCATTTTGTTTTTGATTAGTCGACACAAGCAGTTATGTGTCAGCTTTTCAAGCAAATGAAAGCTGATTCACTGAATGATGTATGCAAAAACATCTACCGAAAGCTCGTGTTTAAAACGTATTATAAGCTAGAGGTATCGACAGGCAAAAGAGGAACTTAAAAATTTGATTCACATCAAGAGAATGTTTGATTATTGCTAATGAAGCAGTAAAATCATGCATTATAAAACTAGACAAATGTTCGTAAGGTAGACGAAAAAGGAAATCACACAGCAATTTAAATGTGCGCATCAGAAATTAACTGATTCAGGTCTGTACTTATGTAAGTTCCAATTTAATATGAATTAACATTAAAAACTCTCAAATTAGTTTCTTTCTTATCCAGGACTGTCTTTACATAAATTAAGTTACACAAACAGAGAACTGTTTGAGAACTTCATCATAAAATGTAAAATCAAGGATTTTTCAGCTTTAAGAAGAAAAAAAAAAAAAGAAAAGAAAAGAAAAAAAAACTAGAAATGCCTGCTTATTCTTTATATTCTTATCGTTTTGTTGTTGCTCTTAATTCATTACCATTGGAGAACTTCTGAGAAATGGCAAACTGACAGCTCTCATATGTGTTGGTCTTTCAAAAGGAGGAAAATCTTCAGTTCATCTTCCAAATTCAAGCGATGCGTTGCTTAACAAATGGAACGATTCTAAAACAAAGTACAAGCCACTGGATGATTTTTTTAATCTTGTGGTGTTGCGTGGCCCCAAAAAGGGTTCGAAAAGTGTTCGGGCGCCAATGTGGTGTTGCGTGGCCCCAACTGCTATGAACTGGAAATTACACAAGCTCTTAAGAAGGGATAAAAAACAGTTCGGCTTCTAGCTTTGCTCGGCCTTTCATTATGGGGAAGGCCTTTAATAATGATTTTTTGAAATTTTCAAAGGTATATGTTTGGCCTCCGATTCCCCTAATAAAAATTTACCTATATTCTTCTACCATAGTGAGGCCTGTCCTCTTAGTGCAGACGTGGCAATGGCAAATTTTTGTCTTTCAGGCACAGGGTATAGCTGGAAATGATTTTCGAGACCTTCTAAGAATATCGCCACCGAATTTTTTCCGTCGAAATTGACGTTTGGCTTCATTGATGCTCTCATCGTCTGGACCAGGCATCCAAATCCTTCTAATTGAGTCGCCATTTCTTGTTGTTGGACTTGTACAGGAGCTTCCATCCAGTTTTCGGCCATTTCAGTTCGAAAAGTGTTCGGGCGCCAATGTGGTGTTGCGTGGCCCCAACTTGCCCGCAACAGTAGTAGTTACTGCTATGAACCGGAAATTACACAAACTCTTAAGAAGGGTTTAACTCCCTTTTTATTCCACTTTAGAAGTTACTGATGCGTTCACTTGACGCTCACAAAATACGCCGACCCGGCGGTTAACTAAAAATCGAAAAGTACAACTAAAAATAAGTAATCAGGATGAATAAATAGCAAGGTCACTACCTACGAGGCTCTATAAACGTGACTAACTTAACTGCGTTCTAAGATACAGCTGAGATTTCAGCAAACTTTCTGAATAAGAAGTTGAAAGATTCAACTAACTGCCGAAGTAGGCTCACAGGCCGAAACGCGCGGTTCTTAAATTTCTACCTAGCAACCTTCACTCTCGTGAATCAAGAAAGCACACCTACAAACTCGTTTTCCTTCTATTTAACTCAAAAATACTTCCGCTGAAAATTTGAATACTTTGCGCGTTCTACTAAAATTTACATACTCTGGCATTGGCAATTCCAGGGGAAAGTAAAGGCTTGACAAGAAAGATAGCTTAAAATAAATGTTAGTTAAAATAAATATAAACCCTACAATCTTTATTTCTAAAGAGGGATATAATAATGTAATTTATAATTTATGTATTACAAAAATGCATATTTTATAATATGCTCGATAAAAATTGGAGTAGTTAAATCTCTAAATTAAAAAATTTGAATTTAAATTTTTTTTTAATTTCGAGATTTAAATTATTTAAATCTCAATTGGAGTAATGTTCTTAGTTAAAAAAATTGCGATACCATTACAAAGTAAATCGTGAAATTTCGCAGCCTATGATTTACAAAAAATTTCCTGAAAAGTTTGCAACCGGGAAATGTCACCAACGCCAAATAATGTTTTATATGAATTTTTTTTTCGAAAGCGCTAATACAGGAAGGAGGGTAAGTTAGGGTAAGTTATCTCAATGGCAATGCACATAAGAACTACAACTTAAGGGGAGAGATGCCTTGGTACAGGACTTTCTAAGGAAAACTAGCTCGTATTCATATTAAAGATGAGAAAACCATAAACCCATAATAGAAAAAAGGAATCATATAGAAAACGAAAGCTCTCGAAATTCTCTTCATGTTACTCACGTAGGCACATGCTTCTATTTTTGCCATTTTCACTTCCGCAGCTGAAGTAGGTTCTATATAACCTTCGGAGCTGTACTCTTTATAATGTACTCACATTACGCCTAATCACGTTGCTTATAGTTGCGTTAGCCTTTGACATGGTCTTTTATTTATTTTAATTATATCAAATTAGTATGTTTAAATTTTATTTTGTCTTTTTTCAGCCTGGACAAGATCGAAGCACTGTTTTCGATCTTTTCAGAAGTCCTAAAATGAGATGCAGAGTGCTCAATATGATTTACCTTTGGTAAGTATCTGCACTATGATAAAAACTTTAAAAACTCTTTACATATTGTAAAGACCTTAGTTTATTCTAACCAATTATTTTTAGTTCGACTTTCCTTTCCCTCCTGATTACAGTTTCTTGCCAAAATGTAAATTTTAATGACGTAGTATGGAAAATCTACGTGTG
Source organism: Stegodyphus dumicola (assembly GCF_044657685.1). Lineage (NCBI taxonomy): Eukaryota > Metazoa > Arthropoda > Arachnida > Araneae > Eresidae > Stegodyphus > Stegodyphus dumicola. Next base: position 179,901,349 of record NC_140776.1, on the reverse strand, counting down.
TTCAGAAGCAGTATTTAAGCTACGTTTTAAGAGCTCGTGAGGAGCAGTAGCGGAGTCAGTACTGAGTTTATACTGCACATTTGAAACAGCTCTCTAGTTGGTGTCCCTGAAGGACTATTGATTTCGTTTTGCGATTTTGCGTTGGTTCACTATAAATGTACGTTTCACTTTTCAAATTGTTGCCACCACATGTTAGAGTCTTGCATTATATTTGAAGAAATTAAATAATGAAAAATCTGCATAAATGTATGCCTATTTCTCGCATTGCGATAAAACAACGGTACCTAGAGCCATCGAATTTTGTATGACGTCATCCTCCTACGAATATGGGCATGTGGAAGACCCAATTTGAAATTTGGAATTTGTTTTATGATCGATTTCCTGTTTTGTAAAACTTTAACGAAATTTTTAGTATCAAAGTCAACGATTTGAAAGCGAGCCATGGCAACGTTGTACAGAAAAAACATTTTTATCTCCAGCGCGCGAGACGCTGTATCGGAAATTCTAAAGATATGCTGAATTTAAAACTATTTTGCTATATTACTGTTGAACTGAATTTTGTGGTTTAAGTGCGAAGAACGTGATATACAGTCAAAAGTCGTTAATCCGGACTCGTCGGGACTTCGGCGATTCCGGATTATCGATTTTTCCGGATTATAGATCATCAGTTTAAATCTCGTAAGATAGCATGCAGAAATTCTAAAATTAAAAATATGAAACCGTAATTTATGAAATAAAGAACAATTATGATCTAAAAGGTATCAAAATTTACAAAAAAAAAAAGCTTAATATTTATTTGTTTACTTTAATAAACATTTCTTTCAATGTAAGTTGCTTCATTTCATGTGATAATACTTTCTCTTTAATTTTATAAACAGACATAATTTTTTGTTCAGTTACAAAGTTCCGCTGTTCAAGTCCCGTTAATTGCTGTGCCGAGAATACCGACTAACTTGTCAATCGAAATTTTTTCGTTTTCACTAACCTCTCTGTCACATTCTTCATGTCTTTATCCATTTTTTGCAGCAATTCCACTTTTTGTTTGATGGACATCGAAACATACTTTCGTTTTGTACGATCCTTTGGGAGCTCCAGAATCGGAAATTCTATTTGACATAATCGAAAGTTCAAGTTTACTTTTATAGTATTGCTCTTACAGTCTGCAAAAAATAATAAGCCGGATCCAATTCGAAGATTAAAGAACAACGCAATCATCAACATTAACTGAAATAGATAATTAGATAATTTTAGCTTATACCGGCCGTTATACATAAAACGCGTACGCGAAAACGTATTCTGCACTTGCGCACATGCATATGCGCAGTCGTAAAAGGTCTTACGCGCACGCGTGAACGCCTATGCGCATGTGTGAACGCGGCGCATGCGCAGAAAGTTTTTAGCTTTGAGGTCCGGATTATAGATCATTCCGGATTATGGGTGTCCGAATTAACGACTTTTGACTGTATAATATATAAAGGTAACAGACAAAATGTTAAAAAAAGTCCCTTCAGACGTAATTTAAAATCTGAAACCTTTCAGATTTTTATTTTATTTTATTTTAGTTCAGCCATAATTGTGAGCACCGAGTGCGTGCATCCTGCTACGTTAGTTCAAATAAAAACGTTATTTAAACCTTCTTCTGTAGTATCTGTTCTTCAAAGATATAGCGAGAATTTGCTGCTTAGTCTTCTACGTAGGGTTTATTGTGAATGCTCCCAGAAAGAGAGACTCTACAGTACAACCTATTATCTTACAAAATCAGCAGAGACACTCAGCATAGTCTGTTACTTTAAAATAGGCATTTCAACGTCTTAGCAACTCTCCGCTCATTTACCTTCGTAACGTGTGCTGTCATTACCGTGCAGAAGGAATTAGGAGATTTCAGTTAATTAGAACATTCGACTTTTTTACCGCAGCAATCGTTGCCATGGTTATCAGACATGGTTTAGAGGAAGAAATGGCCTTGAAGTGCCTAGTGTATCTTTATTATAGGTTAAAAAAGATGGTAATGTTGTGGAAAGTTAATACAGAAGCACTGAAAAAGAAGTTCCATACTACTGTAATTAAAACGTATCGCTAATGGTTCAATAAAACACAAGATTTCAATTTATTGGTGAATATGAAAGTAGTAACTAAGGTGAGTAATATGAGTATATTTTCAGATCTAGAGATTCTAGGAAAAAAATCATACAAGCAATTACACGCGTCAGACGAGACATTTTTGCCAGAATGTGGATCGAAACTAAATATCGCTAATACGTGTAGAAAGTGAAATTTTCTAATTTTGATCACGATTTTTTTGAGCGAATGAATTAAACAAAAACACTTTCAACCCATCTCATATAATACATACTTCGCAGAAACTTTTCTTCAGGCGAACTTTGGCAACTCATTTTGTAGCCAAATTTAGTGACATTTTGGTCTGGCCCTGTATCACCGTAATAAGCATTGCAACTGAATAAACGTAATTGACCACTATGTTAGCTGTAACCGTGATTCCGCTCTCGTATTGCTTGACCGGTTGAAAATTATTTAAGGCCGAAGTCGTTTATTTATTATTGTTGCGAATTTTAATTCCGCGTGAACTGAGATAAATCCGAGTTAGCTTTCTCTTTAAATGCGCTTTGCATTGCGTTGTGTTTAACGTTCTTAGTATAGTACAACTCCAATTATCCGAACCACTTGGACCGGACCCTATTCGGATAATCAAAAATTCGGATAAATGGAATTTTCCGAAGAAAGGGTCTACGTACACTTTAATTAATTATTGTATGTATATGTTAAAAATAGGAGAAAAAAACTGTTTTTAAAGAAAGGATGTTTTAAATAATTAAAATGGAAAGGGAAGACTTTTACGTATATGTTATATAGCGTACTGTACAGTACTTACAAGGGCTGAAAGTCATTACTTTCTGAACATCTCGGTCAAAGCAAGCTGTTTGACTGTCTTCCTCCGTTTTCGAGTAGCCAAGTCGCGCATCCGCTCGATAATGCATGTGGTCACACTCGGGCTGACGCTTCATCCACTTCAACGCAGTTTCAAGGCTGGAAGACGCTTCACTAGCTGATGGTCCCGTTTGTGTTTTAACTTCACTATTAAGGTCATCTTCTTCTTCGACACTTTCTTCTCTCACACTTTCAATAAGTTCATCATCATTTAGGATTTGAAACCCGGGGTCTGAAAAATCACAAACCATTCATTCTACTGCATCCTAAGCACTAACTTTTGAACATCCAGGAATTTTCAAAAGAATGATTCTTAATTCCTCAGGTAACACATCATCTTCATTTTCTCCTGTCTCTTTCCTTTCCTTTTCTCTAGCTTCTTTTTTCCATTTTCTCATTTCTCTCTCTTCTTCAGATGATTCTGAAAAATATTGAAATTCTGAAAGGGATTCGGATAGTCGAAGTTCGGATAATTAAGGTAGTACTGCAGTTTGAAGTTCGGATAATTAAGGTTGTACTGCAGGTACTACTGATTATACTGTGTGATACTGTGAACACTTGTACGAATATTTCTGTGAAAAGTTCTGGTATTCCGAGTTCCGATATATTTCTTTTGATAAAAATAGATTTTTAATAATCTATTATCGGAATTCAATCTATTACGAACTTGTACGCAAGCAGCAATATACATTTAAGAATCATTGTATTTTTTTTTTTTTTTTTTTTTTTTTTTTTTTCCAGGATAGTAAATGCCTTTATGTACTATGGTTTATCTTACAACACTAATGACCTTGCTGGAAATCCGTATTTGAATTTCTTCCTTGCCGGAGCACTAGAGATTCCAGCATACGCGTCTGTGTTCTTTGGTATAAAGAAATGGGGCAGAAGACCAACGCTGACCTTTTTCATGCTGGTTGGAGGCTGTGCATGCGCAGCTATTATAGCCGTCCCAGAAAGTAAGATATAACTAATTAAGATAATAATTTTCGATGAAACATGTTCTGTTCCTTCTTTATACTCTCGAACAGCTTAAAATTATGTGGCATACAAGCCAAAAAATAACCTTGCAAATTGTTTTATGGTTTTAACATAAAGTACATGTGTAACATGCATTTTTTACTTCCTTGTATGAAGTAAAAAGGAGGTATTGTAATCACGAAAATTTTCAGGCATATTTCAAAGAAAATATCCATTTTGACAGCTATCGAATGCAATTTAAAGATATTTCTGCGTGACATCTGTACGTAAGGACAGAATAAAAGATTTCCCCCCCCCCAAAAAAAAAAATTATGAAACTGATTTAAAATGAATTCTGAAGAGAATTTTTCGTGGAGTCTGTACGTACGTACGTATGATTCTCGCATAACTCAAACACGAGTAGCCTCAGAACATTGAAAATTTGAATATAGGACTGCTATAACATGTAGATGTGCACCTCGTATTATGATTACAATCGGCCGCACCAAACGTATATAAATATATGTATACATATGTATATATATATATATATATCCTCTCTGTTAATCGGCTCAGTGATCTCAGTTTCTTTACTCTTATATGTTTGTAAGTTGTGCATAAGTTGTTTAAATGCAGCTAAGCCTAATTGAGTTTGCGATGGCAGACATGTTTGTTTACATTTTAAACTCGGCAATATAGGGAATTTGTTGCCAATCTGGAGAAACTAAGCTTCGCAACAACAAAGAAAATGCCTTCTTTTATTATTGCGAATTAAATTATACCTTATCCATTCTGGAAATTAATCGAGGAAATAAGTTTTAAGTTTTAATACAGATATTTTGAGTTTTTATGTATTTTTGCCTTGTCGCGAAGTGAGAACTGAATTAATTGAATGAAAAATACTGAATCGTCTGTTAAAAACATTTTTTTTTTTTTTGGTTCGTTTGTTTGTTTGTTTGTTTGTTTGCTTGTTTGCTTAATTTCTTTTATACATCGTTCTAGATTTATTATGGTATTTGAATAAAGCATGTGGCAACGATTAGCTAATTCTTCAAATGTATAAATTTATATGCATTCTGAGTTATAATATGATTGAAATATAACACTATTAAGTGAACCTAGCGCCTAGATATAGTGAATAACAAATATAGTGAATTTTAAAGAGTGCGTTTATTCTATTGAAGTTTATGCGCTATCGGCGAAGAAGATTTTATTCAATCCAATAGGTTTAAATAACATGCAAGAAAAAATGAGTATAATTTAATATTCCGTACAAGGAAGTCATGCAGTGTACGCATTAGATTTTTTTAGATTAGCTTTTTGCAAATGCTGTTTCCAGAAGTGTGGATTTCAGTAGGTTCAGATTTCGCAAATAAATTAAAATGCTTTGCATGTTAAAAACTAAAAGTATTTTTGATGCGTTTATGTTATTCCAAATTTTCTTACGTATTTACTTGATTTATTCATAATAATTTTTAAACTATTTTGCACTGTTATGCAGGTGCAGGTATAAGTAGTCGAGACACCAGAATATCACCATTGGTAGTACAAGATTAAATCTCTCCGCACTAACTGTGCAGTTCCGCGCCAATTTTGAGGAACACCCCGGAACAGTTCGAGGGTTTTTCACCCCTCAACACTAAACACTAATCTCTTAGAGGACTTCCGGCTTGCTGTGATTTTGAATGCTCCCTTGCCGCACAGATAAGCAACAAGAACTTTCTATTGCAGTTTTTCCTTATTTATTGTATATTCTACTTAATTTTAAAACTATGATCTTTAGAGTATTTGTATACATTTATTTCTTATGTTACATTATCAATTCTTAAATTCCTAGTGGATAGATATTGAAATTGTAGATATAAGTTGAGTAGAACCAGAAATATAGGTATATAACCTTCTATCGGGCTTTGACGACAATCTTTGCCCTCCCCCCCCCCGTTGGCAGAAATTGGCGAATTTTAATCAAATTGGCGATATTTCCAAAAAATAAGTTTCGAAGCGTCTCGCTTTAGCACAGGTTATGTTTAGCTGGAGTAATTGGTTGGCATCTGCTATACACTATTAGCAAAGTATCTTTAGATTGGCGACTAAAGACACTATCGAAAAGAAGCACAAGTTACAAATCTGAAAAATAAATTTCTTATTATTATTACCTGAGTCCTTTCGTCTCACAGAAACAAGAATCTGCATATAAAGCCTTAAAGATTGATTACTTTAAGAACTACCTCAATGAGCTAAATAAAAATTTCTACCGTAATGCTGAAACAAATCATGTTGCAAATTTTATTGAAATTTCAAACTATGAAGTTATTCCAGAAGAGTACTTTTCCAGAGACTCTGCAGCACATCTGTTCGGATTTAAAAGATTCGGAATCTGTGACATTTCTGATATAAATATATTTATATATATCCACTCTGTTACCCGGCTCAGTGATCTCAGTTTCTTTACTCTTATATGTTTGTAAATTGTACATTTTTTGCTTTAGAAATGATTGAATTATGTTGTTCTTATCTTCCGGTTAAGGTGTTTATGCCTTTAGTAAATCTCTATGCAATATTTTTAGAATTATCAACAATTTAAAAGTTGTTTAAGCGCAGCTAAGCCTAATGAATTTTGCGATGCCGGACATGTTTGTTTACATTTTAAACTTGGCAAAATAGCGGATTAGTTGCCAATCTAGAGAAACTAACAGGGTTGCCACTCAAACAGGAGAATGAAATTCCCTGACTTTCCAGGTTTTCCAGGTGTGTTTCGAGAAAATTCCAGTCTATCCGCATAATGTACTTTGGCTACGCTAAGAGGTAAATTAATTATGGTATTACTTGTATTGTGTAGCAAATTCACTTAATTATTCAATAAATCCCAGAAGACATTTATTCTTAATTATTCTTGGTATACTTTGTTTGATAATTTTGTTTACTTTTCCACTTAAGAAACTTAATAAAATTTAAGATATATAAATTGGATAACAAATGTATGTTTTAGTTAATTATTACTCATGATCATCACCAGTTCAACACGAGGCTAATCCGGCCCTTATAAATCACAACGCAATGCTAAATAGTTAGGTTAGATTTTAGGTAAATTTAATTTGTGTGAAGTATGTTCTTAAAAAGCACCTTAACACTTGAAAACACAAGTATAATTATAATAGTTGTTGTTTTCTCCATTGAAGATTGAGATTAGAATCTTCCCAATCTGGAATAAAATGAGGCTTTTTTTGCAGACATTCTGCAGCTAAACGAAAGAAAGAAATCTATTTTTATAAATTGAGGTATTTTATATTTATTTCGCAGCATACATAAGGAAAAAATATGTGCATTAAATTTCGTGATCGTATGTCAGCATACTGCTAGAATTAATTTCAAGATTATGCCAGAGAAAATTTCCTGAAATTTGGAAATATTATTTACTAATAATAAATAAATTTAGAGGGAAGAAGCATCATTAAATTATATGAATAACATAAAAATAACGATAATTACTTAAAAATTGAATTAGAATAATCAACGATATTTTAGCGAATATAGTTATATTACATGATTAGCCTAGATGACAGATTACTATTTTTTTATTTTACTGCAAAATGGCAAGGTATTTATTAAAAACAAAAAAAAAAAAAAAGTTTAAAAAGATTTTGCGGTAAAATTCTAGTATACGGTAAGGCTTTGGCACGATTTTGAAAATTGTCGCCAAGACCAAAATGACCCGTTTACTGCGCATCATCATGTCGCCAAATCCCATTGTACCATACATGGAGATTATTCTAACCAAAGAACGTCTATGCAAAGAATCTCTAATTCTTTGGTCTATGTAAAGAAGAAAAGTTCCATACAAGTAAAATGCTATTATGCCGCTAGAATGCGGAGGGAAAATATGCCAAGGGATTTGGCGACGGAACCTGGCGGCCAGAATTTCCCTCTCCGCGATGTGTACCGGAAATTGAGAAACGTTCTTTGACAAAAAGAAAGCTACGAAAATCCGTTTTTAAATTATTGCGAAAAATCCAAGAAGAAAGGTTTTATCAAAGGACGTTTCTTCTTAGATTTTTCGCAATAATTTTAAAAACGGATTTTCGTAGTTTTTCCCCCCCCCCTGAAAATTACTAACCCATGAATTAATTTACTTGCGCCAAAAAATATTTTCTTTTCCTTTAGAGTTTAACCACTTGCGCTAAGAACTTCACGGTTGCGGTGCCGTGCGCTACAATATAGCAAGCGGTAAAGTGTCTCATTTACGCCGCTCCGCATCTGCGAGTGCAATCCAGAGCTGTAACTCGAGAAATAAACAATCTCGTTGTTAGGCGACGTGTGCACCATGTTATTTTCATTTTTGCGATAAATGCTTACCGACGTGGTGTTCACGTCGCTCGCAGTTTGAGACAAAAACATCTCGACGTGCGTGGCACGTCTTTTTAGCGCAAGTGGTTAAAGAAATTTTAAAGGATATTCATTTAATGAACTCTTGATAACGTGACCTTCGAACTTCCACACCGGTTTCGAGCTTTGGCAGCAGATATATCACGCATGCACAGCTGTTTCCCTCTATGATGGAACGGAGCCACGTCTGTTGCAGAGAGGTTTTCCTTCTTTACAATACATATTCTTTGATTCTAACCTCCATGGTACCGTATACTAAGATTAAGCCCATTTTGTTTTATACGAGAACAGGTACTTTCTTTAGTTCATGCACTGCACATGCGATTCTCGAGAATACTGGAAACCAAAAGTTGCGGGAAACTTGCTTTGCCTTTCTAAAAGAGAATCAAATTGGAGCTGTGAAAATTGCTCTATGCCAGCTGCCCGAATGACACTCACGTGATACGCAATTCGCCAAAAAAGTTATCTCTTCCGACGTCGGCGCAAAAATCGCTTTTTTTGGCGGGATCATTGTATGAACTTCCCTGACTTTTCCAGATTTTGACAAAAATACTTAAATTCCCTGACTTTTCCCTGAATTTTTTGGTCAATTTTCGAATTCCCTGACTTTTCCCGGTTCTCCCGGTTTTCCAGGTAGCGTGGCAACCCTGAACTAAGCTTCGCAACAACATAGATAACGCCTTCTTTTATTATTGCGAATTAAATCATGTGTAATCCATTCTGGAGATGATATACTGGGTTGACAAGAAAGTAATTTCGGTTTGCGCAAATAGGTTGTTATTGTTATTACTGCTCACTTGTCTGACCTATAGTCAACCAAAGCCCACTAAATTCCTCGGCGTGTTATTTTATCTTAATTTAAGGTAGCGTTATGTTCGTTTTGTTACTCTTATATCAATTTGATATTTTTATTCTTTTTAGATTTGGCAGCTGACACTTTTAGATTACTACAAAAACAAATTTCGTGTATTTTTATTTAGTTTATTTACAGTTTTAACATGGAGTACAAAAATAAACATTTTCGAGATATTTCCCTTTTTTATGCTCATAAAGGTAAGAAAGCAGATGAGGCTCACAAAGAAATATGGGAAGTTAATGATGTTGACATCTTCTTACAGCGCATGCGTTGGAATTGCTTTAAAAAACTTCGTTCACGAGATTTTTCAATGACTAACGTTCTCACCGACCTTCTTAAGTTGATGATGACAGAATTCAAGCTATACATGAAACTAATCGTCATATAACTGTAAGAGATGCAAAAAGGTTAAATGTATCCCACACAGGAATTGAAAATTACATAAGATGTCTTGGATTCGTTAAGATGTTCGATATTTGAGTTCCACACGAATTGAAAGAAATTCACGTAACACAACGAATCAATGTTTGGGATGCGTATTTCAAACGCAATGTAGTAGACCCTTTCTTGAATTATCATTGGGGATGAAAAATGGATCGTCTACAATAACATTACCTCGAAAAGAACATGATCCAAACATGATGAATCAGACAAATCAAATAGAAAGCGAAACTGCAGAAGATCATCTGTCAATTTGGTGGGATTACAGACGCGTTTTATATTTTGAGCTGTTTTCAAGCAACCAAGCGATCAACTGAGATGCTTACTGTCAACAGCTTATGAGACTATAGGACGTAATCAAAGAGAAAAGGCCAAAATTGGCAAATCGCAAAGGAATCGCGTTCCACCACAACAATGCGAGGTCTCACACATCTTTAGCAACATGTGCGAAATTGTTGGAGATCGTTTGGGAAATAATTCCCATCTCTCGTATAGTCCGATCTTGCACCATCGGATCATCGTTTATTTCAAAGTTTATAAAACTTCTTAAATGGTAAAAATTTCAGTAATAACAATTATAAATCATCGGATCATCGTTTATTTCATAAACCTTAAAATCGTTTATTTCAAAGTTTATAAAATTTCTTTAATGGTAAAAATTTCAGCAATAATAATTATAAAGTATTTCTCCCGCCTTCTTAGCATGCCTTCGTAGTGCAGTGGTCAGCACGCTGGGATCGTATTCCAGAGGTCCGTGGTTCGATTCCCTGCGAAGGCGTTGCTCTTTCTGTTTCAGAAATAAGCTACTGACTCCACACAATAACCTCTAATTGTGCTTAGTTAAGTTTTTTGTTTATTAACACCAGAAATTCTATCAGCATGGAATCATGAAGTTACCAGAAAGAAGGGAAAAGGTCATCCAACAGAATGGAACGTATTTTGGCTGATTAAAGTTCAATTTTTGTATAGAAAAATTGAATTCAATTTCAAACTTAAAAGCTGAAATTACTTTCTCTCCAACCCCAACATCTCGAAACAAATTTTTCAAGTAAATCATCCTATGAATAAGGTTAAAGCAACCTTTTTGAATGTCTTAGTGGCTTAGAGCAATTTTAGAGCAAAATCGTCCTATGTAAACGAACTCTCTTGTCAGGTAACCAATTCGCAAAGAAAACTTATAGCATCGCCAAGCAACTATGTCACATCTTACAGAGAGGCCTTTTTAAGGAAATTGTCGTAGGTCTTTGGCTCCAGTTTAATAATGAATCAAATGAAATCATTCAACCCAAAAACGAGACAATCGAAACTTCTCTTGTGCAAAGTTAGATTGTTTGATTTGAACTCTAAAACTGTGGCTTGAACGTTTGGAAGTCTCGTTCAGTATTTTAGGTCCACCAGCGGCCGAGCGGTAAAGTCGCTAAACACTGGTAGTTCGGTCCGAGGTTCGAATCCCGCGAACGGGCTGGCTGCATGGGCGTTTTCGTGGTTTTCCCCATGTGTAACGTGTATACGAGCCAGTTTCCCTTGAAAAGTCCTCCACGAAGACATTCCTCCCCTTAGGCAGATAGCCCCCGAGGCTTTGCCATAATCACACACACACACGTTCAGTATTTTATTGTCTGTGGTAGTTGCTTACTTTCAGCTGTGATTTTGAGGGCGTTAAGTGTTAGTTAAGACTTGCGCTTTCAAAACCATCAGACTGGAACGGTCACGGCATCGCAGATTATAAGATAACTGCCATTTTATAATGTTCCTAAAATGAGAGAGTTAAGCTTTAAAAATGAGACGGCTAAAAACTATATTAAGAACTTATAAATGTGATTTGATTATTCTAACATAATTTTAATGTATGTATGTTTGATTTAATTTGATTCCAGTTTATGGGCGTAAGGTTTAAGCAAAGGCTTTTGGAGCCAAACATGAATGGCTTTGATTCGGTAAAACAAAAGTGTAGGAATTTTATAAAATTCAATTATTCAAAATAAAAGTGGTGATGTTTTATGAAGGAAAGAGTAAAATGGCATCAAGCAGGCTACGCTTGTGTCATGTGCGTATCTGGTATATTCTAGAAACTGTTTGTCATAGTTTGTATCGGTAATATAAAATTGGTCTTTTTCTTTTCATTTTCTTTTTTTTAAACCCAAAGGGGTGGTAGCTCAGAAGGGTTATTAGTTTCAAAACGGTATTTTGTGGCGTTTCACTATTAACGGCGAATCACTTTTTAAAATTTTGCCACCAGAAACATCGCCTTGTATTAATTATATTTAAAGAAACTAAATAATGAAGAATCTGCATGACTGCATGAATGTTTCTCGCACTTGAAAAAAAACGACGGTACTTAGAACCATCAGACTTCACATAATGTAATCTTCTACTCGAACGTGGCCCACCAGCGGCCGAGCGGTAAAATCGCTGAACACAGGTAGTTCGGTCCGAGGTTCGAATCCCGCGAACGGGCTGGCTGCATGGGCGTTTTAGTGGGTTTCCCCATGTGTAACGTGTATACGAGCCGGTTTCCCTTAGAAAGTCCTCCACGAAGGCATCCGTCCTCTTAGGCAGATAGCCCTCGAGGCTTTGCCATAATAATACACACACCACCCGAACATGGACACCTGCAAGTTCGAACTTTGAATTTCGAATTCGTTTTATTATTTATTTCATATTTTGGAAACCTTTAACGAATTTTTGATTAACAAGCTCAACGATTTCAAAGCGAGCAGTGGCAACTCTATACGGAATAAAATATTTTTAGCTTCAGCGCGCGAGACTGTTTATCGGAAAGAAATGCTGTTTCAAAATATTTTGTGAAATCACTGTTGAATAGAATTTTATGTGGTTTAATAAATAAAGATAACACATAAAACGTTAAAAAACACCCTTTTTGGCGTAATATAAAATATGAAAACTTTCGGATTTTTCTTTTTTAATTGCTTGAATAGCATAATGGTAACTACAGTATCAAGTAATACATCAACTGTGATTTAGCCAAATATCTAGAGAAATTTTAAAGCTCAACAACAAAAAAAGAGAGGGGAAGTAAGGAAAGGTGGAAATTCACACCAGACTTTGAAAAAAAAAATGCAAATACCTTTGCGCAAGTTAGCCACGCCGGTCAGACCATTCCCATTCGCCCTTGAACGTACTTTATTCTTGTTATCCTGCTAGTAGTTTAGTAACAGCTCCGCTCTTTCTGCTTTCAGTAGCGTTTCCACCAGTTTCTTTCACGTTAACAACCATTTTCTAAGGTTCTAGAATCTAAGAGAGGAGTACATCGAATTTCGATCCATTTAACATTTACATTAAGTATTCTTAAATTCATGACTTTAATATATTTAATTTTTTTAGGTATTTCATGGCTGTCAACGGCATTCGCCATGATTGGAAAATTTTGTATATCGGGTTCTTTTGGCATTCTTTACCTATACACGAGCGAACTCTTCCCGACAGTTGTCAGGAATGTTGCAATTGGTACATGTTCGATGTGGGCCCGTGTGGGTTCTATTTTGGCACCCTTTGTCAAGGAACTGGTAAGTTAGTATTTATAACTGACCTTTGATGTTAAAATATACGTCTTGTTTCTCCAGCCTAGGTTATTTTTAAGGGTAAAATTATAAATAACTGGCTAATTAACATAAAATTCTCTGCGTAGTTTTAGAAGTGTATTAAAAAATCTGCAATCTTCGTCATACCAATTTTGGTTTAATCCTAGTATCCGGTGCACACGGGATTTGACTAATTTTGGCGACTTTATGATGAGCAGTAAAAACGGGCCATATACGATGAGTAGTTCATTCAAAGAAAATATGTAGTTAAACATATTATATACTATGTATATAATATATGTACTATGTGTGTATATACATATACTATGTGTGTATAATATATATATAGACGTTCTTTTGATCATTTTTGGTTTTGGCGATAATTTTCAAAGTCGCGCCAAGGCTGCACCGGATACTAGGATTTTACCCCAATTTTTGAGATTGGGATCAAATTTATTTTGCAGAACATCAAAACAAGCAATTCATTTTTCTTCTATCGGATGTTGTGCTTAAAACTGTGCTTTGTTGTGACAATGTGTCAAGCATGAATTTCAATCTATCATTCGCGACGGATAAATTAGCGCTTTCGGGACAAGGTGTAAATTTTACAGGCATTCAGAAGAATTTACAGAAGTTTGATTGGATTAATTTTTATGGCTTCGATCGCAAAAAAAGAAGTTCGTTTGGATGCAGATATTTGCTTGCTAGCATCTCATTTCGCCGAACAGGTTTAAGGGGGGGAGTTTCAATGATGGGGGAATTAAACGTAGATATCTAACAAGAAGTAAGCTGACACAAATTTTATGTTTTGTGTTCTATCTAATATTTACTTATTTAATTTTTTATGTATCTTAAGTGACGTAATCATTAAGTGGCGCGTATTTGAAAAACTCATCCCATTAAAATTATTAGTAGTATACTTCATTTAAGAGAGATCTAATGATTGTATTGTGATATAATAATAGGGTACTTTTCCGTTTCGCCGGCGCAAATTTCACCAAGCAGACTTTATTGGTGACAACATACGGTATACACATAAAAAAATATTTTAAAAATGTTAGTTCTAAGAATTCTTTTTTTGAAGGCATAAACATTTTAATATCGCTTAAAATTTTATAAAAAGCCAATAAATAAAGACAATAAATTTGTAAAAAGGCATTAATTTAAGAATTTACTATGCTTTCATGGTTCAATATCCTGATTCGAGGGTTCATATCACGTGCATTTTTTGAAATAAACTTTTATCGTTATCATACTAATATTGTACCTGTTATGCAATATTAGCATGATAACAATAAAAGTGGTATGGTAAATACGTGTAAGTTTATTGCCTGTAAAATTTACACCAGAATTTTAACTAATGAGCGTTTTTACAATGGCCGGCAGTGAAATTAAATATTTGTACTACTCCGTATAATATTAGTATATATACCACTTTTTTTAATATATATTTAACGGTAAAAGTGTTAGCCATTTCTTTTTCGATTTACTGGAAAACTGGTAAACAATGTCTATTACACACCTTATTTTCTTCAAATTACGTTTGTTCGTCTTGATAGTAAAATTCGGTAGTCTTCAGCTATACAAGGCATATGAAGTTTGATTGGATTAATTTTTATGGCTTCGATCGCAAAAAAAGAAGTTCGTTTGGATGCAGATATTTGCTTGCTAGCATCTCATTTCGCCGAACAGGTTTAAGGGGGGGAGTTTCAATGATGGGGGAATTAAACGTAGATATCTAACAAGAAGTAAGCTGACACAAATTTTATGTTTTGTGTTCTATCTAATATTTACTTATTTAATTTTTTATGTATCTTAAGTGACGTAATCATTAAGTGGCGCGTATTTGAAAAACTCATCCCATTAAAATTATTAGTAGTATACTTCATTTAAGAGAGATCTAATGATTGTATTGTGATATAATAATAGGGTACTTTTCCGTTTCGCCGGCGCAAATTTCACCAAGCAGACTTTATTGGTGACAACATACGGTATACACATAAAAAAATATTTTAAAAATGTTAGTTCTAAGAATTCTTTTTTTGAAGGCATAAACATTTTAATATCGCTTAAAATTTTATAAAAAGCCAATAAATAAAGACAATAAATTTGTAAAAAGGCATTAATTTAAGAATTTACTATGCTTTCATGGTTCAATATCCTGATTCGAGGGTTCATATCACGTGACCCCAAGCGATCTCATTTCACGTAAACTACTCCACAAAAATCTAATGCTCTTAGTAATTATCTACATTAATTTCAAGTTAAATCTTAATTTGGAACACAAGTTTAAATGCAAGAAATATTTCAATTCGTACGAATAGCTTACTCAGAAATTTAAAACCGCAGTGCTTTAATTCGCTAATGCATTCTCATTATAATTCGTGAATTCTAATGACCTTGACTTTACCTTTTCTATATTTTCGGCTTCGCGTAAGCGCTGTGATTGCATCCTAATTGACTTAACTACCGAAATGGCCTTAGACATAAAACTGAACTATCTGATAAAAATTCTATGTAATTATATGCCAGTATTGAAAGAAACAATCAGAAAAAGCTGCAATATGTTTTGAAAATGAGGCGTAAAAGGTTACCAGCGAGAATATTCTGTTTGGCATCGGTTGTACCATTATTGGCGACTTTTTCGCTTGCGCCGGCAAAACGGAAAAGTACCAATAATAGCTATATATGTATATTTAAAACGAGAGTTTAGAAATTTCAAAATTCAGATTATTATTATTAAAGTTGCTCAGTATGCTGCGAAATTTATTAAATAAATAATCAAGAGATAATAATTAAACAAAATGCCGTTACAATCTATTCTAACAGGCAGATTGAGGAAAAAAACGGAAGCAAAAATGAAACAATTTAACGACATATTAAATGTGCAATAATAATAATATTATAGATGTTGAGTTGCTTTGGTAGTTTAACTAGTTCCAGACTCCTAAAAGACATAAAGCGAATTTTCGCTGTGTCTAAAGCAACTACAAGAGACTTTAAACAAAACTTTGAACATAAACGCATTTCTTGTGCTAACAGAATCAACCGCCACTTGGGGCGATGTAACTAAAGTAGCAGTCAAATTCAAAAAGTAAACTTATAGTCAAAGACTACGTAAATAAATTTAAATGTAAGCAGACTCAAAAACTCTAATCGGCTTATTCAATTAAAATGTCAGCGGCAATAACGCAAAGCCGAAAATCTGCAAAATTATCAGAGCTGACAGAGATACAGAAACATTATTTTTAAATGAAAATGTTTCTTACAGACGATTCAGTTTCCAATGATTAAAAGCTATGAAAAGTAAAAAGAAAACCAGCCTTCCGAATTAACGAAAAAAGAACAAAGATTGTAACCAATTTGTAGGAATTAAAATAGACAAAACTGAAAACATTAGAATAAAAATTTCAAAAATAGCCTAGCTTCATAAGAAGAACGAGGGAATATGATTGGGGATTAAATCCTCATATTTTGGAACTACTGTTCAATACGGTGAAAGAAAAAAATTTTTAATTATGGAGCTGTTACCTTGGCTATACCTGTGACAGAAAGGAAGAAGCAACAGTTCCGTGCCACTCAACGACCCTTTCTCCTCAACATAGCAAGATCCTTTCCCACCACTTCTAACACTGCTTTGTGCGTACTCTTCGGAATACATCCTTTATATCTTCTATCGGGGCTAACCAAAATATTAGAGCTTAAGAATAAGCTTCCTTACATAAATGCAGACAGCTCACAATTCAGATTTCCTTTCCTCGCTGCATGCAATAGCGAACTTAAACATGCTTCCGCACCAGTTCAAGAAATATTTTCACCACCTCCAAAAAAATCGTCGAATTAAAATTTCGCTTGGCTGGGTGAAAGCATGAAGGAAATAAAAACGAAGTGAAAAACGTGAATAGAGGAAACGAAGACGTCGACTCCCTCGCTTAAAATGCAGCTACTACTCTTGATTCTGAAGATTTTGATCATTATTCAGGTGATGCACCCTTCCCAGTTTATTACTACGAGAGAAATACCTATTCTTCAACTCGGGAAGCGTTCGCTGTTGTGGGCACCCGCGTTTTATAGCTTTCCAAGTATATCAACGTATGAGAGATTTTCGAACTTTTATGAATTTTCAAAGTAAACCAAGTGACCAGCTACAGACTAAGTACCAGAAATTATAAGCAACTCTGTACTATATCCTGGGTAACAACAAGATGTAGCTTTCGTTGCGGGTACAACACATGTAATTAGCCAACAAAGAGGTAAAGCGTAACCTAACTAACCACTGCCAGCCACCAGGCTTGGAGACTGCGAGCAAATTACAAAATAGCAGAATTGCGTGTGAATAATAAACAGTAATGAGAATTAGCTTAAGTGCGAGCTACTAGAGTACAAAAAGACCCAGGCCAGATGAAAACAAGATAACACGTAAAAGGCAGTGAAATATGTATTAAACATACAAGAATATCAGGAAAACAGATGCAAATGGAGCCTAATTTTGGGCATTAAGGCCCTTACACCTTATCAAGAATCTCATATAAGACATGCATCTTATCTAATATGTTTGCACAGTTTTTGATTTAATTAATTTTACTTTTGTAAATTCGAATGATTTGGGTAAGATTGCGCCAAAGGCTCGATGAAATTCAATCAGAACTTGCATAAGTTCGAATAGCTAAATAACATGGGTGTTTCTTCCAGGGTTTTGAGGGGGCTATCAATTTGGGTTTTCTGTGTAGCTGCTTCAGCAGAGTCATTTCGTGTGGTACAGTTTTTGGCTTAAGTGCCTGTGTTAATGCCCGACTTAATTTGGGAAGAAATTTTACTTTCTCTAACTGAAGGAAATTTCGAGAAAGTCCTGTGAGACGCAACATGTCCAACAAAACAGTTCTCACACTTGGGTTCTCCAGGCAACCTTGGTAATACCAATTACTAGTTCTGTAGATCTCAGCGACCACATGGCGATTCTCGGTCGAATGATGCCATTTCTGGCTGCTCTGACACTCAGGAACCTGGTTTTTTATGACATATTTTTCAACCTTAATTTGGAAAAACATGAGCTTTATCATGTCATAAATCCTTTAAAAGTTTGCAGTAGGTAATATCTGCGCCTGACAAAGGGGCATTGGGGCTTTTGTCTTGTATTTCGTGAGCTGCACGATTTTTTGACCAGTAAAAACTTTTTCAGTAACAGCTTCTAAAATAAAACTAATATTGAGGTCAATCATCTCAGAAGAAAGCCTCTCCTCATCTAAGAGTAAGACTTTCAAAAGCTCACCACTCAGTCGGCCAAAAACTACAACTAAGGCAGTTCGTCGCTTAAAAAAAGAAATTGATAAAACGTAATTCCCTCTTTCGATTTCGCCACAATAGGCGGAATGTTGATGGTCTTAGTCTTATCATCAGTATTATGAGTTATATTAACACAATTAACGTTAGCAGCATTTACCGATCTGGGGGGAGGATGAGAATTATCAGGAGTCTGACCAGTGGTAGCTACACTAGTATTAACACAATCAGAGTTCAATATAGTTTCCTCAGACAACTGTGTTTACAACGAAGAAGAATCTTTAGAACACTTCCTCTTCTCATGCCTATTAATACAAGCACATCACAGCGTTAGATCAACTAAAATGAACTCGAATTTTGAAGAAACATCATAACTAATCCAAAATCTCATCACAAAATCGGCAATATTGTAAAACACCTTTTGGAAGAAGAGTAAGATATTTGTGAATAGAAACTGTTACGAAAAAGTCTAACATTTTTCTAGACTGATATTTTATTTTTAGCTAAGGATAAATGCAAACATTTCGCTCTTCAGTTTGTGTACAACTCTTGAAAATAATCAGCATCTTTAAAATGTAATATCTCGATCCATTTCTGTCCTACGGAAAACAAACTTTTGTATTTTTTCTTATATTCTGAACTAGCTGCTACGCGGCCAGCCTTCGTCTGCTTTTAAATGTACCAGAAAAATTCCTGAAGGGAACATCAAACGTTAAATTTAATAACTGCGCAGAATTTTACTCTGCTGAACAACTTAAAAAAAATGTAATTCATATAACAAAATTGCAATGAAATAAGCAATATCCCTTAATACAAATATTAATTATCCTAATAAATAGCCTTCTGTCGACAAACGTCCAGTATCCAAGAGAAACATATTGCACAGAATTATCTCCCTCATTTTTCCAAAAACTGCACAGAATTATCGCCCTTATTTTTTCAAGTGGCAACAGTGCTGATTTTCAATAGTCAGCAGTCCAGTATACAACTGAATGAAAACCTGTTGCCAAAACCACATTTCTAAAAGAATGATTCGAAATGATGCAATAAAATCGGAAAGATAAAATTAAAAAAAAAATCTGATTCGAATTTTTAAAAAAATCGCTTCGAGGTGCACTGGCTTTTGTCTAGATGTACCTATATACCAAATTTCGTAGTCCTGCGTCTATTAGCTTACGCGCAGCACGAACAAAAGACACTCTTTCTTTTATTATATGTCTTTTATTATATTCTTTTTTATATTATATTTTCAGAAACATAAGCATAAGATCGGAGGAACGTATAGAAAGTTACTTTCTTAATTTTTTTAAAAAACTGTCCGTTTTAAACTTAAAATTGCAAAAACAAGCGTATTTGTGTTATTTGAAACACATTTGCAAAAGGAATTATAGGTCTACGGCATGCGGGTGTGAAAATAAAGACTGAATAAGGATTTATGTGGTCACGATTTTAGAGTTATTAGATTTTTTTGAAGCAGAAAACATGAAAATTTGCAGTGTTCTCGCTGGGATTCGAACTCCGGATCTACCGATTAGCCACTGGATGTTCTTTTCAATTACACCACGATCAGGAGGGAGGAAGGCATTTTACATTCTCGCCCAATTTAAAGAGCAACTGGAAAAGAGGGACTAGGCTGTCAAATCTTGATGCTGACGAATCATCATCTACCACCTTTTTAGTTCCGGTACCACTGCGGAAATCATTTAACATTTTTATTTTGGAGCAAAAGACGTGAAAAATGTGCAATTTCGTTGCCGAAATTTAAACTCCGGATCTTCCAATTGCGACCTGGACGTCATTTCCAGTGTCAAAACTAAGGTATGCAATAAGAAGGGAGAAATACCTTATACGGTATACATACCAATTATAATATAGCTAGTTTAATTTTAAATTTGTAACGTTTAGAATTTTTAAATTGAACCAGCATTGAAACTAAAAAAAGTGGGAGGAAATAAAATGTAAGGAAATGAAAATGTAATGAAAATTTTCATTCTTTTTATGCAGGGTAAAGCCACGCATCCTTCCGTACCTAATGTTATCTACGCCGTCCTCGCTGTGTCCAGTGGGCTTCTGGCACTTCTTCTGCCGGAAACTAAAGGCCAAAAAATGCCGGATTCTTTGTTGGAAGGAGAGCATTTTGGAGAGTGAGTTTATTTATGTTAGCTTATTCAGTTTTGATGATTTTCCGGATTCAGTTATCTATCTTCTTTCTAAAACAGCGAATGAAATCATAACAAGGATTACATTTTAAGAGCACTGTTCTTCGGGAATATAAAAACTGAGTTTTATCGTTATGAATATGCTAAAATCCCGACACTGAAGAAAATAAAGCTAACGGCTTTAAATAGTTGGTCTACTGAAGAAGATAGCTAACTATACTTGAACAATATTTTTAAAATCTCTGCTTATATTTAATAAATGTGAAAAATCAAGTAACAGAACATATTGTAATATGAAAAATGGTAGAACTTTCGAAAAGAGATGAAAATCCATAGTTGGAGTATTGCCCTAACTATGGATCTGTAATAGTATCCTATTACAGATTACGGCTCCAACTAGAGTTCCAATTACGGATTCGTAGTAGTGCTTGTCCGTGTAGTGCTAATGATCTCATGGCGCCTTTTCGCTAAAGAACTGCATTTTCAACATTAGTAGATCCATGAAACAGCTCTTTATTTTTTGATGGGTATATTATATGGTTAACATATTGTTACTCTTAGCAACCTGCCCCCCCCTTTTTTTTTTTTTTTTTTTTTTTTTTTTTTTTTTTTTTTTTTTTTTTTTTATTGATTGATTGATTGAAGAGATTTTGAAGAAGGGAACTGATTTTTTCGTTAACATCATATTTCCATAGCACAACTTCTGTCTTAAAAAGTATGTTGAAGTATTCGCGTTGTTTGGGGCAAAATACTTGTATCACGTGCCTATCTGTTGCAATGCAGATGTGTACTTGTTCTAATTAGCCTCCAGATGATGGTGAAATAAATAAATGGGGGAAAAAAAAAAAAAAAAAAAAAAAAAACAGAAACCATTCTACTCTTTTTTAGCCTAGGTAAGTAAAAAACATTAACCCCCCCCCCGAAAACCAATCTGTTTTTTCTGGAAAAGTCCCGAACAACTTGTAAAGCGTCCGGGGGGGGGCTCCAAAGCTCTAGGAAAACAGTCTTGCATTGTATTGTTATTGGTATATTGACAGGCAACAACTAATCCCTAGAAACGAAGATCATTTAGTTTAGTTGCGAAATAACTCATGCAAATTCAGAAGCCCGATGGCTAACGCGCCTCGTAGAATGTACTCAAGTCTGTTTAGCCTCTGAGAAATCTTTGTCAGCAGATTTTTAAATTGCGCAGCGGGAATTTTTTCCTTGCTCAGTTTTCTCAAATTAAAGCATACATATACTAATTAATATGTACTAAAAACCACCTGACTCTTAGAATTTAGTGCCCTGGAAGCGACAATGCTTCTTCGGGGAGAAAATGCAGACAGCACCATCGTGCAATTCTTATCTATACACAAAAAGAAATGTCAGTACTCTTCTGTTATAGAGACGGAATTCACAAATGTAATGTATGTATGTGTGTATGTGCATATATATATGTATGGTATATACACATACATCATACGTACGTGCATATATACACACATATACGAACACATCCATCCACAGATACATGCATTTACGAATCCGGTCCTGATAACAGAAGAGTACCGAATTGTCTTACGAGCTGCAGCTCACTCGAGAACAAACTGACCGAATCTTGGGCTCAAATATGCATAAGTATTGAATGATTTGGAATGGAATACTTTAAATATCGTATCATGATCCTCCCCGACATCATCTAATTATGAGTGATCAACACAGAGCAGTCGTGCGCCTCAAAGCGAGGCAAAAAGTCAATCTCCGAGAGCGTCATGATGGTGATTGCAGAAGCATCACAACAGTCCGGGTGATTCGTACATTTTTTAAACACTAAAAAAAGGGGGGAAAACACAAGAATACTATGGATGCCTATTCAGGACCAGCTTCAGCATTTTCGGCGCCTTAAACGATTAGTACAACTGACTCTTCGCATAAACTAAACATATTTAATAATTGAAAGGAAAATATACATTTGTTTAGTTGTTTCTTGTGGAAACAACTTAGCTGGCATCTTTCCAATACTGGCATTCTAAAGGGCAGCCTGCATTGTATGCGTTTGGAAGCTGGCCTTTCGTCAACGCTTCTACCCGAATCACCTCTCCGATTGAAATCTGTCCGGACAGGCTTGAAACGTTCTCCATGTTGAAGTGGTGTCGCAAACATCGTCAATGGTAAAGGTAAATAGGAGTTATCGAGAATCAGCTTGAGCGAGGAGAGCAAGTATTGAACTGGATTACTTGGATTATGATCAAGCATTGAAAGATACCGTCAACCTACAACTAGGGATGTGGTTTTTTTTTAAGGGCAACTCGTTTCACATTGACGTTACAGGCTAAAAAAACCCACAAATTTTCATAAAGCTGTGCTGTTTGATTGGATTTCTAATTCATGCTAATCTACTAGTAATTAGCGGTCTTATCGTTCGGCCGCTGGTAGACCGGTGAGAACAGAGATCATAGTTAAATTTTGCCAAATTTTAGTTAATTTACAATTTAACATGGTGCTCAAGCAGGGACTGCCAATAACTGCTATTTTCCCTTAAATTAACCAATTGTTAATATAATAAACCAATTGAAACTGTTGAAACAGATATCTATGATACATTAATAAATTAGTAAATTACTGATCATTAATAAATTGAATGACGGAAGATATTGATACATTAGAAAGGAAACGAGGCCACATAAAGACTTCCATTATAAAAATAACTGGCAGAATCAAAAATGAATGTGAATGCAGAGGAAATAGAAATTTCCTTAACTCTTGTTTGAAAAATCAAATGAATCAAAACAAACAAATGCAGATATAGGAAAATTCATAAGTATAAAGAATCTATACTACGGTTTAAACGATTTGGACGAATATATTGGAAAAATAACTTCATTTAACTAAAAAGCTAACAGAAAGTTGAAATAAATTAATACAGAACAATAATTACCATTTCGAAGTTTTATGGCAAGAATTGTGGGTACTATTCGGTTTCGAGGGCCGTAAAAAATCGCCAAACTATTGTTGATGCCAATGCTGCAATAAAATAATTCGCTGCAACCATAATAATTGCCGCAAGAAAGGAAGTATAATAGTAAATAACTACCTAAGATTGATGTTTAAAATTTAGATGAAAGGTTAATTTCATATAATACTTTTTTATTATTATAATTTATATGAAAAAGGCTAAACATGACTGAATGGAAGCATAAGAGTCAATAACTATTTCAGATCATTATTATAATTTATATAAAAAATGCTAAACATAACCGAATGGATGCCTGCATCGCTATTTCGCTACCGACTTATCACTAAAGCATAATTTCATCTCGTTGGTTAAGTTCAAACGGAATTTTCTATGATGAATGATGCCTTTTCTTTGAAAATATTCTCGGTACAGTGCAGAATCGCTCACTTATTTGTTCGCCGCTTTTTACAAGGGTAAAAACAATTGGATTTTTGTCAATTTTCTTTTAAGTGAAAATAGGTCGATGTGTACATAGATAAAGTCAAGGGTGTGCGCAATGCCATTTTTGTGCAATTCTAGGATTTTTTTTTAAGTGAAAATAGGTCGATGTGCACATGGATACCAAGTATGTGCAATTCTTAAAAACGCGTCAAACAGTGGGTGATTCTGCACTTTACCCAAAATTCTACTGCCGAGTTTTCGTCATGGGCGATTCCCAAATTGTTAAATCCATAGGATATCAAAAAAGGATTTAAAATCAAAAAAGGATTTAAAAATTAAACTAGTATTTCAATGGCGTCTTAAGAAATATAGAACTATTTAAACTTACGCAGTCTGAAATCAGCGCGTACGCTAGATTTGGCGCGCTGTTAAATAGGCGCGTTTGCTGGATTTGGCGCTTTTGCGCGTACATTTTCGCACAATTTTTTACGGCCCTCGAAACCGAGTAGTACCGAATTGTGAATGGCTGATATTTTTGAACACTTTTTCATCAGCCATACACCAAAACAAAGTGCTTGTATGCTTGACAATATAAATTCCATCAAAGTAAGTATTCCATCAAAGATTGGACAGATGACGATTTCTTAAGAATTCAGTTTCTGAGCTAGCTATTGTTTCGCTATGAAACACGATTGCGTATCAGACGGTTTAGAGGTTAAGTTATTTAATTACGGCAAAGACTCGAGGGCTATCTGCCTAAGAGGAGGGATGCCTTCGTGGAGGATTTCTAAGGGAAACTTGCTCGTATACACGTTACACGTGGAGAAAACCACGAAAACGCCCATGCAGCCAGCCCGTTCGCGGGATTCGAACCTCGGTCCGCTGAAAGCTACTTTCCCGCTCGGCCCCTGGTGGGCCAGACGGTTTAGAAACTAGCCAAAGAAAATTACGAAACTTCAGTAAAACTTCTCGCAGAAAGATTTGGAAATAAAGATATGTTGATAAACGCACATATAGCTAAAATTTAACCAAACTGCTATCAGTCCTCAACACTTCGTTCAGAAAAAGGTTTCGAGAAATTCTAGCTAGTGGAAATTTTACGCAGTTAGTCTCCTTAAAATCAGATCCTGTTATCTTAATTCCTTTCACTGGTTGATCTACGCGAAAACAAAATCTAGGGGAAATAATTGTTTTTACCATCTGTGCAAATATTGCAACCAGTAGGCTTCCATCAGCAGGGGGGAGAAAGAAAAAATTACCTTTAACTATCAATCTTATGACCAGTGACTCATGTTATACGCAAACATCATGCGCAATGTGCCAGAATAGTGCTGCATGTTTTCCCACAAACTCTATCACGGGGCAGAAGTTTTATGCAAAGATTCTGATAGGTCACATTTGTTCTGCTGTCTGAAAAATAACATTGAGCGCCGGACAAAAAGACTGCAATGCATAAGTGAATTTGAGTAGGTGAGGGTTATTTTGAATTTACTATATTACTCACTGCGTAAGGCAATTTGAAAGGGTTAATTTGTAGAGCGAAGATAAGGAAGGTTGATATGCCCACTCATTTCTGGACCTCTATGCCCTAAGTCCTGAATCCTCGATATTTTCTGATCGCGCTGCATTTAGTAAGCTTGCAAACTTATGACATAGAATTAAATAGTTTCAAAAAAGTTTTAACGCAAACAATGTTTTTTCGTTTCTTAATGCCGTTCTGTTTCCCATTCAACATATTTTAAATTGCTAATTGAGATGATTCCTTAATTTCATGGAAATGACATCATGTCTTAAGTGATGATGATATTTGATTAAATCGTAATTCAATGAAATGAAGTTTCAGCGATTGCTTTTAACTTGTTAAGTGTACAAAAGAGGGCGCCACGCGTCGGTTGTCGGAGTGCATCCAGCGAGATTTTCAGAGCAGAAAGTTCTGAGTTTTTCCTTTAGGAGCATGTTTTATACATAAAATTCGATATTAAAATTTAAAAAGATAATATTAACATATTTAGTTTTTCAAAATTAAATTTTTGTGTGTTGTTTTATGATTTAATGGAATAAACGAGCCCATAAGTGTTAAAAAGAATATTACGTATAATTAGTTCAATATCAAACATTTTTTTACTCGTACTAGTTCACTGATACTCACGTACTAGTTCAGTTCACTGATTTGAACCGTCAACCAGAAATTCACCTTTTTCGTCGACTGATGGCGGCCACCTGGCTTTTACTTTCTTTTTTTTTTTTTTTTTTTTTTTTGTTTTACTGATGTTCTTCACGGGATACAGAGTAAAAGGAGGCGCTGCTTTCTGAAAATCAAATTCACTATATGTTCTTAGTAGTGAATTTTAGTTTGATAATGTAATTCATCGTTTCTTAATTTGTCGTTTTCGAAGTTTGCCATTGTTGTCTTTCTAAATTTCCAGTTAAGATAAAAACAAAATTCAAATTAACTGCGAATACCATATAACAACAGAAAATCTCACAGTGTGGAAATTAAGCATCATAGCAATCCCCGCCCTAAGACCGCTATTTTAAGAAATTTACTACCGTTACATTGTATACGGAATTTTCACTCAACTCTTAACAACAAAAGAGGAACTTAAAGCTCTATGATTATGGGATTTTTCTCGCTTTTCTTTCTATGCACATATGGCGCCAATGGGCTCGTTACTAGTGGGAACGGAATACAGGAATTGCATAAATGAGTTTTAAAAATTATAATTCAGTTTTCGTGATAAAGTACACGAAAACTGTGTGTGAAAATTCGTCTGTGTGATAAAGGGTTTCCATCGCCAACTCAGATAAAAATAAAGTACTATAATCGACTTAATTGTATGTGTCGAAAGTAGACTTACCAGCATACGTCTAAATATAGAGCAGCTGTGCAA
Organism: Stegodyphus dumicola; assembly: GCF_044657685.1. NCBI lineage: Eukaryota > Metazoa > Arthropoda > Arachnida > Araneae > Eresidae > Stegodyphus > Stegodyphus dumicola. The sequence continues at coordinate 179,874,515 of NC_140776.1, read as the reverse complement.
ACTGATCTACCTCATTAATGAGACTGCCAACATTTATTTTAACTTTTGTTGTTTTTAAGACTAATCTCGCTTGTCTGATATCAGAACAAGACCACTAAATCCATTGTGGCAAGCGTTGCAAGATTACACCTATCGCTGACAAGAGCCTTGAGTGACAGTACGATTTTTCCAATTTTGAGGAAAGGCATCTGGAGGGGGGGGGGTTCCGAGGCTCTCCCACTCCTCTTTTCCTACCACTAATCCACACGAGAGGACCTTCGGCCCGCCATATATTTAGAATGCCCCCATACCGCAATGAAGCTATATACATTTGCAAGCATCCATGCCATCTCCGGAATTCAAGCCGGGCCATTCGGTAGTTAGAGCCACTAACCGCTATCCCGTTTAAATGACTAACTTTTAGTTAATAAGGTAACGATTAACCAAACTCAAACAGCCTTGAATTAAGAATAAACGATTTTAATTACTTAATATCAACATATAAATAGGAAGATAGCCTCCGTTACATGATCAGATTTATCACGCTAAGCTGCAACTCTGGCTGGATGAAATTAATCCCTCAGGCACATTTAATTAATTAAAATCCCGGACGTGGCAGTCTCACTTGGGATAAATCTCTGATAAGAGTAAAAATGAATTTTAATTAAATTTAAGAACATAAAGTTGCTTTCGAAGGGGATAAAATAAGGTGGTCTGCAAAACATTCAAAATTCAAGAAGTGTTCCCCACTTGAAAAAAGTTTCAGAAACCAGTGCTTAAATTGCGCCGGAGCGCACCGGAGCCCTAAATAAGATGAGCTCCGGTACTTCTTTTTATAAAACTGAACCACAATTTAAAGGGAAAAAAAATTAGAATTCCTGACGTTTTAGTTTAACAATAAGCAGACTTTGCAATACTCTATTTCCCTAGAAACACGAACTCATAAGAACATGAGATATTCAAGTAAAGTCCCTTCACGCACATGCGGAAACCTTTCCCTTTAAGAAAGGGAATAAATTTGGGGGAGTTTGTTTAGGAACGCGTAAATTTCTCGTCATGCCATCGTATCTAGTGTATTGTTATCGATGCTTACAGTTAGTTATCCTCGCAGGAAGGAAAATTTGTGTTCTTAAATGTGCGTTAAGTGACAGCGAGTGCAATAAGAGTGAAATATTGAGATAAACTAACTCCTCAAGCAAGTTCTATACATCGTCTTTTTCCCACACTATCCACTAATGGGGGGAAAGCGTAACCAGCAACTTTACATTCATCCTTAGAAATCAGATTCTCTAGGACGCATTTTACCCCTGACATACATGTGCTTGATGGCTATAATTATATCACCACAGAGCCGCGGTCAAAGAAAACGTTCTGTCTCACCAAGATTACCCTCATTTTTTGTTTCCACCCACTCATACCCCTATTCTGTCTCGCCCTGGAATTTTCATTAAATATATTTAATTTTTGTGATGATAAATGAACTCCCCCCCCCCCTACGATCAGAGCTTAAATTGGGCCGGATCTCGGCACCGGTGCTTCTTAGTTTTTGTAATGAATCATAATTCTAGCCGGAACGCACCGGAGCCCTGAATAAGAAGTCACTTCTTTTATGTAATTGAACAATTTCAGTGGAAATTTTATCTCAAAAATTTTATTTTAACAATAAAAAATTAAATTGAAATTTAATAAGCGATTATTAATATATCTCTTTACATTTTATTTAATTTTAATTATTTCAATCTTTAATTATTTCAATAAATAAAAATTAATTATCTAATAATTATCAATTAAATTTTAACTAACTAATTATATAATAATTATTGATTAAATAATAATTTATGAACATTAATTAAATAGCTATTAATTAATTTGACAATAATTAACTATTTAATTTTAAAATGATTAATGAGTTTAATAGTCATTTTATTTATTCAATCTTGTTCTTCTTTGCTGACGGTCGTCCATAGGGCTCCGGCACTTCTAACCTTAGAAATTAAGCCCTGTCAGAAACGCTGGTATAATCAATGGAATGAACGTAGCTTGTAAGTGTTAAAAAGATGTTTATTAGTTCAAGATCAGTGACTTTCAGTTTCAAGCCCAAAATATTCTTGTAAGATTATTTTATTGACAGGAAGGAAATCGTATTCCAAAGCTGTATCAGCCTTTCAGGTAAACGTAAATAGGCTGACTTGATTTTAATCTTATTTTTTATGACTTTACATAAAATTTGTTTTGTGGCTTCACAACTCTTTTACATAAACTTTAATTACATAACTTTTTATCCCAGAAGAGCTATTAATTTCTACACGGCATTTTGCGTCTTTTCACTATAAACGGCGTTTCACTTTTTAAATTGTGGTCACCAAATATTACCGCCCTCTATTACATTTAAAGATATTAAATAATGAAGAATCTGAATGAATGAAGGTATGTTTTCCGCACTATAAAAAGCAACGGTACCTAGAAACATCCGCTTTTGAATAACGTAGTCCTCCACTAGAATATGGACTCCTGGAAGCCCAAATTTGGAATTTCAGATTTGTTTTATTGTCTATTTCATAACTTTAATAAATTTTATTAAAAACTCAACGGTTTCAAAGCGAGTCGTCGCAACACTGTACGGAAAAACTTATTTTTATTCCCAGAGCGCGAGACTGTTTATTGGAAGTTCTAAAGATATGATGTTTTAAAATATCATTTTAGCCTAAAGTGGCGTTACCCCAAATTCTCACGAAACATGTATGCATATGTAAACGAAAAAAAAAAAAAAGGCTCGTTTATGGGTAATATAAAATCTGAAAGCTTTCAGATTTTCTTTCCTTTTTTTATACTTTTTGTTTCAGCTTTTTTTCCTTTACTTAATCTGTTTCTAAGCTATTTATGTTAAATTTTCACATTTTTACTGTGTGAGTTGCAAGCTCTAAGTTAACCAAGTTAAATGTATGAGTAGCAAGCGCTAAGTTAACTTGGTTAACACTGAGTTAACTAAGCTTTAACAAGTTAGATTGGTTTGGTAGATTATGACAAAGCACTCTAGGGATATCTGCCTAAGGGGGGATGCCTTCGTTTAGGGCTTTCCAAGGGAAACTGGCTTGTATACACGTTATGAAACATGGGAAAACCACGAAAACGTCCGTACACACAGCCCTTTCGCCTGGAAACGAGCCTAGGTCGGAAATACCAGTGTCAGCGATTTTACCGCTCGGCTGCTGGTGGGCTCCGATGAATAAGAAATCTATGAATAATTTTCGCTTTGGAATTTCCCCACACAACATATCCACACGAATCGAAAGCAGGGGTGTGATTACCTACGCATAAGATTAATACTCTTTGCTTATCTTTCAAAAACTGGGGAAGGGATAATTGTATCATAACCTTTTTTTTTATTGTTGTTATTACTAATCTCGCTGGTCTGAATCAGATGGCGCCGACAAAATTCATCGTGGCAAGGAGTCACGATTGATTGCGCCTGTCGTTGGCAAGAAAGAGCCTTGAGCACCAGACGTGTGACAGTACGACGGTGTTTAGTTCCACTACCAATTAAGGAGAGATATGATCTTTTACTTCTAATTCAATAGAAAATTCAATAGAATATTCAAGATGTTTAAACAGCAATCCATGTAAAATTTTCTCCAAAACAATGAAATATAGTAAATAAACTTACAGATGGAGAAAAGCTTTCACGATTGGATATAAATTTCAAATGATGCATAATCAAGATAGAACGAAAACCTATGTAATATGTTCTTAAATTCCTACATTCAGAATTTTGTTGGTTCCCTGGGGCCGTCTATATTTGGTTATCGCCACGCAACCGGTCTAGTGGTTAGCGTAGCTGACTGCCGTGCCGAAAGGCCCAGGTTTGAATCCTGGAGAAGGCCAATCCAATCCAGGCCTTCGTCTATTCAGCCTGGAGAAGGCCTGGATTGGCCTTCTCCAGGATTCCATGCTGGATTCAAAACTGGAGAACTGGCATGGAATCCTGGAGAAGGCATGGAAAAGTCCTCTCGAGAGGTTGGTAGTAGGGGAAGAGGGGTGAGAGACCGTTGGACCCTTCCACCCCAGAGACACTCCATCAAAATTGGGGGCAGAACTGAGCTGAATCTCAATGTCACCTGAAAGGTGCTGTAGCCAACGACAGGCGTCAACGTGCGCTCCTAGCCACGAGGAATATCGTAGGCTTGGGTTATAGGTCAGACAAGTGAGCATTAGCAACAACAACAAGAATATTTGATAATAAGCCCTACATGATTTTTCGTGTATTCAGCTCATTCTTTAATTACTATGCTAACCGATCGATGGTACTTGCAAATGTCGAAGTCTAGATGTTCCGTTCATGGGCTAGATATAGAAAAGGGTTGCATCTGGCCCGAAGCACGATGCTTAAGTCGTTATTACTTAAGTTACTCGTTTCAACTAAGCTCTCTCCTTCATTATTTACAGTACGTTCTCGTTGTTTTCAGTACAGATTTAATTTACATAACTAACTGAAAGAATTCTCCAGCCTAAGCTGTTTGAAAATACAGGTAAATGTTCTAGAGTATTTTTATATTAATTTTTATTTAAGAGTTGTTCTTCTTTTACTACATTCGTGTTAACCATGATTTTGAATTATCTCTGGATGTCCTTCCCACTATTACCCCGGCCAATTAGGAATCTGACTGTATGTCTATAAAGTTATTAATATTTGTTTACTTTATTATGTGTATGTACTTCATTTATCATCTTGAAACTGAACTTATTATGTTGCATTGTTTTTTTATTATGTTGCATTTTATTTTTAGACATGAACCTTGAAAGACAGTGGCAAATGTTCGAATAACAAAAGAACTTTCTTCATCTCGGAGTTCGAATTCCACAGCTGGATATCACAGCATTGGATTTTAGCAAGACAGGAAATAGACGCCATCTTAGACTGTATACCTGTATAGTAGATAATGATCTGAAATAACAATGTTTTACACGGCCCACACATTTCTCATATTTCAATAAAAATACGTTTTTGAGAGAAATTTTTTGTACTATTTTTAAATAAAAGAGTAATAACCTTGGCAATAATTGCTAACGTTCTTCATTCTTGGTCTGGGTCGGTGGATTTATTTTAATTAACGTATTATTTCTTGTGTTGAATCTTCTATTGTTTTATCGGTAATTTTCTGTAATGGGGCTCCACTTGGCGCCAAACATTAATGTTGGCGAGAAATCTAACTCCGTAATGAAAGCTCTTAAAAGCGTCATAAAAAGAATGACCGTTTCATTAAATTCATAATAAATGCAAAAAATAAAAACAAGTAGATTTTACCAGAAGCATTTCATGTTACACTGAAGGTCTAAAAACTGTTGATTTCTTTCAAAACTGCGGAAAATATTTTTAGTCGCCGCTGCCTAAATTCATCTAGATGGTGTCAGCCAGTGTCGGGCTGATGTTTATTTCTTCAATTTTTCACATGGCACCCCGTATCAGATTTATTTGTAATTAACTTACAGATGCTTCTGCATAGCAGCTTCCAATTTAACACTTTAAGCAAATGAAAATCTAGGAGAGAAAATTGCTGCACTGATGTTCGTTCTTCATCTTTATTCGTAACTATGTAACTGCACGGCATTCATGATGCGATGTAAAGAGGCTGCTGCATTTTGCGACTGGTGCTAGGTATTAATAAACGTGAGCTGTTTTCTTTCGTAGTATTTCTTTCTTAGTATTTTCGCCATTGCAGAATGGTAATTGCGATCATCGTTCGAGGTAGCTATATGTAAATAAGTCTTTTCGAAATAGCAATCTTGCTAATAAAATTATGCTTTCTTGTCATAGAGAGTTTATTTTTTTGTCACTTTACATGTATTTGACTTGATAGATGTCGCTAGTGTTTGATCTTCTCCGAAAACTGAAACGCCATTAATAGAAAAGTATCATTTCGTCTACACCACTAGGAAACGTAACTGGAAAGAGATTTGGTACAACTCTGATAAACGTCCTAATTTCACCAAATGTGGCGATATGTGTTCTGCGCTGGTTTTTGGCTCGATTGCGTGTTGTACGGCAACCCTGTTGACGTTGAAAAATCTTTCGCTGGAGTTCGTTGGTTCGCGTCATGCTCTGTGTCTGAGAAGCTAGGGGGAAAGAGAAAATTTTGGAAGTTGTTGAATTGAAGTTCGGCAAAAAGAAATATCGTCGTGGCCATCCTGTTGAGGGCAGTGGGTATTTGGAGGTGTGGGGAGATTATTTTTAGTGGCTGTGCATGATAGAAGTAAGGATTTGTATTTATTTGTAAACCATAGAATGAATTTTCTGGATAGTGTGTCTGGCTGTCATATAAATACTATAGTGATTACGTGGCGGCATGTAATTGGTATTTCTCATGTTCGAAAAGCATTAATTCATGGTAAGTGCATTTTATTTTATTCTTGTTCTTATTTTGTAGAATGTTATGTTCATTGCTTTTTTAATATGAATTTCTGTCGTTATTGTTTTTTTGAATTGTTTGAAATTTATTTTAGTTATTTTGTTGATTAGTGCAAACCGTCTAAATTGCGCAATTCGTAGATGTTTTTTAAAGTTGAAACAGAATGCTGTATACATGGTATTCTTTGAAATTTATTGTTATGTTAGTTTATTAAAGTGAGGTGTGCATAGTTCGTAGATTCATTTGTTGCCTAAATTGTGCAATTCTTAGATTTTTTTAAGTTTAAACAGGATGCAGTGTACATGGTATTCTTTGAAATTTATTGTTATGTTAATTTATTAAAGCGAGGTGTGCGTAGTTCGTAGATTCGTTCTTTGCCTAGATTGTGCCATTCGTAGATCTTTTTTTAAGTTAAAACATATCGCTGTGTACATGGACTCTTGTCAAATAATTTTAGTTAGAAACTTTACGGTTTTGCTATCTAAATTTTCTGTTTTTGCTTCGGATTTTTAGCTTAAATTGTGTGTTCGAAACGTGGTTTTTACATTCGCGAAAACCGTGTTTTTGGAGACATTTTAGGCTTAAAGTTCGAAATGTAGACAAAAAATTTAGATAGCAATATGGCAGCGTGGAGTTTCTCGCCAAAAATGTTTGGCGATTTGAGGGCACATATCAGAGTAGTTCCAGAGATTTAAATAAGAGATAACATCTCAAATTAAGCGAAAAAGCTCGGGCAAGATACAGTACATAACAATCCCGTTTTCTTCCTAGGAATGTATTGCCATAGAGATGGGTGAATTTCACACATACTTATACCTGAAGAAATATGCTTTCTCAAGAGAGAGATTCTTAGGATTTAATACTTTGGATTTGTAAATATCGCATTACTATTGTACTGGTAAGGTTGCAAGCAGCAGAAGTTTAGCTTTTCCCTTTATTTTAGAGAATTCAAGTCAGTGTAATAATTTAGTTGTTTTTATATTTCCTATTTATGAATTGTGTTGTAGTAATCAAAGTTTAAAACGAGACGAAAAGTCACCTGGTAGTGTAGTAAAATTAGTTCAGTTACTTAAAAATAAGCGAAACAGCAACCTTTTTTGGGCGTAGATTTTTTTAATAAAATTCCTTTTCTTCAAGAGCGAACAAATTCTGCAGAATGTTTTTGCTTCTAATCTAAAGAAAAGGAAACTTTGTCTGATCACCCTCGACATCAATAGGGTTTCATACGCTATAATATGCTTGTTGTTTTACCTAATTTTAAGTTTTACACTGTCGTGTTTCTCTGTTTATTTTGTTACTCGGTTAAAACAGAAGGCTAATCGATTACAAACGAGTGGTCTGGTCAAACAAGTCCCAATCAAAGCTCTGGTGCCGGAGGTTGCAAAAGTAGAAGCAATCCAACGAAGCAATATACTTAATACGTTCAAATGGGTAATTCTTCAAGTTTGCAAAGGTTCAACACTGTGTAGGACAGTGTTTCCTAACCTTTTTTGTGCTATGCCCCACCTAATCCTCTCTAAAATTATTAAGCTCCACCTAGTATATACAAAATGTTTAATATTTAAAAATTGAAATGTTCGCAAAAGAAACTTGAATGATAGCTTTTGGGAAGAAATGACTACGAAATTTTGTGAGCAAATACAGTAAGTAAACTTTCAAAACATGGAAAACTGAAATTCAAGAACAAACTCATTTTAGTGAAATATTTTAAGTATTAGTAATTTGTATTATTTAAATTTAGTGAGTTCCTTGCGCTTGATATTTGCTGCAAAGAGATTTTATGTCAGGTTCCAATTTAGATAACTTGAGTCTCAAATCTCCCGGTTTCATTATATCCAACAATTTTTTTTTTTTTTTTTTTTTTTTTTAGCAGCAAATCATTTATAGCACTAAATCCGCATTCAGCAATATATGAAGATGGAAACGGTAACAATAGTTCTCTTGCAAATTTTTGTTGTATTTAGATATCGGATTCTGGTTTCCTCACAAAGCTATGTCATCGCTCCTTTTATAATAAATAAAGATTTAATTGACTCATCATTTTGCATTTCTGCGAATTATTCCTTTTACTGCATATTTGAAATATCAGCCAAATCCACTAGCATTGGCTGCATCATCCAAGTTGGGAAATCAATTTTGTTTCAGCAACACAACCTTTTAAATCAGCCGATAAATTTTGGTAAAATCCTAGTATACGGTGCAGCCTTGCAGCCTTGGCGCGATTTTGAAAATTATCGCCAACACCAAAAATTACCCAAACAACGCCTAACTATACACTATATACATACTCAAACAACGTCTATGTATATACTATACACTATATACTAAGTATATACTATGAATAACTATATATATTCTTTGAATGACCCGTTTACTACTCATCGTATATGTCCCGTTTTTATTGCTCATCATAAAGTCGCCAAAAGTAGACAAATCCCGTGTGCACCGGATACTAGGATTAACCCCAAATTTTTTAGATCGACAATAACAAGTATAGCGGTATCCGTCACGTCACATTTTTAGAGCCAACGAAACTTTTCAAAATTTTTGTGGTAAATAATATATGCCTGACAAAATTCAACAAAGATAATGAAACCGAATATCTTCTCATTTGCATCGACATAAGTTTTATTTGCTGCTTGAAGTTGTTTATTTAATATAGTTAATTTTTCAAAGATATCGGCTAAATAACTCACAAATGGCTTGTTATCATCCGTTAACGGATTTTTCATTTCAGGTTTGTCACTTAAAAAATAACTAAGAGTATCAAATAGTTCCGTAAATCTTTCCAAGCTGTTCCCTTTCGACAGCCTTCTTACTTGAGTGTGAAGTATAAATCTCGTATAGTCTTTCTTCATTTTGTTCTTCATAAAATAACTTGAAAAGACATTTACATTTGGCCCTAGCTTTTATAGCATTGATACACTTTAACCAGGTTTTTATGAATAACACAATGCACAAGATCCATTTCTGGATTCTCATCTTTTGTCAATTTTAAGCAACTTTTTTTCAAATTCCGTGATTTATTTTATTTTTCAACCATCATATTAGGAGCACCATCTGCAGTACGAGATGTATTATATATTTTATTGGTATATTTTTTATATCTAAGTAATTTTTTAGCTTACTATAAATATCTTTGGAGGTAGTGGTGCTTTCTAATGATTTACAGAAGAACATTTCTTCAGCAAAATCCCCCCTTTATGAATATATCTTACATAAGTAACAAGTACGGCCTCACTATCTCTCAAAGTTGGTTCATCCATTTGCATCGAGAATTTTCTTGTTTTCAGCTTTTCAACAAGTTGTATTTCAATATCCTCACTCATTTCATCTTTCTTCTGCAAACAGTATTGTTATTTAGTGGCACAGCTTTGTCTTTGTCATCCTTTTCGGTACTTACGTATTATCGCAACCAGGTTGGCGCGATTTGTAAGTTTGAGTAAAAAAAGTATGAATAAAAAGAAAATGTACATTTATTAATTACAGATAATTTTTAATACAGTTTATATTATTTTGTTTTAAAATATAAAATAAAAATTAAACCCTTCCGGTTTCGAATTTGAATAAGTTGCAGAATTATTTTTTCGGCGGAAATCTTTTGGCTATTGCTTTTAGCACTGATTGAAAACCGTATTCGCCATAACCATGTACACGTCAACTTATTTTTACTTAAAAAAACATCCCAGAATTGCCCAAAAATGGCATTGCGCACACTCTTGACTTTATCCATCTACACATCACACATTACATATATATGTCGTTAATAAGTAACATTAATCACTGGAAGTAACTTATATAAAATTGCTTAAATTGCTATTATTTGGCATTCGCACATCGTATACGGCTTTGATAGCTTGCAGGGATGTCTCTCGTTGGCTAATCTTTGGAATATGGTAACAAAGGGTTCGTACGGTCCTTAAAAGTCCTTAGATTTTATGGAATCGATTTTTGGTCCTTAAAAGTCCTTAATTTTGGCCAAAATCAGCAGAAGGTCCTTAATTTTAATCATCTGAAATTTCCGGCTGTTTTTACGACTGCCATTTTGAGTGTGAATTAGCATTTTGAGGAATATTTTTGGCGATTCACTGCCGTATATATGGTTATCTTTTGAATGGGTTCATGAGTTATAATTTGTTTCTATTTCTAATATAAATGATGGGGTACTAGAACTTCTAAGCGAAACATAAGCATTTAGAAATTAATTTTTTCTAGTAAAGAGCTCTTAAACAACTTTTCGCTTTGGGGGATATGAATTCTTTTATTAAACGGTTCTAAATTTGGCGACTTTTCAACATTTTGGCGATTTTAAGATTAATTTCTACAGAAACTTTTTAATTCCGAGATCTGAAAATTTTTCGACAGCATCGTAACATTGATAAATTTTATTAAAATAATGGTAATATATTGAAATTATATTTAAAAAAAATAACATTAAAATAAAACATTTTTATTTTTCACTGTAATATTATAAAGTTTCATTTTGGCAACTTATTATACAATATTTTAAATTTGAAAAATAAACAAGATATAATGCTATAAAGCACAATTTACGAAACAGCTCTTAGCAAAAGCAAAATTAGCTATGTAATTAATTAAAAATGTCTTGTTTTTAATTTTTTTCATAGTAAGAGTTTTTCCCATGTAATTGTCTCAGAATATTCAAAATTCTCAGAAAGTGCATCAGTTTTCTCTACAAAATTAATTTTATACTTTTCCTGTCCTATTTTTTCCCAAAATATTTTTGGCCTTTTGCTGTTACAGCATTGGTAGGGATAATTTTCTTTAGGATTTTAGACATTGCAGCTTGGAAAGATTAGAAGGATTTGAAGGCAAGACTTATAGACCCACAATTCTAGAAGATTTGAGAAATATATGACAAAATGAAAAATGTCTCCATGGTATCAACACGTAATGGATGTATTTTACAGAAAGTTTGGAATGAATTTCTTAATTTTTGGAGAACATCTGGAAGAACAATGAAAACATAATATTTGAATGTTTTACTTCTGATGCTAAAATCTTAACATATTTATCTTCTCTTTATTTTCTCTACTTTTCACTAGACAGAAGCATGGAAAATATCAAAAATGCTTCTGATCTTATCACATGGGCAAGCATTATAGAAAGGGATTTTTTTATTAATAAAGAAATTGAAAACTTTAATTTCTTTATTAATAAAAAAATTTAGGATTTAAAAGATTCATCTAATATTTCTTAATGCATCATACATGCATTAAGAAGCAGATAGCTGGCACTAGGCATTTTCCCACCTGATGCAATCTCTGTGGATCCTAAATTCTGCTGCCTAGTGCCTTTCTAAATTCTGCTTCCAATGCCTGCTCTAAATTCTAAAAGTTTTACCATTTCTAGATTTTGTTGCTCGGTGTGTCACTAAATTCTAGAAATTCTGCCACATCAGCCCTAACCGGCCTTTACTATATATATTTCATATTGCTTCCGAATGTTCATATTACTGAAGAAATAAAATTAGCCGCTTTTTCTGTACATTCTAAATGCATTTAGTGTTTTTTAGAATATCAGAAATCCTTAATTAAATCCAAAAATTCTAAAACGAAAAGGAAACGCGTTGAAGAAAGAAACTGAATGCATAAAGGAAATTTTTCTTCAAAGATATCTGCAGTTGTTATTATGTAAATTACCCAATTGTTTATGATTTCAACCTTTACTTTAATTCCCCATTTCTATTTCCTCATATGATAGTTATTGAGCCAGACTAAATTAAAATTGAATTGTATAATCTTTAACCACAAGTCCACATTATTAGTTTAAATTTGACTGTTCTTGTTTAATTACGTCACCGTGAGCTTTAATTGATTTTGTTAGCATCAGAACATGCCTTTATGTTCTAAGCTATTTTTAAATAAGAGGCTTATTTAAACCTTTGTCTGATAGTTAATTTCAGACATAGCAAGGCCCACCACAGGCCGAGCGGTAAAGACGTTGAACACTGGTAGTTCGGTCTGAGGTTCGAATCCCGCGAACAGGCTGGCTGTATGGGCGTTTTCCTCGCTTTCCCCATGTGTAATGCGTATACGAGCCAGTTTCACTTAGAAAGTCCTCCACGAAGGTATCCCTCCCTTTAGGCAGATAGCCCTTGTGTGCTTTGCCATAATTTAATAACCCAATTCAGACATAGCGATAATATGCTTCACGCCTGTCGGGAGTGTTGGACTATTTAACTTTTAACAGATCAATTAAACCCTCATAGGTACATTGTGGAGAGGATGACAAGTTAGGAGATAAAGACGCAGAAACTAGTGAGAGCATTGATTTGCATATTGAAACAAATCTCTAATTATTAGAAAAGATGCTTAAAGAGAAGGAAATCGATATAAACTAGGCAAAATGTCTGGGAAGGTTTCAAATTAAAATGACGGATAAATATTTTGTGGACTGTTGTTGTTACAAAACATAAATGCTCAGTAGCTTTTAATGCGTAATTATCTTAATATCATTTAAGAATCTGTGTCATAAATTACATATACTTTAAACTGGGAAATTTTATTAGATTTTGATTTTAATAGGGCTTTTTTAACAAATATTGTTAAAAATAAAATTTAGTAGTGGTCTTGTAAATCCATTATGACCAAGGTTATCTAATTACCTAATTTATTTATTTATAACTGCTTACCCTTAAAAATTATGTCTACATATTAAAGCGAGTTATTGCCTTTCATTAACACTCACTGTGGTCACAAGATAAAAAAAAAAAATTGTAAAAATTCAAATAAAACATATTCTACTATGCATCTATTTAGACTTAAAATAATACAAACAACTTATCACCTCTGGTGCTTTAATGACTTATTGGTACCTTAAAGTATATTAACTGGGTTACAATCCCTGGATATGTACACGAAGCTACGACACTAACTGCATCAAACAGAGCTGACTAACATTCAAGACTTGCCAATCTTGCCTACATCAGTCCTTTTAGGTTTGTTCTAATCAGCAGGTCTCTCTCTAGACAAGCAGCTGCGGTGACAGCATTCAGTCTTTTGGTTATGAATCATGCTGATTATGATCTTACTTCTCATTTTAACCTATTCAGTTTGACATAAAATCTGCCTGCTTATTTACTAAACCTCTACACTGACCAAGTATGTGACAAAATGAGACATACAAAAATCAACATAAAACTGTTAGTAAAACGTAAATGTCACTTATCATCTTTCAAATATGACCAACAATTATAAGTGTAAAATATTTAATGCAACTTGATAAATTGCATAAAGTTTATTTTATTTTCAAACTTATTAACAATTATGTTAATTCATGTTTAGTAATAATGTGTACTACTTAGGGATCTATTTTATTTTTAGGATGGTATTACAAAAGGGAAATTCAGGCATAGATAATATCTTCAATTGAATTTATTCAGTTCCCATTTGCTCATAGGTCCTTAATTTTTTCATTAATGGTCCTTAAAAGTACTTTAATTTTCATGTATTGAATTTATTCAGTTCCCATTTGCTCATAAGTCCTTAATTTTTTTCATTAATGGTCCTTTACTTAATTTCCATGTGCAGAAATGTGTACGAACACTGCAACAGGTAGTTTGGCGATAAAGGTTACTAGCTAGGACTTTAGCAATAATCTGAGAAGAACACAATTCGAATCACAGATTATTTTATCTCAGAGAAATGAGAGATCATGAGACATGTAATGTGACATTTTCCGAAAATTCCAATCCGGATTTTAGCCAATAAGCACTTAGAAACAATTTCGCTGCTAAAGTGCAGAATCGCCCACTTATTTGTTTGGCGCTTATTACAAGAGTAAGAAGAATTGGATTTTTGTCAATTTTTCTTTGACTTTTTAAGTGAAAATAGGTCGATGTGTACATGGATAAAGTCAAGAGTATGCGCAATGCCATTTTTATGCAATTCTGGGATCTTTTTTTAAGTGAAAATAGGTCGACGTGTACATGGATACCGTGTATGTGCAATTCTTAAAAACGCGGCAAGCAGTGGACGATTCTACACTTTCTCCCAATTTCGCACCTAATCTTCATGATTAAACACTTTTGTTCCATAAAAGTTCTAGCATAAGCGTAATTCGGCTAGCAGATTGTTGGAAAAAATGTTAAGTGGAAAAAAAAAAAAAATGCCTTTACTTTGTGAAAACAAAATGGCGTCCAAAAAAAAAAAAAAACACCAGCACGTTGCTGTAGCAGGGTTGGTAGCCAACGTTTCGCCAAAAAATCGCCAAGTTACCATAATCCGAAGATTGACCCTCTTGTTTTACATGCGCTCTAATGAACGCAACGGAATACGTAAGTTTTGCTAGCACTTGAATGTATACTTTAACTAGCTTAATAAATGTGATTCAGTTTAGTAATAAGAAGAGAACATGATTTTTAGCAATAGTATTATTATTTTAACCTATTACATAACAGTGAGCCTTCAACAAATTACTACTCCACGCAAGCAAAGCGTGAGAAGAATTCACAGTGTCTAAACTATACAAAAACGTAAGTAGATCCTTTATTCATAAATGTTCGCAGAGCTTTTTTTATTTATGTACATCCATAGAAAAGCCATCTTTCTTCAAAAGCAGATGCAGAATGCAGCTAAGAATATTTTCGAGCCATCTGCGTCTGAAGAACAAAGTTCTTCACGGCAAGCACGTGCATCATAATCACATAACTGAAGTCACTCAATTCTGACTAGTTTTTCTTTGAGAACATTTTTGTACTGTCATTGGCTTTCTTACGAAGAGCCGAGGGACGAGCTGTTTTCTGATTTGTGACGCCTCGGATCTTCGGGCGTCCACACTTTCGCCACCATGACGTTTCCGTTCTGTAGGCTCGGCTTCTCACTTGACCACGAGAGAGAGTGACCAGCTAGAGGCACATAACCACCTGGAGCACCTGTTAAGAAAGACATATATAATGAATGAAGATTTGTTGTAGATTTGTTAAAGTAAATGTGTATGTATATTTAACATTTCTCTGTTGTTGCGTTTGGATTACAAAGTTAACCAATAGAAATTCCTTGTAGGTACCAACTTTGAATTTCGGATAGAAAATAAATATAAATTTCAATTTTTTCCCTTTATTTCATTACTAGACGCTACGCAGCCAGCCTTTGTCTGACTTTTAAATGTTCCTTAAAAATGCCTAAATAAAAATGTATCACATATTAAAAAAATTGTAACGAAATAAGCAATATCCCTGAATACAAATATTAATTATCCTAATACATAAATTAACTCACTTCCTGTTGCAAAATCTTAAGAATTCAAATGGTATAAAGGAAGTTAAAAACTTTGTTTTCTAAAAAAAACCATGCAAAACATTTTACATAATTAAAATTATATATAATTAAAACATAATATAAAAAAATGGCTAATCTTTGGAATATGGTAACAGGCAGTTTGGCGACATTTTGGTAGGCGATAAAGGTTACTACCTAGGACTTTGGCAATAATGTGTGAAGTACCCAGTTTCAATTACGGATTATTTTGTCTGAGAGAAATGAGAGATCATGAGATATGTCATGTGACATTTATGGACGAATCACAGTTCTTTAATCGGAAAAGGGGGGAAATTTGCAAAAATATCTGCAGTACTTTATAGCATTTTGTATTTAGCTTCATTCCATGTTGTGTGAAACAGTGTTGCTTAATATTTGGATCCTATGGCCCTATGTAAAATAAATTCGAAATTTTTATTGCGTTTATGTGATAATCCAAAAGAATTGCTTGAATGGTGTATGAGTGTAGGATTAATTGCGGATAAGTATGAATGTCCAACATGTGGGAATGAAATGAGATTGTGTGAAAGGAAGGATATTACAGATAAGTTTGAATGGCGGTGCAAGAAATCTGGTGAAAATGGACATTTTGTGATCCGCTATGCACTCATTCTGTAGAAGATTAGGTAAGTTACTATTTTTAATCATTTGAGGATATTATTTCTATGCATTGTTCTAAATATAAGGAATAAATAAATTAATATGCTGTTATTGGAAAATTTTTATTAGCAATAAATTAGTTTAAAGTAATTAAGATTTTAAGCTAATTTTTTATTAATTTAATGTATGTGTTTATTTATATTTTAACTAGTGTTTTTTAATTTAATTATATTTTAATTAAATCATAGTGATTTTGGGAATTATGCGTTTGTAGCATTTTGGAATACATTTCAGTAGAAGTATACGTGCATGGAAATAAGTTGAATATTTGACACTAAGTATTTGCAATTATTTTTAATGTTTGCCTTATAAATTCGCAGGTGACGTTTATAATGCATAATTTAGAGGGAAAAGATTTTGGATATTTTATTTATTTTATACTTGCAAATGTTCATCCTTGGAAAGGGTATATACTTTTTTGCGATCAGGTAATTTCATATATGTCCTTTTTACCGACTTTAAAGATTCACAAAATTTTCCAGCATTTACATGCAAATTTTTCTAATTTATGAGAAAAAAGCAGTGTACATGGATAAAGTCAAGAGTGCGCGCAATGCCATTTTTGTGCAATTCTGGGATTTTTTTTTTTTTTTAAGTGAAAATAGGTCGTCGTGTACATGGTTACCGTGTATGTGCAATTCTTAAAAACACGGCAAGGAGTTTGCGATTTTGCACTTCCTCCCAATTTTGCACTTAATATTCGTCATGATTAAGCACTTTTGTTCCATAAAATTTCTAAGCGTAATTCGGCTAGCAGATTGTTCGAAAAAATGTTGAGTAAATAAAAAAAAAAAAAAAAACTAGGAGGTTGCTGTAGCAGGGTTAGTTGCCAAATTTTCGCCAAAAATCGCCCAAAAAAATTATAATGAAATAAGCAATATCCCTTAATAAAAATATTAATTATCCTAAGAAATAAATTAACCATAAAAATTACAATGAAATAAGCAATAAATCTCATATTTTCAAGAAAAAACAGTCAGCAGCCAGTATCCAAAGCAATTAATGAAAACCTGTTTCCAAAAACCACATTTATAAAAGAATGAAACACCAAAATTGTGCTTTGTAGATGAAATAATTCAAAATATACAAACCTCTTTGTCATTAGCTAATAGAGAGAGACAGAAAAAAAAAAAAAAAAAAAAGGAAATTCTTTCTGTTGTGCGTCGCGAGACACATGAGCGTCAGAATAAGATTGCGATGTGCGTGTCCAAACATCAAAAGAAAATAAGTAGCATGAAATAATTCATATTATTAAGCTTAATACAAATATTAATTATCCTAATAAATAAATTAACCAACTTCCCGTTGTAAAGAAAAAAATGGTAAACTTTTTAGTATCTTAAAAACAGTTGAAATAAGCAATTAATATTTTATCTCATATTTTCAACAGTCAGCAGCCCAGTATACGAAACATTGAATGAAAAACTGTTGCCAAAAACAGATTTCTAAAAGAATGAAGCTATTCAAAATGATGCGATTTCCTCAAAAAAGATAAAATTTAAAAAAAATCTGATTCGAATTTTGAAAAAAAGTCTCTTCGATGTGCACTGGCTCTTGTCTAGATGCAGCTATGTACCAAATTTCGTAGCCCTGGGTCTATTAATTTACGCGCAGCACGAACAAAAGACACACACACACAGACACTTTCTTTTATTATATGTAGAATAATATTTCCATAATTATTCATACGTAAAATTCAAAATTTGTTTCATTTATTTACTTATTTATTGTCCCAAAAAGGACTGTTGGTCTCGCAATGGAACTTTTCGTCAGTTTACTCTATTAGAATAAATTAGTGTCACTTTTTCATAATGAAACTCGGCAACGTCAAAAACAAAAGAGCGCCAGACGATACATATTGGCGAGAAAGGATTCTACTTATATTCTGATGCAGAAGCCTGAAAAAGATTTTGTGCTGACGTTGTATTTGTGCTTCATTCTTTTCAACATGTTACTTTCTTATGGAATATACTACTGATAATATTGCCTAATAGGTAAGCCTGAAGATATTTAAAGCTTATAAATGAATCTTTTACAAGTTCTTTTGTTTTAACACTTCGATTTAAATGTTTACAAAGACTAAGTTTGATTTGTATTCTGTTTGTGTTCTGAGTCAAGCAAACTCTCTAACATATTAAATAAAAATTTCATAGTTATCCTAACTTATGATTCTTTAACAGACTATGCTAAATATAAGATGATGTAGTCAAACGCCGTACGTGTGTTTAAATGCACGATATTTATCATACTCATTAGAAAAGGTGTATCACTTTGTAATATCGGCTTGTGGCCCCAACTTGTCAGCAACTGTGGTAGTGACTGCTACTAAGTGTGAATTTACAGACACGTAAGAAGGGTTTAAAGCCCTTTTTATTCAACTTTTAAAATAACAGCTGCGTCCACTTGACGCTCACAAATTACGCCGACCCAGCGGTTTAACTGAAACAGAATGTAGAAATGAAAAATAATGACTGGATGAATAAATAGCGAGATCACTATCCACGAGGCTCTGAGATCTTAAACTAACCTAACCGCGTTCTAACATTACCGCTGATATTCAGCGAGCTTACTGATTAAGCAGTTGAAAGATCCAGCAAAAACTGCTGAGATAGGCACACAGGCCGAAACGCGCGGTTCTTAAATTCTACCGAGCGACGTTCACGTTCACGATTCAAGAAACACACCTACAATCTCGTTTGCCTTCTATTTAAACTCAACTTACTTCCGCTAAATTTGAATATACTGCGCGCTGTACTACAATTTACATACTCTAGCATTGACAATTCTAGGGTAAAGTAAAGGCTTGACAGGAAAGATAACTTAAAATAAATGTTAGTTAAAATAAATATAATCCTTACAACTTTATAAAAGGTGCTCGAATATAACGAGCAAACCTTTTGGTCCCGTCCCGTTTACTATACATTTAATGTTAAAATAACATACAGTTATAAAATTAATCAGGAAGAGGGGATTATCAGATATAATGAACAGTATGGATATCTTCGACTGAAATGTTTTTTCCATTTTTACTTCCTTGTACGAAGTAAAAAGGACGTATTGTAATCGCGAAAATTTTCAGGCAGAATATTTCAACAAAAATACCCATTTTGACCGCTATCGAATTCAATTAAACGATGTTTTTGCGTGACATCTGTTCGTAAGGACAGAATAAAAGACTCTTTTCCCCAAAAAAAAGTTATAAAACATTTAAAATTAATTCTCAAGAGAAATTTCTTCTCGTCTGCACGTACGTATTTCGCATAACTCAAAAACGAGTAACCTCAGAACGTTTAAATATTTGTATATAGGACTGCTATAACATGTAGATGTGCACTCGTATTTTGGTTGCAATCGGCCGCACCAAACGTATATGTATATATATATATCCACTCTGTTAACTGTCTCTGTGATCTCAGTTTCTTTACCGTTATATGTTTGTAAGTTGTGCATGTTTTGCATTAAAAACGATTGAATTATGTTGTTCTTATCTCCCGTTAAGGTTTTTATGCCTTTAGTAAATCTGCATGCTATATTTGTGGAGTTATAAACAATTTAAAAGTTGTTTAAGTGCAGCTAAGCCTAATGAATTTTGATATGGAGGACATGTTTGTTTACATTTCAAACTTGGCAAAATAGCGGATTAGTTGCCAATCTAGAGAAACTAAGCTTCGCAACAACATAGATAACGCCTTCTTTTATTATTGCGAATTTAAATCATGTGGAATCCATTTTGGAATGTATTCGAGGAAATTAGAGTTTAAGATTTACTTCGTAATTTTTAATATAGATATTTTGACTTTTTATGTATTTTTGCCTTGTCGGGAAGTGAGAACTGGATTAATTGAATGAGAAATGCTGAATCTCATGTGAAAAACTCTTTCTTTTTTGTTTTGTTTGCTTAATTTCTTTTATACATCGTTTTATATTTATTATAGTATTTGAATAGAACATGTGGCAACGATTAGATAATTCTTGACCTGATATAAATTTATATGCATTCTGAGTTATAATATAATATGAACGAAATGTAACGCTGTTAAGTGAACCTGCGCCAGTGTCGCTGTGGTAATCAAACATAGTGAATTTCAAAATGTGCATTTATTTTATTGTGGTTTATGCGCTATATACGAAGTAGATTTAATTCAGTCCAATAAGTTTAAATGAAATGCAACAAAAAATGCGTGTAATTTAATATTCCGTCCAAGGAATTCATGTGGTATACACATCAGATTTTTTATATTTTTTGCAATTTCTGCAAGTTTTTAAAAAAGACTACTAACCGTTAAATTATTCCGCGTTTAGAATATCATTATCTGCATTCGAACAACATTTCACTTTCCATTCGCGAAGGAAAATACCCACTTTTCTACACAGAGTGAGAGACACGTGCAGCACCCAACTGTGTGAAAACGAGGATAAGATAAACTTGCCTTAGGACACCCTATTTTGCAAGTGACTATTGAACCAAAAAGCGTGAATAGTCTCCAATCAAATTCTTTGATTGAGCTGCTGGAAGAGTGCGCTTTTCAGCGCTGATGGTGTGATGGGAATTTTGAAATTTTTCCTATTCACAGAAAGAGGTAGTAGTGAATCTTGTGAGTTTACAGTTTTGCGATTTCTTTTCGAGAAAATTTTGGTTTTCATCTTATCTGTTTGCTTTTGTTTTAGTAAAAATGCTTTCCAAGTTGTAGCCTTCGTATAGTATGTAATGAGCTTTAGACAGTATTCCATCACACTGGGTGGCAACCAGGCTCAACCGAAACACTTCACCCGTGCGAAGAGAACGGCAGAGTGTTCTAAGTTGTGTCTGTGTGAGATAGGATTAGAACCTCCGTCAACGAGTTAAATTGCGAAGAAATTTGTTTTGTCTCTTGAGGAAGGGTATGACGGATGTCATCATGGCCCGCTCTCAAATCTATGACTCGGGTTATCGAAATCCTTTTTTCTTACAATTTTACTCATAAAAACAAATTTACTTCGTATTATTTTGGGTATCAATAACAACAGGAATAAAAATAAATATTCAATTAATTATTTTAGATGGTTAGATTTGCGGTCGGCAAGATATGTCTATGGAGTCTTGATTTTGACTTGCGTAACGCGCATTGAAGATCAGTGGCTGAAACCGAGAAAGTTTTTTCTGCCTTTCTATAGTCAATCAAAATAACTTTCTTCTAAAACTGCCCGATGCCTGTTGTAAGGTGTCCTAAGCAGGTCCAAAAGTTTCCGGCCTCGTATATATAAGAATAAAAAAAAAGAAAAAAAGGTACTAAAGCTCCTCCTTACGCGAAGTAACGTAATTTGAACTTAAGGGTTAACGATTACCTACATTTATTTAAAATTCTTAATCATTTGTTTGTGGAATAATTCGGTGTCTCCAGAGGGAAGTGTACTTTTATCAAAAGCGATTAAAGATTCTTAAGTGAAACAAAGAATATTATACAGAGTTTGACTTGTTTTGTTATCATAAAGTGCTATTAAACCCCTAACAGACGCGGAGCGAACTATCGCTTCGTCTGAAAAGAACTACAAAGCCTTAAATGGGCTTATACACTTTAAACCCCTCATGATCTTCGAATATATGACTTTTGCAAGAATTGGGATATTTTAATTCTTTTAAAAGCAATTACTTCCAACCTTTTTACAGCTGACTGCATAATATAGCTGCTTTGGAAACGAGTAACCAGAAAGTTAGTGTTGCCACAAATATTTTTGTAATTTAATCCGTTTGTGACAAAGTTTTCGCCATGTTTCCAACTTGCGCGCACGATATTTTGAAAATGGCTAAAAGTACATACTTGAAATTTAATGAAATTCTTTATATGGACACTAGTTTCTAACTGAACCAAAAGTCTGATGAATATTTTAATGTTAAAAAATTTTATGCACGAAAACATTACAGATTTTTTTAATAAAATACATTTTGTAAACTCAACTCCAAATAAAATAAAATTTAAAATGAAATTCTTAGAATTTTCGGTTCACAGTAGTTTCCAAATGTTATAAAACTATATTAAATATGGAATTAAATTATGCAACAGAATGTTTTAAACTGTGCGCGCAAGGTGGAAACATGACGAAACCTTTTGTCACAAAGCGGACTAAATTATAAAAATATTTGTGGCAACACAAACTTTCCGATGACTACTTCAGAAAGCAGCTATATTATGTACTCAGCTGTAAAACGTTCGAAGTAATTGCTTTTAAAATAATTCTTGTAACAATTCTTCTAATGTTCCAATTCTTGTAGCAGTCACATATTCGAAGATCTTATGGGTTATAAAGTGTATGAGTCCAATTAAGAAGGTTTCAGAACAAACTTCTTTATTAAATCGGAATTGGAACATAAATGCACAACTCGTGCTTACAAATCAGCTGACCACTTGTGGCGATGTAACCTAAAATAAGAAGTAAATTCAAATCTAAAAATTCAAATTTAGTAGCCAAAGTCTACACAATTGATGCAATGCAAAATTTAAATATCGGCAACTATAATGCAAAACCGAAGTGTGTAATCTTAACTGAGCAAGCAGAAACTTAGTAGCGTGGCCTCGAGAAGCAGAAACACGCTCTTACTGACAATTCGAAAATCTCATCTTAAATATTCTGATACCAATTTGCATTCTGTTAGGGAAACGGAAGAGAGAAGGGACAGTAAAGATCTAAACCATAAAATGACTTTTTATTATTTAAAATAATAATATTAATCTTATAACTACTATAATCAAATCTATTTCACATAGGCTGTTCACACATTTTTTAGACGATGTATATTGTATTCACAAAACTAAATTACATAAAATTCTTGTGTTTTAAATGTTCTATTTGACATCCCTTATTCTGAACTATCTTTCGACACCACAATTTCTAGGATAATAATGCCTTTTGAAGTGGCAGAAGAGGTATTCTATCCCATTCCTCCCGAACAGCTTTCCAGAGTCCTGTTAGGGGTTTGGGACAACTTTTGGATAATGCAGTTTTTAAAAATCCGAAAGCACAAAAATCCATAGGTGACACATCGGGAGATTTAGTAGGGATATCAATGAAGGGTATGGCCTTGATACCAGTTTTTTTGTTCCATTTCTTTTAGGAAATTTACAGTGGGTTTTGATGTGCGACTGCTAGCTTTGTCCTGATGGAGTCTCAGAGATGGATGGCACTGTGTGTAAAGTGATGGTATTTCATTCAGAAAAATTGGCGATAAAATATGTTCCTGATAGTGTTTGGAGTTAATCTTGACATTTTTTTGCACTCTCTTTATTTTTAATTTGCCATTATAAGAAAAACCAGCAACAATCATGAATCCCTTAGAAAAACTTTCTTTCGATTCTTTGAACCATGTACTTAAATTTTTTTCTCCCCTTTTATGATAATAAATGGCTCTTTTTTTGTTACAATCATTTAAATACACCCATGTTTCATCTATTGTGACAATGGTTTTCCATTTTTCTTTGGATAAGTGTTTCTCATATAGAATTCTGCAGCGTGTCCTGCGTTGAGCGATATGCTTTGGAAGAAGACGATGCACATTGCCTTTTTTCACTTTCTTAAGATTTAAATCAACGTTTATCATTTTTTTTACAGTGGACCCCGAGCATTTTAATGATTTTGCAACTGTCCTTTGACTAGGGGGATTTTCTTTTAACATTAAACAACGTACCTTTGCAATAGTCGAAGATGTCCGAATTTTTTCCTCGGATACTTGTTTTGAATTTTTGTCCCACTTGAGGCTCCAATTTGACGTTTTTTTCCTTTCTTGTTGATGATATTACCTATCGACGCTTTAGATATCACAAAACCATGACTCTCACATCGTTTTTGGATAACGGAGTATGCATATTTCTCTTCGGAAAGAGCGTCAATGTAGCCTTCGAACCACTGCTTTGTTAAATTCGCCGTTTTGAATAAAAACAAAACTTTCAAGCCACAGACGATAATTTTGACTTTTAAAAACATAGTACAATTGCAATTACTTCTTTTGCAGCAAACGATTTTTTGTTACCGCTTAACAAAATCGTCTAAAAAAATGTGCGAACAGCCTCTGTACGATTCCATAAAATATAGCAATACCAATTTATTAATCAGTATTTACTGTGGTCTTTTCCAAGCTATCCTCTCCGATTACAGTGCACTTAAGGAATTTTTTAAATTTTGAACAGAAACTGTATTGCTTTCAAGTCATTTTCGTGAAACTTCTTCAACGTTCAGGGTTAATTTTTCTTTATTGCATGCGCAGACTCAAATGGTAAACCCGAAATGGCAATTTTAGCCCAGAAAAGATAGAATACACATGGTTTAATGCCAGGTGAATACGGAGCTTATTGTATTTGTTGAATTTGGGGCCAAAATTCAGAAACTTGATAAATCAAGAGCTTAATGCAACAGAATTTATTACGATAAGAGCACTATGAGTGACTGTATCACAGTAGAGCAAAATCTAACCAGGGGTTCTCAACCAGAGGTATATTATATCCCGGAAAGATTTTGCATTTTCAGAGGTCAAATGCAGTCAGCATTTTATTTAGCTGTTGAGTACTTAATTTTAGTTTATGAATATAGAAAAAACTACTTTTATTCAAGTTTTGGTATGTATCAATATTTTCTGTACTTTATAAGATATTTTCTCCCTCCTTTCTGCACGCCTTCGTGGTATGACAGTAGCACACTCGACCCGTATTCGAGAGGTTCAGGTGCGAATCCCGGTGAGGGCACTGCATATTTTCACGTCTCCGGCATCAAAATAGCTTAATGACTCTACAGTGGCGCCCGAACTAAAAGGTGGTGGATGATGATTCTTTACCACCAGGATATAGCGACTGGGTCCTGTAATCCACAGTCATCCTTTAAAAGGGAGTATATATAAGGTATTTTCTACCTCCTTTCCGCATGCCTTCGTGGTGTAATGGTAGCACACTCGGCACATATTCTAGAGATCCAGGTTCGAGCCTCGACGAGGGCATTGTTCATCTTTCATGTCTCCTGCTTCAAAATAACATAATAATGCCCACCAGCGGCCGAGCGGTAAAGTCGCTGAACACTGGTAGTTCGGTCCGAGGTTCGAATCCCGCGAACGCGCTGGCTGCATGGGCGTTTTCGTGGTTTTCCCCATGTGTAACGTGTATACGAGCCAGTTTCCCTTAGAAAGTCCTCCACGAAGGCATCCCTCCCTTTAGGCAGATAGCCCTAGTGTGCTTTGCCATAATTAAATACACCAACAAAATAACATAATGACTCTCAAACTCTTTGCTGCTTAATTTATGAAGCATGTTTAAAAGTATTCGAAATCTAAATAAATAAATAAATATATATATATATATGTATTTTTAGAGTTTTGAAAATGGTTCTTTGAGAGAGATGCATGGGGCAAAAATTTGTTGAGGACCACTGTCTTATCCTCATATAACCATAACAGAAAGTTGAGTTTTCCTTATATTTACGATCACTGCTGTAAAACGACATTTACAGGGGCGAAATGCATAGCTTGAGGCTTTCGTATTAAGTTGGTGAATTTAAGGAAACAGTTATTAAATTATTATTCTGTGGGGTTATTGAGAATTGGCAAAGTTTACTTTGGTATCAGGCTCACATGTTAATACACATGTTCTGAAATAAATGAAAATAAATAATTCTGATTTCGTCATCAGATTTTCAAGGATTTCCGCTCGGATTTTAACATTTTATACAAAATTATCAATTTTAATTATAGTATTTTGCTTTAGAATTTTAAATAGCAGTACTTGCGTAATTTATTTCATTTTACTGTGGGAGTAGTTTGTAATTAAAAGTTATATATTTATTCAATTCGAACAATTTATTTTTCTCTGCGAGGAGATCATTGTAAGTCGTATAATGTTATATAGTTATCAAACTGAAAAGAACTTCATGGAAGTTTAAGAAAATTTGTTATTTTAAGAGCTAGTAAAGCATTTCATGATGAAGAATTATTCAGAAGCTTTGCGTAGTCGTAAATATATAATACAGATACTTCTCCATTCAGATTGTTTCAGGCTGGTCTGAGATTTTCAAATTGAGGGCGGACATCTGAAAGTAAGACTCAAATCATTGTAGATGAAAGTGTTGATAACAGTATTACTCACCTCTCGTACACTGTATGATGACTTTCTTGGGTTGTTCTGCAGCCTGGCTCTGTAGAGGATCGGCAGGATGCCTCCCCGAATTGACAAGCT
Organism: Stegodyphus dumicola; assembly: GCF_044657685.1. Lineage (NCBI taxonomy): Eukaryota > Metazoa > Arthropoda > Arachnida > Araneae > Eresidae > Stegodyphus > Stegodyphus dumicola. Next base: position 179,848,004 of record NC_140776.1, on the reverse strand, counting down.
CGCTGAGGAAGCTGATATATCCGATGGCCAGCCTGAGGGTGTCCACCTTTGAGAGTCTCTTTTCGTAGGGCAGGGTTGGGATGTGGGCCCGCAGGCCTTCGAAGGCATCGTTGATGGACTGCATGCGACGACGCTCCCTCAGATTGGCTGCCTGCCGCTGCTGGACTTGCTGCTGGACGCACTTGCGACGACGGCGTCGATGCCGCACGTTCTCCTGGTCCGAGTGCTGGTAAGGTGGGGAATCGTAGTCCATGTCCAGGTGGAGGAACTGGCGGTTCACCAGGTCCACGTTCTCCATGAGGATCCCGATGGTGGATGCTTGGGTGCGTGGGGCGGACGGCCACCCACGAATCTTTGAATCCACCTGCAGACCAAAGGCAAAAAAACTGTTATTCATGAACAACGATTACGTATATTCTGTTAACATATATGAATGTGAATTCAAATTTTCATTTGCTGTTAATGCAATGAGGTAACGAATGAACACCTTTTGACAAATGAAAAATTTATTTATTTTTGGACACATCGATGACTTAGGTATTGAGAAGGAAATTCTCATCAGCTTGTTGGATAAAACTATTTTGTATCTTTTAAAACGAGTTTGATAGCTTGTAACTAGTCTTTATTATAAGCTTGATTTTTTACTTTGCTATTTTGCAGCTAGTTTTGTAGTTGTAATAAATGAAACTAGTTTGGTAATTTAGTACTTTGTGTAATTTACTACATTGTTTCTGTTAAGGAGAGCTATAGTTAAATCTACAGTTCTACAATTAAAACAAAAGTAAATTTCAAATGAAATGTAAAATGCATTTTAATGGGCTGCGAAACAATACCTTGGCGAGTTATGTAAAGAATTTGCAGCAAGGAGGTGAAATCAAAATTATGCACTCGCTGGGATTCAAAGCACTCATCTTCCTAGACGTTATCTTATGTGAAAGTACGTACAGTAGTCATATATATCCCTTTTAGGAAAGTATTTTTATACGTAAATCTTATGCGGAGAAAACTGACTAAAAAGAAAAAATTTAGAATTTAATTTACTTACCTTTTTGATTGAAAACAATAAATAAAGTTCTTTAATAATTTTTTATAAAGACACTCGGAAAAAAAATTAGTTTATCTCAATCGTAATTAAGCCTTGCAGATTCTTATTCCATTTAATGTTAAGTAACCAAGCTCGATTTCTAAGGTATTTAATGCTAATTAATCCATTTTTATGATTGAGAATTTGTATCTTTGCTATAACTTCACCTTTACATTAGTTCTCACTAGGATGCGAATCAGTTAAGACTATTTAAGGCGAGGGTTTTGACGGTTTTAGATAGAGAGCTGTTAGCAAGACGCTCGCAGATTTACTTTCTCGGCCCCAAACTCTACCAGTAAGTGTTCTAGCAACCCAAGTTAAATCAGGCCATTGGAAAATTTTGAGTCAACGCTTAGTTAGGCAAAAAATTGCATTGACCCATTTTAGGTTGCATTTTATATTGCTGTTATTTAACACCTGCATGTGGTGGAATCTCATTCCACTCAACAAATTTTAATAAGATTTAACTGGATCTTTCGTAGGACGTTTGCCGTATTTTGTCTTAGGGTCTGAAGAACTTTAAAATTAGTATTACACAAGTAGGGCCATAGTGACCACGCCAATTAACAATGAAATTACACATGTACAACTAAAATTTTGAAACTCAAGATCCTAAAGCGAAATTGGAATAAAATAAGGGTGCAACTTTGGTAGACGGTTGGCTTTTTTTTTTTTGGGGGGGGGGGCAAGCGATACGACTTAAACCCATAGCTGGACAAGTTATTTATGGTAAACGATGCTTTGTCGTCATTTTATTTTAAAATAATGCGTTTTATTATGCATAAATTCCGTGTTTTAAATATTATTTATGACTTCTAAATATTAAAAATCAACTTAATTTTGCATTTTTATTTGAAATAAAAATTTTATTGTTTATGATATTTTATGAAATTTTATGTTGTGGATGATTTAATCAATGACGTCACCTTACTTAAAAAGTAATTGTTTTTAATATCTCTAAATTTAATCTAACGTTTTAAACATTATTTATGGCTGTTAAATATTAAAATACAATTTAATTTTGTATTCTCTTGAAAAATGATTTTATTATGCATGATTATTTAATTAATTTTAATTTTATGCGTGCTGTAATCAGCTCCCTCCTTGGTTAATGAATATTTGTGCCTTACCGCGCCATTTTAAAATTTTATTATTCATCTCCTCGAATTCCTTAGATTTCATAGCGAACGGGTATGTCCTTTTCAAAGATGAATGTTGTTATTGGTACTTATCAAGAATTATTGGTATCGGAATCTTTTTGATTGTTGTCAAATAAACGTTGGTATGATGTTGTTAATTAGATATCCAATTTAAGTAATATTTTAATACAATTAAACGTTGGAGCAATGTTTTTATTCTATTTCTTTGTTATATGAAAGTAATAATTTAAACTTACTTTAGTATTTTATGCTCGTAGTAAATGTATTTATTTACATTTGCCTGCCATCTTAAAAAACGACGTTTTCAACAAAGAATAATCCCTTATTTTTAACGATATTTATTTTTTTTAACGTTTCGAATACTTTACTATGCTTAAAATACGTAAAAACAGCGCTTTTCAAGATGGCTGCGTCAACAATTGCGCCCATGTAAATCGCCAAAAATCTGTGCAAACGTCTACCAAAGTAGTACCTATGTAAGATTATGCAAATTCATCAATTTCTGCAAAATTAAGTAATTTGTTTCCCTTAACTAAAACTATTGGGCCTCACGTTTTTTCACTCATAAAATATACACGCTATGACATGCACTAATATGAAAATTAAAGCAATCGGAATGCGTTCTTTCCTTCTAGATCTTTATTTTGCTAATAATAATTGTTTACCTAAAAATACCGATTTTCACTGAAGATTATGGAAGCTCAATTTAAAATAAAACTTTATCATTTTTAAGCAAATTTGCGTGCACAAAGTAAAATAAAATTTTAGGGTTTCGTCAAGAGCTGACTTGTTCTATATTTAAATCCTTATCACCTAAAAATATGATTAGGTCTGATTTATTCATAATTTTAACAGATAACAGGTATTAAATTAGACACACCAGAAACAGTTTTTGTACACTGAAAAATAAAAATAAAGTACGAAAGACAAATTTTAAAACATGAACTAATTTTATGTGTTAAAATAAAAATGTTATTAAAATTCTAAGCTAGTTTATTTAAACTGAAAGGAAGTATTTAATCACGTGAGTTTCCCTCGCTCGGAAAAGAAATAAAAATAATTATAATTGCTGCGAACTAATTTACAATATCATTTAAATTCAAAGAGCATATGTAAATTAATTGCACCTATCTAAAACCATGAAAAAATATATTATTCCAAATAATTAAATTTATTATTCCTAAAATTGCATAAGGGAATAATTGTTGAGCGGGCAGGAGACAGACTTATCAAGGGGAAGTTGCCCCCCCCATACCTAACTTTTAATTACTAAATTAGTGTTTCGTTATCCATATAGGCAAGGGTAAAAATAAAATTCAAAACCAAAAGTAAAATCAAATGTTGTGAATTACAAAAAAAATAATTTAAACAGTAGAATTTTGAAAAAATAGAAAGTAAATGACTAGAGTTAAAATTAATTAAAGTAATAAAAACTCAATTAAGAGTAGAAAACCAAAGTAATTTAGAAATTTTTGCCTACAGGAAACTTCCTATACACGAATTATGCGTGTAATCCTAAAATATATACAACAATAAAAATAAAAATAATAAATAATAAATAAAATTTAAAAAATACGAATAGAAAATTTATACGAATAGGGAATTTTATATTTACTTTACGTATAGAGAATATTTGTTAAATTCAAATTTAATTTCTTGCAGCAATGGCACAAGAGAATTATTTAAATTTAACTTTACTATTTTCTTGTGAAACAATATATATATAACAATATATATAACAAGTTATATGGAGTGATGAAACTAAGATATCGTTATTCGGTAGTGATGGGCGAAAATATGTAAGACGTAGAATAGGAGAAGAGCTACATCCTGACTGCATTCAAGCTAACTGTGAAGAACCCAGTTAGTGTTGTGATTTGGTCATGCATGTCAGCAGATGGTATTGGTCGCCTTCATGTCATCGATGGGACACTGAATTCCAGAAAATACATTAACACTATTCTAGAACCAAAACTTCTACCTTCCATCAGAGATCTCTTTCCCAACAATGCTTCGTTTATTTTTCAGCAGGATTCTGCTCCTTGCCACACGGCCAAAATATCGAAAGAGTAGTTTCGTACAAAGAGCATTAAATTGTTGTCACGGCCAGGAAACAAACCTGACCTCAATCCTATCGAAAATTTGTGGCACCGTTTGAAAACTCTTGTCCGAATGAGGCGCCCATCAAATAAAAGGGAACTAATTGAAACTATAATTGTTTCCTCGTATTATGTAATAACGAAAGAAGAGCTTAAAACTCTTTTCAGCTCAATGAAACGTCGATATGAAGCTGTAATCAAAAATAAGGGTACCTTACTAAGTACTGATAACTCACTGCAATCATCACTATCTAATGTATATCGATAACTATTATCGTTTAACTTTTTTTGTATTGCAAATAATTGAATTTTGTGTGTTGTATTGAATTCAGTAATAAATTCTCTTTAAAATGATATATACAAGTTTGCATTTTGTGAAACGTAACGTTTTCTTATAAGCATATAAAGTTCAAAAACATAAAAATTTCCAAAAGTGTCCATAATTTTGTCCACCACTGTATATGCATACATAATACACTAAACGCAACGTTAACTGGGTTCGGATAAACTAAACCCAGTTAAACATCAAACCAATTAACAATCAAAAACCATTAGTAATAAACAAAATTGTTTACGGCAAATATAAACGGAAACGAAACTGCGTAAGATAGCAGCAGCGATAGCAGACGATGTTACAGTACCTAGTTATTAACTTTTACCCACAACAACGTTGAAGTTGATTGTACTTAATCCAGAATGTATGAACATCATAAGTTAATGTTAAAATAATAAGACTATCTGTCAAAAAGGAGGAAACATTGTCAAAAAACAAAAAGGTCCAATTGAATTTAATTACATTGCAAGAAGCTGTCTTGCAAATATTTTTCTTCAATGTCGTTTTGAATTTAATTTCCGAAGTTTCTTCTTTTCTGATGACGTTATTTTGCATTGTTTACAGTATGTTCTTTTCTGTTTCGAATATTCATTTAACTTACGCAATGAAATGGAACTTTTTCTCCAAATGAAACTGCTTGAAATTACAGATAAATTGTTAGTGATGATGAGGTTTCAAATAAAAAAACTGAACCACACAAGCAGTTTCAATTGTTAGATAGATAGATATTCGTACCGAATGGTACCCATAGTGAATAATATTAATTTTGTTCGTGATTTGGGGGGGTCAGTGAATTAAATAAGACCACTTTCAGTCCCTTTCACATAATACATACTTAACAAAGATCTCATAAAATCCCACCATTCAGTCATGAAGGTCCTCTGTTATAATCCCTAAGCCTACTTTAAGTGACGTCTTAAACCTGCTCTCTGTCGTCTTTAAGCCTGATAGGATTACTGTAGAATTTTTAAATACAGAAGTTTCAGTATATTTAACTGCGAAAGAACCTAAATGTTTGAGTAAATATGTAATAAAGATTAACCTCGGAACAAATCAAAAGCTTTTTATTTAATTGTTAGACAAAATAAAGAAGACGGGGTGTTTTTAATTTAGCTTTATAATCTTCAAAACCTGGACTGTCAAGAAAAAGTAAACTTAATATTTTATTATTATTATTATTATTATTATTATTATTATTATTATTTATTAGTCCAGAGGGGCTTTGTCCCTGAAGGACTATTATTTTCGTTTTGCGATTTTGCGTTGAATTACTATAAATGTCCGTTTCACTTTTCAAACTGTTGCCACCCAATGTTAGAGTCCTGTATTATATTTGCAGAAATTAAATAATGAAAAATCTGCATAAATGTATGTCTATTTCTCGCACTGTGATAAAACAACGGTACATAGAGCCATCGAATTTTGAATGACGTAATCCTCCTACGAATATGGGCATTTGGAAAACCCAATTTGAAATTTGTTTTATTATCGATTTCATATTTTCTAAAACTTTAACGAATTTTTTATTAACTAACTCAACGATTTAAAAGCGAGCAATGGCAACACTCTACGGCGGGTAAAAAAATCTTTTTATTTCTATTGGGGGGGGGCGGAACTGTGTATCGGAAATTCTAAAGATAGGCTCATTTTAAAATTATTTTGCGACATTGCTACTGAACTGAATTTCATGGTTTAAATGCAAAGAACATGATATTTAATAAATAAAGGCAACACACAAAACGTTAAAAAAACGCCCCTTTGGACTTAATTTAAAATCTGAAACCTTTCAGATTTTTTAAAATTATTTTTGTAGAGTCTTTACTACAAAATCGATCAGGTATTACCCCAATACACTAACCAGCTAGAGTATGAGAAATTAAATTGCCTGTATGTGTTTTTTCCTAAGGAATACTGGCGTTATACATCGGAATTGTTACATTTAAACATAAGAGGATAATAAAATAAAATCAGGCAAAGTTACACAATATAACATAAACTGTTGAGTATACGCATTACAATATTGGATTACATAAAAGTACAATAGCGTTAACACTTTTAAGATCTTGGCACTGGAATTTTTGCACTTTTATGTAAGTAGGTAAACATACGAGACTGGAATTTGCTAATATGTTGGAATGTCTGATTCTTGTTATGCGAGGATATTTGTCACAGGTAAGATTGTACGGAACTCAGTTCTCTCAGTCCAAAGTCCAGTGTTCGTAAATAAAGTTTATGGGCTCAGCTCAGTACGTTTGGTGTTTTGAAGCATTATGGAAATTGTTGTTCGAAATCAATTATTGGAGTGTAGCCGAGTCATTGATCTTTCCGCTTTTTCGTTTTCGGTCTTAAGGTTTGATTTGGCATAGCTCCAGTCCTAGAGTAATGAGATTTTGGTGCATTTTCATGATTTTTGGACATAGGTGACGTTGAGATATCATCAGTCTTTTAAAATTAATGGGACTCATACACCTTAAAACACATAAGATGTTCAAATAGGTGACTGTTGCAAGAATTGGAATAACTTATTTATTTTAAAAGAAATTACTACCAACTTTTTACAGCTGACAACATAATATAGCTCCTTTCTGAAATAGTAATCAGAAAGATTTTGTTGCCACAAATATTTTTATAATTTAATCCGCTTTGTGACAACATTTTTCGTCATGTTTCCAACTTGTGCGCACAGTTTAAAACATTATGTTTCATAATTTAATTCCATATTTAATATATAGCTTTTATAACATTTGAAAACTACTGTGAACCTAAAATTCTAAAAATTTCATGTTAAATTTTTATTTTATTTTGAGTTGAGTTTATAAAATGCATTTTATTAAAAAAATCTGTAATGTTTTCGTCCATAAAATTTTCAAATAATAAAATATTCATCAGATTGTTCGTTCAGTTAGAAAATAGTGCCCATATAAAGAATTCCATCCAATTTCAAGTATGTACCATTAGCCATTTTTAAAATATCATGCGCGCAAGGTGGAAACATGGCGAAATATTTTACCACAAAGAGGATTAAATTACAAAAATATATGTGGCAACACAAACTTTCTGGCTACTAGTTTCCAAAGCAGCTATATTTTGTAGTCAGCTGTAAAACGTTGGATGTAATTGCTTTTAAAATAAATAAAATATCTCAATTCCTGCAACAGTTACATATTCGAAGATCATGAGGGGTTTAAGGTGTATGAGTCCCCTTAAGGTCTAAATTGGTGGGTTTTCAAATGTGCACGTTACTTACAAAAGGCCAGAAAACTAGGCAGTGGTCTACATCTGCTCTGACTTCACAGACGCAACTTTCGGTATTAGAGAGGTTCTTTTTGAGAAACTAATCTGGATATGGGCCATTACCGGTGAAAGAATAAGTTAGGAAGGACTTTTAGCTTCTGATTCCTGTGCCGATTTGGGGGGAAGGACTGGTGGTTGCCCCCGTGGAAGTAGGTAGTAAGACCTTTCTTACCTCCATGGTTGTGACGGCCTGTTGTGGCGTTATTCCACTCTGGTTTAGGTATTTGTTTAGGATTTGTTGTAGTTGCGATTTCGGAAGCTTTATGATGAAGAGCTCGCCTTCTTGGGAAAGAGCTGCTTTTTTTGCTAGATTGCCGGCGGTGTTTTTGCCAAGCTAGCGCTGCCCCCTGCCTTTTGACCCAAGTTATGGTTATTTCAGAATTAAGATCTTTGATATTTGATTAATTTCATCGGACAGGTGAGAATAGTCTGGATTTTGGATGGAAAGTATTGCTGCTTGGCTGTCTAAGTTAATGGATGTTTTGGAAAAGTTGTTTATTGACGCAATGTTGATGGAAGCTTTTTTTTAACTGAGAGTTCCGCTTAATGTATGCTATTGCAGTTGTTTAAGTACCCTTTCCGTTTCATTTCAGTGTCCAGATGTTGTTGGACCGGAAAGAAACTGGTACTACTGCAGTGCAGAATATATTTTAAAGCTACAAAGAAAATCCATTTTAGTTTTCTGAATCTAATTTAAATACTGTACTCTTCCATTCAAAATTTAATCATGACAGAATTTTGCTACATGGTCAGCTGTCTTTCTTTAACTTCCAGGGATTAAAATTGAGCTAAGAAAACGGTACCTTCCAGATTCGAAAGAAAAGGAGGAATATTTTTAATTTAGAACTACCTAACAGGTAGTTCTGAATTGAAAACTCAATGTAGTTGCGGATGGGAATTTTCTGAAAAGAATTTTCTTCGTTTGAATAGTCTCTGCGATCTCATTCACAAATTTCGCTAATGTTGTAGGTCTTCAAGTAAAAAGAGAACAGTATCTGACTGAAAACTTCTATTGTAAATGAGATCTTAAATTCTTTCTTTCTAGTCTGTCATATGATATGCAATTTTAGGAAAGGACTGTGAAAAATACCCGAATTAATAGTTCTCATACTGAAAACTATATATTATAAAATACCCTGAACAAATCTTTGGTGTGAAATGCTGTTTGAAAGGAAATATGTAGTCATCACGAACAATAAAATATTTAAAATTAAGCGTGGTGTGACGAATATTTACTGCATAACTTATAATGCCTTCTAAACGTCCAGCTTCTAAAAGAATAATGATATCTACTGTGAATTCCGATCTAAAATGTGGTCGAAAATAATTCGTCTTTACTTGGATCTGGCCAACTGGGTCTTGTACCTCTTCCCAGTTACCCTTCAAAGGAAAGAAAATATAAGGCATTATCACATTTCCCTGGGCATGCTCTTACGCTGTAAGCATTTTTCAGGTCCAGCCAGCAATTGAAAGTATTGCGGCTCGAATCCCGGAGAGAACAAACAGTTCTCTTGAAATGTTTTCTGCGTCCGAAAATACATAGTGAGCACTACAGAATTTCGAAAACCATTTTTCGTTATTACTTTCATTTTTCAGCATTAATTCTAATGTCCTCCATTCTTTCTACTCTCTAAAATTCTGTTTTTGCTATTTCCAGATTTATATACAAATTAATTTTGATAAATGTTTCCGGTATGAAGATTTCTGCTTCTTTCTTTCTACATGCTACTGGGATGCAATTGGAAGCATTCTCGATACGTGTTCGGGAGATTCGGGGTTCGAACTTCGACGAGGGCATTGCCCATTTTTCACGTTCCTGCATCGATATAACCTAATGACTCTACAAAGTTCGTTGTTTAGCAAAATTTACCTATGGTTCAATACTGCAGATAAATTCAGATTTTGCGAAGATGATATTTTAAATAATAAAAACTCATATTCTTATATATAATACTCTCTGTAGCAGCAAAAATAAGATCTAATCACTTTTATTTCTTGTCAGTCATATTTAAAAAATTGTACAGCTTATTCACTAAACACTACGATTACAAAGAATTAATAATCAGATTAATATGAAAAATCTGAGGTGGGGACCCCGTGATTTCCTTCTATAGTCTATTAAGATATACACATTTTTTTCTGCATTTCATTTTTCTGCAATTTATTATACACTGACTACCAATAAGTATTTGGACACCTGTGATAGAAAAGAAAAACTAACTTTATTCAAAATCAATAGGTGCTAGAGCCTCCACGAGAGGTAATTACAGTGTGGACCCTCCAGGGCATACTTTCCACAAGTCTTTGTATGACAGCTAATGGTATTTTCTTCCACTCGGCTTGGAGAAGACGTAGAAGTTCCTTCACCGATTTTGCACAGGTAGTGCACCCCTGAATTCGGCGATGCAACTCGTCCCAGAGGTTCTCGATAGGGTTCAGGTCTGGACTCTGGGCAGGCCAGTCCATTCTATGAACTCCATTGGCACCATACCAAGCCTTGGTTAACGTCGAAACATGACAACTGGCATTGTCGTCCTGAAAGTAACAGGGGTCCAACCCGTAAAACTGTAACAACGTAGGAAGCACATTGTCATCCAAAATAGTCCAGTAGACATCGGAGAGCTTACCATGAATGGGGGACCAAGGGTCCCAGCCCATACCAGGAGAAATACCCCCAGACCATAATTCCACCTCTGCCGAACTTGACTGTTGGCACAATGCATTCTGGCAGGAGACGTTCTCCAGGTAGACGCCAGACCCAGACCTTGCCATTCGAACGGTAAAGGGTGAACCTTGATTCTCACTCCAGAGAACCCGTTTCCACTGATCTACGGTCCAATTTCGATGTACTTTGCACCACATGAACCGAGCAGCGCGGTTGTATTTAGTGATCAAAGGCTTATGGGCAGCAGCACGACCATGAAAACCAAGCAGATGTGCTACCTTACGGGTGGTATTCATTGAAACAATAATCCCGGATGACTGTTGAAACTCGTCGCGGATGAGGGCCATCGGTTGGGTGCGGTTCTTCCGAATTCTCTGGACAGCACTCGTCGGTCTCTATCTCCCAGTTTCGTTGGTCTGCCGACTCTGGGAACATTCCGATAATCACCGCTCACCTTCTACTTCTTAATCACATAGGCCACTGTCGATTTTGGGTACTTCAGATCGCTAGATATGTCCCTTAAGGATAGGCCACATTTGTGATACCCGATAATTATACCTTTCTCGAAATCAGAGAGCTCCGAACTGCGAGGCAGCTTGCATGCGACTAAAGCCGATGCTGTTTCCTACACGATATATACCGGCGGAGTCCGGGACGTACCTTAGGACCGCAGATATCGTCATTTGCATAGGTGTCCAAATACTTATTGGTAGTCAGTGTATACAGAGTGGTTATAATTAAAGTTCCACTTTCAAAAGGTTGTAAGAGGAAAAGTACTGAACTAAATGTTATCAAACTTTGCAATCTTGTATAGGAAATCATGGGAATTTGTTTTCCGAGAAAAACAAAAGTTCAAACACTCATCACCAGGGCTAAAATAGCTCTGTATACAATATTATTAAACGTAATAAGACATCGGTTTAAAATGTGCTTAATCGTTTCTGAATCGTGTTACAAGGCATCCTCATTACATCTTAGCATATCAGGGTGAATGTTACGGACATGTCTGTGTATCTCATCTTTCAATTACTCCAAACTGCTTAGATTATTTGCATAAATCATTTGCTTCTTCATGCCGTGAGCCAAATACAAGTCATGCGGTTTTGCCTCATCCCACAAGCAGTTTCGTTTTAGAAACGACTAAAAACATTTAAAACCGATATCTTAATGTCTTAGAGCCGAATTCAGGCTTCCAAAATCACAAATTAGCGATCTGTAAGAAAATCATTTCCAGAATGAGCACACTTTTGCGAGTGATTTACGATCTCACATTTTCTAATCGCTAATTTGTGGTTTTCACGGACGAAAATCTCCGTTGCACGGATGGCTTTTATCGTCTTTAACGCCTTTAAATTGTACTTTTCCTTATGTCAACGTTTCTTAAGGATAGACAACATGTTAAACCTGTGTAACAAAAGATTAAGTTAGATTCCGACCCTTATTTCATTTAGCAATATTGAATACAGCGCCATTTTGCCCTGGTGGCGAGTTTTTTTTTTTTTTTTTTTTTTTTTTTTTTTTTTTTTTTTTAACCACCTTTAAACGATTACCAAGTTTGATAACATTTAGTCTAGTAGTTTCCCTTTTATTACTATTTGCAAGTGAGACTTTAATTATAACCACCCTGTATATTAACCGATATATAATCAAAAGTTTTTTTAGCACATAATGTGAGGCCTTTGATTATCGTCATAGTCTGTAGAAAGCACTATAAAATGAATCCGAGAAATCAATTAAAAAAGTGTCTGATGTAGACATCACATGATTTCATTGTACGGCTTATTATACACATTTTTTGCTGCACATCATTTAAACATATTTCCTCGAATTTCATTAGAGAGATTTCTTATTCAAGTAATTCAGTTCTCACTTCGCGGCAAGACAAAAATACAAAAAAACTCAAAACACCTTCATTAAAAATTGTTAAACACAGAACACCAAATACAGTTAAAACTGTTAAAAAAACATTTTTTTTACAATTAAAATTAGAGTTTTTACGTAAAAACAAGCAATTCGAAGAGCGAGCAAGAAGGCAGATTTTTCGGGGCACGAAACTTAAGTTTACCTTTGGTCCCACTCGACAAAAAGGCACTGAACGTACTTAAACATACTTAATTCACTATTCTACTGAGTTTCAAATATAAACAAATGGCGATTCATGAGGTCCTTAATTCGCCACTTAAACTTTTAAATTGTTGATAATTCTATAACTATTGCATACAATTTAACAAAATACATAAAAACCTTAACCGGAATCTAAAAACCACCTAATTCAATTAGTTTTAAAACAAAAAAGGCACAATTGACCAACATATAAGAACAAAAAACTAAGCTCACCGAGCCACGTAACAGAGAATATATATAGTTACGATTGGTGCAGCCGATTGTAAAGAAAAAGGTAGGTGCACAACTACATGTTATAGCAGTTCCATATACAAAATTTCAGCGTTTACACGGCTACTCGTTCTTGACAGGTTACGGGTTAAAGCAGTCCTAATCTAATTGATTTTAACTTTAAGTTAACTAATATATGATTAAATTAACTAGTTTAATGATTTCAAACAATGAAACTATTTTTAATAAATATCGCATAATATTTTGATATTTCTTATAAATAACATCACAATCATATATATATAGAGAGAAAGAACTTGTATTTAATTTTATCTTTAAAAAGCGAAAGTTTAGCTACGCATAACAAATAATTTATTTACATTTGTTATTTTTCAGGCATATTTTGTTAAAATTTATTGTCTTTGTAATTTTTAGGTTGCATAAGATTGTATTGATTAGAAAGCATTTCTTTCATCTTTTAGGCAGTTTATGTATGCGCAAGATGGGTGCATTATGTACATATGGCTAATATTTATCATTTCTCTCTTGCCTTGAATCCAACATATAATAAAATCATAAACGAAAGTTTGGTCTAAAATTTATAAATAAAAATAATACCAGGGCAGGTTTAAACAACGTTGGGGCCTTCCAATGTATGTCCTCTTCAAAATTACATTCTTTATAGGAGATTTCGATAGACTATTCTATAATTCATTGCTTGCCACTAATAGTTTCATTTCGAAAATGAAAATTGTAAGCATTTAGTTAATGTAGTCGATGGCGCTAACAGATTTAGAATACAGGAAAAAAAAAAAAAAAGAGAAAGAAAGAAGTACTAAAAAATATCAACTAATAAATATAATGCTAAATATATATATATATATATATATATATCAACTAATAAATATAATACTAAAAAAATAAAGAAAAAGAAAAAGCGCGTAAAAGGGCGTTTTTTTTTTAACGTTTTGCGTATTAGCTTTATTTATTAAATATCATGTCCTTTGTACTTAAACCACATAAAATTCAATTCAACAGCAATATCGCAAAATAATTTTAAAAGAGCACACCTTTAGAATTTCCGATACACAGTCTCGCGCAATGGAGATAGAATTTTTTTTTTCTTGCAGTGTTGCCATTGCTCGCTTTGGAATCGTGGAGTTTGTTAATAAAAAATTCGTTAAATTTTTACAAAATATGAAATAGATAACAAAACCAATTCCAAATTTGTGCTTTCAAATGGATGGAAACGTACATTATTCAAAATTGGAAAAAATATTTAGGTACCGTTGTTTGACCACAGTGCGAGGAACATAGCTACATACATTTATGCAGATTTTGCATTACTTAATTTCTCTGATATTGGGTGGCAACAATCTGAAAAGTGAATCAAAGTTTATAGTGAATTGACGCAAAGTACCAAAACGAATTTAATAGTACTTCTGGGCAAATTATCCCTTTGGATTAATAACGAGAAAGAAAATTTTATAATTTTTAGCACTCGCTCGAAATATTATTTTTTTCCATAATGGAGAAAATTAAATTAAATCTTACCTTATGCCTAATACTACTGGATCTATACACAAATTTCTCTTGTTTTAGAATCTTCCAGTTATGATCACACTTTATGGAAGGAATAAGCACACAATTCCTTAAAATTTTCAGGATCCGTAGAAGCTCTAAGTTACTTCAAAATTTTAGAATCTTTAACTGTTCAGTTTTAACGCGCACGGTGCTTTAATGCGCAATGGATGAAAATGATTGAGCCGAAATCGATTGAAATATCGAATTACATTCCAGCACTGGGTAAAATTAACCTTAATCAAAGTAACACACCTTATGAGACCAATTCCTTCCTAAGCAGTTATGTGCAACGATAGTTACTCGAGCACTTCCCCGTGACATTTATGAATATCATTTCAGGATCTGATACCTGCCGTGAGAAGAAACCCCGCCTATTTGCGAAACAACGCATGCGTAGTCCCGCCTTATTTTTCCTGATCCAATAAGATAAGAGCATCTAAAGGTCGATAGTGAAATGATTGCGATATCTTGTCAGGTTCCTCGACGATACATTAAAATTTACACAGTTTCTGTGTCTTGCAATACTTATCGAGAAATAAAGAAATTCAAGTTGATGTTAAATCTTGCGCCATAAATGTAGCAGAAAAGATCATACATAAATTTTTATCGGTGTAATCGTAAGAAGAGAAGTAATTTTGCCCGTTCTGGAGAAAATCTTATTATTAATTATTTCATTGGAAGAATCATTTAATTACTGAAAGTTGTTTAGAATCGTTCATTAATAAATATTTTGTGATACTGCAATATGTAGACAAATCTTTGTCAAGAGCGTGCAGAAATGAGGGATTTTTATTGAATGCAAATGCTCTATAAACAGAAATGGAGTCCGAGTTCTGAAATTTTTTCATAGTCACATTAATTGGTATTATGACCACAAAATGCATATGTTTATTTAAAATACCCACATAGCTCAAAACAGTAATATTGTTAAATGTTAAGTATGTTACCTTTCGCAACAAAAATAGTTTAAATAATTTTGTTCTTATTATTAAAAGTTGTCGTTAAACAACTGTGAAAGCTATTAAATATTAAAATTAATATTGTCACATTTATTACACTGGGTTTGGTTCAGAAAATGCATTTTATATCGTATTTATGAAAATAATTAGTCTAAAAGAGGCGTCATGTCCGCAATGGGATATTAGTATATTAGTCGCGAAACGGCATTTTGCCTTGAATCATTATAAGTGGCGTAAAATGTTTCAAATCGTTGCCACCGAATATTATCGCCCATGAGCAGCTGAAATCCTGAATTTTGAATTCGTTTTATTATGCATCTCATAAGAAAATTATGCTTAATAATAAAGCTAAAAAGACAAAAAAAAAGGGGGGTATTAGTAGGAGTGAGTGTAACAGCACACAGATAGACTACAAGTTCAGCAAGAGCGTAAAAAACCTTAAGCCCTTTTGGACGACCGTTAAATTTGAAAAATATCAGTTTTTTTTTTTTTTTTTTTTTTTTTTTTTTTTTTTTTTTTTTTTTTTTACTTCCTTGTACGAAGTGTAAAAAGGAAGTATTGTAATCCCGAAAAGTTTCCGGCAGCATATTTCAACGAAGATATCCCTTTTGACCGCTATCGAATGCAATTTAACGATGTTTTTGCGTGTCATCTGTACGTAAGGACAGAATAAAAGGCTCTTTTCCTTCAAAAAAATTATAAAACTGCTTTAAAATTAATTCCGAAGAGAATTTTTCGTGGCGTCTGTACACACGTATGTACGTAAGTACGTATCTCGCATAACTCAAAAACGAGTAGCCTCAGAACGTTGAAATTTTGTATATAAGACTACTATAACATGTAGATGTGCACCTCGCATTTTGGTTGCAATCGGCCGCACTAAACATTTATATATATATATCCACTTTGTTACTCAGCTCGGTGATCTCAATTTCTTTACTCTTATATGTTTGTAAATTGTACAATTTTTGCTTTAAAAATGATTGAATTATGTTGTTCTTATCTTCCGGTTAAGGTTTTTATGCCTTTCGTAAATCTGGAAGCAATATTTGTACAATTATCAGCAATTTAAAAGCTGTTTAAGTGTGGTTAAGTTTTAAATAACATGGCGGACATATTTGTTTACATTTGAAACAGCAGAATCGTAGATTTGTTGCCAATCTAGAGAGACTAAGCTACGCAACAACAAAGATAACGCATTCATTTATTATTGCGAATTACATCATGCTTAATTCTTTATGGAATTTTTTCGATGAAATAAGTGTTTAAGATTTACTGCGTAATTTTTAATACAGATATTTTGAGTTTTTATGTATTTTTGCCTTGTCGCGAAGTGAGAACTGAATTAATTGCATGAGAAATACTGAATCGTCAGTAAAAAACTGTTTCATTTTTGTTTTGTTTGCTTAATTTCTTTTATACATCGTTCTAGCTTTATTATAGTATTTGAACAGAACATGTGGCAACCATTAGATAATTCTTCATATGATATAAATTTTGTGCATTGTGAGTTATAATATGAATGAAATATTAAGTGAACCTAGCGCCAGAGTGTCGCTATGCTAAAATAAAGTGAATTTTAAAGAGTGCATTTATTCTGTTGTAGTTAATGCTCTGTCGGCGAAGTAGATTTAATTCAATCCAATACGTTTAAATGAAATGCAAGAAAAAAATGCGTATAATTTAATATTCCGTACAAGGAAGTCGTGGACTCGTCGGGACTTCGGCGATTCCGGATTATCGATTTTTCCGGATTATAGTTCATCAGTTTAAATCTCGTAAGATGGCATGCAGAAAAAAAAACTTAATATTTATTTGTTTACTTTGTTAAACATTTCTCTCAATGTAAGTTGTTTCATTTTATGTGATAATACTTTCTGTTTAATTCTATAAAAAGACATAATTTCTTGTTCCGCTGTTCAAGTCCCGTTAATTGCTGTGCCGAGAATACCGACTAACTTGTCAATCGAAATTTTTTCGTTTTCACTAACCTCTCTGTCACATTCTTCATGTCTTTATCCATTTTTTTGCAGCAATTCCACTTTTTGTTTGTTGGACATCGAAACATACTTTCGTTTTGTAGATCCTTTGGGAGCTCCAGAATCGGAAATTCTATTTGACATAATCGAAAGTTCAAGTTTACTTTTATAAAATTGCTCTTACAGTCTGCAAAAAATAATAAGCGGGATCCAATTCGAAGATTAAGGAACAATGCAATCATTAACATTAACTGAAATAGATAATTAGATAATTTTAGCTTACACCGTCCGTTATACATTAAACGCGCAGGCGAAAACATATTCTGCACTTGCGCACACGCATATGCGCAGTATTCAAGGTCTTACGCGCACGCGTAAAACGCCTGTGCCCATGTGCCAACGCGGCGCATGCGCAGAAAGTTTTTAGCTTTGAGGTCCGGATTATAGATCATTCCGGATTATGGGTGTCCGAATTAACGACTTTTGACTGTATTACCCAGTTTCGGATTTAAGCTACCCAAATCTATGTACTAATTCAAAATCTATCTACTAATCTATCTACAAATCAAAATCTATCTACTAATTCAATATAAATTAATCAATAAATTGAAAAGGACAAAATATTTAAGTCAGAGTCGGTTTTTTACAAAAAGAAACATTCAAAAACAAATGTTTTGGATCCCATTTTAGCAAGTTTTTCCTTCCTCACGCCATAATATAGGCATGGTCATTGGTGCGACTATTGCCCATTGTGCGAGAATTCGAAGTCGATGCTTTCATAGAATGATGTTTGATCTGTTTTATAAAATCTTCCATTTTGACTAACTTCACTATTTGGTACTTACGTGCTAGCGAAATGAACGTAGAAGTCGCCAGATTTTCAAAATGCGCCAAAGTGTGGCAACCATGCCATAACAATTCTTCGGGCAACGTTGCGCAATTCTTCAGTTTTAGTAAGAAACGTCTTATACATTCGTTTTATTGCATTCCAAATCTGAATGATATTTATAGCAAAATCGTGATATTTTATATCTCAAACTCAGTTTTAAAGTATGCAGTTATGAAATTTGCTTCCAGTAGAAGAAACTGCAGTAAATTTTCTGCAAGAAGTTTTGCCATAATATCACAAAAGGAATAATTGCTGTGATTCAATTTTAATAGACAGCGTAAAATTTCCATCAAAACATAAGGGGTAGAAAACACGTTTTACATAGGTTTATTGTTATATTTTCGGAATATATACCTAATTAAAACGTAAACTGTACATGTGAAAATATGTATACACATAACAAAGCGTACAGCTGTGTTTACAACAACTATCGTACTCTTTCATTTAATCTGCGATTTTTATTGCGATAATTCTAAATTAATTTCGTACGAAGGACTTTTAATAATAGAATTATGTGAAGGTAAAAAACTATAGGAGGTAAAGAAATCAAAATCTTCTTAATAGTGTTTTACATTAAGGCGCATCAATTTCAATCAGTCTTAATGTAATTTTTTCAGTAATTCATGATAAAGAATATAGTAGTGTTATAAAATTAGTAACACAATAACCCTTGAGTTTACAAGAATGGATATATCTTTTCGAATCTCGGCTAACGTTTTGCGAATAAATTTCCGATTAAAGTCTTCCGGACTGTATAGTGGTTAGGGAAGCCTGACTGCGATACCGAACGGCCTGAGTTCGAATCCCGGAGAAGGCATGGATGTAAAAATTGTCCGACCCTTTGTAGGAGGTAGCGGTGGCCGGCTATTAGGCCGGCTATTAGGTGCCTCCACAGCCACCACTTCTGTCTTAGGTGTGGCCAATGCCGTTATAGCCATGTGCCTGCCATTGGGGGAGGGGGGTACAAAACACTTTTTGGTACTTTGGTACAAAACACTTTCTGGCCAAGAGTGAGAATGACAAACGAAAAAGCTTTAGTAAGAGATATGACCTTCCTTAGCTGCAGTATCTGCGTTGCACCGTCTATCGATATCCAGGATTATCTAACAATTTTGGGGGTAAGAGGTATAATACTTCAATTGTCAGGCGTTCGCTGGAAAGTAAAAAAGCCCCGCCAGGCGTCTTCCTAGAGTTTCCCACACATGTCCGATGGGATTTTAAATAAGGGAGCACGCTGATCAATCCATTCTGTGCATATCATCACTTTCCAGAAGTTCTTCAACATTACGAGTCCTGTGTGGCCGTGCATTGTCATCCATAAAAAGACGTCGACGATTAGAATTAGCAAAACATTCTTTTAAGTACAAACTGAGTATTAGACGATATTTGGGTTATAGTTCTTAAAAACAAGATTTAGTCGGAACTAATGGTACCCTGGAAAAGACGCACTGGGGAAGGATAACTTCATCACACTAACGGTCTCAGCAAATGAACCTCTGTCCAAAACGTGGAACTCTGTCTGTCCGTTCATCATAATGTCACCCAAACGAGCACGGCAGGGTCACCCTAGTAGGCACTAGTAACTATTGCACTAACACCCTAGTAACTTTTTCTGTGATGTTTGTGGATGAAAGTTTATCCCAACATCTTTCCATATCAACTAGCGCCAAGAATCGTTTGTCAGACTGAAATGACTCTCATCGGTAAGGAAGACATTACTCTATCGATGATTTCTGTGTTCTCTACACCACTGTAGAGAACACAGTGTCAACACCAAAGATTAGCTGTTGAGCTGGTATCGGTGGTATGCAGGGGTTCAGAACGGCGGTCGATTAGATCGTCTTTATGAATCGTTTAGCCACAGCAACTTGGACACATGTCGTCCTATTGCCACACACAACTGATGAGTAGTGTTGCCCGCTGTCTGGTTTCGCTTTCTTTTCGACTGCAGGGCGATATAGTGGTGATCAGACAATGTTGCTTTTTTTTGGCCATTCTCCAACAGCCTTTCGTACAGCTGTACCTGTCGTTTGCAAGGCTTTTCTAGCAGGTGAAATAACACTTTTATCAATTTCAAACGACAGACTATGCCTTCTCAATGTTGCTAATCATTCTACCACATGTAAAGACATCCTGATGTTTTCTTGTAGCCCATACTGCATACATAATTTCCTTTTCACTTGCAGAAGAAGGGCCTGGAAATGTGCTTTCTTTGCTTCCTTTTGAGCTGCCTTGCATTACAAGCACCGATCCCATGCGTTTTGCTTGCCTACATTCCTCTGATGTCATGGTGCTGATATTTGCATCTGCATCACCTTCCTACTGAGTTGGCCTTTCATTGCATTCATCGCAAAAAGCCCTTTTCAATAGTTCAGTGAAATTGGTATTGAAAATCTGTATATTGAAAAATGAATTTGATGCTTAAGTTTGGCAAAGTAGTGTATATATTCACTGATAAGTCACAATGATAGGCCATAATGCTAGAGCCATTGCCAAAATTAAAGACAAAGCAAAGAAATCTAACAGCACAATGCTTAAATTGCACCAGAGCCCACCGGGTCCCGGCTCCGGTGCATCTTAGTTTCTGTAATAAATCATAATTCTAGCCGGAACGCACCGGAGCCCTGAATAAGAAGGCTGCGGCACTTCTTTTATGTAATTGAATAACAATTTCAGTAGAAATTTTATCTCGAAAATTTTATTTGAACAATAAAATTATATTAAAAATCGCGTATTAAATTTCAATTTATCTCTTTACATTTTATTTAATTTTAATTATTCAATTACTTTAAACTTTAATTATTTCAATAAATAATAATTAATTATCTAATTATCAATTAAATTATAATTAATTATATATTAATTATTGATTAAATAACAATTTATAAACATTAATTAAATAGCTATCAATTTATTTGATAGAAATTAACTCTTTAATTTTAAAATTATTAATGATTTTAATAGTCATTTTATTTATTTATTTACTCTTGTTCCTCTTTGCTGACAGTCTTCCATAGGGCTCCGGCACTTCTAAGCTTAGAAATTAAGCCCTGTAACAGCAGCAATTGCATTCTTCATAGACAGCCACTAGCCTCGAAAAAAATGCCTTCTAAACTTTTGATAATGTTAACGAAGATATAAAAATAATAAACTGTGCAAAATCGTGACCCTTTAAAACCGAATGTTCAAATTAATGCATGAAGTCGGGAAGTTACTAAAAATCCCTTCTTCTATACGCTGGTGGTGTGTAGAAGAAGGCTCCACTATCCCTTGCAGCTAGAGGTGGCTCTCTCGAGGAAAAAATGCGTTGGCGTATTTGATTGAACTTTGTGTACACGCAACAATATTTTTGACGACTATATACTAGAACAGTTAATAAAATTGAAGCCAGGATATGCGAACTGACATATTTGGACCATTTTTAGCAAAAGAACGATGTGAATCTGTCATTGCAAAGAAAAAAAATGCCACACTTTGTGATGTAAATGCCTAAGTGTCTTCTTTTAGAAGGAAACTTACATATTGATTTGAGTGCTTGAAAAGGGATATATCGCTTTCTTCTTGTTTACAAAAAACTTCTTGAATGAAAATAACATTAGACTTTCAGAAAAAATATTCACGAGCTCTCGAAATTTTGACACTTGTTTGGATATTCTTTTCCAGCTACTCAAAAAAAGGTTCTAAGGATTATGTTAATTTTATTAAGAGTTAAATTTTAAGTTAAAATTCCTTTCCTGTCAAATTCTTAACTTCAACTTACTACTTCCGGCCAGAACGTAGTTTTGGAATCATTCTGAATACTTAATGAGGAGGAGCGGTATTTAAACCGCGAAGTTTACTTGCAGAGTTAGAGAGAATCAGAGTTTCTGATTTGCGCGCGTCTGCCTTTTGGCCACTCTCTCTCTCAAAGCTGTTATTACGCTCGGCCGTACTCAGGCTCTTGCTAAGCTTCGTAGTCAAATAAGTTAAGGGGGCCAACTCGATTTGAACCTTGATATCTTCGGCTATACTTGTTTAGTTAATCTTAGTTTTAGTTTAATTCTTAGTCTTTTAAGTTCAAGTCCAAGTACGGGCTTTGCTTGTACACTCCCAGGCGGAGTTTTGTTAAATCTTATTGGAATAATAAAGGGTTAGTTACCCTTCTATCTTGTTGTTTCTTGTCACCGAGCTCAAGCGATTATTCGCTTATCAGTTCTTAGATTCTTCACTTCCAACATTAAATTAGAATTCCAAAATGAGGAACTCCACAAGGTGCTTTGTGACTTTTATAGGTTCTGAATGCGTTCAGAGTGAATCAAAATAACATGCCTTGAATTCAGCAGAATACGAAGTCTTCATAGACTGCCTTTAAAAGAATTCAGGATCTTGTCTGAGAAAGCAAAGTGGTATTCGTGCTTTTCTCAACTACATATCTCTGGGAAGAGAAAATCTCCGCCAAATACCAAATACCAAAATAAAACAGACAAGACGCTAAAATTCAGAACTAGACATTTGCTCCTATTATTGTCAAAGAAGCTAAAATAAAATACATGTGCTATTAACTGCAACCACGAGTGTCGCGTCAAATATTTCATGTTATGACTTTATATGAACCCCCATTGCATTACAGTGCACTATTATTTAGTAAAATTTAATTATTTAGTAAAATTAAAATAAAATTTAGTAAAATTTAATATTAAAATTTAGTAATAATTTAAGTTGCTTTCTGTAAGGTATAATAAAAATTTTGAATATCAAAATAATGAACGAATCTGTACTCAGTTAAAATGAATGTAATGATTAAACTGAAAAGGCTGTGTTTTATAGCACGAAACTTTTCGATTTTAGTCTTGAAAGAGCATTTTGCCTCGAATCACTTTAAACGGCGTCTAACTTTTCAAGTTGTTGCCACCAAATATTATCGCCCTGCATTATACTTAAAGAAGTTAAATAATGAAGAGACTGCTTGAATGTATACATGTGTCTCGCATTGTGAAGGAACAACGGTATCTAGTGCCATCCAGTTTTGAATAACGTAGTCCTCTACCCGAATATGGACATCTAAAAGGCAGAATTTCGAATTTGTTTTATTATTTCCTTCATATTTTGAAAAATGTTAAAGAATTTCTGATTAACAAACTCAACGATTTCATAGCGAGCAGTGGCAACCCTGTACGAAATAAAACATTTTTAGCTCCAGCGTGAGAGACTGTCTACCGGCAATTCCAAAGATATGCTGTTTTTAAATATTTCGGGATTTTGCCATTAAATCGAATTTATGTATGCCCACACATTGAGCTGCATCGATAATTCTAAACGCATGCGTCTATTCTGCTTTTAAAATTATTGTAATTTTCCTGTTGAATTGAATATGGCTTAAATAAAGTGTGAAGAATGATGAGGTTTAGTAATAAAGCTAAAAAGTTAAAACGCAAAAATAGGTAAATAGATTAGTAGGAGCGATGTATTCCTAGGTAGATTAGTAGATTAGCAGATTAAAAGATTGCGAGCTCGGCCAGAACGTAAAATAACTCAACAAATACTTTTAGGCGATCGCTAAAATCTGAAAAACCTTTCAGATTTGTTATTGTTATTCTTGTCAATATTCTGTAATAACGCAAATAATTTAATTTATTAAACTTTGAAAAACATTTCATATATAGTAAAATTTTGACAAAGCCATCGGTTTGGTAGAGAATAAAGCGACTTTAAATCTTAAAAGTTTTTAAAATAGTTTCCTTGCATGTATATTGTGCTGTTGTTTACATTACGTGACATTTCTTTCCTAACACTATTAACTTGTAAGACTTCGAGTAGGCCTAAGAAGCTCCGCCGTACAAATTTGATTCTAAAAAGGGTTCTGCGAGTTTGTGAACCGCTGGTTTAGACTATAATTAGTTATATTAAGCTACTTAAATAAGGCGAAACACACGAAATCTGTTTACCCAAGTTAAAAGATACCTATGTGGAGGACTTTCTTAGGAAAACTGGATGGTATTCGCAATGAGGAATGTACAATCGTACTCGCGTTGAGAAAACCGACAAAAAATATATGGGTAGGAGTTCGCGGTCTAACTATCAGTATCTAGCGGTCGTAACCACTTAGCAACGTCGATGATAACTCGAACACACAAATTAATGTTGCTTTCACTAGGAGTGGAATAAAACAATTTATAGCAAAAAACAGAAAAAAAAGATGATCTACAAAAAAAAAAAAAAAAAAATCCTTTGAATGAAGACCCCAGTTCTAAAAGTTAAAAGTGAAATTTTTGACCTCTTAACTCTAAATCCACAGAAACCATACTCGTCATCTTTTCACATCAGGCTAAGTTTTATGGAAAATTAGAAAATGAGAGGATTTTCGGGTTTTGAAGTAACAGATTGGTGAAGGAAAAATTATGGATGACGTCTTTCGTTGAGCCTTAAGTTGTACAAACTGTGAGGTGCTTCGCGTGAACATGAAATATGAAAAATCACTTGCATCTTCGGATCTTCCTTGTTGAATGTCTTAACCAAATAATCATGACAGAATATGCTGGGGAACAGAACAGTTTCTTACAAAGTTGTGAAATAGTGAATGATCTTGAACTTGGAAGTGCACTGAACAAGTCTGAATTTCAGAATTAAAACTCGGATCGTTGAATTGCGTGCAGTTAAATACGGTATCTTCTTAATTTTAAAATTACAAAAATTATATTCAAAGCGATTTTTAAAATGTGCAGTTTTACACTTCCGAAGATCACATTTTAACTTTTGTAAGAAAAATCTTTCCGATTTTTAGCAGCATTATGAACTCGGCCCACCAACGACAGGCCGGGCGACAAAGTTTCTGAACTTTGGTGGTTCAGTCCGAGGTTCGAATCCCGCGAAGGGGCAGGCTGAATGGGCGTTTTCGTGGTTTTTTATGTGTAACGTGTATACGAGCCAGTTTCCCTTAGAAGGTCGTCCACGAAGGCACCCATTCCCCTGAGGCAGATAGCCCTCGAGGCTTTGCGGTAATCACATAAAACAAACCAAAATTCTAACGGGCTCAATTCAGAAGTACGAATTAGCGCGTTAAAGACACTAATGCGTATTTGAAAGATATAAATTATTGGTATATCTTCTGAAGGGAAAAGTTCAAATAAAACCAATATTTTTGAGATACATAATTTTTTTAACTTCAGGTGTATGCTTTGAATACTCTTTCTCTCTGTATATGCATATATATATTTGTAATAATAAAATTCCATAGTCAAGAATACACTTAAAATTCTAACTGTATGTCTTTTCATTTTTAATGGCGACGTTCTCTTATTTGAAAGTACGTGGAATTAAATCCACAGCCCCGTAGTCAAGTTGTTTTTCCCGCCTTTTCTACACGTACAGTTTTAGTATGTTCTCGAAATATTTAAAGCGAACTGGATTGGCTGACGTCATTTCTTGGAAGCTCCGCCTTTCCAGAGGCTATAAAATGACTCGCAAAAGGAATATCGGAGCTTTTTCTTTAATGTCACAATGCAGTAAACTTCATACAAAAAGTTATTAGTAATTCTTTTTTATTTACTCCGGATATCTGATTTTGTAACTGCTATTTTCTCCTGAAGTATAATAAATGGATCCTGTTTTTTTTTTAAACTTATCGTCTGATAATTTAACCTACGACAAAAGCTGGTACATCACACACACACACACACACACACACACACACATATATATATATATATATAATATATATATATATATATATATGTAAGAATCTGCGTACAGTTTTTCTGAGTTTCTTTCTGTGTATTATGTTTTTATATTTTTTGAAATTCAGTTTAGCCTTGATTTTGAATTTACTAATACTCCTTGCTCGTACGAACGGCACATCGGGGTCGTTCTTGGCATTACGACACTGTTAGAAATATCATTTCACATTCGAGAATAGTTAATGTACAGCTGTTTGACTCGCTTAGTGTCGGGAAGAACAAAACGCATTGCTCGCCTCCTTAATTGTTCCGGTTTTAATATTTTAAATACTAACCCCTTGAAAACTTCTTTTTGAAATAATAAAACATAAGCTAATTTATGGTTTCTTATTTTTTATTTGTTACTCCCAACTAATGCATTTTTCTAACTTTAATTGCCCTTTAGAAGAAAAAAATTCGTTATCGGCTTTCATTTCTTCACTTCCAATTAACATAAGACAATTTTACTACCTTACACATTCTAAGATAGGATAACCTTTAATTTTTTTTTAAAATATTAATTTCTTTCTGTGTACATTATATAGTGTATATATATATATATATATATATATATATATATATATATATATATGTGATGTATCAGCTTTAGTCGTAGCTTAAATAATCAGACGATGAGTTTAAAAAACAAGGATCCATTTATTATTATTCAGGAGAAATAGCAGTTACAAAAATCAGATAGCCGGCGTGACATTAAAGAAAAAGCTCCCAATATTCCTTTTGCGAGTCTTTTTATAGCCTCTGGAAAGGCGGAGCTTTCAAGAAATGACGTCAGCCTCGTCAGCCAATCCAGTTCGCTTTAAAATACTTCCAGAACATTCTATAACTGTACGTGTAGAAAAGGCGGGAAAAACAACTTGACTACGGGGCTGTGGATTTAATTCCACGTACTTTCAAATAAGAGAACGTCGCCATTAAAAATGAAAAGAACAGACAGTTAGAATTTTAAGTGTATTCTTGACTATGGAAATTTTATTATTACATATATGTATATATAGAGAGAGAGAGAGCGTAATAGTATTTTTACATATATATATAAGATAAAAAAATATGTAAATTTCTATGGGAATAGTCCTTTAACTCTCCACTTCAATTTGGATACCATGTCAACCCTTAAATAGTATCTATCGATTAACCTCTCTAAACTACGTCGTTTTTAAATAGTCACTGTCATATGATTCTTACGTAAATCTAATGATGAGTGAGACTTTTCAGAGTTATAATAACCAGTCAAAATGAAATAAATATTAATCTTTCTCTCAGATACATCGCATGTGCTGTGATATGTGCGATCTATTCCTAGCTATGGCCTAGGTAAATCTTCTCTTCCTAACTATATCTGTAGCTTCTCTAATTTTCCGCAACAAATTCAAAAAATATAAAAAGTTCCAGAATAGGAACGTTTACTGCTCCTCTTTATTTGTATCGTCTTAGAAATGTTTGTTAACAAGAAAATGAAAAAGGAATCTTAAAATCAGATATAACTGCGAGCTTCTTTTTCACAGCATCTGCATGAAATCAACATTTACAAATTATTACTTTATATAGATGTTATAAGGTATTTCTCCCACTTCCCTAGCGTGCCTTCGTGGTGTAGTGGTTCTGCACACTGAACCGGTATTCAGAGGTCCATGGTTCGATTCCTGGCGAAGGCGGTTGTATATTTTTCATCTTTTCTGCTTCCAATTAACCTAATGACTCTGGCGCCCGAACTAAAAATGCTGTGGATTATAATTCTCCGCAATAAGGATTTGACGACTAGGTCCCCTAAAACCCTAGTCGCCCTTTGAAAAGGGTAGTATATAAGGTATTTCTCCCACTTCCCTAGCGTGCCTTCGTGGTGTAACGGTAGCACGCTGGGCCGGTATTCCAGAGGTCCGTGGTTCGATTCCCGGCGAAGGCGGTTGCATGTTTTTTCATCTTTTCTGCTTCCAATTAACCTAATGACTCTACAATGTAATAAAAACATATAAAAGTCAGAATTAATAACCAGCAGAAATTTGGATAGCGTAGAAGTATTGATCCATAATGATAGGAAACTGCAGATTAAGTCTTCATTTTTATTTCAGCAAACATGTTGTGGCCGCAATCAAGTTGGCACATTAATCGTGCCCATACAGGAAAGCTTTACGTCTTAGATAAATTTGCAGTAAGAAATAAGGAACAGGCAGATAGCAGTTCGACCAGGCCAAAGCATAGAAAGCAAGTGCGTCATGTTCAGGATGAAATCTTAATTCAGACTGAGTTAGTTTTGATTCTCAAAGCATTTTGATTGGATAGTTAATATTGCTGTAAAATTGCTATTGGCTGTGTGAGTTTTAGTTCCATTTACATCATCAGAATTATGTAAGAGTCATATGATATGGATTAATCTAGAATGACGCCGTGCTAATAGAGGTTACTATTTTTAGAATAGAGGAGGGAAATTAATTTACGTTGCTAATTTAATCTCTTACATATTCTTTATTTTTCTTATATATATATATATATATATATATGTGTGTGTGTGTGTGTGTATGTGTGTGTGTGTGTGTAATAAAAAAATTCCATAGTCAAAAATACACTTGAAATTCTAACTGTATGTTCTTTTTCATTTTTAAACGCGAAGGTCTCTTATTTGAAAGTACGTGGAATTAAATCCACAGCTCCGTAGTCAAGTTGTTTTTCCCGCCTTTTCTACACGTACAGTTATAGAATGCTCTGGAGATATTTAAAGCGAACTGGAATGGCTGACGAGGCTGACGTCATTTCTTGGAAGCTGCGCGTTTCCAGAGGCTATAAAAGGATTCGCAAAAGAATATCGGGGTCTTTTTTTTTAATGTAACGATGCAGTAAACTTCATACAAAAAGTTATTAGTAATTCTTTTTTATTTACTCCGCAAATCAGATTTTTGTAATTGCTATTTCTCCTGAATAATAATAAATGGATCCTGTTTTTTAAACTTATCGTCTGATAATTTAAGCTACGACTACATCTATGATTCTTCATCAATCTATTTATTCCGGACAAAAGCTGGTACATCATATATATATATATATATAACAAATATATATATATATATACGAGGGCCATCCAGGAAGTAGATTACGTTTCCGTCTGTGTCCGCTAGGGGCGGGGCTAGCGCGGCCATCTTGGGGTCAGAGCGTTGCGCAGCTCAGTCTGCATCTAGCCGTGCTAGTGAGAGGTTCGTGCTGTGCTCCGTTCAGATACTGTGACGGTTTGAAATGTCTGCGTTAATTGAAAATCCTGCGAGGTGCGCTCAGTAATAAGGTTTCTGACTGCAAAAAACTGTAAACCGATAGAAATCTATCGGCAGCTTCGTGAAGTGTATGGGGACAACATTATCACTGAAGGTGGAGTGCGTCAGTGGGTCATAAGATTTCAAAATGGCCGAACCAATGTTCACGACGAAGATCGAAGTGGGAGACCCAGCATAGTGACCGCCGAACTTCTCGAAAAAGTCGATGCTAAAGTCCGTGAAAATCGAAATTTCACAATAACGGAACTTTCTTTGAGTTTTCCACAAATTTCGCGAAGTTTGTTGCACGAAATCATCAGCGAAAAGCTTGGTTACCACAAGTTTTGTGCAAGATGGATTCCAAAAATCTTGACAGAAGACCACAAAAATCAGCGAATGGCTGCAGCGTTGAACTTTTTGGACGCTTACCATCAGGATGGTGACTCTTTACTCGATCGCATCGTTACTGGTGACGAAACATGGGTGAAACATGTGAACTGTGAAACGAAATTGCAATCAATGCGTTTTGATGACGACGCACAGCTGCAAGAAGAGGTAACGAAGTGGTTGAAGGCGCAGGCGGCCGAATTTTTCGACGAAGGAATTTCCAAGCTCGTACATCGCTACGATAAATGCCTTAATTTGTATGGTGACTATGTAGAAAAGTAGTATTTGAGTGTGGCTTTCATCTGTATATAATAAAATTTGTTTCCTATACTTTGTTTATTTTTTTATTCCAAAACGTAATCTACTTTCTGGATAGCCCTCGTATATATATAAAGCAAACTTATAACTTTATTTTGTAGTAGTCTCTCAATTTTTTGTTTTAATTTGGGTACTTCTCCTTTTCTAAAAACAGTAATTTCTGATGATAAATCTCTCTAAATCGCTAGTTTTTGTTTTGGGGGGGGGGGTATCCATGTACACGTCGACCTATTTTCACTTAAAAAAAATCCCAGAATTGCACAAAAATGGCATTGCGCATACTCTTGACTTTATCCATGTACACATCGACCTATTTTCACTTAAAAAGTCAATGAAAATTGACAAAAATCCAATTCTAACTCTTGTAAAAACCGCCAAACAAATAAAGTAAGCGATTCTGCACTTTAGCAGCGAAATTGTTTCTAAGTGCTTATTAGCTAAAATCACGATCGGAATTTTCCGGAAAATGTCACATGACATGTCTCATGATCTCTCATTTCTCTGAGACAAAATAACCTGTTATTCCATCAAATTGTGAATGACGTAATCCTCCTGCAAATATGGGCATTTGGAAGAACAAATTTATATTTGTTTTATCATGGATTTCATATTTTGTAAAACTTTTAACGAATTTTTGATTAACAAACTCAACGATTTCAAAGCGAGCAATGGCAACACTCTACGGGAGGGGGGGGAAACCTTTTTTTTTATCTCCAGCGCGCGGAACTGTGCATCAGAAATTCTAAGGATAGGCTCATTTTAAAATTATTTTTCGACATTGCTGTTGAACTGAATTTTATAATTTAAGTGCAAAGAGCATGATAATAAATAAATAAATGTAACACACAAAACGTTAAACAAACGCCTCTTTGGACGTAATTTGAAATCTAAAACCTTTCAGACTTTTTTTTCTTTTTTTAATTCGAATTTGTGTATTTCAAGATCATTGTTTAGAATACCTGCTTAAAATTTCATCTTTAGGTATAACAACTTCATCCTATGTTAGTAGAAATACTTTTTACTACTTGGGAATTTTAGTAACATAAAGGGGTTCATGAAATAAATAAAGTTTATTTCATCTATAACTCCACTTTTTAAGAAGGGTAAACTAAATTCCATAACTTATGTAATTAAATTATTAATTGTAGCTAATAATCTAAAATCTACCTTGAAATCTAAAACATATATCGGAACCGTATTCAGTATTATAATTACATTTTTTCCTCGTACCTCCTTAAGTTTCGTTTGACAGACATTTCTTTTGCTTTTTTATGTGTTGTTATTTTGAAATTTGTGCATTTCAAATATAGTTGTTTAGTAATTTTTTTTACAAATTTTCGACTTTATAATTCTTTGTATTTATTGTATAAACTATCGTGTTTGGACTTATTCATATAAATTTTGTGACATTGTGAATGTATATTGCTGTATTCTTGTCTTAAAAGTTATAAATTCTGCCGCGTCATTTGTGTTAATTTTGGCTTTGGTTACTTTTGAAACGAATTAAAGATTTTATCTGTGCTTAACAAGGTGTAAGATGGTTTTATTTGAAACACATTTCATCTGCAGTCTATGGTTTTCAAAAAACGCTCTTATTATTATTATTAAATTGACTGCTGAAATTTTATCTTATCCAGTTACTAACTTGGCTCCTCTGAAAGCATTGATAGGGTTTTTTAATGCAGCAGACGAAAATATTTTAATGAGATTTGAGTGGCAATATTCTTTTCTGAACCCACGGAACTCTCGTCTGGGTCTGAAGAGAAAACGGAGCATTTGCAGGGGGGGATGACAACGTATTACTGGTAGATAAAGAATCGTCTGACAATTGATTAGCCACGGGGAGATGAACGAAAGCATAGAGTACGGACTCGTAATGATGAGATGAATACCCCCTTTTCCCTACTATTTATCTCTCTCACAAAAAGAGAAAGAAAAAAAGAAGCAAAATCGATAGAAATGAAAAGTTGTATCCAAAAATTAGACAGTCTTTCCGTTCGAATGAACATCAAATCGAACCACCGTGACGCAGACATCGACGCACGCGAATATAACGCGTCACGCATCACGCGTACACTGTAATAAAGCGTGGCGGCTACTTGCTTGCACGTGCTCCACGTTAAGATAGCTACTCTTAGGCTCTCCTCCACTCTATCAGGTACCCCCTTGCCAGTGACCCCCCCCAAAAGGGGCAGCACGCGCCGTGCACGTGCAGCATCCGCTTCAAATTGAGGGTCTCTCTGTGTGTGTGCGGCCTCTTTCCACAACCCCGTGTATGCCCCACCGCCTATTAGCAGACATGTCGATTAAAGCAGATTTACTTTTTTTTTTTTTTTTTTTTTTCTTTTGTACTTCTCACCTTCAATGAGGTATTTGGTTAAAGCGAACGAGAAAATCATTAATAAAATAAAAAGATAAAAAAAAAAAAAAAAAAAAATCTGAAAGTTTTCAGATTTTATATTATTCCCAAAGGAGCCGATTTTTTAACGTTTTGTGTGTTACCTTTATTTATTAAATAACATGTTCTTCGCACTTAGACTACATGAAAATAAATTCAAAAGCAATAAAGGGCTCACCAGCGGCCGAGCGGTAAAGGCGCTGAACACTGGTAGTTCGGTTCGAGGTTCGAATCCCGCGAACGGACTGGCTGCATGGGCGTTTTCGTGGTTTTCCCCATGTGTAACGTCTATACGAGCCAGTTTTCCTTAGAAAGGCCTCCACGAAGGCATCCCTCCCCTTAGGCAGATAGCCCTCGAGGCTTTGCCATAATTACACACACACAGCCACAAAAGCAATAAAGAGTGTATCTCTAGAATTTCCGATACACAGTGTCGTGCGCTGGAGATAATTACCCCCCCCCCCCGTATAGTATTGTCATTGCTCGCTTTGAAATCATTGAGTTTGTTAATCAAAAATTCGTTAAAGTTTTACAAAATATGAAATCGATAATAAAACAAATTCCAAATTTGGGCTTTCAGATGCTCATATTCGCAGTAGGATTACGTCATTCAAAATTGGATGGCTCTATGTACCGTTGTTTTATCACAATGCGAGAAACATACATATATGCAGATTCTTCATTACTTAATTTCTTTAAATATAACACAAGGCTATAATGTTTGGTGGCAACAATTTGAAAAGTGAACCGACATTTATAGCGAACCAACGCAAAATGCCAAAACGAAATTAATAGCCCTTCTGAGACAACGCTCTTTGGGTTAAAAAGGCTATCATTTCGACCATTAAAAAAAAAATACGCTTTACATTTTGAGCATTAATTAATTGGCTGAGAAATTATTATGAAAATGTGTGAGGTAGGGGTCAGTACCAGCCAGCTGTAAGATCCGATGAAATCTTAGATTCGATGTAAGATCTGATGTAAAAATATATTTAATTTTTTTTTTTTTTTTTTTTTATTTTAATGTTCCCACAATTTCACTTTGCTACGCAATGCTGATGGAATGGAGCTCCAAAGACCTGCTTATTAGACCTTCCGCCTTAGAAAGGACATTTGTTCATACATTTAGACTTTTGGAAGCATCCAGTTGTTCAACTTTTCAAGGACAGGTAGGCTTTTCTCGGTAGGATTTGTGTGCACTATTAATACCAGAAGTCAGACATCGTATCAGGACTTGTGTTCCTCTCAACTTGCTTTGGAAACATGAACTGTCCTCCTGACTCGGAACAGGGAGCTTACTCAAGCTATGTTCAATAAATTGTGAAGTAGACAATACACACAGGAAGGGTATACGAAACCCTTTATTTTTCTATCTTTACAGAGATTTCCGGAACTTCGGAATACAGAGACCAACCACTTGTGGTCTGAACGTAAAAGTATAAAACTACTAACTAAAACTAACTTTGGATTAATATACAAGTGCCTAGCTTTAAGATTGGCCGTTATTTAACAAAATCCGTATGTAGTACAGAGAGCTGCTAAAACTACGATACGTTTGAAATTATCAAGAGGACTAAACCTCTGGCCTTGAAGGCAACCAGCAACCGAGTAAAACTACTATGGCAGCGACTTACTTCCAATAACTCTTTCCTCTCTCTTGCTTGGCAAAAAGCCACAACTTAAGTACTTGGCGTTAGCAAGACAAATTTGCATAAATAAGTTAAAGCTTTTAATTCTGGCCGGAAGTAGAAAATAAGAAGTGGTAGTAAAGATTTAAAATAAAATAAAAGTTAGTAAAACTTAGGATCCTTACAATCTCAGAAAGTTGTAAGTTCTATTCTTCTCAGAAAGTTGTAAGTGGTTGATGGTATAAAAGGAGGGGCGGGAGAACCTTGGACAACCGCCTGGGGTGTTCTTCCTCAAAATTGGGATGGAAAGTTTAACAGCTATCTAGGTTCAGCAATACCTCTAGGCCAGTACTGCGGAGGTGCTGGCCTAGCTTCTACCTGTACTTGTAAGATCCAGTTCGAATTCCGGCTCGCCGAAATTCGAACTGGATTCGTTGCGAGGGATCTAATAGTCTTTTACGCTTATTGTTTGAACAAAATCTAACAGCTTCTACCCCTATTTCATTCCTCGCATTTAATTGTTAAACAATAAGAGGCTTTCTATTTAGGTGAAAAATAGAATGCTTTTAAACATTTGTCTTCATTGTTCTTTTCATTAAAAGTATTCGTCCCCTTAAAGAAATTGCATAACGAGCTGTAGTAATCACTACAGGTCATTGTATAATTTTTATTGCATTGTAAGGATCTTAAGTTTTACTAACGTTTATTTTATTTTAAATCTTTACTATCACTTCTTATTTTCTACTTCCGGCCAGAATTATAAGCGTTAAGGATTTTATGCAAAGTTTGTCTGGCGAACGCCAAGTATTTAAGTGTGGCCTTTTTGCCAAGCGAAAGAGAGGAAGCAGTGAGTTCGAAGCAGGCGGCTTACCTTAGAAGTTACGCAGTTGCTATTTGCCTTCCAGGCCAGAGGTTTTAATCCTCTTAATAAATTAAACGTATTGTAGTGTTCACAGTCTCTGTGCTACATACGTTTCCTGTTATTATAAGGCCAATCTTCCACGTGTATTATTCTAAAGTTAAATCAGAGTTTAGTTTTATTTTGATATCTTTTACGTTAGACCCCGAGTGGAGGGTCATTGTATTCCGAAGTACGGAAGTCATTGTATATAAAGAAAAATAAAGGGTTTTCTATACCCTTCGTCTGTATCCTGTCTACTTACTACAATTAGTGAACATAGCTTTAGTAAGCTCTCTGTTCCTAGTCAGGTCCTTGTATGTTCCCGAAAAAGGTTAGAAGAAACATTGAACCTGATAGCATCAGCACTGAAGGATTTTCGGACTTGGACGATTGATTAAATTAAATTTTGATCCGTCATAAATATTTTTAAATTAAGCTAATTAAACTCATTAAAAATCATTACATACTTCTTTTCATGATGGCAGTTTTTAAGCTGGCCGTGTAAGTGACTGGTCGAATAAAAGAGGAAGAGTAAAGAAATTATACTTTCAGTGCACAAAAAAATAAATCTACTGATGATCTGGGAAACAGCTTTTGAGCTCAAACGCCAAATAGTTCCGCGCTTTCCTTCAGAATCAACATGCAACAGAAAATTCTAATAAATCGAAAAAAAAATTCGAGCTTATATAACGCAAAACGTCATCATATATTTTCCTGAGAGTACACATGGTTTTATGAAAAAGTTTTGACTTCTACCGATTCGTTTAGACTATATGTTGGTTTGGTTTATTTAATTATGGCAAAGTCATGTTAGAGGTTACATTGAAATCCAAAGATTTTACCTATAGTTTTACTGGGTGTCTACAAAATCATGTGTGTGTGTGTGTGTGATTATGTGTGATTATGGCAAAGCCTCGAGGGCTATCTGCCTAAGGGGAGGGATGCCTTCGTGGAGGACCTTTCTAAGGAAAACTGGCTCGTATAGACGTTACACATGGGGAAAATTACGAAAATGTCCATGCAGCCAGCCTGTTTGCGGGATTCGAACCTCGAACCGAACTACCAGTGTTCAGCGACTTTACCGCTCGCCCTCTGGTGGGCTAGACTATATGCATACTGCAAAGCACACGAGGGCTGTCTGTCTAGTCTAGGGAAGGATGTCACTGTCGGGGGACTTTCTGAGGAAAACTGGCTCGTATTCACATGAGAAAATCTACGAAAACCACACGTGCAGGTCGGCCCGTTCACCTAGGATCGAAAATGGGTCGAACTTCCTTGATGAACTGTAAATAGGGTTGTGTATTTAATTGAATTTTTAAATCAGACGTCATATTTTTATCAGCTTATGAGATGCATACCAATTTAATGCAAAATTCCGGGTAAGGGGGACGGATTTAGATTAGTCTAGACTTTACATAAAATTCTTTTTTGAGTTTTAGATTTACGAATGCATATATTTGCATGTCTTAGCTTCTTTTCATTCTATTCTTTACTTTGGTCAAGTTTCCTGATGAGTTAATTCATTTTTTCACTTGTCTTTTGATAGTTATCTGAAGCATTTTAAATGAGTCTTTGAAGAAAAAGTTTTAAATAAGTTTAAAAAAAATGTTTGAAAGTAAATTGAACTTTTGCAAGAGATCTTGAAGAATATCATCAGTTTTAAATACCCTAAATGTGTCGATTACCGCAATCTGTGTTTTGACAGACATCCCCTGATTTTACTGCTATTATTCCACAGACTATCCCCCTTTCTGTATCTTCCATACAGTTTTGTTTTACGCTGATGTAATCGAGAGTTGGCTGCAGTCTAACAACTTAAATGGATAAAACATACATATTATATTTAGTTGGAATTTCGATTATATATTTTTCTCATTTGTACACTTTTTTTGAGGGTCTGTTGAGTATAAACAATTCTAAATTGCATAGTTTTCAATAAGAAGCGGATGTTTTTTTCAGAAGCGCATTTTAAAGAAGAACACATTTCCTCCTTTATCCTATAAAATATCAGAGGTTGCGAACTTTCTTACTTTTAATGTTAATTCCGACATGACGGCTACAAACCACAGGTGAGAGTTAATAGCATATTCGGGTTTTTACGCACACTTGATCTACGATTTTATTTACTCTCTTTTCAGAGCGAACTGCGCTGCGGTTGCAGGTGACGAAGAACAACACTGCACCTTGCGTATAAGCGGAAAAAAAAAAGATAGAGACTCGTCACTTGATTACCTGCAGACGAAGTTTCAATAAATAATCGCTTGGCGAATGTCCAACAACTGTCACCTGCTGCGCGCGACGTTGTCGTATCGCTTGGCGTGCGGAGTCACAATTGTCCACAGTCACATATCGGAGAGGGAATATGAAGAAGGGGGAAGAGAAACACGTCACGCCCACCCCTCAATTGTGCGCGCCGACCGCCGGGGAGGGTAAGAACAACATAGATAATGGTATAATAAGTGCCATACTTATCCACTGCTACGTCGGGCAGCGCTATTCATTGCTTGCACCTGCCCCCCCTTTTCTATTCCGCTACCCCTCGAAGAAATGATCAGTCGGGGGGATGTATATGTGCATATCAGTTTTAAAACGAAGCAATTTAAATTATCGTAAAAACAGTTTTAAACTGTTCTCATAAAAATTACCTAAAAAAAAATTAAATAAATGAATACAAAACGGACAATCCGGTTGAAGATTAAACGGATCCTGTCTCAAGAAAATGCTCATTTATTACAGAAGGATGGAACAATTACGATCACAAAAATCATCAGCGTAAAACAAAACTATCTACAGAAACTACAATAATAATAATGATCCGTGGTATAACAGCAGTGGTAGCGGATGATGTCGTAGTATGTTTGGAAGATGCTTTTAGCCTCAAGCGGCCAGATTTCGAAGTTCGAATTCGAAATGCTATATATGTATGTAAAATTTTTTAAATAATTCTGTTTACAAAGAAATTTTATTATTATTATTATTATTATTATTATTATTATTGTGGTGGAGGTAGTATGAAACAGAAACAGAGGCTTGTTTTACCTCTGCATTATTAGTTCCTTTTACCCTCCTCATATAATACAAACTTAGAAGGCTCCCACTTTATTTAATTTATTATATAGGAATTTTATTTGCCTTTTAATAGAATGTGATTATTTTTTTTAATACTAACCGCTCATGAAAATTTAGTACATGAGTTTGTTAAAGTGGATATGCCCAAATAACTGGATATATGTGTAACTAAGAGAAAGCTGTGGGGTCTTCCAGTTTCCGCAAAGTAAGTAAAAACTATAATTTCTATAAAGTAAAAACTATAATTTCTATAATAGTATTACAAATGATAAAATATTACTGATAAATGTGAAGATTAGTATGGTGTAAAATTTTAAGATTTATGATTATTCGTAATAATTAATGGATATATAAAATTTTTATAATTGTGATATGGTGTGCAAAACTTTTTGGAAATCCTTCCCTGAAGTATCAAAATTGCGATGTGAATGTTCCAGAAACAAAAACTTTTTACAGATTGAACTCAAATCTTAATAAGACTTTATAAGGTATTTCTCCCGCTTTCCTAGCGTGCCTTCGTGGTGTAGTGGTTCTGCACGCTGGGAGGTATCCAGAGATCCGTGGTTCGATTCTCGGCGAAGGTTTTGTTAATTTTTTTTATCTTTCTTGCTTCCAAAAAATACCTAATGTCTCTACAGCTTAAAAAAAAATGTGCAATTATTTTCAAAGAATATGGTGCTTAAAATTATTATTGAATTCAGTATTTTACGACTTAATAATTTTTAATTGTTCAAAAGCTAATTTAATATTTTGTATATTCAAAATTATATCTCTCTAATTTTGGTGCTCTAATGCTCTTTTCTCTCAAAAAGGCTTCTCTATCGCTCCGCTTTTTTCTCTTTGAAAGAGGGGAATGTGTAAGATAAAATATATGAACACAAACTTCTAATTTTAATTGTCTATAACCTCTTTCAGTTTTATTTAATTTGGGGACTTCCTCTCTCTGTCTAAAAATAACGCCATAAGTTTAAACTACGTCATTCAAATTAATCATGCGATCTTACGTAACGCTTAATGGAGATGTCTCTTGCCCAATCAAAATAATTGTAAATCAAAACTAACTCGAACTGAAACGTAACGTTTAATGCAAATGTCTCTTTCTCAATCAAAATAATTGTAAATCAAAACTAACTCGAACTGAAACGTTTCGACTCCCTCCCTTCTTTTCTCTGCTTTACTACTGCTACACTCTCTCTTCACCCTTATGCTTTCACCATGTTAAGACACTTCTGCTATCATCTATGTTCGCTTCCATTGTCTTAGCATTTAAAATGTTCTTGAAATAGGAACTGTAGGAGTGCAAGTGAATTGTGGCCACAAAATGTGAATTTAAATAAATATGGAATTTAATTCGGCTCGTCTGCTTATTCTTCAAAATGGATGTAAGCCTAAAGTATCTACGCTAGACATCATTGCTATGCTTCTACGTCTTAGTGTTCCTACATCAGGGCTTCCAAAATTGTGCTGTTATTACATATATATTTATATATAGTAACCTACAAAATGTCAGCTTTAAGGTGTGTCTCATCGCTAGTCCAAAAAGTATTATAAGTATTCATAATGCTAAATACTCGCTCAGTTTCAGCATTAGTGCCTGGAAGACAAGAGAAATATTCCGGCAATTTTTTAAAACATTTGAACGAGGAATGCAATTTTTAATAAACTATGCAGTTATTTCCATCCACCTCTGAACTGGGTGCATCTTATCTTTTCACCATTACAATACCTTTCTTCTGCAATATACTAATTAAATATATTCCTCATATACTGCGAAGTGCCACTGAATTAGGGATAGACATGGCTGTGCAAATTTTGTTGCGCTTCTCCGCATTTATGCTCATTTGAGGTCGTTGTGGTAGCTGCATAAGCTAGCACTGTGATTCTTGTTAATAAATTGTTTGAATTGCCAGTATAGGTAAAAATTCTAATTTATACACCTCCGATTGCGGACAGATAGTAGGCGCTCGACGCATGGGCCATTCAGTTTCCGAAATCGTCAGAGGGCTAGGATTTTCAAGGTCGACAGTGTCAAGAGTATGTCTGGAGCCGTAGACCGACGAGAGTACCATTGCTGAACGCATGCCATTGAGCTGCACATCTTGCCTGAGCATAAGAATACAGAGAATGGACTCGGAGGACTTGCAACGAATAGCATGAAGTGATGAGTCTTGATTCCAACTACTTAACACAAACGGAAGCCTGAGAATGGGGCGTCAGGCTCATGAAGCCATGGATCTTTCATGCCAGGTTAGAACTGTACAAGGCTATTGTGGTCTAATCATGATCTGGGGTGTTTTCTGTTGGCAGTGTTTGGGATCTTTGGTACTTGTACCAACCTCCTTCAATATAATTCGGTACGTAGAATTGCTGGGCGATCATCTCCATCCATTTATGTTGTCCTGTCATTCATACTGAAATGGAATATTCCAACAAGATAATTGTGCTTCTTACAGGTCTCTGTTCGTTACTGCCTGTTTGTATGAGCATTCCTGTTGATTTTTATGCCATGAATTGAAGCCATGGATCTTTCAGGCTACATAGAAGCCCTGAATTAAAGCCTACCTAGCATCTTTCGGATATTTTGGAGAAAGGTGTGAAACCACATCACATAACAACAGCGACCCTTCCTTATTTTTATGTACAGCTCTATCCAATGTTTGGCAATCCATTCTCGTAGAATGCTTCCACAATCGTACGGAAATTGTCTTGTTGTATGGCAGCCATTGTTAAGGCCAGAGGAGGCCCAACTCATTATTGAATTGCTATCCTTGGCACTTCAGTGTATATCAATTTCCAATAATTTGTGACTTGGGATCACTTTGTTAATTAACAAAAAAGCTGTTTCAACTTGACTCCAAGAAGGGACTTCATTTAATATGATCCAGCTGTACGTTTCCATCTTTTGGAATACCTTTTTTGGTCCATTTCTCCGAATATGTAGGAGCATTCTGATAAAATAAAAAAATAGCTTCTCGAAATTCAATAAGTTTTTATTGTGGCACGTCTGCATTCTCTTCAAATTTTTCTAGAGATTTTTTTAATACTTGTTGGAATACAGTTATCTTCTTTCTTGCTCAATAGTAAAGTTTTCAGAGCATGCGTTGAAGCAGTTGCATCAAATACAGATGCGGTTTGATTTTCAGGCGTTGTAACAACTTTATGAAATACTGAAGTTTGAGTCATAATAAAATATAGCCAAGCACCTGCCACTGGATTTTCAAAGAATTTGAAAATCAGCATGGGACACTTTTTCTCGATACTGAAATAAGCCTTCAGTGGTAAAAATATTTGGATTACACTTTCAATGGCAGGAAGTAATGCTAACGATACCCTAATTTTCGTTGAAAATTCGTTTTCTAGTAGGCGCTCGACGCATGAGCCATTCAGTTTCCGAAATCGTCAGAGGGCTAGGATTT
This sequence comes from Stegodyphus dumicola, assembly GCF_044657685.1. Classification (NCBI taxonomy): domain Eukaryota; kingdom Metazoa; phylum Arthropoda; class Arachnida; order Araneae; family Eresidae; genus Stegodyphus; species Stegodyphus dumicola. The sequence goes on along the minus strand of NC_140776.1, from coordinate 179,806,558 downwards.
TCAAGGTCGACAGTGTCAAGAGTATGTCGGGAGCCGTAGACCCCCGAGAGTACCACTGCTGAACGCATGTCATTGAGCTGCACATCTTGCCTGAGCATAAGAATACAGAGAATGGACTCGGAGGACTTGCAACGAATAGCATGAAGTGATGAGTCTTGATTCCAACTACTTAACACAAACGGAAGCCTGAGAATGGGGCGTCAGGCTCATGAACCCATGGATCTTTCATGCCAGGTTAGAACTGTACAAGGCTATTGTGGTCTAATCATGATCTGGGGTGTTTTCTGTTGGCAGTGTTTGGGATCTTTGGTACTTGTACCAACCTCCTTCAATATAATTTGGTACGTAGAATTGCTGGGCGATCATCTCCATCCATTTATGTTGTCCTGTCATTCATACTGAAATGGAATATTCCAACAAGATAATTGTGCTTCTTACAGGTCTCTGTTCGTTACTGCCTGTTTGTATGAGCATTCCTGTTGATTTTTATGCCATGAATTGAAGCCATGGATCTTTCAGGCTACATAGAAGCCCTGAATTAAAGCCTACCTAGCATCTTTCGGATATTTTGGAGAAAGGTGTGAAACCACATCACATAACAACAGCGACCCTTCCTTATTTTTATGTACAGCTCTATCCAATGTTTGGCAATCCATTCTCGTAGAATGCTTCCACAATCGTACGGAAATTGTCTTGTTGTATGGCAGCCATTGTTAAGGCCAGAGGAGGCCCAACTCATTATTGAATTGCTATCCTTGGCACTTCAGTGTATATCAATTTCCAATAATTTGTGACTTGGGATCACTTTGTTAATTAACAAAAAAGCTGTTTCAACTTGACTCCAAGAAGGGACTTCATTTAATATGATCCAGCTGTACGTTTCCATCTTTTGGAATACCTTTTTTGGTCCATTTCTCCGAATATGTAGGAGCATTCTGATAAAATAAAAAAATAGCTTCTCGAAATTCAATAAGTTTTTATTGTGGCACGTCTGCATTCTCTTCAAATTTTTCTAGAGATTTTTTTAATACTTGTTGGAATACAGTTATCTTCTTTCTTGCTCAATAGTAAAGTTTTCAGAGCATGCGTTGAAGCAGTTGCATCAAATACAGATGCGGTTTGATTTTCAGGCGTTGTAACAACTTTATGAAATACTGAAGTTTGAGTCATAATAAAATATAGCCAAGCACCTGCCACTGGATTTTCAAAGAATTTGAAAATCAGCATGGGACACTTTTTCTCGATACTGAAATAAGCCTTCAGTGGTAAAAATATTTGGATTACACTTTCAATGGCAGGAAGTAATGCTAACGATACCCTAATTTTCGTTGAAAATTCGTTTTCTAGTAGGCGCTCGACGCATGAGCCATTCAGTTTCCGAAATCGTCAGAGGGCTAGGATTTTCAAGGTCGACAGTGTCAAGAGTATGTCGGGAGCCGTAGACCCCCGAGAGTACCACTGCTGAACGCATGTCATTGAGCTGCACATCTTGCCTGAGCATAAGAATACAGAGAATGGACTCGGAGGACTTGCAACGAATAGCATGAAGTGATGAGTCTTGATTCCAACTACTTAACACAAACGGAAGCCTGAGAATGGGGCGTCAGGCTCATGAACCCATGGATCTTTCATGCCAGGTTAGAACTGTACAAGGCTATTGTGGTCTAATCATGATCTGGGGTGTTTTCTGTTGGCAGTGTTTGGGATCTTTGGTACTTGTACCAACCTCCTTCAATATAATTCGGTACGTAGAATTGCTGGGCGATCATCTCCATCCATTTATGTTGTCCTGTCATTCATACTGAAATGGAATATTCCAACAAGATAATTGTGCTTCTTACAGGTCTCTGTTCGTTACTGCCTGTTTGTATGAGCATTCCTGTTGATTTTTATGCCATGAATTGAAGCCATGGATCTTTCAGGCTACATAGAAGCCCTGAATTAAAGCCTACCTAGCATCTTTCGGATATTTTGGAGAAAGGTGTGAAACCACATCACATAACAACAGCGACCCTTCCTTATTTTTATGTACAGCTCTATCCAATGTTTGGCAATCCATTCTCGTAGAATGCTTCCACAATCGTACGGAAATTGTCTTGTTGTATGGCAGCCATTGTTAAGGCCAGAGGAGGCCCAACTCATTATTGAATTGCTATCCTTGGCACTTCAGTGTATATCAATTTCCAATAATTTGTGACTTGGGATCACTTTGTTAATTAACAAAAAAGCTGTTTCAACTTGACTCCAAGAAGGGACTTCATTTAATATGATCCAGCTGTACGTTTCCATCTTTTGGAATACCTTTTTTGGTCCATTTCTCCGAATATGTAGGAGCATTCTGATAAAATAAAAAAATAGCTTCTCGAAATTCAATAAGTTTTTATTGTGGCACGTCTGCATTCTCTTCAAATTTTTCTAGAGATTTTTTTAATACTTGTTGGAATACAGTTATCTTCTTTCTTGCTCAATAGTAAAGTTTTCAGAGCATGCGTTGAAGCAGTTGCATCAAATACAGATGCGGTTTGATTTTCAGGCGTTGTAACAACTTTATGAAATACTGAAGTTTGAGTCATAATAAAATATAGCCAAGCACCTGCCACTGGATTTTCAAAGAATTTGAAAATCAGCATGGGACACTTTTTCTCGATACTGAAATAAGCCTTCAGTGGTAAAAATATTTGGATTACACTTTCAATGGCAGGAAGTAATGCTAACGATACCCTAATTTTCGTTGAAAATTCGTTTTCTAGTAGGCGCTCGACGCATGAGCCATTCAGTTTCCGAAATCGTCAGAGGGCTAGGATTTTCAAGGTCGACAGTGTCAAGAGTATGTCGGGAGCCGTAGACCCCCGAGAGTACCACTGCTGAACGCATGTCATTGAGCTGCACATCTTGCCTGAGCATAAGAATACAGAGAATGGACTCGGAGGACTTGCAACGAATAGCATGAAGTGATGAGTCTTGATTCCAACTACTTAACACAAACGGAAGCCTGAGAATGGGGCGTCAGGCTCATGAACCCATGGATCTTTCATGCCAGGTTAGAACTGTACAAGGCTATTGTGGTCTAATCATGATCTGGGGTGTTTTCTGTTGGCAGTGTTTGGGATCTTTGGTACTTGTACCAACCTCCTTCAATATAATTCGGTACGTAGAATTGCTGGGCGATCATCTCCATCCATTTATGTTGTCCTGTCATTCATACTGAAATGGAATATTCCAACAAGATAATTGTGCTTCTTACAGGTCTCTGTTCGTTACTGCCTGTTTGTATGAGCATTCCTGTTGATTTTTATGCCATGAATTGAAGCCATGGATCTTTCAGGCTACATAGAAGCCCTGAATTAAAGCCTACCTAGCATCTTTCGGATATTTTGGAGAAAGGTGTGAAACCACATCACATAACAACAGCGACCCTTCCTTATTTTTATGTACAGCTCTATCCAATGTTTGGCAATCCATTCTCGTAGAATGCTTCCACAATCGTACGGAAATTGTCTTCTTGTATGGCAGCCATTGTTAAGGCCAGAGGAGGCCCAACTCATTATTGAATTGCTATCCTTGGCACTTCAGTGTATATCAATTTCCAATAATTTGTGACTTGGGATCACTTTGTTAATTAACAAAAAAGCTGTTTCAACTTGACTCCAAGAAGGGACTTCATTTAATATGATCCAGCTGTACGTTTCCATCTTTTGGAATACCTTTTTTGGTCCATTTCTCCGAATATGTAGGAGCATTCTGATAAAATAAAAAAATAGCTTCTCGAAATTCAATAAGTTTTTATTGTGGCACGTCTGCATTCTCTTCAAATTTTTCTAGAGATTTTTTTAATACTTGTTGGAATACAGTTATCTTCTTTCTTGCTCAATAGTAAAGTTTTCAGAGCATGCGTTGAAGCAGTTGCATCAAATACAGATGCGGTTTGATTTTCAGGCGTTGTAACAACTTTATGAAATACTGAAGTTTGAGTCATAATAAAATATAGCCAAGCACCTGCCACTGGATTTTCAAAGAATTTGAAAATCAGCATGGGACACTTTTTCTCGATACTGAAATAAGCCTTCAGTGGTAAAAATATTTGGATTACACTTTCAATGGCAGGAAGTAATGCTAACGATACCCTAATTTTCGTTGAAAATTCGTTTTCTAGTAGGCGCTCGACGCATGAGCCATTCAGTTTCCGAAATCGTCAGAGGGCTAGGATTTTCAAGGTCGACAGTGTCAAGAGTATGTCGGGAGCCGTAGACCCCCGAGAGTACCACTGCTGAACGCATGTCATTGAGCTGCACATCTTGCCTGAGCATAAGAATACAGAGAATGGACTCGGAGGACTTGCAACGAATAGCATGAAGTGATGAGTCTTGATTCCAACTACTTAACACAAACGGAAGCCTGAGAATGGGGCGTCAGGCTCATGAACCCATGGATCTTTCATGCCAGGTTAGAACTGTACAAGGCTATTGTGGTCTAATCATGATCTGGGGTGTTTTCTGTTGGCAGTGTTTGGGATCTTTGGTACTTGTACCAACCTCCTTCAATATGATTCGGTACGTAGAATTGCTGGGCGATCATTTCTGCGGAGACTGCAAAAAATTTTCAATGTTTCTACTCTAACAGTTTAAGATCTAAAGTATATCTTAGAAGTAATCATTTCTATCCCAAGTAGCACATGACGTAGCAAAGACGTTGCAAACTGGTCCAAAAGGTTGCAAAGTGATCGTGGTAACGTCTTTGCTACGTCATGTGCTACTTGGGATATCAAATAGCAAAACATATGAGGATAATATGAGCTGATGTTCTTATAGTGTTATACGGATAATATGAGCTGCACATTCGACTCCAGTTAAACCATGGTTAAGGTTTCCTTTCAGTTTAAAGAAAACGTTATTTTCTCCACGTCTATCAGTTTCTCCAAAGTTAGAATTTGTATTATAGGCAGAAAGACCAATAGCCTTTTCTTTTAAATTATTTTCTTCGAGATAGGTAGCTAAATATTTGCCGACAATATCGGATGTTTCCCCAGGTAAGGATTTAAAGGTTAGAGTTGACTTTAAGGTACCCCTTGTATTATCGCGAAATTGTTGTTTCATTTATAGCCAAGTTGTTGTTTCGTTTATCGCCAACTTGTTGTATCATTTATGGCAACCCGAGTAGTTGAATGTTATGGGTACCCTATTATGATATAATCGTTTGCATTATTCTGGGAAATTTTGAATCATGGGATGTTTTGCAAGGGCTTTTGTGGTGTGTGTTGCTTAGGAAGTACATTGCTTGTTCCATTGTTTAGACAATACAATGGCTGAATGTAGTAGGATTAATTTGAAGTTTCTGTACGATTTGGAAACGAAAGGGGAAAAGTGAATAAATTGTGTAAATGAAGATTTACTTAGTAGCCATAGTCCAGAACTACATAGTATATAGACGCGATATACGGATTGTAGTTCAGATAATGTTAGGAAGTTTTTTGGCTGCTGTTAAGGAATTTTGTGTGCCACAGACTGAAGACGAAAGAATTTCTAAATAAGGTAAAGGGATTTTTGCTTTGTGCAGTGCTAAAATACATAACAGATTTTTTCTTTTTTGGGTACTATTCGGTTTCGAGGGTCGTAAAAAATTGCAATGAAAATGTACGCGCAAAAGCGTCAAATCTAGCAAACGCGCCCATTTAACAGCGCGCCAAATCAAGCGCTGATTTCAGATTGCGTTAAGTTTATACAGTTCTATATTTCTTAAGACGCCATTGCAATACTAGTTTAATTTTTAAATCCTTTTTTGATTTTAAATCCTTTTTTGATAGCCTATGGGTTTAACAATTTGGGAATTGCCCATGACGAAAACTCGGCAATAGAATTTTGGGTAAAGTGTAAAATCAACTACTGCTTGACACGTTTTTAAGAATTGCACATACTCGTAATCCATGTGCGCATCGACTCATTTTCACTTTAAAAAAAATCCTAGAATTGCACGAAAATGGCACTGCGCACACCTTTGACTTTATCTATGTACACATCGACCTACTTTCACTTAAAAAGTAAAAAAAAATTGACAAAAATCCAATTGTTTTTACCCTTGTAAAAAGTGGCAAACAAAAAAGTGAGCGATTCTGCACTTTAACGAGAATATTTTCAAAGAAAAGGCATCGTTCATTATAGAAAATTACGTTTGAACAACCAACGAGATGAAATTATCCTTGTTTTTACCCTTGTAAAAAGCGGCATACAAATAAGTGAGCGATTCTGCACTTTAACGAGAATATTTTCAAAGAAAAAGCATCATTCATTATAGAAAATTACCGTTTGAACAACCAACGAGATGAAATTATCCTTTAGCGATAAGTCGGTAGCGAAATAGCGATGCAGGCATCCATTCAGTTACGTTTAGCAATTTTTATATAAATTATAATAATGATCTGAAATAGTTATTGACTCATGCTTCCATTCAGTCATGTTTAGACTTTTTCATATAAATTATCATGATAAAAAAGTATTATATGAAATTAACCTTTCATCTAAATTAAAACATCAATCTTAAATACAGTCAAGAGTCGTTAATTCGGACACCCTTAATCCGGAATGATCTATAATTCGGACCTCAAAGCTAAAAACTTTCTGCGCATGCGCCGCTTTGGCACATGCGCACAGGCGTTTTACGCGTGCGCGTAAGATTTGGATGACTGCGCATATGCGTGCGCGCAGGTGCAGAATACGTTTTCGCCTTCGCGTTTAATGTATAACGGACGGTGTAAGCTAAAATGATCTAATTATCTATTTCAGTTAATGTTAATGATTGTGTTGTTTCTTAATTTTCGAATTGGATCCCGCTTATTACTTTTTGCAGACTGTTAGTGCAATTTTATAAAAGTAAACTTGAACTTTCGATTATGTCAAATAGAATTTCCGATGCTGGAATTTCCAAAGGATCTACAAAACGAAAGTATGTTTCCATGTCCATCAAACAAAAAGTGGAATTGCTGCAAAAATTGGATAAAGGCATACCTGTCTCAAAGTTATTCAAGGAATATAACATTGGAAAGTCAACTGTATATGACATAAGCAAAAAGAAAAAGGAACTTTTTGATTTTTTTTGTGGATTCCGACACCCCACTTGCAATGAGTAACAGAAAAAGGGTACGTTATGCTAAAAGTGACGATCACGACAGAGTGATGATTGAATGGGTCAGACAGCGTCGCAGCGAGGGCGTGCCATTGACGGGTCCAATGGTAATGGCTCAAGCCAAAATATTTCATGAAGAAATGAACTTAAACGGAGAGTGCACATATTCGACAGGTTGGTTAACCAAATTTAAAAATTGCCATGGTATAAGACAATTAAAAATTTCTGGTGAAAAATCTTCAGCTGATACTGAAGCTGCTGAACAATTTGCAGATGAATTCATCGAATTCATTACTAGTGAACAATTATGTGCAGAACAAATTTACAATGCTGATGAAACTGGTCTTTTCTGGCAATATGTACCGCGAAATACCTTGGCAACCTCTACAGAAAAGGCTCCAACTGGTGTCAAAGATTCCAAAGCGAGACTAACAATTTTAGCGTGCGCAAATGCTGCAGGAACGCACAAGTGCAAACTTTTCGTAATCGGAAAACATGCACGACCTCGACCTTTTAAAGGAGTAACGATTTTCCCTATTATATATCGCGCAAATAAAAGAGCATGGATGACACAAGTGTTGATGAATGATTGGTTTGAAAATCATTTTATACCCGAGGCTCGGCGACATTTGAATTCAGTTGGTTTACCTGATAACTCAAAAATAGTTCTGATTGTTGATAACTTTTCGGCGCATACTTCACTTAAAGTTTTAGTGAAAGATAGTGTATCTGTGTTATTCTTCCCTTCAAATTGTACGTCTGTCATTCAGACTATGACTATGGGAATAGTGCACGCGCTGAAATGCAAATATAAAACAGCATTTTTAAAATCTATGTTAAATTTCTTGAACAGTGGCAAGACTATTCAAGAATTTTTGAAATTTTTTAGCATAAAATCTGCCGTGTCGCAAGATCGTGGGAGGATGTGGCTTCAAGTACGTTAAAAAATGCTTGGCATAATTTATGGCCATCTACCATATTTCATGGTGAGGAGAATGAAGATGATAGCGGCGAATTTGAAGGTTTTCGGACATCGCAAACTAAAGGTGAAATTTTTCAGTTATTGGATTTTGTAAAGAAATGTGGAGAAGCGGTAATAAATGAAGATGATATAAGAGAAGTTTTTCATTGCGACGACAATGCACCAATCATCAATCAATTAACGGACAGCGAAATATGTAGTATGGTTCTAGATCCAGAAAATATCGCTTCCAATAGTGAAGAAAGTGACACAGACGTTACCGAAAACGAAACAATTTCGATTGACAAATTAGTCGATATTCTCGACACCGCAATTATAGGACTTGAACAACGGAACTTTGTAACTGAACAAGAAATTATGTCTGTTTATAGAATTAAAGAGAAAGTATTATCACATAAAACGAAACAACTTAAACAACTAACATTGATAGAAATGTTTAATAAAGTAAACAAATAAATATTAAGCTTTTTTTTGTAAATTTTGTTACCCTTTAGATCATAATTGTTCTTTATTTCATAAATTACGGTTTCATATTTTTAATTTTAGAATTTCTGCATGCCATCTTACGAGATTTAAACTGATGATCTATAATCCGGAAAAATCGATAATCCGGAATCGCCGAAGTCCCGACGAGTCCAGATTAACGACTTTTGACTGTAGTTATTTACTATTATACTGCCTTTCTTGCCGCAATTATTAGGGTTGCCGCAATTATTTTTGGCAGCATTGGCATCAACAACAGTTTGGCGATTTTTTACGGCCCTCGAAACCGAATAGTACCCTTTTTTGTGTTATTTTATTGTTTGGTTTAAAATGTAGTTTATTGAGATTATGTATTTTTTGTTTTCCTCTACTGTAGAATTGGGTGCTCCTTTGACTTTTTAAGTGAAAATATATCGATGTGTACATGGACAAACTCAAGGGAGTGCGTAAAGCATAGTTTGTGCAATTCTCTGATGTTTTTTTTAAGTGAAAATAGGTCGATGTGTACATGGATAAAGTCAAGGGAGTGCATAATGCCATTTTTGTGCAATTCGGGGATTTTTTTTTTTTTTTTTTAAGTGGAAATAGGGCGATGTGAACATGGATACCGAGTTTGTGAAATTTTTTGACTTGTTATTTTGGCTTGCGTAGCGACAATTTTTGCGCCAAAAATCGTACAAACTCGGTGTCCATGTACCGCCAAAAATTGCCAAGTTTCTCCAAGGGGTACCCTAAAATATATTTTTACCGATTTAAATTCTAAAATTTTTACTGTAACTCCACAATAATAACTATAAATCTAACAAGTATTGGAAAAAGTTTTATTTCTTTGTGATTGGCCGCATCAGTTAAGACTGAAACAAACGAACATTTTCTCAAATCATTGCGCAAAGCTCAAGCGTAGGTCATGAAAGCATTTAGTATTGTTGCTAGTATATGAAAAAACGAATATAAACGAATATATGTAATTAAACTTTTAAGTTCTCACACTACGTTTTGTTAGACAATTCGCAACAAATGCTTTAAATTCGAGACGAAAAACCTTGTAAGGTATTTCTCCCGCCTCCCTAGCGTGCCTTCGGGGTGTAGTGGTCAGCACACTGAGCCGGTATTTCAGAGGTCTGTGGTTCGATTCCCGGCGAAGGCGGTGCTAATTTTTCATCTCTCTGTCTTTTCCAATTAAACCTAATTTTCTTTAAAACTTAGCTCTAAAAAATCGTAAAATTTTAGCCACAGTAGTACGTAATTTAACTAATTATAATAATAATTAATTGTAAATAATTTGTAATAACTAACAAGACTGATAAATCATGCATTAAAAGGAACTTGATCAGCCATAAAATTAAATCAGATTTACAGTCATTAATCTTTTATAATTCCATTTACAGAGATTGACTCGGAAGAAGTTTTACAGAATATGCTTAAGCAATGCCACATGCTATTTTTTAATTAACACACCCTTTTAACCCTGGAACCTAATTTAAATTAACCCTGGAAGTCGTCCTCAGTATTAGTTTCAAAAATCGAAAGTTGAATACATCAATTTCAATGAAATTGGAAGAAGACTTTTTGCTTTCAATAATAACCTGAAAACGTTTCTTTCGAGATAAGCAACCTATAAAATAAAATAAAATAAAATAAGTAAAAAGGAAGTATTGTAATCGCGAAAAGTTTCAGGCAGCATATTTCATCGAAAATATCCATTTTGACCGCTATCGAATGCAATTTAATGAAGTTTTTGCGTGATATCTGTACGTAAGGATAGAATAAAAGACTCTTTTCCTCCAAAAAAATTATAAAACTTCTTTAAAATGAATTCTGAAGAGAATTTTTCGTGGCGTCTGTACGAACGTATCTCGCATAACTGAAAAACGATTTATCTCAGAATGTTGAAATTTTATATATAGGACTGCTATAACATGTAGATGTGCACCTCGTATTTGGGTTGCAATCGGGCGCACCAAACGTATATAAATATATTTATATATATATATCCACTCTGTTACCCGGCTCAGTAATCTCAGTTTCTTTACTCTTATATGTTAGTAAATTGTACATTTTTTGCTTTAAAAATTATTGAGTTACGTTGTTCTTATCTTACGGTTAAGGTTTTTATGCCTTTAGTAAATCTGTATGCAATATTTTTAGAATTATCAACAATTTTAAAGTTGTTTAAGTGCCGCTAAGCCTAATAAATTTTTTGATGGCGGCCATTGCTTTTTTGTACTTGAAACAGCAGGATAGTGGATTTGTTGCCAGAACTTAGCTTCGCAACAACAAAGATAATGCCTTCATTTATTATTGCGAATTAAATCATGTTTAATCCATTCTGGAATTTATTCGAGGAGATAAGTGTTTAAGATTTACTTCGTAATTTTTAATATAGATATTTTGAGTTTTTATGTATTTTTGCCTTGTCGCGAAGTGAGAACTGAGTTAATTGAATGAGAAATACTCAATAGTCTGTGAAAAAAATTTTTCTTTTTTTGTTTGGTTTGCTTAATTTCTTTTATACGAGTACATCGTTCTAGCTTTATTATAGTATTTGAATAGAACATGTAGCAACGATTAGATAATTCTTTAAATGATATACATTTTGTGCATTATGAGTTATAAAATGAACGAAATATAATACTGTTAAGTGAATCTAGCGTCAGAGTGTCGCTATGGTAAACAAATACTAGAGTGAATTTTAAAGAATGCATTTTTTCTATTGTGTTTTATGCGCTGTCGTCGAAGTAGATTTAGTTAAATCTAATAAGTTTAAATGAAATGCAAGAAAAAATGCTTATAATTTAATATTCTGTACAAGGAAGTCGTGTGGTGTACACATGAGATTTTTTTTTTTTTTTTTTATTGTGAACAAACACATGGAAAGAATAAAACTAGCAATGGAACAGCGTATTGTGGGGAAGCTGCAATCGATTTGCAAAAATTATTAGAAAATAAATCATCGATTGAATGGACTTGCATTCTTGAATGAAAAATAGTAGTTTAAATTTTCACATACAAAGGTTAGTAATTAAATCTCTAAAAAATTATGGCCTTTCCTTGCGTATGCTGTTGCGGTGTATGTGGTAAACAGGTTCAGGATGATCCGAAAATAACCTTTCCTAAAATCGTTTGATTAATTTATTCGGTCTGATCTGCGTCGATGGAATTATATAATTTAATGCACGAAGCAACTCTATATACATAAAAATGGCTATAACGTCAATCGATGAAATTAGATAATAACATAGTGCAGTGTAGTGCCGACGCGTTCGTGTTTTCTGCATTTTCTAAAAACAACGAAGCTACGGCAGTAATTCACATAAAGGGAGTTATTTGTGTTTTATTTCCATTAGCCGCCTCGAATAGTTACAAATATATATATATAATTATATGGTTAATCTTTAGAATATGGTAACAGGTAGTTTGGCGACATTTCGGTAAGGCGATAAAGGTTACTAGCTATGACTTTAGCAATAATCTGAGAAGTGCATAGTTCGAATCACAGATTATTTTGTCTCAGAGAAATGAGAGATCATGAGACATATCATGTGACATTGTCCGGAAAATTCCGATCGTGGTTTTAGCTAATAAACACTTAGAAAGAATTTCGCTGCTAAAGTGCAGAATCGTCCACTTATTTGTTTGGCGCTTTTTACAGGATTAAGAAGAATTGGATTTTTGTCACATTTCTTTTGACTTTTAAGTGAAAATAGGTCGATGTGTACATGGATAAAGTCAAGAGTGTGCGCAATGCCATTTTTGTGCAATTCTGGGATGTGTTTTAAGTGAAGATAGATCGACGTGTGCATGGATACCGTGTATGTGGAATTCTTAAAAACGCGCGAAGCAGTGGGCGATTCTGCACTTTCTCCCGATTTCGCACCTAATCTTCGTCATGATTAAGCACTTTTGTTCCATAAAAGTTCTAGTATAAGCGTAATTTGGCTAGCAGATTGTTGGAAAAAATATTAAGGAAAAAAAAAAGCATTTACTTCGTGAAAATAAAATGGCGTCCAAAACAAAACTAGCAGGGTTGGTTGTCAAATGTTCGCCAAAAAATCGCCAAGTTACCATAATGTAAAGATTTACCAATTATATTAATGGAAAGAGTTCATTTCATAGGTCCAGCTAGAAATTAATAACAGCTAGTTTAATAACAGAGATTAAATAAACTGTATCTATTGCGTTTAAATCGCTTAGTTTATCAGTCAGCAATACAGAGATAAAATTTGAAATGAAAATTTAACATCTTACTAGCGTGCAAGCCCTCCAGATGAGCGGGCTACAGCCAAAGCAAAATTTATAAGTCCTATGTACCCATGGAAAACAAATGCATAGAAATATTTCAGTATAAGTCAATTATACTAACCTGAAATAAAGAAGTTGCTGACAGCAGCTATTTATTTAAAATGCTGGCATTAATGAAAAAAATTTGACATACAATGACGTCACATGCAATCTTGGACTTTCTTCAACGTCAGAATATGACCTTTTACAATAATTAAAAAAATCTGAAAGGTTTCAGATTTTAAATTACGTCCAAAGGGGCATTTTTTTTTTTTTTTAACGTTTTGTGTGTTACCTTTATTTATTATTAAAAATCATGTTCTTTGCACTTAAACCATAAAATTTAGTTCAACAGCAATGTCGCAAAATAATTATAAAATGAGCATATCTTTAGAATTTCCGATACACAGTTTCGCGCGCTAGAGATATAATTTTTTTTTTTTTTTTTTTTTTTTTTTTCCCTGTTGAGTGTTGCCATTGTTCGCTTTTAAATCGTTGAGTTTGTTAATAAAAAATTCATTAAAGTTTTACAAAACATGAAATCGATAATAAAAACAAATTCCAAACTTCAAATTTTGGATTTCAGATGCCCATATTCGCAGTAGGATTACGTCATTCAAATGATTGAATGGCTAATTGGATGGCTTCAGATACCGTTGGTTTATCACAATTCGAGAACGAGTGGATGATGGCGGCAGAGGCAAGTGCCCGCGATTAGAAAAAAAGTATAGTAATTTCAATTTTTCCTTTTATTTTAGTCGCGAACGGGCTGGTTGCATGGGCGTTTTCGTGGTTTTCCCCCATGTGTAACGTGTATACGAGCCAGTTTCCCTTAGAAAGTCCTCCACGAAGGCATCCCTCCCTTTAGGCAGATAGCCCTCGTATGCTTTGTCATAAATTAATAATCCAATAATCCAATCCTTTTATTTTAGCCTTTTAAGGAGTTCTGTTTGAGCAATTGTTTGAATCACCGGTTCAACTTTGAAAAATAGATTTTGTTTTAAGTTTTCTGCGAAATGCCTTAGACTTATTGGATGGATCCTTGAGGCTCTGAACACACCATCTACTAAAATTATCTTCTTTTAACACATAGGTGTCTTCAACTCTATATAGTACAGAAAGTAAATTCAGAAAAAATTTGCTTTGAACTCAGATCTTTGAAAAGTTTCTTTTTAAACCTGATTTGAAAATGGAGTGGATATGCGGTATACTATTTTCATAAATATAGAGTAATAATTAGAAAAAATATTGAAAAATCGCAGCGAAAACTGTTTAAAAGAAACCTTTCAAATATTGTCTCTTTAAAATTTGTTTTGCTATTCATAGCTTTGTTTGGGATATTTGTTTGGGATATTAGATATTTGTTTGGGATATTAATAGGGACTTTGTTTTGCTATTCATAGCTTTTACACCACAGTTTTCTAGGTTGTGGCCTTTCAAATCTAAGCCTGCAATTACCAATATCCCCCCCCCCATTTTTTAAGATGAAAATTAAAAAATCGATTGTGGAAGGTTAATTTCTTCCTTCTCCCCTTTAAAGTTAAATTATACATTATTAAAAGTGTTAAGTCTTAGCACTGCAATATATTATTTGAAAACAAAACTACTGCCAGATCCAACGCGAGAAGCATTTAACGAACCAAACAGCCGCATGTGGCCGTTAACCGCAGTTTGCCTATTCGAAATAGGTGCAGAGATTCGTTTGCCTCCATTTGTGCGCGCTCCCCGTGCATTGTGCGTTTATTTACCGCACGTGACGGGGGCACCAAAAGCGCAAGGGCCAGGGTGAAATGTCGGTAAACAGTAGCGGACGGTTTCCACAATGAAACCCGGGTTTCGGTTTATACGGAAAAAATGGATCGGTTTTCAGAACCTCTTCCTCTGTTTGATCAGATGAGCCAAGAATACGTGCCGTTAAGAACAGGAGGAAAATTATTTCTATTAACATTTAAAAAAAAATACGAGTATAAATTATCGCAGCTCGAAAATTTGATTTTCAAATTGGCGGAAACAAAATTCTGCTTGGGTGTTTATTTTAGAACGCCGCACAAGACTGACACTACGAATAATCGAAGATTTCTCGGCTTCTACGCGATCGACAACTCAAAATCTGTTTCGATCCTATGACGGTGTCGATCTTATGCAAGCAACCTAAAAAAATAATTTCATTGAATTCTTTGTCCCCTTATAGGCGCCTTTGCCAGTTGTTTTCATCTACATATGCCCATTTCGATGACACCCAGAGCCGATCCTAAGCCAGTGTCGATTCTATGTCGCGTCGATTTTATGCCGAATGAAGAGCTTTACTTCTTTGATGACTCTGTGCAGGTAATAAATGTGCATTCGTCTTCTAACTCATCACTTAAAATTTTTCTTTTTATTCTGTCGATCGTATCGTGCAGGGGCGTAGCTAGAGGGGGGCATCTGTCCCCGGGCGCAGAATCCAAGGGGCGCCAAACTGATGTTACGACATTTTAAAATTAAATGTTTTCCATTCTTGGCAAGCAGTAGGGGGCGCGAAATCTTCAGTTGTCCCTGGGCGCTGAAAACCCTAGCTACGACTCTAGTATCGTGAAGGTAACTATAGCGTGCTACTTTAAAAGAGTAACAGAACAACAAGCAATTCGGCTTCGGGAGCAAAACAAAGTTTTTGGTTACACAAAGTTAACTTTTGGTCACACTGGGCAAAAAGGCGCTGAATTTGTCACACCAAATGACTTAATTCACTATTATACTAACAGTTTCAAAAATGTAAACAAATGGTCGTCTCGCTAGATTTAGCATCACTTAAACTTTTTGATTGTTGATAATTCTAAAATTATTGCATGCAGATTAGCTAAAGGCATAAAAACGTTAACCGGAACATAAGAACCACGTAATACACTGTTATATAACGCAATATGGAATTAGCTGGGTTCGAAAATCATTATAAATTTCCCCTGAAGAGTCAATAATGAGATTCGAATTGGGCTAATTTACCATTTACCGCTTTTTTGTTTTTGTATTTTTACTTAAGTCTTATGTTACACTTTTATTCTATTGTTTAAAGTTTGCCTTACTTAGATCAACATATTACAATTAGATTTGAATTTTATTTATAAATATTCTAGTGATAATATTGTTTACGCTTTTCTTTGCATTTTATTTTCCTTATGTTAAAAATTTTTTCACCGGAACCAAAGTATCAAAGCAACTTTTTAGCGGAAGCATTAAGAATATTCTTTTTACCTTGTTTTCTAATTTTTGCAGAGCAATGCGCAAAAGGTTCTTAACCACAAAGATCTTTTTTTAGTTTGTTCTCCTTTCTTTTATTATCACATATATATGTTACGGTGAAACACCGAAATCTGAAGAATGTCGACTTTCACCGGTGAATGTTAACATTCACATAGTCGCTTGGTGTATGTCCGAAATATTTTCCAAATACTCTTATTTCTGACTTACACCAGTAAATGTTGACATTCACCATGTACTAATGGTGAATGTTGAACATATAAGAATATTATATTTTCTTCTCCGAAATTCAGTTGCGAAAAAACGCACTTGAGACTTAAAATAAGAACTTAAGAATATAAGAACTTAAAACACACAGTACATTCAAAATGAGAAAGGAATATAATAGAAGTTAAAAACTTTCTTAATTATACAGTACGTTCTAAATGAGAAAATGAAATAATAGTTATAAAAAACTTACTAAATTATGTGATTCAAATCTTATTTATTGCAACAACTTAAACTATTATAACACTTTATTACCTCTCTTTCCAACCTACACCAGAGCATATCTGCGATTGTCGACATACACCGGTGAGGGTCCGAATGTAAAAGAATGTAATGCAATATTCGATCTTTCTTCGACGTATTTGGTGAATGTTGACATTCTCCAATTTCGGTCTTTCACGGTAACATATATATACATTTGGTGCGGCCGATTGCAACGAAAAAAGGAGGTGCACAACTACATGTTGTAGCAGCCCCATATAAAGTGAAATTTCGACGTCCTACGGTTACTCGTTTTTGAGTTATGTGTGATACGTACGTATAGACGTCATTAAAAAATCTCTTCTGAATCCATTTTAAAACCCTTTTACAATCCTTTTTGGAAAAAAAAAAAAAAAAATAGTCCTTTATTTTGTCCGTAAGAACAGATGTCACGCAAAAACATCATTTAAATGGATTCCAGAGCGGTTAAAATGAATATTTTCTTTGAAATATGATATTCTAAATCGACGTGGAACCGTATTGTCTTCATTGTGTTAAGACCCTGGCTGTTAATTTTAACTATTCTTTATTAATCTTAATTGTCTGGAGGGAAAGATATTTAGAGTTGGGTTTAATTGTTTTGCTTTTTTAATCAATTATCATTTAACCTAATTATCTTTTTTACCTTTTTCTAATTTCTGGAAAGCAAGACAGTTGGCGTTAGCTTTAATTGCCATTTAACCAGCTATGATTTAACCTAATTATCTCTTTTAGCTTTCCATGTCTGGAAAGTAAGACAATTAGGTTTAGCTTTAATTGGTTTGCTTTTAAAACCAATTATGACTTAATATAATTATCTCTATACCTTTTTCTAATTGTCTTAATCATCTTATAAATTTACATCTTTTTCTAATTGTTTTTATGGATCAGGTTAACCTAATCGTACTACCTAATTTATAGTAGAATATAGAATTTGTAAAGAAGGTTACTGGAGTCAGAGATGTGTTTTTCTGCATTTTCTATTAAGTTGTAAGATTTGATGAAAGGTAATGATTTAAAAACTACCTAACTTAGATCTTCATAGAAATTAATAATTTAAAGCAAATCGAATTTTTTTAAACTCCGTTATCATCATATGGAACGGCTGCTTTGGCTAATTCAAATAAAAGATAAAACTCTCGTTTGCTACCGGTTAGAGTTTCCGTTTCGTGGTACTTCGATTATCTGCACTTTAACGGGTGTTTAACAAGTACCCTAATATTATTGACACAGCAATTAAGTGTCGTTCAATGGTTCGCAGCTGCTCAAAAAAAGAAAATATTGTTTGTCTCCGTGGTGAGATCTCTGGCCGAAAACTAACCAAATACTCGATATGTTTACTCTCACGACACCAATAACACTTTTCCACTCGAAAGTCGCGTGCTAGCAGAGATAAGAAGTCGTTACATATCTATTAGTCTTAAAATCGCTACAGGAGCGAAGATGTGTGAATGACACGTATGCAGTGTTGCCAAATTATTCAAATGAAATGTGCATTAAAAAAGTGTTAGGAAATAAGTAAACAGCTTCTGGAGATTATTATTTTGCTGACAAAGACAGGAAGTAGTCGTTCGTTTCTAACGACATGCATTCTTTTTTTATTTGCAGTAAACTATTTATGTTCTGAATACTGATTTCATTTACTTAGCCGAATGAACTTATTCTCCAAATTAAACTGCTTTAAAGTTCAGGTAAAATTTTTCATAATACTGATATTCTGTCAGCTGCAATGTCAATTACTTCTTTTTCCTGCGTTTTTTAAATGCCCTCGGATTTATTATGATTTTGAGTTAACCGTGGTCGTCGTCTTTAGTACTAATAAGGCAAATCGGGAGTTGAATATGTAGGCAAATTTCTGTAAATATTAAAACCGAACACTGGGCTCCATCGGAAATGTTCAGGTACATTTGTGGTCACGTTTCTCCGAAACAGAAACCTTTATAAGGTGTCTCCGGTACAAGCTGCTAGTACCTTTCTGTGTGATAAGGATTCTAAGAATACCTGTAAAGATGAGCCACCTTTTTATGCATAAAAGAGCCCATCTTAACGATGCTGGCACTTTTTATGCATAAAAGTGCCCATCTTAACGATGATAATACTTTTTACTTCCTTGTACGAAGAAAAATGGAAGTATTGTAATCGCGAAAAGTTCAGGTACCATATTTCAACGAAAATATCCATTTTGACCGCTACCGAATGCAATTTAGCGATGTTTTTGCGTGATATCTGTGCGTAAGGACAGAATAAAAGACACTTTTCCTCCAAAAAAAATTATAAAACTGCTCTAAAATTAATTCTGAAGAGAATTTTTCGTGGCGTCTGTACGAACGTATGTACGTACGTACGTATCCCGCATAACTCAAAAACGAGTAGCCTCAGAACTTTGAAATTTTGTATATAGGACTGCTATAACATGTAGATGTGCACCTCGTATTTTGGTTGCAATCGGCCGCAGCAAACGTATATAAATATATTTATATATATATCCACTCTGTTACCGGGTCAGTGATCTCAGTATCTTTACTCTTATATGTTTGTAAATTGTACATTTTTTCCTTTAAAAATGATTGAATTATGTTGTTTTTTTCTTCCGGTTAAGGTTTTTATGCCTTTCGTAATTCTGGAAGCAATATTTGTACAATTATCAACAATTTAAAAGCTGTTTAAGTGCGGTTAAGTTTTAAATAACATGGCGGACATATTTGTTTACATTTGAAACAGCAGAATTCCAGATTTGTTGCCAATCTAGAGAGGCTAAGCTTCGCAACACAAAAATAACGCCTTCATTTATTATTGCGAATTAAATCATGCTTAATCCTTTCTGGAATTTTTTCGAGGCAATAAGTGTTTAAGATTTACTTCGTAATTTTTAATGCAGATATTTTGAGTTTTTATGCATTTTTGCCTTGTCGCGAAGTGAGAGCTGAATTAATTGAATGAGAAATATTAAATCGTATGTGAAAAACTTTCTTTTCTGTTTTGTTTGCTTAATTTCTTTCATACATCGTTTTAGCTTTATTATAGTATTTGAATAGAACATGTGGCAACGATAATTCTTCAAATGATATAAATTTTGTGCATTCAGAGTGTCGTTATAGTAAACAAACATAGTGAATTTTGAAGAGTGCATTTATTATTCTATTGTGGTTTATGCGCTGTCGACGAAGTAGATTTAATTCAATCTAATCAATTTAAATGAAATTCAAGAAAAAATGCGTATAATTTAATATTTCGTACAAGGAAGTCATGTGGTGTACACATCAGATTTTTTATGAATAAAAGTGCCCATCTTAACGATGCTGCCATTATGGGTAACAGTGAGCATTAACGCGGCATCATAAAGGTTCTGTCACTTTTATGCGAGTTGTTGGCTTTTGCACAAAACATAAATCTTTATAAGTAAGTGCCAAAGTAAAAGTGCCAGTGTCTGTATGCAAGATAAGGATTTCAGAAGCTCTTCTCAGCAGTGCTCTCATAAAGGTAACGGAACTTTATGAAAGTGGGCCACTGTTTCTCCAAGACAGAAGTCTTCATAATGGTGTCTCATCATAAAGATGTGCTAGCACTCTAATGAAGATCGCTTTTGAACTTGAAGAAAGCATCCTTCACAATTTCAGAACAGAAATAATAGCGATTGAATAATATAAACGAAAGAAACAGGATTATGTTAAGCATAATTAACAACTACTGAAGGGTTTTTGTGAATCCAGAAATAAAAGAAAAAATTTGTTAGATCCTAATTTCCTTTGTCTGCCGTCGTAGTTTATCTTATCTCCGAAGAGACTGTCGGCAGGCTCTCTTCAAGAGTTCCAATCGATCTGCCGAGAGGAGGCACTCGATATGTAAGAGAATAATCCTCGTGTGAGAGGACCGAATGCTGACTCTGAGATGAAGCGAGCACGGCGCGCCGTGGGAATGGCGCAAGAGGTCCGCAGCTGGTCCGGCCGGTCGATGCCGAATCTCCTCTCCGCTACCTGTTCGGGTTCATCTCGCTACGTTTTTGCCATGTCTGGAGGTCCCTTTTCCAGATCTCTTTCGACAAAGAAAAATGAATGACTCACTTGCAGTTTGCGCCGTTCTGTCTCGTCGTGTTTCTGCAGAGAAAATGAATGGATCAATCGGATTGAGTATTGACCACCTTTTGAAAATGAAATCTTCAAATGGTCCCGTGAGAAGTTATAAACATTAAAAAATAGTTTTAAAAGTATAAATGTTATGTAAAATAATGCTAATCAAAGAACTTTACTAATATATATATATTTTTAGAATTTAAACAAATTAAATTTAAATTTTAAGAAACACGTATAAAAGTAAAAAAGCAAATTTAAAGCCAAAATTAAAAAAAGCAAATTTAAAGCCAAAAAAATTTAAATATATATATATATATATAATATTTAAAAAAATGTGTAAACATGTAAAAGATTTAATTCTCGAACTAATCTACAGTATCATTTAAATTCAGAAGCATAAGCAAATCAAGTGCAAAACCAATCCATGAAAATAAATTCATAAATTTAGCAAATTAAAATTAATCCATACAATTTTTTAAAAAAATGCATAAGTGAATGACTGTTGAGCAGGCAGAGGACAGACTTATCAAGGGGAAGTTGCTTCCAAACCTAACTCTCCAATCATTCAATTCGAAGTACTTTTTCTTATACGCAAAGAATTTTCAATGAAAAATTTATTCTCTTTGTGTATTGGAAGGTATGGCCAAATCGAGGCTCTTTGATTTCTTAAACGCGGCTCCCATTGCAAAAAACAAGAGTCTAATTTTTTTAAATATAATTCATATAATTCGAAACGAAAATAAGTACTTTTCTTAATAATCGGAAATTTAATTTTGTGAATCACATGATGTGCATAATAATTTTAAATTTTCGATTTATGCTCCCTGAGACAATCAGCAAAGTCACAAACAAAAGAAATATAATTCCGTTTCTGAGAATTTCTATTGTGACTTTGAAGGTAGCAGACCCATAAGTGGCCGATCAATTAAAGCCGCTGAATACTGGTAGTTCGACCCGGGCTCGATCTCAGGCGAAGAGACTGGCAACATGGTTGTTTTCGTCAATTTTCCCAAGCCAAACTTGAATACGGGCTTGTTTCGCATAGGGAGTCTTGCATGAAGTCGTTACTCCCTTTAAGCAGACATCCCTCGTGTACTTTCCCAAGTTCCAATAACATAACGTGCAGAAGAAGTGAAACATGAGAAACGCCTTCACCGGGAATCGAACCACGGACCTCTGGAATACACGCCCAGCGTGCAGACAACTACACTACGAAGGCATGTTAAGAAGGCGAGAGAAATACCTTATAACGTAACCTTTTATGCAAGTAATTATCGAAACAGCAGAAAAATTAAATATAGTAGACTTCTTCCAGAGTTACCAGGGTAAAACCTCTCGGTAGAATATCGACAACAGTTAATTCAAAATCGCGGTTCGTCTGCCAGCAAAATATGCCAGCAAATTTAATGGACCATAGCGCTGTATCAGTGACAGTATAAAATGATGAAGCAGGGCTGTGTAAAATGGGGTTCTGGCAGACATTTAAGGGGACTCGTACACCTTAAGCCCATAAGATCTTCGAATATGTGACTGTTGCAAGAATTGGGATAACTTATTTATTTTAAAAGAAATTACTTCCAACTTTTTACAGCTGACTACATAATATAGCTGCTTTCTGAAATGGTCATCAGAAAGTTTGTGTTGCCACAAATATTTTTATAACTTAATCCGCTTTGTGACAAAATTTTTTGTCATGTTTTCACCTTGCGCGCATAGTTTAAAACATTCTGTTGCATAATTTAATTCTATATAACATTTGGAAACTACTGTGAACCAAAAATTCTAAAAATTTCATGTTAAATTTTTATTTTGTTTGGAGACGAGTTTATAAAATCTACTTTATTAAAAAAATCTGTAATATTTTCGTGTATAAAATTTTTTAATATTAAAACATTCATCCGATTTTTGGTTCAGTTGGAAAACAGTGCCCATATAAAGAATTCCATCCAATTTCAAGTATGTACCATTAGCCATTTTTAAAATATCATACGCGCAAGGTGGAAACGTGACGAAATATTTTGTCATCAAGCGGATTAAATTACAAAAAATATTTGTGGCAGCACAAACTTTCTGGTTACCAGTTTCCAAAGCAGCTATATTATGTAGTCAACTGTAAAAAGTTGGAAGTAATGGCTTTTAAAATAAATAAAAGATCCCAAATCTTGCAACAGTCCCATATTCGAAGATCATAAGGGGTTTAAGGTGTATGAGCCCCCTTAAAGAAAAAGAACGAAATGACTCTGATATCATTAAAGGAAATTCCACAGTTCTTGATGTAAACGCCAAAGAGAAATATTAGATGCTGGTTGGAGTGCATGGAAAAGAAAGGTAATAATTGCATCTCTAAATAACAAAAACTTCTAAAAAGAACATAACCTAAAGATTCCGATAAAAATGTAGAAAAATATTCAGACTCATCAGTGTGAAAAGCTCGTTGGAACGCTATTTTTAAACAGCTGAAGAGTTATACGTTTCTAATTATTCTTGGAGGCTTTGAATGGATACTGAAATATGATTAGAGAAAACAAAATGGCCGCGAGTGAAGAAGATCGGGAACCCCCGAAATAAACGAAACATTACTATTATACGTTTCTGATTATTTTCATCGGGTATTTTAATCTTTTGCGGTTATTAAAACAATTGAAAATTACATTTTCTGGGAACGCCTGATCTTTTTAATATCTAGAAATGAATGAGATCTTGATTAAAATACCAAATCTTTTGCCTGTCCCAGTTTCTCTATCTTCAAGATCCTGGAGCTTATAGACAGCCGAATTGATAAGACCACTAAAGAGTAATAGTTCGAATCAGATTTAAATTTAGGCGAGCGGCTGGCTGTATTTCATTTAATAGTGTTCCTCAGGCATAGCTTGAATACAAGCTAGTTTCTCTTAGAAAGTCCTCCAAGAAGGTGTTTCTTAGAAAGTCCTCCAAGAAGATGTTTCTTACTTTTAAAACATGATTTAATCTTCTTGGAATGGATTCGACTATTTTTTTTTTTTTTTTTTTTTTTTTTTTTGTGATTTCTAGATTTTACCCCATTCTTCTTGAAGCACCGATTTTAATTGTTGTTTTGAAGAAATGGTGTGTTTGCGAATTCTTGATTCCAATTATTGCCAAATATTCTGTATGGGATTTAAGTCTGGAGATTGTGGTGGTGTTTTTATTATTTCAGGACAGTTATACGGCAGCCAGAGTCTAATGTTCAAAACAGTGTGCGTGGGGTCATTGTCCTGGTTGAATTTAAAATCGTTATGAAGGTTCAATTTTCGCGCTGAAGATTTCAAATTTTGATTTTTCAAATTTAAATTTCAAATCTTGATCCAAATTTTGATTCAAGTATATGTCAATATACTTGTACTGATCCATTATACTGTCAATAAAAACAAGAGTACCAACTCCAACGGACGACATACACCCCCATACAATAACTCTTCCTCCACCATGTTTTACTGTTGGCACCAAGTTCTGTTTTTGAAATTCTTCCCTGGGTTTTCTCCACACCAAGATTCTACCGTCAGAACCAAATATATTAAATTTACTCTCATCAGAAAATATAACTTCATTCCAGTAATCAGAATTCTTATTTATGTCGGATTTTGCGAAAGCCAGTCTGAGTTTTCTGTTCTTTTCACCTACGAAGAATTTTTTCTTGGCTGCTCTACCGTGATATCTAGCAGATCGAATTACTCTTCTAATAGTCTCAGAGTCTCAGGTTTAACAATTACTCCATAAAATGCTTGTAAATCAGCAGCAACTTTAGGAGCACTCATTCTTGGATTATTTTTTATATTTCGAACGATAATTCGCTTTATTCCATCGGATAGCTTTGATGGTCGGCCAGGTCTTCTTTTATCCTGAATCATATGATTCTTTTTATATCGTTTAATGATATTGTAAACTGTTGAATGACTTAAGTTAAATGTTTCAGGAGTTTCTCTATAGAATTTTCACGTTCAATATGCAAATTAATAACTAATTCTCGAATTTCAGGCAAAGTTTCTTTTCGTTTAGCATTCATGGCCGCACAGAGCTGAAAAACACAAAAATTCCAAAACAAACTGGAGAGAAATACTGCAGACGATTTTATAAATTATTGCCAATTGCTTTTGAGTAAAAATAAAAACCCAAAAAAATATTTTTATTGTAGTACGTAGTAATATCCAATGGTGTCCCATCACTTATGTGAGCCATTTTTTGCTCCGTTTTAAACACCTGTATTTTTATTAAATTAATATTTTAATATTTTGAGAAAACGTGTTATGTAATAATTGTTACTAAATTTAAGTATGAAACACATCCACAAAAAATTTTGACATATTTTTTTAATTTATTTTATTACAGTTTCCTTTTGTAAAGCACAAGTGTCCCATCACTTTTGTGAGACACTGTATTTCTTGATTAGCAGAATATTTTGCTCCTGATGAAGGGGGATCCGTTTTACCCTCGAAATCGATTGGGATTTTCTTATTTTCGGAAGTTGGTGAGTTTCTTATTTTGTTTATATTTCTTGGTTAGCAGAATATTTTGCTCGTGATGAAGGGGGACCCGTTTTTGCCCCCGGAATCGATTGGGATTTTACAAAATCTACGCCGAATACAAGGTTGTCGATTTGCCTGTTTTATTTTCCACATCGGCTTGTTTCTCTTGCGTCTTCATGGCTTTGAACTTTTGCAGTTTGTTCTAAATTAATCTTCAGAGAAAACGTTTCCAAGTACTGGTAATACTGCTACGAATTTTCCTCGCAACTGGCTGTAAGTGTCGCTAGTTATGAAATGAGTTTTTCAAATTACAAAATCATTAAAAAAACGCTTAAGACGTAAAAAACGAAGGAGTACTTTGCGTTTAAAAATTTTTACTGTACTGTCTCCAGAAAAGAAACTGAAGTTATGAAACAAGCTCTAGAGTGTCATCAACGATTTTGCTAACAGAGAAACAAGCAAAAGCGCACTTTAGAACGTTGGAATTGAGGTTTATTTATTAAAATTAAGCATAGAATTATATTTTATTTACACAGAACTTGTTTCCCTAAATGCCGTTTTGACATTTTAGAAATCCTTTGATATGCAGGAAGACCACTGGACTCACTTCAGCTAGGCCGTTAAACTGACCTTATCTGCTGTAAAAATTCTAAGTTAATGCGTAGAGCATAATGAATTTAGTCTTTTCAAAGAAAAATTAAAGAATCTTTTACGCCCCATCTGTCTTAACAATGCGCCTACACATTTATTTGTATACCACAGACTCAAATGCGAAATTTCTATAAAAATCAGGCTTGAGGGTCCACAAAAGTACCTCGGAAATATTTAAAATAAACTTCACCCTTCGTCTTTCAACCCTAACCACTGACAATTGCGCTCTAGCGTTTGCCCTCACAGCTTTAATCCAGCGGGGAGGATCAGTTTTGACGACTTTATTTCCCCAGCTTTTAAATTTCAATAACACGTGGGGAGTGTAGAAAGGAGATTAGTGTCGGAGGCCTAATCCTGATGAGAAGAAAGCAGCTAAAAGGGCAGCTGACATGGGGAACATGGAATCTATATCTGATTGATTTCAGATTGGCTCGACAAGAGAAAGATGTCGCATTTTCTCTACGGTAGACCAGTTAATTCCATACCAATTGTCCCGCCGGAAGTGAAGCGTAAAGAGTCAGCCCCGCTGCTTGCCCCTCATGTGCAATTAATACCGCCCGCTCTGAAAGGGAACACGATATACATCCATCCTCCTATCTAATGCTATTTAAATTATGAAAAACCTGCTGCTTTTATAAAAACTCTTAGTTTGGTTTTAATAATGGTTAAAGCTAAATTTGAGTTTGAAATTAATCAGACGACACTTACTGTAAAAATCTTATCAAAAGGTGGCAAGATTATCTTACACAGATGATGTTCTTATTTAGACACTTGTTGTAAAAAGTTTTTAAAAATCGGCGGCATTATATAAAACATTTTCACGTAATATTTGCAAAATACTTGCTGTACAAATATTATCAAAAGTTGGCAGTATTACATTACTAGACACGTGTTTACATCTAGAGATTTGTTGTAAAAATGTATAAAAAATCGCCAGTATTATATGAGTAATTTTTGAAAGATACTTGCTGTAAAAATTTTATCAAAATTTGGCAATAATACGTTACATAAGTATTCTTAATTTATACTCTTAGACAATTACTATAAAAACTGGCAGTATTATATGAAGATATTTTATCTAGACATTTGCTGTAAAAATCTTATCAAAAAATTGCCAATAAAAAGTGATTTTTACTATACACTTGCTCTAAAAATCTTATAAAAATTTAGTAATATCATCTAAGTGATTGTAACTAGATGTTTGCTGTAAAAAATCTTGTCAAAAACTGGCACAGGTGTTTTAACTAGATACTTTTTCCAAAAAGTTTATTAAAAAGTTGGCAGTATTAGTGCCAACTTTTTAAGTATAGTAAAATATGGGTATTTTTAAGTATAGTAAAGTAAGTTTAGTAAAGTATGGATGATCCATACAAGACACTTTCTGTAAAAAACTTATCATAAACTAGCAATGTAAAATAAGTTTGTAACTAAATGCTAGCACTGGCAATATCATAGAAGAGCTATTAATTTGTAAAGATCTTATCAGAAAGTGGCAATATTCTATAAGTGAGTTTCACTGAACACTTGTTATAAAAACGTCTAATTAGAAACTGGTAGTATTACATTATATAAGTGATTTTAACTAGACATTTGCTGTAAAAACTTCAAACACGAGCATTATAAGTGCTTCTCAGTTGAACGATGCTTTTATTTCGATTTGGTTTTAATAGTTAAATTTAAATCCATGCTCGATTTTAATTAGAAAACTCGATGTTAAATCTTTCTTGAAGAAAAGGAGTGGCAATAGTATAGAACTGTTCCTCCATTTATGATGGATCTTAGAAAATTAATAGAGAATTGGATACAACGTAACTCAAAAATGCATGTGATATTCTGTGATTGTTTTGGTTACATTCAGAATACTTGAAAAATTTGCATAAGACTGTACCTGAATAAAATCATTCAAGTAAAAAATGTTTTATAATAAATTGCGGAATAATATGTCATTTAAATTACTGAAACTGGAAGTTAAACTGAAATACGAAACGAGAAGATCTTTAGCAGTTTAAAGCTAAACACTCGAAAAATTCAAAATGCTAATAATTCAAACAATAAAAAAAGGTAACAAATTACAGTTATAGTTTGCCTTCGGTAATTTAAACCAGAATTTCCCAACTAGGATTTGGCGGAAGATTGTTAATAGTTCGGAAAAAAATTGGGAAACAACACGTATGTCGTAAAAGGGAAAACTTACTTTTTTCCTGATTCAGTATTGTAATCTGGCTTGTAATTTAGATGAGAGAATTCTTTTTATATATATAAGCGGCTAAAGTGTGTGTCGCCGATAGTTTATCGTTGCCACTCGGAAAAATGAGTGCGCAATTTAATGTTTCCGCAGTTTTTAATTAATATTTCGGCCTATTAAAGTCGTATGAAGATGAGAACGGTGTCGACGGATTCGGAGAATTTTTTTGGAATCCGAGGATACGCGTCTCGAATTTCAACTCGGCGACGTTCCTTAGATATTCGAGAAAAAAGAATTTGGCACGTAGACAAACCCCTCTAATAGGGAAAACCCAAAAATGAAAGTAGAAAATGTAGGGAAAATTAGTTTTTAATTAATATCTCGGCTAATTAAACTACTACGAAGACGCGACTGGTCAAAATGGCGTGCCACGGACCTGCGGAATCAAACCGTGTGCTTCGCTAAGCCCGGGAGCCAGCCGTTTCGGGGAAGATGATGTTACTTCACCCCATATATGCGGCTTAAGTCTCTGTTTGTCGTCGATAGTTTATTGGTTGTTGCTTGCGTAACTGTACTAGCCAATGGGGTGAAGTTGCCACGGTACAGGGTTGCCGTTTCAATTGAGACATAGACAATTTCCTGTAAAACTTGCCTTTGCTATCACCATCCGTAAGTCTCAGGGCCAAGCGCTTAAGCGTGTTGGCATTTTTTTTAACCTGAGCCTGCATATGGACACGGTCAACTTTATGTTGCCTGTTCAAGAGTTCGTGAAAGAGCGGACGTAAAATTAAAAATAATGGATGGTCCTCTGCAAGGCGAGCTTAAAATTGATGGAAAGAGCTACACTAGAAATGTTGTGAAAAGAGATCTTTGACATGTGAATTAACATTTTATTATTTAAATCACCTTTATTTATTGAGCTAGCGGTGGTTCTTAAGAAATGTACCGCCGCAGTGGTTTCCTTCATTGCACTCTACTTTAAGCAAGTAAGCAAGTAGAAGGGGAAATCCCGTGGGACAGTAAGCAAAGGGGCATCCTCGCCGCCTGCCCTGGGTAATTCAGTTTGAATTAGCAGACACCTTTGCACAAATCATTTTAATTAGTTTATAATATCTAGAACAGCGTCATTTCATATGACCGCCGGGCTTCCTAATATATATACATATATATATATATATACGATTAGAATTTATGTACTGTATATACTGTATGTATTAGTAATGCAAAAATGTGTTGTTGTTTCTCATCCTCGTGACCAGCAGAGCTAGGTCAGGTCCATAGGCCCATTCACCCTGAAAGAGTCCAGTACAAAAAGGGTGTCTTGAACCAGATCCTGTCTGGTAAGCCCCAGACAAGATAAGATGTGATCAGGAGAGGCCTGTGCGGTAGAACACTTAGTGCATATTTCAAAGTGTTTATTACCACCGACAAAAGTCATCACAACAGATGACCACTAAGGAAACATTGACAACAGATGGCCACTAAGGAAACATTGACAACAGATGGCCACTAAGGAAACATTGACAACAGATCTAGTAAGTGCAGTTTGATCTCGTCTATTGCTGCTCTGAGGAACCAAGGAGCCACCAGAGCACTTACTCTGATACCAGGGGTGCACTAGTGGGACCATCGAAACGGCCTTATTCTTTGGCTTACATTTAGAAAATAGTTCCATATAAGTAAGAGGAGCGGCAGGCGTTGTGGTCTACCTAGCACAAGCTCTAGCCAAGCTGTCTGCAATTTCACTTCCAGGAACGTTGACATGGATGAAATCCACTGAAAGTGGATCCGATGAGAGAAAGGGAAAGTTGTTTTAGTTTCCTGTGGATGTCTGCACTTGTACTATTCCTCACATTATGCCAATCAGCCAAGTGATGGACGGCACGTCTACTATCCGAAAAGATCCAGATATCTTTTAACCGAGGAAGCCACATGATGGAGTCCAGACCCTCCAGGATTGCTATAAGCTCGCTTCGAAATACCGAGCAGAAGTCTGGATTTCTTCTTTGAATTCTTATTTCTTGATCCCGAAATCTAATATAAATGCCACTGCCAGAACTGTCATTAACAAGTTTACTGCCGTCCGCATACATGTGAACAGTGTCCATAGGGACTAACTTGGACAGAGATGTCAACATGAAAGTAGTTAGAATAGTTCGCAAAAATGTAGGATCATGTAATTGGTTAAGCAGAGTACTAATGCGTATTTTATTATTTACTATTATTTATTTTATTTTAAACTATTATTTTTACTACTACTTTACTAGTATTCTATTCGGTTTTGTTTATCATTTTTTAATTTTTTTTTAAATTTAAACTGTTACAATGTGGTAATTAATAGGAAATCTTGATATGCTTGAATTACTGGCGAGACTAAAAAGTGAAGATTGATAGTAACAAATTTCGAGTGTTATTATGTACTACCAAGAGGAGCAGTCGTATTATTTTCTATCCCTGTCAACAGAACTACGCAATCAGGCGAGGAAACCTTTCTTTTGCAGATCCCTTCACCTGCAGAATCTAACTTTAAAAGAGGAAGAACTTTCTGACTTACAATCGGATGGCTTGAAAACCGTCACGCTTTTGAGCAAATTCCGGATTTCCGATGAAAGTGAGTATCCAGCAATTCTTAGGAAAGCAAATTGCTACAGTTTTCAACATCGTACATGTGTGAAAAAGGCCCTTTTTGGTTTAACAAGTCTTAAGAGAAAAGATAGAAATCATCTCCTTTCTGTTGAAGATTAAATCTGAGTATGTATATCGAAATTGAGACTAAAAATTCAACATTTATATTCCGAAAAAACAGGCGCAGATTTCACATTAATATTTTTTTATAAATAACTATACTAAAGAGATTATTTACCTATACCTAATTAATTATATTTAGAATTAAACAAATTGCATGTAACAGCACTTTTTTTGTTATGGAAAAAAAATACTAAAATGATAGTCATTTTTACTTCTTTGTACGAAGTAAAAGGAAGTATTGTAATCGCGAAAAGTTTCACGCAGCATATTTAAACGAAAATATCCATTTTGACCGCTATCGAATGCAATTTAACGATGTTTTTGCGTGATATCGGTACGTAAGGACAGAGTAAAAGATTCTTTTCCTCCAAAAAAATTATAAAACTGCTTTAAAATGAATTCTGAAGAGAATGTT
The DNA here is from genome assembly GCF_044657685.1 of Stegodyphus dumicola. Classification (NCBI taxonomy): domain Eukaryota; kingdom Metazoa; phylum Arthropoda; class Arachnida; order Araneae; family Eresidae; genus Stegodyphus; species Stegodyphus dumicola. The sequence goes on along the minus strand of NC_140776.1, from coordinate 179,775,405 downwards.
ACGTGGCGTCTGTACGAAGGTATGTACGTACGTATCTCGCATAACTCAAAAACGAGTAGCCTCAGAATTTTGTATATAGGCCTGCTATAACATGCAGATGTGCACCTCGTATTTTGGTTGCAATCGGCCGCACCAAACGTATATAAATATATTTTTTTGCTTTAAAAATGATTGAATTATGTTGTTCTTATCTTCCGGTTAAGGTTTTTATGCCTTTAGTAAATTTGTATGCAATATTTTTAGAATTATCAAGAATTTTAAAATTGTTTAAGTGCCGCTAAGCCTAATAATGTTTTTGAAGGCGGCCATTGCTCTTGTTTACATTTGAAACAGCAGGATAGCGGATTTGTTGTCAATCTAGAGAAACTTAGCTTCGCAACAATAAAGATAACGCCTTCATTTATTATTTAAATCGTGCTTAATCCTTTCTGGAATTTTTTCGAGGAAATAAGCGTTTAAGATTTACTTCGTAATTTTTAATACAGATATTTTGAGTTTTTATGTATTTTTGCCTTGTCGCGAAGTGAAAACTGAATTAATTGAATGAGAAATACTCAATCGTCTGTGAAAAACTGTTTCTTTTTTGTTTTGTTTGTTTAATTTCTTTTATACGTCGTTCTAGCTTTAATATAGTATTTGAATAGAACATGTGGCAACGATTAGATAATTCTTTAAATGATAAAAATTTTGAGCATTCTGAGTTATAATATGAACGAAATATAATACTGTTAAGTGAATCTAGCGCCAGAGTGTCGCTATGGTAAACAAATACTAGAGTGAATTTTAAAGAATGCATTTATTCTATTGTGGTTTATGCGCTGTCGGCGAAGTAGATTTAATTCAATCCAATAAGTTTAAATGAAATGCAAGAAAAAATGCGTATAATTTAATATTCCGTACAAGGAAGTCATGTGGTGTACACATAAGATTTTTTGTTTCCATTAATGATCTTCAATAAAAATATATATACATGGACGCTGGGGTTCCCTAGAACATGAATATTGGCACAAGGGTTTACCAATGGGGAACGCTGATGCAAACCTTGATTAACAGTATTCTTCTGGACAGTTAACAACCAACTAACCAGTGTCTGGATAATAAATTTATTTGGTTATCTAAATTAAATCAAAATTCGAAACAAAACGAAACCAAGCAAAACAAAAACCTGTACATAACGGAAGACTATATTTTACTCGAAATGAAGAAACAAGGTTTTAAACAGCATTAAAAAAGAATATTTGCAACAGAAATGTTACTGAGCTCAGACTCGCCTAAAAAAGACCGGTTAAAACATTACTTTTTTTTTTTCAAAGTTCATCTAACAGTCATCCTCTGCTATTATTGCAGTTACCGCCCGCATTCCAACACCCTATTGTATTTTACGTCAACAATTTCAAACTGCAGATATCTATAGCGGTTTCGATAGATTTTCAATCACTCGGAAATAAACAAACTTAATTTAATAGCAGGCAGAGCTCTGTTAATGTGGCTCTGTTTGATCGGAAGCTGATTTAAATCCAAAAAAGATACAAGTAAAAAAAAAAAAAAAAAAAATCCGATACACAGTTCCGCGCGCTAGAGATAAAAAGGTCCACCCCCCCCCCGGCGTAGAGTGTTGCCATTGCTCGCTTTGAAATCGTTGAGTTTGTTAATCAAAAATTCGTTAAAGTTTTACAAAATATGAAATCGATAATAAAACAATTTTCAAATTTGGGCTTTCAGATGCCCATATTCGCAGTAGGATTACGTCATTCAAAATTGGATGGCTCTATGTACCGTTGTTTTATCACAATGCGAGAAACATACACACATTTATGCAGATTCTTCATTAGTTAATTTCTTCAAATATAATGCAGGACTCTAACATTTGGCGGCAACAATTTGAAAAGTGATACCCGTTTATAGTGATTCGACGCAAGATCGCAAAACGAAAACAACAGTCCGTCAGGAACAAAGCTCCTTTGGACTAAAAAGGAAAATTTAAGTCTGAAAGGGTTCAGATTTTAGATTACGTCCAAAGGGGCGTTTTTTTTTTAACGTTTTCTGTGTTACCTTTATTTATTAAATATCACGTTCTACGTACTCAAACCATAAAATTAAGTTCGACAGCAATATCCAAAATAATTTCAAAATGAGCATATCTTTGGAATTTCCGATACACAGTTTTACGCCCTGGAGATAAAAATGTTTTTTCTTTTCGTACAGTGTGGCAAACACCGCACGGAAACACTGTACTGTATTTTTGATTAACAAACTAAACGATTTCAAAGCGAGCGATGGCAATTGCTCGCTTTGAAATCGAAATTCGTTGAAGTGTTACAAAATATGAAAGCGGTTATAAAACAAATTTCAAATTCTAATTAGGCCTTCACATGCCCATATTCTGTGGAAAATTACGTTATTCAAATTTTGATGGCTCTCGGTACCGTTGCTTTATCACAATACGAGAAACATACATACATTCATGCAGATTCTTCATTATTTAATTTCTTTAAATACAATACAGAGCGATAACATTTGGTGGCAACAATTTGTAAAGTGAAACGCTTAACGTGAATCGATGCAAAATGCCAAAACGAAATTAATAGTCCTTCTGGGGAATTGTTCCTTTAGACTAGTAAATAGGAAAGCGTATATTATTTGTTGTGTGTTATCAAAATGTCATTTCCAAATGCTACACTTTTGCAAAATTTTTGCTTGCGATATAAAACATATACGTGATAATCGAATGTCATTGAAATATGTTGGAAGTACATCGGTAATATATCTGTTCGAAGCGTCTTTTATACGACAGGTGCTCTGCGTCTCATAATAATAAGTATAATTTCCTAATACCGATATTTATTGATAAGTATGCAGCTGTTATTTCTCACGCGTTTTCATTGCCGAAAACTGCTACACGCTTATAATTTCTGGAGTCTAGTGATAATCTTTATTTACTTTTGTTCTTTTAGATCACAAGTAATAAAAAGTTTTTCTGCTGAGTGCATGAGATTAAATTTTACATTTTGTGTCAGTTCCTGCATTTAATTAACTGTTGTATTACTCCCTTAAAATGAAAAATTCAGTAATGCACTGAGGAGTTGATTGATGTCTCTTTCTTATTACGAATTAATATTCAACTAATTTTGCAACACAGGAATAAAAATAGCATTACATTATATTAATAGTAAAAATCTGTTGTGAACAGCTTATGACTTCAATTTCTTTTGCTCCACTCCATTTAAACTTATTTTCTCGAATTTCCTTAGAGATGTAATTCTCATTTCGCTGCAAGGCAAAAATACATAAAAACTCAAAATTACTTTTTTAAAAACTGATAGAATTTGAAACTGAAAAGTGTAGAAAAACTTAAAATGCCAAATACAGTTAAAAACAATTAGTTTGTTTTTTTAAAAAATTAAAATATAAATGTGTCCGGGAAAACAAACAATTCGGCCAACGGGCAGGAAGACCCGTTTATTTTGGTGCAAAATCTTGAAAGTTAACTTGTCTCAAGTAGGCAAAAAGACACACTAGTTGCTCCACCTGACTTAGGAGTAATTCACTATTCCCATAAAGTTTCAGATGTAAAAAATAAAATCTGAAGGCTATATTTATTATTTTTATTTCCAAAGGGGAGTATTTTTAACGTTTTTGTTACCTTTACCTATTAAATATCATGTTCGCATTTAAACCATAAAATTCAATCCAACATCACAAAATAATTTAAAAAGAGCGTACTTTTAGAATTTCTGAACCACACAGACTTGCGCGCTGGAGATAAGAATTTTTTCCCCCTGTACAGTGTTGCCATTGCTCGCTTTGAAATCGTTCAATTTGTTAATTAAAACTTTGTTAATGTTCTACAAAATATGAAATAGGTAATAAAAAAAATCCAAATTGAGCTTCCAGATGCCCATATTCGGTTGGAGAATTACGTTATTCATTCAAAATTTGATAGTACAGTCGTTTTTATCACAGTGTGAGAAAGCATACATACTTTTATGCCGATTCTTCATTACTTAATTTCTTTAAAGATAACACAGGGAGATAATATTCGGTGGCAACAATTTGAAAAGTGAACCGACATTTATAGTGAATCGATGCATAATGCCAAAACAAAATTGACAGCCCTTCTGGGCTAACGCCTTTTGGGCTAAAAAAAAATTGAAGTCTGTATTTGAATACTTAGTACAAGGTCTATGGAAATAAATTTCAAAATGCCCAGTGCCCGAAAACAAATGTGAGCCACTGTAAAAAATGTGCCAAAACATTTTATTTAATGATGCCTGTTATTTACAGTTGCTTTTATTTGCAATCCAATCATATCGCATGAAACATAACACAAATGTTAAAAACGCAGTAAATTTGTTCGTACGTGTAACTTAGAAATTATACCTTGCTGAATTGTGCCCATTTACATAAGTAGAACACAAGTTTCCGACCTGTCATATAAAAAAATTCTGATGTGTACACCAGATGACTCCTTGTACGGAATATTAAACTATACGCATTTTTTCTGCATTCCATTTAAACGTATTTCCTCGAATTTCATTAGAGATATATTTCTCATTCAATTAATTAAGTTCTTATTTCTCGCAAGCCAAAAAACTCAAAATATTTCCATTAAATATTGAAAGATATAGAAAAACTTAAACCAAATGCAATTAACACAATTAAAATTACAGTTTCTATACAAAAACAAGTAATTTGGCGAGCACGCTAGAAGGCAGACTATTCGGTGCACAAAACTAAAAGTTTCCTTTGGTCACACTGGGCAAAAAGACAATGAAGGTGCAGAAAGATTTAATTCTCTATTCTGCTAAGTTTCAAATGTAAAAAATATGACTGCCATGGTAAAAACATCAGGCTTAGCAGCACTTAAACAACTTCTAAATTATTGATAATTCTACAACTATTGCATGCAGATTAACTAAAGGCATAAAAACCTTAACTAGAATATAAAAATAACGTAATTCAATCATTTTTAAAGCAAAAAATGCATAATTTACCAACATATAAGAATAACAAAAACTGAGCTCACTGAGCCAAGTAACAGAGTGGGTACATATGTCTTGTCTTTGTGAAATATATATATTTACAAAACACAAACATGACCAGTATTTTTGCACATTAGCTGCAGAAAAATTATCATTAAATACATCAAGTTAGAAATTTAGAACTAATATTTCACAAAAAATGTATTTCAGAAATTAATATTTCATAAAAAATTTAATGGAAATATTTTGAGTTTTTTGGCTTGCGAGAAATAAGAACTGAATTAATTGAATGAGAAATATATCTCTAATGAAATTCGAGGAAATACGTTTAAATGGAATGCAGAAAAAATGCGTATAGTTTAATATTCCGTACAAGGAGTCATCTGGTGTACACATCAGAATTTTTTTATGAAATATTAGTGAAATATTATTTTCAGAAATTGAAATCCATAATTGATAAATTTCAAATAATCATATACATGCAACAAAGAATTTTAAATGTTAAAACCAAAACATTTGGAACAAGCAAAATCCCACTTAAAAATATTATGAAATTTAATGAAAAATGAACAAAAACAGAAGAGGAAATCAATCAGTTTTGGTTTTAAAATTCTTTGTTGCATTTATATGATTATTTGAAATTTATTAATTGTGAATTCCAATTTCTGGTCTTTGTGAAATATTAGTTCTAAATTTCTTACTTTATATATACTATGTATTTATATACTTTTGGTATGGCCGACTGCAGCCAAAAATGGAGGCGCAGAACTACATGTTATACGAGTCCTATATACAAAATTTCAATGTTCTGAGGCTACTCGTTTTTGAGACATGCAAGATACGTACGTACGTATAAGCGCCACAAAATATCTCTTCTGAATCCATTTTAAATCAGTTGTATAATTCGTTTGTGGAAAAAAAAAAAAAAAGTCCTTTATTCTGTCTTTACGTAGGAATGCCACGCAAAAATATCGTTAAATTGCATTCGATAGCGGTCAAAATGTATATTTTCGTTGAAATATGGTACCCGGAATTTTTCGTGATTAAAATACTTCTCTTACTTCGTACAAGGAAGTGAAAATTTACATGGCAATAAATTCCTTTTACTGACATGCAACGGGAATACTAAATGAATAAATTTGAAAAATATATTTGTGAAATCACTTGCATTATTTTTTTGAGTACTTACTAAATGAAGTAACATGTTAATTTGTTTTAAAATACTTAGAGCTGAGTATTATTCTGTGATTAAATTTTCAACAAAAGAAGATTTTAAACCCAAAGAAATAAAACAACTCTTGAACCATGTATATGGTGTTCGCCACCTTTCTGTTCTCTAATGAACGAATGGTTAAAATAATTTATCAGGAGCCGAGAATCCGTAGAAGATGATTACCGTGAAGAACGACCACTAGAGGCATCGACATCAGAAAATATTGCTAGTGCTTAAGAGAAAATTTGAAAGTCAAGGAGATTGCAGATTGTATCTACTTGAAACAAATGTTCCTTACATTCTTACATGAACGTCTGTACACGAAAAAATTCTTTGCAACACTGGGTACCTCGATTTCTTTTAACAGCTCAAAAGTAGCGAACTATCGTTTGGTGCGAGGAGATGTTGCAACTTTGCAAAAATTATCGTTTGGTGCGAGGAGATGTGCAAATCGGGGACATTCTTCACAATGGATCGTGACTAGTGATGAAGCAATGGTCTTGTACTATGATCCTCTAATGAAGGCGGAATTAATAAGTGGTCAAACTAAATAAAGCTCTTAGAGATGTATAAATAAATACGAGAAAGAAAATAACCATAATTTTTGGAGTGATTTCTCAGACTTTTAACCCTTTGCGGCTCAGTGTTCCACTACATGGAACACCCAAATTGAATCGCTCCTGAAACCTTTAAATTCAACCGTAAATAGATAAAAATGCCTTATAATATACTTTGAACTTTTCTTTTTAAATAGTACATAGCAGCATATCACAAGGAGAAACAGAATTTTCATTTATTATGTGTTATTAAAATCCACTTTTTTTCAAATAATTTTCTCTATTATTTTAATGATATAAACATTTTTATTTGGACAAAAAAATGAGGCATAATTTTGCTGGCTGTACTCCAAATTATTTGTTCTATATTTTTTTAAATCTTTCAGACAAAAACCATACGCAGAATCATTGAATAAACCCGGGTGTTCCATTAGCGGGAACACTGCTCCTTTAGCGATCTCATGGTGGTTACGAATCAGAACATCTGTGCTTAGAGGAAAACATCCGTTGTTTTTTGTGGGTAATGAATTCAAACAAAGCAGTATTGAGGGGTGAGGTGTGTTTTGTGTTATGAAAACCCTAATATATGCATCTCGAATTTTGTGGGACTTGTTTTTTTAGGCGGGAATTTTATTAGTAGCTTGACTCATCTTTACTTAGAATAGAACGAATTTTTTGCTGTCGCTTTTTAGTCTCATTCCCGTTTATTTTCAATAATTGTGTTTATATTTTTCGTGTATGTATATATTATAGGCTTATTTTTCTTTATTGTTAATATTAATCGTAGTTAATTTTTTTTATTATTAATTTTCCATAAATGGCGCGGAGAGGTCTAACTCTTTCCCAAGCGCTCTTTCCGAAAATTTGTAAATATTTTTGTATATAGGACTTGTGTATATAGATATTTATCCGTATATATTCAAGAATATTGTGTATATCCAGGAAACCATGTATACAGCCATAATACAGAGTTTTTCATTCTTATACAAACGCTTCTACTCATTTTCGTGCTTCACTGCAATGCTCGCTTAGTCGCACTTTTGAAAGCTCTGGCGGCGCAGTGTTCCACCTCATGGAACACCTACAGAATTAAATCGGTAAGTGCATCTTTTACAAAATTTTACTTGTATACTCCTTTAGGACTAAATAGACTGCATACAACGTTTTTTGTTGAAATTCCGACGTTAACGTATAATGCGCCACAAAGGGTTAAACAGAAGCATGGCCATTAACGAGAAATACAGTGGCTCATGGTTACAAAATAAATATCAAAATATTCCTTGTAACAATAAATTATTCGAACGCATTGGTAGCTCGCATAGTAATTTGGACACTTGAAACTTTTGTTGAAATATTTTAACAGATGAAATTTCTTGTCACATTTTTTGTTTTAAATCAAAATAAATCACATGAATTACAGTCTGCATTTGGATATTATTAATTTATTAGGTATTTCTCCCGCCTACTAAGCCTGCCTTCATGGTGCAGTGAACACATATTCGAGAGGTCTGTGGTTCGAGTCCTGGCGAGGGCATTGCTCATTTTTCATCTCTCCTGCTTCCAAAAAACCCTAATGTTTCTACAGTGGCCCCCGAACTAAAAAACGGTGGTGGATGATAATTCTCCACCACCAGGATTTGGCGACTGGGTTCCTAATCCTCAGTCGCCCTTTAAAAGGGGAGTTATAAGAAATTTCTCCCGCCTTCTTAGCATGCCTTCATGGTGTAGTGGTCGGCACGCTCGACGGGTATTCGAGATGTTTGTGGTTCGAGTCTCGGCGAGGGCAATACTCATTTTTCATGTCTTCTCCTTCGAAATAACCTAATGTCTCTACAACTTGTTTAACAAAATATGTTGAAATTCCGTATATGAATTGAACATGACAGGACGCTACAAACTAACAAGTTCTGTTAGAAATTTAACTATTCATCATTTTTAATATGGTAAAAGTATTCCAAACATCCAAGTAATTCTTAGTGTAAAGTTTTCAACTATTTCTGATGTTATTAAATAATGGAAACTGCATGAAACTGTTCAAAATGCATCGAAGTCAGGACCACATTCCAAGATGAAGGAGTTGGAGATTTATTCTAAAAAAAAATCAAACAAAACCCAATATTAAAATTAAAAAATTTAAATTAAATTAAAATTTAAATTTAAATTAAAAAATAGCTTCACAGCATATTAATGCTGTGAAGCTTAGAGGAGATAGAAGAACATGTTTCATAAATATTATCTCTGAAACTGTTACATGAATACAATGGGAGATCTGCAAGGGAATCCTTCGTCAATATGAAAGCAAAGAAAATATGCTTGGCATTTCGCAAATACGATCAAAAGTCGTTAATTCGCACACCCATAATCCAGACCTCAAAGGTACAAACTTTCTGCGCATGCGTTGCGCATGCACGCGCATAGGCGTTTACGCATGTGCGTTTAATGTATAACGGATGGTATAAGCTAAAATTATCTATTTCAGTTAATGTTGCAGATTGAGTTGTTCCTTAATCTTCGAATTGGATCCGGCTTATTCTTTTTTGCAGACTGTAAGAGCAATTTTATAAAAGTAAGCTTGAACTTTCGATTATGTCAAATAGAATTTCCAATGCTGGAGCTCCCAAAGGATCTACAAAGCGAAAGTATATTTCTATGTCCATCAAACAAAAAGTGGAATTGCTGCAAAAAATGGATAAAGGCATATCCTTTGTTTCTCTAACTATTCTGAAATCTGTTTATCAATTTCACACCGCGGTGCCCAATGAATTGGAAGTTGATCTGTCAGCACTATCCTTATCTTCAGGGCAGATGTTTTTATTTTATTTGGCTTATAATTCCTTACTAAATGTAGTATTTTCATCTCAATGTACTCCGTCTTTGATATGATTTAAATCAAATTCCGATAGTGAAGAAAGTGACACAGAGGTTATTGAAAACGAAAAAATTTCGATTGACAAATTAGTCGGTATTCTCGACACAGCAATTACAGGATTTGAACAGCGGAAACTGAACAAGAAATTATGTCTGTTTATAGAATTAAAGAGAAAGTATTATCACATAAAAAATGAAGCAACCTAAACAACTTACGTTGAAAGAAATGTTTAATAAAGTAAACAAATAAATATTAAGCTTTTTTTTGTAAATTTTGATACCCTTTAGATTATAATTGTTCTTTATTTCATAAATTATGGTTTCATATTTTTTATTTTATAACTTCTGCATGCCATCTTACCAGATTTAAACTGATGATCTATAATCCGGAAAAATCGATAATCCGGAATCGCCGAAGTCCCGACGAGTCCAGATTAACGACTTTTGACTGTATTAACTATATCACAACAATGTTGCTAATTTTTGTTGCTAAATTTTCTAATTGCCAATGAGTCACAACTTAATACGTGATAACGATACTAAACATACAGCCCTGCCATCCACCCGGTATAGTGGTTAGCGTCGCTGACTGCCGTGCCGAAGGGTTCGGGTTCGAATCTTGGAAAAGGCATAGATGTTCGTAAATGCATGGTGTCAGTGCGGCACTCTAAATATGCGGTGAGCCGAAAGTCCTTTCGTGCGATTTGGTGGAAGACACTCGAAGTGCTCTCCATCAAAATTGGGGGCGGAACTAAGCCAAATTGCACTGCCATCTGTTAGTGCGATTTGGCACTACATTAGACAAGTGGGCATAAGCAACAACATACAGCCCTAAATGTTCGCTTGTGATTAGTACACAATTGTTCTCAAGCTATCTAAATTCCTTCATATTCTCCAAACTTAAATATCATCACACATATAGTAAGAAAACAGAAACATGTCTCTACTAAAAGTAATTTTTGCAGGGGATTACTAAAAAATAGAGCATTCTTATGCAAAAAAAAGCTAGTTAAATCCATACCAAACTGTATGAAAAATGTAATTTTAGCTATAGGATATCCAAACACATATTGTATAGCACGCAATTACCATCCTTAAATAGAGTCCTGCCAGAGGAGGTCTGATCATGAATGGTCCTCTTACCGATTGTTCGTACTGGAAAGCAATCTGTTAAAAGCTATTGTAAAGCAAATTCTACGAGATGTGTACTTAAAAAATTAATAAAGAAAAGTTTTAGAATATGTATTTTTGAAATTAAGGGTAAAAATATCTGATAAGTATAATTAAAAGAATTATTCCCCTTACATTTTATAATAAATTATAAGTTTTAAATAATATTTTTAAAAAATCCTTTATTCCCTTTCAGAATTATTCAGAGAAAGTTACATACTATTTAACATATTTTGCTATTAAAATAAAAGGTGCTCTAATTGGAAATTGACCGAATAGAGCATTAATTATGTTACTTGGATGTTTCGATTTAAAAGATGCGTCAGAAGCTAAAAATCACGTCATATTTGAGAAAGTATTTTAGGAAGAAGCTCTATAAATAGAAAAGAAATAATGCATAATTTTAATATTAATAATACAATAAACTTTGATCTTAATTTTTGGAATCTTTAACTGAATAAAATCGAATTACCTGAAAATTGTTTTCTAATGTAATAATGTAAACATGAAAATATTTAATTCAAATTAAACCGTTCTGAGCAAACTGTTCTGTGAAAAGTATAGCATTTCATTCTGTTCAGAAATATTAAAAATGTATTCTTTTCATATACTTAGGGCTCTGAAATATTATAGAAAAAGAAAATATATGCATTTATATGTATATTTACGATGTAATTACAAAACCTGAAGAATGGCTGTTCATAGTCAATATATATCCTAAAGGTCATAAAAAGATTGTGTTCATTATTGGCTGTTAAAAGCTACACAGCCCAGTAAGCATGCAGTATAATTAAGGAATCGGTTCAAGTGAAGATGACTTCGATTTTTTGTTGAAGAACGAAATTTTGTCAGAGCATAGACTATTTGATGATAGAGAGAAGGAAAGCAAATCAAGGTAATAGATAGTGAACGTGAACGTGAAGGTGACAGTGATTCCGCAGAAAAGACAGAAAATTCAGAATGAACAATGTGCACAGAATCCAAACAAATACCGTTTGTGTATGGTGAATGAGTAGCAGGACTGGAAGTATCTTCAGAACTTAAAGAAACATCAGATTTCTTTTATTTGTGTGCGAAATTATTTTAAATTAACCGGGAGAAATTCATCAAATATGCGGAAAATCACCTCGAGTTGCTGGTTTAAAATAAAATATACAAATGACTCTTGTTATATTTTACTGAATTGTTGAACATTTTGATTTTATTACTTCCAAATGCAAGTTAAATTTTTATGTTGAAATTGTCTTCAAATTAAAACAGCATAAATAATTTTAGTAATATTGTATAATTTTAGATTCTGTATACCTTTCTTCAAAGCATTTCATATTTTTAAAAATCAGAAGCGTACCTTTAAATAGCGTAACAGAATTAAGAATAAGAAGCACTAATTGCAGATATGGAATAACATTATACATTTTAATATTAGAACTGTTAATTTAATATAACTGGGAAGAGCTATTCATTAATTTCAGAAGTTCTAGTATAATGAAATACTAAAATACTGCATTCACTTTTTCATTGTTAAGACACAGAATTCCATGTTTGATTAAGTTTTCCAAACTACTAAATTTATTAGATTAAGATTTTAATTTCAGATCTGATATCTAAATTTCTGTAGTTTCCCAGCATTTGTTAAATTATTAGTTCATTTTTATGACAACATTTACAAAACAGTGTATTGTAAAAACATTTTATTAATAATTAATCCATTCAGTATTTTTAGGAACTATCCAGATTTAGCAGCTTCTTGTTGTTCAAACTTTGGATAGCAACACTTTGCACCATCCCAAGTTCTTTTTCCAAATGCTAGATCTCGAACAAGGGGTGCAACTTGGTCCAACTGAAAAAAAAAAAAAAAAAAAAAAAAATTAGAAGGAATATAATTTATGTATATAACATATTTGAACCAAATATAAAACCTTAATACCATTCAAGATAAATGTAATATTTAAACTAGGAGAAATACAAAGCCTTTTTTTTTTTTTAACTGAGTGTAAAGGAAATATACAATTATGTGAAGAGAATGCGAGGAAAATCCTAAATGTCAACAGCAGAATCCCAAAAACATGTAGACTAATTAGAATCATAGCACATCTAGATATTTGAAAAATACAATACTGAATATATATTTAGGGCTGTCTTTCTTCTGCAGACTAAATACATATTACAAGTTCAGGGTACTTCATTTTTTTCATTAATTGGATTTTACTTGAATAACAGTAAGAATGTATATACTTAAATTAGCCCCCTTCCCAAAAAAAACTTAAAATGGTATAAATTTTTAAGGTGGTCAGATGCATGTCTTTTTCCTTCCCAGGGAGGGGGGAGGATTATTACTCAACACTTTTAGTTTTGGTTGACAGAATTTTATTCAAAATCTATTGCAATCTGTCACCTAATTTTAAATTTTACACAGGCATGTTCCTCTTCCAATTCAATGATCATCCAGTTTAAAGATTTGCACAAAAAATTCAAGAAATATTATGACTCAAAAGAAATTTTTATATTCACAAGACACATTCTACTTGACTAAATTAAATGATTAAAATTAATTTTCATTTCTTTAAAACCACAATCTATTTTACTTCAAGTAAAATAAAACATTGAAATAATTCTTCATTTACAAGACTATGTTGCAACTCAACAAAGAAATTATTATTTTTATTGATTTAAAATAAAATGGTCAATCTTCTATTTCTGTACATTGCAGTAAACATTTAAAAACCTCTTTCAACTGCATAGTAGTTTTTTTTACTGTTGTAATATCTTGTATTGTTTTACTTATTTGTTGCTTTTAGCCTTTATTTTATGTTCAATTGAATTTGTGATCACATTTTGCATATAAGCATTATTTCTTATACAGAAATGTAAACCTTTTAATTCTGAATCCAACAAAGTTTAAATTGTAAAAACAGCTGAAATAGAACAAGATATGGGCAAATATACCCCTGACAGACCTTAGCAACAATTTTTGCTGCCAGTTTGATAACTTTCTTAATGAACTTTCAGGTAAATACATTTTTGAAGCACTAGAAGAATTATTCCCCACACTCCTAGAAATTTATGCTACACATACAATAAGGAGGAACTGCTAATTATCTGAATTCTCTTTCAGCTATTTATTGTGTTGTGCATCCTGAATTTTTATAATAAATTGTGAATTTCTAGCTACTCATCATGATTGATCGTTTAAAGAGATATCAATGAATCTGTAGTCCAGAACAATACAATGAATACTCAAAGTTCATGTAGGTAACCAGTTTTAGGTATTTTAATGATTATATATTCTTTCATCTAAATCTATATTTCCATCTTAATCAGCATTGCTAAAAATGCTCCATATGGACGGGTGTACTCCAACTGCGTGGATGAAAATCCCCCCCTCGTCCTGGTATAGTCCAACTGCGCCAATCAAAATTTCTTACCCCCGTTGCCTACAGGGTTACAATTTTACTTCTCGAAGCCATTTTGTAGCCAAGCAGAAAATAAAAATAAAGAAATAGAAATTCATATCACAATCACAAGAACAAGTAAAGAATATTTAACAAGCAGGCTAATTACTTGAATAACAGTAATAAATGCGAGAGCTAACAAAGAAAATTAAAGTAGTAGTAAACATACATATTAGCATTACAATTATAAATTCTAACTGTAGTTATAATCAGAAAAGTAGTGGTCATCAGAGGAGCATAGAAAAGTGGAGGCTCCTAAAAAAAGCAAGTTTTCAATGAAGCAGGTTTCGAGAAACAGCGGAAAATAAGGTGTTACCAATGTGGAAAGGACGGACATATCCGACCTAACTGTTCATCGCCAGAAAAGAATAAGGCTAATCTGATGAATAATCTAGGAACGGAGAGTTTAGGAAAATGTTTTGAGCCGTATTTCAAGAAAGCAGTAATTAATGGGATAGAGAGAGAATATCTGAGATACTGGAGCTGGTATAGATCTGTGTAATAGTACTTGGATTAATACTAGTGACTTATTAGGGAAAACTGTATGGGTGAAACAGCCTTTGGACACAGAATATAAATGTTTACCTTTGGCGATAGTCACCATTGAAGGTGATTTTGGTGTGGTCACCACAAAGGCAGCGGTTACTCAGGTAGAGTTAGATAAAGAGTACTATTTGTTAGGGAATAAAACTGTATAGTTGATTGAGGAAATTAGGGAACGACCGGTTCTCTTGAATGCTGCGGAGACTCGTAGTCAGGCAGGTGCATGCGCGCAGGAGTTTACAGAGAGCGAGTGCAAAAGACTTAGATTCCAGATCGGAAGAAAAGAAAGAGATAGAAAGTGAAAGGGCCATCAATAATGAGCATTCAGAAGAAAGGAAGTTAACCAGTAATATGGAGGAGGCAATTAAAATTACAAACATCAGTTTAGAAGAAAGGTCTATCCTTGCGGATGTTTCGCCAGCAGAATTCTTGGAAGCACAAAAAACTTGTGCTAGTTTAGCGACCCTGTGGAAGAAAGGGGAAAGTGAAAATGAAAAAGAGTTTATAATAGTCAAGGAAAGACTATTCAGAGTGGCAGGTTCTAAAAAAGGGGAAGATAAGCGTCAGCTGTGTGTGCTTCTCGTTTTTGGGAAAGGGATCTTGAAGTTATGCCACGAGGAAATCTCTGGTCATTTAGGGGTAACAAAAACCAAGGATAGAGTTTTGACACACTATTTCTGGCCTAATTGCTACCAGGAAATTGAAGAATTTGTGAGGACATGAGATATTCGTCAACGTGTAGGTCACAATAAGGATAAAAAGAAAGCCCCTATGAAGATTGTGCCTGTTATATCAGAAGTGTTTAGCAGATTAAATATTGATGCAGTAGGACCTCTGATCCCTAGTTCGCGTGAAAATAAATACTTAATTACGTCTATTTGTGTTGCTTCCAAATATCCAGATGCCATTCCTGTACAGAATTTAAACTCTAAATGTGTGATTCAAGCCTTGATACAAATCTTTTCCACACCAGGTTACCCTAAGGAAATTCAGTGTGATTTGGGTAGATCGTTTTACCAGTGAACTTACATCTGAGTTTTTTAGCAAGTTGGGAATTAAGGTGTATCATTCTTCTGTGTGTCACCCTCAAAGCAATTCTGTTGAAAGGTTGCATTCCACCTTGAAAAGGGTATTGAAGGCTTTGTGCTTGGAAAGCGGGAAGGACTGGGAAGAATGTTTGCCATGTGCTTTGTTCGCCCTCAGAACTGTTAGCCATGAGAGCACAGGTTTTAGTCCCTGCGAGTTAGTACATGGAAAAAATTTGAGAATGCCTCAAATGATTGTGTATGAAAACTGGCTAGAGGAAGAAAGTTCAGACCCCACTGTGGTAGAGTTCTAGACTTAATAGACAGATGAAAGAAGGCTGTAGAGAGGATGAAAGAGTGTCAGAGTAAAAGGAAACTGGTATGATAGCAACGCTGTTATGAGAAGGTTTAAGGTCGGAGATCTTGTGCTTGTTTTAGCAACGTCTAAACCACGCAAAATGGCTCTGAACTGGATAGTGCCAGGTAAAGTAACTAGTGTGATTTCCGAAAGCCATTATACGGTAGAGATTCCGGGTAAGCATAGCAGTAACACCATTTATCACGTAAATTTGATGAAACCTTATTATCAGCGCCCCGAGTTTGTGAATCTTGTGATGGAGAAGGTCATGGAAGATATTGAGGGAGAAGTGGATATTCCTTATCCCTTGGCTGTTTCAACTCAGGTAGATTTTTGGAAGATAGTTGCTAGAAGAAAGAGCTTCGGCAGAGGAAATAGGAAAATTCCAAGAAGTTATAAGAAAGTATGGAGCGGTGTTTTCGTCCGACCCCAGCTGTACGTTTTTGGTCGAAATGGATATTAAATTGTTGGATTGTTCCGGTTAGAGACAGGCCTTACCGAATGTCAGCAAGACAAACTGACATCCTAAAAGAGGAAATTGGGCGGTTGCTTGAGTTAGGAGTCCTAGAAGTCGGGCAATCTGATTATGCTTCGCCTAGGATCTTAGTAGAGGTCCCAGGTAAAGATCCTCGTCCTTGTATAGACTACAGAAAATTAAAAAACTATGATCGAATTTTTCCCTCTTCCCAATATTGAAGAAGTGGTAGAAAAAGTCAACGCAGCTCCATTTATCACAATCATGGACCTAACCAAAGGATACTTCCAGATACCACTCACAGAGCGTGCACAGAGGTATGCCGCATTTGTGACGCCTTTTGGATCTTTCATTCCGAAGAAAATGACGTTTGGGCTTTTAAATGCGCTTTTCTATTTTTGTAAATTGATTGCTCAAGTTTTAGGAGGGCTGGACAATTTTGTTCTACCGTATATTGACGACATCACAGTCTTTTCGCCGACTTAGGACAGGCATATGAAGGATTTGGATGTGGTTTTAGGTCGCCTTCAGGAAGCTAAATTGACTGTTAAGCCCTCGAAATGCAAATTCGCACAAGATCATGTGAAATTTCTGAGTCATGAAGTAAGGTCTGGGAAAAGGTCGCCTAGTAAGGCCGATTCAAGCAATCGGAGATTTTCCGATCCCCACTACTAAAACACAGATACATAGCTACCTTGGTACATAAAAGACTACGCCCGTATTGCGGCACCTTTGACAGATGCTTTGAAGGGGAAAAGCAAAAAAGAAAAAGTGATTTGGAAAAAGAGTGCGACAAAGCTTTCAATAAACTGAAGACCAAACTAGTAAAAAGTCTGGTTTTATTTGCACCAGATTATTCTAAAGAATTTATTGTGCAGACAGGTGCCAGCTTATATGGTGCGGGTATTGTGTTGTCTTAAATTCAGGATGGGGAGGAACACCCTATACTGTATCTTAGCAAAAAGTTTACTAAAGCAGAGTGAAATTATAGCACCATTAAAAGAGAACTAGCGGCCATTATTTATGGACTGAAGAAACTAAGTCATTACTTAGATGGACAAAAATTCAAGATTCAGCTTGAGTCGTGCCCTAGTCTAGTGACTGAATATCACTAGTGGATACAAAGTAAGGTAAAGAGTAATGAAAATGGGTGAAAATGATTTTTGTACAGTTTTGGAATTATATTTGTGTAGATTCAAAATTGTTTGCACTGTGTGTTTCATTTTCAAAAAAATTGTTAGAATTAAATGTGTTATCTTAAGTATTAGCATTGTGTAAAATTTGAGGAATATGCTTTGTATAAGGCAGACATTAGGAGTAGTTTAAATTATTTTTGTTGTATTTATGCGGTTATGTTATCAAGAAATAAGTGCAGGGTAATGTAACTGTCTTCTCTATAATCACCTAAATAGTTACCACTTGTGTTTTGAAAGCAGAGAAATGTATTTAGAATTTTTCCTTCCATAGTCAAGAAAAATTTCTTTATGAGGAGAGGAGTTGTGATAAGGTCACATAAAAGAAGAAGAGACTAAAGATTAATATGGACAAGGATGTCTCGTGATTATTATTTTTTTTTTTTAATTTACAAATACGTTTTCAATAGTTGTTAAAATAGTCTTTATTAAAATAATTAAATCGTTGGCAATGTTAAAAACGCAAGCTCGAGAGCCACGAATTGCTCTCACACGTAAAATGTATAGAATTTGATTTTAAGAAAAAAGATTTAGGTTTTTCTCTTCTGAATTGTATGTAGCCATTTTTTTTTTTTTTTTTTTTTTTTTTTTTTTTGCGTTCAATAAAATTTTCATGTGGTGTTCCGTCATTAGCGTTTTCATTGGAGTTCAACATCACACCGTTAAAGGATTTACACTACACCCTAGTACTTTTTCATCAAATCTACTAGCCTCTGAAACATAATTTACTTCAGATTCTGACTTTGTGCAGAAAATGCAGTCTCAAACTCTTTTATTTCTATTATTGGCTTATGCATGATGCATTAACTATGTTAAAATTTAATTCAAAAAGCTGTAATCCAATGAACAAGAAAATTTTTCTGACAGCTTATTCATGCCCTAATTGAATCATTGCTTCATGGTTTTATTCATATGCAAGATAATTTTTACTTACTGAGATGCAAGTGGAATTTGGCAAAAATTTTCATACATTTCTATATAATTGTGCAGCATTTCAATATGGTCAGCAATACCCATTCATGGACTAGCAGATATGAGATTGCAAAGTTCCCACTGAACTGCCCTTTTGGCATAATGATATGGAAGCAGGATTTCATAACCTTGGACCTGTGTTTGAATCCTGGAAAAGGTATGGATATTTGTAAATGTACATGGGGCATATGTAATGTGCAAGGGAGCACTTAAAAATCCTGTTAAGCCTAAAAAAACTCTTGACAGTTAGAAGACCCTTTCATTTGTGCTTTGGGAAATTCTCCCATTTGCATAAACTTTCCTTTTTTATGATCATGGACAACACTGTCAGTGATGGGATAGCTAAATAACCAACAGGTCTTGGCCATTCCCAACAAATGCATTAAATTGCTAATTCCAGCCATTTAGAAAAACAAAAAATTAATAACTAATATTAGGGTTATCACTCAAACTGGAGACTGAAATTCCCTCGCTTTTCCAGGTGTGTTTTAAGAAAATTATAGTCTAGCACTGTAGTGTGATTGGCTATGCTGACAGTAAATAAATTATGGTGCACTTGAAAACACAAAAATTTTCCCACTGCATTGTAGTGTGATTGGCTATGCTGAGAGTAAATAAATTATGATACCACTTTTTTGAAAAGACAAAAATTTGCCAATTGCATTAGATTTTGACAAAGGGGGGAATGTTTTGAATCCCCAAAGCATTACTATTAGAACTATAATAGGAGATACTCTCACTCTCCTTAATAACTTTCAAATTAAGAAAACTAGATACAGAATATTTGCATACTAAACCACCAATGTCTTCAGCAATCAATTGTATCACAAAATTAGTTAAATCCAAATAAATTCCCTTTTTAATTACACGAAAACAGTATATAATACCAGGAGTGATTGTTAGTGCATCAGAAATATTTGCAGTCAATGACACTGAAAGACATTTATAATAAAATATCTGTACAAACAATAATGTTAAAGTATAACTTAAAAATTAATTTTACATGCACAAAAGCATACATTTACGAAAATGAAATATTTACAATACATTTCACCTAAGTAATAAACAAAATCAGAAATCAAATTAATTGATTTTTCAATGCAATACATAATTTTTTAAACATTGGATTTTTTCCAACTCCAGTTGGGTAAAAATTATGATGTCATGGTGACCCAGCTTTCTGGTTTTAAAAGGTGTTACAAAAAATTCTGGAAGTTATTATTTACAAAATAGCAATGGGGGAGCAACTGTCTATTATATTAAATGATATATAACTGCCAAACAATCACCTTGGTATTCTTAGGACTGTTGCTAAATTCTGAAAGGTAACAGAAGCAGTTCACTGATACACGGATAAGAAAATATGTTTCTGATGTGAGGAGAAGGAGGGGAAAGACATTTAGAATATTTAAACAAAACATTAATTAAAAAATACTAAAAAAAAAAATGAACACAAAACTAGTAAAATTTTACTTCGCTTATAAGCACTGTACCACAAAGAGAAAGATTTCTTGTTTTTCTCAAGAACATGCGAGTTCTGCTCTCAACTATGGAGGTTACTGGAAATTTGCTTTTCCTTTCTGAAAGTCAATCTGATTGGTGCTGTGAAAACTGGCTCTATGTCAGCTACTCGAATAATGCTCTCAAGACACTTAATTTGCCAAGGAAGTGATCCACTTCCAACATTGGGGCAAAAATCGCTTTATGAAATTCCCTGATTTTTTCAGATTTGGGGTAAAATATTTAAATACCTTGATTTTTTTTGGTCAATTTCTGAATTCTTTAATTTTTCCCGCTTTTCCAGGTAGCAAAGCAACCTTGTAATATGCTTATTGTGTTTGTGCAATTCAGTCACTAACCAACTTTTTTTACAATCTGTAATTTATATAGATGTAACTTTAATTGAACTATAAGTGCACTGTATTTATCTTTATTAAAAAAAAAAAAGTATTAGAAACCAAAAATACATCCCCCAAAATGCGATTTTTGTACCAATGTTGGAAGTGGATCACTGTCTTGGTGAATTATATGTCTTGAGAGCCTTATTCAGGTAGCTGACATAGAAGTATAGAATTAAAAATTAATTTGAAGTCTTAACTAATTTACTAGCTGTACATGAAATTTACTAGTTTTAACTAGTACACTTAAAACTGGTTTACTAGTTGCAGATGTGAAGCAATCATTTTCAAGAATAAAAGAGAGAAACAATGAGTAATAATAAAACAATTTGCAAATACCAGTTGAATGGGTTTAAAAGTTTCAATTAAGACTGATATTTAAAAAATAAAATATTGTACATACTACATATTATTTTACATTTTTTAATATTTCCTATAACCTTTTAAAACATATTCACATTTAATAAGTTTTCAGCTTATGAACATTCCTTCTCTCAAACAATTCATTATATGAAGAATATACTATATATTCATTTACATATGCTTGACGTATAAACAAGAATAAAGGTTTTTAAAATTTCTACAATATACTTTTTATGCTACTAGAAGATTTAATTTATATTCATTTAATACATCCAGTTACCTGCTGAATTGTCAAGAATCATGCAGATGAAACAATGACAGAATATGAGCTGTTTGTCCACAGTACTACACTTAACATGCATCGAGCCATAGTAAAATACTGCTGCTGTAGCAGACAGTTGCTGTTATGGTTCACTAATTTCTGCAAGCTAAAACTGAAATCTCTCTTTTGGCACAAGATAAATATTTTGATTGGTGGTGCAACAACATCTTATAAAAGAATATTTAGAGATCCAAAGTGAAAAAATTAGAAGGTAAGAATTGCACACTGTACAATATTAAGGATTCCTCAGCAGAAATGCCAGTGTCAAAGTTTGCCATTATCACATAACTTCCAAGAAGACCATGTTACTACTTTACAAAGCAGCAGCTTTAGATGGCTTTGTGGAGCACATTTAGAGTTGCACAGTTTTGCATGGTTAACCACGTTAACCTAACCATTCTAACAGCAAAGATCCTTTCTAATCAAAGAAGACTGACAAGTCAAATACCTACCTTCCAATACCTCATGTAAATGGTACAGATCAACTGACATAGATTCAAAACCCCATGCTGACACTTGCTAGAGCCCACAGATGGGGGAACAGCAGTTCTCCTTTACTATTTCTCCACTGCAGTCATGTATTATACTTATAATGACACATGTCCAACCTCATTTCAGGTGTACTGCAAGCATGCTGATGAGGGCATGGAGAAATGATTTTGAGAAATGCTCTAGCAACAGGTAGAGCAGGATAAAAGGAAAATAACTTCAAATCATATGGTAAAAAGATATGTCTTTTAAAATCTTATGAGGTTGATGTGGAGATCTGTTAAGTTTACATTCGTTGAGTTAAAATGATAAACACGTTTTTGAGTAAAAGTAGGACAGCAGGTTAAAACGTGATTGACTGAAATGGGAACGTTGCAAGTGCTTGGACCTGTTTTGAAAAACAGATGATACATTTCTCTTAGAAAAGTGACTTGTGCCATAATATAAGTGAAATCTTGTCATACAACCATGCAGCATACTTTTTTTGGCTATCCTCAGCAGACAGGTTATTATTACATATTTATTATCCATCAGATCAAATATGCAGGTTGCACATGCTATCTATGTTTCATTTAAACATCTTTCATGCAGAAAATCAGTTGGAATATTAAATCCATCACAAACTTTAATTTAAAAAAAAACAATATTATTACTTAATTGTTGTAAATCATGATATATCTTAGCACATAATTTACGATTTTTAGATAGCACATTTATAATAATAAGAAAGATTGCGAAAAAATTTACACACTTACAGGCACTCGTATTTGCTCCATTGTATCACGTTCTCTCAAAGTGACTGAGTGAGGTTCTTTCAAAGAATCAAAGTCTATCGTAATTCCAAAAGGAATTGCAATTTCATCAGTTCTTGTATACCTGCGACCAATAGATCCACTGCTGTCATCAACACGACACAAAACACCATGATTGGTTAATTCTTCCGCTGCAAATAATATGATGCAGCTATTAAACAGATTTAAATAAATGTAATAATATAATGTGGTTAAAATAATAGAGGTGTTTAAAAGTCTATAGGCTATTTCTTAAAAATAGTTAACGCATCTATACTTATGATTTAAAAAAAGGGGGGATTCAATTCTAGCATTAATAACTTCAACACCATTAGGAGAATATCCCTTCTCTATAAGTGGGACTTCAATCCCACTAATAAAGGAAAAGTCTTTCATTATAAAACATTAAAATGAATTAAAACAATATAAAGCAAATATTTTTAATAATTGACCTTGATTTTAAGACTAATAATACTTCCATTTAAACTCGCAATTTGAGAGAATCTAATACTTCGATTTAATTAACAATCGGGCAAAATCAGTAATCCTAAGATGCGTCCTATTTTCAGTGACATTTATTTGAGGTGGAAAGTGCATCACATTGAAAAAATATGCTAATCAAAATATAAAAAAGGTAACAATTAAATAATAATCTGATTTGATTAGAAATTTAAATATAAATGCATGTGCCATCAAATAACTTTTTAAGATTGCAATTCTTAGGCTTTGCGTGACAGCTGCCGACATTTAAATTGTTACGCTGGTGAGAAGTTTTCAGCAGCTTTGCATTAAATCAATTGTATAATCTTTGACTACTAGACAAGCTTACTGTTACTTTACGCCATATCACCACAAGTGGTGGCTGATCTTGTCAAGCATGAAACATGCATTTATGGTCAAGTTCTGACTTAATAAAAGGTTTTAAACCTTTTCAAGGCTCTGTAGGTGTCTGTTATAAGTTTGATGTTAGTTTATTATCCCAAAGGAAGTCAAACTCTTAACAAATTATATCATAGTATGAAGTTAAATGTAAACTTACATAATGTGGTAACAAATGGAGCAAAATCAGGATGACCACTAAGGGGAAGAACGCTGCACTTGTATGGAGCAACAACAGCAGGTAAGGCAAAATACTGAAAAACAAAAATTACTGATTACCCAAGACCAAATACAAATATAGGAAAACATAAATATCTACATTTACACATAACTGAATATTAATTACTGTTCGCATTTCATCTCCGGGCCTTGTTCTGAAATTATGCTCCCATATGGCATACATAATACGTCCAATACCAAATGAGGGTTCAATAACAGCTGGAATGACTTCTTCAACTGAAAAGTTTAAACAGCATCACTGCATGCATTTCAAGACATTCACAACATTACTTCACAACAGATTTCAATAAACAAAGATATATAAAAAATTTAAGTTGATTCACATTTATGATGAGCTGAATTGATGTAAATTATCTAAATACTGCCATATTGCTAATATTTATGATTCTCTTTTGATTTCTCACTTTGCCTGAGCCATAACTCTGCACTGCAGTTTCTCCTAAAAAGAGAATGTGCTAAAATTAACATAGTTCCAACTGGGATCGACTCTGTACATAAGCAATATAGACAGCAGGCTAGGATGCCAATTTTTGGAAGGCGTCAGAAAAGGCCTTGTAAGTGAGAACTAAACAGAGGTACATTTCACTTTGAATCATTAATATGCTTAATTTACAGAACACACCAACTATACTAATCTTGACCACGTCCTCCATTACTACTATTACACTAATCATCTAGTTGCACTGATCACTTAAGTGGTTAGTGATCCTGGCTGTTGCACCAGTGGGTCCTAGTTTGAATCTGGAGTCTGCACAGATGTTTGTATGCGCATTGCGTCTAGGTGGCACATGGGGCAGTTAAAATAGCCGAAAGTCCTCTCTAATTTGGTTGTAAGGGAAAATGGCTGGGAAACTTTTGAACTACCTCCTGGGGGTAAGCTCACCCTGAAAAGTGGCATGGAGCAGCAGAGTTAGAGTGGTGGGATAATTACTAGGTGAATTTAATCAACTGTTATACAACATGCAAATACTGTCTACTTTAAGATTCATTTTCTGCTCAATTTGTTATATAGTGTTACCTGCTGAAAGAGGCATAGCCTCCGTGGTTTTTCTAATTGGATCCAGATTTTGTTTGCCTTTCGACTACAGTGCAAAGTCTGTAATCCGGACGTCCATTATCCGGAACTCAAAGCCACAAACATACGCATGCCCGTCTGATGCGCGTCTTTGCTAGGCATGCACGTAAAGCCAGTAAAGTGTTTACACATGCGCACTTCTGATAGTGAGGAAAGTGACAGAGAATGAATTATTGAAAACGAAAGAATTTCGATTGAAAAGTTAGTCGGTATTCTCGACATAGCAATTACAGGACTTGAACAGTGGAACTTTGTAACTGAACAAGAAATTATGTCTGTTTATAGAATTAAAGAGAAAGTATTAGCACAAAAAACAAAGCAACTTACATTGAAAGAAATGTTTAATAAAGTAAACAAATAAATATTAAGCTTTTTTTTTTTTTTTTTGTAAATTTTGATACCCTTTAGATCATAACTGCTCTTTATTTCATAAATAACGGTTTCATATTTTTAATTGTATAATTTCTGCATGACATCTTACCAGATTTAAATTGATTATCTATAATCCGGAAAAACCCCTAATTTGAGATCACCGAAGTTCCGACGAGTCCGGATTACAGACTTTGTACCGTGTATAGTTTTAGATTGGATTTGATTATGGCAAAGTAGGTAAGGGTTATCTACCTAAAGAGAGGAATATCACCATAATTTCTTTGAAATGCAGTTCTAGTTAATATGCAGAACTGGCTTTGGTTATTTTCTAAATCTTTGCATAATAGCAAAATCTCATTAGAATCATGAAATGATGCAAAACCTTTCAGTGCAATGGTGGTAGAAAACATACTTTTATACATGTAGGATAGTAATAAATTTCCTGCAGTATCTGCGATCAGCCTAGTATAATCATGCTGCTTGAGAAATGATTATCTGTTGCCATGGATAATCTTCTATTATTTTTTCATACCATTTCTGAGTATCGACTAATCATTCTAAAACTTGTAGCAATACAACTTCTGAGGCAATATTCTATGAATAGAGCATTAACTACTGGGTACGATATTAAACAACCAGAGGGAAATACCTGGTTGAAAATGGTTTAAAATTTTATAATTAGATATTAACTATACTTATGATTAAAAAAAAGGGAGGATTCAATTCTATCATTAATAACTTCAACACCATTAGGAGAATATCCCTTCTCTATAAGTGGGACTTCAATCCCACTAATAAAGGAAAAAGTCTTTCATTATAAAACATTAAAATGAATTAACATTTAAGTTCACAGATGTTTTCCTGAGATGGTTATAGAAAGTGTTAAGTACAATGCAAAACATTTCAGAAAGATGCCAGATGATAATATAATAATTATATAATATAATACTTTAATAACTATAAATATAGTTTTTATAAAATTCTACTTTACATCATATATCAAAACAATTCTTTTCCAGTGTAACAAAATCATTTGCTTTGCACGATTTATTATGACAGATTAACTATATCTTTTCTAAAAAAGAACTAAAAAAAACTGTTATGTTCCCTAAAAAAATAATACATTTAAAGTGGTACTTCCCTTTGCATTTTGGTTCTTCAGAGAACTATAACCTTAGCATTCATGTCATTTACACACATAAACTGGATGTCTACATTAATATGTCTACATTATAAAATGAAATCATACAAATTAGGTACTTGTGTGTTAATGGAGAAAAACTGGCAGGTTAGCCAGTTTTGACAGTAATTTGATATAATAAATTTTTCTTTATTTTGGGTGCAAAATGTTTCACAATAGCTTTTAAAAAGTTTTTTTTTTTTTTTTTTTACTTAAAGCTACAACTTTTTGCTGCCACATAAACTCCATTAAGTACAATTTCTAATGATATCATGCTTTGAAAGAAACCTATACCAGCTTAATATTTTGCATACGAACTCTGGAATGTGGATTCACAAAATTGAATTTGTGAACTTAAAACTGTTTTTTTTTTTGAAATTCTTCTGTTTATTCTTTACCAATGTTTTAGAAATGTTGTCTTGATTTATTGGGCATCAAAATACAAACAAACATATGAAATTCATTAATATAATGTAGAGTGCTAATAAGTAGAGGATTACTTATTAGATCACTAAAAGATTTTTATTGCCAAAAAAGATTTCGAAAATGTTTGGCCCAGGAGGCAGAATAAATTGTTGCTCTTTTAATATTTTCTTTGACTGTATTCAATAAAGTCTTTCTTGTTGGGCATGGTAACAAGAAAGATTTCTTTAGTTCATCTGCTAATACAGTCAAAAGTCTTTAATCCGGACTCGTCGGGACTTCGGCGATTCCGGATTATTGATTTTTCCAGATTATAGATCATCAATTTAAATCTGGTAAGATGGCATGCAGAAATTATAAAATAAAAAATATGAAACCGTAATTTATAAAATAATGAACAATTATGATCTAAAGGGTATCAAAATTTACAAAAAAAAAAAGCTTAATATTTATTTGTTTACTTTATTAAACATTTCTTTCAACGTGCGCATGCGTAAAGCATACATTATGCATAGCCGAAATTAGAAATTTGCAACCAGAAAACTATTTGATTTGTATTCGTGATATTTATAATGACTAGGAATTTGATTTAAATCATATCAAAGACGAAGTACATCGAGATGAAATACTACATTTAATAAGGAATTATAAGCCGAATAAAATAAAAACATCTGCCCTGAAGATAACGATAGTGTTGACAGATCAACTTCCAGTTCATTGCGCGCCGCCACGTTCCCCCCCCCCCCCCACGCAGAGCAGCATGAAATTGATAAACAGATTTCGGAACGGTTAGATAAACAAAGGTTATGACTTTATCCATTTTTTGGAGCAATTCCACTTTTTGTTCGATGGACATCGAAACATACTTTCGTTTTTGTAGATCCTTTGGGAGCTCCAGCATCGGAAATTCTATTTGACATAATCGAAAGTTCAAGCTTACTTTTATAAAATTGCTCTTACAGTCTGCAAAAAATAATAAGCCGGATCCAATTCGAAGATTAAGGAACAACACAATCATCAACATTAACTGAAATAGACAATTAGATAATTTTAGCTTATACGTCCGTTATACATTAAACGCGCAGCGAAAACGTATTCTGCACACGCAAATGCGCAGTCGTAAAGGTCTTACGCGCACGCTTAAACGCCTATGCGCATGCGCAGAAAGTTTTTAGCTTTGAGGTCCGGATTATAGATCATTCCGGATTATGGGTGTCCGAATTAACGACTTTTGACTGTACAAGCAGAAAATCCAGTGAGGTGGTAGAACATGGGCAAAATTATTTTTGCTTTTTGAGAACAGGCTTTCATGAATCTCTGCGGTTAAGACTTCACCTACTTTTTTTATTTTCATGAGTCTGCATCTCGTAGATGCATATTTCTCTCCAATAACTATTCCAGTCTATAACAGAAGCATAAACCACATTGAGTTCTTCCATGCAAAATTTTTCCTTAAACCAGTAGCAGATGAATCTGATGGCAGTAATAAATGGCAACCTACTTGCCGCAAATAAGTTGCCACCTCACATTCCATGTCTTTCTAACATTGCCACGCAGCCTTTGATTGACTCAAATGAATGTAAATTGGAATATTGCTAGTTACTCGGCAACATATTACACTCTTTTAAGAAACTACTAGGATCACCTTCATTGTTTAGTAGAATGCATAAACCCATTGTACTATAAACTCTTAAACAAAAAATCCATTCTTAAAAATAACGTATGTCATACGCTTGCAGTAGTGATGCGTTATGGTGACAAAGTTAGCAACTATTTGATCTTGTTTGATCACATAATAATACAGCTAAGTCAAAATATTTTCATAATTTTAAACCAAATTTATTAACTTAAATGTAGTTTAATTACTAATAATGTGCATGTATAATTCCTTTAAGAAAAATAAACTGACAAAAGCAAACCAGCATCAATTTGTAAAACAGCTTCATGTATTAAAATAATTTCACTAAAAGATTTTTATTGCCAAAAAAGATTTGGAAAATTTTCCACGTAATATGACTTCAACAACTGACTATCATTTGTGGAATCTTTACCTGTTACCCCTTTTACTGATTCTATATTCATTATGGATATGATGTAGTTTCCTCTACTTATTAGCACTCTACATTATATTACTTAACTTCATGTGTTTGTTTATGTTTTGATGCCCAATAAATCAAGACAACATTTTTAAAACATTGATAAAGTATAAAATAATACAATAATTAGACATTACCTAGTACCCATTAAGAAATGCCGAACAATCTATTGGTACCTTTTCCTAATGAAATCTGTTTTCCAAGGTCAGCAGATCAACGAAAAACAGGCTTTTTTTTTTATATTTCCAGTGGCATTCGATACAAACTAAGCAAGAAAGCAAGATATTTCCAGTTATCAGTTCTTTTTTATCATTTTATTGACTGTTAGTGATGTTGACATTTCCATCATGTACAAATTCATTACGTAGAAACTGGAATATACTCAACTTTTGGCAAAATATCATGTGCCTGCAAATAATGCATCATTTCTGCTTCATTTCTCAACAAATCCTAGTCAAAATTAGCATCAGATAAATGTTGATCTGAAAACTTTCTACAAGAAATAGATTTAAAAAATTTAATACATAAAGATGCAATGCAGATAGGCACCTGCATAATTGGTCTGCAGTTGATGTTAGAGGGGGGGAGCAGTTGATGGGTAAAAGAAACCAGCTAAAAAAATTATTTTCCCTAAAAAATCCAAAACAGCTTCTAGGCTTGCCAGAAGCTCGCAGGAATCAAATTAAAAGTGGTACTTTTTGGTAATGAGTTTGCAGTTACTGATTAATATGAAAGTTGATAATAACAGTTCCTAAATTTATTAATTTTTTTCTATTTTTTATATTTGGATAAAATTTAAAGCATAACATGTAAAATAATATTTCTTAATATGAATTAAAACAGACACAAACCTAAGACAGCTGTTAAATTCCCTTACTTACCATGTACAGTTTTTTGTCCTCGACTTATTATAACCATATCTTTGGTTATATTGAACTCTTTGCCGTCAACATTAAGTTTATATCCACTAAAAAATAAATAATTAAAAATTTAAAGATTGAAAACAATTGCTTCGTTAAAAAAAGTTAATGTAAACAAACATTAAAATCAAATTGGCTCAGATATACCGGGTGGCCATAATTAAACTGACAGTGCTCACAGTGTTCTGTAGCGCGATCTATTTGCGAGAATGACGCCACATTTTGTAGAAAGATTAAACAAGACGGGGCATGAAGGATTCTGCGGAAAAAAAAATAGTTCCAAAAGTCACCGCTAGGGGAATATTTGGCGCTGTGTAATAGAAAATAGAGTGTTAACAAATGCAAATTAATACGGAATAAAATTACCTTTTATTATGGATATGCCTTATGGAATATGGTTATGCCTTACAGTACGGTATGGAAAATCTTACGAAAAATTATCAACTTCTATCCGTACAAGATCAGCCGTGTACAGGAGTTAATGTACCCCGACCATGATAAGCGACTGACGTTTGCTCTCACCTTTCTTGCCAGAATGGAGGTGGATGATGCTTGGCCGTGGAAAATCTTATGGGAAGATGAGGCCCACTTTTACCTGAATGGAACTGTGAATACCCAGAACTGCCGAACTTGGGATGACAAATCACCACATGCAGTCATAGCAATTCCCTTACATTCACCAAAGGTAACTGTTTGGTGTGGGTTCACAGCGGAATTTATCGTAGGTCCATTCTTCTATGAGAACATTACCCCGACAAGACCGGGAACCTGTTCTGTTAGCGTAGAGAAATATCGCCACATGTTGAACAGCTTTGTCATTCCGGCACTTCAGCAAAGACAATGTCTGGCGGAAATCATTTTCATCAAGATGGAGCCCCTCCACATGTTGCTTTACGGGTGCAACAGATGCTACACAGAAATTCACAACAGAAAGAGTCATTAGCCGCTACTTTCCAACTGCATGGCTACCTCGGTCGCCTGATCTTACCCCATGCGACTTTTGGCTATCGGGTTACCTTAAGTCCAAGGTCTATCAAGGAGTGGTCCAGGACCTGGCTACGTTGATGGATAACATATCACGGACTGTACGGGAGATTCCTTCAGACATGTTACTTTCTGCTGTTGTGCATACTGTGCACAGAATGCAATATGTGGTCCACAACAATGGCAGCCACATTGAACCTCATTTGAATGCAAAATAAAAGGTAATTTCCGTATTGATTTGCATTTGTTAACACTCTATTTTCTATTACACAGCACCAAATATCCCTCTAGCGGTGACTTTTGGAACTAATTTGTTTTTTTGCAGAATCCTTCGTCCCCCGTCTTGTTTAATCTTCCTACAAAATGTGGCGTCATTCTCGCAAATAGATCGCACTACAGAATACTGTGAGCACTGTCAGTTTAATTATGGCCACCCGTTACTTAGTTCCAAAGACATACAGAACTACAATGGAAGTAACTACTAACACATCAAATGATTATTATATTTTTTAATATCAAATACAAATATATTGCTAGCAGTTGAAAATACATCATTGTAGTGCCATTATCTTTATTAAAAAAACTTTTGATTTAAAAATTCAGTGCTACAGATTAACTCAATAAGAAAGCAGCAGAATTCATTAAATCTATTCATTTCTAAGAGTGGATAAAAATATTAAATATTTATGAATCCTTAATGAACCTTTATGATATTTCTTTATTCTTTTTTAATTCTTTTAAGTGGTAATATGATAAAAATTTTGTTTAACATCTTCAAGGTTACAATTATAGATGTTATATAGGCCTCAAAAATTGCTACAGAGAGCTGCACCATCTGGATATAAAAAGATTCACAATCTGTTGTCTTACTCTTTTCTTTTCTATTCTTTTATTTTACAGTTTCACTGCAATAATTAAGAATATGAAAAGACAAAACATTTCATTTATGTAACTTATCATTTAACCCTCTCGCTGCAAAATTTTTTTAAATCAAAATAGGTTCAAAAATTGCTAATTTTTTTAATTACATATTTCAAATCTACATCTATTTTAGAGTAAAATATACAAAAAATTTTTGTAAAACAGTTTTTTCTCAGTATAGAATTAGATCATAAAAAAAGGTTGTCGGAAAAGTTAAGCAAAAGAATAATCATACAAAAAAAATAAATAAATAAATAAATAAATAAATAAATAAAAAATAAAAAATAAAAAAAATAATAAAAAAAAAAAAATTTTTTTTTGAAAATTAATCTTGGTTAAATTATGATTTATTTTATAAAATATAATGGTAAAACATATATACTAATGAAAATATGCAAAATATTCAAAAAACATTTATTAGAAATGAAGTGTAATATGATTAACTTTGAAATATGGCTTGGGTCATCCTCCCTCGCAATCTTGCACCAAATATGCGTTTCTTTGCGAATTTTTTTGCCAGTTCAAGTTTTTTTTTCGAAAACAAACAGCACAAAGTGTATGAGTTTCGTTCTTGATGGAATTGGGGGATATATATCTAGCAAAATGTCGAGCAGTTAGTCTCATATGATTGAGAGTTGAACTATAAACATCTTTAAACTTTGACAAGAACGCCCAAAATGGTGCAAAATGTGCTTGTTTATTTCGCAGAAATATGGACATTTGTTAATTCAAATCTGAATAAATATTTAAACATCATATAAAAGCTGAAACATGAACGGGAAAAGAGCTCGTTGTGCAAATTTTGCTACTTCTATGTTGCCCGTGGAAATCGTGGGATACGCAGTGAGAGGGTTAAAACTTACTATTTCTTTTTTTTTGCACAAATCATTTTATGTAAAATATCTACAGAATATCTAGCAATATGTTGAAAGAAAAAATAATGTAATTATTTTTATTATAAATCAATTCAGACAGAGTATGCATTCATATTTTGTATACACAGAGTATCTACAGAGTTTTAAGATACCTTTTTTTTACTATCATTATTTCAGTTAACCTAGTAAACAATAATTAACAGTATTTATTACTATGACATTTCAACTTGCTTTTCCTAAAGTTATCATTTACTATGATAGCATTACTATCATAGCAGTTAATCGTTTACTATGATTCAGCACAAATCTACCATCATTGATTCAAAAGCATAGCAAAGAAAGACAATGAAATTTTGCTATAAGTGGGAAAAGAAGCAATGGAGACATTTGAAATGTCTAAAGCATATGGGAATCGAGCATTAATATGATCTGTTATCTTTCATTCGATGGCTCTGACAGGCATGAAGATAATGATGGTGAATACATAAATGGTCACCACTGGCAGTCTCAAATGGATGAAAACATTTTAAAAAAATTCAACAAAATGTTGCCAAAAAATCAACAGATAGCTGAAGAGACATGACAATTTTAACAACAGTAAAAACACTGCTCAACAAAACTCTTATGGAAGATCTTGGGGATAAAAAAAAATTGTTCTTGTTTGGTCTCTCGCTTATTGACTGTAGAACACAGAGATCAAATCTCTACGCATCACGATTTAAAACGAATAACAGACATTAAATCTGACATCTTTTCCAACAATAAAAGCTGAAAATGAAACTTGGTGCTTTGCTGATGATCTTGTGACAAAGAATCTTTTCTGTTTTAGGATAATATGGGGCAAACAATTTTCTACATAAATATATATGTGCCAAATTCACCTACTGGTCACCATTAAGCTAAAATTCTTGCTATTAACTCTCATTCTTCTTTTCAAAGAGTGACATTCTATTTCACTCTTTACATTTTGAAATATCTAATCTAAGAGACATAGTTCTTATACTTAGAAACATTCTACGACTGAAATGAGTTGTTGACAAAAGAATGCTTTTTTTTCAATAGAAATATCAAATTGATGAATATATATTTCTACAGGAAATTATTTGACACATATTATCCTATAACAGAAAAGATTCCATAATATTATATAATAGACAAATGTTTGAGTTAATGTTTAACTAATAATGACACATCTGCATGAGATAAAACAGAAAATCCCTTAAATTTTAAGCAATTTAAAAAATAGAAAAATTGCCACTGCTTTCTTCACATACGTAAAATAAATTATTTCCATTTACTTCCTGCCATTTCTATAATCCCCTGTCATAACCCCTCTTGATTACAAATTAACTGGCACTTATTGCCTTAGAACTCATTCGTTTGATATTGCTACTTTTGTAAAAGTATCTTTTATTTTAAACAATGAGCAAAACAAATGTCACTTTATAAAACAGTCAAAACTTCGACAAAATTTAATCATTCTGCATAAAATATATATTTGAAGTATTTTTATCTAAAAAATATTTACTTCTGAGATTCTAACTCTTTTTCCACATTAGAAATTTCATCTTCATTCAACTCTTTTAATACTTTGGCAATATCTTTGGAATCCTTTTTAAAAGCTTTTCCTATCACAGCCATTTGAGGTTGAAGCTCTGTAACCTGCACAGTCTTTTACAAATATATTAAGGTAAATCCCTTAGATATGCAAGTTATTTGGTGGTATCTCAGATATTTATCAAACAGATTACAACCAGATGCTATCAACAATGAGAGTGGTATTCAGGCTGAAGAAGTGGAAACTCATTGCCAATATAAACCTTCTGTAACACATCGAGAGAAACTGATTCTAGAGATAACAAAATACAAATGAAAGATTCAGAAGTGGAGGATTAGGTACAGATAATGAACATTATATATATATTTGGAGTTACAGAAAAAAAAAAAAAAAAAAAGAGAGAGAGAGAGAAAGAGAAAATATTCGTATTAGATTTTTATGCACCAATGTGCTCCAGCTTGAATATTTTCCAACAGAACTGCTGCAAGCCTGGAGTCACGAACTAAGGTTTACAGCAGTTAATTCAAAAGATATAATTTCGGTAAAGCTATTTACATTCATGATATTTTCATTAGCTGAACTTATTTATAAGTGAATCTAGATGTCTGTTAGCTTCATTGACATACATCTAACGGGCATCTTTCTCACTGATGTGTTCTTGCAGTTTTATCCTGAAACCAACACAATATTTTCTCCTCATAGAAAAAAGTTCCAGTTAGGTAATTCTTTGACACAGCACATCATATATTCACTTTTAGGCTACCCTTTTCAATCATTTGAAATTTGTTTTAGATTCTCAACCCCCACAGACCCAGGAGTTGTGCCAGTTTCTCTTCATGGATATGTATTAGAGAGACGTTCATTCTGAGAACTTATCGTTCAGCAGAAGCTATGTATCATTACAATAAATAGCACACTGAGCATCAACTTACAGGATTTCAGCCTCATGATCTGTTTCTCTTCATCTCAAATAGTGCATAATATAATAATTTTAGGACTCTGTATGAAAGTGATTGAAGATGTTTTGCAGTACATGCAATTCAAAAAATTTTACAGAATCAACTTCTTTGGGCTCCTCAGTATTTCCCCTCACTCAATCAATTATCTCTTTACTTATCCTTGCCTGACTGCTTTACAATAAATACACAATACATCCTGTTTGTAAGGATTTTGCAGGACCTTTGATTTTTTTATTATTTTTTTTATCCAGTCTTTTTGATTTATGCTGTGGAAATATAACTTCAGTTCTGCAAACCATGGTTCATGCACTGGATGTACTCCTGAATTGAAACCATCTTGGAATCATACAATCCTCTTATCACACGATGTTTTCAGGTAAACCTTCAAAGACAGCTGAGAAACAGAAATTTATTTCACTGCAGTATTTATGTTCTTTTCAAAATTATAATGAATTTAAATGTGTGATGAGGATAACTTGAAATTTCTTAGAAAGCTGAAGCAACCAATTTACTTTTACATTTCAAGTATTTCTTCACACTAAACATTGTTCTAGAAATTGGTATCCCACAAACGAATATTTATTGGCATTTTATTCATTTTAATAGATATTTTTTCCTCGATATGGATCTGATTTGCTTGCTCAATGTTTCACAAGTGCTTATATCTATACATACATATATAAGCACTTTTATTTTTTGAGAAGATGGAGAAAGGAAAAGTTTTATTTTGTATGTTTAAAAAAAATTTTTTTAATGATAATATTAGATGAGGTGTGAAAAGGCTTTCAGGTGTGTTTGACTCAAAAGCAGTAGATTTGTTGTAATGAATTAGCCACCAAAGTAAAACACATCAATTAGTAGCTTCTGTTCTGACAGTTAAAAAATATACATATAAACTGATTTAATATAAATTTTAATGATCAGTTTTTTCTCTGTGTTCAATGAGAAAAATTCTTCAAATGACTTCTAATAAGTGAAAACTTTTTATTTTTTCCTTTCCAACACACTAGCTTCAGAGCATTAATATTGACTTGAAAGCTATCGAACCAAACACACTTAGCTCATAAGGATGAAATAGATAAATAGGGCAACTTGGATTACATATTATCTAATGTAAAATTAATAACATTTATTTTCTCACAATAGTGATGGTGAAGGTAAATCCCAATAATTTTTCAGTATAGTTATAATAATAAATAGCTGCATATTTTAAATACAAATTGGTTAATATATCAAATCTTGCTATTTTATAAATCCCACATTTCATAACATTATTATGAAAGTTTATGCTTTTGAAATCTTTATTAAATGAACTGTTAAATTAAAAATATAAAAAGGATATGGGTTCTTTAAGAGTAGCTTCTGCATTAAGTTTAACTCCAGTTGCTTTTGTATGCTGGGTTAGATCATAACAAGATCTGTCAGCACAGCCAACACACTCAATCCAGCCCTATTAAAATAAATATAATAATAGTTTTTAAAATGTAACTTCAGATAATAGTTAACATTATCAATAGTACTCTACATACAAATCTTTATTTTAAATAACTTATATGTATGTATGTGTTACAAACAAATAAGCTCAATATTTAGAAATCTACATGAAAGGAAAAAAAATAACGTGACATGCAAAGACTTCATATCCTTGAAACTATGCTTCCAAGACAAATCAAATAATGTTGTCATTATGTCATGTGATTAATTATGAGTCATGTGATTTTGAAGCAAGAAATGTGAGAAATGTTAATGCTCTTGCCAAGACTCGAAACTGAACCTCTTGAATACTCACCGAGTATGCTAACTGTTACACCATTTAAAGGCATGCTGGAAGGAGGGAGAAAATATTTTATATACTCCCTCTTTTAAAGGATGATTGGAGATTATGGGACCTAATTGCCAAATACTGGTGGTGAAGAATCATCATCCACCACCACTTAGTTCAGGCACCACTGAAAGTCATTATGTAATTTTGAAGCAACGGAAGTGAGAAATGTGTGTGCTTGCTGGGACTCGAACTTGGACCTCTCGAATATGCGTTGAATGTGCTAACCGTTACACCATGAGGGCATGCAGGAAGAAGGGAGAAAATATAAAGAACTAGAACTTCCAACTAAAATCCTACTGGAGCATATTTACAAATAAATATATTCAGGGTTCATAGCCACATTTTAGTTAAAAAAATAAGCACCTATAAGCACTTTTCAAGCACATTTTAAGAAAAAAAATAAGCACCTGTCTAATTACATCATACACAACTGCATAACCTTAAAAATTAGACTTGTAATTTAAAATATGACAAATGCAGTATTTATTAAGAGAGAATAAGCATTACCTCAACCATGGAAAATAATTGCTTTTTTTTTTTTTTATTATTATTATTATTATTTAAAATAACAGTTCAATTTACAGAGCTAGTTTACAATGAGAGAAAAAAAAACTATTCAGAACTAAACTATATTACAAGATTTAATGATGAAATTTCAGTTCAATATAGAGAAAATAAATAATAATAAGGCATATTTATTGTATTCGCTTGGAACCTAATAATAAATACAATTTACTTTTCCACTCATATTGATATTTAAATAATTTAAATCTAAATTCTGAACATTTTCTAAATTTTCATTGTATATCAGTTTTTCCTTAACAGATATTGCAAGCAAAGTAATTTAAGTAAAAAAAAAAAAAAATAAATAAAAAACATTTCTGAAATCAGAAGACAGAAATTTGCTTCATGCAGTCATCACTTTAACAATAAAAGCTTAACTAACCCGCATACTTGGAAATTGGCGAATACTGGACAGTCGAGCATAACTTGAAAAAAGAGGAGCGGAGGCAGACTGTAGCCGCTCTTTAGATTTTCCCGATAAATAAATGCTTTTACATTTCGATATGTGCATCATATAAAACATATATGCGCAGCATATAAACGGAACTAAAAAATATTCTGCTTAGCAAGCACAGTAAAACTCTTTTAAGTGTTCATAAACAAATCCCAGACTGAACATCAAAATTAATTATCTCTGCAAAATATCTCAAACGTTATTGCGCAATACCTGTGCCGTGAATTACGTGATATTATGCAATCGGAATCGACAGCTGCCGGTTTTGGGAGAATAAAAAACTAAATAACTGGGGTGTTTTTCATTCTAATTTTCAACAGACGTCGTTAAATTTCCGGAATAGAATCATTCTTCGCTTGGGTTGGTAGACCGCAGAACTTTTAGTCCTATTCAATCCAGATAGCAAAGTGACAAAAAAAAAAAAGGTCCGTTGCTTGTTTTGCAGCGAATATTCAAGATTTTGCGGAGAAAGGGGGAGAACCTCCCAACCTTCGTACTGTATAATGTATTGGCCAAAAAAATGAAGTTATTTTGACTATTTGATTACTTTTCCTTTATTTAAGCCATTCCGAATATTATTTAAAGGCATGCTGGAAGTTTATCTATACTTCACCAGTTACTGCAACTATATTATTATAAATATTCATGCATATGCTCATAATATAAGCATAACGATCATAATAAACACGAATATGAACTGACCAAGCAGAACGAGAATGCAAATTTTAAAGATCTTGATAGAAATTCAAACGTGTGTAGTATTTGGGTAGGAGGAAAAGAATACCGAATGTACCAGAATTTTCTACTGCTTTCCCAATTCTTTGACCAATAGAACGACGGGTACCTGTTTGTACTCTTCGTCCACACCTAAGGAGTATGATTCACCATTTGACATTCCATATTAGGAAGAAGAGTTGTTTATTTAGTTTCCGCTTTGGTACGGGGAAAAATAGCGCGTTCATTTAAAAAAAAGCACTAAAAGCAAAAAATAAGTACTAAAAAAAAAAAAAAAAAAAAAAGTCTTTAAAGAAAAAGTAAGCACCTATAAAGGCCTTTATATTTTATTTTCAAATATAAGGACTTATAAGCACAGCTACGAACCCTGATATTAATTAATATTTGCTTTAGATTTTCATTTTAAATCTAAAGCACAAAGTAACAACGTTAGTAACAAAAGGTTTATTTTCTAACCTGTGAAAATTTCAAAAATTTAGAACATATACAAAGTTGAATGTTGGATTTTTAAACCTGACTATGTGTAAGATGATAAAAAAAAAAAAAAAAAAAAAAAAAAAAAAAAAAAAAAAAAAACCACATTCAAAATCAACAAATTATGTTAAAAATTCAGGATAATATTCATTAGAAAGGTTTCCTCTACTTATTCTGATGGTATAAGCCAGGGTCTCCAAACTTTCCAGCCTTAGGGCCATACTGATTACTCCAGTAAGTTCCGAGGGCCAAAACCATATTATCATTGTTGCCGGTGGTAAAAAGTGAAATAGTCCACTGATGAAAAAAAAAGTCCGAGAAAGTACGCAACGTTTAAAAAAGGCTGCAAATCGGACTAAAGTCCGCAAAACGGCATATTATTAATTTTCCTGTCATTATCTGTAATTTCTAGATTAGTCGTAGAGTACGAGCCATGAGGAATAATGTGACACGACATCTGGTGGACACAAGAGGAAATAGGTAGTACCTTCTATCGCTAACAGATGGCACTAATAGCACGTACAGAAGTCAGTTCCTATGACACTGTTGTGAAATAAAACAGTGCGTACCTCTTAAAACGTGTTTGTGCGTGTTTAAGTTTAAGACATCTTTGTAACAGTATTTTGATTTGAATTGTTGCTTTTGTGTGTGATTTAGTAGTATGGAAAAGAAGCGAAAAATTGATAGTGAATGCAGAAAATTCAAAGATCAGTGGAACATTCAGTATTTCGTAATTGAGTCCAGTAACAAGGCGCTATGTTTGATTTGCAATGAAAGCATAGCCGTTCTTAAAGAATATAACATTAAACGTCATTATGAAACAAAACATTTTCAAAATTACTCAAAATATACAGGAAGTTTGCGGACAGAAAAATTCGAAGCTATGAAGCGCGGATTGAAATTGCAGCAATCTTCATTTACAAAACACAAAAGTGAACAAGAGGCTGCAACTCGTGCCAGCTTTCATGAGGCTCTTGAAATTGCAAAACGTGGAAAACCATTCACCGATGGAGAAATGATCAAAGAATGCATAATTGCAGTAGCCGAAGAAATATGCCATGAAAAGGTAAATTTATTAAAAACTGTCAGTATGTCAGCAAACACTGTGGCTCGAAGAAACATCGCTGAAAATATATCCTCTCAACTGTTCGACAAAAATGGATATGTTGAGTGGTTTTCTTTGGCCTTGGATGAGTCAATGGATGTGTCAGATACTGCTCAGGTGTTGATTTATATTCGAGGAGTAGATAAAAGCTATGAAGTGCATGAAGAACTTCTTGATATGTATAGTATTCATGGCACAACTACTGGTACAGATATTTTTACAGGAGTTGAAATGGCCATTAATCAAAAGAACCTTCAATGGAAAACTTGAAATGTATTACAACTGATGGAGGCAAAAACATGAGTGGGAAAGATAAAGGAGTGGTCGCTCTTGTGTCAAAGACTGTAGAAAATGACGGTGGTTCAAAACCATTAGTCTTACACTGTATCATTCATCAACAGCCTTTGTGCGGAAAATGTTTGGATATGTTTGAAGTTCTGAAACCAGTCATATCAACTGTTAATTTTATCAGATCTTTTGGGCTGAATCACCGACAATTCCAACAATTTATTGAAGAGATTGG
This sequence comes from Stegodyphus dumicola, assembly GCF_044657685.1. Classification (NCBI taxonomy): domain Eukaryota; kingdom Metazoa; phylum Arthropoda; class Arachnida; order Araneae; family Eresidae; genus Stegodyphus; species Stegodyphus dumicola. Next base: position 179,734,572 of record NC_140776.1, on the reverse strand, counting down.
AGAAAATGACTTACCTTATCATACTGTCGTACGTTGGCTTAGTTGTGGGAAAGTCCTTCAGCGCTTTTTTGAACTTCGAGCAGTGATCAAAATTTTTTTGAATGAAAAGCATCGCCCTCTTACTGAATTACAAAACAACGCATGGCTGTGGAAGTTAGCATTCTATGTTGATTTGACAAAACATGTGAACAAACTGAATTTGAGATTGCAAGGAGAAAACCAGCATCTTCCTGATTTATACACTAATATCAAATCATTCCGGAAGAAATTGATACTGTTTCAATCACAACTACGAAGTAAATGTTTTTCACATTTTAAAACATGTGAAATATTCAGCCACATCACTGAGACTGAGTTTCTTATCGATTTTGCAATCGAAACTTTGAGTGCTTTGAAAATAAATTTTGATACTTGTTTCTCGGACTTTGATGCCATTGCGAATCAAATTAAGATTTTTCAGAATCCTTTTGATACTGACATTGAAACCCTAGCGCCGGAACTTCAAATGGAAATGATTGATCTACAGTGCAGTGATATAATTAAGAACAAATATCAAAATTCATCTTTGTTGGAATTTTATAAGAGTCTTCCACAGACACAATTTGATAATTTGCATAAATTTGCTCGTGGGCTGTTTTCTGTTTTTGGTACTACTTATTTGTGTGAGAAGACCTTCTCCAAAATGAAGTACACAAAAAATGTTTACAGATCTAAATTAACTGATGAGCATCTTAAATCTCTTTTAATAATTGGTACAAGTAAAATTAGTCCACAACTACAAACTATTGTCAGTGGAAAATCTCAATTACATAAATCTCATTAGTATTTCATATGTCATTATGCTTGTTATAAGTTATGTTTTTATTTAAAATGTATAAAATGTTAGTTGGATTCATTTCAATAATTTGTTAGTTATTATATGCTGAAGTTAAATTTTCTGCATATTATACATGTCTTTACTCATTACAATTCTGTGTTTCTTTATCCAACTTATCACAAAAACAATAAGAATAAGCCTACAACAATGTTAGGAGTAGTTAGCCCATGACCATATCAATGTAGATGTCATATTAATAATTATTCAACATAAAATTAGAATACTTCAGTAAACTAAATTTAATTTGCTATAAAAAATATGTTCTCTAAAAGGAGTTTTCAAGTATGCTAGTTCTCCGCGGGCCGTAGTTTGGAGACCCCTGGTGTAAACAATAAAGTTTTGAGATTTTTAATTTGTTCGCTAAATGAAAATGCACACAAATAGAAAAAAAAAAAAAAAAACACTCCAAGGTTTACAATTTTACCATCCAAATAACATATATTCCAAATTTCAAAGCTCTGAGCTTCTCTGTCGCTGTGCGACGAACTAACATACTCACAGATTCTCTACTTTAAACAATAAAGATTACTTCATGTATTTTACCTACATTGTAAATATCAAATTCCTATATTAGCATAAAAATAAATTTTAAAAAATCTGATGTGTACACCACGACTTCATTGTACGGAATATTAAATTTTACGCATTTTTTCTTGCATTTCATTTAACCTTATTGGATTGAATTAAATCTACTTCGCCGACAGCGCATAAACCACAATAGAATAAATGCATTCTTTAAAATTCACTCCAGTATTTGTTTATCATAGTGACACTCTGGTGCTAGATTCACTTAACAGTATTATATTTCGTTCATATTATAACTCATAATGCACAAAATTTATATCATTTAAAGAACAGAATTATCTAATCATTGCCACATGTTCTATTCAAATACTATAATAAAGCTAGAATGATGTATAAAAGAAATTAAGCAAACAAAACAAAAAAGAAACAGTTTTTCACAGACGATTGAGTATTTCTCATTCAATTATTTCAGTTCTCACTTCGCGATACATAAAAACTTAAAATATCTATATTAAAAATTACGAAGTAAATCTTATACACTTATTTCCTCGAAAAAATTCCAGAAAGGATTAATTGGCAATAATAAATGAAGGCGTTATCTTTGTTGTTGCGAAGCTAAGTTTCTCTAGATTGGCAACAAATCCACTAGTCTGCTGTTTCAAATGTAAACAATCAATGGCTGCCATAAAAAAAAAAGGCTTAGCGGCACTATATTTACCGTTATACCATTGAAATTTTGTACATAGGCTTAGCAGTCCTATATACAAAATTTCAACGTTCTGAGGCTACTCGCTTTTGAGTTATGCGAGATACGTACATATGTTCGTACAGACGGCACGAAAAATTCTCTTCAGAATTCATTTTAAAGCAGTTTTATAATTTTTTTGGAAGAAATGAATCTTTTATTCTGCCCTTACGTACAGATATCATGCAAAAACATCATTAAATTCCATTCGTTAGCAGTCAAAATGTATATTTTCGTTGAAATATGCTGCCTGAAACTTTTCATGATTACAATACTTCCTTTTTACTTCGTACAAGGAAGTAAAAACATAATGAATACACTTTACTAAGAAACCACGAATAAATATCCCATTTTATTCTATTACAAAATACCAGTTTGTTTGCTTTAAAACTTCAAACTGAAAACTTTATAAATATCAGTGTTCACCCTGCTACCAATTTCAGTAATGACAATCAATAGAATATCACTGCCAAGAGATCTGCTATCTTGCCAATGCTAGTTTAGCATTTTATTCATCAAAATTTACAGAAATACTGATACTGGTTCTTTTATTTCATGAGTATTTTACTTCTGCCATTTTTAAACTTTCAAAACATTTATACACCCACAATTTCATTGTTCGGTACTATTCCATTTTGGAGATCCATAAAAAAATTGTAGCGAAAATGTATGTGCAAAAGTGCCAAATCTAGCAAAAGTGTTCATTTAACAGCATGGCAAATCTAGCGTACACACTGATTTAAAATTGTTCTATATTGATTTAAAATTGTTTAGATAGTTCTATATTTTTTAAGACGCCACTGAAATACTAGTTTAATTTTTAAATCCTTTTTTGATATCCTATGAATTTAACAATTTGGGAATTGCCCATGACGAAAAGTCTGCAATAGAATTTTTTCAAAGAAAAGGCATCATTCATTATAGAAAATTATGTTTGAATAACCAAAGAGATGAAATTACGCTTTAGCGATAACTCAGTAGTGAAATAGCGATGCAAGAATCCATTCAGTTATGTTTAGCCTTTTTTTATATAAATCATAATAATCATCTGAAATAGTTATTTACTCTTATGCTTCCATTCAGTTATATTTATCCTTTTTTGTATAAATTATAATAATAAAAAAGTATTATATGAAATTAACCTTTCATCTAAATTAAAACAATAATCTTAGATAGATATTTACTATTATATTTCCTTTCTTGTATTGGGTTGACACAATTATTTTTCGCAGCACTGGCATTAACAATTGTTTGGCGATTTTTTAATGGTCCTCAAAACTGAATAGTACCCATTATTCTTACTTACATTATATAATAACCAAAAACTATTTATTTAAGTGCCTGATATTAATATTAATAATGCTGAAGTTATATAAATAACTAATATATTTATAATAAAGGAATTAAATTCTCAATGTAACTGCCATCTTTATACATAAGTAATCATATTTTAAGATTTCTCAGAATATAAACATACATAATATATATATATATGTGTGTGTGTGTGTGAGTATGTAAGATTAAAAATATGTAAATCAATATTAACCCTGTAATTCTTCTCCTCTATTCTAAAAATCATAGCTTTTCTGGACTGCGTCATTTCTAGATCAATCCATCTTTTGCACGGCCTGATTACGCAGCTAACTCGGAATGTGAATTTAAATTTTGAAAACTGAAACCTTTCTAATCTAAACCAAAACCTTCTCTTGATGATGTTCCATATTGGATAACTGTGCATTCTTAGCTTCAGCTCTCCCTGCAGTTTTTGATAATTATTCATATCCCCCAATAAAACTGATATTCAATTCGGCCACGTCTGTCCATAAGTCTGTCCGTCTTTCTTTCTAGTGTCATCTTTATAACTACGCAATTAAGTCTTCCCAGAATATAACCCAGAGAATCATTGTTAATTTGTTGCAGCTTACTTCAAGTCATCTTATTACATATATGCATTACATTTTATTAATATATATAAATCGTTGTATCTGGCCAGACACTTGCAACTTAATGCATTCAGTGGTAATACACAATACCCATCAGCCAAGTGATTCATCACCAAGATCATTCTACAAGGTGTACTACAGCGGACATCCAATTTTATGCCCACAAGAACAAAATTCTGAGGACTTTGTGGTCAGTAGCATTGTAAGTGCCTCCATGATGAATATACACCTCAAACATCAGAGCATTTTCCAATATTTGAAATTCAGCCCAATGATATGGTAGTGGTGAACCTAGTGCTAATCATTACACCAATCAGGGTGGTATATACACAGCAATTCAAAATGAATGGTATAAAAGAAAATATATCTATGACTACTATGAAGAATTTATTTCTCAAATACAGAGGTAACATGAAAGTCTAATTTGGCAAGACTGAAAATTTTGCACTTTCTGAAATGCTCAGTAGAGTGCTGATATTCGAACTAGTGGCAGCAGACAAGGAAAATCAGTGTGTGGTACAGTATCCAAAAAATTCATCAATAAACATTGTTATTAAGTTGTCTGCTCACATGCTATATTGATTTTAGGGGCAATGTAAGTAGCAGGAATGTTTCCATCTCATTGTTCATGGATAGCCATGTGTTTTCCCCTTTTCATAAGCAGCCCCACTCTATTTCCTCTTGCACAAATCTGATTTGAAAATGTCTTTGAACAATTGTTATCCATAAAGTTTTTGCATATGCTATTGCACAATAAGCTTATTCTTTCAATGATGCTTCCGTGTGTTTGAATAGCATAAATGGTTTTCAGAGGGAAGGGACACTGTGGAAAATGATGAATGTCAAGGCATGAAAATTCTAGGCAATGTTGTCTTCTTCAACGTCAATGGAATTGTACTGATTGAGTGGGTTCCCAGTGGTCGGACTATTAATTAACACTACTACTTTGAAGTACTAAAAGACTTTGCGAAAAAAATTAGGGGAAAAAAAAAGGCCACAGTTGGGGAGTGATGGATGGTTGTTGTGCCAGGACAAAGCACCTGCTCACACGGCCCTATCTGTCAAGCAGTTTCTGACCAGCAAAAACATTACTGCAATGCTGCATCCTCCTTATTCACCTGATATGGCTCCATTTTATTTCCATGTGAGTGAGTTTTTTTATTTTATTTTATTTTAAGTTAAATCTTGCTTAAAGGGAACCCATTTTATCTCAGTTGAAGATGTTCAGGCAAAAATGGAGAATCTCCTGACAGGCCTTACAGAAACCTCATTCCAGAACTGTTATCAGCAATGGCATAAATGAATGCAGAATAGTGAGAATGCTCTGAAGATGATAATGCCACGGAGAACTGATTCTGTAAGTACAGTTAATTTATTGGACCAGTCTTTTTTTTTGTTTTTTTTTGTTTGCCACACCTCTTATAGTTTCTATAGATGTACTTATGGATATCATATGAATTTTTTTTTTCATGTAGTTATGTTCAAAACACAAGAAGATGACAAAAGAAATGATGCTATATATAATATGGTTATTGTAAAATAAGTTAAATACTGAGTTACATTTCATGGTACTGGCTTCAATCTCAAAGCCATCAGATTTCTGAGACCCATTCTTATAACACAATCAGCACATTCTACTTCCACATAAAATTCACAACATTTTTAATAATAGTATTATATAATGAACCTAAATGCAGATATCATTATTTTAACAATCAAAATTACAAAACGAAATGATAATATTATGCAAAAAAATTTCTTTCATTTTACCAACTCTAAATTACCTTTAATTTTAATTTTATATTTTCAGTAATTTTTATTTTTCAAAACTGTCAGTGTGTAATTTAATATTTTTTCACTTAATAATTTCAATTAAAAACAGTAAAAATTTGCAAAATGTTGCAGATATGCTGCACTCTTCAGAAATGCTAAAGACAAATTAAACTTACACATTTTTTTAACTCTTTATATACTCATAATCTCATAAATGTAATTATCAATTTTGATAAAATTTTTAACAATGACAATTTGTTCTGTTATTGTTAAAAATGGCAGAAAAAATTTTTGAAAAATTTACGGCATGAAGATATCAGATAAATTATGGTAATTATTTAAATTATGGATAAATTATGTTATTGCACTGTTATAGTAATTATCGTAAATTATTATAGCAAAATCTCATTTTTAAAGAAAGTTTTATGAAAAAATAAGAAAACAAAAAATAAATAAAAAAATTTAAAATCTGAAAGCTTTCGGATTTTATATTATGCCCAAAGGGCATTTTAACATTTTTTGTGTTACCTTTATTTAATAAATATCATGTTCTTCATACTTAAACCATAATATTGCAAAATAATTTCAAAATGAGAACATCTTTAAAATTTCTGATACAAAGTTTGGCACACTGGAGATAAAAATGCTTTTTTTTCTCCCCACCCCAGGCACAGTGTTGCCATTGCTCGCTTTGAAATTGTTGAGTTTGTTAACCAAAAATTCATTAAAATGTTACAAAATATGAAACTTCTAAGAAAACAAACTTCGAATTACAAATTAAGGCTTCCAGATGCCCATATTCGGTGGGAGATTACGTTATTCAAAATTTGATGGCTCTAGGTACCGTTGTTTTATCACAATGTGAGAAACATATATACATTTATGTAGATTATTCATTATTTAGTTTCTTTAAATATAATACAGAACAATAATATTTGGTGGTGACAACTGAAAAGTGAAACAACGCTTGTAGTGAATCGACTCAAAATGCCAAAACAAAATTAATAGTCCTTCCGGGCAAATTGCCTCTTTGGACTAATAAATAAGTAAAAATTCATATTGAGATAAACAGAATTAGTAAAATAATTTCAAGCTATTAAATAATCATAAACTTCATAATTAAAAATATGTATTAATCAACTGATTTCATAGTTAATAGATGATTAATTCTATCAAAAATAATTTATAAAACAATTTTAACAAATTTAGAAAAGGCCCAATAGTATTGCTAGTATTGTAAAAACATGCAATTTTGACACAATGAATACATAAATTAGAATGCAATCTAAATTATTTTGCACTATGAGTGATAAATTTTGAAAAGACAAACAGATTTACATACAAGGTACCTGTTATGGTACCTGTTATGGTAGTCAAGGTCTTACACGCACGCGTAAAACGCCTGTGCGCATGTGCCAACGCGGCGCATGCGCAGAAAGTTTTTAGCTTTGAGGTCCGGATTATAGATCATTCCTGATTATGGGTGTCCGAATTAACGATTTTTGACTGTATTGTGTTTGTTAAATACATATACCTGGCATAATAAATACCTTGCTGTTAACTGTTGTGTATGTTGTATGACTTGAAAATAACTTTATGCAATGTAAAATTTGTGTGCTTTTTAAACTATCAAAGCATATTTTTTTTATAGTTGCCACTGATAAAACAAAATATTCTGTGAAAATAAAAATACAAAAATCACAATGCCACTTCAAAACCTACATTTGATTTAATTATTGCAGCAGAAAATTTTTAAAAATATAACAGGTTGTAGAAACTGATTTTAGAAACAGCAGCAGTTAGAATCAGTACATTTTAGAAAATGTATTAACTAAGAAAAGTTTTTCTTTAAAAAAAAAAAAAAAAAAAAAGAGTAGCTATTTAAATTGCTACATTTTTAGAAATATAACAGTTTGGAGCAGCATATAATAAAATTTCAAGGGCATCTGAATGTGAAATTATGTGATTTTGCCAAAGCATCAATAATAATCCAGAACAGTAACGCAAGTTTCAGTTTTCAGTTACAAAATACTATCTTAGCTTTGGCAATGAAAAAAAGTTTTATTTACTATTTCTTGTTTTAGAAAAAAAATTTAAACAAAAAAGGACAGAAAAAATCTCCCCCCCCCAGTTTGATGCAAAATGCATGTAAAACTCTATATTAGTTATTATAGTTTAATTTATTTATTATTATAGTCTATTTAGTTTTAAAGAAACAAGGTGACAAATCTTTTTTTTTATAACGGAAGAAGGCAGACCTATCAGCATAAAATCAGAAATATTCGGCATTTTATTACAATCTTGCAAAAATTTGGCAGTATTTTGTCTTTTTACAGCAATCTGGTACTCATATACATCTTAGTGCAGTTTACTACAACTATAGTCAAAAGTCGTTAATCCAGACACCCATAATCCGGACCTCAAAGCTACAAACTTTCTATGCATGCATTAACGCTACGCATGCGTGTAATACCTTTACGCATGTGCATATGCGTGTACGCAAGCGCATAATACGTTCACGCATGCGCGTTTAATGTATAACGGACGGTATAAGCTAAGCTAAAATTATCTAATTATCTATTTCAGTTAATGTTGCAGATTGCGTTGTTCCTTAATCTTCGAATTGGATCCGGCTTATTATTTTTTGCAGACTGTTAGAGCAATATTATAAAAGTAAGTTGGAACTTTCGATTATGTCAAACAGAATTTCTGATGCTGGAGCTGCCAAAGGAATCTACAAAGCGAAAGCATGTTTCGATGTCCATCAAACAAAATGTGGCATTGCTGCAAAAAATGGATAAAGGCTCCTTTGTTTCTCTAACCATTCCGAAATCTGTTTATCAATTTCACACTGCTCTGCACAGGGGAGGGGGGGGACGTCACAGCGCGCAATGAACGGGAAGTTGATCTGTCAGCACTATCCTTATCTTCAGGGCAGATGTTTTTATTTTTTTTATTCGGCTTATAATTCCTTACTAAATGTAGTATTTCATCTCGATGTCTTCGATATGATTTAAATCAAATTCCTCGTCATTATAAATATCACGAATACAAATCAAACAGTTTTCTGGTTGCAATTTTCTGATTTTGGCTATGCGTAATGTATGCTTTACGCATGCGCGCGTTAAAAGAAATGTTTAATAAAGTAAACAAATAAATATTAAGCTTTTTTTTGTAAATTTTGATACCCTTTAGATCATAATTGCTCTTTATTTCATAAATTATGGTTTCATATTTTAAATTTTATAATTTCTGCATGCCATCTTACCAGATTTAAACTGATGATCTATAATCCGAAAAAATAGATAATCCGGAATCGCCGAAGTCCCGATGAGTCTGGATTAAAGACTTTTGACTGCATAAGAATATATTAAACATTTTAAATTCCAAACACATCTAGAATACATATGGTGTTACTTACATAAGATGTTTTGATTTCGGCATCCCAACAATCAGTTGCATAATGAGCCATTTCATTGGACATGTGTTGCCGAAATCTCAGTTTCTCTGAATTAATGCCTACTGCTATTAAGAACTGATATATTCTTGCCATAAAATAGCCTAATGTTTCATTAGCAACAATACCCTGAAATAAAATACATATAAATATTTAAAAAAAGTCAGATAATGAAATAATTACAAGAAACACAAATATATAACCAATAATTAAAGAATATTATATATTTGTCATGAAAACTCAAACATTTCTATAATTTCTCTGTCTTATATTTAAATTTACAGTCGCCCAGATGGTACAGTGGTTAGGGAAGCCTACTGCGATACCTGAGGTCATGGGCTCGGAATCCCAGAAAAGGCATAGTTTTAATTGTCTGTCCCTTCACAGGAGGCAATGGTGACCACCTATTAGGTGCCTCCACAATAAAATAGCCACTACTTTTGGCCTTATGATCGGCCAATGGGGAACAGGCAAGTGCCTGCCATTGGATTTAAAATAAATAAATAAAAATAAAATATTTAAATTTAGAAGGATTTTTCAAAACTATGAACCTTTTGTTAATTTACATATATAATTTAGCTCTTAATATTTTACATATATATGTAAAATATTAATATTGTATATTTATATAGAGAGAAAGAAAGCAATAACTTAATGCATCTTTCTTTATCTTTAGAAATATTTCCCTTTTTGCATCTTTATAATGTTCAGCAAAAAATGGTACTATGTCAAAAGTTTCTCACAATTTTGGCATCCTACCTAGTACAGCTATATTCAGGCACCATGTTGACCATAGCATATTTGACACATTATTAGCAGCAATTTCTAAAGTATGGCTACCAGAATAAGCATGTTTAAAATTAATTTTTGTTTCTATATGTTCTTTATTTAAATGCATATAAAATTGCATGAAAAAAATAATAAATATAAATTTATATTAAATTGCTTCTGTTTATGTAAATTTATTTTCAGATACAGTGAGTATTTATTCATATATACAGTATTAAGTGTGATGTATCTTACAAATATGGCAAAAGCTGCAGTCGAGACACAAATACAGAGTCTCTTTTCTAATTCTTTTGCTGTTATCATTTTTCTTCAGTGAGCCTAAAGTTTCTTCAATGATAGCATGTCTTGTGGGTCTTACTTTTTTTTTCCTGTAGGTAAAATCACCTCTAAAAAATGTCTTTCTGCTAATGTTAGAAGAGCTGGTAAACATTTAGAAAGGCCCTTCCTTTATTTTCTACTCTTGCATACTTTCCAATAATGATAATATCAAAATAAAACTTCAAATTAATATTTTTACAGCCTTTTTTTATTTAATAATAGTATCAAAATCATCTAGTGAACTTTCACTACTCCCAAACTCTTTTACGAATACTCATTTATGCTTATTCTGAATCCTAGTCTGAATAGCAAGAAATTAGCTGCATACATTCTGAATTACCCTTTAATTTATGGTACAAGAAGAGCTTTAATTACTTGTATATCAATAAAGTTATTAAATCACTGTAAAATATACGTGAAAAGCTAAGCATTGAAAGATAAAAATTTACCAAGTTACATAAAAAAACATGAAACAAATACATACTTTCGAATCAATCGAAATATAACAAAATAGATTTAACAAATTACCATTTAATAGACATCTACTGCCATCCACATAACTAACTTGACATATAAAAACACAGAAAACATATGGGCAAAAAGTAAAAGCAACAAAGAAACGAGAATGCCCGCATAGCATATGGCCAAATCAGTAAAAGCCCGAACACAGTGTCTGTAAGGTGCACCGGTAAAATAGGCAAGTAGTTTAAAATACTTAGAAAACATTTTAGTATTAATGGAGATCCATCTGGTCTCAGCTCGTGAAATGCATGAAACTTTTAATCATCAAATAGCAAACCAAATTTACTATAGATTGCTCCCTTTAATCATGACTTCACCATTCAGCAAATCCTACATTTACTTTCAAATTTGTCTATTATTCTTGTATATGCTTCAATATTAACGAGAGAGAACAGAATCGGTTAATTTCAAATCAAAATGAATAATGCTGATCAATATAGGATTTTAAAAATATATAAAAATGAAAAAAAAAAAATATTTAATTTCATTCATCTAATTTAGATACTCATCTCTGATAATTGTTATAAAAGACTTTTTAAAATAATCCACACTAATCTTCAAATGTTTAACTGGGAAATGGATAAACTATTTGTAACACTTGCAAAATTTCCTTTGGCTAATCCAAGAAGGTTGTTATTATGACATTTTATTTCTTACAGCCTTTGATTCCGAGTGCTTAATAAACAGAATCCTTTTGGTCAAGTATAATGAATAATGTAACTTTCTAAGAAATAATCAAACCATGGTAGCAACCCTGGTAGCCTTAAAAATTAAGCCTTTAAATGAGAGAGGGGAGAAACTCATATTCTAAAACACTTCACTGAAATTAGATTTTTGCCTTCCCCACAGAGATAAAATACGAAAAATTTTACACAGACTATATTTATTCAAAAGCTATTGACAGTAATATCAGTAAACAGGGTTCATAACCACATTTTAGTTAAAAAAATAAGCACCTATAAGCACTTTTCAAGCACATTTTAAGGAAAAAATAAGCACCTGTCTAATTACATTATACACAACTGCATAACCTTAAAAGAAAAATTAGACTTGTAATTTAAAATATGAGCAATGCAATATTTATTACGAGAATGAGCATTACCTCAACAATGGAAAACAATTAACTTTTTTTTTTTTTTTTTTAAATTTTAAATGACAGTTCAATTTACAGAATTAGTTTACAATGAGAGAAAAAAAACTATGCAGAACTAAACTATATTACAAAATTTAATGATATTTCAGTTGAAAATATAGAAAATAAATAATAATAAGCCATATTAATTGTATTTGTTTGGCACCTAATAATAAATACAATTTATTTTTCCACTCATATTAATATTTAAATAATTTAACTTAAATCAAAATTCTGAACATTTTCTAAATTTTCATAACAGTTTTCCCTTAACATATATCCCAAGTAATAAAAAGGCACATTTCTGAAATCAGAAGACGGGAAATTGCTTCATGCAGTCATCCTTTAACAGTAAAAGCTTAACTAACCTGCATACTCGGAAATTCCCGAATATTCCGTATAGTCGAGCGTAACTGGAAAAAGAGGAGTGGGGGAGACTGTAGCCGTTCTTTACATTTAAATTTAAGCTAAATAAATGATTTTGACATTTCGATATGTGCATCATATAAAAACCAACGGAACTGAGAAATATTCTGCTTAGAAAGCACAGTAAAACTCTTTTAAGTGTTCATAAACAAATCTCAGACTGAACATCAAAATTAATTATCAATGCAAAATACCGCAAATGTTATTGCGCAATACGTGCGGCGTAATTCTTCCATATGTGATATTACGCAATCGGAATCAACACCTGCCGGTATTCGGAGAATAAAGAACTAAATAGAGGAAACGAAAGAGACTTACTAATCTGGGGTGTTTCTGATTCTAATTTTCAACAGACTGTATTAAATTTCCGGAATAGAATCAATCTTCGCTTGGGTTGGGTAGACTGCAAAACTTTTAGTCCTATTCAATCCAGATTGGACAGCGACAAAAAAAAGTCCGCTGCTTCAATATTAGAGATTTTGCAGAGAAACTCCCAAGCTCCATACTGTATGATGTATTGGCAAAGAAAATGAAATTATTTTGACTATTCGATTACTTTCCTTTTATTTAAGCCATTCCGAATATTATTCCTTAGAAAGCTAATCTGTGTAAAAACACACCCATTTTTGGAAGTTTATCTATACTTCAGCAGTTACTGCAACTATATTATTATAAATATTCATACATGTGCTCATAATATAAGCATAACGATCACAATAAACACGAATATGAACTGACCACGTGGAATGAGAATGCAAATTATTAAAATCTTGATAGAAATTCAAACATGTGTAGTATTTGGGTGGGAGGAAAAGAATACCAAATGTACCGGAATTTTCTACCATTTTCGCAATTCTTTGGCCAATAGAAAGACGTGCACCTGTCTGTACTCTCGCGCGGACCATAGGTTACGTTAATGCAGAGGAAGAGGGGGAAAAGCAATTTCCGGAAGTATGATTCACCATCTGACGTAGCATATAAGGAAGAAAAGTTCTTTATTTAGTTTCGGCTTTGATACGGGGGAAAAATGAGCGTTCATTAAAAACAAAGGATTAAAAAAAAGCACTAAAAGCAAAAAATAAGCACTAAAAACAAAAAAATCAGGGCTTTAAAGAAAAAGTAAGCACCTATAAGGGCCTTTATATTTTATTTTCAAATATAAGGACTTATAAGCACTTGTAAGGACCACTACGAACCCTGGTAAAGGGCTCCTCCTTAACCCTTTAATTGCTTAAGACGTGTTTAAACGTTTTCAGAGTTTCCTTTAAAAATGCTTAAAATGTTTACACAAATTTCCAATCGCATGAAAAATGTTTAAGATGTGTATACACCAAATGTTTAAGAGAAAAATGTTTAAGATGTCTATATCCATTAGAAAGCCCAAATTTGGCCAAAATTGCTTAAGATGTGTTTAGACGATGCAATCTGGTCTTCTTTTCCCTACCTTTCTGCAGGCGGCTGTCAGTTGGCACAAAGCTCTTAATAGGGTGTGAAGTCTGTCTGAAAAGAACACTTTACGGAAGAGTCCTGAGAATCAAGAATCATTGTCAGACAGCAGGTGTGTATTATCTTTCTGACGACTGCAAGCTTGGAAATGAAGATAAATCATTTTACAACAGTTTGCCTTGTGGTTATTTATACAAATGAAAGTCAAACAGAACCGCTCGTTGTTACAATACATTACCGAAATTTAGAAGAAACAGGAAAAAATAACAATTGTAACTTAAGACATACTTTTAAATAAACCATATATTATACAATGTATTAAAAGTTCACCACAATTTCTGATTCGCCAAGAACAGGAAAAAATATAAATGTTGCAAACACCTATTTGTTTGCTTTCATATTTCAAGTATGGGCGTTTTTAATAGTACATTCTTCCTTTTTTGCATTTTGAAATGTTAAAACTGTGCTTTCAGCATGCCTGATTTTTGTAGTCGTATATGTGGCTGTGTGTTCCTTATAAACGCGAACTGACATATAAAAATTTCTTGGATGTCGAAAGGAAAATATTCTACTCGAAAATTTCAATTAAATCGAATAAATTCATATGGTGAAAGAATTTCTACAAATATTTGTTTTTAAAAATTTTATTATTAAGATTTGAAATGTAAAATAGTTTTAAAATCTACGGAAAAAAGAATGCGTTTTTTGGAACGAAATCTACTGGTATAAAATCGCATAAAATTAACGGACAGTAAGTTAAGTAAAACAGTTAGTGTATGGAAGGATTACATATAATGCACACAAAAAAACTAGTCAGAGGAACCATTAGCTAATGAATTAAATTGATTACATTCGAAAAATTTTGTTAGAAAAAAAACCTCTCCAAATGTCTAATGTCAATGCTGATAGCAGCACTACAAACAAAAGTTATTAAGTTCCTAACTGAATTAATCCGTTGGTATTCAATAATGGTAGTTCAGTCTGAGGTTCGAATCCTGCAAACGGGCTGGCTGCATGGGCGTTTTCGTGGTTTTCGCCAAGTGTAACGTGTATGCGAGCCAGTATCCATTAGAAGTCCTCCACGAAGGCATTTTTCCTCTTAGGCAGATAGCCCTCGAGGCTTTGCCGTACTCACATATTTACTAAAAAGATTTTTTTTTTTTTTTTTTTTTAATTATACTATATCCTGAAATCACCTAATTTTTTGTTTTCATAAATCAGATGAAAAATAAGTCACATTTGAAACCCATTCTTTTTCAAAACAGCTATACACATATAATCATAAAAATCTTTTTTTCCGCCCTTGAAATTAAGATATTCAGTTACCAAATTTTATCTCGCTGAATATTTAACTTTACTTAAAAGAGTATATTTGTATACATTTTTAAGTATATATTGTTCATTCAGAAAACAAAATTTTTCCGGAAAATAACATCCGTTTTAAAACCTAAGTAAATTTCAGCATTACATATGCCTGATAAGTTAAAATTTTGAAATCTCCTTAATATTTAAGTAGAGTTTATTTAAAGAGCAAGTTTAAAAGTCACATCAAGTTAAATTGATTAAATTTGGCAGAAAAAATAAAACAGATGTTTTTCAGAGTAATTATACAAATATTATGCTAAATATCTATAAAATATCTATCTATAAAATCTAATAAATATCTATAAATAAAAGAAATTATTAAAAAAATTATCTGCAAGATTTTTAATTTATGACAAAAACATAGAAAATCAGAAATTATATCAAATGCAATCGAACTATAAATATTGTTTTTAAAATGTTTCAGGAATCTTGCAGAAAGAATGAATATTGCACCAGATATTTTTAATATGGATTTTATTAACAGCAGTTTAACCAATCTGCATTGAAATTCATATGATAATGAATGACTCAGAGATTTAGGTAATTTAGATTAAACATGAATTAAAAGAGAAACATAAAAAAAAAAAAAAAAAAAAAAAGAGCGAGTAAATTTTAAAACCAAGTTGTTTCAAAATAAGAGTCTTTTAGAAAAGAAAACTTTTAAGATAGTATTCGCATGTGTACCCTGCAGCATTCAGACAGTCATCACAGAGAAACTAGTCATTTGCAACTTTCTTGACAGCTCACATCTATGGGTACTAATATTTATGGTAGTAATCCATCTCACTTACAGTCGCAACCCTTGATCAAGTATTCTGGGAGGGGAAAGAACTAACAATAGCAATAGCTGGCATTTTTCAGAGGTTTAGAGTTATTTTCCCGACATTTTAAGGGAAGCTTGGTCCAAAATTAGTGACATTTTTAAAGGTATTTGTAGAAAATCACTCGACCGGCTAAGGGTTAAAGCAGTTTTAATTTCCTGACCAAATGGAGCAATTTTCCTGACTAGATATAAATTACTGGGCCTCAAATTAAATATAGATTGTTTAACAGTTTTATACATTTACTACAAACAGCAATGCAATAACTAAGAATGTTATATAAATTCATCTTACTTAGTACTGTGAAGAAAACTAAAATATATATTTGGGATATGTATTTAAACCATTTAAAAAAGTAAGCAAGGTTTATGGAATAACAACACACCATTAGTAAACATTATTCCTTTAGGACTCTACAACAAAACTCAGAATTACACTGGATTGATAATATTCTCAATTTTTGTAATTATTGATCATAACATGATATCATACACTGTAATCGCTGTAATAACTTCTTAACTACATTTTTACTTTTTAAGAGTAATTACACTTCGGAAGAGGAGACAAAAAAAAATTACATAAAACAGCACATTAACAAGTGCGAAATAAAGCTTTGTGATTTAATTTATAAAATAATATCAGATATGGGAGAGAATACTTTCTGCAAGCTGTTTATTTGCCATCTTTTTTATGTGACAATTCTTGTTTACTGTATCCTATTTAAAATATGATCTCTTTAAATGTGATTTTTTCTCGACATTTTTCGAAATAAGTTTATATTTTCTATGATTATTTTCCATTTGCTCGACTTTTCAGGATTTTCCAGGTGTGGGAGAACCCAACATTAATATGTAAATTAAAAAAATAAAAATAATTATTATTATGATAATAAAATTGGTAAAAAATTGCAAGAATGAGAGGAAGCATGGCATAAAATTCCAAATAGGTGATAAAAAGAAAAATTTTAAAAAATTTACTTTTTCAACAGCATCTCCTATTGTTGTTAAAACAGCAGGTACTCCATCCATTTGATTGCATGCAGAATACAACATTAACTTCAAATCTTTCACTTTAATGAATTTTGGATGTTCCTTATGCCTTGCATCTACAAAATGCTCTATTTCGGCCATCGTAAACTCTCTAGAACAGCCAAGAAAATAGGTATAGTGACAGATATCACAGAATACATAAATTTTAATATTAAATATACAAGTAACGTTAATCACAATTCCTATAAGAAAACAGATTGAAATACATGCATTGTAATATACAGAATAGCCCTACCATGAAATCTGCTTTTGTTTTAACTTATACATCAAGAAGTTAAAAAAAAGGGGAGGTAGTATATGATGAAACTGTTATTATACTAGGTTATATTTTCCTGGTGAAAACTTTTCCTCTGACAAAACATCTTCAGTGTTTTGCTATTCTCCAGATACCTATTTCTTATGAACTAGATACTAGTCTGAAAGTCATCCGCCTTCTCATTTAGCGCAATTTATTCAGATGCAGAGACTAATACTTTAATTTAGATGAACGGAACTTGGAGATAAAGAAATCTCTTTACATCAAACTGCTTATGTCAAAAATATATTTTATTGCCAAAAGGCACCAACATATTGTTGGCAGCTAATACACAAATAGGAGTGGGTACTGTCTAATTAATGCACACATATTTCTAATGCTACAAGTAAAAAATATAAAGAATTCCAATTTAAAAATTATTTATAATAAACTTATAAACAATTATTCATAATACAAACTTTTTAATTTAAAATTCAATACAAAGAATGCTAATTAAAGTAATAATAAGTTTACAACAACAGAATATATTTGTTTATAATAATTCATTCTGAAATCCTGCAAAGCTCATGAAAAAAAAAAAAAAAAAAACTATTCATCTACATGCATACAATCTACAAATGACCTTTAAACATTGAAATTTTTTTAAAAAGAATGCAATAATAATTTTTACTTACTATATATTTTCATGTATACACCTAGAATTTTTGGCAGCAGAAATTAGGCAGTAGGCTTAGATACTAGTTCGAATCGGTTTGCATATAATTTGATCATGAAAAGGAAAATTTTAAAATTTAATAATAGAAAAATTTTACTATTTTTTTTTATTTAATCCTAATACAGTCAAAAGTCTTTAATCCGGATGTCCATAATTCGGAATGATCTATAATCTGGAATGCGTTTACGAACGCGCATAATACGTTTACACATGCCTGTTTAATGTATAACGGACGGTATAAGCTAAGCTAAAATTATCCAATTAGCTATTTCAGTTAATGTTGCAGATTGCGTTGTTCCGTAATCTTTGAATTGGATCCGGCTTATTATTTTTTGCAGATTGTTAGAGCAATTTTATAGAAGTAAGCTTGAACTTTCGATTATGTCAAATAGAATTTCCGATGCTGGTGCTCCCAAAGGATTTACAAAGCGAAAACATGTTTCGATGTCAATCAAACAGAAAATGGAATTGCTGCAAAAAATGGATAAAGGCATATCCTTTGTTTATCTAACCATTCTGAAATCTGTTTATCAATTTCACGCTGCTCTGCGGCGGAAGGGAGGGAAGCGCCGCGGCGCGCAATGAACTGGAAGTTGATCTGTCAGCACTATATTCATCTTCAGGGCAGATGTTTTTATTTTATTCGGCTTATAATTCCTTACTAAATGTAGTATTTCATCTCAATGTACTCCGTCTTTGATATGATTTAAATCGAATTCCTCGTTATTATAAATATATTTCACATTTCAAAAGATTTTGATTTATTTTAAAATAATTTTTATAAATTTTTTGAAAAACATTTTGAATTACAACCTATAAAAGTTTTGCCATCATCTTAAAGTAGATGTATTTCTAAGCATTCCTGCAAAAAATTAGAGTTCTTTATTCAAAATTTCCCAAGACATATGTGAATTTACATTTTGGCGCATTTAGAAATTTGGCATATTTATTATAAGTGATAATAACGAAAATGTGGTTTATGCACTTGGTTTTGAAAATATGAATGATTACTTTTTCCCCTCTAGTGGACATTAAAAGAAAGGAAAAGGAAATAAGGTTGCGATAAATTAAGACGTTCGCCGCGTGAATTATTCTTGGCGCAAACTGGAAAAAATTTACCAATATAAATTTTTAAATTTCTCACAAAAAATTACAAAATTTAATATCTAGGCATAATATGAGTCATAGAATCAAAATATGGAAAAAAAATTAGCATGTCATTTAAAAAAAAGTCGGATTTTTTTTTTTTTTTTTTTTTTTGTCAAAATACCTATGTTAGAACAATGCCATATATAAATCTAATATATACCCTAAGTCGCGCTTTTGAGACATAGAAAACGCAATTTGAATTTTGTCAATTGGCCCAGCAGAACGGGAGATATAGAACTGTCCCCCCTTTTTTTAAACACAGTGTACATCGCTGACAGGACCAAAATTTTGTTTATTTTTAACCGAGTGTTTGCCTTAAGTGAGTTTGTGTTAAGGGGGTTTACTGTACATGGTTATTTTCAAAACACAGAAAATTTCCATTGCCATCATAATGTCACAACTTGCATCTTCTTTAAAAACTTACCTGACTCTTATGAGACCGGTTCGAGGAGAAATTTCATTTCTAAAAGAATTTCCAATTTGCGCAGCAGCAAAAGGAAGCCTTCCTTGATTGAACTGCAAAAGACGCTTGAAATTTACAAAAATACCTTGAGCTGTCTCAGGACGCAAATACCTAAGATCAGAAAAGGAAACAAAATTATAAGATAACTTATAAATTAATATATACAAATGCATATGCTAGGAAAACAGCAAAAGGTAGAAATGCTAGTACCTTCTGATTAATGGGACACCAGTCAAAAACTGTACACAATGTAAAGATAAATAATCTTAATTTTTATTTTCATCCTTTATATTTTTTTTCTCATATATATTTACAGGGTTGCCACTCAAACAGGGGAATGAAATTCCGACTTTTCCAGGTGTGTTTCAAGAAAATTCCAGGCTATCTGTGTAACGTGCATTGGCTGTACTAAGGCTAGATTAATTACGGTACCACTTGAAAACACAAAATTTTTCCAATTACATATGACAATTATAACTATAACAGGAACAGTTTTCTAAACTGAGGACTGAGGTTAGAATCTGCCCAATCGGGATTAAAAAAAAGCTGACATTTTACAGCTAAAGGAAATCTATTTAATGTTGTTTTAAAATAAAGTATTTTATATTTATTTAGCAGCATATATAAGTAAAAAAATATGTGAACTAAATTTCATGATAGTATGGTATCATACTGCTAGAATTAGTTTCACAAGTATGTCAGAGAAAATTTCCACAAATTTGAAAGTATTATTAACTAATAACAGATACATTTAGAAGGAAAAAGTCACATTAAATGATACGAATAACATTAAAATACTTAATATTATTAATACGAATGATATTAAAATAAAGTGAATTACTTAAGGATTAAAAACTGAATTACAAAAATCGAAGGTACTTTGGCAGATACAGATATATTAAATGGTTAGACTAGATGACTGATGATTATTTTTTTTTCTATTATTTTACTGCAAAATGACAAATAAAGCACTTAAGAAAAAAGAAAAGATTTGAAAGATTTTGTTTTATATGAGAATTTACTTTCATTCAACATGCATTGCATATGTGCATGTGAATCTCTGGATTTTTGATGTTACTGAAAGATGCTGGAAACTTGTGTTGCCTTTCTAAAATACAATCTGATTGGTGCTGCAAAAATTGGATCTACACCAGCTGTCTGAATGATGCTCATCTGATGCATGATTTGCCAAGAAAGTGATTGCTTCCTACATTGGTACGAAAATCCCCTTTTGAAAGATCACAGTATGAAATTCCCTGACATTTTGGTCAATTTTTGAATTCCCTGACTTTTCCCAGTTTTCCATGTAGCATGGCAACCATGTATTAAGGATTTAATAACATGGGTATTTTCTTCATGAAGCCATGTATATATTATTTGGGTTTACATTTGTATCCCCCCATCAGATTTGATATCAACATTTATATCTGGTAGCATGTGGCATCCCATTAACTAGAACGTACCAAAATTTCTCATAAATAAATGACAGAAAATATTCAGTCACTGATTAAGCATAGTTCAAAAGATGGTCAAATGAATAACCATAGTCCAAGTTAAATTTCTCAGAAAGCTGATCAAGTCCTTCACACTGATGTGTATGAGCCAATATAGTATATAAATCAAATAAGATACAAATCCATCAATCCATCAAAAAATATGATGACTATCCAGGCTAATGGCAGATCTCTAATTGAATCTCCATGATATCTGCTCAAACTACTAGGCATCCGAAACTCATTGTAGTGCAAACACAACTAAGAATTTAACTATTTATATTTAAAAAATTCACACTCAGCTCTACTTGCAATCCTTAACAAGAGTAATCTGAAAGCCCAACTTCTCTAATAGGATAATATTAAGGAAGTTAGGCTCTTTAAAGTTTTAATATGTTGTTGTATGATAAATTTCAGTGGATATCCAAATCATGGCTAGAAGATGCAACCGGTAGCATTTTGGCCTTGCACTCCCTGCCCTCAATGTTCAAATCCCTATGCTAAACTTTTTCTTCTATCACCTCATTTGAGGGGGGGGGGGGCTTCAGCAAGGTGCAGTACATTTTGGAAACTACAGAGTTGTTCAAAAGAATAAACTGACCTCATGGATACATTTTTATTGCAGAAAAGAAGTGAAAAAAGGAGCAAAAAGTATTCTACTGATAGTGAAGTTATATTTCATGTCCTACAATGTTTCAAATAGGTTAAGGGATCATTAGCTTACAACTAGTTTTAGTTGTGAACTCCTGAGAGCTCCATTGGGTGCCTTCTGGATGTTTTCCACTATTTTCTTCGAAACTTACAACCACTGTGGATGTATTCCTTTATGCAGATGTGAAAATTATCAAGCTAGTGCCGAATGTTTCCAATATAAAAAATGCAGAATGTTTTTCTACTTAGAAGCCACTCTTCCAAGCATATAAACAAGCAGTTGGACACTGAGATAGGATCACGCATCCAAAATGGCTTGCTGGCAACTATTCAAAACTTAGCCTGTATTCTGATAATGTTTTATCACATACCTTTGAATGAGAATCTTATTGAGTTATCTTGCAACAACAGGCTGAAAGCAAAATTTGGCAGCATGAAATTGACAGAATTTTGGATTTCAATGAAAGACAATGTACATTTCAAAGTAATAAGACTCTGTGAATTTTAACTTCATTTTTGATGTTGTATTTGTGTGAAACTTGGTCAGCAGTCATTGTAATAAAAAGCAGTTTAGAACAGAAATCAGTATGGAAAAGGAAATGTAGCTGTGTCCAGTTTAAGTGAACTACAGACTCATCTATCACATCAAATATTAATTTACTGTCAAAAAAGTTAAAAAAATACTAAACAAAATACACAAGTTTTATTTATTTGTATCTCTTACTTGTAATTAGTCATGGTTTTACTTAGGGTAAGTAAGGTACTATGGAACAATTTCAATTGAAAAGAGGTATCACAGCTCGAACGGAGTTTGGGAACCATTGGCTTATACATTTGCAATGTAATTAAATTAAGAGAAAATTTTAAAAGATAATGGCTAATATATTTGACTAAGCAATTAAATTAATAGATTTTGTTATTTAGATGCTCTCTGTTTTTATTATTTGTGATATAAAATTATGGATGAATTCTATAGATAGAACGGTTTAATCTATTATTCCTACTAAAATCTTTGATAAATTATTTTCTCATTTTAGTGCATGAATCATCATTTTAAATAAAATATTCATTTTAAATTAAAGCTTCCACAAAGCTTTCTATAAAAGCCTTTTCTTAAAAATTCTATTTTGTTTTTTGCTTTTTAGTCTCAATTACACATTATCAAAGATGAAATTTTGAGTTAGTAAAACACAAGCAATAAATTTAAAAAAAAAAAATATGAAATAAAGAAAAATAACTAAACGACATTCAGGGAATGAAAAAAAATCACTTTGAATGTTCAGTTTCAGAAACTGGATATAAGATATTCTTAATGAGCATTTTACTTGAAGCTAAAATAAGAAACCAAGTATTGCAAATTCGTCAATGAGTGCACAAAGATGGCAAACTTCTTCATTCAGTGTGCCAAGATGGCAAAGCCAAAAGCAAATTTTGTAAAAGAAACACTTTTCTTGTTGTATGTTTCAGGAAAATTTTAAAACAAATTTTTAAAAAATTGAAAATCGCTCAATTAATATTTTGTTATCATTCTTGTTTTAAAAAGAGAGCAAAAAGTTTATTTTATAATCTGTGAAAATTGCAAAACTTTATATTCAATATATTTTTAGATGCTGAAATTTTAAAATTATAAATGTCAAACAGTCTAAAAATTGAGCAAGTTAAAAAAATTCAAAAATTAGGTTTTAATTTTTATAGAAGCTTCACTGAAAAGACTTTTTTCCCCACTGCATTCCATGGTGGTGATAGTGGGGAATCAAAAATATTTATGCTTAGTTCATTCCTTAAAAAAAGATATGTGCAAAAAGTCATTTAAACATTAAATTAAAAAAATTAAAATACTATATCACAAAAATTAAGGGAAATATGAGCAAATAAAAGGTGAGGAAAATTATACAGCAGTTCAGATGATGCAAGAAAGGTCACTATTTTGAACAATTTGATAACACTGCTTCTTTATTGTGCTCTTCTAATCCATTTAAAAGATTTCTTGACCAGGTGAGTATAGCTCAAAGGGATAATACTTCGGACATGGCATATTTCTTTCAGAACTGCTTCAGCTTTCTTGTTTATTTTGCTCTCCACAACAAAAAAATTTATTACTGATCAGTATGGAAAAAGAAATGTAGCTGTGTCCAGTTTAAGTGAACTACAGACTCATCTATCACATCAAATATTAATTTACTGTTAAAAAAGTTAAAAAAATACTAAACAAAATACACAAGTTTTATTTATTTTTATCTCTTACTTGTAATTAGTCATGGTTTTACTTAGGGTAAGTAAGGTACTATGGAACAATTTTAATTGAAAAGAGGTATCACAGCTCGAACGGAGTTTGGGAACCATTGGCTTATACATTTGCAATGTAATTAAATTAAGAGAAAATTTTAAAAGATAATGGCTAATATATTTGACTAAGCAATTAAATTAATAGATTTTGTTATTTAGATGCTCTCTGTTTTTATTATTTTTGATATAAAATTATGGATGAATTCTATAGATAGAATGGATTTAATCTATTATTCCTACTAAAATCTTTGATAAATTATTTTCTCCTTTTAGTGCATGAATCGTCATTTTAAATAAAATATTCATTTTAAATTAAAGCTTCCACAAAGCTTTCTATAAAAGCCTTTTCTTAAAAATTCTATTTTGTTTTTTGCTTTTTAGTCTCAATTACACATTATCAAAGATGAAATTTTGAGTTAGTAAAACACAAGCAATAAATAAAAAAAAAAAAAAAAAAAATATGAAATAAAGAAAAATAACTAAACGACATTCAGGGAATGAAAAAAAATCACTTTGAATGTTCAGTTTCAGAAACTGGATATAAGATGTTCTTAATGAGCATTTTATTTGAAGCTAAAATAAGAAACCAAGTATTGCAAATTCGTCAATGAGTACACAAAGATGGCAAACTTTGTGCACTCATTGATGAACTCATTGACAAAAAAATGAGATATACATTCAACAATCAATATTAATTTCCGTAAATGGTACAAGAATTAATATTGACAGCAGAATTTTTCTGTAATATCCTAATTCAATTATACAGCAAATTATCAAAATTCATGTTATTCAAAGCTTCTGCTCGAATTAGTTTTATTCAAAAGCCGAGAAGTATCAGAACTAGGCTTTGACTGAATAACTGCCAGAAATTCTGTGACATTTATGTGATGCCACATTTGAGAGATCCTAGCTCCCTTGCACTCAATATGAATAATTTTTGTATATTCAACACATAATCTCTTAAGATTACAAGAAGACAGTCGTCTGGATCGTTAATTTGATTAATAACAAGGTAAGAAATATCTTTCAGTAATAAAAGGAATTATTTCATACCCTTTAAGATTTCCAGTAGGACCTATTGAGGTACTAAACATGAGATTAAATTCCATAGCATCCGATAAATCATTTCCGGTATTTGGAGATTTCACATCAAACCTTCTCAGCAAAGCATTCATTTCTTCTTTGGAACATCCATCCAACTAATTTAACACAAGAAAAGACAAATTTCATAACAAAATATTTCATATAAATTATACGTTTTAGCAATCTGAAATACATAGCTGCCCATAATTTATCTGTCTTGCTATGAGCTACAATGAAATATCAATACAGTTCAAATGTCTATACTTTGTGCTCCTTTTCAATATCATAAACATACACACACCAAAAAAAAAAAATTTTTTTTTTAGAAAATTCAGAATAATAAATTTAATGGCCTTTTTTATTTTGCATATAAGCAAAAAAAGTTTTGAACAATAAAACATTATCACACATTTTTATCAAAAAAGCTAGTATCTAATGCACAAATATCAGCATGCTTTTCTGGAATTCAATATAGATCATGAATTACTGCAAACCTTTCCTTTCAGATACATCTCATTTTTGAGTGTATACAGGTATATACCAAAATTTCTTGCCTACTGAAGTACTCCAAGATTACACTGAGGAATAAATTATTAGAAGGTTTTTTTTTTTTTTTTTTTTTTAAGAAACATATCAGGCCAGAAACTTCTGGATCTCCCTATGTACATTCTGATGCCTTCTAAAACTAATATTAAGTGATTAGCATATGTCAGAATTTATTTGTTTACAAATTTTAGCACTGAATTTTAATTTGAATGCACTTTGTCACCAATATTTTTATGTTCTACACAGCTAGCAAGGTTTTTAAAATCACTAGCAAAGAAAGAAAGATTATTAAAAACAGTTGCAGAATTTTCTACCTTTGAAAATGGATAAAGAAAATAAAGCTAAAAAACACTGATATTTTTTTTAATAATCCAAAACTTAAATTCTGGTATTTTTTTCAAGTTACTTATTCTAATTGCACGTGCATGAAATATAATGGCAAAATTAGCATAAGGATTCAATTTGGAGACCTTACTCTTTCAATTTTGTACACAGTACATATTATATGTTTTTATGAAAGAATTTTTTTATTTTCTTAAAAAATAAAGTTATATTTGTATTCAATACATCTTGATTAAATAATTCTTAAGTTATGAGTACGTTTTGGTTGCTACTCATGTGCAAACAGATGAGCAAAATTTAAAGTAAGAATTGAAATGGAAAAACCAACAAAGAAAAAAGGCAACAGAAAAAGATGATCTACAATTCACAAAATTCTCTAACCAATGCAATCTCAGTCCAAAGAAGTGCAGATTATCAGAATTATACCGAATAGTTTTCTACATATTACATGAGTAACAATAAATTTTATTAAGGAATTAACAAATTTCAGTAAAATCCCATTTACAATGAATAAAAATTCCAAATATTCAACTGTCTACTACATCTACCTCTGCAAGAGTGAATTATGAAGTCCTACATTCAAGGTTAACAAATCTGTATGCTCATAAAATATATACTTTCTACAGTAATTATACCTAGAGACATATCAAAAAAAAATTCTCCCATCTAATCAATAAACATGTACCAGGATGTATGAAATCAAAAGGTTATTCAAGTACCTTGAAATAATGAGAAGTATCAAATTTAATGATGAATGAATATATTGCACCTAAAAAACTAGAAAACATACGATAACAGTTTCTAGTTTTTACAATTTTTCACCATCAAAATAAGAAATAAATGAATAACAAACTACCTAAACATAATTTTCTAGTTTACTTCACTAAAATATAATTTTCACTTTTTATACCTTTACAATGATGTCTTCATATTCTGCATACTGCTCAGGAGTTATATTTTTGTCTGTCATCAACTTTTCCAAATGAGCTGTAATAATAATGGATAATTATTATTAGTAAATGGAAATTAATAATTAAAGCAAACATTACTACATAAAAATTAATAGAAATTAATAAACAAAGCAATCATTGTTACACACAAAATGCAAAGAAACGAAGATACTATCACATTATCTGCCCAACCCTGACAAGAATGACTAGGCAAAACATATTGCCTATATAGGCAACCCAGAATTTTACAAAAATGTATTTATCTGACAACCCACTACAATGATTATGCATGCATTACACCAGCACATAACACTATCATCCATCTCAGTACTAGTGGTAATGTGTATAGTTTTGAAATTTGAGGGTCATTGCAGCAACTGTGGTTCCTGTTTATATGTGGAGTTTTGTTTTAATTGTTAAGGAATTATAATGACACTGTGATGTTTGCTTGCTAACGGGAAGAAAATGTTGAATTTTTTTCAGTGGCATGGGATTTTAACTAGTAGTAGAGAATGTAGGAATGTGCATTCCATGAAGTTAATTCATGTAATTCTCAGCCCCCCCCAATGTGTACATGGATGACACAACAGAAATAACGACCTAGTAATTTTGTGTAAATGCATTTTACTCAGCATAATAATTTCCTTCAGTTACAGTTACATGTTCCAACGAGTTACAAGCTTCATAATCTGGTATTGCTAAAAAGTTTGCTCAGCAATGCTAAAAATCCTGCAGTTCTCTGAATTTTTTTATGTTAAAACAAATTGCTGTGCACATGGGCAGAAGAACAGGAAGAAAAAAAGTTAAGTGCTTTATTATGCATGTTTGTTGCATTTTTAATTTAGTTAATTTGTGTCTGTTTTATGAAACTCTTAGTGTTTTATCATGAATATTTCTTGCATTTTTAATTGTGTTAGTTCAATGCTGTTTCATGTAATATTCAGCATGCTGCCATTTTTTAAATGGTTATTGTTTTTCACATGTTAAAGCTGTCAAAAAATTAGTTGTCAACAACTGCCGATTTTAAGGGAGGGATAGGCATATAACATGAATGTACTGAATTAATTTTAATATATACAGTACAAAGTCCATAATCTGGACACATCAGGACTTCGGCGATTCCGGATTAGGGGTTTTTCCGGTTTATAGATAATCAATTTAAATCTGGTAAGATGGCATGCAGAAATTATACAATTAAAAATATGAAACCGTAATTTATGAAATAAAGAGCAATTATGATCTAAAGGGTATCAAAATTTACAAAAAAAGCTTAATATTTATTTGTTTACTTTATTAAATTTCTTTCAGTGCAAGTTGTTTAAGTTGCTTCGTTTTTTTGTGCTAATACTTTCTCTTTAACTCTATAAACAAACATCATGCCTTCAGTTACAAAGTTCCACTGTTCAAGTCCTGTAACTGCTGCGTCGAGAATACCGACTATCGAAATTTTTTCGTTTTCTATAACCTCTCTGTCACTTTCTTCACTATCGGAAGCAGTATGGCAATATTTCAGAATTGGAAACTCTTTTTGACATAATCGAAAGTTCAAGCTTAATTTTTATAAAATTGCTCTAACAGTCTGCAAAAAATAATAAGCCAGATCCAATTAGAAGATTAAGGAACAGCACAATCTGCAACATTAATTGAAATGAATGCCTTAGAATCAGTAAAGATAATTTTAGCTGAGCTTATACCGTCCATTATACATTAAACGCACATGCGTAAAGCATACAGAAAAAAATTTTGTGGCTTTGAGGTCCGGATTATAGATCATTCCGGATAATGGACATCCGGATTACAGACTTTGTACTGTATATATATATATAGAGAGAGAGAGATATCAAGTATACAAAAAAGTTTGTGCCATAGTTTTCATTCAGAAATAACAACCTAGTAATTTTGTGCAAATGATTTTATTCAGCAAAATAATCTCAGCTTCAATTACGTCTTCCGATGAGCAACAAGCTTAGTAAAAGTTCTTGTCTTTAGAACCAAAAAATTATTCTGCGGCCTACATGGCATCATCTTGGATTAAGAACTGTTGTTAGTATCAAAACCAAGTGGTAGTCATATGAACCAATGTTGTATGTTGATCGCCTCCTTAGTCACTTTCACCGTATGAAGTCGTATTCTCTTGAAAAATAATCATTCCTTTCCTTCTGACTTAATGCTGGCTGCCTCAGATGCAGTGCATCTGCAACCTTTGCAACAATCAGAGGTACACCTCAGCTGTGGTTTTGCCACTCTCTAGCGATTAAAAGGGCATAACACCAGCAATGGTCCAGAACACACAGAGCAGTATCTTCTGCTAATGGAATGTTTTGTTTAGGGGCAGATGCCATAGAACCAGGGGATGGTCAATATTATTTTCTTATGTGATTACTGTGCAAGACCCATTTCTCATCATATGTCAATACCTGGTCAAACAATAAGGTTTTCTGGTGGGGTAACAGTAATGAAGAGGAAACGGTGCACTGCTGGAGTTTTGTTTCCTTCCTCAGTTGAAACATGAGGAATCCACTTACTGAGCTTCACGTCTTTCAAAAGATGTGCAGATGCAATCAAATGGTTTCCTCCGACATTCCAAATCCTTGTTCAAGTTCCTTGCACATTTGATGTGGATCATGCTCAATGTCCTTCTTCAGGAGGCTTCATCGATAGTGGATGGATGCTCAATTCTTGTACTGAAGGTTTTTATCTCCTAATGCAAATCCACTAAACAGTGAACCACATATCCTAGTAAATGTAAATTCACTTCATAGCCAAAAATGGGCTGCACTCGAGAGAGCATTAAAGAGGGGGGGGGGGAGAGAAAGTAAAAAAATAATGAAAAGAACAAAGTAAAACACATAATCGCAAGCACACACACATTAAAAAAAAAGAAAAGAAAAGAAAAGAGAAAGAGAGCTCTAACTTTGAATTCTGATTCTATTCTTATTATTGTTTATAATTTTCATAACATCCCATGAAATTTTAATATTTCTCTTAGAGTAATAATCACGTTCGCTGGTGATTTCAAAATCTTATTGGAGACCAACAGTTAATTCAAGATTTCAAAAATGCATAGTATCACATACTACATTACAAGTTTCACAGAATGAATTGTTCTGAACATCAAATCTTGATAAATATTGTGAGAAGCAGCCATGGCCCAAAACAAGCTGATTGAAGTTGATATCATTCACGATTTTCATTTTCTTTTTCCCTTTTAAAAGTAAGAGATCTTTATTTCTGTACAACATGTATTCCAAGATTCCAGTATATTTTTGAACATAACGGAAATGGCCTTTTGTCTTGAAACTGGAATATCAATAGCATAATCAGCATATCTGTAATGCGTGTCATCCCGACAAGGTATCTGACACCTTTCGTTTGAATTTCATTTTTCGCTCCAGTGGCAGAAACTTCTTTGAGTACCTGATATATATGTTACCGGCAAAGTATCAAATATCGGCATTCTATAGCATGCCTGGGCATTGTACACTGTGAAAAAAAAGAGGGGAAAGTTCTATATCTCCAATTCTACTGGGCCAATTGACGAAATTCAACTTGCCTTTTTCATGTCTTGAAACCATGACTTAGGATATTAGATTTGTATATAGTGTTGCTCTATGATAGATATTTTGACAAAAATCAAACTTCTTCTGAAATAACACACCAATTTTTTTCCATATGCAGATTCTAAGACTTATATTATGCCAAACTGCCAAGTTTTGTTAAAAATTGCATTAGTAGTTTTTAAAAAATTAGCTGTCAAAATTTAAGCTCTTCCATGTTAATTGAATTTGGTATATATTTATTAACAACTCTTTTTTTCATTACACTTATTTGATTCTTCCTTTCATTTTTCGAAATTTAGGTTCATTACAAATAAAATTCACTCATTTTTTACGATTTATTTTTAAAATTTGGATTTTTAAGTAAATTTTTCGAAAAAAATTTTGAATTATAACCTTTAAAATTTTTTAAATCATCTTATTAGATTTATAAGATGTATATAAGTAGATTTATTTCTAAGCATAAATGCACAAAATTAGTTTTTTGGTACAAAGAATAAAAAGCTTATTGCAGATGTAACCTATTTTCAATTTACTGGGAGCAGATAAACCCAGCTGCAAATTAAACGCCCCCTGCCCCATCCCATTGCAGAAAATTTATATCATAGACTGTCAAAAAACAAATTTTATGCACATTTTTATGCTATTTATAACTTAGTTCCTACTGATGTTTATTCTTCTGTAACTTCCGGAGAGTTCTTTTTGTTTTGACTATTGATTTAAATTATGTAATTAAATGAATCTGTCCTCCAGATTAAACTACTTGAATACAACAGTAACTTTATTAACAGTATTGTTCTGTTCATAATACGGGTTATTTCTCTAATGTGCTTTTTAAATTTCCCTTCGATTAACTGCGATTTGAATTAACCAAAGATATTTTCCTCTAAATGGGGAGTTGAACGCATATTAATGATAGGAGAACGAAATATACTTTCTTTGTTCAGAAGCAGTTCGATCAAGATTCAAATCTCTGTGAACAGGCTTGCTATATGCCATTTTTCAGTGTTATTCTCGCATATAACGTGGCTAAAAGGCAGTTTTCTATAAAAAGCATTCACGGTGGCATCAGGCTTCCCTTTCCATAGACAGATAGCCCCTCGAGTAACTTTGCTTACATCAGTAACCATTTAGGAGTGTAATGCTAAAGGCACAGTAGTACTCTACAGTTTGCAGCTTGGCCTGACCAAGTTTCCATTGATTGACTAATATTTCAAAAGGATGTTGGCATTGAAAATATGATGCACTCCCTGCACAAAGAAAGGGGGGCAGTTCTATATCTCTTGTTTTACTGGACAGACTATCAAAATTTAGCTTGCGTTTTCCATGTCTTGAAAAGCAGGACTTCAGTTATATATTAGATTTATATATAGAAGTCTTCTAAGATAGGTTTTTTTGACACAAAATCGGACATTTTTCTGAAATAACAATACCAATTTTTTTCCATATTTCGATTCATAGACTCGAACTATACTAAAGTGCTAAGTTTTGTAAAAATAATACAAGCAATTTTTAAAAAAGATAGCTCTCAAAATTTTAGCTCCTCAATGTTAATTGAAATTGGCATATATTTATAAGTATCCCTTTTTTTTATTATACTTACTTAATTCCTTCTTTCAGAATTTGAAATTTAGGCTTAACCCAAATGTATTCACATTTTTTATAATTTTTTCAAAAATTTTTTTTGTTATAACCGATAAAACTTTTAACATCATCTTAAAGTAGATGCATTTCTAGCACACATGCAAAAAATTAGTTTTTTTATTCAACATTTTCTAAGATATACATGTATTTACATAACGGCACATTTTGAAATTTGGCATATTTGCTATAAACGAGAATAACGCTAAATAGAGTTTATGCACTTTGTTAAAATTATTTGAAAGTAATGAGCAATGCCTTTTTTCCACTCATGTAAAATGAAAAAAAGGAAAGGAAAACGTGTTGCTGTAATTCCTTTTTGAACCTCTCCATAAATTTTGTATCAAATTTTACAAAATTTAATATTTAGGCATAATTTGAATCATAGAATCGAAATATGGAAAACATTTGGCTTTTCATTTCAGAAAAAGTATAATTTTTTGTCAAAATACCTATATTAGAACAGTGCTGTATCTAAATCTAATATATATCCTAAGTCGTGCTTTCGAGACATGAAAAATGCAATTTGAATTTCATCAATTGGCTCAGTAGAACGAAGGCTATAACACTGTTATTCCAAATATGTAAAAAGAAGAGATGATACAACATAATAAATTTATATTTCCTATCTGGCTGAGACTGGGAATCAGTAAGATCTACCAGACAATGGAAATTAAATTCAGAAACAATCAAAAGTTTCACAACAATGCCCTTTTTAATTTATTTTTGGTGGTTGACAACTCACAAAGGTGGTTGTGCAGCTCAACATTGTTACACGTAACAATTCTGTATTTAGTTGAAAATTCTTTCAACATTCTGTCACATTGGCCGTGTAGAGTACTCAAATGAGTTTTCATGAAGCATGAGAAATAATTCAGCATTCATGATGTAATACTTTATAGTACTGATGCTTTCTTTAATAGGATAAATGAATGTACTTTTGTTTTTCACAAATATCACATCTAAGCGATTCAGCAGCCAGTAGTCCCGTGGCTCCTTCTTAGTAGTAATTTTGGTTTTTTACATAATTTCTTATCTTCTGGTAAATAGTTTTGGTTCTTTGAAAAGAATCAGAAATGTATTTCATACTTTGCCGGGTTTGACATTTGCCATTCTATAGAATGCCTAGGAAATATGTAAAATATGACTCATTTCATACATTGCCTGCTAGTTTTAGACATTCTATATAGTTTGAAATCTGGCCAGATTTCACACTTGATGGTAACTTATACAAAAGTTCTGTCAACCAGATAATTTTTTAGTAAACACTGGTCACAGACATATACCTCCAAATAAAAAAATGTTTTAAATGATGTAAAGATTCATGTTTTGCAGAGTTCGTACACATTTTTGCACATGGAAATTAAGTACTTTTAAAGACCATTACTGAAAAACATTAAGGACCTATGAGCAAATAGCAAATTAAAAAATTCAATTAAAATATTATCTGTGCCTGAACTTCACTTTTGTAATACCATCCAAAAAACAAAATAGATCAGTAAGTATGATGCATTATTATTAAACATAACTTAATTAACATAATTATTAATAAGTTTGAGCATAAAATATACTTTATGAAATTTATCAAACAGCATTAAATATTTTAGACTTACAATAGTTTGGCATATTTGAAAGAAGATAAGTGACATTTTATTTATGTTTTACTAATAGTTAGTTTCATGCTGAGTTTTTTTATGTCTCATTACTTGCTCAATCTAGAGGTTTAGTAAATAGCAGGTAGATTTTATGTCAAGCATCATAGGTTAAAATGAGAAATAAAATCATAATCAGAATGATTTATAATAAAAGACTGGCTGTTGTCATCTCTGCTCCTTACCTAGAGAGAGACCTACTGATCAGAACAAAACTGAAAGGACTGATGTGGGCACAGTTAACTAGTTTTGAAAGTTAGTTGGGCTCTGTCTGTTGCAGTTAGTGTCGTAGCTCCATGTAGAGTTCCAGGGGTTGTAACCCAGTTAATATACTTGAAGGTTCCAATAAGCCACTAAAGCACCAGAGGTGACACTAAGTTGCTTTGTATTATTTTAGGTCTTGCTAGATACTAAGAATAAGTTTTATATGAATTTTCACATTTTTGTGTTTTACCTTGTACCACTAAGGAATAATGAAAGGCAATAACTCACTTTATTAAGTAAAGATAATTTTTAAGGGTAAGCAGTTAGTTATAAATTAAATTACATAGTTAGATAACCTTAGTCATTATGGATTTATATGACTACAATTAAATTTTACTTATTTTTTAACAATATTGTTAAAAGTCAATATTAAAATCACAATCTAATAAAATTTCACACTTGCAAATATATGCAATTTATGTCATTGATTCTTAACCAATATTAGGATATTTATACATTAAAAGTAGCAACAACATTCAAATATTTATGCATCTTTTTAATTTGAAGCCTTCCCAGACATTTTGGATTAATTTATATCAATTTTCTTCTCTTTAAACATCTTTCTTAACAATTAAAAATTTATTTGAATACACAAACCAATGTTCTCACTAGTTTTTTCGTGTTTTATCTCCTAACTTGTTAACCTCTCCACAATGTACCTATGAGGGTTTAATTGATCTGGTAAAAATTAAATAGTCCAAAAACTCCCGACAGAAGTGAAGCAAGTTATCGCTATGTCTCAAAGTAACTACAAAGTTAGACAAAGGTTTATATAAGCCTTGTATTTAAAAAGAACTTAAAGGCATGTTCTTATGCTGACCTATTCAGTCGCAGCTTGTGGTGATGTAATTAAACAAGAACAATCAGCAAAATTTATGATTTACAGAGATAAGTTTAATATTCCACGTGATTGCACCAGGTGGGAAAATGCCTAGCATCAGACCTGTGTATGATTCATTAAGACATATTAGATGAATCTTTTAAATTGCCAGTTTTCAATTTCTTTATTAATAAAAAAAAATTCCTTTCTATAATGCCTGTCCATGTGATAAGATTAGAAGCATTTTTAATATTTTCCATGCTTGTGTCTAGTGAAAAGTAAAGAAAATAAAGGGAAGATAAGCATGTTAAGAAAGAGATTCTAGTATCAGAAGTAAAACATTCAAATATTATGTTTTCATTGTTTTTCGAGATGTTCTTCAAAAAGTAAGAAATTCATTGCAAACTTTCTGTAAGATATATCCATAATGTTTTAATACCATTGACACATTTTTCATTTTGTCACGTTTTTCTAAAATCTTCTGAATGGTGGGTCTATAAATCTTGCCTTCAAATCCTTCTAAACTTTCCAAGTTGCAATGTCTAATGTCCCAAAGAAAAATCACGCCTACCAATTTTGTAACAGCAAACAGCTACAAATATTAAAAAAAAAAAAAAAAAAAAAAAAAATCAAATGGAAAAAGTAATTTTATAGAGAAATTGATGCATATTCTGAGAATTCTGAATACTCTAACAATTACATGAAAAAACTCTTATCATGAAAAAATTAAAAAGAAGATACTTTTTAATTACCATGTTATTTTTTAAATATAATTTCAATATATTATCGTTATTTTAATGATATTTATCAATGTCAGAATGTTTAAAAAAAATCATAGAAAAATTTCCAGATCTTGAAATTTGAAATTTTCTATCGAAACTGATGTTAAAAATCACCAAATGTTGATAAGTCACCAAATTTAGAGCCGTTCATTAAAAGAATTCACATCCCCAAAAGCGAAAAGTTGTTTAAGAGCTCTTCATTAAAAAAAGTGAAATAATTTTGAAATAATTGTTTCACTTCTTGCTCAGAAACTCGAGTATCTCACCATTTATATCAGAAAAAGGAAAAATCATAACCCATTCAAATAACCATATTTATTAGTGAATCACCAAAAGCATACCTCCAAACTGCTAATTCATACTCAAAATGGCAGTCGTAAAAACAGGCAGAAATTTCACATAATTAAAATTAAGGATCTTCTGCCAATTTTGGCCAAAATTAAGGACTTTTAAGGACCAAAGATCGATTCTAAAAAACTTAAAAACTCTTAAGGACCGTACAAACCCTGGTTTGGATATTTTTAATTTAAAGAAATCAATTTTGTAAAAAT
The DNA here is from genome assembly GCF_044657685.1 of Stegodyphus dumicola. Lineage (NCBI taxonomy): Eukaryota > Metazoa > Arthropoda > Arachnida > Araneae > Eresidae > Stegodyphus > Stegodyphus dumicola. The sequence continues at coordinate 179,698,183 of NC_140776.1, read as the reverse complement.
TGTGAAGTCTAACTTTTTTAACATCCATCTGGTCCCTACATTTATATTCAGGAAAATTTTTTATTATATTAAAATATAAAAATGTGATATATTTTTATGTGGAAAAATGTCACTTAATGGAAAAGGTGTCACTAATGCTCATCAGTTACTTCCTTTAAATTCAGTTAAATCTTGGCGGTTTTCGCTGCCAGAACTGAAATTTCATTCATGTTAATTGCTTGCCTTAAGTGAGTTCGTGTTGAAAGGATGGTTAACTGTATTAGCCAAAAAATGCAATAAAACGGAATAGGTGTCACAAACACATCAATCGCAAGTTACTGATTACTATAGTGTACTCTTGAATTCATCATAAGTTATCTGTTTACTAAATCATGACTATACATCTTTATTATTCTTCCACAGGAAAGAAAAATGTTATACAAATAAATTATACTGGTTATCAAAATTAAAGAATAATGAGAAAAAATATGCTAAGTTAATGTTGCAACCAATGTCGTAGTTATTTAAGTTAATTAAATACTACTGAACACAAAATTGCACTTCCGTGCATATGCTAATGCCATTTTTTTTCATTAAGTATCAGTTATGATTTATTTCTGTCATTATCCTTTAATTTTGATGACCAGTGCATTAAACATCATCAAGATGCAGAACCACCTTAGAAAATGAGATTTCTTTCCGATTTTTCTACATGACTTATTTTAAATTATCAGCAAAATAATTTAAATGTTAACTTTTATAATATAACACAGTTACTTCAATGCATCTACAAACATTTCATGAATCTATTTACCTTTTATTAAATGATCTAGTCTGAAGCATTCTCCATTTTTCAGATCTTTAACCATCAGGTCTGCAAATCGGTCAACATGTCCAGAAGCTCTTTGAACAAATTAAACACTCTGTTAGTTTAAAAATCACAAATTAATTTATGTCTCAGAAAAATTAATCAGTTTAATAATAGCTATAGAATTTAAAATCATAATGTGGAATTTGAAAAGTAATCATGAAAAATATTATCAAAACAACACAATATAAAATCTGTGAAATAAATTAAGCAATATTTTTTAAAGTTAACATGATTCTCTACAATCCATTTTAATAAAATCTTATTCAATACAAATAATGATATACTTGAATTTAGGTTTACAAGACAGTCATATTTCTCATACAATTACTTATCTAAGATAAAATTCTAACTTTAATTTGCATAACCCTTTAAGTCTTCTTTTAGTTAAAATGGTAACAAGCTTACAATTAACTTATGACTGCCTTATGACTGACAATTAACCCTGCCCATGACACATATCCTTACAAAATGGCAAAAGAACTTTTATGCAATAAGAATGATAAAAATTTTTGAATAAAAATCTTAATTAACTAACAGAAATAAAAGAAAGACACAATTTGATTATTTTTAATCTAATTTCAGTATATCATAATCTATGCATTCTTCTCACTTTCTCTTTCTTACTTTAAATATATTCATATGAATATGTGAAAAGAATGTATTAATTATTGAAGCATGGTCACGTTTTGAATCAACTGAGCCTCGTGTTTTTATTCAGAATGTTTAGTCATTAATAAAGATGTGCAACTAGCCATGATTGTGACTAATTCAGGCATCAGCTTTATCATCAAGTTCTACATCATCATACAAATAGATTATTACATACATATACATGTAATGATTTGGCAATGCATACATAAGAAAGTAGCAGATATAGGTGAACTTAATTATTTCCCTTTTAATCATGGCTGACACACATTTTCATCAAGCTAACATAAGTAAAATGATCCTGCTCTAAAAGAATTTTCACATCGATACAGATAAACCTATGAAGTATATCTTTTTGAAGACCGCAGTCAGTGGCAAGTTGCAAGAGTGAAGCAGAAGTGAAAAGTGATGCATTCAGACAAAAATGTTTGGTTCTCAATTGAAATCTTTAATCTGATTGACTAAAATGTTCCTGCATTGTAGCATTATATAATATTGTATGATGAAGATTAATTTGAAATGATGCAATTTAAATTGATATAGTATAAACATTTACTATTTTAGAATAGAAAGGTCAATATACCCAAATTAAAATGAAGAATAAACGACTGCTTGCAAGTTTCAAGTTTAATTACGGACACCCTATATATCGTCCCTCTAAATATAGACCTCTTTTACTGTATTTAGCACAAAATATGTCCCTAACATACCTTTTTTTTAAAGAGATTTCTATCAAATATTTTTAGTGCATTAACTTTTCAAGGCTACATAAAACTCTTTAATTGTGAATTTCAAAGAGATTTCTACTGAATTTTATTTCCACAACATAATAAAACTATCTAAATAATGTTTTATCAACCTTTTGCATGACAGATATATTATTCCTTATTTCATTCTTTTCAAGATCTAATCTAAGGTGATAAAATAAAAGAGTTTATGTAAAACTGAAAAAGAATTAAAAAAAAAAAAAAAAAAAAAACACACAGACTAAAGTGAAAATGTACAGTGTCTCACAAAAGTGATGGGACACTTGTGCTTTACAAAAGGAAACTATAGTAAACTTAATTAAAAAAAACATGTAAAAATTTTTTGTGGGTATGTTTCATACTTAAATTTAGTAACAATTATTACATAACATACATTTTCTCAAAATATTAATTTAATAAAAATACAATTGTTTAGAACGGAGCCAAAAATGGCTCGCATAAGTGATGGGACGCTTACTTTTCCATCAAATATTTATCCAAAAATTTTACTTTTTAAAAGGTTTTTATATTTTCTTGGATTTCTTTTACTTTTAAAACATGATTTAATCTTCTTGGGATGGATTCGACTAATGTTTTTGTGATTTCTGGAGTGATTTTACACCATTCTTGTTGAAGCACCGATTTTAATTGTTGTTTTGAAGAAATGGTGTGTTTGCGAATTCTTGATTCCAATTCTTGCCAAATATTCTCTATGGGATTTAAGTCTGGAAATTGTGGTGGTGTTTTTATTATTTCAGGACAGTTATACAGCAGCCAGAGTCTAACGTTCAAAGCAGTGTGCTTGGGGTCATTGTCTTGGTAGAATTTAAAATCGTTATGAAGGTTCAATTTTCGTTCTGAAGATTTCAAATTTTGATTTAAAATGTCAATATACTTGTACTGATCCATTATACTGTCAATAAAACCAAGATTACCAACTCCAGCTGACGACATACACCCCCATACCATAACTCCTCCTCCACCATGTTTTACTGTTGGCACCAAGTTCTGTTTGCGAAATTCTTCCCTGGGTTTTCTCCACAACAAGATTCTACCGTCAGAACCAAATATATTAAATTTACTCTCATCAGCAAATATAACTTCATTTCAGTAATCAGAATTCTTATTTATGCTGGATTTTGCGAAAGCCAGTCCGAGGTTTCTATTCTTTTCACTTACGAAGAATTTTTTCCTGGCTACTCTACCGTGATATCCAGCAGATCGAATTACTCTTCTAATAGTCTCAGGATTAACAATTACTCCATATAATGCTTGTAAATCAGCAGTAACTTTAGCAGCACTCATTCTTGGATTTTTTTTTTTTAATAATTCGAATGATAATTCGCTTTATTCCATTAGATAGCTTTGATGGTCGGCCAGGTCTCCTTTTATCCTGAATCATATTATTCTTTTTATATCGTTTAATGATATTAAAAACGGTTGAATGACTCAAGTTAACTAGAATAATTAGTTTTCAGCAGTTTTTCTAATAGATTTTCCACGTTCAATATGCAAATTAACAACTAATTTTCGAATTTCAGGCAAAGTTTCTTTTCGTTTAGCATTCATGGCTGCACAGAGCTAAAAAACACAAAAATTCCAAAACAAACTGGACAGAAAGACTGCAGACGGTTTTATAAATTATTGGCAATTGCTTTTGAGTAAAAATAAAGACCCCAAAAAATATTTTTATTGTAGTACGTAGTAGTATCTAATGGTGTCCCATCACTTATGTGAGCCATTTTTTGCTCCGTTCTAAACAATTGTATTTTTATTAAATTAATATTTTAATATTTTGAGAAAATGTATATTATGTAATAATTGTTACTAAATTTAAGTATGAAACACACTCACAAAAAATTTTTACATGTTTTTTTAATTTATTTTATTAAACTTTCCTTTTGTAAAGCACAAGTGTCCCACCACTTTTGTGAGACACTGTACATTATTTATTTGGGAAAGAAGAGTTCTAAGCCTGGTTGATGAAATTTTTAATAATTAATACTTACTTTAAAACATTCTCTGGTGTTAGAATTGTGCAATCAACTTCTAGCATTTGTTCTTCTAAAATAAAATGAGATCTCCAAAGACTTAGAATATTATTTTTTATTCCACATCCCACTGGGCCAAAATCAAACTGTCCAGTAACACCTGAAATAATTAAGATGCTATAAAACTCAATTTTAAATATATCAAAGGAGATGATATACTAAATAATCTATTAGAAAATAAATTATTATTTTATTACTTTGCAGGTTTAGCACAAGTAATAGGCAATTTATAACGATTTATTTATTTAAATCAAGATTCAATTTTTAAATATTCTAATGAGTTACATAATTTCAATAGAATTCTAACTACTTTTGTCAAACGAGATTATATACTAAATAATCTTATTATTCTCCCTAATGGGGCAGAATTCCTTACATTAGTAACAATGTGAAACACTGAAAACCACTGAAAAACTTGATGTATGCAGAAAACCACTGAAAAACTTGCACAATGTTACACATGTGCTGAACATGTATAAATACAAAAATATTTGATCATTTATTACCATGAAACATATACAGTAGCTCACATTTCTTTTTGGACATTTGAGTTTTTTTCAGTTTTACTTGCAAATATATGTAATTTAAGCAAAATGACATTTCATTGGTCATCTTTTTAAAACCTACTTAAAAAAAAAAAAAAAAAAAAAAAAAAGATTTATTCAAAAAGTTTAGAAAATGAACTTACATAAATATGTGGACATTCTAAACAAGCAGTTTATACTTTATAAAAACATGCAAATAATGGGACATCCAACACTTTGTTAGACACTTTTCAACTAAAAATACACTTTTTATGCACTCTGGTATGCAATTCACTAATATTTTTATTAATAATGTTCCCTATTTTTCCATTCCTCCATAAGAATTTCTTTTGATACAGCTTCTGAAGAAATATATTTATTTATTCTTTTCTCCAACTCTATATATGTTTGATAAGATTTAAGTCTAGAGAATATGGAGAAATTTTGATAACTTCAGGACAGTTGTACAATAACCAAAAGTGGATATTTAGAGCTGTATGTTCGGGATCATTATCCTGTTAAAACTTGAATCTATTCTACTCCAAATTTTCCTGCATATGCTTTCAGGCTTCTATTAAGAATATTTATATACAGTCAAAAGTCGTTAATTCGGACACCCATAATCCGGAATGATCTATAATCCGGACCTCAAAGCTAAAATCTTTCTGCGCATGCGCCGCGTTGACGCATGCTCATAGACGTTTTACGCGTGCGAGCAAGACATTTACGACTGCGCATATGCGTCTGCGCAAGCGCAGAATACGTTTTCGCGTGCGCTTTTAATGTATAATGGATGGTATAAGCTAAAATTATCTATTTCAGTTAATGTTGATGATTGCATTGTTCCTTAATCTTCGAATTGGATCCGGCTTATTATTTTTTTCAGACTGTAAGAGCAATTTTATGAAAGTTAAGCTTGAACTTTCGATTATGTCAAATAGAATTTCCGATGCTCGAGCTCCCAAAGCATCTAGAAAACGAAAGTATGTTTCGATGTCCATCAAACAAAAAATGAATAAAGGTTCCTTTGTTTATCTAACCGTTCCGAAATCTGTTTATCAATTTCACACTGCTCTGCGTGGGGGGGGGGGGACATCACGGCGCGCAATGAACTGGAAGTTGATCTGTCAGCACTATCGTTATCTTCAGGGCAGATCTTTTTATTTTATTCGGCTTATAATTCCTTACTAAATGTAGTATTTAATCTCGATGTACTCCGTCTTTGATATGATTTAAATCAAATTCCTCATCATTATAAATATCACGAATACAAATCAAATAGTTTTCTGGTTGCAATTTTCTAATTTTGGCTATGCGTAAGGTACGCATGCGCGCGTTGAAAGAAATGTTTAATAAAGTAAACAAATAAATATTAAGCTTCTTTTTTTGTAAATTTTGATACCCTTTAGATCATAATTGCTTGTTATTATAAATTACGGTTTTATATTTTTAATTTTATGATTTCTGCATTCCATCTTACCAGATTTAAACTGATGATCTATAATCTGGAAAAATCGATAATCCGGAATCGCCGAAGTCCCGACGAGTCCGGATTAAAGACTTTTGACTGTATTTATTCTGATCCATATTATTTTCTATAAAAAGTAAATTTCCCATCCCAAAGGCAGTGAAAGCATATCCAAGCCATTATACTTTTACCTTTATGCTTGGCAACAGTTTTTTCAGATTCATTACTTCATTTGGTTTTATCTCGCAACAGCTCATCTGTTGAACCCAAATATATTAAATTTTTACTCACTCATAAATACAATAGTGTTCCAATGCTGAACAATGGATGAATTTTTGTTTACAAAGGAATTCACAAATGCCGAACAAATATTTATTGTTTTCTTATCTACAAATAATTTTCTTCTTGCTATTGCCCATTGTATCCATATGTCCTAATGACTCTTTTAACAGTTTCAAAATTAGCTTTTGTTGCAGGTTATTCTCCTAATCCGATGAATTTTCTTACAATAAATCTCCATCTCCTTCACATTAGCTTGGAATACAATCCACATTTCATAGCAATTTTTTAATAACTGCATGCAACTGCCATCATTTTAACATATCAGATAGTTGAATACTTTACTTCAAGGAATGTTTTTATATTTTCAGTACTTTTTTACTTTCAGTACTTTTTTTTAGCAAACAGTTAAATTTCGAACAGAACTTGTCATTAACTTACAGCGTCTTAGCACGTTCACTTCATATGTGGAACTGTTAATATATCTTTCCAAAGATGTGATAATTTCCAAATGTACATGATAATTCTTGTGATGTATATTTCTTTAAAACAAAACAGCAACAGAAAAAAAAAAAAAAAAAAGGAGGGGAACACAAAACAAACATTAACTACACTTTCAAGCGTCCAAATTATCATTGTTACATTTTTAATTCAATTAATATGTTACTACTTTATGTTTGTAATGGAAAACTACAAAAAGAGAAAAAAAAAAAAAAAAAAAAAAAACAACAAACTATGGAATAACAGCAGTGACAGCATATGATGTTAGCATTTGCGAGTATTTATCGTTAGTATTTGGAGCTACAAAAGTATATAATTTAAGTGCATATAATAAGGGTATAGAGTCTAAAATCAATAAATTGTCCAAGGTCTCTTATAATATTCTTTAATGTTATTTTATAGCTTAATTCCTTCATCTCCAATCATGGTTATTCTACCATTATTTACAATATAATTCTTTTTTAATATTGATTTAATTTATAACTAGGTAAACTTATTCTTATACTTGATAAAGGTAACTTTTTAAGAATATTTTTATTAATTATAATAGTGATTATTTCTCTTTCCTATGAGACTGCCCTTGGAATAACTATGATTATGAATTATGATCACTTTTGGTATTACCTCAGTAAATCGAGAGTAGATCATATATTAAAATCCCTTCTAATAACCACTACTGCTCTTAACTTATACAATGTTTGAGGTTTAGTCAGTCTTCTTAAATACAGGAAAATAATATAAATAATATTAAATAAAATATTTTATCTTATCTTTAAAAGAGCAAATCTAAAATGAAATTATTAATTACAGAGGGTGTTCACACATTTTTATAATGATTTTGAAAAGATTTATATATAAACAAATCTTAGAATTTTATTTGGTTAGAGTAGATTGAAGGGTGCCCCTTGTATTATCACAAAGTTGTTATTTCATTTCTAGCTAATTTATTGTTTCATTTATGATAACTTGTGTAGATGAATGTCATGGAAACCCTATTATGATGTAATCAGTTGCATGATTGCCGTAAATTTTGAATGACAGGAAAAAGATTTGTAAGGGCTTGTGGTGTGTGTTGGTAAGGAAGTACATTGTTTTGTGGTTTAGATGGTAGAATGGCTGAATGTGTTAAGATTAATTCGAAGTTTCTGTACGATTTGGAACGAAATGAGGAAAATGCATTAATTGACCGGTGTATAAATGAAGGTTTACTTAGTAGCCATTATAATGTCCTGTTTGTAGGAAGGAATTGCATATGGTTGAATGTCAGAGGACATCGACACTACGGAGGATATTTTTTTTAACTCTTATTTTTGTGAATTTATATGCCGATGATGATATACAGATTCTAGTTCAGATAATTTTAGGAAGTTTTTGGATGCTGTTAAGGAATTTTGTGTACCACAGACTGAAGGACTCAGAAATTTCTAAATAAGGTAAGTGGATATTTGTTTTGTGTAGTGCTTAAATGCATAAGATGAATTTCCTTTTTTATGTTATCTTTTTTATTGTTTGATTTAAATGTTTATTGAGATTATGTAATTTTTGTTTGGCTTTACTGTAGAATTGGGAGCTCCTTTGACTTTTCAAGTTAAAATTGATCGATGCATATACATGGACAAAGTGAAGGAAGTGCACAATGCCAAGTTTGTGCAATTCTCTGATGTTTTTTGAAGTGAAAATAGGTCTATGTGTACATGGATAAAATCATGGGAGTGCACAATACCAAGTTTGTGCAATTTTCTGATTTGTTTTTCAAGTGAAAATATGCTGATGTGTACATGGATATTGAGTTTGTGCAATTCTTTGACTTGTTATTTTGTCTTTGTGTAGCAGCGATTTTTGCGCCAAACAAAAATCACCGCTACAAAGCCAAAACAACAAGTCAGAGAATTGTACAAGTCAGCATCCATGTACTGCCAAAAATCGTCAATTTTCGCCAAGGGGCACCCGTAAATATATTTTTACCTTTTATTTTCTAATATGTTCAAACTGATAGTCCTTTTGTTGAACTATCATATTACATCTTGATTTCTAAGATAAAGGTCCTTTTCTTAAAACATCAAGGTTGATTTTATTCCATTCCTCCTTCACAATCTTCCAGATTTCATCCAATGTTTTGGGATGCTACTTACAAAAAGCTTGATTTAAAAAACCAAATGCACAGAAGACATATCAGGAGACTTGGGTGGGATACATTTAAAGGGAATAGCTTTAATTCCAGTTTCATTTCTCTATTTTTTTCAAAAAACAAAGCAGTAGATTCAGAGGTATGGCCTGGAGCCTTACCCTGATGGAACTTAACAGAGTGAAGATTGTTTGGATACAGAGATGGAATTTCCTCTTTAAAAATAGGTGTGAAAACATATTTCTTATAGTAATCTGAATTAATTTTGGCTTTTTTCCTACTTTCCTTATTTTAAGTTTTACATTATAAGTGAATCCAGTAATAATCATAAAATCTTCAGAGAACTTTCCTTGTTTTCTCTGAACCAACATATTAAGCCTTTTTCTCCTCTTTTTTCAGAAATAAATCAATCTTTTTCTATTGCAATCAGATAACTATATCCAAGCATCATCAATTGTAGCTATATATTTCTATTTCTCACCTGCCAAATAATTTCCATACAGCAATTTGCCCATACTTCTCAAAATGAGAAACACGTTTTGGCATTACACAATGAACATCATTTGGGGGGGGGGATGTTTGTTTTGTTTTGATTAGCTTTAAATCAAATTTTATAATTTTGTTCACAGTTCTACATAGATATTTAAAGATTTTGCAATAGCTCTTTGGAGGGCTGAATTGTTCTTTAAAATATGAGATGTGACTTCAGATTTAATAAGAGCTGTATGTACCTTTTTTGGGTATGCATTTTCCTGAGTCGGATGTAAACTTTGACATTTCTTTCCTTTCATATTAATGTCACTTGTTTTACGTGTAGAAATATTGAAACCATGCTTTCACATCTTTTTTTAATAATTGAATAAGAATATTTCCTTTGAACAGAGCAAAAATATAGCCTTCGCTCCATTGTTTATTTTTCAGACACATTTTAAAGAAAAGAATATTTTTAATGATGCAGACAATAATTAAACCTTATTCCAAATTGATGCCAGTCATGTGTATATTTTAAAATTAATATTTAAATTCAATTATTAAAAATCAAAATCATTACAAAAATGTGTTAACAGCACCTGTATATCACTAATAACTTACCGCCATAAATTGCAAATGACTGATCAACATAGAAGCGTCTCTTTAGTAAATCTTCCATGCGGGCTCGGTCAAAACCCACTTCAGGAGGCGCAAGCTCCAATTCCTAAAAGAAGAATTTAGAAGGTTTAAATTACAGCTTACACAGGAGATTATAAAAATTAAATTTCAACTATTTTACAAATTACAAACAATGACTAATAGACTGAAAACAAAAAAAAAAAAAATTTTTTTATCAATTTACCACATAATAATTGGTTATATAGGTTAGTTTCAACATTTTTATTATTATAACTTCTTTAGCAGTTAGTAAAATTATATAAAATCAGAGCCTGTATATAAAAAAACAGATCAAAATCGTTACTCAAGAATGATTACCTTTGACTGAAATATCTGTTAGCTTTAAACCTGATTCAAAGTTTGCTGGATTGTACTACAGTCAAAAGTCGTTAATTCGGACACCCATAATCCGGAATGATCTATAATCCGGACCTCAAAGCTACAAACTTTCTGCGCATGCGTCTTGTTGACGCATGCGCGTAAGACCTTTACCGCTACGAATTTGCGTGTGCGCGTGCGCAAAATACGTTTACGAATGCGCGTTTAATGTATAACGGACGGGATAAACTAAGCTAAAATTATCTAATTATCTATTTCAGTTAATGTTGCAGATTGCGTTGTTCCTTAATCTTCGAATTGGATCCGGATTATTATTTTTTGCAGACTGTTAGAGCAATTTTATAAAAGTAAGCTTAAACTTTCGATTTTGTCAAATAGAATTTCCGATATATATTTACTAATATGTAAAGGATATACAAAGCGAAAGTATCTTTCGGAGTCCATTAAACAAAAAGTGGAATTGCTGCAAAAAAATGGATAAAGGCATATATTTTGTTAACTAAACTTTAACGCTTGTTTATCTAAACTTTAACGTTTGTTTATCTAAACTTTGTTTATCTTTAACGCGGCGGGGTGCAATGAATTCACTATCCTTATCTTAAGGGCAGATGTTTTTATTTTATTTGGCTTATAATTGCTTACTCAATGTAGTATTTCATCTTGATGTACTTCATCTTTGATATGATTTAAATCAAATGCCTCGTCATTATAATTCGCTTCCGATAGCGAAGAAAGTGACAGAGGTTATTGAAAACGAAAAAATTTCGATTGACAAATTAGTCGGTATTCTCGACACAGCAATTATAGGACGTGAACAGCGGAACTTTGTAACTGAACAAGAAATTATGTCTGTTTATAGAATTAAAGAGAATGTATTATCACATAAAAACGAATCAACTTAAACAACTTACATTGAAAGAAATGTTTAATAAAGTAAACAAATAAATATTAAGCTTTATTTGTAAATTTTGATACCCTTTAGATCATAATTGTTCTTTATTTCGTAAATTACGGTTTTATATTTTTAATTTTATAATTTCCGCATGCTATTTTACCAGATTTAAACCGATGATCTATAATCCGGAAAAATCGATAATCCGGAATCGCCGAAGTCCCGACGAGTCCGGATTAACGACTTTTGACTGTATTTATTTAAAGCAAATAATGCAATACAATCTGCCTAGGTTCTGCCCCATTTCTATTCAAAAGCATGATGAAAGAAACTGAGAATCAAGTATTTTTATTCTCCTACCACTGATCTGTTCAGGAAATTTGAATCAATGGATTTTAATAACATTTATTCGAGAAACATAAAACAGTCACAAAACATCTATGTCTTATCTAGGATTTGAACTCAGGACCATAAGTATGGTTCTGTGTTCCATTAACTCTTATGACAACTAGGATGACCAAATTTCTCCTAGAAAATATTCTTTATATTACTATGTAGATATATTATTTAAATAATAAAAGTGACTGTTAAATTTTTTATTTCATACAATAATATGCATTAACAATGCTACGTTGATTTATTAAAAATCTAGATGTTACAGCTAAAGTACGAAAATCAACTGTCCTGCAGGTAATCTGCCGATTAACAAGGGTGTCCATTAAAGTGCAGAAAATTGTTTCGTTTCTCAAATTGCCTAGATAATCTGCCCAATACCTACTAAACACTCATTAAAGTGAAAATAGGAGCTTTGCTGGAACAACAGTAATGTTTCTGTACACATAAAACAGGAACCACTTACACTTTTAAATTGTTGATTGGGCAGGGTTTAAAAAAATGCAACTGCGTATCTAAATGATAGGTGTGCTTCTAGCAAAATCTAACTGCTATATAATTCAAAGGGTCATCAATTTTTAGATTGCACTAATAAGTAAGCATAGTTTATCATATTGTAGAGTCATTAGGATTTTATGGAAGCAAAGATGTGAAAAATGTGCAATGCCCTTACCAGGACTCGAACCTGGACCTCTCAAAAATGCACAAAGAGTGCTAACCATTACACATGAAGGCATGCAGAAAGAAGGCAGAAAATACCCTCTTTTAAAGGGTGACTGAGGATTAGAGAATCCAATTGCCAAATCTTGATGGTAAAGAATCATCATCCCTCCCCTTTTTAGTTCAGGTGCTAATGTAGAATCATTAAGATTTATTTATTTATTTATTTTTTAACAGAAGAGACAAATGAGCAATGCCTTTGCCGGGACTCAAATCTGGACCTCTCAACTATGCGCCAAGTGTGCTAACCATTACACCATGAAGGCATGCAGAAAGGAGTGAGAAAATAACCAAGGTTTTGCTAATTCATTTCCTTGATTGTAATAGTGTAAACTAATTCATTCTTCGTATAATAATTTTTTAATTGATTGATAATTGATTCTACCAACTAATTTGTTGATTGTATTAATTTGGTTTTATGGATATCGCAAAATAAATTAATAACATTATGTTAATTTAAGCACACAGAAAAATTGCTCTTGTTCCAGCAAAGACCTTATTTTCAGTTTAACGAGTGCCTAGTAGGCAATGTGCAGATTAGTGAGTGCCTAGTACGTAATGTGCGAAGTCGAGGAAAAGGAAACTTCTGAACTTTAATTATACAGAAACCACTAATGTACATATTCACCTAGGTAAAATGTGAAAAACTCTTAATTCCACACTTTAATGGAGGAAATCAGTGAATCTGCAGATTACCTAGGCAGTGCGCACATTAACAACTTTCGCACTTTAGCGATAGCATAGAAAGCGAATAAATTTTGAAAACTAAAATTCATGGTTGATCTTTGGATTATGGTAACTTGGCGATGTTTTGGCGACCAACCCTGCTACAGCAACCCTCTATTTTTTTTTTTTTTCCGCCACCATTTTGTCTTCACGAAGTAAAGACATGTTTCTTTTCTTTTTATTTACTGAACACTTTTTCCAACAATCTACTAGCCAAATTACACTTATACTAGTAATTTTATCTAACAAAACTGCTTAATCATGACAAATATTCACTGCAAAATTGGGACAAAGTGCACAATCACAAACTCCTTGCGCGTTTTTCACAATAACACATACACATAAACCATGTACACGTCGCCTTATTTTTACTTAAAAAAACATCCCAGAATTGCACAAAAATGGCATTGCGCACACTCTTCACTATATCCATGTACACTGCTTTTTTCGGCTGACCTTTACAATATGGTAACTGGTAGTTTGGCGACATTTTGGAGGCGATAAAGGTTACTACCTGGAACTTTGGTAATAATGTGAGCAGTACTCAGTTCCGATTACACATTATTTTGTGTGAGGGAAATGAGAGATCATATGATATGTCATGTGATATTAATGGACGAATTACTGTTCTTTAATCGGAAAAGGGGTGAAATTGGGAAAAAATCCGGAAATTTTGTATTTGCCTTTATTCTGTGTTGTGTGAAACAGTGTTCGTTAATTTTTGGATCCCATGGCCCTAACTAAAGTGAATTCGAAATGGGTATTTAGTGGGATTGAAAGGGGTAATAAGTGTTTCTTTAAGGTTGTGCGAGATAGAAGTAAAGATGTTTTATTAAGTTATTTATTTTACTTGGTACCTTGGTGTGAACTATAAGTATGATTTTAAAGATCCTGAACCAGAAATAAGAAAAGTTTATCGGACACGTAATCAAGATTCTGAAGAAGAATACGTAAGTTAGTATTTTTAATTATTTGAGGATATTATTTTTATGCATTGTTCTAAATGTAAGGTGGAAGTAAAGTAATTTGTGTAAACGTGCATGGAAATAATTTAAATATTTGACACTAAGTATTTGTAACCATTTGTAATGAAGTAAAGGTATGAATTAGTTAGTGACGTTTGTAATATAATAGATAATGCAGAGGGAAAAGTTTTTGGATATTTTATTTATTTTATACGTGGAAATGTTCATATTTCGAAAGGGTATAAACTTTTTCGCGATCAGGTAATTTCATATATGTTCTTTTTACCGGGTTTAAAAATTCATAAAATTGTCATGTATTTTCGTGAAATTTTTCTAATTTATGAGAAAAAAGCAGTGTACATGGATATAGTGAAGAGTGTGCGCAATGCCATTTTTGTGCAATTCTGGAATGTTTTTTTAAGTAAAAATATGTCGACGTGTACATGGTTTAGTGATATTTTAATTAAATGATAGTTATTTTGTGAATTTTATGTTTGTAGGAATTTGGTATAAGTTTAAGTTGAAGTAAACGTGCATGGAAATAATTTAAATATCTGACACTAAGTATTCGTAATGCTTGCGGTATGAATTCGTTGGTGACGTGTATAATATAATAGATGATTTAGAGGTAAAAGTTTTTGGATATTTTATTTATTTTATATGTGGATATGTTCATATTTGGAAAGGGTATAAATTTTTTCGCGATCAGGTAATTTCATATATGTTCTTTTTACCGGGTTTAAAGATTCAGAAAATTGTCATGTATTTTCATGAAATTTTTCTAATTTATGAGAAAAAAGCAGTGTACATGGATATAGTGAAGAGTGTGCGCAATGCCACTTTTGTGTAATTCTGGGATGTTTTTTTAAGTAAAAATAAGTCGGCGTGTACATGGTTTATGTGTATGTGTTATTTTAAAAAACGCGTTAGGAGTATGGTATTGTGCACTTTTTCCCAATTTTGCAGTGAATATTTGTCATGATTAAGCAGTTTTGTTAGATAAAATTTCTAGCATAAGTGTAATTCAGCTAGTAGATTGTTGGAAGAAGTGTTCAGTAGATAAAAAGAAAAGAAACATGTCTTTACTTTGTACGGCGGGAAAAAAAAAATAGAGGGTTGCTGTAGGAGAGTTGGTCCGCAAATTTTCGCCAAAAAAACGCCAAGTTACCATAATGTAAAGATCAACCCTTTTTTCTCATAAATTAGAAAAATTTCACGAAAATGCATGACAATTTTCTGAATCTTTAAACCCGGTAAAAAGAATATATATGAAATTACCTTATCGCGAAAAAGTATATACCCTTTCCAA
Organism: Stegodyphus dumicola; assembly: GCF_044657685.1. Lineage (NCBI taxonomy): Eukaryota > Metazoa > Arthropoda > Arachnida > Araneae > Eresidae > Stegodyphus > Stegodyphus dumicola. Next base: position 179,682,498 of record NC_140776.1, on the reverse strand, counting down.
ATATGAACATTTTCACGTATAAAATAAATAAAATATCCAAAAACTTTTACGTCTAAATTATCTATTATATTATAAACGTCACCAATGAATTCATACCGCAAACATTACATATACTTAGTGTCAAATATTTAAATTATTTCAATGCACGTTTAATTCAACTAAAACGTATACCAAATTCCTACAAACATAAAATTCACAAAATAACTATCATTTAATTAAAATATCACTAAACCATGTACACGTCGACTTATTTTTACTTAAAAAAAATCCCAGAATTGCACAAAAATGGCATTGCACACACTCTTCACTATATCCATGTACACTGCTTTTTTCTCATAAATTAGAAAAATTTCACGAAAATGCATGAAAATACTCAACGTATACTACTCAAACATATTCCAAAATACTACAAACACATAACTCACAAAATCACGATCATTAAATTAAAATATAATTAAATGAAAAAACACTACTTAAAATATAAATAAGCACATACATTAAATTAATAAAAATTAGATTACAATCCTAATTACTTTAAACTAAATCATTGCTAATAACAATTTTCAAATAATACCATTTTAATTTATTTACTCCTTACATTTAGAACAATGCATAAAAATAATATCCTCAAATGATTAAAAATACTAACTTACCTAATCTTCTTCAGAATCTTCATTACGTCGCTCCAGTACTACTGCTAATTTCTAAATCCTAAATCCAGTAGTCAACTGGAAGTCTATTCACCAAGTAATAAGAAATTAATAAAATTTCACCTATACTCAAACTACTTTCAGCAAACCACGTACCCTTCCTTACACTCCTTTTCACAAAATGTCCATTTTCACCATATTTCTTGCACCGCCATTTAAACTTAAAATTTAATATCCTTCCTTTCACACAATCTCAACTTATTACTATTATCAGATAAACACATAAAAAATTTAGAATTCACTTTACATAGCGCCATGCAATTCGAAAATTAATCAACACTATTTCACACAACACACAATGAAGCTTTTCCAAATTAACCCCCTTTTCCGATTAAAGAACTGTAATTCGTCCATTAATGTCACGTTTCACACAACACAGAATATAGCTAAATACGAAATTTCCAGATTTCCCCCCTTTTCCGATTAAACAACTGTAATTCGTCCATTAATGTCACATGACATATCTCATGATCTCTTATTTCCCTCACACAAAATAATGCGTAATCGGAACTGAGTGCTTCTCACATTATTACCAAAGTCCTAGGTAGTAACCTTTAACGCCTCCAAAATGTCGCCAAACTACCAGTTACCATATTCCAAAGATCAGCCAAATTCATCTTCACCCCTTTTGCATTTATACACCAGTTTCAGTGTACTTATACTGTGACTAGATTGACCTCTGAAAGTCCTTTGACTGAAAAGTGTCTAACACCTTTATAGGTTATCTACAATACCTGACAAAAGAATCAATGTCTTAGCAAGTAGCAATGAGTTACAACTCTAAGATGAAGCCACAGATGTTATAATGAAAAATCGCAAGAATCACATAATGCACAGTGTTTTATTTTTTGCTTTTTATATTTGCCATCTCAAAGGCCAGGCCTGGATTTAGATTAGAAGAGATGCTAAATTATTTGAGATATAAGTCCCTTTAGGAGGGATATAAGTCAATTTTTTTTTTTTTTTTTATATATATATATATATGGGATGTGGTACAGTTTTTTGGGGGTGCCCCAAGAAATTGGGGGCGGCGCTTTAAGCTATAGCTTATGTAGCTTATACGTAAATCCAGCACTGTCAAAGGCCTTGTCTATTCCCAAAGAAATCTAAAATAAGTAGTCTATATAGAGCATTTAGTGCAAATTGTTAAAAGAGTCCTTAAAAATCCCTCTAAGGAGCTTTACAAGCTTAGTGCAAAAGCAAACATCAATATATAAACGCAGAAAAAGATTAAATTGAAGAGACTAAAGACCAGATTTAATTCAAGTTTTCAAAAATTAGTTAATTTTTTTTTTTTTTATTGACCTAGTATATAACTTAAAAAACAGATTAATGAAAATTAAAAGCTGTTAGAAACAAAAACTTGCTTCATCTGAAAGCAACACTAACAGGAAAAAATTTCGTAAAATGATTAATTACTTTTGCTTAGAATGCGATTTGATGCTTTGTTTACAAATACTTTATATCTGACAATGATTATTACTTAAAATCCTTGGAATACAACATATAATACTGTTAACTTTGTTGATAGGAAAATTAGTTCTAAAATTGCAAGAGGGTTTGTTATATTCTTATTAAAATGTATGTTGTAATATTGCAGGGGAATTTTTGTTCTAAAATTGCAGAGGGCTTCATTACATTCATATTAAAATGTATGTTGTACTTTTGAATTTTTAAAATGAACGATAATAATATCACTCAATTTTACATACTGTTTACAAAGATATAATACCCTAAAAAAAATATTGTTGGCAACTAATAAATATTTAAAAACTAAAAAATCTTAGTTCCTGAAATAAATAGGTAGTATTAGGATACATGGTAATTTAAAAATGATCTGATTATTATAGAAAACAGTCATTAAATGTAAATAAAAATTAAACTATTCAAAACATGAATAAAAACAGGAAAGATTTACCTTTGCTTCTAAAATTTTTTTTCTTGATTTCAACTCATTAACTGCCTTTTTTATATCTAACTCAGGTGCTCCAGTTTCTTTTAAAGAGCGCACAAAATCTCCCTTAAAAATGACAAAACAAAATTATGTTAATACCTTTTATACATCAAACGTGATAATCAGAATATTGAAAAACTATAAAATCCAGAAAGACAAACCCCCCCCCCCCGAAAAAAAAAACATTGTTATGAAATTTATACACAGTAAAAACACCACAGAAAACTGCATACCTGTTCTTTGACAGCCGTACGCAAAGGTTGAAGTACTTCTTGTACTTTAGGATCTTCCATCTTTCTTATGAAATTTATTTTATATTTCTTTAATCGATTTTTGCCCCAATTTTCGGGAAGAGTCCTACGAGTACTTCCTACGTTTTGCCGAAAAATGTGACGGAGAAAAATTAAATTGCGTACGTGGACAGGTGCTGAAAGCACCGGTGTCAAACTTAAACAGAAGCGTGACCGAAACAACTTGCATCCACATGCAAACATTAGCGAAGCCAGGCAACAGAGGCGAGTTCAGCAAGGCAACAGCTTCTTTTAGCCAGGCAACAGCTTCTTTTAAATGGCCAAAATATTAGCGACTAAATGTATAGCTTTAACAAAAAATTAAATTGAATTAAATAATAAAAAAAAATTATGAGCTCTCATTCTATCAGTCTGCTCTTGCACTCAGACCTGGTAACCTCACCGGTTTTTTGGTCTTTTCATTCTATATTTCTATCTCGTAGTAATTTCATTTAATTTTAATTACTCATTATTTATTGCTGTATTTATTTATATTTTTCACGTTTACCAAACCTTGCACCAAGCAGACAATTTAAAATTTCTTGAAATCATTTCCAGATTCTTGAAATGTGTTTCCAAAGTAGCAGGATGTAAACAAATATCCAAAATGGATGCGCCCATAGGGAATAACGAAAATAATAATGAGTTAATAGGTGAAATATATGGTACAGTTGTTATTCTTATTATTATGTTTGTTGTTGATATTGAACTCCAGTAATCTTGCATTTTAATTTATTAATATTTTTTCAGATTTAATCAAAACTATTAAAGACCCTGAAAAGCCCCAAACATTAGAAGAATTAGAAGTAATTAATGAAAATGACATATCTGTTAAAATATCCGGAAAATGCCGTGTTGTAAGTATTGAATTAACTCCTACAGTGCCGCATTGTTCGTTGGCTACTGTCATCGGTGAGATAATTGTTATTCTATCTTAAAATTTGTCAAAATTTTTACTCTTTCAATAGTAGATATATATGTCTACTTTTTGTATTTTAGGTTTATGCGTTAGAATAAAATTGGAGAGATACTGGGGAAAAGAATTGAAGGTAGTAAACTTTATAAGTGTGTAGAGTACTAAATAGTTTCATATCATTTGAAAGTATAAATTTCTTTTAACTTTTTTACAGTTGGATATATACTTAAAAGAAGGTACTCACGCTACAGCACATGCTGGTAAGTATCTCTTAAAAAAAAAAAAAAAAAAAAAAAAACTCGCATTTTTTATATAGTTACCTGTATTCCAAATGTTTGCAACTTTTATCAAAATTACAGTAATATTTACCAACAAATTTTTAAAAAATACTGAAATTCTTCATATTTGTGCTTGGATTAATTTTGAAATTTAACCAGCTACACTTTAAAATGCATTTTAAATCTCAAATCGATTTTAAGTTTTTTCACATGAAGAATAAGCACATTTAGATATGTGTTCTAGTGTTATTAATTTATAACCTAATATTAATGTTACTTTAATTATAATAATTTTGCTAATTGTGAAGTATTTATGTTATTTTGAATATATGTTAGATTTAATGCTCATTCTTTCATTTTAGATTCAGAAATAACTCATATATTTATAATAGCTTTTGTGGAACTATTAATTACAGAATTTTTCTTGGAAATATCAGGATAAATATGAATAATTTCTTTTTAAGAAAGTGAGCACTCTTAACTGAAAGCATTAAAATTAAAGAAATATATGATCAGTTTAATACAGTCAAAAGTCGTTAATTCGGACACCCATAATCCAGAATGATCTATAATCATGACCTCACAGCTACAAACGTTTTATGCATGCATGCGTCTCGTAGACACATGCGCGTAAGACCTTTACAGCTGCGAATATGTGCGTGCGCAAAATATGTTTACGAATGCGCATTTAATGTATAACGGACGGTATAAGCTAAGCTAAAATTATCTAATTCAGTTAATGTTGCAGATTACATCGTTCCTTAATCTTCGAATTGGATTCGGCTTATTATTTTTTGCAGACTGTTAGAGCAATTTTATAAAAGTAAGCTTGAACTTTCGATTATGTCAAATAGAATTTCTGATATATATGTACTAATATGTAAAGGATCTACAAAGTGAAAGTATGTTTTGAAGTCCATTAAACAAAAAGTGGAATTGCTACAAAAAATGGATAAAGGCATATCCTTTGTTTATCTAAACTTTAATGTTTGTTTATCTTTAACGCTGCGGCGCGCAATGAATTGGAAGTTGATCTGTCAGCACTATCTTTATCTGCAGGGCAGATGTTTTTATTTTATTTGACTTATAATTCCTTACTAAATGTAGTATTTCATCTCGATGTACTCCGTCTATGATTTAAATCAAATTCCTCGTCATTATAATTCGCTTCCGATAGCGAAGAAAGTAACAGAGGTTATTGAAAACGAAAAAATTTCGATTGACAAATTAGTCGGTATTCTTGACACAGCAATTATAGGATTTGAACAGCGGAACTTTGTAACTGAACAAGAAATTATGTCTGTTTATAGAATTAAAGAGAATGTATTATCACATAAAAAACGAAGCAACTTAAACAACTTACATTAAAAGAAATTTTTAATAAAGTAAACAAATAAATATTAAGGGTTTTTTTTTTTTTTTTTTTTTTGTAAATTTTGATACCCTTTAGATCATAATTGTTCTTTATTTCAAAAATTACGGTTTCATATTTTTAATTTTATAATTTCTGCATGCTAACTTACCAGATTTAAACTGATGATCTATAATCCGGAATCGCCGAAGTCCCGACGAGTCCGGATTAACGACTTTTGACTGTATACTGTATGCAATTTTTTTTTAAATTTATTTCTTAGTACATTTGATAACATGAAAAGAAGATTTGCTTTGTGGCATTGTTCAGTTTTATTCTGCTAATGTCATAACTGATAATCCAGCACTACTTAAATCTCAAATATGCTAATTTAGATTTTTACTATATTGACTATTCTACTAAAAGAATGCAAGTTCATGAGGTTACCTCACAAATGCTTATCTCCACTTGCTTAATACAAATATTTACTGAAATTTATAAAAATGTCAAGAAGAAAATGCCAGAAATTTTAAAGAATTGATTTAGGGGGAAAGTCAGCATAAAAATTAAGATTCTGCAGAAGAGAGTTTAAAGGATAGAAGATATTTTCTGGAAATGAAGGGCCTTTTTTTAAATATATTCTGGAAAAGAATGGTTTTACCTAATGTGCATAGTAGTTATGAAAGTGGGGAATATGTCTATTATATAGCATTAATCTATGCCTAGAATCAGTTATTGATACTTTTACTGATATTAATACTAGTCACAAATGTGATTCTATACCTCTTGTTTTTAAAATGCAAAAAAAAGATGCAAAAATAACAATTTATATCTTTGTTCATAAAAACAAAATGTGGCTTCAAGGTTACAATGGTTTCACAGTCAACAGGATATACGTAAATAACAAAGTTTCTTCTTGAAGTATATGCAGCACCACATAAATTCAATTAATGATAAAAATGATTTACTGTAAAATATTCAAAATCCTAAATAATGAAATTGGTACTTAAGGAAATCCTGTCGACCGTTTTTGCCTACCAAAGAAAAGATGCCAGACTATGTGATTTTTTGCCAAAAATGGAAAAGTCTTCTTCAAACACGCTGGGTTTGGTGTAACCTTGATTACACATGTTAGTTATTATTCTTGAGTAAAGACTAATTCCGCCCCCCCTCTATCCCACATAAAAAAAAAAAAAAAAAAAATTAAATTTGGGACCTGCGTGCTACAGAAGAGCATGCTGTTAAATATTCCCAAAGTTATAGAATCTTACTGGCCTCAAAAAATGTGTAATGGACATAAAATGGCACTTATTTAAAAGCTGAGAAGCAATGGCATTGCAACATTAATGCTTATGCAAAGCGAGTGTCAATTCGAAAGGGAACATGGTTCGAAGGTTCTACTATTTCATTTTTGACTGCACTTCGATTCATTTATAGTTGGCGCAGAGAATTGATAACTTTTGAATGGGGAAAAGAATTAGAATTAAGTGACAAGACTGTTATAAATTGGAATAATTACCTGAGAGAAGTTTGTGCACACAACCTTTTATCTAGGTCATAAATTTGAAGGAAAAAAAAAAAAAAGTTTTTTTCTTGTATTTAGCATTTTTTTTTTTTTTTCTGGGTTTGGTGCCATCTCTTGTGGTTGATTTTCCGTAAGTATCGGGAAATTAATTGAAAAAAAAAACTGTTTAAATGAAAGTTTGATTGTATTGATAACTAAAATACACATTTATAGGCCTCCCCCCTCAAAAAAAAAGCAAGATGAAGCTTATAACACTTGGTTCTAAGAAAATATGCCCCAAAAAAGTATATGTTAAATGAAAAAGAACCAAAATATTATCTTAGTGAAAAAGTAATTTAGAACAAAGTAATTTGGATATTACTAAAATTAAAGATTTAAATTAGAAGAAACATATGAAGTAGCGTAAAAAAAGTAAATGAAATTTCTAAGGTGCTTTGATTTTATATTTTGAATAAGAAAACCAAGAAGTCGATGCTTTTTTAGATTAAAAAAAAAAAAAAAAAAAATTAGTAGATATAAATAAATATTCTCTGAAGAACAAAAGTATTGAAAATATATGTTAAGTACAATTCAACTCCTAGAATAAGTGTTAAGTCATCTGGAAAGTTCTGTAGTTTTTCAAATTGAAGCACATTCTCTTCTGTTAATTTGGCTACAGCTGCTATCCTTGATCAAAGCAGATGTTTAAGAGCGATCTTTTCTCTCGTATTGCTTGATTCTAGCATGTGTTGTGCCATTGTTTTTTTTTTTTTTTAGTGCAGTTTTACTGTGAAGAATGAAAAATTTCATTTTTTTATATGCTCTTTTATATTAAATAAGGGGAAAACGTGCTAGTCAGACGTAAATTTGTGCTGTACTTGGAGTAGTTTGAGAAGATTAAGTGTGGGAATTTCAGCCTTAAAGATGATGCCCACTCTGGGTGATGCCTTCTGCAAACAAGGACCTATTAAAAGAAGCTGTCTTGAAAATCCACATTAAATAGTTCATGCACTTATCAGGCAGAATAATATTCTAAAAACTACAGTACATGATCACTCGAAAAAGACTGGGTATGTAAACTGTAATGATGTATGGATTCTCCATACTTTAACCAAGCAGAATATGCTTGCTCAAATTTCGACACATAATGCTCTGCTGAGGAGAAATAAAGAAGTTTCTTTTTTCAAATGGCTTATTACTGAACATCAGAAATAGATGCTAATAATGTTACAAGAAAAATATCTTGGGTTAAGCCAAATTGGAAAATCAAGGGGGCCAGCATACCAAAAATTAATGCTTTGTGTGGAACTACAAAGGAACTGTATACTGTGCATTGTTGCCTCCAATCAGGTAATAAATTCAGAAAAATAATGTTCCCAAATGCCAGTTTTAAAAGCAGAAATCGAAGCAAAGCACCCAAAATTGACCAACTGTAGAGGAGTTGTCTCCCATCATCACAATGTTCAGCAGCATATATTGACTGACTGTATCAGATAAATACTAATTGATTATGCCTGGGTTATTTTGTGTCACCCATCCATAATCACCATATCTTGGCCCTTCAGATTTTCACTTCTTCAGATCACTTCAAAATTCTCTGAATGGCCTGGAATTAATTTCTTTGGAGATTATCAAATAACACATCGATAAATTCCCTACAAATAAACTTAATGATTTTTTTATTAAAAAAGGAATTTTTATGCTGCCAGAGGCATAGTAAAAAGTCATTGAACAAAGTTATGCTTATGTGATTCGATGAAATTTTGTTTTTGTATTGCTTTATTAGTATTTATTATAAATCTTCTTATGCTTACTTAAATGCAAATCTTAGCATTTGTATTTTAAGAATTTCCTAAGTTACTTATTCATGAGTGTTAATTTAAGAGATTTATTATTTAGAAAAACTAAAAATTTATTTTAAATAATGAAAATAAATATTTGCTAATATTTGTTAAGAACATGCAATTACCTATGAACTTTTACAGTCAGCAAACAGTTAAATGATAAAGAACGAATTGCTGCTGCAATGGAGAATCCAAATCTGAAGGAAATGATAGAAAACTGCATAAATGAAGATGATAATTAACTTATTTGAATATGTGCTATTATAAGTTTCAGCCCCTTACAATGTGTAATGGCAGCTAAATTTTTCAGATTTGGCAACTGTGATATGAAGTAGATATTTACAAGCTTCAATTAAGCTTTCTAGCTGTAATTATAAAAGTTTTAAGAAGATACTGTAATTATTTTAATTAAACAGTGTATTTATCTATTTGTAGTTTATTATGAAATATTTGAATGTTTTTTATTGTCTTGCCGTTAATAAAATTCTCATATTCTTAGATAATTTGCATTCATTTTAAATAAACTCGTGAGTTTTAAACTAATGATGCTGTTGATAATGATGCACTCAACACATTGATTGCATTTAGGTTTTGAATAAACTTTATGCAACTGATCTTCTTTACTCAATTGAAAACATGTTTTTTATAATGAAATAATGTTGTCAGTGCGAAATTAAGAAGTGGGCTATACAGCAGTGGCGTAGCAAGCATAACTGGCACCCGGGGCAAAATACCTTTTTGGCGCCCCCCCCACAAAAAAAAAAACACTGATAGAAATATCATGTGTAGAATATATTCGTAATAAAAATAATGCAAATAATATTAAAATGCTGAATCTGCCATAAAATACTCTAAAATATATTAAGAATAGTCACTACCTAACCACACTAGCATTGGATTCTGAAATGTATCTGTATCGGCGGAAAAATCAGACTTACGATGATCTAGAATTAGTTAAAAAAGTATTATTTATTTTACATATTTTTATAATTGTTTTTAAAAAAGTACAGTTTTTAAACAATTAAAATTTTATATTATAGATAAGTAGATATATTTTTAATAATAATACAATGTTATAATACATTAATATAATTAATTACTATGTATACATTTTTCTTGCCTTGGATGAAGCAAATTTATCAATTACTTCATCAAAGTCGATCCTTTCAAATTCTTCTCTTTCCACATTCAAAAATGCCAGATGACTTAGGGGATCTCGTCCCATCGTTGATTGTAAATATGTCAAAATTAATTTTAATTTGCTGAACGAACGTTCATAGCTAGCATTTGATAATAAAATAGTTAGAAATATTTGAAGTGCGACTCTTAGGCTTAGAAAAACATTTTCTCTATAGATCTGTAATGGAGTTTTAGAACATTTTGCAGTCACATTCACTGCTCAAAACAATTAGGGAATATTGTGGTTCGGTATGAAATAACCATAAAATCAATAATCTATTTCAGAAAAGGAAATAGAAGAGATTATAAAGGAAAATTATAATGTTTACAAAATTGGGAATATGTAAATTTACTTTGTGACGTCGAAAACTATGTGTTTTAGATAAGGAGTAAGGAGCGGCCTGCAGCATTCCTTTTGTTGTAGCAGATTAAAAACAATTGACATGCGTTGAATGCTTTGTAGCAATGAATATTTGATGTCTCAGCAAGATGACTTAGTTGAATCGGTAACCAGGAAGGCCATCAGTCATTTAAAGGAGAATGAAACGCTATCCTTTGTAGCGGAAGCGTTAGGAGTTTCCAAAAATGTAATTTTCAGACCATGGAATCGGTTTCTGGAAAATGGATATGTTTGAGAAATTCGGGACAAGGTCGTGTTATCGTTTTAAAATAAAAACCGGGAGCTATATGTGCATTTCCTTTAAAAAAAATAAAAATATATCTCTGTTTTAGAGAAATAAAGTGGTCAGAAAGAATGTTTTGTATACGGAGATATTTGGTTGATGTACTGCAAACATTTTATCAGGCAATACAAGGAAATAAATAATTAATTGTATTACAGTGATTATTAATTTTAAATACGTTTTCTAGAAATCTATCAAAATAAAAATTGAAAATTTCCGGAAAATCTTGTTTGGAGACCATTTGGCGCCCCCTTGCGAGCGGCACCCGGGGCATCATACACCCCCTTGCCCCCCCTCGCTACGCCACTGCTATACAGGCATCCATGGATGCAGGGACTTGCATAAATAGGGGCGCCAAATTGAGATATGTGTTAAAAAATTCACTAACCTAAAACAGTATGCTTTAACCCTTTGACATGCGTGATATTATTTTTATAATTTTTTAACAAAAAAAACTCTAGAAATTGAATATTATGATCCTTGAGATAAATAATATATGAATTAAAAAAATCTACTCTTGCCCATTGTTCTGTGGGTGGTGGTCGCACTGTGAAATCACCATGCGTCTAGGACTTTGAAACTTACTGAGGCAGTAGGAAAAAAAAACTTACCTTTCTCCGTGCGGGTTTCCTATAAATGACGAAATTTATGAATTTAAAAAAAAAATTATGTAAAAATTGCATTATGTATAATTATTTTACAAAGTAAATCATCAGGAAAAATTAAAAAATAAACATTTATGTAATTTTTCTATAGCAGTGAAAATATAAGTACCTACATAATAAGGACATTTGGCTAAATGGATTAAAAAACTCAGTAAAATAAGGCTAAAAAAAAGGACTTTTTTTTTTTTTTTTTTTTTTTTTTTTTTTCCCCAAAGAAATTTTTTTTGTGATACTGTTCAAAGCATGTTTTGTCATTTTGGTACATGCATAGACCCACATTACATGTTTCACACATGTATCTTCTTCTATGAGGTTTCTTCCTTGTGCTACAAAATGTACACTGACTGGATCTAAATTTCACCGTTATATGTTCAGCGTTATTTAGTTTATTTTCATCTGGCACATGAAATTTGTGGTTTTTTTATGTTAATGGGGGAGGGGCTGGTCTTTTTGGCTTTGGTATGGATCATTTGTTTTCCATTCATACTTATTTTATTCGTATTTCATCCCAAAATATTCAGAAGATATTTTTAATTTAAATAAAACTTAACGTGATTTCTATTTTTAATTATAGCAAAGTATATTTACATTAAATTTAAACCACAGGAAATAATTTATAAAATCACAATACTAGCTTGGGAAGCAAGTGTGTTGAGGTCAGAGAAAAATCTCTGGAAAAGAAAGACCTTTTTACTGGCCAGGTGCATGTATTGTTTAGTAATAAAAAAAATAACTATGTGGTTTCAAAACCCCTTATCTATACTCGGGTAAAAATAAACATTCCTATTTGAGAAGAAAGCAAACGCCATTGTGAAGAGCAGTGGTTTCAAGTCGTAACCACAGAGCCTCTAGAGCAGTGGTGCACAAACTAGGAGTCGCCAAATTTTTATGAAATGCATTATGCCTGCATGCTGCATATCATACAGTGTACATATAAAGAGTGAAGCGCCGTCACTCGCTGTTTAATTGCAATTTCATGCGGTCCGTTCTTTCTTTGACCGTAATGCGTAATGTATGTAAAGTGTGAAGATGCAAGTTTTTCACTCCGGTAGATAGCGCCCTTTTCGCAGTAATTTGCCAGTTTTACTGAAAAGCGCCTATTTGACTAGACATTAACTGCAGGGAAAGGGGAAAAATTCGCTTCCGTGATCAGCCAATCAGATGGCGAGGTACGCGGTGTATCTGATAGTCAGAGTGAAGATATGAAGTTGTAGCATGTAGCAGTTGGCCTGCAATTGTTTTAGTTTATCCTCGAGTTTTATCATGTGACGTTGTGTAATTATGATTTTTTATATTTTTATCGGGCTTTGTTACTCTTTGTTATCAGGTATGTACTATCATTAGAGAAAGATCTCTGTTAATTTTATTGAATTTCTCGAATAAGAAAATACAATGAGGAATTTATTAAGTATTGATGATGAAGAACGCCCGATATGTGTCATTTGCAACGAAAAATTAGCAAATGAGAGCATGAAACCAGCTAAATTAAAAAGGCACCTGGAAACTAAACATAAAGAACTTCATAATAAACATGCCAATTTTTTTCAAAGACGAGCTGAAAATCTGAAAATTCAAAGTGCACATTTAAAGAAATTTACAACAATAATTCAGAAAGCATTACGAGCTTCTTTAGAAGTTTCTTACCTAATAGGAAAAACAATGAAACCCCATACAGTTGGAGAATCCCTTATCCTTCCTGCAGCAACTAAGATGACATCAATTATGCATGGCGATAAATATGGAAATGAACTAAAAACAATACCATTATCAAGAGAAACCGTGTCTCGGAGGATTTCCGAAATGTCATGAAATATCGAGTCAGAAGTAATAAAACGCATACAAAATTCACCTGTATTTGCTTTACAACTGGACAAGACTACTGATATTACTAAAATGTCACAACTAATTATTTACGTTAGGTTTATTTTTAATGAAGATATAACAGAAACGTTTTTATGTTGCAAAAGTTTGGAAGGAAAAAACAACTGGAGAAAAATATTCGAAGTAATAAATGAATATTTTGACTATACGTTAACGTCAGAATTTCAACAAAAAAAGTTGTATGCAGTCTATTTAGTCCTAAAGGAGTATACTAGTAAAATTTTGTAAAAATTGCACTTACCGTTTTAATTCTGTGGGTGTTCCATGAGGTGGAACACTGCGCCGCCAGAGCTTTTAAAAGTGCGACTAAGCGAGCATTGGAATGAAGCACGAAAATGAGTAGAAGCGTTTGTATAAGAATTAAAAACTCTGTATTATGGCTGTATACATGTTTTCCTGGATATACACAGTATTCTTGAATATATACGGATAAATGAGATAAATATCTATACACACAAGTCCTATATACAAAAATATTTACAAATTTTCGGAAAGAGTTAGACCTCTCCATGCCATTTATGGAAAATTAATAATAAAAAAATTAACTACGATTAATATTAACAATAAAGAAAAACAAGCCTATAATATATACATACATGAAAAATATCTACACAATTATTGAAAATAAATGGGAATGAGACTAAAATGCGACAGCAAAAAATTCGCACATGTCTAAGTAAAGATGAGTCAAGCTACTAACATTCCCGCCTAAAAAAAACTACTCCCAAAAAATTCAAGATGCCAATATTAGGGCTTTCATAACACAAAACACACCTCACCCCACCTCTCAATACTTATTTGTTTGAATTAATTCCCCCCCCCCGAAAAAAAAAAACAACGGAAACAGAAAACATAAACAATGGATGTTCTCTCCTAAGCACAGATGTTCTGATTTGTAACAGCATGAGATCGCTAAAGGTGCAGTGTTCCCGCTAATGGAACACCCGGTTTCATTCAATGATTCTGCGTATGGTTTTTGTATGAAAGATTAAAAAAATATATAGAACAAATAATTTGGAGTACAGCCAGCAAAATTATGCCTAATTTTTTTTCCAAATAAAATTTTTTGTCATTAAAAAAAAAAAAGAGAGAGAGAGAAAATTACTTGAAAAAAAGTGGATTTTAATAACACATAATAAATGAAAATTCTGTGTCTCCTTGTAATATGCTGCTATCTACTGTTTAAAAAGAAAAATTCAAAGTATATTATAAAGGCATTTTTATCTATTTACGGTTGAATTTAAAAGTTTCAGAAGCGATTCAATTTGGGTGTTTCATGTAGTGGAACATTGAACCGTAAAGGGTTAACAGGTTCGAATAAAGGGCTCAGAGGCTTAATTCAGAAGGTGGCGCCTCATATGGTATTTAATCACTGTATGATTCATCGGCAAGCTCTTGTTACAAAAGATATGGATGAAGAGTTGCACGACATATTACAAGACGCTGTTAGTTCAATTAACTACATTAAATGCAACAGCCATCTTTTTTCTATACTTTGCAATGAGACGGGCTCAACATATGGGAGATTACTGTTACACACCGGAGTCTATGGCTTTCACGTGGGAAAATACTACAACGGATATTTGATTTGAGAAATGAAGTGTATATGTTTTTAATTGAAAAGAAACATAGATTGGCAAGTTATTATATCAATGAAGTTTGGGCTAGGGAAGCTGAGCTATTTAGTTGATATTTTCGAAAAACTTAACGACTTAAATTTGAGCTTGCAGGGTGAGAATTCAACTATCATAACTTCAGCCAGTAAAATTCAAGCTTTTAAGAATAAGCTTAGTCTCTGGCAAACTGAACTGAATAAAAACAACACAGACATGTTCCCTTGCTTTAACGATTTTATCAAGGAAAATAATATAGATATATTTACATTTAAAAACATCATTTCCAATCACATTGAAAAGTTAAAGGAAAATTTTTCAAGAAGATTCGAGGATTTTCCTGAAAACGATCTTGGTTGGATTCGTGATCCATTTTCCTTTGACATATGCAGTTCAACTCTTCAAATTAGTGAGAAAGAGCAATTGATAGATCTAATTAGTGATTATACTCTTCAAAATCAATTTAAGACTCGGCCTTGCCAAAAATTTTGGCTATCCGTGGAAAAACAATATCCCGTTTTATGCAAGAATGCCATCAGAGTGTTAATACAATTTGCATCAACGTATTTATGTGAAACTGGATTTAGCAAACTAATTTCAATAAAAACTAAATACCGCTCGCGTTTAAACCCTGAAGATGATATGCAAATTGCAATTAGCAACATACATCTCATTAAAGGGCAATTTGCTGATTTTTGTGTTATACAAAAAGTATTTTCTTAAAATTATAAATAAAATTAATATGAGTCAGATATGATGATGTTTTTATTCGATGAAACGAAAGAAATGCACAAAATATACATTCTATTTGTGAACATTTATCTCTAGGGGTCGCCAAAAATTTTCTCTCTACAAAAGGGGTCACAGTAGAAAAATGTTTGCGCACCACTGTTCTAGAGCATTGTGAGACAATGCTCTAGTGGTGCAGTGGTCGCGCCCTGAAACCACAAAGCAAATGCCATACATATAGAGGGTTTTCTTTATATATGCAGTTTAATTATTGCTATTTTTTATTGTTTATGTTAGAAATCATGATGTGCGATGAATAACTTGAAATTTAAAGTTGTTTATGTTAATAAAAGGAAGTTATTTTGTTTTATTGAATTTTAAAAGGCATCCGATTTGAAGTACTAAGACCTAAAACATATATGATTCTGCAGTCATTTTGTGTTATTTAGAGGTAAAAGATCAGTAATCAATTGATTTTCACTCAAAAATTTCGGAAAGAAGAGGAGAAAAAAATTCGAAAATTGGTGGTTTCAGGGTGCGCGTCAAAGGGTTAAACTTTATTTCTTCAATCTGTCTAGAATTTGTTATTTGAAGTAAATTTTAGGAATATGTATAATTTACCAATTTTATTACATTAAAAAACACCATGAATACCTATCCAGTCTTTATGGGTGCTCTTTAGTTTATCTTCATCCGATTTGATGTCATTGTACATGATTTGACATATACATTCTAACTGATATCAGAACTTAATAGCAAATATAATAAGAAATCATTGAATCTACAAGGCTGGTTTTTGGTTACAGGCAAAAATGTTGCAGAAAAAGCAATGCAAACTGAAAATGTCGTTGTACTATACATCGTGGGGAAGGAGGAAGAAAAAACTTTGCAGTTCTAAAACATCGTAGTATAAAACATCATCAGCAAAAATAAAGCTATTCAAAGGCTTCATAGTTTAAAAACAACATCATCAAAAATATCAAGGTAAAAAATAAAGCACCTACATATCATCGCTTGACAATAACATCATAAATATATGCATTTTCAGGCTTTAAAAGTTGTAAATGCATATTTACGTAGTAATTTGTGAGCGTAAGAATGAATTATTGGCATTTTTCTATTAATATTTTTCAATAAATTAATAAATTTTTGCTGAAAAATTAAGAAGGAAACAAATATTCAGAAACTGAAAATGAATAGAAAACTAATGCTATGCTTATAGACAGAAATTCATAATTTAAGCAATTTTAATGGATTAATTGATTACCACATGCAGTTACTTATCTTCCTTTTTCTAAGCACTTTTAAACTAAATTTCACATGAAAAACCACAAATAATACTTTATAAAAGAGATTAATTAATTAATGACCTTTATCAAGGTCAAATAAAAGGACCGAAATAAAAGGTATTTTTAAAAATGACAGAAGGGAATAAAATGTTACTTTTCTAAAAAATAAAATTTAAACATAGTATCTTTATTTTATTGATAGTATATTAAATTTATTATACTGATAAACTATCATCATAACCTAACGATAAATGGCAGTCAAAAAAGTTTTGAAACATAATCAACTCGACTGTTAGTTAGAGATTACTTTTGACATGTAATTCTTCTATGTAGTGTTTTTATTTTAATTAAATTTACTTTGCTAAATGTAAAGTTTACATGGCCGTCTGGTTATAAATTGGCATCCTAACAATGGGCCTCAAAAATGTAAAAATTATTACCGAAAGCTGAGTGCAATTTTTTTCTTCGAGCTTTTTCTGCATTAAAGGAAGAAAATCACCCTGGTGATTTGGAAAATTTTGATTTTTGCCAACCTGGTAATAAACAACAGTGAAGGATTTATCCAGTGTCCTTGGGTTCATTGTAAAGCAATTATGCAGTGAGTAGGAATTATATTTTATACAAAGTTAAATTGATTATGATAGTTTAACATAGAGTGAAAGCATGTTTAATTTTGTAAATAAAAAGAAATAATAAGCAGAATTTAAACGTAGTGCAATTTTTAATACTTAAGTTAAGAAGTATCAAACTTTCCATTTATTTAAAAGTTATTTAAAATGCATTCGATGAGATTCGAGTTGAATATCTGGTCATAAGCCATTTTTTTTAAATCAACACTGTGATTACTTCTGAGGTGTTTTTAAATGATGATGTCTTTATCGAGAAGCGATGATGAGAATAATGATTATGTATCCTCTGATGATGACTTAAAAAATACACATAATTTTCCAGAAATGGTTTGTGATAAAGAATTAATTTTGAGTAAAAGAGATAAAGAATGTATGCCCATCAAATCAGCTGAAATATCAAAAATGAAAGAGAAACAGCAAACTGAAGATATCTGGAAAAATTTTATAAATGATGTTAAAGACTCTTTAACAAAAAAAAAAAAAAAAAAAAAAAAAAAAAAAGAGAGATATTAATGCAACTACTGCAGAGGTAAATTTAAAATCAAATCATTTACAAAATGTTTCAAATTAAGTATGTAACTTTGCAGGAGAAGATAAAGCTTGTTCAGTTGCAGAATCCAGTTCTTAAAGTACCGACCATCAAAATGAATAAATGTGATAGCTTTAATGTACATTCTGTAATAGAAAATTCTTTTAAGAAAAGGAAAATGACAACACTTCAGAAATCATCATACGACTGGGACTTATTCTAGTGAACTTTTAATTTGTCGTAGTGAACTTTTTAATATTCTCTTAGAATTAGGAGAAGTTAAGAAACAAAATTCAAATTTAGGAAAGAAAAATAAATGGCTAAAAAATGTGTTGCATTAAGTGCAGCCGTCTAGCAAATGTAATGAAGAAACAAAATGCTAATTCCACATGCCTTTGAATAATTCTGAGATTTCAAAACTTTTACTTTCAAAGTTCCTTTTGCATTAGGATGGTTCTGATATTGTGATTTGGAAGGGAGAAAGCTTACTTCTAGAGTTCAAGAGTTGCTCTGGACTAGGGGGAGTCCCAACCCCATATCATGATTTCATTGAATAAGGAAAATAAATTTTATCTAAATTATATATATATATA
Source organism: Stegodyphus dumicola (assembly GCF_044657685.1). Classification (NCBI taxonomy): domain Eukaryota; kingdom Metazoa; phylum Arthropoda; class Arachnida; order Araneae; family Eresidae; genus Stegodyphus; species Stegodyphus dumicola. The sequence goes on along the minus strand of NC_140776.1, from coordinate 179,663,861 downwards.
TATAATTCATGCAATAAATATAGCATTTATGAATGAACCTCTTGTCAAACTTTCCAGAAACATTTATGGGAATTTGAAGTGTTACAATGCAATATTGACTATCTTGCATACTGTAAAAATTGTATCTCTATCTTACGTAAAGAATTTCATCATGGCAAACAATAGTTGCGTAGATCTTGCAAAGCATGAGGTTGTTGGATGCAAGAACTGCAATGTTAAAAAAGACAAAAAGACTGACTTTTACTGAAAGTTGAGGGGAAACCACGACCTACAGCAAAGAAAACTGAAGGTCTAATGATCTTGAAAGTTGGGATCAGCTCAGTAAAATTTCAGTAGAATCACCCTGAGTCTATGCAGTTTTAAACGAATCATCTGGATTCTCTGTTAAATTAATCATCCCGATTCAGTGAAGCTCGAGTGGAATAACCCTGATTCCATGTTATATGAATCATCCCGATTCAGTAAAGATTGAGTGGAATAACCCCGATTCCATATTAAATAAATCATCCCAATTCAGCGAAGTTTCTGAGAATCATCCTGATTCTGTGCCGTTAAATCAATCATTCCAATTCAGTGATTGAACAATAAGTCTAAAGTTAAATAAGTGTCATCAATGCTTTTAAATTCATTGGCATTTGCTTTAATTAGTTCACAAAAGTTTGTCTTCTGTGTCCAAATTATGGCATTTTTTTTATCTTCCACAAAATGGGCAATGCTAAATATGTAATACTTACTGATACTGGTAATGAATCGAGTGCTGAAGATGAACTGTCGATTTCTTTAGAACTGATTCATCATATAGAAAAATTAGAGACTCAAGAATTTGCCTACGCAATTCTGTTTACAGAACAAATTGTTCAACATATGGCTGACTGTAGGCATGAAGTAAATACTGTAGAACAGATTACTTCTACTATTACACGAATCCTTTTGATTCATTATTCAAGTGGGACAAAGAGAAGTTGTATGAAAGATATTATGACAGTGATCAAGATGCACATTTTAAAGCATAATTAATACATAGAAGAAGCTTCCAAAACTCATCATCAAAAGATTCCCGGTTTACGCCTCATACAGATGAATGTGAAATATCTTGTGGATTCTTCATTGAGAAGTCTATAACCTAACAGTAAAGGGCAACTGTTAGAAAAGTTTTGAAAAATAATCATCTCAATTGTTAGTTAAGAAATTCAACAGATTTTTGCATGGACGTAACTTTTCCTCTTATCCAAGAGGAAATTGTCTATGTTACTTTTATTACTTTTGACATGTAATTCTTCTGTATAGTGTTATTTTAATTAAATTAACTTTGTTAAACGTAAAATTTACATGGCTGTCTGGTTATATCATGAAATTTAAGCACCAAATCAAAATTTCTGTAGATAAATTGTTTCTAAAATGACCAATATATTGATAAATCGCCAAATCTGGTATGCACAATAAGATTTTATTTCAAATGTAGAGAACTTGTTATTAATGCAATAAAGAGAATTCATTGTAACTCGTTATGCTTTCCAGAAGTATACACTTAACTATTGATATGGCAAAAAATAAATTTGTTACAGTGGTTGGTGTCTTTACAAAAAAAATCACAAAATTACCGTAATTTCGCGCGTATAGTCCGCGGACTATCTGTGTTTAAAATGTGAATTTTTGAAGCTGCGGACTATCCACCAGTGCGGATAATACGCTGGTTGTTCACGGTTAAAATTGTTGAAATTTAAAAAACACGCTGTCGTGAACTGCTGATTATCAAATATAAAAAAAACGTGAGATTCCAAGTATCCTTCGCACTGCTTTAGGAGGGGGAAAATAGTTGATGCGTCAACTCGGTTTTTAGGAGCCATAGTAGCAAGTACCTGGAGTACGAAAAAAAAGCGTGATTCGTTTACTTATAGTGTGGTTTGGCAACACCGAGTGAGTGGGGTCGAAGGTCACATTTCATTACCACTTATCACGAGGATAGCACGTTGCACAGTATTTTGTTTTCGTATTTTGTCTTTCGTCTTCGCTAACGTTGATGAAACATCGCCGGAGATTTACTGCTGAGAGGTAGTTGAGAAAACTGAAAAAGATGGAAATAGAGAAGCGGGCCGTTATTGGTTTAATCCTAGTATCCGGTGCACACGGGATTTGACTACTTTTGGCGACTTTATGATGAGCAGTAAAAACGGGACATATACGATGAGTAGTTAACGGGTCATTCAAAGAAAATATATAGTTAAACATAGTATATACTATGTATATAGTATATATACTATGCGTGTATAGTATATATATAGACGTTCTTTGGATCATTTTTGGTGTTGGCGATAATTTTCAAAGTCGCGCCAAGGCTGCACCATATACTAGGATTTTACTCCGTTATTTTGAAGTGGACAAGAAAGCGGTGAGAAATTTGCGCAAACAAAAGGATGTGTTTAAAAAGCATGGGAATATTGCCGTATTAAAAAAACGTAATTTCGGACGTATAGTCCGCAGACTATCCGGTGGTGCGGACTATCTGACAATTTTTAAAATTTTTTTTATATAAAATCGTGTCTGCGGACTATAAGTGCGAAATTACGGTAATAAAAAATGAAGTTTACGTTCAAAATGTTAAAACTAGAGTAAAAATTACAAAACGTGTGTAATAGCTGATAGATATGAATCAGTCATTTGAATAAATTTAAATCCTATATCCGATGTTTTTAAACACACAAAAATATTTACTTGTTAAATTTGTTAGACAGCAATCATAAATGAAAATAAGTGAAACAGAATGTTGGCAAAATACTTATTTTCACTAATAAAAATTTCTGAACATTAATCAATACAATAACAACTTTATTACACCTTTCTGTACAGAACAAATAACTTAAAATTGTACTTTGTTACAATGACGGCAGATACAATTCAAATTCAACTCTAGAGATCATATAATACATTTTTCACGCAACACCAACAAAGTTAATAAAATTTGTATAATATATGTTATGACTAGTAGAGCCATAGTTAAGTACTACTCAAAAGTTTAAGAGAAAACATAGTTCAATGTATGAAGATTCTGAGCAGAAATTCTCTCATCATCATTCTTTGTTCGTAAAGCAAAGTTATCGCTCTATGTAACAACTGCAACAACAATGCAGTTCAACAACATTAAGAAATAGGACTAATTTTATTCCAACATTACTGATTAAATATAATTTCTTATGGGATTTAAAAACCATGCACAAAATATGTTACAAATAATAAATGCATTTCAGTAATAAATGCAATTTAAATAAACAGTTTCAGTAACAAAAAATAACTCACTTGAACATGAATTTAAAAAAAAAAAAAAATGACACTTCTTGAGTTTAAAATTTTCTGTAAAATACAGCTTTTGATAATAGCATAAATATAACATTAAAAATAGTCTTACAATATTTTGCTCATTTTAAAAAGACAGCCAAAGTAGAATTCAAATTTCAGAGGTGCACAAAGATAAAAATTTTACCAAATATATAAAAAAAAAAAAGCAGTTTTTCATACTCGATGCCAAATTATCTATTACTATGCTCATTCTGTGCCCACAGGAGTTGACTTAAAACAACCCACCCACCCTTTTTTTTTTTTGTCAAAAATAATTTATTATGGCATGTAAGATAATTAATCAAAAGAGAAATGCTATATAATTGGACTTATGATGCTACCTTCATAAAAGTGCTTTAACTGAGTTTTGATACTTTGCTTATTGCATTTTAAAATATAACTATAATTAGGCTGAGTTTATTTTTAAACAGTTTTTAGCATTCAGAATTAATTTTTTGGGGCTAATGGGATAGGAGTCTTTAAATCCTCCTAGAACTAACTAATCTACAATATGTAATTCCCCCCTCCAATTTCAGATTTTAAGAATATAAAATTAGAAGCAGAACCTGTCACAGGAAATGATTTTTCATAGATTAAAAGAAATTTGATTTTTTAATTCTACAATTTTTTCATATATTTGATTACTGAATTGATAAACTATTCATTTGCATTAATTTTGTTTTATCTCTAATTAGTTTATAACAAAATCAAAAAAACAATTCTTTACTCTCTTTTTTTCAGCTTTCAGAAAAAGACCACGATCCTAATTTAAAATGTGCAAATTTATATTTTATGTAACAAATACTAAATTAAAACCATTAAAACAAAATACATAAAAAGAGAAAATATATTTTGTTTACGTACCTTTGAATAAAAAAATATTAAATTAAAAGGTTATCTCACGAAATACTTTATATGAAATGTAACAGGAATCACTGAAAGTTACCACATCGAAAAAATTAGAGGGAGGAGGTTTCTGATTTCATACATCAGGTCCCATTACCATTCAGATGGCAATGTATCACCAGTTGAAAGAAGAAAGAAAATTTAAAACAAAAAGTACACAGCATCTTTTCAGAAATAGTGAGTAAAAGACAATTTCATATAAAATGATGTAACGGTTTTTACATCATACATTAACTGCAATGCAGGATACAAGATTAATATATATGATTTTTCAAATAAAATATATTCAAAATTTCCAATTATTGAATATTAGAGAGAGCCTGAAAATTAAAAAAAAAAAATTCCAAAATCTTATTTTCATTCAGTTGACTTCAAAAATTCTAACCACAGCAAAATATCTCTCTTCCCTCATGATACTGTATGTACAGTATTATTTTTTTTTTTTCTTTTCCCCTTTAAATGTAGACAGAATTTAACATTTATAATGAAGATTAATACTATTTCCAAGGAATTAGGAACTATTTGCTGAAATACGTTTTGAACGGAAAGCTTCTCATTCAGAATTTTAGAGTAATTGTACTCAAAACAAACTGAATACTTCATTATTATAAAAATACAGAAATCAGTCAGAAAACTTTATTTTACAGAATTTATAAATACTTTTCTAGCATTTGATATAGCTACAGACAGTGAGTGGATAATAGGTGTCATGAATTGTGCATTCATAATTATTAAATTTTCTTCTGAACGTTTACAAATAGCATTATAAAATTAATTTATTTTGCACCTCTGTAAAATTGCAATCTACAAAACTATACTCAGTCAATGTAATTATTTGTTGAAATACAACTATTTATTTTCACAGAATAGATACAAAACCTAGCATTCCTGTAGTTATCTCTGAACCATATAATGAAATAACTCTGATTAATATTATAAATGAAAACAAAATTAATTCAACAATCCACTAATAAGAGATATACTAATTACTTGCATTTGATCAGATAAATTAAGTATACATCTCAAATACTAACAGCAAAAAATATTTTGGAAAATAAGATATTGCATAAAACAAACAATTGTAACACTACCAATAAATGACTAGATACACAAGGAAAAGGCTTTAAATGCTTCATAATTATATTTGCATTCTTTAAAATATTGTACAGTCAACTCCCTAATGATGACATTTAAATTACAAGAAAGGGAATTCATTTTGTACTGTAATTTGAAGAAAAATACTATTCACAGTTTATCATTGCTTTTAGACAATTTAACCTGCAGAGTGTATTAATTTAGTTGTAAAACTTAAATCGGTATTAAAAAGAACAAACTGTAAATAATGACAGAATAAATATCATTAGAAATTAACTATATTATAAAAGCAGTTTATGAGCAATATTTTGCAAAAGAAGTTGAACAGTGTTATGGAGATCAAAATCATGTAAAAAGGGTTGATTAAAATTTGTTCAATGCTTATATTCAGGATCATGTACAATTAAATTATGAACTGTTGTCGATAAAAATAACTCTGAAATAATATGACATCATCTGTTAGCATTGATTTTATGCTGATGGCCTGCAATAGTAATTTTCTCATTATTTTACAATAAACAAACTTTTTTTTTTTGTTGAAAGAATGTGATTAATTCACTCTAGATAACTGGGAGTTAACTGTATATTTAAATTCAACAAAAATATTTATTTTAAAGTAAAATTAAAATATTTACCATTATTTTGTCTTGCTTTTCATCTATGACAAACTTTATTATCAAAGAAATATAATTACTAGTTCTCCCAGTAAAATTTGATTTTAAAGGAGCATAATTTGGCTTGCCCAAAATTCAAATGCAAGGACAAACAAAGATCATACAAATAAAGACATAACATGAAATAAAATTGAACAGTTTCTTTAAAATAGTTATAGCACCATAAAAGAAAATAATGTAAAGTATTAATTAGAAACTTAACACAACTTTTCTAATAAATCATGGATAAAGGGGTTTGTGTATATTATATACATATATATAAATATAATTCTAATAAAAAAACTCTAGAAGCTCATAATTTATCAGGAACAAGGTTTAACAGAATTGTGAGATCATATACATACAACAAAGTCGATTAAAATCATACTTATATACTTCCTGTTAAAACACACATCATTTCAGGGAAAAAATAAAACATGAACAATAAGAATTCATATGGATTGGGAAAATACATTTTACCTCACATCCACAGAATCAACAAGTATTTCGGAATTCATCCCTTAGAACTTTCCATATAAATTACACTTAAAACATTCCAGTTAATTGTCTTTTTGATCTTTCACAATCACACACATGAAATATGTTCGTCTTTCTAAGCAAATGCAAAGAATGACATGCAAAGAGAATGACCTTTCTTCACACATTTTGCTTCTTTCAATTCATCACCTACAAATACAAAATTAAGAATCCTAAATATCAAATGCTGTTAAATAAAAATGATAATGAAAGAAAAAGACATTAAAAAGTAGTTTGAAGATTAATACAGTAATGTGAAATAAACATATTAAATAAAGGATGATTATAAACTGTCTGGTAAAAATTAGAACAGAGGTAAAAGCAGATTTTGCAATAAACTGTATGTGTGGAAATGGCATGTGTAAGTTCTGGCAAATAAGGAATGCATGAACAAGCAACTGTAAATTTAAAAAAAAAAAAAGTCAGTGATTCAGCTTTTCACAGTTAGGCGCTCAAAACTCCAACCACTAATAATACCAGAATGCCGCCCAGTCGGTATAGTGGTTAGGGAAGCTGACTGCGATACCGAAGGGCCTGTGTTCGAATCCCAGAGAAGGCATGGTTGTAACTGTTTGTCCCTTCATAGGAGGCGATGGTGGCCCAACTATTAAATCCCTCCATAATAAAAAGACCACATCTGGCCTTGCATAGATTAATAGACTGGGTTACACTGTAACTGTTCACAATCTGCCATTGGGGGGGAAAAAAAATAATAATACCAGAATCACAGCATGATGCATGAATTGACACATACAGTACAGAGTCATTGAGACTTCTTAAATGTATGAATTTTTATTTTATTTTTTTAATTTAAGTCAGAAATACATTAGAATTGATATCAAATAAAATAGGAAAAATACTAAAAAAAAAAAATCTAAGCTAAGTTTTTATTATAATTTTTGAAACAATATTATTGTTGCCAAATGGCTACATTATGGGAAAAAAAAAGAGAGATAGGCAAACGTGTAATAACAATTTTATGTAATAATACATACCTTTTAAAATCTTTCAAACAATTTTAAAACTTTGAATACATCAAAATAACAAAAAACACAAAATCAAAAATTTGTAAACACAAATGATGTCCACACCCTAGATATGAACTTGCAATAATGACCGTTACACCAGTGTTACACTGAAACTTTCAAAAGTATATACGTAATCAGTATGCATCCAATTGATTATACCATGCAGTAAGCTAAAATTTGTGTTTTGATTTGATTTATATGACTAAATATGAGTATGCTGCCAAAGTGGCAACTACATTTAAGGGTTAAAGTTATGTGAATTTATGATAAACAGTACTACTAACGAATCAAGATATGACAAATAAATACTAAACGCATTAAGTAGTAGATAAATAAAACCTGCCTATTCTCCAAATATTTGAGTGTCTAATTTTAATTCCAAAAGCAAGAGTCCTCTATGGCAAATAGGAAGGTATATGTTATCTTGACACGGTTGAGAATAGGTCATTGTCGACTAACTCATGAAAGGCGAGAAGAATCCTGTTGCACAAACTGTAATGAAGATATGACAGTCCACCATATTTTATTAGAATATCATAGCTTCGATTATCTTAGCCAAATACATTTTTTATGTTGAAAATTAGATTTAGAAACTCAATAGAGAAAAACTATTATCACAATTTGTTGCAGTTTTTAAAGGATACTGACTTCTATTATAAACTAATCTGTTTTTACCTCACCTAAAATATACATAAATTGTCCACATGAAGCTTTTAGCATACTTTTTATTCATTTTTTTACCTTTGTTTGGCATAGATAATTTGTAAAAATTTGTGCCAGAAACTACAATAAATTGAATCGAAAAGCAAAAAATGTCTCAAATGATATTACTTTATGTACTTTATATATAAAATATGATGTTGAGTCAAATATAATTAGACATTAATACGTGTGAAAGTCTGAAGATGAGATTCAAGATGCTCACTGTCAAAAAAATTGACTAAGCATTCTGGCATTAACCAGTGGCCACATGTGGCTCGGAAGGCCAGGGACACCATCCAGCGACTGGGCTGGGAGACACTACCCCAACCACCATACTTCCGAGACTACCACCTTTTCCATTCCCTGGACACCTATCTTCGGGGGAAATCCTTTAACAACCACCAGACCTTGAAAGGGCCCTCATGGACTTCTTTGTGTCCAAGACTCTTGAGTTTTACCAAGATGGCATTACACAGCTAGCCACTCATTGTCAAAAGGCACTGGATGCCAATGGTGATTACTTTGAGGATTAGCAGTGATTATTATTTGTTTTATGACTTTTTCTTTCTGACTGCCCAAAATGGCAAGAACTTTTTTACCTTGTATACGTTAATGTTGTAAGCTGAAATAACCTCCTTTAATAACATCGAGAAAAGAGGCTGCATCCCAACGACTACAAAAGAACTGTAGAGTATTAATTGTTGTCACCACATTCGATAAATTCTGAAAAATGCTATACATTAATATTATAAGCTGAAATAACCTCCTATAATAACATTGAGAAGAGGGGCTGCATCACAACAACTACAAAGGAACTGTAGAGTATTAATTGATGTCACCACATTCGATAAATTCTGAAAAATGCTGTTCCCAAACAGAAGTTTTAAAAGCAGAAATTCAGGCAGAGCACCACTAGATCTGACTATAATACTAAAGCAGTCTTTTCACTATAACTTAGTAAACTTAGCATTTTTCACATTCACATTATAGAAGACACTGGAAGTTTATATTACACTTTCATATAACCTTTAATTAATATAATACTTTTATTAAAGGAAAAATATTCAGTTTTAAAACAGGATATATTTTTTAAATATCACTTCATTATTCATAGGCTTTTTACAGATCAAAGAAAATAAATCCTTTATTTTCACAAAAGGGGAGAAAAAGCAATATCAGACATTTACGGTTACAAGACTTACTGCTGACAATTACAAGACAATCTTAATTTTAAATTAGCTTGTTTAACATACAGTGAAACCTGATATTTTAATCACACGATTTTGAACTTACAATCACATTTCTTTGCTTTAGCAAAAAATTTTTTAAAAGTGTTATGCTTTAAAGATGTATTTTAATTTTGAATATTTAACCATATAAATATTTTTTAATTCTAAAAGGGGTGGGAAACATTCTTTTACCTTCGAGCCTTCCTAGAAAAATGTTTCACATTTCAGATGGTCATCTTCTTAGGAAACATGCTATTACTATTCCAATGAAAAGTAATAAATTGTTGACATTTAATTCAAAACTTTTCTGAGTAGCAGATCCTTCAATGTTCTGAACGACTGCTTGCTTTTCTCCTATTACAGGAAATACATAAATATAACTATTTCAACACACACAGAAAGATTATCTCCTTAAATATTAATTTTATAACAAACATTATCTCAACATGCATTTAAAAAATAAAAGCGAATATCAAAGAAATGAGAAAAAGCAAACTACTTAATTTCATAATTTTAATGTACAAAGAAATACATATATCTGGTTGTAACGAAAATTTTCCGCCAAAAAATTTTCTTAATAAAGCTAAGGGGAAAAAACATGAAAGCAGTACCTTTAGTAACAGTAGTAATTACCACCAAAATCTATGATTTTTCAGGCAACATTTTGGCAGTTTTTTAAAGCCTTCGGCCCAGAAACTTGGTGGCCACAAGTCCAAAAACGTATCAACCTCATTTCGAATGTCCTGCGCAGAATAAAAGGTAGCACCAGCAAAATGTAGCTGTAGGTGTGAAAAAAGGTAAAATTCCATAGGAGTGGCAAAAGATCCCATTTGAGTCACATACAGTTCAACGTTTTTACCTGATAGCAGCATTAACACAGACTATCATCTCATTGTACACATTACTGTCGAGGGTTTTACCTTTTCACAGATACTTTGTGGATAATACCACACCAATCCTACCACATACAAAGCATTTTCTTTTTGTTACTCAAACTGCACTCTGCGACACTACCGACAGACTCATCAGTTGCAGACCAACTTCCTTTTCGGCCTGTGAAGTAAATCCACTTTTCATTACAGTATGACTAATGAACATGGCACTAATGTCTAACTCCTTAGCAAGCTCTCGAGTGGCTGCATACTGACCTTCCAAAAGTTCTTGTAGGTGGACCTCATCAACATCAGCAAGCTGGCCAGACTGCTCTGTTTCTTGAATGCCGTAGTCCTGGTTTTTGAACTTTCATTACCAAACCTTCACACTGTCATATGATACAACATTAGTACCTAAAACTATACACATGATTTGGTGACATTCTTTAGCTAACTCTTTGCAACAGAACTGGAATTAAATGATGGTTCTAATCTGATAGCGTGATAGTTCCATTTCAGACACCTTGTACTTAATGAAAACAACAATTTTTTTGCAAATTTCACAACACAGTGTTCTAAAGAAAGTCTCTTTCTTTCAAATGCCAAAAATCATTTGACAAAATAGGATTAAACTTGACAACGCAAATTTTTTGAGCAGACAATATTTGCAGTGGCGGGAAACTTTCGTTAAAAGCTGATATTATAGATGATAATAACCTCATATTCATAAAATGAGCACAGAGCATACATATGGATCAAAATCTTAATGAACAAAATTACAAATAAAATATTAATTTTAATTAATGCAAGGTATGTTCTAGAATTGTAATTTTACATTTGCAAATACATAAGCAAACAGACAACAGTAAAGCTTTTGATAAAATTCCAGTCAGCAAAATGCAAAATAAAGAGAAAGTTTTTAATTAACTTCTCAGAAGTAATCCTTTCTCATAAACAAAATATAGGCAGGACAACAAAGGGCTATTCTGCAGTTCTATATAAAATAAAAATACATTACAAACCACCCTTCTGTTCAAGAAGTGGTCTTGAAACATCCTTCCTGCCACTTTAAATCGGAAGACTTTTGAAAAAAATGTGTACACCACATGAGTTCCTTGTACAGAATATTAAATTATACGCAAATTTTCCTGGATTTCATTTAAACTTATTTCCTCGAATTTCATTAGAGATATATTTCTCACTCAATTAATTTAGTTCTCACTTCGTGGCAAGGCAAAAATACATAAAAACTCAAAATATCTTCATTAAAAATTGAATATTTCCTTTTGGTCCCACTCGGCAAAAAGACACTGAAGGTGCAGAAAGTTTTAATTCACTATTCTGCTAAGTTTCAAATATAAACAAATGTGGCTTCTATGGTAAAAAAAAAAAAAAAAAATTAGGCTTGGCCGCACTTAAACAACTTTTAATTTATTGGTAATTCTACAACTATTGCAAGCAGATCAACTAAAGACATAAAAACCTTCACCAAAAGATAAGAATAACATAATTCAATCATTTTTAAAGCAAAAAATGCACAAAAGAGGTCTTTATTCTGTCCTTATGTACAGATGTCATGCAAAAACATCATTAAATTGCATTCAATGGAGGTCAAAATGGATATTTTTGTTGAAATATGAGACCTGCAATTTTTCGTGATTACAATACTTCCTTTACTCCTATACAGACATTGAATGCATCTGCAATAAGTTTTTGCTTTTAATAAAGTGAAACTAAAAGTTTCATTACATTTATTATTTTGTTTAATTTTTCCAATCAATATATTTAAAAATTGTCGAATGTAAAAGGAAAACACATTTTAAAGCATTAATTATTTTTAAATAACATAACTTTAAATATATGTTATTATTTAAGTATAGAGCAATGTTTGCACTATATGGCAAAATACGGCACACAATTTTTTTTTCTCCAAAGATGCACATGTCACCACATTCTTCCAAGAAAACTTTCTTGCTTATTTTGCCATCAGTTCATTTCGACAATGGTATAGTTAAACATATAAAATATATCTTTAAGGTTGATAATTTCAATAAATAAAGAAAAGGATGGAATGATATACTCAGAAATGCATTATTGGCAACATTTGCTTAGAAAACAAGAATGCTATATAAGATGAGAACATTTTAATTTAATGATGGCTACTAGGCAAACCTGGCACATATATCTTTTTCTAGAAAATTGATGTATGTAGTCCTGTAATGGAAAAGCTCTTAAAGTTATTACACTTGCTAAGGAAAACATTGTGAAATCCACAAATCATTATATCAATAATTTTCAATTTCAGTTCATTTTAGTATTGCCAACATGCTGAAGTGTCGTTAAAGATGGCAACACACAGCATAAGGATTTACATTCCAAAGCACATAGATTTTTATTTTCAATACAATAAAAAGCATAAATTTAAACATAACTAAAAAAAACTGCCAAGAATTTGAACTTCAAATATAGACATGCTGATAAATTCCCAAACCGGCACAATTTTTAGCACATTTACAAAAAATTGCTGTACCTTTCTGTTAAAGCACTGTAGACATTTTTTGGGGAAAAGGGGGTATATTTCTTTAAAGCCAGACATCGGCACTTTCATTTAAATGTGGCTTAAAGCTGGAATGACTATGCAGCCTCATTCTTGCAGTAAATAAAGGTGTCCGAATACAAACATAGTTTGCTAGATCGTTACATTCCTTGCATTCACATCAAGAGTTAACTTTTATTGAATTTTGTGAACCAAAGTTCTTTACATTTCCTTGCTTCAAATGAATTGCACCACAATAGTTGATTGGAATAATTACATGACAAAAGTATGTACCAAGTTCTTATTTTATCTTTTTCTTAATCTTAATTTCTTATGCATTAGTTATGGTAAAGCATAATGTAATAACACACTCGTAATATCTGCCTTTCATATGTGCATTAAAATTTGACACCTGCCTTCTACAGAAGAGTAACATGTGCACTATTCCAAAGTTATAACATCTCACCATACAAAAAATGTGTTAATCTATAACCGTCAGCTGAATATGAAGCTGCCAAACAGGCATAGCGGTTAGTGTCGCTGACTGATGTGACGGAGGAATCCTGGGGAAGGCACGGCTGTTTGTAAATGTATAGTGTCGTTATGGCATGGAGGCACTCTAAATATACGGTAAGAGTATATTAGGCACTCTAAATATGCTGTGAGGAACGAGAAATGGAGGCACTCTACATGGAAACGAGAAGATAGAACTTTCACACAAGAGCCGAAAGTTCTTTCGTGCTCTTTGGTGGAAGGAGAGAAGAGTGGGAGACCCTCGGACCTGTCTCCACACGTTGCTTTCCATTAAAATTGGGTGCGGAACTGAGCTAAATTGCACTGTCACCTATATGGTGCTCAAGGTTGTAAACTTGCACTCCTTGCCACAAGGAATTTTGTATGCCTGGGCTGACTATGTCAGACAAGTGAGCATAAGTAACAACAACAGCTGAAAATGACTGACAAAACAGTAACAGATCAGAACAATTACCTGCGGGAAATTTGTATTTATATTGTTCTAAACACAGCTTCTGGTAAAATGGGAAAACTTAATCTTGAAATTTGAGAACATTTTCCTTTTTGCTGTTCCCCATGGTTCTATTTAATCTAGCACTGAGAAAAAAGTGTGTGTGAGGGGGGGGGAAATAAGTGTTGCATGGCTTTAATATAAAAGTATCAAAATTACTGCAAAACATGAATTTTTCTAGAAATTTTAAAAAAAAAAAATTATTTGGCAAATAAAAAAATGTAACAATTTTTCACAAATAAACAATTTGAGTGGGCTGAATCAAACAATTCAAAGCCTGCAATATATTTTAAAGGTTGATCTTTACATTATGGTAACTTGGCGTTTTTTTGGCGAAAATTTGGTGACCAACTCTCCTACAGCAACCCTCTATTTTTTTTTCCCGCCGCCATTTTGTCTTCACGAAGTAAAGACATGTTTCTTTTCTTTTTATCTACTGAACACTTCTTCCAACAATCTACTAGCCGAATAACACTTATGCTAGAAATTTTATCTAACAAAACTGCTTAATCATGACAAATATTCACTGCAAAATTGGGAAAAAGTGCACAATACCATACTCCTTACGCGTTTTTCAAAATAACACATACACATAAACCATGTACATGCCGACTTATTTTTACTTAAAAAAACATCCCAGAATTGCACAAAAATGGCATTGCGCACACTCTTCACTATATCCATGTACACTGCTTTTTTCTCATAAATTAGAAAAATTTCATGAAAATACATGACAATTTTCTCAATCTTTAAACCCGGTAAAAAGAACATATATGAAATTACCTGATCGCGAAAAAGTATTTACCCTTTCCAAATATGAATATTTCCACATATAAAATAAATAAAATATCCAAAAACTTTTACCTTTAAATCATCTATTACATTATACATGTCACCAATGAATTCATACCGCAAGCATTACAAATACTTAGTATCAAATATTTAAATTATTTCCATGCACGTTTACTTCAACTTAAACGTGTACCAAATTCCTACAAACATAAAATTCACAAAATAACTATCCTTTAATTAAAATATCACTAAACCATGTACACGTCAACTTATTTTTACTTAAAAAAACATCCCAGAATTGCACAATGGCATTGCGCACACCCTTCACTATATCCATGTACACTGCTTTTTTCTCATAAATTCGAAAAATTTCACGAAAATACATGACAATTTTCTCAATCTTTAAACCCGGTAAAAAGAACATATATGAAATTACCTGATCGCGAAAAAGTATTTACCCTTTCCAAATATGAACATTTCCACATATAAAATAAATAAAATATCCAAAAACTTTTACCTCTAAATCATCTATTACATTATACACGTCACCAACGAATTCATACCGCAACCATTACAAATACTTATTGTCAGATATTTAAATTATTTCCATGCACGTTTACTTCAACTAAAACGTATACCAAATTCCTACAAACATAAAATTCACAAAATAACTATAATTTAATTAAAATATAATTAAATTCAAAAACACTACTTAAAATATAAATGAGCACATACATTAAATTAATACATACATAAATACCCATTTCGAATTCACTTTAGTTACGGCCATGGGATCCAAAAATTCACGAACACTGTTTCACACAACACAGAATAAAGCCAAATACAAAATTTCCAGTTTTTTTCCCGATTTCCCCCCTTTTCCGATTAAAGAACCGTAATTCGTCCATTAATATCACATGACATATCCCATGATCTCTCATTTCCCTCACACAAAATAATGCGTAATCGGAACTGAGTACTGCTCACATTATTACCAAAGTCCCAGGTAGTAACCTTTATCGCCTCCAAAATGTCGCCAAACTACCAGTTACCATATTGTAAAGATCAACCATTTTAATTACTATAGTGCTGTAGCATGTATTTTAATATCAATTAAATATAATATTAAAAAGCAAAGATCTAAATTAATAAAAAATGCTCTGATTGCTAATAAAATGTTAATTTTTTAATCAGTTATAGAATGATTAAACTCAAAAGATAAATTAAATTTCTAAGAATGCTGAATGGCAACACTAAGGAATGGTTAAGCAAAAAGCCGTATCCCAGATAAATTGATGACCTTACTGTTTCACAAAGTAGCAAACATTTGCCAAGGCATACATTCCTTGTAGTGAAAAATAAAGATAATGTAAGGCAGTGCAGGATTTATGTATAAGCTACACAAGCTATAGCTTAGGGCTCTCCCAAAAATTAAAATATAATATACACTTCACAAAAGTGAAATTGCAACACAAAGAAAGAATGCTCGTAGCATTATGCAAACTGCAGGATTGAGAGTTGTGAGATGGATATGCAAATGATTAAAAACACAGACACATAAAATCATTATAAACCAATTTATTCAGCATCTAATGTGCCCACCTCAGGCAGTGATAAAGGACACAATCCGGTAAGGCATGCTATCAATGAGTTCATTTATGGTTGAATGAGGTAGCCTTTGCCAAGCCACATCCACTGCTGTAAGCAGATCATCCAGGGTTTGGAGCCGTGGTCCTCAATTAATGTCATATCCAATGACATCCCACAGGTGTTCGATGGGATTCAAATCTGGAGAGGCTGCCGGCCAAGGTAGAATGTCAAATCCGGTCAGGCTGTTAAGAGTACTCCGTATGACATGCGGCTTGATATTGGCTTGCTGGAATACTGTGTTGGGTGCACCCTGCAACCAGGGCAGAACAACAGACTCCACAACTTCCGTGACGTAGCGATCCACTGTCAAACTGCTGTAATGTGTACCAAGGGCATCTTTGATCAAACATTATGCCATCCCAAACCATAACGTCCGGTGCAGGACCGGTGTGACGCTCGGCGAAATGGGCTGTTTTGTAGCGTTCTCTGGATCGCCGCCATATTCGTTACCTGCCATCATTCCTCCACAGACAAGATTCGTTTGTGAAAAGAACCTGATGCCACTTGATGATCTGCACACTATGACACTGACGCCACACCAGGCATCTAATCTTGTGTTCAGCAGTGAATGGTACCCCTGCGGTTGGTACCCATGAACACAAGTGTACTTCATGCAATCTGTTGCATACAGTTTGGGTGGACACAGATCCACCTGCTCCTGAAGGCAACCAGCTTCGTATGTCACGTGACGCGGAGAAATGGTCTCCAATAGTTGACCACCGAATATGCCAGTCTGTTCGCTCTGATGTGCACCTGTGCACACTACTTCCTCTTTGACGTGCATGTACACCTTCTGAAACAATCGTGTGACATAATGTTGGATGGTACATTGTGCCCAACATGAATGGCTACTGTATGCAGCGACAAAACGAGTTCATGAAATTCGATAATATGGTCACGTTCCACAGTCGTTAATTGATGGTATTGAGCTCGCCAACGTCTCAAAGGCATTTTCTATGTTTCTTCTATGCTCTAAGTCTTCAATGCTCCATAAACCCTCAGATGGTGTTTATGACAACAGAAAGTGGCTTACCTTTATAGCCCGCATATGCATACCAAGTGATTCAAGGTGTGCACAACTTTTATCATTTGCATATACACTCTTGCTCCTGCAATTTGCATGACACTATGCGTTTTTTTTTCTTGATGTTGCATTTTCACTTTTGAGGAGTGTAAACATAATATTAAAATATAGTATAACAGACTTGTAACAGGCCCCATACCTCAAATATTTTAAGGCCCTATCAAGTTTAAATCTGGCTCTGATGCAAGGTAATGGTGCAAAGATTTTGTAAATTTCCTGTTCAGGGCACTTCTCATATAAAAAGTACTACATGCAGTAGTAGCTAAATGCCCAATGATAACAATAACAATTGAAGAGTTGAAAGAGAACAACTGAAGAGTTTATTTCCTTGAATGATTAAAAAAAAATAATTATAAATAAACAAATAGAAAGGCAAGAAAATGAAAGAGGAATATCCACTACATCTAAAAAATATATCTATGCTCATCTCATAAATACTATCTTCCTACATTACCTATGTTATCTTTCTCAATAAACTAAGCTAGCATTATTAATTGAAAGTATCTTTTTAATGTCCAACTATTATGTTATGTATTGGCACAAGGAAAATAAATTTGCTTTTATACAGAAAAAAAAAAAAAAAAAAAAAAAAATTGCTAATAATTTACATTTTATGTGTTTACAAAAAAAAAAAAAAAAAAAAAAAAAAAAAAAAAAAAAAAAAACACCACATCACCACCACATTTTCAAGTTACTTTCTTTCAGGAGGGAGGGACAGACCTAAAATCATTTCCTTCTGTTGATTTTCTAATATATTTTAATGCACATATCTATGTAATAAAGCAAACTTAGCAATATTGGCCGTAAAATGTTGATCCATATTAACTTGGCAGTTGAGGCAGATTAAATATCCATCTTTATTTCAGTTGACATTAGCAGGTGCAATTGACTTGGCACTCTAATCGTGCCTATTCAAGAATATTTACATTGCGATAAGAAGAGAAGCAGCATATAAACATCTTAACGATAACAGAGCTAGAAGAAAAAAAGTGAAGTTATCTAAAATGATAACTTATTAAGATATAGTTTGGGTTTAAGTTTGAAAGTAGCTATGTCATCAGCATTATGCAAGTCATATAATATTGATAGATCTAGAAATGATGCAGTCTAGAAAAAGGCATTACTATTTTTAGAACAAAGAAAGGAAATAACCAAATTAAAAATTAGGAGAAAGAATTACATTAAAAAGAAGCTAAATTACAATTGAGATTTACATATTTTTTATCTTATACACACACACACATACTGCTCTAATCATAAGCCAAGCCATTTGGTATTCATAATTAAATAATTAGGATAACTTTGTTTAAATCAAAAATTGTGATTTTGTTATAAAGCTCTCTCTCTATTTATATACTGCTTTAATGTAGCACTAACCATAATAATATAAAAATTAATATGCAATAATATAATAATATAAAAATTTAAATAACATAAAAATATAACATCTATGATTTTTAGCTAGTAACGTAAATTTGTAATCATGTTAACTATCCAGCAATGTTCAATGACGCTTAAAGAGAAAATTTTACACATGAAAAATTATAGAATTTTAATAATCCACAACCACTTAATTTACAAACACCTGCAGTTTATGGGCATTTATGGATTTAAACTAACAAAATTTTAACTATCAGAGAATTAAAAATGGCAAATTTAACACCAATTCTTTCTCACAGGTGCATGCATTTAAATCACTACGCTGGTGTGCAAAAATTAAGCACGAAGTCGAAAAATTAGCATATCAGCTGAACGAAGAGGCAGAGCGGACAGAAAGACCAATCAGAAGATTAAGTAAGGTGATGTATGGTAGCATATGCGCAGATATGCAGGTAGACATAATGGGGGAGTGTCTGAGTAGTATAAAGCATGTTGTCAGTGTAAGATCAGTATTTCTGGCAAAGAGATTGCACGCCGTATAGCAGTTAAAATCACACCGAGTTGCTGCCTCAGCGAGAAATGGCGAAGAATCAATCTATTAGACGACATCTGGATGCTTTTACCTAAGGTCGAATCATTGGGAAGTTGGAGGAAGGCCGCAGTGTGACAAGTGTGGCTGCAGAGTTCGGAATTGCTCACAGCATCATTTCACGACTTTGGAGACAATTTCAAACTACAGGAACAGCTATCCGGGGGTTTAGTAGTGGTCGTCCACGAGGAACCACACCCGCAGATGACCGGTATATTGCCTTACAGGCCAGAAGAAACAGGCCGCAGACAGCGGGAGAAATCGCTAGACACACGACACAGGCGACTGGACGACCGATATCGCGTTTTACCGTGGCCAGAAGACTGTACGGTGGTGGTCTGTTTGCACGACGCCCTGTACGGTGTGTACCTCTAATGCCTGCTCATCGGAGAAGGCATTCTCTGTGGTGCCAGGAACACCGGAATTGGAGAGACAATGAATGGGGACGAATACTCTTTACAGATGAGAGCAGATTCAGTCTGAGTAGCGATTCTCATCGCATACTCATCTGGAGAGAGCGGGGAAGCCGCAATCCTCCCTCGAACATCATTGAAAGGGACAGATGGAGGTGGCGGTGTTCTCGTTTGGGGAGGCATCATGCTTGGTAGTCGTACAGACCTTCACATCTTCGACGCAGGTTCAGTCAACGGGACCCGTTATTGTAACGAGATTCTTCTTCCATATGTGCGTCTTTTTAGAGCCGCTATGGGTCCGCAGTTCCTTTTCATGGACGACAATGCACCATGTCATCGCACAGTAGCTGCCGAACAGCTCTTAGAGAGTGAGGATATTGAACGTATGGATTGGCCGGCACGATCTCCGGATCTCAATCCCATCGAGCATGTATGGAATTTTCAAGGCAGATGCTTGGCAAGCTCGTACCTTACCACCAGTAACGATTCTGGAGCTTCGATTGGCGCTGCAAGACGAATGGGCAGCAATGCCTCAACAACTCATTGACACCCTCATTCTCAGCATGGGCAGACGCTGTGAAACCTGCCTAGCAGTCAGGGGAGATCATATCCCCTATTAAAGACCGGATGTTTCTTGCTGGACACCCATCACAGGGATGTTTCGGCCTTCAGTCGCATTGTGCTCCATGCTACTTTTTCAATAAAGCTTCTTTTTATCCCTCTGATTTCTCTTTTAGTAAGTGTTGCTTACATTACTCATGTCCTTGCGTATTGGGGATCTTACGGTATTAAATGTGTTGATTTGGAAAGCTTTTGTACAAAGTTATATTGAAAAAACAGTCTTGTCCTTAATTTTTGCACACCAGTGTATATTTTTATGCAATTTGACTGAAGACAAATTTATATTTTTACTGCAGTTGAGCATTTTAATACATTCTGTGATTTTTTTAAAAATTTTGCAGAAGAACGAGACTCAACACTTCTGAATATGTAAAGAACAAATCCAGTTACTACCAGAATATAACTGATTTAAATACATCAAGAATATTTTTGGGGTTAGACGATAATACATATAAAACGACTTTAATTAAAAAAGCTTTTAAACTTGGGTTTTTGTCAATTTCATCCCAGTCCAGTATTCCTCCAGTATGTCAGTCAATGTGCTGCTGCCAGCAAAACATGTAGAGAGACATTTATTGATTGGAAAAATATCACTTGCTGCTGAAAAATTATTGTCACTATACGAAAATTTACAATCACTACAAAATAATCTAGTAATTTATACCAACAATTATTTCAATTTCATCACTATGGGAAACGCACAAAGTCATTTTCAAAATTGCAAAATAAAACATAACTTATTATAAAGCCATACAGCATAATGTTTCACTGCTCTCTGTCATGCAACAGAGTCTCTACTATATCTACAACTAAGATTACAGTCTCAAGCTTTCAAATTTTATTCTTCTTGTAGTCACTCTCCTATTTCAAAGTTTTTTTTCCCCCTTGAACTGTGATCGCTCACCTGTTGCGAAAAAAAAAATTTAATGGACTTGATAACATCTCACACTTTTAGAGTTTATTCTTTTCTGAACAGTTGTCAACTCTGTTGAACCCTTATTCAATGGTATATGTATTGGACTTGAAATGTTTAATCTTATTTATAATATCTGCCTATCATGCAGTTTCTAATATCAATTGCACAAAATCATAAAAGGTTAGTAAAATATATTTGTTTAATAATTGAATAAATAAAAAAGATATAAATTTTATCCAACCTTTAACAACATATACAATGGTGCTAACAATATCAGCATTTGAAGGACTACACGAATAATTTCCCGAATCAGAAGGTTGAGCATCTTTGATACGTAATCGGCTGACCGCAGTATCTCCTCCACCTTTTTGTACAGTGATTGATCCACGAGTG
Source organism: Stegodyphus dumicola (assembly GCF_044657685.1). NCBI lineage: Eukaryota > Metazoa > Arthropoda > Arachnida > Araneae > Eresidae > Stegodyphus > Stegodyphus dumicola. The sequence continues at coordinate 179,642,108 of NC_140776.1, read as the reverse complement.
AAGTCAAAATTAATCATTCGACCATCGTGGTACCAGAAAACATATGCCGGAGCTTCAGGACTATCCACAATGACACATGTTAAATTAATGGCGCTTCCAACTTCAACATACATATCAGGTCCTTCAAGTATTCTTGCTTGAGGAACTAAAAATTTAAAAAATAGAATTAATACAGACATTTAACACTTGCCAATAACTTCTTAACTGTATTTTTTAACAAAATGTTAAAAATTTTGTTTTGAATATGATTTTACATAACATAATAATTCATTTCAATTCTGAACATCTAACAGATGAAAAAAAAACCTGCTGAAAAAAATAAAGCTAACTATAAAGTTGCACGTATTTTGAAGAAATTTAACTTTCAAGTTGTTTATTCTCCCATCAATAAAATTCTGAGTTCCATACTCAAGGACTCCATTCCAGATATGAATTCCTGGGGTATTTACAGGATTCCTTGCCAGTGTGGTTTAATTTACATTGACCAAAACTAAGAGAGCCTTAAAATTTTGTGTTAAGGAACATGAGGCATATGTTAGAAAAAAGTAAACACAGAAGTCATCTGTTGCCCAACATTGTTGGCCCGAAAATCACACTTTCAATTTTTCTGCTGCCAAAATTATTCAAAACACATCTTCCATTGGTGAACTGGATTTTCTAGAGGCATTTCACATTCAATCTGTTCTTTCTGTTCTTGTTAAATCTTTCTGTTCTTGTTAACGACCCAATTTTAATCCATTTTGCTTCAGGTTTTAAAGAAATTGTGTTTTAGTTCTGGTTTCATCAACAGATGGCACCAGTAGCTTATCTCCTGTCCAGGCTTTCTTATATTATTTTATCATTATATCTTATCTCACTCATTTGTGCTTTTGCAACTGAGGATGATGGTTCGGTAAAACCATCAAAACTAGTCCTGTGAAAATTTTAAAATATAATGCTGATTTTTGTTGTTTGACTTCTAAATAGTTGTTCAGTGTGATATTGTATCTTAAGTACTGAATATATTTGGACTTAAAAGATCACTAACTTCAGTAGCTCTTTAAGGTACTGAATAGTTAAAATACTAAACATTCTATAACAAGGAATAAATAAAAAAATCATATATACTCACCAACAACCCATAACCGAAAATATACACTTTTTGAAGGAAATGAGCTGACTTGGCATTCATATAAACCTTCATCTGAAACCTGCGGATACTTGATTTGCAAAGCCCAGTCATTGGAGATACCAACATATACTGACTGAAATCTGGTATCACTGGTGTAAGTATACTTTCCCACAGTTAAAAGGTGAAAATCTTTTAACCTGATCCAAGATACCTAGCATAGGAAAAATTCAAAATTTCTTTTCAAAATTTTAAACAAGGCTGAAGTCTAATATTTACCTAGTTTTCATATAAATACTGAAAAGTTATCAACATCATATCTTTTTATTTAATTACATTCTGCTTTTGCATAATGTTTAAAATTTTTTGAAATAAAAACATTGAAGATTAGTTTGTACTGATGATGGAAAAATGAGCAATGAGTTATATTCCATGATATTTTGCAAAATTTAAATTGTTTCATGTATATTTTATCTAAAAATTTTGGTGACATTACATAAATACATATAAAAATTAGATTAAAAAAGAATAAAAAAAATTTACCCTGCCATACCACTGTACATAACTGTCACTTTTCACTAAATTTAATACAGTCTCTCATAGATCAATGGTATATAAGTAAGAGTTCTAAAGTAATTCTGAATGGATCAATGGTGTATAAATAAGAGCAATATATATATGAACTATAAGGGACATTCAGGTTAGTTTTAAGTATTTAAGCAAAGCATTTGTCCAAAATAATTCATTAATTTTTATATAATTTCCCTTGAATAACATAACTATCATCACTGTAATGTAAAGCATACACTTCAGTTTTTGAAACAATCAGCCACTTGGAGCGAGGTTTGAAACCAATAAGTGAATTTGAACCAAGTCTGCATATTATAATGGGTGACTGAGAAAAATGACATTGCTCATAGCAGTGAGAAGAAATTTGAAGTTGTGTGCAAAACTAACCTTTCACCAGAATTTATAACAGCATTTTAGGTTTATGGCTCGACAGAAACTGATCGGCAAATAGGTATAATAAATTATCTGCTCAGTAATAGGTACTTGGTAAGATCCTAACTTTTCAGAATGGAGCCCCATGCATAATAGGTAGGTTGATTCAAAAAAAGCTTACAAGCAGAAGCATTTGAAACGTAATAATTGTGGAGAGAATATTTCCACCCAGGGCGGTTGACAGATGGTGCTAGTTGTCCTACAGCGGTTCTACAAGTAAGTAGTGTCAGTACGCAGACACTTAAGAGCGACAGTAATGGCACGACGTCTAGAAAAGTGGTCTCGCATAGAGGTGCGAGTGCCGCGAACGGGCTGGCTGCATAGGCGTTTTCGTGGTTTTCCCCCATGTGTAACGTGTATACGAACCAGTTTCCCTTAGAAAGACCTCCACGAAAGGCATCCCTCCCTTTAGGCAGACAGCCCTCATGTGCTTTGCCATAATTAAATAATCCAATTCTTAGCACCATTTGAACAACTCGACTCACAATAATAAGCATCCTAATAACTTTTTTGTTAAAAATTCCTAATATATGTTTCTATTACAAAATAAAGTCTTCACTAAAACATATACCAATTATACCTAAAATAACAGTTACAAAATGGAAGGCAAAACCTTTGTTCAGCATTTACATATTAGCTAACGTGTGGCAATATACTGTCAAGAATACCACTCAGTATTGTTGACAGTATATCGCCAAGTGATAGAGCTATATATAGGGTTATTGTAAAATGCATAGAATTGCAGCGTCATGAGAAATATTGATGACAGTGCTAACCAGATGCAAACCAGAACATTTATCATCATTGCAAAAACTTATCAACAATCATAATATATCATTCTAATGTGAATGGAATAATCAGTTTTAGCTATATATAACCACATTAGCTTTTCGTACAGACAACACATTATTCAATATTTCAAATACAAGGCAACACAAAATTTAGACGTTCAGAGCATACATATATATGAGGAGTTCAGAGCATAAATATATAAACTGATCAGATATAAAAAAAATTGAATTATTACATTCTTACTTTTAAAGATCACATTCTGAATTTTAAATTTATACCAATAGTAAACTGCTACATACTGTCTCTAGCAAATATTATTCCCCTCCCTTCTATGACCATGAGCAACAATAATTATCTTTTCCTTGATAAATGTCTCTTCTTCCAGACCATTCTAAAATAATGCCATCTAGTTAAAATCCATTATGGCTGCATGCATTATAATAGAAATTTTAATGTAATTTAATAATATTATTCACCTAGAATGCATTACTAGGAGTCTTATTTCATATTTACACATCCTGTGGCAAATAGAATGAAAATATAAAAAGATGAAAACTTTTCTACCATGAATATCAGAAAAGTTTCAAAAAATAAATATTTAAAAATCTGATTTGTACACTACGACTTCCTTGTATGGAATATTAAATTATACATATTTTTTCCTCCATTTCATTTAAACCTATTTTCTCAAATTTCATTAGAGAAATATTTCTCATTCAATTAATTCAGTTCTCACTTTGCGACAAGGCAAAATGACATAAAAACTCAAAATATCTTTATAACAAATAGAAAAATGTAAAACACCAAATACAGTTAAAACAACAAACAATTTTTACGATTAAAACTAGAGTTTCTATGCAAAAACAAGCAATTCGGCCAGTGGGCAAGAAGCAAGATTTTTCGGTGCACAAAACTGAACGTATTACTTTTGGGTCCATTCAGCAAAAAGACACTGAAGGTGCAGAAACTGACTTAATTCACTAGTCTGCTAAGTTTCAAATGTACACATATATGGCTGCTCTGTTAACAATCTTAGCCATACTTAAAACAATTTTTAAATTGTTGATAATTCTATAATTATGCATTTACTAAAGGCATAAAAATTTTAACCAGAAGATAAGAACAACATAATTCACTCATTGTGAAAGCAAAAAATACACAATTTACCAATGTATAAGAGTAAAAAAAAAACTGGGCTCACAGAGCCGAGTAAGAGAGTGGGTTTGTATATATATGTAAACTTAAAGCATCCAAAATTAAAATTAAGTTGGAATCAAAACAAGGTAGTTCCCTAACAATATTAATAATTGCAACATTGGATAAAAGGTCTAACATTATAGCTAAATCAAAATTAATACCAGAATACAATCAGTAGAATAAATCCGAAAAATAAAAATGCAAACTGGTAATAGAAATAAAAACAAAAAAATGCAAATTAGTAAAAGAAATAAAAATAAAAATTAATCTCCTTTGTCTGAAACCCTAATTCAGAGCTCATCAGGGAAAAACGAATAAAAGTTTTATAAAAGTCGATTAATGCGTCTCGAATACATGTTTCGTTTTTCTGAATCATTTGAGATGAAAATCCGATAAAAGATTCATTTCAATTTTAAGTAAGAAGATTATCGGTTTTTGATCTCAAAAGAGTCAGAAGAACAAAACATGTATTCAACATAATACCACAAAAAACTGTGTGGAAGATTTTGCATGAACGGCTGCATTTCAAACCATACCAGTGTAACTTCTGCAACAATTTAAGCCAGAGGATTATGCCCATCAACATGCAGGAAGCACTGAGGGATAAAGATTTCACCACCAAGATGATATTCAACAATTCTTCGCAATAATTCCACTTATCCGGGAAACGTAGTGAAATAGTGAAAAAAACTCGGCGAGTTTGTGGCTCTTTTCATTTATTTTTTCATGTGTGTACGCATAATACTTTTGAAAATATATCCTTTTCAAAATGAATGAATCATTTATTCTAGCCTTGTATATTAGAATAAATTAAAAAATTAAAGAATAAAGCATGAAATGTATTTAAGAGTATCAAATGTCTTTTGTTGTTGTTGTTGTTGACAAGTGTTATTACACCCAGTCTTTTAGTCTGTACCCAGTTTAACACAGCCGCACCAGGGGTTCTCAACCAATGGGAGAATTTCACACTTTCAGGGCAGAAATGCAGTCAGCATTTTATTTACCTATTAAGGATTCAGTTTTAATTTATGAATATAAAAATACCACTTTTATTAAAGTCTTGGAATTTATCAACATTTTCTATACTTTTTCTTGTTTGATTCATAAAATGAATAATAATACAATTCAAATTTACATAAATGTATATGTATCTTTTCAAATTTTGGAAAGGGTAGGAACGAATGAATTTTTAGCAACTGCGAAAAGGTTGCATACAGCATAAAATGTTCAGAACCACCGAGCTAGACTCTAAAGGGTATTTATCTTTTGTAGCGACATTAGTGAGAGAAAACTGCATTGGTAAAATTTGAGCTTAAGAAAGTGTGATTTGTTACCAAATATAACCATGCAAAAAAATGAAATTGATTACAGTCAACAATAAACTGGCAATTCATATAATATTTATAAAACATAAAATATTTAATATGTGTATACAGAAGGAATTAAATGTAAATTTGTTTTTGTTTTTTTTTATAGTATTTAATATAATTTCATTAGCTATCGATTTAAAATAGCAATGGCAGAAAATTCTATTTTTTATTAAACACATCAAAAATTGTATTTATTATTTTATTTAATACATTGTAGTGAGCAATTCATTTAATATATGTATATATATCTAAACATCCCCGAAAATTAAATTTTTTATAGATTCCGGTGGTCACAATTCAGCAATTGCTGCTAATAATGCCTCAGACATCAACTACACCTTCTTTTTCTGTTGATGGAAGATTAAATACAGTAAGCATAATAAGTATTTTATAGTGAAAAACTGCTGTACTGATTCAAACACCAGCATCAAAAGAGTGATGCAAACTGTAATCATGATAAACTAGTTAGATCGTTAACTGCTTGTTTCTCGCACATGTGCAGATCAGTCACTGTTTTGCATATGTGCAGATCGATAGCACTTGTTTCTCGCAACTACAGAAATATGTCGAATCAATAACTTTTGCAAGGCTGCTACAGAAGATAAATCCTCTTTAAAGTGATTTGCCTCATTTGAGCTTATGAAATGTGACCAAATGAAACTTATTTAGGTTATAACTTTAAATGGCAAACATTACTTATTAGTTGTAAGCTGGTGATTTTGATAACTTTTTTTTAAAAATGATCATTAAGTTTTTGATCATCATAAATCATCAAACATCATCAAGCCATCAAGAGAAAACACACTTTAACTATTTAAAATATAAATTTTAATTATGAAATAACGATCAAATGGTACATTATGCAAGATATAAAAATATGACAAATTTATTAACAAATTAAACTTAATTGGAACAACTTAACAATCATTTAAAATCCTAATTTAAATCTTAATACAACTCCCTTCAGTGCATCTATACTGCCTCACAATTGTCACTCTTTCCTTGCAATTTCGCCGCACTGCTGTGTACTTTTCCCCAATAGCTGTCCAGAACTCAGACTTTCTGATCTTATAAATACTGATGCAACTATTATGATCACTTTCTCGCCTTCTGTTGCTAAGATAAACCAAGTTTCTCACTTCACCGTACTTATAAAATGCAAGCTGCATATACGAAATTATGGGGTGTCTATTGCATTCATAATCATGTATGAAGGAAATATTGTGCCTCCAGAACTGCTTTATCCGATAATAAAATTATGTTAAATTTGGCCACATTTGTCAGCAAGTCCATCATTCCATCCATGTAATAAACCATCGGCATTCCATTACAACTATCACGTGCAAAATTTTCTCAGTCATGACTAAAAGGTTATTGGTTTCACCTTCTCTAGCTAATCAGTCAATTCTCTACTATGTTCCATCAGTGTACCAACAAAAATATTACATATATATATATTACACGATACATTACTGTTTTCTCCTTATACACAGCAGTCTATTTTTGCTTTAAAAAACTGCAGTAATTTGTATAACCTGGGTATCATACAGCATATACCTCAGCACTGTGCACTGGTAGCGGTCTCCCTTCTATCAACTATATTGCCAGGAACCAACATAGATTTACAGTAAACTCGGATAATACATGCTATTAAACGTTTACAATAAGTTATTATGAACAAATAAACCATCTTGTTTGTTGCACTGAAAGGAAGGAAAAGGACCTTCCTTGTTAAAGCAGCTGCCACATTTAGTCACCAAAATTTGCAATTTGCAAATTTCACCAGAAGTTTACATGATGGCCACTTTAACGAGGAAGTGCAAGACATATTCTTTAGCTAAACATATCAGGATGTCTAAAGATAAAAATTATAGTACTTTACATTGAAGCACTGAAAATTTGTTATTTGGCTCTTCAATATATACATTTAACTCCATTTTTTATAAAAAGTGCAGTTACACTACTTAAACTCTGAACTCCCCATAAGCAGCATGAATAATTACAAACATTTCTACAAACCGTTCTGTCTCCAACAAGATTCACTATACAGTGAAGATACACAGTCTTTCCAACTTGAGTAGTCACATTTCGTGTTAAGTATGGGTCAACATTTGACTTTTTAATATAATGTGGAAGTAACGCAGCTAATGGATCTTCTGTGATACTGCTTTCTATGGGTGGCTGAATGCTTAAAGGCTGAATAGCTCGGCTCCGATCAACATCTGAATATAAAACAAACATCACACAGTCAAGTGCATTAATGTATAAAAATAAAATCTAAGAATTAAATTGTTCAGTATCTTTTTCAATGGATTTTATGGATTAATTCTTAGTTATTATTACAGTTTAGTTTACATTCTCTATTAACAACAGATGTTACATTTTTCATTTAAATAATAAACTGATACTATTTAATTAAGTAACGCTTGATGAATTTTTCATTATTTTAAAGCCATACTTCTTTTAAACATATCCCATGTAACTAATACAAAATAAGCTAATTTCATATTACATGCATCTACATTTTTATCCTAAAGAAACCAACCAAAACTATGGCATATGCATCATAAACACATACAAGCCCTGGCGCCGGTTCTGGGTTTATGTGAATAACAGATTAGTTATTCTGAATTCTAATAAGACTAAATGTAATCTTTTGGTTATGAGTTTCATTAACAAAATCTATTTTCAGCATATGTAAAGAATTTTTGTAAAATTTTTCCTCGTCAATATTTCTTAGCACAATGACTTAAATCTGTAATCATCGTCAAGCGCAACGTGAACACAAAAATATCAACGATGTTTCTATGTTTAGAATGCTTCAGTTCGAGATGTTGTTACATATGGCTTTATTGGAAAGATCAATCCAAACATATAAAACAGATTATCACTAAAGAACAATTATTAACAATAAAAAAAGAACAAACATTAATAAAGGAAGACTAAATGAGCATGGATCAATTCGAGATGCAGCTAGAGAGCCAAATTAATGATCATATAAATTTATGCTAAAATAATTGTTTCTTCAATAAGGAGGTACTTTGGTTAATCTTTGGATTATGGTAACTTGGCGATTTTTAGGCGAAAATTTGGTGACCAACCCTGCTACAGCAACCTGCTAGTTTTGTTTGAACGCCATTTAGTTTCCACGAAGTAAAGGCTTTTTTTTTTTACTCAACATTTTTTTCCCAACAATCTGCTAGCCGAATTACGCTTATGCTAGAACTTTTATGGAACAAAAGTGCTTAATCATGACGAAGATTAGGTGCAAAACTGGGAGAAAGTGCAGAATCGCCCACTGCTTGCCGCGTTTTTAAGAATTGCACATACGCGGTATCATCCATGTACAAGTCGACCTATTTTCACTTAAAAAAACATCCCAGAATTGCACAAAAATGGCTTTGCGCACTTTAATGAAGCGAAATCAAGAATTGGGACTCTCATGTTATATTATGGGGGGGGGAATTGAATTTGCATGCGTAAAGCATACAAAAAAAAAAAAAAAAAAAAAAAACTAAATTAAAATTTTTAAAAATTAAAAATTAGTAGCTTTGAGGTCCAGATTTAAGATTATTCTGGATACTGGATGTCCAGATCTCAGACTTTGTACTCTATATGTCATTATAGTGTAAAACTTTTAAGTTATGAAACCAGAATTTTAATAGCCATAGATTTATAGGTTAAATCTTGAGTACAATAAAACGGAATAAATTTATAGGTAAAACAGAGCTGAATATAAATATATATATAAAAGAAACTCTATAATAATCACCAGCACTATTACATTATCCACCCAACTGAGATAAGAATCAGTGGACAAAGTGCTATGTCGCTGAAGTAGGCAATGCAGAATTTTACAAAAATGTATTTTATCTGTCCAAGACACTAAAATGCATGTGATTTTGGAGATCAGGGATTATGTCTGTGGCCGAGACTAGCATTGTATGTTTCGCTTAGCAAAGAATCGTAATGCAACTGTGGAGTCTGCCTACTAATAAAAAAGAAAAAGTTGCATTTTTTCAGTAATATGATGTTTTAATCTAGTAGAGTATAGAAATCTGCATTCCATGAAGTTGGGTTTTAGAAAAGATCAAACAGTCTAAGTTATCTGGTGAAATTTGTTTAGAGAAAATGTCAGGAGGGAAAGTAAAAAGATGATTTTGAAGACATTTTAAAGCAAACAGCTGAAAAGTATCCAAATATAAATATTATCTGTATTTTCATTATTAAAGTATTCATCTCTGATATTACATTATCACAGAAATGTTGCAGCTCCAAAGTAGTTTATGAACTGATCTTATGTGGGTACTTTTCCATTTCGCTGGCACAAATCTCGCCAAGCAGACTTTACTGGCGACAACACACAGTATACACATAAAAAATGTTAACAAATGTTAGTTATAAGAAATTTTTATTTTGAAGGCATGAACATTTTAATATCGCTTAAAATTTTGTAAAAAGACAATAAATTTGTAAAAAGACATCAAGAATTTACTATGCTTTTATGGTACAACATCCTGATTTGCAGTTTCTTATTTGCACAAGTGATCTCCTCTCACATAAACTACGCTACAAAAATCTAATTCTCACATTAATTATCTACATTAATTTCAAGTTAAATCTTAATTTGGAATACAAGTTTAAATGCAATAACTATTTCAATTCGTGCTTACTCGGAAATTATGTAAAACCGCAGAGCTTTACTTCGTTGTGCATTCTCATTAGAATTGAAGAATTTAACTCTTGACTTTGCCTTTTCTATATTTTCACCTTTGGGTGAGTGGTGTGATTGCATCCTAATTGACTTAATTACTGCGAATGGCCTTAGAGTATAAAATTGAACTATCTGGTAAAAATTGTATGCAATTGTGTGCCAGTATTGAAAGAAACAATCAATCTGATAAGAAATGGCTACGACTTGTTTTGAAAATGAGGCGTAATAGATTACCAGAGAGGATATTTCGTTTGGTATCAGCTGCACCATTCTTGGCGACTTTATCGCTTACGCTGGCAAAATGGAAAAGTACCCTTATGCGATTGTGATAATAGTTTTCTTTGATTTTCTCCGAATAAGTGCAATTTTCCATTTTTTTTTTTTAAATTTTATTTATTTATTTATTTATTTATTTTAGTTAAAACAGATCGCTGCGCAAATAGCCAGAACACCAACAGAAAGGATAGTTAAGTGCTTTATTCTGAATGTTTGCTGCATTTTTAATTTAAATACTTTATTACCATTTTATGAAATTTTGAGTGTTTCAGTATGGGATACTTTTACTGTTTCATTATATAGATTTCTAAAGTTTTCAGTTTCATTGCTGCTTTAAGTGATTTTCAGAGTGTCAATATCTTTTAAAATGGTTACTGGTTTTCATATGTTAAGTTTGTGAAAAATTAGCGTCCAAGAAAGCTATGATTGTCGACTTTGCTGGACAGTTGAGCGAATAATGCAATAGTACCCAATCACCTACTGCAATTCCCGTTTGGGAAGAATAATGAATTAAATTTAAATAGATTTAACAAATTAATTTATACAACTTAATTTAAATGCAATAGAATTAAATCAATTACTGCATAAAAATTCTTGTTTTAATCAATTCATAAATAAAGGAAGCTTAATGGAAGACATTTTAAGGGAAACTGGCTGGTATTCTCGCTATAAAATGGAAAACCAGTAAATATTTATAAGGTTAAAGTATTTATTAAGATTTAAACCTAAGCTAATCTGTAAGATCCTGTAGTCATATTAAAGGTGTTTTGGACATGATTTTCTTGTTAGTATTTTGAGATATAGATTTAGCATTTTCAATATAAGTGTCTGTTACTGTTTTAGGTTGATCTTTACTGTACGGTACCCCTTGGTTTCTACGACAGAAAAATCACCAAGTGGTATTGGTTGTTCATGAAATCTGGAAGCCTCCTTCGTGAAATAGGTTTTTCGGTAACCTTAATATGCGATTGTGATAATAGTTTTCTTTGATTTTCTCCAAATAAGTATGATAAATTGAGATTTTGGCTATTTTTTGTAATAGTAACATTTCCGTATGGACTGGGGTTCTTTTATTCTTGACATCGAAAAAGAGATGATTCGCCAAGGGGTACCGTAGACTAAAAATTTAGTCTAATATAATATAATAACCCTGTTTTTATTTTGATTGAGAATAAGAGCTTTCTAATAATAATGCTAGCAAATAAAATTTCGTAACATCAATTTGGTGCCCCCTGAATGCTGCGTCCGGGGATAGATGTTCCCCTTGCCCCACTCTAGCTACACCATTGTCGAAAGTCAAAATAAAAAAAGTGGCCAAAAACTAACTGTTAATAATGCATGAGAAACTAGCCTTAAGGAAAATTGTGCGAATATCAGCAAATAAATTGTGATAAATTGAGATTTTGGCTATTTTTTGTAATAGTAACATTTTCGTATGGACTGGTGTTCTTTTATTCTTAGCATTCTTTTCAATTGCTGTGTTTGGTTGCAAGTGTTTTGTTGGTTGTATTTTGATGAGGTACAGTCAAAAGTCGTTAATCCGGACTCGTCGGGACTTCGGCGATTGCGGATTATCGATTTTTCCGGATTATAGATCATCAGTTTAAATCTCGTAAGATGGCACGCAGAAATTCTAAAATTAAAAATATGAAACCGTAATTTATGAAATAAAGAACAATTATGATCTAAAGGGTATCAAAATTTCCAAAAAGAGAAAGCTTAATATTTATTTGTTTACTTTATTAAACATTTCTTTCAATGTAAGTTGTTTAAGTTTTGCTTCGTTTCATGTGATAATACATTCTCTTTAATTCTATTAAACAGACATAATTTCTTGTTCAGTTACAAAGTTCCGCTGTTCAAGTCCTATAATTGCTGTGTCGAGTACACCGACTAATTTGTCAATCAAAATTTTTTCGTTTTCAATAACCTCTGTCACTTTCTTCGCTATCGGAAGCGAATTATAATGACGAGGAACTTGTTTTAAATCATATCAAAGATGGAGCATATAGAGATGAAATACTACATTTGGTAAGGAATTATAAGCCAAATAAAATAAAAACCTCTGCGCTGAAGATAAGGATAGTGCTGACAGATCAACTTCCAATTCATTACGCGCCCGCCGCGGCGTTCCCCCCACCGAGCAGCGTGAAATTGATAAACAGATTTTGGATTTCAAAACATACTTTCGCTTTAGATCCTTTACATATTAACAAATATATATCGAAAATTCTGTTTGATATAATCGAAAGTTTAAGCTTACTTTTATAAAATTGCTCTTACAGTCTGCAAAAAATAATAAGCCGGATCCAATTCGAAAATTAAGGAACAACGCAATCATCAACATTAACTGAAATAGATAATTAGATAATTTTAGCTTATACGTCCATTATACATAAAACGTGCACGCGAAAACGTATTCTGCACTTGTGCACACTCATATGCGCAGTCGTAAAAGGTCTTACGTGCACGCGTAAACGCCTATGCACATGTGTCAACGTGGCGCATGCGCAGAAAGTTTTGAGTTTTGAGGTCCGGATTATAGATCATTCCGAATTATGGGTGTCCGAATTAACGACTTTTGACTGTATTTGAGTATGTCTGATGTTACGACTATAATTTCTGACTGCTGGAAGGCATACATGCCTTTCAGGTGAAGGCTTTTGGACACCTAACAGTAAATTATAGTCTGCAATTTAAGGATCCATATTAATAAAATAGAAGGAATGTGGAGTGCAGTTAAACGCAGTTTAGTCAGGTGGTAAACGAAGGACGGCTTGGATTATTATTCGGCCGAATATGTGAGGTGCAAGAAAGCTCAGGGAAAAATAAAATCTATTTATGGCTTTCTTGGATGCTATTATACATATTTATCTGCCATTAACAGTGGATGAGTTGAAGCAACCAAAAATTTAATTGAATTGTTTACATGGAGGACGGAGGAGATGGTGGTGGAGGGTGTGAACGTATGCACATGAGAAAAAGTACGTTAAAAAATTGAGGTTTTATTTATTTATTCGTCTCTGTGTGTTAATTTTTGTTAAAAGATTTGTTGTTCAATGTTTTTATGTTGGGAAATATATATTGTTGGTTATTTGTTGGTCTCTGTGTGTTAAGACAGGGACAATTTTTTTCTGTTTAACATGATAGCTTTGTTTTAGCTTCCTGACTTATAAAGGAATAAGAGTTTAAGTGAAAATAGATTGATGTGTACACGCCAAAGTTACAGCAGTGTGCAATGCCTAGTTTGTGCAATTCTCTGACTTTTTTAAGTTAAAATAGGTTGAAGTGTACATGGAAACCAAGTTCGTGCAAGTCTTTGACTTCTCGTTTTGGTTTTGTGCAGCGGGCGGAAGGATCAGCACAATTTGAAATTGGTGCCGATTCTTCCTGGCGCCGATCTTGACATCAAAAAAGAGATGATTCGCCAAGGGGTACCGTAGACTAAATTTTAACTCTGTTTTATTTTGATTGAGAATAAGAGATTTATTTTGGAAACAACTCCTAAAATTGATAGATGGCTCGAAAGTCATGTAAATGCACTTTCCGAGGAAAAATATTTAGTACTTTTCTGTTATTGGAATCGAATTCAGAAATGTATTCATGTATGCAAGTATTTGTGTAAATATATATGTGTGTCTATATACATATTCATGTATATGTGAATATGTATATAGTGTCTATATACATATTCACATATGTATGCACATGCATATATAACTACATTTCTGAATGTGGTTCCAGTAACAAGAAAGTACCAAATACTCAAATTATATCAACAAATTATGAAGCAGTGTAAAATTCAAGGTTATTTCAATGCAAAGAATGGTATTCTTAATATATTATATTTAAAAGGAAATACGCACCTAATCGAAAGTCAGAGGCATAGTTAGGGTTTTCAGTACCCAGGGACAACTGAACATTTTACATCCCTTTCTGTGTGCTAAGATTGGAAAGCATTTAATTCTAAAATTTCGTAACATCAATTTGGTGCCCCCTGAATGCTGCGTCCAGGAACAGATGTTCCCCCTTGCCCCTCTAGCTACACCAATGTCGAAAATCAAAATAAAAAAAGTGGCCACAAAACTGTATCCCAAGACTGTTCAAACACAAACAGAAGTCTCTGATCTTAAAAGAAAATCCACCGACTCAAAAGATCCATTCCATCAAAACTGGAAATGTCATCTAGCATGGTAAATTCGTTATGATTTGAAATTAAAAAGAATATTCAAATCAAATCTGTACATCTGTTTTTACAAAAGTAATATTGTGGAGGCCAAAGACTGCAAAAAATTATATGAAAAAAAAACAGCTACTGATAAATAGAAATTTCTGGTCATACTTTATGAATCATAACAAACAAAACTATAACAAAATAAAGATCAATTTTCTATTGCTCAACTGATAAAAATGACCATTCAAAGTGGTTTTGTCAATGTGTACAAAAGTTCCCCATGAGATTCATGATAGCCGCAGGATTTTGTTACAATAGTAAATCAAAACTATACAAAGTCTGAAGTAAAAGTGAAATTAATGCACTGTATTATCAGGAAATAATCTTTGAAGAAGAAATTCCTACTTTTTATAGAAAGGACATTAATTAAAGTCACCTTCATATGGGCATAGGCTCCACTCAACATTTAAGTCAACTGTCACTCATTTAGCAAATAAAGAATTAGAAACAGGAATAAAATGTATCCCATTTAATGAAATCATCCGATGCTTTTCCTATCCTATTTTGCATTGAGCCTTAAGAAATCAGCTGGCAAAACATTAAACGGACTTTGCACCTCAGTAGAGTGGAATAAAATTTACAGGAGTGCTAAATCTACTTTCATAGAGTTACATCCAAAAATTAAAAGTATTGGACGAAATCAATCACTGCAAGAAATGTGCCCTTTACGGAGAAAAATTATAAAATTACCTTCATAAAGTGCAAATGACCTGTACTCAGACGGCCAGTGGGACACATTAAATACAAAGTAGTTACAAGACATACAGCTGCATTTTGTAAACACAATACTGCAGAGTTATTTATCTGTCTTCAACAATTTGTTAAAATAATAAAGAAAAATTTACTCTCAAAGTTACGTTTTACTAATTTTCTGTTCAAATGCTCATGTTTAAAGATGCTATTTCAGGCACTTTCATAGATATACTCTGGGTATTCTTCTGTTACTGGGACTGGATTCATAAATGTATGTATTATATATGTATGGATGGATATATGTATGTGTGTATATATAAGCACATATGCATATATATACATCCAAGCACATATACATACATTTCTGAATACGTTTCTGTACACGTTTATTTTTTTCGTTCCCGATAACAGAAGAGACAAATTATCCAACAATTAACAACGATGACAAATTATCCAACACTACAGCATTTATCACATATTTAAGTTATATAATTTTAATTTGCAACAATTTTCAGTACATATTATAAACATATGCAGCATATTTAAAACATTTATCTCTATAAATAAGTTTTTTAGCCAAAAAAAAAATCACTATCACGATAAATTTTAGTATGCGTCTGCAACTATTTAAAGCATTATTAAAGAAATAAAAAGGTTTACAGTAAATAAGACTTTATTTCAAAAGTATCAAACAAACAAGAAATTTTATTTTAACAGAAATTTGTAGAGAAAAATATCTATTTTCTCCAAAAAACATTATATATTTCAAAAATAACTACACAAAACACTGTAAAATAAGAAGCAGTTTCGGACAGATTCTTAATATCTTAAGATTTACAACATAACAACAAGCAACGCGAGTTACAGCAAGGATTAGGAAGAGGCATGAAAACAAGTACAAAATTTAAATACAACTCCCTACAACCTACTTCAAAAATTATTGCTAAAATTTCAAATATTCTGAAAAAGACGTGATTCTTGTAATATGAAATAACAAACTTAATTATTCTACTTCCATGTGATTTAAATATGAAATTAACATTTTGAATAAAATTTTAGAATTATACAATTTAAAAAAAAAAAAAAAAGATTTACATGCGACTTACAATTTACAAATGTCAACGTGAAGCTAAAACTGTAGTAAACTAACAAAATAACAAAACGATGAAATATTCGAGACATGAATTCAGAAGCCATAGCAATTCTCCGTCTATCCACCTCCATACTCTAACTGACTCGAATAGTTCAGCTTTTTACATCTTTTGAAAACTGTGACTTTCATGTATGTTCCAGTTCAAACACTAACACAACAATTAAAATAATAAAATAAAATTTACACATAAAATCATATTTCCCCTACGTAAACAAAGTAGGGACCTTTACATTCTCTGCTCGTTTTCCACGAACCATGTCACATTCGGTACAATTTCCCTCCGAGAATCAACTCAACTCAGATAAAATTCACGGATAATGAACTGACTGGCCACTCAACACGAGAGTATTGCCTTATATATTTCACTCTCAATATAAACGATAAATTTCAAAACTAAACTAATATGTAATATCAAAGCTGCTCAAGGTTTGTTTTATAAATAATACGATATTCTCTACTTTCTTCTACTACTACGGAAGGTTAAATGTAAACTGATTAATTTCATTTAGCTGCATGGGCGTTTTGGTTTTCTCACGTGTATACGAGCAATATACACGTTAAAAGTTCTTTACAAAGGCCTTGCTTCCTGACGAGCATAATCCTCAAGCAGTGGGATAAGTAAATCTATGCGACGAATGACATCACGTAAGGGACTGAAGGCTTTCAGGGCTATAATGTCCTGCTGAACTACATTTATGTGTTTAAACTTAAAAGAAGACGGATATATATAATAGATTCCGTCTTCTATTAAGTTTTAAAGGGCATTCAACCTGCCTAATATATATATATCAAAGTAATAACTCGTAATAATTTATAATAAGAAAACTTTCCATATACCATCTTTAAGGAACACAAATTCCATTTAAATCCTTTCTTGTAATTTCTTGTTTAAAAATCTGCTAAGAAAATTCTTAAATTGCAAAAGTACCAAAAACCAAAAGTAAATTCCAAATATTGAAAAAGTAGTTATTGTCATTGATCGCAGGTTAATCGTCTTATCAAGGGAATAAACCAGTCTACCATCAATTAACAACTAAATAAAGAGAGTGTTTCATCCTACTTCCAAGTAAGCATCAAATTATTTGCTAGATTCAAAATTAATACTCAATCCAAATAAAGACATTAGTCCATTTAAGCCAAAAATCTTGTTAAAACAAAATAGCAAATAATCTTATAAGTTTCGATTAAGAACACAATTAATCTGAACGAGATGCTTGCTTCAGGAGACAGATACCCTAGACAAAAGTTAATTCAAAATCATAAGAAGACCAAAAATTATAGAACCTCAATATTAAAGTTTAAAACATGTAGTTAATTACAAATTTAAACAAGATTCTTGGCTTAAAAGGCTTTATTTGAATTGAGTATTGTTCCGTTCACGTTCGTACGGGATTCGTGTGGATTTGGAGTGAATAACGACTGCAGCACTTGATGGAATATCGAAACACACTTTATTGGCTGGTATGAATCAGGACAGCTCCAAAATCACGTTTTAGAGTCGTCAAATATCTACAATATACTAGCTGGAACAATCAGCGACACGCCTTCAGGTTATCAGGCTATAACGGTGGAGACAGCTTGACTACAAAGCAGCAGAGTACAGCTCTCGACTCTGTTCGGTCGTTCTCGGAACTCCACGTACTCTCGAAACTCTCCACGCTACAAATCACAATGCACTCGACGACACACAGAGCACAGATCCCGATTCTTCGGTTCAGTCGTTCCCGGAGCTCAACACACTCTCTCGACGATGCATTAACCGCGATACACTAAGAGACTCTTTCGATGCAGTCTACGACTCCGCACGAACTGACTAACTCGAAACTATCTCGCACACGAGGCGCACACACTTGACTGCGGACCAGCAGGGTTTATACAGCTTTCGGCTTGTGCTCGAAAACATTCTGGGCTAAACCGGTAAGAATTCGTTCCAGAAGGTTCTCCATCCATCCGTGGCATATCGCCAATTTTGTCGCCAAATGTGGCAACCCTGCCTTCCCTTGCCATTTTATGGCCACCCTAAAACTGCTTTGCGTGGAAGCTATCTTACCGCGCCTGGAAATTTCATAACACTGCCCTCTCCCAAAGACTTCACGTCCTAGGCAGTACAGCCCTTGGTCAGAAGCCTAATTCGGTACAAAGAAAATGTAATAAAACAAATTACATAACTAAAGAAACAAACATTTACACTATGTACATGTTATATACACAAATTAACCTTTTCCCGGGGGTTGGGACATATGTGTTCCGAACTAAATATCCAGCAACTGGGGGCTCGGAACAGTTTGTCGTTGGTGGCAGGGGTAGGAATTCTAGCTCTTGAGGCTTGATGACTATTTATGACACTCCGTAGGGTGCGTTCTTTTGTGGGATTACGCTAATGGATTGGGGAAAATTGTCCGTGTTTTGAATTCACATGTGTTGTTGGCAAATTTGGTATCTTCTAGGAAATATTTTGTTGAGAGGAGAAAATAAAAAGAATAATTTGTTACTTCGATTCCCACGCGTTGCGTTTTCAGGTTTTTTCCTGTGCAAATACGGCTTGGAGGTCAAATATCAAAGAAATTTTATTTATTTATTTATTTATTTATTTATTTATTTTTTTTCAGCTGCTAAAATTCTTCGGAAATTATTTTAAAAGCTTGAATGTTTTTAAAAATGCATGATACATTCAGTTATTTCTGATTAAATTCTTTTTAATTTGGTTTCAATTCGAATTTAAAATTGTCTTTGTTTCATTCTTTTCATAAGTGTTTTTATCACTTTATTCCAATTTTTAATGTGCATTTTAAGGCAGTGTAATAAATATAAATGTTTCAGGTGATGAAAATTAATTTTAATGTTATTTCTAAATGACATACATTTCACGACTACTGCTTACTTCATTGAAATTTTCGTTTGTATGTTCTAAATGATAACTAGCGGCCAGGCGGATAATATTTCTTTAACTCTGATAATTTAACCTGGATTCAAATTGCGATAAACGGATTGACTGCATGACCTTTACTTGGTCTTTCACATAAAAGGGTTCATATAAAGGGTATATCAGTCAATTTCCTTTGAAAGCGTTCCACGATAGCCCCTTTCGCTTAGGTAGAAAACTCTTTAATCCGACAAATAAAAATAAAATTATATTCGAAATAAGAATGTTAAACTTATGAGCGTTTCATAACTATGTTTAGAAACCCTTCCTTTTATGAATAATTTTGATGACAAAATGAATTTTAATTGTGCGACAAATGAAATACAAATTTGTACAAAAGCAATTATTATGGAACATTTTCTAATTCAAAATTTAAAAAAGTTTAAAAACTGATTAATTTATCCGTTGTTATATGTTTGCGTCTATAATGTCATATATATATCAATTCGTTCAGAAGTTAGATACCGTTTAGTTTAATTGAATATTTGAAAGCACACGGAGGCTGCCTACCTAAAGAAAAAGAGGCCTTTGTGGAGATCTTTAGAGAAAATTGGCTCGTATTCACGTTTCACATTGGGGAAACAACGAAAACCGACCATGCGGCCAGCTCGATTACCTGACGTCGAACTAACAGCATTCAGAGGCCTTAAACACTTAGTTGCTAGTAGTGTTTAGAAAGTAATTAATTTTACATGAGAATTGTGTTTTGAAGGGAATGAAAAAAGATATTGGAATACTAAGCATGTATACAGAATTCAGATGTGTACCACTTTTTAGTTCCCTGAATTTAATTCTCAGTGCGAATCTTCATTAATATTCGTCAAATCAGTACGAATCTTCATTCCCAGCTTCATTACTCCCAAAGAAAGCAACTGTAAATGGCTTGAGACCTGAAAATTTGGCATAACAATTTGATACCTCAAAGGTGATTTTAGTATTCTGAAAATGCAGATCATAAAAAACTGAAGAAATATTTCGCTATTTGACAAAGATGTTTACTTTCTGAAATATCAATGCATTCCTGTATATGCAATTTTGCATTCAAAGAAAAAATGGTGTAGAAATATAAATCATCGAACAACTATCATACAAAGTAATATCTACCAACAAAGTAATATCTTATATCGCTAAGTGAAAAAAACTAAAATTTTGTTACTGAATACATTAAAACTCAACAAGGATTTTATTTTCTAAAGCTCCAGGATTTGCATCTGCATTTCTTTCTTGAACCAACAACTATAAAGCGGTTAAAAAAAAATTAAACATCTTATATGCCTGATGTAAAGGCAGATCAACTCTGGGACCGCTATTTGCAACGCCACATGAAAGAAAAATAAATAAAAAATTTCTTAAATAATGCATCGTAAATTTTTAATGCAGTACAAACGCAGTGACCAATTTCTATTTCTCCAGAAATGAATATTACCGCAGGTAAAAGTAATAACACTCATTTTGAAATCCGGAAATGTTTTTAGTAAAGTTTTTAGTTTCTTTCTAGTAAATAAACTCTATTTAATACATTAGGCGCAAGTTGAGGAGCTGCACAATCTTTCAAACGTATTCTCACTGCTCTAAATGATGAACACCAGTTAAAATGCAAGCTGATCAGCTACACAATGTAATGGTTATGGAGGAGAGTCTATCTAATACATTTAGACGCAGGTTGAGGAGTTGCACAATGTTTCTGACGCATTCTCACTGCTCTAGCTGAAATGCGCCAGCTGAAATGCAAGGTGAGGATCTACATAATGTTTCTGGCTATAAAGGAGCGTCTATCTAATACAATAGGTGCAAGTTGAGGAGCTGCACAATCATTTTGACGCATTTCACTCCTCTAAAGGAAGATCACCAGATGTAATGCAAGTTCAGGAGCTGCACAATGCTTATGGTATTAGAGGAGCGTCTATTTAATACATTAGGCGCAAGTTGAGGAGCTGCACAATCTTTCAAACGCATTCTCACTGCTCTAAATGATGAACACCAGTTAAAACGCAAGCTGATCAACTACACAATGTTTCTGGTAATAGAGGAGCGTCTATCTAATACAATAGGCGCAAGTTGAGGAGCTGCACAATGCTGCTGGCGCATTCTCACTGTTATAAATGATGAACATCAGCTAAAATGCAGGTTGAGGAGTTGCACAATGTTTCTGGTTATAGAGGGGCATCTACGTATCTATTACAATAGTCGCAAGTTAAGGAGCTGCACAATGTTTATGATGCGTTCTCCTGTTCTAAATGATGAACACCCGCGAAAATGGAAGTTGAGGAGCTTCATAATGTTTCTGGTTATAGAGAAGCGCTTTTCTAATACAATAGGCGCACATTGAGGAGCTACACAATGCTTCTGGTTATAGAAGAGAGGTTAATTAATAAATAGACTCATTCTCACTATTCTAAATGTTTAACATCCGAAGGAAATGCAAGTTGGGGATTTCCACAATGTTTCTGACGAATTCGCACTGCTCTAAACGATAACCACCAGCTGAAATGCAAGTTGCGGAGCTTCACAATGTGTTTGGTTATAGAGGAGCGTCTGTCTAATACAATAAGCGCAAGTTGAGGACCTGCACAATGTGTTTGACGCAATCTCACTGCTCTAAATGATGAATATCAGCTGCAATGCACGTCTAATAGCTACACAATGTGTCTGGTTATACAAGAGAGGCTAATTAAAAAATTGACGCATTCGCGCCTTTCTAAATGATGAACACAGATCGAAATTCAAGTTGAAGGAGCTGCACAATATTTCTGAAAAATTCGCCCTGCTCTAAATGATAAACACCAGCTAAAATGTAAGTTGAGGATCTTCACATTGTTTCTGGTTATAGAGGAACGTCTATCTAATACAATAGGCGCAAGTTGAAGAGCTGCACAATGTTCCTGACGCATTCTCAGTGCTCTAAATGATGAACCCCTGCTGAAATGCAAGTTGAGAAGCCGCACAATTTTTTCTGTTTATAGAAGAGAAGCTAACTAATACAATATATTTATTAGCATCATTCTAAATGATGAACACCCGCGAAAATGGAAGTTCAGGAGCTTCACAATGTTTCTGGTTATATAGGAGCGTCTATCTAATACAATAGGCGCAATTTGAGGAGCTACATAATATTTCTGGTTTATAGAAGAGAGGAGTCTTAAAGAATAGACGCATTCTCACTGTTCTAAATGAATAATGGGATCGCACAAATATTCAGTTTCTTTGCTAACTCGACTTTTCTCAAACTAGACAATGTTAATCTTAGTGAATCATTAGTAATTAATCTTAGCGTCTAAAGTTTGTGATTTCTAGTTTTCCCAATTAAAGTAATTAACATTCAAAAAGCGTAATTTTTGCCTATTTTTGAAAAACTGGTCAAAGTGTGCAACCTCTAAATAGTATCCAATTTTCGTGGTATATATATATATATATATATATATATATATATGTAAGATAAAAATGTATGAATCAGAATTATAATATAACTATAAACATTAATTCTTCCTCTCTATTCTAAAATTGTAATAACTTATCTCCATTGCGTCATTCAAATTAATCATGCGATCTTACGTAACCGTTAATACCAGATGCCTCTTGACGACCAATCACCGAATTGCAAACCAAAACTTTTCCCTTCGCGTGCTTCCATCTTTCATAACTACGCACTTCAGCTTTTGCTCTCTACTTTGCTAAGATGTAATTTTCCCTTGCTTGCTTTCTATCCCAACAATATCAAAAATGTAAATCTTCTGTGGAAAGGCACGACTAGAGTGCCAAGTGATTGTGGCCACAAATATCAATTGGAAATAAAATGGAATTAAAACTGCCTCGACTGCCAAGTTCTTTAAATACTACGCAATCAAAATTCTTCTTCAATATGGATCTAGGCACGCATCGACACTGCTCCGGCTTTTCCTTGTTTTGCTCTTATTATGACAATTAAGTCGGCAGGATTCGAACCTACGCGGGGAAACCCCAATGGATTTCGAACTCTGCTGCCTCAAACTACCAGTGAATCATCAAATTCGTTCCCGTTGTGTGATTTAACGGCATCATATTCAAAAATTTTTATATTTTATTTTTTTGAAAATCATCGAGAAAATATGATAGCTGTTTCAAAAAAAATGGGAGAGTAAGAAAAGTTTGAAAATTTTTATATTTTATTTTTTTGAAAATCATCGAGAAAATTATCAAATTCGTTCCCGTTGTGTGATTTAACGGCATCATATTCAAAAATTTTTATATTTTATTTTTTTGAAAATCATCGAGAAAATATGATAGCTGTTTCAAAAAAATAATTGACGACCTCAAAATTAACATTCTAAATTTGGTAATCTGCCCCTAAATTCATCTCACAGGTTCCAGACTTTTCTATCTTATGTAACGTTTTAATGCAGATAAGTTATTACAATTTTAGAATAGAAAGAAAGAATTAATGTTTATAGTTATATTATAATTCTGATTCATACATTTTTATCTTACATATATATATATATCTTTACATCACTGATACTGGGAGAGTAAGAAAAGTTTGAAAATTTTTATATTTTATTTTTTTTAAAATCATCGAGAAAATCATCAAATTTGTTCCCGTTGTGTGATTTAACGGCATCATATTCAAAAAGTGTTTTGAAAATCATCGAGTATCTGTAAGTTAAAAAAAAAAAAAAAAAAAAAAAAAAAAAAAAAACAGTGTTCGGAATCAAGGTCAGAGTCGCCAACGTAGTGAAATATAGTTAATCTTCCTTGCTCGCTTCGAATATTCACAATGTTTACGCATCTCCGATCATCGCGTAGAAAGAAAATTAAACGTCCAAAGTGCTTTGAAAGTCATCAAAGTGCAATATGAAATGCCAAATAGTATTTTGTGCTCTCTTGCATGTTCAGTGATTTATTCGGAAAATTCTTCATATTCTAAGAATGCTATATTATCAAAAGTCATCAAATATGATAGGGAAGTGATATTAATTTACAAATTGAGTACATTACGTTTAAAAAAATTGCATTTATAAGTTAATTGTATTATGATTTATTGATGGTAATATTTTGCTTTAATCATTTTAAGATCAATGTTAATAATTCAAAAATATTATGATTTATTTAAAATGTAGTTTTGTATTTCTGAATTGGGAAAAAGAAATTATTGAATTTGGTAAAAATTAGGAACGTTTTACTTAGGGAAGGTTTCTAATGCGAATAATATTTTTGTACTATTGTTTTAATTTTTTTTTTGAATTTTTACTGTATTTTAAGAATGAAATTATTGTTTGAAAAAATTTTAAATTCTAGGAATTTCTTTAATTTTTTAATGATAAAAGTTGAAAGCTCTCACCTTATGAAAAAATACATTTTTTTTAAAATCTAAGTATTTTTATTTTTTCATAAAATGGAGTGTGTTTTTAACATTAATATGGAATGACAGCAGTTCGAAAAAGGCCAGTTGCCTCTACAGTAGGAACGGAGGCCTTTTCTACAGTAACTGCTAATTTGGCAAATCTTTTGGCCACTGGTGAAGAATATTAAACACCAATTTGCTCAACTGATAAACCAATATGATGGAAATGCTAGTATTTAGATAAAGTTGTAGAGTGTTCAAGTTTTGTAAAGAATAAGTAAAGTTTAAATGTCTTAATAATAGTGAAAAATTTGAAATTGTGTTTATGAATGATGTTTTACACAATTTTTATATTTTAAAATGCCTTCCTTGAAAAACATAATTAAATAATATGAAAATTGGCATAAATTGTAGAGTATGAAAATTGGCATACATAATAGAAATGTTTTCATCAACAAAAATTTGAAAGAATTTTATTTGAACATTTAGTTTGTGAAAAAATTTGAACTTTTACCATGTGGAACTTTCAAGAACTTTACAAAATTTCATTGGACATTCAGTGAAATGTCAAAATTGATTCAAAATATCGGTCAAAATTTTATGACAATAATTTTTTGTTTAAAAGTTAATATGTTTGTATTTTCAAAATTATAACTTTAACATTTTGCTGCTCTAATGCTTTTTCTTCCACCCTGCTCGCCCAACTTTTCTTTTGAAGGGGGGATATGTAAGATATAGCAAAATATGATAGCTGTTTCAAAAAAATAATTGACGACCTCAAAATTAACATTCTAAATTTGGTAATCTGCCCCTAAATTCATCTCACAAGTTCCAGACTTTTCTATCTTATGTAACGTTTTAATGCAGATAAGTTATTACAATTTTAGAATAGAGAGAAATAATTAATGTTTATAGTTATATTATAATTCTGATTCATACATTTTTATCTTACATATATATATATATATCTTTACATCACTGATACTGGGAGAGTAAGAAAAGTTTGAAAATTTTTATATTTTATTTTTTGCCTTACAAAATGAAACACCCTAACATACATATAGGCTGATGGCGACATAATTGACACTGATCAATAAAAAATGTAAAGCATTAGATTTCCAAAGCAACAACCTTGTGTTAGACGTACATTCAGTATATAAATGAATTGATTTCGAGGGTAAACAGGTACAGGTCCCTCTTCATCAGAAGCAAAGAAATCTGCAAAAGCACCGGGCGTGGCAATCGTATTTATAACCCTATAGCAGTTGAGCGAAAAAGACGATAGCTCCATCTGTCGGCAAAAATAGTAACGAACATGGAAAATTAAGTTAATAGAATTTTAAAAGCATTAGGATGATTAAAGCTTTTAAAATAGAATTTTAAAAGCACTGGATTGAACTTAAAGCCATTAACTAAACAAGATAAATCTTTGCGAATAGGAAAAGCTAGAAAAACGTCCAATTCGCTAATTGAAGAAGCTTTTTTAATAATGTTTGCAGACCCAAAGTCGAAATTATGATTAAATTTCCAATTATGATTACCTATCGAAGACTCGCTAATTTCGCTTTCTCGGACATAAGATTCTTGTCCCTTGATACGAAACTGTAATGCGTTTTTAGTTTTGCCGAGAGTTCTCAAACTGTACTGACACGATTTGCGATAAATTCGTCAAGAATTAAAGTCGGAAATGGAATCTTTAAAAATCGAACCATGAATTTTATTGATAAGCAAGAAAATGACTTGAAAATCATTCTGGAGAATCTACAAGTGACAGACTGATGAAATATAAGCACGACAAGGTTATTAATGTTATTTCTGATAGAGGAATGTCATTTTTGATAGTAAGCTGAATATTTATTGAGGCTTTATTAATGACCACGGGAGAAAATCCTCGGTCAATGACAAATGATTGCAGATAATTTAGTTCATTGGCAAGCAAAGGTTTTGAAGAACAAACTTTGAGAGCTCGAAATACATAATACACAGATTTCCAAAAATTAAGGAAAAATCACAAAAGTAGTGATAACTGTCGAATCATTAGGACTTTTTGGAAGCAGGAACCTGAAGAAATGAGCAATGCCCTCACTGGGACTCGAACCTAGACGTCTCGAATACGCACTGAGTGTGCTACCGTTACACCACGAAGGCATGCAGAAAGGAGGGAGAAAATGCATTATAACTTGCCCAAAAATAAGGCAATCCGTTTAAAATTTCAATATGTTATCAAATAAGAGTTGATGAGTAAAACTGCAGTATATACATTTGTGGCGCTGCAATCGGAATGCGTCATCCGCGCGGAGCATTAAATTGTATGTTTGAGAGAAAAATGCCTGTAAATTTCATTGTGCTACTGAGACAAGAAATCTGCGATAGCCAATTCGTAACAAGGCATAATTTGCCCGAAGAACTGCGACGGAGAGCTATTGGGAGACTAGAAGAAGGACAAAGTCGGACAGAAGTAGCCAGTTGGTTAAATGTGAATCCTTCTTTGGTTCATAGGCTTTGGTAACAACTTCTAACCACAGATTCGGAATCCAAGGAATTGAGCCTATGATGGCCAATCATTATGACAAGTGCCGATAACTGATATTTTTTTTAAGCCTACGAAGGAATTGAAACATATCTCCGACTTAACTCAGATCCTACCTTACTGCAGCGGCCAGAAGGTTGTTGTCAACGATAACTATGCGTAAAAGCCTTCATTATAGAGGTCTGTACGCGAGGCGAGCAGCCATTGGCGTGCCCTCACGTCACATCATAGAAAGGAATGTTTGAGGTGGCACGTCAACATATCTACTGGATGGCCGATCAATGGAGGATTGTTCTCTTTATGGATGAGTCCAGGTTTAGCCTCCAAGTGAAAGTAAGCGTTATTTGATTTGGAGAGGATATGGAACCCGTTATGATCCATCAAACATTCGTGGAAGAGATGCATACGGAGAAGGTAGTGTCTGCGTTTCGGGTGGTATCTCTTTGGATGGATGCACAGACCTCCATATCTCTCCACGTGGAACCGTGAATGCTCAGACCTATAGAGATGACATTCTTGATTCTTATGTGCGCTGTTATGCCAGGGCAATTGGTGATAATTATCTTCGGAAGCAAACAATTCAGCACACGGAATGACCATTACCGGGTTAGCAAACAATTCAACTCCATTACCGGGCCTGAATCCTGTCGAGCATGTTTGGGATGCTTTAGGAAGACGTATAGCTTCTCTTAATCCTCCGCTTCAGACCCTTGCCACGCTTGCAACTGCTTTGCAAGAGCAAAGGCTCTCACATCCTACAGAACTGCATCACAAATTGACAGCATCACACATTGCTGTATGTGCTGTGTTGCATCTAGGGAGTATCAAACTAAATATTGAAGTAATTTTCCTGTACGAAACTGGAACATCCGATTTTTTCATTTTATAAATATGCTAATTTCTATAACACCACAAATGTCTGCTTATTTCTTTTCATGTAATTTTATACCTTATTACGTGTTGTGTACTATGGTTCAGTTTCATTAAATTCTACCCGCAACCTTCTGATTAATTGTCCCTTTTGTGACTTTTCCTTAATTGATGATAACCACTGTAGTAAAAAGAAGCCATATTTTGCTTAGCAGGGTGATATGACATAACATGGAGCGGTAACTAAACAGAAAAGACTTTACTGTAAAAAAGTGCTGAAATCAGATTCACTGCGAATTATAAGAATATCAAGGAAGAGAAGAGTATTGCCAGATTCAGTTTGAAATGTGAACTGGATGGCTGGATTAATTGATAGATAATAGATAAAATCTGGAATAAATCTTCTTTATTGCCTTGAAAAAGAGCGAAGTGTTATCAACGTAGCGAATTCACAGACGAAAAGATAGTTTCTACAATAATTTGACCTCCAAATAATGTATGTAAATGTCAGCAAGTACAGGACTGAGGTTAATTACCCACAGCTAATCGTTCAATTTGGGGATAATGTTCATTTTGGAAAACCAAGCGTGTTTGATTTAATGAGATTTTAATAAGAGAAATTAACTCTGTATTTTCAGTATGTATTACTGAGCCTAGTTCCAAGACTATTTAGTGTTAATTCCACTGGAACATTCGTGAATAGTAATTTAACATCAAAAGAAAACACATGTAACGCAAGGAAGAAAAGCCTTTAAGTTTATTGAAGACTTCAAAAGAACTTTTACAGAGTGAGTATCGTTAAAAAAATAAAGGAGCAAATCCGGAAACTAAATATTCGGCTAAAGAAGTATGATGCCCTTCCTATATTGGAAACTACGAGCATATTGGTCGAAACGGAATTCCAGTTTTGTGCACTTTGGGGAGAGTATAGAACCTAGCACACGAATCAGTAAATGAAATAAGAGATTTTTTTTTAAAAACTGAGTTCGGAATATTTGAGAAAATTGAGCAGCCGTTTTTACTTTTGTGAGATTAGAAGTTGAAGGATCTTTAGGCATGCAGCAGTAAGGGCTTTCATTTATCAGTTTTGAGCCGCTATAAATTTATTCTATTTACCATCAGAAGAGCAGCTGCACCACCCTGAGGACTATTCGGCTGTTATGTTCAAATGATGGAAATCTTCTACAATCTGCTAAGCAAAACCTCGAGAGTGGTCCGGAGATCAATGGCATTTATTTAAAAAATTTTATAAATTGATATATACAATAATTATGCAGGTGCTACGTTAGTAATGTAAGTTGTGAGTTACATAAGAAGATACTAATAAGAAATAATAATATTTATCACATTTAAAATAATATAAAATACTGCTAAAATTTGAAATATATGAATAAATAAAAATTAAAATTAAGTAAAAATTAAAATATAGAATTTTGATATATAACTAAATGCAGTTGCAAGATCTGTCTCTTCCATTCCTTATAAACTAAATTAGATCCCACAATGAATCTGGCGAATTCTCGCAGAGGCAAGAAAGAAATACCAGCACAGAAGAAGGGTGAAAATAACCCTTTATTAATTCCAACTAATAGCAAAAAGGCACGATCTTCGTGTTTAACAATAACACCGTCAACTTGCGATGAAACTTAAATGCAGAATATAAATCAATTCAAAGTCTAATTAGAATAGTGCTGGATTAGTACTCTAAAGTATGGCTAACTTAGGTTGACTCAACAAAAACCTAACAGGCATGATAATAATCCGAAATGGCCAACGGGCGTACTAGCGTAACAGCGAGATAGAAACAAAACCTACGCTAGCTAGCGAAAACACGCTCTGAATAAACTCAGAGATTAACCCATTTGAATCCTCAGTTACTTAACTTTACATCCTGGTGAGGAAATGCGAGGGGGAATTGAGGAGGTTAGGAAAAGTATCAAACTTAAAAATAATTTGTTATGAAAAATAAGGGAAACCTTACATCTTCCCTCGCCAGAATTTAACTATCGCATAACAAGGCTTTAACAGCCTAGATAAGATGTTTAAATTCTAAATCTAAATCTAAATGTGAGCCAACCTTTGTACTCTAAAATCTGCATCTTGACAAAAATTAAAATTTTATAGACAATAAATGTGGCAGAATATACATATCTCCTTTACAAATTCTTTTCTTGTCTCTTCCAGGTATCTGGAAGAAAAATAGTTTAGTGCTTGTTTAACATATATTACTACTTTTAACATTTTAAGCAGTTTAAACTTTCCTACATGAAGGTACATTCACTCATTTTAATCTTTCTACCCACATTAAGTCTCCTCTTTGCTCTCCAGCATTGTGTGCTGCAAGTGCGAGCGTGCTTTATGTAAAATGAGTACAACACTTACCGACTATCCCATATGTACTTGTTAGAACTAGACGATCTATACCTGTAAGCACACCATTTATGACAAATACCTTACAATGAAATTTCAGCCTAAGATGCTAACGCTAGTGAAAATTAACTTAGTGCTGGCTGGAGATCCTAACATTTTACTTCACATTCATTCTAAATTAATTTTACTTTCTTTTACTACAATTCACAACTAACTTAGATTACTCTTTCATTCAAAGCGCATATTTCAGACATGCAAAATACTTACGTATTTAAGAATTCAATCATTTTTATATAAATAATTTCTTACTTTATACTCAACTGAAAATAACCTCAAATTAATTACATGCAACAATTTTCTAAAGTTTTTTTAGTAGTGAAGTTGTTTCTTGATACCATATGAAAGTTTTCCTAAAACAGTCTCTACGATCAAAGTTAACATTTTGTTCTAAATCCGCCAACATTCTTTGCTAATGTTTATTGCTTTATACAACATTTTCTAAGCTACTTGCTTAATGTAAAAATTTTTAAATTGCTTCTATGGTACAAAGTTTTAAGCTTCTTGCTAAATGCAAAAGAATAGAAAAGCTTCTTGCTTAATTAAATAAACAGTGTCCTCTTCCCGAGGCAAAACTGAAATAAATATTTTCAACCAACTTTGTACTGTAAAATAAATTTAAGTAGAATAATTTTGATTTATCTTTTGTTTGGCCAAATCGAACATCATTTTCATTACGAAGTCTTGTCAGGAAGGAACTCGATTCATTTGCTGAAGCCGTGTAAGTTGTGGTGGCCTGTTGTTTTCATTCGTCATTGCCGGCTGTTTCCTTTTCACTCATTTGTCCCAAGCCACTTTCTTTTGGCGTTGATCCTCCTCTGCCTGGGCTGGACGCCAGCAAGAGTCGAAGAACCTTCTTGGTCCAAGAAGGTAGCCGAAGAACCTTCTTGGACCAACGAGATACATACTGTGACTGTTATATGAAGTCGTTGCCTTGGACTGGACGGAGAATGTTGGGCTGGTTTTTCGTGAGATTTCCTCGGTTTCTCAGTAGTTTTTTTCTCCTCAAAGGCTCCTCTTCTCTTCGGCGTTTCCTTTTTGAAACTTGCTTTACTGTCTGATCCTCCCCTTCCTTCCCTAAGGTCTTGATTCGTGACCTCTGATGGCTTAATTGCCTTTTCCTCCCCATTCGCCGGTTGGCAGATCTTGTGCAGGGTTTTGTTTCACCTTCCTTTTCTCACAGATTTGTTCCTCTCTTACGCTGTTTCCAGTTTTCGTTTGTTCATACGTTTTGACTCACCATTTCGACGTTTCTTTCCTTCCGGCTCCACTACACTGGATTTCTTCCCTTTTGTTCCTGGCAGAACCATTTTTGATGCTGAGGGTCCTTCAACTGTGTTTGATGCTTCCTGTAAAATATCTTTATAAGCATTCATCTCGTTACGATCAAAGTATTTTTTAACTTAATCCACATTGGCAGTGATATTTCCTTCTTTACTTCGCTTCAAATATAAAACCGAACTACAAATACGCTCTACTAAGAACGGTCCCTCATCTGGAAAACATTTTGATACTTTATCGAGTGGGGCGCAAGACAACGCATAACTTCTTTTCAGGAATTTATTCCTGGCTATTTTGAAATTAAAAGATCTTCTTTTTCTTTCAAGAAAAACAGGAACTGTACTACGATAAGAAATTATTGTAGTACAGTTCCCTGTTTTTCTCTGGCTACGTCTGAACATTTAATTGCGTCGTTAATCAACTTCTGAGTAGCATTTAGTTTTTAGTTTAAATTCTGCTTCCCTTTTCTGAACAAAGAACAGTTTGTCTAAAGGGGTAATTACTTTCCCCAAAAGTAATTCATAAGGTGTTACGATAGTCCTTTATTCTGTCCTTACTTGCGGATGCCACGCAAAAACATCATTAAATTGGATTGGATAGCGGTTAAAATCGATATTTTTGTTGAAATATGATACCCGAAATTTTTCGCGATTACAATACTTTTTACTTCGTACAAGGAAGTAAAAAAACATCTACAAGTCCGATCATGCTTCAAAACTGTTGAATTGCGTCATTATGTTTAATTTCAAGGATTATTTCGTACAACTAGTTCTACAAGTGCGTAACGGAAGGCACAGTTGCAGCTGATCACTGGGATATTTTGACACCTTTTTTCTTCTTATTCGTTTAAAATTGAATTAAAATTTTAGAATTAGAAAAGAAATAAAGAACATATTATGGGTACTAAGCGCGAGAAAATCGCTTTAACATTAACTCTCAAAAAATTTAAAATGTATAATTTTTCGAAATTGTCAATCGGAAAAACTTCGAGAAATCGTCTGGTTGGGGGGGGGCAGTCGACTGAGTTACTGTTTCAATGCTTGGGCGATGCGGGTATCGTTTCAACTATCACAAGAACAGAAGAAGCAAAGAGTGATATTCAAAATATGACTGAAGACGATCCTGACATTTAAATGAGTCCCGAGACCGCAATGACTTCTTTTCAAACTTTTTTGGACTTCGTCGACCAAAGGGGATTCGAATACAATGATAAAACAGGACTTCGAAAAATGCGCGGTGAAATTCGGCAAATATTTAAACGCTCTTTCAAAGAAAAATTTAATGACTTTTTAAAGAAATAAACACATACAATATGTACAAATATTGGTAGACTGGATTATCCTTGTTTTTTTAATTACACGAGCATTTGGCCGGATTATTGCGAGTATACACTCTATATCTGAATGTGAATAGAGTAGATTTGCCCTGAAATCGCCCCTGCAACATTGGAAAAAAAATTCTGAATTTTTTCATACATCAAGACAAGTGTACCTAAGGTTAAGATAACGCACTGCATATTGCATTCTTATGTACATTAATCGA
This sequence comes from Stegodyphus dumicola, assembly GCF_044657685.1. NCBI lineage: Eukaryota > Metazoa > Arthropoda > Arachnida > Araneae > Eresidae > Stegodyphus > Stegodyphus dumicola. The sequence continues at coordinate 179,608,679 of NC_140776.1, read as the reverse complement.
AAGCTTTGGCAGAGATTTAAAACAAGATTTATCTGCTGCAGTGGCTGTAATGAAGTTTACCAGATGATGAATGGTTAATATTCGGATATTTAAAGTACAACATGTATTATTTTGCAACATACATAAAGTACACCATGTACTATTTTAACAGGAATAGGTTAATAATAATGCACAAAATAAACAGACAGAAAAACTTTGAAAATTACAGAGAAATGTTGTAACGTACTCTATGTTAAGTAACCAGTTATTATCATTTTGATATTTGCTATGACTTCTTTCTTCTGTACCCCTCACCAGAACATAAATTAGCTTTTATATTATATAAGCACAGGGTTCTGAATATTAGAGACAGAACCAACTGAAGATAGTCGGTATGCAACTTGCACCTTTGCAAGCTAGACGCGGCGACAACGGCAAACGGAACGATCTTTGAGACAGAGAGTTTCTGGCACTCGTGCAGGGCTATTAGAATTCCGCCAGCTCTGTCTAAAAGCGATTTTCTCGGTTTTGCGGCAGACGATACCTTAAACTTACGGCGCTGGTTAAATATTGAGCCATCTTAGAGCTCAAATATTTGATTGTGTAGTCTAAGACTACTTTCAATTTTTTTAAATATTTTTTTAAAATAAAAGTGTATGTTTAACCTGCTCCGGCTGCATATAAGCATTCTGTACTGCACCACGCACCCATAGGGAAAAATATATCCTCGGGATTGGGTATGGCTTCCGATGAGATCATTTCCTCTAAGCTTAGGAATCCTTTGCTTTGACTCGAGAGTACACCTCCATACCATTTGTTTACATTTTGATAGCAGTATCGAAAAGATTATTACTGTTAATGATGTGCGCTGTATTTTTGGTGCCACGAGATTACACTTCTTACGGCACTGTAGTGTGGTGAATTAACTTTAAACATTGTAGTGAATTTTTCCCCTAGAGAGAAAAAGTATTATTTCTTCTAGTGTGCTACATCCGTAAATTTGTATTAATATTAGGTGCAGCGATTTTTAATAAATGTATTCCTAATTTAAAACCGTTATTAGTAAACGTATGGTGATTATTAATTCATTACTTCATGCTCATTTTAGACCCATTCTCTGCAGATGTAATCTCCGAAAATATGACTGAAGACGATACTGACAATTCAGTTTTCTCAGCTAGCAAAAATGTAAGTTAACATAATACACAGTAAATTCAGCAAAAATGTTGTAAGTTAACATAATACACAGTAAATTCACTAAAGTTGTAGTTAGTCAGGAAGAGTAAAATTTATTTTTGAAGTTAGACTACTAGAGATTTGGATTTGAGAAATAATAAAGATACATATGTTTAAATTGAATGATATTACTTTACGAATACTGTCCATTTTTAATGTGTAATATCTTTCGTAATTTTGTGTTTGCAATGTTAATATACTTACGAGTACACAGTGCCTTTACAGTTAAGTCGAAATTGTTCGGTAATCCAACGTGTTTTGGTTTTTGTACTAAATTCTAGAACTTGCTATTTAAATTCTAGAACTTGCTATTTATATAATCTAAGCTCTTAAGTTTGCGTCTGGTATTAACAGCATCTTTATGGATTTTGTAATTTTATTATTCCATGAAACAGGAAGCCATCTACAGAACGCTGCAAGTAAATCTTTTCGTCTGGCATTATTGTTAAAAGAAAACAAACGATAATTTTAACATTTCCGTGTCACTCATACACTTCATTCAACGAAAACAAAACCGTATGAATTCCTTCTAAACTTCAATACCCGAAGAGAAAATGATATCATCAGAAGATATGTCCAATCACAAGCATGGATTTTTTCCTATGCGTGTGACGCGGTACAAAATACTTATATGCGCTCCGGCTGCCAAGTTTGCTCTTCATTAGGAATCAGCATCTCAGGATCTACGCAATCAACGTTCCCACATTATTACATCTAAGTCTCCTTTATTACTTATATATATATGTAATTATGTAAGTTTTAATATATATACGATTGCGTTAACAGGAATGTATAAAAAGTTCCACGATAGGTTCTTAAAGATAACGCAAAGAAAAAAATTCTTCAAATACTAACAAGTGTTCTTTTAGAAAGCAATATAAACGAATATCCTCACAACAACCGAATTTCCTTATCAGAGCCTAATTAGTAATTAATTGTAGGATTTTTTTATAACAGCCGAAATTTGTGTAAAAATGGAATCTCTTCCTTCTGCTCTTTAGACTCAGATAAATCATAATCACTCCAGATAAATACATGGTAAATGGATGCTTCAAGAGGTATGCACTAGCTTCTTATATTAATACCCTTTTGTTGAAGCATAATGAGAACATGTTATCCAAATTTTAGGATTCTAATTTTGAATCCCGATTAGACGATCAGCCTTAAAAAATGTGCAATGCCCTCTTCGGGACTCGAACCTTGGACCTCTCGAATACGCGAAATGTATGCTTCTAATTACATCACAAAGGCCTGCGGAAAGAGGAAAGAAACTACCTTACAAATAAAAGAAAAAAATATAAGCTACTTTCACCTACTGCTAAAGCATAAATATTATTTCCCGACACAACCATTTAATAATAATAATTTTAACACCTCACATCAAACAAAATAGAAATGAAAGGATTAAAAATTTAGTGAAAGACTTTAAATACTTTGGGAAAGACTAGACCATCAATTCAAGATGACAGAATTTTGTGAATGCGGAGATTTTCAAGAAAATTTAATGCAGTAGCCACTGAAGTTCTTTTGCTTAGTTTAAATTGAACGAAAGTTTAATGAGTAGTTAAAGAACCAAAAATGACAAAATGACAGACTGCGTAGGATATACTTATTCTTCTTTCCTAAAACAAAATTCGAGGTCTATAACGATAAATCTTTATGCTGAATAAAAGACGTGTCAAATTTCGTATCAGTAGTAAGTGCATGTCAAAATTTAGGAATAAGTTCGGCTACATTTTTCAAGAGAAATAAATAGGCATGCATAACATTTCTTTAACTGAAAGACACGTTTAAAATAAGTTAAAAATTTAGCGAGATATTTATAAATGTAAGCAAATAATTTGTATTGTTTCCTGAACACAGAGAGCTCAGGAAAGTAGAATCTCACAGGAGACTGAACTTTTTTCCATATAAAAAGCAAAGCATTCCTCCCCCCCTGCCCGGTAGCATAATTCACAAGTGCACATCTGTGTAGCCGTCGAGGGAGTGGTTTCTAGGATGGACCAATGGGCATCCAGTAATATTTCTGTCATGTCACATGACCTTTCGCGTGCTTTAAGATTTAAGCAAGATGGTTGAAAATATTTCAACGTCGCTATCGAAAACATGCCTATTAATGTTATCACGAAATATGTCAGCATTTTAAATGCCTGTCTTGAGAGAAATTATTTCCCCGATAAATGGAAAAATGCTAAAGTTATTTTATTACCCAAGCCTGGTAAAAATGCTACCTCCCCGGAAGATTACAGACCAATTAGTTTACTGCCCGGTCTGGGCAAAATTTACGAACGAGTTATCTATAAGCGAATCGAGCCTTACATGGATAAGATACCTCCTGAACAGTTTGGCTTCCGCAAGAATTTGTCTACGACCAAGCAGCTTGTCCGACTGTGTGAATACATCGGTTCTGCACTTTTCAAACATCAGAGTGTCGCCTTACTCATGCTAGACGTGGCGAAAGCTTTCGACCGCGTCTGGCATGAGGGGCTTATTCCCAAGCTTATCTCCTTGGATTTTGACAGACCTGATATTACTTATTTATTCTTTTATTAAAAACAGAAAATTCTTTGTCAATATTGGTAACGACAACTCTGATCCCAGAAGACTCAACGCTGGTGTAGCACAAGGATCAATTTTAGGACCTATTCTTTTTATATTTTATGTTGCTGATTTCCCTAAAATATGCACTGACCCAAATTTTTACTTAGGATGTTACGCCGATGACACGGCGCTTGCATATACGTCTCACAACCAAGAACTTGCCATTTCTAAATTGCAGGATAAAATTCCAGAAATTGAGCAATGGTGCACAAAAATCCCAGCTTATAATCATAGGAAAAAGGCACTCTAAAAGTCCTTTTGTAAATAAACTTAAAATCTTTAATGTCGAAGTTCCGCTTGTGAACAAAGCTACCTACCTTGGTGTTGTGTTTAACAATAAATTCACATGGAAAGACCATATCCAAAAAGTCAGAGGCAAAACAGTTGCGGCTATCAGAGATCTTATTCCATTAATCGGAAAAAATTCAAAACTCGACTTACGAAGAAAAAGGCATATTTATACTGCCATTATTCGGCCTATCTTTTCTTATGCGTCTCCAGCCTGGGCGACTTATTCGAAAAACGACCTCAAGAAACTACAGATCACACAAAACAAATTTTTAAGACAGATCACGAATGCTCATTTTTATGTTTCTAATGAAACTCTTCATAGAGATTTAAAAATAGAGAATATCGAGAATTTCCTCCATAATGCAAATCGGAAATTTTTTGATAAGGCGAGAAACTGCTCGCACATGAAATACTTTAAAGTTTTCGACTATACCGTGTTTCCTGAAGATGTCAAAATCAGACCTTTAGCGGCCTTCCTCACCAGGGACACTAATTTTCCTACTTAATCAGTCTTTTCATGCAACATCATCTTTTCTGTATATATTGTACATAAACTTTCGTATTGCAACTCGAACTCTTTTGTATTGTATATGCTCATTTATTGTATTTATTTTATGTAATAAAATTGTATTTGCTAATATATCATGTTTTTTCTTAGCATACCTATCATGAACAACTTTAACTCTGACACTCCACACCTTGCTGCCTCTCCTGGTCTTGGGCTTTAAGTTCGATTCTCTGCTTGTGGCGTCCTGTGGTCACCTCCTCTTTATCTCATTTCCTATTGCCTCCCATCACTCGGTCCAGACACTTTTATGTCATGTGCCCCTCGGGCATACTTGTCATGAGCCGGACACGTTGCATCAAATGCAATATTTCGGCATAAATTGTAATGAATGAATGAATGAATGAAAATATTCTGCCACATAATTTTATCTGTATAAAATAATTAGAGCATCGTCGATTTCTTCTGAAACTTCTCATTGCGAAATTAGATCAAATATAAGCAATTGTGAAGATTTCACTACCTGGTTGAAAGAATTTGAAATAAATACAAACACATGTTGGATACTCCGCAAACATATCCATGTGAAATATTACTTAATAAGTAGTAAATAAGATCAAAAAAGGAATATGTAATAAACATCTGAGCCCAAAATGCTATCTTTAAATAAAACTATGCATATGAGAAAAATATTTATATTAACTGCGTATATGTAAATAAAAGTCAGGACTTTTTATTGCAGTCTATATGAAAAAGATGTTCTAATAACCAATGCAGAATTTTATTCAAAGTGAACTTTGCTAATTTGGATTCGTATACATTTTAGTGTAAATTTCACATTTAATAACTGCTCACATGTACTGTCTACACAAGAAATACTCATCCTCATCAAATTGAATGAATTTATTTTATTCAAAACGAATATATTAAATTTATTCACTTATTAACTTTTACTGTTAATAATGGATATAATCAGATCATACACAATATATATTTTGAATCTTACACTTTAAAATTTAAAAGAATGCAAGCACTGAAATAAGAAAACACTAGATTCATTGTAACACTTAAGTACTTGTATTTAACAGTCCAAAAAATTATACACTTGAATTCTCTTAAGGGGACTCGTACACCTGATAAAACCTTATATCTTCGAATATGTGACTGTTGCAAGAATTAGGATAGCTTATTTATTTTAAAAGCAATTACTTCCAACTTTTTACAGCTGACTACATAATATAGCTGCTTTCTGAAATAGTCACCAGAAAGTTTGTGTTGCCACAAATATTTTTATAATTTAATCCGCTTTGTGACAACATTTTTCGTCATATTTCCACCTTGCGCGCGCAGTTTAAAATATTCTGTTGCATAATTTAATTCCATACTTAATATATAGCTTTTATAACATTTAGAAACTACTGTGAACCTAAAATTCTAAAAATTTCATGTTAAATTTTAATTTTTTGTAGTTGAGTTTATAAAATGTATTTTATTAAAAAAATGTGTAATGTTTTCGTCCATAAAATTTTTCAATACTAAAATATTTATCAGATTTCTGGTTCATTTAGAAAATAGTGCCCATATAAAGAATTCCATAAAATTTCAAGTATGTCCCATTAGCCATTTTTAAAATATCATGCACGCAAGGTGAAAACATGGCGAAATATTTTGTCACAAAGAGGATTAAATTACAAAAATATTTGTGGCAACACAAACTTTCTGGTTACCAGTTTCCAAACAAGGAGGTTAGAATAGAAGGAGGGAAGGTTCAACTCAAACGGTGAAGCTTGGCGGCCATCTTCCTGTTATCACCGTGACTTGTGCAAGGAAGTCTGTCATTGCAACATTTTTTAATTTATTTATTTATTTATTTTTTTGAAGCATGTCAGCTTGTATTGCATATGGATGCACAAATAGATTCTCGAAAAAAATTCCGGGCATTATTTTTCACACGTAAGTATTAATTTTCTTTTTTTTTTTTTATGTAATATGACAACTATGTCAAAAAATATCACAATGTCATGTGGTTTTCTTTCCAGATGTGAAAAAAAAAGGACTTAAAATAGGTTATTTAATATAACTATAATCAAAATATATTAAATACATTTTAATGTTTCTGTTTATAGCTGGTATCTTCGTTCCTTAAGATACAATGCTATATGGTAGGATTTAAATTGTATAATTTGAACGTTTTAGTTAATTCGTTTTATAACTTTCATGAAAAGTAAAAAATCAATTGTTACTATTTTTATTAATTGTAAAGGTGTTAAATAAAGCAATGCTTTTTTATATATTAATTATTATTCATTTTTTAAAAGTTAAGATAAACTGTTCTGTTATTAAAAATTTTTTGCATAAACTTACAAATTTCTGGGCAGTATAGTGATAAAATTAAGTAAAATATTTACACAATTGAACATGTGGAAAGATGTATCCAAAAACTTATGTAGGTGTATTTCTGTAATTCAACTTAATTAAAGGCAGTTTCTTTGAGTTTAATAAATATGAAATGCGCATAAACTGAAATCAATGAATTCACATAAATCTGTTTTATTTTATTAAGATTTATTTTCTAACCTAAGCAAGTTCATGAAATATGCAAAAACATAATTTTTTAAAGGCTTTAATGTTATGCGCATGCATTTAGATTTCGAACTATTTCTTAATAATTTGCTGTACATAGTAAATTATGGATATCATCTTTATTACTTTAAAACAAAAATCCAACAATAGCGAGGGATTTCATTATAAATTTAACATATTTTTACTGGAAAATAAATGCACGGAACAGGTTAGAAACACGTACATGTCACTGCCGTAATGCAATGTTTTGAAGTCACAAACATGGACGCCGCTTGTTCGGCGGAGTTTCATTCCCCGATAGTGGAGGAAACCGCGAACCCTCCCTCCTTCTATTCTAACCTCCTTGTTTCCAAAGCAGCTATATTATGTAGTCAGCTGTAAAAGGTTGGAAGTAATTGCTTTTAAAATAAATAAAATGTCCCAATTTTTGCAACAGTCACATATTGGAAGATCTTGAGGGGTTTAAGGTGTAAGAGCCCCCTTAATCCACAGGTGTTAGTAAATACATATTATTCGAGGCTAATTGTAGCTTGAGTCATTTTCTCCATGTAAAGAGCGATAATACGCTGTGAACATCAATCCAAATATTAATGCGTGATAGAAATCGCGAAGAAATGTCAGCGATTAAAATTGTGATAAAATGTGAAATGTGATAAAAATTGTGAAAGTGAAATGTCAGCGATTAATTAAACTCATGAAACGAGATTTTCTGCTATTACGCCATACATTTATAACTCCGAAACAAATACAAATTAAAACGTAGACGCTCACAGGCTCGAAGATTTAGCGTCACAAGAGCAATAGAAGCTCATTGGTCAGTTTTTGAATCCCCTCCCTCACTGGCTATGCTGATGTGCACTTGTGAAATATGCTGCCCGGTATTCAGTTTTTCTTGTTCAGATTATAATTTTTAACTGATTTTAACAGGGATAAATTAGAAACAATAGAAGAAATGGTGATCTTTGCAACAAGGAAAACGCTTTTCATTCAGTGAGAAACAATATTATAGTTAGAAAAATAGAAGTCACTTGTTTTCAGGCTTTGTTATGACAGTTAAGCAAGGGAAAATATTCACATGATGTTTTTAGAAGTCTCAGAGGTTTCATTATGTAGCACAGGTTACATGAAAGCAACTTTGAAAATCATTTGGCTGAGTTAAATTAAATTGGATTTATTAATTAAAATACTCACACTAGGAATATTTGCTAAAGTGAGGAAAACCCCGTGAAGGATTCCTAGGAAAAATTGCTAGGAAATTTGTGTTAGGCATGGGTAAAATTGCAAAAATTTATGCAACCGCTTCGTTCAGTGTCTAGGAAGATAAGGGATGAACTAATAATTTTTCTAGAAGAATAATTTTTCTTCCAGAGATGCTATTAGCCCCGAAACGAGCTTTCTTGTCTTTATTACTTTAACGTCGGAATCACTTTTCAAACTGTTGACACCAAACGATATTGGGATGCACTATCTAAAAAAAAAAAAAAAAAAAAAAAAAAAAAAAATGAATGATGAAGAATCTGTATGTATGCATGTTCCTCGCGCTGTGGAAAAACGGCTGGACATAAAGCCACCGATTTTTAATACACGTAGTTCTCGAACCTAACATGGGTTCCTCGAAGCCCGAATTTTAAATTTTGAATTCATTCGTATGAAAATTTGACGAATTTTTGTTTAACAATTTCGGCGATTTGAAAGCGAGAACTAGCAACAGTGTCCGAAATAAAACGTTTTTATCTCCATTGTCACAGATTTTTGCCGTTCCACAAAATGTAAGACAGCTTTAAATTTCAATCCACAAACTCGGTTATTTGAATCCACACACCAGCATGACGCCTTTCATTAAAGCGTAAGAGCGTAAATTTAAAGCGTAAACTTTCAAATTTAATCTTCTGTTAGTAGCAAAGCAAGTGATTGAAAAACAATGAACGCAGTTCTGATTGATTTTAATAAAAATACATTTAAATCATGAGATGTCTAATTAGAAATATTAAATATTTTTATAAAATGACACTAGCTGGACTTATTAAAATCATTATATACTTTTATCTTTTTTTAGGATAAATCTTTTAGGCGGCTGGCCGCTGCAGTGGCTAGTTTTCAAAGAAATAATTTAGCGAACTAAAAAAAGCATGGAACCTGGAACCCCTAACAATCTATCAGGAATCTTAAAGATATGCTGTTTATAAACATTTTGTGATTTCGTTCTTGAATTTAATGAGTCGTAAGTGCGAAGAAAACGATCTTTAATAATAATGCTTAAAAAAAAAAAAAAAAAAAAAAAAAAAAAAAAAAAAAAAAAAAGTGTTTTAGCCGGAGTGAATCAAGAGTAGATTGGTAACCTGCGATGCATAAAAATGTCCTTAAGAAATACTCTGGTGTGCGACGCTAATATCTGAAAATAATTTCAGAATTTTTCCCCTTCCTCTTTTTAACTTCTTTGTACGAAGTAAAAAGGAAGTATTGTAATCGCGAAAAGTTTCAGGTAGCATATTTCAACGAAAATATCCATTTTGACCGCTATCTAATGCAATTTAACGATGTTTTTGCGTCATATCTGTACGTAAGGACAGAATAAAATACTCTTTTCCTTCAAAAAAATTATAAAACTGCTTAAATTAATTCTGAAGAGAATTTTTCGTGGCGTCTGTACGAACGTATGTACGTACGTGCGTACGTACGTATCTCGCATAACTCAAAAACGAGTAGCCTCAGAACGTTGAAATTTTGTATATAGGACTGCTATAACATGTAGATGTGCACCTCGTATTTTGGTTGCAATCGGCCGCACCAAGGAAGTCATGTGGTGTACACAACAGATTTTTTTAGGGGGGGGGAACACTACAGCCAAGCCTACTTGTATTATTAATAGAGTTAGGAAAGTTGCAAGTAGTGGAATGAGGTACAGATTCGTAAGCCTGCACTTACGTTATAGATATTTATATTTAATACATGCCTTTTAGAAGGTTCTTTTTCTTCTTTGTATTAAAATTAAAAAAAAAAAAAAAAAAAAAAAAAAGTCTAGTATTGGTTTTATATAGAGTCCTTCGAAATCGATAATAATGTCAATCCAAAATTGATTTCTATTTAATTTTGCATTTGAAGTTGAATGATTCTCTTTAAAGTATATTCTCTGTCGTTATTGGTGAAACTTAAAAAAAAAGTATTATAAAGAATATTCCTCCGTTGAAAACAGTAGCAATAATTTCCTTCTCCTTTCCAATCAGTTTCAATATTCCTCAAATTCAGCACAAGCTATACTTCCGTCTCCTCTTTTTGTAAGAAAATACCAAATATCGGATCCGAATTCTTGGAGAATATAAATATCAGTGTAATTTAATGTTCACTGTATAGAGTTCATTAGAGTACTTGGAAGCAAAGAAACCCGCCATGTCCTTGCCGGGATACGAACTTTGCACCTTCCAAACACGCATCGAGCGTGCTTCCAGTTATACCACACAGATATATAGAAAGGAGGGAGAAAATACATTATAATACCGATCAAACTAAAGCAGCGGTGAAATTTCTCATTAAGGTTATGTTCGAAAAAGACTGTTCAATAAATCCTCCATCTCTAAAAGCTTTAGGGTTACTTAAATTTTCTTCTAAAATTATTTAAAAAATTCCCTCAGTTAATGTATAAGAATTCCTTAAAAATTTCTAGGTTCACTAGAACGTGACAAATTTAGTTAATGATTTTTATTTGATCCTCCCTTCCCTACAAACAGTGCTTGAAAAAATTTACCGTATTTTACGGACTATAAGACGCACGTTTTTCTTCAAAAAACTGCCTCCAAAATTCAGTTGCGTCTTATACTCGAAATTAATATAAAAATGTCCAGTGTTTGATTTAAAATTCTCGCCAGTCTTAAAAATGGCCATATATTCGAAGCCGCGGGAAACCTTTCTGTATCTGGCAACATTGGATTCAACTGGCAACATTGTGTAGAGTGAGAGAAGATATTATTGTTAAATCTTTAAAGAAGTGCGGCATAAGTAATGGCAGCGAAGAATATGAGGACAATGATGACGATGAAGAGGAAGAAATTTCAAATGACGATTTTCAAGGATTTTAAATGTCAATTCTATTTCATAAACTATTTTTTTTTTAACTGGCTTTGCAATCTAATAATAAAAATGGTAAAAATGTTATTTAAAAAAAATCGCTTAAAAATTAAGCGTGCGTCTTATAATCCGTAGCGTCTTTATAGTCCGTAAAATACTGTATTTCATAAAGACCAACTTACAACTGAGGGCGTGTGTGTGATTATGGCAAAGCCTCGAGGGCTATCTGCTTAAGATGAGGGATGCCTTCGTGGAGGACTTTCTAAGGAAAACTGGCCCGTATACACGTTACACATGGGGAAAACCACGAAAACGCCCATGCAGCCAGCCCGTTCGCGGGATTCGAACCTCGGACCGAACTACCAATGTTCAGCGACTTTACCGCTCGGCCGCTGGTGGGCTACAACAACTGAGAGTTTAATATTTAAATTCAATTCCAATTTGGGTACACCTACTTTTAATAATCTTTAAGACATTCGATGGTCTTGAAGATTATTAAAAGCAATTTTATTTTGGGAAACGCTTTGATAAGTAAAGTATTTTGCTTATAAAGGTAAATTGGATAATCTTTACAATATGGTAACTGGTAGTTTGGCGACATTTTGGAGGCGATAAAGGTTACTACCTGGGACTTTGGTAATAATGTGAGCAGTACTCAGTTCCGATTACGCATTATTTTGTGTGAGGGAAATGAGAGATCATGGGATATGTCATGTGATATTAATGGACAAATTACGGTTCTTTAATCGGAAAAGGGGGGAAATCGGGAAATTTTGTATTTGGCTTTATTCTGTGTTGTGTGAAACAGTGTTCGTGAATTTTTGGATCCCATGGCCGTAACTAAAGTGAATTCAAAATGGGTATTTATGTATGTATTAATTTAATGTATGTGCTCATTTATATTTTAAGTAGTGTTTTTGAATTTAATTATATTTTAATTAAATTATAGTTATTTTGTGAATTTTATGTTTGTAGGAATTTGGTAGACGTTTTAGTTGAAGTAAACGTGCATGGAAATAATTTAAATATCTGACACTAAGTATTTGTAATTGTTGCGGTATGAATTCGTTGGTGACGTGTATAATGTAATAGATGATTTAGAGGTAAAAGTTTTTGGATATTTTATTTATTTTATATGTGGAAATGTTCATATTTGGAAAGGGTAAATACTTTTTCGCGATCAGGTAATTTCATATATGTTCTTTTTACCGGGTTTAAAGATTGAGAAAATTGTCATGTATTTTCGTGAAATTTTTGTAATTTATGAGAAAAAAGCAGTGTACATGGATATAGTGAACAGTGTGTGCGCAATGCCATTTTTGTGCAATTCTGGGATGTTTTTTTAAGTAAAAATAAGTCGGCGTGTACATGGTTTATGTGTATGTGTTATTTTGAAAAACGCGTTTCTAGCATAAGTGTAATTCGGCTAGTAGATTGTTGGAAGAAGTGTTCAGTAGATAAAAAGAAAAGAAACATGTCTTTACTTCGTGAAGACAAAATGGCGGCGGGAAAAAAATATAGAGGGTTGCTGTAGGAGAGTTGGTCGCCAAATTTTCGCCAAAAAACGCCAAGTTACCATAATGTAAAGATCAACCGGTAAATTTAATGAAATCGAGTGTCAGCCAGGTAATATATATTAGAGCAAAACAAAGAACATTAAGAAGAATATCCTTTCCTGAATGATTTACAGTAATTCTTGTGCGAGGAAACATTACAAAAACACACATGCAATGAGCTCACTGCGCCGTAAAACTTGAAGCCAAACTATTACTATTCAACAATCATTCCCTAGTTGAATAATTATAGACTATTAAAATGAACTTTGTAGAGTTATTAGATTTATTTTAGAGCAAGAGTCGTAAAATCCCTTGTCAGGATTCGAACTCCGGAACTTCCGATGCTAATTAGACGTGCTTCCTAGTAATATCACGAGAGTACATGGTAAGAAGAGAAAAAAATACCTTACAACCTCTGGCAACTAAAATGAGCCTACAGTAGCCTAGAATAAGTAGGAACAGTATTATTTCCTGTTCCTTCCGCTATTCCAACTGATTTATGTAAAGATAACACTTAAAGTAACAGTAGTTGAATCTTACAAGCTCTCGACGTAAGATAATTTTCATATTGAACACTTTAGTATACTTACTATATTACAAGTTGGAATGAAAGTTTAGTTTAAAGAAATTTTCCTTTAATCCGGATACACCTTTTATTGCATTTTGATTATGACAGTTTCTAGAATTATTAGTAAATTTTAGAGCCCACTTCGAAGTATCATAATGAAAAGGAGGTGCATACGAAATAGACATCTTCTATACCTGTATGAGCATGGTTATAAATTTTTACGATACTCAAAATTAACGATTAAAAAAAAAAAAAAAGAATGTTTGCAAAATCGAAATAAAGGAATAACAACTGACAACTTAGCAAGCGCGATAATACTACTGCAAAATACACTTAACTTTCTGGCAAGAATAGCTATCTTTTATTGCATAGGAAGAAACTGGAACGTGTGATTAGATTTCGCAAAGAAATAAAAAAAGTAAAGACAGAAAGAGAAGCAGAAACAAGATTAAAAAAACTCAGCGAATTTACCTGTATGAATCACAGCTCCTATGCTTTGAAATGAGGCGATACTTTTTCCCTTTCGAAAGAACCTGTTTCATGGCCTTGCAGTCTGTGTCATATGACGTTCTAGGAAGACTTCAACCTGTTTAACCAATCACGGTTCAGCGAACGATAGCCTGGGAAAATTTAAACTTCTTCCGTTGTTTGGGTTAGGATGTGCTAGCGAAGTAAGGAGTTCTTTAAAACCTTCTATTATAATTATACTGTGACTGATTTCTTCAGAGTAAACAACAGGTAAGTTATAAATCTTCTTCAGTAAAATGTTTGGTGATACTATTTGCAATTATGTATTCTTTAATATTCTGCAGTGCAAGTATATTCTCATATATGTCGGAGCAAAATATAAACACGTGACAGAGAGATTTTCGCAATGCTGCGAAAGAAAGATGCAATTATTATTACTATTATTTATTTATGTAATTATTATTATTTGGGTTGCATCCTCGGAAACGAAAAATATTGCTGTATTGTGTATGAATAATGCTACTGTTTGGTTTATTTAAATGCTACACGTTATGTATAACATTAAAAATTTTTATTGCATTGAAATAGAAACATTTATCTTAGAATTAATTCCATGAACAAAAAGAAAAGTTTGGCAACATTAATGGGTTTCTTTAAAGACAAGATGTTTTCAGGTAGTATAAGGCCAAACTGAGAATGATTCAATAATTTTACTTCCAGCTGAATAAAAGAAATTTTAAATACTATGTTATAATAATTCGTCAGCAACAATAAAATTTGAAATTTTCATGAATTTTGTTTCAGATGGGGGGAAGAGGATTATTTTTTCTTAATAGTTTATATTTTTTCATTGTTATACGAAAAAAAGTTGCATTTTAATTATTTTCTTGGAATTTATAGTTTTTAAAATTTAATAACAATTTATTGTTATTGTAATATTTGAAGAATTGTTAATAAATTTCAACAAGTGTATGTCTGTATACTTACCAAGCAAGTTGGAAGGATTTTTTTTTTAAATAGTCATTTTGTTATCTCGTGATTGACAAATATTATCGACAATTTATTGACAAATAAATTAAAATTATAAATATTATCGTCAAATTTCCTATGCACAAATATAAATCAATCTTTTAGGTAAACAATGCAGAAATTAAAAAGTGCCCGTAACATTTTCATGATATGCATTTAAACTAATAAAATAAAAATAAATACGTAATATAATAAATAAAATATTATTTTAATAAAAGTAAAAAGTATACAAATATAAAATATAATAAATATAATTTTGACACTTAAAATATGATTTTCATTATTAAGATATACAGTGTCTCACAAAAGTGATGGGACACTTGTGCTTTACAAAAGGAAACTGTAGTAAAATAAATTAAAAAAACATGTAAAAATTTTTTGTGGGTGTGTTTCATACTTAAATTTAGTAAAAATTATTACATAACATACATTTTCTCAAAATATTAAAATATTAATTTAATAAAAATACAATTGTTTAGAACTGAGCCAAAAATGGCTCACATAAGTGATGGGACACTTACTTTTCCATCAAATATTTATCCAAAAATTTTACTTTATAAAAGGTTTTAATATTTTGTTGGATTTCCTTTTACTTTTAAAACATGATTTAATCTTCTTGGAATGGAGGAATGGATTCGACTAATTTTTTTTTTTTTTTTTTTTTTTTTTTTTTTTTGTGATTTTACCCCATTCTTCTTGAAGCACCGATTTTAATTGTTGTTTTGAAGAAATGGTATGTTTGCGAATTCTTGATTCCAATTCTTGCCAAATATTCTGTATGGGATTTAAGTCTGGAGATTGTGGTGGTCTTTTTATTATTTCAGGACAGTTATACAGCAGACAGAGTCTAATGTTCAAAGCAGTGTGCGTGGGGTCATTGTCCTGGTAGAATTTAAAATCGTTATGAAGGTTCAATTTTCGCGCTGAAGATTTCAAATTTTGATTTAAAATGTCAATATACTTGTACTGATCCATTATACTGTCAATAAAAACAAGAGTACCAACTCCAACGGACGACATACACCCCCATACAATAACTCCTCCTCCACCATGTTTTACTGTTGGCACCAAGTTCTGTTTTTGAAATTCTTCCCTGGGTTTTCTCCACACCAAGATTCTACCGTCAGAACCAAATATATTAAATTTACTCTTATCAGCAAATATAACTTCATTCCAGTAATCAGAATTCTTATTTATGCTGGATTTTGCGAAAGCCAGTCTGAGTTTTCTATTCTTTTCACTTACGAAGAATTTTTTCCTGGCTGCTCTACCGGGATATCCAGCAGATCGAATTACTCTTCTAATAGTCTCAGGTTTAACAATTACTCCATATAATGCTTGTAAATCAGCAGCAACTTTAGGAGCACTCATTCTTGGATTTTTTTTTAATATTTCGAACGATAATTCGCTTTATTCCATTGGATAGCTTTGATGGTCGGCCAGGTCTTCTTTTACCCTGAATCATATGATTTTTTTTATATCGTTTAATGATACTGTAAACTGTTTTAGGAGTTTCTCTAATAGATTTTCCACGTTCAATATGCAAATTAATAACTAATTTTCGAATTTCAGGCAAAGTTTCTTTTCGTTTAGCATTCATAGCTGCACAGAGCTAAAAAACACAAAAATACCAAAACAAACTGGAGAGAAATACTGCAGACGATTTTATAAATTATTGCCAATTGCTTTTGAGTAAAAATAAAAACCCAAAAAAATATTTTTATTGTAGTACGTTAGTAGTATCTAATGGTGTCCCATCACTTATGTGAGCCATTTTTTGCTCCGTTTTAAACAATTGTATTTTTATTAAATTAATATTTTAATAGTTTGAGAAAATGTATGTTAAGTAATAATTGTTACTAAATTTAAGTATGAAACACACCCACAAAAAAGTTTTACATTTTTTTTAAATTTATTTTATTACAGTTTACTTTTGTAAAGCACAAGTGTCCCATCACTTTTGTGAGACACTGTAATTTTCACTGCGAATTTCGTGTCCTGGGTGAATGGAAATTGTTACCATTTCATTCGCGAGAAATATTAGTTAGAAGCATTGCCCACAGGCTCTCCAATGAAAAATATACAATGTCTTGAATAATTAAGTTCTTTCTTCTTAAATTAACGTAAAAATCTCCATGTGGCATTAATTTCTGATGGAACAATATTACAGCAGTTTTTTCCATCTGAAGCTTCTATTTTGAGCAGCTCTTATATTTTGAGTTTTTAAGATTAAGTCTGGAACTAATAGGCAGCCGTAACTGTTTAGTTTAAAAGTGTTTCAGATGTCAAACAGGAATCTGGATACAAAGATCAGTTTGAAGATTTATAAGGTATTGCTCCCGTCTCCTTAGCATGCCTTCGTAGTGTAGTGGCCAGCATGCCCAGCGCGTATTCGGGAGGCCCGTGGTTTGAGGCCCGAATTTTAATTAATTTTTTTAGATTTTTTTTTTTTTTTTCATTTAAAATTTTTATACCTCAAAGAGGCGTTTTGTTTTCAAATTAGACTTATTTTCCATTCTTAATGGAAGGCCTTGATTAGAATGTGTGATTTTTATTGTTTTACCATTCTTTAAAATTGTATTAGCACTATATATAAGCATTTTCTTATTATTTTATATTCTCTTAAGAATAAGGCTAAATATGCCAGAATGTTTTGTACATAGAAAACGAAGGTATGCGGTAAATGTAAAATGCAGGCCAGAGGTATGCATTTTATTGTTATATGTTGACATTCCAAAGTCCAGTCGTAGATAATCCGGTTTTTTCCAGATTTCCGGAATTTCTGCCTTGCTTCTAAAATACAGAAAATTCATATTCATCTGAGTTTGTATTTACTATACTTTAGTAGTAAGACGAGACGATAAATCGTCTGTCTGTCTGTTTACTTACTTCTAAAATACAATAAATACTAATTCAGATGAGCATTTAAAACGAGCTTGTTTATTTATTCTGCAGCTTAATGTTTACATAAGTTATGAAATAACAGAAATTCAAAAGCCTCAGCTTGCGGGAAACAAAGAAAAATGTTCTAATCAGATTAGAATATTAAATACAAAATAACATGCGCCTAACTAAGCTTTGGCGGTTTATCTTTGAATTATGGTAACTTGGCGATTTTTTGATGAAAATTTGGCGACCAAACCTGCTACAGCAAACTGCTAGTTTTTGTTTAGACGCCATTTTGTTTTCACAAAGTAAATACATGTTTTTTTTTTTTTTTTTTTTTTTTTTTAAACTCAACATTTTTTTTCCAACAATCTGCTAGCCGAATTACGTTTATGCTAGAACTTTTATGAAACAAAAGTGCTTAATCATGACGAAGATTAGGTGTGAAATTGTAAGAAAGTGCAGAATCGCAAACTGCTTGCCGCGTTTTTAAGAATTGCATATACACGGTATCCATGTACACGTCAACCTATTTTCACTTAAAAAAAACATCCCAGAATTGCACAAAAATGGCATTGCGCGCACTCTTGACTTTATCCATGTACACTGCTAAAGTCCTAGCTAGTAACCTTTATCGCCTTACCAAAATGTCGCCAAACTACCTGTTACCATATTCCAAAGATTAGCCGCTTTGGCTCTAAGTATTCACGAAGCAAACGCGGCTAGCAAAGTTAAAGCCAATAAATCGATTCAGTAACAGGAAAGTGAAACTGAGTAATCAGTCAGACGTAGCTTCCAAAAGTTCTGTCTTCAAATTCAAGAACTCTGCGCTCATGTAAATCAATTAACTGCATTCTAGCGGGAGTTGAAAATAGAAATCATAGTATAGCTAAAGGAATAAGATGGCTGGGTTAATTAACTTAAAACTCTATATATGTATGCATTTTCTTATTTTAAATTTCGCAAATTTTAAGTGATTAAAGTCAGATTAAGGTGGGTAAAAAACATAAGCGTTAGATTTAAAAACACAATTCAGAGTAAAGGAAGACGCTGCTATTGATTTTTCTTCCTCCTCAGACAGATGATTGATAGCAGTAAGACGGTTAATTACTTTCAAACTGATTTTTAAAAAAGAATGATTAAGCTAAACAGAAATTAAGTAAGCAGACTTCATTGGATAAATATTTTAATAAATAGTGTGTATTTTTTAAATTACTATACAAAATTTACAATCAAAGCTTATGTAATCCTTCCCTCTCCATTATATATAAAGGGCCCTCCAGCGCCGAGTAGTAAATTCGCTGAACACTGGTAGTTTTGTCTGGGGTTCGTATCTCTGCAGACGGCTGTCTGCATGAGAATTTTCGTAGTTTTCCCCATGTGTAACGTGTATACGAGCTGGTTTCCCTTAGATAGTCATCCTTAAAGGCATCCTTCCCCTTAGATAGATAGACCTCCAATCCTTTGCCATTAATTAAATTAACCAAACCAACCTTTATATATACATAAGATTTGTATTCTGTGTTTTATATTTTTTTCACTCATGGAATTTCAGAGAATAAAATGCAAGATAATTTTTTTCCTAAGTTTTATTTTTGTTATATTACTTACTACTCATCTGTTTAATTAATCAGTCATTTTATTAATGTAACTATAGAAGCAAATCGCCATACCCCACTTTTATGTGAGAATTTATTTATATCAAGCTCCAATAAACTAAAATAGGATTAATCTGTTATGCAAATCGATAGCCGCTATCACAAAGCGTCATATTCTTTCTAGGGTGGTTTTCCCCATGTGTAACGTGTATACGAGCCAGTTTCCCTTAGAAAGTCCTCCACGAAGGCATCCCTCTCCTTAGGCAGATAGCCCTCGAGACTTTGCCGTAATCACTCACACACACACTTTCTAGGGAATCGAAATAATCGTTTTATAGAGGGTTCAGGGTTCAATATACTTTTTCTCTCTGTTAAAACGCTAAAAATTACTTGTAATCTTTTACTGCTAAATATTTTGGAAATCCATCTTCCCACCGATTTCTACAAGAATTAGAAAAAATAAAATCCACTGAAAACCGGTACTTTGTCCTGAATTCGATTCCCAGACACTGAATGGGTTACCCACATAAACATTTCCATGGTCTTACCCAAATAAGAAACAAATTCCCACAGAAAATTCTCGACCAAAATATGCTTCTTGCGGCAAATAGCGCTCAACTGTTTTGCATAAATAATTAATTTAACCAGCGTGGGTATTAATTTACTCACAGCATACAGATAGACAAAACTAGTTTAATTAAAGCTAAACTAGATAATTCCTCAACTTTTTGAAAATATGAAAAAATCTGATGTCAACACCTCATGACTTTCTTGCGCAGCCTATTAAATTATACAATTTTTCTGCACTTCATTTAAACTTATTTCCACGAATTATTCTAACTTAATTAACCGATCCCTCGAGGAAAGTTGAAAATGACATTAAAAATCGCAGATTTTGAAATTAAATATCCCGGGCACCAATTTTTGTCGAAAGGAAGTCAAACTTCTTATAATTTTATTTTTTGGCAAATATAAAACTTTCCCAAATATATAAGTATAGGAACCAGGAGAGCGCACTAAAAGTTAAATTTTGTTATTAATCGAAAACGATTCCTTTTTTTTTTTTTTTTTAACTGACATTGACCAAACATGAATCGTTTTGTCATTTAAAGCATATCTGTAACTGGAAGTATATGATTACAACCAACGACTGCTATGCCTAAATATTAAATTTTGTAAAATTTGTTGCGAAATTTACGTAGAAATTCAAAAATTTATCTTGGCGCAATTTTTCACTTGACGAACTTCTTAATTTATAGCAACTTATTTTATATCCTTTCCTTTCTTCTCATTGTCCACGAGCGGAAAAAAAGTTATTCATTATTTATAATAATTTTAACAAATTGCGTAAACCACATTTGGCGCTATTATCACTTATAACAAATATGCCAAATTTCAAAACACGCCAATATTTAAATTCACGTAAACTGCTCAAAAAAAAAAAAAAAAAAAAAAAAAAAAAAAAAATGCTATATCTCCCGTTCTACTGGGGCGATTCACGAAATTCAAATTGCGTTCTTCATGTCTCGAAAGCGCGACTTAGGATATATATTAGATTTATATATAGCACTATTCTAACATAGGTATTTTGACACAAAATAGGACTTTTTCTGAAATAACATACCATTTTTTTTACATATTTCGATTCTACGACTCAAATTATGCCAGAATACCAAGTTTTGTAAAAATCGTACGAGTAGTTTTTAAAATATTAGCTCTCAAAATTTTAGCTCCGCAATGTTAATTGAATTTGGCAAATATTTATTTATATCTCTTTTTTTATTAAACTTTTTTGATTTTTTTCTCTCACATTTCGAAATTTAGGTTCATTCCAAATAAAATTTACCCATTTTTTGTGTCTTATTTTTTAAATTTCTATTTTTAAATAAATTTTATAAATTTTTCGAAAAAAATTTTGAATTATAACCTATAAAATTTTTACCATCATCTTAAAGTAGGTATATTTTTAAGCATATCTGCAAAAAATTAGACTTTTTTATTCAAAATTTTCTAACATATACACAAATTTACATATTTTCGCGTTTTGAAATTTGGCATCTTTTTTTTGAGCAATAATAACGCCAAATGTGGTTTATGGATTATTGTTACACAGTATTGCCACAGCTATTTTTAACCTTAAATTTCAAGTAAAATTTTACGGAGAATTAATTATATGACATTTTTTCCCTCAATGATGCGTAATAAATATTTATTAATACTATATGAAAAGCTATTTTTTTAAATAAATTTTTTAATATTTTTTTGAAATTTCTCTCTATCTTTTTTTTTTTAATAAGAGTAAATTTTTACCTTCGGCGTTTTATCGTCTGCTACTTTACTTCGTTTAAATCGAATTGTCTAAAACTTAATTACTCAGTAAAACTTAATTAAACTAAGAATTTTCTTATTTAATTAAACTGAGAATTTTCGTTTGATGTTTATTTGAATTTTATGACATTAAGTGCACAATTTATTTCTAAACAAACTGATGCTTTTGAAGTGGCTGAAAGAGCGGCTGGTACTATCATCCATATTTTTAAAGCACAGTATATTTTTATAGAAACATAAGATTTAGAATAATCATAAAAGTCAAATTATGATATAAACATACAACCCTCTAGAGACTGAATTAATGGAAGTTCAATGGTTATGTAGAAATGATCTGCAGCTACTTAATCGCTGGATAAGTCAGCAGATTCCGTGGACAAGTAAGAATAATTATATAAACGACACCCAACATTCTGAATTCAATTAACAACGAGGATACGATGTTTATTAAATGAATTCAAGAAGTTTTAAAACAAAAAATCAACTAATTTTTTATCCTAAAATGTATTTTTGTGCGTAGCGTATTTTCATTATTCTAATTTAAAATTCTAATAATTCTTAAAATTCTAATTTAGAATGTAATTTTCAAGAACTGATTCCTAATCATCAGTAATATAATAAGTAATTATTACAGTTATTAATAAATCCTTCTTATAAAGTGATTGCAAATATTTCAAAAAACTTTGTCTGAATGCAAATATTTTTAATTTTATATTAATCAAGATTGCACACGATATTATTTATTTGCACTTCAATTCTTAACGTCAGTTCTAGTAGAAGTTACAAATCAATTATATTTAATTAAGGATTGGATTGGATTGATTATAATTATGGCAAAGCATACGAGGGCTATCTGCCTAAAGGGAGGGATGCCTTCGTGGAGGACTTTCTAAGGGCAACTGGCTCGTATACACGTTACACATCGGGAAAACCACGAAAACACCCATGCAACCAGCCCGTTCGCGAGATTCGAACCTCGGACCGAACTACCAGTGATCAGCGTCTTTACCGCTCGGCCGTTTGTGGGCCTTTATGAAATGGAAGGCGATAACTTTATTTAAAATGATTGTCAGAAATACCAAAATGTTTCGAAAAGTTGGATACTTTTTAATATACTTTCAGAATGCTTAAAAAAAAGAGAAGAAAAATTAATTTTTTCGTAAAATTTAGTATTTGTATTTTTTTAATTTAAAACTTTTCAATCTTATGATATTTGATTCTTGCGATTTCAAAAATAAAATATTTGACTAAAATATGAATAACATTTTAAGAAACCAAATGTAGGATAAAATTGTGTAAAGCAGTGGGCACAATGATAAAACTGTTTAAAGCAGTGTATGCAAGTCATCCTAAGTTAAAATGTCGGTTATACATCTCTCTTATTTATATATATCTTTTCTGAACGGAAAACATTGAAAGGCGTGTAAAACTGTGCTTTACTGTATTTTGTCTTTTAATATAGTATGCAGTTTTCAAACTCATCGTAGTCTGGGTTACAAAGTATTCTTCCGAAAGAAACGCAGTTCAAATAAATAAAATCAAATTCTGGAAAATTGATATTAATAAATATATTTAAAATGCTCAGTTCGAAGGAATAAATAGAAAATTTTAAAACAATTATCTGAAGAGACAATGCAACACAAACAATTAAAATAAAAGTATAAATATTTAAAAATTACCTAAAATAATAACTATGACGAAAAATATATATGTATAAAGAAAACTATTTGAAAAAAAATAAACGCTGCACCTTTATTTACGCAGTTCGAATAGGTAAATAGAAATTTTTAAAACAGTTATTCGAAAAAAAAAAAAAAAAAAAAAAGTGCAACTTAAACAATTAAAATGAAATTCGAAAAAGAAAAAATTACTTAAAATAAAAAGTTATAATTAAAAATATAATATAAAGAATATTATTTGGAAAAAAGGAACGATGGTGACTTTTTTTCCTCTCACGGGAAAGGAAACTAGGTTGCCATATATTAAGAAGTTCGCCAAGTGAAATATTCTTGGCGCAAACTGGCAAAAAAGTGCCAACATAAATTTGTGAATTTCTCTGTAAATTTCGCTCCAAATTTTACAAAATTTCATATTTAGGCGTAATTTGAGTCGTAGAATCGAAATATGTAAAAAAATTGGTATGTTATTTCAGAAAAAGTCCGATTTTGTGTCAAAATACCTATGTTAGAATAGTGCTATATATAAATCTAATATATATCCTAAGTCTCGCTTTCGAGACATGAAGAACGCAATTTGAATTTTGTCAATCGGCCCAGTAGATCGGGAGATATAGGACTGTCCCTTTTTTTTTTTTTTTTTTTTTTTTGAGCAGTGTACATCTTCAGAAATTTTGAATAAAAAAAAATCTAATTTTTTGTAAATATGCTTAGAAATAC
Source organism: Stegodyphus dumicola (assembly GCF_044657685.1). Classification (NCBI taxonomy): domain Eukaryota; kingdom Metazoa; phylum Arthropoda; class Arachnida; order Araneae; family Eresidae; genus Stegodyphus; species Stegodyphus dumicola. The sequence continues at coordinate 179,584,593 of NC_140776.1, read as the reverse complement.
ATCTTTTTTAAGATGGTGGTAAAACATTTATAGGTTATAATTCAAAATCTTTTTTGAAAAATTTATAAAAAATTATTAAAAAATACAAATTTTAAAAATAAATCATAAAAAATGGGCAAATTTTATTTGGAATGGACCTTAATTTCGAACTACGAAAGAAAGAATCAAATAAGTGTAACAAAAAAAAAAAAAAAAAAAAAAAGATATTATCAAATATATATATCAAATTGAATCAACATTGAGGAGCTAAAATTTTGACAGCTAATTTTTTAAAAACTACTCGTGCGATTTTTACACAACTTGACAGTTTGACATAATTGGAGTCGTAGAATCAAAATATAGAACAAAAATCGGCATGTAATTTCAGGAAAAGTCCCATTTTGAGTCAAAAAACCTATACTAGAATAATGCTATATATAAATCTAATATCTATCTTAAGTCGCGCTTTCGACATGAAAAACCCAAGTTGAATTTCGTGAATCGTCCCAATAGAACGGGGGATATAACACTGTCCCCTCTCCCCTTTTTTTTTCTGCATTGTACGTACAAACGTCATGAAAAAATCAATTATTCCATTTTACTCCCTATTTTGGAAAAAAAAAAAAAGTCCTTTAATCTGTCCGTACTTATAGACGTCACGGGAAAAAATACCGTTCAAATGGATTCGGGGACCATCAAATGAATATTTCTGTTGAAATATAATACCTTAAATTTTTCTAGATTACAACACTTCGTACATACTTATTAAAAGAGTTGTCATTATAACAAACACGTGCCGTAATCTAGCGCTCCTTGCAACGAAGAATTTCGTGGGTTTGGGCTGAGTACGTCAGACAAGTGAGCATAAGCAGCAACACAAACACGGTGCAGTAACAGTTGGCACTGCTAATGTACGGAAGCTTGGAATACTTGGTCGAATGAATAGATATATGGAGCTCCGAAGAGATTTTTACGAAATCTCGGACTTTAAACACTCCAGCTTCTATGCATATTATTAGTTTCTGTTTTACGTATTTGCAGTTAAAATAATACTTTGATAAAATTGGATTGAATTTCAGAAAAACTGTAATCAGTAATTAATTTTATGATTGTTTGTGGTAATTTTTATGGTGAATTTCTATTCATATAGTGCGAAATTATTTTCCGCCTAAGCATCAAATTAAAGACCTATCAAAATCTTGTAATCTAATGCTCCAATGGTTCCAACAATCACCATAAACTATTAATTTTCGTTTATTCCACCGTAGTAACTGATTTTAGTAGAGCTTTCGAAGTGCCATGTTTTCCTACTCTTTTTCCAACTTGCACCATATATGCTCGATAGGATTTTAAGTCCAGAGAACATGGAGGAGTTTTGACAACTTCAAGACAATCGTGTAATAACCATAAGGGAACATTTAGTTATATATTTATACTCATCCATATTAATTTTCTATAGAAATTTTATTTCCCATCCCAGAGGCAGCGAAACATTCCCAAACCTTTCGTTATGCCTCCACCTATATACTTAACGGCAGACAATAAGTTTTTTGGCTTCAGTTTTTTTCTTTGGGTTTCTCCAAACGGCAATTCGTATCTCAGCCCTAATTGTATTAAACTGTGACACGTTTGCAAATCTAATACTGTGTTATGGATAAACACCATAGATTTTTCGAAAATCGGACGTAATTTCCTTATTGGCGAAGAATTTCTTCATGCTAAACGTCCACTGTACCTTATGCTCTAATGATTCTAATAGTTTCAGGTTTAACTTTTATGGCGAACTGTTCTTATAAATCTGCTGTAAGTTTTGCGACATTAATATTTGCGTTTTATCTGATTTTTCGTGGATAAATCTCCAATTCCTTCGTATTAGCTTGGAATGTGGTCCAGACTTATATGTCATATAATACACACTGGTGAACTAAATTAAGAGAATTTTCATATTTGATCTACGATCTCCAGAGCTGCTGGACAGATTTTAATAAACTTTGGTGTGAACATAGGTTGATATAATATAAACAAAATAAACATTCAACAGTTATAATAGGCACACATGTTCGCGTGTAACACTCGTGAGAGTCTGAAGGTCTGAAACAGCGGTTGCAGAATAATAATAATTAAAAAAAAAAAAAAAAGGTTAAGAGGGAGTATGGTCCCCTTTTACAGCCATACAGGCCTCACAACGTGATGTCATACTGGAAATAAGGCAGTTTATCAGTGCCTTCGGATATTCCGCTTTCCGCTTCACTGAGTCAGTAAAGACACGATGAAAGTGCCTGTGGCAATTGGTCCCACTCATTCAGCAACACTGTAATAATTATTAACACTGTTTTCAGTTCCTGGATGATTCTTGGAGGGGGGTTGCGAGTTGCAATTGCCTTCCCCAGAGCGTCCCAGACCTGCTGTATAAGGTTGAGGTCTGGAGATCTGACTGGCCAATCCATTCGGCGAATATCCTCACTCTCGAGAAATTCGTCGACCAGAAGAGCTCTATGTGGCCTCGCGTTATCGTCCTATAAGATGCATTCGGGGCCTACTGCACCCCAGAAAAGGCGAACATAAGGCTCCAAGACCTCATCTCTATACCGAACACCAGTCACAGAGCCTCTGTCAAAGACGTGGAGAGGTGTGCGGCCATCCAACATGATGCCTCCCCAGACCATTACACCGCCACCGCCATAATTGTTCATTTCGCGGACATTGGCGGGTAGACAGTCTCTCTCTCCATATGAAAGTACGGCGAGAATTGGACTTTTAGGCTAAAACGGGAGTCGGTGAATAGAACGGTCGCCCATTGCTCCTTACTCCAATCACTATGCTGCCTGCACCTAGCTAAGCGGACTGTCCTGTCCGTAGACGTGAGCGGGACGCAAACAGCCGGTCTTCTGGCAAACAACCCTCTCTCATTCAGTCTTTTGGAAACAGTCACCCTGGTTATAAAGGTTCCTGTAGCTACATACAAGTCCCGAGGGAGCTGAGAAGCCGTAGCCCCTCTGTAACGCCTCCTAAAATGGACAAATAGCGATCTTCTCTGGCCGTCGTGGCTCTTAGACGACCTTGTCCAGGCTTTATCTCGATGGATCCAGCATCCTGGAACTGTTTCCATAGGTTACACACGACGCTGGCGTTAAATTAAACTCTCTGCATATCTGGACTTGCGGCTGGCCTGCCTCTAGCCTCCCCACAATTCGCCACCTCATTCCATCATCTAAGCGATGATGGTTACTAATTTTTATTGTTCCGATATGAATTTAACCGATTGCTGCAAAATAACACCAAGAAATTCGCCGAGGTGTGCTAGCGAACGCAATTCGTCTTACCCTCCACGGGCTTATAAGGCCTGTTTTTCTGCTGGCTCCGCGTACATACACGTGTACGCTTACGTATTTGCCGTATAAGATTTGCGTTTTTATCAAGAAGCAGTGGTTTTTCCTTCAGTTCAGTTTTTTTCATGCAATTCGATAAAATATGAAAATTCTCTTAATTTATCTCACCAGTGTATTATATCTCATATATAAACATTATATTTTGAACAGTTCCGCTAATTTCCATTATTTTATGCCATCAAAGATATCTGAAAACGTTTTACGTCAAGGATTTTTATATATATATATTTCCAATACTTCTTTAAAATGATTAATAGTTAAATTTCAAACAGTGCTTGTCGTTTGTTTGTAGCGTCCTATACTATGCTTACCATTTTAATATGGAATTGTTAATATATTTTAATAAACATGTGATAATTTCCAAATGCAGAGCATATTTCTCGTGATGTATTTTCATTCAAAACAAGAAAAGTACGACCAGAAACTTCATCTGTCAAAACATCTTAAAAAAATTCCGATTGTCCGAATTATTTCGTAAGTTACAGACTAATATGTTTTGAATAGATTATTTTATTACAAGGAATTACTAGATTAGGAAAAAAAAATTGGATTCTATGTTTCAGTATTTAAAAACTTTAAAAAACACAAGTGTCCGAAAACAAATATGAAATACTCTATATGCAAGTAAAAATCAAAAATCGGTGTATCTTTTTACGTCCAGATCCAAACAAGTACAGCAAGGGAATTCAAAGAACTAAGCTACATTAATACATGTGTATCGACCGTTAGTAAATACATAAATTAGTAATATTCAAGTCTACAGTATTTCAGAAATCCAGGCTTTGCTTTTTATTAAAAAAATTGGCATTGCTTTTTAAGTATAATCAATTAAAATTTTTCAAAATTTATGCTTCTTTCTTCTTTTCCAAAATCTCGTTGTATTATCTTATTTTATTTAAATGTGGAAAAGCATACAAGAGCTGTGGTAGGACCTGTTTAATTTACTATTCGATTTGTGAATATCTGAAATACTATTACTTTCTTAGGCACCAAAGAATAGTTTAAATTTAGTTAATACGTTATTTTGTAAACAACCAAGCCAGAGAGTGCAAATAAATGTCCACTTCATTTTCTATTATTGTATTCTCTTATTAAAGTTTTTGGAATCTAAGTTAAAAAATCTGATGTGTACACCATATGACTTCCTTGCACGGAATATTAAATTATATGCATTTTTTCTTGCATTGCATTAACCTTATTGGGTTGAATTAAAACTTCTTCGTCAATAGCGCATAAACTACAATAGAATAAATGCACTCTTTAAAATTTCACTATATTTGTTTACCATAGCGACACTCTGGCGCTAGGTTCACGTAATAGTGTTATATTTCATTCATATTATACCTTTACCTTCACTCGCATTTGGTATCAACTACTGTGAGTTATCACCAATAGATCAAGTATGCCTTAGGCCTCTCACGTTTGTATCAAAAAGAAGATGTACTATTGGTACATCTATCACCCAGAGGCGTAGAATGCATTCAAAAACTCTAAGCTTTCGAGTAATCTGGTCGTGGAGAAGCAAAAGTTTCCTTAGATCTTAAATTATAAAGCTATCTTTTACACATGGTCGCATTCAGTCTCTGCTAGATATTAATTCGGAGTTATTTAAGGAGAAGCATTCTGAATTAAGAGCACTTTGTCACAAGATAGGAAAACAGTTCAATTAATCAGTAATGTCCTTAACATGCACCGAAACGTCAAAGTTCAATCAGATTTTGGTCAAAAACACAAAGTTCATAAAAATTAGTAGAATTTGCATTCACACACAATTGTCTTCGGTCAAAAACACAAAGTTAATAAAATTTTGTAGAATTTGCAGTCATTCAAAAGTCACATCACATGAAGACACGTTAAAAATTTATTCACAGATACGCCCATGTGGGCGTGTCAACGAAAAAGTAGCACAATTTCTACTCCAAATCTTGGAATTAAACATAAAGTTTACAGTCATGAATACAAAATATTTGATTAAATACGAAGAAAAAATGAACTGTTTACATATTTACAGTTACCAAGATGCGTTATGGTATATTGTGCGGGGTCTTTTTACCACGCTTTCTCAGAATGCACAAAATTTATATCATTTGAAGAATTATCTAATCGTTGCCACATGTTCTATTCAAATACTATCATAAATCTAAAACGATGTACAAAAGAAAGTAAGCAAACAAAACAAAAAAGAAACAGTTTTTCACAGACGATTTAGTACTTCTCATTCAATTAATTCATGTTCTCACTTCGCGACAAGGAAAAAATACATACATACTCAAAATATCTATATTAAAAATTACGAAGTAAATCTTAAGCACTTATTTCCTCGAACAAATTCCAGAATGTATTAAGCATAATTTAATTCGCAATAATAAAAGAACGCGTTATCTTTGTTGTTGCGAAGCTCAGTTTCTCTAGATTGGCAACAAATACGTTATTCTGCCAAGTTTCAAATGTAAATAAACATGGCCGCCATCGCAAAAATAATTAGGCTTAGACGCATTTAAACAACTTTTAAATTGTTGATAACTCTAAAAATATTGCATGCAGATTTACTAAAGGCATAATTGGAAGATAAGAACAACATAACTCAATCATTCTTAAAGCAAAAAATGAACGATTTACAAACATATAAGAGTAAACAAACTGAGATCGCTGAGCCGGGTAACAGAGTGGATATATATATATATATATACATATGATGTACCAGCTTTTGTCCGGAATAAATGGATTGGTGAAGAATCATAGATGTAGTCGTAGCTTAAATTATCAGACGATAAGTTTAAAAAACAGGATCCATTTATTATATTTCAGGAGAAAATAGCAGTTACAAAAATTATCCGGAGTAAATAAAGAAAAGCTACTAATAACTTTTTGCATTAAGTTTACTGCATCGTTACATTAAAGAAAAAGACCCCGATATTCCTTTGCGAGACCTTTTATAGCCTCTGGAAAGGCGGAGCTTCCAAGAAATGACGTCAGCCTCGTCAGCCATTCCAGTTCGCTTTAAATATTTCCAGAACATTCTATAACTGTACGTTTAGAAAAGGCGGGAAAAACAACTGGACTACGGGGCTGTGTATTTAATTCCACGTACTTTCAAATAAGAGACCGTCGCCATTAAAAAATAAAAAGAACATACAGTTAGAATTTTAAGTATATTCTTGACTATGGAATTTTATTATTACATATATATAAATATATTTATATACGTTTGGTGCAGCTGATTGCAACCAAAATACGAGGTGCACATCTACAGGTTATAGCAGTCCTATATACAAAATTTCAACGTTATGAGGCTACCCGTTTATGAGTTATGCGCGATACGTACGTACAGACGCCACGAAAGACTCACGTACAGAGGCCTCTTCAGAATTCAATTTAAAGCAGTTTTATAATTTTTTTGGAGGAAAAGAGTCTTTTATTCTGTCCTTACGTACAGATGTCACGCAAAAACATCGTTAAATTGCATTCGATAACGGTCAGAATAGATATTTTCGTTGAAATATGCTGCCTAAAACTTTTCGCGATTACAATACTTCTTTTTTACTTCGTACAAGGAAGTAAAAAGACGAGATAATAATTTCCCTCCGCTAGATTAAACAATAGTTACATTTTTAGACTAGTGACATTAGGTTTATCTATAGATCTATAAATAGAGATGTCGAACGATTCTGCAATTTTAAATGTTTGGCTGAGTAACTGATTTAAGCCGTGAATTAAGCATTTTCAATCTTACAGTTTTCAGTTGGAAATTGTGCTTCCGAATGCATTGTATTTCTTTCCATCGGTCAGTTACCATTCCCGCAGAGCTGTTTCTGCCCGAAAAGACGCTTGCGTAGATAGCATCCCGCATATTTTCCACATTGTCTCCTCGCGATTATTTTCGTTTCTCCAAAACTAAAATTGTTTCTCAAAGCAAACTAAAATTGTTTCTCAAAGCAAAGTTTTTTCGTAACATGGCAGCGATAAAAGGAATGTGACATCTGCTCTGAAAGCCATGTCAGAAACATACCTCTTCCAGCCTTCTCTTTAATTGTGTGTCGCATTTCCATTACGGCAGAAAGTTGCATTAGTGTATGAATTCCTGTTTATATTGAAATTTTTGATGGAATGGTTTTCGGAGCTAGGAATTCGAAGGTAAGTCAGAGTGAATAGTATTCGGAACTGACATTAATTCAAAGTGGAATTTTCAATATTTGTTTCTTGGCAGTTTAATCGCTTTACTTTTGACTTATTGAAATTTGATAATATTGGGACTTATTATTCATTTTTTGCCATAAAAGGAAACTACTATGCATGATGTACCTTGCTTCAAATGTCAATTTTATTTCAAGGATTACTAGATTTAACAAAATGCTTTAGAGGTATGACAACTTTGGTTATATTTCATCTTTTAGTAAAAACAGATGAGATATAAATTGTTGTATTAACCTTTTTACAAAGAATGTTTCAAATAGCTAGTTTTCCCTCATATTATTCTAGATAAGGGGAAAAAAATTGCCTAATATAGCAATCACTGGTCTTAAAAATTTTGAACGTTATATGATTTAGATTATTTGCACCGATTTTAAGATTGGATCACTAGGTTTGATAAAATAAACTCTGCATCCTGATGACAGGAAAAGTTTGAGAGATGTCTTATTCCGCTGTCAATTGGTAAATAGATTTTAACTTAACTACTTGTATTTTCCTCTGGGCTTTAATTTTAACCTAATTTGCAACTAAAATATCTACGAGGGTTGGAACTTTAATAGTGGCAATTATTTATTTACAAGGAATACAAAAGTGATTCCTGTCACTATGTTTTACAGTCCTTCAATATAGTCGCCAGCATTGTGTACAACCCGTTTCCAACGATGAGGGAGTCGCAGAATACCTGTAGCAGCGCCTGTTTTGTTGATAGTTTGAATGGACCGGTCTACTGCCGCAAGAATCTCAGGAACAGTTTGGAAGCGAGTGCCACGAAGTGGTTCCTTTATCTTAGGAATTAAGTCATAGTCACAAGGGCTTAGATCTGGGGAGTATGGTGGATGGTAAAGCACTTCCCAGCCCCATCGCTTGAACAAATCAGTCACAGCTTGCGCTGCATGCGGCCGAGCATTGTCATGCAGAATGAGAGGAGCGTTCTGCAGAAAGTGTCGCTGTTTTTTTCTCAAAGCTGGTCAGAGATTGTGCTCCAAAAATGAGCAGTAATACTGCGCAGTGACGGTCTTTAGTGGGGGAACGGTATGCGTTAGGATGACACCATCACAGTCGTACACGAGAATCACCATAACTTTCACATTGCTGGGGTTCTGACGAAATTTCGAACGTCGTGGTGACCCGTGATGACGCCATTCGTTTGATTGGCGTTTCAGTTCTGGCTGGTACGATCGGGCCCAAGTCTCATCCAGCGTAATGATACGGCGTAAAAAAGCATCTCCTTCGCGCTCCAGGTGGGTTCGCAAGCCTCTTGAAGCCCTTGATGACACTGTCGTGCTGTACGACCTCTGGCACATTCAATTTTTATTCAACATCGTTGTTCTTGTTTTGAAAACATCCTGACAACACTTACTTTAGACCGCGAGCATGACAAGGATTCGTTCTTCGCATCACTCCGCATGCGCGTGACGTAGGCAGGACGAGTCTTTTTGCTGAGAGGTAAGGTAGGTATGTAATTTACGTGTGGTATACGCGATATTCTTTGTTTTTGTTGCGTAGCGTTTTTTCAGCTGTGTTGCCACTATTAAAGTTCCAACCCTCGTAAAAAACGAAAAGCGGTCTTTTTGAAAGCTACAACTGAAATTAACGCAATATTTGAATTTAGCGCCATTTTTGCATTAAGTTGTTGGCAACCCTGAAAAAAGAACAGTTTGAAAGCCGAGAATTTAGGGTTAGTGAAAATGGAACGTTATACGATACAACAACGTGTCTTCATTATTGAACAATATTTTAAAAATAATGAAAGTCTGGCAGCCGTAGTTCGAAAACTTTATACAAAATATAGTAAAAATAGTGCTTTAACCTCGTCAACTGTGAAAAGATTAATTGAAAAATTCGTGGAGACTGGATCAGTTGAAACACCGGTCGTCCAAAAACAAGTCGTTCAAATGTCAATATTGAAGCACTGCTTGAGAGTGTTGGTGGAAACCCAGGAGCATCAATTCGGCGTCGTGGATAAGAATTGCCAATTTCAAGAAGCTCTATACAGCATAAACTCACAAAAGATATGTGTCTTCATGCTTACAAAATTCAATTATCACAGCTGAAGCCTAATGACGATGAACAGCGAAGAGAGTTCGTGGAATGGATTATTAATCATCAAAAAGTGGATGCTGGTTTTTCCAGCAAAATAATCCTAAGCTATGAAGCACATTTTCCCCTCGACAGATTTAGATTTGTTAATCGTCAAAATTGCCGTGTTTGGGGTTCGGAGAACCCACATGTGATTAGCGAAAAACAAATGCACCCACAACGTGTCACTGTTTGGGGCGGATTTGGGGCAGGAGGCATCATCGAAACATACTTTTTTGAGAATGAGGCTGGTCAAGCAGCAACTGTTAATGGTGCTCGATATCGCGAATGAAACAATTCAATTGCTGAGACATTTCCTGATCGTGTAATCTCTCGTTTCGGTGATCAGATTTGGCACCTAGATCATGTGATTTAACACCATTAGATTTCTTCTTATGGGGTTATTTGAAGTCAAAGATCGATGTCAACAATCCCACAACCACACGTGCATTACAAGAGGAAATTAAACGCTGTATCAACGAAATTCAGTCACAATTATGCAGAAAGGTTGTAAGGTTGGAATTCTAAGTTAATGTTGGAAGTGAGGAACCTAGGAACTGATAAGCGAATAATCGCTAGAGTTCGATGACAGGAAACAACAAGAGAGAAGGGTAAATAACCCTTTATTATTTCGATAAGATTTAACAAAACTCCGCTTGGGAGTGTACAAATAAAGTCCGCACTTTGGACTTGAACTTAAAAGACTAAGAATTAAACTAAGATTAACTAATTAAGTAATAGCCAAAGCTATCAAGGTTCAATGAGAGTTGGCCCCTTAACGTATCTTACTACGAAGCTTAGCAAGGGCCTGAGTACGGCCGAGCGTAAAAACAGCTTTGAGAGAGAGAGCGGCCAAAAAGGCAGACGCGCGTAGTTCAGAAACTCTGTTTCTCTCTCTGCCTCAGTAAGTAACGTCGTGGTTTAAATACCGCTCCTTCTCATTAAATATTCAGCAAATTCCAAAACTACGTTCTGGCCGGAAGTAGTAAGTTGATGTTAAGAATTTGACAGGAAAGGAACTTTAACTTAAAATTTAACTGTTAATAAAATTAACATAATCCTTACAAGGTCATGAAAAATTTCGACGAAAGGGTGCGTATGTGCCAGCAAAACCGTGGAGGCCATTTGCCCGATGTATTATTCCATAAATAACCCTATCCTATGTACTTTATGATTAACTTACAAAATAAATATATAAAGACTAAAAACTTTCTTTTATATTAAATTATCTTGCGTTAATTTTGGGACACCCTTTATAAGAGAATTTCACAAGAATTCGGAATTTATCGAAATAAAATAATAATAATAATAATAATAATATTTTTCTGTCAACATTAAAAACAAATATTTTTGAAAGAAAGTAATTAGAAAAAAGAGCAAAGGTTTGAGAGAAATCCGCTCCAAAGAAATCCACGGAAATAGGTTCATTGCGGGAATAGCAGCTAAAGTTTTTCCACTCAACTCCAAATTATTTTGCTAAAGTCTTTCATTCAGTGCAGTGCATCAAATACGCTCATGTCCATAAATTAAGGATAATGCAAAATCAGGCAAAGGAAGAGTTAGAAGCAAAACAAATTTGACTTATTAGTAAAGCTTATTTATTAAACAAAAGGTAAAGAGCAAAAAAAGATGCTATATGTTTGATATTATAAAAAAAATTAGCGATTTTTTCTCCCTGGAGCAAAAAAAAAAAAAAAAAAAAAAAAAAAAAAAAAAAAACCTATTTAAAAAAAAAAAATTGCATGGTTGGTATGATTTTTAATACATTGTATGTCTCCCAGACGATGCAATACAGTCCATACAACGCCTAGGCATGCTGAGTATCAAATTATCGATCTGATCTTGGGGGATATTACACCACTCAAAAAGCAATGCTCTCAGAAGTTCCGAGGAGGAGGTTGACGGGCTGCAACTCGTCGGCCAAGCATGTCCCACACGTGCTCTACTGGATTCAAGTCCGGTGAGAATGCTGGCCAGTCCATACGGGTGATATCCTCCGATTGAAGGCATTCGCTTACGATGTTTGCACGGTGAGGACGGGCGTTGTCATCCATAAACACAAATTGTGCGCCCATGGCGCCCCGAAACAAACGTACATGTTGTTCCAGAATGACGTCCCGATAGATTTGGCTTGTCAAGGTTCCAATTTGAACATGCAGGTCAGTTCTGGAACCCAGAATAATTCCACCCCAAACGAGCACTCCTGCACCACCGTAACGGTGTCGTTCAATGATGTTTTCTTTGGTGGTAACGAGTACCTGGAGCTCTTCATATGAAAGTCCGGAAAGAATCAGACTGCAAGCTAAACCTGGACTCGTCGGAAAACATCACACAAACCCAATGTTGCGGTGTCCACAATGCATGCTCTCTACTCCAGGCTAACCGCAGGCGACAGTGAGTTGCAGTAAGTGGAACGCATCTCAGTGGTCTATGAGCATATAGACCAATCTGCCCTAAGCGTCTGTACACGGTCTGCCTTGAAATTGTCGTACCAATGTTTGAAGAGAGTTGACGAGACAGGTCTGAGGTTGTGCTCCGCCTGTTTCTTTTGGCAGTAACTGCCAAATACCGGTCCTCATTCGGCGTTGTAACTCTGGGGCGACCTGTGCTGTAACGTCTACTCACATTACCATTATCTTGGAATCGTTGCCAAAGCCTGGAGATGACACTCTGGGCAATTCCAAGTTCGTTTGATACTTCCAGTTGGGTACGCCCACATTCCAGACGGCCGGTAATTCTACCACGTAAATAATCATCTAAATGCGTCCTTATGCTTACAAAGCGCCTGCGAACAATTTTACTTCTTTGCCCGTATTCCTTATACATCACTCTCGTCATTGTGACGTACCATCGGTGTCATCTGGTTACTTCCTGAAATTTGCATATGATTCTTGAAGATGTGTGTAGTGATTTTACAGGTGATATATTTATTTTAGAGTTCGATTTCCGCGTGACTCCGAATTATCCTTAATTTATGGACATGAGTGTATTTCAGCAAATGTGCCTCTGTGAAGGGAAAAAAAGAGAAAAAACAGCATCGCAGGTGAATGCGAAGGGAGACAATTTTTGACTGAAAGGTTGTATAAATTTAAATTACGTCATAGAATATTATACCATATAAACGTAAAATCCATAGATGCCTGAGCCGCATTCGTTAAAGATTCAAGAATGTATCCAAAGAAGTATATGGACAGCAGCTTAAAACATTTTCAGTGTTCATGAAACTAGTCTTTCGTTTCATCTTTTGTTTTCGAAATGCTTTGGAAATCAGTTACCTGTGCTTTGAGAGTATAATATGTCAAGCTTGATTTATGAGCTTTCTGAACGCCGAGAAATTTTCATCTTCTAATTCCAATTTTCCCAAAATTTTATTAAATATTTTTAACGCTAGTCCTTTGAATTTTTTTAGCTGAATGGTAACCCTTGAGATTGAAAATAAACGTTACCGTAAATAAGAAGTATGTGGACTATTCCAGCAGAGCGTTGTGTTCCCCGCTTGCAGAACACCATCACATTGAACAGAACAAATTCCGCTAGCTTTATTCCATCAATGTACAGCGTGCCAGTATCATCAGTTCGCTGACAATCTTTTGTGATTCTGATGCTCAGCTTGAAATGTGACCGAACTAGCATTGCACTTCGATCAATATACATCAGTGTGGAGAGTGTATCTTTTTTAGGATCTGAAGGCTACGATTTACTTGCCGATCGCTAGTGTATTTATTCTATAAAATACTTAAAACAGCCAACAGACAATACTGTTTTTGGAAACCCTATACGATTGTTACCACTTCCAGCATAACATGTTTCACAAGAAAATAGTAAAATTAAATTTAAATAATTTTCTTGCGCCATTGCTGCAAGGAATGAAATTTGAATTTAACAAATATTGTCTATTCGTATAAAGCAAATAAAAAAATTTCTATTCGTAAAAAGCAAACATAAAATTAAATTTAATTAAGAAATCCCAATTGCAAAGAAACAAACAAACAAACAAACAAACAAACAAAAAAAAAAAAAAAAACATCATTGCTGCGAATTAATTAATTTACAATATCATTTAAACTATAAGAGCATATGCAAATTAATTGCACCCATCAAAACCATGAAAAAATACATCATTCAAAAACATTTATACTTCTAAAAATTGCACAAGTGAATAATTGTTGAGTAGGCAGGAGACAGACTTATCAAGGGGGAGTTGCCCCTATACCTAACTCTTCAATTACTCAATTCGTGTTTCGTCATCCATAGACGCAAAGGTAAAAGAAAAATTAAAAACCAAAAGCAAAATCAGATGCTGTGAATAACAAAAAAAGAAATCCAAACAGTGGAACCCTGAGAAAGAAAGTAAATGAGTAGAGTCAAAATTAATTAAACAAATTAAAAGTCAATAAGAGTAGAAAACCAAAGTAATTTAGAAACTCTTGCCTACAGGAAACATCCCATACACGAATTATGCATGTAAATCTAAAATAAACTACATACAACAATTAAAATAAAAATAAAAAGGCAAGTAAATAGTAAGTTTTAATTTAACTTACCTAGTTACATATTTGAATTTCTGAGCTGTACCAGCATTTGCTAAACAGTTGAGTAGTTTGTACCGCTAACTGTAAAAATAGAGGTCTCTAATACAACGTAAAATTGAGTGTAAAGCTATTGTAACCTGTGAAAGCTATTGTAAAAACCATGTTGTAAATCCCAAAAATGTAAAAAGTAAAATGCCTGTAAGTGTGCAAAAATGTTGCCAACTACGAGTCATTGTAAAAAATGTAAAAGCAAAAATATTTGTTAAATTCAGACATAATATGCATATAATATATGTCTATTATATATCCACAATCAAAATTATATAAAATTAATCGGATAAATGATACTTACACCCCAAAATCAAATGTAAATGTTAAGTAAGGAAATTTAGAAAGTAATAGCTCCAAAATTGGTTCCGCGATTAATTGGTATTCCACAAGAATTTAGGTGTACTCAGAGGTAAATTAAAATCATTAAGCAAAATGAACATGTGCTTACGGCATCAAGAGTGGAAAAAAAAGGACACAAAAATATCCTTAGGCATTCAGGAAAAGAAGCACGACAAACATTTTCCATTGCCGATTTTACCATAGAATATATAGTGCGAGAGATAGAAATCTGGCGTAAATGTATGTGGGGCATACCATACATTTACTTTATAATCTTTTAAAATCTTTAGAACCTACTGAAGTTTTAATCCAGCCCTGGGTGCACTCACTGTTCTGCTGTAATATTATGCATTGCAAACAGAATTTTCCAACATTTCAAACTTCCTAATATTTTTATTTCAGTTACCATTCGTTTTATTTCCCTTATTCCATTCATTATTTTGTTTGCTATTAATAAGGGAAAAATTTTAGCATTTGTATCAAATAAAAATGCAGTGAACATTCTCGTAATAATACAAATGAAACCATTTAATGTGACCAATAATAATTCGTAGAATACAGATATATAGAAAATTCACTATGTAGAGACATTAGGATATTTTGGAAGCAGAAGACGTGAAAAGTGAGCAATGCCCTCGCAGTGACTCTCCAATACGCGCCGACTGTGCTGACCACTACATCACGAAGTCATGCTAAGACGACGGGAGAAATACTTTATATTATTCCCCTTTTAAAGGACAACTGGGGATTAGTGGACCCAATCGCTAAATCCTGGTGGTGGAGAATCCTCATCCACCATCTTTTTTAGTTCGGGCGCCACTGTAGTCACTAGTGGGTGTTTTTTTTTTTTTTTTTTTTTTTTTTTTTTTTTTTTTAAAAGCAGGAAGACGTGAAAAATTAACAATGCCCTCGCCGGGACTCAAACCACGGCCGAGCGTGCTGACCACTACACCACGAAGGCATGTGGAGGAAGAAATGAAAATCATTTCTCACTCCATGACATGTTGCCCAATTTTTAGTCCAAGAACTTGAGAACCACTAACAGTTGGTGAAACTGAAGTTAAGAAACACATACTAGAAAAAGAAGGCATTCACAATTTCTAAAACTGAATAATGTAGTTCCGTGTTATTTGCAAACAAATCCGTCCATAAAAATATCATATTTAGAGAATAGCAGCTAGAAATAATTTTCTCTTCCTTATACTCCCATTCCCAAATAACCCTTGGCATCTAATCATGGGACAGTTGAAAGTCTACTATTACTTAACTTATAGCCAAGACTAATATGCTATATTGGCTGCTTGAATGTATCATATCCATAGTTTATTCTTATGCAGTATGTGAACTTAGATACTGTATGATATTTGAAGTAAAATCTACTTACTTTCAGAATCTGTAAAACTACTTACTGATATCAAGTCCTGTACAATTTTTCCAAATATGAAAATATCTTAGTTATTACTCATATTTTATCAATACTTTTAATTGCTTTGATAAATTATGTGCACTTTGTGTGAGCCTCTGAAAGAAAGCAAACTGTTAAGGTTACATATTTTTTAATTTAAATTATGCCAGGAATTCCACTTTAACAAAATACAAAAGCCTTTTTTTTTCCACTGTATTAGGCATTTACTTTCACTGTATTAGGCCATTTGTAGTTGTAACTGCAGATGGATATTCCCCCTTTTTTTAAATGATTTGGAACATTCTAACTTTCAGAGCCTCATACACTAAGCACACATCTGTAAAATAAATATTATATTGTAATGAATTTTCCACAGCTATGAACAAGAGTGTCAGGTATCCACCATCAAATGAAGAAATAAAATCCAAACCATCATTCTGGAACCGTATTCTTGGATTATCACGAAAATCACACATTAAGGATAAGAAAAAAGAAGACTGTTATAATAAACAAGGTACTTTGCATAGTAGTTTCCGAACCATAAGACCGGCGTTACAAAATAGCAGTAACGAATCGTCTGATGAAGGAGGAAATTTTACAACTCTAGAATGTAGCGCCTTCTTAGAAGTACATAAAGATGCTGGTATTTTATTTTTGAACAAAGAACCTTTGCAGAAACTGGTATCGAAAGAAGAGAATAAGCATGTACAGTTCGCACCTACTCCTATGAATAAATACTATGCCATAGATAACAAAGCTGCTCCTTCTCAAAAAGGGAACAGCGATGAGGACAAAGAGAATATGGACATATATAAAGCAATGAAACCGATCCGTCCAATACTCAGATTTGAGAAAAACGATGAGAATGCAAAGAAAGATTTAAAATTTGGTGTAAGAAATAAAAAAGTAAGCACTGAAAAAGAATTGGTAAATGTGACATATGTAGAAGGTCCTCAGGTAAAGAAAACCCCTACTTTTCCAAGAACTTCCACAAAGGTTACCTTATTTGATAGGAAAAATGCATCGTTACCTCAGTTAAATATATCAAACATAGCTAGGTATGGATCTCTCCCAAGAACAATTAAGGCTGAAGAAAAATCAATTTCTGCTAGTGAATTTTGCACAGCGGCTGATGGAAATGATACCAAGGAATCCTATGTGTCATTGCACAAGCAATATATTCCAGTGCTTAGTAAAGACAGATTGCAAGCAGAATGGCACAGACGTTCGTTAAGGAACACGAATACTTACAGGCAGAGTTGCTATGGAGTTTCAGACCCTTCAAGAGTAATTGAGCAACAGACGATAAACCATAATTTATCAACAAAAACTAACTTTCACAGACTTAGCATAGGTCCAAATATAATGCATTCTCGGGTAACAGATTTAAGAACTACGGCTTCGGGCAGATTTCATAAAAGTATGACATCAAAGTATTCTGATTCAAATAGATCGATTCAAACTGGTGCTGCAGTTGCACAAAGTACTTCAGGACAAGCTACGAATATTGCTCACAAAAGTATGTTCTGGCCATCGAAACTGCCTGAGAAAGCACACAGAAATACTAAAGAAGAAACTAAAGCAAAAATTCCAAATAAAGCGATAAATGAAATTGGTTTACCTGTAACTACCCATGGTAATGACGGACTTCGCGAAAAGAAAGGTCAGACATCATGCATGAATCCTCATTACATTCCTCTTTCAGAAATGTATTCTAAGAAAAATGACAGAAACAAAGTACCTGATGTTACAAACAACACTGAAACGAGTCAGAATTTATCAAAGTGCAATGTTGCCAAACCATACAATTTAAACCCGCGGCTTTTCTCTCAAGAAAACATTTCAGGTAACATACTGGTGCCTGTTAGTTCCTGTTGTAATAGTACATACGACAACAGAAAACAACTAACTATGAAAGAGAACATATCAAGCAGCTGTAAAATTGACAGTTCTGTAAATATTAGCGAAAATAAGAAGCAAAATATCAAATTAGCACTGTATAGTCAAAAACGAAAAATTGTTAATAAAATGTGCAAGTACAAAGCGAAAGAAACAGAAGAAGGGTTTTCTTCAATGGCTGATGATGAATGCAGTTTTAACTGCAGCTGTTCCAGCTGTGAATCACGACTTTCAATTCTTAAAAAAAGAAATGCACTAAGAAGTATACCTCAGAGTAAAGAAAAACTTTTTATTAGGAAAAATGAAAGTGACGAGGAAGAAAAGTCAGTGAAGGAAAGAGAAGTTCTTGGAACTATATTTGAACAGACATGTGCCGTTGATCAAGTCGAACCATCATCTAGTACAACCTGGTATGAATGTAACGATTCATTGTGTAAAACACCCATTGTGAAAGCTACTTCTGAGAAAGAAACGTGTACCACACCTCAAACCATTAAAATGTCACCTTCCAAGCAATCCGCAGGAAGTATTTATGAAAACATTACGCGGATTATAAACAGCGCCACTAAACGTAATTTTAAGGAAGAAGATATTAAAAGGGCATTTTCAACACCTTTATCTAAAGAAGGGAAAATAAAGCAAGGGGTAAATTTAAGTTTTAATGGGAAAACATCCAGAACTCTTTTCCCACAAAAACATGGGGATAATAAACCCGAACGAAATCGGGATGAAAATGCTAAATTCAACACACATGAGAAATCAGAAATATTTTTTAATGATTCCATAGTACTTCTGCAAGAAATATTTCAAAAACTCTCTCAGGAATGCCGAGATCTCCTCCATCCTTGTAGCTCTACGTCGATTTGCAATGACAACACAAGCAGTGATGCATCAGAAAAATTAAACACTACTACTAGTAAATATGCAAATGACATATTTAAGAGTCTGCATTCCAGAGAATTAAGCGAAGACGCTTTTGCTGATATTATAGGCGGTATAGCGCAGAATATTTTTCTAGAAACGAAAGCGAAACGCAAAGTAAAGCGTCTAACACAGTCCAAATCTCTTCCGAATTTAACTCAAAAGGAAAATACACATAAGGTCATTTCAGCCGCAACATCCATGAGACACATTTGTGGACCGGAGAATAATGAAAGAAATAAAACTGAAAACAACACAGAAAAAATACAACAGCAACATTCGCAATCAGGAACATCCTCGGCTAACGACACAGATCTTGGAAGTCGCCAGTTACCTGATGGCTGGAGCAGAACTCCAACAACCGATAGTACCCAAACCAGCAACAGTATTACATCTGATAAAACACCAAACAGCGGATCACAGATAAGTGATTTCAAGTGCACTGCATCAGAATTGGAACTTTTAGAAAAAGTGATCAGGGTAGGAATGGGTCTTCCACCAGATGATAAAGTACATAAGATCCCTTTTTACTCTGCATCGCCAGCAAAATCTAAGAAATATAAATCTAAAGATGTTCTGAGTGGAAAAGGTAAGTATGATAATTCTGCACAAATTATATCATTAATTGAATAAGCTTAAAGACCGCCAAGAATCGAGGGCTGGGAAGTATTTTAGTGGGCTTGAGTTTGTTTTTTATCCATGAACGCCTTCGCGATCTACCAGTGCGTAGGAAAGTTATAAAACAATATAATGATAATATAATACTAGATGAACGGTTACAGCCGAAAACATCGCGGACGAAAACGTCGCGGAGAAAACAACGCAAGGCAAAAACGTCGTGCTACAAAACATCGTGGGAGAAAACATCGTAACGAGAAAACATCGCAGTTCTAAAACATCGTGGTACAAAACATCGTCGTCGAAAATAAAGCGGTTCAAAAACTTCGCAGTTTAAAAACATCGTCGTCGAAAATATCGTATTAAAAAATAAAGTATCTACAAATCATCGCATGACAATAACATCGCAGACATGCTTCTTTCAGGCTTTAATAACTGTAAATGGATATTCCCATATTGATTTGTGATCGCAAGATGGAAAGAAGGATAATTTTTACTTTCATACTTTTTATTAACTAATAAATTTTTGCTGAGAAAATAAGAATGAAACTTAAGCATAGAAAATTAATGCAACTTATAGCACTTAATAGAATTTTAAACCGACGTAGTTAACTAACAAAGGCCATTAATAAATCTTTTTTATAAAGTTTTTACTGGTAATTTTTCATGAAAAGTATAATCTATAATTTGCATTTAATTTTTTATGCTTAAGTTTCCTTCTTACTTTTTCAGCAAACATTTATTAGTTAATAAAATATGTGAAAATAAAAATTATCCTTCTTTACATACTGCGCTCACAAATCATTATGGGAATATCCATTTACAATAATTAAAACCTGAAAAAAGCATGTCTGCGAAGTTATCGTCATGCGATGATTTGTAGATACTTTATATTTTACCACGATATTTTCGATGACGATGTTTTTAAACTGCGAAGTTTTTGAATCGCTTTATTTTCTACGACGATGTTTTGTAGTACGATGTTTTAGAACTGCGATTTTTTCTCTTTCCGATGTTTTTTCCCACGATGTTTTGTAGCACGACGTTTTCGCCTTGCGTTGTTTTCTCCGCGACGTTTTCGTCCGCGATGTTATCGGCGGACACCAGATGAACAGGTCGCAATCAATAAGTTGGCTGACGTGGTCTAATGAAACCATGCTATTTAAGTCGAAAGTTTAATTTAAATACAATTTGATATTCTGCAATTCTAAGTAATAGAAACAAATATCTGCAGATCTTCCGGCAAATTTGACATTTTTTAAATATAATTTACAACAGTTTCTGGAAAGATTTAAAAAAAAAAAAAAATCGTTATCTAACTATATAAATTCACTACCAAACAACTTTCTGTTTGAAAGCAGGCAGTGAATTTACTTATTATCGTAGTTGATTCCGCATATGTGATAGATATTTGTTATAGATTCAATAATTCATCCAAACTGTTCAAGTCGTATATTTTCGAATTTTTAATAAGAATTTACAAAAGAAATAATTAATTAAAAATTAAGTATACTAGTAAGTAAACGTGAATTGTCTGTTGTTGTTTTTGAAAAATAAGGACAAGTTTGCTTTCCTTTGTTTTAAATGATAGATTTAGAACAATTTTAAGCTAGAATTCCAAGCTCTAGCTACTTATTTTAGATCATGTACTGATTTCCTTAGCTCGCAAACTTTATTTTCCTTTTCAGCTACTGATATCGTTTTAATTGGTACCAAACCGGGGGGACTCGAACTCGACTGACAACCCCTATCGAAAAAATCGAACAAATGTTGAAGTCGGAAGGATGATGTAGGAGGTGAGATCAGGCACACTGAACAATGAAAAAAACCGAGCAATACAATAAAACGGAGCTAGTAATGGAGCAGGTGTAAATTATAAAGCTGGTATGAAGAATTTTAGGCATGTAACGAAAAGAATAATTCAGTAAACGAAGTCTACTCGCAGAAAATAAATATCAAAAGATAACCAAAGTTAAGTCAATATATAAAATGCACAAAGCATATCGAAAAACAAACATATACAGAAATCAGATTGAAAGTAAATATAACAGAAATTTAATTTCTATTTTTACAAAATATTATTATCCTAAAAATGTTGTATAAGGCAAATAATTTGTCGATTGGAGCCGTGGCATTGTAAACTTCGGCCATTCGGGAGGTCCAGAGTTCGAAGCCTGCCAAGGATATCGCGCATTTTTCATGTTCTTGCATGGATAAAACCTAAAGTCCCTAGAAAGTTTATATCTAGAATGACACAGTCTAAGCGACATTGAACCGTTTGGTGATAGTCTTAAACATGATAATAAAATATTTAAGGTATAACTAATAAGTCTTTATGTAGATCTGTTATTTATCTCTCATTAGGCCTTCGTACTAGTTCTTACCTCCGTACTTTTTCTTACACTAAAACATTTCTGTATTTAACACAACTTACCCATTATGCCTGTATAGTGATACATTTTCCAAAAGTAACTGTTGCTCCAGAAATAAATTTGAAATCCACGAATTTTTTTAATGCTTTGTTTTTAGATAGAAATTAATCTCTACCTAAGAAATCATAATATAGGCCATCTGTTCTAACAAAAATCTTTGAAAATAATATGCTATACAGAAGGAATACATTGTTCTTTCACTTTTTGTATTGTTATTCACGCAAATTCATTCTTCTCTTCCAGGAAAACTTAAACTGAAAATTTACAACAACAGTGGTTTGGTGACTGTACATGGTATTTTAAAATTTTAATTATTTTTAATTAATTTATATAGTAATAGATTTCGTATCAAACAATTTTCTTTTTCTTTTTCAGTAATGAGGGCAGCAAAACTGGACTGGATAAACGGTCGTGAATTGAATTCTTATGTGAAGGTATTTGTTTTTGGATTAACACATATAATGGGATAATAAAATTCCCGGTTCTGAAAGTGTTATTATTTTTAGCAGTTCTAGTTAGATCGTACTAATACTGTAAAGGCATGCAGAGTAAGTGAATTGAAAGATCGTGCGAAATGCACTTTATTGGTATATCAAGCCGTCCACACGTTTTTCGATTGCATACTAATTAATGAATCTTGAATTATTTTAGTATCATTTCCACACAACGAAGAACTGGGTTCTGAAAAATTAACTTAGACAGCTGGCTTTGAAATAAATATTGACTGTAATCAAGGTAGTTCCACCTTCGTACTGTTAAATTTCAAAGATGCAAATCGATGGAGGAAAAAGTAAAACCTAACGTTCATAAAAAAGGCAAAGATTTTAATGCATCATTGAAAGAAAGTGTGTACCTTTCAGTAAATAATCATAGTAATTAGAAATCTTTCATGTTTTTTTAACAAACAGTAATTAATAATGATTCAACAAACGTTTCTGTGAACTGATATTAATAGCTGTCTGACAAATGATACTGCGATGGCTATCATTTCTTTCAGTCAGGTATTTTTTTCATGAAAAAAAAAAAAAAAAAAAGTGAATATACGGTTTCATCTTTAAGGAATCATGGGTTTCTGAACTTTTGTAGAATCCTGCGGCCCTCATCTGCACCATCTCTCTCACAAATTACAATGAATAATACTTGGCCAAAAAATCAATTATTTATAATACATAATATATATAAAATAGTCTTTAATGAATATTTCAGGAAATAAATATTAAAAGTTAAATTAAAAACTATAATTTTTACGAAGAGTCGCAATGTACTGTAAGTTTTCCAAAATACGGGCAGGGCCGATCCTAACGGGGGGCAAGATGGCGCATAGCACGTGGACGGCTAAATTTAAGGGCGGCGATATGATTATCAAACATACTACACTGAAATGACAAAATTCATGGGATAGCAATATACAAATATACAGATGGCAGTAGTATCGCGTAGAAAATGTATAAATGCGAAGTGCTTTGACAGGGCTTTCATTTGTGTTCAAGTTATTCATGAGAAGAGGCTTTGACGTGATTATGGTCGCACGACGAGAATTAACAGACTTTGAACGCGGAATGGTAGTTGGAGCTAGACGCATGGGTCATTCCATTTCGGATATCGTTAGCGAATTCAACATTCCGAGATCCACAGTGTCAAGAGTGTGCCGAGAATATCTAATTTCAGGCATAACATCCCACCGTGGACAGCGCAGTGGCCGACCACCTGCACTTAACGACCGAGACCAGCGACGTCTGCGTAGAGTTGTCAATGTTCACAGACAAGCAACACTGCGTCAATTAACCGCAGAAATCAAATGTTGGACGTACGAGGGACGTGACCGATACGAAAGTGCGGCGAAATTTGTCTTTCTTGGGCTATGCCAGCAGAAGACCGACCCGAGTGCCTTTATTGACAGCACGACATTACCTCAGCGACTCTCGTGGGCTCGTGAGCATATCGGTTGGTCCCTAAACGAATGGAAAACCGTGGCTTAGTCAGATGAGTCACGATTTCAGTTGGTAAGAGCTAATGGTAGGGTTCGAGTGTGGCGCAGACCCCACGAAGCCATGGACCCAAGTTGTCAACAAGGGCACTGTTCAAGCTGGTGGTGGTTCCATAATGGTCTGGGCTGTTTTTACATGTCATGGACTCGGTCCTCTGGTGCAACTGAACCGATCATTGACTGGAAATGGATACCTTCAGCTACTTGGAGATCACTTACAGCCATTCATGGACTTCACGTACTCAAACAACGATGGGATTTTTATGGATGACAATGCGCCAAATCACCGGGTCAGAATTGTTCGCGATTGGTTAGAAGAACATTCTGGACAATTCCAGCGAATGATCTGGCCACCTATATCGCTCGACATGAATCCCATCCAACATTTATGGGACATCATCGAGAGGTCAGTTCGTGCCCAAAACCCTGCACCGTCAACACTTTCACAATTATGGACGTCTATAGAGGCAGCACGGCTCAATATTCCTGCAGGGGACTTCCAACGACTTGTCGAGTCCATGCCACGTCGAGTTGCTGCACTTCGCCGGGCAAAAGGAGGATCGACAAAATATTAGGAGGTATCCCATGACTTTTGTCACTTCAGTGTATATTTCTGTAAAAAAAGGCGGCCAATTTTAATTTGCACGTGAACGGCTGACAGTCTACGAATCGGTACTAAAAATACGAGCCTCTACACTAGCGGAACTCTCGGCAATGCGTGCACATTAAGGCAGCATTGTAAATCCTCACAATGCAAAAATATTCACTGCAGCTACTTGTTTCCAACAGAAAATATTATTAACAGTTCTCAAAGCAAAGAGTTAATTTTTAAATTCTTCTTTCAAAAATAAATATTTAAATGTAAATTAGAACGATAAATTCTGCGGGGTTTCGGAACATTATAAATACGATTTCCGTTACACTTACGTTCAACATTAAGAGAATTTGCATATTTTAGCGATTTCCTCGAAAAATACTAAATGAAAGATAAAAATTGTGTTTCTAAACAAAAAAATTCAAATCTTTACTTAAGCAAGCGCACACGAGCGTGTGAGCCGAATATTTAAAAGAAAGTTGTTAAAAGCGCACATGGGATTTTCTACCTTTCGTTTACTCGCACTCTTTGGCGACTTTAGTAGTGTCTTTCCTCTTTCATTTACAATATTTGGGGAAATTCCAATGTTTGACTGATGAATGAGATGGATAAACATAGGGAGACTAGAGGCAGGGCAGTTAAGTTCAAACTGCTAGAAATTTAAACAATGTCCAGCGTCGCGTTCAACTTAACAGAAACAGTTAAAGCTTAGCGGATTTGCAGAGATAAAGGCTAAACTAGGTCAGCAGACAGCCAAGAAAGCCAGTGAAGGCCGATATTTGTCCATTTCAGCGAGGGACAACAGGAATGCAACAGCTTTTTAGCTCTCTCGTAAACTCCAGACTATTCCAAAAAAGAAGAGTTTCAAGGGTTACTGTTTCAGAAGGTTGCACTAGAGAAGTCTGTTTATAACAACCTTCTTTTTCGCATTCTGCCCACTGCTGCTCACAAGATAATCCGTTTTGCATGGGGCAGACAACATTGAGACCAAGCACTATTGGAGAACCTTTCTTTTCACTGATATAATTCTCAATTTAATCAAATCACAGATTCTCGAAGTATCTTCACCCGGAGAGGATCAATAACCTA
Source organism: Stegodyphus dumicola (assembly GCF_044657685.1). NCBI lineage: Eukaryota > Metazoa > Arthropoda > Arachnida > Araneae > Eresidae > Stegodyphus > Stegodyphus dumicola. Next base: position 179,559,087 of record NC_140776.1, on the reverse strand, counting down.
CTAACTATCCTCCAACATCCGAGCAAGAAACTCGTATGGCAACGGAAGTTTGATGGTCTAGTCAAGCATCATGTTGAAGGGTATACAGACCTTCAGATCTTTCACAGACCTCTGACTGCTGCGAGATATAAGGCAGAGCCCTATCTTCGCCATTTTTATGGACGACAACGCTTGTCCACGTAGAACCAATCTGGTGAATGATTATATGGAAAATGAGATTATTAATCGACTGGATTGTTCAGCCAGATCTCAAACCTAAATTCTGTAACTATGACAGAAGACTAATTCCCCTATTAGTTTCCTTTTTATTTGATCTTGCAGCCTCTTTATTAGACCTTCCTGCGCTAAATCTTACACACAATCATACGTGTCGACCATGACGGTTGTATGGTATATTTTTTCTATTACATCCACCTGCTCCCACACTAAATTTCATTAAAACCTGTCTATCATTTCTGTACATAATCCACCAGTGTGCAAATTCTCTTAATTTTGAACACCGGTATATTTTTAACTGCATGTATTCTATTTTATAAGCTATCGAAATTTTGTTGAAACGCCGTCCTCAATTTGAAGGGAAAATGATAATATATTTGCTTCATATAAATGTCTTTAAATTACATTGCACCGATTATGTCATATTTTTATATGCCAATATTAAATGTTTTTAATATTTACTTGTAATCACAATGTACCCTACATACTTATTTTTATCAAACTTAAAATTCGAAAGAAATATAATGAAATTCGTTTTATCTAAATACGAGATTTTTATTATTTTAATTTTATATACCTTTCTTGGTGTTTCAAGAGAAAAAAATAACAAGGGCACTTTTTTCCTTTACAGAAGAGGTTATTTTGTATGAAAGTGCACCTGTGCTAGTTTTTAATGAAAATGCCAAACTTTGAAAGATAAAATGTAACGTTTAATTTACCTAGTTACCAAATTTTACTAATTAAACAGCAATTTAAGTTGTAAAATCTAAACTACTTTTGAAATTTAATATAACCACTAAGTCAGCTTATTTAAATACTACCTACACTACTACTTTTCGAATAAAAGAATTTTATTTTATATTTAATACTTTTCAAATAAAAGGATTTTATTTTATATTTAAAGCTTTGACGTTAGAAACATCTTTACCGAAGCCTTTCTGAAATCTTAAGATACTTTACGTTTCTCTAACATGCACTGATTATCTAATGCAATCTGCCAAGCATTCGTATTGAGTAAACATTAGGTCTTTAATTTATCGTTCACGAGTTAGCTTTCATAAAGTAACTGATTCTCGAACTGTCAGCATTCAGCAAAGCTAAGACCTTTGATTTATCTGCAATTGCTTTATAAACAGGGATTAAAAAAAATGCACTTCTTAATAACTTTCTTTCTAATTTTTTAATAATACCTATATAATTTAAAATGCATTTAATTTATAACATACCTAATTGATAATTTTTATGAACATTTGCGCAATTAAGTCCCAATATTATATATTAAGTATCTCGATACGGAATCTCTTTCTTCCTCTAACTTATGTAATTTATAAAATGGATCACCTAATATACATAACTGGAATGTTACGTTTGATTTTTAATCTTGTGTACATATCTTAGGTGTCTATGGTACCCGACGAAGCAAAACGTGTTCACTGGAGGACTACTGTTCAAAAAGAACAAAAAAATCCGGTTTACAACCAAAAGTTTTCTTTGTAAGTACCCTTAGAAATTTCTATGGTACTTTTCCGTTTTGCCGGCGCAAACGATAAAGTCGCCAATAATGGTACAACTGATGCGAAACGGAATATCTTCGCTGGTAACCTTTTACTCCTCCTTTTCAAAACAAGTCGCAGCCATTTCTTACCAGATTGATTGTTTCTTTCAATGCTGGCATACAATTACATAGAATATTTACAAATATAATTAAATTTTATGCCCTAAGACCATTCGCGGTAATTAAGCCAATTAGGACGCAATCACACCGCTCACCCGAAGGCGAAAATATAGAAAAGGCAAAATCAAGGGTTAAATTTATCAATTCTAATGAGAATGCACTACTAAAAGCGCTGCGGTTTTATATAATTTCTGAGTAAGCTATTCGTACGAATTGAAATAATTTTTACATCTAAACTTGTATTCCAAATTAACATTTAACTTGAAATTAATGTAGATAATTACTGAGAGAATTATATTTTTGTAGCGTAGTTTACGTGAGATGAGATTACTTGGGGTCACGTGATACGAACCGGCAAATCAGGATGTTGAACCACGATAGCATAGTAAATTCTTAAATTAATGTCTTTTTACAAATTTATTGTCTTTATTTATTGGCTTTTTACAAAATTTTAAATCATACTAAAATGTTTATACCTTCAAAATTAAAAAATTCTTAGAACTAACATTTGTTAACATTTTTTATGTGTATACTGTATGTTGTCGCCAGCAAAGACTGCTTGGCGAGATTTGCGCCGGCGAAACGGAAAAGTACCATTTCTATTTCGCTATACGTCATAAAAGTTTTAAATTGCATTATTAATGTAGATTTCTTTTTTTAAACAGTGAATTATTAGACGAAGATATTTCAAAAAGGCTGGTATTTTCTACGTGGCACCGTGATTATACAAAACAGTAAGTACTAGTTATTACTCGAACCATGTAACATGCAATGAACCATGAATATGAAATGATGCGCAATAAATTAAGCAAGGTTAATAAGGATTCAAAATAAAATCTCCAGTGCTTCCCAGGCACTTTAACATCGTGATCCATGCAAACAAATGCTATGAATAAAATAAAGACCATAAAGAAGCCATATGAAAAAGTATTATAATAATGAAAAAATAACTTAATATACCGGGTTATTCCCTTCAGAAGGATATAGTAAAAAAAAAAAAAAAATACGTCCAAAGGAGCGTTTTTTAACATTTAGTGTGTTACCTTTCTTTATTAAATATCATGTTCCTCGCACTTAAAAACCATAAGATCCAGTGCAACAGCAATATCGCAAAATAGTTTTAAAACGAGCCTATCTTTAGAATTTCCGATACAGAGACTCACGCGCTGGAGATAAAAATGTTTTTTCTGCACTACGTTGCCATTGCTCGCTTTGAAATCCTTGAGTTTGTTAATCAAAAATTCATCAAAGTTTTAAAAAATAGGAAATCGATCATAAAACAAATTTCAAATTTTAAATTTGGTCTTCCACGTGCTCATATTCGTTGGAGGATTACGTTATTCAAAATTCGATGACTCTATGTACCGTTGTTTTATCACAATACGAGAAATATACATACATTTATGCAGATTTTTCATTATTTAATTTCTTCAAATATAATGCAGGACTCTAACATTTTGTGGCAACAGTTTGAAAAGTGAATTGACATTTATGAGTCCGACGCAAAATGCCAAAACGAAACTAAGAGTTTTTCAGGATTCAAATCCCTTTGGACTAATAACATCGCACTAGTAACAGAAACAATTCAAGTTTTTTTAACAACCCTTACAGGTGTTCTATGTGTGAACTTTTGGTCGCACGCCATACATCAATTCGATAGTCCAATTCTTGTAAGACTATTCAACATGGTACTGTCAACGGTACTGACGACGCGTGTGTTCGTTTCACGAAGTTCTGCTAAATCACGCGGCAAAAATGATACAAAAACACGGTCTTTTACTTAACCTCACACGAAAAAGTTAAACGGTCTTAAATTCTATAAACGAGATGGCAAAAGAGGTACATCATTTTCGGAAGCTCGCCCAATCAAAACGACGAGTTAATTGTTTGTTAAGGTACTCAACGCACATCCCGCAGAAATGGGGTAGAGTTCCATCTTGTTGAGAAACGAAGTCGTCATTCTCATGTTCATGTAACTGCGGCATTACCCACAACTGTAGCATATCCATGTACAATACACTGCTAGCTGCTTCATTATAAAAACAAATCGGATTGCTTCTGTATTTAGTGCAAGATTCGTTTCTCCTGTATCCGCTTTGGGCCCGCCAGCGGCCGAGCGGTAAAGTCGCTGAACACTGGTAGTTCGGTCCGAGGTTCAAATTCCGCGAACGGGCTGGCTGCATGGGTGTTTTCGTGGTTTTCCCCATGTGTAACGTGTATACGAGCCAGTTTCCCTTAGAAAGTCCTCCACGAAGGCATCCCTCCCCTTAGGCAGATAGCCCTAGTGTGCTTTGCCATAATCTCAATATACCAAATATACCAAATACCTGTATTCGCTTTAGTTTTTTTAATAGAACGTTTTGAAACCGGGAGGTATTATGAATAGCACAGTATATCGCTTATAGTTTATTGTAAATTAAATTGCCTAGAGTTACAGCAGAGACATATAAAACGCTGGGGGGGGGATAAAAAGCCAAAAAAATATTAAATGCAGAAATACACTTATCGCAATTCCAATCACTACATTATGAAGGAAAACAGTTCGCAAAACCCCACTCACATTTCCCGATACATCATCGAATTTCTCGGTTTTTAATTTTTAAACGAATTAAGAAAAATACCATGATAAATGTTTTCCAGCGATAAATAAAACCTGTTGTTGAATTCAAGAAACTTAAAGTGTACAAATATTGTTCTCCTCCCCTCCTCCTTGTGATTTTCAGCAATTATTATTATTATTATTATTATTATTATTATTTTTTTGGGGGGGGGGTTGTTATTTTTTTTTTTTTTTTTTTTTTTTTTTTTTTTTTTTTTTTTTTTTAAGTTTTATTAGATCTAAAACTACTCTAAATATTTTTAGTCTAAATCTGCAGTCATTCTGTTATCTACTGCAATATAACGGGCCCACCAGCGGCCGAGCGGTAACGTCGCTGAACACTGGTAGTTCGGTCCGAGGTTCGAATCCCGCGAACGGGCTGGCTGCATGGGTGTTTTCATGGTTTTCCCCATGTGTAACGTGTATACGAGCCAGTTTCCCTTAGAAAGTCCTCCACGAAAGGCACCCCTCCCCTTAGACAGATAGCCCTAGTGTGCTTTGCCATAATTAAATACACCACACTCTACTGCAACATTTGTAGTCATTCCACTGTCTGCTTGTAAACACACGCACAAAAAATAGAAAAAAAAAGATTCAGCCAACACTTAATTAACTAGTATTTTATCTTAATTTAATATTTTTACATTAATAAATGGTACGTTACTAAATTTACCCACACAATAATATGCAGATAAATTATTATTTTTATTTTAATCTTCTTTAAAAGTACTCTTAGTACTTTTTAAAGAAGCTTCCTTTCCTATTCAGGATTTTTTCAGTATGAAATTCGAAGAAAATTGCATTATAAAATTCGCCGAAGCACGTAAAGTTAAAATATCTAATGAAATATGTATTATCTCCAAGAAGAATTCCAATTTTCTCGCCGATTTAGGCTAAACTTTCTTAAATTGAAAACTGCACTTTATGACAACCCTTTTACTTCCATCATTTAATACCCATTTGGTCTTAAAATTTTGAAGGCAAGTTTATTACTTTTAACTTACTAGTTTGATCTTTAAAACTTGTAATCAACTATATGTTTTAAACCTTAATTTTGACGTTGTATCATTTTTGATCTTCTTATGACTTTTAATTAACTTTTAATTTTCTAATACGTTTACTTCTGTTTTTGAAATTGAAATGAGAGTGTAGAGTTTATGTCTTCTAAAGTAAGCATCTCGTTCAGATTAATTGTGTTCTTAATAGAAACTTTAATTCTAAGATTATTTGCTATTTTGTTTAACAAGATTCTTGGCTTAAATGGACTAATGTCTTTATTTGGATTGAGGATTAAGTTTGAGTTTTGGTTTGAATCTAGCAAATAATTTGAGGCTTACTTGGAAGTAAGGTGAATCACTCTCTTAATTTAGTTGTTAATTGATGGTAAATTGGTTTATCCCCTTGATAAGTTGAATAATCTGCGGTCAATGACAATAACTGCTTTTTCAATATTTAGAATTTACTTTTGGTTTTGATTTTTGCGATTTAAGATTTTTCTTAGCAGATTTTTAAACAAGAAGTTGAAGGCTATTTAAAACACTAACTTAAATTCTGACTAATTTTTTTTTCATTCATGGTTTTAAATTGAATTTGTGTTCTTTGGAGATGGTATATGAAAGTTTTCTTATTATAAATTATTATTTTATTACTTTGCATGCAGCTTTAGCGCAAGTCATAGGCTTTTTAATTTACTTTTAATTTTTTACTTTATAATGAAAGAGTAATATACAGGGTGTTTATAAAGTCCCGGACCCATTTTGATGTTTAGTAACTCATAAAACAATAAAGTAGATTAAAGTTAATAACATAAATGGTTAGATTGACTCAAAATGTTTCATGACCCTTGTCAATGAACTTCCACGTGTGCCCCATTCGTCGCACGGAGAATATCAAGTCGATATTCAATTTCACGCCAGGTACCGGCAAGCATGTCGGCATCCACGGAGGCTATTGAGGTTGTAATTCTGCCTTTTAGGTCATGAATGTTCGACACTTTCCTCCTGTAAACGTTGTCCTTTACAAATCCCCAAAGGAAAAAGTCCAGCGGCGTTATATCAGGTGATCTAGATGGCCAAGGAAATGGACCTCCTCGCTCAATCCATCTTCCTGTAAAATGGTCATTCAAAGAACTACGAACGATGGTAACCCAATGAGGTGGTGCACCATCTTTTTGCAAAACGACATGTGGCTGAAGCTCTTCTAGTTGTGGAAATACGAAGTTTTCCAGCATGTCTAAGTATACGACTGATGAGAGCGTCTTTTCTGTAAAAAAAGAAAGGCCCAATGACTCGGTCGTGCATTAGTCCACACCACACATTAACCTTTGGGGAATCCCTTTGTGCCCCACGGTATTCATGGGGGTTTTCAAATTCCAATGTTAAGTAAACATAACGTTGCAATAGTTGCCAAAAACAAAAGAGAGAAAAATGCAATTAATAAGCAGACGATATTTACAAAAGTAAAGATATTTAAACCTGAAAAGGAAAATATATAAGTTATTCCATCAAATAAATGCGATAAGTTTGTTTATATCTTCATTATTTTATGAGTTATTAAACATCAAAATGGGTCCGGGACTTTATAAACACCCTGTATTTTACATCCTATTCCTATTATAAATAGTTTACTAACCATAAATTGAATTTGATATTATTCTAAAATGATGCCATCGCGCAGCGTGAAAAACCTAGTTTAGGCCCCAGTTTTTTCCCCTTTTGTTTTCTTCATCCCCCCCGCAGGAACCTCCCGTTTTTCCGTATTTCAAAGTTGGCAACTACACCATTTTTTTTAATTTTAAAAACATATTGGATGAATGCGAATAAAATTATTAAAATTTCAGGTATTCAGTTAACTTTAGGAACAGAATATCCACATCTGGAAACAACAGCTAACATGTGGTGGAACAGTCTTTGGATGGTAGTTACGGGAATTGCAATTCATGCGGCTTCAAATCTGTGCCACAGATCACTAAACAGACGTTTTCAGTTGATGATCTCAAGAACCGTGCTGCTTAAAGCAGGAATTGACACACCCTCTGCGGTCTCGCACTGTCCCGCTGAAATTAGAGATGGACAAAACCGCTATTTTATGAGACCAGATCTAAGCCGTTTGCTCACTGAACTGAATCAGTTCTTTTTTGTGACTCACCTTTCACTGACAATAATCTGATGAAAAATTACCGGAACCAAAAGTGAATCAACAACGGTTTTGGAGGTTGGAGCGAAGAGCGAAAAACATTGAACGAGTAGTGGGATCGGAAGAATCGACTCAACCAAAACTTCCTGACTTGATTTATTTCAACTATAATTTTAACATTCCCTAAAACTTCTTTCCTACATAGAGCTAGCAATAAAACTATGGAATAAAAAAATTCAAAAAGTTGGAAAATGATAAAAAATTAAACTCACTTTTTTAACATGGAAGAATAAACATTCTCTTCTGCCCTAAAATGGGAAATGAATTATCCTGACAAGCTTTCAAAGAGCGCTCTCGGTAGGTGAACTCTAAAAGAGCTACAGCACTTTCTCCGCTAATTAGGCGTCCACTCGCTCGGTAAACGTGATTCGGCTCTTTGAATCAGTATGTGAACGAACAACACATCTCAAGCACATACATACATACATAAGAAAAGTCAGAGAAGTTTCCCGTAAATAGTAAAGAAAGTATATTAGTCAGTCACAGGAGGAATAGTAAGTTGCATTTATACAGAACTTCCCTGGCACGTTCGCAAAAGAGCTTTCTGTGATTGCAAAGGAGAGTTTAGTTTTGTGGAATCTCTATTTATTTGCTCAATAAAGTTGATCGGTTCTTTGAATCAGCTCCGAAACGAATCGTTGAAACATAGAACAATGGATTACGTTTTGTATCCGTTAGTGTGATAAGGGTTTCTGATAAAGGTTATTGCATAAAGCGATATGAATTTTTAAATATACGCAAGAAGCACTGCAAGAAGACGATTTGTGAAGACACTGCTTGAAGACGCCTTGTTTTACAACTATTGGCATAGTTGTAAAAAATTTTGGTCTTTGTAGAAGTAATCGCTTTAAATAACGTTCACTACTACTATTTATTTATATGCTAAGGAATGCAGCTTATTTTCAGAGTTTCAGCCTGCAGAAGGTGATGGCCATAAAAGTTTACTGCATACTGAAAAATGCCATTTTAAATTTTACTTTAACATGTGTTTCGTCCAATTAGATACTCAATATTCATGAATAGTTATTCTGTGATTCCTTTCCTAAAATGGCCTTTTTATGCGTTTTTGTGACTTTTTAAAAATTGCTCTTTGGGTACTTATTTACTCCATAATTTATCAGTGGTTTAGGAATATAGCAAATTTCTAATTAGGTAACATTTATTAACACCTATAAGGTATTTCTCCCGCCTTCGCATGCCTTCGTGGTGTGAGGGTCTGCACGCTAAGCGCGTATTCCAGAGGTCCGTGGTTCGATTGCCGGCGAAGTCGTTAGCTCATTTTTCATACTTCCTGCTTCCAAATAACCTAATAGCTCTACACACCTCCAAATAGTATTAATGGTTTCGTTCACTGAAAAATCGTTTATTTTCCATGTGATGTGGAAAGCATTCCTATTTCACAAATCATAGATTGAATTTATCTTAGTAAAAGTTCAGAATACGCTGCATAAACAAAATCTTGAAGGCGGAGCTAAATGACGTCAATAAATGGGTGGGACTAAGTTGTGACGTTACAATGTACTCTCAAATTTACACTATGTGCATTTACTATTTTCTACTGTAACAATAATCTGTGTTTATTAGAATTATAAATGTTTATTATTGTAAATTAATATTGAATTCTGTATTTTTAATTTACATTTCTAAAAAAAAATCTGATGTGTACATCACATGACTTCCTTGTACGGAATATTAAAGTATACGCACTTTTTCCTGCATTTCCTTTAAGCTTATTGAATTCTACTTCGTCGGTAGGGCATAAACCAAAACAGATTAAATGCACTGCTTAAAATTCACTATATTTATTTACCATAGCAATACTCTTGGCGCTAGAATCACTTAACAGCGTTACATCTGATTCATTTTATAACTCAAAATGCACAAAAATTATATTATCTGAAGAATCATATAATCGTTGCCACATGTTCTGTTCAAATACTATAATAAATCTAAAAACGATGTATAAAAGAAATTAAACAAATAAAAAAGAAACCATTTTTCACAGACGATTTAGCGCAGCTTATCTAATGCACTTGCGCTACCCGTAAACATTCTCCTCTGTCCGAGACAGACTGGCCACAATATTTGCTGCTAATAAGAAACATTTCATTACATGAAACATTTCATTCATGAAAGATATAGAAAAACATAACAAAAAAATTTTAAAAAATTTTAAAATTAAAATTAGTCTGGGCAGAAACAGGCAACTTGGCCAGCCGGCAAAAAGGCAGATTTTTCGGTGCACAAAACTAAAAGTTTCCTTTTGGTCTCACGCGGCAAAAAGACACTGAAGGTGTAGAAACGGACTTAATTTATTGTGGACGCTATGGTGAGTCAATACACAAGATAATTCAATAAATTAAATGACAATTTCAGAATGGATTAAGCATGATTTAATTCGCAATAATAAAAGAAGTTTGTTGCAAAGTTTAGTTTCTATAGATTGGCAACAAATCCACTATTCTGCTAAGTTACAAATGTAAACAAATATGGATGCTATGGTAAAAAAATAGGCTTAGCCGCTTTTAGACAACTTTCAAATTGTTGATAATTCTACAACTATAACATGCAGGTTAACTAAAGGCATAAAAACCTTAACCGGAAGATAAGAACAACATAATTCAATCATTTTTAAAGAAAAAAATGCGCAATTTACCAACATACAAGAATAGAAAAAAAACTGAACTCACGGAGCCGATATATATATATATACATACACTTTTGGTGCGGCCGATGCAGCCAAAAAGGGAGGTGCACATCTACATGTTATACCAGTCCCACATACAAATTTTCAAAGTTCTGAAGCTATTACATTTTTGAGTTATGCGAGATACATACATACATACGTACATATATACAGACGCCACAAAAAAATCTCTTTTGAATTCATTTTAAATTACTTTTATAATTCATTTGGAGCAAAAAATCCTTTATTCTGTCCTTACATAAAGATATCACGCAAAAACATCGTTAAATTGCATTCGATAGCAGTCAAAATGGATATTTTCATTGAAATATGGTATCCGGAATTTTTTGTGATTACAATTCTTCCTTTACTTCGTATAATGAGGTAATTTGGTTTTACTGCAAATAAGTATAATAATCTGTTTATTTTAAATTAACATGGTAGAATAACCCAGCCATTTATTAAAACGGTAAACTACAAGTCTTGCTTATACTTCAGATAGCTTGAATATTTTCAAAGATTTTTAAACTTTGGAATTTTTTTTTATTTTAAATTTACATCGTAGAGGTCTTTGATTCTACCATTTTCACAAATGAGTTTCTTGCTACGCAAAATTTCTTATATTCTATTAAGCACATAATGTTCATTATAAATAAGAGAATATTTAAGAAATGAATGCATTAATGATTTTTTTTTTAACAGCATAGTTTTCATTTCACTACTTCTTAGATTCTTAAATAACATTATACTGCCTCTGTGCATATTAGTATTCCATACATAAATAATTGGCAAATATTTAATTTCTCACAATAAGGAGAATAAGATACGAAAATAAAAACCACAAAATCACGTTTAATTAGAATAGCAAACACTGTGTAATTATTTTAGTACATAGTGTCTGCTACTGGTATTGCACTCGATAAGTAACTTTTCATTATTATTTTAATAATGCAAAAGTTACCTATTGAATGCAAGTTCGCGATTTTCGCGACTCGACATTTGACATAAAGACCGTCAAGCTATCAAAATTTACCGTATGCTGAAAAGTATTGTCAACATATCAAAAAGAAAACAATAAGAAATCAAATTTAAAAACAAAAAATGATGACTAAAAATACAATTTACAGTTAATACAGTAACAGAAATTAAAAATACAAAAATGATGCATTGCACATAATATACGATATAATACTGTTTTTCTCCCCATGTAACAGCGATCTACTTTCGCTTAAAAAAAAGCAGAGAAGTGCACAACCTCGGCATTGCGCACAGCTTCTCCATGAAGCACCAGCCACTCCCAGAACAGTTTCAACTCCCACATACACTCCAATGTAATGAAAATAAAAGAGGGTTCCTCTTTACAGACTTTCAAAAATAACAGCTAGCAAAGAGAAACACAGAACAAATGACAGAGAAAGAAATATCACACATTGATTAATTAATAAGTTTGAATTATAATTAATAAGTTTGAATATAGAGAAAGAAATATCACACATTGATTAATTAATAAGTTTGAATTATAATTAATAAGTTTGAATATAGAGAAAGAAATATCACACATTGATTAATTAATAAGTTTGAACACATTGAATAATTAATAAGTCTTAAAAAAACTAACATTTACAGAAAAATGACCCAAGGACCAAAATTAAGTTACCATAACAATGCTACTACCTAACAATGAAATTAATAAATTTAACGTGCATCCCATACTTCACTTTAGCTGATAATAATAAATAAAACTTACCTTCAGTCCTCGGCTTCGCCCGAATATATCTAGTATGTCTTGATCTTCGTTTCTCTCTTTCAAGTGATAAATGCTTGTGTCCGTCGGCCTCGAGGGAGCGAAAAATCACAATGATCCGGGAAAAACATTTGCTTTAATTATTTCTAAAAATGACTCGTCATCCGTGCCTTAACCAACTTGTGACAGTCTTATTAGTTATTCTATATATTTTAGTTATAAAACCATTCCTGCGCTTAACCAGCTACATATACACATGCTCAATTTACTCTTCGTAAACCACGATACATTTTCAATAGACCTTATAATTCGATTTTTACATTCGCCTCGCATAACTCTACACATCTACTCAAAACCATTTACTCTCGCTCAACCAATTTCATTTTCCTTCAATTACATAGTTCTTTCGCTCAACCAATTTCATTTTCGTTCCACAAATTGAATATTTATATGACCTCGCAATGAATATTTTCTCCATTAAAATATTGCTTTATTTTACTCTTTCTCTCCAATTTGTTTAAAAAAAAATATCAGCTTTTTATCTATACTGCGAAAGCACCTTTTCTTTGAGCCAAAGAACTTTTTTCTTCGTTTTGAGCCGTTACGGTTGTAAATTTTCATTCATTTATTCAGCATTTTCAATCGTTTGGTAGATCTTAGCAATGCATTTTTGAGAACTAATTCCTTGTGTTAAATGTTAAAATAGCACACAACACAAAATAAAGTAGATTTATAAGAAAAATATCTCGCGCAGGAACATTATAAACATAGCATTTCAACTCAGTTAAAATATAATTTAAATTTTCTTCAAACGTGAAGCTAGAGCATAACTACAACTTTTTTCTAAAAAGAGGCGTATCCAATATTACCTCATAAAAAGGCGTGCCCAAGCCTGAGACAAGTAAACAATGTCTTGATTTGTGCACCATTCTTCTAGGATATTGAGCCTTTTATCTTATTATACGGTTGGGTAAACAGTGATTTTCCAGCGTACTGCTTGCTATTCAACGTGCTATAAAATCTTCAAATTGAGTAACTGAAAGATGATAAACCTACTTCTTAATAATTTTTATCTTTAATAAAGATAACAATTTTTAGAATTCTAATTCATATAATATATTCAGTTAATAATTTTTACGAACTTTTTCGCCTCTACCCTAATTATTAAAAGATGTTTCTGATGTCATACTGTATTACGCATTTCAGTGCAAAATAATCATTCCGTTTTCTATTTATTTATTCCATTTTACGTTTGGATACAACCGCTGCATAAAAGTTAGAGGCTTCAGATGTAGGTATTGCATTCGATCCGATCCCGATTTTTGGAACGGGTTTCTTTGTATGTCCATGTCATATTTCTCTGCTCAAAAAGTTCATGAAAAAGTCATGCTATCTGCTTGAATGCTCGTAATAATTGAATTTAGTTGTTAGAAGGTATTAGCGTATTTATTCTCTTTACAAGAAATGCATCAAATCACATTATCAGGAAGAGCATCGTTCACGTTTCCATACAAACGGAACCAAAGAATCGTTCGACTATGCCGCACAATATTGCATTTTATGCGCTGGACATATAAGTAAACAAGTTTGCATTTGTTACAAGTTGTGGCAAGTCAAAAACTCATTCCTGTCGCGCTACAACCACCTTATACTGGTCATATATGTCAGCCTCTGACCCTGCTGTTCACTATTATTCGAATAGTTCTACAGGGGCAACATTTCGAAACAATTTAAGCTATTAAAACCAACATTACTACCAGATACAGTTTGTGCCAAAAGAAGCATTATACGAATACCTCCTTCGAAAAACAGTATGTATATTCTAATGAATGTATCTCTGAAAAAGACTAGTTACAACGTTTCACATTTAACACAAAACTGCGAATATTTTGTATGAACTTTTTGAATACAGGATTCCAAACTTTCAAAGTGATCATTGGTGAAGTCTGCTATACGCTGAAGTGACAAAAGTCATGGGATAGCTCCTAATATTTTGTCGATCCTCCTTTTGCCCGGCGAAGTGCAGCAACTCGACGTGGCATGGACTCAACAAGTCGTTGGAAGTCCCCTGCAGGAATATTGAGCCGTGCTGCCTCTATAGACGTCCATAATTGTGAAAGTATTGACGGTGCAGGATTTTGGGCAGGAACTGACCTCTCGATGATGTCCCATAAATGTTCGATGGGATTCATGTCGGGCGATCTAGGTGGCCAGATCATTCGCTGGAATTGTCCAGAATGTTCTTCTAACCAATCGCGAACAATTCTGGCCCGGTGATTTGGCGCATTGTCATCCATAAAAATCCCATCGTTGTTTGAGTAGGTGAAGTCCATGAATGGCTGTAAGTGATCTCCAAGTAGCTGAAGGTATCCATTTCCAGTCAATGGTCGGTTCAGTTGTACCAGAGGATCGAGTCCATGCCATGTATAAACAGCCCAGACCATTACGGAAACACCACCAGCTTGAACAGTGCCTTGTTGACAACTCGGATGCGTGGCTTCGTGGGGTCTGCGCCACACTCGAACCCTACCATCAGCTCTTACCAACTGAAATTGTGACTCATCTGACCAAGCCACGGTTTTCCATTCGTTTAGGGACCAACCGATATGCTCACGAGCCCACAAGAGTCGCTGCAGGCGATGTCTTGCTGTCAGTAAAGGCACTCGAGTCGGTCTTCTGCTGGCATAGCATAAGGAAGACAAATTTCGCCGCACTTTCCTATCGGTCACGTCCCTCGTACGTCCAACATTGATTTCTGCGGTTATTTGACGCAGTGTTGCTTGTCTGTGGACATTGGCAACTCTACGCAGACGTCTCTGGTCTCGGTCGTTAAGTGGAGATGGTCGGCCACTGCGCTGTCCACGGTGGGATGTTATGCCTGAAATTAGATACTCTCGGCACAATCTTGACACTGTGGATATCGGAATGTTGAATTCCCTAACGATATCCAAAATGGAATGACCCATGCGTCTAGCTCCAACTACCATTCCGCGTTCAAAGTCTGTTAATTCTCGTCGTGCGGCCATAATCACGTCAAAGCCTCTTCACATGAATAACTTGAACACAAATGAAAGCCCTGCCAAAGCACTTCGCATTTACACATTTTCTACGCGATACTACTGCCATCTGTATATTTGCATATTGCTATCCCATGACTTTTGTCACTTCAGTGTATGTCCCCATTCAACAACTGCACTCGGTTTTCTTGATTAGATCATACCCACATATTATTTTTATTTTAGTTCAATATTTTTCAATTTTTAATCGTAAAATCATCTCATACTTCAGATTACAAAATTTTCTCCTCTTAATTTCCTTTCATAGTTTTTACTAAGTTTATTATAAGAAAGTTATTTCTTTCTTTCAGGAGAAGTGAACTAATTGGCTGTATGTCTTTCAGTGTAAGGCATGTTATGGATAATCACCACGTAAGTTTTTTCCTTTCTTCTATGGCAACAAAGAAATACCTACAATAATTATTTTTACATTCTATCTTTATTTTGTCTTCGATCTCTTAACCAGTTAGTTCGCGCACTGTATTTAACATTAAAACACAGAAATTTAATTGTTTAGAAAAAACATGAAAAAAAAAAAAAAAAAAAAGAAAAGACTATGCCTTTTTCACTTTCCAGAATAATATACTCCGTTTATATCCGTTACATCCACCAGGCTATCGATCCCGTAACAGGGGCGGAGCAAGAGGGGACATCTGTCCCCAGGCGCAGCATCCAGGAGAGAAGCGATTTAAAAAACTAAAATCTGAAAAAGATTTACGAAAAGCGCATCAACTTTAAATAAAATATAATCTTACATTAGAGAGTTTCTGAGCTCTACCAGAAACAATTTGCAACATGTCTCTTCCTCCAACGGAAGTATTTATGATATATATTATGCTCGTGCTCTTTCAAAGTTACATCTCTTTAAACCAGCACTGGATTTCTCACAGGAAAAAATATTTAGTTTTTGCCCTGTTGTTGGCCGAAACTGGTTGCAAGTAAAAGAAACTGGGTGAAAATGGCAACAACTGGCATAAATTCAGAAGAGTATTTACAGTGTTATATTAATTAGTAGTATTTTCTCATTTATTAAATCATTTTAAAGCATAACAATGATTTATTTTAATTACTCTAAAACATTTCATTATTGCTTTAATAAGCATGCAATTTTAATAATAATAAAAAAATCTGATGTGTACACCACATGACTTCCTCCTACGGAACATTAAATTATACGCATTTTTTCTTGCATTTTGTTTAAACTTATTGCATTGAATTAAATCTACTTCGCCGACAGCGCATAAACCACAATAGAATAAATGCATTCTTTAAAATTCACTCTATTTGTTTACCATAGCGACACTCTGGCGCTAGGTTCACTTAACAGTATTATATTTCGTTCATATTATATAACTCACAATGCACAAAATTTATACCATTTAAAGAATTATCTAATCGTTGCCACATGTAATTAAAGATCAAGCTAGAACGATATATAAAAGAAATTAAGCAAACAAAACAAAAAAGAAACAGTTTTTCACAGACGATTGAGTATTTCTCATTCAATTAATTCAGTTCTCACTTCGCGACAAGGCAAAAATACATAAAAACTCAAAATATCTGTATTAAAAATTACTAATTACTAAAAATTAAGTAAATCTTAAACACTTATTTCCTCGAAAAAATTTCAGAAAGGATTAAGCATGATTTAAATTGCAATAATAAATGAAGGCGTTTATCTTTGTAGTTGCAAAGTTACGTTTCTCTAGATTGGCAACAAATTCACTACTCTGCTGTTTCAAATGTAAACAAGCAATGTCCGCCATCAAAAAAATTATTAGGCTTAGCAGCGTTTAAACAACTTTTAAATTGTTGATAATTCTAAAAATATTGTATACAGATTTATTAAAGGCATAAAAACCTTAACCGGAAATAAGAACAACATAATTCAATCATTTTTAAAGCAAAAAATGTACAATTTACAAACATAAGAGTAAAGAAACTGAGATCACTGAGCCGGGTAACAGAGTGGATATATTTATAAATATATTTATATACGTTTGGAGGGGACCGATTGAAACCAAAATACGAGGTGCACATCTACATGTTACAGTATTCCTATATACAAAATTTCAACGCTCTGAGGCTTCTCGTTTTTGAGTTACGCGAGGTACGTACGTACATACGTTCGTACAGACGCGACGAAAAATTCTCTTCAGAATTCATTTTAAAGCAGTTTTTAATTTTTTTTTTAAGGAAAAGAGTCTTTTATTCTGTCCTTACGTACAGATATCACGCAAAAACATCGTTAAATTGCATTCGAAAGCGGTCAAAATGGATATTTTCGTTGAAATATGCTGCCTGAAACTTTTCGCGATTACAATACTTCCTTTTTACTTCGTACAAGGAAGTAAAAAGAGTAAATATATTTCATTTGTTTATTTATCCGCATTTCTAAAGAGTATACGGTTAACATTAATTTGTTAGGAAGCAAACAGCATCTATTCAGAGATGTTTTAAAAATCATCAGTGATAAAATATTTGGCTTATAAAGGAACACGCAGATGTTATAAAGCTGCAAGTATTCTAGATGGAGTTACTTTATAAAGTATTCCTTATGAGAAATACAAGATCTCCAGTACATTTATTCATGTCTTTCTCCGTGCGTGCTCTCGTGGTGTAACTAGTAGCACATCTAGATAACTAATCCGACTAGAATATCCGTGGTTCAAATACCAGCAAAGAAATAGTCAATTTTTCATAATTCTGGCTCCGAAAGAGCATAATGTATAGCCTAAATATAAAATGTCGGTATCTGAAATATTTCAGAAATATGACGCATTATATGCATCATTCAAAATACATGGATCAAAATTATTAAACAAATGAAATACGAAGTGCCAAGACATTACTTTATGACATAAGTCATATGTGCTTTACATCCTAACTTTTCGCAAAAAATTAACTCTTAATTTATTAATTAACACATATTTCTTTAACGAATGTTATAGAATATTTCAGCTTCTATGTGCAATCTAATTTGAAGAAAACAACTGCAAATAAATATTTCAAAATTCTTATTTGCACGATCATGACACTTCTCGCGAATACTGATGAGTTTCAAGGACCACTCTTCAACTCATTCGCAAAAATTAAAATTTTTTGGAGGTTTTGAAACAGAAGCAAAACTGATCATTTGCTTTAAACTAATTCGAGGCTGTACTTAAATCGTGAACTTTTTACTGTATAATCTCTGAATAAATACTATGGCTAAAGTATTAAAATATTATAGCTATAATATCATAGCTAAACTTTTAAATTTTAAAATACATTTCTCTCTGCTACTTATTGTGCTACAATACGTTTTCATCTATTTTATGAATTTCTGTTAGTTACAGCTACTTTTATGGCAGCAATTGATTTCTACTATACTTTCCAACGCCATTTAATCAATGCTTTAACTATTTAACGCAAAAACTTGTCAGATCTGCTTTAAACGGACATGGATCATTCCAATTAGCAGATACATGTTCTGGACATTTCACCATAATATCGCAAAGCAGAAATAAATTTCAATTCCTTACATGTTTACTGTTAAGTTTTTATTACTTTGCTACATAAACTACTATAAAGATTTTCCCCCTTTTTTTTGGAGGGGGTGTAAATGAATTACAGTTTTTATCAGTGCCGGATGAATTAAAAAGAAGGGCGCCAAATTTATCAAAAATTCATTTAAGCACTTCTTGGTGCTAAAACTACACTAGTGTGCAAAACTTTAAGTAACAAGTTCACTCTTCAACATACAACTTATGAAATTAATGAAAAGGGCTTTTTGCAATCAGTACAATGAAAAACCAGCTCAGTGGAAAGATAATGCATACGTAAATATCACAAGACAGCCATGGACCGTATAAGAGATAGACTAACCCAGTGGGGGGGGCGTCACCAACATGTCGGCAAGAAAGAGTAGGGACGATCTGGTTTACTTTAACACTGAAACCTATGGCGTTGGTATCACATAACTCTTTTTAATTATTAAATGTGATACGTTGTATAGTGATGAGATTATGAAAGTCACAGTTTTTTCCAAATAGGATTTAATATATCTCATTAAAGCACTTTTTACTGCATTTCGCGCATTTTTTTTTCACGCGTAATTCCTGTACGAACATCTTTACTTTGGTAAAACGGTAAAAACTCTAAGCACAAAATTTATGAACTTAATTTTGCGTAAAAATAAAGTAAAATTAAATAAGATTACGCGATACTTTGAAATAAATAAGGTAAAATTAAACAAGATCTGATAATTTTTTTAAAATTTAATGATCATTTTCAGGCAGCGATTTTCTAAACTATAATAACATTACAAAACGATCAATTTATTTGATTATATGATCATTAAATTATTAACATTAAAGTGGATTAGTTATTTTAATAATTCATAAAATTCGAAGCATAAAATTTTCTGGGCGTAATGAAGGAGTTACCTATATTTATTGAATATCATGTTCTTCGCCCGTGAACCACATACATTTGAAAACAGCATATCTTTAGAATTTCCGCACTGGAGATAAAACTGTTATTTTCCGTACAGTGCTCGCTCTGAACTCGTTGAGTTTGTTAATCAAAAATTCGTTAAAGGTTTACAAAATATGAAATAGATTAAAACAAATTCGAAATTCGGCCGTCCAAATGCCCATGTTCGAGTGGAGGATTACATTATTGAAATTTTGATGGCTCTAGATACTGTAGTTTTTGTCACAGTGAGAGAAACATACATTATTCAAGCAGATTCTTCATTATTTAATTTCCTTAAATATAATACAGGGCGATAATATTTGGTAAAAACAATTTGCAAGGAGACACGGACATTTATACTAAAACAGCGCAAAATGCCGCTTCGAAACTAACAACCTTTCTAGGCTACCGCCCCTTTGGGCTAATAAATTAAATTAACAGTAAATAAAAAAAACCTTATGCAGAACTAAAAATAAATTTAAAAAAATAATCACTATAAAATACAAGCAAAATTAATTATTACGGTTAAATACAATTTTAATATTAGAATTAAATGTATAAAAATTTTTAAGGAGTCAAAGTCTTTATCACTATGATGTATTATGAAATATAATTGAAATAAAATTCCTTTACAGAAATTGTGCTATAATACTCATCTATAATTTTAAAAAAGCAGCACAATTTAGAATTTTTAACAAAACTTTCAAAAATTCGTTTTTAAATATTTTAGTATTTTTTACTTATTTACACCAATAAAAAGCATACAAATTGCAAGAGAAAATTGCTTGTTTGAAATTTTCTATTAGTTCAAATTTAAAATATTATTTTCTTAAAGAAGTAGTTACAAATTTCCTTACAGCATAGGAAAAGCTAAAAAAAATATCCAGTCCTGAAAGCATGCAATAGCTTTATAATTATTTGGAACGCTAATTATGCTTGAAAAATATGCTAAATTTTTAAAAATCAATCTCAATTTCAAAAATAAAAATATGTAAAAATTCTAATTTGTGAAATGAGGCGCTAGAACCAGCTTTTTCTTCACAATTATACACGCTGCAACAGGCAACCAATGTTAAATTTCTGCAAGTCGTCCCTACTCCTCTGGATGTGATCAAGGTGACAGCCGGTTACGCCTCAGACGAGGGAGAAAACCCGTTTGGGTTAGTCTATTTCTCATAAGGTCCATGAAAACAGCACCATGACGTCAGAGGCTACACGTCAGGACACAAGAAACGTAAGGAGTAAGCACAGTGCAATGTAGCTTAAAATGAAGTGAAGACGCATTTCCAGGCAATGGTTCTCAACCGTTTTTGTTCCATGCACCCCTTTCACCATTGCTAATAGATTACAACCCTTTTTTCGATTTAGTGTGTGCGAACACAAAGACTGGACACCTGATCAATGGAATCACATCTTCTTTAACAATGAAAGTTGTTTGAGTCTGACAAACGATTCTCGGAGCCATTTGACATGAAGGACACTCTTTCATATCACTAACGTTAGGAAAAGAGACCACTGGGCTGATCCTGGCATGCTTACATGGGGAAGCATCATTATGAACGGACGAACGGAACTTTACATTTTCAAATAGAGGTTCACTTATCAGTGTTTGTTTCTGTGATGAAGTTACCAACGGTTAAGTCAAGTCCCACTTCGGAAAAGACGCATGCGAGGATACATGCATCTTTTCTGGGGTGCCACTGGTCCCGACTTTATTTTAATAGATAGCAATGCATGGCTAGAAGGTGAAGATTTCCACAGTATGCATTGGAGCTTATGCTTTCCTGATTTAAATCCCACTGAACGTGTGTGGAATACTTCAAGGCGATGCCTGGTGGCATGATCTTTCTCCAGATAACTGAAACAGATGCTTCTTGAAGAATGGGAACTGTTACCTCAATAACTATTAGATAATTTGGTTTTGAATATCGACAGACAGTGCAATCCCTTACTAAGGATCTTCCGTTTTTTTGTTCTTCCTTTTGGCCAGAGAGTTTTTTGTACCTCCGCTATTCTGTCAATAAAGCCTTTTCTATTCGCTCCATATTGTATGCGCCCTATTAATTCTTTTGCTATTATACTTTCCTCATCTTTTAAGTACTACACTGTGCCTCTGCAGTATGAATTTCATGCCTTCCAGTTGATTTTTTGCGGAATTACGGTCATAATCAGAAAAGTTGCCTACGTTTTGCATACTAATGTATATGGCACTAAAAGGTGACATAGACGCCTTCTCTAATAATACGCGAATAGGTATTCTTCGGCACTTCACTTCATCGTATTGGTCAAGCGCAGGGAACAACTTGATCAAACGCACGAGGCATTCTTGGCAACCCACGACTGAATTACTTAAATCCAACATTACATTTCTTTATCTAAAAAATTATG
Source organism: Stegodyphus dumicola (assembly GCF_044657685.1). Taxonomy (NCBI): domain Eukaryota; kingdom Metazoa; phylum Arthropoda; class Arachnida; order Araneae; family Eresidae; genus Stegodyphus; species Stegodyphus dumicola. The sequence goes on along the minus strand of NC_140776.1, from coordinate 179,537,070 downwards.
AAATACTTCATAATATGTGTTTTTACTCCTCTTGTTAAATCAACGATTGTGATTTACATAATCTGGAATTTTAAATTGGCATTCTATACGCGTATAATATAAAAAGTAACTAAAATATACAGAAAAAATATAAGAGAAGCTGTATTATATAAGAATATCAGCTATACATGCATCTTTTGAGCAGATTTCCAAGCACTTCGTTTCGAAAGGTTCTTAATACTTATTTAAAAAATATTTTTGATGTCGTATTTATTACTTATTAAACAAAAATTTAACTCTTCAGCCTGCAAGCGTGAAAGGAAGTACATTGTAATTTCTATTACACATACAATTATGTAACATACGTAAATCTTCTTATACGCTTGAGACAATAATTTCACGAAAATGCAATTTTTTATTGTATTAAGAAATGTTTAACCACTTGCGCTAAAAAGACGTACCACGCACGTCGAGATGCTTTTGTCTCAAACAGCACGCAAAAATTAAAATAACGTGGTGCACACGTCGCCCAACAACGTGATTGTTTATTTCTCGAGTTACAGCTCTGGACTGCATTCGCAGACGCGGAGCGGCATAAATGAGACACTTTACCGCTTGTTATACTGTAGTGCATGGCACTGCAACCGTGATGTTTAGTCGTAGCCCAAGTGGTTAATACACATTGATTTCTAAATTTGACTATAAAAAAGGAGAAAGAGAGAGATCGTAATGTAAAAATAAAAGTTTTATTATTTATTAATTTATGAAAAAATATATATGTATATTCCCAAACCATTTTTTTCTCCATTTCAGAATATTGATGGATGGTACAGACTTCTAAGAGAAGGTTTTGGAACACAAAAGCATTTTGCCGCACGTACAAAAAAAAATTAACTGGCCCTTTGATATAAAATAAAATTCTGAGAAATAGTATAGGTTAAAAAAAGAGTACTTTATGCAATGAAATTAAAAACACTCATAAGTAGCTGAAAAATAAATATAAGCTACAAAACGCTGTAATTAACTGATGATATCAATGTTGTTAAAATTTTCAAACATATGTATGATGATCATTATTAAATTTAAAAAAATCGATTTTTACCCCTTTCTCTTTGATAACAAGTAAAAACACAAAACTTGACAGCAAATGTATTTTAAAACAAATAGATGCAAATAACAAATTGCAAAAGCAACAACCCTGTGTATGGTACATTTTTAGTCAAGACATCAATCGATTTCGAAGGCAAACAGGTACAGATACCTCTTTATCATGAGCAAAAATATCTGCAAAACTGGAAAGAAATGGTCCTAGTTACACCCTATAATGGTAAAACGAACGAGAAAGTATTGTCTGCCTACAAGAACAAGAGCTCCCGCCACAGTGTCTGGCAGGTGGCAGTCGCTGTACCAACAGGGCTAGTATATTTAAAATAAGGGCGAACCAACAGTTGCTTTATTGTTATTTTGTTTTTGGGGACTGTTTTGTTTTTGGCGAAAAGAGTTCATTCGTCTTGAAGACACTCCTACGAAAAATGGGTTTCTACGCCAACAGACAGCTGCAGACTAACTGGCAAAAGCTTTTCTTATGATAGACTGTATGTTTATGGCGCTACCTTCTAGCTCACTTTACTGCTGTAGGGTATAAATATAACCATTACGATCATTGCTTTCCAGTCTTGCAGATTTCTTTGCTCCTGATGAAGACAGATCTGTAGCTTTTTGGCCTTCGAAATCGATTGCATTCTTGACTAAACCTAATTCAAACACAAGGTTGTTGCTTTGCTAATTTTGTGTTTCACTTTGGCATGTTTCTTTTCTGTTCTCTCATCCCATCAAACAGATATAATTTTATAAGATACAGCATGACTCATAAATCATTTTATTTGTTGATGTAGGATAAAATATAAAAATTCATAATTTTGTGAAAGAGTTTATTTCAATCTAACTCCAATAAATCACAGAATGAAACATTTAGTACAAATTTATTTACATAAAATATTTTTGCATTCCTAACATTCCGACCTTGAATTATCACCTGCACATCATTATGAAAGATACACATAGGGTGTTTCCAAAGTGCTAGGAATTCAGCTTTAGTAGAGTTCACAGGCAACATTATCGGCAAGAGACAAGTGTTGACATGTTTACGCAGGTATCCCAAGCAGTACTGTAGTCCTATTCAGTTGCTGACTGGAACAAGTGCATTTTTGTAGCACTGTTTTTTTCAACCATAGAAGATGTGAAGAGAAATCATTATCTTTAGGGAAAAGAGGGTGAAAACACTTCAGACATAATTCAGAAACTATAATGAGTACTCTGTTTCCACATTTCTGTTTATAATTTTTTTTTTGGGGGGGGGAATGTACGGAATGTTCAATTGGAGAGTTTAACTATGCTATAAATAGATTAGAATTGGTTTGGTTTAGTTTATTTGATGAAAGCAAAGTACTCAAGGGCTATATGCCTAAAGGAAGGAATGTCTTTGTGGTGGACTTTCTAAGAGGAATTTGTAAACGTTACACATGGGGAAGACAATGAAAACGCCCATGCAGCCAACCCATTTGCAGGGATCGAGAGATTAGAAAACACCGAAGTTCTCTGAGGATGGTTTAGAAAATTAATTTTTCGCTGGAATAAGCATACTAAATTAAATGGGAATTTTGATTATGTAATCACGAAAAAATCCATTTTACAATCCATACAATCCGTTTTGGAAAAAAAAAAGTCGTTTATTCCACCTGTAGGTAGGTACAGATGTCGTGCAAAGTCCGGCTCTTGTATCCATATGAACAACATGGATGTTGTTCATATGGATACAAGAGCAGCCAAAACAGATATTTTTTAAAAATATGACACCAGAAATTTCTCGCGGTTACAAGACTTCCTTTGCTTCATACAAGGAAATAAAAAAGATAAGATTTAATTATCTTTTCTTTTTTATTTCCTTGTACGAAGCAGAAATGTGCATTTATTTCCCTGCATCACATGTGCACGATGTTTGCAATAAATATTTCTTTTAAACAGACATATTTTCTATTTTGTAAAGCCAGAAAACCCCCAACTTGAAAACAGTAAACATTTTGAAACGGAAGGTGTTTAAAAATATTAAGTTTTTTAAAAAGCTGAATAACTACACCTTTTTAAAGGGTATCAATTTAATATTTTTTAAAGTTTTTGGAGATTTAACTCTGAGATATTAGACTGTAATCTGAAATTTTCAGATTGTAATTTATTACGGTATGTCTAAGGACCCATTATTTCATATAGGAACAGAAGAATTCAATCTCACGAACAGGCAGTGCTGAAGATAACATAAATGCTCACTGATGGTCATGTTGTCACTAATTAACTCCTTACATTATATATGCATATATGTAATGATTTCAAATGCGTAGATGAAAGCAGTGGACCTCCCAACAGCATACGATACTGCGTAGATGACTGAGAAGACTGTAGTGGCTTGAAGGTGGCAGAGTGGAAAGCATGATGACGCAATTTAGCACAACATATCTTGAAAAATCGCAATCTTTATTTTTTCCATGCATATCAAATCATTCTTTTTCAGACAAGATATTTCTTAATAATATTTGAATAAAATAACTCCCATTTTGAAGTACGATGTCACCTTAAGCAAGTAAGCGGCAGCAGCATGCATGAAAAGCGTCTTACCAGCAGAAGAGCTAACGCGGAAAAGGGCAAGGTTATAGTACTTTCATAGGAAGAAGGCTGGGAGTGGGAAAGTTTCAGTTCACAGTTCTGGTTTAGAATTAATTTGATTGGACAAGGGGCATCTGCATTAAAACGTTACATAAGATAGAAAAGTCTGGAACCTGTGAGAAGAGATGAATTTAGGGGCAGATTACCAAATTTAGAATGTTAATTTTGAGGTCGTCAATTATTTTTTTGAAACAGCTATCATATTTTGTTATATCTTACATATATATTCCTATTAAAAGCTAGGAACGGTGGAGATTCTTGTGCCTTGATCACCAGTATTTTTAAATTACTTTGGGATCTAACGTTGTTTGTTCAGTTACACTTTTACATCCACTATACGTTGAATCCATCATTTATTTATGTCCGCCAATGAACATCAGAATTTTGTAATCACTGAAACATAAAATACCCTTTCTGAAAACGATACTGCCATAACAGAGTTAAAAAATTCTTGAAATACTTCAAAATAAAATATGCTGCATGGCAAATCTGCTGCTTGCTGCATACCAAGGTCATGACAGGTCAGCAGATATTTTAAAAAGTGCTTGCATAGATTTATATGACAGAGGCCTACAGTAACTGAACAAGAAATTACGTTTCTCTATAAAATTAGAGAATGTATTAACAGATAAAACAATGTACATTGAAAAAAAATATAATAATGGAAGAAAACAAATGTTATCACTGAATTTTTTATAGTAAATTTTGGAACCCTTAAGATCTTAAATACTTCATTATTTCACAGACAACCTTTCATATTTGTAATTTTATAATTTCTAAATGTAATCTTACTAAATTTAAATTGACGATCTAAATCTGAAAATTTCCAAAATCTGGAACTTAGTATTGTACATGAAGTTGATATAATACAGATTATTATAAAAATAATCAGTAGTTATATTACAGGCATAAAATGCATAATGCACTTAAAAGTATAGAACAAATACTCTATTCACATAATACATCATATTTATATATTATAATAAAACACATCATGTTAATTATCTATGAGAAAAAGTTTTACTACAGTTAAAAAAGGACAATCAAAAAACATTTACTATAATTTTTAGAAATATTAATTTTAACTTTGAGGAAAATTCTGAATTTACACACTATAACAAACATACTACATACACACTATGGACAGTTCTTGACTTTTAATTTATAAAATCTTTCACTAAAAAACAAATTTACGAAGCAATAATAATACAAATTCTTTTTAATATTCCAAACAAATAACATATTTTAAATATTTAAGCAATAATTACCAAACAACAAGGTATTAAAATATATCAGACTGCTCCAGATCTATTTATTTTTAATAAAAATGCTAATATTTTCAAATGTATATTAACACTTCTAAAGTGCAGGATCATTATTCAACTGGTAGTTTGACCCAGGTTTAAATCTTGGTGAACAGGCTAGATATGTGGGTATTTTTATAGTTTTTCCTCATGTGTAATATGAAAATAAAATAGCTTCCCTTAGAAAGTCTTTCACAAAGGCATCCTTTGCTTGGTGAATAGTCTTCAGGTGGCTTTGCCCCAATAAAATCAAACACCCAACGTATACTGTTCATAAAATGTCTTCATGTAGAAATAATAATTTTATTTTACATTACACATTACTATATTTGTAAAAATGAATTGGGAATTAGCCCCCCCCAAAAAAAAATACTAATACAAAACTTTTACTATGATTTAGTAAAACATAAAACAAAGACAGGAAGGACCTGTGCCATTCAGATTATTCAAGTAATAAAATTATACATATTTTGATGTTATTCTTTCCCTAAAATTGTTAACCAATCTAATATCAATGTGCATACTTTATTATTACTGCTCTTAACTTTTAAATCTTTAAAAAAATAATTACTGATTTAGAAATATTTAAAGGAATTTATCAGAATAAAAACATTTTTTCCCACTTTCTTCTTTTAATGAAACTTTATACAATAAGAATATTTTTAGCAACTCATTCTTACTTTGTTAAAATCGGGTATCTTTTCAATTATTTTTATAATTTACCCATATATTATTCATAAAAAGATATGCATATATTTGCAACCTCCCCCAAATCTAAAATGACTTTCTCCGATGTAAAGAATGAATTTTCATTTACCTAAAGTAAACACTTCATAATAATTTAAAGTGTTATCAATACATTCTAAGTGATGTTAAATGCACTTCGAGCCTGCCATTATTGCCAGAAAAAGCCACTAATTTATTTATATCTAGATGAATCTTTTTACTAGAAATGCAAATGCACTATTCAAATAAACTTAAAATTTATAGATATTACATAAATAAGAATTATTTTTAATTACATATTTAGAACATTAAAGAAGATACACGGTTATTATCAGTGACGACGAATAATTATCATTCAAAAAGCCACATTGAGATAAAATATTTCTTCTGGAGGGGTAATAAAGTATATAGAATAAGAAGACATCATACTTATATTTTTTATTTGGAACAAAAACAAATATTTGTACATTTGTTTCTACAGCAATATTTTAAAAACGTATTTTTATTTATGCATCTATACACTGATAAATTTTGTATATATATACAATGCTCAAACTTGCTTTGCTTCTCTGGGCTCATTACAAAAAGCAATAACTTCAATAAATCAAAGTATTTAATACAATTAATTAATTTTAGCATACCCTTTGCTATATGAAAACATAATATTATTTAATGCTAATTGTTAAATGTTTAGAAAAATGCTAAAAAAAATCATATAATTGTAAAAATTAAAATATTTTATTTTATGGAAAACTTTGTTTGATGCATATGGATAATAAACAAGAACACTAAAATAAAGTCAAATACAAAATATAGTGCAAAAGAATTTAAAGAAGACAGAAAGAAGAACTAACCACACATAATACAATGTCTTCTTTCTTTCAACGTATTTAATTTGTATACTAAATCTTTCATTTGGCACTTAAAACAATAAAAATGGTTACATATTGCCTATAATAATAATAAAAAAAAGTACTAAGAGACTACATATTGCCTAAAATAAAAAAAAAAGTACTAAGAGACATACAAGTAAAAATAGAATTTTAGCAATATCAGAGTATTCAAAAGAAATAGTTATTCCTGAAATGGGGGGGGGGAATATACTTATAAAATATGTAAACTTTACCATAAATTACCTTACTAAAATTTGTAAAATGTCTTTCTCCATAAAACAAATCTACAATTGCAAACTTGACAAATAAAATTCATTCAGCAGCTATACCATAGATGTTTCCTCATTCTACATAGTTGTGCTTCTTTGATGAAATTAGAATTATTTTAAGATCATTAATTCTAACTTTCTAGATTGACTTATGACTTTCTAGATTGTTTCATGTGCCTTACATGATTAAATGTGGAAACTGGGTTTTAAATATTTTTTAAACTGCAATTTAAAAAAAAAAAAAATGTTTCACTATTTTTAAATTATTAATCTAGAACGTAAAATAATAAAAGAGAATTATTTATGAATTAGACTGAACACAATTTCTTGAGGACCTATAAACTGAAAATCAGACAAAACATCTACCTATTTAGATCTCATTATACATATTGTTCTTCATATTGATAAATAAGAAACTAATGAAAACTGTAAGAACTATTGATAATCAAAGTAAAGAATGACAGATAAAAGCTGCTACTAAATCTGAAAATCCTTGATCCATAAGATTTTTCCTTTATTAGAAGACTCTTCAGAAAACTAATGCCATGAGCTTTTTTTTAAAAAAAATCATTGAGATGGTCACAGTCATGTTATGAAGAATACACAGGACATCGAAATAAGAATAGAACTGCATTAAAAGACTAGTGATGGTCTACAAACAAAATGACAGTTATCAAAGTTTACTAATCTGATGAGAATGAATGCTGCCATATATAATGTGTCAAATACTGAAAATAGCAGCAAGGGGCAGCCAGATAAAATGGCCGTATGCCAAAGTTTCTTCTTTTATGCTTTTATCAAAGATACTGTCTGGGAGAGGGGGGGGAACAAGGTAAAGTTCCTTTTGAGCTTAATACATCACTGATGCTTTCTTCTGTGTAAGCAAATGAAATCTCAGAGCATAACATGGTTAGAACCATTTTAGATAATCTCTGAGCAACCTATAAAATCATAAGTGAACTAACTATGCAGGAACATAACTTGTTAAAACATCTTTTAAAAACAAAAGTAATGTATTATATCGATCACAGTTTCCTTGCAAATGCAACTTTAGATTTTATTCTTCTTTCATAGATATCCAATATGAGATACATGATCCATTTACCCCATACTTGCTAAAATATACGGCAAATGAGGAAGAAAATGAAGAGGCTTTTTGAAACATGAGGAATTAGATTATTAACTTCTGTTCTATGATTGTTGTCATGCAATTAACACAAAATACTCTTAAAAGGTAAATAATAGTATCACGAAAGTGGTATTTTATAACTGATGAACATGCAGCGGCACTACAATTTCTGAATCCTTGCTTCTACAAGTAAAATAACCCATTTCAAGAAAGAGAAACAGTTTTTTATAACACACAGAAAGTTAGTAAAGGAAGAAATTTCAGAGAATAAATTAAAAAAACAATTATATATAATCAGCTGTATAACAACTTTTTTTATTCCACAGTTAAATCTAAATAAAACTGAGCATATATGACATATACTCCAAATAGTGAGTAATTATTAAAACCAAGTTTTTCCTGCCCCCCCCCAAATGAAAAAGATACAAAATCACTGGCATTTTGACTAGAAATGCAAATATATGAAATAAATAGGAACATAAATAACAACCTAAAAAATAAGCTAAATTTTATAATGATAATATTTACTTAAACCTAACTTGCAAAGCAAAAGATGCATGCCTTTAAAATGTATTCAAACAATTATTCAGTTTTAAATATAAAATTGCTGCTAAACATTAGGGAATGGTGGTGAACACCATATATTATTGCTTGAAAGACTAAATATTGCATATGGTTTCAGATCTTGAGACTTCATTTTAATGTTAAGTACTGACTCTGAGAAATATAAATTATGCATAATGTGAACAAATGCAGTGAAGCAAATAAATAGTTAAAAATGTAACATTCCAAAACGTCTGACTAGCATTAAGCCGCACTATAAAATATATAAACAAAACAAAATAAAAACAGAAAACACATCCACAGACTATCCCATCCATTTAAGATTAAAATGCTCTTATTTTTATATGAATAATATTAATAACCTGCATCATAGAATTAATGTTGTATTACTGACATTACAAAGAAATTCAATGAAAAAGGACCACCTCTGCAGAAATAGTAAACATTATAAATATCAAATTTAAGATTTAAATGCATATTAAGTTATAGGAACATTTTTAAGTCATATATATCAACAGACTATAAGAAAAATAATATTACATCTTATTAAACAATGCCAATAGTAAAATTTATTATGAACTAAATATTCCATTTAACGCACAGAAATGACTTCATATAAATACATGATATAAAATTCGCAAAAAGAATTTTTATACTAAAAAGAAAATTCAGGAGAACTATGCATTGCTAACAGTAACATATTGGATTACTGCAATTTTCAAATATCCTTATAACCAAATATTTAAAAATTAAAAAGAAACTTTCAAAATAACAGTTTAAAACATATTACTTTTAAAATTCTGATTTTTGACAAAAACAATTTTATCATTAAAAATTAACATTTCGACATTTTTTAAAATCATACAGTAAGTGCATAAAATAGCAAGCAATTTATCAAGATTAAAGAATTTTTCTGTTTTTTAAATTCGTTTGATTTGCATTGGTTTTGTTCAATAAAACACATATGACTGCAGAAATAACAAACATTAAATATATATAAATATAGATAAAGTGCTGAATTAGAGTAACACTTTACTCAGCATAGTAATTTCCATACTTCTAGTTAATATAAAATAAGTAAATATTTTCATAAGTATTAAAATCATTATAACAATCATCATATACTACACAGTAGCATAACAAGCAGAAAAACAGAACCTATTTTAGCATTAGGTGCTGAAATGTGCTCTGTTTATATAAATTCTTAACTCACAAATTTATTTAATTAGTATCTAAATTAAAAGTAAAGAATGATATTACAATGGAACATTAAGAAAAAAAAAAAAATACATCTACAAAGCCAGTTCTTCAGTGAGGTGGAAATACTGGATATATTGAATTTCTCACTACACCCATGTCAAGTGAGCTCCGAGGTGATACCAGTGATAGCCGATCTTGAATTGTTTGAACTATTATAGAGATGGCAACTATTAAAAGAAAAAAATTCCATATAAGGAGATCAAAGCTTTATATACAAAATGACAATCACAAATAATACTATATATATGTGTGTGTGTGTATATATGTTACCGTGAAAGACCGAAATTGGAGAATGTCGACTTTCAACGGAGAATATCAACATTCACCAAATACGTCGGTGAAAGACCGAATATTTCACTACATTCTTGTATATTTGGACCCTCACCGGTGTATGTCGACAATCACAGATATGCTGTGGTGAAAGTCGAAAAGAGAGGTCATAAAGTGCCATAATAGTTTAAGTTGTTGCAATAAATAAGATTTGAATCACATAATTTAGTAAGTTTTTTATTACTGTTATTTTATTTTCTCATTTAGAACGTACTGTATAATTAAGTAAGTTTTTCGCACCAGTGTGTTTATTCGCAACTGAATCACATAGAAGAAAATATAATATTGTTATATGTTCAACATTCACCATTAGTACATGGTGAATGTCGACATTGACTGGGGTAAGTCAGAAATAAGAGTATTTGGAAAATATTTCGGACATACACCAAGAGACTATGTGAATGTTTACATTCACCGGTGAAAGTCGACATTCTCCAGATTTTGGTGTTTCACCGTAACATATATATGTAAAACATAAAAAAATACGATGGCTTTGCTCTTCGCGAACACATAAACTTTAATTAATTTTCTGCAATTCAGGATCTTCCCCCTAGACCAGTACTTAACCGCTACTATAAATAACGAATATGCGCCATTTTGCGTCAGAAGCTCGCCTCTCCTCCTGTGCTTTACATTTCACTGTTGCTTGATCTATCTTTTGTTAGAAATAGTAATCACGCATAAAGTTTAACTTTAGTCGTACTTTGTTTAAACTACTATTGAATATGTGATTTAGAGAATTTCATATGAAGTAAAGCATGATCTATGGGAAAAATTGAATTAAAGTTATGGAATAAAGATGTACCATTAAAAGCTAAATCAACTTGCTTGCCATGCTTTGGTCTAGCTGATCTGCTATGTGTTTGCTGCTACTTTCTTACTACAAAGTTATCGAAAATATAGGCCTTTTGGAACAAGCACATTTAATGTGCCGACTTGTGTGTAACCCCAACATGTTGCTAAAAATAAAACTGAAGATTTAATCTGCCTTTGCCATCCAAATTTCTGCTCTTGAATATATTACAATTATATCACATATATATACTTTAACAAGTTGAGCGCGGCACCGACTTTGTTGTCCTTTCCGTTCAGCCGGTAGAGAGCTAAGCCGTATTTTTGTTTAGAATGTTTCAATACATTTCATTAAAACTAAATTTGATCACATTTCATTGAGACTATATTTATTTTTTTAACTTTAATACTGTCGGTCTCGCGGACCGACGCCAGCCAAATGAAAATTTCAGTGCCAGTCCCCAGGGACCGACGCCGGCCACGCGGAAAGTTCACTGCCGGTCCCTAATGTGTTAAAGGAATAAAAATTTGTAAAACATTTTTTCTCAATGCTCACGAAAACGTTTTCTCAATTAAGTTCCATAAATCTACTTAAAAAAGTCTGATTTATGTTTAAATTTCCTTTTTCAGCTTCCTAAGGAAACAATGGTAAGTAAGAAAAATTTTTAATACAAGCAATTAAAAAATCACGGTAAAACTTACAAATAAATTTATTTCACACACGCATCACATATTACAATAAGTAACAATGCACCACAGAACACCCAACCCCAGTGTACAAATTTAATGACTTTTCTTTTTAAATATATAAAATAACTTTTTTATGTTCACATAGAATATAGCCAAAAATTAATGATTATGTTCTACACAGCGAAAGACTTGATCTCATAGAAGAAAAAGATAAATCAAGCAACTTTTCTATAATTTCATAGCTATTCACGAAAATATGTATCCATTAAATAAAGAAATTCCAACAAAAATAAGTGACAAATTTGACATACTAATTCACATTTCATATTTTATGCATCTATTTTTGCTGGGATTTTATTGTTTAAACGCATTTGTTTTTGTGTTTTTGCTTTATTTTCTCACATAGAGACATTTTCATTTCATTTTTAATTATTTAATTCCACTACATTTGGTAACCTTTCTGAATAATGTTTAGAAAATATTTTCCATTTGGATAAAACTACACAAAATAACTGCAGAACTGGTTTTGCCAAAGGAATTTGAAAGAAAAGAAACTGAAATATTTTTCATAAAATTTCCTTCAGCATTTTAACAAATTAAAATACAAACATTGTTTATTTTATAATTTTATTTTTATAATTATTTGAATTTTAATACTTCAGTCTCTCTAATTTTTTTTTTTTTTTTAATTAAGGCTAAAAGAGGGCACACAATTTATTCTCCATTAAAATAACACATACTCTTAAATCTGAAGTAAAGGCACATTTCATCTTATTATAGTCCCTGGACAGTAAAACAATATGATTGAGATTCCTTCAATGGTCAAGATAAGAAAAAGTGTGAAGTTAGTATTGTTGCACTTGTTAACATACCAACAGAATTTACATCAAAATACCCATATTACAAATTATAAATATAACATGATTTTTCACTCTTAATATTTATTCATTTTCACCCAGCAGATAATCAATTTCCACTAACCATATTAATACAATTACAATAGTAAATACTGACAGTCTTAATATGCATAAAAAAGTTGAATAAACAATCATTTAATTTTTTAATATGAAATTACAACAATAAACTAACATACCTCTAAATCAAAAATACTTAGATTTATGTTAATTACAGTTAATTTGCATTAAAAATTTATAACTATTACTTTTTAGAATTATAAATACCATTCTTTAAAAGTTATTTAATAATAAATTAAAATAACCCCAAATACGAAAATTAACATTTCAATCAAATTAAATAAATTTAAAATGAATATTCAAAAACCAGAAACATTCATAAAATTTTAAACAGCAGTCATCATTTATTAATAACGATTTAATCATATGTATTTTTCATAATCAAACAAAAATTATGTTGATAATATATACATGAATTTATTTAGTTAGTTTTTCAATCTATTAAATAAAAATATTTGCAAGAAATCAAGTTCTGATTATATTTATGAAAGTAAATTTGAATAAGTAAAATAATAATTATCTCAATAATAAAAACATATTCAAGTTTATTTCTCACTACATATTGTTTATTGAGTTCATACATTAAATAGAATTTATCATGTTAAAATAATTTTTAAAAAACTTCAAAATAGGAGGGAAAATATATTAAGCCTCATAAAAATATTAATTTACAATGCTTCTTAATATAACTGATTATTACATTTTTCCAGAATAATTTGAATACCTAGCAGCAATTTTATATATGTTGAAGTACAAATGAAATTACGATTGATAATCCATTTGGAATACACTTTGGCAGCACTTTTCGGTTAGAGTAGTGAGAAGGGTATCCCTTATATTACTGCGAACTTGTTGTTTCATTTATCGCCAAGAGTGTGCTATGCCTAGTTTGTGCAATTATTTGATGTTTTTTTTTTTTTTTTTTTTTTTTTTTTTGTGTGCTATGCCTAGTTTGTGCAATTATTTGATTTTTTTTAAGTGAAAGTAGGTCGATGTGTACATGGATACCGAGTTTGTGCAATACTTTGTCTTGTTATTTTTGGCTTTACGTAGCGGCGCAAAATAACAAGTCAAAGAATTGCACAAACTTGGTATCCATGTACCGCCAATTTTCGTGAAGGGGTACCCATAAATATATTTTTACTCACTTTTCTTATAAACGATTTTATCCATAAGTGCAATATTACAAAAAGTTTGTTAGATTTCAATATTTCTTTGGTATTTCAAATTTGAGAAAACTTTTCTTGGAGTTTCAAAAGAATTTTTATTTATTTCCCTCTCTACATATAGTGCTTTCAAATTTATTCAGGAAGATGGAAGAGCCTACACATATACTGAAAATTTATGAAAAAACATAAATTTAAATTTGTTGTTGAGTAACAAGAAAATGTAAAAAAAATTACCACTTTCATTAACAATCTTCAGTTGTGATAGACATGGTAAATATGGTACACTATAATAATTTAAGCAACTAAATCAACATGGTGCAGTTGTTATAAGTTACGCCTGACAAGTTTAGGGTCTTACAACTGCTTACCTCATGATATAAAGATTTGAATCTTATCTCATGAGAACACGGTCACTAACAAAGTAACATAGTCACATCTCCAACTGATTGAGGCAGATGGTAGCGCCCTGGATGGAGAAAATCTCATGAAATAATGGATCCAACACAGCAAGCTATACAGCCCGTAGTGTCTCGGCAGACTATAGGGTCGAATCAGCTGGCCCCCTTCTAAGGACAACTGGTATGTCTAGAAACTTCTATAACCGGTGAATACTGTATTAACATTCTTCACATAAACTCTCTTATTCATCATTCTAATGGGTTTGGTGTTTCCCAACAAAATAATGAGCATTGCAAAATACACAATGACCAAATATTAGTCTGCTGTCATAAATTGCCCAACATCAGTAAATAAATTTGGGATGCCACACAAACTTCCACTGAACATGCAGATTCAATAATAATGAATATTACAGAACTACAGACCATGCTTCAAAAGTCATGATGTTCATTGCCTTACAGAAAGAGATCACATGTCATCTTGATTCTGTTATTCTGCAATCCAAAAATGGATCAATTAAGAATCAGATTGACAGTTCAGTTTTTATGGCACTGCAGTGTGTTTCTTCAATAATTTTGAAAATATTTAAATCAACACATTTAAATGCTGTTATGGAAAGGATAAAAAATCAGCAACAGATGAAAACAATTACTGGTGTTTACATGAAATTTATTAACCTTCAATTGAACTGAAAGGCTTTCAAGTATGCATGTAGTGTAATAAAATCTTAAATCATGGTAAAACTTACAAATAAATTTATTTCAAACACACATCACATATTACAATAAGTAACAATGCACCACAGAACACCCAACCCCAGTGTACAAATTTAATGACTTTTCTTTTTAAATATATAACTTTTTTATGTTCACATAGAATATAGCCAAAAATTAATGATTATGTTCTACACAGCAAAAGACTTGATCTCATAGAAGAAAAAGTTAAATCAAGCAACTATTCTATAATTTGATAGCTATTCACGAAAATATGTATCCATTAAATAAAGAAATTCCAACAAAAATAAGTGACAAATTTGACATACTAATTCACATTACGTATTTTATGCATCTATTTTTGCTGGGATTTTATTGTTTAAATGCATTTGTTTTTGCATTTTTGCTTTATTTTGTCACATAGAGACATTTTCATTTCATTTTTAATTATTTAATTCCACTACTTTTGGTAACCTTTCTGAATAATGTTTAGAAAACATTTTCCATTTGGATGAAACTATAAGAATAATAACAATTTTCTTTTGCTCTTAATTTGTACATCCTTTTTTTTTTTTTTTTTTTTTTTTTAAATGCATACGAAACTAAAATCATTTAGTAAAAAACAGTTTTTTAGTTTAAACATAAATGAATGACTGCAATGGTAATTTTTACCATTTCACTATTAAAGATACTTTTAGATAGAAGTTCCCAACTTAAGATGTGAAACAGAATTCGAAGTGATGTAAAAAAAGAGTAGCTTGTAGCTTTCATTAATATTTATATGTAATCACTCAGCACACTAACTAATAGTTTAAGAATGCTGAAAAGGGTGCAAACATAATTTCACTAAAAAAAATTCAATAAGTGGCCTCACATTTATTGATGGATATTTCAGCATGAATAAATATACTATGATTTATCAGTTGTCTTAAATTTTAAAAACATAGTATTTAACCTTAGGTGGAGTATACCACACAATTAGAGTCTGGGTATACCCATACGAGTATACCAATATATCTGGGTATACCCATATGGAATTGAGTGCCAACCCAGCAGGGAGATCCTCTCTGGCATCTCCCTGCTGGGTTGGCACTCAATTCCGTATGGGTATACCCAGATATATCCGGGGCAGAAGCCAGCTCTGCGGTTTAAACCCAATTAGAGTTGCTCTCCGAAGTAACCCGACTCCCGGGAGATCACATCAGAAGGAGACCTAGCAGCTATGGGCCTTGCACCCACTCTGGGTAATAGCCCCTGTCTAGGGGTACTTGCTGCAGAGTCAACCTCTGGAACACTCACTCCTATATGCCCCATTTTCAAACACCCACAGAGTGCAGAATTCAGCCTGGGCTTATCTTGGCTCGCTTGCAGCTACTAAGAGAATCTTTGTTCATTTATATGCTTAAATTCAGCGGACTGTATCGTCTGATCTGAGATCAACAATGTTTTAGCTTATTTCATGGCAAAGTTATACATGAATAATTGCATATAATTTCTCAACTCATACTTTGACACAACATTTATTGATTTAAAGCAAATTTCTCTAAAACTGAATAAAAAATGGAATGCATTAAGAATGCTGTTATCTCAAAACCTCACATATTTACCCTTACGTTTGTCCCTATTTAACATTAAATTTACTGAATTAAAAAAAAAAAAATAATGAAATTGGAAGAGAGGATTAAAAAAATGTCATGAATTAACTAAAGGACTAATATAAACTTTTGTTAATATAAAATTTAACAGTTGATTGACTTAGTTTGCTTGTTATGATATGTTGAAATAATTTAATATGAATTACATTACACATAAACCACACAAATGTTTATTTAGATATCACAAAATTTACTACAGAAATAGTGTTACAAAAACAATATGAAATATTCACTTCACATGTTTCATATTTATATTCACATATAAAGGAACTAAATACTGTATATAAAATCATTAACTTATAAAAAGCATCAGTATAAAATCACATCACATAATACGTGATGGGTTGGTTAAGAAAAAAATGTGCTGGCATGATTACTGATTGTGTACTACAGTTACAAATACTCGGAAAAATTCCAGGTAAGCAATATTTTAGAAATTTAAAAAAAAAAAAAAAAAAAATGAAGAATAAGGAAAGATATATAAGATAGCCATTTTGACAGTAGTTTTAAATTGTATTTTTTAGGGGAAAAGATACTTAGATACATTCACAAATTTCTAGACTAATTAAAATAATATATATATATATACTCAAATTCATTAAAAATCTCAGTTACAGAGTTTTTCCATTTAAATCATGCCATAAATTTCTTATTAATTTTTCGTACAAAAAATTTCTACATGTAATGCTTTTATGAATCGGCTTTTGTCATAATTTTCATTACTATTTTTGAATAGATTTTTACTCTAAAAATTTTAATTTACCTTTTCATTAATTGTAGAATATTTGAATTCACTAGAAAGTTACCAAACGAAAATTTTTTGAAACCGTTTCTCAGTCCTAGTTCATGAATTCACCAATTTCATTATTTCTAAGTTTAAAAATTGGTCAAAAAAAAAAAAAAAAAAAAAAAAAAAGGAGGGGCCTATTTGTTAAGATGTTTTTGCCAGAAATACAAAATCATCTCATCCATTACAAAATATCTGCTCAAGCAAAAAAAAAAAAAAATTGAAACTATATTACTTTTAAGTTTAATGACAAGTTACATATTTAGTTCACTGTCAATATACTCAAATCACAATAATGTTATTTTATAACATAATTCTCATGAAATGAGAGATGAGCTAATTTATATTTAAAATCAAATATTTTGATGCCAAAAGAAAAAATACCACAAAATAGTTCAGCACAACCAGTGTCTAATATAAATAGATTACAAACTGCCACAATTTGTAAACTTAAATTAAGCATTTATGCTTATAAATATAAAACTGATTACTGAAATAATAAATCAAACTGTACGGAATGCTGTTAGAGCTGGCCCTTCCCAAAGTATTAGTTACAAGTGATTTGACTACCTGAAAAAACGATTAACTTTTTTTTTTTTTATCAAACTTTTAACCTATGTATGAAAATTAAACTCGAAAAGCTACACTATTCATAGATCAGCATACAAATATCACATAAATTGATATCTCACAAAATGAAGAGTAACAATGAAAAGCATTGAGCTAGCTAAGTGTTGAAAAAATAAAACATAGCACAGCAAAGAAAAAGTAAAAAATAAATAAGCACTAAATTCCATAGTGATATAATACTAAAATATAAGAGAAAACTGGTTCTAATTTTAGATTACTTCTTGCTACCATTCAAGGCAGGCAGATAGGCTTCTGAAATAGACCTTTTTTAAAATTTAACCGGACAAGGTAAAGCACATAAGGTCTGTCTACCTCTTAGGTAGAGAGAAGAAATAATATTCAGCAGGATCGACACACAGTCTAAAAAGCATACAGGGCATTTGTTTTTGTAATGTTTGATAACAAAACTAAAGAACTACAGATTTCTTCAGTTTTGTTACCAGATTACAATAAGTTTACATTTTTCTTTTCAAAATGCATCATATTCTTAATTTGGTAATCTGCATGAGACAAAATAACCAAAAGGCTTTTTAATTTTTTAAGAAATTCAAGGCCCAATAATTATAAATTACATTGTGAAACTGATATTACTTTATCAAGACCATTAAATATATCTAAGAAACAGAGCAAAACAAATAATTTTTATAAAAGCTATTTGAAAAATGTTAATTCTTTTTTTTTTGAGGGGGGAGGGGGTAAGTTGAATTAAAAATTTTATTTCATTATTAATGATATTAAATGATACTATTAATCAAATAAAAACATTTACCAAAATTTTCATTTAGGAGCAAAAGCAAGTGCTTATTGGGTGGCATGTTACCATACAAATTTAAGAAATGAGACAGTCTCAAAATATCTGGGAATTAATACATATCTCTCTGAGAAATGCTATGCTGAAATTCTCTCTAACGTTAAAATTACAAACTTAAATTCTTAAAAAAAAAATGTGAGAGAAAGGAACACCTGCCACATTACAAAAACTTTTGCAGAATATAAGAAACAGAAGTGTTATTTCAAAGCATAGAATTCTGATACTATTCAATTTTTTTCTAACATCAGAGGACTTAAATAAATTCACTCTGTACACAGACAAAAACCAAATCTAATAATTTCCTTCACGTTGCCTAAAAAAATGCTTATTGAACAGAAAACATGAGATGATGGCAAAATCTGGAAGAAATAAATCTCAAATCAGTACTGAAAATAACTGAAACCTTTCTGTTTCTCAGTTATCAGATGATACATCAAATGTAAGGAAATTAAATTTCACTTCATTCTTATGCACAAATCAAAGAAAAGTTGATTCTGATAATTTCTAATTTCTTTCTTTCATTCTTTTTTTGGGGGGGGGGCAGGTAAAGTATACAAAGGTAACATTGTATTTTTTTATTTTATAATTTTTTAACATCATTATTATATGTCTTACAGAAAATATTTTCTATATAAATCATGACTTTTGAATATGCATGCAAAAATTTCACTTCAAAATTTCCCTCAGCTAGTTTAAAGCTTAATGATCATAAAACACATATAATCTGAAATAATATGACTATAATAATCTGAAAATGTAGAATTAAGTATGTTTCCACTACACTGATTCCATATATTTGGTAGTAAAACTTAACATCTTCACCAAAAAATACAAATATTCAATAATAAATAAATAAATGCATTTAAGCGTGTGTATACATAGCCATACAAACAAATTATTCAAATGCTCCTTACAGGCTGTATATTTAGCATGATAAATTAAAAATATTTTATTAGCTAAATGAGAAAACTTGTATGGGATAATAGAGGTAATTTAAATTCACTGCTCCAAAAATTATATTACAAAAGATTTGCATAAATCTAAAATTAACTATATTGCTTACTTAACTTCAATAACATCTTCATATTACTATTTTCCCACGACAAGAAATTTCACCATTTTGCCATTATTTGCAGCCATTATTTGGTGTTGTTAATAAGTACTTTAATATGAGAATTTATTGATGAAATTTTACAATCTAGGAAAACTAAAGGTATTAAAATTGCAAAGTATAAACAAAAGAAGTGTAACAATGAAAATACAAAGTTATCTCAAATGATATCTATGATGAAGTTTACTGAACCAAGCAATGATTTAAAGTTTATGGTGTTTCTCATAATTAATAAAAAATAATATTGAATCAAAATTTCTAAATATGTTTGACAAAAAGTAATATAAAAATTTAAACTATATTTCATATCCTAACAGTCATTTGATATTATACAAAATTAACTCAAAAATAATAGAATCATCTGCATAAAATGTTCATATTATGTATAATATGCAACTTCAGTATTTAATTCATCATGTAGTTGGGACTACAGGACTGGAATTGAAAGAAATCTGGTTAGATTTCATTAAAATTTGATTGAGTAGTTCCTTTTCTTTGATTTAGATTTCATTTAATATACCACATGGAAAATATTCATAATATAAAAAAGTCAAATTTTTATGACTTACATTAATATATAGAATGAATGCCAAGATTTTCATAGTATATTGATATTCTCGTTATAATTTAATAATTATGGGAGATAATAAATGTAAGAACACAGAAGAAAAATATAGTAGCGGTTACTGTTAAATATGCAGGTTAAAATAAAATCAAAAAGTCATTAAAACCAAATAAAATTATTCCAGAAATTCAGCTGCAAGTATCAGACAAATTCCAGTACCAGATTTTCTCTTAGCAACTATAATGTATGCAAATGGCATTTGAAAAACTACAAATTCTTTACCCATCAAAATGTCATTTAATAACGATTTTATATTGAACAGAGTTGTCTGAACAGTAAAACATCATTAATCATTATCAGTAATTAAAACCACACAAACATCAGCAATTTTAAAATTAGCACTACTGGGATTCTTTAAATCACGGTACAGATTAATTTCAACAAGACAATTTCATTTTTCAAATTCAATCTTAACCCTTTCACCGTCCTCTCCTGTCCAGGAAAATTTCTCCCCAGCGGCCCTTTGTTTTTCGCAGCATGTAATGTTGTTTTCTCAGTACATACATAACTTTCGTAGTGGATGAATTTAAATTAATATTAAGTAAAATTATAAGGAAATAATGCATAATGGAAAAGCAATAATATACCATCTTTTTCTGAAAATAAGACATCCTCCGAAAATAAGCCCTATCGTGATTTTCGGAACTTTTTGTAAAATAAGACATCCTCCGAAAATAAGCCCAACGTGATTTTCGGAACTTTTTGTAAAATAAGACATCCCCCGAAAATAATCCCTAGTTAAAATAATGTGACAAAAAGAATTCGTTACAAAATGCTGTTGATTTATTAAGTATAAGTAATAATATGTTTAGCTTTCCTAATACTCGTATTTCAAAGAAATGTTTGAAACAAAATATTCCAAGAAATTAATTGTTTACCTCTATAGTTCGTTTCAAATTAATTCTTGGAATTTATCTTAACCAGTTAAGCATTTGCCCCGAGAGAGATACGTTCACAGGAAAGGCATTGTCATCCGTTAGCATCGGCAGACTCTCGTCGGGGTGAAATTTGGGCTGAACCATAACCTCCAAGACACATACGACGCAGCGAACTTTTTTCAACCCCCACAGAATGAGTCGAAAATCAAATGGGGTGATTGATGGGTTACTCATCTTCTCAGCGGTATCGCATTAGGATCACAGCAGGGCTGTTTCAGGAAAGTAAAGGATGGGGACACTTTCTTCCAATAGCTACCTCCTCAACATATCTTATGAGATCCACAACAGCTTTCTCTCTTTCTATTAACAAACAAAGGGATTTGAATGCTATCCTTTTGATTCTTAATGATTCAATTCTTCTCTTTTGTTACAGGCCATCAAGAAATAATAAAACAAAATTCAAGGACATTTCAAATACTAGCTAATGCCCTTATTTTTACTTTATATAAAGCTTTTTCTTGACAATTAAAAATTACATTTACATTGTAATAGATTGCAATAGATTTGGGGTTGGGTGCAGGAAGTGAAAGTGAGGTTGGATGCAAAGGGAAAAATATCTGCTCTAAGGACTACACCAGTCTTTGTGTTTTATGTTGCCCTTTAGGGGGTCGTTATTCACCATCCTTCAGTGTGACAGGTACGCTCTTCAATCTGATTTGAACAGAACTTCTAAATAGGCTTTCACAGGTGGTGAAAGGGTGAAACAAATACTCTGAGCCCAGTTTTAGACACAAAAAGTTTACCTTTGGATGTGAAAAATGGCACGAAATGTTTGCGTTTTTCCTAATGGCGAACTGGTTAAAAATACAACATAAGGCAGCAGTCTACATTGAGCGACAGTGCAGGTATACAACGTTCATTCATTTCAGTCTTGTAAGTCTGATTATTTCCTCATACGTAATTTTATTTAAAAATAAAAGTAAAAAATTTTTAACCCCAGTTATAATGAGTACAAAACGAAAGAGCTATTCCGTCGAGTACAAAAAGGGAATCGTGGAAGACTCCAGGGGTGTAAATCTTGTAGCATTCTGTCAAGAGAAGATGCTGGATCTCCGTATGGTTCGTAAATGGCGTGCAGACTACGATTACCTGTGTCAAATGGTGGACCAAGGAAATGAGAAAAAACGTAGAGTTGGATCAGGTCGGCAGCCGTTATTTTCTGAGTTGGAAGATTGCATCTGGGAATGGATTGCAGGCAGGAGAGCAATGGCTTTGGTTGTGCGCAGGGCTGATATTCAAAAATTTGCCCTTGAAACAGCAATTGAATTTGATACATCCACAGAAGAATTTAAAGCATCATCACACTGGTTGGACAACTTCCTTAAACGATATGAACTGTCTCTAAGGAGATCAACAACATTGTTTAAGCTGAAAGACAATGAAGTTGTTAAGCGTGCACTTGCGTTTAAGCTTTATGTTGATGGCATCGATTTTTCGAAATACCAACTCTCCAACATGATTGCTATGGATGAGACTGCGGTATTCCTAGGCCAAGGAGCTCAAACGACAGTTCACCACAAGGCTTCTTCATCAATTTACATTTCTTCTACCAGTTACGATAGTGCACGTGTTACCTGTATTTTGGCGATTTGTCTAGATGGCAAGAAAGTATCGCCATTTTTAATCACTAAAGGTAAAAAAGACCAGATTCAACGTGTTTCAGGAATTTATGTCATTGAAAGTGAAAAAGCCTAATGCACCCAAGCAGTTATAAGAAAGTGGGTTGATTTTATGCTGCCACCACTGTTGAGGGGTCAGAATAGAGGTTTACTAGTTTGGGATTCAGCCAGTACTCACCGCGCTAAAGACATGAAAAACTTTCTTGCTGAGAGGAAGATTGATCAAATAATGATTCCGGCAGGAATGACTGGTTACCTCCAGACACTTGACATTGCTATAAACAAGCCATTTAAGGATCATTTGCAGATGGAAATCAATGAATATATTGAAAACAGAATGGTGAGAAATCGTCGAGTTAATTTTGTAAAATCAGGCTTACAAGAAGTTGTGAATTGGGTAAAAAATTCATGGGACAAAATAACTGATAGTGATGTTTCCAATACACTACGAACAGGCTATTTAGACAAGAAGTACTCATTTAATGATACCTATATCGCAAGACATGAGAGATTCGGACCAATGATTCAACAGGAAATGGATTTAGAAGAAAATCAGAATATAAATCAGAATTTTATTTATGACGATGTTCTAGAAGAAGATGACATGACTGTAATTGAATAAATTTAAATTTCTGTATTCTGTGTAAAATAAATATTAAATAAAAATATATAAATATACTTTTATTTTTGCCTTCCCCCGAAAATAAGCCCTAGTGCGTATTTTGGACCAAGGAAATGAGAGTAAAACAGTGACCAAAAAAAGAAAGTAAGACAGTGTCTTATTTTCGGAAAAAGACGGTATCTGCTTATTACTAACAGCAGGATTAATTTGATAACATCTGATCCAGGCGGTCCACTCCTCCCATTTTGTTCTTGTAATCTTTTACAATTATTGGTTTTTTACAATTATTTTCCGTGTTTCAACATCAATCATCGAGTTATTATGGACTGTACTCATCAAACATATATCCTTCTTGTCTTTCTAATTCACAACCTCATTTTTTCTCTTTTTCTGCTGAGTAGACGTTGAAGATTTCTCACTGTCTTCTATCTTATGTAAAATGGTGCAAATATTCATAAAACCCGGGAGAGGATTCAATTAGAAATAGAATGCCTGATTAGTACTGCCCTCTAAGAAGTATTAGAAAAAACAAAAATAAAAACTCAAACAAGTAAACATTTAGAAAGTGTTTTAAACGTTTAAAAGTTTTAAAATGTAGAAGAATGCTTGAAGCATGTTACGGCCACCCTGCAGAAGTTTCACTTGAACGTGCTAGACACGTTACAGACGACGGAGAGGTTAAAATGTGTTCTTGAGGTAATTATGAAAATTATAATTTCATTAGACACTAAATTTGTTTGGTTCAAATTTATGAATATATTCACAAGCTACTATTCTGGCGCAAGTTAGAAATTTTTTTGCACATCTAAGACCTACTGCTTTTTAAATTTCTTTCTCTCTTTTTTTAAAGCCCAAAGGGGCAATTAGTCCAGAAGGGCTATTCATTTTGTTTTGGCATTTTACATCATAGAGACATCAAATTTTGAATAACGTACTCCTCCACTTGAATATGGGCATCTGGCAGCCCAAATTTGGAATCCCGAATTTGTTTTATTATCTATTTAATATTTTGTAAAACTTCAACGAATTTTTATGATTAACAAACTCAACAGTTTCAAAGTGAGAAATGGCAACACTGTAGGGGAGGGAGGAACTGCATTTTATCTCTACTGCACAAGCCCGTGTATCAGAAATTCTAAAGATAGGCTCTTTTTAAATATTTTGTGATATTGCTCTTGAACTGAATTTTATGGTTAAAGTGCAAGGAACATGATTTTAACAAATAAAGGTAACACACAGAACATTAAAAAAATGTCCCTTAATATAAAATCTTTTATTCCTCCCCCCCCCAAACAGAAGTAAAAAAAATTCTAATAACATAATGTTCTTTTTAAATAAACACACATTGTTGTTCATTGCAGAAGAGAACTGTGAAAGTACATTCTGGGACACATCTAAAAACATTAAAGTATGCTAAAAATTCGATAGCACAAAAAATTACAGGGTAAATAAATAAAAATTTAACAATTTTATTTATTTACTTTAATTTTAGTATTCTATCTATTTGTGAATTTGGATTGACTGAGTTGGGAAATAACATACAATCGAAGTTTCTTGAAAATGTACGTAAACAGACTTCAAAAATAAATCACCAAATTTAAGCATGAAATAATATCAGGTATGAAATCTGGGAATGAAGAATATATTTCTATTTTTGAATTCATTGAAAATAAATTTGTCTTGAAAAGATAGCATAAATAAAATTTCAAATTTATGAATATGATATTAATATGCAACAGAGGTAACACAAATTTGTTAAACAATTACTTCAATTCATTCATATCTCATTAACTGCAACTTAACACATTATGTATCAAACTAGCCAATATAAAGGCATTTTTCCTACATTTAATGTGAACTATAAAAACTGAATACCACAGAAATAGTTTGAATATTAAATGACTGTGTTCAAACCAGCAATTACTACATAAGGAGATACTAATTTACTTATATGCTATTTTAATGCTCTTATATCAGAAAATAATATGTTTTCAAAAGATTCAATAGCATATACATATTAAAAATGTAGCTTAAAAATTTTATTATAAGGTATGACAAAGCATTAAGTGTTCATTTTTTAAAAAAATTACCTTGCTTCTATTATAATAGCAATTTTTCATTACGAAGAGGTAATTTCATCAAAACATGATAGCTAAATTAAAAGCAGTTTGGGAACATGTACCTTTCCCAGTTCCTTTTGTTCTGTATTTCTTTATTAAGTTTTTTTTTCATAATGACACTGCATGCATACTGATTCCATAACTGGAATGTATAATAAAATGTTCAGGGTGGACCACCTTAAAGCTGAGCAATAACAATTTTTATAATTTAGAACCATATCATTTTACTACTATTCAAAATCAAATCTATTTAAAAAATTATGATTGTATCATTTTATTAAATTCAAAAAGTGTCAATAGCTGTAATAAAAATATTGAAAGCTTTTTTAAAACTGAGTTTAACATGTGGAAATTTTCATTAGGGTACACACAAGGTAAAGCTACTTCTGGAACTAATTTTATATGATGAAAATGAAATGAAGTGAAATAAGTGACATTGCAAATAAAAAATAACTTCAAAATTCATTAGAATACTCAAAAGGTAAAGCTATTTCCAGAAATTTTTAGATGATAGAAATGAATAAAGTGAAATAAATAAATAATACTGCAAATGAAAAATAACATAGTAAAAGATAACTATAAAAAATATTACATACACATACACTTGCATGAAAAATTTTATTGTGTAATAAGAACTGGTAATAATTCCATATTAACAAATCACATGATATAAAAATCGGAGGTTTCATATTCATATCACATTTTTACATTTTTGCTTTCTGCTCACAACTAAAAGCATTATGTATGTAATCTTAACTTTTTGCTAGCATGGAGAAAAAATCTATCACAAGATAAAAGTATACAGGACATTACAATATGCAACATTAGCTTTACTTAAGAAAGCCATTACAATATTTGTTTTATACATGCACCTTCTACTTTTTGAAATTTCTATCATCACTTCTAGTTGACAGTTGTTACAAAAATTTTAATTAACATAAATGTCTGAAATCCTATCCTCACCTTCTCAAATTACGAAAAACAATACAAATTTAAAAAGAAACTATGAAGAAAACTTATTTTATACTTAACATTTTCAAACCTGATGTTTTTGATGTCAAATTTTGCTTTCTCACATTAGCGGAATATACAGCACAATTTTTTTTCAACAAAAATTAGTTTTTAGAATATTATTCAGTATAATTTTTATACATAACCATTTAATGAAATACTTTTTACTATATACCTTAAAAATTAGTTTTTGTTTTATAATTAATAGTATATCAAATGATAAACAAAATTTGTTTTATAAGATGCTTCTCCAAGCACACAAGTAAATGTATTTCAAAACATTCTTTGGAATATAAGTACTTATGTGTTAGTGCAATGACATTAATAGAAGTTACCAAATTTTGAAAATGTGCCAAACTCTTAAAAACCACATGCAAGGCCATTCTTCAGTTTCCACAAGCTCTATTTCCATTTGTATTCTTTGTGCCCTATTCCAAGATCCAGTTTTCATAAAAAAATAAAATCATGATTTTTTTAATCATAAACTCAATTTTTAAATGCACATTTGTGTGAATTACCTTCAGTGCACACTTTGTTAAAATTCTTGCAGGAGTACAGTCTTTTGCAGCAAAAACTACTAAACAGAACAACTGCTTTGAATTTATTCTTAAAGCAATCACAATGAAATTTCCACCGAACGAAACAAAATTTGGTTATAAGTTGGTTTAGATTGATTTTCAAGATAAATACCTAATGAAATATGTATATAACAGTACAGATGTATGCAGTAAATATTTATTTGCAATTAGAAGTCATCATACTTTCTCATTCAATTCCTTGCTATAAAAATTATTTAACTACTTAAGACGGTTGCATTAATATGCAAGAACAAAATATAAGTATTATTTTTAAAATTTCATAATGTTGTTCACTCGGTAACTATTACTGCCTAAACATAAAGCCCAGTATTGGGAACTATGGCACTAAATGCAGAAAATAGATTACCAATTTCCCATACCAAATGCATCATAAATGCTTTTTACAACTGACAAGTTAAGCATCAGGTTAAAAAACAGTTCTCGTGTTCACTTCTAACATACTAATACATTCAGCATTTAAAATAGCAGACAATGGTCACTTAAAAAAAAATGACAATGATGTACTCATTCATTGCCAAAAGAAAGTGCCAAAGTGATGATAAGTCATTTTTTCTTCCCCATCAAATTAAAAACAAAATCGCAGTAGCCAGTATAACAAATAGCTGGCATATGAAATCAATTTAATATATAATATTATAACTAATCTAACATGCAGAACAAATTGCCAACAACTTAGTGAAGGTGGGAAAAAAAATCAGTTAACTATCTAACATCTCAAATCTGCAAAATGTTTAGAATTATTCATTGCATAGTCAATTAGTTCAAAATCTAGCTCCTAAGATGGAAAGAATCTATTAAGAGCTAGATTTGAACTATCTGACTATGCAATGAATATGTTTAACACAAAAACGCACGCACCCAACACTAAATCATTAATCATAAAATCTAGGATTCAAGGAAAACTCAAAAACACTTTTACTGGCACACCAAAAACAAATCAGTGGTGAAATGCAATTACTTTGAATTAATGAAAGACAGATGAAAAGAAATCTAACACATATAAAATGTAAAGATATACTCTAGGAATAAGCTCACAAGTTTTAGAATATTATAAAAAGCAATTTAAAAGAGTGGTTTCATATTCTTATATTAGACAAGGAAAAGAAGGGGGGAAATGTGTGTGTGACATGGTCTCACTCAGCTGATCAATGTTTATAAGTGTTTACCTACAACATTATGTATATTGAAGTTTTTGATTAATTTCATGAGTTGATTTATCTTGTAAACTTTACTGCTCATTGCTGCCCAGAGTTATATTGTAAAATAAAATAACTAATCCACATTGTTTAGTCTTTATTAGTCCAAGGCGCATTTTGTCCAGGACTATTAATTTCATTCTGGCATTTTGTGTTGATTTACTAAAATCGTAATTTCACTTTTCAAATTGTTCCAACCAAATATTATCGTCCTGTATTATATTTAAAGAAATTAAATAATGAAGAATCTGCATAAATGTATGTACATTTCTCGCATTGTGATAAAACAACGATACATAGAGCCATCGAATTTTGAATAACGTAATCATATTGCAAATATGGGCATCTGGAAGCCCAAATTTGAAATTTGGAATTTGTTTCATTTTTGATTTCATATTTTGTAAAGCTTTAATGAATTTTTTATTAACAAACTCAAGGATTTCAAAGCGAGCAATGGTAACATGCACAGAAAAAAACATTTTTATCTCCAGAGTACGAGACTGTGTATTGGAAATTCTAAAGACATACTCATTTTAAAATTATTTTGTGACATTGTTCTTGAACTGAATTTTATGGTTTAAGTGCAAAAAATACAAAATGTTAAAAAAATGCCCCTTTGGACGTAATTTAAAATTTGAAACTTTCAGATATTTTAAAATTATTTAATTTCATTTAATCTTATCACTAAATCTCAAAATGTACACAAGCTTTAAAGTTGGATGTATTCTCTACTTTTTAATTTTCCCATTCTGATTTCAATGCAATTCATATCATAGTGAGTTTCGCTTGTTCGATTTGTATGAGAATCAGGTGCTTATTAGTGTTTAAGAAAAAAAGAGGCATCTGTAGTGTCATAATGCACGGCAAAGCATGTAATGCTAAATAAATAAATAACAAATAAAAGAAAAAAAGTGTCAAATTTGCCCAGCAATTTACTCAGAAAGAAAGAAATTTTTAATGGGCTCTTCTGAAAATAAGATGCTCAACGGAAGTTAATGACAGGTGAAGGAATGAACTGGGCTGAACGAACTCGTAAAAGACTAACCCTCTTCTTTGCAGCTATTACAAGTGGAGATCTGAAGCTGAAACCCCTACTAATTAAACACTCAGACTTGCCAATTAAATCCAGATCTTTTAAAAAACAGAATTTATTAAATCAAAGTTGCCCGCCTTGTCGAAAAAGAACTTAAATGCTTCGGCTCACACAATCATTTTGCAAAATACAGATAAACTGAACTGATAAAGACTTGCCAATGAAATTTAAGCTATTGCTTGATAATGCCATTGGTCATCTAAAAGATATGGAAGAGGAATTAAACTGTAAAAATGTTTTGAAGTCTGTTCATTTTCATCTGACAAGGGAGTAAGAAAATTTTTGAAAGACAAGTTTGATGTTGTGGAAAGTATCACACTTCATAATTCAGAAGGCAAGGTTAGAAGTTTTTCAAAAAGGATGATTCAACTTAAAAAATTCTTTGCTTTACCTACAACAAAATGAACTTGAGGATGACAATGGTCTAGAGGTGGATGAGAAGGATGTGGAATAGCTGCTAAGAACATC
Organism: Stegodyphus dumicola; assembly: GCF_044657685.1. Classification (NCBI taxonomy): domain Eukaryota; kingdom Metazoa; phylum Arthropoda; class Arachnida; order Araneae; family Eresidae; genus Stegodyphus; species Stegodyphus dumicola. The sequence goes on along the minus strand of NC_140776.1, from coordinate 179,506,877 downwards.
AAGATGAATTCACAACAAAACAACTGCACTCTCTCTTTGAACAGGACATGATAAACACTAGAAGGAAGTATTTTCTATGGAGGAGAAGGAAAATACAAAGAAATCAATTCATATTGTGATCACTGAGCAATTTCTGAAGAAGTAAGAAGAGGAATGTTTCACAGCCAAACAATGGCATCCCAATCAAGCTAAAATAAATACAATGGCAGATTTACTTAATGACAATGCTATGCTCTATTTCAGAACTATCCTACGTCTTCAGAAATTTAATTATGCTATTTCTCAGTTGTGGACTAGCCTCAGAAAAGGATTGAAATTATCCCCATAGCCTCACAATAAGAAATGCCCTAGAAGGAATTACATCTATTATGTGAGGCACTACAGAACTATCAAATACATATTTTTAATGTAAATTTTGGTTTTAAAATATGGAAGTTATTAAAACGGATATACGTCTTCATATCATCATTTTCAACAAACATAGAAAAACTGCCTATTACTATTACGAGTACTTTTGTATAAGTACCAACATACATCAGTGACAGAAAAAATACATAAATTAAATGTATAGTATAATATAAATGTTTAGTTCTGCATATAAAAAATAGAAAAAGTTTTTTTCCCTCTAAAAAAGTGCTCAAATATATATGGCAATTGGTCAGAATATGTCTCCAACTCACAAGAAACGCTTTCATTTAGACACACAAATTTTTATGTTTTCAGGATCAAAAGTATTAAAATAGTTTACTTAATTACAAGCTAGAAACACTGTGAAAACAAATAAGGCTGACCATAAAGCACAGCAGTAAAATAAAGCAGAAGGAAGACAAAATTAAATTCATAAAATTCAACATCCATACTTCACTTCCACAATAACAATACCAGTAACAAAACCATAAAATTTTCTTGCATGTTTCTAATGTTATTTAAAAATAAATAATAAAAATTAATAAATAAATAATTCACTTGTACATTTAATAAGTAAAATGCAATATTGAAATTTAGATATGATTCATTTGAGATTGAAAATTGCATATTAAGATAGTACACTAAAAATTTTTAACCTGAATAATGAACAGAATTTCTCAATAGTGCTTTATATTGAATGGTTACAGTGGAACCTCAGATCACAAACAATTTGGTTCACAAACAAATCATCTGAACAAAAAACACCTCAAATGATAAATAATACTGAATTGGCTAACACTCAAGTTGGCAATAAATGATTTTCAAAATTGTTTTGCGGTAACCTTAGATATGAAATCAATTAAATATCTAAGAAATTCTAGAAACATCATTTTAAAATTTTCTATTACTTAATTCCTAAGTGACTCACAGCACCACGAATTTGGCCTGAAGGAAATTATGGCCAGACTGTGTTGCAGGAAGATCCTGATGAAATTTATGTCAGACATTTCATTGCTAAGCAAAACCATGGGTTTAAAATAAACAATGAAGACACTGAAAAGTTGTTAGAGGATCATAAAAATGAATGCAATGAGAAAGAACTAAAACAGCTTTAGAAGTAGCAACAAAGGTGATTGCAAAGTTAATTATTTCAGAAGAAAAGCAAAGAAGACAACATGAACCTAATTCTTTGATCTGTGAAATCTGAACAAAATTGGATTAAGATGCAAAGTTTTATATAATGATATCACTCTAATAAAGCAGCAGTATGCTACACTTTAAGAACTTTAAATGCTAATGTCATGTCTCACATTAAAGAGATCTTAAAATATAGACAACAACAAATCACACTACAAAAATTTTCATAAGGCTGAAGTACGCTCGAGTGAAAGTAACAGACAAAAAAAAAAAAAAAAAAAAACTTACCCGATGCTTTTATAGAAGGTCATTCTTTATTCAAACAATAACATCTCTTCCTTTTATCTGCCTCATCACCTTTCACTTACATTTTCCATTTTCCTTTGTATGGGTTTGATAAAATTAAATTTTCGTCTACTTTATCTATTTAATATAGTGTTTGCCTTCTATTTTTCATTATTTTTTTAATCCGAAAGAGGCTTCATCCCTGAAGGACTATTGTTTTCATTTCGTCATTTTGCACTGGTTCACTATAAATATCCATTTCACTTTTCAAACTGTTGCCACCAAATGTTAGAGTCCTACATTATATTTCAAGAAATTAAATAATGAAAAATCTGCATAATGTATGTACATTTCCCGCATTGTGATAAAACAATGCTACATAGAGCCATCGAATTTTGAATAACGTAATCCTACTGCGAATATGGGCATGTGGAAGCCCAAATTTGGAATTTGTTTTATTATCGATTTCATATTTTGTAAAACTTTAATGAATTTTTTATTAACAAACTCAATTTTTTAAAGCGAGCAATGGCAACATTGTAGAGAAAAACATTTTTATCTCCAGTGCACGAGACTCTGTATTGGAAATTCTAAAGATATATTCAATTGAAAACTATTTCGTGATATTGCTCTTGAACTAAATTTAATGGTTTAAGTGCGAAGAACGTGATATTTAATAAATAAAGGTAACAGACAAAATGTTTAAAAAACACCCCTTTGGACATAACTTAAAATCTAATAGCTTTCAGTTTTTTTTTTTTTTTTTTTTTTAAATGAGCTTGTGCACAAGGTGCTGTTCTAATTTTTAAATAAGCAATCATCTTTGGGTAGAAGTGAAATTATCTATTTTATATTAATAGGTGTGGGCTAAATAGTTTTTGTTTCCTAACATTTCGGATGATAAATAGCCTTCAAGAAGAAATTATATTCATGAACCAAGGTTTCACTGTACATACAATGTGTTTTTCTTAACATAAAAATGTTTAACAAAATGTAACACAGTTTGATGATTAGTCTCATTCAAATAGTTAAGCAAATAGATAAAACTGATAGCTATCAAATAAGATAAAAAAAGTATATTAATTTATTATTATGAATGTAATAATTAAGGTATAATGACATATATATATATATATATATATATAAAGTGTAAAAGTATCCAGAAAACTTACAAATGAGAAATAGTGAAATGAAAAAATATTTAATTAACAAACTATTAAAATTATCACAGAAAGGTATTTATTAATTTTTTGTTTCTCTCAGGAAATTTTGTAACTAATTCACAGCTTATTTACTTTTATAAGCAGTTCATTAGCAATAAGTATTTAAATATACATTGCATGCCATAATAAAAAATATGTGAATTGCTACTTTGACCTTTCAAAGTACACAGAAATAAAGACTGATCTTTTTATAACAATGCATACACTGAAAAATAAAAGTAGACAGTTGTTTTACCATATGCATAATTTTATTTTAATCCATTTCAAAATTTTAAAATCTTATTTTGTTAAATATCAACAAGCATTACGTGAGGAAATAGATTTAATATTTGAAAATCCAAACAAAATAATACTCTGAATTTTATGCAACAACTCATGCCTAGCCAATGACAGAAGTCACAGATGCAGCGTTAAAATAGGAATGATTACACCAGGTGATTAATCTTCATAACAAAATATATAAATAAAATCGAATAAAATAAAGATCATATTCATTTGCACTTTACAAAAATTTTAACATTAAAAAAATTTTAATTTATGGCAAGTGTATGTGATACAAAGATTGTTAATACTCCCAATTATATAGTTATATAATTTAAATAATCCTTTAAAATTAGATGATCATGTTGTGCTCAGAAAACTAACAACAGAAAAATATTCTGTCTTTATGTCTGGACTGATAAAGTAAATGTAAAGGCGAATAAAATTTCACATGAGCTGTTATTTTCATTTATAAGTAACTCTATTATAACTGGATAAAACCACATTTAGTAAATTTGGCACAGGCTCGCAACCTTTTAAAAATGTCAGAAATCTAGGACCAGCACAGCCACACTGGACAAGAGAATGAAATTGCAAAATTTTTAGAATTTAGAAAAGCAATGACCAGTATAGGAAAAATAAAATTTTTGAAATTTAAGAAAGGTAAAAAATTTTTTGAATTTAGGTAAGCATAGGGCAGTAGAATTTAGGATCTGTAAAGATTGGAACAGATGACAAAGTGTTTACTGCCGGCCCTGCATGTACAGAATTCACAATCAAAGCTTAGCCAATTTCAAATCATCTTCACTATGATTTAATTCAACAACTTTTCCATACTAAATAGTGATTTAATTCATGCACTGACTTATTTTAATAAATTTTTTTCATATGTTAAAAGTTTTTAATTTTCATAAATTTAGATGAACAAAAAATCCATTTTAGAAAACTTATCAGTGGCTTCGTGTAACTTTTCAATGAAAAACTGGGCAGGTTGCCAAATGTAATTATAGCCTTTTGATTTAAATATGCATATAAGATTCAATAAAAATCTGGTTTATGTTGCTACTTAATTCATTTACTTGGAAGCCTATTGTGACTATGAAAATGTTAAAATAAAGGGAGGGGGAAAAAAAGAGGTTGTCACAACTATTATCTCTGCCAAATAAACATTAAAAAAAAAATGTTTGCTTAATAAACACTTAAAAGAATCTTCAATTATGTATTAGCTTTCTTAAAATAAAACAACATACAAACACCAAAATACTCTATCTGGTGCAAATCTTCAAATGAAGAAAATGATTCTGAAAACCAATTAATCCCATGTTTTACAAACAGATCCAAATTATTATTTAACATGACAAAGGCCTAATCGCACCCCCCCCCCCACAAAAAAAAATTCAAAGCTAATTTTCTGTCTGATGGAAAGGATTTAAAAAAAAAAAATCCATAAATAAATAAACAATAATGTAAATTTTTACCATAACTTATAATCATACTCATTTATACTTACTCATTATTATTATGCTATATATTTTGTGTTATATATGCATAAATTAGATATATTCTATTCCATATGAGATAATATAATATATACAATTTACAAAAAGACTGGTTTTGAAGCTATTCCCTTTAACATCCGAAGTTGAGTATTATTACTTCCACTACATGCAAAACTTATCTCATCAAAATAGCAGATGCTGCCATAGATAGATATACACGCTTACTTATGTATAAGTTTTTAGAACAAAAAGAAATTATTTCTAATAGATTGTCCTATCTGAAGAAAAATGTGTAGATTTAATAAACTGTGTCTTATACATTTGGTTACTTTCTAACAACAGCTCTGCCATTTGTTAGCCACAGTAATTTGCTGTTCAAGTAACCAAATACATATATATTTCATTCTGTATCTTGTATGCCTTTTCAAAAGTTGTTCAAAATACAGAATTAATTATATATGCCTATCTCAGTAAACATGTTATGAATGGCCTATTAACTTAATATATACTTCTGTTTAGCTTTCAGGTTCTAACGATTTGGAAATCAATATTTTTTATGAATTTCTGTTAAAATGCTTATTGCTTTCATTTCCAATTAAAGAACATTCCTTCTCCATATATTTGAGAGAAAAAGGGGAATGATTCAAGCATTGAATAAATATTATTCCTAATAAAATTTTGTATTTAACAGCTACAACAATGAAACTGAAATCCTAAGTTACTCATCGAAAAGTGGTCAAAATGTATGGCATATGATCAGAAATATCGTTCTGTGACTCTACATTGGGCCACTAGAACTGACCTACTTAAAAAAAAAAAAATCTAAAAATCTAAAATCAAGTAGATTTCAGTTGAATGTTTATTATACAGAAATAGTGGAACTCATTTTCTTTCTCCCCCCCCCCCAATACAGTTTGAGACATCACAAGTTTGCATAAGTTAACATTTCTCATCACAAAAACAGTTTAGTTTCATATTTTTGGGTTTTACAATCATACATATACATGAATGAAAACTTCTTCATTCCCATTAAACAAAATCAGTTTTCACATTTCGCACCGCAAGGATACAAGTTTATGTCAGTTTTCAAGTGATAAAGTCAACTATAAAAAAATCAGGATTCATGTTAGCACACTAATTTTTGCAGTACTAGAGAACATAAAATTCTTCTGGTGATGTAAAAGATCAATTTTTATGTATTCATTCAAAACATGTTTTGAAATCTGCTTCAAAACATATTTTGATCTCTTTAATAAACACGGTTGCTAAACATTTTATTAGATTCAAAAACAGATGATTGCATTAATACATACAAATGAAAAACCTTTACAGATTTGAGTAACTGACACTGAAAGTATACAGCATTAGAAATAATATGTCACATTTATATACAGTCAAAAGTCGTTAATTCGGACACCCATAATTCGGAATGATCTATAATCCAGACATCAAAACTAAAAACTTTCTGCGCATGCGCCACGTTGACACATGCGCAGAGGCGTTCACGCGTGCGCGTAAGACCTTTTACGACTGCGCATATGAGTGTGCGCAAGTGCAGAATACGTTTTCGCGTGCGCATTTTATGTATAATGGACGTATAAGCTAAAATTATCTAATTATCTATTTCAGTTAATGTTGATGATTGCGTTGTTCCTTAATTTTCGAATTGCATCCGGCTTATTATTTTTTGCAGACTGTAAGAGCAACTTTATAAAAGTAAGCTTAAACTTTCGATTATATCAAATAGAATTTCCGATATATATTTGTTAATATGTAAAGGATCTAAAGCGAAAGTATGTTTTGAAATCCTAAATCTGTTTATCAATTTCACGCTGCTCGGCGGCGGGCGCCTAATGAATTGGAAGTTGATTTGTCAGTACTATCCTTATCTTCAGCACAGATGTTTTTATTTTATTTGGCTTATAATTCCTTACCAAATGTAGTATTTCATCTCGATATGCTCCGTCTTTGATATGACTTAAAACAAGTTCCTTGTCATTATAATTCGCTTCCGATAGCGAAGAAAAGTGACAGAGGTTATTGAAAACAAAAAAATTTCGATTGACAAATTAGTCGGTGTTCTTGACACAGCAATTATAGGACTTGAACGGCGGAACTTTGTAACTGAACAAGAAATTATGTCTGTTTAATAGAATTAAAGTATTATCACATGAAACGAAGCAAAACTTAAAACAACTTACATTGAAAGAAATGTTTAATAAAGTAAACAAATAAATATTAAGCTTTTTTTTTTTTTTTTTTTTTGTAAATTTTGATACCCTTTAGATCATAATTGTTCTTTATTTCATAAATTACGGTTTCATATTTTTTATTTTAGAATTTCTGCATGCCATCTTACGAGATTTAAACTGATGATCTATAATCCGGAAAAATCGATAATCCGGAATCGCCGAAGTCCCGACGAGTCCGGATTAACGACTTTTGACTGCATATATATATTGTGATTGAGAAAAATATACAAATAAGTTTGCTACTTACATATGGAATAAATGATTTACTCAAGATTAGATTAGGCTATTAGGTTACTTTATAGAGCAATATATTCAAAGGCCATCTGACTCAGAAGGGATACTTTCATGGAGTCTTTCCGACTAGAACTGGCTAGCATTTATTTTGTGCATAAGAAATACCATAAAACCCATACAGTGAGACCATTTAGTTCCTACATTTAAAACCTGCGATAAATTAAGTTCACAGGTGGAGTGCTGCACCTGTGAACAGACACGTGACAGAGTGTTTGTGCACATTCGGCATGAATGTGCATTTCTTTCAAATTCAGGAACCAGGAATAATATATACATTCAAGACAATCTACAGATTTCGGTTTTTCCTCAGTACATATAACATTTAGACTAATGAAACAACTTACTATTCATTTGGAATATTATTTGGAATGTTCAACAGAAGTGCATGTAAGAAATATCTAAATAAGTTGTACATTAATTATGATGATAAAAAAAAAAAAAAAAAAAAAAAAAAATAGACCACTTATGGTGATAAATATTTCATTTAGTTTTCACTTTTGAAGATTTATTTCATTCCCTAGGAATGAATTTTTTGATTAAATATTTACTTGCTCAAAAGACAGTTACCATAAGCCAAGCATAGAAAATAAGAATTTTAATAAATAATCTAATCTTAGCTTAAAAAATTTTCAAAATGATTATGTTTTTCTATCTCATTATTTAACATACATTTTATTAAATATTTTCTATTTATTGCCACTTTTTTCCATAGAAAGTGGATGATTTCTGCATACTTAATCTGCTGATATTTAACTTTAAAAATTACAATATAGTTTTTACATTACGTCATAATGAATATGAAATAATGAGAAAAAGAAAAAGAAGTTCCTTTAAAGGTATTTTCAAAGACTTTCCATAGTCTAAACATTCTGATAAGGAAACACTTTTGGTCCCAAAATAACTGCTAAAATTTTAAGGATTACATCTTTTGTTACATGGACATGTACTCCAAAAATAATAAAGCCACTATTAGAAAACTGAATTAACAAGGAATTTTTCTTCCAGTATGAAAATCGAAATGGCAATACCTCATATTAAATATTATATTGATAAAAAAATTGAGAGAATAAAAGAATATAGAAATACATTTTCCTCCACAAATCAACAAAACTGGATGAAACTTTAAAAATCAAATGGAAATGAAAATTAAGACAGAACTAATACTGAAAAATATCAGAACTTGAACAGATTAGAAAAATATAATTAGACCAAAATTAAGAACAAAATATTTATTTAATCTCCCATATATATTTACTTCAGATTACAAATAAATAAATAAATAAGCATTTATATAACCAGTATACAAACATTTTTTAATTTTGGGAAATATTAAATCTTTGAATAAATAAAGTAAATCAAAAGCTAAGGAATGTAATTAAAAAGGAAAAAAATTCTTAAGTATATATCAAATTAAAAACTTAAAAAAAAAACCTTCTCCTGAGAAGGATTCTGTCCCATTCATCCTGGGGTATGAAGCAAATTTCTGAGTATTTATGAAAGATGAGCACAAAATTTATTTATTATAAACAATTGGTAAAAAGTGTCGGCATTTTTCTTTTTTTAAGAGTATCTTATCTTCATAAAAAATTAACATTGGAAATATATTATTACATGATCATACATAGAAAATATCTTGTACTAAATACATACATCATATCAAGATTCAATGATTAATGAATGCCAAAGTCATTAATGCAGTAAAAATTACAAACACATTTGGTAACATACGAACAATTGCACATTATCAAATGGCTGGTCTAATTACAAGAATCATTAACTCTTAAAAATTAATATACAGCACACATCATGCAAACAGTTCATATCAAGCTTGGTCACCAAATAATTAACACAATATACATTTACTAATGCATATCAGATAAGTAATTTTGCAGGTTGAATAATGGAGTCTTTCTCTTTAGAGGAGGACTGTCGAAGTAACTCCTGGATGTGCTTGACAATCAGATCTATAGCAACTGGAAAATAGGGGATGGGAAGTGGTAACTATATTGGTTGTTTTTTTTGCACCACTGACATTAAATGAATATCGCTTAAAATGAAATTTACTAATTTCTAGAGTACACTGAAATGGAAAATTTGATTCATCTCTATTAAGAATTCTTGCAGGATGTGTTTTTGTATAAAAAATGGGAAGTGTTTAATCTCAGTATCCTTTATTATATTGATCTATCTAAATATAACAAATATTAAAAAAACGCGTGCAGCGAATTCATAAAATTTAAAGTTTAACTTCTAATAATTTAAGTGGGAAAAGTAATTAATTTATATTCCATTGATATAAAAGAAGAACCACATTTCAACTACATTAAAATATTGAGTATATAAAGAAAGATATGATGATCAGTTCATTTTAAAGTATTACATAACAAAATATTTAATTTTCTCAGTTAAATTGTAATTAAACTTTTGGAAAAAATTTTTAATAATTAGCTTCTGAAAAAAATGATCAAGATCACTTTATAAGTTAGCAACAATTACTAGCATATTACTTAAATAAAATGACAATTTGCAGTTGGATGTGGATTTCATGAAGTATTCAATATAATTTTTAAAAAATATTTTAATTTATAATCTATAAAATAACTAGAATAAATAATGTTTTCCCATGTTAATTTTTAAACTGTACCATTGTTCCTTGAACTTATACATGCATTTATAAAGTTAAAATAAAAAGTTTTAAATAAAGTGAAAAAAATAAAGTTCATTTTCCCTTTTTCCTTCCTTTACACGAATGAAATTTTCTAAAATACGGAAAGCAGATACATTCTCTTCATGTTAAAAAGGAAATGGATGATATGATCAAGAAAAATCACACCACAGCTGAGTCCCGCAGACTTGAGTCAATGACTCAAAAGGTAACTTGCCGAAAATAGAAGTTTTACGGAATAAGGGGTGGCTTATTCACAACTCATAATAGTTTACTGCATATTACTCTGACAATGCAGTTCTAAGACAATGCAGAGCACAGAATAGTACAACATAACTTAAAATAATTGGGTGGGGGTGGGGGAAAGAACTGAAGAAATGCCTAATAGTTGTCTGTAGAAAAAAATCTTACGGTGCTAGATTGTATTTCACACTTATTTTATTATTATGCAACTTCATCACGTTGGCTAGAGTGAGGAAGGTTCCCCCCCCCCTTCGGGAGAGGAGGCAGATTTCTCAACTTTAGAGACTTTGCTATCAAAGGAACAAACAAAGGAACAAATTGCTAGAAAACTAGTCCTTAAAAATGACTCCATTAATTGAAACTTTTGAATGATTACTGTACCAAACAGGCAGATCACAGAAGGTGTCAATCTCATTACTTTTCAAGTGCTCAGGGATTCTTCCATTTGTGTACGAATGCTAGTTTGAGCTTAAGGCTGCCTGTTGCATTGCTATATTCCAAAACTCAAACTTTCTCTTTATTTTTTTTTATAGCCTAAGACTGATTTTTCTCCACTGGAAGCATTTTCAAAGGCAGCATTTGAAAATTTAAACCAGACATATCAAAGCTGTAAATTTGACCCTCAGATAGGCATTCCTTTTCAATTAGTTTGAGAAATGTTTCCTTGTATTTATTAAAATTCCCAAAATTAGCCATTAGTTTCTCACAACAAACATTGAATTGTTTAATGTTATGGTGCTTCTTCCATCCATCAACACTAGCAGCAAATCAAGGCTTATTTCTTGAAACTCTTAAGAGAATTTGAGGGCTTTCTATTGCAAAAGGGATTCTGAAAAATCTTGTATTCACCACCTTTCATTCTTTTCCTCTTCTTTAAACTATCAGTAAAAGCTCTTTTCACATACCAAGACTTGATTTCCGACCTCTACTTTTTCATCCTATTATAGTAGTTCATTTAATACCTAAATCCTTGGCAATTTTATTAATTCTTTCTTCCTTTTGTCCAACTTCATTTCCATTGTTTCGTTAATTTCTTTCTTCTCATATGGCATTTAAACTTGCACAGACAATGCAACAGAATACTTGTAAAATTGGATATAAAGTGAGAAACTATAATCAGAATGAACTGAAAATTTAGTAACTGAAAATTGATAACTGAACTGAAAATTTATAAGGTACAGTCTGAAACCTCCAGGCAAGCCTGCTAATGAATGTACGAGTAATGGTAGACAGTGGCAATCTTTCTTCAGCCATTTTACTACTGAGAGGAGAATTGCAGCAGATTAGAACTTTCACAAAAAGAACAAAATGTCTCTCCATATTTCTTAGACAATTCCAAGAAATAGTGTCACAAAAAGAAAGGGATAAAAAATTTAAAAAAAAGAATGCCATAGTAAATCTTTAAGCGAGAGCTGTAAGGTTACTTCACCATTAATAAACTGCAATAATTAAACTTTTCTTGGCAGAGGTAATATCTGAAAAGCTGGTTGACAATCATGAAACATGTGAACATTCAGATACTTAAATATGTATGGTAATCACAATAATACATTAGTTAAATGTACTTTATTTGCTACATGTAAAGTTTGCACTGTATAAGTGATGTTAGAAATTATTAGTCTAGCTATTAATAAATTACCATATTATTTCAAAGACAATGTTCTGCTTGAACTGCAGAAATCATTTACAGCAATTAAAAAACGTTACCATGGTACCTGGTAGATAAATTGAGTTAGCATGATTCTACTTTATTCAGTATAAATGATACATGGGGTAATTACAACTTTTGCATTAGCTCTATAAAATGATATTGCTTTTAATGTAATAATTATCTTGCCATAACAACTTAAAAATGCATCAATTAAAATCTCATACATATTGCACATGTCTTTAAATATCTCAGTTTTGATAGCTGTTAAATTTTAAGATTTTTTTAGTGGTAACCCTGGTCATGTCATCATCTAGTTTGATTTCAGTTGCCCATGCTTTCTTTCAGGACAGAGAAAGGTACTGCTCATTTATATTCCTCTATGTACAGTTAGTGATAATCAACCAAACAATTCCAAAATACTAAGACAAATTTCTCAAGTCCATTCTATCCTACCATCTTCCCATAGGAAAGAGCAATTGAGCAGATCTAAGGGCACTAGAACATTATATTTAGTCTCATCTTACAGATTAAAACACGTAAACCGTGAAGTTGAATTTTGGAGGCATTTCTTTTCTTCTAACACACACTCTGCTTATTATATTAATTATTATTATTATACTTAATATTGGAAAGGGATCATTCATGATCAGAGAGTGTTTGATCTTCCTATTTTTGTTTTCCATGCTTTGCCATTAAAATTTCCCTCTGATCTCTCTTACTATTACAAGCTTCTCTCTACTTTTATGAATGATTTTGTTTTTATCATTCCTTGAAGTAATATATTTTGAAATATTATTTGATCCCAACAAGAAAATGCATTTCTTGTTGGTATTTTATGGATTAGGTTCGAAATGTCAAAATCTGCTACATAAATACAGTATACAGTAAAACACTTGAGGGGAGGGATGCTTTCATGAAGAACTTTTTTAAGGGAAACTGGCTCATATTCCCATTACACATGAGGAAAACCATGAAACTTCCATGAAGTTAGCCAGCCTGTAAATATCTGAACTTGCAATGATCTGAATCAGTGCTCACTGTTTTACTGTGGGCTGTTGGTGAGTATTACCATATTTAGTACTGTGGTATGTAATTTATATTGTAGCCTATAGTATATTTTATCAAATGTTGATTATATATAACTGAGCATAATTTATTCGTTAAACGTGCCTATATTTATGTATATTGCATGAATGTGAAGATTTACATAGTGTTTGATTATCTATAGTTTTATGCACCTGCAGGAAGCCTCAGAACCAAGACTAAAATTAAAGTGAAGCCTGGTTTGGTACACTTAAGTTTTTCAGCAAACAACAGATAAAGCCCCAAATAAGAAAATAGAATATACTCCAGTAGGAAAATAGGATATACTCATAGGAATAATACACTGGCATATTTCCAATACCAGGAAAAAATTCATCTTTACTTTAATTTACTAACACTTTTATTAAATTCTTTTACATTTAATGGCATATTATCTACTGTTTTATTACTTATTATTTTATTTACTTATTTTTGTTCACCATTTTGAAGAACCTTCCACAGGATTCTTGAACTTCTAATTTCAGAAATTAAGTCCTGTAGATATGTCGTATTGAAAATGGCAAACTATAACCAATATGACATGAAAGGTAATTTTGAAAGACTGGTTGATAATCATGAAAAATTATACTGTAAAGCATTAAAGGAGATATGCCCGTTGCAAAGACTTTCTAAGGAAAGTTAGCTCATGACATGGCACAATAATTTGTGCCTAAAGAAGGGAGATAGCTCTTTCATCTCTCGGAATTTGTTCAGCTTCATCCACTACAAATCAACACCAAATAAAAGTTTTTTAACCAATTATTAATAAATTTCTAAAATATTAAAAACAAAAAGGATGCCTCTAAATTTTTATTGCTTTTTCACATTTTCTCAGTATTCTGCTGAATGTTTGCTATATAATATTCATAATGTAATAAGTATAAAAAAAGAACACATTCTCTATATTAAACACTAATATTCTGTTCTACCATCGATACTACATACAAAAGTAAATTAGACGTATGTACAGTAAACCTATTGGGGGGGGGGAAAAAAACTATGTTAAGAAAGATTATTTATAATAATTTTATTGGAAAAACTTTAAGAAAATCAATAAAAATAGTAAATTTACACTCCTTTTGAAAAATATATTATGCTATATTGATATAAAAAAAATCATTCAATGTGTTAACAATGAAGGTTTTCTCGGTATGAGATAGCCATGCAGATCATAAATGCAGGTGTTTCCACATTAATCGAAATATAATTAAAATTTAATATATCAGTCAGTCAGTTTCTGAAAATTTTTATTTCTATATGAAATTATCACAGAGTATATATATTCATGGTAGAAAATATGGAAATTACAGCACATCTAAAAGATAATTAGTTATAATTACTTATTTTAAAGAAATAAGTAATTTAAATTAAAAGAAAAATATGTTTATGTAATCCCATCTGTAGCAACCCCCCAAATTAAAATGTTTAACACTCATTTTCTTTGAATTTGGTAATAAAAAATGCTGATCCAATATGTACTGCTAATTAGAATCAGTATGCCTTTGTAGTATGCATTAACATAAGTAAAATAATTTGGTTGTAGTTTTAATTTTTATTTAATTTGATATTGTTACGAATTTGGTATTTAAAAACCTAATGTTAGTTCAATTATAAATTAATTGGTTTTATTTCCCGAGCAGTGCAGCGCGTGACGAATATTAAAAGAAGAAAGCTAAGCCGGAAAATTGAAAATACAAGAGCGCATGCATTAAATAAATAAATATCTCTTTTTGATTTCGAGAAAGTACTGGAAAATTCTAGCACGTGATTTTAAAATCTTATAAAAGGAGGAAAACATCTCAGTTTGTAGTAGTTGCTTAGTTTGTTGTTGTTTAGAAAACTGCTCTTGTTGATTGTAGCGAATTCGCGGATTAGCTTTCTTTAGCTGTTTTGAATTACGTTCTATTGGACATTTGAGTAGTTAAAAGATAACTACTGTGAGATATTGTAAAACTGCATGATAATTTGAGAAAATTTAAGCATTTTTGTTGTGATAATAAATTTTTGTTCATTTTTCATCGGACTTGTGCATTCATTTCATAACGAACCCGTACGCATGCAACAGTTTTTGGTGTCAGGAGTGGGGTTTGAATGCCAATAACAAGAGCGATGGAAGAGCAATTAAGGCAGTTAATATCAGCCTTTGCCTCATTTAAAGAAGAAATGAAATTGGGCCAGGAATCCGTTAAGGACGAAATGAAAGCCGTTCAAGCTGGTCAAGAAAAGATTGAAGCATGTCAAGAAAAAATGAAAAGAGAAATTACCTGCATAATAGAAAATAAATTTGAAGCTATGGAAGGCAGAATTGACACAGTTGAAAATAAAGTTGGACAAATTGAAGAAGAAGTTTCTTTCGTAAAAGATCAAATTGAAGAAAGAGTTTCTTCGGTGAAAGAAGAAATAGAAAAAAAAGTTTCTTCTGTAAAAGAACATATAGAAGGGAGAGTTTCGGCTGTGGAGGAATGAATTGAAGGAAGAGTTTGTGCCGTCCAACACCAAATCGAACAACAAATTGATGAGAGAGTTTCTGCAGTTGCCAAAGAAATGGAAACTTTAAAGAAATTCGTAGCGACGGCAGGGAGCAAGAGCGATGATTTTAAATTCTTACCGATGCCTGCTCGTCCATTTCTGAAGTTATCCACATATGATGGGAAGACATCCTGGCAAGTGTACAAGACCCAGTTTTCTAGCGTTGCGGATGCAAATGGATGGGATTCCCAAGCCAAGGTCTGCCATCTCGCCGCTTCTTTAAGAGCCGACGCAGCGGATATCATTCAGACTCTTCCCAAAAACAAAAGGTTAGATTTCGAAGCTCTGTCCGGCGCCTTGGAGCTGCGCTTTGGCAAGAAATGTTTAAAAGACTACAGCAGGCTTCAATTAAAATCCCGTCAACAGAAGCCCACCGAATCACTTCAGGAGCTCGCCACGGGTGTTGAAAGGCTGTCACATCACGCCTTTTCGGAGTGCCTGACAGAAACAAGGGAAATCCTGTCCCTGCAATATCTCATCAATGGAATCCGGGATCCTGAAATACAGAAGGCTTTACGAATGGCAGATGTAAAGGATGTAAAAAGCGCTCTGTTGTATGCCGTGAAATTGGAGGCAGCCCAGCAAGCAACTCTTAGAGATCGCTACCCAGTCAGAGCTGTGCTAGTCCACGACCCAGGGGACCAATTGATGGCTCGTTTAGATGATTTATAAAGACAAGTCGATGCTTTGATATGGAGTAGCAGTGAGAACAAAGTGGCTGTAAGATGTTGGAGATGTGGTTCTGAAGGTCACCTACGACGGCATTGCAGAACACCCCAGGGCACGGATGAGTTGACAAGACCAGTGAATGCTTTAAGACGGAATAGTGGTGAAACGAAACCGACCCTAAAGTGCTGGAATTGCGGTGTTGAAGGCCACCAATGAAGGAACTGCAGAACTCCCCAGAGCACGGAAAATAAGGCATACGATTTAAACAGACAATTAAATGCCACGGGAAGGAAAAGGACTGACAAGAAACCAAAGTGCTGGAACTGTGGAGCTGAAGGCCACGTACGAAAGAATTGCAGAACACCCCACGGTACGAAAATTGAGACAATTTCTGAGCAACGACACAGGAAACAAATTAATGACCATATCAAGGAACGGAGGTTGCCAGATAATGAAAAACCCTGTTTTAAAGCGCTTAAGATCTCTATAGTGAGTGGCAACAATAACGGACTGTCCATCAATGGGAATATCGATGGAGTTCCTTGCAATATGATCATTGACACAGGAGCTAATGTTACCATCATTAGGAAAGATTTAGCTGAACAGTTTAAAGATAAACTTATTTGGACTCCATCCTGTGCTACCCTTCAGACTGCGTCTGGTGACAAGATCGACATAACTGGGAAGTTAAACGTAAACATCACGTTTGGAAGTGCCGCCTACCATCCCACGGCATATGTGGCGGATATTACAGATCCATGCATACTCGGATTGGACTTTTTAAGGAAATACAATTTTTCCTTAGATTTCAAAAACAATAAGCTGCTTTCAGCATCTGATGGCATGACTATCCATCCTCAAAAGGGATCCTCGCCTGGAAATGTCGACGCCTTGTCCGAAAGATCGAGCTCGGGAAGCTGCCGAAATCATACCAGGGTCGAAAAGAAATGCAAGACTACCAGCTATTCTCCATCTCAGAAGCTCTTCGGTCAAGACCTTCATCTGCCTTGTGACCGCCTGTTTAGTCGCCCTACGGATGCGCCTTCATCGCCTGAGGAACACATCCAAGATGCCCAGGCCCGGTTTGAGAGGATGCATCGTTCTGCACGAAAGCGAGTCAACTTGGCGACGGAGAAAATGAAGACCAGATGCGACACAAGAGCTACTAGACATAGATCCAACAAAGGAGACAAGGTGTGGCTGTGGAACCCGATTCAACGAAAAGGACTGAGTCCTAAATTACAGTCACCTTCGGATGGTACATATACAGTGCTGAACACGAATGACGTCGTGGTTCGGATCGGCGAGTCTTCGAACTCTTACGACAGGTTAGCTTATTACTATGGCCATAGTACGTAATGTAAATAATTGTAAATGGTATAAGACCATGGTCCTTTTTGTTTTTAAATGTATATTTGATTTGATTTGTATTTAGTATTTGATTTGCATTTAGTATTTGATTTGTATTTGAATTGTATTTGATAGCATTTGATTTGTTTTATTTATTGCATTTATTGTTCATGTTGTTTATTATTGTAATATAATGCTTATTAATGCATTTATGCCACAGTTGTAAGTTTAGCTTCCTTCCAGGGATTGTACTGCCTGGGACGTGCAGTCCTTGGGAAGGGGGCAGTGTTACGAATTTGGTATTTAAAAAGCTAATGTTAGTTCAATTATAAATTAATTGGTTTTATTTCCCGAGCAGTGCAGCGCGTGACGAATATTAAAAGAAGAAAGCTAAGCCGGAAAATTGAAAATACAAGAGCGTGTGCATTAAATAAATAAATATCTCTTTTTGATTTCGAGAAAGTACTGGAAAATTCTAGCACTTGATTTTAAAATCTTATAAAAGGAGGAAAACATCTCAGTTTGTAGTAGTTGCTTAGTTTGTTGTTGTTTAGAAAACTGCTCTTGTTGATTGTAGCGAATTCGCGGATTAGCTTTCTTTAGCTGTTTTGAATTACGTTCTATTGGACATTTGAGTAGTTAAAAGATAACTACTGTGAGATATTGTAATACTGCATGATAATTTGAGAAAATTTAAGCATTTTTGTTGTGATAATAATAAATTTTTGTTCATTTTTCATCGGACTTGTGCATTCATTTCATAACAAACCCGTATGCACGCAACAATATATTTATTAAAAACTTTAAAAGTAAGACATCCTCACATTCTTAGTGCAATTATAAACAGCTACACTCATTATTACCATTAAAATTGCATAATAAGTGTGAACTAAATTATATGCCATTTCATAGGATATTAACATACAAACCAATGAACAGAATCACATAATATAAGTTTAGATTTCAAAACTAAACATTTTGAAAGAAATGTAGAACTATAATTTTCAGTTATAACAATATGCAGACATTAAGTACTATAAATATCAACACCTGCAAAATGCATTGATTTATGAAAAATACATACCTTTTTACAAAAAGTATATATATAAAATGTACACATAATTACTGATATTTTACCTAAATATGGAAAATAAATGTTTTAACTTTTGATAAAAATTAACTTCAATAAATCATACTGCCTAACTTTCTCACTCATGCACCAATCTTTGGATCTTCAGCTGATATATCAGAGTACCCAAATTCCCTTGCGCAATAAATTTAAATATTTGGGTGTGACATTTGATAGCAAATTAACATGGAAGCCATATGTAGAGGACTTGTACAACTGTGCTACGAAGAGACTCAGTGTCCTTAAATGCCTTGCTGGGGCAAGGTGGGGTTGCACTGGACAAACCCTGCTCCAAACTTATCATTCGTTTATCCTCCCTCTTCTGACTTATTGCTGTGAACCACTTGTTGTGGCCATAGAAAATGTACTCTATACTCTAGAAAAAATCCAAAATCAGTGCTTACATATTGTTTCTGGAGCCGTGAAGTCCACCCCGATTGACACCATGTTTATGTTAACTGGTGATAAACCCTTAGAACCGTAATCCAAGAGAGGGCCTTAATTCTCTGGGAAAAGATCATTAGAGTTCCTGGATGTCTTTCACCCTGGAATAAAGTCAATCAAGATCTGACTAGAAATCTAAAGACCCAGATGGGCTTTCTACAGAGAGTTTTTCAGTTAAAAAATTCACTTGGTTTAATGAATGAACTAGAATTACTTGTTCCACTACAAAAATCCAATAAATTTGAAATCTTTCTGGACTAATCTTGACCTGGGTCAAAAAGTAACGAAATGTAATACGGATCCATCTATTTTGAGAGCCCTCGCTTTCGATGTGGTAAATAATTTTTACCCTGAGCCAGAGCGACTTCGGATCTTCACTGATGGATTCTTCCTGTCTGATGGCCTTAATGCAGGTGCCAGAGTTTTCTCCAAAATTTTCTCTTTCTAAGTGAATGTGAGACAAGGTTCTGCATTTGATGGTGAAATTGCTGCAATTCGCACAGCTCTGTACCAACTATATGCCACTTGGAAAAATTCTCAAGAGCTGTTATACTCAGTGATTCCCGAGCTGTTCTGTTGGATATCGTTTCAGATAAAAATCCGATATCACAGAACATATTGGAATGTCGACTTTATCTATAAAAACCTGGCTTCACTTGAGAAAACTATTGTTCTCCAGTGGGTTCCTGCCCACTGTGGGATTCCAGGTAACAAGAAAGCCGACTTCTTGGCAAAAAAGGGTGCTTTAATCATGCAGAATATTTCTCGTCCTTTGCCTTTCCGTACTATTAGGGACCTTATTAAAAGACGTATCAAAGTACGTGCTCAGGATGATCTCTATAATTGTGTTTCTCATAAGTCTTGGAAGAATGCTATCCCGAATTTGTGTAATGGCCCAAGGCGAGTGGTCGCTGAATTCCGCCTTGCCTCCGGACATGACTGCCTACAACATCATTTTCATAGAATCAAAATTGTTCCTTCTCCAATATGCACTCTGTGCAGCTCTGGAGAGGTGATGGATGCCGCACATCTACCCCACTGTCCTGCTCTGCGCAAGACTTTTCTCGCCGAGCGTTACTGGGAGGCAAGAGATATGTTAGATTAATTGACTCTGTTGCAGCTGTTTTTTCCCCCTTATTGTATTGCTGTATTCTATGTTCTTTGTTCTTGTATTTTTGCTGTAACTGTTCATAATCTACCATTAGAAACAAACAAAAACAAACAAACAAAAAAAAAGAACTTTTTTATAAAAATGTGCAGTGCATTTCCTAATGGTTTTTGAAGAATAACTTTTATTTATTCATTTATTTTTGAGATATATAATTATTTTTAAAATGGAAATATTTAATCTGTGCTCCAGAATTACTACTAATTCTTACACAGTGGGGGGGGGGGAACTAATAGTTTATTATACAGTACCTTTTAGAAAATTTTACTTTATTATTATCTAGTACAAATGTAATATGACTAATGCTAACTGTCTCAGTAAAAAATGTAACTGTTAATCCAAGTATGCAGTATGATTATGCAACATACAAAATAAATAATAATAATAAAAAGACACAGATATGCTTGTAACACAAGTCTATTGCTAAGTAAAGTAAAACAAAAGATTTCTGCTTTTGCTGTTACATGTAAAGTATACACGAACCACTATCCTTAACCCCATATTCTTCAAGTTAAGATTTTTCAGTAAGAGTTTCAAATCCATTCATATACTATTTTCAATTGCATATATTAAGGTTTCTTTTACTGATCATATTTTAAATCATCAAGTAAATGAAAAGTGTCCATTTCAGCTTGTATTAACATGAAAACACAAAAGAAAGTCTAATAGGTTAACTTTTAGTAAATTAAGATTACATTTTTGAAATATCTGCATTCAGGATTTCTTATGATAAACATAAGAGTAAAAAATATATATATACATACATAACTCTATCATAAATGTGAAGGTATATAATGATAATTCAAAGCGGAATTAAAATTTTGCATAAATAATATAACTAACAAGCTGCTGGTATGTTATAAACAGTAATTAATAAATCGTTCATTGCATTCTCTACAGAAATGTGAATGCATTTCCCTAATTCAGAAAATCTCATGCATTTGCAAAATGTAAAAATTCCTCTAATAAATGTAAGGGGGATCAAACTCATACAAAAGCAATAAAAAATCTCAATGTATTTGCAAAATGTAAAAAATGTTTCTAACAAATATATGAGGTTAATGTCAAACTCAAGCAAAAGCAATATGGAATACAGAAAAGTCACAATCAAATGAAAGTCTGAAAGTCTAATATACTGGAACATTGTGTGGCAATCATTAATGCTAATAAATAGGTATATATTCATTATTAGCTTCTTTATTTATTAAATGAGTTATCAAAGCTTAAAGAGCTTTAAAAAAAAGTTAAAACAGCACTTGTAATGCAAATAAGATATGTTTGCACAGGGTAATTTGCGTCAGAGAGGGGTAGTTTACTCAAAAACGTTTCGAAAATACATAGCAGCGTAAGGGTGGAAATGCATTCATAGTGCAACAGAGGGTATTGTTGTGGAACATATAAAACCTCCACACATAAAATTCAGTATGCAACAATCAACTACAGAGGAAGTAGAAGGAAAGGTTTCAGTAATTCTGAGTTAGAGGATATGCATCTAGCATATGAAGTGGCCGAATGTAATGGATGAGTGCGCCTGTATGATGAATTAGGATTCACAGTGCGCCCGTACAATGAATGACACCCGAAAAAGTGAATTCTTCAAATCACCAGATGTTGCATGGCTTCATCAAAGATTGTGCAATAAAGGATCCTTCAGGACAAGTAAAAGGAATCAGGAACAAACGGCACGTATAACCTGAAGTATAAGAGCTGGTGATTCATTATGCAGAAAAGAATCCACATATACAAGTGATTGTTACAAACCTCACTGCTTCCTGCAGATGATTACTTGATTTGAACTACTTGTATCCTTATGTTGAGTAACATGTACAACAACTGCTTCTTGCTGATTATGCACTGTAGATTGCATTGCTGAATGATAAAAAGTTTGCAGTGCAATTTCACTTTTTGGCTGCAATCTGTTAACCAATGCGGCATATTCTAGCAAACAAAGCTGCTACAAAGTGGATTGGTCATAGAAGCCCTATTCATTTGCCTGCATGTTTTCCCAACCTGTCTTGCCTAGATTCCTTTCTCTAATGTTATCTAAAAATCCTGGTCTATGATGAGGTTTCATTATACATCACCTCATCCACTTTAGTGCCGTGAAAGTGCACACATTGTGTTCTTGCAACTATTTAATCTATTATTGCTACGGTACATGCTTAGTACTCTAGCCCAAGTGCATGCGATCTGATCGTGCATCTCCTCATTCAAGTTTAGCGTCGTGAAGTGTGTTCATTGTGTTCCGCTACCTTTCCTTACAGTGCTATCGCGTAAACTGAGTATTCCTGGAATATTGCAGGTGCATGTGTATCCATCATTCATCTCATCATTCGTTTTTTATGCTCTGAAAGCATCTTCATTGTGTTCTCTTACTTACTATGCCTTCGGATACTCCCTCATCACCGGCCGGCACGGAGCATAATATTCAACATTCTCCCCCCTCTGTTAAAGGTGCTGCTAGCACATCGACACCTAACTCCAGGTTGGAAGCAATTAACCACATCTGTAACCAACTCCAGTTATTCATCTTACAAGCAAAGGAATCTCACAGACTAAATGCTTCTGAAAGAAAGCAATTTACATCTTTTGTGAACACCGTTCGCATAACGTTAACGGAACAAGAGGTTTATCTCGTCCAGCTACAGGGACAAGTCTTGGCTCTGCAACAACAGCAACTCGCACACAGTTTACAGCCATCTCACGAGAATCCTCAACATTCCGAGTCTTATCAAGCAGTGGAATCCTCAGCCCCAGAAGAACAGTCCACAAAAGAATATTCCTTCACTGAGGTGACACGAAAGAAGTGGAAAACTTCTCCACCTTCAAGATCTTCTCCAGTTCTATCGGAGCACGTTCTATTATTAAGATCAAAGAACTCCACACGGACACCCGAAGGGATTAAAGCTCAACTTTCGGCAGATTTGAAACCCTCCCAGCTAGGGATCACTTTAGTGCAGATTCGGCCGACAAGGTCCAGAGAGCTTCTCATCCGGTGTCGAGAAAAAGCTCACCTGCTACGCCTGAAACAGGCAATCGAGGACAGGCCAGCACTACTAGAGACACTTGAATTTCGGGAGCCCAAGCCAAGAAGGGAAAGTGTAATTATTTTTGGAGTACCTGAGAATCTAGGAAAAGAAGATCTAACAGCAGCACTTGTAGACCAACTGCCCAATTTCAATCCCAGTGCTTTTCAAATACGAGCAAGCCGTTCCGGGCAAAGCGGAAGGAAAAACTGGGTGATAGACATAGATCCTAAGTCAGCAGAACACCTAGTTAAGCTAGGCCGTCTTTTACTGGGTTTTGAGTCTTGTCCTCTCCGTCCATACATTAGGATCATACGCTGTTACAACTGCCACGAGTTCGGTCACTATAGCAGGAACTGTAAAAACGCTCCAGTTTGCGCGAAGTGTGGTAACAGCCACCCGACGCAGGAGTGTAGCTCGGAAAAAGTGAGTTGCACTAATTGCTGCAGTAGTAATTCTGAAAAGGGGACCTCTTTCAGCACAGATCACCCAACTACTTCAAGTTCCTGCCCAGTGTATGGAGCCCATTTCGAGAGTCTGAGAAGGACCACTGCAAAGAACTAAACCAAGATGACACTAAACAAACATATAGCAGGTCTTCGATTTTTACAGTGTAACTTGCAGAAGTGCTATGCAGCAACCATAAATACGCTGCAAGTAATGACACATACTGCTGCCAATGTCGGAATCTTCCAAGAGCCATACGTTTTCAACGGAGTGATTCCTAGTGTTCCAACACACAGCAGAACGTTTCTCTCAAAGAATCAGCTAGCTGCTATTATTTACAGTGGCCCTCTCTCCCCTCTCCTAATGAAAATCACAGAGCATACAGTCTCCATCAGACTAGACACTAGTAATTGCAGCATTGATATTATTGCTGTGTATCTACCCCCGAGCGAAGATATTATTTCTCTATTAGAGGAACTTAATTCTAACCTCCTAACTGGGGCATCACACTGTATCATAGCAGGAGACTTTAACGCCACCAGTCAACTATGGGGTGCTGACTCGGAGAACCGAAGGGGAATTGCGGTACTCGAATTCTTAGACAGTAAGCATTTCATTGTCATCAATGCTCAGGACTCACCGCCTACCTTTGAAACATCTAGAGCTCAAGGGTGGCCAGATCTAACAATATCAACTCCCAATACAACTCCGTACATACAAGATTGGACAGTGAGTGACCTGCCGTCACTCAGTGATCACAAAATTATTACTTACAGGCTGGATATTCCTATAGACTACATAATAAAGAAAAGATTCAAAACGACATTTGGAGGACATTCCATTTTACGGGAACACATTCGAGCGCATGTAAAGAAATTTATCAAAGATTTCAACAACTGCCAGGACAGGAACTCCTTAGATAATCTCTACGATTTACTAGTTACAAAAATAGTGCAAGCCGCCCACAAAGCATATCGTTTGAAATCTGTAAAGGCAAAACACTCGATATCCTGGTGGTCACCAGAGCTTAACACAGAGAGGAGCAGAGTTCGAGCACTTCGCAGAAAAGCACAATCCACGGTAGATCCATATCTACGGCAACTCAAAATGATAACATACAATAAAGCCAGAGCTTTATATAAAAGAAAAATTAAAGAGGCCAAGTTAATCTCATGGAGAACTTACTGTAGTAATGTCACTAAAGCCTTTGGACCTACTCAAAAGATAACATGTAACAAGGTGTTTCGTCCTACGACCCTTTCGCCTATGGTGAATAGCACTGCCTCATCCAACATCGAAGTAATCAGTGAGATCATAAATGCAGTTTTTCCTGATGATGATGAAGAGGATTTCTTAGAGGAGCAAGAGGAAGCGAGAAAAACCTACAGTATGAAATTTCGCCAAGTTACCAGAAGAGACGAACTCCCTCCTACGCAAATGGAAGTGGATAACATCATACGTACTCTGGCACCCAAAAAAGCTCCAGGTCCGGATGGAATTGATAATATCATCATTAGAGAGATACACCGGGAATTCCCAAAACTATTCCTTGCGGTCATTTCAGCTTGCTGGAAACATCAGTACTTTCCTAAAAATATGAAGTTGGCAGAAGTAGCGTTATTCCTAAAATCAGGCAAAACTCCGGCAGAACCTACATCTTACAGGCCAGTCTGTCTACTACCAGCGCTCGGTAAGGTATTGGAAAGAGTAATTCTTTACAGATTGGACTTCTTCCTGCAAAGGAACAACGCCCTGCATCCCAACCAATATGGATTCCGAATGGGCAACTCTACTGAACATGCCATAAAAGACTTAATGGCCACTATCAAACAGAACAAGGATAACAATTTGCACTCACTGGCAATAGCCATTGACATCAAGGGAGCCTTTGACTCCCTTTGGTGGCCAGACGTAATAAATTTGCTGTACAACATGGCCTGCCCAACAGCCATTATTACCATCCTTCGCTCGTACCTTCAAGATCGAAGTGTACAAGTAACATCAGACAGCGGCATTTATGTCAAAAATGTCTTTAGAGGATGCCCACAGGTGTCATGCCTTGGACCAACACTGTGGAATATAGTGGCAAACTCGGCATTT
Organism: Stegodyphus dumicola; assembly: GCF_044657685.1. NCBI lineage: Eukaryota > Metazoa > Arthropoda > Arachnida > Araneae > Eresidae > Stegodyphus > Stegodyphus dumicola. The sequence continues at coordinate 179,481,014 of NC_140776.1, read as the reverse complement.
CGTCAGTTTGAGAGCGTAGAATACGCTCGAATCATAGCCTATGCGGACGATTTTATGCTAGTTGTGGCAGGAAGGAGTAACCTCGAAATGAGATCTCAATACTGTCTTGATCTGTTCTCCCAATGGGCCAGAGCACATAAGCTTCAGATTTCGGCAGAGAAAACTAAAGCTTTGCTCATAGGACGTAGCAGGCAGCTAAGACGTAACCCAAGCATTAAACTCCATGGGATACTGGTAAAATGTTTCCCCCAATTGAAATATCTTGGGCTATTACTCGACAACAGACTTTCTTGGATGCCACATGTCAGGAATCTTAAGACTCGAATTAGCATCCTAAGCAACAACATGAGACGCATGACTTCACATAAATGGGGTATCTCATCTAAGCTACTAAAAATTTGGCATAGAACCATTACAGAAAGAGTAATAGCTTATGGAGCAGCAATCTGGGGTGGCGAACTTACCTCTCATATGAAAAGATCCCTGCTCTCTATTCAAAGACAGCAGCTACTTCAAGTATGCAGGGCCTACCGTACCACGTCAACACTAGCCCTACAACAACTAGCAGGAATTCCTCCCCTAGATTTGATAGTAGAAAGGGAGGCAGCTATCGTAAGGGTTACCAGGCTGGGTCAAACTTCAACACTCTGGGGTCATAGTTATCACCACTCGGACTACGAGGAGCAAAACAACTGCAATAACTTTCATCCAGCAGCTTTTAATCTCTCTGACGGTATCAGTATAAACGACCAACCAATTCAGAGGTACGGTAATAACCTTTTCACAGATGGCTCCAAAACTGAGAACGGCACGGGCAGCGCCTTTTGTAGACTAGAAAATGGAGTTGTAACATTCGAGTGGAAAAGGAAATTAGGCTCAAACAACTCGGTATACCAAGCAGAGCTTCTAGCTATCAGTGCTGCAATTAGATATGCGAACACATGTCAACAGGAGAAATTCTCCATACTCAGTGATTCAGCATCAAGTCTGGCGGCTATCGCAAGTCAAAACAGCCGGAGTCCATTGGTATACAGAATTCAGAAACAGCTTCTGACAATGCCTATTTCGCAAAGACCCACTTTAAAATGGGTTCCCGCTCACACAGGGATTCAAGGCAATGAAGCCGCTGACCTACTGGCCAAGCAGGCAGCCAATTGCACGGATATATTAGAAAGACCAACTAAACTTCCTTGGTCTCATATTAAGCGAACAACTTTGACAAGTCTGCTACAAAATTGGCAAAGTAGATGGACAGAGGCAGAGGTAGGACGAAGGTCATTTCGCTTACTGCCAAAAGTTAACATGGAAATAAAGACCCACTGTGCTAGCCTAACACAGTTCTTGACAGGTCATGGACCATTCCCAGTATACCTGAACAGATTCAGACTTAGGGATACTCCTTTCTGCGAATGCGGAGAGGAAGGCGACACAGACCATTATTACTTCCATTGTGTACATACAAGAACCTGGCACTTGAAGAAACCAGCGGACTGTGCCTGGGCAATGTGGACGACTAACACACTCAAAAACAGAATAGCCCTTGATAAAATAGAAAAAATCTCAGGACACTGCCTAAGCAGAAACAACGATGGATAATATTATAATGTTTCAAAAGTTCAGAACTTAAGCAGATAACCAGAATAACGCTTAGTGCCTTGCAGTTAACAATATGTAAAAACTGTTATTAGTTTATAATATTCAACCTTGTTACTCTAGAGTCTTCCCCGCCGTGATGGTATATAATTCCGTTTGGTTCATGTCCGTGGTCGGAAGCCATCATAGCGGTGCACTCACTCACTCACTCACCTCAACAAGATGAGGAGAATCTTGTTGCATGCATCAGCTTAGCTAGCATGATAATCCACAAGACTCCTGTTCTATTCCAAAAAGTTCGGGATTCTATGCTGCACCAGTGTTAGGCATGTATCATAGTTGGCAAGTGTAACTTAGCACTTACTGTGCTTACGAATATTTTAACTGTAACAATTTGCTGATTATTGCATCACTCTCTTCTTCATTTTTATTATTATTATTATTATTATTTTCCTTTTATGCACATGAGAATTGTGTTCCTGCCCAAAAACTGCTTTGTAATTCCAAATCATCTTTGAGTAACTTATTCCACCTTGATACACTTAAGCAAATCACCCTATATATATATGTACAAATAAGTATTAAACTGACAACAATAAAAAAATTTTCATTCAGGTCTTACATAAAAGAAGTTATCATAACCGCATTAAACATATACAGCTTATTTTTAAACCTATTTTAAACCAGAAATGATGCCATTTTGAAGTTTGAATAATAATAATAATAATAATACCAGAAATGATGCTATTTTGAAGTTTGAATAATAAAAAACTAATAAAAAATTGGGTATAGAAATAATATTAATATATCCAATTCAGTATAAAAGAATGGAGTAAATGCAATTTTTATACCGTGTCCATAAATCATGTTAATAATGCCAAGAACCTTTGAAGTCAAAGAGGGAAGAGCATATGCTTTATAGATAAAAAACTAATAAAAAATTGGGTATAGAAATAATATTAATATATCCAATTCAGTATAAAAGAATGGAGTAAATGCAATTTTTATACCGTGTCCATAAATTATGTTAATAATGCCAAGAACCTTTGAAGTCAAAGAGGGAACAACATATGTTTTATAGATACATACATATAATATACGTATTTTAATTTAGTTTGCTTGAATACACCCTTCTTTATCTTTGAAAGTATATACAGTGCAATAAATAAATAAAACTAACATATATGCTTACCTTCATTATCAGCTCCTCTAGGAATAATGACATCAGCATACTTCTTTGTCTGGAAGAGAAATTTTCAGTTAAACTGATTTGCGTATCATTACAAGATAACAAACAGTGTTAACATCTATTAACCAAAATAATACATTACTACATTAAATACAAAGCACTGAAAAATATTCGAAAAAAATGGCAAAAGATTTACTTTACAAATTTCTGTAGACTTGTTTCAATTTTTCTGGTAATGCAATGTTTAATTCTGCTCTGAATTATCATCATGTACTTTCTCATTTATGTTAAAATTATGCATACAATTTTTGTTACTCTTCAATGGATCAAAAGAAATCTTGAATGTAGATGTTTAAAAAATTTAAGCTTAACTTACTACAAAATAATCCATATGAAGTTTTTTTTGTATTTTCATATAAATGTGTGTAATATGCAGATTCATTGAAAACAGATAATAATTTAGATGATGCATTATGAAGAACAATTTTCACAGCTGAGGCAGGCTTAAATATTCCTTTTTATATTGACAATTGTGACCACAAATAACTTGGCATACTGATTGTGGTTGTTCCAGGACATAACATTTACATTATTGATAATGTGGTAAGAAGACAGCAGCACCTTATTATTAGCAAAAGAAGCTGGAAGCAATTATACAATATGGAGGCTTAGTTCAAAAGAGAAATACTTTGGTTTGCAAATTTTGACTTTAAGTTTGAAATTAGCCATGACATTGTTATGAAAAGGATGGAAGGAAAAATATCCAAATTAAATTCCAATGTTAAGGGACAACTGCCAAGAAAAATTATAAGTTTGTTTTACATATTTCTATTTTACATATATAGTATATAAATTGTACAAATGAATTCTTAAATTCATATTCTTCACCAAACAGCAAAAATAAATACCGTAGAATAATACTAGAACCAAAATTAAATAAATAAATAACCCCAGAAAACTAAAACTGCAAATTAAAAAATTACTGCAGATAACAAAAACTGACTAGAACACAAATGGAAAAAGATCATAAAATAAAAACCAAAACGAGACAGTACACATAAATTTCAATCTACAGCAAAACTTGTCAGTAGGTCAGTCTTATGTAAGGCATATTTTTTTAATTAAGCATTAACCACAATCAATTTAATTACATTTAACTTCAAATCCGAATATATAATGGGAGGCCATAATTAAACTGACAGTGCTCACAGTATTCTGTAGCGCGATCTATTTGCGAGAATGACGCCACATTTTGTAGGAAGATTAAACAAGACGGGGGACGAAGGATTCTGCGAAAAAAAAATTAGTTCCAAAAGTCACCGCTAGGGGAATATTTGGTGCTGTGTAATAGAAAATAGAGTGTTAACAAATGCAAATCAATACGGAAATTACCTTTTATTTTGCATTCAAATGAGGTTCAATGTGGCTGCCGTTGTTGTGGATAACATATTGCATTCTGTGCACAGTATGCACAACAGCAGAAAGTAACATGTCTGTAGGAATCTCCCGTACAGTCCGTGATATGTTATCCTTCAACATAGCCAGGTCCTGGACCACTCCTTGATAGACCTTGGACTCAAGGTAACCCCATAGCCAGAAGTCGTATGGGGTAAGATCAGGCGACCGAGATGGCCATGCAGTTGGAAAGTAGCGGCTAATGCCTCTTTCTGTTGTGAATTTCTGTTGTAGCATCTTTACACCCATACAGCAACGTGTGGAGGGGCTCCATCTTGCATGAAAATGATTTCCCCCCAGGCACTGTCTTTGCTGAAGTGCCGGAATAACAAAGCTGTTCAACATGTGGCGATATTTCTCTCCGGTAACAGAAAAGGTTTCCGGTCCTGTCGGGGTAATGTTCTCATAGAAGAATGGACCTACGATAAAATCCGCTGTGAACCCACACCAAACAGTTACCTTTGGTAAATGTAAGGGAATTGCTGTGACTGCATGTGGTGATTTGTCATCCCAAGTTCGGCAGTTCTGGGTATTCACAGTTCCATTCAGGTAAAAGTGGGTCTCGTCTCCCCATAAGATCATCCATCACGGCCAAGCATCATCCACCTCCATTCTGGCAAGGAAGGTGAAAGCAAAAGTCAATCACTTATCATGGTTGGGATACAGTAATTCCTGTACATGGCTGATCTTGTACGGATAGAAGTTGATAATCTTTCGTAAGATTTTCCATATCGTACTGTAAGGCATATCCATAATAAAAAGTAATTTTATTCCGTATTAATTTGCATTTGTTAACACTCTATTTTCTATTACACAGCGCCAAATATTCCCCTAGTGGTGAATTTTGGAACTAATTTTTTTCGCGGAATCCTTCGTCCCCCCGTCTTGTTTAATCTTCCTACAAAATGTGGTGCCATTCTCGCAAATAGATTGCGCTACAGAACACTGTGAGCACTGTCAGTTTAATTATGGCCACCCGGTATATAAAAACTGAATAATTAAAACTTTTCTTGTAAATTATATGCATATTTAATCAGAAATTTTCATTTTATTCCTCAAGTACAAATATCACTAAACCTACCAATATATTATACAGGCAAATAGTTTTAAATCACTAATAATCATACAGGAAACCAGAATCCATAAATCCTATATCTTTATGAGGTTTCTGATTCTGATTTCTATAAGGACTAAAATTTTAAAAATATAGAGAGAGAGAGATACATAAGAATAACACATATAATTATAAAAAAATACTTTAAATTATGAATGCGAACATTCATATGTAGCATGCATAGCAAGCTTAAATCCTGAATTAGAGAATTTTTTTTTTTTTGCAACACAGTTCTGCCTGCATGTTTACCTTTTCAATCAGAACTGCTTCAAGTGTTTTCTTACCTAAATTTGGTCAAAATTCTGTCTGTTTTTTTTTTTTTTTTTTTTTTTTTTATTTTATTTTTTTATTATAAAAATGCATGCAGTTCTTTTGCAAGCTGCATTTGAATGAGGTATTATTAATGCAGCAAGTATTAAAATATGCAATACTTTGTACTTCATGCACCCATTCATATCTTTTAATTCTGCAATTTTTCCCCATGTTATGTATATTGGGTTGAAGCATAAGTAATGGCCTTTTTTAATTTAAAAGTTTTATTTTAACAAAACAATAAATTAGTCAATAATAGCCGAGTTTTTGTACTTTCCCCATAGACCCAAGATGTTGAACTATAGTCACTTGGCTACAGCCCATTCATTCGGCTGATTCTCAAATGGTTTGACACGCGTCTTCGTGCAGAAGTTGATTCAAACGCTCTTCACCAAACTCATTGGTCATCGGAACGAGCAGCATCTTCGAGGGCGAAATTTCTATTTTTGAATCTGGCAAACTAATTTCTTGCAGTTCGTTCAGGCATTGCACCTTCTACATACACTTCACAAAAACCTCAGGCTGCTTCTCAGCATTGGAGCCTCGATTAAATGCAAAAAGAAGGTGGGTGTTGAAAATGCTTATTTTTGTTAACTTGACACTTCATTTTAATGATCTGAAAAATAACAAAAATTAGCTCAGACAAAAAAATCAAATACGGCATCTTGTAGAGGGAAAGACTCTCTTTTGAATAACACAAAACATTATGCCAATACATTTTATTATTACCGCGTGATTTTAAACACAACATAAACGGCTATTACTTATGCTCCAACCCAATATCAATACATAACACTGCAACTTCTTTCGAATTATCTACTTGATACATAGAAAACTCAATTTCCACTTGATTAAGATCTTTTTCACCAATAATAGATGGGAAAGTATTTAGCAAGAAATGAACATAGGAAAATTAAACTTTAGTTATGAAGTTAATGTCAGCAGCTTCGGCATGTTTCAGAAATGGATCATTTAGAGGAAATTTATCTATTATATACGAGAGCATGCAGTTACAAGAGACTCACACAAAATTGAAAATAATTAAATTTCACTTTTATTCATCTTGGCAATCAATCTTGTTTCTGCACCAATCACTAAATTTTCATTCTCTTTTTGATTATTACACTTTTGAAATGTAACAGATGTCTGAGAAACGTCTGCATTTCCTTTAGAAATTACTGATGGTTTTATAAAATCTACCAATTCATTAAAAGTTCAACAAGTTCTCTTCTCAATTTATGTATATAAGAAGCTTATTGTTGCAAGTTAATATTTACTGTTATAGCTCACTGTTAACAAAGATAAAATTTATTCTTCAAACATAATAAATACAATTTGGTGGTAGGTGAATATAACTCTTTTTTAATGCTTTACAATCTCTTTCTTTCATTATCACTGTTATTTGATTTACCACCAAAAAAATATCAATCAGAGCATCCCATTGCTCCAAACATCTTGTAATAGACTCTAAAAGAGAGAGCCATCTCGTACCGCAGTGTTTCAAAATTTTATGAGATTCTGCATTCTGTCCCAAAATTTGTTGAGCAAGCTTGAAGCCGTGCTTGAGTTTTGAACTTTTCCTATATAAAAATATATATTTACTAACATGTTCATTGCTGAGCCAATTAATTTTTCCGTAGCGTTTTTTACAGCTATATGCAAGAAGTGGTATGGGCAACCTCGGATGACTATATCTGGTTGATGAATTTTGATAAATGATGCTACACCTTTAAATTTTCCCTACATATTACCAGCACTGCCTGATAAAAATAATAAGCAATTTTTCCACTTTAAATCTTTGCTTATAAAGTATTCATTTATACAATTAAAATACCTTCTCCAGTATTATTCCTGAATTCTAAAATACAAATCAATGAAGTAATTATCACTTCTTTTTCTTTGCTACAATATGCCATAATCAAAAGGTACAGTTTTCTATCATTATTATCATCTGTAATTAGAGCAAATGATGTATTGTATACTTAATTTACAATACTAACAACAGTACTTTCTACAAGAGTTTTCACACTTCCCAAATTTTTGGTGTGGCTGCAGCTAAATTTTTTTTGTTTTTCTTTTGTTATGGCAGAATCAAACTGGCAGATTATGTTCAGTTAAAAATCGAACAAAATAACCTATGCCTTTTATGACACTAATTTCATCAACTTCAATGAAGAAATCTGTTATTTCTTTAGATTTTGCAGCACCAATTTCTTTATGCTTTTGAGAAAGCATGTGCCATTTACAATCATCCTTTTCGCCATGCACAAATGAGAAATTTTTTGAGAAATTTACACTGAGAATGAGTGTACTAGTACTATACTACTACAATCAATCGAGAAATCTACACTATAATGTGCATGATTCATGGAAATGTCTAATGCTTTAAAACAGTGCTCCGCAACCAGTGTGCCGCGGCACACTGGTGTGCCATGAGTAGGATATAGGTGTGCCGCAATCAAATACATGTATTTGACATTTTGCAATTTTTTATCATGTATTTAATACACAATGACAATTTTTTCCTCTTAATAATGTCTATTTTAAATGTTTTCATATATTTCACTGTTGTGTGTGTGATTGTAAGTGTGTCAGCATTTGAATTTTTTCGGCACTTCCCTGATAACTCGAAACTCTTTGGTGTGCCACGAAATTCCAGAAAGATTTTTTGTGCGTCGCAGGTGAGAAAAGGTTGCGGAGCATTGCTTTAAAGCATGGAAATTTTATAGTATATGAATATTTAAATTTCTGTCCTGATAATTTTAGATTCTTCATATCAGGTGGCCTAATTCACAAAAAAACTTCAACTCAAACTAATTTACAAAAAATCACAATTCACAAAATACACTCTCACCGCAATCTAAATGAATAAAGCTGAATCAGGGTAAACAAGTCCTTGACTATAGGGAATTAGGTTACAGAGATTTACAATAGAAGTTTAATGATCTACAATTGGCTACTCTTCAAAATCAGCATCGCATTCAACATGTGATACACGATGTCATGAGCAATCAGCTAACCATTGGATGAATTAGTTGGTTCCATTTTGCCCTCTTTCTATAAAATCCATAGCTTTTTCTGCAGAATGTTTCATCACAACAATTACAAACTTTCAGAAAACATAAAGTGCACCTAGAGGATGGAAACTCATATAGCAATGCATGGTCAGAAATGCTTTTCTGGCATTTGACAACATTTGACAGGTGCAACAAATCTTCAAGTATTGTCACACACACATTTGACGACACACATACCTATTGCAATATATTCTGCCATATTGTTTTCAGCATGAGGAGACCCCCTCACATTACACCCTTGACGTGCATCTCCACATGAATGCAATACATTCTCCACATTGGATCAGCAAGGGAGGTCAGCTGCATTAGCCAGCTACAACCCCAGACATCACTTACATCAGGGATGTCAAACTCATAGGTACACTTGAGCCAAACAAACAAGGTTTAACTTTAGGCGGGCCGGAAAAAAAAAAAAAGCAATATTCATAGAAACGTAGATTTGTTTCGAATAATACAATAATAAACACATATATATATTTATATAGAAAAGAACAAGAAAAATTTAATGTTTACGTCCTGATACTTGACATCTCTTCTCTGCTATTATCTTTACTATTTCAGGAGAAATTTTGTTTGCAGTGATAACTTTCAACGCTGACTCAAGGTGAGCATCATTAATATGGTTTCTAATAGGAGACTTATAACCTTTCATGACTGAAAATAACTGCTCGCACCGATAAGTGCTACCAAACATGGAAATAATTTCATATGCAAATTTTCGAGTATTTTCAAAGCAGGCTGATAAATATTTGTAAAATTCAGGCACACCCACTTCAATGAATTTTGCTTTCAAACTTGAGTTGCATTGAATCTCGATCACCTCCATTTGCATATGGCTGGGTACTGAGTCAATACTTATTGAGAAAAATCAAAGAAAACAAAAACAAAAAAAAAAAAAAAAAAATTGTCTTCGAGGGAACTAAAATCATTAAACCTCGTTTCAAATTCAGTTGTTAAATTTGCATTTTTTCTGCGTATTTTTGATACGAACAAATATCATCTAAACTTGATTTGTTCATGCTGCACGTCGGGAAGTGCGTCAAATCTTCATTTTTAAGTTGTTTTTCCCAAAGAATTAGTTGACATTTGAATGCTTTAATTATGTCAAACATGTTCGTAATGATCTTTTCCTTGTAACAATGAATTTAAATCGGTTAAGTGTTTGGTTATATCAACCAAGCAAGATTAATCTTGTATCCATATTGGATCGTAAAACAAACTTAGGTCTTGATTTTTCGTTTTTAAAAACTGACATATTTCTTCTTTCAAATCCCAGAATTGTTTGAGAATCTTGGAGCAAGATAACCAACGTACCTCAGTATAGTAGGACAAACTTGAATATTAAGCAGTGAATTGACGCTGATTTAAACCTCGAGATCTTATAAAATTTATAACTTTTTTTATATATGACAAAACATTCTCCATATTTATTACTTTTGTGCATAGAACTTCTTGATGTATAATACAATGCATATGATGAATGTTTGAACCGTGAATTTCACCAAGTTTTTTTCTTAGTAATGCTACGAAGCCCTCGTTTTTCAAGGTCATTGATGGAGCGCCATCTGTAGCTACAGAATTTAATTTTGCCAAAGGTAGATTGTATTTCTGCAGAAGTCCAAAAACACAAGTAAATATATCTTCTCCTGTGGTAGTACCAGGCATCAGTATTAATTCCAGTAATTCTTCAAAAATGTTAAAATTCTTGTCACAAGAACGAAGAAACACTGCTAATTGAGCTTTGCCACTAATGTCCGTGCTCTCGCCACAGGCAATGGAGAAACTTTCGAAACTAGATGATTTTGCTTTGATCTGATCACTTAAATTCGCGGCTAAATCAGTAACTCTTTCCGCAACTGTATTTCGAGACAATGAAATTGATTGAAAAGCCTTCACATTTCCAGGACAATCAATTTCTCCAGCTTTCATTAGGCATTCCTTGATGAAATCACCGTCAGTAAAAGGCTTCCGAATGTTTAGCTATCAACTCGGACAAGACGTAGCTTGCATGTACCGCCGCTTCACTTTCTTGCAATACTTTACTAAACATGGACTGTTGCTTTTTCACTCCTAACTTGAGCTCTTTCAACTTTTCTTCTCTCATTAATCCTTCGTAATTGTTATATTTCGATTTGTGTTGTTCGTAATGATGTTTAATATTATATAATTTTGGTACATTAATAGTATTATTACATATCAAGCAGATTATTTTATCTTTTATTTCACAGCAAAAATATTCTAATTCCCATTTTACTTGGAATATTCTATGTTCGTCAGCGATTTTTCGTTTAATTTTACTACCACTTGGTTTTGATATAGACATACTGAATACAAAGGGCTGGAATAAACATGGTTAATGTTAAAAAGTTAACAAAAATTTATTCTTTTCACAAGAGATAAATCAAAATGCTGAAATATTTCTTCAAAAATATTCTAACAATTTCACAAAATGTCAAACGTTTAGCAAAAATCAATTCAAAACAGAGAAACTAATTCTATCTCACAGCGAAATCGCTACAAATCAATCACAGCATTAAGTAAACAAACAGTTCGCTAGAACTACAGCTACTACTGAGATGGAGTTGTTTGTTCTCCGCTTTTATAAACTGTATAATTAATTTCTCGAATATACTGGAAACATCTATAAATATCTGGATTTTTGTGGATGGCAACAGCAATTACAAGATATTTATTTATTAGGTATTAAATGCACGCGCTGTTCTATTTTTAACCTTCCAATGCAGCTGTCTTTTCAAAAATCGTCTGCCTTGCTAAGGCAACATGAAGCAAATCTAATAACAATTCTAAATAAAAAAAACTAACTAAGTAAATAACTATGAAATCCGTAACAATATGAATTAAGTAATAATTAATAATAAAGCAAAGTGCATGCACATGCATGCACCTATATATCGTACAAAACTATGATTGGAAAACTGAGACCATGAGTTCAGCCACATTCGGCTATCGGGGAACGCGTACAAGTTCTGAGTGCACGTGTCCCCCAAAAGCCGAAGGTAGCTGAACGCAAGCTACTCACACGCATTTGTAATTTAAGTAGTGTGTGTGTCAGCTCGCTGTGAGTAATCTAACAACACTGAATAAATTATCGTTAATTACTTAGCAGTAAACATTTCATTTTTTTCTTCATCGATATGTTATTTTACTATTATACATTTGCCGATATATTGGCTGGGTCGCAAAAATATTTGTTGTGAGTTTGACATCCTTGACTTACATTGACTACTTCCCCTGGGGAGTACATTCCTTTTTATCTTTTCATGGCAGGAAAAAACTTTCCTTTGAAAGGACAGTACCGTTTTTGAGAAGTGAAAACAATTATAAGTAGACAAATCTGGAGAACATGTGGGCAGAGCAAACATACTTATTTTCGGGAGAGATAGGCTCTGCAAAGTTATCCCTGACCAGCTTGAAAATGCATCACCGTGCAATTCATTTTGAATAATGCTTCCTACTAAATAACATGTAGTGTTCCTCCCTTTTATGCTCTTAAACCAAGTGTTGAGGAACTTAATGAACTACTATGTGAATAATCACTTAAGTCCAAGAACAGAAACGTAAACTCAAGAAGGGTTAATTATCCTTTATTGCTGAAAATGAAGATTCACAGTTGGCCCCTTTCTCACGGTGTACACAAGGCATCCACTTGGGCTTAACTTAAAATGTAAGAAGTAAGAACTATCTAATGACTAACTAAAGAGATTTAGCCAAAGCTAACATAAATTCTAATCTTGTTGACCTGTAATATTAAACTAGCCAGCGAAGCTTGTAAAGACATTAAGATTTTTGGAAGCAGGCAAGATGAAAAATGAGCAATCGCCTTGACAGGAATCGAACCACGAACCTCTGAAATACCGGCTGAGTGTCCTGAACACTAAAAAGGCACACTAGGAAAGCAGGAGAAATACCTTACAAGCTATCAAAAGGCACATAATATGGCCTAGCATAGTATCAGCTAGAGAGATGCAGCAAAAAGACAAACATGCACTAATACTTTTTCCTTCTCATTATCATTTGCTCATCATTTGCATTTGGGTAAGGAATTAAAAGCTGATGCTAGAAGAAACAGGAAAGTGCCATAAACTTAAAAGAACTGTTATAAAATTAAGATATATCTTACAAACATAAGATTAAAAATTGTCTGCTTAATATATATAATAATATTTTAAATACTTGCAATTCAAATGGTAAGTGGTCCCATCAGTGGCCAAGTGGATAAAAACTGCCGAGTTTGTCCTTAGTACAATATAGGTAAACAAGATGGCTGCATACTTGATTTTTGTGCTTTTTCACTTACACAACATGAATATGAGCCTCTTTTCCTCAGAAAACTTCTTAATGAAAGCATTCTTTCCTTTAGGTAGATACTTATGTGCTTTACCAAATTTAAATCATCAACCAGCCTAATTTATGCACAATTTCTAAACTAACAAAACCAGCATAGCTATCCAGCCAGGAAGAATACGAGAGACGCAGCATCAATGGTTGAATTAATCGTACTCTCTTTCTAAATTTAGACTGTCATTCATTAGTTACACTCATTTCATTTGTACTTTTAAGTGGAGTTGAAGAAAAGAATAAATATGCAGGTGGTAAAATCTTGAATGATATAAAATTAACAAGTATGTATACAGAAAAGGATAACTCTATATTAAATGTAATAAAAAATAACAGTAATAATCATGCATTACATTACTAACAACTATAACTCAGATCTTGATATCTACATTCTAAGTTAGAATTTTAAGTAGACAATGAAAATAAGCTACGTAGAAAAATGCACTTAGGATAAAAAATGAGTTTAATTTTTATTTAAAAAATTTATCTTCATAAATTTATTTAATAAAAATCATGCCCTGATTTGGCTATCAAATCTAGAACAGCTGTGAATGATTTCTACATAACATTTGAATTTTCATAATTTGACTGCTTAATTTATCAAATTAAATAAACTGACTATTCTGTACAAAAGAATTTTTGTATCACATTTTGACTTTTAAAAAAGTGATTACTCTGAATTTTATGCTTTTAAAAATATACTGTGCTTTAAAAAAAGGTCTTTGATATTAATATTAGCAGCACTTCCAAATATAAAGAACAATTTATTTAAAAATATGTTATGCCACAAAATATCCTTGTACATATAATTTCTTCTACAGAATATTTTTTATTAGTTGCACTTGCTATACATAGAAGTTAAAAGAAAAATCATACTACAATAAATTTTGCCATTTATATAATAGAATAGAGCATGTTTTATTTACATTTTTGGTGTACTTGACAAAGTAATCAGAAGTATTAAATATATGTGTCACATATTATCTTAAAATCTACAAATAAATTTCACTGAATATAAAATGAAGTTAAGCAAAATAGCAGACGATAAAATGGAAAAGGTAAACATTTATTCATATCCCCCAAAAAACCTTTAGTTAATATTTATTATAAATTTATAGCATTTTGTATGTTTCATATTTCATCTTTTTTGGCCCTTTCTTATTATGCATCATTAATAAAAATGTGAATAAAGAAATTCTATACAAATAATTCTCAGTAAAAGTTTACATAAAAATTATTGTTAAAAATAACTGTTGCAATTTATTGAAGATCGCAACAAAATGCATGAATCACATTTGGTGTTATCGTTTAAAATAAACAAGCCAAATCTGAAGGAAAAAAAAAAAAAAAAAAAAAACAATATATAAAATCCCATTTATCTTCGGAAACTTTACTTGTTTGCAGATATGTTAGAAATACATTTATTTTAAGATGGTAGTAAAAATTTTATATGTTATAATTAAAATGTTTTTCAAAAACTTTATAAAAATTATTTAACCATACAAATTTTTTAAACAAACCACAAAAATGTGTAAATTTTATTTGGTTTAAACCTAAATTTCAAGTGATAAAAGAAGTAAACTTACTTAATTATTAAATAAATATTATTAAATATTTGCCAAATTCAATTAACATTGCAGGTTTAAAATTTTGACTGCTAATTAAAAAAAAACTGCTGCTCCAATTTTTAGAATTTTTGTTTTGTGGCATAACTTAAATCATAGAATTTAAATATGGGGGGGGGGGGAATAGGAATGTCATTTCAGAAAATGTTTTGTGTCAAAATGCATTTGTTAGAACAATGCTATATACAATTTTAATATATATAAAAGTCACATTTTCAAGACAATAAAAAAACAAATTGAATTTCATCAATATGCCAAGTGGAATGAGAGATGTAGAACTATCCCATTTCTCTTTCACTCAGTACATGTAAAGCCAATATAAGGTTATTTCAAGCATACAACTGAGGTTAATTAAATTATACACAAAATGAAAATATTTAAATTAATTTTATAATAGTGTTGCATATGAATAAAATTTATATAGAACAATAAAAATAGGCAATAAATTCAAAAATCAATTCCTATCAATTATTCCACTTTAATGGACAAAACCTATTTCTTCCAGTCAGTTCTTTCTGCTGTGGAAGAAACTTGCCAACTCTGCCCTCAGGCATAACATGAATAAAAAAAAAAAATTCTGGTTTCATCAATCTTAAAAATAAATTTAAGCTTATAGCCATTCATTTCACGGGATAAAATTTAGAATCAGTCAACGATTCTTGGTTTATGATATGAGATTTTGTGGTGTAATTTAAATTTATGTAGATATCTAGCTGAAAAATAAATATCCTTCACCTTCATTGCAACACTCTTTATTTTGTCTTCTTCAATAGCATAGGCCTTTTCAGGGGAATATTTGATGAATGGTGCTGACAGAAAAAACTTTAGCAAAATGTCAAAACCCAAAAATTTTTCACCTTGGATATGTAATTTTTCTGGAAGCGGAGTTTCAACAAGTTGTTTCTCTTTCTTGTACTTTACTTTCCTCAGAAGCAACTGTTATCAATGTTGATACAGGAATACCCAGTTTTTTTTAACAATTCTACTTCTGTTACTCTAAAATTTATCAAATTCCTTTAAAACTTTGGTTAAATGTTTTAGTGAAAGTACCTTTAACTGCTTTACATTTGATGAAAAATTAGGAAGAATACAGGAATAAGTAGCGCTTGAGGAGACAGAAGATAAGTAGCACATGAAAGAATACAGGTGATAAGTAGCACATGAGCTGAAACATATTTACTGCATGATGCAGTCATAAAATGTGTAGCATTAACAAATCTGACACATAAGCAAACTTCATTGTCTTGTGTCCTCCAAGTGACCCTTCCAACCCACTAAGCAAATTTCAACTATATCAATTAACGATATCATATACCATCATTCTGCCCCCTTATATCCATACATACATCCAGTAAATGCTATCTAGAAAATGTGGGGAAGAAGAAAGAATAAAGAAAAAGAAATTATTGCAGTTATGAAAAAACACTAATGAATAAATCAGAATGTATAACAGAAGCTACGTGTCATATATATAAATATACTGGCCAAAAGTCTCCAGATACCCAGTGGTATAGACTCGGAGAGTCCTGATGCATATAGTAATATGATGTTGGTTCCCCTTCTGCGTCGATGACAGCCTCCATACGTTTGGGAGACTTTCCACTAGTTTTTGATAGGTGGCCATAGAAAGTGATTTACAGGCATCCATCACAATACACTAGTGAGTGAGCGCTAGCATTGAGGAGGATCAATTTGACTGGTTACATAATCTGTGTTCTAATTCGTCCCAGATGTGTTCTGTGGGATCTAGATCAGGTTTCTGAGAAGGCCAGCTCAGTTTTTGAATACCAATTTCGTCAAACCATGGGTGAGCAAGTCTTGATGTGTGAATGGAGCAGTTATCTCGCTGGAAGTGAAATAGGCTTTCCCCAAAATATTGCCATAGAGTTCGGAGAGTAACACTGTCCAGAATATCCATATATATCTCAGAGTTCAGGTTTCCAACCACAGGAACTAAGAGATCCAGGCCAAACCATGAAAAACAACCCCACACGATGATGGTACAATCACCCAAACATTAAAGTCAGCACAATGCAATCACTTAAGAAGTGCTTGCCAGGCGTACACCAAACCAAGACGTATCCATCAGACTGCCAGACTGCACAGCGAGATTCATCACTCCAAAGAACATTTTC
Organism: Stegodyphus dumicola; assembly: GCF_044657685.1. Classification (NCBI taxonomy): domain Eukaryota; kingdom Metazoa; phylum Arthropoda; class Arachnida; order Araneae; family Eresidae; genus Stegodyphus; species Stegodyphus dumicola. The sequence goes on along the minus strand of NC_140776.1, from coordinate 179,464,155 downwards.
CCACATGTCTACAGTCCTTTAATTTTGAGCATTGCACCACTGCAATTGATGCTTAACATTCAGGGGAGTGATGTCCGGCCTTGTGATCGGCTGCACAACCATGGAATCCCAGGTTTTTTTGCATCTTGACGAGGAATTGTGATTTTGTTTCACTACTCTTTTCAGAGTTCTATAGCTGCATTCACTCCCCCCCCCCCGTTTTTCTACAGTTTTACTGCCTCAGTGTTTCCACTTCACAATTACATCACTCACAGTAGATTTGGGCTTCTGTAGAATATCTGAAATTTTATGAACTGATTTCCCACAAAGGTGGCATTCAACTATATTGCCACAATCAAAGTCACTAAACTCCTTTGACTTACTCATTGCCTCACAAACACATAAATATGATCTGACAAACAACTATCAACATTTTTTTAGCCTTTGGTTATGCATCAAATTATTACTTCTTTAGGGAGGTGTAGGGATATTTTTGGCAAGATAGATGAATAGGAATTAATCAAGAAAAAGACAGTACGATGTAAAAAGGTAATATATATATATAAGAAGCACATAACACTGCTTTGCTGTAAAAGGTTATTTTTCAAGTTTATTTGCAGATTTAAAACAGCACTCAAATCAGCACAACCCATAAAAAGTTAGGAGGAAAAGATAAAAAAAATTTACACTTACAGGAAGACAAAAATCTTCAAATGCAGGTTTCACATATGTGGTGTACTGGTGCAATATTTGATCCAGTTCTCTGCCCCTTTCTCTTGTGTCACGCAGAACTAAAATAATTTACTTATATTTAAAAGAAAGAAAAAAAATTAATAATAGAGCTTCTAGAAAACATAAATGCTTTCTCAGAGATGTACCGAATAGAATATATTCATGAAATTTATACCATATTGTTTAAACAGATATTTTTATGATATCGATATATACGAATTTAATTATACATGTGTTAAAATTATATAAATTAAACCTTTAGCTCTCCCAACACACACACACACAAAAAAAAAAAAAAAAAAAAAAAAAAAAAAAAGAGGGGGAAGAAAAGAAAGGAAGGAAGAAGTTTAACATTAATTCCTTGATAACACAAATCACAGACAGTAAAATCTAGAACATAAATCAGATTAAACTTTTCGCAACAAAAGCAGAATTTTCGATTTCAAAACTATTAAACTAACACAATGGCCCTCCAATTTTTTCAAAATAAATAAATAATAATAGACAATGCAATTAATAATTGAACAATTAGGTATTAAAAATTTTTTCATAAAAAATTAGGAATTTTTTAAATAATAATAATAATTAATGATTAATGATCTCATAATTAATAAAAAGCTTAACAACTTTACTTAAAACAGATTGCTAAATTACACCTGTCAGTTTAATTATGAATTATTAAACAGTTGATATATATGATAGCTTTCACTTAAACCTGAACTGAAGAGCCTGGGAAATATTTAAAAAAAAAATATTACATTTAAATTGCATTATTTTTGAAAGGGTAATTAAAAAAAATCTTTTATCTATTAATAGATTTATTACATTTCAGGACCTTGAATTACATAAGGTGAACGCTGCTTCCTGTAATACAACTAATTATTTATGTTTCTGCTCCTTTTTCTTTTTTTCTTTTAATTATTAATTGCAAACCTAAACATTAAATTATCAATTGCAAACTCACATCACTAACACGCAAACTATGAACTCCATACTTTCTCAGCCTATTAAATTAGCAACTTGTAAGCAGGACTAGGAGGTACAATTTTGGGCTTTTTTATGTTTTCTAAAAAAAATTATAATTTGCTTTTACATACTTTTAAATGCATTATACTTTGCTTAATTGTTTTTTAAAAGTTTATTTTATTGGCTCAAGGCCAAGGCCGAACACTTCAGTTTTTAAAAATTGTTCAGCTTATGATTTGTTACAATTAATTTATTTAACCGTTTGACTGCTACGCGGTGCAAAAGCGCTGCATTAATTTGTCTCGAAAACTGGGACGCAGCACTTTTCCGCTGTTTGTTGCTCCCCATGGGTGTGAACGTAGTCTGACCTCGCGCATACTTTGTAACACGAGTGCATTCTAAAATAACTAACTGCGTCGTGGTTTTCGAGACAAATTAACGCAGTGCTTTTGCGCCTCGCAGCAGTCAAACGGTTAACTGAATTATTTGTATTGGATAGATTTCCTAAATTAAACATGTTTTAATTTTCAGTTGGATTTATGATATGTGCTTATCATTTTGCTCAGATTTTTTCCCAAAATGATAACATTTCACAGTCTTCTTTCAGTTACATATGGGTTGGACTATATTAATGAATAATTTAGTTACCTCATTTTGCTTAAATTACAAGAAATTGTTGATTTAATTAAAAAAATTTTCCCTTTATCATATAATTGATTGCATAGTTCAGAAATATGTCTTGCTATAGTATTATCTTGTAGGATCAACCCTCAGAAGAAATTTTATATGTTACATCTCGCATTATTTATTGAATTCTCCTTTCTTATATATGTATACAGTGGGCCTTTTTTTTAACTTTTTACTTTGAAGTATTAAATTTAGACTGTTCCGGAAAACTTCTAGAAAAAAATATTCTTTTTATTATTCATTTTAAATCTATCATAGATTTAAGTGTATTGTTTTGTTTAAGATCTGGTTTACAGTTTATTTAATTTTATTAGGTTTTTTAGCTTATACGTATAAATTCATGCTTCCTTATAATGGAAAAACATATTAAGTTTGCCTGAAATGAAGGTACAGTGAACCACACAAAGATAAGAAATTCATGTGTCTGGTCCCCCACAGGTCAATTGCACAAGCATAATTCATTCAGTTATGGCTCCACTTGATATTTCAAGTCAGAACTTCATGGGCAAAGTCATAAGATTTTAGCGATCTGCACTATATCTGTCACAAAAGCCTCTTGATTTCAGGTAGGGTGATAGACAGATGATCCTGTTTCTCCTTTAGTACTGTTTCAACTATAACAAATCAAGGGACACAAAATATAACTGAAAAATCAAGAGGGGTGTGACTAATTCAGTCTGCAAACTGTTTTAGACAAGGCAAGAACTTGAAATGCTCTTAAACTCTCAGCTAGAGAGACTCTCGCTGCTTGCACGATCCTCACATAATGAGGACAATAAATTCTTATTTTACATATCCATTCAATATTAATTGTCAATTGTCATTATTTTATTAATAATAGAGCTTCTCATATACAATACAAAGTTCGTAATCCGGACTCGTTGGGACTTTAGCGATTCCGGATTCATAGATCATCAATTTAAATCTTGTAAAATGGAATGCAGAAATTATACAATTAAAAATATGAAACCGTAATTTATGAAGCAATTATGATCTAAAGGGTATCACAATTAAAAAAAAAGCTTAATATTTATTTGTATACTTTATTAAACATTTCTTTCAATGTAAGTTGTTTAAATTACTTTGTTTTTTGTGCTAATATTTTCTCTTTAATTCTATAAACAGACATAACTTCTTGTTCAGTTACAAAGTTCCACCTTTCAAAAGCAGTATTTTCTGGATCTAGAACCATACTACAGATTTCGCTGTCCGTTGATTGATGATTGGGGCATTGTCGTCGCAATGAAACATTTCTGTTATATCATCTTCATTTATTACTGCTTCACCACATTTCTTTACAAAATCCAATAACTGGAAAATTTCACCTTTAGTTTGCGATGTCCGAAAACCTTCAAATTCGTGCCTATCATCTTCATCGTCCTCACAATGAAATATGGCAGCTAGCCATAAATTATGCCAAGCATTTTTTTAACATATCTGGAGACACATCCTCCCAACACGCATGCGCATGCATAAAGCATACAAAAGAAAAGTTTGCGGCTTTGAGGTCCGGATTGTAGATCATTCCGGATAATGGACGTCCGAATTACGGACTTTGTACTGCATTTATAAAAAATTTGTTTTTAGTTCTATATGCAGAAACACACAACATAAACAAATTGTAACTAGTCAGTTACCATTCCTTACATGGAATTGCCACATCAGTGCAGTGTACAGTCATCATCCCAATGGTGACCAAGGACTGACAACTGCATTAATGAAGCAAACTAGCAACAACTATTTTGACAAATAAACTATAATTTGTTCCGAAAAACTTCAACAATTCCAACTCATCTGTATCTGAGTCAACTATATCTTCAACTGCATAGCGAAACTCTTTAACTTTATAGTAACATAGACTCTCACTACTCGGAAATGCCTAGTATTGAGCCTGAAGTAACGCAGAAGATATAAAGCAACTATATTGCAAAGTAAAAACTTAAAGCTAATCTCCAGCTAACTCCCAGACAGGCTTCGAAAATCCCACATACTGAATCAATGCCTTTTCAGCCTTCCTCAGATAATCCAAAATCACACCCATCTTCGCTAAAGGTGATCTCCAAAACAGAAGCATCTAAGTCTCAATGTTTGTGATTCTGTGACAACAGTGTGATGTGTACAACAGCAAATATTTAGTGAATTGTGTGTGCTTAACCGTATGTTTTATATTCATTTGTGTGTCTTCAAAAGTTTTCTACAACTGTCCACTATTGAAACAGTGAAACAACTGCATTTCAACAAACAGAGGGAAAACAAAAGAGGTATGTTTATTTCTTTGCTTTGCATTTTGTCTTGACAATAAATTAACACGGTCAAACAGCTAACTGGTTGAAGGTCACTGACCTTTTCCCCTCAGGGGTAAAATGATAGACTCTCAGGAATTTCCCCCATTTTTTTTCTTTTGGAGGCTATGCCGCTTTGGGTAATGACCAACCTGTAGCAGCAAGATATTTTCACAGATTAGATTCATAGAATAGCCTTGAAAATACCTCCTATATGGAAATCAAATATTACTTTATGGCTGAGACAATGTGAAATCTAATTTGATCTAGTTGGTATTATCAGAGATAACATGAAATTTTCACACATTGTCACAAATTTAAGCACATTAATTTTAACACATCTCGTATGTTATCTTAACACCTTCTGAAAATTACAAACATCTAGCAGACTAATTGCAGAGTTCCAAGGCACAGAAAATCCATAAACTTTTATTGGATTTACAATTAGGTGGCAAAAAAAAATCCTAGTTTCCTTTTGAAAGAAATGAAAGAATTATTATCAAGCAAAACAGATGATGATTTCCTAAAACATGTGGATACAATGGCTTTCTTCCAATACGTAAGCAATTTTATTGGCCTTTCATGCAAATTTAACTCATCCAGCCTAAATAGCAGATAAAGTTTCGGAAGTTACACACAACCAACTACTTGTGCAGCATCAAATAATCACCAAAATGCAGTTATTTTCAACACTAAGCTTAATGAACAAGCAAATAGAGAATCTCACTAAGCAAGATAAATGCTTGTCTCGAAAGCAGTGCAATTATGATGAAACAAAAAAGGAGTTTGAATATATGTCAGAACATGAAAATTGTCGACCCTCCAAGAGTAATAGGTCATCACCTCTACACATAGCACATAAAAAGCCTATCAGCATTAGACCAGTTGGAGATTACACAGAACTTCCACATACACAAGAACTTATATATGTGGTATGTACTTGTACATGTGGTACTACCACACTTGCATATGTGAAACTTATTCCACATATACAAGACTTCACTCAATCTTATCACGGCAAAGCAGTGTTTTCTAAATTTGATACTGCACAGGTGTTTTCATTATATGAAAAGCACATATCTAAAACAGCACAGTCTATTAAAAGTGCATATCTAAAAACAGCAGTAATTACTCCTATCAGTCTTTCTGAATTTCATTTACTTAGATTTTGGATTCAAAAAGGCTGCTCAAACCTTTCAGCATTTCATGCATGAAATGTAACAAGAACTAGATTTTTGTTACACATATTTAGAGGACATTCTGGTATTCTCAGAAAACAAAGCACTTTATAAACATGTTTCCAAAGTTTTACACAAACTAAATGAATATAGTCTGAAATTAAATACTTCAAAATGTGTTTTTGCTGTTTCTGAAATAGAATTCTTAGGTCATTGAATAACCAAGAAGAGTAGATGCTATTTTGAACTTCAAAAAACCAAAAGAAAGTTTTCTGGGTTACTAAATTTTTACCACAGATATCTGCCATGTGCAGCTCCTAACCAAGCACTACTTAGCAAACATTTAAAAGGTTAAAAAAAGAACGACAAACACAAAATTGATTGGTCAAGTGAAACTTTTGACAAACAAGTGAAACTTTTGACCATTACCTTTTACTAAACAACAATTACCAAAAGATATATTATTAGCATATCATTTGCAAAATGCATCTCTAATTCTTCAAGTTGATGCATCTGCCTATCCTACTGGCAGTTCTCTAAACTTAGCTGCAAACCACAGACTCAAACCTCTAGCACTTTTTTCTTGAAGGCTCACAGCCATCGAGAGAAGGTACAGTGCAAGCGATAGGGAATTATTGGCTATCTACACATCCATTTGGAAATTAAAACATATGCTAGAGGGGCACAAATTTACAGCGTTTACTGATCACAAACCACTTACATTTGCTTTCAAACAAAAACCTGAAAAATGCTCTCCACATTAAAATCGTCAGCTTTATTTCACAATTTACAATTCATTTCCAATACATAAAAGGAATCGATAATATTGTTGCCAACACATTGTCTCGCATTCATAAAATTAAAACTAGTGGCACTGTTGATTATGAAAAAATTGCTCAGGTACAAACAACAGATCTACTTTCAAATTGATTCACATATTATCTAACAGCTATTGACCGGTTCACAAAATAGAAAGAAGCTATCCCCATCATTGATATTCAAACTGCAACAGTAGTGGAGGCTTTCTATGCGAACCAGATCTCTCACCGGCATTCCAGCTACTATTACAACCAATCAAGGATATTGATTTTGTTTATACAAAGCTCAAATAAAACTCCATGGCATACAACGAATATACACAACTGCTTATCATCCTCAAAACAATGGTTTAGCTGAGGAATTTCACTATCTTTTAAAACCTGCATCACTTTTCATGACGTATTAATATATGTCATGAAAAAGTCAAAATGGTCAAATATTTTACCAAATGCGCTACTTGGGCTGAGAACAGCTCTCAAGGAGAGCAATGAGCACTACTGCTGAACTTCTATATGAAACTAAACTAAACTTGTTTTTTTTTTTTTTTTTTATACACTAAATTCTGAAACTGATCTTTTTGAATAGACCAGTAACTTCAAAGCTGCACACAGCAGCTTAAATAAAAAACCAACTGGATCACATGCAACAAAAGCAATGTTTATTCACAAAGATTTAAAAATGTGTTCACATGTGTTTGTGCGATATGATGCAGTACAACAGTCACTGCAACCACCTTATGATGGCCTTTTTAAAGCAATCAAGCATGGCGCAAAAGTTTTCTAATTATCCATTCATGAAAAATCTGCATCAGTCTCAACTGACCATGCGAAACTAGAATTTAAGTCTAATACGAATATGGATACTTGCTTTTCACGTACTGTATATCCTAGATCTGCAAATCATGCCAAACCAAATATTCGTCAAACTCAACTCATTCCGGTGGCATGTGCATTTCACTGATTTTTTCATGCCATCAGATGATAACTGAGAAGGAGTATGCAGGACAGCCCACAAAGATAAGAAATTCAGTCCGCAACGTTAGCAATGTTCGAGCTGTTACAAAGTGCAAGATATTGCAGATGCATAATGCGCTCAGTAACTGCTCCATTCGACATTTCAAAAGTCATAAATTCATAGCTAGTATCAAGGGATTTTAGCGATCTGCACTATGTCTGTACCAAAGCATCTCAATTTCAGGGAGGGTGATGGATAGATGATCCTGTTTCTCCTCTAAAATTGTAACGAATGTAACGAATCACTGTAACGAATCAGGGTGTGTAAAATAAAACTGAAAAAATTAAGAAGGCATAACCACTTCAGTCTGCAAACTGTTTTAAACAAGGCAAGAACTCGGAATGCCCTTAAACCTTCAACTAGAAAAACTCGCTGCTCACAAAGCAATTCTTATCTTGCCTATCATTCAATATTAATTATGAATTGTCATTACTGTATTAACCCATTAGCCGTTGGTGTTGCGTTGACGCAACGGTCAAAATAAATGCATATATAAATATAACTACCTAAGATATTTTATACCAGCAAATGATTTTGTGTAGGGAATATTATGGAAGATTATTTCTGTAGAAAAATATTTGCCTTCAACAATCCTTTTGTTTATAATAATTAATCTCATACTTTGAGCAAAATTTTCGACCGGGTATTTTTGCTGAAAATATTTAATGAAAGAATCGCCGTCTTTATGAGTGATCTATTTTTAGTCAAGGTCACCATTCATCAGAACATTACAGATATTTATATTTGTGTTGGGAAGGATGGGAAAACAGATGTTGCGCTGCCGCAACGCCAGCAGGAAACGGGTAGTCAATCTCCTTTTTCACTCATTCCTTTTGATGTTCTGGTTCATGTTCTGGTTGTTTAAAAATGCCTAGAACGAGGTATTTTATATTAGAAGCCCTTCAAAGATTTTTTGATGAAGAAACCGATGATGATAATGTTAATAATGACCAGAATGAAACTGATAGTGTTGTTGTTCCCCCAGAAATTGCAGAATCTAGTGACGAAGAAGAAAGGAATGGCAATGTTTTAAATAATGATAACGATATTTTACCAAATGATACTGCTGGGAAAGTTAAAATTCACGTAAGAAGTAAGTTTCAGCCTTCTAAAAGCAGTTATAGTCATACTAAAAAGTTTAAAAAGCAGAAGACGGAAATCTTGAAGTGGATAAGAAAGGAACTGTTAGTTATGTCTCAGGAAGAACATGAAGAAAGAGATAGAGAAATTATAAAAGACAAAATACAAGGTAAAACTAGTACACAGATTTTCAATTTTCGTTTTGGTTTAGACATTCACTCTCTTTTCGTTGAACAGACAAATATATACACTCAGCGAAAAAAAAAAAAAAGCACCCAGAATTTATTGCATCTGGAGCCTATATGAGAAGATTTATTGGGATATTATTGCTTACAGGATATCATTCTTTACCTCAAGAAAAAATGTATTGGTCTTTTGATAAGGACATTTCTGTTCCTGTTGTACGAGAATTGATTACAGTACAGGAATATGAAGCAGAATTTGCATTTGACAATATTCAAATTGACAATACTGATAAATTATATGAGGTGAGACGATATCTAAACTTACTAAATATCACCACTTTTTACTACTGGAAATATAAAGTCTCTTTTAGATTTCAGATGCGAGAATGCAATATTCTTTTTGCAAACTCCTATTGAGAGTGTAGAATCAGCCAGAAATAGATCAGCAACAGGAAGACCTAGTAAATTCAGCATTAAAAAACCATTGCATGGAGATGGTAGACATTTTATCCTAAAGTCCGTTGATAACAAAAGACTGTTGTAAAGAGTAACAATAGTGTAAAATATGTAATGTAGCTTTACATCATGATTGTAATAAAGCTTTTCATGCTTGAATCTTTCAATTGAAATAAACTGTATTTGTAAATGAAATACAATGTATATTTTAATATTAAATTAATTACAAGTAAAGTGATTTGTAGATTTATAAAACATTATACAGCTAAAAAATAATCCTGCGCTCCACTCAAAAGAAACATCACACGAGTAGAATCCTACTCACTAAACATCCGTAGTCTTCTTTCCCTGATGTTGCGCGAACGCAACATTCGCGTTTTCCACAGGTAAGAGCAATTTTTTTATTTTCAATGTAAATTTATGTTATAAATGCTTTATTTAATATTTGTTATTATTTTCATGAGAAAAGAAACATTCCTTGTAGTTTTGGCGGTTAATGGGTTTCTTGCTTTTTGTACATTTATAATAAATTTGTTTTTAGTTATATACGCAGCAAGTAGTATTCAACTTAAACAAATCATAACTAGTAAGTTACCATTGCTTACATGAAATTGCCATATCAGCACAACGTACCGTCGTCACCCACAGGGGAAGGTACAGGATGAAGCAAGATCAGCACCTGTGCATCCATTTAGACATATCAGGTATTGTCAGGCCTTTTTAACACCGAAGCTTCTGCTCCCAAAAGAAATCCTTGAAAAAATACCCCAGGAAGCAGTCCAAGAGTCCCTCACCCCTCTTTCACAATTGCCAACTGTTTGAGAGGATTTCAGCTCACTATGTATTTTGAGTGACTCCTTGCTGCACAGGCACTATATACTTACAAACAGCCATTGCCTTCTCTGAGATTCAGACCTGGGCCCTTTGGTACAACAGTCATCATCACTGATCAGGATACTGTCTGGGCATCGTGGGAAATTTACAATTTTAAATACTTCCCTTATGCCTGCATAAAGTAAATTTAAATCTATATTAGCCATTTTACCTTATTACCCCACCAATAGCAGGTAGTTAAGACCACTGAATACCAGTAATGCAACCCACATATGAGCCCAAGCAAATGGGGTAGTTGCACGGTTGGTTTTCTCCATGTGTAGTGTGAATACATGGCAGTTTCTCTTACAAAGTCTTCCAAAAAGGATCATTCCCCATTCAGCCATTCAGCAAATAGTCTTCATATGCTTTGCTATATACAAAATAACTTGAACTTTTTGCAATTCTGAGCTCATTAAAAAGTTATCATAATAAAGTCATTATAAATTAAAATATTATTACAAACCATTATAAGTTAAAATAATTAAGTCATTATAAGTTAAAATATTTCATAATTTGTCTTTCACATTTTGCTTTTCTAGACTCTATATATGTATGTATATGTCTAGACAGAATGCCATTTTAGAAATTTTCAAGCTAGAATAAAAAAAGCAAGGGGTGGAGGAAACTCTAAAGGTGAAGATCAAAACTGTAATAAAAATAGATTAGGAAATACAGTTCAAACTCCGAAATCTGGATGTCCAATATCGGGAATGATAAAAAATCCAAACCACCAGCCTAGAAAAAAAAAACAACTGAAAGCATCCAGATTTTATATTATGTCCAAAGGGGCTTTTTACTTTTATTTATTAAATATCATGTTCTTTGCACTTAAAACATAAAATTCAATTCAACAGCAATATCACAAAATAAAAAGAGCATGTCTTTAGAATTTCCGATACACAGTATCGCGTGCTGAAGATTTAAAAAAAAAAAAAAAAAAATTCTGTACAGTGTTGCCAGGGCTAGCTTTGAAATCATCAAGTTTTTTACTCAAAAACTCATAAATGCTTTACAAAATATGAGACAAATAATAAAACAAATTCGAAATTTGAGCTTCCAGATGCCCATATTCAGGTGCAGACATACGTTATTCAAAACTGGATGGTTGTAGGTACTGTTTTTTTATTACAACGCGAGAAATATACATTTACGCAGATTCTTCATTATTTAATTTCCTTAAATATAATACAGGGCTCTAATATTTGATGAAAACAATTTAAAAAGTGATTCGCCATTTACAGTGAATCAACCAAAATGCCAAAAATGAAATTAATAACCCTTTTGGGTTATAAAGTAAAATAAAAAAATATTTAAGAAAATCTAGGAATAGAGAATATTGATTAAAGCACCTGCTCCAACAAAAGGAAATAGATGTGCCATATAAATGGGATTTTTCTTGGGACAAAATGACATCTCTGCACGTCAGATTAAAACAACTATAGATGTGGCACTACGACCAATGACAATACACTGACGGCCAGGATTACACGTTCCACTCTTTAGTTACTGTGGGGAATTAGCATTTTTCTATCTAGCCTAAATAGTGAAGGTGAAGGAAGCCCAATGTTGCCATGTCTTTATTTCATCTTATTATATTTAAACAGATGATCTAATATTAGGAAATTTCCTAAATCCAGAAATGCTGAAGTCCTAATTATTTCAGATATTGGAATTTGCATTAATTAAATTAATTGGATATAAATGGAATTGTAAAACAATGTTAAGCATATTTTATCTCATTATTTATTGAACTTTGGATTCGACAGTATAGTTTCATTCAAAGTGTACTGATATTTACCTCGTCGAGACAATCGGGTATCTGGATCAGTATCAACAAACAATTTCATGTGGAAAAGTTCTCTGATTTCAGGGAAATAAAATACCAGAATACCTTCAACTAAAACAACATCTGCTGGATGGACAGTAATAGATTCATCTTGCTTTCTGAAAAATGAGATAACATATTTTTAATATATAATATAAATAATTTAATAATAAGTGATAATAAATTATTTAAATTTAATAATAAGTGATACACTTAAAAGATTTAACTAAATAACTTTAACACTAAATAATTAAATAAATTTAATAATAAGTAATACATTTAAAAGATTTATAGGTAATTTCAGGTTATTTACATTTATCAGGGAGTTTCCACAAGAAAATTTCTTCATAAATACCACCCAAAAATAAACTATATTTCATTTATTACATGGTAATTTACTTGGAAACTGAATGAAAAATAAATATTTATTGTATTAAATATTAAAAAACAGCAATACAGAAATTACATTTTCTAATGGGTGCATAAAACAGTCAACACAACAATAAGGCATATGATGAAATCTAGGGAAAAAATAAAATTTTCATATAAATAAAAAATATTTCTCTTATTCTGAACAGGACAACACCAAAGAAAAGAAATGTGGATCACTGACAAAAATTTCTTTATGCCCCAATAACATTCATCTCTATATTGGTTTCAGGGCACAGGGGAAAAAAAAAAAACTTATGTGTACACCACATGACTTCCTTGTACAGAATATTAAATTATATGCATTTTTTTCTGCATTTCATTTAAACTTATTTCCTTGAATTTCATCAGAGATATATTTCTCATCCAATTAATTCAATTCTCCCTTCATGAAGGCAAAAATACATAAAAACTCAAAATATCTACATTAAAAATTAATGCCAAATACAGTTCATACAATTTTTTTTTTTTTTTTTTTTTTTTTTTACGATCAAAATTACAGTTTCTACGCAAAAACAAGCCATTTGACCAGTGGGCAAGAAGGCAGATTTTTTGGTGCACAAAACTGAAAGTTTACTCTCAGCCGAGTTTGGTCTCACTCAGCAAAAAGACATCGAAGGCTTAGAAACTGATTTAATTTGTTGTGAATGCTATGCTGAGTCAATATATGGAATAATTTAAAAACTAATATGATAATTCTGGAGCATAATTTAATTTGAAATAATAAAAGAAGACATTACTTTGCTGTTAAGAAGTTTAATTTCTCTAGATTGGCAACAAATCCACTATTCTGCTAAGTTTCAAATGTAACAAATACGGCTGCTATGGTAAAAAAAAAAAAAAAAAAAAAAAAAAAAAAAAAAAAAAAGTTTAACCGCACTTAAGCAACTTTTAAATTGTTGATAATTCTACAACTATAACATGCAGGTTAACTAAAGGCATAAAAACCTTAACCAGAAGATAAGAACAACATAATTATTTTTAAAGCAAAAAATGCACAACTTACAAACATATAAAAAACAAAGTAACTAAGCTCACTGAGCCAAGTAACAAAGTTCATATATATAATATATACACTTATGGTGCGGCCAATTGCAACCAAAAAGGGAGGTGCACATGTACTTGTTTTAGCAATTTCAAATACATAATTTCAACACTCTGAAGCTATTTGTCTTTGAGTTATGTGAGATATATACATACATACGTACTGATGCGATAAAAAACTCTTCTGAATCCATTTTAAATAAGTTTCATAATTCAGTTTGGGGAAAAAAGGGTCCTTTATTTTGTCCTTATGTGCAGATGTCAAGGAAAAACATAATTAATCCTTTGAGGGGCGGTATATAAAATAATTTAAATTGTGGTAAAATTTTGCATAAATTATAACTTATGTACCCTACGCATTTAAACAGGTCTTAGAAATTGCTGTGTTGAGAATACCGACTAATTTGTCAATCGAAATTTTTTCGTTTTCAATAACCTCTGTCACTTTCTTCGCTATCGGAAGCAAATTATAATGACGAGGAATTTGATTTAAATCATATCAAAGACGGAGTACATCGAGATGAAATACTACATTTAGTAAGGAATTATAAGCCAAATAAAATAAAAATATCTGCCCTGAAGATAAGGATAGTGCTGACAGATCAACTTCCAATTCATTGCGCCGCAGCGTTAAAGATAAACAAACGTTAAAGTTTAGATAAACAAAGGATATGCCTTTATCCATTTTTTACAGCAATTCCACTTTTTGTTTAATGGACTTCGAAACATACTTTTGCTTTGTAGATCCTTTACATGTTAGTAAAGATATATCAGAAATTCTATTTGACATAATCGAAAGTTCAAGCCTACTTTTATAAAACTGCTCTAACAGTCTGCAAAAAATAATAAGCCAAATCCAAATCGAAGATTAAGGAACAACGCAATCTGCAACATTAACTGAATTAGAAAATTTTAGCTTAGCTTATATCGTCCGTTATACGTTAAACGCGCATTCGTAAACATATTTTGCGCACGCGCACACGCATACTCGCAGCCGTAAAGGTTTTTTCGCGCATGCGCAGAAAGTTTGTAGCTTTGAGGTCCGGATTATAGATCATTCTGGATTATGGGTGTCCGAATTAACGACTTTTGACTGTATTATCTTTTCCACATTTCACTGTATTTTTTGCTCGACAGATCATGTTACATTAGTTTTCGCTTTGTTCCACTCATTGCTTTCCACACAGAATCATTTCGTTTAGTACACTGCTGAAATTTTCTTTACCCCTTCTGAAATACAGGGACCTAATTCTGATCTCTACTGAAACTGATTTTAAAATCCATGACAAAATATAATTGCTTTTCTGTCTAATTTTAAAATATGTAGTCTTTTTAACATTAAATAAAGACAAATATATGGTATTTGTCCATAAACCTTCTTGTTACGTAACCTGGGAACAACCTTTTGTCAGATAATTAGGGACAAATGTTATTAAAACATAGTTACACTTTTTTTTTTCGGTTGTCTATATATATATGCATTGTCAGCTAAATGTCTTGTTGGTTGATCAGTTGCCCATGTAGGCTAAATGTCCTGTTGACTAATTGTCTCATTGGCTAAGTGGTTGTCAGCTAAGTGTCACGAATCCATGAAAGATATCTATGCAGTAAAGCTTTTTTTCTTCTGTCCTACCAGTATTCTATGATGATGACATTACAAGGCATGTTAAGTTTTATTTAGGAGAATATCTGACATCAGGAAAATTCCTATAGATAATTCATGTTCTTGCACCCACTAGATTGATTTTATTCATTGAAGATATCAGACTCTTAACATTATAACCGTTTGACTAGACAAAGGTGAACTTAAAATATAAACAACAATGCTGAATATTTTAATAAAAAAATATTTGACTTCCAAGATTATTTTGAAAAACTTCTTAACTTATAGAGAATAATACAGTTATGACATTTATATACCTACAATAAAATTTTACCATACATGTATTATATTGAAGCAACTTACCTACAGTTTGTAATGAAATCATATACAGGAATTTGTACAGTTTTGCCAGCAAGAATTTCTTTTAAAACTTTGTGCATTAACTCATTATCAAATGCATCTGAAACAAAAGATATAGTTTTCTACTAGATATAATAAAATTTTTAAAAAAATATATATCAGCAAGAAATATTTTGCACAGTAGCTCTACACCAGCGATTCTCAACGTTTTCTTTTGGCAGCTGTACACTTTTAACAATATGAAAATTTGGCGGCATACTAGCAATAAAATAAATTTAAAAGAATTTTACTTATCTGTAATACACTATGTAAAGTAGTTATGACAATAATTTCCTATGTTAAATAAAATAATATGCATGACAAAGACAAAGAAATGTTTATTGAGAAATTAATTAATTATAAGAATACATTTAATGCAAAATTTGAGCTTGATGATTTTTGATAATTTCGTTTATATTTGGTTATAAAAATGATAATGTCACTCTCATTTCGTCACCTACATTTAAAAGTTTTAATCTTTTTTTCATTTTTAGATTTGTTAATGCAGAGAATCCAAATTCACACTAATAAGATATAGAAAATTGTAACAATATTTTTAGAGCTTTTTTGGTTATTATGGGATAATCGCCTCTAATTTTAATCCAAAATGAATTAATTGACTCTTCCGAATGTTTAAAAATTAAATCTCGATTATTACACAGCAAAATTAGTTCTTCCTCTTCATTCAAAGTTAATTCATATACAGATGTATTTGTTATCACAAATGGATTACCAACCCAATCAAATATTCTCTAGTGCTGTCAAATGGTCAATAACAACTTTATGAATAGTTAGTTTTATAGGAGTCTTTTGGAACTGACTCAAACTTTTCCAAATTACGTTTGTATGCTTTCTTCTTCTATAAAGTTACTTTTTTGGGGGGGAATCCCACAAGTTTGTTGCGTTTAAAATATTTTCTTTCAGTCCTTGCATACATGAACTTATGTTATTAAAAATAACAAATATCAGGTAAGTAAACTAGTTTAGTACACCATATTTTATCTTCCTACAAATAAACAAAACCATAATTTTTATCTTGTTCAAAAAAATTTTCATCTCGTTTTTTAATTCAAGCACGCAAGATTAAACCTTTCCTCATGACAACCACCTTACATCCATGCGCAGTATCAAGTATTTGTATTTAGCTTCCATAACTTCGCATAAATTACTAAATAAGTGACTAGTTTTGATTTTATATAATTAACCATTTTAACACATTGTTCCAACATAATTTTCAATTCTGATGGCTAATATTTTATAATAAATGCTTCCTGATGCCAAAAAAAAAAAAAAAAAAAAAAAAAAAAAAAAAAAAAAAAGGTGACTAATATATCTGCATTCATTTCTTTTACATGTGGCAGAAATCTTTTTGTCCAGTCATAGCGGGAGCAACAAGTGTGCAAATCCCAATACATAAATTCCATGAAACTTTCATTTCTTGTAAATACAAGTTAATTACATCGAAAATATGTTTTCAGTTGCATAATCGAATAACTTAAGACAGCATAAAGATTGATTAATTATATCATTTTCATGAATGAACTGAACAAATGCAATTAATTATGCCTTTCCCGTAATGTACATTGTTTCATCTATTTGTAGAGCAAAGTTTGAATTTGCAAGAGTTTTTGCAGCATTTTCTTTATTTCATGACATGTCTTTAATTCTGCGATGAATTGTATCATTTGAAAGTGGTATTTTACGAATAACAAATATCAATATCCACTGATCCACCAATCATTATTTTTTAAATTTTGCAACAAATTGGTAATATAATCTTTTCAAACAAATTATTAGGTTGTAATTTAACTGCAATTAATTTGGCTATTTCATAAGAAGCTCTCTGAGCTTTTTGAGACACACTAAGTTTAGGTTAAATATCACGCTGAATAACTATCAAAAACAAAGTCCAACATTAAGAATCATTGTAAATTTCGTTGTTGTTTTCACACACTATAAAGCATAAGTTGACACTATAAAGCATAAGTAAGTATAAAGATAATGCATAAGTTGTTTTTGACACACTAAGTTGTTTTTCAAAAACGTTTACTTATTTGAATTTTGCAGATAATGATTTTTGAAATTAGCTTTTGTCTTTTGATGCAAGTGAAGGATGGTTAGTCAGAAAGTGACGCTGGAGCTCGCTCAATACCATAGCACTATTTGATAATTGACTACCACATACCAGGCACCCAGGAACAACTATATCATTTTTCATTGTAGATAGATATAAATTCACATTTTAAGAAATCATCATTATATTTCTGATGAACAATACATTTATTGCAGAAGGAAATATCTTAGCTCTCACTGGGCATCGGCCCTGATCATTAATATCATCAGTTTTATCACCGTTTTCTTCTTTTTAACCATTTATCTATTTCAGAAGATTCTTTTAAGATAAAAATAATTTTGTTAAAAAATTATAAAAAAGCCGAATCCTGTATTACCTTTCAATAAGTTTTATTTAAGTTTGAGAGCACAATACTGCATAGCATATATCAGGGGTGGCCAAGCTCCTTGATAATCCAAGGCATTTTTCAAAATTTGAAATTTTTCGCGAGCCACCATTAAATACATATTTAAAAGGTATGCAAAAAAGGTATTAAAAATGTTTTTACAGAAATTATATTTATTGAAAATATATAAATAAAAGTACAAAATATGTGTATTGAACTTAAATATTCAAAATTAAACACATTTATTTTACTTCTCTTGATAATTCTCTAAAATTTGGTGAATAATTGGTGACAGCACTTCTCAGTAATTCTTTGAGATGCTGGTTAGTTAATACTGATCGGTATTTGGATCTCACGAATTTTAAAGTGGAATAAAATGATTCACATAAGTAAGTTGTTCCGAATATTGAAATAATTCGAGAAGCAGCCTTTTTTAATTCAGGATACTTCGATTCTGGTACAAATTTCCAAAATTCAGTAATCGGCGTCGATTTATATTTTAATTGTAGAGCTTGATCCTTCTTGCATCATGGACGGAAATGAAATTTGTTATAACTTTGCATATTTGTTGTCTGTAATTTAAAAGACATTTCGAAACACATACAGAATGATAATAATTTTAAAAAAATATAATAACACAAAAATGATAAGGGAACTGGGGTACATTTATCGAGAGCCACAAATAATCCTTCAAAGAGATGCATGTGGTTCGCGAGCCGCAGATTGGCCCCCCCCTGGCATCTCTATTAATTTTAATTCTTCAGATACTTTTTGAGTCATAATTATATTGGAAATGGAAAACTCACTTTGAATTTATGCTAATTTCAAATGGATTCAGAAAAAAATCAAGAGACCATGGACGGAAATGAAATTTGTTATAACTTTGCATATTTGTTGCCTGTAATTTAAAAGACATTTAGAAACACATACAGAATGATAATAATTTTTAAAAAATATAATAACACAAAAATGATAAGGGAACTGGGGTACATTTATCGAGAGTCACAAATAATCCTTCAAAGAGATGCATGTGGTTCACGAGCTGCAGATTGGCCCCCCCTGATTAAAGTCAAAAGTCTTTAATCCGGATTCGTTGGGACTTCGGTGATTCTGGATAATCGGTTTTTCTGGATTATAGATCATAAGTTTAAATCTGGTAAGATGGCATGCAGAAACTATAAAATTAAAAATATGAAAAAGTAATTTATGAAATAAAGAGCAATCATGATCTAAAGGGTATCAAAATTTACAAAAAAAAAAAAAAAAAAAAAAAAAAAAAAGCTTAATATTTATTTGTTTACTTTATATTTTTAATATTTCTTTCAACACGCACATGCGTATAATATACATTATGCATTAGTCGAAATTAGAAAATTGCAGCCAGAAAACTATTTGATGTGTATTCGTGATATTTATAATGACGAGGAATATCATTTAAATCATATCAAAGACGGAGTACATCGAGATGAAATACTACATTTAGTAAGGAATTATAAGCCGAATAAAATAAAAACATCTGCCCTGAAGATAAGGATAGTGCTGACAGATCAACTTCCAGCTCATTGCGCGCCACGACATCCCCTCTCTCCCCCCGCAGAGCAGCGTGAAATTGATAAACAGATTTTGGAATGGTTAGAGAAACAAAGGATATGCCTTTATCCATTTTTTGCAGCAATTCCACTTTTTGTTTGATGGACATTGAAGCATGCTTTCGTTTTGTAGATCCTTTGTAGATCCAGAATTGGAAATTCTTTTTGACAGAATCGAAAGTTCAAGCTTACTTTTATAAAATTGCTCTAACAGTCTGTAAAAAATAATAAGCCGGATCCAATTTGAAGATTAAGGAACAACGCAATCTGCAACATTAACTGAAATAGATAATTAAATAATTTTAGCTTAGCTTATACCGCCTGTTATACATTAAATGCGCATGTGTAAATGTATTATGCGCATGCATAAATGCATTATGTGTTTAGGCATGCGCAGAAAGTTTGTAGCTTTGAGGTCCAGATTAAAGACTTTTGACTGTATATATATTTCTAAATTCAACCACACAGCAAGCATGTAAATATTAAACTGAACTAGCATATAATATTGTTTGGGTTTAATCCAGAATTGTAGTAAAATAATACAAGCATTATACTATATATATGTAATAAAAAAAAATTCATACTTTTCAATTATATTAGGTAATGATATATCTTACCTATTACAGATAAATTACTAACAATCTACTATGAGAAGCACATTAGATTGCACATAATCAAGATTACCAGATATTAAATATACATATAAACTTTTTCAAATATTCAATTTCTTTTTTAAATGGCTTTTTTAAATTATATTAGATATATATTTTATAAATCTGTATTTATTATATTTTCTTTATTTATTATTCATTTTTGTTCTACTATTTTAATCGACTATAACAATTATTTAAAATTCTTTTAAATTGATAATTTAGTAAATAAAAATCTTTAGAGATATATAATCGATTCGAATAAAGTAGCTGAATTTTTAATCGGCTGGAGCCAACACCTCGTTGGGCAGAGAACACAATCTGGTAAGTAAATTCCATGATGTGCTTCCATCTATCCATGAAAGGATAAGTTAAATATACCATGAATACCCTTAGTTTATTTCTATAAAATGGTTGAATGATTCGGTTCTGGATTTGTTTTTCTTAGAATATATAATTTTTTTAAAACACTTTGGTGGCACACAAAAGTGCCATTGCACAGTGGTTGAGAATCAGTGCCCTACACCATGACATGCTTCTGAAATTTATCTAGTCATAATAAACAGTTTCAGTTCAGAGAAATAAAGAGTAAGAACTTTATTTCTTAATTTTAAACTCATACTTTCCTGCTATTTTCATTCACAATGCTTTTGGCAAAGATCAATGTAGAGGAGTCTCCTAAAATAATAACTTTAAAACACAACAATACTACTCATAATTCTTGTATTATATAATCTATGAATATTCTCTATGACTGCACAGATTTCTTTAATTTGAATGAATCTGGGAGTAGCACACTGCCATTTATAAAAAAATTTCTCTAAAACCTCAATTTTGGAAGAATCTGTGAACAAACATCATTTGTTCATCTGTTGTATATGATGCTCAAGCTTTTTGCAATACTACTAACATTATAACAACAAATGAGATCTTTTTTTTTTTTTTTTTTTTTTTTTTTGAATAAATTGTGCAAAACATTTCCTCAAAGTGTTTCCATTGTTGCAGTTTAGAGGCCAATACTTCTACTTTATTATCGGGCAATTCGGATATCATAGAAGATTGTTCAGTTCTTCCTCATCTTGCATACAGTGGCTCAAACAATTGAGAATAACCTTTTATATGATAAATATAACTTTTATTATTCACACATTGCCAAGAAGAGCAAGCACGTATTTATTTATACACATAACAAATAGTTTAATTTAAATTAAAAATAAAGAATAGTTAACCAAAAAATTCTAAAATGAAAAAAAAATTCAGAAGCATTTTAAATAAACACAGGCAGATTTTTGCCTAAAAAAATTAAGAATATACCAATGAAATTTTTGTGATATCTCACATACAGAGAAAGTGTCAATATTTTGTTGCATGTCCTTTGGCTTTTATGATCTCTTTCAAACATTAAGGTACTTATTCAACCAGCATTTTGCTCGCATCTGAAGATATTTTATCCCATTTTTCTTGGAAGAATTATTTTAAATGTGCTTTGTTTTTAATTCTGTGTTTTTGGACCGCTTTTTCGTGTGTGGCCCATAGCTTTTCTGTGACACTGATTAATGTCTGGGCACTATGGTGGTATGTATAACTGTCGTTTACAATGAAAAAGACAGAACATTTTGATGTTATCAGCTATGTGTTTGGGGTCATTGTCATACTGGAATACGAAATTTCCATCGAAAACTAACTTTTTAGCACTTCCTTTTAATGTGAAGTACATCCAAGTAAACCATAAGATTCACAATGCTATCTATAAAAAAGAAATTTTCTAACCCAGTTGAAGCCATACATACAACCATAAACCACAACGAAGTCACTACCATGTTTAACTATATGATGTAAATTTTTTGGATCCAAAACGGTGTTGGACTTTCTGCATACAGTGCGACAGCTGTCACTGCAGAAAACGTTGAATTTATTTTCATCAAAGAATATGTAGTGGTACCTTAGGTAGTGGGTGACCAACAGCAATTGTTAGCCGTCAGTTTGTGACATCATAATCTGGTGGTTGGACTTCTGAAGGTTGGACTACCAGCTTCTTTATGACAAACTGAAATAATGCTTACATATGAAGAACACACTGGCCTTTTCAGCAACTTGTCTGATTTCTTTTAATATATGATTACAAATGTATGCTACATTGTACTGTCGATAGAACAATACAGACTACTATAGACAGAATACTACTACTACAGAATAATACAGAACATCTTTCTTCATTTGATCTTTGGACATATAGCACATTATATTGAGATTATTTTGACACAATATATCATGACTTTTGTCATGCTATCTAACCTTTTGTGCTGGTATGAATAAACAGACTTAAATGTATTACAGAAAGTGGCTCATCAGAAGATAGTGCAAAAATTATAATACAATATGTTGAAATACAAAATAATAAAACCTATGTACATAAGTTTTTAAGTACATAATACGTACATAAGTTTTCAGGCAAAATAATTAGCAAGCAATATATTATACATGATTTACATCTAGCATAAGAACCATTGAAACAAGAGCAGTATCAATGAAAGAGTTGAAGGATATGTATGAACACAAAATCTAATACAGACCAGTCCTTATATTTGCAACACAGTATACACCTAGATCTTACAGTATGCACTTTTCAAAATTTTCTTCCAACATAAATCTTTCTGCCGCTTTTCTCGACTTTTCAATAACATTTTTATCCATTTAAACATCTAAAAAATGTCTCAAACATTTACAAAAAAAAAAATTCACAAACTTGAAAAACGGTTCTCATTCACATTCTTTCCATTAAGTGAAGCATGTCAAAATCTGTATGAGCATCAGCTTTCTACTACAGTCAAAAGTCTTTAATCCGGACTCGTCGAGACTTCGGCGATCCCGGATTATAGATCATCAGTTTAAATCTGTTAAGATGGCATGCAGAAATTATAAAATTAAAAATATGAAACCGTAATTTATGAAATAAAGAGCAATTATGATCTAAAGGGCATCAAAATTTACAAAAAAAAAAAAGCTTAATATTTATTTATTTACTTTATTAAACATTTCTTTCAACGCGCGCATGCGTAAAGCATACATTATGCATAGTCGAAATTGGAAAATTGCAACCAGAAACTATTTGATTTGTATTCGTGATATTTATAATGATGAGGACTTTGATTTAAATCATATCAAAGACGGAGTACATCGAGATGAAATACTACACTTAGTAAGGAATCATAAGCCGAATAAAATAAAAACATCTGCCCTGAAGATAAGGATAGTGCTGACAGATCAACTTTCAGTTCATTGCGCGGCGCAACGTCCCCCCCTTACGCAGAGCAGTGTGAAATTGATGAACAGATTTTAGAATGCTTAGAGAATCAAAGGAGCCTTTATCCATTTTTTGCAGCAATTCCACTTTTTGTTTGATGGACATCGACACATGCTTTCCCTTTGTAGATCCAGCATCGCAAATTCTATTTGACATAATCGAAAGTTCGAACTTACTTTTATAAAATTGCTCTAACAGTCTGCCAAAAAGCCGGATCCAATTCGAAGATTAAGGAACAATGCAATCTGCAACATTAACTGAAATAGATAACTAGACAATTTTAGCTTAGCTTATACCATCTGTTACACATTAAACGCGCATGCGTAAACGTATTATGCGCATGCGTACATGCATATGAACATGCGCAGAAAGTTTGTAGCTTTGAGGTCCGGATTGTAGATCATTCCGGATTATGGGTGTCCGAATTAACGACTTTTGACTGTAATAATTATAATTATACAAACTACTATATGCTACTTTTTTAGCATTCGTGGTTATAATCTTTATAAACAGAGTTTTCTTAGGTTTGAGCAAAGAGTTAATTATTCTAATTTTTTAAATTTATAATTTGTAATAATATAACACATAATTTACACCATAATACTACAATTATAAGATTTGAAAAAATATACATTCTAAATTGTTAACTAAATTTTGCTTTTATTTTGAATTTTATTGTAAATTAGTGAACAGTTTAAAAAGATATTTTAATAGAGCTTGATTGTAAATTTTACAGTTATTTCAGTACTTGCGTATTATCGCAACCACCTTAGTAGAAGACACTAGATTCTCAGAATGTGTCAAAGGTTTGGCAACCATGGACATAAACATTCTTCAGGCAATATGCTTATAATAATTCTTTAGTCTAGCAGTGTCACCATTTTTGTATGCATTCTTTTTGTTGTATTCCAAGTTTCAATGGTTTATTATAGGCAAATTGTAATATTTTTGCCTAGAATTCAATCTTAAAATACTGCTTGTGGAATCTACTACTACAGAAAAAACTGCAGTAAATGTTCTGCAGAAATAATCTTTTACCAGAAAATCGCTACAGAGAGCAATGATGAAATGAGTCTGGTAGACAGCCCATGAGCAATGCAAAGTTTGTGGAATCCTTTGATGTCTTTTAAGTGAAAATGGATCAATGTGTTCATGGGGAAAAGAACACAGCTCAGAATTCAAAGAAAAATTTCTTTTACTTTTTTAATTCATTTTATTTAATACTTAAAATGTGTAGTTTAGTATGTGTTTTCTTTTGATATGTTGATAATGTTCACCAATTTACAATAACTATTCATAGTTTGGGAAATTTTCTAAAAAAAGTCGGAAACAGCCAATTTACACCTGTAAATAGTTTTTACTTTTTCATCTGTGAAAGACTCATATTGCGCAAAGGTGGTTGCGTTCATGCATCAGCACCATTATTTCTTTTAGTAATATCATTTGTAGAACACATACACTAAATACAGTAATTAACTGCTGTACACAATAATATGGATCATATATTTAAAAAAATATTACCAGGATGATCAAAATTATATTTTCCCTTAGCAGCTTTTTTCTTTTCTTCACACGTTAATTCTTTGTAAAAACTATCTTGGCTAATACATATAACTTGACGTTGCTGATGATCCACAGAATATTGTCCAACTTTATCCATAATTTTTTGGCATACTGTAGACTACAAAAAAAAAATTAATATGAAAATTCTTTCACAAAATATCAATAAAATACTGAATATATATATAATGATTATATAATTATAATGAATATATATATATATATATTGAATGTTAGAAAGAGAATAAACAATCTTCTCATTATCAAAAAGAAATAAAGTTTGCTTTCGCTAAAGGATAATATAATTTAAGTAAATATTTGTATTTATTTACTTATACTTTGATACACATTTGCTTTCTACGTATTTTGCATTATTATGTACAATAGAACCTCTATTAATTAAGGACTTAATTTAGCCAGCAATAAATGTAAAGAAATCATTGGGAGTATGTACTAACATCAGAAATTGTACAACCAAAATCAATACCTTATAAATTCTCTTAGCTCTGATTATCTTTTGGCCTTTATAATCAACGATAGGTCATTTAGTGGCCTTCTTATTGTGCATTACAATACAAATTGTGGTTGTTTTTTTTTTTTTTTTTTTTTTTTTGTTTTTGTTGTTGTTTGGTAAATTTTGATACTTTTAAAATCATAATTGCTCTTTTTCATAAATTACGGTTTCATATTTTTAATTTTATAATTTCTGCATGCCATCTTACCAGATTTAAACTGATGGTCTATAGTCCGGAAAAACCCCTAATCCGGAATCGTAGAAGTCCCGACGAGTCCAGACTTTGTACTCTATTCTAAAAAAACCAAATTCATTTAGAATGTAAAGAAAAAGCTGATAAATATGAAATGATGTATGGTAAGGGCTGGTTTCAGGGCCAATGAGGCAGAATTTTTATAATTTAGTGACACACCGAACAACAAAATCTAGAAATGGCAAAACTTTTAGAATTAAGGACAGGCAGTGGGAGCAGAATGTAAGATCCACGGAAATTGCATCATATGAGAAAATACCTTGTGTCAGCCCTGTGTATGATCTATTGAGACATATAGGGTGGGGCAAATAAATGTGGCTCGGAAAGCAGAAATTCTGTTCTCTGGGCCACTTTTATTTACCCCAACCTGTATAAGGTGAATCTTTTAAATTGTCAGTTTTCAATGTCTTTATTAATAGAAAAATTCTTTTTTATAAATGCCTGTCCATGCAAAAAGATTAGAAAACATTTTTGGTATTTTTCATACTAGTGTCTATTGAAAAGTTGAGAAAATAAAGGGAAGATAAGCATGTTAAGAAAATTCTAGTATCAGAAGTACAACATTCAAACATGTTTTCACTGCCCTTCCAAAAATTCTCCAAATTTTAAGAAATTCATCACAAACTTTCTGTAAAATACATCCATTATGTGTTAATACAATGAAGACATTTTCATTTTATCAATTTTTTTCTGAAGTCTTCTAGAATTGTGGGTCTGTAAATCTTGCCTTCAAATCCTTCTAAACTTTCCAAGTTGCAATGTATGAAATCCTAAAGAAAAAATAGCCCTACCAATTCTGCAAGAGAAAAAAAAGCTAGAAAATATTTTGAAAAAAAAAAAAAAAAAAAAAAAATCGGTGAAAAAAGTGTAAAATTAATTTATGCGACTTTATAATATGATAGCAAAAGAAAATAAAAATGCTTTATTTTAATCTTATTCCTTAAATGTAATTTAAATATATTGCCATTATTTTAGTTAGGTTTATCAATGTTTCCAAAAAAATTGTCGGAAAATCTCCAGATCTCCGAATTAAAAATTTTCTACAGATATTAATCTTAAAATCGCCAAATTTAGAGTCATTTAATAAAAGAATTCACATCCCCAAAAGCAGAAAGTTGTTTAAATGCTCTTCATTAGAAAAAAATGAAATAATTTTGAAATGCTTATGTTTGGCTCCTTGCTATGAAACTCCAGAATCCCACCCTCTACATTAGAAATTGGAACAAATTATAACCCATGTACCCATTCAAAAGATAATCATATTTGTAGTGAATTATCAAAAATATTCCTCCATAATGATAATTCACACTAAAAACAGCAGTCGTAAAAACAAGACAGAAATTTTAGATGATTAAAATTAAGGACCTTCTGCCGATTTTGGACGAAATTCAGGATTTTTAAGGACCAAAAATCGATTCCAAAAAACCTAAGGACTTTTATGGACTGTATGAACCATGATGTATGTTTTTTGCATTGTGATAAAACAACAGTACCTAGCGCCATCAAATTTTGAATGACGTAATCTTACTGCGAATATGGGCATCAGGAATCCCAAATTTGAAATTTGTTTTATTATCGAATTTATATTTTGTAAAACAAATTTTTGATTAACAAACTCAGGGATTTCAAAGCGAGCGATGGCAATGTTGTAGACAAAAAAACACTTTTATCTCCAGTGTGCGAGACTGTGTATCGGAAATTCTAAAGATATGCTCAATTTAAAATTATTTCGCTATATTGCTCTTGAACTGAAATTTATGGTTTAAGTGTAAAGAAGATGATATTTAATAAATAAAGGTAAAATATAAAGGTAACACACAAAATGTTAAAAAAACGCCCCTTTGAACGTAATTTAAAATCTGAAACCTTTAAGATTTTCCTTCTCTCTCTTTTTATATATATATATTTGGTACAACTCTGATATACGTCCTAATTTCCCCAAATGTGGCGATATGTGCTCTGCGCTGGTTTTTGGCATGATTGCGGGTTGTATGGCAACCCTGTTGACTTTGAAAAATCTTTCGCTGGTTCACGTCATGCTCTGTGTCTGGGAAGCTAGGGGGGGAGGGAGAAGATAATGTGTGTGCGTGTGATTATGGCAAAGCCTCGAGGGCTATCTGCCTAAGGAAGGGATGCCTTCGTAGAGGACTTTCTAAGGGAAACTGGCTCGTATACACGTTACACATGGGGAAAACCATGAAAACGCCCATGCAGCTAGCCCGTTTGTGGGATTCGAACCTCGGACCGAACTACCAGTGTTCGGCGACTTTACCGCTTGGCCGCTGGTGGGCCCTGGGGGGGGGAGATAAAATGGTGGAAGTTGTTGAATTGAAGTTCGGCAAAAGGAAATATCGTCGTGGCCATCCTGTTGAGGGGCAGTGGGTATTTGGAGATGTGGAAAGAGGGTTTGGGAGATTGTTTTTAGTGGCTATGCATGATAGAAGTAGGGATTTGTGATTATTTGTTATTTTATTTATTTGTGAACCATAGTATGAATTTTCTGGATAGTGTGTCTGGCTGTCATATAATTACGATAGTGATTACGTGGCAGTATGAGATTAGTATTTCTGCTGTTCGAAAAAGCATTAATTCATGGTAAGTGCATTTTATTTTATTATTCTTATTTTGTAGAATGTTATGTTCATTGTTTAGTATGAACTTCTGTTGTTATTGTTGTTTTTTGAATTGTTTGAAATTTATTTTAATTATTTTGTTGATTAGTGCGTACCGTCTAAATTGTGCAATTCGTAGATGTTTTTTAAGTTGAAACAGAACGCTGTATACATGATATTCTTTGAAATTTATTGTTGTTATGTTAATTTATTAAAGTGAGATGTACGTACTTCGTAGATTCGTTTGTTACCTGAATTGTGCAATTCGTAGATGTTGTTTTAAGTTTAAACAGAATGCTGTGTACATGGTAGTCTTTGAAATTTATTGTTCTTATGCTAATTTATTAAAGCGAGGTGTGGGTAGTTCGTAGATTCATTCGTTTCCTAGATTGTGCCATTCGTAGATTTTTTTTAAGTTAAAACATATCGCTGTGTACATGGACTCGTCAAATAATTTTGGTGAGAAGCTTTACGATTTTGCTATCTAAATTTTTTGTTTTTGTTTCAGATTTTTAGCTTAAATTTGTGTTCAAAACGTGGTTTTTGCATTCACATAAACCGTGTTTTTGAAGACATTTTAGGCTTAAAGTTCGAAATGTAGACAAAAAATTTAGATAGCAATATGGCAGCGTGGAGTTTCTTGCCAAACATTTTTGGCGAGAAATTTGGCGACTTGAGGGTGCATATCAGAGTAGTTCCATTTATTTATTTATATATATATAAATCCCCATCCTTTGTCACACGACAAGTTGGAGAGCATTGAAAAGTGCAAGGGGGAAATACTAGCCCTTTTCGAGTTTCCTCGTCACCAGAGAAGACAGCATTGATACAGGTCTGATTTTTATAATTTTTCTCTTAAAGTTTTTACTTGGTCTTAGCAAGACCCATACTGGTTGTCGCCTAGATTATTTTTTCCTTTTACATTTAAATTTAATTTCCGGTTCGTTTGTAAAGTTTTAATTCTTTAAGCTTGCAGTTCCAGCCCATTTGTTATTATATATTTTGACTAATAGCATACCGCTATTTATTTATTTTTATTTTTGCTGTACATTAAAATTGCATTTACATTTTTTTTTTTTTTTTTTTTTTACACCTTAATGTGTCAATATACGTGGACGCGTTGGGAAATTGGAACAGAGAATTGAGACTAAAAAAAATGTTCTTTTAGACAGTTTATTTAATTAATTAAAAAATTTTGTAGCGCAAAGTTTCAATTGTCTGTTTCGGTGAAACGCGTAATGGGGTTAGCTTGGTTCGATGTTCATTTAGAAATTTCCCTTGAAATGGAGCCAGAATGGACCTCGAATTGGGTTAATTAACCATTTTCTGCTTTTTAATTTTAATATATTTTTTTGCCTTTTACACTGTTCAATCGATTAATATTTTACTGTTTTTTAATTTACTTTTTATTTCGCATATAGCCTATCATTTTACCTCCTTCAATTGATTTGTTTTTATACTGTGTCAAAATTTCCGTAAATGTTTAGCATATAGCTTTTATTAATCGAACTTCTAAATATACACATTTTTTTCAATTTTCACACTTTCCATAACTACTATATATGCTTATATTGGAGTTTTCTTGGAGCCACAGCTTTTGGTAATTTTTTGGCGAGCTTACTAAAATTTATCTTCTCATTTCCTTAATTTTGCAGCACAATGCGCAAAAAGTTTTGACCAAAATTGGTCTTTTAAGTATTGTTCTTACAACTTTTCTTATAATATATATCTAGTTTTAATTACTGATTTGTTCCTAATTCCTAATATATACTACGCACATGCACACATACACAGGTAATTATATACATGAATATAAATTATCCATACATACATCTCTGAATTCAGTCCTGATAACAGAAGAGTACCTAAATTTCAAATAGTTACTTTCAGCATTCATGCTGCTCTGACTTGAACTTTTTGAAAATTTGCTGTTTCAAGTCAATATTTTTTTGATTTCAACGTAGATTAAATTAGAAATATTTACAGATCTCTTCTATAGACTAGACCTCTACAACTTTTAGCATACATACAATAAATCCATTTGTGAAATATAAATAAATTAAATTATATGGCTTACATATACCGAACATTCTTTACCTAGCTTATACAGAATATCTGAACATGGTATTCGAAAAACAATACATTTACTAGGGGATGTTTACTATTTTCTGAATACTGCCGTTAATATAATCCATTACGGGAAGTAAGAGAGACACAGTTGTTCGTTATTTACCTTTCCAGACGCAGTTCCACCGGCCACACCAATCAAAAATGGACTTTTTGAATCAAAACCATCGAAACCATTATAAATTTTATGTCCGTTACTGTTTGCTCGAAATGCCATTTCGACAAAAAAAGATTATAACTATTAAACCAAAGAATTTGTATGTGATGTTGTTACAAATTCTTTGCATTAAACATACATTCAGCAGAAAGAACATAAACAATAAATGCCAGTTAAAGTGTAAGTAGCTGCTCAGTGCTTTCTGCGAAATAAGCTGGTCGGATAGAACAGCAATGTCCTTTTTTTTTCTTAAATCTTCAGTTTAATGATAAATAAAATAACAGAAAAGGTACTTTCGCTTGGAATTTTATTCCCTATGTCATGAGCTAAATTTGAGATTTCTCAATAATAGGTTTTCCTCTCTTGGGCTATTTCTTGAGAATATTTATTGACTGTATCTAATCAAAGCCAACTGCCCAGTTTTCAGTAGGCTTCGAGATATTGGTCACTAGATGGAGATATATTTTGGTTATATATTCAACTTTATTAGTTCCCCATTTATTACAAAAAGTATATTTTACACTTTTTTCTATATTGGAGTTTTACAAAATTCCGCAAATCGGAACTATGTTTTACGGCATTACCGGATATGTACTTTTGATATCGCTGTTGGCAACAAAGCTTTGCAGACCATTTGGCGTTAGTTTGTGTTTTCAGTTACACAAAACCGCACACGTGCATTAGCGTCTTAGCTTAAAAAATGGAAGATAATTAATCTGTACAAAACCTGTGGCTGTGATGTTCAAACATCGACGGACGATTATCATCTGCATCAGTATGCAGTATGCATTTATTATTCCTTGAGCCACGCAAGTAAATCTTGATGTCATTTTAGACCATACATTAACATTGTTAAACCAATTCCTCAATACATAGCAAAAATCGCGAATATTTTTGGAAAAAAGTGCTTTTAGTAACGCTAAAAGAAAGAGCCGGCGCATTCCTCCATAAAATCTGTAGGTAAGCAACCTTAAAAAAGTTTTCAACTAAGTATTTCGTTTCCGGCGCAAAAGTTTTGAGACGTAGCAGATTAACGGTTCCTAGTCTTCAGCGTTGTACACACCATGTTTCTGCTTTTAGAGAATGTGGAAGCACTTCCGCAGAGAACCCGGTAAATGTAAACATCGCCAACTTTGGCGATAATAGTTCAAACTTGGTAACCCATCGGATTTATCGCATTCGCTTGTTTCGTTGTTCGCATTTGCAGATTTATATTATTATTCTCTTATTTATTATTATTTTTTCTGAATTTCTTAACAACGAATAGATAGAAATATTTTCGTAGATGGAAGCACTTCAGAGAACCCGGTAAATGTAAACATTGCCAACTTTGGCGATAATAGTTCAAACTTGGTAACCCATCGGATTTATCCTATTCGCTTGTTCGAAGTTTGCAACCATTCTCTTGCGTTTATCTTGTTGAATTAACACTGTCGTTGTTCGCATTTGCAGATTTATATTATTCTTCTCTTATTTATTATTATTTTTTCTGAATTTTTAACAACGAATAGATAGAAATATTTTCGTAGATAGATGCGGGTTCTCGGTTCGGGATGAAAGGAGGGGTGAATGCTAATTTGTAACACGGCTGTTCACGATGTATTCTTAATTATTAACAGCTCTAAGAACCATGAGGTTTCCAAAGTCTAAAATAATTTGATTTCGTAGACCGCAAAAATGTGCATGTGCATTTTAAATAATTAAGTAATGCTTTTATTTTTATTATTGGTTATTGTCATCTAAAATTATGAGAATAAATCAATTTTTATGGCGTAAAATTTTAACAACATAAAATATTGTTAATGCTTTTCTAACAATAACCTTTCAGAGGATGGCAGGTGTGACATAAATAGATGATTAAATTGAAATAAAAAATATTGATTATCTAAGATGTCAGAATAGTTCGATGCATCACCATGGTCATCAAAATTAGCAAACCACTGCTGGTGTAAGGAATATATTGTTTTCTGTGTTAACTGGAATTTAAGACAAATTTTTTTTTATATCACGGTTAACCGGTTAATTTCAGTATATTAATACTAATTTATATTTTTAAATAAATTTTTATTTCCGTTATAAATCCTTATATATTGTCTTATGCTTAATATATTTTTTTCTGTGCTAACTTGAATTTAATACACATTTATTTTCGTATATCACATTTAACCGGTTAGTTTTACATCTACATGCTTATTATCTGTGAATTTTTACTACCATATGCTTAATATATTGTTTTGTCTGCTAATTTGAATTTACATGCACTAAAAATCACGTTTACAAAATATCACATTTACGGATAGGCTCATTGTCGATGAACGGCGAGCTTGGCGAGTAAAAATGCAACGGCGCCAACAGGTTCTTTCCCGACGCACCAATGGGTTCTCTGCGGATGAAAACCCTCGTAGATAGATGCCGGTTCTCGGTTCGGGATGAAAGGAGGGGTGAATGCTAATTTGTAACATGGCTGTTTACGTTGTGTTCTTAATTATTAACAGCTCTAAGTCTAAAATAATTTGTTTTCGTAGACCGCAAAAATGTGCATGTGCATTTTAAATAATTAAATAATGCTTTTATTTTTATTATTCTCATCTAAAATTATGAGAATAAATCAATTTTTATGGCATAAAATTTAAACAAGATAATATATTGTTAATGATTTCTAACAATAACCTTTCAGAGGATGGCAGGTGTGGCATAAATAGATGATTAAATTGAAATAAAAAAATATTGATTATCTACGATGACAGAATAGTTTGATGCATCACCATGGTCATCAAAATTAGCAAACCACTGCTGGTGTAAGGAATATATTGTTTTCTGTGTTAACTGGAATTTAAGACAAATTTTTTTTTCATACATCACGTTTAACCGGTTAATTTCAGTATATTAATACTAATTTATATTTTTTAAATGAATTTTTATTTCCGTTATAAATGCTTATACAGTCAAAAGTCGTTAATCCGGACTCGTCGGGACTTCGGCGATTCCGGATTATAGATCATCAGTTTAAATCGCATAAGATGGCATGCAGAAATTCTAAAATTAAAAATATGAAACCCTAATTTATGAAATAAAGAACAATTATGATCTAAAGAGTATCAAAATTTACAAAAAAAAAAGCTTAATATTTATTTGTTTACTTTATTAAACATTTCTTTCAATGTAAGTTGTTTAAGTTGCTTCGTTTTATGTGATAATACTTTCTCTTTAATTCTATAAACAGACATAATTTTTTGTTCACTTACAAAGTTCCGTTAATTGCTGTGCCGAGAATACCAACTAACTTGTCAATCGAAATTTTTTCGTTTTCACTAACCTCTCTGTCACATTCTTCATGTCATTATCCATTTTTTGCAGCAATTCCACTTTTTGTTTGATGGACATCGAAACATACTTTCGTTTTGTACGATCCTTTGGGAGCTCCAGAATCAAAAATTCTATTTGACATAATCGAAAGTTCAAGTTTACTTTTATAGTATTGCTCTTACAGTCTGCAAAAAAAAATAAGCTGGATCCAATTTGAAAATTAAGGAACAACGCAATCATCAACATTAACTGAAATAGATAATTAGATAATTTTAGCTTACGTCCGTTATACATAAAACGCGCACGCGAAAACGTATTCTGCGCTTGTGCACACGCAAATGCGCAGTCGTAAGAGGTCTTACGCGCACGCATAAACGCCTATGCGCATGTGTCAACGCGGCGTATGCGCAGAAAGTTTTTAGCTTTGAGGTCCGGATTATAGATCATTCCGAATTATAGGTGTCCGAATTAATGACTTTTGACTGTATATTGTCTTATGCTTAATAATATATTCTTTTCTGTGCTAACTTGAATTTAATACAAATTTATTTTTGTATATCACGTTTAACCGTTTAGTTTTACATCTACATGCATATTATCTGTTAATTTTTACTATCATATGCTTAATATATTGTTTTATCTGCTAACTTGAATTTACATGCACTAAATATCACGTTTACAAAATATCACGTTTATGGCTTGGCTCATCGTCGATGAACTGCGAGCTTGGCGAGTAAGAATGCAACGGCGCCAACGGGTTCTCTGCGGATGAAAACCCGAGAATGTTGATGATGCATTGTACATTATAAATTGGTTAAAACTCAGAGTAATACTTCTTTTTCTAAGTTTTTCGTCCGATCTTTAGAATATGGTAACTGGTAGTCTGGCGACATTTTGGAGACGGTAAAGGTTACTACCTGGGACTTTGGTAATAATGTGAGCAGTACTCAGTTCCGATTACGTATTATTTTGTGTGAGGGAAATGAGAGATCATGGGATATGTCATGTGATATTAATGGATGAATTACGGTTCTTTAATCGGAAAAGGGGGAAAATCGGGAAAAAATCTGGAAATTTTGTATTTGGCTTTATTCTGTGTTGTGTGAAACAGTGTTCGTTAATTTTTGGATCCCATGGCCCTAACTAAAGTGAATTCAAAATGGGTATTTAGTGGGATTGAAAGGGGTAGTAATAAGTGTTTCTTTAAGGTTGTGCGAGATAGAAGTAAAGATGTTTTATTAAGTTATTTATTTTACCTGGTACCTTGCTGTGAACTATAAGTATGATTTTAAAGATCCTGAAACAGAAATAAGAAAAGTTTATCGGACATGTAATCAAGATTCTGAAGAAGATTAGGTAAGTTAGTATTTTTAATTATTTGAGGATATTATTTTTATGCATTGTTCTAAATGTAAGGTAGAAGTAAAGTAATTTGCGTAAACGTGCATGAAAATAATTTAAATATTTGAGACTAAGTATTTGTAACCATTTGTAATGTTTGCGGTATGAATTAGTTAGTGACGTTTGTAATATAATAGATAATGTAGAGGTAAAAGTTTTTGGATATTTTATTTATTTTATACGGGGAAATGTTCATATTTGGAAAGGGTATATACTTTTTCGCGATCAGGTAATTTCATATATGTTCTTTTTACCGGGTTTAAAGATTCAAAAAATTGTCATGTATTTTCGTGAAATTTTTCTAATTTATGAGAAAAAAGCAGTGTACATGGATATAGTGAAGAGTGTGCGCAATGTCATTTTTGTGCAATTCTGGGATGTTTTTTTAAGTAAAAATAAGTCAATTTGTACATGGTTTATGTGTATGTGTCATTTTGAAAAACGCATAAGGAGTATGGTATTGTGCACTTTTTCCCAATTTTGCAGTGAATATTTGTCATGATTAAGCAGTTTTGTTAGATAAAATTTCTAGCATAAGTGTAAT
Source organism: Stegodyphus dumicola (assembly GCF_044657685.1). Taxonomy (NCBI): domain Eukaryota; kingdom Metazoa; phylum Arthropoda; class Arachnida; order Araneae; family Eresidae; genus Stegodyphus; species Stegodyphus dumicola. Next base: position 179,428,125 of record NC_140776.1, on the reverse strand, counting down.
TCGGCTACTAGATTGTTGGAAGAAGTGTTCAGTAGATAAAAAGAAAAGAAACATGTCTTTACTTCGTGAAGACAAAATGGCGGCGGGAAAAAAAAACAGAGGGTTGCTGTAGGAGAGTTGGTCGCCAAAAAAACGCCAAGTTACCATAATGTAAAGATCAACCAGTTTTTCTTATGTATCATGCATGAATTTTTAATTTGTAAATTGGTGCACTACGATCTGTTTGATTTCTAATATTTTTAATATGAGCCCGTCCATAAAAAATGTTGGGTACTATTCCGTTTTGAGAACCGTAAAAAAACTGCAGCGAAAATGTATGCACAAAAGCGCCAAATCTAGCAAACACACCCATTTAACAGTGCCAAATCTGGCGTACACGCTGATTTCAGATTGTGTAAGTAGTTATAGTTCTATATTTCTTAAGACGCCATTGAAATACTAATTTAATTTTTAAATCCTTTTTTGATATCGGCTCTAGTTTAGAATTGGGTGCCCCTTCGATTGGCGACAATTTTTAAAAAATTTTGGCGGTGAAACCTCACTTCTGGTTACCACGATAGTTTTAACTTTGTTTTAGCTTCCCAATTTTATTTAAATGAAAATAGATTGATGTGTACATGGACATATTTAAGGCAGTGCGCAATGCCTAGTTTGTGCAATTCTAGGATGTTTTTTTAAGTAAAAACAGATCAATGTATACATGGACACAAATCTTGTGCAATTCTTTGACTTTGGTTTCGTGTAGCGGCCATCTTGAAATTGTGCCTTCCTGGCGCCGATCTTGGCGTAAAAAAAGAATCGCCAATAAACAAGGGGCACCCAATTGTAAACTTTTATCTTGATATCCTATGGATTTAACAATTTGAGAATTGCCCATGACAGAAAGTCTGCAATAGAGTTTTGGGTAAAGTGCAGAATCACACACTGCTTGATGCGTTTCCAAGAATTTCACATACTCGATATCCATGTACACATCGGTCTATTTTCACTTAAAAAAATCCCAGAATTGCACAAAAATGGCACTGTGTTGGCAAATCCAATTGTTTTTACCCTTGTAAAAAGTGGCAAACAAATAAGTGGGCGATTCCTGCACTTTACAGAGAATTTTTTTCAAAGAAAAGGAATGTTTGAACAACCAACAAGATGAAATTATCCTTTAGCGATAACTGGGTGTAGCGAAATAACGATGCAGGCATCCATTCAGTTATGTTTAGCAATTTTTATATAAATTATAATAATGATCTGAAATAGTTATTTACTCTTATCCTTGATTCAGTCATGTTTAGCCTTTTTTATATAAATTGTAATAATAAAAAAGTATTATATGAAATTAACCTTTCATCTAAATTAAAACATCAATCTTAGATAGTTATTTACTATTATACTTCCTTTCTTGTGTTAGGGTTGCCGCAATTATTTTTGGCAACACTGGCATCAACAATAGTTTGGCGATTTTTTATGGCCCTCAAAACCGAATAGTACCGAATGTTGTAAATAAAAATGAAACATTCCAATATAATATTAGAATAAGGTCAACAAGCAACTATAATTTCAAATTCTGTTTCAAATTAAAGTTGTTTCCATTTGTCTAATAGTTATAACTTTTAACTAAATTTGTATTATTTAAAATTTCCTACAAACACATATTTCATCATCATTAAAAGAAACCTCTTATTATTCAGCACCTAAAATCAAATCCATTTTAGAAATATTTCTTTTACTCTTATGTATGAGCAGATATATAAGTTTTAGATCGTAATTTATTAATATGTCATTCAAATGATTAATAGGATAAAGTAATTTCTTTTCTACATGGAAACTGAGAATAGAATAAAAATTGACCCAATATAACAAATTCTGAAGTAGATGTAAGGCACCAGTATAGTGGTTAGCATTGCTGATTGCTATGCAAAATTCCCTGGGTTTGAATCCAGAAAAGGCATAGATGTTTATAAATGTATAGTATGGCATTGCGGAAAGCTGAAAGTCTTCTCGCTTGGTTTGCTGGAAGGGGTACTCGCCATCAAAATTAGAGATGGAACTGAACCAAACTGCACTGTCACCAATTTAGCTGCCTTAGCGATTGAATTTTCTAATACTCCAAAAATAGATAGAACAAATTATTTCTTCTCTTTTCAGTTTGGTATAAAATACTGCTTAGAAAATAAATTTATTGGATAGGCCTACATCTTAGTCATCAATTTACTTTTACCATTAAATGGTTCTTTTCAGCGTAGCTTGCAGAAAAAGGTGCTAATGTTTGCAAGTACCTCCTAGACAGCCGTTTTTTAAGATCCAGGTGAGAGGGAAGTTAAATGGTTAGTTGGTCATGGTTATTGGACATTAGAACTATATAGCGATACCTTTAAGGCCAGTTTACACCTGTAAGAGCAGCTCGTTACGATTACTTTGACAATGTAAACACTCATTTCTATGGAGTAGAAATGTAGGGATCATTAGTCAGCACTTCCATTTCTACTTTGAACCTGTTTAAAAATCTATCTGGGCAGTTACTCTAAGCAGCGTTCGCAGGGACATCGTGACAGTGAGTTCTATAATGCCGAGATTGAGCGATAGCCAAACCATGCCGTTTTTTAATGCATATGCATCTTATGAAGTGTTATGGAACACTTCACTGCTTCATTAATAAGTTGCGTACTTCAATAATTATGTGAGCTTATATTCATTTTTTTATAAGCATCCCTACATGAGGATGCAATAAATATTTTAATGTACAAAGTCCGAAATCTGGACTTCGGCGATTCTGGATAATAGATCATCAGTTTAAATCTACCAAGATGGCATGTAGAAATTATAAAATAAAAAATATGAAATCATGATTTATCAAATAATGAAGTATTTATGATCTAAATGTAATCTTTGGGTCTATGAGTATCAACAAAATCTATTTTTAGCATATGGAAAGAAATTTTTGGTAAATTTTTCCTCACAACAGAAATCTGTAATCCTCGCCAAAAGTAATGTCAACATAAAAGGTATTCTTTTATTATTCAAATACTAACATAAAAAAATAAATAATAATTGTTTAGGTATCGTCACACGAGTCATTACTCAAGTTGTCATGTTTTGATAAACATGCAGTAATGAAAGGAAAGTATAATAAATAATGATTTGCCTGGTTTTCGTCAGATCAACGATGTATCTATGTGGAATGTTTCGGTTTGAGATGCGTTCCAAGCAAATACGCAGCAATGGAGCAAAATTACTGTTCATGCAAATTTATGCTAGAATGATTGTTTCTTCAATAACAAAGTATTTTATTTACTGTCGAAGAGAAATTAAGAATCGGGACTCTCTAGATGTTGTATTATGTGCAGAGGGGGAAATAAATGTGCATACGTAAAGCCTACGAGAAGAATTTTGTTGATGGTTTTGAGGTCAGGATTTTAGATCATTCTGGATAATGGACAATAACAAAGTATTTTATTTACTGTCGAAGAGAAATTAAGAATCGGGACTCTCTAGATGTTGTATTATGTGCAGAGGGGGAAATAAATGTGCATACGTAAAGCCTACGAGAAGAATTTTGTTGATGGTTTTGAGGTCAGGATTTTAGATCATTCTGGATAATGGACATCCGGATTTTGGACTTTGTACTGTATAAACTATAAAAATAAAAATGGAACTATGAAAAAATATGTAGATCTGTTTTATTGGGGATATTTAAATTTGTTGCTTTGTATAAAAATATTCTGGACTATAATTCATTACAATTCAGCTTGGATGTGAAACACTGAGTGCAAGTACTTAAGGTGTATTAAGGTTTATACAAATTATGCTAGATAAATTCTAATCTTCTTAAACTGTTTTAACAATTTAAAAGTAAAGTATAATCACTATATTTAATCATTATTATTACTGTTCATATCACTTTATTTGTGTGTTGTCCAGAAACACAATTTCAGTAGGATCCAAAAGTAACAATTTGTGATAAAGATCTTCCTGTTGGAACTAGGTCATAATATATATATTCTTTTACATGTGATAATATATGTAGTGCCCCCAAATTTTTTGCTACTTCTTATTTATTATACAGTGGTAATCTTTGGAATATGGTAACAGGTAGTTTGGCGACATTTTGGTAAGGCGATAAAGGTTACTATCTAGGACTGTAGCAATGGACATGGATAAAATCAAGAGTGTGCGCAATGCCATTTTTGTGCAATTCTGAGATATTTTTTTTAAGTGAAAATAGGTCGACATGCACATGGATACCATGTATATATGCAATTCTTAAAAACGCGGCAAGCAGTGGGCGATTCTGCACTTTCTCCCAATTTCGCACCTAATCTTCGTCATGATTAAGCACTTTTGTTCCATAAAGGTTCTAGCATAAGCTTAATTCGGCTAGCAGATTGTTGAACAAAAATGTTGAGTAAAAAAAAAGCCTTTACTTCGTGAAAACAGAATGGCGTCCAGAAAAAAAAAAAAAAAAAACTAGCAGGTTGCTGTAGCAGGGTTGGTCGCCAAATTTTCACCAAGTTACCATAATCTGAAGATTAACCTATACAGCTTATTTCTGTCGTGTTAATGGTAGCTTTGAATAAATATTCCATGTGTTAATTTTGCACTAGAAATAACACAGTTCCAGTCAGAATTCTGCATAATTAATTACATGCACAGAGAGCTACTGATTCTGGATGAATAAATATATTCTTTCTATTAATAAATAATAAAACACATTATTACTTTTACATTATTTTGTAAATGATTAATTATGTGTAAATAAACAGTTGTATATAGTAGAAAAACTTTGTTAACCCATCAACGAGCCCGCCTCTCGGAACGAAATGCTTTGAAAACGGCCGCGTTGTCAGACAACAAACCCCTCCAAAAAAATCGCTTTCGTTTTCTGAAATCTCTCTAAGATGGCCCAGCCTAAGGCAGTATGTTTGCTTCCCCTTAGTGTGAAAGATAAGCCATAAAATTGCCTCCCCGGTATTGAATGCATGGAGGTAGGAAAGGGAGGAGGGGACATTCCGCGCTAGAAGTGAAGCACTGCTTTGAAGCTTGGGTCACCAGACGGGGTGTTTTTTTGTTTACATTCAGAAGCTCGCTTGACAAAATTCTGATAGTATTTCGACACACGACAGTTCCATAGAAATCGAAAAAGGGACACTCTCGCATGAAAGAAACATTCATAGTGTGATGGATAATAGCAATTTGTATAGTTTACTGACATTTACACAAAAATCACATCTTGGTTATTTTTCGATAACTAACAACAGCGATTTTGATTATGAATTTGTTTTATAAAATTCTAAGCTGTTGCACTACAAAAATATAGATTTTAAGAAAATTGCTAAAAGAGATCTGCCAAAATTTATTTTCTATAAGATTTGAAAAGTTTGAAACTTGATGGCTAAATGTAAATATAAAATTATGTATGTTAAAATATTTGTAATTAGGCACATAGGTCAGATTAAGTTTTTATTAAATAGAGTAACGCATGCAAGGGCTATCTGCCTAAAGAGAGAGATGCCATCGTGGGGGAATTTTGAAGAAAAACTGACCTTTGAGTGGGTATTAAAAATAATACTTATAATTTTCATTCAAATTATATTCATATATATTTTTTATGTAAAACTTTCGGGTGTATGCTAAATTAGTGTAAATTACTTTACACGAAAAATATAGTGTATGCACAGAAATTAAAGATTTGCACATGCCGGAAATGATAAATAGGAAATATGTATGGGTATTTATGCATGTGCTTGCAAAAAGCATGTATCTGCCTTTGACAAAATACTTAAATATTCATTAAATTATTTATAAATGTATTTGAAATGAAGAATTTATTCACTTATAAACAACTGTGATAGTACTGTGAAGAAATCTAATGATTAAATGTATCTAATTTATAATGATTATAAATGTTATCTAAATATATAATAACCTTAATATTGAATTGTAAACATAAACTGAAATTCTGTTGACAAATACGTTATAAAACTATTTAAGCAAGAATTGTTCGTATTGGAAAGCAATCTGTTAAAAGGTATTGTAAAGCAAATGCTATGAGATGCGCACTTAAGAACGTAATAAAGAGTTTTGGAATATGTATTGTTGAAATGAAGGGTAAAAAAAAAATATGATAAGTATAATTAAAAGAATTATTCCCTTTACATTTTATAATAACTCAGTTACAAGTTTTAAAACTTATTTTATTCCCTTTTAGAAATGTTCAGAGAAAGTCAAATACTATTTTCCTAATAATTCTCTAATTTAAAATGAATCGAATAGAGCATTAATTATAAATTGACTTACATTTTTCGATTTATAAGAAGCCAAAAAATCATGTCATATTTAAGAAAGTATTTTAGGAAGAAGCTCTATAAATAGAAAAGAAATAATGCATAATTTTAATATTAATAATACAATAAACTTTGATCTTAATTTTTGTACCTTAACCGAATAAAATCGAATTACCTTAATTTTTTTTTCTAATGTAATTAACGAAAACTTGTGAAAATATTTCATTCAAATTAAACCATTCTGAGAAAACTGTCCTGTGAAAAGTATAGCATTTAATTCCATTCAGAATGAAATGTTGTTTAAAAATATGTTGTTTTCACATACTTAGGACTCTGAAGTATTGTAGAAAAAGAAAATATATACATTTATATGTATATTTGCGACGTAATTACAAAATATTTACACCCGAACGCGTCAAATCCCATAGAACTCAATGGTAAATGACCCAATGTTTTGGTCACCACGTAGGGATCGCCGGTGCTTCAGAGCAGGGTACGGAGAAACTGGTTTAGGGCAACTCCTTCTTACTTCCTACCTCCATGATTGAATGGCTTGCGTTTCGTTTCGTCTCCCTCCTCTTTCTTTGTACTAGTAGCCTGTAGACTTGTTTCATTTAACATGTGACGGCCGAATTTTCCGAAATCTTTTTAGAATTTTAGCTTCCAAGCTTGTAAATTTTCAATTATTCGACATGTTTTATTGGGCAGTATTTTAAGAAAGATCATTATTTATTTTGTTACACAATTTTTTACTATTTACTAATCTATTTTATTTAGTTTTGGTAGGCCAATTTATTTTTGGAAATTAAATTTTAATCCATTCTTTTACCGACTCAGTTTTCATCACATTATAAGTCCATACATATTTACGATGAGAGTGCTATATTTATCAGAAATTTTTGGAAAATTTCGCATATGCATTTATATTTTAGCGTTGAATTTTTTCCACAAGTTGTTCGTTTACTGTCGAGCTCATCTTCGTCTTTTCAGCGTGGAATTGGCAAGCATAATCTTCCTAATATTTTTCGAGATTTTATAGCAATTTCTAGAATTTTGGCGGTTTTCTACAAATATTTTGGTTTAGCTATTATACAGTTCCTACTAATGTAGAATTTAAAGCCAAAAATGTATTCCTTCGTTGATTTGAGAGATCGCATTTCGAATTTAAACGGAAGTTTAAATGAATTTGATACAATCTTACCACAGACTAGAAAGAATTACAGTCAAAAGTCGTTAATCCGGACATGTCGGGACTTCGGCGATTCCGGATTATCGATTTTTCCGGATTATAGATCATCAGTTTAAATCTCGTAAGATGGCATGCAGAAATTCTAAAATTAAAAATATGAAACCGTAATTTATGAAATAAAGAACAATTATCATCTAAAGGGTATCAAAATTTGCAAAAAGAAAAAGCTTAATATTTATTTGTTTACTTTATTAAACATTTCTTTCAATGTAAGTTGTTTAAGTTTTGCTTCGTTTCATGTGATAATACTTTCTCTTTAATTCTATTAAACAGACATAATTTCTTGTTCAGTTACAAAGTTCCGCCGTTCAAGTCCTATAATTGCTGTCTCAAGAACACCGACTAATTTGTCAATCGAAATTTTTTTGTTTTCAATAACCTCTGTCACTTTTCTTCGCTATCGGAAGCGAATTATAATGACGAGGAACTTGCTTTAAATCATATCAAAGACGGAGCATATCGAGATGAAATACTACATTTGGTAAGGAATTATAAGCCAAATAAAAACATCTGCGCTGAAGATAAGGATAGTGCTGACAAATCAACTTCCAATTCATTACGCGCCCGCCGCCGAGCAGCGTGAAATTGATAAACAGATTTCGGATTTCAAAACATACTTTCGCTTTAGATCCTTTACATATTAACAAATATATATCGGAAATTCTATTTGATATAATCCAAAAGTTTAAGCTTACTTTTATAAAATTGCTCTTACAGTCTGCAAAAAATAATAAGCCGGATGCAATTCGAAAATTAAGGAACAACGCAATCATCAACATTAACTGAAATAGATAATTATTTAGCTTACACGTCCATTATACATAAAATGCGCACGCGCAAACGTATTCTGCACTTGCGCACGCTCATATGCGCAGTCGTAAAAGGTCTTACGCGCACGCGTGAATGCCTCTGCGCATGTGTCAACGCGGCGCATGCGTAGAAAGTTTTTAGTTTTGATGTCCGGATTATAGATCATTCCGAATTATGGGTGTCCGAATTAACGACTTTTGACTGTATTTCTCTGTGTTGGATGGATTTTTCTCACTTTTCTGCATTTGATACATTAAATGCATAAAGCAGACACTCACAAATAGAATTTAAATAAATTTATTTAAATAAATTTCTATTTTCATTTAAAATTTGTCATTATTAGCACCTCCCGCAGTTTTATGCAATCATAGGATTTTCCGAATTCTATTAGGTCGTTAACATAATTTCAAGGCCTAATAGAAAAGTGATAATATGGAAAGACTATGTCTTTCCAATAGCCAAGTATTTGTAATTAAATAAAATAATATTGAATACCAGCCGCTTTTTTATTTATTTTTAGTCATATAACAAAAGATAAACAAGAATACTATTACATCTAAGAATTATTTAGTAATTTATTTTGCTAATGTTTTATGAATGAGGAAACACGGTAAAAATGTTTTAATGATTGAATTCACCGTTAAAAATCAAACAAACCCCAAAATTCCTTTTTCCCATAACTTCGTAAAATGTTTTGATTAAATATGATTTGAATGAGTTTTCCAATTCTGTTTTGAGTGATATAAATATTATTAAATTAGGATATAAATATTAGGATATAAATTATTATTAGTAATAATTTTTGTATTATAACTTAGCAGAATATCGTTTATCGTTAAAAATTATATCTAAAAGAATTAAATTTTGAAAAAGAATAAAAAATATAATTAACTGTTCCATTTTCTCCTCTATGCATCTATTTATATAAAAAAGGAATCTGGCTAGGGAATTTACGACATGTATATGAACTAAAAATTGGTATCTTGACAAAACTTGTCAGAGCATAAAAAGCTTATATTCTGTGATATTAGTGTATTAATCATACTTCTGTATCCGTAAATGCAGTTTATAATTACCAGCATAAGTATCATAATGGATTTTATTAAAACGACGAAAACTGAATGCATTATCAAAGTACGGCTCTTTATCCCGTTAAGAATTGCTTGGTTCGTAACCAACACGAGTTTTATTTTTGAAATGTTATTCCAAATAAAACAGGAAGCGTTAAACTATATGCATTTTAAACAGTTTTATTTTTTTTTGGAAGGGAACCTGACCTCCGCAGGCTAACTGTCACTAAGGTCTCGAAAGACTATTTCTTGTCAATAGATTTTTTTCATTCTAGAAATACTCATTATCTAGAGCTATCTTTTTTTCTAGCCATTGTAAACTACAGATATAGTGGGAAAAAATTCTCATTTTACATAATTTTCGGATAATTACATTTTACGTTAAATAATTTTAGATTTTGATTAACGCAATCGATGAATATGGCAGAATAATAGATTGTTGTAAACATTGTAAATTTCAACGTTTTTTATGTAAAGTTTTCAAGTAAACCAAACCAAAGATTATTAAATTAGTCTTATAATGTTTACTGTTTGGTTTTCAGTGTTCTGAATTTGCATTTTAAAAAACATAATTTAAATAATCTTTCTTTACGCTAGTCGCTTTTAAAATGTTTACCTATGTAAACACTTACTAATGTTTAATGTAGCAACTTTGTATGTACTTAACGAAAGACTTAGAGGAATTTATAAAGAAAACTAGTTCACATGGAAAAAATCACGAAATCTTCCCTACATCCAACGTATTGACCAGAAACCAAAACCAGGTCAAAATACTTATGATCATCTCTTTTATCCACATAGCCATTGGTAAACTTTTCAAACTTATACTTGTTCTTATTGAAGTGATAAACAGAAATCTGAACACTCAGATACTGCCGCTTGTTAAAGTTAGTACAGTCTGCGGCTGATTCTATATCTGCCGAGGTGTTTTCGAAAAAAACTTGAAAGATAATAAATTATGTTACCTGTGCTGAGTCATCGAAATATTATATATTTGTTTATTGAAACTGAAAATTTTATAATTTTCTATAAAACTGCAATGGAATTATTGCATTGAGCAATCTTCAGTGTGATGTAATTAGTGTCCTAAATATAAAAGTATGTAAAAATCAAATTGGAAATTACAGCAAATCAGTCCCTAGAAATATGCTATGCCTGTATTAATCTAGTAGCAATCAATTATTCATGAAGATTATAGTATGCATGCCATATAACAATTTGTCAGCAGTACAGGAAACAATTTCGATATGCGTGCCTTTTCTTTTAACATAGTTTTTCTCTCGTTACTTTTAAGATAAACATATAACTTGAAATAGTCTTTCTTCCTCCAGCTTTCACTTATTTACTTCTTAAAATATCTCCACTAAAATCAGAGGGATATTATCAACGATTTTTCTTTATTATGTAAATATATAATTTATCCTTTATTATATAAATAATTGAAATGCTTAAATTTGACATTCTAATAAATATTTTATAGTAACTCTCTGAAAAATTTAACTTCTTTTAAAATGTATGAAAATGAATTAAATCGTGTATTTTTTCCAGTCTTAATGATAATAAAATTTTAGAATCATCACTTATATATCCATATTGATTATGAGAAATTATCTCATTCTTCTTTGAGCTGGAAATTGCTCAATGGAGCTTCTTCCAGCTAGAATTTGAACTCGGGGTGTAAGTGATAGTAGATCGGACTATCAGTCGGAATGCCTATGGTGCGTATTCCGCTGATAGGATAACGGATGTTTCGTGTTTTTTTTTCTCGTAAAAACGCTATGTCTCTTCAATGGCACCCCAACAAAAACATGTCAGACGATAATTAGTTAACACATGAATTATTCCGACAGTGCCTCGTGCTTCTTCTCTCTCGCCCTTTAAATGAAACAAATAATAAAGGAATTATGTCATTCTCACTATCTTGTTATAAATGGAAGTCCTTCCAGCTAGAATTTGGAAGACCTCCTTATTAGAAGCACAATGAGGGCACTGCTGAATTTTCGCATTTCTTGCTTCGAAAAAAATCCAATGTCTCTGCATGGTATCTTTCTGTTTGTGCCGCATTCGAAATTATTCCGCTTTCGCAATTTTTCAAATTTACTTTTTCTTGTATCGTTTTTCCATTTGTCGTATATTGATAGGTGAAACAATGCAGATTTCTGTCTATTTTCTTAAGTTTTCGTGTCGGCAGAAAAATATACTGTCGCATTTAAAATTGGTTTTAATGCTGAAAATGATTTGATTGTTTGGTTCTATTTTTCCTTTTTCTTCCTTTAAAGATTTATTTTTCTTCCATATACTTATTTATTTATTACATTTTAATCTAATAGTCTCCCAAAAACTAAAGCGATAAAAAAGTTCTTTGATTCCAAGATAAAAGAAACTTTCATTATGCTTTGAATTTCTTCAGCAATCTTTCACCAGTAGGATTTATTTTCTTCTTTCACCTACTGATACTATGTGATTCTATATCTGTATATGTATGTGTGTGAGTGTGTCTAATGGTTTAATTAGTGTCAATTTAATGGTTTAATTAGAATTTAATTAATGTCATCAATGATATATATTTATAATCAATGATATATATATGCATTCATATTTTAGTATATATTAGAATGCATATATATATATATATATATATATATATATATATTTCATTTTATAATTTCATTACACAAAAAATTTATACCTTAGGGAGTATATCTTTTATAGCAGATTTTGGGAATGCTTGAATTTTGAGTGAAAAGGAAAGTCAAGATTTCTACTAATTTACCCCGTTCAGTGCTTTCTCTTTTACTAAGGAATTAACATCATAGGAGGGCTGTTTTTGCCCAAATGTTCGGCTTTTGTGGGAATGGTTAGGGGAATCCGGAAAAGCAAGAAATAATTTTTCATTCATGAATTGACATCTTCAAGAAGCATTGACTCTCAGTGAGTAAAAGACAAACATCTGGAAAGATGTATTTAAGCATAAAATGGTTTTCGAATCTAAATAACATTAATTTAGAGAAATTTTTGTGGATGCAATATATAATATTGAGATAAAAGTATAAAAGTAAGTAAAAGAGGGCGATGTAGAGTGATTTCACTGTTCGACTATTCGATACACTATTCGACTATGTTAGAGAAAGGCCTCAAACATAGTACTGTCGGCTCTGTGTTTAGATTTGCTAAATTTACTAAAGCACACGATATCTATCTACCAAGATATTCTACTTCCGACGAGCTTTCTAAGAAACACTTACAAGCATTTAGTTTACATGTTGAGAAAAATCATAAAAATTCCATGCAGTTGATCTATTTCATCGCTGAAAATACAAGGCAAGAAGAATCGATAGTGTTCTCTGGCTTCAGGCACCTAGATTTTTCACTTTGAATTTGGAACTAGAAATATAATTACAAATGTCTCTACTAGGGGGGATCAAAATTCATTATTTTTTCACACATGTAAAATCTGGTTAAATACGTTTTCTCGTTTATAAATTACAGAAGATTTTTCAATAATTCCTTATATTTTAAAGGAAACTTTTGATGTATTTGTTTCCTGTAACAGGTCTAAATAATCATTCATTACAGCCACACTAATTTTAACGATCTGAAAATTAACAAATGAGTTGAACTCTTTCATAATTATAATAAAAAACTTAATTTGGGTTTAAGATTACCTCAGAAGTGAATTTTTTTTAATTTCTTAATTTAGATGCCCTACAATCCAACAGTTATTTCCCCTATTAAAATACGGGCATATTAGTGGCTGGTAAATACTGGTAGTTCGACTTAGATTTACACCCTGACGAACGAATGCGATGGCTGAATGGTATTTTCCCATGTTTTTTCCTATGTATAACATGAATATGAGACTTTTCTCGTTAAAAAGTCCTCTACAAAGGCATCGCTTTCCTTAAAAGCAGATAGTCCTCGTGTGTTTTGCTGTATTCAAGTAATCCTAACCTTCAAACTACGGCACCTGTCACACTAAATCAAGATAAAAGGTTTCTAAACAAGATTTTTAATCGGCCTGCGGGCCCTAGTGGCCAAGCGCTAAAACCGTTCGACTGCCAAGTATTTTCTTCATCAGTGAGCTATGTATGCTTCAAACTTCAACATCTATCTGGGTTATTTTCTATGTTATTACACACAAACACAGACATATATATATTGTTGCGTTTTTCTTTTTCTGACACCAGTTCTTGCGTTTTTTTTCCTTCACGTTCGTACGGGGTTCATGTGGATTTGGAGTGAATAGCGACGATACTTGATGAAGTATCGAAACACACTTTATTTGCCAGTATTGTCAGGACAGCTCCAAAACACGTTTTACAGTCGTCGATGAACTACAATAAATACGCTGACACGATCAGCGACACAGCCTTCAGGTTATCAGGCTATCACAGTGAAGACAAGTTCAAATCCTGGTGAACACGCTTGTTCGGTGAAGGTTTTCTACGTTCAATGTGAAGGAAATCTAGTTTTCCTTAGAAAATCCTCCCTGATAGTTTCCGTCCTCTTGCGCAGATGCCAATTCCATTAAATTTTCCGCATTAAACACAATTGTAATTCTTTCTTTTTAAAGAAATCTCAGGGGAAATAATTGTAAACATCAGATTCAGTGCGATTATGAATTATTATTTTAAAGTAGTTAACATTTTGAGTGGGAAAAGCATTTTTAATACGCTCATAAACAACCCCTCCTCTAAATTGGCATCAAACTGTGTCGATTTCTACAACAATCTATATAAATACGTTTCCAAAAAATTCTGCTAAAATATTAAAAGTTGTATTTGTAGAGCATTTATTAGTTAGATTTGTGACTACCTACTCAACTTTTGGTTTTCATAACCTATAAGGTATTTTCTCCCGCCTTCTTAGCATACCTTCGTGGTATAATGGTCAGCACGCACGGCGTGTATTCGAGAGGTTGGTGGTTCGAGTCCCGGCGAAGGCATTGCTCCTATTTCACATGTCCTGTTTCGAAATAACCTAATGTTTCTATAGTGGCACCCAAACCAAAAAAAGGTGGTGGATGATGATTCTCCGCCGCAAGGATTTGGCGATTCGGTCCCCTAATCCCCAGTCGCCCTTTAAAAGGGGGAGTATATACGGTATTTTCTCCCGCCCTTTTAGCATGCCTTCGTGGTCTCAGTACGCTCGGCGCGCATTCGAGAAGTCCGTGGTTCGCGTCCCAGGTAATGCATTGCTCATTTTTCATGTTTCTTGCTGTTAAAAAAAAATGTAATGTCTCTACAAACCTTCCATTCATCAGAATAGTAATAAAGTTATGAAGCATAGGGGGTAGGGGGGAAAAGGAATTTTAAAGAAAAGATTATTTATTCAAAATGAGTCAAAATTTCTTGAGACAGTATAAGTAGTTAGATAACTCACATAATTAAATATTTGACCTCTTAATTTTACCAGTATTTCTGTATAGAAATAAAACATAATTAAATATCTTTAATGAGTATCATAGATAGTGGAGCACATCGAGTGAGCTTCACAATATTTTCAAAAGCAGCCACTTTGACAAATGAACAGAACTGTCGGGAATCGCTTATGAATGTCACTTACACGTTTCATAATGCCAAGAATGTTATAAAAATAACGGTTATGCTATATCAACAACTTACCGATCTTTCCAAAGTGCTTAAAAATAGAGCTGTTCCAAAAATTGTATTCAGTTCATTCACGGTGTTTAATCAAAAGCTCGTCGTCGATTTTTGAACTACTTATCGATAAGCTATTGAATTCAAATTTTGTACACACACCGTTTACGGATGATAATAATTCATTCGATTTAGAGTTTTTAAAATTTAATGTCGAAGAAATTTTTTGCGCATATTTCCATTTAAGAATAAACTAAAAATCTCAAAATTTTTAAGTTTGCATCATTTTACAGAGCGTAAAATAGCTTTTGAAATAAAATTTGCATGAAATTCGTAACCTAATTTCTGATTTTGGGGCGAATTTTGTTTTAAATTTATATATCTTTTCGATTATTTGAGGTAAAAGGATACTTGGAAGTAAAAGACTGAACCAATAGTAATAATAATAATAATAATTTATCGCATAGATTAATGGTAATAAGAGATTACTTAATAGCTTCTTTGCTAAATTCCTGTACAGTTTTATAAGAATCATAGGTTCTTAAATTACAAAATCAAATAATTGAATCGCATTGTCAGATGCATAATATTTATAAATTTATCAAGACAGCCTCACGTTTTTGTTATTCGTGATATAAATTTGTAGATAAATTTCTTAAAGAGAATTATTTAATCTCGTATTCCCACTAAATTACACGATACATTATTTTTAAAGCAAAAAGCGTTAGCCGAGAAGATCTATTAACTTCATTTTTTCATTTTCCGTTGAAAACTATGTCAGTTCACTTTTCAAACTGTTGCTACCACATATTACAGCCCTGTATTATATTTAAAGAAATTAAATAATGGTTTTGGTTTATTAGATTACGGCAAAGCACTCGAGGTTATCTGCTTTGAAATTAAATAATGAATAATCTGCATAAATATATGTATGTTTCTTGCATTGTGATAAAACAACGGTACCTAGACCCATCCAATTTTGAATAACGTACATTTCCACCCGAATATGGGCATCTCGAAGCCGAGATTTGGAATTTGTTTTATTATATGTTTCATATTTCGTAAAACTTCAATGAATTTTTAATTAAGAAACTCAACGATTTTAAAGCGAGCAAAGGCGACACTGTATGAAAATAATAATATAAAAAATTATCTTCAACGGGCGAGACTGTGTATCGGAAATTCTAAAGATATGCTCATTTAAAATTTATTTTGCGGTATTGCTGTTTAATTGAAGTTTTATGGTTAAGTGCGAAGAACATGATATTTAAAAATAAAGGTAACCCACAAATCGTTAAATAAACGCCCTTTGGGCCTAATGTAAAATCTGAAAGATTTGCATTTTCAGATTTTTATGTTTGCATTTATTACTTTTATTTTTCTCGTTTTAATTCATTAATGCTGTTATAGGTAAACGTTCATTTTGTAAAAAATTCTATTTTTTATTCAATAACTGCTCTAAAAGGGAAATTCTTAAATCCCTTTATATATGCATCCACTTTGTAACTGGTAATAAATTTGTTTCTTTAGAGTCAGTGTAAGGCCTTTATCCCAAAACATCAAGATTTCTCCCCATGCTAATGACAGCCATTACCCATTGTCGTCAGAATTGCATGGACCCTTGTCCCCTTAGGCATTGGGGGTTGGAAGACATACAAAAATACAGGCTAGTCCTTTTTAGCGTGTTTTTTCGATAATACAAAAACACGGGACTGTCCGTTTTCGAGGGTACATTTAAACTAACAATAATCCGTAACGAACCGTTAAGAGACCTGCATAAAAGAACGAGAAAATCCGGGCCAAACCGTTAATGGGTTAATTTGAATTTCAATAACCACAGTTGACTAAATAACTTCCCTCAATAAACTGAGTTTCTTTTAAATCGATTGACTTCCCTCAATAAACTGATTTTCTTTTAAATCAATTAATGAATATATTTTAAAAGTGAATAAATTTCAATTATGTTTACGCAATATATTTTAAGTCCTTGTATCTGAAATACAACAACGTTTTTGTAACTTTGGACATCCTTGTCCCAAAATTCATTTAATAATTAATTTGATACTCCCAATCCATCACGGCAAATTACCCAGTCATGTACCCATTTCCTTTTCTTCCCCCCCCCCCCAAGAAAAAGAAATTAATTCGTTTGAAACTGCTTCACAGACTTCGAGCTCTGCAGCCAAAAAACATCTATGTATATTCAATGCATATTCTTTGCTGCAGCTGCCACGTCGGTATCCATTTTGTAAACGAACGGAGGCGACTTGTCAGTCCACTCTGATTGGTGTAAACAATCTATCAGAGTATAGGTCTGATTACTTGGTTCGAAATGGCCAGACGAGCAGCTCGTAGCGAGCTGCTCGATAAAGGGAGATTGGGCCCCGCGTTACCATCAAAATGAACAAAAAAAATTTTCGAAATTTAAAGCAAATTGCTTTTGCCGATAATGGATAAATTATGAATTAATCAAATAATTAAAAATATATTTATTTTAAGTTCACATTGCTGGATGAGATTTATTAATGTGTTTATTATGATATAATATAGAAAACTGATACCCATAAAAGTTCATGTCAAATGTATTGAATTTAATCGGGGTAGTCCTATATTAGAGAGATTTTGCACTACGTATGTGAACTACTATGCAGGTATATGCACGCGCAACTAGTTGCACAACCGTACCAGCCAGTAGTGGATGTATAGTTATTATCAAATGTCAGTTGTTTCTTGCATTTTTAGTTTTATATTCAATTTATATTCAATAAACGTTTTTGTATTTTGAATATTTTTATTTTTTAATTTATGTAGAAGTTTACCTGTCTGATGATCCATGACATTTGATATATATATATATACATACTGAATTTGAATTTTATTTTAATATTTAATATATAGAGAGGGCCGCACAAAAAAAATCCAATCAGGCTCCGCACCTATTCGATTCGGTGCTGTGTAAACTGGCCTTTACGAAGGATTTTCTAAAAAGATCCTGCTTGTATTTACATTACATATAGAGAAAACTACGAAAACAAACCATGCAGCTAGCACATTCTCCCAGAATCGAAGGGTATTTAGGATTCTTAATTGCTTTACCAATTCTCCCAAGATAAAGTCAATTTAAAAAGTGTCATCAGGCCTCAGCAACGAGACATTTTTGTTGAAATTAAATGTGGCCTGGATCGTTAGCCCCAAAACAGACTTTTTGCTTCATGTTTTCCAGTCCTCAGAATGCAACAAAAATAAGAAGAGATTTATGGCCCAAGTGCTCAAGCTCTCTCCAGAGCCTGATTTTATTCAGAATTATGTAAAGCAAATGCCATTTAAAAAAGCGGTTGATCTTTACTGTACAGTACCCTTGGTTTTTGTGTGTGAAAAAACTGCGGAGTGGTATTGGTTGTTTGTGAAATATGGAAGCCCACTGCGTGAAATAGGTTTTTTGGTAACCTTAATGTTGGCGAAACTCGCCTTGTGGAAAATTGTGCGAATATCGCCAAATGTGTTGTGATAAATTGAGGTTTTTGGCTATTTTTTGTAACAGTAACCCTACTGTACGGACTAGGGGTTTTTTTATTAGCATTCTTTTCAATTGCTGTGTTTGGTTGCACGTGCGTAATGTTTTATGAAAGTTTGCTTAGTGTTATAAATGAGTATATTCTTCCAGATACAACTATAATTTATGACCGCTGGAAGGCGAACAATTGCCTTTCAGATGAAGACTTTGGCAATTATGGCAGATGAAGGAATATGTGTGGTGCAAGAAAGCCTAGAGAGAAAAAAAAATCTATTTATGGCTTTTTTATATATATTTAGCATTAGTATTCAGGGGAAATTTTGATGTCCCTTGAATGCCCTGATGCAGCATTCAGGAGACACCAAACCAATGTTATGAAATTTTAGAATTAAACATTTTCTATTCTTGGCTAACAGAAGGAGTCGTGAAACCTTCAGTTGTCCCCGGGCGTTGAAAATCCTAGCTGCGGCTCTTATGAGTGCATACAAAGGGGTGAAGAGATTTTTTCACCCTGCTCATATTAATAACCGACAAAAGCTTTAAAAAAATTGTTCTCTTCACTATTACTTTGTGGAACTTTTTAACGAAAAAATTCAAATACCGCCTGGACAAACATTCTTTTCCTGACGTCAGATTTTGTTATGAAAATAACCAGTAGCATGCCTGTCACTTGGCATTGGGATAGCTTTTTATCTATTCCTCAGCAATCTTGGGAGAGATGGGGTTCAAGGGAAGCTTCTTTGGAAAAAGTAACATTATACGGCATTTGAGAGTCAGAGAGATCTGTTGAGTTGAAAAAGGGAGAGGAAATTGTTGCAATGCAGCCTTAATTTCATTCATTACAATAATGTTTGTCTGGCAAAGTGATAAAAAAACAGATGGTGTGCACTATTAGTAGATTGAAAAGCACTTGAATGTTGAGCTCAGAAATTTATCAACAATCAAAATATAAGAACTATGATTCTGCTAGCTTTAACATTTTCACCAGAACAATCCCACGAAATTCTCTGAGGCAAGCAATAACTTGTAGCTACCGAAAGTGTAATGCAAATGACCGCTTGGGCTTAGCCCAGGATCAGTCAGAATAAATGTCAATTATTATTCATGGAGCCTTCTTAACAGTCTCAACTAAAGCATGCATTCAAGGCATGAGAAAAAGCAACAGTCATGCAGTTTCAGAAGTTGTAAAACAGACCATAGCTTGGACCTTGTGCAGTATGCAGCAATCAGGCGGTTATTCAATTTTTAACTAAACAATAAAAAAATACATGCATACTTATGTGATAAATAACTCAAGTCAGAAAGCAATTGCAGAACTTAGTAATTTTGGAATAAATTAGATGATTTACATTAAGACAACACTAGTGTGCAAAATTCACTTTTCAAAACACACCCATTAAATTGTTGGAAAGGGCTTTTTGCAATCAGTACAATGAAGAGCCAATACAAATATTATCAGCATCAGCGGGTAAGTCACAGCATGCAAAACATGAGTCAGCATGGCGAGTGCAAGGCAACTGGAAAAAAAAGACAGGAAGGCTTATTTCTAAGGCATTCTTCTACATATGAATTGAGACTGTAATGCAGTATGGTTACAGAAAAACATCAGGATGCCTTTACATGTAGTGAAATGATTGGCAAGCTTGAGAAGGGGCCAAGTCTGACATCTATTGCCAAATTGTATTTAGAATGAAAGAGATATTTGACAAACCATTACTCTGAAGTCTTACTTAGTGGCACTAAGTTTTAACAATCCACCCCATCTATTGCTTGGGTAAATGAGAAATCAGTTACTGGCTATAACAATCAAGGATTAAAGTAATTTTTTCCATTGCAACTATATATCACAGCATTTTGATAGTTACAATGTATTTATATACTCAAATCACAAAATTGTTTTTCATAATGATCATTATATATTATTAAGCATAATTACATGCTGGATTGCAATAAATTTGCAGAGATTGAATAGTTTCTTTTCCATATGCAATTCATATTTTTCACTAGGAGCTTATTCTTCAACTAAAAATGTAATAATGTAAACAGTCTCTAGCTTAAATTTTCTTTTCCTGGTACTCTTCTGTTATCGGGGACTGGATTCAGAAATGTCTGCGCATATATGCGTGTGTAAAGTGGACACACGCGATAACTTCAGAATGAATGCATCGATAGCAATGCCACTGCATAAGTATATAAAGGGCGGTATGATGTTATGCCGCCCTTTATATACTTGTGCAGTGGCATTGCTATCGTGCATCTCAGACGGCGTTTAACCGAGAAACCTGTTTGTAGGAGATTAAATTGTGCGAAAGGAAAGTCTGTAACAGAACTATTTAAGTTTAATTGAACTATTTTATTCAACGCCATGAACTCGTGAACTGTAACCGAACTATTTTATTTAAACGCCATCTAGTGGCGATATGAAAAAACGTCAGTCGACCTCCAGCCACTATGATGAATAGTTTACTATGTTATTCTAATGTTTGATATTCCATTTGGTATGTTTCATTTTTATGTATATTTCTTTTGTTTGTAACCGTTCCTGTGTGCTCTGTTAATAAATCCTTTTAAAGCTAGCCGGCAATAGTGTCTATTGAGGAACAGCTACATCACATTGGCGCCCAACAAAGTTTGAATCCAAAATGGCGCAACAAAATGTTTAGAATTTCTGTTTGGCTTTAACAAGTCCTTACTCCCGAATTTAACTTTTAGCTGCTGTTTCTTCAATTTGCAAGTTACGAACCTTAGATAATGTAAAGCATGATATAAAAGTCGTAATTGAGAACGTTAATTTTGTTCCCGAAATTACTCCATATTTGAAACGTTTTGTAAGAAATGTACAACAGGTACGAGAAAGAGTCGAAATGCATCAAGATAAGCAGAAACGATATGCTGACAAAAAACAAAGAGAAACACCGAAATTCGTTCCTGGAGTTAAAGTTTGGGTCACCGTCCACCCAATCAGCAAAAGTCCACTGAAGAAAACTGCTAAATTCATGCCGAAGAGAGATGGTCTTTATGTGATAGTGACAACAAGATCTCTAACCACTTATGATATTGCCGATCCTCACGAACCAGACAAAATTCTCGGCAAGTATCATGTTTCAGCCTTGAAACCATATGAAGATCGAAATAAGTTTCAGAACTCAGCTTGTGTAACTCCAGTGGTTCCCTTAAAAAAAAAAAAAGAGGACACCCAAAACGTGCAATACCACCCGAATCTGCACCTGTTACACAAGGTGTTGGTGACACTAAATCTACTGCTCGTCAAACTGGAGCCCGTCCATCTGCACAAAGTAGATAAATGTCAGTTCCTGACTTCTTGCCGAGACGTCTACGAAGTCAGAGTGGGAGGATGTGACAGAACTATTTAAGTATAATTGAACTATTTTATTCAACGCCATGAATTCATGAACTGAAACCGAACTATTTTATTTAAACGCCATCTAGTGGCGATATGAAAAAACGTCAGTTGACCTCCAGCCGCCATGATAGTTTACTATGTCTCTGTTATTCTAATGTTTGATGTTCCATTTGGTATATGTTTCATTTTTATGTATATTTCTTTTGTTTGTAACCGTTCCTATGTGCTCTGTTAATAAATCCTTTTGAAGCTAGCCGGCATTAGTGTCTATTGAGGAACGGCTACATCACAAGTCATGCTATCCATGGATGCATCCAGATCAGAACAACGCGCAATAGTACGGTTTCTGGTTGCGGAAGGTGAGTGTAATCTGGATATCTATCGAAGAATGGTGACAGTGTATGGCGACCACTGTTTAGGTCGTACAGCTGTAAACAAATGGTGTAAAAGTTTCTGTGAAGGGCGGCAAATGACATCGGATCTGCCGAGACCGGGCCAAGCAAACAAAAAAATCACCAATGATTCTATTACCTCCATTGATGAAATGATCCAAGCTAATCAAAAGGTTACGATCCGTGGAATCAGTAACGAACTCAATCTGAGTACAGGAACGGTTAACACCATTATCCACAAACATCTGGGGTACATTTTTCTTCACTCGTTGTGGACCACTTTTAATCGAGTTCCTGCCCCAAGGGAGCACTATCACTTCCACACAATATTGCAGTACTCTGACGAAACAGTGACAAGCAATAAAAACAAACAGCCGGGCTTTCTCACACATGGAGTGATCCTTCTGCATGACAATGCCCGCCCACATGTCTCCCAGGAAACCCAGAGGGCCTTAAACACATTCCGTTGGGAGGTTTTGGAGCACCCCCGTACACATCACTCTGTGATATTCAGATCTTTGGGCCACTTAAGAGAGCCTTACAGGGAAAACATTTTCATTTAGATGATGGAGTGAAGGAAACTGTGCAGGACTTCCTAAGGAATCAGCCCCAATCTTTCTACAGCAAAGGCATCGAGCTGCTGCCACAACGCTGGGACCTGTGTTTCAATGCCCATGGCGATTTCTTTTGATTTACAATAAAGGTGTTATTTTTCTTCAACTTGTCCACTTTTCATTTGGGCAACCCTAATATATACAGGACGTATTAGTACAGTGGTGACAAACTTTCAGAAGAGATAGAGTACACCTGGACGATGGGAAATCATATATCAATGCATGGTCGGAAATACTTTCCTGGCACGGTAGTTACAACACAAAAATGGAAGGACACAAACAGCGAGACAAAACATGTTTTATTATGTTTAATACAGCAAAAACCTATAAATTGGAACAAAAACAAACAACAATCGTCATTAAAGGTGTTTGAAATTACGACCCTGGACGGAGATGCAGGCCTCGCTTCTCTGGTGCATGAAAGAACTGTATCATGAATGGAAAGATGTACGACGCACAGTTCCTCCATCGCTCTCCGGGTCGTAATTTTGAATGCATTCTTGGATGATAATCATTTTCTTTTTATGTTGTACTCCGAATAATAAATGTGTTTTCTCACACCTTTCATGACTTTTGTGTCGTCACTACAGCGCCAAGAAAGCTGTACCGACCATGCATTTCTATGTGATTTTTCATCATCCAAGCAGACCATTCCTAGGCTATTGGCTGCTCACATACTTTCCTAAGATTGCCACCCCCCCGCCCCAAAATTAAAAAACAAATGCTCAATGATTATTAAAATTCTTATTTCAAAGACCGTGCACTTTTGAAGTAAGTTCAACTTCATATGTTTTCATAATTGTTAAAAAAATAAGTGTTCATGTTTCAGCGAAATGTGTATCATCATTTAAGTATTGCTAATTAATGACAAACTGATTTATATGTATAAAATGAATATCAGAATGTGTATAGTCAATACACAAATACCGACGGCGATAAGTAGATGCTGATGTGATTTTCTTTATTGTTATTATCGTGAAAGGACAAAGTTTAAATAATTATATTATACATTTGATTTCAATTTTGTGCGTGATTATAACTATGAAGTGCACTTTTTATTTAAATTTTAATGCGGGATTCATGGTTTAAAATCGTATGTTATTTTTTGACCTTATTATATTGTCCCCAAATCTGTCAGTCAGCCTCCAATGTAAAAAAAAAAATGTAAACATTGGATAATGATTGAAATTATGCATTATATAATGTTTCCCTTAAAGTAGCATTAATATATCGTATTTATATTCATTTTGAAGAAGGTAAGCATCAATTTAGGTATTTAACGAATAATTTTCACTGTATTTATACATTGTGTAGACTGTATTTCCAGCTCTTTCATTTAACTGCGATTGCTGTCAATTTATTTCCAATGTATCAACATAAAATATGTTTTAAAATGCTGTACAAGCTTAGTCAGTGATTCTTAATTTAATTCAGAAAATTTTTATGTGTAATTAAAATAATTTAATAATATATGTTACTGTAATTTATTATTTTTGATTTTAATGTTTTAGAAATTTGCTAAATCAAGTTTATTTTTGTGTGACCTTGCATCAGAGGCGCCAATGATAAATCTGTTTTGGCTTTCACTGCTAAAGTTTTTAATGAAAAAAGTATTACTGATGTAAAAGAATGAAAAAATGATATTTACTTCCTAATCAATGCCTTATGATATTGCAATAACTTAAAAGGCTTCTTACTGTTTCTTAAGTTGCATAACGTGTTTTCATAACTTCTTGTCATCTTTATATTTTATTCGTCTATGTTATCAAATAAATATAAAAGGTATGTTTCTAATTAAAAATTCTTCCTTTCATAGCAGTGTTATGTACCATGATGTGATATGTGTTGGCGTTTATTATATAGTTTTGAACATTAGTCATTATAGTTTTATGTATTTATTAAATATATGTAATCTACATCATTGTGTATTATATAATTTTCCTTTTAGAATATATTACATTGTACTTTTTGAGTTGTTAATAGAAGTAGGTACATTTTTCTTTTCTTCTGCTTTAAGAGGTCTTTAGAATCACTTTTTTTTCAGTATGCAAAACTTACTTGACCTATATTTTTCACATGTATATGATTTATGTGAATGGAATGTGTCTTTTAGGTTAGCTGTTTTCATAAAGGAATTAAAATAAAAAAATACCTTTGAAGAATTTTCATAGATAAAACTTTGAAACAATAGTGCTGGAAAGCCAAAGATGGCACACCAAACGTGAACTGCAACCCTAAAGAATGGTTACGAGGAGTCAACCTGCACATCTGGTAGCTCTTTCATTGGTTATTTCGAAACAAACGCAACTTCCGACCACGTGACAAACAGCATCGCGCATCAAGTAACCTCTGGCAACCCCTACGAGTTTGACTGGTAGGGCAGTGTTTCAAATGAATACGAAAAATCACTCGTTTTCAAAAGTGATCGCTAATGCTGGATACAACGATCGCTGTTTCAATTGAATGAGGCCTTAATTCTATAAACAGACATAACATAATTTCTTGTTCAGTTACAAAGTTCCGCTGTTCAAGTCCTTTAATTGCTGTGTCAAGAATACCGACTAATTTGTCAATAAAATTTTTTCGTTTTTAATCTCTGTGTCACTTTCTTCACTATCGGAAGCAAATTATAACGACGAGGAATTCGATTTAAATCATATCAAAGACGGAGTACATCGAGATGAAATACTACATTTAGTAAGGAATTATAAGCCAAATAAAATAAAAACATCTGCCCTGAAGATAAGGATAGTGCTGACAGATCAACTTCCAATTCATTGCCCGCCGCGACATCCCCCCCCCGAGCAGTGTGAAATTTATAAACAGATTTCGGAATGGTTAGAGAAACAAAGGATATGCCTTTATCCATTTTTTGCAGCAATTCCACTTTTTGTTTGATGGACATTGAAACATGCTTCCGCTTTGTAGATCCTTTGGCAGCTCCAGCATCGGAAATTCTATTTGACATAATCGAAAGTTCAAGCTTAATTTTATAAAATTGCTCTAAGTCTGCAAAAAATAATAAGCCAGATCTAATTCGAAGATTAAGGAACAATGCAATCTGCAACATTAACTGAATTAGATAATTTTAGCTTAGCTTATACCGTCCGTTATACATTAAACGCGCATGCACACACGCGTAAAAGTATTACGCACATATGTAAACGCCTATGCGCATGCATGGACACATTATGCGTTAACGCATGCGCAGGAAGTTTGTAGCTTTGAGGTCCAGATTAAAGACTTTTGACTGTAGTAGGATATCCTTTAGCATCCACAACAGCTTTTAAACGTCTGGGAATAGATTTTACTAGTTTTTTTGTAATTTCTGTATCAATGTTCTTCCATCATGGCTGTTTTGAGTTCGCTTTTGGTTTCGATGTCGTATTTTCGTACCTCAAGCTCTTTCCAAATGTGTTCTAAGGGGTTTAAATCTGGCGACTGAGGTGGTGTTTTCAAAACCTGTGGACAATTATAGAGACACTACTGGCGAACATTGAGAGTCGTATACTTAGGATCGTTATCATTATTAAAAATAAAGTTGTTTCCAATTTTGAGCTGATAATTTTAAATTGTCTCTTAAAATATTTAAATAAAGAGAATGATTCATTATGCCATCAATAAATACCAAATTACCTAGTCCTGGTGCTGCCATGCCCTCCCCCACAAGAACACCTCCTTTGTCATGCTTAACTGTTCCAACTAAGTTCTTAGAATAAAGTTCCTCATTTTTTCTTCTCCATGCAATTATTCGACCATAGGAACCAAAAATGTTAAATTTGCTTTCGTCAGCAAATAGGACATTATTCCAGTACGTTTCGGGTGTATTTATCATTGATTTTGCAAATGAAAGCCTAAGCTTTGTTTTTCTCACTAAGAAACTTTTTTTTATGGGCAGAATGCCCATGTAATCCAGCTTCTCTGAAAACTCGTTGAATAGTTTAAGGTGAAATTGAAGTAGAAAACTTTGCATTAAATTCTGCAGAAACTTTTACAGCATTCAAATGTGGGTTTTTCACAAATTTTCTAATAATAAATCTTTTATCACGTTTAGTTTACTTTCTCGGTAGACCTTTTCTTACCTTGTTTTCAATCCGATTTTCTTCTTTAAAGCGTTTTATCACATACTGCACTGTAGAATGGGATAAATTAACTAATTTAGCGATATTTCATATTGATTTACCACTACTATGGTGAAAAATTATAAATTTTTTAATTTCTTAAAAATAAAGTTTCGCTATATTTAAAAAATATTTCATGTAATTTTGTCATGAATAGCTTATAGATCTTATTATTAAAATCTCATTCAGAAAGTTTACTTTTAATTAATGGATAGAACCCTATTTGAATGAAAATTATAAGTGTACGAACACTTTTGGAAGCCACTGTATATCGCAAAAATAAAAAGTACCTCAAAGCATCGAGAACACATGCATTTGTTTATATTGCAGTTAAAAGAGACATTACATTGCTCAACACCCACCCACGAATCTCCCTCTCATCCTGAAACAAAATACCAAAAATAAAAAACATTGCATACGAATGAAGGTACACACAACTTTCGATATATTTCCCCATAACAGACGTACAGCTACATCTAGCGGCAACAAAAAATACTAATTAAACATTCTATCTAAAATGTGGTACGCCCGTACTGAACGGGTTAACAGTCATATATAGTATTCTCGTTGAAACTTGTGTTTTGTAGAAAATCAATATATTTCTTAAATAGTATCTATAAATCTCTAGGCACATCTATTTTTGAATTACACAGCTTCCCATGCAATTTTATAGACTGCACTCTTAATCATTATAAAACTGAAACTTCTAAACAAATTTTCTGTGTTAGATTTTAAATTGTATCTTTACCTCAGCTTTGTATTTAATTTTCAGTCAGATAATATGTTGCTTTTCAATAAAAAGAAAGGAAAATACAAGAATTCTTACATACAGCAGATACACAACTAAGAATCAATTTAGAGACTTAAGATCTTAAAAAGAATTTTGATAACTTGCATTTTAAGAACACTACTTATTTTAGTTTTAAAAATTTTAAGGCCAAATACACTTGTTTTCAGAGATTAAAGTAAGAAGTAAAATATAATCCTATTTTGAAAATATATGAAAGTTAAACAGCATGAAAAGTTTTAAATTACAAGTTAAAAATTGCTGCATGATTTGAAAAGGAAAAATGCATCTTCTATTTAGAACTGTAAGAATTACACTCAAGGGAAAACTTAAATCAGAAACTAATTATCTATATTTTGGATTAAAGATTCAATCAAGATTTTATACTTACCTTTCATGAGATAAATTAAGTATATTTTAATTCTCAAAACCAATGTTTTCAATACATATCGAAGCCAATATTTAATTTTTAGAAAATTTTTGCAACAATTCACGCTGCCCGGTGTCACCATTTAAAAGGAACTCCAAACTGACTTCATTTCTTTATGCATGGTTCAAATTATTGAATAAGTTTTGATGTAAAATATATTAGAATTTGAAAAGTACTTTTAAATATGATGAAAAAAATTAATAATTAATGTAGTACTTTTAAATACAATGAAAAAAATTAATAATTAATGTAGTACTTTTAAATACAATGAAAAAAATTAATAATTCCCCTGTGGATAAACTGTAACATCTGATACAAACTCATTGTTGAACACTTCTGTTTGCTGTCAGTACACAAAGAAATTTTCATTTCATAAAATTAGATATATGTGTGTGTAAATACATAAAAGAAACAAAAATCAGCCAACATCAATTATTAATTTATTAAAAATACAGATACAAATACTTCTAACATTACACTAAATTAGACTGCAGCACACAGGAATAACTTTTTTCTCAGATTCATCACAAATTATTTTAGCTATATTTTAAATTTCAAAATTAACACTAAAACTGATGATATATACAAGTTATTTCTAAAGTATTAGACTAATAATTTATAATAAAAAATAGAGATGAAAATTTTAAAGTGAAACATACTCTATTTATATAACTAAGTAATTTAAAATTAATACATCACGTTAAAGGCTCAAACATTATCATTAACTTACTATTTAATACAGAGTATACATAAACTGAAATATATACTTTTATACGAAATTGTACGTTAGCCAGTTCCAGGTGATGAGCCTTTTGTAATTGAATCAGAGATCTTCATTATGGCACCGGCAACTTTATACATCATTATCCCAATATCGGCTACGTTTGTCAACTATATAGCCAGTGACAAAGCAGAAACAGCTGAAGATAGCTGTATATAGAAATATGGCATTCTTTTATAATTTTCATGCTTTTTACATGACCTTCCATAATATATTTTATGCTTACTCGCTTTTACAAGTACGTATGAAAACTTAGCATTTTATGTCACTTTAAAATTTATTTCTCTCCCATTAATATTTTAAAATTACTGGAGCAACATGCAACACTTGCAAGTTCTTGAATTGAAGAATTACAAGAGATGATGCTTTTAAATTTAGATTTTATACATAATGAAGCAAATAATTTTGTAAATGCCACACTACTGACTGAATGGCCTTCTTTACATATGGACCAGAGAAGTATTTTGCAAACACACAACAGTGACATTTATGCTTTTCACACAGAATAATCTGAATTAACAATGGAAAGTGCTAAAGAAGCAAAATAAAAGCTTAGAAAAGATTTACATCTACAATGGACATGAGAAATTTATATAGAATATTGAGGTTCCAAGAAATAATGTTTTGATGGTGTGATAAAAATGCATTATCTTTCACATTTAAAGTATATGAGAATAACTTGCTAAGCACATTTCAGTCATTTTTCAAATAGACTGATGTCACAAAAGTGTAACTTCTTAAATAATCTGGATGTAAACATTTGGATTTTCAGAAAACTTGGAATTTTAATCCGCAAATAATAATCAAATCGAAACATGCTGACAGACAATAAATTAAGTAAAATTTTATAAATGAACGAGCTATATCTTTAAAACAATAAATTAAATGGAATATTTCTCAAAGTTCAGTACAATGAAATCCCAAAAGCAAACAAAAAGTGAGTACTTGCATATGCAACATATTTCTGTGCATATTTTTTGCACTTTTCCCTCTTAACTGAAAATGAAACAAAGTATTCTTGTCCCCCCCCCAAATATTGCTATAAAGATGCAGTTTGTAATGTCTAAAAGGGCACCTCAATTATTTCATTGACCGCCACATTGTTCTTTTAAAAAAGAATGGTGTGAAGGCCGAGACTCGTACAATTTTTAGTGTTTTGCCAAATTAAATTATAATCATGTATGGTGCTGGAAATCTCAAAATTTTCTTTTAAACTTTTCACAAATATTATGGCTGAAGTTAATTTCCATGACCTATTCACACATTGACCAGACTGCTACGAGTTACACACTTCATGTAAAATCTTTTTCACTTCTTAATTTAAATGACTTTGTTAAAACCTACTTTTATATTTTTCATATAAAAATGCCATGTTATTTTTTCTGTTAAAAATATGACATGAAAAGGTGTGAAAAATTTGCCGTGCATAAAATACACGCAAAGCATTTTCTTATTCTGATGAATATTTTTAAGAGCATTTTCATTTAAGAGTATTTAAAGGTATTTTAATAATCACAATGCCTAGCTTAATTTCTAGGATGCACAATTTGTAAAAAGATATTTTGTGGGGCTAACAGGAAATGTCTGGCTGTATCAAGTACTATAATGAAGATAAAATGCTTTCCCCCCCCCCCTCTGATGTGACATTATGCCGATCCCTTCAACATCTAAAATCAACCTATAACAATTCTTTGATACAGGTACTGCACTTTAATAATAGAGTTCTAGATTATACAGACAAAAATCTAGATTATACAGGAAAAAAAAAAAAAAAGAGAGAGACAGAGACAGAAAAAAAATTTAAAAAAAAAAAAAAAAAAAAAGAGAGAGAGAGAGAATCAATCTACTGATCAGGCACCTTCGAAATCATCTTTTGACTAGTGTCTGAATGCTTCTGAAATTAAAAGTCTAAAATGTGAGGGGGGGAAAGCTGTTTCACCAAATTTTAATTTTCAAATTGTGTTTCCCTTCCTACTTGATTTTTTTAAGTTTTTTCTTATAAAACTTTCATTTTTGTATATTTAACTTGAGCCCTTTTATCTCTTAGACTGCCATTTTAGGCAGATGCTGGAGATTCTTTCATTCTTCAAGTTGGCGGAGTTGCTGAGTACATATTTCTCCATTTTAAAATCAAAAAATGAAACGCAATAACATTAAATGAAATTAGATCATCATTAAAATGAAACACAATAACATTAAATGAACACAATATGAAATATTTATAATACATGCATGGAAGGAGGGTTTTAATAAGATTTCCATTTTTAGTATACTTCATTATGTACAACATATTACTATAATACTTCTAACCAGTTATTCACAAACACTTGCAATTAATAATACAAACACTCGGTGGCCATCTTACTACATGAGACTGGAATATTATCATTTTACATCAAGCTAGAATATTACCAAGAGTGGATAAAATGCAAATTAAAATATAAACTAATCTCATATTTTTAAATATAATTTCATTAATGTCACATGCAAATAAGTTAAAACATACTTTTATCTCAAAATTATACTTTCACAGTAAGAAGGTAACTTTCATTTTATATATTTCATTATTTATTCATTTACAAATAATCCAATAAGCTTTATAACAATAAATATAAATGTTCAACTTAACAATTATGCTTAAATTTACACCATAGAAACAATTTTCAATATAGGAATATAATAATAGTCTTAAAAAACCATTCAGCAATTTCTATTTTACATCCATTCAGATCAAATGCTTGGTTCATTGCATAAATTTCACAGGCAATGCCCATTATCAACAAATATAATACTTATTCTTTTAGCTCGGTTATGGGGGGGAAGAAGACTTTTTAATGTATTTTTTAGCACAGGTAGACAGGTTATTCTTTCTTGTTTTCCTATACACCTCTGTTTTTTTAACTGCAAAAGCCAAAGATGACTGCAACTTCTAAATTATCATATTAATGATTTTACATTAAGGTTTCTAAATATTAAATGCAGTCCAGAATATAAAAGGCTTAAAAATTTTCAATTTCTGAAATTTATACTTACGAAAAATCTATAAGATGTCACGTTTCCATCATCTGGACAATTTTTTGACATCTTTTTGAAGAATTAAAACTACTTCATTTTTACATAAAAACAACAGCATTCAATATTTTGTATAAAGAAAGCAGATTTTATAAACTTTTATACTTCAAAATCCATTGATACGTAAATCAAAAATATATATAAATGCTACTTAAAGTTTCCCATTTGTAAATTAATTGAAAATACATTTTTACATAATATCAATCATAATGTGTTACATAATGTCTGCTTACCTATTATGAATTCAAAGATGCTGAAAAGTTATATTTGTTCATATGATTTAATTTTGTAAATGGTATCAGAACTGCTTTCAATAAACACAACAAATTTTTCATTTTTAGTTATGATATGTCTTTAGTGCATAACAATAAAAGGTTAAGCAAAAACAGTCTGCCAAGTGTGTCAGTGTATTACAGTCCTCTATTTTTTTTTTTTTTTGGCCATATGCTCTTTTTTAAGCAAACCTGTTTTAAATTCAAAGATCCGGATAGGTTGAATTTGTCCTTATTTAATATTGCAAATAACATTAGATTTGATTTCAGTAAATATCCCAAGTTACTAATAGGCAGAACAAATTTCTAATTTTTAGCTTTTATTTGATGTCTTTAATGCATAAAAACAAAATGTTAAACAAAAAGTGTTTGCCAAACATATCGGTAAAACTGGATATTACGGTCCAGTTTGGCGCATTTTAAAAAACTTGCCAAGTCAGCAAATGGGTTGTTTTCACAAGTTTTAGAAAATCGCTAACTCATCATATCGCCATATTAGATGGTTGCGAATTTGAATCAATTCTGTAAACATGCAAAAATATCTAAAACAGGACATAACAATGAAAAAGGGAGAAAGTGCAGGATCAACCACTGCTTGGCGCGTTTTTAAGAATTGCACATACTCGGTATCCATGTACACGTCGGCCGATTTTCACTTAGAAAACATTCCAGGATTGCACAAAAATGACATTACGCACTCCCTTAACTTTATCCATGTACAACCTATTTTCACTTAAAAAGTCAAAGAAATTGACAGAAATCCAATTCTTATTCTTACAAACGCCAAACAAATAAGTGGGTGATTCTGCACTTTACCTATTACTAAAGTTAATAACTATGTATTTTATAGGATCAACAATATTAAAAGTTTTCATAATATCATATACCATTTTTAAGGCAGTAGCAAAATGGAGTAAAGCGTTTTATCACGGAATTTAAGAAATTATAATAAGCAGTAAATGAGCAATAAATGATCGGAAAGCATTAATTCATATTTAAGCCAAGAGGTTACCAGATTTGGTGCAATTTCGCTTCACTTAGCGATTGACCGTAATCTCCAGTCTAACCAACAAACTGTTAATATTTTCATTTTTTAGACTACTTACATATGGAAAGTGATACTGTTAATTAGAACTTCCTAAGGGAAACTGATTCATATTTATGTTACATACAAAGAAAATACAAAATTACCCACAGTGTCTCATTTCACGATAGGATGAAAATAATCTGTATTTTTTTTTTTTTTAACTTGAGAATGACCTTTTGCAATTAAAAAAAAAAAAAAAAAGACAGGGAGAGAAATTTGTTGCACAAGTCAAAATTCAAGAAAGTAATAGGACAGTTTAACTTACCACAGAGAGAAAAGAAAAAAAAAAAATTAACCAAGATTCCAGGTGCAGGCACTAGAATGTTTGCATTCCAGTTTTGACTGGAAGATATAAAATAAATTATGTAGGTGTACATTACTTAAGTTAATGCTTTTAACACAACAACTGTCAGGAGTCTTTGAAAATCTTATGAGTGATCATATTATAATCATATTATATATTGAAAATGTGGTTTCTTCACTTACTGAAAATATTAAAAGTGCTATTTCGGAAGCAAGTGACACTAAACCACTTAAAGATAAATAGTCTTAGACTCTCTAATTACATTCGCATTAAGATTACACAACGTAACAGAATGAAAAAATCCTATCACATGACCTGGG
Organism: Stegodyphus dumicola; assembly: GCF_044657685.1. NCBI lineage: Eukaryota > Metazoa > Arthropoda > Arachnida > Araneae > Eresidae > Stegodyphus > Stegodyphus dumicola. The sequence goes on along the minus strand of NC_140776.1, from coordinate 179,394,063 downwards.
ACCCATGAATGAAATGCAAAATATTAATAAAAATTTACAGAGAAGAATTATGATGTGAGAAATTAATCAATGTTGACACTGGAGCTGGGTCATTATGAACATTAATTAAGAATTTTAAATCTCATACTACAAAGTGTCCCCTTACCCATAACGGAGCTCTTGCAATCACTCATCAAGATAGAGCAAATGTGTTTCTTACTTATCTAGAGGAATAATTTTCACCTAATGAATGGCCAAATAATAAGGACTTTGAACAAAGCACACTGACTCATGTCGGAGACAGGTTAAATTCCCCCACTGCTAGAAACTTAATTAAATTCGCCAACTAAATTAAAAAGATTAAAGAAATAATCAAGAAACTTCATCCCAGGAAAGCACCGGGAATAGATGGCATCACAAATAAAACATTGAAATGCTTTCCTAGAAACACTATCGGAATAATTGCAAGTATTTTTAATGCTTACCTTTAATCCTCCTACTTCCCAAAATTATAGAAAACTGCTAAGGTCATCTTAATCCCCAAACCTGAGAAAAACCGCTCACAAGCTGACGGATACAGGCCCATTAGTTTACTGCCTGTATTAAGTAAAGTATTTGAAAGAATTATTCTCAGCTGAATGAAAAATTACCTTTAACTTTCATATTACAGAGTATTCTGGAACTGCTGCATATAATAAATTGAATGTTGCTATCCTCATGCTGGACGTGGCGAAAGCTTTCGTGTCTGGCATGAGGGACTCATTGCAAAACTAATCAACCTTAATTTCGAAAGAGAAATTCTTCTGGTCATCCTGTTATTTATCTCTGACAGGACTTTCAAAAGTATGTGAAAGGAGCTTACACCTCAGAGCATAAAATGCAAAGTGAACTACCACAAGGGTCGTGTTTAGGCACTAGAACAACCTATATTCTATTCATTTTATGCTGGAGACTTCCCTAAACCCAACAGTAACAACTCCATCCTTGCATGTTACACAGATGATACTGCTTCGGCAGTTAAGTCTGCAAACGTTAACTTCGCTATTAAGAAACAAGCTTTCATTCAAGTATCGAATCATGGTGTGCGAATTGGAAAGTGAAGATTAATGCTAAAAAACTCGAATACTGATCATTCGCAGAAGGAAAAGAAATCAGCAACTGAAGAATCACCTCCTCTTTAATCAGAGTTCCAATAATAAAAAGTCTCAAATATCTCGGAGTCATTCTTAATGATCGTCTTACCTGGACTGACCATATCAACAATGTCTGAACAACTGCACTCAAAATTATTAAGTGTTTGCTTCCTATACTCGGTCAATACTCTAGCCTGGATTTGGGGAAAGAGAGACTCGTCTACCTTTCCACAGTAAGACCAATTTTGACTTGTGCATCTCCTACCTGGACGGCAGCCAAAGACTCAGATGTAAACAAACTCCAAATCATGCAAAATAAACTCCTGTGTATTATCACAAATGCACACTATTATGTCCACATCAAGACCCTTCATGAGGACCTCAAAATAGAAACCATCACGAAATATCTACGAAAAACCAACGATAGTCTTCAAAAATGCTCAGCACTTCAACGTTTCACTATGAAGTTCTCACTGACCATCGATTTCTTTGACCTTTAGCGGCATATATACTAAGTGGAAATAAAAATTTCACCATCTAATATCAAGTTGGTGGAAACTTTGACCTATACATAGTGTTTATATTCTTATTTTTTCTCTTTTTACTTTACTCCAAAATATTGCATTTCTTTAATATTCAAGAAACATTTCTAAAAGCGAGCACCTGAGAGGATGACCTCCTACGTTACCTACAAACTTGTGTTCTTTATTCAGCCTTAATGTAGGACTTTCAGCATTTTTAGGACTGAAATTTCTGATATTCCTTATATTTATCGCATTGAAAAACATGGGAAAAATAGTGTTTTCTTTATTGCAACCTATTATTTAATTATTTCATTCCTTTCATTATTTTTGGACAAGTATAAACTAAGAAATCAGAATATGTTCAGAAAATATCAGAATGCTTGATTCCATTCATGTGACAAGTGACAGCTTATTCTAAGTGTGCTCTGGGATACACATCTTTGATTTGCACTAAGTATTTTGTGTTAACATTTCTTCTGTTCTGCATTTATTCTATTATTTTGCAACTCTTACTAAAATTATTTGCATATTTGCTGTTCTGAAACATCTTCGAACGCAATAATGAAAGCATGATTCTGTTTACACCACCCACATCACGTGACCATGGACTTTGAACTTCAATATAATCAAATTAAGGTTGATTAGTTTTGCAATGAGGACTTCTAGACTATATTAGGAGATGAAATTTGTTTTATTCCATAAGATTACTAGAAAATTTTCATTTTATGTAATAATTTCTGCAATTTTCATTCAGCATTTCTAACCTAAAATCTCACAACGTATTAACGACTGCTTCACACATTACGTGGCAAGGTAGTCACAATCTTCCAACATCTGACAGTCGCACTCATGCATTCTCGTACTTTAAGCACTCTATAGGAACTAACTCAGACGGCCGGAACAAAACTTGCAAATCCTGCAAGTTAATCGGCGGCGTATCCAGCAGAATTTGGAAGGCATACATTTGACAAAAATATAATTCAACAGATATTACAGAAATGCATGTTTTTAATTTCCTTGCATCAACACTATTCAGATATTCTTAACATTGTTATAACGAATTACCTGTAACTCATATAAGGTAGAATATAATCTATTTCTCAAATATTTTCCATTAATTTTTCTTTCTAGGAAATTTTAATTTTCCCTTTTAAAACATTACACTGTCTGCCATACTGAATACTTTCTTTTACTTTGAAAAACATCGAGTTTTACAAACATTTTCGCAGGTATGCTCCATGAAACCTAGGTTCATGAGAAACAATTTCATTCTTCAACAACATTCTCATTTCACAACTGGATGATTGATTTTTTTTTTTAATTATTATTTGAGAATGAAGTTCTTAAGCAATAAAAAAAGGAAGGGGAGAGAAATTTGTTGCACAAGTCAAAATTCAAGAAAATAATTAGACAAATTAACTTAACATACAGAGAAAAGAAAGAAATAGAAATAAATTGAAGATAATGGGAAAAATGTACACATAATGAAATTTCAGTTTTTCCATGCATATACTTTTCCATAAAACTGCATTCCATATTATTTTTCAATGTATTTAGACGATAATGCTGAGTACTACAACTATATCTAACTGGGTGATTACAACTAAATTTCAAAAATCCTGAAAATTACCATGGGTTAAAAATTCACTATAAATTCAAACAATTCAGAATACTATGACATTCGTACATGCACGTCTACAAACACAATTTCATTAGTGAAGCAAAAGGCATTTACTCCATCATTTTAGTTTTTTAGTTTTGCAACGTTTAAAAACAAACAGCTTGCATTTTTTTTTTTTGGAGGGGGGAGTAATTTGTACGTTAATATTTTCCTTTGCTAACAATCAGAAATTCAGTATGACCAACATGACAATTTGATGTAGTCAATGGTTTTCAATTAAGCCTAGAAGTCTTTAAGATTAGAATTAAAAAGAATTTTGATAAGCTGCACAGCTTTTCAATAGATTAACCCCATAATAGTGTTACGAATTTGGTATTTAAAAAGCTAATGTTAGTTCAATTATAAATTAAATGGTTTTATTTCTCGCGCAGTGCAGCGCGTGACGAATATTAAAAGAAAGCTAAGCCGGAAAAATTAAAAATACAAGAGCGTGTGCGTTAAATAAATAAATATCTCTTTTTGATTTCGAGAAAGTACTGGAAAATTCTAGCGCGTGATTTTAAAATCTTATAAAAGAAGGAAAACATCTCAGTTTGTAGTAGTTGCTTAGTTTGTTGTTGTTTAGAAAACTGCTCTTGTTGATTGTAGCGAATTCGCGGATTAGCTTTCTTTAGCTGTTTTGAATTACGTTCTATTGGACATTTGAGTAGTTAAAAGATAACTACTGTGAGATATTGTAATACTGCATGATAATTTGAGAAAATTTAAGCATTTTTGTTGTGATAATAATAAATTTTTGTTCATTTTTCATCGGACTTGTGCATTCATTTCATAACGAACCCGTACGCACGCAACAATAGTATCTTGTGAGAGACCTTTTTACCCAAAAATTTCACATAAATTTTTATTGAATAAAATAAATGCAAGGTAACCAAAAAATGTTCTTGCTATTTCTGATATGACATTGGAAGAGTGAACCCCAACATAAAAATAGTTGCCAAACCTGACGATGACATGGTTAGGATGGGAGTTCGGACATTGACCAAGAGGATAAAAGCGTGTTGCATCAGTACTTCAAACATATCTCACACAGCGACTGATTGAAATGGATGCGTTAAAGGCGCTCGTTTTTAGTTGTTTGCTGTATGATTTTGAAGTGGGCCTATCAGCAGCAGAATTAAGTCGTCGAATTTACCAGGCCTTTGGAATGATGCTGTTAATGAACGAAGCTAGGCAATGGTTCCAGAAGTTCAGGTCAGGGGATATGTCTCTTAATGATGCACCACGCAGTGGTCGGCCACAAGTACTGGATGATGAGCCCTGAGACCAGCCATAGAGTGACAGTAGCCAAACATGTGGTGAGCTTGCTGCACATTTCCAGGTATCTGATGAAACGATCAGACACCATTGGCACTGCATAGGAAAGGGCAAACAAGCTGAGCAAGTGGGTACCCCACTCACTGTCCGATGCAAGCAAGCAACAGCATGTCACAACCTGTTTGTAATTGCTTACTCAGCACTGCAATGCATCCATATTTGATCATGGCAGGCATGTATTTGCAGCAGTTTGGGCGTGTGCATGCATCAAACACTAATGTATAAAGTGCCAGCATTGGTCAATCTTAAGGGTGTACTCCGCCTCCATGACAATGCGAGGCCAGGGATACCACCCAGCGACTGGGCTGGGAGACACTACCCCATCCACCATACTACCCAGACCTCGCAGCAACAGACTGCCACCTTTTCCATTCTCTGGATGACTGTCTTCGTAGGGACTCCTTCAACAAACGGCCAGACCTCGATAGGCCCTCACAGACTTCTCTGCATTCAAGACTCCCGAGTTTTACCATGATGATATTGCATAGCTAAAAGGCACTGGATGCCAATAGTGATTTATTTTGAGGATTAATTGTGATTATTATTTGTTTTATGACTTGTTTTATACTTTATTTTTGATTATTTCTTTTCGACTGTCCAAAATGGCAAGAACATTTTTGGTTACCTCGTATTTCACAGTTTCTATTCTAGGTTATCAACGTTCAAAAATATTTCAACCCTAATTCATAATATCACTCTTGTGGTTCTATGAAAACAAGTTAAATCCAAGGTTTAAATCTAATGAAATCTTAAAATAAGATGCTACAGTTATGGCAATATGTTGTCTTCCTCTTTTGGTGAATGTGGCTGAGTATGCTTAGAATTGCAGATCAGGTTAACCTAGACTGTCTTGGATTAACCCAAGTGGTTTGGAGCTCATTGGTGATCCCATTTATTACTGTATTTACAATTTATGTGCAGTCACTTTACAAGTCAAGAAACGACCACACCGTTCGCAATGTGTACTGAATCATTCAAAAATGCAGTACAGAGGACACAACACAAAATGAACCAAATTCCACGAATTTGCTTAGACAAGAACTTTGGCTTCTCTTTTGAGCTTTAAACAGGTTTTTAAACCAAACTTTTAACTAAAGGTTTTAAATTTATGTAACTTCTGAGTATATTCATTTTGAAACAAAATCTGAGAGAGATAGAAAGGAATCTACATTTAACAAATCCGGAAACTCTGGATTTGACGGAAAAAAATTCAGAAATCCAGCAATATCTGGACCACTATCACTCCTGATATAATTTAACAATAACTACTAAATCTTCAACCTATTTTTAAAAATTTATTTTGGAATTTGTCCTTAATACTGAACATTGCCATCTTGAAATGAGAAAGGATGAAATAACGTAATATGGCAGAAAAATACATTTTGGACTCAATAACAGTTGCATGCTTATGGGAGGGGGAAAAAAAAGTATCAGATTGCTGGAAATGCTTTTAGAAATGGCAGCACTTCAGAAGCTAGTTTCAGTAACATATTTGATAAATGCATTTAAAAAAAAGAACTGAAATTATGTGGCTTTCATCTTATAAATTAATCCTGCAAATCAAAAACATGTGTAAGAATGAAACTAAATCTTCCATACTTACTGTAAATGTAAATACTATACACATAAATTTATGACTAATAAATAACATAAAATGTTTTAAAAAAATTAATAGATTAGATTCAAATTCCTCTGAGCATACATCTAAGAGAACAGTATTTTTCAGAATTTATTGCGAAATTTGATGTCAATACAGTGTAAAATTCCTTAGTAATCTAATCATGCACAAAGTATTACTTTTAGAAATGCAGCCTCTAAATAGAGGGTTTTGCGGCTTTTCTTCCTCCCTCTAAAGGAGGTCCTTTTAGATTATCCAACATTTCTCTTGTATGTTATTATATATCATTCATCAATAGTATTGTTATAAATTTTGTACATAGATAGATGATTTTAGTGCAATTATATGTGAATAGTTTATTTTTCTGCATAATATAACATAAAAATCTAGAGAGACAATGCTCTGCCAGAAAAATAAGTGCACTTCTCAGTGTATAATAAAATGGCTGGCTGAGAGGTTGATTTTACTAAGAATAATTACCGTAATTTCGCGCGTATAGTCCGCGGACTATCTGTGTTTAAAATGCGAATTTTTGAAGCTGCGGACTATCCACCAGTGCGGATAATACGCTGGTTGTTCACGGTTAAAATCGTTGAAATTTAAAAAACACGCTGTCGTGAACTGCCGATGATCAAATATAAAAAAAGCACGAGATTCCAAGAAAACATTCGTATGTATCGTATCGATAGTAAACCATAGAGCATAGTGCAGAACGAATGAGTAGTAGCAAGTAGAGCTCCTAAAATCCAGGCTGGCGCATCAAGCGATGCCGGGATATGAGCCAAAGAAAGTCTTGTATGAACACTCACTTAGCGCAACCAGAGTCTTGTACCCCAGTATCCTTCGCACTGGTTTAGCGCAACTGCCGGGAGGGGGAAAAGTAATTGATGCGTCAGCTCGGTTTTTAGGAGCCATAGTAGCAAATACCTGGAGTACAAAAAAAAAAAAAAAAAAAAAAAAAAAAAAAAAAAAAAAAAAAAAAAAAGGTGATTCGTTTACTCGGTGGTTTGGCAACACCGAGTGAGTGGGGTCGAAGGTCACATTTCATTACCACTTATGACAAGTATAGCACAGCATGTTGCACAGTATTTTGTATTTCATCTTCGATAACGTTGATGAAACATCGCCAGGAAAAAGATGGAAATAGAGTAGCGGGCCGTTATTGGTTTAATCCTAGTATTCGGTGCACACGGGATTTGGCTACTTTTGGCGACTTTACGATAAGCAGTAAAAACAGGACATATACGATGAGTAGTTAACGGGTCATTTAAAATAATATATAGTTTAACATAGTATATACTACATATATAGTATATATACTATGTATATACACACATAGTATATAGTGCATAGTATATATATAGACATTCTTTGGATAATTTTTGGTGTTGGCGATAATTTTCAAAGTCGCGCCAAGGCTGCACCGTATACTAGGAATTTACCCCGTTATTTTGAAGTGGACGAGAAAGCGGTGAGAAATTGGCGCAAAGGATGTGTTTAAAAAGCATGGGGATATTGCTGTATTAAAAAAACGTAATTTCGGACGTATAGTCCGCGGACTATCCGGTGGTGCGGACTATCTGACGATTTTTGAATTTTTTTTATATAAAATCTTGCGTGCGGACTATACGTGCGAAATTACGGTAGTTCAGTATCACTTCTTAAAAGTGATACTGATATTAAAAGATATCACTTATTAAAAGTGATACGGAATCAATGATGTTAGTTACAGAACTACTCTCATCCACATATGTTTAATTCAATCAAATAAATCTTAATTCTTGTTGCTAATTGAGGAATTATTTAAGAGACATAAAATAAAAATAGAATACATATAGATGCTGTCTTAGATCCGTGCTACTGAACTACATCTTTTTTCTGAAAACTTATACATGACACACTACAGGAAATTTACACAGACAAGATCAAATAAAACAGGAATAAGAAAATTTTATTTAAAAAAAAAAAATTGGTTTCCAACATGTATGCAATAGTGGTATGAAATCTATGTAAAGATCTCCCCCTCCCTTTCCCAATGAGGATGAAAAGAAAACGAGAAAACAAAATTAGCTCTGCAGAAAGAAATAAAATATTTTATTAAATTGAAATAAAAATATTTTATTTCAAATAACACATTTCGCAATTAGCTTTTAGCAACCATATGTGCTGAGAATTATATTAAACGTTTTGAGTGAAATATGCATAAAATGTCTGTAAATATATATCCCCTCTTAAAATCTTATTTAATTATTTTCCAAGTCTAATTTCAAATATAACATATTGATGTCACAAAATTAATATTCGGTAAAAGTTTACAATTGGGTGCCCCTTGTTTTTTAGCTATTCTTTTTTGATGCCAAGATCGGCACCAGAAAGGCACAATTTCAAAATAAAAAGTCAAAGAATTGCACAAACCCTGTGTCCATATACACATTGATCTGTTTTCACTTAAAAAAACATCGCAGAATTGCACAAACCCTGTGTCCATGTACACATTAATCTGTTTTCACTTAAAAAAAATCCCAGAATTGCACAAACTAGGCATTGTGCACTGTCTTAAGTTTGTCCATGTACACAACAATCTATTTTCATCAAAAAAGAAATCAGGAAGCTAAAACAAAACTATCATGGTAACCAGAAATGAGGTTTCATCACACTAGAGCCTAATATTCTATAGATTATGAATAAAGCAATGCTCAGGTTGTGTACAAATAAGACTCAGCAGGAAAGAACAGTAAAAAAGTAAATTTCAGGCAGGATATGACTGTTGAATAACTGTTACCGGAGATACAAATAAAATTTAGAAATTTCAGGCAATATTACTGAAGTCTGTTTTATAAACTTAAGCTAATTTTTATTATAACCACTGAGCCTTCACCTAGTCCAGGAAGAGTAAGATGTCTAAACACAAACATGGTTTATTGGATCATGTATTCTTTTCATTACAGTATATAATTCATTTACAAATGATGCCAGGAGACAGCTATTGAGTTTTGCAAACAAATCTTCCTTCAAATGGTGGTTCTGCTCCAAATATAGCCAATATACACAGCAGCTTAAGGTGCAATTTTTTCTTACAATCGATAACTAAATAATTTATACTGAGTGCAAAACATGAATAGAATGAAATTATGGAAAAAGAATAGCACAAAAAAATTAAAAAGATTTGGAGAAAATATGCTTTATTTTTTTAAGGTATCATATAATCTGTATTCAATCTATTCAAACTTTGTATTTTAAACTGCTAAATTTACCGACTACTAAATGTTGATAATGCTTGCCAACTTATGATAAATATCGATAGCTTGCGTATCTCCCCAAAATGTCACAAAAACCACCAACTTGTGCACAATTACTAACATTTTACCTTTTCATCCATTAAAAAATTGACAAACTAAGCCAAGGTAGATGCATTAATACATTAGTAACAGAGATACCTCATGTCTTTACTGTAAGAAATTTTGCATCTTCATCCCTTTTTATTTATGCCATTCATTCACTCTCCTTCATAAAGAAGAATAGAATTTAGTTTATTTTACATGTTTAACATTGCATTTACCTTTTCTGTTTTACATTTTTTATTTCTAATGGCTTTAGGTAGTGAACCTATACACAAAATACCATTTTAAAACTTTTAAACTATCATATGTGGTCCACGAAAGACGTAACCCACTTTTACATCGATTCCTATAGGGAAAAAAATGTTCCGGTTTCTAAGCATTTTAGTGGAAGAAATGTTCTTTCTTTAGTTAATCAGTAACAGATTTCTCTTATTTAACCCTCTCGCTGCATAATTTTTTTATCAAAATAGGTTCGAAAATTGCATAATTTTTTAATTACATATTTCAAATCTAAATATATTTTAAAGTTAAAATATACAAAAAGTTTTTGTAAAAGTCTTTTTTCAGTATAGAATTAGCTCATAAAAAAGGGTTGTCAGAAAGTTTAAACTGAAAAATAATCATATAAAAGAAAAATTTTGAAAATTATTTCGAAAATTAATCTTGATTAAATTACAATTTATTTCATAAAATATAAAAGTAAAACGTATATACTAATGAAAATATGCAAAATATTTATAAAACATTTATTAGAAACGAAGAGTAATACAATAAACTTCGAAGCAAGGCTCGAGGCATCGTTTCTTTGAGAATTTTTTGGCCAGTTTCAGTTCTTTTTTTTAGAAACAAACAGCACAATGTCTACGAGTTTCTTTCTTGATAGAACGGGGGATATATATATCTAGCAAAATGTCGAGCAGTTAGTCTCATGTGATTGAGAGTTGAACTACAGACATCTTTGAGCTTTGAGAAGAGCACGCAAAATGGTGCAAAATGCATTTCTATATTTCGCAAAAATATGGACAACTAATGCCATCTGTAAACCCAGATCTGAATAAATAATTAAACATCACAGAAAAGCCAAAATGAAACAATGAACGGGAAATGAGCAGGTTGCACAGTTAAATAAACGAAAAATATGTATCCCTGCAGAAATCTCGGGTTGCGCAAATTTTGCTACTTCTATGTTGCCCGTGGAAATCGCAGGATAAGCAGCGAGAGGGTTAATTATGTTATCAACGAATACAATAAAGTTATCAACATAAGATATAAAATTTTAAATAAGTATGAGCTCAGGCTTTGAGATCATCCGACAAAGAGATGCTTAAGCATCAAATATCCTGACAGTCAAAAATGCCTAATGGAATATAAAATATCAAAACTTTAGCCTTCCTAATGAATCTGATATTAAATAATTCACTCAAATATGAATCTTTTTATTACACCACTTATGTTGAATTCTATGAGCATGTACTGCAGTATAAACAGTTCCAAACTACTCTACTGCTTTCAGTAAAAGACAGATTGGCTCATATTTTTATTTATTTATTTATTTTTTCAAAAATGCAAGAGAAATAGCAGTTAATTTATAACTTCCTTAGAAAACGTAACCACATTTACTGTAGATCAGGATTACAGAAAACCAAAGAAAAATTCTTACGAGTCCATTATTGGCAACAAACTGCACTGCATGGTGAATTCTTGAAAATAGTTGATAGTAAAATACATATGAGTACTGGTGATTTTATTATCAGAATGATGCTAAAATAATTTAATAAAAACATCATAACTACATAACATCTCAGGGATATGGACATAAAATTCCATACAGAAAAGCGACTTTCTTATTTATTTCACATGAAATCTTTTGCTAGCTTTCAATGTATCCAATTTCGGGTTGGATGTATATTGGAAGGAAAGGAATCAAAAGTATAAAGTGAGACATTTTTTAATTATAATGAAGAAAATAGCATTTATTCATCACATTTTGAGGAACTTAAATTTCAGGGTTAATTTAAATACTTCATTTTATAACTAATGTATCTGATACAAATTTAAAAAAATAATTTATAGTATATGGCTAAAGTATAAAGGGCACACCAAATTTGACAAATTCATTGTTTGCTAATAATTTTAATCTGGTAATCTATAATAAGTGTGTGAAATTTTAATGTGCTTTAAGTAAATATATATAAATGTGTACATGGGAAGACCAACAGTATGTAAAGTATAATATGATTATGCTATAATCCTTATTCAACAATTGAAATTTATATTTTAAATCATTTTCTATTGATACGTTGGAGATGTCTGCTAAGTACTGATAAACATCGGTAATTTAGTAATCTTTCTGGGGGGGGGTCGTCCTTAAAATTCACATGGTAAAAGTTTACAATTGGGTGCCCCTTGTTTTTTCGCAATTCGTTTTTGAACCCACGATCAGCTTCAGGAAGGTACAATTTCAAGATGGCCGTTATATAAAATCAAAATAAAAAGTCAAAGAATTGCACAAACTCTGTGTCCATGTACACATCAATCTGTTTTCAGTTAAAAAAACATCACAGAATTGCACAAACTAGGCACTGCACACTGCCTTAAATTTGTCCATGTACACATCAATCCATTTTCATTTTTAAAAAAATCAGGAAGCTCATTTACCTAATATGTACCTAAGAAACTGATCCTTTTTATGAGCATTTGTATCTTAATTGAAATCAGATGAAAAATTTTTAGTGAGGTAAAATAAATCCTTCTATTCATAGAACCCAATAACACACAAAGAGCAATGTGGTATTTTGGAGAAAACATTCTATTACATCAGGTCACCAATATGATCTTCCAAGGACTATAAAAGGCACATCACACTAGAACAGTACTTCTTAATGCTATCAAGATCTGATTGCATATGAGTGGAGGTTCTCATAATCTACAGTCAAAAGTCTTTAATCCGGACTCGTCGGGACTCCGGTGATTCCGGATTATAGATCATCAGTTTAAATCTGGTAAGATGGCAATGCAGAAATTATAAAATAAAAAATATGAAACTGTAATTTATGAAATAAAGAACAATTATGATCTAAATGGTACCAAAATTTACAAAAAAAAAAAAAGGCTTAATATTTATTTGTTTACTTTATTAACCAACATTTCTTTCAACGTGCGCATGCGTAAAACATACATTACGCATAGTTGAAATTGGAAAATTGCAACCAGAAAACTATTTGATGTGTATTCGTGATATTTATAATGAATTTGATTTAAATAATATCAAAGACAGAGTACATCGAGTTGAAATACTATATTTAGTAATGAATTATAAGCCGAATAAAATAAAAACATCTGCCCTGAAGATAAGGATAGTGCTGACAGATCAACTTCCAGCTCATTGCGTGCCACGACATCCCCCCTTCCCCACACAGCAGAGTGAAATTGATAAATAATTGAGATTTAGAAATGGTTAGAGAAACAAAGGATATGCCTTTATCCATTTTTTGCAGCAATTCCATATTTTGTTTGATGAACATTGAAACATGCTTCCGCTTTGTAGATCTTTGGCAGCTCCAGCATCGGAAATTCTATTTGACATAATCGAAAGTTCAAGCTTACTTTTATAAAATTGCTCTAACAGTCTGCAAAAAATAATAAGAAGGATGCAATTCAAAGATTAACCTTTTAACTGTCATGCCCGAGATCACTGGTGTTCAAAAATGTCACGCCCGAGTATAACTCGGGGTAATTTTTTTTGAGTGTATCGTATTGTTATACCCGAATATATATCGGGAGACGTTTATTTCGGCTTCATCTCTTTGTCAAACCCGACTGTATCTCGGGAAAAGTTAATGTGCGCTCAGTTCAATAGATGACAGCACTTTACTGAAGATTTCAAACATTAGAGGATGTTGATTGGATTTTTGCAATAAAAAAAAATTGACAATTTGTGTACCCAAATCATCAAAATAACTTGACAGTTAAAGGGTTAAGGAACAACGCAATCTGCAACATTAACTGAAATAGATAATTTTAGCTTTAGCTTTAACCGTTCGTTATGCATATTATTTATACGCATACGCATATGCGCATGCATAAAGGTATTACGCGCATGCGTAAACGCATATGCGCAGAAAGTTTGTAGCTTTGAGGTTCGGATAATAGATCATTCCGGATTATGGGCGTCCAGGTTAACGACTTTTGACTGTATCTGGATTTCTCCAAACTATGTTATTACAATTATTAATTCCTATGTAACATATAGATACTTCCTAACTTGCTATTTAGATTCAATAAAAGAAAATGCAAAAACAGAGGAAAACTTATATAATGCCTTTCATTCATTAGATTCAGATATGCAAATAAGATTTTCAAAAATTGAGCTTTGTTGCAAAAGAGAATCAGTCGAATCACTAATGAAATGCAACTTGAAAATTTTTTAAAGTTAGGCACAGGACTGGCTTTCTGCTGTCAAATATAGGAAATTTCTCTCTGGTACCTGTTTTTATTGATTTTGAATGCTATTTGTTACTTTTAAAAATGGTGATAATTTAAAGTTTCTTTTATTTTCATCATGTTAGAGTGTACACTGAAGTTTTAACTGCTATCATGACCAGCATGCAATGCTGAGTCTGTGCAATTCTCTGTTTCTTCACAGTGTGCATGGCAAGAACCATAGCACAAAAGAAATTACAGAAAGATTTCTTAAAAAAGATGTTTCATTTTTAATGTATTACTAATTCTTATTTAATCATTAACATTTATTTATGTATTTTAAATTTTTATAGTATGTTTCTTTTGATACACTGATAATGTTTGCTGATTTATAATACATATTGAGAATTTAGTGATTTAAAAAAAAAAAAAAGGGCTGCCAACTTGCATCAGATAAGTAAATTTTACCTATTTTTTGCTTTGTATTCAATAGCTTATGATAAAGAATATAAAACTATACAAATCATATGTAACTCTGGTTTATCCATACATCTGCAGAAAGTTTCAAAATCCAAAACTAAATTTATTGAAGATATGTTTAATGTTCTTCGACCATACAACATGACAATACCAAAAGGTTGTAAGCAACGTTATCAATTACAATACTTTCTGACTAGTTCAAATTAATCCAAAGCTATGACCTTCATACTGAAGCCAATATTTACATTGTACAACGTATGTGAATTCAACAACTCAGTATCAAACTCGGCTAATCTTTAGAATATGGTAAAACTCAATAAAACGAAGAATACTAGTAGACAAGTTTTAATAATTTTCAGAGATGTGCAGGTTTCTTAACATCATCATCATCATCATTTATGATGTCATCATACTTCAGTACTGTACTTTAGCCTGCAATTTAAAAACAGACTTGCTACCTTAAGTTACAGACTTTTAACTAATTTAGTGTTTTAACAAAATTTGTCAAAAACCAAATTCTCTTGAATGATGGTAGACTATTTAAATAAAAATGATAAAAACAGCATTAAATTAAATTTAAGAAACCTTTTCATTTTAGAAATCCTATTTTAATTCATTTGGGGGGATATTACACATACATTTAATATAGAAAAGAAATATGAAAATTATAACAAAAATTGATGATTTTTTAAAATTAAGTAAAACTTCTGAATTCTGTTTTGAATTCTAGTTTGAGAGAATAAAATAAAATGTAATATAATCACACTAACAAATGATTGCAGTAAAAATCAGAACTTACATCTATGGCTGACTTTTAAAAATTTATGATTAAAGCAACAGTCATATCTATTCCTGAAATATAAAAACATAGAAGTGAAAAGAAAACTGGAAGATGAGAAGAAAAGACATGCAGTAAAGTAATCAAATAGAACTACCTTACCTCAAGACACTTGGTTTATTTCATATTCGTTACTTCTTTAACTTCTCAAAACTAAAAAACAAAACTTTTCTTCAAGTGTACAGATGAGAATTAATCACACATTTTCCCATTTCAGACAACCTTTTATAACTTTTTGTGAAGATTACATACAGGTAGGACGAGAATAAAATATATCTAGTGAACATCTGAATTTCAATGAAGAGATATACAATACTTGCGCTTCATAAATATGAATCATCAATTACTTTCAGAAGTACACCATAAAATAAAACAAGCTTCAATACATAAAATATTTCAGTTATTTCCTTAATAATAAGTCATTCTTCTTTGTCCACTGGCACTACTGGGAGAAACAATACGCTCGTGTACTCTTCGGTCATGTTTCCAGTCATCTCTTGGCTCCCGTCTTGAAGAGGAGGAATGTCTTTCTCGCTCTCTGGAAGAGAAGTTCCGTCTATTACCATCTCTTTCTCGAAAATCACTTCGACTGAATACTTGACGATCTTCTCGGGTACGTATAGTTACTTCTCGTCGCAAATCTCTGTCTCCAAAATCAGCATGTAATGGCGGCTCCAATGATTTTTGACTGGCATAACGATCAGAACGACTCTCAAATTCATGCCTACCAAAACTTGTACGCTCTCTTGAAGCATAATCATAACGAGATGCACTTGGTCCTTCTGCATGGAAACGTCCTTCATATCGAGAAGCAGACTTCTTTCTTTCTTCCCAAAATGAATCTGGATCTCTGTCTACACGACTGAAAGATCTTTTACTGCTTCTTCTGATTTCCGCTTGTCGCCTCAATTCTTCCCTTTCACGTTCAAGACGTTCCCGTTCCAATCTCTGTTTCTCCCGTTCCAGTTTCAATATCTCAGCTCTTTCACGTTCAAGAATTTCCCTTTCTAAACGTAATTTTTCTTTTTCTCGTTCCAGTCTGTATGCTTCTTCTCTCTGTTTTCGTTCAATGTATTTATGGCGTGAAATTTCAGCCAATCTTCTCCGTTCA
Organism: Stegodyphus dumicola; assembly: GCF_044657685.1. NCBI lineage: Eukaryota > Metazoa > Arthropoda > Arachnida > Araneae > Eresidae > Stegodyphus > Stegodyphus dumicola. The sequence goes on along the minus strand of NC_140776.1, from coordinate 179,377,619 downwards.
GCTTCTCTTTTCTCTCTAATGAGATCTCGTGGATGAAGGCGCTCATCTCTTATCTTAAAACTGCCTAGACTTGTTCGTGACCTAAAACTAGAAGTTCCAAATCCTGACCTACTAGAAAATGGTCTTCTGCCAAACGATCTTCTAAAAGGGCCATAATGAGATCTTTCACTGAAAGGACGAGCACGTATTCCTGAAGGCCTTTTAAGTGACCTGCGCACATCTTTTTCTTTATGTTCTTTTGACTTGCGATCTTTATCTTTTTCTTTTGATTTACTCTTTTCTGAAGGCTCACTTTTCTCATTTTTATGTTTGCTTGCTTCTTCAGCAGAAGGTTTTGTAGATTCTGAAGATTTAGCCTCTGGTTTAGGTGTAACCTTTTCTTGATTTGCTGAACACTTTGAAGAATCTACAGTAGATTTTGTTACAACAGCTTCCTTCTTTACTGTCTGTTTTTTAACTGTGACCACTTTTGATTCTGCCTTTTTTATTAAAGTATTTGGCTCACTTTGTGTTCTTTCAACAGAAATAGTACGACCATTCAATTCAGTGCGGTGAAGATTTTGAATTGCTTTAGTTGCATCTTTGCTTGTTGCCATTGTAACAAATCCATAACACTTTCCAGGGGTTTGCTTGGTGCTTTTGACTATTTTTACAGAAACTACTCTTCCTTGCTTACTAAATAGTGCCTTAATATCAGCTGCTCTTATTGTATTTGGCAAACCAGTGATCCACAAACTCTTGCTTAACATACTTGCATTTTTTAATTTATCATTTTTACCAAGAACTTTCAAAACTTTTGCTGATACAGTTGCAGATGCTTCCACATTTTTTAATGGTGTACTTGATTTAGCTTTTTTTTCTTTAACTTCCTCATTTGTAGACATTTTTGAAGGTTTTACAGGGCTACTTTGATTGGAACTTGGCTCCCGTGTGGAAGGTGTACTTGTACCATCAGTTGTCTCCAAATTCAGGACACTTGAGTTTTCTTCAGAATTCTTTGCATTTTCATTATCACTATTCTTCAAAACGCATCCACTACTCTCTTCTTCAATCAATTGAGTTTCTTCATTCAATCTTGATTCTTCTTCATTTAACTGGGCTTCTTCTTCATCAATGGAAATCTGCAAAGTTACATCATTAGATGAATTCTTTTCCTCATTATTATAATTCTCATTTAATTCTTCACTAACATCATCAACAGAGCCATTTGTATTAGGACACTGCGTTTTCTTTTTCTTGTTCACAGGACTCCTGCATACGGATGATTCGGAATTTATTTCAAAAGTAAATTCATCAGGATCTTCCCCTTCATCAATAAGAGCATTCTTTAATCTCTCTACCAACACTGATTTTACACCACTTTTATCAAGCTCTCGTTTTTCTAATTCGGACTTCAAATCCACAACTTTCAAATCCACTAATTTCACATGAATGTTCCCATTTTCTTCCAACTGTACAGTAATTTCGTCCGATGTCTTCATATTTGCATTTTCAACAGCGGCGGACATCTTCGAAAACAAAAATGGTAACTTCAAACACTTACAAAATAATCTTCCAATTATGTCTTCATGTATATAAGTACATAGATATATTATCCAGATATATATTTCTTCTCAACACCACCCTTCTTGATGTTAATAAATTCAGCAGTTAAATCACCGCATCCATACAAATGGCGCCAAGCATCGGAAGTAAGAAGTAGAAGTCATATTTCCCTATCGACTGAGTAAGCCATTGAAATAATGGCAAAAAAATAATAAGGTAAGTACAAATGAAATCGTGTCGTACCCACTATTATTAGCTTTAGCATTTCCTGTGTGGTATTATTTATTAAATAGTTCTACAATTTTGTTTGATCTATGAGTCTTGCGATTTAATTTTTTTGGTGGGGGGGAGGAATGTTGTGATCAGGAAAATTTATTCCCGTGCGACGCGTTCCGAGTCGCAGTTTCTTCATAGCAACAATGTGTTTTCAGTGAACTAACTATAAGTAAAATAAAGGTTTCTAAAATATCATAAGAAGTATTTTACTGATCCTGAGTAAAATTAACTCTAATTGAAACTTAACCCTTAGCCTGTCGAGCGATTTTCTGCAAATCCCTTTAAAACTGTTGCTAGTTTTGGACCGAACTTCCCGTAAAATGTCGCGAAAATAACCTTAAACCTCTGAAAATTGTCAGGCAGTTCTCTTGTCATTTCCCATCACTCCCAGAATTTTACTTCAATGATTCCGCTAAGTGAGATTGATTGTCCCGTAGATGTCAGCTGTCAAGAGAATAGCAAAAGACACAAGCGCCTGGCCCCAGCCACCACCCCAAGCTCTTATTGGACACGACTTCTGATGTCATACAGTGACGAAAAGAGTTCTCTGCAGCATTTTTGTGCACCAAAAGCTTGAGCTCGAGGTTATTTTAGCGCTGAAACAGGCGAAGCAATGGAATAATTTCCCATATTTGCGAAAAAATTACAAAAATAAAAAGCAGCTTCAGAAATATATCGTTAATATACATATGTGCAGTCGATAACCGTTTAGCAGTATTTTGGTCATTAGACGAATATCGAAGTCATTTGACAATAAACACTTTTTATAAGATATAAAAGTTAAGAAACAAAACAATAATACATAATAAAACAGAATGATAACTCCAATTGACAAAATCAAATAAACGATATTATAAATATTCTACAATTTAAAAGTATCTTATCACTTTATCTTATTTTTAACCATAAATGAGGAGAAATTAATGCCTAGGACTAGAAAGTAAAAAATTAATCTGACTACGAACAATTTTGATACCAAACAATCTCTATATAACAAGCAATAATGAAAGGAAGGTTATTTAATTATCAAAGAGTTCATTTTTATAAAGAAATAACTAAATTTTACATTTATATTACTTTTAAAAACACTTTTCTGCAAAATAAACCGCTAATTCATGAAAACTGCGCAGACATTATTTACACAGTAAGAGTTAAGTGCTATTTCTTGACATTGCTGACGAAGCAAATCTTGTTAATGGTCTCCTTTTATATGAAATTATAAAATACATTTCTTAAATATCAGTATAGCGCTATGAATTGCATTGAATACAGATTGCTTAGCCAAACACTATTTACGCATTATAAAGTTTTATCTATTCCATTAACATGATTAAACAATTTATATAAAAAGTGCCGACATATTTTCTTATACTGTTAGGTTCCTTTTAATTGCAAATATTCTGTTACATTGCACAAATTCACATTAACACAGGAGAAAACCAAATCCAAAGTAGTTATAAGTTCCCATTGACATAACTCAAACGAAACAGATAATGGAATCTTTTCAGCCTGACAACATAAACGGCAACCAGTAAGAACAGGGGTGGTGGCTGGGGCCAGGCGCTTGTGCAAAAGACTAGAATCTCCGTGATGACCATCTCAATGACCGCAGTGGCTTATCGCAACGACGGTGCGAATAGCTGACAGGTCATTCACACCACCTAAGTTCGCGCATGCGCACAAGCAGCCAAGGTACCAGCATTTTACCCCAATTTCCGTAAGGCAGGCGGTAGTGAGAGCGAAGGTTGTTAACCCTAACTCAGCAATAAAAAGGGTTGTTAATAGTTTATCAACAAGAGAATAATTTGCAAGTAATAATTATCAGCAGAGTCGTAACTAGGGTTTTCAGCGCCCAGGGACAACTGAAGATTTCGCGCCCGCTACTGTTTGCCAAGGATGGAAAACATTTAATTCTAAAATGTCGTAACATCAGTTTGGCGCCCCTTGTATTCTGCGCCCGGGGACAGATGCCCCCTCTTGCCCCCCCTCTAGCTACGCCCCTGATTATCAGTTACAAAGACGAAGTCAATCTATATACATGATAATGTTCAGGAAATGATTAGATAAAATAGGGATTTAATGATGGTTCTAATTGCAAGCGAGGATAAGTAATTAGTTAATTAGTTTACCTTTAGTGTACTGACAAAAAGGCTACAGAAATTACTTAAATTCTTTTATTTAACAGAGGAACTTTTATGCAAACTTAGACCCTATTCTTATAGCATAGGACTATCAGAATTTATTATTCAATAAGAAAACTTACTGAAAATGATAATATTCTTATATATTCATCACGTTTTCAGTATCCACAGAGATTTATAAGTTCAAATGACATATTTCAAAATCAAAGTTATTTATTAAATAAAACCTTAGAAAATCTGATAAATAAATCTGATTTGTGTGTGCAAATTTTTAAATCTAACTCTCTTACATTAACTTATTTCTGTCTTTTAAATTACATCCCATTATTTATTTCAATTTAATTGATTAATGTGTTTGTACTAATATTTCAAAGTTCTTTGAAGCACTTTTTGCGTCCTGAAAATGCCAAGTATTTCCATAAAAAAATAAGCAGGGCAGGCATACAGAATAATTCATTTAATAGTTCTTATAATCGCTTTTAATTTATTTCATGTCTAAATTTTCTACACAGAAATCCGCTGTCTAATTTTTAGTATCTTTTATCTGACGAAATTTTTCAAAGAGGATTGAATTAAAAGCTTGATTGAGCAAAACACATCTTTAAAGCTAAATGGTTTCTAAGAAGTACAAAAAATGTCAACACGATTTTGCCCCCCCCCGCTTCAGATTCGATATCAAAGCACACATTGACTTATTTTATTGCACTACGATATGGAAGCACACATTGCAAGAAAGAAAGTAAGAGAAAATATTTATAGATTACTTGCAATCAATGCACATAAAATAAATACTAAAAAGCTACAGAATAAACCATGTTTGAACATCGATGAGTACAGGGAAGCATAACAAAGCAAATGAAAACAGAAAATAAAGCATAACATATACAAGTGCAAGACACTTATTTTTACATATATTATCAATATTTTATATTTTATTCAATTATGTGCTATTTCTAATTTAATACTCTTTGCTCAACCAAACAGCACACATAATTATATTTACAAGAAGCTAGACTCCGCGCTGTACCCTCATGTAGCTAGCCAATTAAATTAGACTTCTCAATGACATCAGCTTGTGGGCGTGGTCTTCTGTTACGTGACGCGATCAAAGTTGAACATATTCTTTGACGCGATGGTCCATTTTAACTAGTGCTGTAGAAGTAACGAGAAATTGTGTACCCGTATGTATTCGTTACTCGGTGAACAAGTACTCTTTACTATCGTATCGTTACTCGTTAATGTCGGTAAAATCCATCGGTATTCGTATCCTGAGCCTATTTTATCGGGAGTTTTACGTCGTATTTTTGGATGGAAATAATTCACCTCTTTTTGTGGTGTCACAAAAGTCAGAAACGCCTACGGAAGGCCGTCAGGAAAATAGGGAAAAATAAAATAATAAATAAATAAATAAAAGAAATATTACAATAATAACATTAATTAGTAATTAAAATAATAAAAAATTACCTAGTAAAAACTTAATAATTAAAATAATAAAAATAGTGATTAAATTAATGAATAATTAAAGTAACATAATAATTAGCAACTGAAATATAAAATACTTATAAGTAAAATTTAACAAAAATGTAAAGACAAATAAAAATTAAAATAATTCTTAAATTTATGATGAACAGTTAAATTATAAAGTAAAAAACCAGACCTTGTCATATTGGCTTAGTACCTTTTCGTCCTTTCTCATTTCATCCGAGCCTCAAAAAGTGTCATTTCGTTCGCTGCCTTCCCCCACCAATTCCCTCTTTCCCGTTTTATCCGCTGTTTGAAAAATAGGTGTTTACTTTATAATAATAAGACGAACGTGATGTTCACTACCAGTGTTTGTTTATGTTCTCAAAAATACAGATCTCTTAGAAAGTGACCTCTTAGTGATGTCGTAATTAGATGATTTGCTATAATTATTTTCTAATAGATAACGGAATTAATGTAATTTAATGTCAATAACTCGAAGAAGCAAGTTTAAATACAGTGCAACAAAAATACAGAAGTATTTTAAATGACGAAAATATTCATATTTTGTCAATGTCAAATTTTAAAAAGAATTAATTTTGGACAAATTATGAAATCTAACTTTTAATGTTGTCTTCTGGTTCCTATATTTATAGCTGACAAAGTTTTATACTCGTTATGAAAAATAAAAATACAAGAAGTTTGAGTCCCGTAGACAGAGATTGACCGGGAAATTTAATTTCAAAATTTGCAGTGTTTGATGCCATTTGTAACTTGCCTTCGGGTATCGCTTAATTAAGTTAGAATAATTCGAGGAAATAAGTTTAAATGAAGTGCAGCAATTCGAGGAAATAAGTTTAAATGAAGTGCAGCAAAAATAAGCATAATTTAAAAAGTTATGCGGTATCCATATCAAATTTCACTTTTCATAATGACAATAAAACTTTCCCAAATACAAATAAAGAAACTGGGTTGGTGTTGGTGTATTTAATTATGGCAAAGCACACTAGGGCTATCTGCCTAAAGGGGTGATGCCTTCGTGGAGGACTTTGTAAGGGAAATGGCTGGTATACACTTTACACATGGGGAAAACCACAAAAACACCCATGCAGCCAGCCCGTTCGCTGGATTTGAACCTCAAACCGAACTACCAGTATTCAACGACGTTACCGCTCGACCGCTGGTGGGCTAAAGAAACTGGAAGAGGGCATTAAAGATTAGATTTCGTTATTTGTCCGTTATTCGTAGCTGCTTCTCCCCATTCCTTTCATCATAACCGCTAATGACGAAAGGGTGAATTTCTAGTAAAGCATGTATATTAATGTTCATTATACATTTGTCACATTTTTGCTTTCTTTCAAAACAGCGATAATGTGGTTCTAAACAGCGATAATATTGTTTTAGAAATTAATAAAATGGGCCCTATGTTATAAAAACCTAATTATATTCAGATACACACCTTTTGCACATGTTTGAAATCCATGATTCTAATCAGAATATCTACAGAAAATATTGAATCAATATTAGAAATCAAAAGCTAAGTGAGAATGAAGTAGTAAGAGTCATATCGTCTAACCTGTTTTAATTGAAGAAAACAGGTGCTTGCTTTATCGTAAAGTGAACACCTATTTTGCAAACAGCGAGAGCCCACGAGCGGTCGGGCTTACAGGTGTCCATAATCAGGTGGAGACGAAAGTCGCTGAAGACTAATAGTTCGTTCCGGGGTTCAATTCCCGGCTAACGGCTGGCTGCACGGACGTTTTCGTGGCTTTCCCCATGTGTAACTTGCATATGAGCCAGTTCCTTTAAAAAGTCCTCCACGAAGGCATCCCTTCCCTTAGGCAATAGCCCTAGTGTGCATTGCCGTAACCAATTAATCCGAAACCAAAAAAAAGGGAATTGGTGGGGGAAGGCAGCGACGAAACGTCGTTTTAGAAGAATAGGCTACATAACCAAATTTCTATCTATACTCTGGTAAAATAATAAAAGCCAAGTAACTTACTTAGTGATAAATAAATAAAATAAAAACCAAGGCTTTTATTTTCGCCTTATTTGGCTTTTATTTTATATTTATATATATGTGTGAGTACTTTACATTTAATTATAATTTCTTTAAAATATACATATTTACGTTTTGTAGTATTACCGATTGCAATAAAAAAGAGAGGTGCACATCTAGATGTTATAACGGGCCCATATAGAAAATTTCAGCGTTCTAGAACTAATCGTTTTTGAGTTACGCGAAATGCATGCGTACTTGCACATCACGAAAAAATCCCTTTCAAGTATCAACTTAGAGTCATAATCATTTGTCATAAGTATCATCTTATGGGATTACATTTAACAATCCGTTTCTGGGAAAAAAAAAATTGTGTTTGTACGTACAGACGTCATCCAAATAAATAATTCACATGGATTCTGTAATCGTCAAAAATGGATATTTCCGTTGAAATATGACACCCAAAAATTTTTCTCAATTACAATACTTACTTCCTTTTTATTTCGTACAAGGAAGTAAAGAACTTATATTAACCTACATATTCTTGTTTAAACAATACCTAAGTGCAGTATATAAATATTTCAAACCAATAAAATCTCCCTATGGCACGCTCAAGAAAAAAAATCAATAATCATCTAAATTTTCAAATTACAAACATAATATGCACTATAAATCTAAATGTAAAAAGCAAATACAAAATAACGCTTCACGCTATCAAAATTGATCATTTTCGTAAATATCAACAATTAAACAATATTTCAACTAAAACGCATAATGTAAACAAGAGTTTGCCCGATGAGTTAACCAAAAAAAAAAAAAAATCGAAATTATCAATGAAAAATGTGGCACACTGGTATTGTTAACAAATGTATCGTTCGTATTCGAACAGCAACCGCATCATTCGTATTCGCATAGAAACCGCATCATTCGTATTCGCACAGCAACCGCGTCATACGACAGATGCGAGTAACGAAATGAATTTGTGAGTACCGAATCGGTACTTCGAGTCAACCGATGTACCCGTTACTCGGTAACGAATACATGCGATTTGCTCCAGCTCTAATTTTAACTGTTGACTATCAATCTGACAGTTGTATGTTTTGGTAGTGATTGAATGCGTCTTCTTCGGAAGAGTGTGTGCTTTGCATGTATTGCGAAAAAAGTTTTAAAAATAGGGTGTAACTATGGAGTATACTTTAATACTCCGTGGGTGCAACTTCGAAAACATTTACGCAACATGCACAAATTTTGAAGTGAGCTGAATCACATTAAATGCGGAGAAGAAGGTTGTTTGGAAGCTTCTCTACAATAATGAATTATAGAGAACATTTAGACAATCTGCTTAAGTATGAAATTATAAGTAAAAGTTTAGATCTGTCATTCCCATGAAGACAAGGTTATCATTCCTCACCTTACATTTATTTGAGTACGCAGTACTTTAATTTTTTCTCTCATTTTAAGGAAAATAAAATTACTGAAAAAGTGCTATTTTCTTCTTTGCTATGCTTGAATTAATCGTTGTTGAACTTTTTCGGATCTTAACGATGAGAGAAATGTTATAAATCTTGCTCTTTATCTTTTATTATCATAATACCAAAAGACTTACCAACATTCCACTTGCAAATTACAAAATTATTGAAACATTAACGTACCAGTTAGTCTTTTTGCATCTCTTGCATATTTATGCTCCCTGAAAACTACGTTTATGGTATAAATTCATCACTCAATACATAAATTTTAATAACACTGTCTATTTTTCAGTTTCATTGTCTTAGTTTTTAAAAATTGGGTACTCCTCTATAATTGGGATCAGATTCAGAAATGCACATACATACATTTCTGAATCTGATCCCAATTATAGACGAGTACCCAATTTTTAAAAACTAAGACAACAAAACTGAAAAATATACTGATATATTGTATATACATACTGTATATACAATAACTGTTAATAACTGTATATAATAATTGTATATACATACTGTATATACAATATATACAGTTATTAAAATTTATGTATTGAGTGATGAAGTTATACCACACACATACATACATATGCACATGAACACATACATCCATACATTTCTGAATCTGGGCCCGATAACCGAAGAGCACCAAAAACTGGTATCGATACATTAAATTTCCCTGCTTGACATGATGCAGGGAGATTTAATTGTATTAATTCTTTTTTTGCTTTCATTCACTAAAATGTACATACCATTTTACATTGCTTCACAATTTTCTTATCTCATATATGTTGCTTTCTTTTAGATTGTTTACTTATTTTGAATACCTAAAACTGATCATACTTAGATTTTTGTCATCTGCATTAAATCTTTTTCAGTATATTTACCTTTCAGTTTACATAACATGTTTTGTGGATTTTAAAGAATCAAACTGAACAGATATGTCCATAAACCATTTATTGGAAATTGGAAAAATGGTCCTTTTATAATACATGCTTTTCTCCTTTTAGTATTACAAATGTGAAGTTAGTGGACTAAAGAACTTACTGTCTAACAAACTTTTCCCCCTTCATATTTGTAATTAAAAACTGAGTTTTAAGCAATCTTAATCTTTAGCATATTTCCAAAATAATCTTTAATGAAAGAAAAATGAATGCTTAAGTTTTCTTTCAATGCATTCTTCCCATTTCCTTGTTATTATGGTAAACACACTGAGAACACAAATTTGCTTATATGCATTATCTTAATTGTATCAATTTAATTTGTCTAATGTGAGAATTCCAATTACATGCAGCATGTTGCAGAATATTGGCAGCATTGCAATAGTTTTCTTTAATGACTGGTTTGAAAATTCATTCATTAAAAAAGTCAGATATTATATAGAATAACAAAACCTGAACTGTAATGTTCTCCTCTCTTCACCAAACTCAACTCCCTTAATCCAAACAATGGATCAAGGAATTATAACAAGAATTATGATCAAGGAATCAAAGCGTGTTACAAGAGGCATGTTTACATCTTTGCAAATAAAGTACTAGACGAAAGAAAGCACACTAATGGCATTTTTGGAAGAAATTCAACATAAGTGTGTGTGTGATTATGACAAAGCCTCGAGGGCTATATGCCTAAGGGAAGGGATGCCTTCGTGGAGGGTTTTCTAAGGGAAACTGGCTCGTATACACGTTACACATGGGGAAAACCATGAAAACGCCCATGCAACCAGCCCATTCACGGGATTCGAACCTCGGACCGAATTACCAGTGTTCAGCGACTTTACCGCTCGGCTGCTGGTGGGCGAATTCAACATAAGACACTGCATAGAAATGATTGAAGGCCCATGGGAATAAGTGAATTCATCAATTATGAATGTTTTCTGGCTTCTGCTCTGGCCAATGAACAATTTTAAAGGATTTCCATCGAGTGAAAATGAAGCCAAGGAAATCATAAAAACTGCAAAAGGAATATTCATATATGGAAGGAGAAATAGAAACATTAGTCAAGAATGATAATTCTGAAATAACAAATTAAGAACTGAATGATTTTACTTTGTTATTAACTAAACAGCAGCTGAACTATGAAAGCAGCAATAGAGGGGAAGATGAAATGCTTTTAATGTACAAGAAGTTAAACAAATTGTTAAAAAAGACACAGGAAACGCCCGATTTTGGAATACAGATTGACCGAAGTGAAGAAAGAAAAAAACACTGAGAGGAATTCAAAAACTGCACTCTTCATTACAATATATTTAATAAGTTGCATCAAGTATTGTCCCAAACAAAAATCAGCAGCTATTTAAAAAAATAATTGTATCATGTACCTACTTATTAAGCAGTCATAGAAATTATTTCAATTACCATTTGTTTCATCTTTGCCTTTTAATTACAATAATATTAAGGTTTGTATTAAGTATTCATGCTTTCTTAATCTAAAATATACCTAACCCATTTTTTTCCCATAAAAAGTTGGTCTTTGCGGAATGTAATTTTGCTGTATGTGCAAATGTTAATGACATAACCCCTGTCTTTGGCAAAGCTTTAAAGTATACATATACAATGAATCCTCTGGAAAATTACCACCCATGGTCCCAGATATTTTTTTCTTCTGTGTAGGTAGTTAGTTGTTTGAAAGAAATAATGTTAAATATAGATATTGCCCTCAGAAATATTCAAAAATCATTTTTCAGGATTAATTTGGATTGATCAGATAAAGCACATTACGACTATCTGATAAAGGACAGAGATATAATCATGGGGGCCTCTTAAGGGAAGATGGTTGTATTCATATTACACATTTAGAAAATTACATGAACGACTGTGCAGTTAGCAATTTTGCAGGGATTTGAACTGGATCAAACTACCAGTGGCTGCTTGGATTTATAAATAGAGAAAAGTTCTTACTGTTGAGTGATAACTACCACCTACGTGCCTCTTGAAACACATAACAAAAAAACAGGATACTTGTTTTGCATGTTCTAGTTCATCTGCCTTACATCTTAGACACAATAACATTGCATTAAAATATTTCAGTACTTCTAACATTTCTTAGCTGTGAAATATTTTGAAACATGTTAAATAGTATATTGAACAATATTTGGCTTCTAAGTCACCTAGAAGCTGATTTCCAGATGAGAAAATGTGAGAATGACAGCAATTACATAAGTGATCCATTGTTGGTGCTTTCTGTATGAAGTAATTTTAAATTCAGCCACTAAAAATGACAGAATTTTTTAAATGATCCACTATGTTAAAAACAACTATAGACTTCCTATTCTTTTTTAACATATACAGGTTAAAATTGGTTTTCATAATACTACATATATTTAACAAGATGCTAATTCAAAATTACAATATATGTTTATTACATATTATGAAATTAACATATTGTTATTAGATAAATTTTTACTGTCTAAAATTTTGTAGAAATAATGAATTATCAATTGCTTTTAGTTTTTTATAGAGCTTTTTATGAATGGTTACATGATGAGGAAAGAAATACCAGAACATCCTTTGTAATAAATAACTCATGGGAAAAAAAAAAAAAAATTCAAAATCCATTCTTCTCTAACTCTGACAGGTAGCCGAAGTGGATTTTATAAATCTGAAGGGAAAAGAATATGGCAACTAAAAGCTCAAGGTTTAAAAAGTGTGGACAGACATGTACAGCTAGCATAAATATTAAAATTTACGAAAATTAAATTTCAATACAGTACTACAAACAACACATAATACAAGCACAATTTTAATTTAGGTCTTATTCTTATTCCATCACCTCAAAAAGAAAAAAATTGCTGGTAATGATTTTAATCTTTTTTATTCTATATAATACAATAGTTATTCATTCTTTGTAGTTATCACAGTTTATTTCAAAAATCCCTCGCTAAAATATATTAAAGTTTTTTCTGTCATAATATGCATCTGTTTCCCTCTCTCACTTTCTACGCTGCTGGTACTCAAAATGCAATACCATGAATGAAGGATCCAATAATCTTAAAATCTTCCTGTTAGATGACTTAGCATAGACTTTGATGGAATATGCAGATAATTAATATTGCAGTGTATACGCATATCACGTACTCCAGTAATACTATGTAGAAAGACTAAAAAAGAAAGAACTATAAGTTGTTTTAATTACTGGAATTGTATGTTTTGCCAGTGCTCTTTTATGTGGGAAGTTTCAGCATGGCACAATATTCTTTTCAGACAAATCTCATTTTTTCCTTACCATTACGATGGTCTTATCTTAGTCTGGTGACATTTTAATAACAGATATCATGACCCTTGCATTATGAATTATCCTATCAGTCTATCACTAGTTGTTATATATAGTTTAGGGTACTATTATTCATGCCTAATATACTACATTACAGGCACCCTCAGCAGCAATCACTACATCTTAAAATTTTGCGCCCTGTTGTCTTTCCTCCCTTTCAAGGATAGCCTGATGCTGAGTTTCAATATAATCACAATATTCAACAGTTTTTCATTGCCTATTATGTCATTCTGCTCCCTTGGCAAAAAAAAAAAAAAAAAAAAAAAAAAAAAAAAAAAAAAAGCACAAAGGCAAAATTACAACAAAAATCTCAAATACTTTTAAGGCCACACAAAGATGGAAAATGTTTACAGTCTGAGAAGATTGATGACAGAATATTTAAATTTAAAAGTAGCTCATCAAGAAGAATCTATTAGGTCAAAAAAAAAAATTCAGAGCATGATTGTAACAAACACTGTTTGAACATGTATACACAGTGTAATATTAGCATGAAAGCATATACTTGTGAATGTATTGACCTTAGTATTCAAAATAATTTGTGCAAACACATTTTTTCAGCAGTAATGTAGAACAGAAGTGAAACAGGTTATTCTGGAGCAATCACGAAAAGAAGGAGTACAAAATTTAGAAAAACCACACATAAACTTCACTTCTGAGAAATCAACTATCATAATTTTTTTAATCACTAGTAAATGAAATCCAAAAATTGGGCAATGAAAATAAAAATTTGCAGACTACATTAACAGACAAAATATTTCAGCAAATCATGCAACATTTAAATGCTGTTCAAAAATTATTACAGTTGTCAGAAAATTGCAACACAATAAATCAAAAAAATATATATGCACTAAATTTGAATCTACAAGTAAAAAGATTATTCTACAAAAAATATTTTTCTCAAGAAAAATTTGTAAAAAATGAAAACTGAACAAACCTACAGCAAATGAAACAGAAAAGTTCTCAGATATTTTATTAGGACAGGCCTGTCATTAGTAAAGGAAATGATCATGACAATTCAATACAGAAACATCACTAATAAGTGAACTTTATTACTATTTTGCTTGATCAAGAAATTTAATCATACAAGCTAATCATTACTTTTACTGTTAACTGCTCCTTCTTTCTTTCTATATTAATAATTTAGAACAAACTATGAGAGATTAATTGATTATTTCAAGTTGCTTTAGAACTTTTAAGATATTTAAGAGATAATTTCATCCAGGAAATCTGCTTGCTAAATGAAAGTGTGCTTTGATTAAAGAAAACATTTGTAAATAATCAAACTTTTGAAAATAACATCTGACTAATGTAATATGTTTTGTCAATCACATAATAACTAAGATTTGACTTTTTTTTAATTTTTTGCTGTAAATATTATTTGTTGAATATTTTATAGATAATAAAAATACGTAATGAAAATTTTGTGCATGCGCTTAATGTTGTAGGTAATTTCGAATGCTTCATCCCAGAACTTTAATTCTTCATTCAGATTTGTGAGGAGAAAAAAAAAAAAAAAAAAAACTTAATGTGTATCTAATTTTTTATTTATTTCATAGAAGAATTTTATCTTGAATGTTGAATACTTGTAAATGCATTCACAGTCATCTACTTCCTTTTTTTATTAACGAAAAAGCTCATTAAGCTGTTCATTCACACAATGCTCCAAAAACGTTATCCTTATTACAAACAATGCATATTTTCCTATAGCTTTAAAATTAGTTAAATTATTTCCTTATTCAAAATAGTTCCTTATGTTATCTGAAGAACGAAAACAGCAACTTCATATGGCATTGAACTGTATTTCAGAATTAATCACTTATAAAATTTCATTATGCAATAAATCTTTTTTTTTTTTTTTTTTTACTGCAGTTTGATAGTTACTCTGTATAAATTGCATTCATAAACTGGTAGAGTTATTGCTGAAAGAATAATAACTAATTGTACAGATATTTTTTTTTATATGGCACAGATGCTTGAACAGTGTGATGTCCTATAAATTATTTCATGTATGTTAATATAAAAGTTGACATGTAAAAATATTATTTTTGAAACTCGAATTAAATAATCAATGATTCATCAAACGCCAAAACGCCAAAACAAGCAGCACCAGGAGATACTTTCAGAAGGCATAATAATCTAATATAGTATGGAAAACTTGAGATTATAAAAGAAAATAAGATTAAACTATAAAACTATATTCATGTTTACATAGTCATTTACGATTACTCCGCCTATAAATGACGTCATTTTCAAGTCAAACATAATTGGCCAACATCAGAAGGGTACGGCGCGGAGTCTAGCTTCTCGTTTATATTTTCCGAATACGTATCCCGATCTGCTGCTACGGATAATCCCTTAGCAGGGAAAAAGTATCACGCTGTCCTCCTAGAAGTACGTCATCGGATAACAACTATAACGTGGTCTACCATAATAAGCTATTTCTCCCCGTTTTAGCGTTAAGGCTGTTCTCCGAAACTTATCCTATAAATCTAATATATATTCATATCGCGCTTTAGAGACATGAAAAACGCAGTTTGAATTTTGTCAATCGGCCCAGTAGAATGGGAGAATTTCGATCGGCCCAGTTGAGGCCCAGTAGAATCCTATTTTTTTTTTTTTTTAGCAGTGTACGATCTTAAATAGACCCTTACTGATAAATTTCTCTTTTCGTTGCTTTTGTAAATGAATGCCGATTCAAATTTGGGGAAAATGAAGCAGGGAAATGTGTATGTTGAGCTAAATGAGCGATAAATACCATGATCATGGTAACCAAGATCTTTCACATTGGCGATGTCTTTAATCTGTCATCCGCGATTCCAGCGCTCTGATACGCCATCTAGTGGCTAAAAGGTGGAAACATTAAAGCTCGGTATTTACGTTTGACAATGCTACCTAGTTTGTGAAGCGTGTTGTGATCGAAAAGTAATTAAACGTTTTATTTTTTATTGTTGTGGGCATATGTATAACTTAAAAAGAAGTACAGACCGCACGTTTTGTTGTGTACACCAGTGTAAATCACGAGCTTGCAAGGAACCTGAGTTATGCTTCTATCGCATTCTTGGTTCGAAAAATATCGAACGAGACAGCAAAACGAAGAGGGTGGATTCGCGTATTTCGAATTGGAAAGAAAGCGGGACATTATATGAACGTGCGTTCTAAGCATTTAAAAAAATAAATAAAAAAACTGATTACATTTTTTCTCGTGCAAATGCAAAATTTCTTTCTCGTGTATCATACATATAAACGTGTATGTGTATTCTTCGAAAGTAAACATGCATATTTGTGTATTGAAGTATAAATTATTATAGCTCATTAATCTCTTAAATATTATTAATACACATACATATATAATTATGCTTTCATGCATATTTTACCTGCAGAAATTTAAATTGTGTTTCAGTTTATGTTAGCAATGATTTAAATGAAAATTTATAGAATGACACATATAAAAGTAAAAGTTAATTATTTTAACCTTAATGATGAACTTTGAATTTCATATTCTAGTAATGTTGAAATTTCTGTGTGTGAGTCATTTCCTGTTAAACTATTTAGAACTGCTTACAGTGGTTCAGGATAGTTAGCATAAAAAATTTCCAGTTCAGAAAATAGGTACGATGATCTAGTATGAGTAATAGTATAAAAAGTATTACAGATATCAAATCTTTTCCACTATAGAATAGCATGCACCAAACAATTTCTTATAAAATGATATACATACCATTGTTTCTCGCTGAGTACAGTTTAATGTTTTTTCTTATCTTTTATAGCAGTGTTCGTTTTGAAGTAAGTATTAGTAATAAAAAGTTTTTAAAGTAGGTTTAAAAAATTTATCCATGATGAAAATTAGCTAATGATGAAAGTATTTTTTCTCACTTGAAGTATCAAACGGGCACATGTATCTTTTTTGAGAAAATCTGTTGTTCTGTAATGTAAAACACCCAAGTATTTGTTCAGTTATAAATATTGATAGGGGAGAGACTTAATTTCATTTCTCAGCCATTATTCAAAATATGATTGCATATAATTAAATAACTTTGGAGTAAATTAAACAGCGTGCACAGACATGTGTATACAGATATACAGGTTAGCAAATAAAAGCAAGGAACAGTGGATTTGGATCAGTTCAGTAATTTATTAGATTGTTTATGTATTCCTGTTTTATTTATAACAAGCTTTTATTTAGTAGAATAAGAATGTGTAGAACATTTAGTAGAATAAGAATAATACATGAATACACAGCCTTTTAGTTGCAAGAAATAAGATTTTGCATAGTTATTTAAAGATTCAACCATATTTATTATCTCAAACATATTCTATCTTAGTTGTATTTCTGGGGCAAATACGCATTAATTCTCTTACCTATTATTATGTCATTATAAAAATTTGATTTTATCATGTTGCTTATATGTTCATAACTAGAATTGGTGTCGATTCTATGCAGTGTTGATACCTGTAACTATAAGCCTCATCGAAAATATATGCATATTGGATACCTTATCAGTGCTAAGAAGATTTAGCGATTTTTTTTTTTTTACTGGCACAATCTCAAAGTTTTCATTGCCAGTATGTAATTGTTTGCATACAGCACTTTTACTAAGAAAATTATAGTGCATATAAAAAATGCTAAGGATAATAAAACCTTTGTTGACACCAGATATACATATTGATTTGATATTATCTGATAAACATTGTAAATGAATGAATAAATTTGTCATTAAAATATTTCGGAGGAGTAAAAATACATTAAATCATTAAATGAAGAGGCTAGATGAAATATTCAAATTGTCCAGTTTCTACATTTAGTGCGACAGTAAAAAGTCTGAAAATAATATTAATTCTTTGGTAAAAATATCTTTATTTATACCAAGTGTTGCAAATCAATCTTAAGTTATTTTTTAGAATGATATATAAAAATCTGCATCTGTATCATGTATGCAGTGTCTTCTGGATGCATATTCGTGCAAAACCGATGAACACTGGTAGTTCGGTCCAACGTTCGATCCCGGTGAACGGGCTGACTCCATGGGTGTTTTCTTGATTTTACACATGTGTATCGTTTGAGCACTATCTTCTGTATGCATACGTGAATAAAGCGCTAAATTTGGTAGTTCGGTCCATTTTCGAATGACGGCAAGCGGGCTGACTGCATAGGTGTTTTCGTGATTTTCCGCATGTGTAACATGTTGGCAGTATCTTGTGAATGTATAACGTCAATAAAGCGGGTGCAGCCCGGGTAAAATCGCTGAATACTGGTAGTTCGGTCCAACTTTCGAATCCCGGCGTACTGTCCAGAAATTGTGGATGCATATGTGAATACAGCGGGCGCAGCCCAGGAAAAAAATCGCTGAACACTGGTAGTTTGCTTCAAATTTCAAATCCCGTCGAATGAAAGCGGGCTTCACTGGTAGTTTGGTCCAACTTTCGAATAAAGGCCAATGAAAGCAGGCTTTAGGCCGCTCAAATGGTGGGTTTACCCGCTAGCAATCATGCGAGCTAGCGTATATCTTGTGATTGCATACGTAAATCAAGTGACCTAACGTGAATAAAGCGGGCGCTCCACGAAAGCATCCCTTCCCTCATGTAGCGGGCTTGCCCGCTAGTGATTTATAAAACTGTCCCTCTCTAGCTACATCCCTGAAAGTAAGCATTCGTTCAAATATTTAAAAAATAGATTTGATCATATTTTATGCATCATGCAGACTATATTTCCAGCTCTTTCATTTAAGTGAAATTTATTTCCAATGTATGAACATGAATACTGTACAAGCTTAGTCACTTATTCGTAATTTAATTCAATTTTTATATAAAAATTAAAATTTACCAGGCAATTGCTTAAAACAATAGTTTAATAGATGTTGCTGTAATTTAATACTTTTGATTTTAATGTTTTCAGAAATTTGCTAAATCAAGTTTATCTTCGTGTGACCTTGCATCAAAGGCACCGATAATAAATTTGTTTTGGCATTTAGTGCTAAAATTTTTAAAGAAAAACTTATTATTGATGTAAAAGAAGGAACAAATTATATTTATCTTGGTAATATGTCTTATGATATGCTTATTCACGGTGTCATGATATTGCAGTAACTTAACGGGCATTTCATATAACTTGTTTCTTAAGTTGCATAACCTGTTTTCATAACATTTTGTTATCAAATATATATAAAAGGTAAATTTCTAATGAAATATTCTTCATTTCACAGCAGTGTTATTTACCGTGATATAACATGTGTTCACAATTATTATACGGTTATGATCATTATTCATTATAGAGCTTTATATGTTTGTTATATACATTTAATTTATATCATTATGTTTTACATGATTTTGCTTTTAGAATATATCACAATATATATATCGAGTTGCTAATAGAACTACAGTGGTTCCCAAAGTGTTCATACACTTACGATTTTCATTGAAATAGGGCTCTATCCATTAATTAAAAGTAAACTTTCTGAATGAGACTTTAATAATAAGATCTATAATCTATTTGTAACAAAATTATATAAAATATTTTTTAAATGTAGTGAAACTTTATTTTTAAGAAATTAATAATCAAAAAATGACAAACATTTTATCTCAAAAAAATGAAGATTTTCATTCTAAGAACTTAGTTGGAGGCTATATGCCTTAAGGGAGGGATGCCTTTGTGTAGGACTTTATAAGGGAAACTGGCTCGTATACAAGTTACACATGGGGAAAACCACGAAAACACTCATGCAGCCAGCCCGTTCGCAGGATTCGAACCTCGGACCAAGCTACCAGTGTTCAGCGGCGTTACCGCTCGGCCGCTGGTGGTAATTATGTGAATTAGGATGCTATCATACCGCTCACCCGATGGCAAAAATATAGAAAAGGCAAAGTCAAAGGTTAAATTCATTAATTCTAATGAGAATGCACTAGCAAAGTAAAGCACTGTGGTTTTACATAATTTCTGATTAAGCTATTGAAATCGTACAAACTGAAATAATTCTTGCATTTAAACTTGTATTCCAAATTAAGATTTAACTTGAAATTAATGTAGATAATTACTGAGAAAACTGAATTTTTGTAGTGTACTTTACGTGAAATGAGATCACTTGGGGTCATGTGATGTGAACCGGCGAATCAGGATGTTTTACCATGAAAGCATAGTAAATTTTTAAATTAATGTCTTTTTGAAAATTTATTGGCTTTTTTTACAAAATTTTAAATGACATTTAAATGTTTATACCTTTAAAATAAAAAATTCTTAGAACTAACATTTGTCTATGTTTTTTATGTGTATACTGTGTGTTGTCGCCAATAAAGTCTGCTTGGCGAGATTTGCGCTGGCAAAACGGAAAAGTACCAAAATTTGCATTCTATGAAATTGTACTTTTTAAATGATAAAATTTTAAAATCTACAATCTGAATATTAGAATATAGTTGGAAAATTACCATAAAATTTCTTGTTTCTACCAAAATGCTTTTAATATTCTGTGATGGAATGGGATAGTTCTTATGAAAATTATATTATGGTACTGGAAATGGCTTCTTGTTTGCTTAAGAATTATAACCAGATAGTGAAGCTCTTACAACAAATTTTATCTGATTAATATAATTTATGCCTTTTTTATAATGAAATGGCTGTTGTATATAATGATTGTAGTTGTTTAAGAGGTATGTTATATTTTCCCATGAAACCATTATGGCATACTAAAATTCATTTGATAAGTTTAATTTATTTTTGGCTGTTGGGTATTATATTTCTATGCAAATACATTATGGTATACTGATGATTATCGTCAAACTCCTAATATTTTTACTCTACTTTCGACCATTTTTGGCTAACAAAAACTGATAACAATGTACATTAGCCCCAATAATGGATAAGCATGATATCAAAACGTACTCATAAATTCTCGGTGGTTTCATATAACACTGAGAAATCCTTAATAAACCACTTTTATCTGTTGATTATCTAACCAAATAAATAGCATCTATTCCTCCCAAATTTCCCCAAATAATTTTTCAAGGTTTTTTTATGTGCTATATCTCTATAATTTCTGTTGATCATGTAACTTAAAAAGAAATATCTGTTACAATAATTTTTGAAAGGACAATATTTCCATCAATCTTCTTGACTGACAAAAAAATATGTAGATAATGTGTGGAGTTATTATAGCATAGGGAAAAACATGACACCAATTTTACAACAAATCTGGGCTAATCTTTAGAATATGGTAACAGGTAGTTTTGCGACATTTTGGTAAGGCGATAAAGGTTACTAGCTAGGACTTTAGCAGTGTACATGGATACGGTCAAGAGTGTGCGCAATGCCATTTTTGTGCAATTCTGGGATGTTTTTTTAAGTGAAAATAGGTCGACGTGTACATGGATGATACTGTGCATGTGCAATTCGTAAAAACGCGGCAGGCAGTGGGCGATTCTGCCCTTTGTCCCAATTTCGCATCTAATCTTCGTCATGATTAAGCACTTTTATTCCATAAAAGTTCTAGCATAAGCGTAATTTGGCTATCAGATTGTTGGAAAAAAATGTTGAGTAAAAAGAAAACATGCCTTTACTTCGTGAAAACAAAATGGCGTCCGAACAAAAATTAGCAGGGTTGGTCGCCAAATTTTAGCCAAAAAATCGCCAAGTTACCATAATCCAAAGATTAACCCAAATCTGAAATTTTGTTTTGTGAGTCTTTGGTTAAACTAAATGCTATACTTTATTTAGGATGAAATAATTCTTTGGCATAATGTAATTCATATCATCTATGTTGCTACAATTCTGTTTCAATACAAGACCATCATATCAGTGTAAGATTTCCTATGTGGAGACTTGGTTTCTAATCTTTGTGTAATATAATACAGAGAAGCTCGTACTGTGAATTCGTAAGTATAATTTATTCTTCTATTAGATTGGAATGGACTCGGTGTTTTCATATAGAATGTTTCATATTCAAAGATGTGGAAGTTCATACAATGTAATTAATTAATAGACTTATCATACAGACCTTTTTAATAGACTTATTCTTGAATTTTTGGCTCAGATATAAAGTTAGTAATTAAAAACAGCATTAGAAAAGCAAAATTGATTAAAAGAACACTTCCATTATTTTTAAAATTGATATATTTAAATGCTTTTGTTCATATAAAAACAACAATAAACACATTTCTAAATAATAAGATTATTAAGAAAATTTGGAACATTTATAAAGGTTTGCAAGGACAACATGATCGATTTTGTTATAAATCACATGGTTTTGACATGTTTTGAGTATGCTCCTGCCAGATTGGTAGAAGCCTGGTGATCCTGTTATGAACAAATCTTAACAGATAAAGATATAACACGTGAATATAGAATCTAAAGAAAAGGTAAGGTTAGATTAGGCTATTTGAATATGGCTAAGTACATTGGTTATCAGCCTGAAGAAGAATGCTTTTATGAAGAACTTTATAGGGAAAACTGGTTCGTATTCACAAAACACATGCAAAAAAATAAAAACTGCACAGCCAGCTTGTTCACCAGGATTTGAGCTGAGATTAAACTAGCAGTATTGAGTTATTTAAACCACTTGTAGGACAAAACTAAAGAAAATGCTTGTAATATCATGTAATCAAAAGTTAACTGCATGTTATGTGCCAGGATTGCTTTCTCTGCTTTCTCAAGTACTGAGGTAGGTAATACTTAATCTGCTTTTTTTTTTTTTTTTTTTAAATGTTTGGTCATGGTATTATTCATTGCATGTATTTTCTATAATACATACAGAATATTAATAGTTCTATAACAAGTTTCTTTTTTCATTTTTAAGTGCTTTGCTTGTTGTTATTCTTAAAATTGCATTTGATGATTAGTGCTATCATGTGTATAATAAATACAATAGATGCATATAATAGATCAATATATTTTTAGTATACATATAATGATTCAATATCATTTTTATGGGAAAAAAAAGACACTTTTGACTGCACAGATTTTCTAGAAATCCCAAGTAAAACACATATGAAATCATTTGTTTACAATCAGTGAACGTTAAAATCAGCTACCTGTCACAATACAATAAAACAGCGACACAATTTCCTACAACAGCCAGCAGTTCCTCCTTTACATGAACAAGAATTTTTTTTTTTTTTTAATTTTTATTTGTCCTTTTTGAACAATGAAATGTCCTTCGATTTCATGCGATCAGGACGCTATAGAACTTATCCTTAAATAGAAAGCCAAAACTTGTACATTGGATTTCAAGTAAAATTTCGTGCATTACCAAATGATCAGCTTTTTAAAATGCTCTCTGCTTCAGTAATACAGCGAGAATTTACGCCTCCTTGAACAAAATCAAACATTTCGGGAGAGCTAAGTAACTCCATTTTTGAATGTACGAAGTCAGATCACAAGTCAAAATACCGAGTTTTATCCGCCATACTAATGTGTGAAAGCGCCATCTATAGGTGAATTGAATCGCGGATATAGCAAATTCTCGAATACGCGGACTGTCAAATTCAGCATAATTTGTACGAGAATTTATCAATGCTACTGAAAATTAATTTTTATCTCCTAATTAGTTTTAACTATTTTATTAGTCTAGTACAAGTCTTTGACTAGTATATAACTCTAGTAACTAATTTTTTAAAATTTGTTAGGTTAAAATTTGAGTGTCGAATATACAGCAATATTCTCTCTCAACTCTTCACATACCGCTATCTACAGCCATTTTCTTTTGATTGCAGTGAAGAGGAAAGGAGTTACCGTCGATAACCGATTTTGCTTTCGGCCCAATTTCAGAATTTGAGATGAAGTTATCGGATTTGAAAGTTGCAGACTTGAAATCAGAGTTGGATAAAAGAGGCTTAGATAAATCAGGTGTGAAGTCTGTATTAATAGAACGATTGCAAAATGCACTTGAAAAAGAAGGTATTGATCCCGATGAGCACGAGTTTGAACTCGGTACTGATGTGAGAAATTCGAAACGAAAAAGTGATACTGGAACACATTCTGAAGGGGGAGATGATGAAGACATGGATACCGGAGAAATAAATCAAAAGGTAAATTCAGGTGTTACTGGAAACTTAGAAGAAAATGATGAGGACGATGATACTCCCTGTAGCGATGAAGAAATGGATGATTATAAACATAAAGAAGATACAGAAAGTGCCCGTTTTCGAACCGCGACACAGATACGACAAGAAGCACCTAAGGATGGAAAAGATACGAATGTTGAGGGGGATGTTGAACAAAATTCTGAGACATCAAAATTAGATGATGGTGAATCAAATAAAGAGGGAATTCTGTCTGACCCGGGTGCACCAGCAGCAATGGAAACAGCTGAGACCGGCAGTACCGATTCAAAAGGTAATAAGAGTAAAGTTCTGAAAGTTATTGGTAAAGATAAAGTCCAGCAGGTTGCATTAACTGCTCGTACACTTTGGGTTACAGGTTTAGCTAGCACATCTAAAGTTTCTGATCTTAAAAATCTTTTTAGTAAGCACGGAAAAGTTACTTCAGCAAAAATTGTCAGGAGTACTAAAGGTACTCAGAGGAAATGGTATGGTTTGCTTACAATGGCTACAAGTAAGGATGCTTCAAAGTGCATACAAAAGTTGCATCGAACAGAATTTGGCGGCCATGTGATATCAGTTGAACGTAGGCAGACAGCACCAATTGTAAAAAAGTCTGAGGCTTCCACTGTTAAAAAGCAAATTTTAAAGGGGGATGTAAAAGATACTTCTGCTTTGAAAACGGCTGATGCTAAGAAAGGGCAGTCTGATGATGATAAACGAAAGGAATCTTACTCGGGGGATGCAGGTGAAGATAAAGATAAGAGTGATGATGAACGAGGAAGCACCGAGAGAAGTTACAGAGGTTATGAGGGTAGATCATATTTCAGGGGGCGTTATGGTAGAGCACCATTTAGACGACCATTTGGTTTTCGTGGTCGTGGGCTATCTTTCAGGGGACGGGGACGTTTTTCTGGTTTCAGACGGCCGTTTGGTCGTCCACCTCCTTTTGAGCGTCCTCCTTTTCGTTCTTTCTCGAGAGGTGGTTATAGTTTTGAATTTGCTAAAAGGGGTGGTCGAATTCCACCTAGAGATTATATTCGAGATATGCGAGAAAGAGAAATTAGAATGAAACGAGAGGAAGAAATGTTTAGGCACAAAATTATTGTTCGTAAACAAAAAGAGGAGGCTTACAGATTGGAAAGAGAAAAAAATCAGTTGCGTCTTGAAAGAGAAATGCTAGAAAGAGAAAAGGCTGAAATGCTGAAATTAGAAAGGGCGAAGCAGCGGATGGAAAGAGAGCAGTTAGAAGTAGAACGTGAAAAATTGAGGCGTCAGGCCCATATGGGTCATCCATCAAAGAGACCTTTTAACCGCCGAGGCGGTGGTCCGCCTATGTGGGCTGAAAAAAGGAGAGAAATACCTTATGATGACCCATCCGCTAGCTTCCATAGGGATAAATTTCCACCTGAAAATAAATTTCCATATAATCGTGAGCATTCAGCTTACAAGAAACCAGATTTTCCCCATGAAGATTTTAGGCGAGAGAAAATTGATGTGCCACCACCTCATCCCAAATTTGCTGAAAGGGAAGAGCGTAGAGAAGTAACATACCATGGTGGTCCTGACCGTCGGGTCTATTCCCGAAATGAATTCAGAGGCCCCCATCCGGGTCCTAGTTCTTCTCCACCACCAAAACATTTCCCGCCAAGAAGCAAGCCTCCTCGAGAGGAATGGAAATTCCATGAGCGTCGAGGAGGAGATAAACCAGGCTATCCTCCAAGGGGCCATAAAAGAATGGCTTATTATTGATGTGTGTAAAAAAATACTCACCTAAACATGTATTCTCTGTTGACTTCAAATCACTGTCTGAAATTGAAATGTTCTTTATTATTTGGATTCTGATATTTTGTAGTTGTATAGACAGTTAAAAAATTTTTAATAGGCATATATCAGAAGACTTTTAGTAGTAATGACATTGCTAAAATTCATGAGAAATCTTGTTTCATAATTTAATTTTCCACTTAATATTTGAATATTATTTGTACACCATTGGAGACCAAACATAAAAATGGTATGTAGGATTTTTTATGTTGATTTTTACGTGCTGATATTACCTTCAGAAAACTTTTTTTCCTTGCTTGTAACTGCATTGTGATGTGAGACAAAAAGTTCATTGTTTTGCATTTTATTGTTACTCATAATATGTTATTCTGAAGAAAAATCATTGCAAATTTTCATTCTAAAACAATCAGTTTTTTAGTCTGTCTGCATTGTAATTTTAATTGCATATATAGCCTTGTAAGAGCAATTAATATTTTAGTAAGATCATACTTTGGAATTTTATCTTGTTAGTTGTATACTGAAAATAGAATTCAAATTGGAAATTTTTCTTGTTATTTGTATATTGCGAAACAGAATTGAAATGAAAATTTATCTTAATTTGTATATGAAAAAGAAAAGTAAAGATTATCTGTTATATTCTAGAAACAGAAAGTATTCTACAGTGTTTGCTTTTGAAAACTATTTGCATTGATGCCATTTTTGCCATATTTTTGTTAAATAAATTGCCAGAAATAAGTTCACATTTTGTATAGTTCATCTGAAAGTCTGTGTATATCATTCAGTAGATTTTGAACATTTTAAGAAAAAAAGTATGGAAATGCTAAGAAAAAATATTTTTAACCAAAAAGTTTTCTGTGCATATTTGTAATCTGCTATATTACATGTTTGTGAACTTGAAGCATATTATAAAGAAATGTAATAACCTCTGATGCTGATTCTTAGAAATATGTTTAAGAAAAATGTGAATCATTTGATAAAAGTGCAGTTTGGCGAAACAGTGGATTGATTAATAAAAGAAAAATAATAATTCAGTTTTGTTCTACTGTAATAACACATATGAGCAGTAATGTTGGATGACATCTTTTGGTGTACTAATTTAACTTATTTTTGTTGAATTTGAAATAATAGCAAGAATTTACATCTTTATAAAAGTATAAATCAAGCGATACATTTTTAAGGATTGGTGGTGTCGGAGATCAATGAATGCCTGATTTCGTAAATTTTACTTGTACAATCTGGTAATTAAATGTGGAAGTTATTGCACAAAATTTAACAATATTGAAGATGGTGTTTAAAAGCTCAGTTTAAGTCATTCTTTTGATTTCATATGCAAAATTCACTTTCTAAACAAATATAGGGTACCAATTTATTTTATTTTATTGAAGTCAAGTTTCTTTGTCATTATATATGTATAAGGAATATCAAGTCTTGAACAGTTAATTGCTTGATGGATTTTTAGGTAATATGAAATTAAATCTATTGTTTTATATGGAAGAATATAATATGCATCAACACTTATACTAAAATAGTTTTGTAAAATGTTTCAAAAGTTATTCAAGATTCAGAATTTTCAAAATGTATCTTGCGTGAAGAATTTATTTTTGAGCAAATTGCTATAATAATTAGTGGAAATGTTACATTATTTTCTGAAAAAATGCATATATGTTTAGATAAATTGTTTGGTACTAGAAGTAGAATCAGAATTATAAGATTTTAAATTAGTGATCACCTTGGAAGTCTTATGCCAAAAATACTATCTTTTTCAAGATAATAGATTTACAAAATAGTCTCAAATCTTGAATTTTTTAATGCAGAATTTCAAATGAATTAAAAATATTGGGCTGATTTCATCATGAATATATATACACATGCAATTTTACTATTCTTGAGTGTTCAAAAGGAACAGACATGCATTTTTAGAAGATTTTGAACCAACATTTTTAATCAAGTCATTCTAAAAAAATATTTTTTAAGTATTGAAGATGCAGTTTTTAAACAGTTATCTCAAATCATACGATTCTGCTGTCAGGATTTTATGCAGTTTATTTTCATTTGGTTTATATTAGCCTAACCAACATTTCCCCCTTTAATTATATATAAATGTCTGTGTAACTTTAGTTATGAATACTGAAATTTCATGAGTTTTCAGGTGCTGAAACGAACTTAGAAAATTAAAATTAATCACTGATTTAAATAACGTACTGAATAATCAAGTGAAAAGAGTGATATTAATTTTGGGATAAGAGGTTTCTGTCAGTATTTTAATATTGCAGTGGTTATTTTGTATTGTGGATTATTTATCCCCAAGCTAATATAGGGTATTTATTGCCTGTCAAAGTTTGTTAAATTCATACAGTGGAAAAGAGTATAAATTTTCTCTAATCATGGTTTCATACAGTGGAAAAGAGTATAAATTTTCTCTAATCATGGTTTCATACAGTGGAAAAGAGTATAAATTTTCTCTTATCATGATTTATATGCAGTGTGGAAAATGTCAGAAAACAGTTCTAAATTCTGTTAAAGGCTAGTATTAAAATTAGGTGTGTTTTTTAGTCCAGAAGGGCTATTAATTTCGCTTTGGCATTTTGCATCACTTTTCAAACTATTGCCACCAAATATTACAGTCCCATATTATATTTAAAGAAGTTTAATAATGAAGAATCTGTATACATATATGTATGTTTCTCGCATTGGGATAAATATTGTAATACCTAGAACCATTGAATTTTGAATAACACACATTTCCACCTGAATATGGGCATCTTGAAGTCCAAATTTGGAATTTGTTTTATTATCTTGTTCATATTTTGTTAAGCTTTAATGAATTTTTTTTAAAGAAACTCAACGATTTCAAAGCGAGCAATGGTAACACTGTATGAGAAAAAAAACTTTTTTTTAAATCTCAAGAACACAACATGACACTGTGTATTGGAAATTCTAAAGTTATGCTCATTTAAAGATAATTTTGCAATATTGCTGTTGAATTGAATGTTATAGTTTAAGTGCAAAGAATTTAATGAATAAAGGTAACACACAAAATGCTGGAAAAAGACCCTTTGGAAAAAATTTTTTAGGCTTTGTACGCTATTAGGAAGACACTTTTATACTATGACTGTGCCTTTGGATGTTAATCCATTATGCCAATATTTGGAAAATATAGTTTTGTAGGTGTTTTTCCATGGATGAAAGCTTTATTTAAACGTAAAATTTGTAATTTTGCTCCTAGGAAGGTGCTTATTTTGTATTGCACTGTATGTTAGTCTTCAGAAGATGTATGATCCTGCACTATATGCTAAAGGTCTTCAGAATTTTGAATGGCATTTTTTAAAATAGACCTCAGCTATTGTGAGATAGATTTATCTACATATTTTATTTTTAATTGGCCAAAAAGTTGTGAAAGGCAATTTAGGAAGTCTTGCTTTTAATTATCAATTAAGTCATAGCAAGTTTGAAGTTTTCACTTTAAGCTACTGCTTGAGTAGAGCATAATATTGTATAAAACCAAGACATTTGATCTTATCTTTCATTTTTAGTTTTTATTATATATATCAGTAGTTGGAATTTGCTGCCATATTAGAAAGTTTGGTAATTCTAGCTTTTTTTGCAAGCAGTTGTGAAAGATGCTAATAATTTTACTCTGCAGCCAGATTTTAAAGGTAAGTTAACTCATGTATTTTATTTTATAATTATACCAAAAGCTATTCAAATAAGATTAATTTTTTTCTGCATTAAAAGTTTGCATCAGAAAGTAATTTCATTAATCATTGAGTTATTAATCTTTGAATTACTAATTGAATTACTATCGGCTAATCTTTGGAATATGGTAACAGGTAGTTTGGCGACATTTTGATAAGGTGATAAAGGTTACTAGGTAGGACTTAAACAATAATCTGAGAATTAGTACACAGTTTGAATTGCAGATTATTTTGTCTCAGAGAAATGAGAAATGTAATGTGACATTTTCCGGAAAATTCCGATCGTGATTTTAGCTAATAAGCACTTGGAAACAATTTCGCTGCTAAAGTGCAGAATTGCCCACTTATTTGTTTGTCTCTTTTTACAAAAGTAAGAAGAATTGAATTTTTGTCAATTTTCTTTGACTTTTTAAGTGAAAATAGGTCGATGTGTACATGGATAAAGTCAAGCGTGTGCGCAATGCCATTTTTGTGCAATTCTAAGATGTTTTTTAAATGAAAATAGGTCAACGTGTACATGGATACCTATGTGCAATTCTTAAAAAACGCGCGGTGGGCGATTCTGCACTTTCTCCCAATTTCACACCTAATCTTCGTCATGATGTTCCATAAAAGTTCTAGCATGAGCGTAATTCGGCTAGTATATTGTTGGAAAAAATGTTGAGTAAAAAAAAAACGCACCTAATCTTCGTCATGATGTTCCATAAAAGTTCTAGCATAAGCGTAATTCGGCTAGCAGATTGTTGGAAAAAATTTTGAGTAAAAAAAAAAAGCCTTTACTTCGTGAAAACAAAATGGCATATAAAAAAAAAAACAAAAAAACTAGCAGGTTGCTGTAGCAGGGTTGGTCACCAAAGTTTCATCAAAAAATCACCAAGTTACCATAATCCGAAGATTTACCAAAATAACTTGTAAAAGGGTACTTTATCTGGGTTAACTGTTGATGTGAACACATTTCCGGTTTCTGTGCAAGATATGCGTTTTTTTTTTTAAAGGTTATGTCGTTTCTATATACATAGTGATCTCTTCAAGAGTTGCTTATACTCGGCATCACGCATAATGTGGGCATAGAAATACTAAAAGGAGAAGGAAGAAAGAAGTACCTGATGACTTTAGCCAGTTTACACTTTGTGTGTACAGAACGCAAAGATGGAAAACTCCTGTGTGTGATGTTGTCCTGCTATGCTGGTATTATAGGAGGGATCGTAATGTCTACTCATGTTGGGGGAAAGCCATCTGTACGTACGTATTAATGCAACCACCTTGGCATAATTTACCAATTTTTTACAGATGAAAAGGTAAAAGTTGCTTATTGGGTGCAAGTTGGTGATCTTCATGCGTTTTTCTATCAGTATTTACCATAAGTCGGTAAACTATATCATCACACGTTGCGGCGCGCAATGAACTGGAAGTTGATTTGTCGGCACTATCCTCATCTTCAGGGCAGATGTTTTTATTTTATTCGGCTTATAATTCTTTACTAAATGTAGTGTTTCATCTCGATGTACTCCGATTTGATTTAAAACAATTTTATCGTCATTATAAATATAATGAATACGCATAAAATAGTTTTCTGGTTGCAATTTTCTAATTTCGACTATGTGTAATGTATGCTTTACGCATGCGCGCGTTAAAAGAAATTTTTAATAAAGTAAACAAATGGATATTAAGCTTTTTTTTTTTTTTTTTTTTTTTTTTTGTAAATTTTGATAACCTTTAGATCACAATTGCTCTTTATTTCATAAATTACAATTTCACATTTTTAATTGTATAATTTCTGCATGCCATCTTACCAGATTTAAACTGATCTATAATCCAGAAAAATCGATAATCTGGAATCGCCGAAGTCCCGACGAGTCCGGATTAAAGACTTTTGACTGTACTTCCATTTCACTAAATGTTCAATTTGGTGACTTATCGTGCCAAAAATTCCCAAGTCTAATGCGGCGATTAAATCTATTTAAAAATTTTGTTGCTTTCCCTCCCCTTGAGAATTATGTGAAAGAATTAGAACCATGCAAATTACTGTGAAAGGTATTTTCTTTTTACAATTCACAAGTTAGATATTTTTATGGTATGAAACTTGAGTTACATAAAAACCAGGAATTATGTGACAGAATAAGAACCGTGCAAATTACTGTGAAAGGTATTTTCTTCTTACAATTTGTAAATTGGATATTTTTATGGATCATAAACAAATAACCTTTTTATATGAAACTTGAGTTACATAACTTTAATTTATCTTAAAGAATTTATATACTCTTCCTGATGTAAAATTTCACTAATTTGTTGCATTGTCTTCCTACTGCTAATCAGACAATGGATTTTAAGTAAAAGTATTTGCTTTATCATAAATTGCAGTGAATATTCCTTATGTGTTAACTTTGTGTGATCTCCTGCAGAAGGTAGAAAAAGTTGTGCCAGACATTAACTATGTTCTAGGAATTAACCATATTTTGATTTCTTAAGCTACAGAGTTAATATCGCCTGAACAAATCAGGATTTGTACGAACCCTAAAAGTTTTTAAGGTTTTTTGAAATGGTCTTTAAAAATCCTTAATTTCAGCCAAATAGGCAAACGGTTCTTAATTTTATTATCTGACATTTCTGTTTTTTCTTTCTTTTTACAACTCATTTTGAGTATGAATTAACATTTTCATTGGCAAATATGTATTTGATTGGTTTATCATTTGAATTCTATCTTACTTTTAGTAGGGCATAACATTAACATTTCTTTTTTTGGGGGGGGGGGAATTAGAATTTATGAAATATTACATCACAAAGTAGCCTTTCCCTTTTTGAGAGATGATTTATTACGGGGTATTGAATTTGGTGATTCATCAACATTTTGAGATATCAAGATTGATTTGTTTACAAAATTTTTTATCCGCGTATTTACGGATTTTTTATTCCTTGTTACAAATGTAGTAAAATTGATAAATATTAAAATAATAATATATTATAAATAAAAAAATGGAATTAAAACATTTCTATTTTGCGGCAGCATAATTAAAAATGACATTACTCTCCATTTTGGTGACTTGGCAATATTTTGATTCTGAATAATAAATAAGAAAATGCTATGAAACAGTTTCTGAGGTACTTCTTAGCAAAAACAAAGCTCTTTAATTATTTTAAAATTAATTTTTCTTTCCCCTATGTAGAGAATATTCAATTGTATCAGTTTTCTGTTTAAAATTTGCTTTACATTTTTCTTTTTTGACTTCTTTGGGAAAAAAATACTTTTGTTTTTTTACCCTTATTGCCACTGGGATAATTTTAGACCTTGCACCTTGAAAGATTTAGAACTATCTGAAAGATTCTAGAAAAATGTTGCCAAATGAAAGGTGTTTTCATGGTATTAACACATAATGAATGTGTTACATTAAATTTGTAATGAATTTCTTATTTTATGGGAAAAGTTTTTGAAGGACAGTGAAAACAAGTTATATGAATTTTCATCTTTTGATCTCAGAAGTCTTCCACATAATGTGTGTATCTTCTCTTTTATTTTCTCTACTTTTCACTAGATACAACATTAGAAACTGCAAAAATAGTTCTAATCTTGTCACATGAACCAACATTTTAAAAATTCATTTTATATGTCTCATTGCACCGTATACAGGGCATTTTGCAACATGGTGCAATTTCTGTGGGTCTTAAATTCTAAATATTTTGTCAGCTCTAAATTTTATTGCTCATTGCTTCACTAACTTCTAAAAATTCTGGCACTGGCTTTATATTATTTAGGAAACTTGAGAAAGAAATAGATTGCAAAAGAAAATTATTCTTCAAAAGTATATTGTTAAAACATTAACAAATTAGGAGTGAAGTGAGAACATTGATTTATTCATCGAAATGAAAAACATGTTAAAGAAAATTGATGTAAATTAGCTAAAATATCCTGAAAATTTTCAAATTACAAAGGTCATAAATATTTTGTTGTGTGTTAGTGTTTCTATTATATATATTATAGAAACAATAATATAAATTGTATGCCTAATTATGTGTATTTTAAACTGTGAAATGTGCTTAGAATATGATTTGAATAGTGCTTTTTAAGAAATATATAAAAAAAAGTGACCATGTAAATTTATAATGAATCAGAGTATCTAACTACATGTATAAGTATTTGTGACTAATTGCTCACACTTAGAAGTCATCTCGGCTCTACTGTAGAATTGGGAGCCCGTTCGATTAGCGACATTTAAAAAAAAAATTTGGCGATGATTCCTCACTTCTGGTTACCATGATAGTTTTAACTTTGTTTTAGCTACCTGATTTTATTTAAATGAAAATAGATTGATGTGTACATGGACAAATTTAAGGCAGTGCGCAATGCCTAGTTTGGGCAATTCTGGGATGTTTTTTAAAGTGAAAGCAGATCAATGTGTACATGGAGTTTGTGCAATTCTTTGACTTCTTGTTTTGGTTTTGTATAGCGGACATCTTGAAATTGTGCCTTCCTGGCACCAAGCTTGGCGTCAAAAACAAGGGGCACCCAATTGTAAACTTTTACCATCATCTCAATGAAAGAGTTGTCTTTCCCTAATCCGTACCGAAGATGTAAGATACAACACAAGAATGCAGAAATTAACATAAAATGTTATTCCTTGCAGCTAATGATACTTAAAGTACCGTAATTTCGCACGTATAGTCTGCAGACACGATTTTATATAAAAAAATTTTTTTTAATTGTCAGATAGTCCGCGGACTATACGTCCAAAATTACGTTTTTTTAATACGGTAATATTCCCATGCTTTTTAAACACATCCTTTTGTTTGTGCCAATTTCTCACCGCTTTCTCGCCCACTTCAAAATAACGGGGTAAAATCCTAGTATACGGTGCAGCCTTGGCGCGACTTTGAAAATTATCGCCAACACCAAAAATGATCCAAAGAACGTCTATATATACACTATACATGCATAGTATATATACTATATACATAGTATATACTATGTTTAACTATATATTTTCTTTGAATGACCCGTTAACTACTTATCGTATATGTCCCATTTTCACTGCTCATCATAAAGTCGCCAAAAGTAGTCAAATCCCGTGTGCACCGGATACTAGGATTAAACCAATAATGGCCCGCTTCTCTATTTCCATCTTTTTCAACTACCTCTCAGCAGTAAAACTCCGGCGATGTTTCATCAACATCAACAACATTATGGAAGATGAAAGACAAAATACGAAAACAAAATACTGTGCAACGTGCTATCCTCGTGATAAGTGGTAATGAAATGTGACCTTCGACCCCACTCACTCGGTGTTGCCAAACCACGCTATAAGTAAACGAATCATGCTTTTTTTTCGTACTCCAGGCACTTGCTACTATGGCTCCTAAAAACCAAGCTGACGCATCAACTACCTTTTCCCCTCCCGGCAGTTGTGCTAAACCAGTGCGAAGGATACTGGGATACAAGACTGGTTGCACTAAGTGAGTGCTCATACAAGACTTTCTTTGGCTCATATCCCGGCATCGCTTGATGCGCCAACCTCGATTTAAGAGCTCTACTTGCTACTATTCATTCGTTCTGCACTATGGTCTATGGTTTACTATCGATACGATACATACGAATGTTTTCTTGGAATCTCGCGCTTTTTTTTTATATTTGATCATCGGCAGTTCACAACAGCGTGTTTTTTAAATTTCAACAGTTTTAACCGTGAACAACCAGCGTATTATCTGCACTGGTGGATAGTCCGCAGCTTCAAAAATTCGCATTTTAAATGCAGATAGTCCGCGGACTATACGTGCGAAATTACGGTAATATAAAAAACAACTTACCATTTCTCATGTTTCAGAGGCTTATTGGAATTTTGTTTTAAATACTGTATATTAAATGAAGTACCCCATCAACTATATGCAAAACTACTACATTAAAAGTAGGGTCATACAGACAAAGTGCAACTTACTTTCAACACATACTAGTCTTAACCAATGTCAGGCATTCATGTCTGTTCTCATCAGCATCTCTCTGAGGGCCATATCACACGGAGTTTGTTTCACAGGAACAACTGTTTCGGACAATTTCTCTGCCTACTGAAAGAAAGACGTGTGACTTTTTCCTTCCTTTCCAAATAAATTGCGAGTTGTTCTTTTTCAATCAATTGGCTATCAGCTTGTTTGTAATGGAGAACCAGTTTTCCCTGTGTAGCCGGGTAGCGAACGCGAAGGGTTCCCCTTCGAGCCGGGTAGCGAAAACGTGCGCTTATCGCGGAGGCCGGCAGTGTCTTCCGCGAGCGTCTCTCCAGGGCCGGGGGCTTTTTTGCTACTAAGCCTAAATCCATGAAATTTCCGAAGTATCAACGCATTATTTAATAATGCTCTATAGAGTATTTAAACGGCTTATGCTTTATAGATATTTATATATATATACTTTAATTACCTTATTTCTTGTTTAAATGCATATTTTACACATTTTATTTTGATTACTCACCATTTTATGACTTTTAACATTATACATTTGAAAACTAAATATATTACTTAAAATTCTCTTTTCGTATGAAAAATTTTAAAACAGGGATATACACACAGTCCTACGTTACATTCCTTGAACTCGTAATAACTCATTTGCCGTTTTGGAGGATTTTTCCGGGAATGTGAACAAACGAAGCATCGCCGCCTCATTTTCTTATCAGTTTCTTCTGAACAAAGTTTTGGAAAATGTCTTTCAGTTAATCTTTTAGAATCAATATCTGAAATATTTTGTATCATTTCTGCTATTTCATTCTCTGTTAAACATTTTCGACGCTTTGACATTGAAATGGTAAAAACAGAAAGAATTCACGTCTAACAAGATCTAATTATTTTCTAAAAACTGAACTGCAAACTGAAATACTCAACGCTTTAGCGCATATAAAACTTCTACTTACAATAAACAACTACCATGTGCGAATAAAGTGCGATTTAAAGAGACGTCATAAATCACGCCATTCGGAAACATTTAGTTCCCCCTTTGTTTATATAATCAAAAACACGTGTATGTGAGTCATGCTTCTCTCATTTCGATATGAAGGTCTAATGTACGTGTATCTGAAACCATATGGGCATACAGTGCCATCTTGTGGCAGAAATTATAGTTTGAAAAACGTTCCAAGGTACTGGCAGAAATACGTGACAGTCAGTAGAAAATGCGACAATGCTCTGGCACGCCTGCGTGTCGGCCGGTAGATAAGTGTGTTCGTTGCTGGCACGTATACGTGACAGTCGGCGCGAAGGGGTTAACCCCAAAGCGATCTATGGTGATTGTCTGTTTGTGACAAAGCAGAAGAATTGTTGCAAACAGTTGTTCTGAAACAAACCAACATGTGATAGCAGCTTTAGTATGCAGCAGCGGTGGCAACAGCCAAGCTTTCTTTTCCTGGTTCAGATTTTACTTCTCATTTTGACCTATGCCACTTAGTATGAAATTTTCGTAAATCTCTCGATTTAGCAAGTACATGATGAAACAAGGTGGAAAAGAAAAAGTAAACATAAAACTAATTGTTAGTAAAACTTAAATGCCACTAATCTTTAAAATATGTGGGATTAATATAAGGAGGAATTTTTGTTATTACCTGATAGATTTTACAAAGTTGATTTTATTCTCGAATTTGGTATATAATTATGCATTCTACTTTACAGATTTATTTTATTCTTAGAATGTTTTCGATTCCCTTTGCAGATAGGTCCTTAAAATTTTTCATTAATGATCCTTAAAAGTACTTGATTTTAGTGTGCAGAAATGTATATGAACCCTGCAAATCTC
This sequence comes from Stegodyphus dumicola, assembly GCF_044657685.1. NCBI lineage: Eukaryota > Metazoa > Arthropoda > Arachnida > Araneae > Eresidae > Stegodyphus > Stegodyphus dumicola. Next base: position 179,340,201 of record NC_140776.1, on the reverse strand, counting down.
TTGTAATTCAGGTTTGCCAAAAGTATTATGAATGATAATCTTTTGCAAAGTAAATGATGATGATGGAAAATTTCATCTTATAAATTTGGAATCCAGAGATCCCCTTCCCCCAAAAGAAAATTTCATGGTTTCCTAAGGGAGGGGGATGGTGCAACTTCAGATTTGCAGATTAGTAAGAAGTTCGTAAAAATGAAATTTTTAATGCAAGCAACTTATAAGAAAATTGTTTTATAAAGTTCTGCTGCGAAGTTCAGTAGTTTAGCAGTAAAGCTAGATATGTGGTCTTGCTGTTTACCTTATCAAGCATTAGGAATGGAAATATTCTTATAACTAATGAAAAAAGTAAATCTTACCACAGCCCTAAAAAAGTCTTCTTTTGATAATATGATTTTGTTATCATTATTTTTTTCTTTCTTCAAAAGTGGAGTGATGTGACTAATATTGCCTGCATTTTTGTCTTTTATGCTGAGTGTGCTTATCTCATTTCTGTACATTCCTTGTACTTGCAACATTATTAATCAAGTTATCCTCAAGTATTATCCTCAAGTTATCCTCAAGTTCTTTCGTATGTAAAGTTTTTAATTTCATAATTCTGTTTATAAGCTATATGCAAGAGCACATCTTTAGCTCTAAGAGAGAAAGAAATTAAAATGGATTCACAATGATTGAATATGTGGAGTTGCCAACTCTTTTTAATTCAGGCAAGAGACCCCTCCAGTTTCGGACAGTACTCCTGCCAATTCAGTTTATGACACATTTCTTCCAACTTTTTTTATTCTTATATTTTCTCATAATTTTTATAATACAGTCAAAAGTCGTTAATCCGAACTCGTCGGGACTTCGCGATTCCGGATTATAGAACATCAGTTTAAATCTGGTAAGATGGCATGCAGAAATTATAAAGTTTAAAATATCAAACCGTAATTTATGAAATAAAGAACAATTATGATAATTAAGACACAATAACATGCCGAATAAATACTAATTCAGAAGTCAAACAACGCTGTTTTTTGTTGTTTGACTTCTGAATTAACAATTATGATTTAAAGGGTATCAAAATTTACAAAAAAAAGCTTAATATTTATTTGTTTACTTTATTAAACATTCTTTCAATGTAAGTTGTTTAAGTTGCTTCGTTATGTGATAATACTTTCTCTTTAATTCTATAAACAGACATAATTTCTTGTTCAGTACGTATTTTGCGCATGCACACACGCATATTCGCAGCCGTAAAGGTCTTACGTGCATGCGTCAAAGAAAATGCGCAGAAAGTTTATAGCTTTGAGGTCCAGATTATGGTTGTCCGAATTAACGACTTTTGACTGTACTTCATTATTTGCAACAACAAAAAAAAAAAAAAAAAAAAAAATTGCATTTGAAACATCATGCCACTTGGTATAAAAGTGGCCACTAGATTATATATATAAGAAAGCCAAGCTTGTTTCATCAGTGAGACATTATAGCACACTTCTGTTCTGTGTATGAGAGAACAGGTTTTCAATGACCATCTAACACTGCTGCAGGCCATATGGCATATATTAGGCAATGAGCACAAACAAGATTGAGGCTGTTATTTCATTGGTCTCGATGAAATAATAATGATCTGTGATTTTTCACATGGTTTCAAGAAATATTTTAGGAAATTTTGATATTTTATCTTAGTTATGTTACCAAAAAAGTTAAAAATATTCATGTACCTTTCAAAAATCATACACAGATGACTTTCCTTCTATTATTTCGTAAAGGAAATGTAATACATTTGCTATGGTCACTGTTTGTCATTGCGATTTTTCGATTTCACATGGTGGAAGAGCCAATGCATGCAGACATCTGCATGCAGAAAATCTCAAGAATGCGAGTCGTGTTAAAAATTAAATTCTGTGGAAACAAAAGACCAAAAAGTTATTAATGCAGAATGCCATTCTCTGCCTTTTTACTGAAGGACAATATTTGCCACTGAATGCATTGGATCATGCTACAACTTTATTTAGAAAAATGTTTCCTGATAGCAAAATTGCTAAGAAATACTCAAGTACAAGGACAGAAATGGCTGCAGTTGTTAAAAAATGGGTATGAAAAATAAATCTGCAGTCTTGCATTAAAATAACTCCATTCTGTCTTTATATAGATAATACTGATGCAAATCTGTATCTAATTGCTGTACCTTTTTTCAATCCAGAGTCTTCAGAAATTGAGTGTTGTTTACTTCCTGTCCCCCCTTCAGGATGGGTGTATCATATATGCATCAGCAGCTAATCCTCTTGCAGTTTAGGGCAACTCACCTTGGAGATGATGTGTTGCACCAGTGCAAGCAACATTTGGGACTGATGCATATATGATATGACACACCCGTCTGCAGAGGATTTTTGTTTAAGACGCTCATGCGGGATGGAAGGGAATCGAAGGCAGTCACCGTACAGGATAGAGGTTTTGCATCGCTAAGCCTAATTTTATAAAAAAATTCAGAAAAAAGTTTCGCTTCTAGCATCGTAATTTTTCGTGTCATTTTAGATTATTGAGCTCTTATATATGTTAAAATTAGCATTTAATAACATTTTTTTCTTTATTTTACATGAAAATATACTTAAATATTTGCTTATCTTGTAAAATAATTTTCGGAAGCGCTATTCAAATTATTCCAAAGTTTTAATTGCTAAAATCCATCAATTAAGTTTTAAATGAATAAAACAATACAATAAAGATTATTTACAGTAAGAAGTAACAAAATGTAAAATGAAGACTATAGTAAATCTCGAAGCACGGAGAAGTATCACTTTCTAACTCTTTAGAAAATGAATCATCACTCTCATCTGCATTAATAAATGGTTCATTGACCATACGAGGGTATTCTTCCTCTGATAAATAGCACCTTTTCGCCATAATAGACTGGAGGTGAGGCTTTCCGAAATAAAAAAAAAAAGGAACCGGAAATGTATCTGAAGGGCGATGCAAAACTTAACAATACTCCACATGATAACCCTAAAAGCCCGCACATAGTAAAGGAAAAAATAGAATAAAAAAGGAAATTGGATATAAATCAGACACGCGAATGTTTTCATTAGCATACAGCTATTTAAAGAGCTCACCTCTGTTTACACTCTCCCCCACCCTCGCAAGAGCTGATGAGTAAAATACCAAAGCCAAGCAGAATATATCAAACTTAAGGTCAAGAACTTAAAACTGTGTTCATTTCAAAAGTAATGGACATAAGATGCCATGTAGTGGCCTTCAGGAAAACGTTCCAGCTTAAAATGCGTATACGCATCACCCGTCCTCTGAATGCAACCTCTAGCGATGCATGGATGGGACGCCCGGCTGTAAGAGACATTCTCAGGGAATGCGTATATGGGACGCCCGTCCTGAAAGGATTAATGGTAGGGTTGGAAAGCCGGTGTTGCAGGCATCATAAAGAAAAGAGAATTCAGATTTGCAAATTATGAGGTGTACCTGTCATATTTTAAATTTAGCTGTTGGAAAATGGCCAGGTTCTTTGCCAATAAGTGTGGATGAACACATTGTTGATATTTATTATTATTTTGTAAAGAGTTCAAAAAGGAAGGAAAAATTGAAGAAAAGCAACAGCTGCATAAATAAGAAAACGTTTTGAGTATGTATGTACAGGTAAATGCAGCTTATCTTTACAGAAATGTTTATCTTGAATCCTTGATCAATGGAACTACATGTATTTGAATTAGTAACTGAATTAATTAGTTACTGTTTTTAAGTTAACTCATTGTGAAAAAGTATATTTTCTTTTTGTGTATTTTTATCATTCAAAATATATATATTATTTTTGTCGTTGAGAAAATTCAGATTTTTGACTGTCGTAGGTTGGCAAGTATGAATATCTAAAGCTTACAGAGTTGAAGTAGTATTTGTAAAATATTGACAGATACAAGTCCAAAAGTTTTAAAGCATTATTATTATTATTTATTTTTTTTTTAACATGAAATTGTGTTCAGCAGAGGCAGTCTGTGAACCAAATTATTAGAGTTTGGAAAATTTTGCATACAGTTGAGAGAAGATTTCTTTAAAATATGCAATTTGCAAGTGGTGGAAATTATATTGGGAAACTGATTGGTGAGGGATGGAGAAAACTTGCAGCAGTATTAATGAACACTATCGCATGTGTTTAAAAATAGAGCAATGAAGATACTGCAGCATTTGATGGAGTTTTTAAAAATTTGATTTAATAAATCAAATGATGTAATATTGTTTGCCCTCTTGATATTCCATAGCTGCTAACTCTTGATTTTACTGGAAGATCCCTTTCCCATCTTCTGGTAAATCAACAAATTTCTCTGTTTTTAATTTAAACCTTTAATAAGGTTAAATTTTCAGTTATAAAGGAAATTTATTTATTGAAACTTGTGCAAATTTCATTAACCTATCCCTAATGATTTTGAACCTAAATTTTCTTATTAATGACCTAAAATGGGTATTATTAATTTCAGTGAACTGACATTGAAAAATGAATATGGTTTTAATTCTCATTATTTTATAAATTAATTCATTATTATTTTTTTATTTAATTTTATTAATCAAATTAATTCTCATTAAAAGCTAATGTTTTTGATAGCTGTGTAGGGGATATAAATGCTGAAAAAAATTACTAAACTTTACTACTGTTGCCTCTAAGCATAACCTACGTAGTTGCTTTAATAATGATATAAATTGTAATTGTACACAAGGGTTTAATTGCATGGGAATTGTGTGTAGAAACAACAAGGTAGTAATTCATGAAATGAATAGCTTTGCAAAGTAGAACTAATAATTCAAAATCAGTCAAACAGGGCTAAAGAAAATACAAGCTGGGTCCATGCTTTTGAAGGAAACATTGCTATTTTGAACTTGTTTGGGAGCTGAGTGGATGATATATGACTGCTGTTTGGATCCAATCCTTAAATCTAATGTTTTAAAACATTTAAGTAATTTTCTTTTACTTTTTTAAAATAATAAGCCAAGTAATTTGAAGTGTACATTAATTCTTCTGAGATATCTTAATTGTGTTCCAGAAAAATGCAAGGTTTATTACATTATCTCTTTACATGCTGTAGTATGTACTTCAATTAAGACAAATTACAGAAGTGTTGGGGATTTCCGTAAGCAAAATAGATCATTGCATAAATGTTTAAAAAGTACATGTATTCAGAAATACTTTCAATTGAGAGTTAAGTTTGCAGACTACTAAGTGATATTACTGATACTTACGCATTAGTGCAATTATATTGGTTAAAATTGTCAAACTAAGAATGCCCCAAATATGACAACCATATCATTAAAAAACTTATCAGAATCTTGAAATAGCATCAAATTGATGAGAAGTTATGAAAACCTAAATATGGAAATGAGAATATCATTGAAAAATTTAAGATAGTCTGCTGATGACGTTTTCAAAATATGCAGAATCATCAGATTGCAAATAGAATGATTTATTTGGTTTATCTTTCTAAGAAGATGGAGTAAGTGTCCATGTTATATGTGGTGAAAATCAACCATGCAGCGAGGCTATTCTGGAATTGATCCCAAGTTGAACTACCAGTGTTCAGCAGTTTACCACTCTACTGCTCTTTATGCACTAAAAAGCTAAGATTCACTATTATGTTAAGGTGCCATACTTTGCACACTTTAGAAAGTGCATCTCCTGTTGTAGCCAGAAATTTTCATCAACAAGCTCTCATTTACGTTTAAAGGTTTATATTTTCATACAGTATTGGCCTTTATGTAGGCTGCTGAAATAGAGGAATTAAAGTAATTGAAAATTTTCTGTGCAGGATGATCATATGTTAACTGCCAGTTTTAATTGAAGGCAATTTTTCAGTACTAAAAACTAATGCTGATGCATTTTATTTATATTTCTTTCAAGTTCTATATTAATTGCGGCAAAACTTAGACGAAATATGTTTATTTGAAGAACCAACATTAGAACAATATACAGCATTTCTAATGCAGAGTGATTTCCATATAATAAAAAAATATTTTAGTAGTGCTTTATAAAGATTAACCTGTATCTTGTACTTTCACTGGTTTTCTTTTCACCATTTTCTTGAAAGATTTGAAAAATCTGGAAAGTTTACTGCTTGATTTGTCTGATCCATCTAGAACAGAAAGTCTGAGTAAGTTACACAAATAGGATAAAAGATAATAAATAACGTCTGGCAATATGTATTCTGAAAATGATTCTTCAACGAACTCGACTAAATGTTCTTACTATGCGTTGAAATTAGACTGTATGCATATACTGCTGCTGCACAGACTATTTGAAAAAAATGGCTATGATTATTGATTACAGAGATGTTCCAGTTATATAACTTTTCAAAATAAGATATGAAACTTATAATTTTGTTGAAGCTTTCCATCTAGTTAATTATTTCGAACTTTTGCTCTACATCAACCATATAAAACATTAGGCTTTATATTTACACTGCTTTACATTGAGTTTTGAAGCAATTTTCATAATAGCTGTAAGTAGATTTATCAGATTTATAAATATTTAAGAAAACACAGCTTGTTGCCATTTTCTTTATGTAATACAAGGTTATTTTTTGTTTCTTTGTTTAAATGCTAATGGCAAAGTACTATCTACCTAAGATGAGAGATGCATTCGCGGAGAATGTTTTTGTGAACTGGATCATTTGCAGATACATATTGGAAACGTCTATGTATGAGATGAATTGAATTCATTATCTGATTTAAAAGAAGTCATGTGAAAGTTTGATATTAACTGTACTTATAATAAGAAATAATTTGTGTGTTATGAAACTAATTGTTTTTAGTTAATAGTCATGAAGTACAGTAAAAACTGTTAGAATGCTTTCCATACATAAAGAATAAATACCCCCCCCTCAAAACAGCTTTGATTCACAGGTTACTGTCCATTTTCTCACATTTCAAAATTTGTATGCAGATTGTCAATAAAATGTCATCACATATTGTCTGGTAATCATTTATATTAACAAAAAAAAAAAAAAATTATTCATTTACTCAGCGAGATTGTCAATAAAATGTCATCACATATTGTCTGGTAATCATTTATATTAACAAAAAAAAAAAAAAAAATTACTCATTTACTCAGCGAATAACGACTTACAGCCATAACTAGTGCTTACCTAAACTCAACCCAAATATGTTTGTTCTCGCTACATGCAAGAAATTTTAGAATAATTTCTTGCTATAGGCAAAGAAACTGGAATCTCTCTTTACTACATTTTGTGCTGTATTGATATTTTTTTAAGGGTAAAATGCCATTTTGTTATTGTAAAGCAGGGTTTCTTAAACTTTTTCCATTTGCTACCCCCAGGAACTCATTTACAAAAATTTTGTGGGACCCCATAAGTATTATGCAAATCTGACACACGGATTAGTGAAACTGTCAGTTTTTTCACTTGTACTGTAATATACTCTTGCAGTTTTAGGTCATTAACTTTAGTTTCTAATTTAAGACATAGAACAATGTTAAATAAGTAACGGACGAAATGACAGACAGCATCACATGCAAAGCAAGGAAAATGATTGTTTATGTTTTTGTGTTTTCTTTGTCTGTATTGTCTTATCTTTATCTATTTTCAGATACATTGTGAAAATATATTTTGTAATTATAAAATTATTATAAGTTAAAGAAATATCAAAACTGCTAAAATTTTTGGCGACCTCCTGCTACAGGCCCCCTGGGCCCACAGTTCAAGAAACCCTGTTGTAAAGTATAATTGATTTTTCAGCTGCACATTCCTCATCGAAGAAGTAATTCTTTCATTTTCATAACAATAAATGCATATTTAGTCTTCTGAAAAAAGGCAACCCATTTATCTGAATGAATTACTATCCCAGGTACTTGTGATCGTTGAAGTTGTAGTTGAAATAAAAAAAACCTCAGAAATCAGAAAAATCAATGCTTTCTGTTACACTCACCATGCAGAAAATCCATAAGTATCCTAGTATCCAAGAGTCATTTTTACTCAAAGAGGTCTGTCATAAGCAAGTAATGATCCCATTTGGAACTAAGTGCTTTATTACATCAAAGAAAATTGATATGCTTGCTGTTAATCACTTGGTTTGTTTTCCACGACAAGAGTGTTTTCTTTTCTTTTCTTTTTTTTTAAATGCTTTTGCAGTTTATGATATAAAAGTTTTAGCATTTTCATGTGGGCTATAGAGAATTTTTTATGTATTAAAGCTATTTAATCAACTATTCAATCAACAAGGAACAGAAAAACAAGTCAGCAAAGTTTGCCATTTCCTGCTCCGCATTCAATAGCAAATTAAAAATTTTTTATACCCTTATTTTATGTTATGAATGTGTGGGTTGTGGAAAATTGTGTTTTGAGAAGAATTAACCCGTGGTAAATGATCTCTAAATTTGAAATAAATTAATTAAGCTAGTAAATTGGATAAGTAATTTTCTGTGGTTCGTAGCCATATTTTAGTTAAAAAAATAAGCACATGTCTAATTACATCTTACACAACTTCATAACCTTAAAAGAAAAATTAGACTTGTAATTTAAAATATGAGAAATGCAGTATTTATTAAGAGAATGAACATTACCTCAACCAGGGAAAACAACTTTTTTCTTTATTTAAAATTTTAAATAACAGTACAATTTACAGAACTAGTTTACAATGAGAGGGGAAAAAAAAAAAAAAAAAAAAAACTGCAGAACTAAACTATATTACAAGATTTAATGATGAAATTTCAGTTCAAAAGAGAGAAAATAAATAATAAGGCATATTTATTGTATTTGCTTGGCACGTAATAATAAATACGATTTATTTTCCACTCATATTAATATTTAAATAATTTAACTTAAATCAAATTTCTGAATATTTTCTATCTTCTAAATTTTCATTGTATAACACTTTTCCGTTAACAGATATTGCAAGCAAAGTAATTTGAGTAAAAAAGAGGAACATTTCTGTAATCAGAAGACGGGAAATTGCCTTTACCAGTAAAAGCTTAACTGCCCGCATACTCGGAAATTGACGAATATTCGGATAGTCGAGCGTAACTGGAAAAAGAGGAGTGTGTTTGGGGGAGGTAGATTTTTCGGCTAAATAAATGCTTTTGACATTTCGATATGTGCATCATATAAAAAGTAGACCAACGGAACTGAAAAATATTCTGCTTAGCAAGCACAGTAAAACTCCTGTAAGTGTTATTTTAGTAATTTATCGTATACATGTCCCAGGCTCCATGAAACTTTAAATGTAATTTAAAAGCCAAAATAAACTGCTTTGAAACAATCTTATCTTTTTAAAATTATCCCTAAATATACGATAAATTACTTAATCTAGTAATTTAGATTAAGTAATTTACTGCCGTATGCGTCCCAGCCCCCAAGGAAAGCTTTAAATTGGAAGTCGTGGGAAAGGGTGGTTTGAGGTGAATATCTTATCTTACCGTTAAAAATGATCCCTAAATGTAAGATGAATTTCTTTTATCTAGTAAATCGAAGATTTTAGTCTTAGTGACAATTCACGGTTTTACTCTAAAGCCGAATTTTATCTTCCCAGCTCAAACTTCATTCATTACATTCATATTTAATCTACTAAATATGTGCTTCTTTGCCAACCACGAAAACATCTATGCAACCAGCCTGTTTGCCAGGATGTCAAATTATGAAGCTTCAGCATATAAATAATTTAAATCAGAATGTTTGTCACACTTCAGACAGGGAGAGTGCTAAATATCGAAGGATTTTGAAAAGGGAACGCAAAATAGTGCATTGCAAGTTGTATCTGGGTAATGAATAAAAGTGCATATTTCTTCAGTCAGTTCAACTAGTTAAAATTCTGACGCTAGCACGCAGTAACAGATATGCATTACTGCATGCCTAGGGTATCGATAACACTTGCATTTACACCACCGGACATCTATAGGAGAACTATTTCAAAGTTCGCTGTATCTGAAGACTCTAAAATTGCACTTTCACGAGATTGTTTATCTCGAACTTTGTCACGTTAGGTTAGAAAAGATATGCCTTTTTCGTACTATTTTTACACAGGATGTGGTTTTATAACCCGGGTGCCTGCTGACAAGTGTTTTTAACACCTGAGTCTTCAACTAGTTAAAAAATAAAAATTTTATAATCTTGTCCCCTCCCCCGCCTTTTTTTTTTACTTACAAAACAAAAAAAAAAAAAAAAAAAAAAAAAGGCGTTTATCCACTTACTGAAAAAGAATAATAATTATTGGCATGTATCTTGTGTCCACTGTCTATTTAAAATAACTATATGAGATGCGTATCAGTTTAAATAATTTGTAGAATTGAATCTGTATGTTAAAAATAAAATTAAGGGTCTGAAGGTGATTTAAAAGCAAATGGCATGGTCCTCTTCTTCGGTTGAGTAAGGAGTGCGCCAAAAAAATAATTACAGCTACTATGTATTTAATACAGTGAAGGTTTAGAAATAAAATTTTAGGTAGTCTTAATCTTCCCGGTAATATTTTATATTCATAGAAAATGAAATAAATTAATTTATGCCTGATGCCATTAAATTTGAATCTTGTAGTATAGAAATCAAGTTCTTGATTTCCTGGTCGGCATTTTCTGGTACAAAACGGTAGAGTGCATCCTATACAAAACCAGACTCCACTGTGAGATGTAGTATTATGAACAATTCTTTTTTGCTGGAAAAGGCAAATTTAAAGTTTATGTAGGCCACCGTATTGTATAAAATGTTGCAGTTTAAGCGATCTGGGATCATGAGAAAGGGGTGAAAATTGATTTGTAAATTAAAGTAACTTTTGAGCAAGTGGAATTTTTACCCATTCTATTGAGATAAAGATTAAGGAGTTGCTGTCGTGTCTATGATTAAACCTATTCAAATAGTTCCCCAATTTTTAACAGTTGAGCAAGGATAGCTGACAATCCCGTTACTTTCATCCCATAAAATAGACTAATGCATGGAAGATGTACGTATTTCTTCCCATATATTTTGCTTTACAGTAGTGTTCCACTTGCTGTTATTGTGTATTGTAAAAGCATTTTCTTTGTAAATGCCTAATTCGCATAAAATAGACTAATGCATGGAAGATGTACGGAACTATATTTCTTCCCATATATTTTGCTCTACAGTAGTGTTCCACTTGCTGTTATTGTGTATTGTAAAAGCATTTTCTTTGTAAATGCCTAATTCGCATAATAAAATTATTTATTTATGTCCTAAATAATGTAACTTTTTATATAATAAATATACATGTGTATTTCTACTGTAGACTTTTCTAATGTTCTTTTATTTCCCTAATGTAACTTCTACAAAGTATAGAATGCAATCGCCTATGATTAATACCAGGGCAAGGACCTACACTGGTTGCGTTCTGTTCTACAGGCTATATAGAGAGAATTGGAGTTCATATGCAAATTTTATTTTATTAATTTATTGGGAAATTTGGAATTAAACTTTTCGAAGATTGACACAAACACCACACAATTTCCATGAATGTTTGCAGTGGCGTCCCACCAAGACTGCTTGAGGGGACGAATGGCATAATGTTGTGAATAGTAGTCATTTCTACTCAGCAATGATGAATATGGATTCGATTCTAGAGGCAATATACCTGTAAACGACCCGCAGTTTGACGTGCTAACAGCATCGATAACCAATCACGCTAGTATATGTAATAGGCTCAATGGCGGCACGCTGATATGTTGATGAGGAGCTTGAACTTATAACACTAAATTTCGGGCCATGCAGTATTATGGGAGCATGCCAAATGACATTTTCCAGCAGGATAACATGCCCATATATTATTGATATCATCAAACATTCTTTGTAAGTGTAGAGGTGATTTTTTTTGTTAGTACAGTCCCCAAATATCTCCTGTATTGAGAATTTCTGGGACATGAATTGTCATCACGAATGTTAACTTGCGCTTTCGCATTGAGGTTGAGCTTTTATCATGACAAAATCAAGTTACACCTGTCACTGTTATGCGGCAGATATTTTAATCTACTTATTCATGTATACATAAAGATTCTTTCGATTGTTCTGGTGCATTAGTTTGTATATCTTTTGTCTTACACATGATCATTTCTTCCAACATTTATAGTGTAAAACTTAAAAGCGTTCAAATTTGGTATGTCATATTCGCATTTATTCAACTGCATCATATACATGTGGCAATAATAGAACATTTAACTAATCATTTGCCAATAAAAGGCAATTTGAATTTTAAAGAATACTTTTAATACTCCAGTATAATATTTCGTCACAATTTCATGCACCGAGAAGTACTTTTCTTAAAGGCAGTGTCTAAAAAACTAAAGGAAGTATTGGATCAACTAGATTTCATAGTTAATTTCATTAAAATGAGACCGATGAAAGCCGAATTTTGTAAGAACTTGTTCATGTATGGGCGCAGACTACGCACGTTTATTTCATGCAGAAATGAGATAGATGTCACGAGGAAAGGTTTTTTTTAATCGTTTATTGCTATTGAGAAACAAATGTTTTTAGAAAACATTTGAAAAACGATACACATACATCGACTAATCCATGAAAAGTGTTTATCTATCAAAGTATGTGTAATGGAAAAGACCAACGACACATAAAAGAAACATACATAAAAATATTCCCTACATTCAAGATACAAACAAGGCAATAATTTCTTTAATAATCGAAAATTTAACAGCCATAGAAGAAGATTTTGAAATATATTTTATAGTGTTAAATACTGAACAGTTCGATTAGATAAGAAATCCGCATGTTTCTTCCGATATCTCTCTACCTGAATGGAGAAGTGATGTCGCTGTCTTCAGATCGTGAATTAAAATTGAAGTTCGTTGAATATACTCTTGAAAAATTCTGAATCTCTGTTAACCTTTCATTGCGTACTACAACTGGAAATTCAACAAAATAAGTTGTAGGCTATTTACATAGGCCTAAAGGAATATGGAGGTACAATTTTGTGAAGCTTGGCAGTTACCATTTTGATTCTGTGGGTGTTCTCTGAGCGGGAACACTGCACCACCAGAGCTCTGAGAAGTGTGTCTAAGCGAGCATCCATCCCAGTGAAGCACGTCAATTAGCAGAAGCTTTTCATTTGAATGTAGAAATACTGTATGTAGCAAATATTTTATCCAATAGATGGTAGTATCTGCAAGCTCCTTTGGTAATTGTCAATGCGCATGCGCAGCCTGAGTGTAGGAAAAAGTATGTTATTAGGAGAATGAGCTATCGTTAAGAATGTTGCTGCGCGTCTTTCGCTGTGTAAATAAAAGTATATTTTTGTAACATAGATGTTCTTTACTCTCTAATGCGAAACACTAGGTTAGTGCACGAATCTGGACTGATTCAGAATCCATTTTTATTCTGTGGATCACCACAATAAAAGTGGCGTCAGTCTAACAGGACGCATTAGTTAGGTAAAGGACACTTTTGATCGTTTAACAGCAGAAATGGAAGCCTTGAAATTAAGAAGAGTACCACTGAGTGCAGCCTTCACGAAAGCATATGATAGCTCAATGGACATTTGAATGAGTCAGAATTGAACAGTGATGTTCTGTTACCGTCCCTGGAAATTCTGGAAGATAAAGGAATTGGACTACGACAGTTGGATGAAATCTCCTATTGAAATCGAAAGAAGTTTCGCAAGAAGAATATACTAAAGAATTTGAGTCATGTGAGACTTACAAGGAGAAATTAATAGCAGCCAGGATGAAAGTGAAGCAAGTTACTGTGAAAAATAGAGAAAAATTTACTGACTCATGCATCGGTAAACGAAACCAGAACTGTTGATTCAAGAACAACGGCAACGAATTTGAAGCTTCCGAAAATAAATTTGATTGAATTTACATGTGATCCACGACAATGGTTGAATTTCTGGAATACTTTTAGTAAGATACACGAAGATCCAGTCCTAGATGATCATTTGAAATTCGTATATCTGATCCAGGCTACAGCTGCGAAATCGAAAGCACGGGAAATAGTGCAGAGTTTCCCGACAACTAAAGAAAATTATCCGAAAGTCATCGAACATTTAAAGAATCGTTTTGGACGTGAAGATATTCTTATACAAGTGTACGTTCGGGATTTATTGAATTTGTGTTGATAAATAATAATGCAACCATAAAGGACTTTACGCTATCATCGTTGTACGACAGTTTAGAAACAAAACTGCGTGCTCTGGAATCTCTCGGTGTGACTGAAGATAAATACGCTAGTGTTATTTTTCCGTTAGTTGAATCTTGTCTGACCCCTGACATCTTACGCGCATGGGAGAGGGAACGGAAGAGCTCGTCACAACAAGGTAAGAGCGATCTTGAATCTATTCTTCTGTTTTTGAAAAATGAAGTGATATCTGAAGAGAGAATTAAATTAGCGCGTTTTCTTTTGATAAAAGTAGAAAATCTAAAAGTTGCATTAATGCTGAGTGTTTTGTATTAGCTGAGAAATGCTTGGCGCCAGAGCGGAATGTTGGCTAATGGCGCATGCTCCGTCGGAATTGGCACTGAAATGTATTCTGTGAGAAACGTGATTTATGGTACATTCGAAGTTGCGATTTATATGTTACGCTGTAAGGTGAAACCTAGCGCCTGAGTGTCGCTATGGAAAATAAATGTATTTAAACTGTGGAATGTGTGTGGAGTTATTTTATTACGATATACAGCTATCGACGGGAAATAGAATAAGTCATTTCAAGTTTTGTGGCCGATCAGAGCCGGAAGAGCTAATAAAGTTTATGATAGTGCGAATTTACTTTCGGTTTGTGAAATGAAGAATTATATAGAATAGTTCAAGATTGAAGTTCTGTAGAAACAAAAGGGTAAGTACCCTCCTCCTTTTTGAAGCTCATTGTACCATTTCGAAGCTCTTTATTAGTTTATTGACTTTTGCTAATTGAAATGTCACTAAAGGAGATATTAGCGGAAAAACGTACATTAAAAACACAGTTAACAAAGTTAAAACAAAAGGTTGTAGACGAAAATGTCCAAGGAAGTGACTTGGAAGTACTAAAGAATAAATTTAAAGTGATTGAGACAGAAATAAATTCTAATTTCGATTCTTTGTTCGGGTTATGTACGGAAGAAAGTATTGACGCTTATGTAAAAGAGAAAGAAGAGATTGACGATATTCTCTTAGATGTAGAAGTCGAATTAAATCGTAAATTAGCTAAACTTTCCAAAGAAATTAAATCGGAGCTTTCGGTTTGCACCAATACTGAGAACAATGTTAAATTACCGAAAATTAATTTGCCAACGTTTTCGGGTAACTTACATGAGTGGCTTTCATTTAAAGATATCTTTTTAGCCAGTGTTGATTCAAATCCTAATTTAACAGATGCAGTCAAATTACAGTACTTAAAATCTGCGCTAAGAGGTGATGCTTATCGTATTGTGCAGTCAATATCCATAGTTGACTCTAATTATAAATTAGCCTTTTCATTACTAGAAGAAAGGTTCTCTAAATCACCGTGAACAAGTGTATGCTCATCTGAGACGATTTATGAATATGCATCCTATGCAAAATGAGTCTGCGTCAGCAATATTAAACTTAATTAACATTACAAATGAATGCGTGAGATCACTAGAAGTTTTAAATCAGTGTTAACAGTTTTTCTTCCAATGTGTTTGCATACATTTTAGGGCAAAAATTAGATTCTAACACCAAAATATGGTGGGAAAAAAAATTAGAGAAAGAAAATTTGCCTAATTTAACAGATCTTATAGAATTTCTTAAAGATCATGCAAGAACTCTCAACGCTTCAAATAGTGTGACTAACACAAAAAAAGTTACACATAGAGTTACCGCTGTCGTTTCTAACGCAAATGTAAAACACATACAGAATTCGTGTAGGTTATGTAATTTGAGCAATCATAAGCTTTTTAATTGTCCTAAATTCCAGAAATTAAGTGTAAAAGAAAGGGTAGAATTTGTGAAAAAACAGAATTTATGTTTTTGTTGTTTTAATTTGCACAGTGTGAGAAATTGCCGTTCTAATTACTTGTGCAAGAAGTGTAAGAAAAAACATAACTTTCTCTTGTGTTATCAAAACGAAAATAATTCCGTTGGAACCACAGTAGAAAGAGCAGACACTTTAGATCAGGAGTTGGGTGATCAAAACAGCAATGCGTTAAATGTACACGCACCTGCATTTCAAGCTAAAACTCAAAACGAAACCTTTACAGCCGCTACGGGTACTAAATACTAACAGTGGGAAAAACGTGATTTTATCTACTGCCTTTGTATTCATTGAGACTAACGATGGAACTTTAATTAAGGTGAAAGCGTTATGTGATAGTGGAAGTTTTTCTTGTTTTTGTACCACTGAATTAGCGGATATACTTAATTTAAAAAGGGAAAAGACAAATATTTCGGTTTGCAGTATATCAGGTATTTCAACTACGATAAAAAGAAAAGCAGTTACCCTTATCTGTAATCAGGAACAAACGTATAAAAGAAAACTAGAGGTTTTGGTAATTCCAAAAATAGCAGGTTTAACTCCCGCAAAGTGTATTGATGTTAGTAACCTTGCGATTCCTGAGAAGGTGAATTTAGCGGATCCGGAATTTTATAAACCAGAGAAAGTAAACCTGTTGCTCGGTGCGGAAGTTTTTTTATGATATGTTACGAGCTGGTAAAATCTATGTTCATAACACAGGCTTGATATTACAAAATAGTGTGTTTGGATATATAGTTAGTGGAAATGTAAATGATTCACAGAGAAATAATTTATCGTATTGTGGGTTAATAAATGATAATTCAAAGAGTGAACTGAAATTGTTTTTCGACCTAGAATCATTAGGCATTAAAGATGATCCTTATTGTCATGATGAAGACAAAGCATTGGAAATATTTAATAAGACAGTTTGTTTTAAAGCTGGTCGCTACGAGGTTACTTTACCTTGGAAAAGGGACTGGAGGGAATTAGCTGATAATTACCGAGTAGCGGAAAATAGATTAAAAACTCTTGCAAAGCGAATGAATTATGACAAAACGCTGTTTTCTACATATAGTGAAATATTAGATGATTATCTCAAGCAAGGTATCATTGAAAGAGTGTCAGATGGAAATATACCTATCGGTAAACCAGTATTTTACCTACCACACCAACCGGTATTTAGAGAAACCAGTGCTTCAACGAAGACTAGAATAGTGTTTGATGGCAGCACACATGAGTTCGGACAGCTATCACTGAACGATTGTCTATGGACAGGGACAAATTTAAATCCTAATATGTTCCATCTGCTAATTAATTTCCGATTAAATAAAGTTGCAATTTCAGCGGATGTAGAAAAAGCATTTTTGCAGATTGCTTTGTCAGAAAAGGATCAAGACGCAGTGCGATTCCGGTTTGTGGAAAATACACAATTAAATGATCTAAAACTAGCGACATATAGATTCAAGCGCGTAAATTTTGGGATTAAGTCAAGTCCGTTTTTGTTGGCTTTGTACAATTAAAGAACACATTAGAAAATATCGAGATGAGCAGCCAGATGTATTTGAAATATTGAATTCTTGTGTTTATGTTGATGATTTTATTACTGGACAGGACAGTGTAGAAGAAGCTCTAAGCTTATCGCGAGAAGCTAAACAGATTATGAGTGCAGCAAATATGAACTTGCGTAATTGGGTATCCAATGATTCTGAGTTGATGAGAAAATGGGAAAAGGAAGATTTCGAGATCCATCCACATAAAATCAGTGACTCAAATGAGACACTTAAGATCTTGGGAATATCTTGGGATACTAATGAACAGTCTGAGTATAGAGACAGACAGTTTGATGGAATTCCTTAAGAATAAGCGTAATACGAAACGGTTTATCTTGAAAACTGCCAGGAAGATTTTTGATTCCTTTGGGTTAATAACTCCATTTACTGTTAGACTTAAATTCTTGCTACAAGAACTTTGAGTTCGAAAATTGACATGGGATGATGAACTACCTACAGATATCTGTCAAGAGTGGGCAAAGTGGTGCTGTGAGTGTCATCATCTAAGTAAAATTGCAGTTCCAAGATTCATTTTGAATCCCGAAGCCGATTCCATAGAGATCCATTGCTTTTCAGATGCCAGTCAGAGGGTCTACGTAAAACTGCGTAAGCAAGAAGAAATTTCTGTGAGTTTCGTCGCATCAAAATGTCGTGTTGCACCTGTGAAAAGAATTACGTTACCTCGTCTTGAATTACTTGGTGCATTACTAGCAGCCCGTTTAGGTTCTGGAGTGAAAAAATTGCTCGATCAAAAGAAATCCTCGAGAATATTTTATTGGACTGATGCCAAAATAGTGTTATGCTGGATTAAAGGTACCAGTACCAAATGGAAATCTTTCATCGCCAACAACGAGATTAGGAAGTTAACACAGCCGACAGAGTGGTTCTATTGTCCAACAAAAGAGAATCCAGCAGATGTTATGACGCGTGGTGTTCAAATTGACTTTCTTGTGAACTGTTCCAAATGGTGGTCATGCTGTGACTTTTTAACATGCTCAGAGATTCCTCATCACGACTTATCATTTGAGGTAGTTGAAAAAGTGTTTTTCCAAATGAACTTAAAAAGGACAATGAACTGCATAACGATTCTAACTTAGTTTTAATTGCATGTAATGAAGCAAACCTCTTTAATGATATTCTTAATTTGTCTTCTAATTATACTAAACTTATTCGTATTGTAAGTTTCATTTTCAGGTTTATCCATAATCTTAAGAACCCTCAAGTAAGGAGATATGGAGTACTTACTTTAGAAGAGATAAAGGATGCTGAGGTGTATATTTTATTAGAGGCCCAAAAAAGTGAGTTTAAAGACGAAATAAATCAATTAAAAAGAGGTAAGTGTGTAAATCTCAAAAGTACTAGTGTAGAACTCAAAAAATTGCAAAAATTGGTTGAGTGTCCAGATGATAATTTAGAGAGTTTTTATACCACTGAAGGTATAAAGTGGAAATTTATTCCTCCATGTCGCCAAATTTCGGCGGAATTTGGGAGGCAGGGGTTAAATCATTTAAGAGTCATTTGAAGAGAGTTATTGGTAATCAGTGTTTAACTTTAGAAGAATTTTTAACTGTTTTAACTGAAATTGAAGGAGTATTGAATTCAAGACCTCTTACTCCAATTTCAGCTGATTACAATAATTTTGAAACTTTGACCCCAGGTCACTTTTTGGTTGCTAGACCTATCACAACTCTAGCTGAGCCAGATTCCAACATAAATGAGAACAGACTTTCTAAATGGCAAAGAATCACTAAGTATACACAAAAAATTTGGAAATTATGGAAACGTGATTATCTTAATAATTTACAAGAACGTCACAAGTGGAAATTTTTAAAGGATGACGTTCAGTTGGGAACTCTTGTATTAATAAAAGATGAAAATTTGCCTTCAACCAAATGGTTAGTGGGGAAAATAGCTGAGGTTTTTCATGGTAGGGATAACAAAATAAGAGTAGTAACTGTAAGATTGCTTAATCAGCATTTGCTGAAACGAAATGTTCGAGATATATGTATACTTCCTGTAGAATGAGGGTTTATTTCTATTATAAACTGGTATTTGTTGTAATAATTTGAATGTATATTTTTCAATATTGTGATTTGTTATTGTGAAGTAATTTATTGTAGTGCCTTTATATTTACATTTATTTACATAATAGTTTTGAAATTGTTAATTTCAACGCCGGGAGTGTTTTGTATTGTCTCAGAAATGCTTGGCGCCAGAGCGGAATGTTGGCTAATGGCGCATGCGCCGTCGGAATTGGCACTGAAATGTATTCTGTGAGAAACTTGATTTATGGTACATTCGAAGTTGCGATTCATATGTTACGCTGCAAGGTGGAACCTAGCGCTTGAGTGTCGCTATGGAAAATAAATGTATTTAAACTGTGGAATGTGTGTGGAGTTATTTTATTACGATATACACCTATCGACGGGAAATAGAATTAAGTCATTTCACTGAGTCTAATATTCCTACTTGTAATGATTCGTATACAGGAGACAAATTTAAAGAAAATGCTCCTCTTAAGAAAGTCGAGGAATCTTGTTTATTTTGTGATAAACCACATTTAACAGAAAAATGTTTTAAAGCTAGTACTCTTACAAATCACGATAAAAAGTATTTAATATTTAAGAAGGGTGTATGTCTACTGTGCTTGGGAAAAAAAAAAAAAAAAAAACCGTCTCTCGTATTTGTAAGTCTAAGGTTAAGTGTTTAATCTGCCAGAAAAGGCATTTGGCAGTAATGTGTCAACAAGTTCCTTCTCAATTGAAAGAGACTAAACAAGTAGAGCCCGTATGGAAAAATGAAGTCAATGTTTTGGTTAGCAGATCCGCGCAGATCTGATGTGTTATTACAAACATTAATCGTAAGAGTAAAAAATTTGATGTGTACACCACATGACTTTCTTGTACGCAATATTAAATTATACGCATTTTTTCTTGCATTTCATTTAAACTTATTGGATTAAATTAAATCTACTTCGCCGACAGCGCATAAACCACAATAGAATAAATGCATTCTTTAAAATTCACTCTAGTATTTCTTTACCACAGCAACACTCTGGCGCTATATTCACTTAACAGTATTACATTTCGTTCATATTATAACTCAGAATGCACAAAATTTATATCATTTAAACAATTATCTAATCGTTGCCACATGTTCTATTCAAATACTATAAATAAAGCTAGAATGATGTATAAGAGAAATTAAGCAAATAAAACAAAAAAGAAACAGTTTTTCACAGACGATTGAATATTTCTCATTCAATTAATTCAGTTCTCACTTCGCGAGAAGGCAAAAATACACAAAAACTCAAAATATCTATATTAAAAATTACGAAGTAAATCTTAACACTTATTTCCTCGAAAAAATTCAAGAAAGGATTAAGCAGGATTTATTTGGCAATAATAAATGAATGCGTTATCTTCGTTGTTGCGAAGCTAAGTTTCTCTAGATTGGCAACAAATCCACTAGTCTCCTGTTTCAAATGTAAACATCAATGGCCGCCATTAAAAAAAGGCTTAGCGGCACTTAGACAACTTTAAAATTGTTGATAATTCTAAAAATATTGCATACAGATTTACTAAAGGCATAAAAACCTTAACAGGAAGATAGAAACAACATAATTCAATCATTTTTAAAGCAAAAAATGTACAATTTACAAACACATAATTGTAAAGAAACAGAGATCACTGAGCCGGGTAACAGAGTGGATATATATATAAATATATTTATATACGTTTGGTGCGGCCGATTGCACGAGGTGCACAACTGCATGTTATAGCAGTCCTACATAGAAAATTTCAACGTTCTGAGGCTACTCGTTTTTGAGTTATGCGAGATACGTACGTACGTACGTTCGTACAGACGCCACGAAAAAGTTTCTTCAGAATTCATTTTAAAGCAGTTTTATTATTTTTTTGGAGAAAACGAGTCTTTTATTCTGTCCTTACGTACAGATATCACGCAAAAACATCGTTAAATCGCATTCGATAGCGGTCAAAATGGATATTTTCGTTGAAATATGCTGCCTGAAACTTTTCGCGATTGCAATACTTCCTTTTTACTTCGTACAAGGAAGCAAAAATGGCACCAGGGAAAGGATAGTCAGATTTATAGATACGGATTATGAGTGAAGTTATTTAACGAAAGATATTGCAGATTCTTTGAAAAGTAACAGTGTTGGTGAAGTGAAATTAGTTCATAAATTATTCGGAGGTGTAGAAACAAAAGAAAAATTGCATTCTAAATATCTAGTTCATTTGAGTAGCCTTGGTAATAAATATGTATGTAGTTATTACCATTGTTTAAGTGAATCTGTTCTGATGTAAAGAAAATACCTAAAGGTCCTTGGTTGAAAGAACTTCGTAAATTAAATATTCAGATGTCAAATGTAGAGGGTAATGCTCCCGAAAACAAAAGTGACATTAAATTGTTGATAGGTTCTGATATTGCTGGAAAAGTATTCACCTGAAATATTAAATGTTTACAAAGTGGTCCGGTCGTGATGGAAACACGTTCGAGATGGATTTTAATGGGTAAAATTCAGCGAAGGAATCTTCGGGTATAAATGATTCTCATGCATGTGTTTCTTTATTGCTAAACGAAAGATCAGCACAAAACTTGTGAATATCTAGTTCATTCCTAGATGGCATAATATTGATAGATCGGTTAACGAAGATGTGAGTCTTCATATTTTCAGCGATGCCAGCAAGCATGCCTATACTACCTGTATTTTCTTAAGAGTGAAGACCGAAAATAAGGTTTATCTAAATTTTGTGCAAGCACGCACTAGAGTTGCGCCTTTAAAGAGTGCATCCATTCCTCGTTTGGGATTATTATCCTGCTTAATCGGAGCACGCTTGGGACGTATGTTCTTTTCAGATTTGAACATGCGAAATTTAAGAACATTCTTCTGGACTGACTCAACAACCGCTTTGCTGGATCCAGCGAAACGTACGATTGGGAACTTTCGTTTGGAATCGTGTTCAAGAAATCAGAACACTTTCAAAGATAGAAGATTGGCATCACATCCCTTCGGAGCTGAATGCAGCCAATCTCCCATGATATTCAGTTAAACAGTTTTTGCTGTCGAAACGGTGGGAGGGCCCATCATGGCTGTTAGAACCAGAATCGTCAAGGTCAAGAGACACCGATTTTGCCGGACGAAGAGATCATAAATTCAGAAAGGCGTAAATCAGTATTGACAAATCTTAACAAAGATTCTAAACCTGATAATTGGTATTACAGGTACTTTTCATCTATAAAGAAAATTGTACGCATGTTAGGTTCGATTCATAGGTTTTACTTTAAATTACGAAGAATTACAAACGAAACCTCCAAAATTTTGTCAGTTTCGGAAATTGAAAGAGCTGAGATAACTCTTATGTTGCTGATTCAAAGAGATTCATTTAAGGGTGTGAATGATGATAAAATTAAAGACCTCAGACCTATAGTTGATCGTGATGGTTTGATCATAGCTAAACCTCTCCAGGTAGTGAAATTGTTCTACTGAAGATAACAAGAAGAAACGTGCTTTTTGGAACCTGGCGCGTGTCATAAAACTGATACCTGGTCGTGATGGACAATAAGACTTGCTCTCATAAAAACAAAGACTTCTGAGTGTCTAAGACCAGTACAAAGACTGTACAGACTTGAGCTGGATAATCCAGTCCAAAAGGATATGACTGAAAATATTCCCATGACTACCAGCAATGGTAGAACTGTGAAACCAGTGATACATCTGTGAAATGTTTTGTACTTGTTTGAGCACTTTGTAATAATTTGATTTATTTTTTATTTTTCTAGGTTTAGTATTATCTTTTAGCATGTCTAGAAATTATGGAATGCTGCATCTCCAGGTAATTTGTATTGCAATTTAATTAGAACATCTTGGTAGACATAATTTTATATTTCAATATTATATACTGTACTGTTATGCATATTATACTTAACAGATGTGTGAATTTACCTCCCAGTAAATTCAGGTGGGAGGAATATGTAGCAAATAGTTTATCCAATAGATGGCAGTATCTGCCAAGCTCCTTTGTTAATTGTTAATACGTATGCGCAACCTGAGTGTAGGAAAAAGTATGTTATTAGGAGAATGAGCTTTCGTTAAGAATGTTGCTGCGCGTTTTTCGCTGTGTAAATAGAAGTATATTTTTGTAACATAGATATTCTTTACTCTCTAATGCGAAGCACTAGGTTAGTGCACGAATCTGGACTGATTCAGAATCCATTTTCAAACCGTGGATCACCACACTGTATTATATCTCTGTAGCAGATTTAGCATGACCCAGCGTGTACCATGAAGAGGTCTGCTACTCTACATCCCATCCCCTTCATAAAAAAATCTTGGTGATATCATTTTTTTATGAAATAATGAGATAAATATATATATATATATAATGAAATATAATATAATATAAGATAAATATATATATATATAATGAATATAATATATATATAATGAGAAAAAAGTTCCAATATATATATATATAATGTTGTATGAACTTAAATCCATTTAGTGCGAATACAAGTTATTATTACTTGCGCAATTGCTGCAAAGTTAGTTAATAATAATTCATTTCCTAAACAGTATTGATTAATTGATTATATTATCTCCTAAGTTTAATTAAAGTAGAATCCATACTGGTAAGTTATATTTTGAAAGATGTTTTGAAGTAATTTGAAAGCAAAATGTTAATAATGTTTTAACGGGGACTGGAGTTAAATCATCACGAAGAATAATATTTCAATTGTAAAAGGAAAAATTAAAACATGTAATTATTGTCATTGATCGGAAATTAGTTGACTTTTCAAAAGGAACAAACCAACTCCCGTTCAATGAACAATAATTGATAAAAGTACGTAAATATGAAAGTGTTTCGTCTTTACTCGAGTTATAAGTTAATGCCAAACCGGCAATTCTAGTCAGGCCAAATATTTCCGCGAATAGTTGCTACTCAAAGAACTTATTCTCATGAAGCATTTTAGTCAATTCAATTTGTAGTAAAAATCAATTACTGTAGAGAAATCCTGTAAAACTCGAGTAACCGTCCCCGACACTATCATCTTTATGTATTTGAGTACTATATTATTTGTAGAAATTAAACATTGGAAATTGTCATTATGAAATCGAATTCAAAGTAAAGTTGAAATAAACATAGAAGATTATAAAAAAGATAAATAATGCAAACTTTGTAAAAACAAATCAAAGAAAACATAAAAAAATATAGAAAATAATATAAATAAGATCAGTGCATGTACATGAAGATATAAAGGCCAGAAAGGTATTAAGTAACTTACATTCTTTCTAGTGGGGGAGTTGGCAAAGTGTTCTCTTCGTGTCTGACTCAGAAGTGTAGGGTGTCCGAAAATTCTTATAACTCGAGTAAAGACGAAACACTTTCATATTTACGTATTTTTATCAATTATTGTTCATTGAACGGGAGTTGATTTGTTCCCCTTGAAAAGTCAACTAATTTCCGATCAATGACAATAATTACATGTTTTAATTTTTCCTTTTACAATTGAAATATTATTCTTCGTGATGATTTAACTCCAGTCCCCGTTAAAACATTATTAACATTTTGCTTTCAAATTACTTCAAAACATCTTTCAAAATATAACTTACCAGTATGGATTCTACTTTAATTAAACTTAGGAGATAATATAATCAATTAATCAATACTGTTTAGGAAATAAATTATATATATATATATATATATATATATATATATATAACATTTATGGAACAATTAATCAAATTAGATTTACAATAAAGAAAAATAAGCTCTTTCTGCATAAATACACAAAAAAGTACTTAACAATTATTCAAAATGTTCGATAGCCAAACTCAACAGCTAGAACCCGAGCCACTAATTAAAATCATCCCTTCCTGCAATCTCCTCACAAAATTCCAAGAATCACATTTCGTATAAAGCCACCTTTTTTTTTCACAGCACCGGATAGCTCGACTTCATTCAAAGAAAAGCAGAAGTCCATACAAATGTTGAGATAAGACCTTTATAAAAAAATTAAAAATAGAATAAATAGTTTAGTGCAGCGGTTCTCAACCTTTTGACTAACACATCATCTAAACAACAATTGAAACCCTTTAGTATCACCACTACAAAGAACAAAACTCAGATTACATAAATTTACGAGTGTTAGAGGAAAAAACTCAATTAGGATGTTGGGGGGTTTCAATTTTTGACTTTGCTTCTTTGTTTACCACCTATTTTCTTTTGCGTACCATCGGTTGAGAACCCCTGGTTTGGAGTACAGCCAACGACATAACATAGGAATTTGTTTTGAAACAAACTTTTTTGTATTATTGAAGGAAAAAAAATATGAAATCTCTTTTACTAGTACTAGGAAATCATGGTTGTACTCCAACTGCGCTGATGAAAATCCCCCCCCTCGTCCTGCTATAGTCCAACTGCGCCGATCAAAATTTCTTTCCCCCGTTGCCTACAGGGTAACAATTTGATTTTTCGAAGCCAACTGTAGCCAAGAGGAAAATAAAAATAAAGAAATATATATTTTATAAATGAATAGTGGATTTGTTGCCAATCTAGAGAAACTAAGCTTCGGCAACAACAAAGATAACGCCTTCTTTTATTATTATTGTGAATTAAGTCATGCTTAATCCTTTCTGGAATTTATTCCAGGAAATAAGTGTTTAATATTTACTTCGTAATTTTTAATACAGATATTTTGAGTTTTTATGTATATTTGCCTTGCCGTGAAGTAAGAACTGAATTAATTGATGAGAAACACTGAGATGTCTGTGAAAAATCGTTTCTTTTTTGTTTTTTTAATTTCTTTTATACATCGCTTTAGATTTACTTTTGTTAATTGCTCTGTAACACAAAAGAAATCTTCAGAGGACTTGCAGAAGGTTTCGTAATACTCTTGCAGGCAATAAATTCATCTTTGTAACAACATGTGGGGCTACAAGGCATTTTTCATGAGCACAACTATTAGCTCTGACCTTTTTCACCCCTACAACCGGAAGTCAGTGTATATTCCTTAAATAGCTAAATTTTGAATCAGTTCCGAACGATTCTTTGACTATCTTGGTGAAATATATATATTTTTCTTTTATAAATTCAACTTTGAATTAAACTTGGTGTTATTTAAGCATATTTACCTATGATGGAGTTTATTCGCAGTCAGAGAGGAAAAATTCTCGTTCTTGTTTCAGGACATAAATTTTATAAGGACTGTGGAAAAGCAGAGTACCAAAAATGGCGTTGTACAAGTAAAAAATGCAAAGCAACACTTTATCTTGATATGACAAATAACGTGTTATCAAAATCTTATCTGTGTCACAATCATTAGCGTTGCAAGACTATTTCTAGACAAGTTGTTTCAAACGGTGTTAAACAGAAAGCAGCGGAAGATACATCTGAAAAACCTCAGAAATTAATCAGGAAAGAACTGACTATTGTTGCAGCTCATCATTCAGATATCGTTAGCAGCCATGATGTTGTTCACTGTATTCGGAGAAATATGTACCGACAGAGAAGGAAAGTCCTACCTCCACTTCCAAAATGTATTTCTGATGTGCATTCTGCATTAAATGTAATGCAAGTGATATCTTATCGACATGAAAATCTTCTTCAGATTAATGACGATAGAAATAATATAGTTTGTTTTTCAAGAGATTCAAATTTAAGGATGTTATGTGACAAAATAAAGTTTTTTGTTGATGGCACTTTCACATTTTGCCCAAAATTTTTCTTTCAGATGTTTACGTTTTATACAGTGGAAAATGGACATTATATCCCACTTGTATTTTTTTTTACTACCAGGAAAGTATACGGCAATATACGAAACTATGCTTCAAAAACTGAAAGAACTTGCATTTGAATTTTCAGCCAGAAATTGTGGTGGCAGATTTTGAATATGCAATCCATGAAGCTGTGAGAAAAATGTGACCTGAATGTTCTATTACAGGATGTAGATTCCACTTGACTCAAGCTTGGTGGCGAAAACTTCACCAGTGCGGATTGCAGCAACAGTATAGGAATGTTAATTCAGAAATTGGCAGATGGCTTCGACTGGTATTTGGATTACCCTTTTTGGATGCTACTGAAGTTTCGGAAAGCTTCGTTGAAGATCTGATGTCAGAGCAACCACGGGATGCAAACATCACATGCTTTACTTATTACATAATCGAGAACTACCTAGATGAGGATGTAAAATTTCCACCGATGCTTTGGGCTTGCGCTGATATTTCATCGGAAAGAACACTATTGCATGTGAAGCATTTCATTCAAAATTCAGAGCGAATTTTTATCATTCCCATCCTAATATATTTGTCTTCATAGATGTAATTCGTCAAATTCAGATACGCTGCAATAAATGGTGTGAAGCAGCATAAAAAAATAACAAACTGGAATTACGCAAACAAGGAAGGAAAGAATCGAGGATTTACTTAACAAGCGCAGGTATGGAATGATTTTACGATTAGAATTCCTAAGACGTGTTTCATGTTACCCAAAAATTGTAAGTTAATTATTGCAATCCATTGTATTCAAACAAATTAATGTGAAATATCATAATAAATGTAATAATTTTAAATTACAAAAATATTGAGAAAAATATTTAAAAAAGCATTATGTACCCTACACGGAGCACGCATTCCTTGGAACTGAAATATGGACATAGTGGCACAGACAAATATTTTTTGAAAAGAATGGAGTAATGCATAAATGAAAGAAATTAAATAAAAACTATCAAAGAAAATATATAAGAATTATTACATCAAACACTCTCTTGACCGCAAGTGATAGAATTTTGTTTTTTCGTTTATCTTTCAGCAAAGCTTATACAATTAAATAATTACTTTCATTCGCGTAAAATTACAAACAAATGTAAATTATTATAGAAAACGCATAAAGTTAAACACTACAGTGTGAAAGGAAAATTCTGGAATAAAAATGTTAAGAAAATTAGATGAGAAATAATCCATAATTTATTGATATCCATATAAACTCTATGCTTTTGGAAAAAGTTACACATAATTTGCACTGAGGTATCAATCACCGAAACCAAGTTAATTTCTTTCCTTACTTTTTCTTATAAGAGGGATTTGTAAAAAGATACGCTAAGGTGAAAAATTTTGCAATATTTTTAAAGAATAAATTTTAAAAGTATTTTTACTTCATGAACTGAAATTTTTACTATACATTTTTGCATAGTAAATAAGTACAAAAAAAAAGGAAAGAGCTAGGGGATCACTGGGACTAGAAACTCGGGTCGAACTACCAATGTTTAGTGACTTTTCCGCTTGATCATAAGACCTTTTGAAATTAGGCTGAACAATATATTAAAGAAAATAGAAGATAGAGCACACGTAAGACCAAAAGTGGGCTGAATTAGAGATTTACATGTTTGCCATTATGAAATATTAGGAATGTAGCATAAAAGCATGAGTGAAGAAGGCAATGGCAATCTAAATCATTGTAATCTAAATGTATATCATTATCAGTATCTGCTATTAATTTCAATACTGCTGAAAAAATTATAGATGAATTATATTATAAATCACATGAACTCGTTGCATTATAAATTACAACAGTTAGAAATATTATTAGCGTGATTTAGCGACCGACCATCTTTGTTAACAAATATTTTCAAATATTTAATTTTACAAATAATTCAGCTTGAAACTAGGTTAGAAAATAAGCTGCATGCTGAAGATTTAACTTTACCAAGGTGTTGGAAATATCTTCTGTTAACTAGAGTTATGATGCAAGAATTTGTAAAAATTATCATTTAAATATAAATTGTCATAAACACAATACAAATTATATACATTTTACATACATGAAAACTTGAGTACAGTGCAACAATATGTGAAAAAGGAATGGATTAAAAGGGAGACTGAAAATCCCAGGATATGAATATAAGGGAGTTTAAATTTTTTTTTTTTTTTTTTTTTGTTAATTATAAAAATTCTGATGACGCTCATACTTATCAATTTATTAATTAAATGTGTATTAGAAATTAAATGTATGCGAAAGTACATCAGGTGGAAAACAGAATAAATATTTAAACGTTTCTAGTATTAAAATATGGAATTTGTAACAAAGTTAAATAACCTTAAAATAACGTCAGTTATTAAAAATGGAAAGCTTAATACGGGAATATATTACAATAATATTAGTGTGAATTTAGAACGACTTAAGAAGTCCACTTTTTAGATTTAATAAAGGTAATTTTTATAATTAAATTAGAACTGTTTACATAAAATGGTAAAAAACCATTCTGCTATCTAAGAAGATTTGTTAATATTTATCTCGACAAGAAACTTATTTAAGGTGAGCTACAAATCCGATATTTGATACGTTGATTATGTATCAGTTTTGTGTATATCATTAATCTATCAATTTTACTATTCAAAACTGATATATATATCAGCGACTAAAATCTACAATTTGGAAAATTTTTAATTCTTACAGAGAATAAAAAAGGTCTGGCTCATCATTCCTTTAAGCATCATAAAACTTTAAAATGAGTGTAAAAGAAATTTATTTTTTAGCACACGCCAGACTTTAAATTAATATTTGTTTTACATGCACAATTTTTACAATATTGATAAACGAAAATAAAGGCTTGCAGTCTCAATAGAATGTTCCATTAATGGCGATAAACGACTTTTTGTAGCACCCAATCTTCTTGGAAAGAAATGGGGGACAGGAAACGTCGCGCAGTTCGTGGATTAAAAAAGAGGGGGCCGGGAATTTTCGATCAAATTTGGAGCAGTTCGTACCCTACCGAAATCATGTCTCACAGCTGAAGATCATTATTGCCTTGTGTAGTGATTGATGTTATCAATGATTGAAAAGGGAAGTTAAAAGTAAACCTATTTTCATATATTTATAATTGAATTTAACTGTTTGAATAGTTAGCCAAGTTGGGAACATTGGGCAACACAGAGTTAAAGATCAATACTGGGAGTCTAAGAAAAAAAAAAAAAAAAAGCGTTAAACATATTTATTTCCACATCATATCTTTGCTAGAAAGATCACCAAGCTAATGTATCACATAAAACTTGATAATTTTTTGAACTATTGTATTTTAAATGATTCTTTAATAACTATGGTTTTAAACATCAGTGTTTTTTAAAGCATATGTTTCAAGCGTGCCGCGCAGAGAAATGTCAGGGTTTGTTTCGCTCGACTTCAAAAACTTTGGAAACTAGAACTGTGAAGAGTTAATTAAATATATGAGGAAACAAAATTCGAATTTTGTAACTACAACCTATGTTTGAATTTTTATATTTGGCAGAGCAATAGGTCGCTTGTGTGACTATTGTTTGAAGTTGTTCAAGCTAATACAAATCCTGCAAAAATTTCTTTTATTAGACAATACAGAGTATACGAGGGCCATCCAGTAAGTAGATTACGTTTCCGTCTGTGTCCGCTAGGGGCGGGGCTAGCGCGGCCATCTTGGGGTCAGAGCGTTGCGCAGCTCAGTCTGCATCTAGCCGTGCTAGTGAGAGGTTCGTGCTGTGCTCCGTTCAGATACTGTGACGGTTTGAAATGTCTGCGTTAATTGAAAATCCCGCGAGCTGCGAGGTGCGCTCAGTAATAAGGTTTCTGACTGCAAAAAACTGTAAACCGATAGAAATCTATCGGCAGCTTCGTGAAGTGTATGGGGACAACATTATCACTGAAGGTGGAGTGCGTCAGTGGGTCATAAGATTTCAAAATGGCCGAACCAATGTTCACGACGAAGATCGAAGTGGGAGACC
This sequence comes from Stegodyphus dumicola, assembly GCF_044657685.1. Classification (NCBI taxonomy): domain Eukaryota; kingdom Metazoa; phylum Arthropoda; class Arachnida; order Araneae; family Eresidae; genus Stegodyphus; species Stegodyphus dumicola. Next base: position 179,309,004 of record NC_140776.1, on the reverse strand, counting down.
CAGCATAGTGACCGCCGAACTTCTCGAAAAAGTCGATGCTAAAGTCCGTGAAAATCGAAATTTCACAATAACGGAACTTTCTTTGAGTTTTCCACAAATTTCGCGAAGTTTGTTGCACGAAATCATCAGCGAAAAGCTTGGTTACCACAAGTTTTGTGCAAGATGGATTCCAAAAATCTTGACAGAGGACCACAAAAATCAGCGAATGGCTGCAGCGTTGAACTTTTTGGACGCTTACCATAAGGATGGTGACTCTTTACTCGATCGCATCGTTACTGGTGACGAAACATGGGTGAAACATGTGAACTGTGAAACGAAATTGCAATCAATGCGTTTTGATGACGACGCACAGCTGCAAGAAGAGGTAACGAAGTGGTTGAAGGCGCAGGCGGCCGAATTTTTCGACGAAGGAATTTCCAAGCTCGTACATCGCTACGATAAATGCCTTAATTTGTATGGTGACTATGTAGAAAAGTAGTATTTGAGTGTGGCTTTCATCTGTATATAATAAAATTTGTTTCCTATACTTTGTTTATTTTTTTATTCCAAAACGTAATCTACTTTCTGGATAGCCCTCGTATTTTAGAAATTTAGGTGTTTCAGTGTTGCCAGCAAAGTGTGCAAATTTTTAAAGCAGGGAAATTAAACGGAATAAAATAATTTTGCAGTTCATAAATCCTTGCGAGAACAAAGTACAAAATCAACAGTTTACGGGTAATTTCAGACTTTCGTAACGATTTTGTGAACTGCGGAAAATTTGAAAAGGAATACCAGTCATATGCGTATAGATATTTTATTAAATTATGTGATGTTATGAGGTTTAAGTTATGTTTCTCTGTAACTAGTCATTAAGCCAAAGGTTAAAATAAATTCTTGAACTCAAATGGTTTTATACATGCCAAGGAAAAATAACTATAAATTTGAAATGAAGAAACAGCAAGAAAAGCAGAAATCTAAGAATTAAACTCAACAAGTTCGTACAGATGAAAATCCTTACTTTTGTTTCCTTTCGATGACGATTCTAAATTGTCCGATTTTTCTGTCACTGTAATTAGCATGCCATCATTACCTGTGACATCTTGGATCGGGCGAATTTCTTCATATACTACAACTTCGGGAGGACTGTCTTTCTCAGGTAAATGAAAAGTACTGGAATCTTTAATACCATCCAACGTATCAGTGAATCCTTCATTACCATCTGGCAAAAAATAATTTTTAATTAACGATTCAAAGTGAAAACAATCAGAGATTGAAATTACACAACCGCTTTCCAATTCTATAAGATTTCTGCAAACATGTCGGAGAGGACTGCGGTTCAGTGGTTGAGGAAGCTTGAAGTACATCACTATTTCTGTAAATATTTGTGTATATTCGGACAAAAAAATAGTTTCTTTTTTTTATTAATTACTTCTTACTTTATAAAACTAATTAAACATGTTTATCCTAAAAGATTTTACAATAACTAATTATAAAATGGTTTTTATTATCAATAACAGTAAAAGTTTAATTTCCAGAAAAGGTAAATACAGTATTTCAGATTCAATTTGCTTCTTAACTACCCAACGAAATTTCCAAATTTCCTAAAAAATGTGTTACTTGCATAAAAATATTTAAAATTTCGTGAAGAGATTTGATTTTGTTTTTATTCTTTTTTTCCGATGTGATAAGATTTCTTTCAGGGTAATTAAGGCAAATGTTTGAAACATGAATTACAATACTATACGGTGTATTCACATAACTGTTGCACAGTACTGAGTACTGGGTATACTGTTATTGTCTGCAAAGCTTATGTTCAAAATCAAACATGAAACAGGAATAAATTCGCATAGGAAGTTATTTTGGAGGTCAAGTAATCTTATTTTATCATTATTATGGACATTTTGATTAAATATGGTATATTTTTACCGATTTTCTTCGCATTTATTTGGTTGTTTCTATTATTTGATCTATTAAAGAAAATAAAAGAACCTTTCCTATTTGCTGCCTTCACAAAAATTTCTGTTTTATGATTTATGCTTTGTTATATGAATATGTACACTGCGGGAAAAAAAAAAAAAAAAAAAAAAAAAAAAGAGGGGGGCTGGTATTTTATATCTCCCGTTCTACTGGGCGATTGACGAAATTCAACTTGCGTCTTTCATGTCTCGAAAGCGCGACTTAAACTATGTATTAGATTTATATATAGCATTCTTCTAATATAGGCATTTTGACACAAAATCGGACTTTTTCTGAATAACATACCAGTTTTTTTTCAATATAATTTCTTCATTTGCATCTGCTGGTATTTACGACTGCGGTTCTATGTCTTTACTTAAAGGATTGCCATTCACAATAAAAACATAAATTTTGTGGCAATGGTCTTTTTGAAATACATTATATAACAATTACCCGATTTTCTGCATATCAAATAACACTTTTAACCGACGTCTGTATTAATTTGTGAAGAGTTACGCACTGTCTTTGGTTTTAGGTTCGTTGTACACGACTGAAAATTTAATTCAACTCATATCTATATTCATATGAATTAAGAGTTGTGCAATGATAACCTAGGATAGGTGTCTTCGTCATAATTCTTCTACGTTAACTAAGAGCTCATATAAATACTCCAATAGTAGTTACGAGAAATTATAATCGAGAAGACATTCTGCTTTCTCTTCAAGTTGTTACTGTACAGGTGTCTCAAGTCTTAAAAACTGATTCCACAATCTGTTTACAATAAAAGTCTCCATTTAAGTCATCACGTAGCATTTCCAAACTTTAGAGTGTCTTGAGCAGGCTTCTGACACTTTATTGTCCCCCCCCCCACCGCCACACACACATTCATCGTTGTGCTGCCCAGCCGTTATAGAGGCTAGCGACCTAGACTGCAGTTGCAATGGGCCCGGCCTCGAATCCGGGAGGCATATAAGCAAAATGTACACTGCTAGAACAACGGCTTGAATTTGGCCAATGACAGTCCATATGAGGGTCACCATTAACTCCGCCCACATGAGTGATGTCACATTTCTGACATTTGTTTACATTCCGCTCATCGAAGTTACGCAGTGTGTTCTTTGAATGTACATTTGGTTTTTCGTAATGAAAGTGTTTATATATATGCGTATATATCTGTATATAATGATTTAATGTTTGTTTTGGAATATTAAGGATTACTCTACTGTTCCAATAGAAAATTAGATCTTGTCAGATGGAAGTTATTGATAGCTGGAAGATGCATGTAAAGTGTGGTTTACAAATTATTCTGCATATTGATAATCAGAAACTTTTAAGTGATAATGACTTAAATCATCTGATATATAAAATGTACCTGCGTGAATTAAACCAAGTAAAGTTAATGTTAAGTTAGTGAAACCAAATGCTAATTTGTGTCAGTAATTAATGTAGTAAATATTTTGAATCAAAATGCCACCAACTACCATTGCAATGAATTAACATAGTGTGTGTCAAGAAATCCTTAAAATACACTTTATATATATCTATCCGAATATTTACAGCATTATTAACTGTGATTTGATTTCTTTACTGGATTCAGTATGCTTTCTTAGAAATAAACTTCATTTTATTATTAGAACGTAAAGAGTATAAAGATGAAAAAGTGGGTTCACTCTAATGAAGATACTGAAGTGTAATTTAGCTGTGAAACTACTGAAGTTAAATGAAGAACACGTTATTTAATAAGAACTGAATATATTTAATATATGCTACCAGCTCTGATATTTCAAGACTACTGTATATGCTTATCTGTGAAGATTAAATCACTATTAACTGACGGGGTTCTGGTTCTGGTAAAGCATATACCATATTTGGAATTTTCATTGCTCAGTATGCATTCTTAGAAAGAAAGTTCATTGTTTTGCTGAAATGCAAAGAAAATAATACTGAATAACTGTAAGTGCTTAGTGTAATAGACCTACTGAAATCTAAGCTGCAAATGCTAAATAATGCTGAACATAGAAAGAATTGAATTTAGTAACATATGTTACCAGTTATGATATTTCAAGACTATCGAAAATGCTTAACAATGAGGTATAATGCTGAATCACACCTGTTCTAAGGTGTAATGCTGAATTGAATCCAATAAGTATACTTTTATTTCCAGGAAAAACACCTTCAAGGGAATTGCTTGAATGTGTGTTTATAGTTCTTTACATCTAGTTAAATACAGTAAAACTTACATAAGCCAAAACTGAATGGATTAAAAAAATTTAGCTTAAAGTAACATTTCAAATTTTACATTTTGACATAAGACTGATTACTTGCAGTTCCACTGATGATTGGACTCGATAAAATATGTCTTGTACCGACATTTTTTTTTTTTTTTTTTTTTTTTTTTTTTTTTTTTTTTGAGAAAAAGCATTTAATATTGATTTTCTTACATTAATATGTATTTTTGACTGTGAAGTTTGTGCATTTAAAAAATCTGATGAGATGCAGATTATTATATTTTCATTTATTTCCAAATTCATTAAAATTATTTTTTTACAATTTACTGCTTGATTTTATACATTATATATATGAGTAATAAATAATTATTCTAAATATGCTATGCAACTTATATTGTGATCTTTGTATTGAAACAACTAATTTATATATATATATAAGATATGTATGAGTCAGGAATCAACTCATGGCAATTGAAATTGAATTGTTAGTAAGAAATTAATGATAATAAGATGCATTGCTGATGTATGGCAGTACGTAAAATTAATCAAAACACTATAAGATTAAACTGTAAAGTTAAAAGGTACTATTCTATTTTCGGGACCAGATTCAGAAATGTATGTATGTATCCATGTACATGTGTGTATATACACACGTGCATAGGCCCATTAGTGGCAGAGTGTCAAAATCTTTGAACACTGAGTTCGAATCCAGGCAAATTGTCTGGCTTAATAGGCGTTTTCGTGTTTTTCCTCATTTGTAATGTGTATACCAGCCAGTTTCCTTTAGAAAGTCCTCCACAAAGGCATCACTTTCCACAGGCAGATAGCCCTAGTGTGCTTTGCCATACTAAACTAAAATGAAACCAAACTTTGAGCAATCTAAGTAACTGTATAGGTACATATTCAGGAATATTATATTAAACCTAGGCTAATCTTTGTATGATTTAATTAACTTCTAATTAAGTTCAATACTAAAGCACAAGAATTTTCTTTTATTAATTAAAGTGTGTGCATTTTTCTGATGGGCCCTTTATAAATATAGAAGAATTTTAGTTTAATAGCACCAATGGCCAGACAACCAGCACCCGAGTGGTAAAGTCGCTGAATTTCTGGCTAGCAATTCAGTCCAGGTTTCAAACCCTGCCAAATACGCTGGCTGCATGGGCGCTTAGCTGCATAGGCTGGCTGCATGGTTTTCCTCAGGTGTAATGTGTATAAGAGCAGTTTCCCTTTGAAAGTCCTCCACGAAAGCATCCCTCCTTTTAAGCAGATAGCACGCGAGTGCTTTGCATAATTAAATAAACCAAACCAAACCAAGGACCCAAAATGTTTTTAGTAGAAAGATATATGATAAAAAATTTAGTTTTCATTCATGTCAGTATAAAATAGGATACTTATGTATTATCTCACCGATCGTTTGTGGAAATTTGGGCTATGGTAACCAAGCGCCAATTATTTCTATGGAATTACTAAAGGGCACAGTCATCCATAATTGGCACTAAATCATGCTACTTGCCGGTCAAAGGGATAATGCGCAAGAACCTAAACAGTATTAAAATTTATGCAGTGCATTTATGTGGATGGCAATGGCCTCATATTTAGCACACATTTCTAATTAGCATCTATGTTCTCCAAAGCCTTTTATTATTTGAACAAAGAATCTTTTGTGAAACTTGTGACTATCATACATTTTTCTAGTGGATTTGAAATTGTGTAACTTCGTATTCCCTTAAGTCAGGAATGAATATTCCATAATATGTGAAGAAAACATATATTTATTTTCTCATATGTCTAACATTTTTCAGTATTATACTTAAATATAAAACTTCATGCTATATTTAAAATTCATGTACATACGTAAAAAGCAAATTTAAAGTTAAAATAATTTAAAAAAAAGTGCAAACATATAGAAGATTTAATTTTCGAACTAATGTACAATATCATTTAAATTCAGATAGCATAAGTAAATCAAGTGCAAAACCAAACCATGAAAATAAATTCACCAATTTAGCAAATTAAAATTAATCTAAAAATTTTTTAAAAAATGCATAAGTAAGTTTTAAAAAATGAGCAGGCAGGAGACAGACTTATTAAGGGGAAGTTGCCTCCAAACCTAACTCCACAATCATTCAATTCGTCATTCATGCAGGCAAGGGTAAAAGTCAAAAACAAAAGTAAATACATACTGAAGAATGTCCAAAGCCTGATCTTTACATTAAAAAAATAACATCGCAGGGAACTAAATTTGAGATTCGCATTACATGCATGGCATTCAAATTTATATAATTTTAATTTCAGATTCAACATTATTCATTTCCTAGATCAAATCTTAATGGAGACCATTATGTTATGTCCTACACTTAGAAAATACTTCCTTCCCTGCAAAAAAAGGTGCCGACCAGCGGCGTGAACACTGGCAGTTCGGTCTGAGGTTCGAATCCAGCGAACAGGCTGGCTGCATGGACGTTTTCATGGTTTTCCTCATGCGTAACGTGTATACAAACAAGTTTCCCTTAGAAAGTCCTCCACAAAGGCATCCCTCTCCTTAGGCAGATAGCCCTCGAGGCGTCGCCATAATCACATAAACCAAACCCTGCGAAAAAGTTAGGAACAGATTATCATTTTAATATGGCAAATTTCTTCTTTGTGATCACCTCTGAAACTGACACTTCTCCTCAATATACAAAAAATTCTGGTACTGAGCATCTTTTCTTTGAGATGACAAGCTCTACACAAAATTAAAACCATATAGAACTGCTGGTGGTGATTTTAGAGAGGGTTCGCTCTATTTATTAAAGGTAAGAAATTTATTTAACTATTTCTAAAAATGCAAATTAACCAACAAAATCTGGTATTAAGTACTTCGTTTCTGTAAGCATAATTAATAAAACTTTCGAGTTTGATTTAGTGTGTATGATGACAATTTTTATTTGATTACTGAAAGCATGCAAGGGTCTATGTGGGAGGGATGTCTTTGTGGAGGATTTTCTAAGGAAAAAAAAAACAGTCATATCCATGTTTACACATGTGGAAAACAAGGTAAGTGTTCATGCAGCCAGCCTATCCACCTGGAAGCAAACTCAGATTGAACTATCAGAGTTCCAGTCAGCCGCTTTTGGGCTGTGCGTGGAGGGCCATAAAGGAGAATAATTACATGCACTGAAAACTGAATTCTAAACTAAATGTATAAGGAAAGCAATGGAAATTCATTTATCAATACTAGTTCTTATTAAATTAAAATACTGCATAAAATAAATTTATAAAGCTATTGAATGAAAATTTCCATTAACATATTTAAGACGTGTGTAAGAAGTAATAGATTAATTATTTCTAATATTATTAAGTAATTTTTTAAAGGAATTAAAAAATAAAAACAAACAAAAGCTTCTTTAGAGAAATTATTCTACTATTAAAAATGTTGCTGGAATTCACATCCCACCTTATACAAAATTAAATAAATGTATTTTTAAGGGATAAATCAAGTTGTGAAGAAATATTAAATATGAATACATTCATCTTAATTATTTAAAAAAACTGAATGTGAAGATGTGAAAAATTAAGAGAAAAAAGCTTTCTAGATTATTCGCTAGAAATCTGACATCCTGAAAAATGAATACATGCATACGCACACTCACTCATATTTATATGCACACACACACATATAATGAAACATATAATTCACATATGATTATATATTGAAAATATATGTATGTGTGTGTATACACATGCACGTATATATATACACACACACGCATATAGAAAAAAATGTTGTAAAGTTTGTGACATAAATTTATATTCCTTCTGGAACAGTAAGAAATAATACTTTAAAGAAAATTTTAAAAAATAGCATCACTAGAGCAAATGTATATTACAGATTAAAAATGTTTTTCATTCGAACAACGCACTTCTTAACGCCGAACAGCAGAATGTAAACAAACGTCAGAAATGTGACATCACTCATGTGGGCGGAGTTAATGGTGACCCTTATCTGGATTGTCATTGGCCAAACTCAAGCCGTTGTCCTAGCAGTGTACATTTTGCTTATATGCATCCGGGAGAAGGCATGGTTGTAACTGTTTGTCCCCTTCATAGGAGGCAACGTTGGCCATCTATTAGGTGCTTCCAGAATGAAATGGCCACCACTTCTGGCCCTTGTAGTGGCGCAATCCTAATGTCTATTAAATACAGTAAGACCCCGCTTAACGCGGGGGATACGTTCCATCAAAGTAGAGCGTAATGCGAAACAGCGCTAAACGAGGCTATCTTTACATGTAAATATTGGGGTTAGGGGAAGATGGCTAGGAAATTGGTTAGGTATTAAATTTAAAAAGTATGTTTTTTTAATAAAAATAAAACCAAACATTTATTTCTTAAAGCCCAAATTAATACCACATTATTATTTCTTGCAAAAATAAAAACAAAATATAAATAACAAAACGAATATTCTTAAAAAAAAACAAATAAAATTCTCAGTCAGTCATATTTAGTTAGCCTTCCGCGTTTTCAGTGTTCTGCCTTTTTGTGACAAAAGCATCTAATGTTGTTTGCCTTTTCTTTTGCGTTGTTCTCTTAAAAGTTCTTCATAAACGGATAGAGCATCTCTAACACCACGCCTTACTTTTGAGCTCCTGTCAAAATTCGGATCATTTTCAATGAATTGATCCATTATTTCAGTTATGGTAGACAAACTCCTTTTTACAAACGCCATCGAAAGTTCTTTTTGCTCTTCTTCTGAATCACTGCTGTCAACATTTTTGTTTTCTTCTTGTTCAGTTAATTCCTTGAGCTCATCATTAGAAAGACTAGCCGCTGCTTCTTGAATTATTTCTTCGACATCTTCCACATTTACCCCTTCAAAATATGTCTGTACAATACCGCACCAAACAAGAAATACAAGTACACTCTTTCGGATATGTATTTGAAACCTATCGCTGCATAATATTTCGGGGAATCCCCGTATGCTGAGAGCGATTTCGTGGAATCCCCGGGTTGAAATAAAAGAGCGCTAAACCGAAACAGCGTTAAGCGGGGTCTTACTGTAAAGCTCTCGGCCATTAAAAAAAAAAAAAAAAAAAAATCATAGATCTATGATTCTGTAAATAAAGTTAAACTAGATTAACATGATATATTAAAGTGACATTTCGTAACGGGTGCTTAAGCGAATTTGATGAAAATCCTTCTAGCTTTAGGTGAATTGAAGTAAATTTTCTGTCTATTTCCAAATTATTCGAAAGCATCGTAGTTATCGAATCGGAAGTGTAAATACCTATAATATTTGTTTCATGAGTTTAACGAAGTTTTAATGTGATGTCTATCTTAGCTTTAAGAATAATATTAAAATTATATTTCAGTAATAAAAAGTACATAATGAAATTGGACGAAAATAACATTTCCGCAATAAGAGTACTTATCATTCCGTACTTTTTCTTTGCAAAGAAATCGTGATGCATTAGAGGCATTTATTAGCGCAGCTAATAAAACCAGTGGATAATATTTCCATTAGGATTTAGTTCTTTTAGTCATAAGATGAGAAATTAGTGTTGGGAATTAATTTCTTCTTACCTCTAGAAGGATAAGCTTCAGTCATGAAGCGTAGTGCTGCCGTCACTGCAGAAAGAAAGAAAAAAATTTTAAGAGTTCAGTTAATTCTTATTCAGCTTCATAAATCTACTTGGTTAAAGTTCTTGTAGATAATATTGATAGTGACTTGGCCTGAAAGTTGATAAGTGATAATGACTTAGCCTGAAAAAATAACTATTTGGTGTTGTAAATATCACATTACGAATCTCAGAGGAAGAAATTATTTTAAAATTTATATAATTTAAATCTGCGTACACGTGGTGTAACAGTACCAATAGTAATAATAAAGAGAAAAACATTCAGAACTATAGCTGGAATTTTCCTTTGTTTTTCTTTCTGAGCGCAAAGGCTAAATATTCTGTAGCTAGGTTATTTTTAAAATTATACTTTGAATTACACTGATGTGCAAAAATTAAGGACGAAGTCGAAAAATTAGCATATCAGCTGAACGAAGAGGCAGAGCGGACAGAAAGACCAATCAGGAGATTAAGTAAGGTGATGTACGGTAGCACATGCGCTGATATGCAGGTAGACGTAATGAGGGAGTGTCTGAGTAGTATAAAGCATGTTGTCGGTGTAAGATCAGTATTTCTGGCAAAGAGATTGCACGCCGTATAGCAGTTAAAATCACACCGAGTTGCTGCCTCAGCGAGAAATGGCGAATAATCAATCTGTTAGACGACATCTGGATGCTTTTACCCGAGGTCGAATCATTGGGAAGTTGGAGGAAGGCCGCAGTGTGACAAGTGTTGTTGCAGAGTTCGGAATTGCTCACAGCATCGTTTCACGACTTTGGAGACAATTTCAAACTACAGGAACAGCTATCCGGGGGTTTAGTAGTGGTCGTCCACGAGGAACCACACCCGCAGATGACCGGTATATTGCCTTACAGGCCAGAAGAAACAGGCGGCAGACAGCGGGAGAAATCGCTAGACACACGACACAGGCGAATGGACGACCGATATCGCATTTTACCGTGACCAGAAGACTGCACGGTGGTGGTCTGTTTGCACGACGCCCTGTACGGTGTGTACCTCTAACGCCTGCCCATCGGAGAAGGCGTTCTCTGCGGTGCCGGGAACACCGGAATTGGAGAGACAATGAATGGGGACGAGTACTCTTTACAGATGAGAGCAGATTCAGTCTGAGTAGCGATTCTCATCGCATACTCATCTGGAGAGAGCGGGGAAGCCGCAATCATCCCTCGAACATCATTAAAAGGGACAGGTATGGAGGTGGCGGTGTTCTCGTTTGGGGAGGCATCATGCTTGGTAGTCGTACAGACCTTCACATCTTCGACGCAGGTTCAGTCAACGGGACCCGTTATTGTAAGAGATTCTTCTTCCATATGTGCGTCTTTTTAGAGACGCTATGGGTGCACAGTTCCTTTTCATGGACGACAATGCATCATGTCATCGCACAGTAGCTGCCGAACAGCTCTTAGAGAGTGAGGATATTGAACGTATGGATTGGCCGGCACGATCTCCGGATCTCAATCCCATCGAGCATGTATGGGATTTTCTAGGCAGACGCTTGGCAGCTCCTACCTTACCACCAGTAACGATTCCGGAGCTTCGATTGGCGCTGCAAGACGAATGGGCAGCAATGCCTCAACAACTCATTGACACCCTCATTCTCAGCATGGGCGGACGCTGTGAAACCTGCTTAGCAGTCAGGGGAGATCATATCCCCTATTAAAGACCGGATGTTTCTTGCTGGACACCCATCACAGGGATGTTTCGGCCTTCAGTCGCATTGCGCTCCATGCTACTTTTTCAATAAAGCTTCTTTTTATCCCTCTGATTTATCTTTTAGTAAGTGTTGCTTACATTACTCATGTCCTTACGTATTGAGGATCTTACGGTATTAAATGTGTTGATTTGGAAAGCTTTTGTACAAAGTTATATTGAAAAAAACCGTCTCGTCCTTAATTTTTGCACACCAGTGTATTTGTTTTCGCTTAGTTTTTCGATTAAACAACTTTATAGCGCCTAATTGTATAGCAATCCTGTCGCAACCAATAACTTTTTATTGGCTAAAGACAAATTCAAAATTTATTTCTATTGATTTGAAACAAAAATTAAATCCCGCGCCAAGCCTAATCGGCGCCGTCGTGCAAATGTCTAGTGAGCGCCTTTATGCAGTGTCGACATTAAAGGTAAATTGCTTATGGTTAACACTTAAAATGAAGCATTATTAACCTAATAACATGAAAAAGCAAAAAAATTGCATTTTATCTTTTAACTTGTCTAAATATTTAGACATTTTGTGCTTTGTTAAAACCCTCACTCAAACGTATTTATTGAAGAATTATACATATAATTAAGTTACAAAAGGCCGCGCAACCGGTATAATGGTTAGCGTTGCTGACTGCCGTGCCGGTTCGAATGCCAGAGAAGACGTGGATGTTTGTAAATGTATAGGCCCTACACCATTATTTTTAATAAATACTGGATGCGGGGCGTACTGTGGAACTGCACGATGTACCATAATAGGCAAACTTTAAACCTTTTGAAAAGCTTCAATTTATGCAAATTCTTATAAAACTTGTAATTACCCCCCCTTTTTTTTTCTCTCAAAGAGTTAGTATGGGAAGGCATTACCAGTTGACCTATGGTACATCGCTGGTGTCCCCCATACTTTTACCTTTACCTTTACCTGTCCATGCGACATGGGGGCACTCTAAATATGCGGCGAGCCGAAAGTCCTTTCGAGAGGTTAGTGGTAGGGGAAGAGGGTTACGAGACGCTGGGACCCGTTCACCCCCAGGGGTGCTCTCCATCAAATGGGAGAGAAACTGAGCTAAATCGCACTGTCACCTGTAAGATCTATGCTCTTATAAATTGTAATGGTTACTTGTAGCCTATTACTTTCTTATATTGTACAAATAGTCGGTTTTATTTGTGACGCACATAGTATTTGTTGTATGGTACTGAAATCGTTCTTAATCATATATATATCATGATTATTTTGTTCAGTTTTGCAATTGTTAATTAAATTTAACAGAAAATTTTTGTGACAATTTTAATTATTTTGCATACTTTAATGCATTCTTTTTTAATTGAATTGATTCGCTTTGGTGAATTTGATAGGCATTAATTGTGCATTCTATTATAAAAATTTGCATTCTTGTTAGTTATTTTATATTAATTTTCTTTGCTTTAATCTTGAACGCATTTTGTATTTGATTTTGAAATTCTGTAAAATTTTATGTCGGCATTTTTCTAGTATAGCATTTGTCTTAGCGATGCCAGCAAACCTAATCTAGGATAATTATTTTGTATACCTTTTTGCACTTTTTTGAATTAAATAGTTGACCTGTTTTTGTGAATTTGATTGGTTTTACTTGAATTCTCCATTGTAAAATGTGCATTTAAGGCAGTATTTTATAATAATTTTCTTTGACCTATTTTTGAGTGCATTTGGTTTTTGAATTTGAAATTTTTCATATCTTTATGTTGGCATTATTCTTGTACTGTATTTCTATCGCGTTGCCAGCAAACCTGATGTAGAGTTTTTATATTACTTGGAGTGGTTTTGTTTTTAAACCAAATTTATGTTTTGTATTGTAATAATATTTCAGGTTCAGTGTATTTTATGATAATATTGTTCAGTTATCAAAGTTATTGGTTCTTAATTCTGAATTCATATGAAGAAGTTTTATTTGGCAGTTTATTATTGTCTTAGTTTATCTTTTTTCTAAATTAAATGGTTCTTCTTGATATTGTGAATCTAATTGAAATTAATTGTGTATAATACAGTAATGAATGTATTATATTTTGTTTGTTTGTTTGTACCATAGTTTTTATTTAAATTAGTTGGATTCAGTTTTGGAAGTATTTCGTATTTTCAGTACAAATTACGAAAGTATACTCGGTTTATTGTTTGAATGCTATAGGTACTACTTGTAACATGCTTTCTTTGATGATGAAAGATGCTCTAGGGCTGATATCTAGGGATATATCCAAAATTCTTTTCTGCACACCGCTATGTTGTTGACAACGATATAGCTTAGATTTTCAACCGGCGATTTATATGGGTTTGATTTTTATCAGTTATTGCTTTTTGCAGTTTTTGACATAAGTTGAGCTAATCTTGTAAATATATGTGAACGAAAATACGCGATGCCGATGCGTATGTAAGGGTAGAGGTCTGCGCCGCAGACGCGTTCGACAAATTGCTTAATCCTTATTTGGTGTCTACTATTGCAGTCGCAGTAATTTGTGCACCATTTATATTTTTTCCCGATTTTTTTTGGTGACTGCTTGTTGTTATTGTTATTCTACATAGAAAAATGAAAGTGCAGTTACATATTAAGATAAATTTAGGTTAGCTTTCTAATTCAGAAAAAGTGACGATTTGAAATTTAATTACTCGAAAAATGTTTTTTTACATGAACCATTTGTTTATTAAAGTAAAAAATATTATCTTTCCAGAAGAAAGGATTGACATATTTATGGAGTACCACTGAATTTAAAATATACCTATTTGACATTTAAAGTGAAGTAAAAATAGACAAGATATACTAAAATAAAAATTGGCCCCTTTCCGATTTTTAGCGATACGAAAAAATATTTCGTTATTTCATTACGTCTTAAATAGAAACTTTAAATTTGATTTATTTACTTTAAACAAAAGATTACCACCTTGAATTATTTGGTATTGATCTAATAGTTCATATATTTTCCAAGCAATGGTTTAAGATATACTCAGTTTTCACAGAAGTAAGGTAAAATATTTCAAACAGTGACTTTTCGAGTGCTTTGAAGAAGAAGTGATTTACGCAATAGTTCTTATAATAGTTATTTTCTACTTTTAGCTTTACTTCTACTTTTCTGTTTTTATTTTTCCTCAGATGTCGGAACAAAAACAGGGAAAAAAAAAAAAAAAACTGTCTGGGTATCAAAATTTAATGAAAAAAAAGAAAATGTGAGGAAGACAATAAATCAGAACATTAAATAAATTTAAAAATAAAACCAGCACAGCTTTTGGTACGATGGCACCCATTACTGGAACATTGATTTATGGTAACCCTAGTTCGTCTGCTGTGGGGCTTGACGTCATTTTATTTTAAAAATAATGTGTTTGAATATGTATAGATTCTGTGTTTTAAATATTATTTATGGCTGTTAAATATTGAAAATCGGTTTAATTTTGTAATTTTATTTGAAAGGTTTTATTATTTATGATTATTTAAATAATTTTAATGCTGTCAATGTATTGGCTCGCTGATTGGTTATAGAATAACGCGCTAAATTTTTCCCGTTATACGTTCGATTGGCGATTATTTTGCGTTTGACGTCCGAAAAGAAGGCTGCTCCGAAAAGGTTTAAGAGTAAATACTGGTGTTTTACTTCGTTTGATATTGAAAATGAGCTTAAGTTTGCACCAAAAACGGATGAGTATCTTATTATCGGCTGTGAGAAATGTTCGACTACGGGTCGCGAACATTTTCAGTGTTAGTTGGCATATAAAAACTGGACGTACTATAATAATGTCAAGGTCTGCTTTTCAGGTGCTCATATTGAAAGAGCTAAGGGTTCTGAGAATAAAGATTACTGCTCAAAGGATGGTAAATTCACAGAGTATGGAACTTTACTCAAATCGACTAATGAAGGTAGGTGATTTAAGGAAGTTTTTAAGTTCCCTGAGGAAGGTGATATTACTGCCATTAAGAGTTTCTATCCAGGCTTGTATCTCCGTTGCAGCGCGATTTTGGAATCTGTTTTCATTGAAATCTAAATTATAATTCTGATTTTTTTTTAATGGTGGTACTTACCAATATATGGTCAAAAGTTAAACACTCGACAAAAACGTAAGTACATATTTATACTTTAAATATATAGACTTCATTTTTTCTAAAAAATATTAATAATTATTTTCAACACTTGCTGTGCTATTTTCTATTGCCTCAGATGGTTTGCACTTAAATAATTATGTTGTATAAAATTACTTTCTTTTGAAGTGTTTCAGTTCAAGTAATATTTTAAACTGATTAAACGTTGGCGCGATGTTTTTATTCTATTTCTTTGCTATAAAAGTAATAATTTAGGGAAAAGTGCAGAATCACCCACTGCTTGGCGCGTTTTTAAGAATTAAACATACTCGGTATCCATGTACACATCGACCTATTTTCACTTAAAAAAATCCCAGAATTGCACAAAAATGGCATTGCGCACTCCCTTGACTTTATCCATGTACACATCGACCTATTTTCACTTAAAAAAGTCAAAGAAAATTGACAAAAATCCAAGGCTAATCTTTGGAATATGGTAACAGGTAGTTTGGCGACATTTTGGTAAGGCGATAAAGGTTGCTAGCTAGGACTTTAGCAGTTTAACATGGATACCGTGTATGTGCAATTCTTAAAAACGCGGCAAGCAGTTTACGATTCTGCATTTTCTCCCAATTTCGCACCTAATCTTCGTCATGATTAAGCAATTTTGTTCCATAAAAGTTCTAGCATAAGCGTAATTCGGCTAGCAGATTGTTGAAAAAAAAAATGTTGAGTAAAGAAAAAAAAAAAAAAAAAAGCCTTCTTGAAAACAAAATGGCGTCCAAACAAAAACTAGCAGGTTGCTGTAGCAGGGTTGGTCGCCAAATTTTCGCCAAAAAATCGCCAAATTACCATAATCTAAAGATTAACCAAATCCAATTCTTCTTACTCTTGTAAAAAGCGCCAAACAAATAAGTGGGCGATTCTGCACTTTAGCCATAATTTACTATTTTATATTCGCAGAAAATATATTTATTTACAGTCGCCTGCTATCTTGAAAAACGACGTTTTCAACTAAAAATTAATATATTTTCAGCGATATCGCATATTTTAAAAATTTTGAATATTTTTCTATGCATAACGGCGTTTTTCTAAACAGCAGGCGATTGTAAAAACCGCCCCAAAAGTTCTTGACATGTATTATTTTTAAAGTAAATGACATTTAACTAAATTAGACTATAATTTAGATTTAAAATAATGAGTTGCTACTACATAAATTTTTTGGAATGCTTTAGATTTATTTCACTAAAATGGCTTAACATTTGTGTTGAAAAAAACTTTTACTATGGATATTGGAATTAATATATTTATTTAAAATTTTAATTCTCCAGCGAGAGTTTTGGAAGGTTTGATAAAATTATCACAGTTGGTATACACAATATTTCAATGGAATAAATTAACATTTTTTCTCATTCACCGAATTCAGAAGCTTTCTTAGATTCGGCAATATTTTGTGCAATCCAATGTTGAGAAAATATCCCATATTCTTTTCCGTTTCAAAATATACTCATTATCTCCAACTCGGTTAATTAATTTTACGTTCAGTTTTTTGGGTTGCCATTCCGAATTATTTGCAGCATCGTCTTTAGCAATAGTTTCTAAAGTTATTTTAACTGTAAAAATTGTGGAAAAGGAGAAACATATGGATAGAGAACTCGAATGAGACTGCATTTGAAAAGGAGGGAACGCTCGTAAGAGTGCATAATTCAGTCAAAGAGAGATGAAAGAAATCTTTATCTTGCGGTGATGGCAGATAGTATTTAAAAACAAATACTTTGCGATAAAAAGGAAGTGGATTTCTTATCTGACTCTAAAGCGCTTTAAATTTCTCACTTTTTTTAATCTTTTAGTTTTGCAATTTGTTTTTCATAAACAGTTGCGGCTAGTGAACTGTGTCGCTAAAATTCATCAGATTGAAAAATAGCAAACAGCAATACAAGACATATTTTGTTTTTTATTTAAATATAATATACTCCTTAAAACTGTGTATGCTAAAGTTGTGGAATTTGTAATATAAATGGTACTTTTTTTTTTTTTTTAGCCTTTTAGAAACGTAGGTACGTTTTGATATTTATTTGAAGTACTTACGGCTTGATTTCGATTTAATTAGATAGACATAAAAACAATTTACAAATTTAAGGACTTTTTCTAATTGAGACCAGGAATATTTGATTTTCAGTTTTTCCGACTATTTTTTATACTACTTCACAGGACTAAGTCATCCCAAACGCCTTTCCTTTTCCCCTTACGATGTTTATTTTTCAGGAAATTTTATAGAAAATCTTGAATAACTTTTCAAGATTTGCAATTTCAAACCTTTTCGAAGATAATAAACGTCAAGGTTAAGGCATAATGAGTTATAGGTAACTTGTAGATCGTACGAAGAAAGAAACTTTTATTTAACAACACATTTAGTTATTAATTAGCACATGGTCAATAAAATAATGTAGTATTTCGTTTATGTTAGGTTTAATATTTATGAGCTGTAAATTGTCATGGTCAGCGATTTGTAAATTATTCCTTTTCAAAAATTCGCGAACTGCACGAAACACTAAAAATATTCATGAAAGAGCGAAAAGTAGCTCTTAATTGTATTGAAGTTTTATATATCACATATACCATATTATAATATCTCATTTCATATTAAATTATTATTTGGATACTATATTCCCGGAAATATAAACGTACTTGAATAAAAGTTCCTTGCAGCGCTGCAAAATTCAACTATAAAATCTTTTTTTTTTTTTTTTTTTTCCAGTCATCTCATTTTTGATAATGAAACGCTCGAGGGGTTGTACATTTCGGGAAATGATAATTTAAATAATGTGAAATGGTTTCAAATGAAATCAGTACTTCTCTTTATCTTGAAAACTAAATTAGCTATTAGCAATGATACCTCTTGCATAGTTTTACAGTAAAAAGAAAATACTGAAAGAAGTTACTTACAATCTGATTGAGATTCTCGAGATTTAGAATCATGTAACAATGTTCCCATAGGTTCCATACCAAGATTATCTTTTTTTTCATCCTCCTGACTCACGGCAGTTTGCTTCAGGGATAAAATATTGAACGCTACGCTCTTTTTCTTCTGTTCATTTTCTGCTTTCATTTCTCCATCCTTTGATTCAGTCTTTGGGTTACCAGACTTTTCTTCAGCGGTTTTTGATGCATAATCTAAATGTGTAACTGTTTCGTCAGTGGTTAGCAACTGTTTCCCGTCTTCAGATGTTCCTTCTTTTGACACCTTATTACGAAAGCACTCAGTTTTTTCAACGCCACACTTAGGAACTCGGTTTAGGAACTCAGATTCGTCTCCCAAAACGTCTTCACTTTCATGAAGTAAGTTTTCTTCATCCGTTGGACCTCTTAATGCGCTTTGATTATTCATGTCTTCGTTTGAAAGAACACTTTTAAACCTGCTGTAGGTGCTGCCAGCATTAGTATCCTCAAATGAATTTTGACTGCTAAAGAAATCAGTCACATTATTCTTTTTTTCCATATTTGTATCCCTGCGCTCTGCTTCAGGCATCTGATCATTGAGTTGTGTCAAGATTGAAGCTTTTTTACGCACATTCATTGTTTGTATGCCTAAAGTAGTTTCATTCTGATTATGTAGATTGCTTTTCTTTTCAAAATTTTCATTTTTATTAGTCGTATCAAATGGACATGAGCGATTGTTAGCAGAGTTAAATGAATTGTTTGAATCGAAACTGTCTTTTTCCAGCTGATTTTGTTTAAAAAATATTGTTTCTTTCATGTTTTCATTGAACTCTTCCATATCACTAAAAAAGAATGAAACCCTGAATATATTATTCGTTTAATAAAGTGTAACAAGAAACATAACTTAATTTTTTTACAGTTTGATTATGATAATTCATAAAATGACTGCGTTACATGACTCAGCTACAGGAAAAACGTGCAGTCTGATCTTTTAATTGACACATTTTAAATTAAAGCGTAAATAATTTAATTTCGCCATAAAGATTTTGTTTCCAGCGTGATCTGTCTGACGAGATTACTTTAGAAATTTTATATTTTTGTTTGCCACGTCAGTTAACTAATTATTAATTAAAATTAATTCATTACATGTAAAAGTGAGGAATTATAGTTTATCTTTTCATCAAAAATAATATATCATCCTTTAGAAAAATCTAAGAGTGACATACGAAATATTTATTTTTCCTTTATCTAAAAGTTGGTGAATAAATTCACCTACTATATATTTAATGTTAGAAAATTCAAACCTTTTTGTCTTCAGTGGGACAAACACGGTAAACACGGTAATGGATATTATAATTATGTTACAAGTATAAATGGATTCCTATTTATGTTCGGGGCTGTTCTTGTATACGTTTATGCAGGGTGCGGCAGCGGAACTTCCTTATTTGAAACGCGCGCCATCTAGCGACATTTATTCCGAGAAGGCAGGGGTGGCGCTCATTGAAAAGAGCGGTATCTAACGTTTTATGTCATGTAGGTTTAGTACCGATCATGCAGTGGACGAGAGAGGAGCGTGCGTTTGCCGTGGAGTCGTACCTTTCAACGCACTGCATTTTCATTCATATAAATTGGCAGTGATGCAAAAACTTAAGCCACGCGATTTTCTTTCATGAAAAAATGCATGCAAAGTCATTCTTGACAATGTCTCATGATACCGTTGTGTTCCTTAGCGATGAGGCTCATTTTAATCTTTCCAGTTGCAGCATGCATTAACTAACTAACTAAATTTCTACCTGCCTCGCTAACTTAATAGCACTACAGGGACTGAAATATCAGTCAGAGACCACCCTAAAGATGGCTAGAGCACTCCTGCTGGGCCCGGGGTCCCACATTCCCGAGACACCAACACATTTAGCTCCCTCTGCTGAACGCTCAACGTTCAGTCGACCCACCGCTAAACACGGACCAGTCAAGACCACCGTGTCGGCTGGACCGAGACCACGGTGGGGTGAGCGATGACAACTTGGAGCGATGACTGGCCGTTGATTGAGGCTACCTGCCAGCACTACACGGGATGCCCCTCTCCTTAGGCTTTACATGGAATTCCAAGGACAGCAGTGACCAGACTCTCAATGTTCCAGTTTGCTATTTGGCTACCAATACCCTGGTGGAAAAGACTTAGACCTCCCGGCCCATGAAGAGCAAGTATAAACTTACCCCATGGACCATCGGGAACCGCCAAGTTCATAAATTTTATAACCCCGTGGCCGAGACTGTCTAGGTACAGATCCTAGCCAGTACTGCGCAGAGTACTCTACAACGACCCCCGGGGGGCAGCATGCATTAAGCAAAACGTGCGATAAATGAGTGGCACCAATCTCCAAGAATTTCACGAGCAGCCCCTCCATACAGAACGTGTGACTGTTGGTGTGCATTGCCCAGAATAGGCATCATGGACCATGGTTTTTTGGAGAACATTTCCCTGGACGCCTTACCTCCTTACGCGGCGATCGTCAGTGGTCAGCGCGCTCGCCTGATCTAGCCCCGTGTAATTCCTTTTTGTGGGGCTATCTGAAATCTCTAACGTCCAAAGACCCTGTTTCAACTGAAGAACAATATCCAAGCTGCCGACAACACACCCGTTGATAGGCTGGTAAAAGTGGAAAGAAACTTCAAACTTCGACTGTAAGGATACTAAGTTTTACTAAAGTTTATTTAATTTTAAATCTTTACTATCACTTCTTATTTTCTACTTCCGGCCAGAATTAAAAGCTTTAACTTATTTATGCAAATTTGTCTTGCTAACGCCAAGTACTTAAGTTGTGGCTTTTTGCCAAGCAAGAGAGAGGAAGGAGTTATTAGAAGCAGGCCGCTTGCCATAGTAGTTTTACTCGGTTGCTGGTTGCCTTCAAGGCCAGAGGTTTAGTCCTCTTGATAATTTCAAACGTATTGTAGTTTTCGCAGCTCTCTGTACTACATACGGATTTTGTTAAATAACGGCCAATCTTAAAGTTAGGCACTTGTATATTAATCCAAAGTTAGTTTTAGTTAGTAGTTTTATATTCTTACGTTCAGACCACAAGTGGTTAGTCTCTGTATTCCGAAGTTCCGGAAATCTCTGTAAAGATAGAAAAATAAAGGGTTTCGTATACCCTTCCTGTGTGTATTGTCTACTTCACAATTTATTGAACATAGCTTGAGTAAGCTCCCTGTTCCGAGTCAGGACAGTTCTTGTTTCCAAAGCAAGTCAAGAGAGCACAAGTCCTGATACGACTATCTCAATGCATTGACCAGAACGGAGGCCACCTTAATGATATTATTTTTGAACCGTAATAGATAAGCTTCCTATAGTATGGCATCGCCGCAGATTCCTAAGGCAAAATATACGAGGGTTACCTTGCCGAAGCCTGGAAATCTTACTGATAGCAATTCAAAGGATAAGTTTCGATTGTCTTGTACCTCTGTTTCCCTAATTTATTAATCAAAAGATGCAGTGTTTTCCTTAGTTCAATTAACCAATTATTTAAGTTTTTGTTATCTTTTTCTGAACTCCTCAAGTTCCCCTCGCATTTCCTCGCCAGGATGCAATTTAAAGTTAAGTGAAGTGAGTATTTAAACGGGTGAATCTTGGAGTTTATTCAGGGCGTGTTTTCGCTAGCCAACGCACGCACGTTACGAGTCTGCCCGTGCTGTTACGCGGAGTTACTGATACGCCTTTTTGGCGTTGAATAATTATCACTTCGGGTAGGTTGTTGAGTCCACCTAGTTAGCCTTAACTTAAAGTATTAGTCCAGCACTACTCTTTAGCCTTGAATTTATTGTGAAACGATTCTTAAGTTCCAGAGCAAGTTGTCGCTGTTATCGTAAGCATGAAGTATATGTCTTTTCTGTTCAGAGTTTGAATACTGATAAAGGTTTATTTTTACCCTTCTTCTCTGCTGGTTTGCTTTACGCCTGCGCGAGAAGTCGCCGGGTTCCTTAGTAGGATCCAGTAGAGAGTTTATATTATCAAAGAGAACACGTGACTACAAAGTATAACAGGAAAAGTTTGATTAATCAACTAACTCATAATGGAAAACAGAAGCTCTTTTGGTTATTCTGCTGTGCAAGTATCAGATTTTCGATTCGTGTTTACAAAGCTGTTAGAAGACTGTAGGGAATAGGAGGAAATCAAATGCTGTAAATAGTGGGAAATAAAAGTATGCCTTCTCTTGAGTCAAATACGGGATCGGAAGTGTGTTAGACGAATATGTTAACTATCGCAGCATAGCGTGTTTAAACGTCGCTTACATCGATAAACCTAATGATAAGTGATAAGTGACGGAGGACGTGGGCACTGTCCCTTTACCTTAATGGTTAATCAGTACAGCACCACGTCCGCCATTATCCAGAGCCGCCAATGGGGTTCGCTGCCGTCCAACTGCCCGGGTCCCAGTGTTTGTTGATATATGAGAAAAATATAAGTACATGGCCATACAGGGGCTTTTTTAACATGCTACTTTTACAATACGTTACGATACTAATGATTCAATTATAATACATTTAAAAACTAATTTTGCAGCATGCACTATATATTACGATACTGATTTATACAATTCATACATTACCAATTATACATTAGAGTACTAATTATGCAATTTCAATACATTATAATACTAATTATGCAGTACACACATAAACTTTACAGTGTATGTTACGATGAATAATAGAAACATTACCAATTATACAATTATTATACTGTTAAGAATTTGGTATTTAAAAAGCTAATATTAGTTCAATTATAAATTAATTGGTTTTATTTCTCGCGCAGTGCAGCGCGTGACGAATATTAAAAGAAAGCTAAGCCGGAAAATTGAAAATACAAGAGCGCGTGCATTAAATAAATAAATATCTCTTTTTGATTTCGAGAAAGTACTGGAAAATTCTAGCGCGTGATTTTAAAATCTTATAAAAGGAGGAAAACATCTCAGTTTGTAGCAGTTGCTTAGTTTGTTGTTGTTTAAAAAAACTACCGTTGTTGATTGTAGCGAATTCGTGGATTAGCGTTCTTTAGCTGTTTTGAATTACGTTCTATTGGACATTTGAGTAGTTAAAAGAAAACTACTGTGAGATATTGTAATACTGCGTGATAATTTGAGAAAATTTAAGCATTTTTGTTGTGATAATAATAAATTTTTGTTCATTTTTTTTCATCGGACTTGTGCATTCATTTCATAACGAACCCGTACGCACGCAACAATTTTTGGTGTCAGAAGTGGGATTTGAATGCCAATAACAAGAGCGATGGAAGAACAATTCAGGCAAATGATGACTGCATTTGCTGCTTTCCAAGAAAAGATGGAAGGGGCCGTCAAATCCGTTAAGGAAGAAATGAAATTGGGCCAGGAATCCGTTAAGGACAAAATGAAAGCCGTTCAAGCTGGTCAAGAAAAGATTGAAGCATGTCAAGAAGAAATGAAAAGAGAAATTACCTGTATAATAGAAAATAAATTTGAAGCTATGGAAGGCAGAATTGACACAGTTGAAAATAAAGTTGGACAAATTGAAGAAAAAGTTTCTTTCGTAAAAGATCAAATTGAAGAAAGAGTTTCTTCGGTGAAAGAAGAAATAGAAAAAAAAGTTTCTTCTGTAAAAGAACATGTAGAAGGGAGACTTTCGGCTGTGGAGGAACGAATTGAAGGAAGAGTTTGTGCCGTCCAACACCAAGTCGAACAACAAATTGATGAGAGAGTTTCTGCAGTTGCCAAAGAAATGGAAACGTTAAAGAAATTCGTAGCGACGGCAGGGAGCAAGAATGATGATTTTAAATTCTTACCGATGCCTGCTCGTCCATTTCTGAAGCTATCCACATATGATGGGATGACATCCTGGCAAGTGTACAAGACCCAGTTTTCTATCGTTGCGGATGCGAATGGATGGGATTCCAAAGCTAAGGCCTGTCATCTCGCCGCTTCTTTAAGAGCCGACGCAGCGGATATCCTTCAGACTCTTCCCGAAAACAAAAGGTTAGATTTCGAAGCTCTGTCCGGCGCTTTGGAGCTGCGCTTTGGCGAGAAATGTTTAAAAGACTACAGCAGGCTTCAATTAAAATCCCGTCAACAGAAGCCCACTGAATCACTTCAGGAGCTCGCCACGGATGTTGAAAGGCTGTCACATCACGCCTTTTCGGAGTGCCCGACAGAAACAAGGGAAATCCTGTCCCTGCAATATTTCATCGATGGCATCCGGGATACTGAAATACAAAAAGCTCTACGAATGGCGGATGTAAAAGATTTAAAACGCGCTCTAGTGTACGCCATGAAATTCGAGGCAGCCCAGCAAGCCACTCATCGAGACCGCCACCCAGTCAGAGCTGCTCAAGTCCAGGAGCCAGGGGATCAAGTCACCGCTCGTCTAGACGATTTAACTAGACAACTGAACGCCTTGAGACGGAATATTGGTGAGAAGAAACCGACCGTTAAGTGCTGGAACTGCGGTGCTGAAGGACACATACGACGAAACTGCAGAATACCCCAGGGTACGGATGTTAAGACCGCTTCTAACAAGCTGCAGGGAAACTAATTAGTGGCCATCTCGCGGGGCGGAGGTTGCCAGATAATGAAAAGCCCCAGTTTAAAGCGCTTCAGATTTCTGCAGTGAGAGGCGGCAGTAATGGACTTTTCATAATAGGACATATTAACGGAGTCCCCTGCAATATGACGATAGACACAGGAGCCAACGTTACCATCATCCGAAAAGATTTGGCTCAACAACTGGAAAGCAAACTTATCTGGACGCCGCCCTGCGTTACCCTACAGACTGTGTCCGGTGAGAAGATCGACATCAATGGGAAAGTAAATGTTAATATCACGTTTGGAAGTGCCGCTTACCATCACACGGCATATGTAGCAGAGATCACTGATTCTTGCATACTCGGATTGGACTTTCTAAGGAAATACAATTTTTCCTTGGACTTTAAAAATAACGAATTGCATTCTGCGTCTGAGGACATAACGTTATTTGGAATTAATAATGAAGAAGTTAAATCTGTCCACAGAATCATAGCACAAGACAATATCACAATACCGGCAAGAACAGAAATTTTACTCCCTGGATCTATAGCCGAAAACAGAGATTTCCGCTACGGCATCATAGAATATCCCAATAACTGTAATAGCCCGAAAGGAGTACTAGTAGCCTCAACACTCGTCGACCTATCGAGAATGGTTATCCCGGTGAGAGTTGCCAATGTAACTGAGAAGGCGAGAGTTATTAAGAAAGGCGACGTGGTTGCAGCATGTACTCCAGTAACCAGCGTTGAAAGAAAGAGCAATATCCAAGAATCCGTGTCCTCATCAGAGAGCATTACATCGGAGTTATTGCAGAATGCGCAATTGAACGATGAAGAGAAGAATGCTGCCGATCGCGTCATCAAAGATCTTCAAGTTGTTTTCTCCTGCTCGTCTTCTGACGTGGGTCGAACTAGTTTGACACAACATAGAATAGATACCGGCGATCATCCCCCGATCAAGCAACATCCAAGACGTCTACCGTTTGCTAAACAGGAAGAGGTGCGAACACTGTTAAAAGATATGGAAGAAGGCGATGTCATCGAGCCTTCAGCGAGTCCATGGGCATCTCCCATCGTTCTCGTCAGAAAGAAAGACGGCTCAACAAGATTTTGCGTTGACTATCGCCGGTTGAATGAGGTTACGAAGAAAGACAGTTACCCTCTTCCTAGAATTGACGACATTCTAGACACTCTTTCTGGAAGCAAGTGGTTCTCAACACTTGATTTAAAGAGTGGGTATTGGCAGGTAGAAATACAGCCTGAAGACCGAGAAAAGACGGCATTTACTACGGGACAAGGGCTTTGGCAATTCAAGGTGATGCCGTTTGGACTGTGTAATGCGCCGGCAACATTCGAACGTCTTATGGAGACTGTTTTGAAAGGTCTTTCCTACGAAGCCTGCCTGATATACCTGGACGACATCATCATCGTCGGAAAGAGTTTTGAAGAACATTTAGAAAATCTTAGGAAGGTGCTTCAGAAACTGAAAGAAGCCAATCTGAAGCTGAGTCCCGCTAAATGCAAATTGTTCCGAAAGGAAGTGACTTACCTGGGACATGTCATCTCTGCAGAAGGTGTGCGCACGGATCCTGAAAAGGTATCAGCGGTTAAATCCTGGAAACGTCCTGAAAATGTCCATCAGCTGAGAAGCTTCCTAGGGCTTTGCACCTACTATAGGAGATTCGTGAAGGACTTTTCTTCCATCGCAAGACCCCTTCACAAGCTGACAGAGAGCAAGCAAAGATTCTTGTGGACAAAAGAATGCGAGGATGCATTTAACAACTTAAAGGAGGCTTTAACATCTGCTCCAATCCTGACGTATCCTCAGCTCGACCGACCATTTATTCTTGACACCGACGCGAGCAATGAAAGTGTCGGTGCTGTTTTGTCCCAAAAAATAGACAGCCAAGAACGTGTAGTGGCCTACTGGAGCAAGTGCCTGTCTAAACCGGAGAGGAATTATTGTGTCACCAGGAAAGAGTTGCTCGCCATAGTCAAAGCCGTAGAACAGTTCCATCACTATCTATATGGCAGAAAATTCCTGCTCCGCACCGATCATGCATCATTGACCAGGCTTTTAAATTTCAAGAATCCTGAGGGTCAAATAGCCAGGTGGATACAGAGACTCCAAGAATATGACATCACTATCCGTCATCGTAAGGGATCATCACACGGAAACGCCGACGCCCTGTCTAGAAGATCTTGCCAAGAAAGCTGCCGATATTGTTCCAGGGTGGAAGGGAAATACGAGCTGCTGACTCCGGTCGCAAGACAAATTACAACATCAACATCGGCTTATCGAGAACCGTGGAGTGATGATGAAGTCAGGAAAGACCAGCTGGAAGACCGCGACATTAAACCGATAATTGATTTAATGGAGTCATCAACCAGAAAACCTACCTGGCAGGACATTTCTATCTGTAGTCCTACAACCAAACAGTATTGGGCACTCTGGGATTCACTTCACATTCGAAACGGCGTCTTATACCGGAAATTTGAATCGGATGATGGGAAGACGTTCCGATGGCAGCTGATACTTCCAAGATCCCGCATTCCTGATGTCCTTAAAGAACTACATAACAGCCCTACGGGAGGTCACTTTGGAATAATGAAGACCTTACAGAGAGTTCGTGAGCGCGTTTACTGGAAGAATGCAAAGGATGACGTGCAAAAGTGGTGCCGATCCTGCGATGCCTGTGCAGGTCGGAAAGGACCTAAGAGACGCAGCCGAGGCAAGCTGCAACGTTACAACGTAGGGGCGCCTTTTGAACGTATCGCCTTTGACATCTTAGGACCTCTGCCACGAACTGCTGATGGCAACAAATACATACTCGTTGTCATTGATTACTTCACCAAGTGGCCTGAAGCGTACCCTGTTCCTGATCAAGAGGCTGTCACAGTAGCTGAGGTAATGATACAGCACTGGATTTCCAGGTTCGGAGTGCCTCTTCAGTTACATTCCGATCAGGGAAGGAATTTTACCTCGGCAGTAATCAAAGAACTATGCAAACTACTCGGCATTGACAAAACTCAAACGACGCCATTGCATCCCCAGTCGGACGGCATGGTAGAGAGGTTCAATCGAACCATCCTTAATAACCTCTCATTAGTGGTTTCCAGAAACCAACAGGACTGGGACAAGAAATTACCACTCTTTTTACTGGCTTACCGCAGTGCTGTCCACGACACTACCGGCTATTCTCCATCACAAATGCTCTTCGGTCGTGATCTTCGTCTGCCTTGTGATCTATTGTTTGGCCGCCCTCCGGATGCTCCTTCATCGTCTGAGGAATATATTCAAGATCTCCAGGCCCGGTTTGAAGTGATGCACAACTTTGCACGAGAGCGAGTCAACTTGGCGACGGAGAAGATGAAGACCCGATACGACACAAGAGCTACTGAACATCAATTCCACGAAGGAGACAAGGTGTGGCTGTGGAATCCGACTCGACGGAAAGGACTTTGTCCGAAATTACAGTCACCTTGGGATGGCCCGTACACAGTCCTAAACAGGCTGAATGACGTCGTGGTTCGGATTCGTAAGTCTTCGAACTCTAAACCTAAAGTCGTTCATTACGACAGGTTAGCACATTACTATGGCCATAGTACATAATGTAAATAATTGTAAATAGTATAAGACCATGGTCCTTTTTGTTTATAAATGTGTATTTGATTTGATTTGTATTTAGTATTTGATTTGTATTTAGTATTTGATTTGTATTTAGTATTTGTTTTGTATTTAGTATTTGATAGCATTTGATTTGTTCAAGTTAGTTATTGCATTTATTGTTTATATTGTTTGATATTGTAATGTAATGTTTATGCCTCAGTTGCATTTATGCCACAGTTGTAAATTTAGCTTCCTGTCCAGGGATTGTACTGCCCGAGACGTGCAGTCCTTGGGAAGGGGGCAGTGTTACGAATTTGGTATTTAAAAAGCTAATATTAGTTCAATTATAAATTAATTGGTTTTATTTCTCGCGCAGTGCAGCGCGTGACGAATATTAAAAGAAAGCTAAGCCGGAAAATTGAAAATACAAGAGCGCGTGCATTAAATAAATAAATATCTCTTTTTGATTTCGAGAAAGTACTGGAAAATTCTAGCGCGTGATTTTAAAATCTTATAAAAGGAGGAAAACATCTCAGTTTGTAGCAGTTGCTTAGTTTGTTGTTGTTTAAAAAAAACTACCGTTGTTGATTGTAGCGAATTCGTGGATTAGCGTTCTTTAGCTGTTTTGAATTACGTTCTATTGGACATTTGAGTAGTTAAAAGAAAACTACTGTGAGATATTGTAATACTGCGTAATAATTTGAGAAAATTTAAGCATTTTTGTTGTGATAATAATAAATTTTTGTTCATTTTTTTTCATCGGACTTGTGCATTCATTTCATAACGAACCCGTACGCACGCAACAATACATTACAATACTAATTACATTATCAATTATACAATTATTATACATTACAATACTAATTACATTACCAATTATACAATTATTATACATTACAATACTAATTCAGTGCTACTGCTAGTAATTCTGATAAATATTACACATAGTTATGCAGTAATTCTCAAATGTATTCTCAAGCATGTAAGTACATATTCAGCAATTTTGAATAGTTTGGCACTGATCAAGCCTAAGGCAGAAGGTATGTGCATGACTTTTATTATTATATTCACGCAAATAGACAATTGATTGATAGTGTATTCACTTGCAGGTGTTTTTTTTCAAGCACATAATTACATGAACATAGTCAGTGTTACTAAGCTATTTGGCAAAGATCGGTGCCTAACGCAGATAGTTTGTCCATGATTTTTGTTATTTTTTCCACAAGATATTTTTGTTTAATTATAAATTTACAATAGGCTTGTCTATTAAGCTCTGGTAAATGAACGTGATGCTGCTCTGTGAGTAGGCAGTCTGAGAGATAATGATCCGGGCTGCCTATATTACCACAAACACAATTATCTGTTTCTGTAATTCTGAATCTTTCAAAGTACTGTGGAAACGGGCCATGCCCTGAGACAAATCGGACTAACAGTAAATTCCCTGTATTGCGTTCAAGATGCACCTTTGGAATAAAATAAGCTGTCCTTTGTCCTTTATTGCTGATATTCCATTCATTTTGCCATGTGTCAGTTGCTTTCTGCCGATAAACCTAATGAATCTGGAAGTGACGCCCGAACTAAAAATTGGTATACGACAATTCGTCACCACCAGGATTGGTGACAGGACTTCCTCATCTCTGTCGCCTTCTAAAAGGGGGAGCATATAAGATATATTCTTCTTTCTTTCCGCGTGTTTTCGTGTTGTAACTTGATAGCACGTGTGGCTAGCAATGGACATGTGTGATGTTCGAATCTTGGCGAGGGCATTGCACATTTTAACGTCTCCTGTATCAATAAACCTGATGTCCCTACAATATACATAATTTTAATTCTTTGAAGCTTTGAATTATGTATATGTTCTTTGAAGCTTTAAATAATGTATGTTAATTTAAAGCTTGAAAAAACAAAAGTTTCTTTGTCATGGCTGTTAACACGCAAACAAACAAATATCAGTAAATGTATGGATTTAAGAAGACTGATAACACCATTTAACGATACTATCTTTAGTTGCCTGTAATCCAGTTGTTTATAGCTAAATTTTAAGAGATATGCTATCCATTTACCTTTCGGGCTCATCCGTTTGCGGTGTTCGCTTAACAGAGTCATTCAACAAGAAGGGCTCGCATTCATCACTTGAATCATCTAGCCATGAGATAAGGATGTTCTTATCTAATTGCTTCTGATTGAAGCTGGGATAGTATTGATATTTTTGCCGACTTAATGATTCAAGTGAAATATCCTCTCCAGACGCCTGGCCACTCAGCTTGCTTGTGAGGGGTGCATAGATCATCGCTGTTGAGGCGTCAAGATCTGAACCTATGGATTTGAAGCAAAAATTTTTAAATTATTATCAAAAGTAACCGTTTAACAATTGGTTTAATTACGAATATCGTAGAAGTATATTATATTATTCTCAATAAACATCTAAAGACTGAAAATGATATTTTCAGGTCAGTTACAATTAAGAGTTAAACGGCGACGAACTCGGCATAGATTCGAGCAAATTTTTTTTTTCCCTGCTGTAAAGCTTGGTAAGTTTGGCTTATCTATTCTGCCTTCTTCGCCTTAAAAAATACTGTAGAATGCCTATAGAAATTTGAACAAATCAGAATATAATTTAACGTAATGAACATTTTTACAGATAATTATTATTTGAAAAGTTAGGGCTTAAGAAGAACTTAAGATGTTTTTAATTCGTTAATTCAAGGTAGACAAAGTCTACTAGCGAATGTTTGCTACATGCAATTTATTGTAATATTGTTGTTCATTCTTTCGTGCATAAAACAAGGAGACGTGCTGTGGATTCTGATATTTTCTGCTGCAAAAGTGATGCAGTATGACAAGTTGCGTCACGTAATGTAATTATTATCTCAGATATGGATATATATACACTCTTAAAACGACTCATTAAGAAGGAGTTATCCGAATGGGACGAAAATCGGTAGAAGTGATGTGCATGTACAGAAAAAAAATGATTACAGTTTGAAAAAATTTGGATGATTTATTGAAGTGATAGAGTTTCACAAAGTGAAAAAGTCAGTAACGCGTTTGTTCACCTCTGGCCCTTGTGTAAGCAGTTATTCGGCTTGGCGTCGATTGATAGATGTTGCGAATGTTCTCCTGAGGGATATCGTGCCAAATTCTGTCCAACTGGCGCGTTAGATCGTCAACATCCCGAGCTGGTTGGAGAGTCCTGCCCATAATGCTCCAAACGTGCTCAATAGGAGAGAGATCCGGCGACCTTACTGGCCAAGGTAATGTTCGGCAAGCACTAAGGCAAGCAGTAGAAACATGTGCAGTGTGGGCTGTGTGGGGGCGGGCATTATCTTTCTGAATTGTAAACCCAGGGTGGCGTGACATGAAGGGCAACACAACGGGCCTTAGAACTTCGTCGACGTACCGCTGTGCTGTAAGGTTGCGACGGATGACAACCAAAGGTGTTCTACTATGAAATAAAATGGCACCCCACACCATCACTCCTGGTTGTCGGCTTGTCTGCCGGAAGACAGTCAGGTTGGTATGACACCGCTGTCCGGGGCGTCTCCAGACTGGCCTTCGCTGGTCATCGGGGCTCACTTGAAAGCGGTACTCATCACTGAAGACTATTCTACTCCGGTCAGTGACATTCCAGTGCGAATGAGCCCGACACCACTGCAAACGGGCTTGACGTTGTACAGAGGTCAATGGTAGTCTGCGCAAAGGGCGCCGTGACCTCAGCCCCCTTTCTGTGAGCTGTCTGTGAATGGTCCTTGAGGTCACTGAAGCACTAGTTGCACGTACAGTCGATGATAATGATGCATCTGGGGGCTGTGAGTGCCGCTCTGCGATTGCTCGGTCTTCACATTCTGTCATTTCTCTAGGCCTACCGCTTCTTTCCTGACACTGTTTGCGGCATAGGTTTACCCATTCCTGTCAACATCGTCTAATAGTGGCATCATTCCTGCCCTAATGTCGAGCTATTCGCCGATAAGACCAACCGGCTTCTTTGATCCCAGACGACCTCTCTCAAATTATGACATATGCGTATATCGTTCGCGCACCGGAGTACACGGAATGAAATTCGTGAAGAATTTATGACCTGGAATCGTGATTTCTCCTCTTAAATATCCTGCGAGATGCGCAGATCAGATGCGCTGTAGCGACAACCGTTCATTGATTGGCTGCCAAAATGTAAAATTTTGCATTTTCCGTCGAAACCTATATGCATATCAATTTGTGTCCAATTTGCTTTATATCTTCTTGGTGCATCGTGGTGCGTCTTTTTTTTTTTTGTTTTTGTCTAAGAGTGTATATATATATATATATATATAGGTTTTAAATCAGTGACAACTACCTTTCTTAACTTTAATGAATTTAATACTTAATGTGTATTACTAACATCAAATTATTAAAAAATTGATACATACTTAAATTATCATCGCTATCAGATGACGTTTTTTCGCCCATCAGGAAAGGTATCTCCTCCGATTTTAAACTGCATCCCTTCATTATCAAATCGGCAGCGAAACTGATTTCGAGCGGATGGTCTGCTTGATTCTCCAAATTATAGTCCACATTGCTGCTAGTATCGAAACCAGAGGACGGCTGCGTCATGTTTGCTTCGCTCTTTGGGACGATTTTTGTGCCGCTAGTTGTAAAGGCATCTAAAATTTTTGAATAATCATTTGAGAAACCTTCCTTTGAATCCGTTGAGTCCAATAGATTCTCTCTTTCATGCATCTATCGAAAAAAAATTTAAAGTTGTAAGGATTATATTAATTTATTTAACGGTTAAACTTCCTTTCCTATCATTTCTGAATTTCAATTTACAATTTCCGGCCAGAATATAGTTTCAGAATCACGTTTGAATGCAAATTGAGGAAGAGTGGTATTTAACCGCGAAGTTCTACTGTCTTAGTCAGAGAGAGACAGAGATTCTGGCTAGCACGCGTCTGCCTTTTTAGGCTACTCTTTCTTAAGCTATTATTACGTTCGGCCGTACTTTAGGCCCTTGATACCTTCGTAGTTTATTAGCGTTAAGGGGCCAACACCGTCAGAATCTTGATAGCTTCGGCTATATCTTTTTAGTTAAGATTAGTTTAGTTCTTAGTTTCTTAAGTCCGAGTGTCGACTTTATTGTACAACTCCAACTTGAAAGCGGAATTCTGTTAAACATTATTGAATAATAAAGGGTCTAACCCTTTTCAAGTTTTGCTTACTGTCTCACGAACTCAATCGATTATTCGCTTACTAGTTCTTAAGATTCTTCGCATTCAACTGTAACTTAAAGTATACAGTACAGAATCTTACAAAGTCTGTTATTAATATATTGAATCCAAATGCTAAGAAGTATATGAAATTTAATCGACATAACAAAGTAACCGAGGGACTCAGGCGTAGATACCTTGGAAGATGATTCTTTAAGGGAAACTGGGAGTTATTTATGCTACAAACGGAGAAAAATGAAAATTTAGAAAACTGAAGTTGACATATGCGAGAAAAAAGAAAAAAGTATAGAAGGAAAATAATCGTCATAAACTGTTATCGCTGATGAAACTGTCTTTGAGCGTACAGTCCAGCAGGTAGAAATGTTAGTATAAAATCCAATACAGCACCTGAGTGTTTCGTTATAGAATGCGTTGGTAGTTTCCTACTTCAAGTGCAATGGTCATGTATTAAAAGTTACTGGACGCTGCAAAATTACTCGTTTTTTAAAGAAAATTAAGAGAAAGCAAAATAGAAAGGTTTATGACTGTAAACATTTATGATAATCCGTAATTAAAACTGAATATTAAATACAGAAGCTGATGAAGAAATCTAATGCACCAGATAAAAAAGTTTTTTTGCCTATTTAGTAACAATTATTAATGAAAAATATATTAATCATTACTTTTCTAGTTTAAATATGTGCCCCTTCATTAGAATTCAGAACATTAAAACACTGTCTTTGTGTACGATGCAATTTAAACGCAGCTGCAAAGAAGATGAATCTTTAAGGGTTAAAATTCCTTATCGATGAGGAAACAGTCTTTGACCTCATGTCAAAATGTCAAACAGTCTTTGACCATTTAAGGTTCTAACCTCATGTCAAAATTTTCCAAGAATTCTGTATATTTTCAGGATTTTTAAATTGAACTTCAAAATGGATTAAAAGCAGAAAAAATAATTTAAATGTTCAAGTTAGCGATTTTGTAATCAGTAGAAGGAAAAAAAAAAAAAAAAAAAAAAAAAAACGAGATGAAAGCATGTTTATTGTAACTGACTTCGATGGAAGAATGTTATCGATCGAAGTAATAAGAAAATATTTTTGATAATTTATTATAACAAAAGGATAGAAATTGTTATCAGTTCGCTTTATTAATTATCATTTTAGTAAACAAAAAGAGACGCATAATTTTTAATCCAAAGGGGATTTGTCCCTGAAGGACTATTGTTTTCGTTTTGCGATTTTGCGTCGATTCACTACAAACGGCGAATCACTTTTCAAACTGTTGCCACAAAGTATTATCGCCCTGTGTTATATTTAAAGAAATTAAATAATGAAAAACCTGCATAAATGTATGTATATTTCTGGCATTGTGATAAAACAACGATACATAGAGCCATCGAATGTTGAATGACGTAATCTTCCTACGAATATGGGCATGTGGAAGACCAAATTTGAAATTTGGAATTTGTTTTATTGTCAATTTAATATTTTATAAAACTTTGATGAATGTTTGATTAAAAAACTCAAGAATTTCAAAGCGATCCATGGCAACGTTGTACAGAAAAACATTTTTATCTCCAGCGCGTGAGTCTCTGTATCGGAAATTCTAAGATATACTCATTTTAAAACTATTTTGCGATATTGCTGTTGAGCTCAATTTTATGGTTTATGTGCGAAGAACGTGATATTTAATAAATAAATGTAACACACAAAATGTTAAAAAAACGCCCCTTTGGACGTAATTTAAAATTTGAAACATTTCAGATTTTCTTTTCTTTCTTTTTTTACTATTTGTTTTATTTTTTATTAAATTTTTTTTTTCATTTAAAAAAGTGAAAAGATTTGGCACACTGGCGAATTTTGGAAGTAATGATAAAGATTCTCTTTTGATGTTTAATTCTGGAGCCTTGTTGCTCGATGCTGGTAAGATCACTTGTGATTTACAAGTTGTCAGCAATATTTAAGATAGTCGTTGAGACATCTTGTTATTTGTTACATTTTTAATACAGCCTGTTTTTCTGGAACAAATATGATTCAGTGAAATTATTTTTGCTGGGCAAAAATTCAAGCTATTTTGTTTTGCTTTTCGAAATACAGTGTAATTTTTTTATTTATTATATCAATGTTCTGTGTTTCGAAATAAATTGAAAACTGTCATTTTCTTTATCAAGATTTAAAGCAAAATTCTGTCTAATACTTTTATTCAAGCTGGCATACGTTCTTACACAAGCTAGTAATAGCGCGAGATCCCTGTGTCTGGCATATATTATGAGAATTATAACTGTCCCAAAATCCAGAAAGTAACACTTTCTGGATGACATTGATAGAATGTTGGCTTTCTGAGAGTGCATTATCCTTATAAAGTTAAAAATGCTTCGGTAACTGAATGCCTGGAATGTAAATGAAATCAGAAATGTACCTGTGAAGGCTGTTTCGAACTAACGTTGTCATCCTGGTAGCTGCCAGTGCAATCATTCATCGTTCCATTTATGGAGCTATCTGTAGTTTTGATGGAGCCAATAAGAACAAGATGCAGGGGAAATTGAAGTTCTGTATGTAGCTGCATATGTGAAAGAAACAAAGAGTATAAGGTCTTGGAATTAGATTAAATTTGGAAAAAAAAAAAAAAAAAAAAAAAAAAAAAAAAAAAAAAAAAAAACTTATGATAGTTACTCACAAATTCAACCTGTATTCAGGACAAATTTGCTGTCAGACCTACAAAATTATTCTGTATTTATAGCATTATCCTAGACCTGGGCTTCTTAAACTATGGAACATGTACGGCTAATGTTACATTACATTATTTTTGATGGTACAGTTGTAAGGATAATGTTAATTTAGCTAACAGTTAAATTTTGAGTTAAACTTCCTGTCCTATCGCTTCTTAATTTCAACTTACCACTTCCGGCCAGAACGTAGTTTTAGAATCACGTTTGAATGCAAATCGAGGAAGAGTGGTATTTAATCGCGAAGTTCTACTGTCTTAGTTAGAGAGAACCAGAGATTCTGGCTAGCACGCGTCCGCCTTTTTAGGCTACTCTCTCTTAAGCTATTATTACGCTTGGCCGTAATCTGGATGAGTACAATCACCCCTCTTAATTTGTAAAAACAATTTAGAATCACCCTGTATATACCCACCTCCCTTATCCGGCTTAAAAGATATATACATATTTGGTAGTGCGGACTGCAATAAAAATGAGAGGTGCACAACATAGATGTTATAGCAGTTCCATGTACAAAATCTCAACGCTGTACGGCTAATCTTTTTTGAGTTATGCGAAACATATAACGTACGTACTTCAGTACAGTAGGAGTAACAGACGTACGTACGGGGGTACAGTAGAAGGAAAAAGCACCCAGACCTGGCTAACGCATAAGTTGCCTTATATATATATATATATATATATATATATAAAAGTTAAGCGCTCCAACCCCTAAAGGTGAACCAAGGAGGAATAACCTTCCCGGTCAATGCAGGGGACTTATATGTTAACACAGTCTGGGTTTATTGTATGCAAAGTCAGGCGTGGACGGCCACACATTCACCAACAAAGAGAAGAAAATGCAACGTAGTGCGTCCCCAAGTGTTGATCAAGGGAAACGAAATCGCCAACGACAACCTTCGAAATCTCACCGTGTAATAACTCCATAGCCAAAAAGACAGATAACGCAACTTAAATACGGTCTCTGCAGAGCCTGAACCATGGAGGTAGGAAGTAAGACCTTTTCTCACCTCCATGGTCTGAACTTACCACCGTATAAACCAGTGGTCGCCAAATTTATGAAGTTTCTGGGCTAATCCTACTAATCATAGTCTAAACTATCCTTTTTAAATCCTTACTGTGAGCTACCCAAAAGAACTACCAACTTCTTTTTGAAAAATCTACATTTCTAGTAAATATGAAATCAGTTTTAATTAAACTGTATATAACAAAAAGAAATTGAAATTGAATTGTAAATAAGAAAGAAACTGATATAATATAATGTAATTTATAAAAAATGTTATAATAGAATTTTTGATTAGACTGGTTAACATTAATGAGGCGGATGGAACTCTTTTATGTCATCAACAAGTTTTTTAATGCTGGAAGAGTAGATAGTGGCTGCCATTCGAATATAGTTGTTCAAGTATTCATCAGCGAGTCTGTTTTTGTATTTATTTTTAATAAATTTCATACTGGAAAAAGAAATCTGACACACATATGTACAGCTGAACATTGCCTTCACTTTGAGACGAACCTGGACCAAAACTGGGTATTTTTCCTCAAGGAACAATTTCCTCAAGGCAAAGTAGTTTCATAGCTTGAAGAAAGCGATTTTACAGATAAATCATTTTGAAAAATCAATCAGTTCCAACTCCACTGCAACAGTGTCTTCTTGTCAACGTCAGCTCAGTGGAAGAATCAATTTTAGACAACCGAAGATTTCCCTGAACCGAAGATAGTTAATGCGATCTACCGAAGATGTCCACGCGAACTGCTAGTAGTTCGCGATCGACAGTTTGGCGCTTACCGCTATAAACGATACGAGGTTCTAGTCCTCTGAAGACTGGTTTTATAACACCGAGGTCGAGAACTACGTAACAGATCCTAGCCACTAGCTTCACCGGTTTTACCGGCGTCGAGACGACACGCAAAAAAATCGGCTAAATGTATTCGGGAACGTTAAAAATGGATACTTTCAATGAAACATAATACCCGGAAATTTTGCGATTATAATTCTTCCTTTAATTCGTACAACGAAGTGATAATAAATTATTTAAAATCCATCCATATTCTTTGCTTTTACGTCAATATTTCTTCTACGAGGTTTGCTATCTTCATCATTCTACCCAAGTATTACCTAAATAAGTACTTCTAAATACAGCTAATAGATGGCACCACATGCACAAGCCGCGTTTTTCAGCATTGCATAAAAGAATACACTGGCAAATCCAAAGAAAAATTTTACAAAATATTTTGCTTTGAAATTTGCTTTTATTGAAAAAGGGTGATTTTAATTAGAATCCTAGATATTAATAACGGGGAACTAAAATGTTATAGGCATCATAAAGCATTCTAATTTTCTCAGCGATTCTCAGAAAGTATTTTATATGTTACATAAGAAACGGGAATCGAAAGACGATTACATTGCCTTTGCCGAAAAAATATTAATCTATATCAATTTTTGTATCATTAGTTGCTTCGGAAAATGAAAGAAGAAAGGTTTAGAAATTGTCAATTTGATGAGCATCATTTTGAAAATACCTCCGATTTTAAAATTTAGATACTCCATGTAATAAAATTATTATGATTTGCGTCTAGTATGTGGCAACACTTCCATATGCTACTATGATTTGTAACTTGCGTGGGGCAGCAGAAATTAATTCCAGATAATCTTCAGCGTGATCTGGAGTGCACTCTAAATGTGTTGTATCTTTGCTTGTAAGTACAGATTAGTACAAATTTAATTAAGAGCTCGCACGGGCTTCCTGGGCCTCATTAATGAAAATTAAATTTATTTGAGAATTATCCTCAATATCTGAGGTTTGTTCATGTTTCCCAGGAAAAACAACTTTTATTAACTAACAATTCACAAATTAGCTACAAAGTCTTAAAAACTAGAAAAATTATTGATTTTTCAAAATTAGTAATCCATGTTTCAGTAGTGATGGGATTCTTTGCTTATTGTGCATTATACGTTCGAAACTGTGCAATACTTAATAATTGTTGTATTTTTCAATCCTGT
Organism: Stegodyphus dumicola; assembly: GCF_044657685.1. NCBI lineage: Eukaryota > Metazoa > Arthropoda > Arachnida > Araneae > Eresidae > Stegodyphus > Stegodyphus dumicola. The sequence continues at coordinate 179,269,470 of NC_140776.1, read as the reverse complement.
GTTTGAATTATCAGAATGAAAGTGACTTGCGAAACAAAAATTGATACTTTCTTGTTAGAGCAGTTACTGACTGGACAAAATTCGGAATTTTAATCGCTCATTATGTAAAGAGTAAATAGAAATTTCACCAACGGCCTATACGGCATTATAAAAGAAAGTTTCAAAAATTATTCAGGAAAAATTGCATAAAATTTGAAAAAAAAAAAAAAAAAAAAAAAAAAAAAAAAAAAAAAAAACTGTTGGATTTTAGCTAGTGAATGCTTTAACCTGATTAAATTTAGAAAAATATTTTATTCATGCATTTTACAATTAAATGAAAATAAATTTCAGCGAGAACGTTTAGATTCTGTGGAATATCACGAATTATTCCAATTTGATTTTTTTCCTTAATTTGCATTTAACATTTTACGTTTGCTTATTCAAATGCTGATGTCAAACACGTTTTCAGTTACAGACAAGAAATTTGTTGATACTAGTACTAGAAACCTTTTATGACATCCTGGATGTAAATTACAGTTTGAAACCTGCTAAATTATTGCATGGTTTATGGAATTCAGTGAGCGATTCCAACGTGAGTAAAAGCATTATCTCCTTGTGAATAAATAAAAGATCAATGGTATGAATTATGATTTGATCGAAGTTAGAGCATAATTTAATTTACGTCCCTTGTTTTTGGTACTAAATCATATCATTTGACTATACAGCATATTTATTTTGGATCTTTTTAATCGCATCCCTTATTTTCGGTAAATAGATATTAACGCTAAAAGTTATTTCTGTTTTAGTAGCCTTGTTTCAGGCTTTGAGCTTTTTAATGCGATACGTAACGAAAAAGCTTCTTTGAATGGTATTTTGTCCAGTGTTTCATTTCTGCCTTTATCGTCTAAATATTCAAAATTTTCTGAATCTAAAAATTAGAATCTGGCGATATTCTAGAGAGTTTTTTCCCTTCTTTTTTTATGAGGCGTGGGAGGGGAGGAGAGAGATTTGAAGACAGGTTAAAGCTATAAATTATTCCCCCTGATTTTAAGCATTCACATTTTGTTTTAAAGGTAGCTGATAGATGACGCCACTAACAGGAGTTAGGTTTTTGAATTGTTAGATAGAGGTTTTCAAGTGGAGCTGAGGAGCACGGAGAGGATTCTACTGCTGAGAAGCAAGTATGCAACGAGAACACAGTTTCCTAAATATTTTTGAAGCAAGTATTTAAAACATTAATTTGATTATACAAATATTATAGCAGTCACATGTCTTTTCAAGAACCCCGCCAAACTACGTCAGTGGGCCCTTGCATGCTAGTTCAAATCGTATATATAAGCTATACGAATCTACGAAAGCTAGGCCCACCAGCGCCGCTGAACACTGGTAGTTCAGTCCGGGGTTCGAGTCCCGGCGAACGGGCTGGCTGCATGGGCGTTTTCGTGGTTTTCCCCATGTGTAACGTGGATACGAGCCAGTTTCCCTTAAAAAGACCTCCACGGGGCAGCCCTCCCTTTCCGTGTAGTGCCTGAGGGCGGAGCATGTAATAAACAAAATCTGAGAAAGCTGTAGTTACATTAAATGTAATATTGGCTTCCTATATTTGCTGCTTTCGCAAAGGATTTCCTTAACCCTTAAAGTGCAGATGTTCATTTTCTGTTACGTAAACACAGAGGAGGGGTCTCTCTCAGACGCGCTCTAATTTATGCATTTTAAAAATAATGTACCATTGTTATTATATAAGCATTAATGCACTTTTCTTGTTATATTGAAGTAATTATTTCTTTTTAAAACTCTAAAATTCATGCATTAAAAATTAATTTTTAAATCATATACGGAAAAGTACGAAACACTTTAATAAATAAAATAAACACTACTTTCTTGCAAATGCGTATAACTAAACTATTTAATAAATTTTCCATCTACAGAACCTGGATTATATAAAATAATGCAAAAAAAGTATGATGTATAAAAGACTATTAAAAATTTGCAGCACATTATTTTAAGCATTTTCAACACAATTTTTAGCAAATACTCTTGTCACATTCATTTATATATTGGATTCTTGCAGCTGAAACATAGATAGATAGTTTTTCTAGGGAGACAAAGAAAACATATTTTACACTTTTTATGGGTATCAGCTACATCTGGGCTTGAATAGATTCCGCTGGAAACTCCTAACCCTCTCTGAATACACATTTTTATTTCTCCGTTTACAGTTTGGTTTTGAAGCCTCCGTTCCATATGTGATTTCACTAATTCCGATGATAACTGCACCAAAATATCAGTTTTTTCCATTGATATATCGCCTTGTTATTCGACTTGTAGAATGTTTAGAACATTTTTCATCCAATGCATCTACACCTCCTTTAGTCAAATTGCAAAATGTTATTATTTCTGGTTTTCCAGTTTCAAGGTCTTCTGATTTCGAATGATGCATTAAAGAAATGAGAATAACACTTTTTACTTTTTGAGGCACGTATAAAACGAGAGTCATTCTATCTGTGAATGCATAAAGGGAAAATATTTCACTTTTCGTTTTATTTGGAAAAAAAATCACTTCGTATTTCTGTCTTATTATTTTTTTCATAGTACGTCAAATCTCTAGAGTTAAGTTCTTTTACAAGTTCTCGACACTCAAGTAGTGATAAAGCCATCGCTTTCCTCGTGCGAGAGAAAAGTAACTTGAACGCAGAGGGAAGGTCTATATGACCGCGACCCAATTAAAAAAAATATTTAAAAAAAAAAAAAAAAAAAAAACTGGAAGGCGAATTTTAGAACATTTTCGCGCATGCCTAGTATGTATTTTGAATTCAGAATTTCTTTTGAGCGCGAAATTCGGAGTATTTTCTTAGTATGTAATTTAAAATTTAGAATTTTTGATTGGTGTAGACGATAATAGATGGTAGAGATGCAGTTATTTTAAACAATAATTCGAGAGCATTTCGAGAATTCGTTACTTTTCGTTCTTCGGCTGAGTGGAGTGGATGGATTACCCCTTTTCAGGTAAGTGAAAGTATTTATATTTTTCAGTGTTTTGTAACGATTTTAAGTGTTTGAAACTTACTGTGCTTTTGAAACGATTTTTAGCTTTTCAAATTATGTTTTTGTAAGGACGGGATTTTTATACTTTAAAATTTTTTGGAAGTGAAAGTACTAATTTTTCAGGGTTTTGTAAGGATTTTATATTCTTTAAACTTACTATGTTTTTGAAACGATTTAAGTTTTTAAAGTTATTAGGTTTTTTTTGAAAGGAATTCCAGTTTTAAAAATTTCCCACTTATTTGTTTGGCGCTTTTTACAAGAGTAAGAAGAATTGGATTTCTGTCAATTTTCTTTGAATTTTTAAGTAAAAATAGGTCAATGTGTACATGGATAAAGTCAAGGTAGTGCGCAATGCCAATTTTGTGCGATTCTGGTATGTTTTTTTAAGTGAAAAATAGGTCGATGTGTACATGGATAAAGTCAAGGGAGTGCGCAATGCCATTTTATGTGCAATTCTGGGATTTTTTTTAAAGTGAAAACAGGTCGATGTATACATGGTTTGTGCAATAGGTCGATGTGTACGAGTTTGTGCAATTCTTAAAAACGAGTCAAGCAGTGGGTTATTGTGCCCTTTCCCCAATTTTTTTATAGGTCAATGCATTTTAATTCTTCAGTGTTTTGTAATGCTTTTAAGTTTTTTAAGCTTACTTAACCATGTTTGTTTTTTTAAATTATTAAGCTGTTTTTAAAGGATTTTCAGTTTTCAAAATTTTGCTTCAACTTTTATTTTGTATTTATTTTAACTGTTCACCATTGTAAATGTCGCGCCTTGTGTAGTGTCTTCTGGAGAGGTTGCAAATCCACGAGACAAGACGCGAGAGCGCCTCGCGATGCACTGGACGACGCACAGAGCGCAGCTCCCGACTCTTCGGTTAAGTCGTTCCCGGAGCTTAACACGCTCTCTCGACGATGCGCTAACCGCGATACACTAAGAGACTCTTCGATGCCCTCGACGACCCGCTCGGCACTGTCTGGCCGGCTGTCAACTCGATCGTCTCCGCACGGACGAACTAGATCGCACTCTAGACGAGGCTCACACTCTCGCCCTTTCGACGAGGCACACTCTCTGAGACACACTAACGGACTGCGGACCAGCAGGGTTTATATAGCTTTCGGCTTGTGTTCGAGAACATTCTAGGCTAAACCGGTAAGAATTCGTTCCAGAAGGCTCTCCATCCGTCCATGTTATATCGCCAATTTTGTCGTCAAATATCGCCAAATGGGCGATTCCTTGCCAAATATGACAACCCTGCCTTCCCTATGGTAACCCTAAAACTGCTTTGTGAAGAAGCCATCTTACTGCGCCTGTACATTTCGTAACAATACGTTCACATGCAAAAGATTTAGTATCACAAGAGCAATAGGAGCTCATTGGTTCATTTTCGAAACCCCAACCTCTGTGGCTACGTTGATGTGCACTTGTGAAATATGCTCCCGGGATGCTCTCCATCAAAATTGGGGGTGGAACTGACCAAAGTCGTACTGTCACCTGTGCAGTGCCGACGACAGGCGCAATCTTGCAGTCCATGCCACCATGAGTTTCGTGGCCTTGTTCTGATGTCACTATCAGACAACTGAGAAAAGTCATAACAACAACAGTATCGTTTATTCATATGTCATTAATCAGCTTTATTTTATATAATCACTTCATCTCTGGCAAACAAAAACGAAATCTTAACATTTCTCAGTAATGTATAAGAACAATACTTTTTGATAAATTTAGGCTATCGCGTTTTTCACATTATTTGGCGCTTTTTTTCCAGCTAAAGCCAACATTTTAGGGCAGAATTTCAGCTTGCTCGTTGTGCAGGCAAGCCTCCGCATTTATTCAACATCAAGTCTGTTCACTGCGACCGCTCAATGACAGAGCGAAATTGAGGACTACAACCGGTTTCTCTTTCTTCTGCTATTGGGCTCCGAAGGTGTAGGTCGTTCTTCTGTCTGTCTTGACCCCGGTTGACGTGTGCGCTATGGTTTTTTTGTTCTTTTTGACTGCCATCTCCATATTGTGTGTAGAGTAATGTATTTCACCGAGTAAATAAATTGGTACTGAAGATTCAACTAAAATTATCTAGATGTTGACTCCTGCAGTAAATTAACGAGGTTCTACGACTCTTCAAAAATATATTGGAATTCAATTATCCTCGAAAGGACTTCATGTGCACGTGTTTCACTTACTTGATGATGCCCCCCCGGGGGTCGACGTAGAGAACTCTGCGAAGCTACTGGCTAGGATCTGTACCTAGGCAGTCTCGGCCACGGGGGTATAAAATCACGAGCCTGGCGGTTCCAGAGCCCGGGGTTGGGTCATTTGTATGGTCTGACCTCGGGGGAAAAACGTAAGACGTATACCAGATGGTTCTGTAGCTTGGTGTTGGACGGCACCACGGTGTGGGACGGCACCGAGTTTGCTAGGTAATGTCCTGATGGGACGCGCTGCCCGTGTAGTACTGGCGGGAGCATTAACGACCGGTCAAGTCCATCAGGTTTTCAGTCACGCCTCCGCCGAAGTGCCGAGAACAGGGAGTGGTGACCCCTCGGTCCCGGCCCAGTAAGCGGAGGTTTTCGGAGTTATTTCAGTCTGAGGTAGATCCGGTTTGGGGCCCGGCTCCTCAGACTATAAGGAATTAGATTAAAACTCCTAAGTGGTCTTCGTAATAGTTGGGTTGAGGCTAAGTCGTGGTTTGGCTTCCCACAACTCCAGCCCATTAAATCGAATTCGATTTGTGGCCAACCTGTCATGACCTCCCCCTGCCTGATATGGGGGTTCACAGTAGGTCGATTCTCCCAGTTGCGCAACTGAGCGCAGGAGGGATGTAAAAATTTTGTTGTTGTTACTTGATGATGCGAATATTCGCCTCGTGTTTCTTCAAAAATATATTGGAATAATCAGTCAACTCCATTTCCTCCGTTATAAAATTTGATTTTTTTTATCATGAAGCTTTGTTTAAAGACGATGCACTGAGATTTACTTTGATTGGAATATTACGCATTTCTTGTACGAAAGGTTATGTTTCAAAATGGTAGGATTGTTTCTTTCTGCTGCTGTATGATCACGGTATTCTTCTTCTGTCTGGCGATATTTACTTAATTTATGCTGGTATTAATACAAAATTTTATGATGTCAAGATATAATAAATATTCCTTAATTCGCACTATTTGAAGTGTCATCCCTTGGGGGTAAGTTACTTTAATTTTATATTTCTTTAAGATCACACACCTCATTTTTTATTAGACTCGTATGATACGCATTAATTCAACCCGTTCCAAGTTCCAAGCAAATTTAGGACTATTTTAGCAAATACTTCACGGCTACAGTTTGAAAACTTCTGAATGGCAACATCATTAAAGACGCATCCCACCAAGAATTTCTCCAAAAGCAACCATAAAGAGGAGAAATTGCTAAGAAATTCAAGATATTATGCATTCTTTTCCAACTCATAAAGTCGCTAATGGCGGGGAAAAGTCGTAATGCTTCGTGACTGCTCGGTCAACGGCTCGGCATCGATTCTATCCTCGAACACGGGACATTAACTGTTTTCTAAAATAAATCAAGATCTATATTATCATTATTGCGGCTACCTGCTTGCTGTTTACGTTTAAGACCAAGAAATTTAGTTTATCAAGCAGAATTGTTGGCAATTAAAATGGCTTTATCCTGGATCAAGAAATTATCCGTGGAATATTACATTAATTTATACTCAGATGCCTGAGCTGCTGTTATGCCGCTCTTTCGCCCCTTTGAAAAGAATAATATTGTTAAGGGGGCTCATACACCTTTAAACCCCTCATGATCTTCGAATATGTGACTGTTGCAAGAATTGGGATATTTTATTTTTTTTAAAAGCAATTACTTGTAACTTTTTACAGCTGACTACATAACATAGCTGCTTTAGGAACTAGTAACCAGAAAGTTTATGTTGCCACAAATATTTTTGTAATTTCATCGACTTTGTGACAAAAGTTTTCGTCATGTTCCCACCTTGCGCGCATGATATTTTAAAAATGGCTAATGGTACATACTTGAAATTTGATGGTATTCTTTATATGGGCACTATTTTCTAACTGAACGAACAATCTGATGAATATTTTAATATTGAAAAATTTTATGCACGAAAACATAACAGATTTTTTTAACAAAATACATTTTATAAACTCAACTCCAATTAAAATAAAAATTTAACATGAAATTCTTAGAAATTTTGGTTCACAGTAGGTTCCAAATGTTATAAAAGCTATATATTAAATATGGAATTAAATTATGCAACAGAATGTTTTAAACTGTGTGCGCAAGATGGAAACATGACGAAATATTTTATCAAAAAGCGGATTAAATTATAAAAATATTTGTGGCAACAAAAACAGTCTGATTACTATTTCCGAAAGCAGCTATATTATGTAGTCAGCTGTAAAAAAATGGAAGTAATTGCTTTTAAAATAAATAAGTGATCCCAACTCTTGCAACAGTCACATATTCGAAGATCTTATGAGTTTTAAGGTGTACGAGTCCTCTTAATGTAATTAAGCATATATATTTAGAACTACTAAAGAAGCATATTTTGAATTTACATTGGATCAAAGCTCACGCTGGTCATTATGGAAATGAGAGAGCTCTAGCGAAAGAAGCCTCCCTGGGGGCTGTAACCGAAAAGGATTTTATTCAAAATTCGAAAAAGAAGACATGTACTATAATATATGACAAGCTTATTAAAGATTGGAAAAATTTATGGGATCTCTCTCTGAAAGAAACAAAAACTATCTAAAATGTTTAAAAATTAGAGGGAAAAAAAAAAAAAAAAAAAAAAAAAAAAAAAAAATGGGAATTTTTGGAGATGCAGATGTTAATTAAATTCTCACTGCACATGGAAGGTCCCCTGCTTACTTAAAAAGTTTCCACCTCCAGGAAAATGATATATGTAAAGCTTGTAATAAATTCGGCGATTCAAAGCATTTCGTCGAGGACTGTTGTCCGACTGGAAGTGTGAGAGAAAAATATAAATTTGCGAAGTTTGAGGATTTATTTAGTAATTATAAAACGTTTAGAAAATTTGCAAGAAATATTATGCAAACTGTGAATGAGAATAAGAAGAATACTGGTATGGAGATATAACAAAGCAGAAAATCATAATGAAAACCGCGCGAACGGGCTAGCTGCATGGGCATTTCCGTGGTTTTCCCCATGTGTAACGTGTATACGAGCCAGTTTCCCTTAGAAAGTCCTCCACGAAGGCATCCCTCCCTTTAGGCAGATAGCCCTCGTGTGCTTTGCCATAATTAAATAATCCAATCCATAATGAAAACAGAAATAATTGAGGTAACTTATAAATTTGAGATGAATTTTGATAATATAAAGAAGATTTCAATAATAATAATTGAAAGTAAAACTTATAAAGATTTTAAACTTCAGAAAAAAGACAGAAATGGAAACGACGCATTTATATACTAATTCACCGAAAGTGTTTGGAATGTATGTATCTACTTTACTTTTTTTTTTTTTTTTTTGTTGTTGTTATGCCTTTGTGGTTTGGCCTGTCCCCTCATAGCCATATGGCAGGTTTCGCCTGCTAGGTGGGCCGGGGGGCCAGTGCTTAGAACTAACTAACTAACTAACCTGCTTGCTGTTTCCTTCTTGAAAACCTGCTGCCTTCTTTTAGGAGATTTATTTTCGAGAAGTGGGGATAAGGGAAAAGCGGTTTTGGTTTGGTTTATTTGGTTACGGGAAAGCACACTAGGGCTGTCTGCGTAAGAGGAGAGATGGCTTCCTGAGTAACTTTATAAGGGAAATTGACTCGTATAGGTATTGCACAAGGGATAAACCCTTTGGCACGAGCTATTATATTTTTATAATTCTTTTAACTGAAAACTCTAGAAATTGAATGTTGTCCATTGTTTTGTGGGTGGTGGTCGCACTGTGAAACTAGCGCGCGTTTAGGACTTTGAAACTTACTGAGGTAGTAGGGGGGAAAAACTTACTGTTTTCCTTGCGCGTTTCCAATAAATGACGAAATTTACGAATAAGAAAAAAAAAAAAAAAAAAAAAAAAAAAAAATGTATGGGAGAAGTGCATTATATGTAAATTTTTTATATTATTTTACAAAGTAAATCGTCAGAAAAAAATTTAAAAAATAAACATTTATGTAATTTTTCGGTACTATTCAGTTTCGAGGGCCGTAAAAAACCGCCAAACTATTGTTAATGAGAATGCTGCCAAAAATAATTGCGGCAACCCTAATAATTTCGGCAAGAAAGGAAGTATAATAGTATAACTATCTAAGATTGATTTTTCAATTTAGACGAAAGGTTAATTTCATATAATACTTTTTTATTATTCTAATTTATATGAAAAAGGCTAAACATGACTGAATGGAAGCATAAGAGTCAATAACTATTTCAGATCATTATTATAATTTATATAAAAATTGCTAAACATAACTGAATGGATGCCTGCATCGCTATTTCGCTACCGACTTATCGCTAAAGCATAATTTCATCTCGTTGGTTGTTCAAACGTAATTTTCCATAATGAATGATGTCTTTTCTTTGAAAATATTCAGAATCAGAATTCAGAAGTGCAGAATCGCTCACTTATTTGTTTGCCTCTTTTTACAAGGGTAAACACAATTGGATTTTTGTCAATTTTATTTTATTTTTTAAATGAAAATAGGTCGATGTGTACATAAATAAAGTCGAGGGTGTGCGCAGTGCCATTTTTGTGCAATTCTGGGATTTTTTTTAAAGTTAAAAATAGGTCGATATACACATGGATACCGAGTATGTGCAATTCTTAAAAACGCGTCAAGCAGTGAGTGATTCTGCACTTTACCCAAAATTCTATTGCCTACTTTTCGTCGTGGGCAATTCCCAAATTGTTAAATCCATAGGATATCAGAAAAGGATTTAAAATCAAGAAAGGATTTAAAAATTAAAGTAGTATTTCAATGGCGTCTTAAGAAATATAAAACTAATATATAAACTTAAGCAATATGGTGTGTGGTGTATTTAATTATGGCAAAGCACACTAGGGCTATCTGCCTAAGGGGAGGGATGCCTTCGTGGAGGACCTTTCTAAGGGAAACTGGCTCGTATACACGTTACACATGCGGAAAAGCACGAAAACACCCATGCAGCCAGCCCGTTCGCGGGATTCGAACCTCGGACCGAACTAGTGTTCAGCGACTTTACCGCTCGGCCGCTGGTGGGCCTCTTAAGCAATATGAAACCAGCGCGTACGCTAGATTTGGCGCGCTATTAAATGGTCGCGTTTGCTAGATTTGGCGCTTTTGCGCATACATTTTCGGTGCAATATTTTTATGGCCCTCAAAACAGAAGAGAATCAATTTTTCTATAGCAGTGAAAATATAAGTACCTACATAATAAGAACGTTCGGATAAATGGATAAAAAGCTCAGTAAAGTAAGGGAAAAAAATAAAAAAAACCCTCAGTGGTTTTTTTTTTTTTTTTTTTTTTTTTAATTTTAAAGAACACATATTTTTTGTGACACTGTTCAAAGCATGTTTTGTACATGCATAGACCCACACTGCACATTTCGCACATGTATCTTGTTCTATGAGGTTTCTTCTTTCTGCTACAAAATGTACACTGCCTGGATCTTCTAAATTTCACTGGTATATATATGTTCAGCGTTATTTCAGCGTTATTCTTTCCATCTGGCACATGAAATTTGTGGTTTTTTATGTTAATTGGGAGGGGGTTGGTCTTTTTGGCTTTGGTACGGATCATTCGTTTCCCATTCATATTTATTTTATTCGTATTTCGTCCCAAAATAATAATAAAATATTTTAAATTTAAATAAAACATTAACGCTCTTTCTATTTTTAATTATAGCAAAGTATATTTACATTAAATTTAAACCACACAAAATAATTTATAAAATCACAGTACTAGCTTGAGAAGCAAGTGTGCCGAAGTCAGAGAAAAATCTCTGGAAAAGAAAAACCTTTCCACTGTGCAAGTGCATGTATTGTTTCCGTAATAAAATAACTCTGTGGTTTCAAAGCCCCTTATTTACTATATCCGGGTAAAAATAAACATTCCTATTTGAAAAGCAAGCAAACGCCATTTTGAAGAGCATTCGTTTCCAGGCGCGACTACCGAACCTCTAGAGGATTGTGTGCTCCAGTGGCGCAGTGGTCGCACCCTGAAACCACAAAGCAAATGTCATAAATATAGATAGGTTTATATATATATATATATGTACAAGAATACACTTAAAATTCTAACTGTATGTTCTTTTCAATTTTAAGGGCGACGGTCTCTTACTTGAAAGTACGTGGAATTAAATCCACAGCCCCGTAGTCAAGTAGTTTTTTCCGCCTTTTCTACACGTACAGTTATAGAATGTTCTGGAAATATTTAAAGCGAACTGGATTGGCTGACGAAACTGACGTCATTTCTTTGAAGCTTCGCCTTTGCAGAGGCTATAAAAGGACTCGCAAAGGAATATCGGGGGCTTTTTCTTAAATGTCACGATGCAGTAAACTTCATACAAAAAGTTATTAGTAGTTCTTTTTTATTTTACTCTGGATATCTGATTTTGTAACTGCTATTTCTCCTGAATAATAATAAATGCATCCTGTTTTTTAAACTAATTAAATTTTTAAACTAAATGCATCCTGTTAATATATATATATATATATATATATATAATAACCTATCTATTAGATCCTGTCTATCTACATATCTATATATATATAAACCTATCTATAAAATTGCGATAATTAAACTGCATATATATCGCAATTTTTTATTGTTCACGATAGAAATCATGATGTGCGATGAATAACTTTTTAAATTTAAAGTTGTTTATATTAATAAAAGGAAGTTATTTTTGTTCTCACTGAAAACTAATTTTAAAAAGCAGCCGATTTGAAATACTAAGACTTAAATTTAGACTTAAATTAGACGATTTGAAATACTAAGACATGTAGGATTCTACAGTCATTTTGTGTTATTTAGAGGTAAAAGATCAGTAATCAATTGATTTTCACTCAAAAATTTCGGAAAGAAGAGAAGAAACAAATTCGAAAATTGGTGGTTTCAGGGCGCGACTACCGCGCGTCAAAGGGATAAACCAGGAAAACGCCCATGCAGTCACCCCTTTCGCCGGGATTCGAACCCTAGATCAAAGTACTAGTGTTTAGCGACTTTACCGCTCAGCCGCTGGTGAGTCTAGGGAAAATCGATATGCGAGGTCTAGGGAAAATTGATACGCGAGCTGTCACTTCTCCATGCGCTCTCCCGCCCACACAATTCCAATCCATTAATTGTCGAAATTAAGAGTTACTTAGAAACTTTGAGTTCATATTTAAATATTAAGCTACATTGGGTTAAAGCCCATATAGGCTTTATTGGTAATAAGAGGACCGACAACCTGGCCAAGCAGGCGGTCTCAAATGTCAGTGCAATGGATATTGAACTGACAGGTTCGAAGAGAATTGCAATTCGAAGAATGAAAAAATTTTACGTCAACAAATGGAAAATACAGTGGTTCTCTTCACCTAAAAAAAAAGGATTTATGGAACTAATTAAAATTACAAATAAAATGAAATATATGAACAATATTGATGTTAATCAGGTTTTAACTGGACGCGGTAGGTTTCCCTTCTATTTCAACCGATTGAATCTGCAGGAAAATAAATTGTGTAATAGTTGTCAGGTTGATGGTGATGCTAGGCATTTCGTTGTTGATTGTAATTTAACAGCCCCTATTAGACAGATTTTTAACATTACTGACTTTAATGTAAGTGTCATTAATTTTAAAGTTTTTAAATCATATTTTATTGCTCTAATGAAGTTGATGAATGAAAATAGGGCGCTAGTAGGAATCTTCTGCTAAAATTGAATTTTGTATTTATATGCGTTTTAGATATCTGTGGTGTTCTATGTTGTGAATTTGTGTTTATGGACCTTTTTTTTTTTGTTTGTTTGTTGGTCTGTAATTTTGTGTTAGATGTGCTTACTTATTTTTGATTTAGTATTTTTGTTTGTTGTTTGGGGGTGGCTGGGTTACTGGCTGCTCTCGTTTGTGGAGATACGGGGCCCCTTCTTTTGAGCTATGGGGACACTCGTGTCCAGGTGGACTGAAGGGAGCCTCCAATTCTTACAATTCTTACGCTAGCTATTGAAAAACAGAATGAAGTTCCCTTAGTTCACTAACCAAACATTTTAATTTTGGTATCTTTTCTGAATTCTCTATATCTCCCCCCCCCCGCATTTCCTCGCCAGGATGCAAATTAAGCGGGTGAAACGAATAGTTTAGTCAAAGCGGTGATTCCGCTAGTATAGCTGATGCTTCGTATTATGTCCTCCAGTTATTATTAAACTTACAGAGGCTGTTCGCACATTTTTTAGACGAATTTGGTAAGCGGTAATAAAAAATCGTTTGCTTCAAAAGAAGTAACTGCAATTATACTATGTTTTTAAAAGTCAAAATTATCGTCTGTGACTTGAAAGTTTTGTTTTTATTCAAAATGGCGAATTTAACAAAGCAGTGGTTCGAAGGCTACATTTACGCTCTTTCCGAAGAGAAATAGGCATACTCCGTTATCCAAAAACGATGTGAGAGTCATGGTTTTGTGATATCTAAAGCGTCGATAGGTAATATCATCAACAAGAAAGGAAAAAGAAAACGTCAAATTGGAGCGTCAAGTGGGACAAAAATTCCAAACAAGTATCCAATTTAAAAACGGATATCTTCGACTATTGCAAATGTAGGTTGTTTAATGTTAAAAGAAAATCCCTCTAGTCAAAGGGCAGTTGCAAAATCATTAAAATGCTCGGTATCCACTGTAAACAAAATAATAAACGTTGATTTAAATCTTAAGAAAGCGAAAAACCGCAATGTGCATCGTCTTCTTCCAAAGCTTATCGCTCAACGCAGGACACGCTGCAGAATTCTATACGAGAAACACTTATCCAAAGAAAAATGGAAAACAATTGTCACAATAGATGAAGCATGGGTGTATTTAAATGATTGTAACAAAAAAAAAAAAAAAAAAAAAAAAAAAAGAGAGCCATTTATTATCATAAAAGGGGAGAAAAAATTTAAGTACATGGTTCAAAGAATCGAAAGAAAGTTTTTCTAAGGGTTTCATGATTGTTGCTGGATTTCCTATAATGGCAAGTTAAAAATAAGAGAGTGCAAAAAAATGTCAAGATTAACTCCAAATACTATCAGGAATATATTTTATCGCCAATTTTTTTGAATGAAATACCATCGCTTTACCCACAGTGCCATCCATCTGTGAGACTCCATCAGGACAAAGCTAGCAGTCACACATCAAAATCCACTGTAAATTTCCTAAACGAAATGGAACAAAAAAGTGGTATCGAGGCCATACCCTTCACTGATATCCCTAGTAAATCTCCCAATGTGTCACCTATGGATTTTTGTGCTTTCGGACTTTTAAAAACTCCATTATCCAAACGTTGTCCCTAACAGGACTCTGTAAGGCTGTTCGGGAGGAATGAGATAGAATACCTCTTCTACCACTTCAAAAGGCATTATTATCCTGGAAATTGCAGTGTTGATAGTTCAGAATAAGGGATGTCAAATAGAACATTTAGAACAAAGAATTTTATGTAATTTAGTTTTGTGAATACAATATACCTCGTCTAAAGAATGTGTGAACAGCCTCTGTAGTAGTGGCTACGCTTTCTAGCCGTTTAGTTAGTCTCGCCGGTGTAGGATGCTGAGTCAGCCTGTTAGGTTAAATTAAATTGTGAAGTGTAGCACTACTTCTTTACCTTTCGAATTTATTGTTAAATTTACCTTTAAGTTCACACCACAAGTAGTTGGTGTTTTTGTGAACACAAAGTCTGTGAAAAGTAAAAAAACAGCTTTTTACATCCTTTATTTGTTGTGTTATTTTTCATGCCTTTGAGAGATTGCATACACTTTGAGATCTAGATATTTTGCATGATAGCAGAAAGGATGAGATCTTATAGAACTTCTAATGTAATTAATAATAACAACATAAAGTGCGAACTTGCAGATTCATTTTCGAATGCTTTCGACATCGGATTTCGCTCTATCGATTTTTTACGTGGAACCTTAGATACCTCTGACAGTCATTCTGAGCGTTCTGAAGTATACTCGATTTTTAGGATAAAAAAAAAAAAACTCATTGTTGTATGTGCTTATGTACAACAATAAGGGAAAAGGGTGATGTTGTGATAGGCACTCAAATTGTAACAGAATACTCTGAATGATCAATCAAATTAATTTCAGTTGGGTGGCTTTATGAAAAAATATTTTATTCACTCTCAGATGATTTTTGCAATGCTTGTATGCATATAAGATTTCTTTCTTTCTTTTCTTTTTTTTTTTTCTTTTCTTTTTTTTTTTTAAATCTTATATTTTAATCTCTTTTTTTATCTTAACCTTTAAAAGAGGGAGTATATAAGGTATTTCTCCCGCCTTCTTAGCCATCCTTCGTAGTGTAGTGGTCTGCACGCTCAGGGCGTTTGAGAGGTCCGCGGTTCGATTCCCGGCGAAGGCTTTGCTAATTTTTCATCTTGCCTGCTTCCATTAAAAAAAAAAAAAAAAAAAAAAAAAACACTAATGTCTCTACAGTGGCGCCCGAACTAAAAGGGTGTTGGATGATGATCCTCCTCACCCAGGATTTGGCGATTGAGTCCCCTAAAAACCCCAGTCGCCCTTTAAAAGGGGGAGTATATAAGGTATTTCTCCCGCCTTCCTAGCGTGCCTTCGTGGTGTAGTGGTTCTGCACGCTGGGCCGATATTCCAGAGGTCCGTGGTTCGCTTCCTGGCGAAGGCGTTTTCTCATTTTTCATCTTGTCTGCTTCCCAAAATATACATAATGTCTCTAAATTTATGTATAATCAATGCATGTTTAACGCATGTATGTATAATGAATGTATGTACCACATTTTGATTTTTCAATAAATGCCGACGCGGGGTTCCTCTGTATAATTAGTGTACAGGGGCAATACCACTTCTGCCTATGGCGACGTAATGGTGCCCCTTACACTTTTCTCCTGTCCTGTCAGTACAGTGGCGCCCGAACTAAAAGGGTGTTGAATGATGATTCTCCTCACCCAGGATTTGCCGATCGGGTCCCCTAAAAACCCCAGTCGCCCTTCAAAAGGGGGAGTATATAAGGTATTTCTCCCGCTTTCCTAGGGTGCCTTCGTGGTGTAGTGGTTCTGCACGCTGGGCCGGTATTCCAGAGGTCCGTGGTTCGATTCCCTGCGAAGGCGTTTTCTCATTTTTCATCTTGCCTGCTTTCAAAATAATCCTAATATCTCTACAATCTTTTTTAAATGATGGGTACGAGCCATTTTTGGACTTTAGGCAGAACATATATCCCCACATTTGGTGATCTTAGGGCGTATATAAGAGTAGTGCCGAACATCCAAAGGAAAACTAGCGTAACAGATATTCGTAAAATAATAAATTTTTAATATAAATTAAAAAAATCCAAAGAATTCAGAAAAAAATTATCAACGAATTGAGATTAAGGCTGAGGCATGAAACTGCGGATACCATTTAAAATGTTCGAAAATGTCTGCATTTTAGAACGCCGTTGCCACCACGTAATCTCAATGAAATAATAATGTAATTGGTTACGGTCAGTGCCGTTACATGCTGTGATTATGGATAAAATGGCTCCCCTCGTGAGCTTTATAAACTGCAATAAACCAATATATCTGACATAACCCACCTCTTTAGCATTATTATTACAATTCATTTTAACATTGTGTTGCCAGTACTAATTATAATTATCTCATTATGTTTATCCGTTTATTAATTATGTTTATCTCCTATATTTGTTGCTCCAAATCAGATGTTCAATTTATCTTGTGAATCTCAAATTGTATTCCGACTATTTTGTAATCTACTAATAATAGATAATAATAGATAATAATCTACTAATAATAGACAAAGTCTAGACCTTTTGGAAAGCTTCAGTCTATGTAAATTCCTATAAAACTTGCAATTCCCCCATTTTTTTTAAGAGTTATTTTGGGAAGGCATTACCAGTTGACCTATGGTACATCGCTGGTGTCCCCCATACTTTTACCTTTACTTTACCTCATAACCTCTCAACAGAAGACAACTAGTATCGGGATCGATAAAATTATATATTTGGTTAACGTCATAACCTCTCAATAGTTTGCTAAGACAACCAGTATCGGGATCGATAAAATTATATGGTTAACGGGGAAATATTCAAATCTGCGTTAACTATATATATAATTTTATCTATATATTCAAATCCGCGTTAACCATATATATAATTTTATCTATATATTCAAATCCGCGTTAACCATATATATAATAAAAAAAAATATTCTTTTTTATTTTCATTTTCTTTCCAACAGTCTATTATAGTGCCATCAATCATATTTTTTCAAGAACATTAAAAAAAGTTCTGGGAGAGGGGTTACACACAGGAATATAAAAACATTCTTTTGTTTCTGGACAAATCTCGCCTCGTACTCATTGGGGCGGAAGGATACTACCCACATTCTTTTTTCGAAGCGAAAACAGACTTTCGTGAGCTTCGACAACGTTAGTAATGCCGCCTGTTTTAACTGAGGCTCTAGATTTTATAACAGCTACAAGACTTCCCTAACATAACTCCTGGCGAGTTTAGCATTTGGAGACGAGTCCGATCCCGATAACAGAAGGAGATACGGAATTTTTCACTGGACCGAAAGATGCAAAATCTCTCTTGTAAGTAGATTTATTAATTGACTTTCTGTATAAATACTTAATTAGGTACTATTCGTTTTAGGGACCGTAAAAAATTGCAGCGAAAATATATGCGCAAAAGCGCCAAATCTAGCAAACGCGCCAAAGTTCGTAAATTTGGATAGTTCTATATTTACAGTGGCTCCCAAAAGTGTTCGTACACTTACTATGAGTTTCATTGAAATAAGGTTGTATCCAATAATTAAAAGTTAACTTTCTGAATGAGATTTTAAGAATAAGATCTATAACCTATTCGTAACAAAATTATATGAAATATTTTTAAAATATAGCGAAACTTTATTTTTAAGATGTTAAAAAGTAAAAAATGGCAAACATTTTATCTCACAAAAGTCTTCGTGCATTGAAATAATTTTGGATAAAATAAAAATTTGAATTATCGTTTGCCGCTTTTTTTAATTTTTGCATTGTGGTGGCATTTAAGAAATCGTTTGCTTTAGTTTTTTATTGTTTACTTCATAATATTCTATTTATTATTGAAAAAATGGGTCGTAGTCGTTAAAGAAATTACAAACAGCATTCGAAACTTGATAATTTTTCACCATAATAGTGGTAAATCAATTCGAAATATCGCTAAATTAGTCAATTTATCCCATTCTACAGTGCAGTATGTGATAAAACGTTTTAAAGAGAAAATCGGATTGAAAACAAGATAAGAAAAGGTCGACCGAGAAAGTTAACTAAACGGGATGAGGATATATTATTAGAAAATATGTGAAAAACTCACGTTTGAGTGCTGCAAAAGTTTCTGCAGAATTAAATGCAAAGTATTTTACTTCAATTTCACCTGAAACTGTTCGACGAGTTCTCAGAGAAGCTGGGTCACATGGGCGTTCTGCCCGTAAAAAATTGTTAGTGAGAAAAACAGAAAGCTCAGGCTTTCATTCGCAAAGTCAATGATAAATACACCCGAAACGTACTGGAATAATGTCCTATTTGCTGACGAAAGCAAATTTAACAATTTTGGTTCCGATGGTCGAATAACTACATGGAGAAGAAAAAATGAGGAACTTGATTCTAAGAACTTAGTTGGAACAGTTAAGCATGGCGGTGGAGGTGTTCTTGTGTGGGGGTGCATGGTAGCGTCAGGACTAGGTAATTTGGTATTTATTGATGGCATAATGAATCATTCTCTTTATTTAAATATTTTAAGAGACAATTTAAAATTATCAGCCCAAAATTTGGGTATTGGAAACAACTTTATTTTTAATCATGATAACGATCCTAAGCATACGGCTCTCAACGTTCGCCTGTGTTGTCTCTATAATTGTCCACAGGTTTTGAAAACATCACATCAGTCGCAAGATTTAAACCCCATAGAACGCATTTGGAAAGAACTGGAGGTTAGGGTACGAAAACACGACATCCAAACGAAAAGCGAAGTCAAAACAGTCATGATGGAAGAATGGATGAACATTGATAACAAAAATTACAAGTAAAAAAAAAAAAAAAATATTTCCATACGTTACCATAAAAGCTATTGTGGATGCTAAAGGATATCTTACTAAATATTAATTTAACGAAAAATATTTACTAATATGTCAAGATATTTTTGAAATGTACGAAGATTCTGAAAAATAAAGTTTCGCTATATTTAAAAAATATTTCATGTAATTTTGTTACGAATAGATTATAGATCTTATTATTAAAATCTCATTCAGAAAGTTTACATTTAATTAATGGATAGAGCCCTATTTCAATGAAAATCATAAGTGTACGAACACTTTTGGGAGCCACTGTATAAGTCGCCATTGAAATACTAGTTTAATTTTTTAATTCTTTTCTAATATTGCTATGGGTTTAACAATTTGGGAATTACCCAATGACGAAAAGTCTGCAATAGAATTTTTTCGAAGAGCAGGCATTATTCATGATAGAAAATTATGTTCGAACAACCACGAGATGAAATTATGCTTTAGCGGTAACTCAGTAACGTAATGACGGTGCAGGAAAGAAACCTGTAAGAAAGGATTAAGTCAAAATTGGTTCGAATGATCGAAAATCCCCTTGCTTACAACGGTTAGGTTCATCTATTTTTGTTGTCAGAAGATGACATCTATTGAATGCAGCTGAAGATGAACCACAGTACAACTGTAAGACTGGAACGGTTACATGCGCGAAGTGTGTGCCGCAACTTTATTTACTCGGTTTAACTTGAAAATCGGCGAATGGGGCAAAACTATTGAAGAAGACGAAAGCCTTTTCAGTAAGAGAAATAATAACGTTGGACGGGTTCTTCCGTTACAATATGTTTTCGGCGGATTATGCAGATAATCGAATGAAGGCTTCTTTTTAATCGCTGTTCAAGAACGATTGGCGAAAACTTTATTGAACGTCATAAAAGAAAATATCGCAGAAGGAAGCATTAAAAATTCATACTGACTGCTGTTAGGCCTCCGCGATAAGCGCGCGTTTTGGCTACCCGGCTCGAAGGGGTTAAAAATTGGCGGATGGGGCAAAATTATTGAAGTAGACAAAAGTTTTTTTAGTAGAAGAAAGAATAACGTTGGACGGTTTCTTCCGCCCCAATGTGTTTTCGGCGGATTATTCAAAGAATCGAATGAATGTTTCTTCTTAATCGCTATTCCAGAACGATCGGCGTAAACTTTACTGAACGTCATAAAAGAAAATATCGCAAAAGGAAACATTATTTATACTGATTGGTTGAAGTCATACAAGTCAGATGAACTGCAAAATGCCAGTTTTGAACATTTTACTGTCAATCACAACTACAATTTTGTGGACCCCAAGCGTGAGCGCCATAGACAGGGGCGTAGCTAGAGTTTCCAGCGCCCAGCAGTTGTCCAAAAGTTGTCCAGTTCGAGTACAGACGCTTGGACCAAAAAAAAAAAAAAAAAAAAAAAAAAAAAAAAAAAAAAAAAAAAAAACTGAAATATTCTCTGCTATGTAGGGGCATAAAAAAATTATATCTCCCGTTTAATTTCAGTTATGTTTAGCCTTTTGTTATAAATTATAATTACAAAAAAATTCTAAACTAAAACAATAATCTTAGATAGTTATTTACTATTATGTTTCTTTTCTTGCGTTAGGGTTACCGTAACTATTTTTTAGCAGCATTGGCATCAACAGCAGTTTTTTTACGGCTCTTATAACGGAATTGTACCCCTAATTAAAACGTCAAATGTGTATTCATGAAATAATTGTGCGAAATTATAAATCATTATTCTTTTTGGCTAAAGTGCAGAATCGTCCACTTATTTGTTTGGTGCTTTTTACAAGAGTAAGAAGAATTTGGACTTTTGTCAATTTTCTTTGACTTTTTAAGTGAAAATAGGTCGATGTGTACATGGATAGAAGTCAAGGGAGTGCGCAATGCCATTTTTCTGCAATTCTGGTATGTGTTTTTAAGTGAAAATAGGTCGATGTGCACATAGATACCGAATATGTGCGATTCTTACAAACGCGCCAAGCAGTGGGCGATTCTGCACTTCCCCCTTCTCTCTCTCTCTCTTTTTTTTTTTTTAATCTGTGTCAAAATAGTTGCTTTAATATGTTTGTTGATAGGCATATAATATAGTGTGCGTAAAAGCGCCTTGAAAAGTAAAAGACATGACATAGTCGTATGAATAGCTAGGAAATTGCAAATGAATGTATGTTGAAGAAAATACCAATGTCACATATGATAAATAAAAAAACTGGAAAATGTTTCCTTAATTTAAGATCCGCTGAGAGAAATGATATGAAAATGATAATAAACATAAAAACTAGACAATCAAATTATGCGAACATCTCATCAGAAAGCAGTACGCAATTAAATCCATTCGCTGTGTTTTGGACCTCGCCAAGTGCACCCATGAAAATGTTTTTCAGAAAGTTTGAGATTCGCATTTCAATTTCGGTGAATCTTCGGATTATGGTAACTTGGCGAAAATTTGGCGACCTGCCCTGCTACAGCAACCTGTGAGTTTTTTTTTTGACGCCATTTTGTTTTCACGAAGTAAAGGCATTTTTTTTTTTTTTTTTTTACTCAACATTTTTTCCAAAAATCTGCTATCCGAATTACGCTTATGCTAGAACTTTTGTGGAACAAAAGGGCTTAATCATGACGAAGATTAGGTGCAAATTGTTTCTAAGTACCTATTAACTAAAATCACGATCGGAATTTTCCGGAAAGTCCATTTTCACGAGATTTCTTGCACCGCCATTCAAACTTATCTGTGATATCCTTCCTTTCACACAATCTCATTTCATTCCCACATGTTGGACATTCATACTTATCCGCAATTAATCCTACACTCATACACTATTCAAGCAACTCTTTTGGATGATCACATAAATGCAATAAAAGTTTGGAATTTATTTTAGAGAGGGTCATGGGATCCAAATATTAAGCAACACTGTTTCACACAAGATACAAGATGGAAAGTACTTCGCAGATTATTGCTAAAGTCCTAGCTAGTAACCTTTATCGCCTTACCAAAATATCGCCAAACTACCTGTTACCATATTCCAAAGATTAGCCTCAATTTCTATTAATAATTAATTTTACCCATTAATCTTGTTAAAATTTCTGTTTTTTTTTTTATAATTTCTAAAACATGTAAACCAATAAACAACTATATCTTTATTTCTGTTATTAACATTTATTGAGATAAACAGAGATCGAATGCATGTCGCAGCCTCAGTGAATACACACATTAGTTGAAATCGAACAACTAACTTGCAGTTTCCTTTCTGAGTTCTAGTTCTCTCTTAGTTCAGATTTATAGAGTTTATTGTCCCTGATTATTTAAGCAGGTATTTTATTGCTTATATCACAGTATTATAAATAATGTAATTGCAGTTTTATATGTTAAAATTCCATAATCGGGGTGAGCGCCAAGCTTGGCGAGAGTTTTTTATTTGGCGCGATTTTAATTTGGTTGTGGTTTCCGGCTGTATGTTTTCTTGTGGCAAACCTAGAGCTTTATTTCGGTAACTGTAAGAGCACAAATTTAGTGTAGCCAGATTTTTTTTTAAAATTTAATTTTGAAATACTGTGTTTGTTTTTAAAGGTTTTACTGTTTAATATTGTTATATATATGTTTAATATTATATTTATATAAATATTTGCAGAAGGTTAAGCTGTTGTTGGTGGGATGGATTTCATATGACATGAAATTTATAATTTATGAATGTTTTCATTTAATTTTATTTAGTTAATTTTTTTTTGTGTTTTGTTTCTTGCATGTGGCAATCGAAAGATGTGGAATATTTAAAGTTTTGAACGAAAGTTGTTTAGTGTGTTGAATTCCACGACGATAGTAACTTGAATATTTTAGTTAGTTTTATGATGCTGAATACGTATAATTTGCTATTCTGTTTACGTTTAAAATTGACTTCGCAGTGCTCTGATCTGATAAGTCTATACATTTATTTACTCATAATTATTTACAAGAATTGTTCATTCTACTATTTTATGATGAATTACATATATATAGAACTATGCTTTTACTTGCAAAGCTGTTGGGCTTTGTTTTACTCATCTAGTATTTTATCATCTCATTTTAA
Organism: Stegodyphus dumicola; assembly: GCF_044657685.1. Taxonomy (NCBI): domain Eukaryota; kingdom Metazoa; phylum Arthropoda; class Arachnida; order Araneae; family Eresidae; genus Stegodyphus; species Stegodyphus dumicola. Next base: position 179,246,177 of record NC_140776.1, on the reverse strand, counting down.
CTATTCTGTTTACATAAAATAACGGCGTTTCACTACTGCAAAACTTAAAAGTTACTATTCTGTTTACGTTTAAAAATCACATTTTAGTGCTTTCCTTTAGTGGCCTAAAAAATTCGCCAAATTTTGAAGGCCAAAATAGTTTGGCGCCAACTTACCCCGCTTATGGAATTTTAGCCGTTTTATTAGGAAAACTAGGTTCAGGATTTTGGAAAAAATATATTCATGGCTTTGATAGAAAATCTTTTTAAGCTTTCCTTATTTATAAAAGTAGAAAAGGGGAAAAAAGAACTAAATTGAGATATTTTAGTAGCTTTAGTATTAGAAAACGAAACTTACCCAAGCACTAAGACGTCTACAAATTATAAATGAAAGATTAATTTGATATATCTTCTAACAATAATTTGAAAATTTACTTCTTTAAGTTTACGTAATCTGTGCTTGTTCCATAACTTGAATCCAAAATATCGCCGGTCAATAAATAATACGCTTCGGCTGGTTTCATAGTTTGCTATAAATCGTGTCGCGTGCATGCTCTTCAGTATGGCGTATCTGTTGAGTTTAACTACAAATGAAACAGACATTTTTACTATGTGAATTTAATGTTGAATCACATTCATTTAAGAATTTGAATGTTTTTAATTTCATTATGGTGTATTTATTATCCATTGTGTAGAATTACATGATATATCTTCTGAATTATATGATATAAAGTTTTACAAATTTTTATGTTACAACAACTTTTAATGTTTTAAATTTCAACTTTACAGCGTTTAAAAGTTTGAAAATTTTAAGATTAAAATTTTCTTAGAAAGAGGGGATACACTGCGAATTTCGAAAAATTTTGTTTTTAATAATTAGGAAGCTTATCTAAAATCAAATCCACCAAACAATCATATAATGATGTCGAATTGTCTAAAAATCAAAAGCGGATCCTCTTACAAAGGACTCTTTGAGCTCTGATGTTATTTATCTATCTAACAATTTTCTGTATGTCAGATCCCAGAGTTTTAAATTATATTTAGTTTGCGGTGAGTGGCAACAAGGAAACCTTTTTTTTTTTTTAAATAGAATTGTTTTCGTGTTGTGTATTTTATAATAACTGTTTGAGTACAGGACGCCTTGATTAGTATTCGTGTTTATTTTGTTTTGTTATGGAACGATTCACATTAATGTGCATTTCTGTCTTTGACACCATAATATCGTAATGTGTTGATCGAAATTTTTTTTGAAAAGAAATAATGTAATATATAAACTGCTTTCATATTTTCGTACTACTTTGGTAGACGGCTGCACGGATTTTCGGCGATGTTGGCGGGGTTTTTACAATCGTCAGCCATCTTAAAAAATGATGTTTTTACGTATTTTACGCATAGTAAAGTATTCGAAACTTTAAAAGATAAATATCGTTAAAAATAATGGATTAATTTTTTTGTTGAAAACGTCATTTTTTAAGATGGCAGGCAAATGTAAATAAATATATTTACTACAAGTATAAAATACTAAACTAAGATTAAGTTATTACTTTTATATAACAAAGAAATAGAATAAAATACCCCTATAAAAATATTGCTACAACGTTTATTTGGATTAAAATATTACTTAAATTGAATATCGAATTAAAAACATCATACCAACGTTTAAATAATGTTTAACAGCCATAAATAATGTTTGAAACATTAGATTAAATTTATAGACATTAAAACCAATTACTTTTAAAGTAAGGTGACGTCATTGATTACATCATCCACAACATAAAATTATATAAAATATCATAAACAATAAACTTTTTATTTCAAATAAAAATGCAAAATTAAATTGACTTTTAATATTTAGAAGCCATAAATAATATTTAAAACACGGAATTTATGCATAATAAAACGCATTATTTTTTAAATAAAATGGCAACAAAGTATAGGTTACCATAAATAACTTGTCCAGCAACAACGGATTTACCATAAGTCGTATCGCTCGCCAAAAAAAAAATCGCCAAAATCTGTTTAACCGTCTACCAAAGTAGCACCCCTATTTTAAAATAAATACTAAATTGCTATAACATCAGTTTTAAAATTTTCAGTATTATTCAACTATTATTGTAGTGAAAGAATAACACACTGAAACAAAAGTTTGTTGAAATTTATAGGAATCTTAAACACAACTTTGCAAAATTACAAAGTTGCAACTTTTGCCAAGTTGAGTTTGCCTTCACGTGCTAGAAGCACTGAGATGGCATTGCCAGATTACTGCTTTTTTCTATTTTATGACAGAGGGAAGTTTAGTGTAAGTTATTTCTATCTATGTAGCTTTTAGAATTTAAAATCTAATGTAGCTTTCTAATGTTCTCACAATTACAGAGATATGGAAAAGTGTCTTACTGCCTTCTTTTTTTTTTTAACCCTTTGCGGCACAGTGTGTCCGGTCTGGACACACCTAAAAATTTCCTCCTGTACGCACAGAAAAATTGAATGAAAATGAAATCCATTTTTAGGTTACTCTGAACTTTCTCTTTATTTACAGTAGATGGCAGCTCAACACAAACCAGTCCATATATTTTAGCCATGTTTAGTTTTTTTTCAAAGAAGGAAGTTTCAAAGAAGGAATCTGAAAGTTTCAAAGAAATCTTCCAGATTTTTTTAGGGTATAAAAGGAATTGTTTGAAAAGAATTTTTTTTTTTGCTGTATGCTAATCTTATTCGATATTAGTTTTAAATTTTGACCTTGAAATCTTGCCTAAAATCAAACGGCGAACCCTAGGTGTGCCCAGACCGGGCTCACCGATCATCTAGCACAACAGAAAGTCTGTATTCTTTGTTTCTCCGCATCTCATCGGTCAGTTCATTGACAACAATGCTCGTTTCAGCACTCTTTTTGAAGCTCTATTCCCAATCAGTGTGCCCAATTTGGGCACACCCACAGAATTAAACGATAAGTGCTATCTTCACAAAATTTTACTTGTGTACTCCTCCAGGCCTAATTAGACTGATTACCTATTTATATTTTTTTTAATCAAAACTCCAACTTTAAAATGTAGAGTGCCAGAAAGGGTTAAAATTTGTCTGTGTCCATTTGTAGAAAAAAATTACGCTGGTAGCTGAGTTTGAATGCGTTGGTACAAAACATGAGGCCGTTACTGGGAACTAGATGACTTTACCTGAGAAATCTTCCGAAAGTTTGACTCAAATTACATTGTGTGTTTATTTTCTGTAAATAGTGACCTGGTTTTTTCTACCAGGTTTTAAAAATTAGGAGAAATTTAAAATTTGTTTCATTATCTCCAAAACGGATGGGCAGGTTTTAACGATATCTGCCACGTACTTGGGTAGATGTAACACAAAAATGTACATCATACAGCAGTCATGGTACACATGCATTGTCTTGCATAAGACTTATTGGCGCAGAAATGGTCAAAACAAAGTTTGGGTAAAATCCCAGGAGAGCCCGCAGCCTTGGCGACAAACTGGGAAAGTGCAGAATCTCCCACTGCTTCGCGCGTTTCTCAAAATCGCCAACTTGAAAATAACAAGTCAAAAAATTGCGCAAACTCGGTATCCATGTACACATCGAACTATTTTCACTTAAAAAAATCTGATGTGTACACCACATGACTTCCTTGTACGGAATATTAAATTATACGCATTTTTTCTTGCATTTCATTTAAACTTATTGAATTGAATCTACGTCGCCAACAGCGCATAAACCACAATAGAATAAATGCATTTTTTAAAATTCACTCTAGTATTTGTTTACCATAGCGACACTCTGGCGCTAGATTCACTTAACAGTATTATATTTCGTTCATATTATAACTCATAATGCACAAAATTTATATCATTTAAAGAATAGAATTAGCTAACAGTTGCCACATGTTCCATTCAAATACTATAATAAAGCTAGAACGATGTATAAAAGAAATTAAGCAAACAAAACAAAAAAGAAACAGTTTTTCACAGACGATTGAGTAATTCTCATTCAATTAATTCAGTTTTCACTTCGCGACAAAGCAAAAATACATAAAAACTCAATATATATATATTAAAAATTACGAAGTAAATCTTAAACACTTATTTCCTCGAAAAAATTCCAGAAAGGATTAAGCATGATTTAATTGGCAATAATAAATGAAGGCGTTATCTTTGTTGTTGCGAAGCTAAGTTTCTCTAGATTGGCAACAAATCCACTAATCTGCTGTTTCAAATGTAAACAATCAATGGCCGCCATAAAAAAAAAGGCTTAGCGGCACTTAAACAACTTTAAAATTGTTAATAATTCTAAAAATATTGCATACAGATTTACTAAAGGCATAAAAACCTTAACCGGAAGATAAACATAATTCAATCATTTTTAAAGCAAAAAATGTACAATTTACAAACATATACGAGTAAAGAAACTGAGATCACTGAGCCGGGTAACAGAGTGGATATATATATATATATATATAAATATATTTATATACATTCGGCCGATTGCAACCAAAATACGAGATGCACATCTACATGTTGTAGCAGTCCTATATAGAGTCATGATTAGACAGCATCTGCCAAGTGGAAACAAATACCGTAAGGCTTACTATAGTTAAGGGCGGCAGTCCACTTGAGCAGCGTTCAGCAGTCCTATATACAAAATTTCAACGTTCTGAGGCTACTCGTTTTTGAGTTATGCGAGATACGTACGTACGTACGTACATACGTTTGTACAGACGCCACGAAAACTTCTCTTCAGAATTCATTTTAAAGTAGTTTTATAATTTTTTTGGAGGAAACGAGTCTTTTATTCTGTCCTTACGTACAGATATCACGCAAAAACATCGTTAAATTGCATTCGATAGCGGTCAAAATGGATATTTTCGTTGAAATATGCTGCCTGAAACTTTTCGCGATTACAATACTTCTTTTTTACTTCGTACAAGGAAGTAAAAACATCACAGAATTGCACAAACTTGGCATTGCACACTTGCTTGACTTTGTCCATGTACACATTGATACGCGCCATATAATTGGGCGCGCCAAGTATGTGGGCTCCGCTGGGATCACACCCAGAGTTTGCAAGATTGAATAAAAATGGACGATGATCGGGGTACTGTCCCAGATAAGATTCTCACAGCTCTCACAAAGCGTTTTCATGCTAGAAATCAGACAGTTTATGAATACCCAGGGAAGCCGGTTTCACTTTTACAGGAAAACAGTCTTAAGATCCTTGCAAATTCTGGGCGGAAAGGCGAACTGCAGTTTCTTTCCCAGGAGCGTCTAGGCATATTGTGCAGAGCTTAATGTTGTCGAAAATGGAATTCTGTTTTAAGAATCTAGTTTTTATTTCGAGAATTATCATTTATTGAAGTAATGTTAAAATGGGTTAGAAAATACATTCCAGCAGGGAATACAGTATTCAAGAAGAAATCTCACTCTATTCATATCCCAAGTAATACATGACGTAGCAAAGACGTTACTACGACCGCTTTGCCACCTCTCGGACCAATTTGCACATTTAGGTTAAAATGTAATTAACGATATTTTTGGCATATTCTCCGAAGTTTTCCTGAAACTCGTACAACAAATAAAAAGTATTGAAAAAAAAATTCTGAAAGCTTTCCGATTTTATATTACGCACAAAGGGGCATTCTTTTAACGTTTTATGTGTTACCTTTATTTATTAATTATCATGTTCTTCGTACTTAAACCATGAAACTGAATTCAATAGCGATATTACAAAATATTTAAAAAAGCCTATCTTTAGAATTTTCGATACACAGTCTCGCCGTACTGGAAATGAAAGTGTCTTTTTCCTCCTTACAGTGTTGCCATTGCTCGCTTTGAAATCGTTGAGTTTGTTAATCAAAAATTCTTTAATGTTTGACAAAATATGAAATAAATAAAATAAATTCCAAATTCGGGATGATGCCCAATTGAACAATATTTTTACAATATTTTGAACACTGAACAATATTTTGACTCTAATATTTTTGTTTACATTTTTTTCTAACTACAGCTTCTGAGTAATATTGCACGAGCTTCAAGCAGATATAATCGTTTTCTTTACTCTATAGGCCTTTTTTTTTATTCATTATCTATTCATATTATTGTCTATGTTTTTGTACAGTTTATGTCTCAGAGAATGGCAATATACTATGTTTTTTTAGAGAGTTAGTGTAACTTTGTTTTTTTTTTTTTTTTTTTTTCATTTTTAGAGTATGAGTAAAAGAATTATTTAATTATTGTAGAGTCAAAATAACTAAAAAGATATAAATAGTTATTTCCGAGTAATAAATAGTTTGAGATAACAAATTAAGTAAGAATTTTTGAACACCCATATTTCAAATGGAGGACTACATTATTCAAACTTTGATGTCTGGGTACTTTTGTTTTTTCACAGTGCGAGAAACATACATACATTCATGCAGGTTCTTCATTATTTAATTTCTTTAAATATAATGCAAGGCTCTAATATTTGGTAGCAATAATTTGAAAAGTGAATGGACATTTATAGTGAATCAACGCAAAATGCCAAAACGAAATTAATAGCCCTTCTGGACAAATTGCCCCTTTGGGCTAAAAATATTTGGTACAATTGAAATTATACAGAACGCAACTTTTAACTGATATACGGGTACTATTCCGTTTTGAGGACCGGAAAGAAAATGTATGCGCAAAAGCGCCAAATCTAGCAAACGCGCCCATTTAACAGCGCGCAAAATCTAGCGTACACGCTGATTTCAAATTGCGTAAGTTTAGATAGTTCTATATTTCTTAAGACGCCATTGAAATACTAGTTTAATTTTTAAATCATTTTTCGATAACGCCTGATAACCTGGAGGCTGTGTCTCTGATCGTGTCAGAGTGTTTATAATAGTTCATCGACAACTGTAAAAACGTGTTTTTGAGCTGTCCTGACAATACTGGTCAATAAAGTGTGTTTCGATATTTCTTCATGTAGTATCGTCATTATTCACTCCAAATCTTCATGAACCCAGTACGAATGTGAAGGAAGAAAATAACGTAACAATTGGTGTCAGAAGGAAAAAATCTGATGTGTACACCACATGACTTCCTTGTACGGAATATTAAATTATACGCATTTTTTTCTTGAATTTCATTTAAATTGATTGGATTGAATTAAATCTACTTTGTCGACAGCGCATAAACCACAATAGAATAAATGCACTCTTTAAAATTCACTATAACGACACTCTGAATGCACAAAATTTATATCATTTGAAGAATTATCGTTGCCACATGTTCTATTCAAATACTATAATAAAGCTAAAACGATGTATGAAAGAAATTAAGCAAACAAAACAGAAAAACAGTTTTTCACAGACGATTTAGTATTTCTCATTCAATTAATTCAGCTTTCACTTCGCGACAAGGCAAAAATACATAAAAACTCAAAATATCTGCATTAAAACTTACGAAGTAAATCTTAAACACTTATTTCCTCGAAAAAATTCCAGAAAGGATTAAGCATGATTTACTTCGCAATAATAAATGAAGGCGTTATTTCTGTGTTGCGAAGCTTAGTCTCTCTAGATTGGCAACAAATCTACAATTCTGCTGTTTCAAATGTAAACAAATATGTCCGCCATGTTATTTAATACTTAACCGCACTTAAACAGCTTTTAAATTGTTCATAATTGTACAAATATTGCTTCCAGAATTACGAAAGGCATAAAAACCTTAACCGGAAGATAAAAACAACATAATTCAATCATTTTTAAAGCAAAAAATGTACAATTTGCAAACATATAAGAGTAAAGATACTGAGATCACTGAGCCGGGTAACAGAGTGGATATATATAGAAATATATTTATATACGTTTGGTGCGGCCGATTGCAACCAAAATACGAAGTGCACATCTACATGTTATAGCAGTCCTATATACAAAATTTCAACGTTCTGAGGTTACTCGTTTTTGAGTTATGCGAGATGCGTACGTAAGTACATACGTTCTTACAGACGCCATGAAAAATTCTCTTCAGAATTAATTTTAAAGCAGTTTTAGAATTTTTTTGGAGGAAAGGTGTCTTTTATTCTGTCCTTACGCACAGATATCACGAAAAAACATCGTTAAATTGCATTCGAAAGGGGTCAAAGTGAATATTTTCGTTGAAATATGCTGCCTGAAGCTTTTCGCGATTACAATACTTCCTTTTTACTTCGTACAAGGAAGTAAAAGTGTAACAATATATATACATGTTTATATAAGTTTGTTGCAGCCGATTGCAACCAAAATACGAGGTGCACATTTACATGCTATAGTAGTCCTATATACAAAATTTTAACGTTCTGAGGCTAATCTTTTTTGAGTTATGCGAGATATGTACGTACGTACATACGCACAGGCGCCACGAAAATTTCTCTTCAGAATTCATTTTAAATCAGCTTTATAATTTTTTGGGGGTAAAAGAGTCTTTTACTCTGTCCTTACGTACGGATGTCACGCAAAAATATCCTTAAACTGCATTCGATAGCAATCAAAATGAAAATTTTCGTTGAAACATGATGCCTGAAAATTTTCGCGATTACAATACTTCCTTTTTACTTCGTACAAGGAAGTAAAAAGTGCGTATTAATCAGAACGGTATGCTTACAAGGAATAAGGGATATTTGTGTGGGAACTGTAACTGTAACTGAGTAAGATTATGTAAAAACGTTATCCAGATGAGGGCGCACACAGACGAGAGCCAAACGATAGCAAGGGCAGACGTGTCCAAAATGTTTTGACGATTATTCCTTTTACTTTTCTTTTTTTTTAATATAGATTAATAAACTATTCTACGTGTGAAGTATTTTCGTGTGAACTATCCTCTACCATTCTGCACATAATTTTGGTGTCAGAAGTGGGATTTCAACCGACGCCCGGATAAGTCATAGTTAAATGTATGTCATAATGTTGAAAATTTAATTAGGGGAAAATTTAATTAAATTTTAGAATTTTTTTAAGTTTTTGTTTTTTGGTTCAATATTTTTCTCCTTTAACAAAAAATTTTGTTTCAGAAGCATTAATAAACAATTATGAATAATCCAATAAAAATAATACATTGACAGTCACTTTTATTAGAAAATTTTTAACTTATTTTATTTTGAGGAAAAAAAGTACGCTGAATACTTTGATTTATTCACTAAATAATGAAGGGTTTTAATTTTTAACTAACTGAAACAATTCAGTGCATTTTTTTAATAGAATGATACATAGTTAATTTTTTTTTCGCTTTTCATCCAACACTTTTAAAAAAGTTAATACTCAAAATGAAATTTTATGAATGAGACATACAAACTGAAATTTAAATCTTGATCTGTTTTTGAATCGTATATAATCATAACAATAAGTGACCGATCTGTAAGATTTTGGAGTGTTAGTAGTTCGGTCTCGGAGAAGTGATTGGCTGCATGGGAATATTTCAAGCTTTTCCTCATTTATACCGTTAATACAAGCTAGTTTTCCTTAAAATGTTCTCCGTGAAGGCATCGATTCCTTTAGGATGATAGTCTTCCTTTGCTATAATCTAAATATTTCAGTCTAATCCTTGTAATCATTTCTTGTGATAGAATGGAAAGATTTAACACTAGATTGCCCAAGGAAGTCATTTTGACTGCTTTTTAATTTCAATTAGAAAAGCAATTACGAATATAATGACACAATATTTTAGAATTTTGTGACTTTTTTAAACAACACATAAATGCGTTTATTAATAATTGTAGTTACCTCCCTCTCTTTCATTTCCGGTATATGTATATGTGTGTTATGCCTATATTGCCCAAAAGCAGTCATTTTTACTGCTTGGGAAATTTTAAATAATCAAATGACTCTTATTATTGAATTAAGTAAATTTCTTACATGACCAGTGCGGTTCTGTATTGAAATAACAGTTTTCTTTCTTTTGATTACCGTCACGTGATAACATACAAGTACATGATAAATTGTCGATTTGGGCGTATACTTGATAAGTTGCAGTTTCTGAATAAGCTAAAGTAGTACTTGTTATTCGAATCTGAGTGAACACGTTGTTCTGAAACTTGTTGAACCATATACAAGCTGTGGAAGAAATATCACGACCGATAACTTTTCCACTAGCATGTCACTCGCGACAAAATTATTGGTTAAAAAACCAACTCTAGTTGGTACTATTAGAGGAAAGAAAAAAGAACTCCCCAAATCAGCCAAACAAACGAAGGATAACATGCCTCGTTTTTCCACTCTGCTTATATAAATCAGAGAATTGTGTTCTTACCATATATAAAAGCAAACCACATAAAAGAGTAGCTGTTCTAAATTCTATACATAAATTTGTGAAAATTGATAAAAGTAATAAATAAATGTTACCGGAATATATTCAGTTTTATAACAGCACAAAATTTGGAGTTGATATGACGGATCAAATGTCCAGAACATATACAGTAAAAGCTAGTTCTCGTAGATGGCCCCTCCAAATGTTTTTCAATATTTTAGGTTTGGCTGCTATAAATGCTTGGATCCTTTACAAAAAACGACAGGAATACAAATACAACGAAAAGAGTTCTTATTTCAATTAGCAGAACAGCTTTCCACCGAATACAGAGCTGAAAGACAGAAAAAGTCACCAGAACATGAAGACCCACAAAGATCAACTGTAACATCATCGAATGCAGCCCATTCTAACCAAACGCAAAATTTGTCAAGTGCGATACTTTGCCATAACAAACAAAATCTGATGTGTACACCACATGACTTCCTTGTACGGAATTTTAAATTAAACGCATTTTTTCCTGCATTTCATTTAAACTTATTAGATTGGATTAAACCTACTTCGCCGAAAGCGCATAAACCACAATAGAATAAATGCATTCTTTGAAATTCACTCTAGTATTTGTTTACCATAGCGACACTCTGGTGCTAGGTTTACTTAAGAGTATTATATTTCGTTCATATTATAACTCAGAATGCACAAAATTTATATCATTTAAAGAATTATCTAATCGTTGCTACATGTTCTATTCAAATACTATAACAAAGCTAGAATGATGTATAAAAGAAATTAAGCAAACAAAACAAAAAAGAAACAGTTTTTCACAGACGATTGAGTAATTCTCATTCAATTAATTCAGTTTTCACTTCGCGACAAGGCAAAAATACATGAAAACTCAAAATATCTATATTAAGAATTACGAAGTAAATGTTAAACACTTATTTCCTTGAAAAAATTCCAGAAAGGATTAAGCATGATTTAATTGGCGATAATAAATGAAGGCGTTATCTTTGTTGTTGCGAAGACAAGTTTCTCTAGATTGGCAACAAATCCACTATCCTGCTGTTTCAAATGTAAACAAGCAATGGCCGCCATCAAAAAAATTATTAGGCTTAGCGGCACTTAAACAACTTTACAATTGTTGATAATTCTAAAAATATTGCACACAGATTTACTAAAGGCATGAAAACCTTAACCGGAAGATGAAAACAACATAATTCAATCATTTTTAAAGCAAAAAATGTACAATTTACAAACATATGAGAGTAAAGAAACGGACATCACTGAGCCGGGTAACAGAGTGAATATATATATAAATATATTTATATACGTTTGGTGCAGCCGATTGCAACCAAAATACGAGGTGCACATCTACATGTTATAACAGTCCTGTATACAAAATTTCAACGTTCTGAGGCTACTCGTATTTGAGTTATACGAGATACTTACGTACGTACATACGTTCGTACAGACGCCACGAAAAATTCTCTTCAGAATTAATTTTAAAGAAGTTATTTAATTTTTTTGGAGGAAACGAGTCTTTTATTCTGTCCTTCCGTACAGATATCACGCAAAAACATCGTTAAATTGCATTCGAAAGCGTTCAAAATGGATATTTTCGTTGAAATATGCTGCCTGAAACTTTTCGCGATTACAATACTTCAGGAAGTAATTTATGTGAAAAATGCCAAAATTATGTTTGCGGAAGGTGTACACATAAAAAGATTTCCACTTCATTTTCAAAAAATGTACAAATAATAATGCATAAATTATTTTTCCAAATGAAGTAATATTTACTAATAACTTGTTATATAACTGTAAATAATATAAAACATATTAAAAACTAATTTTAAACAAATTTCTTTACACATTAGTTATTCTTTCACAATGCAGTCATTTTGACTGCTTTTGGGCCATATACGTAAATGCCAAGTTTCAGTCTTTATAGTTTTAACATCAAAAGTAATGAGCTTCGTATTCAGCATTTCCACTGCGTGTTTGTTACAAGAAGTTATAATGTATAACCCCATTTGTCGTATATCCATATATCTTTCCACATTTTGAGTCAATTGCAAGATGGACTGTTACTTAGATATCAAAGCATTTAGGACAATACTATTTTTCTTTTGGCGAGCCGGACAATTCCAGGACAAACATCTCCAGAGATTTCTCAACCACTGCTCGAAGAAGAAAAGAAAACAAATCTATCTATCATTTCAGTGAATGACTGCACTTTCTTCCGAAAGTACTGTTTGTGCCTACAGTGTCTATGTTGTACGGCGAAAACAGAATAAATATCTTACGGCAGCTATTGACCGTTGGAGGGTAGCAAGTGGAGTTCGATAAAGTGAAATTTCTGGGTGACGTCCAGACAATCTATCTCGCTTCTTATTAATATTCTTATAAGCTATGGACTCCGACTTTCTTCTAAAGATCAGACTTGAAAGTAGGTCAATCCTTTGAGCGTCAGAAAAGATGCTGTTGCCAATAATACAGTGCGTAAAGAATAAAAGGTACTATTCGGTTTCGAGGGCCGTAAAAAACCGCCAAACTTTTGTTGCTGCCAATGCTACCAAAAATAATTGCGGTAACCCTAATAATTGCGGCAAGAAAGGAAGTATAATAGTATAACTATCTAAGATTGATTTTTCAATTTAGATGAAAGGTTAATTTCATATAATACATTTTTATTATTATAATTTATATGGAAAAGGCTAAACAAGACTGAATGGAAGCATAAGAGTCAATAACTATTTCAGATCATTATTATAATTTTTATAAAAATTGCTAAACATAACTGAATGGGTGCCTGCATCGCTATTTCGCTACCGACTTATCGATAAAGCATAATTTCATCTCGTTGGTTGTTCAAACGTAATTTTCTATAATGAATGATGCCTTTTCTTTGAAAATATTCTCGGTAAAGTGCAGAATCGCTCACTTATTTGTTTGCCGCTTTTTACAAGAGTAAAAACAATTGAATTTTTGTCAATTTTCTTTTACTTTTTAAGTGAAAATAGGTCGATGTGTACATAAATAAAACCAAGGGTGTGCGCAGTGCCATTTTTGTGCAATTCTGGGATTTTTTTTTTAAAGCGAAAATAGGTCGATTTGCACATGGATACCGAGTATGTGCAATTTTTGAAAACGCGTCAAACGGTAGGTGGTTCTGCACTTTACCCAAAATTCTATTGCCTACTTTTCGTCGTGGGTCAGGTCCCAAATTGTTAAATCCATAGGATATTAAGAAAGGATTTAAAATCAAAAAAGATTTAAAAATTAAAGTAGTATTTCAATGGCGTCTTAAGAAATATAGAACTATATAAACTTACGCAATCTGAAATCAGCGCGTACGCTAGATTTGGCGCGCTGTTAAATGGGCGCGTTTGCTAGATTTGGCGCTTTTGCGCCTACATTTTCGCTGCAATTTTTTACGGTCCTCAAAACGGAATAGTACCGAATAGTGTAATATTTTGTGATTTTTTTACAGATAATAAAATATAAAAATATTTTAAATTTCAACGTTCTTAATGAATGCTAAAAAACGAAAATTAACTGTCATAATATTATCAGTCATATATTGTAACTTTATGCTAAAACTATTCTTAAAAATACTTGACAGTATTTCACTAAGAATTCTTTTCCAAATGAGAGCGAGATTCGCTTTGTCTACAGAGGAAGACGTGCTCAGATTTACACACATATTTACAGCAGGAAGAGCACATTGATTACTTATACAAGCACAGATTAAAATATTTCGGAAAACTCTCCTGTACTTTTCCGTTTCGCCGGCGCAAATCTCGCCAAGCCGACTTTATTGGCGAAAACATACAGTATACACATAAAAAATGTTAACACATGTTGGTTCTAAGAATTTTTTATTTTGAAGACATAAACATTTCAATATCGTTTAAAATTTTGTAGAAAGCCAACAAATAAAGACAATAAATTTGTAAAAAGACATTAATTTAAGAATTTACTATGCTTTCATGGTTCGACATCCTGATTCGCCGGTTCGTATCACGTGACCCGAAGTGATCTCATCTCAGGTAAACTACGCTACAAAAATCTAATTTTCTCATTAGTTATCTGCATTAATTTGAAGTTAAATCTTAATTTGGAGTACAAGTTTAAATGCAAGAATTATTTCAATTCGTACGAATAGCTTACTTAACGAAATTATATAAAACCGCAGTGCTTTACTTCGCTAGTGCGGTCCGAAGATTCACCAAGTTGTTAATATAGATGACGATGTTGTGTGCTTTAATGGAATCTGATGTACAAGCAGTTGTGTCTGAGTTACAAGAAATGCCATCAGAAGGGAATGAGGAGGTCAGTATCATTCCTTCACCAGCCAGGAAGCTGTCTTGGACACTTTAGAAGGATTTGCTGCAATATCCGAATTGACCGCTAATTTTAGGGAAGCTATGAGTACAGTTGGCCTTGAAGTTGAGTTTTCGATCTTTTCTCCTGCAGCGCAATATACAGGAATTTTCACCAATGATTTGTGAGTATATTTTGTAAAGTACACTGATTAATACATTTGTGAAGTATTTTCCTTGACGACATACATAATATACTGTAGTACGTTTGTACCTATATATTATAAATATTCTAACTGTAGTAAAAACTATTCCAAAAATAGAATTTGAGTCTCCAGGTAATACGAGCGCTTTATTAGCACGGATTCTTGATTTTTCGGTCCCTTGGCATTCGTGCGAACGATAGTTTAATTTGAAATTAATTCCTTCATTTAGAGTAATATTTTTGAGTTCTGTAACTATAATTCGATGCCTTTATTTATAAGTATTATTCTTCGAAGTTGCAATAAAAGTAATATTTCATCTTCCTTTTGTCTCTCAGTACTTTTTCATGAACTGTCTAGCTTCAATAATACATAGGCTGTTCACACATACTTTAGACGATGTATACTGTATTCACAAAACTAAATTACATAAAAGTCTAGTGTTTTAAATGTTCTATTTGGCATCCCTTATTCTAAACTATCTTTCGACACCGTAATTTCCAGGAAATTTTTTCCTCCCCTTTTGCGATAATAAATGGCTCTTTTTTTTGTTACAATCATTTAAATACACCCGTGCTTCATCTATTGTGACAATTGTTTTCCATTTTTCTTTAGATAAGTGTTTCTCATATAGAATTCTGCAGCGTGTCCTACGTTGAGCGATATGCTTTGGAAGAAGACGATGCACATTGCGTTTTTTGGCTTTCTTAAGATTTAACTCAACGTTTATCATTTTGTTTACAGTGGACACCGAGCATTTGAAGGATTTTGCAACTGTCCTTTGACTAGGGGGATTTTCTTTTAACATTAAACAACGTACCTTTGCAATAGTCGAAGACGTCCGGTTTTTCCTTGGATACTTGTTTGGAATTTTTGTCCCACTTGAGGCTCCAATTTGACATTTTTTTTCCTTTCTTGTTGATGATATTACCTATCGACGCTTTAGATATCACAAAACCATGACTCTCACATCGTTTTTGTATAACGGAGTATGCTTATTTCTCTTCGGAAAGAGCGTAAATGTAGCCTTCGAACCACTGCTTTGTTAAATTCGCCATTTTTAATAAAAACAAAACTTTCAAGCCACAGACGATAATTTTGACTTTTAAAAACATAGTACAATTGCAATTATTTCTTTTTCAGCAAACGAGGTTTTATTACCGCTTACTAAAAAATGTGCGAACAACCTCTGTATTTTCGACGTATATATCATTCTTAATAGTTTATTAGATGTTGATTCTATTATTTTATTTGAGTTGGAGTAGCATTTTTTTGATTTTCGCTTTCTTACTTCATCAAGGAATTTTTCTTCATACCCTTGCACAGTAAAATGAAATAAATTTGCTATTTAAAGAAGATAATAAAAGGTTTTTGCTTAGGCTAAAGCAAACTTAGTTTGGCGTAGATTCTGAATAAAATTCTATCATTTAGTGGTTAATCAGATAGTGGCCCTCCTGGTTGATCTTTACAATATGGTAACTGGTAGTTTGGCGACATTTTGGAGGCGATAAAGGTTACTACCTGGGACTTTGGTAATAATGTGAGCAGTACTCAGTTCCGATTACGCATTATTTTGTGTGAGGGAAATGAGAGATCATGGACTATGTCATGTGATATTAATGGACGAATTACGGTTCTTGAATCGGAAAAGGGGGAAATCGGGAAAAAATCTGGAAATTTTGTATTTGGTTTATTCTGTGTTGTGTGAAACAGTGTTCGTGAATTTTTGGATCCCATGGCCGTAACTAAAGAAAAGTTTATCGGACACGAAATCAAGATTCTGAAGAAGATTAGTAATCAAGATTCTGAAGAAGTTAGTATTTTTAATTATTTGAGGATATTATTTTTATGCATTGTTCTAAATGTAAGGTGGAAGTAAAGGAATTTGGTATTATTGGGAAAATTGTTATTAGCAATGATTTAGTTTAAAGTAATTAGGATTGTAAGGTAATTTTTATTAATTTAATGTATGTGCTCATTTATATTTAAGTAGTGTTTTTGAATTTAATTATATTTTAATTAAATGATAGTTATTTTATGAATTTTATGTTTGTAGGAATTTGGTATACGTTTCAGTTGAAGTAAACGTGCATGGAAATAATTTAAATATCTGACACTAAGTATTTGTAATGGTTGCGGTATGAATTCGTTGGTTACGTTTATAATATAATAGATGATTTAGAGGTAAAAGTTTTCGGATATTTTATTTATTTTATATGTGGAAATGTTCATATTTGGAAAGGGTAAATACTTTTTCGCGATCAGGTAATTTCATATATGTTCTTTTTACCGGGTTTAAAGATTGAGAAAATTGTCATATATTTTCGTGAAATTTTTCTAATTTATGAGAAAAAAGCAGTGTACGTGGATATAGTGAAGAGTGTGCGCAATGCCATTTTTGTGCAATTCTGGGATGTTTTTTTAAGTAAAAATAAGTCGACGTGTACATGGTTTAGTGATATTTTAATTAAATGATAGTTATTTTGTGAATTTTATGTTTGTAGGAATTTGGTATACGTTTAAGTTGAAGTAAACGTGCATGGAAATAATTTAAATATTTGATACTAAGTATTTGTAATGCTTGCGGTATGAATTCGTTGGTGACGTGTATAATGTAATAGATGATTTAGAGGTAAAAGTTTTTGGATATTTTATTTATTTTATATGTGGAAATGTTCATATTTGGAAAGGGTAAATACTTTTTCGCGATCAGGTAATTTCATATATGTTCTTTTTACCGGGTTTAAAGAGTGAGAAAATTGTCATGTATTTTCGTGAAATTTTTCTAATTTATGAGAAAAAAGCAGTGTACATGTATATAGTGAAGAGTGTGCGCAATGCCATTTTTGTGCAATTCTGGGATTTTTTTTAAGTAAAAATAAGTCGGCGTGTACATGGTTTATGTGTATGAGTTATTTTGAAAAACGCGTAAGGAGTATGGTATTGTGCACTTTTCCCAATTTTGCAGTGAATATTTGTCATGATTAAGCAGTTTTGTTTGATAAAATTTCTAGCATAAGTGTAATTCGGCTAGTAGATTGTTGGAAGAAGTGTTTAGTAGATAAAAAGAAAAGAAACATGTCTTTACTTCGTGAAGACAAAATGGCGGCGGGAAAAAAAAATAGAGGGTTGCTGTAGGAGAGTTGGTCGCCAAATTTTCGCCAAAAAAACGCCAAGTTACCATAATGTAAAGATCAACCGCTCTCCTTTTTCAGGAGCAAAGATTTTTATTAATAACCCAAGAGCAGTAATTTGAGATTGTTTAGTACAGCAATGCAAAAAATTATTTTATAAATTGTCTTTAGAGAGGCAGCTTCGTGACAAAAAGTGCATCAGGTCGTTGCTTTAGATGCTCAATTTTCACTGCCTTCTCATACACAAGGTAAACCTAACTTGAAACACAAGAACCTTGCGCACAAGGTAAACCTAACTTGAAAGCAGTGTGGAAGGTACAAGCGGGCGTCCATATTCAAAGTAATACATATTGTACCTTTAGCTGAATAATTTATTAAGAAATATTAAAATCCCTTTAAAGGGTATCAGAAGTACTAAAAGTAACTAATGCTTAATGGGGGATCACGTTGTAGAGATATTAGGTATTTTTAATAGCAAGAGAGATGAAAAATGAGCAACACCTTTGCTGGGAATCGAACCACGGACCTCTGGAATACGCACCCAGCGTGCAGACCACTACACCACGAAGGCACGCTAAGAAGACGGAAAAAAACCTTATATACTAACCCTTTTAAAGCTCGACTGGGTTTTTTAATGAACCCAATCGCCAAATCCTGGGTCAGGAGAATTATCATGCACGATCCTTTTAGTAACGGCGCCACATTAGTGACATTAGGTATTATTTGAATGCAGAAGTGAAAACTGAGAAACGCCTTCACCAAGAATCGAACCACGGACCTCTGGAATACGCGTCCAGCTTGTAAGACCACCTCACCACGAAGGCAGCCTAAGAAGGCGGGTGAAATATCTTATATACCCCCTTTTAAAGGGCGAATGGGGTTTTAGGGAACCCTGTCACTACATACTCTGTGTATAGCGTCATAATCCACCACCCTTTTAGTTCGGACTCCACTGTAGAGGCATTAGTTACTTTTTAATAGCAGGAGAGACAAAAATGAGCAGCACCTTCGCCGGGAATTGAACCACGGACCTCTAGAATACGCTCCCAGCGTGCAGAACACTACACCACGAAGGCACGCAATTTTTAATTTAAACTAAATGTTTTAAAAATAATACTTTGATTTTTGCACCTCTGGGACAAAAATTTACATATAATAATATAAATGAAAAATACACAAGTATTACAGTGTTATCTAGAGACCTGATTGACGTTGATGCAATGAAATAAATCTGAATCCACATTGACGGGCGTTGGATTTACGTCCAACGTTAATGAAAACGAAATAACATGCAGAGCAGGTGATTTTATTTTCTTAACAATTTTAAAGCATTTCTTTAAAACCCCTATACCGACAATGTTAAATTGGCCATTTTCGATGTACCTTTTCTCAAAATGTGCTGTAGATATAAGCTTGAATTTTTTTCCGTAACTAAAGTATACCTATCTGATTATGCTGAAATGAGCTTTTGAAAAATTTTGAATTTTAGAGTAAATTACAGAATATTTTGTTAGGCATAATAATATTTAGCACTTTTCTCACACAAAAAAATTAAAAAAAATTTTTTTCTAAGTTTATTACAAAAAGCTCATTTCAGTAAATCTTAGGGAACCTAATAAATAAGCCATAAAAAGTTTAGATACCTTTGAGCAGTAGTTCCTGAGAAAAGGTACATCGAGTATAAAAAAATCACGTTTGGAGAAAAACGCGTTTTTATGTAAAAATCCTCATTGATCAAAGCAGTAGATGACAAATTAAAACTGGATTTCTTTTTACAGTTCTAATTTTCATAGAGATTAAAGAATGGTATTTTTAGAAAGATAAAAGTGTAGAGAATTTGAAAATGCAAAAATCCGAAATCACAATTTTTTGAAGATTTTGGGGTTCCAACACCCCTTAATAAATGGAAGAAATCTATATATACATGCTTTCCAATTCTACATGACTTGTGTAGTAACTGATCAGAACGGAATTCCTCAGTGAACATGTTTTACTCCAGTTAATTCACCCAAAGACGCTTTCTTTATTTCTTTGGGGGGGGAATTCAAATCCAAACATTTGGAGAACTTTATTTATAAAATTAACCCTTTGGCCTATAACCACGAGTCTGACAAGTGGTAAAGAATTTGCAGCTAATCTTTGGAATATGGTAACAGGTAGTTTGGCGACATTTTGGTTAGGCGATAAAGGTTACTAGCTAGGACTTTAGCAGTGTACATGGATAAAGTCAAGAGTGTGCGCAATGCATTTTTATGCAATTCTGGGATGTTTTTTTAAGTGAAACTACGTCGACGTGTACATGGTTACCGTGTATGTGCAGTTCTTAAAAACGCGGCAAGCAGTTTGCGATTCTGCACTTTCTCCCAATTTCGCACCTAATCTTCGTCATGATTAAGCACTTTTGTTCCATAAAAGTTCTAGCATAAGCGTAATTCGGCTAGCAGATTGTTGGAAAAAAAAAAGTTGAGTTAAAAAAAAAAAAAAAAAAAAAAAAAAAAAAAAAAAAAACCATGCCTTTACTTTGTGAAAACAAAATGGCGTCTAAACAAAAACTAGCAGGTTGCTGTAGCAGGGTTCGTCGCCAAATTTCCGCCAAAAAATCGTTAAGTTACCATAATCCAAAGATTAACCGAATTTGCGTCATAAACAAAAGCCACGAGTCTAACTCGTGGTGAGGAATTTGTGCATAAAATGCCGCGTATTTTTATTAGAATAAGCGATTGGAGTTATTCTACATCGAATATTTTTCCTTTGATTGTAACGTCAGTATTTTTTTTATTTATTTATTTTTTTTTTTCAGTTATTTCTGACGAAACTGGATGATCTGTTGCTTCAGTTCCCTGTAAAGCTTCATTACGTTCACACGTTTCAAATATAATTTCGTATGAAGAATTAAAAAATTCGGTACTATTTCGTTTTGAGGACAGTAAAAAATTGCAATGAAAATGTATGGCGCCAAATATAGCGTACGCGCTGATTTCAAATTCCGTAAGTTTATATAGTTCTATATTTCTTAAAACGCCATCAAAATACTAGTTTAATTTTTAAATCCTTTTTCGATATCGCATGGATTTAACAATTTGGGAATTGCCCATGACGAAAAGTCTGCAATAGAAGTTTTTCAAAAAGGCATCATTCATTATAGAAAATTATGTTTGAACAACTAACTTTAGCGATAACTCGGTAGCGAAATAGCGATGCAGGAATCCATTCAGTTATATTTAGTCTTTTTTAATATAAAGTATAATAATGATCTGAAATAGTTATTTACTCTTGTGCTTCCATTCAGTTATGTTTAGCTTTTTTAATATAAATTATAGTAATAAAAAGTATTATATAAATTAATCTTTCATATAAATTAAAACAATCTTTAGGTAGTTATTTACTATTATACTTCCTTTCTTGCGTTAGGGTTGCCGCAATTATTTTTGGCAGCACTGGCGTCAACAATAGTTTGGCGAATTTTTACGGCCCTCAAAACGGAATAGTACAAAAAATTCTTATACCCATGTTAGCAATTAATTAGTTCCTTTATTAAAAACACATTCCGTCAAACATTAATTGTTAAATACTTGCTTTATTCAGAAACATTACTGCTCAAAAACACTACAGTTCAAATTATTATCGTTCTGAAACAAACTGTTGTTGCCAATCGGGAAAATACATTAAAAAAAATTAATATGTTGCGTTTACATTCGGGCATCCTGACTTAGTTACGACCTCGGAACATTAAGAACTTATATTTAAAAAATTAAATCTGTAATATTAATGTTTATAGTTGGAAAGTCTTAAGCTGTCATATAGATTCACCGTCGTTTTCTATTCTTTTCCGTGTCCTAGTTTTAGTAATATGCGGCGTGTTGTTATCGTTATCCTCAGTAACACTAATGTCATCACCATCATCATCGTCTTCTTCTGATTCAGCTTGACACTGCCATGACTTTAATTGGCTCACATGAGCTGTCGTACTAAAGAAATGTCCTTTCACCTTCTCTTCTAATTGAGTCTCTCTATAGGTATCACTTAATAAAACTTCTGTAACTACTAAAGGTCCTCGATACTTTTGTTGTTTTGGTTGATTCTCCAGTTGATTTAGGTACTCTTCTCATAACTACTATTTCTCCTCGTTCGAATGTTAAAGAATTGCTTTTCTTCTGATTCACGGGCAATTAGTTGAGTTATTTCATAAAGCAATAGACCCAACAGCTGAGAAACCCAGTTTTGTTTTTCTAACCCAATACGTCGTGCCTGTCTCTCAAATAAAACTAAATAAAAACTTATATCACATTCATTCAAATCATACTTATGCATTAATTTACTCATATCACAAATATTACTTCTACTAACATTAGAAGGAACAGAATCATTTGCATTACTTCTTCTGATTTCTGCTTCTATTTTCAATTTTTCAAGTTCAAAAGTTCTTTGCTTATCTCTTTCTATAATTTCCATTTCAAATGCTCTTTGCTTATCTTTTTCTTTTTCTAAAATTTCTAACTTTTCCCTGTCTAAACGATCATTTATAATTCTATCTAGCATTTGTTTAGTAAAGTCTTCATTATAATTCTTACTATTCAAAATCGTATCTCTTAAGCCTACAATTTTAATATCAGAAGGGACATCTACATCAAGTTCCAAAGCAAGTTCTTTTAAGTCACATTTCTTGCCTCTTGCCAAATAAGCCATCTTAGACTTAAATTTTTAAATAATACAATAATTATACTTAAGTTCTTTCCGTTTAATACTTAGACATAACATAAACAGTTTATAAATTCACGTACCTTTCTACTTTCAGTTTTGGCGAGCTTTCGCATTCAGTTTAGGCTTAGCGTACGTTAAGGCAATACGTTGTTAAATCTAAATAATAATTCTAGTTTATCCCACTTCTGAAATGTTAGCAATTAATTAGTTCCTTTATTAAAAACACATTTCGTCCAGTTCAAATTATTATCGTTCTGAAAAAAACTGTTGTTGCCAATCGGGAAAATACACTTTAAAAAAATTAATACGTTGCGTTTACACCCATCATACAATTATTTTTGTCAATTGATAAATTGATCATGATTATACTCTAGACGTCTTAAAATTACTATTTGTACCTAAACATTGTTAATTATTTCACCATTCCTTTCGTTACACTGAAATATATATGTCATGAAAAGTATACATTTTGCGCCAGTTCGGGTACACTGCTGAATAGTTGTATGGCACGGAACGCGACCGACTTTCTTGTTTACTATAGCTCGCGGAATTGGCAGATATCGTGTAGGCCAAGGGGCTAATTTACAAGCACCTGTTAAAGTTTTTTAATCCTTTCAATAGAGAAAGAAATATAAGAACTGAAATATTTTATATCATCAGGCCTACGAAAAGTCATATGCACCATATAAAAGTACCAGATGATGGTAGAAGAATGAAAAAAAAAAGCAGATCGGACGTTTTAACGCAGAAGTGTATAAAACAGCAATAAATATCCATACGTGGTACATAATTTTCTGTAACATTCATTAATATAATTCGCCAAGATAAATTTTTGAATTTCTCCGTAAATTTCGCACCAAATTTTACAAAATTTAATATGTAGGTTGTAGCGTTGCGCGCCTCCAACTTGCACGCAACCAAGAGGTGACTGTTGAAACTGGATAAATGACAGAGTCTTGCTAAGGGTTTAAGTCCCTTTTTATTCAACGTAATAAATTACAAGTGCGTGCTCTTGACGCTCACAAACTACGCCAACTCGACGGTAAAATAAAGTAACCTGAAAAGAAACTAATGACAAGACTCTAAATACGAGGCTCTCTAAAAGTAACTAACCTCACCGCGTTTTACAATACCGCTGCTAATTCAGCAAACTTGAAGATCACTTGAACGATTAACAATTCTTCCAGGCAAGCACACAGGCCGAAACGCGGGATTCTTCAATTTCTGGCTAACTACCTCCGCGCTCGTGAAGGAAGAACAGCACACCTCGAACTCGTTTCCTTTCTATTTAACTCAGAATACTTACGCTGATAATTTGAATCCTTGCGCGTTCTACTAAAATTTACATACTCTGGCATTAGCAGTTCCAGGGGAAAGTAAGGCTTGACAGGAAAGATAGTTTAAACTTTAAATAAATGTTAGTTAAAATAAATATAAACCCTACAAGGTATAATTTGAGTCGTAGAGTCGAAATATGGAAAAAAATGGTATGTTATTTCAGAAAAAGTCTGATTTTATGTCAAAATACCTATGTTAGAACAATGCAATATATAAATCTAATATATAGCATCTTGAGAAACGCAATTTGAATTTTGTCAATCGGCCCAATCGAACGGGACATGTAGAACTGTCCCTTTGTTTTTGCGCAGTGTGCGTATATATGTTACGGTGAAACACCGAAAATGTCGACTTTCACCGGTGAATGTCAACATTCACATAGTCTCTTGGTGTATGTCCGAAATATTTTCCAAATACTTTTATTTCTGACTTACACCGGTCAATGTCGACATTCACCATCATGTACTAATGGTGAATGTTGAACATATAGGAATATTATATTTTCTTCTCCGTAATTCAGTAGTGAAAAAACGCACTTGAGACTTAAAATAAGAACATAATAATATAAGAACTTAAAACACACAGTACATTCAAAATGAGAAAGGAAAATAATAGAAGTTAAAAACTTACTTAATTATGCAGTACGTTCTAAATGAGAAAATAAAATAACAGTCATAAAAAACTTACTAAATTATGTGATTCAAATCTTATTTATTGCAAGAACTTAAACTATTATGGCACTTTATGACCTCTCTTTTCGACTTTCACCAGAGCATATCTGTGATTGTCGACATACACCGGTGAGGGTCCGAATATATAAGAATGTAGTGAAATATTCGGTCTTTCACCGACGTATTTGGTGAATGTTGATATTCTCCGGTGAAAGTCGACATTCTCCAATTTCGGTCTTTCACGGTAACATATACATGCACACGTGAACATATCCATCCATCCATTCATTCATACATGCATAGCACACATTTCTGAATTCGGTCCTGATAACAGAACAGTACCTTCGTTTTTTGTGTATAGAAATCACTAAAGTAAGAGATTCCTTTCTTATGCTCAGAAAAATTTTACCACAGTCGGAATGAGCCGTTGATGTTTCCTTGCTTTAGTAAATTGAAGTATTCAATTATCACACATATATCTTTCTAGAGAAAATTATTTGGCACATGTTGTCCTTTAACGGGAATGATCTTTACTTTGTTATTCATGGATGTATTCTTTTTCTAGGTCTTTACGCGATATTTACGCAATGATAGATTCTGCATTTAGATCAAAAAGAGTTCGATTTAAGAGCTAAATATGCAATGTGATTCTTTTACTGATATGAAAGATTAAATTTGCGTATCACTATCGAGAATATTCGTTTTATACACTGAATAAGAAAGTTCGGTTCTATTCCGTTTTGAAGACCGTAAAAAAATTGCAGCGAAAGTGTATGCGCCAAATCTAGCAAACGCGCCCATTTAACAATGCACCAAATCTAGCGTACTCGCTGATTCTAGATTGCGTATGTTTAGATAGTTCTATATTTCTTAAGGGATCACTGGTGTCATGACAATTTTAAATGAATTTTTGTGTCACCAACACTGAATGCATTTTGTATTTTCATTGTATAGTATTGTATAGTATCTACTGTATCGTATTGTATAGTATTGTGGTATTGTATAGTACTGTATAGTATCTTATATCAGTTTGCTTTTAGTACAGGTTAAATATGTTAATTTTTATTCTTTCTGATCTTTTAATTAGCTTTTGTATTGTATTGTATTGTAATATTGTATAGTATTGTATGGTATCTTATATTAGTTAACTTTTATGCAGGTTAAATATGTTATTTTTATTCCTCATAATCGCATAATTAGCCTTATTGCATGTTTTTCCCACAATACCACGTGATCAATTGTATCGTACCGCTATTGCATTCTATTACTAAGTGTGGTACGAGTCCTGTACCATAATTGGTGGAAACCAATGTATCGACCTTTGTATATCCTAAACACAGTTGCATGCTAAATATATTTTGTATAACATATTCGTTTTTCCTAACTATTGTTGTAATATAGGGATTGAATGCGTACCGAGATCAAATTATATTGTACGCTACCTACATCTTCTGTATCACATCACTACCTGCGGTATTGTAACATGACTTTGTCATAGCGAATATCTAGTTTATTACACTGACGTTCAATATGTTGCTTTGTCAAATATATGTACTTGGCTATGCAATGTATCCCGATCCAGTTGTTAGTCTTTTGAATTAAGTCGAATTCTGAATGCTTTACGCATTTCCCACGTATCAGTACTTCCAGTCACACACTGATGGCTATTGTATTCTTTTATTTTTATTTCTTTTGGTATATCCTCTATGTATTGCTGTAATCATTTACATTCATTATGTCACTATGTTCTCTGTTTTTATATTATATTGTCATTAAGTCTAATTCTACTGTCTATATTTTACTCATTGTACATTATTGGGCTGCCTAACATCAGACTGTACTTTAGCTTATGTATATTCTATATTTGTGTGTGTTACACCTTTGTAAAATTTTTGCTTATTGTCAAAACTTGCCCTTGTTTGGCACTGTATGCTTTTGTTATTTTATTTAAAAAACGTGGGGCCTGGGCGGTTGTTGGGACTGTCTTTCGTGGGCATTTGGTCTGTTGTACTGCCCCCCGGGTTGAATTTGGCTCTGGGTTTGGGTGCCCGGTGCGTGGCGTCTTGCGATTCCTCTTTAGGCTCTAGATATAGGTGGACGTGGTGCTTTACCGATTAACCTTTTGGTAAAAGGACAGTGCCCACGTCCTCCGTTGCTTATCGCTTATATTTCTTAAGACGCCATTGAAATACTAGTTTAATTTTTAAATTCTTTTTTGATATCCTATGGATTTAACAATTTGGGAATTGCCCATGACGAAAAGTGTGCTATAGAATTTTGGGTAAAGCGCAGAATCACCCACTGCTTGATGTGTTTTTAAGAATTGCACATACTCGGTATCCATGTACACATCGACCTATTTTCACTTAAAAACCAGAATTGCACAAAAATGGCACTGCGCACACCCTTGACTTTATCTATGTACACATCGACCTATTTTCACTTAAAAAGTAAAAGAAAATTGACAAAAATCCAATTGTATTTACCCTTGCAAAAAGCGGCAAACAAATAAGTGGGCGATTCTGCACTTTACCAAGAATGTTTTCAAAGAAAAGGCATCATTCATTATAAAAAATTATGTCCGAACAACCAACGAGATGAAACTATGCTTTAGCGATAACTCGATAACGAAATAGCGATGCAGGCATCCATTCAGTTATGTTTAGCAATTTTTATGTAAATTATAATAATGATCTGAAATAGTTATTTACTGTTATGCTTCCATTCAGTCATGTTTAGTCTTTTTTATATAAATTATAATAATAAAAAAGTATTATGTGAAATTAACCTTTCATCTAAATTAAAACATCAATCTTAGATAGTTATTTGCTTTTATACTTCCTTACGTTAGGGTTGCCGCAATAATTTTTGGCAGCACTGGCATCAACAATAGTTTGGCTATTTTTTACGGCCCTCAAAACCGGATAGTATTGAAAGTTCTTGTCATGAAATTATGAGACTGTTCAGTACTTCTGAAGCCATTAACACTCAAATGGTTTTGGCAACTCTAGCACTTTAAAGTCTTTTTTCTACTTTAAAGTATTTTTTCTCTTTAATTGGTCTGCCGCTTCAAGTGGTGACTTTAAATAGTTTTGAGTGTAGAATATTCGCATTAAAATTTTGGTGAATCTTTATATTATGGTAACTTAGCTATGGTAACTTAGCGATTTTTTGGCGAAACTTTGGCGACCAACGGTGCTACAGCAACATGCTAGTATTTTTTTTTGGACTCCATTTTGTTTTCACGAAGTAAAAGAATGTTTTTTTTTTTTTTTACTCAACATTTTTTCCAACAATCCGCTAGCCGAATTATGCTTATGCTAGAACTTTTATGGAACAAACGTGCGTAATCATGACGAAGATTACGCGCGAAATTGGGAGAAAGTGTAGAATCGCCCACTGCTTGCCGCGTTTTTAAGAATTGCATGTACATGGTATCCATGTACACGTCGACCTATTTTCACTTAAAAAAACATCCCACAGTTGCACAAAAATGGCATTGCGCACACTCTTGACTTTACCCATGTACACATCGATCTATTTTCACTTAAAAATCAAAGAAATTGACAAAAATCCAATTCTTCTTACTCTTGTAAAAAGCGCCAAACAAATAAGTGAGCGATTCTGCACTTTAGCAGCGAAATTGTTTCTAAGTGCTTATTAGCTAAAATCCCGATCGGAATTTTCCGGAAAATGTCACATTACATGTCTCATGATATCTCATTTCTCTGAGACAAAATAATGAGTGATTCGAACTGTGTACTTCTCAGATTATTGCTAAAGTCCTAGCTAGTAACCTTAATCGCCAAAATGTCGCCACACTGCCTGTTACCATATTTCAAAGATTAGCTGAAGTTCTTATCATGAAATTATCAGACTGTTCAGTACTTCTGAAGCCATTAACACTCAAATGGTTTTGGCAAATTTAGCACTTTAAAGTCTTTTTTGTACTTTAAATAATTAATTTATCGTATAAATTTGCCTGCCTCTGCAAGTGGTGACTTCAACCAGTCTTCAGTGTAGAATATTCGCACTGAAACTTCTACAGCATTTGAAATTAGAACATAAAATAATCTCTGTGGATTTTCGTAAGGATTTTGAGAACGAATTCAAGAATTAGCTCTGTTTCCGTGATTCCTCTTTCCGCGTTTTTCAAAATTCTTCCTGTTTCCACGAAATCGGAGAGTACAGTCCCCCCTTCCCACCACAGCTCCTCAGGAGATGTCACGACAAGTCATTAAGAAGAGTTAGACAGTTTATTTGTGAATAAATTAGTCTTCATCTTAACATGCTAACGCATTGTCTCTTAGTTTAAGCTCCTCCAGACATCTCTAGTTTCATTCTTATTATGTGTAATTCTGTTATAATATTACCTGCTATTTTAACATCTTATCTTAAGACGGATGTTTTAGACATAATTGAAACTAAATGGAAAAAACCTTTAGCCCTTTATAAAGGTTATCAATATCGAATTCGGAATAGAAATAAGAAAAATGTAGTTTTACTGGATTTGCATAAATGAAAGAATTACAAGCTGCAAGGGCACAATTAACCCGGCGGAAGTCGCACCAAGAAAAGTTACTAGAGTGGGCGCGTGGGGTATCACATACCCCAATATTTAAAATACGAATAAAAAATAGTTTTTATTTAGTTTTAAAGCTGTTTTTCTTGTTTTAGTGTATTATAAATAGGTGAATAATAATTTAGGTTTCAAAAAATTAATTTCCAAAATAATCTTAGAGTTAGGTTAAATGAAAATAATAAACATCATAACCTCTAAGTTTCATTGCATCTCTAATACACTATGCTTTTTTTTATTTCTTCACACTTTGAACGAAATACATTCATGTGTTCTTGGCACAGAATGTTCTCACATTTTAAACATTGCATTCACGTTCTTCTGTCCTTGGCGCGAGGGCAAAAAATTTATCGCATCTTTCAGACTTAGTTGTTTCGAATTTCATGTATTCGTTTTAATTCTTCGTCGAAACTTCTGCTTTTGTTTTGCATGCAGTACGTCAGTTTCTTGGTAAAGTATTAATCTCAGATTTTTGTTCAATACTTCTTTTCGTTAATTGTAATGCTAAGTCCTTCAAAAACAGACTTCTGTTTCTGGTTGGTGGATTAGCAGTTGAATGTAACATAATTAAAGTATTTATTACAGCAATATTCAATGCAGGAAAGAAAATTACCATTAGCCACCTCCTTGCTGACTTTCATCCCCCATATCCACTGCTCCTTTAGTCATATTATAAAAAAATATAATTCCTGACGTTTTATTTTCTTCAGTAGCATCATCTATAGTATGATCGTTATATATTGTTGAAAGCATAAGAACAGTTTTCTCTTTTTTAGAAACAATAGGAATTAATGTTTCATCTTTTTCGAAACCAAAACAGTGTAGAAAATATTCTTAGTTTCATCTTCAGTTTCCGAAATGCAATCTTCATCGCTTTCAAATATTTCAAATAAATCTCACAGGCGTTGCATCTCCAATTCATAGGGAGTCATTCTTTTTACCATAATGCGGTTAGAAAGTTTTAAGAATTTAATGTCACGTACTTTAAAATCACTTGCGAATAGAAATATTTACTGTTACACTCTAGAAATAAACTTCTGAACTAAATATTCAGTCATAAAAACACTTACGCGGACAGGCGCGTGGGGTGTGTCATACCCCAATTCCAACAAAATACCGATAAATCTTTTTCTGAAACACACAGGCAAAGAAAAGGCGGTTCTGAAAGTCAACCTCAACTAGAAACTCAGCTACTGAAAGCAGCACAGAATTTCAGTTTCACAAGTTAGGAATAACCCACTTTTATGTAGGGTTGGGGTATGATAGACTCCACGCGCTTTCCCGTGGGTTAAGACAAAAGTCGTTTTAGAAGAAAGACCGTCATTTTAGAACTTCGTTATAAAACGAATATTTATTTTGAAAGATTTTATTATAACTCCCCTTTATGCAGCGTACTTCTCCTGTCCAGAGCCTGTATGTTGACTCTAACGAACCATCACTGTATTTGAGGCGTGAGCAATTGTTAATATTCTATCTCAACCTGAACATCTCAATAAGCTGTGCTTACTTGCTAATGTGTGTAACACTTTATTTGAAACACGTTCATCCTGTGTTCCTACCTTTACTTTAAGAGTTAGGCCTGACATTGAGGAAAATTACCTCTCTGATATGCGCCCCCAAGCAGTACAGAATTTTGAAATCCCACCTTGGGTAAATTCACGGATTCAGCTTCTTGATGTTTTCAAGCATCACGTGAAGGCAAGTACCAACGAGATCATTTACAGACAACTCTTCGCTGAGCACAGGCACAAATATTGCAGTTATTACCCGATATATACAGACGGATCCAAGTCAAATGATCATGTCAGGATGGCATTTGTATTTAAAGATTATGAGGGTAAATGTCTGAACCACGCTTTCTCAGTCCTAACATCTGAACTAACTGCAATATATTATGGTCTGTTGTACATCTCAAAGCTCTGCCACAAAAAGTTCATAGTTTATACAGACTCATATAGTGCTCTTAAGGGGACTCATACACCTTAAAACCCATAAGATCTTCGAATATGTGACTGTTGCAAGAATTGGGATAAATAATTTATTTTCAAAGCAATTGCTTCCAACTTTTTACAGCTGACTACATAATACAGCTGCTTTCTGAAATAGTAATCAGAACGTTTGTGTTGCCACAAATATTTTTATAATTTAATCCGCTTTGTGACAACATTTTTCGTCACGTTTCCACCTTGCGCGAGCAGTTTAAAACATTCTGTTGCGTAATTTAATTCCATATTTAATATGCAGGTTTTATAACATTTAAAAACTACTGTGAACCAAAAATTCCAAGAATTTCATGTTAAATTTTTATTTTATTTGGAGTTGAGTTTATAAAATGTATTTTATTAAAAAAAATCTAATGTTTTCATGCATAAAATTTTTTTATAATTAAATATTCATTATATTTTGGGTTCAGTTAGAAGATAGTGCCCATATAAAGAATTCCATCTAATTTCAAGTATGTAGCATTCGCCATTTTTAAAATATCATGTGCGCGAGATGGAAATATGACGAAACATTTTGTTCCAAAACGGATTAAATTACAAAAATATTTGTGGCAACACAAACTTTCTGGTTACTAGTTCCCAAAGCAGCTATATTATGTATTGAGAGATAAAAAGGTGGAAGTAATTGCTTTTAAAATAAATAAAATATGCCAATTCTTGCAACAGTCCCATATTCGAAGATCATAAGGGGTTTAAGGGGTATGAGCCCCCTTTTAAATCGTTGGAAGCTTTTCCCAACACTCAGAATTCTGTGGTAGTGGATGTTCTTAAGGTTCATATAAACTTAACAGTTCGAGGATATGAGGTCCTGTACTGCTGGGTTCCAGGACATGCAGGAATAAAGGTAAATGAGCTTGCAGATATCGCAGCAAAATTTGCTGTTGAACTGTCTACTCGCCTCATCCCTTTTAGAGACATATGCTGTGCCATCAAGGGGAAGATCCGGAAAATATGGCGGCGAATTTGGAATGTTCAGCTTAACAACAAGTTAAAAAATGTAAAGCCTAGGAATTGAGCATTGGAATTTTGCTGGAAATCGTAAGGAGGAAGTTCTTTTGACTCGCCTCAGAATTGGTCACACTAGAGTGACACATAACTATCTTCTGAAAGCTGAAAATGAGCCTGTTTGTTTTAATTGTAATGTTTGTGTATCTGTTCGTCATATTTTAATTGAGTGTACATGTTTTAATAGTCTTCGCCAGAAATATTTTAAAAGCTGTGACTTACTTCTCGACCGTTTAATCGGAAGAGAGGTCAATTGTAATTAATTTTATTATTTAAAAGAGACTGGCTTTTACTACCTAATATAATTTGTTTTGAAGATTGTGTCTTGGATTTTAATGTGCTCTTTTACCTTGTTTTTTATACGACTTCATCCTCTGGATTTGGTAAATTTGTCCATCTGTTTTAATTTCGTCAATTCTGATCATCCCACCTTGTGTTTGGCGCGTCATAATCATCTTTGGTTATGCGCCAAAAATCTCACTCACTCACTCGCCTTTATGCAGCATTTCGGGAAAATATTATTTTTTACTTTAGTATTTTAAACGATCTTTTAGTTCATTGCCAAAATCAGAGTTTGAACATCGTCTTTTCTTTTGAATACAGTTTTATCTGAGATCCTAAATATTTTTCAATTATGTCTTTTAAAAATTATTCTTAAAAAAGACCTTTGTTTTAAATGTTTTTCCTTTCCTACATTTCGGGAGAGGCCAATGTCCAGTCTGCCTTACCCACTATGTAACCTCTTTAGTAAGGGGGTAATGAAGATTGATGATTTGGCGGAAACAGGAACGTTTTTGACAACCGCGTAAACAGGAAGACATCCGAATTCAATTGTGAAAATGCGTACTGTGACGTTATGTCGAACAGCTGCTCTTGCTACTGCATCGAATAAAGTTGACTGTCAGCCTTTGTTGCTCGTTTTGACACATTATTGGCTATACTGAGGAACAAAATCCATTCTTTTTACGAGCAGCAACTATTTTTATGTCCTTTTTACGTGCCCTTTATCGGAAAGGTTATCTCTGATCTAATGGTCGTAAACACTGATCCGTTTGCATGTTATGATGTTTGTGATGTTATGAGATTTTTCTGCCTTCTTTTAAAACCGCTAGCCTTGGCTTCTCTACGCCTTGGAAGACTTGTCCCTTTTATGAATGTTTAACACTCTTATGAAATAAGTTCTTCAGGCCTAGGGCGAAGGGAGTTTTATAAAAATGTGTTCCCTACTTTTATGTTTCCATAAATTTTCCATTGAAAATCTCGTTATTTTAAATCCAAAGTTTGTGTTTTCATGGACATCCAACCGGTTTGATAAACCAGAATTTGTCAAACAGGTGAATGTATTTTTATAAATTGTTGTTAAAATAACTTAATTTTAACAAATTAAAAAAATGTTAAATAATATAAGGACCGGAAAGCAATGTCGCTTTCTTACATTAAATTCAAACGAATACATTTTTAGAAAGTTTTTATTTTTAATCAATAATATAATCACCCTCGTTATCAACAACCTTTTGCCATCGAATGTGCAGATTTTCAATCCCGGACCGATAAAAATCAATTGGGTTTTGAGTAAAATATCTCGAGAGGACATTTTGGACA
Organism: Stegodyphus dumicola; assembly: GCF_044657685.1. Classification (NCBI taxonomy): domain Eukaryota; kingdom Metazoa; phylum Arthropoda; class Arachnida; order Araneae; family Eresidae; genus Stegodyphus; species Stegodyphus dumicola. Next base: position 179,212,405 of record NC_140776.1, on the reverse strand, counting down.
TCATCCAAATTTTCAAACTTTTTGTCACTAAGAAAATTTTGTAGGGACCCGAATAAATGGAAATCCAATGTTGCAATATCGGCCGAGTATGGTGGGTGAGTGTGGCAGTACCTCCAACCCCAATTCATAAATCTTTTCCAGTGTTCGTCTCGCACAGTGCGGTCTTGAATTGTCGTGTTGCAGAATGACGATTTTTCTGTTGGCAACTGATATTTTTCGATTAAAGATTGGTTCACTCCATCCAATTGTTCACAATAAAGGTCTGCATTAACAGTTTGTCCAGGTTTCAGCAATTCAAAATGAACAATTACGCGAATACTCCATCAAACACCCAAAAGCGCCTTTTCGGGATGTAAAACCTTTGTAACCCTTATTAAAACTGCCTTTTGAGTTTTGGATTATCATATAGGACTTATTTTTTTGTCTTCCCTAATCAAACGATCAAAAAACGGTTCTGTATGGTGCCGTTAAAGCAATACGTTGCATGGGATGGATAGGTTGGCTTTGTTCTTTTCGGACAGGGACTCAAACACATGCTTTGCTTATTTTTCCATTCTGCTTTAAACGTTCTTGGATGGTCGAGCAAGGTTGGTTAAGAGTGTTTGACATGGCTTTGCTTCCACTTCTGCCCTTAGCATGTTGTCGACATGCGCAGAAACGATATTACTTTCCGGTCCCCCTATTATTATTTTTTTTGGCTGATCTTTGGAATATGGTAACAGGTAGTTTGGCGACATTTTGGTAAGGCGATAAATGTTACTAGCTAGGACTTTAGCAGTGTACATGGATATAGTCAAGAGTGTGCGCAATGCCATTTTTGTGCAATTCTGGGATGTTTTTTTAAGTGAAAATAGGTCGACGTGTACATGGATACCGTGTATGTGCAATTCGTAAAAACGCGGCAAGCAGTGGGCGATTCTGCACTTTCTCCCAATTTCGCACCTAATCTTCGTCATGATTAAGCACTTGTTCCATAAAAGTTCTAGCATAAGCATAATTCGGCTAGTAGATTGTTGGAAGAAAAATGTTGGAAATGTTGAGTTAAAAAAAAAAAAAAAAAAAAAAAAAAAAAAAAAAAAAAAAGCCTTTACTTCGTGAAAACAAAATGGCGTCCAAACAAAAACTAGCAGGTTGCTGTAGCAGGGTTGGTCGCCAAATTTTCGCCAAAAAATTGCTAAGTTACCATAATCCAAAGATTAACCTTTTTTTTTGTCCCTTGAAGAAAAAATATCCTTTACTTTGCTTTTCAATACAATTTTAATTACATATTGGCTTTCATTACGGATGGGCATTTAACGAACTCTAATGCTTTGTGAACAGAATGACAAACTTTGACAAACGGTTGATTATGCATAAGCTGGATGCTACAGGTGACGGAGGGCGGGGACGTCCGTTGGCGCGAACATTGGTGTATAGTTATTGGAACACATGTGCTAGACGCGCAGCGTTGACGAAAGGTTAGCACCAAACACTTTTGGCAAGAAATATTCCGTTTTCTCAGACTTAAAATGCCTTAAACACTTAAAGCTCGAAATGTAAACAAAAACTGATATAATGTTTAAAACTAAAGAAAAGTCTAAAAAATTAATTTTGGACAAAAAGGCAGCAAACGTAAGATAAGTAACTAAACAAAAATATACAGAAACGCCTGAACTGGTTAAATGGGTTTGCCATACGGAACAAAATACCACGGTACAGTGACAGGTAAAAAAAATTACATTTGGTGTTTTAGAGGACAGCATACTAACATGACATTTGAATAGGAATTATACATATATTTGTAATAATAAAATTCCATAGTGAAGAATACACTTAAAATTCTAACTGTATGTTCTTTTCATTTTTAATGGCGACGGTCTCTTATTTGAAAGTACGTGGAATTAAATCCACAGCCCCGTAGTCAAGTTGTTTTTCCCGCCTTTTCTACACGTACAGTTATAGAATGTTCTGGAGATATTTAAAGCGAACTGGAATGGCTGACGAGGTTGACGTCATTTCCTGGAAGCTCCGCCTTTCCAGAGGCTATAAAAGGACTCGCAGTAAACTGAATGTAACGATGCAGTAAACTTCATATAAAAAGTTATTAGTAATTCTTTTTATTTACTCCGGATATCTGATTTTGTAACTGCTATTTCTCCTGAATAATAATAAATGGATCCTGTTTTTTAAACTTATCGTCTGATAATTTAAGCTACTACGTTTATGATTCTTCACCAATGTATTTATTCCGGACAAAAGCTGGTACATCACATGTATATACATATATTTTGATTGTACTCTTCTTCAAGTGCCTTGTATGCACCTGTACATTTCTTTGTTCATTGCTGTATTCTTCTTCAAGTGCCTTATACGCACATTCATAGTTCTTTTTTGCTTTGTCGTAATCAAATAAACCTAAAAACCCAAACCTGCGATAATTCTTATAACACGAGGAAATGAAACTAAATTTTTACATGGCATTGTTTGAGAAATCAAATTGCCTTGTTTGGGTGGGCCCTGTTTGCTTTAAGAGGGATGGTTTGGGGAAGAATATTCTGAGGAAACGCTATATTTGTGTTTCCTGCGTAAAGTTTTTGTTAATTTCTTAACCCTTTCCGGCACGCTACCTTGGCAGTCTTTAAAGTTCTTGGCAGTCTAATTAGGCCTAGAGGAGTACATAAGTAAACTTTTGTGAAGATAGCACTTATCTTTTAATTCTGTGGGTGTGCCCAAAGTGTGGGCACATCTACAGAATTAAAGACTCCACAGAATAGAGCTTCGGAAAGAGTGCTGAAACGAGCATTGTGTCGTCAATGAACTGACCGATGAGATGCGGAGAAACAAAGAATACAGATTCTCAGTTGTCCTAGATTATCGGTGAGCCCGATCTGGGCACACCTAGGGTTCGCCGTTTGATTTTAGGCAAGATTTCAAGGTAAAAATTTAAAACTAATATAGAATAAGGAGATTAGCATACAGCTAAAAAATAACGGAGACATTTCTTTTCAAAGAATTCCTTTCATACCTTAAAAAGAGAGATTTCTTTGAAAAGAAGAAATGGAAGATTTCTTTGAAAAATGAGGGTCTTAGAAAACTAAATGTGGCTAAAGCGTACAGAAGAAAATTTGTAGGTGTGTTCAGACCGGACATACTGCGCCGCAAAGGGTTAACAGTGAGTTTTAAGAAAGTTAATGAATCACAAGGATCACATTACCGTGGAGGTAAAAAAGGGGATTTTTGAAAACTATGGAGATGACATGTGTATCCGGAAATTGGTTATTGCGTACCGTTCGGCAAGAACAAAGACATGCGTGGTGGTGATAAATAAAGACACTATTAAATAGGTTAATGTTTCTAAAGGGCTGTAATAAATTCCAAAACAAGGATCTGATACCTTACAGCAGCATTTCTTAAACTGTGGGTCACCAAACAATTTAGCAGTTTTGATATTTCTTTAATTTATAATAATTTTACACTTACCAAATATTTTTACACAAAGTATCGGAAAATAAAGATAAGACAATACACACAAAGAAAAAAGGAAAACGTTTCGACGCATTCTGTTTATAATGGAAACTTTCATTTTACTTGCTTTGCAAGTGACGCTGTCATTTCGTCTTTCATTACTTATCTAAAATTTTCACATTTTTCTATATCTTAAAATTAGAAATTAAAGTTAATGACCTATAACTGCAGTAGTATATTACAGTACAAGTGAAAAAATTGACAGTTTCACACACGCGCGTCTGTCGGATTTGCGCAATGCTTATGGGGTCGCACAAAATTTTCGTAAATATTATGGGGTCCTGGGGGTCACGAAAGAATCTCGATGATAAAAAGGGATCGCGACTGAAAAAAGTTTAAAAGGGGACTCATACACCTTAAAACCGATAACATCTTCGAATAGCAGCAGATTCATATATATATGTGATGTACTAGCTTTAGTCGTAGCTTAAATTATCAGACGATAAGTTTAAAAAAAAACACAGGATCCATTTATTATTACTCAGGAGCAATAGCAGTTACAAAATCAGATATCCGGAGTAATAAAAAAGAATTACTAATAACTTTTTGTATGAAGTTTACTGCATCGTGACATTTAAGAAAAAGCCTTCGATATTCCTTTGTGAGTCCTTTTATAGCCTCTGGAAAGGCGGAGCTTCCAAGAAATGACGTCAGCCTCGTCAGCCAATCCAGTTCGCTTTAAATATTTCCAGAACATTCTATAACTGTACGTGTAGAAAAGGCGGGAAAAACAACTTGACTACGGGGCTGTAGATTTAATTCCAAGTACTTTCAAATAAGAGAACATACAGTTTTAAAAATGAAAAGAACATATAGTTAGAATTTTAAGTGTATTCTTGACTATGGAATTTTATTATTACATATATATATATATGTAGAAATATACATTTTTAATATTTTAAGTTTTCGAAAATTTTATTCATACTGATATTCTAATTCATCATACTGCGCATCTGTACCATCTATAATAATATTACATAATGCAGAGGACAATACACATTGTCTCCTTATCATCGGAATCCTCCTCTTCATCCCTCATGCATGCAAACATCTATCTACTGGGAATCCCTGAGCGGCTCTAGAGTAACCATGGCTACTATCTGCGGATACACACTCCAAGAATGTGGATACGTCACTGAACTAATGGCCAATCCAATAACTTGGATCCGTTTCTAATTTCAGACGAGAATGAGGTTGCTCGTCATCTCTACGAAGTTCACAATTAGCGGCATGTTCCTTCGGAAGCCGCTTATTGGGTTAACTGTTTGCTAATTGTGCATTTTTAGAGTGCAAGGATGGGTATTATTTCATTAAATTTCCTTTCAGAGAATTTGCTGGGAAACCGAATTTAGAACAGGAGAGTCACCAGTTCTCTGATAGGATAAATCGATTAGAGAGCTTCCGATGGCGGGAATTTAATGACGTCATTTGAAAGGCGGGGCTTTGACAGGCGCTGCAGGTAACACAGAATCAAATGCAGAAGCCTTTCTATTTACGTCAGTATATTTGAATTTATTCCCTCGACACATATCATTTAATACTTTCGATTACAAAGTAAATGGAATGCCTATATGAATATAATAAATTATTAGGTTGTCCGGAAAATAATGCAGGTTTTCAACCTATATCTTTAAAGTACCTACATCTTTTTATCCCAATTCTTGCAACAGTCACATATTCGAAAATCATAAGGGGTTTAAGGTGTATGAGCCCCTTAAAGATAGTTTCGGAAATCGTCTTCACAGCCGATTCGATAGAAATACTCTCACAACTTGAATTAAGGGGACTCGTACACCTTAAAACCCATACGATTTTCGAATATGTGACTGTTGCGAGAATTGGGATAACTTATTTATTTTAAAAGCAATTACTTCCAACTTTTTACAGATGACTACATAATATAGCTGTTTTCTAAAATAGTGATCAGAAAGTTTGTGTTGGCACAAATATTTTTATAATTTAATCCGCTTTTTGACAAACATTTTCGTTATGGACACGTTATGCACAGTTTAAAACATTCTGTTCCATAATTTAATTCCATATTTAATATACAGCTTTTATAACATTTAGAAACTACTGTGAACCAAAAAATTCTAAGAATTTCATGTTAAATTTTTATTTTGTTTGGAGTCGAGTTTCTAAAATGTATTTTATTAAAAAAATCTGTAATATTTCCGTCCATAACATTTTTTAATATTAAAGTATTCATCAGATTTTAGGTTCAGTTAAAAGATAGGGCTCATATAAAGAAATCCATCAAATTTCAAGTATGTATCATTAGCCATTTTTAAAATATCGTGCGCGCAAGGTGGAAATGTGACGAAAGCTTTTGTCGCAAAGCGGATTAAATTACAAAAATATTTGTGGCAACACAAACTTTCTGATCACTATTTCAGAAAGCAGCTATATTATGTAGTCAGCTGTAAAAAGTTGGAGGTAATTGATTTTAAAATAAATAAAATATCCCGATTCTTGCAACAGTCATATATTCGAAGGGTGTTAAGGGGTCTAAGGTGTATGTGTCCCCTTAATTATTATCTTTGTGGTAGAGAGTCGGACAACCGTTTTGCATTATTATATGCATTTTTTCTTGCACTTCATTTAAACGTATTAGATTGAATTAAATCTACTTCGTCGATAGTGCATAAAGAACAACAGAATAAATGCACTCTTTGAAATTCACTATATTTGTTTACCATAGCGACACTCTGGCGCTAGGTTCACTTAACAGCATTATATTTCGTTCATATTATAACTCAGAATGCACAAAATTTGTATCATTTCAAGAATTATCTAATCGTTGCCACATGTCCTATTCAAATACTATAATAAATCAAGAACGCTGTATAAAAGAAATTAAGCAAACAAAGTAAAACAAAAAAGAAACAGCTTTTCACAGACGATTCAGTATTTCCCATTCAATTAATTCAGTTCTCACTTCCCGACAAGATAAAAAATACATAAAAACTCAAAATATCTATATTAAAAATTACGAAGTAAATCTTAAACACTTATTTCCTCGAATAAATTCCAGAGTGGATTAAACATGATTTAATTCGCAATAATAAAAGAAGGCGTTACTAAGAGTTGAAGTGCTGAATTTAAGACTATGATTTCAACCTGAAACACTGAGTTATTAGAGTAAGGTTTTTTAACATAGGTATGTTGCTATCAGTCACACGCCATAATGTTTCCTTCATTCATATTTCCTTATTCATAAATGATTCATGTTACGTATTGGCTTTATATGGTAACAGTATATTCAAAATATTTTATTAGTTTCACTCAACCTTTTCAGGGAGGGGGGGGGGAAGCAAACATTTGACCGAACTAGCAATTGCTTTGTAGAATTATGCTGGTAATATTTAGGGAAAAGGAGTACATATGAAGACTGATATTTAACATCCTCTGCCGAGGAGAAAATTAAATATATTAGAGTTTTTAATGTTATTTTTGATAGTAATCGAGTTAGAGGTGATATTGATTCTCAGAAGTGGGAGGATTGTCTGAATATTCTATACAAACTGAGTATCTCCTTAACCACTTGCAACCCACCAGCGGCCGAGCGGTAAAGTCGCTGAACACTGGTAGTTCGGTCCGAGGTTCGAATCCCGCGAACTGGCTAGCTGCATGGGCGTTTTCGTGGTTTTCCCCATGTGTAACGTGTATACAAGCCAGTTTCCCTTAGAAAGTCCTCCACGAAGGCATCCCTTCTCTTAGGCAGATAGCCCTAGTGTGCTTTGCCATAATTAAATACACACACACCTTAACCACTTGCGCTACGACTAAACTTCACGGTTGCGGTGCCGTGCGCTACAATATAACAAGCGGTAAAGTGTCTCATTTACGCCGCTCCGCGTCTGCGAGTGCGATCCAGAGCTGTAACTCGAGAAATAAACTGTTTGAAATTAATCAATTTCTTGACTTATTTAATAACTTCGGACGAATGGTAATATATTTAGCAGAGAAAACCATTTTAATTAACAACGAACTTATTTATTTGGCATTCTAAACATTACAAAAAGAATAACATTCCGTGAGTTATCAAGCTCGAAGCAATATATAAAATATCTGATGTGTACACCACATGACTTCCTTGTATTGGAATATTAAATTGGAATATTAAATTATACGCATTTTTTCTTGCATTTCATTTAAACTTATTGGATTAGATACGATAGAATAAATGCATTCTTTAAAATTCACTCTAGTATTTGTTTGCCATAGCGACATTCTGGCGCTAGATTCACTTAACAGTATTAATAATTATATAACATTTAACTTATATAATAATTATATAACGGAAACTAAGTTAACTGTTATATAATCCAATAATTATATAACAGTTAACATATGTATTTCGTTCATATTATAACTCATAATGCACAAAATTTATATCATTTAAAGAAGAGAATTATCTAATCGTTGTCACATGTTCTATTCAAATACTATAATAAACCTAGAATGATGTATAAAAGAAATTAAGCAAACAAAACAAAAAAGGAACAGTTTTTCACAGACGATTGAGTATTTCTCATTCAATTAATTCAGTTCTCACTTAGCGAGAAGGCAGAAATGCATAAAAACTGAAAATAGTGTTACGAATTTGGTATTTAAAAAGCTAATGTTAGTTCAATTATAAATTAAATGGTTTTATTTCTCGCGCAGTGCAGCGCGTGACGAATATTAAAAGAAAGCTAAGCCGGAAAAAATTAAAAATACAAGAGCGCGTGCGTTAAATAAATAAATATCTCTTTTTGATTTCGAGAAAGTGCTGGAAAATTCTAGCGCGTGATTTTAAAATCTTATAAAAGGAGGAAAACATCTCAGTTTGTAGCAGTTGTTTAGTTTGTTGTTTAGAAAACTACTGTTGTTGATTCGCGGATTAGCGTTCTTTAGCTGTTTTGAATTACGTTCTATTGGACATTTGAGTAGTTAAAAGATAACTACTGTGAGATATTGTAATACTGCATGATAATTTGAGAAAATTTAAGCATTTTTGTTGTGATAATAATAAATTTTTGTTCATTTTTCATCGGACTTGTGCATTCATTTCATAACGAACCCGTACGCACGCAACAATTTTTGGTGTCAGAAGTGGGATTTGAATGCCAATAACAAGAGCGATGGAAGAACAATTCAGGCAAATGATGACTGCATTTGCTGCTTTCCAAGAAAAGATGGAAGGAGCCGTCAACTCCGTTAAGGAAGATATAAAAGCTGTACAAGAGAAAATGGATGCTGGTCAAATATCCGTTAAGGAAGAAATGAAATTGGGCCAGGAATGCGTTAAGGAAGAGATGAAATCCCTTAAAGACGAGATGAAAGCAGGTCAGGACGAAATGAAAAGAGAAATTACCTGCGTAATAGAAAATAAATTTGAGGCTATGGAAGGCAGAATAGACGTGGTTGAAACTAAAGTTGGACAAATAGAAGAAAGAGTTTCTTCGGTAAAAGAACAAGTAGAAGAAAGAATTTCTTCTGTAAAAGAACATATAGAAGAGAGAGTTTCTGCCGTCGAACAACAAATTGATGATAGGGTTTCTGCTGCCGTCGCCAAAGAAGTTGACAGCCTAAAGAAGTGCATAGCGACGGTAGGAAACAATTCTGAAGGTTTTAAATTTTTATCGATGCCTGCTCGTTCCGTTCTGAAACTATCTACATATGATGGGAAGACCTCCTGGCAGGTGTATAGGACACAATTTTCTATCGTTGCGGATGCGAATGGATGGGATTCCCAAGCTAAGGCCTGTCATCTCGCCGCTTCTCTGAGAGCAGACGCAGCGGATATCCTGCAGACGCTTCCCGAAAATCAAAGGCTAGATTTCGAAGCTCTATCCGGCGCTTTGCAGCTGCGCTTCGGCGAGAAATGTTTAAAAGACTACAGCAGGCTCCAATTAAAATCTCGTCAACAGAAGCTCACCGAAACGCTTCAGGAGCTCGCCACGGATGTTGAAAGGCTGTCACATCACGCCTTTTCGGAGTGCCCGACAGAAACAAGGGAAATCCTGTCCCTGCAATATTTCATCGATGGCATCCGGGACCCTGAAATACAGAAAGCACTGCGAATGGCGGATGTTAAAGATCTGAAAAGCGCTTTAGTGTATGCCATGAAATTTGAGGCAGCCCAGCAAGCCACCCGTCGAGACCGCCATCCAGTCAGAGCTGCTCAAGTCCAGGAGCCAGGGGATCAAGTCACTGCTCGTCTAGACGATTTAACTACACAACTGAACGCCTTGAGACAGAATATTGGTGACAAGAAACCGACCGTAAAGTGCTGGAACTGCGGTGCTGAAGGACACATCCGACGAAACTGCAGAACACCCCAGGGCACGGATGCTAAGACCGCTCCTAACAAACAGCAGGGAAACTAATTAGTGGCCATCTCGCGGGGCGGAGGTTGCCAGATCATGAAAAGCCCCAGTTTAAAGCGCTTCAGATTTCTGCAGTGAGAGGCGGCAGTAATGGACTTTTCATAATAGGACATATTAATGGAGTTCCCTGCAATATGACGATAGATACAGGAGCCAACGTTACCATCATCCGAAAAGATTTGGCTCAACAACTGGGAAGCAAACTTATCTGGACGCCGCCCTGCGTTACCCTACAGACTGTGTCCGGTGAGAAGATCAACATCGATGGAAAAGTAAATGCTAACATTACGTTTGGAAGTGCCGCTTACCATCACACGGCATATGTAGCAGAGATCACTGATTCTTGCATACTCGGATTGGACTTTCTAAGGAAATACAATTTTTCCTTGGACTTTAAAAATAACGAATTGCATTCTACATCTGAGGACATAGCGTTATTTGGAGTCAATGATGAAGTTAAATCTGTCCATAGCACAAGACAATATCACAATACCGGCAAGAACAGAAATTTTACTTCCTGGATCCATAGCCGAAAACAGAAATTTCCGTTACGGCATCATAGAATATCCCAATAACTGTAATAGCCCAAAAGGAGTACTGGTAGCCTCAACACTCGTCGACCTATCCAGAACGGTTATCCCGGTGAGAGTCGCCAATGTAACTGAGAAGGGGAGAATTATTAAGAAAGGTGAAGTGGTTGCAGCATGTACTCCAGTAACCACTGTTGAAAGAAAGAGTAACATCCAAGAATCCGTGTCCTCAGAGAGAATTACATCGGAGTTATTGCAGAATGCGCAATTAAACGATAAAGAGAGGAATGCTGCCGATCGCGTCATTAAAGATCTTCAAGTTGTTTTCTCCCGCTCATCTTCTGACGTGGGTCGAACTAGTTTGACACAACATAGAATAGATACCGGCGATCATCCCCCGATCAAGCAACATCCAAGACGTCTACCGTTTGCTAAACAGGAAGAGGTGAGAACACTGTTAAAAGATATGGAAGAAAGCGATGTCATCGAGCCTTCAGTAAGTCCATGGGCATCTCCCATCGTCCTAGTCAGAAAGAAAGACGGCTCAACAAGATTTTGCGTCGACTATCGCCGGTTGAATGAGGTTACGAAGAAAGACAGTTATCCTCTTCCTAGAATTGACGACATTCTAGACACTCTTTCTGGCAGCAAGTGGTTCTCAACACTTGATTTAAAGAGTGGGTATTGGCAGGTAGAAATACAGCCTGAAGACCGAGAAAAGATGGCATTTACTACGGGACAAGGGCTTTGGCAATTCAAGGTGATGCCGTTTGGACTGTGTAATGCGCCGGCAACATTCGAACGTCTTATGGAAACTGTTTTGAAAGGCCTTTCCTACGAAGCCTGCCTCATATACCTGGACGACATCATCATCGTCGGAAAGAGTTTTGAAGAACATTTAGAAAATCTTAGGAAGGTGCTTCAGAAACTGAAAGAAGCCAATCTGAAGCTGAGTCCCGCTAAATGCAAATTGTTCCGAAAGGAAGTGACTTACCTGGGACATGTCATTTCTGCAGAAGGTGTGCGCACGGATCCTGAAAAGGTATCAGACGTTAAATCCTGGAAACGTCCCGAAAATGTCCATCAGCTGAGAAGCTTCCTAGGGCTTTGCACCTACTATAGGAAATTCGTGAAGGACTTTTCTTTCATCGCAAGACCCCTACACAAGCTGACAGAGAGCAACCAAAAGTTCTTGTGGACAAAAGAATGCGAGGATGCATTTAACAACTTAAAGGAGGCTTTAACATCTGCTCCAATCCTGACGTATCCTCAGCTTGACCGACCATTTATTCTCGACACCGATGCGAGTAATGAAAGTGTTGGTGCTGTTTTGTCCCAAGAAATAGACGGCCAAGAACGTGTAGTGGCGTACTGGAGCAAGTGCCTGTCTAAACCGGAGAGGAATTATTGTGTCACCAGGAAAGAGTTGCTCGCCATAGTCAAAGCTGTAGAACAGTTCCATCACTATCTATACGGCAGAAAATTCCTGCTCCGCACCGATCATGCATCATTGACCTGGCTTTTAAATTTCAAGAATCCTGAGGGTCAAATAGCCAGGTGGATACAGAGACTCCAAGAATATGACATCACTATCCGTCATCGTAAGGGATCATCACACGGAAACGCCGACGCCCTGTCCAGAAGACCTTGCCAAGAAAACTGTCGATATTGTTCCAGGGTGGAAGCGAAATACGAGCTGCTGACTCCGGTCGCAAGACAAATTACAACATCAACATCTGCTGATCGAGAACCGTGGAGTGATGATGAAGTCAGGAAAGACCAGCTGGAAGACCGCGACATTAAACCCATAATTGATCTAATGGAGTCGTCAAACAGAAAACCTACCTGGCAGGACATTTCTATCTGTAGTCCTACAACCAAACAATATTGGGCACTCTGGGATTCACTTCACATTCGAAACGGCGTCTTATACCGGAAATTCGAATCGGATGATGGGAAGACGTTCCGATGGCAGCTGATACTTCCAAGATCCCGCATTCCTGATGTCCTTAAAGAACTACATAACAGCCCTAAGGGAGGTCACTTTGGAATAATGAAGACCTTACAGAGATTTCGTGAGCGCTTTTACTGGAATAATGCAAAGGATGACGTGCAAAAGTGGTGCCGATCTTGCGATGCCTGTGCAGGTAGGAAAGGACCTAAGAGACGCAGCCGAGGCAAGCTGCAACGTTACAACGTAGGGGCGCCTTTTGAACGAATCGCCTTTGACATCCTGGGACCTCTGCCACGAACTGCTGATGGCAACAAATACATACTCGTTGTCGTTGATTACTTCACCAAGTGGCCTGAAGCTTATCCTATTCCTGATCAAGAGGCTGTCACAGTAGCTGAGGTAATGATACAGCACTGGATTTCCAGGTTCGGAGTGCCTCTTCAGTTACATTCCGATCAGGGAAGGAATTTTACCTCGGTAGTAATCAAAGAACTATGCAAACTACTCGGCATTGACAAGACCCAAACGACGCCATTACATCCCCAGTCGGACGGCATGGTAGAGAGGTTCAATCGAACCATCCTTAATAACCTCTCATTAGTGGTTTCCAGAAACCAGCAGGACTGGGACAAGAAATTATCGCTGTTTTTACTGGCTTACCGCAGTGCTGTCCACGAGACTACCGGCTATTTTCCATCACAGATGCTATTCGGTCGTGACCTTCGTCTGCCTTGTGATCTATTGTTTGGCCGCCCTCCAGATGCTCCTTCATCGTCTGAGGAATATATTCAAGATCTCCAGGCCCGGTTTGAAGTGATGCACAACTTTGCACGAGAGCGAGTCAACTTGGCGACGGAGAAGATGAAGACCCGCTACGACACAAGAGCTACTGAACATCAGTTCCACGAAGGAGACAAGGTGTGGTTGTGGAATCCGACTCGACGGAAAGGACTTTGTCCGAAATTACAGTCACCTTGGGATGGCTCGTATACAGTCCTAAAAAGGCTGAATGACGTCGTGGTTCGGATTCGTAAGTCTTCGAACTCTAAACCTAAAGTCGTTCATTACGACAGGTTAGCTCATTACTATGGCCATAGTACATAATGTAAATAATTGTAAATAGTATCAGACCATGGTCCTTTTTGTTTATAAATGTGTATTTGATTTGTATTTAGTATTTGATTTGCATTCAGTATTTGATTTGTATTTAGTATTTGATTTGTATTTAGTATTTGTTTTGTATTTAGTATTTGATAGCATTTGATTTGTTTAAGTTAGTTATTGCATTTATTGTTTATATTGTTTGATATTGTAATGTAATGTTTATGCCTCAGTTGCATTTATGCCACAGTTGTAAGTTTAGCTTCCTGTCCAGGGATTGTACTGCCCGGGACGTGCAGTCCTTGGGAAGGGGGCAGTGTTACGAATTTGGTATTTAAAAAGCTAATGTTAGTTCAATTATAAATTAAATGGTTTTATTTCTCGCGCAGTGCAGCGAGTGACGAATATTAAAAGAAAGCTAAGCCGGAAAAAATTAAAAATACAAGAGCGCGTGCGTTAAATAAATAAATATCTCTTTTTGATTTCGAGAAAGTGCTGGAAAATTCTAGCGCGTGATTTTAAAATCTTATAAAAGGAGGAAAACATCTCAGTTAGTAGCAGTTGTTTAGTTTGTTGTTTAGAAAACTACTGTTGTTGATTGTAGCGAATTCGCGGATTAGCGTTCTTTAGCTGTTTTGAATTACGTTCTTTTGGACATTTGAGTAGTTAAAAGATAACTACTGTGAGATATTGTAATACTGCATGATAATTTGAGAAAATTTAAGCATTTTTGTTGTGATAATAATAAATTTTTGTTCATTTTTCATCGGACTTGTGCATTCATTTCATAACGAACCCGTACGCACGCAACAATATCTATATTAAAAATTACGAAGTAAATCTCAAACACTTATTTCCTCGAAAAAATTCCAGAAAGAATTAAGCATGATTTAATTGGCAATAATAAATGAATGCGTTATCTTTGTTGTTGCGAAGCTAGTTTCTCTAGATTGGCAACGAATCCACTAGTCTCCTCTTTCAAATTTAAACATCAATGACCGCCATTAAAAACAGGCTTAGCGGCAATTAAACAACTTTAAAATAGCTGATAATTCTAAAAATATTGCACACAGATTTACTAAAGGCATAAAATCCTTAACCGGAACATCAAAACAACATAATTCAATCATTTTTAAAGCAAAAAATGTACAATTTACAAACATATAAGAGTAAAGAAACTGAGATCACTGAGCCGGGTAACAGAGTGGATATATATATAAATATATTTATATGCGTTTGGTGCGGCCGATTGCAACCAAAATACGAGGTGCACATGTTATAGCAGTCCCTATATACAAAATTTCAACGTTCTGAGGCTACTTGTTTTTGAGTTATGCGAGATACGTACGTACGTACGTACGTTCGTACAGACGCCACGAAAAATTATCTTCAGAAATAATTTTAAAGCAGTTTTATAATTTTTTTGAAGGGAAAGAGTATTTTATTCTGTCATTGCGTGCAGATATGACGCAAAAACATCGTTAAATTGCATTCGATAGCGGTCAAAATGGATATTTTCGTTGAAACATGCAGCCTGAAACTTTTCGCGATTATAATACTTCCTTTTTACTTCGTACAAGGAAGTAAAAACATAACTGTTGCCACAAAAAATATACATTATAACGAACATATTAAATTATTTGTATTAACTGAGTCCGTGCACTTTCCTAAACATAAGCAATATCGTTGTTAGGCAACGTGTGCACCCCGTTATTTTCATTTTTGCGATAAATGCCTATCGACGTGGTGTTCACGTCGCTCGCGTTTGAGACAAAAGCATCTCGACGTGCTTGGCACGTCTTTTTAGCGCACGTGTTTAAAGTAGCTCGAAATTTAAATAACCTACAATAGTGAACAATAGGCGCAATTAACTTCATGAACTATTCAAAATGTTTTTTTTTTTTTCAGTCAGAGCTTTATCCCAGATCATCATGCTAATTTTATATTCTGTAAACTAAAGACAGATGTAATCTATGCATTCGTTGAATTCTGATTAAGAATTGAGTTAAATTTTCGTTTTCCAAAACTGTTCTCACATTTCATTTAAACGGAATTAGTATGCAGTGATAGATAATATCCCCTGAATAGAGATTTCTTTTATCGTACTGGTAAATAAACACAAAAGTGCTTCAGATCTTTTGAAACGAATTTAATTATCTATGTCTTATTCATGACGTTTTCTGAGGTTTTCTCCAAAATAGTTTAGCATTTGGTTTCCGTAATTGCCAATTACGTTTGAGGGTACTTCAGCGACCGCGTTTTAGTGCTAATTAAATAGACGATAGCTTCTTTATAAAATACTTCTCATTATGCATTTGTTAAACATAAAAATTAAAAATATTCTTTAGACATGATTATGTATTTCAATAATAAACAAAAGTATTTTAATCAACAAGGTACTATTACATATTTTTTAATTAAGTAAAATAAAAAAGATAATGACTACTGATCACATAACAGAGCAAAGAACGCGAAAGCTAGCCGTTCTGGAAATTGTTTCCAGAAAGAATTTCTTAAGTAAAATGTACTCGTGTTTGTTATATGGTAGGAAAAACTACCGAGGTCTCAGCGATTTTGCTTCAGTATTTATTGCAGTACACAAAGAAAGCAAAACATACTGCCTGAGTTTACACTATAAAAGTTACACTATAAAAGCGGTGAACGAGAATGGGGTACATAGTTTGTTATTTCAATCAATTTCCTAACGGTCAGATGTTTGAATATTAACCCTTAGCACTCCGTTGGCTCCACTACGGGGCCATTCGACCTTTGTTCCGCAGCTCTGTAGACTCTGCTACAGAGCCAAATGTTTTTAGCATGATTAGGCTTAAGATGTTACGGAATCGTCGGCGTTGGCAATTGTTATGTATAGTTAAAACGTGCTCAGTCTCGCTACTGTTACGATTAAACCATTTTTTACCTTTTTTTTGTGGTTAGCAACACGGAGAAAAATAATTATTGTGATGAGAATATAGAGTTGAGTGGTAGTGAAGACGTGTTTGATTCTTCAAGTTTTAAAAGATATTGTGAAAGACAATGTTGATTATAATTCTGACACTTCAAGTATCGGTTCCAAATTATATTACCAAAAAGACAACAAATGAGAATTACGGAAAGTGAAGATGAAGATTCGCAGGAAGACTTCAATGAATGGCGCGATGTCACGGAAGAATTAGATATCCCGGATAGAATACATTTTAGTGTATCGCCAAAGGTCATTGGACCACAAATTCCTACAAATATTGTACAGCCGACACAATATTTCAAATTATTTTTCACAAACGAACTGGTAAATGAAATTGTTAAAGAAACCAACAATTACGCAGAAAATGTTCTAAAGAATAAAGAAATATCTAGTAATGCTATTTGGAAAACCTGGCGTGCGGTGGAAGAGGATGAGTTTTGGGCTTTTATTGGAGTTATTATCAGTATGGGTACGATACCCCTGGCGAATATGCAGGATTATTGGTCAGTTAAGGAGAATAGTCACATCCCATTCGTTAGTAAAATATTTACAAGAAAGAGATTTATGCAGATATTCTGGATGCTGCATTTAGAAACACCGGATCCTTGGAAAATGTGCCGGAGTTGCTGGTAGGCAGTGGTACAAAAACGTGCGAAGCGCTAAGGGTTAACACTAGATTGCCCAAGGAAGTCATTTTGACTGCTTTTTAGTTTCAATTAGAAAAACAATTATGTATATAATGATACAATTTCTTAGAATTTTGTGACTTTTTGTACAACATACAAATGCGTTTATTAATATTTGTAGTTGACCCCCTTTTTTCCTTTGAGGTATATATATACGTGTTATACCTATATTGCCTAAAAGCAGTCATTGTGACTGCTTGGGAAATTTTAAATAATCAAATGACTTTTATTATTGAATTGAGTAAATTTCTTATATGACCAATTCGGCTCTGTATTGAAATAACAGTTTTCATTTTTTTCAATTATCGTCACATGGTAACATACAGGTACACCATAAAAGTGTCGATTTGGACGTATACTTGCAGATTCTCAATAAGCTAAAGTAATACTTGTTATTCGAATCTCAGCGAACACGTTGTTCTGAATCTTGTTAAGCCATATACAAGCTGTGGAAGAAATATAACGACTGATAACTTTTCCAACAGCATGTCACTAGCGACAAAATTATTGGCCAAAAAACCAACTCAAGTTGGTACTATTAGAGGAAACAAAAGAGAACTCCCCAAATCAGCCAAACTAACAAAGGATAACATGCCTCGTTTTTCCACTCTGCTATATAAATCAGAGAATTGTGTCCTTACAATATATAAAAGTAAATCAAATAAAAGAGTAGCTGTTCTAAGCGTAGATTTGTGGAAATTGATAAAAGTAATAAAAAAATGTTACCGGAATATATTCAATTTTATAACAACACAAAATATATTCTGGATAGAATACATTTTAGTGTATCCCTAAAGGTCATTGGACCACAAGGTTCCTACAAACATTGTACGCGTGATACATATGTGTAAACTTGTACGTTATGATCACGATTCACGATTCAATTTTATTCCTGAGTTGGGAGAGCATGAATTTAATCAAGAATATACTGGTATATCAAGAGTCAATATACCATTTTCACGTAAAGACTCAACTTGAAAATAAGAACTTCCAGATGAAACACAGAAATATTTCATGAGCCTATATACATTATTTACATCATTCAAAACACAAAATTTACATATACAGAGGATGTTCGCACATGTTTTAGACGATTTTCGTAAGCGGTAATAAAAACTCGTTTGCTTCAAAAGAAGTAATTGCAATTGTACTATGTTTTTAAAAGTCAAAGTTATCGTCCGTGGCTTGAAAGTTTTGTTTTTATTCAAAATGGCGAATTTAAGAAAGCAGTGGTTCGAAGGCTATATTTACGCTCTTTCTGAAGAGAAATATGCATACTCCGTCATCCAAAAACGATGTGAGGAGTCATGTTTTGTGATATCTAAAGTGTCGATATCATCGTAATATAATCAACAGGAAAGGAAAAAAAACGTCAAATTGGAGCCTCAAGTGGGACAAAAATTCCAAACAAGTATGCAAGGAAAAAACGGACATCTTCGACTATTGCAAAGGTACATTGTTTAATGTTAAAAGAAAATCTCTCTCGTCAAAGGACAGTTGCAAAATCCTTCAAAAGCTCGGTGTCCACTGTAAACAAAATGATAAACGTTGATTTAAATCTTAAGAAAGCGAAAAAACGCAATGTGCATCGTCTTCTTCCAAAGCATATCGCTCAACGCAGGACACGCTGCAGAATTCTATATGAGAAACACTTATCCAAAGAAAAATGGAGAACACTTGTCACAATAAATGGAGCATGGATGTATTTAAATGATTGTAGCAAAGGGGAGAAAAAAATTGAAGCATATGGTTCAAAGAATCGGAAGAAAGGTTTTCTAAGGGATTCATGATTGTTGCTGGTTTTTCTTATAATGGCAAGTTAAAAATAAAGGAAGTGCAAAAAAATGTCAAGATTAACTCCAAATACTATCAGGAACCAATTTTTCTGAATGAAATACCATCGTTTTACCTACAGGGCCATCCATCTTTGAGACTCCATCAGGACAAAGCTAGCAGTCACACATCAAAATCCACTGTAAATTTCCTAAACGAAATGGTACAAAAAACTGGTATCAAGGCCATACCCTTCACTAATATCCCTACTAAATCTCCCGATGTGTCACCTACGGATTTTTGTGCTTTCGGACTTTTAAAAACTGCATTATCCAAACGTTGTCCCCAAACCCTAACAGGACTCTGGAAAGCTATTCGGGAGGAATGGGATAGAATATCTTCTGCCACTACAAAAGACTTTATTATCCGGGAAATGCGGTGTCGAAAGATAGTTCAGAATAAGGGTTGTCAAATAGAACATTTAAAACACAAGAATTTTATGTAATTATGTTTGTGAATACAATATACATCGTCTAAAAATGTGTGAACAGCCTCTGTAATATAAATTTCCCCTT
This sequence comes from Stegodyphus dumicola, assembly GCF_044657685.1. Classification (NCBI taxonomy): domain Eukaryota; kingdom Metazoa; phylum Arthropoda; class Arachnida; order Araneae; family Eresidae; genus Stegodyphus; species Stegodyphus dumicola. The sequence goes on along the minus strand of NC_140776.1, from coordinate 179,192,943 downwards.
CATAGGGCCAAGGTTAGTTTATTAAGAACAATTATTATAATTGTTGATTATCGCTATGCGGACAAGAACAAATCATTTCAAGCGTCACGCTCAAAACTAAACTAAAAGAGTTATTGAATTCTTTCTCTGCCGCCAGTCACGTGACCCAGTCGGCGACAGACGATAAATAATAAAAGAAAAATTGGCTTCATCGGAGGAAAAAAGGAATAATTTCAACAACATACACTCTGTATAAAACTGTACAGCACAATAAAAATGAGAAAGCACTGACGCATTTGAAGTATCGAAACATTTTTGTCAATCAACTCCTAGGAGATCTTCGTCAGGAGAGAACAAGAGTTTTACATCAGTTTATGAAATAAGACTAAACGGAAAACTTCATATAATGAGGAAATGTCCAGAGAGGGAGTGTTGTGTGTTCTACAAGGAAACAAAATGATAACAGATGTCAAACAAGTGATTGCTGTGAAACTTGCCTAAGTAAACCCAGAATGCAAATGGGAGATAGTTTACAAAGATATCCCACTATGGTGAATTACAAAATTAAGAATCTGATGTGTGCACCACATGACTTCCTTGTACGGAATATTAAATTATACGTATTTTTTCTTGCATTTCATTTAAACTTATTGGATTGAATTAAATCTACTTCGCCGACAGCGCATAGTAGAATAAATGCATTCTTTAAATTTCACTCTGGTCTTTGTTTACCATAGCAACACTCTGGCACTAGATTCACTTAACAGTATTAATAATTATATAACAGTTAACTTATATAATAATTATATAAGGGAATCTAAGTTAACTGTTATATAATCCAATAATTATACAACAGTTAACTTATATATTTCGTTCATATTATAACTCATAATGCACAAAATTTATATCATTTAAGAATAGAATTATCTAATCGTTGCCACATGTTCTATTCAAATACTATAATAAAGCTAGAATGATGTATAAAAGAAATTAAGCAAACAAAACAAAAAAGAAACAGTTTTTCACAGACGATGGAGTATTTCTCATTTAATTAATTCAGTTCTCACTTCGCGAGAAGGCAAAAATACATAAAAACTCATATATATTAAAAATTACGAAGTAAATCTGAAACACTTATTTCCTCGAAAAAATTCCAGAAAGAATTATGCATGATTTAATTGGCAATAATAAATGAATGCGTTATCTTTGTTGTTGCGAAGCTAAGTTTCTCTAGATTGGCAAAGAATTCACTAGTCTCTTGTTTCAAATGTAAACATCAATGGCCGCCATAAAAAAAAAAGGCTTAGCGGCACTTAGACAACTTTAAAATTGTTGATAATTCTAAAAATATTGCATTCAGATTTACTAAAGGCATAAAAACCTTGAACGGAAGATAAAAACAACATAATACAATAATTTTTAAAGCAAAAAATGTACAATTTACAAACATATAAGAGTAAAGAAACTGATATCACTGAGCCGGGTAATAGAATAGATATGTATATATATATATTTATATACGTTTGGTGCGACCGATTGCAACCAAAATAAGAGGTGCACATCTACATGTTATAGCAGTCCTATATACAAAATTTCAACGTTCTGAGGCTACTCGTTTTTGAGTTATGCGAGATACGTACGTACGTACATACGTTCGTACAGACACCACGAAAAATTCTCTTCAGAATTAATTTTAAAGCAGTTTTAAAATTTTTTTGAAGGAAACGAGTCTTTCATTCTGTCCTTACGTACAGATATCACGCAAAAACATCGTTAAATTGCATTCGATAGCGGTCAAAATGGATATTTTCGTTGAAATATGCTGCCTGAAACTTTTCGCGATTACAATACTTCCTTTTTACTTCGTACAAGGAGGTAAAAATTTATCTTTTATTTGCAGGAAGAAAGTGCATATGTATAAAATAAATAAAATTAAAAACATTTACAAGCACGTGTAATTCTTCTCGCTTAAAATACGACTCCGTTTCACTCGTTCCGCTGCAAAAATGTGGAGTTGGTGGTAGGCAGTGGTACAAAAGTGTGCAGAGTGCTAAGGGGTTAAGCTCTATGCGACTTCTTTCAAATCCTTTTTATACTCTTTCATTTAAATGTTTGAATTAATGAATAAGAATTAATTTCAGTCACTGTACGACGAGGAATCGAATCTAAGAGGTTTCAGTCTACACAGAAGAGTTCTTTACCATTCCGCCACCGAAACAATTCACTAGTCTAGGTAACAGGAACAGTCTAGGTGTTACAGAAATGGACTAGATAGCAGAATCGAGCTATGTTTTAGTTTCACAGTAGCAGAATCAAGCTACGTCTTAGTTTATGCAATCAAACAACGTTTAGACTGTACTTGAGAATTTAACAGACAGAGCTAATGCTACTTACGGTTGTTACGAAATGTAAAGGCGCGGTAAGATGGCTTCCCTGCAAAGCAATTTTAGGGTTGCCATAAAATGACAAAAGAGGCAGGCTTGCCATAATTGGCGAGAAATCTCCCATTTGGCGACATTTGGCGACATAATTGGCGATATACCATAGACGGTTGGAGAACTTTCTGGAACGAATTCTTACCGGTTTAGCCCAGAATGTTCCCGAACACAAGCCGAAAGCTATATAAACCCTGCTGGTCCTTAGTCAGAGTGTGTGTGCCTTGTCTAGGGAGTTGATAGTCATTGAGCAAGTTTCTCGAAGTGTAGCGCCGAGTGGGTCATCGAGTGCATCGAGAGAGTCTTTTAGCTCATCGCGAATTAGTGCATCGTTTTGTCTTAGACTTTTTTGTCTTGACTTGTCTTGATTTGAGTTTTGTCTTAGACTGTGCTGAGTCGAGAGCTATACTCTTGTGTATCGTCGAGTGCGTCACGTGGAGAGTCTGGAGAGTACGTCGAGTTTCCGAGAACGACCAAACAGAGTCGGAAGCTGTACTCTGGTGCTTTGAGGTGAAGTTCTCCACCGTTATTGCCTGACAGTGTGAAGGCTGTGTCGCTGATTGTTCCAGCCTGTTTATAGTGGGTCTTCGACGACTGTAAAAAGTGTTATTGGAGCTGTCCCTGATTAATATTGGCTAAATGAAGTGTGTTTCAATACTTCATCAAGTGTCGTCGTTATTCACTCCAAATCTACAAACCCCGTACGAACGTGAAGGAAGAAAATAACGCAACAACTGGTGTCAGAAGAATAGAAAAACGCTACAAAATGTTCATGTTGGCCGTTTGCTGAATTGACTGACAGCGTTGAATAAGTTTCCTTATTTATTTAGAAGTCAAACAACAAAAATCAGCGTTATATTTTTAAACTTTCACAGGACTAGTTTGGAAGGTTTTGCCGAACCATCATCCTCAGCTGCGAAAGCGCAAATGAAATTCTCAGCTGCAAAAGCATTTGCGCTTTTGCAGCTGAGGTTGATGGTTCGGTAAAACCATCGAAACTAGTCCTGTGAAAATTTGAAAATATAACGCTGATTTTTGTTGTTTGACTTCTAAATTAATATTTGTTCGGCGTGTTATTGTATCTTAATTAAGTTTACTTATCTCTTTTTGAAGAAGCAATTAATGAGATTTCCTCCAAAAATTAAAAATAAATTTCCTCTGACGCTTGTAACAATTTATAAATAAATCTTTGATTAGTAAAGCCAAGTTATAAATAATATTTAAAACACGGAATTTATGCATAATAAAACGCATTATTTTTTTAAATAAAATGTCAACAAATTATCGGTTACCATAAATAACTTGTCCAGCAATGGGTTTACCATAACTCGTATAACATCGCCAAAATCCGGGCAACCGTCTACCAAAGTAGCAACCGCATTCTTTTACCTGCTTAAATCTTATGCTACTCACCAGAAAAATTTCGATTTTGAAATTACGCGGCTCTCGAAGTGTTTTCTATAGGACATCGATCATCGAAACCGATAGTTATAATGGCTATGAACATTTAATGAGCATTAGTGAACTAAAGTGAACAGTTAGTGTGTTCTACAGAGTTTGTGAAGACATAATCTTATGGTTGGACCAATATGCAAAACATCTCACTAGCACCAGAAATTAAATTCATTTCACTTCGTAATGCTTCACAATATACTCCGGGACACACAACTTGAAAAACTGCATTGTGTATAGCTGACCAAAGAATATTTTAAATATTTAATATCATTTTTATGTTATTTTAATTTGAATTTTGTACATTATTTCTGTTTTGTCACTTAAAGCGTTCATTAAAAAAGTAAAATAAAATTTGAAATTTTTATTGATTTATCGAAAGGAAAGCGAAACGGTTGAAGGAAAAGCTTTAACAAAAAATCTGATATGTACACCACTTGACTTCCTTGTACGGAATATTAAATTATACGAATTTTTTCTTGCATTTCATTTAAACTTATTGGATTGAATTAAATCTACTTCGCCGACAACGCATAAACCACAATAATGCATTCTTTAAAATGCACTCTATTTGTTTACCATAGCGACACTCTGGCGCTAGTTTCACTTAACAGTATTATATTTCGTTCATATTATAACTCAGAATGCACAAAATTTATATCATTTAAAGAATTATCTAATCGTTGCCACATGTTCTATTCAAATAGTATACTAAATCTAGAACGATGTATAAAAGAAATTAAGCAAACAAAACAAACAAACAAACAAAAAAAAAAAAAAAAAAAAAAAAAAAAACCAGTTTTTCACAGACGATTTAGTATTTCTCATACAATTAATTCAGTCCTCACTTTGAGACGAGGCAAAAACACATAAAAACTCAAAATATCTGTATTAAAAATTACGAAGTAAATCTTACATTTCTTTCCTCGAAAAAATTCCAGAAAGGATTAAACATGATTTAATTCGCAATAATAAATGAAAGCGTTATCTTTGTTGTTGTGAAGCTAAGTTTCTCTAGATTGGCAACTAATACAATACTCTGCTGTTTCAAATGTAAACAAGCAATGGCTGCCGTCAAAAAAATTATTAGGCTTAGCGGCACTTAGACACCTTTAAAAATGTTGATAATTCTAAAAATTTTGCACACAGATTTACTAAAGGCATAAAAACCTCAACCGGGAGATAATTCAATCATTTTTAAAGCAAAAAATGTACAATTTACAAACATATAAGAATAAAGAGAACTGAGCTCACGGTACCGGGTAACAGAGTGGATATATATAAATATATTTATATACGTTTGGCGCGGCGGATTGCAACCAAAATACGAGGTGCACATCTACATGTTATAGTAGTCCTATATATAAAATTTCAACGTTCTGAAGCTACTCGTTTTTGAGTTATGCGAGATACGTACGTACGTACATACGTTCGTACAGACGCCACGAAAAATTCTCTTCAGAATTCATTTTAAAGCAGTTTTATAATTTTTTTTGGAAGAAAAGAAAGAGTCTTTTATTCTGTCCTTACGTACAGATATCACGCAAATGCATCGTTAAATTGCATTCGAAAGCGTTCAAAGTGGATATTTTCTTTGAAATATGCTGCTTGAAACTTTTCGCGATTACATTACGTCCTTTTTACTTCGTACAAGGAAGTAAAATCTAAGAATTCTACGAAAGATTTAAATTTGAACCTTGTTATTCTAAAGCAAATAAATTTTTGGGACAGAAATCTGAAGTATCATGTAGTGTGTTTACAATATGATGAAGATTTCATCTCTAAAGTATTGCATATGCTTTTCAAAATTGAACATATCACATTATCACAACATGTATCGTACATTATGACATGCTTAATTTGCTAATGAATCTTATGCCTTGAGTCTGAGCATAAGGATATCATTAATTGAGTAGATTCATGTGAACTTACGACTTTTGTACAGTGAAGTAGTTTTATAGCTTTCATATTCAGAGCTAAATCAGAATGGCTTTCGATAAATGAGCTAATGCTGAAGCTATTTTCTGATATAGTTAGAACACATATAGGTAGGGAAAAAAATTCAGTCGTCTGCATGAAAGGTTATGTAGTGTTATTATGCTCTTTTTTTTCTGTGAACAAACATCTTTTCACACAATCTCCGGACAGGTAGCAAAAATATAGTCGCATCCATATACGAAAGAATAAAGAATAACTCATTCCTCGCCACCCGCTCTCCACAATGAAGTATTTTGACATCGTAAATTTCCGAGTTTCGTCGCTACGTAAAAATAACGAGCTCTACCAGAGCGTAGAGAGTAGGGAACGACTATCAACAGGAATTCTTTTCGCATCTGGTGAGTTTTCATATTTTGGTCATGTTATAGGGAAAGTAATCATAGCATTTTCGGGGGTTGTCTCACACTAAGGAAAGAAACTGTTGAGAGGTAAATAACAGCCGCCTGAAAAAGAAACATTTTACTGTAGCAAATCCGACAGATTTAATGAAATATCTTTTGGAAGCAATTATTTGGTTATATTTATAAGTAACGAAAGACTTGCGGTTGACATGCATGTTAACCCTTTGTTGCATACAAATAATCTAGAGAAGTTAAACGAAAATGTTTGTATTTTTCTACTTAAAATAACCTTAGTAATTAAGACACAATAACACGCCGAACTAATACTAATTCAGAAGTCAAACAACAGAAATCAGCGTTATAGTTATATTTTCAAATTTTCACAGGACTAGTTTCGATGGTTTTACCGAACCATCATCCTCAGCTGCAAATGCGCAAATGAACGGGATAAGATATAATGATTTGATAAGAGAAGAAAGCCTGGACAGGAAATAAGCCACTGACGCCATCTGTTGATGAAACCAGAACTAAAACATAATTTCTTTAAGGGCTGAATGCAAAGATGGATTGGAATTAGGATCGTTAACTAGAACAGAAAAATTTTTTTGAATGTGAAATGCCTCTAGAAAATCCAGTTCACCTATGGAAGATGTTTTTTGAATAATTTTGGGGGCAGAAAAATTGAAAGTGTGATTTTCGGACCAACAATGTTGGGCAACAGAATACTTCTGTGTTTCCTTTTTTCTAACAAAAAAAAAAAAAAAAAAAAAAAAAAAAAGAACCAATAATGTTGGGTTTCGGACCAACAAAGTTGGGCAATAGAAGACTTCTGTGTTTCCTTTTTCTAAATGTTGGGTTTCGGACCAACAATGTTGGGCAATAGAACACTTCTGTGTTTCCTTTTTTCTAACAAAAAATGGAACCAACAATGTTGGGGAACACAGAAGTCTTCTGTTGCCCAACATTGTTGGTCCGAATATAACACTTTCAATTTTTCTGCCCCCAAAATTATTCAAAAACCACTATCCTCAGCTGCAAAAGCGAAAAAAAAATTGCGCTTTTGCAGCTGAGGATGGTGGTTCGGTAAAACCATCGAAACTAGTCCTGTGAAAATTTGAAAATATAACGCTGATTTTTGTTGTTTGACTTCTGAATTAGTAACCTTAGTAATAATAAAAAAATTCATTTTATTCAAATTTCGTTTTAAATAATTGTTACAGTTTGTTCACTACAGCGGACAGCATGCATATACGTACATGCATACAAATCTCTTCCCAACGATTTACGGTCATTGCATTTGAAATCATTTCCTGCCTTGTTCGCATGATCATCATCATCTTCTAAATGGTAAATCTACAACTGACATGTATATATAGATCCCACAAAATACCTTCATTTCATCAATTGCGATTGAATTCATTTTGCTACGATTTTGTAACCTGTATCTATTGGATTCAAATGTCAAACATAAACATTTCCAGTGGTGTTTTGTTTAGATAAGCAGTCCATTTGGGTTTCAATTCACTCTTTTCGGTAGATCTTTATCTACCCACTCCACAATTTTCTCAAACTGACATTTAAAATAAAATGTCTAAAATTATTAATTATGAATAAAAATGGTAGTATAAGAAAATGTAAGCAATATTATATAATATTTATTATGAGAAATTGTACTAACTTGGAAACAGAAGTAGCAGCCATTTTCCAAAGAGCAATGCTTGACTTAGTGATGCTATACAGCTATCTATGATCGACAGTTAAAAGTTCTAATAATATAGATTGAATAAACACAGCAATGGAATATGTTAGGGCATTTACAGAAGAACAAACACATTTAAACTTTTGTCTACTAGAGTGGACGTGATGCAGCAAAGGGTTAATAATAACAAGACCAGTATGATTCACATTATATAATATTTGTATTGGTGATGAATTTTGTAATCATTAAAGAGCTTTCCTATATTTAAGTTCTTGCTAAAATTTGACAGTCTGAGTCATGCTATAAATTGGCTAATTATATCTCGCTAAAATTTGATCATTTAAATTTTTAAACCAGATGTTCCGGAAACAATTTTGGGCTGACCAACGCCTGAGCGGCTAAAACTTTGAAACACTGGTAGTTTCTTTCGAGCTCTCATCTCAATGATTGAACGGATCACTGTTGTCGTGACCAAAATTCGAAATTTTGTTATCCCTAGCCATTATTCTTTAATCATCTGACTGCAACTGGCTCCGACATAGAACGTTTATTCAAATACAACGAAATCAAATACTGTTCAGGACATTTTTAACATTTTATGTAGTTCAGTTTGCGCAGTTATATTTGCAAATTATTCATACCTAAAATAATGTAAAATCTATAACTATTCATACCTAAAATAACATAAAATAATTTCTTCAAAACTCTTAGAATTCCAACATCGCAAATTTAAACGCAGGGGACCTCATTTGCTAAACGCGACAAAACGAAAAAACTTCCCAATTTGTGCAGCGGATTTTATTTCAAATTTCGCCCACGAAACAGAATGCAATTACATAAGCTTGTTGTGTAATTTCAGTCAAACCTTAAGAACTAGTTAGCGAATAATCGCTTAAGTTCGTGTGACAAGAAACAACAAGATGGAAGGGTTGTAGAGTTATTATGTTAATTGGAAGCAGGAAAGTTGAAAAATATGCAATCGCCTTCGCCGGGAATCGAACCACAGACCTCTGGAATACCGGCCCAGCGTGCTACCGTTACACCACGAAGGCAGGCTAGGAAAGAGGGAGAAATACCTTATATACTTCCCTTTTTAAAGGGTGACTAGGGTTTTAGTGGAGCTAGTCGCCAAATCCTGGGTGCGGAGAATCATCATCAACAACCTTCTAGTTCGGGCGCCACTTGTAGAGTCATTAGGTTAATTGGAAGCAGAAAAGGTGAAAAATATGCAACCGCCTTCGCCGGGAATCGAACCACGGACCTCTGTTATACCGGCCCAGCGTGCTACCGTTACACCACGATGGCACGCTAGGAAAGAGGGAGAAATACCTTTTAGGGTAACTAGCCTTTTATTATTCCAATAAAATTTAACAAATTCCGTCTTGGAGTGTACAATAAAAGCCAACACTTGGGCTTGAACTTAAGAGACTAAGAAATAAACTAAAACTAAGATTAGCTAAAGAGATATAGCCGAAGCTATCAAGATTCTAATCGAGTTGGCCCCTTAACTCTATTGACTACGAAGCTTATCAAGGGCCTGAGTACGGCCGAGCATAATAACAGCTTTGAGAGAGAGTAGCCAAAAGGCAGACGCGCGCAAATCAGAAACTCTGATTCTCTCTAACTCAGCAAGTAGAACTTCGCGGTTTAAATACCGCTCCTCCTCATTAGGTATTCAGAGTAATTCCAAAACTACGTTCTGGCCGGAAGTAGTAAGTTGAAGTTAAGAATTTGACAGGAAAGGAACTTAAAATTTAACTGTTAATAAAATTAACGTAATCCCTACAAGCTTAATTGCCGCTCAGATGGCATAGTGGTTAGGGGGGAGGAAATCACTGAGTTGGCTTCCGACCCAGGTATAGATATATCCATGCAGAATTGGTTACCAACTCAACGGGAGTGAACCACTAGTTGCCAGGCTGCAGCCCTGGGCATCCCCGGTTGAGCAGACGGCATTTATAAAATGCAAAAACGAACTATGAATGTGCGTACAAGGCACTTGAAGAAGAGTACAATCAAAATATATGTAAATACATGTCATGTACCAGCTTTTGTCTGGAATAAATAGATTGGTGAAGAATCACAGATGTAGTCGTAGCTTAAATTATGAGACGATAAGTTTAAAAAACAGGATCCATTTATTATATTTCAGGAGAAAATAGCAGTTACAAAAATTAAGATCTCCGGAGTAAATAAAAAAGAACTACTAATAACTTTTTGTATGCATCGTTACATTAAAGAAAAAGACCCCGATATTCCTTTGCGTGTCCTTTTATAGCCTCTGGAAAGGCGGAGCTTCCAAGAAATGACGTCAGCCTCGTCAGCCATTCTAGTTAGCTTTAAATATCTCCAGAACATTCTATAACTGTGCGTGTAGAAAAGGCGGGAAAAACAACTTGACTACGGGGCTGTGGATTTAATTCCACGTACTTTCAAATAAGAGACCGTCGCCATTAAAAATGTAAAGAACATACAGTTAGAATTTTAAGTGTATTTTTGACTATGGAATTTTATTATTACATACATATAGATACCAACTCAGATACAGATATATACACACATACATACATATATATTCCGAAACAAATAAAAGTATACATACTCTCACTCATATTCATATATACATTTATACATATATGTTATCATGATAGTTAAAGTTGACATAAAGCATGCCATTGAGGTACGCGTGATCCTTAGTATAAATTAGGTACCATAAATAAAAGATATAAACATGTACAGATACATTACAGCATTCAGATACAGTACGAACTTTATGTGTGAGAACCTGGCACAGCATAAATACAAAATTACATATTGAACTTACATATCACATACTCTGTTGCTAACATAATGAACTAGCTTATATAGACTTTTATGACTACTATCTTCCAGTGTCAGAAGAGTATTGCTAGTACAGTAGTCAATTATTGTTTTGGGCAACTCTGTTACTTTGTAGATTCTGGAACCAATTTGGCCAGAATCTGGCTCCTGGTTGCTTGAAGCTGTTAAGTGCTGTGTGTGGGCAGGAGAACCCAAAATAATCTGGATGACCCTCCTCCCCACGTTCACAGTTACCATTCTCTCTCAAGCCAAAGCGGCAGAGGTATGAAGGAAAGGGCCGATGACCAGTAAGGAAATACATTATGTAATTGCTCTTAGTTTGGATTCTGTCTTGACCTTGGGAATGCGATTGTAAACACGTCTCCCTGTGGAGGCTTGATCCCGACGTTCTTGCAATATTCTTGGGAGCTTATGGAATGTCCGACTCTTTAGGTCAGCGGTTAGGGAAGCCTACTGCAGTACCGAAGGGCGGGGTTCGAATCCCGAAGAAGTCATGTATGTTTATAAATGCGTCTTTGTACACTGCTAACCAGAGAACAGGGGCTCCATTACCTAGCTGACATGATGTCTGCCTTACACGGATTAAAACCCCTGCCTCCAGAAGCTATTTATTATCACTAAGCAAAATAAGTTTACAGTGGCATACAAGGCCTTCAAGAACACAAGGACATAAGTAACATAGTCATTAATAAACCTCAAAGAAAGCATGCTACAAATAGTACCTATAGCATTCAAACAACAGCTCAACAGGTAACGGCCAACACCTTCGACTTTGACTCGGCACTCCGTCTTTGTACACTAAATGTTTGCGCACTAAATGGGACACTCTATGTAGAGCCTAAAGTTCTCTCCAGAGACTGATGGTAGGGAAAGAGGGGTGACAGACCTTTGGAACCGCCCCTTGATAGATCTCCATCATAATTGAGGCTGGAACTGAGCGAAGGCATGCTGTCACCTATATGATGTTCAAGGCTTTTGCCAACTATAGGCGCAATCGTACACTTCTTACCTGGATGAATTCCGTGGGCTTGTACTGATGTTACTGTCATAGGAGTGAGATATATCACAACGGAGCAGAAAGAGATACTTTAAAACAACTGTCAACTTTTGGAAAACCCCGCGGTGTCAGAATACTTGCAAGTAGAGGATATCACTCTAATGAACTGGCCTCCTTACTCACCGAACTTGAACCCGATTGAGTTGTTGATGTGTGGGATGCCTTTGCACGCCGAAATTCAGCACGGTTTTTTAAACCGAATTCCGTTTTATTTTCTCTAACTATTTTGTTAGCGTTGGTAAGAAGTCATATTATTCAAAGCGAATGTTTAAATACATTTTCCCCCTCCCGTTTTGCAACGTATTGTAGCACATATTTTGTAACGTATTTGTTACACATATTTTGCAACGCATTTCGTTTCAGTACAGTGCTAAAAATGGAGAACCCAGAAATTCATTTTCGTCATACCATGCTCTTTTATTAAAACAAAATATGATGTGTACACCACATGACTTCCTTGTACGGAATATTAAATTATACGCATTTTTTCTTCCATTTCATTTAAACTTATTGGATTGAATTAAATCTTCTTCGCCGACAGCGCATAAACCACAATAGAATAAATGCATTCTTTAAAATTCACTCTATTTGTTTACCATAGCGACACTCTGGCGCTAGGTTCACTTAACAGTATTATATTTATTCCATATTATAACACAGAATGCACAAAATTTATATCATTTAAAGAATTATCTAATCGTTGCCACATGTTCTATTCAAATACTATAGTAAAGTTAGAACGATGTATAAAAGATATTAAGCAAACAAAACAAAAAAGAAACAGTTTTTCACAGACGATTGAGTACTTCTTATTCAATTAATTCAGTTCTCACTTCGCGACAAGGCAAAAATACAAAAAAGTCAACATATCTGTATTAAAAATTACGAAGTAAATCTTAAACACTTATTTTCTCGAAAAATTTCTAGAAAGGATCAAACATGATTTAATTCGCAATAATAAATGAAGGCGTTATCTTTGTTGTTGCGAAGCTAAGTGTCTTTAGATTGGCAACAAATCCACTATTCTGCTGTTTCAAATGTAAACAAGCAATGGCTACCATCAAAAACATTATTGGGCTTAGCGGCACTTAAACAATTTAAAAATTGTTGATAATTCTAAAAATATTCGTACAGATTTATTAAAGACATAAAACCCTTAACCGGAAGATAAGGACAACATAATTCAATCATTTTTAAAGCAAAAAATGTACAATTTACATACATATAAGAGTAAAGAATTTGAGATCACTGAGCCGGGTAACAGAGTGGATATATATATAACTTTTGTCGCGGCCGATTGCAACCAAAATACGAGGTGCACCCCTACATGTATTAGCAGTCCTATATACAAAATTTCAACGTTCTGAGGCTACTCGTTTTTGAGTTGTGCGAGATACGCTCGTACGTACGTTCGTACAGACGCCACGAAAAATTCTTTTCAGAAATTTAATTAATTTTAGAGCAGTTTTGTAATTTTTTTGGAGGAAACGAGTCTTTTATTCTGTCCTTACGTACAGATATCACGCAAAAACATCGTTAAATTTCATTCGATAGCGGTCAAAATGGATATTTTCGTTGAAATATGCTGCCTGAAAATTTTCGCGTTTACAATACTTCCTTTTTACTTCGTACCAGGAAGTAAAAATGCTATTCACACTGCTTGTAAAATTTGTGTTTATATATTAACAAAGTGCTGTTTCTAATGACATATAGAAGATGATGTCCCTCTGGACGATCATTCTATACAAATCTATTAAAGCCTATTAAAAGAAGGTATCGCTGAAAACCCACGCTGTACAATTCAGGCACTATTAGACAGACTAAATGTTAAAAAAACAATACAGTACACGACCATTTGAAGAAGATTTGACATATTAGCTGCTTCGGTGTTTGGGTACCCCATTTTTAAAAGAGCAGTACTGCTTGAGTTTCGGTATGTGATTATTTGCTGGAAAACAAAATAAAACTCCTTTTGAAACGAATCATTATTGGAGATGAGAAGTGGATTCATGGGGTTAGCCACAAGAAACTCTTTCAATAACATCGAGAGAGGGGCTTTTGTATGGTTAGACTACAAAAGAATTGTATACTTTTAATTGTTGTCACCAAATCAAACCATAAATTCATAATGGCTTTCTCAAATGGCAGTTTAAAAGCAGAAATTAAAGCAAAGCGCTAAGAACTTCCCAGTTGTCTAGTTTGTTATCTTCCATCATGAGACTACAAAGGAATTGTATACTTTTAATTGTTGTCACCTAATCAAACTATAAACTCATAAAAATGCTTTCCCAAATGGCAGTTTAAAAGCAGAAATTGAAGCAAAGCGCTAAGAACTTTCCAGTTGTCATGTTTGTTATCTTCCATCATGAGACTACAAAGGAATTGTATACTTTTAATTGTTGTCACCTAATCAAACTATAAACTCATAAAAATACTTTCCCAAATGGCAGTTTAAAAGCAGAAATTGAAGCAAAGCGCTAAGAACTTTCCAGTTGTCATGTTTGTTATCTTCCATCATGAGACTACAAAGGAATTGTATACTTTTAATTGTTGTCACCTAATCATGTCATGTTATAAACTCATAAAAATACTTTCCCAAATGGCAGTTTAAAAGCAGAAATTGAAGCAAAGCGCTAAGAACTTTCCAGTTGTCATGTTTGTTATCTTCCATCATGAGACTACAAAGGAATTGTATACTTTTAATTGTTGTCACCTAATCAAACTATAAACTCATAAAAATACTTTCCCAAATGGCAGTTTAAAAGCAGAAATTGAAGCAAAGCGCTAAGAACTTTCCAGTTGTCATGTTTGTTATCTTCCATCATGAGACTACAAAGGAATTGTATACTTTTAATTGTTGTCACCTAATCAAACTATAAACTCATAAAAATACTTTCCCAAATGGCAGTTTAAAAGCAGAAATTGAAGCAAAGCGCTAAGAACTTTCCAGTTGTCATGTTTGTTATCTTCCATCATGAGACTACAAAGGAATTGTATACTTTTAATTGTTGTCACCTAATCAAACTATAAACTCATAAAAATACTTTCCCAAATGGCAGTTTAAAAGCAGAAATTGAAGCAAAGCGCTAAGAACTTTCCAGTTGTCATGTTTGTTATCTTCCATCATGAGACTACAAAGGAATTGTATACTTTTAATTGTTGTCACCTAATCAAACTATAAACTCATAAAAATGCTTTCCCAAATGGCAGTTTAAAAGCAGAAATTGAAGCAAAGCGCTAAGAACTTTCCAGTTGTCATGTTTGTTATCTTCCATCATGAGACTACAAAGGAATTGTACACTTTTAATTGTTGTCACCTAATCAAACTATAAACTCATAAAAATACTTTCCGAAATGGCAGTTTAAAAGCAGAAATTGAAGCAAAGCGCTAAGAACTTTCCAGTTGTCATGTTTGTTATCTTCCATCATGAGACTACAAAGGAATTGTATACTTTTAATTGTTGTCACCAAATCAAACTATAAACTCAGTTGTCAAACTATAAACTAAAAACTAAAAACTATAAACAAACTAAAAACTATAAACAATATATCAAACTATAAACTCAGTTGTCGACGTTGTTATCTTACATCTTAACAATGCTTGATCCCACATGTCCATGAAAATCATGTATGAGACATATTGTATGTCAGACATTGAATATGGCTGGTATGTTTTGTGTCACTCCTTATATTCACTTGACCTTTCCCCTTGAAGTTTAGTTTCTTCAGATTATTTTCTTCCCCTCTCCTAGCATGCCTTCGTGGTGTAATGATAGCACACTCCGAGCGTAGAGGTCCAGATTCGAATCCCGAAGAGGGCATTGCTCATTTTCCATGTCTACAGATTCAAAATAACCTAATAACCCTACAGTGGCGCCGGAACTAAAAGGTGGTAGATAATAATTCCTGACCATCAGATTTTGGAGATTGGGTCCCCTAATCCCCAGTCGTCCTTTAAAAGGGGGAGCTTATAAGGAGGGTACCAGAAGTGAGCGCAGCCCGACTCACCTAACCAAAGAAGTTGGTCTTATGTCCAATTCAGCAAAGGAAAATAAGTAAAACATAAAATAATTAAACGAAAATAATCATGTGTTAATAATAATTAAAAACAAAAAGGGAAGGAAAAATACAAACATTTAGACAAAAGTGAAAAACCAATGACAAAAAACGCGAACAACAAATACAAAGTAAAAATAAACAGACCAAACAGTGATGGTGATAAAAGGTCAAAATTATCCACTGATTCCCACTGCCCGAAGCTCACCGTTAAAATAAATTTGATAATAGATTTGTATAAATGTAAAAAATCTTTATAGCATAAAAGGGGATTTTCAAAATCAATATTTATACTGTCTCTTAACGACAGACCTCGAGAAAGTATTATAAACCAAACCACATAGTTTACATTTATTGTATCTTAAACCTAGCGGGGAATTACGGGAAACGCCCATGTGCGGTCAAAAAGTGGTTAACGTGAAAATCGTTCAAAATAATATTGTTACGTTTTTTCTTACTTCTGACACCAGTTTTTACGTTATTTTCTTCCTTCACGTTCGTACGGGGTTCGTAGATTTGGAGTGAATAACGACGACAATTGACGAAGAATTGAAACACACTTTATTTACCAATATTAATCAGAGAGCTCCAAAATCATTTTTACAGTCGACGAACTGTTATAAACACGCTGACACTGTCAGGCAATAACGGTGGAGAGAGCTTCACTGCAAAGCACCCGAGTACAGCTTCCAACTCTGCTTGGTCGTTCTCGGAACTCCACGTACTCTCGAGACTCTCCACGCGATGCACTCGACGATACACAAGAGTATAGCTGTCGACTCAGCGCAGTCTAAGACAAAACTCAACGATGCACTAATTCGCGATGCACTAAAAGACTCTCTCGATGCACTCGACGACCAACTCGGCGCTAGACTTTCAGACACTCGCTCAATGACTGACTATCAGCTCGCTAGGCGAGGCACACACACACAATAACTGACTGCGAACCAGCAGGGTTTATATACCTTTCGGCTTGTGTTCGAGAACGTTCTGGGCTAAACCGGTAAGAAATCGTTCCAGAAGGTTCTCCATATGTCCATGGTATATCGCCAATTTTGTCGCCAAATGTCTCCAAATGGGCGATTTCTCGCCAAATGTGGCAACCCTACCGTCATTTGCCATTTCATTGCAACCCTAAAACTGCTTTGCGGGGAAGCTATCTCACCGCTCCTGTTCATTTCATAATAATATTCTTTTTCTTAATCAGTTCTAAATGTTTCAAATAATCACTTCTTCTTTCAGAAGTGACTGCCATTCCTTAAAATAATAAGACTAAATAACTCTGATTGCTATTTTTTTGAAACTTTGAACATAGGGCGTCCCCGAAACACTCTCCAAGGCAGCCTCTCTTGCGAGCACTTCCGCTATGGGCTTTAACCGAACTCAGGTCAATATTAAAAGATAAGGATAATTTTTTGTAACGATCTTTAATATCGATAGCCATTATTATTTTCTGTATTATAAATGCATTCAAGCAAGACTTGCAAATTGTAAAAATATAAAAGTTAGAATTTCTTACAGAATTACTTTTCAGAATCCATTTAAGGGACGGATATGAGATCGGCTTGATAAACAGAGTTATAGTTTTTAAGATCCAATTTACAGTGATAAATCTCAGCATCAAAATAATATAGAACAAAAGCCGAGCCCACCCCCGCCGTCATAACCCGATCCATCAGTTAAAATTTGGTATTCCATTAAACAAGGATCATAAATATTATAACTGATAGGAATACGATTTGCTGGATGAATGAAATGTAAGTTAAAAACAGAAAGTGAATCAGCAAAGACTGGAATTTGATCATAGTTAAATAAGTCCGAAATGTTGTTTCTTAATATAGATTTATCATGATAAAACTTGCAGATAGGAATCCTTATATAATTATTGTCACCACTTTTTAATTCGGACGAAACTTGTCGAGACATTAGGTTTATCGATGCAGGAAACATGCAAAATAAGCAGTATGCTTCCGAGGATTCGAACTTCAGACCTTTCCATTACACATCGAATGTGCTTCCAATCATACCACGAAGGCAAGTGAAAATACCTTTTAAAACATATATAAAACATATGTATATAAGCGTGTATAAAACGCATAACCTTTTAAAACGTTACAACGTATTAAAATATTCGTATTATTTTTATACTATACTATGAGGTATTTCTCCGTACCGTGGCGTCCGAAGTAAAAAGGTGTTGGATGATAATTCTCCTCACCCAGGATTTGGCGATTGTGTCCCCTAAAAACCCCAGTCGCCCTTTAAAAGAGGGAATATATAAGATATTTTTCCCGCCTTCCTAGCGTGCCTTCGTGGTGTAGTGATTCTGCACGCTGGGCCGGTATTCCGGAGGTCCGTGGTTCGATTCCCGGCGAAGGCTTTGTTAATTTTTCATCTTGCTTGCTTCTAAAAAATACCTAATGTCTCTACAATACTTTTATAAAGAGAGGAAATAAAGACATAAAAGAAAAAAAAATGATTTAGTAGCTTTGCATGCATTATTACAGTAATAATCAAGGGGGAAGCTAAACATAAATAAAAATTTACTTTTTTATATCGTTTCATTTATCTAGAGAAATGTCATTTCAACCTATCCATTTTTCTAACTTCTCTGCAATTATGTATCATATAAGCTTCTCATGATCAGTTTTATAGATTGGAATACTCTGGGAAAAAAAAATTACTTAAGCAGTCAACGAAAATAAAAGCAAGTCTAGAATTCTCAAAAGTGGGGGAAAAATGGAGAAATTATAACAGCCGATTCTTTTCGGACTACGGTTTACTGCTAACTTGATAAAATGGGAATTTTGTAAAACAGAGTAAATACTTTCGTTCTTTCATCTGAAGATTTATTCTTGCTTTCATTTTCGCAATTTTCTCCGACTGCGTAAAAGTATTTGAATTATGAGGTACAGTTCTTATATTTCTAATATATAGCCTTTTGAAATTTATGGCGTATGTTTTTTAACGAAAGCATTTTACGAGGCACTATATACTTTCTTTTATCGTTTTTATTCGAATAAATAATACTTAAATGTGTGAGCGATGCATGTACAGTGGTGGGCAAAATTGTGGACACTTTTGAAAATTTTTGTTTTTGAACTTTGTATGCTTATAGAAAATGTTACATTTCGCAAAAAGCAAACTTGTATATATCATTTTAAAGAGAAAAAGAGAATTTATTACTGAATTCAATACAAAACACAAAATTCAATTATTTGCAATACAAAAAAAGTTATATGTACTTTAATATAAATAAAAAACACAGTTATTAAGTGGTTTTTAAGGCCTAGCTTTTAGCTTGTTACCATAATGTAAAGATTCACCCGGATTAGTTTTCTCTGCGATGTGGGATTGCGTTCTATTTAACATTTTTATTAGTTTAAAGGATAACTACTGATTATATTGCGTTATGTTGTGAACACTTGTAAATATCTCAGAGGAAAATTTCAGCATTCTGTTATATTTCTTTTGATGAGAATAAATTTTATTAGCCTTTTATCGGACTCGTGCATTCAATATGTTAACGAACCCGGGTTAGAGTTGACTTTAGGGTATCCCTGGTATTATCGCGAAATTGTTGTATCATTTATGGCAACCTGAGTTATGGAATGTTATGGAAACCCTATTATGACGTACTCGTTTGCATTATTCCGGGAAGTTTTGAATCATGGGATGTTTTGTAAAGGCTTTTGTGGTGGACTTCCGGAAAATGTCTCCGTTTTAAACAGGCTAATATAATTTAAACCTCTTTGTAAATGAACTAAAACGTTTTTTCTCTTTCCATTGAAATGATTTTAAGCTTGTCACAATTAAATTTTAGGAACATTAGCAGTTTGCAGTTTTCATAAATAAACTATTGTTGTGTGCGGATGGGTTCGCAATAGGTGGTTATAGGTGATAGCGGTTCCTGACAACCAGACGGCATACATAGACTAATCGTAATAGACTGAATGCACACAGGACAAGTAAATAGAGAGGACATCAATAAATAGGGACAACATCTTTGCTATTTGTTAAAAAAAATCTGACGTGTACACCACATAACTTCCTTGCACGGAATATTAAATTATAGGCATTTTTTCTTGCATTTCGTTTAAAATTATTGAATTGAATTAAATCTACTTCGCCGACAGCGCATAAACCACAATAGAATAAATGCATTCTTTAAAATTCACTCTATTTGTTTACCATAGCGATACTCTGGCGATAGGTTCACTTAACAGTATTATATTTCGTTCATATTATAACTCAGAATGCACAAAATTTATATCATTTAAAGAATTATCTAATCGTTGCCACATGTTCTGTTCAAATACTATACTAAATCTAGAACGATGTATAAAAGACATTAAGCAAACAAAAGAAAAAAGAAACAGTTATACCCAGACGATTCAGTATTTCTCATTCAATTAATTGAGTTCTCACTTCGCGACAAAACAAAAATACATAAAAAATCAAAATATATGTATTAAAATTACGAAGTAAATCTGAAACACTTCTTTCCTCGAAAAAATTCCAGAAAGGTTTAAACATGATTTAATTCGCAATAATAAATGAAAGCGTTATCTTTGTTGTTGCGAAGATACGTTTCTCTAGATTTGCAACTAATCCAATACTCTGCTGTTTCAAATGTAAACAAGCAATGGCCGCCATCAAAAAAAAATATTACGCTTAGCGGCACTTAAACACCTTTAAAATTGTGATAATTCTAAAAATATTGCATACAGATTTACTAAAGGCATAAAAACCTTAACCGGGAGATAAGAACAGCATAATTCAATCATTTATAAAGCAAAAAATGTACAATTTACAAACATATAAGAATAAAGAGAACTGAGCTCACGGAGCCGGGTAACAGAGTGGATATATATATAAATATATTTATTTACGTTTGGCGGGGCCGATTGCAACTAAAATGCGAGGTGAACATCTACATGTTATAGTAGTCCTATATACAAAACTTCAATGTTCTGAGGCTACTCGTTTTTGAGTTATGCGAGATACGTACGTACGTACGTACATACGTTCATACAGACGCCACGAAAAATTCTCTTCAGAATTTATTTTAAAGCTGTTTTATAATTTTTTGGAGGGAAAAAAGTCTTTTATTCTGTCTTTATGTAGAGATATCACGCAAAAACATCGTTAAATTGCATTCGAAAGCGGTCAAAATGAATATTTTCGTTGAAATATGCTGTCTGAAACTTTTCGCGATTAAAATACTTCCTTTTTACTTAGTACAAGGAAGTAATAAAATGAACATGTGATCAGACGGCGTGATTAACGGTCGTCTGAATTTTTTCCCAGCAGGCCTTGCAGCAAATGTTTATGAAAATAAGACTTTAGAATTTGGATGTAACGCATGTCTTGCTTACTAGGCTGTATTTTTACTTCCTGTTCACGGATTAATTACGCATTATTGTTAATCTTGGATTAATTACTGTTCTCGGATTAATTACGCTTGGATTTTTCAGTCTAATATGCTTTTTGTGTGTGACGTGAATAAAAATGAAAAAACTAGACAACATGGTTTTCATTCAAGAATCTCATTCAGGTTTCTACTGATGATATTGTGATTTGTTTTCAGTATTTAACATAAACTTTCATAAAATACCGCTGTTAATGTGAAAATAATTGTTAATGTTACGCTGTTAATGTTTATGAAAGTTTCATAAAACTTGTCTTAATGGGCCTTTTTTTGTTACTTCCTCAATCATCTATTCTTTTGTTTTAATAGACGATAATTGGACCCCTCACAAAATACGGGTAGTTGACCTGTAAGGTATTCTGTGAATGAACTAACTGGCTTGCTGACTTTAGATAATATTATAAGCCAACAGAGTACTCCAGCATAAAAGTAATAGCTACTTTGCCTGCCCACCTAAGATAAGTGAGTGCAGTGGGGGCTACATGATGTAAAATCTTTACTCCCTGCTGAAGTATTTCCCAATTTAATTGGTAATACATAAAAGAACTGACAAGCGACTGACGTGAATGGTTAGAAGAGGGCGCATTTTACATTAAATCTGTTCACCTCAAGATTTTTTGCTGGAGGGAAATCTGTTTGTATATCATAAATAACTAGAAAGCCCGGCGGTTATACGAAACAACCGCTGTTCTAGATATTATAAATTGTAATTAAAATGATTTGTGCAAAGGTGTCTGCTAATTCAAACTGAATTACCCAGGACAGGCGGCGAGGACGCCCCTTTGCTCACTGCCCCACGGGGTTTCCCCCTTCTACTTGCTTAATTGCTTAAAGTAGAGAGCAACGAAGGAAACCACTGGCGGTACATTTCTTAAGAGCCACCGCTAGCTCAATAAATAAAGGTGATTTAAATAATAAAATGTTAATTCACATGTCAAAGATCTCTTTGTGCACAACATTTCTTGTGTAGATCTTTTCATCATTTTTAAGCTCGCCTTGCAGAGGATCATCCATTATTTTTAATTTTACGTCCGTTCTTTCACAAACTCTTGAGCAGGCAACATAAAGTTCACCGTGTCCAAATGCAGGCTCAGGTAAAAAAATTCCAACACGCTTAATCGCTCAACACGTTTAACCTGAGACTTATTGATGGTCATAGCAAAGGCAGGTTTTACAGGAAATTGTCTGCGTCTCAACTGAAACGGCAAACCTGTGCCGTGGCAACTTCACCCCATTGGCTCAAGCAACTCAAGTTACTCAAGCAACCAATAAACTATCGGCGACAAACAGGCACTTAAGCCGCATATATATATATATGGGGTGAAGTAACATTTTCTTTTCCGAAATGGCTGGCTGCCGGGTTTAGCGAAGCACACCGCTGGATTCCGCAGGTCCGTGGCACGCCATTTTGACCATTCGCGTCTTCGTGGGACTTTATTTAGCCGAGATATTAATTAAAAACTAATTTTCCCCTACGTTTTCCCTACATTTTCTACTTTCATTTTTGGGGTTTCCCTATTAGAGGGATTTGTCTACGTGCCAAATTCTTTTTTCTCGAATATCTAAGGAACGGCGCCGAGTTGAAATTCGAGACGCGTATCCTCTGATTCCAAAAAAATTCTCCGAATCCATCTATACCGCTCTCATCTTCGTACGACTTTAATCGGCTGAGATATTTTTTAAAAATTGCGGAAACGTTAATTTCCGCGCTCATTTTTCCGAGTGGCAACAATAAACTATCGGCAACACACACTTTAGCCGCTTATATATATAAAGATGTGTTTTCTGAAAATTACCTTCTATACTTTCTCTAAGACTACAAGTTGTACAACTTTATTTTGCAATGCCATTGTATTGTCTTGCGTACTTCAATCAATTTTCATATTTCTAGCTTGTTTGCTTTAAATCTTTATCATGAAAATCGTTTGTTCCTTAACGTTTGAAGGCTAGTGTGTTTTCTTTTTTCCATCTTCCATATTACTTCAAAGCATCTGTAAAACAGGTTTATCATCCGGTATATGTTTATAAAAAGATCAAAAGTTTTATTAAAAGCCCAAAATTGCAATCTGTTGATTATTTAAAATCGTGAAGTCAGCATTCAAGAAAATATCATCGACGCTTGTTTTTTCTTCATCAGATAAACCAACTTCGATGTTTGTACAGCTAAAAACTGAAAAATGAAGTTTGAGCTTTTTTATAAGTTTTCAGAATTTCCAAAAAGCATTTATTTATTTTATTTGAAATACATGACGAGAAAAGAAATTATTTTCAAAGATTTCAAATTAAATATTATTCTGTACATTAACAGCACAATTCTAGCAAATAAGGTGAAATTTATGCTTTTTAAAATTTAGTTGCTAAGATATTGTGTTATTCTTTCGAGAATATTTTTTATGAACAAAGTTTCTTGCGAAACGGAATAGAACATTATGAAATCCTATTAACAGTATCACGGCTGTTAATGATGCTTGAGAATGAGGAAAATAATATTCATATCTTAAATCCCTGATATTTTTTTAAAATTTACTATTTCATTACCAGAGTCCTGACTTCAGTGTTTACACTGAAAAGTGAGTAATGCATTCACTGAAATTTATAGCGTAGTTATGAAACAGCTACGAAATTTTATTATTAAGTCACTAGAGAGCCCGGCGGTCATACGAAATGGCCGCTGTTCTAGATATTATAAATTATAATTAAAATGATTTGTGCAAAGGTGTCTGCTAATTCAAGGCAGGGCAGGCGGCGAGGACGTCCCTTGCTTATTGCCCCACGGGGTTTTCCCCTTCTACTTGCTTAATTGCTTAAAGTAGAGTGCAATGAAGGAAACCACTGGCGGTACATTTTTTAAGAGCCACCGCTAGCTCAATCAATAAAGGTGATTTAAATGATAAAATGTTAATTCACATGTCAAAGATCTCTTTGTACACAACATTTCTTGTGTAGATCTTTCCATCATTTTCAAGCTCGCCTTGCAGAGGACCATCCATTATTTTTAAGTTTACGTCCGTTCTTTCACGAACTCTTGAACAGGCAACATAAAGTTGACCGTGTCCAAATGCAGGCTCAGGTAAAAAAATGCCAACGCGCTTAAGCATTTGGCCCTGAGACATATTGGTTGTCATAGCAAAGGCAAGTTTTACAGGAAATTGTCTACGTCTCAATTGAAACGGCAACCCTGTGTCGTGGCAACTTCACCCCTTTGGCTAGTACAGTTACGCAAGCAACCAATAAACTATCGGCGACAAACAGACACTTAAGCCGCATATAATAAAGATATTTATTTATTTCATTTGATTAGTTTTTTCATCGCTGCCGGTTTTTGCCGGTTGCCTATTTCCGAATTCTATTATATATAGATGTTAAATTTATTTATTAAATGTTAAATGCACGTGCTCTTGTATTTTTAACTTTTCCGGCTTAGCTTTCTCATAATATTCGTCACGCGCTGCACTGGCCGAGGAATAAAACAATTTACAGTTACGCAAGCAACCAATTAACTATCGGCGACAAACACTTAATCCGCATATATACTCGTATATAGGATTTGAGAGTTAAGATTTAACACATGCGAAATCATTCATTTTAATTTCCGGTCAGATAACGATTGAGTACTAAATAAAATACAGTTACGTGCAGTTGTTTCAACCTCTGATTTTTCACATAGAAAAGGACCCGGCAGTAAGAAAAGTCGTCATCTTTAGCGGCTTTATAGCTTATAATGCAACTTAACAATTCGACTTGCAGCTTTCCTGTAAAATCTTTTCGAGATGTGTCGGAATCCCAAGAAAAGGCCATAAAAGTGTTTTTTTTATTTGTTCTGCATATTATTCTTCTCTAGAAGAATTGTCCCTTTTTTATTAGATTGCTTTCAGAAACGCTATCAGCTACTTAAATAAACTGCTTTACCTTTAGCTGAGATAGCAATTTCTCCTGCTCAGAAAGCATTTGTTTTACATCCATTTTCAGAATGTTTCTTCCCTTCATTGCTCTCAGCGTTAAATTGCCGTTTTCGTGATTTTGTTGCTGGACTTTCTTATGGACTTCAAAGATTATGAACTGAATTTAAAACCAAATTCTTTTCATACATCACCCAATGTAAAACCCTTTCTTCTTTGTCATAAATACAGTATTTTATTCATTGGTTCTGTAACTGAAAAGGGGGCTCATACACCTTAAACCCCTTATGAGCTTCGAATTATGTGACTGTTGCAAGAATTGAGATATTTTATTTATTTTAAAAGTAATAACCTCCAACTTTTTAATATAATATAGCTGCTTTGGAAACTAGAAACCAGAAAGTTTGTGTTGCCACAAATATTTTTGTAATTTAATCAGCTTTGTGAAAATTATTTCGTCATTTTTTCACATTGCGTTCAGAATATTTTAAAAATGGCTAATGGTACATACTTGAAATTGGATGGAATTTTTTATATGGGCACTATTTTCTAACTGAACCAAAAATATGATGAATATTTTAATATTAAAAAATTTTATGCACGAAAATATTACAGATATTTTTAATAAAATACATTTTATAAACTCAACTCCAAATAAAATAAAAATTTAGCATGAAATTCTCAGTTTCTTTGGTTTACAGTAGTTTCCAAATGTTATAAAAGCTATATATAAACTATGGAATTAAATAATGGTACAGATAATTTTAAACTGTGCGCGCAAGATGGAAACATAACGAAAATTTTTGTCACAAAGCGGATTAAATTATACAAATATTTGTGGCAACACAAACTTTCTGATTACGATTTCAGAAAGCAGCTATATTATGTAGTGAGCCATAAAAAGTTGGAAGTAACTGTTTTTAAAATAAATAAGTTATCTCAATTCTTGCAACAGTTACATATTCGAAGATCTTAAGGGGTTTAAGTTGTATGAGCCCCCTTAAAATAATCATAGGGTCCTTATTAGACACTAAACATGTAACCTTGAGTCAGCTTAAATTCTTCAGCTTTATGTAACAGGCTGAGTGTCTGATAAACGTTTAGGCCGAGAATTTAACGGTGATAAAAAAATGGATGAATCATAGACAGGGATTGTCCTAATACCACACTTTTGAGCCAAGGCATCTCAACAAAGTTCTCTCATTAAGATTAATTTTATTTCATTTTGTAAAGTTTAAAGTGAAGATACGTACAACACAGTGTAGTAAGTAAACATATAGAGAAACAGCAAAGTAACTCATAAAGCAACTTATTTCGGCAAAACTCGTAACTCAACTCATAACTCAAAGTAACTCATAACTCAAAATAACTTATAACTCAAAGTAACTCATAACTAATTATGTCAAAGCTCAAATTGAGAGGGTTAATATTGAATATTGATAGGGATGTCATAGGTTGATAGGCTTAATTGTTAGGGTTAATATTGATATACGAGGGTATTTCGAAAAGTAAAGATACAGTGGCTCGCATTCCTTAAAAAAAATATTTAGAAAACGTCAGTTATATTTTATTAACTGGATTATTTATTATTTTTTGACATAAACACTCCCGTTATCCAAACATTTGTTAAGTCGGTGCACAAGCTTTTGTATCCCACAGTCATAGAAGGTTGCCGCCTGTTGGAGCCCAGCACGCACACAATTTCCTGTACCCTAACTTGACAGTCACAGCTTCATAAAGAGTTCTCATTGACACTTCCGGTATGATCTGATGAAATTCTCTCAATTTGAGACGTCTATTCGCCCGAATTGTTTCGTCTATTCTCTGAAGAAGGGCATCAGAGATCACAGATGGCCGACCTGTTCTTCGTTCGTCATGAACATCGGTCCTATCTTCAGAGAAATGACGACACCATTTCATTACATTTTGTTGATTCATAATATTCCCCATAAACAGAAACAATTTCTTTGTGAATATCCGCTGGTCGCTGACCTTTTGCATGAAGAAAACGTATGACGGAGCGCACTTCGCATTTGGCGGCATTCTGAATCGGCGCAGCCATTTTAAACACGACCTACTCCAACCAAAATCAACATTGAAATGCCGAACGACCGCGAGGAGAAGGCTAACGGTTTATGGTTAACACCTGTGTTGCCAACTTGCTCACCAAAACTTTTCTTTTCCTCTGGCGTATGGTGTACTTTTCGAAATGCCCTCGTATATATTGTAATATTGATTATATATATTGATATATATACTGTAATATTAAATATTGTAATATTAATTATATATATTGATATATATATTGCAATATCAAATATTGTAATATTGATATATATATATATATATATTGTAATAGCATATTGACATATACTATATTGTAAGATCAAATATTGCTATATATATTTTAATATCATATATTATATCAATTATATTGTAATATTATTGATATATTTGACAATTGACATATATAATGTAATGTTATTGATATATTTGACAATTGACATATAAAATGTAATATTATTGATATATATATATATTGTAATATTGATAGGGTTAATATTTAATATTGATAGGGATGTCATAGGCTCAAATTGGTAGGGATGTCATAGGTTGATGTCAAAGCTCAAAGTAACTCATAGCAGCAAGTAACTCATAACTCAAAGTGACTCATAACAGCAACTTATTTCGGCAAAAAACTTATGTCGTCTGCATAGCAGGAGAAACAGCACAGTAACTCACAACAGCAACATTTCATTATTAGACATACAAAGAAGAATATCCGAAATGGATCAGCAAGTAAGAAACAAATTATAAAGCGGGTACAGAAATGATGCTTCTATTGTTCTTTCATGCAAGTGCAAAATGAATAAGACGTAAGTAAGCTTTTAACTCTTTTATCACAAATCAGGAAGATTATCCAGTCAGGAGGTGTTACTCAACGTTTGTTCTGTTCAAGAAACTAGAAAAAGAAAGGATGTTATGACGCAATTAAAATGCCTATTGATAAACTTGAAGAGTTTTGGCAAATGTTCCGCGGTTCTAATAATTTGTGCACTTGCAATGATAGAAACGAAGACTATGCTTCATTTTTCATCGGAATAAACCTTATTTTTAAAATATTAAGTTCCAAAAACAAAAAGAAAGACGATAGAAGGAAAAATCTAAAGAAGGTTGTGCTCGCTAGTAGGCGAGCGGTAAAGTTGCTGAACCCTGGTAGTTCGGTTCGAGGTTCGAATACTGCGAAAAGTTTTACAGGAAATTGTCTACGTCGCAATTGAAACGGCAACCCTGAGCCGTGGCAACTTCACCCCATTGGCTAGTACAGTTACGCAAGCAACCAATAAACTATCGGCGACAAACAGACACTTAAGCCGCATATAATAAAGTTATTTATTTATTTCATTTCATTGATTGGGCTGATTGAGTTGATGGTTTCGTGGTTTTCGTCATACGTAACGTCTATACGAGCCAGTTTCCCTTAGAAAGTCCTCCACGAAAGCATCCCTTCCCTTAGGCAGTTAGCCCTCGAGGCTTTGCCATATTCTCATAAACCAAATCAAACCTATTTCATCAGTATTAAACACATGGTCAGCCAAATAACCCTTTATTTAAATAATATCACTTTTTTTTTTTGCTGGATCCTTATCTGCAGAGGCCATTTTCCCTTGCATGTCTATGTTGTCCAACGAATGGTGTTTTTGGAATTTTTCAAGTCAGCCATTGCTAGCCACAAATTTAACATTGGTTTCGTCAGCTGACGACTGTACCATTTGTTTTAAATAACCAAATATCTTTCAGGCTTTGTGTTTAAGTTCACTTTCACTTAAAGGCACGGCTTCTTGTTTATATCTTCTACCCATAATATAGTTAAGTGACGGAGGACGTGGGCACCACCCCTTTACCGTCATGATTAATTGGTTTAGCGCCGCGTCCACCCTTATCTAAAGCTAACCCATGTTAGGGCCACACGAGATCCACTCATAGGGCACATTGATTAGTGTTACAAGACAGATATTAAAAATGGTTACATCTGTGTGAACACAGTACTTATGAGTTATGAACATAACTTTAGCAAGTGACACATAAGATTACAATTCAATACCCTAGCAAGTAATTTTAGCAAGTTATATATAAAGTTTGCAATTCAATACATAAAGAAGATATATCATACATAATGATTACATTATACTATTGTAATTGATAATTGACGACATTGTCAACATGAATTTACTAATGCAAAATTCAACATTTAAACTCAGTATAAGAAAACCGAAGAGCATACAAATGCTTATATGTCATACATTGCCAACTTAAGATTTATAGTGGAGAAGAATAAAAATGCTTAGATCTGACATAAGTCTCTAATTATTTTGAATGTCATTGTTCACTTACATTACAGCTTACTACTAAAGATACAGTTATTATAATTAAATTGGATATTAATACAGTTAAATGAATAATTGCTCTTAGACTATAAATACACTATAAAAACATTAATTCTATGCAATTTCTAAAATGATTTAAAACAATGATTATATATGCGAATATTAAAACAATGATTCACTATAAATATACAATGATTCAATACTATTACTTAATAATGAATTAATGATAATACTATTCATATAATATAAGAACTTGTTTCGATTTTTTGAGTTGTAAGAAAAGTTCCGGATTTTTCTAACCGCGGTAGAGTGAAGACGCGTTGTACGAGGACTATCTGTATAACCAGTCATATTTATTATCTCATAGTCTTTGTGAACTCACATAAACTGCGCACAAAATTGTAAAATCATGTTCAATTGTCATTCATGTTGACTCTGTGGTATAATGTATCATTGGTATAGTGTATTGTTAAATTTACGGCTATGTTGTGTGCGGGTTCTTTGGTTGACAGATAACTTTACCGTGACTAGGAAAACAATCATTACCCTTGCGAAGTTTAAAGCCATTTTTTTTGTGAGTCAGGAACATTTTGGTAATTCTGAATTATGAATGGGGAAAATTTTACATTGATCCTCTGTTATAGAACATCTTTTCAGGCTGTTTTGGAATGCTCGTTTCATTAATGAGCTACGGAACTAATATTCTGTGACTGGTATCCATATCTTAGTGCAACATTTTTCAGACTGCCTAACAATCAATCTGATACTAAATAGTAGAAATGTCTTCCGAATTTTTTTCCTCGCAGTTCACAGTAATGTAAATTTACATTACGTTACTCTGTTTCGATATACTATATCATCTACGTCACATGCATTTGTTGCCATTCCAAGAAAGATAAGTTTTTTATTTTAACTTAATGCTTAACAAGTAATCCTTCCGACAGCGTTTTACACTCATGTCCATAAATTAAGGATAATGCAAAATCAGGCAAAGGAAGAGTTAGAATCAAAACAAATTTGACTTATTTGTAAAGCAAAATCAGGCAAAGGAAGAGTTAGAATCAAAACAAATTTGACTTATTTGTAAAGCTTATTTATTAAACAAAAGGTAAAGAGCAAAAAAAGATGCTATATGTTTAATATTATTAAATATATATATTACACCACTCAAAAAGCAATGCTCTCCGAAGTTCCGGTAGACATGTAGGAGGAGGTTGACGGCCTGCAACTCGTCGGCCAAGCATGTCTCACACGTCCTCTACTAGATTCAAGTCCGGTGAGAATGCTGGCCAGTCCATACGGGTTATATCCTCCGATTGAAGGCATTCGATTACGATGTTTGCACGGTGAGGAAGGGCGTTGTCATCCATAAACACAAATTGTGCGCCCATGGCGCCCCGAAACAAACGTACATGTTGTTCCAGAATAACGTCCCGATAGATTTGGCTTGTCATGGTTCCAATTTGAACATGCAGGTCAGTTCTGGAACCCAGAATAATTCCACCCCAAACGAGCACTCCTGTACCACCGTAATTGTGTCGTTCAATGATGTTTCCTTTGTGGTAATGGGTGCCTGGAGCTCTCCATATGAAAGTCCAGCGAGAATCAGACTGCAAGCTAAACCTGGACTCGTCGGAAAACATCACACAAGCCCACTGTCGCGGTGTCCACAATGCATGCTCTCTACTCCAGGCTAACCGCAGGCGACAGTGAGTTGCAGTAAGTGGAACGCATCTGACAGGTCTACGAGCATATAGACCGATCTGCCCTAAGCGTCTGTACACGGTCTGCCTTGAAATTGTCGTACCAGTGGCTGAAGAGAGCTGACGAGACAGGTCTGAGGCTGTGCTCCGCCTCTTTCTTTTGGCAGTAATTGCCAAATACCGGTCCTCATTCGGCATTGTAACTCTGGGGCGACCTGTGCTGTAACGTCTACTCACATTACCATCATCTTGGAATCGTTGCCAAAGCCTGGAGATGACACTCTGGGCAATTCCAAGTTCGTCTGATACTTCCAGTTGGTTACGCCCACATTCCAGACGACCGATAATTCTACCACGTAAAAAATCATCCAAATGCGTTCTTTGTGTCATAACTATTCGGTTATTGCACTGAAATGCTTATAAAGCGCCTGCGAACACTTTTACTTCTTTGCCTGTATTCCTTATATATCACTCTCTTACACTCTCGTCATTGTGACGTACCATCGGTGTCATCTGGTTACTTCCTGAAATTTGCATATGATTCTTGAAGATGTGTGTAGTGATTTTACAGGTGATATATTTATTTTAGAGTTCGATTTTCGCGTGACTTCGAATTATCCTTAATTTATGGACATGAGTGTAGTTCTACCAGGAGCAACATTTTTTAAACTATAAATGCAACTGCTTAATAAACTTTTATTCTTAGTAATTTTTATCTTTATTATAGTTTTTGATAATGAGCCTTACTGGCATATTTATTTAAATTGAATTTAACTGATTTAATTTATAGTATATCCACTCGATATTTCATAAGAATATTTACATCATTTTATGTAATGAACAGAAGATTTTCCTAATGCCATATGTTATGCAAGTTCCTGCAGAATAACCCTTTTGTTTATTAATATGCAGCCGATTTAGACTTCGACGGACAGGAAAACTCTATTTTCTTGACTAAAATGCTGGAAATGTTAAGCATTTCGGAAAGAATTAAATTTCTTTCTTTACAGCATTTAAATACGTAACACATGGACTGTATTCCTTCACTTTTATTTCATTACACTAATTATAAATATGATGTCAGCGATGAGAAATAATTGATACAAAATAAGCGAGCCATTCTACAAGGCTGTCACAAACACAATTCTATCAATCAATTATCTTGTTGCCACACATAAAGTTCAAAACTAAAGAAAGAAAAACAAAAGAATTTTACGCTGTTTGCAACAATAAAATGAAGCAAACGATACTCACATAAACAGCATTAGAATAATAAAAATGACATGCCTAAACTTATACACATTGTTCCTAATAAAATGTACGATCTATTCGTTGAATAAAGGTTATTCGAAGAGCAAATTTTGTTTAATGTTTTTATCATCAAAAGAGAAGCGTTATGCATGTTTGTAAGGATCTTAAGTTTTACTAACGTTTATTTTATTTTAAATCTTTACTATCACTTCTTATTTTCTACTTCCGGCCAGAATTATAAGCGTGAAGGAGTTTATGCAAAGTTGTCTGGCGAACG
The DNA here is from genome assembly GCF_044657685.1 of Stegodyphus dumicola. Lineage (NCBI taxonomy): Eukaryota > Metazoa > Arthropoda > Arachnida > Araneae > Eresidae > Stegodyphus > Stegodyphus dumicola. The sequence continues at coordinate 179,160,136 of NC_140776.1, read as the reverse complement.
CCAAGTATTTAAGTGTGGCCTTTTTGCCAAGCAGAAGAGAGGAAGCAGTGAGTTCGAAGCAGGCCGCTTACCTTAGAAGTTACGCAGTTGCTATTTGCCTTCCAGGCCAGAGGTTTTAATCCTCTTGATAAATTAAACGTATTGTAGTGTTCACAGTCTCTGTGCTACATACGCTTCCTGTTATTATAAGGCCAATCTTATTCTAAAGTTAAATTAGAGTTTAGTTTTATTTTGATATCTTTTACGTTAGACCCCGAGTGGAGGGTCATTGTATTCCGAAGTACGGAAGTCATTGTATATAAAGAAAAATAAAGGGTCTTGTATACCCTTCGTCTGTATCCTGTCTACTTACTACAATTAGTGAACATAGCTTTAGTAAGCTCTCTGTTCTAGTCAGGTCATTGTATGTTTCCGAAGAAGGTAAGAAGAAGCATTGAACCTGATAGTGGCGCCCGACGAAGAATAACCATGGCCGAGTTTCAGGAAGAACCTGTGCTGCCTGCAGAAACGGCTCAGAATCCAGAAATGCCAGCTGCCGCCCTGGAAGGATTTGGGTACATCGTCCAGACCATGCGCGCTTCGATGAAACCAGAAGCAACGTTTAATGGAAACTCACAGGTAACCAGTTTTTTGGAAAAATTGGATGACCACTTCATGCTCTACCCCGTGCACGAGTTTCAAAAAGTTACCTTAGCTACCAGCGCTTTGAGGGGCCAAGCGCTTAACTGGTTCAAATGTATCGGCAGAAGACTCTTGGGTCAAGCAGGAAGTCCCACCTATACTTACGAAAATTTCAAGACTGCCCTACTAAAAGCCTTCCCTGTTGTAAGGGATCGTGCGAAATTAGAAACAGAACTTTTCAGTATATATCAACAAAGAATGGAAACCCTCTCGAGCTTTATTTTAAGAAAAATTCACGTTTTCAAGCTCTTGTATGGAAACCGTCCGGATCCTGAAATAATTCAAGTGATTTTGCCGAGGTTACTACCCCAAGTGCAAGACTTTATTGAATTACGAAATCCGACTACACTGGAAAATTTATTTGAGCTAGCAATGCAGTTTGAAAGTAGAAGAACGGCGGACGTCGAAAGAAGACGCCAATATCAACAGCGAAACCAATTTGGTACGCCAAGACTACAGCAAACTCAAGCACATGGCTACGGAGAAAAAGCGAATCAGTGGGCAAGGAAACCCGAGCATTCAAAAACAGCCGGCGAACGTCGACAGTTCAATAGCAACCCAGGAAAAAAGTCTCAAGGCCAGTGGAGAAAGAAGGAAAGCACCGAAAGGAAAAATAATTTAAACTAAAACGGATTTCTGCTGACGAGAGGGTGCGGAAATCCGAAGGCCACAAAACCCCTCTTCCTACAAGTTAAATACAGTAATGGTGAAAAATTTAACTCTTCCGAAGATTGAAGTCTTGGTAAATAATATCCCGGCCACCGCACTCCTGGATACCGGCGCGCAGTGTTCCTGTGTGGCAGAAGTCTTTTTTAGAAAGTATTTTCGCAAATACCGCATATATAATGCGGATAATACAACAGTATTAGCGGCGCAAGGAGAACAATGTAAGTGCGTAGGTAAAGTACCTTTGTACATCCGTATCAAGGACGAACAAGTAAAGGTGATGTTTTTTATAGTAAAGAATTTGCAAGCAAATTTAATCCTAGGAATAGACTTTCTTTCAGACGCACAAGCTACACTGGATTTTAATGCAGCGTCCCTTAAGCTGACGATGAAACCAGTGCGTGTAGAAAAGGTTGAACCGCCAAGGTTAAATCTTGACCACCTGCCTAATGACGAGCAAGATAGAATCCGACAAGTGGTAAGTGAATTTTCTTCCTTATTTAGTGATATTCCAGGATTTACTCAGGTTACTAACCATAGTATTGACACCGGAGATGCATTGCCGGTTCGTCAAAAACCATACCGGTATGATAAGAATAAGGAAAAAATTATAGAATGGCATATTACCGATATGCTACGTAAAAAGATCATAACGCCTATCTCAAGTAGTTATGCTAGTCCGGTGGTTTTATGTAAGAAAAATAATGATTATCCTTTGGAGCATCCAAAAAGGTGGAGATTCGCTATTGATTACCGTAAATTAAATTCCATAACGAAATATCCGGTATATCCGTTACCGATCATAGAAGAAATTTTAAGGAACATAAAATCAACCAAATTTATGACGACTTTAGACTTAACGAATGGTTATTTTCAAATAGGGGTCAGGCCTGAGGACGTGCCTAAGACTGCTTTTATAACCAAGTCTGGCACTTATGCATTTTTGCGAATGCCGTTTGGCCTTTCAGGCGCCCCAGCAACATTTCAGCGATGCATGGACATTGTGTTAAGACCTGTTCTTGGAAAGTCCACATTTATCTATTTAGATGATATCATTATTACTAGTGGTAATCTCGACCAACATATACAGGATTTAAGACAGGTGTTTTCTTTATTAAATGAGGCCGGTCTAAAAGTTAATGTCGAAAAGTGCAAATTTGCAGCCCCTGAATTAAAATATTTAGGTTACAAAATATCGCAAAAAGGGATCGAGACAGATGAATCAAAAATAATCGCTGTACAAAAGTATCCGACTCCAAACACGGCAAAGAAGCTCTCTTCTTTTCTAGGACTTTGTTCATATTATAGGTCCTTTATAAAAGATTTTGCGGCTATCGCTGAGCCATTGTTAAAATTAAAAAGGAAAAAGGCAAGATTCTCGTGGACTGCCGAAGCCAATAGTGCTTTCGAAAAATTAAAACAAGCATTAACGCAAGCCCCTGTGTTGAAATTTCCTGAAAAGGATGAAAATTTAGAAATTTCAGCGGATGCTTCGGATTATGCGGTAGGAGCGGTACTTTCGCAAAATCAGCATCCCGTGGCATTTTTTAGCCGAACTTTAAATCAAACACAAAGAAACTATTCCGCGACCGAGAGAGAGGCACTTGCAGTTCTGTTAGCAGTGCAAAAGTTCCGAGTCTATTTTGGAAAGGCGCCGATAACAGTATATTCTGATCATGCGGCGGTAACTAGATTGTACTCAGGGAAAAATTTATCCCCAAGGTTAATAAGATGGGCACTCAAGCTGCAAGAATATAATCTGGTAATCAAGCATACCCCCGGAAAGGAAAATATCGTAGCAGATGCCCTATCACGAATTAAATTAGACGAACAGGGTAATACCGTAAAAGTTGCAATGCTGACAGCGTGTACAATAAATTCCCGAGAAGCTGTAATAACCGAACTGGGTAAGGATCCTGAGTTTGGAAGTATTTATGAGTATTTGAAGGATCCTGAAAATTTTAGCCACCAAGATATTGTGGCGATAAGAAATAGGGCGGCCCATTACGAACTAATAGATGGTCTATTATTCTACACAAAAACTACGAATTCCAACAACGAATTTCGACCTGTTATCCCAGCTAGTCTTAGATTAAATATCCTGCAAGAGCTCCATGACAGCCCTTTAGCTTCTCATGCTGGTATTCGAAAAACTATCCAACGCGTACGCGAGGCAGTCTACTTTCCTGAACTGCAAAAGTTAACAAGGGCGTATGTCCAGTCCTGCCCAACATGTCAAGCCGTTAATTATATTAATTTCCGCCCGGCCGGGTTTCTAAATAGTATTAAATCCGAATTTCCAAATGAAATAATCGGCATCGATTTATTGGGCCCTTTCCCAAAAAGTCAGTTAAATAAAAATCGCTATCTCCTTGTTATGGTTGATCATTTTAGTAAATGGACCGAAATTGTTCCCTTAAAACGAGCCTCCGCGAAATTAGTTACTGATTCTATTTTAAATAAATATATTTTAAAATACGGGGCGCCCCTAAAAGTTATATCGGATAATGGTCCTCAATTTGTAAGTAATATATTTGAAGACATGTGTCAAAAACTGGGCATACGTCATTTAAAAATGGTCCCGTATCGGCCGCAATCAAATATAGCGGAACGGGTCAACAGAAATATAGTGAAAATTATCCGTAGTTATGTTAAAAATTTTCATAAAAGCTGGGATAACTATGTCAATGAATTTGCTTTCGCCCTTAGGACCGCAAAACATGATACAACGGGCAAAACTCCTGCTGAGTTATTTCTAGGCAGAAAGGTTATAACACCGTTAGATAAACTATTTTATGTGCAACAAAGAGCCCCAGAATTTAAAATGGGTGATATAGAAAAACTAATAAAAGAAGCAAAAAAGAATACGGAAGTAGCACAAAGAAAACAGAAGTTATACTATGATCTGAAACGACGGGGAGTAACTTATAAAGTAGGGGATGAAGTTTTAAAAATTAAGCATTCACTTTCTTCAGCACCAGAAGATAAAACTGCCAAATTTTTTCCACGCTTTGAAGGACCATATGTTATAGAAAAAATAACTCACGCTGTTGTAGTGTTAAAGGCAAGAAATGGTGAAACCTGTTCCGCAAATATTGATCAAATTAAACCCTACTTCGATCGTAATAAAATGAAAATCTTTTCAGATCTTTTGCAGGATCCGGTACGGCAGACACCGCAGGTACAAGTTCCAGAGGTGGGAAAACGACAAGTACAAGGGCAAGCCAATGAGAGACAGAAGCAAGTGAAAAGAAAATTGCCCCGCGGAAAAACTGAAGGTAAAAAGAAAAAGAAGCCGTTCCACCGTCCAGAAAACAGAGTTCACGAACATCCCCAGAATGAAGAAGGGAGAAGGACGACGTATGTGGAAAGGACCGGGAGAAAGGACGGCAACTATAACCCGGCTGTGAAACGGAAGATTGACTCATCCGACAGAACTCTCCGCAGCAAAAGTCGCCGAACTGCGGAAGGGCCATCAGCGGCGGAGGTAAAAGTACAAGAAAAATTTGAACGGCCAACAACGAGGTCCAAGCAGGATCACGACAGAAGTTTCCCGGTTCCACCAAGACCAGCTGCCTTCAAACGGCCAAGACCACAAGCAGAGGACAGAAGGAAGATGTTCAAGGGTGGCCGTAGTGGTGAAAAACGGAAGCTTCCAGAGGAAAGCACTGAAGGGCGAGCCCGTACAAGAAGGAGGATCAACCAAGCTACTATCAGCTATACCTTTAAAGACTGGGCCCAGAAAAGGATGTCTGAATATTACAAAGATAAGTAAAATTTTATGTTACTTTACAAACTTAAGTTAATCTTTCATTCTTACTGCAAGTGGCAGATTTCAAGAAGTTTTACCTCATGCGAGGTCTACCTTTATCGCCAAAAGGGCGAGAAATGAGTTGTGACCGATTTTCTTATTATGTTTTTCAATTACTCGCGCGTAAAACTAAAGTTGATGTATAATAGCGTTGTGTAAAGACTTAAATATTGTAAAAAGTTATTGTATAAATTTTATTTAAAACATTCTAGCAAGAAAGAAGTTTTAGTCTGAAAGACTTTTTGAAATGTAGTATTATTTCAATGTAGAAAGAATTGGCACTTGCTTTGAAAAGAATAGAAGTTAACAATGTACTACTAATGTATGTTTTCAAATGTGTAAAATTAACGGCATGTTGATATGTTCTTGTGTACATGTGAACTGTTATTTTGAATGTTAAGAAATACCGTGATATGGTAAAAGTGAAAGTAATGTTAAAAATTTGTTATTCGTGTGACTGTAAAGATTAAATCATGACGAATATATGTTAAAGGTTGAATGATGTAGTTAGGCTCTCTGACGCTACACTTTAGAGTTAGCCACTTTCAGAATAGTACCTCAGGGTCTAGAGTTGAAATTAGGGTGTGTTAAGAGGTCTCGTATGTTGAATTTTAACACGTTAGTGTTTTGATTGTAGGAGGAAGTGTGGCACACGTATACAGTAACACATTCGTGGTTGGTGTTCTTTTACAACACATGTCAGAGAGCACGGGGAGAGATAATTAAAATAGTCATGAATGAAATAAGAATGTTAAGAAAAGTATATTCTATATGTTATTTGCAATGTCATTCTGTAACATTTCATTAAACTAGTTTTCCTTCCAGATCTCTGGAAGGAACCAGAATTGAATAAAGCTCCTGTTTAGATGCAGTACAGATGAAAAAGAAAAAAAAAGATTGTTGTATATCCCGGGAGCTACTATTGTAACAAATTTCTTTCTTTTAAATTTTCTAGTTTCTAGCTAAGTTATGATTGTAAAAGGTTGGCCTCGTGTTAGTTTTTAGAGTTAAAAGTTTTCAACAAGGTCGTTTTAGACCTCAGTTTCAAACAAATTAACTCTGGCGGGAAGTATGTAAGGATCTTAAGTTTTACTAACGTTTATTTTATTTTAAATCTTTACTATCACTTCTTATTTTCTACTTCCGGCCAGAATTATAAGCGTGAAGGAGTTTATGCAAAGTTGTCTGGCGAACGCCAAGTATTTAAGTGTGGCCTTTTTGCCAAGCAGAAGAGAGGAAGCAGTGAGTTCGAAGCAGGCCGCTTACCTTAGAAGTTACGCAGTTGCTATTTGCCTTCCAGGCCAGAGGTTTTAATCCTCTTGATAAATTAAACGTATTGTAGTGTTCACAGTCTCTGTGCTACATACGCTTCCTGTTATTATAAGGCCAATCTTATTCTAAAGTTAAATTAGAGTTTAGTTTTATTTTGATATCTTTTACGTTAGACCCCGAGTGGAGGGTCATTGTATTCCGAAGTACGGAAGTCATTGTATATAAAGAAAAATAAAGGGTCTTGTATACCCTTCGTCTGTATCCTGTCTACTTACTACAATTAGTGAACATAGCTTTAGTAAGCTCTCTGTTCTAGTCAGGTCATTGTATGTTTCCGAAGAAGGTAAGAAGAAACATTGAACCTGATATGTTCACGACAGCATTTCGTAGCCTGAGGCAAAATCAAAATAAATCTATTCACCAAAGCTTTTATTGATGATTTTTTGAAGTCTTTTCTCGAATTCTTGAGCGTAGAAACTTATTAAGCCGTCGTTTATAAAAGAATTTTCGAGTACAGAGAGAACAATGAGGCTTGTATTACCTATAATTTAGAAGTTTGAAATAGTTAAAAGTTCTTAATATACTTTTTAACATTTACAATTAAATTTATTTAACGCTGGAAGTCTGAAATTAGTCGAATCTGTTGTTTAATAAAAAATAAATGCGTCTTTATTCTTATGTGCCTCTTTTAGGTATTAGCACCATTTTTTAATGCAAACAGTATTATTTGGATATAGAAGGATATACTATAAAATGTCAAAACATTTTTTTAAATAAAGCTATTGAAAGCAGTTGGATATTTATTAGTTTGATTGCATAATTTGTGATATTTTGGGGTTGTCCAATAAATACTTTGTGTCTGCTATTATACCTGTTCTCACAGAAACTCGGCAATATTAACCCTTAGCGCTCCGCATGTTTTTGTATCACTGCCTGCCAGCAACTCCAGCACATTTTCGCAGGATCAGGTGTTGCTGCATAAATCTCTTTATTGTAAATATTTTACCAAAGAAAGGGATGTGACTATTCTCCTTAACTGACCAATAATCCGCCAGGGGTGTCTTACCCATATTGATAATAACTCCATTAAAAGCCCAAAACTCATCCTCTTCCACCGCACGCCACGTTTATCAAATAGAATTACTAGATATTTCTTTATTCTTTAGAACATTTTCTGCGTAATTGTTGGTTTCGTTTATAATTTCATTTACCAGTTCGTTTGCGAAAAATAATTTGAAATATTGTGTCGGCTGTACAATATTTGTAGGAATTTGTGGTCCAATGACCTTTGGCGATACACTAAAATGTATTCTATCCGGAATATCTAATTCTTCCGTGACATCGCGCCATTCATCTAAGTCTTCCGACGACTCTTCGCTTTCACTTTCAGTAACTACCATTCGTCGCCTCTTTGGTAGTATAATTACGGAACCACTACTTGAAGTGTCAGAATTATAATCAACATTGTTTTCCACAATATCTTCTCACATTTTCACTGTCACTATATTCTCATCCCAATAATTATTTTTCTCCATGTTGCTAACCATAAAATGGGTCATATAATGTTTCAATCGTAACAGTAGCGAGACTGAGCACGTTTTAAGTATAAATAACAATTGCCAACGCCGACAATTCGGTAACATCTTAAGCCTAATCATGCTAAAAACTTTGGGCTTCGCAGCGGAGCCTACGGAGTTAAGGAACAAATGATGGACGGCTCTGTAGTGGAGCCAGCGGAGCGCTAAGGATTTTTTACTCTTAGTGCTCCGTTGGTTCATAATCACGAGTCTGACTCGTGGTAAAGAATCTGTCATAAACAAGAGCCACGAGTCTGACTCATGGTGAGGAATTTGTGCATAAAATGCCGCGTATTATTATTAGAACAAGCAATTATTTTTGCCAACTGATCAATTCATTATGATTACACCCTAGACGTCTTAAAATTACTATTTGTATTTAAACATTGTTAATTATTTCACAATTCCTTTCATTACACTGAAATATATACGTCATGAAAAGTATACATTTTGCGCCAGTTCGGGTACACGGCTGAACAGATGAATGGCACGACGCGCGACCGACTTTCTTGTTTACTATAGCTCGCGCATTTGGCAGATATCGTGTAGGCTAAGGGGTTAAGGCCATAAATATATAACAAGGTGAAAAGTTGTAATACGTGTTATTTCTATATTTGACAACTAACGAAGTTATCGTGAAAGACTGGGAGGTATCTTAGGTTTAACTCTTATAGTACCGAGTCGTGTTTTTTCTAGTTTTTCTCAATATGTAAAATAATACACGAAAACATCTCTTTAGAAGCAGAAGGCTTTTGAATGCCTTACCATTGACGGTAAACGGGAATAAACATTGCTGGTTTTCAAACTCCAGACCTTTCCACTGCTAGTCGGACATGCTTTCCAATTATACCATGAAGGTAGGGGAACAATAACAACATTTGGGCATTCCCCGTTCCATGACACTGATCTCACTAAGGGTCCGCTCCCCATTTGGGGCACGTCGTGGAGGTTCAACCTCCACTATTACCCCTCCAGAGGAGTGGCGCACCACCTGGAAATACTTTGATCTCCAGGCAGCACTGGTCGTCAATTGCTACCTGCCAGTCGCATGGGCGAGCCCGTCGCAGAAGGCCGTTACCCAGCATACCGGGGGTGGGGGTAGCACCTCCGGCTACCTTATTGGCCGGCCAATAAGTGACCTTTCCCAGGGCCTTCAGAACCACCAAGTTCATAAATTTTATACCCCCGCGGCCGAGACTGCCTAGGTACGGATCCTAGCCAGTAGTTTCGCGGAATTCTCTACGTCGACCCCAGCGGCATAAGGGCAGACCGCACATTCAGTTGATCAATGTTAAACGGATTTTGCGTACTGCGCATGCTCAGAAGAGAATTTGGCGCTATTACGACCTTTGGCACAATTCTATAAGAAGATAAATGCGGTGTATGGTTGATATTCTGTTATCTGAGCGTAAAACAGTTCGGGGTTTTAAAACTTGTTACTCAGTAAGTCAGCTTCATTACTTAGAGTGTAAATATCGATTGTAAACTACGCAAATTTTTGTTTAAGAAGGATTACAAAACAGGAAACATTACAAGATATAATTAGCTGAATGTGTATTGATTATATTTCTGAGGAAAAAAAGCAACTGATTATTTACTATATATTCCATTTGTTCCACTTTAACAAATTAATTAAAGAATAAATCCAGTTTAAATTACTGAAGTATTGTCCAAGAAATTATTATCATGTTTATGATCAAAATAAACCACAATGAAATGAAAACGAAGCAACAATTAAGCATAAACAAATTTCCGTAGTACTGCAATTGTAAACAGTCGATAAGACCTATATTGACGAACAGGCTTGTGTAGGGTTGCTTATGTTTAGTCGCCAGTATTTTCTCCCACGCCAACGGTACAACATTGAGCATGCGCAGTAAGCGAAATTCGTTAACACTGGTCAACTCAATGTGCGGTTTGCCATTACGCACCTCGGGGGGGGGGGAGAAGGTACGAGAAGAAAAAAAAATTCTCCTCCACTAAAAATGTATCTGGAGAAGTCGAGGGCTAGTTGTTAACCCCGATGATGATGAATTACCATCCACCACCTTCTGTTTCGGGCGCCATTTGTAGAGCGATTTTAGAATTTCTTCAAGCCGGGAACATGAAGAGTCAACATTGCTCTCTTCAGAATTTGAATTCCAGACCTTCCGATTTTTAGCCAAATATGGTTTCTTATTATACCACGAAGGCACACAGTAAGGAAGGAGAAAAATCTTATAACGTCAGACGGAATATTGCTTTTAAGCACAAACTTAAAAGGCTTGCTGGCAGCATGAGCCAGAGATGTGTTACAGGGGTTGGCGAGGCGGATCGCACCCATTTCTTTGTTGCTACGGTATCTGCATATTCTACTTTATTACTCCTCAAGACACAACATAACCGTCGATGCAAAGAATTTTATTATAACTTGTATTATAACTGGCATCGAATTTTGTAAAAAAAACTAAAGTGAGGCTAAGTCGTATATCAGGAGATCAGTAAAATCTCTTTTTTTCTATTCCTTATACAAAACCGGCCTCACCAGCGGCCGAGCGGTAAAGACGCTGAACACTGTTAGTTCGGTCCGAGGTTCGAATCCCACGAACGGGCTGCCTGCATGGACGTTTTCGTGGTTTTCCCCATGTGTAACGTGTATACGAACCAGTTTCCCTTAGAAAGTCCTCCCCGAAGGCATCCCTCCCTTTAGGCAAATAGCCCTAGTGTGCTTTGCTATAATTGAATAAACCTAACCCCTTATTCAGAAGTCAAACAACAAAAATCAGTGTAATATTTTCAAAATTTTTACCGGACTAGTTTCGATGGTTTTACCGAACCACTATCCTCAGCTGCAAAACCGCAAATGAACAAGATAGGAAATAATGATTAGATAAGAAAGCCTGGACAAGAATAAGCAAGTGGCGCCCTCTGTTGGTGAAACCAGAACTAAAACATAATTTCTTTAAAGGCCGAAGGCAAAGATGGATTGGAATTAGGATCGTTAACTAGAACAGAAAGATTTTTTGGAATGTGAAATGCCTCTAGAAAATCCAGTTTTCCAATGGAAGATGTTTTTGAATAATTTTGTTGTTTGACTTCTGAATTAGTATTTATTCGGCGTGTTATTGTGTCTTAACTAACCCCTTATATAAAAACCTTTTCCCCATCCAAACAATATTTTATTTAAGTACTTAATCATTCTTTCTTACAAAATTTCTCGCAGAAGCTTACACGCTGATGAGCACCATAGTTAAGAAATATACATTTGATGAAATTTCAGTAAATTAAAAATTAATACTTGATTTATATAAATAAACTGTTACTGAGAAGTTGATAAATTGGTTTTGCAGAGATCCTTGCAAATTTTAAGAGAAGAAAAAACATGAAAGGGCACGTTTTGACTAGCTAAAGCAACTATTTGTAAAAATGTCATAAATATTTTGAGAGAGAATAGGTTAAATCTAAATATTTACCGCTATTATATTGCTTTCTGGTAAGAGCTTGTGATGATAAAGTGAATAAATGAAATGCTAAAATCTGAATGATCATGAATAATGAAAACACTTAGAACTGAATTTTTAATGTAATTTGAAAGGTGACTTTAGCAGATATATCAAGATTTTGAAAATAACACAATTAATTCAGATTGTTTGACGGGACGCTAATCTCATGTAAAATATTCAGCATAATGAAAGGCGAAAAAATCATTATGCATAATGTGGGGGGGGGGAAACGTGTTTTTAAACACTTTATAGGCAACCGTTTCGAAATTGTATTGTGTTCAGTTAGTGAATTTTTTATCCTTGCATAGTAAAAAGCATTGTTACTTCAAAGACAAATTGTTTTGTAAATCTTGAGCTCAAATTAACCAATGAAATCAGTGACAATTATATCTTGTATAATTAAGTCTTTCATTATTGAACAGGTAATCCATTGTCATATCTTGAATAATTAAGTACTTCATTATTGTACAGGTCTTCAAGTATCGTTAATTTATGATGACATAATATCATAAAAATATAGAAGAGAGTTTTACATTAATTTTTAATGTTATTTCTCCCACCTCCTTGGCGTACCTTCGTGGTGTAGTGGTTCTGAACTCTGGGCCGGAATTCCAGAGGTCCGTGGTTCGATTCCCTGCAAAGGCGTTGCTAATTTTTCATCTTGCTTGCTTCCATAAAAAAACTAATGGTGACTCTACAGTGGCGCCCGAACTAAAAGGGTGTTGGATGATGATTCTCATCACCAAGGAGTTGGCGAATGTGTCCCCTAAAAAACCCCAATCGACCTTTAAAAGAGGGAGTATATAAGGTATTTCTCCCCTCTTCTTAGCAAGCCTTCGTGGTGTAGTGGTCTGCACGCTCAGCGCGTTTGAGAGGCTCGCGGTTCGATTCTCGGCGAAGGCGTTGCTAATTTTTCATCTTGCCTGCTTTCATAAAAAAAAACAAAAAACCTAATGTCTCTACAATATTACTACTGATATTTATATTTTATCAAAACGTAAGTTGGATTCAAAATTTTTAAATTAATTTTTTCTTTTTATTTAATACTTTATCGGATGATATTAGAATAATGGGTCTAATTTTGAGAATTCTGAAGAAAGTCGACTCAAAATGAAATTCCACGCGTGAGAAAAGGATTTTGAAGTTATATTTTTACATAAACACTTTATGCCTAACTATACATTGATCGATCTTGAAGACCATAATATAATTTTAGTTTCTAAGAAAGATAGGCACCATGTTTAAAACTTAATGCTCTGAAGTCTTTCCAGTATCGCTTCTGTAATCCTTTATTTGCACTGAGAAAATCGAGGTATAAGGTATTTCTCCCACTTTCCTAGCGTTCTTCGTGGTGTAGTGGTTCTGCACGCTGGGCCGGTATTCCAGAGGTCCGTGGTTCGATTTTCGGCGAAGACGTTTGCTATTTTTATCTTGTCTGCCTTAAAAAAAAAAAAAAAAAAAAAAAAAAAAAAAAAAAAAAAAAAAACCTAATGGCTCTACAAGTGGCGCCCGAACTAAAAGGGTTGTGGATGAGGATTCTCCGCACCCAGGATTTGGCGACTAGGTCCCCTAAATCCATAGTCGCCCTTTAAAAAAGGGAGTATATAAGGTATTTCTCCCACTTCCCTAGCGTGCCTTCGTGGCGTAGTGGTTCAGCACGCTGGGCCGGTGTCCGCCGATAACATAGCGGACGAAAACGTCGCGGAGAAAACAACGCAAGGCAAAAACATCGTGGAAGAAAACATCGCAGTTATAAAACATCGTGGTACAAAACATCGTCGGCGAAAATAAAGCGGTTCAAAAACGTCGCAGTTTGAAAACATCGTCCTCGAAAATATCGTGGTAAAAAATAAAGTGTCTACAAATCATCGCATGACGATAACATCACAGACATGCTTTTTTCAGGTTTTAATAACTGTAAATGGATATTCCCATAATGATTTGTGAGCGCAAGTATGAAGAAGGATAATTTTTACTTTAACATTTTTTTTATTAACTAATAAATTTTTGCTGAAAAGGTAAGAAGGAAACTTAAGCATAGAAAATTAAATGCGACTTATAGATTATACTTTTCACGAAAAATTACCAGTAAAAACTTTATAAATAATGATTTATTAATGGTAATTATGTATTATTTAAGGGGACTCGTACACCTTAAAACCCATATGATCTTCAAATGTGTGACTGTTGCAAGAAATGGGATAACTTATTTATTTTAAAAACATTTACTTCGAACTTTTTTGCAGCTGACTACATAATATAGCTGCTTTCTGAAATAGTGATCAGAAAGTTTGTGTTGCCACAAATATTTTTATAATTTAATCCGCTTTGTGACAAAAGTTTTCGTCATGTTTCCACCTTGCCAGCACAGTTTAAAACATTCTGTCGCATAATTAAATTCCATATTTAATATGCAGCATTCATAACATTTGAGAACTACTGTGAAACAAAAAATTCTAAGAAATTCATGTTAAATTTTTATTTTGCTTGGAGTTGAGTTTATAAAATGTATTTTATTAAAAACGTCTGTAATATTTTCGCGCATATTTTTTTTAATACTACAATATTCATCAAATTTTTGGTTCAGTTAGAAAATAGTGCCCATATAAAGAATTCCATTAAATTTTAAGTATGTATCATTAGCCATTTTAAAATATCATGCGCGCAAGGTGGAACCATGAAATATTCGTGGCAACACAAATTTTCTGTTTATTAGTTTCTAAAGCAGCTTTATTATGTAGTCAGCTGTAAAAGGTTGGAAGTAATTGCTTTTAAAATAAATAAATTATTCCAATTCTTGCAACAGTCACATATTCGAAGGTCATAAGGGGTTTAAGGTGTATGAGCCCTCTTAAGGTGATAGTCTATAGTAAGGTTGCAGTGAAAGACGTAATGATCTATTGTGCCTTCATTCCCACAGGTACAGAGATTTGTGTGGTGAAGTCCGAATCTATGAAGGTATTCTGTAAATGGACTATGAGCTGTTAGGAAAAATGTAATGTTGTTTACCATGAGATGTTAGGAAACATGTACTGTAGGAAAAAAGTAATGTTGTTGGTATTAAGAGGAGCCCCCCGGGGGGGTACGGGTCTGATGGTCTCCCTTCCCTTCCACCAAACCATACGAGATGACTTTTGGCTCGCCGCATATTTAGAGTGCCGCCATGCCGCACCAACACCATACATTTACAAACGCGTTATTACAATCGTGGTCCTTCGCAATGCAACACAGGCCCTCCAGCGGCCGAGCGGTAAAGTCGCTGAACACTGGTAGTTCGGTCCGAGGTTCGAATCCCGCGAACGGGCTGGCTGCATGGGTGTTTTCGTGGTTTTCCCCATGTGTAACGTGTATACGAGCCAGTTTCCCTTAGAAAGTCCTCCACGAAGGCATCCCTTCCTTTAGGCAGATAGCCCTAGTGTGCTTTGCCATAATTAAATACACCACCACCACAACACCACCGCAATGCAACACAAATGGATCTAGTGTGAATTCTGATGCGTGGCGTCGAGAATGACTGTCAAGTGTTTCCTGAAGATTTCTCTTAATAGATAGGCTGTTGGTTAAATAGACAGCCTTTGGTTGTTTTATCAATTAAATTAATTTTACTTCCGGGAGGAATTGTTTCCTGTAGAATTATAATTATTAATGCAAGCTTGGAACGTAATCTTAATTCCGGAATAAGCATTAAAATCCCATTATTTGACGAGAAATCTTGATATATGTTCTGTATTTTAATGTATGTGCCTACCCTAAATTCGTCGTTTTAATAAAAAGTTTCGAAAATTGTTTTATTTATTCATTTTATAGGCCATACATTTAGGTTACCAAAAATGCTTTATTTTTGTTTTTACGATAACTAGAAGAAAAGTTATAGTATAAAAAAAAAACCGGAAGTGAATTTTTGGATACCGGAAGTTGGCATTTAAATGCTCCTAAAAATGTAAACAATAAGTTTAAACAACTATTTTCTAATTATTAAACACTATAAAAGCTGTAAAAGCAACACATCTTTCACTGTGTGACACTTTTCTGATAAAATGCCTACATGGGAAGACTCAGAGCAATAATGAGTGTTTTAATAACCTTTTGAGGACTATTTTACCTAAAGAAACATTTGTCCAACTGAAAAACATTGCTTTTAGGTGCACATATTGCTGTATTATTATTTAATTCAAGATATTTAGGACTTTTACCTATTTTCAGATATATAGAAATAGAAATTAATCCCATTATGCTTGAAAGCTACATGGGAATAGACAAACAGCGAATTCAGAAATCGAAACGCCAATCTCTACAAGCAACAAAGCAATCCAGAAAAATGCTAAAAGAAAGTCAAAATTAGTTAAGAATGAAGTAAAAGAGGGCCTAACATACAAATACGGCGAGTTTTAAAGGTCTAAAGTGACTACAAAATTTTTGTGCTGTATTAAAATCTTTAAATGCATTTTCTGAGAAATTGTGTTTTCCTTTACTTTTGATTGCAATTACGTTAATTTCTCAAATGAAATGCAATTTTGCCAAAATATTTTATTCATCGTTAGCTGTGTTCTGTAGCAAAACCTGACCTCTTTGTATTTATTGATTGATTTTATTGACAGTATTTTGAAGAAAAGAGGATTTTTTGTTTTAATTTTGAATTTTTGTACTAAGTTTTGAATATTTCAAAAAATTTTATAAGTACAGCAAATCTTTTGCTACAGAACACAGGTACGTATGTTATTTACAGGGGTTGGACAAAAATATGGAAACACCTTTAAAAAGACATGTTTCTTTGCTTAATATGGTGTAGGAAACCCGTTGGCATCCAAAACAGCTTGCAGTCTTCTCGGAATGGATAAATACAGTTCCTGTATGTTTGACAAGGGAATATTATACCATTCTTCCTGCAAAACGGTGGCAAGTTCAGATAACGATGTTGGCGGTGGATAACGAGAACGCACTTTCTGTTCCAATGTAGACCACAAAGGTTCGATAATATTCAGGTCTGGTGACTGTGGTGGCCAGGGGAGATGGGACAACTCATCCTCGTGCTCAGAAAACCCGTCCTGGACAATGTGAGCTGTGTGAACAGGGGCTTTGTCGTCTTGGAAGACACCATCACCACCGGGGAACAAAGTTTGTACCATGGGATGAAGTTGATCGGTCAAAATGTTCACATAAGTCTTGGCAGTCATGTGCCCTGACACAGTTATCATGGGGCTAGCAGAGAACCACGATATGGCTGCCCAAACAATAACAGAACCCCCGCCATGTTTCACTCTTGGCAACAAGAAGTTTGTATTATAGGCTTGAGATGGCGTTCTCCAGACGTAAACTCGGCCAAAAGTGGGCAACAATGTGAAAGAAGACTCGTCAGACCATATTACTCGCTTCCACTGCTCTATAGTCCAGGCTTTATGATTTAAACACCCCCTTTTCCTGTTACGGGTATTAGCATCACTGATGAGTGGCTTCTCAATTGCAGCACGGCCAGCAATTCCCTGTTTATGAAGCTCCCTTCTAATTGTTTTGGTACTCACAGGGTTCGGTAACACAACATTCATTTCAGCAGTAACTTTTGCAGCTGTGGTCTTCTTATTTTTCGTCACAATTGCCCTTAATGATCGTCTGTCACGATCACTCAGGACACACTTTGGTCCGCGCTGTGATTTAGCAGATGATGTTTTTCCGCTTTTCAAATATGCGGAATAATTCCTCGATACAGTACCTCTTGAAACACTAAACACCTCGGCTACCGTGCTTACGGAAGCACCTACTATATGTGCTCCAACAATTTGTCCACGTTCGAAGTCTGTTAACTCTGACATAATGCAATGACAACCTCACATAACAGTACTCCGACAGCAACTGAACTGTTTAGCACATTTACGAAGTTGTATAGGTGGCGTCAGTAGTCAAAAACGCCAGCGCCACCAACATATTTCATTAAAATCAATCTTTCTTTTCAAACATGCATTTCACAAGGTGTTTCCATATTTTTGTCCATCCACTGTATATACTGTGTAAAGATTATTGAAGTTTATTCATTAGAATCTATTATAGGAGATCTGGCGTAAATGAAAATTTTCACTAATAGTTTACTAAATATTGCTTATATTTAAAATATTGCTTATATTAAAAAAATGTTTTATAAAATCCCATTTAAATTCATAGTTTTATACCCTATCTTACTCAAAAACATTTGTGTTTAATTAAAATTTTATGTATTTAAAAAAAGTGCTTCGAATGTAGGCACATACCTTAAAGGCAATCGTTGTATCTCTTTTAAATACAATAGGGATCCGTTGTCAAATAACTCTTTTATGCATAACTTTGAGAGAAAATATTTCTTAATCATGCATTTCTCGATCATTTCTAGTTATCGGCCATGACCGCTGCATCAGAAGGGCATATCAAAAGATAAACTGGGAATATTAATTTGTTTGTTTTAGAATGTTAGCATTTTCTGCAGTTATGCGTGAAACATAAAAATATTCCATGATATAAAAACCAGAACGTAGAAAATTTTCTTCTCTACGGAATGCGACTCATACATGTTTAAACACTGCGCAATAGCTCCTGAAAATAGTCTTAAAATTTTTCTCCGAGAATTATTTCCATAAATTCAAAAGTTTCCATCTAAAAACGTAACTTAAAAATATTCTCGTCTTCTGTGATTGGCTCGGAATAATGCAACGCAAAGCATTAACGTCATCGGTTACTATAGAAACGAAGAGTTTCTAGTACTCCGCGACCTTGGCAAAAAGAAAAGTGAGAAAAGAAAGAGCGTAAAAAGTATTTTTTATTTCTTCGGATCACAGACTGTACATAACTATTTGTTTTGATTCTGCTCATTTTATCTTGAAAGCGGATAAATTTTTCGCGCAGTGCCGGATGGCGTACTGTTTCAAAAATATCTTTACAGTTACATAAGAAAGTATTGATCTCAAGATTTTTGGAACTGCTTGGCAATATTTATAGGAGAAATCAGCTTTAAGACCTCTTTATATTCTAGCCTTATTGGTATTCTGAATATGTAATGAGGGAAAGTACACGTAAGATGAAGTGTTTGCTTTTGTGAGTAACGTATTGTTACTTTTTTTTTCTTTTCTGACACCAGTTGTTGCGTCATTTTCTTCCTTCACGTTCGTACGGGATTTGTAGATTTGGAGTGAATAACGACGACACTTGATAAAGTATCGAAACACACTTTATTTAGACAATACTGTCAGCACAGCTCCAAAACACGTTTACTGTCGTCGATGAAATACTATAAACACGCTGGAACAATCAGTGACACAGCCTTCACACTGTCAGGCAATAACGTTGGAGACAGCTTCCTGCAAAGCACCAGAGTACAGCTCCCGACTCTGCTCGGTCGTTCTCGGAACTGCACGTACTCTCGAGACTCCACGTTACAACCCGCGATGCACTCGATGACACACGAGCACAGCTCTCGACTCTTCAGTTCAGTCGTTCCAGGAGCTCAACACGCTCTCTCGACGATGCACTAACCGCGATACACTAAGAGACTCCTTCGGTGCACTCGACGACCCACTCGGCTTTCGTTGCCGGGCTGTCAACTCGATCGACCCCGCACGGCTCGCTAGACGAGGCCCACTCTCTGAGATACACGCTAACTGACTGCGGACAAGCAGGGTTTGTATAGCTTTCGGCTTGTGTCCCAGAACATTCTGGGCTAAACCGGTAAGAAGTCGTTCCAGAAGGTTCTCCATCCGTCCATGGTATATCGCCAATTTTGTCGTCAAATGGGCGATTTCTCGCCAAATGTGGCAACCCTACATTCACTTGTCATTTTATGTCAACCCTAAAATTGCTTTGCGGTGAAGCTATCTTACCGCGCCTTTACATTTCGTAACAGTATCATCATCGAATGAGAGAAACAGAAATGAATTTTACGCGTATGAATCCATATCTTTTAAGTATTCAACAAGCACTTTTTTAAATAAGAGTGGACGTGGTGCTAAACCAATTAACCATAATGGTAAAGGGGTGGTGCCCACGTCCTCCGTCACTAAACTAAACTAAACAAGCAGTTTACATGTGTTGCGGATATTATAATGTAAATCAGGGTTTCTTAAACTTTTCTCAGTCACAAAACCCCTTTTTATGACTGAGAAGTTTTTCGCAACCTCCAGGACCCCATAATATTCACAAAAATTTTGTGGAGCCCCATAAGTATTATCCAAATCCGATATACGCGTGAGTGAAACTGTTAATTTTTCACTTGTACTGTAATATACTGTTACGAAATGTACAAGCGCGATGAGATAGCTTCCCCGCAAAGCAGTTTTAGGGTTGCCATAAAATAGCGAGGAATGCAGGGTTGCCATATTTGGCGAGAAATTGCCATTTTGTCGACACTTGGCCAATTTGTCGATAATTGGCGACAAAATTGGCGATATACCATGGACGGATGGAGAACCTTCTGGAACGAATTCTTACTGGTTTAGCCCAGAATGTTCTCGAACACATGCCGAAAGTTATATAAACCCTGCTGGTCCGCAGTCAGTTAGTGTGTCCCAGAGAGTATGCCTCGTCGAGAGGGCGAGTGTGTGTGTGTGCCTCGTCTAGCAAGCTGATAGTCAGTCATAGAGCGAGTGTCTCGAAGTCTAGTGCCGATTTGGTCGTCGAGTGCATCGAGAGATTCTTTTAGTGCATCGCGAATTAGTGCATCGTCGAGTTTTGTTTTAGACTGTGCTGAGTTGAGAGATATACTCTTGTGTATTGTCCGCTAAACTCTGAACATTGAACGTGGACCAAATAGAACACTACCTACCTAATTATCGCGGTACAACATTCAATATATAAGTCAAATATTACACCCTAGCTATCATAAAGCATATGCTATGCCAAAACCAACAAGCTCTATAATGAACATAACTTCTTGCGTTGTAAATAATCTGTAATGGTATGATAATGTTCTGTCCTATGAACATAACTTCTTGCATTGTAAATAATCTGTAATAGTATGATAATGCTATGTCCTATGTGTTGAAGTATGTTGCGCTATGTCCTATACGTTGTTAGTGCTATGTCCTATGTTTACTGTAATCAGGTCCAATGTGGAAGGGGCGGTGCCAAATCCCACAAGCTCTATAATGAACATAACTTCTTGCACTGTAAATAATCTGTAACAATATGTTGATGCTATGTCCTATGTGTCGAAGTATGTTGTAACAGTATGATGTGCTATGTCTTAATTGTTGTTAGTACTATGTCCTATGTATACCGTAATCAAGTCCCCTGTGGAAGGGGCGGTGCGCTAGAGAGGTAGTGCATGGGGGCTATACCATTTTTGTCAATGGCGATGGCGTGGTGCGCCCTGTACTTGTTCTTGTCCTGTCCTGTCCTGTGTATCATCGAGTGCATCGCGTGGAGAGTCTCGAGAGTACGTGGAGTTCCGAGAACGACCAAACAGAGTTGGAAGCTGTACTCTGGTGCTTTGCAGTGAAGCTGTCTCCACCGTTATTGCCTGATAGTTGTGAACAGTTCGACGACTGTAAAAGTGATTTTGGAGCTGTCCTGAGAATATTTGTAAATAAAGTATGCTTCGATATTTCATCAAGTGTCGTCGTTATTCACTCCAAATCTACGAACCCCGTACAAACGTGAAGGAAGAAAATAACGTAACAATACTATTACAGTTTTAGGTCACTAACTTTAATTTCTAATTTTAAGTGTGTGTGTGTGTGTGTGTGTGTGATTATGGCAAAGCCTCGAGGGCTATCTGCCTAAAGGGAGGGATGCCTTCGTGGAGGACATTCTAAGGGAAACTGGCTCGTATACACGTTACAAATGGGGGAAAACCACGAAAACGCCCATGCAGCTAGCGCGTTCGCGGGATTCGAACCTCGGACCGAACTACCAGTGTTCAGCGACTTTACCGCTCGGCCGCTGGTGGCCCTCTAATTTTAAGACATAGAAAAATGCAAATATTTTAACTAAATAATAGACGAAAGGAAAGCGTCACATGCAAATGACAATTATTGTCACTTTTATTATTGGAGTTTTGCACTGTATACTATCATTACAATCACAATCGATGTAATAGACAAGTACCCAATGTATATAAACGCTAGCGTTGCGCATAAGGCATAAGAAGGCTGGAATACTAGTAAAACAAAAAGACTTTGCAGCTAGACCAGGCACTGAGACACTTTAAGTACTTGAGGGCGGCGGGAGGGGTATTCATTTGGATGTTTAACTTCCTGTTCTCATCTATACCTTAAAATACAATCCAGAGAGCAGAATATAAAGATGGCACTTCAAACACTTAGAACACTGAATAATTCGCACAATTATCACAATGAATATTGCACACAAAATTATCTGTTGGTTTTGAACTCGCGCACCAATTATCACTAATCACTAATTAGCATACTGGTAAAGTCACAACACGTCTGATGCACACTCTTGAGTTAAGAAGTGTTGTTGACTCTGTAACATTTAATGACAATAAATACACAATTATCCGTAACAAAAATACACAAATATCGATTGGTGCTGAACTCGTGCACAATTTATCACTAATCACTAATAAGCATACTCGTAAAATCCCTAATGTCTCTACAGTGGCGCCCGAACTAAAAAGGATGTTGGATGATGATTCTCCTCACCCAGGATTTGGCGATTGGGTTCCCATAAAAACCCCAGTCGCCCTTTAAGAGGGGGAGTATAGTATATAACATGGAGGTAAGAAAAGAAGGAGTGGCCAACCGGCACTAGAAGTTCTGCACTGCTTCCAAGCTTCGGTCACCAGATGGGATGTTCTTTGTTTACATTCAGAAGCTCACTTGACAGTGCTGTGATAGTATTTCGACACACGACAGTTCCATACAAATTGAAAAAGGGACACTTTTGCATGAAAGAAACATTCATAGTGTAATGGATTTGTATAGTTTAGTGACATTTACGCAAAAATAACATCTTGGTTATTTTTCGATAACTAACAACAGCGATTTTGATTATGAATTTGTTTTATAAAATTCTAAGCTGTTGAACTACAAAAATATAGATTTTAACAAAAATGTGATGCTTAAAGAATGAAAAATACCTTACGGTACCTTTAAAATTGTATACGTCTTTCGATATTCTTAATAGAGTATTCGCTACTTTTATTTTATGTTTCAAATGCCAAACTGTTTTAAATAAAATAATTTTTTTTTCCTTCCATATATTATTGTAACATGTACCTTTTAAAATTTTTTAGAGGAGTGGCTTTACTGCTGCTCATTTTAAACTCATCGTTTTAATTTTATATATCTGAAAAATAATCACTTTGGGCTTAGACGTTTTACTTATTTGGGTTAATTAAAAATAAAATCTTTATTTTATTCCCTTTCAGAAATGTTCAGAGAAAGTTAAGTACTATTTAAAGTATTTCGCTAATTTCTAACAATTCTCTAATTTAAAATGAACCGAATAGAGCATTAATTATAAATTGACTTATATTTTTCGATTTAAAAGATGCCTCAGAAGCCAAAAAGTCATGTCATATTTACGAAAGTATTTTAGGAAGAAGCTCTATAAATAGAAAAGATATAATGCATAATTTTAATATTAATAATACAATAAACTTTGATCTTAATTTTTGTACCTTAACCGAATAAAATCGGATTACCTTAAATTTTTTTTCTAATGAAATTAACGAAAACTTGTCAAAATATTTCATTCAAATTAAACCATTCTGAGAAAACTGTCCTGTGAAAAGTATAGCATTTAATTCCGTTCAGAATGAAATTTTATTTAAAAATATGTTGTTTTCAGATACTTATGACTCGGAAGTGTTGTAGAAAAAGAAAATATATACATTTATATGTATATTTACGACGTAATTACAAAATATTTACATCCAATCGCGTCAAAATCCATTGAACTTAATGGTAAATGACCCAATGTTTTGGTCACCACGTAGGGATCGCAAGTGCTTCAGACCGGGGGACGGGAGAAACCTGTTTAGGGCTACTCCATCTTACTTCCTACCTCCATGGTATATAAGGTATGTCTCCCGCCTTCTTATCGTGCCTTCGTGGTGTAGTGGTTCTGCACGCTGGGCCGGTATTCCAGAGGTCCGTGGGTCGATTCCCCGTGAAGGCGATTACTCTTTTTTCATCTTGCCTGCTTCCAAAAAATGCCTAATGTCTCTATACAGTTTTCTCAGACTTCATTGCAGTGTGTAAGGAAATGCTTGATGGTTTGTCGTAAATGCAGATATCTTTCCATGTTTTTCTTTTAAACGATGTATTGCAAGAAAAAGTAATTTTGAATCGAGTATATTAAATTGCGTATGAGATTACAACGATAGAAATAAGAAAAATTAAGATCCTAGTGAAAAGTACTGCTAGCAGTACATCCGCGATTGCGATTAAGGGGCTCATACACCTTAGACCCCTTAACACCCTTCGAATATGTGACTGTTGCAAGAATTTGGATATTTTATTTATTTTAAAATCAATTACTTCCAACTTTTTACAGCTGACTACATAATATAGCTGCTTTCTGAAATAGTCATCAGAAAGTTTGTGTTGCCATAAATATTTTTGTAATTTAATCCGCTTTGTGAAAAAATGTTTCGTCACGTTTCCACCTTACGCGCACGATATTTTAAAAATGGCTAATGGTACATACTTGAAATTGGACGGAATTCTTTATATGAGCCTTATCTTTTAACTGGATCTAAAATCTGATGAATATTTTAATATTAAAAAATTTTATGGACGAAAACATTACAGATTTTTTTAATAAAATGCATTTTGTAAACTCGACTCCCAACAAAATAAAAATTTAACGTGGAATTCTTAGAACTTTTTGGTTCACAGTAGTTTCCAAATGTTATAAAAGCTATATATTAAATATGGAATTAAATTATGCAACAGAATGTTTTAAACTGTGCGCGCAAGGTGGAAACACGACGAAAACTTTTGTCACGAAGCGGATTGAATTATAAAACTATTTGTGGCAACACAAACTTTCTGATCCCTCTTTCAGAAACGAGCTATATTATGTAGTCATATGTAAAAAGTTGGAAGTAATTACTTTTAAAATAAATAAGGTATCCCAATTCTTGCAACAGTCACATATTCGAAAATCTTATGGGTTTTAAGGTGTTCGAATCCCCTTAAAGAAAATACATCGTTTCACTAATCATCGGTTTCTTTAGCATTTATTTCTTTGGTGTTTACTTTGTCGTTTAGTTTTACTTCCTTGTACGAAGTAAAGAGGAAATATTGAAATCGCGAAAAGATTCAGACAGCATATTTTAGCGAAAATATCCATTTTGACCGCAATCGAATGCAGTTTAACGATGTTTTTGCGTGATATCCGTGCGTAGGGACAGAATAAAAGACACCTTTCCTCCAAAAAAATTACAAAACTGCTTTAAAATGAATTCTGAAGAGAATTTTTTGTGGCGTTTGTATGAACGTACTACGTACGTATCTCGCATAACTCAAAAACGAGACGTCTCAGAACGTTGAAATTTTGTATATAGGATTGCTATAACATGTAGATGTGCACCTCGTATTTTGGTTGCAATCGGCCGCACCAAACGTATATAAATATATTTTTATATATATCCACTCTGTTACCCGGCTCAGTGATCTCAGTTTCTTTACTCTTATGTGTTTGTAAATTGTACAATTTTTTTGCTTTAAAAATGATTGAATTATGTTGTTCTTATCTTCCAGTTAAGGTTTTTATGCCTTTAGTAAATCTGTGTGAAATATTTTTAGAATCATCAACAATTTTAAAGTTGTTTAAGTGCCGCTAAGCCTATTAATTTTTTTTGATGGCGGCCATTGCTTGTTTACATTTGAAACAGCAGGATAGTGGATTTGTTACCAATCTAAAGAAACTTAGCTTTGCAACAACAAAGATAACGCCTTTATTTATTACTAGCAGCTTCGCTGCCAGCCTTCGTCTGGCTTTTAAATGTACCGGAAAAATGGCTGAAGGAAACAAACACAAAACGTTAACTTTAAAAACTGCGCAGAATTTTACTCTGCAGAACAACTTCATAAAAAAAAGTTATTACGTATAACAAAATTAAAATGAAATAAGCAATATCCCTTAACACAAATATTAATTATCTTAATAAATAAATTAACCAACTTCCCTTTGCAAAATCTTAAGAACTCAAATGGTATAAAGGAGGTTAAGAACATTGTTTCCTAAAAAATTACTCAAAACATTTAATTATCTTAAAAACAGTGAAATGAGCAATAAATAACATAAAAGAATACAAAAAACAAATTCTAAAAAGCAAAATATAATTAATGATATTTTATCTTATATTTTCAAGAGAAAAAATTACAATGAAATAAGCTATATCCCTTACAAGTATTAATTATCCTAATAAAAAATTAACCAATTAACAAAAAAAAAAGAAAAAAAAAAAAAAATCTTGCAAAACTTTTCAATATTTTACAAACAGTGAATTAAGCAAAAAATAACATGAAAGCAACTCATAAAACATCAAACTCAGCGCAGAAGTTTACTCTCCAGAACAACTTTATCAAAAAAATCAATAAAAATGTATTTTATATATATATATATATAAATAATAACAATGAAATATGCCAATCTCTTAAAAACAGTGACATAAGAAATACGATGAAAAATTGTTGCCAAACATATATTTCTAAAAGAATGAAACTATTCAAATGATGCGATTTCATCAAAAATCTATCAACAACAATAAGACAGGAAAACTGTTGCCAAATTAACATTTTTAAAGATATGAGATGTGAGAAATGTACCGGGAAGCTTCATTTAAAATTTTTTTTTAAAAATACAAAATATTATCATTTTTCCAAAATTCTTTTTATAAAAGCAGTCGCAAGGATGAAAGTTTAACGTGTGCAAAAATCAAAGAAAAATAAACTGTACATTTTTTAAAATAAACTTTTTTAGAAAAAATCCAGTTGAAAAGGTGTGAAGCTTACTTTGTTAAATAAATTCGTATTGAATCGATTTATTGAAACACGAAATTTATTTTAAGTTCGTAAAATAGCTAAGTGCCTACGTTTATGACGATGTGAAAATGGAGTGTGTAGAGTAAAATCTCGCTTTCCTATAGCCCATTATGTCTCGAAATAACGAAATAACGTCTCAAAATGATGCGATTTCGTCACTAAACATAAAATAAAAAAAAAAAAATTCGAATTCAAATTTCGAAAAAATTGCTTCGAGGTGCACTGGCTCTTGTCTAGATGCACCTATGTACCAAATTTCGTAGCCGTGGGTCTATTAGCTTACGCGCAGCGCGAACGAAAGACACACACACACACACACACAGACAGACTCTTTCTTTTATTATATGTAGAGATTGCGAATTAAATCATCCTTAATCCATTCTGAAATTTAATCGAGGAAATGAGTGTTTCAGATTTACTTCGTAATTTTTAATACACATATTTTGAGTTTTTACGTACTTTTGCCTTGTCGGGAAGTTAGAACTGAATTAATTGAATGAGAAGTACTCAATCGCCTGTGAAAAATTTCGTTTTTGTTTTGTTTGCTTAATTTCTTTTATACATCGTTCTTGCTTTATTATAGTATTTGAATAGAACATGTGGCAACGATTAGATAATTCTTTAAATGATATAAATTTTGTGCATTCTGAGTTATGAACGAAATATAATACTTTTAAGTTAACCTAGCGCTAGAGTGTCGTTATGATAAACAAATATAGTGAATTTTAAAGAGTGCACTTATTCTATCGCTATCGACGAAGTAGATTTAATTCAGTCCAATAAGTTTAAATGAAATGCAAGAAAAAAGGCGTATAACTTAGTATTCCGTACAAGGAAGTCATGTGGTGTACACATCAGATTTTTTTTTTTTTTTTTGAAAACTGAGTTTCTTGTGTGTTACATTAAAATCTTCTGTACCGTCATTTTGATTTTAACCAGTTTTTAGCTTCAGTGTAATGATACTCTAAGATTATAACTATAATAACTAATTTTTTTTAACTTGAATGCATTTAATAAAAATTTATCGTTCTATTTAGATTATTGAGACCTCAACAGAAGGATATAATCTTTCTATTGAGATTCTACCATTTTATTCTATTTCATTAGATTTGTAAGATCTCACTGTGGTAAAAGTGAGACATTGTCCTCAAACCAGTTTTGAAAGTTTTAAGAAAATTTTACAAACTATAAAGCTCCTGCCCTCCTCGTGAAATGTAGATGTAAGGTATGCAGTAGAATAAGAAGCTTTTGTTATCTTTTTTTTTGCTTACAATATACGACACACTGACAAATTTACAGAAATGTAATGTAAAGTATCTGTGTTGACGAACCGGTCTGACATAAATGCCATTTTATAATATATCTAGTTATTGTTACGTAATCAGTGAAAACACAAATGATGGAGATGAAATTATTTTGAAGAATCATGGAAATTTGCGTTTTTTCTAAACAGTTTTATCACCTAATCTACCACTTTCAAAATGGAAAACCGATGATGCACAGTGCAAACACTTCCCCTAGTTTCTACACGATTTAAGAGGATTTGAGAAACAGACTCCATTGTATCTGTTGCATCGGAAAGGCATGTTGTTATATGCGGGAAAAATGCGGGGAAGGCTTTTAAAGCGTCCATTAAAGTATTTTTAAAAGCGAAAGGAAAAGAATGTTTAATGAGTTTCAAACATGTACGCTATGAGTGTCTGTTAATGCATACCCCCAGGTACTTAGATTCGTAAATATCTGCGTCTTGTTTCGCTCTAAAATTATCAGAGCAGTTTCTAAGCCATTGCCTGGCAACGTACTTGGCTAATCTTTGGAATATGGTAACACGTAGTTTGGCGACATTTTGGTAAGGCGATAAAGGTTACTAGCTAGGGCTTTAGCAATAACCTGAGAAGTACACAGTTCGAATCACAGATTATTTTGTCTCAGAGAAATGAGAGATCATGAGACATGCAACGCGACATTTTCCGGAAAATTCCGATCGTGATTTTAGCAAATAAGCACTTATAAAGAATTTCGCTGCTAAAGTGCAGAACCGCCCACTTATTTGCTTGGCGCTTTTTACGAGAGTAAGAATAATTGGACTTGTGTCAATTTTCTTTGACTTTTCAAGTGAAAATAGGTCGATGTGCACATGGATAAAGTCAAGAGTGTGCGCAATGCTATTTTTGTGCAATTCTGAGATTTTTTTTAAGTGAAAATAATGTACGTAAGGACAAAATAAAAGACTCGTTTCCTCAAAAAAAATTATAAAACTGCTTTAAAATTAATTCTGAAGAGAATTTTTCGTAGCGTCTGTACGAACGCATGTACGTCGTACGAACGTACGTACATACGTATCTCGCATAACTCGAAAACGAGTAGCCTCAGAAAGTTGAAATTTTGTATATAGGACTGCTGTAACATGTAGATGTGCACCACGTATTTTGGTTGCAATCGGCCGCACCAAACGTATATATTATATATAAATCTACTCTGTTACCCGGCTCAGTGATCTCAGTTTCTTTACTCTTATATGTTTGTAAATTGTACATTTTTTTCTTTAAAAATGATTGAATTATATTGTTGTTATCTTCCGGTTAAGGTTTTTATGCCTTTAGTAAATCTATATGCAATATTTTTAGAATTGTCAACAAATTTAAAGTTGTTTAAGTGCCGCTAAGGCTTTTTTTATGATGGCGGCTATTGATTGTTTACATTTGAAACAGCAGACCAGTGGATTTGTTGCCAATCTAGAGAAACGTAGCTTTGCAACAACAAAGATAACGCCTTCATTTATTATTGCGAATTAAATCATGCTTAATCTTTCTGGAATTTTTTCGAGGAAATAAGTGTTTGAGATTTACTTCGTAATTTTTAATATAGATATTTTGAGTTTTTATGTATTTTTGCCTTCTCGCGAAGTGAGAACTGAATTAATTGAATGAGAAATACTCAGTCGTCTGTGAAAACTTTTTTGTTTGCTTAATTTCTTTTATACATCATTCTAGCACTATTATAGTATTTGAATAGAACATGTGGCAATGATTAGATAATTCTGTTCTTTAAATGATATAAATTTTGTGCATTATGAGTTATAATATGAAGGAAATATAATACTGTTAAGTGAATCTAGCGCCAGAGCGTCGCTATGATAAGTAAATACTGGAGTGGATTTTAAAGAATGCATTTATTCTGTTGTGGTTTATGCGCTGTCGGCGAAGTAGATTTAATTCAATCCAATAAGTTTAAATGAAATGCAAGAAAAAGATACGTATAATTTAATATTCCGTACAAGGAAGTCATGTGGTGTACGCATCAGATTTTTTATCTACATTTTTTGAGTGGCAGCAGCTTAAAGAATACTAACTTATATAAAACTGTGTGAGGCTTTCCAGTTTGTATGCATTAATCAGTTTTTTATCTTCGCTGGCAGCCTTCGTCTGTCTTTTAAATATATGTACGGGAAAAATGCCTGAAGGGAACACCAAACGTTAAATTTAAAAACTGTGCAGAATTTTACTCTGCGGAACAATTTCATAAAAAAAAAAGTAAAAATAAAAAAATGTATTACATATAACAAAATTACAATGAAATAAGCAATATCCCTTAATACAAGTATTAATTATCTTAATAAATAAATTAACCAACTTCCCGTTGCCTTCTCTCGACAAACGTCCATTATCCAAGAGAAACATTAATTAAAATCTGCACAGAATTACCGACCTTATTTTTCCAAGTGGCAACAGTGCTGATTTTCCACAGTCAGCAGTACAGTGTACAATGGAATGAAAAACTGTTGCCAAAACCACATTTCTAAAAGAATGAAACTATTCAAAATGATGCGATAAAATCGAAAAGATAAAATTAAAAAAAATCTGATTGGAGTTTTATGAAACATCGCTTCGAGGTGCACTGGCTGTTGTCTAGATGCACCTATACATCAAATTTCGTAACTCTGGGCCTATTAGCTTACGCGCAACACAAAAAAAGACACACAGACTATTTCTTTTATTATATGTAGAGAATTCACGAACGGCATGTCAGGATAGATGCATTCTACGCCAAATGAAAAACTAGAAAGGTAAATTTTGCTGGAGTAATTTTAATATTAGATTAAGGTTTTGGACGAGGGTGCTTTGAGATATGTAATTATATTTCTAAGTTAAATGTCAGAAAGTGAAAAAAAGTTAGCAAATTTACGAAACAAAATTTATGATGAAGGTCGTAATATTAAAAAAAAAATCTTAGAATTTTTATTACAAGACGTTTATTTTTGTAGACATGAAAACTATGTGACTAAAACAGCTTGGATATGATTTCTTAAAGCAAATAAACTCAAGTGATTTAGATTGAGGCTGCACTGTAAAAAATGCAAGGAATTTTGAGCTGATAAAAGTAATTATTCAACCATTAAAAATTTCCAATCTGAAGGTAGAATTAGAACCAAACTCTTGACGTGAAAATTAATATAATATACCTGCTACAAGTAAAAATTCTCAAGACTCGAGTGGGAAGATTAAGAAATTCGTCTTTGATACTTCCGGGTATCAAAAACAATTCAGTTGAGACACACCTTAAAAAATCTACAACCAACTATGCCTTTTATGTAACAAATTCGCTTACACCAGCTGTGCCCAATTTTTGGCCTCCCGCGAGCATGTTTCCAAAACATTAATATTTTTGTTAACCATATTTCCAATCTTATGTGATACACCTGAAATATTAACTTCGGCAAATGGGTTTCAGATGAATAATAATATTGGCTGAACTTTATGAAAATCAGAGACGCGGAGTTCAAAAGTTTTTTTCAGTGCATTTAGTTTTTCCGAGTATTTCTATATTTCAATTGCCTTGTGGTTATTAATATGGCTTCATAAATTCTGGAAATGGGTGAAATTTATCTCTTTCATCTGATTTATCCACAAATTTAACTTTATCTGAAAAGCAGTTACAGTCCCAGTCAGTTGTAAAAGGGATTTTTTTTCCCTAAAGATCTTCGTTCAGTTTTTTCTGTTTAGCTGTTATATCCGTGAGAAAATGCAGATCGAATATTAAATTATTATCGTTCAATTCTTCATAACTTTCGTTTCCAGATTCCCAAACCTGCTTTATTGGCTAAAGAAGTTCTACAAATCGTTGAAGAACTTTTCCCCTGCAGAGCCATCTAACATCGGAATGAAGCAATAATATTCCATGTTCGCTATCATGCATCGTGTTTATCTATGTGTGTTCGGTGTTTATTTAGTTACGTGTATTTTAGTGTATCTTAGTGTACCTTTTTGTGTTTTTAGTGCTTTATGTGTTTCTTTATGTTTTTTTTTATATGTTTCCATTTAGGTTTTATGTTTATGTCTTAGTTTGTTCTACCTCTGTAACCATAACCTTCAGTTGTCTCACGTTCTTACAATGTACTACATGTAATCTAGCCCTTGTATGGCCATGTTAACTTTTTTTTTTTTTTTTTAAAAACACAGATCCTAATAAACTCCCGGGGCGGCCTCATGGGGCTCCAGGGAGTTGTTGCCTCTAGATAGTGGAGGACGCGGGGCATATGCCTGTTTACCTATGTTAGACACCAGGCGCCCCCGTCCTCCGTCACCTGTCACCTATCAAGTTCGTCAGTCAGCAATCAATTATTTTATAACGTCTTGCAAGATATCTTTTATGACTATAAATGCTTACCATATTTTAACAATTAAGAAATATAAATGAATGGTTATTTTCAAAATTTTTTTTGTTCGTAATACCTAATCGGGCTGGCGAGCACATACAAAATGATTGGCGAGGACAAGGTTGGGCATCGCTGGCTTACACCATTCACAACTTTACGAAGTACACTGAAAACTGTACAAAATGAAAAACGAAGTGCAAAAATAACCACCAATTTATTATTCTTATATGAGCTTCGTGTATCACTAAGAGGGAAAACCTAAGGAAGTATAACAAATCCTTCAGAAAGAGGTTAGGTTAGCTTAGGTTATTTAATTACGCAAAGCCTCGAGGGCTATCTGCCTAAGGGGAGGGATGCCTTCGTGGAGGACTTTCTAAGGGAAACTGGCTCGTATACACGTTACACATGGGGAAAACCACGAAAACACCCGTGCTGCCAGCCCGTTTGCGGGTTTCGAACCTCGGACCGAACTACCAGTGTTCAACGACTTTACCGCTCGGCCGCTGGTGGGCCCTCTTCAGAAAGAGAACCGTGCCTAGGTATTTCTCACCTGAACCAAAAAGTTAACTTTTTTTTTATGCGTCCCATAAAAATCAAGTTAACTGTATCTGCACAAGTTTACATTCGACAGAGATAATTAAATCTACCATAAATCTTATCACATTTTTTTAATTGTAACTTAGGAATAAGAATTATAAATTAATAAGAATTGGAATTTTAAATTAGAGATAACTTAGAATCCAAACTAACTTTGGATTTAGAAAAATAATGCATCTTTTTATGTATCTTCAAATGAAGCAACTTATAATTTCATTTATAATTTTTAAATGAAAACATTGAAAAGTACTCTTTTGATAAACAGCATATTATAAAGAGCATTACTACAACTAACAGAAAATCACTGCATTCGTATTCAAACTTCTTTTTTACTTCCTTGTACGAAGTAAAAAAGAAGTATTGTAATCGCGAAAAGTTTCAGGCAGCATATTTCAACGAAAATATCCATTTTGACCGCTTTCGAATGCAATTTAACGATGTTTTTGCGTGATATCTGAACGTAAGGACAGAATAAAAGACTCTTTTACTCCAAAAAAATTATAAAACTGCTTTAAAATGAATTTTGAAGAGAATTTTCCATGGCATCTGTACGTACGTACCTCACATAACTCAAAAACGATTAGCCTCAGAACGTTGAAATTTTTGTGTATAGGACAGCTATAACATGTAGATGTGCACCTCGTATTTTGGTTGCAATCGGCCGCACCAAACATATGTAAATATATGTATATTTATATCCATTCTGTTACCCGACTCAGTGATCTCAGTTTCTTTACTCTTATATGTTCGTAAGTT
Source organism: Stegodyphus dumicola (assembly GCF_044657685.1). Lineage (NCBI taxonomy): Eukaryota > Metazoa > Arthropoda > Arachnida > Araneae > Eresidae > Stegodyphus > Stegodyphus dumicola. Next base: position 179,126,663 of record NC_140776.1, on the reverse strand, counting down.
GTGCATTTTTTGCTTTAAAAATGATTGAATTATGTTGTTCTTATCTTCCGGTTAAGGTTTTTATGCCTTTCGTAACTCTGCATGCAATATTTCTGGAGTTATCAACAATTTAAAAGTGCAGCTAATCCTAATGAATTTTGCGATTGCGGACATGTTTGTTTACATTTCAAATTTGGCAAAATAGCGGATTTGTTGCCAGTCCAGAGAAACTAAGCTTCGCAACGACAAAGATAACGCCTTCATTTATTATTGCGAATTAAATCATGCTTAATCCTTTCTGGAATTTTTTTCGAGGAAATAAGTGTTTAAGATTTACTTTGTAATTTGTAATACAGATATTTTGAGTTTTTATGTATTTTTGCCTTCTCGCGAAGTGAGAACTGAACTAATTAAATGAGAAATACTCAATCGTCTGTGAAAAACTGTTTCTTTGTTTTGTTTTGTTTTTCTTTTATACATCGTTCTAGCTTTGTTACAGTATTTGAATAGAAGTGGTAACAATTAGATAATTCTTTAAATGATATGAATTTTGTGCATTCTGAGTTATAATATGAACGAAATATAATACCGTTAAGTGAACCTAGCGCAAGAGTGTCGCTATGGTAAACAAATAGAGTGAATTTTAAAGAATGCATTTATTCTATTGTGATTTATGTGCTGTCGGCGAAGTAGATTTAATTCAATCCAATAAGTTTAAACGAAATGCAAGAAAAATGTGTATAATTTAATATTCCGTACAAGGAAGTCATATGGTGTACACATTAGATTTTTTGTTTTGGTAACGAAGTGAAATTGATAATAATTAATTTACAAATCTTAATAAATTATTTAATTAATTTGTTTTCATCCGAGGAGCATTTTGGATAATTTCTGTTACTATATTAAATTTTCTGAAGTTTTTCTCATCCTAACAGTACTAACTGGTAATGCTCAAAATATTCTTAAAACGATGAGCCCCACGCGTATGTTTTAGGCAATCCCGTTCAGACCACGCGCTTCGCTTAAAAGCGCTAGTATTGTAGGGCCAGTGATTCGTATCGCGGTAGAAGATAGCAACAAGTTGTGGAAAAGAAGACATTCCGTCGAACAAAAATGCAAGAATATCTAAAAAACGACAACATAAACTCCGAAGAAAACCCGGAAAAGCCTCTGAAGTACGAAAGTTTTGTAAATTATGTTATGACAAAAATGCAACAGAAGCTGGTGGAGTAATGGCCAGAAAAAAAGACTAAAAGAGTGTTGTCACATTTTGTAATAGCTGTAATGGAGAACCGTTTTTATATTTACTATGTTTCAATGAAATCCAATGAATCAAAATGAAATAATGAATCAAAATTAAGTAAATTTTAAATACATTTTGTGTCATTTCATAAAACAGTGTCAATTTTATAGTTATATATCATGTTACACGCTGTCAGCCAGCGGTGGTCGACGCGGTCTAAACGAAAAGGTCTAGTGTCAGCCACAAATGGCTGACGCGACCTAAACGGAAAGTTTAGTGCAGCCACAGATTGCTGACGCGACCTAAACGGAAAATCTAGTGTCAGCCACAGATGGCTCAAGCGGCCTAAACGGAAAATCTAGTGTCAGCGACAGATGGCTCACGCGGTCTAAAGTGAAAATCTAGTGTCAGCCAAGGATAGCTGACGCGGTCTAAACGGAAAATCTAGTGTCAGCCACAGATGGCTGACGGGGCGCTCAACATGAAAAGGGGGCTCATACACCTTAAACCCGTCATGATCTTCAAATAGGTGACTGTTGTAAGAATTGGGATATTTTATTTATTTTAAAAGCACTTACTTCCAACATTTTACAGCTGACTACATAATCTAGCTGCTTTGGAAACTAGTAACCAGAAAGTTTGTGTTGCCACAAATATTTTTGTAATTTAATCCTCTTTGTGACAAAATATTTCGCCATGTTTTTTGGAAGCTCCGCCTTTCCAGAGGCTATAAAAGGACTCGCAAATTAATATCGGGATCTTTTCTTTAATGTAACGATGCAGTAAACTTCATACAAAAAGTTATTAGTAATTATTTTTTATTTACTCCGGATATCTGATTTTGTAACTGCTATTTCTCCTGACCAATAATAAAGGGATCCTGTTTTTTAAACTTCTCGTCTGATAATTTAAGCTACGACTACATCTATGATTCTTCACCAATCTATTTATTCCGGACAAAAGCTGGTACATCACATGTATATATTGTTACGTTATTTTCTCCCTTCACGTTCGTACGGGGTTCGTGAGGATTTGGAGTGAATAATGACGACATTTGATGAAGTATCGAAACACATTTTATTTAGCCAATATTAACCAGGACTACTCCAAAGTCACTTTTTACAGTCGTCGAAGATTTACTATAAACACGCTGGAACAATCAGCGACACAGGCTTCACACTCTCAAGCAATAAAGATGGAGACAGCTTCGCTGCAAAGCACCAGAGTACAGCTCCGAACTCAGCTCAGTCGTTCTCGAAACTCCACGTACTCTCGAGACTCTCCACGCTACAAATCGCGATGCACTCGACAACACACAGAGCACGGCTCCTGACTCTTCGGTTCAGTCGTTTCCGGAGCTCAACACGTTCTCTCGACGATGCGCTAACCGCGATACACTAAGAGACTCTTCGATGCACTCGACGACCAACTCGGCGCTAGACTTCGAGACACTCGCTCAATGACTGACTATTAGCTCGCTAGACGAGGCACACACGCTCGCCGTCTCGACGAGGCACACACACTGTCTGCGGACCAGCAGGGCTTATACAGCTTTCGGCTTGTGTTCGAGATCATTCTTGGCTAAACCGGTAAGAATTCGTTCCAGAAGGTTCTCCATCTGTCCATGGTATATCGCCATTTTTGTCGCCAAGTGTCGGCAAATAGGCAATTTCTCGCAAAATGTGGCAACCCTGCCTTCCCTTGCAATTTTATGGCAACCCTAAAACTGCTTTGTGGGGAAGCCATCCTACCGCGCTTGTACATTTCGTAACAATATGCATTGAGGAAGAAGAGAAAAAGGAAAATAAAAGAACGAAAAAAAATGGAAATAATAGTTAGTTTAATAAATTTCTGAGTGTATCGTAATTTTCACTGTCTTCATCTCAGGAAATAAGATCAAAAATAGAAAATGCAATTGAATTAAAAAAAGTGTGAGCAACGTCAATAAAATGAATGAGATTTTTGCAAGGAAGTATCAATAAATTCAAACTGAAAGTTTTTTTTATATTACTTATACGACTGTGAAATAAAAGAAAACTTCAAATTCCTTTTACTCTGATATCTGAATACCTTGCAAGATTTTTTTTTGAAAGAACTGGAAAAATCTCTGGGATTTTTTTGATTGATAATTTGAAGTTTAAGCAAGCAGTCGTCAAGTCTAAAAATATACCTTGCGTAGATTTATATGCTTACAGAAATGGAAAGATTGAACTGAAAGTTTACATTTGCTTCTATTTTTCTGATAATTTTGCTAGAATGCAATAAACATGCAAATATATTTTGGGATGATTAACCGCGTTTGCATTTGAAAACTCTTCGCCTGTTTTATTTATAGTCTGAAAGGAATTGCAATAAATTTAGCATAAAATTTTCTGAGTGCTTGTATTTAACCAGATAAAGTGAATACAATAATCAAATTTTGATTACTAGTTAAAAAAGATTGATAATCGATATTATCTTTGCGTCTGGACATAATTGCGCCCGATGCAGTGAAGAAGTAAAAGACACTTAATATGGGGGAAAATGGCGGTTGGCCGATATGCATTCGTCTCTTCTTTGCTAGAAAATAAGGCTATTGCTGTTATAATTATTCATCCACCAGAAATTTAACTTCAGTAAAAGCATTCGTACTGTCGTCGGCACCTTTTCTATTGGCAGTGCGTTAACGTGAAGCGTCGTTTGTTCCGTATTCCTGAGACAGAAATTGGAAAACAGGAAAATGTTAAAAGCATTATTGGCCAGGTATCGAAACGATGTAATTTTCCGGCGTCTGATGACATCATCAAAGTATGGGGAAGGCTTTTAATTTCTATACTTATATTCAAAGTTACATTTATTCCAGGAAAAATAGCCATGTTTTATTAGATACAGTTACGAGATACTATTGGTGATATTAGCGAAAAGCACTATACGAATGATAAAGCATACTCCAGTTTAGAATTTGTATTCAGATATACGTAGTTTCGGTATTTACTGAATCAGTTTCAGTTGTTTTCATAATTATTCCCGAGACAAACCCTTTTTCTTAGAGCTTGATAAGAAGCATATGAGTATTTCAAGATAATTATGTCCAGTTCGAAATGTAAGAACTTTGATGTTTTATGCAGTGGCAACTGTCAGTAAAGTTGGTGCTAAAAATGAATAAGAAAAATATGATAAATAATGTAAGAACATAATATTTTTCATTGATATTTTAATGCCAATTTGAAACTCTGCACAAGAAACAACAGCAATATCGCAAAATAGTTTTAAAATGAGCATATCTTTAGAATTTCCGATACAGAAACTCGCGCGCTGAGGATAAATATGTTTCTTCTCTACAACCTTGCCATGGCTCGCTTTGAAATACTTCAGTTTGTTAATCAAAAATTCTTTAAAGTTTTACAAAATATGAAATAGATAATGAAACAAATTTCAAATTGAGTCTTCCAAATGCCCATATTCGTAGGAGGATGACGTCATTCAAAATTCGATGGCTCTATGTACCATTGTTTTATCACAATGCGAGAAATATACATACATTTATTCATGTTTTTCATTATTTAATTTCTTTAAATATAACACGGGAAAAATGTATGTGTTAATCTTCCAGAATTTAATTTTAAACCAATACTTTTGGGTGTAAGGAGCAGGAGGCAATTTACGTAAATATTTAAAAAAAGGCAGCGTTATTGTTATTCTTGAAAGCTTTATCTTTGACCAACAATACTCAGTTAACGACAGCTACAGCGGTTGTTGTTTACGTTTTAGGCTTTAATTTTTTTAACTGTAACAGTATCTTTGGTATCTATTAGTGTGTTATCTGAACATCATTTCACGGCACTGCATTATGATTCATAACTAATTGCTTTCATTGTTTCTTTACATAACTTTCATTTATTGTTATTTTGTACGCATTATGTTTGTTAACCGAACTAATTCAGTAGCCTTTATTAATACACTCATGTCCATAAATTAAGGATAATTCGGAGTCACGCGGAAATCGAAGTCTAAAATAAATATATCACCTGTAAAATCACTACACACATCTTCAAGAATCGTATGCAAATTTCAGGAAGTAACCAGATGACACCGATGGTACGTCACAATGACGAGAGTGTAAGAGAGTGATACATAAGGAATACAGGCAAAGAAGTAAAATTGTTCGCAGTCGCTTTATAAGCATTTCAGTGCAATAACCGAATAGTTATGACACAAAGGACGCATTTGGATGATTTTTTACGTGTTAGAAATATCAGCCGTCTAGAATGTGGGCGCACCCAACTGGAAGTATCAGACGAACTTGGAATTGCCCAGAGTGACATCTCCAGGCTTTGGCAAAGATTCCAAGATGATGGTAATGTGAGTAGACATTACAGCACAGGTCGCCCCAGAGTTACAACGCCGAATGAGGACCGGTATTTGGCAGTTACTGCCAAAAGAAACAGGCGGAGCACAGCCTCAGACCTGTCTCATCAGCTCTCTTCAGCCACTGGTACGACAATTTAAAGGCAGACCGTGTACAGACGCTTAGGGCAGATTGGTCTATATGCTCGTAGACCTGTCAGATGCGTTCCACTTACTGCAACTCTCTCTCGCCTGCGGTTAGCCTGGAGTAGAGAGTATGCATTGTTGACACCGCAACAGTGGGCTTGTGTGATGTTTTCCGACGAGTCCAGGTTTAGCTTCCAGTATGACTCTCGCCGGACTTTCATATGGAGAGCTCCAGGCACCCGTTACCACAAAGGAAACATCATTGAACGACACAATTACGGTGGTACAGAAGTGCTCGTTTGGGGTGGAATTATTCTGGGTTCCACAACTGACCTGCATGTTCAAATTGGAACCACGACAAGCCAAATCTATCGGGACGTTATTCTGGAACAACATTTTACGTTTGTTTCGGGGCGCCATGGGCGCACAGTTTGTGTTTATGGATGACAACGCCCGTCCTCACCGTGCAAACATCGTAAGGGAATGCCTTCAATCGCAGAATATCACCCGTATGGACTGGCCAGCATTCTCACCGGACTTGAATCCATTAGAGCACGTGTGAGATATGCTTTGCCGACGAGTTGCAGCCCGTCAACCTCCTCCTACATGTCTACCGGGACTTCGGAGAGCATTGCTTTTTGAGTGGTGTAATATCCCCCAAGATCAGATCGATAATTTGATACTCAGCATGTCTAGGCGTTGTACGGACTGTATTGCATCGTCTGGGAGACATACAATGTATTAACAATCATACCAACCATGTAATATTGGTTTTTTGTAAATAGGTTTTTTTTTCTAATTTGCTCCAGGGAGAAAAAATCGCTAATTTTTTTAATAATATCAATCATATAGCATCTTTTTTTTTGCTCTTTACCTTTCGTTTAATAAATAAGCTTTACAAATAAGTCAAATTTGCTTTGCTTCTAACTCTTCCTTTGCCTGATTTTGCATTATCCTTAATTTATGGACATGAGTGTATTTACCATATCAGTAGTATTAATTTTATGTAGATATTTTATCACTCATACTAACCACAATTGCTTCCGTTTATATTCATGTTTGAATATTCCTTTCATTTCCGTCATAGGTTTGCAAGATTGTATTACCCATGCTGTAGTTTCATGAATTTTCACATTACAACCACACACGCATTACACACGGCAGGTACAGGACCCTCCATACATAATGATTCCTTCTATATTACAAAACCGGCACCGGCAGAAATGCATTTCGATCAAGGAAATAAGCACTTAGTCTGTATTTATTACTTCTGTGCATGTACTATGAAGGTCAGTTCGTACTTGGCTAGGATGTAGACTACATAGCATTACTTAATGATCAGTTTTATGTATTATGTTTATCAATTTTAGTTTTAGTTTTCATGTATTAACGTACGCGTTTTTAAGTGTTATGTATGCAGGTATTAGGGATCAGCTTTCTGTATTTCTGTACTCAGTATCGCGTTAGTTTTTCACTTTAATATTCCGTTTTGTACTTATCTATGCATCATCCTGTCTGCAAGTACTACGAAAGAAAATGTAGGTGCATGGTTCAATTTGTAAAACAACTCCAGTTTAAGGTTATCTCAGTGATAACAGGTATACAATCTTTTAAAAGTTCTTACATAAGAGTCAGGCACATTGAAAGTAATCTGCGTTAAACTACGCGTTAAATAAGACGCGAAAAATACGCTACAACTGCGAGAAAACAATCAAATATCTTGAAATTAACCATCGACCAAATATTCACCTGAATTCCTCGCTTTCAAGAAAAGAAAACTTTAATAGCGAACACTGCATGATCACTCATGACGATGAGAAGCTACACGTGGCTTACGTACCATATTGTTAAGTTATTTTTTCTGACACCAGTTGTTACGTTACTAACGATATTCGTGTGGATTTGAAGTGAATAATGACGACACTTGATGAAGTATCGAAACACACTTTATTTACCAATATTAATCAGGACAGCTCCAAAACACTTTTACAGTCATCGAAGAACTACTATACACTCGCTGGAACAATCAGCGACACAGCCTTCACACTATCACACACAGGCTACAAAGGTGGAGACAACTTCACTGCAAAGCACCAGAGTACAGCTCCCGACTCTACTTGGTCGTTCTTGGAATTCCACGTACTCTCGAGACTCTCCAAACTACAACTCGCGATGCACCCGACGACATACAGAGCACAGCTCCCGACTCTTCGGTTCAGTCGTTCCCGGAGCTTGACTAACTCTCTCGACGATGAACTAACCGGGATACATAACAGACTCCTTCGGTGCACTCGACGACCCACTCGGCACTCGCTGGCCGGCTGTCAACTCGATCGTCTCCGCACGGACTAATTAGATCAGACACACTAACTCGTACTGCGAACCAGCAGGGTTTATGTAACTTCCGGCTTGGGTTCGAGAACATTCTGGGCTAAACCGGTAAGAATTCGTTCCAGAAGGTTCTTCATCCGTCCATGGCATATCGCCAATTTTGTCGCCAAACGGGCGATTTCTTGACATATGTAGCAACCCTGCCTTTCCTTGCCAATTTATAGCAACCCTAAAACTGCTTTGCGGGGAAGCCGTCTTACCGTGCCTGGACATTTCGTAACAATATTCAAGCTGCTCCTCGAAAAAGTAATAAACAAAATCATGCATCCTATTACGGCCATCCACAAAATGCGCATCTCATTAAGGCCAGAAAACTCCACATGCTCAATCCAATCCAGAACCTCTTTTCCTAATCACTATTACAAGTTCCTTCACTACCAAATCTACAGATCCTCTACAGAAACTCGCTGTAGTCCCTTCCCTTTCCATTCAAACTGAAACTGAAGCCATAGCAACTGTAATTATTCAATTAAAATAAACTGCAGCTTTTAATGATGTTACATTCAACAAGTTAGGAAGAAAGAAAATCTGACAAACATCCGTCCAAGAAGCTTAATAACCTCCAATGCATCACGTAGCAAATAGCAACTGAATATACAGCCTACATCTTTGTTTCGAAAACTGAGAAAAAAGACAGACGAGGAGCCATCATTATATCAACTTCAGGCCATAATTCAACATGGCAAAGATACCTCTATCAAAATAACAGCGTATACTAGTAAGACATCCTTTTCAGCATGACTTCTTTCTTAGAATTCCCTACAGATACCACAATTCACATAACATCAGGCCATAATTCAACATGGTAAAGCTATCTCTATCAAAATAACAGCGTATACTAGTATGACATCCTTTTCAGCATGACTTCTTTCTTAGACCACCATTCACATAAATTCAGGAAATAATTCAACGTGGTAAAGATAACTCTATCAAAATAACAGCGTATACTAGTAAGACATCCTTTTCAGCATGACTTCTTTCTTAGAATTCCCAACAGACACCGTCATTCACATAACTTCAAGCCATAATTCAACATGGTAAAGATATCTCTATCAAAATAACAGCATATACTAGTAAGACATCCTTCTCAGCATGACTTTTTTCTTAGAATTCCCAACAGACACCACCATTCACATAACTTCAGGCCATAATTCAACATGGCAAATATACCTCTATCAAAATAACAGCGTATACTAGTACGAGCTGACATCCTTTTCAGCATGACATCTTTCTTAGAATTCCCTACAGACACCACCATTCACATAACTTCAGGCCATAATTCAACATGGTAAAGATATCTCTATCAAAATAACAGCATATACTAGTAAGACATTCTTCTCAGCATGACTTCTTTCTTAGAATTCCCAACAGACACCGCCATTCACAGAACTTCAGGCCATAATTCAACATGGTAAAGATATCTCTATCAAAATAACAGCGTATACTAGTATGACATCCTTTTCAGAATGACTTCTTTCTTAGAATTTCCTACAGACACCACCATTCACATAACTTCAGGCCATAATTCAACATGGTAAAGCTATCTCTATCAAAATAACAGCGTATACTAGTATGACATCCTTTTCAGCATGACTTCTTTCTTAGAATTTCCTACAGACACCACCATTCACATAACTTCAGGCCATAATTCAACATGGTAAAGATATCTCTATCAAAATAACAGCGTATACTAGTAAGACATCCTTTTCAGCATGACTTCTTTCTTAGACCACCATTCACATAAATTCAGGAAATAATTCAACGTGGTAAAGATAACTCTATCAAAATAACAGCGTATACTAGTAAGACATTCTTCTCAGCATGACTTCTTTCTTAGAATTCCCAACAGACACCGCCATTCACATAACTTCAGGCCATAATTCAACATGGTAAAGATATCTCTATCAAAATAACAGCATATACTAGTAAGACATCCTTCTCAGCATGATTTCTTTCCTAGAATTCCCAACAGACACCACCATTCACATAACTTCAGGCCATAATTCAACATGTAACATGGTAAAGATACCGCTATCAAAATAACAGCGTATACTAGTAAGACATTCTTCTCAGCATGACTTCTTTCTTAGAATTCCCAATAGACACCGCCATTCACATAACTTCAGGCCATAATTCAACATGGTAAAGATATCTCTATCAAAATAACAGCATATACTAGTAAGACATCCTTCTCAGCATGATTTCTTTCTTAGAATTCCCAACAGACACCACCATTCACATAACTTCAGGCCATAATTCAACATGGTAAAGATACCGCTATCAAAATAACAGCGTATACTAGTACGAGCTGACATCCTTTTCAGCATGACGTCTCTCTTAGAATTCCCAACATACATCACCATTCACATAACTTCAGGCCATAATTCAACATGGTAAAGATATCTCTATCAAAATAACAGCGTATACTAGTACGAGCTGACATCCTTTTCAGCATGACGTCTCTCTTAGAATTCCCGACAGACACCACCATTCACATAATTACAAACAGTCATTCTCCCATTTATGTAATTAAGAACCCAAACCCGAAATTTCCATGAGTGAAGCAAATCCAAACCATCTTCCAGACTACCAATAAGAAATTACCTGAACCAGAGGTTTGAGCAACTGCAAAAGTAATGAACGAGCTGAAACTCTCACCAAACAAGCCATCGTAAAGCAATGTGGCCACGAAACTGAAATCCCATGGTGTTTGTGTGTTGTCAGTATTCAGATCTTCAAATGATACATAGGTAGAGAGGGGGAAATAAAGAGGGGAAAACCTTTTTTATCCAGGCCTTCAAAATCACTTGATTTCAATGTGACAACGGGGGAAAATGTTTTTTTCTAGTGGGCAATTAACGATCAATACGTGCCACCAGCGATTCCGAATTACTGCTTTATTTTTACTAATATTAAATAAATGAAATAAAGGATAAAAGTAAAAGTTAATAATTTTAGATGGAAATCTCATGGTAGTAGTAGTAGTAGTAGTAGTAGTAGTAACAGTAACAGTAACGGAGGACGTGGGCACCATCCCCCTACCATTACGGTTAATCGGTTCTGCCCACGTCCGCCCTTATCTAGTATTTATTAATAAATCAAAGGTTTTTACATTGCCATATAGTGTGCCATATAGTGCCATATAAAAAAGGGACATAAAAATAAAAATCTTAAATTAGTACTTTAGAGTCCTTCATGAAGTGTATCTTTGTAAGTAATTCTTTATAAAATGTCGAAATTTGTCCTTAGTAAAAAACGTTTGAAACTTATTCCTTCAATCTTCTTCAAGAAGTTCTCTTTTTTTTCTTCTTTTCTTCGTTCTTCTCTTTCCTTTAATCTTCCTTTCATTTAATTTTCGTTAAATCTTCCTTTCTTCTATGTTAATTTCTTTCCTCCATTTTACATGTATTTTCTTCCTATATATCCTTTATCGTTTTACTTAATATAGCGAATAAGAAATACATCTTTATGAATTACTTGTTAAATCTTTGAAATCCAGACCATTCGCAAATTTGTATCCTTAAAATATCAAACCGCCCGAAATAGCTTTCCAGTTTCACAGCAATTTCCCCCCTCCCTGTCCATTAACGCAGAAAATAGGTGTAAAGATTTCCAATGACATCCTTTGTACTTTCTAACAAAGATTCCATTAGCCTTTGACCCTGTTCTTTATAAAACTATTCTGAAGGTCAGACCAACAAGCCTTTCTGGCTTTGTTATGATCACGGCTGAGATTTTGTTTATTTCCGTTATTTTTATAGGAAAGACTAAATTGTTTAAAAAGAAATATAATCCTTAAATTTTTAAACTGATCTTTTATTGCTGTTTAAAGCTAAAAAGCACACTGTACCACAAAAGAATCAACAACGAAATGTCACGATCAACCAGAAAGATAAGAAACCTCTTAGTACAAGCCGTCTGCAGTAAACTGATACAATGAATGCATTTGGGGAAACTACACCTGCTACTGCATATCTTAAGAGGAGGGAAGAAAACAAGATTACAATCTCGGCCGTTTTCGGGCCGTTCTGGTTGTTTCAATGTAGGGCCGTGTGGGGCGGATTGGATGTGAAGGAGTTAACATATTCTTTCTACCTTCTACAGAAAAAATTCCTTTTCCTTTTTTAAAACCTTTATTTGTAATTTTATACCTTTTCCCTATAAACCTTTTTCCTTTGAAGTCTACTTCTTCTGCCTTTCCTTAAACGATTAAGTAGTCCTTCATTAGCTAAATCATCTTGAATACTACTCCTTGTTTACTAAATCTTTAGTTATTCTTATACTATGGAGTATCTTCATCTATGTCTCAATTCCTTAAGCTTCTTCTTCTCTTCCTGTAACTATCCTGTAAATCTCAAAATCCTGTAAATCTCGTGGTGAAAGCAAGTCCAACACTCTACAGGATTTATGTAACACACAGTCCTCAATAAATACATTCAAGGGCCAGTCTGCCCTTTTATGGCCAACTATAGACAAGCATTTTGGAGGATCTGTAAGTCGTTTGCCTACTTATTCCATCTCGAAATATCCGCTCTGTGCTTGGACGCGTCTCGTCTCCAGCACTTCCAACTCTCGTCTGCTGTTTTGCAAGCTGCGTTACGTCATGGCTCTGCTAAGTTGAAGTAGAAGTAAATGGAATCGAAGAACCAACTTCTACATAATTATTTCTAATTTCTAAATATTCTACTTCCATCCTTACAGCATGCCTTCGTGGCGTAACGGTAGAACACTCGGTATCGCGAGGTCCAGGTTCGAGGGTCGACGAGGGCAAAGCTCATTTTTCACATCTCCTGCATCAAGGAAACCAATTTCTCTCTACAGAAAACTCTACATTGACGTCCGAACCAAAAAAGGTGGTGGACGTTATTTCGTTACCATCAGGATTTGGCGATTGGGTCCCCTAATCTCCATTGTCCCTTTGTTTTCTCCCTCCTTCCAATGTGCCTTCGTGGTGTAACCGGTAGCACACTCGGCACATATTCAAAGAGGCTTAAGTTCGAGCTCCAGCAAGCTCATTGGTCGTTTTTGACATTCCCTGCATTTAAAAAAAATCGATTTTATTGAGAGATATTCCGACCACCGCTCTATTACAAATCCAGCTAGGAATTTTTAAATTATAAATATTAAAGTGTTTAAGACTTTATAAGGTATTTCTCCTTCCATCTTGAGGAGCCTTTGTGGTGTAGTGGTTCTTCACGCTGGACCGGTATTCCAGAGGTCCATGGTTCGATTCCCGGCGAAGGCGTTGCTAATTTTTCATCTGTCCGGCTTTCCCAATTTACTTAATGTCTCTACAGTGGCTCTCGAACTAAAAGGGTATTGAATGAGTTTTCTCCACACCCAGGATTTGGCGATTGGGTGCCCTAAAAACCCCAGTCGCCCTTTAAAAAAGGGAGTATGTAAGGTATTTGTTCCGCTTTCCTAGCGTGCCTTTGCAGTGTAGTGGTTCTGCACGCTGGGCCGGTTTCCCAGAGGTCCGTGTTTCGATTCCCGGCGAAGGCGTTTGCTAATTTTTCAACTTGCCTGCTTCCGAAAAATCCTAATGACTCTACGACGTGTTTAGTCTCTAAGGATGCGGGGATTTTTTTCATAAATCATAGATGATGTGAATTAACATAGATAGTAAAACATAGATGATGTGATTATAGAATGTGAATTTTTTGCATCAGTTTATCTTCCTCTGAAATATTTATCAAAATGAACATTTGAAATTCGTTTCTAGAAGGTATTGAATAGATCTTAAAATTTCTGAGTTTAAATTATTTGAATATCTTCAACTGTACATTCGAAAACAGAAGCAAGCGAAGTGTCTTACCTTCAAGTCTACAGAAATATAGAAAGAAATAACCTTTTTATTCTTTGCAAGGTACAAAGAATAAGAAGAATATTTCACGTATTAACAGTTCAGATAAATCGTGTGGTGAAACCCTTATACATTTACATTATCCCACGAGCTTTACAAACGACAGAAAACGGACATGCAGAACCCATATATGATTATCACAGGAAAAAATGACATTCTGAGTTACACTATGATCCCACTCTCGCCTTCTTTTCTCATTTGTTGACAATAAAGAATTTCGTTAGGCATACAACTTACGGGAAATATCATAATGCAGTAATAGCTTTCACCGCCAGGGGAGTGTTTTCCGTAAATAGAGCTTCTCTTTCTTTCATTATGTGTCGTGCAACACAGTTTTTTGAGCTAATGAAATAAGACACATTTCCGATAAATGAAAGTAGTTGTTGCAAACTAGAACTTTCGAAATTTCTCATTAGGAGAGTGTATAAATCAGCACAATTACTACGTATTCAATAGGATATAGATGAAATTAATTATATTTTGCATAATAGAAAATTAATATTCGAGCTACATCAGTATTCTTAGTCAAGTTCTATTTATTTATTTTTAAGCTTCTTTCATATTTCATTATAGAAAGGTTATAAGGTATTTCTTCCGCTTTCCTAGCGTGCCTTCGTTGTGTAGTGGTCTGTACGCTGGGCCGGTATTCCAGAGGTTCGAGGTTCGATTCCCACGAATTCAGAAGTCACACAACAAAAATTAGCGTTAAATTTTCTAATTTTCACAAGACTAGTTTCGATGGTTTTACCGAACCATCATCGTCTTTTCGAGGAAATAAGTGTTAAGGATTTACTTCGTAATTTTTAATATAGATATTTCGAGTTTTTATGTACTACTTTTGCCTTGTCGCGAAGCGAAAGCTTAATTGAATGAGAAATACTGAATCGTCTGGGAATAACGTTTTCTTTTTTGTTTGCTTAATTTCTTTTATATATCATTCTAGCTTTATTATAGTATTTGAATAGAACATGTGGCAACGATTAGATAATTCTTCAAATGATAAAAGGTTTTTGCATTCTGAGTTATAACATGAACGAAATATAAAGCTGCTAAGTGAACCTAGCGCAAGAGTGTCGCTATGGTAAACAAATAGAGTGAATTTTAAAGAGTACATTTATTCTTTTGGGGTTTATTAGGTATTGACGAAGTAGATTTAATTCAATCCAATAAATGTAAATGAAATATAAGAAAAAATAATGTATAATTTAATATTCCGTACAAGGAAGTCATGTAGTGTACATATCAGATTTTTTAAAATAAAACATGTAGATTAACTTTTTTTAATTTAATTATTTTTGTCAGACGACAAATTAGAAGGCAGTTGTTAGTTATTAAAAGAAAAAATATTCGCTCTTGAGCAGAATACTGTAATAGAAGTATAACTTTCGAAGAAGAATTCCAGAAATATAATAGTAAACTAATTTTAACAGTAGGAAGACTGAAACTTGGCATATAGCTATACGGCCCAAAAGCAGTCAAAATGACTGCATTGTGAAAGAATAACTAATGTGTAACTAAAAACATTACTTCACTTGGAAAAAAAATAATTTATACATTATTATTTGTGCATTTTTTGCAAATGAAAGTGAAAAATCTCTTTATGTGTACATCTACCTCAAACATACTTTCGACATTTTTCACATATATTATTTTGTTGTGGCAAAGTCGTACTTGAGAAGTTTTGCGTTTGTTAGAATGGGTTGCATTTAATGATGTTGCATTTGATCTTTGCTTTTCTTCACGTTCTGATGAAAAGAAATTGGATACCTTGTCAATATTTTTGACTTAGAATACTCTGATTCTAAAGAATCATGTAGTATTCACAGCGAAAGCAAAAGCTTCTGCAGATGAATATCATAATTTGTGAACAAAATGATAATTTTTATGGAAAAAAAGCACTTCAAATGGAGCAACAAAGAACCAAGTGGGGCGTAAGCGTAAACGAAGTAAACATAACATAATAGTTCAGCTCCCTTTAGTATGAAACATCCTGCAAAAATAGGCTCTAGAAAAGTGCTCGAAGATACTTGGAATATATGTTCATACATGTTGTTCCAGTCATATCCTGATGCTACAAAACTGAAAAGAAAAAATGTTTATTGTATTAGCTAATCAATTTATTAAACCGCATCTGAAAGTTGGGATAACTTCCGCTTTTTGCCAAGGAACTGAAGACAACAATTAGAAGAATCCTTGGACAGAAAGAAATTAAGAGAATGGATTTATCAAATAAAGAAGAAAAATTAGAAGAAAGAAAAACATGTAGTTTGTGCCACCTTGTAAGGAGAGAGAAAAAGAGCATACAAGTGCTTGGAATGCTGCAAGGAACCAGTAAGTCGTCCATGCTCTCAAAAATGCGTTTTGACTGTGCATCCTCTTATGATTCATCCTTGGTAAACAAAGATATCTATTGTTTATTAATAATTAAATTCACTGTTGTAGATTTATGGTTTGACTGACAGTAATACTTAATAAAGTCACATATTTTCATGCATCCGTAATAAAATCTTTGTTCTTTAAAAACTTTGTTTCTTGAGATGAAGAAAGTAGTCATATTTTTGGTGACCGGAAAAATGCCCACAGGAAAAAAGCTCACAGAATAATGCTCACAGGAAAAAGCCCACACAGAAATATGCCCACATAGAATAGTCATATTTTTGGTGACCGGAAAAAAGCCCACAGGAAAAATGCTCACAGGAAAAAAAGCCCACACAGAAATATGCCCACATAGAATAGTTATATTTTTGGTGACCGGAAAAATGCCCACAGGGAAAAAGCCCACAGGAAAAATGCTCACAGGAAAAAAGCCCACACAGAAATATGCCCACATAGAATAGTCATATTTTTGGTGACCGGAAAAATGCCCACAGGAAAAAAGCCCACAGGAAAATGCTCACAGAATAATGCTCACAGGAAAAAAGCCCACACAGAAATATGCCCACATAGAATAGTCATATTTTTGGTGACCGGAAAAATGCCCACAGGATAAAAGCCCACAGAAAAAATGCTCACAGAATAATGCTCACAGGAAAAAAAGCCCACACAGAAATATGCCCACATAGAATAGTCATATTTTTGGTGACCGGAAAAATGCCCACAGGAAAAATGCTCACAGAATAATGCTCACAGGAAAAAAGCCCACACAGAAATATGCCCACGTAGAAAAAAGCTCGCATGGAAAAATGCTCACTTAGAAATATGCTCACACGGAAAAAAGCTCACATAGATATATGCTCACATGGAAATAAGCTAACTCATATATAAAATACGTAGAAATAACCTTAAATTAATCAATCAATAAATTAATCGATTTGAACATCGTACACCTACTTGAATTTTTCCAAAAAAATTGTTTAAATTACCAAAACATCTATGGTTTATATATCAAAAACTCTATAACTTATGTGTACATTTATTTGCTATATAAAATTAACAAATGGGCCGATTTGAAATAGGAAAATGGGAGGAGGGAGGAAGAAAAATAAAACAGAATATACAGCGAAATATTATTACAATTTTAATTGTTAAAAAAGTAAAATAATAGTAAGTATAAGCTACATATTTTATAATAAATTTAGTCAAATAAGCAATTAGAAATAATTATTTTATTTAAATTACGTAAAATACCTTGTTATATAAAAATAATGTATATTTAACATAAACGTATAATGTATTTCTCCCGCCTTCTTAGCATGCCTTCATGGTGTGGAGGTCTGCACACTAGGCGCGTATTCCAGAGGTCCCTGGTTCGATTCCCAACGAAGGCTTTGCTCATTTTTCACATTTCCTGTTTCCAAAATACCTAATGTCTCTACAGACTTACTGAATTTTAAATAATATATGCAAATATCTAATTTTATCATCGATTTCATCATAGTTTCTTACATGATTCGCGATTATCAAATGTAAGTTTTCATATTATCTTTTTTTTATTATTATTTTACTTCAGTACACGCTGTATTTATGATAGCTAGTAATTAACATTGACAGACTAAAACTTTTTTCAACCCGTCAATCAAAAACCACATACTAAGACTGCTACAATTAAATAATGAATTTAGTACTTTTTGAAAGCTTTCGTAATAATTTGTTGTTTTAGGAGATTTTTCGAAGGCTGCTTTATAACCATTCCACACTTCGATTGGAAACTGTTGCCTTCTAGAACGTTTTTGTTTCCAAACTTAAATAACTACATTCAAACATCAATTTCTATACATACACATCAAAAGTATGCAAAAATAAAGTAGATAAAATACAAAAATAAACTGTTGGCAGTTAGAGGGAAAAAAAAGTGTCGTACAGGGGGCAGTGGTATAAAATATTACAGTACATGCAAAATTTTACTATAGTTTTTATTCTTTTATATGCCGTCCCTTAAAAGGTTAATATGAGCATTTGTCCAATAATTTTTTCAAAAGATCAAATAATTTGTCTTTAAAAAATTCAAGTAAGTGTACGATGTTCAAATCGATTAATTATTGATTGATTAATGTAAGGATATTTCTACGTATTTTATTTATCAGTGGGCTTATTTCCATGTGAGCATATATTTATGTGTGCTTTTTTCCGTGTGAGCATATTTCTAAGTTAGCATTTCTTCATGTAAGTATTTTTCCATGTGGGCATATTTCTGTGTGGGCTTTTTTCCTGTGAGCATTTATACCTGTGAGCATTATTCTGTGAGCATTATTTCTGTGGGCTTTTTCCTGTGGGTTTTTTTTCCTAGAATCCATATTTTTATATGAATTTAAATGCGTCAAACCAAATGATTTATGTTTAAAATATATAGATTTAAAGAATTCCATAAATATGCATCAAGTATCAAAAACATTCCTTAAAAATGTATAAAAGTATTTTTTTAGCCGTTTCTTTAAAGCGGTTTTTGAGACCGCTCACAGTAATTGCGCGGAAAAAATTGTCACAGGAGTTAAAGGTTAAGAAGCGAAACAAAATAATGCAGGCTTTTACTTTGTTTCACTTCCTTTCAAAGCCAGGAATAAAATAAAGCAGGCCTTTCAGAGCCAGGAATTTTGATTACGGCAAACATTTTAGTAAACTCATATGAATTGCAGATTCATATGCTCAAAGTAGGAAATATTCTTCTTCTGAAACCTGGACGTTACAACAGGTCTATAGCTACTAAAGAGCTTTTACCAGTATGTTACGTTTTGAACCTAGTAACAGTTGCTTGGTTTAGAAGAAACAAAAATACAAACAGTTTAGTAATTTCATATGAATTGCAGATTCGTATGCTCAAAGCAGGAAATATTCTTCTTCTGAAATGTGGACGTTACAACAGGTCTATAGCTACTAAAGAGCTTTTACCAGTATGTTAAGTTTTGAACCTAGTAACAATTGCTTGGTTTAGAAGAAACAAAGATACAAACAGTACGACAAACATTTTAGTAAACTCATATGAATTGCAGATTCATATGCTCAAAGCAGGAAATATTGTTCTTCTGAAACCTGGACGTTACAACAGGTCTATAGCTACTAAAGAGCTTTTACCAGTATGTTCAGTTTTGAACCTAGTAACAGTTGCTTGGTTTAGAAGAAACAAAAATACAAACAGTTTAGTAATTTCATATGAATTGCAGATTCATATGCTCAAAGCAGGAAATATTCTTCTTCTGAAATCTGGACGTTACAACAGGTCTATAGCTACCAAAGAGCTCTTACCAGTATGTTAAGTTTTGAACCTAGTAACAATGGCTTTGTTTAGAAGAAACAAAGATACAAACAGTACGACAAACATTCTAGTAAACTCATATGAATTGCAGATTCATATGCTCAAAGCAGGAAATATTCTTTTTCTGAAACCTGGACGTTACAACAGGTCTATAGCTGCTAAAAAGCTCTTATCAGTATGTTAAGTTTTGAAACTAGTTACAGTTGCTTGGTTTAAAAGAAATAAAGATACAAACAGTACGGCAAACATTTTAGTAAACTCAGATTCATATGCTCAAAGTAGGAAATATTCTTTTTCTGAAATCTGGACGTTACAAGAGGTCTATAGCTACTAAACAGCTTTTACTAGTATGTTAAGTTATGAATCTAGTAACAATTGCTTGGTTTAGAAGAAAAAAGATACAAACATTACGACAAACATTTTAGTAAACTCATATGAATTGCAGATTCATATGCTCAAAGCAGGAAATATTCTTTTTCTGAAATCGGGACGTTACAACAGGTCTATAGCTACTGAAGAGCTTTTACCAGTATGTTAAGTTTTGAACCTAGTAACAATTGCTTGGTTTAGAAGAAACAAAAATACAAACAGTTTAGTAAACTCATATGAATTGCAGATTCTTATGCGCAAAGCAGGAAATATTCTTCTTCTGAAACCTGGACGTTACAACAGGTCTATAGCTACTAAAGAGCTCTTACCAGTATGTTAAGTTTTTGAACCTAGTAACAATTGCTTTGTTTAGAAGAAACAAAGATACAAACAGTACAACAAACATTTTAGTAAACTCATATGAATTGCAGATTCATATGCTCAAAGCAGGAAATATTCTTTTTCTGAAATCGGGACGTTACAACAGGTCTATAGCTACTAAAGTGCTTTTACCAGTATGTTAAGTTTTGAACCTAGTAACAATTGCTTGGTTTAGAAGAAACAAAAATACAAACAGTTTAGTAAACTCATATGAATTGCAGATTCTTATGCGCAAAGCAGGAAATATTCTTCTTCTGAAGCCTGGACGTTACAACAGGTCTATAGGTACTAAAGAGCTTTTACCAGTATGTTAAGTTTTGAACGTACTAATAACAATTGCTTGGTTTAGAAGAAACAAAGATACACGAAAAACGGTGTTTCACGCACAGAGGCGAGAATAAAAGAATGTAGATACATGAATGATACTTTGGTTGTTTATTCTGGCATGCATCGGGGATTCTGGCTTGCAGCTACTAGCGTTCCTTCCGAATTCCTGAATGAATCCCCTTAGGGTCCTGACATAAAGTCCAAAAGGGAAGATTCTCCAGTTGCGACAGCCTTTTAAACGTAAAAGAGAAGTGAAGCCGCGAGCTTCCGTGATCAGCATGTCATGTCTGTGGCAGCTGCAGAAGGCCACGGAAGTGAGGAAAGCTGGCCGGAACACATGAAAAGGTTTGTAGAATCCGAAACGGGGTGAGTTTGCAAACTGCTAAGTGTGTAAACTGAGCTCTCATTGGCCAGTTTAGGTAGACTGTAACATGTGAGCGGCGGATGGACGAAGAATTTTATCTTCATCAAGAATTTCGTAACTTAAGATATTGCCGAAATTAAGCCGGGTTGTAGCTAATCGCTCTGTTGAAGAATTTTTCATTGATGCGATTAATAAATTCTCGAATTTGTTCTAAGTTTAAATCCGAGTGAAGACTACGATTTCTGACGAGACGGACATGTAGACTAAGTCTTTACATATGAAAAAATGTCAATGAAATCGCGGAGGCAGAGCTTGCAGTGGGCACGTGACGAAGAGTACAACTCTGATTGGTCCAGTCATTAGAGTCAGGTAAAGTAACGAGGAAGCTTCTATTTGTGTGAAAAACAATAATACTTCTTAAACAGAAGCATTTTCCACTAATAAACAGTCACTAAAATGGAGGAAAAATACAAAATTCCGATTAAATATAGCGAGAAATTAGTAAAAAATAAAAATTTGAACTTAGGGGTGTGGTTGAGCACGCGCCAATGTGGGAACGTAGAGCTAGTCATGTGGCTCAGAGAATCAAAGTCCATACGAAGTACGGCCCCCCAGCGGCCGAGCGGTAAAGACGCTGAACACTGGTAGTTCTGTCCGAGGTTTGAATCCCGCGAACGGGCTGGCTGCATGGGCGTTTTCATGGTTTTAATTTGCCGGTCGGACGCAAATTAAAAGAAATATGTATTTATACACTGACTACCAATAAGTATTTGGACACCTGTGATAGAAAAGAAAAACTAACTTTATTCAAAATGAATAGTTGGTAGAGCCTCCACGAGAAGTAATTACAGGGTGGACCCTCCGTGGCATATTTTCCACAAGTCTTTGTATGACAGCTGGTGGTATTTTCTTTCACTCGGCTTGGAGAAGGCATAGAAGTTCCTTCACCGATTTTGCACGGGTAGTGCACCCTTGAATTCGGCGATGCAACTCGTCCCAGAGGTTCTCGATAGGTTTCAGGTCTGGACTCTGGGCAGGCCAGTCCATTCGATGAACTCCATTGGCACCATACAAAGCCTTGGTCAACGTCGAAAGATGACAACTGGCATTGTCGTCCTGAAAGTAACAGGGGTCCAAGCCGTAAAACTGCCACAACGTAGGAAGCACATTGTCATCCAAAATAGTGCAGTAGGCAGCGGAATTGAGCTTACCATGAATGGGGACCAAGGGTCCCAGCCCATACCAAGAGAAACACCCCCAGACCATCACAAAATTTTACTTGTGTACTCCTCTAGGCCTAATTAGACAGCCTACCTTTTTTTTTTTAATCAAAACTTCGAATTTGAAAGGTAGCGTGCCAGAAAGGGTTAACAAAAAATAATGATTAAAGGCACTAAATGAGACCTTGCCGAGGAAAAATTCTTTTAATAATAATGATATAAAGTTTGTATTCGTTTGTAGAGACATTAGGTAATTTATTGGAAGCAAGAGAGATTGTAAAATGGGCAATCGCCTTCGCCGGGAATCGAACCATGGACCTCTGAAATACCGACTCAGTGTGCTGACCAGTGGGCGACTGGGGTTTTAGAGCACCCAATCACCAAATCCTGGATGTGGAGGATCCTCATCCAGCACCCTTTTAGTTCGGGCGCCACTATAAAGACATTATGTATTTTGGAAGCAGGTGTGATGAAAAGTGAGCAACGCCTTCCCCGGGTATCGAACCGCGGACCTCTTAAATACCGGCTCAATATACTGACCACTACATCACGAAGGCACGCTAGGAAGGCGGGAGAAATACCTTGTAGAGACATTAGGATTTTTTTTTTGGAAGCCAGAGAGATGAAAAATTAGCAACCGCCTTCGCCGGGATTCGAACCACGGACCTCTGGTATACCGGCCCAGCGTGCTACCATTACACCACGAAGGCACGCTAGGGAAGTGGGAGAAAATACCTTATATACTCCCCTTTTTAAAGGGCGACTAGGGTTTTAGGGAACCTAGTCGCCAAATTCTGGGTGTGCAGAATCATCATCCACAACCCTTTTAGTTCGGGCGCCACTGTAGACATTAGGATTTTTTTTGGAAGCCAGAGAGATGAAAAATTAGCAACCGCCTTCGCCGGGTTTCGAAACACGGACCTCTGGAATACCGGCCCAGCGTGCTATCGTTACACCACGAAGGCACGCTAGGGAAGTGGGAGAAAATACCTTATAACCTTATGCGTTAAAATTTACTTTTTTAGCGTCTTACACTAAGCGGATTTTAAAATGCAGACCAGAAAGAAATTATTGTAACTAAATATGCTAGTATATTCTAACTGCTAAATTTACCTAAAGATCAAATAACGCTTTTATAACATTAATGCTATATAATAAGTATTGTTTAATTTTTCTTTCTTTAACGAATACCGTTAAGTTGCAATCAAAAATGATCAAAATTAATCAAAATTAGAGAATCAAAATTAATCAAAGATCGAATAACGCTTTTATAACATTAATGCTATATAATAAGTATTGTTTAATTTTTCTTACTTTAACGAATACCGTTAAGTTGCAAACAAAAATGATCAATATTAATCAAAATTAGAGAATCAAAATTAATCAAAGATCAAATAACGCTTTTATAACATTAATGCTATATAATAAGTATTGTTTAATTTTTCTTACTTTAACGTTATTTGCAATCAAAAATGATCAAAATTAATCAAAATTAGAGAATCAAAATTAATCAAAGATCAAATAACGCTTTTATAACATTAATGCTATATAATAAGTATTGTTTAATTTTTCTTTCTTTAACGAATACCGTTAAGTTGCAAACAAAAATGATCAAAATTAATCAAAATTAATCAAAGATCAAATAACGCTTTTATAACATTAATGCTATATAATACGTATTGTTTAATTTTTCTTACTTTAACGAATACCGTTAATTTGCAATCAAAAATGATCAAAATTAATCAAAATTAGAGAATCAAAATTAATCAAAGATCAAATAACGCTTTTATAACATTAATGCTATATAATAAGTATTGTTTAATTTTTCTTACTTTAACGAATACCGTTAAGTTGCAATCAAAAATGATCAAAATTAATCAAAATTAGAGAATCAAAATTAATCAAAGATCAAATAACGCTTTTATAACATTAATGCTATATAATAAGTATTGTTTAATTTTTCTTACTTTAACTAATACCGTTAAGTTGCAATCAAAAATGATCAAAATTAATCAAAATTAGAGAATCAAAATTAATCAAAGATCAAATAACGCTTTTATAACATTAATGCTATATAATAAGTATTGTTTAATTTTTCTTACTTTAACGAAATACCGTTAAGTTGCAAACAAAAATGATGAAAATTAATCAAAATTAGAGAATCAAAATTAATCAAAGATCAAATAACGCTTTTATAACATTAATGCTATATAATACGTATTGTTTAATTTTTCTTACTTTAACGAATACCGTTAATTTGCAATCAAAAATGATCAAAATTAATCAAAATTAGAGAATCAAAATTAATCAAAGATCAAATAACGCTTTTATAACATTAATGCTATATAATAAGTATTGTTTAATTTTTCTTACTTTAACGAAATACCGTTAAGTTGCAATCAAAAATGATCAAAATTAATCAAAATTACGGAATCAAAATTAATCAAAAATGATGTTTTTATGGAATGGCGTAGAAAACGCTGAAATGCACGTCGTTTCTAAATATATGAATATAAGAAGTGTGTTGGTTTGTAGTGGTGTAGATACGCAAAACAATTCCCCATATGAAAGCTACCAGCTTCTCTTTTGTGCACATACTTTTGTGAGAAAAATAAAAGGTAATAAAATTCAGTCAATTGCCAGTATTATCATTAATTTAAACATTTGAAAATTGTTTGTAAGGGTTTTAGCTAAATTATAAATGAAATAAAATTTGAACTTCCCAAAGGAAAATTTACTTAACCAAACAGTTAGCGTCACTAAACATTAGAAGAGTAGCTTAATTAGGGCTTTTGCCGCCCGGGGCGGTACTTTCTTGATATACGAACTGATAACTAAAATAGTACTCGTATTAAAATGACATATAGGGGAACAAATTAACACCCTACGTTTTTTTTTTTTTAAAAACTTTTAATTCCAAAATTTTAAAATTATCTTATTATTTTGCTTGTTTTTTATTCTAAAAATCTTCCAAGACATCGCAGTTGATTGCTCCAGTTGCCATTATGTAAACAGCATAGAAAGATTTTTTTTAAATGCTAAATAAATATTTATACTTTTTAAATATTTCTTAAACAGTTTTTATTTAACAAACGCTTCTCACAACAAGCAACACTTATTAGAAACTTTTGAGGAAAGTTTACAGTGATATTACAATAACTTAAACTTTGCTTTGGCAACAGTATATTAGAATAAATTAAAAAATTCCAAAAGCTGCCTTTCCACGTTCCAGATTCGTTTTCCGTAGCAGTAACGGAAATTAAACTCTGAAATGCTCTTCTCTTAATAAAGATTTCTTCCTTTTTAAATGTCACCGGGATCGTTATTTAGTTGATATTCGCACTTTTCATTTAACAATTTTGCCCTCAGAAATTTCAACAGCTGTAGCTGCTGAAATCCCGTGATGACATTTTTGAATATTTAATCCAGAATAAGAACTATTTTTCTGTTTAATTTAATTCAGAATCTGCTTAGGAATCTCATTATTCTTCACCTGCCAATCAATAAGCAGATGTAAAAGCTGTATTTTATTATTGTGGAAAAACTGTTAAAGCGTTTGTAGAGACATTGGGTATTTTGGAAGCAGGAAAGATGAAAAATAGCAAACGCCTTCTCCGAGAATCGAACCGCGGACCTCCCATTTACGCGCCGACCGAGCAGACCACTACACCATGAATGCTCTCTAAGAAGGCGGGAGAAATACCTTATACACTCCCCCTTTTAAAGGGTGACTGGGGTTTTTTTAGGGAACACAGTCGCCAAATCCTGGGTGAGCAGAATCAACATCCAACACACTTTTAGTTCAGGCGCCACTGTAGGGACATTAGGTATTTTGAAAGCAGGCAAGATGAAAAATAGCAAATGCCTTCGCCGGAAATCGAACCGTGGACTTCTCAATTACGCGCCGAGCGTGCAGACCACTACACCACGAAGGCTCGCTAACAATACAGGAGAAATACCTTATAAGTCAACTATGAAAACAAACTAAAAATCTGAAAGGTTTCAGATTTTAAATTACGTCCAAAGGGGCGTTTTTTTTTAACATTTTGTGTGCTAGCTTTATTTATTAAATATCACGTTCTTCGCACTTAAACCATAAAATTCAGATCAAGAACCATATGGCAAAATAATTTTAAATTGAGCTGTATCTTTAGAATTTCCGATGCACAATCTCACGCGCTGGAGATTAAAAGTGTTTTTTTTCTGTACAACGTTGTCATGGCTCGCTTTGAAATCCTGTTTGTTAAACAAAAATTCGTTAAAGTGTTACAAAATATGAAATCGATCATAAAACAACTTCCAAATTTCAAATTTGTGCTTCCAGATACCCATATTCGCAGTAGGATGACGTCATTCACATTTGGATGACTATAATGCACCGTTGTTTTATCATAATGCGAGAAACATGCATACATTTATGCAGAATCTTCATTATTTAATTCCTTCAGATATAATAATATTTGATAGCAACAGTTCGAAAAGTGAAACGGACATTCAGAGTGATTCGACGCAAGCCCCTTTGAACTAAAAACAGGCTGAACATTATTATTAAGCGCTGAGTTCAGTTATCATCCATTAATCATCTTTAGACGAGAGCTAACGTAATAGTTTTGACTATAGTTTGCTTCTTGCAAGTAATATACGACTGTTGACTTAAAAAAAAAATTATGTTACTCTCGTGGCCAGTAACATAAACTGAAACATGGGGGGGGGCATTGGATACACGTTTCAGTCACATTTTCTTCGCATAGCCGTTAATGTGGACAGTCGTTATTATATTTCTGGCGTGTAAGGGGACTCATACACCTTAAACCCCTTATGATCTTCGAATATATGACTATTGCATGAATTGAGATATTTTATTTATTTTAAAAGCAATTACTTCCAACCTTTTACAGCTGACTGCATAAATTAGCTGCTTTGGGAACTAGCAACCAGAAAGTTTGTGTTGCCACAAATATTTTTGTAATTTAATCCGCTTTGTGACAAAACGCCGTTCACACGGCGGCGTAAAGGGCATAGAGGCGTAGTCATAAGGGCATAAAATACGGGAATTCCGTTCACACTTGCGAGAACGGGCTGTAAAAAGAAAAAAATATTTAAAATAGTAACATAAAAATATAGTTTAAAGAACATTATTTGAAAGAAAGAACGTTGTGACTTTTTTCCTCTCACGCACAGTGTAAAAAGGAAAAGGAAAATAGGTTGCCGTATATTAAGAAGTTCGCCAATTGAACTATTCTTGGCGAAAACTGAAAAAAGCGCCAATATAAATTCTTAAATTTCTGTAAGCCGGGGCAAATGAGAGAAGCTAAATTTGCGCATGCGTGGATGTGTCTACAACTTTCACGCGCTGTTCTCCTGCTCGATTGATTTCCCGCTTTCGCTCTGCTTGTTTTGTGACAGCGAAATCTTCTGTAGAATGCCGCTTCGTTTTAGCTTCGCTCTGATTGGTCGACGCTTATCCCAAACTCGGCGTAAAGTTGAAAACTTTGAACCCTAAACTACATTTTGTGACGTAGCACAGACTGGTTGCTTTGGCAACGGAGCTCGGCTTTAACCACTTATGCCCTCGTCTGAACGCAGCTTTAAGGCCCATGGCTGTGCCTGATCTTCGAGGGCTGTTTAATGCCACCTTTCAACAAGATAATGCACGATAGCAAGGGTAACAACAGTACTGTCCTTACCCCCCTCGACACAGGTGTCCAACTATTGTTCTGACCAGCACCTTCTCCAGATCTCTCATCCATGACGCATATGAGGGCTGCCGAGAGACTGGCATGCCACCTATCATCAACGAATGCGATTGATGAATTCTGACAAGTTGCATGGAAAGAAGTACCCGTATGTGTCATCCAAGTTCAGTTCGATTTGATGCCTTTCCAGATTACAGCTATTGTGCTAGAAGTGGCGATTTTGTGCACTGAATTCTGCATGCTGTGTACCCCAAACCACCCGCTAATTTAATCACGCCTTCCTACCGTTATATTGTATACGAACAATAAACAAGATTCTGTTATTTGCTTTTCTCCCCATTTGTAATTGTAATAACCAGTAGCATAACTAGAGCTGGGTAAACTTCCACTAGAAAGAAAATTTTGTGCTTAATAAATAATTATATTATATTTAAATAAATTGCATCAAAGAAATAACTTTTGCTAATAAAAGTAATTTTTTCCAGTCTTATTCTTTCCAAATATCTGATTTGGATTTTAAATATTATTCGTCTCAGATGATATCTAACACTATGAATACACTGTTTAGTAATTAGGTTATTTTAAAGCAAGAGAGGTTAATATTCCGTAATCGGGGTGAGCGCCAAAGTTGGCGAGAGTTTTTTTATTAGGCACGATTTTGATTTGGTTGTGGTTTCCGGATGTTCGTTTTATTGTGGCAAACCTAGAGCTTTATTTCAGTAATTGTAAGAGTGCGAATTAAGTGTAGACAGACGGTTTTTTTTAAAATTTAATTTTGAAATACTGTGTTTGTTTTTAAAAGTTTTACTGTTTATTATTATTATTATTATTATTATATATATATCTTTAACATTATGAAGTTTATAATTTATGAATGTTTTAATTTTATATATTTATTTATCTTTGTTTCTTGCATGTGGCAATCGAATGATGTGGGATATTTAAAGTTTTGAACGAAAGTTGTTAAGTGTGTTGAATTCCACGACGTTGTTTTATCATTTAATCAATTTTCATTTACATCTGTTTGCACATAATAATCGCTGTTAACCACTGTAAACCAAAATTTGTTGTTATGTTTACGTTTAAAACTCACTTCGCAATTGTTGATCTGATAAGTGTATATATTTATTTACTCTATAATTATTTACAAGAATTCTTCATTCTACTATTTTATGATAAATTACATAGATAGATGTTTTTTACTTGCAAAGCTGTTGGAATTTGTATTACTCATCTAGTATTTTATCATCTCATTTTACTATTCTGTTTACATAAAAAAATGGCGTTTTACTAATGGAAATTTTAAAAGTTACTATTCTGTTTACGTTTAA
This sequence comes from Stegodyphus dumicola, assembly GCF_044657685.1. Classification (NCBI taxonomy): domain Eukaryota; kingdom Metazoa; phylum Arthropoda; class Arachnida; order Araneae; family Eresidae; genus Stegodyphus; species Stegodyphus dumicola. Next base: position 179,097,337 of record NC_140776.1, on the reverse strand, counting down.
AAATCACATCTGAGTGCTTTCATCACCGCCAAAAAATTCGCCAAATTTTGGAGGCCAAAATAGTTTGGCGGCAACTTACCCCGCTTATGGAATACTAGCCGCAAGAGACATGAAAAAATGTGCAATGCACTCTTCGGAACTCAAACCTGGACCTCTCGAATACGTGCCAAGTGTTCTACCATAAACAGCACGAACGCATGCTGGAAGGAGGGAAAAATTATTATTTACTTTCCCTTTTAAAGGGGAATGGAGATTAGGAGACACAATTGCCGAATTCTGATGATGACGAATAGTACTAAAAACGGTACAGCAGTTTTTCACCTAAACCGTAGCAAATACAGAATACGGAGTAACAAATAGGGAACCTTTCGATTCCGTATTTGCTCGATAGTCGTAATATCTCTACCAACACGAGCAGGAATGTCGCGTATCCATAAACCGCACTCCAAATAGGACATGATCCTGCCGCCGTCGAATTCCTGCGTAGAAATTTCTCTTTCTTACTCCTTATAACACGGTCTTTGCACAAAAAAATCACCGTTCAGATGAGAAATCCGTTATGCGCTGTTCCGTTTATGCACACTTTGTACGCATGCGCTGAAACGCTAATTATTTGCATGTCCCAGTAACCAGCACGTAGTTGCTTTCCTGCAAACTTGACGTTTGTTGCAGCCGCCTTCACGGTACAGAAGTTTTTATTTTACCGCCTTCACGGCACAGCAGTTTTTACTTTACTGCCTTCACCGCACAGCAGTTTTTACTTTACCGCCTTCACGGCACAGCAGTTTTTACTTTACCGCCTTCACGGCACAGCAGTTTTTACTTTACCGCCTTCACGGCACAGCAGTTTTTACTTTACCGCCTTCACGGCACAGCAGTTTTTACTTTACCGCCTTCACCGCACAGCAGTTTTTACTTTACCGCCTTCACGGCACAGCAGTTTTTACTTTACCGCCTTCATGGCACAGCAGTTTTTACTTTACCGCCTTCACGATATAGCAGTTTTTACTTTACCGCCTTCACGATATAGCAGTTTTTACTTTACCGCCTTCACGGTACAGCAGTTTTTACTTTACCGCCTTCACGATGCAGCAGTTTTTACTTTACCGCCTTCACGGTACAGCAGTTTTTACTTTACCGCCTTCACGGAACAGCAGTTTTTACTTTACCGCCTTCACGATACAGTAGTTTTTATTTTACCGCCTTCACGATACAGCAGTTTTTACTTTACCGCCTTCACGGTACAGCAGTTTTTACTTTACCGCCTTCACGGTACAGCAGTTTTTAATTTACCGCCTTCACCGCACAGCAGTTTTTACTTTACCGCCTTCACGGCATAGCAGTTTTTACTTTACCGCCTTCACGATACAGCAGTTTTTACTTTACCGCCTTCATGGCACAGCAATTTTTACTTTACCGCCTTCACGATATAGCAGTTTCTACTTTACCGCCTTCACGGTACAGCAGTTTTTACTTTACCGCCTTCACGGTACAGCAGTTTTTACTTTACCGCCTTCACGATACAGCAGTTTTTACTTTACCGCCTTCACGGTACAGCAGTTTTTACTTTACCGCCTTCACGGAACAGCAGTTTTTACTTTACCGCCTTCACGATACAGTAGTTTTTACTTTACCGCCTTCACGATACAGCAGTTTTTACTTGACCGCCTTCACGATACAGCAGTTTTTACTTTACCGCCTTTACGGTACAGCAGTTTTTAATTTACCGCCTTCACGATACAGCAGTTTTTACTTTACCGCCTTCACGATACAGCAGTTTTTACTTTACCGCCTTCACGATACAGCAGTTTTTACTTTACCTCCTTCACGATACAGCAGTTTTTACTTTACCGCGTTCACGGTACAGCAGTTTTCACTTTACCGCCTTCACGATACAGCAGTTTTTACTTAACCGCCTTCACGATACAGCAGTTTTTACTTTACCGCCTTCAATATTGTACTTATAGTGATGTGTATCGTTTATATATTGCATTTTAACAAAACCGGCTACCCACTTGGAATGTTAATTTCCAACCTTTAATGTCCTTGGTACTTCAATACTTGTAATGCTATTTGTAACCCCAGTGGCTCTTTGGGTAGTGAACGGCACGGGGGCCTGGATCCGACGTTAGGCTTTGGCGCCGGGGGGCTTTCATGTGTAGATCTCCTCTTTTTGGTGTTTTCTCTAGACAGGGGTGGACGCGGTGCTATACCGATTAACCTAATGGTAAAGGGACAGTGCCCGCGTCCTCCGTCACTTGTCACTTTACCGCCTTCACGATACAGCAGTTTTTCATCACCTTTTAGTTTGGATGCCTTTTAGTTAGCATTAGGTTTTTTGTGAAGCAGGAGACGTGACAAATGTGCAATGCACTCGCCGGAACCCAGAACCTCTCGAATACGCGTCGAGTGTGCTACCGTTACCATTACGAAGCATGATACTTGTTTCGCAAATGAAGCAAACTCCATTGATGGAACACAGTAACAACTTTATTTAACACTGAAAACGGCAACATACAAGTAAGAACACAAGACGTATTCTAACATTTTAAACATAAATTAATTACATTCTTCGTGCGATCACTGCATGCGGCTCTCGAGCTTGCGTTTCATATTGTTACGTTATTTTCTTCCTTCACGTTCGTACGGAGCTCGTAGATTTGGATTGAATAACGACGACACTTGATGAAGTATCGAAACACACTTTATTTACCAATATTAATCAGATAGCTCCCCAAACCACTTACTTTTACATTCGTCGAACTGTTATAAACACGCTGACACGTTCAGCGGCACAGCCTTCACACTGTCAGGCAATAACGCTGGAGACAGCTTCACCACAAAGCACCCGAGTACAGCTTCCAACTCTGCTTGGTTGTTCTCGGAACTCCACGTACTCTCGAGACTCTCCACGCGATGCACTCGACGATAAAAAAGAGTATAGCTCTCGACTCAGCACATTCTAAGACAAAACTCGACGATGCACTAATCCGCGATGCACTAAAAGACTCTCTCGATGCACTCGACGACCACCTCGGCGCTAGACTTCGAGACACTCGCTCAATGACTGACTATCAGCTCGCTAAACGAGGTACACACACACTTGCCCTCTCGACGAGGCACACTCTCTGAGACACACTAACTGACTGCGGACCAGCAGGGTTTATATAGCTTTTGGCTTGTGTTCGAGAACATTCTGGGCTAAACCGGTAAGAATTCGTTCCAGAAGGTTCTCCATCCGTCCATGACATATCGCCGATTTTGTTGCCAAACGGGCGATTTGTCGCCAAATGTGGCAACCCTGCCCTTTCTTGCCATTTTATGGCAACCCTAAAACTGCTTTGGGGGGAAGCCATCTTACCTCGCCTGTACATTTCGTAACAATATATTGCCATTAACATAGATATTATTCTTAATCTCTTAAATTGTACAAGAATTTAACAACAATATTTAAAACTGTTAAAGCTCTTCCCCAACGGAGAGACTTTCTTCCGAAGGGAAAATATCTGTAAAATTCGAAAGTGAGAGTAAATGAGAAAATAAATCTTAAATATAATCTCTTAAATAAGTGAGAAAGCTCGACTTTCTCATTTCTTTAAGAGAAGGCAATGAAATGGTCACCGCGATAGCATCTGAATATTTGGACGACATACACAAAGCTGTAACAATATATTTTTTCCAGTTCTTGAGCAGTAGCGAACCAATATCAACATTTATTTTCGTTATTATTTCGGAAATGACTGGTACTAATGTCGCTGGAGCCTTCTTTTTGTCATTTCCGTTACACGCGCGCTGACAAGCAACCATAGGTGTTTACAAAATTTTCGAGTTCTCTGTAACACGTCATGCAATAAAAATATTTGTCTTTAGCCTGTCTTTAGCCATTTTGTCACCCTAATGACTAGAAGGTCCTTCTTGGCACCTCATTATTATTGACGACTTGAGTTTTTCAGGTGAAACTACCAGCTGTCTTTCAAAGAGCATATTATCTGCCGTTTTTTACTTCCTTGTACGATATAAAAAGGAAGTATTGTAATCGCGAAAAGTTGCAGGCAGCATATTTCAACGAAAATATCCATTTTGACTGCTATCGAATGCAATTTAACGATGTTTTTGCTTGATATCTGTACGTAAGGACTGAATAAAATATTTTTTCCCTCCAAAAAAATTATAAAACTGTTTTAAAATTAATTCTGAAGAGAATTTTTCGTGGCGTCTGTACGAACGTATGTACGTACGTACGTATCTCGCATAACTCAAAAACGAATAGTCTCAGAACGTTGAAATTTTGTATATAGGACTGTTATAACATGATGTGCACCTCGTATTTTGGTTGCAATCGGCCGCACCAAACGTATTTAAATATATTTATATATATGTCCAATCTGTTACCCGGCTCAGTAATCTCGGTTTCTTTACTCTTATATGTTTGTAAATTGTACATTTTTTGCTTTAAAATGATTGAATTATGTTGTTCTTATCTCCCGGTTAAGGTTCTTATGCCTTTAGTAAATCTGTATGCAATATTTGTGGAGTTATCAAGAATTTAAAAGTTGTTTATGTGTAGCTAAGCCTAATGACTTTTGCGATGACTGACATGTTTGTTTACATTTCAAACTTGGCAAAATAGCGGATTTCTTGCCAATCTAGAGAAACTAAGCTTCGCAACAACAAAGATAACGCCTTCATTTATTATTGCGAATTAAACCATGCTTAAACTTTTCTGGAATTTTTTCGAGGAAATTTGTGTTTAAGATTTACTTGGTAATTTTTAATACAGATATTTTGAGTTTTTATGTATTTTTGCCTTGTCGCGATGTGAGAACTTAATCAATTGGAAGAGAAATACTCATTCGTCTGTGAAAAACTGTTTCTTTTTTGTTTTGTTTGCTTAATTTCTTTTCTACATCGTTCTAGCTTTATTATAGTATTTGAATAGTACATGTGGCAACGATTAGATAATTCTTTAAATGATATCATTTTTATGCATTCTGAGGTATGGTATGAACGAAATGTAATACTGTTACGGAGCGTAGTAATAGCTTAAGAGAGAGTAGCCTAGAAAGACAACGCGTGCTAGCTAGTACCACTGGTTCTCTCTAAGTAGAATTTCACGGCCAAATACTTTTCCTCATTTGCATTCAAACGTGATTCTAAAAATACGTTCTGGCCGGAAGTGGTAAGTTGCAATTCAGGAAGACAGGAAAGGAACTTAACAACTCAAAATTTAATAATTGATATAATGTTAGTTGATAGAATATGTATTGTTCTTAATAGGATCCGGCCTAGCTTTTTTCTCTAGATTTTTCATGTTACATTACGCAGAAAAATGAAATTTCACATATAATTGCACTAAAATACTCTATGTATATAGAATATTCGTAACAATACATTCTTATCGTTTAATGTAATAATAGAAATTAGTTTTTGCAATCACTTAAAATGCTTGTTGTAAGAATGACCTTCTGATTAAAAAGCAATTTATATTTTCTTTTGTTTATTTTTATTTCAAACGAATTTAGTAAGGAACGCTTTAATTTAGCTCAGTTCTCATCTTGACTTAGACTTTAAAATTTGAGAGACATTTCACAACTAATTTTTATTTACTTAAAAGTTGTAACATCTATTTTATCACAGCCTATTTCAAATATCTTTCATTTTACTATTATTTACTTTAAGCTGCTTTTTAATATATGCTGTGTTTCTTGTTTCACAAAGAATAGTTAACGGAGTCCTTTCTCTGAAGAAAAAAAGAAAGGAAGGATTTCATTTATATTTAGGAAAGATGATCGTTCGGATTCAGAAATTATAAAAATAACTTAAAAAGAAATCATACTCAATGCGTTTCAGTTCCAGGGAAAAAAATTGAAATTTGAACTCTTGCATGTTTAAAAATTAATTTCTTCTGAGTTTGTTGTGCTGTATTTATATTTCTGCCGCCAGAGGATTTTATTTAAAGAAACAGCTTCATTTTGTTAGGATTCAATTCCGGACATGTAGCTCACGATCGGGTTTCTTTCGAATTAATGAGGTAAAAAATAGCGATTGTAAATCCGTATCCATGCGAGGTGAAAATGATTTGCATTTGGGTCTTTCGTTTCGGAACGCTAAAAGAAATGTACAATCCGAAATAAATCGAATAACAGAAGAGGAGATAAAATATTAAAATAACATGAAACAGAAAATTTTGGTTTAAACTGCCTGAGAAACATGGTATTTTAGGGAAAAAGAAATGTGAAAAAAAAAAAAAAAAAAAAAAAAAAAAAACTCGAATAATTAATGTTCGTGTTTAGTATTCGGGTTTCAAATTTCATATATGTGTTTAGGGTTAAAATAACTTAGCATACGCCTGTCACAAAAATGGATAAAATTACTTTAAAAAGATCTTTCCAAAATTATTATCTAAAATTTCAAACACTAGATTCTGCCTGATCGAAGCCCACGTTGTTAAATTTGATTCTCTCGCCATTAAAATTCTGTTGCTTTGTGTTATTCTTGTTCTTGGTTTTGTTTACGGCTTTAGGCGCTATTAAAATTGGGGTGCGTTCTAATTTTATACAGGAAGAGCAGCAGGAGGAGCAGCAGCAAGAGGAGCAGAAGCAACATGAGGAGGAGCAGCAGCAAGAGGAGCACCATAGGACGGAACATATATTCGTAGGCAGAATAATTTTGCATCATCGCCCACGTGCCATTCGAGACCAGCTATTTTGTCACGTGTCGCCCGTGGCCCGTCATTCCATAATTGTAAATAATAATATTATCGATAAATATCGCATCTTCCTCTGGAGAAGAGCAGAAGAGGAGGTAAGTTTATTTTTATTATATTCAATATTTTTTAACTTGAAAATTATGAGAGAATCTTCTTTTGGTGGCAACTGATGTCACGTGTTTGAAATATTTCCTCCTTAGAACAACAGCATAATGGCAAGCTAGGTTGACTGCTGTTTTTGAAGGAAAAATGTTTGACATCCGTATCATGACTGGTAATATAAAAGCAGCTACAGCAATTGAAGATTTACGGAAACACACTCGCAGTTTAGTCCATTGACGGTTATCGCGAAGGAGAATAAAATGTATTATAATAAATAAAAACTGACAGCTAATATTTTAACTATGTTTTGAAGCAATTTAATTTGTGGACATGTTTATTTGGCTATGTAAACACGTCTATAAATTAAATTGCACTCAAAACAAGAACGCACAGCACTTAAAACAAGAACGTGTACTACTAAAAAAAAGGAAAAAGTCTGAAAGGATTTAGTTTGTAACTTCGCATCAGAGAGTTTGTTAAGGTTTCCTTTTTCTTTTGCCGCTAAGCTCGCTTTTTATCTGCCTGGGCTTCGACTCATTCCTCCTGACACAATTACTTTTACCTATTTATAACCATTATTAGTTTATTGTTGTTATTGTTATTTAAGAAAAGAAATGCAAAACCTCACTTGTTCCACCAGATAGATCATGAGGATTGCAGAGGTAAGGAAATACCTCAGCAATACATAAGAACTATAATACAGATGAATAAGACAATACAATGATACATGACACCTAGTGAATGGACAAAAATATGGAAACACCCTGTGAAATGCATGTTTGAAAAGAAAGATTGATTTTAATGAAATATGTAGGTGGCGCTCGCGTTTTTGACTACTGACGCCACCTATACAACTTCGTAAATGTGCTAAACAGTTCAGTTGTTGTCTGAGTACTGTTATGTGAGGTTGTCATTGCCATTATGTCAGAGTTAACAGACTTCGAACGTGGGCAAATTGTTGGAGCACGTATGGTAGGTGCTTCCGTAAGCAAGGTAGCCGAGGTGTTTCGTGTTTCAAGAGGTACTGTATCGAAGATTTATTCCGCATATTTGAAAAGCGGAAAAACAACATCTGCTAAATCACAGCGCGGACGAAAGTGTGTCCTGAGTGATCGTGACAGACGATCATTAAGGGCAATTGTGACGAAAAATAAGAAGACCACAGTTGCAAAAGTTACTGCTGAAATGAATGTTGTGTTACCGAACCCTGTGAGTACCAAAACAATTAGAAGGGAGCTTCATAAACAGGGAATTGCTGGCCGTGCTGCAATTGAGAAGCCACTCATCAGTGATGCTAATGCCCGTAACAGGAAAAGTTGGTGTTTAATTCATAAAGCCTGGACTATAGAGCAGTGGAAGCGAGTAATATGGTCTGACGAGTCTTCTTTCACATTGTTGCCCACTTTTGGCCGAGTTTACGTCTGGAGAACGCCATCTCAAGCCTATAATACAGACTGCTTGTTTCCAAGAGTGAAACATGGCGGGGGTTCTGTTATTGTTTGGGCAGCCATATCGTGGTTCTCTGCTAGCCCCATGATAACTGTGTCAGGGCACATGACTGCCAAGACTTATGTGAACATTTTGGCCGATCAAGTTCATCCCATGGTACAAACTTTGTTCCCCGATGGTGATGGTGTCTTCCAAGACGACAAAGCCCCTGTTCATATAGCTCACATTGTCCAGGACTGGTTTTCTGAGCACGAGGATGAGTTGTCCCATCTCCCCTGGCCACCACAGTCACCAGACCTGAATATTATCGAACCTTTGTGGTCTACATTGGAAGGGAAAGTGCGTTCTCGTTATCCACCGCCAACATCGTTATCTGAACTTGCCACCGTTTTGCAGGAAGAATGGTACAGGAACATACCCTTGGCAAACATACAGGAACTGTATTTATCCATTCCGAGAAGACTGCAAGCTGTTTTGTATGCCAACGGGTTTCCTACACCATATTAAGCAAGGAAACATGTTTTTTTAAAGGTGTTTCCATATTTTTGTCCAACCCCTGTAGATCTGGAGAGAATAACGAATATAGTGTTTCGGATTTTGTATTTAGTTAGCAATTTTTAGTAGAATTGTAATTAAAATCGTTTTATTTCCTCTTGCGTGCGACGAGTTTTAAGAGAAGCTACGCCTTAAAATTAAAAATGCGCGGCATTTAACAAATAGATATCTGGTAATTTATATTTAAACTGAATAAATGTAATTGGATACTGTGTTAGCTGTGACCGTAATTCTAATCTTTTGCTTTACAGAAAAGGGAAATTACCAGAACCTTCTCGTCTATATATATAAAGAAGAAAGTCTGTGAGTTTGGTTATCGTCTAATAACTCAGTCAGTACTATAGTTATCGTCACCAAATTTTCTACATTTCCTTTTCTGGGTCCTGGAAAAGATCGACGTCCACTTTCCCCAAAAGCAAATAGCTAATGTTAATTAAACAGACTATTATTAGAACCATCTAAATTCTTACATTCAAAGTTTAAATTGAAGAGCTTAATCGTACGGTGGGGCGTAACCTTGAGTTAACAGTTTATACCCATATTTTTAATCATATACGTAGTCGTTGCTCATAAAGTACATTCTGTGAATTGCTTCGGAAGCAAAGTACTGTGATTAATTGTTTTCAAAGCGTTTTTTGTTTATAATTGCTCTAAGAAATAGGATTATTATTTAGAGGTAAGTGAACAACTAAATCTATTATTAGTATTATTTTCATAGTAGTAAAGATTCATAGAAAGAAACAATTCTTTAAGAAAAACTTTTATCTTTCAAATTAACAAAATAATTCTAAAAGCAACTTTTTATTTACCTCTATAAAACTCCGATAAATTTTACCCTTTATTAGGCAGAATTTGATTTATCTATTTCTGATATACGATTACAATTTCCAAATAATCTGAAAAAAATTCTAAAAAAAATTACTAATGATTTTAGCTCTTTTTCATTAATAGTTTATAATTATTATATACCTGAGATGTTTTTCAATATTTCAATTGCTTATAACATATGCATTTTAGTAATTTGTATTAATATTGGTTTCATTTACTTAAATATTTTGAATCAGCAGAAAGAAGAAAAAATTTCACTCTAAATTCTTAAAAATAAATTTTCCGCAAAAAATTTTTTTTTTCTAAATTTTGAGTCAAATTATTTTCTGTATCTGAACCTTTATTTAGTAGCAAATGACATAAATGGGCTTTCGACTTTCAAATAGTATATTGAGATCAAATAAATGGTCAAATAGTATATTCAAGTCAAATAGTCAAGTAGTATCAATTCAAATAGTCAAGTAGTATCAATTCAAATAGTATACTGAGATATATAATCATTTGATGTATTTTGTTTATGGAATGAAAATTAAATTTTTTTACTTAGTGCAATAAATATTTTTTAGAAACATGTTCTCAAAAAAAGAAAAAGTCTGGAGCACAAAATAGGAAAAGGAAATTGCAACGAGAGGAAGCTAATCAGAAACTGGCGGGATCTCTAAATAAACAATAGGATTAGACGAGTTGGTGTTGGTGTATTTAATTATGGCAAAGCACACGAGGGCTATCTGCCTAAAGGGAGGGATGCCTTTCGTGGAGGACTTTCTAAGGGAAACTGGCTCGTATACACGTTACACATGGCGAAAACCGCGAAAACGCCCATGCAGCCAGCCCGTTCGCGGGATTCGAACCTCAGACCGAACTACCAGTGTTCAGCGTCTTTACCGCTCGGCCGCTGGTGGGCGATTAGACGAGTTGCGTAGCTGGGGGGGGCAAGGGAGGGGACTTCTGTCCTCGGGCTCAGCATCCAGGGGGCTCCAAATTGATGATACACATTTCAGAATGAAATGTTTTCCACTCTTGGAACACAGAAAGGGCACAAAATCTTTAGGTCTCACACAGGGGCTTAAAACCTTAGCTACGCCCCTGGATTAAACAGAACTAGAACCGTCAACATCAACATCTGGTTTGAAATTTCATAATAAAAATTTATCTCAAAATGTAAATTCATCAGAATATGATCAAGAAGAAGCCAAAATTTGTACCAATAAGAAAACTTAGATATTGACGTAAAAAAATTCGCCAGCTAATAACGTAATATCTCAAAACTAAGATTTTGACTTTGAATTAAACGATCTACCTGGCCTGATACGATTTCGTGGCCCTCCCCGTTTGATAACCAAACATTTTTCGAGAGATAATTCTGGCAGAAAGTTTTCAGAATCGTTCTCTTATAGAACATTACCGAATGGAGAAAAAGTATTTAAAAATTATTTAGTATATTCAAATTCCCGAAACGCAGTTCTTTGCTTCCCATGTAAACTATTCAGTGAGAAGCATTCACAGCTTATTAAGGATGGATGTAATGATTGGGCACATTTAACCCACATTTTGAAAATACATGAAAGCAGTGCATCTCACCTTAAACATAGTTCAAAATTCAGTGAACTCAAAATGTCTTTGCGTAATTTATGTACTATTGATGCAGCTCAACAAAGACTTTATGATGCAGAAAAGGTTTACTGGCAATCGGTTATTGAACGACTTATTTATTTAATTCAATATTTAGCCCGGCATTGAATTGCATCTAGAGGTTCTTCGAAAGAGTTATATCATAGTGATAATGGAAATCTTTTGAAGTTGGTTGAAACTATAGCAAAATTTGATTCAATAATTGCTAAACACCTCCACAAAATTCAATCATATGAAAAGAAGAACATTGCTCATTGCTTAGGGGTTCAATTTCAAAATAAAATTATAAGTATTATTTCAGAAGGAATTAAAAAAGCATTTATTACATATGATTAAATCGTCAAAATATTACTTACTAATTCTGGATACTACACCTGATGTCAGTCATACCGAACAGTTGACTGTTGTAATTCGATTTGTTTATAAGAACGAGGAAACCAATAAAGCCTAAATTGAAGAACGTTTTCTAGGATTTCAATCTGTCGACGTCACTATTGGACAGGGTCTGCTTGAATTCATAAATGGATATTTAAAATCGTCAGAACTAAAATTATCAGATTTACGAGACCAATTTTACGATAATGGTGCAATAAATGAGAGGAAAGCACAAAGGAACGAGATGATGGCATCTCGTTCATTTGCGCTTTTGCAGCTGAGGATGATGGTTCGGTAAAACCATCGAAACTAGTCCTGTAAAAATTTGAAAATATAACGCAGATTTTTTTTTGTTGGACTTCTGAATTAGTATTTGCTCGGCGTGTTATTGTGTCTTAACGTGTTTTAATATTATAATTTTAAAGCTTTTCAATTAGAAAGTCAAATTTTGAATATTATAAAAGAGTATTCCACATATAATTTGCAGCTCTTTATATGAATACAAGAGAACCCCATAAACGGGGGGGGGGGACAAATTTCAATTTGAACAAGGGCGTCGGCCCTGCTTTTGAATTTTCAGCTTATTTCAGCGGAAGGATCTTTACTCAAGAAACATTATTCAAGATTTTCAGCTAAGCTTCGGCCATTTTTTAATTTTTTTAATGTTAAATTATTAACTGTACTTTCTTCATCAGTGCTAGTGTCCTCAGAATCGATTTAATGTATGGTTTCGGATGCCATTTCGCTCAAATCTGCTTTGTCAGTTTTTCCTTCCGCTAATAAATATTGAACGTCCTCAATAGCCATGTTGACAAAACATTCGCCTCAGATTCATTTAGCAAGTTTTAATAAGCCAACAATTTCATTTTCTGACGATTCACGCACGTTCTCTATTTCATCTGAAGAGGGACATATCTTCTTAAGTGGATCTTTACATTATAGTAACTTGGCGATTTTTTGGCGAAAATTTGGCGACCAACCCTGCTACAGCAACCTGGTAGTTTTGTTTTGGACGCCATTTTGTTTTCACGAAGTAAAGGCATTTTTTTTTTTTTTACTCAACATTTTTTCCAACAATCTGCTAGCCGAATGACGCTTATACTAGAACTTTTATTTAACAAAAATGCTTAATCATGACGAAGATTAGGTGCGAAATTGGGAGAAAGTGCAGAATCGCAAACTGCTTGCCGCGTTTTTAAGAATTGCACATGCACGGTATCCATGTACACGTCGATCTATTTTCACTTAAAAAAACTTCCCAGAATTGGACAAAAATGGCATTGCGCACACTCTTAACTTTATCCATGTACACATCGACCTATTTTCACTTAAAAAGTCAAAGAAAATTGACAACAATCCAATTCTTCTTACTCTTGTAAAAAGCGCCAAACAAATAAGTGGACGATTCTGCACTTTACCAGCGAAATTGTTTCTAAGTGCTTATTAGCTAAAATCACGATCGGAATTTTCCGGAAAATGTCACATGACATGTCTCATAATCTCTCATTTCTCTGAGGCAAAATAATCTGTGATTCAAACTGTGTACTTCTCAGATTATTGCTAAGGTCCTAGCTAGTAACAAAATGTCGCCAAACTGCCTGTTACCATATTCTAAAGATTAGCCCTTCTTATAACATGCATTTAACGTTGATGCCTTCAGATCTTTCAGAGACAAAGATACGATGTCGATACAGTACTTGATTGAAAATGTCTTCCAAGCTTCCATTACCTTAACTGATTTTGAATCGGTTACGTTTAAAATATACTGTAATGCTCTTCTTATGCAATATGTTTTAAAGGTATAAATAATACCTTGATCCAATGGTTAGAGCAACGAAGAAGTGGTAGGTGGTAGAATCAGTATTTTGACGTTCTTGTGTTCAAATCTTGTGGCTGACATGGAGCATTATCTAATAGTAATATAGCCTTGAAGCTCAAATTTGTGTGCCTTAAATAACGTTCAGCGTCTGGCACAAAACAATTTAAAAGCGAAGCTTTAGCTTCCTAATCAACGTCTAGCAGCGTCATAATCAGCCGATACAGATTCTCCTTGAATTCGTGTGGTATGAGTTACAAGACGCTTTTTGAAATTTTCGAACCAACCGTTACTTGCCGGAAAACTGGGTTGACAAAGGATTCTCCATGTTTTTTAAAGTACTTGAAAATTTTGAGTGCGTTTTGTTTAATGACATTAACATCCATCGGAATTCTTTTTTGACAGCTATCATGAATCCAAATGCTGAGTGCCTTTTCCATCTTCTCAATTATTGGCGCCCGTGGGGGTTGCGAACTGCACGTTATGCGAATGTAGAAGATCCTGCAGCAACTGCACTTTTAATTTCTTTTTCATTTTTCTTAATAGTCCGGACTGTTGTTTCATTCGGTTACAGCCGAAAACATCGCGGCAAAAACATCGCAGACGAAAACGTCGCGGAGAAAACAACGCAAGGCGAAAACGTCGTGCTACAAAACATCGTGGGAGAAAACATCGCAAAGAGCAGCTCTAAAACATCGTGGTACAAAACATCGTCGTCGAAAATAAAGCGCTTCAAAAACTTCGCAGTTTAAAAACATCGTCGTCGAAAATAAAGCGCTTCAAAAACTTCGCAGTTTAAAAACATCGTCGTCGAAAATATCGTGGTAAAAAATAAAGTATCTACAAATTATCGCATGACGATAACATCGCAAACATGCTTTTTTCAGGCTTTAATAACTAACTATACATGGATATTCCTGTAATGATTTGTGAGCACAAGATGGAAAGAAGGATAATTTTTACTTTCATATTTTTTATTAATCAATAAATTTTTGCTGAGAAAATAAAAAAGAAACTTAAGCATAGAAAATTAATGCAACTTATAGCATTGAATAGAATTTTAAACCGACATAGTTAACTAACAAAGGCCATTAATAAATCCTTTTTTGTAAAGTTTTCACTGGTAATTTTTCATGAAAAGTATAATCTATAAGTTGCATTTAGTTTTCTATGCTTAAGTTTCCTTCTTACTTTTTCAGCAAAAATTTATTAGTTAATAAAAAAAAATGTGAAAGTAAAAATTATCCTTCTTTACATCTTGCGCTCACAAATCATTATGGGAATATCCATTTACAATTATTAAAACCTGAAAAAAGCATATCTGCGATTTTATCGTCATGCGATGATTTGTAGATACTTTATTTTTTACCACGATATTTTCGACGACGATGTTTTTAAACTGCGAAATTTTTGAACTGCTTTATTTTCGACGACGATATTTTGTACCGCGATGTTTTAGAACTGCGATGTTTTCTCTTTGCGATGTTTTAGAACTGCGATGTTTTCTCTTTGCGATGTTTTCTCCCACGATGTTTTGTAGCACGACGTTTTCGCATTGCGTTGTTTTCTCCGCGACGTTTTCGTCCGCGATGTTTTTGCTGCGATGTTATCGGCGGACACCGTTTCATTCAAATCAAAACTTTTCCCAATGCCTTTTCTCCCTTTAAACGAAGGTCCTAAAATTTGTACCTTTATTTCTAAAGAAATGAATTTCCTCTTAAACATTGCTTTTTATCTTTATCAGACATATTTTGGGACTGAAACTTAATACCTTAAAGATGAAAATGTTATTCTTTAAGACACTGTGGCTAGGTGCAGATTGTCGACCAGCAGCGTGATACACTTTTGTTTTCAGGCTACGGAGATGAGGATTCGAATTTTGGAAGCCGAACGTGCAGGTTATGCGTTTTAGGGCACTTATTGTGACCTCGCGTTGTTCACCTTCTGCGATAGTTAGGTTTCTTCATTGTTATCTGGGGACATTTGTTCTTACGGGTACCGGATCTTGGAGACAACTGGCAGAACTTACGAAAGAAGATTCTTATGTGTTAGATGACTATATGAGTGTTTTGCACAAATATGGAAAAACTTCGTGAGGAGTTTGTTAAATTTCTTGGGATTGCATGTGCAATTTTCTTATCGTGTTAGAAAGAAACCGTGTTATAGGAAAACCGTGTTACAGGATGCCGTGTTGTAGGACGGCTACCTGTACTTAATGTATTGCATCAGAACTAATATCACAAGAAGGGCGGGAGACCTTCGGATCCATCCCCCGCGATGTCCAACTCTTTCAAAATTGGAGGCGGAAATAAGAAAAGCTGTACTATCACCTGTATGGTGCCCAAGGCTTTTGTCAACGACAGGCGCAATCTTGCATCCTTGTACCACCTGTATGGTGCCCAAGTATCCTTGTATCACCTGTATGGTATCCTTGTATCACCTGTATGGTGCCCAAGATTCTTGTAAACGGATAAAGGTTCTTCTCCTTCCCAAGGCTCTTGTCCTTGTATCGCCGAAAGGCTCTTGTCCTTGCATCACCTGTATTGTGCCCAACTATCCTTGTATCACCTGTATCAATTGTATGGTATCCTTGTATCACCTGTATGGTGCCCAAGATTCTTCTAAACGGATAAAGGTTCTTCTCCTTCCCAAGGCTCTTGTCCTTGTATCGCCGAAAGGCTCTTGTCCTTGCATCACCTGTATTGTGCCCAAGTATCCTTGTATCACCTGTATCAATTGTATGGTATCCTTGTATCATCTGAATAGTGCCCAAGGCTCTTGTCAACGAATAAAGGCTTTTGTCCTTGAATCCCAAGGCTCTTGTCCTTGTATCCCAAGGCTCTTGTCCTTGTATCACCCGTATGGTGCCCAAGTATCCTTGTATCACTTGTATCACCTGTATGGTATCCTTGTATCACCTGTATGGTGTCTAAGGCTCTTGTCTTAGTTTAAAATAGTTTTAAAATTAGCATATCTTTAGAATTTCCGATATAGAGACTCACTCGCTGGAGATAAAAATGTTTTTTCTGTACAACGTTGCCATGGCTCGCTTTGAAATCCTTGAGTTTGTTAATCAAAAATTCGTTAAAGTTTTACAAAATAGGAAATCGATAATAAAAAAAATTGCAAAATTTCAAATTGGGTCTTCCACATACCCATATTCGTAGGAGGATGACGTCATTCAAATTTCGATGGCTCTATGTACCGTTGTTTTATCACAATGCGAGAAATATACATACATTTATGCAGATTCTTCACTATTTAATTTCTTTAACTATAACACAGGGCGATAATACTTTGTGGCAACAGTTTGAAATGTGATTCGCCGTTTGTAGTGAATCGACGCAAAATCGCAAAACGAAAACAATAGTCCTTCAGTAACAAAGCCCCTTTGGACTAATAATAATTTTTTTAATTCATGATAATTAAAATTTAAACATTTTTGTCTGAAAACAAGCATATAAATGTGACTCTATAAGGTATTTCTCTCGCCTTTATAACGTGCTTTCATCGTGTAGTGGTTCTGCATGCTGAGCCGATATTCCAGAGGTCTGTAGTTCGATTCCCGGTGAAGGCGATTGCTAATTTTTCATCCTGCCTGCTTCCCAATTAACCTAATGTCTGTGCAGTGGCGCCCGAACCAAAAGGGTGTCTCTTTTTGCCTCTGATGCGCAATGTAAACAAGTCACATCTTTTCTATTTCCAAATAATTTTAGAAATGTGTCTAAACCACATTTGTTGTTTTATCGCTTGTAACAAATATGCCAAATTTCAAAACGCACCAGTATATAAATTCCTGTATATGTTTGGAAATTTTGAATAAAATACCGTAATTTTTTGCATGTATACTTAAAAATAAGTCTACATTAAGAGGATGGTAAATTTTTATAGATTATAATTGAAAAAGTTTTTTGAAAAATTTATAAAAATATTTAAAAATACAAATTTTAAAAATAAATCATAAAAAAATGGACGAATTTTATTTGGTATAAACCTAAATTTCGAAATGTGAAGTGAAGAATCAAGTAAGTTTAATAAAAAAAGAGAGATCAATAAATATATATAGCAAACTCAATAAATATAGAGCAGCTAAAATTTTGAGGGCTAATTTTTTAAAAACTGCGTGTGTGAGTTTTACAAAACTAGGTAGTTTGGCGTAATTTGAATCGTAGAATCGAAATATGGAAAAATAATTGGTATGTTATTTCAGAAAAAGGTCCGATTTTGTGTCAAAATACCTATGTTAGAACTATGCTATATATAAATCTAATACATATCCTAAGTCGCTCTTTCGAGACATGAAAAACGCAAGTTAAATTTCGTCAATTGGCCCAGGAGAACGGGAGATATAGAACTGTCTCATTTTTGTTTTCGCAGTGTACATCAGTTACATTCCTGCGGTAAAGTCGCTGAACACTGGTAGTTCGGTCCGAGGTTCGAATCCCGCGAACGATCTCTGGCTGCATGGGTGTTTTCGTGGTTTTCCCCATGTGTAACGTGTATACGAGCCAGTTTCCCTTAGAAAGTTTTCCACAAAGGCATCCCTCCCCTTAGGCAGATAGCCCTCGAGGCTTTGCTGTAATTCAATAACCTAACCTAACCATAACCTGTTAATAAATTGTTTTCTGAAGTATCTCCTTTTATTCTTGCGTTAATTCTTTAAGCGTCACAGTGGAAAATTGCAGTAAATTAACTTCTCCTTTAACTTCTCACCGCTTGCCTTCCGACTTTACATTCTACGAAGAATATTGCTCATATAGCTGCCTCCTATCACACGCTAGAGTTTTGCCTACTTGCTTAGATTCACCCTGTAAGCAAAACTATTTTAATTCTGCAGGTTTCGTATTTCTACTAAAAGTTTTGTTTACTTAAGTAAAGTTCAGAGCTTAATTGGAATGACTTGAATAGTTTCAACACTTAGCTTATCGTTAAAACTTTAAGGAGGCTCATACACTTTAAACCCCTTATGATCTCGAATATGTGACTTTTAAAAGCAATTACTTCCAACTTTTTACAGCTGACTACATAATATAGCTGCTTTGGGAACTAGTAACCAGAAAGTTTGTGATGTTACAAATATTTTTGTAATTTAATTCGCTTTGTGACAAAATTTTTTATCATTTTTCCACCTTGCGCGCATGATACTTTAAAAATGGCTAATGGTATATGTATACTTGAAATTTGATGGAATTCTTTATTTTGGCACTATTTTCTAACTGAACCAAAAAATCTGATAAATACTTTAATATTAAAACATTTATGCATCAAAACATTACAGATTTTTTAATAAAATACATTTTATAAACTCAACTCCAAATAAAATAAAAATTTAATATAAAATTCTTAGAATATTTGGATCACAGAGTTTCCAAATGTTATAAAAGCTATATATTAAATATGTAATTAAGTTTTGCAAAAGAATGTTTTAAACATTGCGCGCAAGGTGGAAACATGACGTAAAATGTTGTCACAGAGCGGATTAAATTATAAAAATATTTTTGGCAACACAAAATTTCTGATTACTATTTCAGAAAGCAGCTATATTAAGTAATCAGCTGTAAAACGTTGGAAGTAATTGCTTTTAAAATAAATAAGTTATCCCAATTCTTGCAACAGTCACATATTCGAAGATCTTATGGGTTTTAAGGTGTATGAGTCCCTGTATGAGTATGAATTTTCTGGATAGCTGTCCTGAAGTGATATTACTTATACAATTTTATGGTAATTTGCTGTAAATGTTGCCCTATGAGGAATTATTATCATTATGACTCTTAAAGAAACTACAATTTTTTCGGCTATTTAAAACGGTTCGACATAATATATTTATTAAATATTTATTATTAAATCCAATATGTGAGGTTATATAACTCAAACAAGGGTTTAAAATATGTTTTATTATGCTATAATTAAAGCAAAATTTTTTTAACATATAAATGTAAATAATCTTCAAAATATATAAAAATTTAAAATTTTTCTTATACCATATATCTATTATTTTATTTCACTGCTCTGATTCAAAATAAATAATAATAATAATAATAATAATAATAATAATAATAAAAAAAGCAGACGAAAGTTTTGTTTTAGCCACTCTTTACTTATTCTTCTTCTTGAGAATGAAACAACATAATTAATGCAACCATATTACGGGTCAAAATTAAGAAGAAAGTTAAAAGTAAGCAGACTTTAACCATTTTGTGGAACAAAAAATAGTAAAAGGGAGCCGAATTTAATTATTTTTGTCTGAGATTCTTCTAATTATTTCCTTCGATGGAGAATAGATAAATCGTTCCCAGCGAAGAAAATACTAATTAGAAAAACTCACGAAGATCTCTTATAAGATAAATCTCTGAGGAATAAAAGTTAGTGAAGCGGGGTATAGTGTTTTGCTTCTGCAATTTCCCAACGTAGTGATCGAATTTCCCTTGATTGCACCATGATTACAGAGGTTCTCGGTAACACGATAAAGAGAAATAAAAATTTTATGTTCTTAACTTCAAAGTTGGAAAAGTTGTCAAATATTGATTGATAAATATTGATTGATTGTTGTCAAAAATTGATACATGACATAGAGGGTCATCTCAAGTGTACTTTGGGATTTTTTAATGCTCGTAAATAAAGAATGCGCTTTTGTTTTCGAGCGAAATTGTATGTATTCTAAGTAGAGAAGTATACAGGTTTGATGATGGCGCCATTGTTACGAGATCAAAGTATTCTGTTGTGTTAGTGGAACTTATCTCACTTATCTGACAGTTACATCATAAAAATCCCACGGAATTCATCGTGGGAACATGCAGGCGATAGGTCGACCCTGCATAGTTCCGCCTCCAATTTTGATGGAGAGCACTCATGGAGGTAGGAAGTAAGATGGAGTAGCCCTAAACAGGTTTCTCCCGTACCCTGCTCTGAAGCACCGGCGATCCCTACGTGGTGACCAAAACATTGGGTTATTTACCATTAAGTTCAATGGGTTTTGACGCGATCGGATGTAAATATTTTGTAATTACGTCGTAAATATGCATATAAATGTATATATTTTCTTTTTCTACAACACTTCAGAGTCCTAAGTCTATGAAAACAACATATTTTTAAACAACATTTCATTCTGAACGGAATTAAGTGCTATATTTTTCGCAGAACAGTTTTCTCAGAATGGTTTAATTTGAATGAAGTATTTTCGCCAGTTTTCGTTAATTACATTAGAAAAAAAATTAAGGTAATTCGATTTTATTCGGTTAAGGTACAACAATTAAGATCAAAGTTTATCGTATTATTAATATTAAAACTATGCATTATTTCTTTTCTATTTATAAAGCTTCTTCCTAAAATACTTTCTTAAATATGACATGACTTTTTGGGGTTCTGAGGCATCTCTTAAATCGAAAAATATAAGTCACTTTATAATTAATGCTCTATTCGGTTCATTTTAAATTAGAGAATTATTAGAAATTCGCGAAATATTTTAAATAGTACTTAACTTTCTCTGAACATTTCTGAAAGGGAATAAAATAAGGATTTTATTTTTAATTAACCCAAATAAGTAAAACGTATAAGCCCAAAATGATTATTTTTCAGATATATAAAATTAAAACGATGAGTTTAAAATGAGCAGCAGTAAAGCCACTCCTCTAAAAAATTTTAAAAGGTACATGTTACAATAATATATGGATGTGAAAAAATTTTATTTTATTTAAAACATTTTGGCATTTGGAACATAAAATAAAAGTAGCGAATACTCTTCCAAGAATATCGAAAGACGTATACAATTTTAAAGGTACTGTAAGGTATTTTTCATTCTTTAAGCATCACATTTTTGTTAAAATCTATATTTTTGTAGTTCAACAGCTTAGAATTTTATAAAACAAATTCATAATCAAAATCGCTGTAGTTAGTTATCGAAAAATAACCAAGATGTGATTTTTGCGTAAATGTCTCTAAACTAAACAAATCCATCACACTATGAATGTTTCTTTCATGCGAAAGTGTCCCTTTTTCGACTTGTATGGAACTGTCGTGTGTCGAAATACTATCAGAACACTGTCAAGCGAGCTTCTGAATGTAAACAAAGAACAAATCATCTGGGGACCGAAGCTTCGAAACAGTTTTCATTTCTAGTGCCGGTTGGCCATTCCTTCCTTTCTTACCTCCAAGCCGGGTGGCCATAATTAAACTGACAGTGCTCACTGTGTTCTGTAGCGAGATCTATTTGCGAGAATGACGCCACATTTTGTAGGAAGATTAAACAAGACGGGGGACGAAGGATTCCGCGAAAAAAATTAATTCCAAACGTCACCGCTAGGCGAATATTTGGCGCTGTAGAATAGAAAATAGAGTGTTAACAAATGCAAATCAATACGAAAATTACCTTTTATTTTGCATTCAAATGAGGTTCAATGTGGCTGCCGTTGTTGTGGACCACATACTGCATTCTGTGCACAGTATGCACAACAGCAGAAAGTAACATGTCTGCAAGAATCTCCCGTACAGTCCGTGATATGTTATCCTTCAACGTAGCCAGGTCCTGGACCACTCCTTGATAGACCTTGGACTTAAGGTAACCCCATAGCCAGAAGTCTCATGGGGTAAGATTAGGCGACCGAGGTGGCCATGAAGTTGGAAAGTAGCGACTAATGACTCTTTCTGTTGTGAATTTCTGTCGTAGCACCTGTTGCACCCGTACAGCAACGTGTGGAGGGGCTCCATCTTGCATGAAAATGATTTCCCCCAGGCATTGTCTTTGCTGAAGTGCCGGAATGACAAAGCTGTTCAACATGTGGCGCTATTTCTCTCCGGTAACAGAACAGGTTTCCGGTCCAGTCGGGGTAATGTTCTCATAGAAGAATGGACCTACGATAAATTCCGCTGTGAACCCACACCAAACAGTTACCTTTGGTGAATGTAAGGGAATTGCTGTGACTGCATGTGGTGGTTTGTCATCCCAAGTTCGGCATTTCTGGGCATTCACAGTTCCATTCAGGTAAAAGTGGGCCTCGTCTCCCCATAAGATCATCCATCACGGCCAAGCATCATCCACCTCCATTCTGGCAAGAAAGGTGAGAGCAAAAGTCAATCGCTTATGATGGTCTGGGTACAGTAACTCCTGTACACGGCCTGATGTTGTACGGATAGAAGTTGCTAATCTTTCGTAAGATTTTCCATACCGTACTGTAAGGCCGCAATTTTCCATACCGTAATTTTGTGTTACAATAATTTTAGATTGAGATATTGGCGTTTATATGGAATTCAAACATAATTTTATTCAGTGCTGTATGTGGTGTATTCTATGCTTTTATATAATTAATGTATTTTATATGTATTACATTGTTTTTGATATATTTAATATATCTTGTGTAATCAATGTTTTTAATGTATAGTTTATAAGTTTAGGGATTTTCAGAGTGTTGCAGCTCTGGTTTTGTATAACGAAATGATTTGTCTTCTGGTGTCTTTTATTGTATAATTACACTTCCAACCACACTCTTATTTTGAGGGTATAACATGTTCAGTTTAAATCTATTATAGTTTTTTATGGTTATCACATGGAGTAATTAACAATGTTAATTGTTGTTTTGTATACTATTTGTTACTGAAAGAGAAAATTTTAGATAACGTTTACCTTAATGTACACATTGAAACTTTACATACTGCCATTAAGTTTTATGTAATTGTTATATATTAATTTATTATGCCGCTGAGAACTAGTGTCTCAGTGGCTTGTTGGTATGATCCTTCCGCTGGTCATATTTAGGCGGATTATTGGTAGTGGCGGTTTCTGGAGTTCTGTGAATTTATTTTTCCGGTTTTTCTGATGGTTTTGTTGGTTGGAGGTTTTTACACTCTACATTGATCGATTTGAAGTGTCCTGATTGGTCTTTTGCAGGCCGTCAACCTCCTCCTACATGTCTACCGGAACTTCGGAGGGCATTGCTTTTTGAGTGGTGTAATATCCCCCAAGATCAGATCGATAATTTGACACTCAGCATGCCTAGGCGTTGTACGGACTGTAGTGCATCCTCTGGGAGACATACAATGTATAAACAATCATACCAATCATGTAATATTGGTTTTTTGTAAATAGGTTGTTTTGTAATTGGCTCCAGGGAGAAAAAATCGCTAATTTGTTTAATAATATCAAACATATAGCATCTTTTTTTGCTCTTTACCTTTTGTTTAATAAATAAGCTTTACAAATAAGTCAAATTTGTTTTGCTTCTGACTCTTCCTTTGCCTGATTTTGCATTATCCTTAATTTATGGACATGAGTGTAAATAATAATAACTTATGAATAATTTTTTTAAGAAAATAAAATCCAATCGTGTAACAAAATGACCGTCGATTTTGCCTTGAGATTTAACTTCAGAATAAAATTTCTTCCATTAAAAGGAAGGAGGGAGAAAATACCTTATAGTCTAGTCCGAGGATATAAAAATTTTAAAGTTTGCCATTATTTTAAACGAGGAATAGAAAAATAGAACGGTCTTCTCTTGCTGTTAACAAACAGTATAAATAATAATAACTTATAAATAATTTTTTAATAAAATAAAATCTAATCTTGTAACAAAATGTCCGTCGATTTTGCTTTGAGATTTAACTTCAGAATAAAATTTCTTCCATTAAAAGGAAGGAGGGAGAAAATACCTTATAGTCCAAGGAAGTAAAAATTTTAAAGTTTGCTATTATTTTAAACGAGGAATAAAAAAAATATAATGGCTCTTCCCTTGCTGTTAACAAGCAGTATAAATAATAATATAAATAATAATAACTTAGTTTTTTTAAGAAAATAAAATCCAATCGTGCAACAAAATGTCCGTCGATTTTGCCTTGAGATTTAACTTCAGAATAAAATTTCTTCCATTAAAAGGAAGGAAGGAGAAAGTACCTTATAGTCCAAGGAATTAAAAATTTTAAAGTTTGCTATTATTTTAAACGAGGAATAAAAAATATACTGGCTCTTTCCTTGCTGTTAACAAGCAGTATAAATAATAATATAAATAATAATAACTTAGTTTTTTAAGAAAATAAAATCCCATCGTGTAACAAAATGTCCGTCGATTTTGCCTTGAGATTTAACTTCAGAATAAAATTTCTTCCATTAAAAGGAAGGAGGGAGAAAATATCTTATAGTCCAAGGAAGTAAAAATTTTAAAGTTTGCTATTATTTTAAACGGGGAATAAAGAAAAATATAATGGCTCTTACTTTGCTGTTAACAAGCAGTATAAATAATAATATAAATAATAATAACTTATGAATAATTCTTTTAAGAAAATAAAAATCAATCGTGTAACAAAATATCCGTCGATTTTGCTTTGAGATTTAACTTCAGAATAAAATTTCTTCCATTAAAACGAAAAAGGGAGGAAATACCTTATAGTCCAAGGAAGTAAAAATTTTAAAGTTTGCTATTATTTGAAACGAGGAATAAAAAAAATATAATGGCTCTTCCCTTGCTGTTAACAAGCAGTATAAATAATAATATAAATAATAATAACTTAGTTTTTTTAAGAAAATAAAATCCAATCGTGTAACAAAATGTCCGTCGATTTTGCCTTGAGATTTAACTTCATAATAAAATTTCTTCCATTAAAAGGAAGGAGGGAGAAAATGCCTTATAGTCCAAGGAAGTAAAAATTTTAAAGTTTGCTATTATTTTAAACGAGGAATAAAAAAAATATAATAGCTCTTCCCTTGCTGTTAACAAGCAGTATAAATAATAATATAAATAATAATAACTTAGTTTTTTTAAGAAAATAAAATCCAATCGTGTAACAAAATGTCCGTCGATTTTGCCTTGAGATTTAACTTCAGAATAAAATTTCTTCCATTAAAAGGAAGGAGGGAGAAAATACCTTATAGTCCAAGGAAGTAAAAATTTTAAAGTTTGCTATTATTTTAAACGAGGAATAAAAAAAATATAATGGCTCTTCCCTTCCTGTTAACAAGCAGTATATATAATAATATAAATAATAATAACTTAGTTTTTTTAAGAAAATAAAATCCAATCGTGTAACAAAATGTCCGTCGATTTTGCCTTGAGATTTAACTTCAGAATAAAATTTCTTCCATTAAAAGGAAGGAGGGAGAAAATATGTTATAGTCCAAGGAAGTAAAAATTTTAAAGTTTGCTATTATTTTAAACGAGGAATAAAGAAAAATATAATGGCTCTTACTTTGCTGTTAACAAGCAGTATAAATAATAATATAAATAATAATAACTTATGAATAATTCTTTTAAGAAAATAAAAATCAATCGTGTAACAAAATATCCGTCGATTCTGCTTTGAGATTTAACTTCAGAATAAAATTTCTTCCATTAAAACGAAAAAGGGAGGAAATACCTTATAGTCCAAGGAAGTAAAAATTTTAAAGTTTGCTATTATTTGAAACGAGGAATAAAAAAAATATAATGGCTCTTCCCTTGCTGTTAACAAGCAGTATAAATAATAATATAAATAATAATAACTTAGTTTTTTATGAAAATAAAATCCAATCGTGTAACAAAATGTCCGTCGATTCTGCTTTGAGATTTAACTTCAGAATAAAATTTCTTCCATTAAAACGAAAAAGGGAGGAAATACCTTATAGTCCAAGGAAGTAAAAATTTTAAAGTTTGCTATTATTTGAAACGAGGAATAAAAAAAATATAATGGCTCTTCCCTTGCTGTTAACAAGCAGTATAAATAATAATATAAATAATAATAACTTAGTTTTTTTATGAAAATAAAATCCAATCGTGTAACAAAATGTCCGTGGATTTTGCCTTGAGATTTAACTTCAGAATAAAATTTCTTCCATTAAAAGGAAGGAGGGAGAAAATGCCTTATAGTCCAAGGAAGTAAAAAATTTAAAGTTTGCTATTATTTTAAACGAGGAATAAAAATATATAATGGCTCTTCCCTTGCTGTTAATAAGCAGTATAAATAATAATATAAATAATAATAACTTAGTTTTTTTAAGAAAATAAAATCCAATCGTGTAACAAAATGTCCGTCGATTTTGCCTTGAGATTTAACTTCAGAATAAAATTTCTTCCATTAAAAGGAAGGAGGGAGAAAATACCTTATAGTCCAAGGAAGTAAAAATTTTAAAGTTTGCTATTATTTTAAACGAGGAATAAAAAAAATATAATGGCTCTTCCCTTGCTGTTAACAAGCAGTATAAATAATAATATAAATAATAATAACTTAGTTTTTTTAAGAAAATAAAATCCAATCGTGTAACAAAATGTCCGTCGATTTTGCCTTGAGATTTAACTTCAGAATAAAATTTCTTCCATTAAAAGGAAGGAGGGAGAAAATACCTTATAGTCCAAGGAAGTAAAAATTTTAAAGTTTGCTATTATTTTAAACAAGGAATAAAAAAAATATAATGGCTCTTCCCTTGCTGTTAACAAGCAGTATAAATAATAATATAAATAATAATAACTTAGTTTTTTTAAGAAAATAAAATCCAATCGTGTAACAAAATGTCCGTCGATTTTGCCTTGAGATTTAACTTCAGAATAAAATTTCTTCCATTAAAAGGAAGGAGGGAGAAAATATCTTATAGTCCAAGGAAGTAAAAATTTTAAAGTTTGCTATTATTTTAAACGGAGAATAATGAAAAATATAATGGCTCTTACTTTGCTGTTAACAAGCAGTATAAATAATAATATAAATAATAATATCTTATGAATAATTCTTTTAAGAAAATAAAAATCAATCGTGTAACAAAATATCCGTCGATTCTGCTTTGAGATTTAACTTCAGAATAAAATTTCTTCCATTAAAACGAAAAAGGGAGGAAATACCTTATAGTCCAAGGAAGTAAAAATTTTAAAGTTTGCTATTATTTGAAACGAGGAATAAAAAAAATATAATGGCTCTTCCCTTGCTGTTAACAAGCAGTATAAATAATAATATAAATAATAATAACTTAGTTTTTTTATGAAAATAAAATCCAATCGTGTAACAAAATGTCCGTGGATTTTGCCTTGAGATTTAACTTCAGAATAAAATTTCTTCCATTAAAAGGAAGGAGGGAGAAAATGCCTTATAGTCCAAGGAAGTAAAAATTTTAAAGTTTGCTATTATTTTAAACGAGGAATAAAAATATATAATGGCTCTTCCCTTGCTGTTAATAAGCAGTATAAATAATAATATAAATAATAATAACTTAGTTTTTTAAGAAAATAAAATCCAATCGTGTAACAAAATGTCCGTCGATTTTGCCTTGAGATTTAACTTCAGAATAAAATTTCTTCCATTAAAAGGAAGGAGGGAGAAAATACCTTATAGTCCAAGGAAGTAAAAATTTTAAAGTTTGCTATTATTTTAAACGAGGAATAAAAAAAATATAATGGCTCTTCCCTTGCTGTTAACAAGCAGTATAAATAATAATATAAATAATAATAACTTAGTTTTTTTAAGAAAATAAAATCCAATCGTGTAACAAAATGTCCGTCGATTTTGCCTTGAGATTTAACTTCAGAATAAAATTTCTTCCATTAAAAGGAAGGAGGGAGAAAATACCTTATAGTCCAAGGAAGTAAAAATTTTAAAGTTTGCTATTATTTTAAACAAGGAATAAAAAAAATATAATGGCTCTTCCCTTGCTGTTAACAAGCAGTATAAATAATAATATAAATAATAATAACTTAGTTTTTTTAAGAAAATAAAATCCAATCGTGTAACAAAATGTCCGTCGATTTTGCCTTGAGATTTAACTTCAGAATAAAATTTCTTCCATTAAAAGGAAGGAGGGAGAAAATATCTTATAGTCCAAGGAAGTAAAAATTTTAAAGTTTGCTATTATTTTAAACGGAGAATAATGAAAAATATAATGGCTCTTACTTTGCTGTTAACAAGCAGTATAAATAATAATATAAATAATAATATCTTATGAATAATTCTTTTAAGAAAATAAAAATCAATCGTGTAACAAAATATCCGTCGATTCTGCTTTGAGATTTAACTTCAGAATAAAATTTCTTCCATTAAAACGAAAAAGGGAGGAAATACCTTATAGTCCAAGGAAGTAAAAATTTTAAAGTTTGCTATTATTTGAAACGAGGAATAAAAAAAATATAATGGCTCTTCCCTTGCTGTTAACAAGCAGTATAAATAATAATATAAATAATAATAACTTAGTTTTTTTAAGAAAATAAAATCCAATCGTGTAAGAAAATGTCCGTCGATTTTGCCTTGAGATTTAACTTCAGAATAAAATTTCTTCCATTAAAAGGAAGGAGGGAGAAAATACCTTATAGTCCAAGGAAGTAAAAATTTTAAAGTTTGCTATTATTTTAAACAAGGAATAAAAAAAATATAATGGCTCTTCCCTTGCTGTTAACAAGCAGTATAAATAATAATATAAATAATAATAACTTAGTTTTTTTAAGAAAATAAAATCCAATCGTGTAACAAAATGTCCGTCGATTTTGCCTTGAGATTTAACTTCAGAATAAAATTTCTTCCATTAAAAGGAAGGAGGGAGAAAATATCTTATAGTCCAAGGAAGTAAAAATTTTAAAGTTTGCTATTATTTTAAACGGAGAATAATGAAAAATATAATGGCTCTTACTTTGCTGTTAACAAGGAGTATAAATAATAATATAAATAATAATATCTTATGAATAATTCTTTTAAGAAAATAAAAATCAATCGTGTAACAAAATATCCGTCGATTCTGCTTTGAGATTTAACTTCAGAATAAAATATCTTCCATTAAAACGAAAAAGGGAGGAAATACCTTATAGTCCAAGGAAGTAAAAATTTTAAAGTTTGCTATTATTTGAAACGAGGAATAAAAAAAATATAATGGCTATTCCCTTGCTGTTAACAAGCAGTATAAATAATAATATAAATAATAATAACTTAGTTTTTTTAAGAAAATAAAATCCAATCGTGTAAGAAAATGTCCGTCGATTTTGCCTTGAGATTTAACTTCAGAATAAAATTTCTTCCATTAAAAGGAAGGAGGGAGAAAATGCCTTATAGTCCAAGGAAGTAAAAATTTTAAAGTTTGCTATTATTTTAAACGAGGAATAAAAATATATAATGGCTCTTCCCTTGCTGTTAATAAGCAGTATAAATAATAATATAAATAATAATAACTTAGTTTTTAGAGAAAATAAAATCCCATCGTGTAACAAAATGTCCGTCGATTTTGCCTTGAGATTTAACTTCAGAATAAAATTTCTTCCATTAAAAGGAAGGAGGGAGAAAATACCTTATAGTCCAAGGAAGTAAAAATTTAAAGTTTGCTATTATTTTAAACGAGGAATAAAAAAATATAATGGCTCTTCCCTTGCTGTTAACAAGCAGTATAAATAATAATATAAATAATAATAACTTAGTTTTTTTAAGAAAATAAAATCCAATCGTGTAACAAAATGTCCGTCGATTTTGCCTTGAGATTTAACTTCAGAATAAAATTTCTTCCATTAAATGGAAGGAGGGAGAAAATATCTTATAGTCCAAGGAAGTAAAAATTTTAAAGTTTGCTATTATTTTAAACGGGGAATAAAGAAAATATAATGGCTCTTACTTTGCTGTTAACAAGCAGTATAAATAATAATATAAATAATAATAACTTATGAATAATTCTTTTAAGAAAATAAAAATCAATCGTGTAACAAAATATCCGTCGATTCTGCTTTGAGATTTAACTTCAGAATAAAATTTCTTCCATGAATACGAAAAAGGGAGGAAATACCTTATAGTCCAAGGAAGTAAAAATTTTAAAGTTTGCTATTATTTTAAACGAGGAATAAAAATATATAATGGCTCTTCCCTTGTTGTTAATAAGCAGTATAAATAATAATATAAATAATAATAACTTAGTTTTTAAGAAAATAAAATCCCATCGTGTAACAAAATGTCCGTCGATTTTGCCTTGAGATTTAACTTCAGAATAAAATTTCTTCCATTAAAAGGAAGGAGGGAGAAAATACCTTATAGTCCAAGGAAATAAAAATTTTAAAGTTTGCTATTATTTTAAACGAGGAATAAAAGAAATATAATGGCTCTTCCCTTGCTGTTAACAAGCAGTATAAATAATAATATAAATAATAATAACTTAGTTTTTTTAAGAAAATAAAATCCAATCGGGTAACAAAATGTCCGTCGATTTTGCCTTGAGATTTAACTTCAGAATAAAATTTCTTCCATTAAAAGGAAGGAGGGAGAAAATACCTTATAGTCCAAGGAAGTAAAAATTTTAAAGTTTGCTATTATTTTAAACAAGGAATGAAAAAAATATAATGGCTCTTCCCTTGCTGTTACCAAGCAGTATAAATAATAATATAAATAATAATAACTTAGTTTTTTTAAGAAAATAAAATCCAATCGTGTAACAAAATGTCCGTCGATTTTGCCTTGAGATTTAACTTCAGAATAAAATTTCTTCCATTAAAAGGAAGGAGGGAGAAAATATCTTATAGTCCAAGGAAGTAAAAATTTTAAAGTTTGCTATTATTTTAAACGGAGAATAATGAAAAATATAATGGCTCTTACTTTGCTGTTAACAAGCAGTATAAATAATAATATAAATAATAATATCTTATGAATAATTCTTTTAAGAAAATAAAAATCAATCGTGTAACAAAATATCCGTCGATTCTGCTTTGAGATTTAACTTCAGAATAAAATTTCTTCCATTAAAACGAAAAAGGGAGGAAATACCTTATAGTCCAAGGAAGTAAAAATTTTAAAGTTTGCTATTATTTGAAACGAGGAATAAAAAAAATATAATGGCTCTTCCCTTGCTGTTAACAAGCAGTATAAATAATAATATAAATAATAATAACTTAGTTTTTTTAAGAAAATAAAATCCAATCGTGTAAGAAAATGTCCGTCGATTTTGCCTTGAGATTTAACTTCAGAATAAAATTTCTTCCATTAAAAGGAAGGAGGGAGAAAATGCCTTATAGTCCAAGGAAGTAAAAATTTTAAAGTTTGCTATTATTTTAAACGAGGAATAAAAATATGTAATGGCTCTTCCCTTGCTGTTAATAAGCAGTATAAATAATAATATAAATAATAATAACTTAGTTTTTTTAAGAAAATAAAATCCCATCGTGTAACAAAATGTCCGTCGATTTTGCCTTGAGATTTAACTTCAGAATAAAATTTCTTCCATTAAAAGGAAGGAGGGAGAAAATACCTTATAGTCCAAGGAAGTAAAAATTTTAAAGTTTGCTATTATTTTAAACGAGGAATAAAAAAAATATAATGGCTCTTCCCTTGCTGTTAACAAGCAGTATAAATAATAATATAAATAATAATAACTTAGTTTTTTTAAGAAAATAAAATCCAATCGTGTAACAAAATGTCCGTCGATTTTGCCTTGAGATTTAACTTCAGAATAAAATTTCTTCCATTAAAAGGAAGGAGGGAGAAAATACCTTATAGTCCAAGGAAGTAAAAATTTTTAAGTTTGCTATTATTTTAAAAGAGGAATAAAAAAATATAATGGCTCTTCCCTTGCTGTTAACAAGCAGTATAAATAATAATATAAATAATAATAACTTAGTTTTTTTAAGAAAATAAAATCCAATCGTGTAACAAAATGTCCGTCGATTTTGCCTTGAGATTTAACTTCAGAATAAAATTTCTTCCATTAAATGGAAGGAGGGAGAAAATATCTTATAGTCCAAGGAAGTAAAAATTTTAAAGTTTGCTATTATTTTAAACGGGGAATAAAGAAAAATATAATGGCTCTTACTTTGCTGTTAACAAGCAGTATAAATAATAATATAAATAATAATAACTTATGAATAATTCTTTTAAGAAAATAAAAATCAATCGTGTAACAAAATATCCGTCGATTCTGCTTTGAGATTTAACTTCAGAATAAAATTTCTTCCATGAATACGAAAAAGGGAGGAAATACCTTATAGTCCAAGGAAGTAAAAATTTTAAAGTTTGCTATTATTTGAAACGAGGAATAAAAAAAAATATAATGGCTCTTCCCTTGCTGTTAACAAGCAGTATAAATAATAATATAAATAATAATAACTTAGTTTTTTTAAGAAAATAAAATCCAATCGTGTAACAAAATGTCCGTCGATTTTGCCTTGAGATTTAACTTCAGAATAAAATTTCTTCCATTAAAAGGAAGGAGGGAGAAAATACCTTATAGTCCAAGGAAGTAAAAATTTTAAAGTTTGCTATTATTTTAAACGAGGAATAAAAATATATAATGGCTCTTCCCTTGTTGTTAATAAGCAGTATAAATAATAATATAAATAATAATAACTTAGTTTTTTTAAGAAAATAAAATCACATCGTGTAACAAAATGTCCGTCGATTTTGCCTTGAGATTTAACTTCAGAGTAAAATTTCTTCCATTAAAAGGAAGGAGGGAGAAAATACCTTATAGTCCAAGGAAGTAAAAATTTTAAAGTTTGCTATTATTTGAAACGAGGAATAAAAAAAAAATATAATGGCTCTTCCCTTGCTGTTAACAAGCAGTATAAATAATAATATAAATAATAATAACTTAGTTTTTTTATGAAAATAAAATCCAATCGTGTAACAAAATGTCCGTCGATTTTGCCTTGAGATTTAATTCAGAATAAAATTTCTTCCATTAAAAGGAAGGAGGGAGAAAATGCCTTATAGTCCAAGGAAGTAAAAATTTTAAAGTTTGCTATTATTTTAAACGAGGAATAAAAATATATAATGGCTCTTCCCTTGCTGTTAATAAGCAGTATAAATAATAATATAAATAATAATAACTTAGTTTTTTTAGAAAATAAAATCCCATCGTGTAACAAAATGTCCGTCGATTTTGCCTTGAGATTTAACTTCAGAATAAAATTTCTTCCATTAAAAGGAAGGAGGGAGAAAATACCTTATAGTCCAAGGAAATAAAAATTTTAAAGTTTGCTATTATTTTAAACGAGGAATAAAAAAAATATAATGTCTCTTCCCTTGCTGTTAACAAGCAGTATAAATAATAATATAAATAATAATAACTTAGTTTTTTTAAGAAAATAAAATCCAATCGTGTAACAAAATGTCCGTCGATTTTGCCTTGAGATTTAACTTCAGAATAAAATTTCTTCCATTAAAAGGAAGGAGGGAGAAAATACCTTATAGTCCAAGGAAGTAAAAATTTTAAAGTTTGCTATTATTTTAAACGAGGAATAAAAAAAATATAATGGCTCTTCCCTTGCTGTTAACAAGCAGTATAAATAATAATATAAATAATAATAACTTATGAATAATTCTTTTAAGAAAATAAAAATCAATCGTGTAACAAAATATCCGTCGATTCTGCTTTGACATTTAACTTCAGAATAAAATTTCTTCCATTAAAACGAAAAAGGGAGGAAATACCTTATAGTCCAAGGAAGTAAAAATTTTAAAGTTTGCTATTATTTTAAACGAGGAATAAAAAAAATATAATGGCTCTTCCCTTGCTGTTAACAAGCAGTATAAATAATAATATAAATAATAATAACTTAGTTTTTTTAAGAAAATAAAATCCAATCGTGTAACAAAATGTCCGTCGATTTTGCCTTGAGATTTAAATTCAGAATAAAATTTCTTCCATTAAAAGGAAGGAGGGATAAAATACCTTATAGTCCAAGGAAGTAAAAATTTTAAAGTTTGCTATTATTTTAAACGAGGAATAAAAAAAATATAATGGCTCTTCCCTTGCTGTTAACAAGCAGTATAAATAATAATATAAATAATAATAACTTAGTTTTTTTAAGAAAATAAAATCCAATCGTGTAACAAAATGTCCGTCGATTTTGCCTTGAGATTTAACTTCAGAATAAAAATTCTTCCATTAAAAGGAAGGAGGGAGAAAATGCATTATAGTCCAAGGAAGTAAAAATTTTAAAGTTTGCTATTATTTTAAACGAGGAATAAAAATATATAATGGCTCTTCCCTTGCTGTTAATAAGCAGTATAAATAATAATATAAATAATAATAACTTAGTTTTTTAAGAAAATAAAATCCCATCGTGTAACAAAATGTCCGTCGATTTTGCCTTGAGATTTAACTTCAGAATAAAATTTCTTCCATTAAAAGGAAGGAGGGAGAAAATACCTTATAGTCCAAGGAAATAAAAATTTTAAAGTTTGCTATTATTTGAAACGAGGAATAAAAAAAAATATAATGGCTCTTCCCTTGCTGTTAACAAGCAGTATAAATAATAATATAAATAATAATAACTTAGTTTTTTTATGAAAATAAAATCCAATCGTGTAACAAAATGTCCGTCGATTTTGCCTTGAGATTTAACTTCAGAATAAAATTTCTTCCATTAAAAGGAAGGAGGGAGAAAATGCCTTATAGTCCAAGGAAGTAAAAATTTTAAAGTTTGCTATTATTTTAAACGAGGAATAAAAATATATAATGGCTCTTCCCTTGCTGTTAATAAGCAGTATAAATAATAATATAAATAATAATAACTTAGTTTTTTTAGAAAATAAAATCCCATCGTGTAACAAAATGTCCGTCGATTTTGCCTTGAGATTTAACTTCAGAATAAAATTTCTTCCATTAAAAGGAAGGAGGGAGAAAATACCTTATAGTCCAAGGAAATAAAAATTTTAAAGTTTGCTATTATTTTAAACGAGGAATAAAAGAAATATAATGGCTCTTCCCTTGCTGTTAACAAGCAGTATAAATAATAATATAAATAATAATAACTTAGTTTTTTTAAGAAAATAAAATCCAATCGTGTAACAAAATGTCCGTCGATTTTGCCTTGAGATTTAACTTCAGAATAAAATTTCTTCCATTAAAAGGAAGGAGGGAGAAAATACCTTATAGTCCAAGGAAATAAAAATTTTAAAGTTTGCTATTATTTTAAACGAGGAATAAAAAAAATATAATGTCTCTTCCCTTGCTGTTAACAAGCAGTATAAATAATAATATAAATAATAATAACTTAGTTTTTTTAAGAAAATAAAATCCAATCGTGTAACAAAATGTCCGTCGATTTTGCCTTGAGATTTAACTTCAGAATAAAATTTCTTCCATTAAAAGGAAGGAGGGAGAAAATACCTTATAGTCCAAGGAAATAAAAATTTTAAAGTTTGCTATTATTTTAAACGAGGAATAAAAAAAATATAATGTCTCTTCCCTTGCTGTTAACAAGCAGTATAAATAATAATATAAATAATAATAACTTAGTTTTTTTAAGAAAATAAAATCCAATCGTGTAACAAAATGTCCGTCGATTTTGCCTTGAGATTTAACTTCAGAATAAAATTTCTTCCATTAAAAGGAAGGAGGGAGAAAATACCTTATAGTCCAAGGAAGTAAAAATTTTAAAGTTTGCTATTATTTTAAACGAGGAATAAAAAAAATATAATGGCTCTTCCCTTGCTGTTAACAAGCAGTATAAATAATAATATAAATAATAATAACTTAGTTTTTTTAAGAAAATAAAATCCAATCGTGTAACAAAATGTCCGTCGATTTTGCCTTGAGATTTAAATTCAGAATAAAATTTCTTCCATTAAAAGGAAGGAGGGATAAAATACCTTATAGTCCAAGGAAGTAAAAATTTTAAAGTTTGCTATTATTTTAAACGAGGAATAAAAAAAATATAATGGCTCTTCCCTTGCTGTTAACAAGCAGTATAAATAATAATATAAATAATAATAACTTAGTTTTTTTAAGAAAATAAAATCCAATCGTGTAACAAAATGTCCGTCGATTTTGCCTTGAGATTTAACTTCAGAATAAAAATTCTTCCATTAAAAGGAAGGAGGGAGAAAATGCATTATAGTCCAAGGAAGTAAAAATTTTAAAGTTTGCTATTATTTTAAACGAGGAATAAAAATATATAATGGCTCTTCCCTTGCTGTTAATAAGCAGTATAAATAATAATATAAATAATAATAACTTAGTTTTTTAAGAAAATAAAATCCCATCGTGTAACAAAATGTCCGTCGATTTTGCCTTGAGATTTAACTTCAGAATAAAATTTCTTCCATTAAAAGGAAGGAGGGAGAAAATACCTTATAGTCCAAGGAAATAAAAATTTTAAAGTTTGCTATTATTTGAAACGAGGAATAAAAAAAATATAATGGCTCTTCCCTTGCTGTTAACAAGCAGTATAAATAATAATATAAATAATAATAACTTAGTTTTTTTATGAAAATAAAATCCAATCGTGTAACAAAATGTCCGTCGATTTTGCCTTGAGATTTAACTTCAGAATAAAATTTCTTCCATTAAAAGGAAGGAGGGAGAAAATGCCTTATAGTCCAAGGAAGTAAAAATTTTAAAGTTTGCTATTATTTTAAACGAGGAATAAAAATATATAATGGCTCTTCCCTTGCTGTTAATAAGCAGTATAAATAATAATATAAATAATAATAACTTAGTTTTTTTAGAAAATAAAATCCCATCGTGTAACAAAATGTCCGTCGATTTTGCCTTGAGATTTAACTTCAGAATAAAATTTCTTCCATTAAAAGGAAGGAGGGAGAAAATACCTTATAGTCCAAGGAAATAAAAATTTTAAAGTTTGCTATTATTTTAAACGAGGAATAAAGAAAAATATAATGGCTCTTACTTTGCTGTTAACAAGCAGTATAAATAATAATATAAATAATAATAACTTATGAATAATTCTTTTAAGAAAATAAAAATCAATCGTGTAACAAAATATCCGTCGATTCTGCTTTGAGATTTAACTTCAGAATAAAATTTCTTCCATGAAAACGAAAAAGGGAGGAAATACCTTATAGTCCAAGGAAGTAAAAATTTTAAAGTTTGCTATTATTTGAAACGAGGAATAAAAAAAATATAATGGCTCTTCCCTTGCTGTTAACAAGCAGTATAAATAATAATATAAATAATAATAACTTATGAATAATTCTTTTAAGAAAATAAAAATCAATCGTGTAACAAAATATCCGTCGATTCTGCTTTGAGATTTAAATTCAGAATAAAATTTCTTCCATTAAAACGAAAAAGGGAGGAAATACCTTATAGTCCAAGGAAGTAAAAATTTTAAAGTTTGCTATTATTTGAAACGAGGAATAAAAAAAATATAATGGCTCTTCCCTTGCTGTTAACAAGCAGTATAAATAATAATATAAATAATAATAACTTAGTTTTTTTAAGAAAATAAAATCCAATCGTGTAACAAAATGTCCGTCGATTTTGCCTTGAGATTTAACTTCAGAATAAAAATTCTTCCATTAAAAGGAAGGAGGGAGAAAATGCATTATAGTCCAAGGAAGTAAAAATTTTAAAGTTTGCTATTATTTTAAACGAGGAATAAAAATATATAATGGCTCTTCCCTTGCTGTTAATAAGCAGTATAAATAATAATATAAATAATAATAACTTAGTTTTTTAAGAAAATAAAATCCCATCGTGTAACAAAATGTCCGTCGATTTTGCCTTGAGATTTAACTTCAGAATAAAATTTTCTCCATTAAAAGGAAGGAGGGAGAAAATACCTTATAGTCCAAGGAAATAAAAATTTTAAAGTTTGCTATTATTTGAAACGAGGAATAAAAAAAAATATAATGGCTCTTCCCTTGCTGTTAACAAGCAGTATAAATAATAATATAAATAATAATAACTTAGTTTTTTTATGAAAATAAAATCCAATCGTGTAACAAAATGTCCGTCGATTTTGCCTTGAGATTTAACTTCAGAATAAAATTTCTTCCATTAAAAGGAAGGAGGGAGAAAATGCCTTATAGTCCAAGGAAGTAAAAATTTTAAAGTTTGCTATTATTTTAAACGAGGAATAAAAATATATAATGGCTCTTCCCTTGCTGTTAATAAGCAGTATAAATAATAATATAAATAATAATAACTTAGTTTTTTTAGAAAATAAAATCCCATCGTGTAACAAAATGTCCGTCGATTTTGCCTTGAGATTTAACTTCAGAATAAAATTTCTTCCATTAAAAGGAAGGAGGGAGAAAATACCTTATAGTCCAAGGAAATAAAAATTTTAAAGTTTGCTATTATTTTAAACGAGGAATAAAAAAATATAATGGCTCTTCCCTTGCTGTTAACAAGCAGTATAAATAATAATATAAATAATAATAACTTAGTTTTTTTAAGAAAATAAAATCCAATCGTGTAACAAAATGTCCGTCGATTTTGCCTTGAGATTTAACTTCAGAATAAAATTTCTTCCATTAAATGGAAGGAGGGAGAAAATATCTTATAGTCCAAGGAAGTAAAAATTTTAAAGTTTGCTATTATTTTAAACGGGGAATAAAGAAAAATATAATGGCTCTTACTTTGCTGTTAACAAGCAGTATAAATAATAATATAAATAATAATAACTTATGAATAATTCTTTTAAGAAAATAAAAATCAATCGTGTAACAAAATATCTGTCGATTCTGCTTTGAGATTTAACTTCAGAATAAAATTTCTTCCATGAAAACGAAAAAGGGAGGAAATACCTTATAGTCCAAGGAAGTAAAAATTTTAAAGTTTGCTATTATTTGAAACGAGGAATAAAAAAAATATAATGGCTCTTCCCTTGCTGTTAACAAGCAGTATAAATAATAATATAAATAATAATAACTTATGAATAATTCTTTTAAGAAAATAAAAATCAATCGTGTAACAAAATATCCGTCGATTCTGCTTTGAGATTTAACTTCAGAATAAAATTTCTTCCATTAAAACGAAAAAGGGAGGAAATACCTTATAGTCCAAGGAAGTAAAAATTTTAAAGTTTGCTATTATTTGAAACGAGGAATAAAAAAAATATAATGGCTCTTCCCTTGCTGTTAATAAGCAGTATAAATAATAATATAAATAATAATAACTTAGTTTTTTAAGAAAATAAAATCCCATCGTGTAACAAAATGTCCGTCGATTTTGCCTTGAGATTTAACTTCAGAATAAAATTTCTTCCATTAAAAGGATGGAGGGAGAAAATACCTTATAGTCCAAGGAAATAAAAATTTTAAAGTTTGCTATTATTTTAAACGAGGAATAAAAAAAATATAATGGCTCTTCCCTTGCTGTTAACAAGCAGTATAAATAATAATATAAATAATAACAACTTAGTTTCTTTAAGAAAATAAAATCCAATCGTGTAACAAAATGTCCGTCGATTTTGCCTTGAGATTTAACTTCAGAATAAAATTTCTTCCATTAAAAGGAAGGAGGGAGAAAATACCTTATAGTCCAAGGAAATAAAAATTTTAAAGTTTGCTATTATTTTAAACGAGGAATAAAAAAAATATAATGTCTCTTCCCTTGCTGTTAACAAGCAGTATAAATAATAATATAAATAATAATAACTTAGTTTTTTTAAGAAAATAAAATCCAATCGTGTAACAAAATGTCCGTCGATTTTGCCTTGAGATTTAACTTCAGAATAAAATTTCTTCCATTAAAAGGAAGGAGGGAGAAAATACCTTATAGTCCAAGGAAGTAAAAATTTTAAAGTTTGCTATTATTTTAAACGAGGAATAAAAAAAATATAATGGCTCTTCCCTTGCTGTTAACAAGCAGTATAAATAATAATATAAATAATAATAACTTAGTTTTTTTAAGAAAATAAAATCCAATCGTGTAACAAAATGTCCGTCGATTTTGCCTTGAGATTTAACTTCAGAATAAAATTTCTTCCATTAAAAGGAAGGAGGGAGAAAATATCTTATAGTCCAAGGAAGTAAAAATTTTAAAGTTTGCTATTATTTTAAACGGAGAATAATGAAAAATATAATGGCTCTTAATTTGCTGTTAACAAGCAGTATAAATAATAATATAAATAATAATAACTTATGAATAATTCTTTTAAGAAAATAAAAATCAATCGTGTAACAAAATATCCGTCGATTCTGCTTTGAGATTTAACTTCAGAATAAAATTTCTTCCATTAAAACGAAAAAGGGAGGAAATACCTTATAGTCCAAGGAAGTAAAAATTTTAAAGTTTGCTATTATTTTAAACGAGGAATAAAAAAAATATAATGGCTCTTCCCTTGCTGTTAACAAGCAGTATAAATAATAATATAAATAATAATAACTTAGTTTTTTTAAGAAAATAAAATCCAATCGTGTAACAAAATGTCCGTCGATTTTGCCTTGAGATTTAAATTCAGAATAAAATTTCTTCCATTAAAAGGAAGGAGGGATAAAATACCTTATAGTCCAAGGAAGTAAAAATTTTAAAGTTTGCTATTATTTTAAACGAGGAATAAAAAAAATATAATGGCTCTTCCCTTGCTGTTAACAAGCAGTATAAATAATAATATAAATAATAATAACTTAGTTTTTTTAAGAAAATAAAATCCAATCGTGTAACAAAATGTCCGTCGATTTTGCCTTGAGATTTAACTTCAGAATAAAAATTCTTCCATTAAAAGGAAGGAGGGAGAAAATGCATTATAGTCCAAGGAAGTAAAAATTTTAAAGTTTGCTATTATTTTAAACGAGGAATAAAAATATATAATGGCTCTTCCCTTGCTGTTAATAAGCAGTATAAATAATAATATAAATAATAATAACTTAGTTTTTTAAGAAAATAAAATCCCATCGTGTAACAAAATGTCCGTCGATTTTGCCTTGAGATTTAACTTCAGAATAAAATTTCTTCCATTAAAAGGAAGGAGGGAGAAAATACCTTATAGTCCAAGGAAATAAAAATTTTAAAGTTTGCTATTATTTGAAACGAGGAATAAAAAAAAATATAATGGCTCTTCCCTTGCTGTTAACAAGCAGTATAAATAATAATATAAATAATAATAACTTAGTTTTTTTATGAAAATAAAATCCAATCGTGTAACAAAATGTCCGTCGATTTTGCCTTGAGATTTAACTTCAGAATAAAATTTCTTCCATTAAAAGGAAGGAGGGAGAAAATGCCTTATAGTCCAAGGAAGTAAAAATTTTAAAGTTTGCTATTATTTTAAACGAGGAATAAAAATATATAATGGCTCTTCCCTTGCTGTTAATAAGCAGTATAAATAATAATATAAATAATAATAACTTAGTTTTTTTAGAAAATAAAATCCCATCGTGTAACAAAATGTCCGTCGATTTTGCCTTGAGATTTAACTTCAGAATAAAATTTCTTCCATTAAAAGGAAGGAGGGAGAAAA
Organism: Stegodyphus dumicola; assembly: GCF_044657685.1. NCBI lineage: Eukaryota > Metazoa > Arthropoda > Arachnida > Araneae > Eresidae > Stegodyphus > Stegodyphus dumicola. The sequence goes on along the minus strand of NC_140776.1, from coordinate 179,055,822 downwards.
TACCTTATAGTCCAAGGAAATAAAAATTTTAAAGTTTGCTATTATTTTAAACGAGGAATAAAGAAAAATATAATGGCTCTTACTTTGCTGTTAACAAGCAGTATAAATAATAATATAAATAATAATAACTTATGAATAATTCTTTTAAGAAAATAAAAATCAATCGTGTAACAAAATATCCGTCGATTCTGCTTTGAGATTTAACTTCAGAATAAAATTTCTTCCATGAAAACGAAAAAGGGAGGAAATACCTTATAGTCCAAGGAAGTAAAAATTTTAAAGTTTGCTATTATTTGAAACGAGGAATAAAAAAAATATAATGGCTCTTCCCTTGCTGTTAACAAGCAGTATAAATAATAATATAAATAATAATAACTTAGTTTTTTTAAGAAAATAAAATCCAATCGTGTAACAAAATGTCCGTCGATTTTGCCTTGAGATTTAACTTCAGAATAAAATTTCTTCCATTAAAAGGAAGGAGGGAGAAAATACCTTATAGTCCAAGGAAATAAAAATTTTAAAGTTTGCTATTATTTGAAACGAGGAATAAAAAAAAATATAATGGCTCTTCCCTTGCTGTTAACAAGCAGTATAAATAATAATATAAATAATAATAACTTAGTTTTTTTAAGAAAATAAAATCCAATCGTGTAACAAAATGTCCGTCGATTTTGCCTTGAGATTTAACTTCAGAATAAAATTTCTTCCATTAAATGGAAGGAGGGAGAAAATATCTTATAGTCCAAGGAAGTAAAAATTTTAAAGTTTGCTATTATTTTAAACGGGGAATAAAGAAAAATATAATGGCTCTTACTTTGCTGTTAACAAGCAGTATAAATAATAATATAAATAATAATAACTTATGAATAATTCTTTTAAGAAAATAAAAATCAATCGTGTAACAAAATATCTGTCGATTCTGCTTTGAGATTTAACTTCAGAATAAAATTTCTTCCATGAAAACGAAAAAGGGAGGAAATACCTTATAGTCCAAGGAAGTAAAAATTTTAAAGTTTGCTATTATTTGAAACGAGGAATAAAAAAAATATAATGGCTCTTCCCTTGCTGTTAACAAGCAGTATAAATAATAATATAAATAATAATAACTTATGAATAATTCTTTTAAGAAAATAAAAATCAATCGTGTAACAAAATATCCGTCGATTCTGCTTTGAGATTTAACTTCAGAATAAAATTTCTTCCATTAAAACGAAAAAGGGAGGAAATACCTTATAGTCCAAGGAAGTAAAAATTTTAAAGTTTGCTATTATTTGAAACGAGGAATAAAAAAAATATAATGGCTCTTCCCTTGCTGTTAACAAGCAGTATAAATAATAATATAAATAATAACAACTTAGTTTCTTTAAGAAAATAAAATCCAATCGTGTAACAAAATGTCCGTCGATTTTGCCTTGAGATTTAACTTCAGAATAAAATTTCTTCCATTAAAAGGAAGGAGGGAGAAAATACCTTATAGTCCAAGGAAGTAAAAATTTTAAAGTTTGCTATTATTTTAAACGAGGAATAAAAAAATATAATTTCTCTTCCCTTGCTGTTAACAAGCAGTATAAATAATAATATAAATAATAATAACTTAGTATTTTAAGAAAATAAAATCCAATCGTGTAACAAAATGTCCGTCGATTTTGCCTTGAGATTTAACTTCAGAATATAATTTCTTCCATTAAAAGGAAGGAGGGAGAAAATGCCTTATAGTCCAAGGAAGTAAAAATTTTAAAGTTTGCTATTATTTTAAACGAGGAATAAAAATATATAATGGCTCTTCCCTTGTTGTTAATAAGCAGTATAAATAATAATATAAATAATAATAACTTAGTTTTTAAGAGAATAAAATCCCATCGTGTAACAAAATGTCCGTCGATTTTGCCTTGAGATTTAAGTTCAGAATAAAATTTCTTCCATTAAAAGGAAGGAGGGAGAAAATACCTTATAGTCCAAGGAAATAAAAATTTTAAAGTTTGCTATTATTTTAAACGAGGAATAAAAAAAATATAATGGCTCTTCCCTTGCTGTTAACAAGCAGTATAAATAATAATATAAATAATAATAACTTAGTTTTTTTAAGAAAATAAAATCCAATCGTGTAACAAAATGTCCGTCGATTTTGCCTTGAGATTTAACTTCAGAATAAAATTTCTTCCATTAAAAGGAAGGAGGGAGAAAATACCTTATAGTCCAAGGAAGTAAAAATTTTAAAGTTTGCTATTATTTTAAACGAGGAATAAAAATATATAATGGCTCTTCCCATGTTGTTAATAAGCAGTATAAATAATAATATAAATAATAATAACTTAGTTTTTTTAAGAAAATAAAATCCCATCGTGTAACAAAATGTCCGTCGATTTTGCCTTGAGATTTAACTTCAGAGTAAAATTTCTTCCATTAAAAGGAAGGAGGGAGAAAATACCTCATAGTCCAAGGAAATAAAAATTTTAAAGTTTGCTATTATTTTAAACGAGGAATAAAAAAAATATAATGGCTCTTCCCTTGCTGTTAACAAGCAGTATAAATAATAATATAAATAATAATAACTTAGTTTTTTTAAGAAAATAAAATCCAATCGTGTAACAAAATGTCCGTCGATTTTGCCTTGAGATTTAACTTCAGAATAAAATTTCTTCCATTAAAAGGAAGGAGGGAGAAAATACCTTATAGTCCAAGGAAGTAAAAATTTTAAAGTTTGCTATTATTTTAAACGAGGAATAAAAAAAATATAATGGCTCTTCCCTTGCTGTTAACAAGCAGTATAAATAATAATATAAATAATAATAACTTAGTTTTTTTAAGAAAATAAAATCCAATCGTGTAACAAAATGTCCGTCGATTTTGCCTTGAGATTTAACTTCAGAATAAAATTTCTTCCATTAAAAGGAAGGAGGGAGAAAATATCTTATAGTCCAAGGAAGTAAAAATTTTAAAGTTTGCTATTATTTTAAACGGAGAATAATGAAAAATATAATGGCTCTTAATTTGCTGTTAACAAGCAGTATAAATAATAATATAAATAATAATAACTTATGAATAATTCTTTTAAGAAAATAAAAATCAATCGTGTAACAAAATATCCGTCGATTCTGCTTTGAGATTTAACTTCAGAATAAAATTTCTTCCATTAAAACGAAAAAGGGAGGAAATACCTTATAGTCCAAGGAAGTAAAAATTTTAAAGTTTGCTATTATTTGAAACGAGGAATAAAAAAAATATAATGGCTCTTCCCTTGCTGTTAACAAGCAGTATAAATAATAATATAAATAATAATAACTTATGAATAATTCTTTTAAGAAAATAAAAATCAATCGTGTAACAAAATATCCGTCGATTCTGCTTTGAGATTTAACTTCAGAATAAAATTTCTTCCATTAAAACGAAAAAGGGAGGAAATACCTTATAGTCCAAGGAAGTAAAAATTTTAAAGTTTGCTATTATTTGAAACGAGGAATAAAAAAAATATAATGGCTCTTCCCTTGCTGTTAACAAGCAGTATAAATAATAATATAAATAATAACAACTTAGTTTCTTTAAGAAAATAAAATCCAATCGTGTAACAAAATGTCCGTCGATTTTGCCTTGAGATTTAACTTCAGAATAAAATTTCTTCCATTAAAAGGAAGGAGGGAGAAAATACCTTATAGTCCAAGGAAGTAAAAATTTTAAAGTTTGCTATTATTTTAAACGAGGAATAAAAAAATATAATTTCTCTTCCCTTGCTGTTAACAAGCAGTATAAATAATAATATAAATAATAATAACTTAGTATTTTAAGAAAATAAAATCCAATCGTGTAACAAAATGTCCGTCGATTTTGCCTTGAGATTTAACTTCAGAATATAATTTCTTCCATTAAAAGGAAGGAGGGAGAAAATGCCTTATAGTCCAAGGAAGTAAAAATTTTAAAGTTTGCTATTATTTTAAACGGAGAATAATGAAAAATATAATGGCTCTTAATTTGCTGTTAACAAGCAGTATAAATAATAATATAAATAATAATAACTTATGAATAATTCTTTTAAGAAAATAAAAATCAATCGTGTAACAAAATATCCGTCGATTCTGCTTTGAGATTTAACTTCAGAATAAAATTTCTTCCATTAAAACGAAAAAGGGAGGAAATACCTTATAGTCCAAGGAAGTAAAAATTTTAAAGTTTGCTATTATTTTAAACGAGGAATAAAAAAAATATAATGGCTCTTCCCTTGCTGTTAACAAGCAGTATAAATAATAATATAAATAATAATAACTTAGTTTTTTTAAGAAAATAAAATCCAATCGTGTAACAAAATGTCCGTCGATTTTGCCTTGAGATTTAAATTCAGAATAAAATTTCTTCCATTAAAAGGAAGGAGGGATAAAATACCTTATAGTCCAAGGAAGTAAAAATTTTAAAGTTTGCTATTATTTTAAACGAGGAATAAAAAAAATATAATGGCTCTTCCCTTGCTGTTAACAAGCAGTATAAATAATAATATAAATAATAATAACTTAGTTTTTTTAAGAAAATAAAATCCAATCGTGTAACAAAATGTCCGTCGATTTTGCCTTGAGATTTAACTTCAGAATAAAAATTCTTCCATTAAAAGGAAGGAGGGAGAAAATGCATTATAGTCCAAGGAAGTAAAAATTTTAAAGTTTGCTATTATTTTAAACGAGGAATAAAAATATATAATGGCTCTTCCCTTGCTGTTAATAAGCAGTATAAATAATAATATAAATAATAATAACTTAGTTTTTTAAGAAAATAAAATCCCATCGTGTAACAAAATGTCCGTCGATTTTGCCTTGAGATTTAACTTCAGAATAAAATTTCTTCCATTAAAAGGAAGGAGGGAGAAAATACCTTATAGTCCAAGGAAATAAAAATTTTAAAGTTTGCTATTATTTGAAACGAGGAATAAAAAAAAATATAATGGCTCTTCCCTTGCTGTTAACAAGCAGTATAAATAATAATATAAATAATAATAACTTAGTTTTTTTATGAAAATAAAATCCAATCGTGTAACAAAATGTCCGTCGATTTTGCCTTGAGATTTAACTTCAGAATAAAATTTCTTCCATTAAAAGGAAGGAGGGAGAAAATGCCTTATAGTCCAAGGAAGTAAAAATTTTAAAGTTTGCTATTATTTTAAACGAGGAATAAAAATATATAATGGCTCTTCCCTTGCTGTTAATAAGCAGTATAAATAATAATATAAATAATAATAACTTAGTTTTTTTAGAAAATAAAATCCCATCGTGTAACAAAATGTCCGTCGATTTTGCCTTGAGATTTAACTTCAGAATAAAATTTCTTCCATTAAAAGGAAGGAGGGAGAAAATACCTTATAGTCCAAGGAAATAAAAATTTTAAAGTTTGCTATTATTTTAAACGAGGAATAAAGAAAAATATAATGGCTCTTACTTTGCTGTTAACAAGCAGTATAAATAATAATATAAATAATAATAACTTATGAATAATTCTTTTAAGAAAATAAAAATCAATCGTGTAACAAAATATCCGTCGATTCTGCTTTGAGATTTAACTTCAGAATAAAATTTCTTCCATGAAAACGAAAAAGGGAGGAAATACCTTATAGTCCAAGGAAGTAAAAATTTTAAAGTTTGCTATTATTTGAAACGAGGAATAAAAAAAATATAATGGCTCTTCCCTTGCTGTTAACAAGCAGTATAAATAATAATATAAATAATAATAACTTAGTTTTTTTAAGAAAATAAAATCCAATCGTGTAACAAAATGTCCGTCGATTTTGCCTTGAGATTTAACTTCAGAATAAAATTTCTTCCATTAAAAGGAAGGAGGGAGAAAATACCTTATAGTCCAAGGAAATAAAAATTTTAAAGTTTGCTATTATTTGAAACGAGGAATAAAAAAAAATATAATGGCTCTTCCCTTGCTGTTAACAAGCAGTATAAATAATAATATAAATAATAATAACTTAGTTTTTTTAAGAAAATAAAATCCAATCGTGTAACAAAATGTCCGTCGATTTTGCCTTGAGATTTAACTTCAGAATAAAATTTCTTCCATTAAATGGAAGGAGGGAGAAAATATCTTATAGTCCAAGGAAGTAAAAATTTTAAAGTTTGCTATTATTTTAAACGGGGAATAAAGAAAAATATAATGGCTCTTACTTTGCTGTTAACAAGCAGTATAAATAATAATATAAATAATAATAACTTATGAATAATTCTTTTAAGAAAATAAAAATCAATCGTGTAACAAAATATCTGTCGATTCTGCTTTGAGATTTAACTTCAGAATAAAATTTCTTCCATGAAAACGAAAAAGGGAGGAAATACCTTATAGTCCAAGGAAGTAAAAATTTTAAAGTTTGCTATTATTTGAAACGAGGAATAAAAAAAATATAATGGCTCTTCCCTTGCTGTTAACAAGCAGTATAAATAATAATATAAATAATAATAACTTATGAATAATTCTTTTAAGAAAATAAAAATCAATCGTGTAACAAAATATCCGTCGATTCTGCTTTGAGATTTAACTTCAGAATAAAATTTCTTCCATTAAAACGAAAAAGGGAGGAAATACCTTATAGTCCAAGGAAGTAAAAATTTTAAAGTTTGCTATTATTTGAAACGAGGAATAAAAAAAATATAATGGCTCTTCCCTTGCTGTTAACAAGCAGTATAAATAATAATATAAATAATAACAACTTAGTTTCTTTAAGAAAATAAAATCCAATCGTGTAACAAAATGTCCGTCGATTTTGCCTTGAGATTTAACTTCAGAATAAAATTTCTTCCATTAAAAGGAAGGAGGGAGAAAATACCTTATAGTCCAAGGAAGTAAAAATTTTAAAGTTTGCTATTATTTTAAACGAGGAATAAAAAAATATAATTTCTCTTCCCTTGCTGTTAACAAGCAGTATAAATAATAATATAAATAATAATAACTTAGTATTTTAAGAAAATAAAATCCAATCGTGTAACAAAATGTCCGTCGATTTTGCCTTGAGATTTAACTTCAGAATATAATTTCTTCCATTAAAAGGAAGGAGGGAGAAAATGCCTTATAGTCCAAGGAAGTAAAAATTTTAAAGTTTGCTATTATTTTAAACGAGGAATAAAAATATATAATGGCTCTTCCCTTGTTGTTAATAAGCAGTATAAATAATAATATAAATAATAATAACTTAGTTTTTAAGAGAATAAAATCCCATCGTGTAACAAAATGTCCGTCGATTTTGCCTTGAGATTTAAGTTCAGAATAAAATTTCTTCCATTAAAAGGAAGGAGGGAGAAAATACCTTATAGTCCAAGGAAATAAAAATTTTAAAGTTTGCTATTATTTTAAACGAGGAATAAAAAAAATATAATGGCTCTTCCCTTGCTGTTAACAAGCAGTATAAATAATAATATAAATAATAATAACTTAGTTTTTTTAAGAAAATAAAATCCAATCGTGTAACAAAATGTCCGTCGATTTTGCCTTGAGATTTAACTTCAGAATAAAATTTCTTCCATTAAAAGGAAGGAGGGAGAAAATACCTTATAGTCCAAGGAAGTAAAAATTTTAAAGTTTGCTATTATTTTAAACGAGGAATAAAAATATATAATGGCTCTTCCCATGTTGTTAATAAGCAGTATAAATAATAATATAAATAATAATAACTTAGTTTTTTTAAGAAAATAAAATCCCATCGTGTAACAAAATGTCCGTCGATTTTGCCTTGAGATTTAACTTCAGAGTAAAATTTCTTCCATTAAAAGGAAGGAGGGAGAAAATACCTCATAGTCCAAGGAAATAAAAATTTTAAAGTTTGCTATTATTTTAAACGAGGAATAAAAAAAATATAATGGCTCTTCCCTTGCTGTTAACAAGCAGTATAAATAATAATATAAATAATAATAACTTAGTTTTTTTAAGAAAATAAAATCCAATCGTGTAACAAAATGTCCGTCGATTTTGCCTTGAGATTTAACTTCAGAATAAAATTTCTTCCATTAAAAGGAAGGAGGGAGAAAATACCTTATAGTCCAAGGAAGTAAAAATTTTAAAGTTTGCTATTATTTTAAACGAGGAATAAAAAAAATATAATGGCTCTTCCCTTGCTGTTAACAAGCAGTATAAATAATAATATAAATAATAATAACTTAGTTTTTTTAAGAAAATAAAATCCAATCGTGTAACAAAATGTCCGTCGATTTTGCCTTGAGATTTAACTTCAGAATAAAATTTCTTCCATTAAAAGGAAGGAGGGAGAAAATATCTTATAGTCCAAGGAAGTAAAAATTTTAAAGTTTGCTATTATTTTAAACGGAGAATAATGAAAAATATAATGGCTCTTAATTTGCTGTTAACAAGCAGTATAAATAATAATATAAATAATAATAACTTATGAATAATTCTTTTAAGAAAATAAAAATCAATCGTGTAACAAAATATCCGTCGATTCTGCTTTGAGATTTAACTTCAGAATAAAATTTCTTCCATTAAAACGAAAAAGGGAGGAAATACCTTATAGTCCAAGGAAGTAAAAATTTTAAAGTTTGCTATTATTTGAAACGAGGAATAAAAAAAATATAATGGCTCTTCCCTTGCTGTTAACAAGCAGTATAAATAATAATATAAATAATAATAACTTATGAATAATTCTTTTAAGAAAATAAAAATCAATCGTGTAACAAAATATCCGTCGATTCTGCTTTGAGATTTAACTTCAGAATAAAATTTCTTCCATTAAAACGAAAAAGGGAGGAAATACCTTATAGTCCAAGGAAGTAAAAATTTTAAAGTTTGCTATTATTTGAAACGAGGAATAAAAAAAATATAATGGCTCTTCCCTTGCTGTTAACAAGCAGTATAAATAATAATATAAATAATAACAACTTAGTTTCTTTAAGAAAATAAAATCCAATCGTGTAACAAAATGTCCGTCGATTTTGCCTTGAGATTTAACTTCAGAATAAAATTTCTTCCATTAAAAGGAAGGAGGGAGAAAATACCTTATAGTCCAAGGAAGTAAAAATTTTAAAGTTTGCTATTATTTTAAACGAGGAATAAAAAAATATAATTTCTCTTCCCTTGCTGTTAACAAGCAGTATAAATAATAATATAAATAATAATAACTTAGTATTTTAAGAAAATAAAATCCAATCGTGTAACAAAATGTCCGTCGATTTTGCCTTGAGATTTAACTTCAGAATATAATTTCTTCCATTAAAAGGAAGGAGGGAGAAAATGCCTTATAGTCCAAGGAAGTAAAAATTTTAAAGTTTGCTATTATTTTAAACGAGGAATAAAAATATATAATGGCTCTTCCCTTGTTGTTAATAAGCAGTATAAATAATAATATAAATAATAATAACTTAGTTTTTAAGAGAATAAAATCCCATCGTGTAACAAAATGTCCGTCGATTTTGCCTTGAGATTTAAGTTCAGAATAAAATTTCTTCCATTAAAAGGAAGGAGGGAGAAAATACCTTATAGTCCAAGGAAATAAAAATTTTAAAGTTTGCTATTATTTTAAACGAGGAATAAAAAAAATATAATGGCTCTTCCCTTGCTGTTAACAAGCAGTATAAATAATAATATAAATAATAATAACTTAGTTTTTTTAAGAAAATAAAATCCAATCGTGTAACAAAATGTCCGTCGATTTTGCCTTGAGATTTAACTTCAGAATAAAATTTCTTCCATTAAAAGGAAGGAGGGAGAAAATACCTTATAGTCCAAGGAAGTAAAAATTTTAAAGTTTGCTATTATTTTAAACGAGGAATAAAAATATATAATGGCTCTTCCCATGTTGTTAATAAGCAGTATAAATAATAATATAAATAATAATAACTTAGTTTTTTTAAGAAAATAAAATCCCATCGTGTAACAAAATGTCCGTCGATTTTGCCTTGAGATTTAACTTCAGAGTAAAATTTCTTCCATTAAAAGGAAGGAGGGAGAAAATACCTCATAGTCCAAGGAAATAAAAATTTTAAAGTTTGCTATTATTTTAAACGAGGAATAAAAAAAATATAATGGCTCTTCCCTTGCTGTTAACAAGCAGTATAAATAATAATATAAATAATAATAACTTAGTTTTTTTAAGAAAATAAAATCCAATCGTGTAACAAAATGTCCGTCGATTTTGCCTTGAGATTTAACTTCAGAATAAAATTTCTTCCATTAAAAGGAAGGAGGGAGAAAATACCTTATAGTCCAAGGAAGTAAAAATTTTAAAGTTTGCTATTATTTTAAACGAGGAATAAAAAAAATATAATGGCTCTTCCCTTGCTGTTAACAAGCAGTATAAATAATAATATAAATAATAATAACTTATGAATAATTCTTTTAAGAAAATAAAAATCAATCGTGTAACAAAATATCCGTCGATTCTGCTTTGAGATTTAACTTCAGAATAAAATTTCTTCCATTAAAACGAAAAAGGGAGGAAATACCTTATAGTCCAAGGAAGTAAAAATTTTAAAGTTTGCTATTATTTTAAACGAGGAATAAAAAAAATATAATGGCTCTTCCCTTGCTGTTAACAAGCAGTATAAATAATAATATAAATAATAATAACTTAGTTTTTTTAAGAAAATAAAATCCAATCGTGTAACAAAATGTCCGTCGATTTTGCCTTGAGATTTAAATTCAGAATAAAATTTCTTCCACTAAAAGGAAGGAGGGATAAAATATCTTATAGTCCAAGGAAGTAAAAATTTTAAAGTTTGCTATTATTTTAAACGAGGAATAAAAAAAATATAATGGCTCTTCCCTTGCTGTTAACAAGCAGTATAAATAATAATATAAATAATAATAACTTAGTTTTTTTAAGAAAATAAAATCCAATCGTGTAACAAAATGTCCGTCGATTTTGCCTTGAGATTTAACTTCAGAATAAAATTTCTTCCATTAAATGGAAGGAGGGAGAAAATATCTTATAGTCCAAGGAAGTAAAAATTTTAAAGTTTGCTATTATTTTAAACGAGGAATAAAAAAAATATAATGGCTCTTCCCTTGCTGTTAACAAGCAGTATAAATAATAATATAAATAATAATAACTTAGTTTTTTTAAGAAAATAAAATCCCATCGTGTAACAAAATGTCCGTCGATTTTGCCTTGAGATTTAACTTCAGAGTAAAATTTCTTCCATTAAAAGGAAGGAGGGAGAAAATACCTCATAGTCCAAGGAAATAAAAATTTTAAAGTTTGCTATTATTTTAAACGAGGAATAAAAAAAATATAATGGCTCTTCCCTTGCTGTTAACAAGCAGTATAAATAATAATATAAATAATAATAACTTAGTTTTTTTAAGAAAATAAAATCCAATCGTGTAACAAAATGTCCGTCGATTTTGCCTTGAGATTTAACTTCAGAGTAAAATTTCTTCCATTAAAAGGAAGGAGGGAGAAAATACCTCATAGTCCAAGGAAATAAAAATTTTAAAGTTTGCTATTATTTTAAACGAGGAATAAAAAAAATATAATGGCTCTTCCCTTGCTGTTAACAAGCAGTATAAATAATAATATAAATAATAATAACTTAGTTTTTTTAAGAAAATAAAATCCAATCGTGTAACAAAATGTCCGTCGATTTTGCCTTGAGATTTAACTTCAGAATAAAATTTCTTCCATTAAAAGGAAGGAGGGAGAAAATACCTTATAGTCCAAGGAAGTAAAAATTTTAAAGTTTGCTATTATTTTAAACGAGGAATAAAAAAAATATAATGGCTCTTCCCTTGCTGTTAACAAGCAGTATAAATAATAATATAAATAATAATAACTTAGTTTTTTTAAGAAAATAAAATCCAATCGTGTAACAAAATGTCCGTCGATTTTGCCTTGAGATTTAACTTCAGAATAAAATTTCTTCCATTAAAAGGAAGGAGGGAGAAAATATCTTATAGTCCAAGGAAGTAAAAATTTTAAAGTTTGCTATTATTTTAAACGGAGAATAATGAAAAATATAATGGCTCTTAATTTGCTGTTAACAAGCAGTATAAATAATAATATAAATAATAATAACTTATGAATAATTCTTTTAAGAAAATAAAAATCAATCGTGTAACAAAATATCCGTCGATTCTGCTTTGAGATTTAACTTCAGAATAAAATTTCTTCCATTAAAACGAAAAAGGGAGGAAATACCTTATAGTCCAAGGAAGTAAAAATTTTAAAGTTTGCTATTATTTGAAACGAGGAATAAAAAAAATATAATGGCTCTTCCCTTGCTGTTAACAAGCAGTATAAATAATAATATAAATAATAATAACTTATGAATAATTCTTTTAAGAAAATAAAAATCAATCGTGTAACAAAATATCCGTCGATTCTGCTTTGAGATTTAACTTCAGAATAAAATTTCTTCCATTAAAACGAAAAAGGGAGGAAATACCTTATAGTCCAAGGAAGTAAAAATTTTAAAGTTTGCTATTATTTGAAACGAGGAATAAAAAAAATATAATGGCTCTTCCCTTGCTGTTAACAAGCAGTATAAATAATAATATAAATAATAACAACTTAGTTTCTTTAAGAAAATAAAATCCAATCGTGTAACAAAATGTCCGTCGATTTTGCCTTGAGATTTAACTTCAGAATAAAATTTCTTCCATTAAAAGGAAGGAGGGAGAAAATACCTTATAGTCCAAGGAAGTAAAAATTTTAAAGTTTGCTATTATTTTAAACGAGGAATAAAAAAATATAATTTCTCTTCCCTTGCTGTTAACAAGCAGTATAAATAATAATATAAATAATAATAACTTAGTATTTTAAGAAAATAAAATCCAATCGTGTAACAAAATGTCCGTCGATTTTGCCTTGAGATTTAACTTCAGAATATAATTTCTTCCATTAAAAGGAAGGAGGGAGAAAATGCCTTATAGTCCAAGGAAGTAAAAATTTTAAAGTTTGCTATTATTTTAAACGAGGAATAAAAATATATAATGGCTCTTCCCTTGTTGTTAATAAGCAGTATAAATAATAATATAAATAATAATAACTTAGTTTTTAAGAGAATAAAATCCCATCGTGTAACAAAATGTCCGTCGATTTTGCCTTGAGATTTAAGTTCAGAATAAAATTTCTTCCATTAAAAGGAAGGAGGGAGAAAATACCTTATAGTCCAAGGAAATAAAAATTTTAAAGTTTGCTATTATTTTAAACGAGGAATAAAAAAAATATAATGGCTCTTCCCTTGCTGTTAACAAGCAGTATAAATAATAATATAAATAATAATAACTTAGTTTTTTTAAGAAAATAAAATCCAATCGTGTAACAAAATGTCCGTCGATTTTGCCTTGAGATTTAACTTCAGAATAAAATTTCTTCCATTAAAAGGAAGGAGGGAGAAAATACCTTATAGTCCAAGGAAGTAAAAATTTTAAAGTTTGCTATTATTTTAAACGAGGAATAAAAATATATAATGGCTCTTCCCATGTTGTTAATAAGCAGTATAAATAATAATATAAATAATAATAACTTAGTTTTTTTAAGAAAATAAAATCCCATCGTGTAACAAAATGTCCGTCGATTTTGCCTTGAGATTTAACTTCAGAGTAAAATTTCTTCCATTAAAAGGAAGGAGGGAGAAAATACCTCATAGTCCAAGGAAATAAAAATTTTAAAGTTTGCTATTATTTTAAACGAGGAATAAAAAAAATATAATGGCTCTTCCCTTGCTGTTAACAAGCAGTATAAATAATAATATAAATAATAATAACTTAGTTTTTTTAAGAAAATAAAATCCAATCGTGTAACAAAATGTCCGTCGATTTTGCCTTGAGATTTAACTTCAGAATAAAATTTCTTCCATTAAAAGGAAGGAGGGAGAAAATACCTTATAGTCCAAGGAAGTAAAAATTTTAAAGTTTGCTATTATTTTAAACGAGGAATAAAAAAAATATAATGGCTCTTCCCTTGCTGTTAACAAGCAGTATAAATAATAATATAAATAATAATAACTTATGAATAATTCTTTTAAGAAAATAAAAATCAATCGTGTAACAAAATATCCGTCGATTCTGCTTTGAGATTTAACTTCAGAATAAAATTTCTTCCATTAAAACGAAAAAGGGAGGAAATACCTTATAGTCCAAGGAAGTAAAAATTTTAAAGTTTGCTATTATTTTAAACGAGGAATAAAAAAAATATAATGGCTCTTCCCTTGCTGTTAACAAGCAGTATAAATAATAATATAAATAATAATAACTTAGTTTTTTTAAGAAAATAAAATCCAATCGTGTAACAAAATGTCCGTCGATTTTGCCTTGAGATTTAAATTCAGAATAAAATTTCTTCCACTAAAAGGAAGGAGGGATAAAATATCTTATAGTCCAAGGAAGTAAAAATTTTAAAGTTTGCTATTATTTTAAACGAGGAATAAAAAAAATATAATGGCTCTTCCCTTGCTGTTAACAAGCAGTATAAATAATAATATAAATAATAATAACTTAGTTTTTTTAAGAAAATAAAATCCAATCGTGTAACAAAATGTCCGTCGATTTTGCCTTGAGATTTAACTTCAGAATAAAATTTCTTCCATTAAATGGAAGGAGGGAGAAAATATCTTATAGTCCAAGGAAGTAAAAATTTTAAAGTTTGCTATTATTTTAAACGGGGAATAAAGAAAAATATAATGGCTCTTACTTTGCTGTTAACAAGCAGTATAAATAATAATATAAATAATAATAACTTATGAATAATTCTTTTAAGAAAATAAAAATCAATCGTGTAACAAAATATCCGTCGATTCTGCTTTGAGATTTAACTTCAGAATAAAATTTCTTCCATGAAAACGAAAAAGGGAGGAAATACCTTATAGTCCAAGGAAGTAAAAATTTTAAAGTTTGCTATTATTTGAAACGAGGAATAAAAAAAATATAATGGCTCTTCCCTTGCTGTTAACAAGCAGTATAAATAATAATATAAATAATAATAACTTAGTTTTTTTAAGAAAATAAAATCCAATCGTGTAACAAAATGTCCGTCGATTTTGCCTTGAGATTTAACTTCAGAATAAAAATTCTTCCATTAAAAGGAAGGAGGGAGAAAATGCATTATAGTCCAAGGAAGTAAAAATTTTAAAGTTTGCTATTATTTTAAACGAGGAATAAAAATATATAATGGCTCTTCCCTTGCTGTTAATAAGCAGTATAAATAATAATATAAATAATAATAACTTAGTTTTTTAAGAAAATAAAATCCCATCGTGTAACAAAATGTCCGTCGATTTTGCCTTGAGATTTAACTTCAGAATAAAATTTCTTCCATTAAAAGGAAGGAGGGAGAAAATACCTTATAGTCCAAGGAAATAAAAATTTTAAAGTTTGCTATTATTTGAAACGAGGAATAAAAAAAAAACGCTCTTCCCTTGCTGTTAACAAGCAGTATAAATAATAATATAAATAATAATAACTTAGTTTTTTTAAGAAAATCAAATCCAATCGTGTAACGAAATGTCCGTCGATTTTGCCTTGAGATTTAACTTCAGAATAAAATTTCTTCCATTAAAAGGAAGGAGGGAGAAAATACCTTATAGTCCAAGGAAGTAAAAATTTTAAAGTTTGCTATTATTTTAAACGAGGAATAAAAAAAATATAATGGCTCTTCCCTTGCTGTTAACAAGCAGTATAAATAATAATATAAATAATAATAACTTAGTTTTTTTAAGAAAATAAAATCCAATCGTGTAACAAAATGTCCGTCGATTTTGCCTTGAGATTTAAATTCAGAATAAAATTTCTTCCATTAAAAGGAAGGAGGGATAAAATACCTTATAGTCCAAGGAAGTAAAAATTTTAAAGTTTGCTATTATTTTAAACGAGGAATAAAAAAAATATAATGGCTCTTCCCTTGCTGTTAACAAGCAGTATAAATAATAATATAAATAATAATAACTTAGTTTTTAAAGAAAATAAAATCCCATCGTGTAACAAAATGTCCGTCGATTTTGCCTTGAGATTTAACTTCAGAATAAAATTTCTTCCATTAAAAGGAAGGAGGGAGAAAATACCTTATAGTCCAAGGAAGTAAAAATTTAAAGTTTGCTATTATTTTAAACGAGGAATAAAAAAATATAATGGCTCTTCCCTTGCTGTTAACAAGCAGTATAAATAATAATATAAATAATAATAACTTAGTTTTTAAGAGAATAAAATCCCATCGTGTAACAAAATGTCCGTCGATTTTGCCTTGAGATTTAAGTTCAGAATAAAATTTCTTCCATTAAAAGGAAGGAGGGAGAAAATACCTTATAGTCCAAGGAAATAAAAATTTTAAAGTTTGCTATTATTTTAAACGAGGAATAAAAAAAATATAATGTCTCTTCCCTTGCTGTTAACAAGCAGTATAAATAATAATATAAATAATAATAACTTAGTTTTTTTAAGAAAATAAAATCCAATCGTGTAACAAAATGTCCGTCGATTTTGCCTTGAGATTTAACTTCAGAATAAAATTTCTTCCATTAAAAGGAAGGAGGGAGAAAATACCTTATAGTCCAAGGAAATAAAAATTTTAAAGTTTGCTATTATTTTAAACGAGGAATAAAAAAAATATAATGTCTCTTCCCTTGCTGTTAACAAGCAGTATAAATAATAATATAAATAATAATAACTTAGTTTTTTTAAGAAAATAAAATCCAATCGTGTAACAAAATGTCCGTCGATTTTGCCTTGAGATTTAACTTCAGAATAAAATTTCTTCCATTAAAAGGAAGGAGGGAGAAAATACCTTATAGTCCAAGGAAGTAAAAATTTTAAAGTTTGCTATTATTTTAAACGAGGAATAAAAAAAATATAATGGCTCTTCCCTTGCTGTTAACAAGCAGTATAAATAATAATATAAATAATAATAACTTAGTTTTTTTAAGAAAATAAAATCCAATCGTGTAACAAAATGTCCGTCGATTTTGCCTTGAGATTTAAATTCAGAATAAAATTTCTTCCATTAAAAGGAAGGAGGGATAAAATACCTTATAGTCCAAGGAAGTAAAAATTTTAAAGTTTGCTATTATTTTAAACGAGGAATAAAAAAAATATAATGGCTCTTCCCTTGCTGTTAACAAGCAGTATAAATAATAATATAAATAATAATAACTTAGTTTTTTTAAGAAAATAAAATCCAATCGTGTAACAAAATGTCCGTCGATTTTGCCTTGAGATTTAACTTCAGAATAAAAATTCTTCCATTAAAAGGAAGGAGGGAGAAAATGCATTATAGTCCAAGGAAGTAAAAATTTTAAAGTTTGCTATTATTTTAAACGAGGAATAAAAATATATAATGGCTCTTCCCTTGCTGTTAATAAGCAGTATAAATAATAATATAAATAATAATAACTTAGTTTTTTAAGAAAATAAAATCCCATCGTGTAACAAAATGTCCGTCGATTTTGCCTTGAGATTTAACTTCAGAATAAAATTTCTTCCATTAAAAGGAAGGAGGGAGAAAATACCTTATAGTCCAAGGAAATAAAAATTTTAAAGTTTGCTATTATTTGAAACGAGGAATAAAAAAAAATATAATGGCTCTTCCCTTGCTGTTAACAAGCAGTATAAATAATAATATAAATAATAATAACTTAGTTTTTTTATGAAAATAAAATCCAATCGTGTAACAAAATGTCCGTCGATTTTGCCTTGAGATTTAACTTCAGAATAAAATTTCTTCCATTAAAAGGAAGGAGGGAGAAAATGCCTTATAGTCCAAGGAAGTAAAAATTTTAAAGTTTGCTATTATTTTAAACGAGGAATAAAAATATATAATGGCTCTTCCCTTGCTGTTAATAAGCAGTATAAATAATAATATAAATAATAATAACTTAGTTTTTTTAGAAAATAAAATCCCATCGTGTAACAAAATGTCCGTCGATTTTGCCTTGAGATTTAACTTCAGAATAAAATTTCTTCCATTAAAAGGAAGGAGGGAGAAAATACCTTATAGTCCAAGGAAATAAAAATTTTAAAGTTTGCTATTATTTTAAACGAGGAATAAAGAAAAATATAATGGCTCTTACTTTGCTGTTAACAAGCAGTATAAATAATAATATAAATAATAATAACTTATGAATAATTCTTTTAAGAAAATAAAAATCAATCGTGTAACAAAATATCCGTCGATTCTGCTTTGAGATTTAACTTCAGAATAAAATTTCTTCCATGAAAACGAAAAAGGGAGGAAATACCTTATAGTCCAAGGAAGTAAAAATTTTAAAGTTTGCTATTATTTGAAACGAGGAATAAAAAAAATATAATGGCTCTTCCCTTGCTGTTAACAAGCAGTATAAATAATAATATAAATAATAATAACTTATGAATAATTCTTTTAAGAAAATAAAAATCAATCGTGTAACAAAATATCCGTCGATTCTGCTTTGAGATTTAAATTCAGAATAAAATTTCTTCCATTAAAACGAAAAAGGGAGGAAATACCTTATAGTCCAAGGAAGTAAAAATTTTAAAGTTTGCTATTATTTGAAACGAGGAATAAAAAAAATATAATGGCTCTTCCCTTGCTGTTAACAAGCAGTATAAATAATAATATAAATAATAATAACTTAGTTTTTTTAAGAAAATAAAATCCAATCGTGTAACAAAATGTCCGTCGATTTTGCCTTGAGATTTAACTTCAGAATAAAAATTCTTCCATTAAAAGGAAGGAGGGAGAAAATGCATTATAGTCCAAGGAAGTAAAAATTTTAAAGTTTGCTATTATTTTAAACGAGGAATAAAAATATATAATGGCTCTTCCCTTGCTGTTAATAAGCAGTATAAATAATAATATAAATAATAATAACTTAGTTTTTTAAGAAAATAAAATCCCATCGTGTAACAAAATGTCCGTCGATTTTGCCTTGAGATTTAACTTCAGAATAAAATTTTCTCCATTAAAAGGAAGGAGGGAGAAAATACCTTATAGTCCAAGGAAATAAAAATTTTAAAGTTTGCTATTATTTGAAACGAGGAATAAAAAAAAATATAATGGCTCTTCCCTTGCTGTTAACAAGCAGTATAAATAATAATATAAATAATAATAACTTAGTTTTTTTATGAAAATAAAATCCAATCGTGTAACAAAATGTCCGTCGATTTTGCCTTGAGATTTAACTTCAGAATAAAATTTCTTCCATTAAAAGGAAGGAGGGAGAAAATGCCTTATAGTCCAAGGAAGTAAAAATTTTAAAGTTTGCTATTATTTTAAACGAGGAATAAAAATATATAATGGCTCTTCCCTTGCTGTTAATAAGCAGTATAAATAATAATATAAATAATAATAACTTAGTTTTTTTAGAAAATAAAATCCCATCGTGTAACAAAATGTCCGTCGATTTTGCCTTGAGATTTAACTTCAGAATAAAATTTCTTCCATTAAAAGGAAGGAGGGAGAAAATACCTTATAGTCCAAGGAAATAAAAATTTTAAAGTTTGCTATTATTTTAAACGAGGAATAAAAAAATATAATGGCTCTTCCCTTGCTGTTAACAAGCAGTATAAATAATAATATAAATAATAATAACTTAGTTTTTTTAAGAAAATAAAATCCAATCGTGTAACAAAATGTCCGTCGATTTTGCCTTGAGATTTAACTTCAGAATAAAATTTCTTCCATTAAATGGAAGGAGGGAGAAAATATCTTATAGTCCAAGGAAGTAAAAATTTTAAAGTTTGCTATTATTTTAAACGGGGAATAAAGAAAAATATAATGGCTCTTACTTTGCTGTTAACAAGCAGTATAAATAATAATATAAATAATAATAACTTATGAATAATTCTTTTAAGAAAATAAAAATCAATCGTGTAACAAAATATCTGTCGATTCTGCTTTGAGATTTAACTTCAGAATAAAATTTCTTCCATGAAAACGAAAAAGGGAGGAAATACCTTATAGTCCAAGGAAGTAAAAATTTTAAAGTTTGCTATTATTTGAAACGAGGAATAAAAAAAATATAATGGCTCTTCCCTTGCTGTTAACAAGCAGTATAAATAATAATATAAATAATAATAACTTATGAATAATTCTTTTAAGAAAATAAAAATCAATCGTGTAACAAAATATCCGTCGATTCTGCTTTGAGATTTAACTTCAGAATAAAATTTCTTCCATTAAAACGAAAAAGGGAGGAAATACCTTATAGTCCAAGGAAGTAAAAATTTTAAAGTTTGCTATTATTTGAAACGAGGAATAAAAAAAATATAATGGCTCTTCCCTTGCTGTTAATAAGCAGTATAAATAATAATATAAATAATAATAACTTAGTTTTTTAAGAAAATAAAATCCCATCGTGTAACAAAATGTCCGTCGATTTTGCCTTGAGATTTAACTTCAGAATAAAATTTCTTCCATTAAAAGGAAGGAGGGAGAAAATACCTTATAGTCCAAGGAAATAAAAATTTTAAAGTTTGCTATTATTTTAAACGAGGAATAAAAAAAATATAATGGCTCTTCCCTTGCTGTTAACAAGCAGTATAAATAATAATATAAATAATAACAACTTAGTTTCTTTAAGAAAATAAAATCCAATCGTGTAACAAAATGTCCGTCGATTTTGCCTTGAGATTTAACTTCAGAATAAAATTTCTTCCATTAAAAGGAAGGAGGGAGAAAATACCTTATAGTCCAAGGAAATAAAAATTTTAAAGTTTGCTATTATTTTAAACGAGGAATAAAAAAAATATAATGTCTCTTCCCTTGCTGTTAACAAGCAGTATAAATAATAATATAAATAATAATAACTTAGTTTTTTTAAGAAAATAAAATCCAATCGTGTAACAAAATGTCCGTCGATTTTGCCTTGAGATTTAACTTCAGAATAAAATTTCTTCCATTAAAAGGAAGGAGGGAGAAAATACCTTATAGTCCAAGGAAGTAAAAATTTTAAAGTTTGCTATTATTTTAAACGAGGAATAAAAAAAATATAATGGCTCTTCCCTTGCTGTTAACAAGCAGTATAAATAATAATATAAATAATAATAACTTAGTTTTTTTAAGAAAATAAAATCCAATCGTGTAACAAAATGTCCGTCGATTTTGCCTTGAGATTTAACTTCAGAATAAAATTTCTTCCATTAAAAGGAAGGAGGGAGAAAATATCTTATAGTCCAAGGAAGTAAAAATTTTAAAGTTTGCTATTATTTTAAACGGAGAATAATGAAAAATATAATGGCTCTTAATTTGCTGTTAACAAGCAGTATAAATAATAATATAAATAATAATAACTTATGAATAATTCTTTTAAGAAAATAAAAATCAATCGTGTAACAAAATATCCGTCGATTCTGCTTTGAGATTTAACTTCAGAATAAAATTTCTTCCATTAAAACGAAAAAGGGAGGAAATACCTTATAGTCCAAGGAAGTAAAAATTTTAAAGTTTGCTATTATTTTAAACGAGGAATAAAAAAAATATAATGGCTCTTCCCTTGCTGTTAACAAGCAGTATAAATAATAATATAAATAATAATAACTTAGTTTTTTTAAGAAAATAAAATCCAATCGTGTAACAAAATGTCCGTCGATTTTGCCTTGAGATTTAAATTCAGAATAAAATTTCTTCCATTAAAAGGAAGGAGGGATAAAATACCTTATAGTCCAAGGAAGTAAAAATTTTAAAGTTTGCTATTATTTTAAACGAGGAATAAAAAAAATATAATGGCTCTTCCCTTGCTGTTAACAAGCAGTATAAATAATAATATAAATAATAATAACTTAGTTTTTTTAAGAAAATAAAATCCAATCGTGTAACAAAATGTCCGTCGATTTTGCCTTGAGATTTAACTTCAGAATAAAAATTCTTCCATTAAAAGGAAGGAGGGAGAAAATGCATTATAGTCCAAGGAAGTAAAAATTTTAAAGTTTGCTATTATTTTAAACGAGGAATAAAAATATATAATGGCTCTTCCCTTGCTGTTAATAAGCAGTATAAATAATAATATAAATAATAATAACTTAGTTTTTTAAGAAAATAAAATCCCATCGTGTAACAAAATGTCCGTCGATTTTGCCTTGAGATTTAACTTCAGAATAAAATTTCTTCCATTAAAAGGAAGGAGGGAGAAAATACCTTATAGTCCAAGGAAATAAAAATTTTAAAGTTTGCTATTATTTGAAACGAGGAATAAAAAAAAATATAATGGCTCTTCCCTTGCTGTTAACAAGCAGTATAAATAATAATATAAATAATAATAACTTAGTTTTTTTATGAAAATAAAATCCAATCGTGTAACAAAATGTCCGTCGATTTTGCCTTGAGATTTAACTTCAGAATAAAATTTCTTCCATTAAAAGGAAGGAGGGAGAAAATGCCTTATAGTCCAAGGAAGTAAAAATTTTAAAGTTTGCTATTATTTTAAACGAGGAATAAAAATATATAATGGCTCTTCCCTTGCTGTTAATAAGCAGTATAAATAATAATATAAATAATAATAACTTAGTTTTTTTAGAAAATAAAATCCCATCGTGTAACAAAATGTCCGTCGATTTTGCCTTGAGATTTAACTTCAGAATAAAATTTCTTCCATTAAAAGGAAGGAGGGAGAAAATACCTTATAGTCCAAGGAAATAAAAATTTTAAAGTTTGCTATTATTTTAAACGAGGAATAAAGAAAAATATAATGGCTCTTACTTTGCTGTTAACAAGCAGTATAAATAATAATATAAATAATAATAACTTATGAATAATTCTTTTAAGAAAATAAAAATCAATCGTGTAACAAAATATCCGTCGATTCTGCTTTGAGATTTAACTTCAGAATAAAATTTCTTCCATGAAAACGAAAAAGGGAGGAAATACCTTATAGTCCAAGGAAGTAAAAATTTTAAAGTTTGCTATTATTTGAAACGAGGAATAAAAAAAATATAATGGCTCTTCCCTTGCTGTTAACAAGCAGTATAAATAATAATATAAATAATAATAACTTAGTTTTTTTAAGAAAATAAAATCCAATCGTGTAACAAAATGTCCGTCGATTTTGCCTTGAGATTTAACTTCAGAATAAAATTTCTTCCATTAAAAGGAAGGAGGGAGAAAATACCTTATAGTCCAAGGAAATAAAAATTTTAAAGTTTGCTATTATTTGAAACGAGGAATAAAAAAAAATATAATGGCTCTTCCCTTGCTGTTAACAAGCAGTATAAATAATAATATAAATAATAATAACTTAGTTTTTTTAAGAAAATAAAATCCAATCGTGTAACAAAATGTCCGTCGATTTTGCCTTGAGATTTAACTTCAGAATAAAATTTCTTCCATTAAATGGAAGGAGGGAGAAAATATCTTATAGTCCAAGGAAGTAAAAATTTTAAAGTTTGCTATTATTTTAAACGGGGAATAAAGAAAAATATAATGGCTCTTACTTTGCTGTTAACAAGCAGTATAAATAATAATATAAATAATAATAACTTATGAATAATTCTTTTAAGAAAATAAAAATCAATCGTGTAACAAAATATCTGTCGATTCTGCTTTGAGATTTAACTTCAGAATAAAATTTCTTCCATGAAAACGAAAAAGGGAGGAAATACCTTATAGTCCAAGGAAGTAAAAATTTTAAAGTTTGCTATTATTTGAAACGAGGAATAAAAAAAATATAATGGCTCTTCCCTTGCTGTTAACAAGCAGTATAAATAATAATATAAATAATAATAACTTATGAATAATTCTTTTAAGAAAATAAAAATCAATCGTGTAACAAAATATCCGTCGATTCTGCTTTGAGATTTAACTTCAGAATAAAATTTCTTCCATTAAAACGAAAAAGGGAGGAAATACCTTATAGTCCAAGGAAGTAAAAATTTTAAAGTTTGCTATTATTTGAAACGAGGAATAAAAAAAATATAATGGCTCTTCCCTTGCTGTTAACAAGCAGTATAAATAATAATATAAATAATAACAACTTAGTTTCTTTAAGAAAATAAAATCCAATCGTGTAACAAAATGTCCGTCGATTTTGCCTTGAGATTTAACTTCAGAATAAAATTTCTTCCATTAAAAGGAAGGAGGGAGAAAATACCTTATAGTCCAAGGAAGTAAAAATTTTAAAGTTTGCTATTATTTTAAACGAGGAATAAAAAAATATAATTTCTCTTCCCTTGCTGTTAACAAGCAGTATAAATAATAATATAAATAATAATAACTTAGTATTTTAAGAAAATAAAATCCAATCGTGTAACAAAATGTCCGTCGATTTTGCCTTGAGATTTAACTTCAGAATATAATTTCTTCCATTAAAAGGAAGGAGGGAGAAAATGCCTTATAGTCCAAGGAAGTAAAAATTTTAAAGTTTGCTATTATTTTAAACGAGGAATAAAAATATATAATGGCTCTTCCCTTGTTGTTAATAAGCAGTATAAATAATAATATAAATAATAATAACTTAGTTTTTAAGAGAATAAAATCCCATCGTGTAACAAAATGTCCGTCGATTTTGCCTTGAGATTTAAGTTCAGAATAAAATTTCTTCCATTAAAAGGAAGGAGGGAGAAAATACCTTATAGTCCAAGGAAATAAAAATTTTAAAGTTTGCTATTATTTTAAACGAGGAATAAAAAAAATATAATGGCTCTTCCCTTGCTGTTAACAAGCAGTATAAATAATAATATAAATAATAATAACTTAGTTTTTTTAAGAAAATAAAATCCAATCGTGTAACAAAATGTCCGTCGATTTTGCCTTGAGATTTAACTTCAGAATAAAATTTCTTCCATTAAAAGGAAGGAGGGAGAAAATACCTTATAGTCCAAGGAAGTAAAAATTTTAAAGTTTGCTATTATTTTAAACGAGGAATAAAAATATATAATGGCTCTTCCCATGTTGTTAATAAGCAGTATAAATAATAATATAAATAATAATAACTTAGTTTTTTTAAGAAAATAAAATCCCATCGTGTAACAAAATGTCCGTCGATTTTGCCTTGAGATTTAACTTCAGAGTAAAATTTCTTCCATTAAAAGGAAGGAGGGAGAAAATACCTCATAGTCCAAGGAAATAAAAATTTTAAAGTTTGCTATTATTTTAAACGAGGAATAAAAAAAATATAATGGCTCTTCCCTTGCTGTTAACAAGCAGTATAAATAATAATATAAATAATAATAACTTAGTTTTTTTAAGAAAATAAAATCCAATCGTGTAACAAAATGTCCGTCGATTTTGCCTTGAGATTTAACTTCAGAATAAAATTTCTTCCATTAAAAGGAAGGAGGGAGAAAATACCTTATAGTCCAAGGAAGTAAAAATTTTAAAGTTTGCTATTATTTTAAACGAGGAATAAAAAAAATATAATGGCTCTTCCCTTGCTGTTAACAAGCAGTATAAATAATAATATAAATAATAATAACTTAGTTTTTTTAAGAAAATAAAATCCAATCGTGTAACAAAATGTCCGTCGATTTTGCCTTGAGATTTAACTTCAGAATAAAATTTCTTCCATTAAAAGGAAGGAGGGAGAAAATATCTTATAGTCCAAGGAAGTAAAAATTTTAAAGTTTGCTATTATTTTAAACGGAGAATAATGAAAAATATAATGGCTCTTAATTTGCTGTTAACAAGCAGTATAAATAATAATATAAATAATAATAACTTATGAATAATTCTTTTAAGAAAATAAAAATCAATCGTGTAACAAAATATCCGTCGATTCTGCTTTGAGATTTAACTTCAGAATAAAATTTCTTCCATTAAAACGAAAAAGGGAGGAAATACCTTATAGTCCAAGGAAGTAAAAATTTTAAAGTTTGCTATTATTTTAAACGAGGAATAAAAAAAATATAATGGCTCTTCCCTTGCTGTTAACAAGCAGTATAAATAATAATATAAATAATAATAACTTAGTTTTTTTAAGAAAATAAAATCCAATCGTGTAACAAAATGTCCGTCGATTTTGCCTTGAGATTTAAATTCAGAATAAAATTTCTTCCACTAAAAGGAAGGAGGGATAAAATATCTTATAGTCCAAGGAAGTAAAAATTTTAAAGTTTGCTATTATTTTAAACGAGGAATAAAAAAAATATAATGGCTCTTCCCTTGCTGTTAACAAGCAGTATAAATAATAATATAAATAATAATAACTTAGTTTTTTTAAGAAAATAAAATCCAATCGTGTAACAAAATGTCCGTCGATTTTGCCTTGAGATTTAACTTCAGAATAAAATTTCTTCCATTAAATGGAAGGAGGGAGAAAATATCTTATAGTCCAAGGAAGTAAAAATTTTAAAGTTTGCTATTATTTTAAACGGGGAATAAAGAAAAATATAATGGCTCTTACTTTGCTGTTAACAAGCAGTATAAATAATAATATAAATAATAATAACTTATGAATAATTCTTTTAAGAAAATAAAAATCAATCGTGTAACAAAATATCCGTCGATTCTGCTTTGAGATTTAACTTCAGAATAAAATTTCTTCCATGAAAACGAAAAAGGGAGGAAATACCTTATAGTCCAAGGAAGTAAAAATTTTAAAGTTTGCTATTATTTGAAACGAGGAATAAAAAAAATATAATGGCTCTTCCCTTGCTGTTAACAAGCAGTATAAATAATAATATAAATAATAATAACTTAGTTTTTTTAAGAAAATAAAATCCAATCGTGTAACAAAATGTCCGTCGATTTTGCCTTGAGATTTAACTTCAGAATAAAAATTCTTCCATTAAAAGGAAGGAGGGAGAAAATGCATTATAGTCCAAGGAAGTAAAAATTTTAAAGTTTGCTATTATTTTAAACGAGGAATAAAAATATATAATGGCTCTTCCCTTGCTGTTAATAAGCAGTATAAATAATAATATAAATAATAATAACTTAGTTTTTTAAGAAAATAAAATCCCATCGTGTAACAAAATGTCCGTCGATTTTGCCTTGAGATTTAACTTCAGAATAAAATTTCTTCCATTAAAAGGAAGGAGGGAGAAAATACCTTATAGTCCAAGGAAATAAAAATTTTAAAGTTTGCTATTATTTGAAACGAGGAATAAAAAAAAAAACGCTCTTCCCTTGCTGTTAACAAGCAGTATAAATAATAATATAAATAATAATAACTTAGTTTTTTTAAGAAAATCAAATCCAATCGTGTAACGAAATGTCCGTCGATTTTGCCTTGAGATTTAACTTCAGAATAAAATTTCTTCCATTAAAAGGAAGGAGGGAGAAAATACCTTATAGTCCAAGGAAGTAAAAATTTTAAAGTTTGCTATTATTTTAAACGAGGAATAAAAAAAATATAATGGCTCTTCCCTTGCTGTTAACAAGCAGTATAAATAATAATATAAATAATAATAACTTAGTTTTTTTAAGAAAATAAAATCCAATCGTGTAACAAAATGTCCGTCGATTTTGCCTTGAGATTTAAATTCAGAATAAAATTTCTTCCATTAAAAGGAAGGAGGGATAAAATACCTTATAGTCCAAGGAAGTAAAAATTTTAAAGTTTGCTATTATTTTAAACGAGGAATAAAAAAAATATAATGGCTCTTCCCTTGCTGTTAACAAGCAGTATAAATAATAATATAAATAATAATAACTTAGTTTTTAAAGAAAATAAAATCCCATCGTGTAACAAAATGTCCGTCGATTTTGCCTTGAGATTTAACTTCAGAATAAAATTTCTTCCATTAAAAGGAAGGAGGGAGAAAATACCTTATAGTCCAAGGAAGTAAAAATTTAAAGTTTGCTATTATTTTAAACGAGGAATAAAAAAATATAATGGCTCTTCCCTTGCTGTTAACAAGCAGTATAAATAATAATATAAATAATAATAACTTAGTTTTTAAGAGAATAAAATCCCATCGTGTAACAAAATGTCCGTCGATTTTGCCTTGAGATTTAAGTTCAGAATAAAATTTCTTCCATTAAAAGGAAGGAGGGAGAAAATACCTTATAGTCCAAGGAAATAAAAATTTTAAAGTTTGCTATTATTTTAAACGAGGAATAAAAAAAATATAATGGCTCTTCCCTTGCTGTTAACAAGCAGTATAAATAATAATATAAATAATAATAACTTAGTTTTTTTAAGAAAATAAAATCCAATCGTGTAACAAAATGTCCGTCGATTTTGCCTTGAGATTTAACTTCAGAATAAAATTTCTTCCATTAAAAGGAAGGAGGGAGAAAATACCTTATAGTCCAAGGAAGTAAAAATTTTAAAGTTTGCTATTATTTTAAACGAGGAATAAAAATATATAATGGCTCTTCCCATGTTGTTAATAAGCAGTATAAATAATAATATAAATAATAATAACTTAGTTTTTTTAAGAAAATAAAATCCCATCGTGTAACAAAATGTCCGTCGATTTTGCCTTGAGATTTAACTTCAGAATAAAAATTCTTCCATTAAAAGGAAGGAGGGAGAAAATGCATTATAGTCCAAGGAAGTAAAAATTTTAAAGTTTGCTATTATTTTAAACGAGGAATAAAAATATATAATGGCTCTTCCCTTGCTATTAATAAGCAGTATAAATAATAATATAAATAATAATAACTTAGTTTTTTAAGAAAATAAAATCCCATCGTGTAACAAAATGTCCGTCGATTTTGCCTTGAGATTTAACTTCAGAATAAAATTTCTTCCATTAAAAGGAAGGAGGGAGAAAATACCTTATAGTCCAAGGAAATAAAAATTTTAAAGTTTGCTATTATTTGAAACGAGGAATAAAAAAAAATATAATGGCTCTTCCCTTGCTGTTAACAAGCAGTATAAATAATAATATAAATAATAATAACTTAGTTTTTTTATGAAAATAAAATCCAATCGTGTAACAAAATGTCCGTCGATTTTGCCTTGAGATTTAACTTCAGAATAAAATTTCTTCCATTAAAAGGAAGGAGGGAGAAAATGCCTTATAGTCCAAGGAAGTAAAAATTTTAAAGTTTGCTATTATTTTAAACGAGGAATAAAAATATATAATGGCTCTTCCCTTGCTGTTAATAAGCAGTATAAATAATAATATAAATAATAATAACTTAGTTTTTTTAGAAAATAAAATCCCATCGTGTAACAAAATGTCCGTCGATTTTGCCTTGAGATTTAACTTCAGAATAAAATTTCTTCCATTAAAAGGAAGGAGGGAGAAAATACCTTATAGTCCAAGGAAATAAAAATTTTAAAGTTTGCTATTATTTTAAACGAGGAATAAAGAAAAATATAATGGCTCTTACTTTGCTGTTAACAAGCAGTATAAATAATAATATAAATAATAATAACTTATGAATAATTCTTTTAAGAAAATAAAAATCAATCGTGTAACAAAATATCCGTCGATTCTGCTTTGAGATTTAACTTCAGAATAAAATTTCTTCCATGAAAACGAAAAAGGGAGGAAATACCTTATAGTCCAAGGAAGTAAAAATTTTAAAGTTTGCTATTATTTGAAACGAGGAATAAAAAAAATATAATGGCTCTTCCCTTGCTGTTAACAAGCAGTATAAATAATAATATAAATAATAATAACTTATGAATAATTCTTTTAAGAAAATAAAAATCAATCGTGTAACAAAATATCCGTCGATTCTGCTTTGAGATTTAAATTCAGAATAAAATTTCTTCCATTAAAACGAAAAAGGGAGGAAATACCTTATAGTCCAAGGAAGTAAAAATTTTAAAGTTTGCTATTATTTGAAACGAGGAATAAAAAAAATATAATGGCTCTTCCCTTGCTGTTAACAAGCAGTATAAATAATAATATAAATAATAATAACTTAGTTTTTTTAAGAAAATAAAATCCAATCGTGTAACAAAATGTCCGTCGATTTTGCCTTGAGATTTAACTTCAGAATAAAAATTCTTCCATTAAAAGGAAGGAGGGAGAAAATGCATTATAGTCCAAGGAAGTAAAAATTTTAAAGTTTGCTATTATTTTAAACGAGGAATAAAAATATATAATGGCTCTTCCCTTGCTGTTAATAAGCAGTATAAATAATAATATAAATAATAATAACTTAGTTTTTTAAGAAAATAAAATCCCATCGTGTAACAAAATGTCCGTCGATTTTGCCTTGAGATTTAACTTCAGAATAAAATTTCTTCCATTAAAAGGAAGGAGGGAGAAAATACCTTATAGTCCAAGGAAATAAAAATTTTAAAGTTTGCTATTATTTGAAACGAGGAATAAAAAAAAATATAATGGCTCTTCCCTTGCTGTTAACAAGCAGTATAAATAATAATATAAATAATAATAACTTAGTTTTTTTAAGAAAATAAAATCCAATCGTGTAACAAAATGTCCGTCGATTTTGCCTTGAGATTTAACTTCAGAATAAAATTTCTTCCATTAAATGGAAGGAGGGAGAAAATATCTTATAGTCCAAGGAAGTAAAAATTTTAAAGTTTGCTATTATTTTAAACGGGGAATAAAGAAAAATATAATGGCTCTTACTTTGCTGTTAACAAGCAGTATAAATAATAATATAAATAATAATAACTTATGAATAATTCTTTTAAGAAAATAAAAATCAATCGTGTAACAAAATATCTGTCGATTCTGCTTTGAGATTTAACTTCAGAATAAAATTTCTTCCATGAAAACGAAAAAGGGAGGAAATACCTTATAGTCCAAGGAAGTAAAAATTTTAAAGTTTGCTATTATTTGAAACGAGGAATAAAAAAAATATAATGGCTCTTCCCTTGCTGTTAACAAGCAGTATAAATAATAATATAAATAATAATAACTTATGAATAATTCTTTTAAGAAAATAAAAATCAATCGTGTAACAAAATATCCGTCGATTCTGCTTTGAGATTTAACTTCAGAATAAAATTTCTTCCATTAAAACGAAAAAGGGAGGAAATACCTTATAGTCCAAGGAAGTAAAAATTTTAAAGTTTGCTATTATTTGAAACGAGGAATAAAAAAAATATAATGGCTCTTCCCTTGCTGTTAACAAGCAGTATAAATAATAATATAAATAATAACAACTTAGTTTCTTTAAGAAAATAAAATCCAATCGTGTAACAAAATGTCCGTCGATTTTGCCTTGAGATTTAACTTCAGAATAAAATTTCTTCCATTAAAAGGAAGGAGGGAGAAAATACCTTATAGTCCAAGGAAGTAAAAATTTTAAAGTTTGCTATTATTTTAAACGAGGAATAAAAAAATATAATTTCTCTTCCCTTGCTGTTAACAAGCAGTATAAATAATAATATAAATAATAATAACTTAGTATTTTAAGAAAATAAAATCCAATCGTGTAACAAAATGTCCGTCGATTTTGCCTTGAGATTTAACTTCAGAATATAATTTCTTCCATTAAAAGGAAGGAGGGAGAAAATGCCTTATAGTCCAAGGAAGTAAAAATTTTAAAGTTTGCTATTATTTTAAACGAGGAATAAAAATATATAATGGCTCTTCCCTTGTTGTTAATAAGCAGTATAAATAATAATATAAATAATAATAACTTAGTTTTTAAGAGAATAAAATCCCATCGTGTAACAAAATGTCCGTCGATTTTGCCTTGAGATTTAAGTTCAGAATAAAATTTCTTCCATTAAAAGGAAGGAGGGAGAAAATACCTTATAGTCCAAGGAAATAAAAATTTTAAAGTTTGCTATTATTTTAAACGAGGAATAAAAAAAATATAATGGCTCTTCCCTTGCTGTTAACAAGCAGTATAAATAATAATATAAATAATAATAACTTAGTTTTTTTAAGAAAATAAAATCCAATCGTGTAACAAAATGTCCGTCGATTTTGCCTTGAGATTTAACTTCAGAATAAAATTTCTTCCATTAAAAGGAAGGAGGGAGAAAATACCTTATAGTCCAAGGAAGTAAAAATTTTAAAGTTTGCTATTATTTTAAACGAGGAATAAAAATATATAATGGCTCTTCCCATGTTGTTAATAAGCAGTATAAATAATAATATAAATAATAATAACTTAGTTTTTTTAAGAAAATAAAATCCCATCGTGTAACAAAATGTCCGTCGATTTTGCCTTGAGATTTAACTTCAGAGTAAAATTTCTTCCATTAAAAGGAAGGAGGGAGAAAATACCTCATAGTCCAAGGAAATAAAAATTTTAAAGTTTGCTATTATTTTAAACGAGGAATAAAAAAAATATAATGGCTCTTCCCTTGCTGTTAACAAGCAGTATAAATAATAATATAAATAATAATAACTTAGTTTTTTTAAGAAAATATAATCCAATCGTGTAACAAAATGTCCGTCGATTTTGCCTTGAGATTTAACTTCAGAATAAAATTTCTTCCATTAAAAGGAAGGAGGGAGAAAATACCTTATAGTCCAAGGAAGTAAAAATTTTAAAGTTTGCTATTATTTTAAACGAGGAATAAAAAAAATATAATGGCTCTTCCCTTGCTGTTAACAAGCAGTATAAATAATAATATAAATAATAATAACTTAGTTTTTTTAAGAAAATAAAATCCAATCGTGTAACAAAATGTCCGTCGATTTTGCCTTGAGATTTAACTTCAGAATAAAATTTCTTCCATTAAAAGGAAGGAGGGAGAAAATATCTTATAGTCCAAGGAAGTAAAAATTTTAAAGTTTGCTATTATTTTAAACGGAGAATAATGAAAAATATAATGGCTCTGAATTTGCTGTTAACAAGCAGTATAAATAATAATATAAATAATAATAACTTATGAATAATTCTTTTAAGAAAATAAAAATCAATCGTGTAACAAAATATCCGTCGATTCTGCTTTGAGATTTAACTTCAGAATAAAATTTCTTCCATTAAAACGAAAAAGGGAGGAAATACCTTATAGTCCAAGGAAGTAAAAATTTTAAAGTTTGCTATTATTTTAAACGAGGAATAAAAAAAATATAATGGCTCTTCCCTTGCTGTTAACAAGCAGTATAAATAATAATATAAATAATAATAACTTAGTTTTTTTAAGAAAATAAAATCCAATCGTGTAACAAAATGTCCGTCGATTTTGCCTTGAGATTTAAATTCAGAATAAAATTTCTTCCACTAAAAGGAAGGAGGGATAAAATATCTTATAGTCCAAGGAAGTAAAAATTTTAAAGTTTGCTATTATTTTAAACGAGGAATAAAAAAAATATAATGGCTCTTCCCTTGCTGTTAACAAGCAGTATAAATAATAATATAAATAATAATAACTTAGTTTTTTTAAGAAAATAAAATCCAATCGTGTAACAAAATGTCCTTCGATTTTGCCTTGAGATTTAACTTCAGAATAAAATTTCTTCCATTAAATGGAAGGAGGGAGAAAATATCTTATAGTCCAAGGAAGTAAAAATTTTAAAGTTTGCTATTATTTTAAACGGGGAATAAAGAAAAATATAATGGCTCTTACTTTGCTGTTAACAAGCAGTATAAATAATAATATAAATAATAATAACTTATGAATAATTCTTTTAAGAAAATAAAAATCAATCGTGTAACAAAATATCCGTCGATTCTGCTTTGAGATTTAACTTCAGAATAAAATTTCTTCCATGAAAACGAAAAAGGGAGGAAATACCTTATAGTCCAAGGAAGTAAAAATTTTAAAGTTTGCTATTATTTGAAACGAGGAATAAAAAAAATATAATGGCTCTTCCCTTGCTGTTAACAAGCAGTATAAATAATAATATAAATAATAATAACTTAGTTTTTTTAAGAAAATAAAATCCAATCGTGTAACAAAATGTCCGTCGATTTTGCCTTGAGATTTAACTTCAGAATAAAAATTCTTCCATTAAAAGGAAGGAGGGAGAAAATGCATTATAGTCCAAGGAAGTAAAAATTTTAAAGTTTGCTATTATTTTAAACGAGGAATAAAAATATATAATGGCTCTTCCCTTGCTGTTAATAAGCAGTATAAATAATAATATAAATAATAATAACTTAGTTTTTTAAGAAAATAAAATCCCATCGTGTAACAAAATGTCCGTCGATTTTGCCTTGAGATTTAACTTCAGAATAAAATTTCTTCCATTAAAAGGAAGGAGGGAGAAAATACCTTATAGTCCAAGGAAATAAAAATTTTAAAGTTTGCTATTATTTGAAACGAGGAATAAAAAAAAAAACGCTCTTCCCTTGCTGTTAACAAGCAGTATAAATAATAATATAAATAATAATAACTTAGTTTTTTTAAGAAAATCAAATCCAATCGTGTAACGAAATGTCCGTCGATTTTGCCTTGAGATTTAACTTCAGAATAAAATTTCTTCCATTAAAAGGAAGGAGGGAGAAAATACCTTATAGTCCAAGGAAGTAAAAATTTTAAAGTTTGCTATTATTTTAAACGAGGAATAAAAAAAATATAATGGCTCTTCCCTTGCTGTTAACAAGCAGTATAAATAATAATATAAATAATAATAACTTAGTTTTTTTAAGAAAATAAAATCCAATCGTGTAACAAAATGTCCGTCGATTTTGCCTTGAGATTTAAATTCAGAATAAAATTTCTTCCATTAAAAGGAAGGAGGGATAAAATACCTTATAGTCCAAGGAAGTAAAAATTTTAAAGTTTGCTATTATTTTAAACGAGGAATAAAAAAAATATAATGGCTCTTCCCTTGCTGTTAACAAGCAGTATAAATAATAATATAAATAATAATAACTTAGTTTTTAAAGAAAATAAAATCCCATCGTGTAACAAAATGTCCGTCGATTTTGCCTTGAGATTTAACTTCAGAATAAAATTTCTTCCATTAAAAGGAAGGAGGGAGAAAATACCTTATAGTCCAAGGAAGTAAAAATTTAAAGTTTGCTATTATTTTAAACGAGGAATAAAAAAATATAATGGCTCTTCCCTTGCTGTTAACAAGCAGTATAAATAATAATATAAATAATAATAACTTAGTTTTTAAGAGAATAAAATCCCATCGTGTAACAAAATGTCCGTCGATTTTGCCTTGAGATTTAAGTTCAGAATAAAATTTCTTCCATTAAAAGGAAGGAGGGAGAAAATACCTTATAGTCCAAGGAAATAAAAATTTTAAAGTTTGCTATTATTTTAAACGAGGAATAAAAAAAATATAATGGCTCTTCCCTTGCTGTTAACAAGCAGTATAAATAATAATATAAATAATAATAACTTAGTTTTTTTAAGAAAATAAAATCCAATCGTGTAACAAAATGTCCGTCGATTTTGCCTTGAGATTTAACTTCAGAATAAAATTTCTTCCATTAAAAGGAAGGAGGGAGAAAATACCTTATAGTCCAAGGAAGTAAAAATTTTAAAGTTTGCTATTATTTTAAACGAGGAATAAAAATATATAATGGCTCTTCCCATGTTGTTAATAAGCAGTATAAATAATAATATAAATAATAATAACTTAGTTTTTTTAAGAAAATAAAATCCCATCGTGTAACAAAATGTCCGTCGATTTTGCCTTGAGATTTAACTTCAGAATAAAAATTCTTCCATTAAAAGGAAGGAGGGAGAAAATGCATTATAGTCCAAGGAAGTAAAAATTTTAAAGTTTGCTATTATTTTAAACGAGGAATAAAAATATATAATGGCTCTTCCCTTGCTATTAATAAGCAGTATAAATAATAATATAAATAATAATAACTTAGTTTTTTAAGAAAATAAAATCCCATCGTGTAACAAAATGTCCGTCGATTTTGCCTTGAGATTTAACTTCAGAATAAAATTTCTTCCATTAAAAGGAAGGAGGGAGAAAATACCTTATAGTCCAAGGAAATAAAAATTTTAAAGTTTGCTATTATTTGAAACGAGGAATAAAAAAAAATATAATGGCTCTTCCCTTGCTGTTAACAAGCAGTATAAATAATAATATAAATAATAATAACTTAGTTTTTTTATGAAAATAAAATCCAATCGTGTAACAAAATGTCCGTCGATTTTGCCTTGAGATTTAACTTCAGAATAAAATTTCTTCCATTAAAAGGAAGGAGGGAGAAAATGCCTTATAGTCCAAGGAAGTAAAAATTTTAAAGTTTGCTATTATTTTAAACGAGGAATAAAAATATATAATGGCTCTTCCCTTGCTGTTAATAAGCAGTATAAATAATAATATAAATAATAATAACTTAGTTTTTTTAGAAAATAAAATCCCATCGTGTAACAAAATGTCCGTCGATTTTGCCTTGAGATTTAACTTCAGAATAAAATTTCTTCCATTAAAAGGAAGGAGGGAGAAAATACCTTATAGTCCAAGGAAATAAAAATTTTAAAGTTTGCTATTATTTTAAACGAGGAATAAAGAAAAATATAATGGCTCTTACTTTGCTGTTAACAAGCAGTATAAATAATAATATAAATAATAATAACTTATGAATAATTCTTTTAAGAAAATAAAAATCAATCGTGTAACAAAATATCCGTCGATTCTGCTTTGAGATTTAACTTCAGAATAAAATTTCTTCCATGAAAACGAAAAAGGGAGGAAATACCTTATAGTCCAAGGAAGTAAAAATTTTAAAGTTTGCTATTATTTGAAACGAGGAATAAAAAAAATATAATGGCTCTTCCCTTGCTGTTAACAAGCAGTATAAATAATAATATAAATAATAATAACTTATGAATAATTCTTTTAAGAAAATAAAAATCAATCGTGTAACAAAATATCCGTCGATTCTGCTTTGAGATTTAAATTCAGAATAAAATTTCTTCCATTAAAACGAAAAAGGGAGGAAATACCTTATAGTCCAAGGAAGTAAAAATTTTAAAGTTTGCTATTATTTGAAACGAGGAATAAAAAAAATATAATGGCTCTTCCCTTGCTGTTAACAAGCAGTATAAATAATAATATAAATAATAATAACTTAGTTTTTTTAAGAAAATAAAATCCAATCGTGTAACAAAATGTCCGTCGATTTTGCCTTGAGATTTAACTTCAGAATAAAAATTCTTCCATTAAAAGGAAGGAGGGAGAAAATGCATTATAGTCCAAGGAAGTAAAAATTTTAAAGTTTGCTATTATTTTAAACGAGGAATAAAAATATATAATGGCTCTTCCCTTGCTGTTAATAAGCAGTATAAATAATAATATAAATAATAATAACTTAGTTTTTTAAGAAAATAAAATCCCATCGTGTAACAAAATGTCCGTCGATTTTGCCTTGAGATTTAACTTCAGAATAAAATTTCTTCCATTAAAAGGAAGGAGGGAGAAAATACCTTATAGTCCAAGGAAATAAAAATTTTAAAGTTTGCTATTATTTGAAACGAGGAATAAAAAAAAATATAATGGCTCTTCCCTTGCTGTTAACAAGCAGTATAAATAATAATATAAATAATAATAACTTAGTTTTTTTAAGAAAATAAAATCCAATCGTGTAACAAAATGTCCGTCGATTTTGCCTTGAGATTTAACTTCAGAATAAAATTTCTTCCATTAAATGGAAGGAGGGAGAAAATATCTTATAGTCCAAGGAAGTAAAAATTTTAAAGTTTGCTATTATTTTAAACGGGGAATAAAGAAAAATATAATGGCTCTTACTTTGCTGTTAACAAGCAGTATAAATAATAATATAAATAATAATAACTTATGAATAATTCTTTTAAGAAAATAAAAATCAATCGTGTAACAAAATATCTGTCGATTCTGCTTTGAGATTTAACTTCAGAATAAAATTTCTTCCATGAAAACGAAAAAGGGAGGAAATACCTTATAGTCCAAGGAAGTAAAAATTTTAAAGTTTGCTATTATTTGAAACGAGGAATAAAAAAAATATAATGGCTCTTCCCTTGCTGTTAACAAGCAGTATAAATAATAATATAAATAATAATAACTTATGAATAATTCTTTTAAGAAAATAAAAATCAATCGTGTAACAAAATATCCGTCGATTCTGCTTTGAGATTTAACTTCAGAATAAAATTTCTTCCATTAAAACGAAAAAGGGAGGAAATACCTTATAGTCCAAGGAAGTAAAAATTTTAAAGTTTGCTATTATTTGAAACGAGGAATAAAAAAAATATAATGGCTCTTCCCTTGCTGTTAACAAGCAGTATAAATAATAATATAAATAATAACAACTTAGTTTCTTTAAGAAAATAAAATCCAATCGTGTAACAAAATGTCCGTCGATTTTGCCTTGAGATTTAACTTCAGAATAAAATTTCTTCCATTAAAAGGAAGGAGGGAGAAAATACCTTATAGTCCAAGGAAGTAAAAATTTTAAAGTTTGCTATTATTTTAAACGAGGAATAAAAAAATATAATTTCTCTTCCCTTGCTGTTAACAAGCAGTATAAATAATAATATAAATAATAATAACTTAGTATTTTAAGAAAATAAAATCCAATCGTGTAACAAAATGTCCGTCGATTTTGCCTTGAGATTTAACTTCAGAATATAATTTCTTCCATTAAAAGGAAGGAGGGAGAAAATGCCTTATAGTCCAAGGAAGTAAAAATTTTAAAGTTTGCTATTATTTTAAACGAGGAATAAAAATATATAATGGCTCTTCCCTTGTTGTTAATAAGCAGTATAAATAATAATATAAATAATAATAACTTAGTTTTTAAGAGAATAAAATCCCATCGTGTAACAAAATGTCCGTCGATTTTGCCTTGAGATTTAAGTTCAGAATAAAATTTCTTCCATTAAAAGGAAGGAGGGAGAAAATACCTTATAGTCCAAGGAAATAAAAATTTTAAAGTTTGCTATTATTTTAAACGAGGAATAAAAAAAATATAATGGCTCTTCCCTTGCTGTTAACAAGCAGTATAAATAATAATATAAATAATAATAACTTAGTTTTTTTAAGAAAATAAAATCCAATCGTGTAACAAAATGTCCGTCGATTTTGCCTTGAGATTTAACTTCAGAATAAAATTTCTTCCATTAAAAGGAAGGAGGGAGAAAATACCTTATAGTCCAAGGAAGTAAAAATTTTAAAGTTTGCTATTATTTTAAACGAGGAATAAAAATATATAATGGCTCTTCCCATGTTGTTAATAAGCAGTATAAATAATAATATAAATAATAATAACTTAGTTTTTTTAAGAAAATAAAATCCCATCGTGTAACAAAATGTCCGTCGATTTTGCCTTGAGATTTAACTTCAGAGTAAAATTTCTTCCATTAAAAGGAAGGAGGGAGAAAATACCTCATAGTCCAAGGAAATAAAAATTTTAAAGTTTGCTATTATTTTAAACGAGGAATAAAAAAAATATAATGGCTCTTCCCTTGCTGTTAACAAGCAGTATAAATAATAATATAAATAATAATAACTTAGTTTTTTTAAGAAAATATAATCCAATCGTGTAACAAAATGTCCGTCGATTTTGCCTTGAGATTTAACTTCAGAATAAAATTTCTTCCATTAAAAGGAAGGAGGGAGAAAATACCTTATAGTCCAAGGAAGTAAAAATTTTAAAGTTTGCTATTATTTTAAACGAGGAATAAAAAAAATATAATGGCTCTTCCCTTGCTGTTAACAAGCAGTATAAATAATAATATAAATAATAATAACTTAGTTTTTTTAAGAAAATAAAATCCAATCGTGTAACAAAATGTCCGTCGATTTTGCCTTGAGATTTAACTTCAGAATAAAATTTCTTCCATTAAAAGGAAGGAGGGAGAAAATATCTTATAGTCCAAGGAAGTAAAAATTTTAAAGTTTGCTATTATTTTAAACGGAGAATAATGAAAAATATAATGGCTCTGAATTTGCTGTTAACAAGCAGTATAAATAATAATATAAATAATAATAACTTATGAATAATTCTTTTAAGAAAATAAAAATCAATCGTGTAACAAAATATCCGTCGATTCTGCTTTGAGATTTAACTTCAGAATAAAATTTCTTCCATTAAAACGAAAAAGGGAGGAAATACCTTATAGTCCAAGGAAGTAAAAATTTTAAAGTTTGCTATTATTTTAAACGAGGAATAAAAAAAATATAATGGCTCTTCCCTTGCTGTTAACAAGCAGTATAAATAATAATATAAATAATAATAACTTAGTTTTTTTAAGAAAATAAAATCCAATCGTGTAACAAAATGTCCGTCGATTTTGCCTTGAGATTTAAATTCAGAATAAAATTTCTTCCACTAAAAGGAAGGAGGGATAAAATATCTTATAGTCCAAGGAAGTAAAAATTTTAAAGTTTGCTATTATTTTAAACGAGGAATAAAAAAAATATAATGGCTCTTCCCTTGCTGTTAACAAGCAGTATAAATAATAATATAAATAATAATAACTTAGTTTTTTTAAGAAAATAAAATCCAATCGTGTAACAAAATGTCCTTCGATTTTGCCTTGAGATTTAACTTCAGAATAAAATTTCTTCCATTAAATGGAAGGAGGGAGAAAATATCTTATAGTCCAAGGAAGTAAAAATTTTAAAGTTTGCTATTATTTTAAACGGGGAATAAAGAAAAATATAATGGCTCTTACTTTGCTGTTAACAAGCAGTATAAATAATAATATAAATAATAATAACTTATGAATAATTCTTTTAAGAAAATAAAAATCAATCGTGTAACAAAATATCCGTCGATTCTGCTTTGAGATTTAACTTCAGAATAAAATTTCTTCCATGAAAACGAAAAAGGGAGGAAATACCTTATAGTCCAAGGAAGTAAAAATTTTAAAGTTTGCTATTATTTGAAACGAGGAATAAAAAAAATATAATGGCTCTTCCCTTGCTGTTAACAAGCAGTATAAATAATAATATAAATAATAATAACTTAGTTTTTTTAAGAAAATAAAATCCAATCGTGTAACAAAATGTCCGTCGATTTTGCCTTGAGATTTAACTTCAGAATAAAAATTCTTCCATTAAAAGGAAGGAGGGAGAAAATGCATTATAGTCCAAGGAAGTAAAAATTTTAAAGTTTGCTATTATTTTAAACGAGGAATAAAAATATATAATGGCTCTTCCCTTGCTGTTAATAAGCAGTATAAATAATAATATAAATAATAATAACTTAGTTTTTTAAGAAAATAAAATCCCATCGTGTAACAAAATGTCCGTCGATTTTGCCTTGAGATTTAACTTCAGAATAAAATTTCTTCCATTAAAAGGAAGGAGGGAGAAAATACCTTATAGTCCAAGGAAATAAAAATTTTAAAGTTTGCTATTATTTGAAACGAGGAATAAAAAAAAAAACGCTCTTCCCTTGCTGTTAACAAGCAGTATAAATAATAATATAAATAATAATAACTTAGTTTTTTTAAGAAAATCAAATCCAATCGTGTAACGAAATGTCCGTCGATTTTGCCTTGAGATTTAACTTCAGAATAAAATTTCTTCCATTAAAAGGAAGGAGGGAGAAAATACCTTATAGTCCAAGGAAGTAAAAATTTTAAAGTTTGCTATTATTTTAAACGAGGAATAAAAAAAATATAATGGCTCTTCCCTTGCTGTTAACAAGCAGTATAAATAATAATATAAATAATAATAACTTAGTTTTTTTAAGAAAATAAAATCCAATCGTGTAACAAAATGTCCGTCGATTTTGCCTTGAGATTTAAATTCAGAATAAAATTTCTTCCATTAAAAGGAAGGAGGGATAAAATACCTTATAGTCCAAGGAAGTAAAAATTTTAAAGTTTGCTATTATTTTAAACGAGGAATAAAAAAAATATAATGGCTCTTCCCTTGCTGTTAACAAGCAGTATAAATAATAATATAAATAATAATAACTTAGTTTTTAAAGAAAATAAAATCCCATCGTGTAACAAAATGTCCGTCGATTTTGCCTTGAGATTTAACTTCAGAATAAAATTTCTTCCATTAAAAGGAAGGAGGGAGAAAATACCTTATAGTCCAAGGAAGTAAAAATTTAAAGTTTGCTATTATTTTAAACGAGGAATAAAAAAATATAATGGCTCTTCCCTTGCTGTTAACAAGCAGTATAAATAATAATATAAATAATAATAACTTAGTTTTTAAGAGAATAAAATCCCATCGTGTAACAAAATGTCCGTCGATTTTACCTTGAGATTTAAGTTCAGAATAAAATTTCTTCCATTAAAAGGAAGGAGGGAGAAAATACCTTATAGTCCAAGGAAATAAAAATTTTAAAGTTTGCTATTATTTTAAACGAGGAATAAAAAAAATATAATGGCTCTTCCCTTGCTGTTAACAAGCAGTATAAATAATAATATAAATAATAATAACTTAGTTTTTTTAAGAAAATAAAATCCAATCGTGTAACAAAATGTCCGTCGATTTTGCCTTGAGATTTAACTTCAGAATAAAATTTCTTCCATTAAAAGGAAGGAGGGAGAAAATACCTTATAGTCCAAGGAAGTAAAAATTTTAAAGTTTGCTATTATTTTAAACGAGGAATAAAAATATATAATGGCTCTTCCCATGTTGTTAATAAGCAGTATAAATAATAATATAAATAATAATAACTTAGTTTTTTTAAGAAAATAAAATCCCATCGTGTAACAAAATGTCCGTCGATTTTGCCTTGAGATTTAACTTCAGAGTAAAATTTCTTCCATTAAAAGGAAGGAGGGAGAAAATACCTCATAGTCCAAGGAAATAAAAATTTTAAAGTTTGCTATTATTTTAAACGAGGAATAAAAAAAATATAATGGCTCTTCCCTTGCTGTTAACAAGCAGTATAAATAATAATATAAATAATAATAACTTAGTTTTTTTAAGAAAATAAAATCCAATCGTGTAACAAAATGTCCGTCGATTTTGCCTTGAGATTTAACTTCAGAATAAAATTTCTTCCATTAAAAGGAAGGAGGGAGAAAATACCTTATAGTCCAAGGAAGTAAAAATTTTAAAGTTTGCTATTATTTTAAACGAGGAATAAAAAAAATATAATGGCTCTTCCCTTGCTGTTAACAAGCAGTATAAATAATAATATAAATAATAATAACTTAGTTTTTTTAAGAAAATAAAATCCAATCGTGTAACAAAATGTCCGTCGATTTTGCCTTGAGATTTAACTTCAGAATAAAATTTCTTCCATTAAAAGGAAGGAGGGAGAAAATATCTTATAGTCCAAGGAAGTAAAAATTTTAAAGTTTGCTATTATTTTAAACGGAGAATAATGAAAAATATAATGGCTCTTAATTTGCTGTTAACAAGCAGTATAAATAATAATATAAATAATAATAACTTATGAATAATTCTTTTAAGAAAATAAAAATCAATCGTGTAACAAAATATCCGTCGATTCTGCTTTGAGATTTAACTTCAGAATAAAATTTCTTCCATTAAAACGAAAAAGGGAGGAAATACCTTATAGTCCAAGGAAGTAAAAATTTTAAAGTTTGCTATTATTTTAAACGAGGAATAAAAAAAATATAATGGCTCTTCCCTTGCTGTTAACAAGCAGTATAAATAATAATATAAATAATAATAACTTAGTTTTTTTAAGAAAATAAAATCCAATCGTGTAACAAAATGTCCGTCGATTTTGCCTTGAGATTTAAATTCAGAATAAAATTTCTTCCACTAAAAGGAAGGAGGGATAAAATATCTTATAGTCCAAGGAAGTAAAAATTTTAAAGTTTGCTATTATTTTAAACGAGGAATAAAAAAAATATAATGGCTCTTCCCTTGCTGTTAACAAGCAGTATAAATAATAATATAAATAATAATAACTTAGTT
Source organism: Stegodyphus dumicola (assembly GCF_044657685.1). Lineage (NCBI taxonomy): Eukaryota > Metazoa > Arthropoda > Arachnida > Araneae > Eresidae > Stegodyphus > Stegodyphus dumicola. The sequence continues at coordinate 179,012,397 of NC_140776.1, read as the reverse complement.
TTTTTAAGAAAATAAAATCCAATCGTGTAACAAAATGTCCGTCGATTTTGCCTTGAGATTTAACTTCAGAATAAAATTTCTTCCATTAAATGGAAGGAGGGAGAAAATATCTTATAGTCCAAGGAAGTAAAAATTTTAAAGTTTGCTATTATTTTAAACGGGGAATAAAGAAAAATATAATGGCTCTTACTTTGCTGTTAACAAGCAGTATAAATAATAATATAAATAATAATAACTTATGAATAATTCTTTTAAGAAAATAAAAATCAATCGTGTAACAAAATATCCGTCGATTCTGCTTTGAGATTTAACTTCAGAATAAAATTTCTTCCATGAAAACGAAAAAGGGAGGAAATACCTTATAGTCCAAGGAAGTAAAAATTTTAAAGTTTGCTATTATTTGAAACGAGGAATAAAAAAAATATAATGGCTCTTCCCTTGCTGTTAACAAGCAGTATAAATAATAATATAAATAATAATAACTTAGTTTTTTTAAGAAAATAAAATCCAATCGTGTAACAAAATGTCCGTCGATTTTGCCTTGAGATTTAACTTCAGAATAAAAATTCTTCCATTAAAAGGAAGGAGGGAGAAAATGCATTATAGTCCAAGGAAGTAAAAATTTTAAAGTTTGCTATTATTTTAAACGAGGAATAAAAATATATAATGGCTCTTCCCTTGCTGTTAATAAGCAGTATAAATAATAATATAAATAATAATAACTTAGTTTTTTAAGAAAATAAAATCCCATCGTGTAACAAAATGTCCGTCGATTTTGCCTTGAGATTTAACTTCAGAATAAAATTTCTTCCATTAAAAGGAAGGAGGGAGAAAATACCTTATAGTCCAAGGAAATAAAAATTTTAAAGTTTGCTATTATTTGAAACGAGGAATAAAAAAAAAAACGCTCTTCCCTTGCTGTTAACAAGCAGTATAAATAATAATATAAATAATAATAACTTAGTTTTTTTAAGAAAATCAAATCCAATCGTGTAACGAAATGTCCGTCGATTTTGCCTTGAGATTTAACTTCAGAATAAAATTTCTTCCATTAAAAGGAAGGAGGGAGAAAATACCTTATAGTCCAAGGAAGTAAAAATTTTAAAGTTTGCTATTATTTTAAACGAGGAATAAAAAAAATATAATGGCTCTTCCCTTGCTGTTAACAAGCAGTATAAATAATAATATAAATAATAATAACTTAGTTTTTTTAAGAAAATAAAATCCAATCGTGTAACAAAATGTCCGTCGATTTTGCCTTGAGATTTAAATTCAGAATAAAATTTCTTCCATTAAAAGGAAGGAGGGATAAAATACCTTATAGTCCAAGGAAGTAAAAATTTTAAAGTTTGCTATTATTTTAAACGAGGAATAAAAGAAATATAATGGCTCTTCCCTTGCTGTTAACAAGCAGTATAAATAATAATATAAATAATAATAACTTAGTTTTTTTAAGAAAATAAAATCCAATCGTGTAACAAAATGTCCGTCGATTTTGCCTTGAGATTTAACTTAAGAATAAAATTTCTTCCATTAAATGGAAGGAGGGAGAGAATATCTTATAGTCCAAGGAAGTAAAAATTTTAAAGTTTGCTATTATTTTAAACGGGGAATAAAGAAAAATATAATGGCTCTTACTTTGCTGTTAACAAGCAGTATAAATAATAATATAAATAATAATAACTTATGAATAATTCTTTTAAGAAAATAAAAATCAATCGTGTAACAAAATATCCGTCGATTCTGCTTTGAGATTTAACTTCAGAATAAAATTTCTTCCATGAAAACGAAAAAGGGAGGAAATACCTTATAGTCCAAGAAAGTAAAAATTTTAAATTTTGCTATTATTTGAAACGAGGAATAAAAAAAATATAATGGCTCTTCCCTTGCTGTTAACAAGCAGTATAAATAATAATATAAATAATAATAACTTAGTTTTTTTAAGAAAATAAAATCCAATCGTGTAACAAAATGTCCGTCGATTTTGCCTTGAGATTTAACTTCAGAATAAAAATTCTTCCATTAAAAGGAAGGAGGGAGAAAATGCATTATAGTCCAAGGAAGTAAAAATTTAAAGTTTGCTATTATTTTAAACGAGGAATAAAAATATATAATGGCTCTTCCCTTGCTGTTAATAAGCAGTATAAATAATAATATAAATAATAATAACTTAGTTTTTTAAGAAAATAAAATCCCATCGTGTAACAAAATGTCCGTCGATTTTGCCTTGAGATTTAACTTCAGAATAAAATTTCTTCCATTAAAAGGAAGGAGGGAGAAAATACCTTATAGTCCAAGGAAATAAAAATTTTAAAGTTTGCTATTATTTGAAACGAGGAATAAAAAAAAAAAAACGCTCTTCCCTTGCTGTTAACAAGCAGTATAAATAATAATATAAATAATAATAACTTAGTTTTTTTAAGAAAATAAAATCCAATCGTGTAACGAAATGTCCGTCGATTTTGCCTTGAGATTTAACTTCAGAATAAAATTTCTTCCATTAAAAGGAAGGAGGGAGAAAATACCTTATAGTCCAAGGAAGTAAAAATTTTAAAGTTTGCTATTATTTTAAACGAGGAATAAAAAAATATAATGGCTCTTCCCTTGCTGTTAACAAGCAGTATAAATAATAATATAAATAATAATAACTTAGTTTTTTTAAGAAAATAAAATCCAATCGTGTAACAAAATATCCGTCGATTTTGCCTTGAGATTTAACTTCAGAATAAAATTTCTTCCATTAAAAGGAAGGAGGGATAAAATACCTTATAGTCCAAGGAAGTAAAAATTTTAAAGTTTGCTATTATTTTAAACGAGGAATAAAAAAAATATAATGGCTCTTCCCTTGCTGTTAACAAGCAGTATAAATAATAATATAAATAATAATAACTTAGTTTTTTTAAGAAAATAAAATCCAATCGTGTAACAAAATGTCCGTCGATTTTGCCTTGAGATTTAACTTCAGAATAAAATTTCTTCCATTAAAAGGAAGGAGGGAGAAAATACCTTATAGTCCAAGGAAGTAAAAATTTTAAAGTTTGCTATTATTTTAAACGAGGAATAAAAAAAATATAATGGCTCTTCCCTTGCTGTTAACAAGCAGTATAAATAATAATATAAATAATAATAACTTAGTTTTTTTAAGAAAATAAAATCCAATCGTGTAACAAAATGTCCGTCGATTTTGCCTTGAGATTTAAATTCAGAATAAAATTTCTTCCATTAAAAGGAAGGAGGGAGAAAATATCTTATAGTCCAAGGAAGTAAAAATTTTAAAGTTTGCTATTATTTTAAACGGAGAATAATGAAAAATATAATGGCTCTTAATTTGCTGTTAACAAGCAGTATAAATAATAATATAAATAATAATAACTTATGAATAATTCTTTTAAGAAAATAAAAATCAATCGTGTAACAAAATATCCGTCGATTCTGCTTTGAGATTTAACTTCAGAATAAAATTTCTTCCATTAAAACGAAAAAGGGAGGAAATACCTTATAGTCCAAGGAAGTAAAAATTTTAAAGTTTGCTATTATTTTAAACGAGGAATAAAAAAAATATAATGGCTCTTCCCTTGCTGTTAACAAGCAGTATAAATAATAATATAAATAATAATAACTTAGTTTTTTTAAGAAAATAAAATCCAATCGTGTAACAAAATGTCCGTCGATTTTGCCTTGAGATTTAACTTCAGAATAAAATTTCTTCCATTAAATGGAAGGAGGGAGAAAATATCTTATAGTCCAAGGAAGTAAAAATTTTAAAGTTTGCTATTATTTTAAACGGGGAATAAAGAAAAATATAATGGCTCTTACTTTGCTGTTAAGAAGCAGTATAAATAATAATATAAATAAAAATAACTTATGAATAATTCTTTTAAGAAAATAAAAATCAATCGTGTAACAAAATATCCGTCGATTCTGCTTTGAGATTTAACTTCAGAATAAAATTTCTTCCATGAAAACGAAAAAGGGAGGAAATACCTTATAGTCCAAGGAAGTAAAAATTTTAAAGTTTGCTATTATTTGAAACGAGGAATAAAAAAAATATAATGGCTCTTCCCTTGCTGTTAACAAGCAGTATAAATAATAATATAAATAATAATAACTTAGTTTTTTTAAGAAAATAAAATCCAATCGTGTAACAAAATGTCCGTCGATTTTGCCTTGAGATTTAACTTCAGAATAAAAATTCTTCCATTAAAAGGAAGGAGGGAGAAAATGCATTATAGTCCAAGGAAGTAAAAATTTTAAAGTTTGCTATTATTTTAAACGAGGAATAAAAATATATAATGGCTCTTCCCTTGCTGTTAATAAGCAGTATAAATAATAATATAAATAATAATAACTTAGTTTTTTAAGAAAATAAAATCCCATCGTGTAACAAAATGTCCGTCGATTTTGCCTTGAGATTTAACTTCAGAATAAAATTTCTTCCATTAAAAGGAAGGAGGGAGAAAATACCTTATAGTCCAAGGAAATAAAAATTTTAAAGTTTGCTATTATTTGAAACGAGGAATAAAAAAAAAACGCTCTTCCCTTGCTGTTAACAAGCAGTATAAATAATAATATAAATAATAATAACTTAGTTTTTTTAAGAAAATAAAATCCAATCGTGTAAGAAAATGTCCGTCGATTTTGCCTTGAGATTTAACTTCAGAATAAAATTTCTTCCATTAAAAGGAAGGAGGGAGAAAATGCCTTATAGTCCAAGGAAGTAAAAATTTTAAATTTTGCTATTATTTTAAACGAGGAATAAAAATATATAATGGCTCTTCCCTTGCTGTTAATAAGCAGTATAAATAATAATATAAATAATAATAACTTAGTTTTTTAAGAAAATAAAATCCCATCGTGTAACGAAATGTCCGTCGATTTTGCCTTGAGATTTAACTTCAGAATAAAATTTCTTCCATTAAAAGGAAGGAGGGAGAAAATACCTTATAGTCCAAGGAAATAAAAATTTTAAAGTTTGCTATTATTTTAAACGAGGAATAAAAATATATAATGGCTCTTCCCTTGTTGTTAATAAGCAGTATAAATAATAATATAAATAATAATAACTTAGTTTTTAAGAGAATAAAATCCCATCGTGTAACAAAATGTCCGTCGATTTTGCCTTGAGATTTAAGTTCAGAATAAAATTTCTTCCATTAAAAGGAAGGAGGGAGAAAATACCTTATAGTCCAAGGAAATAAAAATTTTAAAGTTTGCTATTATTTTAAACGAGGAATAAAAAAAATATAATGGCTCTTCCCTTGCTGTTAACAAGCAGTATAAATAATAATATAAATAATAACAACTTAGTTTCTTTAAGAAAATAAAATCCAATCGTGTAACAAAATGTCCGTCGATTTTGCCTTGAGATTTAACTTCAGAATAAAATTTCTTCCATTAAAAGGAAGGAGGGAGAAAATACCTTATAGTCCAAGGAAGTAAAAATTTTAAAGTTTGCTATTATTTTAAACGAGGAATAAAAAAATATAATTTCTCTTCCCTTGCTGTTAACAAGCAGTATAAATAATAATATAAATAATAATAACTTAGTATTTTAAGAAAATAAAATCCAATCGTGTAACAAAATGTCCGTCGATTTTGCCTTGAGATTTAACTTCAGAATATAATTTCTTCCATTAAAAGGAAGGAGGGAGAAAATGCCTTATAGTCCAAGGAAGTAAAAATTTTAAAGTTTGCTATTATTTTAAACGAGGAATAAAAATATATAATGGCTCTTCCCTTGTTGTTAATAAGCAGTATAAATAATAATATAAATAATAATAACTTAGTTTTTAAGAGAATAAAATCCCATCGTGTAACAAAATGTCCGTCGATTTTGCCTTGAGATTTAAGTTCAGAATAAAATTTCTTCCATTAAAAGGAAGGAGGGAGAAAATACCTTATAGTCCAAGGAAATAAAAATTTTAAAGTTTGCTATTATTTTAAACGAGGAATAAAAAAATATAATTTCTCTTCCCTTGCTGTTAACAAGCAGTATAAATAATAATATAAATAATAATAACTTAGTTTTTTAAGAAAATAAAATCCCATCGTGTAACAAAATGTCCGTCGATTTTGCCTTGAGATTTAACTTCAGAGTAAAATTTCTTCCATTAAAAGGAAGGAGGGAGAAAATACCTTATAGTCCAAGGAAGTAAAAATTTTAAAGTTTGCTATTATTTTAAACGAGGAATAAAAAAAATATAATGGCTCTTCCCTTCCTGTTAACAAGCAGTATATATAATAATATAAATAATAAGAACTTATGAATAATTCTTTTAAGAAAATAAAAATCAATCGTGTAACAAAATATCCGTCGATTCTGCTTTGAGATTTAACTTCAGAATAAAATTTCTTCCATTAAAACGAAAAAGGGAGGAAATACCTTATAGTCCAAGGAAGTAAAAATTTTAAAGTTTGCTATTATTTGAAACGAGGAATAAAAAAAATATAATGGCTCTTCCCTTGCTGTTAACAAGCAGTATAAATAATAATATAAATAATAATAACTTAGTTTTTTTAAGAAAATAAAATCCAATCGTGTAACAAAATGTCCGTCGATTTTGCCTTGAGATTTAACTTCAGAATAAAATTTCTTCCATTAAAAGGAAGGAGGGAGAAAATGCCTTATAGTCCAAGGAAGTAAAAAGTTTAAAGTTTGCTATTATTTTAAACGAGGAATAAAAAAATATAATTTCTCTTCCCTTGCTGTTAACAAGCAGTATAAATAATAATATAAATAATAATAACTTAGTATTTTAAGAAAATAAAATCCAATCGTGTAACAAAATGTCCGTCGATTTTGCCTTGAGATTTAACTTCAGAATAAAATTTCTTCCATTAAAAGGAAGGAGGGAGAAAATGCCTTATAGTCCAAGGAAGTAAAAATTTTAAAGTTTGCTATTATTTTAAACGAGGAATAAAAATATATAATGGCTCTTCCCTTGTTGTTAATAAGCAGTATAAATAATAATATAAATAATAATAACTTAGTTTTTAAGAGAATAAAATCCCATCGTGTAACAAAATGTCCGTCGATTTTGCCTTGAGATTTAAGTTCAGAATAAAATTTCTTCCATTAAAAGGAAGGAGGGAGAAAATACCTTATAGTCCAAGGAAATAAAAATTTTAAAGTTTGCTATTATTTTAAACGAGGAATAAAAAAAATATAATGGCTCTTCCCTTGCTGTTAACAAGCAGTATAAATAATAATATAAATAATAATAACTTAGTTTTTTTAAGAAAATAAAATCCAATCGTGTAACAAAATGTCCGTCGATTTTGCCTTGAGATTTAACTTCAGAATAAAATTTCTTCCATTAAAAGGAAGGAGGGAGAAAATACCTTATAGTCCAAGGAAGTAAAAATTTTAAAGTTTGCTATTATTTTAAACGAGGAATAAAAAAATATAATTTCTCTTCCCTTGCTGTTAACAAGCAGTATAAATAATAATATAAATAATAATAACTTAGTTTTTTAAGAAAATAAAATCCCATCGTGTAACAAAATGTCCGTCGATTTTGCCTTGAGATTTAACTTCAGAATAAAATTTCCTCCATTAAAAGGAAGGAGGGAGAAAATATCTTATAGTCCAAGGAAGTAAAAATTTTAAAGTTTGCTATTATTTTAAACGAGGAATAAAGAAAAATATAATGGCTCTTACTTTGCTGTTAACAAGCAGTATAAATAATAATATAAATAATAATAACTTATGAATAATTCTTTTAAGAAAATAAAAATCAATCGTGTAACAAAATATCCGTCGCATCTGCTTTGAGATTTAACTTCAGAATAAAATTTCTTCCATTAAAACGAAAAAGGGAGGAAATACCTTATAGTCCAAGGAAGTAAAAATTTTAAAGTTTGCTATTATTTGAAACGAGGAATAAAAAAAATATAATGGCTCTTCCCTTGCTGTTAACAAGCAGTATAAATAATAATATAAATAATAATAACTTAGTTTTTTTAAGAAAATAAAATCCAATCGTGTAACAAAATGTCCGTCGATTTTGCCTTGAGATTTAACTTCAGAATAAAAATTCTTCCATTAAAAGGAAGGAGGGAGAAAATGCATTATAGTCCAAGGAAGTAAAAATTTTAAAGTTTGCTATTATTTTAAACGAGGAATAAAAATATATAATGGCTCTTCCCTTGCTGTTAATAAGCAGTATAAATAATAATATAAATAATAATAACTTAGTTTTTTAAGAAAATAAAATCCCATCGTGTAACAAAATGTCCGTCGATTTTGCCTTGAGATTTAACTTCAGAATAAAATTTCTTCCATTAAAAGGAAGGAGGGAGAAAATACCTTATAGTCCAAGGAAATAAAAATTTTAAAGTTTGCTATTATTTGAAACGAGGAATAAAAAAAAAACGCTCTTCCCTTGCTGTTAACAAGCAGTATAAATAATAATATAAATAATAATAACTTAGTTTTTTTAAGAAAATAAAATCCAATCGTGTAAGAAAATGTCCGTCGATTTTGCCTTGAGATTTAACTTCAGAATAAAATTTCTTCCATTAAAAGGAAGGAGGGAGAAAATGCCTTATAGTCCAAGGAAGTAAAAATTTTAAATTTTGCTATTATTTTAAACGAGGAATAAAAATATATAATGGCTCTTCCCTTGCTGTTAATAAGCAGTATAAATAATAATATAAATAATAATAACTTAGTTTTTTAAGAAAATAAAATCCCATCGTGTAACGAAATGTCCGTCGATTTTGCCTTGAGATTTAACTTCAGAATAAAATTTCTTCCATTAAAAGGAAGGAGGGAGAAAATACCTTATAGTCCAAGGAAATAAAAATTTTAAAGTTTGCTATTATTTTAAACGAGGAATAAAAATATATAATGGCTCTTCCCTTGTTGTTAATAAGCAGTATAAATAATAATATAAATAATAATAACTTAGTTTTTAAGAGAATAAAATCCCATCGTGTAACAAAATGTCCGTCGATTTTGCCTTGAGATTTAAGTTCAGAATAAAATTTCTTCCATTAAAAGGAAGGAGGGAGAAAATACCTTATAGTCCAAGGAAATAAAAATTTTAAAGTTTGCTATTATTTTAAACGAGGAATAAAAAAAATATAATGGCTCTTCCCTTGCTGTTAACAAGCAGTATAAATAATAATATAAATAATAACAACTTAGTTTCTTTAAGAAAATAAAATCCAATCGTGTAACAAAATGTCCGTCGATTTTGCCTTGAGATTTAACTTCAGAATAAAATTTCTTCCATTAAAAGGAAGGAGGGAGAAAATACCTTATAGTCCAAGGAAGTAAAAATTTTAAAGTTTGCTATTATTTTAAACGAGGAATAAAAAAATATAATTTCTCTTCCCTTGCTGTTAACAAGCAGTATAAATAATAATATAAATAATAATAACTTAGTATTTTAAGAAAATAAAATCCAATCGTGTAACAAAATTTCCGTCGATTTTGCCTTGAGATTTAACTTCAGAATATAATTTCTTCCATTAAAAGGAAGGAGGGAGAAAATGCCTTATAGTCCAAGGAAGTAAAAATTTTAAAGTTTGCTATTATTTTAAACGAGGAATAAAAATATATAATGGCTCTTCCCTTGTTGTTAATAAGCAGTATAAATAATAATATAAATAATAATAACTTAGTTTTTAAGAGAATAAAATCCCATCGTGTAACAAAATGTCCGTCGATTTTGCCTTGAGATTTAAGTTCAGAATAAAATTTCTTCCATTAAAAGGAAGGAGGGAGAAAATACCTTATAGTCCAAGGAAATAAAAATTTTAAAGTTTGCTATTATTTTAAACGAGGAATAAAAAAATATAATTTCTCTTCCCTTGCTGTTAACAAGCAGTATAAATAATAATATAAATAATAATAACTTAGTTTTTTAAGAAAATAAAATCCCATCGTGTAACAAAATGTCCGTCGATTTTGCCTTGAGATTTAACTTCAGAGTAAAATTTCTTCCATTAAAAGGAAGGAGGGAGAAAATACCTTATAGTCCAAGGAAGTAAAAATTTTAAAGTTTGCTATTATTTTAAACGAGGAATAAAAAAAATATAATGGCTCTTCCCTTCCTGTTAACAAGCAGTATATATAATAATATAAATAATAAGAACTTATGAATAATTCTTTTAAGAAAATAAAAATCAATCGTGTAACAAAATATCCGTCGATTCTGCTTTGAGATTTAACTTCAGAATAAAATTTCTTCCATTAAAACGAAAAAGGGAGGAAATACCTTATAGTCCAAGGAAGTAAAAATTTTAAAGTTTGCTATTATTTGAAACGAGGAATAAAAAAAATATAATGGCTCTTCCCTTGCTGTTAACAAGCAGTATAAATAATAATATAAATAATAATAACTTAGTTTTTTTAAGAAAATAAAATCCAATCGTGTAACAAAATGTCCGTCGATTTTGCCTTGAGATTTAACTTCAGAATAAAATTTCTTCCATTAAAAGGAAGGAGGGAGAAAATGCCTTATAGTCCAAGGAAGTAAAAAGTTTAAAGTTTGCTATTATTTTAAACGAGGAATAAAAAAATATAATTTCTCTTCCCTTGCTGTTAACAAGCAGTATAAATAATAATATAAATAATAATAACTTAGTATTTTAAGAAAATAAAATCCAATCGTGTAACAAAATGTCCGTCGATTTTGCCTTGAGATTTAACTTCAGAATAAAATTTCTTCCATTAAAAGGAAGGAGGGAGAAAATGCCTTATAGTCCAAGGAAGTAAAAATTTTAAAGTTTGCTATTATTTTAAACGAGGAATAAAAATATATAATGGCTCTTCCCTTGTTGTTAATAAGCAGTATAAATAATAATATAAATAATAATAACTTAGTTTTTAAGAGAATAAAATCCCATCGTGTAACAAAATGTCCGTCGATTTTGCCTTGAGATTTAAGTTCAGAATAAAATTTCTTCCATTAAAAGGAAGGAGGGAGAAAATACCTTATAGTCCAAGGAAATAAAAATTTTAAAGTTTGCTATTATTTTAAACGAGGAATAAAAAAAATATAATGGCTCTTCCCTTGCTGTTAACAAGCAGTATAAATAATAATATAAATAATAATAACTTAGTTTTTTTAAGAAAATAAAATCCAATCGTGTAACAAAATGTCCGTCGATTTTGCCTTGAGATTTAACTTCAGAATAAAATTTCTTCCATTAAAAGGAAGGAGGGAGAAAATACCTTATAGTCCAAGGAAGTAAAAATTTTAAAGTTTGCTATTATTTTAAACGAGGAATAAAAAAATATAATTTCTCTTCCCTTGCTGTTAACAAGCAGTATAAATAATAATATAAATAATAATAACTTAGTTTTTTAAGAAAATAAAATCCCATCGTGTAACAAAATGTCCGTCGATTTTGCCTTGAGATTTAACTTCAGAATAAAATTTCCTCCATTAAAAGGAAGGAGGGAGAAAATATCTTATAGTCCAAGGAAGTAAAAATTTTAAAGTTTGCTATTATTTTAAACGAGGAATAAAGAAAAATATAATGGCTCTTACTTTGCTGTTAACAAGCAGTATAAATAATAATATAAATAATAATAACTTATGAATAATTCTTTTAAGAAAATAAAAATCAATCGTGTAACAAAATATCCGTCGCATCTGCTTTGAGATTTAACTTCAGAATAAAATTTCTTCCATTAAAACGAAAAAGGGAGGAAATACCTTATAGTCCAAGGAAGTAAAAATTTTAAAGTTTGCTATTATTTGAAACGAGGAATAAAAAAAATATAATGGCTCTTCCCTTGCTGTTAACAAGCAGTATAAATAATAATATAAATAATAATAACTTAGTTTTTTTAAGAAAATAAAATCCAATCGTGTAACAAAATGTCCGTCGATTTTGCCTTGAGATTTAACTTCAGAATAAAATTTCTTCCATTAAAAGGAAGGAGGGAGAAAATGCCTTATAGTCCAAGGAAGTAAAAATTTTAAAGTTTGCTATTATTTTAAACGAGGAATAAAAATATATAATGGCTCTTCCCTTGCTGTTAATAAGCAGTATAAATAATAATATAAATAATAATAACTTAGTTTTTTAAGAAAATAAAATCCCATCGTATAACAAAATGTCCGTCGATATTGCCTTGAGATTTAATTTCAGAATAAAATTTCTTCCATTAAAAGGAAGGAGGGAGAAAATACCTTATAGTCCAAGGAAATAAAAATTTTAAAGTTTGCTATTATTTTAAACGAGGAATAAAAAAAAATATAATGGCTCTTCCCTTGCTGTTAACAAGCTGTATAAATAATAATATAAATAATAATAACTTAGTTTTTTTAAGAAAATAAAATCCAATCGTGTAACAAAATGTCCGTCGATTTTGCCTTGAGATTTAACTTCAGAATAAAAATTCTTCCATTAAAAGGCAGGAGGGAGAAAATACCTTATAGTCCAAGGAAGTAAAAATTTTAAAGTTTGCTATTATTTTAAACGAGGAATAAAAAAATATAATTTCTCTTCCCTTGCTGTTAACAAGCAGTATAAATAATAATATAAATAATAATAACTTAGTTAAGAAAATAAAATCCCATCGTGTAACAAAATGTCCGTCGATTTTGCCTTGAGATTTAACTTCAGAATAAAATTTCTTCCATTAAAAGGAAGGAGGGAGAAAATGCCTTATAGTCCAAGGAAGTAAAAATTTTAAAGTTTGCTATTATTTTAAACGAGGAATAAAAATATATAATGGCTCTTCCCTTGCTGTTAATAAGCAGTATAAATAATAATATAAATAATAATAACTTAGTTTTTTAAGAAAATAAAATCCCATCGTGTAACAAAATGTCCGTCGATTTTGCCTTGAGATTTAACTTCAGAATAAAATTTCTTCCATTAAAAGGAAGGAGGGAGAAAATACCTTATAGTCCAAGGAAATAAAAATTTTAAAGTTTGCTATTATTTTAAACGAGGAATAAAAAAAATATAATGGCTCTTCCCTTGCTGTTAACAAGCAGTATAAATAATAATATAAATAATAATAACTTAGTTTCTTTAAGAAAATAAAATCCAATCGTGTAACAAAATGTCCGTCGATTTTGCCTTGAGATTTAACTTCAGAATAAAATTTCTTCCATTAAAAGGAAGGAGGGAGAAAATACCTTATAGTCCAAGGAAATAAAAATTTTAAAGTTTGCTATTATTTTAAACGAGGAATAAAAAAATATAATTTCTCTTCCCTTGCTGTTAACAAGCAGTATAAATAATAATATAAATAATAATAACTTAGTTTTTTAAGAAAATAAAATCCCATCGTGTAACAAAATGTCCGTCGATTTTGCCTTGAGATTTAACTTCAGAGTAAAATTTCTTCCATTAAAAGGAAGGAGGGAGAAAATACCTTATAGTCCAAGGAAGGAAAAATTTTAAAGTTTGCTATTATTTTAAACGAGGAATAAAAAAATATAATGGCTCTTCCCTTCCTGTTAACAAGCAGTATATATAATAATATAAATAATAATAACTTAGTTTTTTTAAGAAAATAAAATCCAATCGTGTAACAAAATGTCCGTCGATTTTGCCTTGAGATTTAACTTCAGAATAAAATTTCTTCCATTAAAAGGAAGGAGGGAGAAAATATCTTATAGTCCAAGGAAGTAAAAATTTTAAAGTTTGCTATTATTTTAAACGAGGAATAAAAATATATAATGGCTCTTCCCTTGCTGTTAATAAGCAGTATAAATAATAATATAAATAATAATAACTTAGTTTTTTAAGAAAATAAAATCCCATCGTGTAACAAAATGTCCGTCGATTTTGCCTTGAGATTTAACTTCAGAATAAAATTTCTTCCATTAAAAGGAAGGAGGGAGAAAATACCTTATAGTCCAAGGAAATAAAAATTTTAAAGTTTGCTATTATTTTAAACGAGGAATAAAAAAAATATAATGGCTCTTCCCTTGCTGTTAACAAGCAGTATAAATAATAATATAAATAATAATAACTTAGTTTTTTTAAGAAAATAAAATCCAATCGTGTAACAAAATGTCCGTCGATTTTGCCTTGAGATTTAACTTCAGAATAAAATTTCTTCCATTAAAAGGAAGGAGGGAGAAAATACCTTATAGTCCAAGGAAGTAAAAATTTTAAAGTTTGCTATTATTTTAAACGAGGAATAAAAAAATATAATTTCTCTTCCCTTGCTGTTAACAAGCAGTATAAATAATAATATAAATAATAATAACTTAGTTTTTTAAGAAAATAAAATCCCATCGTGTAACAAAATGTCCGTCGATTTTGCCTTGAGATTTAACTTCAGAATAAAATTTCTTCCATTAAAAGGAAGGAGGGAGAAAATATCTTATAGTCCAAGGAAGTAAAAATTTTAAAGTTTGCTATTATTTTAAACGAGGAATAAAAAAAATATAATGGCTCTTCCCTTGCTGTTAACAAACAGTATAAATAATAATATAAATAATAATAACTTAGTTTTTTAAGAAAATAAAATCCCATCGTGTAACAAAATGTCCGTCGATTTTGCCTTGAGATTTAACTTAAGAATAAAATTTCTTCCATTAAAAGGAAGGAGGGAGAAAATACCTTATAGTCCAAGGAAATAAAAATTTTAAAGTTTGCTATTATTTGAAACGAGGAATAAAAAAAATATAATGGCTCTTCCCTTGCTGTTAACAAGCAGTATAAATAATAATATAAATAATAATAACTTATGAATAATTCTTTTAAGAAAATAAAAATCAATCGTGTAACAAAATATCCGTCGATTCTGCTTTGAGATTTAACTTCAGAATAAAATTTCTTCCATGAAAACGAAAAAGGGAGGAAATACCTTATAGTCCAAGGAAGTAAAAATTTTAAAGTTTGCTATTATTTGAAACGAGGAATAAAAAAAATATAATGGCTCTTCCCTTGCTGTTAACAAGCAGTATAAATAATAATATAAATAATAATAACTTAGTTTTTTAAGAAAATAAAATCCAATCGTGTAACAAAATGTCCGTCGATTTTGCCTTGAGATTTAACTTCAGAATAAAAATTCTTCCATTAAAAGGAAGGAGGGAGAAAATGCATTATAGTCCAAGGAAGTAAAAATTTTAAAGTTTGCTATTATTTTAAACGAGGAATAAAAATATATAATGGCTCTTCCCTTGCTGTTAATAAGCAGTATAAATAATAATATAAATAATAATAACTTAGTTTTTTTAGAAAATAAAATCCCATCGTGTAACAAAATGTCCGTCGATTTTGCCTTGAGATTTAACTTCAGAATAAAATTTCTTCCATTAAAAGGAAGGAGGGAGAAAATACCTCATAGTCCAAGGAAATAAAAATTTTAAAGTTTGCTATTATTTTAAACGAGGAATAAAAAAAATATAATGGCTCTTCCCTTGCTGTTAACAAGCAGTATAAATAATAATATAAATAATAATAACTTAGTTTTTTTAAGAAAATAAAATCCAATCGTGTAACAAAATGTCCGTCGATTTTGCCTTGAGATTTAACTTCAGAATAAAATTTCTTCCATTAAAAGGAAGGAGGGAGAAAATACCTTATAGTCCAAGGAAGTAAAAATTTTAAAGTTTGCTATTATTTTAAACGAGGAATAAAAAAAATATAATGGCTCTTCCCTTGCTGTTAACAAGCAGTATAAATAATAATATAAATAATAATAACTTAGTTTTTTTAAGAAAATAAAATCCAATCGTGTAACAAAATGTCCGTCGATTTTGCCTTGAGATTTAACTTCAGAATAAAATTTCTTCCATTAAATGGAAGGAGGGAGAAAATATCTTATAGTCCAAGGAAGTAAAAATTTTAAAGTTTGCTATTATTTTAAACGGGGAATAAAGAAAAATATAATGGCTCTTACTTTGCTGTTAAGAAGCAGTATAAATAATAATATAAATAATAATAACTTATGAATAATTCTTTTAAGAAAATAAAAATCAATCGTGTAACAAAATATCCGTCGATTCTGCTTTGAGATTTAACTTCAGAATAAAATTTCTTCCATGAAAACGAAAAAGGGAGGAAATACCTTATAGTCCAAGGAAGTAAAAATTTTAAAGTTTGCTATTATTTGAAACGAGGAATAAAAAAAATATAATGGCTCTTCCCTTGCTGTTAACAAGCAGTATAAATAATAATATAAATAATAATAACTTAGTTTTTTTAAGAAAATAAAATCCAATCGTGTAACAAAATGTCCGTCGATTTTGCCTTGAGATTTAACTTCAGAATAAAAATTCTTCCATTAAAAGGAAGGAGGGAGAAAATGCATTATAGTCCAAGGAAGTAAAAATTTTAAAGTTTGCTATTATTTTAAACGAGGAATAAAAATATATAATGGCTCTTCCCTTGCTGTTAATAAGCAGTATAAATAATAATATAAATAATAATAACTTAGTTTTTTAAGAAAATAAAATCCCATCGTGTAACAAAATGTCCGTCGATTTTGCCTTGAGATTTAACTTCAGAATAAAATTTCTTCCATTAAAAGGAAGGAGGGAGAAAATACCTTATAGTCCAAGGAAATAAAAATTTTAAAGTTTGCTATTATTTGAAACGAGGAATAAAAAAAAAACGCTCTTCCCTTGCTGTTAACAAGCAGTATAAATAATAATATAAATAATAATAACTTAGTTTTTTTAAGAAAATAAAATCCAATCGTGTAAGAAAATGTCCGTCGATTTTGCCTTGAGATTTAACTTCAGAATAAAATTTCTTCCATTAAAAGGAAGGAGGGAGAAAATGCCTTATAGTCCAAGGAAGTAAAAATTTTAAATTTTGCTATTATTTTAAACGAGGAATAAAAATATATAATGGCTCTTCCCTTGCTGTTAATAAGCAGTATAAATAATAATATAAATAATAATAACTTAGTTTTTTAAGAAAATAAAATCCCATCGTGTAACGAAATGTCCGTCGATTTTGCCTTGAGATTTAACTTCAGAATAAAATTTCTTCCATTAAAAGGAAGGAGGGAGAAAATGCCTTATAGTCCAAGGAAGTAAAAATTTTAAATTTTGCTATTATTTTAAACGAGGAATAAAAATATATAATGGCTCTTCCCTTGCTGTTAATAAGCAGTATAAATAATAATATAAATAATAATAACTTAGTTTTTTAAGAAAATAAAATCCCATCGTGTAACGAAATGTCCGTCGATTTTGCCTTGAGATTTAACTTCAGAATAAAATTTCTTCCATTAAAAGGAAGGAGGGAGAAAATACCTTATAGTCCAAGGAAGTAAAAATTTTAAAGTTTGCTATTATTTTAAACGAGGAATAAAAAAAATATAATGGCTCTTCCCTTGCTGTTAACAAGCAGTATAAATAATAATATAAATAATAATAACTTAGTTTTTTTAAGAAAATAAAATCCAATCGTGTAACAAAATGTCCGTCGATTTTGCCTTGAGATTTAAATTCAGAATAAAATTTCTTCCATTAAAAGGAAGGAGGGATAAAATACCTTATAGTCCAAGGAAGTAAAAATTTTAAAGTTTGCTATTATTTTAAACGAGGAATAAAAAAAATATAATGGCTCTTCCCTTGCTGTTAACAAGCAGTATAAATAATAATATAAATAATAATAACTTAGTTTTTTTAAGAAAATAAAATCCAATCGTGTAACAAAATGTCCGTCGATTTTGCCTTGAGATTTCACTTCAGAATAAAATTTCTTCCATTAAATGGAAGGAGGGAGAAAATATCTTATAGTCCAAGGAAGTAAAAATTTTAAAGTTTGCTATTATTTTAAACGGGGAATAAAGAAAAATATAATGGCTCTTACTTTGCTGTTAACAAGCAGTATAAATAATAATATAAATAATAATAACTTATGAATAATTCTTTTAAGAAAATAAAAATCAATCGTGTAACAAAATATCTGTCGATTCTGCTTTGAGATTTAACTTCAGAATAAAATTTCTTCCATGAAAACGAAAAAGGGAGGAAATACCTTATAGTCCAAGGAAGTAAAAATTTTAAAGTTTGCTATTATTTGAAACGAGGAATAAAAATATATAATGGCTCTTCCCTTGTTGTTAATAAGCAGTATAAATAATAATATAAATAATAATAACTTAGTTTTTAAGAGAATAAAATCCCATCGTGTAACAAAATGTCCGTCGATTTTGCCTTGAGATTTAAGTTCAGAATAAAATTTCTTCCATTAAAAGGAAGGAGGGAGAAAATACCTTATAGTCCAAGGAAATAAAAATTTTAAAGTTTGCTATTATTTTAAACGAGGAATAAAAATATATAATGGCTCTTCCCTTGTTGTTAATAAGCAGTATAAATAATAATATAAATAATAATAACTTAGTTTTTAAGAGAATAAAATCCCATCGTGTAACAAAATGTCCGTCGATTTTGCCTTGAGATATAAGTTCAGAATAAAATTTCTTCCATTAAAAGGAAGGAGGGAGAAAATACCTTATAGTCCAAGGAAATAAAAATTTTAAAGTTTGCTATTATTTTAAACGAGGAATAAAAATATATAATGGCTCTTCCCTTGTTGTTAACAAGCAGTATAAATAATAATATAAATAATAATAACTTAGTTTCTTTAAGAAAATAAAATCCAATCGTGTAACAAAATGTCCGTCGATTTTGCCTTGAGATTTAACTTCAGAATAAAATTTCTTCCATTAAAAGGAAGGAGGGAGAAAATACCTTATAGTCCAAGGAAGTAAAAATTTTAAAGTTTGCTATTATTTTAAACGAGGAATAAAAAAATATAATTTCTCTTCCCTTGCTGTTAACAAGCAGTATAAATAATAATATAAATAATAATAACTTAGTTTTTTAAGAAAATAAAATCCCATCGTGTAACAAAATGTCCGTCGATTTTGCCTTGAGATTTAACTTCAGAGTAAAATTTCTTCCATTAAAAGGAAGGAGGGAGAAAATACCTTATAGTCCAAGGAAGGAAAAATTTTAAAGTTTGCTATTATTTTAAACGAGGAATAAAAAAATATAATGGCTCTTCCCTTCCTGTTAACAAGCAGTATATATAATAATATAAATAATAATAACTTAGTTTTTTTAAGAAAATAAAATCCAATCGTGTAACAAAATGTCCGTCGATTTTGCCTTGAGATTTAACTTCAGAATAAAATTTCTTCCATTAAAAGGAAGGAGGGAGAAAATATCTTATAGTCCAAGGAAGTAAAAATTTTAAAGTTTGCTATTATTTTAAACGAGGAATAAAAATATATAATGGCTCTTCCCTTGCTGTTAATAAGCAGTATAAATAATAATATAAATAATAATAACTTAGTTTTTTAAGAAAATAAAATCCCATCGTGTAACAAAATGTCCGTCGATTTTGCCTTGAGATTTAACTTCAGAATAAAATTTCTTCCATTAAAAGGAAGGAGGGAGAAAATACCTTATAGTCCAAGGAAATAAAAATTTTAAAGTTTGCTATTATTTTAAACGAGGAATAAAAAAAATATAATGGCTCTTCCCTTGCTGTTAACAAGCAGTATAAATAATAATATAAATAATAATAACTTAGTTTTTTTAAGAAAATAAAATCCAATCGTGTAACAAAATGTCCGTCGATTTTGCCTTGAGATTTAACTTCAGAATAAAATTTCTTCCATTAAAAGGAAGGAGGGAGAAAATACCTTATAGTCCAAGGAAGTAAAAATTTTAAAGTTTGCTATTATTTTAAACGAGGAATAAAAAAATATAATTTCTCTTCCCTTGCTGTTAACAAGCAGTATAAATAATAATATAAATAATAATAACTTAGTTTTTTAAGAAAATAAAATCCCATCGTGTAACAAAATGTCCGTCGATTTTGCCTTGAGATTTAACTTCAGAATAAAATTTCTTCCATTAAAAGGAAGGAGGGAGAAAATATCTTATAGTCCAAGGAAGTAAAAATTTTAAAGTTTGCTATTATTTTAAACGAGGAATAAAAAAAATATAATGGCTCTTCCCTTGCTGTTAACAAACAGTATAAATAATAATATAAATAATAATAACTTAGTTTTTTAAGAAAATAAAATCCCATCGTGTAACAAAATGTCCGTCGATTTTGCCTTGAGATTTAACTTAAGAATAAAATTTCTTCCATTAAAAGGAAGGAGGGAGAAAATACCTTATAGTCCAAGGAAATAAAATTTTTAAAGTTTGCTATTATTTGAAACGAGGAATAAAAAAAATATAATGGCTCTTCCCTTGCTGTTAACAAGCAGTATAAATAATAATATAAATAATAATAACTTATGAATAATTCTTTTAAGAAAATAAAAATCAATCGTGTAACAAAATATCCGTCGATTCTGCTTTGAGATTTAACTTCAGAATAAAATTTCTTCCATGAAAACGAAAAAGGGAGGAAATACCTTATAGTCCAAGGAAGTAAAAATTTTAAAGTTTGCTATTATTTGAAACGAGGAATAAAAAAAACATAATGGCTCTTCCCTTGCTGTTAACAAGCAGTATAAATAATAATATAAATAATAATAACTTAGTTTTTTTAAGAAAATAAAATCCAATCGTGTAACAAAATGTCCGTCGATTTTGCCTTGAGATTTAACTTCAGAATAAAAATTCTTCCTTTAAAAGGAAGGAGGGAGAAAATGCATTATAGTCCAAGGAAGTAAAAATTTTAAAGTTTGCTATTATTTTAAACGAGGAATAAAAATATATAATGGCTCTTCCCTTGCTGTTAATAAGCAGTATAAATAATAATATAAATAATAATAACTTAGTTTTTTTAGAAAATAAAATCCCATCGTGTAACAAAATGTCCGTCGATTTTGCCTTGAGATTTAACTTCAGAATAAAATTTCTTCCATTAAAAGGAAGGAGGGAGAAAATACCTCATAGTCCAAGGAAATAAAAATTTTAAAGTTTGCTATTATTTTAAACGAGGAATAAAAAAATATAATGGCTCTTCCCTTGCTGTTAACAAGCAGTATAAATAATAATATAAATAATAATAACTTAGTTTTTTTAAGAAAATAAAATCCAATCGTGTAACAAAATGTCCGTCGATTTTGCCTTGAGATTTAACTTCAGAATAAAATTTCTTCCATTAAAAGGAAGGAGGGAGAAAATACCTTATAGTCCAAGGAAGTAAAAATTTTAAAGTTTGCTATTATTTTAAACGAGGAATAAAAAAAATATAATGGCTCTTCCCTTGCTGTTAACAAGCAGTATAAATAATAATATAAATAATAATAACTTAGTTTTTTTAAGAAAATAAAATCCAATCGTGTAACAAAATGTCCGTCGATTTTGCCTTGAGATTTAACTTCAGAATAAAATTTCTTCCATTAAATGGAAGGAGGGAGAAAATATCTTATAGTCCAAGGAAGTAAAAATTTTAAAGTTTGCTATTATTTTAAACGGGGAATAAAGAAAAATATAATGGCTCTTACTTTGCTGTTAAGAAGCAGTATAAATAATAATATAAATAATAATAACTTATGAATAATTCTTTTAAGAAAATAAAAATCAATCGTGTAACAAAATATCCGTCGATTCTGCTTTGAGATTTAACTTCAGAATAAAATTTCTTCCATGAAAACGAAAAAGGGAGGAAATACCTTATAGTCCAAGGAAGTAAAAATTTTAAAGTTTGCTATTATTTGAAACGAGGAATAAAAAAAATATAATGGCTCTTCCCTTGCTGTTAACAAGCAGTATAAATAATAATATAAATAATAATAACTTAGTTTTTTTAAGAAAATAAAATCCAATCGTGTAACAAAATGTCCGTCGATTTTGCCTTGAGATTTAACTTCAGAATAAAAATTCTTCCATTAAAAGGAAGGAGGGAGAAAATGCATTATAGTCCAAGGAAGTAAAAATTTTAAAGTTTGCTATTATTTTAAACGAGGAATAAAAATATATAATGGCTCTTCCCTTGCTGTTAATAAGCAGTATAAATAATAATATAAATAATAATAACTTAGTTTTTTAAGAAAATAAAATCCCATCGTGTAACAAAATGTCCGTCGATTTTGCCTTGAGATTTAACTTCAGAATAAAATTTCTTCCATTAAAAGGAAGGAGGGAGAAAATACCTTATAGTCCAAGGAAATAAAAATTTTAAAGTTTGCTATTATTTGAAACGAGGAATAAAAAAAAAACGCTCTTCCCTTGCTGTTAACAAGCAGTATAAATAATAATATAAATAATAATAACTTAGTTTTTTTAAGAAAATAAAATCCAATCGTGTAAGAAAATGTCCGTCGATTTTGCCTTGAGATTTAACTTCAGAATAAAATTTCTTCCATTAAAAGGAAGGAGGGAGAAAATGCCTTATAGTCCAAGGAAGTAAAAATTTTAAATTTTGCTATTATTTTAAACGAGGAATAAAAATATATAATGGCTCTTCCCTTGCTGTTAATAAGCAGTATAAATAATAATATAAATAATAATAACTTAGTTTTTTAAGAAAATAAAATCCCATCGTGTAACGAAATGTCCGTCGATTTTGCCTTGAGATTTAACTTCAGAATAAAATTTCTTCCATTAAAAGGAAGGAGGGAGAAAATGCCTTATAGTCCAAGGAAGTAAAAATTTTAAATTTTGCTATTATTTTAAACGAGGAATAAAAATATATAATGGCTCTTCCCTTGCTGTTAATAAGCAGTATAAATAATAATATAAATAATAATAACTTAGTTTTTTAAGAAAATAAAATCCCATCGTGTAACGAAATGTCCGTCGATTTTGCCTTGAGATTTAACTTCAGAATAAAATTTCTTCCATTAAAAGGAAGGAGGGAGAAAATACCTTATAGTCCAAGGAAGTAAAAATTTTAAAGTTTGCTATTATTTTAAACGAGGAATAAAACAAATATAATGGCTCTTCCCTTGCTGTTAACAAGCAGTATAAATAATAATATAAATAATAATAACTTAGTTTTTTTAAGAAAATAAAATCCAATCGTGTAACAAAATGTCCGTCGATTTTGCCTTGAGATTTAACTTCAGAATAAAATTTCTTCCATTAAATGGAAGGAGGGAGAAAATATCTTATAGTCCAAGGAAGTAAAAATTTTAAAGTTTGCTATTATTTTAAACGGGGAATAAAGAAAAATATAATGGCTCTTACTTTGCTGTTAACAAGCAGTATAAATAATAATATAAATAATAATAACTTATGAATAATTCTTTTAAGAAAATAAAAATCAATCGTGTAACAAAATATCTGTCGATTCTGCTTTGAGATTTAACTTCAGAATAAAATTTCTTCCATGAAAACGAAAAAGGGAGGAAATACCTTATAGTCCAAGGAAGTAAAAATTTTAAAGTTTGCTATTATTTGAAACGAGGAATAAAAATATATAATGGCTCTTCCCTTGTTGTTAATAAGCAGTATAAATAATAATATAAATAATAATAACTTAGTTTTTAAGAGAATAAAATCCCATCGTGTAACAAAATGTCCGTCGATTTTGCCTTGAGATTTAAGTTCAGAATAAAATTTCTTCCATTAAAAGGAAGGAGGGAGAAAATACCTTATAGTCCAAGGAAATAAAAATTTTAAAGTTTGCTATTATTTTAAACGAGGAATAAAAATATATAATGGCTCTTCCCTTGTTGTTAATAAGCAGTATAAATAATAATATAAATAATAATAACTTAGTTTTTAAGAGAATAAAATCCCATCGTGTAACAAAATGTCCGTCGATTTTGCCTTGAGATTTAAGTTCAGAATAAAATTTCTTCCATTAAAAGGAAGGAGGGAGAAAATACCTTATAGTCCAAGGAAATAAAAATTTTAAAGTTTGCTATTATTTTAAACGAGGAATAAAAAAAATATAATGGCTCTTCCCTTGCTGTTAACAAGCAGTATAAATAATAATATAAATAATAATAACTTAGTATTTTAAGAAAATAAAATCCAATCGTGTAACAAAATGTCCGTCGATTTTGCCTTGAGATTTAACTTCAGAATATAATTTCTTCCATTAAAAGGAAGGAGGGAGAAAATGCCTTATAGTCCAAGGAAGTAAAAATTTTAAAGTTTGCTATTATTTTAAACGAGGAATAAAAATATATAATGGCTCTTCCCTTGTTGTTAATAAGCAGTATAAATAATAATATAAATAATAATAACTTAGTTTTTAAGAGAATAAAATCCCATCGTGTAACAAAATGTCCGTCGATTTTGCCTTGAGATTTAAGTTCAGAATAAAATTTCTTCCATTAAAAGGAAGGAGGGAGAAAATACCTTATAGTCCAAGGAAATAAAAATTTTAAAGTTTGCTATTATTTTAAACGAGGAATAAAAAAAATATAATGGCTCTTCCCTTGCTGTTAACAAGCAGTATAAATAATAATATAAATAATAATAACTTAGTTTTTTTAAGAAAATAAAATCCAATCGTGTAACAAAATGTCCGTCGATTTTGCCTTGAGATTTAACTTCAGAATAAAATTTCTTCCATTAAAAGGAAGGAGGGAGAAAATACCTTATAGTCCAAGGAAGTAAAAATTTTAAAGTTTGCTATTATTTTAAACGAGGAATAAAAAAATATAATTTCTCTTCCCTTGCTGTTAACAAGCAGTATAAATAATAATATAAATAATAATAACTTAGTTTTTTAAGAAAATAAAATCCCATCGTGTAACAAAATGTCCGTCGATTTTGCCTTGAGATTTAACTTCAGAGTAAAATTTCTTCCATTAAAAGGAAGGAGGGAGAAAATACCTTATAGTCCAAGGAAGTAAAAATTTTAAAGTTTGCTATTATTTTAAACGAGGAATAAAAAAAATATAATGGCTCTTCCCTTCCTGTTAACAAGCAGTATATATAATAATATAAATAATAAGAACTTATGAATAATTCTTTTAAGAAAATAAAAATCAATCGTGTAACAAAATATCCGTCGATTCTGCTTTGAGATTTAACTTCAGAATAAAATTTCTTCCATTAAAACGAAAAAGGGAGGAAATACCTTATAGTCCAAGGAAGTAAAAATTTTAAAGTTTGCTATTATTTGAAACGAGGAATAAAAAAAATATAATGGCTCTTCCCTTGCTGTTAACAAGCAGTATAAATAATAATATAAATAATAATAACTTAGTTTTTTTAAGAAAATAAAATCCAATCGTGTAACAAAATGTCCGTCGATTTTGCCTTGAGATTTAACTTCAGAATAAAATTTCTTCCATTAAAAGGAAGGAGGGAGAAAATGCCTTATAGTCCAAGGAAGTAAAAAGTTTAAAGTTTGCTATTATTTTAAACGAGGAATAAAAAAATATAATTTCTCTTCCCTTGCTGTTAACAAGGAGTATAAATAATAATATAAATAATAATAACTTAGTATTTTAAGAAAATAAAATCCAATCGTGTAACAAAATGTCCGTCGATTTTGCCTTGAGATTTAATTTCAGAATAAAATTTCTTCCATTAAAAGGAAGGAGGGAGAAAATACCTTATAGTCCAAGGAAATAAAAATTTTAAAGTTTGCTATTATTTGAAACGAGGAATAAAGAAAAATATAATGGCTCTTACTTTGCTGTTAACAAGCAGTATAAATAATAATATAAATAATAATAACTTATGAATAATTCTTTTAAGAAAATAAAAATCAATCGTGTAACAAAATATCCGTCGCATCTGCTTTGAGATTTAACTTCAGAATAAAATTTCTTCCATTAAAACGAAAAAGGGAGGAAATACCTTATAGTCCAAGGAAGTAAAAATTTTAAAGTTTGCTATTATTTGAAACGAGGAATAAAAAAAATATAATGGCTCTTCCCTTGCTGTTAACAAGCAGTATAAATAATAATATAAATAATAATAACTTAGTTTTTTTAAGAAAATAAAATCCAATCGTGTAACAAAATGTCCGTCGATTTTGCCTTGAGATTTAACTTCAGAATAAAATTTCTTCCATTAAAAGGAAGGAGGGAGAAAATGCCTTATAGTCCAAGGAAGTAAAAATTTTAAAGTTTGCTATTATTTTAAACGAGGAATAAAAATATATAATGGCTCTTCCCTTGCTGTTAATAAGCAGTATAAATAATAATATAAATAATAATAACTTAGTTTTTTAAGAAAATAAAATCCCATCGTATAACAAAATGTCCGTCGATATTGCCTTGAGATTTAATTTCAGAATAAAATTTCTTCCATTAAAAGGAAGGAGGGAGAAAATACCTTATAGTCCAAGGAAATAAAAATTTTAAAGTTTGCTATTATTTGAAACGAGGAATAAAAAAAATATAATGGCTCTTCCCTTGCTGTTAACAAGCAGTATAAATAATAATATAAATAATAATAACTTAGTTTTTTTAAGAAAATAAAATCCAATCGTGTAACAAAATGTCCGTCGATTTTGCCTTGAGATTTAACTTCAGAATAAAATTTCTTCCATTAAATGGAAGGAGGGAGAAAATATCTTATAGTCCAAGGAAGTAAAAATTTTAAAGTTTGCTATTATTTTAAACGGGGAATAAAGAAAAATATAATGGCTCTTACTTTGCTGTTAACAAGCAGTATAAATAATAATATAAATAATAATAACTTATGAATAATTCTTTTAAGAAAATAAAAATCAATCGTGTAACAAAATATCTGTCGATTCTGCTTTGAGATTTAACTTCAGAATAAAATTTCTTCCATGAAAACGAAAAAGGGAGGAAATACCTTATAGTCCAAGGAAGTAAAAATTTTAAAGTTTGCTATTATTTGAAACGAGGAATAAAAATATATAATGGCTCTTCCCTTGTTGTTAATAAGCAGTATAAATAATAATATAAATAATAATAACTTAGTTTTTAAGAGAATAAAATCCCATCGTGTAACAAAATGTCCGTCGATTTTGCCTTGAGATATAAGTTCAGAATAAAATTTCTTCCATTAAAAGGAAGGAGGGAGAAAATACCTTATAGTCCAAGGAAATAAAAATTTTAAAGTTTGCTATTATTTTAAACGAGGAATAAAAATATATAATGGCTCTTCCCTTGTTGTTAACAAGCAGTATAAATAATAATATAAATAATAATAACTTAGTTTCTTTAAGAAAATAAAATCCAATCGTGTAACAAAATGTCCGTCGATTTTGCCTTGAGATTTAACTTCAGAATAAAATTTCTTCCATTAAAAGGAAGGAGGGAGAAAATACCTTATAGTCCAAGGAAGTAAAAATTTTAAAGTTTGCTATTATTTTAAACGAGGAATAAAAAAATATAATTTCTCTTCCCTTGCTGTTAACAAGCAGTATAAATAATAATATAAATAATAATAACTTAGTTTTTTAAGAAAATAAAATCCCATCGTGTAACAAAATGTCCGTCGATTTTGCCTTGAGATTTAACTTAAGAATAAAATTTCTTCCATTAAAAGGAAGGAGGGAGAAAATACCTTATAGTCCAAGGAAATAAAAATTTTAAAGTTTGCTATTATTTGAAACGAGGAATAAAAAAAATATAATGGCTCTTCCCTTGCTGTTAACAAGCAGTATAAATAATAATATAAATAATAATAACTTATGAATAATTCTTTTAAGAAAATAAAAATCAATCGTGTAACAAAATATCCGTCGATTCTGCTTTGAGATTTAACTTCAGAATAAAATTTCTTCCATGAAAACGAAAAAGGGAGGAAATACCTTATAGTCCAAGGAAGTAAAAATTTTAAAGTTTGCTATTATTTGAAACGAGGAATAAAAAAAATATAATGGCTCTTCCCTTGCTGTTAACAAGCAGTATAAATAATAATATAAATAATAATAACTTAGTTTTTTTAAGAAAATAAAATCCAATCGTGTAACAAAATGTCCGTCGATTTTGCCTTGAGATTTAACTTCAGAATAAAAATTCTTCCATTAAAAGGAAGGAGGGAGAAAATGCATTATAGTCCAAGGAAGTAAAAATTTTAAAGTTTGCTATTATTTTAAACGAGGAATAAAAATATATAATGGCTCTTCCCTTGCTGTTAATAAGCAGTATAAATAATAATATAAATAATAATAACTTAGTTTTTTTAGAAAATAAAATCCCATCGTGTAACAAAATGTCCGTCGATTTTGCCTTGAGATTTAACTTCAGAATAAAATTTCTTCCATTAAAAGGAAGGAGGGAGAAAATACCTCATAGTCCAAGGAAATAAAAATTTTAAAGTTTGCTATTATTTTAAACGAGGAATAAAAAAAATATAATGGCTCTTCCCTTGCTGTTAACAAGCAGTATAAATAATAATATAAATAATAATAACTTAGTTTTTTTAAGAAAATAAAATCCAATCGTGTAACAAAATGTCCGTCGATTTTGCCTTGAGATTTAACTTCAGAATAAAATTTCTTCCATTAAAAGGAAGGAGGGAGAAAATACCTTATAGTCCAAGGAAGTAAAAATTTTAAAGTTTGCTATTATTTTAAACGAGGAATAAAAAAAATATAATGGCTCTTCCCTTGCTGTTAACAAGCAGTATAAATAATAATATAAATAATAATAACTTAGTTTTTTTAAGAAAATAAAATCCAATCGTGTAACAAAATGTCCGTCGATTTTGCCTTGAGATTTAACTTCAGAATAAAATTTCTTCCATTAAATGGAAGGAGGGAGAAAATATCTTATAGTCCAAGGAAGTAAAAATTTTAAAGTTTGCTATTATTTTAAACGGGGAATAAAGAAAAATATAATGGCTCTTACTTTGCTGTTAAGAAGCAGTATAAATAATAATATAAATAATAATAACTTATGAATAATTCTTTTAAGAAAATAAAAATCAATCGTGTAACAAAATATCCGTCGATTTTGCCTTGAGATTTAACTTCAGAATAAAATTTCTTCCATTAAAAGGAAGGAGGGAGAAAATACCTTATAGTCCAAGGAAGTAAAAATTTTAAAGTTTGCTATTATTTTAAACGAGGAATAAAAAAATATAATGGCTCTTCCCTTCCTGTTAACAAGCAGTA
The DNA here is from genome assembly GCF_044657685.1 of Stegodyphus dumicola. Classification (NCBI taxonomy): domain Eukaryota; kingdom Metazoa; phylum Arthropoda; class Arachnida; order Araneae; family Eresidae; genus Stegodyphus; species Stegodyphus dumicola. The sequence goes on along the minus strand of NC_140776.1, from coordinate 178,983,525 downwards.
TATATAATAATATAAATAATAATAACTTAGTTTTTTTAAGAAAATAAAATCCAATCGTGTAACAAAATGTCCGTCGATTTTGCCTTGAGATTTAACTTCAGAATAAAATTTCTTCCATTAAAAGGAAGGAGGGAGAAAATATCTTATAGTCCAAGGAAGTAAAAATTTTAAAGTTTGCTATTATTTTAAACGAGGAATAAAAATATATAATGGCTCTTCCCTTGCTGTTAATAAGCAGTATAAATAATAATATAAATAATAATAACTTAGTTTTTTAAGAAAATAAAATCCCATCGTGTAACAAAATGTCCGTCGATTTTGCCTTGAGATTTAACTTCAGAATAAAATTTCTTCCATTAAAAGGAAGGAGGGAGAAAATACCTTATAGTCCAAGGAAATAAAAATTTTAAAGTTTGCTATTATTTTAAACGAGGGATAAAAAAAATATAATGGCTCTTCCCTTGCTGTTAACAAGCAGTATAAATAATAATATAAATAATAATAACTTAGTTTTTTTAAGAAAATAAAATCCAATCGTGTAACAAAATGTCCGTCGATTTTGCCTTGAGATTTAACTTCAGAATAAAATTTCTTCCATTAAAAGGAAGGAGGGAGAAAATATCTTATAGTCCAAGGAAGTAAAAATTTTAAAGTTTGCTATTATTTTAAACGAGGAATAAAAAATATATAATGGCTCTTCCCTTGCTGTTAACAAACAGTATAAATAATAATATAAATAATAATAACTTAGTTTTTTAAGAAAATAAAATCCCATCGTGTAACAAAATGTCCGTCGATTTTGCCTTGAGATTTAACTTCAGAATAAAATTTCTTCCATTAAAAGGAAGGAGGGAGAAAATGCATTATAGTCCAAGGAAATAAAAATTTTAAAGTTTGCTATTATTTGAAACGAGGAATAAAAAAAAACGCTCTTCCCTTGCTGTTAACAAGCAGTATAAATAATAATATAAATAATAATAACTTAGTTTTTTTAAGAAAATAAAATCCAATCGTGTAAGAAAATGTCCGTCGATTTTGCCTTGAGATTTAACTTCAGAATAAAATTTCTTCCATTAAAAGGAAGGAGGGAGAAAATGCCTTATAGTCCAAGGAAGTAAAAATTTTAAATTTTGCTATTATTTTAAACGAGGAATAAAAATATATAATGGCTCTTCCCTTGCTGTTAATAAGCAGTATAAATAATAATATAAATAATAATAACTTAGTTTTTTAAGAAAATAAAATCCCATCGTGTAACGAAATGTCCGTCGATTTTGCCTTGAGATTTAACTTCAGAATAAAATTTCTTCCATTAAAAGGAAGGAGGGAGAAAATGCCTTATAGTCCAAGGAAGTAAAAATTTTAAATTTTGCTATTATTTTAAACGAGGAATAAAAATATATAATGGCTCTTCCCTTGCTGTTAATAAGCAGTATAAATAATAATATAAATAATAATAACTTAGTTTTTTAAGAAAATAAAATCCCATCGTGTAACGAAATGTCCGTCGATTTTGCCTTGAGATTTAAATTCAGAATAAAATTTCTTCCATTAAAAGGAAGGAGGGATAAAATACCTTATAGTCCAAGGAAGTAAAAATTTTAAAGTTTGCTATTATTTTAAACGAGGAATAAAAAAAATATAATGGCTCTTCCCTTGCTGTTAACAAGCAGTATAAATAATAATATAAATAATAATAACTTAGTTTTTTTAAGAAAATAAAATCCAATCGTGTAACAAAATGTCCGTCGATTTTGCCTTGAGATTTAACTTCAGAATAAAATTTCTTCCATTAAATGGAAGGAGGGAGAAAATATCTTATAGTCCAAGGAAGTAAAAATTTTAAAGTTTGCTATTATTTTAAACGGGGAATAAAGAAAAATATAATGGCTCTTACTTTGCTGTTAACAAGCAGTATAAATAATAATATAAATAATAATAACTTATGAATAATTCTTTTAAGAAAATAAAAATCAATCGTGTAACAAAATATCTGTCGATTCTGCTTTGAGATTTAACTTCAGAATAAAATTTCTTCCATGAAAACGAAAAAGGGAGGAAATACCTTATAGTCCAAGGAAGTAAAAATTTTAAAGTTTGCTATTATTTGAAACGAGGAATAAAAATATATAATGGCTCTTCCCTTGTTGTTAATAAGCAGTATAAATAATAATATAAATAATAATAACTTAGTTTTTAAGAGAATAAAATCCCATCGTGTAACAAAATGTCCGTCGATTTTGCCTTGAGATTTAAGTTCAGAATAAAATTTCTTCCATTAAAAGGAAGGAGGGAGAAAATACCTTATAGTCCAAGGAAATAAAAATTTTAAAGTTTGCTATTATTTTAAACGAGGAATAAAAATATATAATGGCTCTTCCCTTGTTGTTAATAAGCAGTATAAATAATAATATAAATAATAATAACTTAGTTTTTAAGAGAATAAAATCCCATCGTGTAACAAAATGTCCGTCGATTTTGCCTTGAGATTTAAGTTCAGAATAAAATTTCTTCCATTAAAAGGAAGGAGGGAGAAAATACCTTATAGTCCAAGGAAATAAAAATTTTAAAGTTTGCTATTATTTTAAACGAGGAATAAAAAAAATATAATGGCTCTTCCCTTGCTGTTAACAAGCAGTATAAATAATAATATAAATAATAATAACTTAGTATTTTAAGAAAATAAAATCCAATCGTGTAACAAAATGTCCGTCGATTTTGCCTTGAGATTTAACTTCAGAATATAATTTCTTCCATTAAAAGGAAGGAGGGAGAAAATGCCTTATAGTCCAAGGAAGTAAAAATTTTAAAGTTTGCTATTATTTTAAACGAGGAATAAAAATATATAATGGCTCTTCCCTTGTTGTTAATAAGCAGTATAAATAATAATATAAATAATAATAACTTAGTTTTTAAGAGAATAAAATCCCATCGTGTAACAAAATGTCCGTCGATTTTGCCTTGAGATTTAAGTTCAGAATAAAATTTCTTCCATTAAAAGGAAGGAGGGAGAAAATACCTTATAGTCCAAGGAAATAAAAATTTTAAAGTTTGCTATTATTTTAAACGAGGAATAAAAAAAATATAATGGCTCTTCCCTTGCTGTTAACAAGCAGTATAAATAATAATATAAATAATAATAACTTAGTTTTTTTAAGAAAATAAAATCCAATCGTGTAACAAAATGTCCGTCGATTTTGCCTTGAGATTTAACTTCAGAATAAAATTTCTTCCATTAAAAGGAAGGAGGGAGAAAATACCTTATAGTCCAAGGAAGTAAAAATTTTAAAGTTTGCTATTATTTTAAACGAGGAATAAAAAAATATAATTTCTCTTCCCTTGCTGTTAACAAGCAGTATAAATAATAATATAAATAATAATAACTTAGTTTTTTAAGAAAATAAAATCCCATCGTGTAACAAAATGTCCGTCGATTTTGCCTTGAGATTTAACTTCAGAGTAAAATTTCTTCCATTAAAAGGAAGGAGGGAGAAAATACCTTATAGTCCAAGGAAGTAAAAATTTTAAAGTTTGCTATTATTTTAAACGAGGAATAAAAAAAATATAATGGCTCTTCCCTTCCTGTTAACAAGCAGTATATATAATAATATAAATAATAAGAACTTATGAATAATTCTTTTAAGAAAATAAAAATCAATCGTGTAACAAAATATCCGTCGATTCTGCTTTGAGATTTAACTTCAGAATAAAATTTCTTCCATTAAAACGAAAAAGGGAGGAAATACCTTATAGTCCAAGGAAGTAAAAATTTTAAAGTTTGCTATTATTTGAAACGAGGAATAAAAAAAATATAATGGCTCTTCCCTTGCTGTTAACAAGCAGTATAAATAATAATATAAATAATAATAACTTAGTTTTTTTAAGAAAATAAAATCCAATCGTGTAACAAAATGTCCGTCGATTTTGCCTTGAGATTTAACTTCAGAATAAAATTTCTTCCATTAAAAGGAAGGAGGGAGAAAATGCCTTATAGTCCAAGGAAGTAAAAAGTTTAAAGTTTGCTATTATTTTAAACGAGGAATAAAAAATATAATTTCTCTTCCCTTGCTGTTAACAAGCAGTATAAATAATAATATAAATAATAATAACTTAGTATTTTAAGAAAATAAAATCCAATCGTGTAACAAAATGTCCGTCGATTTTGCCTTGAGATTTAACTTCAGAATAAAATTTCTTCCATTAAAAGGAAGGAGGGAGAAAATGCCTTATAGTCCAAGGAAGTAAAAATTTTAAAGTTTGCTATTATTTTAAACGAGGAATAAAAATATATAATGGCTCTTCCCTTGTTGTTAATAAGCAGTATAAATAATAATATAAATAATAATAACTTAGTTTTTAAGAGAATAAAATCCCATCGTGTAACAAAATGTCCGTCGATTTTGCCTTGAGATTTAAGTTCAGAATAAAATTTCTTCCATTAAAAGGAAGGAGGGAGAAAATACCTTATAGTCCAAGGAAATAAAAATTTTAAAGTTTGCTATTATTTTAAACGAGGAATAAAAAAAATATAATGGCTCTTCCCTTGCTGTTAACAAGCAGTATAAATAATAATATAAATAATAATAACTTAGTTTTTTTAAGAAAATAAAATCCAATCGTGTAACAAAATGTCCGTCGATTTTGCCTTGAGATTTAACTTCAGAATAAAATTTCTTCCATTAAAAGGAAGGAGGGAGAGAATACCTTATAGTCCAAGGAAGTAAAAATTTTAAAGTTTGCTATTATTTTAAACGAGGAATAAAAAAATATAATTTCTCTTCCCTTGCTGTTAACAAGCAGTATAAATAATAATATAAATAATAATAACTTAGTTTTTTAAGAAAATAAAATCCCATCGTGTAACAAAATGTCCGTCGATTTTGCCTTGAGATTTAACTTCAGAATAAAATTTCCTCCATTAAAAGGAAGGAGGGAGAAAATATCTTATAGTCCAAGGAAGTAAAAATTTTAAAGTTTGCTATTATTTTAAACGAGGAATAAAAAAAATATAATGGCTCTTCCCTTGCTGTTAACAAGCAGTATAAATAATAATATAAATAATAATAACTTATGAATAATTCTTTTAAGAAAATAAAAATCAATCGTGTAACAAAATATCCGTCGATTCTGCTTTGAGATTTAACTTCAGAATAAAATTTCTTCCATGAAAACGAAAAAGGGAGGAAATACCTTATAGTCCAAGGAAGTAAAAATTTTAAAGTTTGCTATTATTTGAAACGAGGAATAAAAAAAATATAATGGCTCTTCCCTTGCTGTTAACAAGCAGTATAAATAATAATATAAATAATAATAACTTAGTTTTTTTAAGAAAATAAAATCCAATCGTGTAACAAAATGTCCGTCGATTTTGCCTTGAGATTTAACTTCAGAATAAAAATTCTTCCATTAAAAGGAAGGAGGGAGAAAATGCATTATAGTCCAAGGAAGTAAAAATTTTAAAGTTTGCTATTATTTTAAACGAGGAATAAAAATATATAATGGCTCTTCCCTTGCTGTTAATAAGCAGTATAAATAATAATATAAATAATAATAACTTAGTTTTTTTAGAAAATAAAATCCCATCGTGTAACAAAATGTCCGTCGATTTTGCCTTGAGATTTAACTTCAGAATAAAATTTCTTCCATTAAAAGGAAGGAGGGAGAAAATACCTCATAGTCCAAGGAAATAAAAATTTTAAAGTTTGCTATTATTTTAAACGAGGAATAAAAAAAATATAATGGCTCTTCCCTTGCTGTTAACAAGCAGTATAAATAATAATATAAATAATAATAACTTAGTTTTTTTAAGAAAATAAAATCCAATCGTGTAACAAAATGTCCGTCGATTTTGCCTTGAGATTTAACTTCAGAATAAAATTTCTTCCATTAAAAGGAAGGAGGGAGAAAATACCTTATAGTCCAAGGAAGTAAAAATTTTAAAGTTTGCTATTATTTTAAACGAGGAATAAAAAAAATATAATGGCTCTTCCCTTGCTGTTAACAAGCAGTATAAATAATAATATAAATAATAATAACTTAGTTTTTTTAAGAAAATAAAATCCAATCGTGTAACAAAATGTCCGTCGATTTTGCCTTGAGATTTAACTTCAGAATAAAATTTCTTCCATTAAATGGAAGGAGGGAGAAAATATCTTATAGTCCAAGGAAGTAAAAATTTTAAAGTTTGCTATTATTTTAAACGGGGAATAAAGAAAAATATAATGGCTCTTACTTTGCTGTTAAGAAGCAGTATAAATAATAATATAAATAATAATAACTTATGAATAATTCTTTTAAGAAAATAAAAATCAATCGTGTAACAAAATATCCGTCGATTTTGCCTTGAGATTTAACTTCAGAATAAAATTTCTTCCATTAAAAGGAAGGAGGGAGAAAATACCTTATAGTCCAAGGAAGTAAAAATTTTAAAGTTTGCTATTATTTTAAACGAGGAATAAAAAAATATAATGGCTCTTCCCTTCCTGTTAACAAGCAGTATATATAATAATATAAATAATAATAACTTAGTTTTTTTAAGAAAATAAAATCCAATCGTGTAACAAAATGTCCGTCGATTTTGCCTTGAGATTTAACTTCAGAATAAAATTTCTTCCATTAAAAGGAAGGAGGGAGAAAATATCTTATAGTCCAAGGAAGTAAAAATTTTAAAGTTTGCTATTATTTTAAACGAGGAATAAAAATATATAATGGCTCTTCCCTTGCTGTTAATAAGCAGTATAAATAATAATATAAATAATAATAACTTAGTTTTTTAAGAAAATAAAATCCCATCGTGTAACAAAATGTCCGTCGATTTTGCCTTGAGATTTAACTTCAGAATAAAATTTCTTCCATTAAAAGGAAGGAGGGAGAAAATACCTTATAGTCCAAGGAAATAAAAATTTTAAAGTTTGCTATTATTTTAAACGAGGGATAAAAAAAATATAATGGCTCTTCCCTTGCTGTTAACAAGCAGTATAAATAATAATATAAATAATAATAACTTAGTTTTTTTAAGAAAATAAAATCCAATCGTGTAACAAAATGTCCGTCGATTTTGCCTTGAGATTTAACTTCAGAATAAAATTTCTTCCATTAAAAGGAAGGAGGGAGAAAATATCTTATAGTCCAAGGAAGTAAAAATTTTAAAGTTTGCTATTATTTTAAACGAGGAATAAAAAATATATAATGGCTCTTCCCTTGCTGTTAACAAACAGTATAAATAATAATATAAATAATAATAACTTAGTTTTTTAAGAAAATAAAATCCCATCGTGTAACAAAATGTCCGTCGATTTTGCCTTGAGATTTAACTTCAGAATAAAATTTCTTCCATTAAAAGGAAGGAGGGAGAAAATGCATTATAGTCCAAGGAAATAAAAATTTTAAAGTTTGCTATTATTTGAAACGAGGAATAAAAAAAAACGCTCTTCCCTTGCTGTTAACAAGCAGTATAAATAATAATATAAATAATAATAACTTAGTTTTTTTAAGAAAATAAAATCCAATCGTGTAAGAAAATGTCCGTCGATTTTGCCTTGAGATTTAACTTCAGAATAAAATTTCTTCCATTAAAAGGAAGGAGGGAGAAAATGCCTTATAGTCCAAGGAAGTAAAAATTTTAAATTTTGCTATTATTTTAAACGAGGAATAAAAATATATAATGGCTCTTCCCTTGCTGTTAATAAGCAGTATAAATAATAATATAAATAATAATAACTTAGTTTTTTAAGAAAATAAAATCCCATCGTGTAACGAAATGTCCGTCCATTTTGCCTTGAGATTTAACTTCAGAATAAAATTTCTTCCATTAAAAGGAAGGAGGGAGAAAATGCCTTATAGTCCAAGGAAGTAAAAATTTTAAATTTTGCTATTATTTTAAACGAGGAATAAAAATATATAATGGCTCTTCCCTTGCTGTTAATAAGCAGTATAAATAATAATATAAATAATAATAACTTAGTTTTTTAAGAAAATAAAATCCCATCGTGTAACGAAATGTCCGTCGATTTTGCCTTGAGATTTAAATTCAGAATAAAATTTCTTCCATTAAAAGGAAGGAGGGATAAAATACCTTATAGTCCAAGGAAGTAAAAATTTTAAAGTTTGCTATTATTTTAAACGAGGAATAAAAAAAATATAATGGCTCTTCCCTTGCTGTTAACAAGCAGTATAAATAATAATATAAATAATAATAACTTAGTTTTTTTAAGAAAATAAAATCCAATCGTGTAACAAAATGTCCGTCGATTTTGCCTTGAGATTTAACTTCAGAATAAAATTTCTTCCATTAAATGGAAGGAGGGAGAAAATATCTTATAGTCCAAGGAAGTAAAAATTTTAAAGTTTGTTATTATTTTAAACGGGGAATAAAGAAAAATATAATGGCTCTTACTTTGCTGTTAACAAGCAGTATAAATAATAATATAAATAATAATAACTTATGAATAATTCTTTTAAGAAAATAAAAATCAATCGTGTAACAAAATATCTGTCGATTCTGCTTTGAGATTTAACTTCAGAATAAAATTTCTTCCATGAAAACGAAAAAGGGAGGAAATACCTTATAGTCCAAGGAAGTAAAAATTTTAAAGTTTGCTATTATTTGAAACGAGGAATAAAAATATATAATGGCTCTTCCCTTGTTGTTAATAAGCAGTATAAATAATAATATAAATAATAATAACTTAGTTTTTAAGAGAATAAAATCCCATCGTGTAACAAAATGTCCGTCGATTTTGCCTTGAGATTTAAGTTCAGAATAAAATTTCTTCCATTAAAAGGAAGGAGGGAGAAAATACCTTATAGTCCAAGGAAATAAAAATTTTAAAGTTTGCTATTATTTTAAACGAGGAATAAAAATATATAATGGCTCTTCCCTTGTTGTTAATAAGCAGTATAAATAATAATATAAATAATAATAACTTAGTTTTTAAGAGAATAAAATCCCATCGTGTAACAAAATGTCCGTCGATTTTGCCTTGAGATTTAAGTTCAGAATAAAATTTCTTCCATTAAAAGGAAGGAGGGAGAAAATACCTTATAGTCCAAGGAAATAAAAATTTTAAAGTTTGCTATTATTTTAAACGAGGAATAAAAAAAATATAATGGCTCTTCCCTTGCTGTTAACAAGCAGTATAAATAATAATATAAATAATAATAACTTAGTATTTTAAGAAAATAAAATCCAATCGTGTAACAAAATGTCCGTCGATTTTGCCTTGAGATTTAACTTCAGAATATAATTTCTTCCATTAAAAGGAAGGAGGGAGAAAATGCCTTATAGTCCAAGGAAGTAAAAATTTTAAAGTTTGCTATTATTTTAAACGAGGAATAAAAATATATAATGGCTCTTCCCTTGTTGTTAATAAGCAGTATAAATAATAATATAAATAATAATAACTTAGTTTTTAAGAGAATAAAATCCCATCGTGTAACAAAATGTCCGTCGATTTTGCCTTGAGATTTAAGTTCAGAATAAAATTTCTTCCATTAAAAGGAAGGAGGGAGAAAATACCTTATAGTCCAAGGAAATAAAAATTTTAAAGTTTGCTATTATTTTAAACGAGGAATAAAAAAAATATAATGGCTCTTCCCTTGCTGTTAACAAGCAGTATAAATAATAATATAAATAATAATAACTTAGTTTTTTTAAGAAAATAAAATCCAATCGTGTAACAAAATGTCCGTCGATTTTGCCTTGAGATTTAACTTCAGAATAAAATTTCTTCCATTAAAAGGAAGGAGGGAGAAAATACCTTATAGTCCAAGGAAGTAAAAATTTTAAAGTTTGCTATTATTTTAAACGAGGAATAAAAAAATATAATTTCTCTTCCCTTGCTGTTAACAAGCAGTATAAATAATAATATAAATAATAATAACTTAGTTTTTTAAGAAAATAAAATCCCATCGTGTAACAAAATGTCCGTCGATTTTGCCTTGAGATTTAACTTCAGAGTAAAATTTCTTCCATTAAAAGGAAGGAGGGAGAAAATACCTTATAGTCCAAGGAAGTAAAAATTTTAAAGTTTGCTATTATTTTAAACGAGGAATAAAAAAAATATAATGGCTCTTCCCTTCCTGTTAACAAGCAGTATATATAATAATATAAATAATAAGAACTTATGAATAATTCTTTTAAGAAAATAAAAATCAATCGTGTAACAAAATATCCGTCGATTCTGCTTTGAGATTTAACTTCAGAATAAAATTTCTTCCATTAAAACGAAAAAGGGAGGAAATACCTTATAGTCCAAGGAAGTAAAAATTTTAAAGTTTGCTATTATTTGAAACGAGGAATAAAAAAAATATAATGGCTCTTCCCTTGCTGTTAACAAGCAGTATAAATAATAATATAAATAATAATAACTTAGTTTTTTTAAGAAAATAAAATCCAATCGTGTAACAAAATGTCCGTCGATTTTGCCTTGAGATTTAACTTCAGAATAAAATTTCTTCCATTAAAAGGAAGGAGGGAGAAAATGCCTTATAGTCCAAGGAAGTAAAAAGTTTAAAGTTTGCTATTATTTTAAACGAGGAATAAAAAAATATAATTTCTCTTCCCTTGCTGTTAACAAGCAGTATAAATAATAATATAAATAATAATAACTTAGTATTTTAAGAAAATAAAATCCAATCGTGTAACAAAATGTCCGTCGATTTTGCCTTGAGATTTAACTTCAGAATAAAATTTCTTCCATTAAAAGGAAGGAGGGAGAAAATGCCTTATAGTCCAAGGAAGTAAAAATTTTAAAGTTTGCTATTATTTTAAACGAGGAATAAAAATATATAATGGCTCTTCCCTTGTTGTTAATAAGCAGTATAAATAATAATATAAATAATAATAACTTAGTTTTTAAGAGAATAAAATCCCATCGTGTAACAAAATGTCCGTCGATTTTGCCTTGAGATTTAAGTTCAGAATAAAATTTCTTCCATTAAAAGGAAGGAGGGAGAAAATACCTTATAGTCCAAGGAAATAAAAATTTTAAAGTTTGCTATTATTTTAAACGAGGAATAAAAAAAATATAATGGCTCTTCCCTTGCTGTTAACAAGCAGTATAAATAATAATATAAATAATAATAACTTAGTTTTTTTAAGAAAATAAAATCCAATCGTGTAACAAAATGTCCGTCGATTTTGCCTTGAGATTTAACTTCAGAATAAAATTTCTTCCATTAAAAGGAAGGAGGGAGAGAATACCTTATAGTCCAAGGAAGTAAAAATTTTAAAGTTTGCTATTATTTTAAACGAGGAATAAAAAAATATAATTTCTCTTCCCTTGCTGTTAACAAGCAGTATAAATAATAATATAAATAATAATAACTTAGTTTTTTAAGAAAATAAAATCCCATCGTGTAACAAAATGTCCGTCGATTTTGCCTTGAGATTTAACTTCAGAATAAAATTTCCTCCATTAAAAGGAAGGAGGGAGAAAATATCTTATAGTCCAAGGAAGTAAAAATTTTAAAGTTTGCTATTATTTTAAACGAGGAATAAAGAAAAATATAATGGCTCTTACTTTGCTGTTAACAAGCAGTATAAATAATAATATAAATAATAATAACTTATGAATAATTCTTTTAAGAAAATAAAAATCAATCGTGTAACAAAATATCCGTCGCATCTGCTTTGAGATTTAACTTCAGAATAAAATTTCTTCCATTAAAACGAAAAAGGGAGGAAATACCTTATAGTCCAAGGAAGTAAAAATTTTAAAGTTTGCTATTATTTGAAACGAGGAATAAAAAAAATATAATGGCTCTTCCCTTGCTGTTAACAAGCAGTATAAATAATAATATAAATAATAATAACTTAGTTTTTTTAAGAAAATAAAATCCAATCGTGTAACAAAATGTCCGTCGATTTTGCCTTGAGATTTAACTTCAGAATAAAATTTCTTCCATTAAAAGGAAGGAGGGAGAAAATGCCTTATAGTCCAAGGAAGTAAAAATTTTAAAGTTTGCTATTATTTTAAACGAGGAATAAAAATATATAATGGCTCTTCCCTTGCTGTTAATAAGCAGTATAAATAATAATATAAATAATAATAACTTAGTTTTTTAAGAAAATAAAATCCCATCGTATAACAAAATGTCCGTCGATATTGCCTTGAGATTTAATTTCAGAATAAAATTTCTTCCATTAAAAGGAAGGAGGGAGAAAATACCTTATAGTCCAAGGAAATAAAAATTTTAAAGTTTGCTATTATTTGAAACGAGGAATAAAAAAAATATAATGGCTCTTCCCTTGCTGTTAACAAGCAGTATAAATAATAATATAAATAATAATAACTTAGTTTTTTTAAGAAAATAAAATCCAATCGTGTAACAAAATGTCCGTCGATTTTGCCTTGAGATTTAACTTCAGAATAAAATTTCTTCCATTAAATGGAAGGAGGGAGAAAATATCTTATAGTCCAAGGAAGTAAAAATTTTAAAGTTTGCTATTATTTTAAACGGGGAATAAAGAAAAATATAATGGCTCTTACTTTGCTGTTAACAAGCAGTATAAATAATAATATAAATAATAATAACTTATGAATAATTCTTTTAAGAAAATAAAAATCAATCGTGTAACAAAATATCTGTCGATTCTGCTTTGAGATTTAACTTCAGAATAAAATTTCTTCCATGAAAACGAAAAAGGGAGGAAATACCTTATAGTCCAAGGAAGTAAAAATTTTAAAGTTTGCTATTATTTGAAACGAGGAATAAAAATATATAATGGCTCTTCCCTTGTTGTTAATAAGCAGTATAAATAATAATATAAATAATAATAACTTAGTTTTTAAGAGAATAAAATCCCATCGTGTAACAAAATGTCCGTCGATTTTGCCTTGAGATTTAAGTTCAGAATAAAATTTCTTCCATTAAAAGGAAGGAGGGAGAAAATACCTTATAGTCCAAGGAAATAAAAATTTTAAAGTTTGCTATTATTTTAAACGAGGAATAAAAATATATAATGGCTCTTCCCTTGTTGTTAATAAGCAGTATAAATAATAATATAAATAATAATAACTTAGTTTTTAAGAGAATAAAATCCCATCGTGTAACAAAATGTCCGTCGATTTTGCCTTGAGATATAAGTTCAGAATAAAATTTCTTCCATTAAAAGGAAGGAGGGAGAAAATACCTTATAGTCCAAGGAAATAAAAATTTTAAAGTTTGCTATTATTTTAAACGAGGAATAAAAATATATAATGGCTCTTCCCTTGTTGTTAACAAGCAGTATAAATAATAATATAAATAATAATAACTTAGTTTCTTTAAGAAAATAAAATCCAATCGTGTAACAAAATGTCCGTCGATTTTGCCTTGAGATTTAACTTCAGAATAAAATTTCTTCCATTAAAAGGAAGGAGGGAGAAAATACCTTATAGTCCAAGGAAGTAAAAATTTTAAAGTTTGCTATTATTTTAAACGAGGAATAAAAAAATATAATTTCTCTTCCCTTGCTGTTAACAAGCAGTATAAATAATAATATAAATAATAATAACTTAGTTTTTTAAGAAAATAAAATCCCATCGTGTAACAAAATGTCCGTCGATTTTGCCTTGAGATTTAACTTCAGAGTAAAATTTCTTCCATTAAAAGGAAGGAGGGAGAAAATACCTTATAGTCCAAGGAAGGAAAAATTTTAAAGTTTGCTATTATTTTAAACGAGGAATAAAAAAATATAATGGCTCTTCCCTTCCTGTTAACAAGCAGTATATATAATAATATAAATAATAATAACTTAGTTTTTTTAAGAAAATAAAATCCAATCGTGTAACAAAATGTCCGTCGATTTTGCCTTGAGATTTAACTTCAGAATAAAATTTCTTACATTAAAAGGAAGGAGGGAGAAAATATCTTATAGTCCAAGGAAGTAAAAATTTTAAAGTTTGCTATTATTTTAAACGAGGAATAAAAATATATAATGGCTCTTCCCTTGCTGTTAATAAGCAGTATAAATAATAATATAAATAATAATAACTTAGTTTTTTAAGAAAATAAAATCCCATCGTGTAACAAAATGTCCGTCGATTTTGCCTTGAGATTTAACTTCAGAATAAAATTTCTTCCATTAAAAGGAAGGAGGGAGAAAATACCTTATAGTCCAAGGAAATAAAAATTTTAAAGTTTGCTATTATTTTAAACGAGGAATAAAAAAAATATAATGGCTCTTCCCTTGCTGTTAACAAGCAGTATAAATAATAATATAAATAATAATAACTTAGTTTTTTTAAGAAAATAAAATCCAATCGTGTAACAAAATGTCCGTCGATTTTGCCTTGAGATTTAACTTCAGAATAAAATTTCTTCCATTAAAAGGAAGGAGGGAGAAAATACCTTATAGTCCAAGGAAGTAAAAATTTTAAAGTTTGCTATTATTTTAAACGAGGAATAAAAAAATATAATTTCTCTTCCCTTGCTGTTAACAAGCAGTATAAATAATAATATAAATAATAATAACTTAGTTTTTTAAGAAAATAAAATCCCATCGTGTAACAAAATGTCCGTCGATTTTGCCTTGAGATTTAACTTCAGGATAAAATTTCTTCCATTAAAAGGTAGGAGGGAGAAAATATCTTATAGTCCAAGGAAGTAAAAATTTTAAAGTTTGCTATTATTTTAAACGAGGAATAAAAAAAATATAATGGCTCTTCCCTTGCTGTTAACAAACAGTATAAATAATAATATAAATAATAATAACTTAGTTTTTTAAGAAAATAAAATCCCATCGTGTAACAAAATGTCCGTCGATTTTGCCTTGAGATTTAACTTAAGAATAAAATTTCTTCCATTAAAAGGAAGGAGGGAGAAAATACCTTATAGTCCAAGGAAATAAAAATTTTAAAGTTTGCTATTATTTGAAACGAGGAATAAAAAAAATATAATGGCTCTTCCCTTGCTGTTAACAAGCAGTATAAATAATAATATAAATAATAATAACTTATGAATAATTCTTTTAAGAAAATAAAAATCAATCGTGTAACAAAATATCCGTCGATTCTGCTTTGAGATTTAACTTCAGAATAAAATTTCTTCCATGAAAACGAAAAAGGGAGGAAATACCTTATAGTCCAAGGAAGTAAAAATTTTAAAGTTTGCTATTATTTGAAACGAGGAATAAAAAAAATATAATGGCTCTTCCCTTGCTGTTAACAAGCAGTATAAATAATAATATAAATAATAATAACTTAGTTTTTTTAAGAAAATAAAATCCAATCGTGTAACAAAATGTCCGTCGATTTTGCCTTGAGATTTAACTTCAGAATAAAAATTCTTCCATTAAAAGGAAGGAGGGAGAAAATGCATTATAGTCCAAGGAAGTAAAAATTTTAAAGTTTGCTATTATTTTAAACGAGGAATAAAAATATATAATGGCTCTTCCCTTGCTGTTAATAAGCAGTATAAATAATAATATAAATAATAATAACTTAGTTTTTTTAGAAAATAAAATCCCATCGTGTAACAAAATGTCCGTCGATTTTGCCTTGAGATTTAACTTCAGAATAAAATTTCTTCCATTAAAAGGAAGGAGGGAGAAAATACCTCATAGTCCAAGGAAATAAAAATTTTAAAGTTTGCTATTATTTTAAACGAGGAATAAAAAAAATATAATGGCTCTTCCCTTGCTGTTAACAAGCAGTATAAATAATAATATAAATAATAATAACTTAGTTTTTTTAAGAAAATAAAATCCAATCGTGTAACAAAATGTCCGTCGATTTTGCCTTGAGATTTAACTTCAGAATAAAATTTCTTCCATTAAAAGGAAGGAGGGAGAAAATACCTTATAGTCCAAGGAAGTAAAAATTTTAAAGTTTGCTATTATTTTAAACGAGGAATAAAAAAAATATAATGGCTCTTCCCTTGCTGTTAACAAGCAGTATAAATAATAATATAAATAATAATAACTTAGTTTTTTTAAGAAAATAAAATCCAATCGTGTAACAAAATGTCCGTCGATTTTGCCTTGAGATTTAACTTCAGAATAAAATTTCTTCCATTAAATGGAAGGAGGGAGAAAATATCTTATAGTCCAAGGAAGTAAAAATTTTAAAGTTTGCTATTATTTTAAACGGGGAATAAAGAAAAATATAATGGCTCTTACTTTGCTGTTAAGAAGCAGTATAAATAATAATATAAATAATAATAACTTATGAATAATTCTTTTAAGAAAATAAAAATCAATCGTGTAACAAAATATCCGTCGATTTTGCCTTGAGATTTAACTTCAGAATAAAATTTCTTCCATTAAAAGGAAGGAGGGAGAAAATACCTTATAGTCCAAGGAAGTAAAAATTTTAAAGTTTGCTATTATTTTAAACGAGGAATAAAAAAATATAATGGCTCTTCCCTTCCTGTTAACAAGCAGTATATATAATAATATAAATAATAATAACTTAGTTTTTTTAAGAAAATAAAATCCAATCGTGTAACAAAATGTCCGTCGATTTTGCCTTGAGATTTAACTTCAGAATAAAATTTCTTCCATTAAAAGGAAGGAGGGAGAAAATATCTTATAGTCCAAGGAAGTAAAAATTTTAAAGTTTGCTATTATTTTAAACGAGGAATAAAAATATATAATGGCTCTTCCCTTGCTGTTAATAAGCAGTATAAATAATAATATAAATAATAATAACTTAGTTTTTTAAGAAAATAAAATCCCATCGTGTAACAAAATGTCCGTCGATTTTGCCTTGAGATTTAACTTCAGAATAAAATTTCTTCCATTAAAAGGAAGGAGGGAGAAAATACCTTATAGTCCAAGGAAATAAAAATTTTAAAGTTTGCTATTATTTTAAACGAGGGATAAAAAAATATAATGGCTCTTCCCTTGCTGTTAACAAGCAGTATAAATAATAATATAAATAATAATAACTTAGTTTTTTTAAGAAAATAAAATCCAATCGTGTAACAAAATGTCCGTCGATTTTGCCTTGAGATTTAACTTCAGAATAAAATTTCTTCCATTAAAAGGAAGGAGGGAGAAAATATCTTATAGTCCAAGGAAGTAAAAATTTTAAAGTTTGCTATTATTTTAAACGAGGAATAAAAAATATATAATGGCTCTTCCCTTGCTGTTAACAAACAGTATAAATAATAATATAAATAATAATAACTTAGTTTTTTAAGAAAATAAAATCCCATCGTGTAACAAAATGTCCGTCGATTTTGCCTTGAGATTTAACTTCAGAATAAAATTTCTTCCATTAAAAGGAAGGAGGGAGAAAATGCATTATAGTCCAAGGAAATAAAAATTTTAAAGTTTGCTATTATTTGAAACGAGGAATAAAAAAAAACGCTCTTCCCTTGCTGTTAACAAGCAGTATAAATAATAATATAAATAATAATAACTTAGTTTTTTTAAGAAAATAAAATCCAATCGTGTAAGAAAATGTCCGTCGATTTTGCCTTGAGATTTAACTTCAGAATAAAATTTCTTCCATTAAAAGGAAGGAGGGAGAAAATGCCTTATAGTCCAAGGAAGTAAAAATTTTAAATTTTGCTATTATTTTAAACGAGGAATAAAAATATATAATGGCTCTTCCCTTGCTGTTAATAAGCAGTATAAATAATAATATAAATAATAATAACTTAGTTTTTTAAGAAAATAAAATCCCATCGTGTAACGAAATGTCCGTCGATTTTGCCTTGAGATTTAACTTCAGAATAAAATTTCTTCCATTAAAAGGAAGGAGGGAGAAAATGCCTTATAGTCCAAGGAAGTAAAAATTTTAAATTTTGCTATTATTTTAAACGAGGAATAAAAATATATAATGGCTCTTCCCTTGTTGTTAATAAGCAGTATAAATAATAATATAAATAATAATAACTTAGTTTTTAAGAGAATAAAATCCCATCGTGTAACAAAATGTCCGTCGATTTTGCCTTGAGATTTAAGTTCAGAATAAAATTTCTTCCATTAAAAGGAAGGAGGGAGAAAATACCTTATAGTCCAAGGAAATAAAAATTTTAAAGTTTGCTATTATTTTAAACGAGGAATAAAAAAAATATAATGGCTCTTCCCTTGCTGTTAACAAGCAGTATAAATAATAATATAAATAATAATAACTTAGTATTTTAAGAAAATAAAATCCAATCGTGTAACAAAATGTCCGTCGATTTTGCCTTGAGATTTAACTTCAGAATATAATTTCTTCCATTAAAAGGAAGGAGGGAGAAAATGCCTTATAGTCCAAGGAAGTAAAAATTTTAAAGTTTGCTATTATTTTAAACGAGGAATAAAAATATATAATGGCTCTTCCCTTGTTGTTAATAAGCAGTATAAATAATAATATAAATAATAATAACTTAGTTTTTAAGAGAATAAAATCCCATCGTGTAACAAAATGTCCGTCGATTTTGCCTTGAGATTTAAGTTCAGAATAAAATTTCTTCCATTAAAAGGAAGGAGGGAGAAAATACCTTATAGTCCAAGGAAATAAAAATTTTAAAGTTTGCTATTATTTTAAACGAGGAATAAAAAAAATATAATGGCTCTTCCCTTGCTGTTAACAAGCAGTATAAATAATAATATAAATAATAATAACTTAGTTTTTTTAAGAAAATAAAATCCAATCGTGTAACAAAATGTCCGTCGATTTTGCCTTGAGATTTAACTTCAGAATAAAATTTCTTCCATTAAAAGGAAGGAGGGAGAAAATACCTTATAGTCCAAGGAAGTAAAAATTTTAAAGTTTGCTATTATTTTAAACGAGGAATAAAAAAATATAATTTCTCTTCCCTTGCTGTTAACAAGCAGTATAAATAATAATATAAATAATAATAACTTAGTTTTTTAAGAAAATAAAATCCCATCGTGTAACAAAATGTCCGTCGATTTTGCCTTGAGATTTAACTTCAGAGTAAAATTTCTTCCATTAAAAGGAAGGAGGGAGAAAATACCTTATAGTCCAAGGAAGTAAAAATTTTAAAGTTTGCTATTATTTTAAACGAGGAATAAAAAAAATATAATGGCTCTTCCCTTCCTGTTAACAAGCAGTATATATAATAATATAAATAATAAGAACTTATGAATAATTCTTTTAAGAAAATAAAAATCAATCGTGTAACAAAATATCCGTCGATTCTGCTTTGAGATTTAACTTCAGAATAAAATTTCTTCCATTAAAACGAAAAAGGGAGGAAATACCTTATAGTCCAAGGAAGTAAAATTTTAAAGTTTGCTATTATTTGAAACGAGGAATAAAAAAAATATAATGGCTCTTCCCTTGCTGTTAACAAGCAGTATAAATAATAATATAAATAATAATAACTTAGTTTTTTTAAGAAAATAAAATCCAATCGTGTAACAAAATGTCCGTCGATTTTGCCTTGAGATTTAACTTCAGAATAAAATTTCTTCCATTAAAAGGAAGGAGGGAGAAAATGCCTTATAGTCCAAGGAAGTAAAAAGTTTAAAGTTTGCTATTATTTTAAACGAGGAATAAAAAAATATAATTTCTCTTCCCTTGCTGTTAACAAGCAGTATAAATAATAATATAAATAATAATAACTTAGTATTTTAAGAAAATAAAATCCAATCGTGTAACAAAATGTCCGTCGATTTTGCCTTGAGATTTAACTTCAGAATAAAATTTCTTCCATTAAAAGGAAGGAGGGAGAAAATGCCTTATAGTCCAAGGAAGTAAAAATTTTAAAGTTTGCTATTATTTTAAACGAGGAATAAAAATATATAATGGCTCTTCCCTTGTTGTTAATAAGCAGTATAAATAATAATATAAATAATAATAACTTAGTTTTTAAGAGAATAAAATCCCATCGTGTAACAAAATGTCCGTCGATTTTGCCTTGAGATTTAAGTTCAGAATAAAATTTCTTCCATTAAAAGGAAGGAGGGAGAAAATACCTTATAGTCCAAGGAAATAAAAATTTTAAAGTTTGCTATTATTTTAAACGAGGAATAAAAAAAATATAATGGCTCTTCCCTTGCTGTTAACAAGCAGTATAAATAATAATATAAATAATAATAACTTAGTTTTTTTAAGAAAATAAAATCCAATCGTGTAACAAAATGTCCGTCGATTTTGCCTTGAGATTTAACTTCAGAATAAAATTTCTTCCATTAAAAGGAAGGAGGGAGAGAATACCTTATAGTCCAAGGAAGTAAAAATTTTAAAGTTTGCTATTATTTTAAACGAGGAATAAAAAAATATAATTTCTCTTCCCTTGCTGTTAACAAGCAGTATAAATAATAATATAAATAATAATAACTTAGTTTTTTAAGAAAATAAAATCCCATCGTGTAACAAAATGTCCGTCGATTTTGCCTTGAGATTTAACTTCAGAATAAAATTTCCTCCATTAAAAGGAAGGAGGGAGAAAATATCTTATAGTCCAAGGAAGTAAAAATTTTAAAGTTTGCTATTATTTTAAACGAGGAATAAAGAAAAATATAATGGCTCTTACTTTGCTGTTAACAAGCAGTATAAATAATAATATAAATAATAATAACTTATGAATAATTCTTTTAAGAAAATAAAAATCAATCGTGTAACAAAATATCCGTCGCATCTGCTTTGAGATTTAACTTCAGAATAAAATTTCTTCCATTAAAACGAAAAAGGGAGGAAATACCTTATAGTCCAAGGAAGTAAAAATTTTAAAGTTTGCTATTATTTGAAACGAGGAATAAAAAAAATATAATGGCTCTTCCCTTGCTGTTAACAAGCAGTATAAATAATAATATAAATAATAATATCTTAGTTTTTTTAAGAAAATAAAATCCAATCGTGTAACAAAATGTCCGTCGATTTTGCCTTGAGATTTAACTTCAGAATAAAATTTCTTCCATTAAAAGGAAGGAGGGAGAAAATGCCTTATAGTCCAAGGAAGTAAAAATTTTAAAGTTTGCTATTATTTTAAACGAGGAATAAAAATATATAATGGCTCTTCCCTTGCTGTTAATAAGCAGTATAAATAATAATATAAATAATAATAACTTAGTTTTTTAAGAAAATAAAATCCCATCGTATAACAAAATGTCCGTCGATATTGCCTTGAGATTTAATTTCAGAATAAAATTTCTTCCATTAAAAGGAAGGAGGGAGAAAATACCTTATAGTCCAAGGAAATAAAAATTTTAAAGTTTGCTATTATTTGAAACGAGGAATAAAAAAAATATAATGGCTCTTCCCTTGCTGTTAACAAGCAGTATAAATAATAATATAAATAATAATAACTTAGTTTTTTTAAGAAAATAAAATCCAATCGTGTAACAAAATGTCCGTCGATTTTGCCTTGAGATTTAACTTCAGAATAAAATTTCTTCCATTAAATGGAAGGAGGGAGAAAATATCTTATAGTCCAAGGAAGTAAAAATTTTAAAGTTTGCTATTATTTTAAACGGGGAATAAAGAAAAATATAATGGCTCTTACTTTGCTGTTAACAAGCAGTATAAATAATAATATAAATAATAATAACTTATGAATAATTCTTTTAAGAAAATAAAAATCAATCGTGTAACAAAATATCTGTCGATTCTGCTTTGAGATTTAACTTCAGAATAAAATTTCTTCCATGAAAACGAAAAAGGGAGGAAATACCTTATAGTCCAAGGAAGTAAAAATTTTAAAGTTTGCTATTATTTGAAACGAGGAATAAAAATATATAATGGCTCTTCCCTTGTTGTTAATAAGCAGTATAAATAATAATATAAATAATAATAACTTAGTTTTTAAGAGAATAAAATCCCATCGTGTAACAAAATGTCCGTCGATTTTGCCTTGAGATTTAAGTTCAGAATAAAATTTCTTCCATTAAAAGGAAGGAGGGAGAAAATACCTTATAGTCCAAGGAAATAAAAATTTTAAAGTTTGCTATTATTTTAAACGAGGAATAAAAATATATAATGGCTCTTCCCTTGTTGTTAATAAGCAGTATAAATAATAATATAAATAATAATAACTTAGTTTTTAAGAGAATAAAATCCCATCGTGTAACAAAATGTCCGTCGATTTTGCCTTGAGATATAAGTTCAGAATAAAATTTCTTCCATTAAAAGGAAGGAGGGAGAAAATACCTTATAGTCCAAGGAAATAAAAATTTTAAAGTTTGCTATTATTTTAAACGAGGAATAAAAATATATAATGGCTCTTCCCTTGTTGTTAACAAGCAGTATAAATAATAATATAAATAATAATAACTTAGTTTCTTTAAGAAAATAAAATCCAATCGTGTAACAAAATGTCCGTCGATTTTGCCTTGAGATTTAACTTCAGAATAAAATTTCTTCCATTAAAAGGAAGGAGGGAGAAAATACCTTATAGTCCAAGGAAGTAAAAATTTTAAAGTTTGCTATTATTTTAAACGAGGAATAAAAAAATATAATTTCTCTTCCCTTGCTGTTAACAAGCAGTATAAATAATAATATAAATAATAATAACTTAGTTTTTTAAGAAAATAAAATCCCATCGTGTAACAAAATGTCCGTCGATTTTGCCTTGAGATTTAACTTCAGAGTAAAATTTCTTCCATTAAAAGGAAGGAGGGAGAAAATACCTTATAGTCCAAGGAAGGAAAAATTTTAAAGTTTGCTATTATTTTAAACGAGGAATAAAAAAATATAATGGCTCTTCCCTTCCTGTTAACAAGCAGTATATATAATAATATAAATAATAATAACTTAGTTTTTTTAAGAAAATAAAATCCAATCGTGTAACAAAATGTCCGTCGATTTTGCCTTGAGATTTAACTTCAGAATAAAATTTCTTACATTAAAAGGAAGGAGGGAGAAAATATCTTATAGTCCAAGGAAGTAAAAATTTTAAAGTTTGCTATTATTTTAAACGAGGAATAAAAATATATAATGGCTCTTCCCTTGCTGTTAATAAGCAGTATAAATAATAATATAAATAATAATAACTTAGTTTTTTAAGAAAATAAAATCCCATCGTGTAACAAAATGTCCGTCGATTTTGCCTTGAGATTTAACTTCAGAATAAAATTTCTTCCATTAAAAGGAAGGAGGGAGAAAATACCTTATAGTCCAAGGAAATAAAAATTTTAAAGTTTGCTATTATTTTAAACGAGGAATAAAAAAAATATAATGGCTCTTCCCTTGCTGTTAACAAGCAGTATAAATAATAATATAAATAATAATAACTTAGTTTTTTTAAGAAAATAAAATCCAATCGTGTAACAAAATGTCCGTCGATTTTGCCTTGAGATTTAACTTCAGAATAAAATTTCTTCCATTAAAAGGAAGGAGGGAGAAAATACCTTATAGTCCAAGGAAGTAAAAATTTTAAAGTTTGCTATTATTTTAAACGAGGAATAAAAAAATATAATTTCTCTTCCCTTGCTGTTAACAAGCAGTATAAATAATAATATAAATAATAATAACTTAGTTTTTTAAGAAAATAAAATCCCATCGTGTAACAAAATGTCCGTCGATTTTGCCTTGAGATTTAACTTCAGGATAAAATTTCTTCCATTAAAAGGTAGGAGGGAGAAAATATCTTATAGTCCAAGGAAGTAAAAATTTTAAAGTTTGCTATTATTTTAAACGAGGAATAAAAAAAATATAATGGCTCTTCCCTTGCTGTTAACAAACAGTATAAATAATAATATAAATAATAATAACTTAGTTTTTTAAGAAAATAAAATCCCATCGTGTAACAAAATGTCCGTCGATTTTGCCTTGAGATTTAACTTAAGAATAAAATTTCTTCCATTAAAAGGAAGGAGGGAGAAAATACCTTATAGTCCAAGGAAATAAAAATTTTAAAGTTTGCTATTATTTGAAACGAGGAATAAAAAAAATATAATGGCTCTTCCCTTGCTGTTAACAAGCA
Organism: Stegodyphus dumicola; assembly: GCF_044657685.1. Taxonomy (NCBI): domain Eukaryota; kingdom Metazoa; phylum Arthropoda; class Arachnida; order Araneae; family Eresidae; genus Stegodyphus; species Stegodyphus dumicola. The sequence continues at coordinate 178,959,714 of NC_140776.1, read as the reverse complement.
GTATAAATAATAATATAAATAATAATAACTTATGAATAATTCTTTTAAGAAAATAAAAATCAATCGTGTAACAAAATATCCGTCGATTCTGCTTTGAGATTTAACTTCAGAATAAAATTTCTTCCATGAAAACGAAAAAGGGAGGAAATACCTTATAGTCCAAGGAAGTAAAAATTTTAAAGTTTGCTATTATTTGAAACGAGGAATAAAAAAAATATAATGGCTCTTCCCTTGCTGTTAACAAGCAGTATAAATAATAATATAAATAATAATAACTTAGTTTTTTTAAGAAAATAAAATCCAATCGTGTAACAAAATGTCCGTCGATTTTGCCTTGAGATTTAACTTCAGAATAAAAATTCTTCCATTAAAAGGAAGGAGGGAGAAAATGCATTATAGTCCAAGGAAGTAAAAATTTTAAAGTTTGCTATTATTTTAAACGAGGAATAAAAATATATAATGGCTCTTCCCTTGCTGTTAATAAGCAGTATAAATAATAATATAAATAATAATAACTTAGTTTTTTTAGAAAATAAAATCCCATCGTGTAACAAAATGTCCGTCGATTTTGCCTTGAGATTTAACTTCAGAATAAAATTTCTTCCATTAAAAGGAAGGAGGGAGAAAATACCTCATAGTCCAAGGAAATAAAAATTTTAAAGTTTGCTATTATTTTAAACGAGGAATAAAAAAAATATAATGGCTCTTCCCTTGCTGTTAACAAGCAGTATAAATAATAATATAAATAATAATAACTTAGTTTTTTTAAGAAAATAAAATCCAATCGTGTAACAAAATGTCCGTCGATTTTGCCTTGAGATTTAACTTCAGAATAAAATTTCTTCCATTAAAAGGAAGGAGGGAGAAAATACCTTATAGTCCAAGGAAGTAAAAATTTTAAAGTTTGCTATTATTTTAAACGAGGAATAAAAAAAATATAATGGCTCTTCCCTTGCTGTTAACAAGCAGTATAAATAATAATATAAATAATAATAACTTAGTTTTTTTAAGAAAATAAAATCCAATCGTGTAACAAAATGTCCGTCGATTTTGCCTTGAGATTTAACTTCAGAATAAAATTTCTTCCATTAAATGGAAGGAGGGAGAAAATATCTTATAGTCCAAGGAAGTAAAAATTTTAAAGTTTGCTATTATTTTAAACGGGGAATAAAGAAAAATATAATGGCTCTTACTTTGCTGTTAAGAAGCAGTATAAATAATAATATAAATAATAATAACTTATGAATAATTCTTTTAAGAAAATAAAAATCAATCGTGTAACAAAATATCCGTCGATTTTGCCTTGAGATTTAACTTCAGAATAAAATTTCTTCCATTAAAAGGAAGGAGGGAGAAAATACCTTATAGTCCAAGGAAGTAAAAATTTTAAAGTTTGCTATTATTTTAAACGAGGAATAAAAAAATATAATGGCTCTTCCCTTCCTGTTAACAAGCAGTATATATAATAATATAAATAATAATAACTTAGTTTTTTTAAGAAAATAAAATCCAATCGTGTAACAAAATGTCCGTCGATTTTGCCTTGAGATTTAACTTCAGAATAAAATTTCTTCCATTAAAAGGAAGGAGGGAGAAAATATCTTATAGTCCAAGGAAGTAAAAATTTTAAAGTTTGCTATTATTTTAAACGAGGAATAAAAATATATAATGGCTCTTCCCTTGCTGTTAATAAGCAGTATAAATAATAATATAAATAATAATAACTTAGTTTTTTAAGAAAATAAAATCCCATCGTGTAACAAAATGTCCGTCGATTTTGCCTTGAGATTTAACTTCAGAATAAAATTTCTTCCATTAAAAGGAAGGAGGGAGAAAATACCTTATAGTCCAAGGAAATAAAAATTTTAAAGTTTGCTATTATTTTAAACGAGGGATAAAAAAAATATAATGGCTCTTCCCTTGCTGTTAACAAGCAGTATAAATAATAATATAAATAATAATAACTTAGTTTTTTTAAGAAAATAAAATCCAATCGTGTAACAAAATGTCCGTCGATTTTGCCTTGAGATTTAACTTCAGAATAAAATTTCTTCCATTAAAAGGAAGGAGGGAGAAAATATCTTATAGTCCAAGGAAGTAAAAATTTTAAAGTTTGCTATTATTTTAAACGAGGAATAAAAAATATATAATGGCTCTTCCCTTGCTGTTAACAAACAGTATAAATAATAATATAAATAATAATAACTTAGTTTTTTAAGAAAATAAAATCCCATCGTGTAACAAAATGTCCGTCGATTTTGCCTTGAGATTTAACTTCAGAATAAAATTTCTTCCATTAAAAGGAAGGAGGGAGAAAATGCATTATAGTCCAAGGAAATAAAAATTTTAAAGTTTGCTATTATTTGAAACGAGGAATAAAAAAAAACGCTCTTCCCTTGCTGTTAACAAGCAGTATAAATAATAATATAAATAATAATAACTTAGTTTTTTTAAGAAAATAAAATCCAATCGTGTAAGAAAATGTCCGTCGATTTTGCCTTGAGATTTAACTTCAGAATAAAATTTCTTCCATTAAAAGGAAGGAGGGAGAAAATGCCTTATAGTCCAAGGAAGTAAAAATTTTAAATTTTGCTATTATTTTAAACGAGGAATAAAAATATATAATGGCTCTTCCCTTGCTGTTAATAAGCAGTATAAATAATAATATAAATAATAATAACTTAGTTTTTTAAGAAAATAAAATCCCATCGTGTAACGAAATGTCCGTCGATTTTGCCTTGAGATTTAACTTCAGAATAAAATTTCTTCCATTAAAAGGAAGGAGGGAGAAAATGCCTTATAGTCCAAGGAAGTAAAAATTTTAAATTTTGCTATTATTTTAAACGAGGAATAAAAATATATAATGGCTCTTCCCTTGCTGTTAATAAGCAGTATAAATAATAATATAAATAATAATAACTTAGTTTTTTAAGAAAATAAAATCCCATCGTGTAACGAAATGTCCGTCGATTTTGCCTTGAGATTTAAATTCAGAATAAAATTTCTTCCATTAAAAGGAAGGAGGGATAAAATACCTTATAGTCCAAGGAAGTAAAAATTTTAAAGTTTGCTATTATTTTAAACGAGGAATAAAAAAAATATAATGGCTCTTCCCTTGCTGTTAACAAGCAGTATAAATAATAATATAAATAATAATAACTTAGTTTTTTTAAGAAAATAAAATCCAATCGTGTAACAAAATGTCCGTCGATTTTGCCTTGAGATTTAACTTCAGAATAAAATTTCTTCCATTAAATGGAAGGAGGGAGAAAATATCTTATAGTCCAAGGAAGTAAAAATTTTAAAGTTTGCTATTATTTTAAACGGGGAATAAAGAAAAATATAATGGCTCTTACTTTGCTGTTAAGAAGCAGTATAAATAATAATATAAATAATAATAACTTATGAATAATTCTTTTAAGAAAATAAAAATCAATCGTGTAACAAAATATCTGTCGATTCTGCTTTGAGATTTAACTTCAGAATAAAATTTCTTCCATGAAAACGAAAAAGGGAGGAAATACCTTATAGTCCAAGGAAGTAAAAATTTTAAAGTTTGCTATTATTTGAAACGAGGAATAAAAATATATAATGGCTCTTCCCTTGTTGTTAATAAGCAGTATAAATAATAATATAAATAATAATAACTTAGTTTTTAAGAGAATAAAATCCCATCGTGTAACAAAATGTCCGTCGATTTTGCCTTGAGATTTAAGTTCAGAATAAAATTTCTTCCATTAAAAGGAAGGAGGGAGAAAATACCTTATAGTCCAAGGAAATAAAAATTTTAAAGTTTGCTATTATTTTAAACGAGGAATAAAAATATATAATGGCTCTTCCCTTGTTGTTAATAAGCAGTATAAATAATAATATAAATAATAATAACTTAGTTTTTAAGAGAATAAAATCCCATCGTGTAACAAAATGTCCGTCGATTTTGCCTTGAGATATAAGTTCAGAATAAAATTTCTTCCATTAAAAGGAAGGAGGGAGAAAATACCTTATAGTCCAAGGAAATAAAAATTTTAAAGTTTGCTATTATTTTAAACGAGGAATAAAAATATATAATGGCTCTTCCCTTGTTGTTAACAAGCAGTATAAATAATAATATAAATAATAATAACTTAGTTTCTTTAAGAAAATAAAATCCAATCGTGTAACAAAATGTCCGTCGATTTTGCCTTGAGATTTAACTTCAGAATAAAATTTCTTCCATTAAAAGGTAGGAGGGAGAAAATATCTTATAGTCCAAGGAAGTAAAAATTTTAAAGTTTGCTATTATTTTAAACGAGGAATAAAAAAAATATAATGGCTCTTCCCTTGCTGTTAACAAACAGTATAAATAATAATATAAATAATAATAACTTAGTTTTTTAAGAAAATAAAATCCCATCGTGTAACAAAATGTCCGTCGATTTTGCCTTGAGATTTAACTTCAGAGTAAAATTTCTTCCATTAAAAGGAAGGAGGGAGAAAATACCTTATAGTCCAAGGAAGGAAAAATTTTAAAGTTTGCTATTATTTTAAACGAGGAATAAAAAAATATAATGGCTCTTCCCTTCCTGTTAACAAGCAGTATATATAATAATATAAATAATAATAACTTAGTTTTTTTAAGAAAATAAAATCCAATCGTGTAACAAAATGTCCGTCGATTTTGCCTTGAGATTTAACTTCAGAATAAAATTTCTTACATTAAAAGGAAGGAGGGAGAAAATATCTTATAGTCCAAGGAAGTAAAAATTTTAAAGTTTGCTATTATTTTAAACGAGGAATAAAAATATATAATGGCTCTTCCCTTGCTGTTAATAAGCAGTATAAATAATAATATAAATAATAATAACTTAGTTTTTTAAGAAAATAAAATCCCATCGTGTAACAAAATGTCCGTCGATTTTGCCTTGAGATTTAACTTCAGAATAAAATTTCTTCCATTAAAAGGAAGGAGGGAGAAAATACCTTATAGTCCAAGGAAATAAAAATTTTAAAGTTTGCTATTATTTTAAACGAGGAATAAAAAAAATATAATGGCTCTTCCCTTGCTGTTAACAAGCAGTATAAATAATAATATAAATAATAATAACTTAGTTTTTTTAAGAAAATAAAATCCAATCGTGTAACAAAATGTCCGTCGATTTTGCCTTGAGATTTAACTTCAGAATAAAATTTCTTCCATTAAAAGGAAGGAGGGAGAAAATACCTTATAGTCCAAGGAAGTAAAAATTTTAAAGTTTGCTATTATTTTAAACGAGGAATAAAAAAATATAATTTCTCTTCCCTTGCTGTTAACAAGCAGTATAAATAATAATATAAATAATAATAACTTAGTTTTTTAAGAAAATAAAATCCCATCGTGTAACAAAATGTCCGTCGATTTTGCCTTGAGATTTAACTTCAGGATAAAATTTCTTCCATTAAAAGGTAGGAGGGAGAAAATATCTTATAGTCCAAGGAAGTAAAAATTTTAAAGTTTGCTATTATTTTAAACGAGGAATAAAAAAAATATAATGGCTCTTCCCTTGCTGTTAACAAACAGTATAAATAATAATATAAATAATAATAACTTAGTTTTTTAAGAAAATAAAATCCCATCGTGTAACAAAATGTCCGTCGATTTTGCCTTGAGATTTAACTTAAGAATAAAATTTCTTCCATTAAAAGGAAGGAGGGAGAAAATACCTTATAGTCCAAGGAAATAAAAATTTTAAAGTTTGCTATTATTTGAAACGAGGAATAAAAAAAATATAATGGCTCTTCCCTTGCTGTTAACAAGCAGTATAAATAATAATATAAATAATAATAACTTATGAATAATTCTTTTAAGAAAATAAAAATCAATCGTGTAACAAAATATCCGTCGATTCTGCTTTGAGATTTAACTTCAGAATAAAATTTCTTCCATGAAAACGAAAAAGGGAGGAAATACCTTATAGTCCAAGGAAGTAAAAATTTTAAAGTTTGCTATTATTTGAAACGAGGAATAAAAAAAATATAATGGCTCTTCCCTTGCTGTTAACAAGCAGTATAAATAATAATATAAATAATAATAACTTAGTTTTTTTAAGAAAATAAAATCCAATCGTGTAACAAAATGTCCGTCGATTTTGCCTTGAGATTTAACTTCAGAATAAAAATTCTTCCATTAAAAGGAAGGAGGGAGAAAATGCATTATAGTCCAAGGAAGTAAAAATTTTAAAGTTTGCTATTATTTTAAACGAGGAATAAAAATATATAATGGCTCTTCCCTTGCTGTTAATAAGCAGTATAAATAATAATATAAATAATAATAACTTAGTTTTTTTAGAAAATAAAATCCCATCGTGTAACAAAATGTCCGTCGATTTTGCCTTGAGATTTAACTTCAGAATAAAATTTCTTCCATTAAAAGGAAGGAGGGAGAAAATACCTCATAGTCCAAGGAAATAAAAATTTTAAAGTTTGCTATTATTTTAAACGAGGAATAAAAAAAATATAATGGCTCTTCCCTTGCTGTTAACAAGCAGTATAAATAATAATATAAATAATAATAACTTAGTTTTTTTAAGAAAATAAAATCCAATCGTGTAACAAAATGTCCGTCGATTTTGCCTTGAGATTTAACTTCAGAATAAAATTTCTTCCATTAAAAGGAAGGAGGGAGAAAATACCTTATAGTCCAAGGAAGTAAAAATTTTAAAGTTTGCTATTATTTTAAACGAGGAATAAAAAAAATATAATGGCTCTTCCCTTGCTGTTAACAAGCAGTATAAATAATAATATAAATAATAATAACTTAGTTTTTTTAAGAAAATAAAATCCAATCGTGTAACAAAATGTCCGTCGATTTTGCCTTGAGATTTAACTTCAGAATAAAATTTCTTCCATTAAATGGAAGGAGGGAGAAAATATCTTATAGTCCAAGGAAGTAAAAATTTTAAAGTTTGCTATTATTTTAAACGGGGAATAAAGAAAAATATAATGGCTCTTACTTTGCTGTTAAGAAGCAGTATAAATAATAATATAAATAATAATAACTTATGAATAATTCTTTTAAGAAAATAAAAATCAATCGTGTAACAAAATATCCGTCGATTTTGCCTTGAGATTTAACTTCAGAATAAAATTTCTTCCATTAAAAGGAAGGAGGGAGAAAATACCTTATAGTCCAAGGAAGTAAAAATTTTAAAGTTTGCTATTATTTTAAACGAGGAATAAAAAAATATAATGGCTCTTCCCTTCCTGTTAACAAGCAGTATATATAATAATATAAATAATAATAACTTAGTTTTTTTAAGAAAATAAAATCCAATCGTGTAACAAAATGTCCGTCGATTTTGCCTTGAGATTTAACTTCAGAATAAAATTTCTTCCATTAAAAGGAAGGAGGGAGAAAATATCTTATAGTCCAAGGAAGTAAAAATTTTAAAGTTTGCTATTATTTTAAACGAGGAATAAAAATATATAATGGCTCTTCCCTTGCTGTTAATAAGCAGTATAAATAATAATATAAATAATAATAACTTAGTTTTTTAAGAAAATAAAATCCCATCGTGTAACAAAATGTCCGTCGATTTTGCCTTGAGATTTAACTTCAGAATAAAATTTCTTCCATTAAAAGGAAGGAGGGAGAAAATACCTTATAGTCCAAGGAAATAAAAATTTTAAAGTTTGCTATTATTTTAAACGAGGGATAAAAAAAATATAATGGCTCTTCCCTTGCTGTTAACAAGCAGTATAAATAATAATATAAATAATAATAACTTAGTTTTTTTAAGAAAATAAAATCCAATCGTGTAACAAAATGTCCGTCGATTTTGCCTTGAGATTTAACTTCAGAATAAAATTTCTTCCATTAAAAGGAAGGAGGGAGAAAATATCTTATAGTCCAAGGAAGTAAAAATTTTAAAGTTTGCTATTATTTTAAACGAGGAATAAAAAATATATAATGGCTCTTCCCTTGCTGTTAACAAACAGTATAAATAATAATATAAATAATAATAACTTAGTTTTTTAAGAAAATAAAATCCCATCGTGTAACAAAATGTCCGTCGATTTTGCCTTGAGATTTAACTTCAGAATAAAATTTCTTCCATTAAAAGGAAGGAGGGAGAAAATGCATTATAGTCCAAGGAAATAAAAATTTTAAAGTTTGCTATTATTTGAAACGAGGAATAAAAAAAAACGCTCTTCCCTTGCTGTTAACAAGCAGTATAAATAATAATATAAATAATAATAACTTAGTTTTTTTAAGAAAATAAAATCCAATCGTGTAAGAAAATGTCCGTCGATTTTGCCTTGAGATTTAACTTCAGAATAAAATTTCTTCCATTAAAAGGAAGGAGGGAGAAAATGCCTTATAGTCCAAGGAAGTAAAAATTTTAAATTTTGCTATTATTTTAAACGAGGAATAAAAATATATAATGGCTCTTCCCTTGCTGTTAATAAGCAGTATAAATAATAATATAAATAATAATAACTTAGTTTTTTAAGAAAATAAAATCCCATCGTGTAACGAAATGTCCGTCGATTTTGCCTTGAGATTTAACTTCAGAATAAAATTTCTTCCATTAAAAGGAAGGAGGGAGAAAATGCCTTATAGTCCAAGGAAGTAAAAATTTTAAATTTTGCTATTATTTTAAACGAGGAATAAAAATATATAATGGCTCTTCCCTTGCTGTTAATAAGCAGTATAAATAATAATATAAATAATAATAACTTAGTTTTTTAAGAAAATAAAATCCCATCGTGTAACGAAATGTCCGTCGATTTTGCCTTGAGATTTAAATTCAGAATAAAATTTCTTCCATTAAAAGGAAGGAGGGATAAAATACCTTATAGTCCAAGGAAGTAAAAATTTTAAAGTTTGCTATTATTTTAAACGAGGAATAAAAAAAATATAATGGCTCTTCCCTTGCTGTTAACAAGCAGTATAAATAATAATATAAATAATAATAACTTAGTTTTTTTAAGAAAATAAAATCCAATCGTGTAACAAAATGTCCGTCGATTTTGCCTTGAGATTTAACTTCAGAATAAAATTTCTTCCATTAAATGGAAGGAGGGAGAAAATATCTTATAGTCCAAGGAAGTAAAAATTTTAAAGTTTGCTATTATTTTAAACGGGGAATAAAGAAAAATATAATGGCTCTTACTTTGCTGTTAAGAAGCAGTATAAATAATAATATAAATAATAATAACTTATGAATAATTCTTTTAAGAAAATAAAAATCAATCGTGTAACAAAATATCCGTCGATTTTGCCTTGAGATTTAACTTCAGAATAAAATTTCTTCCATTAAAAGGAAGGAGGGAGAAAATACCTTATAGTCCAAGGAAGTAAAAATTTTAAAGTTTGCTATTATTTTAAACGAGGAATAAAAAAATATAATGGCTCTTCCCTTCCTGTTAACAAGCAGTATATATAATAATATAAATAATAATAACTTAGTTTTTTTAAGAAAATAAAATCCAATCGTGTAACAAAATGTCCGTCGATTTTGCCTTGAGATTTAACTTCAGAATAAAATTTCTTCCATTAAAAGGAAGGAGGGAGAAAATATCTTATAGTCCAAGGAAGTAAAAATTTTAAAGTTTGCTATTATTTTAAACGAGGAATAAAAATATATAATGGCTCTTCCCTTGCTGTTAATAAGCAGTATAAATAATAATATAAATAATAATAACTTAGTTTTTTAAGAAAATAAAATCCCATCGTGTAACAAAATGTCCGTCGATTTTGCCTTGAGATTTAACTTCAGAATAAAATTTCTTCCATTAAAAGGAAGGAGGGAGAAAATACCTTATAGTCCAAGGAAATAAAAATTTTAAAGTTTGCTATTATTTTAAACGAGGGATAAAAAAAATATAATGGCTCTTCCCTTGCTGTTAACAAGCAGTATAAATAATAATATAAATAATAATAACTTAGTTTTTTTAAGAAAATAAAATCCAATCGTGTAACAAAATGTCCGTCGATTTTGCCTTGAGATTTAACTTCAGAATAAAATTTCTTCCATTAAAAGGAAGGAGGGAGAAAATATCTTATAGTCCAAGGAAGTAAAAATTTTAAAGTTTGCTATTATTTTAAACGAGGAATAAAAAATATATAATGGCTCTTCCCTTGCTGTTAACAAACAGTATAAATAATAATATAAATAATAATAACTTAGTTTTTTAAGAAAATAAAATCCCATCGTGTAACAAAATGTCCGTCGATTTTGCCTTGAGATTTAACTTCAGAATAAAATTTCTTCCATTAAAAGGAAGGAGGGAGAAAATGCATTATAGTCCAAGGAAATAAAAATTTTAAAGTTTGCTATTATTTGAAACGAGGAATAAAAAAAAACGCTCTTCCCTTGCTGTTAACAAGCAGTATAAATAATAATATAAATAATAATAACTTAGTTTTTTTAAGAAAATAAAATCCAATCGTGTAAGAAAATGTCCGTCGATTTTGCCTTGAGATTTAACTTCAGAATAAAATTTCTTCCATTAAAAGGAAGGAGGGAGAAAATGCCTTATAGTCCAAGGAAGTAAAAATTTTAAATTTTGCTATTATTTTAAACGAGGAATAAAAATATATAATGGCTCTTCCCTTGCTGTTAATAAGCAGTATAAATAATAATATAAATAATAATAACTTAGTTTTTTAAGAAAATAAAATCCCATCGTGTAACGAAATGTCCGTCGATTTTGCCTTGAGATTTAACTTCAGAATAAAATTTCTTCCATTAAAAGGAAGGAGGGAGAAAATGCCTTATAGTCCAAGGAAGTAAAAATTTTAAATTTTGCTATTATTTTAAACGAGGAATAAAAATATATAATGGCTCTTCCCTTGCTGTTAATAAGCAGTATAAATAATAATATAAATAATAATAACTTAGTTTTTTAAGAAAATAAAATCCCATCGTGTAACGAAATGTCCGTCGATTTTGCCTTGAGATTTAAATTCAGAATAAAATTTCTTCCATTAAAAGGAAGGAGGGATAAAATACCTTATAGTCCAAGGAAGTAAAAATTTTAAAGTTTGCTATTATTTTAAACGAGGAATAAAAAAAATATAATGGCTCTTCCCTTGCTGTTAACAAGCAGTATAAATAATAATATAAATAATAATAACTTAGTTTTTTTAAGAAAATAAAATCCAATCGTGTAACAAAATGTCCGTCAATTTTGCCTTGAGATTTAACTTCAGAATAAAATTTCTTCCATTAAATGGAAGGAGGGAGAAAATATCTTATAGTCCAAGGAAGTAAAAATTTTAAAGTTTGCTATTATTTTAAACGGGGAATAAAGAAAAATATAATGGCTCTTACTTTGCTGTTAACAAGCAGTATAAATAATAATATAAATAATAATAACTTATGAATAATTCTTTTAAGAAAATAAAAATCAATCGTGTAACAAAATATCTGTCGATTCTGCTTTGAGATTTAACTTCAGAATAAAATTTCTTCCATGAAAACGAAAAAGGGAGGAAATACCTTATAGTCCAAGGAAGTAAAAATTTTAAAGTTTGCTATTATTTGAAACGAGGAATAAAAATATATAATGGCTCTTCCCTTGTTGTTAATAAGCAGTATAAATAATAATATAAATAATAATAACTTAGTTTTTAAGAGAATAAAATCCCATCGTGTAACAAAATGTCCGTCGATTTTGCCTTGAGATTTAAGTTCAGAATAAAATTTCTTCCATTAAAAGGAAGGAGGGAGAAAATATCTTATAGTCCAAGGAAGTAAAAATTTTAAAGTTTGCTATTATTTTAAACGAGGAATAAAAAATATATAATGGCTCTTCCCTTGCTGTTAACAAACAGTATAAATAATAATATAAATAATAATAACTTAGTTTTTTAAGAAAATAAAATCCCATCGTGTAACAAAATGTCCGTCGATTTTGCCTTGAGATTTAACTTCAGAATAAAATTTCTTCCATTAAAAGGAAGGAGGGAGAAAATGCATTATAGTCCAAGGAAATAAAAATTTTAAAGTTTGCTATTATTTGAAACGAGGAATAAAAAAAAACGCTCTTCCCTTGCTGTTAACAAGCAGTATAAATAATAATATAAATAATAATAACTTAGTTTTTTTAAGAAAATAAAATCCAATCGTGTAAGAAAATGTCCGTCGATTTTGCCTTGAGATTTAACTTCAGAATAAAATTTCTTCCATTAAAAGGAAGGAGGGAGAAAATGCCTTATAGTCCAAGGAAGTAAAAATTTTAAATTTTGCTATTATTTTAAACGAGGAATAAAAATATATAATGGCTCTTCCCTTGCTGTTAATAAGCAGTATAAATAATAATATAAATAATAATAACTTAGTTTTTTAAGAAAATAAAATCCCATCGTGTAACGAAATGTCCGTCGATTTTGCCTTGAGATTTAACTTCAGAATAAAATTTCTTCCATTAAAAGGAAGGAGGGAGAAAATGCCTTATAGTCCAAGGAAGTAAAAATTTTAAATTTTGCTATTATTTTAAACGAGGAATAAAAATATATAATGGCTCTTCCCTTGCTGTTAATAAGCAGTATAAATAATAATATAAATAATAATAACTTAGTTTTTTAAGAAAATAAAATCCCATCGTGTAACGAAATGTCCGTCGATTTTGCCTTGAGATTTAAATTCAGAATAAAATTTCTTCCATTAAAAGGAAGGAGGGATAAAATACCTTATAGTCCAAGGAAGTAAAAATTTTAAAGTTTGCTATTATTTTAAACGAGGAATAAAAAAAATATAATGGCTCTTCCCTTGCTGTTAACAAGCAGTATAAATAATAATATAAATAATAATAACTTAGTTTTTTTAAGAAAATAAAATCCAATCGTGTAACAAAATGTCCGTCGATTTTGCCTTGAGATTTAACTTCAGAATAAAATTTCTTCCATTAAATGGAAGGAGGGAGAAAATATCTTATAGTCCAAGGAAGTAAAAATTTTAAAGTTTGCTATTATTTTAAACGGGGAATAAAGAAAAATATAATGGCTCTTACTTTGCTGTTAAGAAGCAGTATAAATAATAATATAAATAATAATAACTTATGAATAATTCTTTTAAGAAAATAAAAATCAATCGTGTAACAAAATATCCGTCGATTTTGCCTTGAGATTTAACTTCAGAATAAAATTTCTTCCATTAAAAGGAAGGAGGGAGAAAATACCTTATAGTCCAAGGAAGTAAAAATTTTAAAGTTTGCTATTATTTTAAACGAGGAATAAAAAAATATAATGTCTCTTCCCTTCCTGTTAACAAGCAGTATATATAATAATATAAATAATAATAACTTAGTTTTTTTAAGAAAATAAAATCCAATCGTGTAACAAAATGTCCGTCGATTTTGCCTTGAGATTTAACTTCAGAATAAAATTTCTTCCATTAAAAGGAAGGAGGGAGAAAATATGTTATAGTCCAAGGAAGTAAAAATTTTAAAGTTTGCTATTATTTTAAACGAGGAATAAAAATATATAATGGCTCTTCCCTTGCTGTTAATAAGCAGTATAAATAATAATATAAATAATAATAACTTAGTTTTTTAAGAAAATAAAATCCCATCGTGTAACAAAATGTCCGTCGATTTTGCCTTGAGATTTAACTTCAGAATAAAATTTCTTCCATTAAAAGGAAGGAGGGAGAAAATACCTTATAGTCCAAGGAAATAAAAATTTTAAAGTTTGCTATTATTTTAAACGAGGGATAAAAAAAATATAATGGCTCTTCCCTTGCTGTTAACAAGCAGTATAAATAATAATATAAATAATAATAACTTAGTTTTTTTAAGAAAATAAAATCCAATCGTGTAACAAAATGTCCGTCGATTTTGCCTTGAGATTTAACTTCAGAATAAAATTTCTTCCATTAAAAGGAAGGAGGGAGAAAATATCTTATAGTCCAAGGAAGTAAAAATTTTAAAGTTTGCTATTATTTTAAACGAGGAATAAAAAATATATAATGGCTCTTCCCTTGCTGTTAACAAACAGTATAAATAATAATATAAATAATAATAACTTAGTTTTTTAAGAAAATAAAATCCCATCGTGTAACAAAATGTCCGTCGATTTTGCCTTGAGATTTAACTTCAGAATAAAATTTCTTCCATTAAAAGGAAGGAGGGAGAAAATGCATTATAGTCCAAGGAAATAAAAATTTTAAAGTTTGCTATTATTTGAAACGAGGAATAAAAAAAAACGCTCTTCCCTTGCTGTTAACAAGCAGTATAAATAATAATATAAATAATAATAACTTAGTTTTTTTAAGAAAATAAAATCCAATCGTGTAAGAAAATGTCCGTCGATTTTGCCTTGAGATTTAACTTCAGAATAAAATTTCTTCCATTAAAAGGAAGGAGGGAGAAAATGCCTTATAGTCCAAGGAAGTAAAAATTTTAAATTTTGCTATTATTTTAAACGAGGAATAAAAATATATAATGGCTCTTCCCTTGCTGTTAATAAGCAGTATAAATAATAATATAAATAATAATAACTTAGTTTTTTAAGAAAATAAAATCCCATCGTGTAACGAAATGTCCGTCGATTTTGCCTTGAGATTTAACTTCAGAATAAAATTTCTTCCATTAAAAGGAAGGAGGGAGAAAATGCCTTATAGTCCAAGGAAGTAAAAATTTTAAATTTTGCTATTATTTTAAACGAGGAATAAAAATATATAATGGCTCTTCCCTTGCTGTTAATAAGCAGTATAAATAATAATATAAATAATAATAACTTAGTTTTTTAAGAAAATAAAATCCCATCGTGTAACGAAATGTCCGTCGATTTTGCCTTGAGATTTAAATTCAGAATAAAATTTCTTCCATTAAAAGGAAGGAGGGATAAAATACCTTATAGTCCAAGGAAGTAAAAATTTTAAAGTTTGCTATTATTTTAAACGAGGAATAAAAAAAATATAATGGCTCTTCCCTTGCTGTTAACAAGCAGTATAAATAATAATATAAATAATAATAACTTAGTTTTTTTAAGAAAATAAAATCCAATCGTGTAACAAAATGTCCGTCAATTTTGCCTTGAGATTTAACTTCAGAATAAAATTTCTTCCATTAAATGGAAGGAGGGAGAAAATATCTTATAGTCCAAGGAAGTAAAAATTTTAAAGTTTGCTATTATTTTAAACGGGGAATAAAGAAAAATATAATGGCTCTTACTTTGCTGTTAACAAGCAGTATAAATAATAATATAAATAATAATAACTTATGAATAATTCTTTTAAGAAAATAAAAATCAATCGTGTAACAAAATATCTGTCGATTCTGCTTTGAGATTTAACTTCAGAATAAAATTTCTTCCATGAAAACGAAAAAGGGAGGAAATACCTTATAGTCCAAGGAAGTAAAAATTTTAAAGTTTGCTATTATTTGAAACGAGGAATAAAAATATATAATGGCTCTTCCCTTGTTGTTAATAAGCAGTATAAATAATAATATAAATAATAATAACTTAGTTTTTAAGAGAATAAAATCCCATCGTGTAACAAAATGTCCGTCGATTTTGCCTTGAGATTTAAGTTCAGAATAAAATTTCTTCCATTAAAAGGAAGGAGGGAGAAAATACCTTATAGTCCAAGGAAATAAAAATTTTAAAGTTTGCTATTATTTTAAACGAGGAATAAAAATATATAATGGCTCTTCCCTTGTTGTTAATAAGCAGTATAAATAATAATATAAATAATAATAACTTAGTTTTTAAGAGAATAAAATCCCATCGTGTAACAAAATGTCCGTCGATTTTGCCTTGAGATTTAAGTTCAGAATAAAATTTCTTCCATTAAAAGGAAGGAGGGAGAAAATACCTTATAGTCCAAGGAAATAAAAATTTTAAAGTTTGCTATTATTTTAAACGAGGAATAAAAAAAATATAATGGCTCTTCCCTTGCTGTTAACAAGCAGTATAAATAATAATATAAATAATAATAACTTAGTATTTTAAGAAAATAAAATCCAATCGTGTAACAAAATGTCCGTCGATTTTGCCTTGAGATTTAACTTCAGAATATAATTTCTTCCATTAAAAGGAAGGAGGGAGAAAATGCCTTATAGTCCAAGGAAGTAAAAATTTTAAAGTTTGCTATTATTTTAAACGAGGAATAAAAATATATAATGGCTCTTCCCTTGTTGTTAATAAGCAGTATAAATAATAATATAAATAATAATAACTTAGTTTTTAAGAGAATAAAATCCCATCGTGTAACAAAATGTCCGTCGATTTTGCCTTGAGATTTAAGTTCAGAATAAAATTTCTTCCATTAAAAGGAAGGAGGGAGAAAATACCTTATAGTCCAAGGAAATAAAAATTTTAAAGTTTGCTATTATTTTAAACGAGGAATAAAAAAAATATAATGGCTCTTCCCTTGCTGTTAACAAGCAGTATAAATAATAATATAAATAATAATAACTTAGTTTTTTTAAGAAAATAAAATCCAATCGTGTAACAAAATGTCCGTCGATTTTGCCTTGAGATTTAACTTCAGAGTAAAATTTCTTCCATTAAAAGGAAGGAGGGAGAAAATACCTTATAGTCCAAGGAAGTAAAAATTTTAAAGTTTGCTATTATTTTAAACGAGGAATAAAAAAAATATAATGGCTCTTCCCTTCCTGTTAACAAGCAGTATATATAATAATATAAATAATAAGAACTTATGAATAATTCTTTTAAGAAAATAAAAATCAATCGTGTAACAAAATATCCGTCGATTCTGCTTTGAGATTTAACTTCAGAATAAAATTTCTTCCATTAAAACGAAAAAGGGAGGAAATACCTTATAGTCCAAGGAAGTAAAAATTTTAAAGTTTGCTATTATTTGAAACGAGGAATAAAAAAAATATAATGGCTCTTCCCTTGCTGTTAACAAGCAGTATAAATAATAATATAAATAATAATAACTTAGTTTTTTTAAGAAAATAAAATCCAATCGTGTAACAAAATGTCCGTCGATTTTGCCTTGAGATTTAACTTCAGAATAAAATTTCTTCCATTAAAAGGAAGGAGGGAGAAAATGCCTTATAGTCCAAGGAAGTAAAAAGTTTAAAGTTTGCTATTATTTTAAACGAGGAATAAAAAAATATAATTTCTCTTCCCTTGCTGTTAACAAGCAGTATAAATAATAATATAAATATTAATAACTTAGTATTTTAAGAAAATAAAATCCAATCGTGTAACAAAATGTCCGTCGATTTTGCCTTGAGATTTAACTTCAGAATAAAATTTCTTCCATTAAAAGGAAGGAGGGAGAAAATGCCTTATAGTCCAAGGAAGTAAAAATTTTAAAGTTTGCTATTATTTTAAACGAGGAATAAAAATATATAATGGCTCTTCCCTTGTTGTTAATAAGCAGTATAAATAATAATATAAATAATAATAACTTAGTTTTTAAGAGAATAAAATCCCATCGTGTAACAAAATGTCCGTCGATTTTGCCTTGAGATTTAAGTTCAGAATAAAATTTCTTCCATTAAAAGGAAGGAGGGAGAAAATACCTTATAGTCCAAGGAAATAAAAATTTTAAAGTTTGCTATTATTTTAAACGAGGAATAAAAAAAATATAATGGCTCTTCCCTTGCTGTTAACAAGCAGTATAAATAATAATATAAATAATAATAACTTAGTTTTTTTAAGAAAATAAAATCCAATCGTGTAACAAAATGTCCGTCGATTTTGCCTTGAGATTTAACTTCAGAATAAAATTTCTTCCATTAAAAGGAAGGAGGGAGAAAATGCCTTATAGTCCAAGGAAGTAAAAATTTTAAAGTTTGCTATTATTTTAAACGAGGAATAAAAATATATAATCGCTCTTCCCTTGCTGTTAATAAGCAGTATAAATAATAATATAAATAATAATAACTTAGTTTTTTAAGAAAATAAAATCCCATCGTATAACAAAATGTCCGTCGATATTGCCTTGAGATTTAATTTCAGAATAAAATTTCTTCCATTAAAAGGAAGGAGGGAGAAAATACCTTATAGTCCAAGGAAATAAAAATTTTAAAGTTTGCTATTATTTTAAACGAGGAATAAAAAAAAATATAATGGCTCTTCCCTTGCTGTTAACAAGCTGTATAAATAATAATATAAATAATAATAACTTAGTTTTTTTAAGAAAATAAAATCCAATCGTGTAACAAAATGTCCGTCGATTTTGCCTTGAGATTTAACTTCAGAATAAAAATTCTTCCATTAAAAGGCAGGAGGGAGAAAATACCTTATAGTCCAAGGAAGTAAAAATTTTAAAGTTTGCTATTATTTTAAACGAGGAATAAAAAAATATAATTTCTCTTCCCTTGCTGTTAACAAGCAGTATAAATAATAATATAAATAATAATAACTTAGTTAAGAAAATAAAATCCCATCGTGTAACAAAATGTCCGTCGATTTTGCCTTGAGATTTAACTTCAGAATAAAATTTCTTCCATTAAAAGGAAGGAGGGAGAAAATACCTTATAGTCCAAGGAAATAAAAATTTTAAAGTTTGCTATTATTTTAAACGAGGAATAAAAAAAATATAATGGCTCTTCCCTTGCTGTTAACAAGCAGTATAAATAATAATATAAATAATAATAACTTAGTTTCTTTAAGAAAATAAAATCCAATCGTGTAACAAAATGTCCGTCGATTTTGCCTTGAGATTTAACTTCAGAATAAAATTTCTTCCATTAAAAGGAAGGAGGGAGAAAATACCTTATAGTCCAAGGAAATAAAAATTTTAAAGTTTGCTATTATTTTAAACGAGGAATAAAAAAAATATAATGGCTCTTCCCTTGCTGTTAACAAGCAGTATAAATAATAATATAAATAATAATAACTTAGTTTCTTTAAGAAAATAAAATCCAATCGTGTAACAAAATGTCCGTCGATTTTGCCTTGAGATTTAACTTCAGAATAAAATTTCTTCCATTAAAAGGAAGGAGGGAGAAAATACCTTATAGTCCAAGGAAGTAAAAATTTTAAAGTTTGCTATTATTTTAAACGAGGAATAAAAAAATATAATTTCTCTTCCCTTGCTGTTAACAAGCAGTATAAATAATAATATAAATAATAATAACTTAGTTTTTTAAGAAAATAAAATCCCATCGTGTAACAAAATGTCCGTCGATTTTGCCTTGAGATTTAACTTCAGAGTAAAATTTCTTCCATTAAAAGGAAGGAGGGAGAAAATACCTTATAGTCCAAGGAAGTAAAAATTTTAAAGTTTGCTATTATTTTAAACGAGGAATAAAAAAATATAATGGCTCTTCCCTTCCTGTTAACAAGCAGTATATATAATAATATAAATAATAATAACTTAGTTTTTTTAAGAAAATAAAATCCAATCGTGTAACAAAATGTCCGTCGATTTTGCCTTGAGATTTAACTTCAGAATAAAATTTCTTCCATTAAAAGGAAGGAGGGAGAAAATATCTTATAGTCCAAGGAAGTAAAAATTTTAAAGTTTGCTATTATTTTAAACGAGGAATAAAAATATATAATGGCTCTTCCCTTGCTGTTAATAAGCAGTATAAATAATAATATAAATAATAATAACTTAGTTTTTTAAGAAAATAAAATCCCATCGTGTAACAAAATGTCCGTCGATTTTGCCTTGAGATTTAACTTCAGAATAAAATTTCTTCCATTAAAAGGAAGGAGGGAGAAAATACCTTATAGTCCAAGGAAATAAAAATTTTAAAGTTTGCTATTATTTTAAACGAGGAATAAAAAAAATATAATGGCTCTTCCCTTGCTGTTAACAAGCAGTATAAATAATAATATAAATAATAATAACTTAGTTTTTTTAAGAAAATAAAATCCAATCGTGTAACAAAATGTCCGTCGATTTTGCCTTGAGATTTAACTTCAGAATAAAATTTCTTCCATTAAAAGGAAGGAGGGAGAAAATACCTTATAGTCCAAGGAAGTAAAAATTTTAAAGTTTGCTATTATTTTAAACGAGGAATAAAAAAATATAATTTCTCTTCCCTTGCTGTTAACAAGCAGTATAAATAATAATATAAATAATAATAACTTAGTTTTTTAAGAAAATAAAATCCCATCGTGTAACAAAATGTCCGTCGATTTTGCCTTGAGATTTAACTTCAGAATAAAATTTCTTCCATTAAAAGGAAGGAGGGAGAAAATATCTTATAGTCCAAGGAAGTAAAAATTTTAAAGTTTGCTATTATTTTAAACGAGGAATAAAAAAAATATAATGGCTCTTCCCTTGCTGTTAACAAACAGTATAAATAATAATATAAATAATAATAACTTAGTTTTTTAAGAAAATAAAATCCCATCGTGTAACAAAATGTCCGTCGATTTTGCCTTGAGATTTAACTTAAGAATAAAATTTCTTCCATTAAAAGGAAGGAGGGAGAAAATACCTTATAGTCCAAGGAAATAAAAATTTTAAAGTTTGCTATTATTTGAAACGAGGAATAAAAAAAATATAATGGCTCTTCCCTTGCTGTTAACAAGCAGTATAAATAATAATATAAATAATAATAGCTTAGTTTTTTTAAGAAAATAAAATCCAATCGTGTAACAAAATGTCCGTCGATTTTGCCTTGAGATTTAACTTCAGAATAAAATTTCTTCCATTAAAACGCAAAAGGGAGGAAATACCTTATAGTCCAAGGAAGTAAAAATTTTAAAGTTTGCTATTATTTGAAACGAGGAATAAGAAAAAATATAATGGCTCTTCCCTTGCTGTTAACAAGCAGTATAAATAATAATATAAATAATAATAACTTAGTTTTTTTAAGAAAATAAAATCCAATCGTGTAACAAAATGTCCGTCGATTTTGCCTTGAGATTTAACTTCAGAATAAAAATTCTTCCATTAAAAGGAAGGAGGGAGAAAATGCCTTATAGTCCAAGGAAGTAAAAATTTTAAAGTTTGCTATTATTTTAAACGAGGAATAAAAATATATAATGGCTCTTCCCTTGCTGTTAATAAGCAGTATAAATAATAATATAAATAATAATAACTTAGTTTTTTAAGAAAATAAAATCCCATCGTGTAACAAAATGTCCGTCGATTTTGCCTTGAGATTTAACTTCAGAATAAAATTTCTTCCATTAAAAGGAAGGAGGGAGAAAATACCTTATAGTCCAAGGAAGTAAAAATTTTAAAGTTTGCTATTATTTTAAACGAGGAATAAAAAAATATAATGGCTCTTCCCTTCCTGTTAACAAGCAGTATATATAATAATATAAATAATAATAACTTAGTTTTTTTAAGAAAATAAAATCCAATCGTGTAACAAAATGTCCGTCGATTTTGCCTTGAGATTTAACTTCAGAATAAAATTTCTTCCATTAAAAGGAAGGAGGGAGAAAATATCTTATAGTCCAAGGAAGTAAAAATTTTAAAGTTTGCTATTATTTTAAACGAGGAATAAAAATATATAATGGCTCTTCCCTTGCTGTTAATAAGCAGTATAAATAATAATATAAATAATAATAACTTAGTTTTTTAAGAAAATAAAATCCCATCGTGTAACAAAATGTCCGTCGATTTTGCCTTGAGATTTAACTTCAGAATAAAATTTCTTCCATTAAAAGGAAGGAGGGAGAAAATACCTTATAGTCCAAGGAAATAAAAATTTTAAAGTTTGCTATTATTTTAAACGAGGAATAAAAAAAATATAATGGCTCTTCCCTTGCTGTTAACAAGCAGTATAAATAATAATATAAATAATAATAACTTAGTTTTTTTAAGAAAATAAAATCCAATCGTGTAACAAAATGTCCGTCGATTTTGCCTTGAGATTTAACTTCAGAATAAAATTTCTTCCATTAAAAGGAAGGAGGGAGAAAATATCTTATAGTCCAAGGAAGTAAAAATTTTAAAGTTTGCTATTATTTTAAACGAGGAATAAAAATATATAATGGCTCTTCCCTTGCTGTTAATAAGCAGTATAAATAATAATATAAATAATAATAACTTAGTTTTTTAAGAAAATAAAATCCCATCGTGTAACAAAATGTCCGTCGATTTTGCCTTGAGATTTAACTTCAGAATAAAATTTCTTCCATTAAAAGGAAGGAGGGAGAAAATATCTTATAGTCCAAGGAAGTAAAAATTTTAAAGTTTGCTATTATTTTAAACGAGGAATAAAAAAAATATAATGGCTCTTCCCTTGCTGTTAACAAACAGTATAAATAATAATATAAATAATAATAACTTAGTTTTTTAAGAAAATAAAATCCCATCGTGTAACAAAATGTCCGTCGATTTTGCCTTGAGATTTAACTTAAGAATAAAATTTCTTCCATTAAAAGGAAGGAGGGAGAAAATACCTTATAGTCCAAGGAAAAAAAAATTTTAAAGTTTGCTATTATTTGAAACGAGGAATAAAAAAAATATAATGGCTCTTCCCTTGCTGTTAACAAGCAGTATAAATAATAATATAAATAATAATAACTTTGTTTTTTTAAGAAAATAAAATCCAATCGTGTAACAAAATGTCCGTCGATTTTGCCTTGAGATTTAACTTCAGAATAAAATTTCTTCCATTAAAACGAAAAACGGAGGAAATACCTTATAGTCCAAGGAAGTAAAAATTTTAAAGTTTGCTATTATTTGAAACGAGGAATAAAAAAAATATAATGGCTCTTCCCTTGCTGTTAACAAGCAGTATAAATAATAATATAAATAATAATAACTTAGTTTTTTTAAGAAAATAAAATCCAATCGTGTAACAAAATGTCCGTCGATTTTGCCTTGAGATTTAACTTCAGAATAAAAATTCTTCCATTAAAAGGAAGGAGGGAGAAAATGCCTTATAGTCCAAGGAAGTAAAAATTTTAAAGTTTGCTATTATTTTAAACGAGGAATAAAAATATATAATGGCTCTTCCCTTGCTGTTAATAAGCAGTATAAATAATAATATAAATAATAATAACTTAGTTTTTAAGAAAATAAAATCCCATCGTGTAACAAAATGTCCGTCGATTTTGCCTTGAGATTTAACTTCAGAGTAAAATTTCTTCCATTAAAAGGAAGGAGGGAGAAAATACCTTATAGTCCAAGGAAGTAAAAATTTTAAAGTTTGCTATTATTTTAAACGAGGAATAAAAAAATATAATGGCTCTTCCCTTCCTGTTAACAAGCAGTATATATAATAATATAAATAATAATAACTTAGTTTTTTTAAGAAAATAAAATCCAATCGTGTAACAAAATGTCCGTCGATTTTGCCTTGAGATTTAACTTCAGAATAAAATTTCTTCCATTAAAAGGAAGGAGGGAGAAAATATCTTATAGTCCAAGGAAGTAAAAATTTTAAAGTTTGCTATTATTTTAAACGAGGAATAAAAATATATAATGGCTCTTCCCTTGCTGTTAATAAGCAGTATAAATAATAATATAAATAATAATAACTTAGTTTTTTAAGAAAATAAAATCCCATCGTGTAACAAAATGTCCGTCGATTTTGCCTTGAGATTTAACTTCAGAATAAAATTTCTTCCATTAAAAGGAAGGAGGGAGAAAATACCTTATAGTCCAAGGAAATAAAAATTTTAAAGTTTGCTATTATTTTAAACGAGGGATAAAAAAAATATAATGGCTCTTCCCTTGCTGTTAACAAGCAGTATAAATAATAATATAAATAATAATAACTTAGTTTTTTTAAGAAAATAAAATCCAATCGTGTAACAAAATGTCCGTCGATTTTGCCTTGAGATTTAACTTCAGAATAAAATTTCTTCCATTAAAAGGAAGGAGGGAGAAAATATCTTATAGTCCAAGGAAGTAAAAATTTTAAAGTTTGCTATTATTTTAAACGAGGAATAAAAAATATATAATGGATCTTCCCTTGCTGTTAACAAACAGTATAAATAATAATATAAATAATAATAACTTAGTTTTTTTAAGAAAATAAAATCCAAACGTGTAACAAAATGTCCGTCGATTTTGCCTTGAGATTTAACTTCAGAATAAAATTTCTTCCATTAAAACGAAAAAGGGAGGAAATACCTTATAGTCCAAGGAAGTAAAAATTTTAAAGTTTGCTATTATTTGAAACGAGGAATAAAAAAAATATAATGGCTCTTCCCTTGCTGTTAACAAGCAGTATAAATAATAATATAAATAATAATAACTTAGTTTTTTTAAGAAAATAAAATCCAATCGTGTAACAAAATGTCCGTCGATTTTGCCTTGAGATTTAACTTCAGAATAAAATTTCTTCCATTAAAAGGAAGGAGGGAGAAAATATCTTATAGTCCAAGGAAGTAAAAATAAAAGTTTGCTATTATTTTAAACGAGGAATAAAAATATATAATGGCTCTTCCCTTGCTGTTAATAAGCAGTATAAATAATAATATAAATAATAATAACTTAGTTTTTTAAGAAAATAAAATCCCATCGTGTAACAAAATGTCCGTCGATTTTGCCTTGAGATTTAACTTCAGAATAAAATTTCTTCCATTAAAAGGAAGGAGGGAGAAAATACCTTATAGTCCAAGGAAATAAAAATTTTAAAGTTTCCTATTATTTGAAACGAGGAATAAAAAAAATATAATGGCTCTTCCCTTGCTGTTAACAAGCAGTATAAATAATAATATAATTAATAATAACTTAGTTTTTTTAAGAAAATAAAATCCAATCGTGTAACAAAATGTCCGTCGATTTTTCCTTGAGATTTAACTTCAGAATAAAATTTCTTCCATTAAAACGAAAAAGGGAGGAAATACCTTATAGTCCAAGGAAGTAAAAATTTTAAAGTTTGCTATTATTTGAAACGAGGAATAAAAAAAATATAATGGCTCTTCCCTTGCTGTTAACAAGCAGTATAAATAATAATATAAATAATAATAACTTAGTTTTTTTAAGAAAATAAAATCCAATCGTGTAACAAAATGTCCGTCGATTTTGCCTTGAGATTTAACTTCAGAATAAAAATTCTTCCATTAAAAGGAAGGAGGGAGAAAATGCCTTATAGTCCAAGGAAGTAAAAATTTTAAAGTTTGCTATTATTTTAAACGAGGAATAAAAATATATAATGGCTCTTCCCTTGCTGTTAATAAGCAGTATAAATAATAATATAAATAATAATAACTTAGTTTTTTAAGAAAATAAAATCCCATCGTGTAACAAAATGTCCGTCGATTTTGCCTTGAGATTTAACTTCAGAATAAAATTTCTTCCATTAAAAGGAAGGAGGGAGAAAATACCTTATAGTCCAAGGAAATAAAAATTTTAAAGTTTGCTATTATTTTAAACGAGGAATAAAAAAATATAATGGCTCTTCCCTTGCTGTTAACAAGCAGTATAAATAATAATATAAATAATAATAACTTAGTTTCTTTAAGAAAATAAAATCCAATCGTGTAACAAAATGTCCGTCGATTTTGCCTTGAGATTTAACTTCAGAATAAAATTTCTTCCATTAAAAGGAAGGAGGGAGAAAATATCTTATAGTCCAAGGAAGTAAAAATTTTAAAGTTTGCTATTATTTTAAACGAGGAATAAAAATATATAATGGCTCTTCCCTTGCTGTTAATAAGCAGTATAAATAATAATATAAATAATAATAACTTAGTTTTTTAAGAAAATAAAATCCCATCGTGTAACAAAATGTCCGTCGATTTTGCCTTGAGATTTAAGTTCAGAATAAAATTTCTTCCATTAAAAGGAAGGAGGGAGAAAATATCTTATAGTCCAAGGAAATAAAAATTTTAAAGTTTGCTATTATTTTAAACGAGGAATAAAAAAAATATAATGGCTCTTCCCTTGCTGTTAACAAGCAGTATAAATAATAATATAAATAATAATAACTTAGTTTTTTTAAGAAAATAAAATCCAATCGTGTAACAAAATGTCCGTCGATTTTGCCTTGAGATTTAACTTCAGAATAAAATTTCTTCCATTAAAAGGAAGGAGGGAGAAAATACCTTATAGTCCAAGGAAGTAAAAATTTTAAAGTTTGCTATTATTTTAAACGAGGAATAAAAAAATATAATTTCTCTTCCCTTGCTGTTAACAAGCAGTATAAATAATAATATAAATAATAATAACTTAGTTTTTTAAGAAAATAAAATCCCATCGTGTATCAAAATGTCCGTCGATTTTGCCTTGAGATTTAACTTCAGAATAAAATTTCTTCCATTAAAAGGAAGGAGGGAGAAAATATCTTATAGTCCAAGGAAGTAAAAATTTTATAGTTTGCTATTATTTTAAACGAGGAATAAAAAATATATAATGGCTCTTCCCTTGCTGTTAACAAACAGTATAAATAATAATATAAATAATAATAACTTAGTTTTTTTAAGAAAATAAAATCCAATCGTGTAACAAAATGTCCGTCGATTTTGCCTTGAGATTTAACTTCAGAATAAAATTTCTTCCATTAAAACGAAAAAGGGAGGAAATACCTTATAGTCCAAGGAAGTAAAAATTTTAAAGTTTGCTATTATTTGAAACGAGGAATAAAAAAAATATAATGGCTCTTCCCTTGCTGTTAACAAGCAGTATAAATAATAATATAAATAATAATAACTTAGTTTTTTTAAGAAAATAAAATCCCATCGTGTAACAAAATGTCCGTCGATTTTGCCTTGAGATTTAACTTCAGAATAAAATTTCTTCCATTAAAAGGAAGGAGGGAGAAAATATCTTATAGTCCAAGGAAGTAAAAATTTTAAAGTTTGCTATTATTTTAAACGAGGAATAAAAATATATAATGGCTCTTCCCTTGCTGTTAATAAGCAGTATAAATAATAATATAAATAATAATAACTTAGTTTTTTAAGAAAATAAAATCCCATCGTGTAACAAAATGTCCGTCGATTTTGCCTTGAGATTTAACTTCAGAATAAAATTTCTTCCATTAAAAGGAAGGAGGGAGAAAATACCTTATAGTCCAAGGAAATAAAAATTTTAAAGTTTGCTATTATTTTAAACGAGGAATAAAAAAAATATAATGGCTCTTCCCTTGCTGTTAACAAGCAGTATAAATAATAATATAAATAATAATAACTTAGTTTTTTTAAGAAAATAAAATCCAATCGTGTAACAAAATGTCCGTCGATTTTGCCTTGAGATTTAACTTCAGAATAAAATTTCTTCCATTAAAAGGAAGGAGGGAGAAAATACCTTATAGTCCAAGGAAGTAAAAATTTTAAAGTTTGCTATTATTTTAAACGAGGAATAAAAAAATATAATTTCTCTTCCCTTGCTGTTAACAAGCAGTATAAATAATAATATAAATAATAATAACTTAGTTTTTTAAGAAAATAAAATCCCATCGTGTAACAAAATGTCCGTCGATTTTGCCTTGAGATTTAACTTCAGAATAAAATTTCTTCCATTAAAAGGAAGGAGGGAGAAAATATCTTATAGTCCAAGGAAGTAAAAATTTTATAGTTTGCTATTATTTTAAACGAGGAATAAAAAATATATAATGGCTCTTCCCTTGCTGTTAACAAACAGTATAAATAATAATATAAATAATAATAACTTAGTTTTTTTAAGAAAATAAAATCCAATCGTGTAACAAAATGTCCGTCGATTTTGCCTTGAGATTTAACTTCAGAATAAAATTTCTTCCATTAAAACGAAAAAGGGAGGAAATACCTTATAGTCCAAGGAAGTAAAAATTTTAAAGTTTGCTATTATTTGAAACGAGGAATAAAAAAAATATAATGGCTCTTCCCTTGCTGTTAACAAGCAGTATAAATAATAATATAAATAATAATAACTTAGTTTTTTAAGAAAATAAAATCCCATCGTGTAACAAAATGTCCGTCGATTTTGCCTTGAGATTTAACTTCAGAATAAAATTTCTTCCATTAAAAGGAAGGAGGGAGAAAATACCTTATAGTCCAAGGAAATAAAAATTTTAAAGTTTGCTATTATTTTAAACGAGGAATAAAAAAATATAATGGCTCTTCCCTTGCTGTTAACAAGCAGTATAAATAATAATATAAATAATAATAACTTAGTTTCTTTAAGAAAATAAAATCCAATCGTGTAACAAAATGTCCGTCGATTTTGCCTTGAGATTTAACTTCAGAATAAAATTTCTGCCATTAAAAGGAAGGAGGGAGAAAATACCTTATAGTCCAAGGAAGTAAAAATTTTAAAGTTTGCTATTATTTTAAACGAGGAATAAAAAATATAATTTCTCTTCCCTTGCTGTTAACAAGCAGTATAAATAATAATATAAATAATAATAACTTAGTTTTTTAAGAAAATAAAATCCCATCGTGTAACAAAATGTCCGTCGATTTTGCCTTGAGATTTAACTTCAGAGTAAAATTTCTTCCATTAAAAGGAAGGAGGGAGAAAATACCTTATAGTCCAAGGAAGTAAAAATTTTAAAGTTTGCTATTATTTTAAACGAGGAATAAAAAAATATAATGGCTCTTCCCTTCCTGTTAACAAGCAGTATATATAATAATATAAATAATAATAACTTAGTTTTTTTAAGAAAATAAAATCCAATCGTGTAACAAAATGTCCGTCGATTTTGCCTTGAGATTTAACTTCAGAATAAAATTTCTTCCATTAAAAGGAAGGAGGGAGAAAATATCTTATAGTCCAAGGAAGTAAAAATTTTAAAGTTTGCTATTATTTTAAACGAGGAATAAAGAAAAATATAATGGCTCTTACTTTGCTGTTAACAAGCAGTATAAATAATAATATAAATAATAATAACTTATGAATAATTCTTTTAAGAAAATAAAAATCAATCGTATAACAAAATATCCGTCGATTCTGCTTTGAGATTTAACTTCAAAATAAAATTTCTTCCATTAAAACGAAAAAGGGAGAAATACCTTATAGTCCAAGGAAGTAAAAATTTTAAAGTTTGCTATTATTTGAAACGAGGAATAAAAAAAATATAATGGCTCTTCCCTTGCTGTTAACAAGCAGTATAAATAATAATATAAATAATAATAACTTAGTTTTTTTAAGAAAATAAAATCCAATCGTGTAACAAAATGTCCGTCGATTTTGCCTTGAGATTTAACTTCAGAATAAAAATTCTTCCATTAAAAGGAAGGAGGGAGAAAATGCCTTATAGTCCAAGGAAGTAAAAATTTTAAAGTTTGCTATTATTTTAAACGAGGAATAAAAATATATAATGGCTCTTCCCTTGCTGTTAATAAGCAGTATAAATAATAATATAAATAATAATAACTTAGTTTTTTAAGAAAATAAAATCCCATCGTGTAACAAAATGTCCGTCGATTTTGCCTTGAGATTTAACTTCAGAATAAAATTTCTTCCATTAAAAGGAAGGAGGGAGAAAATATCTTATAGTCCAAGGAAGTAAAAATTTTAAAGTTTGCTATTATTTTAAACGAGGAATAAAAATATATAATGGCTCTTCCCTTGCTGTTAATAAGCAGTATAAATAATAATATAAATAATAATAACTTAGTTTTTTAAGAAAATAAAATCCCATCGTGTAACAAAATGTCCGTCGATTTTGCCTTGAGATTTAACTTCAGAATAAAATTTCTTCCATTAAAAGGAAGGAGGGAGAAAATACCTTATAGTCCAAGGAAATAAAAATTTTAAAGTTTGCTATTATTTTAAACGAGGAATAAAAAAATTATAATGGCTCTTCCCTTGCTGTTAACAAGCAGTATAAATAATAATATAAATAATAATAACTTAGTTTTTTTAAGAAAATAAAATCCAATCGTGTAACAAAATGTCCGTCGATTTTGCCTTGAGATTTAACTTCAGAATAAAATTTCTTCCATTAAAAGGAAGGAGGGAGAAAATACCTTATAGTCCAAGGAAGTAAAAATTTTAAAGTTTGCTATTATTTTAAACGAGGAATAAAAAAATATAATTTCTCTTCCCTTGCTGTTAACAAGCAGTATAAATAATAATATAAATAATAATAACTTAGTTTTTTAAGAAAATAAAATCCCATCGTGTAACAAAATGTCCGTCGATTTTGCCTTGAGATTTAACTTCAGAATAAAATTTCTTCCATTAAAAGGAAGGAGGGAGAAAATATCTTATAGTCCAAGGAAGTAAAAATTTTATAGTTTGCTATTATTTTAAACGAGGAATAAAAAATATATAATGGCTCTTCCCTTGCTGTTAACAAACAGTATAAATAATAATATAAATAATAATAACTTAGTTTTTTTAAGAAAATAAAATCCAATCGTGTAACAAAATGTCCGTCGATTTTGCCTTGAGATTTAACTTCAGAATAAAATTTCTTCCATTAAAACGAAAAAGGGAGGAAATACCTTATAGTCCAAGGAAGTAAAAATTTTAAAGTTTGCTATTATTTGAAACGAGGAATAAAAAAAATATAATGGCTCTTCCCTTGCTGTTAACAAGCAGTATAAATAATAATATAAATAATAATAACTTAGTTTTTTTAAGAAAATAAAATCCAATCGTGTAACAAAATGTCCGTCGATTTTGCCTTGAGATTTAACTTCAGAATAAAATTTCTTCCATTAAAAGGAAGGAGGGAGAAAATATCTTATAGTCCAAGGAAGTAAAAATTTTAAAGTTTGCTATTATTTTAAACGAGGAATAAAAATATATAATGGCTCTTCCCTTGCTGTTAATAAGCAGTATAAATAATAATATAAATAATAATAACTTAGTTTTTTAAGAAAATAAAATCCCATCGTGTAACAAAATGTCCGTCGATTTTGCCTTGAGATTTAACTTCAGAATAAAATTTCTTCCATTAAAAGGAAGGAGGGAGAAAATACCTTATAGTCCAAGGAAATAAAAATTTTAAAGTTTGCTATTATTTGAAACGAGGAATAAAAAAAATATAATGGCTCTTCCCTTGCTGTTAACAAGCAGTATAAATAATAATATAAATAATAATAACTTAGTTTTTTTAAGAAAATAAAATCCAATCGTGTAACAAAATGTCCGTCGATTTTGTCTTGAGATTTAACTTCAGAATAAAATTTCTTCCATTAAAACGAAAAAGGGAGGAAATACCTTATAGTCCAAGGAAGTAAAAATTTTAAAGTTTGCTATTATTTGAAACGAGGAATAAAAAAAATATAATGGCTCTTCCCTTGCTGTTAACAAGCAGTATAAATAATAATATAAATAATAATAACTTAGTTTTTTTAAGAAAATAAAATCCAATCGTGTAACAAAATGTCCGTCGATTTTGCCTTGAGATTTAACTTCAGAATAAAAATTCTTCCATTAAAAGGAAGGAGGGAGAAAATGCCTTATAGTCCAAGGAAGTAAAAATTTTAAAGTTTGCTATTATTTTAAACGAGGAATAAAAATATATAATGGCTCTTCCCTTGCTGTTAATAAGCAGTATAAATAATAATATAAATAATAATAACTTAGTTTTTTAAGAAAATAAAATCCCATCGTGTAACAAAATGTCCGTCGATTTTGCCTTGAGATTTAACTTCAGAATAAAATTTCTTCCATTAAAAGGAAGGAGGGAGAAAATACCTTATAGTCCAAGGAAATAAAAATTTTAAAGTTTGCTATTATTTTAAACGAGGAATAAAAAAATATAATGGCTCTTCCCTTGCTGTTAACAAGCAGTATAAATAATAATATAAATAATAATAACTTAGTTTCTTTAAGAAAATAAAATCCAATCGTGTAACAAAATGTCCGTCGATTTTGCCTTGAGATTTAACTTCAGAATAAAATTTCTGCCATTAAAAGGAAGGAGGGAGAAAATACCTTATAGTCCAAGGAAGTAAAAATTTTAAAGTTTGCTATTATTTTAAACGAGGAATAAAAAAATATAATTTCTCTTCCCTTGCTGTTAACAAGCAGTATAAATAATAATATAAATAATAATAACTTAGTTTTTTAAGAAAATAAAATCCCATCGTGTAACAAAATGTCCGTCGATTTTGCCTTGAGATTTAACTTCAGAGTAAAATTTCTTCCATTAAAAGGAAGGAGGGAGAAAATACCTTATAGTCCAAGGAAGTAAAAATTTTAAAGTTTGCTATTATTTTAAACGAGGAATAAAAAAATATAATGGCTCTTCCCTTCCTGTTAACAAGCAGTATATATAATAATATAAATAATAATAACTTAGTTTTTTTAAGAAAATAAAATCCAATCGTGTAACAAAATGTCCGTCGATTTTGCCTTGAGATTTAACTTCAGAATAAAATTTCTTCCATTAAAAGGAAGGAGGGAGAAAATATCTTATAGTCCAAGGAAGTAAAAATTTTAAAGTTTGCTATTATTTTAAACGAGGAATAAAGAAAAATATAATGGCTCTTACTTTGCTGTTAACAAGCAGTATAAATAATAATATAAATAATAATAACTTATGAATAATTCTTTTAAGAAAATAAAAATCAATCGTGTAACAAAATATCCGTCGATTCTGCTTTGAGATTTAACTTCAAAATAAAATTTCTTCCATTAAAACGAAAAAGGGAGAAATACCTTATAGTCCAAGGAAGTAAAAATTTTAAAGTTTGCTATTATTTGAAACGAGGAATAAAAAAAATATAATGGCTCTTCCCTTGCTGTTAACAAGCAGTATAAATAATAATATAAATAATAATAACTTAGTTTTTTTAAGAAAATAAAATCCAATCGTGTAACAAAATGTCCGTCGATTTTGCCTTGAGATTTAACTTCAGAATAAAAATTCTTCCATTAAAAGGAAGGAGGGAGAAAATGCCTTATAGTCCAAGGAAGTAAAAATTTTAAAGTTTGCTATTATTTTAAACGAGGAATAAAAATATATAATGGCTCTTCCCTTGCTGTTAATAAGCAGTATAAATAATAATATAAATAATAATAACTTAGTTTTTTAAGAAAATAAAATCCCATCGTGTAACAAAATGTCCGTCGATTTTGCCTTGAGATTTAACTTCAGAATAAAATTTCTTCCATTAAAAGGGAGGAGGGAGAAAATACCTTATAGTCCAAGGAAATAAAAATTTTAAAGTTTGCTATTATTTTAAACGAGGAAAAAAAAATATAATGGCTCTTCCCTTGCTGTTAACAAGCAGTATAAATAATAATATAAATAATAATAACTTAGTTTTTTTAAGAAAATAAAATCCAATCGTGTAACAAAATGTCCGTCGATTTTGCCTTGAGATTTAACTTCAGAATAAAATTTCTTCCATTAAAAGGAAGGAGGGAGAAAATACCTTATAGTCCAAGGAAGTAAAAATTTTAAAGTTTGCTATTATTTTAAACGAGGAATAAAAAAATATAATTTCTCTTCCCTTGCTGTTAACAAGCAGTATAAATAATAATATAAATAATAATAACTTAGTTTTTTAAGAAAATAAAATCCCATCGTGTAACAAAATGTCCGTCGATTTTGCCTTGAAATTTAACTTCAGAATAAAATTTCTTCCATTAAAAGGAAGGAGGGAGAAAATACCTTATAGTCCAAGGAAGTAAAAATTTTAAAGTTTGCTATTATTTTAAACGAGGAATAAAAAAATATAATTTCTCTTCCCTTGCTGTTAACAAGCAGTATAAATAATAATATAAATAATAATAACTTAGTTTTTTAAGAAAATAAAATCCCATCGTGTAACAAAATGTCCGTCGATTTTGCCTTGAGATTTAACTTCAGAGTAAAATTTCTTCCATTAAAAGGAAGGAGGGAGAAAATACCTTATAGTCCAAGGAAGTAAAAATTTTAAAGTTTGCTATTATTTTAAACGAGGAATAAAAAAATATAATGGCTCTTCCCTTCCTGTTAACAAGCAGTATATATAATAATATAAATAATAATAACTTAGTTTTTTTAAGAAAATAAAATCCCATCGTGTAACAAAATGTCCGTCGATTTTGCCTTGAGATTTAACTTCAGAATAAAATTTCTTCCATTAAAAGGAAGGAGGGAGAAAATACCTTATAGTCCAAGGAAATAAAAATTTTAAAGTTTGCTATTATTTTAAACGAGGAATAAAAAAAATATAATGGCTCTTCCCTTGCTGTTAACAAGCAGTATAAATAATAATATAAATAATAATAACTTAGTTTTTTTAAGAAAATAAAATCCAATCGTGTAACAAAATGTCCGTCGATTTTGCCTTGAGATTTAACTTCAGAATAAAATTTCTTCCATTAAAAGGAAGGAGGGAGAAAATACCTTATAGTCCAAGGAAGTAAAAATTTTAAAGTTTGCTATTATTTTAAACGAGGAATAAAAAAAATATAATGGCTCTTCCCTTGCTGTTAACAAACAGTATAAATAATAATAACTT
This sequence comes from Stegodyphus dumicola, assembly GCF_044657685.1. Classification (NCBI taxonomy): domain Eukaryota; kingdom Metazoa; phylum Arthropoda; class Arachnida; order Araneae; family Eresidae; genus Stegodyphus; species Stegodyphus dumicola. The sequence goes on along the minus strand of NC_140776.1, from coordinate 178,925,564 downwards.
AGTTTTTTAAGAAAATAAAATCCCATCGTGTAACAAAATGTCCGTCGATTTTGCCTTGAGATTTAACTTCAGAATAAAAATTCTTCCATTAAAAGGAAGGAGGGAGAAAATGCCTTATAGTCCAAGGAAGTAAAAATTTTAAAGTTTGCTATTATTTTAAACGAGGAATAAAAATATATAATGGCTCTTCCCTTGCTGTTAATAAGCAGTATAAATAATAATATAAATAATAATAACTTAGTTTTTTAAGAAAATAAAATCCCATCGTGTAACAAAATGTCCGTCGATTTTGCCTTGAGATTTAACTTCAGAATAAAATTTCTTCCATTAAAAGGGAGGAGGGAGAAAATACCTTATAGTCCAAGGAAATAAAAATTTTAAAGTTTGCTATTATTTTAAACGAGGAAAAAAATTATAATGGCTCTTCCCTTGCTGTTAACAAGCAGTATAAATAATAATATAAATAATAATAACTTAGTTTTTTTAAGAAAATAAAATCCAATCGTGTAACAAAATGTCCGTCGATTTTGCCTTGAGATTTAACTTCAGAATAAAATTTCTTCCATTAAAAGGAAGGAGGGAGAAAATACCTTATAGTCCAAGGAAGTAAAAATTTTAAAGTTTGCTATTATTTTAAACGAGGAATAAAAAAATATAATTTCTCTTCCCTTGCTGTTAACAAGCAGTATAAATAATAATATAAATAATAATAACTTAGTTTTTTAAGAAAATAAAATCCCATCGTGTAGCAAAATGTCCGTCGATTTTGCCTTGAGATTTAACTTCAGAATAAAATTTCTTCCATTAAAAGGAAGGAGGGAGAAAATACCTTATAGTCCAAGGAAGTAAAAATTTTAAAGTTTGCTATTATTTTAAACGAGGAATAAAAAAATATAATTTCTCTTCCCTTGCTGTTAACAAGCAGTATAAATAATAATATAAATAATAATAACTTAGTTTTTTAAGAAAATAAAATCCCATCGTGTAACAAAATGTCCGTCGATTTTGCCTTGAGATTTAACTTCAGAGTAAAATTTCTTCCATTAAAAGGAAGGAGGGAGAAAATACCTTATAGTCCAAGGAAGTAAAAATTTTAAAGTTTGCTATTATTTTAAACGAGGAATAAAAAAATATAATGGCTCTTCCCTTCCTGTTAACAAGCAGTATATATAATAATATAAATAATAATAACTTAGTTTTTTTAAGAAAATAAAATCCCATCGTGTAACAAAATGTCCGTCGATTTTGCCTTGAGATTTAACTTCAGAATAAAATTTCTTCCATTAAAAGGAAGGAGGGAGAAAATACCTTATAGTCCAAGGAAATAAAAATTTTAAAGTTTGCTATTATTTTAAACGAGGAATAAAAAAAATATAATGGCTCTTCCCTTGCTGTTAACAAGCAGTATAAATAATAATATAAATAATAATAACTTAGTTTTTTTAAGAAAATAAAATCCAATCGTGTAACAAAATGTCCGTCGATTTTGCCTTGAGATTTAACTTCAGAATAAAATTTCTTCCATTAAAAGGAAGGAGGGAGAAAATACCTTATAGTCCAAGGAAGTAAAAATTTTAAAGTTTGCTATTATTTTAAACGAGGAATAAAAAAAATATAATGGCTCTTCCCTTGCTGTTAACAAACAGTATAAATAATAATAACTTAGTTTTTTTAAGAAAATAAAATCCAATCGTGTAACAAAATGTCCGTCGATTTTGCCTTGAGATTTAACTTCAGAATAAAATTTCTTCCATTAAAAGGAAGGAGGGAGAAAATACCTTATAGTCCAAGGAAGTAAAAATTTTAAAGTTTGCTATTATTTTAAACGAGGAATAAAAAAATATAATTTCTCTTCCCTTGCTGTTAACAAGCAGTATAAATAATAATATAAATAATAATAACTTAGTTTTTTAAGAAAATAAAATCCCATCGTGTAACAAAATGTCCGTCGATTTTGCCTTGAGATTTAACTTCAGAGTAAAATTTCTTCCATTAAAAGGAAGGAGGGAGAAAATACCTTATAGTCCAAGGAAGTAAAAATTTTAAAGTTTGCTATTATTTTAAACGAGGAATAAAAAAATATAATGGCTCTTCCCTTCCTGTTAACAAGCAGTATATATAATAATATAAATAATAATAACTTAGTTTTTTTAAGAAAATAAAATCCCATCGTGTAACAAAATGTCCGTCGATTTTGCCTTGAGATTTAACTTCAGAATAAAATTTCTTCCATTAAAAGGAAGGAGGGAGAAAATACCTTATAGTCCAAGGAAATAAAAATTTTAAAGTTTGCTATTATTTTAAACGAGGAATAAAAAAAATATAATGGCTCTTCCCTTGCTGTTAACAAGCAGTATAAATAATAATATAAATAATAATAACTTAGTTTTTTTAAGAAAATAAAATCCAATCGTGTAACAAAATGTCCGTCGATTTTGCCTTGAGATTTAACTTCAGAATAAAATTTCTTCCATTAAAAGGAAGGAGGGAGAAAATACCTTATAGTCCAAGGAAGTAAAAATTTTAAAGTTTGCTATTATTTTAAACGAGGAATAAAAAAATATAATTTCTCTTCCCTTGCTGTTAACAAGCAGTATAAATAATAATATAAATAATAATAACTTAGTTTTTTAAGAAAATAAAATCCCATCGTGTAACAAAATGTCCGTCGATTTTGCCTTGAGATTTAACTTCAGAATAAAATTTCTTCCATTAAAAGGAAGGAGGGAGAAAATATCTTATAGTCCAAGGAAGTAAAAATTTTAAAGTTTGCTATTATTTTAAACGAGGAATAAAAAAATATAATGGCTCTTCCCTTGCTGTTAACAAACAGTATAAATAATAATATAAATAATAATAACTTAGTTTTTTAAGAAAATAAAATCCCATCGTGTAACAAAATGTCCGTCGATTTTGCCTTGAGATTTAACTTAAGAATAAAATTTCTTCCATTAAAAGGAAGGAGGGAGAAAATACCTTATAGTCCAAGGAAATAAAAATTTTAACGTTTGCTATTATTTGAAACGAGGAATAAAAAAAATGTAATGGCTCTTCCCTTGCTGTTAACAAGCAGTATAAATAATAATATAAATAATAATAACTTGGTTTTTTTAAGAAAATAAAATCCAATCGTGTAACAAAATGTCCGTCGATTTTGCCTTGAGATTTAACTTCAGAATAAAATTTCTTCCATTAAAACGAAAAAGGGAGGAAATACCTTATAGTCCAAGGAAGTAAAAATTTTAAAGTTTGCTATTATTTGAAACGAGGAATAAAAAAAATATAATGGCTCTTCCCTTGCTGTTAACAAGCAGTATAAATAATAATATAAATAATAATAACTTGGTTTTTTTAAGAAAATAAAATCCAATCGTGTAACAAAATGTCCGTCGATTTTGCCTTGAGATTTAACTTCAGAATAAAAATTCTTCCATTAAAAGGAAGGAGGGAGAAAATGCCTTATAGTCCAAGGAAGTAAAAATTTTAAAGTTTGCTATTATTTTAAACGAGGAATAAAAAAAATATAATGGCTCTTCCCTTGCTGTTAACAAACAGTATAAATAATAATATAAATAATAATAACTTAGTTTTTTAAGAAAATAAAATCCCATCGTGTAACAAAATGTCCGTCGATTTTGCCTTGAGATTTAACTTAAGAATAAAATTTCTTCCATTAAAAGGAAGGAGGGAGAAAATACCTTATATTCCAAGGAAATAAAAATTTTAAAGTTTGCTATTATTTTAAACGAGGAATAAAAAAAATATAATGGCTCTTCCCTTGCTGTTAACAAGCAGTATAAATAATAATATAAATAATAATAACTTAGTTTTTTTAAGAAAATAAAATCCAATCGTGTAACAAAATGTCCGTCGATTTTGCCTTGAGATTTAACTTCAGAATAAAATTTCTTCCATTAAAAGGAAGGAGGGAGAAAATATCTTATAGTCCAAGGAAGTAAAAATTTTAAAGTTTGCTATTATTTTAAACGAGGAATAAAAATATATAATGGCTCTTCCCTTGCTGTTAATAAGCAGTATAAATAATAATATAAATAATAATAACTTAGTTTTTTAAGAAAATAAAATCCCATCGTGTAACAAAATGTCCGTCGATTTTGCCTTGAGATTTAACTTCAGAATAAAATTTCTTCCATTAAAAGGAAGGAGGGAGAAAATATCTTATAGTCCAAGGAAGTAAAAATTTTAAAGTTTGCTATTATTTGAAACGAGGAATAAAAAAAATATAATGGCTCTTCCCTTGCTGTTAACAAGCAGTATAAATAATAATATAAATAATAATAACTTAGTTTTTTAAGAAAATAAAATCCCATCGTGTAACAAAATGTCCGTCGATTTTGCCTTGAGATTTAACTTCAGAATAAAATTTCTTCCATTAAAAGGAAGGAGGGAGAAAATACCTTATAGTCCAAGGAAATAAAAATTTTAAAGTTTGCTATTATTTTAAACGAGGAATAAAAAAAATATAATGGCTCTTCCCTTGCTGTTAACAAGCAGTATAAATAATAATATAAATAATAATAACTTAGTTTTTTTAAGAAAATAAAATCCAATCGTGTAACAAAATGTCCGTCGATTTTGCCTTGAGATTTAACTTCAGAATAAAATTTCTTCCATTAAAAGGAAGGAGGGAGAAAATACCTTATAGTCCAAGGAAGTAAAAATTTTAAAGTTTGCTATTATTTTAAACGAGGAATAAAAAAAATATAATGGCTCTTCCCTTGCTGTTAACAAACAGTATAAATAATAATAACTTAGTTTTTTTAAGAAAATAAAATCCAATCGTGTAACAAAATGTCCGTCGATTTTGCCTTGAGATTTAACTTCAGAATAAAATTTCTTCCATTAAAAGGAAGGAGGGAGAAAATACCTTATAGTCCAAGGAAGTAAAAATTTTAAAGTTTGCTATTATTTTAAACGAGGAATAAAAAAATATAATTTCTCTTCCCTTGCTGTTAACAAGCAGTATAAATAATAATATAAATAATAATAACTTAGTTTTTTAAGAAAATAAAATCCCATCGTGTAACAAAATGTCCGTCGATTTTGCCTTGAGATTTAACTTCAGAGTAAAATTTCTTCCATTAAAAGGAAGGAGGGAGAAAATACCTTATAGTCCAAGGAAGTAAAAATTTTAAAGTTTGCTATTATTTTAAACGAGGAATAAAAAAATATAATGGCTCTTCCCTTCCTGTTAACAAGCAGTATATATAATAATATAAATAATAATAACTTAGTTTTTTTAAGAAAATAAAATCCCATCGTGTAACAAAATGTCCGTCGATTTTGCCTTGAGATTTAACTTCAGAATAAAATTTCTTCCATTAAAAGGAAGGAGGGAGAAAATACCTTATAGTCCAAGGAAATAAAAATTTTAAAGTTTGCTATTATTTTAAACGAGGAATAAAAAAAATATAATGGCTCTTCCCTTGCTGTTAACAAGCAGTATAAATAATAATATAAATAATAATAACTTAGTTTTTTTAAGAAAATAAAATCCAATCGTGTAACAAAATGTCCGTCGATTTTGCCTTGAGATTTAACTTCAGAATAAAATTTCTTCCATTAAAAGGAAGGAGGGAGAAAATACCTTATAGTCCAAGGAAGTAAAAATTTTAAAGTTTGCTATTATTTTAAACGAGGAATAAAAAAATATAATTTCTCTTCCCTTGCTGTTAACAAGCAGTATAAATAATAATATAAATAATAATAACTTAGTTTTTTAAGAAAATAAAATCCCATCGTGTAACAAAATGTCCGTCGATTTTGCCTTGAGATTTAACTTCAGAATAAAATTTCTTCCATTAAAAGGAAGGAGGGAGAAAATATCTTATAGTCCAAGGAAGTAAAAATTTTAAAGTTTGCTATTATTTTAAACGAGGAATAAAAAAATATAATGGCTCTTCCCTTGCTGTTAACAAACAGTATAAATAATAATATAAATAATAATAACTTAGTTTTTTAAGAAAATAAAATCCCATCGTGTAACAAAATGTCCGTCGATTTTGCCTTGAGATTTAACTTAAGAATAAAATTTCTTCCATTAAAAGGAAGGAGGGAGAAAATACCTTATAGTCCAAGGAAATAAAAATTTTAAAGTTTGCTATTATTTGAAACGAGGAATAAAAAAAATGTAATGGCTCTTCCCTTGCTGTTAACAAGCAGTATAAATAATAATATAAATAATAATAACTTGGTTTTTTTAAGAAAATAAAATCCAATCGTGTAACAAAATGTCCGTCGATTTTGCCTTGAGATTTAACTTCAGAATAAAATTTCTTCCATTAAAACGAAAAAGGGAGGAAATACCTTATAGTCCAAGGAAGTAAAAATTTTAAAGTTTGCTATTATTTGAAACGAGGAATAAAAAAAATATAATGGCTCTTCCCTTGCTGTTAACAAGCAGTATAAATAATAATATAAATAATAATAACTTGGTTTTTTTAAGAAAATAAAATCCAATCGTGTAACAAAATGTCCGTCGATTTTGCCTTGAGATTTAACTTCAGAATAAAATTTCTTCCATTAAAAGGAAGGAGGGAGAAAATATCTTATAGTCCAAGGAAGTAAAAATTTTAAAGTTTGCTATTATTTTAAACGAGGAATAAAAATATATAATGGCTCTTCCCTTGCTGTTAATAAGCAGTATAAATAATAATATAAATAATAATAACTTAGTTTTTTAAGAAAATAAAATCCCATCGTGTAACAAAATGTCCGTCGATTTTGCCTTGAGATTTAACTTCAGAATAAAATTTCTTCCATTAAAAGGAAGGAGGGAGAAAATATCTTATAGTCCAAGGAAGTAAAAATTTTAAAGTTTGCTATTATTTGAAACGAGGAATAAAAAAAATATAATGGCTCTTCCCTTGCTGTTAACAAGCAGTATAAATAATAATATAAATAATAATAACTTAGTTTTTTAAGAAAATAAAATCCCATCGTGTAACAAAATGTCCGTCGATTTTGCCTTGAGATTTAACTTCAGAATAAAATTTCTTCCATTAAAAGGAAGGAGGGAGAAAATACCTTATAGTCCAAGGAAATAAAAATTTTAAAGTTTGCTATTATTTTAAACGAGGAATAAAAAAAATATAATGGCTCTTCCCTTGCTGTTAACAAGCAGTATAAATAATAATATAAATAATAATAACTTAGTTTTTTTAAGAAAATAAAATCCAATCGTGTAACAAAATGTCCGTCGATTTTGCCTTGAGATTTAACTTCAGAATAAAATTTCTTCCATTAAAAGGAAGGAGGGAGAAAATACCTTATAGTCCAAGGAAGTAAAAATTTTAAAGTTTGCTATTATTTTAAACGAGGAATAAAAAAAATATAATGGCTCTTCCCTTGCTGTTAACAAACAGTATAAATAATAATAACTTAGTTTTTTTAAGAAAATAAAATCCAATCGTGTAACAAAATGTCCGTCGATTTTGCCTTGAGATTTAACTTCAGAATAAAATTTCTTCCATTAAAAGGAAGGAGGGAGAAAATACCTTATAGTCCAAGGAAGTAAAAATTTTAAAGTTTGCTATTATTTTAAACGAGGAATAAAAAAATATAATTTCTCTTCCCTTGCTGTTAACAAGCAGTATAAATAATAATATAAATAATAATAACTTAGTTTTTTAAGAAAATAAAATCCCATCGTGTAACAAAATGTCCGTCGATTTTGCCTTGAGATTTAACTTCAGAGTAAAATTTCTTCCATTAAAAGGAAGGAGGGAGAAAATACCTTATAGTCCAAGGAAGTAAAAATTTTAAAGTTTGCTATTATTTTAAACGAGGAATAAAAAAATATAATGGCTCTTCCCTTCCTGTTAACAAGCAGTATATATAATAATATAAATAATAATAACTTAGTTTTTTTAAGAAAATAAAATCCCATCGTGTAACAAAATGTCCGTCGATTTTGCCTTGAGATTTAACTTCAGAATAAAATTTCTTCCATTAAAAGGAAGGAGGGAGAAAATACCTTATAGTCCAAGGAAATAAAAATTTTAAAGTTTGCTATTATTTTAAACGAGGAATAAAAAAAATATAATGGCTCTTCCCTTGCTGTTAACAAGCAGTATAAATAATAATATAAATAATAATAACTTAGTTTTTTTAAGAAAATAAAATCCAATCGTGTAACAAAATGTCCGTCGATTTTGCCTTGAGATTTAACTTCAGAATAAAATTTCTTCCATTAAAAGGAAGGAGGGAGAAAATACCTTATAGTCCAAGGAAGTAAAAATTTTAAAGTTTGCTATTATTTTAAACGAGGAATAAAAAAATATAATTTCTCTTCCCTTGCTGTTAACAAGCAGTATAAATAATAATATAAATAATAATAACTTAGTTTTTTAAGAAAATAAAATCCCATCGTGTAACAAAATGTCCGTCGATTTTGCCTTGAGATTTAACTTCAGAATAAAATTTCTTCCATTAAAAGGAAGGAGGGAGAAAATATCTTATAGTCCAAGGAAGTAAAAATTTTAAAGTTTGCTATTATTTTAAACGAGGAATAAAAAAATATAATGGCTCTTCCCTTGCTGTTAACAAACAGTATAAATAATAATATAAATAATAATAACTTAGTTTTTTAAGAAAATAAAATCCCATCGTGTAACAAAATGTCCGTCGATTTTGCCTTGAGATTTAACTTAAGAATAAAATTTCTTCCATTAAAAGGAAGGAGGGAGAAAATACCTTATAGTCCAAGGAAATAAAAATTTTAAAGTTTGCTATTATTTGAAACGAGGAATAAAAAAAATGTAATGGCTCTTCCCTTGCTGTTAACAAGCAGTATAAATAATAATATAAATAATAATAACTTGGTTTTTTTAAGAAAATAAAATCCAATCGTGTAACAAAATGTCCGTCGATTTTGCCTTGAGATTTAACTTCAGAATAAAATTTCTTCCATTAAAACGAAAAAGGGAGGAAATACCTTATAGTCCAAGGAAGTAAAAATTTTAAAGTTTGCTATTATTTGAAACGAGGAATAAAAAAAATATAATGGCTCTTCCCTTGCTGTTAACAAGCAGTATAAATAATAATATAAATAATAATAACTTGGTTTTTTTAAGAAAATAAAATCCAATCGTGTAACAAAATGTCCGTCGATTTTGCCTTGAGATTTAACTTCAGAATAAAAATTCTTCCATTAAAAGGAAGGAGGGAGAAAATGCCTTATAGTCCAAGGAAGTAAAAATTTTAAAGTTTGCTATTATTTTAAACGAGGAATAAAAAAAATATAATGGCTCTTCCCTTGCTGTTAACAAACAGTATAAATAATAATATAAATAATAATAACTTAGTTTTTTAAGAAAATAAAATCCCATCGTGTAACAAAATGTCCGTCGATTTTGCCTTGAGATTTAACTTAAGAATAAAATTTCTTCCATTAAAAGGAAGGAGGGAGAAAATACCTTATATTCCAAGGAAATAAAAATTTTAAAGTTTGCTATTATTTTAAACGAGGAATAAAAAAAATATAATGGCTCTTCCCTTGCTGTTAACAAGCAGTATAAATAATAATATAAATAATAATAACTTAGTTTTTTTAAGAAAATAAAATCCAATCGTGTAACAAAATGTCCGTCGATTTTGCCTTGAGATTTAACTTCAGAATAAAATTTCTTCCATTAAAAGGAAGGAGGGAGAAAATATCTTATAGTCCAAGGAAGTAAAAATTTTAAAGTTTGCTATTATTTTAAACGAGGAATAAAAATATATAATGGCTCTTCCCTTGCTGTTAATAAGCAGTATAAATAATAATATAAATAATAATAACTTAGTTTTTTAAGAAAATAAAATCCCATCGTGTAACAAAATGTCCGTCGATTTTGCCTTGAGATTTAACTTCAGAATAAAATTTCTTCCATTAAAAGGAAGGAGGGAGAAAATATCTTATAGTCCAAGGAAGTAAAAATTTTAAAGTTTGCTATTATTTGAAACGAGGAATAAAAAAAATATAATGGCTCTTCCCTTGCTGTTAACAAGCAGTATAAATAATAATATAAATAATAATAACTTAGTTTTTTTAAGAAAATAAAATCCAATCGTGTAACAAAATGTCCGTCGATTTTGCCTTGAGATTTAACTTCAGAATAAAATTTCTTCCATTAAAACGAAAAAGGGAGGAAATACCTTATAGTCCAAGGAAGTAAAAATTTTAAAGTTTGCTATTATTTGAAACGAGGAATAAAAAAAAATATAATGGCTCTTCCCTTGCTGTTAACAAGCAGTATAAATAATAATATAAATAATAATAACTTAGTTTTTTTAAGAAAATAAAATCCAATCGTGTAACAAAATGTCCGTCGATTTTGCCTTGAGATTTAACTTCAGAATAAAATTTCTTCCATTAAAAGGAAGGAGGGAGAAAATACCTTATAGTCCAAGGAAGTAAAAATTTTAAAGTTTGCTATTATTTTAAACGAGGAATAAAAAAATATAATGGCTCTTCCCTTCCTGTTAACAAGCAGTATATATAATAATATAAATCATAATAACTTAGTTTTTTTAAGAAAATAAAATCCAATCGTGTAACAAAATGTCCGTCGATTTTGCCTTGAGATTTAACTTCAGAATAAAATTTCTTCCATTAAAAGGAAGGAGGGAGAAAATATCTTATAGTCCAAGGAAGTAAAAATTTTAAAGTTTGCTATTATTTTAAACGAGGAATAAAAATATATAATGGCTCTTCCCTTGCTGTTAATAAGCAGTATAAATAATAATATAAATAATAATAACTTAGTTTTTTAAGAAAATAAAATCCCATCGTGTAACAAAATGTCCGTCGATTTTGCCTTGAGATTTAACTTCAGAATAAAATTTCTTCCATTAAAAGGAAGGAGGGAGAAAATACCTTATAGTCCAAGGAAATAAAAATTTTAAAGTTTGCTATTATTTTAAACGAGGAATAAAAAAAATATAATGGCTCTTCCCTTGCTGTTAACAAGCAGTATAAATAATAATATAAATAATAATAACTTAGTTTTTTTAAGAAAATAAAATCCAATCGTGTAACAAAATGTCCGTCGATTTTGCCTTGAGATTTAACTTCAGAATAAAATTTCTTCCATTAAAAGGAAGGAGGGAGAAAATACCTTATAGTCCAAGGAAGTAAAAATTTTAAAGTTTGCTATTATTTTAAACGAGGAATAAAAAAATATAATTTCTCTTCCCTTGCTGTTAACAAGCAGTATAAATAATAATATAAATAATAATAACTTAGTTTTTTAAGAAAATAAAATCCCATCGTGTAACAAAATGTCCGTCGATTTTGCCTTGAGATTTAACTTCAGAATAAAATTTCTTCCATTAAAAGGAAGGAGGGAGAAAATATCTTATAGTCCAAGGAAGTAAAAATTTTAAAGTTTGCTATTATTTTAAACGAGGAATAAAAAAAATATAATGGCTCTTCCCTTGCTGTTAACAAACAGTATAAATAATAATATAAATAATAATAACTTAGTTTTTTAAGAAAATAAAATCCCATCGTGTAACAAAATGTCCGTCGATTTTGCCTTGAGATTTAACTTAAGAATAAAATTTCTTCCATTAAAAGGAAGGAGGGAGAAAATACCTTATAGTCCAAGGAAATAAAAATTTTAAAGTTTGCTATTATTTGAAACGAGGAATAAAAAAAATGTAATGGCTCTTCCCTTGCTGTTAACAAGCAGTATAAATAATAATATAAATAATAATAACTTGGTTTTTTTAAGAAAATAAAATCCAATCGTGTAACAAAATGTCCGTCGATTTTGCCTTGAGATTTAACTTCAGAATAAAATTTCTTCCATTAAAACGAAAAAGGGAGGAAATACCTTATAGTCCAAGGAAGTAAAAATTTTAAAGTTTGCTATTATTTGAAACGAGGAATAAAAAAAATATAATGGCTCTTCCCTTGCTGTTAACAAGCAGTATAAATAATAATATAAATAATAATAACTTAGTTTTTTTAAGAAAATAAAATCCAATCGTGTAACAAAATGTCCGTCGATTTTGCCTTGAGATTTAACTTCAGAATAAAATTTCTGCCATTAAAAGGAAGGAGGGAGAAAATACCTTATAGTCCAAGGAAGTAAAAATTTTAAAGTTTGCTATTATTTTAAACGAGGAATAAAAAAATATAATTTCTCTTCCCTTGCTGTTAACAAGCAGTATAAATAATAATATAAATAATAATAACTTAGTTTTTTAAGAAAATAAAATCCCATCGTGTAACAAAATGTCCGTCGATTTTGCCTTGAGATTTAACTTCAGAGTAAAATTTCTTCCATTAAAAGGAAGGAGGGAGAAAATACCTTATAGTCCAAGGAAGTAAAAATTTTAAAGTTTGCTATTATTTTAAACGAGGAATAAAAAAATATAATGGCTCTTCCCTTCCTGTTAACAAGCAGTATATATAATAATATAAATAATAATAACTTAGTTTTTTTAAGAAAATAAAATCCAATCGTGTAACAAAATGTCCGTCGATTTTGCCTTGAGATTTAACTTCAGAATAAAATTTCTTCCATTAAAAGGAAGGAGGGAGAAAATATCTTATAGTCCAAGGAAGTAAAAATTTTAAAGTTTGCTATTATTTTAAACGAGGAATAAAGAAAAATATAATGGCTCTTACTTTGCTGTTAACAAGCAGTATAAATAATAATATAAATAATAATAACTTATGAATAATTCTTTTAAGAAAATAAAATCCCATCGTGTAACAAAATGTCCGTCGATTTTGCCTTGAGATTTAACTTCAGAATAAAATTTCTTCCATTAAAAGGAAGGAGGGAGAAAATATCTTATAGTCCAAGGAAGTAAAAATTTTAAAGTTTGCTATTATTTGAAACGAGGAATAAAAAAAATATAATGGCTCTTCCCTTGCTGTTAACAAGCAGTATAAATAATAATATAAATAATAATAACTTAGTTTTTTTAAGAAAATAAAATCCAATCGTGTAACAAAATGTCCGTCGATTTTGCCTTGAGATTTAACTTAAGAATAAAATTTCTTCCATTAAAAGGAAGGAGGGAGAAAATACCTTATAGTCCAAGGAAATAAAAATTTTAAAGTTTGCTATTATTTGAAACGAGGAATAAAAAAAATATAATGGCTCTTCCCTTGCTGTTAACAAGCAGTATAAATAATAATATAAATAATAATAACTTAGTTTTTTTAAGAAAATAAAATCCAATCGTGTAACAAAATGTCCGTCGATTTTGCCTTGAGATTTAACTTCAGAATAAAATTTCTTCCATTAAAACGAAAAAGGGAGGAAATACCTTATAGTCCAAGGAAGTAAAAATTTTAAAGTTTGCTATTATTTGAAACGAGGAATAAAAAAAATATAATGGCTCTTCCCTTGCTGTTAACAAGCAGTATAAATAATAATATAAATAATAATAACTAAGTTTTTTTAAGAAAATAAAATCCAATCGTGTAACAAAATGTCCGTCGATTTTGCCTTGAGATTTAACTTCAGAACAAAAATTCTTCCATTAAAAGGAAAGAGGGAGAAAATGCCTTATAGTCCAAGGAAGTAAAAATTTTAAAGTTTGCTATTATTTTAAACGAGGAATAAAAATATATAATGGCTCTTCCCTTGCTGTTAATAAGCAGTATAAATAATAATATAAATAATAATAACTTAGTTTTTTAAGAAAATAAAATCCCATCGTGTAACAAAATGTCCGTCGATTTTGCCTTGAGATTTAACTTCAGAATAAAATTTCTTCCATTAAAAGGAAGGAGGGAGAAAATACCTTATAGTCCAAGGAAGCGAAAATTTTAAAGTTTGCTATTATTTTAAACGAGGAATAAAAAAATATAATGGCTCTTCCCTTCCTGTTAACAAGCAGTATATATAATAATATAAATCATAATAACTTAGTTTTTTAAGAAAATAAAATCCAATCGTGTAACAAAATGTCCGTCGATTTTGCCTTGAGATTTAACTTCAGAATAAAATTTCTTCCATTAAAAGGAAGGAGGGAGAAAATATCTTATAGTCCAAGGAAGTAAAAATTTTAAAGTTTGCTATTATTTTAAACGAGGAATAAAAATATATAATGGCTCTTCCCTTGCTGTTAATAAGCAGTATAAATAATAATATAAATAATAATAACTTAGTTTTTTAAGAAAATAAAATCCCATCGTGTAACAAAATGTCCGTCGATTTTGCCTTGAGATTTAACTTCAGAATAAAATTTCTTCCATTAAAAGGAAGGAGGGAGAAAATACCTTATAGTCCAAGGAAATAAAAATTTTAAAGTTTGCTATTATTTTAAACGAGGAATAAAAAAAATATAATGGCTCTTCCCTTGCTGTTAACAAGCAGTATAAATAATAATATAAATAATAATAACTTAGTTTTTTTAAGAAAATAAAATCCAATCGTGTAACAAAATGTCCGTCGATTTTGCCTTGAGATTTAACTTCAGAATAAAATTTCTTCCATTAAAAGGAAGGAGGGAGAAAATACCTTATAGTCCAAGGAAGTAAAAATTTTAAAGTTTGCTATTATTTTAAACGAGGAATAAAAAAATATAATTTCTCTTCCCTTGCTGTTAACAAGCAGTATAAATAATAATATAAATAATAATAACTTAGTTTTTTAAGAAAATAAAATCCCATCGTGTAACAAAATGTCCGTCGATTTTGCCTTGAGATTTAACTTCAGAATAAAATTTCTTCCATTAAAAGGAAGGAGGGAGAAAATATCTTATAGTCCAAGGAAGTAAAAATTTTAAAGTTTGCTATTATTTTAAACGAGGAATAAAAAAAATATAATGGCTCTTCCCTTGCTGTTAACAAACAGTATAAATAATAATATAAATAATAATAACTTAGTTTTTTAAGAAAATAAAATCCCATCGTGTAACAAAATGTCCGTCGATTTTGCCTTGAGATTTAACTTAAGAATAAAATTTCTTCCATTAAAAGGAAGGAGGGAGAAAATACCTTATAGTCCAAGGAAATAAAAATTTTAAAGTTTGCTATTATTTGAAACGAGGAATAAAAAAAATGTAATGGCTCTTCCCTTGCTGTTAACAAGCAGTATAAATAATAATATAAATAATAATAACTTGGTTTTTTTAAGAAAATAAAATCCAATCGTGTAACAAAATGTCCGTCGATTTTGCCTTGAGATTTAACTTCAGAATAAAATTTCTTCCATTAAAACGAAAAAGGGAGGAAATACCTTATAGTCCAAGGAAGTAAAAATTTTAAAGTTTGCTATTATTTGAAACGAGGAATAAAAAAAATATAATGGCTCTTCCCTTGCTGTTAACAAGCAGTATAAATAATAATATAAATAATAATAACTTAGTTTTTTTAAGAAAATAAAATCCAATCGTGTAACAAAATGTCCGTCGATTTTGCCTTGAGATTTAACTTCAGAATAAAATTTCTGCCATTAAAAGGAAGGAGGGAGAAAATACCTTATAGTCCAAGGAAGTAAAAATTTTAAAGTTTGCTATTATTTTAAACGAGGAATAAAAAAATATAATTTCTCTTCCCTTGCTGTTAACAAGCAGTATAAATAATAATATAAATAATAATAACTTAGTTTTTTAAGAAAATAAAATCCCATCGTGTAACAAAATGTCCGTCGATTTTGCCTTGAGATTTAACTTCAGAGTAAAATTTCTTCCATTAAAAGGAAGGAGGGAGAAAATACCTTATAGTCCAAGGAAGTAAAAATTTTAAAGTTTGCTATTATTTTAAACGAGGAATAAAAAAATATAATGGCTCTTCCCTTCCTGTTAACAAGCAGTATATATAATAATATAAATAATAATAACTTAGTTTTTTTAAGAAAATAAAATCCAATCGTGTAACAAAATGTCCGTCGATTTTGCCTTGAGATTTAACTTCAGAATAAAATTTCTTCCATTAAAAGGAAGGAGGGAGAAAATATCTTATAGTCCAAGGAAGTAAAAATTTTAAAGTTTGCTATTATTTTAAACGAGGAATAAAGAAAAATATAATGGCTCTTACTTTGCTGTTAACAAGCAGTATAAATAATAATATAAATAATAATAACTTATGAATAATTCTTTTAAGAAAATAAAAATCAATCGTGTAACAAAATATCCGTCGATTCTGCTTTGAGATTTAACTTCAAAATAAAATTTCTTCCATTAAAACGAAAAAGGGAGAAATACCTTATAGTCCAAGGAAGTAAAAATTTTAAAGTTTGCTATTATTTGAAACGAGGAATAAAAAAAATATAATGGCTCTTCCCTTGCTGTTAACAAGCAGTATAAATAATAATATAAATAATAATAACTTAGTTTTTTTAAGAAAATAAAATCCAATCGTGTAACAAAATGTCCGTCGATTTTGCCTTGAGATTTAACTTCAGAATAAAAATTCTTCCATTAAAAGGAAGGAGGGAGAAAATGCCTTATAGTCCAAGGAAGTAAAAATTTTAAAGTTTGCTATTATTTTAAACGAGGAATAAAAATATATAATGGCTCTTCCCTTGCTGTTAATAAGCAGTATAAATAATAATATAAATAATAATAACTTAGTTTTTTAAGAAAATAAAATCCCATCGTGTAACAAAATGTCCGTCGATTTTGCCTTGAGATTTAACTTCAGAATAAAATTTCTTCCATTAAAAGGGAGGAGGGAGAAAATACCTTATAGTCCAAGGAAATAAAAATTTTAAAGTTTGCTATTATTTTAAACGAGGAAAAAAAATATAATGGCTCTTCCCTTGCTGTTAACAAGCAGTATAAATAATAATATAAATAATAATAACTTAGATTTTTTAAGAAAATAAAATCCAATCGTGTAACAAAATGTCCGTCGATTTTGCCTTGAGATTTAACTTCAGAATAAAATTTCTTCCATTAAAAGGAAGGAGGGAGAAAATACCTTATAGTCCAAGGAAGTAAAAATTTTAAAGTTTGCTATTATTTTAAACGAGGAATAAAAAAATATAATTTCTCTTCCCTTGCTGTTAACAAGCAGTATAAATAATAATATAAATAATAATAACTTAGTTTTTTAAGAAAATAAAATCCCATCGTGTAACAAAATGTCCGTCGATTTTGCCTTGAGATTTAACTTCAGAATAAAATTTCTTCCATTAAAAGGAAGGAGGGAGAAAATATCTTATAGTCCAAGGAAGTAAAAATCTTAAAGTTTGCTATTATTTTAAACGAGGAATAAAAAAATATAATGGCTCTTCCCTTGCTGTTAACAAACAGTATAAATAATAATAACTTAGTTTTTTTAAGAAAATAAAATCCAATCGTGTAACAAAATGTCCGTCGATTTTGCCTTGAGATTTAACTTCAGAATAAAATTTCTTCCATTAAAAGGAAGGAGGGAGAAAATACCTTATAGTCCAAGGAAGTAAAAATTTTAAAGTTTGCTATTATTTTAAACGAGGAATAAAAAAATATAATTTCTCTTCCCTTGCTGTTAACAAGCAGTATAAATAATAATATAAATAATAATAACTTAGTTTTTTTAAGAAAATAAAATCCAATCGTGTAACAAAATGTCCGTCGATTTTGCCTTGAGATTTAACTTCAGAATAAAATTTCTTCCATTAAAAGGAAGGAGGGAGAAAATACCTTATAGTCCAAGGAAGTAAAAATTTTAAAGTTTGCTATTATTTTAAACGAGGAATAAAAAAATATAATTTCTCTTCCCTTGCTGTTAACAAGCAGTATAAATAATAATATAAATAATAATAACTTAGTTTTTTAAGAAAATAAAATCCCATCGTGTAACAAAATGTCCGTCGATTTTGCCTTGAGATTTAACTTCAGAATAAAATTTCTTCCATTAAAAGGAAGGAGGGAGAAAATATCTTATAGTCCAAGGAAGTAAAAATTTTAAAGTTTGCTATTATTTTAAACGAGGAATAAAAAAATATAATGGCTCTACCCTTGCTGTTAACAAACAGTATAAATAATAATATAAATAATAATAACTTAGTTTTTTAAGAAAATAAAATCCCATCGTGTAACAAAATGTCCGTCGATTTTGCCTTGAGATTTAACTTCAGAATAAAATTTCTTCCATTAAAAGGAAGGAGGGAGAAAATACCTTATAGTCCAAGGAAATAAAAATTTTAAAGTTTGCTATTATTTGAAACGAGGAATAAAAAAAATATAATGGCTCTTCCCTTGCTGTTAACAAGCAGTATAAATAATAATATAAATAATAATAACTTAGTTTTTTTAAGAAAATAAAATCCAATCGTGTAACAAAATGTCCGTCGATTTTGCCTTGAGATTTAACTTCAGAATAAAATTTCTTCCATTAAAAGGAAGGAGGGAGAAAATATCTTATAGTCCAAGGAAGTAAAAATTTTAAAGTTTGCTATTATTTTAAACGAGGAATAAAGAAAAATATAATGGCTCTTACTTTGCTGTTAACAAGCAGTATAAATAATAATATAAATAATAATAACTTATGAATAATTCTTTTAAGAAAATAAAAATCAATCGTGTAACAAAATATCCGTCGATTCTGCTTTGAGATTTAACTTCAGAATAAAATTTCTTCCATTAAAACGAAAAAGGGAGAAATACCTTATAGTCCAAGGAAGTAAAAATTTTAAAGTTTGCTATTATTTGAAACGAGGAATAAAAAAAATATAATGGCTCTTCCCTTGCTGTTAACAAGCAGTATAAATAATAATATAAATAATAATAACTTAGTTTTTTTTAAGAAAATAAAATCCAATCGTGTAACAAAATGTCCGTCGATTTTGCCTTGAGATTTAACTTCAGAATAAAAATTCTTCCATAAAAAGGAAGGAGGGAGAAAATGCCTTATAGTCCAAGGAAGTAAAAATTTTAAAGTTTGCTATTATTTTAAACGAGGAATAAAAATATATAATGGCTCTTCCCTTGCTGTTAATAAGCAGTATAAATAATAATATAAATAATAATAACTTAGTTTTTTAAGAAAATAAATCCCATCGTGTAACAAAATGTCCGTCGATTTTGCCTTGAGATTTAACTTCAGAATAAAATTTCTTCCATTAAAAGGGAGGAGGGAGAAAATACCTTATAGTCCAAGGAAATAAAAATTTTAAAGTTTGCTATTATTTTAAACGAGGAAAAAAAAATATAATGGCTCTTCCCTTGCTGTTAACAAGCAGTATAAATAATAATATAAATAATAATAACTTAGTTTTTTTAAGAAAATAAAATCCAATCGTGTAACAAAATGTCCGTCGATTTTGCCTTGAGATTTAACTTCAGAATAAAATTTCTTCCATTAAAAGGAAGGAGGGAGAAAATACCTTATAGTCCAAGGAAGTAAAAATTTTAAAGTTTGCTATTATTTTAAACGAGGAATAAAAAAATATAATTTCTCTTCCCTTGCTGTTAACAAGCAGTATAAATAATAATATAAATAATAATAACTTAGTTTTTTAAGAAAATAAAATCCCATCGTGTAACAAAATGTCCGTCGATTTTGCCTTGAGATTTAACTTCAGAATAAAATTTCTTCCATTAAAAGGAAGGAGGGAGAAAATATCTTATAGTCCAAGGAAGTAAAAATCTTAAAGTTTGCTATTATTTTAAACGAGGAATAAAAAAAATATAATGGCTCTTCCCTTGCTGTTAACAAACAGTATAAATAATAATAACTTAGTTTTTTTAAGAAAATAAAATCCAATCGTGTAACAAAATGTCCGTCGATTTTGCCTTGAGATTTAACTTCAGAATAAAATTTCTTCCATTAAAAGGAAGGAGGGAAAAAATACCTTATAGTCCAAGGAAGTAAAAATTTTAAAGTTTGCTATTATTTTAAACGAGGAATAAAAAAATATAATTTCTCTTCCCTTGCTGTTAACAAGCAGTATAAATAATAATATAAATAATAATAACTTAGTTTTTTAAGAAAATAAAATCCCATCGTGTAACAAAATGTCCGTCGTTTTTGCCTTGAGATTTAACTTCAGAATAAAATTTCTTCCATTAAAAGGAAGGAGGGAGAAAATATCTTATAGTCCAAGGAAGTAAAAATTTTAAAGTTTGCTATTATTTTAAACGAGGAATATAAAAAATATAATGGCTCTTCCCTTGCTGTTAACAAACAGTATAAATAATAATATAAATAATAATAACTTAGTTTTTTTAAGAAAATAAAATCCAATCGTGTAACAAAATGTCCGTCGATTTTGCCTTGAGATTTAACTTCAGAATAAAATTTCTTCCATTAAAAGGAAGGAGGGAGAAAATATCTTATAGTCCAAGGAAGTAAAAATTTTAAAGTTTGCTATTATTTTAAACGAGGAATAAAAAAATATAATGGCTCTTCCCTTGCTGTTAACAAACAGTATAAATAATAATATAAATAATAATAACTTAGTTTTTTAAGAAAATAAAATCCCATCGTGTAACAAAATGTCCGTCGATTTTGCCTTGAGATTTAACTTCAGAATAAAATTTCTTCCATTAAAAGGAAGGAGGGAGAAAATACCTTATAGTCCAAGGAAGTAAAAATTTTAAAGTTTGCTATTATTTTAAACGAGGAATAAAAAAATATAATTTCTCTTCCCTTGCTGTTAACAAGCAGTATAAATAATAATATAAATAATAATAACTTAGTTTTTTTAAGAAAATAAAATCCAATCGTGTAACAAAATGTCCGTCGATTTTGCCTTGAGATTTAACTTCAGAATAAAATTTCTTCCATTAAAAGGAAGGAGGGAGAAAATACCTTATAGTCCAAGGAAGTAAAAATTTTAAAGTTTGCTATTATTTTAAACGAGGAATAAAAAAATATAATTTCTCTTCCCTTGCTGTTAACAAGCAGTATAAATAATAATATAAATAATAATAACTTAGTTTTTTAAGAAAATAAAATCCCATCGTGTAACAAAATGTCCGTCGATTTTGCCTTGAGATTTAACTTCAGAATAAAATTTCTTCCATTAAAAGGAAGGAGGGAGAAAATATCTTATAGTCCAAGGAAGTAAAAATTTTAAAGTTTGCTATTATTTTAAACGAGGAATAAAAAAATATAATGGCTCTACCCTTGCTGTTAACAAACAGTATAAATAATAATATAAATAATAATAACTTAGTTTTTTAAGAAAATAAAATCCCATCGTGTAACAAAATGTCCGTCGATTTTGCCTTGAGATTTAACTTCAGAATAAAATTTCTTCCATTAAAAGGAAGGAGGGAGAAAATACCTTATAGTCCAAGGAAATAAAAATTTTAAAGTTTGCTATTATTTGAAACGAGGAATAAAAAAAATATAATGGCTCTTCCCTTGCTGTTAACAAGCAGTATAAATAATAATATAAATAATAATAACTTAGTTTTTTTAAGAAAATAAAATCAATCGTGTAACAAAATGTCCGTCGATTTTGCCTTGAGATTTAACTTCAGAATAAAAATTTCTTCCATTAAAAGGAAGGAGGGAGAAAATATCTTATAGTCCAAGGAAGTAAAAATTTTAAAGTTTGCTATTATTTTAAACGAGGAATAAAGAAAAATATAATGGCTCTTACTTTGCTGTTAACAAGCAGTATAAATAATAATATAAATAATAATAACTTATGAATAATTCTTTTAAGAAAATAAAAATCAATCGTGTAACAAAATATCCGTCGATTCTGCTTTGAGATTTAACTTCAGAATAAAATTTCTTCCATTAAAACGAAAAAGGGAGAAATACCTTATAGTCCAAGGAAGTAAAAATTTTAAAGTTTGCTATTATTTGAAACGAGGAATAAAAAAAATATAATGGCTCTTCCCTTGCTGTTAACAAGCAGTATAAATAATAATATAAATAATAATAACTTAGTTTTTTTTAAGAAAATAAAATCCAATCGTGTAACAAAATGTCCGTCGATTTTGCCTTGAGATTTAACTTCAGAATAAAAATTCTTCCATAAAAAGGAAGGAGGGAGAAAATGCCTTATAGTCCAAGGAAGTAAAAATTTTAAAGTTTGCTATTATTTTAAACGAGGAATAAAAATATATAATGGCTCTTCCCTTGCTGTTAATAAGCAGTATAAATAATAATATAAATAATAATAACTTAGTTTTTTAAGAAAATAAATCCCATCGTGTAACAAAATGTCCGTCGATTTTGCCTTGAGATTTAACTTCAGAATAAAATTTCTTCCATTAAAAGGGAGGAGGGAGAAAATACCTTATAGTCCAAGGAAATAAAAATTTTAAAGTTTGCTATTATTTTAAACGAGGAAAAAAAAATATAATGGCTCTTCCCTTGCTGTTAACAAGCAGTATAAATAATAATATAAATAATAATAACTTAGTTTTTTTAAGAAAATAAAATCCAATCGTGTAACAAAATGTCCGTCGATTTTGCCTTGAGATTTAACTTCAGAATAAAATTTCTTCCATTAAAGGAAGGAGGGAGAAAATACCTTATAGTCCAAGGAAGTAAAAATTTTAAAGTTTGCTATTATTTTAAACGAGGAATAAAAAAATATAATTTCTCTTCCCTTGCTGTTAACAAGCAGTATAAATAATAATATAAATAATAATAACTTAGTTTTTTAAGAAAATAAAATCCCATCGTGTAACAAAATGTCCGTCGATTTTGCCTTGAGATTTAACTTCAGAATAAAATTTCTTCCATTAAAAGGAAGGAGGGAGAAAATATCTTATAGTCCAAGGAAGTAAAAATCTTAAAGTTTGCTATTATTTTAAACGAGGAATAAAAAAAATATAATGGCTCTTCCCTTGCTGTTAACAAACAGTATAAATAATAATAACTTAGTTTTTTAAGAAAATAAAATCCAATCGTGTAACAAAATGTCCGTCGATTTTGCCTTGAGATTTAACTTCAGAATAAAATTTCTTCCATTAAAAGGAAGGAGGGAAAAAATACCTTATAGTCCAAGGAAGTAAAAATTTTAAAGTTTGCTATTATTTTAAACGAGGAATAAAAAAAATATAATTTCTTCTTCCTTGCTGTTAACAAGCAGTATAAATAATAATATAAATAATAATAACTTAGTTTTTTAAGAAAATAAAATCCATCGTGTAACAAAATGTCCGTCGTTTTTGCCTTGAGATTTAACTTCAGAATAAAATTTCTTCCATTAAAAGGAAGGAGGGAGAAAATATCTTATAGTCCAAGGAAGTAAAAATTTTAAAGTTTGCTATTATTTTAAACGAGGAATATAAAAAATATAATGGCTCTTCCCTTGCTGTTAACAAACAGTATAAATAATAATATAAATAATAATAACTTAGTTTTTTTAAGAAAATAAAATCCAATCGTTGTAACAAAATGTCCGTCGATTTTGCCTTGAGATTTAACTTCAGAATAATATTTCTTCCATTAAAAGGAAGGAGGGAGAAAATATCTTATAGTCCAAGGAAGTAAAAATTTTAAAGTTTGCTATTATTTTAAACGAGGAATAAAAAAATATAATGGCTCTTCCCTTGCTGTTAACAAACAGTATAAATAATAATATAAATAATAATAACTTAGTTTTTTAAGAAAATAAAATCCCATCGTGTAACAAAATGTCCGTCGATTTTGCCTTGAGATTTAACTTCAGAATAAAATTTCTTCCATTAAAAGGAAGGAGGGAGAAAATACCTTATAGTCCAAGGAAATAAAAATTTTAAAGTTTGCTATTATTTGAAACGAGGAATAAAAAAAATATAATGGCTCTTCCCTTGCTGTTAACAAGCAGTATAAATAATAATATAAATAATAATAACTTAGTTTCTTTAAGAAAATAAAATCCAATCGTGTACAAAATGTCCGTCGATTTTGCCTTGAGATTTAACTTCAGAATAAAATTTCTTCCATTAAAAGGAAGGAGGGAGAAAATACCTTATAGTCCAAGGAAGTAAAAATTTTAAAGTTTGCTATTATTTTAAACGAGGAATAAAAAAATATAATTTCTCTTCCCTTGCTGTTAACAAGCAGTATAAATAATTATATAAATAATAATAACTTAGTTTTTTAAGAAAATAAAATCCCATCGTGTAACAAAATGTCCGTCGATTTTGCCTTGAGATTTAACTTCAGAGTAAAATTTCTTCCATTAAAAGGAAGGAGGGAGAAAATACCTTATAGTCCAAGGAAGTAAAAATTTTAAAGTTTGCTATTATTTTAAACGAGGAATAAAGAAAAATATAATGGCTCTTACTTTGCTGTTAACAAGCAGTATAAATAATAATATAAATAATAATAACTTATGAATAATTCTTTTAAGAAAATAAAAATCAATCGTGTAACAAAATATCCGTCGATTCTGCTTTGAGATTTAACTTCAGAATAAAATTTCTTCCATTAAAACGAAAAAGGGAGAAATACCTTATAGTCCAAGGAAGTAAAAATTTTAAAGTTTGCTATTATTTTAAACGAGGAATAAAAAAAATATAATGGCTCTTCCCTTGCTGTTAACAAGCAGTATAAATAATAATATAAATAATAATAACTTAGTTTTTTTAAGAAAATAAAATCCAATCGTGTAACAAAATGTCCGTCGATTTTGCCTTGAGATTTAACTTAAGAATAAAATTTCTTCCATTAAAAGGAAGGAGGGAGAAAATACCTTATAGTCCAAGGAAATAAAAATTTTAAAGTTTGCTATTATTTGAAACGAGGAATAAAAAAAATATAATGGCTCTTCCCTTGCTGTTAACAAGCAGTATAAATAATAATATAAATAATAATAACTTAGTTTTTTTAAGAAAATAAAATCCAATCGTGTAACAAAATGTCCGTCGATTTTGCCTTGAGATTTAACTTCAGAATAAAATTTCTTCCATTAAAAGGAAGGAGGGAGAAAATATCTTTATTCCAAGGAAGTAAAAATTTTAAAGTTTGCTATTATTTTAAACGAGGAATAAAGAAAAATATAATGGCTCTTACTTTGCTGTTAACAAGCAGTATAAATAATAATATAAATAATAATAACTTATGAATAATTCTTTTAAGAAAATAAAAATCAATCGTGTAACAAAATATCCGTCGATTCTGCTTTGAGATTTAACTTCAGAATAAAATTTCTTCCATTAAAACGAAAAAGGGAGGAAATACCTTATAGTCCAAGGAAGAAAAAATTTTAAAGTTTGCTATTATTTGAAACGAGGAATAAAAAAAATATAATGGCTCTTCCCTTGCTGTTAACAAGCAGTATAAATAATAATATAAATAATAATAACTTAGTTTTTTTAAGAAAATAAAATCCAATCGTGTAACAAAATGTCCGTCGATTTTGCCTTGAGATTTAACTTCAGAATAAAAATTCTTCCATTAAAAGGAAGGAGGGAGAAAATGCCTCATAGTCCAAGGAAGTAAAAATTTTAAAGTTTGCTATTATTTTAAACGAGGAATAAAAATATATAATGGCTCTTCCCTTGCTGTTAATAAGCAGTATAAATAATAATATAAATAATAATAACTTAGTTTTTTAAGAAAATAAAATCCCATCGTGTAACAAAATGTCCGTCGATTTTGCCTTGAGATTTAACTTCAGAATAAAATTTCTTCCATTAAAAGGAAGGAGGGAGATAATACCTTATAGTCCAAGGAAATAAAAATTTTAAAGTTTGCTATTATTTTAAACGAGGAATAAAAAAAATATAATGGCTCTTCCCTTGCTGTTAACAAGCAGTATAAATAATAATATAAATAATAATAACTTAGTTTCTTTAAGAAAATAAAATCCAATCGTGTAACAAAATGTCCGTCGATTTTGCCTTGAGATTTAACTTCAGAATAAAATTTCTTCCATTAAAAGGAAGGAGGGAGAAAATACCTTATAGTCCAAGGAAGTAAAAATTTTAAAGTTTGCTATTATTTTAAACGAGGAATAAAAAAATATAATTTCTCTTCCCTTGCTGTTAACAAGCAGTATAAATAATAATATAAATAATAATAACTTAGTTTTTTAAGAAAATAAAATCCCATCGTGTAACAAAATGTCCGTCGATTTTGCCTTGAGATTTAACTTCAGAGTAAAATTTCTTCCATTAAAAGGAAGGAGGGAGAAAATACCTTATAGTCCAAGGAAGTAAAAATTTTAAAGTTTGCTATTATTTTAAACGAGGAATAAAAAAATATAATGGCTCTTCCCTTCCTGTTAACAAGCAGTATATATAATAATATAAATAATAATAACTTAGTTTTTTTAAGAAAATAAAATCCAATCGTGTAACAAAATGTCCGTCGATTTTGCCTTGAGATTTAACTTCAGAATAAAATTTCTTCCATTAAAAGGAAGGAGGGAGAAAATATCTTATAGTCCAAGGAAGTAAAAATTTTAAAGTTTGCTATTATTTTAAACGAGGAATAAAGAAAAATATAATGGCTCTTACTTTGCTGTTAACAAGCAGTATAAATAATAATATAAATAATAATAACTTATGAATAATTCTTTTAAGAAAATAAAAATCAATCGTGTAACAAAATATCCGTCGATTCTGCTTTGAGATTTAACTTCAAAATAAAATTTCTTCCATTAAAACGAAAAAGGGAGAAATACCTTATAGTCCAAGGAAGTAAAAATTTTAAAGTTTGCTATTATTTGAAACGAGGAATAAAAAAAATATAATGGCTCTTCCCTTGCTGTTAACAAGCAGTATAAATAATAATATAAATAATAATAACTTAGTTTTTTTAAGAAAATAAAATCCAATCGTGTAACAAAATGTCCGTCGATTTTGCCTTGAGATTTAACTTCAGAATAAAAATTCTTCCATTAAAAGGAAGGAGGGAGAAAATGCCTTATAGTCCAAGGAAGTAAAAATTTTAAAGTTTGCTATTATTTTAAACGAGGAATAAAAATATATAATGGCTCTTCCCTTGCTGTTAATAAGCAGTATAAATAATAATATAAATAATAATAACTTAGTTTTTTAAGAAAATAAAATCCCATCGTGTAACAAAATGTCCGTCGATTTTGCCTTGAGATTTAACTTCAGAATAAAATTTCTTCCATTAAAAGGGAGGAGGGAGAAAATACCTTATAGTCCAAGGAAATAAAAATTTTAAAGTTTGCTATTATTTTAAACGAGGAAAAAAAAATATAATGGCTCTTCCCTTGCTGTTAACAAGCAGTATAAATAATAATATAAATAATAATAACTTAGATTTTTTAAGAAAATAAAATCCAATCGTGTAACAAAATGTCCGTCGATTTTGCCTTGAGATTTAACTTCAGAATAAAATTTCTTCCATTAAAAGGAAGGAGGGAGAAAATACCTTATAGTCCAAGGAAGTAAAAATTTTAAAGTTTGCTATTATTTTAAACGAGGAATAAAAAAATATAATTTCTCTTCCCTTGCTGTTAACAAGCAGTATAAATAATAATATAAATAATAATAACTTAGTTTTTTAAGAAAATAAAATCCCATCGTGAAACAAAATGTCCGTCGATTTTGCCTTGAGATTTAACTTCAGAATAAAATTTCTTCCATTAAAAGGAAGGAGGGAGAAAATATCTTATAGTCCAAGGAAGTAAAAATCTTAAAGTTTGCTATTATTTTAAACGAGGAATAAAAAAATATAATGGCTCTTCCCTTGCTGTTAACAAACAGTATAAATAATAATAACTTAGTTTTTTTAAGAAAATAAAATCCAATCGTGTAACAAAATGTCCGTCGATTTTGCCTTGAGATTTAACTTCAGAATAAAATTTCTTCCATTAAAAGGAAGGAGGGAGAAAATACCTTATAGTCCAAGGAAGTAAAAATTTTAAAGTTTGCTATTATTTTAAACGAGGAATAAAAAAATATAATTTCTCTTCCCTTGCTGTTAACAAGCAGTATAAATAATAATATAAATAATAATAACTTAGTTTTTTTAAGAAAATAAAATCCAATCGTGTAACAAAATGTCCGTCGATTTTGCCTTGAGATTTAACTTCAGAATAAAATTTCTTCCATTAAAAGGAAGGAGGGAGAAAATACCTTATAGTCCAAGGAAGTAAAAATTTTAAAGTTTGCTATTATTTTAAACGAGGAATAAAAAAATATAATTTCTCTTCCCTTGCTGTTAACAAGCAGTATAAATAATAATATAAATAATAATAACTTAGTTTTTTAAGAAAATAAAATCCCATCGTGTAACAAAATGTCCGTCGATTTTGCCTTGAGATTTAACTTCAGAATAAAATTTCTTCCATTAAAAGGAAGGAGGGAGAAAATATCTTATAGTCCAAGGAAGTAAAAATTTTAAAGTTTGCTATTATTTTAAACGAGGAATAAAAAAATATAATGGCTCTTCCCTTGCTGTTAACAAACAGTATAAATAATAATATAAATAATAATAACTTAGTTTTTTAAGAAAATAAAATCCCATCGTGTAACAAAATGTCCGTCGATTTTGCCTTGAGATTTAACTTCAGAATAAAATTTCTTCCATTAAAAGGAAGGAGGGAGAAAATACCTTATAGTCCAAGGAAATAAAAATTTTAAAGTTTGCTATTATTTGAAACGAGGAATAAAAAAAATATAATGGCTCTTCCCTTGCTGTTAACAAGCAGTATAAATAATAATATAAATAATAATAACTTAGTTTTTTTAAGAAAATAAAATCCAATCGTGTAACAAAATGTCCGTCGATTTTGCCTTGAGATTTAACTTCAGAATAAAATTTCTTCCATTAAAAGGAAGGAGGGAGAAAATATCTTATAGTCCAAGGAAGTAAAAATTTTAAAGTTTGCTATTATTTTAAACGAGGAATAAAAAAATATAATGGCTCTTCCCTTGCTGTTAACAAACAGTATAAATAATAATATAAATAATAATAACTTAGTTTTTTAAGAAAATAAAATCCCATCGTGTAACAAAATGTCCGTCGATTTTGCCTTGAGATTTAACTTCAGAATAAAAATTCTTCCATTAAAAGGAAGGAGGGAGAAAATGCCTCATAGTCCAAGGAAGTAAAAATTTTAAAGTTTGCTATTATTTTAAACGAGGAATAAAAATATATAATGGCTCTTCCCTTGCTGTTAATAAGCAGTATAAATAATAATATAAATAATAATAACTTAGTTTTTTAAGAAAATAAAATCCCATCGTGTAACAAAATGTCCGTCGATTTTGCCTTGAGATTTAACTTCAGAATAAAATTTCTTCCATTAAAAGGAAGGAGGGAGATAATACCTTATAGTCCAAGGAAATAAAAATTTTAAAGTTTGCTATTATTTTAAACGAGGAATAAAAAAAATATAATGGCTCTTCCCTTGCTGTTAACAAGCAGTATAAATAATAATATAAATAATAATAACTTAGTTTCTTTAAGAAAATAAAATCCAATCGTGTAACAAAATGTCCGTCGATTTTGCCTTGAGATTTAACTTCAGAATAAAATTTCTTCCATTAAAAGGAAGGAGGGAGAAAATACCTTATAGTCCAAGGAAGTAAAAATTTTAAAGTTTGCTATTATTTTAAACGAGGAATAAAAAAATATAATTTCTCTTCCCTTGCTGTTAACAAGCAGTATAAATAATAATATAAATAATAATAACTTAGTTTTTTAAGAAAATAAAATCCCATCGTGTAACAAAATGTCCGTCGATTTTGCCTTGAGATTTAACTTCAGAGTAAAATTTCTTCCATTAAAAGGAAGGAGGGAGAAAATACCTTATAGTCCAAGGAAGTAAAAATTTTAAAGTTTGCTATTATTTGAAACGAGGAATAAAAAAATATAATGGCTCTTCCCTTCCTGTTAACAAGCAGTATATATAATAATATAAATAATAATAACTTAGTTTTTTTAAGAAAATAAAATCCAATCGTGTAACAAAATGTCCGTCGATTTTGCCTTGAGATTTAACTTCAGAATAAAATTTCTTCCATTAAAAGGAAGGAGGGAGAAAATATCTTATAGTCCAAGGAAGTAAAAATTTTAAAGTTTGCTATTATTTTAAACGAGGAATAAAGAAAAATATAATGGCTCTTACTTTGCTGTTAACAAGCAGTATAAATAATAATATAAATAATAATAACTTATGAATAATTCTTTTAAGAAAATAAAA
Organism: Stegodyphus dumicola; assembly: GCF_044657685.1. Lineage (NCBI taxonomy): Eukaryota > Metazoa > Arthropoda > Arachnida > Araneae > Eresidae > Stegodyphus > Stegodyphus dumicola. Next base: position 178,895,580 of record NC_140776.1, on the reverse strand, counting down.
ATCAATCGTGTAACAAAATATCCGTCGATTCTGCTTTGAGATTTAACTTCAGAATAAAATTTCTTCCATTAAAACGAAAAAGGGAGAAATACCTTATAGTCCAAGGAAGTAAAAATTTTAAAGTTTGCTATTATTTGAAACGAGGAATAAAAAAATATAATGGCTCTTCCCTTCCTGTTAACAAGCAGTATATATAATAATATAAATAATAATAACTTAGTTTTTTTAAGAAAATAAAATCCAATCGTGTAACAAAATGTCCGTCGATTTTGCCTTGAGATTTAACTTCAGAATAAAATTTCTTCCATTAAAAGGAAGGAGGGAGAAAATATCTTATAGTCCAAGGAAGTAAAAATTTTAAAGTTTGCTATTATTTGAAACGAGGAATAAAAAAATATAATGGCTCTTCCCTTCCTGTTAACAAGCAGTATATATAATAATATAAATAATAATAACTTAGTTTTTTTAAGAAAATAAAATCCAATCGTGTAACAAAATGTCCGTCGATTTTGCCTTGAGATTTAACTTCAGAATAAAAATTCTTCCATTAAAAGGAAGGAGGGAGAAAATGCCTCATAGTCCAAGGAAGTAAAAATTTTAAAGTTTGCTATTATTTTAAACGAGGAATAAAAATATATAATGGCTCTTCCCTTGCTGTTAATAAGCAGTATAAATAATAATATAAATAATAATAACTTAGTTTTTTAAGAAAATAAAATCCCATCGTGTAACAAAATGTCCGTCGATTTTGCCTTGAGATTTAACTTCAGAATAAAATTTCTTCCATTAAAAGGAAGGAGGGAGATAATACCTTATAGTCCAAGGAAATAAAAATTTTAAAGTTTGCTATTATTTTAAACGAGGAATAAAAAAAATATAATGGCTCTTCCCTTGCTGTTAACAAGCAGTATAAATAATAATATAAATAATAATAACTTAGTTTCTTTAAGAAAATAAAATCCAATCGTGTAACAAAATGTCCGTCGATTTTGCCTTGAGATTTAACTTCAGAATAAAATTTCTTCCATTAAAAGGAAGGAGGGAGAAAATACCTTATAGTCCAAGGAAGTAAAAATTTTAAAGTTTGCTATTATTTTAAACGAGGAATAAAAAAATATAATTTCTCTTCCCTTGCTGTTAACAAGCAGTATAAATAATAATATAAATAATAATAACTTAGTTTTTTAAGAAAATAAAATCCCATCGTGTAACAAAATGTCCGTCGATTTTGCCTTGAGATTTAACTTCAGAGTAAAATTTCTTCCATTAAAAGGAAGGAGGGAGAAAATACCTTATAGTCCAAGGAAGTAAAAATTTTAAAGTTTGCTATTATTTGAAACGAGGAATAAAAAAATATAATGGCTCTTCCCTTCCTGTTAACAAGCAGTATATATAATAATATAAATAATAATAACTTAGTTTTTTTAAGAAAATAAAATCCAATCGTGTAACAAAATGTCCGTCGATTTTGCCTTGAGATTTAACTTCAGAATAAAATTTCTTCCATTAAAAGGAAGGAGGGAGAAAATATCTTATAGTCCAAGGAAGTAAAAATTTTAAAGTTTGCTATTATTTTAAACGAGGAATAAAGAAAAATATAATGGCTCTTACTTTGCTGTTAACAAGCAGTATAAATAATAATATAAATAATAATAACTTATGAATAATTCTTTTAAGAAAATAAAAATCAATCGTGTAACAAAATATCCGTCGATTCTGCTTTGAGATTTAACTTCAGAATAAAATTTCTTCCATTAAAACGAAAAAGGGAGAAATACCTTATAGTCCAAGGAAGTAAAAATTTTAAAGTTTGCTATTATTTGAAACGAGGAATAAAAAAATATAATGGCTCTTCCCTTCCTGTTAACAAGCAGTATATATAATAATATAAATAATAATAACTTAGTTTTTTTAAGAAAATAAAATCCAATCGTGTAACAAAATGTCCGTCGATTTTGCCTTGAGATTTAACTTCAGAATAAAATTTCTTCCATTAAAAGGAAGGAGGGAGAAAATATCTTATAGTCCAAGGAAGTAAAAATTTTAAAGTTTGCTATTATTTGAAACGAGGAATAAAAAAATATAATGGCTCTTCCCTTCCTGTTAACAAGCAGTATATATAATAATATAAATAATAATAACTTAGTTTTTTTAAGAAAATAAAATCCAATCGTGTAACAAAATGTCCGTCGATTTTGCCTTGAGATTTAACTTCAGAATAAAATTTCTTCCATTAAAACGAAAAAGGGAGAAATACCTTATAGTCCAAGGAAGTAAAAATTTTAAAGTTTGCTATTATTTGAAACGAGGAATAAAAAAAATATAATGGCTCTTCCCTTGCTGTTAACAAGCAGTATAAATAATAATATAAATAATAATAACTTAGTTTTTTTAAGAAAATAAAATCCAATCGTGTAACAAAATGTCCGTCGATTTTGCCTTGAGATTTAACTTCAGAATAAAAATTCTTCCATTAAAAGGAAGGAGGGAGAAAATGCCTTATAGTCCAAGGAAGTAAAAATTTTAAAGTTTGCTATTATTTTAAACGAGGAATAAAAATATATAATGGCTCTTCCCTTGCTGTTAATAAGCAGTATAAATAATAATATAAATAATAATAACTTAGTTTTTTAAGAAAATAAAATCCCATCGTGTAACAAAATGTCCGTCGATTTTGCCTTGAGATTTAACTTCAGAATAAAATTTCTTCCATTAAAAGGGAGCAGGGAGAAAATACCTTATAGTCCAAGGAAATAAAAATTTTAAAGTTTGCTATTATTTTAAACGAGGAAAAAAAAATATAATGGCTCTTCCCTTGCTGTTAACAAGCAGTATAAATAATAATATAAATAATAATAACTTAGTTTTTTAAGAAAATAAAATCCCATCGTGTAACAAAATGTCCGTCGATTTTGCCTTGAGATTTAACTTCAGAATAAAATTTCTTCCATTAAAAGGAAGGAGGGAGAAAATACCTTATAGTCCAAGGAAATAAAAATTTTAAAGTTTGCTATTATTTTAAACGAGGAATAAAAAAAATATAATGGCTCTTCCCTTGCTGTTAACAAGCAGTATAAATAATAATATAAATAATAATAACTTAGTTTTTTTAAGAAAATAAAATCCAATCGTGTAACAAAATGTCCGTCGATTTTGCCTTGAGATTTAACTTCAGAATAAAATTTCTTCCATTAAAAGGAAGGAGGGAGAAAATACCTTATAGTCCAAGGAAGTAAAAATTTTAAAGTTTGCTATTATTTTAAACGAGGAATAAAAAAATATAATTTCTCTTCCCTTGCTGTTAACAAGCAGTATAAATAATAATATAAATAATAATAACTTAGTTTTTTAAGAAAATAAAATCCCATCGTGTAACAAAATGTCCGTCGATTTTGCCTTGAGATTTAACTTCAGAATAAAATTTCTTCCATTAAAAGGAAGGAGGGAGAAAATATCTTATAGTCCAAGGAAGTAAAAATTTTAAAGTTTGCTATTATTTTAAACGAGGAATAAAAAAAATATAATGGCTCTTCCCTTGCTGTTAACAAACAGTATAAATAATAATATAAATAATAATAACTTAGTTTTTTAAGAAAATAAAATCCCATCGTGTAACAAAATGTCCGTCGATTTTGCCTTGAGATTTAACTTAAGAATAAAATTTCTTCCATTAAAAGGAAGGAGGGAGAAAATACCTTATAGTCCAAGGAAATAAAAATTTTAAAGTTTGCTATTATTTGAAACGAGGAATAAAAAAAATGTAATGGCTCTTCCCTTGCTGTTAACAAGCAGTATAAATAATAATATAAATAATAATAACTTGGTTTTTTTAAGAAAATAAAATCCAATCGTGTAACAAAATGTCCGTCGATTTTGCCTTGAGATTTAACTTCAGAATAAAATTTCTTCCATTAAAACGAAAAAGGGAGGAAATACCTTATAGTCCAAGGAAGTAAAAATTTTAAAGTTTGCTATTATTTGAAACGAGGAATAAAAAAAATATAATGGCTCTTCCCTTGCTGTTAACAAGCAGTATAAATAATAATATAAATAATAATAACTTAGTTTTTTTAAGAAAATAAAATCCAATCGTGTAACAAAATGTCCGTCGATTTTGCCTTGAGATTTAACTTCAGAATAAAATTTCTGCCATTAAAAGGAAGGAGGGAGAAAATACCTTATAGTCCAAGGAAGTAAAAATTTTAAAGTTTGCTATTATTTTAAACGAGGAATAAAAAAATATAATTTCTCTTCCCTTGCTGTTAACAAGCAGTATAAATAATAATATAAATAATAATAACTTAGTTTTTTAAGAAAATAAAATCCCATCGTGTAACAAAATGTCCGTCGATTTTGCCTTGAGATTTAACTTCAGAGTAAAATTTCTTCCATTAAAAGGAAGGAGGGAGAAAATACCTTATAGTCCAAGGAAGTAAAAATTTTAAAGTTTGCTATTATTTTAAACGAGGAATAAAAAAATATAATGGCTCTTCCCTTCCTGTTAACAAGCAGTATATATAATAATATAAATAATAATAACTTAGTTTTTTTAAGAAAATAAAATCCAATCGTGTAACAAAATGTCCGTCGATTTTGCCTTGAGATTTAACTTCAGAATAAAATTTCTTCCATTAAAAGGAAGGAGGGAGAAAATATCTTATAGTCCAAGGAAGTAAAAATTTTAAAGTTTGCTATTATTTTAAACGAGGAATAAAGAAAAATATAATGGCTCTTACTTTGCTGTTAACAAGCAGTATAAATAATAATATAAATAATAATAACTTATGAATAATTCTTTTAAGAAAATAAAAATCAATCGTGTAACAAAATATCCGTCGATTCTGCTTTGAGATTTAACTTCAAAATAAAATTTCTTCCATTAAAACGAAAAAGGGAGAAATACCTTATAGTCCAAGGAAGTAAAAATTTTAAAGTTTGCTATTATTTGAAACGAGGAATAAAAAAAATATAATGGCTCTTCCCTTGCTGTTAACAAGCAGTATAAATAATAATATAAATAATAATAACTTAGTTTTTTTAAGAAAATAAAATCCAATCGTGTAACAAAATGTCCGTCGATTTTGCCTTGAGATTTAACTTCAGAATAAAATTTCTTCCATTAAAAGGAAGGAGGGAGAAAATGCCTTATAGTCCAAGGAAGTAAAAATTTTAAAGTTTGCTATTATTTTAAACGAGGAATAAAAATATATAATGGCTCTTCCCTTGCTGTTAATAAGCAGTATAAATAATAATATAAATAATAATAACTTAGTTTTTTAAGAAAATAAAATCCCATCGTGTAACAAAATGTCCGTCGATTTTGCCTTGAGATTTAACTTCAGAATAAAATTTCTTCCATTAAAAGGGAGGAGGGAGAAAATACCTTATAGTCCAAGGAAATAAAAATTTTAAAGTTTGCTATTATTTTAAACGAGGAAAAAAAATATAATGGCTCTTCCCTTGCTGTTAACAAGCAGTATAAATAATAATATAAATAATAATAACTTAGATTTTTTAAGAAAATAAAATCCAATCGTGTAACAAAATGTCCGTCGATTTTGCCTTGAGATTTAACTTCAGAATAAAATTTCTTCCATTAAAAGGAAGGAGGGAGAAAATACCTTATAGTCCAAGGAAGTAAAAATTTTAAAGTTTGCTATTATTTTAAACGAGGAATAAAAAAATATAATTTCTCTTCCCTTGCTGTTAACAAGCAGTATAAATAATAATATAAATAATAATAACTTAGTTTTTTAAGAAAATAAAATCCCATCGTGTAACAAAATGTCCGTCGATTTTGCCTTGAGATTTAACTTCAGAATAAAATTTCTTCCATTAAAAGGAAGGAGGGAGAAAATATCTTATAGTCCAAGGAAGTAAAAATCTTAAAGTTTGCTATTATTTTAAACGAGGAATAAAAAAATATAATGGCTCTTCCCTTGCTGTTAACAAACAGTATAAATAATAATAACTTAGTTTTTTTAAGAAAATAAAATCCAATCGTGTAACAAAATGTCCGTCGATTTTGCCTTGAGATTTAACTTCAGAATAAAATTTCTTCCATTAAAAGGAAGGAGGGAGAAAATACCTTATAGTCCAAGGAAGTAAAAATTTTAAAGTTTGCTATTATTTTAAACGAGGAATAAAAAAATATAATTTCTCTTCCCTTGCTGTTAACAAGCAGTATAAATAATAATATAAATAATAATAACTTAGTTTTTTTAAGAAAATAAAATCCAATCGTGTAACAAAATGTCCGTCGATTTTGCCTTGAGATTTAACTTCAGAATAAAATTTCTTCCATTAAAAGGAAGGAGGGAGAAAATACCTTATAGTCCAAGGAAGTAAAAATTTTAAAGTTTGCTATTATTTTAAACGAGGAATAAAAAAATATAATTTCTCTTCCCTTGCTGTTAACAAGCAGTATAAATAATAATATAAATAATAATAACTTAGTTTTTTAAGAAAATAAAATCCCATCGTGTAACAAAATGTCCGTCGATTTTGCCTTGAGATTTAACTTCAGAATAAAATTTCTTCCATTAAAAGGAAGGAGGGAGAAAATATCTTATAGTCCAAGGAAGTAAAAATTTTAAAGTTTGCTATTATTTTAAACGAGGAATAAAAAAATATAATGGCTCTTCCCTTGCTGTTAACAAACAGTATAAATAATAATATAAATAATAATAACTTAGTTTTTTAAGAAAATAAAATCCCATCGTGTAACAAAATGTCCGTCGATTTTGCCTTGAGATTTAACTTCAGAATAAAATTTCTTCCATTAAAAGGAAGGAGGGAGAAAATACCTTATAGTCCAAGGAAATAAAAATTTTAAAGTTTGCTATTATTTGAAACGAGGAATAAAAAAAATATAATGGCTCTTCCCTTGCTGTTAACAAGCAGTATAAATAATAATATAAATAATAATAACTTAGTTTTTTTAAGAAAATAAAATCCAATCGTGTAACAAAATGTCCGTCGATTTTGCCTTGAGATTTAACTTCAGAATAAAATTTCTTCCATTAAAAGGAAGGAGGGAGAAAATATCTTATAGTCCAAGGAAGTAAAAATTTTAAAGTTTGCTATTATTTTAAACGAGGAATAAAGAAAAATATAATGGCTCTTACTTTGCTGTTAACAAGCAGTATAAATAATAATATAAATAATAATAACTTATGAATAATTCTTTTAAGAAAATAAAAATCAATCGTGTAACAAAATATCCGTCGATTCTGCTTTGAGATTTAACTTCAGAATAAAATTTCTTCCATTAAAACGAAAAAGGGAGAAATACCTTATAGTCCAAGGAAGTAAAAATTTTAAAGTTTGCTATTATTTGAAACGAGGAATAAAAAAAATATAATGGCTCTTCCCTTGCTGTTAACAAGCAGTATAAATAATAATATAAATAATAATAACTTAGTTTTTTTTAAGAAAATAAAATCCAATCGTGTAACAAAATGTCCGTCGATTTTGCCTTGAGATTTAACTTCAGAATAAAAATTCTTCCATTAAAAGGAAGGAGGGAGAAAATGCCTTATAGTCCAAGGAAGTAAAAATTTTAAAGTTTGCTATTATTTTAAACGAGGAATAAAAATATATAATGGCTCTTCCCTTGCTGTTAATAAGCAGTATAAATAATAATATAAATAATAATAACTTAGTTTTTTAAGAAAATAAATCCCATCGTGTAACAAAATGTCCGTCGATTTTGCCTTGAGATTTAACTTCAGAATAAAATTTCTTCCATTAAAAGGGAGGAGGGAGAAAATACCTTATAGTCCAAGGAAATAAAAATTTTAAAGTTTGCTATTATTTTAAACGAGGAAAAAAAAATATAATGGCTCTTCCCTTGCTGTTAACAAGCAGTATAAATAATAATATAAATAATAATAACTTAGTTTTTTTAAGAAAATAAAATCCAATCGTGTAACAAAATGTCCGTCGATTTTGCCTTGAGATTTAACTTCAGAATAAAATTTCTTCCATTAAAAGGAAGGAGGGAGAAAATACCTTATAGTCCAAGGAAGTAAAAATTTTAAAGTTTGCTATTATTTTAAACGAGGAATAAAAAAATATAATTTCTCTTCCCTTGCTGTTAACAAGCAGTATAAATAATAATATAAATAATAATAACTTAGTTTTTTAAGAAAATAAAATCCCATCGTGTAACAAAATGTCCGTCGATTTTGCCTTGAGATTTAACTTCAGAATAAAATTTCTTCCATTAAAAGGAAGGAGGGAGAAAATATCTTATAGTCCAAGGAAGTAAAAATCTTAAAGTTTGCTATTATTTTAAACGAGGAATAAAAAAAATATAATGGCTCTTCCCTTGCTGTTAACAAACAGTATAAATAATAATAACTTAGTTTTTTTAAGAAAATAAAATCCAATCGTGTAACAAAATGTCCGTCGATTTTGCCTTGAGATTTAACTTCAGAATAAAATTTCTTCCATTAAAAGGAAGGAGGGAAAAAATACCTTATAGTCCAAGGAAGTAAAAATTTTAAAGTTTGCTATTATTTTAAACGAGGAATAAAAAAATATAATTTCTCTTCCCTTGCTGTTAACAAGCAGTATAAATAATAATATAAATAATAATAACTTAGTTTTTTAAGAAAATAAAATCCCATCGTGTAACAAAATGTCCGTCGATTTTGCCTTGAGATTTAACTTCAGAATAAAATTTCTTCCATTAAAAGGAAGGAGGGAGAAAATATCTTATAGTCCAAGGAAGTAAAAATTTTAAAGTTTGCTATTATTTTAAACGAGGAATATAAAAAATATAATGGCTCTTCCCTTGCTGTTAACAAACAGTATAAATAATAATATAAATAATAATAACTTAGTTTTTTTAAGAAAATAAAATCCAATCGTGTAACAAAATGTCCGTCGATTTTGCCTTGAGATTTAACTTCAGAATAAAATTTCTTCCATTAAAAGGAAGGAGGGAGAAAATATCTTATAGTCCAAGGAAGTAAAAATTTTAAAGTTTGCTATTATTTTAAACGAGGAATAAAAAAATATAATGGCTCTTCCCTTGCTGTTAACAAACAGTATAAATAATAATATAAATAATAATAACTTAGTTTTTTAAGAAAATAAAATCCCATCGTGTAACAAAATGTCCGTCGATTTTGCCTTGAGATTTAACTTCAGAATAAAATTTCTTCCATTAAAAGGAAGGAGGGAGAAAATACCTTATAGTCCAAGGAAATAAAAATTTTAAAGTTTGCTATTATTTGAAACGAGGAATAAAAAAAATATAATGGCTCTTCCCTTGCTGTTAACAAGCAGTATAAATAATAATATAAATAATAATAACTTAGTTTCTTTAAGAAAATAAAATCCAATCGTGTACAAAATGTCCGTCGATTTTGCCTTGAGATTTAACTTCAGAATAAAATTTCTTCCATTAAAAGGAAGGAGGGAGAAAATACCTTATAGTCCAAGGAAGTAAAAATTTTAAAGTTTGCTATTATTTTAAACGAGGAATAAAAAAATATAATTTCTCTTCCCTTGCTGTTAACAAGCAGTATAAATAATAATATAAATAATAATAACTTAGTTTTTTAAGAAAATAAAATCCCATCGTGTAACAAAATGTCCGTCGATTTTGCCTTGAGATTTAACTTCAGAGTAAAATTTCTTCCATTAAAAGGAAGGAGGGAGAAAATACCTTATAGTCCAAGGAAGTAAAAATTTTAAAGTTTGCTATTATTTTAAACGAGGAATAAAGAAAAATATAATGGCTCTTACTTTGCTGTTAACAAGCAGTATAAATAATAATATAAATAATAATAACTTATGAATAATTCTTTTAAGAAAATAAAAATCAATCGTGTAACAAAATATCCGTCGATTCTGCTTTGAGATTTAACTTCAGAATAAAATTTCTTCCATTAAAACGAAAAAGGGAGAAATACCTTATAGTCCAAGGAAGTAAAAATTTTAAAGTTTGCTATTATTTTAAACGAGGAATAAAAAAAATATAATGGCTCTTCCCTTGCTGTTAACAAGCAGTATAAATAATAATATAAATAATAATAACTTAGTTTTTTTAAGAAAATAAAATCCAATCGTGTAACAAAATGTCCGTCGATTTTGCCTTGAGATTTAACTTAAGAATAAAATTTCTTCCATTAAAAGGAAGGAGGGAGAAAATACCTTATAGTCCAAGGAAATAAAAATTTTAAAGTTTGCTATTATTTGAAACGAGGAATAAAAAAAATATAATGGCTCTTCCCTTGCTGTTAACAAGCAGTATAAATAATAATATAAATAATAATAACTTAGTTTTTTTAAGAAAATAAAATCCAATCGTGTAACAAAATGTCCGTCGATTTTGCCTTGAGATTTAACTTCAGAATAAAATTTCTTCCATTAAAAGGAAGGAGGGAGAAAATATCTTTATTCCAAGGAAGTAAAAATTTTAAAGTTTGCTATTATTTTAAACGAGGAATAAAGAAAAATATAATGGCTCTTACTTTGCTGTTAACAAGCAGTATAAATAATAATATAAATAATAATAACTTATGAATAATTCTTTTAAGAAAATAAAAATCAATCGTGTAACAAAATATCCGTCGATTCTGCTTTGAGATTTAACTTCAGAATAAAATTTCTTCCATTAAAACGAAAAAGGGAGGAAATACCTTATAGTCCAAGGAAGTAAAAATTTTAAAGTTTGCTATTATTTGAAACGAGGAATAAAAAAAATATAATGGCTCTTCCCTTGCTGTTAACAAGCAGTATAAATAATAATATAAATAATAATAACTTAGTTTTTTTAAGAAAATAAAATCCAATCGTGTAACAAAATGTCCGTCGATTTTGCCTTGAGATTTAACTTCAGAATAAAATTTCTTCCATTAAAAGGAAGGAGGGAGAAAATGCCTCATAGTCCAAGGAAGTAAAAATTTTAAAGTTTGCTATTATTTTAAACGAGGAATAAAAATATATAATGGCTCTTCCCTTGCTGTTAATAAGCAGTATAAATAATAATATAAATAATAATAACTTAATTTTTTAAGAAAATAAAATCCCATCGTGTAACAAAATGTCCGTCGATTTTGCCTTGAGATTTAACTTCAGAATAAAATTTCTTCCATTAAAAGGAAGGAGGGAGATAATACCTTATAGTCCAAGGAAATAAAAATTTTAAAGTTTGCTATTATTTTAAACGAGGAATAAAAAAAATATAATGGCTCTTCCCTTGCTGTTAACAAGCAGTATAAATAATAATATAAATAATAATAACTTAGTTTCTTTAAGAAAATAAAATCCAATCGTGTAACAAAATGTCCGTCGATTTTGCCTTGAGATTTAACTTCAGAATAAAATTTCTTCCATTAAAAGGAAGGAGGGAGAAAATACCTTATAGTCCAAGGAAGTAAAAATTTTAAAGTTTGCTATTATTTTAAACGAGGAATAAAAAAATATAATTTCTCTTCCCTTGCTGTTAACAAGCAGTATAAATAATAATATAAATAATAATAACTTAGTTTTTTAAGAAAATAAAATCCCATCGTGTAACAAAATGTCCGTCGATTTTGCCTTGAGATTTAACTTCAGAGTAAAATTTCTTCCATTAAAAGGAAGGAGGGAGAAAATACCTTATAGTCCAAGGAAGTAAAAATTTTAAAGTTTGCTATTATTTTAAACGAGGAATAAAAAAATATAATGGCTCTTCCCTTCCTGTTAACAAGCAGTATATATAATAATATAAATAATAATAACTTAGTTTTTTTAAGAAAATAAAATCCAATCGTGTAACAAAATGTCCGTCGATTTTGCCTTGAGATTTAACTTCAGAATAAAATTTCTTCCATTAAAAGGAAGGAGGGAGAAAATATCTTATAGTCCAAGGAAGTAAAAATTTTAAAGTTTGCTATTATTTTAAACGAGGAATAAAGAAAAATATAATGGCTCTTACTTTGCTGTTAACAAGCAGTATAAATAATAATATAAATAATAATAACTTATGAATAATTCTTTTAAGAAAATAAAAATCAATCGTGTAACAAAATATCCGTCGATTCTGCTTTGAGATTTAACTTCAGAATAAAATTTCTTCCATTAAAACGAAAAAGGGAGAAATACCTTATAGTCCAAGGAAGTAAAAATTTTAAAGTTTGCTATTATTTGAAACGAGGAATAAAAAAATATAATGGCTCTTCCCTTCCTGTTAACAAGCAGTATATATAATAATATAAATAATAATAACTTAGTTTTTTTAAGAAAATAAAATCCAATCGTGTAACAAAATGTCCGTCGATTTTGCCTTGAGATTTAACTTCAGAATAAAATTTCTTCCATTAAAAGGAAGGAGGGAGAAAATATCTTATAGTCCAAGGAAGTAAAAATTTTAAAGTTTGCTATTATTTGAAACGAGGAATAAAAAAATATAATGGCTCTTCCCTTCCTGTTAACAAGCAGTATATATAATAATATAAATAATAATAACTTAGTTTTTTTAAGAAAATAAAATCCAATCGTGTAACAAAATGTCCGTCGATTTTGCCTTGAGATTTAACTTCAGAATAAAATTTCTTCCATTAAAACGAAAAAGGGAGAAATACCTTATAGTCCAAGGAAGTAAAAATTTTAAAGTTTGCTATTATTTGAAACGAGGAATAAAAAAAATATAATGGCTCTTCCCTTGCTGTTAACAAGCAGTATAAATAATAATATAAATAATAATAACTTAGTTTTTTTAAGAAAATAAAATCCAATCGTGTAACAAAATGTCCGTCGATTTTGCCTTGAGATTTAACTTCAGAATAAAAATTCTTCCATTAAAAGGAAGGAGGGAGAAAATGCCTTATAGTCCAAGGAAATAAAAATTTTAAAGTTTGCTATTATTTTAAACGAGGAATAAAAATATATAATGGCTCTTCCCTTGCTGTTAATAAGCAGTATAAATAATAATATAAATAATAATAACTTAGTTTTTTAAGAAAATAAAATCCCATCGTGTAACAAAATGTCCGTCGATTTTGCCTTGAGATTTAACTTCAGAATAAAATTTCTTCCATTAAAAGGAAGGAGGGAGATAATACCTTATAGTCCAAGGAAATAAAAATTTTAAAGTTTGCTATTATTTTAAACGAGGAATAAAAAAAATATAATGGCTCTTCCCTTGCTGTTAACAAGCAGTATAAATAATAATATAAATAATAATAACTTAGTTTCTTTAAGAAAATAAAATCCAATCGTGTAACAAAATGTCCGTCGATTTTGCCTTGAGATTTAACTTCAGAATAAAATTTCTTCCATTAAAAGGAAGGAGGGAGAAAATACCTTATAGTCCAAGGAAGTAAAAATTTTAAAGTTTGCTATTATTTTAAACGAGGAATAAAAAAATATAATTTCTCTTCCCTTGCTGTTAACAAGCAGTATAAATAATAATATAAATAATAATAACTTAGTTTTTTAAGAAAATAAAATCCCATCGTGTAACAAAATGTCCGTCGATTTTGCCTTGAGATTTAACTTCAGAGTAAAATTTCTTCCATTAAAAGGAAGGAGGGAGAAAATACCTTATAGTCCAAGGAAGTAAAAATTTTAAAGTTTGCTATTATTTTAAACGAGGAATAAAAAAATATAATGGCTCTTCCCTTCCTGTTAACAAGCAGTATATATAATAATATAAATAATAATAACTTAGTTTTTTTAAGAAAATAAAATCCAATCGTGTAACAAAATGTCCGTCGATTTTGCCTTGAGATTTAACTTCAGAATAAAATTTCTTCCATTAAAAGGAAGGAGGGAGAAAATATCTTATAGTCCAAGGAAGTAAAAATTTTAAAGTTTGCTATTATTTTAAACGAGGAATAAAGAAAAATATAATGGCTCTTACTTTGCTGTTAACAAGCAGTATAAATAATAATATAAATAATAATAACTTATGAATAATTCTTTTAAGAAAATAAAAATCAATCGTGTAACAAAATATCCGTCGATTCTGCTTTGAGATTTAACTTCAGAATAAAATTTCTTCCATTAAAACGAAAAAGGGAGAAATACCTTATAGTCCAAGGAAGTAAAAATTTTAAAGTTTGCTATTATTTGAAACGAGGAATAAAAAAATATAATGGCTCTTCCCTTCCTGTTAACAAGCAGTATATATAATAATATAAATAATAATAACTTAGTTTTTTTAAGAAAATAAAATCCAATCGTGTAACAAAATGTCCGTCGATTTTGCCTTGAGATTTAACTTCAGAATAAAATTTCTTCCATTAAAAGGAAGGAGGGAGAAAATATCTTATAGTCCAAGGAAGTAAAAATTTTAAAGTTTGCTATTATTTGAAACGAGGAATAAAAAAATATAATGGCTCTTCCCTTCCTGTTAACAAGCAGTATATATAATAATATAAATAATAATAACTTAGTTTTTTTAAGAAAATAAAATCCAATCGTGTAACAAAATGTCCGTCGATTTTGCCTTGAGATTTAACTTCAGAATAAAATTTCTTCCATTAAAACGAAAAAGGGAGAAATACCTTATAGTCCAAGGAAGTAAAAATTTTAAAGTTTGCTATTATTTGAAACGAGGAATAAAAAAAATATAATGGCTCTTCCCTTGCTGTTAACAAGCAGTATAAATAATAATATAAATAATAATAACTTAGTTTTTTTAAGAAAATAAAATCCAATCGTGTAACAAAATGTCCGTCGATTTTGCCTTGAGATTTAACTTCAGAATAAAAATTCTTCCATTAAAAGGAAGGAGGGAGAAAATGCCTTATAGTCCAAGGAAGTAAAAATTTTAAAGTTTGCTATTATTTTAAACGAGGAATAAAAATATATAATGGCTCTTCCCTTGCTGTTAATAAGCAGTATAAATAATAATATAAATAATAATAACTTAGTTTTTTAAGAAAATAAAATCCCATCGTGTAACAAAATGTCCGTCGATTTTGCCTTGAGATTTAACTTCAGAATAAAATTTCTTCCATTAAAAGGGAGCAGGGAGAAAATACCTTATAGTCCAAGGAAATAAAAATTTTAAAGTTTGCTATTATTTTAAACGAGGAAAAAAAATATAATGGCTCTTCCCTTGCTGTTAACAAGCAGTATAAATAATAATATAAATAATAATAACTTAGTTTTTTAAGAAAATAAAATCCCATCGTGTAACAAAATGTCCGTCGATTTTGCCTTGAGATTTAACTTCAGAGTAAAATTTCTTCCATTAAAAGGAAGGAGGGAGAAAATACCTTATAGTCCAAGGAAGTAAAAATTTTAAAGTTTGCTATTATTTTAAACGAGGAATAAAAAATATAATTTCTCTTCCCTTGCTGTTAACAAGCAGTATAAATAATAATATAAATAATAATAACTTAGTTTTTTAAGAAAATAAAATCCCATCGTGTAACAAAATGTCCGTCGATTTTGCCTTGAGATTTAACTTCAGAATAAAATTTCTTCCATTAAAAGGAAGGAGGGAGAAAATATCTTATAGTCCAAGGAAGTAAAAATTTTAAAGTTTGCTATTATTTTAAACGAGGAATATAAAAAATATAATGGCTCTTCCCTTGCTGTTAACAAACAGTATAAATAATAATATAAATAATAATAACTTAGTTTTTTTAAGAAAATAAAATCCAATCGTGTAACAAAATGTCCGTCGATTTTGCCTTGAGATTTAACTTCAGAATAAAATTTCTTCCATTAAAAGGAAGGAGGGAGAAAATACCTTATAGTCCAAGGAAGTAAAAATTTTAAAGTTTGCTATTATTTTAAACGAGGAATAAAAAAATATAATTTCTCTTCCCTTGCTGTTAACAAGCAGTATAAATAATAATATAAATAATAATAACTTAGTTTTTTAAGAAAATAAAATCCCATCGTGTAACAAAATGTCCGTCGATTTTGCCTTGAGATTTAACTTCAGAATAAAATTTCTTCCATTAAAAGGAAGGAGGGAGAAAATATCTTATAGTCCAAGGAAGTAAAAATTTTAAAGTTTGCTATTATTTTAAACGAGGAATAAAAAAACTATAATGGCTCTTCCCTTGCTGTTAACAAACAGTATAAATAATAATATAAATAATAATAACTTAGTTTTTTAAGAAAATAAAAACCCATCGTGTAACAAAATGTCCGTCGATTTTGCCTTGAGATTTAACTTCAGAGTAAAATTTCTTCCATTAAAAGGAAGGAGGGAGAAAATACCTTATAGTCCAAGGAAGTAAAAATTTTAAAGTTTGCTATTATTTTAAACGAGGAATAAAAAAATATAATTTCTCTTCCCTTGCTGTTAACAAGCAGTATAAATAATAATATAAATAATAATAACTTAGTTTTTTAAGAAAATAAAATCCCATCGTGTAACAAAATGTCCGTCGATTTTGCCTTGAGATTTAACTTCAGAGTAAAATTTCTTCCATTAAAAGGAAGGAGGGAGAAAATACCTTATAGTCCAAGGAAGTAAAAATTTTAAAGTTTGCTATTATTTTAAACGAGGAATAAAGAAAAATATAATGGCTCTTACTTTGCTGTTAACAAGCAGTATAAATAATAATATAAATAATAATAACTTATGAATAATTCTTTTAAGAAAATAAAAATCAATCGTGTAACAAAATATCCGTCGATTCTGCTTTGAGATTTAACTTCAGAATAAAATTTCTTCCATTAAAACGAAAAAGGGAGAAATACCTTATAGTCCAAGGAAGTAAAAATTTTAAAGTTTGCTATTATTTTAAACGAGGAATAAAAAAAATATAATGGCTCTTCCCTTGCTGTTAACAAGCAGTATAAATAATAATATAAATAATAATAACTTAGTTTTTTTAAGAAAATAAAATCCAATCGTGTAACAAAATGTCCGTCGATTTTGCCTTGAGATTTAACTTCAGAATAAAAATTCTTCCATTAAAAGGAAGGAGGGAGAAAATGCCTTATAGTCCAAGGAAGTAAAAATTTTAAAGTTTGCTATTATTTTAAACGAGGAATAAAAATATATAATGGCTCTTCCCTTGCTGTTAATAAGCAGTATAAATAATAATATAAATAATAATAACTTAGTTTTTTAAGAAAATAAAATCCCATCGTGTAACAAAATGTCCGTCGATTTTGCCTTGAGATTTAACTTAAGAATAAAATTTCTTCCATTAAAAGGAAGGAGGGAGAAAATACCTTATAGTCCAAGGAAATAAAAATTTTAAAGTTTGCTATTATTTGAAACGAGGAATAAAAAAAATATAATGGCTCTTCCCTTGCTGTTAACAAGCAGTATAAATAATAATATAAATAATAATAACTTAGTTTTTTTAAGAAAATAAAATCCAATCGTGTAACAAAATGTCCGTCGATTTTGCCTTGAGATTTAACTTCAGAATAAAATTTCTTCCATTAAAAGGAAGGAGGGAGAAAATATCTTTATTCCAAGGAAGTAAAAATTTTAAAGTTTGCTATTATTTTAAACGAGGAATAAAGAAAAATATAATGGCTCTTACTTTGCTGTTAACAAGCAGTATAAATAATAATATAAATAATAATAACTTATGAATAATTCTTTTAAGAAAATAAAAATCTATCGTGTAACAAAATATCCGTCGATTCTGCTTCAGATTTAACTTCAGAATAAAATTTCTTCCATTAAAACGAAAAAGGGAGGAAATACCTTATAGTCCAAGGAAGTAAAAATTTTAAAGTTTGCTATTATTTGAAACGAGGAATAAAAAAAATATAATGGCTCTTCCCTTGCTGTTAACAAGCAGTATAAATAATAATATAAATAATAATAACTTAGTTTTTTTAAGAAAATAAAATCCAATCGTGTAACAAAATGTCCGTCGATTTTGCCTTGAGATTTAACTTCAGAATAAAAATTCTTCCATTAAAAGGAAGGAGGGAGAAAATGCCTCATAGTCCAAGGAAGTAAAAATTTTAAAGTTTGCTATTATTTTAAACGAGGAATAAAAATATATAATGGCTCTTCCCTTGCTGTTAATAAGCAGTATAAATAATAATATAAATAATAATAACTTAGTTTTTTAAGAAAATAAAATCCCATCGTGTAACAAAATGTCCGTCGATTTTGCCTTGAGATTTAACTTCAGAATAAAATTTCTTCCATTAAAAGGAAGGAGGGAGATAATACCTTATAGTCCAAGGAAATAAAAATTTTAAAGTTTGCTATTATTTTAAACGAGGAATAAAAAAAATATAATGGCTCTTCCCTTGCTGTTAACAAGCAGTATAAATAATAATATAAATAATAATAACTTAGTTTCTTTAAGAAAATAAAATCCAATCGTGTAACAAAATGTCCGTCGATTTTGCCTTGAGATTTAACTTCAGAATAAAATTTCTTCCATTAAAAGGAAGGAGGGAGAAAATACCTTATAGTCCAAGGAAGTAAAAATTTTAAAGTTTGCTATTATTTTAAACGAGGAATAAAAAAATATAATTTCTCTTCCCTTGCTGTTAACAAGCAGTATAAATAATAATATAAATAATAATAACTTAGTTTTTTAAGAAAATAAAATCCCATCGTGTAACAAAATGTCCGTCGATTTTGCCTTGAGATTTAACTTCAGAGTAAAATTTCTTCCATTAAAAGGAAGGAGGGAGAAAATACCTTATAGTCCAAGGAAGTAAAAATTTTAAAGTTTGCTATTATTTTAAACGAGGAATAAAAAAATATAATGGCTCTTCCCTTCCTGTTAACAAGCAGTATATATAATAATATAAATAATAATAACTTAGTTTTTTTAAGAAAATAAAATCCAATCGTGTAACAAAATGTCCGTCGATTTTGCCTTGAGATTTAACTTCAGAATAAAATTTCTTCCATTAAAAGGAAGGAGGGAGAAAATATCTTATAGTCCAAGGAAGTAAAAATTTTAAAGTTTGCTATTATTTTAAACGAGGAATAAAGAAAAATATAATGGCTCTTACTTTGCTGTTAACAAGCAGTATAAATAATAATATAAATAATAATAACTTATGAATAATTCTTTTAAGAAAATAAAAATCAATCGTGTAACAAAATATCCGTCGATTCTGCTTTGAGATTTAACTTCAGAATAAAATTTCTTCCATTAAAACGAAAAAGGGAGAAATACCTTATAGTCCAAGGAAGTAAAAATTTTAAAGTTTGCTATTATTTGAAACGAGGAATAAAAAAATATAATGGCTCTTCCCTTCCTGTTAACAAGCAGTATATATAATAATATAAATAATAATAACTTAGTTTTTTTAAGAAAATAAAATCCAATCGTGTAACAAAATGTCCGTCGATTTTGCCTTGAGATTTAACTTCAGAATAAAATTTCTTCCATTAAAAGGAAGGAGGGAGAAAATATCTTATAGTCCAAGGAAGTAAAAATTTTAAAGTTTGCTATTATTTGAAACGAGGAATAAAAAAATATAATGGCTCTTCCCTTCCTGTTAACAAGCAGTATATATAATAATATAAATAATAATAACTTAGTTTTTTTAAGAAAATAAAATCCAATCGTGTAACAAAATGTCCGTCGATTTTGCCTTGAGATTTAACTTCAGAATAAAATTTCTTCCATTAAAACGAAAAAGGGAGAAATACCTTATAGTCCAAGGAAGTAAAAATTTTAAAGTTTGCTATTATTTGAAACGAGGAATAAAAAAAATATAATGGCTCTTCCCTTGCTGTTAACAAGCAGTATAAATAATAATATAAATAATAATAACTTAGTTTTTTTAAGAAAATAAAATCCAATCGTGTAACAAAATGTCCGTCGATTTTGCCTTGAGATTTAACTTCAGAATAAAATTTCTTCCATTAAAAGGAAGGAGGGAGATAATACCTTATAGTCCAAGGAAATAAAAATTTTAAAGTTTGCTATTATTTTAAACGAGGAATAAAAAAAATATAATGGCTCTTCCCTTGCTGTTAACAAGCAGTATAAATAATAATATAAATAATAATAACTTAGTTTCTTTAAGAAAATAAAATCCAATCGTGTAACAAAATGTCCGTCGATTTTGCCTTGAGATTTAACTTCAGAATAAAATTTCTTCCATTAAAAGGAAGGAGGGAGAAAATACCTTATAGTCCAAGGAAGTAAAAATTTTAAAGTTTGCTATTATTTTAAACGAGGAATAAAAAAATATAATTTCTCTTCCCTTGCTGTTAACAAGCAGTATAAATAATAATATAAATAATAATAACTTAGTTTTTTAAGAAAATAAAATCCCATCGTGTAACAAAATGTCCGTCGATTTTGCCTTGAGATTTAACTTCAGAATAAAATTTCTTCCATTAAAAGGAAGGAGGGAGATAATATCTTATAGTCCAAGGAAGTAAAAATTTTAAAGTTTGCTATTATTTGAAACGAGGAATAAAAAAATATAATGGCTCTTCCCTTCCTGTTAACAAGCAGTATATATAATAATATAAATAATAATAACTTAGTTTTTTTAAGAAAATAAAATCCAATCGTGTAACAAAATGTCCGTCGATTTTGCCTTGAGATTTAACTTCAGAATAAAATTTCTTCCATTAAAACGAAAAAGGGAGAAATACCTTATAGTCCAAGGAAGTAAAAATTTTAAAGTTTGCTATTATTTGAAACGAGGAATAAAAAAAATATAATGGCTCTTCCCTTGCTGTTAACAAGCAGTATAAATAATAATATAAATAATAATAACTTAGTTTTTTTAAGAAAATAAAATCCAATCGTGTAACAAAATGTCCGTCGATTTTGCCTTGAGATTTAACTTCAGAATAAAAATTCTTCCATTAAAAGGAAGGAGGGAGAAAATGCCTTATAGTCCAAGGAAGTAAAAATTTTAAAGTTTGCTATTATTTTAAACGAGGAATAAAAATATATAATGGCTCTTCCCTTGCTGTTAATAAGCAGTATAAATAATAATATAAATAATAATAACTTAGTTTTTTAAGAAAATAAAATCCCATCGTGTAACAAAATGTCCGTCGATTTTGCCTTGAGATTTAACTTCAGAATAAAATTTCTTCCATTAAAAGGAAGGAGGGAGATAATACCTTATAGTCCAAGGAAATAAAAATTTTAAAGTTTGCTATTATTTTAAACGAGGAATAAAAAAAATATAATGGCTCTTCCCTTGCTGTTAACAAGCAGTATAAATAATAATATAAATAATAATAACTTAGTTTCTTTAAGAAAATAAAATCCAATCGTGTAACAAAATGTCCGTCGATTTTGCCTTGAGATTTAACTTCAGAATAAAATTTCTTCCATTAAAAGGAAGGAGGGAGAAAATACCTTATAGTCCAAGGAAGTAAAAATTTTAAAGTTTGCTATTATTTTAAACGAGGAATAAAAAAATATAATTTCTCTTCCCTTGCTGTTAACAAGCAGTATAAATAATAATATAAATAATAATAACTTAGTTTTTTAAGAAAATAAAATCCCATCGTGTAACAAAATGTCCGTCGATTTTGCCTTGAGATTTAACTTCAGAGTAAAATTTCTTCCATTAAAAGGAAGGAGGGAGAAAATACCTTATAGTCCAAGGAAGTAAAAATTTTAAAGTTTGCTATTATTTTAAACGAGGAATAAAAAAATATAATGGCTCTTCCCTTCCTGTTAACAAGCAGTATATATAATAATATAAATAATAATAACTTAGTTTTTTTAAGAAAATAAAATCCAATCGTGTAACAAAATGTCCGTCGATTTTGCCTTGAGATTTAACTTCAGAATAAAATTTCTTCCATTAAAAGGAAGGAGGGAGAAAATATCTTATAGTCCAAGGAAGTAAAAATTTTAAAGTTTGCTATTATTTTAAACGAGGAATAAAGAAAAATATAATGGCTCTTACTTTGCTGTTAACAAGCAGTATAAATAATAATATAAATAATAATAACTTATGAATAATTCTTTTAAGAAAATAAAAATCAATCGTGTAACAAAATATCCGTCGATTCTGCTTTGAGATTTAACTTCAGAATAAAATTTCTTCCATTAAAACGAAAAAGGGAGAAATACCTTATAGTCCAAGGAAGTAAAAATTTTAAAGTTTGCTATTATTTGAAACGAGGAATAAAAAAATATAATGGCTCTTCCCTTCCTGTTAACAAGCAGTATATATAATAATATAAATAATAATAACTTAGTTTTTTTAAGAAAATAAAATCCAATCGTGTAACAAAATGTCCGTCGATTTTGCCTTGAGATTTAACTTCAGAATAAAATTTCTTCCATTAAAAGGAAGGAGGGAGAAAATATCTTATAGTCCAAGGAAGTAAAAATTTTAAAGTTTGCTATTATTTGAAACGAGGAATAAAAAAATATAATGGCTCTTCCCTTCCTGTTAACAAGCAGTATATATAATAATATAAATAATAATAACTTAGTTTTTTTAAGAAAATAAAATCCAATCGTGTAACAAAATGTCCGTCGATTTTGCCTTGAGATTTAACTTCAGAATAAAATTTCTTCCATTAAAACGAAAAAGGGAGAAATACCTTATAGTCCAAGGAAGTAAAAATTTTAAAGTTTGCTATTATTTGAAACGAGGAATAAAAAAAATATAATGGCTCTTCCCTTGCTGTTAACAAGCAGTATAAATAATAATATAAATAATAATAACTTAGTTTTTTTAAGAAAATAAAATCCAATCGTGTAACAAAATGTCCGTCGATTTTGCCTTGAGATTTAACTTCAGAATAAAAATTCTTCCATTAAAAGGAAGGAGGGAGAAAATGCCTTATAGTCCAAGGAAGTAAAAATTTTAAAGTTTGCTTTTATTTTAAACGAGGAATAAAAATATATAATGGCTCTTCCCTTGCTGTTAATAAGCAGTATAAATAATAATATAAATAATAATAACTTAGTTTTTTAAGAAAATAAAATCCCATCGTGTAACAAAATGTCCGTCGATTTTGCCTTGAGATTTAACTTCAGAATAAAATTTCTTCCATTAAAAGGGAGCAGGGAGAAAATACCTTATAGTCCAAGGAAATAAAAATTTTAAAGTTTGCTATTATTTTAAACGAGGAAAAAAAATATAATGGCTCTTCCCTTGCTGTTAACAAGCAGTATAAATAATAATATAAATAATAATAACTTAGTTTTTTAAGAAAATAAAATCCCATCGTGTAACAAAATGTCCGTCGATTTTGCCTTGAGATTTAACTTCAGAGTAAAATTTCTTCCATTAAAAGGAAGGAGGGAGAAAATACCTTATAGTCCAAGGAAGTAAAAATTTTAAAGTTTGCTATTATTTTAAACGAGGAATAAAAAATATAATTTCTCTTCCCTTGCTGTTAACAAGCAGTATAAATAATAATATAAATAATAATAACTTAGTTTTTTAAGAAAATAAAATCCCATCGTGTAACAAAATGTCCGTCGATTTTGCCTTGAGATTTAACTTCAGAATAAAATTTCTTCCATTAAAAGGAAGGAGGGAGAAAATATCTTATAGTCCAAGGAAGTAAAAATTTTAAAGTTTGCTATTATTTTAAACGAGGAATATAAAAAATATAATGGCTCTTCCCTTGCTGTTAACAAACAGTATAAATAATAATATAAATAATAATAACTTAGTTTTTTTAAGAAAATAAAATCCAATCGTGTAACAAAATGTCCGTCGATTTTGCCTTGAGATTTAACTTCAGAATAAAATTTCTTCCATTAAAAGGAAGGAGGGAGAAAATACCTTATAGTCCAAGGAAGTAAAAATTTTAAAGTTTGCTATTATTTTAAACGAGGAATAAAAAAATATAATTTCTCTTCCCTTGCTGTTAACAAGCAGTATAAATAATAATATAAATAATAATAACTTAGTTTTTTAAGAAAATAAAATCCCATCGTGTAACAAAATGTCCGTCGATTTTGCCTTGAGATTTAACTTCAGAATAAAATTTCTTCCATTAAAAGGAAGGAGGGAGAAAATATCTTATAGTCCAAGGAAGTAAAAATTTTAAAGTTTGCTATTATTTTAAACGAGGAATAAAAAAACTATAATGGCTCTTCCCTTGCTGTTAACAAACAGTATAAATAATAATATAAATAATAATAACTTAGTTTTTTAAGAAAATAAAAACCCATCGTGTAACAAAATGTCCGTCGATTTTGCCTTGAGATTTAACTTCAGAGTAAAATTTCTTCCATTAAAAGGAAGGAGGGAGAAAATACCTTATAGTCCAAGGAAGTAAAAATTTTAAAGTTTGCTATTATTTTAAACGAGGAATAAAAAAATATAATTTCTCTTCCCTTGCTGTTAACAAGCAGTATAAATAATAATATAAATAATAATAACTTAGTTTTTTAAGAAAATAAAATCCCATCGTGTAACAAAATGTCCGTCGATTTTGCCTTGAGATTTAACTTCAGAATAAAATTTCTTCCATTAAAAGGAAGGAGGGAGAAAATATCTTATAGTCCAAGGAAGTAAAAATTTTAAAGTTTGCTATTATTTTAAACGAGGAATATAAAAAATATAATGGCTCTTCCCTTGCTGTTAACAAACAGTATAAATAATAATATAAATAATAATAACTTAGTTTTTTTAAGAAAATAAAATCCAATCGTGTAACAAAATGTCCGTCGATTTTGCCTTGAGATTTAACTTCAGAATAAAATTTCTTCCATTAAAAGGAAGGAGGGAGAAAATACCTTATAGTCCAAGGAAGTAAAAATTTTAAAGTTTGCTATTATTTTAAACGAGGAATAAAAAAATATAATTTCTCTTCCCTTGCTGTTAACAAGCAGTATAAATAATAATATAAATAATAATAACTTAGTTTTTTAAGAAAATAAAATCCCATCGTGTAACAAAATGTCCGTCGATTTTGCCTTGAGATTTAACTTCAGAATAAAATTTCTTCCATTAAAAGGAAGGAGGGAGAAAATATCTTATAGTCCAAGGAAGTAAAAATTTTAAAGTTTGCTATTATTTTAAACGAGGAATAAAAAAACTATAATGGCTCTTCCCTTGCTGTTAACAAACAGTATAAATAATAATATAAATAATAATAACTTAGTTTTTTAAGAAAATAAAAACCCATCGTGTAACAAAATGTCCGTCGATTTTGCCTTGAGATTTAACTTCAGAGTAAAATTTCTTCCATTAAAAGGAAGGAGGGAGAAAATACCTTATAGTCCAAGGAAGTAAAAATTTTAAAGTTTGCTATTATTTTAAACGAGGAATAAAAAAATATAATTTCTCTTCCCTTGCTGTTAACAAGCAGTATAAATAATAATATAAATAATAATAACTTAGTTTTTTAAGAAAATAAAATCCCATCGTGTAACAAAATGTCCGTCGATTTTGCCTTGAGATTTAACTTCAGAGTAAAATTTCTTCCATTAAAAGGAAGGAGGGAGAAAATACCTTATAGTCCAAGGAAGTAAAAATTTTAAAGTTTGCTATTATTTTAAACGAGGAATAAAGAAAAATATAATGGCTCTTACTTTGCTGTTAACAAGCAGTATAAATAATAATATAAATAATAATAACTTATGAATAATTCTTTTAAGAAAATAAAAATCAATCGTGTAACAAAATATCCGTCGATTCTGCTTTGAGATTTAACTTCAGAATAAAATTTCTTCCATTAAAACGAAAAAGGGAGAAATACCTTATAGTCCAAGGAAGTAAAAATTTTAAAGTTTGCTATTATTTTAAACGAGGAATAAAAAAAATATAATGGCTCTTCCCTTGCTGTTAACAAGCAGTATAAATAATAATATAAATAATAATAACTTAGTTTTTTTAAGAAAATAAAATCCAATCGTGTAACAAAATGTCCGTCGATTTTGCCTTGAGATTTAACTTCAGAATAAAAATTCTTCCATTAAAAGGAAGGAGGGAGAAAATGCCTTATAGTCCAAGGAAGTAAAAATTTTAAAGTTTGCTATTATTTTAAACGAGGAATAAAAATATATAATGGCTCTTCCCTTGCTGTTAATAAGCAGTATAAATAATAATATAAATAATAATAACTTAGTTTTTTAAGAAAAAAAATCCCATCGTGTAACAAAATGTCCGTCGATTTTGCCTTGAGATTTAACTTAAGAATAAAATTTCTTCCATTAAAAGGAAGGAGGGAGAAAATACCTTATAGTCCAAGGAAATAAAAATTTTAAAGTTTGCTATTATTTGAAACGAGGAATAAAAAAAATATAATGGCTCTTCCCTTGCTGTTAACAAGCAGTATAAATAATAATATAAATAATAATAACTTAGTTTTTTTAAGAAAATAAAATCCAATCGTGTAACAAAATGTCCGTCGATTTTGCCTTGAGATTTAACTTCAGAATAAAATTTCTTCCATTAAAAGGAAGGAGGGAGAAAATATCTTTATTCCAAGGAAGTAAAAATTTTAAAGTTTGCTATTATTTTAAACGAGGAATAAAGAAAAATATAATGGCTCTTACTTTGCTGTTAACAAGCAGTATAAATAATAATATAAATAATAATAACTTATGAATAATTCTTTTAAGAAAATAAAAATCAATCGTGTAACAAAATATCCGTCGATTCTGCTTTGAGATTTAACTTCAGAATAAAATTTCTTCCATTAAAACGAAAAAGGGAGGAAATACCTTATAGTCCAAGGAAGTAAAAATTTTAAAGTTTGCTATTATTTGAAACGAGGAATAAAAAAAATATAATGGCTCTTCCCTTGCTGTTAACAAGCAGTATAAATAATAATATAAATAATAATAACTTAGTTTTTTTAAGAAAATAAAATCCAATCGTGTAACAAAATGTCCGTCGATTTTGCCTTGAGATTTAACTTCAGAATAAAAATTCTTCCATTAAAAGGAAGGAGGGAGAAAATGCCTCATAGTCCAAGGAAGTAAAAATTTTAAAGTTTGCTATTATTTTAAACGAGGAATAAAAAAAATATAATGGCTCTTCCCTTGCTGTTAACAAGCAGTATAAATAATAATATAAATAATAATAACTTAGTTTCTTTAAGAAAATAAAATCCAATCGTGTAACAAAATGTCCGTCGATTTTGCCTTGAGATTTAACTTCAGAATAAAATTTCTTCCATTAAAAGGAAGGAGGGATAAAATACCTTATAGTCCAAGGAAGTAAAAATTTTAAAGTTTGCTATTATTTTAAACGAGGAATAAAAAAATATAATTTCTCTTCCCTTGCTGTTAACAAGCAGTATAAATAATAATATAAATAATAATAACTTAGTTTTTTAAGAAAATAAAATCCCATCGTGTAACAAAATGTCCGTCGATTTTGCCTTGAGATTTAACTTCAGAGTAAAATTTCTTCCATTAAAAGGAAGGAGGGAGAAAATACCTTATAGTCCAAGGAAGTAAAAATTTTAAAGTTTGCTATTATTTGAAACGAGGAATAAAAAAATATAATGGCTCTTCCCTTCCTGTTAACAAGCAGTATATATAATAATATAAATAATAATAACTTAGTTTTTTTAAGAAAATAAAATCCAATCGTGTAACAAAATGTCCGTCGATTTTGCCTTGAGATTTAACTTCAGAATAAAATTTCTTCCATTAAAAGGAAGGAGGGAGAAAATATCTTATAGTCCAAGGAAGTAAAAATTTTAAAGTTTGCTATTATTTTAAACGAGGAATAAAGAAAAATATAATGGCTCTTACTTTGCTGTTAACAAGCAGTATAAATAATAATATAAATAATAATAACTTATGAATAATTCTTTTAAGAAAATAAAAATCAATCGTGTAACAAAATATCCGTCGATTCTGCTTTGAGATTTAACTTCAGAATAAAATTTCTTCCATTAAAACGAAAAAGGGAGAAATACCTTATAGTCCAAGGAAGTAAAAATTTTAAAGTTTGCTATTATTTGAAACGAGGAATAAAAAAATATAATGGCTCTTCCCTTCCTGTTAACAAGCAGTATATATAATAATATAAATAATAATAACTTAGTTTTTTTAAGAAAATAAAATCCAATCGTGTAACAAAATGTCCGTCGATTTTGCCTTGAGATTTAACTTCAGAATAAAATTTCTTCCATTAAAAGGAAGGAGGGAGAAAATATCTTATAGTCCAAGGAAGTAAAAATTTTAAAGTTTGCTATTATTTGAAACGAGGAATAAAAAAATATAATGGCTCTTCCCTTCCTGTTAACAAGCAGTATATATAATAATATAAATAATAATAACTTAGTTTTTTTAAGAAAATAAAATCCAATCGTGTAACAAAATGTCCGTCGATTTTGCCTTGAGATTTAACTTCAGAATAAAATTTCTTCCATTAAAACGAAAAAGGGAGAAATACCTTATAGTCCAAGGAAGTAAAAATTTTAAAGTTTGCTATTATTTGAAACGAGGAATAAAAAAAATATAATGGCTCTTCCCTTGCTGTTAACAAGCAGTATAAATAATAATATAAATAATAATAACTTAGTTTTTTTAAGAAAATAAAATCCAATCGTGTAACAAAATGTCCGTCGATTTTGCCTTGAGATTTAACTTCAGAATAAAAATTCTTCCATTAAAAGGAAGGAGGGAGAAAATGCCTTATAGTCCAAGGAAGTAAAAATTTTAAAGTTTGCTATTATTTTAAACGAGGAATAAAAATATATAATGGCTCTTCCCTTGCTGTTAATAAGCAGTATAAATAATAATATAAATAATAATAACATAGTTTTTTAAGAAAATAAAATCCCATCGTGTAACAAAATGTCCGTCGATTTTGCCTTGAGATTTAACTTCAGAATAAAATTTCTTCCATTAAAAGGGAGCAGGGAGAAAATACCTTATAGTCCAAGGAAATAAAAATTTTAAAGTTTGCTATTATTTTAAACGAGGAAAAAAAAATATAATGGCTCTTCCCTTGCTGTTAACAAGCAGTATAAATAATAATATAAATAATAATAACTTAGTTTTTTAAGAAAATAAAATCCCATCGTGTAACAAAATGTCCGTCGATTTTGCCTTGAGATTTAACTTCAGAGTAAAATTTCTTCCATTAAAAGGAAGGAGGGAGAAAATACCTTATAGTCCAAGGAAGTAAAAATTTTAAAGTTTGCTATTATTTTAAACGAGGAATAAAAAATATAATTTCTCTTCCCTTGCTGTTAACAAGCAGTATAAATAATAATATAAATAATAATAACTTAGTTTTTTAAGAAAATAAAATCCCATCGTGTAACAAAATGTCCGTCGATTTTGCCTTGAGATTTAACTTCAGAATAAAATTTCTTCCATTAAAAGGAAGGAGGGAGAAAATATCTTATAGTCCAAGGAAGTAAAAATTTTAAAGTTTGCTATTATTTTAAACGAGGAATATAAAAAATATAATGGCTCTTCCCTTGCTGTTAACAAACAGTATAAATAATAATATAAATAATAATAACTTAGTTTTTTTAAGAAAATAAAATCCAATCGTGTAACAAAATGTCCGTCGATTTTGCCTTGAGATTTAACTTCAGAATAAAATTTCTTCCATTAAAAGGAAGGAGGGAGAAAATACCTTATAGTCCAAGGAAGTAAAAATTTTAAAGTTTGCTATTATTTTAAACGAGGAATAAAAAAATATAATTTCTCTTCCCTTGCTGTTAACAAGCAGTATAAATAATAATATAAATAATAATAACTTAGTTTTTTAAGAAAATAAAATCCCATCGTGTAACAAAATGTCCGTCGATTTTGCCTTGAGATTTAACTTCAGAATAAAATTTCTTCCATTAAAAGGAAGGAGGGAGAAAATATCTTATAGTCCAAGGAAGTAAAAATTTTAAAGTTTGCTATTATTTTAAACGAGGAATAAAAAAACTATAATGGCTCTTCCCTTGCTGTTAACAAACAGTATAAATAATAATATAAATAATAATAACTTAGTTTTTTAAGAAAATAAAAACCCATCGTGTAACAAAATGTCCGTCGATTTTGCCTTGAGATTTAACTTCAGAATAAAATTTCTTCCATTAAAAGGAAGGAGGGAGAAAATACCTTATAGTCCAAGGAAATAAAAATTTTAAAGTTTGCTATTATTTGAAACGAGGAATAAAAAAAATATAATGGCTCTTCCCTTGCTGTTAACAAGCAGTATAAATAATAATATAAATAATAATAACTTAGTTTTTTTAAGAAAATAAAATCCAATCGTGTAACAAAATGTCCGTCGATTTTGCCTTGAGATTTAACTTCAGAATAAAATTTCTTCCATTAAAAGGAAGGAGGGAGAAAATGCCTTATAGTCCAAGGAAGTAAAAATTTTAAAGTTTGCTATTATTTTAAACGAGGAATAAAAATATATAATGGCTCTTCCCTTGCTGTTAATAAGCAGTATAAATAATAATATAAATAATAATAACTTAGTTTTTTAAGAAAATAAAATCCCATCGTGTAACAAAATGTCCGTCGATTTTGCCTTGAGATTTAACTTCAGAATAAAATTTCTTCCATTAAAAGGAAGGAGGGAGAAAATACCTTATAGTCCAAGGAAATAAAAATTTTAAAGTTTGCTATTATTTTAAACGAGGAATAAAAAAAATATAATGGCTCTTCCCTTGCTGTTAACAAGCAGTATAAATAATAATATAAATAATAATAACTTAGTTTCTTTAAGAAAATAAAATCCAATCGTGTAACAAAATGTCCGTCGATTTTGCCTTGAGATTTAACTTCAGAATAAAATTTCTTCCATTAAAAGGAAGGAGGGAGAAAATACCTTATAGTCCAAGGAAGTAAAAATTTTAAAGTTTGCTATTATTTTAAACGAGGAATAAAAAAATATAATTTCTCTTCCCTTGCTGTTAACAAGCAGTATAAATAATAATATAAATAATAATAACTTAGTTTTTTAAGAAAATAAAATCCCATCGTGTAACAAAATGTCCGTCGATTTTGCCTTGAGATTTAACTTCAGAGTAAAATTTCTTCCATTAAAAGGAAGGAGGGAGAAAATACCTTATAGTCCAAGGAAGTAAAAATTTTAAAGTTTGCTATTATTTTAAACGAGGAATAAAGAAAAATATAATGGCTCTTACTTTGCTGTTAACAAGCAGTATAAATAATAATATAAATAATAATAACTTATGAAAAATTCTTTTAAGAAAATAAAAATCAATCGTGTAACAAAATATCCGTCGATTCTGCTTTGAGATTTAACTTCAGAATAAAATTTCTTCCATTAAAACGGAAAAGGGAGGAAATACCTTATAGTCCAAGGAAGTAAAAATTTTAAAGTTTGCTATTATTTGAAACGAGGAATATAAAAAATATAATGGCTCTTCCCTTGCTGTTAACAAACAGTATAAATAATAATATAAATAATAATAACTTAGTTTCTTTAAGAAAATAAAAACCCATCGTGTAACAAAATGTCCGTCGATTTTGCCTTGAGATTTAACTTCAGAATAAAATTTCTTCCATTAAAACGAAAAAGGGAGAAATACCTTATAGTCCAAGGAAGTAAAAATTTTAAAGTTTGCTATTATTTGAAACGAGGAATAAAAAAAATATAATGGCTCTTCCCTTGCTGTTAACAAGCAGTATAAATAATAATATAAATAATAATAACTTAGTTTTTTTAAGAAAATAAAATCCAATCGTGTAACAAAATGTCCGTCGATTTTGCCTTGAGATTTAACTTCAGAATAAAAATTCTTCCATTAAAAGGAAGGAGGGAGAAAATGCCTTATAGTCCAAGGAAGTAAAAATTTTAAAGTTTGCTATTATTTTAAACGAGGAATAAAAATATATAATGGCTCTTCCCTTGCTGTTAATAAGCAGTATAAATAATAATATAAATAATAATAACTTAGTTTTTTAAGAAAATAAAATCCCATCGTGTAACAAAATGTCCGTCGATTTTGCCTTGAGATTTAACTTCAGAATAAAATTTCTTCCATTAAAAGGAAGGAGGGAGAAAATATCTTTATTCCAAGGAAGTAAAAATTTTAAAGTTTGCTATTATTTTAAACGAGGAATAAAGAAAAATATGATGGCTCTTACTTTGCTGTTAACAAGCAGTATAAATAATAATATAAATAATAATAACTTATGAATAATTCTTTTAAGAAAATAAAAATCAATCGTGTAACAAAATATCCGTCGATTCTGCTTTGAGATTTAACTTCAGAATAAAATTT
This sequence comes from Stegodyphus dumicola, assembly GCF_044657685.1. Taxonomy (NCBI): domain Eukaryota; kingdom Metazoa; phylum Arthropoda; class Arachnida; order Araneae; family Eresidae; genus Stegodyphus; species Stegodyphus dumicola. The sequence continues at coordinate 178,863,539 of NC_140776.1, read as the reverse complement.
CTTCCATTAAAACGGAAAAGGGAGGAAATACCTTATAGTCCAAGGAAGTAAAAATTTTAAAGTTTGCTATTATTTGAAACGAGGAATAAAAAAAATATAATGACTCTTCCCTTGCTGTTAACAAGCAGTATAAATAATAATATAAATAATAATAACTTAGTTTTTTTAAGAAAATAAAATCCAATCGTGTAACAAAATGTCCGTCGATTTTGCCTTGAGATTTAACTTCAGAATAAAAATTCTTCCATTAAAAGGAAGGAGGGAGAAAATGCCTTATAGTCCAAGGAAGTAAAAATTTTAAAGTTTGCTATTATCTTAAACGAGGAATAAAAATATATAATGGCTCTTCCCTTGCTGTTAATAAGCAGTATAAATAATAATATAAATAATAATAACTTAGTTTTTTAAGAAAAAAAATCCCATCGTGTAACAAAATGTCCGTCGATTTTGCCTTGAGATTTAACTTCAGAATAAAATTTCTTCCATTAAAAGGAAGGAGGGAGAAAATACCTTATAGTCCAAGGAAATAAAAATTTTAAAGTTTGCTATTATTTTAAACGAGGAATAAAAAAAATATAATGGCTCTTCCCTTGCTGTTAACAAGCAGTATAAATAATAATATAAATAATAATAACTTAGTTTCTTTAAGAAAATAAAATCCAATCGTGTAACAAAATGTCCTTCGATTTTGCCTTGAGATTTAACTTCAGATTAAATTTCTTCCATTAAAAGGAAGGAGGGAGAAAATACCTTATAGTCCAAGGAAGTAAAAATTTTAAAGTTTGCTATTATTTTAAACGAGGAATAAAAAAATATAATTTCTCTTCCCTTGCTGTTAACAAGCAGTATAAATAATAATATAAATAATAATAACTTAGTTTTTTAAGAAAATAAAATCCCATCGTGTAACAAAATGTCCGTCGATTTTGCCTTGAGATTTAACTTCAGAGTAAAATTTCTTCCATTAAAAGGAAGGAGGGAGAAAATACCTTATAGTCCAAGGAAGTAAAAATTTTAAAGTTTGCTATTATTTGAAACGAGGAATAAAAAAATATAATGGCTCTTCCCTTCCTGTTAACAAGCAGTATATATAATAATATAAATAATAATAACTTAGTTTTTTTAAGAAAATAAAATCCAATCGTGTAACAAAATGTCCGTCGATTTTGCCTTGAGATTTAACTTCAGAATAAAATTTCTTCCATTAAAAGGAAGGAGGGAGAAAATATCTTATAGTCCAAGGAAGTAAAAATTTTAAAGTTTGCTATTATTTTAAACGAGGAATAAAGAAAAATATAATGGCTCTTACTTTGCTGTTAACAAGCAGTATAAATAATAATATAAATAATAATAACTTATGAATAATTCTTTTAAGAAAATAAAAATCAATCGTGTAACAAAATATCCGTCGATTCTGCTTTGAGATTTAACTTCAGAATAAAATTTCTTCCATTAAAACGAAAAAGGGAGAAATACCTTATAGTCCAAGGAAGTAAAAATTTTAAAGTTTGCTATTATTTGAAACGAGGAATAAAAAAAATATAATGGCTCTTCCCTTGCTGTTAACAAGCAGTATAAATAATAATATAAATAATAATAACTTAGTTTTTTTAAGAAAATAAAATCCAATCGTGTAACAAAATGTCCGTCGATTTTGCCTTGAGATTTAACTTCAGAATAAAAATTCTTCCATTAAAAGGAAGGAGGGAGAAAATGCCTTATAGTCCAAGGAAGTAAAAATTTTAAAGTTTGCTATTATTTTAAACGAAGAATAAAAATATATAATGGCTCTTCCCTTGCTGTTAATAAGCAGTATAAATAATAATATAAATAATAATAACTTAGTTTTTTAAGAAAATAAAATCCCATCGTGTAACAAAATGTCCGTCGATTTTGCCTTGAGATTTAACTTCAGAATAAAATTTCTTCCATTAAAAGGGAGGAGGGAGAAAATACCTTATAGTCCAAGGAAATAAAAATTTTAAAGTTTGCTATTATTTTAAACGAGGAAAAAAAATATAATGGCTCTTCCCTTGCTGTTAACAAGCAGTATAAATAATAATATAAATAATAATAACTTAGTTTTTTTAAGAAAATAAAATCCAATCGTGTAACAAAATGTCCGTCGATTTTGCCTTGAGATTTAACTTCAGAATAAAATTTCTTCCATTAAAAGGAAGGAGGGAGAAAATACCTTATAGTCCAAGGAAGTAAAAATTTTAAAGTTTGCTATTATTTTAAACGAGGAATAAAAAAATATAATTTCTCTTCCCTTGCTGTTAACAAGCAGTATAAATAATAATATAAATAATAATAACTTAGTTTTTTAAGAAAATAAAATCCCATCGTGTAACAAAATGTCCGTCGATTTTGCCTTGAGATTTAACTTCAGAGTAAAATTTCTTCCATTAAAAGGAAGGAGGGAGAAAATACCTTATAGTCCAAGGAAGTAAAAATTTTAAAGTTTGCTATTATTTGAAACGAGGAATAAAAAAATATAATGGCTCTTCCCTTCCTGTTAACAAGCAGTATATATAATAATATAAATAATAATAACTTAGTTTTTTTAAGAAAATAAAATCCAATCGTGTAACAAAATGTCCGTCGATTTTGCCTTGAGATTTAACTTCAGAATAAAATTTCTTCCATTAAAAGGAAGGAGGGAGAAAATATCTTATAGTCCAAGGAAGTAAAAATTTTAAAGTTTGCTATTATTTTAAACGAGGAATAAAGAAAAATATAATGGCTCTTACTTTGCTGTTAACAAGCAGTATAAATAATAATATAAATAATAATAACTTATGAATAATTCTTTTAAGAAAATAAAAATCAATCGTGTAACAAAATATCCGTCGATTCTGCTTTGAGATTTAACTTCAGAATAAAATTTCTTCCATTAAAACGAAAAAGGGAGAAATACCTTATAGTCCAAGGAAGTAAAAATTTTAAAGTTTGCTATTATTTGAAACGAGGAATAAAAAAAATATAATGGCTCTTCCCTTGCTGTTAACAAGCAGTATAAATAATAATATAAATAATAATAACTTAGTTTTTTTAAGAAAATAAAATCCAATCGTGTAACAAAATGTCCGTCGATTTTGCCTTGAGATTTAACTTCAGAATAAAAATTCTTCCATTAAAAGGAAGGAGGGAGAAAATGCCTTATAGTCCAAGGAAGTAAAAATTTTAAAGTTTGCTATTATCTTAAACGAGGAATAAAAATATATAATGGCTCTTCCCTTGCTGTTAATAAGCAGTATAAATAATAATATAAATAATAATAACTTAGTTTTTTAAGAAAAAAAATCCCATCGTGTAACAAAATGTCCGTCGATTTTGCCTTGAGATTTAACTTCAGAATAAAATTTCTTCCATTAAAAGGAAGGAGGGAGAAAATACCTTATAGTCCAAGGAAATAAAAATTTTAAAGTTTGCTATTATTTTAAACGAGGAATAAAAAAAATATAATGGCTCTTCCCTTGCTGTTAACAAGCAGTATAAATAATAATATAAATAATAATAACTTAGTTTCTTTAAGAAAATAAAATCCAATCGTGTAACAAAATGTCCTTCGATTTTGCCTTGAGATTTAACTTCAGATTAAATTTCTTCCATTAAAAGGAAGGAGGGAGAAAATACCTTATAGTCCAAGGAAGTAAAAATTTTAAAGTTTGCTATTATTTTAAACGAGGAATAAAAAAATATAATTTCTCTTCCCTTGCTGTTAACAAGCAGTATAAATAATAATATAAATAATAATAACTTAGTTTTTTAAGAAAATAAAATCCCATCGTGTAACAAAATGTCCGTCGATTTTGCCTTGAGATTTAACTTCAGAGTAAAATTTCTTCCATTAAAAGGAAGGAGGGAGAAAATACCTTATAGTCCAAGGAAGTAAAAATTTTAAAGTTTGCTATTATTTGAAACGAGGAATAAAAAAATATAATGGCTCTTCCCTTCCTGTTAACAAGCAGTATATATAATAATATAAATAATAATAACTTAGTTTTTTTAAGAAAATAAAATCCAATCGTGTAACAAAATGTCCGTCGATTTTGCCTTGAGATTTAACTTCAGAATAAAATTTCTTCCATTAAAAGGAAGGAGGGAGAAAATATCTTATAGTCCAAGGAAGTAAAAATTTTAAAGTTTGCTATTATTTTAAACGAGGAATAAAGAAAAATATAATGGCTCTTACTTTGCTGTTAACAAGCAGTATAAATAATAATATAAATAATAATAACTTATGAATAATTCTTTTAAGAAAATAAAAATCAATCGTGTAACAAAATATCCGTCGATTCTGCTTTGAGATTTAACTTCAGAATAAAATTTCTTCCATTAAAACGAAAAAGGGAGAAATACCTTATAGTCCAAGGAAGTAAAAATTTTAAAGTTTGCTATTATTTGAAACGAGGAATAAAAAAAATATAATGGCTCTTCCCTTGCTGTTAACAAGCAGTATAAATAATAATATAAATAATAATAACTTAGTTTTTTTAAGAAAATAAAATCCAATCGTGTAACAAAATGTCCGTCGATTTTGCCTTGAGATTTAACTTCAGAATAAAAATTCTTCCATTAAAAGGAAGGAGGGAGAAAATGCCTTATAGTCCAAGGAAGTAAAAATTTTAAAGTTTGCTATTATTTTAAACGAAGAATAAAAATATATAATGGCTCTTCCCTTGCTGTTAATAAGCAGTATAAATAATAATATAAATAATAATAACTTAGTTTTTTAAGAAAATAAAATCCCATCGTGTAACAAAATGTCCGTCGATTTTGCCTTGAGATTTAACTTCAGAATAAAATTTCTTCCATTAAAAGGGAGGAGGGAGAAAATACCTTATAGTCCAAGGAAATAAAAATTTTAAAGTTTGCTATTATTTTAAACGAGGAAAAAAAATATAATGGCTCTTCCCTTGCTGTTAACAAGCAGTATAAATAATAATATAAATAATAATAACTTAGTTTTTTTAAGAAAATAAAATCCAATCGTGTAACAAAATGTCCGTCGATTTTGCCTTGAGATTTAACTTCAGAATAAAATTTCTTCCATTAAAAGGAAGGAGGGAGAAAATACCTTATAGTCCAAGGAAGTAAAAATTTTAAAGTTTGCTATTATTTTAAACGAGGAATAAAAAAATATAATTTCTCTTCCCTTGCTGTTAACAAGCAGTATAAATAATAATATAAATAATAATAACTTAGTTTTTTAAGAAAATAAAATCCCATCGTGTAACAAAATGTCCGTCGATTTTGCCTTGAGATTTAACTTCAGAGTAAAATTTCTTCCATTAAAAGGAAGGAGGGAGAAAATACCTTATAGTCCAAGGAAGTAAAAATTTTAAAGTTTGCTATTATTTGAAACGAGGAATAAAAAAATATAATGGCTCTTCCCTTCCTGTTAACAAGCAGTATATATAATAATATAAATAATAATAACTTAGTTTTTTTAAGAAAATAAAATCCAATCGTGTAACAAAATGTCCGTCGATTTTGCCTTGAGATTTAACTTCAGAATAAAATTTCTTCCATTAAAAGGAAGGAGGGAGAAAATATCTTATAGTCCAAGGAAGTAAAAATTTTAAAGTTTGCTATTATTTTAAACGAGGAATAAAGAAAAATATAATGGCTCTTACTTTGCTGTTAACAAGCAGTATAAATAATAATATAAATAATAATAACTTATGAATAATTCTTTTAAGAAAATAAAAATCAATCGTGTAACAAAATATCCGTCGATTCTGCTTTGAGATTTAACTTCAGAATAAAATTTCTTCCATTAAAACGAAAAAGGGAGAAATACCTTATAGTCCAAGGAAGTAAAAATTTTAAAGTTTGCTATTATTTGAAACGAGGAATAAAAAAAATATAATGGCTCTTCCCTTGCTGTTAACAAGCAGTATAAATAATAATATAAATAATAATAACTTAGTTTTTTTAAGAAAATAAAATCCAATCGTGTAACAAAATGTCCGTCGATTTTGCCTTGAGATTTAACTTCAAAATAAAAATTCTTCCATTAAAAGGAAGGAGGGAGAAAATGCCTTATAGTCCAAGGAAGTAAAAATTTTAAAGTTTGCTATTATTTTAAACGAAGAATAAAAATATATAATGGCTCTTCCCTTGCTGTTAATAAGCAGTATAAATAATAATATAAATAATAATAACTTAGTTTTTTAAGAAAATAAAATCCCATCGTGTAACAAAATGTCCGTCGATTTTGCCTTGAGATTTAACTTCAGAATAAAATTTCTTCCATTAAAAGGGAGGAGGGAGAAAATACCTTATAGTCCAAGGAAATAAAAATTTTAAAGTTTGCTATTATTTTAAACGAGGAAAAAAAATATAATGGCTCTTCCCTTGCTGTTAACAAGCAGTATAAATAATAATATAAATAATAATAACTTAGTTTTTTTAAGAAAATAAAATCCAATCGTGTAACAAAATGTCCGTCGATTTTGCCTTGAGATTTAACTTCAGAATAAAATTTCTTCCATTAAAAGGAAGGAGGGAGAAAATACCTTATAGTCCAAGGAAGTAAAAATTTAAAGTTTGCTATTGTTTTAAACGAGGAATAAAAAAATATAATTTCTCTTCCCTTGCTGTTAACAAGCAGTATAAATAATAATATAAATAATAATAACTTAGTTTTTTAAGAAAATAAAATCCCATCGTGTAACAAAATGTCCGTCGATTTTGCCTTGAGATTTAACTTCAGAATAAAATTTCTTCCATTAAAAGGAAGGAGGGAGAAAATATCTTATAGTCCAAGGAAGTAAAAATTTTAAAGTTTGCTATTATTTTAAACGAGGAATATAAAAAATATAATGGCTCTTCCCTTGCTGTTAACAAACAGTATAAATAATAATATAAATAATAATAACTTAGTTTTTTTAAGAAAATAAAATCCAATCGTGTAACAAAATGTCCGTCGATTTTGCCTTGAGATTTAACTTCAGAATAAAATTTCTTCCATTAAAAGGAAGGAGGGAGAAAATACCTTATAGTCCAAGGAAGTAAAAATTTTAAAGTTTGCTATTATTTTAAACGAGGAATAAAAAAATATAATTTCTCTTCCCTTGCTGTTAACAAGCAGTATAAATAATAATATAAATAATAATAACTTAGTTTTTTAAGAAAATAAAATCCCATCGTGTAACAAAATGTCCGTCGATTTTGCCTTGAGATTTAACTTCAGAATAAAATTTCTTCCATTAAAAGGAAGGAGGGAGAAAATATCTTATAGTCCAAGGAAGTAAAAATTTTAAAGTTTGCTATTATTTTAAACGAGGAATAAAAAAACTATAATGGCTCTTCCCTTGCTGTTAACAAACAGTATAAATAATAATATAAATAATAATAACTTAGTTTTTTAAGAAAATAAAAACCCATCGTGTAACAAAATGTCCGTCGATTTTGCCTTGAGATTTAACTTCAGAATAAAATTTCTTCCATTAAAACGAAAAAGGGAGAAATACCTTATAGTCCAAGGAAGTAAAAATTTTAAAGTTTGCTATTATTTGAAACGAGGAATAAAAAAAATATAATGGCTCTTCCCTTGCTGTTAACAAGCAGTATAAATAATAATATAAATAATAATAACTTAGTTTTTTTAAGAAAATAAAATCCAATCGTGTAACAAAATGTCCGTCGATTTTGCCTTGAGATTTAACTTCAGAATAAAAATTCTTCCATTAAAAGGAAGGAGGGAGAAAATGCCTTATAGTCCAAGGAAGTAAAAATTTTAAAGTTTGCTATTATTTTAAACGAAGAATAAAAATATATAATGGCTCTTCCCTTGCTGTTAATAAGCAGTATAAATAATAATATAAATAATAATAACTTAGTTTTTTAAGAAAATAAAATCCCATCGTGTAACAAAATGTCCGTCGATTTTGCCTTGAGATTTAACTTCAGAATAAAATTTCTTCCATTAAAAGGAAGGAGGGAGAAAATATCTTATAGTCCAAGGAAGTAAAAATTTTAAAGTTTGCTATTATTTTAAACGAGGAATAAAGAAAAATATAATGGCTCTTACTTTGCTGTTAACAAGCAGTATAAATAATAATATAAATAATAATAACTTATGAATAATTCTTTTAAGAAAATAAAAATCAATCGTGTAACAAAATATCCGTCGATTCTGCTTTGAGATTTAACTTCAGAATAAAATTTCTTCCATTAAAACGAAAAAGGGAGAAATACCTTATAGTCCAAGGAAGTAAAAATTTTAAAGTTTGCTATTATTTGAAACGAGGAATAAAAAAAATATAATGGCTCTTCCCTTGCTGTTAACAAGCAGTATAAATAATAATATAAATAATAATAACTTAGTTTTTTTAAGAAAATAAAATCCAATCGTGTAACAAAATGTCCGTCGATTTTGCCTTGAGATTTAACTTCAGAATAAAAATTCTTCCATTAAAAGGAAGGAGGGAGAAAATGCCTTATAGTCCAAGGAAGTAAAAATTTTAAAGTTTGCTATTATTTTAAACGAAGAATAAAAATATATAATGGCTCTTCCCTTGCTGTTAATAAGCAGTATAAATAATAATATAAATAATAATAACTTAGTTTTTTAAGAAAATAAAATCCCATCGTGTAACAAAATGTCCGTCGATTTTGCCTTGAGATTTAACTTCAGAATAAAATTTCTTCCATTAAAAGGGAGGAGGGAGAAAATACCTTATAGTCCAAGGAAATAAAAATTTTAAAGTTTGCTATTATTTTAAACGAGGAAAAAAAAATATAATGGCTCTTCCCTTGCTGTTAACAAGCAGTATAAATAATAATATAAATAATAATAACTTAGTTTTTTTAAGAAAATAAAATCCAATCGTGTAACAAAATGTCCGTCGATTTTGCCTTGAGATTTAACTTCAGAATAAAATTTCTTCCATTAAAAGGAAGGAGGGAGAAAATACCTTATAGTCCAAGGAAGTAAAAATTTAAAGTTTGCTATTGTTTTAAACGAGGAATAAAAAAATATAATTTCTCTTCCCTTGCTGTTAACAAGCAGTATAAATAATAATATAAATAATAATAACTTAGTTTTTTAAGAAAATAAAATCCCATCGTGTAACAAAATGTCCGTCGATTTTGCCTTGAGATTTAACTTCAGAATAAAATTTCTTCCATTAAAAGGAAGGAGGGAGAAAATATCTTATAGTCCAAGGAAGTAAAAATTTTAAAGTTTGCTATTATTTTAAACGAGGAATATAAAAAATATAATGGCTCTTCCCTTGCTGTTAACAAACAGTATAAATAATAATATAAATAATAATAACTTAGTTTTTTTAAGAAAATAAAATCCAATCGTGTAACAAAATGTCCGTCGATTTTGCCTTGAGATTTAACTTCAGAATAAAATTTCTTCCATTAAAAGGAAGGAGGGAGAAAATACCTTATAGTCCAAGGAAGTAAAAATTTTAAAGTTTGCTATTATTTTAAACGAGGAATAAAAAAATATAATTTCTCTTCCCTTGCTGTTAACAAGCAGTATAAATAATAATATAAATAATAATAACTTAGTTTTTTAAGAAAATAAAATCCCATCGTGTAACAAAATGTCCGTCGATTTTGCCTTGAGATTTAACTTCAGAATAAAATTTCTTCCATTAAAAGGAAGGAGGGAGAAAATATCTTATAGTCCAAGGAAGTAAAAATTTTAAAGTTTGCTATTATTTTAAACGAGGAATAAAAAAACTATAATGGCTCTTCCCTTGCTGTTAACAAACAGTATAAATAATAATATAAATAATAATAACTTAGTTTTTTAAGAAAATAAAAACCCATCGTGTAACAAAATGTCCGTCGATTTTGCCTTGAGATTTAACTTCAGAATAAAATTTCTTCCATTAAAAGGAAGGAGGGAGAAAATACCTTATAGTCCAAGGAAATAAAAATTTTAAAGTTTGCTATTATTTGAAACGAGGAATAAAAAAAATATAATGGCTCTTCCCTTGCTGTTAACAAGCAGTATAAATAATAATATAAATAATAATAACTTAGTTTTTTTAAGAAAATAAAATCCAATCGTGTAACAAAATGTCCGTCGATTTTGCCTTGAGATTTAACTTCAGAATAAAATTTCTTCCATTAAAAGGAAGGAGGGAGAAAATATCTTATAGTCCAAGGAAGTAAAAATTTTAAAGTTTGCTATTATTTTAAACGAGGAATAAAGAAAAATATAATGGCTCTTACTTTGCTGTTAACAAGCAGTATAAATAATAATATAAATAATAATAACTTATGAATAATTCTTTTAAGAAAATAAAAATCAATCGTGTAACAAAATATCCGTCGATTCTGCTTTGAGATTTAACTTCAGAATAAAATTTCTTCCATTAAAACGAAAAAGGGAGAAATACCTTATAGTCCAAGGAAGTAAAAATTTTAAAGTTTGCTATTATTTGAAACGAGGAACAAAAAAAATATAATGGCTCTTCCCTTGCTGTTAACAAGCAGTATAAATAATAATATAAATAATAATAACTTAGTTTTTTTAAGAAAATAAAATCCAATCGTGTAACAAAATGTCCGTCGATTTTGCCTTGAGATTTAACTTCAGAATAAAAATTCTTCCATTAAAAGGAAGGAGGGAGAAAATGCCTTATAGTCCAAGGAAGTAAAAATTTTAAAGTTTGCTATTATTTTAAACGAGGAATAAAAATATATAATGGCTCTTCCCTTGCTGTTAATAAGCAGTATAAATAATAATATAAATAATAATAACTTAGTTTTTTAAGAAAATATAATCCCATCGTGTAACAAAATGTCCGTCGATTTTGCCTTGAGATTTAACTTCAGAATAAAATTTCTTCCATTAAAAGGGAGGAGGGAGAAAATACCTTATAGTCCAAGGAAATAAAAATTTTAAAGTTTGCTATTATTTTAAACGAGGAAAAAAATATAATGGCTCTTCCCTTGCTGTTAACAAGCAGTATAAATAATAATATAAATAATAATAACTTAGTTTTTTTAAGAAAATAAAATCCAATCGTGTAACAAAATGTCCGTCGATTTTGCCTTGAGATTTAACTTCAGAATAAAATTTCTTCCATTAAAAGGAAGGAGGGAGAAAATACCTTATAGTCCAAGGAAGTAAAAATTTTAAAGTTTGCTATTATTTTAAACGAGGAATAAAAAAATATAATTTCTCTTCCCTTGCTGTTAACAAGCAGTATAAATAATAATATAAATAATAATAACTTAGTTTTTTAAGAAAATAAAATCCCATCGTGTAACAAAATGTCCGTCGATTTTGCCTTGAGATTTAACTTCAGAATAAAATTTCTTCCATTAAAAGGAAGGAGGGAGAAAATATCTTATAGTCCAAGGAAGTAAAAATTTTAAAGTTTGCTATTATTTGAAACGAGGAATATAAAAAATATAATGGCTCTTCCCTTGCTGTTAACAAACAGTATAAATAATAATATAAATAATAATAACTTAGTTTTTTTAAGAAAATAAAATCCAATCGTGTAACAAAATGTCCGTCGATTTTGCCTTGAGATTTAACTTCAGAATAAAATTTCTTCCATTAAAAGGAAGGAGGGAGAAAATACCTTATAGTCCAAGGAAGTAAAAATTTTAAAGTTTGCTATTATTTTAAACGAGGAATAAAAAAATATAATTTCTCTTCCCTTGCTGTTAACAAGCAGTATAAATAATAATATAAATAATAATAACTTAGTTTTTTAAGAAAATAAAATCCCATCGTGTAACAAAATGTCCGTCGATTTTGCCTTGAGATTTAACTTCAGAATAAAATTTCTTCCATTAAAAGGAAGGAGGGAGAAAATATCTTATAGTCCAAGGAAGTAAAAATTTTAAAGTTTGCTATTATTTTAAACGAGGAATAAAAAAACTATAATGGCTCTTCCCTTGCTGTTAACAAACAGTATAAATAATAATATAAATAATAATAACTTAGTTTTTTAAGAAAATAAAAACCCATCGTGTAACAAAATGTCCGTCGATTTTGCCTTGAGATTTAACTTCAGAATAAAATTTCTTCCATTAAAAGGAAGGAGGGAGAAAATACCTTATAGTCCAAGGAAATAAAAATTTTAAAGTTTGCTATTATTTGAAACGAGGAATAAAAAAAATATAATGGCTCTTCCCTTGCTGTTAACAAGCAGTATAAATAATAATATAAATAATAATAACTTAGTTTTTTTAAGAAAATAAAATCCAATCGTGTAACAAAATGTCCGTCGATTTTGCCTTGAGATTTAACTTCAGAATAAAATTTCTTCCATTAAAAGGAAGGAGGGAGGAAATATCTTATAGTCCAAGGAAGTAAAAATTTTAAAGTTTGCTATTATTTTAAACGAGGAATAAAGAAAAATATAATGGCTCTTACTTTGCTGTTAACAAGCAGTATAAATAATAATATAAATAATAATAACTTATGAATAATTCTTTTAAGAAAATAAAAATCAATCGGGTAACAAAATATCCGTCGATTCTGCTTTGAGATTTAACTTCAGAATAAAATTTCTTCCATTAAAACGAAAAAGGGAGGAAATACCTTATAGTCCAAGGAAGTAAAAATTTTAAAGTTTGCTATTATTTGAAACGAGGAATAAAAAAAATATAATGGCTCTTCCCTTGCTGTTAACAAGCAGTATAAATAATAATATAAATAATAATAACTTAGTTTTTTTAAGAAAATAAAATCCAATCGTGTAACAAAATGTCCGTCGATTTTGCCTTGAGATTTAACTTCAGAATAAAAATTCTTCCATTAAAAGGAAGGAGGGAGAAAATGCCTTATAGTCCAAGGAAGTAAAAATTTTAAAGTTTGCTATTATTTTAAACGAGGAATAAAAATATATAACGGCTCTTCCCTTGCTGTTAATAAGCAGTATAAATAATAATATAAATAATAATAACTTAGTTTTTTAAGAAAATAAAATCCCATCGTGTAACAAAATGTCCGTCGATTTTGCCTTGAGATTTAACTTCAGAATAAAATTTCTTCCATTAAAAGGGAGGAGGGAGAAAATACCTTATAGTCCAAGGAAATAAAAATTTTAAAGTTTGCTATTATTTTAAACGAGGAAAAAAAAATATAATGGCTCTTCCCTTGCTGTTAACAAGCAGTATAAATAATAATATAAATAATAATAACTTAGTTTTTTAAGAAAATAAATTCCCATCGTGTAACAAAATGTCCGTCGATTTTGCCTTGAGATTTAACTTCAGAGTAAAATTTCTTCCATTAAAAGGAAGGAGGGAGAAAATACCTTATAGTCCAAGGAAGTAAAAATTTTAAAGTTTGCTATTATTTTAAACGAGGAATAAAAAAATATAATTTCTCTTCCCTTGCTGTTAACAAGCAGTATAAATAATAATATAAATAATAATAACTTAGTTTTTTAAGAAAATAAAATCCCATCGTGTAACAAAATGTCCGTCGATTTTGCCTTGAGATTTAACTTCAGAATAAAATTTCTTCCATTAAAAGGAAGGAGGGAGAAAATATCTTATAGTCCAAGGAAGTAAAAATTTTAAAGTTTGCTATTATTTTAAACGAGGAATATAAAAAATATAATGGCTCTTCCCTTGCTGTTAACAAACAGTATAAATAATAATATAAATAATAATAACTTAGTTTTTTTAAGAAAATAAAATCCAATCGTGTAACAAAATGTCCGTCGATTTTGCCTTGAGATTTAACTTCAGAATAAAATTTCTTCCATTAAAAGGAAGGAGGGAGAAAATACCTTATAGTCCAAGGAAGTAAAAATTTTAAAGTTTGCTATTATTTTAAACGAGGAATAAAAAAATATAATTTCTCTTCCCTTGCTGTTAACAAGCAGTATAAATAATAATATAAATAATAATAAGTTAGTTTTTTAAGAAAATAAAATCCCATCGTGTAACAAAATGTCCGTCGATTTTGCCTTGAGATTTAACTTCAGAATAAAATTTCTTCCATTAAAAGGAAGGAGGGAGAAAATATCTTATAGTCCAAGGAAGTAAAAATTTTAAAGTTTGCTATTATTTTAAACGAGGAATAAAAAAACTATAATGGCTCTTCCCTTGCTGTTAACAAACAGTATAAATAATAATATAAATAATAATAACTTAGTTTTTTAAGAAAATAAAAACCCATCGTGTAACAAAATGTCCGTCGATTTTGCCTTGAGATTTAACTTCAGAATAAAATTTCTTCCATTAAAAGGAAGGAGGGAGAAAATACCTTATAGTCCAAGGAAATAAAAATTTTAAAGTTTGCTATTATTTGAAACGAGGAATAAAAAAAATATAATGCCTCTTCCCTTGCTGTTAACAAGCAGTATAAATAATAATATAAATAATAATAACTTAGTTTTTTTAAGAAAATAAAATCCAATCGTGTAACAAAATGTCCGTCGATTTTGCCTTGAGATTTAACTTCAGAATAAAATTTCTTCCATTAAAAGGAAAGAGGGAGAAAATATCTTATAGTCCAAGGAAGTAAAAATTTTAAAGTTTGCTATTATTTTAAACGAGGAATAAAGAAAAATATAATGGCTCTTACTTTGCTGTTAACAAGCAGTATAAATAATAATATAAATAATAATAACTTATGAATAATTCTTTTAAGAAAATAAAAATCAATCGGGTAACAAAATATCCGTCGATTCTGCTTTGAGATTTAACTTCAGAATAAAATTTCTTCCATTAAAACGAAAAAGGGAGGAAATACCTTATAGTCCAAGGAAGTAAAAATTTTAAAGTTTGCTATTATTTGAAACGAGGAATAAAAAAATTATAATGGCTCTTCCCTTGCTGTTAACAAGCAGTAAAAATAATAATATAAATAATAATAACTTAGTTTTTTTAAGAAAATAAAATCCAATCGTGTAACAAAATGTCCGTCGATTTTGCCTTGAGATTTAACTTCAGAATAAAAATTCTTCCATTAAAAGGAAGGAGGGAGAAAATGCCTTATAGTCCAAGGAAGTAAAAATTTTAAAGTTTGCTATTATTTTAAACGAGGAATAAAAATATATAATGGCTCTTCCCTTGCTGTTAATAAGCAGTATAAATAATAATATAAATAATAATAATTTAGTTTTTTAAGAAAATAAAATCCCATCGTGTAACAAAATGTCCGTCGATTTTGCCTTGAGATTTAACTTCAGAATAAAATTTCTTCCATTAAAAGGAAGGAGGGAGAAAATATCTTATAGTCCAAGGAAGTAAAAATTTTAAAGTTTGCTATTATTTTAAACGAGGAATATAAAAAATATAATGGCTCTTCCCTTGCTGTTAACAAGCAGTATAAATAATAATATAAATAATAATAACTTAGTTTTTTTAAGAAAATAAAATCCAATCGTGTAACAAAATGTCCGTCGATTTTGCCTTGAGATTTAACTTCAGAATAAAAATTCTTCCATTAAAAAGTAGGAGGGAGAAAATGCCTTATAGTCCAAGGAAGTAAAAATTTTAAAGTTTGCTATTATTTTAAACGAGGAATAAAAATATATAATGGCTCTTCCCTTGCTGTTAATAAGCAGTATAAATAATAATATAAATAATAATAACTTAGTTTTTTAAGAAAATAAAATCCCATCGTGTAACAAAATGTCCGTCGATTTTGCCTTGAGATTTAACTTCAGAATAAAATTTCTTCCATTAAAACGAAAAAGGGAGGAAATACCTTATAGTCCAAGGAAGTAAAAATTTTAAAGTTTGCTATTATTTGAAACGAGGAATAAAAAAAATATAATGGCTCTTCCCTTGCTGTTAACAAGCAGTATAAATAATAATATAAATAATAATAACTTAGTTTTTTTAAGAAAATAAAATCCAATCGTGTAACAAAATGTCCGTCGATTTTGCCTTGAGATTTAACTTCAGAATAAAAATTCTTCCATTAAAAGGAAGGAGGGAGAAAATGCCTTATAGTCCAAGGAAATAAAAATTTTAAAGTTTGCTATTATTTTAAACGAGGAATAAAAAAAATTTAATGGCTCTTCCCTTGCTGTTAACAAGCAGTATAAATAATAATATAAATAATAATAACTTAGTTTTTTTAAGAAAATAAAATCCAATCGTGTAACAAAATGTCCGTCGATTTTGCCTTGAGATTTAACTTCAGAATAAAATTTCTTCCATTAAAAGGAAGGAGGGAGAAAATACCTTATAGTCCAAGGAAGTAAAAATTTTAAAGTTTGCTATTATTTTAAACGAGGAATAAAGAAAAATATAATGGCTCTTACTTTGCTGTTAACAAGCAGTATAAATAATAATATAAATAATAATAACTTATGAATAATTCTTTTAAGAAAATAAAAATCAATCGTGTAACAAAATATCCGTCGATTCTGCTTTGAGATTTAACTTCAGAATAAAATTTCTTCCATTAAAACGAAAAAGGGAGAAATACCTTATAGTCCAAGGAAGTAAAAATTTTAAAGTTTGCTATTATTTGAAACGAGGAATAAAAAAAATATAATGGCTCTTCCCTTGCTGTTAACAAGCAGTATAAATAATAATATAAATAATAATAACTTAGTTTTTTTAAGAAAATAAAATCCAATCGTGTAACAAAATGTCCGTCGATTTTGCCTTGAGATTTAACTTCAGAATAAAAATTCTTCCATTAAAAGGAAGGAGGGAGAAAATGCCTTATAGTCCAAGGAAGTAAAAATTTTAAAGTTTGCTATTATTTTAAACGAGGAATAAAAAAAATATAATGGCTCTTCCCTTGCTGTTAACAAGCAGTATAAATAATAATATAAATAATAATAACTTAGTTTTTTTAAGAAAATAAAATCCAATCGTGTAACAAAATGTCCGTCGATTTTGCCTTGAGATTTAACTTCAGAATAAAATTTCTTCCATTAAAAGGAAGGAGGGAGAAAATATCTTATAGTCCAAGGAAGTAAAAATTTTAAAGTTTGCTATTATTTTAAACGAGGAATAAAGAAAAATATAATGGCTCTTACTTTGCTGTTAACAAGCAGTATAAATAATAATATAAATAATAATAACTTATGAATAATTCTTTTAAGAAAATAAAAATCAATCGGGTAACAAAATATCCGTCGATTCTGCTTTGAGATTTAACTTCAGAATAAAATTTCTTCCATTAAAACGAAAAAGGGAGGAAATACCTTATAGTCCAAGGAAGTAAAAATTTTAAAGTTTGCTATTATTTGAAACGAGGAATAAAAAAAATATAATGGCTCTTCCCTTGCTGTTAACAAGCAGTATAAATAATAATATAAATAATAATAACTTAGTTTTTTTAAGAAAATAAAATCCAATCGTGTAACAAAATGTCCGTCGATTTTGCCTTGAGATTTAACTTCAGAATAAAAATTCTTCCATTAAAAGGAAGGAGGGAGAAAATGCCTTATAGTCCAAGGAAGTAAAAATTTTAAAGTTTGCTATTATTTTAAACGAGGAATAAAAATATATAATGGCTCTTCCCTTGCTGTTAATAAGCAGTATAAATAATAATATAAATAATAATAACTTAGTTTTTTAAGAAAATAAAATCCCATCGTGTAACAAAATGTCCGTCGATTTTGCCTTGAGATTTAACTTCAGAATAAAATTTCTTCCATTAAAAGGAAGGAGGGAGAAAATACCTTATAGTCCAAGGAAATAAAAATTTTAAAGTTTGCTATTATTTTAAACGAGGAATAAAAAAAATATAATGGCTCTTCCCTTGCTGTTAACAAGCAGTATAAATAATAATATAAATAATAATAACTTAGTTTCTTTAAGAAAATAAAATCCAATCGTGTAACAAAATGTCCGTCGATTTTGCCTTGAGATTTAACTTCAGAGTAAAATTTCTTCCATTAAAAGGAAGGAGGGAGAAAATACCTTATAGTCCAAGGAAGTAAAATTTTTAAAGTTTGCTATTATTTTAAACGAGGAATAAAGAAAAATATAATGGCTCTTACTTTGCTGTTAACAAGCAGTATAAATAATAATATAAATAATAATAACTTATGAATAATTCTTTTAAGAAAATAAAAATCAATCGGGTAACAAAATATCCGTCGATTCTGCTTTGAGATTTAACTTCAGAATAAAATTTCTTCCATTAAAACGAAAAAGGGAGGAAATACCTTATAGTCCAAGGAAGTAAAAATTTTAAAGTTTGCTATTATTTGAAACGAGGAATAAAAAAAATATAATGGCTCTTCCCTTGCTGTTAACAAGCAGTATAAATAATAATATAAATAATAATAACTTAGTTTTTTTAAGAAAATAAAATCCAATCGTGTAACAAAATGTCCGTCGATTTTGCCTTGAGATTTAACTTCAGAATAAAAATTCTTCCATTAAAAGGAAGGAGGGAGAAAATGCCTTATAGTCCAAGGAAGTAAAAATTTTAAAGTTTGCTATTATTTTAAACGAGGAATAAAAATATATAATGGCTCTTCCCTTGCTGTTAATAAGCAGTATAAATAATAATATAAATAATAATAACTTAGTTTTTTAAGAAAATAAAATCCCATCGTGTAACAAAATGTCCGTCGATTTTGCCTTGAGATTTAACTTCAGAATAAAATTTCTTCCATTAAAAGGGAGGAGGGAGAAAATACCTTATAGTCCAAGGAAATAAAAATTTTAAAGTTTGCTATTATTTTAAACGAGGAAAAAAAAATATAATGGCTCTTCCCTTGCTGTTAACAAGCAGTATAAATAATAATATAAATAATAATAACTTAGTTTTTTAAGAAAATAAAATCCCATCGTGTAACAAAATGTCCGTCGATTTTGCCTTGAGATTTAACTTCAGAGTAAAATTTCTTCCATTAAAAGGAAGGAGGGAGAAAATACCTTATAGTCCAAGGAAGTAAAAATTTTAAAGTTTGCTATTATTTTAAACGAGGAATAAAAAAATATAATTTCTCTTCCCTTGCTGTTAACAAGCAGTATAAATAATAATATAAATAATAATAACTTAGTTTTTTAAGAAAATAAAATCCCATCGTGTAACAAAATGTCCGTCGATTTTGCCTTGAGATTTAACTTCAGAATAAAATTTCTTCCATTAAAAGGAAGGAGGGAGAAAATATCTTATAGTCCAAGGAAGTAAAAATTTTAAAGTTTGCTATTATTTTAAACGAGGAATATAAAAAATATAATGGCTCTTCCCTTGCTGTTAACAAACAGTATAAATAATAATATAAATAATAATAACTTAGTTTTTTTAAGAAAATAAAATCCAATCGTGTAACAAAATGTCCGTCGATTTTGCCTTGAGATTTAACTTCAGAATAAAATTTCTTCCATTAAAAGGAAGGAGGGAGAAAATACCTTATAGTCCAAGGAAGTAAAAATTTTAAAGTTTGCTATTATTTTAAACGAGGAATAAAAAAATATAATTTCTCTTCCCTTGCTGTTAACAAGCAGTATAAATAATAATATAAATAATAATAAGTTAGTTTTTTAAGAAAAT
Organism: Stegodyphus dumicola; assembly: GCF_044657685.1. Lineage (NCBI taxonomy): Eukaryota > Metazoa > Arthropoda > Arachnida > Araneae > Eresidae > Stegodyphus > Stegodyphus dumicola. The sequence goes on along the minus strand of NC_140776.1, from coordinate 178,844,104 downwards.
AAAATCCCATCGTGTAACAAAATGTCCGTCGATTTTGCCTTGAGATTTAATTTCAGAATAAAATTTCTTCCATTAAAAGGAAGGAGGGAGAAAATATCTTATAGTCCAAGGAAGTAAAAATTTTAAAGTTTGCTATTATTTTAAACGAGGAATAAAAAAACTATAATGGCTCTTCCCTTGCTGTTAACAAACAGTATAAATAATAATATAAATAATAATAACTTAGTTTTTTAAGAAAATAAAAACCCATCGTGTAACAAAATGTCCGTCGATTTTGCCTTGAGATTTAACTTCAGAATAAAATTTCTTCCATTAAAAGGAAGGAGGGAGAAAATACCTTATAGTCCAAGGAAATAAAAATTTTAAAGTTTGCTATTATTTGAAACGAGGATAAAAAAAAATATAATGGCTCTTCCCTTGCTGTTAACAAGCAGTATAAATAATAATATAAATAATAATAACTTAGTTTTTTTAAGAAAATAAAATCCAATCGTGTAACAAAATGTCCGTCGATTTTGCCTTGAGATTTAACTTCAGAATAAAATTTCTTCCATTAAAAGGAAGGAGGGAGAAAATATCTTATAGTCCAAGGAAGTAAAAATTTTAAAGTTTGCTATTATTTTAAACGAGGAATAAAGAAAAATATAATGGCTCTTACTTTGCTGTTAACAAGCAGTATAAATAATAATATAAATAATAATAACTTATGAATAATTCTTTTAAGAAAATAAAAATCAATCGGGTAACAAAATATCCGTCGATTCTGCTTTGAGATTTAACTTCAGAATAAAATTTCTTCCATTAAAACGAAAAAGGGAGGAAATACCTTATAGTCCAAGGAAGTAAAAATTTTAAAGTTTGCTATTATTTGAAACGAGGAATATAAAAAATATAATGGCTCTTCCCTTGCTGTTAACAAACAGTATAAATAATAATATAAATAATAATAACTTAGTTTTTTTAAGAAAATAAAATCCAATCGTGTAACAAAATGTCCGTCGATTTTGCCTTGAGATTTAACTTCAGAATAAAAATTCTTCCATTAAAAGGAAGGAGGGAGAAAATGCCTTATAGTCCAAGGAAGTAAAAATTTTAAAGTTTGCTATTATTTTAAACGAGGAATAAAAATATATAATGGCTCTTCCCTTGCTGTTAATAAGCAGTATAAATAATAATATAAATAATAATAACTTAGTTTTTTAAGAAAATAAAATCCCATCGTGTAACAAAATGTCCGTCGATTTTGCCTTGAGATTTAACTTCAGAATAAAATTTCTTCCATTAAAAGGAAGGAGGGAGAAAATACCTTATAGTCCAAGGAAGTAAAAATTTTAAAGTTTGCTATTATTTTAAACGAGGAATATAAAAAATATAATGGCTCTTCCCTTGCTGTTAACAAACAGTATAAATAATAATATAAATAATAATAACTTAGTTTTTTTAAGAAAATAAAATCCAATCGTGTAACAAAATGTCCGTCGATTTTGCCTTGAGATTTAACTTCAGAATAAAAATTCTTCCATTAAAAGGAAGGAGGGAGAAAATGCCTTATAGTCCAAGGAAGTAAAAATTTTAAAGTTTGCTATTATTTTAAACGAGGAATAAAAATATATAATGGCTCTTCCCTTGCTGTTAATAAGCAGTATAAATAATAATATAAATAATAATAACTTAGTTTTTTAAGAAAATAAAATCCCATCGTGTAACAAAATGTCCGTCGATTTTACCTTGAGATTTAACTTCAGAATAAAATTTCTTCCATTAAAACGAAAAAGGGAGGAAATACCTTATAGTCCAAGGAAGTAAAAATTTTAAAGTTTGCTATTATTTGAAACGAGGAATGAAAAAAATATAATGGCTCTTCCCTTGCTGTTAACAAGCAGTATAAATAATAATATAAATAATAATAACTTAGTTTTTTTAAGAAAATAAAATCCAATCGTGTAACAAAATGTCCGTCGATTTTGCCTTGAGATTTAACTTCAGAATAAAAATTCTTCCATTAAAAGGAAGGAGGGAGAAAATGCCTTATAGTCCAAGGAAGTAAAAATTTTAAAGTTTGCTATTATTTTAAACGAGGAATAAAAATATATAATGGCTCTTCCCTTGCTGTTAATAAGCAGTATAAATAATAATATAAATAATAATAACTTAGTTTTTTAAGAAAATAAAATCCCATCGTGTAACAAAATGTCCGTCGATTTTGCCTTGAGATTTAACTTCAGAATAAAATTTCTTCCATTAAAAGGAAGGAGGGAGAAAATACCTTATAGTCCAAGGAAATAAAAATTTTAAAGTTTGCTATTATTTTAAACGAGGAATAAAAAAAATATAATGGCTCTTCCCTTGCTGTTAACAAGCAGTATAAATAATAATATAAATAATAATAACTTAGTTTCTTTAAGAAAATAAAATCCAATCGTGTAACAAAATGTCCGTCGATTTTGCCTTGAGATTTAACTTCAGAATAAAATTTCTTCCATTAAAAGGAAGGAGGGAGAAAATACCTTATAGTCCAAGGAAGTAAAAATTTTAAAGTTTGCTATTATTTTAAACGAGGAATAAAGAAAAATATAATGGCTCTTACTTTGCTGTTAACAAGCAGTATAAATAATAATATAAATAATAATAACTTATGAATAATTCTTTTAAGAAAATAAAAATCAATCGTGTAACAAAATATCCGTCGATTCTGCTTTGAGATTTAACTTCAGAATAAAATTTCTTCCATTAAAACGAAAAAGGGAGAAATACCTTATAGTCCAAGGAAGTAAAAATTTTAAAGTTTGCTATTATTTGAAACGAGGAATAAAAAAAATATAATGGCTCTTCCCTTGCTGTTAACAAGCAGTATAAATAATAATATAAATAATAATAACTTAGTTTTTTTAAGAAAATAAAATCCAATCGTGTAACAAAATGTCCGTCGATTTTGCCTTGAGATTTAACTTCAGAATAAAATTTCTTCCATTAAAACGAAAAAGGGAGGAAATACCTTATAGTCCAAGGAAGTAAAAATTTTAAAGTTTGCTATTATTTGAAACGAGGAATAAAAAAAATATAATGGCTCTTCCCTTGCTGTTAACAAGCAGTATAAATAATAATATAAATAATAATAACTTAGTTTTTTTAAGAAAATAAAATCCAATCGTGTAACAAAATGTCCGTCGATTTTGCCTTGAGATTTAACTTCAGAATAAAAATTCTTCCATTAAAAGGAAGGAGGGAGAAAATGCCTTATAGTCCAAGGAAGTAAAAATTTTAAAGTTTGCTATTATTTTAAACGAGGAATAAAAATATATAATGGCTCTTCCCTTGCTGTTAATAAGCAGTATAAATAATAATATAAATAATAATAACTTAGATTTTTAAGAAAATAAAATCCCATCGTGTAACAAAATGTCCGTCGATTTTGCCTTGAGATTTAACTTCAGAATAAAATTTCTTCCATTAAAAGGAAGGAGGGAGAAAATACCTTATAGTCCAAGGAAATAAAAATTTTAAAGTTTGCTATTATTTTAAACGAGGAATAAAAAAAATATAATGGCTCTTCCCTTGCTGTTAATAAGCAGTATAAATAATAATATAAATAATAATAACTTAGTTTTTTAAGAAAATAAAATCCCATCGTGTAACAAAATGTCCGTCGATTTTGCCTTGAGATTTAACTTAAGAATAAAATTTCTTCCATTAAAAGGAAGGAGGGAGAAAATACCTTATAGTCCAAGGAAATAAAAATTTTAAAGTTTGCTATTATTTGAAACGAGGAATAAAAAAAATATAATGGCTCTTCCCTTGCTGTTAACAAGCAGTATAAATAATAATATAAATAATAATAACTTAGTTTTTTTAAGAAAATAAAATCCAATCGTGTAACAAAATGTCCGTCGATTTTGCCTTGAGATTTAACTTCAGAATAAAATTTCTTCCATTAAAAGGAAGGAGGGACAAAATATCTTTATTCCAAGGAAGTAAAAATTTTAAAGTTTGCTATTATTTTAAACGAGGAATAAAGAAAAATATAATGGCTCTTACTTTGCTGTTAACAAGCAGTATAAATAATAATATAAATAATAATAACTTATGAATAATTCTTTTAAGAAAATAAAAATCAATCGTGTAACAAAATATCCGTCGATTCTGCTTTGAGATTTAACTTCAGAATAAAATTTCTTCCATTAAAACGAAAAAGGGAGGAAATACCTTATAGTCCAAGGAAGTAAAAATTTTAAAGTTTGCTATTATTTGAAACGAGGAATAAAAAAAATATAATGGCTCTTCCCTTGCTGTTAACAAGCAGTATAAATAATAATATAAATAATAATAACTTAGTTTTTTTAAGAAAATAAAATCCAATCGTGTAACAAAATGTCCGTCGATTTTGCCTTGAGATTTAAATTCAGAATAAAAATTCTTCCATTAAAAGGAAGGAGGGAGAAAATGCCTTATAGTCCAAGGAAGTAAAAATTTTAAAGTTTGCTATTATTTTAAACGAGGAATAAAAATATATAATGGCTCTTCCCTTGCTGTTAATAAGCAGTATAAATAATAATATAAATAATAATAACTTAGTTTTTTAAGAAAATAAAATCCCATCGTGTAACAAAATGTCCGTCGATTTTGCCTTGAGATTTAACTTCAGAATAAAATTTCTTCCATTAAAAGGAAGGAGGGAGAAAATACCTTATAGTCCAAGGAAATAAAAATTTTAAAGTTTGCTATTATTTTAAACGAGGAATAAAAAAAATATAATGGCTCTTCCCTTGCTGTTAACAAGCAGTATAAATAATAATATAAATAATAATAACTTAGTTTCTTTAAGAAAATAAAATCCAATCGTGTAACAAAATGTCCGTCGATTTTGCCTTGAGATTTAACTTCAGAATAAAATTTCTTCCATTAAAACGAAAAAGGGAGGAAATACCTTATAGTCCAAGGAAGTAAAAATTTTAAAGTTTGCTATTATTTGAAACGAGGAATGAAAAAAATATAATGGCTCTTCCCTTGCTGTTAACAAGCAGTATAAATAATAATATAAATAATAATAACTTAGTTTTTTTAAGAAAATAAAATCCAATCGTGTAACAAAATGTCCGTCGATTTTGCCTTGAGATTTAACTTCAGAATAAAAATTCTTCCATTAAAAGGAAGGAGGGAGAAAATGCCTTATAGTCCAAGGAAGTAAAAATTTTAAAGTTTGCTATTATTTTAAACGAGGAATAAAAATATATAATGGCTCTTCCCTTGCTGTTAATAAGCAGTATAAATAATAATATAAATAATAATAACTTAGTTTTTTAAGAAAATAAAATCCCATCGTGTAACAAAATGTCCGTCGATTTTGCCTTGAGATTTAACTTCAGAATAAAATTTCTTCCATTAAAAGGAAGGAGGGAGAAAATACCTTATAGTCCAAGGAAGTAAAAATTTTAAAGTTTGCTATTATTTTAAACGAGGAATAAAGAAAAATATAATGGCTCTTACTTTGCTGTTAACAAGCAGTATAAATAATAATATAAATAATAATAACTTATGAATAATTCTTTTAAGAAAATAAAAATCAATCGTGTAACAAAATATCCGTCGATTCTGCTTTGAGATTTAACTTCAGAATAAAATTTCTTCCATTAAAACGAAAAAGGGAGAAATACCTTATAGTCCAAGGAAGTAAAAATTTTAAAGTTTGCTATTATTTGAAACGAGGAATAAAAAAAATATAATGGCTCTTCCCTTGCTGTTAACAAGCAGTATAAATAATAATATAAATAATAATAACTTAGTTTTTTTAAGAAAATAAAATCCAATCGTGTAACAAAATGTCCGTCGATTTTGCCTTGAGATTTAACTTCAGAATAAAATTTCTTCCATTAAAACGAAAAAGGGAGGAAATACCTTATAGTCCAAGGAAGTAAAAATTTTAAAGTTTGCTATTATTTGAAACGAGGAATAAAAAAAATATAATGGCTCTTCCCTTGCTGTTAACAAGCAGTATAAATAATAATATAAATAATAATAACTTAGTTTTTTTAAGAAAATAAAATCCAATCGTGTAACAAAATGTCCGTCGATTTTGCCTTGAGATTTAACTTCAGAATAAAAATTCTTCCATTAAAAGGAAGGAGGGAGAAAATGCCTTATAGTCCAAGGAAGTAAAAATTTTAAAGTTTGCTATTATTTTAAACGAGGAATAAAAATATATAATGGCTCTTCCCTTGCTGTTAATAAGCAGTATAAATAATAATATAAATAATAATAACTTAGTTTTTTAAGAAAATAAAATCCCATCGTGTAACAAAATGTCCGTCGATTTTGCCTTGAGATTTAACTTCAGAATAAAATTTCTTCCATTAAAAGGAAGGAGGGAGAAAATACCTTATAGTCCAAGGAAATAAAAATTTTAAAGTTTGCTATTATTTTAAACGAGGAATAAAAAAAATATAATGGCTTTTCCCTTGCTGTTAACAAGCAGTATAAATAATAATATAAATAATAATAACTTAGTTTCTTTAAGAAAATAAAATCCAATCGTGTAACAAAATGTCCGTCGATTTTGCCTTGAGATTTAACTTCAGAGTAAAATTTCTTCCATTAAAAGGAAGGAGGGAGAAAATACCTTATAGTCCAAGGAAGTAAAAATTTTAAAGTTTGCTATTATTTTAAACGAGGAATAAAGAAAAATATAATGGCTCTTACTTTGCTGTTAACAAGCAGTATAAATAATAATATAAATAATAATAACTTATGAATAATTCTTTTAAGAAAATAAAAATCAATCGTGTAACAAAATATCCGTCGATTCTGCTTTGAGATTTAACTTCAGAATAAAATTTCTTCCATTAAAACGAAAAAGGGAGAAATACCTTATAGTCCAAGGAAGTAAAAATTTTAAAGTTTGCTATTATTTGAAACGAGGAATAAAAAAAATATAATGGCTCTTCCCTTGCTGTTAATAAGCAGTATAAATAATAATATAAATAATAATAACTTAGTTTTTTAAGAAAATAAAATCCCATCGTGTAACAAAATGTCCGTCGATTTTGCCTTGAGATTTAACTTAAGAATAAAATTTCTTCCATTAAAAGGAAGGAGGGAGAAAATACCTTATAGTCCAAGGAAATAAAAATTTTAAAGTTTGCTATTATTTGAAACGAGGAATAAAAAAAATATAATGGCTCTTCCCTTGCTGTTAACAAGCAGTATAAATAATAATATAAATAATAATAACTTAGTTTTTTTAAGAAAATAAAATCCAATCGTGTAACAAAATGTCCGTCGATTTTGCCTTGAGATTTAACTTCAGAATAAAATTTCTTCCATTAAAAGGAAGGAGGGACAAAATATCTTTATTCCAAGGAAGTAAAAATTTTAAAGTTTGCTATTATTTTAAACGAGGAATAAAGAAAAATATAATGGCTCTTACTTTGCTGTTAACAAGCAGTATAAATAATAATATAAATAATAATAACTTATGAATAATTCTTTTAAGAAAATAAAAATCAATCGTGTAACAAAATATCCGTCGATTCTGCTTTGAGATTTAACTTCAGAATAAAATTTCTTCCATTAAAACGAAAAAGGGAGGAAATACCTTATAGTCCAAGGAAGTAAAAATTTTAAAGTTTGCTATTATTTGAAACGAGGAATAAAAAAAATATAATGGCTCTTCCCTTGCTGTTAACAAGCAGTATAAATAATAATATAAATAATAATAACTTAGTTTTTTTAAGAAAATAAAATCCAATCGTGTAACAAAATGTCCGTCGATTTTGCCTTGAGATTTAAATTCAGAATAAAAATTCTTCCATTAAAAGGAAGGAGGGAGAAAATGCCTTATAGTCCAAGGAAGTAAAAATTTTAAAGTTTGCTATTATTTTAAACGAGGAATAAAAATATATAATGGCTCTTCCCTTGCTGTTAATAAGCAGTATAAATAATAATATAAATAATAATAACTTAGTTTTTTAAGAAAATAAAATCCCATCGTGTAACAAAATGTCCGTCGATTTTGCCTTGAGATTTAACTTCAGAATAAAATTTCTTCCATTAAAAGGAAGGAGGGAGAAAATACCTTATAGTCCAAGGAAATAAAAATTTTAAAGTTTGCTATTATTTTAAACGAGGAATAAAAAAAATATAATGGCTCTTCCCTTGCTGTTAACAAGCAGTATAAATAATAATATAAATAATAATAACTTAGTTTCTTTAAGAAAATAAAATCCAATCGTGTAACAAAATGTCCGTCGATTTTGCCTTGAGATTTAAATTCAGAATAAAATTTCTTCCATTAAAAGGAAGGAGGGAGAAAATACCTTATAGTCCAAGGAAGTAAAAATTTTAAAGTTTGCTATTATTTTAAACGAGGAATAAAAAAATATAATTTCTCTTCCCTTGCTGTTAACAAGCAGTATAAATAATAATATAAATAATAATAACTTAGTTTTTTAAGAAAATAAAATCCCATCGTGTAACAAAATGTCCGTCGATTTTGCCTTGAGATTTAACTTCAGAGTAAAATTTCTTCCATTAAAAGGAAGGAGGGAGAAAATACCTTATAGTCCAAGGAAGTAAAAATTTTAAAGTTTGCTATTATTTTAAACGAGGAATAAAAAAATATAAGGGCTCTTCCCTTCCTGTTAACAAGCAGTATATATAATAATATAAATAATAATAACTTATGAATAATTCTTTTAAGAAAATAAAAATCAATCGTGTAACAAAATATCCGTCGATTCTGCTTTGAGATTTAACTTCAGAATAAAATTTCTTCCATTAAAACGAAAAAGGGAGAAATACCTTATAGTCCAAGGAAGTAAAAATTTTAAAGTTTGCTATTATTTGAAACGAGGAATAAAAAAAATATAATGGCTCTTCCCTTGCTGTTAACAAGCAGTATAAATAATAATATAAATAATAATAACTTAGTTTTTTTAAGAAAATAAAATCCAATCGTGTAACAAAATGTCCGTCGATTTTGCCTTGAGATTTAACTTCAGAATAAAAATTCTTCCATTAAAAGGAAGGAGGGAGAAAATGCCTTATAGTCCAAGGAAGTAAAAATTTTAAAGTTTGCTATTATTTTAAACGAGGAAAAAAAATATATAATGGCTCTTCCCTTGCTGTTAATAAGCAGTATAAATAATAATATAAATAATAATAACTTAGTTTTTTAAGAAAATAAAATCCCATCGTGTAACAAAATGTCCGTCGATTTTGCCTTGAGATTTAACTTAAGAATAAAATTTCTTCCATTAAAAGGAAGGAGGGAGAAAATACCTTATAGTCCAAGGAAATAAAAATTTTAAAGTTTGCTATTATTTGAAACGAGGAATAAAAAAAATATAATGGCTCTTCCCTTGCTGTTAACAAGCAGTATAAATAATAATATAAATAATAATAACTTAGTTTTTTTAAGAAAATAAAATCCCATCGTGTAACAAAATGTCCGTCGATTTTGCCTTGAGATTTAACTTAAGAATAAAATTTCTTCCATTAAAAGGAAGGAGGGAGAAAATACCTTATAGTCCAAGGAAATAAAAATTTTAAAGTTTGCTATTATTTGAAACGAGGAATAAAAAAAATATAATGGCTCTTCCCTTGCTGTTAACAAGCAGTATAAATAATAATATAAATAATAATAACTTAGTTTTTTTAAGAAAATAAAATCCAATCGTGTAACAAAATGTCCGTCGATTTTGCCTTGAGATTTAACTTCAGAATAAAATTTCTTCCATTAAAAGGAAGGAGGGACAAAATATCTTTATTCCAAGGAAGTAAAAATTTTAAATTTTGCTATTATTTTAAACGAGGAATAAAGAAAAATATAATGGCTCTTACTTTGCTGTTAACAAGCAGTATAAATAATAATATAAATAATAATAACTTATGAATAATTCTTTTAAGAAAATAAAAATCAATCGTGTAACAAAATATCCGTCGATTCTGCTTTGAGATTTAACTTCAGAATAAAATTTCTTCCATTAAAACGAAAAAGGGAGGAAATACCTTATAGTCCAAGGAAGTAAAAATTTTAAAGTTTGCTATTATTTGAAACGAGGAATAAAAAAAATATAATGGCTCTTACCTTGCTGTTAACAAGCAGTATAAATAATAATATAAATAATAATAACTTAGTTTTTTTAAGAAAATAAAATCCAATCGTGTAACAAAATGTCCGTCGATTTTGCCTTGAGATTTAACTTCAGAATAAAAATTCTTCCATTAAAAGGAAGGAGGGAGAAAATGCCTTATAGTCCAAGGAAGTAAAAATTTTAAAGTTTGCTATTATTTTAAACGAGGAATAAAAATATATAATGGCTCTTCCCTTGCTGTTAATAAGCAGTATAAATAATAATATAAATAATAATAACTTAGTTTTTTAAGAAAATAAAATCCCATCGTGTAACAAAATGTCCGTCGATTTTGCCTTGAGATTTAACTTCAGAATAAAATTTCTTCCATTAAAAGGAAGGAGGGAGAAAATACCTTATAGTCCAAGGAAATAAAATTTTAAAGTTTGCTATTATTTTAAACGAGGAATAAAAAAAATATAATGGCTCTTCCCTTGCTGTTAACAAGCAGTATAAATAATAATATAAATAATAATAACTTAGTTTCTTTAAGAAAATAAAATCCAATCGTGTAACAAAATGTCCGTCGATTTTGCCTTGAGATTTAACTTCAGAATAAAATTTCTTCCATTAAAAGGAAGGAGGGAGAAAATACCTTATAGTCCAAGGAAGTAAAAATTTTAAAGTTTGCTATTATTTTAAACGAGGAATAAAAAAATATAATTTCTTTTCCCTTGCTGTTAACAAGCAGTATAAATAATAATATAAATAATAATAACTTAGTTTTTTAAGAAAATAAAATCCCATCGTGTAACAAAATGTCCGTCGATTTTGCCTTGAGATTTAACTTCAGAGTAAAATTTCTTCCATTAAAAGGAAGGAGGGAGAAAATACCTTATAGTCCAAGGAAGTAAAAATTTTAAAGTTTGCTATTATTTTAAACGAGGAATAAAAAAATATAAGGGCTCTTCCCTTCCTGTTAACAAGCAGTATATATAATAATATAAATAATAATAACTTATGAATAATTCTTTTAAGAAAATAAAAATCAATCGTGTAACAAAATATCCGTCGATTCTGCTTTGAGATTTAACTTCAGAATAAAATTTCTTCCATTAAAACGAAAAAGGGAGAAATACCTTATAGTCCAAGGAAGTAAAAATTTTAAAGTTTGCTATTATTTGAAACGAGGAATAAAAAAAATATAATGGCTCTTCCCTTGCTGTTAACAAGCAGTATAAATAATAATATAAATAATAATAACTTAGTTTTTTTAAGAAAATAAAATCCAATCGTGTAACAAAATGTCCGTCGATTTTGCCTTGAGATTTAACTTCAGAATAAAAATTCTTCCATTAAAAGGAAGGAGGGAGAAAATGCCTTATAGTCCAAGGAAGTAAAAATTTTAAAGTTTGCTTTATTTTAAACGAGGAATAAAAATATATAATGGCTCTTCCCTTGCTGTTAACAAGCAGTATAAATAATAATATAAATAATAATAACTTAGTTTTTTTAAGAAAATAAAATCCAATCGTGTAACAAAATGTCCGTCGATTTTGCCTTGAGATTTAACTTCAGAATAAAAATTCTTCCATTAAAAGGAAGGAGGGAGAAAATGCCTTATAGTCCAAGGAAGTAAAAATTTTAAAGTTTGCTATTATTTTAAACGAGGAATAAAAAAAATATAATGGCTCTTCCCTTGCTGTTAACAAGCAGTATAAATAATGATATAAATAATAATAACTTAGTTTCTTTAAGAAAATAAAATCCAATCGTGTAACAAAATGTCCGTCGACTTTGCCTTGAGATTTAACTTCAGAATAAAAATTCTTCCATTAAAAGGAAGGAGGGAGAAAATGCCTTATAGTCCAAGGAAGTAAAAATTTTAAAGTTTGCTTTATTTTAAACGAGGAATAAAAATATATAATGGCTCTTCCCTTGCTGTTAATAAGCAGTATAAATAATAATATAAATAATAATAACTTAGTTTTTTAAGAAAATAAAATCCCATCGTGTAACAAAATGTCCGTCGATTTTGCCTTGAGATTTAATTTCAGAATAAAATTTCTTCCATTAAAAGGAAGGAGGGAGAAAATATCTTATAGTCCAAGGAAGTAAAAATTTTAAAGTTTGCTTTATTTTAAACGAGGAATAAAAATATATAATGGCTCTTCCCTTGCTGTTAATAAGCAGTATAAATAATAATATAAATAATAATAACTTAGTTTTTTAAGAAAATAAAATCCCATCGTGTAACAAAATGTCCGTCGATTTTGCCTTGAGATTTAATTTCAGAATAAAATTTCTTCCATTAAAAGGAAGGAGGGAGAAAATACCTTATAGTCCAAGGAAATAAAAATTTTAAAGTTTGCTATTATTTTAAACGAGGAATAAAAAAAATATAATGGCTCTTCCCTTGCTGTTAACAAGCAGTATAAATAATAATATAAATAATAATAACTTAGTTTCTTTAAGAAAATAAAATCCAATCGTGTAACAAAATGTCCGTCGACTTTGCCTTGAGATTTAACTTCAGAATAAAAATTCTTCCATTAAAAGGAAGGAGGGAGAAAATGCCTTATAGTCCAAGGAAGTAAAAATTTTAAAGTTTGCTTTATTTTAAACGAGGAATAAAAAAAATATAATGGCTCTTCCCTTGCTGTTAACAAGCAGTATAAATAATAATATAAATAATAATAACTTAGTTTTTTTAAGAAAATAAAATCCAATCGTGTAACAAAATGTCCGTCGATTTTGCCTTGAGATTTAACTTCAGAATAAAAATTCTTCCATTAAAAGGAAGGAGGGAGAAAATGCCTTATAGTCCAAGGAAGTAAAAATTTTAAAGTTTGCTTTATTTTAAACGAGGAATAAAAATATATAATGGCTCTTCCCTTGCTGTTAATAAGCAGTATAAATAATAATATAAATAATAATAACTTAGTTTTTTAAGAAAATAAAATCCCATCGTGTAACAAAATGTCCGTCGATTTTGCCTTGAGATTTAATTTCAGAATAAAATTTCTTCCATTAAAAGGAAGGAGGGAGAAAATACCTTATAGTCCAAGGAAATAAAAATTTTAAAGTTTGCTATTATTTTAAACGAGGAATAAAAAAAATATAATGGCTCTTCCCTTGCTGTTAACAAGCAGTATAAATAATAATATAAATAATAATAACTTAGTTTCTTTAAGAAAATAAAATCCAATCGTGTAACAAAATGTCCGTCGACTTTGCCTTGAGATTTAACTTCAGAATAAAATTTCTTCCATTAAAAGGAAGGAGGGAGAAAATACCTTATAGTCCAAGGAAGTAAAAACTTTAAAGTTTGCTATTATTTTAAACGAGGAATAAAAAAATATAATTTCTCTTCCCTTGCTGTTAACAAGCAGTATAAATAATAATATAAATAATAATAACTTAGTTTTTTAAGAAAATAAAATCCCATCGTGTAACAAAATGTCCGTCGATTTTGCCTTGAGATTTCACTTCAGAGTAAAATTTCTTCCATTAAAAGGAAGGAGGGAGAAAATACCTTATAGTCCAAGGAAGTAAAAATTTTAAAGTTTGCTATTATTTTAAACGAGGAATAAAAAAATATAAGGGCTCTTCCCTTCCTGTTAACAAGCAGTATATATAATAATATAAATAATAATAACTTATGAATAATTCTTTTAAGAAAATAAAAATCAATCGTGTAACAAAATATCCGTCGATTCTGCTTTGAGATTTAACTTCAGAATAAAATTTCTTCCATTAAAACGAAAAAGGGAGAAATACCTTATAGTCCAAGGAAGTAAAAATTTTAAAGTTTGCTATTATTTGAAACGAGGAATAAAAAAAATATAATGGCTCTTCCCTTGCTGTTAACAAGCAGTATAAATAATAATATAAATAATAATAACTTAGTTTTTTTAAGAAAATAAAATCCAATCGTGTAACAAAATGTCCGTCGATTTTGCCTTGAGATTTAACTTCAGAATAAAAATTCTTCCATTAAAAGGAAGGAGGGAGAAAATGCCTTATAGTCCAAGGAAGTAAAAATTTTAAAGTTTGCTTTATTTTAAACGAGGAATAAAAATATATAATGGCTCTTCCCTTGCTGTTAACAAGCAGTATAAATAATAATATAAATAATAATAACTTAGTTTTTTTAAGAAAATAAAATCCAATCGTGTAACAAAATGTCCGTCGATTTTGCCTTGAGATTTAACTTCAGAATAAAAATTCTTCCATTAAAAGGAAGGAGGGAGAAAATGCCTTATAGTCCAAGGAAGTAAAAATTTTAAAGTTTGCTATTATTTTAAACGAGGAATAAAAAAAATATAATGGCTCTTCCCTTGCTGTTAACAAGCAGTATAAATAATGATATAAATAATAATAACTTAGTTTCTTTAAGAAAATAAAATCCAATCGTGTAACAAAATGTCCGTCGACTTTGCCTTGAGATTTAACTTCAGAATAAAAATTCTTCCATTAAAAGGAAGGAGGGAGAAAATGCCTTATAGTCCAAGGAAGTAAAAATTTTAAAGTTTGCTTTATTTTAAACGAGGAATAAAAATATATAATGGCTCTTCCCTTGCTGTTAATAAGCAGTATAAATAATAATATAAATAATAATAACTTAGTTTTTTAAGAAAATAAAATCCCATCGTGTAACAAAATGTCCGTCGATTTTGCCTTGAGATTTAATTTCAGAATAAAATTTCTTCCATTAAAAGGAAGGAGGGAGAAAATATCTTATAGTCCAAGGAAGTAAAAATTTTAAAGTTTGCTTTATTTTAAACGAGGAATAAAAATATATAATGGCTCTTCCCTTGCTGTTAATAAGCAGTATAAATAATAATATAAATAATAATAACTTAGTTTTTTAAGAAAATAAAATCCCATCGTGTAACAAAATGTCCGTCGATTTTGCCTTGAGATTTAATTTCAGAATAAAATTTCTTCCATTAAAAGGAAGGAGGGAGAAAATACCTTATAGTCCAAGGAAATAAAAATTTTAAAGTTTGCTATTATTTTAAACGAGGAATAAAAAAAATATAATGGCTCTTCCCTTGCTGTTAACAAGCAGTATAAATAATAATATAAATAATAATAACTTAGTTTCTTTAAGAAAATAAAATCCAATCGTGTAACAAAATGTCCGTCGACTTTGCCTTGAGATTTAACTTCAGAATAAAAATTCTTCCATTAAAAGGAAGGAGGGAGAAAATGCCTTATAGTCCAAGGAAGTAAAAATTTTAAAGTTTGCTTTATTTTAAACGAGGAATAAAAAAAATATAATGGCTCTTCCCTTGCTGTTAACAAGCAGTATAAATAATAATATAAATAATAATAACTTAGTTTTTTTAAGAAAATAAAATCCAATCGTGTAACAAAATGTCCGTCGATTTTGCCTTGAGATTTAACTTCAGAATAAAAATTCTTCCATTAAAAGGAAGGAGGGAGAAAATGCCTTATAGTCCAAGGAAGTAAAAATTTTAAAGTTTGCTTTATTTTAAACGAGGAATAAAAATATATAATGGCTCTTCCCTTGCTGTTAATAAGCAGTATAAATAATAATATAAATAATAATAACTTAGTTTTTTAAGAAAATAAAATCCCATCGTGTAACAAAATGTCCGTCGATTTTGCCTTGAGATTTAATTTCAGAATAAAATTTCTTCCATTAAAAGGAAGGAGGGAGAAAATACCTTATAGTCCAAGGAAATAAAAATTTTAAAGTTTGCTATTATTTTAAACGAGGAATAAAAAAAATATAATGGCTCTTCCCTTGCTGTTAACAAGCAGTATAAATAATAATATAAATAATAATAACTTAGTTTCTTTAAGAAAATAAAATCCAATCGTGTAACAAAATGTCCGTCGACTTTGCCTTGAGATTTAACTTCAGAATAAAATTTCTTCCATTAAAAGGAAGGAGGGAGAAAATACCTTATAGTCCAAGGAAGTAAAAACTTTAAAGTTTGCTATTATTTTAAACGAGGAATAAAAAAATATAATTTCTCTTCCCTTGCTGTTAACAAGCAGTATAAATAATAATATAAATAATAATAACTTAGTTTTTTAAGAAAATAAAATCCCATCGTGTAACAAAATGTCCGTCGATTTTGCCTTGAGATTTCACTTCAGAGTAAAATTTCTTCCATTAAAAGGAAGGAGGGAGAAAATACCTTATAGTCCAAGGAAGTAAAAATTTTAAAGTTTGCTATTATTTGAAACGAGGAATAAAAAAATATAATGGCTCTTCCCTTCCTGTTAACAAGCAGTATATATAATAATATAAATAATAATAACTTAGTTTTTTTAAGAAAATAAAATCCAATCGTGTAACAAAATGTCCGTCGATTTTGCCTTGAGATTTAACTTCAGAATAAAATTTCTTCCATTAAAAGGAAGGAGGGAGAAAATATCTTATAGTCCAAGGAAGTAAAAATTTTAAAGTTTGCTATTATTTTAAACGAGGAATAAAGAAAAATATAATGGCTCTTACTTTGCTGTTAACAAGCAGTATAAATAATAATATAAATAATAATAACTTATGAATAATTCTTTTAAGAAAATAAAAATCAATCGTGTAACAAAATATCCGTCGATTCTGCTTTGAGATTTAACTTCAGAATAAAATTTCTTCCATTAAAACGAAAAAGGGAGAAATACCTTATAGTCCAAGGAAGTAAAAATTTTAAAGTTTGCTATTATTTGAAACGAGGAATAAAAAAAATATAATGGCTCTTCCCTTGCTGTTAACAAGCAGTATAAATAATAATATAAATAATAATAACTTAGTTTTTTTAAGAAAATAAAATCCAATCGTGTAACAAAATGTCCGTCGATTTTGCCTTGAGATTTAACTTCAGAATAAAAATTCTTCCATTAAAAGGAAGGAGGGAGAAAATGCCTTATAGTCCAAGGAAGTAAAAATTTTAAAGTTTGCTATTATTTTAAACGAGGAATAAAAATATATAATGGCTCTTCCCTTGCTGTTAATAAGCAGTATAAATAATAATATAAATAATAATAACTTAGTTTTTTAAGAAAATAAAATCCCATCGTGTAACAAAATGTCCGTCGATTTTGCCTTGAGATTTAACTTCAGAATAAAATTTCTTCCATTAAAAGGAAGGAGGGAGAAAATACCTTATAGTCCAAGGAAATAAAAATTTTAAAGTTTGCTATTATTTTAAACGAGGAATAAAAAAAATATAATGGCTCTTCCCTTGCTGTTAACAAGCAGTATAAATAATAATATAAATAATAATAACTTAGTTTCTTTAAGAAAATAAAATCCAATCGTGTAACAAAATGTCCGTCGATTTTGCCTTGAGATTTAACTTCAGAATAAAATTTCTTCCATTAAAAGGAAAGAGGGAGAAAATATCTTATAGTCCAAGGAAGTAAAAATTTTAAAGTTTGCTATTATTTTAAACGAGGAATAAAGAAAAATATAATGGCTCTTACTTTGCTGTTAACAAGCAGTATAAATAATAATATAAATAATAATAACTTATGAATAATTCTTTTAAGAAAATAAAAATCAATCGTGTAACAAAATATCCGTCGATTCTGCTTTGAGATTTAACTTCAGAATAAAATTTCTTCCATTAAAACGAAAAAGGGAGAAATACCTTATAGTCCAAGGAAGTAAAAATTTTAAAGTTTGCTATTATTTGAAACGAGGAATAAAAAAAATATAATGGCTCTTCCCTTGCTGTTAACAAGCAGTATAAATAATAATATAAATAATAATAACTTAGTTTTTTTAAGAAAATAAAATCCAATCGTGTAACAAAATGTCCGTCGATTTTGCCTTGAGATTTAACTTCAGAATAAAAATTCTTCCATTAAAAGGAAGGAGGGAGAAAATGCCTTATAGTCCAAGGAAGTAAAAATTTTAAAGTTTGCTATTATTTTAAACGAGGAATAAAAATATATAATGGCTCTTCCCTTGCTGTTAATAAGCAGTATAAATAATAATATAAATAATAATAACTTAGTTTTTTAAGAAAATAAAATCCCATCGTGTAACAAAATGTCCGTCGATTTTGCCTTGAGATTTAACTTCAGAATAAAATTTCTTCCATTAAAAGGAAGGAGGGAGAAAATACCTTATAGTCCAAGGAAATAAAAATTTTAAAGTTTGCTATTATTTTAAACGAGGAATAAAAAAATATAATGGCTCTTCCCTTGCTGTTAACAAGCAGTATAAATAATAATATAAATAATAATAACTTAGTTTCTTTAAGAAAATAAAATCCTATCGTGTAACAAAATGTCCGTCGATTTTGCCTTGAGATTTAACTTCAGAATAAAATTTCTTCCATTAAAAGGAAGGAGGGAGAAAATACCTTATAGTCCAAGGAAGTAAAAATTTTAAAGTTTGCTATTATTTTAAACGAGGAATAAAAAAATATAATTTCTTTTCCCTTGCTGTTAACAAGCAGTATAAATAATAATATAAATAATAATAACTTAGTTTTTTAAGAAAATAAAATCCCATCGTGTAACAAAATGTCCGTCGATTTTGCCTTGAGATTTAACTTCAGAGTAAAATTTCTTCCATTAAAAGGAAGGAGGGAGAAAATACCTTATAGTCCAAGGAAGTAAAAATTTTAAAGTTTGCTATTATTTTAAACGAGGAATAAAAAAATATAAGGGCTCTTCCCTTCCTGTTAACAAGCAGTATATATAATAATATAAATAATAATAACTTATGAATAATTCTTTTAAGAAAATAAAAATCAATCGTGTAACAAAATATCCGTCGATTCTGCTTTGAGATTTAACTTCAGAATAAAATTTCTTCCATTAAAACGAAAAAGGGAGAAATACCTTATAGTCCAAGGAAGTAAAAATTTTAAAGTTTGCTATTATTTGAAACGAGGAATAAAAAAAATATAATGGCTCTTCCCTTGCTGTTAACAAGCAGTATAAATAATAATATAAATAATAATAACTTAATTTTTTTAAGAAAATAAAATCCAATCGTGTAACAAAATGTCCGTCGATTTTGCCTTGAGATTTAACTTCAGAATAAAAATTCTTCCATTAAAAGGAAGGAGGGAGAAAATGCCTTATAGTCCAAGGAAATAAAAATTTTAAAGTTTGCTATTATTTTAAACGAGGAATAAAAATATATAATGGCTCTTCCCTTGCTGTTAACAAGCAGTATAAATAATAATATAAATAATAATAACTTAGTTTTTTTAAGAAAATAAAATCCAATCGTGTAACAAAATGTCCGTCGATTTTGCCTTGAGATTTAACTTCAGAATAAAAATTCTTCCATTAAAAGGAAGGAGGGAGAAAATGCCTTATAGTCCAAGGAAGTAAAAATTTTAAAGTTTGCTATTATTTTAAACGAGGAATAAAAATATATAATGGCTCTTCCCTTGCTGTTAATAAGCAGTATAAATAATAATATAAATAATAATAACTTAGTTTTTTAAGAAAATAAAATCCCATCGTGTAACAAAATGTCCGTCGATTCTGCCTTGAGATTTAACTTCAGAATAAAATTTCTTCCATTAAAAGGAAGGAGGGAGAAAATACCTTATAGTCCAAGGAAATAAAAATTTTAAAGTTTGCTATTATTTTAAACGAGGAATAAAAAAAATATAATGGCTCTTCCCTTGCTGTTAACAAGCAGTATAAATAATAATATAAATAATAATAACTTAGTTTCTTTAAGAAAATAAAATCCAATCGTGTAACAAAATGTCCGTCGACTTTGCCTTGAGATTTAACTTCAGAATAAAATTTCTTCCATTAAAAGGAAGGAGGGAGAAAATACCTTATAGTCCAAGGAAGTAAAAACTTTAAAGTTTGCTATTATTTTAAACGAGGAATAAAAAAATATAATTTCTCTTCCCTTGCTGTTAACAAGCAGTATAAATAATAATATAAATAATAATAACTTAGTTTTTTAAGAAAATAAAATCCCATCGTGTAACAAAATGTCCGTCGATTTTGCCTTGAGATTTAAATTCAGAATAAAATTTCTTCCATTAAAAGGAAGGAGGGAGAAAATATCTTATAGTCCAAGGAAGTAAAAATTTTAAAGTTTGCTATTATTTTAAACGAGGAATATAAAAAATATAATGGCTCTTCCCTTGCTGTTAACAAACAGTATAAATAATAATATAAATAATAATAACTTAGTTTTTTTAAGAAAATAAAATCCAATCGTGGAACAAAATGTCCGTCGATTTTGCCTTGAGATTTAACTTCAGAATAAAATTTCTTCCATTAAAAGGAAGGAGGGAGAAAATACCTTATAGTCCAAGGAAGTAAAAATTTTAAAGTTTGCTATTATTTTAAACGAGGAATAAAAAAATATAATTTCTCTTCCCTTGCTGTTAACAAGCAGTATAAATAATAATATAAATAATAATAACTTAGTTTTTTAAGAAAATAAAATCCCATCGTGTAACAAAATGTCCGTCGATTTTGCCTTGAGATTTAACTTCAGAATAAAATTTCTTCCATTAAAAGGAAGGAGGGAGAAAATATCTTATAGTCCAAGGAAGTAAAAATTTTAAAGTTTGCTATTATTTTAAACGAGGAATAAAAAAACTATAATGGCTCTTCCCTTGCTGTTAACAAACAGTATAAATAATAATATAAATAATAATAACTTAGTTTTTTAAGAAAATAAAAACCCATCGTGTAACAAAATGTCCGTCGATTTTGCCTTGAGATTTAACTTCAGAATAAAATTTCTTCCATTAAAAGGAAGGAGGGAGAAAATACCTTATAGTCCAAGGAAATAAAAATTTTAAAGTTTGCTATTATTTGAAACGAGGAATAAAAAAAATATAATGGCTCTTCCCTTGCTGTTAACAAGCAGTATAAATAATAATATAAATAATAATAACTTAGTTTTTTTAAGAAAATAAAATCCAATCGTGTAACAAAATGTCCGTCGATTTTGCCTTGAGATTTAACTTCAGAATAAAATTTCTTCCATTAAAAGGAAGGAGGGAGAAAATATCTTATAGTCCAAGGAAGTAAAAATTTTAAAGTTTGCTATTATTTTAAACGAGGAATAAAGAAAAATATAATGGCTCTTACTTTGCTGTTAACAAGCAGTATAAATAATAATATAAATAATAATAACTTATGAATAATTCTTTTAAGAAAATAAAAATCAATCGGGTAACAAAATATCCGTCGATTCTGCTTTGAGATTTAACTTCAGAATAAAATTTCTTCCATTAAAACGAAAAAGGGAGGAAATACCTTATAGTCCAAGGAAGTAAAAATTTTAAAGTTTGCTATTATTTGAAACGAGGAATAAAAAAAATATAATGGCTCTTCCCTTGCTGTTAACAAGCAGTATAAATAATAATATAAATAATAATAACTTAGTTTTTTTAAGAAAATAAAATCCAATCGTGTTACAAAATGTCCGTCGATTTTGCCTTGAGATTTAACTTCAGAATAAAAATTCTTCCATTAAAAGGAAGGAGGGAGAAAATGCCTTATAGTCCAAGGAAGTAAAAATTTTAAAGTTTGCTATTATTTTAAACGAGGAATAAAAATATATAATGGCTCTTCCCTTGCTGTTAATAAGCAGTATAAATAATAATATAAATAATAATAACTTAGTTTTTTAAGAAAATAAAATCCCATCGTGTAACAAAATGTCCGTCGATTTTGCCTTGAGATTTAACTTCAGAATAAAATTTCTTCCATTAAAAGGAAGGAGGGAGAAAATACCTTATAGTCAAAGGAAATAAAAATTTTAAAGTTTGCTATTATTTTAAACGAGGAATAAAAAAAATATAATGGCTCTTCCCTTGCTGTTAACAAGCAGTATAAATAATAATATAAATAAAAATAACTTAGTTTCTTTAAGAAAATAAAATCCAATCGTGTAACAAAATGTCCGTCGATTTTGCCTTGAGATTTAACTTCAGAATAAAATTTCTTCCATTAAAAGGAAGGAGGGAGAAAATACCTTATAGTCCAAGGAAGTAAAAATTTTAAAGTTTGCTATTATTTTAAACGAGGAATAAAAAAATATAATTTCTCTTCCCTTGCTGTTAACAAGCAGTATAAATAATAATATAAATAATAATAACTTAGTTTTTTAAGAAAATAAAATCCCATCGTGTAACAAAATGTCCGTCGATTTTGCCTTGAGATTTAACTTCAGAGTAAAATTTCTTCCATTAAAAGGAAGGAGGGAGAAAATACCTTATAGTCCAAGGAAGTAAAAATTTTAAAGTTTGCTATTATTTTAAACGAGGAATAAAGAAAAATATAATGGCTCTTACTTTGCTGTTAACAAGCAGTATAAATAATAATATAAATAATAATAACTTATGAATAATTCTTTTAAGAAAATAAAAATCAATCGTGTAACAAAATATCCGTCGATTCTGCTTTGAGATTTAACTTCAGAATAAAATTTCTTCCATTAAAACGAAAAAGGGAGAAATACCTTATAGTCCAAGGAAGTAAAAATTTTAAAGTTTGCTATTATTTGAAACGAGGAATAAAAAAAATATAATGGCTCTTCCCTTGCTGTTAACAAGCAGTATAAATAATAATATAAATAATAATAACTTAGTTTTTTTAAGAAAATAAAATCCAATCGTGTAACAAAATGTCCGTCGATTTTGCCTTGAGATTTAACTTCAGAATAAAAATTCTTCCATTAAAAGGAAGGAGGGAGAAAATGCCTTATAGTCCAAGGAAGTAAAAATTTTAAAGTTTGCTATTATTTTAAACGAGGAATAAAAATATATAATGGCTCTTCCCTTGCTGTTAATAAGCAGTATAAATAATAATATAAATAATAATAACTTAGTTTTTTAAGAAAATAAAATCCCATCGTGTAACAAAATGTCCGTCGATTTTGCCTTGAGATTTAACTTAAGAATAAAATTTCTTCCATTAAAAGGAAGGAGGGAGAAAATACCTTATAGTCCAAGGAAATAAAAATTTTAAAGTTTGCTATTATTTGAAACGAGGAATAAAAAAAATATAATGGCTCTTCCCTTGCTGTTAACAAGCAGTATAAATAATAATATAAATAATAATAACTTAGTTTTTTTAAGAAAATAAAATCCAATCGTGTAACAAAATGTCCGTCGATTTTGCCTTGAGATTTAACTTCAGAATAAAATTTCTTCCATTAAAAGGAAGGAGGGACAAAATATCTTTATTCCAAGGAAGTAAAAATTTTAAAGTTTGCTATTATTTTAAACGAGGAATAAAGAAAAATATAATGGCTCTTACTTTGCTGTTAACAAGCAGTATAAATAATAATATAAATAATAATAACTTATGAATAATTCTTTTAAGAAAATAAAAATCAATCGTGTAACAAAATATCCGTCGATTCTGCTTTGAGATTTAACTTCAGAATAAAATTTCTTCCATTAAAACGAAAAAGGGAGGAAATACCTTATAGTCCAAGGAAGTAAAAATTTTAAAGTTTGCTATTATTTGAAACGAGGAATAAAAAAAATATAATGGCTCTTCCCTTGCTGTTAACAAGCAGTATAAATAATAATATAAATAATAATAACTTAGTTTTTTAAGAAAATAAAATCCAATCGTGTAACAAAATGTCCGTCGATTTTGCCTTGAGATTTAACTTCAGAATAAAAATTCTTCCATTAAAAGGAAGGAGGGAGAAAATGCCTTATAGTCCAAGGAAGTAAAAATTTTAAAGTTTGCTATTATTTTAAACGAGGAATAAAAATATATAATGGCTCTTCCCTTGCTGTTAATAAGCAGTATAAATAATAATATAAATAATAATAACTTAGTTTTTTAAGAAAATAAAATCCCATCGTGTAACAAAATGTCCGTCGATTTTGCCTTGAGATTTAACTTCAGAATAAAATTTCTTCCATTAAAAGGAAGGAGGGAGAAAATACCTTATAGTCCAAGGAAATAAAAATTTTAAAGTTTGCTATTATTTTAAACGAGGAATAAAAAAAATATAATGGCTCTTCCCTTGCTGTTAACAAGCAGTATAAATAATAATATAAATAATAATAACTTAGTTTCTTTAAGAAAATAAAATCCAATCGTGTAACAAAATGTCCGTCGATTTTGCCTTGAGATTTAACTTCAGAATAAAATTTCTTCCATTAAAAGGAAGGAGGGAGAAAATACCTTATAGTCCAAGGAAGTAAAAATTTTAAAGTTTGCTATTATTTTAAACGAGGAATAAAAAAATATAATTTCTCTTCCCTTGCTGTTAACAAGCAGTATAAATAATAATATAAATAATAATAACTTAGTTTTTTAAGAAAATAAAATCCCATCGTGTAACAAAATGTCCGTCGATTTTGCCTTGAGATTTAACTTCAGAGTAAAATTTCTTCCATTAAAAGGAAGGAGGGAGAAAATACCTTATAGTCCAAGGAAGTAAAAATTTTAAAGTTTGCTATTATTTTAAACGAGGAATAAAAAAATATAATGGCTCTTCCCTTCCTGTTAACAAGCAGTATATATAATAATATAAATAATAATAACTTAGTTTTTTTAAGAAAATAAAATCCAATCGTGTAACAAAATGTCCGTCGATTTTGCCTTGAGATTTAACTTCAGAATAAAATTTCTTCCATTAAAAGGAAGGAGGGAGAAAATATCTTATAGTCCAAGGAAGTAAAAATTTTAAAGTTTGCTATTATTTGAAACGAGGAATAAAAAAAATATAATGGCTCTTCCCTTGCTGTTAACAAGCAGTATAAATAATAATATAAATAATAATAACTTAGTTTTTTTAAGAAAATAAAATCCAATCGTGTTACAAAATGTCCGTCGATTTTGCCTTGAGATTTAACTTCAGAATAAAAATTCTTCCATTAAAAGGAAGGAGGGAGAAAATGCCTTATAGTCCAAGGAAGTAAAAATTTTAAAGTTTGCTATTATTTTAAACGAGGAATAAAAATATATAATGGCTCTTCCCTTGCTGTTAATAAGCAGTATAAATAATAATATAAATAATAATAACTTAGTTTTTTAAGAAAATAAAATCCCATCGTGTAACAAAATGTCCGTCGATTTTGCCTTGAGATTTAACTTCAGAATAAAATTTCTTCCATTAAAAGGAAGGAGGGAGAAAATACCTTATAGTCAAAGGAAATAAAAATTTTAAAGTTTGCTATTATTTTAAACGAGGAATAAAAAAAATATAATGGCTCTTCCCTTGCTGTTAACAAGCAGTATAAATAATAATATAAATAAAAATAACTTAGTTTCTTTAAGAAAATAAAATCCAATCGTGTAACAAAATGTCCGTCGATTTTGCCTTGAGATTTAACTTCAGAATAAAATTTCTTCCATTAAAAGGAAGGAGGGAGAAAATACCTTATAGTCCAAGGAAGTAAAAATTTTAAAGTTTGCTATTATTTTAAACGAGGAATAAAAAAATATAATTTCTCTTCCCTTGCTGTTAACAAGCAGTATAAATAATAATATAAATAATAATAACTTAGTTTTTTAAGAAAATAAAATCCCATCGTGTAACAAAATGTCCGTCGATTTTGCCTTGAGATTTAACTTCAGAGTAAAATTTCTTCCATTAAAAGGAAGGAGGGAGAAAATACCTTATAGTCCAAGGAAGTAAAAATTTTAAAGTTTGCTATTATTTTAAACGAGGAATAAAGAAAAATATAATGGCTCTTACTTTGCTGTTAACAAGCAGTATAAATAATAATATAAATAATAATAACTTATGAATAATTCTTTTAAGAAAATAAAAATCAATCGTGTAACAAAATATCCGTCGATTCTGCTTTGAGATTTAACTTCAGAATAAAATTTCTTCCATTAAAACGAAAAAGGGAGAAATACCTTATAGTCCAAGGAAGTAAAAATTTTAAAGTTTGCTATTATTTGAAACGAGGAATAAAAAAAATATAATGGCTCTTCCCTTGCTGTTAACAAGCAGTATAAATAATAATATAAATAATAATAACTTAGTTTTTTTAAGAAAATAAAATCCAATCGTGTAACAAAATGTCCGTCGATTTTGCCTTGAGATTTAACTTCAGAATAAAAATTCTTCCATTAAAAGGAAGGAGGGAGAAAATGCCTTATAGTCCAAGGAAGTAAAAATTTTAAAGTTTGCTATTATTTTAAACGAGGAATAAAAATATATAATGGCTCTTCCCTTGCTGTTAATAAGCAGTATAAATAATAATATAAATAATAATAACTTAGTTTTTTAAGAAAATAAAATCCCATCGTGTAACAAAATGTCCGTCGATTTTGCCTTGAGATTTAACTTAAGAATAAAATTTCTTCCATTAAAAGGAAGGAGGGAGAAAATACCTTATAGTCCAAGGAAATAAAAATTTTAAAGTTTGCTATTATTTGAAACGAGGAATAAAAAAAATATAATGGCTCTTCCCTTGCTGTTAACAAGCAGTATAAATAATAATATAAATAATAATAACTTAGTTTTTTTAAGAAAATAAAATCCAATCGTGTAACAAAATGTCCGTCGATTTTGCCTTGAGATTTAACTTCAGAATAAAATTTCTTCCATTAAAAGGAAGGAGGGACAAAATATCTTTATTCCAAGGAAGTAAAAATTTTAAAGTTTGCTATTATTTTAAACGAGGAATAAAGAAAAATATAATGGCTCTTACTTTGCTGTTAACAAGCAGTATAAATAATAATATAAATAATAATAACTTATGAATAATTCTTTTAAGAAAATAAAAATCAATCGTGTAACAAAATATCCGTCGATTCTGCTTTGAGATTTAACTTCAGAATAAAATTTCTTCCATTAAAACGAAAAAGGGAGGAAATACCTTATAGTCCAAGGAAGTAAAAATTTTAAAGTTTGCTATTATTTGAAACGAGGAATAAAAAAAATATAATGGCTCTTCCCTTGCTGTTAACAAGCAGTATAAATAATAATATAAATAATAATAACTTAGTTTTTTAAGAAAATAAAATCCAATCGTGTAACAAAATGTCCGTCGATTTTGCCTTGAGATTTAACTTCAGAATAAAAATTCTTCCATTAAAAGGAAGGAGGGAGAAAATGCCTTATAGTCCAAGGAAGTAAAAATTTTAAAGTTTGCTATTATTTTAAACGAGGAATAAAAATATATAATGGCTCTTCCCTTGCTGTTAATAAGCAGTATAAATAATAATATAAATAATAATAACTTAGTTTTTTAAGAAAATAAAATCCCATCGTGTAACAAAATGTCCGTCGATTTTGCCTTGAGATTTAACTTCAGAATAAAATTTCTTCCATTAAAAGGAAGGAGGGAGAAAATACCTTATAGTCCAAGGAAATAAAAATTTTAAAGTTTGCTATTATTTTAAACGAGGAATAAAAAAAATATAATGGCTCTTCCCTTGCTGTTAACAAGCAGTATAAATAATAATATAAATAATAATAACTTAGTTTCTTTAAGAAAATAAAATCCAATCGTGTAACAAAATGTCCGTCGATTTTGCCTTGAGATTTAACTTCAGAATAAAATTTCTTCCATTAAAAGGAAGGAGGGAGAAAATACCTTATAGTCCAAGGAAGTAAAAATTTTAAAGTTTGCTATTATTTTAAACGAGGAATAAAAAAATATAATTTCTCTTCCCTTGCTGTTAACAAGCAGTATAAATAATAATATAAATAATAATAACTTAGTTTTTTAAGAAAATAAAATCCCATCGTGTAACAAAATGTCCGTCGATTTTGCCTTGAGATTTAACTTCAGAGTAAAATTTCTTCCATTAAAAGGAAGGAGGGAGAAAATACCTTATAGTCCAAGGAAGTAAAAATTTTAAAGTTTGCTATTATTTTAAACGAGGAATAAAAAAATATAATGGCTCTTCCCTTCCTGTTAACAAGCAGTATATATAATAATATAAATAATAATAACTTAGTTTTTTTAAGAAAATAAAATCCAATCGTGTAACAAAATGTCCGTCGATTTTGCCTTGAGATTTAACTTCAGAATAAAATTTCTTCCATTAAAAGGAAGGAGGGAGAAAATATCTTATAGTCCAAGGAAGTAAAAATTTTAAAGTTTGCTATTATTTTAAACGAGGAATAAAGAAAAATATAATGGCTCTTACTTTGCTGTTAACAAGCAGTATAAATAATAATATAAATAATAATAACTTATGAATAATTCCTTTAAGAAAATAAAAATCAATCGTGTAACAAAATATCCGTCGATTCTGCTTTGAGATTTAACTTCAGAATAAAATTTCTTCCATTAAAACGAAAAAGGGAGAAATACCTTATAGTCCAAGGAAGTAAAAATTTTAAAGTTTGCTATTATTTGAAACGAGGAATAAAAAAAATATAATGGCTCTTCCCTTGCTGTTAACAAGCAGTATAAATAATAATATAAATAATAATAACTTAGTTTTTTTAAGAAAATAAAATCCAATCGTGTAACAAAATGTCCGTAGGTTTTGCCTTGAGATTTAACTTCAGAATAAAAATTCTTCCATTAAAAGGAAGGAGGGAGAAAATATCTTATAGTCCAAGGAAGTAAAAATTTTAAAGTTTGCTATTATTTTAAACGAGGAATAAAGAAAAATATAATGGCTCTTACTTTGCTGTTAACAAGCAGTATAAATAATAATATAAATAATAATAACTTATGAATAATTCTTTTAAGAAAATAAAAATCAATCGGGTAACAAAATATCCGTCGATTCTGCTTTGAGATTTAACTTCAGAATAAAATTTCTTCCATTAAAACGAAAAAGGGAGGAAATACCTTATAGTCCAAGGAAGTAAAAATTTTAAAGTTTGCTATTATTTGAAACGAGGAATAAAAAAAATATAATGGCTCTTCCCTTGCTGTTAACAAGCAGTATAAATAATAATATAAATAATAATAACTTAGTTTTTTTAAGAAAATAAAATCCAATCGTGTTACAAAATGTCCGTCGATTTTGCCTTGAGATTTAACTTCAGAATAAAAATTCTTCCATTAAAAGGAAGGAGGGAGAAAATGCCTTATAGTCCAAGGAAGTAAAAATTTTAAAGTTTGCTATTATTTTAAACGAGGAATAAAAATATATAATGGCTCTTCCCTTGCTGTTAATAAGCAGTATAAATAATAATATAAATAATAATTACTTAGTTTTTTAAGAAAATAAAATCCCATCGTGTAACAAAATGTCCGTCGATTTTGCCTTGAGATTTAACTTCAGAATAAAATTTCTTCCATTAAAAGGAAGGAGGGAGAAAATACCTTATAGTCAAAGGAAATAAAAATTTTAAAGTTTGCTATTATTTTAAACGAGGAATAAAAAAAATATAATGGCTCTTCCCTTGCTGTTAACAAGCAGTATAAATAATAATATAAATAATAATAACTTAGTTTCTTTAAGAAAATAAAATCCAATCGTGTAACAAAACGTCCGTCGATTTTGCCTTGAGATTTAACTTCAGAATAAAATTTCTTCCATTAAAAGGAAGGAGGGAGAAAATACCTTATAGTCCAAGGAAGTAAAAATTTTAAAGTTTGCTATTATTTTAAACGAGGAATAAAAAAATATAATTTCTCTTCCCTTGCTGTTAACAAGCAGTATAAATAATAATATAAATAATAATAACTTAGTTTTTTAAGAAAATAAAATCCCATCGTGTAACAAAATGTCCGTCGATTTTGCCTTGAGATTTAACTTCAGAGTAAAATTTCTTCCATTAAAAGGAAGGAGGGAGAAAATACCTTATAGTCCAAGGAAGTAAAAATTTTAAAGTTTGCTATTATTTTAAACGAGGAATAAAGAAAAATATAATGGCTCTTACTTTGCTGTTAACAAGCAGTATAAATAATAATATAAATAATAATAACTTATGAATAATTCTTTTAAGAAAATAAAAATCAATCGTGTAACAAAATATCCGTCGATTCTGCTTTGAGATTTAACTTCAGAATAAAATTTCTTCCATTAAAACGAAAAAGGGAGAAATACCTTATAGTCCAAGGAAGTAAAAATTTTAAAGTTTGCTATTATTTGAAACGAGGAAGAAAAAAAATATAATGGCTCTTCCCTTGCTGTTAACAAGCAGTATAAATAATAATATAAATAATAATAACTTAGTTTTTTTAAGAAAATAAAATCCAATCGTGTAACAAAATGTCCGTCGATTTTGCCTTGAGATTTAACTTCAGAATAAAAATTCTTCCATTAAAAGGAAGGAGGGAGAAAATGCCTTATAGTCCAAGGAAGTAAAAATTTTAAAGTTTGCTATTATTTTAAACGAGGAATAAAAATATATAATGGCTCTTCCCTTGCTGTTAATAAGCAGTATAAATAATAATATAAATAATAATAACTTAGTTTTTTAAGAAAATAAAATCCCATCGTGTAACAAAATGTCCGTCGATTTTGCCTTGAGATTTAACTTCAGAATAAAATTTTTCCATTAAAAGGAAGGAGGGAGAAAATACCTTATAGTCAAAGGAAATAAAAATTTTAAAGTTTGCTATTATTTTAAACGAGGAATAAAAAAAATATAATGGCTCTTCCCTTGCTGTTAACAAGCAGTATAAATAATAATATAAATAATAATAACTTAGTTTCTTTAAGAAAATAAAATCCAATCGTGTAACAAAACGTCCGTCGATTTTGCCTTGAGATTTAACTTCAGAATAAAATTTCTTCCATTAAAAGGAAGGAGGGAGAAAATACCTTATAGTCCAAGGAAGTAAAAATTTTAAAGTTTGCTATTATTTTAAACGAGGAATAAAAAAATATAATTTCTCTTCCCTTGCTGTTAACAAGCAGTATAAATAATAATATAAATAATAATAACTTAGTTTTTTAAGAAAATAAAATCCCATCGTGTAACAAAATGTCCGTCGATTTTGCCTTGAGATTTAACTTCAGAGTAAAATTTCTTCCATTAAAAGGAAGGAGGGAGAAAATACCTTATAGTCCAAGGAAGTAAAAATTTTAAAGTTTGCTATTATTTTAAACGAGGAATAAAGAAAAATATAATGGCTCTTACTTTGCTGTTAACAAGCAGTATAAATAATAATATAAATAATAATAACTTATGAATAATTCTTTTAAGAAAATAAAAATCAATCGTGTAACAAAATATCCGTCGATTCTGCTTTGAGATTTAACTTCAGAATAAAATTTCTTCCATTAAAACGAAAAAGGGAGAAATACCTTATAGTCCAAGGAAGTAAAAATTTTAAAGTTTGCTATTATTTGAAACGAGGAAGAAAAAAAATATAATGGCTCTTCCCTTGCTGTTAACAAGCAGTATAAATAATAATATAAATAATAATAACTTAGTTTTTTTAAGAAAATAAAATCCAATCGTGTAACAAAATGTCCGTCGATTTTGCCTTGAGATTTAACTTCAGAATAAAAATTCTTCCATTAAAAGGAAGGAGGGAGAAAATGCCTTATAGTCCAAGGAAGTAAAAATTTTAAAGTTTGCTATTATTTTAAACGAGGAATAAAAATATATAATGGCTCTTCCCTTGCTGTTAATAAGCAGTATAAATAATAATATAAATAATAATAACTTAGTTTTTTAAGAAAATAAAATCCCATCGTGTAACAAAATGTCCGTCGATTTTG
This sequence comes from Stegodyphus dumicola, assembly GCF_044657685.1. Taxonomy (NCBI): domain Eukaryota; kingdom Metazoa; phylum Arthropoda; class Arachnida; order Araneae; family Eresidae; genus Stegodyphus; species Stegodyphus dumicola. Next base: position 178,812,476 of record NC_140776.1, on the reverse strand, counting down.
CCTTGAGATTTAACTTAAGAATAAAATTTCTTCCATTAAAAGGAAGGAGGGAGAAAATACCTTATAGTCCAAGGAAATAAAAATTTTAAAGTTTGCTACTATTTGAAACGAGGAATAAAAAAAATATAATGGCTCTTCCCTTGCTGTTAACAAGCAGTATAAATAATAATATAAATAATAATAACTTAGTTTTTTTAAGAAAATAAAATCCAATCGTGTAACAAAATGTCCGTCGATTTTGCCTTGAGATTTAACTTCAGAATAAAATTTCTTCCATTAAAAGGAAGGAGGGACAAAATATCTTTATTCCAAGGAAGTAAAAATTTTAAAGTTTGCTATTATTTTAAACGAGGAATAAAGAAAAATATAATGGCTCTTACTTTGCTGTTAACAAGCAGTATAAATAATAATATAAATAATAATAACTTATGAATAATTCTTTTAAGAAAATAAAAATCAATCGTGTAACAAAATATCCGTCGATTCTGCTTTGAGATTTAACTTCAGAATAAAATTTCTTCCATTAAAACGAAAAAGGGAGGAAATACCTTATAGTCCAAGGAAGTAAAAATTTTAAAGTTTGCTATTATTTGAAACGAGGAATAAAAAAAATATAATGGCTCTTCCCTTGCTGTTAACAAGCAGTATAAATAATAATATAAATAATAATAACTTAGTTTTTTTAAGAAAATAAAATCCAATCGTGTAACAAAATGTCCGTCGATTTTGCCTTGAGATTTAACTTCAGAATAAAAATTCTTCCATTAAAAGGAAGGAGGGAGAAAATGCCTTATAGTCCAAGGAAGTAAAAATTTTAAAGTTTGCTATTATTTTAAACGAGGAATAAAAATATATAATGGCTCTTCCCTTGCTGTTAATAAGCAGTATAAATAATAATATAAATAATAATAACTTAGTTTTTTAAGAAAATAAAATCCCATCGTGTAACAAAATGTCCGTCGATTTTGCCTTGAGATTTAACTTCAGAATAAAATTTCTTCCATTAAAAGGAAGGAGGGAGAAAATACCTTATAGTCCAAGGAAGTAAAAATTTTAAAGTTTGCTATTATTTTAAACGAGGAATAAAGAAAAATATAATGGCTCTTACTTTGCTGTTAACAAGCAGTATAAATAATAATATAAATAATAATAACTTATGAATAATTCTTTTAAGAAAATAAAAATCAATCGTGTAACAAAATATCCGTCGATTCTGCTTTGAGATTTAACTTCAGAATAAAATTTCTTCCATTAAAACGAAAAAGGGAGAAATACCTTATAGTCCAAGGAAGTAAAAATTTTAAAGTTTGCTATTATTTGAAACGAGGAAGAAAAAAAATATAATGGCTCTTCCCTTGCTGTTAACAAGCAGTATAAATAATAATATAAATAATAATAACTTAGTTTTTTTAAGAAAATAAAATCCAATCGTGTAACAAAATGTCCGTCGATTTTGCCTTGAGATTTAACTTCAGAATAAAAATTCTTCCATTAAAAGGAAGGAGGGAGAAAATGCCTTATAGTCCAAGGAAGTAAAAATTTTAAAGTTTGCTATTATTTTAAACGAGGAATAAAAATATATAATGGCTCTTCCCTTGCTGTTAATAAGCAGTATAAATAATAATATAAATAATAATAACTTAGTTTTTTAAGAAAATAAAATCCCATCGTGTAACAAAATGTCCGTCGATTTTGCCTTGAGATTTAACTTAAGAATAAAATTTCTTCCATTAAAAGGAAGGAGGGAGAAAATACCTTATAGTCCAAGGAAATAAAAATTTTAAAGTTTGCTACTATTTGAAACGAGGAATAAAAAAAATATAATGGCTCTTCCCTTGCTGTTAACAAGCAGTATAAATAATAATATAAATAATAATAACTTAGTTTTTTTAAGAAAATAAAATCCAATCGTGTAACAAAATGTCCGTCGATTTTGCCTTGAGATTTAACTTCAGAATAAAATTTCTTCCATTAAAAGGAAGGAGGGACAAAATATCTTTATTCCAATGAAGTAAAAATTTTAAAGTTTGCTATTATTTTAAACGAGGAATAAAGAAAAATATAATGGCTCTTACTTTGCTGTTAACAAGCAGTATAAATAATAATATAAATAATAATAACTTATGAATAATTCTTTTAAGAAAATAAAAATCAATCGTGTAACAAAATATCCGTCGATTCTGCTTTGAGATTTAACTTCAGAATAAAATTTCTTCCATTAAAACGAAAAAGGGAGGAAATACCTTATAGTCCAAGGAAGTAAAAATTTTAAAGTTTGCTATTATTTGAAACGAGGAATAAAAAAAAATATAATGGCTCTTCCCTTGCTGTTAACAAGCAGTATAAATAATAATATAAATAATAATAACTTAGTTTTTTTAAGAAAATAAAATCCAATCGTGTAACAAAATGTCCGTCGATTTTGCCTTGAGATTTAACTTCAGAATAAAAATTCTTCCATTAAAAGGAAGGAGGGAGAAAATGCCTTATAGTCCAAGGAAGTAAAAATTTTAAAGTTTGCTATTATTTTAAACGAGGAATAAAAATATATAATGGCTCTTCCCTTGCTGTTAATAAGCAGTATAAATAATAATATAAATAATAATAACTTAGTTTTTTAAGAAAATAAAATCCCATCGTGTAACAAAATGTCCGTCGATTTTGCCTTGAGATTTAACTTCAGAATAAAATTTCTTCCATTAAAAGGAAGGAGGGAGAAAATACCTTATAGTCCAAGGAAATAAAAATTTTAAAGTTTGCTATTATTTTAAACGAGGAATAAAAAAAATATAATGGCTCTTCCCTTGCTGTTAACAAGCAGTATAAATAATAATATAAATAATAATAACTTAGTTTCTTTAAGAAAATAAAATCCAATCGTGTAACAAAATGTCCGTCGATTTTGCCTTGAGATTTAACTTCAGAATAAAATTTCTTCCATTAAAAGGAAGGAGGGAGAAAATACCTTATAGTCCAAGGAAGTAAAAATTTTAAAGTTTGCTATTATTTTAAACGAGGAATAAAAAAATATAATTTCTCTTCCCTTGCTGTTAACAAGCAGTATAAATAATAATATAAATAATAATAACTTAGTTTTTTAAGAAAATAAAATCCCATCGTGTAACAAAATGTCCGTCGATTTTGCCTTGAGATTTAACTTCAGAGTAAAATTTCTTCCATTAAAAGGAAGGAGGGAGAAAATACCTTATAGTCCAAGGAAGTAAAAATTTTGAAGTTTGCTATTATTTTAAACGAGGAATAAAAAAATATAATGGCTCTTCCCTTCCTGTTAACAAGCAGTATATATAATAATATAAATAATAATAACTTAGTTTTTTTAAGAAAATAAAATCCAATCGTGTAACAAAATGTCCGTCGATTTTGCCTTGAGATTTAACTTCAGAATAAAATTTCTTCCATTAAAAGGAAGGAGGGAGAAAATATCTTATAGTCCAAGGAAGTAAAAATTTTAAAGTTTGCTATTATTTTAAACGAGGAATAAAGAAAAATATAATGGCTCTTACTTTGCTGTTAACAAGCAGTATAAATAATAATATAAATAATAATAACTTATGAATAATTCTTTTAAGAAAATAAAAATCAATCGTGTAACAAAATATCCGTCGATTCTGCTTTGAGATTTAACTTCAGAATAAAATTTCTTCCATTAAAACGAAAAAGGGAGAAATACCTTATAGTCCAAGGAAGTAAAAATTTTAAAGTTTGCTATTATTTGAAACGAGGAATAAAAAAAATATAATGGCTCTTCCCTTGCTGTTAACAAGCAGTATAAATAATAATATAAATAATAATAACTTAGTTTTTTTAAGAAAATAAAATCCAATCGTGTAACAAAATGTCCGTCGATTTTGCCTTGAGATTTAACTTCAGAATAAAAATTCTTCCATTAAAAGGAAGGAGGGAGAAAATGCCTTATAGTCCAAGGAAGTAAAAATTTTAAAGTTTGCTATTATTTTAAACGAGGAATAAAAATATATAATGGCTCTTCCCTTGCTGTTAATAAGCAGTATAAATAATAATATAAATAATAATAACTTAGTTTTTTAAGAAAATAAAATCCCATCGTGTAACAAAATGTCCGTCGATTTTGCCTTGAGATTTAACTTCAGAATAAAATTTCTTCCATTAAAAGGGAGGAGGGAGAAAATACCTTATAGTCCAAGGAAATAAAAATTTTAAAGTTTGCTATTATTTTAAACGAGGAAAAAAAAATATAATGGCTCTTCCCTTGCTGTTAACAAGCAGTATAAATAATAATATAAATAATAATAACTTAGTTTTTTTAAGAAAATAAAATCCAATCGTGTAACAAAATGTCCGTCGATTTTGCCTTGAGATTTAACTTCAGAATAAAATTTCTTCCATTAAAAGGAAGGAGGGAGAAAATACCTTATAGTCCAAGGAAGTAAAAATTTTAAAGTTTGCTATTATTTTAAACGAGGAATAAAAAAATATAATTTCTCTTCCCTTGCTGTTAACAAGCAGTATAAATAATAATATAAATAATAATAACTTAGTTTTTTAAGAAAATAAAATCCCATCGTGTAACAAAATGTCCGTCGATTTTGCCTTGAGATTTAACTTCAGAATAAAATTTCTTCCATTAAAAGGAAGGAGGGAGAAAATATCTTATAGTCCAAGGAAGTAAAAATCTTAAAGTTTGCTATTATTTTAAACGAGGAATAAAAAAAATATAATGGCTCTTCCCTTGCTGTTAACAAACAGTATAAATAATAATAACTTAGTTTTTTTAAGAAAATAAAATCCAATCGTGTAACAAAATGTCCGTCGATTTTGCCTTGAGATTTAACTTCAGAATAAAATTTCTTCCATTAAAAGGAAGGAGGGAGAAAATACCTTATAGTCCAAGGAAGTAAAAATTTTAAAGTTTGCTATTATTTTAAACGAGGAATAAAAAAATATAATTTCTCTTCCCTTGCTGTTAACAAGCAGTGTAAATAATAATATAAATAATAATAACTTAGTTTTTTAAGAAAATAAAATCCCATCGTGTAACAAAATGTCCGTCGATTTTGCCTTGAGATTTAACTTCAGAATAAAATTTCTTCCATTAAAAGGAAGGAGGGAGAAAATATCTTATAGTCCAAGGAAGTAAAAATTTTAAAGTTTGCTATTATTTTAAACGAGGAATATAAAAAATATAATGGCTCTTCCCTTGCTGTTAACAAACAGTATAAATAATAATATAAATAATAACTTAGTTTTTTTAAGAAAATAAAATCCAATCGTGTAACAAAATGTCCGTCGATTTTGCCTTGAGATTTAACTTCAGAATAAAATTTCTTCCATTAAAAGGAAGGAGGGAGAAAATACCTTATAGTCCAAGGAAGTAAAAATTTTAAAGTTTGCTATTATTTTAAACGAGGAATAAAAAAATATAATTTCTCTTCCCTTGCTGTTAACAAGCAGTATAAATAATAATATAAATAATAATAACTTAGTTTTTTAAGAAAATAAAATCCCATCGTGTAACAAAATGTCCGTCGATTTTGCCTTGAGATTTAACTTCAGAATAAAATTTCTTCCATTAAAAGGAAGGAGGGAGAAAATATCTTATAGTCCAAGGAAGTAAAAATTTTAAAGTTTGCTATTATTTTAAACGAGGAATAAAAAAAATATAATGGCTCTTCCCTTGCTGTTAACAAACAGTATAAATAATATAAATAATAATAACTTAGTTTTTTAAGAAAATAAAATCCCATCGTGTAACAAAATGTCCGTCGATTTTGCCTTGAGATTTAACTTCAGAATAAAATTTCTTCCATTAAAAGGAAGGAGGGAGAAAATACCTTATAGTCCAAGGAAATAAAAATTTTAAAGTTTGCTATTATTTGAAACGAGGAATAAAAAAAATATAATGGCTCTTCCCTTGCTGTTAACAAGCAGTATAAATAATAATATAAATAATAATAACTTAGTTTTTTTAAGAAAATAAAATCCAATCGTGTAACAAAATGTCCGTCGATTTTGCCTTGAGATTTAACTTCAGAATAAAAATTCTTCCATTAAAAGGAAGGAGGGAGAAAATGCCTTATAGTCCAAGGAAGTAAAAATTTTAAAGTTTGCTATTATTTTAAACGAGGAATAAAAATATATAATGGCTCTTCCCTTGCTGTTAATAAGCAGTATAAATAATAATATAAATAATAATAACTTAGTTTTTTAAGAAAATAAAATCCCATCGTGTAACAAAATGTCCGTCGATTTTGCCTTGAGATTTAACTTAAGAATAAAATTTCTTCCATTAAAAGGAAGGAGGGAGAAAATACCTTATAGTCCAAGGAAATAAAAATTTTAAAGTTTGCTACTATTTGAAACGAGGAATAAAAAAAATATAATGGCTCTTCCCTTGCTGTTAACAAGCAGTATAAATAATAATATAAATAATAATAACTTAGTTTTTTTAAGAAAATAAAATCCAATCGTGTAACAAAATGTCCGTCGATTTTGCCTTGAGATTTAACTTCAGAATAAAATTTCTTCCATTAAAAGGAAGGAGGGACAAAATATCTTTATTCCAAGGAAGTAAAAATTTTAAAGTTTGCTATTATTTTAAACGAGGAATAAAGAAAAATATAATGGCTCTTACTTTGCTGTTAACAAGCAGTATAAATAATAATATAAATAATAATAACTTATGAATAATTCTTTTAAGAAAATAAAAATCAATCGTGTAACAAAATATCCGTCGATTCTGCTTTGAGATTTAACTTCAGAATAAAATTTCTTCCATTAAAACGAAAAAGGGAGGAAATACCTTATAGTCCAAGGAAGTAAAAATTTTAAAGTTTGCTATTATTTGAAACGAGGAATAAAAAAAATATAATGGCTCTTCCCTTGCTGTTAACAAGCAGTATAAATAATAATATAAATAATAATAACTTAGTTTTTTTAAGAAAATAAAATCCAATCGTGTAACAAAATGTCCGTCGATTTTGCCTTGAGATTTAACTTCAGAATAAAAATTCTTCCATTAAAAGGAAGGAGGGAGAAAATGCCTTATAGTCCAAGGAAGTAAAAATTTTAAAGTTTGCTATTATTTTAAACGAGGAATAAAAATATATAATGGCTCTTCCCTTGCTGTTAATAAGCAGTATAAATAATAATATAAATAATAATAACTTAGTTTTTTAAGAAAATAAAATCCCATCGTGTAACAAAATGTCCGTCGATTTTGCCTTGAGATTTAACTTCAGAATAAAATTTCTTCCATTAAAAGGAAGGAGGGAGAAAATACCTTATAGTCCAAGGAAGTAAAAATTTTAAAGTTTGCTATTATTTTAAACGAGGAATAAAGAAAAATATAATGGCTCTTACTTTGCTGTTAACAAGCAGTATAAATAATAATATAAATAATAATAACTTATGAATAATTCTTTTAAGAAAATAAAAATCAATCGTGTAACAAAATATCCGTCGATTCTGCTTTGAGATTTAACTTCAGAATAAAATTTCTTCCATTAAAACGAAAAAGGGAGAAATACCTTATAGTCCAAGGAAGTAAAAATTTTAAAGTTTGCTATTATTTGAAACGAGGAAGAAAAAAAATATAATGGCTCTTCCCTTGCTGTTAACAAGCAGTATAAATAATAATATAAATAATAATAACTTAGTTTTTTTAAGAAAATAAAATCCAATCGTGTAACAAAATGTCCGTCGATTTTGCCTTGAGATTTAACTTCAGAATAAAAATTCTTCCATTAAAAGGAAGGAGGGAGAAAATGCCTTATAGTCCAAGGAAGTAAAAATTTTAAAGTTTGCTATTATTTTAAACGAGGAATAAAAATATATAATGGCTCTTCCCTTGCTGTTAATAAGCAGTATAAATAATAATATAAATAATAATAACTTAGTTTTTTAAGAAAATAAAATCCCATCGTGTAACAAAATGTCCGTCGATTTTGCCTTGAGATTTAACTTAAGAATAAAATTTCTTCCATTAAAAGGAAGGAGGGAGAAAATACCTTATAGTCCAAGGAAATAAAAATTTTAAAGTTTGCTACTATTTGAAACGAGGAATAAAAAAAATATAATGGCTCTTCCCTTGCTGTTAACAAGCAGTATAAATAATAATATAAATAATAATAACTTAGTTTTTTTAAGAAAATAAAATCCAATCGTGTAACAAAATGTCCGTCGATTTTGCCTTGAGATTTAACTTCAGAATAAAATTTCTTCCATTAAAAGGAAGGAGGGACAAAATATCTTTATTCCAAGGAAGTAAAAATTTTAAAGTTTGCTATTATTTTAAACGAGGAATAAAGAAAAATATAATGGCTCTTACTTTGCTGTTAACAAGCAGTATAAATAATAATATAAATAATAATAACTTATGAATAATTCTTTTAAGAAAATAAAAATCAATCGTGTAACAAAATATCCGTCGATTCTGCTTTGAGATTTAACTTCAGAATAAAATTTCTTCCATTAAAACGAAAAAGGGAGGAAATACCTTATAGTCCAAGGAAGTAAAAATTTTAAAGTTTGCTATTATTTGAAACGAGGAATAAAAAAAAATATAATGGCTCTTCCCTTGCTGTTAACAAGCAGTATAAATAATAATATAAATAATAATAACTTAGTTTTTTTAAGAAAATAAAATCCAATCGTGTAACAAAATGTCCGTCGATTTTGCCTTGAGATTTAACTTCAGAATAAAAATTCTTCCATTAAAAGGAAGGAGGGAGAAAATGCCTTATAGTCCAAGGAAGTAAAAATTTTAAAGTTTGCTATTATTTTAAACGAGGAATAAAAATATATAATGGCTCTTCCCTTGCTGTTAATAAGCAGTATAAATAATAATATAAATAATAATAACTTAGTTTTTTAAGAAAATAAAATCCCATCGTGTAACAAAATGTCCGTCGATTTTGCCTTGAGATTTAACTTCAGAATAAAATTTCTTCCATTAAAAGGAAGGAGGGAGAAAATACCTTATAGTCCAAGGAAATAAAAATTTTAAAGTTTGCTATTATTTTAAACGAGGAATAAAAAAAATATAATGGCTCTTCCCTTGCTGTTAACAAGCAGTATAAATAATAATATAAATAATAATAACTTAGTTTCTTTAAGAAAATAAAATCCAATCGTGTAACAAAATGTCCGTCGATTTTGCCTTGAGATTTAACTTCAGAATAAAATTTCTTCCATTAAAAGGAAGGAGGGAGAAAATACCTTATAGTCCAAGGAAGTAAAAATTTTAAAGTTTGCTATTATTTTAAACGAGGAATAAAAAAATATAATTTCTCTTCCCTTGCTGTTAACAAGCAGTATAAATAATAATATAAATAATAATAACTTAGTTTTTTAAGAAAATAAAATCCCATCGTGTAACAAAATGTCCGTCGATTTTGCCTTGAGATTTAACTTCAGAGTAAAATTTCTTCCATTAAAAGGAAGGAGGGAGAAAATACCTTATAGTCCAAGGAAGTAAAAATTTTGAAGTTTGCTATTATTTTAAACGAGGAATAAAAAAATATAATGGCTCTTCCCTTCCTGTTAACAAGCAGTATATATAATAATATAAATAATAATAACTTAGTTTTTTTAAGAAAATAAAATCCAATCGTGTAACAAAATGTCCGTCGATTTTGCCTTGAGATTTAACTTCAGAATAAAATTTCTTCCATTAAAAGGAAGGAGGGAGAAAATATCTTATAGTCCAAGGAAGTAAAAATTTTAAAGTTTGCTATTATTTTAAACGAGGAATAAAGAAAAATATAATGGCTCTTACTTTGCTGTTAACAAGCAGTATAAATAATAATATAAATAATAATAACTTATGAATAATTCTTTTAAGAAAATAAAAATCAATCGTGTAACAAAATATCCGTCGATTCTGCTTTGAGATTTAACTTCAGAATAAAATTTCTTCCATTAAAACGAAAAAGGGAGAAATACCTTATAGTCCAAGGAAGTAAAAATTTTAAAGTTTGCTATTATTTGAAACGAGGAATAAAAAAAATATAATGGCTCTTCCCTTGCTGTTAACAAGCAGTATAAATAATAATATAAATAATAATAACTTAGTTTTTTTAAGAAAATAAAATCCAATCGTGTAACAAAATGTCCGTCGATTTTGCCTTGAGATTTAACTTCAGAATAAAAATTCTTCCATTAAAAGGAAGGAGGGAGAAAATGCCTTATAGTCCAAGGAAGTAAAAATTTTAAAGTTTGCTATTATTTTAAACGAGGAATAAAAATATATAATGGCTCTTCCCTTGCTGTTAATAAGCAGTATAAATAATAATATAAATAATAATAACTTAGTTTTTTAAGAAAATAAAATCCCATCGTGTAACAAAATGTCCGTCGATTTTGCCTTGAGATTTAACTTCAGAATAAAATTTCTTCCATTAAAAGGGAGGAGGGAGAAAATACCTTATAGTCCAAGGAAATAAAAATTTTAAAGTTTGCTATTATTTTAAACGAGGAAAAAAAAATATAATGGCTCTTCCCTTGCTGTTAACAAGCAGTATAAATAATAATATAAATAATAATAACTTAGTTTTTTTAAGAAAATAAAATCCAATCGTGTAACAAAATGTCCGTCGATTTTGCCTTGAGATTTAACTTCAGAATAAAATTTCTTCCATTAAAAGGAAGGAGGGAGAAAATACCTTATAGTCCAAGGAAGTAAAAATTTTAAAGTTTGCTATTATTTTAAACGAGGAATAAAAAAATATAATTTCTCTTCCCTTGCTGTTAACAAGCAGTATAAATAATAATATAAATAATAATAACTTAGTTTTTTAAGAAAATAAAATCCCATCGTGTAACAAAATGTCCGTCGATTTTGCCTTGAGATTTAACTTCAGAATAAAATTTCTTCCATTAAAAGGAAGGAGGGAGAAAATATCTTATAGTCCAAGGAAGTAAAAATCTTAAAGTTTGCTATTATTTTAAACGAGGAATAAAAAAAATATAATGGCTCTTCCCTTGCTGTTAACAAACAGTATAAATAATAATAACTTAGTTTTTTTAAGAAAATAAAATCCAATCGTGTAACAAAATGTCCGTCGATTTTGCCTTGAGATTTAACTTCAGAATAAAATTTCTTCCATTAAAAGGAAGGAGGGAGAAAATACCTTATAGTCCAAGGAAGTAAAAATTTTAAAGTTTGCTATTATTTTAAACGAGGAATAAAAAAATATAATTTCTCTTCCCTTGCTGTTAACAAGCAGTATAAATAATAATATAAATAATAATAACTTAGTTTTTTAAGAAAATAAAATCCCATCGTGTAACAAAATGTCCGTCGATTTTGCCTTGAGATTTAACTTCAGAATAAAATTTCTTCCATTAAAAGGAAGGAGGGAGAAAATATCTTATAGTCCAAGGAAGTAAAAATTTTAAAGTTTGCTATTATTTTAAACGAGGAATATAAAAAATATAATGGCTCTTCCCTTGCTGTTAACAAACAGTATAAATAATAATATAAATAATAATAACTTAGTTTTTTTAAGAAAATAAAATCCAATCGTGTAACAAAATGTCCGTCGATTTTGCCTTGAGATTTAACTTCAGAATAAAATTTCTTCCATTAAAAGGAAGGAGGGAGAAAATACCTTATAGTCCAAGGAAGTAAAAATTTTAAAGTTTGCTATTATTTTAAACGAGGAATAAAAAAATATAATTTCTCTTCCCTTGCTGTTAACAAGCAGTATAAATAATAATATAAATAATAATAACTTAGTTTTTTAAGAAAATAAAATCCCATCGTGTAACAAAATGTCCGTCGATTTTGCCTTGAGATTTAACTTCAGAATAAAATTTCTTCCATTAAAAGGAAGGAGGGAGAAAATATCTTATAGTCCAAGGAAGTAAAAATTTTAAAGTTTGCTATTATTTTAAACGAGGAATAAAAAAAATATAATGGCTCTTCCCTTGCTGTTAACAAACAGTATAAATAATATAAATAATAATAACTTAGTTTTTTAAGAAAATAAAATCCCATCGTGTAACAAAATGTCCGTCGATTTTGCCTTGAGATTTAACTTCAGAATAAAATTTCTTCCATTAAAAGGAAGGAGGGAGAAAATACCTTATAGTCCAAGGAAATAAAAATTTTAAAGTTTGCTATTATTTGAAACGAGGAATAAAAAAAATATAATGGCTCTTCCCTTGCTGTTAACAAGCAGTATAAATAATAATATAAATAATAATAACTTAGTTTTTTTAAGAAAATAAAATCCAATCGTGTAACAAAATGTCCGTCGATTTTGCCTTGAGATTTAACTTCAGAATAAAATTTCTTCCATTAAAAGGAAGGAGGGAGAAAATATCTTATAGTCCAAGGAAGTAAAAATTTTAAAGTTTGCTATTATTTTAAACGAGGAATAAAGAAAAATATAATGGCTCTTACTTTGCTGTTAACAAGCAGTATAAATAATAATATAAATAATAATAACTTATGAATAATTCTTTTAAGAAAATAAAAATCAATCGGGTAACAAAATATCCGTCGATTCTGCTTTGAGATTTAACTTCAGAATAAAATTTCTTCCATTAAAACGAAAAAGGGAGGAAATACCTTATAGTCCAAGGAAGTAAAAATTTTAAAGTTTGCTATTATTTGAAACGAGGAATAAAAAAAAATATAATGGCTCTTCCCTTGCTGTTAACAAGCAGTATAAATAATAATATAAATAATAATAACTTAGTTTTTTTAAGAAAATAAAATCCAATCGTGTAACAAAATGTCCGTCGATTTTGCCTTGAGATTTAACTTCAGAATAAAAATTCTTCCATTAAAAGGAAGGAGGGAGAAAATGCCTTATAGTCCAAGGAAGTAAAAATTTTAAAGTTTGCTATTATTTTAAACGAGGAATAAAAATATATAATGGCTCTTACCTTGCTGTTAATAAGCAGTATAAATAATAATATAAATAATAATAACTTAGTTTTTTAAGAAAATAAAATCTCATCGTGTAACAAAATGTCCGTCGATTTTGCCTTGAGATTTAACTTCAGAATAAAATTTCTTCCATTAAAAGGAAGGAGGGAGAAAGTACCTTATAGTCCAAGGAAATAAAAATTTTAAAGTTTGCTATTATTTTAAACGAGGAATAAAAAAAATATAATGGCTCTTCCCTTGCTGTTAACAAGCAGTATAAATAATAATATAAATAATAATAACTTAGTTTCTTTAAGAAAATAAAATCCAATCGTGTAACAAAATGTCCGTCGATTTTGCCTTGAGATTTAACTTCAGAATAAAATTTCTTCCATTAAAAGGAAGGAGGGAGAAAATACCTTATAGTCCAAGGAAGTAAAAATTTTAAAGTTTGCTATTATTTTAAACGAGGAATAAAAAAATATAATTTCTCTTCCCTTGCTGTTAACAAGCAGTATAAATAATAATATAAATAATAATAACTTAGTTTTTTAAGAAAATAAAATCCCATCGTGTAACAAAATGTCCGTCGATTTTGCCTTGAGATTTAACTTCAGAGTAAAATTTCTTCCATTAAAAGGAAGGAGGGAGAAAATACCTTATAGTCCAAGGAAGTAAAAATTTTAAAGTTTGCTATTATTTTAAACGAGGAATAAAGAAAAATATAATGGCTCTTACTTTGCTGTTAACAAGCAGTATAAATAATAATATAAATAATAATAACTTATGAATAATTCTTTTAAGAAAATAAAAATCAATCGTGTAACAAAATATCCGTCGATTCTGCTTTGAGATTTAACTTCAGAATAAAATTTCTTCCATTAAAACGAAAAAGGGAGAAATACCTTATAGTCCAAGGAAGTAAAAATTTAAAATTTGCTATTATTTGAAACGAGGAATAAAAAAAATATAATGGCTCTTCCCTTGCTGTTAACAAGAGTATAAATAATAATATAAATAATAATAACTTAGTTTTTTTAAGAAAATAAAATCCAATCGTGTAACAAAATGTCCGTCGATTTTGCCTTGAGATTTAACTTCAGAATAAAAATTCTTCCATTAAAAGGAAGGAGGGAGAAAATGCCTTATAGTCCAAGGAAGTAAAAATTTTAAAGTTTGCTATTATTTTAAACGAGGAATAAAAATATATAATGGCTCTTCCCTTGCTGTTAATAAGCAGTATAAATAATAATATAAATAATAATAACTTAGTTTTTTAAGAAAATAAAATCCCATCGTGTAACAAAATGTCCGTCGATTTTGCCTTGAGATTTAACTTCAGAATAAAATTTCTTCCATTAAAAGGAAGGAGGGAGAAAATACCTTATAGTCCAAGGAAATAAAAATTTTAAAGTTTGCTATTATTTTAAACGAGGAATAAAAAAATATAATTTCTCTTCCCTTGCTGTTAACAAGCAGTATAAATAATAATATAAATAATAATAACTTAGTTTTTTAAGAAAATAAAATCCCATGGTGTAACAAAATGTCCGTCGATTTTGCCTTGAGATTTAACTTCAGAATAAAATTTCTTCCATTAAAAGGAAGGAGGGAGAAAATGCCTTATAGTCCAAGGAAGTAAAAATTTTAAAGTTTGCTATTATTTTAAACGAGGAATAAAAAAATATAATTTCTCTTCCCTTGCTGTTAACAAGCAGTATAAATAATAATATAAATAATAATAACTTAGTTTTTTAAGAAAATAAAATCCCATCGTGTAACAAAATGTCCGTCGATTTTGCCTTGAGATTTAACTTCAGAGTAAAATTTCTTCCATTAAAAGGAAGGAGGGAGAAAATACCTTATAGTCCAAGGAAGTAAAAATTTTAAAGTTTGCTATTATTTTAAACGAGGAATAAAAAAATATAATGGCTCTTCCCTTCCTGTTAACAAGCAGTATATATAATAATATAAATAATAATAACTTAGTTTTTTTAAGAAAATAAAATCCAATCGTGTAACAAAATGTCCGTCGATTTTGCCTTGAGATTTAACTTCAGAATAAAATTTCTTCCATTAAAAGGAAGGAGGGAGAAAATATCTTATAGTCCAAGGAAGTAAAAATTTTAAAGTTTGCTATTATTTTAAACGAGGAATAAAGAAAAATATAATGGCTCTTACTTTGCTGTTAACAAGCAGTATAAATAATAATATAAATAATAATAACTTATGAATAATTCTTTTAAGAAAATAAAAATCAATCGTGTAACAAAATATCCGTCGATTCTGCTTTGAGATTTAACTTCAGAATAAAATTTCTTCCATTAAAACGAAAAAGGGAGAAATACCTTATAGTCCAAGGAAGTAAAAATTTTAAAGTTTGCTATTATTTGAAACGAGGAATAAAAAAAATATAATGGCTCTTCCCATGCTGTTAACAAGCAGTATAAATAATAATATAAATAATAATAACTTAGTTTTTTTAAGAAAATAAAATCCAATCGTGTAACAAAATGTCCGTCGATTTTGCCTTGAGATTTAACTTCAGAATAAAAATTCTTCCATTAAAAGGAAGGAGGGAGAAAATGCCTTATAGTCCAAGGAAGTAAAAATTTTAAAGTTTGCTATTATTTTAAACGAGGAATAAAAATATATAATGGCTCGTCCCTTGCTGTTAATAAGCAGTATAAATAATAATATAAATAATAATAACTTAGTTTTTTAAGAAAATAAAATCCCATCGTGTAATAAAATGTCCGTCGATTTTGCCTTGAGATTTAACTTCAGAATAAAATTTCTCCCATTAAAAGGGAGGAGGGAGAAAATACCTTATAGTCCAAGGAAATAAAAATTTTAAAGTTTGCTATTATTTTAAACGAGGAAAAAAAAATATAATGGCTCTTCCCTTGCTGTTAACAAGCAGTATAAATAATAATATAAATAATAATAACTTAGTTTTTTTAAGAAAATAAAATCCAATCGTGTAACAAAATGTCCGTCGATTTTGCCTTGAGATTTAACTTCAGAATAAAAATTCTTCCATTAAAAGGAAGGAGGGAGAAAATGCCTTATAGTCCAAGGAAGTAAAAATTTTAAAGTTTGCTATTATTTTAAACGAGGAATAAAAATATATAATGGCTCTTCCCTTGCTGTTAATAAGCAGTATAAATAATAATATAAATAATAATAACTTAGTTTTTTAAGAAAATAAAATCCCATCGTGTATCAAAATGTCCGTCGATTTTGCCTTGAGATTTAACTTCAGAATAAAATTTCTTCCATTAAAAGGAAGGAGGGAGAAAATACCTTATAGTCCAAGGAAATAAAAATTTTAAAGTTTGCTATTATTTTAAACGAGGAATAAAAAAAATATAATGGCTCTTCCCTTGCTGTTAACAAGCAGTATAAATAATAATATAAATAATAATAACTTAGTTTCTTTAAGAAAATAAAATCCAATCGTGTAACAAAATGTCCGTCGATTTTGCCTTGAGATTTAACTTCAGAAGAAAATTTCTTCCATTAAAAGGAAGGAGGGAGAAAATACCTTATAGTCCAAGGAAGTAAAAATTTTAAAGTTTGCTATTATTTTAAACGAGGAATAAAAAAATATAATTTCTCTTCCCTTGCTCTTAACAAGCAGTATAAATAATAATATAAATAATAATAACTTAGTTTTTTAAGAAAATAAAATCCCATCGTGTAACAAAATGTCCGTCGATTTTGCCTTGAGATTTAACTTCAGAATAAAATTTCTTCCATTAAAAGGAAGGAGGGAGAAAATATCTTATAGTCCAAGGAAGTAAAAATTTTAAAGTTTGCTATTATTTTAAACGAGGAATATAAAAAATATAATGGCTCTTCCCTTGCTGTTAACAAACAGTATAAATAATAATATAAATAATAATAACTTAGTTTTTTTAAGAAAATAAAATCCAATCGTGTAACAAAATGTCCGTCGATTTTGCCTTGAGATTTAACTTCAGAATAAAATTTCTTCCATTAAAAGGAAGGAGGGAGAAAATACCTTATAGTCCAAGGAAGTAAAAATTTTAAAGTTTGCTATTATTTTAAACGAGGAATAAAAAAATATAATTTCTCTTCCCTTGCTGTTAACAAGCAGTATAAATAATAATATAAATAATAATAACTTAGTTTTTTAAGAAAATAAAATCCCATCGTGTAACAAAATGTCCGTCGATTTTGCCTTGAGATTTAACTTCAGAATAAAATTTCTTCCATTAAAAGGAAGGAGGGAGAAAATATCTTATAGTCCAAGGAAGTAAAAATTTTAAAGTTTGCTATTATTTTAAACGAGGAATAAAAAAAATATAATGGCTCTTCCCTTGCTGTTAACAAACAGTATAAATAATAATATAAATAATAATAACTTAGTTTTTTAAGAAAATAAAATCCCATCGTGTAACAAAATGTCCGTCGATTTTGCCTTGAGATTTAACTTCAGAATAAAATTTCTTCCATTAAAAGGAAGGAGGGAGAAAATACCTTATAGTCCAAGGAAATAAAAATTTTAAAGTTTGCTATTATTTGAAACGAGGAATAAAAAAAATATAATGGCTCTTCCCTTGCTGTTAACAAGCAGTATAAATAATAATATAAATAATAATAACTTAGTTTTTTTAAGAAAATAAAATCCAATCGTGTAACAAAATGTCCGTCGATTTTGCCTTCAGATTTAACTTCAGAATAAAATTTCTTCCATTAAAAGGAAGGAGGGAGAAAATATCTTATAGTCCAAGGAAGTAAAAATTTTAAAGTTTGCTATTATTTTAAACGAGGAATAAAGAAAAATATAATGGCTCTTACTTTGCTGTTAACAAGCAGTATAAATAATAATATAAATAATAATAACTTATGAATAATTCTTTTAAGAAAATAAAAATCAATCGGGTAACAAAATATCCGTCGATTCTGCTTTGAGATTTAACTTCAGAATAAAATTTCTTCCATTAAAACGAAAAAGGGAGGAAATACCTTATAGTCCAAGGAAGTAAAAATTTTAAAGTTTGCTATTATTTGAAACGAGGAATAAAAAAAATATAATGGCTCTTCCCTTGCTGTTAACAAGCAGTATAAATAATAATATAAATAATAATAACTTAGTTTTTTTAAGAAAATAAAATCCAATCGTGTAACAAAATGTCCGTCGATTTTGCCTTGAGATTTAACTTCAGAATAAAAATTCTTCCATTAAAAGGAAGGAGGGAGAAAATGCCTTATAGTCCAAGGAAGTAAAAATTTTAAAGTTTGCTATTATTTTAAACGAGGAATAAAAATATATAATGGCTCTTCCCTTGCTGTTAATAAGCAGTATAAATAATAATATAAATAATAATAACTTAGTTTTTTAAGAAAATAAAATCCCATCGTGTAACAAAATGTCCGTCGATTTTGCCTTGAGATTTAACTTCAGAATAAAATTTCTTCCATTAAAAGGAAGGAGGGAGAAAATACCTTATAGTCCAAGGAAATGAAAATTTTAAAGTTTGCTATTATTTTAAACGAGGAATAAAAAAAATATAATGGCTCTTCCCTTGCTGTTAACAAGCAGTATAAATAATAATATAAATAATAATAACTTAGTTTCTTTAAGAAAATAAAATCCAATCGTGTAACAAAATGTCCGTCGATTTTGCCTTGAGATTTAACTTCAGAATAAAATTTCTTCCATTAAAAGGAAGGAGGGAGAAAATACCTTATAGTCCAAGGAAGTAAAAATTTTAAAGTTTGCTATTATTTTAAACGAGGAATAAAAAAATATAATTTCTCTTCCCTTGCTGTTAACAAGCAGTATAAATAATAATATAAATAATAATAACTTAGTTTTTTAAGAAAATAAAATCCCATCGTGTAACAAAATGTCCGTCGATTTTGCCTTGAGATTTAACTTCAGAGTAAAATTTCTTCCATTAAAAGGAAGGAGGGAGAAAATACCTTATAGTCCAAGGAAGTAAAAATTTTAAAGTTTGCTATTATTTTAAACGAGGAATAAAGAAAAATATAATGGCTCTTACTTTGCTGTTAACAAGCAGTATAAATAATAATATAAATAATAATAACTTATGAATAATTCTTTTAAGAAAATAAAAATCAATCGTGTAACAAAATATCCGTCGATTCTGCTTTGAGATTTAACTTCAGAATAAAATTTCTTCCATTAAAACTAAAAAGGGAGAAACACCTTATAGTCCAAGGAAGTAAAAATTTAAAATTTGCTATTATTTGAAACGAGGAATAAAAAAAATATAATGGCTCTTCCCTTGCTGTTAACAAGAGTATAAATAATAATATAAATAATAATAACTTAGTTTTTTTAAGAAAATAAAATCCAATCGTGTAACAAAATGTCCGTCGATTTTGCCTTGAGATTTAACTTCAGAATAAAAATTCTTCCATTAAAAGGAAGGAGGGAGAAAATGCCTTATAGTCCAAGGAAGTAAAAATTTTAAAGTTTGCTATTATTTTAAACGAGGAATAAAAATATATAATGGCTCTTCCCTTGCTGTTAATAAGCAGTATAAATAATAATATAAATAATAATAACTTAGTTTTTTAAGAAAATAAAATCCCATCGTGTAACAAAATGTCCGTCGATTTTGCCTCGAGATTTAACTTCAGAATAAAATTTCTTCCATTAAAAGGGAGGAGGGAGAAAATACCTTATAGTCCAAGGAAATAAAAATTTTAAAGTTTGCTATTATTTTAAACGAGGAATAAAAAAAATATAATGGCTCTTCCCTTGCTGTTAACAAGCAGTATAAATAATAATATAAATAATAATAACTTAGTTTTTTTAAGAAAATAAAATCCAATCGTGTAACAAAATGTCCGTCGATTTTGCCTTGAGATTTAACTTCAGAATAAAATTTCTTCCATTAAAAGGAAGGAGGGAGAAAATACCTTATAGTCCAAGGAAGTAAAAATTTTAAAGTTTGGTATTATTTTAAACGAGGAATAAAAAAATATAATTTCTCTTCCCTTGCTGTTAACAAGCAGTATAAATAATAATATAAATAATAATAACTTAGTTTTTTAAGAAAATAAAATCCCATCGTGTAACAAAATGTCCGTCGATTTTGCCTTGAGATTTAACTTCAGAATAAAATTTCTTCCATTAAAAGGAAGGAGGGAGAAAATGCCTTATAGTCCAAGGAAGTAAAAATTTTAAAGTTTGCTAGTATTTTAAACGAGGAATAAAAAAATATAATTTCTCTTCCCTTGCTGTTAACAAGCAGTATAAATAATAATATAAATAATAATAACTTAGTTTTTTAAGAAAATAAAATCCCATCGTGTAACAAAATGTCCGTCGAATTTGCCTTGAGATTTAACTTCAGAGTAAAATTTCTTCCATTAAAAGGAAGGAGGGAGAAAATACCTTATAGTCCAAGGAAGTAAAAATTTTAAAGTTTGCTATTATTTTAAACGAGGAATAAAAAATATAATGGCTCTTCCCTTCCTGTTAACAAGCAGTATATATAATAATATAAATAATAATAACTTAGTTTTCTTAAGAAAATAAAATCCAATCGTGTAACAAAATGTCCGTCGATTTTGTTTTGAGATTTAACTTCAGAATAAAATTTCTTCCATTAAAAGGAAGGAGGGAGAAAATATCTTATAGTCCAAGGAAGTAAAAATTTTAAAGTTTGCTATTATTTTAAACGAGGAATAAAGAAAAATATAATGGCTCTTACTTTGCTGTTAACAAGCAGTATAAATAATAATATAAATAATAATAACTTATGAATAATTCTTTTAAGAAAATAAAAATCAATCGTGTAACAAAATATCCGTCGATTCTGCTTTGAGATTTAACTTCAGAATAAAATTTCTTCCATTAAAACGAAAAAGGGAGAAATACCTTATAGTCCAAGGAAGTAAAAATTTTAAAGTTTGCTATTATTTGAAACGAGGAATAAAAAAAATATAATGGCTCTTCCCTTGCTGTTAACAAGCAGTATAAATAATAATATAAATAATAATAACTTAGTTTTTTTAAGAAAATAAAATCCAATCGTGTAACAAAATGTCCGTCAATTTTGCCTTGAGATTTAACTTCGGAATAAAATTTCTTCCATTAAAAGGAAGGAGGGAGAAAATGCCTTATAGTCCAAGGAAGTAAAAATTTTAAAGTTTGCTATTATTTTAAACGAGGAATAAAAATATATAATGGCTCTTCCCTTGCTGTTAATAAGCAGTATAAATAATAATATAAATAATAATAACTTAGTTTTTTAAGAAAATAAAATCCCATCGTGTAACAAAATGTCCGTCGATTTTGCCTTGAGATTTAACTTCAGAATAAAATTTCTTCCATTAAAAGGGAGGAGGGAGAAAATACCTTATAGTCCAAGGAAATAAAAATTTTAAAGTTTGCTATTTTTTTAAACGAGGAATAAAAAAAATATAATGGCTCTTCCCTTGCTGTTAACAAGCAGTATAAATAATAATATAAATAATAATAACTTAGTTTTTTTAAGAAAATAAAATCCAATCGTGTAAGAAAATGTCCGTCGATTTTGCCTTGAGATTTAACTTCAGAATAAAATTTCTTCCATTAAAAGGAAGGAGGGAGAAAATACCTTATAGTCCAAGGAAGTAAAAATTTTAAAGTTTGCTATTATTTTAAACGAGGAATAAAAAAATATAATTTCTCTTCCCTTGCTGTTAACAAGCAGTATAAATAATAATATAAATAATAATAACTTAGTTTTTTAAGAAAATAAAATCCCATCGTGTAACAAAATGTCCGTCGATTTTGCCTTGAGATTTAACTTCAGAATAAAATTTCTTCCATTAAAAGGAAGGAGGGAGAAAATACCTTATAGTCCAAGGAAGTAAAAATTTTAAAGTTTGCTATTATTTTAAACGAGGAATAAAAAATATAATTTCTCTTCCCTTGCTGTTAACAAGCAGTATAAATAATAATATAAATGATAATAACTTAGTTTTTTAAGAAAATAAAATCCCATCGTGTAACAAAATGTCCGTCGATTTTGCCTTGAGATTTAACTTCAGAATAAAATTTCTTCCATTAAAAGGAATGAGGCAGAAAATATCTTATAGTCCAAGGAAGTAAAAATTTTAAAGTTTGCTATTATTTTAAACGAGGAATAAAAAAATATAATTTCTCTTCCCTTGCTGTTAACAAGCAGTATAAATAATAATATAAATAATAATAACTTAGTTTTTTAAGAAAATAAAATCCCATCGTGTAACAAAATGTCCGTCGATTTTGCCTTGAGATTTAACTTCAGAATAAAATTTCTTCCATTAAAAGGAAGGAGGGAGAAAATACCTTATAGTCCAAGGAAGTAAAAATTTTAAAGTTTGCTATTATTTTAAACGAGGAATAAAAAAATATAATTTCTCTTCCCTTGCTGTTAACAAGCAGTATAAATAATAATATAAATGATAATAACTTAGTTTTTTAAGAAAATAAAATCCCATCGTGTAACAAAATGTCCGTCGATTTTGCCTTGAGATTTAACTTCAGAATAAAATTTCTTCCATTAAAAGGAAGGAGGCAGAAAATATCTTATAGTCCAAGGAAGTAAAAATTTTAAAGTTTGCTATTATTTTAAACGAGGAATAAAAAAAATATAATGGCTCTTCCCTTGCTGTTAACAAACAGTATAAATAATAATATAAATAATAATAACTTAGTTTTTTTAAGAAAATAAAATCCAATCGTGTAACAAAATGTCCGTCGATTTTGCCTTGAGATTTAACTTCAGAATAAAATTTCTTCCATTAAAAGGAAGGAGGGAGAAAATACCTTATAGTCCAAGGAAGTAAAAATTTTAAAGTTTGCTATTATTTTAAACGAGGAATAAAAAAAATATAATGGCTCTTCCCTTGCTGTTAACAAGCAGTATAAATAATAATATAAATAATAATAACTTAGTTTTTTAAGAAAATAAAATCCCATCGTGTAACAAAATGTCCGTCGATTTTGCCTTGAGATTTAACTTCAGAATAAAATTTCTTCCATTAAAAGGAAGGAGGGAGAAAATATCTTATAGTCCAAGGAAGTAAAAATTTTAAAGTTTGCTATTATTTTAAACGAGGAATAAAAAAAATATAATGGCTCTTCCCTTGCTGTTAACAAACAGTATAAATAATAATATAAATAATAATAACTTAGTTTTTTAAGAAAATAAAATCCAATCGTGTAACAAAATGTCCGTCGATTTTGCCTTGAGATTTAACTTCAGAATAAAATTTCTTCCATTAAAAGGAAGGAGGGAGAAAATATCTTATAGTCCAAGGAAGTAAAAATTTTAAAGTTTGCTATTATTTTAAACGAGGAATAAAGAAAAATATAATGGCTCTTACTTTGCTGTTAACAAGCAGTATAAATAATAATATAAATAATAATAACTTATGAATAATTCTTTTAAGAAAATAAAAATCAATCGGGTAACAAAATATCCGTCGATTCTGCTTTGAGATTTAACTTCAGAATAAAATTTCTTCCATTAAAACGAAAAAGGGAGGAAATACGTTATAGTCCAAGGAAGTAAAAATTTTAAAGTTTGCTATTATTTGAAACGAGGAATAAAAAAAATATAATGGCTCTTCCCTTGCTGTTAACAAGCAGTATAAATAATAATATAAATAATAATAACTTAGTTTTTTTAAGAAAATAAAATCCAATCGTGTAACAAAATGTCCGTCGATTTTGCCTTGAGATTTAACTTCAGAATAAAAATTCTTCCATTAAAAGGAAGGAGGGAGAAAATGCCTTATAGTCCAAGGAAGTAAAAATTTTAAAGTTTGCTATTATTTTAAACGAGGAATAAAAATATATAATGGCTCTTCCCTTGCTGTTAATAAGCAGTATAAATAATAATATAAATAATAATAACTTAGTTTCTTTAAGAAAATAAAATCCAATCGTGTAACAAAATGTCCGTCGATTTTGCCTTGAGATTTAACTTCAGAATAAAATTTCTTCCATTAAAAGGAAGGAGGGAGAAAATATCTTATAGTCCAAGGAAGTAAAAATCTTAAAGTTTGCTATTATTTTAAACGAGGAATAAAAAAATATAATTTCTCTTCCCTTGCTGTTAACAAGCAGTATAAATAATAATATAAATGATAATAACTTAGTTTTTTAAGAAAATAAAATCCCATCGTGTAACAAAATGTCCGTCGATTTTGCCTTGAGATTTAACTTCAGAATAAAATTTCTTCCATTAAAAGGAAGGAGGCAGAAAATATCTTATAGTCCAAGGAAGTAAAAATTTTAAAGTTTGCTATTATTTTAAACGAGGAATAAAAAAAATATAATGGATCTTCCCTTGCTGTTAACAAACAGTATAAATAATAATATAAATAATAATAACTTAGTTTTTTTAAGAAAATAAAATCCAATCGTGTAACAAAATGTCCGTCGATTTTGCCTTGAGATTTAACTTCAGAATAAAATTTCTTCCATTAAAAGGAAGGAGGGAGAAAATACCTTATAGTCCAAGGAAGTAAAAATTTTAAAGTTTGCTATTATTTTAAACGAGGAATAAAAAAAATATAATGGCTCTTCCCTTGCTGTTAACAAGCAGTATAAATAATAATATAAATAATAATAACTTAGTTTTTTAAGAAAATAAAATCCCATCGTGTAACAAAATGTCCGTCGATTTTGCCTTGAGATTTAACTTCAGAATAAAATTTCTTCCATTAAAAGGAAGGAGGGAGAAAATATCTTATAGTCCAAGGAAGTAAAAATTTTAAAGTTTGCTATTATTTTAAACGAGGAATAAAAAAAATATAATGGCTCTTCCCTTGCTGTTAACAAACAGTATAAATAATAATATAAATAATAATAACTTAGTTTTTTAAGAAAATAAAATCCAATCGTGTAACAAAATGTCCGTCGATTTTGCCTTGAGATTTAACTTCAGAATAAAATTTCTTCCATTAAAAGGAAGGAGGGAGAAAATATCTTATAGTCCAAGGAAGTAAAAATTTTAAAGTTTGCTATTATTTTAAACGAGGAATAAAGAAAAATATAATGGCTCTTACTTTGCTGTTAACAAGCAGTATAAATAATAATATAAATAATAATAACTTATGAATAATTCTTTTAAGAAAATAAAAATCAATCGGGTAACAAAATATCCGTCGATTCTGCTTTGAGATTTAACTTCAGAATAAAATTTCTTCCATTAAAACGAAAAAGGGAGGAAATACGTTATAGTCCAAGGAAGTAAAAATTTTAAAGTTTGCTATTATTTGAAACGAGGAATAAAAAAAATATAATGGCTCTTCCCTTGCTGTTAACAAGCAGTATAAATAATAATATGAATAATAATAACTTAGTTTTTTTAAGAAAATAAAATCCAATCGTGTAACAAAATGTCCGTCGATTTTGCCTTGAGATTTAACTTCAGAATAAAAATTCTTCCATTAAAAGGAAGGAGGGAGAAAATGCCTTATAGTCCAAGGAAGTAAAAATTTTAAAGTTTGCTATTATTTTAAACGAGGAATAAAAATATATAATGGCTCTTCCCTTGCTGTTAATAAGCAGTATAAATAATAATATAAATAATAATAACTTAGTTTCTTTAAGAAAATAAAATCCAATCGTGTAACAAAATGTCCGTCGATTTTGCCTTGAGATTTAACTTCAGAATAAAATTTCTTCCATTAAAAGGAAGGAGGGAGAAAATATCTTATAGTCCAAGGAAGTAAAAATCTTAAAGTTTGCTATTATTTTAAACGAGGAATAAAAAAAATATAATGGCACTTCCCTTGCTGTTAAGAAACAGTATAAATAATAATAACTTAGTTTTTTTAAGAAAATAAAATCCAATCGTGTAACAAAATGTCCGTCGATTTTGCCTTGAGATTTAACTTCAGAATAAAATTTCTTCCATTAAAAGGAAGGAGGGAGAAAATACCTTATAGTCCAAGGAAGTAAAAATTTTAAAGTTTGCTATTATTTTAAACGAGGAATAAAAAAATATAATTTCTCTTCCCTTGCTGTTAACAAGCAGTATAAATAATAATATAAATAATAATAACTTATGAATAATTCTTTTAAGAAAATAAAAATCAATCGGGTAACAAAATATCCGTCGATTCTGCTTTGAGATTTAACTTCAGAATAAAATTTCTTCCATTAAAAGGAAGGAGGGAGAAAATACCTTATAGTCCAAGGAAGTAAAAATTTTAAAGTTTGCTATTATTTTAAACGAGGAATAAAAAAATATAATTTCTCTTCCCTTGCTGTTAACAAGCAGTATAAATAATAATATAAATAATAATAACTTAGTTTTTTAAGAAAATAAAATCCCATCGTGTAACAAAATGTCCGTCGATTTTGCCTTGAGATTTAACTTCAGAATAAAATTTCTTCCATTAAAAGGAAGGAGGGAGAAAATATCTTATAGTCCAAGGAAGTAAAAATTTTAAAGTTTGCTATTATTTTAAACGAGGAATAAAAAAAATATAATGGCTCTTCCCTTGCTGTTAACAAACAGTATAAATAATAATATAAATAATAATAACTTAGTTTTTTTAAGAAAATAAAATCCAATCGTGTAACAAAATGTCCGTCGATTTTGCCTTGAGATTTAACTTCAGAATAAAATTTCTTCCATTAAACAAAGGAGGGAGAAAATACCTTATAGTCCAAGGAAGTAAAAATTTTAAAGTTTGCTATTATTTTAAACGAGGAATAAAAAAATATAATTTCTCTTCCCTTGCTGTTAACAAGCAGTATAAATAATAATATAAATAATAATAACTTAGTTTTTTAAGAAAATAAAATCCCATCGTGTAACAAAATGTCCGTCGATTTTGCCTTGAGATTTAACTTCAGAATAAAATTTCTTCCATTAAAAGGAAGGAGGGAGAAAATATCTTATAGTCCAAGGAAGTAAAAATTTTAAAGTTTGCTATTATTTTAAACGAGGAATAAAAAAAATATAATGGCTCTTCCCTTGCTGTTAACAAACAGTATAAATAATAATATAAATAATAATAACTTAGTTTTTTAAGAAAATAAAATCCCATCGTGTAACAAAATGTCCGTCGATTTTGCCTTGAGATTTAACTTCAGAATAAAATTTCTTCCATTAAAAGGAAGGAGGGAGAAAATACCTTATAGTCCAAGGAAATAAAAATTTTAAAGTTTGCTATTATTTGAAACGAGGAATAAAAAAAATATAATGGCTCTTCCCTTGCTGTTAACAAGCAGTATAAATAATAATATAAATAATAATAACTTAGTTTCTTTAAGAAAATAAAATCCAATCGTGTAACAAAATGTCCGTCGATTTTGCCTTGAGATTTAACTTCAGAATAAAATTTCTTCCATTAAAAGGAAGGAGGGAGAAAATATCTTATAGTCCAAGGAAGTAAAAATTTTAAAGTTTGCTATTATTTTAAACGAGGAATAAAGAAAAATATAATGGCTCTTACTTTGCTGTTAACAAGCAGTATAAATAATAATATAAATAATAATAACTTATGAATAATTCTTTTAAGAAAATAAAAATCAATCGGGTAACAAAATATCCGTCGATTCTGCTTTGAGATTTAACTTCAGAATAAAATTTCTTCCATTAAAACGAAAAAGGGAGGAAATACCTTATAGTCCAAGGAAGTAAAAATTTTAAAGTTTGCTATTATTTGAAACGAGGAATAAAAAAAATATAATGGCTCTTCCCTTGCTGTTAACAAGCAGTATAAATAATAATATAAATAATAATAACTTAGTTTTTTTAAGAAAATAAAATCCAATCGTGTAACAAAATGTCCGTCGATTTTGCCTTGAGATTTAACTTCAGAATAAAAATTCTTCCATTAAAAGGAAGGAGGGAGAAAATGCCTTATAGTCCAAGGAAGTAAAAATTTTAAAGTTTGCTATTATTTTAAACGAGGAATAAAAATATATAATGGCTCTTCCCTTGCTGTTAATAAGCAGTATAAATAATAATATAAATAATAATAACTTAGTTTTTTAAGAAAATAAAATCCCATCGTGTAACAAAATGTCCGTCGATTTTGCCTTGAGATTTAACTTCAGAATAAAATTTCTTCCATTAAAAGGAAGGAGGGAGAAAATACCTTATAGTCCAAGGAAATAAAAATTTTAAAATTTGCTATTATTTTAAACGAGGAATAAAAAAAATATAATGGCTCTTCCCTTGCTGTTAACAAGCAGTATAAATAATAATATAAATAATAATAACTTAGTTTCTTTAAGAAAATAAAATCCAATCGTGTAACAAAATGTCCGTCGATTTTGCCTTGAGATTTAACTTCAGAATAAAATTTCTTCCATTAAAAGGAAGGAGGGAGAAAATACCTTATAGTCCAAGGAAGTAAAAATTTTAAAGTTTGCTATTATTTTAAACGAAGAATAAAAAAATATAATTTCTCTTCCCTTGCTGTTAACAAGCAGTATAAATAATAATATAAATAATAATAACTTAGTTTTTTTAAGAAAATAAAATCCAATCGTGTAACAAAATGTCCGTCGATTTTGCCTTGAGATTTAACTTCAGAATAAAAATTCTTCCATTAAAAGGAAGGAGGGAGAAAATGCCTTATAGTCCAAGGAAGTAAAAATTTTAAAGTTTGCTATTATTTTAAACGAGGAATAAAAATATATAATGGCTCTTCCCTTGCTGTTAATAAGCAGTATAAATAATAATATAAATAATAATAACTTAGTTTTTTAAGAAAATAAAATCCCATCGTGTAACAAAATGTCCGTCGATTTTGCCTTGAGATTTAACTTCAGAGTAAAATTTCTTCCATTAAAAGGAAGGAGGGAGAAAATACCTTATAGTCCAAGGAAGTAAAAATTTTAAAGTTTGCTATTATTTTAAACGAGGAATAAAAAAATATAATGGCTCTTCCCTTCGTGTTAACAAGCAGTATATATAATAATATAAATAATAATAACTTAGTTTTTTAAGAAAATAAAATCCCATCGTGTAACAAAATGTCCGTCGATTTTGCCTTGAGATTTAACTTCAGAATAAAATTTCTTCCATTAAAAGGAAGGAGGGAGAAAATATCTTATAGTCCAAGGAAGTAAAAATTTTAAAGTTTGCTATTATTTTAAACGAGGAATAAAGAAAAATATAATGGCTCTTACTTTGCTGTTAACAAGCAGTATAAATAATAATATAAATAATAATAACTTATGAATAATTCTTTTAAGAAAATAAAAATCAATCGTGTAACAAAATATCCGTCGATTCTGCTTTGAGATTTAACTTCAGAATAAAATTTCTTCCATTAAAACGAAAAAGGGAGAAATACCTTATAGTCCAAGGAAGTAAAAATTTTAAAGTTTGCTATTATTTGAAACGAGGAATAAAAAAAATATAATGGCTCTTCCCTTGCTGTTAACAAGCAGTATAAATAATAATATAAATAATAATAACTTAGTTTTTTTAAGAAAATAAAATCCAATCGTGTAACAAAATGTCCGTCGATTTTGCCTTGAGATTTAACTTCAGAATAAAAATTCTTCCATTAAAAGGAAGGAGGGAGAAAATGCCTTATAGTCCAAGTAAGTAAAAATTTTTAAGTTTGCTATTATTTTAAACGAGGAATAAAAATATATAATGGCTCTTCCCTTGCTGTTAATAAGCAGTATAAATAATAATATAAATAATAATAACTTAGTTTTTTAAGAAAATAAAATCCCATCGTGTAACAAAATGTCCGTCGATTTTGCCTTGAGATTTAACTTCAGAATAAAATTTCTTCCATTAAAAGGGAGGAGGGAGAAAATACCTTATAGTCCAAGGAAATAAAAATTTTAAAGTTTGGTATTATTTTAAACGAGGAATAAAAAAAATATAATGGCTCTTCCCTTGCTGTTAACAAGCAGTATAAATAATAATATAAATAATAATAACTTAGTTTTTTAAGAAAATAAAATCCGATCGTGTAACAAAATGTCCGTCGATTTTGCCTTGAGATTTAACTTCAGAATAAAATTTCTTCCATTAAAAGGAAGGAGGGAGAAAATACCTTATAGTCCAAGGAAATAAAAATTTTAAAGTTTGCTATTATTTTAAACGAGGAATAAAAAAAATATAATGGCTCTTCCCTTGCTGTTAACAAGCTGTATAAATAATAATATAAATAATAATAACTTAGTTTCTTTAAGAAAATAAAATCCAATCGTGTAACAAAATGTCCGTCGATTTTGCCTTGAGATTTAACTTCAGAATAAAATTTCTTCCATTAAAAGGAAGGAGGGAGAAAATACCTTATAGTCCAAGGAAGTAAAAATTTTAAAGTTTGCTATTATTTTAAACGAGGAATAAAAAAATATAATTTCTCTTCCCTTGCTGTTAACAAGCAGTATAAATAATAATATAAATAATAATAACTTAGTTTTTTTAAGAAAATAAAATCCAATCGTGTAACAAAATGTCCGTCGATTTTGCCTTGAGATTTAACTTCAGAATAAAAATTCTTCCATTAAAAGGAAGGAGGGAGAAAATGCCTTATAGTCCAAGGAAGTAAAAATTTTAAAGTTTGCTATTATTTTAAACGAGGAATAAAAATATATAATGGCTCTTCCCTTGCTGTTAATAAGCAGTATAAATAATAATATAAATAATAATAACTTAGTTTTTTAAGAAAATAAAATCCCATCGTGTAACAAAATGTCCGTCGATTTTGCCTTGAGATTTAACTTCAGAGTAAAATTTCTTCCATTAAAAGGAAGGAGGGAGAAAATACCTTATAGTCCAAGGAAGTAAAAATTTTAAAGTTTGCTATTATTTTAAACGAGGAATAAAAAAATATAATGGCTCTTCCCTTCCTGTTAACAAGCAGTATATATAATAATATAAATAATAATAACTTAGTTTTTTAAGAAAATAAAATCCCATCGTGTAACAAAATGTCCGTCGATTTTGCCTTGAGATTTAACTTCAGAATAAAGTTTCTTCCATTAAAAGGAAGGAGGGAGAAAATATCTTATAGTCCAAGGAAGTAAAAATTTTAAAGTCTGCTATTATTTTAAACGAGGAATAAAGAAAAATATAATGGCTCTTACTTTGCTGTTAACAAGCAGTATAAATAATAATATAAATAATAATAACTTATGAATAATTCTTTTAAGAAAATAAAAATCAATCGTGTAACAAAATATCCGTCGATTCTGCTTTGAGATTTAACTTCAGAATAAAATTTCTTCCATTAAAACGAAAAAGGGAGAAATACCTTATAGTCCAAGGAAGTAAAAATTTTAAAGTTTGCTATTATTTGAAACGAGGAATAAAAAAAATATAATGGCTCTTCCCTTGCTGTTAACAAGCAGTATAAATAATAATATAAATAATAATAACTTAGTTTTTTTAAGAAAATAAAATCCAATCGTGTAACAAAATGTCCGTCGATTTTGCCTTGAGATTTAACTTCAGAATAAAAATTCTTCCATTAAAAGGAAGGAGGGAGAAAATGCCTTATAGTCCAAGTAAGTAAAAATTTTTAAGTTTGCTATTATTTTAAACGAGGAATAAAAATATATAATGGCTCTTCCCTTGCTGTTAATAAGCAGTATAAATAATAATATAAATAATAATAACTTAGTTTTTTAAGAAAATAAAATCCCATCGTGTAACAAAATGTCCGTCGATTTTGCCTTGAGATTTAACTTCAGAATAAAATTTCTTCCATTAAAAGGGAGGAGGGAGAAAATACCTTATAGTCCAAGGAAATAAAAATTTTAAAGTTTGGTATTATTTTAAACGAGGAATAAAAAAAATATAATGGCTCTTCCCTTGCTGTTAACAAGCAGTATAAATAATAATATAAATAATAATAACTTAGTTTTTTAAGAAAATAAAATCCGATCGTGTAACAAAATGTCCGTCGATTTTGCCTTGAGATTTAACTTCAGAATAAAATTTCTTCCATTAAAAGGAAGGAGGGAGAAAATACCTTATAGTCCAAGGAAATAAAAATTTTAAAGTTTGCTATTATTTTAAACGAGGAATAAAAAAAATATAATGGCTCTTCCCTTGCTGTTAACAAGCAGTATAAATAATAATATAAATAATAATAACTTAGTTTCTTTAAGAAAATAAAATCCAATCGTGTAACAAAATGTCCGTCGATTTTGCCTTGAGATTTAACTTCAGAATAAAATTTCTTCCATTAAAAGGAAGGAGGGAGAAAATACCTTATAGTCCAAGGAAGTAAAAATTTTAAAGTTTGCTATTATTTTAAACGAGGAATAAAAAAATATAATTTCTCTTCCCTTGCTGTTAACAAGCAGTATAAATAATAATATAAATAATAATAACTTAGTTTTTTTAAGAAAATAAAATCCAATCGTGTAACAAAATGTCCGTCGATTTTGCCTTGAGATTTAACTTCAGAATAAAAATTCTTCCATTAAAAGGAAGGAGGGAGAAAATGCCTTATAGTCCAAGGAAGTAAAAATTTTAAAGTTTGCTATTATTTTAAACGAGGAATAAAAATATATAATGGCTCTTCCCTTGCTGTTAATAAGCAGTATAAATAATAATATAAATAATAATAACTTAGTTTTTTAAGAAAATAAAATCCCATCGTGTAACAAAATGTCCGTCGATTTTGCCTTGAGATTTAACTTCAGAGTAAAATTTCTTCCATTAAAAGGAAGGAGGGAGAAAATACCTTATAGTCCAAGGAAGTAAAAATTTTAAAGTTTGCTATTATTTTAAACGAGGAATAAAAAAATATAATGGCTCTTCCCTTCCTGTTAACAAGCAGTATATATAATAATATAAATAATAATAACTTAGTTTTTTAAGAAAATAAAATCCCATCGTGTAACAAAATGTCCGTCGATTTTGCCTTGAGATTTAACTTCAGAATAAAGTTTCTTCCATTAAAAGGAAGGAGGGAGAAAATATCTTATAGTCCAAGGAAGTAAAAATTTTAAAGTTTGCTATTATTTTAAACGAGGAATAAAGAAAAATATAATGGCTCTTACTTTGCTGTTAACAAGCAGTATAAATAATAATATAAATAATAATAACTTATGAATAATTCTTTTAAGAAAATAAAAATCAATCGTGTAACAAAATATCCGTCGATTCTGCTTTGAGATTTAACTTCAGAATAAAATTTCTTCCATTAAAACGAAAAAGGGAGAAATACCTTATAGTCCAAGGAAGTAAAAATTTTAAAGTTTGCTATTATTTGAAACGAGGAATAAAAAAAATATAATGGCTCTTCCCTTGCTGTTAACAAGCAGTATAAATAATAATATAAATAATAATAACTTAGTTTTTTTAAGAAAATAAAATCCAATCGTGTAACAAAATGTCCGTCGATTTTGCCTTGAGATTTAACTTCAGAATAAAAATTCTTCCATTAAAAGGAAGGAGGGAGAAAATGCCTTATAGTCCAAGGAAGTAAAAATTTTAAAGTTTGCTATTATTTTAAACGAGGAATAAAAATATATAATGGCTCTTCCCTTGCTGTTAATAAGCAGTATAAATAATAATATAAATAATAATAACTTAGTTTTTTAAGAAAATAAAATCCCATCGTGTAACAAAATGTCCGTCGATTTTGCCTTGAGATTTAACTTCAGAATAAAATTTCTTCCATTAAAAGGGAGGAGGGAGAAAATACCTTATAGTCCAAGGAAATAAAAATTTTAAAGTTTGGTATTATTTTAAACGAGGAATAAAAAAAATATAATGGCTCTTCCCTTGCTGTTAACAAGCAGTATAAATAATAATATAAATAATAATAACTTAGTTTTTTAAGAAAATAAAATCCCATCGTGTAACAAAATGTCCGTCGATTTTGCCTTGAGATTTAACTTCAGAATAAAATTTCTTCCATTAAAAGGAAGGAGGGAGAAAATACCTTATAGTCCAAGGAAATAAAAATTTTAAAGTTTGCTATTATTTTAAACGAGGAATAAAAAAAAATATAATGGCTCTTCCCTTGCTGTTAACAAGCAGTATAAATAATAATATAAATAATAATAACTTAGTTTTTTTAAGAAAATAAAATCCAATCGTGTAACAAAATGTCCGTCGATTTTGCCTTGAGATTTAACTTCAGAATAAAAATTCTTCCATTAAAAGGAAGGAGGGAGAAAATGCCTTATAGTCCAAGGAAGTAAAAATTTTAAAGTTTGCTATTATTTTAAACGAGGAATAAAAATATATAATGGCTCTTCCCTTGCTGTTAATAAGCAGTATAAATAATAATATAAATAATAATAACTTAGTTTTTTAAGAAAATAAAATCCCATCGTGTAACAAAATGTCCGTCGATTTTGCCTTGAGATTTAACTTCAGAGTAAAATTTCTTCCATTAAAAGGAAGGAGGGAGAAAATACCTTATAGTCCAAGGAAGTAAAAATTTTAAAGTTTGCTATTATTTTAAACGAGGAATAAAAAAATATAATTTCTCTTCCCTTGCTGTTAACAAGCAGTATAAATAATAATATAAATAATAATAACTTAGTTTTTTTAAGAAAATAAAATCCAATCGTGTAACAAAATGTCCGTCGATTTTGCCTTGAGATTTAACTTCAGAATAAAAATTCTTCCATTAAAAGGAAGGAGGGAGAAAATGCCTTATAGTCCAAGGAAGTAAAAATTTTAAAGTTTGCTATTATTTTAAACGAGGAATAAAGAAAAATATAATGGCTCTTACTTTGCTGTTAACAAGCAGTATAAATAATAATATAAATAATAATAACTTATGAATAATTCTTTTAAGAAAATAAAAATCAATCGTGTAACAAAATATCCGTCGATTCTGCTTTGAGATTTAACTTCAGAATAAAATTTCTTCCATTAAAACGAAAAAGGGAGAAATACCTTATAGTCCAAGGAAGTAAAAATTTTAAAGTTTGCTATTATTTGAAACGAGGAATAAAAAAAATATAATGGCTCTTCCCTTGCTGTTAACAAGCAGTATAAATAATAATATAAATAATAATAACTTAGTTTTTTTAAGAAAATAAAATCCAATCGTGTAACAAAATGTCCGTCGATTTTGCCTTGAGATTTAACTTCAGAATAAAAATTCTTCCATTAAAAGGAAGGAGGGAGAAAATGCCTTATAGTCCAAGGAAGTAAAAATTTTAAAGTTTGCTATTATTTTAAACGAGGAATAAAAATATATAATGGCTCTTCCCTTGCTGTTAATAAGCAGTATAAATAATAATATAAATAATAATAACTTAGTTTTTTAAGAAAATAAAATCCCATCGTGTAACAAAATGTCCGTCGATTTTGCCTTGAGATTTAACTTCAGAGTAAAATTTCTTCCATTAAAAGGAAGGAGGGAGAAAATACCTTATAGTCCAAGGAAGTAAAAATTTTAAAGTTTGCTATTATTTTAAACGAGGAATAAAAAAATATAATGGCTCTTCCCTTCCTGTTAACAAGCAGTATATATAATAATATAAATAATAATAACTTAGTTTTTTAAGAAAATAAAATCCCATCGTGTAACAAAATGTCCGTCGATTTTGCCTTGAGATTTAACTTCAGAATAAAATTTCTTCCATTAAAAGGAAGGAGGGAGAAAATATCTTATAGTCCAAGGAAGTAAAAATTTTAAAGTTTGCTATTATTTTAAACGAGGAATAAAGAAAAATATAATGGCTCTTACTTTGCTGTTAACAAGCAGTATAAATAATAATATAAATAATAATAACTTATGAATAATTCTTTTAAGAAAATAAAAATCAATCGTGTAACAAAATATCCGTCGATTCTGCTTTGAGATTTAACTTCAGAATAAAATTTCTTCCATTAAAACGAAAAAGGGAGAAATACCTTATAGTCCAAGGAAGTAAAAATTTTAAAGTTTGCTATTATTTGAAACGAGGAATAAAAAAAATATAATGGCTCTTCCCTTGCTGTTAACAAGCAGTATAAATAATAATATAAATAATAATAACTTAGTTTTTTTAAGAAAATAAAATCCAATCGTGTAACAAAATGTCCGTCGATTTTGCCTTGAGATTTAACTTCAGAATAAAAATTCTTCCATTAAAAGGAAGGAGGGAGAAAATGCCTTATAGTCCAAGGAAGTAAAAATTTTAAAGTTTGCTATTATTTTAAACGAGGAATAAAAATATATAATGCCTCTTCCCTTGCTGTTAATAAGCAGTATAAATAATAATATAAATAATAATAACTTAGTTTTTTAAGAAAATAAAATCCCATCGTGTAACAAAATGTCCGTCGATTTTGCCTTGAGATTTAACTTCAGAATAAAATTTCTTCCATTAAAAGGGAGGAGGGAGAAAATACCTTATAGTCCAAGGAAATAAAAATTTTAAAGTTTGGTATTATTTTAAACGAGGAATAAAAAAAATATAATGGCTCTTCCCTTGCTGTTAACAAGCAGTATAAATAATAATATAAATAATAATAACTTAGTTTTTTAAGAAAATAAAATCCCATCGTGTAACAAAATGTCCGTCGATTTTGCCTTGAGATTTAACTTCAGAATAAAATTTCTTCCATTAAAAGGAAGGAGGGAGAAAATACCTTATAGTCCAAGGAAATAAAAATTTTAAAGTTTGCTATTATTTTAAACGAGGAATAAAAAAATATAATTTCTCTTCCCTTGCTGTTAACAAGCAGTATAAATAATAATATAAATAATAATAACTTAGTTTTTTAAGAAAATAAAATCCCATCGTGTAACAAAATGTCCGTCGAATTTGCCTTGAGATTTAACTTCAGAGTAAAATTTCTTCCATTAAAAGGAAGGAGGGAGAAAATACCTTATAGTCCAAGGAAGTAAAAATTTTAAAGTTTGCTATTATTTTAAACGAGGAATAAAAAAATATAATGGCTCTTCCCTTCCTGTTAACAAGCAGTATATATAATAATATAAATAATAATAACTTAGTTTTCTTAAGAAAATAAAATCCAATCGTGTAACAAAATGTCCGTCGATTTTGCCTTGAGATTTAACTTCAGAATAAAATTTCTTCCATTAAAAGGAAGGAGGGAGAAAATATCTTATAGTCCAAGGAAGTAAAAATTTTAAAGTTTGCTATTATTTTAAACGAGGAATAAAGAAAAATACAATGGCTCTTACTTTGCTGTTAACAAGCAGTATAAATAATAATATAAATAATAATAACTTATGAATAATTCTTTTAAGAAAATAAAAATCAATCGTGTAACAAAATATCCGTCGATTCTGCTTTGAGATTTAACTTCAGAATAAAATTTCTTCCATTAAAACGAAAAAGGGAGAAATACCTTATAGTCCAAGGAAGTAAAAATTTTAAAGTTTGCTATTATTTGAAACGAGGAATAAAAAAAATATAATGGCTCTTCCCTTGCTGTTAACAAGCAGTATAAATAATAATATAAATAATAATAACTTAGTTTTTTTAAGAAAATAAAATCCAATCGTGTAACAAAATGTCCGTCGATTTTGCCTTGAGATTTAACTTCAGAATAAAATTTCTTCCATTAAAAGGAAGGAGGGAGAAAATACCTTATAGTCCAAGGAAGTAAAAATTTTAAAGTTTGCTATTATTTTAAACGAGGAATAAAAAAATATAATTTCTCTTCCCTTGCTGTTAACAAGCAGTATAAATAATAATATAAATGATAATAACTTAGTTTTTTAAGAAAATAAAATCCCATCGTGTAACAAAATGTCCGTCGATTTTGCCTTGAGATTTAACTTCAGAATAAAATTTCTTCCATTAAAAGGAAGGAGGCAGAAAATATCTTATAGTCCAAGGAAGTAAAAATTTTAAAGTTTGCTATTATTTTAAACGAGGAATAAAAAAAATATAATGGCTCTTCCCTTGCTGTTAACAAACAGTATAAATAATAATATA
Source organism: Stegodyphus dumicola (assembly GCF_044657685.1). Lineage (NCBI taxonomy): Eukaryota > Metazoa > Arthropoda > Arachnida > Araneae > Eresidae > Stegodyphus > Stegodyphus dumicola. The sequence goes on along the minus strand of NC_140776.1, from coordinate 178,774,746 downwards.
AATAATAATAACTTAGTTTTTTTAAGAAAATAAAATCCAATCGTGTAACAAAATGTCCGTCGATTTTGCCTTGAGATTTAACTTCAGAATAAAATTTCTTCCATTAAAAGGAAGGAGGGAGAAAATACCTTATAGTCCAAGGAAGTAAAAATTTTAAAGTTTGCTATTATTTTAAACGAGGAATAAAAAAATATAATTTCTCTTCCCTTGCTGTTAACAAGCAGTATAAATAATAATATAAATAATAATAACTTAGTTTTTTAAGAAAATAAAATCCCATCGTGTAACAAAATGTCCGTCGATTTTGCCTTGAGATTTAACTTCAGAATAAAATTTCTTCCATTAAAAGGAAGGAGGGAGAAAATATCTTATAGTCCAAGGAAGTAAAAATTTTAAAGTTTGCTATTATTTTAAACGAGGAATAAAAAAAATATAATGGCTCTTCCCTTGCTGTTAACAAACAGTATAAATAATAATATAAATAATAATAACTTAGTTTTTTAAGAAAATAAAATCCCATCGTGTAACAAAATGTCCGTCGATTTTGCCTTGAGATTTAACTTCAGAATAAAATTTCTTCCATTAAAAGGAAGGAGGGAGAAAATACCTTATAGTCCAAGGAAATAAAAATTTTAAAGTTTGCTATTATTTGAAACGAGGAATAAAAAAAATATAATGGCTCTTCCCTTGCTGTTAACAAGCAGTATAAATAATAATATAAATAATAATAACTTAGTTTTTTTAAGAAAATAAAATCCAATCGTGTAACAAAATGTCCGTCGATTTTGCCTTGAGATTTAACTTCAGAATAAAATTTCTTCCATTAAAAGGAAGGAGGGAGAAAATATCTTATAGTCCAAGGAAGTAAAAATTTTAAAGTTTGCTATTATTTTAAACGAGGAATAAAGAAAAATATAATGGCTCTTACTTTGCTGTTAACAAGCAGTATAAATAATAATATAAATAATAATAACTTATGAATAATTCTTTTAAGAAAATAAAAATCAATCGGGTAACAAAATATCCGTCGATTCTGCTTTGAGATTTAACTTCAGAATAAAATTTCTTCCATTAAAACGAAAAAGGGAGGAAATACCTTATAGTCCAAGGAAGTAAAAATTTAAAGTTTGCTATTATTTGAAACGAGGAATAAAAAAAATATAATGGCTCTTCCCTTGCTGTTAACAAGCAGTATAAATAATAATATAAATAATAATAACTTAGTTTTTTTAAGAAAATAAAATCCAATCGTGTAACAAAATGTCCGTCGATTTTGCCTTGAGATTTAACTTCAGAATAAAAATTCTTCCATTAAAAGGAAGGAGGGAGAAAATGCCTTATAGTCCAAGGAAGTAAAAATTTTAAAGTTTGCTATTATTTTAAACGAGGAATAAAAATATGTAATGGCTCTTCCCTTGCTGTTAATAAGCAGTATAAATAATAATATAAATAATAATAACTTAGTTTCTTTAAGAAAATAAAATCCAATCGTGTAACAAAATGTCCGTCGATTTTGCCTTGAGATTTAACTTCAGAATAAAATTTCTTCCATTAAAAGGAAGGAGGGAGAAAATATCTTATAGTCCAAGGAAGTAAAAATCTTAAAGTTTGCTATTATTTTAAACGAGGAATAAAAAAAATATAATGGCTCTTCCCTTGCTGTTAACAAACAGTATAAATAATAATAACTTAGTTTTTTTTAAGAAAATAAAATCCAATCGTGTAACAAAATGTCCGTCGATTTTGCCTTGAGATTTAACTTCAGAATAAAATTTCTTCCATTAAACAAAGGAGGGAGAAAATACCTTATAGTCCAAGGAAGTAAAAATTTTAAAGTTTGCTATTATTTTAAACGAGGAATAAAAAAATATAATTTCTCTTCCCTTGCTGTTAACAAGCAGTATAAATAATAATATAAATAATAATAACTTAGTTTTTTAAGAAAATAAAATCCCATCGTGTAACAAAATGTCCGTCGATTTTGCCTTGAGATTTAACTTCAGAATAAAATTTCTTCCATTAAAAGGAAGGAGGGAGAAAATATCTTATAGTCCAAGAAGTAAAAATTTTAAAGTTTGCTATTATTTTAAACGAGGAATAAAAAATATAATGGCTCTTCCCTTGCTGTTAACAAACAGTATAATAATAATATAAATAATAATAACTTAGTTTTTAAGAAAATAAAATCCCATCGTGTAACAAAATGTCCGTCGATTTTGCCTTGAGATTTAACTTCAGAATAAAATTTCTTCCATTAAAAGGAAGGAGGGAGAAAATACCTTATAGTCCAAGGAAATAAAAATTTTAAAGTTTGCTATTATTTGAAACGAGGAATAAAAAAAATATAATGGCTCTTCCCTTGCTGTTAACAAGCAGTATAAATAATAATATAAATAATAATAACTTAGTTTTTTTAAGAAAATAAAATCCAATCGTGTAACAAAATGTCCGTCGATTTTGCCTTGAGATTTAACTTCAGAATAAAATTTCTTCCATTAAAAGGAAGGAGGGAGAAAATATCTTATAGTCCAAGGAAGTAAAAATTTTAAAGTTTGCTATTATTTTAAACGAGGAATAAAGAAAAATATAATGGCTCTTACTTTGCTGTTAACAAGCAGTATAAATAATAATATAAATAATAATAACTTATGAATAATTCTTTTAAGAAAATAAAAATCAATCGGGTAACAAAATATCCGTCGATTCTGCTTTGAGATTTAACTTCAGAATAAAATTTCTTCCATTAAAAGGAAGGAGGGAGAAATACCTTATAGTCCAAGGAAGTAAAAATTTTAAAGTTTGCTATTATTTTAAACGAGGAATAAAAAAATATAATTTCTCTTCCCTTGCTGTTAACAAGCAGTATAAATAATAATATAAATAATAATAACTTAGTTTTTTAAGAAAATAAAATCCCATCGTGTAACAAAATGTCCGTCGATTTTGCCTTGAGATTTAACTTCAGAGTAAAATTTCTTTCATTAAAAGGAAGGAGGGAGAAAATATCTTATAGTCCAAGGAAGTAAAATTTAAAGTTTGCTATTATTTTAAACGAGGAATAAAAAAATATAATGGCTCTTCCCTTGCTGTTAACAAACAGTATAAATAATAATATAAATAATAATAACTTAGTTTTTTTAAGAAAATAAAATCCAATCGTGTAACAAAATGTCCGTCGATTTTGCCTTGAGATTTAACTTCAGAATAAAATTTCTTCCATTAAACAAAGGAGGGAGAAAATACCTTATAGTCCAAGGAAGTAAAAATTTTAAAGTTTGCTATTATTTTAAACGAGGAATAAAAAATATAATTTCTCTTCCCTTGCTGTTAACAAGCAGTATAAATAATAATATAAATAATAATAACTTAGTTTTTTAAGAAAATAAAATCCCATCGTGTAACAAAATGTCCGTCGATTTTGCCTTGAGATTTAACTTCAGAATAAAATTTCTTCCATTAAAAGGAAGGAGGGAGAAAATATCTTATAGTCCAAGGAAGTAAAAATTTTAAAGTTTGCTATTATTTTAAACGAGGAATAAAAAAATATAATGGCTCTTCCCTTGCTGTTAACAAACAGTATAAATAATAATATAAATAATAATAACTAGTTTTTTAAGAAAATAAAATCCCATCGTGTAACAAAATGTCCGTCGATTTTGCCTTGAGATTTAACTTCAGAATAAAATTTCTTCCATTAAAAGGAAGGAGGGAGAAAATACCTATAGTCCAAGGAAATAAAAATTTTAAAGTATGCTATTATTTGAAACGAGGACTAAAAAAAATATAATGGCTCTTCCCTTGCTGTTAACAAGCAGTATAAATAATAATATAAATAATAATAATTTAGTTTTTTTTAGAAAATAAAATCCAATCGTGTAACAAAATGTCCGTCGATTTTGCCTTGAGATTTAACTTCAGAATAAAATTTCTTCCATTAAAAGGAAGGAGGGAGAAAATATCTTATAGTCCAAGGAAGTAAAAATTTTAAAGTTTGCTATTATTTTAAACGAGGAATAAAGAAAAATATAATGGCTCTTACTTTGCTGTTAACAAGCAGTATAAATAATAATATAAATAATAATAACTTATGAATAATTCTTTTAAGAAAATAAAAATCAATCGGGTAACAAATATCCGTCGATTCTGCTTTGAGATTTAACTTCAGAATAAAATTTCTTCCATTAAAACGAAAAAGGGAGGAAATACCTTATAGTCCAAGGAAGTAAAAATTTTAAAGTTTGCTATTATTTGAAACGAGGAAATAAAAAAAATATAATGGCTCTTCCCTTGCTGTTAACAAGCAGTATAAATAATAATATAAATAATAATAACTTAGTTTTTTTAAGAAAATAAAATCCAATCGTGTAACAAAATGTCCGTCGATTTTGCCTTGAGATTTAACTTCAGAATAAAAATTCTTCCATTAAAAGGAAGGAGGGAGAAAATGCCTTATAGTCCAAGGAAGTAAAAATTTTAAAGTTTGCTATTATTTTAAACGAGGAATAAAAATATATAATGGCTCTTCCCTTGCTGTTAATAAGCAGTATAAATAATAATATAAATAATAATAACTTAGTTTCTTTAAGAAAATAAAATCCAATCGTGTAACAAAATGTCCGTCGATTTTGCCTTGAGATTTAACTTCAGAATAAAATTTCTTCCATTAAAAGGAAGGAGGGAGAAAATACCTTATAGTCCAAGAAGTAAAAATTTTAAAGTTTGCTATTATTTGAAACGAGGAATAAAAAAATATAATGGCTCTTCCCTTGCTGTTAACAAGCAGTATAAATAATAATATAAATAATAATAACTTAGTTTTTTAAGAAAATAAAATCCCATCGTGTAACAAAATGTCCGTCGATTTTGCCTTGAGATTTAACTTCAGAATAAAATTTCTTCCATTAAAAGGAAGGAGGGAGAAAATACCTTATAGTCCAAGGAAATAAAAATTTTAAAGTTTGCTATTATTTTAAACGAGGAATAAAAAAAATATAATGGCTCTTCCCTTGCTGTTAACAAGCAGTATAAATAATAATATAAATAATAATAACTTAGTTTCTTTAAGAAAATAAAATCCAATCGTGTAACAAAATGTCCGTCGATTTTGCCTTGAGATTTAACTTCAGAATAAAATTTCTTCCATTAAAAGGAAGGAGGGAGAAAATACCTTATAGTCCAAGGAAGTAAAAATTTAAAGTTTGCTATTATTTTAACGAAGAATAAAAAAATATAATTTCTCTTCCCTTGCTGTTAACAAGCAGTATAAATAATAATATAAATAATAATAACTTAGTTTTTTAAGAAAATAAAATCCAATCGTGTAACAAAATGTCCGTCGATTTTGCCTTGAGATTTAACTTCAGATAAAAATTCTTCCATTAAAAGGAAGGAGGGAGAAAATGCCTTATAGTCCAAGGAAGTAAAAATTTTAAAGTTTGCTATTATTTTAAACGAGGAATAAAAATATATAATGGCTCTTCCCTTGCTGTTAATAAGCAGTATAAATAATAATATAAATAATAATAACTTAGTTTTTTAAGAAAATAAAATCCCATCGTGTAACAAAATGTCCGTCGATTTTGCCTTGAGATTTAACTTCAGAGTAAAATTTCTTCCATTAAAAGGAAGGAGGGAGAAAATACCTTATAGTCCAAGGAAGTAAAAATTTAAAGTTTGCTATTATTTTAAACGAGGAATAAAAAAATATAATGGCTCTTCCCTTCCTGTTAACAAGCAGTATATATAATAATATAAATAATAATAACTTAGTTTTTTAAGAAAATAAAATCCCATCGTGTAACAAAATGTCCGTCGATTTTGCCTTGAGATTTAACTTCAGAATAAAATTTCTTCCATTAAAAGGAAGGAGGGAGAAAATATCTTATAGTCCAAGGAAGTAAAAATTTTAAAGTTTGCTATTATTTTAAACGAGGAATAAAGAAAAATATAATGGCTCTTACTTTGCTGTTAACAAGCAGTATAAATAATAATATAAATAATAATAACTTATGAATAATTCTTTTAAGAAAATAAAAATCAATCGTGTAACAAAATATCCGTCGATTCTGCTTTGAGATTTAACTTCAGAATAAAATTTCTTCCATTAAAACGAAAAAGGGAGAAATACCTTATAGTCCAAGGAAGTAAAAATTTTAAAGTATGCTATTATTTGAAACGAGGAATAAAAAAAATATAATGGCTCTTCCCTTGCTGTTAACAAGCAGTATAAATAATAATATAAATAATAATAATTTAGTTTTTTTAAGAAAATAAAATCAATCGTGTAACAAAATGTCCGTCGATTTTGCCTTGAGATTTAACTTCAGAATAAAAATTCTTCCATTAAAAGGAAGGAGGGAGAAAATGCCTTATAGTCCAAGGAAGTAAAAATTTTAAAGTTTGCTATTATTTTAAACGAGGAATAAAAATATATAATGGCTCTTCCCTTGCTGTTAATAAGCAGTATAAATAATAATATAAATAATAATAACTTAGTTTTTTAAGAAAATAAAATCCCATCGTGTAACAAAATGTCCGTCGATTTTGCCTTGAGATTTAACTTCAGAATAAAATTTCTTCCATTAAAAGGAAGGAGGGAGAAAATATCTTATAGTCCAAGGAAGTAAAAATTTTAAAGTTTGCTATTATTTTAAACGAGGAATAAAGAAAAATATAATGGCTCTTACTTTGCTGTTAACAAGCAGTATAAATAATAATATAAATAATAATAACTTATGAATAATTCTTTTAAGAAAATAAAAATCAATCGGGTAACAAAATATCCGTCGATTCTGCTTTGAGATTTAACTTCAGAATAAAATTTCTTCCATTAAAACGAAAAAGGGAGGAAATACCTTATAGTCCAAGGAAGTAAAAATTTTAAAGTTTGCTATTATTTGAAACGAGGAATAAAAAAATATAATGGCTCTTCCCTTGCTGTTAACAAGCAGTATAAATAATAATATAAATAATAATAACTTAGTTTTTTAAGAAAATAAAATCCAATCGTGTAACAAAATGTCCGTCGATTTTGCCTTGAGATTTAACTTCAGAATAAAAATTCTTCCATTAAAAGGAAGGAGGGAGAAAATGCCTTATAGTCCAAGGAAGTAAAAATTTTAAAGTTTGCTATTATTTTAAACGAGGAATAAAAATATATAATGGCTCTTCCCTTGCTGTTAATAAGCAGTATAAATAATAATATAAATAATAATAACTTAGTTTCTT